>NW_022681468.1:116608463-121408463 GCF_009764315.1 Trachypithecus francoisi | reverse complement strand
TAAATTACCCAGTCTCAGGTATGTCTTTATCAGCAGTGTGAAAATGGACTAATAGAAATGGGTATTGAATTTCAGATTTGCAAGATGAAGAAGTTCAGAAGATCTGTTTCACGGTAATGCGACTATACTTAACATTACTGAACTAGACACCTAAAAATGGCTAATATTTTTCAAAAAACGGTACTGGAACAACTGGACATCCATATGCAGAAAATGAATCTAGACACAGACTTTACACTCTTCCCCAAAATTAATTCAAAATAGATCATAGACTGAAATGTAAAATGTAAAACTACACGGCTCCTAGAAGATAACAGGAGAAAACCTAGGTGGCCTGGGCTATGGTCATGACTTTTTAGATACACCAAAGGCACAATCCATGAAATAAATAATTGATTTGCTGGATTTCATTAAAATTTAGAACTGCTCAGCAAAAGATAATGTCAAAAGAATGAGAATACAAGCCATAGGTTGGGGGAAAAGATATGCAAAAGATATAACTGATAAAGGACTGTTACCCAAAATATACAAAGAACTCTTAGCACTCAACAAGGAAACAAACAACTTGATTAAAAAGTAGACCAAAGACCTGAAAGACATCTCACCAAAGGAGATCTACAGATGGCAAGTAAGCACATGAAAATATATTAAACATCATACATCATCAGGAAATTACAAATTAAAACAACAGTGAGGTACCATTGCATACCTATTAGAATGGCCAAAATCCAAAATACTGACAGCACCAAAAGCTGATGAGGGTGTGGAACGGCAGGAACTCTCATTCGTTGCTGGTGGGAATACAAAATGGTACAGCCACTTTGGAAGACCTTTTGACAGTTTCTCACAAAACTATATATACTCTTACCATATAACCAATCAATTACACTCCTTGTTATTTACCCAAAGATCTGAAAACTTACATCCACACAAAAACCTGCACACAGATGTTTCTAGTAGTGGGCAGCTTTATTAATAATTGCTAATACTTGGAAGCAATCAAGATATCGTTTCACAGGTAAATGGACAAATAACCAGACCATGTGTCACATGATTCAACTCTAAAAAGAAATGAGCTACAATGCCATGAAAAGACATAGAGGAACTTTAAATGCACATTACTAATGGATTTACCATTCTGAAAAGGTTGCACACTGTATAGTACCAACTATAGAGCATTCTGGAAAAGCCAAAACTATGGAGACAGTAAAAAGATTAGTGGCTGCCAGGGGTTAGGAGGGAGAGAGGCATGAATAGGCAGAGCATGGAGGATTTTTAGGTCAGTGAAACTATTCTGTGTGATGCATGTCATTATACATACGTCATTATACATGTACATAATGGTGGATACATGTCATTATATGTATGTCAAAATCCATAGAACGTGTACCACCAAGAGTGAATCCTAATGTAAACTATGAACTTTGATAATGTTGTATGAATATAGGTTCACTGCTTGTAACAAAGGTACCACTGTGGTATGGGATGTTAATAGTGGGAAGCTGTGCGTACGTGGAGACAGGGAGTGAGGATGGGAACTCTCTGTACTTTCCATTCAATTTTGCTGTGAACCCAAGACTGTCCTAAAAAGTAAAGTTTATTAATTTTATAAAATGGTAAAGATGCTAAATTTTATGTTATTTTTATTTATTTATTTTTTTACCACAGTTTGAAGAATCTAGAACTGGGCGTGTTGGCTTGCGCCTATAATCCCAGCACTTTGGGAGGTCAAGGTGGGAGAATCACTTGAGCCCAGGCATTCGAGACCACCCTGGGCAACATGGTGAAAACTCCATCTGTAAAAAAAAAATCCAAAATTATCCGGGCTTGGTGGTGCATGCCGCCAGCTAGTCAGGAGCTGAAGCAGGAGGAGCCTGGGAGGTTGAGGCTGCAGTGAGCCATGATTGGACCACTGCACTCCAGCCTGAGTGACTAAGCGAGACCCTGTCTCAAAAAAAAAAAAAAAAAAGGTAAATTAAAATTAAAAAAAAAACCACACATACACTACAAAGTCTCATTTTCTTTTTTTTTTTTTTTTTTTTTTTTGAGACGGAGTCTTGCTCTGTCGCCCAGGCTGGAGTGCACTGGCCAGATCTCAGCTCACTGCAAGCTCCGCCTTCCAGGTTCAAGCCATTCTCCTGCCTCAGCCTCCCAAGTAGCTGGGACTACAGGCACCCGCCACCACGCTGGGCTAGTTTTTTGTATTTTTTAGTAGAGACGGGGTTTCACTGTCTTAGCCAGGATGCTCTCGATCTCCTGACCTCATGATCCGCCCATCTCGGCCTCCCAAAGTACTGGGATTACAGGCTTGAGCCACTGCGCCCGGCCCAAAGTCTCATTTTCATTCCATCCTGTTCTTGTCCAAGAAGCAACCATTTAAATTTATCCTGTCAGTGTTTTTATGCAAGTTCCACCAATATAAGTGATGCATATGTTTTCCTCTTCCTTTCATTCACAGAAAGTAACATCCTATAGACGCTGGTCTACACTTCCTGTATGTTGTGTTTTCACTTAACAATCTATCCTGGAGATCTGTATTAAGTGGCGCTGTCCAATAACATAGTCACTACCCACATATGGCTATTAAACAAAAATTAAATGCAATTAAAATTTAGCTGGGTGTGGTGGCTCACGCCTGTAATCCCAGCACTTTGGGAGGCTGAGGCAGGCGGATCACTTGAGGCCAGGAGTTGGAATCCAGCCTGGCCAACATGGCAAAACCCCATCTCTACTAAATATACAAAAATTAGCCAAACATGGTGGCACGTACCTATAATCCCAGTGACTGGGGAGGCTGAGGCACAAGAATGGCTTGAACACAGGAGGCAGGGGTCACAGTGAGCCAAGATAGTAGCACCACTGCACTCCAGCCTGGGTGACAGAGTTAGACTCTGTCTAAAAAAAAAAAAAAAAAATCCATTGCTGAACTATTCACATTTCAAGCACTCAATAGCCACGTGTGGCTGGTGGCTACCATTTGTCCGAGAATAGAATGTGTCCATTATCACAGAAATTTCTTTCAGAAAGCACTGGTTATAAACATCTTCTTCCGGCCGGGCGCGGTGGCTCAAGCCTGTAATCCCAGCACTTTGGGAGGCCGAGGCGGGCGGATCACGAGGTCAGGAGATCGAGACCATCCTGGCGAACACTGTGAAACCCCGTCTCTACTAAAAAATACAAAAAACTAGCCGGGCGAGGTGGCGGGCGTCTGTAGTCCCAGCTACTCGGGAGGCTGAGGCAGGAGAATGGCGTGAACCCGGGAGGCGGAGCTTGCAGTGAGCTGAGATCCGGCCACTGCACTCCAGCCCGGGCGACAGAGCAAGACTCCGTCTCAAAAAAAAAAAAAAACAACAACAACAACAAAAAAAAACATCTTCTTCCTCCTTTTTTTACAGCCAAATAATACTCCACTGTGTGACAGTTTATTCTACCAATCCCTTCCTGGAGACATTTGAGTTATTTGCACTATTTTGCTGTCATAAGCAGTGCCCTATCATCACATGAATTTTTGTGGAATAGGTTCTGCAATAACAAAAGGCATGGTAAGATAAGGCTGTGACCCGAGGCAGTGACTGCTCTGCAGGAAGGCCATATCAGGGTGGGACTTCTACTTTCGTGGATCTACTCAGTCCTTAGCTATGCAAACCTGGACATGTTTAGGCTGACATCACATTAGCCACACTCATAAGACGCTAGTGGGTATCAAAAATGAGCAATTACTTGATATCAAATGGAGGTAATTCTTTAGATTTAGTGAAGCCCTCGTGTCTGCTGCCTAAGACATTGCCTTCCCAAAAGGCAAGCCATGCCCAGGGGAAATGGATAATTCTGACACATATTTCATCCAGACATGACAGGTTCCTGTTCCTAAATCAAGTATGCCTCTCCTTTTATCGGAAAGCTTGTGTTCACTGGGTTCACCGTTTCCTGTGCAGCATTTTCCCCTGGGCCATCTTTGCACAGATGCCTGGGGAACTAGCCCTCTTCTGCCAGCTTTTTCTTCAGGCAGTACACAGTGTGCTCGGGAGGTTTCACCTTGTTTGGTGATGGTCATGTTTCAGTGCAGTTTCAAGTCCTCCCCAAATTCTTCAGTTATATAACCACAATGTCTTCAATCTTGCTATTGTGACATATGGTGGTTTTAAAATATGCCTAAAAATTCTTTACTACTCTGCTCTTCAAGCAATGAAACTGGCTGAGCATGGTGGCATGCACCTGTAGTACTAGCTACTCAGGAGGCTGAGGCAGGAGGATCACCCGAGTCCAGGAGTTCAGGTCCGCAGTAAGCTATGACCATGCCACTGCACTCCAGCCTGGGCCACAGGGCAAGACCTTGTCTCTTAAAAAGAAAAAAAGATGTAACTTAATTCCCTTCATGTTGAGGGTGGACCGGACTTTGTGACATACTTATAATGAATAGCATGTGGCAGAAATAAGTGTGTGCAGCTTGTGTGACTAGGTCTTAAAAGGGAATGTGGCTTCCTCCTGTCTGTCTCTCTTGAATCATTCACTTAGGGTAGGCCAACTGCCATTTCATGAAAACACTCAACCAGTCCTGTGGAGAGGTCCACGTGGTAGAAACTGAGGTTTCCTGCTAAAACCCAGCACTAACTTGCAGGGTGAGTGTCTTCATGCATTTTGTGCTGCTCTGACAGAATACCTGAGACCGGGTAATTTATAAAGAGCAGAAATTTATTTCTTCACAGTTCTACACACTAGGAAGTCCAAGATTAAGACACCAGCATCTGGCGAGAGCCTTCTTGCTGTGTCATCACATGGCAGCAAGGCAAAGAGAGAGAAAAAGGGGAGATGAACTGATCCTTTTGTAACAGTATTAATCCCACCTCTGAAGGCAGAGCCATTATGACCTAATAATCTCTTATATGTTCCACCTGTTAATACTATGACAATGTCAATTAAATTTAAAGACCAATATTCAAATCACGGTGCCAGGTGCATGAGCCATCTAGGAAGTGGCTTCTCCAGCCCTCATCCAGCATTCAGATGATTGCAGCCCTGGTCAAGTTCTTGAAAATCTCATAGGAGACTGAGTTAGAACCACCCAGCAAAGCTGTTCCTGACCCACAGAGACTGTGTGAAATACTAAGTGTTTATTGTTTTATGCTGCTAAATTTGGGGAAAACTCATTAGCAGCAACAGATAGCTATATACTCTAGATGACTGAGACCATCCTTTTTTGTTCTGATTCTTATTAATTTCCCTCTTAGAGGGTTATCTTAACTTCTAATCTACAGGGACACTTAAGAACACTAACCTGTGAACCATCATTTTCTTATCTGTAAAATGTAAGATTGGTATGAAGGACACAAAGCAGGGACTCAAATGGAAATGATTAATATTGTTGTTGTTGCTCATTAATAATGGAAGCCTTGGGCATCTTCCATTTGCCTCTCCATATACATGTCCATTTCCAATCTTTTCTCACCCTACTCTGTGCCCCAGGAGGGGCTGACTTCCATGGACTATGTTAGTGGCCTCTCTGGTTCTCAGGCTTCTGGTAGAGTTTGGCATATGAGAAATACCGGCAGGAGATAGGAGGGCCAGAGGAAAGGGATGTATTTCCTTGGTTTCTTCCCTGCCAAGTCACCATGCTTTTATCTTCATTCCTCTACCTAAGGCCACCCTGTCCTGGTACAGGTAACTACTGTCTCCCCTCACCCCTTCAGGCCTCTGAATGATAACTGCTCCCCTCTGTTGCTAGCTCCAGGGTGCATCCATGTCCTTTGGTGGGTTCCCTAAGCTCTGTCTGCACACCTTTGTAAGTAGTCCCTGTATTCAATTCACCTCAAATTATACAGATCCCCTGCAGGGATCCTGAATGAGAATGGCTAGTTTTGGTTACTTTTAATAATGATCCTGGATTTTTTTTTTTAAAACAAACATGATATAACCAGAAAGATTTCTGAGAATCCAAACAGATACAAGGTTGAGCTTAGAAAAATCTAAAGAAATGGTTGTTTAGAATATCCCAACTTGAATTATCTGGCAAATGTACATATCACGGATATGAAAGGAACCTTGTTTCCCTCCTGAGAGCAAAACCCAGGACCTCCAAGCAAAACCCAGAACCTCCAAAGTAGTCTGTGGAAGGAGGAGAGCTGGAGTAAGACAGCAGGGAGAGTCGGGCGCGGTGGCTCATGCCTGTAATCCCAGCACTTTGGGAGGCCGAGGTTGGCGGACTACTTGAGATCAGGAATTTGAGACCAGCCTGGCCAACATGGTGAAACCCCATCTCTACTAAAAACACAAAATTTGCCTGGTGTGGTGGCGCATGCCTGTAATCCCAGCTACTTAGGAGGCTGAGGCAGAAGAATCACTTGAACCTGGGAGGTGGAGGTTGCAGTGAGCCAAGATCTCGCCACTGCACTCTAGCCTGGGAGACAAGAGCAAGACTCCGTCTCAAAAAGAGAGCAGGAAGACCCAGTGGGAGAGGGCAGTTGGCCAGCCTTGACAGTGTTTCCTGAGAGGACACTTCTCACCCTGAGTGCTACTGCTTCCTGCCCGCGGGGTGCTGCTACTTCTCTTTCATGCTTTCCCTAGAACTTCAACAACAGCAACAAAAGCTTTATAGATATTTAAGGACATAAAAAAGGAGAAAGCCTGAGGAAGAGCCATCCATTTAGGCTACTCCTCATCCTGCTGGAATGAGGAAATGTAGCTTGGATTCCCAGCCTGGCTAACATGGGGCCAACACACCTTCCCAGGCACCTGCCTGAGCTTCTCATCTTCAAAGTGGGCATAATACTATATTGAGAGGGTTCATCTATGTAAAGTGCCTGAGACAGTGTTGACACCCAGTATGTGCTAATTTTAATAGCAGCAGCAGCAGCAACTGTAGTCATTAGTGAAGGTAATGGGTGTGGAACATGAACATTTGTTTTGACATGTAGGGTTGAAATTTATGCCAAGAGCCTGTGCCTAAACTCAAGAGTCCCAGGAGTGTCTGGGATAGACTATGAAAAAGCATTAAAAGCCTGATGTCTGTACAGAGATCACACAAATTGGCCTGTAGATGATTTTTGTTGAAGGGGTGATGACAGAGCAGTAATAAAAAACCTAAGTTGTTCTTATCCACTGAGTTGAGTCTTTAGAACCCAGCTTAATATTTTCATGACTCAGATTTATTTTGAATCTTAGCTTTTATTTAGTGCTTTAAAACGGGAGCAGATCGGGCTTACGAAAGGGTGCAAAACTTGCCCTGACATTAAATGGCCCCAATTCCTAGCCTCTGGAGTTCTTATATCTCAATTATAATTTTCTAGTATTATAATTGTTGGCCTGTTTCCTCATGCTATGCTTTTAGCAGCCAGATCTTATTGCTTAGAAAGTGATTAATAAATGTTGGTTCATTAGTAATGTTTGGTTAATGACTGTAAATGCTTTCTCATTTTCTATTTCCCTTCTTTATTGTTAATTGCTTCTAATCTATAAACTGGGAAGACAGATGTCAAATCTTGTAGTTGTGTAGGCAGCTGGAAGGACTCAGTATTGGGAAACAGATTATTTTACTCTTGGGGCCTTAATGCCCATGTGGAGCTCCTTTTGAAGAAAGCCTACCATTTGGCAAGGCTACCTGCCACCATGAAGCAGAGGTAGACAGCAAACCCGACAACAATTGGCTATAGACTGACAGCCAACGAGTCAGTCTCCAAAGAACATCAGAAACCAATGGAACCAATCAAATCCTCTCTTTTGGAGAGTTTGAATGTGAATCTCAAGAGGGCATTCCATGCTGAGGAGGCTGAGGCTAACCCATGCAGTGTAAGGCAGCAAGCAAGCCCCTAGGTAGGAGCAGCAGCCGTGGAGGCAGAGTGGCTTTGTTGCCTGATGGTGGAACCTCAGAGTCAGGGACCACTGGGCAAATGCTGCCAGCATGGAGCTACAGTAATTCCAAATGACTCCTAAACCACATCCTGCTGACTTCCATGACTATTAGAAGGAAAGTTGGTGCTACATGGTTATTCCCATGCAAGTGGCTGTGCGGGCTGTTTTGGCTTATTTGTTTAGGAGGCGAACTGTGGAGAGGTAAAGAACTTTCACTTACTCTAACCAGAGTATCCTTATTTTCTAGAACGCTTGAAAAAAATTTAAGCATTTGATATATGGAACCTGGTATAGATATTAAAATGCACTCAAGAGGAAACATGCTTTTCAGCTGAGGTCCTATCTTCCAGCTTCTTTTCCTTTTTTCTTTTTTCTTTTTTTTTGAGACAGAGTCTCACTCTGTTGCCCAGGCTGGAGTGCAGTGGCGCAATCTCACCTCACTGCAATCTACCCCTCCCGGCTTCAAGCGATTCTCCTGCCTCAGCCTCCGAAGTAGCTGGGATTGCAGGCATGTGCCACCACGCCCAGCTAATTTTTGTACTTTTAGTAGAGACGGGTTTTCACCATGTTGGTCAGACTGGTCTCTAACTCCTGACCTCATAATCCACCCATCTCAGGTTCCCGAAGTGCTGGAATTACAGTCGTGAGCCACCGTGCCTGGCCAGTTTCTTTTCCTTTTATTTTGGGTCTGGCAGGAGACTTTTATATTGTCTCCCAGGTGTGACAACTAGTCACTGTATCGTGCTTGTAAAGAATGAAATGGGTTTGGAAAAAGAAACAAAAAATTTCTTTTCAAGTTGCTACTGGCTTTACAAATCCTACTCAGAGTATCAGCCAGCACAGCTTTTAGATGCTCAGGTCAAGGTCATGGCATCTCTCTCTTTCTTCTTCTTTACTTTCTTGACTCTTCAGGTACGCAGACCCCCATCCACTTCTTCCACTTACTTCTCAGACTGTCTTCCCTCCTTTACTCCTTCCATTCTCTGTGTTCTTCTGACACAATGTAATACTTTCCAGCACCAAACATGATTACACTGTGTTGATGGATAAGGAACCCAAGGTGCTGGCCTGAGAGACAAAGCCAGGCTCAGTGAGGACATTCATTGCCAGCTGTCATGGGAGAGTGGATGGAGATTGTAGCAATGGGCTCAAGAAAGTCAGAAAATAAAGGCTTTCTAAACAAGTGGGGCCGGGTGCGGTGGCTCAAGCCTGTAATCCCAGCACTTTGGGAGGCCGAGACGGGCGGATCACGAGGTCAGGAGATCGAGACCATCCTGGCTAACACGGTGAAACCCCGTCTCTACTAAAAATACAAAAACTAGCCGGGCGAGGTGGCGGGCGCCTGTAGTCCCAGCTACTCGGGAGGCTGAGGCAGGAAAATGGCGTAAACCTGGGAGACGGAGCTTGCCGTGAGCTGAGATCCGGCCACTGCACTCCAGTCCGGGCGACAGAGCGAGACTCTGCCTCAAAAAAAAAAAAAAAAAAAAAACAAGTGGAGGAGAAATCTAGAAGTCATAAAGGAAAAATGAACACATCTGACTACATAAAATATCTTAAAACTATATGTGGAAAAAGATACCATAAACAAAGTCAGAAGGCAAATGACAGAGTGGACAAAAATATTTGCAACACATGTAACAGAAAAATGTAAATGTCCTTCCTATACAAAGAGTGCTCTACAGTTTAAAAAGGAAATATGAAAGGTCCAATAGAAAAATGGTTTGAGGTTTGAATAGACAATTCACATAGGAGAAAATGCATACCTCCAGAAGACATAAAATGATGCTTAGCATTACTTTAGTCAAAGATATATGATGTAAAACAATCAGGTTTTTGTCTATCAGATTGGATAAAACTAAAATGACAGATAAGAGTAAGAAAATGGCTGCATCAATACAGTTAGTGGAGGTTGCATCACACAACCTTTTGAAATAGAGTTTGGCCATGTCAATCATTACCATGTGCCATACTCAGTGATCCAGCAGATCTACTTCTAGAAATCTGGCATACAGGAAAACTCATGCACATGCATAAAGATATATAGATGAGATTTTCATTGAAGCTCTGGGACATAATAGCAAAAATGGAAAACTGAAATGTTAATAAGGGAATGTTTAAATAAACCATGAATGGTGCATCTATTAACCTAGGCAGTTGATAAAAAGAATGAGGTGGCTCTATAGATACTAACCTACAAAGATGTTCATGGTATATTAAGTGAAAAAGCCCATTGACAAATTAAACAGCATGATTCAATTTCTACACTTTTTTTAAAGCATGAAGAAATAGTGATTTATGGGTAGGTACGTAGGGATAAATACAGAGCAAATTGTTAATAGCAGTTTAATCTGAGAAGTGGAAAGTGGGGTCTTGTGAGACTTTGTATAGTTCTTTCTAAGTACAGTTGAGTTATGGGAGGTTTCGCTTTATGTGTTTTTCACTAACTTTCTAAAGTATGATCTCAATGATAACATGATACAATTGTAAGGATATTTGTGATAACTGATGGATCTGTTATATGCCTATTTTGCTTTAGGCACTGTAGTAGAGTAATTCCACAAGTTAATTTTATCTTCATCACTCCCTATACAATACATATTATTATTAGAACCATTTTTGCAGGTGAAGAATATGAAACTTAAACAGCTGAAGCTACTTCTGCACAGACTTTGGCCATGGTTATGACTTAAAGGCAATTTGAAGCAAAGATGTTGGCAATAATGTAATGCCCAGGATGCTATAAGGACTAGATTGAAAGTCTGCCCTCTGAGGAACCCCCTTTAAAGCACATGAATAGTCCTTAAAAACTGGGTCTCAATATATCCTTCCCCAGCTGGGGTCAAGTCCCCCTTCTTTTGGCTTTTGATGTCCTGGCTTTGTAGGCTTTCCAGACTCTAGACAAGGAATGCAAAGGAGTGTTGAATGAGAGTAGGGGTTTGAAGTCCTACTAGAAGGCACTAGAAGGCAAATTTACCTCCCCCGACTTAATCCTGGGTAAGCAAAACTGAATGGTGGTCCAGGTGTGTCAGCTGCCCACATTCTCAGCAACACTTCCAACTCCTTTTCTACTTCTTTCACAGGACAAATCTCCAGCTGTGAAGTCCCCAGAGTCCCCCTTCCACAAAGCTGGCAGCCTTTGCCCAGGGCTGTGGCAATTACTCCAAATGTTTGGAGGGTCCAAACCTCCTCTTCTAACTTTGTGTATAGGCAATCTCTGTCTTCCATGCTGGGGGATGGGAGAAAGGGGTTGAGTCTGTGTAGGGCTAAAGTTGCCAGCAAGAGCTGGGACCCAGGAGAGCAGGTGAGAAGGGAGGGGTCCGGGGAGCCAGAAAACCTGTGGTTCTGAAATGAATCTGCATGAGTCATTTGTTTAAAAATGGCAGAGTTTCTGGAGCCCCAAAATAATCTTGGGGGATACAGTAGACCAGAAAAGACAAAATAAAATGAAAGGATCAAGGGACAGCTAAATGCCTGAGATAGGCCCTTGGCTTGTGCTTAAATGATCCATGTATGTGTGGGGGGGTGTGTTTAGTGAAGTCTGCCAAGCTCTCATGACTTGATTCAGGTATCAAGTCACCTGTCCAAACAATCAAATATCCTTATCTTTCAGTTGGAGAATCTTCCCTCCTCCCTGATTCCGGTCCCCAATCAGGCCACTTTGTTAGGGGATAGGCAAATTGCTCAAGATCATTCAGTCTCACCTACCAAGTCAGGACTGCTTTCCTAGAGCAGTCAGCCCTCCTCAGCTTAGCTTAGCTCAGGTGGCCTTTGGAAAATCCCTGGCTGTTCCCAGATCATGGCCTTCAATTTTTTTTTTTTTTAACTGCAACCTTTAGTAAGAAATAAATGTCATATCATAACCCAGTTCATAGGTATGCATGCCCACACATACATACAAACTGAAACAGAAGTTTCAACAAACAGTACTTACTTAATACTTAGCCCAATTATCTCATTATTTTCCATTCTATTCTTTTTCATTTAAAAAAATGTTTGTAGGCTGGGCAAGGTGGCTCACGCCTGTAATCCCAGCACTTTGGGAGGCCGAGGTAGGTGAGCCCCGGAGTTTGAGATCAGCCTGGACAGCATGGTGAAACCCTGTCTCTACAAAAAATACAAAAATTAGCCAGGTGTGGTGATGTGTGCCTGTAGTCCCAGCTCCCAGCTACTCAAGAAGCTGAGGTGGAAGGACTGCTTGAGCCCCAGGAGGTCAAGGTTTTAGTGAGCCCTCATCATATCAGTGCACTCCAGCCTGGGCAACAGAGTGAGACTTTGTCTCAAAACAAACAAAAAAAACCAAAACGAACGAAACAAAAGTAACAACTTGCAATTCATTCAGTTAATTTCAATACCTATGGGTTAAGACAAGCAGATTGAAATACACATTCAAGCCTAATCTCTGAATTATGCAGAGATTTTGAGAATATTCCTTCATTAGCCACAGGCATGTGTATCACACAGGAGAAACCAGGTTGAAGGGCAAGTCGTGGTCCAAGGTTCATCCATGGACCCTCAATGGTGAGAGATACTTCGTCACCAGAGGGTTGAGTGCATTGAATCATATGATGAATGAGGCCACCGTAGTTTTAGAATAAATACAAGATTTTCTTGCTTTCTTGCTTGCTCTTTCTTTCTTTTCTTTCTTTGTTTTGAGACAAAGTCTGGTTCTGTCACCCAGGCTGGAGAACAGTGGAATCATAGCTTAACTGCAGCCTCAACCTCTGGACTGAAGCGATCCTCCCACTTCAGCTTCCCAAATAGGTAGGACTGCAGGCATGCAGCAACACACCTGACTAATTTTGGTAATTTTTGTAGAGACGGGGGGTCTCATCATTTGCCCAGGCTGGTCTGGAACTCCCAGGCTCAAGCGATCCACCCACCTCAGCCTCCCAAAGTTCTGGGATTACAGGCTTGAGCCTCCCTGCCCAGCCAAGATTAGCTATTGAGAGCTTTCTATGTGCCAAGCATAGTTCAAAGCACTTTACACCAATTAACACATTTAATCCTCACAATACCACCATGTCATATGTAGTATTATTAATCCCTGATATATGGACAGTTTGAGAATTTAACATCCAGAAAATAGCTATTAAGTATGGATCCAGGTATCAAAGCCAGGAAGACTGATTCCAGAGCCCCCAGCTCTTACACACCACATGTACCTCCTCCCTACAGCAGAGCTTCTCGGACCTTCCATGAGTGGTCCACTTTGCCATCTTTTCCAAGGATAATGTCCAGTGCTGAGCTCAGCAAGCTGGCCAGAATTACACAAAGGACTTAGACTAGAGCTGGAGCTTCGGTGTGGTCACCAATCCGGGTGATCATTTCATTAGATCAGTCCAGCAGAGCATTCGTTCAGTACCCACTTACTAAGCCCTTGAACCCAGAAGGTCAGGGCTGGAAGACACTCCAGAAACTTCCAGCTACTTAGAGACTTTCATATAGGGCAAAAGGGACACAGGGACCTCTCTACTCCAAGACTTCACTTTTATCTGTTTCAGAGACAGAGTTTCTGCATAAGCTTATACTTGAACAAAATAGTCTTGCTGTTAAAACAAGTTTATTTATTTTGGGGGAGGTGAGCGAAATTTTTAAGGAATTAGCAGTCTTTTAGGAAATAATTGATTAAATGATTTTTAGTGTGGTAAAATACATATAATGTAAAATTTACCATGAATGACAGTACATTCACAGTATTGTACAATATTCACCACTAACTAGTTCCAGCACATTTTCATCTCCCCTACAGGAAATCCCATATCCCCTAGGCAGTGATTCCTCATTACCTTTTCTCCCCAGTTCTGGAAACCACTAATTTACTTTCTGTGTTTGTAAAATTGCCTCTTCTGGGCATTTCACATAAATAGAATCATATAAAATGTGGCCTTTTATGACTTGTTCTTTCATTTAGTATAATGTTTTTCTTTTTCTTTCTTTCTTTTTTTTTTTTTTTTTGAGACAGAGTCTCACTCTGTTATCCAGAAGGCTGGAGTGCAGTGGCACAATCTTGGCTCACCACGACCTCTGCCTCCCCAGTTCAAGCAATTCTCATGCCTCAGTTTCCCTAGTAGCTGGGATTACGGGTGCACGCCACCACACCCAGCCTCACTTAGAATAAGTTTTCAATGCTGTAGCATGTATCTGTACTTCATTCTTTGTTATGGCTGAATAATATTCCATTGTTTGAGTACATGTTTGTTTATCTGTTTATCAGTTGATGGGTGATTGGATTGTTTCCACCTTTTGGCTGTTGTGAATAATGCTGCTTGCTATGAACATTTGTGGACACATTTTTGCTTGAGCACCTGTTTCAATTCTTTCAGTTATATTATTTCTATTTGTTTTTTATTGAGACAAGGTCTCAATCTGTCACCCAGGCTGGAGTGCAATGGCACAATCTCAGCTCACTGCAACCTCAGCCTCCTGGGCTCAAGTAATCCTCCTGCCTCAGCCTCCCGAGTAGCTGGGACTACAGGCATACACTACTATGCCTGGCTTATTTTTGTATTTTTTGCAGAAAGGGGTTTCACCGTGTCGCCCAGGCTGGTCTTGTACTCCTGGGCTCAAGTGATCTGCCCTCCTCAGCTGCCCAGAGTGCTGGGATTACAGGCATGAGCCACTGGATGTGGCTAATTCTTTCAGTAATATACCCAGGAGAGGAACGACTGGGATCCACAGGGCAATTCTTTTTTTTTTTGAGACGGAGTCTTGCTCTGCCGCCCAGGCTAGAGTGCAGTGGCCGGCTCTCAGCTCACTGCAAGCTCCGCCTCCCGGGTTCACGCCATTCTCCTGTCTCAGCCTCCCGAGTAGCTGGGACTACAGGCGCCCGCCTCGTCGCCCGGCTAGTTTTTTGTATTTTTTAGTAGAGACGGGGTTTCACCGTATTAGCCAGGATGGTCTCGATCTCCTGACCTCGTGATCCGCCCGTCTCGGCCTCCCAAAGTGCTGGGATTACAGGCTTGAGCCACCGCGCCCGGCCCACAGGGCAATTCTTGTTTAAGTTATTGAAGAAGTGCCAAATTGCTTTCTACAGTGGATGCATGATTTTACATTTCCACCAGCAACATATGAGGGTTCTAATTGCTCCACATCCTTGACAACACTTGTTATTTTCCTTTATAAAAAAAAATAACCATTCTAGTGGGTGCAAAAATTGTCTTATTGTGGTTTTTTTTATTTGAATTTCCCTAATGACAATGATACTAAGCATCTTTTATGTGCTTCTTGGCACTGTATAACTTCTTTAGAGAAATGTCTATTCATGTCCGTTGCCCATTTAAAAATTGGGTTGTCTTTTTGTTGTTGAGTTGTAGGAGCTTTTCATATATTCTGGATACAAGTCCTTATCAGATATATGATTTGCAAATATTTTTTTCCATGCTGTGTGTTGTCATTTCACTCTCTTAAAAGCATCTTTTGATGTTTTTGATTTTGATGAAATCCAATTTATCTATTTTTTTCTTTTCTTTCTTTCTTTCTTTTTTTTTTTTGAGACAGAGCTGCTCTGTTGCTCAGGCTGGAATGCAATGGCGCAACCCTGGCTCACTGTAACCTCTGCCTTCTGGGTTCAAGTGATTCTCCCGCCTCAGTCTCCCGAGTAGCTGGGTCTACAGGCACGTGCCACCACCCCCAGCTAATTTTTGTATTGTTAGTAGAGACAAGGTTTCACCATGTTGGCCAGGCTGATCTTGAACTGCTGACCTCAAGTGATCTGCCCGCCTCAGCCTCCCAAAGTGCTGGGCTTACAGACATGAGCCACCACGCCCAGCCTCTAATTTTTTCTTTTGTTGCTTGTGTTTTTTGTGTCATTTCTTAAACCAATGCCAAATCTGAGGTCATGGACATTTACCTTTATATGTTCATCTAAGAGTTTTATGATTTTAGCTCTTACATTTAGGTCTTTTATCTATTTTGAATTAGTTATTGTATATGGTGCAAAGTAGGGTTCCAACTTCATTCTTTTGTGTGTAGATATCCAGGTTTCCTATCATAATTTGTTGAAGAGACTCTTCTTTCCCACTGAATGGTCGTAGTAGCCTTTGAAAATCAATTGACCATGGATGTACGAATTTATTTCTAGACTCTTAATTCTATCTCATTTATCTGTATGTCTATCCTTATGCCAGTACATGTCCATGATGATTACTGTAGCTTTGTAGAAAGTTTTGAAATCAGGAAGGCTAAGTCCTCCAACTTAGTTCTTTTTCATGATTGTTCCGGCTATTCATGGTTCCTTACAATTCCCTGTGAATTTTAGGATCATCTTGTCTATTTCTGCAAAAAGACCTTTGGGATTTTGATAGAGATTGCATTGAATCTGTGGATTGCTTTGTGAAGTATTGCCATTTTAATATTAAGTCTTCAAATCCACACACTCAGGATGTTTTTCCATTTATTTAGATTTTCTTTATTTTAACAGTGTTTTCATTATATTAGTCTCACATCTTCTTGGTTAAATATATTGTTAAGTATTCTACTTTTGAAAATTGTTTGAAGTTTTTTTTTTTTTTTGAGACAGGGTCTCATTGTTTGCTTGAGACAGGGTCTCATTCTGTCACCCAGGCTAGAGTGCAATGGCACGATCTGGGATCACTGCAGCCTCCACCTCCCAGGTTCAGGTGACCCTCCCACCTCAGCCTCCCTAGTAGCTGGGACCACTGGCATGCCCCAGCACGCCTGGCTAATTTTTGTATTTTTTTTGTAGAGACAGAGTTTCACCGTGTTGGCCAGGCTGCTCTCAAATTCCCGGGTTCAAGCCATCCACCTGCCTTGGTCTCCCAAAATGCTGGGATTACAAGCATGTGCCAAGGTGCCTGGCATATTCTATTTTCCACCCCAGCAAAGTAATAGACCTTATTTTGGGAGGGCAGTTTTAGGTTTACATAAAAATTAAGCAGAAAGTTCCAGTATATATCTTTTTTTAAAAAAATTTTTTTGGTGCTATTATACACGAAATTGTTTTCTTAATTTTCTTTTTTGGATTGTTCATTGCCTTACATGTACAGAAATACAGCTGATTTTTGTGTGTTGATCTTGCACTCTGCAACTTTGCTGAATCCTTCTATTAGTTCTAATTGCTGTTAATATTTGATGCTTGCCCTTGTCCATACACTGTCTCCCTGCCATTTAATTGTTGAAGAAACTAAGTGGCTAGGACTTGCCCAGGGTCCTGCTGCCTTTTATGACTGAGCTTGGGGCAAGCTTAGCACTTTTTCCCCTCAGAGCTCCAACTCACTCCTTAAATTGAACCCCATTTTTTCAGTGTAATTTGCAGGTACAAATTTCAGCCAGTTGCCTCTACAAAGCCTCTGTCCACCCCTTCCAACTCCCTTATCTCTTCCCTCTCTTCCCGTTCATTTGCCCCCATATGCCCATTATCATGAACCCAGTGTGGACTCCCACCTGGACCCTGTCCCCTGGCCCCCAGCCCCCAGCCCTGGCCACAAGGTCACAGAGATAACTCCGTGGGAAATTATACCCCGGGGCCCTTTGCTCCTGACTCCCTGCGTGGAGCAGAGAACCACTCAGATGGCTGCTTCCAGCTGTCCCCCTCTCACGGCTGTTTGCCCGGGCATTCTAGGATGCTCTGGTATTAGAGCACCCTGCCTGTTACTGGCCCCTTGAGCACCAACAAGCCCGTCTCAGGCCTCCGAAGCCAGGCAAATCTAGCATGCAAACCAGGATCGTTTTCAGGCGTTGCCCCCCGCCCCCCCGCTTGAAATCTGGTTTCCATGTTCACAAAACGCAGCCCTACTGGTGGAACTCGCGACTCCAGACGCAGAGAAGCTGTGGGCAGAGGCGGAGGCAGAGGGTGGGAATGCAGCCTGGCGTTGGAGTGGGGAGAAAGGGGAGGGAGGAACCGCGCGCCCAGGCCCCGCCCGGTTGCCTAGGTGACAGGGGAGCGCGAGGGAGAAGTGGGGGCTGAGCTGATCCGAGTATTTCAGATCTTAATACCGAACAGGTCAGCCCCCATGAGAGAGGAGGACGGAAGCCCCAAGCCAAGGGAGTCATCTTCATTATTTTACCCTGGTCTAGTGTTCTGCTTTTCATGGTGAAACAGAATGTCAGTCCTGGAAAAGAGCTTGCGAAGTCTCTTTGCCCAGTGGTTTTCAAGCAGGTTTGTAGCTAAAGATTCTTGTTTCAAATAAACCTTACCCAGAACCTCAGTTTGCAAAACAGACCTATAGGGAGCTAGTCACCCCGTTCCAACTTCCCAGATTGTGGAAAAGCTCTGGTCTGGGCCCAAACCCTCCTTGTAGAGATGGGAAAACTGAGGTCCCCAGACAGGCACTGCATTGCCCAGGGACACCCAGGAGGTAAATTCGCTGCAGAACCAGGATTGGAAACGGTCTCCCAGTGATCACCACAGAGCAAGCATGAAGAAGCCGATCCCTTGAAGTAGCTGGGAAGAGAACAGGCACATAGGATGTTTTAGGAACCTGGAATTTCCAGACCTGCTGAGACAACACAATCCCCTTATTTTACAGACGAGGAAACTGAGGCCCAGAAAGGAGGCAATGGCGAGTTAGTAGAGTGGTCCTAAGCGGAGTAATATTCTCTTAGAAGATGAATTTGAGCATTTGGCTTTTTGGCTAGCTTAAGCAATAAATCTTTGCTGAAATTCTGAGGTGCCAGATGGCGCAGGGGAGGAGCACCGGCCTGGGAGTTTCATCCCCCTCTGTTACTGACGAACCCCGTGACCTTGGGAGATTTATTTTAAAGAGTCAAAGGGATCATCCCCCGGTTTGTAAGAGGTCCAGAAGAGTAATAGGATTAAATGGTGCTTCAGAGTGTTTTATATTGTTTTTAAATGTCAGGGCCTCTTTAGGGGAAGGGAAGTAAGCACACTGCTCTTTAAAGACTGAATTTGACAGTGGGTTTTTAAAATGTTCTTTATTTTTCTTTTTCAGTTTTCATAGCTAATTATAAAGTAACACATGGCCATTTCAGAAAATGTGTAAAGTACAGAAAATGAAAGGAAAAAACAGCAGAAAGAAAAATCACCCATAAACACATCACCCAGAGGCAACCATTATTATACTTTGTTGTACATTTCCTTTCAGTCTTTTTTCTATAATTTTTTTCCTTGTACAGCATAAATTGTATTTTATGTTGTAATTTTTAATAATTTCATTTAATTATTTCATGATTAATATTTAACTTAGAATATTAAAGCTAAAGACCTGTCTGATCACCACCCACAGCCCTGGATTCTTTGATGTATTAATCTTCCAGAGCATTTAATTTTTTTCTCACTTATTTACACTCACTCGTCATTTATTTATATCCATTTCATATGTAAACCCACAGGAAATGTATAGTGTAATAATAAATGTGTATATGTATTATATTGTATATGTGTTTTACACAATGGTATAATGTTTTCTCTGCAATTTGCTTTTTTCTTTTTTGCTCATTTGACACCTATATTAGTCCATCTTATGTATAAGCCACTTTATATCTACCCATTTTGTTCTTGATGAGCATATACATTGGTTCCAATTTTTTGCTGTTGTGATAAATTCTACAATGAATAACCTTTGCATATTCCTCTGCACAGGGACTAATGTTTCTCTGGTGGTAGATGCATGAAAGTAGAATTGCTGGATATGCATTTATTTACTTTTAATCCACACTGCCAAATTGCCCTCTAAAGCTACTGTGTATAATGAGTATCCTTGTTAGCTTATAACACTGCTTTGCTTGATTATAGAACTTCATTTTAAAAATATATATATTTTTAGAATCTACTGAATGAAAATAATTTATTTTTCTATGATTTTCCTGATTATTAGTATGACTAAGCATATTGTTTACTGGCTATTAAAAAATCAGTTTATAGAGTTGCTTTGTATATTTAGGCCACTATTTTTTTTTCTATATCTATCACAAACATTTTCCTCACTCTGCTGATTATCTTTTAATCTTGTTTGCAATGTCTTTTGACATGCAGAATTTTAAATACTTAATATAGCAAAATTTATGTATTTTCCTTTATAGATTTTTGGTTTTTGTTCAAAAAGATCTACGTTTTTCGCTAATAATTTAAGTATCTATTTACTTATCTTTTTTTTTATTTTATTTTATTTTATTTTATTTTATTTTATTTTATTTTTGAGACGGAGTCTTGCTCTGTCGCCCGGGCTGGAGTGCAGTGGCCGGATCTCAGCTCACTGCAAGCTCCGCCTCCCGGGTTCACGCCATTCTCCTGCCTCAGCCTCCCGAGTAGCTGGGACTACAGGTGCCCGCCACCTCGCCCAGCTAGTTTTTTGTATTTTTAGTAGAGACGGGGTTTCACCGTGTTAGCCAGGATGGTCTCGATCTCCTGACCTCGTGATCCACCTGTCTCGGCCTCCCAAAGTGCTGGGATTTCAGGCTTGAGCCACCGCGCCTGGCCTACTTATCTTTTTTTTAAATATTAAAACATTGACTCCATCTGGATTTATTTTGGTGTATGTATGTGATAGGAATCTAATTTTATTGCTTTGCATATGGATAGTTAATTGCTTTGATACCAATTATTGTATCCAATAATTTCTATTTTCCACTGATTTCGAATACCAACCCTATTGTATACCACATCCCCATATAAACACAGATCTATTTCCTGACCCCTTACTCTTTTCAACTTATCCATTTATCTCCTTTTCTATTTTTATGCAAATACTACACTGTTTTGATTACTACTGATTTATAATGTATCTTAACAGCTGATGGGCAAGTTACTGACTTTTTCTGTTTCATTGCCTTGGTCCTTCCTGTACATTTATTCTTCCATATGAATTCATTTGTGAAGGTCTGTGAAAAGTCTTTTGAGTAATTTGATTGTTATTGCATTGAATTCATACCTAGATTTTGAGAAATGTATCTAGACTATAGTGTCTTTCTATCCAAGAATTTGACATGTTGATTTATTGGGTCTTTTAAAATGTGTTTTAGTCAAGTTTAAAATCACCTTCATAAAGATCTTATTTATCTTTTTTTTTTCTCTCTTTTTTTGAGACAGGGTCTTGTTCTGTCGCCCAGGCTGGAGTACAGAGGCCTGATCTCGGCTCACTGCAACCTCCATCTCCCAGGTTCAAGCAATTCTCCTGCCTCAGCCTCCCACGTAGGTGGGATTACAGGCACGCACCACCATGCCTGGCTAATTTTTGTATTTTTAGTAGAGATGGGGTTTCATCATGTTGGTCAGGCTGGTCTTGAACTCCTGACCTCGTGATCCACCCGTCTCAGCCTACCAAAGTGCCAGGATTACAGGCGTGAGCCACCGCGCCCGGCTGATCTTATTTATCTTTTACTAAAATTTTTCCTAAAGACTTTTTTTTTTTTTTTTTTTGAGACGGAGTCTCGCTCTGTCGCCCGGGCTGGAGTGCAGTGGCCGGATCTCAGCTCACTGCAAGCTCCGCCTCCCGGGTTTACCGCCATTCTCCTGCCTCAGCCTCCGAGTAGCTGGGACTACAGGCGCCCGCCACCTCGCCCGGCTAGTTTTTGTATTTTTTAGTAGAGACGGGGTTTCACAGTGTTAGCCAGGATGGTCTCGATCTCCTGACCTCGTGATCCGCCCGCCTCGGCCTCCCAAAGTGCTGGGATTACAGGCTTGAGCCACCGCGCCCGGCTCCTAAAGACTTTATAGTCTTTGTTACTATTGTTTGTTTGCAATTACATTTTCTTATCACTTATACTTGTATGTAGAAAGGCAATTAATTTTGGTACCTTGGTACTGTTAATTCTAATAGTTTGTTCATTGGTTCTTTTAGGTCTTCTAGATAAGACAACCAAATCTCATCTGTATATAATTAATGCTTTGCTTTGTCTTCTTCCCTTCTAATATTTGTATCTCTATTTTGGAGATAATCTTACTGAAATTGGGTATGTTCAAGAAGGGGAATAGTGGGTATTCTAATCTTGCTCTTGACATTAATGAGACTGCATCTAATGATGTACCTTGTTAGTAGGCTCAATACTGTAACAGAAAACTCCAATACCTCAATGGCCAAACACACAGTGGCCCCAACTTGCATAACGTCTAATGTGAATGCTGCACATCAAACAATTGTCCTTCAAGGGTGACTTGGGAATCCAGAACCATTCCATCTTGTAATGATGCCACATTCAATGTATCACCTCCAAATTTGCTGCAGAAGAAGAAGAGAATGTGGGCACCACCAGATCTTTAACCACCTTGACCTGGGAATGACTTCCATTCAGTTTTCTAGAATAGTTATGTAGCCCCCTGTATATGCAAGGGGTCTGAAAAATATAGTTCCTGACAAGCCAGCCATTTCCTAGAATCTGTGCATAATATTGTTTAGTAGTCTCATAACTTTAAAATCTCTTCTGAATCAGTGGTTTGATCATTTGGCAATCTAGATAAGGTTAATTTGCCCTCCCTTTTGTTTCACTTGATCAGGCTTGAAAACATTTGTCTATTTGTCTTTTCAAATTTATTTTTTCCTGTCTGTTTTATTGTTTTGTACTTCCGTCTACTATTTTTCTTTATTCTACTTTCTTTACCTATATTTTGCATTTCCCCCCGGTTTGTTTTTGTTGAAAGCTATACTGGGTTGAATAGTGTCCCCCTAAAATTGATGTCTACCCAGAACCTATAAATAAGGCCTTATTTGGAAATAGGATTTTTGCAGAGGTAATCAAATTAAGATGATGTCATACTGGATTAAGGTGGGCCCTAAATCCAATATGACTGGTGTCCTTATAAGAAAAGAGAAATTTGAACCCTGAGACAGACACACAGGGAGAATGCCATGTGACAACTGAAGCAGAGATTGGAGTGATGTATCTATAAGCCAAAGATTGCTGGCAATCACCAGAAGACAGTAAGAGGTCTACGAAGCCGCCTCCTTCAGGGAGAACATGGTGTTGCCAACACTTTGATTTCAGTTCTAGCCTCCAAAACCATTAGACAATAAATGTCTATTGTGTTAAGCCACACAGTGTGTGGTAATTTGTTATGGCAGCCCTAGGGAACCAATGCAAAAGCTAAGTTCATGCATCATTAGTCTTTCCTGCTTTATAATAAGTACAAATAAGTTTATATATTTCCCTGAAGACTACTTTAATGTCACCTTAAAGTAGTACTTCAGTTAATTCTAATTTTATCGTAGTTTTTTCATCAACCCATTAATTATTTAGACCTGTGTTTTAAAACTTCTCGATGTATACAAGTTTCTAGCCATCTTCCTGTTGTTGTTGACATAAAATTTTATCATTAAACGTTTTGTATTATTTTACTTTACTTACTTACTTATTTTTAGAGATGGGGTCTTGCTATGTTGCTCAGGCTGGACTCAAATTCCTGGGCTCAAGCAATCATCCCACCTCCTCCTCCTAAGTAGCTGGGACTGTGCCCAGCTACATTACTTAAAAAAATTTTTTGGAACTTACTGTGCAGTTGAATACTTAGTCAATACTTAGTCAATTTTTATAAATGTTCCATTTGTATTTGTGAAGAATGTACATTTTCTATTCAAAGTTCTACATATATCAATTACATTCACAGGTCGTCTGATCATTGCTGTGTTAAAGACTAGCTAATTGATGAACTAACTTGTTCCCCTTCCTCCTGGGCACACAATTAGGCTACATTTCCTGGACTTTTTTGCAATTAGATGTGGTCTTGTACTGAGTTTTGGCCTGAGCATGAGCAGAAATTATGTGTGTCACTTCCAGGCCAGCTCACATGTGATTCTCCTTTCTGTCTGTCACTGTGAATGCCAAGATCTCAACACTCAGAGTGACCTTGGAAACTACATGTTGAAGGTGGCAGAGTATCTATCAGCTTGAATTCCTCGCAGAGACCCTTCCTCCGTGCCCCACAACCAAACACTGAACTTAACATGAAAAAGAAATTAACCTCGATTGTCTAAGTGTTCAGCTACTGATAGTTAAGAGTTTATTTGTTACAGTTGCTAGTGTGACTTAAACTAATACTGTTTTGCTCTTCAGATACTCTATACTTTTATACTTTTTTGTCTTCTTGTTTTGTCAGTGTCTGATGAATGTGTGTGAGTCTCTCGATATAAATATAGGTCTAGGCTGGGCACAGCGGCTCATGCCTGTAATCTCAGCACTTTGGGAGGCAGAGATGAGAGGATCACTTGAACCCAGGAGTTTGAGACCAGACTGGGTAACAAAGTGAGACCCCATCTTTACAAAAACTAAAAAAAATTAGCCAGGTACAGTAGTCTGTGCTTGTAGTCCCATCTACTCAGGTGGCTAAGGCAGGAGGACCCCTTGAGCCCAGGAGTTCAAGGTTATAGTGAGCTATGGTCATGCCACTGTACTCCAGCCTAGGTGACAGAGCAAGAGCCTGCCGGAAAAAAAAAAAAAAAAAAAAGGGCTGGGCACCGTGGCTCACACCTGTAATCCCAGCACTTTGGGTGGCCAAGGTGGGTGGATCACCTCAGGTCAGGAGTTCAAGACCAGCCTGGCCAACATGGTGGAACCCCATCTCTACTAAAAATACAAAAATTATTTGGGTGCGGTGGTGTGTGCCTGTAATCCCAGCTACTTGGGAGGCTGAGGCAGGATAATCGCTTGTACCTGGGAGGTGGAGGTTGCAGTGAGCCGAGATTGCACCACTTTACTCCAGCCTGGGTGACACAGCAAGACTCTATCTCAAAAAAAAAAAAAATACACATACACACAGACACAGACACAGACACACACACACACAGACACAGACACAGACACACACACACAGACACAGCTATATGATTCCAGATGTATACAAATTATAAATTACTCTTAGTAATCCATAAAAGCTTGCTGTATATTTCAAAGCTATGTTGTTAGATATGTAAACTCATGTTATAATTTTTTGGAAAAGCATTCCTTTTATCAGTATGAAAATTATTTTTGCTGATATTTGCCAGGTTTTAACCATTTTATTTATTCGTGTTTTGGAAGCACCAGAGTCCATTGAGACATTTTATTTGTAGGTATGTATTACACCCCTAGAAAAAGAATTCCAGGATTTTCCCTCCTATGTGTTTTTTGTCTTGCTTTTTTTATGGTCCATGATACCAGCTGAGATTGTTAGTACAATGAATTGAAACTGGTGGGATGAAAGCAGGTTATTCTGCCATTTTTCTTTTTTTTTTTTTTTTGAGACAGAGTCTCGCTCTGTTGCCCGGGCTGGAGTGCAGTGGCCGGTTCTCAGCTCACTGCAAGCTCCGCCTCCCGGGTTTATGCCATTCTCCTGCCTCAGCCTCTGAGTAGCTGGGACTACAGGCGTCCGCCACCTTGCCCGGCTAGTTTTTTGTACTTTTTAGTAGAGACAGGGTTTCACCGTGTTAGCCAGGATGGTCTCGATCTCCTGACCTCGTGATCCGCCCGTCTCGGCCTCCCAAAGTGCTGGGATTACAGGCTTGAGCCACCGCGCCCGGTCTATTCTGCCATTTTTCTAGATCTTTGAGTTGGACATTGATATGGTTTGGATGCATGTCCCCTCCAAATCTCATGTTGAAATGTGATCCCCAGTGTTGAAGGTAAGGCCCAGTGGGAGGTGTTTGAGTCACGGGGCAGATGACTTAAGAATGGCTTGGTGTCCTCCTTGCCATAATGAGTGAGTTCTCGCTCTGAGAGTTCACCGAGATCAGGTTGTTTAAAGAAGTGTGGTCCTCTCCCTCCATCCCTTGTTTCCATTCTTGCCATGTGATGTTCCTGCTTCCCTTCACCTTGCACCATGAGTGGAAGCTTCCTGAGGCCTTCACCAGAAGCAGATGCCAGTGCCGTGCTTCCTGTATGGCTTGCAGAACTGTGAGCCAAAATACACCTCTTTTCTTTATACATTACCTAGCCTTAAGTATTTCTTTATAGCAATGTGAAATGGACCAACACACATCAAATCCGGGGCTGATCACTCCACACTTGTTTAACGTGCCTGTGAGGTTCACTATTTTCTCAGCTCTGTGATCATCAATGGTTTCAAATCACCAATGTAGCCATGCTTTATCATCACAGTTAGAAACTGGATGATGACTTTGGAGCATGGCCTAATATGAACCTGGCATTTGCCCCTCTTCTCAGCATTTGTTGATGCTCTTGAGAGTATCAGCCAGGACATTAATGTGCACCATTATGGCTGCTGGGTAGCCTCACCCTCCCAAGCTCCCAGTAAAGCCCCAGCAATGAGAAGCTGCACCGCCCACCTGGCCACAAATCCCCAATGCTACCTGCCCCAGGCCAAGGCACTGCTTTAGTTGCTAAGAGGAGCCAGGCACTGCGGTGTGAGCCTGGACTACCGCCTCTCTGGGTGGCTGAAAGTTCCGGCTCTCACCAGCGCTGCAGCCTGCACCTCATGGACCTGGGTCCTCAGAATGTGGAGCATGGGGTGTCTGGACATGGCTCTCCTCTATGCCTGTCCAGAACACTGCAAGGCCAGGATTCCTGCCCAGTGGGGCTCAGTGTCCTCGAAGAGCACTGAATCAGAGCCTTAGATTGCAGGATGGTGCCAATGACCGATGATCCCAACCGTTTTGAAGCATACAATTCAGTGGCATTAAATACATAAGCATTGTCGCACAACCATTACTACCATCATTTCCAGAATGTTTTCATCTTCCCCATCTGAAACTCTGTACCCATTGAATGCTAATTCCCCGTTCTCCCCCTCCAGCCCCTCCCAATTGCCATTTTACTTTTTGTCTCTATGAATTGACTAAGTACCACATATAGATGGAATCATACAATATGTAGTCTTTTGTGACTGGCTTATTTCACTTAGCATAAAGTCTTCAAATTTCATTCATGTTGTAGCATGTGCCGGTTCTTCATTTTTTTGCTGAATAATATTCTATTCTAACATTCTTTTTTTAAAAAAAAAAAACAACAGGTTGGACTGGGTGTGGTGGCTCACACCTGTAATCCCAGCACTTTGGGAGGCCAAGGCAGGTGGATCACAAGGTCAGGAGTTTGAGGTCAGCCTGACCAACATGGTGAAACCCCGTCTCTACTAAAAATACAAAAATTAGCCAGGTGTGGTGGCACATGCCTGTAATCCCCGCTACTCAGGAGGCTGAGGCAGGAGAATCGCTTGAACCTGGGAGGTGGAGGTTGCAGTGAGTTGAGATCACGCCACTGCACTCCAGCCTGGGTGACTGAGCAAGACTCCGTCTCAAAAAAAAAAAAAGAAAGAAAAATAATTAAAATACAATTCACGTACCATAAAATTCACCCTTTTAAAGTATCTAATGATGGCCAGGCACAATGGCTCATGCCTGTAAATCCCAGCACTTTAGGAGGCTGAGACGGGCAGATCACATAAGCCCAGGAGTTTGAGACCCAGCAACATGGAGAAACCCCATCTCTACCAAAAATACAAAAAAATTAGCCGGATGTGCTGGTGTACACCTGTAGTCCCAGCTATTTGGGAGTCTGAAGTGGGAGGATTGCTTGAGCCCATAAGGCAGAGGTTGCAATGAGCCTCGATTGAGCCGCTGCACTCCAGCCTGGATGACACAGTGAAACCATGTCTCAAAAAAAAAAATAAAAATTTTTTTTTTTTTTTTTTTTGAGACGGAGTCTCGCTCTGTCACCCAGGCTGGAGTGCTGTGGCCAGATCTCAGCTCACTGCAAGCTCCGCCTCCTGGGTTCACGCCATTCTCCTCCCTGAGCCTCCCGGGTAGCTGGGACTACAGGCGCCGCCACCTCGCCCGGCTAGTTTTTTTTTTTTTTGTAGTTTTTAGTAGAGACGGGGTTTCACCGTGTTAGCCAGGATGGTCTCGATCTCCTGACCTCGTGATCCGCCCGTCTCGGCCTCCCAAAGTGCTGGGATTACAGGCTTGAGCCACCGCGCCCGGCCAATAAATAAAATTTTTAAATTAAGTATATATTGGGCATTTTTCATATGTTTACAGAGTTGTCCAACCATTACCACTCTCTAATTTCAGGACATTTTCATCACCCCTGCAGCCATCAGCAGTCACTCCTCATTTTCCCCTCCCTCCAGGACCTGGCAATCATTAATGTATTTTCTGTCTTTATGGATTTGCCCCTTCTGGACATTTCATATAAATGGAATCATACAGAGCTGGGCATGGTAGTGTGCACTGATTGTTCCAGCTGAGGCAGGCAGATCCTTGGAGCCCCAGAATTTCCATGCTGTAGAGTGCGATGATCATGCCTGTGAATAGCCACTGCACTCTAGCCTCAGCAACATGGTGAGACACCATCTCTGAAATAAGTAAATAAATGAGATCATACAATACGTGGTCTGTTGTGTTTGACTTCTTTTGCTTATAATGTTCCCAAGGTTTACTTGTTATAGCATGTATCAGTACCTCATTCCTTTTTATTGTTGAATAATATTCCATTGTATGAGTATACCACATTTTGTGTATCCATCTATCAGTCGATGGACATTTTAGTTGTTTCTAATTTTTAGCTATTATGAATAGTGTTGCTATGAACATTTGTATGCAGATTTTTGTGTGAACATATGTTTTCACTTTTCTTGGGTATGTACCAGGAGTAGAATTGCTGGATTATATAGTAACTATGTTTAACATTTTGAGGAACCGCCAAATAGTTTTCCGAAGTGGCTGTACTATTTTACAATTCCATCAGCAATGTATGAGGGTTCCAATTTTTCCACATCCTTGCCAAAACTTATTATTGTCTTTTTTATTATAGCAAGCCTGGTGGGTGTGATGAGGTGTCTCATTGTGTGGTTTTTATTTGCATTTCCCTAATGATTAATGTTGAATTCTTTTCATGTGCTTATTAACATTCATTTTTAATGCACATATGCAAGTATATTTTAAAGAACTAATTGGTATCTATGTCTTCACTGTCAAAAGACAAAATTACAACAAATTTAGTTTAAACATCTTAATTGGCTTTATTCTCATTTCTAGAATCAGGCAACACTTTATTCCACAAAATAGAATATGTATTCCGATGAGCTGAGCAGAAGAGGTTGGTTTTTATAGCCAGAGAAGAGCTGAAGAAAGCAGAAACAAAGAATGAAAAGCGGACTGGTAATTTCAAAGTTACTTTTTTTGTAAGGCAGGGACAGAGAGAAAGAATAATGGAAAGATAACTGATTGGTTAACATCAGGTTACTTTTTTGGTAGGGATTAAAGCAGAGGGAACTTCATTATCATGCTGATTATAATTGGCCTATTTGAGGAATTGGCTGTTATCTCTCTCCTCTTGTTACCAAAACACCAGGGGTTTGGTCTAGGTCCTGCTGCTCACAGCACAGAAAGCCAATCACTGAGGCAACAAGTGTTGCCAAAAAGAAGAATTTAATTGAGTGCTTCAGCTGAGGAGAAAGGAGATCAGTCTCAAATCTATCTCCCTGATTGACTAAAATTAGGTGTTTATATAGGAGGGAAGAAATGTACCTACAGGTGAGAAAACAGGAATTTGGGGTAAGGACACACTCATGATGAATGAGGGGCCTGTCATCTCATTGTCTGAATACTATGATCTCTTGAGTTTCATTTATCTGATACTTTTTGAGAAGCCAGGGGTTTCTTTCCTGAGGAAGGAACTCAGATAAAACAAATGTAAGTTTCAAGCTTTAAGACCAGAAGTGTCCATTTCTATGTTTATCAAAAAAAAATCTATGGGACTGTTGGGTCGGTTTCATCCTAATTTCTCAGAAGGTCAGAAAACAACTTACTTTCTGTTTGGTGAGGTGGAACTTTAGCATGGGTAACTCCATTTTGGTTTTTAGCCTGGTCTGTTGGGGCCTAGGGCAGGAGCTTTGTTCAAAACAATGGCCTCCCATAATTATTTTTTACCATCCCCCAAACAAGGCAAAATTATTAACAGGAAGCTTTATTTCATTACTTCCACTTTTTGTGGAATGTTCCTATGCTCACTCAGTATGCTAACCTCAAATTTTAGTTCCAGGTTGTTATAACTTTTTAGGGAGTTATTTAGATAAAAATAAGATTTATTCAATCATTTTAAGAAATTCACAGCTGGGTGTGGTGGCTCATGCCTATAATCCAAGCACTTTGGGAGGCCAAGGCAGGAGGATTGCTTGAGTCAGGGAGTTCAAGACCAGCATGGACAATATGGTGAGACCCTGTCTCAACAAAAAATAAAAAATAGCTGGGCGTGGTGGTGCACACCTGTGGTCCCAGCTACTTGAGAGGCTCCCAGCTACACCCAGAATCGCTTGAGCCCAGGAGTTCAAGGTTGCAGTGAGCCATGTTTGCGCCACTATACTCTAGTCTGGGCAACAGAGAGAGACCTTGCCTCAAAAAAAGAAATTCATCTTTAGTTTTTGCATGCCACTGTTTTCTCTTGGGGTTTTTTTTGTTTTTTGTTTTTTTTAACTAGAGTACATCTAATTGCTTTTCTTTTCTCCCAAAACATCTAATTGCTTTTCTTTTCTCCCAAAAAGGATCCGGAAGGGAAGGAGTGAGTAAATTTCCTGAATATGTTTGAAAATACCTCATTTCATCCTCACATTTAAGTATAATTTGGCTATAAAATAATAAACTGAAATATCCCTTACTTTAGCATTTTGAAGGTATTGAATTTGTGTTGCTAAAAATGTCTGATATCACTCTTTTCTAGTGGGTATATCTAATTTTTTTCTCTGAGCATTTAGAATTTTTTCTTTATCTTTGATGTTGTGCAGTTTCACTATGATAAGTCCGGATGTGGGCTAAAAAATTATTTTATTGGTACCTACGGAGCCCTTTCAATCTGAGAATCTACTTTTTAAAAAATACTAGGAAATCTCTAGTTATTATTTCTTTAAATGATACTTTCTCCCTGTTATCTCTGGCCTGTAATTCTAGAACTCTTATTAGATGAATATTGAATCTATTCCCTATATCTTTACCTTTTGTTTCTTTTTAAAATCCATCTCTCTTACTTTGTGTTGCATTCTGAAAGAATTCCCATACCTCATCTTCCGGTTCCCTGATTCACTCTTTAACAGTGTTCATTCCGCTACTGGCCCATGTATTTTTTATTTCAATAATTATATCTTTTATTACAAAATTTCTGTTTCTTGTTTACAACCAGCTATTCCTGTATCACAACTAAAATACTCTTTCTTATCTCTCTGAGGATTTATAATCACATTTATTTGTTGTTGTTGTTGTTGTTGTTTTGAGACGGAGTCTTGCTCTGTCGCCCAGGCTGGAGTGCAGTGATGTGATCTCCACTCACTGCAAGCTCCGCTCCCAAGGTTCACACCATTCTCCTGCTTCAGCTTCCCATGTAGCTGGGACTACAGGCGCCCACCACCGTGCCCGGCTAATTTTTTGTATTTTTAGTAGAGATGGGGTTTCACAGTGTTAGCCAGGATGGTCTTGATCTCCTGACCTCGTGATCCACCCGTCTCGGCCTCCCAAAGTGCTGGCCACCGTGCCTGGCCAATCACATTTATTTTTAAGTCTAGTTCTGGTTTTCCTTATTAACTCTCTTTCTTCAGGTGTGCATTTGTCTGTCTGTTGGATCTGTGATCTCTTTTTTATAGTATTACACTCCTTATGCATTTGGTGATCCTTGACTATGTGCATTTTTGAAGTTGCAATGTCTTGTTAGGCTGACAGCTGCCTTTGGTTGAGCTGTCTGTGTATAGAGAAGAGCAAAACAGCTGCTGATCTTGTGCTCCATACAATGTTGATAGGCAGGACCTGCTGCTAGGCGGGAAGCTCAGCAGCTGGTCTTTTAGGCTTGGATGTTTGTTATTCCTCCCAGAGTTTGACTGCCGCTCAGTACATGACCCCTTCTTATTAATCCAAGTCCTTGCCCCCTAAACTCTTACCTGCAGGGTAGGTGGAGAAATGCAAGGTTGATAGACCTGGCTGCTCTTGCTACAGGTCCCCAATTAATTCCCTTGTCAATTTCCCTGGAGTATCTTTAGTTCCAACTTTCTTCCATCACCTCTGGATGTGGGACATCTTAGTATTGCTCCTCCTTTTGGGGTGGTTCACTGCACCTATTTTATCCTGGATTGGAAGAAAAATTTTCCCTTTGCTGTAAAAGATATTATTAGGACAATAGTGAGTGTATGTCCATGGATTAAGTAATGGTGTCACAGCATCATTAATTTCCTGATTTTGATTACTTTTAGGTTTAAAAAGTCTCTATTTTTAGAAAAAAACACATAAAATATTCAGGGATACACAAACCAGAACACATGCACACACGTACATATTTTTACACCATTAAAAACTCTTCCATAAACATCCAGTATAAGGCCTGCCTAAGACTCCACTGGCTGGGTACATTATAAATGGCTTAATCATGACCTTCATTTTGCCATTTTTATTATTTCTCATTTGTCTCTGTGACAAGTAATCCTGAAATGAACACTCATATTTAATCCTTTGTCTACATTTCAGATTTTCTTCCTTTGAATAAATCCATAGAAATGTTAACTACCATCTAGGGGTATGAACATTTTAAGATTCTTGGTCCAGGTGTGGGGGCTCACACCTGTAATCCTAACACATTGGGAGGCCAAGTGGGGAGGATTTCTTGAGCCTAGGAATTCGAGACAGGCCTGGGCAACATGATGACACCTCATCTCCACAAAAAATACAAAAATTAGCCAGGTTTGGTGGTGTGTGCTTGTGGTCCCAGCTACTCAGGAGGCTGAGGTAGGACGACTGGTTGAGCCCAGGAGGTTGAGGCTGCACTGAGCTGTCATCACAGCACTGCATTCAAGCCTGGGTGACAGAGGGAGACTCTGTCTCCAAAAAAAAAAAAAAAAAAAAGATCCTTAATACATACTTGATTCATGTGAATTGTGTTTGTGCATATTCTCATTGATTTCATTTAAAAGTTTTGCTAATTTGAGGAGGAAAAGGGAAATTATATTTCAGGTTGTTTTCATTGGCATTTGCTTTATCCCTACGGAGGGTGATTTTTTTTGTCTCTTAAAGTAGTGGATTTTGTAAGTGTCTGCTCCTGACTCCTGAGGGGATTTGTGACAGTCACATATTTCTCTCAGGGGTGGGAACAGCAAAGCTGTTTGTAACTTCTAAGAAGTAATACATGGTGATTATCATACTAGAACATGCAGTCAAATCACTTGTGACATATCCACAGTACAGCACAAGATTGAATTGACAATTTATTTAGACTCCTAGAATTAGAAAACACAATATCTCCAGGGAAGGATAAAGAGTGGGTGACAGGAGGAGGTAATTTCTTTGCCTGCTTGTTTATCTTCTCCCCTCTTTTCTTCCTCCCATCTCTCTCCCTTATATGCTATATGCATATATAATATATACAGATATACATCTAATGTGTACATTCTCATATAATATATAATTATAACATAATGAAATTATAAACAATCCATGATGATATAATATATGCATGACGTTTCCAGGCATCAAGAAGATTTAGAGCTATACAGCCAGCTGTCTTTTCCTCTGGGGCATATGCTCTAGTAAGGCAAGAAGACACGTGCCTCATGATTGCAATACAAGGGGGCTAAGCCTGGCTCCAGCACCTTTACAAGCATTCTCACCTTGTCTACCAACCTGAGCTCCACCTTTTCTCTCAAACCCTCCTTGCTTTTCTTGCTCAGCACACTGCTGTGCCTGGAATTCCCTTATCTTATTACCTCTCATCTAACCTAATCATCCTTCAAGGACTGCTCAGTTGCCACCTCCTCCAGGAAGCTTCTGTGATCCCCCACTCTTAGATACAAAGCTGTCTCTTTCTGCACTCTCCGCCTCTCCAGTGGGACTTCGCACTTTAGACTTGGCATTGTGGCTGTTGCTGTACTTGTCTTGTGTCTTCAATTAGTTGTAAACTCCTAGAGGGCAGGACCTGATCTGACACAGCTCTGTATCGCATGTTACCTATCTCAGCTCCTGGCATAGAAAAGGCAAACTCTAAACCTTCTGATAAAGGAGAGAATGAACACATCTATACAGTATCCTTCAATTTCAAAGTTTTCCCACATCATCTGCAATGTGTGCCTTGTGTGTACCAAATGGGACTAAATGTTAAATGAGCACTCCTCGGTGACTGCACAGAGGTTGGTCCATGCGCAAGTTCCCAAAATGAAAGCAGGAACTGGGCATGTGAGTGTAGAATGGGTACAGGACCGGGAATCAGGAAGGCGCCTGGTTTCTACCCCAGCTCAGCCTCTACCCAGCTGTGTGACCTTGGAAGTTCATTGCCTCCTCTCTGGGCTTTGATCTACCCATCTGTAGAATGGGACTTGGGGGTGATCTCCAATGCAAGGGCTTTTCCTTCTCACACATCCACCCTTCTGGCACAGAGTGTGTGTCAACTGCCCTGGCAGCCCCTGAAGTTTCAGGATTCAGAAAAGAGAAAGTAGCTGGGAGATACCAGGGCTGACATGTGCTGTCTATTTTCTAGAAGGCTGTGGAGCTTCCATAAAGATATATTTCATGTGAAACCTTTCCCCTTTTAGATTTCATAAGTTATTTTATTTACATACACTTATATACATGTGGTCTGTCTTAAAAAGTAACATGAATGAAAGGCAACCCTCAGGCACAGCCCAGAAGATCAACTGTCAAAATATAAAGATGAATTCATTTTCTATGAAAAAAAATGTAAACGCATAAGAAAGGACAGAGAAGTGGCCGGGCGCGGTGGCTCAAGCCTGTAATCCCAGCACTTTGGGAGGCCGAGACGGGCGGATCACGAGGTCAGGAGATCGAGACCATCCTGGCTAACACGGTGAAACCCCGTCTCTACTAAAAATACAAAAACTAGCTGGGCGAGGTGGCGGGCGCCTGTAGTCCCAGCTACTCGGGAGGCTGAGGCAGGAGAATGGCGTAAACCCGGGAGGCGGAGCTTGCAGTGAGCTGAGATCCGGCCACTGCACTCCAGTCCGGGAGACAGAGCGAGACTCCGCCTCAAAAAAAAAAAAAAAAAAAAAAAAAAAGAAAGGACAGAGAAGTTTCCACACCTAACTAATAATAATGGTCTCCTTTGGGGAGGTGGGGAGGAAACCGAGGTTAGGGGCTCCAAAAAAGCTTTAGTTTTATCAATATTCAATTTGTTAAGCAGGATATACATATAATTCTATGATTAAAAAATAATGAATAAGTTAAAAGGCCCAAGTGGTATTTAATGCTGCACTAACATAATTTTGAGTCTTGATACCCATATGGGTATTTATCTTTATTTTTATTTCCCCAGTTCCCTCTCTCTCCTGTCTAAATGTGAGGATTGGAAATCATTTCTAGCAAGGAGAGCTTGATTAAATAAAGGTACTTGATACAGTTTGAGTCTGTGTCCCCACCTAAATCTCATGTCAAATTACAATCCCCAATGTTGGAGGTGGGGCCTGGTAGGAGGTGTGATTGGATCACGCGGGTGGGTTTCCCGTTTGGTGCTGTTCTTGTGATAGTGAGTGAGTTATAAGATCTGGCTTTTTGTTTGTTTGTTTGACACAGGGTCTCACTCTGTCACCCAGGCTGGAGTGCAGTGGTGCGATCTTGGCTCACTGCAACATCCACCTCCCAGGTTCAAGTGATTCTCATGCCTCAGCCTCCCAAGTAGCTGGATTACAGGTGTGCGGCACCACACCAAGCTATTTTTATGTTTTCAGTAGAGACGCGATCTTGCCATGTTGGCCAGGCTGGTCTCAAACTCCTGGCCTCAAGTGATCCACCCACCTTGGTCTCCCAAAGTGCTGCCATTAGAGGCATGAACCACCATGCCCGGCCAAGATCTGGTTTAGAAGTGTGTAGCACCTCTACCGTCTTTTTCTTCCTCCTGCTCCAGCCCTGTAAGACCTACCTGCTTCTCTTTCACCTTCCCTCATCATTGTAAGTTTCCTGAGGCCTCCCCAGTCATGCTTTCTGTACGGCCTGTGGAACCATGAGTCAATTAAACCTCTTTTCTTTATAAATTACCCAGTTTCAGATACCCCTTTATAGCAGCACAAGAATGGACTAATACACTGCTTTAATTTACAAGAACACTTTGCAAGAATTAGGACTCCTATCTCCTAAGATTACACATTTGCATGGAAAAGAAGCAGGTTGCTTAAAGAAAAGAATCAAGAATCAAAACTTTGCAATGAAGGATAAACTTAAGAGCAATAAAATGGAGAATGTGGCCAGGCACGGTGGCTCATGCCTGTAATCCCAGCACTTTGGGAGGCTGAGGCGGGCGGATCACAAGGTCAGGAGATCTAGACCATCCTGGCTAACATGGTGAAACCCCGTCTCTACTAAAAATACAAAAAATTAGCCAGGTGTGGTGGCAGGAGCCTGTGGTCCCAGCTACTCAGGAGGCTGAGGCGGGACAATGGTGTGAACTTGGGAGGCGGAGCTTGCAGTGAGCCGATCACACCACTGCACTCCAATTCCAGCCTGGGTGACAGAGTGAGACTCCGTCTCAAAAAAAAAAAAAAAAAAAAAGAATGCAGTTCAGGAAGAGGAGGTTGCAGACACACTTAGAGAAGAGGCACCATGCTTTCTGGGACTGGGCATCAAGCCTGCTTCTGAAAGTCCTGGCAGCCAGGGAGGGAGAAAGAAAAATGCGATTTCTTCCATAATGCTTCTCATCAGAAAGAAGAATGCATTACAATTACACTGAGGGGCAAAGCTTGCCATGAAACACTAAAAGAATTTTATGTAGGTATCATTATTATTGTCCCATGAAGAAACTGAGGCTCAGAATGATTTAGCATCTTGCCTAATATCCCCTAGCCAGCAAGTGGATTGGCAAGATATTAACCTGGTGCTTTTCCATTAATTATCTTTTTCAATCCTAGTGACAGCAGTAAGAAATAAGCATTGTTGTCCCTGTTTTAGAGATAAGAACAAAGTAGCTTCCAAAGGTTGACGTGCCCAAGGGCACATAGGGAAAAGGCAAACTTGGATGCAGGCCCACATCTTAGGACTTCAGTGCCAGGAGGCCACAAAAGGCCTCTGCAGCACCTCCTCTCCCATTATAATTCCCTCTCCATCCCTCCAAGCCCCTATGTCTAAATACTCAACTGCTTGCTATTCTGCAGACACAGTCCTTTTTGCCTACAATTCCCCATCACTGGAGTGCCCTTCATCACTGCCCTTCTTGGAAGAGCCTTCTCATTCTTCAACATCTCAATCAAATTTCATTCTTTCTTTGCTCTCCCTTGTATTCATGATCATAACATCATTTGAGCACTTCTCAGTATGCACTGTAATTTTATATTTAAAAAGTATTGTTAGCTGGAGGAGGTAGCTTAGGCCTTGTAATCCCAGCATTTTGGAAGGCCAAGGTGGGAGGACTGCTTGAGTCTGGGAGTTTGAGGCCAGCCTGGGCAACATAGCAAGATCCCCATCTTTACAAAACATTTAAAAATAAACCAGGTGTGGTGGTACATGCCTGTGGTCCCAGCTGCTCTGGAGGCTGAGGTGGGAGGATCACTTGAGCCTGGGAGGTAGGTGCTGTAGTGAGCTGTGATCACACCATTGCACTCCAGCCTGGGTGACAGAGCGAGACCCTATCTCAAAACAAAACCATTGTCCTGCTTTTTGAGTTGCCATCTGCCATGGAACAATCACCAAAATGCAGATTTTCATAAAAAGTTTTACAGAGAAGACCATCACTCTTGAGGTTGAACCCTCAGATATGATGAAACATGCAAAGGTCGAGATCAGGAGAAAGAAGGAATTCCTCCTGATCAGCCTTTGCTGGCAAGCAACTGGGAGATCGTATTCATCCGTTCTCATGCTGCTGTAAATACATACCTGAGACTGGGTAATTTATAAATGAAAGAGGTTTAACTGACTCACAGTTCCACAGGGCTAGGGAGGCCTCAGGAAACTTACAATCATGGCAGAAGGCGAAGCAAACACATCCTTCTTCACATGGCGCAGCAAGACGTGCAGAGCAAAGGGTGGGAAAAGCCCCTTAAAAAACCCTCAGATCTCATGAGAGCTCACTATCATGAGAACGGCATGAAGTTAACCACCCCCATGATTCAATTACCTCCCACTGGGTCCCCTACTATGACACGTGGGTATTATCGGGACTACAGTTCAAGATGAGATTTGGGTGGGGTCACAGCCAAACCATATCAGAGATTAACATGCTTTGCCTGTCTACCACATTTGCAAGGAGTCCACTCTGCACCTTGTGTTGAGATTTCATAGTGGTGTTAAGAAAATGAAGTCTTGTTGGCTGGGCATGGTGGCTCACGCCTGTAAGCCCAGCACTTTGGGAGGCCAAGGTGGGTGGATCACGAGGTCAGGAGATCGAGACCATCCTGGCTAACACGGTGAAACCCCATCTCTACTAAAAACACAACAGATTAGCTGGACATGGTGGCAGGCACCTGTAGTCCCAGCTACTCGGGAGGCTGAGACAGGAGAATGGCATGAACCCGGGAGGCGGAGCTTGCAGTGAACTGAGATGACAGGCCACTGCACTCCAGCCTGGGCAATAGAGCGAGACTCCCTCTCAAAAAAAAAAGAAGTCACGCAATTCCCATGGAGACCAAAGAGAAAAAAGATTAAGCTGGCTGTCCTGAAATACCATAAGTAGATGAGAATGGTAAAATTAGCTCTCTTTGTAGGGAGTCCCCTTCAGATAAATGTGGTGGTGACATTTTTAAGGCCAGCCACTTTGACAGACATTATTGTGGGAAGTGTTGTCTGACTTATTGCTTCAACAAACCAGAAGACAAGTAATTGTGTATGAGTTAAAAAAGATATGAACTAAGAATAAAACAAAATAAATAAAAACTATTGTCCCCTCTAGATTCTGAGTTCTGTGAAGATCTGGATTTTGTCTGAATCATCTTTATATGCCCAGTGCCTAGCATTGTGTCTGGCACACAGTAGGTATTCAACAAATGTTTGCTGAATAGATATGTAATATATATGAAACTGCCCTTGTCCTGGATGGTGAAGGGCACACAATGACATTTGACAGCATGCCTATCCCAGAATAATTTATAATTTCATCAAAAATATAAGAAATGACACCCCTGAAGAAATTAGAGAACAAAATAGGTGTAGTCAGATGCCAAATTGTGTGGTTTAAATTCTGAGTGCCGAGGGGGAAAAGAAGGACGACATCTTTGGGATGCTAGAGGGGGCTTCGGGGATGTGAACCCCCAAGGTGTGGGATGAAGTTCCCCCTTTTAGTAAGTTCCACAATAGCTGTTATGCAATAGCATTAGTTGGTCAAATAAATTGAAGAAAGGCTGTGCCTTTGATATAGTGACGGGCAGAGTGCCACTCAATGGGACCATGGAATCTTATTTAGTAAGAAGGATAATAAAAATTGTTTTGCCAAACAAAAAAGGAAAGGGAAGTCGAGAGAAATTCACCTCTATTGATTTCAACCAATGTTCTTTTTGTAAAATTTAATTTGTGTAAAATGTTTAAAGTACCTTAATGCATTATTTAAATTTTAATAATTAATAACTTTAATGTCTATGATTGAAGGTTAAAATTTGATAAGCAATTTAATTTCTAAGCCTAATATTTGTATTTTCTCATGAAGTAAAATATGAAGGGATTAAAGGCAGGACAGACTCACCCTTCCTGGTTTGTGATTGAGAAGGTCACTGATGGTCATAATTGCCTCCTTTTTTTTATGTGCTATTGCCCTGCTGAGACATTTCTTGAAACACTTCATACTGTACTCACCCAAGGTTTCTAAAGCTGTCAATGTCAATTGCTTTTGTTCTTACCCTAACACATGTTGTCACATGAGAAACACAAAGCCTTTCTTGTGAAGATAAGGGGAGCTATTATGGGTGCCTACAAAGACTTGGAGATGAAGGATACCCTCTATGACAGTCAGGTCATGGCAAGAAGCAGAGTGCACCCCAGATGGATCAAATGAAGACACTTGAAAGAAGGAGATACTTACAGACACATGAGCAGAGAATAGGGCACCAACAGTGGATGTTAGGGCACTCAGAGGCTAGCATCTGAGGACAGGGGAAGGAAGCTGTTATTACCCTTAAATCTGAAGGGACAAGGAGAGTAAATAGTGTTACTGGAGCCCAGTATGAGCTGCACCAGGAAGAAAGGAGCCACCCAAGAGGAGCTGTAGGTATGGAGAGTGGCAAATGCTGCCAAAGACAGGCCATGACATCAGGCAGACAGGGAGAAGAAAAAGATTTGATCTCACTCTCTTCCTGTCCCCAGTCTCCTGTTAATGTTCCTGCTGGCCATACCCAACCAGAAATGAGCTGTCAAGGAAGGCCAGGAGGTGCATCCACAGAGATCAGGCTTTGTGGCATGGAGTAGGGCAGAGAAGAGCAGAGAATAGATCTGAGGAGGATGTGTGTGTGTGTGTGTTGCCAGGGAGCAGGGGTTGGCCAGCCAGGATGTTCTGAGAGTCCAACTGGAAAAACCCGCACATGATGGATGCCATCAGCTACTCTGAATCAACCCTTGTCAGGTAACCAAAGGGTTGAGCAGACCCAGACTCCACTCACAGTGCTTTGGATATCATTCTTGGGAAGCAGAACTGGAATATTATTTTAGTTAAGGAATTCTGATTGAAAATTAATTGCATGGTACCCAATCTGGGAGTTGTAAGAACTCTCAGTCGGAGTGTGGACAGCTGGGGTGAGAAGGCTTGGAGAGCAAGAATTTGGCCATGTGTCTCCAACACTATCCAGGGGAGAAGGTAGGCTCACCATAAATCCCCTTCAAGCCTGCCCTCAAAGGGGAGTGAATGCATTAGACTGTCATAGCTCAGTGATATCTGCCATGAAGACCATTCGTTTCCTCCCATGGCTCTGATTCCAGAGTCCCCAGAAGCCTTGTGTTTCACATTTGACTTCTCATAAAGCTCTGTGCTGATTAGCCTATAAGGGGTTCTGATTCTCTTGACAGCTGTAGCTCATTGTAAATTAATATAATTGGTGTCTGGTGTAGCTGATGAACTAGAGCATTCTGAATCAGGGCTTTACATCTCCTCAGTCACCTTCTGCTTCATCTTCAGGGACCAGTCACCCCCAGAGTCAATAACTCAGTGTCTGAAGCTCTGATGAGGAGTACCATCAGATTCTGAAGCGAGTACTTTGCCTTTCTGCACAACCTCACCAGGCAGCCTCACCAGAACATGTCTTTACCTAACTTTTCCACCTGCAGTGGGAAGCTCACAGTACATACTCCACCTGTCTTTTCAATGCTTGTTCCTAGCAGATTTTGGAACCCAAGGTTGTAAGGGAACTGTGAGAGTAGATGTTCCACTCCCCTCTATCCTCCACCCAAATCACGTTTTAGAATGGGAACGAGCATGATGAGTGGATGAATGCATGCATGAACGATGCATGGATGGAGATAGTGCATGGATAGAGACATGGCTGCATGGCTGCACAGATGAAGGCGTGGATGCATAGATGTTGCATGGATGTATGGACGGTGCTGTGGCCAGGGCTGCTCTTCAACACACACTCTGTTCTTATTGTGGCAGAGGCTTGGGTGCCCTGTGCCACTGCTGCAGCCATGTTGTATATTTCCATGCATATTGATAGTGCCTGCCTCAGGCATCTCCTTTTTCTGCTTCAAGTCTTTCTCCAAAGCTGCAGAAACTCACTCACCGTAAGTGCAGAGCAAGCAGGAAGTGCAGAGGAGTCAACATCCTCGGGGTAACCCTCAACCAACAGTGGATGAAAATCCATGCTTAAATGTTCCAGCCTCCCATCCTTCAAAGGAACAATTCTGAGATGCATTCTATATAATTCCTCAGAGGTTCCCCAGCAAGACTGACTTGCCCACAACAGTAACCAACTCAGCATCACGCCCTTTACTGGCTTTTCCTCCTTCACTGCCTTACTCTCCCCATTCCCTCACTCCTGCTTCCTGGGATCATCTCCCCCCAAATGCTCAAATCCTTGTGTAAGGCTCTACTTCCAGGAGAAATTAAACACTGGTCAGACTGGTCTATTTCTCTTCCTCCAGAAGGAAGATGCTGGTATTTATTCATGCATATATGCATTCCTCCTTTCCAGATGAGCAAATTAAGACTGAGAAAGATTAAGGAACTTTCCCAACTTCACAAGACAATAAGTGACACTGCTGTGCTAGATGGATACCAACCTGTAGGACAATCCTCAGTTGTGGGCCTGCAGAATCTCAAGCTGGAAGGATTCAGGACTCAGAATCACCTAGTGCAGTGTTTCTCAACCTCTTGTGACCTTCCCAAAGAGCCTTTTTAGACTTTTTTTTTTCCTAATTACCTCCATGACATTTTAATACTTAAACTGTATTACCTATCTGTCTATGGGCTCTCTCTCTCTCTCTCTCTCTCTCTCTCTCTTTCTTTCTGTCTCTCTCTCTCTGTATGTGTGTGTGTGCTGAGCTAGATATTCTTTGTAATGTTGACAATTTTAAATAATTTTCAGCAGTTGACATAATTATTGATGGGTGGACTCACTTAGCAGAATGAAATAGTAAAATATACATTATTTGTATTTATTTCTCAAGGCTTAACTTACACACAAAAGCACTGAGGATCAAACATAAGCAACACCCACAAGGCAGCTAATGGCAGCCCATAGGCACACACAAACCAGCTGTCATGATGGAACTTTCTTATGCAGCAAGCAATGAAAAAGTCCCCGCATCCCAACCATCTATTCACCATAGCTTTGCAGCACTGATCTTGCATGCACTTGGCATATCTCCCACGCACTTAACGTCGATGCTGTTCATTTAATACCCAAGAAAATCCAATTAGAGAAATAAGTACTAAGGAATAAGTTTTTTGCCTCGTGTGGTTGCACTTTGGCAGGCTGTAAACTATTGTAATATCTAAGATTTTTTTTTTGCCTCCCCAAGAATCATGTTTCACCCCCTTGGGTGAGCTGATATATGATTTAGTCCAACACCATCATTTTCCAGATTAGAGGGACACTGAAGGCTAAGGGTGCGGTCACATGATGAGATGAAGCCAAATGGAGTGAAAATCAGATCTTCAGACTCCAGGTGCAGAGCTCATTTTAAATTACCCAAGAGGCCTGGTGTGGTGGTTCATGCCTGTAATCCCAGCACTTTGGGAGGCCTAGGCAGGCACATCACCTGAGGTTAGGAGTACAAGACCAGCTTCGCCAACATGGTGAAACCCTGCCTCTACTAAAAATACAAAAACTAGCCAGGCATGGTGGTGGGCGCCTGTAATCCCAGCTACTTGGGAGGCTGAGGCAGGAGAATCGCTTGAACCTGGGAGGCGGAGGTTACAGAGAGCTGAGATTGCGCCATTGCACTCCAGCCTGGGCGACAAGAGCAAAACTCCATCTCAAAATAACCCAAGAAGCTTGCTCACCAGTCAATATGAAGCAGCCTAGGCTCAGCTAGTCTTGGTGCTTTCCAGCCTTCAATTTTTGTTGGGGGAAAAAAAAATCTTCATTTCACTGTAGAAGATATGGTGAGTATTAAGCTGTGTTATGGTGGCTCCCTGACCCCTTTTCCACTGGAGCATACAAAAGCAGAGAGCTAATTATATGATAGTAATTACCGAGAAATTATATGTTTATTGGTTTTCCACTAGTGGATACTATTTTTGAACTCTTCATTGTTATGCTCTAGCAACAGGAGTCACACTGTCTCTACTCCAAATGTCCCCTCCAATCTCATGATTAGTAGGCTGTTCACATGGGGCCGTTGCTGGCAGCACGGGACACCCCCAGGGTAGGGAAGTGAGGTTTGACTCAGTCCATACAGGAGGCCCCGGAAATCTCCATCACCCACATTCACAGGCACCTCACTTGACAAGAGCCTTTAATAATAATGTACTCAACATCTTCTGGTCTAAATGAGGCATAATCCTATCTATGCCCTTGGATACCGAGAATAGTATCCAATAGGAAGGGCCTCCTCTGTCACCAGATATATTTATGTATCCTTCAATTATGTGCCTTGGTTAATTGTCCTTTTCCTTTTTTTTTTCTCTTGAGAAGGGGTCTCGTTCTGTCACCCAGGCTGGAGTGCAGCGGCATGATCTTGGCTCACCGCAACCTCTGCCTCCCAGATTTAAGCAATTCTTTTGCCTCAGCCTCCCGAGTATCTGGGACTATAGGCGCGTGCCACTATGCCCGGCTAATTTTTGTATTTTTAGTAGAGACGAGGTTTCACCATATTGGCCAAGCTGGTCTTGAACTCCTAACCTCGTGATCTGCCCACCTCAACCTCCCAAAGTGCTGGGATTACAGGCATGAGTCCTCGCCGCCTGGCCTAATTGTCCCTTTTCTACCAGCTCTTCTCACGACAGAGAGATCCTGAGCCTCGCCTGTAATTACAGTGAGGAAATATTTCGATGAGCTTTTAAAAAGGGAAGCCTAAACTGGATCAAAATGTTGAAGGTGAGAGGTCAGGGACCTATCCCTTGTTGAAGGTGATATATCCCTTGTTGAAGGTGATAGGTCAGAGAGCAAGGGTCCCTGATGAGCGCCGAGCTTTCTCTGATGACTTGGTTGTCAGGGGCTGTGAGTGTATTTTGCCAAACTTGAGGGCCCTCTCCTGGAATTCCACTGTCAGCACCTCATCCTACTGTTACTGTTACAGCTGAGATTGATAGACATCTGTGGAGGATTTTACAGTCTGCAAAGTGCCTTTTACATGAAGTACATCGCTTATCTTCACTGCAAATGCTGAGGGCAAGTTAGAGGACTCGGCCCTACTTACTGCAGTGTTAAAATGCGTCTCTTCACTCCTCCAGAAGGACCACAGGGCGCTTGTTTCCAGTCATATTTACGTTTGTTGCGGGTAAAAAGCTAGCTTGGGCTGGGCATGGTGGCTCATGCCTGTAATCCCAGCATTTTGGGAGGCCAAGGCAAGAGGCCAGGAGTTTGAGACCAACATGAGCAACACAGCAAGATCCCATGTCTATTTACCAAAAAAAAAAAAAAAAGCTAGCTTACAGTACTAGTAGCTCTTGTCTTATTCACAGGAGAATCTCAGCACCTAGCAAAATGCCCAACACGTAGAATACAGGAAATGTTTATTGAGAGAAAGAATGCATGCATCTAGCCTAGGAATTTTTTTCCTTTTTATTTTTTTATTTCAATAGCTCTTGGGGTACAAGTGGTTTTTGGTTACACGGATGAATTGCATACTGGTGAATTCTGAGATTTTAATAGCATGGGAATTCAAGTGACTACTGCTCACTTATAGGCCCTCTCCCTGTTCAGTACATTCTCACATCCATGCCTTTGCAGATTCCACGTACATGGAACTCCCTCCTATTTATCTAAAAATGTCCATCAGCTTTGGCATGAATGCTCCTAACGTAGAGACCCTCCCAGGGCTACTGGCCCACAGTGAACCTTTCTTTTCTGAACTCCTTCAGCCCTCCTCACCCAAATCATCAGTGCCACTCACTTAGCCTTGACATAAGATTGGAACCAATTAATTACCTGCTCAACTACCTCATGGAAGAAACAGGTCTAAAGAGGTAAACAGCCTTGCCCAGTGAGTCAATGGCAGGCAGGGTTGGACCCAGAATCCAGGTCTTTTATTAGCTGCCCAGTGTACTTCCCATTACATCAAGAACAGGAAATAGGTTTCACCATGATTATCACCTTTGATCAAGCTATGCTGGCCGCCCAGAGTGATAGACTGAGAACGCCTGTGAGAGATCAGCCCAGGGTGGTGGGAAAGAGTGCTGCCACTGCTTAATCATGTCTGCCAGACTGTGGAAATGAAGTGTTTGGTGTGGAGAGTGACTCACATTGCAAAACGTGGGATCCCCATTTAACCTGACCCGAATCCTCCACTGCAATGATGTTGTTGGCTGTCCCTTCACTCTCCCAACTCCAAGAGAATTGATTCAGGGAAACTCCCTTTTGCTCACATTGAAAAGAAATCATAAGCTTTTTTCTTTTTCTTCTGAGACAGAGTCTCGCTTTGTCGCCCAGGCTGCAGTGCAGTGGTGCAATCTTGGCTCAGTGCAACCTCTGCCTCCCAGGTTCAAGCAATTCTCCTGCCTCAGCCTCCCAAGTAGCTGGGACTACAGGCGTGTGCCACCATGCCTGGCTAATTTTGGTATTTTTAGTAGAGATGGAGTTTCACCATGTTGGCCTGGCTAGTCTCGAACTCCAGACCTCAAGTGATCTGCTGGCCTCAGCCTCCTAAAATGCTGGGGTTACAGGCAGGAGCCACCACACCCTGCTGAGAAAGCATAATCTGAAGGTCAGTCCTGGGGTTAAGTCAGAACTCGCCTCCTACCCAGCTTGGAGTTAAGGATACAGTGTTCGTTACTTGTCCCCCAACTCCAGAGTCAGCTTCAAAGATTTGACTGTGTATTTGTACAATTAGAAGAGTAACCTTTAGGAAACAAGAAGCTCAGTAATGAAATTTTACAATCCCAGCAGGGCCAAGCAAGCCTATTGTGGTACTTTCAAGGCAGAAGAAGGCTTAAGGAAAGGATCAAGCACGTTGCTGCTGAGAATGTGCAATACCAACTCCACTGAGAGGGAAGCACGTTTGCAAACTTGGGGACAATTAGATGTTTTCCTTCTTCTTTGTGGATTTGGAATAGTGATTGCAAACACAGATGCCTCTAAGGGCAACACAGATAATATAAATAAGTGAATCAGCCTGGGTGTAGGGCAGCAGGGAGCAGTGGGGACTGTGGCTGAGCGTGCCTGTCCTACCTAAAGGATTTCCAATTCTCAGGTGTTTTTAAAAACATAGTACTGGTCAAATAGAAGATGTTTGCAGGCTGCGTTTGGCTTTAGGACTTTAGACTGAAAACATTGGAGATGTGTGTGTATCCAGTCTATCTAATCTATCCATTACTTAATGGCAAAAACTGAAATTACTTTTGCACCAGCCTAATAAATGTTATGTACTGGTGGCCGGGTACGGTGGCTCACACCTGTAATCCCAGCACTTTGAGAGGCTGAAGCAAGCAGATCACTTGAGGTCAGGAGTTCAAGACTAGCCTGGCCAACATAATGAAACCTTGTCTCTACTAAAAATGCAAAAATTAGCCAGGTGTGGTGACAGGCACCTGTAATCCCAGCTACTTGGGAGGCTAAGGCAGGAGAATCTCTTGAACCCGGGAGGCAAAGCTTGCAGTAAGCTGAGATTGCACCACTGTACTCCAGCCTGGGTGACAGAGCGACACTCCATCTCAAAGTAAATTAAAATAAAATAAAAGTTATGCACTGGTTAATCAGAAAAATAAGCATACCTGATCCTCTGGACAGTAGTTCTGTTTTATGGAACAGTATACCTCTACTCACTGTGATCAGTTCTTCTGACCCTGGATATCATCCCAGACTAAACAACTCAGACTTAAAGAATGGTACTGAGGAGAAGGGGATGCATTGGGGTAAAATCAAGTCCTAGACTTTGAAGATGAGATTTCCTGAAAAGTGGGAGAAGATTTGCAAGCCAGAGTAAAAAGATGTGCTAGTCAGACCTATAAGGCAGAAGTACAAAGGAGAAAGCTTTCTCAGAGAAGCCTGAGGCTGGGGCACAGGGTTAGGGACTGGTAGGGTCCCAGGTAGGACTGAGTTGTGTAACATGGTAGCCCTGGGGAGGGTTTAACTTACTGATGTGCTCTGTCAAACTATGAAAAAAACATAATATTTAGCACGCAAGCTTAAAATGTTTCCCACTACTACACAGAGATTCCCCTAGATATCTTATCCTCCTAGTTTCGCCTCATATGACATTTGCTGTGGAGATAAAGAGGCCGGGCAGAGGTGGAGAGTGGCCTTTCCCTCCTGTGAGAGGAAGCACTTGCTCTCAAGATGATCAGGAGTGAGGACTCAGGTGGTCCTCGCAAGCCGTCAGGGGGAGCACGTGGTGGTGAAGAGACCCAGCCATGCAAACCCCCTTGCTTGTAATACACACTGTGGGACTGCAACCCCTGAAGGGGAAGTGGCTGAGGCTTGGGCCAGCTCTGGTGAAGCATGCTGGCTGGCCTCTGCCCTAATCCTCAGAAGGAGCTGGTGTTAAGAAATGCTCCCACTCTCTCACAGGAGGGCTGGAAGACCCAGTTCAGCGGGAACTGTAAAATGCTTGGGAAAACAGAGACCCCTATTCATGCAAAATATTATTATGAACCCTGCCCCCACCACACACACTTTTCAACCTCATGAGGTGTTGTCTTTAAGGACCAGTCTGGTTTAAATTATAAGATGATTAAACTCACCTGACCTGACAAGTAAATGTTCCGCTGGAAACGCAGAACTTTGGAAACAGCAGCCTTTGCTTCTCCGCTCGCTTAGGGGGAGCAATGCTGTGGGCCAGTGGGAGTCGCGCAGACTGGGTGTCTGGCAGGTCTGGGTTTGAAACTCAGTTTCATGAGCAGTGGGCCTTGGCCTCACTACGCCTCATTTTCTCCCCTCATAGGGCTGTCTCGAGGCTGGGTGGAGTAGTCTTCTGGAAGCCCCGAAGCTTTGACCATGCTAAAGCAGTGTTTCAGGTGAATTTATACATTGATGGGAAGGAAAGTCTGTTGGATTTTTAGACAATGCTTACACTTTGGATACAATCGAGCTACTTCCCCAAGGGCCAGACCAGGGACAAATGAACTGTGTCCCTAGTAAGCTAGCGTTCTTTTAATATGAGGATGTGTTATTTGCCACAAGGGACAAATGTGAAAACTACCTCTTGATCAGTCACAGACGGTGGGCCTCTTGGGAGCCTGGGAGGTCACAGGTCAAGGCCTAGAGAAATGGCTGTATCCCAGGATTAGGGACAGTGGAACTGCTTTCCCTCCTGAGGCCCCTTAGCTTTGGTAATGGAGTGCTGCTGATGTCTGCAGCACTCTGGGTGTTCTCTCAAAGCTACCCTGTAGCTGGAACATCTGTCTGCATCCCTACTCAGCACAGAGGCAGTGAAATGGCAGCAAACAACTCCCTTCTATTTCCTGGTGGCTTGTTCTCTGGGACACAGAGAAGAGCGTGGTGACTGCCAGGTTTCAGGCCTACCTAGCAGGGCAATGAGCACTCCTGGGCACCTGAAGATTCAGCACTACTTCTTTCTTTTTCTTTTTTAATTTTTTTTTTTTTTTTTTGAGAAGTCTCACTCTGTCACCAGGCTAGAGGGCAGTGGCGCAATCTTGGCTAACTGCAACCTCCACCTCCCGGATTCAATCACTTCTCCTGCCTCAGCCTCACGAGTAGCTGGGATTACAGGCACCTGCCACCATGCCCAGCTAATTTTTGTATTTTCAGTAGAGATGGGGTTTCACCATGTTGGCCAGGATGGTCTCGATCTCTTGACCTCATGATCCACCTGCCTCGGCCTCCCAAAGTGCTGGAATTACAGGCGTGAGCCACCGCGCCCGGCCTAGAACCACTTCTTAATTGAAGAGAACATCTTCCTTCTCTTTGTCTATAGGATAAAGTCCTACACCTATAACCAAGGCCCTACCCAAGGCTCCCCCAAATGGCTCAACACCACTGGCTGATGCTTATGGGCAGCCATGACCCCTCCAGCCCATTGCCCAGCCTGTCACACGCTTCTTGCCTTTACACATGCCACTCCCTCACTCCCTATTTCTACCAGATGAACACCTGCCTGTTTATCAGTGTCTCTGAGAAAATGTCCCCCCTTCCCACCAAGAGCAAGAGCAAGAGCAAGAGCAAGGCTCTCCCTTCGTTGCATCCCTAGCCCTCCAATCTAGCTGATCTACTCTCGCATCACACCCCTGACCAGCGTGTAGTAGCAATCCACACAGAAGCAGGCCTGGCATGAAGCGTGGTCCTGGGGTCCCTGCTGGACCATCTTAACCCATTGGTTGCTTGATCATGAAGTGGGGCCCAGAGGAGTGACAGGGCTGCTGGCACTGAGGGAATTACTTAGGCAGTTGATGCTGACTACCTTTGCGTGATCAATCTGGTCTCCTTGGTTCCAGGATTTGGAGCTCTGTGCTCCAGCAGTGCAAGCTGCCTCTGCACCATTTGTCTTGTCCTCCTGCCCTAGGACTTTCCTTCTGGCTTTGACTTTAATTTTCTGCATGGATCGTGGACGTGGTTCAAATTTCTGGTTCTAGGGGTCCAACTCTCCATGAGGAGGAATTCCCTGCCTCAGCCCCAGAACCTCAGGTCCTCACCCAGCTTGCTATCCTCAAGGGACAAGTCAGACTCTTTCCTCTCTGCATCCCATCTTTTTGTACTATAACTTATTTTGGGTTTCGCTTGTTTGTATTTTGAGACGGGGTCTCGCTCTGTTGCCCAGGTTGGGGTACAGTAGCATGATCATGGCTCACTGTAGCCTCGGCTTTCTGGGCTTAAGTAATTCTTCCGCCTTAGCCTTCCTAGTAGCTGGGACCACAGGTGTGTGCCACCACACTCGGCTAATGTATTTTTATTTTTTTGTAAAGGCAAGGTCTTGCTATGTTGCCCAGGCTGATCTTAAACTCCTGGGCTCAAGTGATCCTCCTGTCTTGGCCTCCCAAAGGGCTGGGATTATAGGCATGAGCCATCATGCCCGACCTAACTTATCATTTTGTCTTCTAACTATTTGTTTTTATGACTAAACCCCTCCCTGGACTGTCACTGCTCTGGGTCCCACCTCATGAATAAGAAACCAATGGGTTAAGATGGCCCAGCAGGGGCCCCAGCACCACACTTCATGCCAGGCCTGCTTCTGATGGGGAGAGTGGATGTCAAAATATATTTCATAAATTAATGCATGAATAAATTATGATCAGTGTCTGTAGCATTGCAATCACTTTAATGTGATTTTATAGATGATATTATAGCCCAATGAATTACATAGAAAATAATTTTTATCATCCATGACCTCCATTTCAAGTCTCCCAAGGGGGAGGTAAAAGAATCTCCGCCTGTCTGGCCCCACATGGAGTCCAAGGAATATTTTAGTTCTTTTCCTTGTATTTTTCTAACACCACTACCTTTTGGGTGACTTATCCACCTTAGTACCTACTAAGTTCAAATTTGGACTAAGTCTGTTGCTCGGTTGTACATTTTGAACTTCATCTTAAATTAGTCATGGCCCATTGCTACTGCTTCACATTTCATCTGTCGTGTTTTCTCTTTTATTGCTTCTATAGGTTGTGAGTTAGGATAATAAAGTCAAGATAAAATCACTCCAAGCCATTTGCAGCTCCGGGAAGCTGGCACAGGGCTGCCAGAAGCTGGCTGGGTGCCACCAAGAGGAAAAAATATTCTTCAGTGTTGCCAGCCTTATCAGGACTCCTCACAGTTTCTTGCCAAAATTTTAGGAAAATGATGATCTACTCCCCTGCAGCTATTCCGTGTGTTTCTATAGGTGGGGAGTCTTTCAACAAGGATTTTCACTAAAAATACCTCTCATGTTTCTTCCCTGGATTAAGACTGTAACTTGAGCTCCATATTGTGAAATACTGACATTGAGATATTAATCACTGTGTATAGTTGAGGCATCATTGTCATCATGATCAGCCACTCACACTAACTGAAAGTTTATAAGCGATGGAATCCCACTCAGGACGTGCTCATGAAAGAATAATTGGAATTTTTTTTTTTCAACTGTGAAAAATGTTCTTTTGGAGGAATGAGGAGTTGGGAAAATAGGAACAGATTATAGAAAGCTGGTAGGAAATCACAATTCTATTCTTTTCTTTTCTTTCTGTTTGTTTTTCCAAGATAAGGGTCTCCTTATGGTACCAATGCTGGCCTTGAACTGGGCTCAAGCGATCCTCCCACCTCAGTCTGCCAAAGTGCTGGGATTATAGGCATAAGCCACTCTGCCTCACCTAAAATTTTCAGTTTTTTTATGGAGGTGTGGTCTCACTATGTTCTCCAGGCTGTTCTTGAACTCCTCCCACCTTGGCCTCCCCAAGTGTTGGGATTACAAGCGTGGGCCACTGTGCCCAGTCCACACAACTCTCTTCTTTGAAATATTTGCTCTACATCTGTTTGATGCCACAACAATGACTCAATTCTGACAATTCAATTTATTTATATGGGTGTGGCTTTTCTTCTTATTTGATGAGGGAGTTTGTCTATCTGGCATAGACAGACAAGCCAAATTTCAAATTCTTAAATTAGTCATGGCCCATTGCTACTGCTTCACATTTCATCTGTTGTGTTTTCTCTTTTATTGCTTCTATAGGTTGTGAGTTAGGATAATAAAGTCAAGATAAAATCGCTCCAAGCGACCATTTAAGTGTTGAGAAGATATGGCCATAAGCATGTCTTTACTTAGTTAATCAATTGAACTTCAATCAACAGTGCCTACTGACCACCGACTATGTGCATGCCCAGTCCTGTGTTTGGAAGGATGCAGAGAAGAATAAGGTACCATTTCTCCCTTTTCTTTATGGATTTATAGTCTAGTCAGAATTTATAGAGTAGTCAGGCAGTCCTGGGCTCAAATCCTAGTGCTGTAACTTAGCAGCAAAGTGGAATTTTGGAAAATGATCTAATATCTCTGCATTTCTGTCTCCTCCTGTCAAACAGGGTGATGATAACACCTAATTCACAGGGATGCTATAGGAATCAAGGGAGATAGTGGGTGTATTCTGTGGGGTGTATCTGTAAGTATTGGCTTTCTTCCCCTTCCCTTAGCCTTTAGCCTGGGGAAACCTCAGTGGAGAGGGTTCCTAGAAGCCCTGTGTGAAAGCCTTCTTCTTAAGGCCAAGGGCCATTACTTCCATGGCCACATGAAAATGGGCCCATGGTGGCTGGCTTTAAGTGGAGGCTGCAAACTGGCTGCCCACTGGCCAAAGCCAGAGTTAGACACTTCCAATTAGTCCTATATGATGTTTTTTTTTTTTTTTTTTTTTTTGAGACGGAGTCTCGCTCTGCCACCCAGGCTGGAGTGCAGTGGCCGGATCTCAGCTCACTGCAAGCTCCGCCTCCCGGGTTTACGCTATTCTCCTGCCTCAGCCTCCCGAGTAGCTGGGACTACAGGCGCCCGCTACCTCGCCCGGCTAGTTTTTTTGTATTCTTTTAGTAGAGACGAGGTTTCACCGTGTTAGCCAGGATGGTCTCGATCTCCTGACCTCGTGATCCGCCCGTCTTGGCCTCCCAAAGTGCTGGGATTACAGGCTTGAGCCACCGCGCCCGGCCCCTATATGATGTTTTTAAAAAAATTAATCCACTAGGCACAATGGCTCATGCCTGTAATACCAGCACGTTGGGACGCCTAGGTGGGAGGATAACTTAAAGTCAGGAGTTTGAGACCAGCCTGGTTAGCATGGTGAAACCTCGTTTCTACTAAAAACACAAAAATTAGCTGGGCATGGTAGCGCACACCCGTAATCCCAGCTACTGGGCTTGGTAGCGCACACCCGTAATCCCAGCTACTCGGGAGGCTGAGGCAGGAGAATTGCTTGAATCTGGGAGGCGGAGGTTGCAGTGAGACTGTACTCCAGCCTGGGTGACTGAGTGAGACTCCATCAAAAAAAAAAAAAAGTCTGTTGCGAGCATTTAAATATCATTAAAACCCCAATTTGGGGATTCTCTTGAAGATCAGAAGATTCTGGCTTTTGACACTTGGATGAAGCTGACCAGAAGCTACTTTCTTTGGATGGGTCAAGTACACTCCAGAGTGCTTGTGACTTCCCACAGGAGATCAGCTGTGGTAAAAGGACACCATTAGTTCAGATCTAGCCAAAGGTCAAAGCTGAAGATTAAGAACCCAGCCAAGAATGATGAGCTAGGGCAGCCCTGATAGGACCCACCAGAAGAGTAAAGGCTTAGTTCATTTAGCAAATATTATTGAGCACCTTGATGTACAAGTCACTGCATTGGCTACAAATGGGAAAGAGAAAGAACATGTGTTGAGAGCCTGCTATGTGTCAGGCTCTGACGTGAGCTCATCTAATCCTCCCATCAACCTTATGAGGTAGGTATTAAGTTTTTGTTGTTTGTTTGTTGTTTGTTTGTTTTGGTAAATGAGAAAGTAGGATCAAGTGGTTAAATGGATCAGCTGCTAAGTGCTGGAGTCAGGATCCCCGTACTCTGAGGGCCTGGGTTTGTCCTCTATACCACAAGCCTGCGAGGGCTGGATGGAATGTGTCCTATGTTCCTCTGAACTGTTCCGTGTGCAAACTGGGCACATGACTGTGGATTGTGTGAATTTTCTGGTGAACGATAGGACAGTTTTTCCTCTGGCTCCTGCTCTCAAGAAGATTCTAGAAGCAAGGGAGACAATGATTGGCAGACAATGACCAACCAAAGGCTGTAGGGCTCAAGGCTCTGGGAGGAGGAAGTGTGTGAGCTGGGCCTTAAAAGTCAGGAAGTTTTTGATAAGCAGAGGAGGCAGGAAAGGATATTCAAGGCATGTGGACAGCCCCAGCAAAGACACGAGGAGTAATCTGGAGTATGTGAAGCCCAAGGTGGGGCATGGATGGGGCCCAAAAGTCAGGACGCAGTCAGGTCCTAAATGATCGTGGTGCATCTAAACAATCCAGACTTCCTCCATTTCCTTCCTGGGGCCATTCCTCAGGCTCATCCTTTTCTCTGTCCCTCTTGTCCACTGGATCCTTCTGCTCCCTGCCATGGCTTCTGGAGCACAAGAGAGATGAGGGAACTCAGGCAAATATATAAATGATTGAAGGCATTGAGAACTCATGATATCTGATAGGGATCTGTTTTAAAGAACTGAATATCATAAAGTTGACCATCTCATACGAAATGACTCTGAAATGTTACCCCTGGATATATATTCCAGTCTAGAGAAACTCATGTTCAAAACTAATTATGGCAGCATGACTTGTAATAGCCAAAAAGTAAAAATGACCTGAATGCCCAACAATAGGAAACTGGATAAATAAATGGAGTATAGTCATATAACAGAATGCTTAACAGCTGTGAAGATAAATGGATTCCAGTTACAGCAGTGGTTCTTAAACAGGGGTGATTTCATCCTCCACTCAGGGGACATTTGGCAATGTCTGGAGACATTTTCAGTTGTTACAACTGGAGGGATGTTACTAGCACCTAATGGGTAAAGGCCAGGGATGCTGTTAAACATCCTACAATGCACTGCACAGCCCCTCATAACAAACAGTTATCCAGCCCAAAATGTCATAGCATCCAGGTTAAGAAACCTTGAGTTACAGTCATTAAAATGGATGACCCTAACAATGTTGAACGCAGAAAACAAGTTGCCGAAGAATATATACAGTATAATACTATTTTTTAAATTCAAAAGTAAGCAAAAAAGAAAGAATACATTGTTTAGGAATTACACCTATACAGTTAAAATTATGCTGTGGTTTCAGAATCCACATTGCAACTAACCTTTAAGAAAGTACCATTCAATGAGTTTTAGTGTGGTATCAAAGAGGAATATCCACAATTATTTGAAAAAGCTGTTAAAATACTCCTCCTTGTCCCTCTACAGATCTCTGTGAGGCTGGATTGTGTTCATGTACTTCAACCAAAACAATATATAGAAACAAATTGAATGCAGAAGCAGATAGGAGAATTCAGCTTTCTTCTGTTAGCCAGACATTGAAGATATTTGCAAAAATCTAAAACAATGCCACTCTTCTCACTATTTTTTGGTGGAAAATGTAGTTATTTTCCATAAAATATGTTATTTATGTTTAACATGTAATGAGTTTGTTGTTTTTAAAAGAATAAATAATAAATGTTTAAAGTTCTGTTTTAATTTCTGATACTGTAAATATTGACAGATACAGCCCACATAAAGTTTCTAGGATCCTTAATAAATTTTAAGAGTTTAAAAGGATCCTGAGACCAAAATTTTCAGAACAGTTGCCCTAGTCTAAGACAGATCTATTTCCTTTATCTCCTTTCCCATTTTGTTCTCTGGAAGAGTTCCGTTTATTGAGTGCCATATTGAGTTTGCTTTCCATTAATACCTCAGTTATGGCTCATTTGTAAGTAACATGAAACAGTTATGAAATTCACATGGCTTGGTACCTCAGCCTTTGACTCCTGGGCTCTACGTCCAGCAAATAACTAAAAGATTTTTTCCAAAATTATTTTCTTCCTCCTCCTTTCTTTGTATTTACTTATTATTTCATAAACATCATAGAACACCCTTTAATAATAGATAAAATTAGTTAATTTTAGTCAAATATTTACCTTACCAAGACACTGTACTTTACATGAGTTATCTCATTTAAGCCCTCTGAGGCAGATATTATTTCTATTTTTTTTTTTTTTTTAAGAGACATAGTCTTGCTCCATCACCCAAGGCTGGAGTGTAGTGGCGTAATCATAGCTCACTGCAGCCTTGAACTCCAGGGCCCAAGCAATCCTCCTGTCCCAGCATTTTGAGCAGCTTGAGCTACAGGCATGCACCAGCATGCCCGGCTAATTTTTAACATTTTTTGGTAGAGGCAAGGTGTCACTATATTGACCAAGCTGATCTCAAAATCCTGGCCTCAAGCAATGCTCTCACCTCAGCTTTCCAAAATGCTAGGATTACAGGCGTGAGCCACCACACCCAGCATTTATTCTCATTTTACAAGTGAAAAACTGAAAGTTAAGTGAGTGAATTGACTTGCTCAAGGTTGTGCAGGTAGCGGAGATGGAATCAAGACGTGACCCCAGGCATAGTGGAAGGCAGACCTGGCGGGTTTAGCCCCTATCCCGCAATCATGATCATGCTTAAGAGGGATATGAATACATTGATAAGATATACTCACTGTTGTCGAGGAGCTTATAATCTAGTGGCAAGAATTAAACAATTTTGTGAACATTTGGTAATTTCAAGTTTATTTTTTATCCTGTCTTCCTCAAGAAAAACAATTTTTTTTTAAATGAAACTGATCAGTACCAAAGGGAAAAACACATTTTTAAGAGCTTTAGTGATTTGTATTCAGTAGGAGAATACTGCCTGTTTCTCCCAAGGATTTGAGAATATTATCAATCATTCACTAAGGGTTTAGCAGAGCATTGGAGGAAAAAAAAAAAAACCCACAAAAATAGGCTTAGTACTCCAAGAGCATATGGGTGGGAGATGGCAAGCCTCACAAATAGCTACAATGTTACGGAGAATGAGGCGAATTCAATACAAGAGGCATACCATCTTTACCAGATGGATAGAACACATCTGAATGGGGCAACTAGGAAAGGCTTCTTAGAAGAGGTAGTGTCTGAAGGGTAGGCTGGATTGGGGCAGAAAGAGTTGGTAGGAGACGGGAAATCTAGGTGGGCAGAAGGATATGTTCAATTTCCTAAGCTTGACTTCTCTGGAAGCAGACCATGAGAAAGAGTTTATTAGGGATCAACAGCCATGAAAGGAAGGGAGAGAAAGGAGGATGAACAAAGGAAGAAGTAAAATTGCAATCCAGGCTTGATAAAGGTGGGACCTGTGTAGGAAGTAGTGCCTGGCAGAGTTGTTCCAGATTAGGTTAAAATGGTCAGGCCCTGATATAGTTTGGATATGTGTCCCCTCTAAATTTCATGCTAAATTGTAATCCCCAGTGTTGGAGGTGGGGTTTGGAGGGAAGTGATTGGATCATGGGGGTGGATTTCTCAAGAATGGTTTAGCACCATCCATTTGGTGCTGTCCTTATGGCAGTGCATGAGGTTTTTTTTTTTTTGGTGTTGTTTTTTCCTTTTCTTTTCTTTTCTTTTTCTTTTTCTTTTCTTTTTTTTTTTTTTTCTTTTTTGAAACGGAGTCTTGCTCTGTTACCCAGGCTGGAGTGCACTGGTGCAATCTTAGCTCACTGCAAGCTCCACTTCCTGGGTTTACACCATTCTCCTGCCTCAGCCTCCTGAGTAGCTGGGACTACAGGCACCCGCCACCACACCTGGCTAATTTTTTGTATTTTTAGTAGAGACAGAATTTCACTGTGTTAGCCAGGATGGTCTCGATCTCCTGACCTCATGATCCACCTGCCTCGGCCTCCCAAAGTGCTGGGATTCCAGGCATGAGCCACTGCGCCCAGCTGACAGTGAGTGAGTTCTTACAAGATCTGGTTGTTTAAAAGTGTGTGCCACCTTCCTCCCTAAATCTCTCTCTTGTTCCTGCTCTGCTATGTGAGATACCTCCTCCTGCTTTGCCTTCTGCCATGAGTAAAAGCTCTTTGAGTCCTTCCCAGAAACTGAGAAGCTGCTGGCATCATGCTTCCTGTATAGCCTGCAGAAGAATGAGCCGATGAAACTTCTTTTCTTTATAAGTTACCCCGTCTCAGGTATTTCTTTACAGCAATGCAAGAATGGCCTAACACAGAATATGGATAGTAAGGAGTGAGGTATTGCTATAAAGATACTTGAAAATGTAGAAGCAACTTTGGAACTGGGTATCAGGCAGAAGTTGGAAGAGTTTGGAGGGCTCAGAAGAAGACACGAAGATGAAGGAAAATGAGGAACTTATTGGGAACAGGAGCAAAGGTCCCCCTTGTTATGCCTTAGCGAAGACTTTGGCTGTTCTATTCATGCCCTAGGGATCTCTGGAAGTTTGAGCTTCTGAGTGATGATTTAGGGTATCTGGTGGAAGAAATTTCTAAGCAATAAAGTGTTCAATATGTGGCATGGCTGCTTCTAACAACCCACACTCAGATGCAGGAGCAAAGAAATGACTTAAAGTTGGACTATATATCTTTTAAAGGGAAGCAGAGCATAAATGTTTGGAAAATTGATAGCCTGGCCATGTGGCAAAGTAAGAAAAACTCTTTTAGGGGAGGAATTCAAGCAGGCTGTGGAACTACTTGCTAGAGATATTTGCCTAATTAAAAGGGAGTCAAGAACTAATATCCAATAAAATGGGGGAAAGGTCTCAAAGGCATTTCAGAGATCATCATGGCAGCCCCTCCTATCACAGGCCCAGAGACCTAGGAAGGAAGAATGTTTTCATGGACCAGGCCCAAGGCCCCACTGTGCTGCACAGCCTTGGAACACTGCTCCCCACCTTCAACTCCAGCCACAGCTCAAAGGGGCTCAGGTACAGCTCAGGCTACCACTTTGAATAATGCAAGCTGTAAGCCTTGGTGGCTTTCACGTGGTGTTAAGGCTGCAGTAGAACAGAGTGCAAGAGTATTGGAGGCTTGGTGGCCTCTGCCTAGATTTCAGAGGATGTATGGAAAAGCTTGGGCATCCAGGCAGCAGCCTACTGCAGGAGTGGAGCCCTCACAGAGAACCTTTTCTAGGGCAGTGTCAAGAGGAAATGTAGGATGGGAGGCCCCACACAAAGTCCCTGCTAGGGCACTGACTAGTGGAACTGTGGGAGGATGGCCACAGTCTTCCAGACCTCAGAATGGTAGATCCACCCACAGCTTCCACTCTCAGCTTGGAAAAGCCACAGGCACTCAACTCTAGCCCATGAGAACAGCCTCAGAGCTGAGCCCTGCAAAGCCACAGGGGCAGAGCTGCCCAAGGCCTTGGGAGCCTATCCCTCATATCAGTGTGCCCTGGATATAGTATATAGAGTCAAAAAGAGATTAGTTTGGAACTTTAAGATTTAATGGCTGCCCTTCTGAGTTCTGGACTTATGTGGGGCCTGTAGCCCTTTTCTTTTGGCTGATTTCTCCCCTTTGGAATGAGAATGTTTACCCAACGCCTATATCCCCATTGTATCTTGGAAGTAAATAACTTGTTTTTTTATTTTACAGGCTCATAGGTAGAAGGGGCTTGCCTTGTCTCAGATGAGACTTTGGACTTTGGACTTTTGAGTTAATACTGGAATGAGTTAAGACTTTGGGGGACTGTTGGGAAGGCATGACTATATTTTACAATATGAAAACAACATGAGATTTGAGGGGCCAGAGGTGGAATGATATAATTTGAATATGTATGTGTCCCTCTAAATTTCATATCAAACTGTAATCCCTAAAGTTGATGGTGGGCCTGGTGGGAAATAGTTGGATCACAAGGCCAGATTTCTTATGAATGATTTAGCACCATCGCCTTGGTGCTGTCCTTCAGATAGTTAGTGGGTTCTCATGAGATCTGGTTGTTTAAAAGTGTGTGACACCTTTCCCCTGACTCTGTCTCTTGCTCCCGCTCTGGCGTGTAAGGGTGCCTGCTCCCACTTCACCTTCCTCCCTTAGTAAAAGCTCCTTGAAGCCTCCCCAGAAATGGAGCAGATGCTGGCATCATTCTTCCTGTGCAACCTACAGAACTGTGAGCCTATTAAATCCAGCCAAACTGTATCAGTTACCCAGTCTCACATATTTCTTTAGAGCCATGCAAGTATGGCCTAACACAGGCTCTTACCCCCATCTCACTCAGTTTAATCATAGGGCAGCTATAAACCACCACAGGGCATGACCACAGTTGAGGTGACTCTCTGCAGCTGAGGCAAGACCTCTGCTTTGGGAAGAATAACCCGTGGCAGCTTGTAGGACAGATTCGAGGCCAAAGGTGTGTAGGTTTATCCTCGTTTTTTGTTTGTTTGGTTTTTTGTTTGTCTTTTTTTTTTTTTTTTTTTTTTTTGTCTAGCTCCTCTTCTCTAAGAATGGCCCTGCCTCTTCCACATGGTAGTGATGCTCATTCCGAGGTAGGAGACTGACACAACTGGGCAAGTCAGACTCCCTTACATGGGGATTTGTAATTGAGCCAAGGAGATTTCAGCCCCTATCAGGTCTGGTCTCTTGAATGCAGATGTAAAACTTTATGGAGTAATGACCATATTCTCTGCCATGGGGTCTGAGTAACAGGAGAAAGAGGTACAGACTAAAATCACTGAGGACACAGAGAGATGCACCAAAAGAGCTAGAGTGACTTTCTTGTCCTTGACTCCAGCATTTTTTTTGAAGTTTCATAGGTCATCCCTGAAATCTTTCAATAAATCTTTCTGGCCAGACTCTTTTCTTTCTCTTTCTCTCTTTTAAAAAAATTGGTCCATTTCCATTACTGGCTTCTGTTTCCAAAAAAGTCCTGATTGAGAGATTAGTTAGGAACTATCAGACTAAGAAATGCTGGGTGCCTTAACATAGGGGCCAGCAATGGAAATGGAAGGAGGATTGATTTGAGAAGTATTTAGTTTAGCAGCAAATTAAATATTGGAGGGAGCAAAAAAGAGAAAAAAGGAAGAGCTTTGGTGCCTTGTGAAAGTGAGCATGGCAGTCCTAGAAACTGAAAGAGGGAAGTCCAGAAGAAGAGCTGGTTTGGAAGTAGGGCCGGGCATGGCGATTTCAGAGTGGCTTCTGCTGGTGGGTGCTCCATTAGTGCCTGGCATCACTCCAGCCTTCCTCCTGTCTGAATACAATGCTTCTTCTTTTTGTTGTTGTTGTTGTTTGTTTGTTTGGGATGGAGTTTCACTCTTGTTGCCCAGGCTGGAGCGCAGTGGCGCAATCTCGGCTCACCGCAACCTCCGCCTCCCAGATTCAAGCGATTCTCCTGCCTCAGCCTCCCGAGTAGCTGGGATTACAGGCATGGGCCACCGCGCCTGGCTAATTTTTAAATACAATGCTTCTAAATGACCTCCCTACCTCCAATAGACTCTCTACTGCCTTCCAAACTTTCATAACTCCATTCTGGTATACCCAATCATCTAGCCCAAGGAAGGATCTTATAACCCTTACAGTCTGAGGGAATTGAAGACAGTTCTATCCATTCATGTATTTAATCATTTATTCCATAACATTCTACAAACATTTGTGTGCCAGATCCTGGGACACAAAGAAGGTGAAGGAAATGTCCCTGGATCACAATATAACAAGACAGATAAACCAGCTATGATAGAGTGATACACGAAGACCAGTGGGAACTCTCAGGAGAGGCATCTAACTGGGAGGAATCAGGGCAGGCTTCATAGAGAAAGTACATTTTAAATCAGATTTTAAAGACTAGGAAAGACTTAGCCAGTTGGAGAAGCAGGAAATGACATTCCAGATGGAAAGAAGCATGGAGGAAGCAGTTCAGTGTGGCTAGAGCTCAGGATAGACGAGAAGAGGGATGAGGCTGGAAAGGCTCCGTTGGGCTAAGGAAGCTGGCTTTGATCTTGTATATGGTGGGAAAATGCAAATGATTTTGATCTGGACTGTATCGTGATCAGGGACACTTTCATTTTTAAATAAACTTTTATTTAAATATAACATGTAGATGGAGAAGTACACAAATCATATTGTACATCTTTTTTTTGTTGTTCTTTTTGAGACAGAGTCTCGCTCTATCTCCTAGGCTGCAATGCAGTGGTGCAATCTCAGCTCACTGCAAGCTCTGCCTCCCAGGTTCACGCCATTCTCCTGCCTCAGCCTCCCAAGTAGCTGGGACTACAGGCGCCCGCCACCACGCCTGGCTAATTCTTTGTATTTTTAGTAGTGACGGGGTTTCACCGTGTTAGCCAGGATGGTCTTGATCTCCTGACCTCGTGATCCACCCGCCTTGGTCTCCCAAAGTGCTGGGATTACATGCGTGAGCCACCGTGCCCAGCCCATAATCTACATTTTGATGAATTTTCACAAAGTCAACACATTCACATACCCAAGAACCCAAATCAAGAAACAGAACAAGGCGAAGCTCCTTTTGGTCACTACCCCTTCCCAAGGACCACATGTGTTTGCAAAAGCCTTCTCTAGTAACAGCACAAAAGATGGGTTGGAGAGGTTAGAACTAAAGATGGAAATGTTCTAGGAGGCAACAGCAATAGCCCACCCGAAAGAGGCTGAGGCCTGAACCCAGGCAGTGATGGCAGAAAAGGAGAACAAAGGACTGTGAATGTGATAGAATGACAATATTCCCTCCCAGGAATTTACAATATGCAATTACTTCTCCAGGCAATTGTGATCTGACCCTGAGAATTCCCGGTAGCTTCCCTTGTAATTTAAAAATGCCCAAGACTTGGCCAGCCCGGTGGCTCACACCTGTAATCCCAGGACTTTGGGAGGCTGAGGAGGGCAGATCACCTGAGGTCAGGAGTTCGAGACCAGCCAGGCCAACATGGTGGAACCCCCGTCTCTACTAAAGTTATACAAAAATTAGCTGAGTGTGGTGGTGCATGCCTGTAATCCCAGCTACATGGGAGGCTGAGGCAGAAGAATTGCTTGAATGCAGGAGGTGGAGGTTGCAGTGAGCCAAGATGCAGTCACTGCACTCCAGGCTGGGTGAGCAAGACTCAGTCTCAAAAACATAAAAATAAAAATAAAAATGCCCAAGACTTGATCTATACAGCCATGCATCACAGAACCACCAAGATACATTCTGAGGAAGGTGTCAGTTAGATGACTTCGTCCTTGTGCAAACATCTTAGACAAACCTAGATGGTCTAGCCTACTACGCACCTAGATTAGACGGTCTAGCCTATTGCTCCTAGGCCACAAACCTGTACAGCATGCTACACTGAATATTGTAGGCAACTGTAACATGGTGATAAGTATTTGTGTATCTAAACATAGAAACAGTACTGTAAAAGTGTAGTTTTATACTCTTAGTGGACCACCATTGTGTATGTGGTCCATTGTTGACTGAAATGTCATTATGTAGCATGTGACTATAATGGGCAACTTTCCGGCATTGTTTAAAAACAACAACAAAAACCCAACTGGACCTTGTAATGAAAGACTACAAATCCTTCCTGGGGATTGTTAGCCTGGAAGTCTTTTTGCAGGTTGGAACCACTCACTGAGGCACACTGGCAGAGCTATGTGGCACCAACTCAAGTCATTCAACTTCACAAACACCCACACAATATTAGAGGGAAAGAAATTTTAAAAGCAAAAAAAATCTGGTTAATTGCCATACATGTTTTTGCAATCCTGACACAGTAATAACTTGCCTGTAAACACCTCCCTTGAATAATTGGCTAATAGGATGTACAGTACATGGCAAAGGAAGTTGTTTATTCTACGAAGACTTTCAAAAGGGACTATTGATTCTTCTTATGAATTTGTGATGACTCTATAAGATTGGAGAGGATAAAGGCACAATTTTCTGTTTGTTTTTTGAGATGAAGTCTTGCTCTATTGCCCAGGCTGTAGTGCAGTGATGCGATCTCGCCTCACTGCAACCTCTGCCTCCCAGGTTCAAGCGATTCTCCTGCCTCAGCCTCCTGAGTAGCTGGGATTACAGGCGAGTGCCACCATATCCAGCTAATTTTTGTATTTTTAGTAGAGACGGGGTTTCATTATGTTGGCCAGGCTGGTCTCGAACTCCTGACCTCAGGTGATCTGCCCACCTCAGCCTCCCAAAGTGCTAGGATTACAGGTGTGAGCCACCATGCCTGGCCAAAGGGACAACTTTCTAAGGCTGCAGAGTGGGATAGATTTATGTGAAATAGAAATGTCCAGTGGCTTTGGTGGTTTTATCTATAAAATTAAGGCACTGGGATAGACCTGTGTTTTTTTTTTTTTTTCATTTTTTGTTTTTAGACCTGTGGTTTTTTATTTTGACCTGTAGAAGTGAGTCCCTAGACCTCTCTTGACACCACATCCTCCCGGCTTTAACTAGAGTGCCTCCGCTCTCACCTGCTTTTTGGGTTGTTGTTTGAAAAGAGGGATTGCAGAACTGAAACAAGAGTTGGAAAACCACTGGATGAGATGACTTCCAAGGTCCCCTGTTGCTCTAAAATTGTAGAAATTCATCTCATGTCTGACTTATGGAAGGTGCTGAAGATACAAAGATTAAAAAAAACAGTTCCTACCCACAGCAAATTCAGCAGTGTAAGATACGCATGTTGATTGGGTGGGGGAGGCGGGAGTGTGAAACAACATCTATAGCATCAGTGATGGTAACATGGTAAGACCTAAAATGAAGGTATGACTCAAGCATTTGGGGAAAGTTTTGGAAAGATTTTGGAAAGTTTTTGGAGAAAGTGACATTTAAGTGGATATTAAATGATAATAGGAGCTCACCAGGTATAAAAAGCGGGAGAAGAAGGTACTGGAGAAAAGAGAGATCAGCATGAGCAAAGTCACAAAGGCTGTAAGATGGTGCATGGTTAGGGAATTAACTATATTCATTGTCACGCGTGTCCATGTGAAGAGACCACCAAACAGGCTTTGTGTGAGCAACATGGCTGTTTATTTCACCTGGGTGCAGGCGGGCTGAGTCTGAAAAGAGAGTCAGCGAAGGGAGATAAGGGTGGGGCCATTTTATAGGATTTGGGTAGGTAACGGAAAATTACAGTCAAAGGGGGGTTGTTCTCTGGCGGGCAGGAGTGGGGGTTACAAGGTGCTCAGTGGGGGAGCTTTTTGAGCCAGAATGAACCAGGAAAAGGAATTTCACAAGATAATATCATCCCTTAAGGCAAGGACTGGCCATTTTCACTTATTTTGTGGTGGAATGTCATCGGTTAAGGGTTAAGGCGAGGCAGGGCATTTGCACTTCTTTTGTTATTCTTCAGTTACTTCAGGCCATCTGGGCCTATATACCTGCAAGTCACAGGCGATGCGATGGCTCGGCTTGGGCTCAGAGGCCTGACATTCATGATGCTCATTACGTTCTCTGCATACCCATGGAGCATAGCTAGAAGTTGCCAAGGGGGATGCTGAGTGACACTAAATAGACTAGAGGAGCTCCTCCCGAACTCTCACCTTCTATGAGCTCTTTGGGAGTTGATGCTGGTTTCTGCAACTATGTGACAAACTAACAATAAGATTGTTTAATCATTGACTGCACCACACCTTACTTCTATTATTTTGTAACTGCACTGGGTTAAATAATCAAGGAATATGTTGATAAGATGATGGGTGGGGCCGCAAGAAAAGCCTAGAATAAGAGAAGTCACAGCTACCTGCCCTGGTGGCCAGGGCCAGGGCCAGGACTCTCCTCTAGGCCAAGAGAATTGTTTCAGGCTACAGACCAGGTGCCCTTCCACGAATAAGACTTTGTGTTTAGCTCTCAAGCCCATTGTCAGGGAGAGGGAAGACTTCCAATATGATGAGGGAGAGTCAGTTTCTCCAAGATAGGGAAGGGACTGAGTATTTAGGGGTAGTGCGTCCATGGGTGGTGGATTCCCGAACATCCATTGACACACAATGCCCCAGACTGAGGGTAGCTACTTGCTGAGCCTAGGAAAACTGGACCTCAGACGCTGTGGAATGAAAGTGTGAACGAAAGATCTTTGGGCCCTGCTTGAGTTGGAGAGAATGGAGCTACCTCACAAGTTGGACAAGGAGCATTTCGGTAGTGACCAACATGGACCCACAGGGGCATTTCCTAAACCTTCTGGCCTTTTTATCCTCTTGGGATTCCTGTACAATTCTAGGAAGGAAAACCCTCAATAATCTGCTCTCCTGAAAAAATGGATGCTCAAAACCCATTTGATTTGATTTAGAAAGAGAATGAGATGTGATGTTTCTTGCATCTAAATATTGTGGAGCAAATGCTTGCCACTATAATGGCTTTTCAATGGGTGTCAGACACGACCAGACCTGTATTTTGGAAAGATCACTCTGGCAGCTGAAGAAGGATGTGCTGCGGGGCAGAGACTGACTGCGGGGGGAGGAGCCACAAAACCATTATGGCAGTGCAGGTGAGGTGGGGAAGGAGCAAGGGCACCAGAGATGGAGATTCACAGTTGGTTGGGGACACATTTTGGAGGCAGAATGCACTGGTCTTGGCAACCAATTAAAATAATAAATGCTAAGAGGGAACATTTATCTAGTCTATAACAGTGGTTTGCAACTTGACGGTGCATTAGAATCACCTGGGACTCTTTTACACCTCCCCTCCTCACAAAGCTCAGGCCACACCTCAGACCAATTAAGTGTGAATCGCTGCCTGTGGTACCCAGCCACACATTTCCCTTCCCACATCCCCCGACTCTGTTGCTCAGGCTGGAGTGCAGTGGAGCAGTCATGGCTCACTGCAGCCTCAACCTCCCATGGTCAAGCAATCTTCCCACCTGAGCCTCCTGAGTAGCTGGGAATATATGCATGTGCCACTACACCTGGCTAATTTTTGTTTTTGTTTTTTTTTGGTAGAGTCAGGATCTCACTATGTTGCCCAGGCTTGCATGTATTTTTGAATGAAGCCAAGATTGAGAACCACTGCACTAAGAGGTCAAACAAGGCAAGCAGAGTGAATTGGGATGCTATTAAATGAGATAGGGAACAAATAGTTCTTTGTGGTTAGGCTGTAAAATAGAAGAGAAGCGGGAGGAAGAGCAAGTTCAGGCAGGAAATAATGAATTCAGTTTGGGATGTACTGACTGCAGTTAAAGGTCTGAGGTCCTAGAGGGGATGGCCAAGAGTCACAGATAGGGGGTTGGGGAGACGGGCTTGGAGAGGGGCGGGTCACCACTTCCTCTGAAGTGAGGATGAGTAAAGATTTGGAGCAGCTGCCATGGGAACTGAAATGGTTCTAAGTTAAGGAATAGAAATAGAACAGAAATGTATGCATCAAGGGCTAGCAATGAGGGGTTAGGTGAGATTGCTCTATATTAACTCTAATATTAACCCTGTATTTGAATTTGACTGACAAACATTCATCTCAATCAGTGGTATGCCGGAGCCAGCATGGGCCAGTTTGCAAAAGCAGAGGATCAAATTTACAGAAATTTTGCCAGACACTTATGAAACACAGTCATTATTAAAATTAAATTACATAAATGTAAATGTATTAAAAATGAAGGTAATAAATAATCCCTTATTTCTCATCCCCTCCTTCTTTCCTTTTTTCTGACTACATTCTGGCTTTCTTTGCTTCCCAGACAATGTGGCAGAAATCACCATTCCCAGATCCTGAGTTTATAAGTTCTGTGTATAAACCAGCCACACCGAAACTGCAGTCTCTCAGTCCTGATTCCACATTCCCAGGGAAGGAACTCATTGGCTCAGCTTGCTCCAGGTACTCAGCTCTGCTCTTATCAAAGATTTTTCTATAAAATAAAGATATGGGAGATATGGAAGCCAGACCAAAATAAAAAGCCTACATCTCTAGGTCCATTTTTTCCTTACGGCAAAAAAATACATCATTTGTGCCCAGAGTGCACTGGGTATTGAAGAGATGACAACTGTCTTCTGCCACCAGCCATCCAAAACTTTATAGGAGACCTCTTGTTCTTACTTCAGCCTAAGACAAAACCCAGATAGCAGAGAGATGAACAGCTCCAGAGAGTGTCAGGCAAACAAAATACATTAGCCTAAGTGGCAATTTATAATTTTAATGGCCCAGCTGCTTGTCATGGGAGGGTGGGATACATTTTAAGTTAGTACTGTTGGCCGGGCGCGGTGGCTCAAGCCTGTAATCCCAGCACTTTGGGAGGCCTAGGCGGGCGGATCACGAGGTCAGGAGATCGAGACCATCCTGGCTAACACGGTGAAACCCCGTCTCTACTAAAAATACAAAAACGAGCCGGGCGAGGTGGCGGGCGCCTGTAATCCCAGCTACTCAGGAGGCTGAGGCAGGAGAATGGTGTAAACCCGGGAGGCGGAGCTTGCAGTGAGCTGAGATCTGGCCACTGCACTCCAGTCCGGGAGACAGAGCGAGACTCCGTCTCAAAAAAAAAAAAAAGTTAGTACTGTTTACTGTGAATAAGGCTAAATTTCCCCCATCATTCATTGCAAAATGTCCATGGCCCACAGGTCTCATCAATGTTTACGGCAGTTGCTGGCTTAGGGCTTGGCTGACTTCTTAGTTCATTAACTTCTCATTGACCAGCTTGAGGTAAAAAGGGGAGCACAACACAAATCTGTAGAATTGAGCAAAAGCGAGGGTTAGGATTAGGACTGGCACACTGTTTATTATTTCCCTTTTCTTTCTGTTTTTCTTATTTTTTTAATTTTTATTTTTTAATAGAGACAGGGTCTCACTATGTTGCCAAGGCTGGTCTTGAACTCAGGGGCTCAAGCAGTCCTCCTGTCTTGGCATCCCAAGGCGTTGGGATTACAGGAGTGAAACACAAAACCTGACCTATTATTGCACATCATTACACTGTGAGCAATTGAAGGAAGGGCCCTCTAGAATCTAGACTCCAGATTATCTTGGCCATCCCATAGCTCCTGGTATCAGGCCTTGGGATATGGTTTGGACGTGTGCCCCTGTCAAATCTCATGTTGAAATGTAATCCCTGGCCGGGCATGGTGGCTCAAGCCTGTAATCCCAGCACTTTAGGAGATGGAGGCGGGCTGATCACTTATGATCAGGAGTTTGAGACCAACCTGGCCAACATGGCGAAACCCCATCTCTACTAAAAATACAAAAATTAGCTGGGCATTGTGGTGTGCGCCTGTAGTCCCAGCTACTTGGGAGGCTGAGGCAGAATTGTTTGAATGCAAGAGGCAGAGGTTGCAGTGAGTCGAGATTATGCCACTACACTCCAGCCTGGGCAATAGAGTGAGACTCTGTCTCCAAAAAAAGAAAAACGTAATCCCAAATATTGGAGGTGGGGCCTGGTGGGAGGTGATTGGATCATGGGGGTGGTCTCTAATTATTTAACACCATCCCCCTTGGTTCCCATGAGATCTGGTTGTTTAAAAATGTGTAGCACTTCCTGCCTCTCTCTCTTCCTCCTGCTCTGGCCATGTCAAGTGCTGGCTCCTCCTTCACCTTTTGCCATGATCGTAAGCTCCCTGAGGACTCCCAGAAGCAGATGCCACCAAGCTTCCTATTCAGCCTGCAGAACCATGAGCCAATTAAACACCTTTTCTTTATAAATTAGCCAGTCTCAGGTATTTCCTTATAGCAATGTGAGAACAGAGAACAGACTAATACACCTCACATAGATTGGTCCTTGATTTTTTAATTTTTTATATTTTTAAAGTCAGGGTCTCACTCAGCCACCCAGGCTGGAGATCATAGAACACTGTAACTTTGAAGTCCCGTGCCCAAGTGATCCTCCTGCCTCAGCCTCTCGAGTAGCTCGGCCTACAGTTGTGTCTCCTAGCCAACTACATCTGGCTAGTTTTAAACATTTTTTGTAGAAATAGGTCTCACTGTGTTTCCCAGGCTGATCTCGAACTCCTGGCCTCAAGTGATCCTCCTTCCTCAACCTCCTGAGTAGCTACGACCACAGATGTATGCTACCACACCCAGCAAATTTTTTAAATTTTTGGTAGAAACAGGAGTCTCACTATTTCTCAGGCTGGTCTCCAACTCCTCGCTGTAACAGACCACAGGCTCTTTGCCTCCCCATGCAATGAAAGTTAACATGGACCAAGCAGATTTCCCAGACAAGGCTTTTATTTCAGGGCTTGTGCTCAAGCACAAGGAGACAGTGAAAGTGGAAAGGATCTGTCAGCTGGCTACCAGAAAAAGCTGGTGGGGATTTTTTTATTAGACCAAGAGTGGGAATCGCATCAGGGGTAAGGTATGCAGGCTGGGCTGGGCAGGGCACCTGACGGTATGGTATGCAGGTCACCATATCTGATTTGATGGTTATCTTGAGTAATGGGTCACCTGATGGTATGGCCAGAGGCAACAAGGCTATAAATCAATTGTTCAGCATTCCTGCCCTAGGTGGGACTTGGCCAACTTTGATGAGATACCTGGGTCTTCTGAGGCCAGTTTCTGGAATTCTTTAAGTAAAAGAAATGGTTAAACATGGAAGCATAGAAGAATGGCTCTTTTCTTTGTATGACTGAAGCCTCAGGGTTAGGCGGTATATCATCAGTGAGATAGTGGTGTGGGTTTTGTGCTCAGTGAGACAACAGAAGGAAAAAGAAAAAAAGGAGGCTGAGGTGGGAGGATTGCTTGAGCCTGGGAGGTTGAGGCTGTAGTGAACCATGATCACTCCACTGCACTCCAGCCTGAGTGACAGAGCGAGACCCTTCCTAAAAAAAAAAAAAAAAAGGAAGAAAAAAAAAGAAACCGGCTGGGCGCCATGGCTCACGCCTGTAATTCCAGCACTTTGAAAAGCTAAGGCGGGTAGATCACGAGATCAGGAGTTCGAGACCAGCCTGGCCAATATGGTGAAACCCTGTCTCTACTAAAAATACAAAAAAATTAGCTGGGCGTGGTGGTGAGCGCCTGTAGTCCCAGCTACTCAAGAGGCTGAAGCAGAAGAATCCCTTGAACCTGGGAAGCGGAGGTTGCAGTGAGCCGAGATCGCGCCACTGCACTCCAGCCTGGGTGATGGAGCAAGATGCCATCTCAAAAAAAAAAAAAGAAAAAAAAAAGAAAGAAACTATTAGAGTCATGAATGAATCTGACTTTGATGACTCAGAGAGCATAAGAATATGTGAAGGAAGAACTCTATCCCATTCCTACATGGCATCAAGGGATCCTCCCCCTTTGGCCTCCCTACATGCTGGGATTACAGGCATGAGCCACCATGCCTGGCCCTTGATATTTTTTCAAGAGGTAAAGATTTGTTCCTTATAAAATCTGATAGTTTATTAAACATAGAGCACCCCTCACTTTGGCTCATGGTAAAAAATAAGACTTTAACGCAGTTAATTTTGTCCCCACTCTGGTCAAGGAAATGTATATTATGTTTACCAGTTACTCAGCAAATGTTTCTCAAGAACTGTCTTAGGCACGGTGAAGCCAGTCAAAGAATTATCAAGCCTGTTGAGGAGGGCTTGATCTTTCAGTCATGTACTTGCAGGTGGTTGGTGCAAGCTATGTTATATTTAAGCTGTATTTGGATTACCAATTTTCAGGAAATTAAGATAGAATGAAATATACTTGGTCTTGAAACTATTTTGGGCCAGGCATGGTAGCTCATACCTGTAATCCAAGCACTTCAGGAGGCCAAGGTGAGAAGATTGCTTGAGCCTAGGAGTTCGAGACCAGCCTGGGCAACATGACAAGACCCTGTCTCTACAAAAAAATGTTTTTCTAATTAGCCAGGAGTGGTGGTTCGCACCTGTAGTCCCGGTTACTCAGGAGGCTGAAGTGGGAGGATTGCTGAGCCTGGGAGGTCGAGGCTGCAGTGAACTACAATCACTCCACTGCACTCCAGCCTGAGCAACAGAGTGAGAAGACCCTGTCAAAAGAAAGAAAGAAAAAGAAAATAAAGGAAGGAAGGAAGGAAGGAAGGAAGGAAGGAAGGAAAAGAGAGAAAGAAAGAGAAAGAGAGAGAGAAAAAGAGAGAGAAGGAAAAGGAAAGAAAGGAAAGAAAAAAAAAGAAATAAACAAAAGGAAAGAAAAAACTACTAGGGCCATAAATGAATCTGTTTTTGATGACTCAGAGGGCATGTTTGTTCCTTTCTTCATTTAACAAATATTAAAATACTGAATGTCCCTTATGCATGAGGTCCTGTTCTAGAGCTTAGAAATATAACCATAAACAAGATACAGCCCCCACCCTCAATGAGGTCTCTAGTGTAGTTGGGGGAAGTCCGCAGCAGGAGAGGAGTGGGTTGATGGGCTGGTGAGTGGGGATTTCAGTGCTCAAGGAGCAGTGCATGTTGGGATTGCCTAGAGAAGGGGTGTGTCACTCAGATGTTTGGGTGGGGCATGGCCCCAGAAGGCCCTCCAGAGGAGGTGATGTCTTTTGAGACCAGAAGATCAGTAAGAGTTTGCAAAGGAAAAGTAGGGAGGGGAGGGTGGGGCAAGATGTTCCAGGTAAGGGAACAGACTGTGCACAGGCTGGGACCAGAGAGCTTAGCCTCCAGGAACGAACCACACTCAAAGTTCCAAGAGGGCCTCAGGACTGTGGTTGAACTGCTAGTTGTTATTGTTCTTCTTCCTGATTATATTGCTAAACTGGGACATTTGTACATTACAGTTTATTTCATCTCCATCATCTGCCCACCATGAGCTCTATGGGTTGGGTAGGTGTTGCACCTCCATTTCACAGACAAGGAACCTGAGGCTTGGCATTGTTGTAAGGCTCTGTAAGTATGGGGAAGTCTTGGGGAGTTGGAGGTTGTGCCTGCCTACCCTGGCCTCTGTCACTCCACAACTGCCTTGAATGAAAGATCACTTGAAAGGGTATCTGATCTACCTTCATACCTCTGGGCAAAAAAGTGTCATTTGCTCCTCTGGGAGCTGATGGAGGTACGAAGGCACAGAATTTCTGCAGTCCTGCAGCGTAATTAAACACATGGATGCTAACACAGGCAGACCTGGCCTAGCTCTGCCACTTGTTAGTAGCTGTGTGCCTTGGGCAAGTTACTTAACTGAGGCTCAGCAATGCCTCCATCCAGCTGAGACTTGACCTGAGTTCTTCTCCCACTTCAGCAGCAGGGGTGGTGTGACACAGCTCCAGGGTCTCACCTAGTGCCAAGATTACTGTTGGGGAGAGGGATAGCGGGGAGGTGGCAATGTGCTCCTCATCAGACATGTGGTGCCTCTGAGACAACCATCGGCCCTGCCCACATGGTCCCTTTGGGCCCAGTAATGCTGTTATCTTCATGTCATGTTTGGGATTCAGGCACCGTTTGTGAGTCTGCTTGTAGTCACAAGCCAGTTCGGATTCCTTCCTGGGGACGTGCCACCTCTCAGGAAGCAGAACCATGCTCCCGGCTGATCAGAGGCCCTCAGGCCTCTCTCTTCTTCTTCTCCACCAAGAAGCTCTATTTTTGTCCCTAAACACCATCAATAGCTGCAAACCGGCTTCTTCCCTTCATTCCTTAGCAAACTCCCTAATTTTCCCTCAGGCTTCTTGGGTTTTTGGCAAACAAAAGCCAGAAAGTTTTGCCTCCTTCTGCCTTCTGCTCTGCCTGAGATCTTTTTCAAGGTTTCATAGTTCAGAGATAATTCTCTGTTTAAATGAGAGGAATGGGGAGAAGCAAAGGAGGGATGCAGGCAACCTATTAAAATCTCAATATATAGGCCGGGCGCAGTGGCTCAAGCCTGTAATCCCAGCACTTTGGGAGGCCGAGACGGGCGGATCACGAGGTCAGGAGATCGAGACCATCCTGGCTAACACAGTGAAACCCCGTCTCTACTAAAAATACAAAAACTAGCCGGGCGAGGCGGCAGGCGCCTGTAGTCCCAGCTACTCGGGAGGCTGAGGCAGGAGAATGGCGTAAACCCGGGAGGCGGAGCTTGCAGTGAGCTGAGATCCGGCCACTGCACTCCAGTCCGGGCGACAGAGCGAGACTCCGCCTCAAAAAAAAAAAAAAAAAAAAAAAAAATCTCAATATATAAAATCTAGCTTCATAGGCAAGAGACAACTGAGGTTCCCAACTTGAGAAGCAAGGGGTATATAGAAGGGGACAGATCCAAGGAATGGGGAGAAGAGAGAATCATTGGCACTTACAGACCAGTTCAATGTGGGAGTCCCAACACGCATGTCTGAATTAGCACTCTGACCCAGGTCAATCAAACAAAGCAATCAGGAGTTGTCATTTTAAGTTGACCTTCAGTTACCTACAAGTAAATGAGTTGATTCACTGTCTGTTGACTCCTCTCAGTCAACTGAACGCAGTAGAAATAAACACGTACGTTTTAAGTTGATTGGGCTAGATGAAGGGTATAAGGGGCTTCATATGATTTTGTGTGTAAATGTTTAAATTTTTGCATCATAAAAATATTTAAATAAGTAAATCCATTTAAAAGCCAACTTTTATGATTCATCAGCTTTTACATTATAAAAAGAAATAGTTGAGCTAATATTTCAGACTCAATATGAACACTTCATGCTACTATTGAGATGTTCTCTGTAACCCTTAGTTCAGATCTAATGAATGTTTGAAATTTGAGAAGATCTCTTGCTAAAGAAACATGCAGAGCAAGAAAGCAAAAAATGAGGGTTGAAAACCCTAAGGGCATAGGAGCCAAGTCTGTATTTTGTCTTTTTTTCTTTTTTTAATTTTTTTGAGACAGAGTTTCACTCTTGTTGCCCAGGCTAAAGTGCAATCAATGAATGGTGTGATTGCCGCTCACTGCAACCTCCACCTCCTGAGTTCAAGCGATTCTCCTGCCTCAGCCTCCGGAGTAGCTGGGATTACAGGCATGCACCACCACACTCAGCTAATTTTGTATTTTTAGTAGAGACGGGGTTTCTCCATGTTGGTCAAGCTGGTTTCGAACTCCCAACCTCAGGTGATCCACCCACCTCAGCCTCCCAAAGTGCTAGGATTACAGGTGTGAGCCACCACGCCTGGCCCATGTCCGTATTTTCTTAGAGGTGAAAGTAAAGCCAGAAAGGAAAAGGAGAGCATCACAACATGAGTGAATTTGGCCTTACCCTCAGCATCCTGGGTTAACAGGGAGAGCAAGGGGGCTGGAGGCTGCAGGTACAGAGCAAGAGAAAATGACCCCACCTCAAACTACGCCCCAGGGCAGCCAGCAGAGGTCAAGACACAGTGTCCAAAGAACATGTTGTACTCAGAGTCAAGCAGGAGGAAGCACCTTTGTTCTAGGTCATCAATTTATTCAGAACAAGGCTGCAGCCAGAAGTTGGGAGTTTAGAGAACTTTGGCCAGTTCCTCAAAGGGAGAGGCTGACAAATGTAGGCAGAGTGTCCCTGTCACTGGTCCAAGGGTCAAGGTGGGAAGTGGAAAGACAAGACAGACATGAAGCAGATGCCCAGCTCTGGTGCCTGGCTGAGTGTGGTCCTGAGGCTCTTTCCGGTTGGCAGGAAGGGAAAACAACTTCTCATTACTTCAACTGATGTTCAGGATACATTGAGAAAGTGACTTGACCCCGTCTGCTTTTTTTTTTTTCTCATTTTTAATCTGTGGTTCCTGACCTCAGAATGACTTCTGTGAGACCGTAGTGTCTGGTACCTCATGGCTTTTGCTCACCGTCTTCTCAGATGGTCTCCAGGCTTCAGCTTCCCTGTCTGCTCCACACTGTCTTAGGATGAGTTCTCTCAGAAAAAGCCTCTGAGGTGCCTATTTGTATGCTGGAAGTTTACTGGGGAGAACTCTCAGGATCAATGCCTATAAGGAGAGAGGGATGAGGGCCTCAGCCAACTTTGGGGGGAATTCTGGAGTTGGGATGGCTTTTCAGAGTTGCCTCCAATGAAGGCAATGTAATCACCCAATGGGTTCTACCTGCCCCCTGCACAGATAAAACCAATTCACTGCGACCATAGTATTGCAGTAAAGAAAGAGTTTAATTAATGCAAGACTGGCCAAGTGGAAGATGGAGTTATTAGTCAAATCAGTCTCCCTGAAGACTTGGAGGTTAGGGTTTTTCACGGATGGTTGGGTGGGCAGGGGCCTAGAGAATGAGTGCTGCTGATTGGTTGAGGATGCAATCACAGCAGTGTGGAAAACGGTCCTTGTGTGCTGAGTCCACTTCTGGGTGGGGGCCACAGGACCCGTTGAGTCATGAGTCATGAGTCCAGGTGGGGTCAGTCAGTTACCAGAATGCAAAAGTCTGAAAAATATCTCAAAAGACCAATCTTAGGTTCTATAACAGTGACATTATCTATAGGAGCAGTTGGGGAAGCCACAAATCTTGTGACCTCTGGCTACATGACTCCTGAGCAGTAAAGGATGATAGCAACTATGCCTACACTTCAGCAGATTTCAGGCACTTCTCATAGTCCTAATCTTATGGCCTTTCATGAGTCTTACAAAGGCTATTTCAGCCTCCAAATGAGGAGGGGACTCATTTTAGGGAGGGACAGTTATCATCTTTGCTTCAAAGTTAAACCATAAATTAAATTCCTCCCACAGTTAGCTTAGCCTATGCACAGGAATGAGCAAGGACAGCCAGCCTGTGAGACTAGAAGCAAGATGGAATCAGCCATGCTAGATTTCTCTTGTTTTCGTGATCTTTACGAAGTCTGTGGCAATGACAGCAAGGAGCCAGGGCTTTGTCCTCCCACTAGGCATTGGATACTATCTGCTCCTCAGGAAGGGGCATAACTGGGCTGAGGGCAATCTTTAGAGACAGAGACTCAGCTATGGGTAGTCAATAGCCAATAATGCCAACGGCTGGGCAAATAGCACCTGCATCCTGAAGGGGATATGGTGGCACAACACAGCATCCCTTACATCTTCTGTCTGACTCTTTCCTAAAGAGTGACTCTTGTGGGGCCCTCTGGTCACTCTGCAGTAGAAGAGGTGTCCATTTGTGAGTGTTATCATGTCATGTCACCCTACAGGCTTCCCTCATTTCCATCCTATAAAGATGGCCACCACTGGCCAGGCACGGTGGCTCACACTCGTAATCCCAGCACTTTGGGAGGCTGAGGCAGGTGGATCATGTAAGGTCAGGAGTTTGAGACCAGCCTGGCCATTATGGTGAAACCCCATCTCCACTGAAAATACAAAAATTAGCCAGGTGTCATGGCGGGCGCCTGTAATCCCAACTACTCTGGGAGGCTGAGGCAGAAGAATCGCTTGAACCCGGGTGGTGAAGGTTGCAATGAGCCAAGATCGCGCCACTGCACTCCAGCCTGGATGACAGAGTACAACTCCGTCTCAAAAAAAAAAAAAACCAACCAGACAAACAAACAAAGATGGCCGACATTGACTTGGGCCTGATCCTCTGTCTAATCAGTTGGGGGACAGGTTGCAGAACTACCCCACTCAGAGCAAGACAGCTTTTTCAGAAGGGACTGTAAAAAGAATGGTGTCACATGATAGCTGTAACAAAGGTGTTGGGGAAATGTATATCTGGTACTCAGAGGCCCCAACAAGATTGCAGAAGCTCACTTAACTCCAAACCCAACTGCTTGAAGGATCTGTGGCTGTTAATACTCTCTCTACCAGGGTCAATACTGGCCTGGAGCCGGTGTGGAGTTGAGGCTGCTCATGGCTAGCTGGCTGGTCTCTAGCTGAGAGGACCTAATGAGGAGATAAGTGCTGACAGAGACAACATGGTCCATAGCACATAAAATCTTCATTCTTGGGGAGATAGAGCTATCATAGGAGTGAGGAGAACCTAGGTAACATTGAACTCAGGGTTAAGAGACTTGAATTTGAGTTCTAACTCTGGAACTTGCTAATTACAAGCAAGTCACTGGCCCAAGCTTAGTCAGTCAGCAAATGTTTAGTGAGCACCTATGGCCAGAAACTGTGTTTAGCACTGGACAGTCCCTCTCTGGCCTCATTGTTCTTTGTAAAATAAAAGTGTGGATGCTGAATGCAATGGCTTATGTCTGTAATCAGGCGGGCAGACCACTTGAGGCCGGAAATTTGAGACCAGCCTGGGAACATGGCAAAACCTGGTCTCTATTAAAAAAAAAAACACAAATTAGCTGGGTGTGGTGGCGCACCCTGTGATTCCAGCTAATTGGAAGGGTGAGATGGGGGGGTCACTTGAGCCTGGGAGGTAGAGGTCGCAGTGAGCCAAGACCACATCACTGCACTCTAGCCTAGGTGACAGAGTGAGACCCTGTCATACACACACACACACATACAAAACAGGTTTGGGAGATTATCTCAATGAATTAAAATGATGGCCATACTTTTAGAAACAAAAATCCAAGGTGCATAGTCTGCCACTGCCAGAAGATCTGATACTGAGGATAACCCCAGGAAGTCCAGGATGTAGGATCTCATTATATACCTACAGAGACTCTATTTCCCAATCCCCCACATTTGTTCCCCCAGACATATTACATAGAGTGACTTAATCCTTAGAATCATGGTGAGAAGGGAGAGGTAGATATTATAGACATTATATAAGTTATATAGTCTCCCATCTTGCTATTTTTTTTTTTTTTTTGAGGTGGAGTCTTGCTCTGTCGCTTAGGCTGGAGTGCAGTGGCGCGATCTCGGCTCACTACAACCTCCGCCTCCCGGGTTCAAGCAATTCTCCTATCTCAGCCTCCCAAGTAGCTGGGACCACAGGCGCCCACCACCACACCTGGCTAATTTTTGTACTTTCAGTAGAGACCGGGATTCCCATATTGGTCAGGCTGGTCTTGAACTCCTGACCTCAGGTGATCCAACTGCCTCAGCTTCCCAAAGTGCTGGGATTACAGGCATGAGTCACTGGCACCGGTCTTTTGCTAATCTTTGAAATCCTTTAAGTGTTTACCTTGATTTTTTGAATTCTTTAGAATTTAAATGGTCTGAGTTTAAATAGTCCTGAACACATTTCTCAAACACTGTTGTGTAAACAAAGCCCAGCCATGGTGATTACATAGCCAGGTTTTTTCCAACCCCGGGAGACTTTTATCACAATTTTATCTTAGGGTCAAGCATCGGTACTGCTGAAGTGGTTTGCATTTGAACAGTCTTTCAGAAGTTGGTGCCAGATTCAGAGTTCTCTGTACAGCAGATCTGGTAAAGTAGGTGTATCAGTCTGTTCTCATGCTGCCGATGAAGACATTTCAGAGACTGGGTAATTTATAAAGAAAAAGAGCTTTAATGGATTCACAGTTCCATGTGGCTGTGGAAGCCTCACAATCATGGCAGAAGGCGAAGGGCATGTCTTACCTGGCGGCAGACAAGAGAGAGTGGAAGTCATACAAAAGGGAAAACCCCTTATAAAACCATCAGATGGCATGAGACTTATTCACTAACATGAGAACTGTATGGAGGAAAACATCCCCACGATTCAATTATCTCCCACTGGGCGCCTCCCACATCACGTGGGGTTTATGGGAGCGACACACAATTCAAGATGAGATTTGGGTGGGGACACAAAGCCTAACCATATCAGTGGGGCCACTAAGGTATATAGGTATAAAGTGTATTAAGGTGGTGTCACCTTAATCACATGTACACTCTACCCCTGGTCACAGAGCCCTGGGAGCTGAATATTGAGGAGCAGAGAGGAACAGGGATCAGAGGCACAGAATTTGGCTTGCTCTTGTAGACAGCAATAGAGATGGGCACAAGGCTGAGTGAAATCTCACCAGAGTAGTGAGTGCTTAGCACATATAAGGCACTGTCCTTAGTGCCTTAAGAGATATCAGGGGAAGGTAAGGAAGATTAAAATGTGTCATGTTGGCCGGGCGAGGTGGCTCAAGCCTGTAATCCCAGCACTTTGGGAGGCCAAGACAGGTGGATCACGAGGTCAGGAGATCGAGACCATCCTGGCTAACACGGTGAAACCCCATCTCTGCTAAAAAAAAATACAAAAAAACTAGCCGGGCGAGGTGGCGGGTGCCTGTAGTCCCAGCTACTCGGGAGGCTGAGGCAGGAGAATGGTGTAAACCCGGGAGGCAGAGCTTGCAGAGAGCTGAGATCCGGCCACTGCACTCCAGCCCGGGAGACAGAGCGAGACTCCGTCTCAAAAAAAAAAAAAAACAGTGTCGTGTTTGTTTTATGTGACTCATTTTATACATACTAGCAGTCAATCAATAATAATAATAAAGATAAGTGCTTTGAAGTACCAACTATGGGCCAGGCACTGTGCTTAGTACTTTATATCTTCTTTTCTTTTATTTCATGCATTCATTCAACACATTTGTCTTAAGATCTACTAGGTAGTAAGTGCTGGAAGACACTGATGAATAAAAACCTCTGCCCTGGAGGACTTTTCATTCTGCTGGGAAAGACGGGCTGTAGATGTAGTAAATAAGTAATTAAGTACAGTGTTAGAAGATGACAATTACTGTGGAAAAGAATAGATCTGGGTTAGGTGGATCAGGAATGCCCGCATTGGGGGAGCACAGGAACAGTTTACAATATTAAATAGATGGTCTAGGTGAAGCAGGACAGTTCCCTGACCCCTTCGTGGGTGGGAACTGGAGTGCACTGTCACTGGTAGGGGTGAACTCCACTCATTCTCGGCTCTACCCATCGCGGGAGGGGGAGCACAGGTGAGCAAGTGCAGGAGCCAGGGTGTGTGCTTTTAGGTGTCGGCAAGAGCAAACTCTATACTGGCCCATGGCAGCATCTAAGGGAGGGTGCCGAAGCCCCTGAAGCCCCAGAGGAAGCGTTACAGTGCCCCTTTAGCTCTGCTGTCTGCAGACAGCTTAACAGTTCAGTAGAGGGTCACTGTGACAGCCTTTTGTGCCCACACTCGAGGCACATGAGTTCTTGTCTGGATTCCAGGAGGAATAAGGTCTCACAAACGAATTGAAGGTGGTAAATGTGGGGGATTTTATTGCCAACAAAAGTGGCTCTCAGTGAGAAAGGGAGCTGAAAAGGGGACGGAATGAGAAGGTAATCTTTCCCTAAGGCCAGCCGTCCCTGCTAGACTCCTCTCTGAAGCTATGGCATCAAGCTGCCCCTCTCTCCGACATCCAACCATAGTCTCCAATGTCCAGCTGCTTCTCCCCTCTCTGCCGGGTGAGCCTGGGGTTTTTATGCACACAGGATGCAGGGCAGGGCAGCCATGGTGGTTTTGGAAAAGGCAACATTCGAGTGGGAAAACAGGGATGTAAGTTCTTGCTTTGTACCATGGTTCCAGGCTTGAGGGTGAGGTCCTCGCTGGGGAACCCCCCTCACAGAATTTTTCTGCCTCCTGTCCCTATCACACATAGTGCTCTGTGGGAAGGTAACATTTGAGCCAACATTCAATGGAAGGTGATGAAGGAGTTAGCTATGCAGGTACATGGAGAAGAGCATTCCAGGGGAAAGGAGCAGCCAGGGGAAAGGCCTGAGGCCAAGTATAACTGGTATATGGACAGCAGGGAGGCCAGAGTGACTAAGGAGGAGATAGCAAGATGATGAAGTACTTTTATCTTTTACTCTGAGAGAGATGGGAAGCCATCAGAATGCTTGTTGTTTGTTCTGCTTTGTTCATCTGTGTTTTAGAGCAGGGCTTGGCAAACTTTTCTTGCAAAGGGCTAGATAGTAAATACTTCAGGCTTTGCTGGCCATATGTTCTCTGTTGCAACTATTTAGTCCTGCCATTGTAACATAAGAGTAGCCATAGACAGTGCGTAAACAAAGGAGCATAGCTGTGTTCCAACAAAACTTTACTCATGGACACTGTTTGAATTTCACGTAATTTTCATGGGTCACAAAATATTGTTCCTCTTTTGTTTCTTTTAACCGTCTGAAAATGTGGAAACCATTCTGACCTCATGGGCTGTAGTTACCCTGTGAGCCATAGTTTGTGGACTTCCATTTTAAAGGAGTGTCATGATCCGACTAAGTTTCAACCAGAGCACCCTGGCTATTGCCTTGAGAAGTGTCTGGAGGCTGAAAGCAGGAAGGCCAGGCAGAAGCCGTTGCTGTGAGCCAAGTGAGAGATGATTATGATTGCTCTGACCAGAGACCACAGGATTACATTCTGATTGTATCTCCACCCAACCTTTGAAATAGGTATCATAATGATCCTTCACAAACAGGGGAGGAAATTCAGGCTTACAGATGTGAAGTAACTCGCATAAGAACACAGAGCACACAAATGGTGAAACCTGGATATGAAGTCCAATCCAATCTTGAAGCCTTATTCTCTCTCTCCCCCTACCCCGTTTTTTTTTTCTTTAATGAGATGAAGTCTAGCTCTGTCACCCAGGCTGGAGTACAGTGGAAAGATCTTGGCTCACTGCAACCTTCACCTCCCCCATTCAAGCTATTCTCCTGCCTCAGCCTCCCGAGTAGCTGGGATTACAGGCATGCACCACCACTCCTGGCTAATTTTTGTATTTTTAGTAGATACGGGGTTTCACCATGTTGGCCAGGCTGATCTCGAACTCCTGACCTCAAGTGAACCACCTGCCTCAGCCTCCCAAAGTGCTGGGATTACAGGTGTGATCCACCACGCCCAGCCGAAGCCTTGTTCTTTAGTGTTATAACTCTGGAGTCGTGTCACATGGGCCTTTTTATCTCAAATTACAGATGAGAACACTGGGGCTCCAAGAAGTCAAGGAACTTGCCCAAAATCAGGTAGGTCTTGATGACTCCAAAGCAGCTATCCTCATTACTAATCTAGGCTAATTCTCAATTTAAAATGGGATTACTGCCCACTAGGTGCTTCTATTCTAGGTAGCAGGATTGTTTATACAATCAGTGCCTCTGAGGTGTTAATAAAGAGCCTAGGGCATTCAGGCTGGGTGTGGTGGCTCATGCCTGTAATCCCAGCACTTTGGGAGGGCGAAGGAGGTGGGCCACCTGAGGTCAGGAGTTCAAGACCAGCTTGACCAACATGGTGATATGCCATCTCTACTAAAAATACAAAAATTAGCTGGGCGTGGTGGCACACTCCTGTAATCCCAGCTACTTGGGAGGTTGAGGCAGGATAATCTCTTGAACCTGGGAGACAGAGGTTGCAGTAAGCTGAGATCACACCATTGCACTCCAGCCTGGGCAACAAGAGTGAAACTCTGTCAAAACAACAACAACAACAAAAAAAAACCAAAAAAACAAACCTAGGGCATTCAGAGAAGGTGGGGTGACATTCATCTAGAGGGACAGGAGAGATTGTTTGCCATGGGCCTTAAAGAATAACTAGCTGCCTCTAGCTATTTGTGCTGACAGGCTGATTATTACTGAGATAGGATTGTTTGGTTCTTCTCCCAGATATTTTGTTCTATTTTGTCTTTGGTTTATTTTTTTAAGAAAATATTTTTATACACAGATAATGCTATAGATATTTTTTATTAGATATTTAATATTTTAATTATAAAGCTAATATATTTGTGACAAGCCAAACAATATAGAGATCTATACAAAAAAATTAACAATCTCCTCATTACCGTCCTCCAATTTCACCAGTCTGTGGTAATAAAGGTGAATCAGGAAAACAGAAGATACATCAGTATGTTGACAGAGATCATTTTGTCTAGGGCAGGGTGGAACATTAAGGTCAGTTGGCCAAATTCTACCCATTGCGTATTTTTGTAACTAAAGCTTTACCGGAACACCGCATGCTCATTCATTTCCGTGTTGTCTATGGCTCCTTATATGTTACAACAGCAAAGTTGAGTGGTTGTGACAGATACTTTATGGCCCACGAAGCCTAAAATATTTACTGTCTGGCCCTTTACAGAAAAGTTTCCCAAGCCCTGATCCAGGGGATTGGTGGGGTAGGGAGAATAATAATCTCCCAAAGATGTCCGTGTCCTAATTCCTGGAACCTGTGAATGTGTTACCTTCCATAGCTAAAGGGTTTGCAGATGAGATTAAGATAAAGATCTTGAAATGAGAGATTATCCTAGATTACCCAGGCAGGACCAATGTAGTCACCCATTGTAGTCTGTAGTCACATTCTGTAGTCCTCAGAGGTGACAGAGAGAGGCATGAGAATCAGAGGGAGATTTGAAGGTGCTATGCTGCCGTCTTTAAAGGTGGAGGAAGAGGCCATGAACCAATGAATGCAGGCAATATTTAGAAGCTGGAAAAGACAAGGAAAAACATTCTCCTCTAGAGCTTCTAGAAGGAATGAAGCTCTGCTGATACCTTGATTTTAATCGCAGTAAAGCCCGTTTTGGATTTATGGCTTCAGAACTGGAAGATAATACATATGTGTTGTTTTAAGCCACTAAATTTGTGGCAATCTGTTACAGCAGTGACAGTAAATTTATACAGGTCAGCTTAACAGTCATCGAAAGACTGAGATGTTGAAAGGGGACACTGAGGTAAGGGAGGACCTATAGGAGGTGGCTTCCACCCCTAGGGCTGGGAGCAAAGGGAATTAGCCAGGGTCATTTGAACCCAGAAATGTGGAGGACAGACCCTGTGGAGTCAGGACCCAGACCTCTAAGGAGTAGGCACTGGCATACTGGTGCTCTGAGGAGCACCCTGAAGCTGCTTCTGGGAATATGGAAAATACTGGTAACTGGAACCAGCTGCTGCTGCTGCCAGGGTGAAAAATTAGTGGAGCTACTCTGACAGGAACAGGAAGCCTTTAGGAAGCAAACAGGAGATCCCTCCTCCAACTTCCCTCTCCGCCTCCAGTACCCTCTATGAACAGAGTGTAACAGAACAGCTGACAAAGCAGAAATGAGGTTTGTGGAGTCTCAGCCCCAGCATCACAAAGCAGAATGCCAAGATTTGGAGCTGAGGCTAGTAACAGGTACACAATGTTAACTATGTGTCTGTATCATTATGCTTTTTACTCTATGCTCACACAAATTTACATTTATTCTAGGCTTTCCCCTCTCTTTCCTATTTAGTAAAAATGTGGTCATATACATGTTACTCTGAAGCTTATTTGTGTCATTAAACAATATATCATGCATACCTTTCCATGAAAGCATATTCCAGCAGTCTCATTTTTAAAAAATTACCCAGTAATATCCCATCCAGTCATCAGAAAATTTATCCATTCATTTCCAGTGACCAAAGATCCTTTGCTTGACCAAACTTTTAGTCAGGCTCCTGAACCTTCTCCTAAGCCCATCTGTGCACTTCCTTGTACAATCCAGTTTCAGCAAAGAACCCTGCTAAGTCAATTTAGCAAGAACCCCCTAACCTATCCAGTCAACCTCAGTATCTGATCCAGTTTCATTTCTTATCCTCTGAAGTCTGATCACCCTGGCCTGTCTTCAAATAGAATCCTGTTAGGTTGGTTTCTCTAGAATCCTCCTACTCCTAATGCTACTTCTTAGTAATTTTCTCCCCACCTACTTTCACCTGCTCCTTGGCTATAAATTCTTCTTGTCCGTGCTGTATTCAGAGTTGAGCCCCATCCCTCTTCCCCACTACAAAACCCTGTTGCAGTGGTCCTTATATCTATAATGATAGGCCTGAATAAAGTCTTCTTTAGGCCAGGCGTGGTGGCTCATGCCTGTAATCTCAGCACTTTGGGAGGCCAAGGCAGGTGGCTCACTTGAGGTCAGGAGTTGAAGACCAGCCTGGCCAACATAGTGAAATCCCATCTCTACTAAAAATATAAAAATTAGCCGAGCATGGTGGTGCATGCCTGTAATCCCAGGTACTGCAGAGGCTGAGGCAGGAGAATTGTTTGAACCCAGGGGGAAGGGGTTACAGTGAGCCAAGATTGTGCCACTGCACTCCAGCCTGGGAGACAGAGCAAGACCCTGTCTCTAAATAAATAAATAAATAAAGTTTTCTTTACTATGCTTTAACACATGTTACTGAATAATTTTTTTTTCTTTAACATCAGTCCCAGTGATTGGTTCAGGGCTTGGCATGTGACTTAATCCAGTCTGGGCACCCCATAGAGCTGAGAGTGTGGTCAAACCTACACAAATCACATGCCTGAGAATGTGAGAAGGGCATTCCCCTACGGGAAACCTAGGTGCTTTTGGCAGGAGAAGGAAAAACAATGGTAGAGAAGCAAACAACCAATGTCCACCACAACTTCCTCATATTCTCTGCCCATTGTTTTACTGGGTTATTAAATATTTGTTGTCAATTTATTGATGGTCTTTGTATCGAGTCAGTGTTAACCCTTTGCATGTATATGTGTTAAAAATGTTTTGCCCAGCATATAATTTATTTTAAGTGTGTTTTACTTTACAAAAATTAAAATTTGTATGTAATCTGATGTAACATTTTTTACTTTATGGTTTGTACATTTTTTCCCTGCCTAATGTTTTACTCTACAAAACAAAAATAATGTCTTACTCTACAAATATTAAACATATTAGTCACTAGATAGGTTAGGAATGGCAGAACACTCTACTGGCCATAGTCACTGAGGGACCCAGGTTGATGGGGACTCCACTTCAAGATGTGTTTCTATCGTCACCCAGACAGGGGGAAGAGGAGAAAAAGGAAATGATGAGTGAGCACTGGCTCTTAAAGCTTCTGCCCCAAAGTGACATACATAATTTCCTTTCACATTTTATTGACCAAATTCAGTTACATGATCAGGATTAATTTCAAATGGAATAAGGAAGCACAATTTCACCATGTGCTCAGGAGAGAAAAAATACACACATAAGGACTACTGTAATCCACACTTTTAGTCACCAAACATCTTCCCCACACTCAAAATACTCTCACCCACCCCTTCTTAAGGGAGTCAACCCGAAAGTCCCATTCTGGTTGGACCTTTATTCTGAGAACACCTCAGCCTGTTCAGAGATTTTGACCATGAATGTGATGGCAAGAGCCTTGATTAGATCCTTGCTGTGAAGCTGAGTCTTTATTGTTTTATCTTTTTTTTTTTTTTTTTTTTTTTTTGAGACGGAGTCTTGCTCTGCCACCCAGGCTGGAGTGCAGTGGCCGGATCTCAGCTCACTGCAAGCTCCGCCTCCCGGGTTTACGCCATTCTCCTGCCTCAGCCTCCCGAGTAGCTGGGACTACAGGCGCCCGCCTCGTCGCCCGGCTAGTTTTTTGTATTTTTAAGTAGAGACAGGGTTTCACCGTATTAGCCAGGATGGTCTCGATCTCCTGACCTCATGATCCGCCCGTCTCGGCCTCCCAAAGTGCTGGGATTACAGGCTTGAGCCACCGCGCCCGGCCTATTGTTTTATCTTTAATCTGTATTGAGAAGAAACCTGCCTCCCAACCCTGCGAGTCTCTGAATTTCTGGTCTATCTTTTCCTTTCACTCCTACTTGCAAACTAGCTAGCCCTCCCCTGAACTCTTTTTTTTTTTTTTTTTTTTTTTTTTTGAGATGGAGTCTTGCTCTGTCGCCCGGGCTGGAGGGCAGTGGCCGGATCTCTGCTCACTGCAAGCTCCGCCTCCCAGGTTTACGCCATTCTCCTGCCTCAGCCTCCGGAGTAGCTGGGACTACAGGCGCCCGCCACCTCGCCCGGCTAGTTTTTTGTATTTTTAAGTAGAGACAGGGTTTCACCGTATTAGCCAGGATGGTCTCGATCTCCTGACCTCATGATCCGCCCGTCTCGGCCTCCCAAAGTGCTGGGATTACAGGCTTGAGCCACCGCGCCCGGCCTATTGTTTTATCTTTAATCTGTATTGAGAAGAAACCTGCCTCCCAACCCTGCGAGTCTCTGAATTTCTGGTCTATCTTTTCCTTTCACTCCTACTTGCAAACTAGCTAGCCCTCCCCTGAACTCTTTTTTTTTTTTTTTTTTTTTTTTTTTTGAGATGGAGTCTTGCTCTGTCGCCCGGGCTGGAGGGCAGTGGCCGGATCTCTGCTCACTGCAAGCTCCGCCTCCCAGGTTTACGCCATTCTCCTGCCTCAGCCTCCGGAGTAGCTGGGACTACAGGCGCCCGCCACCTCGCCCGGCTAGTTTTTTGTATTTTTTAGTAGAGACGGGGTTTCACCGTGTTAGCCAGGATGGTCTCGATCTCCTGACCTCGTGATCCGCCCATCTCGGCCTCCCAAAGTGCTGGGATTACAGGCTTGAGCCACCGCCCCGGCCTGAACTCTTGTTTATTGTCAAATATACTGGCTATCTACACCATTATGTTTTCTAGTTGCTTCTTCTAGAGCTACAAGTTTACTAGGCACATCATCTACCTTCCAAGTAACTTTACCCAACAGCTTTACCAAATGTCTCACTATTGTGTAAAATGGCTCACCATCCTTGTCAGTACCACCTGACCACTAAGCCAATGCCAGTGTTTTAAGTTTTTGTTCTGGCAGCATCCCATATTAGAGATTGGTCAAGATAAGGTAGATTATGCTGTAATAACAAACTCCAAAGTCTCAATGACTACAAAATATATCAGTTCATTTCTTGCCTATATTACACGTCCGGTGTGCATCAGAAAGGGCATCTGCTTGTTGTAGTCACTCAGGAATCTTGGTGATGAAAGCTGTACTTCAACATACGCTTCCACAGTTATCACAGCAGGAAGAGGACGGACATGGCACAAATCCATAGCTCTGCCTAGAAGTGACACATCTTCCCTCTGCTAACGCTTTCTTATTTAAAGCAAAACCAATGGATATGCCTAACTTTAAAAGTGTGGGAAAGTGTCATCTTATCAGATTCACAGAAAAGAGAACCTGGGTATTTGAGAACAAACAGTGACTATCACAGGCATTTTTGTTTTGAGGATATATTACAGTGAAATAGAATGAAGGTAACAACAATAACAACCTTTGATTATCCATATCCCAGGATCTATTTTTAACTCCAAGCAGGGCTTCTGCTACCCTGATTTTATGGTCCTGAGAGTAGACCACAATATTTTGACTCCATTAATTGAAATTTAATGTTGCTTTAAAACTGAATAAAAAAATCTAATCCTTGAGATTGAGTTCCTTCCACTAAGCCACACTCACTCACAATAAGATACAATTGGAATATTTCCTTATTCTTTCCTCCTTCGTTACCTAATGTTTCTTATTTCTTTTCTTTTCCTTTATTTCTTTCTTTCTGTTTCTCTTTCTTTCTTTCCTTCCTTCCTTCTTTTTCTTTCTCTCTTTCTTTCCTCTTTCTTTTTCTTTCTCTTTCTTTCTCTCTCTTTTTCTTTCTCCCTTCCTTCCTTCCTTCCTTCCTCTCTCTCCTTCTGTCTCTCTCTTCCTCCCTTCCTCCCTTTCCTTCTTCCCTCCCTCTCTCTCCCTTTCTCTTTCTCTTTTTCTCTTTCTTCCTTCCTTTCTTTCTTCTTTTTTGAGACAGGGTCTCACTTTGTCACCCAAGCTGGAGGGCAATGGCACCATCTCAGTTCACTGCCTTGCCTTCCCAGGCTCAAGCAGATCCTCCTACCTCAGCCTCCCAAGGAGCTGGGACTACAGTTGCGAGCCACCATGTTCAGCTACCATGTTTTTATTTTTTTGTGGAGACTGGATCTCCCTATGTTGCCCAGGCTGGCTGGGCTGAACTGATCCTCCCTCCTCTGTCTCCCGAATGCTGGGATTACAGGCATGAGCCACCATGCTCATGCCTGTAATCCCAGGCATATTTCATTCTACTATTCTACTGAAGACTGAAAACTACAGTTAATAATGTGGAGTTTTTTAATTTTTAAAAGTTACTCATTTGTGGGATTTTTTTTTTTTTTTTTGAGACAGGGTCTCATTTTATTGCCCAGACTAGAGTGTAGTGGCATGATTGTGGCTCACTGCAGCCTCAGCCTCCTGGGCTCAAGCAATCCTCCCACCTCAGTCTCCCAAGTAGCTGGGATTACAGCTGTGCACCATTACATTTGGCTTTTTTTTTTTTTTTTGTAGACACAGGGTCTCATTGTGTTGCCCAGGCTTGCTTTGAACTCCTGACCTCAAGTGATCCTCCTGTCTCAGCCTCCCAAAGCATTGGGATTATTATCCAAGCATTAGCCATTGTGCCTGGATATGAATATTCTTAAAGTTATAATACCAAGAATGTTAGTGAGAAAGAAAATTGAACTGCTTTTTAATGACTAAAAACTTAAGCTTTCATGCTGAAAATAGATCCTATCTTCAATCTAGGCTTACTAAATGGTGGTTTCTTAATCATTGGTTTAAAATGCCCTGACTAGGAAATATGCCTAGTTAAACATTAAAGTGAAGATGGTGAGAGGTTTCAAGATGGCTGACTAGAAGCATCTTGTAGTCGCCTCCTCCCCTAAGAAGAACGAAAATAGTGAGTAGGTAATTACACTTCAAATAGATCATCCAAGAGAGAACACTGAAATTTTACAGAAACATGACATGCAACGCTTAAACAAGGAAGGAAAGAGAAGCAAGACAGAGTGCAGGGAAAGGTGGCTTAGAGACCCCCAGCAGACCAAATTTCCACTGTGTACTTCTGCAATCCTAGCCTCGGGAGAGCCCCAGAGCCTTGAGGGCCCAGAAGCTAACACATGACGTGCCTGGAGAACCCGTGATGGTATTGATCCAGGGAGGGAGATTGCTCTGGGTCACACACTCCTCCTGAGTCCTAGGCAGCTACAGGAAGGTGCCATTTTGAGATCCCAGCCACAACAGACTGCACACTGTCCTGGGGCCCAGTGGTACCAGGTCTGAGGCATAAGCAAGGAGCAGGCTGTTGTTGCTGGGGCTGAGGCACAAGTGAGGCATGGGCCGCTGCCACCAGGGCTGAGATACAAGCAAGTCATGCATTCCCCATCTGTCAGCCTAGGCTGCCACCACTAAAAGCAACCATGCCCTCCCCAGTGGCAGGGCCAATGCATGGTCACTGCCACTCCTAACCTAAGCATTCCACCAGAGGCCTGGAAGTTGCCCCATCTCTGCACACACCACTGGGGAGCCCTGAGGACAAATTCACATGGCACCAGCTTCACCTCACCATTGCCAGAGCATGCAGTTCAGGGCACTGAAGATTGTCCAGTCCACCACCACTGACACCTGACCACTCCTCCCAGGGGCCTACGCACCCTGCCACTACCACAACAGCTGGCAATTACCTGTGCATGTCACCTGCGGGCCTGGAGACTAGCTCACACAGCCCATCACAGCTACCACCAACACCAGTGTACACTGTTTATTTTTGGATAAAATACAAACTACATTTGAAAGCTTCAACAATAGGGTAGATCAAGGAGAAGAAAGAATCTCAGAACTTGAAGAACGGTCTTTTGAAATAGCCCAGTGACGTGGTGGCTCAAGCCTGTAATCCCAGCACTTTGGGAGGCCGAGACGGGCAGATTACGAGGTCAGGAGATTGAGACCATGCTGGCTAACACGGTGAAACCCCGTGTCTACTAAAAAAAATACAAAAAACGAGCCGGGCGAGGTGCTGGGCACCTGTAGTCCCAGCTACACGGGAGGCTGAGGCAGGAGAATGGCATGAACCCGGGAGGTGGAGCTTGCAGTGAGCTGAGATCCGGCCACTGCACTCCAGCCTGGGTGACAGAGCAAGACTCCGTCTCAAAAAAAAAAAAAAGAGAGGAAAAAAAGAAATAGCCCAGTGAGACAAAATAAAGAAAAAGGAAAAAGAATGAGCAAACCCTAACTTGACACATGACACACCATAAAGCAACCAAATATGCAAACCTTTGGAGTCCTAGAAGGCAAAGAGAAAACGAAAGAGTTAGAAAACCTATTTAATGAAATAACAGATAAAAACTTCCCAAGTCTGGCAAGAGATTTAGACACCCAGATGCAAGAGGCTTAGAGATCCCCCAATGGATATAATGCAAAGTTCTTCTCCATGACACATTATAGTCAAACTGTCAAAAACAGAGAGAATTCTAAAGACAGCAAGAGAAAAGCATCTGGTTCCCTATAAAGGGACCCCCATCAGACTAATAGTGGACTTCTCTTCAGAAACTTTACAGGCCAGGACAGAATGGAGAGTATATGCAAAGTGCTGAAAGAAAAAAACTGCTGATTAAAGATACTATACCCAGCAAGATTATCCTTTATAAATGAAGGAGAAATAAAGTCTTTCCCAGACAAGCAAAAACTGAGGAAATTCATCACCACCCAGAATCAAAGCCAACACGTCCTATGCAACCAACACTGTAGACACATATTCAGGATAAAGTCCTCCTCTCCCCTCTGCTCCCTGCAAGAAATGCTTGAGGGAGTCCTACAAATGGAAGTGAAATAACAAACCAGAAAAACAATTAAAGATATGAATAAGAAATTTGCCAAAGAAAGAATGTTATTTGCCATTATGAAACACATAAGAATGTAAGAACCGCTGGTAGAGCAAATGCACAAACAAGGAAAAGACTCAAATGTTATCACTACAGAAACTATCAAACCACAATGTTAAATCATAATAAAGAAAGAAACGACTAAAGGACTTACAAAACACCCAGAAATAATTTACTAAAATGATAAGAATAAGCTATCACATATCAATAATAACTTTGCATGTGAATGAATTAAACTTTCCACTTAAAGGATGTAGACTGGCTGAATGGATTTTTTAAAAGACCCAATTAGGCCGGGCGCGGTGGCTCAAGCCTGTAATCCCAGCACTTTGGGAGGCCGAGACGGGCGGATCACGAGGTCAGGAGATCGAGACCATCCTGGCTAATACTGTGAAACCCTGTCTCTACTAAAAAATACAAAAAACTAGCCGGGCGAGGTGGCGGGCGCCTGTAGTCCCAGCTACTCGGGAGGCTGAGGCAGGAGAATGGCGTAAACCCGGGAGGCGGAGCTTGCAGTGAGCTGAGATCCGGCCACTGCACTCCAGCCTGGGTGGCAGAGCAAGACTCCGTCTCAAAAAAAAAAAAAAAAAAAAGACCCAATTATTTACTGCCTATAAGAAACAGACATCCTGTAGAAAGACACATATAGACGGAAAGTAAAAAGATGGAAAAAGATATTCCAAGCAAACAAATCAAAAGTGAGCAGGAGTAGCTACACTTAGATAACATAAACTTGAAGTAAAAAACAATAAAAAGAGACAAGGTATATTAGTCAGCATTCTCTACAGGGACAGAACTAATAGGATATATAAAGGGGAGTTCATTGAGTATTAACTCACAAGATCACAAGGTCCCACAATAGGCCATCTGCAAGCTGAGGAGCAAGGAGAGCCAGCATGAGTCCCAAAACTGAAGAACTTGGAGTCTGATGTTCAGGGGCAGGAAGCATCCACCATGGGAGAAAGACGTAGGCTGGGAGGCTAGGCCAGTCTAGTCTTTTCACATTTTTTTTTTCCTGCCTACTTTGTCTTCTAGCTGTGCTGGCAGCCGATTAGATGGTGCCCACCCAGATTAAAGGTGGGTCTGCCTTTCCCAGTCCACTGACTCAAATGTTAATCTCCTTTAGCAACACCCTCACAGACACACCCAGGATCAATACTTTGCATCCTTCAATTCAATCAAGTTTATACTCAGTATTAACCATCACAGAAGGTTATTGTATAATGGTAAAGGGATCAATTTAGCAAGAGGATATAACAATTGTAAATACATATGCACCCAACACTGGAGCACTCAGATATATAAAGCAAATTTTATTAGATTTAAAGGGAGAGACAGATTCCAATAAAATAATAGTGGGGGGCTTCAATAGCCCACTCTCAGCATTAAACAGATCATCTAGACAGAAAATTGACAAACATTGGATATAAACCACACATTAGACCAAATGGGTCTGACAGACATTTATAGAACATTTCAGCCAACAGCTACAGAACATACATTCTTCTCATCAGCACACACAACATTCTCCAGGATAGACCATATATTGGGACACAAAACATGTCTCTCAACAAGTTTTTGAAAATTGATATATCACAATTTTATCAAACCACCAAAAACCAAGTCAATAACAAGAGGAACTGTGGAAACTGTACAAATACATGAAAATTAAACAACATGCTCCTGAATGACCACTGGGTCAAGGAAGAAATTAAGGAAGAAATAAAAATTTATTGAAACAAATGAAAATCAAAGTATAACATTCTAAAATCTATGGGATACAACAAAAGCAGTGCTGAGAGGGAAGTTTATAGAAATAAGTGCTGTGCTCGCTTCGGCAGCACATATACTAAAATTGGAACGATACAGAGAAGATTAGCATGGCCCCTGCGCAAGGATGACACGCAAATTCGTGAAGCGTTCCATATTTTGAATTTGAATTGGTCCCTCCTATTATAGTATTGAAATTAAGTCTACTTAATTTATCAAGTCATGTTCATGCCCTGATTTTATATACTTGTATCTATCAATAAACATTGTGATACTTGAAAAAAAAAATAGAAATAAGTGCCTACATCAAAACAATAGAAAGATTTAAAGTAAATAATCTAATAATGCACTTCAAGGAACTTGAAAAGCAAGATCAAACCAAAACCAAAATCAGCAGAAGGAAGGAAATAATAAACATCGAGGCAGAACTAAATGAAATTGACACTAAAAAAGCAATACAAAGGATCAGCCAGGCGCAGAGGCTCACTCCTGTAATCCCAGCACTTTGGGAGGCCAAGGCGGGCAGATCACAAGGTCAGGAGATTGAGACAATCCTGGCTAACATGGTGAAATCTCATCTCTACTAAAAATACAAAATAATAGCTGGGCGTGGTGGCATGTGCCTGTAATCCCAGCTACTCGGGAGGCTGAGGCAGAAGAATCACTTGAACCTGGGAAGTGAAGGTTGCAGTGAGCCGAAACTGTGCCACTGCCCTCCAGCCTGGGCAACAGAGTGAGACTCCATCTCAAAATAAATAAATAAATAATAAAAAACAATACAGAGGATCAATAACATGAAGAGTTGGCTTTTTGAAAAGATAAACAAAATTGATAAACCACTTGCTAGACTAAGCAAAAAAAAGATCCAAACAAAATCAGAAATGAAAAAGGAGATGTTATAACTGATACTCAGAAATACACAAGATCATCAGATACTTATACAAACAACTATACACCAATAAACTGGAAAATCTAGAGAAAATGGAAAAATTCAATATATATAACCTACCAAGATTGAACCAGGAAGAGACAGAAAACCTAAACAGTCCATTAACAAGTAAGGAGATCAAAGAAGTAATAAAAGTCTCCCAACAAAGAAAAGTCCAGGACTAGATGGCTTCACTACTGAATTCCACCTAACTTTCAAAGAAGAGCTAACACCAATTGTCTACAAACTTTTCCAAAAAATTGAAGAGGAGGAGATTCTCCCTGACTCATTCTATGAGGACAGCATTACCCAGTTGCCAAAACCAGACAAAGATGCAACAAAAAAGAAAACTGTAGACCAATATACCTGATGAACATAGACACAAAAATCCTCAAAAATACTAGCAAATCAAATCCAACAGCATACCACAAAGATAATACACCATGATCAAGTGGGATTCATCCCAGGGATGCAAGGATAGTTCGATGTATGCAAATCAGTAAACAGCATACATCACATCAACAGAATGGAGGACCAAAACCATATGATCTCTCAGCTCATGCAGAAAAAGTGTTTAATAAAACTCAACATCCCTTCATGATAAAAACTCTCAACAAACTAGGCAGAGAAGGCATACCTCACCATAATAAAGGACATGTATGACAAACCGACAGCTAACACCATACTGAATGGGGAAAAACTGAAAGCCTTTCCTCTAAGAACTGGAATAAGATAAAGATGCCCACTTTCGCCACTCTTATTCAACATAATACTGGAAATCGTAGCCAGAGCAAGTAGGCAAGAGAAAGAAATATATGGCATCCAAATTGGAAAAGAGGAAGTCAAACTGTCCCTCTTTGCTGATGATATGATCTATGATCTTATATCCAGAAAAACCTAAAGACTCCACCAAAAAACTCTTTATTGCAAAAATAATTCAGTAACGTTACAGGATAAAAAATAACATACAAAAATCAGTAGTGTTATTAGTAATAAACTAGCCGAGAGAGAAATAAGAAAGGTAATTCCATTTACAATAGTGACAAAAAAATATACCTAGGAGTAATTTAACCAAGGAGGTGAAAGATCTGTACAAGGAAAACTACAAAGTACTGTTAAAAGAAATTGAAGAGTACACAACCAAATGGAAAGACATCCCATGCTCATGATTGGAAGAATTAGTATCATTAAAATGACCACACTGTTTAAAGCAATCTACAAATGCAATGCAATCTCTATTAAAATATCAACATCATTTTTTCACACAATTAGACAAAGCAATTCTAAAATTTGTATAGAACCAGGAAAAAAAAAGCCTGAATAGCCAAAACAATTATGAGCAAAAAGAGCAAAGTTAGAGGCAGATGATATAAAACAGGATGGTATCAGTATAAAAACAAACACATAGACCAATGCAACAGAATAGAGAATCCAGAAATAAATTTGCATGTTTACAGACAACTGATTTTCAACAAAGGCACCAAGAGCATACATTGGGGAAAGGTCAGTCTCTCCAACAAATTGTGCTAGTAAAATTGTAAATTCATATGCAGAAGAATGAAACTGTACCCCTGTCTCTCACCATATAGAAAAATCAACTTAAAATAGATTAAAGACTTAAAGGTAAGATCTGAAACTATTAAAATACTAGAAAAAATATAGAGAAAACACTTCAGGACACTGGTCTAGGCAAAGATTTCATGGCTAAGACCTTGAAAGCACAGGCAACAAAAAGAAAAATAGACGAATGGGACTGTATTAAATTAAAAAGCTTCTACACAGCAAAGGAAACTATCAATAGAGTGAAGAAACAGCCTGTTATAAGGGAAAAAACATTTGCAAACTATTCATTTGTCAAGGGACTAATATCCAGAATATACAAGGAACTCAAATAACAATCCCATTAAAAAGTGGGCATAGGCTGGGTGCAGTGGCTCTTGCCTGTAATCCCAGCACTTTGGGAGGCCGAGGCTGGTGGATCACGAGGCCAGGAGATTGAGACCATCCTGGCTAACACAGTGAAACCCCACCTCTACAGAAAATACAAAAAATTAGCTGGGTGTGATGGCACGCACCTGTAGTCCCAGCTACTCAGGAGGCTGAGGCAGGAGAATCGCTTGAACCCGGGAGGCAGAGGCTGCAATAAGCTGAGATTGTACCACTGCATTCCAGCCTGGGCAACAGAGCAAGACTCTGTCTCAAAAAAATAAAATAAAATAAAAAATAAAAAGTGGGCAAAGGGACATGAAGAGCCACTTCTCAAAAGAAGACATAAAAATGCCCTCTTTCTCAAAAAGAAAAAAAACCTGTTACTTTAAAGTCTGTGTCTGGTAAGTCTGATGTCTGTGCTGCCTCAGCAATGGTTTCTGTCAATTTATTTTTCCCACTGCTTTCCTACTTCTTTGTATGCTTTGTGGTTTTTTGTTGTTGTTGTTGAAAACTGGACATTTGAATATTATAATGTGTTATCTCTGGAAAACAGATTATTTACATTCCCTAGAGTTTGCTGTTCTTGATTGTTGATGGCTTAACTTTTGTACAGCCAGGGTTTTTACTGAACTTTCCCTGAACCCTAGGAACTTAAAAAACAAACAAACAAAACTTTTTCCAATCTTTGAGATCTGACTTTTTGCAGGAGCACTACTTTAACACTTAATAAGGCCATTTGAAATTCTTCTTCAGCATTCATTTCCTGGTTGCACTGAGTCTATATGTCAATCAGTGGTGGAATCTTAGGCTGTTCTCAGTTCTCTGAACATGCATCCTATCCCAGACATGTGTGTTGCTTTCTAAGTTGTCCTATATACACAGCACTTTTGAATTTGAATGCCCTAACTTCCCAACAATTATCTCTCCCTGCCTTTTACTCCCAGGCTTTAGGAGGGTTAATAGACGTAGCAACTGTACTCTTCAGCCCCAGGCAGTTGCAGTTTGTTTGTTTGCCTTACAATGTTTAAACAATGCCTGCTGCTTTTCTACAGTGGGTTACAGTGTGAAAACAAAAATGAGCACTTTGCATCAGTTTTTCAGGTAACACCCAGACAGGTTAGAATGGACATACATAATAATTGTGTATAAAGTTGGCTCTGCTTCTGTAAACAAGTCCCTATAAACGGAGTCCCAAGCTCTCTATAAAGGGAGTCCCACCCTGGGAAGGTGGGCTGCCATCTGTAAGACTGCTATTGAGTCAGGGAAAGGGTTGATAAAGTTTTCTTTCCATTTTCAAGTTGCCTTAAAAGAAAATTGGCTGGGCATGTTGGCTTACCCTATAATCTGAGCACTTTGGGAAGCTAAGGCAGGAGGACCACTTGAGCCCAGGAATTCGAGACCAGACTGGGCAATGTAATGAAACCTTGCCCCCAAAAAAATAAATAAATAAATAAATAAATAAAGTAATAAATAATTTTTTTAAATGAACATTTGCTTGGTTGCTGTAAATCTTTAACTATTTTCCAAAGTTCTGATAAAGTTGCTCTGAGAATTTCTGGTTATTTGTTCAATATTTCTGTGGCAGTGTGAAAATTTGTAGCTGCCTACTTCTCCATTTTGCTGATGTCCCTCTCTCCACAAATTTTGACATATTGCATCTTCATTATTCACATACACACACACATCTAAAAAAGTAATAATAGCATAATTATGGAGATGGAGAGTAGGCTAGTAGTTCTCTGGGAATTAGGGATGGGTAGAGAAGATGGGGGTTATCGATGTCAATGTTTTAATATATGCAATATATATGTATATACATACATACATACACAAATACTATATATGTATACACACACAAACACAGGTACATATGTACACTTTTCACATATATACACATACAGATGTTCCTCAGCTTAAGATGGGATTACATTCAGAGAAACCCATCATAAACTGAAACTATCTCAAATTGAAAATGTATTTAATCTACCTAACCTACCAAACATCATAGCCTACCCTAGCCCACCTTAAATGTGCTCAGAACACTTACGTTAGCTTATAATTGGGCCAAATTGCCTAACACAAGCCTATTTTATCATAAAGTGTTTAATATCTTATGTATTAATAATTTATTGGATAGTTTTTGAAAGTGAAAACAGAATGGTTGTATAGGTACTTGAAGTATGGTTTCTACTGACTGTGTATTGCTTTTTTTGTTTGTTTGTTTTTTGAGATGGAGTCTCGCTCTGTTGCCCCGGCTGGAGTGCAGTGGCGTGATCTCAACTCAGTGCAACCTCCACCTCCTGGAATTCAAGCAATTCTCCTGCCTCGGCTCCACAGTAGCTGGGATTACAGGCATATGCCACCACGCCCAGCTGAGTTTTGTATTTTTAGTAGAGATGGGGTTTCACCGTGTTGCCTAGGCTGGTCTTGAACTCCTGATCTCAGGTGATCCACCCGCCTTGGCCTCCCAAAGTGCTAGGATTATAGGCATGAGCCACAGCCACTACACCTGGTCGAATGTGTATTGCTTTTGCACTGTGGTAAAGTTTTAAAATTGTAGATCAAACCATTGTAAGCTGGGGACAGTCTATATACACCTACTTTTTATTTTGAAATAATTGTAAAGTCACCTGCAAGATAAATGTACAGGGAAGTCACATGTACCTTTCCTCAGTCTCCCGCAATGTTAACATCCTATGCAACTATAATACAATATCACAACCAAAAAATTGGCATCAACATCACCCATCCTTTCTACTCTTCCCTAATCCCCAGAGAACTACTAGCCTGTTCTCTATCTCAATAATTATGTTATTATTATCATTATTTTTAGACACAGGGGCCTTGCTATGTTGCCCAGGCTGGTCTTGAACTCCTGGGCTCAAGAGATCCACCTGACTCAGCCTCCCAAAGTGCAGGGATTATGGGTGTGAGCCACCAAGACCGGCCTATGTCTATAATTATGTTATTACATGATTGTTACATAAATGCAATAATGTACTATGTATTCTTTTGAAGTTCTTTTTTTCTTAACCCAGCATAATTTCCTAGAGATTTATCCAAGGTGTTGTATTGTTTTTTCATTGCTTATTAGTAGTCCATGGTATGTATGTATCACAGTTTTAGCCATTTATTCATTGAAGGAGATTTGGGTAGTTTCCAGTTTTGAACTCATAAATACAGCTGCTATGAACATTCTTCTACAAACTTCTGTATGAAAATGTCATTTCTCTGCTTAAGGGTGCAATTGCTGAGTTGTATAGTAAGTACATTTTATTTTCAAAGGAAGTACCAAACTATTTTCCACAGTGGTTGTACCTTTCCTACGAACATGTATGTTGGTATTCATATCTAAGTGTGTATTCCATATCTGAGAAGGCTATGTCTAACTCAATAACATAGGGATTTTCTTCTAAGACTTTTTTAACTTTAATTTTTAAATTCAGGTCTATGATTCATTTTGAGTTTTTTTTTTTTTTTTATTGGGCAAAGGCCACAATAATCTTAGGGTCCTATGAAAATGCTTTAAATATTTTCAAATAATAAGGACAAACTAAGTGCAACTGATGACAGCAGCTGACTGTCCATGGCGGCCGCTGTCATCAGGTCAGCTGCTGTGGGGAGGGTGCCAGGAGGAGCAGAGCTGGGCTGGAGTAATGCTGTGCTCCACAAAGCCAGCAGGAGCCAGGGACAAGTGAGAGCCCCCCCACCGAGCCTGCCACCTTGGGTGCCACTGCAATGGGGCCAGGCTGAGCCACCTGCCAGCAGGGAGCAGCGTGGTTGGGCACAGAGGGGTGGGCAGAGAGGGGCCCAGTGAGGACCTGGAGCTGCAAGGAGGCATGACCAGGGCTGCCTGCATGCTGCTCCACAGAGTAGGCAGGCAGGAGTCCTACCCTCCCAGGCACAGGACCTGGGCATCTCTGCAGTCTGCACCCTTGGGGTCCTGGGAAAATCCCCCTCCCCCCTCAGGCTTGGGGGTGTCTGCTCCTGGTGCCTAGCCTCTCCCTGCTCCTGGTGCCTGCTCCGATCTCAGAGCAGTGTTGGGGTTGAGCTCAGGCACTGTTACAGTCTGGCCAGGTGTGTGCACACTTGGGCCAACATTGACACACCAGCCCCCTGCCGTCTTGGACTTTTCCAGAATTTGGGCCCCAAGGAGCCCTGGGGGGAAGCTGAGGAGGGTCTGAGGACAACTCAGCACTGGACTACAGGTGCCCTTTGGCAAGGTCAACCTGGGCACCATGGAAGGTGGCAGACTGGCTCCTGGGTGGAAGAGGGCATGTTACCGGTGAAGCCCCACCTTCAGGCCAGGCTGCTAGTCCTGCTGACTGGAGTGGGAACTTGCAGTGCCTTTTCCTGGCCCTCCCATGGCTACCCATGGATCAATTGGCAGCACTTCCTCCCATCTGAGGCCCATAAAAGCCCTGGGCTCAGCCAGAGCACTGCAGACAATGAGACGACCAGCTGCAGAGGGGAGCTACCCTCTCAGCTGATAGTTAAACTCTTGTCAGGATGACTAGCTGCAGAAGGAGCTACCCTCTTTGCTTCTAGAACTCAACACTTGTTGGGATGACTTGCCTAGCAGAGAGGAGCTACCCTCTTCTCGCCACCCTCCAGGCAAAGAGGAGGAAAGAAGAGCTGTGGCCCTTCGGGGAGCTCAGATCGGGGAGCTCTTCAAGCCAGGGCTGTGACTCCCTCTTTGGAGCCCTTATGTTCCTGGTGTCTCCATGCCTCCAGGCACCACCATGTTCCCTGGTGCCAGGCATGGAAGCTGCTTATGTGTGCCTGGTCCAGCTGCAGCCTTGCAGAGAACCAGCATGCAAGCTGGCACCTGGAGTTGTTCAACCCACTGTGGCAGCTGAAATGTCTGACTGCACAGTTGGACTCCATGCTCACTCACACACCCCTCACCACTTCATGCAATCTCCCTTGGCAGGAGTAGGATCCTGGTTGGTAGTGTGAGCCTAGCTCAGCCTGCCAGGCCAAGTGGGCAAAGTGAGCCCAGCAGGCCTGAGCAAAACTTGGACAGAGGCTCCAGTGATCACAGAGGTTTCCAGCCAGAAAAGCAACACCTGAAGATCCATTAACATAATTAGCTGGGATTATATTTGTATTTATAGCAACACAGTTTTAAAACATAATTTTGGGGGCTTGGTGGCCTGTGCCTATAATCCCAGCTATTGGGAAGCTGAGGTGGGAGGATCACTTGAGGTCAGGAGGTCTAGACCAGCCTGGGCAACATATGGAGACCCCGTCTTTAAAAAAAAAAGATGAAATATTAGGCCAGGCACAGTGGCTCATGCCTGTAATCTCAGCACTTTGGGAGGCTGAGGTGAGCAGATCACCTGAGGTCAGGAGTTTGAGACCAGCCTGGCTAACATGGTGAAACCCTATTTCTACTAAAAATACAAAAAATTAGCCAGGCATGGTGGCGCGTGTCTGTAATCCCAGCTACTCGGGAGGCTGAGGCAGGAGAATCGCTTGGACCTGGGAGGCAGAGGTTGCAGTGAGCCTGAGCTGAGATTGCACCATTGCACTCCAGCTTGGCCAGCAAGTGTGAAACTGTCTCAAAAGAAAAAAAAGAAATATAATTTTTTTTTTTTGGCAGGGTGTGGTGGCTCACTCCTGTAATCCCAGCACTTTGGGAGGCTAAGGCGGGCAGATCACTTGAGGTCAGGAGTTTGAGACATAAGAAGCCTCTTTTCATAACAAGCCTCTTTCAATCACACCTAATGAGGTGACATGGAGTGGGACCCCTAAATGGTTTTAGGATGGGTGCTGGTCCCCATAAAATTAGAAGGTGGGGACGGGGATGGCAAGACCCTGTCTCTACTAAAAATACAAAAATTAGCCGGGCATGGTAGTGCACACGTATAATCACATCTACTAGGGAGGCTGATGCAGGAGAATTGCTTCAACCCAGGGGGTGCAGGCTGCAGTGAGCCGATATGGTGCCATCGCACTCCAGCCTGAACGACAGAGTGAGACTCTGTCTCGACAAAAAACAAAGAAACAAACAAAAAAGGAAACATAATTTTTTAAATAGAAGAATGTACCTCTGATGTTCTTTCTGATACTAAATACATGGTGACTTTCCACACCAATTCTTCAATTCTCTGTCAGCAACTGGGTGACCTACAAGTCATTTCAATTCTGATGTCAACTCCAGGAGTTAGTTCAGACCCCCACAAATTAATGGCTCAGTCCCACAAGGATACTCTCATTTAGACACCAGTCACAAGTTCCTTAGACCATCTGCACTCTGACTGACCAGCTGTAAAGTCAAGGCTTCCTACAATTCCTTCCTCAGCGTGAATAATTCACTAAAACGACTCACAGAACTGAGAAAAACATGTTACTTACATTTACTAGTTTATTATGAAGGATGCCACTCAAACAGCTGAATGGAAGAGATGCACAGGGCAATGTAATGGGGGAATATGCAGAGCTTCCATGCCTTGTTGCCCTTCCCCACAGTACTGTCATGTGTTTGCCAGCACAGAACCTCTTCTATCTCTTGTTGAAGAATTTATAGCTCAATCACCAGCCCCTTCTTTTCCCTGGGGGTAGGGGATGGGATGAAGCTGAAAGTTCCCACTTTTCAATTATTTTGGGGGTAGAAGGAGGAAGTCTCTCTCTGTCACCCAGCCTGGTGCTCAATGGTGTGAACACAGCTTACTGCAGTCTTGACTTGCTGTGCCCAAGCCATCCTCCCACCTTGGCCTCCTAAAGTACTGGGATTACAGGTGTGAACCACCATACCCAGCCCCACCTTCTAATTTTGAAGCCATCTAGGGGCCCCACTCCATGTCATCTCATTAGGTATGATTGAAGGAGGCTTGTTATGAAAAGCAAAAGATACTTCTGTTAGAAAATTCCATGTGTTTTAGGAGCTCTGTCTCAGAAACGAGGGACAAAGCCCAAATACAGTTGATCTTTGCACAACCAGGGGATTGGGGAGCTGACACAGTAGAAAATTCTTCACACAGTAGAAAACTTACATATAACTTTCACTCCCCAAAAACTTAACTATTAATAGCTTACTGCTGACAAGAAGCCTTACTAATAACATAAACAGTCAATTAGCACACACATTGTATATTAGATGTGTTACGTATTGTATTCTTATAATAGACTAACCTAGAGAAAAGAAAATGTTATTACAAAAGTCATAAGGAAGACTGTTCATTAAGCAGACATGGATCATTATAAAGATCTTCATCCTTGTCTTCACATTGAGTAGGCTGAGATAGAGGAGAAAGACCAGGGGTTGGTCTTGCCATTTCAGAGGTGTCACAGGCAGGAAAAAACTCTACATATGAGTGCATTGCGCAGTTCAAACTCGTGTTGTTCAAGTGTCAACTGTATATATTTCTACTGTAGCACAGAAACCAAGAAAGCAAAAATGCCTAGGGCCATGGAAGTCATAATGTGGCCCTTTGAGTTAGGTAGTTTTACCAGCAGTTTTGAGACTATGGCAGCTTGGAATGGGTCCAAAAATAAGCATCAATGGATGATGGCAGTGGAGATGCAGTGAAATGAACTGGCTTGGGCTTTGATTTAGAGTCAGTTGGGGCTGGGCGCAGTGGCTCAAGCCTGTAATCCCAGCACTTTGGGAGGCCGAGACGGGCGGATCACAAGGTCAGGAGATCGAGACCATCCTGGCTAACACGGTGAAACCCCGTCTCTACTAAAAAATACAAAAAACTAGCCGGGTGAGGTGGCGGGCGCCTGTAGTCCCAGCTACTCAGAGGCTGAGGCAGGAGAATGGCATGAACCCGGGGGGTGGAGCTTGCAGTGAGCTGAGAACTGGCCACTGCACTCCAGCCCGGGCGACAGAGCGAGACTCCGTCTCAAAAAAAAAAAAAAAAAAGAGTCAGTTGGACCAGCTGATGGATTCATTTGGGAGGTGAATAAAAGAGAGAAATCAGGATGCTTTTACAGCTTTTAAAATTTGAGGTCAGGTATGGTGGCTCACACCTGTAATCCCTGCACTTTGGGAGGCCAAGGTGGGTGGATCGCTTGAGTTCAGGAATTCAAGACCAGCCTGGGCAACATGACAAAACCCTGTCTCTACAAAATATACAAAAATTAGCCAGGCACGGTGCTGGGCACCTGTAATCCCAGCTACTCAGGAAGCTGAGGCAAGAGAATCACTTGAATCCTGGAGGCGGAGGTTGCAGTCAGCCAATATTGTGCCACTGTACTCCAGCCTGGGTAAAAGAGCAAGACTCTGTCTCAAAAAAGAAAGAAAGAAAGAAAGAAAAATAAATAAAATTTGAAAGCTTGCTGGCTCTCTTTTAATAGGTTTTCTTTTTCAATATTTAAGAAAACTTTTTTTCTTTTAAGCTACTGATAGCTTACAGCAATTTGGTAAGGCATACTTTTGCAAACAAAAATGCAAACATTTGCTTTTCCTTCCTACTTAATTCCTCCAACATTTGTAAACTAATCATGAAGATTCTTATTTTTATGACAATATAGTTATTTGCATAAGTTTAATAAGAAGCTCTTCTCTTCAACAAAATACAACTGGAAATATTGGTTACATTACCAAAGCTTTGATTGCAGTGTCATATTGTATTAGTCTGTTCTCACGCTGCTATGAAAACATACCTGGGACTGGGTAATTTATAAAGAAAAGAGGTTTAATTGACTCAGTTCTGCATGGCTGGGAATGCCTCAGGAAACTTACAATCATGGTGGAAGGTACCTCTTCACAGGGTGGCAGGAGAGAGAATGGTTGCCGAGCAAAGGGGGAAGCCCCTTATAAAACCATAAGATCTCTTGAGAACTCACTATCACAAGCATAGCATGGGGGAATCCCCTCCCTCCGCCACCAGTGCTGTTCATTCATTCATTATCAATTGAATTGATAATGATTCAATTATATCCACCTAGTCCTGCCCTTGACACTTGGGGATTATTACAATTCAAGGTGACATTTGGTTGGGGACACAGAGCCAAACCATATCATTCATATATATATATTCATATATATAGCAATGTCATATTTTAAAATGTGCATAGAATCATAGAATGCCAATTTTCAAGGGTTCTCACCCTTATAGTGAACAACAGTTGTCACTTCCAGGCAGGCCCAGAAACCTCAAGATATTAGATATTGCAGGCAAAGTCTGATGTCTGCCTTGGTTTGACTTCCTAACATCAAGAAGTTTTTAAAAGTCCAATCTGAGACTCGTTGTCACCATTTCCAGCAATATAAATTTAAAAGAAGCTTATGTGGTTATTCTTGCTGCACTTATGTAAATAATCAGGTCAAGTTTGAAACTAAAATAATTTTAAAAACAAATTGGTCTTACCATGATTATCTTTGGTGGAAACGGGAATGACTGTAGAGAGAAAAATTATGTTTCTGATGAAAACTATAATATACCTGTTATTAGACTGCAGCTTTGTTCATTGTTTTTGAGTTTTTATCATGTATCTATAGCCTAGACTGGATCCTGAGTTCTCATTGTCTTCAATATCTGACTACAGTTCTCCAACCATGAACAAAAACTGCTAAGCTGAACAACTCGATATAAATTTCAAGGGACAAGTCCCATGCTTGATGAGGGAGCCACACAGAGAGTTCAGCAGAACACCTGATGCCACAACCAGAGACATTTAAACTGCAAACCAGGACGAGAAATTGCTGACATCATGTTGTGGACAGTGTTTTCCAAGACTGTCAGAATAAGACTCGCTACCATAATAAGACTCTTTCCCTTCTTAATTTTTTCTTGCTTTTGCCCACCTGTTCCACTTGGCAGGATAATGCTGTAGTTAAAATTTCACAATCAGTCATTTTTGTGGGTAAGTTGGTAAAGTGTAACATGTCAAACCCAAACCTTTACAGGACCCAAGAGAGCTTTTATTCCACCTAGTGGGTAACTTTAGCAACATCCCTAATGCAACTGTTTGTTCAAATTTTACTAGTGGCCTCTTTTGTAGAGTTAGCACGCTTTGCTTCAATTTAACCAATTCCTGAGATGCTAGATGACAGAATTGCTACCTACTAACCAAACAGGGAAATCTGTGCTGTTGCTGACACTTGTTGTTGTACATAAATAATCTGGTATTGTAGAGACTCAGTTTCAAAAGGTTAGCAGGCTACTTGGTTAAAACAGGTAGATTTCTCATCTGGCTCATTCTTTGATCTATATGATTTTAGTTGGTTTGGTTTATGGCAACCCTAGCTAAGAAGCATACTCTGAACTCTTGGCATTGTCCACCCGATAGTCATAATTCTCAACTATGTTCTCTCAAAAAGTTTTAAATGTTTGTATACAGCCAACTGTTAAATGTCAAATGGTCTCTCTTCACCTACAATGACAGAAATGCATAATCGTGAGGACACTGTAATCTATAAGTGATGTATTGAGACTAGAAAACCAGAATGATGTTAAGTGAGGGTAGTGCTAATGCCTTCAGTCTTAGCATCACAATTTCACCTAGGTTAATTGTTTAAAAATCACAGGATGCCATTGTTTTGAACCACATTCCTGCATCAGGCCTCCAGACCAGACTAAAAATCAAAATGGTGTCACCCATGTTCACCAAAACAAAACTGAGTTATCTGGTTTTACAAAAAAATCATGAGAGAGCAAGCCAATTTTCCAAACAGAACAGTTTTAATCTTTAACAGCCATGATAATGAAATTTCCTCTGTTTTAATCCTTAAAATAGAACGTCTGAAGTAACCCAGTGTTAACCAATTCGTTTTCTTTCTGTTGTTCTGTCTCCATGTCTCCACCTGAAAGAAAAGTAACTTTGACATGACCAATCTGCTTTTTGTTGTTTCTGCCTTCTTCAGTCTATTTTCTGTCTCTAAAGCTAACATCCTCTGCTTGATTCCTTGCAACATTTATTCTATTTTGTGGAATGAAGTGTTGTCCAATTCTAGGATTGCAATAAAGCCAATGAGATATTTAATCTCAATTTGTTTTAGTTTTGTTTCTTGACAATGGAGAGGTTTAGGCTAGAGAGCATTTTCAAAGTCATGAGCATATAGACTTCAAGTCAACCCATTAGATGAGATCACCCGGTGATAAAACAGAGAAGAATGCGAGGACCTGGAGCAGTACAACATTTAAAGATTGAGCCAAAGAAGAGAAATCAGCATATCAAAAAGGAGGCCTAGTGAGGGAACAGGACTATCTGTGATATGTAGGTAAGTTCAGGGAGAAAAGTGTTTCAAATCAAAGGAACCATGTCAATTATTCACGATTCTACAGAAAGGTCAATTTAGATATGGATAGAGAATTGGCAACTGCCTTTGGAAACAAGATCATTAGTAATCTTGATAAGTGATACTGATGATGGAAGTCGAAGCTGGATCAGGGTAGACTGAGAAGTGAATGTGAAGTGAGAGGTAGGAACAAGCACTATTCGAGAGATCTTGAAAAACCTTTCTGAGAATTTATGAAGATAGCAGAAAAATAGGGCAGTTCCTAGAGGCGATTTTGGAGTCAAAGGAAGTTTATTTTAGATGGGAGAAATTTCAATATATTTATATGCTGATAGGAGAAATTCAATTGAGAGGGGAAAAACTAATGATGCTGGAGGGTAGGTAATTGTAGGAGCAAAATCCTTAGGAATGTGCGTGAAAAAAATCCAGGTCACTGGTAAAGGGACTGGCCTTCCTAGGCGCAGGCACACTTTATTCATAGTAACCCAAATGTTCTATGCAGATAAGGGTAGTTTTGATGGTGAGAAGATAAGGGAGTTTATTTCTTTTTTTTTTTTTTTTTTTTTTTGAGACGGAGTCTGGCTCTGTCTCCCAGGCTGGAGTGCAGTGGCTGGATCTCAGCTCACTGCAAGCTCCGCCTCCCGGGTTTACGCCATTCTCCTGCCTCAGCCTCCGGAGTAGCTGGGACTACAGGCGCCTGCCACTTCGCCCGGCTAGTTTTTTGTATCTTTTAGTAGAGACGGGGTTTCACCGTGTTAGCCAGGATGGTCTCGATCTCCTGACCTTGTGATCCGCCCGTCTCGGCCTCCCAAAGTGCTGGGATTACAGGCTTGAGCCACCGCGCCCGGCCGGGAGTTTATTTCTGATATCCTTCATTTTTCCATCAGGTATGAGGCAAAGTTGATTAGTAAAAAGTGGGGGTTGGGGAGGAGGTATATAGAAGGCATTTTTTTTTTTTTTTTTTGAGACGGAGTCTGGCTCTGTCGCCCAGGCTGGAGTGCAGTGGCCCGATCTCAGCTCACTGCAAGCTCCGCCTCCCGGGTTTACGCCATTCTCCTGCCTCAGCCTCCTGAGTAGCTGGGACTATAGACGCCCGCCACCTCGCCTGGCTAGTTTTTTGTATTTTTTAGTAGAAACGGGGTTTCACCGTGTTAGCCAGGATGGTCTCGATCTCCTGACCTTGTGATCCGCCCGTCTCGGCCTCCCAAAGGCTTGAGCCACCGCCCCGGGCCCAGAAGGCTTTTAGTAGAGACAAAAAAGAATGAAATAATCCTTCCATCAAGTCTACTTAAATGTCAATTTAGTGGATAAAACTCTCCCAGAATTAAGTACATCTCCCAAACCCTTTTTCTTTCTCAATGGACCGTTTGCTCCCTTCTAGTACTCAAAAAATAACATTTGAAATTGTATCTTTGTTCGTTCACTTGTCTGATTCCCCATTAGAGAACTACAGAAGGGCAGGGACTTTGATTCCCCAATGTATATTTAGCCGTTAGCACAAAGCCAACAGATAGTCACTAAATACATTTTTTTTAAACAAAAATGTTAATGAACACCTTCAAAATTTTGTCTTACGCCACCTCGTTAAAAGTCTTGTTTGTGCAAGTCACTTTTCCTCTCTGAGCTTTCATTTCTGAATCTATACTCTGGGAATGATCTCTTCCTTGCCTACCTCACCGCGTTATCAAGAGGAGGATCTGAGCCAATAATGCTAGAAATGCTTCATTAAGGGCCCCTTAAATGTAACGGATTTCTATTTTTAGCCCACTGGTAGCCTCGCAAGTAGCAGGCGCTGAAAAAGAATTGCTTATTAGGGGTTGGGGGACAGCATTGTTTCTGTGACCGTAGGCGTCGAAGCTATGCAGAAGCGTTCCACGGATCGCGGAGAGATGGGGCTCAGCCCAGCATCCCTCTCGCTCCGGCTCTTCCCGGGAGGCGCTGGCCGAGCGAGGATGGGGGCTGGGAGGCCGAGGGGGCAGTAACTGTCAAACCTCGCCGCTTGGCGCCATTATTTAAATGGAACGTGCCTGTCTCGCAGTTGTACGTGTCCGGGGCGGGGCTTCGAGCGCCCTAAGCGGGGCGGAGGCCAGAGGCGGGCTGGGAAGGTGGAGGGGCGGGCCGGGGCGGGGCCAGGCCGGCTAGAAGGGCGGGTCTAGCGGCGGCCCCCGGCGAGGTTCACTGCGCTTGCGCTGACAGACGCAAGATGGCGGACAGTGCGGAACTAAAGGTAAAGCGCAGCTCGAATTCACTTCTAATATTCGGCCGCGGAGACGGCGCCGCTGGTGCCGGGGGGGATGGGTCCGACCCTGGGGGGCCGCTCGGGCCTGACTCCACCCGAGCCTGGAGTTGTAGGGAGAGAGGCGCGCCCGGTCTCAGCAGAGGGGGCCCGCCTGCGGCGGGCCGCGGGCCCCGGGTGCCTCGGGGGCGCTGACGGGTCGTCCCCGGCGTGTTATTGTTGTGGGCGCCTCTGGCGGGGGTGGCGGGGGAAGAGATAGGGAGTCGGGAGGTAGGGGCTGCAGCTGTCTTCTGGGCTTGGCTTTTTCACCTTCCAGTTAGCCTCCCCGCCCCCCATGGGGAGCTGGGGCTGGGGGCAGGGTGCTCTTGTAGGGGGATTGGGAAAGCTCCCCGTGGCAGCTTCCTCTTCCTCCTTTGCAGTCCCGGGCTCCTGTCAGGCGCTCTTCTCAGACCCCCGGGAACTTGGCTCCGGCCGCCCCGCCCCTCCGTGGATCCCTGTCGCCCCCCCCGGACTCGGCTCTCCACGGCTGCTCGCTTGTCAGGAAGCGCCTGGGGTGCCCCGCTTGAGGGAAGCGCGATCCCGGGGCGATAGGGTGGGGATCTGGGGGAGAAGCTCTGGTAAAGTTTAGCGAGCCCCGGGCCGGCATTCGGGTTCGGCTGAGAGGTAGCGGGGGGGAGTCAGCCTGGGCGGGACGTTACTCTTTCTCTCCGATTCCGGGCAGTCGAGGGGAGAAACCCCCTCGAAGAGTGTGTCTTTGGAAGCAGTGTTGGGAGGGGGGGATGTAGCTACCTCTCTCCCTTCTCTTGCCTTGGCTGATGTGGAGGGTGAGAGGAGCCTTTGGGGGTCTCTGCACACACCATGATGGCGATGCTGTAGCTGATGGAGGTGAATGGTTCGTGTTTATATCCCCCCATTGCCTTTTGTTTGTAGGGACATCTTGCTGGCCATGTTGATTTGAACGAAATTCTCCCCTCATGCTACTCTAACCCCCGATAAATAGAACGTTCCTCTTAACTGTACCAATTACTCACGCCTCACGAAATTAGATGAAAGGGTGCCCCCTTTTCCCCGCTTTTCTCCCACCCCAGTCTTTACCTGATGATGGCTTCTTTACCGAAGCAGATATACCACTACACAAGCAGTTGGGGGAGGGGGGTGGAACCCTTATGATTGGATTGTGACAAATGGGGCTCCGCTTGAATAATTTTGGTTTAGTAGCAGGCAGTTCTTAACTAACGCGTATTATTTCGAGGCTCTGAACGCGATCTTCTCTGTGGCTTCCTGTGTATGTGAACCCAGCAGCTGGTTATGTCTCGACCCAGAGAACTGACATCTCTGTTAGAGTGGAGATTGGGATATACAATTGTAAATCTTTGAGGAGAGTCTTCTTTTTATAATTAATACAAATTATTTAATTTTCTTCTCCGTTATAATGAAACGACAACTTCTAGAACAACCAAATGCCAGATTTGATTCTGTAGAGTTTTTCCTGTGGAATATCCTCACCGAAAGATCTTTTCTCCTAATAACTTCACAATGTTTACACTCCAAGATTTGTATATTAAAGTATTGGCTTTGAGTGTCATTCTTTTAAAATGTACTTATAATTACAAATTTACTTAAGGGAGAGCAGATTTAGAATGGATGGTTTTGGTTTTTCTCCAAATGAGAAAGCCTTAGGAATTTGAATATTTGGAGATAGTTAACCCTTGAAATAAAAAAAAAAAGCACACAACTTTAAGACATGTTTTCTATGATTTTTCTCTTTAGAGTCATCATGTTGCTGTGATCTTTGCCTTCTAATATTTATTTTGTTATGAGTTCTTTTGAATGATAGCTAATCAGTTGTTATACATGGACCATAGAATAAAGCTGAAAAGCTTGTGCAGACTATATTGTCACTCTTGATGCTGTCCAAAGAAACTAGTATGGAAAGCACATGCTGAGAGATTTCCTTCTTTGTTCTTTCTCATTTTAAGAAAGTGCCTTTGGGGATAGATCAGATCCCTGGTGTGAGTCTTGTTAGGTAAAGTTTCTCTTTACGAAAATGAACCAGTATCAGATAAACACCAAACACTTGAAGAAATGTTATTTTTCTAAAATTAGTCTTGTTTTTTGCTCTCTCCCAAATCTACTTGAGTTTTTCCAGAGGAAGTTTTTTTTTTCTACTTTTATGTTCCTGTTGTATAATTTTTCAAATTATAATAACTGTTTTGACATGTTGGTATGTCATTGTGTGTGTCTGAGACTTTGAGGAGCTGTGTGATAAATTGCTTAGCTGGTGATAACTGCATTAAAAAAATTTGGTTAATACTTTATTGTGGTTAGATTTGCTGTTCTTTTTTTGGGGGGTGGAGGAGGTGATCTCAGGAACGCCTACCATAGTTATTTGAGAATGTGTTAAAAAAGAATGTGTATATATAATTTTCTGTGCAGTAAGGTTTGGCAGATACTCCTTTTGGAAATGATATTTTCGGAAGGCTTTTTGTTTGTGATTTTTTTGGAGGTAAATATGCATTCCTAATATACGAAAAATCAGAGTAAGAAGAAGAAAATCTAGTTTTTTTGAAATTTTAAATGGGAATAGAGTACTTCAACTGTGAAGCTTTGCATAACATTCAGTGACTTTTCATTATCTTAGGTTTCAGCCCCATACTTCATTTTGCTGTGGATTGCATTCGTAATTATTTTCCTCATGGCTTTTTTAGTGAGTCCTTTTAAATCTATAAGAAATCTGCAAAGATCAGATGGGAAAAACGGATAGATGTTTATCCCCTGTAGGAATTGTGCAAGCTGCAACACTTCAAGATATTGCCAATAAAAATTAGATTGTGAGTCATACATATCAAAATGAGTTCTCTATGCATATTGGTTTATGAAAGATTTAATTTTTCATTAGGGGAATACCCATAAATGACATTTTAAGAATGTGGAGGGTATTTTGTCATCTTTAGGAACTTAGAAGCAGGAGGGTGTGATGGCCAGATGATCTTGGTGGTTAATAAGCTGACAGCTTCATGCAGCTCCTCTTAAAGTACTTTAAAAAAAATATGGGGTTTTTTTTTTGGAATAAAACTCAAACCAAATTATATTGCCATTTTAATTTACAGGAAGAAGAGTGGGAGAGAAGAAGTTCATCCTCATTTTAGTGGAGTAAATAATGAAATTAAATGGAAAGAGAAACCATAATTATAAAAGTTCCTATAAGTGTGTCAGTGAATTCTATTGTTCTTTTCTGCCTCTTTATTTTCAAGAAATAGCCACTTAATTTTGATCCTTACGCTGTAATTTGTCTGCTTTTATTTCAGATAGAGGCAAGTACGTCTGACAGTTTATTCATGGGTTTGATTTGAATCTCTGTAACTTGCTTTTGTCAAGTGCTACATTTAGATGGCTTTTGTTTTATGTCATTATTTTTATGAACAGTATTTAAAAAACACTACAGTATAGTTTATAAAATACTACAGTATAGTTTCTAAGTATTTCATATGATTGTTTTGAAATACCGCCTTCTTTTTATCCACCGTTTTCTCCTGGGCGATTGCATTGTCTTTCTCTTCAAAGAGTCTCTTGTAATCCCTGTTGATTGCAGTAGTGCTTAGTGGCGAGTCCATAGCTGATTAACCTTGGGTTTCTCCTGGTGAACTCCATCAGCATGCTGCTCCAGGGTTCTTGCTGAGGCTTTTGAGTTTAGTATAATTTGTACCCTTTCTTACTGGTAACCAGGGATAAGAAAATAAAATGGCCAATGGTTATAGTGGGAACTGGGAAAAAGTATCCAAGTCCCAGAAAAACTGGGTATTTATGATGAGATGTAGCCTTTAAAAACAATGACCAAAAACAGATTCATTACTTCATAGAATTGATTGTGGTGTTTTCTGAAGTATTTGACCCTGGCATGAAGCATCTTGCTTTTTTAATGTTTGAATAATAATATCTTATTTATATAGTACTTTTGCAGTTCCTAATATATTGCATTATCTCTTTTGATCTTTCCAGCAGTTCTTTGAGGTAGGAAAGGCGAATGATAACTAAATCCTTTTTATAGATAGAGAAAGTGAGCCCAGAAAGGGTAAGTGACTATTGCAAGGTCGTAGAAATAAAAGTGGCAGAGACTTGAGCCTAGGTCTTGTGTAGGCCTCCTTAAAGGTACTACAGCAGACCTGGAGTCCTCTAGGGTGCCCAGTTCACAAAGATTTCTACTTATGTTGTTGCTGATACTTTCCCTTTTGGGAAAGCTCTATGCTAGGGTATTTTTGGATTTTTGGATATTCCTAGGGCATTTTGCAAGCTTCCTTGCAAAAAGTTTGGAGTTTGTTAGTTGGAATCATACACATTAATTTTTGTAAGTATCATTTTGCTTGGGAAAATTTCAGAGAATCTGAAAAGTAAGCAGAAAAATAAACAGTACCTGTAATCCCAACACTCAGAAATATCACGGTTAACATCTGGGTATTTATGCATTTAGACTTTCTCTCTGTGAGCATGTGTATATGTATATTCATCATAGAAAGATATAACACTATTTTTTATTTATAATCTGCTATTTTCATGTCTATCCAGATTAGTAAATACAGGGCTGTATGATCATTTGAAAGCTTATATTGTATTTTGTTCAAGTAGTCCCTATCAGATTAGTCTACCTTTTTTTTTTTTTTTTTTGAGACGGAGTCTTGCTGTGTTGCCCAGGCTGGGGTGCAGTGGCATGATCTTGACTCACTGAAAGCTCCACCTGCCGGGTTCACACCATTCTCCTGCCTAAACCTGTGGAGTAGCTTTGACTATAGGCACCCGCCACTACACCTTGCTGATTTTTTTTGTATTTTTTTAGTAGAGACAGGGTTTCACCGTGTTAGTTACGATGGTCTCGATCTCCTGACCTTGTGATTCGCCCATCTCGGCCTCCCAAAGTGCTGGGGTTACAGGCGTGAACCACCGTGCCAGGCCCAGATTATTCTACTTTTTTTGCAGTGTCTTTGCAGCCTTGAACCAAAGTTTGCAGATGTTTTATTTTAACTAAATATATTGATATGACAGATCTTTTTTGTGCTTTAGAAAGCAATGCAGGCTGGACACCGTGGCTCACAGCTCACGCCTGTAATCCCAACACCTTGGGAGGCCAAGGAGGGTGGATCACGAGGTCAGGAGTTCAAGACCAGCCTGACCAACATAGTGAAACCCTGTCTCTACTAAAAATACAAGCAATTAACTGGGCGTGGTGGTGGGCGCCTGTAATCTCAGCTACTCAGGAGGCTGAGGCAGGAGAATTGCTTGAACCTGGGAGGCAGAGGTTGCAGCGAGATTGTGCCACTGGACTCCAGCCTGGGCGACAGTGCGAGATTCTGTCTCAAAAAAAAAAAAAAAGCAATACAAATGTTTCTTTTATTTTTGTAGAGACAGGGGTCTCGCTGTGTTGCCCAGGCTGATCTCAAACTCCTGGCCTCAAGCAGTGCTGCCTCGGCCTCCCAAAGTGTTGAGATTACAGGTGTGAGGCACTCTGCCACTGTGCTCAGCCTGCAAATGGTTTTTACAGGTGTGACGCACTGTGCCACTGCGCCCACTCTACAAGTTAGATAAAATGTTTTCAGAGAAATAAATTAGTCATTCTTGGTTTGTTCATTGTCATACCTTTATTATTTATGTTTCTGTAATGTGTGAGATAAGATTATTAAATGATGGCAGATACAGGTTTTACAAAATGTAAGCAAACATTACTTCGGCATCAGAATGTTTGATGAAGTATGAAACTGATTATGAAATAGTATTTTATAATCTATTCATACTATTCTATGAATAGTAGAATTTCAAGTATGCAAGTATGTTTGATTTTGGAAATTATATCACAGTGATCCAATATTGCAAGTTTTTGTACGTTATTTAGATGCTTATCAGTTTTTTTTGTTTGTTTTTTTGAGACGGAATCTTGCTCTGTCGCCCAGGCTGGAGTGCAGTCGCACAATCTCAGCTCACTGCAAGCTCCGCCTCCTGTGTTCACTCCATTCTCTTCAGCCTCCTGAGTAGCTGGGATTACAGGCGCCAGCTACCATGTCCAGCTAATTTTTTGTATTTTTAGTAGAGACGGGGTTTCACCATGTTAGCCAGGATAGTCTCCATCTCCTGACTTCGTAATCCGCCTGCCTCGGCCTCCCAAAGTGCTGGGATTACAGGTGTGAGCTACCACGCCTAGCTGATGCTTGTCAGTTTTTAACTGGCATTTTTTTTTTTTTTTTTTTTTTTTTTTGAGACAGTCTCGCTCGGTCGCCCAGGCTGGAGTGCAGTGGCGAGATCTCGGCTCACTGCGATCTCCGCTTCCTTTGGTCAAGTGATTCTCCTGCCTCAGCCTCCCGAGTAGCTGGGACTACAGGCGCCTGCCACCATGCCCGGCTGGTTTTTTGTATTTTTAGTAGAGACGAGGTTTCACTGTGTTAGCCAGGATGGTCTCCATCTCCTGACCTTGTGATCCGCCCACCTCGGCCTCCCTAAGTGCTGGGATTACAGGCTTGAGCCACGGTGCCCGGCCTTAACTGGCATTTTAAAACTATGTTGAATATTGCCAGGCATGGTAATCCCAGAACTTTGGGAGCCAAGGCAGGCGGATCACGAGGTCAGGAGTTCGAGACCAGCCTGACCAACATGGTGAAACCCTGTCACTACTAAAAATACAAAAATTAGCTGGGCGTGGATGTTGCGCACCTATAATCTCAGCTACTCAGGAGGCTGAGGCAGGAGAATTGCTTGAACCCGGGAGGTGGAGGTTGCAGAAAGCCGAGATTGTGCCCCTGTACTCCAGGCTGGGCGACAGAGTGAGACTCTGTCTCAAAAAAAAAAAAAAAACCCCCAAAACCAAACACTATACTGAACATTAATATAGAGAAAATGGAAATAAGACTTTGCTTTACTCATATTTTTAATCTCAAAACAAAGTGTTGCCATAGTATTAAATTGGGAGGTAACATTGTTTCAAGGATCTGCAACCTCTGCCTCCCAGGTTCAAGCAATTCTCCTGCCTCAGCCTCCCAGGTAGCTGGGATTATGGGCAGGTGCCACTACGCCCAGCTAATTTTTGTATTTTTAGTGGAGACGGGGTTTCACCATGTTGGCCAGGTTGGTCTCAATCTCTTGACCTCGTGACCCACCTGCCTTTCACCGTGTTGGCCAGGTTGGTCTCAATCTCTTGACCTCGTGATCCACCTGCCTTTCACCATGTTGGCCAGGTTGGTCTCAATCTCTTGACCTCGTGATCCACCTGCCTTGGCCTCCCAAGGTGCCAGGATTATAGGCGTGAGCCACCGCTCCTGGCCCAGGATCTGGTTTTAGAAAGGTAACATAGGCAATGAAAGCATTTTTATTTTTAGTAAAAAACTTTAGGAGTTAAACCGATTAGTAAATGTATATGTGAATTAAGATGCTGTTTGTGCAACATCTGAAAAGTATCGCGTGTAGAAGGAACTTGAGGAAATTGATCGTATTCTAAATTTGATTCCTTAGAATTTGGTCTTCACCTAAATCTGCATTTATGTAACATTTTATTATTAGAATTTCTTCGAAATAGGCAGTAGAGACAATTTTTAAGTACTTAGTTGTCATTAACTATCAATTTCAGAAGTAGTACTAATTGCCACTGCACTTTTTGTTAGATGTTTGTGACTATACTTGCCCTTCTATGTTAAAAATTGTACAACTCCTGTTACTTTTGGTTCCCTGTACTCTTGGTTTCAGTAGTGTCACATGAGAAGATAATTCCCTAGAAACCTTCCTTCAGAGTTTTCTGGTAAATCTTCATTCTTAGCTATGAACTTCTAAAATTCATCAAAATGAAGAAACCACCTTTTTTTTCAGCTTTTCCTTAGATCAAGCAGACAAAACAAACATTAAAATCCTTTGAACATTAACTAGTAATGGAGATATCAGTAACTCTCACAGGACTGTTGTAAAACATTCCTATTTTTGAAAACTTCATCTCTTTCTTACCTTTTCTGCTATTCACTGCTTTCAGTTTCCCCCCTTTGGTTGCTGGGTTAATTTCACCAAAACACTCCTTTCATTCTGTCACTCCTATCTATAAAAACTGAATAGCTTTCCATCGAAAACTGGATAAAGTCTTAGTTCTAAGTCTAGTATTCAAGATTTTCTATAGTCTGACCCCAGTCCACTTTGTGTGTTTTTTCTCTTCAGCTATATAGCAAAAGCCCTTAACTTAAAGCCAGAGCTGTTAGTTTGTGTCTTTTTGTTGGCTCCTGTTCTGTTTGTACCCCCCTCCATTCTCCCATCCCTACTCTGTGGACACAGTAGGTGTTTTTAATATACATGTGTCAGATGAACAAATTATGTTCAAGATTGGTTTCTGTCAGAGAGTGGGGCCTGATGCTGTTGTCTGTAAGACAATCTAAATTGAAAATATTCTTAGGGTCGTATCTTCGCTCTTTTTTCTTGTTGCTGCTTAAATGAACTTGAATAACATTAAATCAGAATAATTTATGAAGGACTGTTTTAGATTTACCTTTTACATTATTTTACGTTATAGAGATAATAAATGAATACAATTCTCATTGTAATAATCTAACCGTAAATAGGGTAAAAATGGAAAGACCTCATCATCTTCTTTCTTAGAGGCAATCACTTTGGTGTATATCTGTGTATTCTTATTTGGGTGGGCAGGGGGAGGTAACAGCTTTATTGAGATAAAATTAACATATCCCATTACAATTCACCTGTTTAAAGTGCACAATCAGGTGGTTTTTGGTATATTCATAAAGTTGTGTAACCATTAACCACAATCAGTTCTAGAATATTTTTTCACCTCAAAAAGCAACTACATCCTTTTAGCATAATCTCCTTCCTAAACCTTACCTCACTCTTAGCCCTAGGCAACTGATAATCTATCTTCAGTCTCTGTAGACTTGGCTATTTTGGGCATTTAATATAAATGGAATAAAAATATGTCGCTTTTTGTGTCTGGCCTTGTATTCTTTTTTTTCTCTGCATAGGCATTTAAATGTGTATGTCTGTATAATATTTTTAATTTATTGTGTGTGTGTATGTCTAGATGAGAACAAAACTAGACACACAGAAGGAACTTAAATGAATGTACATGTACATAAATATCTTTCCTAAAACCATAAGTGAGATCATACTATACATAGCATCCTACAATTTGCTTTTTTTCACAATAAATAGTGAAGCGCTTTCCATGACATGTCCAAACAATGAGATGGTCTCATGCTTTTTAACAGTGCATAATATTCCATATGTATGTTTATAGAGATATACCGCTTGAATTTATCAATGTATGTGGTTAAAAGTTCTTAAGAACTTGTTTTGATGGTTTTGCTATACACTACTGGGTTTTTTAAAAAAATAGTTGCCACATTTAATGTAACCTCTATAGTATTATTGCTGGAGTTTCACTTAACAATAGGAATGAAAACATCACAGGTAAGGGTTGTATAGCTTGAGGAGAAATGGAATGCAGCGTCTTTATGCAGTTCTGGCAGTGCACAGCCAAAGCGTTTCATTTTGTATTTGGGTTTCTGAATGTGAGCAAGCCTGTTTTTAAAAAAGCTCATGGCATAGTGCTTAAAATAGAACTTAACATGCTATCTTGTGCTTTATGGTGAATTTTAAGACTTTTTCTTGCAGTCATGCAAGTCTAATCTTAAAGATTGGAAAGATTTCAGGGTAAATATTTTTTCTCATATGTTAAAATCATCATTCTGGTCTATGGGCTTCTGTAAGTTACCCAAGAAGGGGACTGAAGAGGCACAAAATTGGCTCAGAAACTGGCTTATAGTAGATTCTTAGTAATTGTTATTTATTCAAGAATTATCACATTCTGTTATTTATTATATTTTTGGGTATCTGCTGTGTATGAGGTACCAGGTTATTGGTGATTTTAGTATATTATCACGTGTGTGTATATTTATTTAAATATTTCTGTTATAGTGGAATGTTTACTAAAAATTATCTTTTTAAAAATTACACAAGTAATGCATCGGTTATTACAGAGCTTTTCAAAGTCTGTTTCTCAGGCCCCTGGTGGTTCCTGAAGTTTTTCTGGGTATTCTCCAGGTCAAAATGATTTTCCTTATAATAGTAAGGCATTATTTGCTGTGCTGACGTTTGCAAAATCATTGGTGGGTAAAACCGCCAGCACCTTGGCACAAATTAAGGCAGTGGCACTAAATCGTACTAGTAGTTGTGTTGTTCATCACTATGTACTTGGAATTAAAAAAACATGCCAGTTAAACTTTATATCCTTGATGAAACAATAAAACTTACTAATTTTATTGTATCTCAGTCCTTGAGTACATTTTAAAATATATTTTGTATGATGAAATGAAAAGTACCTGTAAAACACTTTATTGAATATCAAATCTGATGGTTAACTCAGGGAAAAGAACTTCTGGAGTTGAGTTGTGAGCTTTTTAAATGGAATACCATTTTTACTTGAAAAAAATGGCTGGCAAAGTATGGTTATACAGACTTGGGTATTTGGCATACATTTTCATGAAAATAAACAAAGTGCGCCTGTCACTGCAAGGAAAACAACTGACAATATTTGTTACTAATGATAAAATTTAAGCTTTCAAGTGAAAATAGAACTTTGGAAGACGTATTTGCCACTGTGAGCTTGACAGTTTCCCAATACTTGACTTTTTTGATAAGATCAGTGTGATATTAATGAATGTGTTATGTTGAAGTTGCATAGTGAAATATGTCAACATTTGGAAGAACTGCATAACTCAGTGAACTAATATTTTCCAAATAACCAATGCATGATATTACAAAATCATGCCTGGATGAAAAGATCCATTGGAAATGGAAGATAGACCAATGAATTTCAGTTTATCAGAGTGGGAAATATTCCTTGATATGGTTTCAGATTCCTGCATTGCAGCAGCCTTTAAGAACCTGCCATTTGTTGAGTTTCGGTGAAGGATCAAAGAATATCAAAAGTTATCTGAAAAGGCTAGAGCATTTTAATAAAAATATTCTATTTTTTCCAAACTCTATAGAGCTTCATAAGGCTAGATTTCCTTTATATTCTTCAACCAAAATAATCTAATACACAGATTGAATGGGAAAGTAGATGTGAGAATCAGGATGTCTTTATTAAGCTAGATTTTAAAGAGATTTGCAAAAATGTAAAACTGTGATAGTCCTCTAATTTTTATTAAAAATATTTTTAAAATACGAGATGTATGTTAACAAGTAATGGATTTAATTAATTAATTTATTTTTTGAGATGGGCTTTGCCATGTTGCCCAGGCTGGTCTTGAAGTTGGGGGCTTGAGTGATCGCCTGCCTCGGCCTCCCAAAGTGTTAGGATTACAGGCGTAAGACACCCTGCCCAGGTATTATTATTTTTTTTAATGACAAATATTTTAAAGTTTTCTGCTTTAACTGCAAATACAGTAAATATTGATAGATTTAATCAACGTAAAGTTTTTTTTTGGGGGCGAGCGGCCCTCCACTTTCAAGAGTATAAAAGAGTCCCAAGAGCAAAAACTTTGAAAACTTGATCTTTTTTAAATTTAAAATTTACCGTACAGCAGTGCATAATTTAACATGGGACGATCCCTTTCATCTTCTCACTCGTGGTATTTTTTATAACTTAAACAGAAAAATAATGCTGGGGGCGGTGGCTCACACCTGTAATCCCAGTGTTTTGGGAGGCCAAGGCAGGCAGAGTGCTTGAGCCTCAGAGGTTCCAGACCAGCCTGGACAACATGGCAAAACCACATCTCTATCAAAAATACAAAAAATTAGCTGGGCATGTTGATGCACACCTGTGGTTCCAACTGCTCGGGAGGCTGAAGTGGGAGGATTGCTTGATCCTGGGAGATGGAGGTAGCCGTGAATTGAGATCCACTGCACTCCAACTAGGTGACAGAGTGAGACCCTGTCTCAAGAAAAAAAAAAAAAAAAAAAAGAAAAAGTTTACTTCTAGTGATCCTCTTAGAAGGCAGTTTGCTAAGCAGGGTTATTTAATTAGATCCTGTATCTCTCTAAGTAATGCTAAGCGGTAGTAGCTTGCATTGCACTGAATGAATGTGCTTGAAGTACTTTTTTTTTTTTTTCCTGGATGCAGGGTCTCGCTCTCTTGCTCAGGCTGGAGTGCAGTGGTATGATTATGGCTCACTGCAGCCTCAAACTCCTGGGCTCAAGTGATCCTTCCACCCCAGCCTCCTGAATAGCTAGGACTTCAGGTGCATGCCACCATGCTCAGCTGAGTAAAAACTTTTTTTAAAAATAGAGATGGGGTCTTGCTATGTTGCCCAGGCTGCTCTCAAACTCTCAGAATCACGTGATCCTTATGCCTCAGCCTCCCAAAAGTGTTAGAATTCAAGGTGTTGAGCCACCGCACCTGGCTTGAAGTACTTTTAATCAGTAATGGTGTGGGAAATATATAACTTTTTATTTTTTCAAGGTTATGTTTTTTGGTTTTTTCTTTTTCTTTTTTTTTTTTTTTGAGATGGAGTCTCACTCTGTTGCCCAGGCCAGAGTGCAGTGACATGATCTCGGCTTACCACAAACTCCACCTCTGGAATTCAAGCAGGTCTCGACCTGCTTCAGCCTCCTGAGTAGCTGGGATTACAGATGCTTACCACTGTGCTCAGCTAATATTTGTGTTTTTAGTAGATACGGGGTTTCACCATGTTGGCCAGGCTGGTCTTGAACTGTTGACCTCAGGTCATCCACCTGCCTCAGACTCCCAAAGTGCTGGGATTACAGATGTGAGCCACCATGCCCGACCTGATTGCTTTTTCTGTAGTAAAATATAAGAATCACATGAATAAATGAAAAATTTCCTAACTTAATGTTAGCTAATAATTTCCTCTCCAGCAGAGCTTAGTTCTTACCAAATATATATGATTGATTTGCATTCTGCCTATTTTGTTTTTTTCCTTTCCCTTTTGTGGGATAAACATGAAACAGGACCTAGAAATTGTAAGACTCTGAATGCTTTTCAGTTTCTTTCTGCATTTCTTTAGAGTGGTGTGTGAAAAATTCTAGCCTCTGTTCCTTAAACATCTTTCCCCAGGGTGTCAGAGTAAGACTGGAAAAGGAATATTTTTGTTCCAGAAGTTTTTCTAATATGTGATTTCAAAATCAGGTAGCATCTTAAAGGTTAAAGACCTTTAAAAAAAGTATAGTATTTTGTGTCTAATTGAATCATGATCAGGGAAAAGAACATGAATTTTAGAATTGCCATTAGTCTTCACCTCTGAATTTAGATAGTCCCAGGAATAAGATTAATGATCTTCTAAGTGTGAGTAGGTCTTGGTCTGTCCATTTGTTCCAGAGAGGAATTTTATAATCTCTTGTTGAGGCTACTTAACCTGGCTGATAATGTTTGGGGAACAAGGCAGGAGAAAGGTGTCCCGCTTATGAGTATGCAGACTTTGCTTAATCTCCGCATGTTAAGACTTGTGCCTCACCCTTGATTTTAGCTCCCTACTGGTCTGAGTCTGGAACCTCTCTGGTTCAGTTGTTCCAGTAAGCCTCTGGGTGACATTTCTCCATAGGAGAAAGTGGAGAGGAAAGTTTTGGAGACCTGAAAATATGTATAAGGTGGACGTGGTGGCTCACACCTGTAGTGCCAGCACTTTGGGAGGCTGAGGTGCGCAGATTGCTTGAGTGCAGGAGTTTGAGACCAGCCTGAGTGATGCGGCGAAAACCTGTCTCTACAAAAAAATACAAAAATTAGCTGGCTGAGGCGCGTGCCTGTGGCCCAGCTACTCGGGAGGCTGAGGTGGGAGGATCGCTTGAGCCAGGAGGTTGAGGTTGAGGCTCTAGTGAGCTGTGATTGTGCCGCTGTACTCCAGCCTGAAGGACAGAGCGTGGCAAATACACATGCTCATAGATTCCAGTAATTACATCTGATGATGTTTGTGGAAGAAGGGACTTAAGTTAATTACCACAGTGATCTACACAGGCTTAAGTCTTTTTTTTTTTGAGACTGAGTTTGCACTCCTGTCACCCAGGTTGGAGTACAATGGCGCGATCTTGGCTCACTGCATCCTCTGCCTCCTGGGTTCAAGTGATTCACCACCCTCAGCCTCCCAAGTAGCTAGGATTGCAGGCGTCTGCCACCATGCTTGGCCAATTTTTGTATTTTTAGTAGAGAAGGGGTTTTGCCATGTTGGCCAGGCTAGTCTAGAACTCATGACCTCAGGTGATCCGCCCACCTCAGCCTCCCAAAGTGCTGAGATTACAGGTATGAGCCACCGCCCCTCACCTGGGTTAAGTCTTGAAAAATGCTCAGGTTTGTTTGTGCCCATGCTGTCATCCACGAAGAAGTTGAACCATCAGAGTTATGAGAAAAGTCTAGCTTTTTGGCAGAATCATAGATCATTAAATTCTATATTACACTTTAAATGTTTTTGTCCTTTTTTTTTTTTTTTGAAGTGGACTTCTTACTCTGTCACCCAGGCTAGAGTGCGGTGGCACAATCTTGGCTCACTGCAACCTCCACCTCCTGGGTTCAAGCCATTTTGCTGACTCAGCTGCCCAAGTAGCTGAGATTACAGGCGCACACCACTGTGCCCAGCTAATTTGTGTATTTTTAGTAGAGATGGGGTTTCACCATGTTGGCCAGGCTGGTCTGGAACTCCTGACCTCGTGATCTGCCCACCTCAGCCTCCCAGAGTGCTGGGATTTCAGGCATGAGCCACTGCACCCGGCCTTGTCCATTATTTTTTTGGATACATTTTACAAACTCTCAGTAAAACGTAAAAATAGTTATTCCTTTACTGGGCTATAAGTATTCTTTATGGCTATAGGTATTCTCTGCTAAATCTTGCAAACAAATAAGCATTCTCCCCTACTCTCCCCTCCTCCTTCCTTTTGCCTGTTTGGCCTTTGGTATCACATTTACTTAAAGCAAGATTCTTATCCAGTCATTCCATCCATAAAAATGAGTGCTGATTTATATGCCAAATCAGCTGCGTTAAATGCTCACACGTCATTTGGGAATGAAAAAGTTTTTGCTTTTGTGAAATTACATTCTAGTACTCCTGTAAATATATGAAAAATAGTTTGGTTCTCTTATACCTTTCCATATTTGAATTTTTATAGAGAACAGATGTTTTAATAATTAGCAAAAACTTTATTTTGGGAAATGTTTTCTTGAATATGAAATAACAATGTTAAATGCATTGTTAAAGTTTAATAGTCATTTGTTTTATACATGCTTCCTAAAGGTAGTTTTTGAAGGAAGGAGATGTGGGAGGAGCAAAGAAAAGATATGAAAGAGTTATTGTAGGAAGTTTGATTGCTGGCTCACTGGAAAGTTTAGTGAAATGCCTGTGCCCACTGAGATTGACGACTGTGGATGTAAAATACCATCCATCTGCATGAGTGCATGCATTCTTTTCTCCTACAAAGTGGGAACTACATGGAGGGACAAGGGAATTTTGCAAAGGAATGTTTAGGGGCTACTGAATAGGGCATGACAACATCAGTGAATTAGAGATCTTTATGAAATTGAATTCTTGCAGTGAAGCAAGTAAGAAAAGGAGGAAAATGGAGTTGGAAAATGGAATGTTCAAATTAATGATTTTGAAGGTGGTGCAGATTCTGCTGGAAAGGTCTAGGATGTGGCCCATGGAGTGGGTAGCTGAGGGGGAAAGTAATGACGAGGAGTTAAGTTGGAGCCTGAATGGCCAAGGCAGGTACTAAAACTTTACCTCAGTGAATGACAGGATGACCTAGAAGATGGACTGTCCAGTACTATAGCCACTAGTTCTGTGTGAGTATTGAGAACTTGAAATGTGGTTAGTCCTAATTAAGATCTGCTGTAAGTGTAAAACATACTGGATTTCGAAGACATAGTATGAAAGAAAGAATGGAAAATATCTCATTAATAATTGATATTGATTGTATGTTGAAATAATGTTTTAGGCTTATTGGATTAAGTAAATATATATCATTAAAATTAATTTCACCTACTTGTAATTTTTTGAAATAGAAATGTGGTCTCACTATGTTGGCCAGGCTGGTCTTGAGCTCCTGGGCTCAAGCGATCCTCCTATCTCAGCCTCTGAAAGTATTAGGATTACAGGCGTGAACCACCGTGCCTGGCCTTTTTACTTTTTAAAATGTGGCTAATAGCACACTTAAAATTATGTAGGTGTCTCAACATTTGCAGCTGACATCGTATTTCCTTTGGACAGCACTTTTCTAGAGATATTACTGCCCATAAGTAGAATGGGGATTAGGTCGGAGGACAATTGGTAGGGGCCTGTAGAACCCAGTGTCAGAATCCTTTGGGAGAGGGAGTAGACATTGAGGCTTATTTTTCTTTTTCTTTTTCTTTTTTTTTTTTTTTTTTGAGACGGAGTCTCGCTCAGTCGCCCAGGCTGGAGTGCAGTGGCGCGACCCCGGCTCTCTGCAAGCTCCGCCTCCCGGGTTTACACCATTCTCCTGCCTCAGCCTCCCAAGCAGCTGGGACTACAAGCGCTCGCCGCCACGCCCGGCTAATTTTTTTGCATTTTTAGTAGAGACAGGGTTTCACCATGTTAGCCAGGATGGTCTCGGTCTCCTGACCTTGTGATCCACCCGTCTCAGCCTCCCAAAGTGCTGGGATTACAGGCTTGAGCCATCGCGCCCGGCGAGGCTTATTTTTCATTGAGTTCCTGGTGCTTTCTCTTCTGCTGTTCTTTGTGCTTGGAATTAATGACCTTCTTTTCACCCCCGCCCCCCACCCCTACCTCCCTCCACGGAGTGGCTAACCTCAGGGAGTTTGCTTCATTCTTGTTTTCTTTTTGTTTTTTTTTGACGGAGTCTCACTCTGTCGCCCAGGCTGGAGTGCAGTGGCGTGATCTCGGCTCACTGCAACATTTGCCCCCCAGGTTTAAGCAGTTCTCTGCCTCAGCCTCTTGAGTAGCTGGAATTACAGGCGTGTGTCACCACACCTGGCTAATTTTTTGTATTTTTAGCAGAGATGGGGTGTCACCATCTTGGCCAGGCTGGTCTTGAACTCCTGACCTTGTGATCTACCTGCCTTGGCCTCCCAAAGTGCTGGGATTACAGGCATGAGCCATCGCACCCGGCCAGCTTCATTCTTTTGAGGAGAAAAATGATAAACGATAATAGAAAGTAATACCAACAAAACAACCATATAAATCTAAGTAGTTAACAATGTATTCATAAGAAGAAGAGGTCACTTCTGGCTAAGCTTATTTGAAACTGGGCCTTAGAAGAATTTTGGAAGTTGGTGGCCAGGCACAGTGGCTCACACCTATAACCCCAGCACTTTGGGAAGCTGAGGTGGGGCGGAACACTTGAGCCCTGGAGTTTGAGACCAGCTTGGCCAACTCTACAAAAAACAAAAATTAGCCATGGGGAGCGACGTGAATCTGTAGTTGCAGCTACTTGGGAGGCTGAGTTGGGAGGGCTGCTTGAGCCTGGGAGGTCAAGGCTGCAGTGAGCCATGATCGTGCTACTGCACTCCAACCTGGGTGACAGAGTGAGACCCTGTCTTTAATAAAAGAAAATTTAAAAAGGGGATTTTAAAGGTAGTAAAGGATTACTGGGATATTCTTGGAAGCGGGGGAACAGCATGAGCAAAGGTAATGAGGAGAGAAAACACTGAGGTATGTTTGCGGAACAGCTGCTAGGTCCACATGTGGATATCTGTGTAAAAGAGTTATGGGAAGTTGGGGCCAGATTGTTATGAGAATTTTCCACTTTGAAACTATGTGAGTCTGAAACTGTGTTGAATGCTATAAAGGAAAGGGACAGAATTCTGTAAGAACATTAACCAGGTAACCTGACTGAGTTAGTGTACTCAAAGAAGACTTCCCTATTTCTGAACCGTCTGAACTACAGACTTCCTCCCATTCAAGTCTTTTCAAATCTTCTTAATGTTAGGCCTTCCTTTCCTTCTTGGTTGTTACCATCACTATTTCAGACTCTTGTAGTGTCAATTTGGTATTCATAAAACAGCCTCTAAATTGGTCTATCTTACATCCCCTTTCAAATTATTTACTCTTCATTTAGATTGATTTTTATATGTCTGTTTCCTCCCTTTAACATTTTGTGCAGTTTAAAGTGTTTTTATAACTTCTTATTCTTTTTTTTTTTTTTTTGAGACGGAGTCTCGCTCTTTCGCCCAGGCTGGAGTGCAGTGGCCGGATCTTAGCTCACTGCAAGCTCCGCCTCCCGGGTTTACGCCATTCTCCTGCCTCAGCCTCCCGAGTAGCTGGGACTACAGGCGCCCGCCACCTTGCCTAGCTTGTTTTTTGTATTTTTTAGTAGAGACGGGGTTTCACTGCGTTAGCCAGGATGGTCTTGATCTCCTGACCTCGTGATCTGCCCGTCTTGGCCTCCCAAAGTGCTGGAATTACAGGCTTGAGCCACCGCGCCCGGCCTACTTCTTATTCTTTGTAAGATTAAGTATAAACTTCAGTTTAGCCCTTAAAACTAAAACATTATTGTTTGAACACTAGTTGCTGAGTTTGGATGCCAGTATGCTCAGTAGGCACTGGGCACATTTATATAATGTCCTTATTTGTGAGAGGTTACATGTATAATTTCTAATAGGTTTGCATTACCAATATGGTTTGTAATAATTAACAGGTACCAAACCGTTGTTCCTCATATTTATTGATGATGAACAAGACAGTCTCTATAGACAGAGCATGTATTTTGGATCAAGAATTGACAAGTAAACAGGGCCTCTCTACATATGGCATGAGAGTGGTAAACTGAGTTAAAGAGGATAGCACATAAAAGGGTAACTTTTTTTAATGTTAGGAGTGGATTAAGGAAAATATCCCAAAGGTTGTGACATCAGAGTTGAGAACTGAATGAGTTGGAGTTAGCTAGTAAAAGGCTGGGATGGGAGGGGGGAGAAGAGCTTCCTGGAAAATGGAGAGTTGGTTAAAAGATTGGTTACAGTTGTCATGCTAAGGAGTTGGGACCTCCGAGTGCAGTAGGTGATCATGGAAAAGTTTAAGCACAAGTGTGGCATCATTAGATTTATATTTTAGAATGGTCACTGGCAATAGTGAGGATAATGACTTGGAGAGGATAATATTGGAGGCGGGGAGAAAAGTTAAGAGTCTCTTGCAGACTCTGAATTAGAGTGGTAATAGGGACTAAGACATTTTAAGGTGTTAAGATTGACAGGACTTGGTAAATAGATTGGATGTGAACAAGAAGATGGTGTAGCAGCTTCTGGCATTGATGGGTGATTAGGTGGATGGAAGGTTTGGAGAGAGTTGATGTGTTAGGTTTGAGTATGTTGAGTTGATGACTCCTGGGACATAAAGGAGGGGTGTTTAGTAGATATGGATTTGGAGTTTAGGAGACCAAGGTTAGGCTGGAAATAAAGATTTGGAAATTGTTAATTTAGAGATGGCGTTTTGAAGTTATGAGTGAGTAAGATCACTCAGGAAGACTGAGCTGAGTGAAAGCAGGATTGCTTTAGACTTAGGATTCAGTGATACTGTTTCTCTTCTGTCATAGAGTTTATCTCTACTTTTTTTTCCTTTTTTAAAAATTAAATTAAATTTTTAAATTTTAATTTTAATTTTTAGACAGGGTCATGCTCTTTCGCCCAGGCTGGAGGCTTGATCTGCTGGGCTCAAGCCATCCTCCCACCTCAGCCTCCTGAGTAGCCTCCCAAAGTGCTGGGATTACAGGAAGTAAAGTAACTTTTATTTTTAAACTTTTAAGAACATTGACTGCATTGAGTATTTGGAGAAGTACTCTGGAATTTGATTAGATATATGTTCAAGGAATGGTATTAAGAATGAGTTTTCAGTAATTGTTCTTTATGACTGATTATGATAAACTCATATTTTATTTCACTTTCTAATGTCCACAAAAGATAGAAGACTTTTTTTTAAAAAACCATAACCGCAGATCATTTCTTCTTTTGGCTAATTTATGAATTGTCCTTTAGACACGGACAAACTTTTTTTTCTTTTTGACAGAGTAAGTTGTAGATAGCTAAACTTTGTTTTTCTATTTTTGTGCTTTTTAAAAAATTGCTTATCTGTAACTTTACTATTCCTTTTTTTTGTTTTTTTTTTTTTTTGCTTTTTTGGTTAATGTTCTGGATATGTTAAAATGGATGCTAAAAAGTATAGTCTGGGTTTTTGGCCTCAGAGTTTTGTGAGTAGCTCATTTTCCTTCTCTTCCATAAATTTCAGGAAGAATGTGTAATATGTTTTCATGGGCCTCACCTTTAATATGTATTTTTATGCACATATTATTTTTGAAAGGAATTTTTGAAAGAAAATAAAAACATTTTCTTTCTTTCTTTTTTTTTTTTTTTTTCTGAGGCGGAGTCTCTCTCTTTCTCCCAGACTGGAGTGAAGTGGAGTGAAGCTCACTGCAACCTCCGGGCCCACCCCGCCCCCTGCCCCGGGTTTGAGCAATTCTCCTGCCTCAGCCTCCTGAGTAGCTGGAATTACAGGTGCCCACCACCACACCTGGCCAATTTTTGTATTTTTAGTAGAGACGGGGTTTCACCGTGTTGGCCAGGCTGGTCTCGGCTTCCTGACCTAAGGCGATCTGCCCACCTCGGCTTCCCAAAGTGCTGGGATTACAGGCATGAGCCACCGTGCCCAGCCAAAACATTTTTAAAAACTTGCTTTTGCTACTGTAGTAACTTTGTAAATGTTACTTTAAATCATAAAACTTAAATTTTAATCATAATAATGTGTTCTGAAGATAATGATCATAATGATCTCTAAGTTTTTTTTTTTTTTTTTTGAGACGGAGTCTCGCTCTGTCACCCAGGCTGGAGTGCAGTGGCTGGATCTCAGCTCACTGCAAGCTCTGCCTCCCGGGTTTACGCCATTCTCCTGGCTCAGCCTCCCGAGTAGCTGGGACTACAGGTGCCCGCCACCTCGCCTGGCTAGTTTTTTGTATTTTTTAGTAGAGATGGGGTTTCACCGTGTTAGCCAGGATAGTCTCGATCTCCTGACCTCGTGATCCGCCCGTCTCGGCCTCCCAAAGTGCTGGGATTACAGGCTTGAGCCACCGCGCCCGGCCAGTGATCTCTAAGTTTTATGGAAAGTTAGCAGTTCTACTTTACATAGACTAAAGGATGCTTTTGTTGTGAAATTGTTTCTCTTTTCTATAACTAGTAGAATAATTAAGTGAAAGTGTTCCATTCTGTGTAGAAAAGAAAGGGTTGCTATCATTAATAGGCTTCTGATGGAATTTTAAAAAATATTTAGGCAAGCTGTCATTGCAAGACTTGAATAACTTTTTGCTGTAACCTATTTTTTTCTTTTTAATATTTCTCTGTAAGAAATCATTCCTAGGGCTTTTTTTTTTTTTTTTTTAGACGACGGAGTTTTTCTCTGTCGTGCAGGCTGGAGTGCAGTGGTGCGATCTCTGCTCACTACAACCTCAGCCCCGTGGCGTTCAAGTGATTCTCCTGCCTCAGTCTCCCGAGTAGCTGGGATTACAGGCGCCTACCACCATGCCTGGTTAATTTTTGTTTTTAGTGGAGACAGGGTTTCACCATGTTGGCCGGACTGGTCTTGAACTCCTGGCCTCAAGTGGTCTGCCTGCCGTGGCCTCCCAAAGTGTTGAGATTACAGGTGTGAGCCACCATGCTTGGCCACCTAGGACTTTTAGAACTTTTGTGTACATCTTTTTAAAAACCTGTTTCTGTCTAAAACTTATCAATCAGGACTGAAATATGATAACCTTAATTTTCTTGTGCCCTCTGCAAGATGTTTATTTTTACCTTAAGATAGGGGAATCAGGCTGGATGCAACGGCTCACAACTGTAATCCCAGCACTTTGGGAGGCCGAGGTGGGTGGATCATGAGGTCAGGAGATCGAGACCATCCTGGCTAACACAGTGAAACCCTGTCTCTACTAAAAATACAAAAAATTAGCTGGGCGTGGTGACATGCACCTGTAGTCCCAGCTACTTGGGAGGCTGAGGCAGGAGAATCGCTTGAACCCAGGAGGCACAGGTTGCTGAGATCGCGCCGTTGCACTCCAGCCTGGGCGACAGAGTGAGACTCTGTCTCAAAAAAACAAAGAACAACAGCAAAAAAGATTGGGGAATCTTAGGAGAAAAGAGCATCCTAGGAGAAAAGGGAATCCTTAAGAAAAGAGACATCTTAATCGCAAATACTGAATAATCTTATTTGTAGCCTTAAATTTTATTGTTACTTGGAGAAGAATCTCTTATGATATGCTCAGGGCCCTAGAGAGTTGACACTGTCATATTCCAAGTTCTTAAGGATGACTTGGGTGAATATTTAAGGTCACAATTCTCAGATTTTATATATGGCACAGAACTGGAAAGGGGGTATTAAGGTGATGAAGAGGAATTCATATCATCTGTTGGGCACTTACTTGGTGTCATTAACTGTACTTGCATAGGGGTTATGGAGATGAGTATTTATCCTTGAAAAACTCAAAGTCTATGGGAGGACATAAACTGGAAAATCAATGATATACCACATTTTGTAATAATTGTACGATAGAGGGGTATAGGAAACAGTTTTTCAAAAGGGATTTGAAAGGCTGGAATGAAGAGCTGAAAAACATGAAGTTTAATGGCATGAAACGTTAAGTTCTGCTTTTAAATTAACAAAAATTGTATTCGAGGATAAGGTAGTTTGACTTTATACTGTAGCCATTTATGTGAAAAAGATAGAATAACGGTTTTAGTTAACATAAGCAACAGGATGATGTGGATGCAGCCCCCTCCCTGCTGAAACGAAAGAATAACACATATCATACATCCCCTCTTGTCCAAATAAAACAAACCTAAAATGTGAATGACTTTTTAGGTTATATTGGTAAAAATATGTTCATATTAAGAGGAATAGTAATACTGCTGTGTTTGGGACCAGTCACACCATATCTAGATTATTTCATTCACTTCTGAGTACTATGAACTGCAGAATGCTTGAGAAGGATCAGGAGTGGGAAGAGGTCTAGCTAGTTGAAGGAAAGGAGTCCTTTTAACACATTTTAAGCATTTTAGGAGTCGATTCTGGTATACCAAGAGAATGAAATTTTAGAACCATTGGGCAGACTTTAAAGGGAACTTTCAATTCCTAGAGCCTTTCACTAATGGGGCAGCTTTTAAAGGTTGTAAACTCTTAGAAGTGTTATATAGCAGAGGCTGGGAGACCGTCAGTCAAGAAAGTTGGAGTAAAACTTCACATATTAGATGGAGTTTTAGACAAGAAGAAGATCTTTGAGTTCTATTTATGATACTCTGTTACTGTTATTTCCAAAAACATTTTCATACTATCTGATAGTGTCTCTAGTTGTTATTACTGTGTAGCATTGTGTGACCATTGGCATTTGCCTTTTGAGTCTGAGCTCCACTACTTGCTAGCTCTGTTAGGGTGAGTAGGTTACAACTGTTACTCTGAAATAGTTCTGTACCATCCCTCTAGGACTTTTCCTTAATCTCTGTTCTAGGACCCAGACTGAAGCTGTAATTTAGACTGTTTAGTTTAGAGGATGCATTCTTCTCACTTTTTGTTTTGTTAATACATGTTTCTTCTTTTAGGCTTTTCAGCTTTCTCTCAGATAGGGTATACTGTTTCTTTCATTGCCTTTTGTCTTATCTGAAACTTAGATCATCTAATTGCAAATGCAGTGTTTTGTTTGTTTTGATAAGGGGACAGTTAGGAAAGAATAATCATCTTTTAGAATTTAATAGACTTAAAACTTCTTAAAGCCCTACTTAGTATTTTTAAATTCTAGATTTTATTTGAAAAGTGAATGATATTGTTCTCATGATCAAGTACAGTCTAATTTTTAAAAGACTTACCTCTTTGTAGAATATTGAACATGGCCGGTAGTGTCTCTTTGCAGTATTTCTTGGTCCTGTCTCTTATATTTCCACTGCACAGTTCCTTCTTACCTTACATGTAGATAAATCCTGCTCATTGCCATATCTTTTAGCTAGAAGGTTTATTTCTTAGTTTTTTTCTTATTTCAGCCATCCTATTGGTGGTTACTTCAGTAACTTCCTTAAGCACTATTTCAGTTACATCTTTACTGCCTCTAAAATATGCATGTATTCCACTACCTGCTCACATTATACTGTATAAATTCCTTGACTGTCATTTAGTGCCCCCGTCACTCGTTTCCTGTCCCTGTCTCAGTGTAATATATACTCAGCCCTGGCTGAGCTTGTGATAAGACGTTGTATTAGTTAGTTGTGAGCTCTGGAGTCAGGTCAGATTTGAGCCCTATCTCCATCACGTATTTACTGTGTGATTTTAGATGTAATGTCAGTTTTCTTATCTATACAGTGAGAATAATAATACTCTGTCTTGTGGGTTCATGTGAGGATTAAATAAGATAATCATGCTTACTATAATTAGTATATTACTGGTACATTATAAGTATTTAATATATATTATGTTTTGTCATTTTTACTCTATCAACCCATGTAAATGACACTAAAAGTTATGGTTGAAAACATTGCTAATACAGAAAGATTTCACTAACTGTGTGGATTGTACTTCTTCAACTATAGAAGAATGAGAAGAAAATTTCATTTAATACCGTTACAAATTGAATTCTGAAATTTTAAGGAACCTTGAGAACCTCTAGTTAATCCCTTTTTTTTTTTTTTTTTTTTTGAAGTGAGAAAGCAGAACCTGTAAGATTGTAATTTGGTAAATTAGTGGCCATGTCAGTACCAGAATCCAAATTCTGTATATGCCAGTACCATTATATTGTATTGTACATTTACTCAGCATATGTTAGGTATTCAGTAACCTTTGGGAATTGAATTAATATGATGATTACGCGTGTTTCTGAAGACTAGTTTATTTCTATGTGTTCGTTGTTCCTTTCTTCTCTTCCTATACATACTCATTTAGGGCCTGTGCGTGGATCCAAAAAGCATTTATTGAACATCTGTGTGCAGAGCAGCCTTTTTCTTAAATAAGAGCCATATTTTCCCACCTCTGCGTAAGAAGTTTCGCAATGTGTTAGGAATTTACACTCTAAATTTTAAAATTAAACTAAGCCCTTAAAAATTTTTTTTTCCTTTTTTCTTTTTGAGACAGTGTCTCACTCTATTGCCTAGACTGGAGTTCAGTGGTATGATCACAGCTTACCACAGCCTCGAACTCCTGGGCTCAAGGGATCCTGCTGCTTCAGCCTCCTGAATTGCTGGGTCTGTAGGTGTGTACCACCAATGGGCCTGGCTAAATTTTTTTTTTTTTTTTTTTTTTTAGTAGAGATGAGGTCTTGCTGTGTTGCCCAGGCTGGTCTCAAACTCCTGGGCTCAAGTGATCCTCCTGCCTCAGCCTCCTACAGTGCTGGGATTACAGCTGTGAGCCACCATACCTGGCCTAAACTTTTTCTTTTTAGGAAAAATATTGTACTCCAATGTTACAATGTTCTGAGTTGGATTTGTTTTTTGTTTGTTTGTTTGTTTGTTTTGTTATGTTTTGTTTTTGAGACAGAGTTTTTCTCTTGTTGCCCAGGCTGGCATACAGTGGTACGATCTCAGCTCACTGCAACCTCTACCTCCTGGGCTCAAGCGATTCTCCTGCCTCAGCCTCCCAAGTAGCTGGTATTAACAGGCATGTGCCACCATGCCCGGCTAATTTTGTATTTTTAGTAGAGAGAGGGTTTCACCATGTTGCTCAGGCTGGTCTCGAACTCCTGACCTCAAGTGATCTGCCCGCCTTGGCCTCCCAAAGTGCTGGGATTACAGGCGTGAGCCTGTATTTTTTATTTTTTATTTATTTTTATTTTTTTTGAGACAGAGTCTCGCTCTGTCGCCCAGGCTGGAGTGCAGTGGCCGGATCTCAGTTCACTGCAACCTCCGCCTCCCGGGTTTAAGCCATTCTCCTGCCTCAGCCTCCCGAGTAGCTGGGGCTACAGGCGCCCGCCACCTCGCCCGGCTAGTTTTTTGTCTTTTTTAGTAGAGACAAGGTTTCACCGTGTTACCCAGGAGGGTCTCGATCTCCTGACCTCCTGATCCGCCCGTCTCGGCCTCCCAAAGTGCTGGGATTACAGGCTTGAGCCACCGCGCCCGGCCGAGCCTGTATTTTTTAATGTTTTGTTGTTGTTGTTGTTCAGGTTATCGTCCAGAAGGAGCTGTCTTAAGGATAGAAGTTTCATGAAATGTGGTAGTACATAAATAAGGATGATGTTTAAATTATCTGACAAAAATTGAAGCCATGGTGCACCATTTCAACAGTGTTTATACTTTGTTTAAAGGAGAATGGAATCTCTATTTATGTATAATTGCAATATTTTGTCACTTTGTGGGACCTCAGTGCAGCCAATAAGATGGACCTGGAGAGGTGGAAGATAAATTAACTAGAGGAGTAGGCACTACAGGTCATTTTCCAGTTATCTTATGCTGTGAAATAAATAAAAGATGAGAAATTAGGTGAAACAAGATTATGGAGAAGTATGTAACCAACCTGATTTGCTGCTTTGAATAGAAACTGTCTAACTAGGTTTTCTGCTTGAATGAGGCATTGTTGACAGATTGCTAATAGCTGCTTATTAAGAATTTCTAATGAGAAGATTTAGTAGTCATCCAAAAGTAAGTCCCATTAAATGAAGAATCTGACTTTGAAAATAATAAAATACTTTTGTTGTGTGCAAGATTTAATGTGTGCAGTTACAGAATTTGTGATTATTCATTTGCTTTTGTGGATAAAAAGCAAAAGTATAAATGAAATATTATGACATTATTAAATGCCTATTTTGTCTGTCTTCAGAATTCATTCTGGTTTACAATTCATTATAAATTGATACCAGATAAAGACTCATAATATAGAGTCTGCTTTATGACTAATCCCATAAACCACTGCAGTGGGATGTGTGAACAAGAGTAATTATGTTGTTCAACAAGAAGTACCTAATTCTTATCCACAGTATAGACATAACCTTCAATAATGGAAGGTCACAGCTAATGATACAATAAAACCAGCACTTTCTGTTCAGTTGCAAAAGCCTGTTTGCTTGTTGACGTTTTTTGAGTATTATTGTATTTATCTTTCTCAAAACAGGGCCCCTGCCTCTGTGTAGTTGGGACAGAGTTTGCACACATATGTATGTGTGTTTTTGCAAAGTTTTACATATCTGAAAAAGGGATTGAGTAAAATGTTATTGTCTTGAATGGTGAGGACTTCCCATTCCTCACTACTCTGCTCTTAGAACACTAGAAGCCAGCCTTATGCCACCAAAGCAGGAGATTGGATTGTTCCTCTCTGTCAGAAGTGATCAGACAAAAGGAAGCAAAGGGAATCCAAACAAAATAGCCAGGTTATTGCCCAGTTATTCTAGATGAAGTACCCTGGTCTGCTCACTCACGTAGATTTTTCCAATCATCTTTTTAGTGTCTTACTCTTAAATATGTATGCACAGCCCAAGGTTGCCTCTCATTTAAGGAAAGCTTCCAGCACGAAAGACAGAGACCAATGTAGGGAGAAGAAGAAAACAACATCAACACCCAATTTATATTCTCCAAAAAGAAAAATAACACAATGTAGAGGAAAAAGAAAAGAGAAATATACAGAAAATAAGAGTTCATGGAAATTAAAAATTTAATGTGTTAGGAGATAAAATTGAGGAAAATCCCAGAAGATAGAGCTAAAAGACAAGAGATGTAAAAATGCACAAGGAAAAAGAAAACAGAGTAAAGGAAAATTAGATAATCAGTCTAGGAAGACCAGTGTCTGAATAATAAGTATATAAGAAAGAGAATGCAAGGGCCGGGCGCGGTGGCTCAAGTCTGTAATCCCAGCACTTTGAGAGGCCAAGACGGGCGGATCACGAGGTCAGGAGATCGAGACCATCCTGGCTAACATGGTGAAACCCCCTCTCTACTAAAAATACAAAAAATTAGTCGGGCGAGGTGGTGGGCGCCTGTAGTCCCAGCTACTCGGGAGGCTGAGGCAGGAGAATGGCGTGAACCCGGGAGGCGGAGCTTGCAGTGAGCTGAGATCCAGCCACTGAACTCCAGCCTGGGCGACAGAGCAAGACTCTGTCTCAAAAAAAAAAAAAAAAAAAAGAGAATGCAAAGACATGGAAGGAAGATTATTGTAAGAAAACTTCCCAGAACTGAAAGACATACATCTCTAAGTTTAAAAGACTCGACAGTTATCAGTTTATGCAGTTAAAAAAAAGAAAAGACCAACCCCAAGGCACAACATTGTAAAATTTCAGAACACGTTAAGACAAGCTGCTATGATTCCAGATGGGCATATATAGTTGACTATGAAGGATTATGGGTCAGACTGGTACTAGGCTTCTTAACACTGGAAGCCAGAAAATAAGGAAAGGCCTTCAAAATATTGACAGAACATGATTTCCTGCCCAGAACTGTGTACTGAGCCAAAGTCAGTAGTAAGGGTAAATGAAGATTTTAAAAATACAATGCAAGGAATAAAAACATCGTGCCCCCTTCTCAGAAAGCTGCTGGAGGAAATACCCCACAAAAAAAGAGAAAACCGAGAAAGGAGAAGTAGTGGGATAAGGAAATGGGATCCAGTATAAAAGAGAGACAAGGGAATTCCCGGGATAAGCTAAAGGGAAATTCCATGATCATAATTGTGCACCAGGCCTAGAGAGCCTACAGTCCATATTGGAACACGGTGGAGGGCTACAGGAAATAAATTAAAACTGATTTACCTGATATATTTGAATATATTGAGAAGAAAGTTAATACTTTTAGCTGTTTGCAGATGAATTAGCAGTAGGTACCTAGAAACCTAAGCAAATGGAAAAATGGTGTAATTATTAACTGTAAGGAAAGGAAAGTTATACAGAAAAGGAAGAGTAATCATGATGTACTTTTGACTCAGCTGTGAATATTATTTACAGCCATAGTAATAATGTAAGTACTGACAATTGATTCAACCAAAAATTATGATAGAAAGATGAAGGAGAGGAGATGTAACAGAACTAAACCATTGTATTTTATAATAGGAAGTCAGTAAAGTCCTCAAAGAAAAAATTAAACAGCTGCATAGACCTACTACATAGAATATAGAGGAAAAAATGCCAGAAGAACTAGCTAAAAAGATTTGAAAGTGGTTGCCTCAGGGATTTGAAAATTGTGGGGTATGTAAAAGGGGGAAGGAACTGCTGTTGTTTTGGTACAACTTTTTGGTTTTTTAAATTGTGTTCATGTCTGTCAGATTAAAAAAATTAGTTTTAAGAGGTTGCTCCTTACAGAATGCTCTTGTGTTCAAAATATATACCATTCTGCGGCATTCTAAATCCCCTAGGATTCTGAGAACTCTATCAATTGCAGACGTAGAGTGAGCGGAATGCTATGAAATTGCTGAGGAAGTAATGATTTCTAATAGTACTAGTGGTTGATGTAATCCTTACTTGTAAATATTCATTTTGTTTTAGTGCTAACAAATGGAGATTTTTAAACACCTTAAATAAATGCAGATTAAAATATATTTCATTTCAACATCTCAAATGTATTAGTGTTTAGTTTTCCTCAGTGTTGTCAACACTTTTCATTGTGAATTGACTGCTTTATGCTTCTTTGCAGTTTTTCTGTTGAAAGATGCTTCAGTGTTTCCCGCCCCCTTCTTTTATTTCATTTAAAAAAATACTGCATGCTTATCACAGTCCTTAAGAGTATGCAACAGCTGTTCCAATAATAGCAATAGATACCACCTGATTTTTCATAATACCTGATTATAGGTTGCAATGGTTAATTTGAATCCACACACATTCTTTTCTTATCTTAATCACCTGTTTTTAAAAGCCAAAATGTTGAAGCTTGAAATGGAGATTGAGTTAAATAAATGGAGATTGAGTTAAATAAATTAATCTTCAAATAGGTTTTTCTGTTTTCCAGTTAAAAGGCATGTGGTTCGTGTCCTCTAAAGTCAGCATATTATAGCGTGAAAGAAAGCACAGTTGGAGTAGAACCAGTTGCATGACATTCAACAAGTTTCTTAACCTAAGTCTTATTTTCCCACCTGATAAACAAGAACAGTACCTGCCTGATAATTATGACAATTGATGATGAATCCTGTAAAAAAAAACAAAAACACCCAGTTACTCAGGAGGCCGAGGCAAGATCACTTGAGCCTAGATGTTTGAGAACAGTCTGGGCAACATAGCAAGATCCTGTCTCTTAACAAACAAAACTAAAAAGCTTGGCTTGCTGATCGCAGCTACTATTTGAGTACCTACTATGTACCAAGTATTGTTATTGCTGCTGCTATTCTTTGTTTCAGAGAGACAAAAAATATAATTGAGGGCTCTCAAGTTTATTGTTGTGTCATAAACTTTTTTTGGATCGTCAAGCAAGAGATTTTATGAGAAATATCAACATATTCTTCTACAAAAATAGGAAAATAATATATCTGCATTGCGTCTAAATCTTCATACCTGTAGAATAAAGTCAAAAGCTGCCATCAATGCAGAGCTTACAGTAGTCACTGAGTTTTGCTGGTTTGTTTTTGATTTAGGATAATGGAGTTGAAATAGTTCTCTTTAAAATTTATACTTTTTTTTCCTGTAAAATGCAGTACATTTGACCCATGCCAACTTAAATTTATTTTTAACCTCTAATCCTTGAAGTTTCATGTTATTTATTTAAAAGCAGTTTACTTATTAATAGTACATTTCTGTTTGAAGTCCCTGTTCCTTTTTAAATAATAAAAGTCTTTAGAAATATTTTGTACTCTTTTGGTGAGTAGGGAGAAATTGATATCCTGCTGATATTATAGTTAGTAATTATTTATAATCTTTGATAACATCTAAAAAGAGAAACATTTCTAAGATTTGGGTAGAATTTGTTTTTAAGGTTTACATTATATCTTTGCATGCCTCTATAGAACATGAATTTGAGCATTCATTTGGATAAGTTATCACTCTAGATGCTACCTCCCACCCTTTCTTCTGGTCTCCTTTCTTGTTTGTTCATTTGTTTGTTCATTCATTCATTCATTGTGCAGGCGTTTGAAGAGTTTCCACTATAAGGCCCTAGTCTTAGAAGCTGAGGGTAATGTGGTTGTGTACCATGGAGAACCCTGAGTTGGTTATAGAATCACTTGTGTAAACAGAAAATTACAGTAAAGCAAGATAAATGCTAAAATACAGATACGAAAAGTGGCTATTAAAAATAGAGTAAAAATCATCCTACCAGGTCTAATGGGCAAAGGCTAACAAAAGCTGACCCCTGAGGAAAGAGTTTTCCAAGCCAGAGAAGTAGAGGAAGGACTTGTATTTCTTTGATTAACCAGCTATGTTGCTTATAAAGCTCTTTATATACTTTTCTCCTCAGTATTTTATTTTTTGCTTAATGTTTTTGCCACTTGCAAAGAATTGGCTGGTGTCATCATCATGAGTGGTGGTGAGTTAGGGAAAGCAGCATAGCTTTTGTGTATTTGGTATGAGGTGAAGGAATCAGTTGGGGAAATAGAGAGCAAATGGTAAGCTTACATGTGTCTTTTTATCCTAATACTCCCTGTCAGTGGTGATGCAGTCTTTTAGGATTCTGCTAATAGCTCTGTGATCTTGGGTAAGTGATTTCTTCTCTTTGGATTCCATTTTCCACCACTTTGAAATGGGAGGATTGGTATTAGATGGGCATTTCCTATTAGTAGGTGGGGAAAAAGGAGAAACAGTGACCAAATAAGTTTGTGAACACAGGTAAACAAAGTTAAAGAGATTTCTTTACTGCAGCCTCATACATTATGGCATATGAATTGGATTGCTGGACTTCTAACTTGGCCATGCAAGTTAAGTGAGAGTCAGTAATATGAGTCCAGCTCTGTCTTTTTCCTAATGGTGTAGTGGAAAGAGCATGGGCTTTAGAATCAGACATATCTGGGTTTGAATCCTGAGTACTCCTTAGTAGCTTTATGGCTTTATAAATTATCTAACCTTTCTGAACTTGTCTCCTCATATGTAAATCAGGCAGGATAATGCCTTGGGGAGTTGTAAAGATTATGACATTCCATATGAAAATATCAAATAGAATATCTGATATATAATTGGTCAAAAAAGGTATAACTTAAGTCTACAAATTCCAGAGTTAGTATAGAATGTAACACTTGATAATAGCTATTGATACCCTGCCTACATCTGGTGTTTGAGGTGGACTGTTTGTTGTTTCATATATACTTACAATTTTTCCCCAAGAAAACAAAATATTCTTGAGGGCACATCATTATGTTTTACCATCTACATAGCATTCGACATTCTCCTGGAGACTCAATAAGTGCTTGATAAATACCTGACAGTTTCATCAAAACAGTGGAATAAAGTGAGGTGTGGTTTTCCCTGGTGTATAGTTTATCCTATATTTCTTATAACCAAGGGTAGAAGTCAATGAATTTATGAATATTAATTTTAAATTTCTTTGGTTACTTATGTTAAATGATTAAATTTGAAGTTTGAAATAATTAGGATTATAAGTGAACTGGCATTTATTTACTTGAGTAAACCATAGGAAGGGGGTTATAATAAAGTGTCATTTAATAGTGTAAATTATATTATTGGAATACTAATGTTTTACATTTTGTTTTTCCTCTAAGCAAATGGTTATGAGCCTTAGAGTTTCTGAACTCCAAGTACTGTTGGGCTACGCTGGGAGGAACAAGCACGGACGCAAACACGAACTTCTCACAAAAGCCCTGCATTTGCTAAAGGCTGGCTGTAGTCCTGCTGTACAAATGAAAATTAAGGAACTCTATAGGCGGCGGTTCCCGCAGAAAATCATGACGCCTGCAGACTTGTCCATCCCCAACGTACATTCAAGTCCTATGCCAGCAACTTTGTCTCCATCTACCATTCCACAACTCACTTACGATGGTCACCCTGCATCATCGCCATTGCTCCCTGTTTCTCTTCTGGGACCTAAACATGAACTGGAACTCCCACATCTTACGTCAGCTCTTCACCCAGTCCATCCGGATATAAAACTTCAAAAATTACCATTTTATGATTTACTGGATGAACTGATAAAACCCACCAGTCTAGGTAAGATTATTGTATGATGGTATTTGGTTACTTTTGCAGGATGAATTTTCATTTTAGACTTTTACTTTGTCCCAGTTTATTATTCATAATGAAATTTTCATTTGATAGTAACAGCTGGATAATAATGAAGATCTTTCAAATTTAGATAAAATCAAACGTATAAAAGCTATCTTTCAGAGGAAAAAAGGTAGTATATTGATGGTTATTGACACAGTAAATATTAAAAAGTTTCAAGAATATAAACTTCCAAAGAGTAGTCTTTTAGAAGATTGATTAATATTCTTTTTTTTTTTTTTTTGAGGCAGAGTCTCTCTCTGTCGCCCAGGCTGGAGTGCAGTGGCCAGTTCTCAGCTCACTGCAAACTCCGCCTCCTGGGTTCACGCCATTCTCCTGCCTCAGCCTCCCCAGTAGCTGGGACTACAGGCGCCCGCCACCTCGTCCGGCTAGTTTTTTGTATTTTTTAGTAGAGATGGGGTTTCACTGTGTTAGCCAGGATAGTCTCGATCTGCTGACCTCGTGATCCATCCGTCTCGGCCTCCCAAAGTGCTGGGATTACAGGCTTGAGCCACTGCGCCCGGCAATTGATTAATATTCTATAATATCTCTTATAAATTAGAAAATTAAAACCAAATAAGTCACTACAATCTCTGATTAGTTCTTAATTTTCAGGGATTGATGATCTCTAAAACAAATCACTTACTAGTTTTGATTATTTAAATGAGTGAATGGTTTTAATGATTATAAAAGGAGACTTGAGCTTTGATGTGTATGGTAGTTAAATTTCAGCTGATTTTTTTCAAGCAGAGAAGTGCATGCTTTACAAGCATGCACATGCACATGCACACTCTTGATTACAGTTATATAATATAAATGCTTGAAATTTATTTTGCTCTGTTCTATCATTTGATTTGTAGTCTAGCATATAGAATTCAATATATTAATCAACTTGTAATTTTAATTGCTATAATGCTACATTATTTACTTAATGTAGAATAAAACTCAACTGTTGTGACCTCTGATGTCTTTGGTGTAATATATTTAAAATATCAGACTTCTAAATGCTGGTTTGTTGGCATACTATGGCTGGCAAGCTAAATCCAGTCTGTGGCCTGTTTTTGTGTGTTTCTGAGCTAAGAAATCTGAAAAATATTCCTAAAGAGTTATTAAAAAAAAAAAAAAGAAAGAAAGAAAAAGAATATGTACAGAGACCACATGTGCCTGCAAAGCGCAAAATATTTACCTGTATAGTGAAAACTTGTGAATCCCTGTTGCAAATCATTGAATGTTTCAGTTTAGGGGATTGGCAAGTGTTGAGAACATTTTTTGCGAATTTTTGAGAACATTTTGAAAATGTTTTACTGAAATTCTGTCTTTGAAATATGAGGTGTTTGTTCTTAATTATATTTAGCAGAATTTACCTGAATATATGAAGATTATAGGAGTCATTTGAAACAACATGAGTTTTGTATCACATTATTTCATTTTTTAAGTGGCCATAATAAGAAAACATTTTTTGAGAATCTACTGTATGCTTATAAAACTGACACATGCTCATTGTAAAAAATGGAATTGCCAAAGTTCCTTCCTTGTTAGCTGTTTAGTGTGTATGCATATATAGTACAAGCAAATTGTTTCTTGTTTTTACAGAAGGAATCATATATATAGTATTGTTTAACTTTCCTTTTTTCCCCTTAATAATATATCATAAGTATCTTTTCTTGTCTGTCTGATATATATATATATATATATATCTCCCATTTTAAATTAAAGGCCATATCTGTATCTATCTATATCTCTATATATGGTCTGTATGTGTACATATATGTATGTGTACATATGTGTTATATATTGATCAGTTGATGAAAACGTTGTGACCAGGGGCTTGCAGGAACCTAACCTTATACTTCCCCTAGTAGCAGCAATTATATATTCACAAATTCAGTGTTTGTGGTGATTTTATAGAACATAACTGTCACAAATAATAATAATTGACTATATTTGAAGTATAATTTGATTTGAATGCCAGTTTCCATGAATAAATCTGCTGTTTGTGATATGTATTCACAGAAAGTCACCAAATGAATAGGTGGTGTAGAATTGCTTAGTGATATGTAAATAGATTTTCAGTATCTCATTGTTATAGAATTAAAAACAAACCGATTTGAATATGCATAAAAAGATCTCACCAGAAAGTAATCTGTGGAAGTTTATTGGCTCAATAAATATTTGTTGCAGGGGAATGCTTAGTGAATGTGAAAAATATTTATTGACAAAAGATTTTATGTAATTAGTCTTCAGGGTTTAGAATGAGTATATTTTAAGGCTCTGTTTTTATAGATTCTTTAACATTATTAAGACTTTTTCTGTACTTCAGTAAATGAAGTGGCTACATTTGTCACAGAACTTAGTTTCCTAAATGATTATTTTTGCCAGTAGTTCATTTGTTTTAAATCTTTTAGAAAACCATGTTTTCTGAAAAATTTAATAGCTTCCAGCATTCTCTTTCTTTCTAAACATACATACATTTAAAATCAAGTTTTTAAGAACATAGTTTCGAACACCAGCTGGCTAGTTGATCACAACTATCACTGAGTCCAGAATGGGACAGGCACATTTACTTTTTCATTTTTTCCCTTCTGTTGTGGTCTTAAGCACCAGATTTAAAGAAATTTTAAGATGTTCAAATGTAAACTGAATGTTTTTATGCATGGTTTGTATTTCTAACTAAAATGGAAACAGTAGTTCTGATAAATCCCTTTTTTTTAGATAATTCTCATTCATTCTTACAGTCATTTTGTTATTTCTTTAAATCAATTTAAAATAATTCTAAGGCCTTTATTTTGGAGCCATTATTAAAGTATTCTTTTCATTGTCCATAATTAACTGTAAGAATTGAGAGGTGAAGTAAAAGGTGGTTGTAAAGTAAGATATTTAATTTATTGTTGGCCGGGCGTGGTGGCTCAAGCCTGTAATCCTAGCACTTTGGGAGGCCGAGACGGGCGGATCACGAGGTCAGGAGATCAAGACCATCCTGGCTAACACGGTGAAACCCCGTCTCTACTAAAAAATATAAAAAACGAGCCAGGCGTGGTGGCGGGTGCCTGTAGTCCCCGCTACTCGGGAGGCTGGGGCAGGAGAATGGCGTGAACCCGGGAGGCGGAGCTTGCAGTGAGCTGAGATCCGGCCACTGCACTCCAGTCTGGGAGACAGAGCGAGACTCCGTCTCAAAAAAAAAAAAAATTATTGTTTACTTTTGCCTGCCATTATCTCAATTCTGTTTTTTTCTATGAGGCTTATTTCAGATGCTCTTTTTCTTTAACCTTTTTCATTTATCTTTCTAGGCTTTCCTCCTTTCATCTGTATATTTCTTCCACAGCCAGAATCAATTTCACTTTCTCCACATGCTCTCATAACATTTATTTTTTATTTTTATTTTTAATTTTTTGAAACAGAGCCCCACTCTGTAGCCCAGGCTGGAGTGCAGTGGAACCACTGGGTTCAAGCGATTCTCATGCCTCATCCTCCCATGTGGCTGGGACGTACAGGCACGTGCTACCATGCCCAACTAATTTTGTATTTTTAGTAGAGATAGGGTTTCACCATGCTGGCCAGGCTGGTCTCGAACTCCTTAGTTGATCCACCCACCTCTGCCTCGGAAAGTTCTAGGATTACAGGTGTGAGCCACTGCTCCCACCCTCATAACATTTATTTTTTAAATTTTGTTTTATTTTATTTTATTATTTGAGACAGGGTCTTGCTCTGTTGGCCAGGCTGGAGTGCAGTGGTGTAATCTCAGCTCACTGCAACCTCTGTCTTTCGGGCTGAAACAATTCTCCCACCTCAGCCTCCCCAGTAGCTGAGACTACAGACGTGTGCCATCATACCTGGCTAATTTTAGTATATTTAGTAGAGACAGGGTCTCATCATGTCGCCCAGGCTGGTCTTGAACTCCTGGACTCGAGTGATCTTCCCACCTTGGCTTCCCAAAGTGCTAGGATTACAGGCGTCAGCCACCACACCCAACTTGAATTGTATTTTATTATTATTATTATTTATTTATTTATTTTTTGAGACAGGATCTCGCTCTGTCACCCAGGCTAGAATGCGATGGTGAGATCTTGGTTTGCTGTGGCCTTAACCTCCCAGGCTCATGCAGTTTTCCCACCTCAGCCTCCCAAGTAGTTGAGACCACAGGTGTGTGCCACCACACCTGGCTAATTTTTGTTTTCATTTTTTGTAGAGATGAGGTCTCATCATGTTGCCCAGTCTGTCATAACACTTAATTTACCTCTTATTAAGAGTTTTTGTTTTGTTCCTCAAAATGATAAGGCTTCTGAGGCATTTATCTATAAATCCCCATAATAGCTAGATGTGAACCTGTTACATGGTTGTTGTTCGGTAAACATTTATTAGCTCTTCAACTAGTTTTAATGCAATAGATGGAATCTTTTATTTCATTTTAATTCAGTGGATTTTAACCATTTTACCTTGCAAACACAACTGAGCCATACCACGCAGTCTCATTACAAACAGTGGCTATGATAGGGATGGGAAATAGAATAGGGAAAAATGGTATTCTTCCTCTTATTGCCGTATCCTGTCATCTGTTAGGTTAATTGATGTCTTTGAAATTTAATATACTTAATTAAAAATTTTTTTCCCTAATTACAAAAATGTCGTGTTTGATGTAGAATCCACAGAAATTATGTGCTTACTTTACAGATAAACTTTAAAAATACTTCTGTAGTGTTCCTTTTGTTAGTCATTTATGGGTGTGTGTGTGTTTGTGTGTGTGTGTGTGTGTGTATTTCTGGTTTCATTTTGAAGGAGAGGAGACCCTCACTAGCTTATTTAACCTGGCAGCTGCATATATTATGGATCCATATAAATAATGGAAGAAAATTTTAATTTTGATAGTATGTTGAGCACCTGTGTTAAGGGGTACTTTGTTTGAAATACCTTATTGCTTAGTGTGCCAATATTGGTGTTGATGAGCTATGAAATTTACATAATTATGAAAATAAAAGGAAAAATAATTTTGGATTAAAATATCTTGTCCATTCAGGGACAACATAATTATTTGATATTTCCTCTCAATCCTTTAATAATACCTGTATCATTCAAAATAGTTTATAATATTGTTTATAGTTATTGTTTAAATTGGCTTTGTTAGAACATAATGGCAAAAACATTACTTTCATGGTAAACAAAATAATAGTTCTTTAGGATACAGTATTTGATTTGATTCAGACTTAAGTATAAACAAATCTATTAATAGATTTATATTTGTTACTGGTTTAGCTATTTATATCTTCCTTGACTCAGGTAAATTTTCAAATAGAAAATACATTTTTAACATAGTGCTTTTAAATATTTTTAATATTTTTACTTATTTCAAAGGCCAACATGTATAGAACAGACAGCTTTGCATTCATTTGGACCACAGATACTCCTCTGGTTATGTCCCAGTAAATCCATCATAAATTGAAAATATCCTAAGTCAGAAATGCACTTAATACACTTAACCTACCAAACATGATGGGTTAGCTTAACTTACCTTAAATGTGCCTAAAACATTTACATTAGCCAACATAACATCTAACACAAGTCCTGTTTTATAATTAAGTATTGAATAGCTCATGTAATTTATTGAATATCGTACTGAAGTGAAAAACAGAATGGTTTTGTTACCAACAGAATGGTTGTGTAGGTACTCGAAGTAATTTCTACTCAACACCTATTGTTTTCCTACCACCGTAAAGTCGGAAAATTGTTAAGTCGAGCCATCTGTAGTCATCTAAAAGTATGGTGACTCATCTTGTTTGCTTTGAATCAGATTGAAGTCAAATTTTACCTTCTCAGGGGATGTCTTTTCAAGTTTTTAAAGATCTTAGGCAGTATATCTGAATAAGTTCCCATCATGTATTTATTGATTAGAGATTTATCATTGATTGGTATGAGGCATAATAATTATTGACTATGAGTGTTATTTTTTTTCTTTTTTCTTTTTCCAAGATGGTCTTGCTCTGTTGCCCAGGCTAGAGTGCAGTGGCACGTTCTTGGCTCGCTGCAACCTCCGCTTCCTGGCTCAAGCGATCCTCCCACCTCTCCTCCTGAGTAGCTGGGACGACAGGCAGGAATGACCATGCCTGGCTCATTTGTGTATTTTTTGTAGAGATGGAGTTTTGCAATGTTGGCCAGGCTTGTCTTGAACTTCTGATCTCAAAGCAGTCCGCCAACCTCAGCCTCCCAAAGTGCTAGGATTACAGGTGTGAGCCACCGCACCCAGCTGACTATGAGTGTCAATTCTAATGTTCTAATTCAATGTTCTTTTACTTGATTACTGAAGGATACCATATGTCCTTGCTGTGGTCTGAATGTGTCCCTCTCAAATTTGTATGTTGAAATCTAATTCCCAGTGCAATAGTATTAAGAGGTGGGGCCGTTAGCAGGTGATTAGGTAATGAGGTCACAGTCCTTATGGATGAGATTAACGGCTCTTTTAAAAGAGGCTCCAAGGAACTTGTTTGCCCCCTTTCACCCTGTGAGGACACAGCTAAAAGGTGCTGTCTATGAGGAACAGGCCTCACCAGACACAAAATCTGCAGATGCCTTTATCTTGGACTTCCCAGCTTCCCGAACTGTGAGAAATAAATTTGTTGTTTATAAATTATCCAGTCTGAGGTATTTTGTTATAGCTGCCCAAACGGATTAAGATACTCCTTTTAGCCAATCTAGTTGAAACCAGTAGTGAATTGATTAAAAAAAAAAAGATACATAAGTTAAACATCTTGCTTTAATGTATATTTATTTGCCAGTCTTTGATGTAGGTCAAGGCCTTTTCTTTTGAGACTGATGACTTCCCAGATTTAGATTATAGCAAGATGATTTAAAGGCTTTTATGAAGATAATTTGAGTATAGAATCTGTTGCGGATGGGGAAAAATCTTTTATAGTTGTCTTCAATGGCATTTTTAAAAAAGCACCTTGGCTTTATCAGGTTTTTCCAGAGCATTTAACTTAGTTTTCATGAAAACAGCAACTTTCTTTTTACAGCGTTTTAGCAGTTTTTGTAATATTTAATTCAGTTTTGTAATTACAATTACCAGTGCAACTAACATAAGCAAGTTTGAGAATAAACCTCTGGTTCTTGGTAAGCACACCACATGGTGTGAGCAGAATTGTGCAGAAGCACTGTAGAGTTGTCTACTGGCCACAAGCAGTTAGCTTGGTAGGGCACTGATCTGGATGTTCCATAAAGGGAATGGAGAGCATCAGTTAATCTTAGTATCAGTTAAGAGGGCTTCTACTGAATTTCTTTTGCACCATTCTTCTTAAACTCCCCGAAGGCATTGAAATTAGTTCTTTTGTTTTCTTGCCTGAGAATAATTTAAGTGGTTTATTTTGTGGGGGAACAACACGGATCATAATTGTGGTTGCGTTTTAAAAGAAATCATTTAGCTCCCTTTTACCCCTTTGAGAGGGTTATAATGGGGGGAAGGATCGGGAAAAGTAGAGAAGCAAATTAAGTTTTTTATCATACAGTTATATGTTCATAGTCTCTTTTAGAACTTCAGTTTCTTTTCTCATTGAGCACAGTGACAGTAAATAATGAGTACAAAAATGAAATAATTTCCTAGGCATTTTTCCTTAAGTCTCTGTTTTTCACCAAAAACTATTTAAAATTTTGAAATTATCTGTAAAGATCACCGCCTTTTCTTGGTCCTCCTAAATTCTGAAAGTGCCCTAATACTGTTTAGAAAGTGTTTGGATGCTACAGACTGAAGAATCGGAAACATTGAGAAACATTTAAATTGACCACATGGGTGTCCTTCAGTTTGTGATTAAACAAACCATGTTTTATTTTTCTCATTTTTAAGCCTGGCTTCTATTAAATTTTGGTGTTCATGAAACAGTCTTTTCCATTAAACACCAAGAATGTCTGTTTTCTGGGCTATATATATTTGAATTTTCCTGTGCTCTGTTAAAGGTACAGTTGTTCTTACTTGATATGGGACAGTATACCAATAATTCTGGAGAAGACCGGCAACCTAGATGTGCTGGGTGTGTAGTCTTAGTATTTAAAAAACCTAGATTGACCCTTTTTCCTACTGAAAGTAGAATATTTCTATGTAGATATTTACACCTCGTTTAGGCTTGAGAAGATGTAGAAACAACTTATAGAAAATATTTGAAATATATATATACTTATGTAAACTTGGGTTTTGCTTTAGGAAAAAAGGGAACAGATGCTTTAACACTCCTAAATAGTTAAAATGATCCTTCATGTTTTGTGCAGTGCGGGTAAGGTTTCTGCTATGTCTTAATAATATTGGTTACCAGTGTTTTCTGCCAAGGACTCCTCTGACATTGGATTATATTTCACAGTTTTCTTCTTTTCTCATTTTTTATAATTGAGTTTCCCTTTTTCCACATGCTTAATAGCCAGTGCCTGGAGATCAGGTGATGCAAATTCAAGGACACAGGCTCTGATAAGTATTAGAAAGAGCATTCAAAGGTTTTGTGATTCATTCTACTATGCTTTTAGATAATTCAGCACAAGCTGTGCTCCTCTATACTTGAATTTTGGGAAATCAAGAGCACTAATTTTTCTGTAGGTGGGTTTCTTTGGAAATTTTTCTTCCTAATTGGCAGCCTAGTTTCTGACCTTCAAAACGAAATCTAACACTTACCTGCTAAGTCGTACATTCCTTTGTAGATAATATTCTATCTCTTTATCTGATGATTTTAATGTAATAGTAGTGTTTGTATAGTTGTCATGGGATAGGTAGGATAATGTTGACAAAGGGAGAATCTGATTTTGGGGATCATTTTTTTCTTTTTTTTCTTTTTTGAGACGGAGTCTCACTCTGTCGCCCAGGCTGGAGTGCAGTGGTCTGATCTCAGCTCACTGCAAGCTCCGCCTCCCGGGTTTACGCCATTCTCCTGCCTCAGCCTCCCGAGTAGCTGGGACTACAGGCGCCCGCCACCTCGCCCGGCTAGTTTTTTGTATTTTTTAGTAGAGACGGGGTTTCACCGCGTTAGCCAGGATGGTCTCGATCTCCTGACCGCGTGATCCGCCCGTCTCGGCCTTCCAAAGTGCTGGGATTACAGGCTTGAGCCACTGCGCCCGGCCCTTTTTTTTTTTTTTTTAAAGACGTTTTATTGATACATAGCTGGGTGTTTGGAAAATAATTTTAAGCCATTCTTTTTTTTTTTTTTTTTTTTTTTGGAGACGGGGTCTCTGTGTGTCACCCAGGTTGGAGTGCAGTGGTGGGATCTCAGCTCACTGCAACTTCTGCCTCCCGGGTTCAAGCGATTCTCCTGCCTCAGCCTCCCAAGTACTGGGACTACAGGTGCCTACTGCCATACCTGGCTCATTTTTTGTATTTTAGTAGAGACGGAGTTTCACCATGTTGCCCAGGCTGGTCCCGAAATCCTGAGCTCAGGCAGTCTGCCCCCTCGGCCTCCCAAAGTGCTGGGATTCCAGGCGTGAGCCACCATGCCTGGCCCATTCTTTTTCTTTATTTCATTCCTGACAGTGCTTGCAGCAGACCCCAATAGCTCTGGGCAGAGATCAGTTATTGTAATTCTTTGGCACTACTCTTGGCTAAATTTATTAAAACTGAAATGTAAGTAAGCTTTAGATGTGCCAAAGATGGAGATATTACAGTGCAAAAGAAACTGGATGTTGGATGTAGTACTAGAATCAAATCACTTTAAGATAGGTAAAAATAAAAAGCCTGAATCGTTGAAAAACAAATACATTAGTTTATTATCTCGGTATGTCCTTTCAGGATAATCTGCAGTTCCTAGAATTTTATTTAAGATGTTTATTTTGAAACTGTATTTTTGAATAAAAATTGAAGACTGTCCTTTTTCCATTGTGTGGTTTGACAGCCTTGTCAGAGATCATTTGACTATATATGAGTGAGGGTTTGTTTCTGGGCTTACTGTTCTGTTCCATTGGTCTATATGTCTTTATGGCAAGACCACACTGTTTCGATTACTGTAGCTTTGTAATATGTTTTGAAATCAGGAAGTGTGAGGCTTGCAGTTTTGTTCTTTTTCAAGATTGTTTTTGCTTTTGGGAGTCCCTTGAGATTTTATATGAACTTTAGGATTTTTTTCTACTATTTCTGTAAAAGATACCATTGAGATTTTGATAAAGATTACATTAAATCTGTAGATTGCTTTGAGTATTATGGACATTTGAACAATGTTTTTTTCTTTCTGTTAATGTGATGTATTACATTGAATTTCATACACTGAACCATCCTTGCATTCCAGGAATAAATCCCACTTGATCATTATATAAAACTCTTTTCATATGCTATTGAATTTGAAGTGTAGACATTCTTTTCTTGTTCCTTAGGAAAAGCATCTTGTCTTTCACCATTAAGTATAATGTTAGCTTTGGAGTCTTTCATAGATGCCCTTCCTGTTGAGTTTTTTAATTATAAAAGCATGTTGTAATTAATTAATTAGTTTATTTATTTTTGAGACAGAGTTTTACTCTTGTCACCTAGGCTGGAGTGCAATGGCATGATCTCAGCTCACTGCAACCTCCACCTCCCCGGTTCAAGCAATTCTTCTGCCTTAGCCTCCCAAGTAGCTGGGACTACAGGCGCGCACCACCATGCCTGGCTAATTTTTGTATTTTTAGTAGAGACGAGGTTTCCCCGCATTGGCCAGGCTGGTGTCAAACTCCTGAGCTCAGGTGATCCACCCGCCTTGGCCTCCCAAAGTGCTGGGATTACAGGTGTGAGCCACTGCGCCTGGCCTGCATGTTGTAATTTATTAAATGCGTTTTCAACATCTGATGAGATGATTGTATAGTTTTTCCCATTATTCTGTTAATATGGTGTATAACACTGATTGCTTTTCATATATTAAACCAGCAGCTGTTGGATTTTGTCTGATTCCATATGACCTATCCTACCTCCTAGAGGCGTAAATAACATTTTCCAGTTCCAACATTTGTGGAGTTTCTTAATCAATTCTGGATTTTATTTTTATTTACATGAGTATAGGGCTCTAATTTTATTTTTTTCCCAAAACTTCCTTTGAATGTTATTCTAGATCTTACTCTGTTCCACTGGTCTAATTGTATACTTTTCTGCTAACATGGAATTATTGTACAGTTGACCCTTGAACAACAAGGGGATTGGGATGCCACCCCCGCAACAAAAACAGTCAAAAATTCACATGTAACTTTTGACTCCCCCAAAACTTTACTATAACCTACTGTTTACCAGAAGCCTTACCAATAACATAAACAGTTGATTAACACATATTTTGTATATGTATTGTGTACTGTATTCTTATAGTACAGTAAGCTAGAGAAAAGAAACCGTTACTAAGAAAATCATAAGGAAAGAAAATATATTTACTATTCAGTAAGTGGATCATTATAAAGGTTTTCATACTTGTTATGTTTGCATTGAGTAGGCTAAAGGGGAGGAGTAATAGGATTTTCATCTTACTGTTTAAGAGGTGGCAGAGGTGGAAGAAAATCTGTGTATAAATGGACCCACACAGTTCAAATCTGTGTAGTTCAAAGGTCAATTGTATTTAATTTTTTGATTGTTTTAAAATTTTTAAATAGGTAATACATTGATATACAAAAATCAAAAGTTACAAAAGGGTTTGTAATGAAAAGGAAGTCCCTCTCTCACCCTTATTTCAATCACAGGTGTTGCTTTCAGTTCTTTTTATATCTTTACTGAGATAGTTCTTGCACATACAAACAAACATATTTGCGTCATTCTTTTTTAGCAGCTACTTAGTAGGCAGTTGATTCGTTGGATTCTGTGTTATTAAATATTCTGTTGGTCGACATTTGGGTAGTTTCTTGCTGTTGAAAACATTGCTGTAGAGGATATTCTGTGAATATATATCACTATGCACTTGTCTAAATATAGCCAGTAGTTTTATAATTCCTAGAAATAGAAAGCGCATCTAAATATTTTTTGTAGATGTTGCCAAATTTCCCTCTAGAGAAACGTGTGTGTGCTAATTTGTAATCTTACAGGCTCTGTAAGAGACTGTTTTTTCCTCCTGTGCCTTCCTTCAACGATACAGTGTGTTATTAAACTTTTTGATCTTTCCATATTATAAGCTGAAAATGTGTAACTCATTATAGTTTTAACTTGCACTTCTCTTATGGGTGAGGGTGAAGTTTTTTGTTGTTTTTAAAAAATATATTTTTTTATTATAAAAGCATATTATTTATTTATTTATTTATGAGACGGAGTTTTACTCTTGTCACCCAGGCTGGGGGGTGACACACTCTGTCTCTCTCTCTCTCTATATATATTTGTTGTTGTTGTTGTTTTGTTTTATTTTGTTTTTTGTTTTTTTTAACTGTTCAAAGTTCTTTGAACTTTTCATTTTAAAATTCGGTGGTTGGGCTTTTTCACCCTGATTTATAGACTTAAGAAATTTAGCACTTTGTGATATAAATTGCATATTTTTATATGCAATTTAAAGGAAAAAATACTTTTTCCCTTGTGCTTGTCTTTTGAGTGTTTTTTATTATTGGTGTTGCACGTTAGCTGTCAGTTCCTTTTTATTGCTAAGTAGTAATTCATGGTATGGATATATCACAATTTCTCTAACCATTCAGCCTATTTAAGAGCATTTTGGTTGTCTGCAGTTTTTGGCTGTCACAAATAATGTTATCCTGAGTATTCATGTACAGGTGCTTGCATGGACATAAGTTTTTTTTTTTTTCCTCCAAATACATGCCCAGGAATGGAATTGCTGGGTCATATGTGTAAGTATATGAGTTTTTTCTTTTTCCTTTTTTTTTTTTGGGAGAAAATACCAAGTTGTCTCCCTGAGTGGGTGTACCACTTTCTGTTTCTTCTGGTATCGTAGGAGAAGTCCAGTTTTTCTCTATCTTTGCCAGCATATTTGTTATTATCACTTTTTTATTTTTAGGTGTTTAAGTATGTATGTAACGATAACTCTTTTGGTTTTAATTTACATTTTCCTAATGACTAATGATGTTGAACATCTTTCCACATACTTATTTGCCATCTGTCCACATACTTATACTCTTTGGTGAAATGTCTGTGCATATTTTTCTCATTCTTTAATTGAATTACTTGTTTTTATACTATTGACTTTTGAGAGTTCCTTTGTATGTTGTAGATACTAGTTTTAGTCAGACATGTAGTTTGCAAATATTTTCTTCCAGTCTGTAGCTTATATTTCTTTGAACAAAAAAAAAACCACCTTTTGATTTTGAAATAATTATAGATTTGTAGGAAGTTGAGAAATGTATAGGAACATCCTGTATACTCTTCACCTAGCCTTCTCCATTGTTAACATCTTTCTTAATATAGTGCAGTATCCAAACTAGGACATAACATTGGTACAGTACACAGAGCTTTTCAGATTTTATTAGTTGTATTTGCACTCGTGTGTATTTGTAGCTCTGTGCAAATTTATCACATGTAACTACCACCACAATAAAAGATGCTTAACTATCCTGTCACCCACAAGACAGTCTTGCTAACCTTTTGATACACTCACCCACTCTCTCTAGCCCCAGAGGTTCATCCGAGTTGCTGTGTATATCACTAGTTTGTTCCTTTTTTGGCGCGGGGCTGAGAAGTATTCTATCACATAATGTACTTTCATTTGTTTAAACATTTACCCACTGAAGAACATTCACATAGTTTTCTGTGTTTGTCTGTTAATGAATAAAGTTGCTATGAATATTCCTATACAATTTTATGTGCGAAAATAAGTTTTTATATCTCTAGGGTAAATGCCCAAGGGTTATCAGTTGCTGGGCTGTATGGTAGTTGTAGTTGTAGTTGTAGTTGTAGTTTTAAAAGGTCTGCAAAATTATTTTCCAGAGTGACTGTATCATTTTACATTCCTAGTGGACATGTATGAGTGATCCAGTGTTTCTGCTTCCTTGTAAGCATTTGGTGTTATCACTATTTTTTAGTTTTGCCATTTTGATAGGAATATAGTGATGTCTCTTTGTGTTTTGTTGTTTTTGTTTTGTTTTGTTTTGTTTGAGACAAGGTCTCACTCTGTCACCCAGGGTGGAGGGCAGTGGCACGATCATGGTTCCCTGCAGCCTCAACCTCCCTGGCTCAGGTGATCCGCTCACCTCTCAAGCCTCCCAGGTAGTTGGGACTACAGGCACGCGCCACCACACCTGGCTAATTCTTTGTATTTTCTGTAGAGACAGGGTTTCGCCATATTGGCCGGGCTGGTCTCAAACTCCTGGAGTCAAGTGATCTTATCCCCTTAACCCCCCAAAGTGCTAGGATTACAGGTGTGAGCCACCATGGCTGGCCTTCATTGTGGTTTTGATTTGCATTTCCCTAGTAGCTAATGATTTTGAACATCCTTTTATGTGTTTATTTGCCATCTGAATATCCTCTTCAGTGAAATATCTTTTTATGTCTTTAGTCTCTTCTAATTGCAGTGGGTTTTTTTTGTTTTTTTTTTTAACTGATGAGTTTTCAGAGTTCTTTCTAGATTCTAGATTCTAGTCCTTCGTTGGGTTTGTGGTTTGCAGATCTTTTCTCTTGTGGTGTCACTTGTCTTTTTTGTTTGTTTGTTTCCTTGTTTGTTGTTGACATGGGGTCTCACCGTGTTGCTCAGGCTGCAGTGCAGTGGCTATTCACAAGAGTGATTATAGTTTACCTTACTCTCAAATTCCTGGGTTCGAGCATCCCTCCTGCCTCAGCCTCCTGAGTAGCTGGAACTACAGATGCATGCCACTGTGCCTGGCTTATCTTCTTAATAGGAATTTTTTACACAGAACAAAATCTTTAATTTTGAGGAAGTCTAATGTATTGATTTCTTTGTTAGATGTGTGTTTTTGGTTTCTACTCTAAGAGCCCCACTTGCACACTCACCCCGCTTTTTTGACTTGCTCTGTCACCCAGGCTGGAATGCAGTGGCATGTGATCATAGCTCACTGCAATCTTGAACTCCTGGGCTCAGGCAATCCTCCGGCCTCAGCCTTCTGAGTATTTGAGACTACAGGGCTGTGCCACTGTGCCCAACTAATTTATTTTTTACTTTTTGTAGAGACGAGATCTCACTGTGTTGCCCAAGCTGGTCTCATACTCCTGGCCTCAAGTGATGCTCCCACCTCAGCCTCCCAAAACACTGAAATTATGGGCGTGAGCCATAGTGCCCAGCCAAGTCAAAAACCTCTCTGCCTGACTTTAGATTTGGAAGATTTATTTTTTCCCCCCCGAGAATTTATATTTTCACATTTTACCTTTAAATCTGTGATCCATTTGTTACTACTTTTTATATATAAGGTGTGAGATTGAGATTGAGATTCATTTATGGAGATCTAACTGTTCTTAAGCCTTTATTGAAAAGGCCATCCTCCTCCATTGAATTACTTTTGCATCTTTATCAGAAATCATTGTCCATACCTATGTGGGTCTCTTTCTGGGTCCTCTGTTCCATTGATCAGTGTTTCTGTCTCCCACCATTACCACATGGTCTTGATTACTGTGTCAGACTCTGTAATAAGTCATAAAAGTAGGTAGAGTAATTGCTTTTACTTCATTTAAATATTCTTCTAGTTCTTTTGCCTTTCCACACAAATTTTAGAATTATCTTCTCTCTCTCTACAAATAATCTTGCTGGGATTTTGATAGGAATTGCGTTAAACCTGCATATCAATTTAGGGATGATTAATAATTTTTCTATTTTGAGCCTTCCAGTATATGAACATGGTATGTCTTGCCGTTTGTTTAGATCTTTTAAAAACTTTATTCATCAGCATTTTGTAGTTTTCAGTATATAGTTCCCACACTTGTTTTGTTAGATCTATACTTAAATATTTTGTTTTTTTTCTGAGTGATTATGTCTTGTGACCTTGCTGAGCTCACTTTTAGTTCTAGGAAGTTTTTTGTCAATTTGAGGGGTATTTCTTCATAGACTACCTTGTTTTCTGCAAACAGGGACAGTTTTTATTTCTTCCTTTACAATCTGCCTGCTGCCTTCCATTTATTTACTTTGCCTTATTGCTTTATGACTCTAATAGAGGGTTGAATAATAGTGGTGACAGCGAACATTCTTCTTTGATTTTTGGTTCTTTTTTTTTGAGACAGGGTCTCATCTGTTGCCCAGGCTGGAGTATAGTAGCACAGTCTCAGCTCATTGCAACATCCACCTCCTGGACTCAAGTGATCTTTCTGCCTCAACCTTCTGAGTAGCTGGGACTACAGGTGCACACCACCACACCCAGCTAATTTTCGTATTTTAGTAGAGATGGGGTTTCACCATGTTGGCCAGGCTGGTCTTGAACTCCTAGCCTCAAGTGATCCGCCCGCCTTGCCCACCCAAATAGCTGGGATTACAGGTGTGAGCCACTCTGCCCAACCCCTCTTTGATTTCGATCTTAGGGGGAAAGCTAAAAATGATAATTTTTTTTTTCTGTTTTTAGACTTTTGCCCTTGAAGTCTACCATGTTTTATATTATTATCCTTTTTTTTTTTTTAAAGCTTTTTGTTAGCATTTGTCTGTCATAAATTTTGTTCTTTTGTTTTCAGCCTGGACATAAACTTTGTTCTTTTGTTTTCAACCTTTTGTGGTGGTTATTTTTGGGTTCTTTATGATTTTTGTTTTAAAAATAGCTTTATTGACATATAATTCATATACCATAAAATATATTCCTTTAAAGTATGCAATTCAGTGGTTTTACTATATCCACAGAGTTGTGCAGCCATCATCACTGTCCATTTTAGAACATTTCCATCACCCAGAAAAGAGACTCTCTACCCTTTATCAATCACTCTTTAGTCCCACCTCTCCCATCCCCTGAAGCTACTAATACTGCATCTGTCTTTATAGATTTTCCTATTTTGGACATTTCATATAAATGGAATTGTATGGTATATTACCTTCTGTGACTGGCTTTTTCCATTTAGAATGATGTTTTCAAGTTCATAAAGTTGTATGTGCCAAAACTTTCTTTTTAATGGCCAAGTAATATTCTGTTATATGGATATACCACATTTTGTTTATATATTCATCAGTTGATGGGCATCTGAGTTGTCTCCACTTTTTGGCTAATATGAATATTCGTGTATAATTTTTTGTGTGGATATACATTTTCAGTTCTTTTGGTTGAATACCTAGAACTAGAAATACTGGCTCGTATGGTAACTTTGTTTAACCTTTGAAGAACTGCCAGACTGTTTTCTAAAGCAGCTGTACCATTTATATTCCCACTAGTAATTTATGAGGATTCTCATTTCTCTCCACATCCTTACCAACACTTTTTATTGTATGTCTTTTTTAATATAGTCATCCTAGTGACATCTCATTGTGGTAGATTTCTGTCTTACAAATAGCATGTAGCTGGCTTTTTAAAAACTCAGTCTTAAAATTTAACTTCCTCTCATTTTTATGCTAATGTTACGTTTGGTCTGTGTTCTGCCATCTTAATTTGTTTTCTCTTTGTCATTTTTTTCTGACCTCTGTGATATTAATTATACTTTGTTTCTCTTTTATTTTCTAATGATTTAGGAGTTCTGCCTTCTATTTCTGTAAGTAGTTACCATTGAAATTTTACCCAACACATTTAAGCCTAAATTTTACTGCCAACATGGACAACTTTTTTTTTTTTTTTTTTTGAGACGGAGTCTTGCTCTGCCACCCAGGCTGGAGTGCAGTGGCCGGATCTCAGCTCACTGCAAGCTCCGCCTCCCGGGTTTACGCCATTCTCCTGCCTCAGCCTCCCGAGTAGCTGGGACTACAGGCGCCCGCCTCGTCGCCCGGCTAGTTTTTTGTATTTTTAAGTAGAGACAGGGTTTCACCGTATTAGCCAGGATGGTCTCTATCTCCTGACCTCGTGATCCGCCCGTCTCGGCCTCCCAAAGTGCTGGGATTACAGGCTTGAGCCACCGCACCCAGCCCCAACATGGACAACTTTTAAGAGTAATCACTGTGTCTTGCCTCTTCTCCTCTTCACTAATTTATCCTATCAGAAATGTATTCATATTTGTTTGTTTCTTCAAAATCCATATTAACCACAGAGAGATAAATATTTCGTGTTCTCACTTATATGTGAGAGCTAAAAACAATTGATCTCACGGAGGTGGAGACTAAAATGGTGATTACCAGAGGGAGACTATAGCTAATAAGAATTTATTATGTATTTCAAAATAGCCAGAAGAGAAGATATGATGTGTTCCTAGCACAAAGAAATGATAAATGTTTGAGGTGATGGGTATCCTAGTTACCCTAATTTAATCATTGCACATTATATGCATGTACAAAAATATATATTCCATAAATATGTACAGCAGTTATGTAACAAAGTTTACATAAGGGCCTCTGACGGAAGGGGCATTTTGCCACATTGCATAGTGACAGTCAAAATCTTAATAGGTTCAATAGTTAAATTATGAAACAATTGCTATTGAATGAAGAAACTATTTGTCTTTAGTGCTTTACTTTAGATTATTTTGAGAGGACTATAGTGTATGGCTAAGAAGCAGTCATTCAACTCTGGGTAGGTGGGTTAGGTTTAAGAAAATCTGATGACTGCATTGAGAATTGTGTTAAAGCTCAGCCAAGAGAGCTGAGCTGTAACAATATTTAATTTGCCACATTGCAGTTTCATCCATCTAGAATTTTAGGAAATTCAGGTTTTCCGGTTCACTCAGGATATGAATTGTTAACTTCCTCTTTAGCAGAGATAGTATATTACTATTTACCAGATAGTCTTAATACTCTAACTTATATTTTTACTTCAGATGTTTTTCTAGAATTTATCTAGATTACTTTAGATAAGTAAATCAGGCCATTTGTTTGTATTTATTATTGGCATATTTGTGTATAATTTCCTTATGCCTTTGTAGATCGTGGAGTTCTTTTGAAGTCAGTTTCAAGTCTAAGATTATATTTATGTATGTGATTTTTTTCTCATATTTCACACTTTCCCACCATATTATCTAGGTTTGCTACATCAGAATTGGAGAATGACATTTAACTTAGTGTTTCCAGAATAAAGAAGCTGGAGCTTTTACTACCTCATAAGTAATCTATTTTAGCCTTTTTAAGTCTGCAGCTTCCTTTCACTTTACTTTCCAATCTAGCGTTTCACCTAGATTCTGTTTTTACGCCAGTTATGCTTTATAGATTAAACCTCTGAAATGTGTTTAATCTGTATAAAATGAAATTATAGCTGGGCGCAGTGGTGCACACCTGTAGCCCCAGCTACTTGGGAGGCTGAGCATGAGAGTTGGTTGAGCCCAGGAGTTCCAAACCAGCCTGGGCAACATAGCAAAACCCCATCTCTAAAAAAAATTTTTTTAAAATAAATAACAATAACCTTAAAATGAAATTATGGTTCTCAATGATAGTGGCTTGTTAAATCTCTTATAGCCCCACATAGATTAGATTTTCAATATAAAGTTAGAGGATAGGCACTTTCTTTTTAGATGCTTGAGAAATTACCTCACATAAACATTTTACCATTTAAAAAATGATGTTTACCAGTCCATTTCAGTTCTTCAACTGAGGTCCATTATAAAATATACTACTTTTGCTCTATAGCAAGCTACAGTTGTAGATATTGATTCAATTAAAGGTGATATTTCCTTTTCCAGTTGATTTTTATACTCTAATTTGTGTATACATACACTTTGACACATGAATATGTGTGTGTAAGAGACAGAGTGCATTCGTTTGCACCCAGGGTTGGAGGAAAGAAGAGAAAGAAATGAGAATATATATATTGGAGATACTTGGCTATTTGTACCTCACCTGCCCATGAAGGCTAAAAATGGATGGTTAAACACCTGTCTCTGTGCCCATATTGAAAATGACCTTTGCAAAAAAAAAAAAAAAAGAACAAAAGAAACACAAAAACACTTTAGAAAATAACTTTTGCTTCTAGACCTCTAAATTTTTCTGAATGAAGAGTTTTGTGGTTTCCGAAAGATGAAATAGTAGAAGCAGAAAGAAAATATTCTCTCACCTAGGTGCAAAACTGTCCCAGGCCAAATTCTAACAGAAAGTTGCATTTGTCAGCCTCCCAGTTGTCTCTCCTCATGTTTCCCCCACCTTTGTCTGCCCCCTCCTTAGTTGTCTGGTGTGTTCATCTCCTCACTTTGCCATTTTCCTCAGGTCTGTAGATATGCCTCTTATACCCCACAAAATCCCCTCCAGTTTCCTTCTAATATTATCTATAAAGCAGAAGAAAACAGTTTGATCTGTAGAGTGAAGGGGGGGGGGTTAGGCTGTAATGTCAGTGTGTTAGACCTACTGCTGAAAATTCCTGAAATTCTTCATCGATTACAATAGTGTTCCATACTTAATTACAGCACAGCAAGCTTTTCTCCAGCATTGTGTTGGATCGCTGTTTCTTTGGTTGAACACAGATGAAATTGGGTTATATTTAGGGGTCACATAGTTTGAAAATAATTCATGGGTGTTTAAAAGACTAGCATATTCACCATGGTAAGATGCACTCATGAGGAGATGAGACCCTTTGTACTTCCTAGAGTACAAAGAAACAGACTGACCTAGAGAACCATATTCTAAGAAGTCTACTTTTGCTTAAGCATTTTTCTGGGTCAGCTCCAGTAAATGAATCTTGCTATTCATAATAGTTCTTCTTCTGAACCTATAAGTTTTTTACTTATGGATGAGAGTCCAGGATAGTAGCTATTTGTACATGTTTGCTTATTTGCAATTTATGTGTTTGTTAGGGATTGTCCATTAACTTACAGCTGTTTTCACTCTGATCACTCTGATCATCGTTCCTAGCAAGTGTGCTTAGGTATGGGCTCACTTCCTATCACCTCACTCTAATGAGTCCTCTTAATCCTTATCAGAAGGAAATTCCATTTCTTCTTAGGGGAAAGTGAACATAATAGTGTGTAAGATTGAGTTATCTTAAGTTGTATATTTCAGAAGTATAAATCAATATTTACTCAAATGCCTGGAATTTCTGGTTCATCTGTTGTGAATATAAAACCACTTATGGGCAAATGTTAAGTGTCTACTATTTATATTAGATATTTATAGTCATTGGAGCCTTTCCTGGGATCATGAATTTAGGCTACTACTCAATTTTTACTACTTTACCCTTATACTTTCATTTGAAAAAGAAATGATTGTTTAGAATGGATTTGAAAGTGTCTATTAAACTACATCTAAGAGCAATTATAAAACTAATAATAATGTGTGATGAAAGATAAGGTGGCCATCATTTATAAACAGGAAAAAAGCTGATGGTAAATACTTATGCTTATACTTAGCTAGAGAAAACACACATTAAAAAAAAAAACTCTAAATATATAGTCACTTTGTTTCTATCTCTATCACCAGTAAATGTAATATATTGTTTATAGGTAGTGAAATATTATTTTAAATGATTTTTCTTTCTAGAATTAGAGTATAGCCAGAAACTATTAACTAATCTTGTACAAGAAAACTACTAGAAAATCAACAGTAAGGAAGAGTTAGAATTAAAATCTACCTAAAACTAGCATAAGCATAAAAGCTAATCCATTAATTTATATAACCAAAGATTAAGGAGCTTGATGCAGAGCTCAATGAACATCACCATAATCTTTTTCTTGACTCTCCATTTCTCTTGCCAGCCCCTGCCACATCACTTTGATCCTCAGTGTGACAAATTCCATAGATAAGTTTTCTGTAGTCACTGTCTCCAGTTCCTCACCTTTCATTCTCCTGTAAGTCTACTCCAGTCAGGCTTTTGCTTCAGTCAGTCCACTGAAACTTCCCTTGTCAAGAACATCTGTGATGCCAAACCCCACGATCTGTTCTCAGTCTTCAGGTTCCTTGATCTATTAGTATTTGACACAGTTGATGAGGTTCTCCTACTTGTGCACTCCCTCACTTGATCTCTAGGATCCCACACTCTCTTGATTTTCCTATCATGCTAGTCATTTCTTCTTGGATGTCTTTCCTCGTTCTTCCTCTTCTCTTCCCACACTCACTCCCTTGATGATTTGAACTAGTCTCAAGGCCTTAAATAGTAATTAAACACTGAGGACCCTAAATTTATATCTCAAGACCTCGCTCATGAGTTCTGGAGTTTCCAACTGCCTGCTTCATAGCACCATTCAGGTAGCTATCTCACACTTAACATGTCTAAAACAACTTTTTTTCTTCTTCCAAAATGAAGTCTACCCTCAGTATTCTCCCTTTCGGTTAAGCGTATCTTCATCCTTTTTGTTGCTGAGGTCAAAAACTCAATTATCCTGACTCTTCTCTTTTGTTATGTTCCAGTTTCATTAGTTAGGATGTTTTATTGGCTCCACCCTTAAATTATACCTAGAATCTGACCACTTCTCATGAACTTTACTGCTACTATGCTTATCTGAACCACCATTGTCTCTCACCTGGATTATTATGTTAATCTCTGTGCCTACCTTTGTTCCTTGTGTAATATTCTCAACTTACTAGCCAGAGTGATACTTTTAAATAAAAGCTAATCATGTTACTCCTCTGTTTAAAACTTTACATTTGACTGGCCATCGTTGTTACCTGTCTGATATCATCACCTGTAACTATTCTTACTGTTACCTTGACTCTGACCACACTGGTCTATTTGCTGTTTCTCAGATACTGTGTATACTCTTGTCTTGGGCCTTGGCATGAGTGTTTTCTTTTCCTGGAATACTCATCCCACAAATACTCACATGGCTATCTGCTTCATCTTCTTCTAGTCAAGGTATTAATATTCCTGATGAGACACTTAGCCTGCCTACCCTATTCCTTCCAATTCCCATTACACTGCCCTATTATTTCCATAACATTATCAACATCTGACATACTTTACTATGTGTATTATTTATTTTCTTTCTCTTCTCATTAGAATGTAAATGCTATAAGGGCAGTGGTTTGGGTCTCTTGTTTATTGAAGTACGCTAAGCACCTAGAATATTATTTTACACATATTAGGTGCTCAATAAATATTTGTTGAGTAAATATTTGTAGAACAGATTTGTTTCATATTCTCCATTTTGTGGTTCTGCTTCCTTTATGTCAATCCCATTTTTAGGTATTGTATGGGTCCCAGCAGTTTCTGGAAACCCTCCAGATTCAAATCTAGCCAGCAAGAGAGTAAATCTTTGTCCTAGCATTCCCAGGAAAAGGACTGAGGTTCACTATGATTATACTATTTTAAAATGCCTTATTCAGCCCTTGACCAGTCAACCCTGGCCAGGAGAAAAGCAAAACTCTTTTTGGCCTAGACTTGAAAATTGGTCATATGTTCCAAGTCTGAAACTAGAGGTAAAGATACAAACACAAATGTCTATTCAGGGAATTAGAAGCTACTGAATAAGCATATAAGAAATGTCTACTCACTTTTGTATACCATTGTTTTACAACTGTGATCCTTGGTTACTGGCTGCATGGGATGTTAGTAGGTGCTCTTTGACCATGCCCCATTAAGTTCAGAAACTTAAATTTAAACAATTTTTATTCCTGTGGAATGTCTCAATTTTTAGTATGGTAATGTATTTTATGAATCTCTAAGCCAGAGATATTTTATGCATCAGTTTCCCCAAATTCTTTGAACATGAAACCCTTATCCCTCCAGAATATCTCAAGGTATATTCTCATGCAGCTCACTATGAGAAATATTGGTATGTCTGCTAAAAATTAGAAAATTGAAGAAGAATCTCATACAACAATAAAAAAGAAAATGAATACTTTTCAAATGTATAGGACCTATTTGAAGAAAAATTTTTTTACAGGCCCCCAGATATTTTAATACATAGAAAGACAGTTCTTTGAAAGATACTTACAGCTGGGTGCAGTGGCTCATGCCTGTAATCCCAGCACTTTGGGAGGCCGAGGTGGGTGGATCACCTGAAGGTCGGGAATTCAAGAGCAGCCTGGCCAACATGATGAAACCCCGTCTTTACTAAAATATAAAAAATTAGCCAGGTGTGGTGGTGGGTGCCTGTAATCCCAGCTACTCAGGAGGCTGAGGCAGGAGAATTGCTTTAACCTGGGAGGCGGAGGTTGCAGTGAGGCAAGATCACACCAATGCACTCCAGCCTGGGCAACAACAGTGAAACTTCTTGTCAAAAAAAATTAGCTGGGCATGGTAGTGCGTGCCTGTAGTCCCAGCTACTCAAGAGGCTGACGTGCAAGGATCACTTGAGCCTGGGGAGATCAAGGCTGCATTCCAGCACTCCAGCCTGGGTGACAGAGTAGGACCCTGTCTCCAAAAAAAAAAAAAAAAAAAGATATTTATTCTCAATAATTTTATGTAGTTGTAGTTTAAAATCTAGTTTAGTAGAGAGGAGTGTGATGGAAAGAGGAGAACTTAATCAAATGATTCTGAAGTTTCATTTTGTTGTAGACTATTTTTATTGCAAGAAAGAATAATAACCTCAGGTCACCCAAGAAAAGGTTATTGTATTGAATATATAGGGTTTAAAACCAGTATCAGAAAGTTATGATTATGTACTTTCTCTGGTTGGCTGTGTGCTTTTTTCTTTCCCTCTGTGGCATCTGTATATCTTTGTAAGCATCTGTTTTGTTTGCTTCTGGTTACCTGCCCTTAGTCCCCGTACTCCATACTCCAAATCTTGAATTAAACTGCTTTGGGTTGATTTTAGTTAATCTGTCGCTAATGGATGGATCCCTTTAGGCCTTGTCATTTTATTGATTGTCCAGAAGTCAGTAGATGGGCCACCCCTGGGAAAATTATGCTCCTTGATCCTATCAGTGTCTGCTCAGTGCTACTTCCGTGATCAGAGGTGAGAGTTGGGAAGATTTTACTAGAAGTTGGGTGTGTTAGGCATCATGACTAAAATAATCTAGAAGAAAAAAAATAAAAATAGCCAGAGGAATTCTGAAAAGAGAGTATCTCTATATATTGCAGGGGTGTAGTAATTTAAGCTGTGGAACTGTTGCCTGAATAAGCAGTAAATAAAGTAGAAATACAATTTTCAAATAACATAAAAGTGAAATTACTAATTAGAGGTATGAATTGGATATTAAATTGTTCAGGAGTACCTAATTGGCCATTAAAAAGTAAAATTCCTATCTTGCAATTTAACAGTAATATCAAAATGGTTTAAAGATTTAAGTGCTTAAAAATGAAGCAAACAATTTCAGAGGAAAATATAAGTTGCACTGAAATAAATGCATAGATAATATTTAAATAATATTGAGGTGAGGAAGGAATTTTCCCTAGAGTAAAACCACAGAGAGATCAAGATTTTATTGGGGAGACTCAAAAAGAAAGGTTTATTATACTAAATGGGAAAATGAATAAACTAGGGGAATATTTGCAATAGGACCATAGTACATTTTTTAATATAGAAAAGACTGTTAGAAACAATTTGTGTGTGGATTAGGGGTGCTTAATCCTACCTGACCTTCATACAGTATTACCCCAGTCCATACACTCTCCCAATTTCTTGGGTGACTTTTGTGTCTTAGTCTCGTACTACATACATCCAACAACAGTTGTTGAGCCGTAACTCTTTGGTGATTACTTTGCGTTTTATTTCTTCCTCACTGAGAAAATGGAACCAATCAGAAGATAACTTGTAAAGGCTTCCACCAATATATACCTTATGCCCACGTGCCTATATCTCTGCCCATTTGCTGTATATGTTTTCTTCTGTAACTGAGGGTGAATGCTCTGGTATCTGTACTGAGACCAGACTCTACACTTGCACGTTAAATCCCACTCACTTGCTTACTCAAGGCTGTTGCTTAGTAATTCTTTCTCTGCTACATCAATTTTTTTGCCTCTTTACTAGCTCAGTTCCCCTATCTTAAAAAAACGACTTTTCTCCTAATTTCCCTCCAGTTACATCCTTGTTTTCTTTTCCTTCACCACAAAATTCCTTTCCAGGGATGTATCAATTTACGGTCTTTGATTTATTTCCTCCTTTTCTCTCATGAACCCTTTCTAGGTAGGTTTTCGACTAAGCTCATGCCAAAGAAACTGTTATTATCTAGGTTATCAGTGACCATTATATCACCAAAAACAGTAGTCATTTCGCAGTTTGGAAGAATTAAATCTTTTTAAAAAATGTAAAGAATGCCTACTACAGCCTAATAGGGTGGTGCACAATACAGTAAAAGGCCAATAAAGGTAAAAAGTAGTTAATTTCTAAAAAGTCAAAGAAGCGCAAATTTAAGACAATAAGATGTTTCTTATTCACTGTCCAGTGTCAGCAAGAAAATCTAGAACTTTCATATACCATTTGGTTATGCAAGTGAAAATTGGTACATTTCTGGAAGCAATTTGACGACTTTTACAAGAGCTTTAAAATTGTGTTTATCTTTTGACTTGCCCATTCTACTTCTAAGAGTATGTCTCAGGGAAATAACATACAAATGCATGATGCATCCACACACATACAACCAGGGAGGGAAGGATTCATCAAGGCATTAGTTCTGGAAGGGAAACATGAAAATGACCTAAGTGTTTGGCCACAGGAGATTGGTTAAAGTATGGTACATCTATATGGTATAATACCAAGTAGCTACTTAAAATGATGACATCAATTTGTTTATTTATTTGAAATTATTTTAAACTTTTTTCACATCAAGTTACCATTAAAGATATGTTTTTTAACATGGAAAGACTTTAATTTAATGTTTTAAGAGGTGTATTCAATGCAAATTGTGTGGGGAACAAAGTATATTACATGCATGTGGTTATATGTTTGCACATAAATATGTGCATATGAATGTATGTACAGGAAAATGCCTGAAAGATTATATGACAAAGTGTTTTTCAGCTGCTGTCAAGTAGTACAATTTTAGATTTTCTTTTAAAACTTGGAATGCTTGTATTAACAACAAAAAAGGAAAATGAAAGTTTTACAAAAGAAAGGCAATCAATATCCCAATTATTGTCTGCTTACTTTTTCTGTTTTTACATTCAAACATTGATCATTAGATTTGGTTCATGGCTGGCTGGCTTGAACTGACCCAGTCCTGTTTCGTAACCCTGTTGAACTTAAAATAGGCTAATGGTCTGCCAGCTGTGAGAGAATAGATGAGCCAGATAAAGTGTATTTACCATACTTTTAGCTCCGGAGCTCCTTAGGATTCTTTATAGACCCCATTAATTCAGTCTACCAGGAGTCCAGTTACTAACTCAGTAAATTAATCTGAGGAATAATGTAAAGACAGAATATAGGATAGGTAGAGTTAAACTCCAGAGAAAAAAAGATGATGAAAAGCATAGGCAACCTTACTAAGGATGGGTTTATTAGGAACCTGATACAAGGGTGTGATAGAAATGAAATCAAAGAGTTTTGTAGTGCTAAAGTTTAATAGTATTACACGTTACAATTGTTTCTTGTTTCTTAGTATAAGTAATTTCTGTATGAATGGATAATTCATGTGTAACTTCTGTTGTACTCCAAAGAACTTTAGCCAGAATTTATTGTGAAATATTTGCAACCTTGAAAATTCAGAAATCTAGCAATAGGATATATATAGCTCTCTCTTGCTGTAGCAAAGGGCTGTATATATTTCATACGCACACACTTATATACATGTATAGTATATTGGTTTTGTACAAGATATAAAAAGCAAATTATTATAAAAGCAATACATATGCTCAATGTGAAGAATTTTGTAAATAAAAATTGCAAAAGAATCAATTTTTGCTGCCATTTTAAATCTTTCAATGCATAATATGTAAATTTGCTTATTTATGCTCTACACTTCATGTTTATATCTTGTCTTTTTCACTTAATATTTTATGATTGTATTCTCATATCATTAAATATTCTTTCCTTAAAAAATTCCTATTTAAAGATAAAGTAGTCAAAGCAATATAAATTTGTTAATGATTTAGTATATGGATTGGAGAAAACATAGTTTCTGCAGTCTTCTTCTCTTAATGGGAGCTGACAGCCTAATGGTGCAACTGTATCATTCCAGCTATATTTTAAAAAGTTACATAGTTGTCAGGTTTTTGTTTGAGTAAGCCAGAGGGTTCATTAAAGATTGTAAGGCTGACATTCGTAGATAGTAACTTTAGTTTCACTTTCCCTAAGACAGCAAGAAATATTCTATAACAGAAAGATGACTATTTTTAGCTTTTATTTCTGCTGGTGAGGTGGAATAGCAAATATTTTTAGAGCAATTGAAAGTACAGCCTCTTAGATTAGCTTAGTGTTTCTATCATCAGAATCTCAATTATTTTATGTGTCTATATATTTTTTAATTCCGACGTTTTGAATTTATGTAAATTGCAACATGATTCATCTTTTTATTTTTGATCTAGTTCGTTTCTCTGTGGAACAATATAAAAGATGAAATTTCTAAAACCTTAACTTTTCTTTCTGTACGTTTTATGTATTTTGAGTTATAATTATATTCTGCTTATTATGGGCAATTCTCTTCTTTCTTGGAGATGAAACTTTGATTATTAATAGTTACAGGGAGATAGTGTTACAAATCTTCTCTCGTGTTAGGCTCTTAATATTTGCAAGAGAGATCCCCCATGACCATTGTAAGTACCCTTAATTATGAATACCACTAGAACATTTCATCTTTCCCCAAAACAATGCCAGAGGATAAGTGAAAATTTGAGGGACTTCTGTTTTCACCCTTAATGAGACCTACTGATGACAAGTACCCAATTTGGGTCACATTGACTGACTGAGTTACTAGCTGAGGGACACTCATCCCACAGCCCCCAACAGTCAATATCAAAACTCCTGTCTTAGCAAAATTTGAAATTGCTGTGCATTATAGAACTTTGAGGACCTTCAGGATTGGTGACAATTATTGAAAACACTATAGTAATTAATTCACAAATCTGAGATATTAATATAATCTCCTGTTGCATATATGAAAACAACTAAAGATCTAATATTTAAGTGTTAAAGCCAGTGACTTAATAAACCATTCACACTTGAAACTGTTACAGTCTGTCTTGAGTACCTGCCATTCCACTGAAACAGCTCCAGCTGAGATCACCTATGACTCAGTAGTTCTTAAACCGAGATCTCAGTTCTTACCATAACTGACTTCTGCAGTATATAACACTGTCCATACTTGCTTTGAAATTCTCTCTTTCCTTGGTATCAAGGACACCATTTCCCCCGGCTTTTTCTTCTGTGTTTCTGGCTATTTTTTCCTTTCCTTGACTTGAGCCTTAAACCCCAGGGTTCTGCTGCCCATGCCCCTTCCCCTGCCTTTCTTTGCCATTTTGCCTTAGCTGCTTTTTTTCCCCTAAGGCAGAGTCTTGCTCTGTCTCCCAGGTCTGAGTGCATTGGGGGCCATCTTGGCTCACTGCAATCTCTGCCTCCCAAGTTCAAGTGATTCTCCTGTCTCAGCCTCCTAAGGAGCTGGGACTATAATCGTGCCACCATGCCCAGCTACTTTTTTTTTTTTTTTTTAATTTTTAGTACAGATGGGGTTTCGTCGCCATGTTGACCAGGCTGGGCTCAAACCCCTGACCTCAGGTTGTCTGCTCGCCACAGCCTCCCAGAGTGCTGGGATTACAGGCATGAGCCACCTCACCCTGCCCTGCTATTTTTTAAAACAGATTTATCAAAATATCCCTGACATACCACACAATGCACATATTTAAAGTGTACAATTTGATACATTTTGACATTATGTAAAACCATTACTTCAATCAAGATAATGGATATATCCTTCATACCCCAACATTTCCTCATGTTTATGAGTCCTCCCTTGGATGTGCTTTCTTTCACTGTAGATTAGTTTACAATTTCTAAAGTTTTATATCATGAAATCATTTAGAGTATATACTCTTGGGTTGCCAGGGGTGGGGTGTGGTCAGGCTTCTTTCACTGAACATTTTAAGATTTGTCCATGTTGTTGTTTGTATCAAGAGTTCATTGCTTTTTGTTGTTGAGCAGTATTTCATTGTATGGATATACCACAATTTGTTTAATTTTTCACCTATTGATAGACATTTTGGTTGTTTCCAGTTTTGAGCTATTAAAAATAAAGCTACCATGACAGTTGGACCCAAACCTTCTTTGTATGATTATATGCTTGTATTTTTCTTGGGTAAATTACTTAAGAATGGAATAGGTGGGTCATAATGATAGATACAGGTTTAACTTTTTAAGCAACTGCCAAACTGTTTTTGAAAGTGTTGGACCATTTTATATTCCCGGTAGCAGTCTATGATCATTGTAATTGTTCTGCATTCTTGTCAACACTTAGTATTGTCATCGTTTTAATGTTAGACATTGTAATAGGTGTGTAATGGTATTTCATTGTGGTTTCAATTTGCATTTTTCACTCTAAAGATGTTAAACATTTTTTAATGTGCTTTTTTGGCCATCCACATATCTTTGGTGAAATATCTGTTTACATCTTTTGCTCATTAAAAATTTTTTAGACTGTTTCCTTTCTTGTTAGTGACTTGTAAGAGTTCCTTATATATTCTGGATACAAATCCTTTAATGGATATGTGATTTGTAAATATTTTCTCTCAGTCTGTGTCTTCTTTTTTTCTCCATGTCTTTCCAAGAGCATAAGTTCTTAATTTTGATGAAGTCAATTCATTGATTTTTAAAAAATGGATTGTATTTTTAGTATTGTATCTTAAATCTTTGCTTAATGTATGGTCACAAAGATTTTATGTTTTTATTCCTCTACAAGTTTCATAGTTTTAGGTTCTACATTTGACCTATCTTATTAATTTTTATATTGTGTTACATATACATACATATAAATATCAATAAAATTTGCCATTTCTATATATACAATTCAGTGGCAGTAATTACATTCACAATGTTATGCAAACGTTATCACTATTTCCAAATGTTTACATCGCCCCAAACAGTAACTTTGTACCCATAGAGCAATAATTCCCCATTCCTCCCTCTCTATCCTAGCCTCCAGTAATCCCTAATCCAGTGGTCTCCGCTGGCCTGTTAGGAGCTGAGCCACACGGGAGGAGGTGAGCAACAGGTGAGCAAGCAGATCCTGTCAGATCAGTGGCAGCATTAGATTCTCATAGGAGAACAAACCCTATTGTGAACTGCACTTGCAAGGATCTAGGTCGTGTGCTTCTTAAAAGAATCTAAGTAATGCCTGATTATCTGAGGTGGAACAGTTTCATCCCAAAACCATCCCCGTCCCAGCTGTGGAAAAATTGCCTTCCATGAAACTGGTCTTTGGTGCCAAATGGTTGGGGACCACTGCTCTAATCTACTTGTCTCTCTGAATTTGCCTATTCTAGGTATTTCATATAAGTAGAATCATGTAATGTTTGTCCTTTTGTGTCTGACTTATTTCACTTAACCTAATGTTTTTAAGGTTCATCCATGTTGTAGCATGTACCAGAACTTCATTCCTTTTTATGGTGCAATAATATTATTTTGTATGTATATACTACATTTTGTTAATCCATTCATCTGTTGATGGATACTTGGGTGGTTTTCACCTTTGGGCTATTGTGAATAGATCTGCTATGAATATTGGTGTACAAATATCTGAGTCCCTGTGTTCACTTCTTTTGGGTAGTATATATAGTACCTAGGAGTAGAATTGCTCTGTCGTATGGTAATTTTATATTTAACTTTCTAAGGAACCACCAGACTGTATTCCACAATGGCTGCACTGTTTTATAGTCCCATCAGCAATGTACAGGGGTTCCAGTTTCTCTACATTCTCACCAACGCTTATTTTCTGTTGTTTGTTTGTTTGTTTGTTATAGCCATTCAAGTGTAGGTGTGAAGTGGTATCTCCTGGTGGTTTTGATTTGCATTTCCCTAATGAATAATGATATTGAGCATCTTTTCCTGTGTTTATTGACCTTTTGTATATACTGTTTGGAGAAATGTCTGTTCAAGTCCTTTGTTCATTTTAAAATTTGATTGTTCTTTTGTTGTTTAGTTGTAGGAATTCTTTTTATATGCTGGATATTAACTCATATTAGGTATATGGTTGCAAGTATTTTTTCCCATTCTGTGTATTATCTTTTCACTCTTCTGATAGTGTCCTTTGATGTACACAAGTTTATTTTAATGAAATCTAATTTATCTTTTTTTCCCTGATGTTTTGGTGTCATATTTAAGAAACTATTATTAAATCCAAGGTTATGAAGATTGGTTTCTGTGTTTTCTTCTAAGCTTTTTCTGTCTTTGATTGACCCGTGTTGAGTTCATTTTTATAGATGATGTAAAGTTCCAACTTCATTCTTTCACATGTGGATAGTCAAGTGTCCCAGCACCATTTGTTGAAGATACTCTTTTTTCCCCCATTGAATGATCTTGGTATACTTGTCAAAAATCAATGGATCATAAATATTAGAGTTTATTTCTGGCCTCTCGATTCTGTTCAATTGGTCTATATGTCTTTTATAATTTTTTGTTGAAAACTGAGCATTTTGAGTATTAGAATATGCTAAAGCTGGAAATCAGATTATGTTTGTCTTCAGGATTGCTTTTGTTTCCTGTCGAGGGCTACAACTGTCCACTTGCATGGTGTCTTTTCCACACTAGCTTTGCAGCACCTGTATGTCTTCTTGTGTGTGGCCTGTGACATTTCTGTTCTGTTATCTCTGTGGTCAGCCAGACACCTGACAGACATTTCCTTTAAACTTTGCGTTTTAAAAATTTAAAGTGTGTACATATCTTGAAGTCTTCTGGTATACGATTTTGGGGTAACTGCTACAGCCCCAAACGGGCCTTGAAACAAAGGCAAATTTCTTCTCTTTGGTCCCTCAGAGAAGCCCCAGATGAGCCAAAATACACAACCCTGAATTTTTGGAGGATAACGTCCTTACTGTACATACTGGCACAGTCAGCAGCTGCTTTAGGAATGTTAAAGCTGTGGTCCCCACAACCTCAGTGGGGCTGAGGAGTGGGGGATAGTTGCTAGATCACTACGCTCTCAACTAATGACAGCACCCTTTTATTTCATCAGGCACTCTGTTGGTTGCTGTAAGTGTCTGATCAGGTTCCAGAGTTCTGAAATCATTGATCCTGATTGTATTTTCCCACCTTAATAGTATTTTTTGTGAAGGAGACTCCTGGAGTTTCCTATTCACCATGTTCCATGATGTTACTTATGATCTATTTTGAGTTAATTTTACTATGTGAATTGAAGTTCTTTTTTTCTTTCTGTATATGGGTATCTGTTGTTTCAACACATTTATTGAAAAGATTTTTTTTTCCCACTAAATTTCCTTTGCACCTTTGTCAGAAATCAGTTGTTTATATGATGTGTAGATCTATTTTTACACTCTTTTCTATCTCATTGATCTGTTTTTCCGTCTCGACACCAACATTATATTTTGTTAATTACTGTAATTTTATAATAAGTCTTAAAATCAGTTAGTGTTAGCCTTCTAGCTTTGTTCTTCTGTTTCAAAATTATTTTAACTCTTCTATTCCCTTTCCATTTCCACATGAATTTTAGCTGCAGCTCGTCAATTTCTACCTTAGTAGGATTTTGATTAAATTGCACTGAATCTCTAGTTCAATTTGGAAATAACTGGTGTCTTAACAGCATTAAGTCTCCTGATTCATGAACACTGTATCTTTATTTATTGGGTCTTTAATTTCTATCAGCATTGGTTGTCATTTTGCAATAAATTGCCCTTGTACCTTTTTTTTTTTTTTTTTGGTCAGATTTATCCTTAAGTATTTCATTTTGAGGGAATGCTGTGGTTAGTAGTGCTTTTTTTGAAAAAAAAAAAGACTATTTTTTAGAGTGGTTTTTGCTTCGCAGCAAAATTATGCAGAAGGTACAGAAGTTTTCTCATATACCACACCCCAACACATGCATAGTCTCCTCCACTATCAAATCTCCTGTCAGAGTGGTACATTTATTACAGTTGATGAACCTGCAGTGGCACATTATTGTCACCCAAAGTACATAGTTTATATTATGTTCACTGTTGGTGACCGTGTACATTTTGGGGCTTTGGACAAATTTATAATATGTACCATACGGAGTACTTTGACTGCTCAAAAAACCCTCTGTGCTCCATCTATTCATCCCTCCTGCCCTCCTTTCTAAGCCTTAGCAACCACTGATCCTTTTACTGTCTCCACAGTTTTACCTTTTCCAGAATGTCGTATCGTTGAGATCATATAATATGTAGCCTTTTCAGACTGGCTTCTTTCATTTACTAATATGCATTTGAGTTTTCTCCATGGCTTTTCATGGTTAGACAGCTCATTTTACCACTGAATCATATTCCATCGTCTGGATATACTACAGTTTATTTATACATTCACCTACTGAAGGACATCTTGGTTGCTTCCAGGTTTTGGCAGTATAAATAAAGGTGCTGTAAGCATCCATGTGGAGGGTTTTATGTGGACATATGTTTTCAGCTTCTTTAGGTAAATACTAAGGAGTGTGATTGTGGGACTATATGGTAAGAGTATGTTTAGCTTTGTAAGAAACTGTCAAACTCTTCCACAGTACATGGTGCTGTACTGTAAATGGTATTTTTTAAAATTTGAATTTCTGATTGTTTGCTGTTATTATATGGAAATACAACTGGTTTTTGTATAGCATCTTCACCTTGCTAAATTCAGTTGTTCTAAAAGTGTTTTGTAGATTCTATTGAATTTTCCACGTAGGTCATATATTCTGTGAATAAACAGTTTTACTTCTTTTCCAATCCTAATGCATTTTTCTTGCTTTATTACGCTGGCAAGAACCTTCAGTATAATGTTGAATAGAAATGGTGAGAGTGGATGTCACTGCCTCTTTCCTAATTTTTGAGGGAAAACATTGATTCTTTCACCTCTCAGTAAAATGTTTCCTATGAATTTTCATAGCTGTCTGTTATTGAATTGAGGACATGTACTTCTATTCTTGGTTTCTTGAGAGTGTTTATTAGGAATGGTTGTTGGGTTTTTGTCAAATACATTTTCCTCATCTATTGAGCTGTTAATATGGTGTTTCTTTTTTAGTGTGTTAATATGGTGACTTGACTTTTGAATGGTGAACCAACCTTGTGTTTTTGGAACAAATCTCCCTTAGTTATGATAAATTATTGTTTTCACATACGGTTGGATTGTGTAAGTTTTATCAAGAGTGTTTGCATTTATGTTCATGACAGGTAATGGTTGTAATTTTTTATCTAATAAGGTCTTGGTCTCATTTTGGTACCAAAGTAATACTGGCTTCTAGAATGAGTTAAGAAGCATTTCTGTCTTTTCAAATTTTTTAGGGGGGGGGAGATGGGGAAACTTTGTGTAGAATCAGTATATTTTCTTGTCAGGTAGAATTCTTCAGTGTTTTGAAAACATTTATGTAGGGTTGGTATTATTTTTTTCTTAAGTATTTGGTTGAAGTCCCCCGAGAATACACATGGGCCTAGAGTTTTCCTTCAGAGAAGTTATCAAACTACAAATTCAGATTCATGTAGGGCTATTCAGGTTACCTATTTTTCCTTCTTGAGTAAGCTTTGGTAGTTTTTTGTCTTTTAGGACATTTGTCCATTCTTGCTGAGTTATGTTTTTGGCATAAAAGTATGCCAAATATTAATAAATCTCTCTTAGTATCCATAGAATCTGTAGTGATATAACCTCTTGTTCCTGATATTGACACTCTGTGTCTTTTCTTTTGTGTTCTCTTGATTAGTCTTGCTAGAGGTTTATCAATTTTGATTTTCAAGAAGAAACCAGCTCTTGGTGTCACTGATTTTTCTATATTTTTGTTTTTAATTTGATTATCTTCTGCTCTGATCTTTATTATTTTCTTTCCCCTGCTTCCTTTGGGTTTCATTTTTCTTCTCTTTTCTTAGTTTCTTAAGGTATAAACTGAGACCATTGATTTAAGACCATTTTTTTCTAATGTAGGCATTTTAGAGCTATAAATTTCTCTCAAAATACTGATTTAACTGTATCCCACAACTTGAGATATTTTTTGTTTTCATTTTCATTCAGTTCAAAATATTTTGTAGCTTTCCTTTTGATATCTTTGACCCAGGGGTTATTTAGAAGTGTAATCGTTTCCAAATATTTGGGCATTTTCCTGATATATTTCTTGTTTTTTAAACTAACACATAACAATTGTACATATTTATTGGGTACAATGTGATATTTTAATACATGTATAAATTGTGTAGTGTTCAGGTCAGAATAATTTGCATGTCTGTAACCTTAAACATTCATCATCTGTTTGTGATGAGGACGTTGAAAAACCTCCCTTGTAGCGTTTTGTTGTTGTTGTTTTGGGTTTTTTTTTGTTGTTTGTTTCTTGAGACAAAGTCTCACTCTGTATCGCCCTGGCTGGAGTGCAGTGGTGTGATATTGGCTCACTGCAGCCTCTGCCTCCCAGGTTCAAGCGTTTCTACTGCCTCAGCCTCCCAAGTAGCTGGGACTACAGGTGTGTGCCACCACACCTGGCTAATTTGTATTTTTAGTAGAGATGGGGTTTCACCATGTTGGTCAGGCTGGTCTCGAACTCCTGACCTCAGGTGATCCACCCGCCTTGGCCTCCCAAAGTGCTGGGATTACAGGTGTGAGCCGCCATGCCTGGCCCCTTCTAGCTGTTTTGAAATATGCAGTACACTATTGTTAACTCTAGTTATGCTACCATGCGTTAGAACACCAGAATTTATTCTATCTAACTGTAGCTTTGTACTCGTGGACCAATCTCTGCCTATTTCTCTCCCCTCTATTCTCCCCAAAGTTCTTGTACCCCTCTTCTATTCTCTACTGTGAGAACAGCCTTTCAGATTCCACATGTGAATGAAATCACAAGATATATGTCTTTCTATGCATGGCCTATTTCACTTAATGTCCTCCAGGTTTATCCGTGTTGCCACAAAAGACAGGATTTTATTCTTTTTGTGGCTCAATAGTATTTTACCATGTCTCCATACCACATTTTCTTCTTCATCCATTCGTCTCTCTGTGGACATTTAGGTTGATTTCATATCTTGCGATTGTGAGTAGTGCCACAATAAACATAGGGCTGCAGATATCTTTTTGACATACTGATTTCATTTCCTTTGGGTGTATATCCAGTAGTGGGATTGCTAGATCATATGGTAGTTCTATTTTTAATTTTTTGAGAAACCTCCATACTGTTTTCAGTAATGACTGTACTAATTAACATTCTCACCATCATTGTGTTAAGGGTTCCCTTTTCTCCGTATCCTTATCAACACTTGTCTTTTGGTTTTGTGTGGAGTCAGAGTTGGGCCAGATGCAGTGGCTCACGCCTGTGATCCCAGCACTTTGGGAGGCCAAGGGGGTGCAGATCTCAGGAGTTTGGGACCATCTTGGTCAACATGGTGAAACCCTGTCTCTACAAAAATACAAAAATTAGCCAGACGTGGTGGTGTACACCTGCAGTCGCAGCTACTCGGGAGGCTGAGACATGAGAATCACTTGAACCTGGGAGGCGAAAGTTGCAGTGAGCCAAGATTGCGCCACTGCACCCCAGCCTGGATGATAGAGCAAGACATACATACATTCATACATACATAGTCACAGTCTTGCTCTGTTTCCCAGGCTGCAGTGCAGTGGCACAATCATAGCTCACTGCAGCCTTGACCTCCTGGGCTGAAGTGATCCTCCTGCCTCAGCCTCTCAAGTTGCTGAGACTATAGGCGTGCACCACCATGTCCTGCTAAGTCTTTTAATTTGTTTTTGGAAATGGGATGTCGCTATGTTGCGCAAGCTCATCTCAAACTCCTTGCCTCAAGTGATCCTCCCAGCCCAGTCTCCTGAGTCACTGGAATTACAGGTGTGATCCACTGTGCCCAGCTGTCTTTTGATTTTTTGAGAGTAGCCATTCTAACTGGAGTGAGGTGATTTCTCATTGTAGTTTTGATTGATTTGCATTTCCCTTATTATTAGTGATGTTGAACTTTTTTTCATGTATCTGCTAGCCATTTGTATGTCTTTTAAGAAATGTCTAAATTCAAAATGGATTAGAGATTTAAATGTAAGATTTGAAACTATAAAAGTATTAGGAAAAAAACATAGGAGAAAAGCTCTGTGACATTGGTCTAGGCAAGGCTTAAACCTTGAAAGCACAGAGAACAAAAGCAAATATAGACAGATGGCATTAAATTAAACTAAAAAGCTTCTGCACAGCAAAGGAAACAACAGAGCATAGACAACCTACAGAATGGGAGATTATAAGGGGTTAATATATAAAGAACTCAAACAACTCAGCAGCAACAAACCAAATAACCCAATTAAAAAATGGACAGGCCCGGCGTGTAATCCCAGCACTTTGGGAGGCCGAGGTGGGTGGATCACTTGAGGTCAGGAGTTTGAGACCAGCCTGGCCAACATGGTGAAACCCCATCTCTACCAAAAAAAAAAATACACATATATATATGCACGCCAGACATGGTGGCGCAAACCTGTAATCCCAGCTACTCAGGAGGCTGAGGTGGGAGAATCCCTTGAACTCGGGAGGCCGAGGTTGCAGTGAGCCAAGAGCACGCCACTGCACTCTAGCCTGGGCAACAGAGCAAGACTCCACCTCAAAAAAAAGAAAAAAAAGGGCAAAAGACCTGAATAGACTTTCCTGATATATTTCTGTTGTTTAGTTTAATTGAATTCTACTGTGGGGCAGTATACTTTGTATGACTTCAATCCTCTTAACTGAGATTTATTTTTGGCTCAGAATACGGTCTATCTTGGTAAATGTTCTGTGTGCATTTGAAAAAATACACATCCTGCTGTTGTTGAGTGGAGTGTTCTTTAAATTTCAAAGTTCAGGTTGGTTGGTAGTATTGTTCAAAGTTTTCTGTATTCTTACCGATTTCTTGTCCAGTTTTTCTATCACTTATTGAGAGAGGAATGTTAAAATCTTTGCTCGTAATTGTGGATTTGTTTCTCATTATAGTTCTGTCAGTTTTTGATTCATGTATTTGGAAGCTCTACTATTATGTACATGTCCTCTTGACCCTTTTGTCACTATACAGTGACTCTCTCTATCCCTAGTAATATTTTTTGTTCTGAAATCTACTTCTCTGACAGCTTTGGTTTTTGTTGTTTGCTTTTTGCTTTTGTTTTTGTTTTGTAAAGATGGGGTCTCCTGTGTTGCCCAGGCTGAGTTCAAACTCCTGGGCTCAAGCAATCCTCCTGCCTGTGTCCTGCTGTGTAGGTGGGACTACAGGCCCATGCCACCGTGGCCAGGTCATCCAGCTTTGTTTTGGTCATGGTATATCTTATCCTTCTTTGTTATCGTGATATATCTTTTCCGTACTTTTACTTTTAACCAATTCGTGTTCTTATAGTTAAAGTGGATTTCATATAAACAAGTTATAGTTATCTTTTTTTTAAACTATCTGATATCTGCCAATCTGATAATATCAGCCTTTTAATTGGGTTATTTAGACTATTTACATTTTATGCTATTGTTGATATGGTTGGTTTTAAATTTACCATCTTGATATTTATTTTCTTTTTGTCCTATCTGTTCTGTTATTCCTCTTCCGCTTTTCATATGCCTTCTCTATGATGATTTTTTAATGATTCAATTTTTCTCTCCTTTGTTGGCTTATTAACTATAACTCTTTGTTGTGTTATTTTAGTGGATGCTTTAGATTTTGTAGTATACATCTTTAATTCATCATGGCCCTCCTTCAGGTGCCATTTTACCACTTTACAACAGTTCATTTTTATTTTCCCCCTCCTGGTCTTTGTGCTATTCTTGTCATACATTTTACGTGTATATAAGTTTGTTGTTGCTATTGTTGTTTGAAACAGAGTCATACTGTGTCACCCAGGCTGGAGTGCAGTGGCGTGATCTCAGCTCACTGCAACCCCCACCTCCCAGATTCAAGTGATTCTCCTGCCTCAGACTCCCAAGTAGCTGGAATTATAGGCGCCCGCCACCAGGCCTGGCTAATTTTTGTATTTTTAGTAGAGACAACGTTTCACCATGTTGACCAGGCTGGTCTTGAACTCCTGACCTAGAGTGCTATGCCCACCTCAGCCTTGCAAAGTGCTGGGATTACAGGCATGAGCCACTGGGCCTGGCCTACTTCTATACAAGTTTTATTTTTTTTTTTTTTTTTTTTTTTTGAGGCGGAGTCTCGCTCTGTCGCCCGGACTGGAGTGCAGTGGCCAGATCTCAGCTCACTGCAAGCTCCGCCTCCCGGGTTTACGCCATTCTCCTGCCTCAGCCTCCCGAGTAGCTGGGACTACAGGCGCCCGCCACCTCGCCCGGCTAGTTTTTGTATTTTTAGTAGAGACGAGGTTTCACCGTGTTAGCCAGGATGGTCTCGATCTCCTGACCTCGTGATCCGCCCGTCTCGGCCTCCCAAAGTGCTGGGATTACAGGCTTGAGCCACCGCGCCCGGCCTTATACAAGTTTTAAACTGCAGCATGTTGTTATTATTTTTGCTTTAAACAATCAGTTCTCTTTTGTGAATACTTACATAAGAAACAATTGTTTATATTTATCGATGTTGTTTCCATTTCTGATATTCTTCATTCTTTTGTGTATATCCAGATTCTAATCTGATTGTTTTCCTATTCCTTGAAGGACTTCCTTTACCATTTGTTTAAAATGTAAGGACTGTGTTGAATTCTTTTACCTTTTGTATGTCCAGAGTTTTTAGTTGACCTTTGTTTTTGTAAGATATTTTTGCTGAGTAAAATATTAACAGTTGACATGTTTTTTTTTTTTTTTTTCTATTGGCACTTCAAAAATTTTACTCTACTTCTTACTCTGTTTTCTGCTTGCATTATTTTTGACAAGAAATCTGCTATTATCTGTATCCTGTTCTTCTATATATTTCCTTTGTCTTTTTTCTTCTGGCTGCTTTGAAGATTTTCTTGTTTTCACTGGGTCTTAAGCAGTTTGGTTATGATTTGCTTTGGTGTTACTTTATTCTTGTTTTTTTTGTGCATAGGGTTTATTGATTGTCCTGCCTGAGCACTCCTGTTTCTTTTAAATTCTCTCTTCTCATGCTTTTTCTTCTGTATTTCTGGCCATCTCTTATCTTACTTGACGTTTAAATATTGGTGGTCCTAGGGATTCTGTTGTGTTTTGATTCCACAGGGTATTCTCAGGTCATCTCATTCACTCCCATAACTCAATCTGATATCTGTGTGAGAGATTTCCTAGTTGTTATTCCTAATCTGTTTATCACCCAGACCTCTCTCCAAGCTTCAGGTTTGTATTTCCTTACAGCCATCCCTACTTAAATCCAGAGGAGCCCTAATGAACTTATTTGGAATGAATAGACCTGGAGGACAGCTCACTAAAAAACTTCAAGAGGCTGGGCATGGTGGATTACATGTAATTGCTGTAATCCTAGCACTTTGGGAGGCCAAGGTGGGCAGATTGCTTGATTCCAAGAGTTTGAGACCAGCCTGGGTGACATGGTGAAACTCTGTCTCTACAAAAGATACAAAAAATTAGCCAGATGTGGTGGTACACACCTGTAGTCCCAGCTACTTAGGAGGCTGAGGCAGGAGGATCCCTTTAGCCTGGAAGGTAGAGGTTGCAGTGAGCCAAGATCGAGCCACTGCACTCCAGCCTGGATGACAGAGTGAGACCCTGTCTCAAAGCAAACAACAAAAAAATAAGAGTAAAGGATAATCTCAGAGTACTTGGGCAAGTTGCTAGAAAACAGTATTCTCAGGGGAAGAATCAAAGGGGAAAATGGCCAAGTTGATTTGATATGGTAGTTGACTTCATTGTAGTTCCACCAAAAAGGCAAAAAATAAACAAACAAAACCCTCATATCTGACACTCGCTGGTAACATAGCATTGAATACTGTGGTGAACTAGAAATTGAAACTATAATTCTCAAGGAAGTTAGGCCCTAGAAGAATCACTTGTGAGCCAGAAGGGAGGAATAAGGACAAGGGAGTCCTAGGTGGCAACTATTGGCTGATTTAGAACTCTACCAAACTAAAAGGATAATGTGAGATTTACCTGAACTCTGAAGTGAAATGCAATCCTAGAGGCTTGTGAGCTGCTGCTAGGAAATAGCAATGAAAAAAATCCTTTCACAGTGGTTCTAAAACACTTTGTAAATCCTATTTCTTTTAATTATTTAATCATTTTATTTTGGTTGGTTTTATAGGAAGAAAATGACATGCTATTAGCTTAATTTGGTTGCCACACCAGGATGAGTAGACTCTCTTCATAAAGTGGGTAACAAATGAAAGTCTTTGAAACAGGAGTGATATGATCACTGTGGGTACTATATATACCTAAAATACATTTTTGGAAGAGTAATAGTCACTATATTTTTCAAAACTTAGCAGTGTGGTATCTGCAGTGATTCCTTTTCATTTAGTTTCTCACCCGACTAAATAAGCCAACTAGAGGAACCCTAAGAAAATAGAATTGTATTTTCTTTCTTGGGAAGTATCTACAAAAAGAGAAGCTTGGAAACATTTCTTAAAAGGTAAAAGCTTTTTTTTTTTTTTTTTTTTTTTAAGTCTAAAAAATCTCAGAATGTTATACATACAAAATTCTTTTTATTTTTTTCTTTTTCTTTTTGAGAGAGAAGGTCTTATTCTGTCTCCCAGGCTGGAATGCAGTGGTACAAGCATAGCTCACTGCAACCTCAAACTCCTAGGATAAAGCGGTCCTCCTGCCTCATCCTCCCAAGTAGCTAGAATTACTGGTGTGAGCCCCCATGCCTGGCAAATTTTTAAAACTTTTTGTAGAGTGTCTTGCAGTGTTACTCAGGCTGGTCGCAAACTCCTAACCTCAAGCAGTCCTCCCACCTTGGCCTCCCAGAGTGCTGGGATTACAGGTGTGAGCCACCACATCTGTCCCACAATTCTTTTTTTTATTTTCTTTTTCTTTTAAATGTTTTTTTTTTTAATTTTTTTTTTTATTATACTTTAAGTTCTAGGGTACATGTGCATAACGTGCAGGTTTGTTACATATGTATACTTGTGCCATGTTGGTGTGCTGCACCCATCAACTCGTCAGCACCCATCAATTCATCATTTATATCATGTATAACTCCCCAATGCAATCCCTTCCCCCTCCCCCCTCCCCATGATAGGCCCCAGTGTGTCTTGTTCCCCTTTCTGAGTCCAAGTGATCTCATTGTTCAGTTCCCACCTATGAGTGAAAACATGCGGTGTTTGGTTTTCTGTTCTTGTGATAGTTTGCTAAGAATGATGGTTTCCAGCTGCATCCATGTCCCTACAAAGGACGCAAACTCATCCTTTTTTATGGCTGCATAGTATTCCATGGTGTATATGTGCCACATTTTCTTAATCCAGTCTGTCACATATGGACATTTGGGTTGATTCCAAGTCTTTGCTATTGTGAATAGTGCCGCAATAAACATACATGTGCATGTGTCTTTGTAGTAGAATAATTTATAATCCTTTGGGTATATACCCAGTAGTGGGATGGCTGGGTCATATGGTACATCTGGTTCTAGATCATTGAGGAATTGCCATACTGTTTTCCATAATGGTTGAACTAGTTGACACCCCCACCAACAGTGTAAGTGTTCCTATTTCTCCACATCCTCTCCAGCACCTGTTGTTTCCTGACTTTTTAATGATTGCCATTCTAACTGGTGTGAGATGGTATCTCATTGTGGTTTTGATTTGCATTTCTTTGATGGCCAGTGATGATGAGCATTTTTTCATGTGTCTGTTGGCTGTATGAATGTCTTCTTTTGAGAAATGTCTGTTCATATCCTTTGCCCACTTTTTGATGGGGTTGTTTGTTTTTTTCTTGTGTATTTGTTTGAGTTCTTTGTAGATTCTGGATATCAGCCCTTTGTCAGATGAGTAGATTGCAAAAATTTTCTCCCATTCTGTAGGTTGCCTGTTCACTCTGATGGTAGTTTCTTTTGCTGTGCAGAAGCCCTTTAGTTTAATTAGATCCCATTTGTCAATTTTGGCTTTTGCTGCCGTTGCTTTTGGTGTTTTAGACATGAAGTCCTTGCCCATGCCTATATCCTGAATGGTACTACCTAGATTTTCTTCTAGGGTTTTTATGGTATTAGGTCTAACGTTTAAGTCTCTAATCCATCTTAAATTAATCTTCGTATAAGGAGTAAGGAAAGGATCCAGTTTCAGCTTTCTACTTACGACTAGCCAATTTTCCCAGCACCATTTATTAAATAGGGAATCCTTTCCCCATTTCTTGTTTCTCTCAGGTTTGTCAAAGATCAGATGGCTGTAGATGTGTGGTATTATTTCTGAGGACTCTGTTCTGTTCCATTGGTCTATATCTCTGTTTTGGTACCAGTACCGTGCTGTTTTGGTTACTGTAGCCTTGTAGTATAGTTTGAAGTCAGGTAGCGTGACGCTTCCAGCTTTGTCCTTTTGACTTAGGATTGTCTTGGCAATGCGGGCTCTTTTTTGGTTCCATATGAACTTTAAAGCAGTTTTTTCCAATTCTGTGAAGAAACTCATTGGTAGCTTGATGGGGATGGCATTGAATCTATAAATAACCTTGGGCAGTATGGCCATTTTCACGATATTGATTCTTCCTATCCATGAGCATGGTATGTTCTTCCATTTGTTTGTGTCCTCTTTGATTTCACTGAGCAGTGGTTTGTAGTTCTCCTTGAAGAGGTCCTTTACATCCCTTGTAAGTTGGATTCCTAGGTATTTTATTCTCTTTGAAGCAATTGTGAATGGAAGTTCCTTCATGATTTGGCTCTCTGTTTGTCTGTTACTGGTGTATAAGAATGCTTGTGATTTTTGCACATTAATTTTGTATCCTGAGAGTTTGCTGAAGTTGCTTATCAGCTTAAGGAGATTTTGGGCTGAGACAATGGGGTTTTCTAAATATACCATCATGTCATCTGCAAACAGGGACAATTTGACTTCTTCTTTTCCTAACTGGATACCCTTGATTTCTTTTGCCTGATTGCCCTAGCCAACACTATGTTGAATAGGAGTGGTGAGAGAGGGCATCCCTGTCTTGTGCCAGTTTTCAAAGGGAATTTTTCCAGTTTTTGCCCATTCAGTATGATATTAGCTGTGGGTTTGTCATAAATAACTCTTATTATTTTGAGGTACGTTCCATCAATACCAAATTTATTGAGCGTTTTTAGCATGAAGGGCTGTTGAATTTTGTCAAAAGCCTTTTCTGCATCTATTGAGATAATCATGTGGTTCTTGTCTTTGGTTCTGTTATATGCTGGATTACGTTTATTGATTTGCGAATGTTGAACCAGCCTTGCATCCCAGGGCTGAAGCCCACTTGATCATGGTGGATAAGCTTTTTGATGTGCTGCTGAATCCGGTTTGCCAGTATTTTATTGAGGATTTTTGCATCGATGTTCATCAGGGATATTGGTCTAAAATTCTCTTTTTTTGTTGTGTCTCTGCCAGGCTTTGGTATCAGGATGATGTTGGCCTCATAAAATGAGTTAGGGAGGATTCCCTCTTTTTCTATTGATTGGAATAGTTTCAGAAGGAATGGTACCAGCTCCTCTTTGTACCTCTGGTAGAATTCAGCTGTGAATCCATCTGGTCCTGGACTTTTTTTGGTTGGTAGGCTATTAATTTTTGCCTCAATTTCAGAGCCTGCTATTGGTCTGTTCGGGGATTCAACTTCTTCCTGGTTTAGTCTTGGAAGAGTGTAAGTGTCCAGGAAATTATCCATTTCTTCTAGATTTTCTAGTTGATTTGCGTAGAGGTGTTTATAATATTCTCTGATGGTAGTTTGTATTTCTGTGGGGTCGGTGGTGATATCCCCTTTATCATTTTTTATTGCGTCTATTTGATTCCTCTCTCTTTTCTTCTTTATTAGTCTTGCTAGCGGTCTGTCAATTTTGTTGATCTTTTCAAAAAACCAACTCCTGGATTCATTGATTTTTTGGAGGGTTTTTTGTGTCTCTATCTCCTTCAGTTGTGCTCTGATCTTAGTTATTTCTTGCCTTCTGCTAGCTTTTGAATGTGTTTGCTCTTGCCTCTCTAGTTCTTTTAATTGTGATGTTAGAGTGTCAATTTTAGATCTTTCCTGCTTTCTCTTGTGGGCATTTAGTGCTATAAATTTCCCTCTACACACTGCTTTAAATGTGTCCCAGAGATTCTGGTATGTTGTATCTTTATTCTCATTGGTTTCAAAGAACATCTTTGTTTCTGCTTTCATTTCGTTATGTACCCAGTAGTCATTCAGGAGCAGGTTGTTCAGTTTCCATGTAGTTGAGCGGTTTTGATTGAGTTTCTTGGTCCTGAGTTCTAGTTTGATTGCACTGTGGTCTGAGAGACAGTTTGTTATAATTTCAGTTCTTGTACATTTGCTGAGGAGTGCTTTACTTCCAATTATGTGGTCAATTTTGGAATAAGTGCGATGTGGTGCTGAGAAGAATGTATATTCTGTTGATTTGGGGTGGAGAGTTCTATAGATGTCTGTTAGGTCCGCTTGGTGCAGAGATGAGTTCAATTCCTGGATATCCTTGTTAACTTTCTGTCTCGTTGATCTGTCTAATGTTGACAGTGTGAGTGTTGAAGTCTCCCATTATTATTGTATGGGAGTCTAAGTCTCTTTGTAAATCTCTGAGGACTTGCTTTATGAATCTGGGTGCTCCTGTATTGGGTGCATATATATTTAGGAGAGTTAGCTCTTCCTGTTGAATTGATCCCTTTACCATTATGTAATGGCCTTCTTTGTCTCTTTTGATCTTTGATGGTTTAAAGTCTGTTTTATCAGAGACTAGGATTGCAACCCCTGCTTTTTTTTGTTCTCCATTTGCTTGGTAGATCTTCCTCCATCCCTTTATTTTGAGCCTATGTATGTCTCTGCATGTGAGATGGGTCTCCTGAATACAGCAGACTGATGGGTCTTGACTCTTGATCCAGTTTGCCAGTCTGTGTCTTTTAATTGGAGCATTTAGTCCATTTACATTTAAGGTTAATATTGTTATGTGTGAACTTGATCCTGCCATTATGATATTAACTGGTTATTTTGCTCGTTAGTTGATGCAGTTTCTTCCTAGCCTCGATGGTCTTTACATTTTGGCATGTTTTTGCGATGGCTGGTACCGGTTGTTCCTTTCCATATTTAGGGCTTCCTTCAGGGTCTCTTGTAAGGCAGGCCTGGTGGTGACAAAATCTCTAATCATTTGCTTATCTGTAAAGGATTTTATTTCTCCTTCACTGATGAAACTTAGTTTGGCTGGATATGAAATTCTGGGTTTAAAATTCTTTTCTTTTAGATTGTTTAAATGCCTAAAAGTTTTGAGATAAGTTTTGTTTCACTTAGGAAAGGAAATAGATTTTAGGTGGCATAGTGGCTTAACTGGACTGAATTCAAATATTCTTTCAACTTCATCTCGATAGCGATTTTTGTATAAGAATCTTGTCCAAGTTGTTCATTGATTTAGCAAGTGTTCTGCTTCCTACATCTTTCTTTTTAAGAAATTCATAGTGTCTTTTTTGGCCTTTGAGGTTTTGGTAACTGTAGACCTGTTTCATAAGCTTTGTAATTCAGAAGTCCTTGTATTTAGTAAGTGCTTGTTTTACATAACTGATAATTTTAAAATGTTTTCTTTGTGTGCTGTTAGTATTGATTCAAATGTCAGCAGCTTTAAGCCTAATATTTATGACTTTCATATTAGGAATTTAAAGACAAAAATACATAAAGGAGTTATGCTGACATAATTCTAAGGAGTTTTGTTGTATTTTAGAATAAAATGATAAAGTAAAAAAAAATAAAAAAATAAAAAATAAAAAAAGAACGTTGAATATTGGCCCCCACTCTCTTCTGGCTTGTAGAGTTTCTGCCGAGAGATCTGCTGTTAGTCTGATGGGCTTCCCTTTGTGGGTAACCCGACCTTTCTCTCTGGCTGCCCTTAAGATTTTTTCCTTCATTTCAACTTTGGTGAATCTGGCAATTATGTGTCTTGGAGTTGCTCTTCTGGAGGAGTATCTTTGTGGCATTCTCTGTATTTCCTGAATTTGAATGTTGGCCTGCCCTACTAGGTTGGGGAAGTTCTCCTGGATGATATCCTGAAGAGTGTTTTTTCCAACTTGGTTCCATTTTCCCCCTCACTTTCAGGCACCCCAATCAGACGTAGATTTGGTCTTTTTACATAATCCCATACTTCTTGCAGGCTTTGTTCATTTCTTTTTCTTCTTTTTTCTTTTGGTTTCTCTTCTCGCTTCATTTCATTCATTTGATCCTCAATCGCTGATACTCTTTCTTCCAGTTGATCGAGTCGGTTACTGAAGCTTGTGCATTTGTCATGTATTTCTCGTGTCATGGTTTTCATCTCTGTCATTTCGTTTATGACCTTCTCTGCATTAATTAGTCTAGCTGTCAATTCTTCCACTCTTTTTTCAAGATTTTTAGTTTCTTTGCGCTGGGTACGTAATTCCTCCTTTAGCTCTGAGAAGTTTGGTGGACTGAAGCCTTCTTCTCTCATCTCGTCAAAGTCATTCTCTGACCAGCTTTGATCCGTTGCTGGCGATGGGCTGCGCTCCTTTGCAGGGAGAGATGCGCTCTTATTTTTTGAATTTCCAGCTTTTCTGCCCTGCTTTTTCCCCATCTTTGTCGTTTTATCTGTCTCTGGTCTTTGATGATGGTGACGTACTGCTGGGGTTTTGGTATAGGTGTCCTTCCTGTTTGATAGTTTTCCTTCTGACAGTCAGGACCCTCAGCTGTATGTCTGTTGGAGATTGCTTGAGGTCCACTCCAGACCCTGTTTGCCTCAGTTGAAAATGCAGAAATCACCGGTCTTCTGTGTCGCTCGCACTGGGAGTTGGAGACTGGAGCTGTTCCTATTCGGCCATCTTGCTCCGCCTCCCACAATTCTTATATACAATTCTAAACACCCTCTCACACACAGACACACCCAAAGTTATGCGTTTACTGTTCTGGGGCATTTTTTAAATGTTAAAATTGCAACTACTGTTTAGTCTCATTTTCTCATCTATAAGTCTTGGCATATGTCATGTATTTATTTTAGAAAAGTAATTTTAAAGTTAGTAGATTAAGAAACAACATGGTTGTACTAAAAAGTGCCTTATATAAAAAAATCTTTCCATGGAATACCATGGAGACTATTTTTCCATATGTTAAATAACATGGAAGAGCCTGCACTATAGGAAACTATTTGCTTAGAAGCTGATTTAAAATTACTCAGAGCCACATCTAGAAATTTACAGGAGTGGTACCTAATTAAGTATATTCTGTGATATTTATGGGAACCTTATTTATAAAAGTAAACTTGTATAATTTCTGTCTTCAGAACATTTATTGATAAAATAGATATACCTTCACTACTGCTATGCTTCATTGTAAATGATAACGTTGATCTGTATTTGTACCATGTCCACACACAATTATAGGAATTATAGGTGGAAAACACAGGCAACAAAGATGTGGACATAATATAAACCTAAATATAGGTATATGTATACATATGTGTGTATATATACACATATGTGTATATACATATATATACATATATACACATATATACATATATACACATACGTGTGCACATATATACACACATGCACAAAAAGATCTGAGGAAGTATATGCTCATAATACCTTTATCTCTCTATGTCTGTATTGTCTGAATTTTTATAATTGTATAATCTTTATTGATAATGATGGTGGGAAGTTATTTTTATTTTGAAATGAAAGCAAAGCATGTGTATTCCAGAGAATTTGAATCAGGTTATTACTCTTGCATTCTTCAACTACTGATGGCAATAACTATGTAAAGAAGTAAAACATTTCCTATAAAGACAATCAGAAGTTAGGAAGATCTCATCTTTATCCTGTAGACATACAGATATTTTTTCTTTGGCTCATTTACCACAGTCGTGACTTTGACTATTTCTTAGGTTGTGGTTTTTTGTTTGTTTGTTTGTTTGTTTTCAGAGTTGTAAATGAACAGCCAGGTGTGGTGGTTCACTCCTGTAATCCCAGCATTTTGGGAGGCCGAGGCTGGTGGATCGCTTAAGGTCAGGAGCTTGAGACCAGCCTGGCCAACATTGTGAAGCCCCATCTCTACTAAAACTACAAAATTAGCCGGGTGTGGTGGTGCATGCCTGTAATCCCAGCTACTGGGGAGGCTGAGGCAGGAGAATCTCTTGAACTGGGAGGCAGAGGTTGCAGTGAGCTGAGATTGCACCACTGCATTCCAGCCTGGGCAGCAGAGAGAGACTCCGGCTCAAACAAACAACAACAACAACAAAAAAACCAAAAGTTATAAATGAATACCATTTAAAATGTCAAATAGGCTCATTTTAAAAATCCCACGTTCTCATATTCTATCATTTCTGTCTTTCTAGGGGTAACTATTTTGATCTCTTTTGGCTTTTAAAAAATGTATAAATAATATGTTTGCATTGCAAATTGTTGCATTTTCAGTTTTAGGCATTATGTATTGATTTCCCACCATGGGAAATAGGATTTGGCTTATTTTCCACTCCTACCATATAATCTATTTGTCACCCTCTCTTGATTATATTGTAATTTTGTTTGAGTCATCCCATTTATAGTTTATTATGACTATGTAAACACTGTTTGTAACTGAGTAATGTAGTGAACTATTTTTCATTTCTTGAATACCTTTTCATTTTCCCTGTACCGGTCATTTTCTTTTTTTTCCCCCTGTGTACTTATTTCTCATTCATTGCCAAAATTTTTTTGCCACTGTGTAAATCTCCAGATGGATAAGATGAATGTCTAAATTCATGTGCATGAGGTAATTCTGTCAATTTCATGTTCTATAAGAATTCCCTACCAGAGCCTTCTAAACTGATACTCTGCTAACCCCAAACACAGGATACTCTGTCATCTTGAAGTCTTCTTTCATTACATCTCAGATATTATTTTGTCTCTTGCCTGTGTTAATCTCGTATTTCATAGGCCCATGTCCTGTTCTTTCTTAGTTTTCTCCCTCTTTTTAGTGTGGCATATCTCTTAGTAGTTCATAGGAAAAAGCTGCATGGAAGGTAAATTTTTTGAATAAAGCATGCCTGAAAATGTTTTATTCTATACCCATACTTTATTTGATAATTTGGCTGGATGTAGAATTCAGCATTAGAATAATTTTCCTTTAGAATTTTGAAGGCATTAATTTTTCCATTGCCTTCTATTTATAGTGTTGTTGAAAAGTTCAAAGTTATGCTGGTTTCTGATTCTTTTTTTTTCTTCTTCTTTTTGAAGACAGGGTCTCACTGTGTCACCCAGGCTGGAGTACAGTGGCATGATTATAGCTCACTGCAGCCTCAAACTCCTGAGCTTAAGCCATCCTCCTACCTCAGCCTCCTGAGTAGCCAAGTCTAAGGCCTGTGTTATCATGCCTGGCTAATAATTGTTATTTTTTGTAGAGACAGGTTTGCTGTACTGATCTAAGCTGATCTCAAATTCCTGGCCTCAAGCAATCCTCCTGCCCTAGCTTCCCAAAGTGTTGGGATTACAGTCCTGAGCCACTGTGCCCAGACCAGTTTCTGATCTTTTTCTGTAACCTATTCTTTCCCCACCTCTCCAGAAACATGTAGAATTCTTTTTATGCCCAGTGTTTTGAAATTTTGTTGCCATATGAACCAATTTTAGCCATTATATTGGGAATACAGTGGTAATCTGGAAACTTGTCCTTTACTTGTAGAAACTTTTCTTGAATTATTTCATTAATTATTTCTTATTTCCTTCCTTCTGTTTTCTCTGTTCTCTGTTTGGAACTCCTATTCCCAGACCAACTCTCTAATTTTCATACCTGTTTTCTTCCTCCTTGTCTTTTTGCTTTACTTTCTGGGAGATATCCTGAACTTTATTCTCCAGCCTGTCTATTGAGCTTTTCCTTTGTGCTATCATATTTTTACCCTCCAAGAACTTTGTGTATACATATAAAATACAGATGTTTCTTTTTAAAAAAAAAAAACAGTAACTCGTTAATTGTTTTTGTGTTTGTTTTTGAGACAAGGTCTCACTCTATCACCCAGGCTGGAGTACAATATTGCAATCTTGGCTCATTGCAACCTCCACCTCCCAGATTCAGGTGATTCTTATGCCTCAGCCTTCCCAGGTGCTGGGATTGCAGGCGTGTCCCACCACGCCCAGCCAATTTTTGTATTTTTAGTAGAGGCGAGGTTTCACCATGTTGGCCTGACCTCGAGTGATCCACCTGCCTCAGCATCCCAAAATGCTGGAATTACAGGCATGAGCCACCATGCCTAGCCTTGGCAGAATTGTTTTATAGTTGCACCATGGTTATAAATGATAGCTTTTTTCAGAGCCTTTGGAAATTTATCTAATTCCTGCATAATCTCTGCCTGTTCCCAGCTACCTTTTTTTGGGTCATTTTGGTCACCATTATTCCATATTGAAGGCTTTCCTCTGATACTTGGTCGTGTTGGCATGTCTTTTCATTTTTTATTTTTATTTTTAACTTATTTTAATTAATTAATTAATTTATTTATTTATTTTGAGATGAAGTCTTGCTCTGTCACCCAAGCTGGAGTGCAGTGGTGTGATCTCAGCTCACTGCAACCTCTCCTGGGTTCAAGTGATTCATTCTCCTGCCTCAGGCTCCCGAGCAGCTGGGACTACAGGCGCGGGCCAGCATGCCGGGCTAATTTTTGTATGTTTAGTAGAGATGGGGTTTCACTTTGTTGGCCAGGCTGATCTCGAACTCCTGATCTTGTGCTCTGCCCACCTCGGCCTCTAAAAGTGCTGCAGTTATAGGCGTGAGCCACCCTCATCCTATTGGGTTTATTTTACAACACAAAAACAACACAAGCAAGCAAAGAAAAATCTTTACTGACCTTTTATTGGAATTTTAGAATAGAATAAAAGTAGCTGATGTGCTGTGCTAAGCTAGCAATCTCTACCAAGACTAATTTTTTTCCTTTTATTTTGTTTATGTATTTATTTATTTTTGAGATGGAGTCTCACTCTGTCGCCCAGGCTGGAGTGCACTGGTGTGACCTCAGCTCACTGCAGCCTCTGCCTCCTGGGTTCAAGCAATTCTCCTGCTTCAGCCTCCCAAGTAGCTGGGATTACAGGTGCACGCCACCACGCCCAGCTAATTTTTTTGTATTTTTAGTAGAGATGGGGTTTCACCATGTCGGCTAGGCTGGTTTCGAACTCCTGACTTCAAGTGATCTGCATGCCTCAGCCTCCTAAAGTGCCAGGATTACAGGCGTGAGCTACCATGCCTGGCCTTTTTCTCCTTTTAGATCTTTGGTTTAGGCAGTTCAACCAGCAGTCTAGAATGGAAATTTTCAAATATGGCTGTCCATCTAGAATCACCTGGAAAACTTGGTTGATTGATTAATTGATTAATTAAGACAGGGACTCACTCTGTCGCCCATACTGGAGTGCAGTGGCCCAATCACAGTTTGTTGCAGTCTCAACCTCCCAAGGCTTAGGTGATCCTCCTGCCTCAGCCCCCTGAGTAACTTGGGCTACTGGCATGTGCCACCACGACCAGCTAATTTTTGTATTTTTAATAGGGACAGGGTTTCGCCATGTTGCCCAGGCTGGTGTCTAACTCCTGGGCTTAAATGATCCACCCGCCTCTGCCTCCCAAAGTGCTGGGATTACAGGTGTGAGCCACTGCTCCTGGCCAACCTGGAAAACCTTTAAGAAATATTATATCTGGATCTCACAATTAGTAGGATTGGTTGTTAGCTAGGGTATGGTTTTAGTTCTCCAAGTTATTCTAATGTATAGCTGGATTTGAGAATTCTGATCTAAAAAGAAAATTTTTTTGGAACAAATGAGAAAAAGCAGATTCTAAAAATATGACTGTTTTTTATTAGAACATCATCTGTTAAAACATTCCAGATTCTGCTAGAAGTGATAACCTTTCTCAGTGGTATTAGGAATTGAGAATGAGTTTCTCTGAAAGGTCTGTTCCTATTTGCATTCCAGCAAATGGATTCAGTAGCCAAAATTAAGTCTTCATTGGAAGTGAGAAATAGTATTGTAGAAAATCAGATTAGTAGAACAGAGGACAAACTTGAGAAACAGTCACAGAATGTCCAACAAATAAATGAAATGTTAGAAAAGATAAACCTTGATAATGAAAATCTAAAATAGAAATAATAAATTTTTTTTGGTCTTGGAAAACTAAATCACATGGATAAACAGCAGTAACCAGTGGTAAAACAAACAGGAGGCCGGGCGCGGTGGCTCAGGCCTGTAATCCCAGCACTTTGGGAGGCCGAGACGGGCGAATCACGAGGTCAGGAGATCGAGACCATCCTGGCTAACCCAGTGAAACCTCGTCTCTACTAAAAAATACAAAAAACTAGCCGGGCGAGGTGGCGGGCGCCTGTAGTCCCAGTGACTCGGGAGGCTAAGGCAGGAGAATGGCGTAAACCCGGGAGGCGGAGCTTGCAGTGAGCTGAGATCCGGCCACTGCACTCCAGCCTGGCCACTGCACTCCAGCCTGGGCGACAGAGCAAGAGTCCGTCTAAAAAAAAAAAAAAAGGGAAAAAAAAACACTTTTAATATATAATGTGTTATATAACATGTATTTATTACATTTTGTATCTTATAAATATTAGAGGATACAGCTTATTACTATTTTTTAGAGACAGGGTCTCTCTGTCACTCTGGCTGGAATGCAGTGGTACGATCGTTTTTCACTGTAACCTCGGCCACTGTACCTGGCCCAGTTATTTTTCAAGTGTCTGCAATATTTATAAAGCTATCTATATACTTGACCATAAACATAATATCTAATTCAAAACAGCAGAAACTGTAAAAGTTGTTGCTGTGAGTATACTAAAACATAGATTTTTAAAATGACATTTAAAAAATAGATTATGAAAATAAGGCATTAATGAAAAGCCAAAAGGAAACACTACATGCTTTTATCGTTTAAAAAAATGAAGAACCAAGAATTTAGTATAAAATTTAAGAAAAATAGAAGTAGGAGGAAAAATATATTAAAGACAAAAGTAAAAGTTATTTTAAAATTGTGTTTATATAGTGGATACTTTGCAGACAATGAAGTAGATTAGATAATTTATATGCTGAAATGAAAACATATCCTCAAAACTTAAAATCTTAATGAAAAAGCAGATTGCAAAATAATTGTACTTACACACACACTCTCTCTCTCTCACACATAGATTTATGTGTGCTTATAAGTTCTATAGTTGTATACCAAATTTTTCATAATGTTCAGGGGTTTTCTTCATCCTGTGGGGAAGCAGCTAGACTATGAGGTAGACTTTTATTTTGTAATCTCGTGTGGTTTTAATTTTTGTTTTTTACAGTGAGTATTGTATATTTTCTATAATTGGAAATAAACAAAGATATGTTCATTTTGAGGGGGGGAAATCAACATTTCATCATATGAAACTAGAAAAAATACTTTATTATGCATTGCATGCCTATATCAAAACATCTCATGTACCCCATAAATACATACACCTGTATACCCACAAAAATTAAAAATAAAGATTTTTAAAAGTAGGAAAAAAGGTGGAATTAATAAATAAACCTAAAAAGAAAAAAGCTCATGAAAGAGGCAAAATATATAAGCTTCTTGCAGATCTGATTAAACAAAAGTAACCATAGAAAGTAGATTTAAATCACATAGGAGGAGTATATGTATACATTACACAGGTATATGTTAATAAAGGAGCGATACATTAACACAGTTATATGTTAATAAATTTCAGAAACCTCAATGAAATTTCCAAATACATTACACATTCCAAATGTTTTTTCTAAATGTATATGCAGTGAAAATAATGTATAAAATGTGATATACTGATAACTTGAGAATATTGTCAAAGAACTGCTTTTTTAAAAGAGAAAAACTCTGGGATTGATACATTTGCTGGTAAATTCTTCAGAACTTTTTTTGAGGAATAAACAATTTCTGTATACTACAAAATGTTCTCAGTTATTAAAAAGTAAGCAGGCCAAAGAGGAGTACAGAGAAACAAAGGTAACAACAACAAAAAAGCTATCATTCAAGTCGCTTTTTGAATATAATTGTGTTCCTTAAAATATTAACTGGTAGAATTTATCAGAATATCGAAGGAATAATAAGATTTAAATTAGGCTAAGTCTACTGGACTAAAACCTTGTTAGAGATACATCCTCTATCCAGAAGTCCTAAGTGGTTCAGTATTAAGAAACACATTAATTCATCAGATTTAATAATAGCTAACATTTATTGATTGCTTACTTTGGGTTAGGTAGGCACTGTTGTAAGTGGTTTTATATTTTTATTTAGGTATCAAAATAATTATAAGGTTTCTCTAGGGTTATATTACCTAGATGAAGAAACTGAAGCATGGAAAGGTCAGACAGTTTGTGCAAGGTCACACAATTACTGAATGATAGAACTGGGGTAAGCACCTGCACTTCTGACTCCGAGAGTCCGTTAGCTTATTTGGAGTTTAAGTAGAAACTTTAAAATGTTTCATAAAATTAAATACCCATTAATAATTTTTTAAAAATGAAATAGAAAAAGTGTTCTTTAACATTATAAGGAATCTTTATAATCAACAGACAGCTTTATATTTATTTATTGAAAAATTATAGGTGTATATATTTATGAGGCACAGAGTGGTGTTATGATCTTCGAATACCATGTGACATGCTCAAATCTAATGTGTCAAGCTGATTAACATATCAATTTCCACAAATATTTCACATTTTTTAGGTGATGAGAACATTTGAAATGTACTCTTAGCAATTTTGAAATGTTACTGTGTTCACCGTGTTGTGCAATAAGATCTTTTAAAAGAAAAAACTTATTTCTCCTATTTTCTAACCATATCTGGTAACCTCCATTCTACTCTTTGTTTCTATGAGTTTGATTGTTTTAGATTCCACATGTAAGTGACAGCATGCAGTATTTGCCTTTCTGTATTTGACCAATTTCACTTAGCGTAATATTCTCTAATTCCATTCATGTTTGTCACAAATGACAGAATTTCTCCCTGTTTAAAGGCTGAATGCTTTTCCATTATGTATATATATATTTAGTACCACATTTTCTTTATCCATTCATCTGATGAACACTTAGGTTAATTCCGTACTTGGTATTTTGAATAGTGCTGCAATGAACATGGGAGTGCAGACATCTCTTTGATACGCTGTTTTCAAATATTTTGGGTAAATACGTAGAAGTGGGATTGCTGTGTCTTTATTTATTAGTTTTTTAAAAAGTCCTAGGCTGGGTGTGGTGGCTCATACCTGTAATCCCAGCACTTTGGGAAGCCAAGGCAAGTGGATTGTCTGAGTTCAGGAGTTTGAGACCAGCCTGGGCAATGTGGCAAAACCTCCTCTAAAAAAAAAAGAAAAAAAGAAAGAAGAACCCTAGATGTAGTTCCTGATAATGGAGGTGCATCAGAATTATTCCCACTGGGGGCTAAACTCCCAGGCATGTATATTTTGAAGCAATTTTGCAGGTGATTGTTAAAAACTGCAATGTTGGCTGGGCGCGGTAGCTCACGACTGTAATCCCAGCACTTCGGGAGGCTGAGGCAGGAGGATCACCAGGTCAGGAGATTGAAACCATCCTGGCTAACATAGTGAAACCCTATCTCTACTAAAAATACAAAAAATCAGCTGGGCATGGTGGCCCTCACCTGTAGTCTCAACTACTTGGGAGGGTGAGGCAGGAGAATCGCTTGAACCCGGGAAGCGGAAGTTGCAGTGAGCCAAGATGGCGCCACTGCACTCCAGCCTGGGTGACAGAGTGAGACTCCATCTCCCCCCCCCCCCCCAAAAAAAACACAATGTTAAAGGTACATCAAATTTTACAGCAAAGAAGTAACCCTGGAAGATCTACAAATATTCTTTTAAAAGTTCTGGCCTATATAATAAGACATGAATTAGAACTAGAGGTGTAAATGCTAGAAAGGAAGATTAAATTTTTCCTTAGTTGTAGTTAAGGGAAGGTTTATCTGCAAATCCTAAGAAATTGGCTGTAAAACTAGGGTTAAGTTCAATTTGAGTGGCAAAATAGAGCTCAGAAGAACAAAAATTGATGTATTGATATTATGTAATAACCACTTTGAATAACAACCAAAGTGAGAGTCCATGCAAAATATCATAAATATTAAAAAGTTAGAAATACTCATTTTTGCTTAATTTTATCTTTTGAATTTGATTTAAAAGTAAAAATTAACTAGAAAACTATATTAAAATTCTTCCTATTTCTTATCCCATTCTCTGTCTCTCATAGGTAATCATTTTAATTAATTTCAGTTTATCCTTCTGGTTTTCTCTTTCTTTCTTTCTTTCTTTCTTTCCTTTCTTTCCCCTTCCTTCCTTCCTTCTTTTTCTTTCTTTCTTTCCTTCCTTTTCAAAAAAGCCAGTAGCTTTATATATTCTTACTTCCTCTCTTACGCAGAAAGTAGCATACTGTATTTTTTTTAATCTTGTCATTGTCACTTTAATGATGTATCTTAGAGAGATCACTCCCATACCAACGCATAGAAATTGTCTTCATTCTTTCTTTGGTTTTAGAGTATTCTATGAATGTTTATTCAATCATTCTTCTATTGGTAGGTATTTTGCTAAGAATGACATTAATGGGAGCAGTGTAACTAATCTATGATAGAAATAAATCCTTGAAGATAAGAATAAATGGACACAGGTGCAATAGTCCAAGACAGGAAGGTTAAAGATGTAAATATTTCAGCTCTCAAAATAATTCATAGGTTTATTGTAATTCTACTCAAAATACTATTGAGCTTTAAAAACCATAACAAAAAGATTTGGAAATTCATCTAGATGAATTAAAAAAAAATGGATAGAGCAAAACCTAACTATAAGATAATGAAACATAGTGAAGCTGTAACAAAAAATAGAGTACCAGCACCAGGATAAAAAAGATAATTGGGAATGTGGCCCAGAATGAAACTATACAGGACATAAGGATTTAATATATGATAAAAGAAGCACACATATCCATAGGGAAGGGAAAGTTTATTTAACAAATGGTGTTAATGTAACTGTAAGCAATTTGGAGTACTGAAATTTAGATTTTTAAAATATGAACTAAAATTCCAGATATATTAAATATTTACATAGAAACAATAAGCCAAAAAATTAATTGTGTATTTATTGAATTTATGCAAAGAAACAGCTAAGTTCAGAATTAGCAGAATAATTTAAAAGGAGGTTGTTGACAGATTGGACCACATAAAAATCTTTTATATCATCTAAAAATGTAGCCAAATGAAATTAAAAAAAAAATGTAGATGACTGGAGGAAATATTTGTGGCAAATTTCCAAGGTTTTAATATTCTTGTATATGAAACCCTTATGCAAATATATAAATAGGCATAGGACAAGACTGGACAATTAGCTAAACAGGAAATTCAACAAATAACAAAACATAAAAATATTTTAGATACGAATAAAACTACTGAAGAGTTACCAGGATCCATTCATTAAATTAGCAGCAACTCCCATGCTGACCAGAGTAGAGTGTAATCACTAGATGCATAAATTGCTGATGGTCTCATATGTAAAACAACCATGTGAAAAGCACTCTTGTGATGTGTAAAGATTCATAAAAATCTTCATGCTTTGTGACCCTGAAATCTCACATCTGGGAATTGATCCAAAGAAAATAATAACCTACCACCCTTCCAAAAAACAAACCTTTAAACCCAAAGATATTCACAGAGTTGTTTCAAATAGTGAAAAATTAGAAATAACCTAAATGACTAATCAGGGGAGTAATTAAAATGTTCATATGTCCCCTGAGAGAATACAATAATTAAAAATGGTAATAGAGACTGCAATTGAAAATGTAATAAGGGTAATTTTTTTAAAGCAAGCTTTCGTATTGTATCTACAGTTTGATATAAGAATGACTGGAAGGAAATAGATTAAAAGTGATAAGAAATTACAGTAAGAGGATAATAGGTAATTCTTTTCCGATTTTCTGTGATCCAGTGTAATGCAAGGCTGCACTGGTAGAAGTACAGCACCGAGATCAAGAGAGCTAATAAACCTATGTTATGAGAGGAACGTGGACTTTGGAGATAGGAGATGTACAGATTGAGTTCCAGTTCTGATTTTTCTACTTAAAAATTTGAAGCCCTGACAAGTTAGTAATTGCTCTGAACCTCAATTTCTTCATCTAAAAAATGGTCTGATGACATTATCTTCATGATTATTGTATGGATTAACAGTACTAGAAAGTAGTTAATAAAAGTAGTGTTCTTCTGACATCACATGTGGAAGAATGTATCAATCAACTTACAAGCAACCTTAGATTTCAATGGCTAACAACTATTAGAAACAACCAAAGATTTGGGCATGTAATCCCAGGACTTTGGGAGGCCAAGATGGGAGGATTCTTGAGGCCAGGTGTTCCAGTTTAGCCTGGGCAACATAGCAAGACCTCGTCTCTACAAAATAAAAAATAAAAAAAATTAGCTGGCATGGTCGCACCCACTATTGTAGTGCCAGCTACTGTAGAGGCTGAGGCAGGAGGATTGCTTGAGCACAGGAGTTTGAGGCTGCAGTGAGCTATGATCATGCCACTGCACTCTAGCCTGGGCAACAGAGCAAAACACTGTCTCTAAAAAAGAAAAAATAAACAACCAAAGAAATAAAGCTTCTTTCCCACTTATGTTACTTAACTAGCTGCAGATTGTGTCTCTCCTATATGTTCTGTTTGCTCTGGGATCCAGGCAGAGGGGAAACAAAGGTAATAAAATCACAGGGTGCCTCTTAAAGAACTGCTTGGAAGTGGTACACTACCACTCCTATTCATTGGCCAAGGTTAATGTCCATGGCCCTGAACATTATCCTCCCATTGGGATAGGCCAGTACAGAAGGGCAACAACACATATTTTGAACAAATATGTGTTGTGACAGTGCTGTCCGGTTCTGTCACTTTATTTATTTATTTATTTATTAATGAGACGGAGTTTCACTCTTGTTACCCAGGCTGGAGTGCAATGGCGCGATCTTGGCTTATTGCAATCTCTGCTTCCCAGGTTCAAACTATTTTCCTGCCTCAGCCTCCTAGGTAGCTGGGATTACAGGCTCTCACCACCACACCTGGCTGATTTTTGTATTTTTAGTAGAGACAGGGTTTCACCATGTTGGCCAGGTTGGTTTTGAACTCCTGACCTCAGATGATCCCCCTGCCTTGGTCTCCCAAAGTGCTGGGATTACAGGTGTGAGATACCATGCCCAGCCAGTTCTGTCACTTTAATAAGAGTATAACAACCTGGGATACTTCTGGAGGAGGAAGATTTGGACAGTGAGTAATTCTGAAATCTTTACTAAAATACAGTTGGAAGAGTCATTGGAAAGGGAGGGGCATATTAAGTCTCTTCAAATATTTGAAGAATGGCTGTCACTGGATAGTGAGATTAGTTCAGTGCTGTGTGGCATCAGTGGGTGGAAGTTACAGCCTCGTATATTTTGATTCACTATAGTGGTAAGAAGAAAAGTGAGAAGAAAAGGAAATTATTGGTTGTTTTCAATATGTTACTTCATTTACATTCTTCAAAATAATCCTAGCAGAGTGTGTATGTTTCTGTGTTTAAATATTGGAAGAAAGACTCAGAGTGAATGAATACCCAAGGTCACATGACGCATAAGTGGCAAAACCGGTTTGGAATCCAGGTCTGTGTAATCTTGTCCCTTTCTACAATATTCTACTATTCTCTATTGGGCTGCAAGCATTTTTACAATTAAACTGTTCATCACCAGTCATCTTCTGCCTGACAAAGTAAAGGCCACATCTCCCACATGTCTAAAAGGGTTCAAACAGAGAATGAATGGACAGGTTGAAAGGAAGGTTGAACTCTAGATCAATGATCTGCAAACTTACTTGATCATAAGTACCTCTTAGCAAAGTACTTGTACATGCTATATATATAGCTTATGCATCAACTATTGTACTCATATGTTATAAAACGTATAAGACATTCCCAGTACAAAGAAATGATAAACATTTGGGATGATGTATATGCTAATTCCTTTGATCTGATCACTATATACTGTATGTATCAAAACATCACTGTGAACCCCATTAATATATATAATTATTGTCAGTTAATTTTTTCACCTATAGGAAAAATAAGAGTTTAGAAAGATTAACATTTTATATAACATTTTAGTTTTTTTATAAATTAGATTTTAGGTTTTATGTAAAATCTCATCTTTATAAAACTTCTGTTTTGCGGATAGATACTTTTTTATGTATCCCTATACATATTGTCTTTTGTACCCATGGAACTGTATACCCCCAACATTGAAGGTCATTGTTTTGGATGATTTCATAAGACTCCTTTCAGTATGAAGATTCTGTAATTTGTCCAGAATTTTTCGGAAAGGGCTAATGGTAGCTTACTTCACTTTCAGAAAGGTTTTTAGATAGTTTTTTCTAAAACCAGAACTATAAAGACTTCACTGTCGTTTGTAACAGCAGTTAAGCCCAAAAACTACAAAGTGTGAAAGGTGCTCTTCTAGGTAAATAGTAGCAACCCCATGAGTGTTACAATGTATATATAAAAGGAGACGGAAGTAGGGGCTATTATTAAGTAAGAAACCTGATTTTTATTTGTGACATAAGAAATAGCCTTATTGTTTTAATTATATCTTCTCTTTCTAAACCTATATATACCCAAAACTTACTGTAGTCATATATTCTAAAATGCATCTGAAATTTTGCCTAGAGAGTAATATGAATTTTTGGACTTGAGAAATTATTTTAGCACTTTTTAAAAATAGAGCCAAAGATTTAAATTAGGCTAAGTCTACTGGACTAAAATCTTGATGGAGATATATTCTCTAAGAAGCGAAGAAGTTAGTTACTTGCATTACCTGACAGAGGAAAATGTTAGCTGTTTTTCTACATTCTGGGCCTTAGTTACTGGCATTGCCAGGTTGATGCTTCATAATTAAGACAACTTTTTCTGTTAGTGACTGCTCCTTGGTGATAGATTCTTTAAGAAAAAGTCATCCCAGAACACATAAAGCAGAAAGCAAATCTAGCCTTTGAAAGATACTGTTAATATTGAGATGGAATTCTAGATCAACAGTGCTCTTTTCTATTTCTTTCTCTTAATGATATGTTTGGTATCGACTTTTTGACATGACCTACTGCAATTTGGTTGGTAGTTGCAAAGAAAGTGTTTCTTGCAAGTATGATCAAACTCAGTTTAAGCAAGAGATTGAAACAACCAACTTCAGCTGCTTATTCAGCATAGGCCTTAAGTGCCCCGGAGGCCAGGAGTTTCTTAATAATAACTCTTAGTGATCATTTTATTCTAGAAAATTACCCTGGAAAAGTAGTATAAATAGTTTAATCTGGTATTTCTTAAATTTTTGTATTCCTTTACTCATTCAACAAATAAATAGTATTCAGTGCTTCTTTGTGCCAAGCACTGAGGACTCATTAGTGAGCAAAAGGGATATTAACCATGTTTTAAAAAAATGTATCTAATGTGTACTAAAAGCCAATGTATGTGGTGATGCATGCCTGTAGTTCTACCTACTGAGAAGGTTGAAGCAGGAGGGTCACTTTGAGCCCAGGGGTTTGAGTTTGTGCTATGATGGTGCCACTGTACTCCAGCCTGGGCAACAGAGCAAGACCCTGTCTCTTAAAAAAACAAACAAAAAGTCTAATGGAACTATTGTTGCTCATAATAGCATACTTCAGAAACCCCTGCTCTAGTCTGACTGTGCTTACCTACCTGCTTACATGTGTTTGTCTGTCTTCCCACCTCTCTTCCCCTCCCTTCCTTCCTTTCTTAATTCTCTTCTTTTACGTCTCTTTTCCTTCTTTGAGTTGGTGACAATAAGCAAATTTTGAACTCATCTAAGATTAGGAGAAAAACTGTATGTGATATTTATTGTATAAAACTTGCATGGTGGAGTTAAACAGGAGATGATAAAATTCTTAATTTACTTTATAAACCAAATGTCACCTCACCTGTGCAGCTCTCAAGGCGGGTATGTTTGTTACTTCTTCCAGAAATCGTGTCTCTTTAAATGGGTTTATATCATTCTATTTTAAATAAAATTTGTATGTTTTTATACAAGTGTGCTCTTTAGATGCAAATGTTTATATGATTAGAAAAATTTCCATTAGTCTTTCTTTGATTATGTATTGTCTGAATTTGAATCCTGATATGTTGTTCTGGAATTAGCCATTTTTGTTTCTATTTCTGTTTGTTATGTTATAATTAGTGTATTTCTTATTTTTCAGTGCTTTAATTGCCTTGTTATCTAAACTCTAGAATATATACCAGTTAATTAAAGACATGTGAGTGTGTGGGGTTTTTTTTTGTTTGTTTGTTTGTTTGTTTTGCTTTTGTCTTTACTGGCAAATTTAAAGGTAATTGAAAGTATAATTCTTGTCTTCTTTAGCATCAGACAACAGTCAGCGCTTTCGAGAAACCTGTTTTGCGTTTGCCTTGACACCACAACAAGTGCAGCAAATCAGTAGTTCCATGTAAGTTGTTGGCAAGTGTAACTTGCAGTTTGACCTTTGAATCCAGTACACTAGAATAAATGATTTTAAAAAACAGTGATTGGTGAGTTAGTATTTGTGTGTTGCAAATATTAGTAATGCAAATATATTGTGTTAATTAAGAACAGTTATAGTTATGATAATTTGAAAAACTTTTCTGGAGTAACAATGTCTTTGAATGAACTTTCATGCAAATACTTTAAAAGTGATTCTAATTCCTATTCTGTCTCTTCTAGGGACATTTCTGGGACCAAATGTGACTTCACAGTACAGGTCCAGTTAAGGTACAGTGCTGACTATAGGATATATTCAAAGTTTAAAAGATAATATTCCTTATCAGGAAGGGGAGATGGAAAAAAAATTTTAAGGAATAAGAGGAAATCTACCTGATTTTTCAGTAAATGTATTGAAAGTATTAGGTGTAGATATTTGGGTGAGGGAAAACATTATCCTGCTTTGAGATACTCTAATTTTCATCCAATTTAGATTTTTTCCACCACTCACCCACCCCCCAATTTAGATTTTAATATAGGAAGTCATGTTCTATATATCTAACCATATTTGCCCTCAGTTGGTTGAGAAGCTCCTGCTACAGTTGGTTGAGAAGCTCCTGCTAATGATATCTTACAATATCATATCAAGTTTTATGAAAGCATGGGCCTTATCTCCATAAGAGGCAAAGTACTGTGGATGAGGAATTAGTAGTTAAGTCTACAGTATCTCATGGATTAACAAACACCAAAAATACTCTTAATTTGTTTTGTTCTGTATTTTAAATAATTTAAATGTGCTCTAATTTAGGATCCATTTGAGACATCTCTTGAAACTTTTCAAAGACTAATGGGAAATTTTCCAACATGGGTTCACAACCCCTTATTCAGTTTGTTTTCTTAGCCCATTCATTTATTTTAGAATATATAAGAAATATTTTGTATTGGCCGGGCGCGGTGGCTCAAGCCTGCAGTCCCAGCACTTTGGGAGGCCGAGACGGGCGGATCACAAGGTCAGGAGATCGAGACCATCCTGGCTAACCCAGTGAAACCCTGTCTCTACTAAAAAATACAAAAAACTAGCCGGGCGAGATGGCGGGCGCTTGTAGTCCCAGCTACTCGGGAGGCTGAGGCAGGAGAATGGCGTAAACCCGGAAGGCGGAGCTTGCAGTGAGCTGAGATCCGGCCACTGCACTCCAGCCTGAGCGACAGAGCGAGACTCCGTCTCAAAAAAAAAAAGAAAAAAAAAATATTTTGTGTTATTTCTGTCCCTTATATATCTCCCTTTTATATACATATACATATATCTCCCCCTTATATAAACCGTGCTTATATAAACTATCATATTATGCTTTTATTATTCAGTTTACCACCCTAAATGTCCACAGTGTTGCAATAGGGATGGAAGAGAAAATATAAAACAGTTGTTTTCTTCAGGAAGCTGTTTTCCCTATAATTGTTGGGAAGATAAATCAAACAGATAGCCTAGTCTCAATAATCAGATACTAAGTTGTACGTACAAATTGCAAATACACTAGGAGGCTAAAAAAGGGATTAATCTAAAACACCTGTTCGGCACTTTATGGAATCATGTGAAAACATCTAATCTAAGCTTTGAAATAATAAGGTAAAAACAGTGAGAAAGCAGAGTTGAAGTCTAAAGTTGAGTTGAAGATTCTAAAAAGGTTATGACTATGCGTAATAGCTTTTATACCATAAAACAGTATGACAGGACCTTACCGCAGTAGACTAGTGATAATCTAAGTTTCAGTTTTGGAAGGCACTGCTGAAGATGATTCTGTATAATAAAAGGTATATTTTGTGTCGGCCAGATTGTGTTAATGACTGAATAAATTAAAGGACAAAAATAAGATGTCTCCATAGTTAAGTATGTATTGCTGTAATCTACTTCCTGCCTCAATAGTTGACATTTTGCTTGTACTGATACTTGACATTATCCTTTAAATCAGTGGTTTTCAAACTTGTTGCATGGAGCCACCCTTACGGCCTCATACTCTTCTGCCATCCTCCACTTCTCTCCTAAACACATACACAGCCTGAACCAAAGTGGGGCTTCTTTTATCTCTTTTATCTGTTTTGCATGTTTGACTCTGGGTTAGGTTTCACTTGAAGACAGGGTCCCAAGACTAAAACAGAGTTTAAAAACCATAGCTTTTTTTTTTTTTTTTTTTTTTTTTGAGACAGAGTCTTGCTCTGTCACCCGGGCTGGAGTGCAGTGGCTGGATCTCAGCTCACTGCAAGCTCCGCGTCCCGGGTTTACCATTCTCCTGCCTCAGCCTCTGGAGCAGCTGGGACTATAGGCGCCTTCCACCTCGCCCGGCTAGTTTTTTGTATTTTTAGTAGAGACAGGGTTTCACCGTGTTAGCCAGGATGGTCTCGATCTCCTGACCTCGTGATCTGCCCGTCTCGGCCTCCCAAAGTGCTGGGATTACAGGCTTGAGCCACCGCGCCCGGCCAAAAACCATAGCTTTAGAATAAAAGATCTAGTTACTAAGTATTTTGTATTAATATACATACATTCTTTAAAGCAGCAACAGGTGTGGTCCACATTTTGAAGTAAGGTTGTCTAGATAGATCAGCTATTCTAATTCAGAGATTCCAAGGGAATCTTCATGACTGCTATTTTAATTGAAATTTATCTCCAGGACTTGGAAAAAAAAAAAAAAAAGAACCATGTTGTGTTATATTTGGTCATTGTTAGGTGGTTCTTTGTGTTTTAATAAAATAGATCATTTCTCTCCCTGCCCCACGTTGCTAGGTCTGCAACCATAGTATTTTATTTAAGTTAGGAGTGTATGCCTCTCTGCTATCCTAATTATAAATGTTTATCTAAAGCATGAAAATAATTAGTTGAGAATTAGGATCCAAGTTTTCTCTATTAGACACCTAGTCTGTTTTCATTTCTGTTGCGCCTCCCTGCTCCACTCCCTCCTCTCTGCCCCATGAACCACTTCACAGAAGCTTTCTGCTATTCCTTTTTTTCTTTTTTCTCTTCAGTTCATTAGGGTGATTTAGATTAGTTGAATAGACACTGACTTGTCATTTAAATTACTCTTTTCCTGTAGGAAAGGGTTCAGGCAGCCAGGGTCCATGTTTTAAATTGATTTATGTGCATTGGAATAATTATTTAAAAACTGTGACATCCTCTTAACTGTTGCAGCATAAAGAATTAGCCTGTAATGGAAGGTTCTGCTGAAGTTAGGAGTGGTCCTGTGAGCTTTGACATCTGTTTGCTAAGTATATTTCTAGAAAATCTTTGTAGATCAGTAAATCTTAACTTTTTTATGGATCCCTGATCCCTTTGAAAATTTGATAGAAGCTGTGGATGGTTTCCCTGTAAAAATGAATATGTATATGTACTCGTAAAAGTTTACATATAAAATTGTTTTATTTTGTGCGTTATCCCCATACTCAGATTTCATGGCCAGCAGGTTAAGAACCCCATACCACAGGTGTTCAGAGGAGTTGTTTGCACATGAGGAATATTTCACAGAATTCAGAGATAGGGTTCTCCCTACTGTGTAACTCAGGGGTGCTATGAGCATTCTATAACAGTGCAGTGAGCCTTAGGTGTATATTGAGAATAGGAACTAATAAAGAATAAATGCCTTAAATGGCAAAATAGTAATAAGAGTGAATAGACTGAGAATTTGCAAATTATGTATGTATCCTTGATTTTTCCAAAAGACTGTGCATTTAATTTAGAAATATTTTTATAAGTTTCTAAAATAGTATTCTAAATTCATGTGGATATAACACAAATAATATTCAGTGTCTTCAGTTCTCAAAAAAATAAGTAGTACTTTGGTTTACTGATCCTGGGGATGGACTTAAAAGCATTCTCAGTATTTTCTGCTAAGAACCAGGAAAGTGTTTCATGGCAAATAAATTTGGAAAATACTGCATACAGGTGCTAGGTCTTCCTCTTAGAGATGTATAATGCTTATTAGCCTATTAAAAGCTCTGAAAAGTTCTGTATTAAGGAAACTTAATTTAATTATTTTGATTAAGAATTTCTTAATTTTATTTAACTAACGAGCCTTTCTTTTTTTCTTTTTAACACCTGTTAATCGCTGAAAAAGCTAGTGCTTCTCAGAACATGCTTAACCAGATAATTGGCAATATCATGAAGACAACTACAGGGTGATAGTCATGATTGCCACAACTTTACATTGACAGAATTATTTATTTTAAGCCTATTTATATATACTTATTAATTGGATGAAAAGTGCAGTTTTTATAGTTTTCCCTTTTGGTTGTTTTTAAATTTACCATCTTTTAAATTTATCTATTGAACAATAATACTAACGAAGTCATCCTTTAATAAGGAAATTAAACTTGTCCTTTATTGTTTAGGTTTTGTTTATCAGAAACCAGTTGTCCACAAGAAGATCACTTCCCACCCAATCTTTGTGTGAAAGTGAATACAAAACCTTGCAGCCTTCCAGTAAGTCCTAAAAACTATTTTTTAAAATTCATTACCAACATAGCTATCAAATAAGTCATCACAGCTGTTGTTAAGTCATAGTTTTTCCTTAAGAAAACATTTTTATTTTGGATATATATTCCTGTGACTAGGTGAAACACTTGTACCAACTATGTGCAGTTAGCAGCAGTAACATTAGTTTTGGGGTCATAGGATTTGGAGTTGGGTGTGGTAGCTTTAGTATTGTACTGGATTTTGGGGAGAAGTTTTTTCAACAGAGTCTCAGCTGTGTTCATGTGAGTCTATAAGCCTATGGTAGAAAGGAGATTTGAAGAATGCTGTGTCTTAAACAGGAAGTAGGGGTGAGGACTGTTTTTGATGCCCTTGAAATACACCTCATATACCTGTCTAAGCTTGTTATGAATTCATCCTGATTTTTAAATTTAAGAGACTTTGAATTTTCATCACTAATATTTTTCTCAGGTTTACTACAAGGAGAATATAAGGTTGTTTGGAAAAATAATAACACAAGAAACTTGTAAATGTTTGCTTCTTTACTTTTTAATGAAAACATTCGTATTTTCTAGTATGTAGTTTGTAGGGGTTTTTTCTTAAGGAATGGAAGTCAAAATGATTGTGGAAATAATAAGTATAAGTAAATTATATTTCATTTTTAGGGTTACCTTCCACCTACAAAAAATGGCGTGGAACCAAAGCGACCCAGCCGACCAATTAATATCACCTCACTTGTCCGACTGTCCACAACAGTACCAAACACCATTGTTGTTTCTTGGACTGCAGAAATTGGAAGAGTAAGGAAATTTTTGTTTCTACCAGATTTTTGTATTATAAGGAGGGGTTAATCACCATGCCTACCTGAATTTATATGTAAATTATGTAAAATGAGCTGCAAAAGGATTTATTTTTGTCTCACAATGAATTTTCAACATGTTTCCATTTGAAAAATGGGATTATGAAGTATCCAGTATTTTATAACCTGGCCCTTTTACTCAACAATTGATCATAAATGTCCTCCTGTATCATTACATGTTCTTCTGCATTATTTTAAGTGATGATATCATATTCCAATATGAATATGCCATAAATTTGCCTGTTCTCTACTATTGAGCATGTTACTTGACTTATTGATTGATTCATTGGTATGTCAAAGAATATTTTGAAGACCATCTTAGTAGCTATAACTTTGCATGCATAAATCATAATTTCCTTAGGGTAAATTCTCAGAAGTGGGATTGCTAAGTCAAAGAGCATACAGAATTTTAAGAAATTTTGTGTACATTGACAGATTACCTTCTCCAAAGATGTTGTACAAATTTATTCTCTGACTTTCAGTGTTTATTTGCGTACTCGTTAACACTAGTATCTTCTTTGAAATTTTTACCAATTCTGTTAGGTAAATAATGCCACCACTGTGTTTTAATTAGTACTTTTTTCATTATTACTGAGATTGAATATGTTTTATATTTGTGATTATTTACATTTTAAAACTGTATCTATGTCTATTTCTCTGTTGCTGTTTTTGTTATTGATTATGAGATCTTCATATAGTAAAACTTAACTCTCTGTTTCATGTCACAGATGTTTGTTTCCAGTTTGTTTACCTTTTATTTTTATCTTATTATTTAATATGCAGAATATTATTAATATTATTTATTAATAATATTGGCTACACAAAGTTTTTGTGTAGCCAAATCTTAACCAGTTATTTCCTTTATATAGTCTTTTCTCGTCTCCACCATGCTTTGCCTATCTGCCCTTCCCAATCTGTGGAATTATTTGTTTGTTTTCTTCTAGACTTAAGGTTTCATATTTTACCTTTAAATATTTAGTTCATATTAAATATATGTGTGGTGTGAGGTAAAAATTGCTTTCTTTCACTTCTTATTTTTATTTTTTATTTTATTTATTTATTTATTTTGAGACGGAGTCTCGCTCTGTCGCCCAGGCTGGAGTGCAGTGGCCGGATCTCAGCTCACTGCAAGCTCTGCCTCCCGGGTTTGTGCCATTCTCCTGCCTCAGCCTCCCGAGTAGCTGGGACTACAGGTGCCCGCCACCTCGCCCGGCTAGTTTTTTGTATTTTTTAGTAGAGACGGGGTTTCACCATGTTAGCCAGGATGGTCTCGATCTCCTGACCTCGTGATCCGCCAGTCTCGGCCTCCCAAAGTGCTGGGATTACAGGCTTGAGCCACCGCACCCGGCCTCTTTCACTTTTTAAATAGCCCATTCTAACACTGTTAACCAAATAAATGTTGATTCTGAAGCCACCATGGTTGCATATTTAATTTTTACATATCCTGAGTATGTTTCTGACCTTTTTCTATGTTGTTTCTTAGTCTAGCGTTCTTTTTTGGGACAGTTTTCATGGTATGAACTCATATGTATCCACCAGTTCATTTGAAATTTATTGAATGCTTACCATGTGCCATATACTATACTCAAAACTGGCAGTACCATAGGGAGGGAAGAAAGCTCATTTTCATGAGGCCTGTGATCTAGGGGCCTGGTGGACACACACAAAGAATGTGAACCTACTTATAAGTACTATAAAAGAGAGGCACATGGTGATTTTACAGTGTGTCAAAGGGCACTTTGAATGAGAGAGAGCAGTCAGGGAGGGCTTCCCTGAGGAAGTAGTGGCTGAGCCAAGAGCTGAGAGAAGAGTAGGAATCAGGTGAAAGGTTCAGAGGAAACTACCCACACAACAGCCCAGTGGTAGGAGGGAGCCTGGTTTTTACAAGAAGCTGAGAGGGATTCACTGACTAGAGTGCAGAGAATGGGGAAGAGTGGTATATGACATGTGGCTGGAGGGTTAAGATAGGACTAAACCATTAGGGCATTGTAGGTAATGTTAAAGTTAAGGATTTTCTTTTTCTTTTTCTTGTTTTTTTTTTTTGGAGACAGAGTCTCACTTTGTTGCCCAGGCTGGGGTACAGTGGCATGATCTCAGCTCATTGCAACCTCCGTCCCCTGGTTTCAAGCGATTCTCCTGCCACAGCCTCCCAAGTAACTGGGATTACAGGCGCCTGCCATCGCACCCGGCTAATTTTTGTATTTTTAGTAGAGACGGGGCTTCACCATCTTAGCCAGGCTGGTCTTGAGCTCCTGACCTTATGATCCACCTGCCGTGGCCTCCCAAAGTGCTGGGATTACAGGCAGGAGCCACTGCGCCTGGCCAGGATTTTCTCTTTTTAAGCAGAAAGTTTATAGTGCTGTATTTCTTTTTAGAAAAGTTCGCTCTGGCCAGGCGCGGTGGCTCACGCTTGTAATCCCAGCACTTTGGGAGGCCGAGGTAGGCAGATCACGAGGTCAGGAGATCGAGACCACAGTGAAACCCCGTCTCTATTAAAAATACAGAAAATTAGCCGGGCATGGTGGCAGGCGCCTGTAGTCCCAGCTACTCAGGAGGCTGAGGCAGGAGAATGGCATGAACCCAGGAGGTGGAGCTTGCAGTGAGCCGAGATGGCGCCACTGCACTCCAGCCTGGGCTACAGAGTAAGACTCTGTCTCAAAAAAAAAAAAGAAAAGATCACTCTTTGGAGTAGTAAATAGTTTAAATGGAGGCCAGCATCATGCAGAAGGACATCTCTCAGGAGCCAGCTCTTGCGGAAGTATTAGTGAAATAGTATCTTTGTCTAGAGTGGTGGCAGTAGAAATGGAGGTAAGTAGGGGCATCTGCAGAATTAAGTGATGAATTGAAAGTTGAGGGCTAAGAGAAAGGGAGATGTCACTGATGAGTCCTTGGTTTCTTGGTGGGTAGCTAGGCAAATGATACTACTGCTGAGATCGAGGAAACACTGGAAAAGGACTGAGTGTGGGTGTGTTTTGTTTTGTTTTGCTTTGAAGACTGGGCATTGGCATTGGAGGACAAGATGGAGAAAATAATGAATTTACTTTTGAAACTTTTGAGTTTGAAATGCCTGTGAGACATCCTGAATAGGCAGTGGGGCAGATAGGCTTAAAGGATACATTTGGGCTAGAGGGAAAAAATGTGCGAGTCATCTGCACATTGATGGTTATTGGAACCACACTGGCAGGGCTGACATTGATTCTCCTGCATTACTTTTTTTTTTTACATTCATTCTTCCAGATAAAGTAGAATTACTTTATCACATTTTTTCCCTCCCTCCTGTACCCCACTTGCACGTCTTTCTGAGAATTTGTATGAGATTTCTTTAAAGTTATAGTTTAAGTTAGGGAGAATTTATTTACAATATTTAATATAACCATTCTAGGAACTGTATTTTCAAATCCTCTTTTATGTTCCTCGGCAATTTAATAGGTTTCCTACAATTCCTGCATATTTTTTGTTAATTCCTATGTTGGTTGTTATTATTACTGCTATTATAAAAAGAGATCTTTTTTCTGTTACATTTTCAAAGAATTTATTTATTGTTGGTTTACTTAAAACTAGTTATTTTTAATATTTATTTCATAGCTAAATTCATATATTAGTTCTGTTGGCTTTTTAGATGATTTATTGGTATTTCTACATTAACAGTTTTGAGTTTGAGGTATGTCATACAAATTATATTATCTTAATACTTCTGTCATTTATTTCTTGTTCTACTACCTAGAACTTTGTAAACAGTGTTAAACAATGCAGGCACTAGTGGACATATTTGACTTGCTCCTTATGTTAATGAGAATACTGCTACTGGTAAAACATTATTATGATGTTGCTATTAATTTTGATAGAACTTTATTGTATCAGTGATGTATTTCTATATTTCTCTTTTACTGGATGTGTTTGTTAGAATTGGGATTTTGAATTATATCAAAATTCTTTTTGACATATCTCAGGGTTATATTGTTTTCCTTTAACTCATGTGTCACCATTAGGTTTTTAAAATCTTTTACATATTTTATTTATAGTGTACCTTGTAGTTCCCTTTTTCCCCCTTTTTGAGGAAAGTTTTGTTTTTGTGTATGAAAAGAATAGCTCACTAAGGGAGAAGGGGAGTGTTCTTGGTGAAATAGGAAAGAAGTCTGAAACTGTAGGAGAGGAGGGGAATATGGCTGCTGATAAAAAGCACTGGAGGAGAGGGGGAAATACTCTTCCATAGGAAGGCTTCCAAACTACAAAGATTTGAAGACATTTTTCTGGGGAAGTAAAACACTAAACATTATTTTCCAAAGCCCAGAAAATAACTTAATAGATTGTTTTTAGATTACTGTTTTAATTCAGCTTGTGAAGATATTCTGAATAGTTCATGTAGAATATCTTACTATTTTGCAGATACCTTTGTATAATTGGTTGCCAGTGAGAAATGTTGCAGCTATGTCTTTTCAAATGAAATAAATAGGAGAGCTAGTATAGTGCCTGAAAGAAATAAGTGAGTTGTATTGTAACTTCTTCCTCTACCTCAGTGTAATCACTGCTTCTAGCATTTATTAAACTCTCATTATTTGTAGAGAAATTATTTAGGTTTAGGTTTAGTATCCCTAATCTGAAAGTCTGAAATCAAGATGCTCTAAAATTCAAAATAGGATACTCAAAGGAGATACTTGTTTGAGCATTTCAGACTTCAGATTTTCAGATTAGGGATGCTGAACTGGTAAGTATAATGCAGATATTCTAAAATCTGGAAGAAAAAAAAAAAATTCAGAGTCCGAAATACTTACAGTCCCAACCATTTCAGATCAGGGATACTCAACTTGTACTAGTGTAAGGGGCACATAATGAATAGAGTATATTTCAATTATAGAGAAAGCATTTCATGAACTTCACAAATAATTTTTAAGACTTTTGAAAAAGCAATAGACAAAAACATCAGTGTAATATAATACAATATAATATATAATATATATCAGTAGTTGGAATTAGTATTTGAAGGATTAGCAGGAACAATAAAATACTGTCTACCTAGAAAAGAATCTCTGTCACTATTAAGCTTTGGTGGGTTTTTTTGCTGCTGGAGTTCACTCATTCATATGATGTAAAAATTTCATTTTGTATTACCGGTACAAGTGGCATTTGTTAGTACCACATTCTTTTTGCTGCTTTTTTTTCTATTTGGTTACATGTTTCAACTAGAGTGAACATACCTTTTCACTGAACTTGTTGCGGTTTCTGCTTGATCTCTTCTTAAGTATTTATATAAAGCCTAAGGGTAATTCCAAGTTCTGAAGATTCAAGTTGTCAATACATAGTTTCACATTGTTAATTAGCATTTCTCCAGTTTCTGTCATACTTGAAGCAAGTAAATAGTAATGGTGAATAAGAGTTTTTTCTAAAAGAAGCTTTTCAGTTGGACCCAGTGACTTATGCCTGTAATCCCAGCACTTTGGGAGGCTGAGGCATGTGGATCACTTGAGGTCAGGTGTTCAAGACCAGCCTAGCCAACATGGTGAAACCCCATCTCTACTAAAAAAACCCACAAAAATTAGCCAGATATGGTGGTGCACACATGGAGTCCCAGCTACTTGGGAGGCTGAGGCAGGAGAATCACTTGAACCCAGGAGGTGGAGGTTGCAGGTAGCCAAGATTGCGCCACTGCGCTCCAGCCTGGGTGACAGAGCAAGACTCTGTCTCAAATTAAATAAATAAATAAAGCTTGTCAATGCTATATCAGATTAATATGTTGTATGCTCTAAAATTTAGGAAATTTTTTTTTTTTTTTTTTTTTTGGTAGAGTCTTGCTCTGTCACCCAGGCTGGAGTGCAGTGGTGCCATCTTGGCTCACTGCAAGCTCCGCCTCCCAGGTTCATGCCATTCTCCTGCCTTAGCCTCCCAAGTAGCTGGGACTACAGGCGCATGCCACCACACCTGGCTAGTTTTTTGTATTTTTAGTAGAGACGGGGTTTTACCACATTAGCCAGGATGGTCCTGATCTCCTGACCTCGTGATCTGCCTGCCTTGGCCTCCCAAAGTGCTGGGATTACAGGTGTGAGTCACTGCTCCTGGCTGGGAAAGTTTTCATGTTTCATGTTACTTGTTCCTCATTAATGTGAAATTTATTAATGAAAGTAAATTAGGTTTTTTGACACTTCTTTTTCCTGCCTCTCAGAAAATGCGTAGCATGTGAACACAGATAGCTTTCTGAACTTTAAATAAAAATATGACCTTCCAGAGAGTATTGTAAGATATTTTCTGTCAAAAGAGGAGGGTGCATTAAGTTCCTTGTCTTAATATTCCCGCCCTTTCCCCTTGGTTTCTAGTGTCTGCTCTGTCATCAAGCAGTTGCCTAATCATGAGCAGATTGCATAATCTTTTTGTGCCTCAGTTTCATCAGCCCTTCACTTAGAAAAAGTCACCTATCCTACCTATGTCTTAATAGGCCTTCTGCAAAGTTTAAATGAAGTTGGCAGTGTATGTTAAGAATGCTTTGAAAAGTGTGTGTAGATATAAAATATAAGATGGCAGCAATTATTTTCCTTTTACTTCTTTTCAAGTCTCTTGATCTTCCTCTTGATCCCAGTACCAAATAGAAAGTGATCCTTCTCATTTAGATCTCCTTCCTACCCTTCATGAACCTCAGCCATCTTTTCTTTCTCTTATCCAACCATGTACCCTTCACTTAGCCTTAACTTGTTGGTTAGCTGTTTCTTTGGTTTGGGTTTTATTTTTATTTTTTTATTTTTTTGTCCCCTTCTCCCTCTGTCATCTCTGGGTAGTCCCTCTGCTGGTAATGGATATTCATCTGTTCATTTGCCAAACCAGCAGCTTCTCTTTGAAAACCTTCTTTACTATTCCCTCTGCTTGTGATAATGGCCCAAGTATAATCTTTTCAAGAGCTAGTTGAAGGCATAGAGAAAGGTTAAAAGGTATAAATTAGGAAGCCCATCTCATTTAATTTTTTTAAAAAAATAGATACTATTTTAGATATATCTGTTACCTACTAAATATGGTTTATAACTTTGACATCTTATTGTCCTTGGCTTATACTTAGTCTTAACAGTATTCTTTCATGTAAGTGCCTTAAATTCATTAGCTTCAAGTATAGGTAATATTAAATCCAGGACAGACCTGGGTTTAAATTCTAGGTTTGTTACTTGAAAATTGCAATTTTAGGGCAAGTTCTTTTACTTCTATATACTTCAGTTTCCTCATCCGTAAAACCAGGTTTATGATCATCTCATCAGCTTTTTGATCAGGATTAAATGAATTACTGTTCATGAAAACGCCTAAGACAGTGCTGGACACATAGGTGTTTTAAGAAGTGTTAGTTTTCTTTTCCTATCATGGTGAGATTAAAATAGATGTACTGTTTACTTACATATGTTGTTTGTTTTCTACATCTTTTTTTTTTCCAGAACTATTCCATGGCAGTATATCTTGTAAAACAGTTGTCCTCAACAGTTCTTCTTCAGAGGTTACGAGCAAAGGGAATAAGGAATCCGGATCATTCTAGAGCTTTAAGTACGTATGATAAACTTATTTCACTTATTCAGCTAACTATTTTGTCAAAGGTTAGAGTAGTAGTTTCTCAACTCAAGAAATTTTAGAATTTGTTTATTCACTGGAACCTGTTGTAGAGGATTAAAAACACTGAGAACCTTCTGGCTTGTAAAACAAGACCTTAGAGTAGTTCTGATACCTTTGTCATGAACTATATTTTATAATCTATATTTTACTAATCTTAAAATTAACTTTGTGAAGTGAGTGCATGAACATGGAAGAATATTTTTCTAAAACTTCATAAAATCAATGTTTAAGGAATTCTGGGAAATGGGAAGGGCATCTTGGTATAAATTTCAAGAAAGTTATTTTAGATTGGAGGTTTATCCAGGAAAAATATACAGAGTTATATCATTGCCTCACCCCTGCATTTACAAAGTGAAGAGAGCCAGTGGGGTGGTAGAAATAATAATGACATGGGTTCTGCCATTAATCAATTATATGACTGTGGACAAGTAACGCTGCTTCTGAGTTTCATCTTCCTCATCTGTAACAAGAGGTTTATGCCATGTGATTTCTAATGCTTCTTCAGAGTCTGAGTTCATATGTGTGAATTACTGGATGGTTTGTTTTGATATGTTGAATTTGAGATTCAGGGTCTACAAATGGAGCTATGCTGACCTCTGTTTTTAAGGGTTAAGGTCAGAGGGTTTGGCCTTTCCAAAGAGGTGAACTAAGTTCTTCATTTATTCTTTTATTTGTGAGAGGTGGGGGCCGAGTGGATTTAGGGATGAGGGCTGGGGACTTAGGAACAAAACTTGTATAGGCAGTTGTTAGATAACTATCCTTAAAGGACTTTTGATGTGAGCTGATTAATGAAGCCCATTATCAGATTTGTACTTAGGAACACTCTGGTGGAAAGAACTAAGATAATAGCAGCTTTCCTTTTGTAGCATAGCTTTTATCCCTTTCTGTAACTTATTTCTGTGGCAGAGTAAAAGATCCCACTACCCCTGAATATCAATATACCCTTAATAGTTCATTGAAGAATTTTTCTGTATTAAAATGGTCCTTTAAAAATGCAGCTAATCCTGAATCAATGGGAGCACACTTTGGGCTAATGCCTCTGTAGGCATGCATTGACAGATGATGGAGACCTAGAAGGACAGCACTGATTTGGGATCTGCGGGAGTGGAGGCACCATTTGGCAGGGACAAGAAGATGGTGGGGATCCTGAAAGAAAAGACAGACATCTGCCTTGAAGGAGAGTATAAGATACCTTCCCTTCTATCACAATCTTGCTGAAGTTATTCCTGGTCATTCTACTGAGAATCTTCATATTTGCCTCACAATACCAGAATCTCAGCCCGTCAGAAAGCAAAGAGTTATGTGAGCCTGTATGGAAGAGGGAATACCAAGAAATAAGGCAGATAAAGTTATTTAATGGTAACAACAGCAACAACAACGATAGGGCCAACTGTCTTTGCTCAAGCTGTTAACTCTTCTCCACTTATAGCTATAGCACCACCTGGAGGGAGAGTGGGAACGTGAGTCTGGAATTGAATTATTTTATTTTCTCCGAAAAACCACTATTAGCTACCATTAAGCAGCAAAATCTGTTTGATTCAAAAGCTATTTCTACTGTGATATACTGATGGATGTGGAGAATACCTGTACACTGGATGAGATTTTTGTGGAAATTGATACCTTACCTTACTTATTGGCCAGAGAAGCCAATGGAATGTTAATTTGGATCCCACCAGTAAGAAATTTGTTGTAATTTACTAAAAAGCAGGTTATCTACCTTTACCTATATGCTGCCTGTAAAAACAAAAAACAAAAAAAAACTTTCCCAACAAATTATGTAATTAAAATTCTGTTTATAATAACTTGACAAAAGGAAATGTCACGTATCTCAGGTATTTTTAAAGAATCAAATTACTTACAAATATGTTCCTTGTAAGTCATTCTTAATAAAATAAGTTCTTCTAGCAAAGTTTTAATAGTCAAGCCAGACACTCTTATGTTCTTGAAAGAATAAAGTTGCTGTTATTTAGACTTTTCACAGAGAAATCCATTCTCTGATTCATTTGATTTAGTAGGATTTTGTCTTGCATTTTCTACCTTTGTGTAGAGTTGTCCCCTCACAACTATCAAAAACAGTCTTTTACCAACTCTTAATCAAGTTTCTTTCTCCTCTTCCTTCTCCCTTCAGCAGTTATTTCAAGCCTTAGCCATAATCTACTCCAACACTGTCCCCCTCCCTCAGCACTCTGCCAATGCACGAAAATTGGGGCTACAAGACGTGAATTACCTAAACCACCCATTTCTTCCTTAATCTCAGAGCTACCATAATTACTTTTCAGCTTATCTACATTTGTGCCCAGTCCTCACTTTATTTCCTTCAGTGTCAAGAGGAAATGTCCCTTTCCCTGCTGCAAGTTAATCTTTTATTCATTTATTCTTTTCATTCAAGAAATTGTATTAAGAGTCTACTGTGTTCCAGGCATAGGAGAATATAACGTTAAACAAGACACATACCATCTCTGCATCCCCCAGAAGTTTGCAGTCTGGTAAGAAAGACAGGCATTAAATAATTGCACAAGTCATTAATGAGTTAAAGTTTTGACATGTGCCTTGAAGAAGATAGACAGGGAACTATGTAGAGGTACAATAGGGGAACATAGTCCTCTCTGGTGTTGTGATACTTAAGGCAAGATTATAAGTATGAGGAGAAGTTAAGCTCCAAGATAGGAACAGAGTATGTCAGGAGAAAAGGCCAGTGCAGCTGGAATAGAGAGAGCCAAAAAGGGCTGGATGCAGTGGCTCACACCTGTAATCCCAGCACTTTGGGAGGCCAAGGCGGGTAGATCACTTGAGGTCAGGAGTTCAAGACCAGCCTGACCAACATGGTAAAACCCCGTCTCTACTAAAAACACAAAAAAATTATCCAGGCATGGTGGAATGTGCCTGTAGTCCCAGCTACTGGGAAGGCTGAGGCAGGAGAATCACTTGAACTCGGGAGGCGGAGGTTGCAGTGAGCTGAGATTCGCACCACTGCATTCCAACTTGGGCAACAGAGAGAGACTCTGTCTTTAAAAAAAACAAAACAAAAAACAAAAACGAGAGAGAGCCAAGAAGGAGGGTGACCAGAGAGTTGGACAAGTATAAGTTGACATAGACAATATGAAGATAGATGATAGAAAACCATTAAAAGATTTTTAAGCAGAGGAATAAATGACATGATTACATTTAGACAATCTGAATCTCACTTTGAAGACGAATCAAAGGAAGGCAAAGCTAATGCAGTGAGGCCAGTTTAGAACCTGTTTGTAATAGTATACATAAGAGATGATAATGTCTTGAACTAAGGTGATAGTGATTGATAGAGGTTGACAGTTTTGAGAAGTATTGAAATGGCATTGACTGTGTGTGTAGAGTGAGGAGCCAAGGGGGAGTGCTAGGCTTCTTACTCAAGCAACAGGTAACGTGGTAATGCCATTTACTGAAACAGAAAACTGTGTTGAAGAGGTCAGATTGCGGGGAGAGATCAAAGTGCACTCGTAGACTTGTGGTGTTTGAGATGGGATGAGACATCCAGGTAGAGATGCTCAGTCACAGTAATTGTGAGACCTGGCTCCCTCATGTATCTGCTCTTTGTCCTGTGTTTTCAGTTCCTCCCTGTCTGCAGGCTTTTTCTGTCACTCTATGCTGTCAAGGCTCTTTTGCCTTTTAAAAAATAGGAAAACAAGCTCCTCTATGGATAGAGCTCTGTGTTCCTCCCGTTGTTCTCATCCTAATTTTTGTGAGAGTAGTCTACATTTGCTCTTGTTACCTCCTCACTGCATCTTATTATAGTCTTTAACCCTCTATCATTCCACTGAAATTGCTCTTTCAGATGTCACAAATGATGATCTGATTGCTAAATTTAAAGGGTATCTTTTTGGTTTTCATCCTGAATACTTCTGCTGCATTTGATATGAACCACTTTCTCCTTGAAATTCTCTCGTTTTTTCTCTGACCATATCTTCTCAATCATCTGCCTTCAGTGGATTCTCTTAAGGGAAGCATTCTAAATATTGCTGTTCCTTGGAGTTTTATCCTGGGTGCACTTTTCTACACACCCTTATGGTTTAAAACTAACACCCACCCCAAAATACATGTTTCATCTCAGACCTCTCCCCTGCATTTCAGACTTATATAGCTAACTAACTTCACCTAAACATTTCACTGGTTCCTCAAATTCAAGTATTTAAAACTGAACTCACCAACTCCTGTCACACTTACTCCCTAAATATTTCTCAAATGTACCTTCTGTCTATCACTGCTATCATTGCCCTTGTTTAAGCTCTCATATCCTGCTTTTATTTTAAAAACCATTCTTAGATAAAACATCCCTCTCTTTGACTCCTTTTTATATCTCCTCTGGTAGCCACCTAAGTGATTTATACAGATCTAAAATCTTACCATTCTCATTCCCTTGCATTTCATGGCTTCTTAACACCTAGGGAATAAAAACTCCAACTGTGTTAGCCTGACATGTAAACTTTCCATGATGTGGCACCTGCTTATTACTTTCCAGGGTCATCTGTATTCACTCTTCTTTTCATACTTCACATTCCAAAAATATGGAACTCTTTTATCTTTCTTCAGTGCTTTAGTTTTGTGCTCTATGCCTCAAAACTCCCCTGCTGCCTCCTCTGCTTAATGTTATTATCCTTTGTTTCACTTTTTTCCAGGAAGCATCCCAGAACCCCCAGAATAGATGAGTTGACTTTTGGTTAGCTTCCCGAACATACTTCCATCAGAGTGCATTAGAGATGATCTCACTGAGCATCTTTACCTTCTACTAGATTATGAGTTCTTTGGAGCAGGAATTTAATCTTATTTTTTTGTTGAATTCCTATTGCTCAGCACAGTGCCACATACATAGTAGATCTACATATTTTTGTTGAAGTAAACTGATGAAAAGACATCTACAGAAAAAAGTCAGATCTCGGTGCCTGTTTCTTTGCTTATAAAATGAAATACTGATCTTAATATGTTTGATTGTTTTCAGCCTTAAAATTTTAAAAGGCTGAATTAAAATAACCTGATATTAATGAAGGATAGAAATTATCTTGAAATAATAACAACCCTAGAACAGCACTAATAAAATAGTCTGTGATAATGGAAGTGTTCGCTATCTGCACTGTCCCATACGGTAGCCACCAGCAACATGTGGCCATTGAGCACTTAAAATGTGGCTAGTGTAACTGATGAGCTGAATTTTTAATTTAAATTTAAATACAGCATCATGTGAGTAGTGGCTGACTTCTGTAGCTCATGACAACAGGGATTAAAAACAAGATTAATTCTGCTCCCCAAATTGACTTATTGGGTAAAACAAAATTAATTTTAAATGTGGCTAGCTGTAACTTTATTATAGTCATATAATAAAATACTGTTACCACTGCAGATCACTGTAACAATGTGAAAACTCTTAACTCCCAGAGAACTTCCTACATGTTGACTGATTACCACGGAACAAATATTATATGTCTTATTTTTTTATTCCCTTGTTCACAAGTAATAAGTGCTTTTACTTTTACTTTATTTTTTCTTCATACTTTCTTATGATTAAATATAGCATAGTGCTTTTCCCCTCCGTTTTCTGTCTTTCTTTTGAGAACGCTTATTACAGTATAATTTATAGGCAATAAAAATTCCTTTGACAGATGTATACAATCATGAACCACTGCCACAATCAAAATATAGAACATCCTTTACCCCAGAAAGTTCTTCTGTGGCCTTTTGCATTCCATCCCATCCTTTTACCATTGATGTGATTTCTGCTCTGTAGTTTTGTCTTTTCCAGAATGTCAGATAAATGCAATCCTACAATATGTAGACTTTTGCATCTGGCTTCTTTCATTTAGTGTAATGCTTTTGAAGTTCATCCATGTAGTTTGTTCTTTATTGCTGAGTAGTATTTCATTTATATACTATAATTTATCCATTTCTCAGTTGATGGACATTTGGATTATTTCCAGTTTTGCAGCAATATGAATAAAGCTGCTGTAAACATTTACATTTTGCATATGGATACTTCAGTTTTGTAGACATATGTTTTCATTTCTCTTGGGTAAATATCTAGGAGTGGGATTGCTGGGTCATATGATAAGTATATGGAAAACAGTTTGGCAATTTCTTTTAAAGTAAATATACCGTTTTTGCATTCCCACTGACAATATGTGAGCTTTCAAGTGGGTCCACATCCTTACCAGCGTATGGTGCCATCAGGCTGCTTTATTGTAGCCATTGTGATTGGTATGTAGTGGCATTTCATTGTGCATTTTTCTAATGTCTGAGGATGTTAAGCGTCTTCTCAGGTGCTTATTTGCCATTCCTATAGCTTCTTTGATGAAGTATCTGCCAAGTCTTTTGCCTATTTTTTAATGTCATGCTTTTGATATATTATGAAATCTGTACCTAAATGAAAGTCACAAACTCTTCTGTTTTTCTTCTAGAAGTTTTATTGTTTGAGCTCTTGGATCTAGGTCTGTGATTCATTTTGAGTTAATTTTTGTATATGGTGCAAGGTGAGAGTAGAGATTTGTTTTTCCCCCCCACATAGATATCAAAATAGTCCAACAACATTTATTGAAAAGACTGTCTTTCCTTCCATTTTATTACCTTGGCACCTTTATTAAAAACCAGTTGACCATAGATGTATAAATCTATTTCCGGATGTTATTCTTTACCATTTACCTGTATGTCTATCTTTATGCCAAACAAGTCTTAATTACTGTAGCTTGATAGTAAGTCTTGAAATCAGTTAGAATTCTCCAACTTTGTTTTTCCTTTTCAGAATTGTTTTGAATATTGTTAGGTCCAGTATGTGAGATAATACATGGTGACCAAACAGAATGTATTTCTGTACTATGAGGTTGATTTCAGAATTCAAAAGTCAATATAATTCACCTTCTCAACAAATTTAAAATGAAAAATCATGTGATCATCTCCAGAGATGCAGAAAAAGCACTTGGCCAAATTCAACATCCATTCATGATAAAACTGTCAGCAAAATAGAGAAGGGAGCTGCCTCAGTGTAATAAAGAGTATTTACAAAAAGTCTGCACTGCAGCTGATATCATCATTAATGGTTAAAACTTGAATGTTTCACTCCTAAGATTGAGAACAAGGCAAGGATATCTGCCCCTAGCGTTGACCTAGAGATCCTAGACAGCACAATAAGACATGGAAGATTTTTTAAAAAGAAACCAACACACAGGTTAGAAATGAAGAAATAATTATTGTCTTTATTTAGAGATGACCTTATGGTCTACATAGAAAAAAAATCCCAAAGAATCTCCAAAAAAGCTACTAGAGGCCGGGCGCGGTGGCTCAAGCCTGTAATCCCAGCACTTTGGGAGGCCGAGACGGGCGGATCACGAGGTCAGGAGATCGAGACCATCCTGGCTAATACGGTGAAACCCCGTCTCTACTAAAAATACAAAAACTAGCCGGGCGAGGTGGCGGGCGCCTGTAGTCCCAGCTACTTGGGAGGCTGAGGCAGGAGAATGGCGGAAACCCAGGAGGCGGAGCTTGCAGTGAGCTGAGATCTGGCCACTGCACTCCAGTCCGGGCGACAGAGCGAGACTCCGCCTCAAAAAAAAAAAAAAAAAAAAAAAAGCTACTAGAAATACTATATGAGCTTAGCAGAGTTAGAGAATGTGTGGTCAGTATACAAAAACAAATTATATTTCTGTTAGTAATGAATAATTGGAAATTGAAATTCACAAAACAAGATTTTACGGTAACATCCAAAAATATGACACACTTAGGGATACATCACACAAACTAGGTGCAAGATTTGTATGCCGAAAACTACAAAGCATCGTTGAGAAAAACTGAAAGAAGACCTGAATAAACAGAGAGATATATCTTGCTAAGAGATCGAAAGGTTCTATTGTTGTATGTCAGTTCTCCAAATTAATCTGTAGAATTAATCCAGTCTAATCAAGATCCTGGTAGGACCTTAAAAAATATCTTTACAGGCCGGGCGCGGTGGCTCAAGCCTGTAATCCCAGCACTTGGGGAGGCCGAGACGGGCGGATCATGAGGTCAGGAGATCGAGACCATCCTGGCTAACACAGTGAAACCCCGTCTCTACTAAAAAATACAAAAACTAGCCGGGCGAGGTGGCGGGCGCCTGTAGTCCCAGCTACTCGGGAGGCTGAGGCAAGAGAATGGCGTAAAAACCCGGGAGGCAGAGCTTGCAGTGAGCTGAGATCCGGCCACTGCACTCCAGTCCGGGCGACAGAGCGAGACTCCGCCTCAAAAAAAAAAAAAAATCTTTACAAGAATAGATGGACTAGGATTGGGTCTACAATGACAAAAGAGAAGGCATAGGTTTTTTTGTTTGTTTGTTTTGTTTTGTTTTTAATAGAAATTGACAAACATTCTAAAATAATTTCAGAAAATTCTCCCACCTCTGAGAGAAAGTGAATATACAAATCATGTTTTATTTGTTTTATTGTTAGCTAGTAACAATAGCTAGTATTTATTGAGAATAATATTAGGTTATTTGAAAACTTTTTTTGTGGCTCACGCCTGTAATCCCAGCACTTTGGGAGGCCAAGGTGGGCACATCACCTGAGGTTGGGAGTTTGAGACCAGCCTGGCCAATATGGTGAAACCCTGTCTCTGCTAAATACAAAAATTAACCAAGCCATGGTGGCGCACACCTCTAATCCCAGCTACTTGGTAGGCTGAGGCAGGAGAATCACTTCAACCCAGGAAGCAGAGCCTGCAGTGAACCAAGATCTCACCGCTGCACTCCAGCCTGGGTGACAGAGTGAGACTGTGTCTCAAAAGAAAAAAAAAAAAAAAACACCTTTTTTTGTTGTTGAGACAGGATCTCACTCTATCACCCAGGTTGGAGTGCAGTGGCAGCAATTTCAGCTCACTGCAATGTCTGCCTCTCAGGCTCAAGTGTATTTTAAAACTTTTAATGCGTATTAACTCAATCCTTAAAACAGTTCTGTGAGATACTATTATTGTTCCCATTTACCAGATAATGTAACAGGCATAGAGAGGTTAAGTGACTTAGAACTGAGACTTAAATTCTAAGCTAGGCTCTCTAGGTCCTGTGCTCTTAACCACTACTTTATTTCAATTTATTTTCTTATTTCAATTTATTTTCTAAGCGCTAAACACTGAGCTTTGTTTTGTGTAAGGCTGATACTGTGATCTATAGTATTGCTTCATTTAAGTGGAAATTTAAATATGCAAAGTTCAAAGTCAGTTACTATACCCATTGCTTACTATGTCTATAAAGGGTGCTGGTGGGATGGTTGTTGAAGGCATGCGGAGTGGTTATTAGTCAGGGTTCTCCAGAGAGACTCTAGGAGGGGAAGGAGAAGGAGAGGAGAAAGAGAGAGAGAGTTGAGGGAAGATGTATCAGGGGAATTGGCTGACATGACTGTGAAGGCTGAGAATGCCCAAAATAGATAGGCTATCAGCAAGCTGGAGAACCAGCGAAGCCAGTAATATGGCTGTTGAAGTCCAAAGGCCACAGATCCAGGAAGCCAACTCACAGTCTTAAGTCCTAAGAGGAGTGAGGAGAAGGGCTGATATGGTGGTACAAATCCCAGAGTCCCAAGTCCAGAGAACCTGGAATTCTTTCTTTTTAAAGATGGGGTCTCACTATGTTGCCCAGACGGGTCTCAACTCCTGGCCTCAAGCGGTCCTCCTAGCTCAGGCTCCCAAGAGCTAGGATCACAGAATTCCAAAGGCAGGAGAAGAAGGGTGTCCCAGCTCAAGGAAAAAGAGAAAGTGAATTTATTTTCCTTTCCTCTGCCTTTTTGTTCTTTCCGTGCCCTCCAGCTGATTGGATGGTGTCCTCCAAGATTGAGGGCGGATCTTCCTCACTCATCCACAGACTGACACACCAGTCTCCTTTGGAAACACACTCGCAGGCACTTCCAGAAATTATGCCTTGCCAGCTATGTAGGTAGCCCTTCGTTCAGTTAGTTTAGTTGACACCTAAAATTAGCCAACACAGTGAGTAATCACATTAGAATTCTATTTGCATGTTTATTTCGTATGGCGATTATTTGTTGCCTTTAACAAAGATACTACTTTTTAAAATCATATTTATGAGAAAGGATTGACTAAGATTTGGTGTATAATGACAAAGGCATACTTTTTGTAATTTATATATGGTATTCATTAGCATAGTGTTATAACTATATTTTCCAAACTAAAACCAGAAGTTGTATGCCTTTTTGTGTGTGTCAGGAGACAGCCTGTAAAGTACATTAAGACTTTGAAAATTTGGAATTTCCAGGGCATGAAATGACTTTTTAGTCTGGCATTAGAATCATATTTGGAGCGTTTAAAAAACTACCAATTAGTGTCCCTCTTTTCATTTTGATTCAGGAAGCTCTCTATAGGTATGTCTGATATGTACCTTACTTGAGATCCACTAATTAATGGAAATAGTTGGATAGGATATCCAGGATTTGGACCATCTAAAAAAACCCAGACTAAAATCCAGGGCACTGTGTTTAATAAAGGTAGGATTTCTCATAAATGGTTATCAGAACAACAGACTCTGAAATTGTAACTTACCCAAGTACTTCTCCCTCTCTTCATTTTCTTTTCTATATGGTGTCTATCTGGTCACACTTAGTTGTACCACAGCTCAGAAATTCTGTCGACTATGTATACAGCTACCCCACTTATGGCCCCTTTATACAATATAGACTTTAAAGTTATTATGGGACAGTTTCTAAAATTGTTGGAATATTACATATATGCATTTCCTGTCCCACCCCTATAATGTTTTTTCTTGTTACTGGTTATTGAAGTTTTCAGAGGTAACAGATAGCTCAGGTTTCCAGATGAGAATTGTAAGGAGTCTTTTATATCAGACTGAAAGAGAATGAAAGAACAGCCTTGGAAAAGTAAAATTGCTAGTGTCTCCTCCTCCCTTAAGAACCAGAAGAAGTTTGAAGTGAAAAGACTTAAAGATTATCTAGTGTGGGTTCCAATTTTACTATAAGTAAAATTAAGCTGAGAAAGGAAGATTGACTTGCCCAAGAGGGCACAAGTATTTTATAGAGAAATAGATTAAAATTCAAATAATTGTATAGTTAAAAAAAAGAAATAGGACTCTTTTCATAATTTAAAGTTTGAATTAAGCTGTTTTACAGTAAATGTTTTTATTTTCTGAGCTTTCAAAAATGTATAAATGTTATTATTATTATTAATGTCCTTGAAAATAGAAGAGCCCAAATAATATTAGTCATAGTTTAAAAGAAAGAAAACCTTGATCCAGTATCTTAGAGTTATAAAAGAAAAAGGGTCTACCATCAGTTGAATATGTCAACATATTAGAGAAATATATCTCATATTGCTGCAGGTTTTTGTCCCCTGAGTGAGAAATAGGAAATTTACAGGAAATATAGTCATTCTACAGATAAACAATTGTTTTCCATCCTTTGCTTATAGCATTAAAAGCCATATGGTTTTTATCTGTTCCATTAATTGGGAAATAATTGAGCAGATTTGTTTAAGTTTTTTATTCTTTATAGTAATGTTCCAGTAATGTATCTTTAATAAACTTACTCTGTTTGCTTTTTTTCTTCTTGAATGAATATCAGTTAAAGAGAAGTTGACTGCGGATCCAGACAGTGAAATAGCTACAACCAGCCTAAGGGTTTCTCTACTGTGTCCAGTAAGTGTTAACTATTACTTGCTTTCCAGGAAGTTTAACATACATTTTCTTTTTTTATTAAGTATTTTTGCTATTTGAGAAATTCTGTTTACTTCTAAAATATGTCCACCATTGTTACAGTTTATGAAAAGTGGAAAGACACCTAGGCATTGCATTTGGAATCTAAATAAGTCTTCAAAAATGATCTACTCTTAGTAAGACATATCTAAATATGGCCTGTGATTAATGACCATCTCTCAGGCTCAATCGTAAAATCTCCAAATAAGAAATGTTTATTGTCTCAGTGTATTTATAAAAATTTTACATTTATATATATATATATATATATATATATTTTTTTTTTTTTTTTGAGATGGAGTTTCACTCTTGTTGCCCAGACTGGAGTACAGTGGCGCCATCTCGGCTCACCACAACCTCCACTTCCCGGGTTCAAGCGATTCTCCTGCCTCAGCCTCCCGAGTAGCTGGGATTACAGGCATGTGCCACCATGCCTGACTAATTTTGTATTTTTAGTAGAGACAGGGTTTCTCCATGTTGGTCAGGCCGGTCTCGAACTCCCAACCTCAGGTGATCCGCCCGCCTCGGACTCCCAAAATGCTGGGACTACAGGCGTGAGCCACCATGCCTGGCTAAAAATTTTACTTAAGATAGTACCTTTCTGAGTAAAAATCTAGCCGTGATTACTCACACATCTCATTTAACCATTTTGCCAACAATGACCACATTATAACAGTTCACCAATTAGAAACTTCTGTTCAGCCTAAATAACTGAATTTGTTATACATATAAAAAAGCCTTGAGATATTTTAAGCCAGAAAATGAGGTCAGAATCAATAATTTTCATGAAATAAATATATGGTCCCAAGACTTAACCAAATTATTAAACCTGTAAGGGAAAAGGTCTCAAAAACATGTTAAACTAATTCGATGTTAGGCTCATTGGTAGGGATGGTGGTTGAATATGGCCATATGAAAATATGTGAAAAATTAATAATAAATTACCTTGACATTTTGATTACTTTTTGTTCTATAATTAATCAAACTAATCATATTTAAATTGGGGAGAAAGAATGAAAGGACACATCTGTTTCCTCCTTTGCCTGATTGTTCAGACAGGCCTGATATTGAAAGCAGTTGATACTGAGATCCTACTAATATCAGATGATGATGAAGTTACTGTATTCTTAAAGAAATAAAGAATTTAAATAGAAATTAAATGTTATTTGTAGTTACAAGTTTTTTTTGTAATTTATGAAACTTCAAACATAATATGAAAAAATTAGTAGATCATGAATTAGTTTCTGTAAGTTATAGAAAAAAATACAATGAAGTTAATTAAAATCACCAAATTCTATCATTGTGTATATATCCTTCTATTCCTGTAATGTTTATTTTTATTCCTTTTTATAATAAAGCCAATTTTTTTCTTGCGAAAAATATTTTGACTCCAGGCTTTTTATATTAGTGTTAAAAATTCTTTAAGTAGCCAGGTAAATGTTACAACAGCCTAGGTTGTAAAGGAGACTGGTGTGGGGTGTGTGTGTGTGTGTGTGTGTGTTGTGTGTGTGTGTGTTTGTTTCATGCTTAGAAAAATGGTTCACACACTGGGGAAGTAGAGGGTGAGAAAAAGACCAAAAATGTTTTTAAAAGAAAAAGGTAAAAAGATGTATAATTATTCTACCCTCTTTCTCCAAAACCCTGATTTATCCATTCCCCCTCCATTGTTCTTTGCTGCCTCATTTTGTTGTAAAACACCAATTCAGAAAATACAGTAAGTTTAGAAAAGTACATACACTTCATTTTCTATTTAAATCACTGGAAAGAGTAGTGTTTTTCTGCAGTCTCACTTAAAAGTGTTTATAGTTGTACTAATATACCTGAGGCTTTATGTTTAACACATACATGAAGCATTTATTCATATAAATAAGCACTCCAATATGAATCTTAAAAGTTTTATTTGTGGAACTATGTTTTAATTCTGTAGTTCAGGTGCTCATGTCTATATTATTAGAAACTATTAATCACATTTTGCTCTTTGCACCTTTATTTATTTTTCTTTCTTTGAGACAGGGTTTCACTTTGTCACCCAGGCTGGAGTGCAGTGCTGCCATCTCAGGTCACTGCCGCCTCCACCTCCCAGGTTCAAGCAATGCTCCTGCATCAACCCTCCAAGTAGCTGGGACTACCAGCATGTGCCACCACATCCGGCTGATTTTTGTCTTTTTTTGTAGAGACAAGGTCTTCATATGTTGCCCAGGCTGGTTGTGGACTTCTGGCCTCAAGCAATCTTCCTGCCTTGGCCTCCCTTGAGATTACAGGCGTGAGCCACCACGCCCAGCCAGCAGTTCATTTTAAATTGACATCTGCTTTAAAAGTTCAGAGTATAAAACAAAACAACTATATGTGTATATTGTGTATATGTGTGTATGTATGTGTAAAATATATAATTATAATACTTTCATGGGTTTCTATTTGGCTAAAGGGATAATCCCTCACAGTTATTCTGAAATAGTAAGATCATACATTTGAGGTATGTTTTTACTCAAAAATAAAATTTAGTAATATCTGTATATCAAATTGATAGGATAATAAAGGAGATTTGCTCTCTTTGAAATATGTAAGTATGATGTCTTACTGTGCATTACAATTGCCCTTATTGTGATGTACAGAGCTCAAAATAAATGAGTTTCTGTTGTTTCTGTGCCATTTAGCTAAAGGCAACAAAAATAATTAAAAATGTTTTTACTCTTTGGGAATTTTATGGTTCTGATTTATTAAAAATAGAGGTGGAGGAATCTTTTAAATTACAAAGCAGTTTAAAAACTGCTTTGTAAACTCAAATACAAATGACTTGGAATTGATAGAAGAAGATAAACTCTGGAAATGTATTTATGAAATATTATTGTGAAAAAAACTTGTGAAATTATTCTTTTTCTTTTTTTTTTTTTTTTTTTCAGAGACAGAGTTTTGCTCTGTCACCCAGGCTGGAGTACAGTGACCAGATCTTGGCTCACTGCAACCTCCACCTCCCAGGTTCAAGTGATTTCCCTGCCTCAGCCTCCCAAGTAGCTAGAGCTACAGGTGAGCGCCACCACGCCCAGCTAATTTTTTGTATTTTTAGTAGAGATGGAGTTTCACCATGTTGGCTAGGCTGGTCTCAAACTCCTGACCTCAGGTGATCCACCTGCCTTAGCTTCCCAAAGTGCTGGGATTACAGGTGTGAGCCACCACTCCCAGCCCTTTTAAAATTTTTTTATTTTTTGAGACAGAGTCTTGTTCTGTTGCCTAGGCTGGAGTGCAGTGGTGTGATCTCAGCTCACTGCAACTTCCACCTCCCAGGTTCAAGCAATTCTCCTGCCTCAGCCTCCTGAGTAACTGGTATTGCAGGCGCCTGCCACCACGCCTGGCTGATTTTTTATTTTTAGTAGAGATGGGGTTTCACCATGTTGGCCAGGCTAGTCTTGAACTCCTGACCTCAAGTGATCCGCCTGCCTCAGCCTCCCAAAGTGCCAGGATTACAGGTGTGAGCCACCGTGCCCAGCCAAAATTGTTTTTAATGTCACACTTTTTCCTTTTGCAAGGAGAAAGCACGTTTTGACATTTTTAGGGCTTTTTAAAAATATAAGTTGGTTAAAACTTATATCTAGAATGTTTTCTCTTGCAGCATCATCAGTTACTAATATAGATAGCACTATAATTGTAAAGTTAGTGGCATTAGAAAACACATTTGGGAGTTAAAGTGTTTATATGCAAATAATTCAAACATAATTTATGTCCTATAAAGGGAAAGGAAGAATTTGTAATCACAAGATGAAGACATTCAAAGTTCAGCTTCTCTCCTTATACCAAGTTAGAGAATATCGATATCTGTTTTTCAGATAATTATTTAGAATTTAGTGATTTTTTAAAAAATCACGAATATAAGAATTATCACATAATAGTTATTTTATGATTCTAAAGCATTTGTGTGACAGCTAATAATGCATTTGAAAGTGAACTTTTGCTTTTATGTACCCATTTATGTCTTTCTTGCACCATTTCTGTGTCAGCATTCCTTAAAAACTCTGTAGGTCACCTTGTCAGTATAGCTGAAGATAAAGGCTTGAGAGTTGCTCTCTTGCCTAAAAGATATGAACTGACAGCTGGAGATCATGGGGTAAAGGTATGTGAGATGAAGGCCTTTGGAAAACAGCTGCTTTTCAGAGTATAAATTTCATTGCCTATGGCTTGGATTCTGAAACAATCTTTATTTCTTACCATCTTATCCGTTTTCATAAACAATCAGAAGTAGTCTGGTAGTTCTACAGTTCATAAACCTTGTGTACTATTACTGTATTTGTCTAGAATTTTTAGTCTGTGGTTTTTCTACTTAGTATTAAGGCAATAGCAAAAGTACCTTATAAAATAGGAATTTGTATTTCATAGATAAGTTAAGGTCTGACATAAGATATAAAAATATAACTTGGTACCACCAACCAGATTGCTATGTGGAAAATGTTTCTGAACTAAATGCCACATGGTATCTTGCCTAATGGTAATTTTTCTGTTGTAACTACTTTGTTCTTTTTGGCCTTTTTATCAGGTGCTTATGTAAATCAAATCATAAAAAATTGGTTGGACAGGTGGCTCACGCCTTTAATGCCAGTACTTTGGGAGGCCAGGGTGTGCAGAGCACTTGAGACCAGGAGTTTGAGACCAATGTGGCCAACATGGCGAAACCCCGTCTCTACTCAAAATGCAAAAATTAGCCAGGCATGGTGGCACCTGCCTGTAATCCCAGCTACTTGGGAGGCTGAGGCAGGAGAATTGCTTGGGAGACTGTTTCTCAAAAAATAAAAAAATTAAAATTGAGTAGAAGTGCAGTAAGGGAGTCTGGTGAAACTGTTTAATACTTTGTGAGCCCAGAATAAAAGAATTACTAAGCTGAGATTTGGATGGGTTTCCTAGTGTACAAAGTGATTTAAAGCAAATATGTTAATTAATACTATTTTTATTTATTGAAAACTTACTATGTGTCAGGTACTATGCAGTAAACGTAATTGAGTCCCCATAATCATATTGTGTAGATCCCATTTTTATCCCCATTTTATAAAACTGAGCCTCTGAGTGATTAAATAAAATAACACTCAGAATTCACACAGTAGGTACGTAGTGGAGCCAGGATTCATTCTAACACCAGAACTCATACTCAGACTGCACTATAAATTACTGAGTACGACCTGCATACCTTCCATGAGTGGTGCCTCCTGGAATTGCCCATCATGCACAACTGAAGCTTTGTCAGTGCACGGGACTGTCTTACTGCTGTATATTTCCAAGTATGGGGACAAGGAAATTAGTCCAACCTGTTTCTGGTAGGAGGAGACACACATATAAATAAGTAATATACAGTTGTGCATGCCTTAATGATGGGGATACCTTTTGAGAAATGCATTATTAGGGGATTTTGTTGTTATTCAACAAAAGCAACATAGGTGTGTTATTCAACAAAAGCATCATAGGTGTTGTTGTTCAACAAAAGCATCATAGGTGTGCTTACACAAACCTAGATGGTATAGCTTACTACGTACCTTGGGACTATTGCTCCTAGGCTGCAAAACTGTACAGCATGTTACAAAACTGAATACTGTAGGCAGTTGTAACACAATGCTAAGTATCTGTGTACCTAAACATAGAAAAGGTACAGTAAAAAGTATAAAAGATGAAAAATGGTACACCTGTATGGGGCACTTACTATGATGAAGCTTACAGGACTGGAAGTTGCTCCAAATAAGTCAGTGAGTGGTGAGCAAATGTGAAGGTTTAGGACATCACTTACATCACTGTAGACTTTATAAACACTGTACACTGCAGCTACAATAAATTTAAAATATTTTTCTTTCTTCAATAATAAACCTTAGCTTACTGTAATTTTAATTTTTGTTTTTTGTTTTTGAGACAGAGTCTCCCTGTGTTGCCCAGGCTGGAGTGCAGTAGTGCGATCTCAGCTCACGGCAACCTCTGCCTCCCAGGCTCAAGTGATTGTCCTGCCTCAGCCTCCCAAGTAGCTGGGATCCCAGACGTATGCCACCATGCCTGGCTAATTTTTGTATTTTTAGTAGAGACGGAGTTGCACCATGTCAGCCAGGCTGGTCTCAAACTCCTGATCTCAGGTGATCCTACCTCCTCGGCCTCCCGAAGTGCTGGGGTTACTGGCGTGAGCCACTGCACCCGGCCACTGTAACTTTTTTATTTCATAAGCTTTTTAATTTTTTAACTTTTGACTCTTGTAATAACACTTAGCTTAAAACACAATCACATTGTACAACTGTACAAAAATATTTTCTTTCTTTATATCCTTATTCTATAAGCTTTTTTCTATTTTTAACATTTTTTACTTTTGTTTTCTACTTTTTAAACTTTTTTGTTAAAAACTAAGACACACATTAGCCTAGGCCTACACAGGGTCAGGATCATCAGTATCACTACCTTCCACCTCCACGTCTTGTCCCACTGGAAGGTCTTCAATGGCAGTAACAGACACGGAGCTGTTCTCTCCTACCTGCCTGAGGCTGTTTTACAGTTAACTTTTAAAATATATATAAGTGAAGGGAGTACACTCCAAAATAATGATAAAAAGTATAGTAAATCAGAAACCAGTAACATGGCTGTCTATTATCAGGTATTGTGTACTGTACATAATTTGAAGACCTCCATCGTATATGTGGTTCACTGTTGACCAAAATGTTATGTGGTGCTTGATTGTAATCATATGCAGGAGTATAGAGTTGGGAGTACACAGAAGGGAGTTACCAGTTTTGACTCTAGGTCCTTCCAGGTTATACTTCTGATACTGTAAACTGGCATTGCTCTATTCTCAATAAGTTTATAGCATGTTCAGGGTTCTATTTTTATTCATCATGGCTACATCTGGTTGAAGTAAGGAGGAAACAGTGTTACCTTAGAGAAAGTAAAAGGGACCCAGAAAGGTTAAATGCCTTTCTTAGAGACACAGTAAATCATTGGGATCAAAGCAATTATTTTGGGCACCAAATGACAGTTAATTTCCTGGTAGTCTAGGAAATTGCACATTTCCCTGAAATTGATCTAAGCCAAGAATCTTTTCCTCATTTAACTCATATTCTTTTCAAGCCTTTATATTTTTCTTTTATATATATATGTATATATTTATACATATATATATATAATACTTTAAGTTCTAGGGTACATGTGCACAATGTACAGGTTTGTTACATAGGTATACATGTGCCATGTTGGTTTGCTGCACCCATTAACTCGTCATTTACATTAGATATTTCTCCTAATGCTATACCGCCCCCCTGCCCCCCACTCCACGACAGGCCCTGCTGTGTGATGTTCCCTGCCCTGTGTCCAAGTGTTCTCATTGTTCAGTTCCCACCTATGAGTGAGAAGATGCGGTGTTTGGTTTTCTGTCCTTGTGATAGTTTGCTCAGAATGATGGTTTCCAGCTTCATCCACGTCCGTGCACAGGATATGAACTCATCTTTTTTTATGACTGCATAGTATTCCATGGTGTATATGTGCCACATTTTCTTAATCCAGTCTATCATTGATGGACATTTGGGTTGGTTCCAAGTCTTTGCTATTGTGAATAGTGTCGCAATAAACATGTGTGCAGTGTGTCTTTATAAGTAGCATGATTTATAATCCTTTGGGTATATCCCCAGTAATGGGATGGCTGGGTCAAATGGTATTTCTAGTTCCAGATACTTGAGGAATCGCCACACTGTCTTCCACAATGGTGGAACTAGTTTACACTCCCACTAACGGTGTAAAAGCATTCCTATTTCTCCACATCCTTTCCAGCACAAGCCTTTGTATTTTTCAAGTTCACAAATCTTTTCCTGGTACTTGGCAAATAATGTGGTTATTGAAAGTAGATAACTTCTCTACTATATGGCCATTGTGGGATCTGGGGACTCTACAGTGGTACAAGCTGGCTTCTGGGGAATGAGATAGTGATACGGTAGCTCCCTGTGCAGGTTTCTGGGCGGCTTCTCTGCCTTGGGCTAAAGCTAGCAGCTCAGGGACCAGATGAAGCAGACTTTCTCCCCGGATAGACTCACTGCATGTCAGCTGAAGCAGTATTTGCAGGGCAACAAGTCTCCTAACATGCTGGAGATGCTAGAGGTCCAGGGCTGTAGGCTGAATTGCTCGTGATGGTTCCCAGTGAGGAAGCAATGCAGAGTGTGTGTGCACCTGTCTTCCTCCTCAGAGCTGCCACTTGGCAATTATGCCAAACATCATGGGGAATGACGACTATTGATTCAGTTTTGTCCTGTGAACCACTGTTATTCATAGGTAAGACTGATAGCAAATATCCATGGATTTCTGTATTGTGCAGTATTTAATAAGACATTCTCTATTTTCCCTAATCCCTAGTTAGGTGGTTCTTAAATTGTTTTTTTGGATCAAGGACTGCTTTAAGAATTTGAGAAAAGCTGGGCACGGTAGTGTGCGCCTGTATTGCCAGCTACTCTGGAGGCGGAGGCAGGAGGATTGCTTGAGCCCAGGAGTTTGAGGCTGTAGAGTGCTATGATTGTGCCTGTGACTAGAGTTGGCACTTCAGCCTGGGCAACATAGCAAGACCCCATCTCTTTTTTTAAAAAACTGGTGAAACTCTCTCCAGAAAAATGCACGCACGAAATTTTGAGTATAATTCAAGGGGTTATGACCCTCACCACCAAAAGCTGATCTGTGAGCTGTGGATTTTAGTAAATAACCCTTGTTGTAGACTTTCCATAGTCATTTTGTTTGATAGCCAAAGAAATGCTGTAATTTTTAAACCTATGGATATTTCACAGGAAATGTGTTTAATGTTCTCCTACATTGATGAAAAGTAAACACAGTATGCTTTAAATCAGCATGCCTACCTGTTGTGTTCTAGGAAATTTTTGTCAAAGCTTAAATGTTGAATAGCAATTACCTAATATTTACTTTTTCTCCCTTTTTAAAGCTTGGTAAAATGCGGCTGACAATTCCGTGTCGGGCCCTTACATGTTCTCATCTACAGTGTTTTGATGCAACTCTTTACATTCAGATGAATGAGAAAAAACCAACCTGGGTTTGTCCTGTCTGTGATAAGAAGGCTCCATATGAACACCTTATTATTGATGGGTATGTTACTTTAAGTGTTTTTGGTACCTTGAAATGACCATATATTATCTGGGTTTGTTACACATCAGATTTGGGATGAAAATTCTAAGTTATGTATTTGTAGGATTTTTGTGAATCTGCAAACCAATACTTTCAAAGTAATTTATTTCAAATTAGTGTTATGAATATTTTATCTTTTTAACTCGATGTTCCCTTGTTTTGAAAATACGTGTGTTACTGTCAGTGTCTCCTGGCATTTGTCGTTTAAAGCACTAGTGGTTTTAAGCAGGGTGTGCTTACACCTTTTCATTTTCCTGTCATCCATCCCTAGATATGCAGATCACATTGGAAAAAAAATGTGTGGGGAAATTTGGGTTAACTCAGGTTCATCCAAAATTGGGCTTTTCAATAGAAGTTAACCTGTTTGTGGAGATTAGATCCAGCTTCAGTCATGATCTTCTTTTTCTTTTTTGTCTTGTCCACCTATAGCATCACAATAACCAATTATTGCTTTTAACACCCCTTTGTTTTATCTGTCCTACCAGACATCTTGGAATGGTCCTCTAAATGTTCTCCTATTCTGCAGCCTCCTTTTTTCCCCACTTTTGCCACTAAACAAAAACAATTGTGAAAAGGAGGAATCTACTTGATTTTGCGGGGGGTGGGGGGGTAAAGACAGAGTCTTGCCATTTTGCCCAGGCTGATCTCGAATCCTGGGCTCAAGTGATCCTCCTGCCTTGGCCTCCCAAAGTGCTGAGATTACAGGCATGTGAGCCACCGCACCCGGCCTGTACTTAATATTTCCTGTACTTTCTAGCGAAAGACTTAAGGCAACTTACCTATAGTATTTAAGAAAACATAGGAGCCTAAAGGTGGTAATATCAGAAATTGAGTATATTTAGCAATACAAGTATAACCTGGAGCTTGAAAGATGTCACACCAGTCATGGGGAAAAAAAAGAAAAGCATGTAATTTAAATGTTTTATGTTTAATTTTTCAGAAATGATGGTGATCACTTAGTAGTAAATCAGAATTAAATAGTAATATTTTCCAACTTTATATGTAACATAGCTTTAGGTTCTCCCATTTCTTGTTAATAAAAGCCATGTACACACATACTGTTTTAAAGAAAAATTATAAAACACAGGAAAATAAAAAGCTTTTTCGGGGGCATAATTTTCCAATTTTCGTCTTTCCATAGTTGTGATTGTACACTGTTAATAATTTTTATCCTTTCGTTTCATTTAACATTGTAACCTAAGAATTTGGCCATAGTTAATTTTATGCGTTCTTTATATGTTTTTAAATGTCTGTTACAAATTTTATCAAAGAGATTTAATCTTTGATTAGATTACATATTTGTGTATGTATTGCTTCAGTTTATCAAATAAGACATGCTTATTGTAGGTAATTTAGAATATGCAAAAACGTATAAAGAAGAAAAATAAATACCCATGAAGGTACCACCCAGAGGTAACTACTATCTATATACTACTCACACATAATTTTATTTTTGAAATGAAGCTTTCTTTTGTTGATCTTTTCTCACTTTTTGTGAACATTTTCCCATATGATTAAAAATCTTTGAAAATGTCATTTTTCATGGTCACATATTTTCTTACATAAATGTGACATAAATGAGGCAGCTATGTTCCTATTTAGCACTAGATTTTAAGAATAAATATAACTTAAGTTGTTCAACTTTTATTTTCATTTAAAATATGATATTCTAAGGATGAATTGTTTTCTTACAGCTTGTTTATGGAAATCCTAAAGTACTGTACAGACTGTGATGAAATACAATTTAAGGAGGATGGCACTTGGGCACCAATGAGATCGAAAAAGGAAGTACAAGAAGTTTCTGCCTCTTACAATGGAGTCGATGGTGAGTAGTTCTTCACAAGGAAGGGGCAGTCTCCCTACTGCTGTAAGTCTGGTTTTCAATATTAAAATCCATATATTTTTTAAAAAACACTGAGCAGTTTGTGGATAGCTTAATGATTCCTATTAACTTATTGATAGAAATCCTTTTAAATTCACTTTTTTGCCAGCTTTAAAAATTTTTCTGATACAAGATTTCAAAATAATGTAATATAATTAGTCATTTGTAAAGTCATACTTTTGAAACTGTACCCTTTTTAAATTCTTAACAGATTTGGTACAGAGTAGTAAAGGTTCAGTTTTCATTTATTTATTTTTTCCTGGCTTTTAGTATGTTTTTGTTGGAAAGAGACTATGAGTTTTGAAAATGCTATCATTGTATTTCTTAAGTATGTTAGATACTATACAGACAAAAATTAATATACAGTCTGTGCTCTCAAATTACTTTTCTTCTGAAGTGGACATAAAACACATTTTGATTGTTTGCTCTAATTCAGTAATTTATTATTATTTTGAAAAATAATTTACTATTATTAAATAATGGTTTTAAACTTAGTAGAACAGAGCCACTGTTGGTTTTCTACTCTCTGGCTCCAACAATATTGTGAATCTAAACTGTAACGGATAAACTATAGGGACACTGAGAAAAGAGAGATGTCATAACCCTTCCCTTGCCTTGTATTTTAATCATTCCCATGTAGGATGCTTGAGCTCCACATTGGAGCATCAAGTAGCTTCTCACCACCAGTCCTCAAATAAAAACAAGAAAGTAGAAGTGATTGACCTAACCATAGACAGTTCATCTGATGAAGAGGAAGAAGAGCCATCTGCCAAGAGGACCTGTCCTTCCCTTTCTCCCACATCACCACTAAATAATAAAGGGTAAGTGCTGAGACATTAAAAAAAAAAGTAATCATGAAAATTAACTTGGCAAATAGGGATTAAAGACTTGCCAAATAAAATGATTCTTGATTGTGAAATTTAACTTAGCAATCAAAGAATAGTTTGAATTTTTCCCAGGTTTGTAATACTCTGGAGGGATTGGGGTAGTGCACTAAAAGGGTACTTGGATATAGTATTCTTTATTATCAAAAGATGATTCTAGTACTGTGGTTCTCAAACTGGTGTACATACATCAGAATTACCTGAGAGCTTATTAAAATGCACACATTGCTCCCCTGCGTCTGAGTCAGGAGGAGAGACTAAGAAAATTTGTCTTTCTAGGCCAGGCGTGGTATCTCACGCCTGTAATCCTAGGACTTTGGGAGGCTGAGGCAGGTGGGTTATCCGAGCTCAGGAGTTTGAGACCAGCCTGGGCAACATGGTAAAACCTCGTCTCTACTAAAATACAAAAATCAGCCAAGCGTGGTGGCGTGCGCCTGTAATCTCAGCTACTCTGAAGGCTGAGGCCGGAGAATTGCTTGAACCCAGGAGGTGGAGGTTGCAGTGAGCCAGGATCTTACCATTGCACTCCAGCCTGGGCAACAGAGTGAGACTCTGTCTCAAAAAAAAGAAAAAAAGAAAATTCGTATTTCTAGTAAGTTCTCAGGTGATCCTGCTCCTGCTCACAGAATGTAGAACATTTGTTCAAACTGGAATGTATGCTCTAAAATTCGCCCCAAGTTGAATGTTTCAGGTGGAAAGCAGAGGAAGACCAATGATTTAAATCTGCCTCAGAATGTGAATGAGGCTGGCAGTGAATGACTTCTGTTGCAGTACACATTTCCCACTTTGCAGACTTTTCTCCCATATTTTCCATGAGTCTTATATCAATAACAGTGTACCTAGGTTATGCTTCAGTTCATGAAACATTGTTATCTACTTTGTATAAAACACCCTCAGCTAAGCATGGTTGATAATAAAATGAGTAAGTACAGCCTTAACCTTAAAGAGCTTAGCACTTTCTGGGGGGTGGTAAAACAAGTAGCAGACTCCAACTGTGCTCCCAAAACAGGCTGTTAGTCCTGTAGACACATCAGGGATTCTGAGCAAGATTTCTAATTGTGCTAAAGCAGAATTGTGGCACACTAATTGTAAATCTAGAAATAGATGTGTCCCTTTTTAGGTATAAAGCAGGAGAACCACATGGCCTGTTGTAACTGAATAGAAGCTAACCAGAAACCCTTCCAGCAAGCAGTAGGGACTAAAGAAAGAATCTAAGAGAGAGAAGGAAAGTCCATAGATGGCATTGTTACAACACCAGATCAAGAGCAGGCATATTTCTGTGCCTGGAGTCAAATCATTTTCAGGTTTGACAGTGTATAATGAGATTAAAGATTTCAGTGAGTTCGAGACCAGCCTGGGCAGCATGGTAAAACCCTGTCTCTACCAAAAAAATTAGCTAGGTGTGGTGCTGTGTGCCTGTTGTCCCAACTACTCGGAGGGCTGAGGTGGGAGGATCACTTGAACCTGGGAGGTGGAGATTGCAGTGAGCTAAGATCATGCCACTGCACTCCAATCTGGGTGACAAAATGAGACCCCATCTCAAAAAAAATAAGATTTCAATCAAACGTATTTCACACATTGGTATTTTCATTACAGAGTAGTCTGTCTTGGCATAGGGAGAGAAACAAAGACATTAAAAACAGTATCATCATTCTAAACAAAGTAAATAAATTAAACACAAATCCTACTCTTATGAACATGACCTCTGATAAAAGCCTACCTTGATGGCTGTAACCCAGCAAGCCTGACCTTGTTATTACACCAGTGTATTTTGTGTCTGAGTAGGAGAAAAGGAAAAGTCAGATTACCTAAAGTTAGAACAAGTATTTATAGAATTTCAATTCCAAGATATTTTATAAATGTCAAACCATAGTATGACCAAATACACATTGTCATGTGATTTTTTTAAGTGCCATAATCACAGTGTTAAAAGATATTTCATAAACCTGTGGATATATAAATACTTTTGGGCTAAATGCATCGTCATATATATATTAGTTCTATTCTTTAGACTATTAATAGTAGTCATATGTATTTATGTAAACTATTCAATAGTATTACTGACTATGTATTTTTTCTTTAAAGAAGACATTTGAGTGTTTAGGAATCTAGTATTTCTTCTTTGGATATTTACTTTGCTCTTTCTCCAAAAACGTTTGGAGAGAATTAAATAGTGTTTATTATGTTTGGAAAATAACATTAGGTGCATTAACTACTTCCTGAATTTCCCAGTGACTAATTGAACCCAGATATAGTATTTGCAAATGCCAGACATTTCTCTATTTGCAGATAAAAGCAAGAAATTTGAAAGTTTACATCCTTAGAAGGAGAATAATACCATAGTCAACACTAGTAGCTATTTTATAATAATGACTAATTGGTAATTGGAAACCTCAGTCCAGCATATTGTGTTTGTTATTGTGCAGTATAAAGGTTGAAATGCATTTCAAAACATTATTACAAATTGACAGAAAAGCATGCAGCCAGGAATTAGAGGCAAAAACTAAATGTAAAACATTTTGTTGTCTTTAGCCACTGAATGCTTAATGTTCATCCAGAAATTGTCTGTGCTGTTTGAGATGTTTTCAAAGACTAGCATTTTAAATCCTCTCGTAATCTCTTAGACATTGTGAGATAACTCAGCTAATGGTAAATGGTACTTTTTCTAGATGTAAGAGGTTTAACAAAGTTTCCATTAGATGAAACATTTTTATGAGGCAGATGAGAGTGTGTTTTATGCTTCATATCCCATTCATTAAAATGTGGTAGATGGTCATAACTGGAACTCTATTCCTAGAAATCCAACCTTGGCATCTTTTGAAATGTTCTTTTTTTTTTTGAGACAGAGTTTCACTCTTGTTGCCCAGGCTAGAGTGCAATGGCGCCATCTCGGCTCACCGCAACCTCCACCTCCTGGGTTCGAGTGATTCTCCTGCCGCAGCCTCCTGAGTAGCTGGGATTACAGGCATGGGCCACCATGCCCAGCTAATTTTTTGTATTTTTTAGTAGAGATGGGGTTTCTCCCTGTTGGTGAGGCTGGTCTCAAACTCCCAACTTCAGGTGATCCACCTGCCTCGGCCTCCCAAAGTGCTGGGATTACAGGCATGAGCCACTGTGCCCGGCTCTCTTTTGAAATATTCTGTACCACTGAAACTGTATCCCCATGCCCCAGGTACTTTACATGAAGCATTAAAAGCAAAAGACAGCTGCTTTATTGCTTCCTTTCTCTTTATTTTCTATAACACATATACCTTCAGCCTCTTGTATTGGTGGGGTAACATATAACCCTTATGTTTCCCTCCAAGAGGGCTACTATAATTCTTTTTCTTTTCAAAATTAGTTTTGTTTTTGTTTTTGTTTTGTTTTGAGACAGGCTCTTGCTCTGTCACCCAGGCTTGAGTGCAGTGGTGCAATCACGGCACATGCAGCCTCGACCTCCCGGGCTCAAGCAATCCTCTCACCTGTCTCCCAAGTAGCTGGGACTACAGATACGTGCCACCAGGCCTAGCTAAGTTTTTTAAGTTTTCGTAGAGACAGGGTCTCCCTATGTTGCCCAGGCTGGGCAACCTCTGGGCTGAAACTATCCTTCTGCCTCTGCATCCCAAAAGTATGGGGATTACAGGAATGAGTCACCATGCCTGGCCCCAAAATTAGTTAAATTATTATTTTTTCCTTCTTCTCCTTTTTGCCTTTCCCTTAATTTTTAGTAAATTTAAAAAAAAAAAAAAAAAAAAAAAGCTACTCAGCTATTTAAACTTTTCACTGTTTTTTAGAGTGAATTTTTAGAGTCCTAATTCTTGTTTTATGTTTTCTTTTTCCAGTTATAGTATTCTCCCTTTAAAAACTCTCCACCACCTGTTGATTTTGGAGTATTTCTTTTTTTTTTTTTTTTTTTGAGACAGAGTCTCGCTCTGTTGCCCAGGCTGGAGTGCAATGACGCCATCTCGACTCACTGCAACCTCCGCCTCCTGGATTCAAGTGATTCTCCTGCCTCAGCCTCCCAAGTAGCTGGGACTATAGGCGTGCATCACCATGCCTGGCTAATTTTTTTATTTTTAGTAGAGATGGGGTTTCATCATGCTGGCCAGGCTGGTCTCGAACTTCTGACCTTGTGATCCACCTGCATCAGCCTCCCAAAGGGCTGGGATTACAGGCGTGAGCCACCGCACCCGGCCTCATTTTGGAGTATTTCTTCTTGTTTCACTACATTCATTAGATTCAGCAGGGCTTTTATGCAGACAGCATGCTGATAACTGTACTGGGCATTGGGTATACTAAACAATACCCAGTTTTTGTTCTCCCAGAGACTACAATCCAACTCCTAACCACTCAGATTGCTTCATTCCCTCTTTCTTATTATATGTATTTTCTTTGCTAGGGCATACGTATACTTCTTACTAGCCAGTACTCCAGTGTTGTTTTAAAAGGGTTTCCGAATTTCATTTGATGTAGGTATCTTTCACTCATATCCTGGTAAAGTGGCTCAACTGTACCTTTCTGTTGCATTCTGAAAGCATGGGTGATGATATTCCAAAGGCAATGTGAGGTTTGTGAATGTTGGATACCATTGCATCTGTCCATTTCTTCCTGTGGCCTCTGTTAAATGCTATTATGTATACAAATTATTTTCTCGTAATTGTGTATGATCTAAATTATACATTACTTTGCTTGGTTTTGTTCTTATTTCCAGCACAAAACCTAGGGTTCGTTGTGAGATAAACCCCTTTTTTTGTTAACTTTGAGAGTTTAACTGACTAATGAAAACTATGCCAATCTTTCCTTCTTCCAGCATTTTAAGTCTTCCACATCAAGCATCTCCAGTATCCCGCACCCCAAGCCTTCCTGCTGTAGACACAAGCTACATTAATACCTCCCTCATCCAAGACTATAGGCATCCTTTCCACATGACACCCATGCCTTATGACTTACAAGGTGAGTCACTGGTTCTTCTGTATTGTCACATAGCATTATGAATGCCTTTGATCTATATAGTTCTCTTCTAGGTGAATCTAAGGAAGAACTGGAAGATTGAGCCAACAGGGCCTTGAACCCAGGGAACTGAGAGAAATAATATGCTTTTGTTAAAAATACTGACCCACTTCCTGTACTGTCATCAGTAGCCAGTGTTTTACTCCCAGTGGTAAAACTAGTACAATAACCTTTATTTAGATTTTGTGAGCTCCTGAGTACTCTGCAGATTGTTTTTGAATGATCGCTAGTATGTGGGTTTGAATTTTGGTATTTATGAACATTATTTTTTTTTTTTGCCGTGAAGGATGGAGTCTTGCTCTGTTGCCTGGGCTGGAGTGCAGTGGCGTGATCTCAGCTCACTGCAACCTCCGCCTCCCAGGTTCAAACAATTCTCCTGCCTCAGCTTCCCGACAAGTAGCTGGGATTATAGGCGCCCGCTACCACACCCGGCTAACTTTTTTGTGTTTTTAGTAGAGGTGAGGTTTCACTATTTTGGTCAGGCTGGTCTGAAACTCCTGACCTCGTGGTCCTCCTGCCTCGGCCTCCCAAACTGCTGGCATTACAGGCGTGAGCCACCACGCCCAGCCCTATGAACATTATTTATTGTTCCCTGACTTTAGTTGTAATGCAACAGGCATTGTGGGTAACTATGTTGTATTATGTTTTAATTAATGGTGAGTTGAGACATTTGAAGTTTTAGTTTTTATTCTAATGAATTTGATCATTTAAAAAAAATTTTTCGGCCGGGCGCGGTGGCTCACGCCTGTAATCCCAGCACTTTGGGAGGCCGAGGCGGGCGGATCACAAGGTCAGGAGATCGAGACCATGGTGAAACCCCGTCTCTACCAAAAATACAAAAAATTAGCCGGGCGCGGTGGCGGGCGCCTGTAGTCCCAGCTACTCAGGAGGCTGAGGCAGGAGAATGGCGTGAACCCGGGAGGCGGAGCTTGCAGTGAGCCGAGATCGCGCCACTGCACTCCAGCCTGGGCGACAGAGCCAGACTCTGCCTCAAAAAAAAAAAAAAAAAAAATTTTTTTTAATTGTGTGGGTACATACTAGGTGTATATATTTATCTGATCCTTTTTAAAAGCAGTTTGAAATGTCAGTATACTCATTTGTATATTTTGAGTTCATAATAATCATAGTATCAAAAAATTGTTCTTGTATATCTTTGTAGCATTATAATTTGTATATTAGTCATATAATCTAATAACTTTTTTATTGAAAAGGCCATTTATGTTCATTGTAGAAAATTCAACACAGAAACATAAAGTGAAAGTTTCCCTCTACCTATCCCCCAACCCCACTCCCGGGAAGTTATAGCTACTGTGTGTGTGTGTGTGTGTGTGTGACGGAGTTTTGCTCTTATTACCCAGGCTGGAGTGCAATGGCACAATCTTGGCTCGCTGCCACCTCTGCCTCCCGGGTTCAAGTGATTCTCCTGCCTCAGCTTCCCAAGTAGCTGAGATTACAGGCACGCGCCAACTTGCCTGGCTTGGCTAATTTTGTATTTTTAGTAGAGACAGGATTTCACCATGTTGGTCAGGCTGGTCTCGAAACTCCCGACCTCAGGTGATTCGCCTGCCTTCACCTCCCAAAGTGCTGGGATTATAGGCGTTAGCCACCATGTCTGGACAGTTACAGCTACTCTTAACAGTTGGTTAGATATCTTTCTATACCTTTTTTTCTACATGTATGAAACGCACTGTCACTATCAAGAACAACAGTGCTATGCATTTTGTCAGCCCTCATGTTGTAATCGGTTATAATGTAGACAGCGAGTAGATGCCCAGAGTATGTGTGATGTTGTAATATATTTATCTACATCTGCGTGTTTTACTTTTCCCCAAGTTTAGATATCACAATGAAGCATTTAATTCATGCCTGTTTACTTGCTCTTCATTGCATTACACATTGGGTGATCTAGAAAAGAATGTTAATTGGAAGGGGACTGCTTGCAGTGAATCCTCAGCAGCCAGGTATCAGGGCTATTCCTTCTTATGTAATAGCCAGTTTTCAGGCACTCAGATCTCTTCTCCCCTTGTGCCACTGCAGTCTGTCAGTTGAATCTGATAGCAAATGAGCAAAATTTAAGAAAGAAAAATCAGTGCAACAACTTACTTAACCTAACTCTTTCAACTTCAAACTTTCTCACCTGCAAAATGAGGGCAAAAATAATTACATACTTCATGAAGTGCTTGTGAGGAGTAACTTTGAGAGTAGATTGAAAGTTTCTTTAAGAGGAGTCGATGAGAGTATTTGTTAAAAGTACTATGCCAGTTTAAGGATCAGTGTTAAATCTGACAGAGTGATCATGGCCTCAGTCCCCCAAATGGGGTCACAGAGAAGACAAATCATTGCCAAAGCTTAGTTTTCAGCCTTAGTAATCTAAAGATGGGAGAGACGTAAAACATTTAGCTCAAGACGGGCGGATCACAAGGTCAGGAGATCAAGACCATCCTGGCTAACACGGTGAAACCCCGTCTCTACTAAAAGATACAAAACACTAGCCGGGCGAGGTGGTGGGCGCCTGTAGTCCCAGCTACTAGGGAGGCTGAGGCAGGAGAATGGCGTAAACCCGGGAGGCGGAGCTTGCAGTGAGCTGAGATCCGGCCACTGCACTCCAGCCTGGGAGACAGAGCCAGACTCCGTCTCAAAAAAAAAAAAAAAAAAACATTTAGCTCAACTCTTCATGTTTAAATAAAATTCTGAGTGACATAGCATTTAAGACTTGTATTTGTTTTTGAAGTATTGGGGCATTTGGAAGAGTTTTTCCTTCTTTTTTTTTTTTTTAACTGAAATAATTTTTTTCTTCCACAGGATTAGATTTCTTTCCTTTCTTATCAGGAGACAATCAGGTATGTTATGAAAAATTTACTATTACTTTAATTGTACATTAAAAATACAGTCATGTGCCGCAGAATGACATTTTGGTCAATGACCATATATGTATTCCATAAGATTATAATGGAATTGAAAAATTCCTACATCAATTATAGCCATGGTAACGTCGTAGCACAAGGCATTACTCACGTGTTTGTGGTGATGCTGGTGTGAACAAATCTGTGCCACCAGTCATGTAAAAGTATCGCACATATAATTATGTACAATATAATAACAACTACATTACTGGTTTATGCATTTACTTTATTTTTTATTGTTATTTTAGAGTGTACTACTTCTACTTATTTTTTTAAGTTTGCTGTAAAACAGTGTTCAGTGTTACTCCAGGACAGCCTCATACATCCCAGTTAGCCACATCTCTTGATTGCATCATTTCCTCTTGTGCTTGATTAAATCTTGTGTTGTTTTGTTCTTCATGGCCCCTAAGCATACAAAATCCACAGCTAATGTTGCCAGTAAGAGGCCACATCGAGTGATTGACGTGGCAAAAAAATTGAAAGTGATTAAGGACAACGAAAGTGGAAGATCAGTGATGGTTATTGCTCACCAGTCAGGCAGTCCCATTCTACCATATCTACAGTCTTAAAGAACAAGAACAAAGTGACAGAAGCTGTTAAAGGGTCTGCTTCATTGAAGGCAACAAGACTAACAAAAATTTGAGAAGGGCCTGTATCAGATATGGAGAAACTTGTAGTGACCTGGATTGAAGACCAGACGCAGAAACATACCCCTCTCAGCACCATAATGATCATGGCCAAAGCAAAACGTTTATTTGCAATGTTTAAAGAATTCAAGACTGGACCCAACAACAGTGTTAAATGTACTGCTAGCTCTGGGTGGTTTAAAGGATTCAAGAATCATTATTCATTATGTGGCCGGGCGCGGTGGCTCAAGCCTGTAATCCCAGCACTTTGGGAGGCCGAGACGGGCGGATCACGAGGTCAAGAGATCGAGACCATCCTGGCTAACACGGTGAAACCCCGTCTCTACTAAAAATACAAAAAACTAGCCGGGCGAAGTGGCGGGCGCCTGTAGTCCCAGCTACTCGGGAGGCTGAGGCAGGAGAATGGCGTAAACCCGGGAGGCGGAGCTTGCAGTGAGCTGAGATCCGGCCACTGCACTCCAGCCCGGGCGACAGAGCAAGACTCCGTCTCAAAAAAAAAAAAAAAAAAAAAAAAAAAAAAAAAAAAAAGAATCATTATTCATTATGTAATATCAAAGTGAGTGGAGAGTCTGCATATGCAGATGTGAAGGCAGCTGAAGAATTTTTGGAAACTCTAGATAAGCTGATTATGAAGGAAGATTACTTGCCAGACAAATTTTCAATATGCATGAAACCTCCCTATTCTGGAAATGAATGCCTGAAAGGACTTTCATCCATAAAGAAGCCAAGTCAATGCTAGGTTTCAAGGCTTTTAAGGACTCGATAACAGTCTCGCTTGGGGCAGTATTGCAGGCTACAAATTGAAACCCTTTGTGATCTGGTACAGTGAGAACTCCAGAGCCTTTAAGCATGTCAACAAGCACACACTGCCCATGTACTACTACACGAGCAATAAGAAGTCATGGATGACTCAGCTCTTCTTCTAGGATGTCCTCCTGAATTGCTATGCCAGCAAAATGGAGAAGTACTATTTAGAGAGTAACATACTTTTCAAGATTATGATTTTTGTTGATAATACTCCCACACATCCTCATTTGATTGATGATCTTCATCCCAATATCACAGTGTTGTGTCTCCTTCCAGGTACCACATCTTTGATCCAACCAGTGAATCAAGGAGTTGTAGCAGCTTTTAAGGCCTATTAAAAGATCCTGAGGAGGATCCTTGCCCAGGCTGTTGCTGCAACTGAAAAACACTGAGAAGACACTGATGCAACACTGGAAGGTTTACAACAGCTATGACTGCATGAAGAACCTTGCTTGGGCATGGAGTGATGTCACCAAGGAATATGTGAATGACATCTAGAAGACACTGAAGAAGTTTGTTCATGACTTCAAAGAATCTGCTAAGGATGAAGAGGTTGCAGAAATCAACAAGGCTGTGGTTGAGATGGCAAACAACTTTAACCTAGATATGGATGCGGATGACATTGAGAAGCTCCTAGAGATGGTTCCTGAGGAATTGATTAATGAGAATCTGTTGGAACTGGAACAGGAACACATAGCTGAAGAAGGTGCAAGAGAAAAGGAAACTGCAGGAGACAAAAAGAACCTCCAAGAAAATTCACAGTGAAGTGAAGTTTAGCAGAAGTTTTTGCAGACCTCAACAAGCTCCTTAAAAAATTTAAGGCCAGGCGCAGTGGCTCACGCCTATAATCCCAGCATTTTGGGAGGCAGAGGTGGGCAGATCATGAGGTCAAGAGATCGAGACCATCCTGGCTAACACGGTGAAACCCGTCTCTACTAAAAAATACAAGAAAAAATTAGCCGGGAATGATGACAGGCACCTGTAGTCCCAGCTACTCGGGAGGCTGAGGCAGGAGAATGGCGTGAACCCGGGAGGCGGAGCTTGCAGTGAGCCGAGTTCGTGCCACTGCAGTCCAGCCTGGGTGACCGAGCGAGACTCCATCTCAAAAAAAAAAAAAAAAATTTAAAAACACGGGCCCTGGCTGGACGTGGTGGCTCACACCTGTAATCCCAGCACTTTGGGAGGCCAAGGCGGGTGGATCATGAGGTCAGGAGTTCAAGACCAGCCTGACCAACATGGTGAAACCCCATCTCTACTAAAAATACAAAAATTAGCTGGGTGTGGTGGCATACACCTGTAATCCCAGCTACTTGGGAGGCTGAGGCAGAAGAATCGCTTGAACCTGGGAAGCGGAGGACGCAGTGAGCCAAGATTGCGCCACTGCACTCCAACCTGGGCGGCAGAGCAAGACTCCATCTCAGAAAAAAAAAAAAGGAAAACAGGTCCTAACAATGAAAGGTTTTCATTAATAGAGAGGAATGTTTGTGGTACATTATCAACTTACAAGCAAATCTATGATAAAAAAGAAACAAACTAAGCAAAACACCATGGACATATTTCTGAAAAGAGTGACACCTCCTTAAGAAGAGCCTCACGCAGGCCCTTCAGTGGGTGTGCCAGAAGATTGTTGTCATAGCAAATGACAGCTCCGTGCATGCTCTTTTCCCTGAAGACCATGCAGTGGGACAAGCTGTGCAGGTGGAAGACAGTGACATCGACAACCCTGATCCCCCTATGTAGGCTTAGGCTAATGTGTTGTGGCTTCGTTTTTAGCAAAAAAGTTAAAAAGTAAAAAAATATTTTAAAATGTTAAAAATGGAAAAAACTTACAGAATAAGGATATAAAGAAAGAAATATTTTTGTACAGCTGTACAATGTACTTGTGTTTTAAATTAAGTGTTGTTACTAGTCAAAGGTTTAAAAAATTAAAGTTAATAAAATTAGTTAGCTAATGTTAATTTATTATTGAAGAAGGAAAAATATTTTTAACACATTTAGTGTGGCCATAGTGTACAGTGTTTATAAAGTCTACAGTAGTGTAGACTGTACAGTAGTGTACAGTAATGTCCTAAGTCTTCACATTCACTCACCACTCACTGGCTCACCCAGAGCAACTTCCAGTACTGCAGGCTCCATTCATGGTAAGTGCCCTGTACAGGTGTATTATTTATTTATCTTTTATACCGTATTTTTACTGTACCTTTTCTATGTTTAGATACACACATACTTAGCGTTGTGTTACAGTTGCCTTTGGCATTCAGCACAGTACCATGCTGTACAGGTTTGTAGCCTGGGAGCAGTAGGCCAGACCACACAGCCTACGTGTGTAGTAGGCTCTACCATCTAGATTTGTGCGAGCACACTCTGATGTTTTCACAACCACAAAACCGCCTAATGATGCATTTCTCAAAACACATCCGTGTCGTTAAGCGACGCATGACTGTATTTAAAAGTATAATGTGTAGCCGACAGAAAGAATAAATTTCCTTGGAAAACTTAAGGGTAATCATACCCATTATTATGGCTTTAAAATTTAAATAAAAATTCTTTCTTTCAGTGGTGCCTGAGTGTATAGTAAGAACAGTGTCTTGGTTTCCAGTACCGTTTTATAAAGAAACTGGGCAGTGAGTCATATTGACTGATAGATTTCTTGGCTAAGTATCTCCTTACTAGCAAGAGGGTGGACTCTCTGCCCCTCCTGCTGCTTCTGAGCATATGCTTCTTAGGAAATAGAATTGATAATTGCTTGCAATACAAACTAAAACAAAAAACAATGAAATTTTTATTTTGTTTTTCCTCCAGTTTCAGATACAAAAATGTCTTCTCAAGATCAATGCTCCAGTTGTTACATAAGGTCATTTGATTTTGCAGAATGTCTTAGTAAATATTTCAGAAACCCTAGATACTCAGGCTGTCTTAAATGTAGGGCTGTGTTCTGCTGAGGAGAAAATGTTTTAAGTTAGAAGTATAATTAACATTTTTGTGTCTTTTGTTTCCCCTCCCTAGCATTACAACACCTCCTTGCTTGCCGCTGCAGCAGCAGCAGTTTCAGATGATCAAGACCTCCTACACTCGTCTCGGTTTTTTCCGTATACCTCTTCACAGATGTTTCTTGATCAGTTAAGTGCAGGAGGCAGTACTTCTCTGCCAACCACCAACGGAAGCAGTAGTGGCAGTAACAGCAGCCTGGTTTCCTCCAACAGCCTAAGGGAGAGCCATAGCCACACTGTCACAAACAGGAGCGGCACGGACACGGCATCCATCTTTGGCATCATACCAGACATTATTTCACTGGACTGATCCCCAGGCCCTGCTGCTCCCATCCTCCCCCCAGATCAAATGAACTTGGCAGAGAGAAGAGAACTTTGTGCTCTGTTTTACCTTACTCTGTTTAGAAAAGTATACAAGCGTGTTTTTTTCCTTTTTTTAGGGAAAAAATTAAAAGAAATGTACAGAGAACAAAACTATATTTTCAGTTTTACTTTTGTATATAAATCTAAGACTGCCTGTGTGATAAAAACACTTGTTTAAAAAAAAAAAAGGAAAAAAAAGAAAAAACAAGCACCCACAAACCACCTTCAGCTCATTTTTTTCTGGATTCTGAAGATTTTTCATCATTTGTCCTATGGTTTTGGTTTTATTTTACTTCAATGGCATTATTTTATTTGCAATAACAGAAAAGGAATTGCATGTATGAAGTTTTAAATTGTGGGCTTTTCTTTGTTGTGGGGAGGGGGTCAGGGGGATAGTTTGATTTCCATTTTCTGAAAACGACAGACTTGGATTCTGTTTGTGTGTGTGTGTACATATTTTATCCAGCCTTAAGTTATAAAGCTCATCTGTCCCGCTGCATTCCCTGTGTATTTTCAGGACATGGCTGGTGGGTGTGTGTTCATTGTGTGCGTCTGTATGTATTTTTCTGTCATCACTGTTTCCTCTCCTCCCGAGTGTGCATTCAGTTAATATAATCAGTTGCTTGCTTCTTTCAAAGTGCTTTGAAGGTCTTGAACTCACGTGTGAGCATCTTTATCAACTATCCCAATTGCATGTTCTCCATCACATATTCTCTTATTTGCTCTGTACCCCCGAGAATATGTTTTAGAGATATTGGAATAAAGCTGTCTGGGTAAGGAGTAGGCTTAGCCGAACTATGAATAATACACTTTAGTTCTTTATTCTAAATCTGGATTGCCAGTATTGTGTATTTAAACCAAGTCTGTGAATACCTGCTTTTTTTGGCCACAGAGTAACAATCTTTCATGTAAGATCTTCATACCAAAGTAGGAAGTAAAAATATTTTAGAAAGCCCTGTCAGGTGTTTTGTGCAGCTGACAGAGGTAATGTTACATCACCTCAAAAAGAAAGATAAACGGTCAGTTATTCTAAAAATAAATTGTTTGGAAAGTACAATGCACCACATTTTTGTAGAAGTCTACTATTTGATAAACAGTTGAAATTCAAGATGTGTTTGACCCTTAGTCATTTTTACTCTTGGTTCTGCGTATACCTATTTTCTTAGCATATCTACCTTGTTTATCTTTTTCTTCACCTTTTAACAAGTATGACATAGGAAAGTTATTTTTTTAGAATTCATGGATCAGTCTGATCTACTCTTATTCATAATGGAACATGTAAATATATTGAAAACTGTTTTTCAGGAGAGAAATATGAGTTGGAGGGAAGGAAAAGTGGTTCTACTTAACGTTCCAAAATCCTCATCAGAGAAGGTATGATGTTCTCAGGTGTGGAAAATATTTTTTAGTTGATTGAGAAAGCAGGTTTAACAGAAAACATAAAGAAGGGGCATAATGATTGCTGTTTTTCCAGACTGGATTTTCTTACCACAACTGTTAATGTTCTCAGAGTTGATGAAGGACCACCTTTGTGTATACACTTGTAGTTTTAAACCTTGCATTGGTAACAAAATGATCTACTTTAATCCAGGTAGAATTCAAAATGGCTGTACTTCAGTTGTATGATAAAATTAATGGTTCTCATGTCTGTGTGGCATCTAAAAATAATGTTTTTATAGCATCTCTCTGCCACTAAATTGTTGACTTGAATTTTGGGGAAAAAAAAGTTGGTGTTGATATGTATATGTGTGTGTGTATATATGTATTTATAAACAAGTGTGTGTGAGTAACAAGTGAGTTTCATAGTCTTCCCCTACGCATGTGTATTCCACACACAAATGGCTGAGTTATAGTCATAAAACAATTTGCAATAAAAAAAAAACAAAACAGATTGTCAGTTAACCAGGAAACAGTTAGTTTTTTAGTGAATCTGGTATTACAGTGAGCAAATGTCATATTAATTTAGGCTAATTTCTAATAGTACCATAATTTGTGTCTAAATTTGGATTGGGGTAGAAATTACTAAAATTGTGGGGAGTTTGTTTTCTGATTTTACATTGCTTTAGGAAACATGTTTACTAATTCAGCTGTCTTAGGTAAAATGAATTGTTTTCTTCCTGTTTTTTTATGTGTCATTGTTAGTGGTCTCAAAATTCTGATCAATAACTTTGTGTATGATGCTGAGTTATACAAACTGTTTGAATGATCCAGTGGAAAACGTATACCTCTACGTTCTTCAGTCCAGTTGTAGAGAAGGTTAATTTCCCTCAGTGTCCCACATTTACTGTCCTAAGAGGAGAACAAGTAATAGGGAGAAATAAACATAGGGTGGTTTCAGTGGTTTTGGTCATGTGTCCACAGGAGAAACTAACCATTCAGTTGTCTTAATTGTAGTTCATTCCACCCTGTAAGGAGTTTGTTTCCATCAGTTGTTGATTTTCCAAAATGTTGCATTAAGTAGTAGTTGTCACTCTGTTGGCCTCATGGTCAATATCAATCACACTTCATGATCTCTACTAATTACTAGTAAAGTCATGTACTATGTCTTTAACTCCTAAGTTTAAAGAAAAGCACATAGTCACTTCATCTCTTTTTTTCTTAGCCTACCCTCACTCCCCAACCCATGCCAACATTGACATGCTATCTGTGGACAAATAGCAGTTCTCAGAATCTAGTCAAGTTGCCATCATCCCCCTTGCCTTGGCCATTCATAGTAGGTATGCATATGTTTGTTTCTGTACAGTACTGTGTGTGTGTGTATATTTACATCTGTATGCACACATCTTTGATAAAATAGCTATTTGACTAGCAGGGTTAAAGTGGCTTTTAATTACTTTGTGAGCGTTATTGGATACATCTTTAAAAAAAAAATCTGAACCAGAACCATGCCACGCTTGGTTGACTATTTTGAGCATTAAAATTGCTTTACTAATTATGTAGACATTATCACAATTCTGTATCTTTACTGACTTAGGAAAGATTCACGTAAGCTCTGAAAACTCTGATTCCTTGGTAGATTTTCCTTTGAGTCAAGTGTCTGAAATGGAATGAAAAGATATCCTAACTCTAAATTAATATGGAAAGAGCATTGTTTTTAAAACAATTTCTATTTTAAATACATAAAACTTTCAAGATCTTCAGGACTTTTTAAAGCACATTTGAAATTATTTTAGTAAGAATTTTGTTTTATCAATATATGTTGAATTCTGTTTTTTAATTAAACCTAAAGCTTAGATTTCAGAAAGAGGGAGGGAAAATAGCTGGTGGTCCCAGAGTGTGCTGCTGTTAATTGTTTAACAAAGGGGAAAATGTATATAAACAGATAGAGTTACCATAAATTCCATGAACTTAAATCTGTGATTCATTGCCTTAAAACTTTCTCTCTTAGAATTTCCATACCGCATGCCAAACCAGTAAAATGGCTTTTAAAAATGTATAGTAGACAATGTCAGTTTGTATAAAAGTACCAAGTGAAAATATTTATTACATGCATTGGAAAAAAAATTGTTTACCTATTGAATGTTACCTGTTTATGTAGAGCTCTTTAGATGTAATAAAAGAAAAGCCTTCAGTTAATTTGTCTTCTGTAAAATAACACTGCTGGGTGTTCAAGGGGACAAAATCCCTGTGAGACAAGTGATAATGGTTTGTGCTTCCAAAGCACCTTTCATCCAGAGATTTCAAAGCATGACAAGTAACTAATATTCTTGCAGCATGCTTTGAGGTAAGTAATGAATATATAGCCATCATTTCCCTCTCTTGTTGAAATATGGCTAGCTCTTTAATAAATCACAGCGTCTGTTTAGTATAAGTCTGTTTAGCATCTGCAGTTTGAATGCTAAGAGCACCATGGCCTTCTTAACACTAGGTGCTAGAGAAACCAGCTGGAATTTCAGGAATGAGCTTGAAACCAGGACAGGAGTAATATAACAGCCCTTCCTCCAGTAGAGGTTTGAATCCAAACACTTCACAGGATCTTAGGCTCTGGACCACTGAATCCCCTTAATGAGGAGCAGGGAGTCTGTGAAGAGGAGCCCCAGGTTCGAATTCCACACCAGCTGTGTGTTTTTGGCAAGCTATACTTCAGATTCCTGTTAGGCAAATGAAATTCATAAAACTTGCTTTAAAGCCATACTGGGACTATTCAGTGATAAATACAGACATAGAAAAGCTTTGACGGAAAGTACCCTCATTTTTTATAGCCACAACTTGCTCTTCCTGTCCCATCTATATCATTGGTATCTATCTCCCATCTGATCTTTGATATTCCAGGTTGGCTGTGCGGGATTTACTTCCTAATGTCCATGACTGGAGCTCAAAAGAGGTGCGGGCCTAGGACCTTTGAGCTTTGCCTGAAAGTGACAGCAGATCTCTGGGGGGGTGGTGGGGTAGGGGGGAGTGGGGTCTAACCGGCCCTCTGGTGGATTTACCTTGAAGGTAATGAAATTTAAGCACAAGGACCCCTCACTTGCCCTGGTCCTGGGAGCAGCCCCAGAAATTCTGCATTTCTGTTTTTGTATTCTTAAGGCAGCCAAATCTTATAAACCTCAGATCCCACAAAACATCTGCTTCTACACTGTGCGGACCTGGGCTTCCCAGCCAGATGGTCACAATTTCACCTAGTTGGCATTTCGACCATTTACTTACTCTCACCCCCACAAAACTCTTCTCTGTGGTTCCTAGGAATTCCTACTTACTCCCTTTGCAGTTACACTTGGGGAAATGAGAGTCTCCTTCCTCAGGGCCTTGTTTGGGTCTGAAGCCACACGGCATTGTTGAGACAGTGGCACTAACACTACAACTCTTGCGCCCTGCAGTTTTCCCTGTGCCCAGTGCCTAGTGAAAGATTTGTGTCTTGTACATCTTCCCAAAAGACATATCCCATTTGATTTGGTTTTCTTCTGCTTTAGCCACTAGACAAAGCCACAGCCCAGAGAACCCACTTTTGATACATAATGAATATCTTTGCACTTGGAGCCCTGCAGCCCCTCCTGTGTTGCTGTGGTACTCCAGCCCTTTTTAGGACTGTGCTGACACTATGAATGATCCAGATTTGACAAGTGTATGGCACTTCTGAATCTCTGGCAGCACCAACCTGGCACCTTCTGGCTAACTCAAAGCCACTCGAGCTGGATGGACTTCCAGAAAGCTTAGTGCTCCCACTACTGTTTTCCAGGGCTGTTGTACCCTGGCCATTGCTGGTTCCACCCCCTTATTTCTCTCCATAAGTCCTGGGGAAGTGGCTTAAGGCTATGACCAGTGTGGACCACTTGAGCAGACCTCCCTGGAACCTCTCTGCCTGGTAACAGAGCCCAGGGAACCACTCAGAACTCTCACAGCATTGGAAGCCCCCTTCTTGAGCTCTGCAAGGCCAGTGAATTCAGCAGCTCACATCTGGTTCGCTTTGGTGTGAGGTGTAAAGTAGATCACTCTTCCCGCTCTCAGCTGATGCTGCCTCATTGTAGCATGTGTTTTCACTCTACAGTGTTTTCACTCTATACTCTGTGTTTATGAATGAACAGCCTGAGCTTTGTCACTATATCTATTGAGATAGAAATGAGAATTTGTAAATGGGCCTCTGGCACCGCAAGAATTATCGTGTTACAGCTTTTTGTTTGTTGCAGCTTCTCAGCTAGCACTGGCTTAATCTTGGAAATGTGGAAGATGGTTCTAGTCCCCAAATACAGAGTAAGTCTCTTGGTAGATTGCCCTAAAGTCATTAGCTCAATCCTTCCTCAGCAGGCTCCATGAGGTAAGAAGTGGGAATCCAGCTTGTGTGAGGGCCCTGAGGCTTTGAGGGGTGAAATGATTTGCCCAAAGTCACAGTGGGAAGCAGAAGAGCCAGGACTGGAACCCAGGCCAGACTCCAAACCACAGACTCCTTCGATGCTTGAAAGGGCTGGACTCATGGTAGTTAATAAAATCAATACAAATCTTTTATTAAAAAGATCTGCTCATACCATGCATGGCTGAAATCATCTATTACTGTTGCTAGTTAGCCTCTCTTCTATAGTTGGGTAATGTTGTCTTGCCACTGTGTTTGCCATCTCCCCCAAGTGAAAAGAACACTTTTTCTTTTTAAAAATTAATCGCTCTGAGTTTTCAGGCCCAGGGGAGGCTCTCGCATTCTCCTCTTTCAATAGTCCTGTCCAGGAAGGGTGATCTTGTGGATAAATTCATCATACTTCACTTTGCCGTTGGGTTCAATATCTGCTTCCCTGAAAAGATCATCCACTGCAATAAATCACATTAATGTTTCAGTTTGGCTTTAGTGCTCCATTATAAAACAGTGAGTTCTTTGGGGGCTGGAGCTCCCCTAAGGTCTTCCCCGAGTGTCCAGTTGACTATTCCGGTAGACCAGGAAGTAAACCAGTGAGCAGAAAGGGACAACCCACCCCCCCTTCCTGAGCCCACGGATTCCGTTGAGCGCTAATCAGGCTTTCTGCAGGGGCAGGGAGTAGGGAGGTGTACTGGTAAGGATTCGGTCACTGATGCCACCCTGGGCTTTTTTTTTTTTTTTGAAACAAGAGTTTCACTCTTGTTGCCCAAGCTGGAGGGCAATGGCGCAATCTCCGCTCACTGCAACCTCCACCTCCCAGGTTCAAGTGATTCTCCTGCCTCAGGCTCACTTGAATTTAGCTTGAATGTAGCTGGGATTACAGGTGCGTGCCGCCACGCCCAGCTAATTTTTTCTTATTTTTAGTAGAGACGGAGTTTCACCATGTTGGCCAGGCTGGTCTTGAACTCCTGACCTCAGGTGATCCACCCACCTCAGCCTCCCAAAGTGCTGGGATTACAGGCATGAGCCACTGTGCCTGGCCCATCCTGGGCTTTTATTTTTATTTTTTCATGAAAATATGACCCCTGTGCCTGTATTTCTAGAAACCTTTGTCCTGGAGTTTTTACCTTCCACCAGCTCAGCCTGCAGGCAGAGCGAACATCCTCGGCAGCCCCAGGCTTCTGCCTGCCCCTCACTTGCCTGCCTTCTCCCCTAAGCCAATGCTCCTCACCACCCCTGCCCCCACCCCAAGAGAGGACTTAGTGAAAAGCACTGTCTGCTACCATCACTTCTAAAAAAAAGTATGTTTGGGGGATGGGGTTTTTCTCATAAAAATAAATCCAACTGTGTTGAGAGCTCACAGCATACAAGACTGCCATTGTTCTCCATCGCTCCAGGAAAAAAAAAAAGAAACTTCATTTGTTTGTTTCTTCTGGTTCTGGATTCCTGGGATAAAATACTAGCTTGTCCCAGGCGTTGGCAAGAGCCATTTCAGCTTGTATTCTCCAAAATGGCCTCTTGGGGCCAACCTACCATGCCTCTTTAGCCCATCCTCATCTCACTGCCCTGTGTCAACTTCCCAGGCCTGGACACCTTCCACACACACACCCCTGCAGTCAGTTAGAAAATATCCTGTGATTCTGTGCTTAACTATCCTTCTCGAAAGTACAATCACCGTGCCTTGTGCCTAAGCTGATAGTAGTTCTGAGTATTGGGAGAATTTGAGGACACTAATTCATCTCCTTTTGTGGAGAAGCTTCTGCAATCAGCCAGCTGGCTAAAACCATCCTGGGGGCCAGGCCAACATCGGCTCCAGGGCCAGTCACTGCAGCCTCTTCCCATCTGGGCGAGGGACAGCACTTAGCTAGGTGCCGAGTCTGAGGACACCTGAGTAGAATAGCCTTTCCACTCCGTCTCACTTCGAAGACCCGTAAAAAGCCAGTGCTGAAGTCAGCCCGTCCCAGGCCTCAGGAGGAGAAGGCTTCACCTGCAGCCGTTCCAAGGATGCTTTTTAATCAAACTGAAAATTGTCTTTCGATCACCCAGAGAAAGGATTCCTGCTGCTGGTATCATTCTTCCCATCTCCTGTGGCAAGTGAGAGGGAAATCGGTGTCCCTGCTTGTCTGGAACTCACCAGTTTCTGTGAAACATTCCTCTGCTGGTTATGAGAGATGTCTGAGTCTGGGGCCATGGCACTGCTTTAGGACAGAGATCATTAACCACAGAAATAAGACACTGCTCCCTCTGCTGACTCCACCTGCTGCCTAGAGGGCTGGGCAGTGTCCTGCGGGGAGTCTGGGAGGGAAGGACGGTCCATGTCTTCCCTGTCCATGTGAAAATAGCCACAAGAGGTGAGCCTGGAAAAGTGGGGTATGGAGACCCAGCCTGCTGTTGGGCGACTGATTATTTACTTTTGGGGATGAAGTCTCATTCCGTTACCCAGGCTGGAGTGTAGTGGCGCAAGCTCGGCTCTCTGCAACCTCTGCCTCCCAGATTCAAGCTGTTCTCCTGCCTCAGCTTCCCGAGTAGCTGGGGCTACAGGCGTGCGCCACCACACCTGGCTAATTTTTATGTCAGGCAATTTTTAAACTCTCTGCACTGTGCCTTAATGGCGGCAGCTAAAATCTGAGCAGACTGATTTGTAGAGTGGTAGCTCAGAGGGACCTGAGGGGTCACCTACTGTTCCCTCATTTCCAGCAAGGAAAGTGAGGTGGGAGAGAGGTCTCCCAGCACCCAGGATTCAAACCACAACCACAAACCCCTCCTCCAGTGGTTTATTGTGATTTAACCAGGGACGGAAAGTCCGTCATTTTGAAGCCTCTTTTCAGCACCCACTTGTGGCCAAGCCCAGCTCTCCTGTCCCAACCACAGGCCAGCAGGGCAGTGTAACTGGAAACCCCAGGCTCTGAGGTCGGGGTCCCTGGCCTTGGGCAGAGGCAGAGCTGGCTGGCTGCTGCTGCTGTGGCAGGGCTGGGCAGGAGGGTCCGCAGGCTGGAAGAACAAAGGCTGCAAATGGCCCGGCGTGGGGATTCCTTTGACAGTGTGTACAAAGGGCTTTCCTAGAAAACCCCAGGCTTTGTCCTGCTCTGAGGCAAGAAGGCCTGTTGGGCTGCAGGAAGGCACAAAGCAGAGAGACCCCTTCTCATGGGGCTCTGGGACCAGGAACCCCGCCTGTCTCGGCAGTTCTCCAAGTGTCCTGGCAAAGTTCCCTGTGGAGCCCCCTTCTGGAAGAGCTTAGAGCAGCCTGAGTTGGAAAGGAAGCAAAGCAGCGCCTCAATTCGGAAACTCAACCTCAGCAGCAGCTGCAGAGACTGCTGTGATGGGAGGACGGGCAGGGATGTCTAGACCTGCCTTCACTCCCGCACTGCTGCCCAGGAGCCACTCACTCCCCCTGCTTCTTTATCAGTAGAAGCAGGCACTTGTGCTCCCAGAGGTGTCATATGCACTAGACGAAGCCCCCCAGTGAGAGCTTAAACACAGGGGGAGGCTGGACTGCACGCTCCAGCTGCCCTGCCCTGTAGGGTCCAAGCTGGGTTTCCCCCCAGCTGTCCCTTCACCCTGGCAGACTTCTCCCTGCGCCCCTCCAGGCCCTCTGGTTCTTCCCCAGGCTCCAGTCCAGCACCCACTTAGTATGGCATCTGCTCACAGTCTCCTGCGTGTGCATCAACAGAGGTGGTCTGCACCACCCTGGTGGCATCAGCCGGGCTTTGGTGCCCTCCTCCCAACTTCCTAACCCCCTCCGACTGTTGGGAGACAGGCCCCAGGCTGTTACCTTCCTTGTGGGTGAGCTTCTCCCCGAGGCTCGTAAGTTTTGACCGCAGGTCGGACGCCATGATGTAACCTTTCTTCTCCTTGTCCGCCATCAACATGGCTAGAAGAATTTCTTTCTTTGGGTCTTCTTGTTTTATTTGCATGTGCATAATGGTCAGAAAAGTGGAGAAATCCAGCTCTCCATTTCCATCTAGAAAACCCACAAACACAGCAGAGTGAGCAGAGGGAAAAAGGCTCTTGGGAAGCCAGTTGGCCTCCTGCCGGACCTGCACATCCAGTTCAAGGGCCACCGACCAGGGAACCCCAGGATGTGGCAGTGGTCACAGTGAAGAGGATGCAGCCCCTCCCACCGAGTTCCCACAACGGGCCCCTCACTGGACTGGACATTCTTCATTTCAGCAATGTCCTCAGTGATGATGCTTATCATCACCCCAAAACTCAAGAAAGCGGGCTCCCATCCACAGATGGAGGACTGGGCTCCTCTACTCCCTTCTAGTGCTTCTGTCCTGCCCTGAACTGGAGGAAACAGGTCCATGTGTCCATTCCACCTTTGACAACCACCACAGCACATCTACCAGGATGGATCAGCGCCCCAACCTGGGGCCTCAAGCCTCAGTCCCAGGCTGGTCTGCTCACCTGCCTTCCCCTCACTGCAGTTTCCACGCCAGCCCCTCCTCCACGCGCCCTGGCTGGGATGTAACTGCAGGAAATCAAAACTTCCCCTGACTACAACTTCCTATTTGTTTAGAGGAGACAGAAATCAAGGAAACCACCACCGCTTTGGAGCTGGACATGGGGGATCTCAGGTATCAGACCACTGAGCAACCCGCTGCCAGGCTGCAGGACTTCAGAGGTCCACCTGGGCCCAGCGTGGCCTGCCCCAGGGCGGGATCCCAGCGCCACTGCAGGCATCCTCTAGTGGGGCCTCCGGTAACCCTAGCAGATGGTGGTGACCCCCATGAGATGAGGAAGCTGGGGGCCTGAGACTGAGCAGCAGCCTGTGGGCTCCGAGTCAAGTGTTCTTCCCAGGGGACCCCCTTCCCCTGGGCCAGTCCCTCCTTCCTGAGTGTCCAGCCCCCAATGCAAACAGCCACCCCAGCCTCTGAAACTACTCCTTTTTTTCTAGAAAAAAACACAACAAAACATAAAATCTGTTTCTGACTGTGAAAAGCCGCATATGTTCTCATTGTTGAAAATACAGGAAACAACAATAAAAGGAATAAAAATCACCCATAATCCCATCACCAGAGAGAACCACTTGGTAACATTTTGGATGGGTTTTCTTTTGGCATTTTTTTTTTTTTTTTTGCATAGTTTTTTAGTCAGTCTTTGGTATCAGAAGAATTGGGTTCTAATCCTGATGCCATCATTGGCTCAAGAATTTAATGGCTGTAGGCCGGGCGCGGTGGCTCAAGCCTGTAATCCCAGCACTTTGGGAGGCCGAGACGGGCGGATCACGAGGTCAGGAGATCGAGACCATCCTGGCTAACAGGGTGAAACCCCGTCTCTACTAAAAATACAAAAAACTAGCCGGGCGAGGTGGCGGGCGCCTGTAGTCCCAGCTACTCCGGAGGCTGAGGCAGGAGAATGGCGTAAAACCCGGGAGGCGGAGCTTGCAGTGAGCTGAGATCCGGCCACTGCACTCCAGCCCGGGTGAAAGAGCAAGACTCCGTCTCAAAAAAAAAAAAAAAAAAAGAATTTAATGGCTGTAAACCTTGATCTTTGCTTGTAAAGTGGGGTTAGGAGAAAGCCAGACACAGTGGCTCATGCCTCTAACCCCAGCATTTTGGGAGGCCAAGGAAGGCAGATCACCTGAGATCAGGAGTTCGAGACCAGCCTCGCCAACATGGCAAAACCCCGTCTCTACTAAAAATACAAAAATTAGCCAGGTGTGGTGGCGGGCGCCTGTAATCCCAGCTACTTGGGAGGCTAAGGCAGGAGAATTACTTGAACCTGGGAGGCAGAGGTTGCAGTGAGCCGAGATCACACCACTGCACTCCAGCCTGGGCAACAGAGCGACTCTGTCTCAAAAAAAAAAAAAAAAAGAAAAAGAAAAAATGAGGTTAGGAGAATGCTTACTTCGTAGGGTTTTTGGAGGTAAGCACATGACAAATACTCAACAAAGGGAAATGTTTCTATAAAACATTGGGATCGCTGTCAGCGCGGCTTTTCCCTGGGTTTGATAAGTCTGTTGGAACGTCTAGATCCCGAGGTCTGTGAGATGAGGTATCACTGATTGCTATGAGGATTCCAGGAAGCCGAAGTAAGGCACAGCACTGCTGATCTGGGGCTGCCACCGCTGGGTCCCCAGGAGGCCTCCCTGCCACCTGCCCCTCACACTGCTGAGCTTTTCACACCTCTACTGTCTGCACCCACCTGCCGGGCCCCTCCCCACTCCCCGTTGTTCCCACCACCACTCACCTATCCCGTGGGTCTGCAGGTGCTGCTGCACCTCCCATGGCGTCGGGCTGGCCCCCAGGCACCTCAAGGCCACCATGAGGTCGGTGGCTTTTATCTTCCCCCTCTGCTGCTTGTCATACAGGGAGAAGCATTCCTTGTACTCTGTGCACAGCCCAGAGGGAGGGTCAGCAGTGTCTGGTCACTCTCCGCCGATGCCGCCCTCCCTGTCCTCAGTCTCTTCTCCCTCTTTTCTCTTCCCTTTCCTTTTGCCCACTTCCGCCATCCCTCTCTCCCCTCCCGCCCCTCCCAAGGGTGCTAGATATAGCAAATGAAAATACAGGACTACCAAGTTAAACTGAACTCAGAAAAACACTGAATACATTTTAATTGTATGCCCCAAATTTTGCATAGGACATATACTTCTATTGAGAAAGTATTTGTTGTCTGAAATTCTATTTAGCTGGGTGTCCTGTATTTTATCTGGCACTTCCCTTCCTCCCTACTCCCTCCCTTCCTTCTCCCTCCCCCTCCCCCCGAACCCTCAGGACTACAACTCCCGGCACAGTACTCCTCCAGGGCTCACAGGGCAGAGCAGAAACCCGCAGCAAGGCGTCCAGACCCCCAGGGGACCTCTGCAAACACAACTTTTCTGGACAATGGGAATAATAAGGCCTCAGGATTACGTGAGAGCCAGAAATCCCAGGAGGCCTGGCAGAGAGTGGCCCTCTTATGGTGATATTATGGTCATTACAGCTGGGGCATTTCTGAGCCTATTGTCCTTGGCCTGGCCTCCAGGCTGCTGAACCCTCAAGCTGTCCTTGGACTCGGGCCCTGGTCCTGTTCTTAAGAGACTTCAAGGGGTCCAGCTGGGAAATTCTCCCAGGGTCTGAAGCCCTTTCTCCCTCGGTACTTGGTAGAGGTGGAAGGCAGCCAGAGCTAAGGCTCCCCTAAATCCACAGTCTCCCGGCCTAACACAGCTGTCCCACAGGCTCCTGGCCTGACACAGCCGTCCCACGGGCTCCCAGGCCTAGGAGTCCCAGGAAGGCCAGCTGGGAGTTCGGGGAAAGTCCCTGGGCCGCACTGACTGAACGTCTGATTCGGGGGTAGGTGGGGCTGCCATCAGGACAGGGAGATTCTCATCCAGCCCAGACGAGGTACCCGGGCCTGTGGGTGGAGCCATGGGAACCCAGTGGCCTGGTGCTGGCCATCCCAGACTGGGGCTCAGGGCTCTGTTCTCTATCCTGCTTCTCACACCACCCAGGTGGGTCCTTAGAGGCCTGGACAACAGCACCTTAGCTGATGACAGCAACAATGACAGTTCACATTGCCGAGCACTCTGCCCCCAGGCCCTCGCTTCATCCCCACCACCCTGTGACGCGCTCCTCATATTCATTCCCATGTGCAGACAGGGCACTGAGGGCTGCAACACTGACAGCCTGGCTGTGGGCAGCTCTGCCCACCAGGCCACACTGCCTTCAGTTCCAGGGCAAACACGGCTGAGTGCAGCAGAGTGAGGGAGAGGATGTAGAAGGAGCCCCCCCAAATCCCTAGCCCAGACCAGGGGTCCCTTCATATTCCCTAATGAAGGCACTCAGGCCTGCCTGGTAGGATTTCAGGGGGGTCGCTAAAGACAGGCAGATTGCCATGTACCATTTAGAGACAAATCCGCGGCCTTTGTGGAGAGACTGAGAGGAAACCCCCAGCCCCACACACCTGCCCTTTCAGAATGTTCCAGAGCCTGAGCTTCCAAAGGGGCAAACCAAAGATAAGACCAGGTGGCAGGGGCCGAAGCGGCCCAGAGGAAGCAGGGCCAGAGCCTGGCCTAAGACCCCAGCTTTGATTCCCATAAAACCAAATTGCCTGCAAGAGGGCCCAGTGCCAGACGGGACAATGCCATCACTTCACGTCAGGGGGACAGAGAGGGCTGCCCAGTCACAGAGCTTAACCTTAGCACTGCAGGGGGTGCCCCTGGGACCTCTCATGGCCACCCCCACCTTGTCTTTCTGTCTGGGTTTGCCCCTGGGTGAGGGTGGGCCAGAGGCCCACTGCCGTCCCTGCCTGACCTGTGCTGGAAGGTGCTCATCGTACCCTTGGGGTCCAGAATCAGCCTGGATCTGCAGATGGGTGCACTTCATCATTCCCTGACAAGCCCTGTCAGTCACTGGGGACCTGTGGTCCTTGCCAGCAGCAGGGCCAGGGCTCAAATAGAGGCCCACCTCCTAACAAACCTTCACATCAGATACGTGCTGTCTCCCTGCCTCACACGCCTTTGAAGACCTGGAAGGCCAGATGTGAACTTGGAATTCCTGCACTGGAACAGACAGCAGGGTGTTGGAGACCCACCTGGGCTTCCCGCTGGCCCCTTCCTCTACCCTCTCCCCACTCTCCCCCTCACCTCCTGGCTCTCCTTCCTGCTTCTCCTCCTGCCGGGTCGGCCCTCTAACATACTAGCATATATATTTCACCACGTTCCCCTCCCTCAATGGTGACCCCCCGTGAGGAAGGGATTTTTGTCTTTGTGTTCACTGTTGTAGCTCTAGTGCCTGGAACGGGGCTAGCACAAAGAAGAGACACAAACATTTGTTGAATGAAAGGATTAATTGGGTTAAATGAATTGGATTAAAAATCCCCTTTAAGTCTTCTCTTTGAGAAATGCAAATCCCCCAGGACAAGAAAAAGACCTGCGCAAGGCCTAGGATAACACCAGCTGTGCTGGATGTTTAACCATCAGTTCTGATCATAGATCAGAAGGTGCAGTGCAGACTTGTGTCCTCTGCACTGTACAAACATAAAGGATGTGTAGCACACAATTTACAAATAATACGGAAATGTACACTATTCTTTATTATAAATTCCATCTAGGGCTGGGTGCAGTGGCTCATGCCTGTAATCCCAGCAATTTGGGAGGGCAAGACAGGAGCATCACTTGGGCCCAGGAGTTCGAGACCAGCCCAGACAATATAGTAAGACCTCATGTCTACAAAATATTTAAAAATATTTTGTGTGTGGTGGTGCGTGCCTGTAGTCCCAGCTACTCAGGAGAGAGAGGTGGGAGAATCCTTTGAGTCTGGGTGATGAAGGTTGAAATGAGTGGAGATCATGCAATTGCACAGAGCAAGGCTCTGTCTCAAATAAATAAATTCCATCTAGCCACTTGATTACCACAAATGAGTTTTGCCAACTCTTTTTTTTTTTGAAAGAGTTTCACTCTTGTTGCCCAGGCTAGAGTGCAATGGCATGATTTTGGCTCATTGCAGCCTCCACTCCCACATTCAAGCGATTCTCCTGCCTCGGCCTCCCATGGAGCTGGGATTATAGGCATGCACCATGCACCATCACGACCGGCTTTTTTTTTTTTTTTTTTTTTTTTTTTGAGATAGCATCTCATTCTTGTTGCCCAGGCTGGAGTGTAGTGGTTTGATCTCAGGTCACTGCAACCCCTGCCTCCTGGGTTCAAGTGATTCTCCTGCCTCAGCCTCCTGAGTAGCTGGGATTACAGGCACCTGCCACCACACCCAGCTAAATTTTTTGTACTTTTAGTAGAGATGGGGTTTTGCCATGTTGGCAGGCTGGTCTCGAATTCCTGACCTCAGGTGATTCCCCCGCCTTGGCCTCCCAAAGTACTGGGATTACAGGCGTGCACCACCGCACCCACCCAGTTTTGTATTTTTAGTAGAGATGGGGTTTCACCATGGTGGCCAGGCTGGTTTTGAGCCCCTGACCTCAGGTGATCCACCCGCCTCGGCCTCCCCAAGTGCTGGGATTACAGACGTGAGCCACCGTGCCCAGCCCAAGTTTTGCCAACTCTTATATCCATTGCCAACCTATAGTTTTGATTCAACTATGATTTGACCAATGAAGCTGTATGCCAATGAGTGTGATTCTTTTTCCAATGAAAAATCGGATGTGATCTACTGTTAAACTATTGCTCAGCCTTGTACCAAATACATTCATTAAATTGAAACTTATTTGAAATCACCAGCTCTACTGATCACAATAGGGCTGTCTTTGTAACTTTTTGTACAGATAGATGTAGGGATTGAAACATTGTTTGATCCTACATTATTTAATAATGGCTGGCTTTAACATCCTGCTTGCAAAATTCCTAATGGCTCTTGCTAGCTGTAGTGAGCCAGCCCCAGCCTACATGTGGGTGACACCTGCCTGTGCCTGGCCCAGCGTCCAGCATGTAACTGACATTATCCCCCTCCGTCCCTGGCTCGCAGCAGCCTGGTGAGGTGGCATATCCCTACTTCACAGGTGAGAAAACCGAGGCTCAGGGTGATTAGGCTTCAGGTCTGCTGCCTCCAAAGCTCCTCTTCTTTCCACTTCACTAGGCCACCCCGTCCAGTCTTTCACACACTCATGAAACATTGGTGGCCACTTTCTTGGTGTCAGATACTGGGATACAAAGAGAAATTACCTTCTTCCCTTCTGGGAGCTTTGGCCATCCCAGGAGGGAGGGTCAGTGAGCCTTAAAACCAGGCATGGGTGGGAGCTGAACTCCAGCCCTCAGTCTACATTTCAGTATCACCCTTAGACCTGGACAAGAGGGTGCTGCCCCAGGCCCTGTGTTTTAAAAGTCCCTGCTCCTGCCCTGGCCCTCCTCTTGGGATAAAGAGTTTGAGGGGTCTACATGGAGGTGCCCACCTGCAGCTCACAATTCCTGCCCCTCTAGACCAAGCTCGGAATACCCAGAACTCTGGAACTCCTGGCCGGGTAACCCTAACCCCACTGGGCTGAGCTCTCAGGACCCTGCCCTAGATCACAAGGGCCCAAGGTGCCTGTAATTTGTTGTTGTTGTTGTGGAGACAGAGTCTCACTCTGTCGCCCAGGCTGGAGTGCAGTGGCACAATCTCGGCTCACTGCAACCCCGCCTCCTGGGTTCAAGCGATTCTTCTGCCTCAGCCTCTTGAGCAGCTGGGAGTACAGGCACCCGCCACCACACCGAGCTAATTTTTGTATTTTTAGTAGAGACGGGGTTTCAACATATTGTCCAGGCTGGTCTCAAACTCCTGACCTCGTGATCTGCTCACCTTGGCCTCCCAAAGTGCTGGGATTACAGGCGTGAGCCACCGCGCCCGGCCTTGGTACCTGTAATTTTAGCTCCAGTAGTCAGCGAAGGACTCACTGAGAAGGCAATGTTTCAGCAGAGACCTGGAGGAATAGGGACGCGTGGGGGGACTCTCAGGCCCATTGACGTCCACTGTTGGACAGGTTCAGGGTCACAACCTCAAGCAGCAGCTGGCTGTGCCTCCCGGGCCTCTCCTGCCAGGTACGGGGGGCTGCAGTCATGAGGCTCCCCTGGCTCAGGTCTGGGCCCCTGAGTTCTTTGTAACCCAACTCTTTGCTCTTGGCCTTGTGGAAATAGAACCTGCACGGAGTGAAACTGAAGCCTGGTCGAGGGCTGGCAGAGTAGGGGACCCAGGGAATAAAGTGCTCACACCCAAACCAGGCTTGATGCCAGGGCAAAGGGGACTCAGTGGACCCCCTCCCATTTTACAGATAGGGAGACTGAGGCCCAGAGAGTCGACACATCCTGCCGGAGAGTGCAAACCTGGCCTCTGTTCTGTCTCAGTTACAAAGCCCCTCCTCTTTCCCTGCTGTCAGCCATACCTTTAATGGTCTCTCTCTCCATCCCCAGTCCCCTCAGTCCCCAAATCCAACTGGTCAGGTTCTGGAGGGAAACCTAGTGGGCTCTGTCTTAGTGCCCTGGCTTGTAAATCACACTGACACGTATAAAGCCACATTTCTATTTTGGAGGCTTACTCCTGACCCCCACCCCGCCGACAGCAGCCTCCCTGCAGCTCTTGGCCCCGTGGGTGGGCCCAGTTCTCCCCCAGCCACCTTCCCTCCCACCAAGAAAGCAGAGCAGAGCAAATTGCCTAATGAGACCCATGTTTTGCTGAGTTGCTAATTAAAGAACAAACCCAACCTACCATTAATCTGGTCTTGGGAAAGAAACTTGGCCTGCAGCAGAGAAAGGAAAGCAGTCAGGGGAGGGCTCCACCTGAGGCTCACACCCCCAGCCCCGGCCAGGCCGCACAGACCCTCACTCACCATCCTGGGGCCCCGGCTGCCACTGGGCTCGCTGCTCCCAGAACCGCGTTCAGTTTCCTCCAGCCTCAAGTCTAAAGTCTGCCAAGCTGGGTGGAGGCCCGGGTAATAAATGCTTGGCTGCCATGGAGACCGGGCCCGACGCCACCAGGGTCAGATTCCAGCTTCCTGAGCACAGCTCATGACCCGCCACCTAGGCAGGTTGGATTTTTGAGGAAACGGGGCTGCGGAAGGCTCTCCCTGGGCTCAGAGTCTCTGCCTCCAGAAGCCGAAGCAAAGGGACAAATGCCAGTTTCTTCCTGGGAGCCCTGGACTCCAGGAAGGGGTCTTCTCTCTCCTGGGACTCGGCGGGGACACCATCAAGCCCCGACTAGAGTTGGGCCCTTTACACCCTGGGTCATATTGAAGGCTCCTCACACACCATCTTGGAGGAGGAAGGGAACCCTTCCAAGACGGCCCAACTCAGAGATGGGTACCAGGGCGCGCAGGCTTGGGGTGCGCAGGCTTGGGGCTCAGTATCGCAGGGACACAAGCTTCGGTGCTCTCAGGCTGGGATTCAGTCCTCCCCGCCTGCTGACTTGCTGAGTGACTGGCAAGTCATTCTACCTCAGTGTGTGCCTCAGTTTCCTCACCAGCTGAATGACAGGGCCGTTGGCAAAAGCAAGTGGCCAGCGCACAGCCGGTTCCCAGCCTGTGCCAGTTCACTTCCCGCCTTCTGGGGACTTGACAGGTCGGAGAGGGGCCCGGGAACCCCGGGTCTCCAGCCCCACCGCAGGCTCCTCGGGGGCTTGGAGTGAGGCCTCTTAGTGCCAGTTACCCTGGCCAGGAAGGCTCCCCTTTTCTTCCTTCCTCTCCTCTCTCCACCCTCAGCCCCACCCCTTCCGCAGAAGCTGCTGATGCTCCCAAGTCTTCAGGGGTTCACGCTGCTCCCCTCCCCCACTCAGGAGGAAATGGGGGCAGGGCGTGAGGCTTCCCTGGCTTCTTCCCCTTGAGATCCCATTTCCCTGTCTGGGGCGTGAGGTTTTTGTCCACAGCTGTCTATGGGGCTCTACACCCAGGGTCCAGCCCACAAGTAGGCGTGGCCGCACAGGTGTGCCCTACACAAGGGCCGCCAACCCAGGTGCGAGGGATTGCTGGCCAGGGGCTGCACTGCCCATAGGAAGGGGGGCATCATGCCACTTTGCACACAGGCACAGAGACAGGAGGGGCTGCCTGTGCCCCATTCTCCCCTCCCCTCCCCTTTCCTGACCACCTCTGTGTGGAAAGGGTGCTTCTCCCCCAAATCACATCCCCAGAGTCGCCTCTTTACCCCTGTTTCTAGACCCAGAGAATTTTAGCTGGGGACTCGACTCCTCCCTGTCAGAGTTTGATGCCCCTGCTCCCTTATTCCGGGGCAGGGATAGAGGAAAGGCTGCCTCTGTGCAGAGGATGGAGAGAAGGACGTTAAGGAAAGTCACCTGGGCTCTGGAAGCCTGAAGGTGGCCAGGCCAACACGCTCCCACTGAATTCCTCTGCCTGTGGGAAGGTGCTCCAGGAGAAAAGAGGTGGCTCCTTGGAGTTAGGCCAGGGTGTGCTGGGGTGCCCCGGCCAACGCCCTCCTTACGTGTGTAGGTGTCCCCAGGGGGTGCCGCACAGATGGAAAATACCAGCATGGGGCAGTGGCTGCGTGGGGGTTCACGATACAGCAACTCACCATGCTGTGGGGCGCACCGTGTGCGCTATACCTCAGCACAAAAGGGAGAAAAGACAAAAAACACCTCCAACACCAACTGCGGCTGTGACTGTTTGCTTTATTCTTGAATCCCGGGTCCCCGTGGCTGGCGGTCCCTTCCCATCCCTGGGTACCACCATGACTTCCTGTGGGTCCCTTCCCTTCTGTCGCCGACTCTGTAGACGCCCCCATGGGAGGGGTCCTAGGTAGGGGAGGCTCCTCCTCTCTCCAAACCAGGGGTCATGCTGTCAAGGCAAAGCCTCTGGACCCAGCACCTTGTAAAGGCTTTGATGAGAGGAGCTCCAGCTTTTGCTCAGGGCTTTGGGCCCCACCTCCCAGGAATTCAGGTGCTCAGAGCCTGTGGCCAGGCTGCCCGAAGAGCGTGCCACAGTTCTGGAGTGGGAGCAGGGGAACAGAGCTTTGGGTAGAGGAGGGTCGCCTGGAGAGCTGGAATGCCAGGGGAGTTGGTGGCGCCCCTGGCTCCTGGGGGCCAGGCTGGCTCCACACCTCATGGGCCTGAGCCTGGGCAGGGTCTGGAGTGCACATAGCCCCCAGGCAGGAATAGGGCAGTGACAGGACCGAGCCACTCTTCTGTCCCAAAGCTGCCTCCAAGGGGTGTCAGCAACCCCAACCCACTGACCTAGTTTGGGACCACAGGCCCATCTAGTGCAAATGAGGTCCAGACAGGAGAAATGCTTTACTCAACAGCCACAGAGGCTGACATAACCTGTGTGACGTAGGGTCAGGGTGGGCCTGAGGGATGAGCCAGGTGGTGGGTGGACGACACACCAGGTCCCCTCCTGGCCTCTGCCCCACCCAGCCCTCTCCTGCACAGCTACCAGAAGAACAGACCAGCCCCAGCAGGGAGAGTGTGGTCAGGTGCAGAGGAGGGCAGGGGCCCGGATCCTGGCCCAGAAACACTCTAAAACAATCCAATCCTGAGATGATCCAAATCAAACAGAAACTTGATGGAAATAGTAGAGTCTGAAAATGATGCACTCTACACACACATATACAAGACACACACACATATGAATCCATGCACACACGAATCCACACACACGCACACGAATCCACGCACACACGGCACACCCCACTCATGCTCTCAGTCTCCGGTTACACACCCACACCCACACCCTCCCTACCCCTGTATTCAGACACCCTCTATGGCCCACCTCCCACCCAGCAGAGCGCCACAGCCTGGTGTCAGGGACTCAGTGCCGACTGCTGACGTGAAGGGTGTAGAAAGCCCAGGGCTCGGGGACGTAGATGACACCCGGGTACTTCTTCCTGAGAACAGAGTCATTCCACAGCCAGGCGACCCAGAGCGCCACAAGCAAGAGGGTCAGTGTGAAGGAGGAGAAGAGGAAAAGGCCGTTGCTGTCCAGGAAGAGGTGCTTGCGCTTCTGGTGCAGGACGAGCGCCAGCATGGCAAAGAAGGTGAAGATGAAGAGGATGAAGATCTGGCCCTCGGTGACCAGGTACCTGGAAAGGCCAGGGGTGGAGTGAGGCAGCTGCTGTGGCAACCCCATCCCTCCCTGCGCGTGAGAGCCAGGCTGCCCTCCGGACAGGCAGGAGAGTCCTCTGACGCCAGGGCTCAGTGAACCCTGCCGCTCTAAGCCACAGCCCACGGGCAGCATACTGATGGAGCTGGTATAGTTACTGTGTTTTAGATGTTGATTTTGTTGCCAATATTTAAATAACAGAAAGCTACAAATGTATATTTCTGACTTCTCTGGTCACATTAAGTTTGTATTTCCACACAACAAAAACTGACTAGAGGAGAAGGCAACAAACAATTGCCACGACAACAGCAGCTACCCCCGCGGCAGGATGCCGGGGTGAGAACCAGCAGGAAGTGCTCCCCTAACATCTTTCCTGCTTACTGTAGCTGCCGCCCATTCTTTGTAACCCCCAGAGAGCACACGGATGAGCCCCAGCGGGCCATCTCAGCCACACAGGGGACAGGCCGGGGAGACGGTCTAGAGCTGGCCCCGGAAAGGAGGCCCTTTTCATTTTGAGGGAGGCCTCCCATTAAAGAAGGGCCCAGTCCTGCCCCCACCCTGTCCTTCCCATGATACCCACAATCCCAGGGTGACCTGTCTCCAGGGCAGAAGTGACAGAGGAGGGCTAGAGACTGGCTGAGGCCGGAGTCCTCTGCGATGGGAAGAAGAGAGAGCCAGAGGGAACAAAGACCCCAGGCCAGGTGCCCCTACGCCATTAAACCCCCAGTCTGTCTTTGGCCTCACTATAGTGCTTTACATTTGACAAAGCCCCTCTCTGTCCTCAGCATCCTCATCATCTGAGAGGTAGACAGGCAGGTACCATCATTCCCATTTCACAGAGGTGGAAACCGCAGCCCACCACAGGGCTTGGTGTCAGAGGTGGGTTGTACCGCCCCCAGGGCAACACTGGGGTTCTTGAGATGGGGCACACAGCGAGAGGGGCTTGAGGATGGAGAGAGATTGTGCAACCTCACCCTCTCCTCCCACCTCCCTGCCATACCCAGGCCTGGGTTTCATGGAAACAAAGAGGCCACCACAGGGCATTGTCACAGTCCCCACTAGGCACAAGAGGAAACAGGGGTTCAGAGAGGGCCAGTTCCCTGGGGCCACACTACAGGTCCATGGGCAAGTGCAGAATTTTGCTGCCGTGGCTCACTCAGTGCCCCTGCCTCTGCCCTCATGCTGAGTCTACTCACCAGTAGTACAGGCCACTGGGTGCCACCAGGAGCAGGGCAGACCCTGGCATCCATCGCTCAGCTTTAGAGGCAGTAAAGCAGCCGCTGAAGTACATGAAGAGGATGAGGAAGAAGGGGATGTACCTACGACAGGAAGGCCAGTGCCTTAGAGGCCTGCTTAGCAGTCCCCATCCCCAACACCTCTGGCACCCGCTCCCACGGGGTCCCACGGAGTGCCACATCATGGTTTACAAAATGCCTAGCCTGGGTGAGAGGCGCTCCTCTCCACCCGACCTTGCTTGTGCTGGGCGCCAAAGATGGGACAGAAACAGAAACAGGAATGCAAGGCACGTGTGAGTCAGAGGCCCAGAGGCATCCATACGGCCCCGGGCACCTCACTCACTCTGTGGTGGTGGGGGGTGTCTGGGGGGTTGTCTGTCTCATGCACCGCAGACGCCAGCAGCCCAGCCCCACACTAGCCTGGAGACAGAGGCACCTCCCGGGCTAAGGATGGAGGTCCACATGTTAAAAAAGAGAACAGCACCTGCGGCGGCCTCTTGGTGAAGCGCTGCACCCACACTCAGCACACAGCCCCACCCCCACCTCAGACACCTTACCCCAAAATACCACCCTCTCCCCTCTCCACACACTGGCTCCCTTTCTCCCACCTGTGCTGACTTGCACCAGTATACCCGCCTGCCTCTTCTTACGCACACCCGCTTCCTGCTGGGACTCCAGCTCTGTTTCTAGCCCCTCCACCCTTTCCCAACCTTCTGTGGGAAGAGGCTCTGGCAAAGGACAGGGAAACATGGCAGGAGGCCTGTCCAGGGACCCTGGACCAGCTGAGCCAGGAGGATTGACATCGCAGAGCCCGAAACAACCTGGAAACACCTGTGCAAGGTGCATGTGCCATGAGCACCAACTCAGGAGTGAGCCGGGTCCAGGGCTGGCCCTCACCTCCCAGCTGCGCTGCAGCCCTCGGAGCCCTCCTCCCGCTGGCCTCAGCTTCTCCTGGCTAAGATGGGAGGCTGGAACAGATGATGCCTCCCAGCCTGGGCCCGGGATCTCCTGAGGCTGAGGCCACATTTCTGAGGTCTCCCCTGACTCAGGGGCGGGGTAGGTAGGAAAAGGTGTCCCCCTGGGAGTTCTGAAGAGGGGAGAGCGCAAACAGCACGCCCCTCCCCAGCCTGATCCAGCTGACTTCCTGCAGCTTCCTCCACTCCCAAAGAGCATGCCCGACACCGGTGGGGGCCCCTGGCTCCGCCCCCACCCTCCACATTACCATCTGGGGGTTGTTTATCAGGGACGTGTCCTCCTCCCCCACCCTCAGGGCTCAGGCTTGTTGAGGGAGGACCAAAGCTGCTCGCTGCCCTCTGCTGGCCACTGCGGGCACTGAGGGCTGGGCGGGGGCGGCGATGCTGGCGGGAAGCTGGGGCCCCGGGCCTGGGACAGCTGTTGGGTCTCCCGGGCAACCTCGGGGACAACCTCACCGGAGGTTGAGCTCACAGCGCCTTTAGAGGGGATGAGACTCAACACATGGAGACCTGCGGTCCAGACAGCCTTGCTCAGTGTGTCCCTGAGGCCAGTGACAGAGCTAGCTGGTGGTCGGGGCCCCTGGGATAGACAGATGGGCCCATCACTCACCACATGCAGTGACCCAGGTACTCATCATAATAGTAGAGCAGCTCAAAGGAGTCGATCTGAGGGAGGCATGGGAGGGCAGAGTCGGGGGGATGTCGATGTCAGTCCAGGGAGGTGCTGGTGCCCCAAGCATCCCCTCTGACCACGCTTCTCCCAGTCCCAGGCCTCCCCCACTGCCTTATTCCCTACCCGGGGCCTTGCCCTCTGTTACAGGGGCCCAGGTGGGAGCCAGTCTGTGCACCACTTCCTAAGAACACTTGAGCATCCTAGCTTGGCGTAGGCGACGGTGCCCTCACCTAGCAGAATGCCTTTGGTGGAAGGACAGGCGCAGCGAGGGGTGGGGGCTATTTCTTCAGCCTCCCGGAACAGACTGTGCCTCTAGGGCTTACAGGCAGGGAGCAGGAGGTGGCCTCACCAGCGTCTCCGGCTTGAGATTCTTGATGATGGGGTTCTCACGGACAGATAGGTGGTGCTGGTAGCCACTGAAGAGCAGGCGGTGGTTGACAGAGTCGCCCACCAGGTGGATGCTGGCACCCATGATGAAGATGATGATGCTCACGTAGGTGATAGAGCGTGGCAGGGTGCGGGGGGACCGCTCGATGAGCTGGGGTTCAGAGTGGGGTTGACAGCATGACCTCACCTCCGTCACAGTATGTGACACCCTCTACTTCTCCCCTCACACCCAGGGTAGGATGGATGCTTCCAGCTGGAATGTCACTCCAAAAAGTGGCTGGTCCCTTTAGCACGCCAGCCCAGCCTCCAGATCCTCCCGTGACCCCTATGAACCCAGGAGGGACTGGGGAGCAGCACCGCCCCCTCCCACAACTTTACCCAGGGAGGAAAAAGACCAGAGGGCCCAACTCCTTTCCCAAGGTCACACATGAGCTCCAGCATGGAGGGGACAGCCCAGCCTTCAATGCAGGAGTCCAGGCTCAGGCCCAGCCCTCCCACTGTCCCTGGCTGTGTCCCTGGGTGGCTGGCCCAGCCTGCTGAAGGCACCTTCTGATTTCTGAATGGTCCCCGCAAACATGAAGAAAATGTCAGGGATGGGGGCAGGTGCTTCTGAAATGCCACTGTTGAACTGAAAACATACCAGGGTTCTGAGATTATACCCCTCCTACTTTTGGAGATTTGAAATATCTTTCTCCAATACAAAATGATGGTGATAGTAAATGGGGATACAGGCTGAGCATCCCTTATCTGAAATGTTTCAGATTTTGGATTTTGGAATATTTGCATATACACAATGAGATATCTTGGGAATGCACATGCAAGTCTAACATGAAACTCATTTGTTTCATTTTTCTTTGAGACAGGTCTCACTCTGTCACTCAGGCTGGAGTATAGTGGCTCAAGAGATCCTCCCACCTCAGCCCCCAGAGTAGCTGGGACTACAGGTGTGCACCACTGTGCCCAGCTAATTTTTAAATTTTTTGTAGAGACAGGGTCTCACTATGTTGCCCAGGCTGGTCTCAAACTCCTGGCCTCAAGCGATCCTCCTGCATCAGCCTCCCAAAGTATTGAGATTATAGGTGTAAGCCATCATGCCTGGAAAAATTCATTTATATTTCATATATACCTTACACATACAGCCTGAAGGTAATTTTATGTAACACTTTAAATAATTTTGCACATGAAACAAAGTTTATGTTAAGTACTTATGTGTAGAATTTTCTCTTTTTTTGAGACGTAGTCTCGCTCAGTCACCCAGGCTGGAGTGCAGTGGTGGAATCTTGGCTCACTGCAACCTCTACCTCCTGAATTCAAGTGATTCTCCTGCCTCAGACTCCCAAGTAGCTGGGACTACAGGTGCACACCACCGTGCCTGGCTAACTTTTTTGTATTTTTAATGGAGATGAGGTTTCACCATGTTGGCCAGGCTGGTCTCGAACTCCTGACCTCAAGTGATCTGCCTGCCTTGGGCTCCCAAAGTGCTGGGATTACAGGCATGAGCCACTGTGCTGGCCCTAAGTTTTTTGTATTTTTTTCTTTTTCTTTTTTTGAGATGGAGTCTCGCTCTCTTGCCCAGGCTGGAGTGCAATGGCATAATCTTGGCTGAGAATCAAGTGATTCTCCTGCCTCAGCCTCCCGAGCAGCTGGGACTACAGGTGCCTGCCAGTATGCCCGGCTACTTTTTTTTTTGTATTTTTAGTAGAGATGCAGTTTCACCATGTTGGCCAGGATGGTCTCAAACTCCTGACATCTGGTGATCCGCCCACCTCAGCCTCCCAAAGTGCTGGAATTACAGGTGTGAGCCACCGTGCCCAGTCAGTGTTTTGTATTTTTAATGGAGATGAGGGTTTCACCATGTTGGCCAGGCTAGTCTTGAACTCCTGACCTCAAGTGATCCGCCCACCTCGGCCTCCCAAAGTGCTGGGATTACAGGCTCAAGCCACTGCACCCGGCTGAGTTTTCTACTTGTAGTATCATGCCAGTGCTTAAAAAGTTTCAGACTCCTTTGGAGCATTTCAGATTTCAGATTTTTGGATTAGGGATGCTCGACCTATCTATAGTAGTTTTAAAGCCCTTATTGGCAAAGTGCAAAGCCAGCAGTTCCTGCTTGTGCTCCCAGTGACATCTCAGGGCTCTCCAGGGTGGAGGATGGAGTTCAGCTGCTGCTGCTGCCTCTCCTGCCACCTGGCTTCTTCCTCTCTTCCCAGTGGGTCCCTGACCTCTCCCTGGACCCCCAGTCACTCCTACCTCAGCCTCCCCAAATGTTTTATGGTTTCCCAAGCACGGCCTTGTCTTCAGGTCCTTCCACCTGAACACCTCTCTGCTTCCCCCGCTGGCACGCCAGGCTGATGCTCAAATCAAAAGCCCTTCCTTGGGGGCGTATTTTCCATCCCTCCCAGCAACCAGCAGCTCCGCCTCCCCCGGGCCCCAGGCCCTGGACATGCTGCTCTGCTACAGCCTTCACCCCCCAGCAGCAGGCAGGAGCATGCTTGAGTCAGGACACAGGGCCTAGCATCACCTTCCTGCCAGGTGTGCAAAGAAGGGGGATGATGGGGGGGGGGGACCTGGGACAGTACCTTGAGCAAGAGAAAGGGCGTGATGACATTGTAGGCCATGTGGAAGTAGTCCCCAACACTGGGCTTGTTGAGTGGAAACCATTCGAGAGGGAATACCAGCTGGGGAGCAAATAGAAGAATGGGCTCACCTGGGCACAGCCCCACACGGCCCTCAGGCCTCAAGGGAGCCTGTCCCTAATGCCGCCCACCCCCACCCTTCACCCCCCACCCCCATCATGTACACTTAATTCTTTCTGTGATCGCTGGACCTTCTTGGCAGCCCTGGGACAAAGGTTTATCAAGACAGGAAAGCTGAGTCCCAGAGGAGGTAACGGACTTGTCCCCAGACACACAACAGATGCAATTCCAGGCAAGGCCTGACCCCGTGCCCCTCACCCAGCAGATACCAAATAAAGGACCCTGATACCAGCTTGGGAGTTGGTAGGCTTCTCAGGGACTCTGTTCTGACACCAACTTGCTGGGGGACACTGGGCTAATCCTTCCCTTCCCTGGTCCTCGGTTTCCCCATCTATAACACAAGAGAGGTGGCGCAGAGGGCCTACTTGGACCCTTTGGGTTCTGGCACTCCAAGATCAGTCTCCTGACTGCTAGGCGCTGGTGTGGAGGGACTGCTTCCAAACCAGGTTCAAAGTACACATTAGGAGACAAAGTAGAAAATACGAATGCTCTCTCTACAAAGTGGCTTCAACTCTTCCTTCCCTACCTTCCCAGAGAGACGAAGGCAGGCCAGGGGCAGTTCCTCCCTCTGGAATGCTCTCTCTTCTGAGCCCTGGCCTTGTCCAGGCCAGCATGAAAGCCCCTAGGCAGGGTCAAAGCATTTCACAACCCCCAGACTGTACTCCTCGTCTCTGTGGATTGAAAACACACGTAATGCCCACAAGTTTCAAGGAAGGATTTAGATGGTTATCTCTTTTAACACAGAAATGCCATATTGGATAAACTAAACCTGCAGAAATAAAACTCACAGAATGCAGCAATCTCAGTCTCTGTCTCCTTCTCTCTCTCACTCAGTGTGCATGTGTGTATCTCTTTACCTACATCATATATATACTTGCTAAAATATTCTGTGATAGCAAAATACCAGAAGTAGGTTGACTCTTCAATCAAACAGGACCAGTGGAATCCCTGATAGTACTTCTAAACCATGGAAGGTTAAGTAGCCATGAACAGAAATGACACTTTGTATGTACTGACATGGACAGAGATCTATAATATATTCTGGTTTTTTCTTAATTTATTTATTTTTTATTGAGATGAGGTCTCCCTATGTTGACCAGGCTGGTCACAAACTCCTGGGCTCAAGTGATCCTCCCACCTCGACCTCCCAAAGTGCTGGGATTATAGGTGTCAGGCACCAAGCCCCATTAATTTTTAAATGATTTGTAAAAGCAGGGTCTTGCTATGTTGCCAGGGCTGGCCTCAAGCGATCCTCCTGCCTTGACCTCCCAAAGTGCTGGAATTACATGTGTAAGCCACCATGCCCCACCATATGATATATTCTAAAGGAAAACAAGCAGGTTGCAAAATAAAGTATAAAGCAAAATCTCATCATGGTTAGAAGGGAAAAGGATGTATATAAGTGTTTGTATGAACAGAGAAAAGAGTGAAAGGGGTGTTCCCCAAACTGTCAGCAGTGGGACAGGAACGGGGTAGGGAGAGTCTAAGACTTCTTTATGTTACAACTATGTTCCATCTATGACATGTTACTTTTATAACTTGTAAATGTTTCTGTTTTTAGTTATTACAAATTTGCAACTATTATGCATACATTTGAAAATCTCTAGCTTATACATGAGCTTTTCAAATGTCTACTCTCCAGCAAGTCCTACTTAGGGTTGCAGTGGTCACAGTAGCTCCGAGCAGGACAGGGGAAGTGATTTGGCCAACAGGAGACCCTGTTATGCCAGTAGAAGCTGGGTCCTAGTGAGTGAGGGGAGCCACGAGCCTACTCCAGGCCTCATCTCTCCCTCTCCCTAGAGCACCAGTTTGATGGGCAGCTTCTTTGGTCCCTGGTATGTGGTTCCTTCATGCTAGAAGAGGGTTCAGAGCAGCCAGTCCAACCAGTCTTCTTGGATAGGAGAGAAATGAAGCCCGGGACAGTGACTTGCCCTAGGTCACCCACAAACTCAACCAGATGCCCCAACTCTTGGCTCAATTCCTCTTATTTTTCCACATTTAAAAGGCAACCTTCAAAGAGTCTGCAGGAAGGAGAACCAGCACCCACCATCACTCCCTGACAGCACTGCCAGGACAGTTTTTCTTTACGCCTATCAAGTCTTTGATCCCAGGTAGACAAGCTCGTTATTGACTTGCAATTAGTCAGCCTGCATGTCATTTAGGAACCTTTTTTATCCTTAAATATTCCAGGTTGCTCTGTAGTATCCATAATTTCTGCTTAATGGCCAGGAAACATTCTCTATAATGGACATAGCAAAACTGATTTACCCAGTCCCTAATGCTGGACACTCAAGTCACTTCTAAGGTTTGGCTAATATAAACACCACTGCAATGAACATCTTTGAGTTAGAGGATGCTGCTGTCTTCTTGCTGATTATCTGTCTTGCTGCTGCTTCTTGCTGCTGTCTGTCTTGGTGATTTGGTTCAACCTGGTTCACCTGCTTCCAGACACAGGCCAGAGGGGGTTACAGTATTACAGTATGACTGTTCAGGACCACCAGTTCCTCCATAAGAATCGGGGCACAGTATGACTCTTCAGGCCCCCCCACTTGCTGGCAGTTGCCTGATGGGCCAAGTCATAGAGCTAACGATATGAAGGCATCCAGGCCTATATCCTTATGGGCAGATTCTCGGAAGGGTATTACTGGGTCAGCAGGGATGAATATATTAGGATTCTGGATATTTATGTGACAGAGAATTCAACCTCATCAGGAAGGGGCTCTGGGGCCAGGATGCCTGGGCAGATGCTGGCCTCTGCGCTTGCCTTGAGCCAGTTACTTATTCTCTCTCTCCTCAAGTTTCCTCATCTATAAAATTAAGATTAGCAATAGTGTTGATATGATAATTAAATAAACTGAAACACATCAAGAGCTTAGAACAGAATAAGCATTCTATGTTTAGCCACTATTCTAACTTTGCTGTAATTATTAGTCATTCAATAAAAATGCATTGAACACTTATTGTGTTAGGCACTATTCTAAGTACTAATCTTGCCAAGTTGTTACTTATGAATTACTACTGCTTTCCAAAAAGGCTTTGCTTTTTGTTTGTTTATTTGTTTGTTTTTTTGAGACGGAGTCTCTCTCTGTCACCCAGGCTAGAATGCAATGGCACGATCTTGGCTCACTGCAAGCTCCGCCTCCCGGGTTCACGCCATTCTCCTGCCTCAGCCTCCCGAGTAGCTGGACTACAGGTGCCCGCCACCACGCCCGGCTCATTTTTTGTTTTTTTATATTTTTAGTAGAGACGGGGTTTCACCGTGTTAGCCAGGATGGTCTCGATCTCCTGACCTTGTGATCCGCCCGCCTCGGCCTCCTAAAGTGCTGGGATTACAGGCGTGAGCCACCGCGCCTGGCCTGTTTCGTTTTTTGAGACAGGGTCTCCCTGAGTCACCCGGGCTGGAGTGCAGTGGTATGATCACGGCTCACTGCAGCCTCGACTTCCCAAGCTCGGGAGATCTTCCCAGCTCAGCCCTGAGTAGCTGGGACTACAGGTGCACATCACCACACCCAGCTAATTTACATATCTTTTGTAGAGACGGGGTCTCACTATATTGCCCTGACTGGTCTCAAACTCCTGGGCTCCAGTGATCTTCCCGTCTCAGCTTCCCAAAGTGCTAGGATTATAGTCATGAGCCACCATGCCCGGCCCCAAAAGGGCTTTGCTAATTGGCATGATCACTAGACGTTACAAAGTGCCAGTTTCCGCACTGGATATCGTTATTTTTACACTTGAAAAAGTCACTTCCCCTTTATCTTCCAGTAAACTGAGAGAATAGGCCTGGATGCCTTCATATCTTTTGGCTCTATGACTGTGGCCCCTCAGGCAACTACCAGCAAGTTGGGTGGGAGGGGTCTGGGGGCCATGAATAGTCACATTGTGCCCCCACTACCAAATAATGACTTGATACCTGGTAATACCTCACTCAATTTTCTTCACGTTCATCTATTTATTATCTATCATCTATCAATTATCTATGTATTTATCTATCTATCTATCTATCTATCATCCATCCTCCCACTACAAGCAAGGGGCACTGGTGCCCTCCCAGCATTAAACTCTTCTGTGGAGGCCACCACTTGATACTAAAAGATGAAGTAGCCTTGGAGGGCAGGGAATGGTTTCACTGGATGGCATTAAAAATTACCCATGGCGGCCGGGCGCGGTGGCTCAAGCCTGTAATCCTAGCACTCTGGGAGGCCGAGATGGGTGGATCACGAGGTCAGGAGATCGAGACCATCCTGGCTAACACGGTGAAACCCCGTCTCTACTAAAAAATACAAAAAACTAGCCGGGCGAGGTGGCGGGCACCTGTAGTCCCAGCTACTCAGGAGGCTGAGGCAGGAGAATGGCGTAAACCCGGGAGGCGGAGCTTGCAACGAGCTGAGATCCGGCCACTGCACTCCAGCCTGGGTGACAGAGCGAGACTCCGTCTCAAAAAAAAAAAAAAAAATTACCCATGGCTCAGTCATATATAATATGCAAAATCAGCCTATGCACTTCAACTCCAGAAAAAATAATACTATCCCAAGGTAATAGGGAAGGACGGGTGGGGGGGGTTGGGGCGGATGGGGGGGGTGTTCTACTTCCTTTCCCATACTCCTTTGTCTGTCTTGGTGATTTGGTTCAACCTGGTTCACCTGCTTCCAGACACAGGCCAGAGGGGGTTACAGTATTACAGTATGACTGTTCAGGACCACCAGTTCCTCCATAAGAATCGGGGCACATGGCCGGGCGCGGTGGCTCAAGCTTGTAATCCCAGCACTTTGGGAGGCCGAGACGGGCGGATCACCAGGTCAGGAGATCGAGACCATCCTGGCTAACACGGTGAAACCCCGTCTCTACTAAAAATACAAAAAACTAGCTGGGCGACGTGGCGGGCGCCTGTAGTCCCAGCTACTCGGGAGGCTGAGGCAGGAGAATGGCGTGAACCCGGGAGGCGGAGCTTGCAGTGAGCTGAGATCCGGCCACTGCACTCCAGCCTGGGCGGCAGAGCGAGACTCCGTCTCAAAAAAAAAAAAAAAAAAAAAAAAAAGAATCGGGGCACAGTATGACTCTTCAGGCCCCCAACTTGCTGGCAGTTGCCTGACAGGCCAAGTCATAGAGCTAAGGATATGAAGGCATCCACGCCTATTCTCTCAGTTTACTGGGAGATAAAGGAGAAGTGATTTGTCTAAGGTCACTCAGCAAATTCAAGTCACAACAAGTGTCCTCAGTGCTGGTCGGGGCCCTGTGCACCATTTCACACTCACCATGGCAATGGGGCGCCCAAAGTCCAGAACCCAGTTCTGCAGCGTGAAGTAGAACCAGAGGTCGAGGTGGAAGGGAGCTGTGCGGGCAGCCTCATCAGCGCTGACAGAGCCATGCCTGGGAAGGAACCAGACGAGAGAGGTCAGCTCTTCTCTCCTCCTCCACCAAAATCTTCCCCTGAGATTAGCCACAAAGAGGTCTGGGGACTTGAGGACAGGAGGAGACACACACAGTTGCGTTCTAGGGATAGGGTTTTGCTGGAAATACTGGGGTCTGGCCCTGCGGTCCAGGGGAAGGTGGACTTCAGCTGCCTCGACCTTAGCTTCCCTGTGATTTAGGAAGGAAACAGCTGAACAGGTATAACTGCTGGGGTTTCTCCCCTACTGAATGATGGAGGAAATCAAGTAAGGCAAAGGATGCAGTCATGGTTGAAAAGCATGAAACATGATGATGGATGACGGCAGCTGACCTCAGTTGAGCACTTACTGTATTCCAGGCACTACTGTTAACTGTTTACATGTATTATCTCATTTAATCCTCACAGAAACCTTTCAAGGCTGAAATATTACCCCCCATTTTACAAATGAAAAACCTGAGGCCCAAGAGGCTCAATAACTTGCTCAAGGTCACACAGCTAAGGATTTGAACCCAAATGATAGGGCTCCTGAGCTTATACTTTTAACCTCCATCCCATAGCTGAGTCCATCATGATGGGTCTATGGGATGGGTGTGTGACCAGAGCTGGGCCAATCAGAGCCCTCCAGTGAAATGGGCCTTAGAGACTGAAACGGGCAGGGCCTCCTGCTCCCTTGATTCCAGCACTATGAGGTCAGGTTGGGCTGCTGGTGCTTCTCTTCTCAGCAGGCCACAGTGGAACCTGAGGAGCCAGCAGAAGCGAGGTGACGTGAGAGACACAGGAAGTGGAGTACCGCCTCACCACATATCTTTGGAGGCCTGTCCCTCTCAATAAACAGTTGGTTGTCTGCTGTTCGCAGATGCACTGAAGTTGCAGGACCAGTGCTGCCTCCTCTGGGAAGCCCTCCCTGATGAAGCTTTTCCCAAAGCCCCACCAGCGCACTGCAGGGAGCGCTTCAACGCCAACTCAGTCTGGCATGATGGGGCTGGAATTGTACTCTCCCATCTAGACCCTCGAGAACAGGGGTGACCTTTAAGGCTCTCCCAACTCACCCACCTCCCTAGCAGACTCCAAATCCTCTTTACAGAGTCCCTGCAATTACTTGCACGCCTCCAGGGACAACAGGTGCATGCCACCATGATCGGCTAATTTTTTTTTTTTGGTAGAGGTGAGGTCTCACTATGTTGCCCAGGCTGGTCTCAAATTCCTGGGCTCAAGTAATGAACCCATATCAGCCATCCATAGTGCTGGGATTACAGCTGTAAGCCACCATGCCCAGCCAACAGCTTGCTATTCTGTTTTTGATTACTAGGCTTATCAGGAGATCAAGTTAGAAAGGGATCAGCGTGGCCTAGGGCAATACACAAAGCTTGCATGAGAGAAGGGAGCCTCAAAGCAGGGATGGATGAATCTAACTAGGCAGAAAAGCAGGAGAGCAGGGTAAAGGCCTGGAGGTAGAAGTGAAGAAGGTTCTGCATGGAGCGGAGATGCCTGGCTTACTGGAGCCAGAGAAAGAGAAGGGAGGGGCGGTTGGATCTTCAGATTGGACAGATAGCCAGTAACCGTGAGGACTGCTCAGTGGTCTGAGTGAGACGAGTGACCAACAGAGGCCCCACCCAGCTCCTTCTTCAGTTGCCATCAGGGTAAGGCCTCAAAAAGCAGACAGTGATAACCTCCAGGCCCAGAGAACTTAGGTGGTGAAAGAGATAACAGCTTTCAGTTTCTTGCTCTGATTCCTCCAAACTGGGCAAAAAGTAGGATGTTCGGTAAGAGGAATAAAGGGATTTTGAAAGCATGAAAACTTAGATGTGTGTATCTGGAAGTTATGTGTACCTAGCACACACTAGAGGCTCGGTGACTACTTCTCCGCCACCTCAGGAAGCACCTCGGCCAATGAGAATCCCTGTCATTAGTCCAGCCTAACTTAGTAGGACAGGGAAAAAAAAAAAAAAAAAGAGGGGGAGCTGGGCCCAGTGGCTCACGCCTGTAATCCCAGCACTCTGGGAAGCTGAGGTGGGCAGATCACCTGAGGTCAGGAGTTCGAGACCAGCCTGGCCAACATAGTGAAACCCTGTCTCTATATAAAAATACTAAATTAGCCAGGCGTGGTGGTGCGTGCCTGTAATCCCAGCTACTTGGGAGGCTGAGGCAGGAGAATCGCTTAAACCTGGGAGGCGGAGGTTGCAGTGAGCCGAGATCGCACCATTGCACTCCAGCCTGGGCAAAAAAAGTGAAACTATCTCAAAAAAAAAATAAAATCTAAAAAAATTAAAAATTAAAAATTAACTAGGTATGGTGGCACACATCTGTAGTTCCAGCTACTTAGGAGGCTGAGACGGGATGATCACTTAAGCCTGGAAGGTCGAGGCTGCAGTGAGCTATGACAGCACCACTGAACTTTAGCCTGGGTGACAGAGTAAGAGTTTATCACCAAAAAAAAAAAAAAAAAAAAAGCAGGCGCACAGAGTGGATACTCAGCAACCAGCTTGCAAATTAAGATTAAACTGGGCGCAGTGGCTCATGCCTGTAATCCCAGCACTTTGGGAGGCCGAGACGGGCGGATCACGAGGTCAGGAGATCGAGACCATCGTGGCTAACACGGTGAAACCTTGTCTCTACTAAAACTTCAAAAAATTAGCCAGGCGCAGTGGTGGGCGCCTGTAGTCCCAGCTACTCGGTAGGCTGAGGCAGGAGAACGGCGCGAACCCGGGAGGCAGAGCTTGCAGTGAGCTGAGATCGCGCCACTGCACTCCAGCCTGGGTGACAGAGCGAGACTCCATCTAATTAAAAAAAAAAAAAAAAAAGCAAATTTAACTGTTAAACATTATTTGGCTCTGTTAGAACAATATTTATTAAATACATGGCTTAAATAACATACACATTATATATTAATTTTCAATGTTTAGAGTCAATCCACAGATAAAACATGGAAGATAATTATGGTTTTAAAGCAGCAGATAATTATAGTCTACTTTGATAACATGAAAACAGAGGACAGAAATTGTAGGAAAGGGTGACGAAAGCTAAAGTTTAGGGTGAGGGACTAATATCCTCTTTTTATTTTTTAGTTTTTGAGACAAGGTCTTGCTCTGCTGCCCAGGCTGGAGTGCAGTGGCACAGTCATGGCTCATTGCAGCCTTGACCTCCCAGGCTCAAGCAATCCTCCCATCTCAGCCTCCTGAGTAGTTAGGGCCACAGAAAGGCATGTGCTGCCACACATGGCTAATTTTTAAATTTTTCATTTTTTCTAAAAGGAATCAAAGGCTGGGCACAGTGGTTCATGCCTGTAATCCCAGTACTTTGGGAGGTCAAGGCGGGTGGATCACCCGAGGTCAGGAGTTAGAGACCAGACTGGCCAACATGGTGAAACCTCATCTCTAGTAAAAATACAAAAATTAGCTGGGCGTGGTGGCAGGCATCTGTAATCCCAGCTACTCAGGAGGCTGAGGCAGAATTGCTTGAACTCAGGAGGTGGAGGTTGCACTGAGCCGAGGTCGCACCACTGCACTCTAGCCTGGGGGACAAGAGTGAAACTCTGTCTCAAAAAAAGAATAAAATAAAATAAAATAAACCAAGAAATAGCAGTTGAGTGTAGTTTTTAAGAGTGTGGACTTGGCCGGGCACGGTGGCTCACGCCTGTAATCCCAGCATGTTGGGAGGCTGAGGTGGGCGAATCACAAGGTCAGAAGTTTGAGACCAGCCTGGCCAACATGGTGAAATGCCATCTCTACCAAAAATACAAAAAATTAGCTGGGCGTGGTGGCAGGCGCCTGTAATCCCAGCTACTCAGGACGCTGAGGCAAGAGAATCGCTTGAACCTGGGAGGCAGAGGTTGCAGTGAGCCGAGATCACACCACTGCACTGCACAACCTGGGTGACAGTGCGAGGTTCCATCTCAAAAAAAAAAAAAAAAAAAAAAAGAGTGTGGACTTTGGAGTCTATTTGGGTTCATATCCCAGCTCTGCTTCTAACCAGATCTTCAGCAAGTCACTTAACTTCTTGGGCCTCGATGTCCTCATTTGTAAAATGGAGATAATAGTAGATCCTATATCTCCCTTTTTTTTTTTTTTTTTTTGAGACAGAGTCTCGCTCTTGTTGCCCAGGCTGGAGTGGTGCGATCTCGGCTCACCGCAACCTCCACCTCCTGGGTTCAAGTAATTCTCCTGCCTCAGCCTCCCGAGCAGCTGGGACTACAAGCGCCTGCCACCATGCCTGGCTAATTTTTGTATTTTTAGTAGAGACAGGGTTTCTCCATGTTGGTCAGGCTGGTCTTGAACTCCTGACCTCGTGATCCTCCCACCTCCGCCTCCCAAAGTGCGGGGACTACAGGCATGAGCCACAGAGCCTGGCCAGTAGATCCTGTGTCAAGGATCGTGGTTTAATTAATAATTAATTAATTAAGCAAATTAAATAATTAATTTTTTAAATTAATTAAGCAAAAACTTAAGAGCAGGGCCTGATCCACAGAAAGTGCTACATAGTGTTTGCTATTGTTACAAGCCTATTATTTGAAAATACGAATTTGACTCTGGTAAAGCTAAGCTGATTGTCTCTGGTGCCAGGAAGGTGGGACAGGGATTGCTGCTTTTTAAAACTTGAAGATTTTGTTATTGGATTTATCATGGGCATTAATTATAATATTTTTTCTTTCTTTTTTTTGAGACAGAGTCTCACTGTTGTCCAGGCTGGAGCGCAGTGGCGCGATCTAGGCTCACTACAACCTCCGCCTCCCAGGCTCAAGGGATCCTGGTGCCTCAGCCTCCTAAGTAGCTGGGATTACAGGCATGTGCCACCACACCTGGATAATTTTTGTATATTTTAGTATGGACGGGGATTCTCCATGTTGGCCAGGCTGGTCTTGAACCCCTGGACTCAAGTGATCCACCCACTTTGGCCTCCCAAAGTGCGGGGATTACAGGCCATGGCACCCGGCCTAATTATAATACTTTCATTATAATACAAAAACTGGCAACAAAACAGGTGGAAGCTGGAATGGGTTACCTTAAGAGGCAGTGAGCAAAGCACAGATGCAGCAGAGAAAATCCAAGCATCCTAGGAATTGGACAGGATGATTCTGCCTACTGTCTCGAGCAGCAATTATACTGGGAATGGGCTGAGGCCACGCTGTGGGGGGCAGAGACACCCTGGGAGACAGAGAGTTCACACCTCACACCACCCCCTTGGGAACACCATGGTTAGTGGGGAGCTCACACAGGAGAAGAGGGACATCACTCCTTAGCAGCCAAAGTGGAGTCGTAAGAGCAGAGCCCATACATCAGAAACCCTGGGTTTAGGCCCTGGTTCTTGCCAGCAAATGACGTAACCTCTCTGGGCCTCCATTTCCCCATCTGTACATTGGAAGAGACATCTGGCAGCTCATTGTCAAGACTGAGCAAGATGCTAGACATGGGAGCCCCACACAGGAGATAAAGTGGTGACCGTATCTGAGACCCACAGGCTGTTCCCACTGGGCTGTCACAGTTCAGGGCAGTCAGTGACCCCCAACTTGGCGAGAGTTCAGAAAAGAGACATTCCACAAGCAGAAGAGGCTCCCCGGAAGAGGGGAGCTGGCAAATGGGTTGGGTGGAGGCCACAGCAGGGATGAAACCACTGGACACGGTGCGGGGCAGATAGCCTGGGGACTCAGCCAGTCAGGCTCCTCAGACCATCTGAGCCTGTTTCCTCATCAGTAAAATAACACTTAATTCACAGGCCGAGGGAGACAGGTGAGCTACAGTACGCGGTCTATGGTCAGTACATTGTTTCTAAGTGAAAACGGACAGGGTCCACAGCTGCTCAGCCCCCATGTCCTCAGCAGCAGAAAGGAGCCCAAGCCCTCAGACTTCTCCCTTTATCCAGGTCGTACCAACAACTTCCTAACAAGAACTTTGCGCATTGCCAGTGCTCAGAAACTTCCCACGACTCCCCAGTGACTATGGGATAAAGACTATTTCCTTAACCTGTCACCTAGGACAGGAACTGGGGTGAGACAAGCGAGGCCCCCAGGGCCCAACATTTGAGGCGGCACTCACTGTCACGGCTGTGCGCCTACCCCTAAGTTTTGCACTCGAGGCCCTCACTCAAGTCCTAGACTTGCTGCAATTAAAGACCCTTCACAATCAGTCTGCATCCTCCTGTCACTTTCTTTTACAGCCGGAAAGCTCCAACACCACTAAACTCCTTGCCTTTCCCTACTGTTTCCCTGGCTGGAACAGCCTGTCTTCCCTAGGTCCCCTACAGAGTCCTCTGAGACTCAGCTCAAGTGCCACTTCCTCCATGAAGCCCTCCAAGATGACCTCTCACTCCCACGTGGGCTCTGTCTCTCCTCGTCCCTACTGGACGGCAAGCCTCTCCCACCTTCACCCTGCCCACCCCCTTACTGCCTGGCACAGAGCTGGGCACACCACAGGCGCTTAAAGAATGCCTGCTGAATGCAGTGAATGTTTCTGGTAAGTAAAACGGGACGAAGGTAGAATGGAGCTCTGCTCGTCCCAACCAGATAAACCAAAAATTGAGAAGGGACCCTCATTCATTCTCTGGACGGAAGCTTCCGCCCTTCTCCGCTGTCTCTTCCATTACATTCGCACATTCTTGGGTGCCCCAGGTCAAGCTGAGAGCCTCCTGATTAACTGCAGAATCAAGTCCTACTCAGGGCTGGAAGAACCCAGAGAACGCGAAGGTGGTGCCCGGAACTTGCGGATGACTTGGGGGCCCGAGTGATTAAGTGTGTGTGTCCCCATCACCCTGGAGAGCTCTCCCAGCGCCGCGGCTGTCCCGGCGCCGGCCCGGGTCGCAGGGGAGCGCGGGAGGGGCGGAAAACCCCAAACTCCGGGCGGGGGCTCCTCCCACCCGAACAACTGCGAAGCCGGGTGGCAGAGCCTCGCTGGTCCCCGGGTTCCCCAGGGGAAGAAGGAAACGCGGGAGCGCCGCCGCCAGGGTAGCGCGCTTCCAAGCCCCCCGCGCTAGGCTCCGCCCCGGCCCGCGCCGCACACGAGGTACCGGCCCGGCAGCCCTAGTAGCGTCACGTGGCCGGGCCCGAACCCCCAGTGCACAGGCGCCTAACCCGCCCGCTACCCGCGGCGCGCGCCCACCTGGCCTGCAGGAAGGAGGCGCCCAGCTGCGCGCCCTGGCCTCCCGCCGCTCCCGGGTGCTGCCGCCTCCGCGCCGCCTCCATGACTGCCCCGCGGGCCTCTCGGCCCTGCCTTTCCGAGGAAGAGACCAGTTCAGCTCGGCTGGCACGGCGGATGCCGCCGCAAATTCCCAGCGCGGGGCGGTCCGGGGCGGTCTGGGGCGGGCAGGCGAGAGAGCACGGCTCCCGGGAAGAACGGGCGGGGCTGCGGGCCCGGGGCGGGGCGAAGGGGAGGGAGGCGGGGCAGGCTCCGCGAGGGGAGGGCCGGGCGCGGCGAGTGTGGCGTCCTCGCGGGGCGGTGGCTTATGGCCTGTCCGGGCTGCGCGCGTGACCACCAGCGGGCTGGGATGTGTTGGGGTCCTTTGCTTGCCTGGGTACGGGAATCTCTGCCTAGGGTGACTGAGGCCTGGGTGTTGGGCTGGGGCGGGGTAGGGACCTGGAGATAGACTAAGCTGACTCTCATGCACCCGGGGGCAGAGGGTGATGTGGGATTTCCCTTGTTCTTGCGGGTGGAGAGGAGGCAGGACAGGAGACCTGCACGTGTAGCACCCGCGTGCTGCAGCACGTGGGTTGCAGATGTTCTAGTGAGGGGCCTGGGTTGCTGGCGGTGATAGTGGGAAAGAGCGAGTTTGTGACCTCTAGAGTCGTGTGGGAGGTACGGTGACTGGGTCCCTGGATGTGGCGGGTGAGGAGAGAAGAGTTCAGGCAGTGGCCGGATTCTGCCCCTGGATGGATAGTGGAGGCACCCCCCGGGAAGTGGGCTGGAGCAGATTTCGTGTAAATAAAGATTCATCCTTAAACGCATTAAGCTTGAGATGGGTCAGGAGGGCTGTTGGACCGGTGGTCTGAAGCTGAGGCGAAAACTGGGAACTAACCCAGCGGAGAGGCTCTCGTGAGTCACCGGAGCATACATGACAGACAGAACCTAAGGGGACAGCGTCCTCAAATGAAAAACAGAACCAAGGGTCAAACCTGAGAACCACCTGCAGGGCAGATTGCCAGGACTTCATTAGTGGTACCACTTTGAACTAGCTGTGAGGCGGGCAAATGGCTCAACCCCTCTCAGCTTCAGTTTACTCATCTGTAACAAGAAGATGCCTATTGCATCTACTACACTGGGGTTGTGATGACTAAATTAAACCCTTAGCAGAGAGCCCGGCACTGGTGGACTAGTTATTAACAGTAGCCCCTCTCGGGACCTAAGGTTTCCCTCCACAGAAAGGTTACCTTCCACACCACTCTCAACGTCTCAAACTCTCTCCTTCCATGGTCTCTGTCAGCAGTCCAGCCCCCTCACTAGAACAACTGCAACTACCCTCCATTCTCCCCCACCATCCCCGTGCTATACCAGGCACACGCTACATAGGCAGGTCTGCGGTCCTGCCTCCTCTCACCCAGCCTCAAGTCGCTGCAGCAGCGATATGCCTCATGGAAGGGATGTGCCTCAGATGCAAATGCAATGTGCCCTTCCCCTGGCCAATATCTTTGGTCTGCTTCCCAGATCGGGAGGGGTCTGAGTTATGCCTATTTCTATTCTATTTTCTTTCCTGTCTTTCTTCTTGGGAGATTTTTATTGGGTTTATTTCTTTCCCCTTTGGTCAGAACCTGCATGTCCTTTCTTGGCTGTGGGAGGCTAGGGCTGCCTGCCTGGGAGTCATTTTCCATCAGCCCCATCCTGGGCTCTAGCAGCCCATAGGCCACACCTCAATTCCCACCCCAGCCCTCTGAAGAACACATTTGCTTTAAAGCTTTCTTTGTTTCATTTGATCCACACCAGGTCATAAGGAGAGCAGGTGATGACTCTGTTTTGCAGCAGAGAAAAACCTAGGGGCCGGGCGCGGTGGCTCAAGCCTGTAATCCTAGCACTTTGGGAGGCCGAGACGGGCGGATCACGAGGTCAGGAGATCGAGACCATCCTGACTAACACGGTGAAACCCCGTCTCTACTAAAAACTACAAAAAACTAGCCGGGCGAGGTGGCGGCGCCTGTAGTCCCAGCTACTCGGGAGGCTGAGGCAGGAGAATGGCGTGAACCCGGGAGGCGGAGCTTGCAGTGAGCTGAGATCCGGCCACTGCACTGCAGCCTGGGTGACAGCGCGAGACTCCGTCTCAAAAAAAAAAAAAAAAAAAAAAAGAAAAACCTAGGCCCTGAGCTGAAGTAGTGTACCCAAGGGTCAGCCAAGGACAGCACTCAGACCAGGCCCCAGACTTAATTCTGGTGAATCTGATCTACACATCTATCTCGGTATACACCAAAGAAGGATTGAGGCTTTCCGCTCTGACCCCAATTTCTTATCCTCTGCAGGCTTTGCAAGCCTGCTGGGCTCCAGAGGGAGGGGCATGTAGTGCCCATGATGTCATCATCGATTTAATAACACTCAGAGGTGGGCTTCCAGCCATCAGAGGATGAGGCTGTGTGGAGGGAGCCTTTCTGGCTCATTTAATCCTCCAATCCCTTAAATACAAACACATCTGCCTTCTTTCTGGAGTCTGCTGCTGCCCCTTGAGTGGAGGGGAGTCCAACCTGGCAGGGGCCGGGCCTTTCTGAATGAACAAGATGAGAATTCTCCCTGTTCGGCCGGGCGCGGTGGCTCAAGCCTGTAATCCCAGCACTTTGGGAGGCCGAGACGGGCGGATCACGAGGTCAGGAGATCGAGACCATCCTGGCTAACACGGTGAAACCCCGTCTCTACTAAAAATACAAAAAAAAACTAGCTGGGCGAGGTGGCGGGCGCCCGTAGTCCCAGCTGCTCGGGAGGCTGAGGCAGGAGAATGGCGTGAACCCAGGAGGCGGAGCTTGCAGTGAGCTGAGATCCGGCCACTGCACTCCAGTCCGGGCGACAGAGCCAGACACCGCCTCGAAAAAAAAAAAAAAAAGAGAATTCTCCCTGTCCAGTGGGATTATCAGCCCCCTCCCTTTCCCATCTCACCAGGACACTTTAAAAACACCATCTTCATTAGCTCTTTAAGTTGCATGGAAACTTGGGTGAGGAGAATAGAGTTAAACTGAGGGGTACACATTTTCAGGATCTTGTTTGTGATTATCTGAGAACATGGGCCCTGCACATCAGAAGGGAGTCTAGTCTAAGCTCTCTGACCTGCAATTTCAGTGACCAGAATCAAGAAATCTTTCAGCTGAGAAGGTCCTTTGGTAGTATGCATCTTGGTGGTTTTGACTTTTCTTTTAGTAGAAATTCCTGCTACTTTTCAATCATAGCTGTATCCGATCCTTTTTTTTTTTTTTTTTTTTTTTTTTGAGACAGAGTCTCGCTCTGTCACCCAGGCTGGAGCGCAATGGTACGATCGTGGCTTACTGCAACCTCTGTCTCCCAGGTTCAAGTGATTCTCCTGCCTCAGCCTTCCAAGTAGCTGGGTCTACAGGCATGCACCACCACGCCTGGCTAATTTTTCTATTTTTAGTAGAGACGGGGTTTCACCATGTTAGCCAGGCTGGTCTCTATCTACTGACCTCGTGATCTGCCCACCTTGGTCTCCCAAAGTGCTGGGATTACAGGTGTGAGCCACTGCACCAGGCCTGTATTAGATACTTTTAAATGTACCGCCTAAGATGCGTTAGACATACCAGTCTTCCAGCTCCTTGCCACTTGTTTTGTCCAGCTGCTGTGACAATTGACTTCACCCAGGCAGAATTCAACTGCACCTCCTCTCCCCTTGGCCCCACACCCTTGACCTCAGAAGTGCAGGAGTGTTGGACACTCCATGGAGTGAACTTTGACTAGCAAGAGACAGGGATTAGCAAATAAATTTTTCTCTCTTCATTTTTCTGGACAGACTGGCCTAAGTTCCAAGTTCACACAGCCACTTTAAATAAGGTCCTGGGCCGTGCACAGTGGCTCACACCTTAATCCCAGCACGCTGGGAGGCTGAGGCGGGTGAATCACATGAGGTCAGGAGTTCAAGACACGCCAGGTTTCGTGGTGTGCGCCTGTAATCCTAGCTACTTGGGAGGCTGAGGCAGGAGAAATTGCATGAACCCAAAAGGCAGAGGTTGCAGTGAGCCAAGATCATGCCACTGCACTCCAACCTAGGCAACAGAGCAAGACTCCATCTCAAAATAAGTAAATAAATAAATAATAAAGAAGGTCCTGTAAGGTCTAGCATCCATCCGGACGGGAGTGGTGGCCAGCTCCGCAGCGCATTCTCCTGTGTGCCCTCTCTCCTCCTCTCTCACTCCCCCTTGTCCTCACTTCCCCTTCCCAGCCAGCGCACTCCCCCATACAGTGTTAGCATACACGCTGCCCTGCTCTGCTTCTTCGGAAAACTGGGCTAAGACAAAGATCTTTCCAGGATGCTTAATGTATGAAACACCTACAAGGGGGGATGCCTGAATGAAGAGAAGCAGGGCCCCAGGTGCCATCTCTTCTCCCCTTATGGTTCCAAGGCCATGGCCAAGGCACCTCCAAAGGGCTCCCTGGAAAGCTTTGATCTTGCCTAATTCCATCATTCTGCAGCTGAAGAAAATGAAGTGTAAAGCCACACAGCGAGTTAGAAGCCAGGTCAGAATCCAGTCTCCACTCCTAATCCAGTACCCTTTCTATCCAGTCTCTTAAGAGCTTTTGAAAATCTGTCTTTCCTCAAAACATCTTCCCACACTGCCCTGCCACCAGAAGGCTTTGACGGCCCCTGCTAGACTGCAACTACCATCTGAGAGACATGACACACAGACTCCTGAATCCAGAGGCTAGGACTCCAGAAGGCAGATAGAGGAAGTGGGACCAGGAAGGCTCGGTTACTTTGGAGAGACGCAGCCAGGAGGGCCCTGACTAGGGATCTCTCTGTGTGGGCGACAAGACTGCACAGTGAGAAGGCTGCACAAGAACAGACAGCAGGGGACTGGGGCACTGGGACCAGATGGAGACTGTCTTTCTGTGTCAACTGGTATTGCCTGCAGGACACTCCCCATCCGGCTGAAGAAGCTGGGAGGGTGACCAAAAGTCACACTGTGGGGAGACAGAAGAAGGTATTTGCCCCAGGTTGCTTTAATTCAGATTCTTGTGGTTGTGATTACTAGAAACAACGGGGGACAGGTTGATGACAAAAGGGGATTTCTATTACAAGGATTCAGGGGTGTCTTAGGGAATCTAAGCATAAGGATGCAGTTGGGCCTCAGGAACTAAGAATGGTGCTGGGACTTTGGGAGCCCAAGAAGTCGCCACCGGCAACGCTGTTTCCATGTCATCCTTCTCTCTCCCTGCAGACAGGTTTTCCTGGCTTCCCAGGAAATACAGCAGCTGATGGCCTGAGTCAGCAGCTCCCAAGTTTATCTTTCTTCCTTCCAAGAGATAAGAAGAATGCTGCTGGCCTCTTCTGGGCCCAATTCAAAATTCCCGCGGAGGGATTCTGATTGGATGGCTTGAGCCAATGCCCACCCTGAGCCAGGCGGTGTACCGATATGGCTGCTCCCTCTCTAACCAGACAGCCAAGGGAAGGAGAAGTGTACAGTTCACGGCCCTGAGTTTGCACATTTGAACAAAAGCCCTAATATAGGAGATTCTGTGCTCTATTTCCACCCCTTAATGGAAGAGATCACTGCCTTATATATGTGGCTATAAATTCAGACCCTGCCCAGAAGCCTGCTGTCCCCATGACAGCCCAGAGCTGAATTGCTCTCTGCTAGCCCCTTCCCCTCCCATCTGCTGCTGAGAGCTGGGAGAAGCTGAGAGGCTCCCAGGGCCCTCCACTGTCCTCCCTTTTTCCTTACCATTTCTTTCACTCTTAACGGTTGACAAAGGCCGGGCGTGGTGGCTCACACCTGTAATCCCAGCACTTTGAGAGGCCGAGGTGGGCAGATCATTTGAGGTCAGGAGTTTGAGACCAGCCTGGCCAACATGGTGAAACTCGGTCTCTACTGAAAATACAAAAATTAGCTGGGCTTGGTGGCAGGTGCTTGTAATCCCAGATACTTGGGAGGCTGAGGCAGGAGAATTGCTTGAACCCAGGAGACGGAAGTTGCAATGAGCCAAGATTGCACCACTGCACACCAGCCTGGGTGACAGAGTGAGATTCTGTCTAAAACAAACAAACAAAAAATAAAGACAAGCAAAACCAATAGACATGTATTGTACAATTCCTGCATGCTAAACCCTGATCTCAGTGCTTAATGTGTATTATCTCATTTAATCCTCACAGTAGCCCTAAGGGATAGAGCTAATCTTGGCTCCTGGTTATAGATGAGTTAACTCAGGTACAGAGAAGCTGAGTCATCTGCCCCAAACCACACAGCCTGTCCATGGTGTAGTCACAGGTGGACCTGGGCAGCCTGCCTCTGGAACCTGCATTCTCCAAAAACCACCACACAACTGCCTGAACAGACAGGCCATGGAGGCTGGAGGGAGGTCTTTCCACAGCCACGGTGAACCACGGGTAATATCTGCTTTGAAATTGTTTCAGAATTGTCAACCTGAACTCTATATAGTCAAACTTTGGAATTTAATCACTTATTAGGGTGCTACAGGAGACCCACAGCTGTTAGTCTTTAGAGAATTTTGGCAGGACATGAAGGCTCATGCCTGTAAGCTCAGCACTTTGGGAGGCCAAGGTGGGAGGGTTGCTTGAGGCCAGGAGTTCAAGACCAGCCTGAGCAACATAGTGAGACCTCGTCTCTGCAAAAAAATTAAGATATTAGCTGGATGTGGTGGCACACAGCTGTAGTACCAGCAACTCAGGAAGCTGAGATGGGAGGATCACTGGAGGCCAGGAATATGAGGTAACAGTGAACTATGATGCATGCCACTGCACTCCAGCCTGGGCAACAGAACAAGACCTGGTCTCTAAAATAAAAATAATAATAATATGGTCCCATCTAGGTTAATTCAGGGCTATGTAATCCTGGAAACTCCAACCAGATTCTCTGAGCCTTGGTTTCTTTATCTATAAAATGAGCATGATCACAGCAGCATCCTCCAAGGTTATTGGGAGGCTCAAATAAAGTGGTAGAAGCCTGATAACTATTATTGTTCTGATGGCAAGAAACATGGGATGCTCTGGAAAGGCAATTTTTAATCCAGAGGAAGTGGTAAGATTAAAAGTCCAGCACCAACATGGAGGGTGTCTAGAGGACTTCCTGGGTCCCCTCCAGCCCCACCAGGTGGTTCAGTGTGCCCCTCTTCAGATCACGGGAATGGCCCTCAATTTCTTTCTTGGCTTTGATTCTATGGACTCTTGAAGCAGAAAACACCATATAAAGTTCTGGTTTTAGAAGCCTCACCTAGGCCGGGCGCGGTGGCTCAAGCCTGTAATCCCAGCACTTTGGGAGGCCGAGACGGGCGGATCACGAGGTCAGGAGATCGAGACCATCCTGGCTAACACAGTGAAACCCCGTCTCTACTAAAAATACAAAAAACTAGCCGGCGAGGTGGCGGGCGCCTGTAGTCCCAGCTACTCGGGAGGCTGAGGCAGGAGAATGGCGTAAACCCGGGAGGCGGAGCTTGCAGTGAGCTGAGATCCGGCCACTGCACTCCAGTGCGGGCGACAGAGCGAGACTCCGCCTAAAAAAAAAAAAAAAAAAAAAAAAAAAAAAAAAGAAGCCTCACCTAGAAGCTAAGTGAGAACGAGTTTCGCTCTTTGAGAATGAGTTGCCCTCTTGTTGCCCAGGCTGGAGTGTAATGGTGTGATCTCGGCTCACTGCACCCTCTGTTCCCCGGGTTCAAGCAATTCTCCTGCCTCAGCCTCCCGAGTAGCTGGGATTACATGCCAACACGTCCTGCTAAATTTTGTATTTTTAGTAGAGACAAGGTTTCACCACATTGGCCAAGCTGATCTCGAACTCCTGACCTCAGGTGATCCACCTGCTTTGGCCTCCCAAAGTGCTAGGATTACAGGTGTGAGCCACCACGCCTGGCCGGAATTCTTCTGAAGCCCACTGACCTGCCCAGAAAATGAGTCTAAGAACAAATTCAGGTAGACTTGACTAGTCTCAGGTTTTACTAAGAGATAAATACCTCAAGTCACATCATTAAAAGTAAATTGGCTTTACTGAGGCATAATCTACATAAAATAAAACATTTTAAGTATGATTTGATGAGGTTTGGCAAATGTATATTCTCATGTAGCCACTGTCACAGTCATGATAAAGAATAATAATTCCTTGACTAGTCACAGTGGCTCATGCTTGTAGTCCCAGCACTTTGGGAGGCTGAGTCAGGCAGATTGCTTGAGCCCAGGAGTTCGAGACCAGCCTGGGCAACATGAAAAAACCCCATCTCTACCAAAAAAAAAAAAACCCAAAACAACAACAAAAAAAACCCAAAAATTACCTGGGGGCAGTGGCACAGGCCTGTAGTCCTAGCTACTTGGGAGGCTGAGGTGGGAAGATCACTTGAGCCCAGGAGGTCAAGGCTACAGTGAACCAAGATTGTGCCACTGCACCCCAGCCAGGGGTACAGATTGAGATCTTGTCTCAATATAATAATAATAATAATAACAATAATTCTGGCCAGGCACAGTGGCTCATGCCTATAATGCTAGCACTTTGGGAGGCTGAGGTAAGAAGATCACTTGAGCTCAGGAGTTTGAGACCAGCCTGAGCAACATGGTAAAAACCCATCTCTACAAAAAATACAAAAAAAATTAGCCAGGTGTGGTGGCCTGCGTCTGTAGTGCGAGCTACTGAGGAGGATGAGATGGTGTAACCGCCCAAGGGGTTCACCTTGTCGGCTGCCTAGACAGAGCTGGTTCATCAAGACAGGGGAATTGCAATAGAGAAAGACAGCCATGTAGAGCCAGCTGTGTGGGAGACTGGAGTTGTATTATTACTCAAATCAGTCTCCCCGAGCATTTGGTGATAACTTGGTGGGTGCGGTGAGCCAGGAGTACTGATTGGTCAGGGATAAAATCACAAGGAGTCGGAGCTGTCTTCTTGCGCTGAGTCAGTTCCTGGGTGGGGTCACAAGATCAGATGAGCCAGTTTATTGATCTGGGTGGTGCCAGCTGATCCATCAAGAGCAGGGTCTGCAAAATATCTCAAGCACTGATCTTAGGAGCATTTTAGGGAGGGTCAGAATCTTGTAGTCTCCAGCTGCATGACTCCTAAACCATAATATTTAATCTTGGGATGGCTAATCTTAGTCCTTCTACTACCCTCAAGCTCCTGGCAGACACTGATCTTTCTGTCATCAAAGTTTTGCCTTTTCTTAAATTTCATATTCCTGGAGTCTTGCAGCTTTCTCTGGATGCTTTCACTTAGCGTGATGCTTTTGAGATTCATTCGTGCTGTATCAGGAGCTCAGTTTTTGTTGTTGTTGAGTAGAATTCTATTGTTTGGATGTACCACAGTTTGCTAATCCATGCACCAGTTGAAGGGCATTTGAATTGTTTCCAATTTGGGACTAGTATGATAAAGCTGCTAGGAGCACATCACTGACAAGTTTCTGTGTGAACACGTTTCACTTATCTCGAGTGAATACCTAGAAATGGGATGGCTGGATCATATAGTGAGGATATGTTTAACTTTACAGGACACTGCACATTGCTTTCCAAAGTAGCTATACCGTGTCAAATGATCTTGTGATGGTTAATACTGAGTGTTAACTTGATTGGATTGAAGGATGCAAAGTATTTATCCTGGGTGTGTCTGTGAGGGCGTTGCCAAAGGAGATTAACATTTGAGTCAGTGGACTGGGGAAGGCAGACCCACCTTTAATCTAGGGGGCATCATCTAATCAGCTGCCAGTACAGCTAGAATATAAAGCAGGCAGAAATATGTGAAAAGACCAGACTGACCTAGCCTCCCAGCCTACATCTTTCTCCTGTGCTGGATCCTTCCCACCCTCAAACACTGGACTCCAAGTTCTTCAGTTTTGGGACTCAGAGTGGCTCTCCTTGTCCCTCAGCTTGCAGATGGCCTATTGTGGGACCTTGTGATTGTGTGAGCTAATATTTAATAAACTTTAATAGTGTATATATATATATATATATCCTATTAGTTCTGTCCCTCTAGAGAACCCTGACTAATACAGATCTTTAATCTTAAAAACTTCAGATACTCTGCCTGGTAGTAGCAGTCAGGAAAGATTCCCTTTTGGCTTTATAGCAGTAGGTAACCATAGTAATATCCTCTTGATGGAGAGAATCAAGTTGAGCATGTAACTCTCATGGCCTGGAGACTTTTCATCACTGCAATGTGAGAGGAAAGCTTTAAACTGGGTCATCCACCCCCACCCTTATCTCTCATGCTCCCTTGCCCTTCCAGGATTTTCCTGTGTTGGGCCCTAGCCTGAGTGCTGAGAACAGAATTAGGTCAAGGCAGTCTATACATAATATATGGATTGTCTGGGAATTAGGTTTCTACCTAAAGCAAAAAGCCCCAGTTGTCTGACTTTAAATTAACTATTCATTTGTTTGGCTACAGGATCCCCCATCAAACAATGGGCAAGTTATAATTCTAAATGGACCCAAAAGACAAAGCAGGATCCCTTTCTCTAGCTGTGCAATTAACCAGAGGCAGTTCTCAGTTACCCAATTAGTGGATAGGCATTTGTTAAGCTGTAGCAGGATAAGGCATACACCAAACCAATATTTCCTGCAACCCTGACTGTGCTCCCCTGACAGCTCCATGCGCATTGGCATTGCTCCATGACATATGATTAAACAGAAACTTGGAGATGGGAGTTAACCTGTTCAAGGCAACCCAGCAGAAGCCAGAGTGGACTCCTGGGTGTTTCTGCTATGCTGCTCCTGTGTCCTGGAGAACCAAGTCTACCATGCATGAAACAAGGCAATCCAGTTTTTCAACCAGGGCAGTTCTGAAAACAGCTGAGCAAACTGACCACTGCATAAGATGGTGCTTTCCTCGTAAAAACACTGTTTGAGTTGGGAGTTTGTTACTGATTAAGGTCTTGACACAGGTGATAAAAATCTCATATAAATAAAGTTATTATAAATAGAAACCCTTATAATACTTTGTTAGTAAAACTATGGTCAGTGTTTATGAGACAGGCCTGAACACATTGTAGATATTAATTACACAAGCTGGCCTATTCCACTGCAAATTTTTTATGCAACTTGACAAACTTTACTATGTCTTTAATAAAATTTAAAACCAATATGCTAACAATGGTGAATGATAAACTTTTTTTTTTTTTTTTTTTTGAGACAGAGTCTTTGCTCTTGTTGCCCAGACTGAGGCACAGTGGCATAATCTCAGCTCACTGCAACCTCTACCTCCCAGGTTCAAGCGATTCTCCTGCCTCAGCCTTCCTCCCTGTCTCAGCCTCCTGAATAGCTGGGATTACAGGGGCACACCACCAGGCCTGGCTAATTTTTGTATTTTTAGTAGAGATGGGGTTTCACCATGTTGGTCAGGCTGGTCTCGAACTCCTGATCTCATGATCCACCCACCTCGGCCTCCCAAAGTGCTGGGATTACAGGCCTGAGCCACTGCGCCCGGCCACTATTGGGCATTTCAAAATAACTAGAAGAGAATAATTCAAATGTTCCTAGCATAAAGAAAAGATAAATATTTAAGGTGACAGCTATCCCAATGGCCCTGATTTGATTATACAAATGAACCAAATTATCACATGTACCCTGAAAATATGTACATCTATTATGTATCAATGAAAAATAAAAAAATTAAATTCCTACTAAAGAAAAGAAAGCCCAAGTAGTCCAACAGCTATGGGATAAATTGAATCAGTGACTTAAAAAAAAAAAAAAAAAAATCAAGCCGGCCAGCCAGGCACAGTGGTTCATGCCTGTAATCCCAGCACTTTGGGAGGCTGAGGCAGGTGGATCATGAGGTCAAGAGATCAAGACCATCCTGGCCAATCAACATGGTGAAACCCCACCTCTACTAAAAATACAAAAATGAGCTGGGCATAGTGGTGCATGCCTGTAGTCCCAGCAACTCGGGAGGCTGAGGCAAGAGAATCTCTTGAACCTGGGACGCGGAGGTTGCAGTGAGCCAAGATCACACCACTGCACTCCAGCCTGGGCGACAGAGTGAGACTCCGTCTAAAAAAAAAAAAAAAAAATCAAGCCTAGATAGTTTTCACATAATTCCTAGCTGATTTTCATGGAGCAAATGATACCAAACATCATAGCTTATCCTAACCTAACTTAAACATGACCAAAACACTCACATTAGCCTACAGATAGGAAAAGATTAAAATTCGAATTTTGAAGTACAGTTTCTATTGAATGTGAACCACTTTCAAACCACCATAAAGTTAAAAAATCGTAAGTTGGGGACTGTATTTGCATTCTAATTTTATACTATTACAAAGAATATCAAAAGAAGCATACTTCTTAACTCTGTATGAGGTTAGTATAAACTTGATATAAAACTAATTAAGGACTGTATGAGAAAGGAAATAATAGACCAGAATCTCTCATGAACGTGGATGGAAATATTATAAACAAAATATTAGGAAACTGAATCCAACATTATGTAATAAAGACAATTTATCAGGGCTAAGCTGGATTTATCCCAAGAGTATAAGAATGATTTAACATAAAATTCATAACTTTAGTCCATCACATTAAATGGATTAAAGGAGAAAAGTTATATAATTATCTCAATAGATGCAGTACAGGCATTCAGTAAAAGTTAACATCCATTTATGACAAAAGCTCTTAGTAAAGCAGAAATAAAATGAAACTTCCTATTGTTAAAAGGTTATTTTTTAAAAGCCTATAATCTTAATCATTCTTTTTTTTTTTTTTTTTTTTGAGGCAGAGTCTCGCTCTGTCGCCTGGACTGGAGTGCAGTGGCCGGATCTCAGCTCACTGCAAGCTCCACCTCCCGGGTTCACGCCATTCTCCTGCCTCAGCCTCCTGAGTAGCTGGGACCACAGGCGCCCGCCACCTCGCCCGGCTAGTTTTTGTAATTTTAGTAGAGACGGGGTTTCACCGTGTTAGCCAGGATGGTCTCGATCTCCTGACCTCGTGATCCGCCTGTCTTGGCCTCCCAAAGTGCTGGGATTACAGGCTTGAGCCACCGTGCCCGGCCAATCTTAATCATTCTTAATGGTAGATCACTGTAAACATTGTTGCATTAAGAGCAGACAAAGATAAGGTCAGTCGCAGTGGCTCACACCTATAATCCCAGCACTTTGGGAGGCGGAGGCGGGCAGATGGCTTGAGCTCAGGAGTTTGAGACCAGGACAAGCAAGATGGCAAAAACCCATCTCTACAGAATATACAAAAATTAGCTGGACATGGTGGTGCACACCTATAATCCCAGCTACTTGGGAGGCTGAGGCAGGAGAATTGCTTGAGCCCAGGGTTTGGAGGTTGCAGTGAACCAAGATCACCCCACTACACTCCAGCCTGGGTGACAGAGTGAGACACTGTCTCAAAACAGAGTAAGGCAAAGATGTCTGCTATCACTCCTTCTAGTCAATAAGGTGAAGGGTAAGACAGAAAATCATACTGTTATTATTTGTAGGTAATATAATTGCGTATATAGAAAACCTCAAAAGAATGTACAGACAAATTATTAGAATTAATAAGAGAGTCCAGCAAGGTTAACTGCAAAAATACAAAACTGGAAGAAGGTATTTGTGACATACAGAACTGACAAAAAGTAAGATCTAGTGTGTGTGTGTGTATGTGTATTTGTGTGTGTGTCTGTGTGAATATTTTTTTTTTTTGAGATGGAGTCTTGGTCTGTCGCCCAGGCTAGAGTGCAGTGGCATGATCTCGGCTCACCGCAACCTCCACCTCCCAGGTTCAAGCGATCCTCCTGCCTCAGTTTCCCAAGTAGCTGGGATGTACAGGCATGCGCCACCATGCCCAGCTAATTTTGTATTTTTAGTAGAGATGGGGTTTCTCCATGTTGGTCAGGCTCGTCTCGGACTCCCAACCTCAGGTGATCCGCCCATCTTGCCCTCCCAAAGTGCTGGGATTATAGGCATGAGCCACTGTGCCTGGCCTTGTGTGAATCTTAAAATAAGAAAAAGACAAACCAGTAGGAAGATGAGCAAAATACATGAATAGGCACTTTACCAAAAAAGGAAACATAAATTACCCACGAACATGAAAAGATGCTCAACCTCATTGACAATCAGGTAAATATAAATAAATGCCACAAGAAGATAGCATTTTACTCCAACTCTATTGGCAAAAATTAACAAATTTAGTATCAAGTGCTGGTGAAGACATGCATCAGTGGAGCCTCTTTTATACCACCAATATTGTGTCAACTGGGACAATCTTGATAAACACTTTGGCAATATTTTGTACAATTGAACTGGATATATTAGAGGGAAATTCTTGCACACGCATAACAATATTCATTGCAGTACTATTTACCAAAAATTGGAGCCTATCAAATGTCTACTGATAGGAAAATAGAAAAATAGTGATATATTCACAGAGTGCATGCACTATAGCTACACACATCAACCTGGTAAAACATAATGTGTCAAAATGGCACACTATGGAAAACTAAACAAAGTCAAACTTGTATAAAGCTCAAACAAGTAAACTAAACGAGATCTTGTTTAGTGATATCTATGCCTATGATAAAACTACATATTTTAAAAAATCAAGCATATAGTCAATATGAAATTCAAGCTAGTATTACCTCTGGTGAGGAGGTAGAGCAAGACAGGAAAGGGGAATACAGGTGGATGCATGAATAGGCAGTGTTCTAGTTCTTAAGTTGAATGGTGAGTTTCTAAGTCTTATTTCATGTTGCATTTGTTCTTTTGATGTATCAAATACTATAGTTTAAGAGAGCTGCAGTTTCCCTCTTTCGCCACTACATGGCAGGCTAGCACCTCAGTGAAACAGGTCCTGAATGGGAAAGGCTGGTGTAAATGGACATGTACCTAACGCAGTATTCTAGCAGCATTCTAATTTCCCCACAGGGATACAGATAAACTAGGGCCTGATGTTCTCAGAGTGTTTAAATGCACAACCACAGCATCTCAGGTGTACATCACTGTGGCATGGATCTTGCAGCCACGTGACTGGGTTTTTTGTTTGTATTTTTCCTTTCTTTCTGCCTGGTTATGTAACTATTTTTTGCAAACTTAGAAGTCTCTCTGTTTGAATGTTGAGTTTTATTTCTCAGAATGTTCCAATATTTCCCAAGGCATTCATTCCTAAATTAATAACATGGAGCAGGAGGGCAGTCCCTCATGGCAATTGACACATCTAACTTGCACTTTTATGTCTAATGTTTTGGTGCTGTGTTTTTCACCACTAGCATTAGAACCACTGTTTAATAATGTCTGACGACACTATTGCAATATATAAAGTAACACTTAAAATTTAGTACCAATCAATGTTAAAATAGCAATGCAACAGTCATCGAAATCACTCACGGAAAGTCTGGTGCCAAATAGCTTATTGACGTGATGTGATTGATGTGATAGTGACAAATGTCGGCAGGTCCTTCTTTTTTAGCAGCCAATATTATGCCACCAGTGGTGACACACAAACAGCATAAAGTCTAACTTCTATAAATCTCAAACAGGCAAACTCTACAGTATCTTCTTTGGTAATACCTATGCCTATGATAAAACTACATTTTTTTAAAAAATCAAGAAAATGGTTGACATGAAATTCAAGCCAGTATTCTCTGGTGAGGAGGGAGGGCATGATAGGAAAGGGGCATAGGGAGCACACAGGTGGATGCATAGCAGGTAATGTTCTAATTCTTAAGTTGGATGGTGGTGTGAGCCACCCACTTGCAGCTTCATGCTCTAGACTTGCCCTGTCTGCTACCATAGCACTAGACACATGTGGCAAGGGAGCACTTGAAATAAGATGTGCTGTAAGTATAAAATACACACTGGAGTTTGAAGACTTAGTATGAAAAAAAGGTCAAATGTCTCTTAATAAATTTTAATGCTGATTACATGTTGAAATGATAATATTCTGAGCAGTGTGAAGAAGAGAAGACAGCGACCCCAGGACAGATCAAAGCCCATGCCGCTGCATCCCACGTGCCCAGCGCCTACGTCCTGCCGCCATTGCCGCCACCACCGTGCCCAAGAGAAAGGCTGAAGGTGATGCTAAAGGAGATAGAACCAAGGTGCAGGATGAACCGCAAAGACGATCCGCGAGATTTTCTGCTAAGCCTGCTCCCCCAAAGCCAGAGCCCAAACCTAAAAAGACCCCTGAAAAGAAGGCAGAGAAGGTACCCAAAAAGGAAAAGGGAAAAGCTGAGGCTGGCAAGGAGGGGAATAACCCTGCAGGAAATGGAGATGCCCAAACAGTTCAGACACAGAAAGCTGAAGGTGCTGGAGATGCCAAGTGAAGTGTGTGCATTTTTGATAACTGTGTACTTCTGGTGACTGTATAGTTCGAAATGCAATTTTTTATCAAGTTTTATTAAAATGTAGAATTTTGTTTTACCTTTTTTTAAAGCTATGTTGTTATCACACAGAACACTTCATTGTGGTTTTTGGGGAAGGGGCATATGTCACTAACAGAATGTCTCTGAAGCTGGAGTGATGTGGGGAAAACCCCTTTCCCTTCTAGTTTTGGGAGACTTGCTCTTGGCTCCCAGGAGGGGGGATTCCCTGACTTTGACACCCAAGGCCCCTTGGCACAAAAGCCTTGTGGGATGGAAAAACAAATTCGTTGTTATGTCCTCTTCTCCCTTTCCACCTTTCAGCATAGACTTAACTCCCTTAAGCCCAGACACCTGTTGGGACCTGACCCTCAATAATTGGCTACTGGTGTGTCAGGCAATCTGGACTTTCCAGTGATGCCACTGAGATGGAACCCCTTGAAAAAGGAGTGGTTCCGTTTCTGGATTGTGGATCTTCAGAAAAATTCTGTCATTTTCATTTCATTTCCTGAAGGTCAGGGTCAGCTCGTGAAATATTGTTAAACAACATGCTAAATGTGAAATATCAATCTCACTCTAAACTTTCCCTGTTCAGAGCATCAGGTGAGGACTTCATTTGGGTTTTATAGTGGCTTTCTGATTTTGGGTAGTCCATTGAAGGAGGGAGTTTGAAAGTCGCTGCATACTGTTAACGATTGTCTGCCCATGTCCTGCCTGAAATGCCATGATTGTTTATGGACAGTATCTTTAATAAAGCTGGATACAGTTTGGCTTGGGAAAAAAAAGAAATAATATTTTATATATGTTTGGTTAAATGAAATATTTCAATTCATTTCACCTGTTTCTTTTTACTTTTTCCTTCATTTTTGGAGTCAGGGTCTCCCTCTGTCACCAAGGCTGGAATGCAGAGTTGCAGTCAGCACTCACTGAAACCTCAACCTATCAGTTTTAAAAGATCCTCCTGCCTCAGCCTCCCCAGTAGCGTAGCTGGGACTATAGGTGCGGGCCACCACTCCCGGCTAATTAATTTTTGTAGAGACAGGGTCCCACTATGTTGCCCCGTCTGTTGTCCAACTCCTGGCCCGAAGTGATCCTCCTTCTTCGACCTCCCAAAGTGCTAGAATTACAGGCATGAGCCACAGCCCCCAGCCTTTGCCCTCTTTTTTTTTTTTTTTTTTTTTTTGAGACGGAGTCTTGCTCTGTCTCCCAAGCTGGAGTGCAGTGGCGCCATCTCGGCTCACTGCAATCTCTGCCTCCCAGGTTCAAGTGATTTTCCTGCCTCAGCCTCCCATGAAGCTGAGATTACAGGCACGTGCCACCACACCCAGTTAATTTTTTGTATTTTTAGTAGAGGCGGGGTTTCACCACGTTGGCCTAGCTGATTGCAAACTCCCGACCTCAAGCGATCTGCCTGCCTCTGCCTCCCAAAGTGCTAGGATTACAGGCGTGAGCTACGGTGCCCGGCCCTTTTTCCCTTTTTAAAATGTGGTTACTAGAAAATTTAATATTACATATGTGGCTCGCATTGTATTTCTGATGGTAAGCACTGCTCTAGACGTTATTACCAATACAGTACTTGTATATTACAGCACTCGTGTATCACAGTATTAGTTATTACAATACTGTCTTTGCGATCCCTACACACGGGGCTGGCTTCAGGGGTGTGGGCAGTGCAGTCGCACAGGGCCCCACGTTTAGAAGGGCCTCGCCCTTGGTTTAATGCTCTGCTCTCATTGCCTTCAAACCCTTACTTTTACCTTTCAATTTGAGTTTTCTAAGCGAAGTCTCACAGGACAATGGAGACTGCGCCAGGGGCTTGAAGGCTCGGCTCAAGCCCGCCCCGCCTCCCTCCCTCCTAGGGATGGCTCCCAGTGTCTCTGGCCGGGGCCTGCCTCTTGCCGCTCCTGCCCAGCAACGGCTGCCATTTTCCCCCCAGGCAAGGTCCTGGGCGCGGCTCTGGGGAGGGTCAGAGTGCGCGTCCCGCCGTGTCGTGGGGCAGGGTATGGTGATGGCCACGCATCCCTTCCCCGGGCTTCCCCGGCCCACCTGGATCTAGGGACTGAGCGCGACTGACGCAGAGGTCGCAATACCGCTGGGGGCTGTCTGGTGCCATGGGGTTGGGCCGCGGGCCCACTGGGAGAGACACCTGGCCTGACTTCTGCAGGCCTCTCCCCGCCAGGGAGCGCACGGCAGCGGTGTCCAGGGGCTGGAGGCAGCGGAACGCACGCGCCCGACGTCGCTGAGGGCCTGCGCCGGCCCCAGAGTATCCGCGTGCCCGAGGGAGCGCGCCCGCCTCTGGATCCAAGTTTGGGGGAGGGGCGGCGTGGGGGAGGGAGGATCCTCTTTCCCTGCTTCCAACCTTCCTGAGTCTTTGTTGTGCTGTTTGTCTCTTCTGGCTAGTCAGAGCAGCCCCTTGGGACAAGCCGTAACGTACGAATTGGGTAACTCGGTGATTCCACATTGCACAATATGAAGATAAATGGTTAAATTCATGCTAATAATTTAAAATTGAATTTTTTCTTTATTTAGAAATTTTCATAAGTAGCATATAAAAAGCACAAAAAGTCCGGAGAGAGAAGGCTAGAATCTAGGTAAAAGCTTTTACTTGCCTTTTGAATAAGGCATCCTCACTTTGCACTGGGCCCACAAGTTATGTAGCCAATCCTGCTTCCATAATCTAAATTTCAAGCACTCTAGGCTCTGACCACTACTTTTCGGTTGTCCAGAACCACAAGTCCAGCAACCCTTTGATTCCCATACGACCTACAATTAATCTTACCACCTTTTCTCTGGATATATATGTGTGTGTGTGTGTGTGTGTGTGTGTGTGTATCCTGGCTTCCCTCCTTTCCTGGCTTAAATTTCATTGTCCACTATTAGGGTCATTCCTGTGGATACACCCTGAACTCCCTTGCCCCGTCTCCGTTCACAATACCCATCTGGCCCACTCTAGTAAAGCCCAACTCTCTGCTCTGACGGTCTCTTAGGCTCCACTAGGCAGCCCTGGGTGCCTCACTCTGCAGTCTCCAAAGAGCAGCAAGAGGGGAAGCCCTGATGTGCAAGAGCTCTTCATACCTCTGCTTTAAAGTCATACTTCCCAAGTTCCACTGGCCGGCACAAGTCACAGGGCCAAGCTCAGCCTCAAAGGGTGGACAAATAGATTCCATCTCTTGATGAAAGAATTTTTTCAATCTACAACAGACTTTAAAAGGAAAGAAAGTATATCTTAATCTTTATCCTCCCGGGAGATATGTTAGTTTCTGCAAATCTGACTACTGTCTCTAGGAACCTCAGTTATTGAGATAACAGGAAGGAGAGGGGCAACTTTGTCAAATCATTAGATTCTCCAGAATTATGTTGGTCTGGTCACCATACATAAGGTGACTACTGCTTAAAAAACTTTTTTTTTTTTCAGACAGTGTCTCAGTCTGTTGCCCAGCTGGAGGGATTACAGCTCAATGCAGCCTCGCTCTCCAGGTCTCAGGTGACCCTCTCACCTCAGCCTCTTGAGTAGCTGGGACTACAGGTGCTTACCACCACACCCAGCGAGGTTTTTTTTTTTTGTTTGTTTGTTTGTAGAGACAGGGTTTTGCCATTTTGCCTAGGCTGATCCTCGAACTCCTGGGCTCAAGCTATCTGCCCGCCTCAGTCTCCCAAAGTGTTGGGATTACAGGCATGACCCACCATGCCCAGCCCCCACAGAAAATCTTTTAAACATCTATTGAGTACAATGTTTTGCATGGATTATAAAATACTTGCTCTATTTCCTCATTATCATTGAGGAAATAGAGACAAAGTAGTTAAAATATATGCATGAAGTCACACAAGTAGTAAGTGGCAGAATCCAGATTTGAATACAGGTCTGTTTCAAGTCAGAGCATGCAACCACTATGCTATGGTATCTCCTAATGCAGTTTGTTTCTAAAATAACGCTTGCTTCATGTGGCACAAACGTGGTGATAAATACAGACGGTTCCTGACTTATGATAGCTTGACCTGGGATTTTTCCACTTTATAATAGTACAAAAGCAATACACATTCAGTAGAAACTGTACTTCAGGTTTTAAATTCTGCTCTTTTCCCAGGCTATGGTACTGGCATATGTGGTAGGACACTCTCCCATGCTGGGCAGCACCAGCGAGCCGCAGCTCCCAGGCAGCCACTCGATCATGAGGGTAGACACCTGATACTCTACAGTGGACTGTGTTGCCAGATGATTGTGCGCAACTGTAGGCTAATGTCAGTATTCTGAGCATGGTTAAGGCAGGCTAGGTTAAGCTGTGATGTCAGTAGGTTAGGTGTATTAAATGCATTTTCAACTTGCATATTTTCAACTTACAATGTGTTTATTGAAACATAGTCCCATCCTAAGTTGAGAAACATTTGTACTGTTTTTCAAAAAATTTTCATTCTATAACTTTATTACATATCAGCTACATATCCACTTAACTTCTTTAGTGAAACATGATGAAATTATTTGTACATATTATATCCCAAGGAATCAGAGACAGAGACATAACATATAATAGCATAGTAATGTTAGACCCCATACTAGATGGTAAAGTAGATTGTAAAAGTCATAACTTGTATATCACCATTTAATGTACTTTTTAATCTTTTTTTTTTTTTTTTTTTTTTGAGGCAGGATCTCACTCTGTTGCCTAGCCTGGAGTGCAGTGGTGTGATCATGGCTCACTGCAACCTCGACCTCCTGGGTTCAAGCGATCCTCCCACGTCAGCTTCCCAAGTAGCTGGGACTACAGGCACACGCCACCATGCCTGGCTAATTTTTTGTATTTTTTGTAGAGACGAGGTTTTGCCATGTTGCCCAGGCCACTCTCCAACTCCTGGGCTCAAGCAGCCCTCCTGCCTCGGCCTCCCAGAGTGTTGGGATTACAGGCATGAACCACCACACCTGGCCTTAATCTTCAAAGAAAGAAAGATTGCTCTAAAATTCAAAGAGAGATATTCTAAAATTTATTATTGAATAGGTAGGACATGCACACAGTACAGTAGTCCCCCATTATCTGTGATTTCACTTTCTGTGGTTTTGGTTACCTGCAGTCAACTGCCATCTGAAAATATGAAATGGAAAGTTCCAGAAATAAACAATTCATAAGTTTAAATTTTGTGCCATTCTCAGTAGGATGAAGAAATCTCTTACTGTCCTGCTTTCTCTGTCTGGGATGTGAATCATCCCTTTGTCCAGAGTATTCATGTTGTATGTGCTACCAGCCTGTTTGTCATTTGGTACCCATCTTTGTTTTGAGATGAACAAACATACTATACATAGGGTTCAGTACTATCCAAGGTTTCAAGCATCCACTGAGGATTTTGAAACATGTCCCCCAAGGATAAGGGGGGCTTCTATATACAATTTAAAAGGCACACATATATAGCAAACAGTTTGGTGGCTTTCCACAAGGTTTTTTTTTTTTTTTTTTTTTTTTGAGACGAAGTCTTGCTCTGTTGTCCAGGCTGGAGTGCAGTGGCACAATCTTGGCTCACTGCAACCTCCACCTCCCAGATTCAAGCGATTCTCCTGCCTCAGTCTCCCAAGTAGCTGGGATTACAGATGTGTGCCACCACGCCTGGCTAATTTTTGTATTTTTAGTAGAGAGGGGGTTTCACCATGTTGGCCAGACTGGTTTTGAACTCCTGACCACAAGTGATCCACCCACCTTGGCCTCCCAAAGTGCTGGCATTACAGGGGTGAGCCACTGTGCCCAGTCGCTTTCCACAAGTTAAACATAAAATTTCCCTGTGACCTACCAATGCTGCTCCTTGGTATATAACAAAAATAATAACGAGCTCAAGCAAAAACTTGTACACAAATGTTCATAGCAACTTTATTTGCAATAGCTAAGAGGTAGAAACAACCCAAATGTTCATCAATAGATGAATGGATCAGCAAAGTATGGTATAGCCATACAATGGAATATTATTTAGCTACCAAAAGTAATGAAGTACTGATGCAGGATACAACATGGATGAACCTTAAAAACCTTGAAAATATTTTGCGAAATGAAGCCAGACACAAAAGACCACACAATGTATGATTCCATTTATATGCAATATACAGAATAGACAAATCATAGAGACATAAAGCAGATTAATGGTTTCCAGTGGCTGGGGGGCAGAGGAGTGACTGCTTTATGAGTACAGGGTTTCTGTTTGGGGTGATGAAAATGTTCTGGAGCTAGATAATTGTGATAATGACATAAAATTGTAAATGTACTGAATGTCACTGAATGGGATACTTCTGATGCTTACAATGGTACATTTTATGTTATAGGCATTGTACTACAAAAAGAAGCCTGAAAAGGGGTACACAAGAATATAGAGTAAAAACTGAGAGGCTGACTTGGGGTTCACTGCCTAAGAGTTAGCACTGGTCTGCAAGGAGCAGTCCCATTCAATAAAATATTGCTGTCTATACATATATTTTAAAAAACACAAAACGAAGACAGCAAAAAACCTCAAGTCTTCCTCACATCCCTGTCTTCTAGCACCTAACTTCTTTCCCCAGAAGTCACTCCTGCTATCAATTTGTTCTATATTTGTACTGACAAATTCTGTGCATCTATGAACACATATATTTATATTTAGTTTAACAATATTTTCATATAATTATAAAATATTGCCGTATCGTATACCTACTGTATTTTTTTCCCTTTTGTTCCCCAACCCCCCAGTATGGAGATTCCTCCCTTTCACTACCAACACAGAACTAACCCATTCTTTTACATAACTATTCAATGTTCCTTTGTTTGAAAGTTTTAAAATTTGTTTATCCTCTTTTGATAGAAATTTCGGTGCTTTCCAATCTTTTGTTTTCTTTTACTTTACAAATATCTTGTGAGTAGTTACCCTAAATCAGGGATTAGCAAACTACAACCCAGGGGCCAAATCTGATCCACCCCTTGTTTTTGTCTGACCTGCAGGTTAAGAATAATTTTTCATTTTTAAATGGTTGAAAAAAGTTTTAGGCCGGGCGCGGTGGCTCAAGCCTGTAATCCCAGCACTTTGGGAGGCCGAGACGGGCGGATCACGAGGTCAGGAGATCGAGACCATCCTGGCTAACCCGGTGAAACCCCATCTCTACTAAAAAAAATACAAAAAACTAGCCGGGCGAGGTGGCGGGCGCCTGTAGTCCCAGCTACTCGGGAGGCTGAGGCAGGAGAATGGCGTGAACCTGGGAGGCGGAGCTTGCAGTGAGCTGAGATCCGGCCACTGCACTCCAGCCTGGGCGACAGAGCGAGACTCCATCTCAAAAAAAAAAAAAAAGAAAAAAGTTTTAATTTCTGTCTCTCAGGTTGGAGTGCAATGGCACGATCTTGGTTCCCTGCAACCTCCACCTCCCAGGCTCAAGCAATCCTCCTGCCTCAGCCGCTCAAGTAGCTGGGACTACAGGCACTCACCATCATGCCTGACTAATTTTTGTACGTTTTGAAGAGATGGCATTTCATCACGTTGCTCAGGCTGGTCTCAAGTTCCTTAACTGGAGTGATCTCAAAGTGCTGGGATTACAGGCATGTCCCACCTTACCCCATAACCCACTTTTCACATGTATGAATGTATCCACAGGACAAATTTTTTAAAAGTAAAACTGTTAGGTCAAAGGCAATGTGCATTTTATAATTTAATAAGTATTACCAAATTGCTCTCCATAGAGGTTAAATCACTTTACACAGTTTGACCGACACTGTATGTTTTCAAACTTTTTGATCTTTGACAATAGGATAGATTTTTAAAAAAATGTATAGCACAAGCTATCATTTATGAGACAGAAATTTGAACCCTGATTGAATATTTACAAATATTAAGGAATTGTTAATTTTTTAGATATAATGATGGTATTTTGGAACACTGAATAGGTATTTGGAAGATATTTTGCTTAGATATGATGATATTTTGGTTATATATTATTGAAAGACATAGACTAAAATAATTATTAATGAAATAATGCAATGTCTGGGATTTGCTTCAAAATAATAGAATGGGAGTGCGTGTGGGATGGGGTATGGATGAACCATGACTGACTATGAGTTTATGATTGTCAAATCTGGGTGACGTGTACTCTACAGTTTTCTCTTCTTTTGTATATGTTTGAACCTTTCCAAATAAAAAAAAAAATTCACTTCCAAAAAAAAAGGAGTGATTGAGAGGAGAGTAATTGGAAACAATGAATCCAGACAGCTCTCTTTAGGAATTTTGATATTTAAAAAAGAAGGGGAAAAAGGCCACTAGCTAGCAGGATCAACAGAAAGATATATTTTAAAAAGAAATTTAATTATTCAAGTATTGCATATGGGTGGAAAATGCACAGCACAATGAATGATCAGTAAGTGAACATCCCTAAATATGAACGAAAAGGTTTACTTATTGGATGTTTTGGTAAACATTTTGTTGATGTATAACTTACATAAAGTGCGTAAACATTAAGTATACTAAACTCGATGGATTTCAACAATGAGTTGTCCCCATGGAACCAACACCCTAAGTCAAGAACAGAGTTGTAAATCACTGTGGTGTCTGCAGGGAAAAAAAAAAAAAAAAAAAAAAAGAACAGAGCTGGGTGTAGTGGTGTTTATCTGTAATCCCAGCTACTTGGGAGGTTGAGGCTGGAGGATCACTTGAACTCAGGAGTTTGAGGCTGCAGTGAGCTGTGAACATGCCATTGCATTCCAGCCTAGGTGACAGACAGAGATCCGGTCTTTAAAAACAAAACAAAACAAAACAAAACAAAAACAAAAACAGAAAACATTTCCAGAATGCTAGAAGCTTCTTCCTTATCTCCTTCCAGTCAAGCAGTCAATACTCCCCACAAAAGGTAAACTCTCTTGCCTTCTTTTGAACTTTATATAAATGGAATCAGTACAGTAGTGACTGTTTTGTGTCTGGCTTATTCTGCTCAAGATGATGTCTGGACATTCATCATGTTGTTGCATGTAAAGGGCATTCATTCTCTTTTTGATGTATACAAATACATAATAGTAGAACATTCTGATGTATGAATATAGCAACAATTTATCCATTCTACTGGTCATGGACATTTGAGTTTTTCCAGTTTGGGACTATTACCAACAGGGCTGCTATAAACACCCTAGTATATGCTTTTTGGTATACATATGCACTCATTTCTGTTGGGTATATACATAGGAGAAGAATTGCTGGATAGTAGAGTATGCATCTTTTTCACTGGTGGGCACCACTTTTCCAAAGTAGCTGAATCAATTTCTATTCCCACCAGCAGTGTATGAGAATTGTTATGATCAGTTTTTTAAAGTTAGACACTCCAGCAAGTGGACATCGGTATCTCAGCGTTGTCTTAATGTGTACTTCCCTGATGACTAATAATACTAAACTCTTTTTTTAAATATGCCTATTGAGCATTTGAATATACTCTTTGGTAAAGTGATTGTACAAGTCTCTTGTTCATTTTCCCCCTTGGCAGTCTTTTTCATAGTGATTTGTCGGAGTTCTTTATATATTTTGGATCCGAGTCCTTTGTTGGATACACAACACACACATATAAAATAAATATTTATATTATTATATATTATATAAATAAATTATATATAACATAAATATTTTCTCTCAATAGTGTGTATCCTCTATGTTCTTCTTCCTTCTCAAGATTGTCTTTGCTCTTCTTCATTCTTTGTAATTTCCATATAAATTCTACTGAGCTTTTTTACTTCTACCAAAAGAAAAAAAAATAGGATTTTGAGTGACATTGCATTGAACCCAACGAATAATTTGGGAAGAATTGACATTTTTACAACATTGTGTCTTCCAAAGAATACACGTTAACTATCCCTCCATTTACTTAGGTCTTTAACATTTTAATTTAATTTAATTTTTTTTTTTTGAGACAGGGTCCCCCAGGCTGGAGTGCAGTGTCACGATCCCGGCTCACTGCAACCTCCGCCTCCTGGGTAACAGAAAAACCTGTTGATCAAGCAAAGTAAGTCTGAATACTTATTTTAGTACTTACTTTTAAAGTAAGCAGGTAGGGCATAAGTTGTGTTAGCCTTACTGCAGAAAGGAAGAACACTACCTCGATAGAGAATTAGTAGTATGTCAGAGGGAGATTTCGAGAAAGGATATTTGTAGGATTTGGGGGTCTGGGCTCAAATAGTTTAAGATGGTCTTACAAAGAAAGAAACTGATGGGAATTACGCACAGTTTATAACATTTAGAACACAGAGAAGTAGAGGTCTCCATGCAAGCCTTGATAAATAAACTGTCATATACGTGAGCTTTTTGCCTATTTGAGCAGTCTGTTATCCTGACAGGAGAGTTCTTTGGCCAGATGAGCAAACTGTTTTCCCCAATATGTTAATTTCTTTTTTTTATTTATTTATTTATTTATTTATTTTTTTTGAGACGGAGTCTCGCTCTGCCGCCCAGGCTGGAGTGCAGTGGCCGGATCTCAGCTCACTGCAAGCTCCGCCTCCGGGTTCACGCCATTCTCCTGTCTCAGCCTCCCGAGTAGCTGGGACTACAGGCGCCCGCCTCGTCGCCCGGCTAGTTTTTTGTATTTTTCTTAGTAGAGACGGGTTTCACCGTATTAGCCAGGATGGTCTCGATCTCCTGACCTCGTGATCCGCCCGTCTCGGCCTCCCAAAGTGCTGGGATTACAGGCTTGAGCCACCGCGCCCGGCCTATGTTAATTTCTTGAAGCAAACAATAAATGTTGGTTTACCACGTTATCTTCCTGGGCAAGAATTTCCTAGAAGACTTGTGTCATGTTGACCCAAGTGGTCTTAGTCCTCAGTCAACAATACCAACTTCTTAGTCTGAAATCTCCTGTCTCATAAAAGTGGAGACCTATTTTTGCTGTCTGTCCTTTCTATACTGTGACTTTACTGTGGGTAGGGCATAAATCTTATACTCCTGAATGTGGGGTTTGTTTATTTTTACATATTTGTAGCCAAATATATATTAATTATTACTTATAATAAATGCTTTTATTTTCTTCTTTTTAAAAACTTAATAGTGCATCACAATAATTTTCACATTATATTATACAATCTTTATAAAAACTATTTTGATGGTTCTATTATTGAGATTGTTGAGGTTATATCATTAGCTAGATTCCAAGAAATTGAATCACTGAGACAAAAGGTATAAACCTTTCTAGAACCTTCATAAATATTATCAATTGCTTTCCTACACTTGATCTTAGCCAAAAGGCTGAGAAGCGATCAATCACTTTCCTAAATAATTTTACCAATTTCCACACCTTTCAGCCAAATATGAGGAGTCCTATTTTATCAAACTCTCTGTAACACTGGATATTAATATTTTAAAAAATACTTGCTAATTTGCTGTTGCAACTGTTATCTTATTGTTATATGGATTTATATTTGTTTGATTCCTAAAAATGTTCAGATTATTTTCATATAATTGTTTGCTGGTTCTATTCAATTCTTTTTTTTTTTTTTTTTTTTTTGAGACGGAGTCTCGCTGTTTCGCCCAGGCTGGAGTGCAGTGGCGCGATCTCGGCTCACTGCAAGCTCCGCCTCCCGGGTTCCCGCCATTCTCCCGCCTCAGCCTCCGAGTAGCTGGGACTACAGGCGCCCGCCACCGCGCCCGGCTAGTTTTTTGTATTTTTAGTAGAGACGGGGTTTCACCGTGTTAGCCAGGAGGGTCTCGATCTCCTGACCTCGTGATCCACCCGCCTCGGCCTCCCAAAGTGCTGGGATTACAGGCTTGAGCCACCGTGCCCGGCCTCTATTCAATTCTTAAATTATTTGTTGTATTTTTCAAAATTGTACTCAGGTCATCAGGTGGAGAAAATTAATTAATTGCATTTCTCAGTTCATAGTTTATTGTCCTCACAGGTTAGTACAATGCTCTCTTGAAATTTTTCTTTTTTCTCCCTTCTTCTCTGATTCCTACCATACACACTCATTCTTTTTTTTTTTTTTTTTTTTGAGACGGAGTCTTGCTCTGTCTCCCAGGCTGGAGAGTGCAGTGGCATGATCACGGCTTACTGCAACAACTGGCTCCCAGGTTCAAGTGATGCTCCTGCCTCAGCCTCCTGATTAGTTGGGTTTACAGGCGCCCACCACTACGCCCGGCTAATTTTTTGTATTTGTAGTAGAGACAGGGTTTCAGCATGTTGGCCAGGCTGGTCTTGAACTCCCAACCTCAGGTGACCCATCTGCCTCAGTCTCTCAAAGTGCTGGGATTACAGGTATGAGCCACCACACCTGGCTCATACATACCCATTCTAAAGCATTTGTTATACATCCTTAAATATATACCTTGCATGTATCCTTAGAAAACATGTATTATTATATTGTTTGTATATGCTATTTAATGAATAGAATCTAGTTATAAATCTCATTCTGTTTCCCCACTTTTGCACTTGACCCTATGTTTGTGAGGCCCATCAATGGTGTTTTATGCATATCTATTCCATCACTTCTTTCTCCAGCATTGTATTTTCATAGTGTACTACATATTAGTTGCAGCAACACTAGTTGCTGTAATAAACAAACCCAAAAGCACATAATGCTGAACACAAGTGAAGTTTATTTCTTGCTCTTGAAATCCAAAAAATGGGTATTCCTCATTGGTGTGTAGGTTTCTCCCCAGTGGTGATTTAGAGAACCTGGCTGCATCTATCTTTTGGCTCTGCCTTCTTTAACACGGCTTCCAAGATGGTCACATCCACCTGCATTGCACTGGCAGAAGGTGAAAGGCATAAATATCTTGTGTGAGAGGTTTTCATGGGCCTGGAATAGCAACATCATTTCCATTCATATTCTTTGACTAGACCTCAGTCAAATGGCTATGCCTAACTGCAATGAAGACTGGAAAATGTAGTCTATTTGTGTGTCTTGGAAGAAAAGGAGATAGATTGAGCCACTAACCAATCTTGCCAGAGTGAGCAGCCATCATAAGGTTCTTCTCCATTTGTGATAATGAATACCTAGGTTGCCCTCACTTCCCCACCACTCAGATAAAGCCATGAAGAAGGTCCTTGTACATTTCCTCCTAAAAACCTTTGTGAGTTCTCTGTGATAAACACTAACATTTGGTTTTGCCTATCTAATTTTTGCCATTCTGACATCCATGTATAAAAAGTGGTATCTTGTGATTGCATTCCTCTGATTACTAATAAATTTGAGTATCTCTTCTATTTTGGGCTTTTGCTTCTGTGAATAACTTGTTCTTTTCTGATGCTATTTTTTTTCTATAGGGTTTCCTGTGGCGTTTTTTTTTTTTTTATTGATTTGCACAAGTTTTTATATAACCTAGAAGATAATCACTCTTTTGTTTTAGATATTATAAACAAGTGCAGAAAGCATTCTTCTCAAGTACACATTGAACATTTCCCCCAGATACACCACATGCTGAGACATAATCAAACCTTAACAAATATCAAAGGAATGAAATCCTACAGCTTGTGTTCTTCGACTGTGGAATTAAGCCAAACATCTATCATATGTAGCTAATAATACAACCCCCAACTGCTTTGAGATTTGGTAGGACTTCTAAATAACTTATGAATAAAAAAATCACATGAGATTTAGAAAATATTTTGAACTGAATAATAATGAAAACACAACAAACCAAAACTTGCAGGATCATTACAACTAAAAGTTCTCAAATTTAAATCTATTGCTTCAAAAATATTCAGATCATAACTTCATTTGTTCTTGTCTAAATTCTCTTTTGATTTCCTACATCACCAAACCTAGCAAAATTAAAAGGCAGGATAAGAGAAAAACCACTTATGAAAACAAAGATAAGGTGGAAGAACAACAATATATTTTAAACTAAGAAAAAAAGGCAAAGAAAACTGTAGCTTGACGTATGTGAAAGGTTTGCATCATCTTGGTATGTTACATTTGCTGTGTAAATAAGTATGTTAGAGAAGCTGATACAATTTCTTAATTTGATTCTTATAATAAACATATATAATTTTATTTTATAAACTGTAGGATGTCAGCCAGACAGTGATTAGAGGAAAATGTATGGCCTTAAATGTATATATTAGAAATGAAAAAAAAAAAAAAAGACTAAGAATTGGCTGGGCAAGGTGGCTCACGCCTGTAATCCCAGCACTTTGGGAGGCTGAGGCAGGTGGATCACTAGAGGTTAGGAATTTGAGACCAGCCTGGCCAGCATGGTGAAACTCTGTCTTTACTAAAAATACAAAAATCAGCTGGGCGTGGTGGTGCACACCAGTAATCCCAGTTACTTGAGAGGCTGAGGCAGGAGAATCGCTTGAACTTGTGAGGAGGAGGTTGCAGTGAGCCAAGGTTGTGCCACTGCACTCCAGCCTGGGTGACAGAGCGAGACTCTGTCTCAAAAAAAAGAAAAAAGAAAAACAAAACAAAACTAAGAATTGAAAATCAGGAATCTAAAAGAAGGGCAATCAAATTAGGACCAAATAAAGAAAAAGCAAAGAAGTAATAAAGAGCAAAAATTTGTGAAATAGAAAAAAATTTGCAATATGGAAAATAAATCCAAACATTCATTCTTTGAAAAGGTTAAAAAAATTGATAGGCCAGGCACAGTGGCTCATGTGTGTACTCCTAGCACTATGGGAGGCTGAGGTGGGAGGATCGCTTGAGCCAAGGCTAAGGCTGCAGTGAGCTGTGATCATTTCACTGTATTCAAGCTTGAGTGACAGAGTGCAACCCTGTATCCAAATAAATAAATAAATAAATGAATACAAATTGAGAAATAGTAGTAAGACTAATTAAGAAAAACAAAGAGAAAATATGAATTACCAGTATCAGGAATGAAAAAAGCAGGCCATAAAAACAGATGCTACAGATATTAAAATGATAAACAGACATTATAAAAAATGTATGCTAATAAATTTGAAAATTTGAAGGAGGTGAATCAATTCTTTGAGAAACCCAATATACCAAAACAAACATAAGAAAAAGTACAAAATGTGGCCGGGCGTGGTGGCTCAAGCCTGTAATCCCAGCACTTTGGGAGGCCAAGGCGGGCGGATCATGAGGTCAGGAGATCCAGACCATCCTGGTTAACACGGTGAAACCCTGTCTCTACTAAAAAATGCAAAAAAACTAGCCGGGCGAGGTGGCGGGCGCCTGTAGTCCCAGCTACTCGGGAGGCTGAGGCAGGAGAATGGCGTAAACCCGGGAGGCGGAGCTTGCAGTGAGCTGAGATCCAGCCACTGCACTCCAGCCTGGGCGACAGAGCGAGACTCTGTCTCAAAAAGAAAAAAAGAAAAACAAAACAAAACTAAGAATTGAAAATCAGGAATCTAAAAGAAGGGCAATCAAATTAGGACCAAATAAAGAAAAAGCAAAGAAGTAATAAAGAGCAAAAATTTGTGAAATAGAAAAAAATTTGCAATATGGAAAATAAATCCAAACATTCATTCTTTGAAAAGGTTAAAAAAATTGATAGGCCAGGCACAGTGGCTCATGTGTGTACTCCTAGCACTATGGGAGGCTGAGGTGGGAGGATCGCTTGAGCCAAGGCTAAGGCTGCAGTGAGCTGTGATCATTTCACTGTATTCAAGCTTGAGTGACAGAGTGCGACCCTGTATCCAAATAAATAAATAAATAAATGAATACAAATTGAGAAATAGTAGTAAGACTAATTAAGAAAAACAAAGAGAAAATATGAATTACCAGTATCAGGAATGAAAAAAGCAGGCCATAAAAACAGATGCTACAGATATTAAAATGATAAACAGACATTATAAAAAATGTATGCTAATAAATTTGAAAATTTGAAGGAGGTGAATCAATTCTTTGAGAAACCCAATATACCAAAACAAACATAAGAAAAAGTACAAAATGTGGCCGGGCGTGGTGGCTCAAGCCTGTAATCCCAGCACTTTGGGAGGCCAAGGCGGGCGGATCATGAGGTCAGGAGATCCAGACCATCCTGGTTAACACGGTGAAACCCTGTCTCTACTAAAAAATGCAAAAAAACTAGCCGGGCGAGGTGGCGGGCGCCTGTAGTCCCAGCTACTCGGGAGGCTGAGGCAGGAGAATGGCGTAAACCCGGGAGGCGGAGCTTGCAGTGAGCTGAGATCCAGCCACTGCACTCCAGCCTGGGCGACAGAGCGAGACTCTGTCTCAAAAAGAAAAAAAAAGAAAAGAAAAAGTACAAAATGTACATGTACCTACATCTATTTTAAAAACTTTAATCCATAAGTAGAAACCTTCCCTCAAAGAAAATACTAGAGGAGAAAAAAGGGAAATTTTCTCACCTTTCAGGCCAGCATAACTTTGATATCAAAATATAACAAAGTTATTACAAAAAGGATAAATTACAGACTAATGTCTCTAATAAATAATAGAAGGCGGCCAGGCGTGATGGCTCACACCTGTTATCGCAGCACTTTGGGAGGCTGAGGCAGGTGGATCACCTGAGGTCAGGAGTTCAAGGCCAGCCTGGCCAACATAGTGAAAGCCTGTCTCCACTTATTAAAAATATAAAAATTAGCTGGACATAGGGGCACATGTCTGTAATCTCAGCTACTTGGTAGGCTGAGGCAGGAGAATCACTTGAACCTGGGAGGCGGAGGTTGCAGTGAGCCAAGATGTCATGACTGCACTCCAGCCTGGGTGACAGAGTGAGACTCCGTCTCAAAAAAAAAAAAAGTTTTATCCAACTCCATTACTCAGGAAACCTCTTCAGAGCTCTCCTTGTCTGGAAGTTCCCTGACACCAACTCCAGGAGGCCAGAGCTTGGGTCTCAGTTGTACGAACTGGAGCTGGTTACTTAATCTCTTTGCGCCCAGTTTTCTTCGTCTGTAACATGAGATCTTGTTACCTAACTCACTGGCTCACAAGCTCAAAACAGAGCGAGAAGAACATTCGAACACATTGCCGGGGGAGTGTAAACTGGATGTATTTTCTGGAAAGTAATTTGGCTAGATATATTCAGAAAGATTCAATTCTTGTGAGCTAGTAATTCCATTACTAGAAATTTATTATTGGCACATAATCAGATATACAGACAAAAATGCAAGTAAAAAGGTGTTCGTGGCACTGTTGTTTTAATAGTGATATTTTTGTAAACATCTTGAAAGTCCAACAATCAGGGCATGGCCACCAAAATTATAACACATCTATTCTGATAAATGCAGCCATTATGAATTGCTGTAGCAGAATGTTTGGTAACATTGAAAAATGTCCATGACTTTATGTTAAATGAAAAGAAAAAAAGATACAGAACTCTTTGTGTGGTATGGCTCCAATTTTGTTTCATGAACTATATATGTCTATGGGCTTAGAAAAAAGACTAGTGGGAAATTTACTGAAAATCTGGTTGCTAGTGGTATCATTCTACATACATTTAAAATCAACATTTGAAATATTGTCCCAGCATTCCTCATAAGCATGTGTTGCTTTGTTAATAAGAGAAGCAAATATTTAAAAAGTAACCCAAATTAAAATTATTTGTGGGAAACTGCTTTGAAAATCATTGTGCTACACAAATGTGAGATGTAAATGCATTTCTGGGGCTTTAGAAGCACAGACGGATTCCTGTTTAAATCAATACATTTGACTACAAGGAAGATAAATGGCTGAGTGGGTGGCCAAGTTGGGCATGGCTAAGTCAGGCGCTCTGCCTGCCCGCTCTGCCCCTGCAGTCCAGTACTGAGAGTCCTGCTAGCCCTAACCCCTGCTTGTTTTTCTTCTCCCCTTGGATCCACCACCCAGCTCTTCTTCCTCTGGCAGGTATGAACGAGTCTGTCTGGTCTTGTCTGCTGAGTGAATCATGCCTCAGAAATGGGAAATGGCCTCAAGGCCAGGGCCTGTCTCCACGGAAGAGCTAGGACTAGCCTCAAATATGACATCAGCGTGAGTGCTGAGGGTTTCACTGCAGCTTCCAGGCTAGATGGCGGGCGTGGGTGTTGTCATGTTTCTGGGCTTCTGGGCCAGGTCCTGATGGAATGCTAAAGTGATTTGACCGGACGCAGGTGAGGAGAAGGCTGCTTCTCCTGTGGTATGATTTGAGGGCATCCTTAGGTATCTCTGGTGCTGACTCACTCCCCTCCCATCCTGAAATCACCATTATAAAAACTCCTTTGCCAGGGAAGACAACTGACAGGAGTGGACACGGAGGCTCCTGCTGAAATGCACGGGGATCGCACAGGGCAGCAACATCTCCTAATATTAGCACTGAGGCTCTGGAATCAGTCAAGCTTAGGTTTGGATCCCAACTCCACTACCGCTTGGGGACGTCCCTTGGTGCGACTGACATCTGTAAATGATGACAAAAAGCACTTACATATACAAAGCAGATGCCAGGCACAATTCTAAGTGCCCTTCTATTAACTCACAACAACCTTATTAGGAAGTTACTCATAATCACATCCATATTACAGAGGAAGAAATTGAGGCACGGGGTGGTGAATTAACTTGCTCAGGGTCTCACAGGATCAGCACTAGGATAAGTCCACACCCAGTGTGGCTCCTTTGCTTTTAATGACCATGTTTGGGAATCTTATTGGTATCAGATGGGATAATAATAGAAACTATGACTTATTAGGGGCTTACTCAGTGCCAGGCACTGGACTAAATGCTATATAGGAATTTTCTCATTTGTTCATCCCAAATGCGTGGATGAGGCAAGAACTATTGTTAGGTGCTAACATCACCCTGGCAGGACAGCCAACTGTATACAAAGTCCTGTGTTAAGGGCTGGGCCTTCAGGAGATTGCTATGGCATAGTTAAAATGTGTCCATAATAACTGTGATTCATGGTACAATCATAGCTTGATGGAGCTGGAAGAAAGCTTAAAGGTCATCTGGTTCAGACTCATTTTTACTGATGATAAGAACCAGAGTGTGTGTGGGAGGGTGGTGGGGAGGTTTATTCCTACAGGAGTTTTGGGAGAAGATTTAGTGAGATGATAGCAACAGCCAGCACTTACTAAGTTTGGGTGCTGTGTGTGCTTGTGTGTTCATCTCGTTCAACCCTCTGACCAGATGAGGGTGACATTATTATTATCCCAGTTTCACAGATTTGGAAACTGAGATGTTGAGAAGTTGAGCAAGTACCTTGCCCAGCGGCACACAGCTAGCAAATGGTGGAGCGAGGATGCTGCAGACTGGATTCCAGAGCTCGGGTGCTGAACCACCATGCTCAATGCCATCCCAGTTACAGAAGGAGGTTAAAAGGCCTGGGAAGAAGATGGACTAGGTGGATGGGAAAGGCCTTTGGAGACTATGAAATCTTGTACAGACACAAGTAATTACTGGAAGGAGGTAAAGGTCCCAAGAGAGGTATAAAGTGGTATAGACCTCAGGGCAAAATCAAGGAAGATGTCCAGGATGAGATGGCATTTGCTCCTGGGGTAGGAGTGAGGGCTGTCCAGAGTATGTGTGGGATGGGGGTGGGGTTTCCTCCAGCCTTTCCCCATTGGCACGGGATGGCTCAGTAAGTTAGTTAATTGGCTCCTTAGCACAAGTGAAGGGACCAGGACCACAGAAAGCTTTGGGCACCTAAAGCTGGGGTCCTGACTGCAAAGAACATGATGGGTGGGGAGAACTGAGAGGGCACAGAAGGTTGGTAGCAGGTGGGGTGGGGGTGGCCAGACAGCCTGAGTTCAAATCCTGGTGTTCTCCCACCCTGTAGTTATGAGGCCACAGACAAGCTGCTCCACAGCTCTCTGCCTTAGTTTCTTCATCTGAAGAATGGGAATGATAATAATGGTATGTACTTCAGAGGCTTGTGTAAATATAACATGCTTATCTGTGTGAAATGTTTACTGTGATGCCTGGCACAGACATTTCTGTCATTCTAAGCCCAGGATACCGATTGGTACCACTATCCAGAGAAGAATGGGGTTAGAACAAAGCAGACACACGTCTATTTCAACCTACTTTCCTGGTAAACCTAAATCTGGCAGAGATGAATGGCTTCACAAAATAACACAGACTAGCCAGCCCCTCTCCTCCATCCTTGGTTTTGTTTTTGCCAATCACTAGATTTGCTTTTCAGGGAAAGATAAGGAGAGTAGGAGACAGAGAAGGCAGAAGCCAGTGGGCTGCCAGTTCTGTGTAACCGGGCTGATAGACTGTCAGTGGTTTCTGAATTACCACTCTTATTTCTGACATCATCCTTGTGCAGCTCTGTCGGAATTTCTGAACTCTTGTGAATTAGCCTCCACAGTCCCTTGTATACTGTGGGTTTACTCTCCATTCTTAGAGGCAGACACATTCTTGCAGAGAAAACGCAGATGGGGACAAAGTCCTTTCTTGAGCAGGTTAATGGCAAAATAGAAGGATGACTATCACGGGGCAGGAGGGGAGTAAGAGGAAAGAGAAACCGGTATGTACTGAGGCACCCCTTCATAGGACCAGGCTTGGTGAAGAAGCTGGCATGTTCCCGTCACACCAGCCCTGCAAGGAAAGGATTTAACTCCATTGTAGAGATGTAGAAACTGGCCCAGAGCCACAGCTTGTCCACAGATGTGGAAATCCCACCCAGATCTATTCAACACTGAGTCACCCTCTTTCTCTATAGTACGTGAAAGGGGTATAGGATTAAAACAAGTGTCTTTACTCGTGCTTGAAAAACAACATTTTTGGGTGCACTTTATCTGAGAAACTCCATTGACTCAGAGCTGCAGGCTGGGTTCACCTGCTTGGAAAAAGAACGCTGCATGGAAGGCATGGCAAATTCTGCTCATAGGCCACTATAATGCCTAGGAAGCAAAGTGCGGGGAAAGGTCAGTCCTGCCTTGTTTCCAGGTGGAAGGCTGCAGTTTGTTGTCATCAGCAAATCAATCTCCATCAGGATATAGCTACTTGTAGTTATGTTTTACTATTGCACATTTGCTCACTGGCTTTCTGTCCAGGGAGGGGGAAATAGGTCAGAAGCACAAGGAACTATTTCTGGGCCCTGGCCTTTGGGAAAGCAGCCATGTCCTGTTTACATATCCTCTCTCCAGATTTGCACAACCTAATCACAGAAACATCACCCTCTAAGCCCAGGTAAACAGGCAACTGAATAGTCTCCAGTCAGCCAATAGCTATTAAGAAACCAAGGGAGCCCAGAAGCCTATACTAAGGAACTTTGATAAACACAGAAGAAAACAGCAGCCCAAGCCTCCTGACTTTGGGCTGCTGGAGCAAAGATGTATTCCCATCTTGGGGAGGAGGCCACACAGTGCAAATTCTGAGCCCCTCTCCAGCATGACCCTTGGAGCAATCACCCCTTATAGTACCCATCCAGTTACACCACCAAATTGAGGTAGCGAGGGCAAGAGGAAGAAGGAAGTCTCTTATTCAGCAATGAGTCTGGATGAATCAGGTCTCCCTTAGAAAAAAAAACTGGAAGAACAGGCCTGTGTCTGAACTTTTACATCATCTTCTTCAAAAAGTTGGTTGGGAGTAGAATGTAGAATGATTCAGGAACATCATAGGGTAAAAGGTTATGAGGAGAGGGTTTTGTAAAGAGCCAGGCACTCTTCCAGGTCAGCTTGTGCCCAGGTAATCAAAGTGTGTTGGCAGGGGAGAGGGAGGGTGGTAGGGAGACAGAGATAGAGATATGGAGAGAGGAGACAGATGGTAGATGAGGCGCATGCTTGCTGTACGGAGCCAGAAAAGGAAGTCATCACACATCTGAATGTGTCATTGCCAAGTTCCCAGAGACCAAAAAGCCTGGGTCTGCCTGTCAAACATTGGATTTTCTTATGACCCTGAAGTCCCCATATAAACCAGCCAGCTTCCCCCACTTCCCTATCAGCTATTTCAGAGATGCTACCAGTAGAATCTTATCTTCAGCCCTTATTGCCAATGCTGTTTTTGTTTATGGTAAGGAGAAAAACAACTCTAGTGTTTCTGTAGGGATCTGCAGTAAGTGGGTAAAGCTGAGCTGTAGAATGGAGAGAATTTGAGAAGTGACCCAAACCTCCACCAATAGCTGCAACTGAGGTGAGGCCTTTACCTCCTGGAATTGGAATGGTGGAGTTCAAATAAAATAATGTATGTGAACTTGTTGAGCCGAGCCCTGTCCCCTGGAGCCACATAAATGCATTTGTTCTTTCTCTATGGTAAATTTTGTCCTTTGGGGAAGGGAGGAAGAAGAGAGGAAGTCACTTTCATATTGAGTTTTTTGAGACTGTCCCTGCAGCTTCATCACCTACCATCCACTCCTACCATCCTAATCCAAGGCCTCTCCCCCTATCTACTCATGCCTTCCAGAGTTTATTCTCCACGCAGCAGCCAGAGTGATCTTTTTAAAAAACACAAATAGCATCTTGTCACTTCCCTCTTTAAAACCCTTGATATGTCCCCATCACAGAGTAGACTTAAACCCCTTTGCTCTGGGTTATTAGGCCCTAATGTGTGTTGCATCCTCTGACTTCATCTCCTATCATTCTTCCTGTGGCCCACTCTGCTGCAGCCACACTGACCTTTCTGTTCCTGAGCTCACCAAGACTGTTCCCTCCTCAGGGCTTTTATATTAGCTGTCCCCTTTGCCTAAAATACCCTCTGTTCTTGTCAATTGTCATAGAAGTCTTGTCTGATCACCCAAACTAAATGAGTGCCCCCATCATTCAATTTCATTTGCTTCAGAGCAAATGGTAATGATACCAGTTCAACTGATCTTGTCTATCATTTGTGGACTTGTTTGTTCCATTACTGAATCCCTAGTGCTAAGCAGAGCCTGGCACATAGTCGACCTCTAGTATTTGTTGGATAAATGATCGTTTCAAATCCTAACAACAATCTTGTGATGTCTGTGAGAAAACGGAGGTTCTGCTGGCTCAGGATGAGAGTCCTGCTCTGACTGAACGCGGGACTCGCTTTCCTTCCCAGGATACCTCGCTCCTTCCACCGCAAGCGCAGCTCCCTTTCGCTCCCATCTTTCTCTCACGCTTAATCCCTTTCTCCGGGAACGTCAGGCTGTACTTCCAGTCCCTTCTCAGAGCTTGGTGCTGTGGCTCTCAAACCCTCCCACATTTCGGGGACTCAGAGACGCCGCCCTTTTTTTGAAATGGACCCTCCGAGTACGCGCAACCCCTTCCCTAACCCCGGATCAGGGGCAGAAAGAGGACCCGCACCGTCTATGGTAAAATAGGGTAGTCTCCTTAGCCCACCGGCTTAGCCCTTTCACTCCGCCCCCCTGCCTGGCTGGAGACCCTCAGGGCCGTGTAGGGGCCAGGAGGAGGTTCCAGGAGTCAAGGGCATTGAGGACATCCAGGCCCAAACTGGGGATGGGCCAACTGCGCGCAGCAGAACCTTTCTCCACCGGGGCCGCGTGTGCCCGCCGGTCGGCTTAGGCGGAGACACCCCACTTAGCGTCCCTCCCGCTCCCGCCCTCTCTTCCCGGCCCTGTCTGCGAAAGCTCGCCTTCCTCCCCGCCCAAGTTCCGGCGCCGCTCCTGCGGGAGCGTTCCGCATCGCCTCGGGGGCCCCCACGCTAGGATCTCCGAAGCCGTTGGCAGCGCCTGGCACTTCTGAGCTCGGGGGACGGGAGGCTGAGGTTTCCTCCAGCTAGGGACGGCGAAGGGCGGAAAGCGCAGGCGGAGGCAGTGTTAGGCCTTAGGCCGGGTGGGCCGGGTCAGGCGAGACGCGCCCATCTTTCGCCATCCGTGGCGCGCGAGGTCCTCTCGGGACCCGGCCGGCGACCCGTACCGCGGGCACGCGCCTGTCGCATCCCGCAGGAAGGAGGGGTCCGGCCTGAGGCCCGGGGCGGCGGCCGCCATGGAGATCCCCTCGGCCCAGGGCCGGCGCCTGGGACCTGGCGGGCGGCCCTAACCACCTTCCTCCCTGCCAGGGCTGGGTCGCGGACGTGCCCCTCGCGGCACTCGGCCTCCTCCGCGTTTCCGCCTTCCCCGGGCCGCACTGCTGCCTGGGCGCGGCGGCGGCAACGGCGCCCTGTTGGATGGGCTGTGAGGGCCCAGGTTTGAAGCGCTGGCGAACGCGGCCTCCGGGGGCGCACAGCAGCAGCAGCGGTGGCGACCAAACGGGTGTTGGAGTTGGCGGCGGCCATGGAGGGCCTGGCTGGCTATGTGTACAAGGCGGCCAGCGAAGGCAAGGTGCTGACTCTGGCCGCCTTGCTTCTCAACCGGTCTGAAAGCGACATCCGCTATCTGCTTGGCTATGTCAGCCAGCAGGGAGGGCAGCGCTCCACGCCTCTCATCATCGCAGCCCGCAATGGACACGCAAAGGTGGTACGCTTGCTCTTGGAACATTACCGGGTGCAGACTCAGCAGACTGGCACCGTCCGCTTCGACGGGTAGGTACCTCCCAAGCCAGCCTCCTTTCCGACGCGCGCGGACTCGTTAATTCACGGGCCCTCCCCTCCCTCACCCTCTCTTACCCTCTCTTCATGTGGGTACTCACTTCTTCCCTTTTTTTTACCTCCTCCTGCCCCACCAATGCCCACTTCATCTTCCAGGGCTAATACTCCATTCCATGTTTTGCTGCCCGTCCTCATCAGCCCCCTACCCCTTATTCCCTCTGTGGGAAGATAACCACACCCTCTTCTCTACTAGATAGTCTGTTAACAAGCCATTTGGAGGAGGTGGCTGCCTTTCCAGGTTTTACTTTTAGTGGAACCGGTGTTGTAACTGATCAGAAATTAAGGAGGTCAGCAGTTAACATTGAAGAACTCCGAAAGAGTTATTTGAGCATCCATTTTTACCCCCTTCAAGTGAGTGGTTCCGTAAAACCTTCAGTGGGCTGCTGGGCGTTAATGTCAAAATAAGCACCTAGAACCAGCAGCAGCTGCAGCCTCGTGAGGGATTGTCACGCAGCCAGACATCTCAAGACATGATTCCGATTCCTCCACATTGCTCGGTGTAGATATATTGGCTACAAAAATGGCATTGGACCTGATGTGGGAGATGATGCCATTCTTAAATTACATCTTATCCTGTGATGTTGTGGGGAAGGTTGATCATTTACTGTTAGTCGAGGTGGGAAGTTTAAAAATGCACAGTTATGCCTAAGATTTGCCCTTGGAGTTTAATAGTACGAATTTTTGGGTAATTGACCAGAATTGTCAGGTTTGACATTATCCTCTTATTTTAACATGTTTTACAGATTACATGTAATTATAACATGTTTTACAGATTACAACTGCATAATAATTTTGCTACATATGTTTTGGTTGACTTGTGCTAGTACGTAAGCTATTTTAGTATTTTTTTTTCTTTTGAAGTCAGTAGGGTCTGAGCATAAAAATATATATCTTTAGTTTTGGTGATTAAAAACTGCCTGGCTAAAACTCGATTGAAAAAGCATTTCTTCTTTAAGATGACTAGGGAAATGTTCTGTTTCGGTTGATTCTTTTTTAGGTTTAAACAATGAAAGCTTTTTCTGTTTTAGATGAGTGGAAAATATTCATAGCATTACATCTTAATGAAATGGTAGCCCATGGGTAATGGCTTATATCACGGGTATCACCATTATACACATTAAGGAGATGTTTTTATTTTTCATGTTGACCAAAGATGGCAACCTGATTCATGTTTGCTTTTCCTTACTGGCTTCCGTGTCCTCTCTGTAACTCCTTGCATGCCCGCACTTAGAGAAGGAGTGAAGCACAGTGACCTCTGAACCTCCAGTACCATTTCACCTGTATAAGCACATGCAGTCATTGAGATACGAATTTCTGTAATAACAGCTGCTTGGGAATACTGCTACTGAGGCAATGTGCATAAGGGAGAATAGTGGGGAGAAAAAAGAGTTAAGAATTTCGAAAGGTTTTGCTTTTTGCCCTTTTTTTCAGTCATCAAAGATGTTTTGAGGTGGCAATTAAAAGAACCTGAAATGACTAGAAATGTAGCATTGAGCCTGTGTAATGGCTTATCTTGCCCAATGTTCTATACTGGCCAGAGAAATTAATGAGTTTGGTAAGTAAACATTTATTGAACACCTACTGTGTGCTATGTTCTGTGGTAGGGATTGGATATGCAGAGATGAATAACATATTCTTCTGTTGTGGAGGATGACAGTCTGGGTGTGGGGAGAGAAATTAATAACATAAATGAGTATTTGCAGATGCCATGCCATTTAGGGTTGTAGAATTCATTTGGACTACTGAGGGAAAACAGAGAAAGGAAGTCCTCAGTTTTATCTGGGGAGGGGAATCTGGAAAGGCTTCACAGAGGAGGTGATGTTCCAGCTGTGTTTTTTTTTTTTTTTTTTTGAGACGGAGTCTCGCTCTGTCGCCCAGGCTGGAGTGCAGTGGCCGGCTCTCAGCTCACTGCAAGCTCCGCCTCCCGGGTTCACGCCATTCTCCTGTCTCAGCCTCCCGAGTAGCTGGGACTACAGGCGCCCGCCTCGTCGCCCGGCTAGTTTTTTGTATTTTTTAGTAGAGACGGGGTTTCACCGTGTTAGCCAGGATGGTCTCGATCTCCTGACCTCGTGATCCGCCCGTCTCGGCCTCCCAAAGTGCTAGGATTACAGGCTTGAGCCACCGCGCCCGGCCTGCTCCAGCTGTGTTTTAAAGAATAGTAGTGGAACATGAAGAAGAGGGGCAACAGCTTGGTGCTCTTGCAGTGACTAGTGTTTCAGTGCTGTTGCAAAAAGGGATTCAAGTTGGAGCAATTAAGAAAGAGATTGTGGGAGACTGGAGAGAGCTGGAGACCAGATGATCCCCTTATAAAGTACTAAGAGTAAGACTGGTGAAACTGCAATCTCAAATGTTTCCATCATTTATGATTTCATCTCCTTGATTCTGTATATCAGTTTGGCTTATGGATTATTACAGTTATGAATTAGCTGCTATGTAAAAATAGTTTAGTCTTTATTAAATGCTTATGATGGGCCTAGCCTCTGTCATGTTCTGGAGGAAATGTAAGGTACAGGAAATCTAAGGTTTCTACTTTTGAGAAGCTTACAAATTAATTAATAAAAGAGGTATTGAAGTTCCTGGTCCTCTCTGCCCATTCACACCCTCTGTGAGATTATTTTGCCGTTTATCCCAGTCATTTTAGCATTTTAGAACCAAAAAAGAGTGTGATGATTTCACTTTGCATTTGTTTCAGACATTGTGAAAATGTTAGCCTGAGTACATTAACAATAGAAAGCTGACTTGACCCTTGGGGGCTGACCATTGAAAAATACATAGCCAGCACCGCGCCCCTCCCCAACCCCAACCATTGGCACTTGAGACACATGGCCAGGTAGGGAAGCTGTGTGCTGAAGTAGATTAGCGTTTCTAATTTTTAGTCATTCACATGCTATCTTCACAATTTTTGGCCAGATTGTTCAGTAACTATCCTGCTGTTTACTTAATAAATATCTTTTCTTTAAATTGTCTGTTATTTGCTTGAGAGTTGTCTTTAGAATGTTTTACTTCTTAGCTTCATCCTGTGTAATTATGGGTTTGCTGTGTGTTTTGTGTGTGTGTGTGAGAGACATACATTAAAATAAATATTAAAGAAAGTTAAAAAAAGTCTGTTTTACCTAAAAACTTCTATAATACCTTAGGAAACTAAAGTGGATTCGTGATAGAGCCTCGAGGGGAAAGGGACCACCTACCTGGAATAAATAGCCATTGATATATGAGTTCTTGTTCACATTTTTAGGAGTAACATTTGAGATTATTTTACTTGTGGCTTGACATGTGAACACCATGTTGATATAGATGAGTGGACAAGAAGAAAAGTCATATGAGTGGGAATGAAAGAAGATCCCTTAGTTGAATAGTGGGAAGCTGTTTGTTAAGAATGTTATAAAAATGGAACAGAACAAGGGGGAGGTGTCATGTGACCATGGAACATTGTGCTGGCCTGAGTTCTGAGGGTCTGGCTGCTCTCTGCCAGAGTTTGTGAAGACCACCTGTCCTTGAAGGGGTTTGTTGATGTGGATGGGGAGAATAGGACCTCCAAGAATTTTGAGGCTTGGGTGTTGTTACTTTTAAAGTCAGTGCTAGTACTAATATTTATGATAAATGTTCAGGTAGAGGAAAGGCATGAGGGGCATGCCAGTATTTGACTTCATTTAGAAAGTCATTGTCAATATATATTTCAAGGAATTACATTTCATGTAATACATGATTTTTAAGGACCTTGGTTAAAATAAAGTGTGGATCATTTATATTTAATGAATGTTTATTTCCCTTTCAAATGTTTGAACCAGGCATTTCTATTTCAGATTGAACCAGGTAATAGATGAGCTCAGCCTTGTGATCAGAAATGTTATCTCTTATTGTGAAAAGTTTCCATCATCTGATGCATACTATTTGTTTGAAAAGGTGAATATCAGATTATAGTTTCTTGATTTTTTTTTTTTTTTTTTTTTTGAGGCGGAGTCTCGCTTTGTCGCCCGGACTGGAGTGCAGTGGCCGGATCTCAGCTCACTGCAAGCTCCGCCTCCCGGGTTTACGCCATTCTCCTGCCTCAGCCTCCCCAGTAGCTGGGACTACAGGCGCCCGCCACCTCGTCCGGCTAGTTTTTGTATTTTTAGTAGAGACGGGGTTTCACCGTGTTAGCCAGGATGGTCTCGATCTCCTGACCTTGTGATCCGCCCGTCTCGGCCTCCCAAAGTGCTGGGATTACAGGCTTGAGCCACCGCGCCCGGCCTATAGTTTCTTGATTTGAAGATGAATACATAATAGAGAACTTGCATTGTAATTTTGGACTGGGCCTAGAAAGACAATTGCTTTATATTGCTTCTCCTTCAGGAACTTAGTAAATATTGCATTAATTTTATTTTATCTTTAATTTCTGTTAAATGCATTTGGTATTTTGTTTTGAGGCAGTATAGTCTTATAAATTTCAGCTAGATTTTATAGATGGAGGAATATCATAAATGTTAGTATTAGAATTCTCTTTAACCTGTTTAATATTTTGATTTAGATGTAGAAATTCTAAATTTACCAAGGCTAATGTTTCTAAAGGACCAGTCTCGTGAAACATTCTGCATTGAATTCTTTTGTCATAGAATATATTTAAAATTTTTAATTGCTTCAATAGAAATAGGTAATTTGAACTTTTTTGAGGCTCCTGTCAAATGACTGTAGCTCAAGGGAAAAAATGGAAATTATTAGACTATACCAGGAAAAATATTAAACTGACCAAGTAGTTTCCGTTATAAAAACCAAGTGAATACTTGTAATTTAATTTTTACTCTTACATCATAGATTCTGAGAAGTTTGAGATCAGAAAAATATTTTAATCACTTTTTGTCTCTTTTCATCTCTAAAATGAGGGTAATGTTTTCTTGTAGGGTTATTGCTAGGGTTAAAGATAATGTGACTGCCTATTTTAATCTAACGTTTCTTGAGTTTGAAGTAGTTTAGATTCCTGTTCCCTGGCTGTTAATAATTACATATCTTAAAAAGCAGGCCTGTTGCAGTGGCTCACACCTGTAATCCCAGCATGTTGGGAGGCCTAGGTGGGGAGATCATTTGAGCTCAGGAATTTGAGACCATCCTGGGCAACATAGTGAGACCTCAACTCTACCAAAAAAAAAAAAAAAAACAAAGGTAGTATGCAGTCTCAGCTACTCAGGAGGCTGAGGTGGGTGGATCCCTTGAGCCTGGGAGATCTAGGCGGCTGTGAGCAGTGATTGTGCCACTGTACTTAGCCTGTGCAACAGAGCAAGACCCTGTTTCAAAACAAAACAAAACAAATCCAGTGCAAGGAAACATTGTAACTATGTAATTGTCACTATGTATTAACTTTGTATTTTTTGATTATATTAACAATCAGTTTGGAAATGTTCTTTAAATTGAAACAAATGTTTGAACAATGATGTGTACTGTGTTTCCTTATGTTTGATGCATTTTATGGTATTCCAAGTACTTTTGTATTTTTAATCTCGTAAACTTTTTTTTTTTTTCTTGAGACGGAGTTTCCCTCTTGTTGCCCAGGCTAGAGTGCAATGGTGCAATCTTGGCTTCCCGCAACCTCCGCCTCCCGGGTTCAAGCAATTCTCCTGCCTCAGCCTCCCGAGTAGCTGGGATTACAGACATGCACACCACACCTGGCTAATTTTGTGTTTTTTTAGTAGAGACAGGGTTTCTCCATGTTGGTCAGTCTGGTCTTGAACTCCTGACCTCAGGTGATCCGCCTACCTCAGCCTCCCAAAGTGTTGGGATTATAGGCGTGAGCCACTTCGCCCAGCCCTCATATAAACTTTTTATTTATCTGCATAATAGTTAATATTATAACTATAATGTAATAGTATAATAGGGCATAATAATAGTACCTACCTCATAGGATTATTGTGAAGATTAAGTGAGATATTTTGCGTATTCAGCAGTGAATACAGTGCTTGGCATTGTACTTGGTATAAATTACCAAAGTTATTTGGTATAAGTTACTTGAATTGAAATTACTTGAAATTGAAATTACTTAAAATGAAAGTATTTGGTATAAATTACTTATATTCATTTAAACTGTTTTTCTTTGAAGTCATTTGTGCCTGTTTTTGTTTATAATTATATCTGTTTTTTTAGAGGAGGTATATCTAGTAAAGTGCATGAATCTTGTATACAATACTGTATAATGAATTTTTAATATGTTTACATCCATCTAGTCACCTTCTAGATCAATGTGTAGAACATTTTATCACTCTGAAAGTTTCCCTTGTGCCCCTTCCCAGTTTCCTCCCTTTCCTTCCCAGAGGTAATGATTATTTTGACATCTGATAGGGTGTGGCTAGGTCCCACCCAAATCTTATCTTGAATTCCCACATGTTGTGGGAGGGACCCGATGGGAGGTAATTGAATCATGGGGGCAGGTCTTTCCTGTGCTGTTCTCCTGATAGTAAGTCTCATGAGATCTGATGGTTATGATAAGGGGGAGATTCCCTGCACAAGCTCTTTTTGCCTGCTGCCATCCACGTAAGACGTGACTTGCTGCCCCTTGCCTTCTGCCATGATTGTGAAGCCTCCCCAGCCATGTGGAACTGTAAGTCCAATAACCCTTTTTCTTTTGTAAGTTGCCCAGTCTCGGGTATGCCTTTATTAGCAGCATGAAAATGGACTAATACAACTTCTGTCACCACAGATTAGTTTTGCCTGTACTTGAACTTCCTATAAGCAGAATTATACAGTATGTACTCTTTTTGTCTGACTTTTTTTGCTTAAAACAGTGTCTTTGAGATTCATCCATGTACTTGCATGTATCAGTAGTTTCTTTTTTTAATGATGTGTGATATTCCATTGCATAAATATACTACAGTTTATCCATTTCCTGTTAATATTTTGGTTGTTTCCAGTGTTTGACTGTTATGAATAAAACTGCAAATAAAACTACAGTGAACATTTGTGTATGTTGTTTGGTAGACATTTGCATTTAGTTATCTGGTATATATCAAGGAGTGGAATTGCTGGGTCCTCAGGTAGGTGTATGTTTAACTAACAGATATTGCCAAATAGTTTCCCCAAAGTTCAACAACCAAATTACATTGCTACTTGCAGTTTCCACCAGCAATGAGAATATCAGTTGCCACATCTTGCTCAACACTTACTATTGCCCTGTCAGTCTTGTTAAATTTAGCTATTCTGCTGGGTGTGTATATTGGTAAACTGGTTTTAATTTGCATTTCTCTGTTAAGTAATTATCTTGAGCATCTTTTCATATGCATATTGGCCATTTGGAGATCTTTTGTGAAGTATACTTGTTCAGTCTTTTTTTTCTTTTTTTTTTTTTCCTTAAATTGAGTAGAGACAGGATCTTGCTGTGTTGTGCAGACTGATCTTCAACTCTGGGCTCAGACAGTCTTCTTCTTAGCCCCCCACAGTGCCGGGATTACAGGTGTGAGCCACTGTGCCTGGCCACTTAATCACTTTTTTAATAATGTTTTTTGATTAATGGAAGTTCTAGTTTTAATGAAACCCAATAAAATACTTCCTTTTTCTTTAACAGTTAATGCTTTTTTTTTTTTTTTTGGTATTGTGTTCAAGAAATTGTGATCAACACTAAATTCATTAAGATAGTCTGTGTTTTATTTTTTTTGAGAAGCTTTTATTGTTTTGCTTTTCTCAGTATAGGTCTATACTGTGTCTCTAATTTTTGTGTGTACTGTGAGGTAGGAATCAAGGTTAATTATTTTCCATATAGATTATCTTGTTGCTCCAGAACTATTTATTAAAAAGACCATATTTTCTATGTGAATTTCCCTGGAGCCTTTGTCAGAAATCAAGGGATTCTGTATGTGTGAATCTATTTCTGGAGTTTTTTTTTTGGTCTGTTGATAATATTATTCTGTCCCCGTGCCAGCACTTAATTTTAATTACTGTAGTTTGTCCTCTAGCTTTATTTTTCTTGAAGATTATCTTGGTTGTTTGCATTTCCATATTCTTTTTAGAATTGGCCTGTCAGTTCTTTCTTTCTTTCTCTTTCCCTTTCTCCCTTTCCTTCCTCGCCTTCCCATTGTAGAGAGAGGGTCTCGCACTGTTGCTCAGGCTAGAGTGCAGTGGCCTGATCATGACTCATTGTAACCTCGACCTCTTGGACTCTCTCACACACACGCGCGCGCGTGCGCGCACACACACACACATATATACCACACAACCTGCTGGGATTTTCATTTGGTTTATATACACTCTATAGATCATTTTGGGGGAGAATTGACATCTTAACATTATAGAGTCTTCTGGATCATGAACATGGAATATTTTCCCATTTATTTAGATTTTCTTTACTTAGGAGTGCTGCTTTGTAGTTTTCAGTGTAGAAGTCTTGCACATTTTTCATTAGATTTATTACTATTTATTGGTATTTTCTGATGCTGTTGCAAGTGGTATTTTTTTGACAGTAAATAAATGTTTATTGAACTTTACATAATCATGACAATAAAAACATAAGTGAATTTTAATTAAACTGAATTGTTTGCAAAACATATAGTTGGCATCACTGATGTAGTGTCTTATTTTCTTGATCCATTCTTTTTTTTTTTTTTTTTTTGAGATAGAGTCTTGTTCTTGTCACCCAGGCTGGAGTGCAATGGCGCAATCTCGGCTCACTGCAACCTCGGCCTCCTGGGTTCAAGCGATTCTCCTGCCTCAGCCTCCTGAGTATCTGGGATTATAGGCGTGTGCCACCACTCCTGGCTAATTTTTGTATTATTAGTAGAGAAGGGGTTTCACCATGTTGGCCAGGTTGGTCTTGAACTCCTGTCCTCTGGTGATCCACACGCTTTGGCCTCCCAAAGTGCTGGGATTACAGGCATGAGCCACTGCACCCAGCCTGATCCATTCTTTAGTTAAAAAAAAAATCAATTAACAAATGCATTTTTAAGAATAAAAATTAAAAAAGGTAATTTTAGGAGGCTTCTGATCTTTTTTGAGGTATATCTTACCTACAGTAAAATACAGAGATCTTAAGTATGCAGTTTGATGAGTTTTTTCCCTAAATATCCATTCATGTGACTGCCACCCGGATCAAAATATAGGACATTTCCAGTACCTTCAAGTCTCTTCCCAGCCAGTCCTGTCCTCTTCTCTGTAGGTAACACTGTTACTGAGAAGGCTTTTGTTTATAAATATTTTGTGTCATTATTTGAAACTGAAGAAGTAATTGCTTAAATTATTATAAAATGAGTATTTTCAGTAGAAGTGATAAAGGGTATTGTTTTTTGTGTTGATGTTAACTGGGGTTAAACCGTGATATGTATATGTCTTAGTCTGTTCTGTGGTGTTATAACAAAATACCTGACACTGTAATTTATGAACAGAAATTTATTTCTCATATTTCTGGAGGCTGAAATCTTCAAGATCCAAGTGCTGATAGGTTCAGTTGTCTGGTGAGGGCCATATCCTCCAGAGGGGAGGAATGCTGTGTCCTCACATGGTGGAAGGTGAAAAGGCAAGCCAGTGGAATGTTGCTAACATCCCCTTTGTTTTTCTTTTCTTTTTTTTTTGAGATGGAGTTTTACTTTGTTGCCCAGACTGAGTGCAGTGGCACAATCTCAGCTCACTGCAGCCTCTGCCTCCCAGGTTCAAGTGATTCTCCTGCCTCAGCCTCCTGAGTATTTGGGATTACAGGCATGTGCCACCATGCCTGGCAAATTTTTGTATTTTTGGTAGAGATGGGGTTTCACCATGTTGGCCAGGCTGGTCTTGAACTCCTGACCTCAAGTGATCTGCCCACTTCAGCCTCCCAAAGTACTGGGATTATAGGCGTGAGCCACCACGCCGGGCCTAACGCCTCTTGTATATGGTCCTTAATCTCATTCACAAGTGGAGGAGCCCTCATGACCTAATCACCTCTTCAAGGCATCACCTCTTAATGTTGTTTACATTTGGCAACACCTGAATTTTGGTGGGGACACATTCAAACTGTAGCACCAGGAGCATTATTCTCTTTTCCACTTCGTGGGGGATATAATTTGACCAGTGTTGTGAGGTTGTATAGTGAGAAGCTCACTAGTGAGGTTTTTGGTATGTATATTTAATTGCCCTAGTGAATGTTCCTTTGATCAGCCTTTCTTGTTAACACTTCCAAATATACTTACTGCTTCTAGCACAGTAGACTGTCTCCAGCAAAAATCTACTTATCAGGTCTTTTGATTAGTGGTAAAAATTTGAGAAATTGCGGTTGGGGAAAAATTGACAGTAGAAAGGTGGGAAAGATTGGACTCTAGCAGTAGTCTAATTTTGTACGTTAAGTAGTGAACCTAGCACATATCAGATGTTTAGTAAGTAAGTGATAAATATAAAACCACAAGTCCAGTCATGTCAGAAGATAACTGCTTGGTTTTCCAAAAGTGCGAATTATTTCCTGCTGTTAGTTTTTTCCTATAGTGGTTGATTGAGGAACACACACAGACAAGCAGTATATGCACGCACATATACATATATGTTTTTAAAACTTTTAAATTGGAGCATGATGTAACTTAGAGAAAAATGCACTAATTATAAATATATAAAAATTTCACAAAGTGAACATATTTGTTTACTAGAGTCCCCTTTGTGCTTTCTCCCATTCACTTCTCTCCCCAAAAGTAACCAGTATCCTCACTTCTAACACTGCAGATAAGTATGTAAATGTAATAATATAATATGTGCTGTATTCATCTGACTTCTTTTTCTCACCATCAGGTTTATGTTATCTATTCATATTGTGTAGGGAGCAATAATTATTTCATTCTCATTGCTGTAGTATAGCACTCAATTAGCTTAGGGGAAACTTAATCTGCTTTATTTTTTTCTTCTTAAAGCGGCTTTAATGTAGGGTTGGGGTGGCTTTCGTAATTGTCAGAAACTGCTTGCTGCCTGGAGGCTACTGGGAAGGAGGAACATGTTCTTCTAGGAACCAGTGAATCAACTTGGTGGTGAAGAAGCTACCTCCGTACATTTCCTCTGTGTCTTCTGAAATGAATTTACTTTTGCTAGTAGAAAGTTGTTGATTTTTCAGGTTTGTTTTTTAGAGTTATATAGTAACAGTAATGGCTAGCATATATTGAGCTTTATATTAGGTATAAGTACTATGCAAAGTGATTTCCTTAAATTACCTGTTTTTATTTTCATGAGAACTGATGTTTTATTAATGTACTGGAGAGTGAGGTCTTGGTCGGTGCGAGTGAACACATCCTTTAAATGTATGTTAGGCTGTGGCCTCCATAATCTAACTGCTTATTCTTTTCATGTGTAGGTATGTCATTGATGGTGCCACTGCTCTTTGGTGTGCAGCTGGAGCAGGACATTTTGAAGTTGTTAAACTTCTAGTCAGCCATGGAGCCAACGTGAACCATACCACAGTAACTAATTCAACCCCCCTGCGGGCAGCATGCTTTGATGGCAGACTGGACATTGTGAAATACTTGGTTGAAAATAATGCCAACATCAGCATTGCCAACAAATATGACAACACCTGCCTAATGATTGCAGCATATAAGGGACACACTGATGTGGTCAGATACCTTTTAGAACAACGTGCTGATCCCAATGCTAAAGCACATTGTGGAGCCACAGCATTGCACTTTGCAGCTGAAGCTGGTCACATAGATATTGTGAAAGAGCTGATAAAATGGCGTGCTGCTATAGTAGTGAATGGCCATGGGATGACGCCATTGAAAGTAGCTGCCGAAAGCTGTAAAGCTGATGTCGTTGAACTGTTGCTCTCTCATGCTGATTGTGACCGAAGAAGTCGGATTGAAGCTTTGGAACTCTTGGGTGCCTCCTTTGCAAATGACCGTGAGAACTATGACATCATAAAGACATACCACTATCTTTATTTAGCCATGTTAGAGAGGTTTCAAGATGGTGATAACATTCTCGAAAAAGAGGTTCTTCCACCAATCCATGCTTATGGGAATAGAACTGAATGTAGAAATCCTCAGGAACTGGAGTCCATTCGGCAAGACAGAGATGCTCTTCATATGGAAGGCCTTATAGTTCGGGAACGGATTTTAGGGGCTGACAATATTGATGTTTCTCATCCCATCATTTACAGGGGAGCTGTTTATGCGGATAACATGGAATTTGAGCAGTGTATCAAGTTGTGGCTTCACGCCCTGCACCTCAGACAAAAAGGTAACAGGAACACCCACAAGGATCTTCTTCGATTTGCTCAAGTTTTCTCACAAATGATACATTTGAATGAAACTGTGAAGGCCCCAGACATAGAATGTGTTTTGAGATGCAGTGTTTTGGAAATAGAACAAAGTATGAACAGAGTGAAAAATATTTCAGATGCTGATGTCCACAATGCTATGGACAATTATGAATGTAATCTCTATACCTTTCTGTATTTAGTGTGCATCTCTACCAAAACACAGTGCAGCGAAGAAGATCAGTGCAAAATTAACAAGCAGATCTACAACCTGATTCACCTTGATCCCAGAACTCGTGAAGGTTTCACCTTGTTGCATCTGGCTGTCAACTCCAATACTCCAGTTGATGATTTCCACACCAATGACGTCTGCAGCTTTCCAAATGCACTTGTCACAAAGCTCCTACTGGACTGTGGTGCAGAGGTGAATGCCGTGGACAATGAGGGAAACAGTGCCCTTCATATTATCGTTCAGTACAACAGGCCCATCAGTGATTTTTTGACCTTGCACTCCATCATCATTAGCCTAGTTGAAGCTGGAGCTCACACTGACATGACGAATAAACAGAATAAGACTCCGCTAGACAAAAGTACAACTGGGGTATCTGAAATACTACTTAAAACTCAAATGAAGATGAGTCTCAAGTGCCTGGCTGCCCGAGCAGTTCGGGCTAATGACATTAACTACCAAGACCAGATCCCCAGAACTCTTGAAGAGTTTGTTGGATTTCATTAAGTGACTGGATATGTAAAGTCGTTTAATGTGGTGCTAAAAAGTAAAGGACTTTAATCACAGACAGTAGAATTATGTGTTCATAAATTCTGCTTTTCTTTCCACTACCCTTCCTCCCATCCCATCCTTCCTTAGTTCTGTATTTGTTTTTCTTGCCTCATGGTAATTGATTTCAGACAGACTTTAAACAAAGCCACATTGTTTGGTGTAGTGATAAGGTATTTGGATATTGGTCACCTATTTGTCTTTTTTTTTTTTTAAAGGAACAGATATAAAATGTTTTGTTTATGTAACAAGGGACATTTATAATTTTGAGTTAATAATGTTTTAAACAGCTGCTTACAAAAGTATTTCTGTTAAGCCTATGTCAGCATGTTATCCATGCAGCAGTTTTGAGGATTTTATGAAGAAAAAGAGCTAAAAAGGAACATTAAAAGGAATGGGATATCCAGGTGTTCTGCACATGCCAAACTGCTGTAGATAGTTTTCACTCTTCCATTATTTATACGGAGTGATGCAGCACATTTTAGCATTCAGGAGGATTTTTAAAAAATAGCTGCAGATTAATCTAGAAAATGTGCTAATTTAATAGTTACAAATTTATAAAGTTAAATCCATTTGAAATTGTTGCATTATGCTGGGTAGTATATACAAAATGGTTATCATCTTAAACCAACTTTTCAGAGAATCTTGATGGACTCTGCCTTTAGGCTTGAATTCTTCAAAGTCTATTTTAATGAAATTTATCTAAATTGCAGCAGTCTATTTGATTCAGCTCATAGACATGTACAAATTATGAATGCTGTTTTCTTATGAAACAAATTGTCACAGTGTAGCTATACATTCTATTTTTGTCCCCTTTTCCCTTTTCCTCCTGTATCTTTTAAAATTTGGAAACTACTTTTCCAGAAGGCATTATTTATGCCTCCCTAATAAGGTATTTTTATTTATGACAGATGAAAAGGAACCAGGATATTTTTGAATTTTTTCACTTTCTTAGTTTGTGACAAGAAGTAGAAATATCACTAGTGTGGTATAGGAACTTACGTGTTTTTTATGATAAAAATAATTCTTAATGCCACTTGAAAGGTAATTTTGTCTGAGAGCTGCAAATTTTTCAACCACAAAATGTCACTTATTCCTACAGGCTATACAGAGGTCTTTATGGTTTTTTTGTTTTGTTTTGTTTTAATGGCAACATTTTAACTGTCAAACTAAAAGGGTATTCTGTGATTATCTTTTAAGCATTACAGAAATTCAAGTGAAAGTTACACACTTACTTCTATTGATGTTAAAAATGATAATGAAAGCAAAATTAGCTGTATCTGTAATTTTCTCTCTAGTGCCAAATGAATGCCTTAGCTACTCCTAGTGCATGGTACTGTAAGTGAAGACCTGCAGCTTTTTTTTTTTTTCTCCTTTAATGAAAAGCATTATAATGATGTAGCAGCATCAGATATAAACTTAAAAAAAATAAGGTTTCAATTAACATTTTATGTATGGATAATGCTTTGTAAAGTATAAGAGAAAGGTTGCAGTTGGATCAGTATAAAACAATGACCAAGCCAAAATCAGCACCTAGGGCCTTAAATAAAATAGAAATACCCCACAAAATGAAATATTTTGAAGGGTGGGAGGGGACAGAAGGGGGGACTATCCCCCAAGGATGCAAGATACTTTTTACAGTTGCTATCATTATACTTTGTGTGTCTTCTTGCTTCAGTTAGGAATATTTTGATGGTAAATTCTGTCATGGTAATAGATTTCTATTTTCCTAACCTGAGATTTTACAAGGAAGGTTTTTAGGTTGGCTTAAATGGAGGTATTTGAGTGAGCCCTAATTTGAAAATTACCAGACTTGATCCTCCTGGTATGAGTCAAGGAAATACTGTACCTTGCTCTTAGCAACTCTCAGTGGCCTGAAAGAGAAAATGCTCTTCTTCAAGGTGAGTGAATCATGCTTTTCCACAGTTCAGATCAGACCCTTTATTTTTCAGACTACAAGGCCTGCTTATTGGACAGTCTAAGGAATAACTTTGATACTTGGTATTCAGTTGGTTCCATTATTAATGTATATTATTTTTATTTAAACATCAAAACTTAAAATATCAGATAATGTTGCATGTTTTAAAAACACATTTCATCCCTTTGGCTACCCAGGACCAGCACTATTTAAGACACTGCTTATTTATAAAATGAGGATAATGATTATATGTACATATTCAGACATCAAAATTTAATGACATTCTATTTTGAGAAGGGAAGACAATGCTGGAGAAAAACTGTTGATTGAAATGCTGACAGGTTGGAGAACAAATTTGAAGACAGTGGAATAAACTATGAACTATGCTAATGGTAATTAGATTTTTTTTTTGTTTGTTTAGTATAGTGGTAAATTGTGTAGTATCCTGCTGAGAATCTAATTCTATCTTGTAAAATCAATCCAAATGTGTATTGTGAAACACCTGTATAAAATCATTTTTGAAATAAGTGATCTACATGCCTGTTTTTTTAAAATGTTTTTGGTAGAATTGTTTTAAAATATGTTTAGCCAGACCCTTCCCCAACTTAATTTTTTTTTTTAAAAGAAAATAGGTAAGAAAATGATAGTTCTATATCTTAGCCCTCTGTGAACTCTAGGCTGTCTCCATTTTGCAGCCACTTTGGTCATTTGATGTTTACTATTGGTATACTTATGCTTTGAATTGTATCTCTTCATTGATGGTATTACAGATTCAACCAAAACTTCTCTGTCCTGTTCAGTAATTGTTATATAAATCTGGATGAGCTATGGAGGCCCAGATGGATGTTTTCATTTGCAAATCATGAGAAACTTAAGTGAGTTTTATGCACTTGATAGAGTTGGCAAAATTGAGCTATTGAGTTTAAGTTAACTATTTAACTCAAGGAATGGGCAGCAAACCCATCCCCTCAATTGATAAAGAAGGGGGAATGTTTTTACATTAGAAATGACACTGACAGCATAGCTTTTTCAGTCCACCCTGGTTGCTCTAGTAGGCCACAGCCCAATCATGTTAAGGTTCTTTGCTGTGGGAATTTTAAAGAAACCAAACCCAAAAGCAGACCATCTGTAAGCTTTGGTCTGCTTGTTTCTGAGAAGGGTTTTATTTCATTATACTAATAGTGGACTAACAATTGGTAATTGTGAGAACTTAGGTATGATAGCATTGTTTGAAGTAAAATATGATTTGGGGGCAGCAGCTTTCTAAATACCAACTCTGTTTGACAAATGTTTTGAAAATTGAAATTTCAAGTGAGCAACACCCTGTTAAGAGTTTCCACTATGGTTGAGGCAGCTACTTTATGAATAAGACCACTTTGGGTTGTTCAAACAAGCATTTCTTTTCTTTTGGAATGGGGTGGGGTGAGGAGTGAGTTGCCAGACCTTTGATTACAGTTTGCTGGTTTAGAAACAGCCAGTCAGTGGCTGAATTAGTGAACAGATGAATGAAAGTATAAAGGACTTGTTTTTTTTATGGTAGATTTTCTGTAAGAATCTTAAATGTTCCTTTTACAGATTAGTCAGATGTATTGATGCACACATGACTATTCTGTTTTTCTCACTGACTATACTATAACATTAAAAAGGGGTTAAAGAAAACAAAACTCTGCCTTTTGTGCTGTGAAATATTTTTAGTCCAGAGGTTTTAAGCTATGTGTCCATTCCTGCTCTGAAAATGCATAGCTTTTTTCTGGATGTCATCTCTTGAAAGTAGAAAACTCCTATGTGTATATCACATTGCAGGGCTTTCTTATGTATTTCTGGCAGACTTTCCCAAATCTTTAGATGGACTGGGTTGTACAGCATGCCCTCCCCCAAATATGGGATCTGAAATAAATACTACACTGTTGATAGTGGAGATATATTAATTTTTAAAACTGTAAAGTAAATGTCTCTAGTCTAGGTTTGTGGTGTGTACCTTTGTGTTAATGTATAGGGAAGAGACAGTGACTTGATGGTTATGGGGAGTGTATCTTGATGTGTGTACAGGGGTAAGTATTGCTAAATTATTAACAGCTTTTATTCAGGGTGAGTCATGTGATGAATGGCCTAATCAGAAAAATGAAGGAGCGAAGATGCAAGCTTGCCAAGTGGTGAAACGAACGCGATTTTGTATCTATTTTTTATCAGGTGTTGTAAAATTTGTGCATGGCTTTTTGTTGTTGTTGCTTAGTAACTGGTAGAGAAGAAAAGATGAGGAAAGAAACTCAGCTTTCCTCACCAGTGTTTTCAGAGGTACACAGTTAGGGAGTAAAATCTGACTGGCCTAATCAATGGAAAAGACCCTGTCCTTTTCACCCCATCCTGCAATCCTCCGTGTAGAGGAACTACATTGTTGTATTCTAGTAATTCACTGTGATTTATAACAAACCAGTGATGTCATTCTATTGTGCACTTTTGTCAAACCATTTATGTGACTTTAATAAACATAGTAAACTTGCTGACTGCACCAGAGGTCCATTAGTGATTTATATATTGCATGACATTTTCTATTTGAGTTTGACATGTAGAGTCATTTTTAGTTTCATGGCAATTGACAGTCCTAATAACAGCTAATTTGAAACTAACAATCTTGCTGTGTAAAAGGAAAAAATGGTGTTTGTGTTCAGTAAATGTTTGAAAAAAACTACTTTGAGGTTTGTGTCTTTATTATTCAGTGTGCCGTAGTTGCGATGTTCTTTTGTTGAGTGCCTTAAAGTTGTCAAAGTTATATATGTGCACGGGAAAAAATTCAAATAGTAAAGAAAAATTCAAATATATTTTTTTAAAGTTCCCTTTTCATCTCTCCCCGCCTCCCATTTGGACGCTGCAGAGACAGTCACTATTAATAGTTTTTTGAGTAGCTTCCCAGAATGTTTCTGTGCACATATGTATTATTTCTCCTTTTCAGTTTTTAAAATGCAACACTATTCTGTATCTTATCTTTTTCATGTAATATATCTTAGGCATTTTTCATTTCTATATGTATAGATTTTTAAAACAACTTCATAGCATTTAGTTCTGTTGATGGATTGAAAATGTATTTAACTAGATTGTATTGATGGACTTTAGGTTTTCAGTTTGTGGTATTTCAAATAATGATGCAGTCAACATCCTTAAGTACAATACTTATAGGACATATTCATTCCTAGCACTGGAACTTGGTTTAGTGACTACTTAAAATCTTGACAGAAGTTACCAAATTGCCTTCCATCTTTCTGCATCTTTATTGACATCAGATATTACTTAATCATTTAGTTTTTTCAAAGTTGTGATTAATGAAAAATAGTATTTCATGGTTTGATTTGTACGCCTTTATTATGAGTAACGTTGAGCACTTACATATATTTATTGACTGTTCGCTTTGGGGTTGTGTTTTTTTTTTTTTCCCCTACTTGTTAGAAGTTCCTTAGAAGTTTGAGTACATTTTCTCTGTCATATAATAGTTGCAGTTTATTTACTTTATGGTACTTCTGTATCCAAAGTACATTTTTCTATAGTCAAATTTATCACAATTTAAAAAAATGGAGTCTTAAGTTTTAGATCCTGCTTGTAAGGCTGTCTCTATTCCAAGTTGTATGTCTTTCCCCGCCCCCCCCACCACCATGATCTATTTGAAAGAGACACTTTTATGGCTTCCTTTTCCTTCTTTCTCTTTCTCTTCTTTGGTTTAAAATTTTGATTTTCCTAGAATTTGTTTGGTTTTTGTTTGTTTGTTTGTTTTTTGAAACACGATCTCACTCTATCACCCAGGCTGGAGTGCAGTGGTGCCATCATGGCTCACTGCAGCCTTGATCTTCTGGGCTCAAGTGATCCTCTCACCTCAGCCTCCCAAGTAGCTGGGACTACAGGTATGTGCCACCATGCGCAGCTAATTCTTTTCTTGGGGGGTATTTTTTGTAGAGATGGGGTTTTGCCATGATGCCTAGGCTGGTATTGAACTCCTGGGCTCAAGCAGTCCTCCCACCTCAGCCTCCCAAAGTGTTGGGATTACAGACATGAGCCACCACACCTGGCCTTGGACTAGTATTTCTTCATTTGTCTTTTTTAAGTGGAGAGGTGGAAGTGGCTAACTTTTTTCATTATTATATGTTTATTTTTCCAGATGAAGTTTGGTGTCACTTCATCATGTTAAGAGATTATTTCGTTTAGCATTGAATTAACAGATTTAGGGACATCTGTGCAGTTCTGCATTTCTGAATCTTTTTTTTTTAATCCAAAAGAAAGCTGTGTCTGGTTAGGTAAATCATACACCTCTATCCAGAATTTGTTTTTTTTTTTTAGGTTTTTCTTTTTAATGAAAGTCTGACAACTATTTTCCTTTTATTAGCACTACGTACTTCTAAATATTAATGTTTTTACAAAAGCACTGTAATTTTTTTTTTTAAAGAAATACATTTTCAGTTACTTCTTTTGGATGTCCCAGATACACTAATCATTTGCAAGTAGCAATAATTTGGCCTTCTCATTTCCAGCATTCACACCTCAGGAGAGTATTAAAGGGTGGTATTGGAGCACACCCTCAGGACATGTTTGTTTTCAAATTTAGATTCTGAGTGGCTATTCCAGTCTCTATAGAGATCTGAAAAAAAACTGCAGCCCTCTCGTGTTATAGTTAAGGACACAAGCCCAGAAAGGCCGCACAAGGACTAAGTGTGTCATAACTGAGAGTGGGCTCTGGGTCTCTTGACCCACTGAGCAGTGCTCCTTCACTATGAGATGCCAGTACTAGGGAAGCTCACCTTCAGATCTCTGCTGGGTCACTCCCCGGCTGCAATACCTAATGAGACCACGGAAATTATCCAGACAGGTTTTAAAACATTTTTTTCTTTGTTTCAAGTACTGTCTGCTGTATGACAGATGACTAAAGAAAATACTGGCAGTACTATATTCCTTCAGATACTTGACCTAGAACATTTCAGTATGAGAGAGGCAAACTTTAGATAGTTCAGAAAACCTTAGCTTGTTGGCAAGTTTAGACAAAAATATATTTTCTAATTTGCCTGTGCTTTAAAACTGGTGTGCTCAGCTTTTGCCTTAATCAACGGCAAGATACTCTTGCAAATTGGTGCTTCCTGAACACCTACTATATTTCAGGCACTGCACCACAGATACGCATACAAAAATAAGAGACCAGCCTGGGCAACAAAGTGAGACCCCCTTTGTACACAAAACTTAAAAATTAGCTGGGCATGGTGGTGCACATCTGTAGTCCCAGCTACTCGAGAGGCTGAGGTGGGAGGATCACTGAAGTCCAGGAGGTCGAGGCTGCAGTGAGCTGTGATTGTGCCACTGCACTCTAGCCTGGGTGACAGGGCGAGACCTTGTCCCAAAAATAAAAATAAGAAAGATGGTCTCTCTCCTTGATAAGCTTGTTCTCCAGTTAGATGCACCTATTTGAAATATGATTTTCTGTATTTCCTCTAATTTTCTAAACAAATTATTTTTTGACTCTGGCTTGGGCCACCTTCTGAAAACATTTCAGACACATCACTAAGTTGCTGCACATCTTTTTAAATGCAGTGCCAGGGAGATAGTCCAGGAGTTTGAGACCAGCCTGGGCAACATGACAAGACCCTGTCTCTACAAAAAATACAAAAATTAGCTGGGTGTGGTGTGTGCCTGTAGTCCCAGCTACTCGGGAAACTGAGGTGGGATTGCTTGAGCCCGAGAGGCAGAGGTTGCAGTGAGCTGTGATGGAGCCCCTGCACTCCAGCCTAGGCGACAGAGCGAGACACTCTCAAACCATGCAAAGCTGATTAAAAGGGTAAGTCCCTCAATGATAGTGCTCCTCCTTTAAAAATAACTTTCTGCTTGCACTCTACTTTGGACTTGATAAGTTTGTTAGGTACAGTTTAGCATACATCTTATTGAAAAGTTTTGGAGTCCAGGTGCAAGGCTTATAATTCTCTCTTCATGCTAAATCAGCAAGGCTCTGTTCCTGCTTCAGTTTCAGTTTTGGAACATGCTGTCCTATTTTAGCGTGATGTTGAAACTAATTGAATAGACAGTGACACAAAAGCACTCTGCAGATTTTTATGTGGCCAATTAGGCCTGGCTGTCCTTTGAGCAGAGAAGAACCTAGTTGATGTTAACACTAACATAAAGATAGTTTGGGAGTTGTTGTTGTTTTTTTTTTTTTTGTAAGAAGGAGTGCAGAATAAAAGCTGGAACCACATTAGCTAGCTGAAGGTGAAAGCAAAGACCAGTATGATATTGAATAAGAACAGGGGACCATTCATACTAATGGCTGTATTTAAGTCACCCAAGGCACATTTGGATGGTGGGGAGACTGCTTGTTGGGGGCGAGGCATGGGTGCAGTGAGTTATGCCAGGAAAGGAACATGATTAAGCCAGCAGTCTCCATTACAGGCTGCTTGGCATCCTGGGCTTGAAGCCAGGGGACTGACTCAAGTCTAGTGTCTTATTCTCAGACAATATTGATGCTAAAACCTTTTGAATACTGATGGAGGTAGCAATTTATCTTGTAAAGACCTCTAGGGATGGAAAGGTCCACACTGTCTCCCAGAAGCTCTTCCACATGTCCCTGGGCAGAGCTATTCCATAGTGTCTCCACTGTGTTTGCGTTAGCACTTTGCTCTTTTCACCTAGATACCCGTCATGTTAAGAAACATTACCTTCCTTAACAAAAGTAAAACCCAGAAACTCCACTGGGGTTTTTCCTGATTTTCTTTGCTGGCTGCCACCAAGATAGTCCTCAGCACAGCTGAAGGGCATCTAAAGACAGGCCTGACAGTTTAAGAAAACGGACATTGAAGATTAGAGCATAGCAGAATATTACTATAATATAGCAGAATATTATAGCTGTTATGTAATATTAAATCCAGATGGCTGTTTAATGTGCTTAGAATTACCTCATAGAACTTGGATCTGTGGTCTGAGGAGGAACTTAGGAGTCTGTGGTCTGACTGAGGCAGTCCTGGGACCACTCAGCTCTGCAGAGATCTTCTGCTTTATGAGGCACAGTGGGCTTGGGCACAACCCCCTGTTTCTTCATCTTCTAGCTTGGATATTCACTTATCTGTTGATGACAACTCTCAGCCATTAGAGTCATCTAGGGAAGTTGGAAGCAAATTTGGCCCCTCTCCCAACCAGTGAAATTGGGATCCATAGTGGGTAGGGCCCTTGCAGTGGTCACTTTTAAAGCTCCCAGGTGGTTCTAAGGTGCAGCCAGGATTGAGAAACACTGTTAGCATAGACTTTGCTCCCTATAAGATGCATCTTTGTTTGCTCTACCAGGCACTCTTTTTTTTTTTTTTTTTTTTTTTTTTTGAGACGGAGTCTCGCTCTGTCGCCCAGGCTGGAGTGCAGTGGCCGGATCTCAACTCACTGCAAACTCCGCCTCTCGGGTTTACGCCATTCTCCTGCCTCAGCCTCCCGAGTAGCTGGGACTACAGGCGCCCGCCACTTCGCCCGGCTAGGTTTTTTGTATTTTTTAAGTAGAGACGGGGTTTCAACGTGTTAGCCATGATGGTCTCGATCTCCTGACCTTGTGATCCACCCGTCTCAGCCTCCCAAAGTGCTGGGATTACAGGCTTGAGCCACCGCGCCCGGCCATCCAAGCACTCTTAAGGCTCATATTGGACATTTATACTTCAGAGTAAATAGATTCAGAAAGGGAGACTTGATAACAGAAATTGAGAGGCTAAGGGTCTTGATACAACTCTCCGTTTGCCTACCTTTTGACCACTTAGTTGGTCTTGGTGTAGGTCTGGGGAAGGGTGTGAAGGGACTGTGGAGTTCTGGAATAAGGGCTGCCTGTCTCTGACTGTGAGTCCAGAGGCTGCAATTCAGTGACCTCTGGGCTGCATTTGACCAGCAGGTACATTCTGTTTGGCCTGCAGTGTGGTCACAGGTAGCAGTTTTTAAAAATATGAATGCCAACCTCTAAAAATCAGGTTTTCCATAAGAGTATTCTCTCAGATCTGATGATATTTGATGGAAGACTTGGTGCTAAATCAAACAACGCACTTCTGAGTGGGGGTTCATTAGTTCTTATTTAGCCAGGTTACCCCATTCATAATAGTGATGACTGAAATGGAATATGATTTAGCAACATTTCCTTCTGATTCTATTAGAAGGCAATGGGTTTTGATACTCAAATTTTAGTTTCACCATTTTCACCTTTTGCTGCACATCAAGCCCTTCTGAGGCTGCGCTTGAATGACAGAATCTGGCTTGGGAGATAGCAGTCCTGGGTTTAGTTTTGGTTTTGCTGTGGGAGCCTAGGGCTCTCTGTGGTTCTCAGTGTCCTCATTTATGCAAAAACAAGATCAAATTATTTCCACGGTTCTACTTACTGGGACTCCAAGACATGAATGGCACAAGAATAGAATGGAGACGCCTTGGTTGAAGTCAGAGTGTAAGAGGGTTAACAATGAAACTGGCCTGGAGAAGTCTGGGAGGCGCGAGAGGGAAGAGCTGGAACCAAGGGCAGAAGCTACAGTGAAACATTTGGGTCCTCACTGTCCACACTGGCCATAGATGGAAGGGTGATCTTGGGAGAGAAAGCACTCCGCCCCTAGAGACGCCACACACAAGCCAGGCAGCCACTTGGAGGGCATGTTGTGGGCAACAAATGGCGGATGAGTCCCTTCCGACACGTAGGGGGGAGGAAGCAAGAAACCCCCTCAGCCACTTGCTCTCCTTCAAAGGGGAGTGTGGCTCACTGTGATGTGTTCTGCCCACAGAATGGGATGTCAGTGCTTGGTTGTTTTTAAACACTGTATTTTTAATTTTTCAAAAATATTTACGACAGTAAAGGTCGTACTGTGCACAGGGGGACAGATGCCTTTGATGTGTCCCCCTTTCATTTCTACCTCAAAACAAGGTTAAGGCATAAATTACTCCGCTGGGCACCAGGCATGCCCCTTGTCCTTGGGGCATTATCACTGGTCATACCACTTGTCCTGGGGGCCGGCGGATGAGATATTTGCCACCGAGGCTGCACAGGCTCCGGGAGTCCTTGCACGCGCTTTATTCAGTGCATTCCAGAGGGCACCCCTCAACAGCGCTGGCCAAGCCCTTCCCTGTGCACTGGTTGGCATAAGGGAAGGATGGGAGGCAGTGTGTGTGTGTAGGGAGGGGCTGATACAGGGAGGGGAGGCTCCCACCCCTACACCTGCTGCCCAGCTGCAGCCGGGCCAGTGCGTCCATGTCTAGGGGCAGCCTGCAGCAAGAAGACATGTGGGAATGCACAGCCCCAGGGATCGTGTCATCCACATGCTTCCCATGAGGTACCTGGGAACAAAAGTGGCCTGGGAGGGTTGGCAGCTGAGAGCAAGGGGCCACAATTGGTGGGGGAATGTGTGAGTTGCGGTCAATGTGAATGCACGTGGGTGCAGAGCCCGGCTGCCTCTCATCTCAGGGCAGCGTCCAGTATCCTGGTCCCACTTGCCTGGCCATCAGTCTCCACATCTCAGAGTCTTTCTTCATCCCTGGCTCGCAGCTGTCACCATCAAGCCCTTGGGCTTGGGTTCATTCTTTGGGAGCCCCAGGGGCCTATGTATGGGGAAGGGAGTGGGTATGACTTGGGAGCCAATGGAGGGGTGGGAAGGGTGAGAGAAAAGGGCAGACTTCAGATCTGTTCTGTCTTGGGTCCTTCTGGAACTAGAGGCCTGGAGTGTGCAGATTGGGTTCGTATTTACAGTCTTCCTCCCTAGGTTTCTTTGAAGGATGGGGATAATTACGAATTCCTAGCACCTTAGTAGCTGGGGCAGCAAATGCCCTCCAGAGAGCCTGAGGGAGGCCTTGGAGTGGGCCTGGGTGTGTGGGGGTATCCCTTTAAATCCCTAGGGGTCTGTGTTGAAGGTGTCCCAGCCTCCCAGTAGGGCAGTTCCACTTAAAACCAGCTTGAGTTCCATTCTGGAGGGAGCAGGCGCCGTTGCTCAGGAGATGAGGTCAAGTGCAAAGCCAGCTGGCTTCCTCTCCACTCCAGCTCGGTGGGGCCACAGGCCTGGGTCTGAACACTGCCTGGACAGGTGTCCTGGCCCCCATCAACTCAAAGTCTCCTCTGGAGCCTCACTCCAGCACTTTGGGGGTGGAGTCCAGACCAGGCTCCCTTCTGCGCCTGGCACTTTTGAAGAAGCCGAGCTGTGAGGAAGCAAAGGGAGACGTCTCAGAGGAGGACAGGGTGGACAAGGCTACCCCTGCTTTCCCTCCACTATGCTTCCTCGAGATTCCTCCCTCAGGGCTTCCTTGAGTACCCCAGCTCCTTCTGAGCACCCCCTCCTCCAGAACTGCCTCTGTGGACTGGAACACAGTGGATGAGACCATGGGTGGCATGCAAGAAGTCATGCTGGCTCCTACCACCTTGCTGTGTGACCAGCCCCAGCCAACATACCTCTCTGGGCCTCCTTCATCTGTAGCAGGAGGAGGCTGAGACCCGGGGTTTGTAACCAGAGCTTCAGAGACAGAGATGGACTTTGGGAGGCTTGTTAACAGCTTGACATTGTTGGAGAAATTTTGTGCAGTTGTTTGTACTTGCTTTTTTTTTTTTTTTTCTTTCTCTATTAATAGGAACCTTAGTTCTCATCAGGTTCTCAAAGGCACCCACAGATAGGTCAGAGCCATAGTCTGAGTGCCCTCTGTTGGCCCTAACCAATGTGTCTGCTGTGGTAAGGGGGTGGGGTGCCAGCTCCCTTGGAGAGGAGAACATGGCAGTGGCCACGAAGCTCCAGGGGCTGGAGCCTGAGCCCACCAGCCAGGATGCTGCTCCTTCCCTCCCCTGCAGGGGACCTCACCTTCCACAGTGCCAGGACCAGCAGGGCCAGCAGCAGGAGGCCCCCCAGGGTGCTGCCCACAATGATCCAGATGGGGACCTGCCAGTCCTCTTGCTTGGAGATCTCAAACACGATCTGCAAAGGGAGGGGGGCCAGGCCAACAGCATTACTGTTCTGGGGCTGGGGTTGCAGCCCAGGAGGGGCAGGAGGGTGGAGACAGCTGGCACCTGGTGGGGGAGCTGCATCCTCTTCCTCAGGGGGATGCCAGAGGGATGGGTGGACAGGCCAGCCGAGGCCTCAGGACGACCAGCACCTGAACAGCCGACACTGGGTTCAGTGGCCCAGGTGATCCTGCCTCCTTGAAACACTTGCTGCCTTTGGCCTCAGGCCCCGCCACTCCCTGGATCCTCCTCCCACCACATGGGCTACTCCTTCTCCCTTTGCTGCCTCTGCATCTCCTCCCGCACTTCTAAAGGTCAGTGTGTCCCACGGTTCAGTCCTTGCACCTCTTCTTTTTCTAGAGTCACTTCCTGGGTGAACTCAGGGCTGACTTTCCCACGAGTCACGGTAGGCATGGTGCCAAGGCCCATAACACTTTTAGGAGCCCATGAAAATGTTTACATTTCTTTTAAAATTAGAGGAAAAAATGGAATAGAATCCAGCTTGGATAACATTTTTTTGTCTTTGTGCCAACACAGTTATAAACCATAATTTTAAATATTTTATTTCTGGCCGGGCGCAGTGGCTCAAGCCTGTAATCCCAGCACTTTGGGAGGCCGAGATGGGCGGATCACGAGGTCAGGAAATTGAGACCACCCTGGCTAACATGGTGAAACCCCGTCTCTACTAAACAATACAGAAAACTAGCCAGGTGAGGTGGCAGGCGCCTGTAGTCCCAGTTACTTGGGAGGCTGAGGCAGGAGAATGGCGTGAACCCGGGAGGCGGAGCTTGCAGTGAGCTGAGATCCGGCCACTGCACTCCAGCCCGGGTGACAGAGCGAGACTCCGTCTCAAAAATAAATAAATAAATAAATAAATAAATAAATAAATAAATATTTTATTCCTGTGGAGAAAGGTGTCCCAAAGGCAAAAGTGGCCAGGGCTGGGAAGGTCAGAAAGCAAGTCCAGGCCAGCTCCCTCAGTCCTGTGGCTATCACCGTCTACATGCTGGCTACTCTCACATTTCTATCTTCCGCCTGGATTCTCCACTGAATTCCAGGCTCATACCGACCGTCTCCTGGCCTTCCTGGCAACTGTAACAGGTCCCTAACCAAGCTCTTAACACCCCAGCCCCTCAAGCCTGCTCCTTCTAATTCTTTCTCACCTAAGCAAATGGCAGCACAATCCCTCCACACTGCTCAGGCCAGAAGCCACATATCCATCACTGACCCTAACTCTCATACCCGCACGGAGCCCAGCAACAACGTCTGTCCACTCTATCTTGGAAACACCTGGAATGTGGCCACTCCTCTCACCTCCTGGACCTGAGCGCCCTCACATCTCCTCTGGAGACTACAGAGCTGCCCGACTGCCTCCCGTGTGCAGTCTGTTCTCAGCACAGCAGCTAGAGGGATCCTTCTAAACAGGAAGGCAGGCCCATGCTCTGCTCTGCTCAAGCTCGCTTAGAGTAAAAAGTGCAGTCCTGGCCCTGGCCTGCAAGGCCCTCCCCTCTCTGGTCCCACCTGTCTTGCTGACCTCACCTCCTGCTCCCTCTTGCTCTACTCTAGACTCCGGCCACCTGGTCTCCAACATGCATGCCATGGCGTGCCTGCTGCAGGCACTGCTATCCCCTCTCCTACAAGGGTTTTCCTCACACAGCCGCAAGACATTTCTGTCTTCCTCATGGTCCCTGTCTGATGTCACTTTATTGGAAAGGCTTTTCCCACCTCCCCTGTATAAAACAGCATCCCCTGGCACTCCACCCTTAGATGTGTGCCTTTTTCTGGGTGGCCCTTATCACCAGTTGATAATGTTTATATTTATGTTTATTGCCCGCCTAGAATGTCAGCTGTAGGAGAGCGGGGGCATTGTTTTGTCCCTGCTCTATCCTCAGAACCTGGAACTGTGCTGGGAATGCAGCAGGAGCTCAGCTAACATGTGGAGTGAACGGATCACCTGCAACAGCAGACAGGGCCCTGCTTTGGCCACTGACTCGCTGTTCAACTTGAGGCGAGTCACTGTCCCTCCTGCCTCATCTGACATGCCTCGGTGTGCATACCTGAGAGATGGGGGTGGGGACAGTGCCTCACAGTGTTGTGAGGTCTGTCACTGTGTTCGGCACACAGCTGGGGACCAGCAAATAGCAGGGCCCTTATGTGTGCTCTTTCTGTCCCTCAAGGCGAGTACCTGGCTCTGCCTCCCCAGCGCTGGCACCTAGCACAGAGCCCAGCATACAGGGGCTTAATTTCCGGGTTGCTGGATTTCTAAAAGAGAAGTGAGGCATCCACAGAGTATAAGAGGAATTTTTTGGGGGGTTGGGTGGGGGTGGAAGAAGGAAAAGTCACCTAAAAGACAAGCATCAATGTGAGAAGAAGGGTTCTCTCTCTCTCTCTGTCTCTCTCTCTCTCTCAATCTCTGTACGTGCAGGATATGTGTGTGTGGGGGGTGCCTGTACCACACCTCCATGTCTTGGATGCCGGGAACATTCCAGCATCTTTCAAGATTCGGTTCAAACAGTCTCCAGAAAGCTTTCCAGGGACGTCTGTCGCTCTGAAGCGCTCCCCCGGGCCTGTGCTCACCCCTAGACTGCACTCACCCGTTTATTGTCACTGTTCCCCTGCCTGCCTAATTTATCTGTTTCCCCTTTTGGGGCCGAAGGAGTCGTAGGACAGGCACCCAACAAATGCCAAATGAATGAACACACAAAACAGCTCCTTAGGTGGATTCTGATACCCCTCTGCCTGGCATCCCCCAGCCCTGGTTGTGATTGGTTTTTGTTGAGTTGTTTTATAAGGGATGCTTCCTGACCCTGCCTCTTTGCTCTCCAGCACCTCCCTGGGGTCAGGATGGGAGCTTACTCCGCCTCTGTACCAGAAACACTCGTCTGGAGCCCAGGCTGGCATTTCTGGGGTGTGGCCAGTGGAGGGCAGCAGCATCCCGCGCCCTGCTGCCCCGTCTATTTCCACAGGACTGGGCTTTGCTTGCTTGCTTGCTTTTACAAATGTATTTCTTTTCTTTTTTCTTCCTTTGCTACTTCTTCCAGGAATGGGCTTTTCTTTAAGACTTCACTTCTCGTTGGGTCTCACGCAGAGTCTCACTCCTTTCCCGGACCCCGAATGAAGCCAGTGTGATCTGTAACAATCTGCTTTTACCCAACTAATAAAGAGACCAATCCCGAGGCATCTCCCATCCTTTGGTCTTCACAAATTCAGTTCACACTAGACCTCTGGACCTTCCCTAGTGTTGCCCCTGAGGCCCATTTGTCTTGCTTTTTCCCCTCTCCTCAGCGGCCGCCCTAACAGCCCTCGGGTCTGCCTGATTCTCTGCTGCTGGGACATGCAGCCAGGGGTTGTAGGAAAACTCTAGAGGAGTGCGGCCAACCCTTTCCCAAGCTGTCTGGCCTAAGCCCAGTTCTGGAGGGCTCCCAGGGGCTTACCTGGCGGCTGGGATCCTCCTCACGGAAGATGAAGGGGCTGTGGAACTGCCTCTGCAAGGCTGCGTTGACCATGATTTTCATGGATTTGTACTTGAGCTGTGCAATCAGAGGGCTCGTCAGAAGCTGGCCTGGAAGCTTTTCTTCCCGTCCCCTCCCCAGACAGCCCCAGGTGGAAGACATCCCAACAGCCACCCCCTTTCCCTTCTTCCTTCCAGCGCAGCCCAGGGGCTCTACTTACTGCTTTTAGGGACCTCAACCACAGGTTTCCCAGTAGATGGAAATTGATTTCCTGATTGGGGGCCAGCCGTATATTGCAATTGATGGAGACGACATCAGAGTTGCTGTGATTCTGAAAGAGAAGATGGGTCTCAGGGCTGAGCTGCTGGGCTAGGGGAGCAGGGGGCGGCAACACTGCTTGAATGACTGGGGCTCTGCTCCTGGGGGCAGGCGCAGAGGACAGGGGACAAGGAGAAATTTGGGAGTGGGGGACATGTGCACTGCGCCTGCCAGGGGATGACTGAAGGACAAATGAAGGACGGTATATCTGATGCTCCACTTGACGCTGTGCATTGTGACTGGCCTGGGTATATTCCAGGGACAGAACTTTGGTTCAACATTAGGGAATCTATAAATGTTTCCCATCACCATATAAACACATTAAGATAAAAATTCTATGATCGCTGCAACAGATGCAGAAAAAGTATTTTAGGAAGTCCAACTTCTGTTCATGATAAAAACTCCCAGGGAACTTCCTGAATCAGACAAAAGGGGTCTTCATAAAGTTCATGGAAAATGTGTATTACGGAAAAACTATGCATGGATTCCAAAACCTTTTTTTGCACCAAAATAAACTTGTATTAACTTGTTGTAACATATGTGAACAGGATCTAGTTTGAGGCACTAAGAAGGACAAGACATCAGTTTGAGAAGAGTCCTATCAGAGCAACATGAATTCTGCTACAATTGAAGCAAAAGCAAATATCAAATTTATGGCGAAACTTGAGTGGAAGAACAGTGAAATCATTGATGCGTTATAAAAAGTTGATGGGGATGATATCACAAAGAAATCAGCAGTTTGCAGATGGATAACTTGTTTTAAGAAGGGATTAGAGGGCCGGACACGGTGGCTCATGTCTGTAATCCAAGCACTTTGGGAGGCTGAAGCAGGCAGATCACAGGGTCAGAAGATCAAGACCATCCTGGCTAACCCGGTGAAACCCCGTCTCTACTAAAAAATACAAAAAACTAGCCGGGCGAGGTGGCAGGCGCCTGTAGTCCCAGCTACGCGGGAGGCTGAGGCAGGAGAATGGCATAAACCTGGGAGGTGGAGCTTGCAGTGAGCTGAGATCCGGCCACTGCACTCCAGCCCGGGCGACAGAGCAAGACTCCGTCTCAAAAAAAAAAAAAAAAAAAAAAATACAAACAGTTAGCCAGGTGTGGTAGCATGTGCCTGTAGTCCCAACTACTTGGGAGGCTGAGGCAGGAGAATCACTTGAACCCGGAGGCGGAGGTTGCAGTGAACCGAGATCACACCATTGCACTCCAGCTGGGTGACTGAGCAAGACTCAGTCTCAAAAAAAAAAAAAAAAAAAAAGGAGGGGTTAGAGGACACTGACACTGAAGATGGAGCTTGCAGCAGATCATTCATATCAATTTGTGAGGAAAAAAATAATCTTGTTCAGGCCCTCATTGAAGAAGCCTGACAATTAACAGCAGAACCATTAGCCAACACTATAGACATCTCAGTTGGTTTAGTTGACATCATTCTGACTGAAAAATTAAAGTTGAGCAAAATTTCCACTTGATGGGTACCCAATCTGTTGCACCTAGATCAGTTGCAGAAAAGAGCAGAACTTTCAATGGAAATTTTAAACAAGTGGTATCAAGATCCTGAAGCATTTCTTCAAATAATTATAACAGGTAAAAGGTGGCTTTGCCAGTACCATCCTGAAGACAAAGCACAAAAAAAGCAGTGGCTACCAAGAGGTGGATGTGGTCCAGTCAAAGCAAACGCGGATCAGTCAAGAGCAAAGGTCGTGGCAACAGTTTTTCGGAATGCTCAGAACATTTTGCTTGTTGACTTTCTGGAGGGCCAAAGAAACAGAACATCTGGTTATTACGACAGTGTTGTGAGAAAGTTAGCCAAAGCTTTAGCAGAAAAATGGCTGGGAAAATGTCGCCAGAGAGTCCTTCTCCACCATGACAATGCTCCTGCTTGCTCCTCTCAAAGGGATTTCAAAAAGTTTGTGGAAAAATGGAATTAAAAGATAAAAATTAAAAATTAAATTTTACTTCTCAACATAAGCTCCATCAAGTTCAAAACACTTTTGTAAGCAATGATACCAAACATTCAGTCCATTCTTAAATAACTAAGTGTCCTGGGAATTTAACCATGTCAATGCAGTCCTTTTTTTTTTTTTGAGACAGAGTCTTGCTCTGTTGCCCAGGCTAGAGTAGAGTGGCATGATCTCGGCTCACTGCAACTTCTGCCACCTGGGTTCAAGCGATTCTCTTGCCTCAGCCTCCCGAGCAGCTGGGACTACAGATGTACGCCACCACACCTGGCTAATTTTTGTATGTTTAGTAGAGATGGGGTTTCACTATGCAGGCCAGGCTGGTCTCGAGCTCCTGACCTCATGATCCGCCTGCCTCGGCCTCCCAAAGTGCTTGGACAACAGGCACGAGCCACTGTGCATGGCCTAATGCAGTATTTTTTTTAACATTATTAGTTGAGGAAAAATGGGTGTCCTTTAAATATATATTTTTTTAAGATTTAGCAAACCAAAAGAAGTTAGAAGGAACCAAATCAGGACTGGAAGGTGGATGCCTAATGATTTTGAAATCCCCTCGTGTGTGAAGCCTATAGCAATGATCATATTTAACAATCAAAATAAAAATAAATTCCTTTAAGTCATCATGATTAAGGTAATCCTGATGATTCTGTCATCATCATATCTATTTACCATTGCACTGGAGGTCTTAGCTAGAGTAATGCCACAAGATCATTTATAATATAAGGATTAAGTGGAGAAACTAACGTTGATGGGAAATCCAATCTTCAAACAGAATTCATTAGGTGAAAGTTGCTAGTGTTGCTGCCTCGCTGCCCACCTCAACCCCAATGCAGCCCAAATCTTTGGCAAAGCACGCTACCCTCAGTAAGTGCTTTGTGGGGGGCACTTGTCTGGGGAAAGTAAAACTAAAACAGCGAAGTTTGTTGTCTGGGTAAAGAACAGTGGAAGCAGGGTGAGAAACTGGTATCTGGAGGCAGAAGCAACCCTGAGAAAGCAAACCGGAAATGAGCAGGTGTTTCAGGAGGGCTATGGAAATTGAAGCTGATCTGCATTCCATCTCTAGGGCAGGAGGCCCCAGATGATGCGGCCAAATGCCTCCAGTACAAGCCATGTGCGTGTTCCAGTGTTCCGCTTCTCTCTGCTTCTCTGTATCCTATGGGTCTGCTTGGCCCAGGTGCAAGTCCACTGTCCCCACCCCTTTCTGCTCGTTTGCCTGGCACACCACAGGCTGTGACCTTGGCTTCTCAGACACCCACTCTGTGGGTTTGTTCCACTCCCTGTGAGATGGGGGACTCACACAGGCCAAGAAGTCTTTTCCTCCTTCAGTTTTTTCTTGGTTTGGGGCTGGGTACATATAGGTGCTCAGTAAGCTCTTACTGACCAGCTGTTGGATCAGGAGGGAAATGGGCCCCACAGCGCTGGCGGCACGCCTCTAACCCCAACCACTGTGGCTCTCTGCATGGGGGACACTCACCAGCTGCGGAGCACGACTCAAGTCTTCCTCCATTGGGGTGGGCCGGTACTCAGTGCTGTTCCCCCAGATGTTACAGGACGTGTTCGCCTACATAAAGGACACGGACACACACACACACATCCTCACAACCAGCTCTGGCAGATGCAGGTTCCCAGAGATGCTTCTTTTCTCCTCCTCTAGCCCTGGCCCTGGAGAAGGGAGCTGGGGTCTGGGAACCTGGGGACACACGTAGGGGGAATGTCTGTCTCCTTCTGGTCCCCTCCCCTGAGCCGGCTCCCAAGGGCATCGGTACCTGATCGGTGAGGAAGTCCCTCAGCTTCAGCAGGCGGTTGCCGCCCCTGGTGGCGATGGGAACGGTGATCTTCATCATCACCCCGTGGATGGGGAACAAGCCCAAGTTCTGGATCTGTGGCCAGAGACGAGGGGGTGTCAGTACAGTCAGTTGAGGGGGGCGGAAAACAAGGTCCACAGGGGCCAACCAGCCCCTGGGGGTGGCAATTCCTCCACCAGGCCTGGGAAAAAGGCCCACTCAAGGCCCCTGGTGTTTTCACTGTGGAAGCTCCTACGCTCTGTCAAATTGTGGCCGGGGACTGCACGGACGAGTGCAAGAAAGCCTGAGAGGGGAGGGGTGGCTGGAAGCTGAAGACAAGCCAGTGGGGATCCAGAGGTCGGAGAGCAGGGGCCACCTCCATTTTCTTTTCTTTTCTTTCTTTTTTTTTTTTTTTATAAGACTGAGTCTTGCTCTATCACCCAGGCTGGAGTGCAGTGGTGCGATCTCGGCTCACTGCAACCTCCGCCTCCTTGGTTCACGCCATTCTCCCGACTCAGCCTCCCGAGTAGCTGGGACTACAGGCGCCCGCCACCTCACCCGGCTAATTTTTTTTTTTTTTTTTTTTTTTGTAGTTTCAGTAGAGACGGGGTTTCACCATGTTAGCCAGGATGGTCTCGATCTCCTGACCTCGTGATCTGCCCGCCCTAGCCTCCCAAAGTGCTGCGATTACAGGTGTGAGCCACTGCGCCCAGTCCACCTGCATTTTCAACTCTTTTTGGCTGGGGTGGGGATTTTGTAGAGGCCAGGGTGAAGACGGTGACAGCAATGAATGCATTATGAGATGGAATCATTAATTAACAAAGGATGTATTACTAAATAGCGAGTGCGTGATTGTTCACATTCTAGCAGTGTCACATTTAGTGCCAGGGCAGCAGTGATTCTAAGCAGGAGTTTGGAATCAGAAAGATCAGGAATCTAATCCTGGGCCCACCACCACCTATGAGCTGTGTGGCCCTGAGCAGCTTACTAGGCCTCTCTTGAACAAGCCATGCAGGGCTCAGTGTGTCTGAGGTCCAGTATTCAGCTGTCAGCCTGTCCTCAGCTTTCACGCAGCCTAGGAGAAGTTGATAAACTTACAGCAGTTCTGGGTTGAGGGAGCTATCAGGGCCCACTGTAGCAGAGGCTCCTGAATTGCCTCCTAACTCTCATTCTCCCTTTTTCCTTAGTGACAGAACTGAGACTAAAAGCCACATTTCCCAGCCTCCCTTACAGCTGAATCACAATGTTTTGGATAAAGAGAGGTCACTGGAAGAGTGAGGAACTGCCAGGGAGGTCCCTTAATAAAGAGGGAGCATGCTCTTCTCCCCTTCCTCCTCCCTGCTGCCTGGAATGAGAATGCAATGGCTGGAGCTGCAGCCATCTTGTACTGTGAGGCAAACTGGAGGCTGGTAAGTTCACATCGAGGATGGTGGAATAGAAGACCCACTCCTGGATGACTCTGTGAAGCTGCCGACTCTGGACTTCTTTTATGGGAGAGAGTAAACCCTAGTGTGTTAAGCAACTGTTTAAAAATTTTTTTAAAGAATTTTAGGCAACCACACCCTATCTTCACCCATATGTCTCCCACTGCAGTCCAGTTGTTTTTCAGAAGACTGAGAGGCCCAGAGAGGGGAAGTGACGTGCCTAAAGTCGCACAGTGGGTGGGTGGCAGGGTTGAGACTGGACTCCGGGCACTAGTGATGATTCCACATTCCTCCCCTCCAGGATGGGGGTGCTCAGATCCCATCGTTCCCCCTCCACCCGGCTCCCCTCCAGCCTCACCCTGAAGATGCAGCTGAAGGGAGGCCCGATACCATCGTATCTCTCCAGCGAGCTATTGGGCTTGACCTCGTAGTGGCTCAGGCTGCTCCTCCTGCAGAGACAGAGGACAGGGCTGTCGTGAGCTCAGTCAGTGCTGGCTGGAATGACAGATGAATGAAAGAGGGAGAGGGCATGTGTCGGCCTCCCCTGGGCCACAAAAAACAGGTTCCCTCTTGTGTCGCTTGGGAGTGAGTGTCATGTTGGAAGGATTCTGAGCCTTCGCAGGAATTAGCGCTGCCATGGGTGAGCAATGTCTGCCTCCTGGGTGGGTGGGCGTGAGTCAGAAGAGCCAGTTATTTCATCCCTGCCCAGCCTGTTTGCCTAGGGGTGTAGCTGCTTTTCGGTGTGACCGTGCCACTGTGCTGCCTTCCACCCTCTAGGGATGGCTGGCGTGGGAGGGCCTGAGCTTCCTCTTCGTATCTGCTGTTCTGCCCTGACTTCTCCATCTGTCCATGAGCTCTCAGAGGACAGGGGCTGTTTCCTCCGTCCGACTGGGGGCCAGTAGCGTACCAAGGGGGCGGGGGTGGGAGCAGTCTGTCTTTTGGGGAGGAGTCTTTTCCCACTGACGTTGTTTAGATGTGCTGGCGTAAGATGATAATAAAAAGTAGACTTATGACAGATATTATTACTGTTTTTAAATTCTCTACAGACCATGCATCCACTTGTTGCCTATGCCAGGGGTGGACGCCTCCCACTGCCCCCACCCTCCCTTCTTGCCTCTGCTAGGAGCTCCCCAGGGCCGGGCCTGTGTCTCCTCCTTCCTCTATTTTGATATCCCCTCCCAATATTGGATGGGGGGCTGCACTCTCTGACCCATCAGGGACACTCTTGGCTCCAACCATAGTCCCTTAGTGCTGGTGTCTGGCCCTATTAGGGCTCATCAGAGGGTACCACCCCCATTAGGCCTCCGTCCTCCCACTCCCCATGCCTTTCCTCTCTGGCAGCCCCTGGAGCCTGGCCCACCTGGTGAAGAGGACGTCAGCCTCGTATTTGAGGTGGAAGCGTAGAGGGGCCACGTTGTCTTCCTTGGTGCTGTCCCGCTCGTTACTGTCACTGCAGGGAGAGCCAGGCAGCAGGATCAGGAAGGGGTTCAGCACAGGCAGCGGGAAGGGTCTGAGGCAGACTGCGGAAGGAGCATGCTGGCTTATCTGGGGCTGATGGGCACCAGACAGGCCAGACAGGGAACCTGAGGCGTCTCCTAGGAGAGGAAGGGCCAGAAGTGGGGATGGATGACACCAGCTCTACCTGCTGCCCCTTTAGGTGGAGTGAGGGGAGGGCTCTGGACTGGAGCTGGGAGGCCTGTGCCTGGCCTGGCATGGACCGGACCCCAGCCTGTTTGCCTCCCTCACCGGGCTGCCCGTCTGTCAGGCTGTCAGGCAGGCCAATCCTGCTGCCTGCCGGATTCTCAGGGTCTGTGGGAGGCGACACCTGTGGCAAAGGCTCGCCCATGGAGGAGGGATGGTGAGGAATTCACAGTAGAGTCGTTCATTTATCCCTGGACTGACCGGGGACAGCTCCCACAGGGCGGCCAGGGCCACTCTGCTGCCACGAGAAGGCTGGGAGTGAAATTCAGAGACATCCTCAGGGGGGTTCTGTCCAGTGTGTCTCTCTTCATATCTGAGCACCATGAACTACTGGGACAAATCATTTTAGACATAAAAATGTACGATTCTTGCTTGCTACATAGACCAAGTTGGATTCCCTTTGGAAGCCTTACCCCAGGATAGGGGTTTGGTTAGAAAAGGGAGACCCGCCACACACAGATGCACCCCCAGAGCCCCCTCCTACACACACCTAGTTCTCAGACACCACCCACAGCTGTGCCAGAGACACTGCTCTGCAAGTGCACGCTCATTTCTACCGTGAAGACGGGACTGGGTTTTTAAGAGCAGGGCAGAGCGCAAGGGAGACCTTGCCAAGTTTGCCACGTGGCGTGTGAGAATTCTACCACAATGCGCAATTCATTTAACTGTAGCTAGGACGCAAGCACATGTGGAGTGTGAGTGCCCAGTGCTTCTGTGACCTCTGACCTGCGCGTGTGTGTGCTGCAATGTTAGTGTTCGGTTTGTCTGGGGTATTTATTTCTTAGCTAAGGATTTTTGCCATTTATAAGGCTCCAGAGTGGACAGAATCCCTCTGTCCTTCCCCACATAGAGGTAATTCTGCACAAAAGAGACATGTATTTACTACTAACACAAAGTGATTCATGGTGTCAGCATATAGCAAGCTGCCTCTGAGAGGCCTGGGAGACAGACAGATGGACAGGAAGACCCACACAGAGTAAGAAAAGGCCTCTTAAAAATGGGAGAGAGGTGACTAGGACAGGAAGAGCCCTGGATGGGGAATAGGATGAGTAGTGTTCAGCTTCCAGCTGCACAATTCACTGCTGTGTGTCCTTGGGAAATTCACTCACCCTCTCTGAGCCTCTCTTTTCTTAACTTGGAAGATGGTGTGGGGAATAACCCCTGCTTTGATGATCTTAAGGGGCCTCTGTGAGGACTGAGATTTTTGCCTGTACAATGCTTTATAACCGTAGGGTTTGTGAATTACTGCTGTATACAGCGTTGTCTAAAAGTAAAGGGCTGACATTATTATTTATCACCCAAAGAATGAAGAGTGGCGGCAACACAAGGGGCAGCAGGTTGGCCCACACCTGCAACAGATGCCGGCTCACCTCCCCACCCCGTTCCCTCCACTCAAGGTTGGGGCAGTGAGGGACAGGGCGTGGGGCGGTGGACTCAGTGTTGGGAGGAGCAGTCGCTAGCAGCCAGAGAACTGGGCCCCAGAGTAGCAAGCTTGGGGGAGAAGGAGCAGGCACGGCCCTGACCTGCCTGCAGCGAGCTCGATCTCCAGGTGGTGTAGGAAGATGGATTTGCTGAACTCAAAATCAAGACGGAAAGCCACCTGCAAGGAAGCGGTCGCATGTCTGGGCATTGCCGGGACCAGCCCTGCCCACTCCCCACAGCCCACTCCCCACAGCCCCCTGCCGGGCTTGGGGAGGGAGAGCTTGCTAAGGGGTTGGGGAACTGCTGGCTGGGAACAGGCTGGGAAAGGGAGGACCAGGTGCTAGAGAACGTGAGCTGAGCTTCAGGGCTGCTGTGGGGACACAGCCAAAGACAACAGCTCCCACAGTGGGGTTTCTCGGGGCTGAGCCAGCCCCCCTCCCTCTTCCTCTTCTTTTGTTTTTAACAAAAGGCAGCCAGAAAGCAGCAAGTCCAGCTCCAGACTCTTTGTCTGCAGGATTTTTAGGGTAGCGGGCCTTGATGGCAGGAAGGGCCGACGGCCGTTACAGGATGTAGGGGCCAGAAGCGTTTGGTACGACCGCCTCACCCACCTCTTCTTTGTGTGTGATGGGGAGGGGATGGCCCGGAGAGGGATGAGGGCCAGTGGCCACCCAGCAGGCCAACAAGGCGTCTGCCCCTTGTCTGGCAGTGCTCCTGCCACACTGCTGACCTGGGCCCTGATGCTCCCCTTGCCCTTTGCCCCGCGGTGGGGAAACATGCGACCCTCCTCGCCTCCTCCCCGCCCCACCTGGGGGCATTACTGGGACTTTGCACAGACACCTGCTGCTCTCCCCGGTCTCACCCTCACGAGGTTTCCCAGGAGACCTCAGCAGCCCCTTCTCTGCAGGGGTGGCTGGGCATGGGTGGGGAAGCCTGGGCTGTGTCCTTCTCCATCCCCACTCCTGGGTTTGTCGGTGCCTCAACCCAGAAACTACACCTTTGACTTGTTTCTCACCAGGGAGGTGCTTTGCTAAGGAGCCCTCATCCCTGCTCCCATTTCTTCCACTTTCCCCAGCCATGCAGACCCTGCTCCTGGGAGCACAGCTGCTGCCTAGCTGGCTCCTGCCACGGCTCCTCTCTGATTCCCAAATCCAAGCAGCTTGGCCTCAATTAGATCTTCTCCTGCTCCAGAACCTTCTGTGGCTGCCCACTGTCCAGGGCTGATGTCCAAACACTCCCTGCAATCTGGTGTCTCCCTCCCTTTCCCAGCTACTTTGCTTTTCCCTTCACACACCCACCCTCTATTCACATGAGCTCTTAAGCACAGTTGGGTGGTAGGTGCTCACGAAATGGTAGTTTCTCTCCCCATCCCTCCCCATACACAGCACAGTGGCAGAGGCCAGAAATCTGAAAAACTTGTGAGGGTGCAGAACAGTGGGACTGGCTAAGGGGAGGTAGGAGACTAGTGGCTGGGAATGGTAGGAATTCTCTCTGAGTTAAAGGATGGGCTGCTAGCCTGGGGATGGCTGGCTAATTTGGTCACTTGCATGTCATTTCATGGGAGAAAAGACAAATAAAAGCCACCTCAGGCCTCCCACCCCTCCCTGGTCTTCCGTTCACTCCTGTTGCTCTTGCCTCCCTCCCCAAACTCCCTGTGCCTCCCAGTGCCCACCCTTGCCCTCCCCGACTGTCCCCAGCCTCAACCTTGGCCTTGGCCCTGAAGAAGGGGTAGCTGATGTTGCAGACTTTCTTCTGGAGCCTCCTCTCCTCATTCACGCACTCGATGTTACCGTCCGAGTCCTCCTGGAGGTGGGTGGCAGACATCATGGCAGCAGTTAGGCGGGGCCTGGGACCGGGTCTGGAGGCTCCCTTACCCCCAGCCTGCACCCCCCTCCGCAGGGGCCGCCTCAGCCCCTGATACCCATACAAAAGCCCGGACCACAGCCCTTCTGACATCTGAGATCCCAGAGACCCCAGAGGCCAGGATGTGACTTGGTTCCTGGTACTTGGCTTGACATGGGATGGGATACACTCAGAGGCTGTCGGGCGGTGGCAGGAGAATGGCAGGGGCTCATGTATGCGTCTCATGTTGCTCATCTGTTAAATGGGGGTGACAGTAACTATCTCATCTAGTTGTTATGAGGATTACATGACGCGATGCACATAAATGCAGCGCCTATCCTACGCCCTGCCTATTGTCATCACTCATATGTGGCAGCTACTGTTAGGATGATTATTTGTCCCTGCTGAGGGCTCTGCACTGTTGGGCATTACCTGGGCACACAGCTGTGCATGTCTCTGGGCATGCATGCACCCGTGTGGATGTGAGCCTGTGTCTGTGGAGACTCTGTGTGTCTGCATGTCAGTGCATGTGTGTGCATGTACCTGCTGCATGTATACGGAGCATGTGCGTTTCCCTGGATGAATATGTAGGCCACTGTGTTTTTGCATGTGTGTGCAAAAAGTGTGTGATCAGACTAACACATCTGCATTTGGCTGAGAAGGGTGCTTTCTCTACTAGAGTCCCCCTTGGCTGGATGTTGGAGAGAGAGAGGAGAGGAATGCCGACCTCGCAGCCATGAGCGTTTCCTGGGTTGGGGATGGGTGGCGGCATCTGTGAAGGTGGCAGGTCCAGGCTAGCCCTGCACCCCACCTGCCGTGTGTGGGGACACAGCACTTCATAGAACGTGTCTCCCACTTCTCTTTACCTCCACTCACTGCCAAAAGCTCTTCTGAGCCACAGAAACTAGCTCCATGATTCCCTCCCCAGGATTAGGAGCAGGCACGGGACTGGCCTTGGCCTTGTGAAGTCTGAGCCAGGGAAGCAGGGGAAGGGGGATGCTGGTGTGGGGCTTGATTCCCTCCGTATATCTGAAATCCAGACAGACACAAGTCCCCGGGCAGGAGGGGACTTCGAGAGACCATCAGGTGGGCTCTTCATCGTCAGCCTGGACTGTCACTCTGGGCAGTGGAGAGGGAGTGGGGTTGGGGCCCAGGCCTGGGCCTGACAGAAGGGACTGTGGCTGCAGATAGGCCTTGAGGTCTATTTGAGGATGGGGGAGCCCACTGAGGAGGAATGGGGGGCATGAGCAGGCAGCTCCTCGCTTTCCTGGGGTGGCCTCCCTTCACTCAGCTTCCCCTCCTGGCTGCAGGAACTGCTCCTGTGTGTGTGGCAAGCAAGGGGGGTGCTCGGGGAGGGGTGCTGGGCAGCGGTTCTGGGGTGGAGAGGACAGACTGGCCCAGCACCTGTCTTGCCCGGCACACTGGGTTCCACATTGACACTGAGATCCTCGAGGACCGGGGCTGTGTGTGAGGGTCCTGGGACCCCCAACACTGACACATGACATTGATGTCTGAGTTTACTCAACAAACTTGTCTTGAGGGTCTTCTATGTGCCCAGCTCTGGCACAGACATGGCTAAGACAAGGCTCTTGTCCCCTGGGAGTCGAGGGTTTCAAGAGGCCAGCACTTGGAGACTGATGTTTCTTCAGAGCACACAAAGGGCTGTGCCAGATGCTGTGTGGGCTGGAGGGCTGCCTGTGGCCTTGGAGAGCTTCCAGAAAGATACCCCAGAGAGCAGGGCTGAGGACTATCCTTGACCACAAAGCGCAGGCTCAGGCACCGGCACCAGCTGTGGGGCGGGAATTCCGCTCTGCTGCTCACCAGCTGTGTGGTCCCAGGCAGGCCTTAATCCCTCCCTATGCCTCAGTTTCCTTCTCTGTAAAATGGGGACACCACCATCACCACTACCACCACCACTACTGCTATGCCCGAGGCTGCTGCAAGGGTTAAGTGTACGCCAAGTGCTAGCACAGCGCTGGACGCCGTGAGTGGGCGATACATGGATGGTCACCAAGTAGGAGCAGGAGCCTCTCGGGCAGAGGAGAGAGGAATCCCAGTTGGGGGTCATGGTGGGAACCAGCAGGGCTTGCTGGGAACAAGGTGGCCCGTGGCAGGGTTAGGGGAGAAGTGGCAGGAGGTGGGTGGGATGGGCCTTGAATGCCACAATGAGGAGTCTGGAGTTTGTTCTGACAGCAGCTGGGAGTGATGAGAAGTTTTAACGTGGGGAGGAACTGGTTCTGAATCTCGTCAGAAGGACCTTCCAAGCAAGCCCGCAGGGTACACTGTTGGTAGAAGGTGTGGATGGCTGGTGGCACACGCGTGGTGTGTGTGCACCTAACCAGGGCCCAGGAGACAGGCTGAAGGGTATTCCTCTCCATGTTCCCAAAGGGCTCAGACTCCCCTGGTGCTGGTGGTTCTCAGCCCTGCCTGCACACTGAAGTCACCGAGGAAGCTTTAAAAGCCTCCCGACACTAGGCCCAAACCGAGAGCAAATCAGTTAGGACCTCCAGAGAAGGAGTCTGGGGGCAGGCTTTTTAAAGCTGTCTTGTGATTCTTTTTTATTTAATTTTATATTTTTGTAGAGATGGGGTCTCACTATGTTGCCCAGGCTGGTCTCAAACTCCTGGGCTCAAGTGATCCTCCCACCTCAGCCTCCCAAAGTGCTAGGATTACAGGCATGAGCCACTGCACCCAGCTTTCTCGTGGTTCTAACATGCAGCCCGGACCCCACCTGGCCTTCCTTTTCCTCTGCCTCAGGCAGTCTGGGAAGGTTGCTGAGGTCTTACCTTCTGGATCAAGCTGGCAAACTGCAGGTTTGCTGACTGTGAGATATTTAGGACTGTGCTGTAGGCGTTCTCGCCCCTGTTCTCCAGTGTGGCCTCCACTGCCACTCGCCGGCGTGTGCTCTCTATGATGAAAACTGTGGTGTCGAAGGACAGCGTGTATGCAGAGCAGTCCTGCGCAGGCTTCCTCAGCACCCTCTGGCAGTACTCCCTGAGAACAAGAGAGCACCAGAGATCGGGCAGATGGAATGAGGAAAGCAGGGGTAGAGAAGAGCCCCAGGGTTGGGGCAAAAAGGTGGGTCTGGGCACTTGACTGGCCTCTGCTCATGGGAATAGCCACTGGGAGAAGAGGGGAAATGGATGGCAGGGCTGGAAAGAGCTCACCCTTCAAGACCACTTCCTATTTCAAAGGCCCTTGGTGTTCCCACCATAGAGATCATACCCTCCGCTGAACCCAGAGCTCTTATTTGACCTCACCACTCATGCATCACCACTCTATGCATCCTGTTTCCCTTTTGGCCTTGGCTGCCAGGAAGCTCAGCACTAATGTAGAGATAATCCTTATTTTAGCCTAACTGGTTAGAATATGTGCTCCATTATCCTTCTACAAGTTTTGAATGTGCTATTTCTCTTTATTGTCTATGTCATGGTATATATGTTTTCTATCTAAATCATCTCATAGTTGAATCAAAGTTGAGCATAAATTATTGGAAAATATGTTACATAAATTAAGAATATGATATTGTTGATTATTTTCCCTGGTATGTTCGTTTGTCTCTTCCAGGGGATTGTGGGTCCCCTGCTCCCCCTCTGCTGGTGTCCCTGGCATCTTTCCATCAGAAGGATTGGAAAGCCCAAGGTGTTCAGCCAGCAGGCTCTAGAAGTCACCTTATTGGGGGGGCTGAAGGACAAGCACCCAGAACTCTGAGTCTCCTGTCTCTGCCTTTCATCTATTTTGTAATGGGGGCTCCAAAGAAAGAGTTTCTTTTTTTAACAAAATTTGAGATTAGATTAGACTAGTAGTTTCATATTACAGAGGAGACTTTCCTGAGGTTATGCAGGAGTTGGAGGTAGAGCCTGGGCTAGAACACAGGCTCCAAGTCAAGTGTTTGATCCACGCTGCCTGTGAGGAGGACATCCAGGAAACAATCCAGGGCCCCAGGAGCCCCAGAACCTCTGACAGTGAAGGGGAAGGGGCGAGGGTGGGGGTGGAAGGAGCCAACTCACATGGCCGTGGGCAGGTCACTCCGGGCATCCAGCACAAGGTCAGGGACACAGTGCTCATCCTCATTGCAGCCATTCCAGAAGGGCACCTGGGCCAGGGAGAGCCAGGTGTGGGCAGCTGGGTAGGGACCCGCAGCCCCTCGCCCTCCACGTACACCAGCATCTGTCTCCACCACACTAGACATGTGCTGGCTTTCCTGCACTGTCCCCAGACACCACACTGCTCTTTCTTGGGCTTTTCCATAGATGCCTCCCTCTTTAAAACGAGGCTCAAAACTCAGCTCCTCCTGGTTCCCCTCCAGTTCATAACTGAGCTGCTGGCACAGAACCCCCACCCCCACTCACCCAGCAGAGCAGCTCTGGTCAGCATTTATTGATCGTCTACTGTGTGTGGGCAAGGGCTTTGGTACTGGGGATACGAAACAAGGAAGACGCAGCTTCTGCCCTCAGCTCATGGGGAAGATTGGTGTATGAACAAATAACTAGTGTAAAATGTGCGAAAAATCCAAAGAGAAGTGCATGAGGAATAGAAGAGGCAGGGAGGAAAAACAGCTGTTTTGGCCTGTAGGAAGTCAGGGAAGGCTTCAAGAAAGTGACCGTGGGTCAGAGTTCTGAAGGACCGTCAAGGTAGCTGGGTGGACCGGGGTGGAGGTGGTGAAGTCCAGGAGGAAGGAGAGCCTGATTCAGAGGCCCTGGGGCAGGAGCAGGACAGTGAGTCGGAAATGATGGGTGGGTCAGTGTTGCTGTGATAAGAGGCACAGGGCTGAGATAGAGGAAGAGATGGTCATGGGCCTGTGTTTACAGGGCCTTGGGGTCATGCCTTGCAACTGGTAGGAGTTGCCAAATGCCTTAGGCAATGAGTGTCCTGACAGACCTCCTACTGAAGGCTGCCCTGGCTGCTGTGGGAGAATGGAGTGAGAAGATGGAGGTTCGAGGCAGGGAGGCCATTGAGGAGGCTGCCACAACATTCAGGCAAGAGGTGATGCTGGTGTTGGTGTGGTAGTGGGCATGAGAGGAGAAAATAGGTTACTGACCCCAGAGGCGGGATCAATAGGAACCTGGAGGTTGTCGGGGCTGAGGGAGAAAGGGGTCCAGGGTGTCGGCTGAGTTTCTTTTTTATGTGTCTGGAAGGATGCTCATGGCATTCAGTAATAAAAGCAGGGGTTGGCCGGGCGCGATGGCTCATGCCTGTAATCCCAGCACTGTGGAACAGGCAGATCACCTGCGGTCAGGAGTTCGAGACCAACCTGGCCAACATGGTGAAACTTTGTCTCTGCTAAAAAATACAAAAATTAGCCAGGCGTGGTGGCGCACGCCTGTAGTCCCAGCTACCCGGGTTGCTGAGGCAGAAGAATCCCTTGAACTCGGGAGGCAGAGGCTGCAGTGAGCCGAGATCGCACCACTACACTCCAGCCTGGGCGAAGTGCTTGTGGCCCACTGGGGGCGAGGACCTCAGCAGGCAGCTGGATATTCAAGCCTGGAGCTGAGGAGCGATAACTGTCACCACCAACAACATAGCCCAAACCAGGGACGAGGAGTCACAGAGTCATGTGTATCTTCAATTCACTACCTTTTCTCGAAGGAGCCCTCTCTGGCCCTCACTCAGATCCATGCACTCTTGCTTTAGGCATGGATCTACCCATCTCGCCCCCAGCTCCCCACCGCAAGGTGGATCTGCGGCTGGAAGTAGGCCGACCGCAATGGCAGCCAGCGAAGCCATATCCAGGGGTCGCTGTGGAGCCGTTGGGAAAGGGACTTAGTTCCAGATGGGGGCTTTACGGCATTCTAGCACCAAAGTTCATCCTGGTGACTTCAAGTCTCGAAGAAAAAACTGCCCGCTCCCACTAGGCATACTGTTTAAGAAGTTTGAGAACTATATAATGACCTTCAGAAGAATTTCTATCTGGCTGATTAAAATAAGTAATTTAATGTAATAAGCAACTGTTACCCTCAATAATATGGAATGGCTCACTTCCCCAAGAGGCCAGATCTTATGATATTAGAACAGTGCTGGGCATTTCGTAGAGGTAAAGTAAGACTTTTAGAATGATGGGAGGAATGTGTCTCACTTGCTGGGGGCTAGAAATCCAGATAAACCAGAGTTTTAGAAACTTAGCTGCTCTTCAAAGTTTTCAGCTCTGTTTCTCACCTTTTCTTTATAAGGTGAGAAAGAGATTTACATGAAGCCGCAACCTGCCTTTCCTATTTCCCTGCCTTGGTGATGCTGTCAGCTCTCGAGGAGTAAAAGCCCATCCTCCCTGTCTCCGCATGTCTGAATCCTGCCTAGCCTTTAAAGTCTGGCTAAAGGCCGCCTCCTCCAGGAAGCCCTGGCCTATCATCTGATTGCTTGATTGTATGTCCTCTGAGTGCATTCTGCCTCCTACCTGGCCTGTGCTGCTCATCACCACCTTGCACGGAGATCGTCCGTGTCAGAGCAGGGATTACCCTGTGTGTTAATCTGCACTGTAGGCTTCAGCCTTCTTGTGGGGTAAGTGCCATGTACTCATTCATTTGCCATAGTGACTTTGTAATTACTGCGAGAGGACAAAAATGACTTAGTGCACCCAGCTTTCCCCTTCTTCCAGCTCACTAACGAGGAATCCAACTTCGCCAGCCCAGGGGTGCAGACTTAGGAGGATGGAGGGGAGGTGTGAGGATGGGGGTTTGGCGGGGGACTGTGGGAGGCCTCGGGAGAGGGGTGTGGAGGGGCTGTGGGGGATGATGGGTGTGAAGGAGAGAAGGGAGGTTTTCAGGGGCATTGCTGCGGACTGTACAGTCCTTTCCTGGTGTTGAAGAAATGCAAGTAAGAACTTGAATAATTAACTGCTTCCTGGCCGGACTGTGTCACTTACACAGACGTTGCTCAGTGACTGGACCTCACAGAATGGCTTAAGAGTGCCGTGGTGTGTTTAAAAGTTGTTTCCTGAATCCTCAAGGTTCAGGCATTAGCTATTCCATTTTACAACTTTTGCCTGCTCTTACAGCACAGCAGCAGAATTGATCACTGCCTGACATTTTCCTTGAGTGGGATTTACATGGAGTTGCAGCTGCAGGGGGCATCTGAATGTTAGATGTCAAACATTTTGGATGCCCTAGAGCCAGGGATTAGAAAATGTGGTTGAGGGATGGGGCCGCTTCTTTCTGGAATGCTTAGGAGCTCTGTCAATCAGTTAAAACACTTCTTTTTGCAATGCTTAGGAGCTCCGTGAATCAGTTAGTCATCTAACAAGCAGAACTCCGGGCTCTAAGAGTCACTCTCTGGTCTCCATTGTCCTCATCTGTAAAGGAGGGAGGTGGGTGATCAAGATCTCAGATCCTTTCTCATCCAGTGATTCTTTGTATTTCTCCAGTGCTCACCCCTTATTCCCCTGTGCTGGGGATATGGGGAACCTTAAACAGGAGAAGGCCTGGGCCTTGCCTTTAAGGAATTGATCTGCTAATACTCAGCACAGGCCCCGAGGGAGGTGGGAAGGAGCCACACTGTGGGTTTGCCGAGACAGAAGGTGGGAAGGCGAGGTGAGGGATGGTGTCCTCTGCACCCGGCACACTCAGGCTCTGGCCTTTGGGGAGGAGGTGGAGGTGGGGGTGGGGTTCATGCCTGAGGTATGTGCCCTGTACCGAGATGTACCGAGACTCTGAGGGTGGTGGGCCAGCCGTCGTCCAGCATGGGGCCATGGTCAGGGTCCTCCAGGGAATACTCGGCTGAGAAGGTCACTGGCTTCACATAGTCAGCAGTGTCCTGGGGGGTGGAGACAAGGGCAGGGTTGAGGGAGGAGAGAACGTCATTTTATGAGCCAGGACCATGGATGCTGAGATAGAACTTTCACCTTCCTAAAGTGGCAGGGCAGCTGCCCTGTCCCCTCAGGATGAGTCCGCGGGTGGATGGAGGTTTCTAGCAGGTCTGTTGGTGGGAAGAGTGTGCCTCTGTGAAAGGAGCTCCAAGCTCAGCTTATGCCAACCTAGCTGCCTGGCTGTTTCACCAAGCTCCTGAGCATCCTTCAGGGCCAGACTCCCATTGCCCGGATACCTTGGCCTCCGGGAAGCCTGGCAGTGCCGGCCTGCATCCCACCCCACCCACCACTCTGTTCAGACCAGTTACGCCTGCTGCTCACGTAGCATTTGAACCATTTGACTGTGATCACTCTTCCTTCCCAAGCAAGGAATGGGCCTGGAGCCTCCCAGCATGGCCCTAGCACTGTAACAAGGGCTTCAGCATGTGGAATGAGTGAATGAACAAACTCATGAGCAAGACAGGGGCACTCAGGTTGGTTCTGAGCATAGATGGGAAGTAAAAGGGTTGCTTATAGCTGCCTAAAAATTTCCCCTTGGAACTTGCAATCCCTGATTATATAAAGGCAGTGGCTCTCAAACCTGAGCTGGTATCAGAGTCCCCTGGGAGCTTGTTAAAATATGGGGTGCTGGCCCCATTCCCAGAGTTTCTGAGTCAGAACACGTGAATTTCCAAGTTTGTGGGGAGGATGAGGACGCTGCTGGTGTGGACGCATCTCAGGGGACCCCTTAACAGGGATGTGCCTTCTCACACCTGCTCACGTCTCTGACCTCTGGCCATTGAACTACTGGGGCCAGGAGGGCTCTGAGTGACCCTGCTTGCATCTCTGAGGCTGGAGCTCTGGATAGAAGTAAACCTCTCATCCTCTTCCTTAGCTATAAAATGGGGCACCAGGCCACTACCCTGCTCGTGACATCACTGGCGCCCCTCTCTGTCTCTCCTCCCGTTTTGTACATGCCACTGCCTCCTGGACCTGGCCTTCAATTGTTAGCTGCTGCCTGCTTACCCCTCCCTTTGGGGCTGTGCCCCCCACTGGCTGCTCCTGGTTCTCTCTGCTGGACCTACTGAGCCCACCTTCCTTCCCTCGGCATCTGAGAGTGGCAGGATAAGAGGTTTTGGAAGGAGGTCCAGTGAGGTGGTATGTAGCATGTCTCTGGGGCATGAGGTGGGATTGTCGAGTGGCCAAGTTCAGGGGATACAGACCCCGGCTGGCTTCCTGAGGTCTGCTGGGGGCTCAGAACCAGCCAGGCACCAGGTGGACTCTCTGCCTCTCCCACGGCAGGTGCTCCTTCCTGTAGGAGCTTGGGCTCTGCTGATGGGGCTGCCAGCTCACCAGGACATGGAAGTTGATCCTCTCACAGAGCTCCTGGCCGGAGGAGAGCAGGACAGCTCTGTTGGTGAATCGGTCCCCGCCCTCGTCCAGGTGGGCCCTCGGTGTATACCGCCTCTCGTCCATGGTGGCATTGTATCTGATGCCTGCAGGAGGGGAGAGGGCAAGACCACAAAGGTGGAGCCACATGCCCATCCAAGACTGCCTCCTCCAGGAAGCCCCCCAGGCTGGCCAGAGGAGAACTATTCCTTTCCTCTCACGAGCCCCAGTGTGGGTGAGAAACTCCCACAAGGAGAGCCAGTGATTGCATGAGGAAGGAAAAGGAAGGAACCAAAGAAAAGGGGGAGGAAGAGGGTGGAGAAAGAGCAGGAGGAAGAAATGGAGGGAAAGTAAACACCGCAGACAAGGTAGGGAGACAAGATGTGGGGCCAGGGCGGTGCCATGTTGAGCCCCTGCTGCAGTCAACAACCCCCTCCGCCTCTCCCTCTACCTTCCCTGTCTCTCCCTGGGCTCTGGGATCCCCTCAGGGCTGGTCAGAGCCTTTGCTGGGTGCTTCCTGTCACACCAGTGAGGGCTGGCCAGCCCCTTCCCACCAGCTCCTCAAACATTTGACTCCATTCTGGGGCATAAAACCTGCAGCCTCCTCCCCTTCAATTAGGTTTTGTCAATTCCAGGAAAGACTCAGTCCCTTCTCCTGTTCTCCAGCCCGCCCGCAGGTTGCTGCTGGCTCTCCTATCTGTCTCCTCTCAGGGATGGAAGTTGAAAGAGAGAGGGGCACAGCCCCCAGGCCAGCCTTTGTTCTCATCTTCCTTTTGGTCTCTGTCTGGTCCTGTTCCTTGGCTGAGATGCTCTCTGAGTCCCCGTTTCCTGTGCCAGTGCAGACAGTCCTGGAACCTGCAGCTCACTTCCTGAGACCACCTGGACCTGGGGCTGTCAAGAGGAGGTATCTGACTCCAGACTTAGCTGGAAGTGATGGACCCTCAGAAGGAAACTGCCCTGCTGCAGACTCACACCCACTTCTGAGCAAGGCTCCCTGCCGCGAACTCACACCCACTTCTGAGCGGGGCTCCCTGCTGCTGGGGTCTCATTGACCTGGACTTCTGGTTTCCAGCACCCCCACTGTAGGACTCCTGGGTCTGCCTCTTCCTCTGCATCCAGGCAGACTTCTGGGTTTCCGCACCCCACTTTGCTCCACTGGCATCAGTCCTGTGTTCTGATCCAAACTCTGCACCCAGACTGTTTCCTTCTTCTCTTGTCCTCCCTGTCATGATCACCCCTGCTCACTGCCACTCTCACCCTGGCATGACATCCCCTCTTTGCTCTTTGTAATGACAGCATCAAATGGGGTCCAGTGGTCATCCAAGGTGGCTCTAGGGCGACCTGGCACTCAGCATCCATTTCAGGAAAAGCCCAGGCTTTGAAATAGAGTAAGGTGCAGGGGAAGACTGGAGCCGGGGGGTGAGGAGAAAGGAGAGGCCTGCTTTACCAACAGTTGTCGTTTGGAAGTGGGGTGCCAGGAAGACGGGCGTGAAGCAGAGGAAGGCGGCCAGGCAGGTGGCATCCCTGCCACTGCGCTTGCAGTCTCTGTGGAAGATGTTGATCTTGGATGGCTCAAAGTGGAGGCTGGCATTGATCTGAACCACAGGGCGGGACCTGCCGGAGAAGGGCCAGTGAGCTGGGGTGGGGCAGGGGCTCAGGCTGCCCTGCTGTGACCACGGGGAAAGACAAGAACCAGATGTGAGTGGAATCTGCAAAGCCACTGGAGGGGGTGAGGTGGAGGATGGAGGGGGCTTTGGATGTCAAAGGATTGGCAAGAGGGAGCACAGGGGAAAGAGGGGCTTAGCCACCTCACAGCCCCTCCATGCAGCCTCTCAGCACTTTCCCCCAGGGGCTGTGCTCGCTGTGGATCATGCTGACTCCCCTTTGTTCCCTCATCACCTTTTCTATCAGTGGTTCCCCACCTGGATGCACGTATGAGTCATCTGAAGAGCTTAAAAAAATCCTGGTGCCTCAGCTACACCCTAGGCAAAACCACATCAGAATCCGGCCTTCGCAGGTTTTAAAGCAGTGCCTCTGAAATTTTCGTATGTGTGCACGCCCCCTGGGGATCGTGTTAAAATGCAGATTCTGATCCAATAGCTTGGCACCGATTTTGCATTTCTAACAAGCTCCCAGGTGATGTGAACGTTCCATGGACCACACTTTGAAGAGCGAGGCGTTAAAGTACCCCAGGTGATTCCAGCATGCAGCCAGCACCCATCCACCCCCACACCACCCCATCCAGGTAACCAAGGAAACACAAATTTACCCTTATACCAGCCTAAGTCAAATGTAATTAGGAACGAAACCTATTGCCTCTCCCAACCATGAATGTAGATAGAAAGAAATAGGAGTAGAGTGGCTTAGAGGTTTCATAGCTTCAACGTGATGATCTGTACCAATACTCTGTTCTTCTTGGCATAAAGGTGAACAGCACCTCTGCGTTGTAGAGTGAAAGGGTGGATTTGAGTCTTGGCTCCATGGGTTCCTCACTAGACCTTGGCAGGTCACATGAACTCTGCGATGGGGGATTGTGAGGATTAGAGGAGGTGAGAATGTCCTTTGACAGTGTAGAGTGCTGTGTCAACACAGTGGGTTACATCTGAAGTTCTCAAACTTGACTGCCCATTGGAGTCACTTGGGGAGTTTTAAAAAAATTACTGCTGCCCAGGTCCCTCCACAGAATTCTGCTTTAATTGGTGTGGGTAAAGCCTGGGCAATGACATTTTAAAAGCTCCCCGGTGATCCTAATGGGCAGCCATGTTTGAGAACTATGGGGCTTGACCATAAAGTCTTCCCAGAGGACTCTGGCCCACAATTTCATCACTATTTAGGTAGCACATAAGTGTGGACTTCAAAGGCTAGAACTTGATCCAATCATTTCTGTGATTCTGATTATCCTGGGGTGTGTGCGCATATGTGTATCTTGTTTCCTGTAGAGGAGTTTATGTGTTACTTTAAAGACCTGCTAGGTTCTGTATACCCCTCTCTCCAGGCCTTGGTCATCTGCCTTGCTTTCTTGGTTGGAACCAACGCAGTGAACACCTTTACCACGCCTTGCAAGCCCAGGCTGCTGTTGCTGCCACCATCACCACCACCAAGGACCTAAGAGCCCCCACATACAGCACAGACCTTCGAAGAGACAGACCCTACTCCTATACATTAGTTGGGCTGCACAGGCCCTGGCTTCCCAGTGCTCCCTAGAGGGCCAGGGGACACCACCAGGACTGTTGGGCAGCAGATGCTCTGGCCATGACAAATGAGGGCTCTGAAGGAGCCACAAGTCTGCTGCTCCCCCTTCTTTCCCTACAATGGGCTGTGTTATGCCACACTGGAAATGCCGAGATGCTGAGCAAAGAGCAGTACGCGTGGTGAAGACAGGCTGGCTTGCTCGGCATCTGTGCTCCCTTCCGGCTTCACTTTTGCTTCTGGGATTGCACCCCACTCCCAAAGCATTCAAGAGGCTTTTGCCTCAGGCTCTGTTTTCTAGGGAACCCGGAAGAAGACATTTCCCTCTTGGGTTGTAGTAGCCTTGCGAACAGGAGCCCGTCCTTTCCTTTATTCTCCCTGTGAAGTTATATATCTCTGTTCAATGCCTTTTTAAAGTTGTAGGGCAGATAAAATTGCATTTATATAAAATTATAAGTAGCGGAAAAAGGACTGGGAGAAGATATGCCGCAATATTAATAGTGGCATTGTTAAGGTGATGGCAGGCTGAGCGATTCTTTTCCTTATTTTATAAATGTTCTTCATGTTATTGTATTTATGATGAAACATACCTCATCAACATATGTGAAAAAATACTCGAGGTCTTTTTTTTCTGGCTCAAAAAGTAGCCAACATATGGTAAAATAAATGGGTGTTTAGGAAGCATGAAAATGAAGCCCCGAAGAAAGGAAGCAAGAAGTCAGAGTGCTTTGGAGGAAAGAAATCTCTGTATTAGATAAACATTCCTCCATGCCAGGGTAGAAGGAAAGGTCCTCCCGGATGGTAAAAATATGCTCAACTTGCCCCTGCAAGTGTTATAGCTTGAAAAGCTGAAGTGGAAGACATGCTCGAGTAGCCAGAACTTTTAGGACAAATTCTAACAGCGGGGGCTTTTGGACAGGACTTCAATTTATATTGAATTTACACTGATTCCACCAAAAGGAAATGTGTAAGCAAGTTGGGGTAAGAACAGGGTGAGTCTAGCTGAGGGCAGTTAAAGACAAGAGAAAAAGATCCTGAAGCCCGTTTTTAAAACCCCTGCATTCATTGTGACCTTCAGGGGAGCCCAGGAGGTGGGAACAGTGGGGGAACCAACCAGAGAATCACAGCGTTGCCAAGGGCTCCCACTGCCAGGTCGATGAGCCCATCCTCATTGAGGTCCAATTGCCCGTGGATGCTGCAGCCAAAATACTGGAGGCCGGTAGCCAGCTCTGAGGCTGTGATTCTCTGCAGGGAGCAGGAAGAGAGGGGGAGGGCATGCACACCGTGAGTGTGGGGGCGGGCAGCCCTGAGCTGCAGGAACAATCAGGAGCCTGTTTGAAATCAGGAAGAAGCTTCCCCAACCCAAAGCAATCTCCTCTTCTGGCCTGTCATGGCACCTGAAATTCCTACCATTCAAGTCATTCTTTTGGATTAAAATATCGTGTCTTAAAAGAGTTCCCTATTAAGTGTAAATACATGTTACCTGCCAAGCGACCCATCCACGTCTCGCACACTGGTCTAGTTTTTAGGCTATCTTACTAATAAACCGTGGGGCAAAAGGATGATCCTCAGGGGATGGGACCCAAGACGGGTCGGTTTTGAGGTGGGCACGATTTCTAGCACGAAGCTTTTCCAGAGAAGAGTGAGCCCAGAAGAGATGCTCCACTGGTAGGCAATTGCATGTGTGCATGTCTTGGGAGGAGTGAGGGTCAGGTGCCAGGGATTTGTTGTTGTTTGTTGTTGGGGTAGGATAAAGGTAAGCAGGGAGAGGGTGCCAAAGTGGGTGGTGGGGGGGATCCTGAAGGTAAAATGTGACCTTTTCAAAATTTCCACGTGGGGAAGCCTGACCAGGACAGATTGCCATCTGTTCCTGTGAGAGGGCACGGAAGAAAATCCTGAACCAGATAAGGCACAGAAGCTCCTGGGACCCCTGCAGCCCCATTTGCTCCATCCACTTCCCCGGGGAAGACTGACCTGCTTAGGTGTCTTCAGGATGCTGCCTCGGAAGCCGTGGAAGATGTAGATGGCTCCTGCGTGGTTGTCCTCGAGGGGGGCTCCCACCACCACATCGTCGTAGGAATCCTGGTTGAGGTCTCGAACTGAGGCAATGGAGGACCCAAACCGGGCATTCTGGTAACTGTGTGAATCCTTGAGCGTTCCGTTATAAACAAACCGGTTCTGCAAAACCAGGGGCAGAAAAAGGCTGGGGAGGGCTTGGCAAAAGTCCTCAGGCTCATAATTCCCTCTGCAGGCTGCTCCGGCATCCTCTCCCCACTCCATTCCCCCAGATCCCCGTCTCTGGCTATATGAGCCCAGCCACAGAAGAGGCTCTGATTCTCCCCAGGCCTGGCTCCAGCACTGGCCTCGCTAGTAACCCATTTCCCTCGTGGCTACCCAAGTTAAAGCAGAGGCTGGGGCCCCTGAGAAGCTGCCCAGCCCCTGCCCAGCTGTACCTGTCTCAGCTCGTAGACGTACACCTTGCCTCGCTCGCGGCCCTCACTGAAGTACATGGGTGCACCCACCAGCAGGACATCAGTCACACCATCGCTGTCAATGTCCACCGAGGTGATCTCACTCCCAAAGTAAGAGCCTATCTGCGGCACGTGATGGGAGAGAGTAGTGGGCTGGCTGTCCAGCTCGCACAGCCCAGAGTCCTTGCCTCACCGGCAGAGGGAAGCCAAGGTCATCTTTTGACTCAGAATTTTTGGTGAACAAATGGGTCCTCCCTTCTCATGCGCTCCTTCCCTCTCGTCTCCCTCAGAGCGGACTGGCCTGTTTTCAGTTTGCTCTTCTCCCCTTCCCTCTTTTCCTTCTGTCATTATCCCCTTCCCACTCTTCTTTCTTTCTGTTAATTTTATTGGTGGCCATTTGTCTTGTGTGTAAAGTGAAATAATGGCAAAAAATAAGGAGAATATTTAAAAGTATGAAGAAGAAAACAAAAGTTACCCACAATCCTGACATCCAAATATAACTACCATGAATGTTTTAGCAGATTTTCTTCTAGTTTTTTTCCCCCTGAGGCATGTTGCCTATTTGTACTTGTGTTTTATTTTTACAGATTGGAGTAATAATGCAAATATAGTTTATACACTGATTTTTAAATAAAACAGTATATCATCAACACTTTTCTATGATGTATTATATTTTCTTTTTTTTTTTTTTTTTTTTGAGACGGAGTCTCGCTCTGCCGCCCAGGCTGGAGTGCAGTGGCCGGGTCTCAGCTCACTGCAAGCTCCGCCTCCTGGGTTTATGCCATTCTCCTGCCTCAGCCTCCCAAGCAGCTGGGACTACAGGCGCCCGCCATGTCGCCCGGCTAGTTTTTTGTATTTTTTTAGTAGAGACGGGGTTTCACCATGTTAGCCAGGATGGTCTCGATCTCCTGACCTCGTGATCCGCCCGTCTCGGCCTCCCAAAGTGCTGGGATTACAGGCTTGAGCCACCGCGCCCGGCCGATGTATTATATTTTCATCTACAACATAATCACTGATGATTCCACAGTGCTTAAAATTATGCATGTATCATAATGTATTTAATCAATTATTGCTCGACAGTTAGCTTTTTTTTTTTTTTTTTTTGAGACAAGGTTTTGCTCTGTCACCCAGGCTGGAGTGCAGTGGTGCAATTTTGGCTCACTGTAGCCTCGAACTCCTGGGTTCAAGTGATCCTCCCACCTCAGCCTCCTGAGTAGCTGGGACCACAGGCACTTGCCACTGCGCCTAACTATTTTTAAACATTATTTGTAGAGATGGAGTCTCACCATGTTACCCAGGCTGGTCTGGAACTCCTGTGCTTCGGTGATCCTCCCACCTCACCCTCTCAAAGTGCTGGGATTACAGGTGTGAGCCACTGTTTTTAATTTTTGATGTTATAAATCATTCTGGCATTAGTATCGTGGATGGTGAACTACGATTTCTTTCAGTGTCTGAGCACTTTCTGTGTTCCCCTTCCGTTTGGGGTGCAGTGCTCCCCACTTCAGTGAGGACACCATCCACCCCCTCCTCAGAAACCCAGAAACCCTGACTCCGTCCTCCACCTCTCCCACCTGCAAACCTGCCAGCAAGTCCTACCTGGTGGGTGCCAATTCATCAACTACTCCCTCCTGCTTCTTCCCTAGGTGAGGCGCCTTCTAAAGGGCCTTCCAGCCTCAGGTTGGCCCCTTCAGCCCACCCCCATGGCAGCTGGCGTGGCCTCTAACACCATTCCACCTCTTGCTTTTGGGGTGGTATCTAAACTCTCCAGCAGGACCGTGCTAGACCAGCCTCCCTCCCCAGCCTCTGTCCCCACAAGCTCCTGCTCCCAATGCAGTGCTCCTGGGTCCTGCCAAACTGAGTTATTTCTCTTCTCCAAAAGCCCCAGGCCTTGGCCGGCTTCCAGGCTTCCCTCTGCACAAGCTTTTCTCTTGCATGCACTCCCTGCCCCTGCGTCCTCCCCACATCATCCCCTGCCATCCCTCAGGTCTCAGCTGAAGTGTCGCTTCCTGTTAGAAGCTGTCCTTGACCTTCTCCACTCCGCTCCCTCCCCCTTTTCCATGTGCCTTCAGCTCCACACTCCTCCCACCAGCCCCTGTTCCCTCTGCTGGGATCCTCATGAGGGTGGGCATTGAACCTGCTGTGTTCCCTCTGGGCCAGGGTACTGTGCCTGGTACATAGAAAGTAATTAATTAAAGCTGGGTTTCTAAGGAAAGGGGAAGGCACCCTGTTCATGGACAAGCCCTGTTTGGGATGGTTTATAGCCTTGGGTTAGCTCATGTGAGCCCCATGCTACTAGGAGAGAGAGTCATCCTCATTTTACAAGGGAAGGAACCAAAACTCAGAGAACTGGAGTTTCTTGCCCAAGGTCAGAAGGCTGGTCACCTGGTCACCGCCAAGCTGGTTGGAATTGGGGTCTGTCTGACACCCTGGCCCATGACTCTGCCTACCCCATCCTTCTCTGGCTTAGTGTGTTTTCAGAAGAAATCTATTCTCAAGGATTAAAAGCTGTTAACTGAGGAGAAAGATAAAAAATTTAGAAGAGAGGAAAGGGAAATAGTACACATGGGTGGGAGAGGGAAAAGATGTGCCTACATAAAGTAACTAAGAAGCAGACAGAGAGCAAGTGAGGAGGGGGGGAGAAATTTGTCTAAATATGTGGCCTCAGCTATGTGGGTCACCGCGATTTGGAATTCACTTAATTTAGCTGCCTTCAGCACTGCGGTTTCTCCTTCGGATGTTGGAGGCGGAACTGGGCAGGAAAAATGTCATAAATTCATCAGCAAATTCCCTCCAGCTCTCAAGGTCTAGCCCTCCATTCCAAAAGAGTTGGCCCTGGGCGAGTGTGGGCAGGCAGGGTGGAGGGTGAGAGCTTCGCCGCCTGGAATGGCTCGCACCCAAGAAACAGGAGGAGGAATGGCAGGAGGGTAGCACTCTGCAGCGAGAGGGATTTAGGTTAGACTAGGTGAGGAGCAGGTTCTCACAGTGACAGGCCAAGGGCAGTCATGGACTTAGGAGACAGGGCTGTTCCCAGGCTCAGGAGAGCTGACAGGGAGCTGGGGACAACATGGAAGGGCCTGGACAGCACTCAGCTCTGGCCTAGAGAGGGCACGGATGCTGCTGGTTAGGAAGAGCCAGGACTGGTTTTGGGGTTATTGGGGGTCAGGAGATGGCATGATGCAGGCAGCCCCACCAAGAGGGTTCTTGGCTTGACCCAGTCATGAATTCACCATAGAACCCTGGAAAATCCACATTGCTTCCCAGGAGCCCAGTTTCCCTCTGCTCTGGAAGTGACTTGGATTGGAGCCCTGTTTTCACCACCAATGACTCTTATCATAGCTTTCCAATTTGCATTCATCACTGTCCAACACAGCACTCTTAGCAGCACAGTCTGGTTGCCAACCACCTCCCTGTGGGGCAGTGGCATTGGCAGCCTTCCCATTCCTCATTGCTTCCATTCCAGGAAAAAGGAAGCAGCTGGCATCCTGGAGGACCCATGGGACCTTCTGTGGGTGGATGCACACTCCTGCCACTCCTGGAAGCATGAAGGTGGCTGGAGGAACATGACTGCCCTTCGGAGCACCCAGTGGCCCAGGCGTGCTGTATTCACTGCCCTCCCATTTGTCTGATCCGCCCCTCTTCCCTCCGTCCCTGCCCCGGGCTCCCCCTCCATTACCTGCTGGCCCCGCAGAGCCTGGTGGATGGTGAGGCTCCGGTTGTTGTGCATGGTGAACAGGATGACTTTGCCCGTGTGGTTGAACCGGGGGGCTCCGGCCACATACACCCGCCCCTGCCTGGAGGACACGACCGATGTGACTGTGTACCCTGCCACAGGAGGAAACAAGCTGATATTTGGCACCGTGTCCTCAGCAGGCCTTGCTTGGCCCGGTGCATGGCTCGGCCGTGCCAGAGGATGGGCCAGAGGTGGGGTAGGTTCAGGACCAGCTGAGCAGATTCAATCATTCAGGGCTGTAATTCCTAGGGGCAGCTGGGGAGGCCTGGAAGAGGCAGGGCCCAGGGGAGGGTTTGGAGGGTAGGGAGGACTCACTGCACCCCAGCCCCTACTGGAGAAAATAAAGGAAGCCAGGTGGGGCTGCTAAAAGACTAACTTGAAATGCACACATCCCTCCTTCACCCGCTCATGAGCACGGCGGAGGGCAGCAGGGAGTAGGGCAGACTCTAGCCTCACTTCAGTTAATATTGGGGATACTTTGTTTTGGTTCCCCACCAATCTTCACTCTTAGGGACTAACCAGTGTCCTCTTTATTACCACAAATGCCTGCTAAGTGGCCCACTGAGGACTAGAGTGTTAACCGTAAAGGTGGAAGGAATTGGTCTGCTTCAGATATTTACGTGGGGTCTCAGGGATTCTTGCAACCCCAAAGCTTTGCAGACTCAAAGGAGGAAGCTCCCAGGCTCCTGTCAGTCCCATACGTGCAGCATGCCAAAGAGAAAGAAATGGAACCCCAGGGGCTCTTTCGGAAAGGCTGCCAATCCCTTTTCCTGGTATGGCTGTGCCTGATCACTGTGAATCTCATGACCCACCCAGTACCCAGGAAGCAAATGTGCAGCATCTTCAGGCAACTCTCCTGAAAGTGGGCTCCAGCAGGTGTGGAAAGCCGATTGCATCCCAGAATCCCACTTTCTGCCAGATAATCTTGGATCCCAGATTTTAAATGGGTGTTGGACTTTGTTGACAGTCCCTGGGCTGTTTCTGGGGAACAGATGTCTCTTGCAATGCACGTGTGTGAGTGTGTGTGCACATATATGCGTGTGCATATGTGTATCTGTGTGTGTAACACTGTCACTTGGGTCCCATTGGCTGCTTCCAGAGTGGCTACAGGGTGTACAGATGAGCTGACTCAGTGCCTGGGGGTGAACCACTCTGGTTCCAGACACAATAGTTTTCACTCTTGAGGCTGTACTTTGGGAAATGAGGCTTGACAGGTCCATAATACGAAGACCTCACAAGGGGTGGCTAACATGGCCATGTATTTAGAGCAACCATAAATATATGGGTGGGGGGAGCTTAGCCTTGTGGTGTGGAGCAAAGGTTTCTTTTGAGCTGAGCCCTCAGTGACACTATTGAAAATGTTCTCAGTAGGCCTTGAGTTTCTGGGCCTGCTTGGAAGGAGGGGCACTGAGACGCAGTCTGGGGGCCAAGTGTCCTACGGGCAGGTGTGGGTCAGCATTCAAAACTCACAGAGCTTCCTGCCTTCCAGCTGTCTGTAGGCAGCACCTTTGATTCCCAGGCAACTCTCTGGCCAGCAGTAGGGGCCATTCTGAGGCTGGGCCAGCCTCCCTACAGGCCTGATGAAAGGGTAGGGCCATGGCCCGAAATCTATACTGCACCCCCAGTAGAGGCTGGGAGCCGGCCTCCTGGTCTCCTTCCCCTGTAGTGCTCCTCTGGGCCTGCTTGGAAGGAGGGGCACTGAGACGCAGTGATCTGCCTTTCTGTTTAATGCCTCGTAGCACCTGCGTCTTGCGCCCCTTCTTTGGTTTCCTTACTTTCAGCGCAGTGCTGTGCACTTGGGAGGAAACACAATGAAACACGAATGATTCTAGTTTCTAGTTAAAGGGTTGCTAGCCTTTGTTCTTCCAGCATCTTTCCCAGTGTTTGAGCATTTGCCAAGGCAAGGACTCCAATCTTTCTCTCCTTTATTTGTGCTTTTATCTGAGCTCCCACCTCATTTGTGTTAAAATTATATGTGCACACGTCTGTGTCTCTCAGGAAGCAGCTTGAGAGCAGGTGCTGTGTCCTGCTTACCACGGCACTTTAGCACGGCACTCTGATAGCATCAACTGCAGTGCTATGCAATTCAGGTTTAACACCTTGCGAATTAAATGGACCGCAGGCCCTAGGGCCAGGCGCTGTTGGGAAACTTCTAGGGATCTACACTTCTGGATTTTCTAGCACAGTCCTGATTCCAGCATTTTGCCCGTTTGTCAGCTGAGGGTCCCATAGTTGGGGATAGAAAACAGGGTAACCACAGTGTGGGCAGAGTCATAGGCAGGGTATTGGCTAAAGAGCTGAGGAACAAAGGTCAGGATGGGATGAAGCACCAGAGAGATGGACACATGGACAGATTCGCTGTCCACTCTGGGTGGCCCAAGTTCATGGAGGAGTGGGGTCTGAGGAAGCCTTAATGAGGGGTGACTTCACAGAGAGTGGACTTGGTTCAGAAATTCAGAAAGACCCAAAGACAGTGGGGAACCCCCTCTTGCCGCCCTCCCCTCTGGCCCTTCCTTTAGAAAGGAACAAGCCTTGGCAAATGGGACATGGCTGGGGATGGCCAGGTGACTGCTCCTGCAGAGCTGGAAGGTGACTTTGGCCAACAGGCTAAGGCCTCGCTGCTAGGACCTTCACCATCGATGATGTGCGCTTCTCTAGATATCCAATTCCAAAGTGCTTCATGGGCAGCGACTTCTGCCTTGATTATGAACATTAAGAAATAAAAACAAGTGCAGATTCCACTCGACTTGCGTTTTGCCTTCAGAAGGCAGGCTCGGTGTACTGGAACCCTAGTCAGCCCCAAAAGCTTTAAAGGCACAACAACAGCTGACCCAGAGTCTAGAAGCACCAAATGAAACACATTGGAGGGAGCGGGGAACTGCTTGTCCTTTATTCTGCCTATTGATGGAGTGCCTGTTATACGCTGGGCAGGGTGCTTGGCATGGTGGCTACCAGGGTGGAGAGGAAATGCCCCCAGGGATGCTCTTCAGAATTGGATGCTTGAATTAGCCCAGAATATACACAGCAGGCCCCCCTCTCGTGTGTGGGCTGGGGGTTCTGCAGCCCCTGGGTGCCCTCCCGGCCCACCACCCGCCAGCCTCCCCTCACTCTGGGCTCTTACCCAGGTATGCACCGTGGTTCTTGAGCTCCTCGGGGAACTCTTTCAGGTAGGACTCGCGGAGAGGAATGAGCTTGCCGGCACTCGTCTCCTTTAGCACAGCTCCGTTCCAGTCATAGGCACCAACGGCTCCCAGCAGAACCCCATCCTGGCATTGGGAAGGGGATACACATCAGCACCTGTCCTCATGGGCCTGTTGCCAGGAGCCACGTGACGTCCTGTGATCAGTGACGCCCCTGCCAGCCACCTCAGGCACCTTCTCCTGGGTGCATTATTTAGCAACGTAACTTCTGACTGGGACTCTTGGCTTTTGAATGAGCCAAGGAGACATTTTTGCCCCATTCCATCCTTAGGACAAAATGGGTCAAACTGATCCCAAGGACAGGAACTTAGGGAAAAAGGAATGTTCTAGAAACAAACTGTAAATCCAGGGCCAAACCTCCATCCCTCCTTGGGTTTCAAAACCCTCTAGGGACCCTCTCGCCACTGTCCACTCCTGACATTTATTGAAAGAGGGAAAGGGCCTCCTGCACTTGCCCTTCTTCAATATTTCTTTGCAGTGTCTGAGTTGCTTCCCTGCATGTAAATCCTACTCCTTGGTTTCTTCAGCAAACATTCACTGAGGTCTCCTTTGTGCCAGACACTTGTTTGGTGCCAGGGATATTGTCCTCCGCCCCCAGCCACGCCCCCTGCTCCCTGCCACAGAGCTTGAGGATACAAAAAAATACTCAAACAAACACGCAGTTGCAAACTGTGATCAATGCAATCAAGGAAAACCACAGTGAGGCTGAATCTAGATTGAGATGGGGGTCAGGAAAAGTCTCAAGGTTGTTATGTTTAACTGTGCACCTGAAAGATGGGTAGGGCTAGAAAGAAAGAAGAGCTGGAGAAAAGGGCCAGGAACACCCTGTGCAGAGGCCCTGAGGCTGGAGAGAGTGCAAAGCCTTTGTTCCTAAGGAACTGAACGCTGTTCAATGGGGCTGGAGCACCAAGTAAGAGGGGAGGAGAACCTTGACATGAGGCTGGGCAGATAAGCCAGGGCCACCTCCATGACAGCCAGCACCCAAGGCACTGGTGCTTGGGCTTGTTTCTCAGGGCTTGGAGGGTCTTGTTCTACCCACCAGTTGTAGGACAAGGGGAAGCTGCAATGCTTGGACAGGAAGACAGGAAACTCTGGCTCCTTGAAGGGAAGTTTCTAGGTTACTGACCCCATGGCCCTTACTTGAAGACTGGGTCCACTCACCTTCTCTCTTGTGTACCCCCGATGCCCTGCTTCAGCAAGCCACACAACTAGTGGGTACAGGCAGACAAACAGCCAGCACTTGGAAGAGGAAGGAAAATGACCAGGGACAATGAGGGGCCCAAGGAAGGTGGTGGAAGCAGGGAAGGGCTGCCTTTTGGGTTACCTTGGTGATTACAGGGGTGGGGGCAGACTGTCTGGATCCCAGCTTTGGGCTTTCAAAACACAGGCTGGTAAAGTCACCACTGTCTCCCATGGAGCCTTCCCTGAGCCTGGCTGCCTGGCTGCCTGGGTGAACTTGAGATTCCCACCACTTTACAGAGTCAAGCTGATCTTATCAAAGAGTTAACATATCCTAACCCTACAGAGGTAGAACTGACTGTTCAGACAGAATGTTTTTACAGCTATAAATAAGTTGGTCTTGGGAGAGTCAGTGTGCTTGGTTATGTTTCACATTGCACTTTCTAATTAGCCTTCTTCCTCCTACTCTGTGCTCGAGCCTCAGCCTAGGAGGCTCTGACAGTCTGTCTGGGCCAGGACGGGAGCCAGGAACTCACATATTCGCTGTCCACAAAGTCACCGCCAACATTCCTGCACGTGGGGTGTGCTGTATTCTTTGTGGAATACTTTCTCACCCGGCTGCCCATCTGGGCCCAGAGGCCTTGTGAAATTAGAAGGGCAGATGTTCATTATCTGCACTTGACAAATGAGCCGTGAGGTTCAGAGGGAGAAGGGACTTGCCCAAGGTTACACAGCAGGTCAGAGGCAGGGCTGGGGCTTTGACCAGACAGGTGAGTAGGGCCGAGAAGAAAACATCTCTCTGTTTCCCCAAAGCCTGCTGTGGGTCCTGCTTTCCATTTTCCACCTGAACCCTCCTGAGGGAGGAGCGCACTCTTTGGGGTCTGACTTTCTTCCTTTCTTTCCTCCGTCTCTCTGCCTGCTGAGTCCAAGTTTGTAACTGCCGACCAGGCTTCTGTGCTTCATGGACAGGCCTTCGAAGATGAATTTCCGGCTCTGCAGATGGCAGGGAGCGTCTGTGATGTACTGAGAAGGGCTGGCTTGGCCCAGCGTCCAGGGCTTCAGCCGGGGAGACCCCTCACACTGACTCTCCTTGTGGGAGCTTGGGGAATTCCGTCCTGACTTTTGGGTTTGGCAACACTGGGCCAGGCGATTGCTTACAGTCTCCCACCTCATCCCATTTTAACCCTGGCAGCAGCTGCAGTCTTGGGCCTGCAGTGGGAGGCCCTTTCCTGAGAGTGAATTTGCTGTGGCCAGGGGGAGTCTTCTGAGGATGAGGACACTGTGAGGAGCGGTCAGGTGAAGGCCACCGAAGCAAGCCTCAGTATGTCACAATCTCTTCCCAGCTGGGGAAGCCCAGACATTTTGAGTTTAGAAAAATCTAGAAGGGTGGGGAAAAAGAAGAGAAGGGACCAAATCCTTAATAGGGGAAGCCAGGCATGTGGGCCCAGCTGGCGAACAAACAGTGGGCATTCCCAGGAAGAACCGTGTCCCCCGCTCCGCAGGCCTGGCACAGGCTTCCTGTTTTATAGCCTCCTTTCCCATCTGAGGTCACCTGGGCTCCCGCCAGATATTACCAAGGTGTGCCTGGGTGGCCTTGCACAAGGGGACCTTCCCCACAAGCTGATTTTCCTGGCGTTCTGTGCAGACATGAGGTCGCAGGCTTGGCAGCTGTCAGAAGGTCCGAGGCCTTCCCAAAGGACATTGTAGCTCTAGCACCTGCAGTGTGTGTAGCTCCCACCACCAGACCCTGCCAGCTGAGCTCACAGCTGCCCTCTGACCTGGCCTCTGAGGCAGTCTTGCCTTCCCAGCTGAGCTGCATGCTCCCAGGGCATGTGACCATATCTCTCAAAGCTCTGTGTTCTGGTCAGTCCATGTCTAAGCCAGGGTTGGCCCACAGCCCCGGCAGTGGAGGCAGCACGGTCTAGGGCAGTGCTGCTCAACGGGGACAGTTTTGTGCCCTAGGTGATATTTGGTTGTTACAGCTGGGGGTAGTGGTGGGGGTGCTATTGGCGTCTAGTGAGTAGAGGCTAGAGATGCTGCTAACCATCCTACAATGCACAAGATGGTTCCTTATGGCAGAGTTATCCAGCCCAAGATGTCACTAGGGCAGAGGTGGAGGATCCCTGGCCCGGTGGTGACAGCAGGAAGGAGCTCTGGAGTCAGAGGCTTCTGAGTTCCACTTCTAGCTCAGAGCTTCTAGCTGTGTGACCCTGTTCTCTCTCTCTCTCTCTCTCTCTCTCTCTCTCTCTCTCTCTCAACCTTGAGTTCCTCAGCTGTAAAACAGTTCTGTTGTGAGAATCAGCATTTTTAATTCTTAGCAGGGTGCTTGGCAGCCAGTGAGTACTTGGGACACGGTAGCTTTTCTCGTTCATGAATCCATCTGTAAGCATCTCCTGGGTGGTCGGAAGTCGAAGAATCAGGTGTCACAGTCACGTTTGTCATTGCGATAGCGTGTGAGAAGTGCTCTGATTGAGTCAGGGACTGGCTACTTTGGCAGTCCCAGGAGCAGGTGAACAACTGAGACAGGAAGTGAGTGCATAGTGGGGTTAGAAAAGGCTTTTAAGAAAATCTTCCTTGATTTATTAGTATGTCTCAAAATGAACACTTCCAGTTCCAAGCCTTGATTCGATTTCACAAATATTCTTCAGACATCTACTAAGACAAGCTCAGAGAGGTCAAATGATTTTTCTGAGCCCACACTGCCAGACAGTGCTTTCCTCTTGCCCAGCAGTCATGGAATTAGGATACTAGGTGCCAGCAATTCTTCCTTCTAGCTCTTTTTGGCTTTTGGGAGGTAAGACTGTGGAGCCAGGTGGAGGTAGTTGCTGGTGGTGCTGTGGGCTGGTGTGATGGGAGACCCCCTAAAGGACACCAAGGCTGTCCTCGTCCCCAGACTCCCGAGAGTCTGAGTCAGAGTGGCTGAAGAGGGGTGAGGCTCTGTTCCCAAGAGCCCCTTCTAAGGCACATACACCATTTGGAGGGTGGATTATGCTTTCACTAATTGCTTGGACTCTTAGAAGGCCTGTTTCAACAAGCTTGAAGTGGGCCCGAGGAAGGGATGAATGGCCAGGAGGCTTGTGGGCAGGAAAGGCCCAGAAACAGGCCCTCTGCCTTTCTGTGGAGGAGGGGCCCTCACCAAGTGAGGGGCTGGAATCCGGCAGCTAGGGTGAGCAGAAGGGGCCGTGGGGACCAGGGCACACTACACTGACTTCTCATTCCCCATCAGAGAGTTGGCTGCCTCCTGTCAGAGGCCCCGGGAAAGAGGCCCAGGAGTGGGCACTAGGGCATAGCCTTAGGACGTGGGGCCAGGCTTAGGAGGATCCGAATGAACCAGAAATGATTCCTGCTACCAGGAGTCAACTTGCAAACCATCGGGACCAGTGTGGCAGAGGACCTCAGCCGTTGTGTCCTGGACTGTGGGGGAGAGGGCCAGGAGACCATCTTGACGGCCTGCCCAGCCTGGCAGGTGGAGGAGTCTATTGTTTAGGTCTAGGGGGGACAGGAGGGGTTTACAGCTTCCACAGGTCAATCCCTCAATTCACCATTATTCATCAGTTTATCTCATTTTTTGTTGAATCAGATACGCAAAACCAGTTCAAATGCGAAACCCTTAGGGAAGATTACACATCTAAAGCTTCAGCCACTGAGAACCTTAGCGAATAGCCAAGACCCTTCATTGTCTAGATCTCAATCCCAGGAGGGCCTGTGAGATGAACACGGGCTGAAGAGGCAGGAGGGTGGCTGGGGTAGCTCAACTGGGAATGTTTATACCTCCAGAGGGGGACTAGACTCTAAGACTCTGTAATCCCATGGGCCTTGAGGGGAAGATGTGGAAGGGGAAAGAGGACTACAAATAATTGATGCGCATGAGTGACGGTGTGCAGAGGACCCCTCCCACACAGCTCAGCTGGACTGGACCTGTTTCAAAACAGAACCGAACACTGGCCCTGTTAGGTCATCATGTGCAGGGTCAGTGACCTCACCTTTAGGTACAAGAGAAAAAGAATCTCTTCCCATCTCGGGTGAGTCACCGAGGTTTTTGTGTAGACAAGATCTACCCTGATAAAACTGCTTCCCTCTGTAAACTTTTGGAGTTGGGGCAGATTTAGGATTCTAGTGTAGGAAGGCCGATGCGAAATCCCTCCAGCTGAGCCCTGTGTGGGAGGGGTCCTCTGCACACCGTCACCCATGCGCATCAATTATTTGTAGTCCTCTTTCTCGCTCTGCATCTTCTCCTCAAGGCCCGTGGGATTATAGAGTCTTAGAGTCTAGTCCCCCTCTGGAGGTGTGAATCCCTTCTCCCAGCTTTCTGGCAGATTCTTGCAGCTCCTGCTTGATTACCCAGCTTGACAGGTAGTTCACTACCTCAGCAGACAGCCAGCACTAATGGAAGCCACTCTGGCTCTTAGTGACTTTTGTGTTCATTTCCAAATCCTAATGGAAGCATTAGCTTAAAAATCTATTCTAAAGTTTGACCAGGGATCCACAGCTAGCCTTCCTGATGGTAATTTTTGGAATACTTTCTTTCCCCTTTCTGCAAATCAAGACTAGAGTTTCCAGCTCCACGGGTTTTCCCAATGACTCGGACGTTTTGCCTTCAGCCTGATATGTAATGTTTTGGGGACTTGGACTCTGTGGATGTCAGGTGATGTCTTGGGGTCTCCCCTCTACCCTGGGCTCTGGTCCTTTCTCTCTCCTGTTGCTTTTACCCTTGCTAATTCAGAGACTGATTTCCTTGCTCATTAAGACAGCAGCAAACCAAGAAAGGAGGAGCTGGGCCTTTCTTCTGCCATCTGAGAACATTCTACTAGGGATCTCTCCTTCTGCCAGAACTAAATAGACCCAGGGAGGCCTCAGATTCCTTCAGTGTCTTTTTGGGCAGCAGCTGTTTGAGACCATCTGTGGCACTTCTGGCAGGGAGGAAGTCTGGGGGCTTGCCTGGGAGACAGACATACTCAGGGCAAAGTGGAAAGGCTGGACCTGATCCCCAGGGAGGCCTAACTGACCCTCAGAGCTGAGGAGCTGCACTCCTGGGGACAGGATGGCTGTGGCCAATCATGGTGGCATCAGCGGCCTGGCACTGAAAGACCTCTGTGCTCTAAAATAGCCACCTAGTGGCCAGTCACAGCTCCAGTGAGCCCATCATGCTTGCACCATTCTTGTGCATTTGAAAGTTTTTTTTTGCTTTCGTTTTTAATACTAAAGAGTCTCAGATTCAAATGTGATCGTCGTCTCTTTTAAAGTCCAATTAGATGAAAATGTCAGGGGTGAAGGAAGAACTAGGGTATATGGGAGAGGCAAGCTGGGCCCCTCTGCCTGGGGAACAGAGAAGTTGAGCATGTGTGCAAGGGCTTGCACATGACAGTCATGACCTTGACTTGACCGAAGTCATGTGCTGGGGCTGTGAGCTCCTGGGTCTCCCCACTCTGGAAGCTGGGGAACCTGCTGATCCTGCAAGGATCACCTTGCTCAACACTGAATTGCTTGGGCCACTTTTAAGGCTCCGCTCAAGCTTCCCTAAGTCCCTGAAGCCCGTCTTAATGTCCTCTTCTTTTTAGATTCTGCGATTCCTAGACATACACAGATCATGATTTTAGAAGCAGGACAGTGAACTTATTATTTAAGAGTTTTTCTCCCCAGCTAGGCTATGAACGGCTGTCAGCTGAAATGTTTCTTTAACGTACCTGGTACAGAGCCTGACACACATGAAGATACTAAAAAAATGTCTGTGGAATGGACAAAGGAAACATTGGGACATTCATTTCCTCTTCTGTCCCCAACACCAGGGCTGACCTCTGAGCTGTGCCAGAATATCGCACAGTGTGTGTCCACAATGCTCTCTATTCTCCTGCTTACTGCTACCCAGGACCGCTGAAATCTGTGTCCTTTAGGGGCTGCTCGAGTGCCAAGCCCTCCCGGATCTTTCCCTGACCATCCCTTCTTTGAGCAGAGGCCCTTCCTTCTGTACTACCCTGATCACATTGCTTTGGTTAACATTAGGCATGACCATGTCTCCCCCCATTCCCCGCATTGAGCAGGGGTTCTTCAGATGGGGGGCCTTCAGGTGTTGCACACTCTTACCTAGGAGGCATCTATAGTTTCTTTCATCCTACTCTCAAAGCTAAGAAATGCCATTCAGGATTGTTTGCAAGTTGACTCCTGGTGGCAAGAATCATTTCTGGGTCCTTTTGGTACTTTAGTGGCATTTAACAAATGCTTGTTAGATTTAATTAAATTGCATTTCCTTGTTGCATTCTCTAATCAGCTCTGACCTCAGAGTCTGGAGACCAGGACTGGTCCTGCCAGACCACATGACTCTGCCAGCCCCCATGTGAACAGATGCTCTCACCTCTCTGTGCTGGGCTCTTTACCCTCAGACTCTGAGCACCTTGAGGGCAGGACTCCCGCCTCTGATTCTCCTGGCATCCGGCTCGGGACCCAGCACAGAGAAGACACTGAAAAGAGTGGCTGATCCAACCACCTAAAACGGGATAACTATCATCACCTGCCATCCTTGTACGGCTGTTCTGGCATGAAATGAGGTGCAGGAATTTCCTGGAAAAGTTTAAACCGCTGTGCACATGTAACAGGGCTGCTATTAGGACAGGGCAGCTACATTTACATCTTGCTGTTACTCAAGACAGTGGGCATGAAACTGTCCAGATGCAACTCAGAAAAGTCTGAGTGTGAGTGGCATTTCCGTCCATCTGTCAGCTGCATGTCACGCACGTGTCCCCTTCCCCTCCAGTTTGGAAGTTCTGACTCAGACCCCCGGAGATTCCCTCTCACAGAGCAGCTGCTTGGTCTAGAGGAAAGAGCATGAGACCAATATTTTTCTCACGAATTTTACTCCAGCAGGTCACTTAACCTTCCCATGCCTCCAATTCTTTATGTGTAAACTAGGAACAAGGAGTCCTCCCCTATCCGCCTCCCTGAGGAGTTAGGAGAGGGCAACGGGAGGATGACAGTGACATGTAACTAGGATGCACTAACGGGCCTTCTCTGGTAAATTAGGAGGAATAAGTATCATGGTGCCGGCCCAGGCAGAACACACACATGCACACACACACATGCACACACATGCACCTGGCTGTGCAAAGCACACCCATGGGAGCACGTATCGATACTGACAGACGTAGTTGGTATGTTTTCCCATGTGACAATCCTGGGCAGGACTCTACAGTACATTAAGCATATTCACAGACATGGATTCTTCTGTACCCCTTGCAATCCTGGGAGGCTCCAGCCCTTTCTTATGAAGCACCACCAGGTGAAGCACACAAGCACACAGAGGGGGAGTGATGCAGAGCCCCAGATGTCACATGTTGCTTGTGACACCACACCCCTCTCTCTGTGGGCCAGCCCCCAACCCAGGACCTCTGCAATCTGATGCAGCACCCGCACAGTGGGGGTGCCTGTGAGTCACCTGCCAGAGCACAGCTGGAACATCTGGATACCCTCCCAACATTGACATGGGGACACGCCCTGGCATGTGCAGGCCTCCTCGGGCACTGGAACTATCCGAGGCACGTGCCATTGGCTTTGTCACCTGCCCTAGATTTTGCACAAGGCTCTCTGGACTGAATGGGAAGGTGCACCCCGCACCTCACAGGTGAAATTATGGGATTATTAACTGTAGTCCATTCACTTCTGAAGAGGGCTTAAGACGATATAAATAGGTGGAAGACCTCGACTGCCCTCTTCCAGCCCACAGAGGATGGGAGGCAGAGAGACCCTAAGAAAGAGAACCCGAAGAAAGAAAGAGAGAAGAGCCAGCCCATCTGTGAAGGTGGATGACAGATCGAGAGAGCTAGAAAGGGAGAGTGCATGCCCTGAGAGACAGAGGCGGGGCTCTCTGCCGGGACCTCCACCACGTACCTCCACCACGTGCGAGGAAAAGCCTGTCTGTGACATCTCCAGCCCAAAGGAGGTCTCGTTCTTGTTGGTGCCTGCAACAGAAGGACAGAGAGATGTCAGGTCTATGCCCAATCACTTAGCTCCAGACAGAGCTGCCGCTCAACCCACAGCTCCTGCCTCCTTGGGGCATCATTAGGAGGTGGAGCTCTCTTTCAAGGGGGTCTCTGAAGCGGAGGCCGGTAGGGTGCCAGCCTCCTCAGCTCCCCCCTGCACTCTGTGCGGTGGGGAGCACCACACACCTTCCAGGTGCCCATGTGGGTTGTTACTGGTAGCCCACTTACTTCTGAAAAGGGCTCAGGACAAATTATATGACAGGGCATGCATACTGTAAGACTGCTAAAATTGGGAGGAAAGCAAGCAAAAGTGCACAGAAATAGTGTATGTTTTTGGCAAGAAATGGAATTTCCCACTTTGTTCATTCCTTTTATTCACTAGCTTTGGTTCCAGATGCCTTTGGATGGACCTCAAACATCAAATCCACCCTCCGAGGGAGGTCTGTCGCCACTGCAGATTTGTGTAAGAAATCCCATGAGTGCTGAAAGCCTCTCCCCACGGAGGGGCTCCCTGAACACATCATTGGAACCAATGTTCTCATCATCCAAGGCAACCATTTTGAGGAGAAATACACAGATTTGGATATTTGAGTTCTGGAGTGGGTGTCAAAGCTCACGTTCATACTTTATATTCATCTGCCCTTGTTTACGAGGGCCATTTTAGTCTCTTTTCGTGTGCCTGTGGCTTGTCATTTCCAATGCACTGCAGACTTCTCAGGCTTTACATGGCCTTCTATTTCTTTTTTTAATCCTCCCATATGCCCAAAGCCCGATATTGGAAGGGCTCACTATAGCAATGGTGGAAATGAAATTCGTGCAAATCACATAAAAAATGGAGCTTAAATCACGAGGAGAGAGGCAATCTGAAGGACTCTGCCAAAAATAAAAAATGCTTTTGGTGGAGTGGAAGCAGTTGGCATATAGAGATTAAGGTTTCAGGATACGGAGTCAGATTCTGCTAGGTACAAGCTAGGGTTGCCTGATGCAACACAGGATGCCCAATTAAAACTGAATTTCAGGCAACAAGTAAGTTTTAACCTAAGCCTGCCACACCCACTGTATTTTATTTTTGCGAAATTTGGCAGCCTAGTTCAAAGTCCACCCCCCTCCCAAGCTGTGAGATCTTTGGCAGGTCACTGAACTCCTTTGAGTTTCTGTTCTCCCAGTGGTAAAACTGAGAACATTAGCAAAGTAACCTTTCAGCATTGTTCATAAAACGCACAGCCTCACGTCCGGCACAGAGTAATACTCAGTTGTTGGAATTTATGACTTCTTTATTTCTGGGGACAGGATCTGGCTCTGTTGCCCAGGCTGGAGTGCAGTGGCATGATCTCAGCTCACTGCAACCTCAACCTCCCAGGCTCAAGTGATTCTCCCATCTCAGCTTCCCAAGTAGCTAGGACTACAGGCACACACCACCACACCTAGCTAATTTTTGTAAATTTTTTTTAAGGAGATGAGGGTTTGCCCTGTTGCCCAAGCTGGTCTTGAATTCCTGAACTGAAGCAATTCACTCACCTTGTCCTCCCAAAGTGCTGGGATTACAGGCGTGAGTCACCATGCCTGGCCTGGCATTTATTTTTATGGAAGACTTTTGCTAAGCCATTCCGTTTTGTGGGATTGGGTTGTGCTCTGTGGAGTTTACCTGATATAAGCGCAGGAGAGAGTGGATCCCCTCTTAGCATGCATTGCTCACCTTCCAGGCTGAAGATTCTGTCCCCCAGGGCATCGACAATGTCCTTCAAGGCAGCCTCATCAGTGACATTGAAGAAGTGCTTGTCATCGGGGTCACTGGCGATGTATTTGATTTCATTTAGAAAAGTTTCTGGATTGATCCCCCTGCGGTTGTAGTAGCCCAGGACCTGCCAGGGAATAGGGGCAGGAACCACAAACCAGAACATAGCACAGACTTTCCCGTATACCACACGGCCTAGACCCTGGGGACCCCAGGGTGGGCTGGAGCCAGGGCCGGTAGCCGTGACAGTTCCTCTGGATGCCATTTGCGTGTGGAATGGACTCTCTTTTAGGGACAAGATAAGGCCTTTGTGCGAAGCTAGGGTCTGGGAGCTGGGAGGTTTGGAGGTGTGTTCCAGTTTTCTGAGGTTCCAGACTCTCCCTGGCAATGGATGGGGGGGAACCCAAACCCACAGCTTTTGTGGATAGGCCAGAGCAGTGCAGAAAGATTCTCAACTTGTTGTTTAGAAGATGAAATGGGAGGCTCTTTTGAGGGCCTGGACACTTGTGATACTGCCTGGAACTAGTCCCTTGGAGTCCCCAGGGATTTGATGGCAAAGCCTCTAAGAGACTATCAGGAGCCCTTGGGCGGGCCAGGACTTACGGCCACCGCATATCTTGTTACATTGTCTCTCTCGCTTTGCTGGATCACCTTCTCCAGGTCTGGGCTGTCGTGGGACTCTCCGTCTGTGATGACAATCATCACCTTCTTGGCCCCTTTCCTTCCGCCCTTCTGGAAAGCCTCTGAGCTGGAAGCCAAGCGCAGGGGCAGGGTCATGAGAAGGAAGTGGGATTGGGGCAGCCCCTGACGCTCCTGCAGAGGGGCGGCCACAGAAACCAGGACTAAGTCCCCCTTGGGCAACCCAACAGGTACCAGGACCTCGAACCAAAAAAGTAGCTGGATTGAGATGGCCAGAGCTACTCTTTCACCAGCTGCTCAGAAGGTTCTTAGATCTGTTGTCTTTAAATGAAATGTTGAAAAGCTCCTTTGGAGTCCTGACCTTGCTGTTTTGGGCAGGCCAAAGGGATGAAGTGGACCTGGGAGGGGAGTTCAGGGGCAGGTGACAACCTTTAGAGGCATTAAGTCAGTGGTTCACAACTCCAGCTGCTCACTGGCATCTTGTGGAGTGAGCCTTTAAAAACTGTTGGCCAGGTGCGGTTGCTCACGCCTGTAATCCTAGCACTTTGGGAGCCCAAGGTGAGCGGATGATCTGAGGTCGGGAGTTCGAGACCAGCCTGACTAACATGGCAAAACCCTGCCTCTACTAGAAATACAAAACTTAGCCGGGTGTGTTGGCATGTGCCTGTAATCCCAACTACTCGGGAGGCTGAGGATTAAAATTGCTTGAACCCGGGAGGCGGAGGTTGCAGTGAGCCGAGATCACGCTACTACACTCCAGCCTGGGTGACAATAAGACTCTGTCTCAAAACAAACAAACAAACAAATAAAAACTGTTGATGCCCCGGCCTCAGCCAGACCCCTGAAATTGGAATCTCTGGGATGGTGGCCTGGATATTAGTATTTTTATTTGTTTGTTTGTTTGTTTATTTATTTATTTATTTACTTACTTTTTTGAGGCGGAGTCTTGCTCTGTAGCCTGGGCTGGAATGCAGTGGCCGGATCTCAGCTCCCTGCAAGCTCCACTTCCCGGGTTCACGCCATTCTCCTGCCTCAGCCTCCCGAGTAGCTGGGACTACAGGCGCCCACCACCTCGCCCGGCTAGTTTTTGTATTTTTTTAGTAGAGACGAGGTTTCACCGTGTCAGCCAGGATGGTCTCGATCTCCTGACCTCGTGATCCGCCCCTCTCGGCCTCCCAAAGGGCTGGGATTACAGGCTTGAGCCACCGCGCCCGGCATGTTTATTTATTTTTAATTGAGACAGAGTCTCCCTCTGTTGCCCAGGCTAGAGTGCAGTGGCACAATCTCAGCTCACTGCAACCTCTTCCTCCCAGGTTCAAGCGGTTCTCGTGCCTCAGTCTCCTAAGTAGCTGGGATTAGAGGCCTGTGCCACCACGCTTGGCTAATTTTTGTATTTTTAATAGAGATGGTGTTTTGCCAGGTTGGCCAGTCTGGTCTCGAACTCCTGGCCTCAAGTGATCCGCCCGCCTCTGCCTCCCAAAGTGCTGGGATTACAGCTGTGAGCCACCGTGCCTGGCTGGCATCAGTATTTTATAACGTTCTGGTGAGCATCCAGAGCTGAGACTCACTTTCCTTAGTACTGAAAACAGGATGTGCCAGGGTGACTCAGCATCCAGACAACACTGACCCATAAAATACGTGCGATGAGGCCTGACAGAGCTCTGACTTCCTCACAAGGATTGCTTTGATTCTATTTTGGGAAACATTAAGTATCAAATCCATGACAAATATTTCTCTTTCTCACTTTTTATTTTGTTTTCAGTATCCGGAGCATGAGCTCAGCCCACCTATCAGGCAATCCAGCCCAGGGGACAGCAGGGCTGGCACCTCGACTGTCAACCTGGCAGACAGGCTCTTGTAGTGGGCCATTGGGCTACAAAGTGTGAAAAACTGGCTGCCAAATCACCATTGGCTTTTGGTGTCCCTGTGGCCTGACTTCCTTTAGACCATGAGGTTCTGAGGGGTACAGACATGGTCTCACTGAGGAGTCTGGCCCAGAAGTTATAATTTGCCAATAAGGACCTAAAAATAAATGTTACTCTTAGACTCTGACGTTATTCCTCATGAGTCTGACCCACAGCAAGGCAGGACAGGCCACAGATTTAAGCTCTGTAGTGACAGGTTAAAGAGCCACATGGCTTTGGTATTGCAGGTATCTCTTCTTACATAGCACACTGAGGAATGGATGCATATGATTTAGGAGTTGAGGAATTTACAAAAGCTGAAATAAATTAGTTTAGAACATCTTCAAACTACCAGCAAAGAGAAAAAACATCCGCCATTCTCTTAGCAGTGCTCCAATATGCTGGATATGTTGCCTTAAAAAACCCACTAATTTTAGTATGTGCTGTGGACTGAAGCCTGCAGAAGCACGTGCCACATGACGAGAGCAGATTTTGAGCTCAAGCTCAACCCAGTAGCAGGAGAATTCTGCTATTCTTTCCAAGGAGATTCTAGATGCTTCCATGACTGCACGGAAGGGCCAGGCCCAGGAATAAAACGCCCTGCAAAAAAGCATGGCAGGAGCAAAACATGTTTTATTATATATGGAGCCAAGAAAAATGTCAGGATCATATTTCCATAGAGTGGAATAGTGTGAATGTCATATGAATCTGTAATCGTGTGAATATCAGCATGAATCATCAGATTTTAAATTGTGATTCTGCACTGGGAAAGGGACTTGGATTTGTTCGTTTGTAAATTAGATTATACATTCCTTGAGAGCAGTGAGAGCTTTATACTAACAACAGGCTCCATGGGCCTAGAAACCAGAGTGGCCCATGGAGATTGAGGCCACGCTCGTTTCTGCTCAAAACCTGCACAGGTTCCTCTTTCTCTCGGGGAAAGCCCAGGTTCTGACAACGGCTCCCTAAGCCCTCTGAAATCTGGCCCATTTCCTCTCTTAGCTTCTGGTCCTGCTCACTCACCCCCACCTACACTGGACTCTTCGATGGTCTGGAGTCCTCAGGCACACCAAGCCTTTGAGCTGTTCCCTCCCAGCCATCTGCTTGCCAACAACTCCCTCACCTTCTTTCAAATCTCCAGTCAAAGGTCATCTGTCAGGGAAGCCTTTCCTCACCGCCCTGTTCATGCTGATTCCGTACCTGCCCTCTGCAACTGCTCCGCTCCCCCTACCACACTTCATTCTCCCCATAGCTTTCATCTCCTTCTAGTATGCTATGTTATTTATTTATTTGTTTATTGTCTGCCTCTCTCTCTAGAATGTCGGCTCACGAGGGCACAGTATTTGTACCTATGTTGTTCACTGATCTAGCCCTGGTGCCTAAAATAGTGAGAGGCACATAGCAGATGCTCAATAAAGTGTTATGTGGCCAAAGGTAGAATCACACCACGTTGTTCAGGGGCCCTCTCCGCTTCCCTGCTGTACATAGCTGCCAGGCTCGTTTTCTTAACGTGTATATCTGATGATTACACTCTAGTACTCAAGAACCTGCTATGACCACCCATGCTGGTTTTAACTACAACATCATCACTCCCACCATCTTTACATGGCTCACTTCCCACCAACATGAACCCCTTGCTGTGGTCAAGAGGAGTGCATCTCTGAATGCAAATGTTCCTTGACTTTCTCTCTCCTCTGCTGGCATCAGGGTGGAATGTCTTGTGTGGCACGTCTTCTGTTCACCTCTTTATGTTGGAATCCCAGGGTCTTCCCAGGACAGGTCCAGTGCCACCTCCTCCTGGCAGTTCTCCTTGGCCCCTCCATGGGGGCCTCTCCCTCTCTCATCCTCACTGAGTCAGGGTTAGGCTGAACACTTGTCACAGCCCTCCCATCAGAGTGTGAGCTGCCACAGCCAGGACCCACAGGTTACCGACATCTTCATAAGCCCTCATGTTCATGGCCTGAATCTTTGCCCTTTCGTAGGAGCGTAGGATAAAGAAATGCATTAAGAATAAACTGAGTGAGGACAGAAAACCTTTCACCTTAAAAGGCACCAGCTGTAGTTTGGGACTTGAATTTGGCAGGTTGGGAAGATCAGAATTTCGACCTTCATTTGAGGTGAAGATTGCAATCTCAGCAGTGCTTATGAGTCAGGGATGGTTCAAACTACCTGGTGAGTCACACACAAATAATTGACCTGAGGTTGCTGAGTTGTAAAGTCAGGTCCAAATAGTGGGTTTTATTCCTGTATGAGTCAGTTAGCTTCACACTGAGAAAGTGAGAGCTGGTGGTTATGGGCTGCCTTCCTTGCCCCAGCCATTTCACAAGGGCCTGCTGGGAGTCTCAGGTCTCACCCTGATGAAGGCAAAACAAAAGCAGAAAAACGGCCCATTCCTTGTGAGGATGAATAAGAAGCCACCTTCACATGGAGAAATGCTCATTTAGGAAAAGCTTGAGCAAGTTTTATCAGCAAACAGAAACACGCTAGTTGAGCAATGACTTAATTGTAAAGAGCTATGAGGTTGGAAAAATCTTAATCTTTTGAGCACACAAAATCACAATACTACTATATAGTTCTTTTTTTCTTTTCTTTCTTTTTTTTTTTTTTGAGATAGGGTCTGGCTCTGTTGCCTAGGTGGAGTGCAGTGGTGTTATCTTGGCTCACTGCAGCCTTTGCTTTCTGGGCTCAGGTGATTCTCCCACTTCAGCCTCCTGAATAGTTAGGACTACAAGCATGCACCACCATGCCTGGCTAAGTTTTGTATTTTTTTTAGTAGAGACGAGGTCTCATGGTTTTGCCTAGGCTGGTCTCAATCTTATGGGCTCAAGTAATCCTCCCACCTCAGCCTCCCAAACTGCTGGGATTACAGGTCTGAGCCACTGCACCTGGCCTCAATAGCTCTTACATTGTGGATTTTTTAAAAACACATCAACTAACCCTACATAAGGTGGGATCATAAGGTAACAAGTCTGTGGTCTCAACAAATGTAGCAGAACTCATATTTATAGGTGTAACATTTAGACATTTAAAATCTAAATGCCTTTCACACAGTCATCTTATGAGTTTAGGTCTTGGCTTGAGACATCTGGGGCACTGCTTTTAAAATCGGCTAATTTCAGTGAGGGGATGACCACCTTGTTTTGAGCAACAACATTACTGGAATAAGCATGCAGACTTCTGCATGGACAACATCTAGGGATAACATTTATTTGGATGAGTGAGTTCTGGTGTGATTTTATTTTACTTTTTTATTTTATTTTTTTTGAGGCAGAGTCTCGCTGTGTCACCAGGCTGGAGTGCAGTGGCACCATCTTGGTTCACTGCAACCTCCGCCTCCCGGGTTCAAGCAATTCTCCTGCCTCAGCCTCCCAAGTAGCTGGGACTACAGATGCATGCCACCATGCCTGGCTAATTTTTTGTGTGTATTTTAGTAGAGGTGGGGTTTCACCAGGCTGGTCTCAAACTCCTGAGCTCAGGCAATCTGCCCGCCTCGGCCTCCCAAAGTGCTAGGATTACAGGTGTGAGCCACCACGCCCGGCCAAGTTCTGGTGTGATTTTTAAGGAATCAGCCTCACTACTCTACAGTCTCAGGTGTCAGATTTGACTGCGTTCTTTCTACTCCATTGATGACTAACTCTCCATAAGAAGACCCCACCCTCACAGAACCTACTTCTTATAGAGTGTCTGTGGCAGAAGCTATTTTTCAAAGTTGGCTGCAACAGTATTCCCCATCCTAAATGCTCTTCTGCAAAATGACCTCACTATTCATCTATCAAGGCAGAACCAACTCCCCTTCCCCTTGAATCTGGGCTAGGCTCAGTCATTTGCCCAACCAACAGAATGTGGCAGAAGTCATATTCTGGGACTTTGAGACCAGGTTATAGGCAGTCTCCCAGGTCCTGCCTGGGTCTCTTGGAAAGTTCACTCTTGGGATGCTCTCTCTAAAACTCCAGTTGCCATGCCACAAGGAAACCAAGCCACATGGCCACATGTGGGTGTTCAGGTCACCAGTCCCAGATGAGCTCTCAGCCAACAGCCAGCAACAACTGCCAGTCATGTGAGAACCTTGAGATGACAACAGATCCAGGTGACACCAGACTGCAACCACCTGAGAGGACCCAAGAGAAAACCAACCAGCTGAGCCCAGTCAAACCCCAGAATTCTGAGGAATTAAGAAATTATTGTCTCAAGGTACTAAATTTTGTGGTAGTATGTTATATGGCAATAGATAACTACAATTCTTCTACGTTTTTTTCTTTACCGTGCAAATTCGATGCCAAATGCTGTCCGGGTCTCTGTTCCCCCTCTCTGCTCAATGTGGCTGGCAGCTTCCACCACGTCTTTTACAGACCTGTAGTCATTGAGGTGAAACTCATGCACCACATCTTCTCCATACTGCACAACTCCAACCTGCAAGGTAGAGGAGAGGGCAACAGAACATTTTGACCCCCTGAAACTTAGAATTTGAGAGTGAGGACCCCCGGGAGTTGTTTTTGTGTGATAATTCAGAAGGGAGGAGGGCTGAGGACCTTTGCAAGAAAGTAACCACAGCCAAAGGGAAGTAGGTTCTGCAAAGTTCTGGGAATGAATGGACAGCTTGGTGGCACAAGAAGGGGTGCATCTAGAGAATGGAGACTTTGTGATTGAAAGAAAGGCCCAACAATTATGCTTCTTTCTTAGGAAAACAAAAGCGGAGCAGAGAATCTAAGTCCAAAATATTACGAACAGTGTGGGTGTAAGGTCACAGTGTTTACCAAACTCCAAAACTGAGGTTCCTTAAAACTTGTTAGAGAAGAGGTTCTTTTATCCCCATGGATGATAAAATAATGACAATATTAATAGCTTCAAAATAAACAAAAAGCTTCAAGACCTACGGTAGGAATAGAACGATGAAGCGTTCCTATTGGATGAGCCCACACGGTTTATTTGGCACATGTGCCCTTCTAATGCTGGATTTTCACCTATGATACCCTAAAAGATGATCTTCTGGTGGTGGGGAACTCATTACTTCATGAGAAAGTCCACTCCCTTTTTAATAGCCCTAATTGTTACAAATAATTTCTTAGATTGACTTGAAATCTGCCATCTAATAACTTCTAGTCATTAGTCCTCACTCAGGCCGAATAAAAGGGAATGAATCTACCTCGCTTTAGCCAGGCAGCATTTCAGATATATGAGCCTAGCAGCCCTTACCTCTTCTCCTGCCATCTTCCCTCCACGATCTATATGTCTAATTCTCCCCTGTGCCTCACTCAACAGGGCTCTAGCATCCACTCAACCATTCCCACCTTCCTTCTCACTTTTTAGCTTGTCTAAGTCTTCATAGGTGGTGTGTTGTGTCTGACCTGTGAAGTGAGCCCTCCCCCAAACTGTCATTTGATGTGCTGCACTGGAGAGGAGTGTCCTGAGCTGCAGCGCCTTGGTGCCGGCTGGCCCTACTACCTCTGTCCTCTTACCTACACCTCCTTTGTGCACACACAGATCTCGCCTAGACCTAAGGCAGCACCTACCACAGGTTTGGGTGGCCCTGTTCAGAAGAGGGCCCAAGAGATGCTCACCTGGATCTGCCCTGGGCCAATGTAAAACTTCTTCAGGATGTTGATGAGGAAGTGCTGAACCTCCACCCAGGGGTAGATGCTGTTGGAGCCATCCAGGACAATGACGATGTCCATGTAGGTCTGGCACCCTGGGAAGTGGGGACACAGTTATGGCTACCCAAGGAGCAGTGTCTGCAAGTCTCTGATACTCTGGACGATTGTTCAAAGGACGAATGAATGACTCTGCTCCATGTGTGTAATTCCCTGGGCTGGGAAGCTGTCCCTGGGCTGGACATTTATTTGGGCAATGTGAATGAGCCCAGGAAGTCCTGGCTATGTCCCACCACTCTGCTGGCTGTTTGAACAAAGCTTAAATAAAGCCTGATCACTTCTATTCCTAATCAGGGACTGACCACTACCAATTGGCCAATGCTTCCGAAGCAGCCAGCACTGCTCAAATCAGTACCTTGTTATTGTTTGTTTTGCTGTGATGAGCAGGCGGCATTTACCACTTACAGCCCTAATGAATGGATTTCTTCTTTTAGGAGGGAGATATGATGTCGTGGCTAGAAATGTGGGATGTGGCATCACACTAACTCCTGGCTTTGGCACTCCCTAGCTGTGTGACCTAGGGCCAGTCACGAAACCGCTCAGCCTGTTTTCTCTTCTGTAAAACAGGCACAATGATAGTAAAGAGTTGCCTGGAGTCATTCATGAGAAGATGCTTCTAAAGGGCCAAGCACAAAGCAAATGCTCAGTAAATCTGAGCTGATCATGGTTTCACTTTTTTTTTTTTTTTTTTTAAGGAAACCACTGAGTTAATATGGTACTGATATCATCAGGTCAAGCTCTCATGCCATTATCTCTGCCTCTGAATATAAAGGTTGCTTTATGCTCTTGTAATATTAATACTAAATTAGGCTGGGAGTGGTGGCTCACACCTGTAATCCTAGCACTCTGGGAGTCCAAAGTGGGTAGATCACCTGAGGTCAGGAGTTCGAGACCAGTCTTGCCAACATGGCAAAACCCCTTCTCTACTAATAATACAAAAATTAGCCAGGAGTCAAGATGCACACCTGTAATCCTAGCTACTCAGGAGGCTGAAACATGAGAATTGCTTGAACCCAGGAGTCAGAGGTTGCAGTGAGTCAAGATTGGGCCACTACACTCCAGCCTGGGTGACAGAGTGAGACTCTGCCTCAAAAACAAAACAAAACAAACAAATAAACAAAAAAACTAAATTAAAAGGAATAATGAAAATCAACAAAGAAAATTAAGAAAACATTGGCCATAAGAAATGTAAAAAAAAACCCTCCTCTTTTAAAATCTAAGTAATTTATTTCTGTTTGTCAGCTGTTGGAGTTACTTTGAAATATTGCATACACTCTGCGTCTGGGCATCTGCTCATTTTTATTGGTGAGTTTTTATACTGCTATAAAATCTACTTTATAACAATGCTGCATGAACCTTTTGTGTGTTAACTGTTCCAGTAATTCTTGCATTTCGAAGAGGCACTATGTTGAAGTCAGTGCTGAGCAGACAGAGGAAGGTGGGGGTGGCTTTGGGTTGGGACGCCTGTTGCAGGCTTTGTGTTTAGCAGAGCATTTTAGAAGCATTTGGGCAACTTGAATGCTCTGCCACTTCTTGTCCCATCTGCATACTGAGTACAGCACGTGATGACCTGACACTCCTGGCCTGGCAGAGCCTCATACATTTGTCCTTTTCTGGTTTAGTTCAGCTCTACACACGTGGACTGAGCGCCTGCTATGTGCTGGAGCTCTGCATGGTGCAGGCGGCAGTGGGGGTGACCAAGACAGAAATGCCTTGATTTGCGGGAGTTCATAATCTTTTAACAGGTTATTTTTATTTTTATTTTTAAGCCAGCTTTATTATTAGAATGTATTTATTACTGCTGATTTCTTTATTACAATTTCAAATTTTTCTTTTTAAGACACCTTGGGAACAAACTGGTTTGAGGGCTACGGTTCCTAAACATGACTGAACACTCCTTTGGGGAGCTTACAAACACACACACTCACATGCACGCACACACACACGCACGCACATACTCCTACTGAATTAGGACCTACGTGGAGGTGCCCTGGAATCTGCATTTGATAAGCTTCAGAGCAATGCTGCTGGTCAGCCACGTGAGGAGGCCTCCACCACATGAGGTTCAGGGACCATAGGATGGTCACATCTTGGCCTGGAGGGACTAGCTCTAGGGGTGGTGACATTCCCCAGTGGACCCCTCACGTACCCTGACCTCAGGCTTCCTCCTGTGCCCTGGCTCTGCCATTTCCTCTGTCATTTTGTGTGAATAGAATCCACGTCTCCTTGTCCCTCAGGAGGACCACCTTTCTGACCCTACTGGATTGATGCTTCCTCCTACTCCCTTCCCCAGCCCCCTCTGACTGGGCCCTGTTGTCTGGAGGGCGGCTGCCGGCAAGCCAGAGGTGCTAATTCCCGAACCCTCCATAAAACAGGCAGCAGCCGCTTGGGTGATGGTATTTAGTGCAGAGGAAACATCGAGGCTCAGAGCCAAGAAATTTGGGCTTGTGGGAGGCAGGGTCTGAGCAGTAATTCCGCAGGTTTTCTTGGCGGGTGGGCAATGAACAAGAGGTTTTATGTTCCATGAGGCTCTGGACAAGCTGGACAGAACTCCCTGCTGTCCAGGAGCACTGGTTTGGTGGAACTATTACCAAGGAGATTTCTGTTCTCCCTGTTCCTTCACCTACAGGGATACTGCATTGCACAACATCAGGGGGTGCCATTCACATGGTAGTCTAAGCGAACAATTTCCCCAGAATTGTGCAGTGCACAGCTTGTCTGCTGCATGTGCTCGCCAGGTAACCTCCTTTATACCCAGGGTTTCTGCAGTGAGCCTCCCTTGAGGCCGGGACTGTCTTTGAAACCTTAGCTCATTTGCTCCTCACTATCACACTTGGGAGAGGGAGGCCAGGATTATGACTCCCACAGAGGCCCAGAGAGGTGGAGTGATACATTCCAGGTTATTTGGAGAGCTGGGGCAGGGCAGGGCTAGAGTCCAAATGCTGCTTTCTAGCCACAGGTTGTGGTGCTCAGGGCCCAAGTCTCTCTGGACAGTCCACTGCTCAGCTTGAGGTTGCAGATTTGAAACCACTTACTTTGGAGAGCTGGGGCCACGGTCTTGGAGAACCTGAAGTTGGAGTTGACTCTTGAACACATCCCTGTGGTGTAGTAGGAGCTCCCACACTCGTGAGACCAGAGGGGGCTGCAGGCCTGGGGAGGACAGTGCAGACCCCTAGTCAGCGAGGGGCCTCAGAGAGGATCCAGGTCCAATGGCCTGAGGTCCAGTCCCCTCTTCCATGACCCAAGACAGACTTCTCCTATCCGAGGGGTGAGGGGGTGAGGGGTCGTCTTTGGGTCTAACTGAACTCTCTCTTGCTGCAATGTGTACTAGTTCCTTTGGTTTCAGGTCTAATGGAGAAAAACTAATCTTGGAGTCTCTCATTGTTTTTTCAAGGCTCCGTTCTCCATCTCATCATTTAGGAATATGATACTTCCTCACGCTACCTGTCCACCCCACTCACCCATCCATCACACGGGATCTGGGGAAGCCTTTTCATTCGTGGGTGTGAACCCTTCAAGAGTCACTAGAATCACTCCTCTGTCTGAGAGGTCACCGGAAAGGCCTTCCTGGGCGAAGTTCTAGGACTGGGTCCCAAAAACATACCATGGCTCATATCGGGGCAGGGGAAGAGAAGAATGTCTGTATTCTTTCTGTGAAACGTTCTACCAAAAACAGAGACGTTAGTCCCCATTGAAGGACCGAGTGATGAGTTCTTCTCAGAGTCATTGTCATTAAAAATGAAAGCTCAGCTCCATGCTTCCATTGCTATTAGGAAACCCAGAGCTAATTTTGTGCTGTAATTTCCTTTGGTTTAGGGGAGTAGTATTCTACTTCCAATCCCTTTCTTTAATTACTTTATTTTTAATCCCAGACCTTAAAGGTTATGTTTTATGTGTGTACTTTGTTGAAGCTGCTGTACATAATGTTTGGAAGTGGGCGGGGGGGTGTTGGGAATAAAGAATGGACAGATGGGTGGATGGATAAGTGGATGGATAGACAGATGATGAATGGATAAGTCGATGGTAATTGGATGGATGAATGATGGATAGATGGATGATGAATGGATGGATGGATAAATGGATGGAAGATGGATGGAAGGATGATGGATAGATGTGGATGGATGGACAGATAGATGAATGGATAATGGATGGATGATGGATAGTGGATAGATGATGGATGAATGGGTGAATGAATGATGGCTGGATAGATGATGGATGGATAAGTGGATGGATGATGGATGGATAGATGATGTATGAATGGATGGATGAATTATAATGGATGGATGATAGATGGTTGATGGATGAATGGGTGGATGGATAGATGGATGAATGGATAAGTGGATGGATGATGGATGAATGGATGATGAATGAATAAGTAGATGAATGACGGATGGATGATGAATGGTTGATGGATGGATGGATGATGAATTGATGGGTGGATGAATGATAGATAGATGATGGAGGTTGATGGATGGATGCAGGAAGGAATAAATGGAAAGATGGATGATTGCATGGGAGATTGAGGGTGGATGGATGTATAGACAGATAGGTAGAAGAATGCATGGATGGTTGGAGAGATGAATGGAGGAATGAATTGTTGAGCGGGGAATGGACTGATGAGTGATTCAATGAATAGGTGACTATAAGCCAAGGATTAACCTACTCACAGAGGCCCCAGAGAATATATCACACCATTCCTCTCAGACCTTCATACCACCTTGTGAAGAAGAAATGTGATAAGGAGCCTGAGAAATGTGATAAGGAGCCTGAGAGGGAAAAGGGAGTAGAGACAAAGCCCCTGATGGATATGTGTGTGGATAGGGCCAGGGGTCCTGCTTTGCCCCTGGTTATGGCTAATGAAGGGCTGTGGGCTAAATATACATCAAGGCATCTCATGACTTTCCCTGGCAGAGCCACTATGTACTGAAGTCCCCTTGCATCCCAGTCATCTTCTTATCTTCTTGTCTTATTTGTCTGATCTAATTTGTCTTGTGATTCATGCCCCAGATGTCTCATTTGTCAGTAGAAATAGACAAGAACAAAGACTGACACAAGCACCCCCATCTAAAAATGGGTAGTAATTTGTACTGGGCTTTCTGGGGTAAATTTTCTCTGAAATCCTCTCTTGCAACTGTTTCTAGGAACCATCAGTCTCAGAAGGATCCTGTTTGAACCCCAAGCATTGCCCATACTCAAGGCACCACTCCAAGGTGGTGACAAGGAGCAGGCAGTGCCAATCCATCATGCCGCCCACACTCGCTACTGTGTGCAGAACCCACATGTGCTTGCCTGGGCACAGAACAGAGACCTGTAAGCAGGGCCTGCTATTGTCTGTCCCCCAGCGTCCTGTTAGACATTACTCATTTGCTTGTCGCCTCTTTCCACCAGAGTGTAAGCTCTAGCAGGGCAGGGTCTCTATTCACTGCCGAATCCTGGTGCCCAGCACTGGGCTTAGCACATACTATGGTAAGTGCTCAGAAACATCGTTGTTTAAATGAATGAATGTTTCTACCACCTCAACCCAGACATCCCCTTTTCTTTCTTCCTTGCGAAGGCCTGTCTCTTTGAAAACAAAACAGAAACCTCCTCCAGCCTTCTTCATCTAATCCTGGATAGTTGAGATGGCTTGTCACTGTGTAGCCCTTCCCTTGGCTGTAGTAAATCTGTGTTTACTTATTTAAGGCATCCCTTCCAAGTCTTCTTTGGGAATGTGGTGCAGCCTGCTTCTTTTTTCAAGCCTGGAGCAGAGATTTGACCTCCAGCCCAGACAACTAGCTCCCCAAGGGAGGCGACAGTCCCCCATCAGACTTGTTGGCTATCTGTATTTTTTTTGTGTGCCTTTTCTGGCTGTTCCTCCCTTCCTCGGGTATGTACATAACAGGGCTCAATTGTGTCTTCTGCCTGGACTGTCCCTGCCAAAACACCCAGGGTCCTGCCACCCAGAATGGTATAAGCAGGGAGCTGGTTGGGGAGCTGCTCCCTGGAGCACGCAGGGCCAGGCAGCTTGGATGGAGTGGGGGAGAGTGGGTGTACAGTATGCACATGAGGGTGTGTAAGGAGACGCTCCATCCCTCCCCACCTCCACCCCCACCTCTCTGACTGCAAGCAGTGGCAGGTGGCTCTTACCAGGAAGCTGTTGTCCTTGGGGTTGGTGGCGAGACTAAGGCCGAGGCGCATGTTGTCCTTCCGCTCGGACACGTTGGACAGGGTGACCCTTCCTGGGGTGGGGAGAGAAGCTCAGCTTGCAGCCCCCTCCTGCCCGCCCACTGCCCAGAGCCTGCTGCTGGTCTGGTCACCTGAGGTGCCTCCCCGATTCTCCCTGACCCTGGGGACCTCTGGCTCTCAGGGTTTACAGAAGGCCTTCCCCCAGATGTACTTTCAGGACTTCCTCACAACTACCTGTGAGATGAGAAAACTGAGTCTCAGAGAGGTCAAACGACCTGCCCAAGGTCACACAGTAAGCACTCACCGAGCCTTCCATCTCCTAGCCCCACAGCTTTTCCTCCTCCAGTCATCCGACTGGAGCCCCACTCCCCCGTGTGCCCCCAAACATGCCATGGCATCCCACCTGGGCTGGTTTCTTCTTCTTTTTTTTTTTTTTTTTTTTTTTTAGTAGAGACGGGGTTTCACTGTGTTAGCCAGGATGGTCTCGATCTCCTGACCTCGTGATCCGCCCATCTCGGCCTCCCAAAGTGCTGGGATTACAGGCTTGAGCCACCGCGCCCGGCCTGGGCTGGCTTCTTCTGTGCAGTTCCCCTGCCAGGCTTTCCTCCAAGTCGACCCCCATCCACACATAACCAGTCCTGTGCCCAACTCTTTCCATGCCTGCTTCTCTGCTCATCTGAACAACCAACATATGACAGCGGAGAGAGTTCCCTCTCATGGGTAACAGACAGGCAACTCAACAAGAGCCTTCCAGAGCTACCAGGCCTTGCCCAGGAACGCCATTCTGAAGGTGGCTGCCAAGAGAGGTACTTAGGAGCTGGGTTATCAGCCTGCTGGGAGTAGGGAGAGGGTCAGCTTGGCGGCAGATTAGAATAAAAAAAAATTGCATCACTTAAGGTTTTACCAGATCATCCTGGAGGCCACTGAAAGAAGGGAAGTGAGTCTGAATTCCCTAGAAGTGTGCGTGCGCACACACACATGTGTACAGGAAGAGGGAGTGGGAGAGGCTAGGGAGCTAGAGTGTGCCAGCCCTAACCTGCAGTGTGAACAGCTCTGGATGGCTTCCCTGCCTGGGGGAGGAGTAATTTCTTTTCTTTTCTTTTCTTTTTTCTTTTCATTTCCCTTCTCTCCCCTTCCTTTTCTTTACTTTTCTTTTTTTTTGAGGCAGGGTCTCACTGTGTCACCCAGGCTAGAGTGGAGTGGCACCATCACGGCTCACTGCAATCCCCAACTCCCAGACTCAAGCAATGGGAGGAATAATTCTAAGGAAGCCTCAAGCAAGAACGAGTTGCATCGTGCTGTGTCAGTGACTGGAAGTGTGAAGAGTCGGCCTGGCTCCCGGGACACACAGGTCAGGAAGGCCAGCTGGTGCGGGAGTCTGGGGGTGGGCCGCTGGCAGAGCCCAGCTTGTCAGACACGGACTGTTTCGTGGACTGGAGGGTGGGGGCAGCTGTGTTTGTTGTTTTGCCTTTTTGGTTTTCCTCAGTTTGAAGCAAGGCTCCTTTTGAAATCTGCCCTTCTTGACTGTGCTAAGAATGACGAGGCTTGATTTCTCTTTTGTCTGTCCAAACAGGCACGAGAGAAAATAACAGTAAAGCCCCAGTGTTTCTGAGATGCTTTATCATCTGCAAAGCACCGCGCACACCTGCCCTTTCAGGACCCCTCATGGTCCTGGGAGACCCGGGGTCATCATTTCCATGTTACAGATGAGAACATCGAGGTATAGAGAGGGTTAGTTACTGCCACAAGGTTACGTGCTGGGAAATTAAAGAGCAAGATCTTTAGCCCAGATCATGTGACGTTTCATCCTGAGTCCTGTTTTTTTCCCCATCTAATGGCGTCATGGTGGCAGTGGGAACTAGAGGGGCAGCTCCATGCTCCACTGGGCTGGGTAACCCTCGCCCCCTTCTGGCTAGAATTCTGCCCTCCATTTATTTAAGGGACTCAGCCCTCACCACCCTGCCTCTCTCTTTCCTCCCTCTCCCCTGGGACTGACGTTTGTAGTGAAACTGTGCAGCTGGTTGAGACAGAGGGGCAGGGGAGGAAAGATCCCTGTGTTGGAGTTAGACAAACTCAGGTTCAAGTCCTGCTTTACCCTACCCCTCTGTGAGTGGGAGAGACTCACGCCTTCCTCAGCAGGTATGGGTGAGGGTCCTGGGCCCAAGCCTCTCCCCACGCAGGGCCTGGCTTTGAGAATCACGTCACCGCCCCCAGCCCCCGCCCCTTATTGAAAACCCTGACTTTATCCAGGTGTTGGAGGAACAGTGCCAGTGGTAGAGTCTTTCCCACTGAGGTGTGAATGACTGACACCCACTTAGCCTTCCCTGGAGAAAGAAGAAAGAACATTCCTGGCACTGTGCTGCCCAGGGCCTGGAATGGCCGTAGGAAAACCCAGGACTCAGGTTTCCCAGCCTTGCATTTTCCACTGTGGGGCGAAACTGACAGATGTTCTTTCTGCCATGCATTTTCTTCTCAGTGGGAGAGAGAGAACCACACCTCAAATGAAGAGTAATTTTCCTCTGTCCCAGCTCACTTTGCTACCCACTGCCTCCTGGGCTTGTGCCCCAGCTCAAAAATGTTTTTCAGGGTCTGATGGCTTTATGCCTCCTCCTCCCTCTAGAGAGAAATGGGGTCCACATTGCAACAGGGAAGAAAAAAAAGATTGGTTCACGAATCCACGTCCCTGCCCGGACCAGAAGCTTCTCTCGGTGGCTGAGGCCCTGAGCAGAGTGGTCACTCTTCCACCACCCCCCAATCTCATTGCCTCTGTCCCAACTACATGGCCTTTCTTTATCTTCTCCAACAGGGCAGACTTGTTCGTACCTCAGGTCCTTTGTACTTGCTCCTCCTTTGTCTGGAGTGCTCCACCCCCACCTATAACCTTCTTAAAAACTACCTGCTCAGAGAGGCCTTCCCCAACCACCTTGCTAAGGTAGAAATCCCTCTCCACTTCCACCACCCCCTAGCCACTCTTATTACAGCGCTTGGTTTATTGCACAGCATTAATCCCTGCCTAAAATTATCCTGCTTCCTAATTTGCCTACCCTATTACCTTCCCCTTCCTTGGCCTCTTGTTCCCGCCATATCCCCAATAACTAGTACAGTGTTTGGAACATGCTAGGTGCCCATTAAAAGTTTGGGAACAGATTAGACCCAGAATGGATGCTAAGGGTTGTTGAGTCCAGCTTCCTTGCTTTACACATGAGTAAACTGAGGCTCAGAGAGAGGATGTGAACTCCCCATGGACACACCGCGAAGAAACTGTACAGCTGGAAGGGGACTCTAGCATGGCCAGTTTCAGAAGCCTGTGCTCTCAGGGTGCTGATGACCTGGAACCATACGCCACCCACCAGGCACCCTCTTCCCTTAGACAATTTCCTCACTGAAGCTTGGGCCCCAGCTGTGCTGGGTTTTCAACTTCCCACCCATGGCGCTGACGCAGATGTGGACAGCGGGAGCCTCCGGGACCATGTGACAGACAGCTGGCTGCCCTGGGGAGTTCTTTGGGCTTTCTGTTGGATGCTGACCTTTTCATCCATCAGCTTATCTCTTGAATCTCTGCCATTCCCATGAGACCCTGCTGCCCTTCCCATCCGCTATCTCCCAGGGAGCCCCACCCCACTGCTCTGGGATAGGGGCCCCCCTCCTAGAAGGAGGAAGGCCCAGGGTCCTGGTCCTAGGGAAGGTCAGTCCTCCAGGGCAAAGCCTAGAATTGCAGCTTGTCTGCCAAAATGGAACTTTTTCTCCCTTCTGAGAGCAGAGCAAGCAATGGCCCAGCCGCTGTCTGACCTTTAGGACAAGTGGGAGCACTTTAGTGGACTGGTGTGTGTGCTTAGTGGATACACATGTTTGCACACACATAAGCAGACACACACATGCATGCAAACACACACGAGTAGATTTTAGGAGGGCTTCGGAGGCTGGGGGCTGTTCACAGCATCTCCCTGTTCCAGAATATGCCTGAAAGTTCTTCAGTGAGGAAAGGCTTGCACTTCCGAAGTGCAGTGTTGCATGGTGGTTAAAGGGATGCCATAGCCTGTATGGACTGGACTCCAAGCCCTGCTCTTTGTGAGCTGAGTGACCCTGGGCAGGTCCCCTCACCTCTGTATGCTGTCATTACCCATCTGTTAAATGGTTAAATCCCATATGGGTGTTGTGAAGATTAAATGAGTCCAAATGTGCCTCACATATGGTGAACATTATCTAAGATATCTGAATGTTAGCTATTGTTGTTATTATTTCAAAATCAGGAAAAAGACAGGAAGTCCTTTCTCTTTCTCCTGGGAGAGAAAACTTTGAGTTGAAGGACAGTGGCTGAGTCAGAAAGAGGAATGGCCTGGGACAGCTAGGTCCTGTGTTGATTCCTGGTGGGCCCCTGGCAAGCTGTGTGGCTGTTGGAAAGTTGCCTCCTCTCCCTGGCCTCAGCTTCCTCATGTGGAATGTGGGGGCAGTGACATCAGCTGGGTCACCTCGTGGGGTAGCAGGAAGGAGTCAGTGTGACCATGGACATGGGCGTGCATCAGAGCCTGCCTTGTGTTAGACAACCGTTGGCCTCATTGTGAAGAGACCGCCAGCCCACGTTACCCAGGTTGAGTTTGGTGCAGTTCCCGTGGATCACTGGACACTTGTACACGTCTCCCGTCTTCTGGTGGCCATTGGTTTCCAGTGGGGCGCCCACGACCAGCCTGGGAAGGAAGAGAAGATGAGCAAAGACACTGGGGGAGGTATTCCTTCCCGGCAGAGGATGGAGCCTGGTGGGCAGTGTGGAGGTGAAGCTGGGTGGGGAGGGTGGGAGGGAACCCTGGAGGTGTGAACACATGCAGATCCTCAGGCTGGGACCACTGTCTCCCTAGGGGAGGGATGCTGGGCTTTCAGCATAAAGTCATGGCACCTGTGGCCCATTCTAGGCCCGTGCCTAGGTACAGAGATGAAGACCACATGGGCTCCACAACAAATGGGATGGAGGCAAATCCCTGGTGGAGGAGGGGACAATGTTTGAGCTGGGTCTTAAGGGATGAATATGAGTTTGTCAAATGACAAGAGAGTGGTAATGGAAGTCATTCTGACAAAGGAATGATGTTTCTGGAGCCACAGAGTCTTGACCATCTGTCATTACCTGAAAGGGGCCTCATTCTTCTTCTTATAGGGAAGCCTTTAAGCTGGTGCCCCAGAGTGGGTCAGGGTGGACAAGGCAGCCAGTGGGCGGGCCGTGCAGCGGGGGCTCCTGCCTTGAGCCTATGCCTTTGCAACCTTCTTTGGAGAAAGTGTCTTTGCAGATGTAACTAAGTTAAGGTTCTTGAGTTGAGATCATCCGGGATTATCTGGGTGGGCCCTAAATTCAATGACAAGTGTCCTGAAGAGGAAACACAGAGGAGAGGCATGGGGAGAAGAGAGACCTGAGAAGACAGAGGCAGAGTTAGGAGAGATGCCGCCCCAAGCCAAGGAGTGTCCGGGGCCACCAGAGCCAAGGAAGCATTCTCACCTAGAGCCTGCGGAGGGAGTGTGGACCTGGTGCTGCTGCAGTTCAGGCTTGCGTCCTTCAGGACTCTGAGGGAATGCGTTTCTATTGTTTTAAGCCACCCAGATTGTGATCATCTCTTATGGCGGCCCTAAGGAACTAATGCACCTGACTTACTTACTTTACATGTATCTAGGGAAAAGTGAGCAGCCACTCCTTCCTGGCCCGGCCAAGCCCCAGTAGTCGTGCCCTGGAGGAAGAGCCTGTGACCTTGGAGGTGTGGCTGTGGACTCACCCCCCTTGATGCTGGGGAGAGTTCTACCTCAGACTGGAGGGTCCCCAGGTCCTGTCCTTAGTGCTCCCCAGGGCCCTCTATGCCTCATCTCCCACCCACCAGAAAGCAGCTCCATCACGGGGGGCCAGAGTGTCCCAGGATTCTGACCTGCCCGCTGGGTCTGAGGCATGTGACTCTGGCACACCTGGGGTCCTCTAAGCCTTGGGTGCCGGTCTAGTTCTCTACTCAGGCCATATACTAACAGTGGCTAAGAACAGTAACCCTCCCCAGGGACAGTGGTACTGTGTGGGAGGGGACACCACTGCCCACAAGAGCCCTGAAAGGCTTTTGATCCCAAGGGATAGAGAACAGATGATGGTGGGATCTGGCACACAGGGACGGGGGGACTTTCCGGAGCTTTTTAACCTTGCTCTTCCAGCAGCTTCCCACTGCCTGGTGACATGGCCCAAAGAAGAAGCTACTGCACGCCAGCTGACTTAGATGGTTGGGAGGAGGTGGCTGGGAGGTTCGGGCTGCACGGGACTTAAGTGGCTTCTTGTGGTCCATTGCTCCCCCTGCCCCGGTCCACCTTGACACTGTCAGGAAGGAAAGCCAGGTCTGAAGTGGGAGTTAACAGAACTCTGTTCGAAATTAAGCGTCTGTGAAATAAGAGCTGAGGTTTCTCCCCTGGGGAGCCAGATGCTGGCAGATTCTATATATATCCCCTTATTAAGCCTGCCTATTTTTGACTGGCAGGAACTAATTGGACCCATAAAATCTGTTTGTCTAGACGAGGTGATTTTTGGCTACTTAATTCTGCAAGTGATTGTGTGGTCAAGGCTGCTCCATCCTTGAGAGAGAGAGAGGGAAAGTGAGAGAAAGGAAGAAAAAGGTCAGTAAGAGAACCCTGGGCTCTAAGCTTACTTCTCTGGGGCTGCTCTGATTTTCAAGGTTCACTTGACACGTGTCCAAGTCTTCCTGAGGGACACGGTCCTCCTGGGCACTCTTGCTGGATAGAGGTGCACCTCTCAGGGTGCCTCTGGGAGAATCAGTGCAGCATGCTTTAGATTAGAAAAGCTATAGCCAGCTGCGTGCAGTGGCTCACGCCTGTACTTCCAGTACTTTGGGAGGGTGGGCATCTGTAATCCCAGTTACTTGGGAGGCTGAGGCAGGAGAATCGATTGAACCCAAGAGAAGGAGATTGCAGTGAGCAGAGATCATGCCACTGTACTCCAGCCTGGGTGACAGAGCAAGACTCCATCTCAAAAAAAAAAAAAAAAAAAAAGGCAATGAGAAACAGAAGGGGCCATATCTAGGCAAGCTACGTGCAAATACTGGTGACTTCCCAGAAGTCATGTGTCCTGGCAGTGGCTGAGATGGGACAATCTGGCAGTAAATTCACTAGGTCACTGAGACCTCGAATTTGCAATGAGACCGGTTTTGTCCTTTTCAAAGAACAAAGGCCATTCCCTGGGTCCCATCTCCACTCTCCCAGACCTCATTTCTCTGGGAGTCCATAGTACTTCACGAGGTAGGAGGGCAGCGCTTACTGTCCCCATAATACAGATGCAGAAACTGAGGCCCCAGGAGGGGAGCTGACCCAGCCTCAGAGTTGGTTTGTGGCAGGGCCGGGACTGGAGTTCTCCTGGGACTGCTTCCTCTGCATTGTCTCAAATGTTTCTTTGCCATGAAAGGAGGGCCTGGGTCAGCCCTTCTCCTTATTCCTGAGTCTGGGCATTGCGTGTGCCTGTTGGGCTTGAGGTTTTGAGGACATGATTCAGTCTCAGTTTGAGGGGATAACTGCCGAAGCGCAGGAAAATGTTCACGTCACCACTGAGACCAGCCAAATTGCCTGGGGTCTGGCAGCCCCTGCCACCCCCTGTGGCCTCAGCCTTATATAGCCATCTGCAGCCTCAGGGCCTGCTGTGTCTCTCGGGGGCTTGATACCCTATACCTCCTGGCGTGGGCACCAGACGGCACGGCAAACCCCAAAGGTCGTTGCGAGCATCCGGCCCTTTCCATGGGCTGTGTGCTGTGAGTCACCGGCTGCGGGCTCTCAGCATTCTTCCTGCGGAGGCGCAGGGAGCAGGGATTCGGTGGATGGGAAAATGGGCACGAGGCATTCCAGCCACAGCCCTGTAGGACCCTTTCCCTGGTGACCAACCTCTAAGAAGGGGCTTGCTGAGAGAGGATGCTCGCTGTGGAGATTGCCACTGTGGAAGGCTGGACGTGGCCCTGCTCTGTGCTGGGCTCCTTGGCTCCCTGCCCGACCCAGGCTAAGACAAAGGCCCCCTGACTCCAGAGCCCTCCCACCTGACTCTACCTCACACCCTCTCCAACAAGGCCCTTTGGGGACTCATCCTGAATTCTGCTTATCCTCAGTTCCATTCTTCCAGGCAGTTTTGGTCTCTAAACTTTTAAAATTCAATCTCCTGTGAGAAAAACGATGACATGTACCCCTAATTATGTGTAAGTGTATGTGTAAATTATACCAACACAAACTGTCCAATTTTAATTAACTGTATATTAAATGTTAGCAATTCTATTTTTTTCAGATAAAATATTAACCTAAATAGAACTCACATTATTTTATTTCTGTACTCCAGTATATAGTCCAGCACAGTCCCTGTGGTGTGTGTATCCCACCCTGGAGACCATCCCTTTAAAATCCAACATAAATTCCCACCTGCTCCAGGAGGCCCTCGGTGATTACCCTGCCCTTTCTCATATAAACTGGCATGTAATCCCTGCTGTCTGGTGTGGCCAGTGTTGTAATGTCGTGATTCCCTGAGGTCTGAGGTGTCCTGGATTGCCCTGCTGCACCAGCGTAGGGTGATCCTGAAGGCACTTGGCAAAGAGGTGCCCAGTGACTGACCTAACCTTCTGTAAGACAGTCTGCAGCAGGAGCAACCGTGGGAGCTTTTGGCTTTGCCTCAGACCTAAGAGAAGCCCCCGAATTCAATCCTTGGAAAGAGGGTTGCTGAGAAATCGAGTACTTTCCATGCATAGGAGTTCAATGGAGTGACCCCGCTTCCGTGCTAAAGTCCATGTTGACTGCTTCCCTGATTTCCATTTCCTCCTTCTCAACAGTACTCATTTCTGTTTGAGGATCCAGGGAATCTGACTGTATTCCCCAGTCGCAGGGATGGAGCACATAGCTCATGTTAGGACAGTTTATCCCCCAGCTGCAGTGATTGAGTCAGGGTGGGCCAAAGACTTAAATCTCCCCAATCAAAGTGAATCTCAAGACTTGTGCTTGGGATGCAGAGATCAGGGTGGTCTCTTTCCTCTGGATGCCGTAGTGAGTGAATGCAAGGCCTGGAACTGTTGGGAGTCACCTTGTGATGATGAGGGGTATGAGCTGATGCATTGACAGCGGGAGAGCTGAGAGAAGCATAAAGAGAAGGAGCTGAAGTCCTGCTGATGCTGTGAACCCCTGGATCAAACGGTACCTGAAGCCTACTACCACTAGACTTTTCAGACATAGGCACAATGACTACCTTTTACTGCATAGTAAGCCTGTGAGGTTTTAGGTACTTATAACTGAAAACATCCTAATGTTTAGAGTGCACAAGGCAAAAAAGTGCACATAGTTAAAATTACTCCTAGAAATTCCGTATGTTATTATGCTATAAGTAAAACATGGCAACCAAGACCAACAAGGGAGGAGTAGATTCATATCCCCTAGCTCATGCTCCACCTGGGGCCTGGACTTACTGAGGGAGGGGTGGGTGGAATCACCAGCACCATGTTTATTATTTCTTTCTTGCTGTTTAAGTGAATGCATAGAACTTTCGCCTGGCCCAGACTTGTGGGAACAGAAACCCTTTTGTCCTACGTGCATCCCACTTACAACAGCTGCTTAGACAGGGAACACGGCATTCCAGATGTTTCTGGTTACCTGGTAACAGGCCTAGAGATCATCAGAGCTGGGAGGAAACATGCAGGTTCCTTGGGCCAGCCTCAAATGTGGGATCCAAGGCCAGGATAAGAAGTGCTGTGTCTGAGTCCTCAGAGCAGGCAGTGGCAGAACTAGACTAGTACATGGTGTCCTGACTCCCAGGGTAGTGCTTCTCCCAAGCCATGGAGGGCAGAAAGCCCAGAGGCAAGGGCTGGGGCTCTAGGCCCTGTCAGACTTTTACAGGGGTTGTGTCTGCTGAGGCAGGCAGGAGCAGCTTAGTTCCCTAGCAGATGAAATGAGCCCAAGGGCATGAATTGAGTTCACTGGATGCTAGGGGAAGGAAGAAGGAACCTCCAAGGATGGGCCCACCTCTGGAGGAGGTCCTAGGACCAGAGGATGGCATGGACTGCCTAGGAAGGGAAGAATGTGGGTTCAATCCCCTCTCTGATGGGCCTCATGGCCTCCCTCTGCAAAGCCTCAACCTCACATCCCGGGAAATCCAATTATCATTGGTTATCCTTTTCATTTGAATGAATCACTTTCAATGCAATTTAATTGCACTTGATTTTGATCTCCAGGACAGCTTTGGGGCTGGCAGAGCAGTTTGTGTCTGAGGCTCAGAATGTAGGTGTGATGAGCCTGTAGAGAGACACTGATCAGTTTCACAGCCACGATTCCACGTCCTGTGCTCTTTTTCCCATTGTGAAGAACTGCAAAGCTCAGTGCCCAGAGAGGAGCGAGGTCTGCCCTCTCTAAGGCCAGCAGGGCCTGTCCCCACAGGGGCCTCTTACCTCTCTCCTCTCTCACCCCATTGCCTCCTTCACCTGTTCCTTTCTCTCAGCACAGCCCCCGCCCCCTTAAACCCACATGGGCCCTTTGTCTCTTTTTTCTCCGGTTTCATTTTCCTTTCTGAAATTAGATAGGGGCATCAGGGAGGGGTTTCACTGGAGGAGCCGAGAGAGAGCTCGAGGGAACAAAGGGAGATTACTCCTTTAGTGAGGCCTTTCTCCCCCTCTCTCTCCATGGAAAATGGAATCTCCTCCAGCCCCTGTGAGTTCGGTGGCTAATGGGTTCAAGATGGGGCTGGGGAAGCGCTGAGCGCAGCAAGTCCAAATGCCTGCCCTGTGGGGGCCCCGGGGCTGCCCTAACTGGGGGTTGGGTGTAGATGGAGAATCTGGCCCAGGATCTGCCCAAGGGGAGAAGTTAGCACCTTCAGGTCTTCCTGGGCTGACTGCAGGGGCTTGTGGTTCACCTGGGCGCACACATCTGGTGAGGCCTGGCCTCGTGGGGGCTGCGGAAGTGAGAGCCCCTTATTCTCCCTCCATAAAGTCCTATCAGACACTGGAAACCTTTGTGTGCATTTTAAACAGGGACATATACATGATGATTAATTTTATGTGTCAACTTGACTGGGCCACGGGGTGCCTAGATATATGGCCAAACATCATTCTGGGTGTTTCCGTGGGGGAGTTTTTTGCACGAGATTAACACTTAGATTTGTAGGCTGAGGAAAGCAAATCGCCCTTTCTAATGTGGATGGGCTTCATCCAATCAGTCGAAGGGCAGAACGGAATAAAATGACTGACCCTCCCTTGAGAAAGAGAATTCTCCCTGGACCCTCCCCCAGACCATCAACAGAGGCTCAAACTGGGGGTGGGGTCCAGCGTTTGTGTTTTCACAAGCCCTCTAGGAGACACTGATGCATGCTTAAGTTTGAGAAGCATGAGAAGTGTTTATATGGGGGAAACAGAGGCATGGTGACTCTCACTGGGCTCGAAGCCCCAGATCCATGCCAACAAAATCCACCCTCTTCACCACGCCTTCTGAGGCTCTGTATCACCTCATTGATCTCCTCTCTTTTTTTACGTGGGCTGCTATAAACACTGTGCACAAGTGGGTCCTCTCTGCCATCATCTAGGGCTCATCTCCAAGGCCAGCTCCCCAGAGTGGCCTTTCCTGAAGACCTGTCACTCTCTGTCTCACCAACCTGCCTTGCATTCCTCAAGTGCTTTGCAGTGTCCGGTGCTGGCTTCTTTGTATGACTTTTCATTGTCCTTATTTCCCTATACGATTTAAGCCCCAAGGGAGCTAGGATCTTGCTGGTCAAGTGGGCAGCCACAAATACCCCAGCACCCAGAACAGCATCTGGCACAAAGTGGATCCTGGAATGCAGTTTTTGTATGAACTGGTGAATCACCTGGCTTAGTGGGATGCCTGTGACCCAGTAGCCTGCAGCTTGGGACCACTGGCTGCCAGCTGCTTGCTTTTGTCTTCCAATATGGGTTGACCCAGCTGGGCGAATAGAGCAAGCTCTGGCAGGGGAAGCCAAGGTCATTAACTGCCTTGGGCCTCAGTGTTCTCACCTACCCAAAGGGACTGAATATTATACCTGGGCTGCTCACCCTTCAGGGTTTTAACGGGCAGTGGTTTCCGCCCTTGCTGGTCATCAGGATCGCCAGGGGAGGTGCAAATGCAGGTTCCTGAATCCCACCTCCAGAAGGTTCTGACTCAGCCAGTCTGGGACATGGCCCAGGAATCTGCAGATCCTCCGGGGTGTAGAGGCAGGATGGGAAACCCTGTTTGAAGGATCTGCTAAGGAAGCAGGTAGGAGGCCCTCTGGCCAAGTGAAGCAACACTTCTTACCGTGGGAACTTCCACTGTGTCTGGGGATCATGACCACAGCCATCTCCGACCATCTGGCTCACCCACATTGATTTTATCTATTTATTTTTTAAAAATTTGTTTTATTTCTTTTGGTCATAAGAAAATATGTAATAAATAATACTTTAATTGGTTCAAAAAAGTATTAACGTATTTAAAAACTGATTTTTTTATTAAAGGTAATACACATTTGTTATCTAGTGTTCATGTTGCAAAACTGTGCAAAGTAATATTTTTGTTTTGGTTTGTTTTTTGAGACAGAGTCTCCCTCTGTTGCCCAGGCTGGAGTGCAGTGGTGGGATCTCAGCTCACTGCAACCTCCACCCCCCTGGGTTCAAGCAATTCTCCTGCCTCAGCCTCCCTAGTAGCTGGGATTATAGGCATGAGCCACAATGCTGGCTAATTTTTGTATTATTAGTAGAGACAGGGTTTCACCATGTTGGCCAGGCTGGTCTCAAACTCCTGACCTCAGGTGATCTGCCCGCCTCAGCCTCCCAAAGTGCTGAGATTACAGGCGTGAGCCACTGTGCCCGGCCCAAAGTAAAACTGAGAGCCTTCTCCCTCCCCTTCTCAATCCAGCCTTCTATGGAAAACTACTATAGCAGCAGGGATGCAGACAATCTAGAGGACATCCACATTTTAAAAACTGGAATCATTCTACATATGTGGTTCTGTAACAGGCTTTTTCCATTTAATTATTTTGTACGTGGACCTATTTCTGTGTTAATATCTATCAATGCCCCCCTTAGACTGTGTGACTAGGGCCCCTGCTCTTGGTTTGGCTCCAACCCTTCTCTAGCTGTGCCCCTTCCTACGGGATGAGGAGTCCTAGGGGTCAAAAGGACAGGATACCTAGAGCCACTGTCCTCCTACTCTGGGTGGTTGGGATGCTGGAATCTCCTGCCCAAATAGCCTGGGCCTGAGTCCAGGGCCTGTGCAGGCCTCTCCTCTAGACCTGTCTTTCTGATAGAGAAGCATACCTCTGATGGTAGTAGCCAAGGAGTGGCCATTTGCAGGGCTGTAGAGAGAGCTTGGGTGTGCAGGCTGGAGTGTCTACATGTGTAATGCCCCCCAATTATTGAGAGAGAACCAGGGTGGGAAGAAAAGATGGCAGGTCATGGACCAGAGCCTCTGTTTACTTTCTTGCCTCAGGGTGGGCCTGGTATAGATAGATAATATAGTTTTGCCTCCTTCTTTATAGTGGTTGCACAGTGTTACACTTTTTAACCATTCTCCTGTTCAGGGATACTGAAATAAACAGTTTCATTCCTCTTTCTATTGATAGACATTCAGGTACTTTGGGCAATTTTTCTTGAAGCTGGGCATGGTGGCACGTGTCTATAATCCCAGCTACTAGGGAAGCTGAGGCAGGAGCATCAATTGAGATCAGGAGTTCAAGACCAGCTTGGGCAACATATCAAGACCCCATCTATAAAAAATAAAAAATTATCTGGGTATGGTGGCATGTGCCTGTAGTCCCAGCTACTCAAGAGGCTGAGGCAAGAGGGTCACTTGAGTCCAGGAGGTCAAGGCTGCAGTGAACTATGATCATGCCATTGCACTGCAGCCTGGGTGACAGAGAGAGACCCTGTCTCTAAAAAATAAAAAGTAAAATAATTTCTATTGCATATCTTTTATCAATACTAATAAATAAAAGGCCTCCATGCGTAAGTGGCTATGGGTAGTCATGAAGTCAGTAAATACAAAGCCCACATGCTATCCTGATGGCTGGACGTAGAGGTGGCCCCTCTCGGCTTGGGCACACACCTGTTGACAAGCATTATCACAAACGTCAACTTCATAGTCGACATTTGGGTCTCTGGTTTGCACTTGACAACTTTTAGGTCCACCTCAGCTGACATCCAAACAGTGATTCTTTCCTAAGTTGCAGAAGTTCTTAGAAGAGAAGAGGGAAGAGTGAGGGAAGGTGACTGCAAAGGAAGTTCTCAACCCATTTGGAGGGAAAATGAGAACCTCTGCCACTGACTATGTGGAATAAAAGTAGCCAACTTGTGCCGTTTAGAGTGTCTGACATTCGAGTGTCAACCTCTGAGCACCCCTCCCCATCTCACACCCCAATGCCAGTCACACGCAGCTACTCATCCGTCTGTTTCTCAACATTGCCTGCATTCTCTCCTTCCCACCTCTGCATGAGCAAACTCCTCATCTCAAACTCTCAGTCTATCCTCCTTCCATCCACCCTTCAGTGCCTCTTCCTCCAGGAAGCCTTCCTTGGTCTCTTAGCTGAAAGCTCTTTCAATTCCTATGAAGCTTTGTCTATACCTTTATTGTTTGTGTCTTTTCTCTCCTCTAGATAATTTGCCTATAGATAGCAGAGAGAGAGAGACCCTGATGCATTTTCAAATCCTCCCCCAGTGCTGGTCAAATCCCTTGGACACAGTCAAGGCTCAACCACTGTTTGCTGAGTGAATACATGATGGAGGAAGCTGCTCATTTTGCAAAGACAAGCTGAGTCTTCACTTTGCTTCTTGGGGTGTATCTGGCAGCACAGCTGGGCCGAGCTCTTCTGGGTCCCGTCCACAGGTGGACAACCAGGCTTGGTAAGTTCTTGGCTCAGCTCTCTCAGGAAGGTGGCCGTGGTCTGTTCTTCCCCCAGAGAGGCTGGACATGCAGTGTAACCCCTCGCCCTTCTCTTTGCAAGATGCCTGACAGACCCTTGCTTATTTTTCCAAGTCATGCTCAGAGGTTTTTTTCTTTCCACTTTATAGCAGATTTCTCCTCCAAAAATGAAACATAAACACAGCAATAGTTTGGACAGATGTTTCTCAGCAGAATGTACAGCTTTAATTTCTGGTATGTGTGAGTCGGACAGCTTCTCAGCCATTGCGTGGTAGGAAGGAAACGGGCCTAAGCATTTCCTGCTCTCTGATCCGGGCCGGTGTGCTTGCTTTGGCTCATGAATAGGATGGTGACTCTTTAAATATGGACAGTGAGGTGTACACACCCAACTGTCTCCAGCAAACCACAGCCAGGCAGGTGGTCCAGCAAGGAAGATATTCCCACTGGACTGGGGAAGAAAGCAAGGCCCAGAGAATGTCACAATTGGCCCCAAATCACGCAGTCAGGCAGAGGATGAGGCACAACTGATACCCTCATTCTTCCAGCTGTGTCCACCAGCCACAGGGATTTGGGTAACACAGAAAAAGGAGATGACCTGGACTTAAAAGGACAGATACTCTTTTCTTGTTCATGGGCCTGTTGACACGTGCATGGCTATCTCTAATCTATCCCCAGATGGGTTAAGCGACCCACAGTGAGTCACCTGCCATCTCTGAGCCTCAGTTTCCTCATCTGTAAAATGAGGGACTTGGACAGGTTCCGTTCAAAGAAGTGATTAAGGAGCACTTGCTATGTGCTGGGCTCTGTGAGCATAAAGGTGAGTGAAGCACAGCCTCACCCCTAGCCCATTGAGGGCAGGGAGACCTGTACCCGATGAATTTAGTGTGGAGGACATGCCGCAAGAAGGGTGTTCAGGTGTGGCAGGGCACAGAGGAAGGGTTCCTGCTCTGCTGTCTGGGGAGCCTTCCTGGAGTGGGAAACTCCTGGACAGAGGCTTGCACAATGAATAGGTATCATTCAGGTGAAAAAGGGCTGGGGTTCACAGGGAGGGCTGCGCATGGTGCCAGCGCTCATGTGCATTATTTCTATGCTGCCTTCCGTGATGAAGGCTGGGCCTGAGGTGGGATCTGGAGGGACAGACAAGTCCCTGCCTTCATGGAGCTTGTGGCAGAGTCATCCTCAACAGGTTCATCCCTGTTCCACCTTTCTGACTTTCCAAGTCCCCTCCCTTCTCGCCTCACTTGTCCAGAGAACTCTACTTAAAGTGGTCCTAAGTACGGACAGATGGTTAGACGCCTACATGGTTGACGAGCACAGCATTGTCCCCCAGTCAGGTTGCCCCTACCTGCTTTCTGGGATTCTTAACTTCTTGCCATTGGTCATCCTTCTTTGGATTCAGGCACCAAGGGCCACTCTCAGTATAAGCCTGGAACGGAGTTAACCTGTGGATCCATGGGAACTCACAGACCTCTTAGAAAAAATTAAGTCAGTGATTCCAGCACCTGGCTAGGCATTAGACTCACCTGGGAATTTTGAAAATATGGATTACCAGGCATCACCTCTACAGGGCCTGTCTTTGTAATTCTTAGACTTGATTGAGATATCTGCATTCTTTTTGACCTTTCACAGGTGATTCTGTTTTGTGGCCAGCTTTGGGAACCCCTGGATTATCTTATCAGGTGATCACCAGGCTTTAAGATGATGGAAAACAGATAATATGGGGATAGAGAACAGGATGCCCAACCAAGAAATAAACAATGGGACATGCGCGCCTCTCCCTTCAAAGCACTTTATATGAATAAACAAATAAATGGATGCATGAATGAATATTTTAGGGGGAGTTTATTATGTACCAGGGATTGCGCGACGGGTGTCCCTGACTTTGACCTAGTCTTCTCAACCCTGAGGCAGAGACAGCATTCCAATTTTTTTTTTTTTGAGATGGAGTCTTGCTCTGTTGCCCAGGCTGAAGTGCAGTGGCGTCATCTCAGCTCACTGCAACCTCCGCCTCCTGGACTCAAGAGATTCTCCTGCCTCAGCCTCCTGAGTAGCTGGGATTACAGGCATGCATTGCTGTGCCCACCTAAATTTTGCATTTTTAGTAGAGATGGGGTTTTGCCATGTTGGCCAGGCTGGTCTTGAACTTCTGGCCTTAGGTGATTTGCCCACCTTGGTCTCCCAAAGTGTTGGGATTACAGATGTGAGCCACCGCCCCCGGCAACATTCCCATTCTGAAGCTGAGGAAACTACAGCACAGAGAAGTCACCCAGCTGGTTAAGGGGCAGCTCTTCGGCCTCACTCTCCTCCCCGGGCCTCACCCCACCTCTGGCAGGTGGATGGAGTGCAGGAGAGCAGAGGACGCAGAAGCTGGCTTTGGTTTACATCAGGGAATCATTGTTTACATGGACTCCTTCGAAGTCTTTTCTGTCTGGTTAAAAGCTCAGATTTATTTTCCTCCTCTCCCTCTGTGTTGTGACAAAGAGTCATCCTTACAGAATTATTCTTATTTCAAGAAACCATAAAGAAACAAAAAGGCTGTGGGCTAGCTTCATTGGAAGGTGAAGTGTGTCATTACATTTTCAGAAATGTCCTCCTCCTGGGTTATAAAATTATTGGCTCAGCAGTTGGGAAGTGGCAGAAGAGAAATTGCAGAGAGGATCTGCTATCACAGGGCGAGCCATCCCGGAGCTGGGCCAGGCCACCAGCCACCACTCACCTGATCTCCTGCCTGAGTTCGCTTTAGTAGGGTCCTTCCAAACTTTGCAAGGAAAATTTAGAAAAACAAGAAATCTCAACATCTCCCATCCAGGGGCCATGGTCCCCAGTCCCTTTAAAACAAGGACATCCAGTTTTGGGCTTCTCCAAGATTTACCTTGGGTCACACCCAGACTTCTAGAATCATTCTCTCCCTCCCTTTCTTCTTCACCATCTGCAGGCCTATGCCAACCACTGAAGAGGCCAAGATGAATAAAGTCAAGCCCTACCCTTGGGGGCTCACAGCCTCCCTTCCCTCTTTTCTTTCTTGTTGGCATTTTATTTTCCATCTCATCTTTCCTCTTTCCTTTTCCCATTCCAGTTTCCATTTTTCTTGATTCGCTTTTTCTACAACTCTCTTTCCATGTCTGTCTACATTATCATCTCAAGGTGACTCATCACAGATAAACCAGGAAGAAAAGATTCAAGAGGGAAAGTAGCAATTCAACAGAAGATGACAGAAACCTTGTCAAGATGGCCTCAAGTTGATAACAAGCATCGTGCTATTGGTTGTATGTCTGAGGGTTGTGGCTGCTTAGAAGAGAAGGCACTGAAAAAGAAAAGCGATTTGAAAGAGTTTGAAATCCCAAGGAGCAGCCAGGCGCGGTGGCTCAAGCCTGTAATCCCAGCACTTTTGGAGGCTGAGGCGGGCGGATCAATGGGAGCTGGGAAACCTCTGGGTTTGGAGAGGAGGAAGTGGCTGTGCCGGAGGACATCACTCCTGGGCCTGGGCTCCACAGCTGGTTTTGTGGATTTACTCCTCATGGATTACCTTTGCAGTCAACCCAAATTGCACCATAATTAGCCTCTGGTTTTAGATATGCAAGACCCTAGGTCAGGAGATTGAGACCATCCTGTCTAACACAGTGAAACCCCACCTCTACTAAAAATACAAAAAATTAGCTGGGCATGGTGGCGGGCTCCTGTAGTCCGAGCTACTTGGGAGGCTGAGGCAGGAGAATGGCGTGAGCTCAGGAGGCAGAGCTTGCAGTGAGTCGAGATCATGCCACTGCACTCCAGCCTGGGTGACAGAGCGAGACTCCATCTCAAAAAAAAAAAAAAAAAAAAAGAAAGAAAGAAAAAGAAAAAAGAAATCCCAAGGATCCCTTGATTCCTCATGAAGGAGTCAGGGAAAGTTAGAAGGAGGTATTTTATCCAAGCCTGCAGAAAACAAGGGTTAGATAGTGATTAATTATAGTTAAAATTAGTGAGAAAAGGACACCTTCATTTGTTTTTCTAATTGTATATAACCTTAAAACACGCACATTGCACCTTGTGGTTTTCAATAAGAAATTCAGTTTTTCACATTTTATAGCCTAACTGAATGGAAGCACATGCTACCCTGAGGGATATCTATGGAAAGCCTCAATGGTTGACTAGAGGAGCCATTAGAGGGCTATCTTGCTCCCTCTAGTGTCAGTTATGATCATTGCACTTAACGTGCCAAGGAGCAATTAAAAACAGTACCAGCCTTGAAAATTCAAACCTATGAAATTATAGAAAGCCACTCTCAAGATACAGGGAATTTCGACATTTGTTTATTCTCCACCTCATATGAAAAGCTCCCCTTTCCTCTCCTTCACTGGACTTAGGAAGGATGTTGGCATTGCAGAATGAATGGTGTTGGCTTCAGAAATGGAAAGGAGGTTGCGGGGAGCCCACAGGCTGCTGTAGGGGGAGGCTGGTGAGGGAGTGGGAAGAGACGGGTGGCAAAGATGCTGAGTTGGCAAACCCCTCTGGCTTTCCTGAACTGCCCACGTTAAATTTATTTTCTTTCTTGGAAGTTAGTAAACAGGAGACTTTCTTTTCAATATTTCCACTACCGAGATTGTGCGTCTTACCTCTAAAAGCATACAATGGCTGGCCTCCTGCCTTTCCGAGTTCAGCACTGAGGACATTCTATGGCTCTGAGGAATGGCCTTAGAGGCCTTAGAGGGTGGAGCTGAGATTAGCTCCATCTCTGGTTGACCAGTTTTTGTGTGTGTCAGAAGTTTCCTGGCCCCTCACTGACATCTCTTCAATTTCTGGGACTTTCTTGTGTGGTTTGGCATTAAAAAAAAAAAAAGAGAGAGACAGAATGAAAGAGCAAAGAGAGAAGAGGGAAAAAAAATCACCCAAGAGATGCAAGGAGCCTTAGGAGCTGTTTGCAGGCCGCATCCTAAATCCACTGTGCCCCAGACTTTGCTCTTGGTTCTGGGGCTACTGTTCTCTCCTTGGTCATTTTCACTGCTGCTTTGTGCGTTTGAGTGCCTGAAATGCCCCAGCTCCTGCCAGTGAGGATGAATGTCTGGATTTCCACTCTCCCAGCCCTCTGCGGCTCATTTTCTTGTCTGTGCGTGCCTGCCAGGGTCTGCTGGGTGGCTTGGCCTGGGGCCTTAGGCCAACGTTTCCCCACGAATACAGTTTTTCCTCTCTCCCTCTCTCTCTCTCTGTCTCTCTGTCTATCTCTCGTGCGCTGGGTGGTTTCATCCTATCCCGGGCTTCGCTTCTGTAGTGATTTATTCTTTAACCAGAATGAGTCATGATGCCGGATTTTATTTGTTCCAAGAGAAAATAGCAGAGAGCGTTTATGCGCTGCGGTGTTGGGAGCCTGTTCTGGGGGCCCAGGCCAGGAAAAGAGTAAAGGATGTTCCTCAGAAAGGCTTCCACAGCAACAACCAAGGCTGCCCCAGGCCTGGCAGCCTGCACTGTCACTGATGAAAAAGGGCAGACTTGTGTAAGATCCATCTTTCTGCTCAAAAACAAGCCCCAGAGGCCCTTTCCTCAAAACCTGCCCCTGGACACCATACTCTTTCTTCGGGGCATAGGCGGGTGTAGGGAACTCACTCATTCAGCCTCTGCCCCGCAGTGGACACTTAAACACCATCTCTTATTTCTTCCTGAAAAGAACCCTCTGGGATTCACATCACCATACCCATTTTACAGATGAAGAAACCGTGGTCCAGAAAGTGGATGTATTGTGCTTGAGTTTCCATGGCTTGGAAAGTAGCCAAGCTGCCAAGCTGGGAAGGGAGCTCAGTTCTGTGATTTCGAAGCCTAGATTCTCCCTGCAGTGAGGAGCCACTCAGACGTGCCTTTGCTTCCTCTGCTGAGGCAGAAGGCCTGTGTGTGCTCCGTGACAGCATTCTCTGCCTGTGAGAAAGGGCTGCAATGGGAGCTGGGAAACCTCTGGGTTTGGAGAGGAGGAAGTGGCTGTGCCGGAGGACATCACTCCTGGGCCTGGGCTCCACAGCTGGTTTTGTGGATTTACTCCTCATGGATTACCTTTGCAGTCAACCCAAATTGCACCATAATTAGCCTCTGGTTTTAGATATGCAAGACCCTAGTGAAAAGGCAAATTTGTTATCTGGGAAGGTCAGTACCTAAAGCCACTGTAAAAGGATGAATGCCTCACCCCAACTAGAATTTAGTTTGGGTAAATGTCATCTAGAAAGTCTTGAGACATGAGATCTGCAATGGTGGGTGAACTGCCCCTTGGGTAGTTTTCACCTAAGTGCTTGTTAAGCCTGGTGGAAATGCCACAGAAATGGAAGCAACTCTGGGCTGCGGACTGGGAGATTAGGTTTTGGTCCTGGCCCTCCCACTGACTGGCTGTCTGACCTTGGTCCAGTCTCTTCCTACCTCTGGGCCTCAGGGCCCTCATCTGTAAAATCATGAGGCTGGGGCAAATGATTTCTCAGACCCCTCCCAGGCCTGGGGAGGAGCTGCAGCTGATGGAACAGCTCGAAGGCCAACCCTACCCACAGGCCTGAGTGGTCCATCTGCGCCTCCGGGGCCTGTCTCTAGCCACTCTGTCCTTCCCCACCTCACCATCATCTCTGAGAATTGGGGTCTTCTGAAGATCATGGGAATGGTGGCCCCGTCTTCAGGTTACGGGGCTCTCCCCTCTGCCTGGAGTCTCCACAGGTAGAAGACACTGTGTTTATAGAGAGGTCCCCAAGGAGAGATGGGTATTAACCTGATCAACCTATGCCAGATAGGTCCACTCCAGCCCTGATCCACCTCAGGGGCTATGGCTGCCCATCCACTGTGTGATGCCAAGCTTTGGGGGGTGGTAGTGGTAGTGGTGATGGTGGGTGTTGGCAGGATCTGCACTTGGCCATGGTGGATGATTTGCTCCTAAGCCAGGCAAGCTGCTGGGTCTCCCTCCTTACTGCCTCACAGTCCATCCTCAGGACACCCAATCCCACAGCCCCTTCCATGTCTGGCCACACAGTGCAGAGGTCAGTTGCTGCAAAATAATCCCAGAGTATCCTTCAAAGAGGTGGGAAGGCTGCCCAGGACCCTTTGTGACTCTGGGGAGTCAAGCCAGCATGTCTGTCCCTCCATGGCTGAGGGTGATGAGAGTGGGGCTTAACATGCTCCCTTTTCCCCAAGAGAAGCTTCAGTTTCCATTAGGACACTCCCCAGGACTTAGGAAACTGAGGCTCCGGTCGGTTCTGCAGGGGGCAGCCCATCTCCCAACTTCCTTTCTCTCCCTCTCTACCAGGATCCCCTTTCTCCTTTTTCTCCTGGTCCAGGGACTCTCCCTCTTGCCGCCCTTGTCCTTTTCTCTGTGCACACTCTCTTCGCCCCGCCATGGGAGTCTGCAGGCCCACTGCTGCAGGTGGGCGCTGGGAGTCTGGATGGGGCTCTTTCTCCTTCCCTCCTCTTGTGGGTAAAAGGCAGGCTGATGAGACTAAAGACACTGGCAGCTGCAGAGAGAAGCAGGGAGAGGCGGGACAGGGCAGCCTCCCCTCACCTTGGCCACCTCTCACCCCCTATCTCACCCATGTCTATCAGAGACTCGGGGCAAGGGAGTGAAGAGGGGAAGGAAGAAAGAGAAGGGATGTGGGAGGAGGGGATGAGGGGAAAGGGAGGGGAACAAGGAGAAAAGTTGAGAAAGTAAGATGAGAAATCCAGAAATCAGTTAGAGGAAACAGGCAAAGAGAAGGAAAACGGATGGAAAAGTAGAAGAAGGTAGGGAAAGAGATAAGAGGGAGAGAGGGAAGGGGCCTCTGGGTGCATTACAAGAATGAAGTGTGAGCAGATCGCCTCAAAAATAGCACCTTCTGCCCTCCCCACTTCACCTCCAGCCCCACCCCCGCTGTCTCTGGGCTCTCCATGGCCCCACACATGGAGGCATCTACACCGTGATTCTGCCTCTGCCTGTTGTCACCAGCTTAAGACCCTGGGAATGGCAACCACTAAGTGTGTGTGGTTCTTAGAGTGCGGTTCCCAGACCGGCAGCACCAGCACTACCTAGGAAGTTCTACAAAAGCACATTCTCAGGCCTCACTCAGACCTACTGAATCAGCAGCTCTGGAGGTGGGGCCCAGTAATCCAATTTAGCAAGCTTTCCAGGGATGCACGCGCGCTAAGGTTTGAGAATCATTGCTGGACAGTAGTTCATTCCAGACTCTTTACACATGACAGTAAATCCTTGCAGAGACTGGAGATTTTCTGTATGTGTTAACGTATATTATGAACATTCCTTTACATCCGCAGGGCTCTAGTCCTGGTAGAGGCTGCCCAGTGCTGTGAGCTGCCCAGCCAGGCCCCTTCAGCTGCTTCTGGGAGAGGCACTCCTGGCTGCTGCTTTCCCTCCTAGAGCTGGAAGTTCTCACGATGCTGCACCCACCTTCATCTTCCTCACAATCCTCTCCTCTTCTGCCCCCGGACACAGCACCTCCTCTGACCCTTCTCTCTCAGCCTTCTCTTCGTCCTCCCTGCCCATACCTACGGACGTTCTGCATTCTGTGGTTCTTCCTAAGCCCCACTTCCTTCTCCTTGCTGAATGGAACTCTCCTGACGCACATCTGGGTCTCAGCCCTAATCTCCCTGCCAAGCTGAAGTCCCCCTTCCCTGCACCTGGATGGCCCTTGGATCCTTCAAACCAATGAGTCCAAAGCCCAGCTCACCTGAACTTCCAAAGCCTGCCCCCTGTTGCTGGATTTTGCTTTTGTACAAAGGATGCCACAGTCTTCCTAGTCAGCAAGATATGTCCTCAATCATCCTGCAGCCTCTTGCATCTCCAAACTTGCCTCCTTCTGCTCTTGCCCTAGCTCACTCTACTCCAGCTTCCTTGAACATCTCAAGCATGCTCCTACCTCAGGGCCTTTGCACTTGCCATTCCTTCTGCCTGGAATACTCTTTTCTCAGATAACCACGATTCTCTCAGATTCTTCCTTTCCCTCGTGTCTCTAATGACTATCATCCTGTCATGGCGGCCTCCTAGACAGCCTGTATAAAGTTGAGCCCTCAATTCAACCACTGTTCCCAAGCCCACTTACCCTGCTTAATGCTTTTCCATTGCACAGATAACTATCTGACAGATGATGGACAAACTAATCATACGTTTTGCCCCTCCAGAAGAAAACCTCCATCAGAGCAGAGACCTTGCAATTCTATTCACCATTGAATTTCCAGAACCTATAACAGGTACTCAAGAAGTATTAATGGAATGAATGAATGAACTACTGATGTTCATGAAGCACGCCCCTTTCTCGAGCCCCACCCCATAGCTTAGGTGTCCTCTTTGCTCACCTAGACCTCTACAGCCTTCCCCCTTGGCTCCTCACCTCCAGGGTCTCCTCCCTCGATTCCATCCTCCACATGGTAGCCAAATTGATCACCTGAAATTATAACTCTGGTGAGCCACTGTCCTGCTCTAAAACCTCCAATGGCTCCCTATTGCCTCCCAGGTAGTCTTTTCACTCTGCTATTTAGGAACTCCATGGTAAGATCATCACTCTCCCAACTTTGGGCCTTACTTCTCTGCTTTTTGTACCTTCTCTCCAGTCAAATGGGACAGCAACCTTTCTCTAAACGCAGTTTCTTCTTTTCCATCTCTGTACTCTTTCCCATGCTGTTCCCTCCATCAGCTGTACTCTTCTCACCCACGTCTACTCTGAACATTGGAATCCTATCCACCTGGAAGCCTCCTCCACAATCCACTCTCAATCCGCTCCACCCCCGCAGCCTCCTGCTATGTTGGAAATTAACTCTCCCTCCCATGAACACCTGAGATCCTTTCTGTGTGTCCCTCCCTTGGGATTCATCTGAGATCGGGGTTCTGTGAACATACACCTTCTCTTCCAGGTTGGGCAGCACTTGATCGCCCCCCAACCCACTTATGCAAATACACTTAGTGCTGGGCCCTGTGGACACCACAACCTCGCTTTCATGGGGCCAGCAGTGTGTCTGGGGAGGGGCATGGCAGCCCTGGGGCTGAGGCTGCCTCTGCTCTGTGTCCCCTTGGGGCTCACCAGGCCCCTGCCCTGAGGCAGAGAGAGTAGACAGATCTGGGCTCCAGTCTTGCCTCTGCCTCTGACACTTACTAATTATGTCATCATTTGGAGTCTCAGTTGCTTTGCCTGTAAAATGGGGACAAACCTACTTCCCCTACAAGTTGCTCCTGTCTGTACACCTGTACCCAGGGAATTCACCGAGATCTCTTGTTCTTAGAGCCCACCGTGCCCCTCGAGAGTCCCCTTTTGGAGCTCACTGGGGACTGGCAGTCTTCTGCTCCCTGGCGCCCTGGAGGAGAGGAGGAGAAACGTTCTGCCTTGCCGACAGCTGAGGCTTCTCCTCTCTCCAGGGATGAGAGCTTCAGTGAAAAATGGGAAACTTGTGAGGCCCAGCTCTGTTTTTTCTCAGCACCAGGAGGCTTCCTGCTTCAGGGCGCCAAAGGCTCAGAGAGGCCCTCTGCAAACCCTGCATCGGAGCTGCTGGGACATCAAATGGCCTTCCACTGAATTAATAATTTCAATGTAAATGCAATAGAATCATGTGGATTAAATTTCTCCGAAAATACACAAGGGCTTAAAAAGCAGGGGCAGAGAACACTCAGCCCAAGAGGAATTTGTTTTCTCTTTCCTTTTTGTGTGTCTCTGCTAGTGTTGTTATTGTTGCTAAAACCAAGGGATGTGAAAAACTGTTCAAGATGTCTGAAGCGTTGGTGTATGGTCAGCTTTGCTGAGTTTGAGCTCTGAGTTGGGAGTGAGGTGGGCAGAAGGGGAAATGTTAAGAAAATAAAGTGACTGCCCCACCAGATCTGTCCTCTCATCCTCCAGCTGTTTACTGCAGGCCCTTGACATTCAAGGAGGCTCACAGCTGGTAAACGGGGCATATCTCATTGGTGCCTGAGGTGGGAGTCAATGGTGGGTTCTTCCCTGGGGGCAATGCTAGGACCTGGATTTGGGGCCAGGGCTGCGGAGTGATGTTCTTTCTCACTGGAGTCTTTCTGTCCTACACGCTCAGTGGAAACAGCGATCTTCGGGGGATCACAGTCTCCCTGCTAGTGTCCCCTGGGAAACTCTTTCAAACGCAGCTTTCTGGCCTCCCCAACAGGCCCAGGAGATGCAGACCAAGGCACGCAAGCTCTGCCTGAAGTGTTGGAAGCCAGGTCCACACCACAGAGGCAGGAAAAGCCTAGGTCAGAGGGAGCCTCTCCATCAAGTCAGCAGTGGCCTGCAATGACTCAATCCTCGTTTCCTGTTTTACTGATTACAAAATACAATCATGTTTTGGGTATTCTTTGATCTCGCCTAGCTCCCTGGGACAGATATGCTTATTCCTATTTTACACATGGGCAAATAGAGGTTCGGGAAGGTTGGCAGAGGTTCTCCCAAGGTTCTTCCTCCACGTGGCAGAGGCTTCGAACTTCGAACCTTTGTTCCTGTCCTTCCTTTGGGGTACACCCTGGCATGGAGCTGAATCAATACATACCACTGGGGTCATGCTTAATAGTCAGCCGATGTCTCCTAAATGACACTGGCATCAACCTCTCCTTTGCAGGATCAATACCCATAGGGTCCTAGGTCTGAGTCAAATTCTTGGAATGCTGCCCATATGACAGGGAAGATGGGGCCAGAAGAGCAAGCAGGGAGGGGAAAATCAAGTAGGATTTGTGGTGGGGTCCTCACAAGTGGGGACAGAGATTCTAGAAAGGCCCAGTGTGCTTCTGTCCATTCTGGAGGTGGCTCAGTTCTCGGGGTCCCCAAGGCCACCCTTTCTGTTTCTCAGCTTAGTTGTGGCAGTAACATGCTGAGGTTCAGCGGCTGCAGTGGGTGGGACCCTGCCCACCTGGGGCACCATTTCTCTCCCACAATGCTCCAGGCTGCACTCAGATCAACAAAAGCTGCCAGGAGTTGATTCTGTCATATCTTTCTGCTCTTCTATGCCCAACCTCCAAGATCATGTTCAAATGCCCTCTTCCATGGAGCCTTCCCAGAGACCCCAGGCACAGTGATTTCTCCTTTCAGAGTCTGGCTGGGTTTCTGTTGTGAGGAAGATGCTGAGTTGGCTGCTCTTGGGCTGCAGGGAGATGAAGCTGGTGTCCAACTGGGGAGATGGGCCATGGGCCTTAGTGACTCCAACACAAAGTTGAAAGTGGTATGTGTCGTCAGGGAAAAGGCTTGGGGAGGGTAAGGTCATTTTAGGCTAGGAGAAGGGTTCAAAAAGCCTTCAGGGAGAAAGTAGCCTCAAAGATGCATATAATTAATACCAGGTCATATTTGACTTGCATTGGTTTTAAATTATTTCAAGGGTATTAATGTTGCCTCCTTAACTGGTCTGTGACTTATTTGAGAGTGAAACCATGTTTTACTCATACCAGTATTTTGCAGAGTCTAGTAAAATTCATTAACAGAAGCCGAATAAACAAATACTGGTCAAAATAAATTCTGTCTTGGAAAAGTCAGTTCAACTTAATCTTTAACCTTTCATACCATGTAAACAATATGGATGTCATGGGTCTTATGTCTGGGCTGGTTGAAAGAAGCTCAAATCCTTAATTCAGTCTGCCAAAGTAAGTTCTTTGAGCACCTACTAAATGCCGGGAATTACACCCCTGATTTCAGGAAGAAAGATAATGATACAGGCAATTACTATTCAATTTGATAAGTGCTATGAAAAGAGAAACACAGAATTCTATGGGGGCAGCTTATATAATGATGGGAAGGGATGGTCAGAGAAAGTTTCTCAGAGGAAGTGATATCTAAGTTGATAAAAGAATATGAAAGAGGGATTTCAATTCTAGCCATAAACAACTATGTAAACAGCACAAAGTATCTAAAACAACTATTTTCAGGCACTGGACAGCAATCAAAGCAGAGCTCAATACTTGTAGGAAGGGAAATACAGAAGCTGAACACCTCTTCACTCCAGCTTTTCCTCTGAGGGCATTTTCTTTGCTGTGGCATGGGGAAATGGATACAGACAGTAGCAGTCTTGTTGGATGGAGGAAATAGGGATTGAAGTTGGGGCTGCAAAGATGACTAGGATTTGGGAGGAGCAGCGTACTAGAAAAGAGAGAACAACAGAAAAAGAGTCTCAAAAGCTCTGTTGAAAGTTTCCCTCAGATTATTGGCTGACTCCTAAGCTGTGTATGCATAGTGTGATACACTGGAAAATCTACCAGAAAACAGCCAATGGGAGCAGAGATTTTAGAGGATGCCTCCTAGTCTTGGAGGGAGGTGTTGGGGTTCATGCCCAGTCAGAAAGGAGAGACCTTAGTGAATACTCTGGGATTTCATTTGAGACACCAGAAAATCTATGCTCTAAGAGTAAAGACCATATCCTAGGAATAAGGGCAAAACTAGGTTAGACCTATCTATCCTGACCATTAACCAAACCATACCTTGGTAAGATCTAGATGATTTCACCAGTAATTTAGCTATCAGAACAAAACATAGCTTTCTTTAAAGGAAGGTAAAGTAATCTATAGCTTCGATAATGTAACATCCACAATATTCACAATATTTACAAAGTAAGTAAATAATCAGGAAACATTGGATAACCATGAGATAAAATAGTCACTAGAAGCAGATCAGAGATGATCCAGATATTGGAGTTAATCAACCAGGACCTCAAAATAATTATAATTAATGCGTTAAAGAAAATAGAATAAGGGATGGACAAATGGGATCAAGACAGATTATTGTGACAGAATTAGAATCCGTAAAAAAAAAAAAATCCAGTGGAAATTCAGGAGCAAAATAAAATATCTGTAATAAAGAGTATATTGAATGGATTTAGCCACACACTGGATACAGCAGAAAGCTGGATTAGTGACCCTGAAAACAGATGAATAGAGGATATCTAAATTGTTTCATACCAAGAGAAAAATTGAATAAAAAACTGAACGGAAATATAAGAAACATGGCAAGAAGACCTAACATACATACAATTCAAGTTTAGAAAGAAAATGAGAGAAGAAATAAAAGCTGTATTTTTAAAAATGAAGGTAAAGAATTTTCCAAATCTTATTAAAAGCATCAATGCAGATTCAAGAAGATTTGGAAACCACAGGCAGAACAAATACAACAAAACTACATTTGGATTCATCATAGTCAAACTGCTGACATTAAAGGCAAATAAGAAAGCAACCACAGGAAAATGACATATTGCATTCAAAAGAATGATACAACTGATGGCTGACATCTCAACAGAAACTGTAAAGCCAAAAGACAATGGAATGACATTTTAAAATGCAAAGAAAAACTACATAAAAAATACTTCAGAAATTAAGGTGAGATTAAGATCTGTTTAGACAAACAAACAAAAACAAACAGAAAACCCAACTCCCAAGGCTGAAAGAACTATTGTTAGCAGACTTATACCACAAGAAATACTAAGTAGAGCTCTTTGGCTAAAAGAAAATTATCTCAAATGAGAGCACAGAATTATATAAAAGAGATGAAGAACACCAGAAAGGGTAGTTATGTGGAAAAGTAGACATAAATATTAACAACTTAAAGCAACAATAACAATAATGTCTTGTGGAATTTATAACATATGCAAAAAAGGTAAAATATATGACAAAAATAACACAAAGGACAGGACAGGGAACTGGAATCAAACTGTTGTAAAGTTCTTGTGTTACTTACAAAGTGGTAAAAACACTAATTGCAAGTAGATTGTAAATCTGTATTAGAAATGAAAATGGAGATATTACAACTGACACCACAGAGGTATAAGAGACCATTCAAGACTACTATGAACATCTATGCAAACAAACTAGAAAATCTAGAGGAAATGCATAAATTCTTGGAAGCATACAACCATCCTAACTTGAATCCGCAAGAAACAGTAATTTTGAACAGATCAATAACAAGCAGTGAGATTGAATCAGTAATTTAAAATATTGCCAACAAACATCTAAGAATTTAAATTATACAGCATTTCTCTTGACCACCGTGGAATTGAATTAGAAATATAATTGAAAGACAACTAGAAAATCTCCAAATATTTGGAAATTAAAAAACACATTTCTAAGTAACCCATGGTCCAAGGAAGAAATCAAGATGAGAATTAGAAATTACTTTAACCTTAATGATAATGAAAACATCAAAATTTGTAGGATGCAGCTAAAGCAATGTTAGAGGAAATATATATGCATATAGAGCCTTATATGTATATTTCAGAAAAGAAGAAGGGTCAGGAAGTCAACAATTTAAGTAAGAAGCTAGAAAAAGACAATTTCAAAAAATGGAAGAAATAATTAAGAATAGAAACCAATGAAAGAAAAATCAGAGATTCAATAGAGAAAATCAATAAAGCCCAGAGTTGATCCTTAGAAAACATTAACAAAATTAATATACCCATAGCAAGACTGATCAAAAACAAGAGGAACAACACAAATTACCAAAAAAAGAAATGAAAAAGAGGATTTATAGATCTTATAGACATTGAAAAGATAATAGGAGGCTAATATCAATATTTGTGGATAAAATTTGAATGAAATGCACAAATTACTTGAAAAACCCAAGTTACTAAAATTAACAGAAGGAATAGCAAATCTGAATAATCCATTATCTTTAAGAAGTTGAGATCCATTCCAAGATGGCCGAAAAGGAACAGCTCCGGTCCGCAGCTCCCAGCGTGATCGACGCAGAAGACGGGTGATTTCTGCATTTCCAACTGAGCCTTCACTGGTGATATACAGGCAGACAGTGTCTGGAGTGGACCTCCAACAAACTCCAACAGACCTGCAGCTGAGGGACCTGACTGTTAGAAGGAAAACTAACAAACAGAAACGAATAGCGTCAACGTCAACAAAAAGGTCATCTACACCAAAACCCCATCTGTAGGTCACCAACATCAAAGACCAAAGGTAGATAAAATCACAAAGATGGGGAGAAACCAGAACAGAAAAGCTGAAAATTCTAAAAATCAGAGTGCCTCTTCTCCAAAGGATCGCACCTCCTTGCCAGCAATGGAACAAAGCTGGATGGAGAATGACTTTGACGAGTTAACAGAAGTAGGCGTCAGAAGGTCGGTAATAACAAACTTCTCCAAGCTAAAGGAACATGTTCGAATCCATCACAAGGAGGCTAAAAGCCTTGAAAAAAGTTAGATGAATGGCTAACTAGAATAAACAGTGTAGAGAAGACCTTAAATGACCTGATGGACCTGAAAACCATCGCATGAGAACTACGTGACGCATGTGCAAGCTTCAATAGCTGATTCGATCAAGTGGAAGACAGGGTATCAGTGATTAAAGATCAAATTAATGAAATAAAGTGAGAAGACAAGGTTAGAGAAAAAAGAGTAAAAAGAAACAAACAAAGCCTCCAAGAAATATGGGACTATGTGAAAAGACCAAATCTATGTTCAATTGGTGTACCTGAAAGTGGTGGGGAGAATGGAACCAAGTTGGAAAACACTTTTCAGGATATTATCCAGGAGAACTTCCCCAACCTAGCGAGGCAGGCCAACATTCAAATTCAGGAAATACAGAGAACACCATAAAGATACTCCTCGAGAAGAGCAACCCCAAGACATATAATTGTTAGATTCGCCAAGGTTGAAATGAAGGAAAAAATGTTAAGGCAGCCAGAGAGAAAGGTCAAGCTACCCACAAAGGGAAGCCCATCAGACTAACAACGGATCTCTTGGAAGAAACCTTGTAAGCCAGAAGAGAGTGGGGGCCAATATTCAACATTCTTAAAGAAAAGAATTTTAAACCTAGAATTTCATATCCAGCCAAACTAAGCTTCGTAAGTGAAGGAGAAATAAAATCCTTTACAGACAAGCAAATGCTGAGAGATTTTGTCACCACTAGGCCTGCCTTACAAGAGCTCCTGAAGGAAGCACTAAACGTGGAAAGAAACAACTGGTACCAGCCAATGCAAAAACATGTCAAATTGTAAAGACCATCGATATTATGAAGAAACTGCATCAATTAATGGGCAAAATAACCAACTAACATCATAATGACAGGACCAAATTCACACATAACAATATTAACTTTAAGTGTAAATGGGCTAAATGCTCCAATTAAAAGACATAAACTGGCAAATTGGATAAAGAGTCAGGACCCATCCGTGTGCTCTATTCAGGAGACCCATTTCACATGCAAAGAGGCACATAGGCTCAAAATAAAGGGATGGAGGAAGATCTACCAAGCAAATGGAAAAAAAAAAAAAAAAAAAAAAAAGCAGGCATTGAAATCCTAATCTCTGATAAAACAGACTTTAAACCAACAAAGATCAAAAGAGACAAAGAAGGCCATTACATAATGGTAAAGGGATCAATTCAACAAGAAGAGTTAACTATCCTAAACATATATGCACCAAATGCAGGAGCACCCAGATTCATAAAGCAAGTCCTTAGAGACCTACAAAGAGACTTAGATTCCCACACAATAATAATGGGAGACTTTAACACCCCACTGTCAACATTAGATCCATGAGACAAAACGTTAACGAGGATATTCAGGAATTGAACTCAGCTCTGCACCAAGCGGACCTAATAGACATCTACAGAACTCTCCACCCCAAATCAACAGAATATACATTCTTCTCAGCACCAGGTCGCATTTATTCTAAAATTGACCACATAATTGGAAGTAAAGCACTCCTCGGCAAGTATAAAAGAACAGATATCACACCAAACTGTCTCTCAGACCACAGTGCAATCAAATTAGAACTCAGGATTAAGAAACTCACTCAAAACCGCTCAACTACATGGAAACTGAATAACCTGCTCCGGAATGACTACTGGGTAAATAACGAAATGAAGGCAGAAATAAAGATGTTCTTTGAAACCAATGAGAACAAAGACACAACGTAGCGGAATCTCTGGGACACATTTAAAGCAGTGTGTGGAGGAAAACTTATAGCACCAAATGCCCACAAGAGAAAGCAGGAAAGATCTAAAATTGACACCCTAACATCACAATTCAAAGAACTAGAGAAGCAAGAGCAAACACATTCAAAAGCTAGCAGAAGGCAAGAAATAACTAAGATTAGAGCAGAACTGAAAGAGATAGAAACACAAAACACCCTTCAAAAAATCAATGAATCCAGGAGCTGGTTTTTTGAAAAGATCAACAGAACTGATAGACTGCTAGCAAGACTAATGAAGAAGGAAAAAGAGAAGAATCAAATAGATACAGTAAAAAATGATAAAGGGGATATCACCACCGATCCCACAGAAATACAAACTACCATCAGAGAATACTATAAACACCTCTACGCAAATAAACTAGAAAATCTAGAAGAAATGGATAAATTCCTGGACACATACACCTTCCCAAGACTAAACCAGGAAGAAGTTCAATCTCTGAATAGACCAATAACAGGCTCTGAAATTGAGGCAATAATTAATAGCCTACCAACCAAAAAAAGTCCAGGACCAGACGGATTCACAGCTGAATTCTACCAGAGGTACAAAGAGGAGCTGGTACCATTCCTTCTGAAACTATTCCAATCAATAGAAAAAGAGGGAATCCTCCCTAACTCATTTTATGAGGCCAACATCATCCTGATACCAAAGCCTGGCAGAGACATAACGAAAAAAGAGAATTTTAGACCAATATCCCTGATGAACATCTATGCGAAAATCCTCAATAAAATACTGGCAAACCGAATCCAGCAGTACATCAAAAAGCTTATCCACCATGATCAGGTTGGCTTCATCCCTGGGATGCAAGGCTGGTTCAACATACACAAATTAATAAACATAATCCATCACATAAACAGAACCAATGACAAAAACCACATGATTATCTCAATTGATGCAGAAAAGGTCTTTGACAAAATTCAACAGCCCTTCATGCTAAAAACTCTCAATAAACTAGGTATTGATGGAATGTATCTCAAAAATAATAAGAGCTATTTATGACAAACCCACAGCCAATATCATACTGAATGAGCAAAAACTGGAAGCATTCCCTTTGAAAATCAGCACAAGACAAGGATACCCTCTCTCACCACTCCTATTCAACATAGTGTTGGAAGTTCTGACCAGGGCAATCAGGCAAGAGAAAGAAATAAAGGGTATTCAATTAGGAAAAGAGGAAGTCACATTGTCCCTGTTTGCAGGTGACATGATTGTATGTTTAGAAAACCCCATTGTCTCAGCCCAAAATCTCCTCAAGCTGATAAGCAACTTCAGCAAAGTCTCAGGATACAAAAATCAATGTGCAAAAATCACAAGCATTCCTCAACACCAATAACAGACAAACAGAGAGCCAAATCATGAGTGAACTCTCATTCACAATTGCTACAAAGAGAATAAAATACCTAGGAATCCAACTTACAAGGGATGTGAGGGACCTCTTCAAGGAGAACTACAAACCACCACTCAGTGAAATAAAAGAGGACACAAACAAATGGAAGAACATTCCATGCTCATGGATAGGAAGAATCAATATTGTGAAAATGGCCATACTGCCCAAGGTAATTTATAGACTCAATGCCTTCCCCATCAAGCTACCAATGACTTTCTTCACAGAATTGGAAAAAAAAACTACTTTAAAGTTCATATGGAACCAAAAAAGAGCCTGCATTGCCAAGACAATCCTAAGCAAAAAGAACAAAGGGAGGCATCATGCCACCTGACTTCAAACTATACTACAAGGTTACAGTAACCAAAACAGCATGGTACTGGTACCAAAACAGATATATAGACCAATGGAACAGAACAGAGACCTCAGAAATAACACCACACATCTACAACCATCTGATCTTTGACAAACCTGACAAAAACAAGAAATGGGGAAAGGATTCCTAGCCATATGTAGAAAACTGAAACTGGATCCCTTCCTTACACCTTATAAAAAATCAATTCAAGATGGATTGAAGACTTAAATGTTAGACCTAAAACCTTAAAAATCCTATAGGAAAACCTAAGCAATACCATTCAGGACATAGGTATGGGCAAGGACTTCATGACTAAAACACCAAAAGCAATGGCAACAAAAGCCAAAATAGAAAAATGGGATCAATCAAACTAAAGAGCTTCCACACAGCAAAAGAAACTGCCATCAGAGTGAACAGGCAACCTACAGAATGGGAGAAAATTTTTGCAAGCTACCCATCTGACAAAGGGATAATGTCCAGAATCTACAAAGAACTCAAACAAATTTACAAGAATAAACCAACCCCATCAAAAAGTGGGCAAAGGATATGAACAGACACTTCTCAAAAGAAGACATCTATGCAGCCAATAGACACATGAAAAAATGCTAATCATCACTGGTCATCAGTGAAATGCAAATCAAAACCACAATGAGATACCACCTCACGCCAGTTAGAATGGCAATCAACAGATGCTGGAGAGGATGTGGAGAAATAGGAACGCTTTTACACTGTCGGTGGGAGTGTAAATTTGTTCAACCATTGTGGAAAACAATGTGGAAGACAATTGTGGAAGATCCTCAAGGATCTAGAACTAGAAATACCATTTGACCCAGTGATCCCGTTACTGGGTGTATACCCAAAGGATTATAAATCATGCTGCTATAAAGACACATGCACACATTTGTTTATTGTGGCACTATTCACAATAGCAAAGACTTGGAACCAACCCAAATGTCCATCAATGATAGACTGGATTAAGAAAATGTGGCACATATACACCATGGAATGCTATGCAGTCATAATAAAGGATGAGTTCATGTCTTTTGCAGGAACATGGATGAAGCTGGAAACCATTATTCTCAGCAAACTATCACAAGGACAGAAAACCAAACACCACATGTTCTCATTCATAGGTGGGAATTGAACAATGAGATCACTTGGACTTATGGCGGGGAACATCACACACTGGGGCCTGTTGTGGGGTGGGGGCCTGGGGGAGGGATAGCATTAGGAGAAATACTTAATGCAAATGATGGGTCGATGGGTGCAGCAAACCAACATGGCACATGTATACCTGTATATCAAACCTGCACGTTGTGCACATGTACTCCAGAACTTGAAGTATAATAATAATAATAAAAGAAGTTGAATCTAAGATGAAAAACCTTCCCACAAAACAAACCTAGATGCTGTACTAGTGGATTATCCTAAACATTTAAAGAAGCAATAATACAGATCTTATGTTCTACCAGAGAATAGAAAAAAAATGAAAACATTTCTTAGCACGTTTTATGAGCTCTGAATAACTGTAATACAAAAACTTGATAAGAGCATTTGCAAAAAGAAAATTTACAGGTCAATATATCTCATGAAATAAAACAGATACAAATACCCCAACAGAAACAAAATTCCTGAGAATATATACATACGAGAATACAGGGTGACTAAATGAGGTTTATCCCAGGAATGCAAGTTTGGTTTAATAGTTAAGAAAAAAGAAATCAATCCAATCAATCAATCAATCAATGTAATTAACCATATTAATAGAATGAAGGAGAACCTTTTGTCAGGTGTTGCAGAAAAATCATCTGATAAAATTCAGCACCTATTCACAATTTTTTAAAAAACCAACCTCAGAAAGCTATGAATAGAAAACAACTTCTTTAATCTAGAGGTAACTACAACAAGTAAATGAACAAATTAGAACTAACATCTTATTTAATTATGAAATATTGGAAAAATTCACTATCATAGCAGAAATAAGATAAGAATGTTCAGTATCACCACTTCTTTTTGACCTTACACTGAAGATCCTAACCAGTGCAATTAGAAAAATAAAGGTAGGGCCGGGCGCGGTGGCTCAAGCCTGTAATCCCAGCACTTTGGGAGGCCGAGACGGGCGGATCACGAGGTCAGGAGATCGAGACCATCCTGGCTAACACGGTGAAACCCCGTCTCTACTAAAAATACAAAAAAAACTAGCCGGGCGAGGTGGCGGGCGCCTGTAGTCCCAGCTACTCGGGAGGCTGAGGCAGGAGAATGGCGTAAACCCGGGAGGCGGAGCTTGCAGTGAGCTGAGATCTGGCCACTGCACTCCAGTCCGGGCGACAGAGCGAGACTCCGCCTCAAAAAAAAAAAAAAAAAAAAATAAAGGTAGGAAAATTGGAAAAGAATAAACAAAACTGTAATTATTTCAGATGATCTGACTATATACGTAGAAAATCCAAAGGAATCCAAAAGCGAGTTATTAGAAATAATAAATCACTTTAGTAAAGTTGCTGGATGTATTGTAAATATACAAAAATCAATTGTATTTTTATATACTAGTAAAAAAGATTGAAAAATGAAATAAGAATATTTCATTTTTAACAGTATAAAATATAAATATATAATATATAATAGTGTAAAATACAAATATAAATATATTTTATATTAAATATAACACATTTATTATAATATGATTTATATTAAATATAATATAAATATAAGTATAAATATTTTTATAGTATAAAATGAATAGTATAAAATGAAATAAAAATTTTATTTCTAATAGCATAAATGCAAATATGAAAATAAAAATATTTATATTAAAAATATATTTATTATAATATAATTTATATTAAATATAAGTATAACTATAATCATAGTATAAAATGAAATGAATAGTATAAAATGAAATAAGAATAGTTTATTTTTAATAGTATAAAATATAAATATATTTTATATTTTATTAATGCAATAAGAGATAAGTAAAACTTATACTGAATATTTCAAAACATTATTAAGATTTCATTTTCTCCTAAATTTATCCATAAAATTGAATATATAAATTCAGTATAACTCCCATAAAAATCTCAGCAAATTTTGTTGGAGAAAAACTGACAAGCTGACTTAAAACTTTATGTGGAAACATAAAGGATCTATCATAGCTAAAATAATCTTGTCAAAGAAAAACAGCCCCATTAAAAAAAAAACAAAGGACATGAACAGACACTTCTTAAAAGAAGACATACAAGCTGCCAAGAAACATGGAAAAATGCTCCACATCACTAACCATCAGAGAAATGCAAATGAAAGCCACAGTGAGCTATCATCTCACACCAGTCAGAATGGCTATTATTAAAATGCCCCAAAGTAACAGTTGTTGGCAAGGCTGTAGAGTAAAGGACGTGCTTATACACCATTGGAGGGAATGTTAATTAGTTCAGAGTTTGGAGATTTCTCAGAGAACTAAAACTAGAATTACTATTTGACCCAGCAATCCCAATTACTGGGTCTATTACCCAAAAGAAGATAAATCATTTACCAAAAGCACATGCACTTGTATGTTTATCATAGCACCATTCACAACAGCAAAGACATGGAATCAACCTAGGTGCCCATTAGTGGTGGACTGGATAAAGAAACTGTGGTGCGTATACACCATGGAATACTACACAACCATGAAAAAGAATGAAATCATGTCCTTTGCAGCAACATGGATGCGATTATTCTAAGCAAATTAACACAGAAACATAAAACCTAATATGGTGTGTTGTCACTATTATAAGTGGGAGCTAAACACTGGGTACACATGGACATAAAGAAGGGAACAATAGACACTGAGGACCACTAGAGTGGAGAGGGAGGGAGGGAACAAGACTTGAAAAACTACCTATTGAGTAGCTCACTACCTGGGTGATAGGATCACTTGTACCCCAAACCTCCGCACAATGCAATATACCCTTGTAACAAATCTGCACATGTACCCCCTGAATCTAAAATAAAAGTTGAAATAAAAAAGAAGAGAAAACCAAATACAGAGAATTCACACTACCTGACTTCGAGACTTATTTTAAAGCTGCAGTAACCAAAGCAGCTTTTTGTTTGCTCAAATTTAGATAACTAGACAAATGGAATAAAATAGAGTCAAGAAACAGGCCCATATATCTACGGTCACTTGATTTTCAACAAAGATGACACTAGAATTCAATGGGGAAATTAGTCTTTAACAAATTGTGCCAAATCAATTGGTCATCCATATGAAAAAAAGAAAACAAAAACCTCTGACCTTTATCTCACACCTTACACAAACATTAACTTGGGATGAATCACTGACCTAAACAACAAAGCAAAAACATCAAACTTCTAGAAGAAAACAGAGAAGAATATCTTCATGATACGCGGAGAGGTGAAGATTTCTTAAACGGGACACACTAAAAGCACTAACCATAACAAATATTGATAAATTAGATTTTATTAAAGTTAAGAACTTTTGTTTATCAAAAGATGCCATTAAGAGAATGAATATATATATATATATTTTAAAGGCCTTTAATCAATAAGAAAAAGACACACAACACAATCTTTAAAATGGGCAAAAGACCTGCTACAGCATTTCACAAAAGGGGATACAAAAATGGCCATTAAATTTATGAAAAGTTCCTCAACATCATTAGTAAATAGCGAAATGCAAATTAAACCCACCGTGAGATACCACTACACACAACTAGAATGACTAAAATTAAAATGACTGATAATGTCATGTGTTAGTGAGGACACGTCACAACCAGAAAGCTCTTATTTTACTAGAGAGAGTTTAAATTGGTAAACCACTTTGAAAAAAATGCCTGGCAGGTCCTACTAAAAAGTTAAACATAACTACCCTTCAACTCAGCAATTCTATCCCTGAGTAAAAACCCCACAAAAGTGAGCACATATGCCCATTGAAAGACACGTACATGAATGCCAATAGCAGCATTATCTGAAATAGCCCAAAATGGAAACAATCCAAATACAGTAAAGTAAACACTAAACTTAAATACATTGTGGTAGATTAATACAGTGGAATACTGCTTATCAATGGAAGCATGAAGTATGGTTCATTTAACAACATGTTAAACCTCACAGGCATAATGTTGAGTGAAAGAGGTCAGATACAAATGAGCACCTACTGCATGATTTCTCCTCTATGAAGTTCAAAACTAATCTGTGGAGATAGGAGTCAGCATGGGGGTCCCTGGAGGGGCACTGACTGGGTGGGGTGAGTGGGCACCACCTTCTGGGAAGCTGGAAATGGTGTATATCTCTGGGAGGTGATTGCCTAGTAGTATATCACATGGAAGCTCATTAAGCCATACACTCAAGATGCCTACACTTTATTGTATGTATGTTATACCTCAGTAGAAAGATAATAAGTAAGATATTTCTTTACAAAAAGCAAAAAGAATATGAGAGAATTAGCCAGATGGTGGTGGGGTGAGCAGAAAAGTCAGGAGAGGGCGTCGCAGAAGGGAAGAGCATGTTTGAAGAAGATCTGGGGAAACAGCAATGCTGCGATCGTGCCATGTGGCTGGAGCGTTGAGCACAGGTAAGGGGGTGAGGGAGGCACAGGAAGGGAGAGAGGCTGGGGAGGGTAGACAGGCCAGAGTGGGAAGAGGGCAGCATAGAACATTGATCACCAGTGTTCATGTGATCTCTTGACTATGCAAGGGCTTCTAAAAGGGCCATGCAGAGGCCTGGCCCTTTCCATCCCAGGAAGGATGGCCTTCTGCCAGCTAAAAACCAAGTGGGGAGGAGGATGACTAACCATAAATGTGGTGAGAGATCTTATTGGGGTGATAAAAATATTCTAGAACTGATTCATGGTGATGGCCTCATAACATGGTAAATTTTCTTAAAAAAAATCATCGACTTGGACACTTGAAATGAGTGAATTAGGTGATAAAATATGTTGAAATAAAGTTATTTTTAAAATTGGAGGTGAATCCTTTCTTCCTCCTGATTGCCCCTGCTCTGGAGGGCTCTCGGGGATCTTTCCCACCCTCTCCCTCCACTTGGTCTGGCTCTCCCTCCCCTTTGCCCCATTGTTGCCTGGGTTTCAGCTAGAGAGCACACTCACACCCACCCTCTCGGAGACACCCCCAGCAGTTCTCCAGGTAGACAGGACCAGGGGCTAACAATTGGTCCCCAGGTGGCTGCTACCTGCGCTGTCACATAACCCAGAGAAGGAGGGCTCGTTCATTCCCTTTTCACAGATGAGAAGACAGAGGGCTTGAGAAATTGAACACTCCAGCTTTCATAGTCAGGAGCAGAGCCTGTGCAGCCTCTGACCTGCTGGGACAGAGTCAAGTCACTGGAAATGTCAGTCTCCATGTGAGGGCCGGTGGGGCAGCCACGGGGCAGGATGGAGGGGCTAGGTGTGGAATGGTACAGGGCTGGCTGTGGGCGGCCACCCTCACTCACCACTTCTTGCCACTGATATCATGCTGCTGCACTGTGTAGCCAAAGAAGGCGGTCCTGGAGCCAGGGATGACCCGGGGCTTCCTGGTGTCCATGTTGAAGGTGTCCGTGAACCCTGAGGCAGGGGGAGAGGAGAGGAGAAGAGAGGAGAAGCAGGGGAGTCAGACAGGCAGAGGTGTAGGCCTTGGGCTGTGTCAGGACCCACTGGCAGGTCATGAACCGTGGAGGGTCTTGGCTGTGGGGTGAGCATGTTTCCCCATCTTGGGGAGCCCCTGTATGAGATGGCTGACATAGTCTCTGCCTGGAAGGGCCCACAGTCTGATGCGAGAGATTCCACCCCTGTCCTGGGGGAGCCTGATACGGTTTCATTGTGCATCCCTTCCAAATCTCATGCTGAAACAGGATTCCCAATGTTGGAGGTAGGGCGTGGTGGGAGGTGTTTGGGTCATGGGGGCCGATCCCTCATGAATTGCTTGGTGCCATCCCCTTGGTGATGAGTGAGTTCTCACTCTGAGTTCTCACAGACCTCGGTGTTTAAGAGTGTGGGGCCTCCCCACTCTCTTTCTTGCTCCCACTCTTGCATGTGACATGCTGGCTCCCCTCTGCCTTCCACCATGATTGGAAGCTCCCTGAGGCCCTCATTAGAAGCAGATGCTGGCACCATGATTCCTGTACAGTCTGCAGAACGGTGAGCCAAAATAAACCTCTTTCCTTTACTTTCTTTCTTTCCCTCCCTGCCCTCCCTGAGACAGAGTCTCACTCTGTGGTCCAGGCTGGAGCACAGTGGCTCGGTCTTGGCTCATTGCAACTTCCTCCTCCTGGGTTCAAGCGATTCTTGTGCCTCAGCCTCCCAAGGAGCTGGGACTACAGGGACACGCCATCGTGCCTGGTTGATCTTTATATATATTTTTTACTAGAGACAGGGTTTCACCGTGTTAGCCGGGCTACTGTTTTCTTTATAAATTACTCAGTCTCAGATATTCCTGTATAGCCCCACAAAGAAAGGCCTAATACAGACCCTGTACATGGATAGGGGAGGCATAAAACCTGTTCTCAAAGAGACCCAGTCTGAATGGAAGACCTGTCCTTCCCCTAGGGAATTCCCGATTCTACCAGGGAGAGACAGTTGCCCTCCTTCTCCATCACTCCTTCCTCCCACCTGCTGCTTCCGGCTTTTGTTAGTTTCTTCTTTTTTATCCCGTTCATTTTCTTCCTCTCTCCTGTTCTCCCTTCTCTTCCCTCCTCCTCCCCTCATTACCCCCTCTCCTATCTGCTGAAGAGTCAGGGAACTGACATCCCCCTTCCCCTGCAAGCCTGAGGTCCCAGTGGCCATGGGCTCCAGCACTGGGCTCCCCACTTCCCTCTGAACCAGTTGGTGAAGCTCCATCTGGCTTTGGCAGGGGCTACTTTTTGGCCGGGGCAACTGAAGCGAGCACAGAGAAAGCCCCATGACCCTTTTGCCCTGCCCCAAGGGTCGCCCCTGTTTGTTTAAGTCACCTGTCAATTAACTAATTCACTAATTCCTCCTGGCGGGAAGCCTGTGTTAAGCCAAATGCTTTATCCCTTTGGGCAAATCACAAGAAATAACAAAATAACAACTCACATCTGTATAATACTTTTGGTTTCTGGGCCTCCTCACATCTGCCATCATTTACTGTCACAGGACCTTGGAGAATGAGTGCGCATCATCCTCACTTGGCAGATGCAGTTGGTACAGCACCAGAGAGGTTAAGAGGTTTGTCCAGGGGTGCACAGCAGGCCAGTGGTAGCATCAGACCTAGTACCTCAGACACCTACTCTGTGACGCCTCGCCACCACAAGGCATTTTCAGGGCACATCTGGCCTTGATACCCATCCAAACTTGGGACCCATTAAATTTGAGGGGTGGGATCTTGCCACGAGTCAAAACTTTTAGATAAGTGAAAATGAATTAGCAGAACAGACTTTTATCATTGTGGCCCCTTTCACATGTAGGGTACTTATTAAGTTGCAAAGACCATTCACATGTATGTTATCATTCGATCTCTGTGACAACCCTGTCAGGTGGGCAGCAAAGGGAAAACAGAGGGTCAGAGACGTTAACTGACCTGCCCAAGGACCCAAGCCCATTGGTTAGGGCCTCTGAATTTGAGGGTTGGGCCCGCACACGAGTGCCCCACTCTCCTTCCCCCTGGGCACTGACCCCCTGCTCAGTATTCAAGGGTGAAGCCCTGGGGCACTTATTTGAATAAGGCCTATCGTACAAGTTCCATCATTAGAGTCATAGAATTAAGGGCCCCAGAGGTAAAACTGAGGAACCTTCAAGCAGGGATGTTAGATACGTGTTGTCTTATTGAGCATATGCCAATTGATCGTGGACACTTCTGGAGCACTGAGTTAGGAAAGATTCTGAGGTCAAGCCTGGGCTCAGCAGGCAAGAGGAGTGTAACTGATAGCAGTACCTGCTACGGGTTCAGGGGAAGACAGTGGCGGCAAGTGACTATGTAGCTGTCAACTCTGTCTTCATGATTCCTAATCTGCCACATGGATTTAGTGTCATGGCCCTGGAGTAGCGGTTGGGGAAGAAGAGTATGTGGACCCGTTAGTGCTTTGTTTACAAAGCCCATGGCATAAATAAACTTATCAGCCTGGTTAGCAGCAGGCGGCCTTGGAGAAGAGGACTCTGTTCAGGTAAACACAGGATCCTGAAGAACACACGTCCCTGGCCAGTGAAGGCATATCACAGAGGAAAGAGAGAGAGACACCAGTGTCACCTGTGCAGAGCTGGGAGCCTGGTGGGCACAGGGGGGGTTACAAAAGTAGTGTTGCAGTGGCAGAGAGAAACTTACCCTCTCTCCAAATCTGTCTCAGGAATGAACACACACATATGCACACATGCACACACACACTCAGGTATACATGTATGCATGCATGTACACACACAGACACACATATGCACAGACCACATACACCCTGATTGTGGACGGCCCTTTGCCTGGCTTCCTGGTGCCCACTAGAGACTAGGACTTCCCCTTCCTGCATCTGACCCAGCAGGAAGAGGAAAGTATGTTCTAGCTGTCAGGAAATCCAGACCACCTACCATTTCCAGGCCTCCAGAGGGGTGAGGGCCAGTGAAGCTGAAGCCACAGATTGTGTCTTTGGGGCCTTGTCCACCCCATGCCCTCTATCAGTGCTTCTTGTGCAACCATGGCCAGAGGGACCCTTCCAAGACCTGTGAGATCCCATCACCTCTCAGCTCCACCCCCTCTATCAATGAGTTTTCCACCCCATCAAAGCCAAGGCCAAACTCCTCATTACAAGGCCCTCCATGATCTCACCCCATTCACTCTGCCCCACTAATTTCTACCCTCTCCTCCTCCTCTGCTCCAGTCACACTGACCCTCTTGCTGTCCTTCCAACGTCAGACTCGTTCTCTTCTCAGCGTCTTTGCCATGGCTGTTCCCTCTTCCTGGAATGCTCTTCCTCCCATACCTGCAAGGCTCCCTCCAGTCTTAGAATCTCTATTTCAATGCCATCTTGTCCATCACCAGGCCACCACAACACCCCGGAGATTCCTTCCTGTGCCCCATTTTTCCTCATAGCACTTATCACAAACACACGACATTTATTTGTTTATTGCCACGTGGCTGATATTTAGAATATTCCTATAGTCTCTAAGTGCCATGGGACTCTGCTGTGTCCTCACTGCTGTATCCTCAGTGCCTTGAATGAAGGTCCAGCTCATAGATATTGGTTGACTGGACAGTTAGAGACCAGGCCCTCATTTGTCTGGGACAATCTCTCCCCTCAGTGAGGAAAAGGAGAAAGGAACGAATGATGAGCACTGATATACTCCAGGTATGATTCTAGGCATCTAACCATGAGTTTTACATGAATCAATTAAATCTCACACCAACCCTGTGAGACAGATATGATCACACCTCTGGGATATTACATAGTTTTCCCCAAATCACTCAATTGGGGACAGATTAGCTGGAAAAATGACCACATATCTTGGGGTGCCGGGGTGATGTGTTCTCTTCCCTCCCTAGATCAGCCTTTCATAAGAAGCACTCACTGGAGAGAAGGGAAGATTCCTTTCAGAGAAGAGGGTCTCTGCTTCTTGCCCTGGGTCCCACTGCCTCTGCCTTTGGGTTCCAGTTGGGAGACGCAATGGGAGGGAAAACCAGCCACCCGTATTCCATCCTGCAGCCAAAGTGAGGTGCCCAGTGAGGGGGTGGTGGGGATCCAGGGGGAGGTGGGACTAGTCCTAGACAGAGCCCCAACCTCACTGGGGACAGGATTAGTGAAATCTGGCCCCAAGGAAGAGGCATTAAATTACAAAGTGCTGGTTTCTTCCCCAGAGACAACTTGGCATTTGCTTCTGACCAAACCAAACCAACCAGAGAGTGGATTTCCTAAAAATGATGTCAGTCAAGTCCATCTCTCTGACCTCGGCTCCTGACAAGATCTCTGGCCTCCTCCTTTTATGGTAGATGGGTTTCATGTTTGGGGAAAGTACTTTTCTCAGAGATTGACGACTGCCAAATACCAACAAGATAAAATAAAGTTGTTTTGATGGGAACGAACAGGCCGATTCCAGAGATGTTGGGAGCCTGGTTGGGCAACTTGCCACTGTTCTGCCCTTGATATTGATGACAGAGGGGGAAAAAACCACAATTCCTGGGCTGCTGTCCTGTGGGCCATGGTCAAAGTTACGTCAGCTGTTGCTCCCTTTCTCAGAATCTTGTCTGTCTTTCAAAAAAAGCATCAGTCCCGTCTCAAGAAGGGACAAAAATAACATCAAGCCAGAGCATCACTTGGGGCTCACAGTTCTCAAAGCCACTCCACTCCCTGCAGGTTAAGGTGGAGGCCAGGTGGGGCAGTCCCGGTCCCAGGTGCTGAGGGCTGCTGGCCAGCATACGGCTAAGGCCATTCAACAGCTCAGCAGGGAGAGTTCGCTCCAGCTTAAGGAGTGTCTGCTGTGCTGTTCCATTTCCCTGCCTCTCCTCCTCCTCCCAAATAGCTTCCCAGGGATCTTGGGAGAAAGTCCAAAATGTTCCATGTGGCCCCATGGCCCTCAGCCTCTCCCCAGTCTTGTCTTGTGGGAGTTTTCCTCTGGGTTCCTTTTCTGCTCCCTCAGATGCACCTTGCTTCCTCTGCCTCAGGGCCTCTGCCTGTGCCATTTCCTCTGCCTGAGCCTCTCTAATGAGCTTCCCATCACCTTCAAACCCCAGCATAACTGCATGTCCTCCCCTGGCCTCCCCTGAGAAGCTTCTCTGATACACTGATTACATCAGGTCTTGCTTAAGATCTCATCACCCCTATGCCTTACTAATGGGTGACTGGTGACCTCTCCTTTTCTTATCACATTTAGTAATTCCACTCCATGGATTTGACTATCTGATTACTCCTGTCTCCCGCATCAGGACTCAGGCTCCATGAGGGCAGGATAGGGTCTGTTCACTACTCATTGTTGGGTCTAGCACTTAGCACAGGGGACGAGTGGAGAGCAAAACAAGAAGAGAGATGGGCCCTACCAGCTTGAGAGAGTGGCTCACAGGAAGCACGTGGAGTGCAAGTGTGCCCTGCAAGCAGATGTCATGGTTGTTAGAGAGAAGGACCATGTGGGCTGGGTGCTCAGGAAGCTTCTGGAGGTGTGATTCTGGCCTTCAAGGGCCATGTGGAGGAATAGGTGAAGTGGCCCAAAGGTGTTCCTGGTGCAAATGTGGAGCCAGGGAAAGGAAGAGAACAGCCTACTTGGGTAGAGTGTCAGGAATTGCCCGGCTCCCTCTGCCATCCTGCCAGGCTCCTTGAGAGTCAGGCCAGACATGAAGAGAGGATGGGCTTTCAGTTCTGGGAGAACTTGGTTAGAAGCCTGGCTCTAGCACTCATTCATAAGTGGGTGACCCTGGGGAGTTACTCTCCCTTTCTGGTTCTCAGTTTACTCATCTATAAAATAGGAATAAAAATATCTATCCGGAAAAGTGGTTGGCAAGACTAAACGGAGTAGCAAACCTCTGGCACTGCCTGGTGTGGGGAAGATATTCAATACTTCTTGGTTGAATTGAACTGGATCAAGATGCCCTGTTTCCTGAGCTGGCCTCAGTGCTTTTGCCCATGCTGTTCACCTTGCCTGGAAGGCCTTTCTTCCCTTTGTCCTACACTTTCAAGGCCCACCTCTGATGACACCTCTGCTACAAAGTGATCCTTCCTCTGGGGCCCTCAGCATGGGCTGCTCATAGCTCTGTTACTCCCTGCCCTGCATAACAGCTGCCTTCCCACCTGCCTTGCTCTCTTAGGTTATATGCTATTCAAGGCCACATCCATGAATGGCTTTTATGTTTGGCCAGTGCCCAAAAGATGCAGATAGACTTGCCTACTGGATTTCTCACCTTCTGAGAATCTGTTTTCAGAATCACTACCTGTTGGCTCCTCCTGCCTTAGTTTACCTCCTAGCTCCCTGATTTAGGTACTGATAGTAGGTACTGATAGGTAGTACTGATACTCTACCTATCGGTACTACCTGATTAGGCAGGTACTGATAGTTCCCTACCACTTAGATAACAATAATGAAAATAATTGTGTACATGCACAAAGCTCTTACTATGTACCAAGCTCTATTCTGAATGTATTTCATGCTTATAACAACCTTTTGGAGTAAGTATGCTATCATTCTCATTTTAAAGATGAGGAAATTGAGGCACAAAGAAAGTCAGCAACTGGCCAAGGTCATACAGCTAGGAAGTGGCCGGGATGACTTTGAGGCCTCATGGGTCCTGTGCCATCCAGCCCATCACCATCAGGTCTTCCTTTTCCCTTTGAGTCACCCACTGTTTCTTGAGTCCTCCCTGGAGTGGCCTCAGCCAGGCTTGTCCCCTCCTACACACCTCTTCTTCTTCAGACTCATCCATCCCAGCCACATGCTCTAAGATCCTGCTCAATACAGAACTGACTAGTGACTTCCGGATCACAACAAGTGGAGTATAGCAGACCTGGTATACCAGAAGGATGGGGCCAGAGTCCCAAGGGCCTTGAAAGTCTGCATGAAGCACCAGGCTGGAGCTGACGGCCAGAGGAAGCCGCTCTGTGGAACCTAAGCGTGAACACCTCCCAGCAGCCTCCCCACAGCCCTGCCCCAGGCCTCCGCTGGTTCTTTGGGCTCCTTTCCATATTGCAGATGCACCTGTGTAAGCAAGAGCTTTCATTTTCCTTGGACGGAGGGTGCTGGGATGGGGTGAGGGAGGCGGGGTTTATCACTAAGAATCTCTGGTATTATCTTCCTCTTCCAGTTTTACTTGGGCCCCAAGAATCTTCACATCTAAAAGCAAATCACAGACAGGGAGAGGAGGAGGGATAAAAGACCATAAGCTGGCCTAAGCAAAAAGATGTGGCAAAGTGAACTTCTTGCTGCTATGGGGGAAGAAAACAACCGATTCGAAAGTGAGGAAGTAATGAGCTTCAGATGGCTGACTGTTCCACATCCTCTGCATTACTGCCCCTTTTGCCCCAGCGAGTAGGGAACATGTGGGGGTTCTTGCTCTGCTGTCAGCCAGCCTTCCCTTCTGCCCAAGGACATCATTTCAAAGAGGCATCTAGAAAGGCAATGCTAGGTTTGGGAGCATTGCTGGAGGCCCAAGGACCCTAGTCTAGCCTCCTGTAATAGGCACTAGTGAGACAGAGCAAGGGAGGGATGAGGGGATGTGGTCCCCACATCAGAGAAGTTTCTAGCTAGCTGAGGGAAGAAGGTCTCCATTAGAGAAGAGCTTGGGGAGTCCTCTGACTCTGGGGAGAAGCAGGGATCCTGCCCTTGGGGACCTGCTGCTCTCACGGGAGACCTAGTAACTCTGCCCTCACCCTGGGAAGCCCCAGGCAGGTGGGGAGTGTGCGGTTCCGCCCCCATGGGCAGGTGCATGGCCAACAAGGAACTTACAGTGGACTGTGAGTGTCCCATGGGCAGCAACTCTGCCTGCATTGCCACACGGAGGGTGTGGAGTGAATATTTAAGTAATAGGATTAGACGTGTACACTGAGCAGAGCTGATTCCACACAATCTTCTCCCCATCTAGGACTGAGCAATGTGAGGAGGAGAACTGGGTTCTATTTATCCCTTTATGCCACCATAAGGCCTGGTGCTCAGAAAAATGTGTCGAGTTAAAGTAGAAAATTCAGCTCTAACAACAACAAATTATCAACAACAACAACAACCCTGGAGTGGTTTCACCCAGGCTTATCCCCCTCCCATACACTCCTTCTTCAAGACTCACCCATCCTGGACCCATGCCCTCTGCTCGCTGCAGAACTGATTGGGGGCTCCCTCATCGCAACAGGCAGAGCACAGGAGACCAGGTATACCAGAAGGACGGAGCCAGAGTCCCAAGGGCTTAAAAGTCTGGATGAAACAGCAGATGGGAGCTGACAGTCAGAGAAAGCCCCTCTGTGGCAGAAGAGAGGAACTGGAGGCACAGCGATCCCATAACTTGTCCCAAGTCACACATCTAGTGGGTGGCAGAGCTGGGATACAAAAACAAGTGATCCTGCTCCAGCTTGCATCATTGGTCTCAGTTCTTCACTTCTCTGTATGCATACCCTTTGCCTCGGGACTTTGCAATTCCTGCCTCTAAAAGAGCAGAGTATATTTCCCCTAACCATTTGACTTTGGGCTAGGCCGTCTGAGCAGAAGTAATGTGTGCCCATCCCCAGCCTTGGCCTTAGGATGCCTTATCTATTTCTGCTTCCTTGCACTTCTGGCAGCAACGTGAGACGTCTAGTCCACTGACCCCAGGAAAAGAGTGAGAAGTATTCAGAGCAGAGCTGCCCCAGCTGAGTTGTTGCTCCAGCCCAACCTAGCTGAGGTCAGCACCCCCAAACTCACGAGCAAGCTCAGTGAGCCCAGCAGAGCCACTCAGTTGAGCTTAGCTTGGACCGGTTCACTCCCCTACCCTCAGCTGACCCCAGATATGTGAACTAAACAATTATTATTGTGTGCCACTGAGATCTGGGGGGATTATTTGTTACAGGACATTATTATAGCAATTGATAATTGATGCAGCTTAGCTCTTAAGTGATGGACCATCAGGGAGGAGGAACAATGTCACAGTGATTGGACAAAGACAAGGAGAAGAGGAGCTGGGGCTATTTGGGGACTCGTGGTTTCTGGGATAGTACCCCAATCATTTCCTACTCAAGATCTCATCAGGAAGGCCCAACATTAGGCAGGGCTGGGCCTGGGCCTACCCTGTCAGAGAGAAGTATGGTCTAACAAGCAAATCATGGCCTCTTCCTGCCTCAGCCATGCACCAGCCTGATGGCTGGGTTGTCCTGGATCACTCAGGGAATGGCAGACGCAGACCCATGGCCAGCCAGGCACCCGATGCAGATTCTGTGCTCTGGAGCAGCTCTGTGCAGAACGGAGCCTCCAGAGCATGAGGCCTCCTTCACTTCATTTTCTCTCTTTCCAGTTGCTAGGGGGCATGACACAAACTCCCCACTAGACAAGTTATCATTAGGTCAAAACCGGTGTGTAGCAAATATGTTATGAGGGAGGGGTAACTTATTATTATTATTATTATTTTTGAGATAGAGTCTCGTTCTGTCGCCCAGGCTAGAGTACAATGGTGTGATCTCGGCTCACTGCAACCTCTACCTCCCAGGTTCAAGCAATTCTCCTGCCTCAGTCTCCCAAGTAGCTGGGACTACAGGCATGTGCTACCACGCCTGGCTACTTTTTGTATTTTTAGCAGAGAGGGGGTTTCACCATATTAGCCAGGCTGGTCTTGAACTCCTGACCTCAAGTGATCTACCTGCCTCGGCCTCCCAAAGTGGTGGGATTATAGGCGTGAGCCACCGGCACCCAGCCAGGATTTTATCTTTAAGAACAAGCAGAAATTTTCCAGATCAAATAATCTGTTAGCCTCCAAACTTTGTTTTCCTACAGTGAATTCCACATTTTTTGAACAAAATATATACATGAAAAGTAGACACAAGAAGTGGATGTTGGAGTTAGGACTGGGGGTAGGGAGGAATTTCCCACCCTCAGTAGCAGACCTAAAACACTTCATTGAAACCTTAGGGTCTCCTGGAACACAGTTTGAGAACTGCTCTATCGAGTTTAAAAAGCTTGTTGCTATAAATGAGAAGACTAAGGCCCAGTGCAGGGCAGTAATGTGTCCAAGGTCACCAGACTCTCTTCATACTTATCTATGTTCACCACCACTCCTTCCGTGTTAATCTGCTCTACAGCCCTTCAGTTCAATAAACCTCTATTTGGGGTCTATGGAGCTCCAGTTTCCATGGTAGGAAGTGAGGACACCAAGCTGGCTGAGACATGACTTACAGTGTTCAGAGCTTACAGCTCCACTGGGCAGACGACAGACATGTTTGTAAGTCAACAGAGCCTGAAGTGAAGCCAAGAGAAGTTTGGACTGGGGTGGGGTGATCTGGGTTCTAATCTCAGCTTTGTCATTAACTCTGCTGGATGTCCAATGAGAGCCCCGAGGCCTCTCTGGGCCTCAGCTTCCCCATCAGTGAAATGAGAGGCTCCTGCTCTGTAACATCGAAGACGCACCCCGACACATGTCAGTGAGGTTCCCTTGGGCAGACGCGCAGCTGACTTCCAGTTGTCGGCATTTGAGCATCTGTCTTGAGTCTCAGCAAATAATTTAGAATTGGAAACCAGGCAGTGTGGAGGAATGCAAACTCATCTTAATGTTGGCCGGAGCCAAGCGCATTTAGGAAGGGAAATCTCCAGGCAAAAATGATAATATTTTGCATTCCCAAGCCAAGAAAAGAACGAAAGAAAATCACCATCAAACGTTTGGCATTGTCCAGGCCCCGGCTCCCTCTCTCCCTTTGCCTGCACCATGGAATTTGGCTGCAGGGCCCTCCTGCCCTGGCCAGGGCTTCTGGACACACCCAGATGTCAGAAAGACAGAGGCCTTGGTGGGGGGCCAGGCAATGTGGTCACCTTTCCACGGAAAGCCCAGCCTATCCCCAGAGCTGGACTGTGCTGCTGAAACCTCGATGAGGAGACTTAGGGCAAGTGGGCAAGAGGGCACCATGGCTGCCATCAGACCACCTCTTAATTCAAAACTGGCGGATGCCAGGCAGGGAGCACCAGCTCCTTGAGGCATGACTGTGGCCTCGGAACAACAGAGGCTTCTGTCTCCCTGAGGTCTTCTAGGAACGGTCACTGGGGGACGGGGGGCTGGAAGGCAGAATGCTAAGGTCAAAGGCCACAGGATGGACTTCTGACTTTAGGACAGCTGGTTCCAGGACTCAGCAAAGGGGACATGGGAGTATAACAACCCCTCCTGAGTGTTGAGACCACTGTGGTGAGAACTAGGCTGGACATCAGAAGACCCGGTTTCTCGACTGGCTATGTGACCTGAAACAAATACTTTCCCTCCCTGGACCTCTGTCTCCTCTTCTAGAAAATGAGGAAGCGGGGCCAGGTGGTCTAAAAACATTTCCAGTACTGATGTTCTGAGTCTGTGTGCTCCTCCTCCTCTGGACTTATTTCCAAATCCATCTCCCCTCAGAGGGGAGGAGCAGGCAGACTGGCACTGGGGGCACTCCCATGGGCAGGCAGACGGCCAGTGCCTCCGCAAGTCTATCAGATTGGCTTCTGGGACTGAGGACATTCCCTCCTTCCCCTCCAGCACTGGGGTCCAAACAAGTGTCCCTCAGCCTCAAACCCCTCAAGAAAGTGAGCTGTAACCCTTCTCTCCACGGCTTAGCACCCAGCTGGGCCTGCCCTGCTGCTACAGTTGCAGGCTGCCACTGGGGCTAGCCTGGTGATGCCAAGCCAGTTCTTACCATCCTGATACCCTCCTGTGCTCCAGAGAAAACTTGACCAAGCTTGGGTCTTTCCAGGAGAGGGATGCATCTCTCCTCTTTACTCTTGCAAAAGACACCCCTGTTTTCTGGCTTCTCTGATCAACTTGTCAACATCTTACTTCTCTACCAAACGACTGCCCCTGGGTGGACTGCTTGTCTCTCTGCTAACCGGGCCTTATCCCCCTGCCTTTTGCTCTGAAGGAAGCTCTATGGGGTCTCTTCTGCTCCTTATTCCTCCAACCACAACATCAGCGCCAGCCACCGGCCTTCCTCGTCTCTGGACGTGTCTCTTGGCTTCCCCAGCCTCTGTGCAGGTCAGAACGCAGCTCACTGGAGAAGACGGGGAGGAATAATGGGAGCAAGAGATTATTTCTCCTGATGGAGTCTAGAGAAAGAGGAGGGGTTCAAGAGATGGAGGGTGCTGTCCATTTGAAGGCTGGATAGAGACTGGCCACAGAAGGGAAAAGAGACAGATTTCAGCAGCAGAGGGGGCTTCTGTGGAAAAGCGTCATCTGTCCCCATGGTATGAGCACACCACTCATTTCTCAGCGGAATCTCTGGGGGAGATTATCTCATTTGGGAAACAGCACATCCCCAGTCCACACCCACTGGTGCTTCTGGCAGGGAGCGGCTCCGAGCGCGCCAGTGATTTGAGGCAAGGCCTGTGTCATGGAGCTGCAGTCACAGTGTCCACCTTCCCCGGGAGGAGGAGCCCTAGATAGGGATGTGCTCGCATGTCCTCCCGAATGTTAAGCATGTGAAAAAGAACACACCAGGAAGCAGAGAGCTTACGTGTGTCATGAGGGGCTGGGAGCCAGCACTAGGTGATTTCCAGGGTCCGCTTCAGCTGAGAGTCTTAAAGATTCAGCGGGCCTTCATGTGGATGCTCAGAAAGAGTGAAGCGGGTGCTGCCTGGCGCCAGGGCTGAGCTTATCAGATGAACTTGATATTCATCCAAGAAGGGCCTAAGCAGATATTCATCCAAGAAGGGGCTAAGCATCCCTCTATGCAGGGCAGCCTGCCATTCACCCACCGTCCTCTGTCAATTCCACCTCCCCTCTCAGCCGGGTCCTGGCATGTCCTCATCACACACACTGGGTGCCTGCAACCTTGGAGTACCCTAGCCCTGGCCTGCCTCCCTTCCTCCAACTTTAGTCTTGTCATCTCATCAAAAGCCTTACCTGTTATCTGTCCCATCCCCTCAATGTCCTGTTCTATGGTAGATAAACTAATGCTTGTTAACGAGTGACTTACCACAACAGCCTCCCCTCAGCCATCGGAAGCATTTGCAGCTGTATATGAGGAAGAATTCTCCAAATCAGAAATAACCGATCAACCAGGGGCTGGGCAGCCTGTGGAGGAGTGAGGGTCCCTTCGCTGGGGTGCGGAGGAGACCAAATGCTGATAGGGCAGGTGGCATGCGGGCTGAAACAGAGACCTTCACAGAAGCATCCAGAGACAGGGAGACAGAGAACAAGCAAGGGCTGGTGAAAGCCTCGGCTGCCCTTTGTATCTTTTTCTGAGAAATCAGGAGTTTGCCAATGGTCTGGTTAAGCAGATGTCAAGCTCAAGGAAAACAGGACTAAAGCTTTAAAGCAGCAAACAGCACATTGAGGTGGACTGTAATTAATACTGTTTTTCCTCCGAGCCCTGGACAGCCATCTCATGCCTTCAGAGAGTACATGGATCATCTCCTTCAAGAACAAGGGTCATGGCGGGGCACGGTGGCTCATGCCTGTAATCCTAGCACTTTGGGAGGCCGGGGCAGGCAGATTGCCTGAGCTCAGGAGTTCGAGACTAGCCTGGGCAACACGGTGAAACCCCGTCTCTACTAAAATACAAAAAATTATCCAGGCATGGTGACGGGCGCCTGTAATCCCAGCTACTCGGGAGGCTGAGGTGGGAGAATTCCTTGAACCCAGTAGGTGGAGCTTGCAGTGAGCTGAGATCATGCCACTGCACTCTAGCCTGGGCGACAGAGAAAGACTCTATCTCCATAAAAGAAAAAACCAAAAAAAAAGAAAAAAAAAGAACAAGGCTCACGGTTTTATGAAAACTAGTGTATTTTTTCTGTCTTACATCATTTATCATTTTCTCTGTGTAGGAAAAGTGATCAAAATGGACCTCCTCTTTTTCTTTTCTTTTTTTTTTAAATTTTTTTGAGACGGAGTCTTGCTCTTTCTGAGCGAGCTTGTGGGACCTTGGCCTCAACGTGGCCTGAGTTCCTGAGGACCCCATATTTCACCCTACCGAACCCAGGCTTGCCCTTTGAGCTCCACAATCAATTTCCTGGCTGCTTATAGGACATTTCACTTGGACGTCTCATAGCATCTCACATTTCATATGCTGGAAAAGGAACCCAGGTTTTCACTTCCAAAATGGTTTTTCTCCCCATTGCAGGAAATGGCATTACCACCCACCAGACGGCTCAAGCCAGAAGCTTGGAAATCATTCCTTATGATTTTCCTTCACTTCCCATCAGCAAATCCTGCAGGTTCTAGCCCTCAGTTTCTCTCCAATGTGCCCATTCCTCTCTGTCTCTTTTGCCATACTTGGACTAAGCCACCCTCTTCATTTCGTATCTGCGCTTGCACTGGAGTGTTCCAACTGGTCCCTCATTCCAGTTTTGCCCAGCTTCAAGCTATGCTCTTCACAGCAGCCACAGTGATCTTTTCAACAGTGTCAACTAGATCCTGGCTCTGCTTAGCCCCCGAGAGTCTCTCCATTGCATTTAGAATAGATTCTAGACCCTTCCCAGGGCCCAGCAGGCCCTGCGGATTTGCCTTCTCACTTACTACCTTCTAGCCTCATCATCTTCCTCTCTGTTCCTCAGATATACCAAGCTCTTTCCCACGTTGAGGTCTTTGCACTTGCAGTCCCCTTTGTCTGGGACATTCTTCCCCAAGAACTTCGCTCACCTGACTCCTTCTCAACTTCCAGTTTTAATGCCATGGCCTCTGAGAAAGGAGAATCCATTGCTATGGATAATCTGTTCTTCTCCCTCACAGCATCTTCTTTATGTGTTTTACAATTAAAAATAATTACAGGTGGTTATGAGAGCTGTTTGCCTGCTTGGACACTTTATCCTCTCCCAATGGAGTTTAAGTTTCACAAAGGAAGGGACCAATGTGTGCTGGAGTCTGCATACAAGAGCTGATTGTGTGCAATCTTCCCATTCAGTGATGTTATGTTGGTAAACTGAAACTGACCATGGTAGGAGGATTTACATCATGGTAACTGGCAAATATTACAAATAAGAATGATAGGAACTCTTTCCATCCCATCCTAAGAGCCCGAATCAGTGTGTCTGTCTCCCCACTTTATCCTCAGCATCTAGAACAATGCCTAGCTCACAACAGGTGATCTATATACATTTGTTAAACGAGAAGGAAAAAATGAATAGAAATATTCAGGCTTCTAAGACCCTAACCTGCCAATAAGGGGTTAAAGGGGAAAATGATAGAGCCTCAGGGAGGGAAGGAACTTAGAGTACTGGATTTGGCTTCAGAAATCCTGGTTCTATTGCCAGTATGGTTTCTAAATTGCTTTGCAACTTTGGACCAGTTTCTTACTTCACATGGCCCTCAGTTGCCTTATCTGTGAAAGGCACACACAGGACTAGATGATTTCAGTCCCTGTGTAGGATTTTTAAAAGCACATTTATGTACACCTTTACCACTTTCTTTACTCCCTCAACCCCCTTCCTGAGGTCACTTTTACTACACAACTGCAGAGGAAGCTGTTTACATTGTAGTGATGCAAATCATGTAGAGCACAGCCAGTACAGCTGTACGTGGCGGCCCTGCCCACACTGATTCTGGCTTCAGGCCATTTCAAATGGAGCTGAATTGGACTGTGAGTCCCTCCCTTTCCTGGCATACTAACCATCTCAAAGAGCTCAGACAGTTTGGTTTTGGTTTTCCAACTCCTAAGCTTGTCTCCTGCTTGTCATGGGTGTGTGGATCAAGAGCCCTGTGCATGTGGGATGTGCCCCAGCCCAGAGTGTTTGGGCAAAATAAGAGCAAGACAAGGCTCAGGGTATGCAATTTGTGGCAGGGCTTTCCCTCAGACGAGAGGAAGTAGGGTGAAGAGGACCCAGAGAACTACTGGGCCAGTCTGCCCTGCTCTTTGAATGCAAACTAAAAAAAGGAATTGTGGGGGCCCTTCCCTTCTAAGCCTGCCGGGCCCGCCCTCCAGTGGATATACCCACACCCATCCGAAAAGTTCTCTGGCTGCATGGAATTTAACATAGATCCACCAGATGCCATTGTCTAGGCTTGGTGGGGATGGCGGACTTTGGGGAGTGCAAGTGTTTTTGTTCTCTGAGGGTTATGCAGAGGTCTTTTTGGTTTTCAGTACAAGCCAATTTTTCATGATTGCAAAACCATCTCAAATGCCTACTGCTACTTTTAGGTCCTTAAAGGAGTCAAGGGCTCATGACTCCATCTGCCTTTGCTAGAAAATGAAGGACTACCATGCAAAGTGGTGAGCCCCCGTCACTGGAGGGATGCAAGCCTAGGGTGGCCATTTGTTTGGGATGTTCAGGCTCTGTTAAGGGCCCTCCCAGGCAGATACTTGGTGCTGAGGCCTCTCAGGGAACTCCTGAGGCCCAGGACCCCTCATGAACCTGTGGATGAGGAAGGACCAACCATGCACTGAGTGTACCCATTGTTTGGAAATAGAGTCCCTGTTGTCAACTTCTTTCTACTGTTACATCTGGATTTACAATCAGGATCGAGGTTCTGGCTCAGGAAATGTTCATGGCAGCATGGAAGCATAGTCCCTAAAGGGCTTTTAGAAACATGAAGGCCAAATGTTTATATTAGAAATGATAGAATGGAAGTCTTGAGAGGTTTGGATTCTGGCTCTCTTGTTTAGCAGCAGATGTATGACCTTGGGCAAGACACTTGACCTCTCAGAATTGCAGTCTCTGGAGTCAGACTGCCTGGCTTCAAACACCAGGCTGTGACTTTATCATCTGGGTGATCTTGGCTAAGTTACTTAACTTCTATGTTAGCTAGTATTACTGTTGCCATTAACATTTATTGAACACCTCATCCCTGCCAGACATTTTGTTTGTTTTTGGGCATTATTTCTCATTTTTATATTAATCCTACAAGGTAAGCATTATAATTTTTGTTATACATTCTACAATTTTTGTTATACATTCTATATATTGTTAAAATTTTTGTTATACATACTCTAAAGAGAGGAAGTGAGTTGCCCAAGGTCACATACTTAAGTGTCGAGACCAGTGTTGAAACCTTATGTCGGTGGAACAGGCTCCTAATATGGACTTTGTTAAGTTCAGACTCAGTCTCTCCACCTGTGCAATGGGTTTCATGTCATCTCCCAAGCCACCAGGGCAGATTCTGGTTTGGTGGTTCCCAGGGATTGGACTGTAATCTGGGGTCTATATTCAGCTCCCACCATCTTCTCTGGGCACTCCCAGCTCCTTCTTGGGTGCTAAACAACATGGCCACATTCTGTGGCATATGGATGATGTCTGAATCACTACCCTCTTGTGGGAAATGAGGCATTTTAAATTCCTGCTGGATGCCCCCACCCCTTGTTTCCTAGGAAGTCCCATTATATAACGAGGTTTACACTGTGTAAAAACAAGGCCATTCGCCTGTCTCCTTGTGTCATCTCAGAGCCCTAGTAAATCGTGATGAACAGCATGGGGCCAGCTGGGCTGACCTGGACTGCCTGCTGTGAGCCAATTTACTCCTTTCTAAGGTTCTCCTCCCTTCCAGGGCCCTCCCTCCCTTCAGCAACCTTCCTTGCCCTGCCCATTTGTAAGTGATGCTCAATGGCCACCAATCTCTTCTTTTCTGGAAAGAAAGCCTTTGATAACAAGTGACCAGGGAAACGTCAGGAATGAATGTGTGCCCACCTAGTGGCCTGGGGCCATAAGAAGGTTGATTGGCTTATCTAAAAGGGGTAATTGATTAGTAAATGGGATTTCTAGCAAATGTGACAGGCTGGCGGGGAGATTTTAACTGACTGATTGATTCATTCTTGAACTAGTTACCACTTGTGTACTCTGGCCAAGTATTGCTCTGGGCCCTGGAATGCATAAGGAAACTCAACAGACAAAAATCCTTGTTCTCCGGAAGATTACATTCCATTGAAGCAGGCAATATACAACACGAATAAATAAAACAGGTAATAATGTGAGATAGTATTAAAAGCCTCGGAGGCCGGGCGCGGTAGCTCACGCCTGTAATCCCAGCACTTTGGGAGGCTGAGGTGGGCAAATCACGAGGTCAGGAGATCGAGACCATCCTGGCGAACACGGTGAAACCCCGTCTCCACTAAAAATACAAAAAAATTAGCCGGGCGTGGTGGCAGGGGGGCCTGTAGTCCCAGCTTCTAGGGAGGCTGAGGCAGGAGAATGGCGTGAACCCAGGAGGTGGCGGAGCTTGCAGTGAGTGGAGATCGCGCCAGTGCACTCCAGCCTGGGCGACAGAGCGAGACTCTGTCTCAAAAAAAAAAAAAAAGCCTTGGAGAGACTAAAGCAGAGAAGGGTATAGGAGGGGAGTTTATGCATGTGAATGCATGCGGGAGGGTTGAATTTTAGGTAGGAGCCCGAGGTAAGGCCTCAATGGGAGAAGCATGTTGGAGTAAAGACCTGCAGGAAGTGAGAGAGGTTCTCGGGGAAGAGCATTCCAGGCAGAAGAAACAGCAAGTGCAAAGTCTAAGGTGCCTGGTGTGTTTCACGAACAGCCCGGAGGCCCTGGGGGTGGAGCGGAGTGAGCCAGTGAGGAAGGCACAGAGGATGAAGTCAGAAAGGCAGGGGAACCAGATCACACGGGACCTCTTACTCAGAGTAAGCCCTGGAGGGTTTGGAGCAGAGCAGGGACATGACATGATGTGACCTACATTCTGGTGGCAGCCCTCTGGCTGCTGGGTGGGAGATCCTCAAGGTACAAGGGCAGATGCAAGGAGGCCAGTGAGAGGGGCTGTCGCCACAGGCCATGGGAGCTTTTCTGTCCCCTTACCCCTCAAGTAACCTGACTCCTGGCCTTCGTCTTTTGGGCTGAGCAGAGTGGGGAAGACGGATGGGAGATCAGAGCCTTCACACAAGGGTGATGTGGGGCCAGCCTGGGTGGGGGTGGCGGTGAGGGGCTGGGTTTCAGATGGGCTAGAATGCAGACAGATTCATGCTGAAAAGAGAGGACATTATGTAGCCCAGAAATATGTATAATTATTATTATGTGTTTATTAAACATTTTTAAAAAGAGAGTTAAGAGCAGTGATACTCTCAGTGGCAACTGGGACTTGTTCAGGACGATGGCAGGGCCTGCTGCTGAGCCTGCCGGTGCCTTTGCCCCTGGCTGGCCTCACCGTCAGCAGCAAGCACATTCCACAGCTGACGTTTGGCTTGTGGTCTGGCCTGGCTCTCTGGTTGGTTTCTTCTGCTCTAAGAGGCTTTTAAAGTCAGAATTTGAGTTCTCTTTAAGTTTGGGGCATGAATCACTGCTTCTGGGCCTGGAAAGGGGTGGAGGGACAGCGGCTCCGTGCTGCGGGGCGCTCTGCCTCACTCAGGCTCACACCACTGAGGCACGTCTGTGTGAAAGCTCCCAGTCAAACCACTCCAAGTCCGACTACTCACTGGCATGCTCCCAAGCAACATTCCCCCCTGCCTGAGCGCCACCTCCACCTGCCCACGAGCACTACAAAGTCATCGTTCAGGCCTGACTCAACTTCCCCTGTAAAACCTCTAGTCCTCTCACACCTCTCTTCAGGTTGGTGACACCGCCCTTGGTCTCCCAGATACCTTTCCTTTTCTGGTGACCGGGCCCTGTTAAATTCTATCCCCCTGGGTTCACTTCTTTTGCATTTCACCACCTCACTTCACTCTGGCGTCCCCTTGCTGGGTCGCTCCAGTAGCCATCTTATCATTCCACCTGCTCCCCATCGTAGCCCTGCTGTATCCAGCCTCCCCCTCCCACCTGAGGAAGCTCCTCCAAGCACAGATAGAACATGTCACTGCTCTCCCTCAGAAACCTTCCATGGCTCCCATCTGCTAAACCCAAATGCCTTAGTTGGCTTTCGGTTTCCTCTCAGTGACCTCAGCCCACTGTTCTGTTCTTGCCGTTCCTCACAGCACACACTCCAGCATCCTGCCAACCAAACCTCAGGCAGTTTGCCCACATGAACTCTCTACCTAACCCTCTTGCTGCCAGACCCAGTCCTTCTTGCATTTACAAACAATCTGTCTCCACCTCTCAAATCCCAGAGTCCCTTATCTGTAGCTGTCTCGTAGTCATTACTTCCTCCCTTGCATTGTAGTTATTTATCCAAAAATCTCTCTCCTGCTAAGCCATAAGCTCCTTGAAAGTCAGGAGTTATCTCTTCTCATCTTTTATCCCCGAGAGCACCTCCCAGGGCCTGACTCACAAAGGCTATTGTGCTGTCACCTCCTGGAGTGCATGTGCAAAGAAATTTAAGACATTTACCCTGCCCTTAAATAGCTTTCCATTTACTTGGACAGAGAGTTCTTTTGTTCATTCAACACATCTTAATTGAGTGCCTGCTATGTCTGGTGCTGTGCAAGACCTGGGGGTACAGCGGCTGATTAGAGATATGGTCCCTGTTCTCCCGGTGCTCCCTCTGCAGCAGGGGAGATGTGCAGTCAGCTGGAATACAGTGTGGTGGGGAAAGTACAGGATACCTTGGAATCACACAAGTGGGGGCCCCACTTGACTGATTGAGGGGGTCAGGGGAGGTTTTCAGGAGGAAGTGGTGACCAAGCAGAGACCTGAAGAATAAGTGGGGTGCAGCCAGGAGAATTGAGCGGGAGGGTAGAATCAGACATAGGCACCAACAGGAGTGAAGGCCAGGGACAGTTCAGTGTGTTTAAGAAACTAAGAAGCTCGGTTTCATTGGGGCTGCTGTTGGGGTGTGCCCGTGCCCAAACGTATGGCTCTGTTAGAGGTGAGTCCTGAGTGCAGGCCATTCCTACCTGGTCTGGTTGGCTCTGTCAAAGAGTCTGGACTCAACCCAATGGTAGCAGAGAGCCACTGAGGATTTAGGGAGGAAAGGAAGCCAACTCCGTTTGTTTTTGAGCCTCACTTTGACAGCTGTGGAGAAAGCTCTGGATGAATGGGGGCAAGAGGGACAATGAAACCTGAGCTGGGGACCTTAGGGAGGTCCTAGAGTCCCCCTGCTCAGCCCACCCCCCAGGCCAGCCTCCTTCTTGCTGACGTACTATTCCTTCCTCACCCAGCCTGGGCTTGTCGTTGCTGGTGTCCCATCCCGAGTCAGGTGATTCCTTCGCCTGAACCCTCACTTCAACTTCAGCAGAGCCCAAGATCACAGGGTTGGAATGACCCTAATGGACTTCGATCAACCCCTGCCAACACCTCCCATAATCCCCCGCCCCAGTGCTGGTGCATCTGTCTGTGGACAGCTCTGACTGGCATCCTCAGCCAAATCAATCTATCTGTAGCTCTTCTTTGGTTTTCCTGGCCTCCCGTTTGGGACCACACAGGGATCAAGTAGCTTATGCCTTGTAGGGGACAAGGAGAGTATCACCAATGAATCACTCCCCACCTACCAACTCCAATCTGCAAAGTCCACCTTGCACTCAGCTTCTCAAACTCTCAAGCTGTGTCTCCAACCCAACCCAGCTGTGAAGCCTGTAGCACTGCAGGCTGGGCAGTTCCAGAAGGACTGAGAGTCAGGAGAACTGAGAACTGGTTAAATCTTGGCTTTACCACTGGTGTTGTCTGACCTCAGGCAAGTCATTTTCCTTCCCTGGAGAGTGTTTGGTTTTTTATTTTTATTTTTTTGCTTGATTGGGGACTGGGTTTACATTATACCAGTGATCCTCCATCTTGGATGCCCATTAGAATTATTGGACAGCTTCGAAAAGTGTCCCTGCTGGCCCCAATGTGGAGAGTGATGATGTGTTCTGGGGTGGGGCCGGCACGACAGTTTTCTTCTACATCGTTGTTCTCACACTCACCCAGGATGAAGGACCACCAGATCTGCTGGTCCCTGCCTTCCCTCCTAGCACTGACTCTCTACAATTCCATGCCAGAATGAGATGGGAGGCCCATGTGGGCAGGTGAACAGGAGTCACCCTTGATTTAGAAGTGCTGACCCTGGAGGACCATGCCAATATAAATACTTGGGGCTGCCGAAAGGCCAGGAATTTTAAGTACCAGCTTCTCAAGTCTGCCAAGGTGGAAACTCCAGAGCCCAATGTTGAGGATGCAGAGATCCCCTAAAAAGGTTCCCAAAGAAGTCTTGGGGCAATAACTGGAGACAGAATCATCTTAATTCCATGGCTTAAAAATGACCTCACAGCCCTGGCGTGTGCCTTTAGAACTGCTCCACGGACATCCCCTGCCCTCCATGTATATCAGTGTTTGGAATGAGCCCTGCAGTCTGTGGGATCTGTGGGGCGCCTTCTGCATGTTCCTTGAGGCAGAGACTGTGCTTTATCTAATTTGGAATTCCTGGAACTTGGAGGTGCCTGGGGCTTAGTGGGTGCTCAGTACATGCTGGTAAAATGGACAGGCCACTCAGTTTTTTTCATCTGTAAAGTGGGATCATGGCGTCTTCCTTGCCAAACAACAGGCCCATGGGGAGAGCCATGTAAGCAGGGCTGGTTTGATGAGCGCTTGGCCTGTACAGTGGCTGAGGGCCTCGTGTTCACAAAGGCCCTGCACTTGGTGAATGCTCTGCTGTGGCCATCTAGAAATTAATAATAATTTTAGAACAAGGGGTCTCACATTTTCATTTTGCACTGGGTCCTTCAGATGAAGTAACTGCTCCTGCATGTGTCATATGTGGTTTGAATAAACCCAGAGAACCCTGTCTACAAATTATTGATGGGACTTTATTATGGCCACCGATCTCTGAATGTAGGTGGCTTTGAGTGCCAGGGAGAGAGCAATTCCAGGAGATGGAGAGGGAATGGAGACTGCTTTGTGCCTTTCTGCCTGGAGGAAGTGGGGACAAGGGCTTCAGTTTCTCTATCCATCCAATGAACACACCTGTCTCAGCAGGACCTCTGACCTCATCTGGCCTGGCCTGACTGACAGAAGGAATGTCGGGAGTGCTCTTTGCAGAGCTACACCCACTTGCCCATTCCACAATTTTTCCATGGCCTTCCCGAGGCCCAGTCCTCTCATCTTCAGGGAAGAAATGGGTCCTGAAAATCCGCAGGGTCAGGATTTCTGGTTGTCTGGCCCAGCTGAGTGATGCTGCTGGGGGAAGAAAGCTGTCAGCACCAGCTGCGCAGGCAGGAACCCCTTCTCTGTGTCATCCTGTTTGGAATCCCGGAGTGCATTGCTATAGCAACTTGCCTAATTCACCCCACATGCCACGTGGAAAAACCTCTGCCCGCTTTAAAGCTGCATCACCCAAGCCACAAGCTGGGTTCTTCTACATTGTAGAATGAGGCTGCCCATCAGCAACAAGGGCTGGGGTAGGACGTATCTGACCAGTGATGCAGTAGGGGGCTGAGTGGTTGGACTACACCAGGTAGGTCTTCCAGCCTCACCTGTTTCATCTGCTGGCTGGCCCTTGTGCCTGACATCCTACCATTAGCCCTTTATTCCTTGGGCTAAAGGCACAGCCAGTTGAAATGGAAATCCCTCTGGGTAGAACACATCACGTTGTCATCACTTATTAGTGCGGTTCAACATGAGTTAACTCATTAGGCCTGAAGCTCAAAGAAGGTTCTGATTAGCAGAATGGGAGCAGGCGGGGCAGGCAGGAGAAGGTCGCCAAACCTTGACCCTGAGAATGGGCTGGAATGACAGCCCCTGGGAAGTCAGTGTTCCAGAGTATTGGGCACCTGGGGGCAGGTGGCAGAGCCTGGTGGGCCCTGAGCCGGGTGGGGAGAGGGGAGGGGGAGAGACGTTCTCACATAATAAGTCATCATAGGAGGACCACTTCTACCAAGCCAGCATCTTGTTGGAGGAGTCACTGTCTAGCTGGGCCTAGAAACTGGTGCCCCTGTCAGGGTGGCTGTCTGCATACTGATCTCAATTCCCCAACAATTCCCCAGTTCCTCAGTTCCTCAGCTATTGAAGACAGCTCCTTCAACAAGGACAACTTACTGTCTTTCTGTGCTCTCAAGGTCCATTTCCTGAAGAGAGTATGGTGCATGGATTAAAAGTAATGGCCCTTGTAATCCCAGCACTTTGGGAGGCCAAGGCAGGCAGATCACCTGAAGTCGGGAGTTCAAGACCAGCCTGGTCAACACAGTGAAAACCTGTCTCTCCTAAAAATATAAAAATTAGCTGGGTATGGTAGCACAGACCTGTAATCCCAACTACTCAGGAGGCTGAGGCAGAAGAATCACTTGAACCTGGGAGGTGGAGGTTGCAATGAGCTGAGATCATACCACTGCACTCCAGCCTGGGTGACAGAACAAGATTGTCTCAAAAAAAAAAAAAAAAAAAAAAGCAGTGGCCTTGGGATCAGAAAAATCCTGACAATGCCTCTTAGTCTATCAACATGACCTTGGATAAGCCATTTAACTTTCTATGTGTAACCCGGTAGTGGAATGGCAGAATTGTAGTAGTGACTTCGTGCAACTGTAGCAAGGCCTTATTGAGATGTGAGAAGGTGCTTGACACAGTGCCTGGCATCAATCAAATATTAAATGATGGGAAGAGTAATAATGCTTCTGTTAGCTGGGGGCTTATTGGGTGCCAGACACTGTTCTCAGCACTTGACACAAATGAATTACATATGGACCACTTAACCTGATTGTTGTCCTATGAAGTCATTATTCTGACCATTTTACAGTTGAGAAAAATGAGGCCTGGGGTCTTACCCAGAGTCACCCAGGTAGAAAGGATTTGCATCTGGGCAGTCTGGGTCCTAAGCCCACACACATGCTGATTATTCCTGCTGTGTGGTGAGTGCTTCAGTGAAGGAGGAAGTGAGAAACAGCAGGGAGGGGGTTTGGCCTCACTGACTTTTTCCTCCAGGTGGGATTTCACACGTCTTGTGACTCAGGTCTTAAGTATACAGTATGAAAACTCTCCATGGAATTTTTTTGCAGCTCACTTATTTTAGATTTACAAGATGACCAACACCAGTCTCTTCCTCTCCTTCTCCTGTCAGTGGTAACAAACTTAATGGGCATTTGATGAAGAATTCACACAGTTAGTATCTGCACGATGGGGTTGTGGAGGGTTGCCCTTGGACCACAGCTTCTATAGAAAGCACTCCATGCTGAAGATGTGTGGGTGTCTTTGGAGCTCACGACTGCTTAGGGAAAAGTTCCAAATGGCTATGAATCCTTGATGGTAACCTACAGTTGGTGGGGAGTGGGTGGGCAGAGAAGGGGACTTCGGTGATTAGGATTAGCAGAGATATCATTTTTGAACCGTATTAGAGGATTTTTAAGGCTCATTTTGCAGCTGATCTTCCCTGAGTCAGCCAGAGCCCATCACTGCCTGGGGAGGGTTATGATGGATTCTAGAACAATGTTCAACTTTGACTCCCAAAGTAAGCTCTGGAAGCCCATGATGAGACAATAACACCCAAAGTCAGGCATTGTGGAGAAGACACAGGGGCTTTTAAAATTCCCCAAATTCCCTTCTACATAGCAAGAGCCAAGCCAGCTCAGCTTAGAACATAGTTTTATCCTAAGTGATAGGAGCTGGGGGTGTTGGTGGAAGGGAGGGAGAGTGGAAGGGAAGGTCCCTGCTGTTAGAAGAAGGAAGAGCTCCCCACTACAGGAGGGTAGAAAAAGAGGTTCAGAGAGGGCAAGGTTGAGAAGTAAGATACTGTCTGAGTTCTTCCAGGGCTCACAGCCTTGTGTGGATGGGCTGGGAATGGTGGGACAAGCGTGGAGATAGACATCCCATCTCTAGGGGTCCACTATGGGTAGAGTTGGGCGCATGGTGAGTAAGTAGAAAAAGAATGAGACTCCAGGGCCTGCTTGTGATATGGAAAGATCCAGAAGCTCCTCAGCTAATGGTAGCTGAGGGGCTTGGCTGACAAGTTCCCAGCAGGTGGGCAATGGGGTGGCGAAGTGACAAACTTCCCCTTCTTCCCTGCTTTCCACTGGGAAGGAGAGGCTGGGATCAGGTCTTGGACCTCTGTAGCCTTTGTACACCCGTGGTGTCTAACACTGTGCTTTTCCACAGGATACTTTCTGTTGGGTAGGACCTCCACCCACAAGGGCCATGTTGCATGGTATAGGCCTTCTCTACTTTCACACCACAATACATCCACATCAAGAGCATACTGACTTCAAGACAGCCCCGATGGCAAACAAACAAAGAAAACAACAACCCTGAGTTCTTATTATGATCAAGAGTTTGGGCCAAGGCTTTGGAGGAGGGACTAGGAAAGTCTTAACTTATTTGGGGCCCTGGCATGTATATCTCCTCTGATTCTTCAATGCACTTCCTCTAAACTTCTCTTGCAAACGTGAGTTTGAAAATTCTATCTCTGTGTCCTTAGATCCTGAAGAGTCAAAACCTTGAGTGCTGCTGCTGCTGCTGATGATGTTGGAGAAGAAAGACAACCTCCTTGAGTGCTTAATACATGCCTAGCACTTTCTAAGCATTAATCTTTGTGATAACTCTAAGTTCTATTATTACCCCCACTTTGTAGGTGAGGAAACTGAGGCACAGAGCCATGGAGTAACTTGCCAAGGGCACAGAGCCTTAACTGGTAGGGCATAGGCCAATCCCAGGCAGTGAAACTCCAGGGCCTCCACCCTTACACTGTGTCTGATCTCCCTTTGTGTCTTTATGGAGCCTGGCAGATAACAGGTGCTCAGCAAAGATTATGCTCCTAAGAATCATCACCCTTACTACAGATAGGTTATGACTGTAAAGCTCTGGTCAACTGATCTCCTCTCTCTTTGGACTTGATTACTTCTTTTTTTAGGCTTTCCTGATAGTTTTGTCTACCCCATCACGCTGTCCAGCCTGCAGCAGGAGCTCTGGGAGCTCTGGGAGAGTAGATGCTCTGAGGTCTCACTCTCAACGTGGCCTCTGACAGATTCCCTGCCCAGACAAACTGCCATCACCAGTAGACAAGCTTCCCGGTAATCCTCACATTGAATCCATGCAATGCACGGATGAGAGGTCAACATCAGTCCTGTCCTGGAGCCTGAGGAATGAACCCAGTGATCCCTGAGACCCTTCTAGTCTTCAAAGTCCACACTGACCAGAGTGGTTTAAAAATATTCATCATCTTCTTTAATTAGTCTCAGAAAATAACACTCCAAAATACGAACATTCTCACTTTAAGGCCCACGCACACTCTACACACTTTTTCAGGACCAGTTCAAATGATATCTCCTCCTCCAGGAAGACTTCCTTGCTTAATCTGGCTGAAATTGAACTTGTCTTGTTTGAACACCCAGCCCTTCGTTTCCCCGTGCCATTCACGCCCTCGTGCCTCTGTTTAGCTTTCCCTGGCCTTGGCTTGTTCTCAGTTAAAGGCAAGACCCAGATTGCACACATGCTTGGGCCCCACCCCCAGCTCCTTGCAAGCAGATGTCGTTGTTCCAACATTGATTGATACGTTTAATGAATCCCATATTTCAAGAACGCAACTGACCAGACGTAACTCAGGAGTGGTTTTTGCCATATAAGCAGAACTCTGAGTCACAAATCCTGTGTCTTCAGAGGTCCTTTAATATCCTTGTTCTTCACCACCTCCTCCTTGAGTAGCAACAATATTAACAACCATTGATTAAAGCCTACTGTGCACCCAGCCCTGTGTTAAGGTCCTTTCTTACAGTGCCTTACTGCATCCTGACAACTTGACTGACAAGGAATTTGTGTCTCCATTCCTCACATAAGGAAACCTGTTGGAAAGGTTGCATTACCAGTCCGATATTGAACAGCTAGCGGGATGTAGAGCCAGAAGTGGAAGCCAGTTCTGATTCCAAAGCTATTGCTCTTAGCTTCCTGAGGTCCAGGCTGTCCTTAGCCCCTAAGGCAGCCACTCCTTCCCAAGGTTCTGATGGAGCCACCTATCTGGAGTCACACAGGACTGCGTCTCTTTTCTTGTGGCTGGATCTCTTTTCTTGTGGCTGGATCTCGAGTGATAGGAGGACAGCTCCCGGAGAAGATTCTCCCCTCCTGTCTAAATGCACCTAAATGGGCTTGGCCTCCTCGGCAGCTGGCTTCTAGTTGGCCTGGTGGCAGTTCTTCCCCTGCTCTCCCTTCCAAGCCCCCACAGCTCAATGCATCCATGATTGTTTTAAACTGTGACTCTAGGAGTCCACTAGCCAGAGGCCCATTCAACCATGGGCCCTCTGAGAAGCTCCTCTGCAGACCGACAGGAGGGCGGACTTGCTTTGCGTGGTACCCGGGGACTGGGGCAAACGGCTGCGGGATGGGGGTCTCCACCTGAGCTCCCTGAGGGCACCTCTCCCACTACCACCGCATCTGACCCCCACTACTGGCCCCAGCTCGGGCCTGGAGCCCACGCAGAAGGTAAGGCAAGGTCGAGCGCCCACGCCCGCCAGGCCAGTAACCTAGGCGCTGGCCCTTGCTGGAGCACTGGGCCGCCTTCCACAGAACAACATCACTGGCGGCCGCCCCCGTGGAGGGTGGAGCCGGGGCGCCCGGCGTGTGACGGCCGGGGCCGGGGTACCCTAGGGAGGAGAGCCCAGGGCTGGCCTCCCGCTCCTGGCCGTGCGCCCCTCGGACCGGAGGTTCCTGCCGCGCCCAGACACCTGGAGTGCATTAGGCGGCGGCGCGCGTCTAGGCGACGGCGGCTTTCCCCAGATTATTGAATAATTGCATAATTCCGAGCGCGGGTTGGGAGGCGATGCTGGGTCCCTACCCCGGGTGTCAGGTAACGTTTCCCGGGGTCCTACGTTGCGTGGCTGCGTCCCGCTGCTGCTGGCCGGGCCTACGCGGGCTAGCCCCCGCCTACTGGCCATAGCCCAGGAGCTTTGCTCTGTCTTTGGCCGGAGGGACTCTGGGCAGCCCTCATCCCCACCCCTCAGCCCTCCGGGGCCGCCGCGCCAGCTCTCCAAACTTTGAGATGCTTCCCCGGAGCCAGGGAGGGCAGCTGGGGCACACTCTCTCGGCGTTGTCCCCTTCCCCAGCCGGGGCCGCGCGCCCTCGGCGCTCCCGGGACACCCGAGTGCCACTGGCAGCCGTGCGGGAACCCCGGCGTGGGCCTTGGAGGCACCCAAGGCGCCCAGGAGGGTCACCAGCTCTGGGCGCTTTTCAACTCAAGCCTCTTCAACTCTTCCCAAACACACCAGAGTCCCAGTTCTCAACAGCCTCCGCGCACCTCCCTCTTTTGCGAAACTTGACGGAACCGCTAGACTGGGGCCGGTCCCTAGGGGACCCACGTCCCCAAGAGCAGCCAAGGTCTGACCCTGGGAGGAGCGTCGCGTCCCGATCCTGGCGGCTGTATCCAAGCCCCGAGGGCCCAGGGAGGGACTCCGAGAGGCAAGGGGAGGCAGAGGGTGAGCACGTACCTGGCCACAAGCTGAGGGCCCAGGCCACCACCAGGCCCCTAGGCAGGTCCATGGCCCGCGGTGCGGCGGCGGGGTCCGGTGTGCAGCGGCGGCGGGGGGGCGGCGAGCCAGAGCGGCAGCCTCCTCGGCGCGGCGCCTGCAGCCTGCACTGCGCGGGGCGCCGGGCTCCCTGACAGCAGCGGCTCATTCAGAGGAAGTGGGAGGGCTCGAGCGGCGGGGAGGGGCGCCGGACACCACTCCGGCTCGGGCTCTGGGCCACCTGGGCAGGCGGCGCGCTGCCTCGACGCGCCTCCACAGCGCTCCTTCTCCGCCAACCCCACGTCAGCCTCTGGAGAAAACTCCAGAGAACCGCTCCTGGGAACCCCCTCACCAATGTAGCACCGCACGGCCTCAGTCAGATTCTGTTCAGGAAAAGCGGTTTCTATTTCCACTTCCCAGTAAGAAGAGATTCACAAAACTCAGAGGGTACCCAAGTTGACCCAAGTTGACTCAGAAACACCTGCTGGAACTCAGGTCTCCCTTGGCCAAGTGAGTGGATGTCCCTCAAAGGTCCATTCTGAGACATCCCGGTGTCTCCCCGCACCCTGAGGCTTGAATTGTAGAGGCTACAGTGTTTCTTCTGACCCTGGAATACGTGCAGATTCGTCTCCACTGCCACTCCCCAAGCCTCCACACCTGAGGCATTCCAAAGCACCCAGGAACACCGTATACCCCCTCTTACCCTAACATGAAGCTCTTCTTTGGAACCCTGCCACCTTCTTTCCCCCTTCTAATCACTGACAGTTAAATTCAATGCACATTTATCTCAAGAGCTTTAAATCCAGGCCGTGGACCTCCACCGCGTGTGTGGAGGCTGGCTTTTCCAGCAATGGAGTAAGCCAAGGCAGAGGGTAAGATGGCGGGATTCAGGGAAAGCCACAGCACAGCGCCCTTTCCCCACTTTCTCAAGAAAGGCTTCCTTCACCCCCTCTTCCCGTCCCCACCAGGTAGGGTCCCAGACACATGCTGATATTCCCCAGCCCGTTCTCCCTCATTTCTCTTCATTGTGCTTAGCAGAGGAGCTAGACATCAATTGGTGTGATTATTTGACTAACTTTTCTCTTCTGTGCAGACTGAAAACACCAACAGGGTAGAAATCTCTAGCTCACAACAGAGGACTAAGCCCCCAACACCCAAGAACGAAGTAGGTGGGTGGGTGGGTGGATGGGTGAGTACAGGTGGTATGTGGGTGCACAGAGGATAGAGTGTTCTATCCGGGAGGTATTGGAAGGGCTTCCCAGAGGAGATGATGTTCAGACAGGGCCCCTGAAGATGAGCTGGAGTTTGAGAAGACCCAGGTTAACATAAGAGAAGTGGGCATTGTGCTCATCTCCCAACCTCACTCTCTTTCGGGTGGCTATCTGGGTTTTACTTCAGTATCTTCACCTCTCCCATTCAGCCACAGACTTGGGGAAGGTGATTCTGTCCCTGGGGTGTGTGTGTGTGTGTGTGTGTGTGTGTGTGTGTGTGTGTGTAGGGAGGCATGTGGTTCAGGCTGAAATGAATCAGTATGTTGCCTTTGCCAGCCCATAGTTTCAGAAAGGGCAATATGACAAAAGAAAAAGGTGTTCCGGGAAGCAAGCTTTCTTGCCTTTCTAAAAGAGCCCCTAGAACAAACAAACAAATGAACTAACTTCTCTTCTCCCCTCTCCCTCTCCTGCCTCCTCTCCCAGGCTGGGACAAGGAACTTTGTAAGCTCAGAACAAACAAATGAACTACAAACAAATGAACTAACTACAAACAAATGAACTAACAAATGAACTAACTAACAAATGAACAACTAACAACTAACTAACAAATGAACAAACAAATGAACTAACTTCTCTTATCTTCTCCCCTCTCCCTCTCCTGCCTCCTCTCCCAGGCTGGGACAAGGAACTTTGTAAGCTCAGAAGTTGACAGGGTCAGGGTAGGGAAGGAAGATCTGGCCTCCAGATGAGGTGGACACTGGATGACAGAATGGAGGATCTTGTTGAACCTCTGAATGAAGCCACCCCTTAATCTCGCTCCCCTTGGGACTTACCAGTTATGTGACGGTGAGTCCCCTTTATTGAGTTGAGTTTAAACCAGCTGAGTTGAATGTAGAACACCCCCACAGCTAGGGAATGAGCTGCAGCCCATGTCCCTGCCTTGCACAAATCTCCAGGTGTATCAGAATGACCTGGAGCACGTGCAAAGAATGCAAATTCCTCAAGGATCAGGGCATGCTGGTGGGTGCCCCAGGCACCTCTGATGTGTGGGTGGTCTGCAGCTTGCGCTTAGAGTCTGCACGCTGCTGGCTGAAGGGGCGCACTGTGGTGGCTGTCCTAGCTGCACTGCTGCTGGTCTCGCTGGTAACAATTCTACCATTCATTCACCTTCACGGTCCTCACAGGGGCCTGGGGATCGATCTGTGTGCTTTTGTGTAACACGGGAGGGAGCGGGGAGAGGTGTGCCCTCATTTGTTCTTTGAACAAATCCTACTGTGAGCACCTACTGTGCCCCTGTGCTCTGCAGGACACATGGGAGGAGAACCCCACACTAGGGGAGCTGGTGATGGAGCCAGGGCGACAAGACATGACCACGTATTTATTTATTTAATCACAATCTGTTATTTATTAATCTATTTAAAACCATTTATTATTTCATCACTATTAAACACTATTTAACTCACACCCAAGGCAGCAGCATATGAGTGACAAGTGCACAATCCAGACTCTAAGGCTGGAGAGCTGCAGAGAATTTGGTGAAGGGCTTTATGAAAGCTGTGATTTCTGTTGAATAATAATAATAATTCTTTACATGTACTCAGTGTTTTAATTTATTTATTTATTCATGTGCCATAAACTGTACCATAGAATCCAGTAGTTTTTAGTATCTTCACAAGATTGTAAAATCATCCTCACTAATTTCACAATATTTTTATCACCCCAAAAAGAAACCCTGTAACCATGAGCAGCCATTTCCCATTCCTTCCCACCAGCCCCTGGTAACCACAAATCTATTTTCTGTCTCTGTGGATTTGCCTATTCTGGACATTTCATATAAATGAAATCATATAATACGTGACCTTTTGAGTCTGGCTTCTTTCCCTTAGCATGATGTTTCCAAGGTTCATTCATGTTGCAACATGTATCAGTATTTCGTTCCTTTTTATCGCCAAGTAACATACCTTTTGTTTATCCATTCATCAGGTGATGCTTATTTCTGTGTTTCCACTTTGGGTTACTGTGAATAATGTGGCTATGAACATTTGTGCTACCAGTCTTGCTGGTAACAGTTCTACCATTCATTAACATGGCATAATGTTAGCATAATATTCATACAAGTTTTTGTATGAATGTATGTTTTCAGTTCTCTTGGGTATATACCTAGGAGTGGAATTGCTGGTCATATAGTAATTTTATGTTTAATCATTTCAGGAACTGCCAAACTGTTTTCCACAGTTGGTGCATCATTTTAGATTCCTACCAACAATGTACAAGTGCTCTGTATAGTGTTTTACTATTTTTGAAATCCCTTTCACATCCATGATTTAATTTAATACTCAGCAGTCTTGTACAAAATTGTATTTATTTTTTATAGATAAAGAAATTGTATAGTTGAAGGTTCTTTCACTTGCAAGTGACAAAAATTCAACACAATCAAACTGAAGCGGAAAATAGAATGTAAAAGGTCATGTAACTAGGAAGTGCAAAGGTGTTCTGTCTGCAGGTATGGTTGGATCAAGGGTCTCAAATCAACGTTACTGTTCTCTCTCTGTCTTCTCTTAGTTTTGCTTCACTCCATTTTCCTTTCCTGCAGCAGAAGAGTCAGAAGAGTTTCTCTGTCTGTCTAGCAGTCCCAAGCTTATATTTTATAGATTCTAAAGCGAGAGAGACAGTCTCCCTTTAGTAGATCCAGCAGAAAAGTCTAGGGCTTTGGTTCATGCCCACCCCTGAACCAGTCCTAGTGTCTAGAGGATATGGTGCTATAATTAGCTTAGTGTAGGACACACACCCAGCCCCATGACTTGGGAAGAGAAAGGCACCATGACTGACAGCCCCACCAAAACCACGTATTACAGGAGGACTTTCCTAAAGGAACCAGAAAAAGGGGGATGGTGAAGTATACTGGACAGACAAATCCAAGGTTACTAAAAAATCTAAGCTCAAAGTAGCAATAGATTCACCCAAGATTCCACATCATCTATGTGGCAGAACTGAGATTGGAATCCAGCATTCTGACAGCAGATTGAGAATTAATCCCAACATCCCAGCTAGGTGGAGGGAGCGCGCATTTCAGGCCAAGACTGCATGAACATGGTCAGCTCAGAGACAGGTCCTATGGGCAGCTTCTGTGGCTCCCAAGCTTTCAGTCTGAGCATGCTCCTCTGGGAGGACCTCGGCTTCTCTAGGGAGGGAGAACGAGCAGTGGTCTGGAGCACTGATGACAGAGGCCTTGGCTCAGTTAGGACCAATGCATTCTTTTTTGTTTTTTTGGAGATAGAGTCTTGCTCTGTCGCCCAGGCTGGAGTGCAGTGGTGCAATCTCGGCTCACTGCAAACTCTGCCTCCTGGGTTCAAGTGATTCTCCTGCCTCAGGTTCCCGAGTAGCTGGGATTACAGGTGCCCGCCACCATGCCTGACTGATTTGTGTGTGTGTGTGCGTGTGTCTGTATCTTTTTTTTTTTTTTTTTTTTGAGATCTCGCTCTGTCACCCAGGCTGGAGTGCAGTGGCCGGATCTCAGCTCACTGCAAGCTCCGCCTCCCGGGTTCACGCCATTCTCCTGCCTCAGCCTCCCAAGTAGCTGGGACTACAGGCACCCGCCAACGCGCCCGGCTAGTTTTTTGTATTTTTTAGTAGAGACGAGGTTTCACCATGTTAGCCAGGATGATCTCGATCTCCTGACCTCGTGATCCACCCGTCTCGGCCTCCCAAAGTGCTGGGATTACAGGCTTAAGCCACCGCGCCCGGCCTCTTTTTTTTTTTTTTTTAAGTAGAGATGGGGTTTCACCATGTTGGCCAGGCTGGTCTCGAACTTATGACCTCAAGTGATCTGCCTGCCTTGCCTCCCAAAATGTTGGGATTATAGGCAGGAGCCACCACACCTGGCCCCAGTGCACTCTTCTTCCAGAAAAGTTATTGGGGTGCCCTGATCTGCACTCATTTCAGAGAGGTGTCTCTCTTTCTAACCTTTCTCTGAGTTTTTCACCTCTCTGACCTCGGGTGATCAATTGTCCTGGTTTGCCTGGGATTAAGAGCTTTTCCAGAATATAGGACTTCACTGTCAACATTGGGGAACCATCTCTGGCAAACTGGGATGAACTGGTCTCCCTGTGTCTATCTTGGGCCCTCTGCCTCACTTTCTCCAACTCTCTTTTCCAATACTCTTCACTCTCTTCCACTGTCTGGTTATTTCTCTCCACCCTTCTCTGTCCTGCTCCCGGGTACCTCCAATGCAGCCAGTCTCCACAATCAGCCTGGGGGCTCCACCTTGAGGCATTCCCTGGCTTCTAGGCTCCTTTCTGCCCTTGCAGGGCCCCCTCACGGATCTTATCTCCTCTCTGTACTATGAGTTGTTTTGTGCTTAGGAAATGCAAACTTTTTTTCAAAGATAAACTTAAGCAAACTTTACAGTTACTGAGAAGGCACATCTTCTGCCAAAAAGTGATATAATAAATCCCAAAGGGAAAAGAAAAAAAAAGAAGCTAAAAAAAAAAAAAAAAAAGGCCACCAGATTGCCTTGTTATCTGCTGTTTGAATGATGCATGCCACTGTTCTGGACCAATGACTTCTGTGATAGGAAGTGGCTGCATTTGTCACGCACAAGTGTGCTTAGAGGGTGTCCGTTGGTTTTTATTTGTCATGCCAGGTCTCAACCCCCAACAACAAAGTGAAGCAGGTTAACTTTGAAGAAGTGTGTTTGCACCAGTAGTGTATGCTTGTCCCGGCCACTTTCCACTTCAAAGTCTAATCCGAAATGTTAGAGCCAGGTGGATGCCGCCATTCTTCCTAATCCTGTGCCTGCGGGTCAGTGACTGGAATTTCTACAAGGATCAAGCCCTGTACACAACCTATACTGAATCTAGAAAGTTATTTTGTGATCTCCATTTCTCAAGCCACAAGTATGTACAGCATTTGCAGTAAAGATATCAAAGGGAAGGAGCATGGCCACAGCACAGACACGCAGGATGGATAGGGAAACAGCTCTTTGAAGAAAAAGTATGTCAAAGGGTATGAGAGAATAGAAATTGCTTTAAAAGTCTAGAGGTGTCAGTGGATGTTCCAGCTGAGAGGTCATTTCTGAGGGGGTTTAGCTGGGCTAAACCCTTGACATTGGACCAGACTGGAAGCGCCACATCAGAATTGAATGTCACTACAGCGATGTGAAGAATACCTTTCATTGAGAAGTTAGTATGGGCTAACTGCAACTCTTGCATCATTTCCTGCAGTCCTCAGCACCACCCAGGGGATTTCCAGGACTTCCATCCTGGTCCTGGGCTGGGCTGAGATGTCTGGGAGAAGCCATGAAAGTGAGGATCTGGGTGCAGTGCACAGGGGTAAAGAGGACAGTCTTGGGAAGCAGTCATGACGTGAAACAAGACATGCAGCAGAGTGCAGAATTCCCACGGTACATAGGGTTCATGGCCAAGGGTGCAGCTTGGCGAGGGAGCAGGAGTTGAGCCATTCTATTAATGCATTTACTGGCCACTCTCCTGGGGATGGAGTGACAAACCAGATGTGTTCTTCCCTCTCCACAAAGCTCCTAATCTAGGAAAGGAGAAAAACATGAACGGTAATAATCAAAACAACACCTCCCATTTATTGATCACTTACGGAGCTGGATGCTTTCCTCATATTTCCTTTAGTCTTCATGACAACCTTACAAAGTGGTATAATTACTACCTGACTTTTACAGAGGAAGAACTTGAGGATCACTGAGGTAAGGTTTCAGAACTTGTAAAAGGATGACCCAGGATTTGAACCTGGTCTTGCCTGATTCCAGATCCCAAGCTCCTAACCACTTGGTTTCATTGCTTTTTGGCACTGGACGGTAAATGGGACTGTGATAAGGGCTAAAAAAGAAGTGTGAGCAGAGTACCAGAGAAGCACATAGGAGGACCAGAGAAAGAGATCACCTCAGAGTGGGCCTTGGAAGTAGTTTTTCGGAGGTGAAGTGAACACTCTAAGTAGAGGAAATGCAAGCATACCAGAGTCTGTGCAAAAAAGTCAGCATTTGAGCTGTTTCCAGGGAGTGAGGAATAGTCAGAGGTGGCAGAAGTGTGAGAACAGCATAAACCCAAGTTTCAGGTTCCTGCCCCTTTAAGGGTAAGCTCTCTCTGGTGTATTTGGAGAAAGGGAGTTTGCCTCATGATTCCCGACTCCCTTGGAAACCACTTCTTTGGTCTAAGTCTGGTCAACTATAAGTCTCTCCATTGGCAGAGGAGGCAATGTACACATTTGCCCCTTCTCTGTGGGCTTTCAGTGGGCATGACAGGAACACACACACACACACATGCATGCATGCATGCATACATACACATGCAGCAATAATAAACAATGTTCTTCAGATCCAGCACAATCAAATCCATGTTAAAGAAGAGAAACATTTCCTTAAGTAAACCTCAGATGTACACATGACCCCAAATATTTTGAAGGTACCATTTTCCATTATTTCTCCGAGCAGTATTGGTTCTTTCTCCCACTTTCAGATGTTGCCTAAGGGTTATGAGTCACTGCAGCCAGCATTGTCTCAAATGCCAGGGACAGATCCCCTGGAGGACTCTCTCTGGCTATACATAAGGCTCTGATAAAGCTTTCACATTTTAATCTTTTTCTTTACTTTGGGGAGATTAAATTTTTTGCAGAGGTGGGTGGGAGGGAGTGATAAAAAGATAAGAATTGAAAAATAATTTGAAGTCACATTGCAGGGGATTTTTAATGTCATAATGTGGAGTGTGGCTTTCATTTGATAGGTAATAGGAAGACTTTGGAGACTTGCAGGAGATGGAGGAGACTAGGGTAGGACTGTGTTCACACCAGTCAGAAGGACAGAAGCCTGTGGCCTTTCTAGCAGTTGAGGAAGGTTCTGTGAAGGAGGTGTTGTTGCCTTGTGGATGAGTTTTCAGATGCCTCCTCACACTCCCCGAAGGCACCTTGTGCTTTCACAGCCATCATCTGAGCTCCCATAACGATGATGTCTTTCCCCACCTTGGGCTCCACAGGTGCTATGTCCTCTGCTCACCTGAGTGCCCTGCACCACCCCGCAGCCCTGCTGCTCATAAGATCAAATCTGTGCCCTGCCTGCCCTTCAAGGCCCTATTTAAGGGGGGCTTACTCCTGCCTTCCTCATTTTCTTTCCCACCTCTCTCCAAAACAAACCACGAACTCCTGTCTGGGTAGTACTCAGCATCCCCCAGATATGAATAACAAGACCTATAACCATCATTGATGAAGCCCTAACCGTGGACCAGGCACTGTGCTGCGTGCTCTACCTGACTTCATTCAATCCTTCAGCATACCCTGGGTCTTTTTATTCCCTCTAAAAGGATGGCATTGAGTCTCTGTCAAAACCCCAATATATTCCCTTGGCATTCACCATTCCTGTGAAAGCCAGATCTTATGGCCTCCAACTAAAAGCCCAAGGGTGTTCTCCAGCTCCTGGAGCACGTCTCAGCAGACTGGGCATGGTGTGGCATTAATGGGAGCAGTCCTCAACCAATGAGCGATGACAGCTGGTGGACAAGTACCCCAGCTCCCTCCCCTCCAAGGGACCACTCTGAGGTGTGTTCTCCAACAATCTCCCAGGAGTCCCCAGTGGGACTGCACCCCAGTCACACAGAGTGGTAACTGGCTCACTGCTGCACCCTTAGCTTCCTTCCTTGCCTTATTTCTTCATTGCTTTGACAGTGCTCTCTGGGATCACTTCCTCCAAAAAACAACTTACACTTAAGCCCTTGTATCAGAGTCTACTTCCAAGAAAGCCCAACCTATGGCAAATGGTTTAGAGAAGTGAAGCAACTTGCCCCAATTTTCATAGTGAGAAAGTGGCAGAGTCAGGATTTGAACCCCTGGGGTTGTGGGAGCAACACTGATAGTTCCTCCAAACCATGCTAATTATATTGCCTCCAGACTTGCTCACATCTGTCCAAGCAACTGGGATGTCTGGGAATGCCGGAAACTCTGCCGTTTGAGTTTCTGGCTCTGGGTACACTCCTTGAAAAAGAATATCCCCTTTGGGAAGTAGATTAACCTATGAAACTAGTATCAGCCATTCACCTGTAGTGTGAACTTATTTATCACATCGTTTTCTTCCCCAAGTTCCCTGAACAGAGGAGGAGTTTTAACAGGAAAGAGAAAGGATATGAGTTTGTAGTGAGTGTGGGTCAGGAGCACCAGCCCTCGTACAGCTCGAGGGCCCAGAAGGAGAAAGAAGACCTTCAGAAAGGCAGCTGAGGGAATGATAAAAATTAGCACATTCTGTTTCTCCATTTAGCTGAGAGCTGGTCCTAGCCTTCTGGGCTGGTGTCCTCGGTCTGGAAGGGTGTGCAGGAATTTCTGAATATCACAAGTTGCATAACTGATCTTGGAATTCGAAGAGGAGAAGATAGGAGAACACAACCTAAGACAAACCATAAAAAAGTTCCTGACTAATGAAACTCACCAGCTAATCTCCACCTCCAGCCAGCCTTGTTAGTCAGCCTCACTAGCCCAGTAGCCAGAAGGTAAAAACGATGCAGCCATCCTCTACTTCCCCTCCATCACAGGATTGAAGGGCTGGCCTTTTTCCTGTGATCAAATGCCTCGTAGGCCGGGGCAGCCACCAATGGGTGCCGGCTTAGAGACTGCTTGTCTACACTTACTTCTGCAAAGAGGACAACCTTCTTGCTCTTCCAGGGAAGGTTCTCCCAGACTGCCCCAGCTGCTGCTGCTCATCCCCAAGCATGTCCCAGAAATAAACATATCCCAGGAAATTTGCAGCTGGGGGCAGAGGCCAAGTGGTGGTGTGGAGGAGGGGTGGAGGTATGATGTGTGTGGGTGTTTTAGTTAATGTTTGGGTAACAGATGCTTCTGTGAGCATTTTTTCTCTGCTAAGCATTAGTGAGAAAAATGTGGGTGCGAGTGTTGGGCTTAAGGCCTCTTGGGAGTGTTCCCCTCAGTGAAGGCCAAAAATCAAGCATCATTTGGAGGGTTATTGCAAGGGAAATGGAGCTAGCATTTTCCCTGGTCTTTGCAGAGCCTCAAAACAGGCTCTGCAAATGGCTGATGGCCTCTGAAGTTGCTCCTGGGGCTGCCGGATAGGAAGGTTAGTAGTTAAACATAGGCTCTGTGGTCAGAGAGACCTGGATTAGAATCCCAGCCTGGCCTCTCAATAGCTGGGTGACTTGCCACTTACAACTATTTACTGCCTATAAAATAAAAATGATAAAACAGCAAGCTCTTACAGAGAACTTACCAAGCGCCAGACGCACTTCTAAGCACTTGACATACATTAACTCATCCAATAATCACAGCTCTATGAAGTTGATGCTATTGTCATTCTCATTTTACGGATGAAGAAACCGAGGCATGGAAGGAACCATACCTTGCTCAAGGACACTCGATTGGTAACATGGTGGGGCCTCGAGATGGTTTCAGGCAATTGGGTGGCAGTGCCCTTGACCACTCTGCATCTTGGGCCACTGTAAGGAAGAGATGAAATGCAGCCTTAGAAAGAGTTTGTCACAGTGCCTGCCGCATGACAAGCTCTCAATAAATGTTAACTTCTATTATTAACAACACATGAAACAGCATGCAACAGACTAGTTGAACTTTCCGCATCATTTTGAGATTCTTAACAATGCCTGACATTTGTTTAGTTCTGTATATAGTTCAAGGGGCTTTCTGAATTATGTCTCCTGTAACCCTCCTTGAAGCCCTGTGAAGGCAGTGGGCAGTTTACAGTGGGCTTGAGAAGGTCAGTGACTTGCACAGGGTCCCATACCAGCTCTCCAGTCATTCCATCCTTCATTAAGTCTGTATTGATATCCCAGAATCGGAATCACACAACATGTGGGATGAAAAAAAAATCCCAAAGCATCATCAATATGTGACCCTTTAATGTGTTTAGCTCAGATTCTATGTACACAAACATTTTGATACTCAGCTGTACAAACTGTGATACAGCAACAATTTATCAGTTATTCAGATTCTAACTTTTTACAATTGGGATCTGAAGGGACGATAACAAAAGTGGATATTACAAATATAAAATGGCCTGAAAATAAAATAAAATAGGAGATCAAGAGTAAAGCAAGAGAACTGACATTTTTATAGCATTTTTCCAGTTCATAAATATGTGATCTCATTTCAACCTCATGACAATCCACTACCAGCCGTTATTGTGCCATAAAATTTGGGCTTAAAGAGCTACTGCCATAGAGAATATAGGACTATGCCCAAACCTCCTGCCCTGATGGAGTTTTGCCTGTGTGCTTTTGTCAGTTACTAAGAGAGTAGTGTTAATGTCTCCCACTACATGTCAGTAACACTCCAGAGCTAGAATGCTTGGTTTCAAATCTCAGCCCTGATACTTTACCAATTCTGTGACTTTGGGCAAGTTACTTAAGCTTTTGGTGCTTCAGAATTCTCACCTAGTAAGTGAGGGTACCTACTGCGTGCCACAGTTGTGAGGGTTAAATGAGCTAGCACATGTGAAGTGAGTGGAAAAGTGCTTGGCACAAAGTAACAAAATGCTATCTTCTTATACAAAAATAAACAAAACTATCTCCCTCAAAAATTGTAGAATTGTGTCTCTCCTTGTAGTTCTGTCAATTTTTGCTTTGTAGATGCTTAGGCTAAGTAGTTAGATGTGTACAGATTTTGAATTGTCATGTCTTCTTAGTGACTTGAACCTTTTATTATTACAAGTGTCTTTATTTTTAATAATGCGTATTGCCTTACAGTCTACTTTGTCTGATATGAACATGTTTTCACTGCCTTTTTTGGTTAGTGTTTACATGGACTGTCATTTCCCATTCTTTTCCTTTCAACCTTTCTATATCTGTGTTTTAGACCTATCTCATGTAAGCAGCATATAACTGTTTTTAAATTTAACCTCTTCAACTTTTTTTAAATTGGAGCACTTAGTTTATGTACATTTAATTTTATTGCCTCTATACTTGACTTGAAATTTACTATCTTAGAATTTTTTATTGTCCTGCTTGATTTATGTTCTTTTTTCTTTCTTTCTTTTGGATAGATCATGTATAATTATTCTATTTCCTCTCTGTTATGTTGAAAGCAATAAACTCATTTGCTATTCTTTAATGTTTCCTTGAGATTCCAGCATGTATGTTTGCTTGATAAAGTGCTAATATTATTATAATTTGTATCCTTTCATACACTGCAGGGACCTCAGCACATTTACCCTACAGCTGCTACCCTCCTGATTCAAAAAAAATTATTTTTGTTTATTCTCTCTATATTTCAAACACCAGGAGTCATTTTCTTTTTTTGCAGCCGGTCAAAATGTAGATTTATCTATATATTTACCATTTTTCTTGCTTTTCTTGCATCTTCAACTTTCCATATGGGATCATTTTTCTCCTGCCAGAAGAATATTATTTAGTGTTTCCTTTAGGACTAGAGTTTCTGGTGTCAAATTCTCTCTGTTCTTGTTTGTATGAAAATGCCATTATATCATTTTTATTTTTAAAGGCTATTTTCTCTGGGCATAAAATTCTAGACTGGCATTGTGTTTTCTTTTAGCACATTGAAACTATCATTTCATTGTCTTCCGATTCTTGTTTTGGTTGAGGAGTCCATTTTCAGTTTAATCTTTGCTTCTTTGAATGTAAAGTGTCTTTTTTTCTCTATAGCTGCCTTTAAGATTTTTCTTTTTAATTGTGGCTTAGAGAAACTTTGCTATGTTGTGGGTTTATTTTTACTTATTCACCTGAGGCTTCTTTTATCTGTGGATTTAAACCTTTCATTAGTTTAGGACAATTCTCAGTCATTACCTCTTCAGACATTGTGTCCATCTCATTTTCTCTCTTCTCTACCACTGGGACTCCAACTAAACACTTGTCAGAATTTCTAACCAAATCTTAATGTATCTCATCTTCTCCTTGCAATTTTTCAATTTGTTCTTCCTATTGTTCATTCTGGATACATTCTTCTTCTCTGTCTTTCAACTTATTAAGTCTTCCTCAGCTGAATCAAAATCTATTCCTTAGGTTCTTAATTTTGATTATTTAATTTTTTAGTTTAAAATTTTCCATCTGGCTCATTAAAAATTCTCTGTTAAAAATTTAAATCTTGTCTTTTATCTCCTCAAGCACAGTAAAAATTATTATTTTGAAGTCTGGGTCTGAGAAACTGGAGTCCTTATGATTTATTTATATTGTATGTTGTTTCCTCTGATATATATGTGTGTGTGTGTGTGTGTGTGTGTGTATGTATGTATGTATTTTTTTTTTTTTTTTTTTTTTGAGACGGAGTCTCGCTCTGCCGCCCAGGCTGGAGTGCAGTGGCCGGGTCTCAGCTCACTGCAAGCTCCGCCTCCTGGGTTTACGCCATTCTCCTGCCTCAGCCTCCCAAGCAGCTGGGACTACAGGCGCCCGCCATGTCGCCCGGCTAGTTTTTTGTATTTTTTAGTAGAGACGGGGTTTCACCATGTTAGCCAGGATGGTCTCGATCTCCTGACCTCGTGATCCGCCCGTCTCGGCCTCCCAAAGTGCTGGGATTACAGGCTTGAGCCACCGCGCCCGGCCGTATGTATGTATTTATAGTCTTGAGTAATCTAGGTAAATTCTTCCTCTAAAGGGAACTTAGTAAACTGGACAAAATATTTTCCAAAACTCAGTTTGAAAGAATGAGACTATATATGTATAGTCTTGTTCCTCATGTGATTCATTATCTTTGTGCACAGGTGATTGTACTTGAAAATTGTTTGTAAAAAATAAATTGAGAACTTGAATTTTATCTTCCAAAGATAATCATTTGCTTCTGCTAGGTTCTTGAGACCATTCAGAACACCTGTATCCTGTTAATAATGTTATAGGAATTGAGACTTTTTTGGGTACCCAGACATTTAAAGGCTGCGTTACAGTCTAGTGAGGAGGACTGGTGTACTGACAGATCTCTCTCACTCTTAGGGCATAACCCTTTTGGGTTTTAAGGTGTTAAGGATTTACTGTGATCCCCACTGTGGCAGATCCTGAACTACAACTTTTTCTCCTACCCACAAATACTGTAAAAAAATGTTTCCCAGTCTCAGTCACATCTTCCAGATTTGCAAATGCCTCCAGGGCAAAAGCAGCCCCAAATGCCAGGCTTACATCTTTGAGTTTCCTTTCTCTTTCAGATCTCAGTCCAGTAATTCTTTTTACTACCTTAATAGTTTTCTCATTCTTTCAAACTGAGTTTGGGAAAATATTTTGTCCAGTTTTTAAAGTTCCCTTTAGAGGAAGAATTTACCTAGATTACTCAAGCTTCCAAACTTGGAAGTGAAAATCAAAATATGGCAATGTCATTTCCTAATGATGGCCTTTAATAATGTCTCATAAAATTCAGCAAGAATTTTCTGGTGAATCTTCTAGAGTTTCTAATTCAAAATCACCTACTGCTGGCATAGTGATTTTATTTGGTCTTATCTAATGACAACTTGAGGACTAGGAGATTCGTTCATTCACTTATTCATTACATATTTGTTGGGTGTATGCTATGCCCCAGGCACTGATCTAGGGAGCACGGACACCCTCCCTCTCTCAAAAAGTTTAATGTCTAAACAGAGAGAACAACAAGTTAAAAGAAAAAAAAAGCTACAACTGAAACGCCATGAGAGATTGAGAGGAAAATTGAGAACTATCGATTGCAATAGGAAGAGGGTAAGAGTGCCAAATACCAGAAGAATTACATCAATTATGATGCTTTGTCTGCAAGCACCAGAAAACTGAACCCAAATGGGCTTAAATAATGAGTGAATGTATTATCCCTGATAAAATAAGAAGTGCAGAGGTAGAGGAACCTCAAACAGAGGTTATCACAACCCTAGCTCCTCTTCTGCCTTCTCATTGTCCTCGGGCTGGGGCAAGATGGCAGCTAGAGTTCCACTGAAATACATCCATCATGATGACATCCAGAGTATAAAAGGGAAGCTTCCCAGATGCCCCTGGGACACCTCTCCTCACTTTTCACTGGGCAGAATTGGATCCCATGCCTGTACCAATCATTGGCAAAGGGAATAAAATCACCTGATGGACTTAGAATAGCCACGATCTGTTCGTGGCTGGGGATGGGGCCATATTACTTTGAGTCAGCTGTAGGAGAGGCTAATTCCTTAACAAAATTTAGGCTCTGTTGGGAAGGAAGAAAGAAGGCGCAGAATGGTTTTTGGGCAAACAGCCAGCAGTGTCCATCTCAAATGGTTGATGGGAGAAGTGGGACATCACCAAAGACCCACCTTCATTCCACAGTTCTCTAGGGTCTTTTACATATGCATTCTAACGTGTTCTTCAAAAATAACCACGCAAATCAATAATAATGGTCATTGAGTGGTTATATATGTTAACTCATTCAGTCCTCATTTTATAATGGCAAAACTCAGTCACAGAGTGTTAAGGAGCTTGTTCAAGTTATGTGATTGGTGAAGCCAGGATTTAACCTTAGTTAATCTGGTTCCAAAGTTAATGATTTTAACCTCTTTGACCAATTGCCTCTCATGAGGTATAAGGAGATGAGAAATTTCAGATGAGAAAACTGAGGTTCAGAAATGTGAAGTCCATTAATCTATTTATCCGCCCAACGAAACTTCGCTTTAATGTTCCAGGTGCTATGCTACCCCTTAGGAATACATTATTAACAAGACACTGCCTGTGACCTTATGATGCCTATGGACTAGTGGCATGGCAATTATTGGACTACTGTGAGCAATTTGGTACAAAGTGAAGAATGTAAATTCTGGTATCAGATGCCTGGGTTCAAGTCCCAGCTTCCTGTCTCACTAGCAGTGTGACCTTGGGCAAATTTCTGTTTTAATCACCTCCACTTCACCCCATTGGTGAGGGGGAGATTACCCCTCTAGGATTATGGGAATGGCTGAACACATGACACCCAACACAAGACAGGTGAGGTACACAGCAGTTTATTAGTCACTTGTCCTTACAGTCTGGGGGATGAGTCATGCCACACAGGGTCACACAGGGGCTGCACTCAGAAACAGAGTGAATAGCAAGGGTTGGGGGAGACAGGCTTTGTAGTATCAAGAGGGCGAGGTGCCTCCTGGCTCCTGCAGGATTGTGTGATTGGCTTGTTTGAATAATTCCAAGGGTTGGCAGAGAACTAAAATCCACTGTTGAGGGATAAGGAGAAATTCCACCTGACCCACTTGATATGGAGGGCAGTTTAACTAGGAGACCTTATCCAGGGAGCATACTGGGAAGGGGAAGTGGGAATTGGGCCATCTGGGGCCTGTGTGGTTTCACCACATGTCAAGACAGCACATAAAACTGAACCTTAATTTCAGGCCTTATGCTATGGTTTCTTAACTTTGTAGCACCTTTCTTTCTTCATCTGTAAGATGGGAACAGTAGTGCCTAAATCATTGGTTGGTTGTGAGTTTTGAATGAGACATTGTGGATTAAGCATTTAAGGCAAAGACTGGCACATGGTGAGTATAGCTGTTATGAAGTGCCAGACCTGGGCTAAATGACTTGGATAAGCTCATATGGCTGGTGAGCAGTGAGCTCGGATTTAAACACACATCTTTAAAATATATATATAGTTTAGATTGAGAGGGCACATGCACAGGTTTGTTACATGGGCATATTGTGTGGTGCTAAGGCTTGGGTTTCTAACGACCTTGTCACCCAAGTAGTGAATCAACCTCCATCTTTTGTTTCCAGGCACTGGGAACTTTCCACAACACTGAACTGAGATCTTGTTCATTGGGAAAGTGCTGGTTTGTTTATCCATCCATCCTTCCCTCTAAACATGAATGCATCTGTTCACTCACTTGTTCACTCATTCAACAGACATTTAATGAGTGCATCCTATGTGACTGGTGCTGGCACTGTGAAGATGGCCTTTTAAAAGCTTACAGTCTGATGGAGGAGATAGCCATGATGTGGGTGCAATACAGTGTGGTGGGCGCTAGACCACAAGAGGTCAGTGCCAAAGACAAACCAAGGGAAGAACCTTTGTATGTGAGGTGTAGGTTGTAAAGACTCTGGGAATATACTCCAGAGGCACCAGCTGAAGTATCTTCTTCCTCCCCATGACAGTTGTGGACTGATGACTCCTCTGTTACACACTAGAAAGGATTTCCCACTGGGATCCCTGGCTGACAAGTGACAGACTTTGAAGACTTTCTCTGAGTATGCAGAGGCTCCTTCTGGTTCCTAAATTGTAGCTGCCACTCATGGTGGTATGATCTCAGGCAGGTCCCTTCCCCTATCTGAGCCTCAGCTGCTTCATTTATAGAGTAGTGAGGTGTTGGACTAGGAGGTTCTTTCTAGCTCTACCTAAGGCTATGTTTTTTTGTTTGTTTGTTTTATTTTTTTTCTCCTTTGGAGACAGAGTCTTGCTCTGTCACCCAGGCTGGAGTGCAGTGGTGCAATCTTGGCTCACTGTGACCTCCACCTACCGGGTTCAAGTGATTCTCATGCCTCAGCCTCCAGAGTAGCTGGGATTACAGGAATGTGCCACCACGACCAGCCAATATTTATATTTTTAAAAGAGACAGGGTTTCACCATGTTGGTCAGGCTGGTCTCAAACTCCTCACGACAAATGATCCACCTGCCTCAGCCTCCCAAAGTGCTGGGATGACAGGTGTGAGCCCCCATGCCTGGCCAGTAAGGCTATGTTTTTAAACACCGTGTCTCCTGAGACCTTTACTCTATGGAACCACAGCTGTTCTCTGAATTAACACCCACTTTTCTCCCACTCTACCCGAATCTACTCTGGCCTCCACAACGTACTCCTCTGAGCAGAGACCAGCCTTTTCAGAGAATTGCTTCCAGGAAGAAAGCAACAAAAACAACAAGAAAAGACCATTGCTAGCCCCTTTGTCTATCTTTGAAGGTTGACACATTTCATTCATTTGAGCAGCCCGACTTTTTCCTAAACAGGGTTCCCCTTTAAATTAGACTGTACCATGGCCTGGAGGCTCTATTTTTCAAATTCTATGCCTGGTGCTCCTCGGGATTTCAGAAAGGAGAGCCAGCTTTGCAGTTTCCTCCAGGTCCACTTGCCCAAGGAGCTTCCAAGGCTGGACAGAAAGACAGAAACCCAGTAGCACTCGATGTTTCCCATGCTGGCTCTACAGTAGCCCTGAAGGCAGCTGGGCTGGCAGTGAAGCGAGGACTCAAAGAAGTTTGCAGGGAATTTGCCTCCTCCTCCAACTGGCTGTGCGGGAGGTATGAAGGAGAGCTTGGCAAGACCTCTCTTGCTCCTCTGTGTCTGTAGTCTGACTGGGGTCAGAGCATCCGAGGGACAGTGTTGCGGGACTCTCCCCTGACCTGTAGTCTCTCTTTTCTCAAACAGTTTATTTTCATCAATGAAAGCAACCAAGTTTGTACAGGGGGGATAACTGGAAGATTTCAACTGTCCAGGCCAAAGAAGGTAGTACACCAAGGGCCAGACCCTTGGAAGTTACAGGGAGGGCTTCCATGCTTGCTCATTGTCCCTGGGGCATCAAGAAGAAAATCACACAAGCCTGGCACTGCCACTGACAATGAGACGTTGGGTCAGTTGCTTCATCTCTTATGTGATCTGAAATTTCATTTCAGGCCATAAAGTACCATGGACAGGTCAGGATCATGGAATCTGAAATTAGACAGACCTAGTTTGAATCCCAGCACTACTTACCAATAGTGGGACCTTGAATAAGTGAGTTAACCTCTGTTAACTTCAGGATTGGCATGAGAATTAGGAGAGTTACTGCCTGTCAGGAGTGCAGCTCAGGCCTAATGTAAAGTAAGCATTCAGTAAATAAGTTATGAGCTCTCGAGATGATGAAAGTAATGAGCCTGGGTGCTCAGCTGTGTTCAGCTTTCTTTGGCTTACCCTTCCTGGGACAGAGATCAGAAAACAAGTGCACTGAATGCCAGGAGCCAACAGTGGCTCTTCACTCCCACAGCAGATATTTCCTCCTCAGGCACCCAGGCCAGTGGCCAGACATCAGGTGGCTGTTGCTGAGTATGAGGCAGGGAGTCAGGAGAGGTCAGCTGAAAGCCAGCAAGTGCCAATGGATGGTAAGAGAAGGGGCAAGGAGCATTTTCTGGAGTGTACTATAATTGAGAAGAAGCTCATGATTCTACCGCCAACTGGTCTGGCCTTGTCTTCCTGTCGTGTTCCATGTCCTCTTCTTGTGAACCATAAGTATAAGAGGAAAAGAAAGCATGGAAGGATGGCTGAGGGACACTTGACCCTCCTTGACCATAAACTAGAGACTTCTGGCTATTCTGCCTTCATCAGCCATGGTGAACAACCTTTCAGGTCAGCCATGACCCCAGAAATCCTTCCATGTGTAGTAATCTCAGTGGACTTACCTAACTGCTGCCACAGTGTCAGCATTCATGGCTGTGAGTTGCTTTTTTGCTGTGGACCTTGGTCTCCTCTTTTGAGAAGTTATGAAGACTCCTTTTTCCTGCATTATGGCAGACTAGATACCATAAATGACCCTACCAAATGAAATAGTGGATAATTCTGTATGGAGTAGAAAAGAATATTGTTAATTGCACTAATGAGCTGGCATAAAGGTAAGGGATCACAGATAAGAGGAAACCAGAAATCCTCGGCTGGAAGTTGATGCCAAAACTCTCTTTTGAATTGTGCATTGCTGTCAAAATTTGGGGGATCTAGAGCTCCTGATTTATGATTTTACAGAAGCAGGGAACAGAATAGGAAGACCACCCAAGGTAGAAAATCTAATAGGAGATCTTCTTGTACAAAGCTAGGACATCCCTCCTGCCCCACCAAAGCTTTATCTTCTGTGTAAGAGTGAATAAGAAAAAAACTCTACAAAGAAGGTAAAGCTTGGAAACTGTTTTTTTTTTTTTTTTCTTAAATTTATTGTGGATGGAGAGGAAAAAAAAAACATGAAAATTCAAAACTATAGGTTGTCTGTATGTGAGTTTGGAGTCCAGATTAATCCTATCAGCCTGGCTCCAAAACCTCAAATGGAGAATTTAATTTTAAGTGGTCCTAGGATGATAAAAGCAAACATAAATAATCTCTAGGGGAATTAAAACCCAACCCTCAAATAATTCTCACAAGTAAATTTCCAAAGAAAATGAGCAGCTCATAATAAAAACAAAATAAAACAAAACACACAAGAAAATAAGGCACCAAAGAGGAGAGTCAGAAGAAACAACAAACAGCTGAAACAGATTCATGAAGACTTCATATGCTGGACTTACCAGATTGAAAAACTGTTTAAATAAATTAAAAAGTATCTTAAAAATGTGAGCAAGAAACAAGCAGGTTGAAACAGAATCAAGTAGATCCAGAATTTTTAAAGTATAATAACTGAAACAAAAAACCCAGTGGAATTGGTTAATGAGCAAATTAAACATTGAAGAGAGAGGCTGGAGAGGAAATATGTGAATTGAAAAACAGCTTTAAAAAATAGCCAGATATAGTATAACAAAACAAAGAGCTAAAATGGGATAATAGACAATATTGTAAAGAGATACAATAATGAAAGGATACACAATATGAAAGGTTGCAAATTGTGACATCAATAACACAGAATGTGTGTGGAGGAGAACTAAAAGTGTAGTTTTTGTATGTGATTGAAGTTAAGTTGTTTTCAGTTTGAAATAGATTGTAATATGTTTTGTGTCTAAGTTGTGATATGTAAGCTTTATGGTAATCACAAGGAAAAAATGTCTAGTAGATACACAAAAGATAAAAAGAAAAGAATCAAGCATACCATTACCAAAAAACTATTAAATCACAAAGGAAGACAATAAGAGAGGATCAAAGGCTCTACAAAATCGTCAGGAAACCATTAACAAGATAGCAAGAATATGTCCTTACCTGTTAATAATTAAATGTAAATGGATTAAATTCTCCAATTAAAAGATACAAAGTTGCTGAATGAATGTAAAAAAACAAGATTCAACAATATGTTGCCTGCAAGAAATTCATTTTAGCTTTAAAGACATGGATAAGCTAAATGTGAAAAGTTGAAAAAAAGATGTTGCATGTAATGTTAAACAAAAGAGAACAGTGGTGGCTACACTTTGGTAAGACAAAATAAGACTTTAAGTCAAAAAATGCCACAAGAGACAAAGGAATTCATTATATAATGATAAATGGATCAACTCAACAGGAAGCCATCACAACTATTAATATGTATGTGCCCATATATGTAAAATGAACATTGACAGATCTGAAGGAAGAAATACACAGCAACACAATAATGGTAGGAGGCTTTAACCGCATTATCTATAGTGGATAGATAATTCTGACAGAAAACTAATAAGTAAAGAGGAAAACTGAACAACTCTATACACTAAATGGACCTAAGAGACATACCCTGAACTTTCTACCCAGTAGCAGAATACATATTCTTCTCAAGTGCATATAGAAAGTTCTCCAGGAAAGATTACACATTAGGTTGTAAAACAGCTCTTAACAAATTCAAAAAGATTAAAATCATTCCAAGCATCTTCTCTGACCACAGTGAAATGAAACTAGAAATCATTGACAGTAAGAAAATGGGAAAATTCACAAACATGTGGAAACTAAATAACAAATTATTGAACAACCAACCATTGGGTGCAAGAGAAAAATCAAAAAAGAATTTAAAAAATATTTTGAAACAAATGAAACAAAAATACAACATACCAAAACCTATGAGATACAGCAAAAACAGTACTAAGAGGGCAGTTTAGCAATAAATGCCTATATTTGAAAAGTAGGAAGATCTCAAATAAACAACCTAATTTGCATGTCAAGAAACTAGGAAAGAAGAAGAAAAAAAAACCCAAAGTAGAAAAAAGAAAATAGTAAATATTATAACAGAAATAAATCAAATAGAGAATAAAAAATAAAATTAAAATTAACAAAACTAGGAGTTGGTTATTTGAGAAAATAAAATGGACAAACCCTTAGTTAGACTAACTAAAAAAAGGGAGGATTCAAATACATAACATCAGAAATGTAAGAGGAGACATTATAATAGATATCTAAGAAGTAAAAAAGATTATAAGGGAATGTTATGAACAAGTACACACCAACAAATCGCATAATCTAGAAGAAAGGATAAATTCCTAAAAACGTACAACCTGCCAAAACTGAATCAAGAAGAAACAGAAAGCCTGAACAGACCAATAAAAAGAAAAAGATTAAATCAGTGATCAAAAACCTCCCAAAAAAGAAAGGTCCAGGACTAGATGGCTTCACATGTAAATTTTACTGAACATTCAAAGAATTAATACCAATTCTTCTTAAACTCTTCCAAAAACAGAAAAGAGAATACTTCCAAACTCATTTATGAGTTTAGCATCAACCCAATTCCAAAGCCAGACAATGATACCACAAGAAAGGAAAACTACAGGTCAATATCCCTGATGAACACAGATGCAAAATCCTCACTAAAATACCAATGAGCTGAATTTAATAGCACATTAAAAGGATTATGCACCATGAACAAGTGAGATTTATCCTTGGGATGCATGGATGGTTCAGCATATGCAAATGAGTCAATGTGATATACCACATTAACAAAATTAAAGAAAAATATATGATCATCTCAAGAGATGCAGAAAAAGCATTTGACAAAGTTCAACATCCACACATGATTAAAGTTCTCAAAAAAATAAGTAGAGAAGGCCATTTACCTCACAATAAAGACCATATAGCAAATACCCACAGCTAACATTATAAACCATGGGGGAAAACTGAATGCTTTCCCTCCAAAATCTGGTACGAGGTAAGAATGCCCATTCTCACCATTTCTACTAAACGTAGTACTGGAGCAATGAGACAAGAAGAATAAATAATAAACAATCAAATCTGAATGAGAGGAAAAATACAATTATCTCTTGTTTGCAGATGACATGATCTTATATGTAGAAAATCCTAAACACTCAAGAACAACAACAACAACGAATCTGTTAGAACTAATAAAAAATTCAGTAAAGTTGCAGGACACCAAATCAACTTGTAAAAATCATTTGTGTTTCTATACAAGCAATAAACTCTCTGAAAAGAAAATTAAGAAAGCAATCTCATTAACAAGAGCCACAAAAAGAATAAAATGCTTAGGGATTTTTAGTTAGACCTAACAAATGAGGTGAAAGACTTGTACACTGAAATCTATAAAACATTGATGAAGGAAATTAAAGAAGACACAAATAAATGGAGAGACATTCTGTATTCTTGGACTGAAAGAATTAATATTGTTTAAATGTCCAAACTACCCAAAGTGGTATACATTCAATGCAACCACTATCAAAATCTCAGTGGTATTCTTTACAGACATAGAAAAAAAATACTAAAATTCATATGCAATTACAAAAGACCCTGAATAGCCAAAACAAAGCTGGAGACATCACATTGCCGAATTTCAAACTATATTATAAAGCTACAGTAATTGAAACTGTATTGTACTGACATAAAAACAGACTATAAACCAAAAAGATAAAGAAACCAAAACTAACCCTTGTATCTACAGTCAGCTGATCTTTAACAAGGGTACCAAGAACAGACAATGAGGACAGGATAGTCTCTTTCTTTCCATAAATGGTGATGAGAAAACTGTCTATCCATAAGCAGAAGAATGAAATTGAATCTTTATCTCATACCATATACCAAAATCAACTCAAAACAGATTGAAGACTTAAATGGAAGACTTGAAACTATTAAATTACTAAAAGAAAACATAGGGGAAAGCTTCTTGACATTGGTCTGGGCAGTACTTTTTTGGAACATTACACCAAAAGCATAGACAACAAAAACAAAAATAGACAAGTGAGATTGTATCAGACTAAAAATCTTCCGCACAGCAAAAGAGACAATCAACAGAGTGAAAAGGCAGTCTATGCAATGTGAGAAAAATACCTGCTAACTATATATCTGATAAGGGGTTCAAATCCAAAATATGTAAGGAACTCAAACAACTCAATAACAACAACAACAGAAAACATTAAAACATGGGCTAAGGATCTGAGTAGACATTTCTCAAAAGAAGAAGATATAAATAGCCAACACATACATGGAGAGGTGCTCAACATTACTAATCATCGGAGGAATCCAAATCAAAACCACAGAGACATACCTATTAGAATGGCTGTTATCAGAAAGACAAGAGATAACAAGTGTTGGTGAAGATGTGGAGAAAAGGGAGCACTTTGTACACTGTTGGTGGGAATGTAAATTGATACAACCATTCAGTATGGAAGCTCTGCAAATAATTAAAAATGTAACTACTGTATGATCCATCAATCCCACTTCTGGGTATACATCCAAAGAAAATGAAGAAGTACCTTGAAGAGTTATCTGCACCCTCATGTTCATGACAGCATTATTCAAAATAATCACAACCTGTGTCTATCAATGGACAAATGAGTGAAGAAATGTAGTGTGTGTGTGTGTGTATGTGAAACGGAATTATTCAGTCTTAGAAAAGAAGGAAATCCTGCCATTTGCAACAACATGGATGAGCCTGGAGGACATTAGGCTAACTGAAATAAGCCACAACAGAAAAACAAATACTGAATGATCTCATAGGTGAAATCTAAAAAAGTCTAACCCATACATGCAGCGAATAGAATGGTGGCTGCCAGTGGCTAGCAGGTGAAGGAAATGGGAGGTGTTTGTCAAAAATACAAAGGTTCAGTTATGCTGGATGAATAAATTCTGAAGATCACTAGCACAGCATGGTGACTATAGTTAGTGTTAATAATACTATACTATATACTTAAAATTTGCTAAAAAATTTGATGTTAAGTATTCTTATCACACACACACACTCAAAAGCTGTGACTATGTCGGGGGATGGATATGTTAGCCTGATTGTGGTAATCATTTCACAATGCGTGTGTATATCATGTTATAAACTTTGAGAACATATAGTTTTTTGTGCAGTTTACCTCAAGAAAGCAGAAAACCGCATAAAGCAAAAACAGAATCAGTATAATTTACAATATTACCGAATGAATATAAAAAAAATGATCATCTTAATAGATTCAGAAAGTACATTTGACAAAATTCAATATCTATTTATGATAAAATATCATATCAAACTAGAAATAGTAGGGAACATCATTACATTGTTTAAAAGTATCTTTTAAAAACCCTTACTGCAAACCTCATGCTTATAAATAAATATTGTATACTTTCCCCCTGGGATTAGTAAGAAGATGAGGAAGGCTGCTATCTCATCTGCTCAACATAGTACTGAAGGTCCTACCAAGTGCAATAAGGCAATAAAAAGAAATAAAAGGCACAAGAATTGGAAAGAAAGAAAGTTGTGTTCACAGAAGACATGAATGTAGAGCCAGAAAATCTGAAAAGAATGTACAAACTATTGAAATTAGTAAATGAACTCAGCTAGGCCATTGTATACAAAGTTAATAATTAGAAATCTATTTTCTTTCTATAGCCCAGAAACAAAGAGAAAATGGCACTTTAAAAGGATACAATTTACGTTAGTATCAAGAACCACCAACTACTTAGGAATAAGTTTCACAAAATATGTGCAAGATCTATTCTGAAAACTACATGATGTTATTGAGAAAAAGTTTAAAAGTCCTAAATGAAGGGAAATATGCCATGTTTATGGATTCAAAATGGAAAGATTAATTACTGCAAAAATGTCAATTTTTCCAAATTAATCTATAAATTCAATATAATTCCAATCAATCAAAATCAGTGTGTATGTATATGTTTGGTGAACATAAGCAACTTGCTTCTAAAATTCATTTACAAATTCAAAGTATCTAAAATACCTAAAACTATCTCTAAGAACTAAACTGGAGGACTTTCACTACCAGGTAACAAGTTATCATAAAGCTACAGTAGTTATAGCAGTATGGTAGATATACAAATAGACTAATGGAACAGATGAGAGAGCCCATGAATAGATTCATGCGTATTCTGTTACCCGTTATGATAAAGGCCACACTATAGTGTAGCATGAGAAGGGATTTTCATTTCAATAAGTGGTGCTAGTTTGATTGATTGTCTACGTGTAAAAAAATGTATTTGGCTCACTACTTTAAACATGCACAAAGACAAATCCAGAAGGATTGCAGATCTACATGTGAAAGGCAAAACAATAAAATTTCCTCTAATAAAATAATTAGAGGAAAATATTACAGAACATTTTTATGGTCTTGAAGTAGGCAATGATTTAAACAGGGCATAAATCGTAAAAGAAAAAAATGATAAATCAAACCATATAAAAATTAGAACTTCTGTTTATCAAAAGGCACCATCAGGAGAGTGGAAATGTAACTCAAAAGTGGGTTATCCAACAAATTACTCATATCCAGACTACATAAAGAACATCTACAAATCACTAAGAAAAAAACAAACATCTCAATTAATAAATGGGTAAAGTATATGATGAGCCAGGCACTTCAAAAACAAGTATCCAAATCACTAATAAAAATATGAAAAGGTGCTCAACTTAATTAGTCATCAGAGAAATGCAAGTTAAAACCACAATGAAAATAAATTTGAATCCTTATCTCACACATACACAAAATTAAGTTGAAGTGTATCATAGACCTAAACATAAGAGCTAGAACTGTGTAACTCAGAAAAAAATATGGACATAAATCTTTGTGACCTTGGATCAATCAGGTATTTCTTAGATGTGACACCAAAAGCACAAATGATAAAACAGATTGTTAAGTTGGAATTTAACAGGATTGAAACCCTTGAGATTCCAAGGACATCAAGAAAGTAAAACACAATCCACAGAATGGGAGAAAATTTTTCAAATTATAAATTTCATAAGGGACTTGTATCCAGAGTACTTAACAAAATGATCACAACTCAACTGTCATAATAAAGACATATAACCTAATGTCTTGAATGGGTTAAAGATCTGAATACCATTTCTCCAAAGAAAATATACAAATAACTAATAAGCACAGGGAAAGTGTTCAGCATTGCTAGTCATTAGGGAAATGCCAACCAAAATGAGCTATCCCTTCACATCCACTAGAATAATGATGAAAATAGATAATAACAAGTATTGGCAAGAATATGGAGAAATTGGAATTCTCACACATTGCTGCTGGGAAAATGAAAATGGTGCAGGAACTGTGCAAAACAGTTTGACAATTCCTGGTGGGTTTACCGTGTGATCTAGCAATTCTATTCACAGAAACTATTCAATAGAAATGAAAACATCCATCCCCACAAAAACCTGTACATGTATGTTCATAGCAGAGTTATTCATAGTAGCCAAAAGTGGAAAAAACACAAATGTCCATCAGCTGATGAATGGATAAATTAACCACAGCACATCCATACGATGGAGTATATTTGGCAATACAAAGGAATGAAGTACTGATATACTCTCTATCTCTCTCTCTATATATGTATGTGAAAGAAGCCAGTCATAAAGGACTACATATTTTACAATTCCATTTATATGAAATATCCAGGATAGGCAAACCCATGGAGACAGAAGCAGGTTAGTGAAGCCTAGGGCTGATATAGGAGGAGGAGCAAACAGAGGAAGAATGAGGAATGGTTGCTAATGGGTACAAGATTTCTTTTTGATTTGGGGGATGATGAAAATGTTCTAAAATTAGATTATGGTGATGGCTGCAAAACTCTGTAAATATGCTAAAAATCACTGAATTGTACACTTGAAATGGGTGAAATTCATTGTATGTAAAATATATCTCAATAAAGCGGTTTAAACACATACACACATGAGATACAGCTTCATCCCTGCTGGAATATTGAAATGAAAATGACAGAAAATATCAGTTAATGGCAAGGATGAGAGGTATCCAGAGCTCTCCTGCATTGCTGGCGGGAATGTCAACTGGTACAGCCACTCTGGAAAACTCTCGGGCAGTGCAGCGTCTCCTAGAGTTGAACACATAGGCAATTCCACTCTAGAATATATTCCTGAAAGAGATTTTAACCATACTACTTGTAATAATCCCAAGCTAGAAACTACTAAGTACTTATTAACAGAAGAATGGATAAATACATTGTGGCATTTTCACACAATGTAATACTGTGTTGAAATGAGAGTGAGTAGTCTGCAATAACACATAACAATAGGAGACAATCTCACAAATATCATGATGAGTAAAGAAATCAGGTCTCAAAGAGTATGTACTATGTAATTTCATTTAAATGAAGTTCACAAATGGGTGGGATGAATTGATACTTGCTTGGGTGAGAATGAGTTGGGTTAGTGCTTACCCCTGGAAGCCAGTGACTGGCAAAGGGCATGAAGGTCTTACGAGATGCTATTGATGGTCTATTTCTTAATCTGAGTGCTATATAAATGGGTGCATTCAGTTTGTAACAATTCAGTGGGCTCTTATGATATATGTATTTTACTAATGTATATCAATTTAAAAATTTAAAAATTACCAAATATGAAAACAGCAAAAAAAAATCTAGGAATAATCTAACAGAGATGGGCTAGCCCTTTATTAACAAAATTGTGAAACGTTATAGAAAGACATTAAAGAAGACCTAAATAAGTGAAGAGATAGACCATGTTCTTGGATAGGAAGACACGGTATCATCATAATGTCAGTTCTCGCTAAGTTGGTATGTAAATTTAATGTAATTCCAATTAAAATCTCAACAGTATTTTACTTTCTTTAACAAGCTGATTATCAGATTTATATGGGGGAGCAAAAAGGTCAAGAATAGCCAACACATTCTGATTTTAAAAAGAACCATCAAACCAGTGGTGAATTTACCAGGCCAGGTGTCAGGATTTACCATAATGATATGGTAATTAAGGCAGTATGATATTAGCATAGAAATGAAATGAAAAACAGAGCCCAGAAATAAAGCCTCACATATGTAAGCTTGATATATGACAGACCAGATGCTGCAGACCTGCAGTGCTAAGACAATTTGTTATCCATATGGAAAAAAGGGAAATTAGATTCCTACCTTATACAATACACAAAAATCAATTCCAGATGGAATAAAGGCTTAAATACAAAAGGAAAAAACTATAAAACTATTGGAAATTATATAAGAGAATATATTTATGACCTCAGGGTAGGAAATGATTCCTTAAGTAAAGCACAATAAATATAAACCATAAAGACAAAGATTGATCAATTTAACTATATTAAAATTAAGAATTTTGTCCCTCAGGAGACTCCATAAAAAGAATAAAGAGACAAGCCACAGACTAGGAGAAGAGAATTGAAACACATAAAACTAACAATAGATTGAGTAGCATCTAGAATATATAATAAGAATCAATAAGAAAATGACAATTTAAAAAGGCAAAGGACATAAACAGATTGTATAGAAGAGGAAACAAAAATGACTTATAAGTGTAGGAAAAGAGGGTCAACTTCATTAGTAATGAGGGAAATGCAAATGAAAGGCACAAGATACAAAATTACACCCTAATGAGACAGGCAAAAATTAAAAAGTCTGACAACACCAAGTATTGGGGAGAATATGGAGGCATGGAACTCTCTTCCACTGCCAAAGGGAGTATAAATTGATAAAACTATTTGGAAAGTAATTTAGCATTACCTAGTAGAGTTGGACATGCAAAAACACCATGACTTGAATTCCACGTCTAGATAAAGGCTGTTTTGCACATGTGCACCAGGGACCACTTTAAAGAGTGTTCATAGCAGAACTGTTTGTACTAGCCCTCAAATAAAAACAATTCAAATATCCATCGCTGTAAAATAACTGAATTCCAGCATGTTCAAACAAGGGAATACTATACAGAGACAGAGTGAACAAACTACAGCTGTGTAAAAACACACATTAATGTCAAACAATGCCGGGTGGAAGCAGTAAGTCACAGAATAATTCATACAGCACCATTTAATTTATTTCCATTTTTTAAAAAAAGTACCCATTTTAATGTATACTTTCATGATTTTTGACAAACACAGTCATGTAACTATTATCACAAATTAGTGTTTCATTATTCAACGCTGATATCTGTTGCAACACAGATGATCCCTGAAAAATTATGCTAAGTAAAAGAAGCCAATCACAAAACACCACATATCATCTGATTCTGCTTATATGAACTATCCTGAGTAGGCAGATCTATAGCAATGGAAAGCCAGATTAGTGGTTGCCGGGAGATATGGGGATAGGGGAATGAGGAGTGACTGCTGATGAGGACAGAGATTTTTTGGGAGGTGATAAAAATGTTCCACAGTTAGATAGTGGTGATGGCTGCACACTGTGGGAATATACTAAGCACCCCTGAATTGTTAATTGTAAAAGGGTAAATTTTATGAAATGTGAATTATATCTCAATCATAATAAAAAGTACATATCAAGTGGTAAAACTTATTTAATTCCTTATTTATTTATGAGATAGGGTCTTTCTCTGTCATCCAGGTGGGAGTGCAGTGGTGCAATCAGGGCTCACTGGAGGCTCAGTCTCCTGGACTCAAGCGATCCTCCTACCTCGGCCTCCACAGTAGCTGGGACTACAGGTGCACACCACCACATCTGGCTACTTTTTAAACTTTTTATTGTAGAGACAGTGGTCTCACTATGTTGCCCAGGCTGGTCTTGAGCTCCTGGCCTCCAGCAATCCTCCTGTCTTGGCCTTCCAAAGTGCTGGGATTATAGGCGTGAGCTACAGTGCCCTGCTGGTAAAACTTTTTTTTTTTGAGACGGAGTCTCGCTCTGTCACCCGGGCTGGAGTGCAGTGGCCGGATCTCAGCTCACGGCAAGCTCCGCCTCCCGGGTTTACGCCATTCTCCTGCCTCAGCCTCCCGAGTAGCTGGGACTACAGGCGCCCGCCTCCTCGCCCGGCTAGCTTTTTGTATTTTTTTAGTAGAGACGGGGTTTCACCGTGTTAGCCAGGGTGGTCTCAAACTCCTGACCTCGTGATCCGCCCGTCTCGGCCTCCCAAAGTGCTGGGATTACAGGCTTGAGCCACCGCGCCCGGCCTGGTAAAACTATTTTTAAAAGTAAAGACTGGTTAACTAAGAATCAAGATACGGTCGCCTCTGGTGTGTAGAGGCTGGAAGTTACTACAGGGGATGGTAGTGGGGACAGTTCTAATACGTTGGCAATGCTTCTTTTCTTAGTTCAGGGAGTGTGTACATGGTGACATTATGACTCCACACACCATACGCCTGTCTCTGTGCACTCCCGTTATGTATGATGTATATTATAATAAATCATTACTATAAAATGAGGGATTTGGATTAGAATGACCTCCCAGAGTCCTCTGCCCATATGGTCTCCTGCTCTGGAGAAGTGACAGAGGAGTGGAAGCAGTTTTTAAGCACAAATGCAGTGGTGCTCCACACTGGGGAGCTACAATGCGCCATTGTTGGTGTCGACATTCCAACAGAAAGGAGCCCTGCCAGACTGACCTCAGGGGTCTCTGGGGACTGCTCTGGGGACTGCTGGCTGGCCATCCCCTGGAAGTCCTCAAGGGGGGTGTCAGCACGTGGCCTCTCAGCCAGGCACACTCAGACCCCTGTGGCCCCCACCCAGAGCCTGCACCTAGGTGTGGGTGAGGGTATTCCTGTGAATAAAGTGTGTGAGTCTGATGGATAAACCTAAATACTGCATTATCGACCTGCAAGGACAACTCAGCACTCACGTTGGGGTGCTCACATTCTCTCCCGGAGGGGGGACTGAGTCAGGGCCAGTATCACCAGCAGGAAGTGGTTTTGTGTGTTCAAGTGGAGCAGAGCACATCCCTGTCACACCTGGGTGGCCTTGCATGAGGCTGGAATCTTCATGGTCATTGATAAAATTTCCTGCCTCTCTCTCCTCAACAGGCATGACATGTCCTTCATTCAACCAACAAATGTTTATCAAGTGCTACCGTGAAGAAGGTTCCATCCTGGGCAGTGGGGACACAGCATTGAACAGAAGAAAGCTTAAAGTCAAACCATGAAGGTGAGATATAACCAATAAACAGCTAAAAATAAAGTAACACATTGTGATAAATGCAAGGGAAACTCATCTGTTCAATGCGTCAACCAATCCTAGACCCTAGAGGAGTGCCTGGCATAGGCATGGCCAGTAGTAGATGAATGACGAGAGACTGCATGAAGTGGATTTGTTACGTGAATGACAATGTGGCCAGTCCACAGGCAAGGGGCTGCCTCTCCTCTGCCCTCCTGGGCACTGCCAGTGTTGGTCTGGGCACATCATCTTCCTCCACTCTTCTGTGATCAGCCAGCCCCTCCCTCATCTGACCTACACATTCCTTCTTTGGACCTTTCGGTCAGGATGTAACTCAGTTTTGCTGATGTGGGGACCAATCTGTCTCTGAAGGTCACTTTGCTTATTACTGCCCTGGTCTAATTTCCCAGGGGAGCATGCCCCTGAGGCTACTGGCATTGACAACACTTATTTGGCTATCATGGTGTAACCATGGGAATCATTAGAGTAGCCTAATGAAGAGATGGTGACCACACCCCATACATAAGTATGTGTCCACTGAGGAGCAGTAATGCACCTAGGATTTAAATGACATGATCTCTTAGCACAGCACTTAGAATGTACTAAGTCTCAATAAATGTTAGCTATAATATTATTATTATTATCATGGTTCAGAAAAGGGAGAGAGGGCTGGAGAACCTGGAACAAGCTTCAGGGAGCAGGCAGAATGACTCCCTTAAAAGCAGAGTAAAAATTAGATAGGTGGGAAGGATGGCAGCAGTGGGGGAAATCAAGGCAGGGGCCAGGGAGGGGTGGGTGAAGGTGGTGGCTGGTTGGTGAGGAGCCCTCCAGGCCAAAGCATAAAGTTGGAGCTGGGGAGATGAGGGATGAGGAAGGATAGGTGAAGGGACCTGATGGGGTGAGGATGGGCTTTGAACCTGCATATAAAAAGCTCTTTGCACCCCAGCAGAGAGCAGGATTCCCCACAACCTGCTGAAGGCCTTGAAAGTCTCACCCCTCACATCCTGAGATCACCCGGCTACCTGTGATGAATATATGAGGCAGCTGCCATTTTGGAAAGAGCATCATATGGAGAATAAGGAAGACTCAGGGTCTCATCCTAGCTTTGCCTCTAACTGGACAAGTGACACCATGCTGATTCCTGTCTTCTACAGACCTCGGTTTCCTTATCCGTAAGATGGGGAGAGGGCAAGTACCTGATCTTTGAAGTTCCTGATCTCCGCAAAAACAAAAAACAAACCAAAATACCCACCCAACTCTAACCTTGCTACTCCTGTTTCAAAGCTTTGGCGGGGACAAAGCTTCAGGTATTTTATTTGGTTGGAGTTCATGGAGAGGTTGCTATGAGCTGACCCTGTCTTTTTAGGTCTGAAAATTGACAAGGCAACTGTTGTCTCTGGTTCTGAATTTGAGAACTAATATTTTTTTTAAAAACCTCTTTAAATGCAAAGTGGCTCCAGAATAGCCCACAGGCAGCTGTGGGGTGGTGGAGGAAACCTTGGTCTTGGGATCAGTGGATGGGGATGGAGTGCTGGCTCAGCCGTTCACCATCCACTAGATCTTAATCAAGACACTTAACTTCCATGACCTCAGCTTTCTCATCCCTACAATAGTGTGGGAGGTCAGATGGACCGTGACCATGAGCGTGTGTGATGGAAGTTAGCCATTATAGTCTTATCTTGTTTTTGTTCAAAGTGTTGAAATTTGGCCATCACAAGTCTTGTGAGCCAGGGTGGATACTATCATCTCCATTTCCAGGCTGGGAAACTGAGACTCAGAAAGGGGAAGTGAATTTTCTAAAGTACCACAGCAATGGCAGAGCTAGGATTATAAAGCCACTTTTTGTCTCCTCTGCACCATGACAATACTCCTAAAAACCTGCATTTTCACAACCACCATACAGGAGATTTTGAATTCTCCATTCTTGTCTTACAGACACAGGTGAGGCCAGGCTAGTTTCTGCAGTGCTACGTGGACGGAGTATTCCCTGACATCTGTGCTGCTGGGGCAACCTGGCAGGGCCTCCGTGGGAGCAGATCTCCAGTCCGGTGCATGAGCAAGAGCTCCTCCCCCAATCAGAGATGACCATGGCCCAGGAAGGCAAGTCAGGGCCATGTGGCTGTTGACCACAATCACCGGCAGGCCTCTGATTCCAGTAGCTGTCCCGGATGCTGCAACCCAGGCCTGTAATTTCTAGGCTGGGTCTGGACCAAGAGCAACCCCACTGCTGAATCAGTCACTCAATCAGTCCTATCTTATTATTTCTTGGCTCCCTGGTGGTGCAGCTTTGCTTCCAGGAAGCAGTGCTCAGGAGTCTGCCTTCTGCTTAGCATTCCTGGGGTCTCCTCACTGTCTCCCGTCCTGCTCCCCAGAGCTCTCTTGTCTGGAGGAATCCATGCCCCTCACTCCCTACCCTTCCCCCAGCCTCTCTCTGGCCTCCCTCATCAATTGCAAACCTTTCTGGTTCCATCCCACCGGCTGAATCATGCATTTCTTCTCCCCAGAGGGCCCCGGCTGGAGTTTCTGCCAGACAATCTGACAATCTATGCAGATAACTGCAGGGCACTTTCCCACAAAAAAATGGGAAAATGGCCCAGAAATTAGAGAACTTGCCTCTCTTCTTCACCCTCCTCCAGTCTCCTACTATTTCACAAAATGCCTGAGCTAAGCCAAAGAGGAGATGGTCTTAGGAGGGACTTTGTACCACCTTCAGGTGCCTACTTCTTTCTTAGGTGGGCCAATAAACTGACCATCCCTTCCTGGGCACCAGTGTTCTGCAGAAGAGCACTGGCTGGTGAGGAAAGACCTGGTGTCCTAAAAGACCTTGGCATCTTCCACCATCATCTCGATGGTGATGGCACTGGAGCATATAATCACTGCCCGGCAGGACTCACCGCGTCTCCACTAGTCCCCCTTTATCTCTATCCCACACTGAAGCCAGAGTTTGCGTCCTGAAATGTAAATCTGTTTTGACTTGTCTGGTCCCCCCGTTAAAACCCATCAATGGCTCCCTACTGCTCTGGAGGAATTGTCTCTGTCAGGATTCCAAGGCCCTACCTTGCCTGCTCACTTAACCCCAGCTTCTTGTGGGCCATTTGCCACCCCCATGGCTGCTCAGGCCCTACCAGCCTTCAGCCAGTTCTCCAGGGCCACACTCCTTCCCATTGCAGGGCCCTTGTTCATTTTGTTCTCTCTGCCCAGAGCACTCTTCCCCATCTGCTATCTGAACAACACCTGCTCAACCTCACAACTTGGTCTCTGGGTCTCCAAGCCCAGTTCAATCACAGACCCTCAGGCTGTGTCCTCCTCATAGCACCACAAAACTCCTTATCACAGCAGAGTCATGGTGCAATTGCATGTTTGTCTGTGTGGTTGATTGTCTGTCTTCTTCATGAGAGCAGGGAGCTTGTCTGCTTTTGCTCATTCCCATATTCCCAGTGCCTAGTACCCTGTGTGGCCTGGGACAAGTGCCCAATTAAGATATGCAGTGTGGGAGAAGGAAATGCTGAATATGCCTGGTGCCAAACTCCTGTGGTCCAAGAGCTCCCAGCAGAGGTCACATGATGTGCCCAGAGGAAGACACAGCAGAGTTGAGAGCTGTGGTTGGTTCAGTCCCATTGCAAGTATGCAAAAGACATGTGTGTGCATCCTCAGGAAGTGTGTGTGCATATGTGTGTTCACATCCGGTGTACGTATGTGTAGACATCATCCACGGCCTGAACTCCTGGCAGGCCCAAACTCTACTGCATACCCGACAGAGGCTCACCAGCCTTTCACTGGACATTTTCCAGTGACCAGGGAAGCTACTTCATAGGGAGGTAGTATTTTGAAATATAGACCCTGAGGTCAAATGGGCCTGGGTTGAAATCCCAGCTTCAGCACTGAGCATACCATTTAAATATTTGGGGCCCCAGCTAGGCACAATGGCTCACACCTGTAGTCCCAGCACTTTAGGAGACTGAGGTGGGAGGATCACTTGAGCCCACGAGACTGAGACCAGCCTGGGTAACATAACCTGGGTAACACATGGGTGTGTGTGTGTGTGTGTGTGTGTGTGTGTGTATTTATTTATATTTGGAGCTTCAGCTTTCTTTCTTGAAAAAGAGGGATGGGTACGGGCGGCGGCGGCAGGTGGAGCCGGAGCCTCAGCAGCAGCCGAGCCGCGGCCACTGCCCGCGTCGCCGCCATTAGACAATAGCGGCATTCGGGCTCTTCGCACCTACCCCAGCAACTCAAATTCACCACCTCGGACTCCTGCGACCGCATCAAAGACGAATTTCAGCTACTGCAAGCTCAGTATCACAGCCTCAAGCTCGAATGTGACAAGTTGGCCAGTGAGAAGTCGGAGATGCAGCGTCACTATGTGATGTACTACGAGATGTCCTACGGCTTGAACATCGAGATGCACAAACAGGCGGAGATTGTCAAAAGGCTGAACGGGATTTGTGCCCAGGTCCTGCCCTACCTCTCCCAAAAGCACCAGCAGCAGGTCTTGGGAGCCATCGAGAGGGCCAAGCAGGTCACCGCTCCTGAGCTGAACTCTATCATCCGACAGCAGCTCCAAGCCCACCAGCTGTCCCAGCTGCAGGCCCTGGCCCTGCCCTTGACCCCACTGCCCGTGGGGCTGCAGCCGCCTTCGCTGCCGGCGGTCAGCGCAGGCACCGGCCTGCTCTCGCTGTCCGCGCTGGGTTCCCAGGCCCACCTCTCCAAGGAAGACAAGAACGGGCACGACGGTGACACCCACCAGGAGGATGACGGCGAGAAGTCGGATTAGCAGGGGGCCAGGACGGGGAGGGTGGGAGGGGGGGACAGAGGGGAGACAGAGGCACGGAGAGAAAGGAATGTTTAGCACAAGACACAGCGGAGCTCGGGATTGGCTAAACTCCCACAGTATTTATGGCGGCTGCCTGCGGAGGCCCCAGTCCAACTTGCAGGCCACCTCTAGCTTTCTTCCTACCCCAGTCCCGGCCTCCCTCCTCCTGCCCTGCAGCCTGGATAGGTGGATACCTGCCCTGACACGTGAGGCAAGCTAAGGCCTGGAGGGTCAGATGGGAGACCAGGTCCCAAAGGAGCAAGACCTCGAGAAGCCCAGAACCCCCGGCCCTTCCCCCGTTTTGAACACGTGTAACTGACAGTCTGCCCGGCCCCCTCGGGGCACACGCCACTGTTCTCTCACCCTGGTACTGCATGCACGCAATGCTAGCTGCCCCCTTCCCATCCTGGGCACCCTGAGTCTCCCCCGAGCCCGGGTCCCAGGTATGCTCCCACCTCCACCTCCTGCCCCGCTCACCACCTCTGCTAGTTCCAGACGCCTCCACGCCCACCTGGTCCTCTCCCATTGCCCACAAAAGAGGGGGCACGAGGGACGAGCTTAGCCGAGCTGGAAGGAGTAGGGTGAGGGTGGGCGACCCAGGATTCCCCCTCCCCTTCCCAAATAAAGATGAGGGTACTAAAAAAAAAAAAAAAGAAAAGAAAAGAAAAGAAAAAGAGGGATGATGATTTCTACCTTAGAGGATAATAGTGAAAACTAAATGTAATACTGCATTTAATGTACTTAGCACCGTGTGTGGCACACAATAAGAGCTCAATTGCCAGTGGCTGTTAGCATTGCTAAAACCAATATTTGGCTTTTCTTCTATGAGCAGTCTTTGATTTTTGTCTCAGGTCCAACTTGATCAGCAATCAAGACTACCATGTCCCTCAAAAGCCCAAAACATTGGTGAAAACCCTAAAGCTTAATGAAGATTTTGAGGTGAGATGAAAGCCAGGTACTAATGTCATATACAACATAACAATAGAGGTCCCCAGACATCTTTCTTATCCTGTTTGCTCTCCACAAGTTTCTCCTACCTTGATACCTCAGTGATACACTTCCCCCACCACCTTTCCCCATACAGCTCTTTACTACTGTGTCTGGCAGTTCAACTCCGGCCCAAATTTGCATTCACCACTAAGGAAAGATGCCACAGTTTTTCAGATCTCCCTTCCAACAGTGATTTAACAATGGTGATCACATTTTGTTATGGAAGATTTCTTTTTGGGCATTTATTCCATTCTTAAGCCCAACTGCTGGTCATTGTTCTCCTTTCTAGCCCTGTGAATGCTATCTCAAAGAAGAAATGATGGTAAATACAATTTTCTCCAATCTTCAAGCAAATCCTTTAACCCAGTATATTGCAGGGTGAGTCTGTGATAAAATTCTTTCTTATTCGGAGCTGAAATCTGTTTCCCTGTAACTCATACCCTATGGGTAAATGCCCACGAAGTCCATATTCTCCTTCACAAAACAAATCTTAAAAACTCACATCCACTTCCTTTAAAAAACCTTCTTCAGTTTATTCTGCAATTTGTTCTTGGCTGTGTGACTGTCTGTCCTTTCAGTTTTCATAATGTCCTTTTTTCAGCTGTGGCTCCTGAGAATACCTGATGCTTGATTTATCAACCAACTCCCCTTAGCCTCCTTCATGACGGGTCATATCTTTGTTGAATTTTCATTTGCTGTTATAAACTCTAAGATATAGTATTTCAAATTGAGATGGGAGATTGCTATTTGCTTCTAAGTTGGATAGAGAGATTATTAAAATGCAGATTCTGGGCTTCATCCCAGAACTAGGAAGGCCAAGCCTCTGGCTACAGAGCATAGGAGTAAACAAACTCTCCAGGAATTATGATGCCCAGTCAAAATTGCAAACCAGAGCTCTAAGGAAAGCACAGATATACCTGGTAAAATGGGGACTCCTTGCACATTCTATTGCTCTTTCTCCCCAAGTGGATTTGGCTAAAGAAGGATGAAATTATTGATAGAGTTTGTGGTGAGAGGTGGTTTTCTTTGTTTTTTGTTTTTTGGCTTTGGTGAGAAGTTGTTTAACAAGTAACAAAATGTTCCTTTCCTGGGGCTTTAGTAACATTATTTCTGGAGCTACTGGGATTTCCAAAAATGCTCCAGAAGCTGATAAATTGAGCTAATTCCAAACCCGCTGGCCAGTTGCTCAACCATACTATGCATTTGTTGGTGTTCAATAATATTTCCTGAGCACCTAATTTATGCCAGGCACTCGGGATACTTCAGTGAGCAAAACAGACATACATCCTGCCCTCATGGAGCTTACTTGCTAGTAGAAAAGGAATAATCCCACAAGGGCAACGAGGAAGAAAAGAGACATCAGCAGATGAGTGATGCTCATTATTTTGGTACGATAAGACGCAATGAGGCCGGGTACAGTGGCTCACACCTGTAATCCCAGCACTTTGGGAGGCTGAGGCAGGTGGATCACCTGAGGTCAGGAGCTCGAGACCAGCCTGGCAAACATGGAGAAACCCCGTCTCTAGTGAAAATAGAAAAGAAATTAGCTAGGCACGGTGGCAGGCCCCTATAATCCCAGCTATGCAGGAGGCTGAGGCAGGAGAATCGCTTGAACCCGGGAGGCAGAGGTTGCAGTGAGCCAGGATTGCGCCATTGTACTCCAGCCTGGGCGACAAGATCAAGACTCCATCAAAAAAAAGAAAAAAAAAAGATGAGGCCAGGCACGGGGGCTCAAGCCTGTTATCCCAGCACTTTGGGAGGCCAAGGCGGGTAGATCACAGGGTTAGGAGCTCGAGACCAGCCTGACCAACATGGTGAAACCCTGTCTCCTCTAAAAATACAAAAATTAGCCAGGCCTGGTGGTATGTGCCTGTAATGCCAGCTACTCAGGAGGCTGAGGCAGGAGAATCTCTTGAACCCTGGAGGCAGAGGTTGCAGTAAGCTGAGATTGTGCCACTGCACTCTAGCCTGGGTGACAGAGTGAGACTCCATCTCAAAAAACAAAAAACAAATAAACAAACAAAACATGCAATGAGATGCAGGGGTAAGGAATAACAGAGAGGGATGACCCGTGAGGAGGTCATAAAGGAGAAATTCTAGGGTGGAGAAGGGATGGGGGGAGTGGAAGACTCTGAAGGTGATTAGGGACTGTGCTGAGGAGAAGCTGAATCTTACGTGAGACTAGAGGAGGCAAGGACCCCCACAGTAGACTGGTGGCCTACCCAGGCTGTTAGTAGCTGCAGCTGGGATATGGGGATAAAGAGAGAGAAGTGAATGCCAAGGTGAGGAAGGGGCACCTGATATTTAGGAAAGTGAGCTAAAAAGCTAGATTTCCAGAGACATGGGATTTCTGTGTGGGTCCAGGCAACTTAGACAGGGCTGGGAAACCTCCAGGCAGATAATTTATAGGTCTGGGTCAACCTTATGGCATTCCAGGTCTACTGAACATGGTGCGTGGGTCCTTCTCTGGGCAACTGTGGTATAATAAAGTGGAGAACATGGCTCCAGAGCTCACAGGAGGTACCAAGTGAAGCCTGGGTTCTGAACACCTTACAGGGAAAGAAGTGGCACACACACACTCACACAGGAGGACACACACACTCAGGCATATGCACACACAGAGTCACATACACTCTCATGTACACAAGATCACCCTCCTTCCTTTGTATTACTGAGATTCCTAAGGGTGGGTTGGAGGGAAGGCAGGGTGACAAATACTGCTGGCAGGCTGGTTTGGGACATCTGAAATATAGAAGCGAAAAGAGGAAGGAGTATTTGCAGCTTTCTGACATGTGAGCAGAGCTATGACAATCTCATTCCAGTCCAGCTGTCTACTTCTGGTCTGCAATTGAACATTTCACAGTGGATTAGTAATAATAGAATCAACAAAGGAAAGAGCTCTTCAAGTAGCCCTGAATTGGCATTTAGTCCTCCTGAAAAGTGGAAAACACATTTTTGAGGCCAGATTTTTCATAGCCAGGAACTCATTTTAACCAAAGCAACAAGTCTAGTGACGTGTCACTTTTGACAATAAAATTTTGTATTTATTCTATTTCTGCAGTATAATCTTTTCATCTTTGGATAAATATTTATCTTGTACTGGCTCTGTACCAGACCCTGTTCTGGATGCTAAGCATACAGTGGGGGTAAGGATGAGCCCAGCCGTCCTGGAGCTTACCCTCAGTGCAAGGTCAGGCCTGAGAGCAGAGAGGCTTTGCGTGCACAGCAGGGCTGGGACCTTGTACTGAGGCCCTGTGGACTTTCTAGTTATGCGGCCTCCCAAGTGGTACTCCAGGAGATGCTACTGCACCTGGCATCTGCCATCATCAGTAGAGAACAAGCCTGCGGCTGTGTGGGACTCTGGGAGGCCCCAGGACGGTGAGCGGTACAGCAGAGATCTGAATCCAGCACTGTCTGCTCCCAATCACCAGGCCATGCTCTTTCTTTCGCCCACCCCTCCCCGCAGGAAAGAGCCAGCAGATCAGGTTCTCCCTGCTCCTCACACTGTGAAGATGGAAGCAAGAGAGAGCCACTTTGCATGTGGTTGGCTTCAGAAGTCAGAACAGGCTGGGGAGGTTCCTAAGGTGAGTGCTAAAGTCCCAGTTCAACTTCCTTCATTATCATACGGCCTCCAAGTCTCCCTGCCCTGGGTTTTTCTGGTCAACCACCTCCATTCAGCAAATGCGCTGATGCCAGCTGTGTGCTGGGCACCAGGAATCCGGGAGTAAATGAACAGATGTATCCACTGTGCATGGAACAGCACACTGATGGTTTAATGGAGGAAGAACAGAAGCCAGAGGAGGCCTAAGGTCGGGGGACACTGAATTCTGATAGGCAAGTGTGCCCAGACTTAAACTGATACCTTCTTCTCTTAAGGAAGCTCCTACAGGGAAGGGATTAGCCCCATCATGTCCATTGCACCTCACTTCCCAGCACAGAACCTGGCATGTGGAGATGCTCACCAAATATTTGGGTGAATGACTCAAAAAAGCAAGGCTGGGGTCATTGAACCTGGCTTCCCTCATGCTCTCAGTGACACGGCCAAGCTGTAGTTTGTTTGCCCTCCTTCAGGTGCCCCAGAGAGACACAGCAACCACCACCAATGCCATCCCTTAGGGTCTAGTTATGAGTGACCTCAGAGGAGCAGAACTGGGCCACTCACAAGCCCTGGTTCCAGAGGTGACTGGCAACAAAGCTAATGAGGCTTCTGTTTCAGAGCCCCCCTCTTGTGTGGGTTCTGCAAGGCCGAGGCATCCACTGCTGAGCGTGCAGGAGGAAGCAGTGGTCCAGCCACACAGGGCATCTGTAGCCTCTGCCCTGGTAATACCAGTACCACCCCACATCCACAGGACTCCCTGATACTCCCCCAGGGGATGTCACTGAATGTGTGGGTTCTGCTTTTAAAGCCACAAGAAGGACTCTGAAGGAGACAGTTATAACCCAGGCTTCACATTAAATCAAGTTTAGCCTAAAGCTGTCTCCTTACATATTTTAAGTTCAGCCTAACGTTTTGTTTGTACATCATGAACTATAATAAGTGGAGGTGTAACCAGACCATTGCCTGTGCCAGTCACAGCGTTTAGGCCAGTTAAATGTAGCCAACTGTTTGAACCATGTTCAAATAAGGCAAACACCTGAGCTGTAACCAATTCAGCTATTTCTTCATCTCATTTCTGTTTTCTGTATGTCACTTTCCTTTTTCTCCCCATAAATCTTCTTCCACCATGTGACTACACTGGAGCCTCTGAGCCTACTCTGGCTCAGGAGGCTGACTGATTCATGACTCAGTAATTGCTCAGTTAAACTCCTTTAAATTTAATTTGGCTGAAGTTTTTCTTTTATCAATGGCCACCTGGCTCCAAGGGTTACCAGTCCAGCAGGTGCAGATGACAGTGGTCCTAGGCATAAAGCACCAGCTGAGCAAGAGACTGCAGGGGATATTTCAGGTGTGACATTATTAGTAACAGGTCATGGAGCTGCTTTCTCCAAACTACCATCATGAAACACAGTTTGAAAACCCACGCCAGAGGGAAGGCCAAATTATCTTTTTCTTTTCTTTAGAAGAATAACTTTATAAAATCATTATTACGTGAAGAGGTGATCACAGAGTATCGGTCAGAAATGTTAACATATAGGAAAAAAGTGTATCCATATCATAGAGATGTATAAGGCTGTCCATTACTATGAATAATAAAAAATGTTATTCTTCTGGATTTTGTCATGATTGTGTTATTTGTCATATTTTAGAAATGCGTAATTTCTCATTCGTTTTTTTTTTTTTTGAGACGGAGTCTCGCTCTGTCGCCCGGGCTGGAGTGCAGTGGCCGGTTCTCAGCTCACTGCAAGCTCCGCCTCCCGGGTTTACGCCATTCTCCTGCCTCAGCCTCCTAGTAGCTGGGACTACAGGCGCCCGCCACCTCGCCCGGCTAGTTTTTTGTATTTTTTTTAGTAGAGACGGGGTTTCACAGTGTTAGCCAGGATGGTCTCGATCTCCTGACCTCGTGATCCGCCCGTCTCGGCCTCCCAAAGTGCTGGTATTACAGGCTTGAGCCACCGCGCCCGGCCTTCTCATTCTTAATAATAATCACTTTGATACCTGATTTTGTATTTACAAAACATACAAAAATTAGCCAGGCGTGGTGGCACACATTCCTGTAGTCCCAGCTACCCGGGTGACTGAGGTGGGAGGATCACTTGAGCCTGGCAGGTTGAGGCTGCAGTGAGTCATGATCAGGCTGCTGCACTCAGGCTGGGTGAGGAAGTGAGACCCTGTCTTAAAACATAAAAATAAATAAACAATTTGCCAGTCTACTGTCTTGTAAATTTGAACAAATTTGTAACTTGTATATTTTTTTTCTTAGAAGGTCTCATCTGCCCTAAATTGTCCAAGCTGCAGGATTGAGATCTACACAACCTGGATATGTGTGTATGGTTCATGGCATATGCTTATCATGGCTGTATCCATGGCCTATCTTTTCATTTATGTATGTGTCACCTTTGAACCTACCACCAATGACAAGAAATAGAACACTGCTCACTGGCTTTTCCCATCCCTTCTTCCTGCTTCCTCCTGTTGAGATCATCATTATCCTGAATCTCGTATTCATCATGGCTTTACCTTAAAAATATTGTTACCATTATACATGTATACACACACGTACACACAAATATACGTACATATATGTGTGTGTACATGCAAAACAATTTACCACTACACTTCTGAGGAGTAAATTGTTTAATTTGTTTTTGTTTTTATCTTTATAATCTTTATAAAAATTGTATTGTGCTGTCTGTAATCTCACTTAGGCTTTTTATTCAATAGTTTACTGGTGAAATTCACCTATATTATTGTGTAGCTATAGTTCACCAGTTTTGACTGTGTAAAAGATTCTACCACAATTTGTTGATTCAATCACCATTTGATGGGCAGTACTGTGCTTTTTTTTTTTTTTTTTTTTTAGGTTTTTGCAGTATAACATTGCTTTGAAAATTCTTGTATGTGTCTTCTGGTTTTGGGTATAAAACTAGGAGTAGAAACGTTGGGTTCTGAAGGGTGTGTGATTGTTCAAATTTACAAGACAGTGGACTGGCAAATTGTTTCTTTATTTTTTTATTTTTTATTTTTATTTTCTCACCCAGGCTGGAGTGCAGTGTCATGATCATGGCTCACTGAAGCCTCAACTTGCCAGGCTCCAGTGATCCTCCTACTTCAGTCTCCCGAGCAGCTGGGACTACAGGAATGCGCCACCATGCCTGGCTAGTTTTTGTATTTTTTGTAAAGACAGCCTATGTTGCCCAGGCTGTTCTTAAACTCCTGGGCTCAGGCAGCCCTCTCGCCTCAGCCTCCCAAAGTGCTGGGAATACAGTCATGAGCCACCATACCTGGCCACAAACGATCTCTTGGAGTGGACGTGCTATTTTATACCCTCCAGGGCTATCTGTGAGCGTGAGTACTACTCCACTGTGAAAAAGGGCTGGGGGAAGACCTCTATGAACTGATATGGAATTAATTCCAGAAAATATTTTTAAGTGACAATAATTTAGGTGCAAAAAGGCATATACAGTGGGCTACCTTTTGAGTAAGAAATGGAGAAATAGCAAAACATACCCATGTCTGCTTAGCTTTATAAAAAAAGAGCAAAGATGAACTAGAAAACAATGAAGCTGGTTACTTACAAGTGTGGGGGGATGGGGCGGGAGGAATGTGGGAGACAGTGACACCTCTCTGAGTATACCTTTTTGTATAGTTTTGACTTTTGGAAGCATGCAAAGTTTTGTATATTCAAGAAAATTAAATACAATTTAAAAGAACTTAAAGGGGAAAGGTTTTTTCCCCTTCCCATTCTTTTTAGCACACTAAGCTCAACTTATTTAAATGAACTCAACTGTATTTCAGAAAAGTACCATAACCACACAGAAGGGAAAAAAGAAAAAATGAATCCAAGAAGCTTATGAACACAGTACTCGACTATGTAACTTCAGACTTGGGTCGGATGCAGCAGGGGTCGGAAGCGCAGCTTGTTTTGGTGTAGTGCTATAGGTGAAGCAATTCCGAAACCACTTTAGAAGAATGTAGGATTGATTAAATGAGGGGATGGTGCTCGTTGGGAGAGAGAATTTTCACTGTGAAAGAAGGGGCAGCTAAATACAGACTGAAGGAAGGCAAGAAAGAATGGGCACAAATTGGAGTTGGAGGTATCAGTGTAAACTCATGATTTTTAGAATATGTCTATGTATGTGTACATGTATAGGAATATGTACCTGTAATGTGTATTTGTACAGATGTGTGTGTGTGTGTGTATATATATGATTGCGTGCTTATGTTTCCTAGCTCTGTTTACTAAGAGGACCTAGAATCAAAGACACCCTGGTAGTGGTGTGCACACCCAACGCCCAGATCTTGGTCTCTACTACTAACCCAATGAAAGAAACCAGAACTGCTTGAAGAAATGACTGATTCTAGGGCTGGGTCAGGATAGGTGCAAGATAAGCCTGAAACATCTTAGTATGCCAGAAAGGAAGGACTGGCTCAAAAAATGATGGGAGCATGTCACAGGGACACAAGAACCAACTGGAAGGGATTTCCACTGGTCAAATCTAGGATAATTTGAACACTCAAATCATTTGGAATAACAGTGAATTATAAATTACTGAAAAGGTAGAAGTGTTAGAGTCTATAGCCATGATAAATAGATAAATAGGTAAATACAAACAAATAGACACACATGGGAGAGGAGGGAGGGCTATCGCCAAGAATGTAGAATGCTGCATGCCCTTGGCAAATGTGGAGGCAAATGCAGCAGTAAACATTGGAAGAGGCAAGTTTCAGCAATCGATGCAAACGCTCGTGTATAGTTCAGTGATGAGTAAGATATTTTCATAGTCTAACAGTATCTCTCTACGTGTTGGTTGATAATTGTGAGGAAAAAATAACTTTTTTTTTTTGAGATGGAATTTCACTCTTGTTGCTCAGGCTGGAGAGCAATGACGCTATCCCGCCTCCCAGGTTCAAGTGATTCGCCTGCCTCAGCCTCCCAAGTAGCTGGGATTACAGGCGTTCGCCACCATGCCCAGCTAATTTTTGTATTTTTAGTCATGACGGGGTTTCACCGTGTTGGCCAGGATGGTCTGAAACTCCTGACCTCAAATGATCCACTCGCCTCAGCCTCCCAAAGTGCTGGGATTACAGCCGTGAGCCACTGCACCCAGCCTGAAAAAATAACTTTTCAGTGGAGAAATTACATGACACCTAAACCAGGTGATCAAAATTCGTATCCTCCATAAGGGGCAGGTGACGTCATGTGTCTCCAAATGTTTCCGGACCTGATGTTTCTTAGGTAACATTCCAGCCAGAAATGCATAACTTGAATCCACTCACGAGGAAACAATGGACAAGCCTTCTGCTCCTCCTCCTCCTCATTCTTAGTCTTCTTCCTCCTCCTTCTCCCTCTTCTCCTCTTCCTCAACTTCTTCCTCATCCTCTTCTTCCTCCTCCTTTTCTTATTCTCCTGCTTCTCCTTCTGTTTCTCCTACCCTCTCTCCATCTCTGTGTCTTTTACTATACATTTTTCTACTTTATTTCTTTTTTAAAGAATGGACTTTGTCTTTGCTGATCTCTAGGTTATTCATTTTCTATTTCATGAATTTTCACTTTTATTTTTATTAACTCCTTCCTTCTAGTCTCTTTCAGTTTATTCTTTTGTTGTTTTTCCCACTTCTTGCACTGGACACTCAGCTCTAATTTTCAGCTCCTGGGTTCAAAAATAAATCCGTAATAGAAATTTAAAAATCCTTCAAAGTGAAGGATTATATATATATATAATATATATATATATATATATATACACATACATACACACACACACACATATATATACACACACATATATATATATAATTTTCAATTATATGTAAAAATTAAATTCGTAATTTAAAAAACTTCCAAGAAGAAATCTCCAGGGCAGATGGTTTTACTAGAGAATTCTACCAAAACTTTAAAGAAGAATTAGCACCAATTCTTCCCAATTGTTGATATAGACAAGATTATTTGAAAATTTATATAGAAAGGTAAAGGAACTAGAATAGCTAAAACAATTTTGAAAAAGTAAATGGGGAGAAATCAGTCTGCCCATGTTCAAAAAACTTTTACCATAGCTACAGTAATCAAGGTTGTGTAGTATTGTTGGAAGGATAAACACATAGATCAATAAAACAGAATAGAGAACTCAGAAGTAGACCCACACAAATAGATACAACTGATTTTTGACAAAGGTACAAAAATTCAATAGAGAAAGAATCGCCTTTTCAACAAATGATGCTGGGGTGGTTGAATATCTATAGGCCAAAAAAAAAAAAAAAATGAACCTTGATATAAACCTCACACCTTATACAAAAATTGCAGACTGAAATGCAAAGCATAAAATTATAAAACTTTTAGAAAAGAATCATAGGGGGAAATCTTCATGATCTAGGGCTTAAAAAAGTGTCGCTAGGTTTGACACTAAAAGCATGATCCATAAAAAGGAAAATGTATAATTTGTGCTGACATAGTTTGGATGTCTCCTCCAGATTTCATGTGGAGATGTCCTCCCCAGTGTTGGAGGTGGGGCCTGGTGGGGGGTGTTTGGGTCGTGGGAGTAGATTGTTCATGGCTTGGTGCTGTCCTCACCACAGCGAGTGAGTTCTCACGAGATCTGGTCATGTGAGAGAGTGTGGCACCTCCTCCCTCCTTGCTCCTGGTTTCTCCATGTGAAGTGCCTGCTCCTACTTCACCTTCCACCATGAAGAAAAGCTTCCTGGATCCTCCCTGGAAGCAGACGCCAGCATCATGCTTCCTGTATAGCCTGCAGAACCATAAGACAAGTAAACCTCTTTTCTTATAAATTATCCATTCTCAGATTTTTTATAGCAACATCAGAATGGCCTAGTACATAGACCTCATCAAAATTAAAAACTTTTACTCTGAAAAATACCCTGCTAAGTGAATGAAAAGCTACAGACTGGGAGAAAATACTTGCAAATCACATAACTGACAAAGGACTAGTATCTGAAATAAAGTCCTCAAAACTCAACAGTAAAATATGCAAACAATCCAATTAGGAAAAGGGCAAAAATGTGCACAGACATTTCACCAAAGAGGACATACAGATAGCAAAGAGACACATCATCATTAGCCATTAAGCTAACGCAGCTAAAACTACAATGAGATATCACTACTCAACTTTCAGAATGACTAACCTAAAAAGGTTAGTGCTGAGACTGGATCATGCATACAAACCTGGTGAGAATGAAAAAAAACGGTACAGCCATTCTGAAAAACAGTTTGACAGTTTCTTTAAAAATTAAGCGTGCAACTACATATGACCCAGCAATTGCACTTCTGGGCATTTATCCCAGAGAAATGAAGATTTATCTTCACATGAAAACTATACATGAGTGTTTCCAGCAGTTTTATGTGTAATAGCCCCAAACTGGAAACAATCCAGATGTCCTTTAACAGGTGAATGAATGGTTAAACAAACTGTGGTACATCCAGATCATGGGACACTATTCAGCAACAAAAAGGAATGAACTATTGATACATGCAGCAACTGGCTGAATACCCAGAGAATTATGCTGAGTGAAAAAAAGTCAATCCCAAAAGGTTAGAGACCATATGATTCCATTTGTATAACACTCTTTAAATGACAAAATTATAGAAATGGAGAGCATAAGATTCTCTAGTGGTTTCCAGGGGTTAAGGAAGAGGCGGGGATAGGAAATAAGTGAGTGTGGCTGTAAAAGAGTATCATGGGAGATCCTTGTGGTGGGAAACATCTTGACTATACCAATGCCAATTTCCTGGCTGTGATAGCAAGCTATAGTTACCAACAGGGGAAACTGAGTAAAGGATACCTGGGATCTCCCAGTACTGTTTCTTAGAATTGCATATGAATCTACAATTAGTCTACATGTCTTGCAGTTTTCTGGGGATGGAGAAAAAGAGAGTGTTGGTCAAAGTGAGTTGAAAGGTTAATGGTATCCTATAGATTTAGTGGATGTCATGGCTGCTGATGTTGACCATAAGATGCCCCTGGTACTGGCTAGGTGCTGTGGATCACAGCTGTGGTATAATGAAACCAACCCTCAGCATCAAGACAGAGCACCTGATTTCAAATTTCAACTTTATCACTTACTAATTCCTTGGTCTTTAGTAAGTCACTTCTAATTCAGTGCCTTGGTCTTCCCTATTCCTCTCCTCCACTCCCTGTGATTCAGGCGGGGCTGACCTGTCTTCGCTGCCCAGGTGTGGGCATAAGGCTGTTTTCTGACCATTCAGGGCTTCATCAATCTAGCCAGAATGACTGATTCTTGTATCAGGCTGCGATCAAGGCAAGATTAATTAGAGTCTTCCTCAAGCTGCCTCCTCCTCTTTTCCTTCCTCCCCAAGGGCCATAAGAAAGGGCTCCTTCTTTTTCTCTGGAACCACAGACCCTAAGAATTACAAGGAACTCCCTAGAATCTTCCTCCTCAGCAACCTGGAAGAAGCAATAACTTGACATTGTTAGAGTTCCTAACTATCCTCAAGGCAAAGGCCTATCCTCTATCTAGAGGCCTCAAGGCAAATACTGAAACAATAGCCTTTTTTACTTATGCTAATTTGAAAGAGGTTTCTGTCACTGGCACTTGAAAAAGTCATGATTATTACTTCCTTTAACCAGGTTGAGTCTGTTGTGTTATCTCTAAAATAAGTGTAATAATAATAACAACAATTTCATTGGATTGTTGTACTTAATAGATCATACACATAAATCTGTGATCCTTTCCCCATTGCTAACTGCTTGATTAACCTGGGTAGAGTCATAGAGATGATTAGAAAAAATAAGGTTAAAAGGTCATACTTGGAGGGGATGTTAAAGGTCATCTAGACCACCCATTCAATACTCTCTTGAGTTTTGTGTTTTACAAAGGGGATAATAACAAATTTTGTGGTGCAGGGTACATAGTGTGGTTGGAGGGATCAAATGGCTTAATGAATATCAAAGCGTTATGCACAAAATGTAAGAAAATAGTTATTATCTTTCAAGGAGTTTGTAGTCTGGCAACAGAGATAAGGAATATTTCAAGAATCTTCCAGACAGGATTATAGTGTGCTTAAGAATAACCTGAGGAATGGGCAGGGTGATCAAAATGCAGATCTTCTTTTTACAAATACCCTGGTCATTCTGGTGCTGCACTCTGAGAACTGCTGCATGAGTGACCAGAGAAGAGGATGAGAACCCACGGAAAGGGAGCACTTGGACCCTTGCTGCCACCATCATTGAAAGGCCAAGCTATGATGGCCTGGCCACCAGGAAAGTGCAGAAAGGGCAACTGGTCTGGAATCAGGATGGATGCCTGGAGGACAGGCGTCATAGGAGGTCTACCCCAGGAGTAGACCTGGAGACAACATTCAGGTGCCATGGATTGGCCCAGGGTGTGCTGCCGTGGAGGACTGCTAAGGAATTGGGTGAGACAGTATCAGCTAGGGGAAGAAACCAAGTAATGGTTCCATGGCAGGTGAAATCCCATGCTCAGCCTGATCCCAGGGGGAGCTCTGAGATGGCAAGCATTGGCTATGGAGGTTGGGTGGATGGGGATCAGTCCTTCCTATGTCCAGGTCTCCCTGTGGTGAGGCTGCTCCAGTTTCCAAGAACATTGCTCTGAAGGTCACAGTTGCTGCCGTTAGCAGTAAAGCTCCAAAAAGCCAGAGGGTGAGATCTGAGAGAGTCTGGGCGGGAATCGACCGTATCCACTAATGGGGTTGGATAGAACCTTGAGACTGGGTGTATTTTCAGGAAGGAGGAGGAAGACATTTCAGAACCCTGGACTGAAAGCACTGTGGGATGGATTCACAGCTGCCTGAGCTGCCACTCTTGTGTTCTTGTTTCTTATATTCCTAGCAAAACACAGATAAAAATCCAGAGAACGTTGGAATGTCACCCACCTTCCCACAACCCTCCCTCGGCCCCCCACCGCACACGAAAATGAAATATTTTTAGCTGTGCTCATTTGCTGTCTGTCTTTCCAGACAGAGTTGCATAAGAAGGGGCCGTTTTCCTCTCCACAGGATTGCAGGGGGACGGGTAAGCTGCACACGTGGATGGTAAAGCCATTTACACTCGAAGAGGCAGCCAGTGTGGCTCGAAGAAGTTGGCAGGTCCCACACCTCATAAAGGGAAAACCTGAGGAGTGCCAGGGAGGCGAGGTGACCTCATACGGGGGATGATTTACTGCGAGGAATAACACACGAGCCCTCCCACTGCTCCTGCCTTTTCAGAATTTTGAAATCACAAAATGTTACAGCTGAGAGGACTTTTAAGAGCAGAGCATCTGGCCCAAACTGGTCATTATAAAGATGAGAAAACTGAGGCCTTAGCGTGGGGCAGAGAAAGGGACTAATATTTGTAAAGCAGAGGTACCACTAGGCCGGGGCACTGTGCTGGGCACCTCTCCCAGATTGTTCCATTCCCCATGTGGTTCCATGTCAGCCCCACTGTGGGGTGGGATAATGAACGTCTTGTTTTCATAAACAAAGATACAAACTCAGAGGCATAACAGCTTTCCCTGAGTCACACAGCTAAGCAGGGAGCTGAGATGAGAAGCCTTGTTTGTTTTTCTCAATCTTCAGGGTGAGTTGGAGATCAACTGTCTAGCCAGCCGGGAAAGAGCCTTTGCCTGCAACTTGCACTGACGTGTCAGTGCCACAAGGGCGGGGCAATATCTCTTTTGTTCGTTGCTCTATTCCAGTGCTTAGAATGGAGGCTGATACATAGTAGGTGCCCAATAAACATCTGTTGCATGAACGAAGAAGCAAGCAAGCAAGCATTTATTATGCTCCACCTCCATGCAGCGACTTGTCTCCATGGAAGATGAAACAGTCCTGGTCCTTGGGGTGCACTCACTTGAGTTGACTGGACAGGTTGTACACATGGCAAATGCTGGAAAATGGTCCCAGGTGACACAGTCACACATACGAGTTAGGGGTTGTCCAGCTGGGCCTGGGTTCAGGGCAGCTTGGAGGGGGTGTATTTCACCACTGCTCCACCCCCTCCATTCCCACTGTGCTCTGGCAGAAAGGAATCTTGGTCTTCCCAATCAGGGCCTTGACCTGAAACGGACTTCTGATTCTCCATGTCCAGATCCCACTAGCCTTCAACACTTAGCTTCAGTGCCATCTCCCATAGGGATCCTTCCCTGATTCCTTCCGCTGGCAGGGATTTCTTCCATGTCTGAGTTCCTGTAACACTCGACCAGTACCTCTCTTGTGACACAGACCTTATCTTCTTTACTGACCCTAGGGTGGGTATCTGGTTCACCACAGTAGTCCCAAACGCCTAACAGAGAACCTTGACAAACTGGTGTTCCCCAAATGTATGAGTTGAGTGAGTAAACAGAGGAAAGGATGGAGAGGTGGGTACCAGACAGACCAGGTTGCCTGGTGCTTTTTGGAGTTGGTGGTTGTCTTCACGATAGAATTGGAGGAACACAAAAGCCCACTCCCCTGATCAAATACCACCCCCCGCCCAGTGGTGCTAACCCCTTGCACTTACTATTAGCCATTTACTGCTTTGAGTTGAGGTAGGGGTAGAGAACCTCTGTACCCCTGGCTAAATGAAACCTTGCCTTAATTTCACCTCATGCATGGAGCAAGAAGTAACAAGCACATTCTTATTTGGTGCTTATACTTGCAAAAAAGGTGACATGACTATAAACACCTTGGTATAATGGCCTGGAAAAGTGATTTTCAAATTGTGTTCTGAGCCACCCCTGTTTATAGAGTTCCATAAACAGCTCACTTCTATCTCCCTAATTGGTTTTATGTTTTTCCCATTCAATTTGTTTGAAGAAATTTTACAGTAAGAAGTTTATAGATCCCCAAGATGGAAACATCCCACACTGTGTCCCCTTCTGCCTGTCTTTCTCTATGTATCTGGGCCCCCCAGCCACCCTGGGAGCCTGGACCTGTGTAGGTAGTGAGACAGCCAGGTGGGAAGGGGCCCCCAAAGAAACTCCAGCACTGGGGTGGAGCCTCAGGAAGTCTGCACCGCTTGCAGCAGGGAGGAGCCTGGCCTCTCCTTTTTCTGTGTGGAATCTGGGATCCAAGCTGCCTGCAGAAAGCTCTCCAGCAAGGGGTTCTGATCTAGTGAGAGTCCCTGTTTCCCCCTTTTCTTCCTTTTCACCCAGTAAAACCCTGTCTTACTCACCATTCAAATGGTCTGAGAGCTTGAATTTTCATGGCCATGGGACAAAGAACCCCGTCTTTAGCTGAACTAAGGAAAAATCCTGTAACAGTAGCGTTCAGGAGATAACCTCAAACTTCACGTTTCCCTCTCACCAGATTGCAGGCTTCTGGAGGACAGGAGCTGACCGTATGCATCGCACGTGCTCCAGCACTGGGCACACTGCCTGGCACCCAGGAGCTGTTGGGTGTTTCTTCTTTAGTTTTTTTACACAAAAGGGGGAAATGGAATGGATGGATGAGATGGTTTGAGGTATTGGCGCATCTGGTGAAATCATTGCTAGACATTTGACAGATGTATCTGGAACACTGTGGAAAAATGGCTGTGAGAATTTAGAAAATCCAGTCAATGGAGGGAGGTGGGGGACCGGGAGAAAGCCATTCAGTCTAATGTTGGCCCAGCACGAGACCAAGCGCAGGCCCCTGGAGAGGCCCATCTCCATTTCTTGCCTCCTGAGGGTCCTGGTGCACATGCACAGGGACACGTCGGCCTTCACGTTCCAGTCTGTCCACGTCCCTCCAGAAAGTACCCACCTTTTGGTCTCCTTTAGGGCTCAGGAGTATGTGCCCTCCTTAGAAGGGGTGAAATGGGCCTGTGGACATTTGACCAGGGAATTAGGGAGTCCCAGGAACTGGAAGTGTGGCTAGAGAGGAGGTGTGGGAGCCCAGGTACGGACATCCCTTTGGGCCTGGGAGCACCTCAATCTCTCTGGAGAGATGCAGTCGGAGGAAGGCCAGCATAGGGCCAGTGCAGGAATCCTGAGGGCCAGGTCTAAGGGGTCAATGCCAGCGGGGAAGAAAGGGTTAAATGCCACAGGAAATAAACATGGTCACTATTTGATCCATCCAGAACCATTTCTACGCAGGCGTAGTAATGGTAATATGCTTACTGATTTAATTAAAATGTGTGCTTTTGGAAATATAGGAATAAAGGAAATGGGAGAGTCACAGGTAAAGTGTTAAATTCCAGACTACCAGGACAGGAGATTAAGAGATTCTGTAAAAACAAGCAATTCAAGCAATAACATTGTAAGCACATACATATTTATTTTTAAAAACTTGGAAATCAAAACCAGAAGAAAGAGCTAAAAGAATTGAAAGTTGGTGCCATTAGGGACAGGAACCAAGGGTGGGGAGGCAGGAGATGACAGTTTTTCATGAATTTTTGTAAAAGAGAAGATATCAGCCAGGCATGGTGGCTTATGACTAGTCTCAGCTACTCAGGAGGCTGAAGTGGGAGGATCAATTGAGCCCAGGCGTTCTAGGCTCCAGTGAGCTATGATTCCTCCACTGCACTCTAGCCACAGAGTGAGACCCCAGCTCTAAAACCAATTAAAATAGAAAAAGAAGAAGAAGAAGAAGAAGAAGAAAATATCCATGTATATCTTTATGTAGAAGCTTGGTACTCACTATTTGTTACAGCTATATTCTGGTTATCTTTTGTTGTAAAACAAATTACAAAACGTAGTGGCTTGAACATTGCCTTTTAATTATATCTCATTGTTCTGTGGGCCAAGAAATTCAGGCAGAGTTCAAATCAGCAGTTCTGTGTTCGTGAACTCAGCGGAGGTTACTCAGTAGCAGTCAGCTGGGTGATGGGCTATCAGTGGGTTTAGGATGGCCTCATTCACATATGCGTCTGGCACCTTGGCAGGGTGAGGTGGCAGACTGGGCTCAGTTTGGACTGTTGGTCTGAGCATATACACGTGCCCTTTCCAGTACTGGAGGTCTCAAGGACCTTCGATATAGGAAGGACTTCTATCATGGCTCAGGGCTCCCAGAGACGGTGAGGGCCAGGTGAAATTCTCAAGGTTTCTTATAGCTTAGCCTCAGAAGCCCCAGTCCATCACTTTACAATCTTCTGCTCAAGCAGGTCCCTAAAGCCAGCCCAGCTTCAAAGGGAGAGGAATTTGACACAGAGCAGTAGCAAAGAATTGGTGGCATCTTTAATTTCCACATCTACCTTGCTCCTTCTAAGAATTTGAGGTATTTTGCATTATTTTTAAGTAATAAAATAATTTAAAATGTTTTTACAATATTGGGAATTTAGAAAATGTGTTTTGGCCCCTGCATACCTTTTTGTCTGTTCTTGTTTATGCCACTGATTAAGACCTGCTGTACAGTGATGAATAAATGTGGCAATGCAACCATGCTGGTCTCATTCTTGATTTGAGAGGGAAAGTGTTCCACATGGTACTCCAAGGATCACGTCTGTGGTAGGATTTTTGTAGGTACTCTTTTATCAGCTTAATAAAGTTCATTTCTGGCCGGGTGTGATGGCTCATGCCTGTAATCTCAGCACTTTGGGAGGCCAAGGTGGAAGGATTGCTTGAGCCTAGGAGTTCAAGACCAGCCTGGACAACATAGTGAGATCCCCATCTCTAAAATTTTTTTAAAATTAGCCATGCATAGTGGCACACTCCTGTGGTCCCAGCTTCTAGGAAGGCTGAGGCAGGAGGATCACTTGAGCCCAGGAAATCAAGGCTGCAGTGAGCTCTGATTGTGTCACTGCACTGTAGCCTGGGCAACAAAGCAAGACTTTGAATAAAAGAAGAATGAAAGAAAGAGAGAGAGAGAAAGAAGAAAGGAAGAAAGAAAGAAAGAGAAGGAAGGAAGGAAGGAAGGAAGGAAGGAAGGAAGGAAGGAAAGGAAAGGAAGGAAGGAAAGGAAGAGGGAGAGGAAGAGTGAGAGGAAGGAAGGAGGGAAGAAAGGAAGGAAGGAAGGAAGGAAAGAAAGAAAGAAAGAAAGAAAGAGAGAGAGAGGAAGAAAGAGAGAGAGGAAGGAAGGAGGGAAGAAAGGGAAGGAAGGAAGAAAGAAAGAAAGAAAAAAGAAAGAGAGAAGGAAGGAAAGAAAGAAAGAAAGAAGGAAAGAAAGAGAAAGGAAGGAAGGAAGAAGAAGGAAGGAAGGAAGGAAGGAAGGAAGGAAGGAAAGAGAGAAAAAAAGAAAGTTTATTTATATTAGTTTGCATTCCTGAATTTGTAGCACTATTTTTGAAAATAATGTGCTTATATGATATTTTGGTTAAATAAAAATTAAACGTGAAAGATGACTTTGTTAGCCATGTGGAGAAAGAACACAAATGATGAGTTTAGAGATGGAGAGACTGGGGGAGACCAGGGGATGTCTGGGGAGAGGGCAGCAAGCCAGGGCCTGTGGAGGAGACTTTTTGGTGGGACGGGTACCAAGGCAAGGACTGAGTGAGGAGCTGCAGGTCTGAGTCCCCAGGACACTCATATGTCGGGGGACTGAGGGGTCATATGAGGACAGCACCACAGGGCAGGAGAGGCAGGCGTCCCAGGCTGGCCACGAATGAGATGTGGGGTGTGGAGGCTCAGTCCCGCCTTGGCTGTTGCTGCTGCGGTGGCCGGGTGGACCCCTCTAGTCATATCTCTGACCGTCACTCAGGCACCTTCATGACAGCTGGGGAAGGGGCCCAGGGTTTCTGTGGCAATAGGGCAAAAAATCCCAGAAGAGGAGAAAGAAAACCACTAAATTAAATCTGGCTCTGAAATAAAAATAGCCAGTAGTTGAGAATTTTAAGAAAGGAAAAACAAAAACAGTGTTGGTACATGAGTCACACCGACTTCTCCCAATTACCAGTTTTTAGGCTCCAAATAAAACTTCCAACGGAGGAGCCTTGGAATGTCAGTGGTGGCCAGGACGCTGAGCTCCGACCCCTCCTGCCAGCCTTGCGTTTGGCGCTCTCCTGTGGAAACAGTCATCCTTCCTGCCCAGAGCTGTATGCCTCCTCTGGCATATGGAGTCAGGAGACCTGGCCCAAGCTATACCCATCTTTGGGTCTCAGTTTCCCCCTTGGCAAAGCAAGGAGCCTGGACTGATTTTCATCTTTGACATGGCTATCGTGCTCAAATATGGCTATTGTGCTCAAATATGGCTGAGTGCTCAAAGAGCACTCAGTCAGGACTGAGGACAAGACAAATGGCAGGAATATTCCAGACTGTTGATCAGTTTCAGGCCTGTGAACATCAGGTGAGTCCACCCTGCTGAGTGCAACTGTTGTGTAAAGTCACAAATGCCACGTTCCATCATAGACACTGACCTCAGGACCCAAGTCTGTGGGATCCCATTCCATGGAGCAATGCACAGAGACCCTGGTGCACAGCAGGCTCAGGAGTTGCCAACACTTACTGATCAGGGACATGGGCATAGTGGCTGAGAGGCTCCTGGCAGCCTGCAGCTGGACGGCTAGGGTTTGAATTCCGCCTCTACCTCTTACCAGATGAGTAATGTTGAGCAGGATCCCATAGGAAATGGATGTTTGAGCAGAGTTTGCAGGAGGGGCTGTTTACAGAGGTGTGTGCAGAACCCACAAAGAATGGGGCAGCCCCAGAAGGCTGTGCAACCTCTGGGACTGGATGGTCAGGAACAAGGGGCAAGGGGCATGTGAAGAAAGTGGTGGCAGCTGGAGCCCTGGGAGAGGGCCCGAGGGTGGGACCTGTGGCCAGGGAAAGAGGAAAGCAGCTCTGCAAAAACCAAGGCTGGCAGGAAGGGAGCTGGGCAAATACTCTGACCCCCTGTACTCCTGCCAATGCCCCTGTGGGTTGAGTCCAACTAGAAGCTAGAAGACAATGCAGTGGGTAAAGTTGAGGGCAGACACCAGCCCTCAGGGCACAGAGCAGGGAGGAGAAAGGTGGAGGGTGGGTCTGGAGGGCAAAGACCAGTACACATGAACTTTCTGGGCCTCTGTTTTCTGATTTGTAAAATGGTGATGATAACAACATCCATGGCATAGTACTAATGCCATAATAAATCTCTCTCTCTCTCTCTCTTGCTTTCTATCTATCCACTTATCTTTCTATCTACCCAGTACTTAGAACAGAGCCTGGCACACAGGCATGATGTATAAACGTCTGCTATTTTACCTATGTTATTACCATGCTCCCACTCACATTTGTTCCCTTCCTCCAGGCACCCAAGTTTTCATCTTCCCTTTTACCCCAGTGTGCTTCCTGTCAGCTGGCTCGTGGGAAGGGTCTATTAATCAGCTCCCACTAAGCTATACATAACTGATCATGACTTCAGGAGCTCCCTCTGCCTGGGAGCACTTGCATTTTACAGGAACTGCTGCACCTTCCTTACGGTGTGAAGTTCTGATGGTGGAACCTCAGGTCTTTTGTTGCTGTTGAAATTACAGGGGAGTGGTCTCCTCTTCCTGCATTGAATAATAATAACCAGTGGGGAAGATACTGGGGAGCAGGGAGGCTTCTGTAGTGCCGAGAGTGGCCCCTGCCCAGGGACAGAGCTGTGAGTCTCTGATAGGAGGAGGTGGTCAAGCTCCAGCCACTTGCCAACTTTGCCAACTTGCCAACTCTGGAGAAGCCAGCTCTGACCCTAAGCCTGGAAGAAGGGTCCTCTCCCCCTCAAAGCTGGGGCAGAGCTCCTTCAGGGGCCCAGATAGGGAGGTGCTCAGAGAGGGGTAACATGGCCCCGGGTTCCCCAGGAGGCTGGTGGTGAGTCTGGGATTTGAACCAAGAGGCCTGACCTCCAGGCCAGGGTCCTTCCTTCCCCTGCCCCCATCCCACCCTTCTCTGCTCTGGAGTACACACCCCTGAGTGGCCGGAGACATCCCTGGGCGGCAGTCTGACCTCACAGCTGGCCCTGGAGCAGTTCAGCCTTTCAGCCAGAGGGAAATATGTGTCCCAGAGAGGGTCCAAGAGTGACTCAGGCTGAGTGTGGACTGTTCGTGCTGCTGAAGCCCCTCCATCCTTGGCTTTGTCTGGCAGTTATGGCCTCTCTCCTGGGCCAGGTGGCTGTGGCCGTGACTCTACTCATTCCCATCTATGGAACTGCCCCTCAAGTAAGGTTTCAGTTGACCTCAGAATGGCCTTCTCTCCACCCCACGGCCTGCGAGTTCTCCAGGTCATCGGTCATATGCTCCGGGACACACATGTGAGCTGATTGTTTATGCAGTGTTTGCTCACAATAGCAACAAGCACCCCTTCTTCTGCAGCCCTTTGATGGTAAGATGCTGTCACACAGGAGGGGCTACAAAGTAGCTGGCAGCAGAATGCATCCACAAAACAAGCTCAGGCTAGTGAAAGCATCTGGCAAACAAGCTCAGACTCAAGAAATCATCAAAAGAAGAAGAGAAAAGAAAAAAAAAAAAAAAAAACAAGCTCAGGCTCAAGCTCTTTCCTCTCAGCTCGTGACTCATTTGTACACATAGGCCTTGCTCCATGGTGTCAGGGTCAGCTCCCCTCGGCCACATCTCAGCCTTGCGAGCCTTTGTGAACCCTGACACAGCACCACTTCCAACCCAGGTGCCTCGGATTCCAAGGTTGAGAAGAGGAGGCTGTGGGGCATCAAGGATCTTAGAAACACAATGAAATCTCAAGACGTTAAAATTGAGAGGTTCTTCATTTTGCATAAATGTGCAGTTTTCTTGTGGTCTGAGCTCCCATCAGATTCTCAAAGTGCCTCTGTATTAATCCGGGTAGACTAGGTAATGCTGTGGTAACAAACAATCCCAAATTCTGATAACAGAATCCCAAGTGACTGATAACAAGGGTGAATCTTCAGACAGCCACTGGATGGAGTCTATTTCCTGTCCCTGTTTTTCCCTAACATCCAGCTGCCCATCTATGTAAGAATAAACAAAACAAGAAAAGCCAAATGTAACCAAATTGTCATACTGATTTTCCTTTGTGTGACAGATACACAAAGAACCAGGTGTTTTATGAAGCACGACTTCATTTAATCTTGTGAGGCAGAGGAGGAAACTGAGGCTTGCAAAAGGGAAGTGACTTTCCCTAAGTCACCTGGCTAGTTGTCTAGTCAGAAGCTGGGCTGAGATTTGAACCCAAGCCCCACCTAGTAGCTACACTGACTGAACACAACCACATGCGATGTTTCCACATACGATGTTTCCAACCACATTGCTACTGGTTCTAGTACTTGTATTGTGCTTTTGAGTTTACATAGCATTTCCATTAGTTTGGCAAATATTTACAAGCACCTCCTGTATTAGTCTGTTCTCACGCTGCTGATAAAGACATACCTGAGACTGGGCAATTTGCAAAAGAAAGAGTTTTAATGGACTTAAAATTCCACGTGGTTGGGGAAGCCTCACAATCATGGCAGAAGGCAAGGAGGAGCAAGTCACATCTTACATGGATGGCAGCAGGCAAAGAGAGAACTTGTGCAGAGAAACTCCCGTTTTTAAAATCATCAGATCTCGTGACACCCATTCATTATCACGAGAACAGCATGGAGAGACCTGCCCTCATGATTCAATCATCTCCCACCGGATCTCTCCCACAGCACGTAGGAATTATGGGAGTTACAAGTTGAGATTTGGGTGGGACACAGAGTCAAACCATATCACCTTTCATGTGCTGGCACTGTTCTAGATGCTAGGGTTCTAGGGGTGAATACAATTGACACAGGGCACATGGAAGGGCAGAGAATGGATTGGGGGTAGCAAAGAGAATTGTTGGACCAGTGACTAATGAGGAGTCAAAGCTTTAACTGGAAGGAATGACACCTGCTGGGAGCTTCAGACTCCATAGCAGATTGACCAGAATCATCCATGTGCCTTCCACAGCAAACTAAGTCACTCTACAACCAAGGCAGGGGGAAGTTTCCCAAAAGGAATCCTGGAGATGTCTCCACACCACAAAGACTGGGCTGCATTTTTTAAACTGTGGAATCACATTCATCATTTTGTCCCCAGTGGCATGGGATCTGGTTTAGAGAAGATTTTCCCCAAATATTTATGGAATGAACGGGTTAACAAACAAATGAATGGATGGATGGTGACTGAGGCTGGGCAATGCCCTTTTACTCTACGGGCCTCTGTTTCCTCATCTGTCCACCAAGGTGATGTCCAAGGGCCTCTTTCTCACTGACATCTGACAGCAGTGTGCCTGTGTGACTGGAAACCCTGCTGGCCATGTCTGCCCAAACAGAGACCGTGTGTCAGTCTCCAAAGCTGACTTCTGTATTGTGTGGGTAATTTTGCCCCAGAGACGATTGTTCACACTGTGATCATGGGAATCGATTCCAGCAGCATTGTTGTGGAGATAGTTAGAATTCTCTAGGGCCAGAGTAGCTGCGCTGAAGGACTCTGTGGCCAGGATTCATGGTTGGATGCAGACGGGTGTGACTCTAGGAGCAGAGACAGGAAATGTTTTTTCCCCAAATACCTCTTCTGCTGCTGCCTGAAATTCCACCATTTGTGATTTATTCCACTGGGTTCAGCATTGCCTTTCCTTTGGTGGGTCTTCTCTATAAGTGCTAAAAGCCTTCGTGGAGTGATGGAACTTTTAAATAAAATTTAATTCTTTTCTTAAACTTATTTTTTGGAGATGAGGTCTCATTCTGTCACCCAGGCTGGGGTGCAGTGGCACGATCATAACTCACTGCAGCCTCAACTTCCTGGGCTCCAGGGATCCTCCCACCTCAGCCTTCCAGTAGTTGGGACTACAAGCTCATGTCTTCATGCAGTTTTTTTTTAAGAGACGGGATCTTGCTATATTGCCCAGGAAGGTCTCAAACTCCTGGGCTCAAGGAACCCTTCTGCCTTGACTTCCCAAAGTGCTGGGTTTACAGGTGTAAGCGACAGCACCCACCCAAATTCAATTTCTGATTGCCTTTTATATGCCAGCCTCTGCACAAAGGGACTGAGATAGATATGAAAATAGTAACTATGACAATAATATAACTATACCATTTTTTTCAATTAAAAAGTTTTAAATTGGTACATAATATTTGCACATGTTTTTGGGGTACATGAGATAATTTGATACATTAATAAAATGTGTAAAGACCAAATCAGGGTAAATTGAGATATCCATCACCTTAAATATTTATCTTTTCTTTCTGCTGGGAACATTAGAATTATTATCTTCTAGCTGAAATATATAATAAATTAATGTTAATTATGGTCACCCCACTTATCTATCAAACCCCAGGTCTCATTTCTTCTATCTAAGTGTATATTGGTACCCATTAATCAACTTCTCTCCATCTCCCCCCTCCTTCCTCCTCTTCTGGCCTCTGGTAACCACAAATCTACTCTCTACCTTCATGAGATCCACTTTTCAGCTCCCACATGAGTGAGAACATGCAATATTTATCTTTCAGTGTTTGGCTTATTTCACTGAACATAATGACCAAACAGTTACATCCATGTTACTGGCAAATGATAGGATTTCATTCTTTTCTATGGCTGAATACTATTCGTCTGCGCATATGTACCACATTTTCTTTATCCATTCATCCACTGATGGGCATTTAGGTTGATTCTACAATCACCGTTTGTTGAGAATTTAGTATGTAGCACTTTGGTTACATTAGCTCTTACCTCAACCCTTGGAGATATGTATGTATCTTTGGCGACATTTTACAGATGAGAAAATTGAGTCAGAGAGGCTGAGACACTTGCCCAATGTAACATAACCGAATTTCTCCTGTTGCATAGCCACTATGCTACAGCCACCTGACCTATGAGGGTTTATGTCTAGTGAGGAGAAAGACCTGGTGGTAGAACAGAATCCATGCTAAACAGAGGAATAAACAGTTAGCCATGAGGCAGCCAGGTGTAGATGATCAGGCTGAGATTTTATTCCAGCTGGTTCTTGAAGGACAAGAAAGATTTTCATATACTGAGAAGGAAAGAGGGAAGTCACACCTGGGAAAGTTACAGGAGCCAAACCCCACACAAGGCTGTCTGTGTGTTGGCCTCAGGATGGGTGAAGAATACAGTGAATGGAAAAAGAGGCATGAGTCGTGTGGGTCAGGTCACGGAAGTCAATGGGGGAGCCACTGAGGTTGTAGCAGAGTGGAAACCTGTGATGTCTGCTTTGAAATACTCCCTCTCTTGAAAAACTGTCACAGGCTAGAGAGGGCTGGGCAGACGTAATAACTAAACATAATAAGGCGTCCTGGATGGGATCCTGGAACAGAAAAAGGACATTAGGAGCAAAACTGATGGTACCCAAACAGGTATGGAGTTTAGCTAATAGTAATGTACCAGTGTTGATTCATTAGTTATGGCAAATGTATCGAAGCATTTAACAATAGGGGAAACTAGAGGAAGGGTCTATGGGAACTCTGTATTATCTTTGCAAGTTTTCTATAAATCGCAAACTCTTCTTAAATACATTTATTTAAATAAAAACATTTACTCCCTCTGCAGGCTGTGTGGAGGATGGAGTTGAGTGAGGAGGGTCAGGATGCAGAGAGCGTGTGTGAAGGAAGCCACCACCATCCTACTGTGGCAAGGACCTGTGACCTGCAGGGGCCAGAGGGGCTGGAGGGAAGGGGGCAGAAATGGAAAACTCACTGGCACTGGGGGAGGCAGAACTTGGCAACTGGTTGCATGTGAGGGCTGAGCTGGAGACATGAGTCAAAGGTGATGTGACTCTCCTGTCCTGAGCCCAGTGACAGGCACAGAGCAGATCTCATAAAAGGAAGGATAGGATTGCCATAGACCAACATGGGCAGCTTGGGGAGAGAGGAAACATACCAAATTCAATACCACTCAGCAATCCCGTGTTCTGATCGTGATGTTGTTTATTGGGTAGCTAGATTCTTCACAATGGTGCCTCCCAGACTATTGGTGGCCAAGAACCAGGTTTTTTGTTTTTTAAATGTATTTCCAGTCCAGGGAAGAGCAATGTTTTGGTCTACATCCTGTTCAGTGAGACAAGTCCACGGAGACTGTGCCTGGAAGTCACGCATTTTTAAAGTGCTGTAGAAGTTTTTGATCCCTTACTCTCCATTTTTATTTTTATCTCACTGCAGACCAGTTAAAACATTGTTTATGGACCGGCACTAGTCCACTTCAAACCTCCAACTATCCGATGGTTAGGGACTATGAATCTCAATTTACAAATGACAGAACTGAGACTCAAAGAGATTTAGAAACTATCCAAGGGCTCACAAAACTGGTAAGTTGCAGAGAGCAAGGATTTGTTCTGTGATCTGTCTATCTCTAGAAGCAAAGCTCCCATTCGCTGCCCGTGACCCATCAGTGCTCAGGCAGTCCTGCTGCTGGCCTCTTGCCTCCTGCCCTGCAGGTTGTTTTCAAAGTTTCTCTTCACTCCTCTTCCCTGGAGGCTGAATCATGGGTTACTTTGACTCAAGAAAAGGAGGATGTGGAGGGGAGTGTCTAAAAAACCTTTGCCAGAGGTGACCTCATAACCATCTCCCCCGGGCTCAGTGGACCGTGCAGAGAGCTCAGGCCAGTGGAGACCTCAACAGAGTGGCCAGGAGCACTGACCCTGACACTGGCATAATTCCAGTCTCTGCCGCTGACAGATTAGGAAGGGAGGGAGGTCACACAGGGAGGTCACTCAGGGAGGGAAGGTCCAAGGCTCGCCTCTTCGGTGAACTCAGGCAGCGCTTAGCAGCAGCTACAAACAACAGTGGAAAGGTTGGAGAACCCATCACATGCCAGACAGGGGGCTAAGTGCGCAGATACCAATTTGTGTTTACTTTTGCTCTGTGGAAAATCAGGAGGATAAGGTCTATTTGGTTTTTACTTTCCCCAATGAGTTATCTCCCACTCTGAGACTGCAGCTGGACTTTTGGGCTTCCTCTCTGCAGGGCCGTGTGCAAAGATGAGAGGGAAGTGTGTTGGAAGCAATCTTCTTTTCAGGCTTCTGAGAAAGCCCAAGCTTACAGAGGAGATGGTGCCAGAGAAAGGCACAGACAGTGCTTCTGGAAGGCGAGGTGGCCACGGAGATTGGAAGATTCTCCAGCCCTCAGGAAAGGGGCTGAAAATCTGTGTGTGTATGAGTTGGGGGACCCTCCTGGGGCAATGGCTATACTGTCTGCCTAGGGAGGCTTCCAGCCTCTTCAAAGATGCATTCATTCATCAGAGAGTCACCAAAACCCCACTGTGTCTAGGTCCTGGGGACACAGTGATAAACAAGACAGACTTTCAGAAAATAACAGCAAGACAGACTTTCAGAAAATAACAGCACGTTTCTTGCACACTGCATTTCATAGAGCCAGAGGCTATCCTCCAGCTCCTGGCTGGGGTAGTTCCTCTTTGCTTGAATTCTCCCTTCCAGTCTCTGCTTGTTCATCCTATTTCACAGCAGAGAGACACTCTCTTGCTCAAAACCTTGATATACAGTGGCTCCATTTTGGCAAGGATAAAGCACAGGTTCTTTGTCAGAGTGCAGGAGGTCATTAGAATAGAATGAATGGTATCACCATCACTTGCACACACTCCTTGGGTGCATGTTTCCCCCTCACCCTCTAGGACCAGGCTCAGCTGCTGCCCTTCCAGCCTCATTTCCCAGCACATGCGTTCCCCTTGTGTTGTGCTCTGGCAACACCATCGCTCCTTACAGTTCACTTTCCAGTCTCTGCTCCCTTCTTCAGAATGTTTCCTCTGTTCCAACTGAGTTCTGGATTTTTCATTTCTCTGTATATTGAAATCTTACTAATCACCCAAGGCCTAGCTCACATATCACCTCCACTGGGAAGCCTTCTGATTTCCAGAGTCAGAAAGAACACTTATCTACTCTCCATTCCCAGCCAACTTGACATACTCATTATAACCTCCTCACTCCTAGCCAACACTTTGCATTTCTTCTGAAGTGCGTTCTGAAGAACACATTGCTGGTAGGCTACTCTCTGTTTGGCCCTCACACTGTTCCTGCCCATGTAGAATCTGCTTATCAAAGCAGTGTATTAATCAAGGTTCTCCAGAGAAGCAGAACCAGAAGGATGGACTGACTGATTGACTATGAGGAATTGGCTCACACAATTATGGAGGCTGACGAGTCCCACAGTCTGATGCTGCAAGCTGGAGACCCAGGAAAGCCAGTGGTATATTTCAGTCCAAGTCCAACAGCCTGAGAACTAGGGGAGCTGATGGCATAAATCCCAGTCCAAGGGACACAGAAGATGAGATGAGATGACCCAGATCAACAGGCAGACAGGAAACAAAAGGGCAAATTCTTCTTCCTTTGTCTTTTTGTTCTCAGACTGGATGATTCAGACCCACATTGGTGAGTGCACTCCACTTTACTGAGCCCACTGGTTCAAATGCTAACCTTGTCTGGAAATACACTCACAGAGGCACCCACAAATAACATTTAATTTGGCTATCCTTGGCAAGTCAAGTTGACACATACAATTAACCATCATAGGCTGCTGTTCGCAAACCTGTTTATCTGAATTGTTCTGTCGTTGTTGATGACACATCTACAGAGGCTTAGCATACAACCAGTTCAGAGGGAGCAGGGGGACAGAACGTTTCAAAAGAAATGGCTCCAGGAAACAGGAACCTAAGCTTACACAGTGTGTTTAACTCAATAGAGAAATGTTTATAGTTCTGGACAAAATTAGGGGCTAAATTACTCATAGGTTTATAGAGAGTAAACAAATGAAAGGGGAAAGCAATTATTAGCTGAAAAAACAAAAGCTGTTCAAAAGAAAGAAAATATAATTATAGTACACTAGGTGGCTCAGCTGTGAACAATATTTATATAATCATAGTCACGTCAATACTGAATAAGAGACAGATAAAAATGGCCGGGCGCGGTGGCTCAAGCCTGTAATCCCAGCACTTTGGGAGGCCGAGGCGGGCGGATCACGAGGTCAGGAGATCGAGACCCTCCTGGCTAACACGGTGAAACCTCGTCTCTACTAAAAATACAAAAAACTAGCCGGGCGCGGTGGCGGGCGCCTGTAGTCCCAGCTACTCGGAGGCTGAGGCGGGAGAATGGCGGGAACCCGGGAGGCGGAGTTTGCAGTGAGCCGAGATCGCGCCACTGCACTCCAGCCTGGGCGACACAGCGAGACTCCGTCTCAAAAAAAAAAAAAAAAAAAAAAAAAAAAAAAAAGAGACAGATAAAAATTGTGATACAATCATATTGAAAGGATGGGAGTCTGGGAAGTGTTGTGTCTGCATGTGTACATGTGCTTGTGTGTGTGCACACATGTGTACTTGTGTGTATGTTAGGATTAGGGGAGAAGTGTAAGAGAGATAAGCTATCATCTTTGACATTGATGGCTAATGTCAAAAAAAGAAAAGTCAAGAATCAATGCTGATAAGATATCAGCATTCCCACATTAATTACAGCATTATTCACAATAGCCAAGATAGAATGTAGAGGAGAAAATATAATTTCTTTTCCTTCTCTCATAGCTTCTTATCTGAGACGCTCTCCTGTAAACAAAATTCAGATTAGCAAGAGAAAAACCAGCAAAAATGTATTGGTGTGTGCTGTACCCATCACAGGGGAGAGGGAATATTTCTCTCTCAAGGCAGTGGCTTAGGGGCCTTGCTTAAACAGTATTTTTTAAAGCAGCCATAAATTCTATAGTGACAAGACAAAGAAGAGAGCAGCCTCAAGATTCCACAAGGCAGCAAATTGTAGGAAGGTAAATTTATGGGAAGAGTAATGTCTGCACCTAGATCTTCTGGCACTGCTGTCTCTGAGTTGATAAGCAAGCATTGGAAAGAAGCCCCTCATTAGGCAGGAAAAGGCAAGGAAGATGGCAGGAAGACCTGTTCCTATAAATCACCATTAGGCAAGCAGAGGGAGGGGTAGAGTGTCCCCCTACATTTTAACCTTCTTCAGTTCGACAATCACCTGTGTTCCAGAAAGGAATATTTTTGTTTCCTTCAATTGAATCAACTTATATCAATCAATGGATGAATAGATGAAGAAAACGTGGTGTATATATACAATGGAATACTATTCAGCCATGAAAAGTAAGGAAATCCTGATATTTGCAACAATATGAATGAATCTGGGGGGGCATTATGTTAAGAGAAACCACCCATGCACAGAAAGACATGATCTCGCTTATATGTGAAATCTAAAAAAGTCAAAATCATAGAAACAGAGATTGAAATGATGGTTAATAAGGGCTGGGGGTTGAGGAAATTGGGGTCATGTTGGTCAAAGAACACAAAATTTCAATTAGATAGGAGAAATAAATTCAAGAGGTTTATTGTACATCATGCTGACTATAATAACAGCGTATTGTATACTTGAAAAGTGCTGAGAGTGGATTTTTAAGTGTTCTCACCACAAAAATGAGCATGTGAGATAATGCATATGTTAAACAGGTTGATTTAGCCCTTCCACAACGTACACGCATACCAAATGTCATGTTGTATACTATAAACATGCACAAGTTTTTCTTGTCAATTTAAAAAATTAATGAAAGGAAAACAGAAAAAATCAAGGGTCAGAATTATAAGCCCGTTATATAGAAATATGTAGAGAAATACTCCAAAAGGTGTTAAAAATGGTTGCCTCTTGGGGCTAGGGAGGAGTGAATACAGAGACTGTTGTTTTTATTATAAATGTTATGGTACTATTTGACTTATTTATTTATTTATTTATTTGAGACGAAGTATCACTCTGTTGCCCAGGCTGGAGTGCACTGGCATGATCTCAGCTTACTACAACCTCTGCCTCCCAGGTTCAAACAATTCTCTTGCCTCTGCCTCCTGAGTAGCTGGAACTACAAACATGCACCACCACACCCAGCTATTTTTAGTAGAGACGGGGTTTCACCATGTCGGCCAGGCTGGTCTTGAACTCCTGACCTCGGGTGATCCTCCTGCTTCGGCCTCCCAAAGTGCCGGGATTACAGGCATGAGCCACTGCACCTGGCCCTGTTTGGCTTCTTAAAACTAAGCACATACATTGTTTTAATTAAAATCAAAATTAAAATTAAAAATGTAAAAGTAGGTATAAGACAAGTTAACTGCTGTTCTCTCCCAAACGGCAGACCCTGAGATCTGTGCCCAGCTGTTACTGGGGCCATTCATTCCCTAGGGAAGGGGATGTGGAGAATCTGCTCCAACACAGCTGCTTTGTCTGGTGGTGTTTTCTTTTTCATGGCTCAGAAGCACAGGGTGAACTAGCTCCTCATTAAATGACATGCTTCATGTTAGGTGTCAGCATGGGGGAAGGCATTAGGTGGAAGGATGTTTGGGAAACACTTGCAGACTGGGGTTAAGGTGTTTGTTTTTCCTCTGAGACCCAGACACTTCTGGTAACTATTGTTCCCAAGTGTGGTTTTTTGAAAACTCATTCTTTGCAAATTCCACAGGCAGCCCAGACTGATTCGTCCGTCTAGGAATCTGAGGGGTCAAGAGCAGAAATAACATTTTATAGGAGAAGGGGGATCAAAGCCAACAGGCTCTTTGCAGAATCCACCCAGGTCTTGCACTTTCAGGATCACACCTCATTAACAGCGGCAGAGCCTCACCAGGTTGGTTTTTAATCAGCTGCCCTTCAGTGAGCGCTGGCTCTTTGTCAGACGTTTTCCAGGCAAACTATTTGTACTGGAGCTGGGATAAGTCCTGATGATCCCAAAGCAGGACCCAAAGCCCACCATATCAGAGGTCTTGTCCCTTGTCTGCCAACATATATGGCTCTTGTTTCTTGATGTCCTTTCCCCCTTCAAGCAATTGCTTATATTTCTCTAAAGCTTTAAATTAATAAAGTACCTCATTCGACCTGTGTAATATCAACATGGGATGGGCAAGAATTACTGTTTCCACTTTACAGGTGGGGAAACTGAGGCTCAGAGAGGTTAAGGGACTTGCCCACTATCACACAGCTTGAAAGGGCAGAGTTGGGAATTGAACTCTGGTTTTCCAAAGCCTCAGCCAATACTCTTTTCTCAACATTAGACACCTGAAGGTGCCAGCCTCCAACCCTGAATGCAGTGGCCCATGTGCGTTCACACGGCATAGCACCTGAGCTAGCTCACCTGCCTGCTTTCCTTAGGTTATCCTTCAGTGGAGTCAACTTCCCAGGCCTTTCAAGCTCCTGCCCCTTCCCCAATCTTGACCTCTTTTCTAGAGCCTGGTTTTCAGCTCTAACCATCAATTGGACAGAACCTGAAGCTAACTCACTCCAAATGGTGCATGAATGCCACTCAGGCCCTCCCAGGTCAGAGTAGACAAAATCCTGGATTTGATGTTAGCTACAGATCCCAGCTCTGCAACTCAAGAGCTGTGACCTTGGGCAAAATCCTAAGGCAGTCTGGGCCTCAATGTCCTCTTCTTTGAAGTGAGGGCAGTAATTCTCATCTCAATATGGTCTTTATAGATCAGATAACTAAATTATTTGTCAACTGTACAAAGGAAAGAGAATATTAATATCAGCAATAATAATATCTGCCTTACACCCCATGCCTTTTCTTTTTTTTTTTTGAGACGTAGTCTCACTCTATCGCCCAGGCTAGAGTGCAGTGGCGTGATCTTGGCTCACTACAACATCAGCCTTCTAGGTTCAAGTGATTCTCCTGCCTCAGCCTTCCAAGTAGCTGGGATTACAGGCACCCACTACCATGCCCGCCTAATTTTTTATTTTTAGTAGAGACGGGGTTTCACCATGTTGTCTAGGCTGGTCTGGAATTCCTGACCTCAAGTGATCCGCCCACCTTGGCCTCCCAAAGTGCTGGGATTACAGGCATGAGCCACCGTGCCAGGTCACCCCATGCCTTTCTTATGAACGGTGTGTCATTCTCTGCACTTCACAGGTGGGGACACTCAGAGATAATATTTGACTTGCCCAAGGCTATACAGTGAGTTAATGGGAGGTTCAGGTCTAGATCTTAACTCTGTTTGTTCCAAGTTTAATGTTCGTCCATTAAATGGTCCATTACCGTTTGCCCAAAATCAAACATTTGCCTCCCTGAGGCCAGGCGCAGTGGCTCACACTTGTAATCTCAACAATTTGGGAGGCTAAGGTGGGCAGATCACTTGAGCCAAGGAGTTCAAGACCAGCCTGTGCAGCAGGGTGAAACCCCATCTCTACAAAAAGTACAAAAAATTAGCCAGGCATGGTGGTATGCACCTGTAGTACCAGCTATTTGGGAAGTTGAGGCAGAAAGAGTGCTTGAGGCCAGGCAGTTGAGGCTGCAGAGAGCTGTGATCGCACCACTGCACTCCAGCCTGGGCAACAGAGAGAGATCAAATTTGCCTCCCCATGTAAATATCCATCGTGTACCTGGATCAGTCAGTCCCTATTGCTCAGCCTTCTTGAAAGCGTTTTAATACTTTCATTAAAAATTTATATTTCTTAAGATGCTTTTGGCTGCAAGTAATATATATCTAAAACATGAGGGAAATATGTGACATCACACACAAGCAGTCTAGCCCCAAGGGTTAGTGAATTCAGGGCTCAGTGGCACCATGAGCAAGTGGTAGGATGCATGCAGCAATTCCAAGGATTCATGCAGGCAGGATGAGTTCAGAGAAGAAGTGGGGTGTTTGCTGCCGTGTGTCTCTTTATATTCACGAGGAAGCTTTTCCAGGAACTAGTCCCCTTCCCCTTATGACTCATTGGCTAGAACTGTATCACATGCCCAGATTAAACCCATCCCTGGCAAAGGGGAAAGAATGACCAAGACTGGCTTAGACTAATCAGTGTCCTCTCCTAGGGTGGGCCTGGGGCTGGGCATCACCTTCCAGAACACATGGGAAGGTGAGTACCTAAGCAAGATAAAGGCACTGGCAACAGTCTAGAGCAGAGCTGTCCAGTAGTATTTTCTGCAATGATGCGAATGTTCTATATCTGTCCTGCATAATACAGAGTAATATGCCTACTCTACTGGGCGCTGCAGGCCTAGAGTGTGTGTACGAGCATGTGTTGTGTGTCTGTGTGCCTGTCAGATAGGTAATGAAGTGTCTGCCCCAGAGTTAATGAGCTGTACTTTCCTGGGAATACTCATATTCTGAATAGGAAATAATATCTTAATACCAAAAGATGGAAAATCTAATGGTGGAATTTCAGGCTGAGACATGGGAATGAAAAATGGGAGAAAGAGCTGTGGAAAGAACCACAGAACATCACCTATGACATCTCCATGGGAGGACTGATGCCCCCTTCCTCCTCCCCACCCCCTCCCAAGGGAAAGAGAGGCTGATTGGAGGTAATAAACTAGTGGGTAGACGAGGGGAGATAAAAAGTTCCCAGCAGGCCCAGATCAAAGAGTAGGTGAGGAAAGTCTCTGGCTCAGAACCTCAGGGGAGTAGCCTCCTGTGAGGTTGCACCCCAGGACCTACCATGGCTGCACCTAGGAGAGTGGGTGGGCCAAGGTCCTGGAGCTGCCCTTTCTGCCTTCTCCTCCCCCTCTTACTCCCATACTCCTTTCCATCCCTGCCCACTCCCTTCTTCTCACCTCCCCCTTTCCAGCCTCCTGCTTCTCAGTCCCTCTGCTTCTTCTTTCCTCTGTCTCCCTCAGTTTTCTGTATCTTTCCTTCCTTGCTTGTTTCCACTCCTCCACTTCTCTCTTCTTCACTTCTCAGCATCCTGCCAGATTTTAAACTCTGCTCAAAAAGCTTCTCCAAACCCCTTCTCTTTCCTGAGTTTGCCATATCCTCCCAGGCTCTGCCTCCTTCACCCAGTCCCCTGCCCCAAATCCACCCCTGCTCTTTCCTGGCATGGATGCCCACTTGGAGGAGGAGCCTTCTGGAGACACCGACCCTGGACCCCAAGTTGTGAGTCTGATGGTGGAAATCCTTGGCCCCCAGAGCGGGCCCAGCCAGGGGTTGGAGGACCAATTTGGGAATGAAAAGGTTTTCTGGAGCCCTTCAAATCACACAGTGCTGGAGAAGGTAAGCTTGGGGGCATGCTGTGGTGAGGACCCGGGTACTAGAAGTAACCCATTTTCCCCTGTCTTTGGGTTCTTGGGCAGCCCACAGAGACATGAGATGAGTCTCTGAGCCAAAGGACCTGCCATGGTTTCTAGTAACGGGGTTGAATGCAGCTGGAAATTCTCCCCGTCCCCTCCCATGCTGGCCTGAAGGGGTTTCAGAAGAATGCCACAGGGAGGGTCTGAGAGCTCAGCAGTTCATTGGCCTCATCTTCTTTCTCCACGGAAGCATCTGGGCTTCCAGAGAGGAGAGGGACGCCCAGCACACATGGTGAAGATTTGGAGCTCTCTTCCCTGCTCCCAGCAGGCTGGCCTGCTGCTGTGATGCCATGGGTCACTATCCTGGACGGCAGCTGCTCCTGACTTGAAATTGTCACTCTCCGAGGGCTTCCCAAATTTCTGAAACCTGGGAGTGGCATCAGGGCTTAATCAGCTACTGGGAAGGAGGAATGACTTCATCAGAATTCTTTCCAGTTTCTAGTCTTCACTGTATTTTTAAGGGCAAAATGCCACCACCCAGACCCTTTTCAAAGGTCCAAACAGCTTTCAAACAGGACAGAAAGGGACTTCTGCTCTCCAGGAAAATGCTCTATCCCAAGTCATAAACAGCCCGAGTAACCCTACCCCAGTGTGGCCAAACTGTAAATGCTGGCTTTGTTCAGGGAAGGGGCCTGGTAGAAGGATCAAGTCTGAGTGGTGTGATTGCTTTCCCTCCTGGGCACTGCATGGTGGGGGATGCCAGTGATCCTGTGCCAAGCAGTGCAGCCCACCCAGGTAGCAGTGGACGGGCCTCTGAAGCCCATGGGCGCTGAGTTCACAGAGATGGGAGTGGTGGTAAGCCTGGCCCAGGCTGAAGGGCTTCATCATAAACACTCTGTTCTGCTACCAGGCAGCCCACCCTTCTGAGCAAACACTTCTAAGGTCCTGGGGGGTCTCTGTTGGACATTCAGAGTTCCTCCCTATTCCCTCCCATCCCTCTCTCCTCCCTCCTCTTATCCCCGCACTGACCCTCCTCTGATCACATGCCAAGATCTAACACCCCCATCGGCCCTACTTACCTCTTTGCCTGTGCTTCCAATGTCTCCACCTCATCTACCTCCATGGTTCTATCAAAGTCCAAGTCAAAAGTTGCCTCTTCCTTGAAGCCCTTCCAGATCTCTGCCCAGAACTGAGCAACTTCCTTCTTTGTCTCTGATGACTCATTTGATAGGTTTATCAGAATAAATCATGGTCTGCCTTGCTTTAGAGTTCACCCTACATGTCTGTCATCCCACCCATGTATCTTTGGGTCTATCTGTCCTTCCTGCACTTCCACCTGTGCCAGGCACAGTGTCCTGTTAGAACAGGGCGCTCAGCCCCCTTGGTGAAGACTCACTCCCTTTCAAGTTTTGCAGCACTGCGTACTAACAGCTGGCATTTACTGAGCACTTACTATGTGCCTGGTCAGAGTCTAAGTAATTTATGGGCATTAATTCATGCACCCTCATCATAACCCTATGAAGTGGTACTGAAGTTACCCCCATTTTACCCATGAGGAAGCTAAGGCACAGAGATGTTGAGTAACCAGCTCAGAGCCAACCAGTAGCAAAGCTTAGATTTAACTCTGGGCAGCCCCTGCCCTTTCACCTCTGCTCCCTGTCTCAATGTGGCTGTGGACATGGGCTCTGACTGCAGGAGTTGGAATCAGGGCTGTACCTTCCCTAACTCTGTAACTTTGATGGGGTTACTTAACTCTCTGAGCTCAAGTTTCCTTGTGTGAGACAGAGGCAATAACAGTACATCCCCACATCGTAGCATCGGCACGAGAACTCAGTGAAACCGCGCGGCAGAAGGTTTCACACAGCGCTTGGCGGATAGAAAGGGCACCGTGCTTTCTATTCCTGCCGTAACACTCGGCTTCAGAATGGTCCCAGCCAGCAGCTTGCAGCCCAGGCATTGAGAGCTGGAGATCCCAGGCAAGTGCCCAGCAGGGTCTCACATTGCAAGCTCTCAGGTAAGGGCCACTCCTGCCCAGGACCCTGGCATGAGGTGGGGGAAAGGTCCAGGTAGCACAGCCACCCAGCACCTCCCAGCCTCACTCATCCCAGAACTGTAGAAACAACCTGCCCTCATTGTCCCAGAGCCACAAGGATGGGATTCCAACACTAGAAAACAAACCCCAAACACTCAACATGCAGCAATAGGGTTGCCTCAGAGGCCCAGAGTGAGAAGATTCCTTAATGTCTTTTATGAAAGGGATCAGCTGCCATCCCCAGGCTAACTATCATTTCTCAAGCTCTCTCCTGAGGCCAGAGAATTGTACTGTCATTTCTAACGGCCTCAAAAGATGTGTGCAGGCAGACAAGGCCCGGAGGGAAAGACCAAGAGTAAAAAGAGCTATCATGTTGGGCTAGAGGCACAGTGGGGTGTGTGTGCTTCTAGAACATTATTTAATGGTGATGTTAGATCCCCTCACCCACCCCCTGCCTTTAAAAAACACTGGGAGTAAGTGACATTGTTTCAGGCACATGTGCTGTGTTTGCCTGTGTGGCACCCGTTCACCCAGGTTACAAGATTCTCAGGTTCTGATGCCAGACCTGGCTCCCAGGTGAAGCCTGTGACCTAAGCCTGGCCCTTTAAAGCATCAGGTGCCGTGGGCTGTAGAGTCGCTGGAAGGTGAGCATGTGACACCAGGAGCCCAGTGAAACTGACTTCTGGGACCTTCCTTTGCACAATGGGGTACTACAGACCTTGAGCGACTGGTGGCTGCCACATGGAGAGGCCTGGCAGAGACTGAAGCCACTCCGAGGGCCAGTGAGGGGTGGTGAGGGAAGCGGACACTGGGGGTATTGTTTGAGCCTCTGGATGCAGCTTTCCTTGAAGAGAGCTCTTGGCCTGGATTTTCCTCCCTCTGGGAATCAAGGACATGGGTTGTGGAGCCGGCTTGCCTTGGCCAACTCTTGCTCTACTACTTGCCAGCAGTGAGATTGGAGATGAGCCCACCCTCTGCCTCCTCTTTCTCATCTGTGAAATGGAAATAAGAATGCCTGCCTCTAGGCTGTTGTGCAGATTAAGTGAGCTCATGTACCTAAAGCAAACGCAAGTACTAAGCATGCTGGTCTTCCTCAATATCTATTAACAACTTTGAGCTAGGTTCCTTCCACTGGCGACTGAACGTGTCCTCACTGCCACACGGTGCCACGGTTAGAAACATCTTCTCAGACCAGCATGGAGGAAGGCTAGGCAACTGGCCCTGCCATGAATAGGCCTGTCCACAGGACCAGATCCTGTGGCTATCAGTCCCATCTTTGGCCACAGTGCTGCAGACTCCTTCACTCATAACATGGGCTGGTTCTATGTCCTCTAGGATCCCCCGTCTCACCAGGCAAGGACTGGAACTAGCTGCCCTGCAGAGTTCAGGGGCCTGGTGAGCCTGGATACAGATGAGCCCACTGACCAGGCCATAGCTTCTTTCTTCCCTGATCCATTGGTCTCACTTGGAAGACAGCCACTGACTCACTGCCCTGCCCAACCCTCCAGTGCCCTGTGCAACGAACACCTCCCTTACTCAGCCCATGGCAGCCTCACCCCAGGAGTGGACTCTGGCAATGCATGTCCAGCCTGCCCTGAACATCTGGATCTTCCAGAACATAAAAAAACCTGACACCCTCCTACCAAAGGAAATCTCAGAGGGGCCAAAACCAACAGAACCAAGAGCATAGCACAGTTACAGTAGCAGCTGTGATGTATTGAGCATGGGATGAGGAGGGGTTCCTTAACCATGGAGTGGTGATGCAAAGCTAGACCCTGGCCAGGAAAGCACCCCACACACTCAGCCAGGGCCGTACATCTGCAGGGGCTGCTGCCAAAGCATGGGAACAAAGCCAGAGCTGGGTCTTCTTCTATCCAGTCACACCACCAGCCTGGGAAGTAAAATCTCCTCTTCCTCCCTTCCTTCCTTCCTCCCCGGTCTAGCAACTGAGTGTGCACTCTCTGACAAGCCCGAATCCCCCGTGTTAACTCTTTATTGCCGCATAAAAATCACCCCAAAACTCAGCAGCCTAAAACAGTGAACGCTGATTGTCTCCCACAGTTTCTGAGACACAGCAATCTGGGGGCGGCTCAGCTGGTGGCTCTGCCTGGGGCCTCTCATGAGGTCAGGCTGTCTGCGGGGCTGCAGTTCTCCCAGGGCTTGTCGGCTGTTGGGGGAGCTGCTCCAGTCTCACCTTCTGTTGGCAGGAGGCTTCAGTCCGTCCTGCTCCACTGGGCTACTCGCGGCATGGCAGCTGGCTTCCCCCGAAGTGCGATGACTGAGAGAGGGAGAGATATACTAAGAAGGAAGCTGAACTGTCTCATATAGCTAAATCTTGGAAGCCTTCCACCTCCACGTCTGCCATCTTCTGTTATTCACACAGACCAATCCTGGTACTGAGAGGGAGGAGACCACGACAGGAGCGGCCATCAGAAGGCAGGCCACTGGGGCCATCTTGGAGGATGACTATTGCAGGGACCCAGAGAGATCTGGGGTCAAAAAAGGGGACAGGGGAAGGATATGATTCAGAGAAGTTAGAACTGTGAATGGTAACGTCATATTTCCATTAGACTGGATACTCGCCCGAGAAACTTAGATGTTCATAGCCCGACTGTAGAGCTCCTTGAACTCTACAAGGACAGGGTGAAGAGGGTGCTTCTGCTCTGAGCAGGTGGAGGGTGGGGGTGTTTGGGGATTAGAAAAACAGAACCTGTAGATCTTAGAATAATGTAGACTTGCACTGGAGAGTGCAAGTTGCATTTATTTGCTCGTACAGTGAGCCATTCAGTAGTGCACCCATAGGAGGGTCTAGGGAATAAGATAGGTCTCCTTACAGAATGGGGTAGCTTTTAAACCGGGCCTTGAAGGAAGGAAGGATTTGGTCACAGAGAGGCAGCGAGGACATAAGAGTGGAAGGAACTGCGGAAGTAAAGGCTCAGAGAAATACACAGCCAGTGGCTTTCAGGACACTGCCCACCATTTTTGCTGCTATGCAGGCTCCAGTTCCCATCTGACCTACCGCCTTCATGCACCTTTCCTCTTCATTTTGCTCCACTGAATTTTATGTTTCTGTAAATTGCCAGCAGGGATTTTTCTTTGTCTTTTCCAGGTAGATGTTAACATCCACTCTGAGCTCTGGAGCCAGTCCAGGCCATGGAGGCTGTGCCCAACCCCAATCTAGTTCACCTTCCTTGAACAGCAGCTGACTACCCCTCCTGTTCATCCTCAGCTGCCCACACCTGGCCTGGTTCTGCAGGAAACTCCATCCTCAGGGAAGAAGAAGGAGTAGGCTGCTGCAGAGCCAGCCAGCAAATTCTTGAAGCATGAACAGGTTAGTTTTCATCAAAAGATTTGAAAGTTCTGGACAGCCAGATACCTCTCCTTGGGATAATGATATTTACAGGCCCCAAGACCTGTCTTCCAGCTCCTGTGTGCACTGGCTCTCTGCCTTCCAACACCCACGCCCACACCGTCACCTCAGAGTTCCAGAATCCCCAAGCCAGGCTCCCTGAGGCCTTTTCCACCCTCCTAGGGGCCTCAGGGCCTGATCCAATTCCTGTAAACTAGGCATCCAGCCAGGAGGCACCGGGGGCCCTGGGCTCAGTCCCCAAGCAAATGCAGCCCAGCCTCAGCCCTGATTCTCCAGGTGTGGCCAGGATCCCCCTTTACACTCTGACTCCCATGACAGGGCATCTGCTCAGCAAGTTCTGCCTCTTGGGGCCAGTGATGCTTAATTTTACGTGTCGATTTGACTGGGCCATGGGATGCCCAGATGTTTTAGTCTGTTTTCTGTTGCTATAACAGAAAACCTATGTGAAAGGAGACTCATTAAGCCAAAGGGAAAAGGTAAGCTGGGAACTGGATCACACAAACCTCCCTCCCCCTTTTCTAGTTCCTAAATAAGAAGGCTACAAGATGAAAAGCTACATACCTCCCCCATAGTTTGCCCACAAGGAAATTCCTAGTAAGCTCCAAGATCTTTACCCTAAAGTTTTTCTGTTAAAATTTCACCATGGCAATGTAAATTGATTGCTTATCTTTATAATGCAGTCACCCCTACTCCACCCACCAGAAACAAATGCATATCTGATTGCTCTCCTGCCCCATTTTGTCCATGTTACCTTATGTAAAAACGCAGATTCCCTGCATTTTCCCTCTGCCCCATTTGTCTATGTTGTCTTCAGTAAAAAAAAAAAAATGCAGATTCACTGAGCCAGACAAAGGCATGAATGACTATTTTTCCCTACCTGCTATTACGTGAAAATTATGTACTTCTCAATACCCCGCCCTTTCCCCTTTAAATTTGGAGCCCTCAAAATCATCTTCGGAGAAAGGCATAGACCTGTCTCCTGGGCAGGTGTCCGTAACTTTGGCAAATAAACCTCCTAAAAGGATTGAGACTTATCTTGTCATTTTTTCTCAATTGACACCTGAATACATAAGAAAAGAAGTTCTGGAGGCTGGAAGGTCCAAGAGCATGGCACAGGCATCTGGTGAAGGCTTCCTGCTGCATCATAACATGGCAGAGGGCATCACATGGTAAGAGGTCAAGTGCCAGAGAGCCAGAGAGAGCTCACTTTGATAAGAAAGCCACTCCCAATAACAAACCCACTCCTGTGACAGCAACATTAATCCATTCACAAGGTAGAGTTCTCATTAACCCATTAATTCATTCATGAGAGCAAAGGGACTAAGTTTCCAACATATGAACTTTTGGGGGACACATGCAAACCATAGCACCGGATACCTGGTTAGACATTATTTGGGGGTGTGTCTGTAAGGGTGTTTCTGGAAGAGATTAGCATTTGAATTGTTGGGCTAAGTAAAGCAGATGGCCCTCCTCATTGTTCAACCTGTTGAGGGCTTGAGTGGAACAAAAAGGTGGAGAGAGGTTGAATTCTCTCTCTCTTGCCTGCCTGTTCAAGCTGAGACTTGGAGCTGAGCCATTGGGCTGGAACCTATACCACTGGCCCTCCTGGTTTTCAGGTCTTCTGATTTGGACTGGAATTAACAGCACCAGCTTGCAAATAGCAGATTATAGGACTCTGCAGCCTTCATAATGGTGTGAGCCATAATGGTGTTATATATATATATATATATCCTATTGGTTCTGTTTCTCTGAAGAACCATGACTACTACAGTGCCTCTAAAAAAGGTAAGAAAATAGAAACTAACAGGTTGGGCATGGTGGCTCACGCCTGTAATCCCAGCACTTTGGGAGGCTGAGGTGGGTGGATCACTAGGTCAGCTGACACTAGCTATTTTCAGGAGTTTGTGCTTCTTTGTTAGAGGCTCCCCATGATACTGGTATTTGTACAAAATTTAGTCAGGCTGCCCCCTCAATACATCCCGCCAAGCAGTTTGAAAGGAGTGATGCTTCCAGATCAAGAAGAATAACCAATTGCTACCTAGAGTTATCTTCATGGACATTTGCAGTGATGAAAGAGGTCCAAACACCCTCATGTGAACCCTTTTAGAAAGCTGGTGTGGGGCCAGGCTGCCTTCTCCCTTGTAAATTTCACTTTCACTCCCTACAGGTGACATCAGTGAGAGTAACTCACAATTTCTAAATGAGAACTGGGTAAAAGTGATTTGTTTTTCCTTATTTTTCTCTCCCACCTCCTTGTACCAACCCCACCTCTGAAGCTGGTGAGGAGTCTCTCCAATGAGGGGTCAGACAACTGTTCCAGGCTGCTAGGGTACAGCATTTCCCCTTTCCACTGAATAGTGAGCTCGTGCACTGGGATGACAGAAGCTGCACAGGGCTCCCGTGCACAGCTGCCTGGCAGGGCCTGCAGCATTGGCAGCAGCCTCTAAGTGAGTTTGCAGGCAGGCTGGCTTGGGAATGACCATGCAGTGTTTGCCTTTGTATCCTTTGCTCCTAGCTGGCTGCCAGTCAAGACTGGTTTGAAGTCAAAGGAATTGGGCTCTGTGACCACTACTGTCTACCTCTTACAAACCAAGACCCTGTAGTCTTAAGTGGCTGTGATCTGACAGATTCACCCGGTCTGGGCCATAAGATCCAGGTAGGTCACTAAAGCAAAAAGAAGCAGGTAGAGTAGGTACAGAGAACCATTCCCTCATTGTGTCAGCATGGACATGTTCAAAACTATTTGTATATGCTGTGTGCCAGGCCATGGGGAGGTAATGGTGAATGTGACTATTGTAGCCCTGCTCTCACAGAGAGGGGGAGGTCAGCAGGTGGACCAGCAATTGCAGTAGTGTGTGACAAGTGCTGCTGTCTATGGGAGCCCATGGAAGGGGGCACTGTTATGGATCAAATTGTGCCCTCTCTCGCAAAATATGTTGAAGTCCTAACCCCTGGTACCTGCCAATGTGATCTTATTTGGAAATAGGGTCTTTGCAGAAATAATCAAACTCAGATGAGGTCCTTAGCTGAGTCCTAATCCAGTATGATGGGTGTCCTTAAAGAAGAGGAGGAGAGACAGACACAGAGACATTCAGGGAATGTCATGTGATGAGAGAGGCAAAGATTGGAGCAATGTGCCTGCCAACCAAGGAACAGCAAGAATTGGCAGCAACACCAGAAGCTAAGAGAAAGGTGTGGGGCAGATTCTTCTCATACGGCTTCAGAGAGAGCATGACCCTGGAAACACCTTGATGTCAGATTTCTGGCCTCCATAACTGTGACAGAATACATTTCTGTTCTTTAAAGCCACCCAGTTTATGGTACTTTTACAGTAGCCCTGGAAAATTAATAACAGGCACTAAACCCAGAGTGGTCCATCAGGGAAGGCTTCTTGGAAGAAGTGACATCTAAGGTGAGATCATGAGGGTGGTGGGCCAGGCGCGGTGGCTCACGCCTGTAATCCCAGCACTTTGGGAGGCCGAGGTGGGCAGATCACCTGAGGTCAGGAGTTCAAGACCAGTCTGACCAACATAGTGAATGTTTCGCATGAAATTAGAATTGTGCTGCACTAAGGATTCAGACTTCATCCCAAAAGTAGGGAGTGAAGTGATCTGAACTGTATTTTCTAAAGATCCCGGGGCTGCAGGTGGAGAATGCATTGGGGCTAGAGCAAGACCTGGCACAAGGCCTGGCCCCAAGTCAATGCGCACAGATGATGGTGGAGGGTGTGGAATCAGGAGGCCCACAATGAGGGCAGTCAGGAGGTGAGGGAGGCCTGGCTGTGGCAACAGCAGGGAAGATGGAGGGAAGTAGGTGACTCCTGAGACCCCAGGGAGAAGAACGGAGAAGACTTGGTGCCTGATTAGATGTGGGGAAGAGGGAGAGGGAAGAAAACAAAAGGGACCCCTGGGGTTCAGATACAGCAACGAGGTGGCCGGAAGAGGAGATAATGGCTGCACTCCGGAGCATGGGAAGTTTGAGACGCCCGAGGGGTAGCCAAATGAGATGTGGGTGAACAGCTGGAACATCTGGAGTTGGCCTGGAGTTCTAGAGGGAGGGCCTATCTGGAGATACTGATTTGGAAATCTTTTGCCTAGAAAGAGTAATGGAGTCATGGAGATAGCTCCTGGGGAGCTTCTCTGTAGAGTGAAATGCAAGAATGATCTTGGACAGAAGCCTGAGGAACACAAGATTCTACGGAATGAGAAGAGGAAAAAGAGGCTCATAGGAGGCTGGGATCTGCAGCTAGAAGGGGAGGGGAAACCACAGGGGACATTCATGGAAGCCCAGCAAGGAGTGCCCAGCGAGGTGGAGATGGCCAGCGGTGTCAAATGCTGCCTTGAGGCCAAGGAAGATGTGAGAAGAAATATGTCCCTGGAATGTATTGGCAAGGAGGTCCTTGGTAATCTTGGCAAAAACCATTTCATTATGAGAGCAGGGGTCATAAGTCACGTTGTGGTGGAGAGTGTGGGAATGAGCTCTGTGTGTGTGGACAGCTCTCTCCAGAAACTGGGCTGGAGAGGGAAGAAGAGAAAATTCAGAGATGAGAAGAATGAGGAACGGAGGGAGGCTGGTGTGTTTGTCTTTGAGATGGAATGATGTGAATATGTTGCAACCCCAAGAGGATACAGAGTAGAGGTTGAAAACAGGAGAGAGAGAGAAATAAAGGTTTCTTGAGGAGACGAGAGGGCTGGCAGGCCACACCCGCAGAAAAAAGGGGCCCATGGAAGAGGAAGAGAAAGAGGAGAGGTGGAGGTGCCAGCTCCTCTGAGAGTGGTCCATGGCCCAGCAGTGGGGACAGAGCTGTGAGCAAATGATCCCACCAAAGCAGCCCAGGGACAGCAAGAGCCTTGGGAGCACAGAGACCTTGAGAGAGGCTCGATAACAGCAGCCCCAGCCCTGCCAAATGCCTACACATCCTTCAGAGATCTGCTCAAACTTCACGGCCTCAGGAAAGCCACACTGAGCCTTACAAGACGGACACAGCTCCAATAACATACACTGTCCCAGCACACCTCCCCTCCCAACAGAGCACTGTTCTATTAAACTTGAACTACAGAGAATGAAGGAAATTACTCTCTTGGATGCATGGGATCCCATCATCACCTATCCATGCAAGGTCCTTGTGGTAGGTAGAATAATGGCCCCCCAAACATCTCCATGTCCAGGAATCTGGGAATGTATTAATTCATACAGCAAAACAGACTTTGCTGATGTGATTAAGAGAAGGATGGGAGATGATACTGGATTATCTGGGTGGGCCCAAGGTCATCATAAGGATTCTTGTAATGGGGAGGCCGGAGGCTAGGAGTCAGAGGAAGAGATGTGACAAAGCAGTACTGCTGGCTAGAGAGGGGAGGAAAGTAGTCATCTGCCAAGAAATACAGGCAGCCTCTACAAGGAAAGGCAAAGACAAGGAAGCCAGTTTTTTCTCAGAGCCTCCAGAAGGAATCAGCCCTGCTGACAGCTGACCTTAACCCGATGAAACTGATTTTGCATTTCTGACCTCCAGCACTTGTCAGGTAATAAATCTGTGTTGTGTTAAGCCATTAATTTTGTGGAAATTTGTTATGACCGCAATAGGAAAATACATCCCCCGTCTTGTTTCGTTTTACTTTTTGCTTTTATCCCCCAAACTAGTCCAATTTCCCTCCTCATTCAGTCCAAGCATGAACCATATTTAATTCCAATGTATTTAATACATGTCTTTAGATATTTAATGTATGTTCTTAGAGACATGGGAAATATACAGCGCTTTTATATGTATATGTTTTTGACAGATATAAATGTTACTGTGTATTAGCTCTTATGCTTCCTTACATTTTTCTCTCAAAGCTAAGTTTCTTGATTGACATCAGTTGTGTCATCTTGTTGATTTGTGAGTTTCTTATGTCTTTTTTCAGATCTAGTCTGTTTTATTCATTTAAACTGTTTTCTCCCAAGTTATCATTTAACTTTGCACATTGTATTATTTATTGAACAAAAATGCTAGTTTTGATGTAGACAAATAATCACTTTTCCCTTTAAAAGTTTGTACCTTTGGAGCCTTGCTCCAAATACAAAAGCATTCCAGGAATACAAAAGCATTCCCTCAGTCACAGATATTCTTGGATTGTCTTACTATTCTTAGTATGTCTTCTATAAGTTTTTTAGATTTACCTTTTGCATCCAGTTAGTATTTATCTTTGTTATAAAGTTTTACAATTTGATCCACAAATGTCTTGTTAATTTTACACTTTCTTAGATGACTTGTAAATTTGCTGCTATTTTGACAGAGGTTTATTTTCTACTTTTCTAATTTATTGCTATTTTAGAGAAGTGCTAATGAATTACCTAGGTTGATCTTCTAACCAGCTTTCTTGAAGAACTATTTTTCATAGTTCTATAAGTTGTGTGGGATTGTTAGTTTTTATTTGTAGATCATGATATTATCCACAATTAATAGCTTTATCTCTTCCATTACAATAGTTATATTACAATCCTCATTTCTTTTTCTTATTTTATTGCATTGGCCAGACCCTCTAGTACTACACTAAATAATAGTAGTCATTCCTGCCTTGCACCTAAACATAAGAAGAACATATCTAAAACTTTAAACATTTTCTTAGGTATATTTGCTGTAGGATTTTAGTAGAGAGCCATGCTCAAGTTAAAGAAGTTCTTGCTTATTTTTAGTATCCGAGAGTTTTTATCATAAAGAGATGTTGAACTTTTCAAATACCTTTCTTTGCATCTGTTGAGATATCATGTGATTTTTTCTCCCTTAGTTTATTAATGTGGTGAAATACACAGGCAGATTTTCTGATATTGGACCATTCTTAAATTCCTGGAATAAACCCTTCTTAGTCATGATTTGCTATTTTAAAAATAATTTACTAGTATTTTATGAAGAGTTGCAACTAGGGTAATAAGTGAAATCATCTATACTTTTCTTATACTCTCCTTATAATGTTTCTTGGGTCTTGTAAAACATTCAGTTGTTACTGTGAAAAAAATGGGAAAATTATTATCATTCTTCCAACTTCTTCCATTAAAATCAAATTGCCATCTGCTGCCCTCTTACCATGTCTTTCTCTGAGGGCAGAGAAAGTACCATGTCTGAGCATAGTACCTTTTTGTTTAAATGTTAAATAATAGTTTTCTTCCCCCCCCGGCAGCAGCCTTTTTAATTCGAACACTTTATTCTTAAGGACACGCCTTCAGTACAGTTAACAAATGGTTATACCTGAAATCTGCTGAGAGCAGAGCTCAAGATCCACAATTGCAAAGGCCACTGGCTCACTTCCTCACAGGCTGTATTACCTTCCAGAGCTGAGTGAGGCTGTGCTCTACGTCCCAACACTTGTTACTGAGTGAACATGAGGTGCAAGTTTAGCACCTTAAAAGAAGAAAAAAAGAAATAGGCTAGTACGCAGAATGTGATTTTGTCCTCACTTCGACTTAAGTCATCTTTTTTTACTTGCCAATGTGCGTTCTGAAAGGTAGTACTATACCTGCTTAGAAATGGCTGAGTGACTGTCAATTAAAAAGCCACATTGCTGTTGTTTTTAAAAGATACTTTAAACAGTAATTGAACAGAATACCTGTGGTACCAACCATGAAGAACAGTGCAGAGTTGAAGCGCCAATGACATGAAGAGCCATGGACAGATTCCCACACGTACAACAACATCACAGCAGCCACCAGGCCAAGAGAAACTCACAAGGCTTCATTGATTATAAACACACCCTCATTGCAGAAATGTTCAAATGTGCTTCTTACAATTGAAATATGGTAATATAAGGAAGGTGCCAAGTATTATCAGACAGAAATTAAATGCCAAATTGCACAATTCCAGTTATATATGCATTCACAGAGATGACCCTGGGTCTCCTTCCCCAACCCTATGAGGGTCTAAGTGTTCTAAGAGAAGATGTGCTGGGCTGACCCACCTGTCCCCTCTGTCTTGTATGACCAATGGCACATGCTTGAGAGCCGCTGTTCTACGGTGAATCTGGCCAGGGTATAATAAGCCAATCTTGGGCCGGGGTTAGATGTCAGTCTGTGGTCAGGGAGTGGTTAGATCCCGGCACTGAGCTGTAGCCTTTGAGGATTGGGGTCAATATTCAAGTACAGTTCATGCTTGGAGTTGGTCTCTAGGTGGGGTAACTATAACTGGGTTTGTGGTCAGCCTGTGGGTGAGGTTTGGAGCTGGTTTGTGCCTGGTTTGAAGGGTCCGTTTGTGGCCAAGGTTGAGGTCATTCCATAGCCAAGGTGAGCAGCTCTCACTACCCTACACTGTGCAAGGAGCCCCATGCCTGATCCCTTTGGCCAAACAACTTTTGTTCTGGGTGTCTTTACAGTATGTGCTCTGGACAGGTCTGTCTTAGCACCCCAGGCCATGGCAAACCTTGGCATTGCCTCTCATACGGGCTCTACTTAGGGCTCTGGGGCTGCCTATCACTCTGCTTCCAACACAGCAAGGGAGCCCTGCTGGGAGTCAGCCCTGCCCGGTTCATCCAGAGTTAGAAGCCCCCTGCTCCCACCTACCTCCCTAGAGGCTAGCCAGGGGGCTAACCTAAAATGAGAGGAGAGGCCACGGAGGAAAATGTGTCTGTTTAGGGCAAGTCTGAAGGTGCCCCAGTGTGCTACCCAGGGGCACTGCTATGTGGAGGCAAGGGTCCTGTGTTCGAGTCCTGCTTCTCCCTCCATAGAGTGGGCAAAGTCATTTGCTGTCTTCAAACTTAGTTTTCTTGTTTATAAAATAGGAATCAGAACTTCTGTAAGAATGAAATGGAATAAAATGTTGAAATTTACTGTGAAAACTGTAAAGTGCTATTACAGAGTGGGGGATGGTGATGATGTTGATGATGATGGCAATGACAATGACTACAAAGGATGATCATTACAGGGCTCTTGATCTTAGAAAGGAGTTGGAAAACGTCATTTCTACCGTGAACCCAGGAAGCAGAAATGGTATGGGGAATACATGGCCTTGCCTCAGTCACAGAAGGTATCACGATGCCTATTTTACAGATGAGAATATGGAGTCTTAAAGATTGTATGATTTACCCAAGGTCGCACGACTCCTGCTTTAGGACTTGTGCTGTGACACTGGATGCCTCTGTGCGGAGTGTTTCTGATGGCTGCTTTATCCTTCCCTTCTCCAGAATGTTCTCTTGTTGTCCTCATCACGCAGCGCAATGATAACCATGGTAACAACAGCTGACTGAGTGCTTTTTATTAGCCATGCACTGTGCTGAGTTATTCAGACAAATCATTTCACTTTATCTTCATGACAGCCCTTAAAAGGGAACCTATTTAGGTCGTAAGGTCCCAGGAAAAATGTTACAGATGTGGAAACCAAGGCGAGAGCAGGAGTGACTTGCCAGTAAGTGGCTAATCCCAGACTTCATCTCAGACGTTCCTGGCTCTAAAGCCCACACTCACGCCACCGTGTCACACTGAAACTTCGCCAGGTGGGAGTCAGACCACCTGACCTCTGGCCTTTAACCAACCTGCCAGTGACATCTTTGTGTAACTTTGGACTCATCAAGCATTCTCATTTGTAGAAAATGAAAATGCCTGCCAAGCCTACTTCCTGGGGGTTAGTTGAGGAGCAAATGACTGGGAAAATGTGTTAAGAAAAAAAAAAAACAGTCAAGTTGTTGCATAAGTAGGAGGGATTTTTAATATCCTCCAAATGCTTTCCTTTTCTCCACTCATTTTTCCTGATTTCCTCACTCTTCATCAGTAACAAAGTTAGGACAAAAGTGATGATTATTCTAAGGGGCACAAGCAGGGTCTGTCCCTTGGAAAGGCTTCTCCTCCCAGCCTCCTACGGGTTTTTCCAGTTTTCAGGCTGTTTCCAACGACCCCAAGAAGACGGCCACTGTTTCCCCCCTGCAGTGATGGAAATAATTAGCTCCATTCTTCCTATTTGAATAGTCTTGCCTAGCTGGGCTCTTAAATATGATCTTTGTGAGCAGTGCATTTTCAAACTCTCACAGGTTCTATTTTTACTTCTCTTGCTGAAGGAACGCTGTGGAAGGCGATTCCAGCACAAAGGGCCCTAATTAATTTCCCCTGCCTTTAAATATTTTTTCAAAGTATGTGTTTGAAAAGGACATTTAAAAAAAAAAAATCCGTGACTCTGGAGGTGGATTCCAACATAGTTCTCACTGCCTTCCACTTGGAAATCCACCTTCGCCTTGCTGCCTGGTGGCCAGGCTGGAGTGCTCTGTTCTGCAGCTGGGCAGTGCTTTACTGCTCCTCCTCCAGACAGAAGGGACTGCGTCCTCCATCCAGCCTCTCAGGCCACAGAACAGCTTATGTCCTAGAGTCTGAGGGCCCAGGGAGAGGATGGTGGTCGCTAAAGGTCTGGAGAGCTGTGGAGCAAATGGGGGTCTCTGAAGGCCAGAATCGTGAAAACATAGGACTGGGACCATTGGAAAAACCATTAGGCCAGATTCTTTTGCCTTGAATCCCCATTCCCAGAACGGCATCTGAGCCAAACCATACATGCCGGATGGTGATTTATTATTAATCTGATTGTCCTGACTGTGAAAAGATATTCCTCAAACTGTATGTGCCCTCATAAGGCATAAGTTTTTGCAATCTGGAACACAGGGCTGCGGGGAGGTAGTTTTATCCTTTGAGAGTAATTGTGGTTTACAAGGTCCTCGTTGAAAAGAAGTTGTTTTGAAAGAGCAAAGCCTTTTGAAAACACACAAGAAAAGCTTCTCCCATTTCTAGCTCTCAGCTGCCAGTGGGTAGGCTCTGGCTTCCTGGAGCGAATCCTAAGCCTAGGCAGGGAAGCTTTTCAAGGCCTCCAAGATGTGGATTGAGGGCAGGCTCCTGCATTTGAGAGCCCTGTGCCTGAAATACCATCGTGAGTGCTTCATGCTTTAGGATTCCAGGCACCATCCCTGGCAAAATGCAAATTGTCTTGAGGCAGCACATGAAAGGCGTGGGTGGCATCGATGAGGACCGAGCTCTTCTTTTCCTGCTTCCCTCTCCTTTCTTCTTCCCTCCCCTGTCCTCATTCCCTGCCTTCTGTCTTGCCCACTCCCACCCCATTTTCTGTTCCCTACCCATTTCCATTTTCAGCCCTTCTACCTTCTCCCTACTCTCTTCTCTCCTCCTCCCTTTGGCTCTCTTCCCGCTTGCTCCCTGGGAAGCAGCATCCCGTTTCTGCCTTCCAAGGTGAGTCCAATCAGCAGCACTGCACTCTTGCTGCCAGACTTCGGGCCTTCTGGGCACAGCGGCTGTGACTGGAGAAACAGCCTTCGGGCTGATCTCTACCCTAGGACTCCCCAGGGGCTTCCTGGGAACGCTGTGATGCCCTCCCTTGCTCCTTTCTGATGGAGAGGGGGTGGGGGGCTGCTGAAGGAAAGAGGGTCCTTTTCTTGATAGCTGTAAACACTGATGAGCAAGACCCACAGCAAGTCATCTGCTCTTTGTCCCTCAGGTCCGGGGACTCCGGACCCCTGGTTCAGCACCCTGGGAAGACCTCTAGTTTATGAGGAGGAGCCTGGGCTGGGTCTCTGCTCTCTAGACAGTGATTTCAGATGAACATGCCCCAGTTGCTTTGTTCCAGGCCCGAACCTGCACACACAGCATCAGAGCAGAGCATGCAGGGCCCAGGACTCCCTCACACTCAGGAGCCTCTGACTCAGATGCACAGTCCTGCACATGTGCACAGGAGCCCTTGCAGGTGGCAAAACTGTTCAACTGCAGCTGTTCCGCACCCCAGGGCAAACATATCCTGCGGGCACCTCTGGAGAAACCCAAGCCCAGTAGCCTGCAGAAAGTGTGGCCAGGACGGACAAGGGCTAAGGAGATGACCTTCAGAAAGTATACATATGCACACAAGCACACACGTATAAGCATGTGTGGTTGGTTGAAGTCCCAGAAAAATGAAAAAGAGGAAACAGGGCAAAAGTCATATCTGAAAAGATAATGACCAAGAAGTTACCAAAACTGTCAAACAGGTTAATTCTACATTATCATAGGTAATTCTATACTATTAAATCTATTTTAAACCCCAAAGCTCTAGCAGTCTGATTTTAGAAGGTCCACTCATACCATTCTGCTACATAACCTGTATAAATTCATTAATATTTATCTTCTCAATACTCAAATTGATGATTTTTGCTCTCCCTCTTTGTTCCTTGCTTAGTTTTTCTAGAGGTTTATCAATTTCATTAGTCTTTCAAACAACCAACTTTTGATTTTGTTGATTTTCCTTTGTTGTTTATACTCTATTTCATTAATATCTGCTCTTATTTCTATTATTTCCTTCTTACTATTTTCTTTGCTATTTGCATAGCTTGCCATTCTTTTTCTAATGTCTTAGGATAGATACTTACATAAGTGACTTTCAGTGTTTCTGCTTTTCTAATACATGAAGTTCAGGCTATACATAGCTCTCTAAGCATAGCTTTAGCTGTATCTTGAGATAAATATTAGATCAATTGATTTCAGCCTTTCATGTTTTCTAATATAGGCATTTAAAGTCATACATTTTCCACTAAGCACAGCTTTAGTTCCATAAGTTTTGATATATAATATTTATCATAGCATTCACTTCAAACTATTTTCTCATTTCTATTGTGATTTTTAAAATCTATGCACTATACGAAGCATGATGCTTTATTTTCACACATCTGGTAATTTTCTTGTTATTCTTTCATTATTGATTCCTAGATTTAGTTCACTGTGGTCAAAAGACAAACTTTGAACCATTTCTACCATTTGAAATGTGTTGAAATCTGCTTTATGGGGTAGCATGTGATCAATGTTGATAAATGTTTCGTGTACACTTGAATGTGTTTTCTGTCGATGTTAGGGATAGCATAGCTTCTGTGTATGCGATTAGGTGAATGTTGTTTGTTACATTATTCAGATCTATGTCCTTACAGATTTTTTTGCTGCTGCTTGTTCCATCAGTTACTGAAAGAAGTATGTTACAGTCTCTCCTTAAAATAGTGATTTTTGTCTATTTCTCCTGTTAATTTTTGCTTTATATAATTTGAAGCTATGGCATTAGATACATAAAAATTTGGAAAAGTTGTATCTTCCTGATGGACTAGCACTTTTATCATTATGAAATGTCTCTCTTAAATGCTTAGAAATGCTTCTTGCCTTAAACTCTACTTTCTCTTGGTCACAGTTCACAGAGTATATTTTTCTATCCGTTTACTTTCAGCTTCACTATGCCTTCATTTTAGGTTGAACTATAAGAAACTGCTATTTTTATATGTCAAATATGGTTGACTGTCAGCACATTAATGTAGTTCAACTTAATATTTAAGGACCCTTGTAAACAGCATAGCATTTTAAAATCCAGTCTTAAAAGCTCTGGCCGGGCACAGTAGCTCAAACCTGTAATCCCAGCACTTTGGGAGGTCGAGGCGGGTGGATCTCCTGAGGTCAGGAGTTTGAGACTAGCCTGGCCAATGTGGCAAAACCCCATCTCCACTGAAAAAAAATACAAAAATTAGCCAGGCATGATGGCGTGAACCTGTAATCCCAGCTACTCGGGAGCTGAGGCAGGAGAATCACTTGAACCTGGGAGGTGGAGTTTGAAGTGAGCCAAGATCACGCCACTGCACTCCAGCCTGGGTGACAGAGCAAGGCTCCATCTCAAAAAAAAGGTTTTGTCTTTTAAATGGAGTATTTAATTCGTTTACATTTAATTGGAGTATTTAGTTCTTTGGTTGATAAGTTTGGTTTTACATCTACCATCTTTACTATTTGTTTTCTATTTTTCCTACCTGTTTTATGTAGGTAGGAAAAACCTGTAGTACCTTTTCTTGCCTTCTTTTGAATTAATAAGCTATTTTTCATTATTCCATCTCCCCATTAGCTCGTCAGTGTTACATTCTGTTACTATTATTTTAGAGATTGCCATAGATTACTTAACTCAACTTATTAGAATCTAATACAAAGTAGTACTTTTGTAAATTCTGGACAATGCCAGAAGCTTGGAACATTTTAACTCATTCCCCTTCTTTTTGTGTTACTATTGTCATACATTTTAGTTCTGTATATATTTTGAATGTCACATTACATGATTTTCTTGTAAAGTCAAAGTTTACTTAGATGTACCCACATAGTCTCCCTGTCTATTGTTCTTCATTCCTTCTTACGTTTCCTTTTTGACCATCTGGGGTCATTTTACTTTTGCCTGAGAAACTCATTTTAGTGTTTATGTTAATGCATGTCTACTGGTGCTGAATTCTCTTGGTTTTTGCCTGTCTGGAAATAACTTTATTTTGCATACACTTTGAAAGTTTTTACACTGAGTATAGAATTCTAGATTGTCAATTATTTTTATTTTAGAAATTTGAAGATATCATTCCATTGTCTTCTGGCTTTCATCTTTTTATTGTGCTTTTGAAAGTATGTGTCTTTTCACTATAGACTCATTTCTTTTCTTTTCTTTTTTTCACTTTGTCACCCAGGCTGGAATGCAGTAGTGGCTCACTGAAGCCTCGGCCTCCCAGGCCCAAGCAATTCTCCTGTCTCAGCCTCTCAAGTAGATGGGACTACAGACCAGGCATGTGCTACCACACCTGGCTAATTTGTAAACTTTTTTGTAGAGACAAGTTCTCCCTATGGTGCCCAGACTGGACTTAAATTCCTGGACTCAAGCAATCCTCCCACCTCAGTCTCCCAAAGTACTGGGATTGCAGGCATGACCCATCATGCCTGGCCCCATGGACTCCTTTACAGAATATTCTCTTTATCTGTAATTTTCAAAGATTCTCAATGATGTTACTAGGTGTTATTTTCTTTCTTGCTTGGACTTTGTAGTACTCTTGAATCTCTGGCTTGATGTCTTGGCATTGTTGGAAAATTCTTAGTCATTATTTCTGTATCTCTTTAAATACCACTTCTTCTCCATCCTTCTCTCTTTCTCATCTGAGACTCCAATTGTATTAATATTCAAACTCTCCACCATGTCTCACATGTCTCTTATATGCTCTTTAAGCACAGCTTAACTAATCCTCCTCAGCTGTGCCATTCTATTGTGGAGCCATCTATTGAATTAATTCTTTCTTTCTTTCTCTCTTTTTTTCTTTTTTTTTTTTTTTTTGATGGAGTCTCACTCTGTCACCCAGGCTGCAGTGCAGTGGCACAATCTCAGCTCACTGCAACCTCTGCCTCCTGGGTTCAAGCAATTCTCCTGCCTCAGCCTCCCGAGTAGCTGGGATTACAGGTACTTGCCACCACAACTGGCTAATTTTTGCATTTTTAGTAGAAACGGGGTGTCACCATGTTGATCAAGCTTGTTTCATCAATTATATTCCTTTTCAGTTTTGGAATTTGCTTGATTTTTAAAAACAGATTGTTGTTCTCAGGCAAAATTCATCTTGTTATATCTTTTTATGAGCATATTAATCACAGTTGTTTTAATGTCGAATAACCCTAATATGTAAGTCACATGTGGGTTTATTTTTCCTGCGTGTTTTTCTTGCCTGTTTTTTCTCTTGCTCTTGTAACTTGGAATACTTAATATTTTTTATTGAATACTGGAGAGTTTATAGTAAAACATGGAGACTTCGAATGATAACATCTTCTTCTATAGAGGATTCATTCTATTCTCTGGCATGCAGTTAGAGTAGGGGCTGTTTGTTTACCTCCATTCAATCAAGGGCTGAACTGACTTGAAGTTGGTTTTGGTCTTTACAAATTTGTTCTTTCTCTGGTCATTTTTCCTCCAAGAGTATAGCCATCCAGATCCAGGGATGTTTCTTGGAGCGGGGAGGGGGGCACTCATTCTTAGAAAATCCTAAAGTATTTCTTTTTCTTTCTTTCTTTCTTTTTTTAAGACAGGGTCTCACTCTGTCACCGCTGGATGGAGTGGAGTGGCATAGTCGTGGCTCACTGCAGCCTCAACCTCCCAGGCTCAATGTGATCCTCCTACCTCAGCCTCCGAAGTAGCTAGGATCACAGGCACATGACACCACGCCTAGCTAATTTCTTAATTTTTTGTAGAGATGAGGGTCTCCCTATGTTGCCCAGGCTGGTCTTGAACTCCTGGGCTCAAGCAATCCTCCTGCCTTGGCCTCCCAAAGTGCTTGGATTACAAGTGTGAGCCACTGTGCCCAGCCTTGGAAAAAAATATTTTAAAAAATATTTTTGAAGAATTGTAGGACACCCAAGGCAACCACTACTTAAGGGGCCAAGATTTTGGAGAAAAAAAGAAAGTTCTTCGAAAGATCTCAGCATTTGGTCATCACTTTTCCCCTTGGGATATGGGAGGCTGCAGGGCCTGGTAGGGTTCATCCACAAAGGGGCAGAGAAGCCAGCAGAGCTTTAGGCTATCTTACAGAGCAGAGGAACAGAAAAGGACAGTTCTAGGCTCCCAAGGCAGCTGACTTGAGGAGCCAAGGTCCAAGACACAATGGAGGCACGGAAAACTAAACCTGTCAGTTGGCATTTTTCCACTTGAGTTATTTGTCAATTCTTGGCTGTGCAGGGTGAGAAGCTAAGAAACTAAACAAAAGGTAGCTGGAAAACCTTTCATGGTCTCTGAGAGACAAAAATTTGACAACATAGTGAGACCTCACCTTTATAAAAAATTTAAAAATTAGCTGAGTGTGGTGGCACATGCTTGTAGTCCCAACTACTTGGGAGGCTGAGATGGGAGGATTGCTTGAGCCCAGGAGGTGGAGGCTGCAGTGAACCATAATTGCACCACTGCATTCCAGCCTGGGCAACACAGCAAAACCCTATCTCAAAAAAAAAAAAAAAAAAATTCCAGCCTTTTTAGTTTATTTCACTAGAAACTTTGGTCTGACACAAGTTACTTTATTGTAACCAGAAGTAAAATTATAACTCTTATAGCTTTTAAAATCTTGTTTTAATGATTTTAATGTTAATAAAATCTGTTGTTTTCCCTAATTCCTTTTTGCTGTTCTATGAGGAAATAACTAAATCATAAATCCTTTCATGCACTTTTTGCTGAGATGTCTTAGGCTTATCTCCCCAGTCATACTCTAATAAATGAACGTCACCATTTTATTACCTTTTTTAAAGTGCCATGCTAAGCATTCCCTTCTTTGAACCCTGCCTTGATACTGTGGAGTAAGTAGGGATCATTTTTTTCCATTTTGCAAATGAAGACATTGAAGCTCATAAAAATTTCTTTAACAAAGAAGTTAAATAAATTCTTCTAAGGCTGGTAATTAGGTAGAGGGGTCCTAACTAAAATTTAGTTCTTCTAGCTCAAAGTCTAGTCACCATTCACGCTTCTTTTCCATTAGAGGACCCCCGAAGCCAGAACCTTTCCCTGAACACTCCACAGGACTCACTAAAGGTCTAAATATACAGTAGATGCTCTGGTATTACTTGCTGAATTGATTTATATTATGTCGCAGCAGCTGATCAGAGGCAGAGGCTCCCAGCCTGACCCTGGCCCTTAACTGTTGCATCAGATTTTATTTAAAAAGGAACAGAGAATAATAAATTAAATTCTGGTGCCAAAAGGAACCCACAGGAATTTATGAGAAATACAACATAAATTCACTAAAACTCCTACTCAGTATTTATCCCTCTCTGTCTTATATTTAGGCACATCTGGGTATAACTAAATCAGCCAAATCTGCTACTCTCAGACAGGCAGCTTAATCCCCCTCCCAGTCCCCCTAAAAAACCCCAAAAACAAAAATAAAGCAAACGGACATCATATAACAGTTCATGGGGCTTATTATGGTCTAAAATGACAGGCATGTAAGTTGAAGCCAGTTCTGAAATAAGTCTCTCAAAATTCCAGGGGGACGGGGGGCAGATACAAACTTCATTTTCAAAGTCAATTCTGAAGCATTTTGAAAAGAAAAGAAGAGCTTTCTGTGAAACATTGCTGGAAAAGTCAGGAAGGACTGCAGATGTTTTGAAGCAAATTACTAGTGAGTTTGTCAAAATCTGGAAAAGGACAGCTTCCCCTTATTCTGGGTCATGGGAGGACTCAAGAAGACTTTGTAAGTTACCCAGCTGAGACTAACTCGATTCTTGACAGAGCCTTTTTCAGGGTTTAGTGAAAATATTTTTCATTTGTTAAAAAGTAGAAATGCAATTTCTGTTACTTGCTCACTCAATAAAAATCTCCAAACTCTTGTCTCAATTCAGCCTAATACATATCTATCCCCAGAACAGAAACCAAACTCCGGAAGAGGGTCAAAATTACCAACTTTGTTTATAGAATAAGCTGTTGGGCAGAGAGCCAAACTTGGCTTGCTGGATTTTTAAAAAAATAATTTTAATCAACTTTATTTACTTTATTAAAGTATAATGTGTTAAAATGCACCAACTTAAAGCTGACCGTGCAATGAGTTTTTACAAATGTATACATCCATGTGCAACATCAAAATCAAGTTATAAAACACGTCTCCCCGAAAAGTTTGCATATGTTCTGTCCCAGTCAATCAGTCTTACAACCAGCTTAAGGAACATAGATTTGTTATTTCTGGAGTTTTTAGAGTTTCAAATGAATGAAATTATAAGTATGTGCTCTTTCACACCCGGCTTCTTTCATTCAACGTAATTATTTTGAGACTCACCCATGTGGTTTCGTGTATCAATAGTCATTTTTTACGGTTGAGCATGATTCTATTATATGCATGTACCACAATTTATTTATCCACTCACCAGTTTATGCATGTACATTCTGGTTGGTTTTGGTTTTTGGTTTTTATTAAGGTGTTATGAACATTTACAGATGGGTCTTCATACAGACATGTTTTCATTTCTCTTGAGTAAATGCCTAGGGATACAATTACTGGGTCATATAATAAACGTATATTTAAGTTTATAAGAAATTTCTAAAATTTTCTGAAGGGCTATACCATTTTAGACTGTCACCAGCAATGCTCCACATCCTTCCAATTCTTGGATTGTCAGCTTGTAAATACTAACTATTCTAATGGGTGTGTAGTTACACCTCATTGTGGTTTAGGCTTTCATTTCCAGGATGGGTAATGATGCTGAGCATCTTTTCACATGCTTAGTGGCCATTGGTGCATCTTCTTTTGGGAGCCATCTTTTTTAATCTATTGAGAATTTTTCAAATTTTTGTTATTATTGAGTTCTCAGTGTTCTTTATAAATTCAGGATATAATGTTCACTTTACATATAGCTTTTGTCAGCTATGTGAATATTTCCTCCCAGCCTGTGACTTGTCTTTTCCTTTACTGAAGATGTTTTTCAAAGAGCAAAAGTTTTAAATGTTGATAAAGATTACTTTATTTAACAGGTACCTGTTGTTTAAGTTACCCAGTCTGTGACATTCTGTTGTGGCAGCCCTAACAAACTAACAGAAAGACCAAATTATCAATTTTTTTCTTTTGTGGTTTTTTGTTTTTCTTTCCCAGCTAGGGAATCCTTGCTTACCCCAAAGTTGAAAAGATTTTCTTCTATTTTTCTTTCCTGTCGGTTTAATAGTTTTATCTTCCACCTTTAGATCTTTTTTCTATTTTGGGTTGATTTTTATGTGAGGTTTATTTTTTCCTCATGTGAGTATCTAATTATTCCAGTGCCACTTGTTGGAAGACTCTCTTTTCCTTTATTGAAATATGTTAACAATCAATCGACCATGTGTCTGTGAGTCTATTTTTGATTCTTCATTCTATTCCATTGATCTATATGACAAATCTGATGCCAGTGCTACACTCTCTTCATGACTGTAGCTTTATAATAAGTATGAAAATCAGGTAATATAAGTCCTCCAACTTTGTTTTTCTTTTTCAAAATTGTTGCAGATTTTCTAAATCTTTTACACAAAAATTTTACAATAAGCTTGTCAATTACTTTTAAAAGCCTCTGAAATTTTATCAGTTAATATGAAGTAGATTAACATTTTAGCAGTACTCCAATCCATGAACATATTACAGCTCCCCCTTTATTTAGTTTTAAAATTCCTCTCAGCAGTATTTTGTAGTTTTCAAAGTACAAATCTTACACATATTTTGTCAAATTTATCCCAAGGTGTTTCTCATTGTTTGATGCTACTGTAAATAGCATTTTGTAAATTTTTATTTCTAGCTATTGTTGTTGGTAGAGAAAAACAGCTGATCTTTACTTATTGGCCTTGCATCCTGTGATCTTACTAAAGTCACCAAGTCACTTACGAGTTCTCAAACCTTTAAAAATATATGTTCCTTAGAACTTTCTATGTACAAAATTATGTTGTCTGCTAACGAAGACAGTTTATTTCTTCCTCTCCAATTCAGATGTCTTTTATTTCTTTTTCTTGCCTATTTCACTGGATAGGATCTTTAAGACAATGTTGAATAGAAGTAATAAAAGCAGATATTTTGTCTTGTTTCTGACATTGGAAGGAAACCATATAGTCTTTTACCTTTAACTGATTCTCTTTATCAGGTCATAGGATTTTTACATATTCTCTTTATCAAGTTGAGGAAGTTTTCTTCTATTCCTAGTTTACTAGTAATTTAAATCATAAATTACCACTTTTCAAGTGCTTTTTCTGCATCTATTGAGATGGATATATGGTTTTTATCCTTCATTCTATTAATGTGGTGAATTACAATGATTAAATTTCGGATATCAAAGCAATCTTGCTTTCCTGGGATAAGCCCTGCTTTTGCATGATATACTGTCCCTTAAAATATTGTTAGTTCTATTTGCTTATGTTTTGTAAGGATTTATCACCATGAGTGATATTGATGTATAGTTTTCTTCCCTTTTTGGTAATATCCGTATGTAGTTTTATTAGTATTGGAGTATGATAGTCTCATATGAGTTGGAATATGTTCCCTCCTCTTTTTTCTGAGTTTTTTTTTTTTTTTTTTTTTTGAATTGATATTTCTTTCTTAAGTGTTTGTTGGAATTCACTAGTGAGTTCATCTGGGCCTGGAGTATTTTGTGTTTTGGGGATAGGAAAGGGGCTTTTAAATTATGAATTCAGTTTCTTCGAGGAATACGTGTTGCATTTAAGTTTCGGTTTTAATTCCAGTTTTGCTCAAATTCTAGCAGAAACAAAACTGAAATAGCACACAAAATGGCTTAATTAAACATTTATAAATTCATGCAGTTATTTCTTTTAAAAGATAAATGGCTAAAGCAAACCTAAAAGATGGAAATGGCGCAGAATAATCCTAAATTTGTCTTTCCCTTTGCCTCAACAACTACTAGATGTCCTCTGATCTCTGACACTCCAGTGTTTCCTGGACAAACAAAGGGAGTGAAGTACATGGGTTGTTCAATAGGAAGTGGCTTGAAGGTGGTTTGTCAGGCTGGGGTTTTATTCCCTGACTCTTTGTGGGTATATTCTTACTGTGGCTTATCAGGAGAGAGTATTTTTCATCAGTGTGCTTCCATATTTAATATGTTGGGAAGCATAAATCTATTTACTGCTTTTTGCTCTCTATATCTTTATCAATTTAGGAGTAAGTCACCAAAGCATTTTATTTGCTTATGTTCCTTCCAAGTCATATCAATCAACACAGGTCACAATAGGTAACACAAACAACTCTAAAGATGAGATATCACAAAGTTCAAGAAATGTATTCATAACATGTATATGGCTATTTGGGTTTTCTATTTTTTTTAAGTTGTACCCTTTAGCAATTGGCCATTTCATCTAAGTTGGGTTTTTTTGACATAAAGTCTTTCATTATATTCCCTTACTGTGTTGTTATTATCTCTAGCATCTCTAGTTATGCCTCCTCTTTCATTCATTATATTAGCACTCATGCTCACTCTGTTTTTCTCAGATAAATCTTGTTGCAAATTTTTCAATTTATTGATCTTTTTTTTTTATTATTATACTTTAAGTTCTAGGGTACATATGCATGATGTTTATATCATGTATAACTCCCCAATGCAATCCCTCCCTCCTCCCCCCTCCCCATGATAGGCCCCAGTGTGTGATGTTCCCCTTCCCGAGTCCAAGTGATCTCATTGTTCAGTTCCCACCTATGAGTGAGAACATGCGGTGTTTGGTTTTCTGTTCTTGTGATAGTTTGCTAAGAATGATGGTTTCCAGCTGCATCCATGTCCCTACAAAGGATGCAAACTCATCCTTTTTTATGGCTGCATAGTATTCCATGGTGTATATGTGCCACATTTTCTTAATCGAGTCTGTCACAGATGGACATTTGGGTTGATTCCAAGTCTTTGCTATTGTGAATAGTGCCGCAATAAACATACGTGTGCATGTGTCTTTGTAGTAGAGTAATTTATAATCCTTTGGGTATATACCCAGTAGTGGGATGGCTGGGTCATATGGTACATCTAGTTCTAGATCCTTGAGGAATCGCCATACTGTTTTCCATAATGGTTGAACTAGTTTACAATCCCACCAACAGTGTAAAAGTGTTCCTATTTCTCCACATCCTCTCCAACACCTGTTGTTTCCTGACTTCTTAATGATTGCCATTCTAACTGGTGTGAGATGGTATCTCATTGTGGTTTTGATTTGCATTTCTCTGATGGCGAGTGATGATGAGCATTTTTTCATGTGTCTGTTGGCTGTATGGATGTCTTCTTTTGAGAAATGTCTGTTCATATCCTTTCCCCACTTTTTGATAGGGTTGTTTGTTTTTTTCTTGTATATTTGTTTGAGTTCTTTGTAGATTCTGGATATTAGCCCTTTGTCAGATGAGTAGGTTGCAAAAATTTTTTCCCATTCTGTAGGTTGCCTGTTCACTCTGATGGTAGTTTCTTTAGCTGTGCAAAAGCTCTTTAGTTTAATTAGATCCCATGTGTCAATTTTTGCTTTTGCTGCCGTTGCTTTTGGTGTTTTAGACATGAAGTCCTTGCCCATGCCTATGTCCTGAATGGTACTACCTAGATTTTCTTCTAGGGTTTTTATGGTATTAGGTCTAACATTTAAGTCTCTAATCCATCTTGAATTAATTTTCGTATAAGGGGTAAGGAAAGGATCCAGTTTCAGCTTTCTACTTATGGCTAGCCAATTTTCCCAGCACCATTTATTAAATAGGGAATCCTTTCCCCATTTCTTGTTTCTCTCAGGTTTGTCAAAGATCAGATGGCTGTAGATGTGTGGTATTATTTCTGAGGACTCTGTTCTGTTCCATTGGTCTATATCTCTGTTGTGGTACCAGTACCGTGCTGTTTTGGTTACTGTAGCCTTGTAGTATAGTTTGAAGTCAGGTAGCGTGATGCCTCCAGCTTTGTCCTTTTGACTTAGGATTGTCTTGGCAATGCGGGCTCTTTTTGGTTCCATATGAACTTTAAAGCCGTTTTTTCCAATTCTGTGAAGAAAGTCATTGGTAGCTTGATGGGGATGGCATTGAATCTATAAATCACCTTGGGCAGTATGGCCATTTTCACGATATTGATTCTTCCTATCCATGAGCATGGTATGTTCTTCCATTTGTTTGTGTCCTCTTTGATTTCACTGAGCAGTGGTTTGTAGTTCTCCTTGAAGAGGTCCTTTACATCCCTTGTAAGCTGGATTCCTAGGTATTTTATTCTCTTTGAAGCAATTGTGAATGGAATTTCATTCCTGATTTGGCTCTCTGCTTGTCTGTTACTGGTGTATAAGAATGCTTGTGATTTTTGCACATTAATTTTGTATCCTGAGACTTTGCTGAAGTTGCTTATCAGCTTAAGGAGATTTTGGGCTGAGACAATGGGGTTTTCTAAATATACAATCATGTCATCTGCAAACAGGGACAATTTGACTTCTTCTTTTCCTAACTGGATACCTATTGATCTTTTTAAAAGTCAGCTTTTGATTTCGTTGGATTTCTCATTTGTATGTAATTTGCTCTTCTGTTTCTAAAGATGAAAGCTTAGAATATTGATAAAAACCTCTTTCTATTCTAATACGAGCATTTAAAGACATGTATTTCTCATTAATCACTACCTTATCTATATGTCACAAATTTTGTTATGTTGAATTTTCATTTTCATTTAGTTGAAATATCTTTAAATCTCCCTGTGATGTACGCTTTGAACCAAATGTTACTTAGAAGTGAAGTCTTTAATTTCCATACATTCTAAGATTTTTTTTTTATTTTTCTGTTGTTGATTTGTGTTTTAATTCCATTTTGGTCAGAAAATATGCTTTGTTTCAGGGCCGGGCGCGGTGGCTCAAGCCTGTAATCCCAGCACTTTGGGAGGCCGAGACGGGCGGATCACGAGGTCAGGAGATCGAGACCATCCTGGCTAACACGGTGAAACCCCGTCTCTACTAAAAATACAAACAAACTAGCCAGGCGAGGTGGCGGGCGCCTGTAGTCCCAGCTACTCCGGAGGCTTAGGCAGGAGAATGGCGTAAACCAGGGAGGCGGAGCTTGCAGTGAGCTGAGATCCAGCCACTGCACTCTAGCCCGGGCGACAGAGCAAGACTCCGTCCCAAAAAAAAAAAAGAAAATATGCTTTGTTTCAATCCTTAAAAATATGCTAAGATGACCGGGTGCAGTGGCTCACGCCTGTAATCCTAGCACTTTGGGAGGCTGAGACGGGTGAATCATGAGGTCAGGAGTTCAAGACCATCCTGGCTACCACGATGAAACCCTGTCTCTACTAAAAAATACAAAAAATTAACCAGACGTGGTGGCAGGCGCCTGTAGTCCCAGCTACTCAGGAGGCTGAGGCAGGAGAATGGCGTGAACTCAGGAGGCAGAGCTTGCAGTAAGCCAGGATCGTGCCACTGCACTCTAGCCTGGGCAACAGAGCAAGACTCCATCTAAATAAATAAATAAATACATACATACATATGCTGAGACATTTTTTATGGCACAGAAAATGACCTTTCTTAATACATGCTCCATGTATACTTGAAAATAATATGTATTCTTTTGGTGGTAGGAGTAGATAATCAAGAAATGGCAATTAGGTCAAATTGGTGGTATTGCTCAAGTCTTCTTCATCTTTGCTGATTTACCTACTACTTGTACTATCAATAATTGAGAGGGGTATGGAAATCTCCAACAATAATTATGAATGTCTGTCCTTGCACTTACGTTAGTTTTTCTTCATCTCTCTTGAAGCTATATTAATATCAGTATACATATTAAGGATTTTTGTGTCTTCCTGATAAATTGTGTGCTTTATTACAATTAAATATTTCTCTTACGTCTAGTGATATTCTTTTTTCTAAACACTACTTCTTCTCATACTAATGTAGTCAAACCAGTTTTCTTATGATTATTGTTTTCATGGTGTATCTGAATTCATCCTTTTACTTGCAAAATATGTATGCCTTTACATTTAAAGTGGATTTCTTATAGATAGCATATAGTTGAATCTGCCTCTTTATTGTTTAGATCATTTACAGTTAATGTGATTTTTGGTATAAATCTGCCATTTTATTGCTTGTTTCCTGTTTGTCTCATCTGCTTTTTGCTCATTCTTTTTTGTTTTATTTTTAGTGGTTGCTCTGTGGCTTACAATATATATCTTTAGCTCACCATAGTACAACTTTAAATAAAATTGCATACTTTTACATACAATCCATGACCCTTACAACACTATACTGTCTTTTACCCCATCCATCCTTTATGCTATTATTGTCATACATTTATTCACTTGTCTTTTAAAGAACTTTCAAAATAAGGCTTGGCACAGTGGCCAGTGGCGCACACCTATAATCCCAGCACTTTGGGAGGCCGAGGTGGGTGGATCACCTGAGGTCAGGAGTCTGAAACCAGCCTGCCCAACATGGTGAAACCTCATCTCAACTAAAAATACAAAAAAAAAAAAAAAGCTGAGCATGGTGGCGTGTGCCTGTAATCCCAGCTACTCGGGAGACTGAGGCAGGAGAATCGCTTGAATCCAGGAGGCAGAGGTTGCAGTGAGCCAAGATCATGCCACTGCACTTCAGTCTGGGCACAAGAAGGAAACTCTATGTCAAAAAAAAAAGAAAAAGAAAGAAAGAAAGAACTTTCAAACTAAGAAAAAATATTTCATATTTACCAACATATTTACTACTTTTGATGCTCTCTATTGTTTTAAGTAAATCAAAGTTTCCATCTAGTATCATTTTACTTCTGCCTAAAGGATTTTCTTTAGCTTTTCTCAGAGTGTAGGTCTACCAAGATTGAATTTTAGCAGCTTTGTTTTTGTCAAAAAAAATAAAGTATTTAGTTCGTCTTTGTTTTTGAAGGATATTTTTACTGAATATAGAATTCTAGATTGACAGGATTTTTTTTTCTTTTAGCACCTTAAAAATGTCTTTCATTGTATTCTAATATGCATAGTTTATGACAAAAAGTCTGTGGTATTTTAATCTGTTTTCCTCTGACATAGTGTCTTTTTCTCTCCAGCTGCTTTTAAAAGTTTCATTACTAATTTTCCACAATTTTATCATGATGTACCTTTGAGATTTTTTGTTTTTGTTTTGTTATGTTTGGGACTCATTCAGATTCTTGAATCTATGGGTTCACATTATTCATCAAATTTGGAAAAGTTTTCTCCAATATTTCTTTAAATATTTTTCTATCTTTTTTTCTCTCCTCTGGTACTTTAGCTACATATGTATTAGACTGTTTGATGCTGCCCCATAAGACATTGTGGCTATGCTTATTTATTGTTTAGCCTTTTGCATTTCTATGTTTTGGTGTCAATGGTTTCTGTTGCTGTGTCTTCAACTTCATGTTTTCTTCTCATCTGTTCTTAACCCCATCCAGTGAAATTTTCATTTCACATATTGTGTTTTTTGTCTCTAGTAATTTCAGATTCTTTTTAAATGACTTTTTTGTATCTTCTATTTTTCCTAATTGTGTTCACATTTTTATTTAAGTCTTTGAACATATTGAGCAGATTGATAATAGCATTTTAAAGACCTTGTTTGTTAATCTTGTCATCTCTGTCATTTCTGTTTCTACTTCTACTGACTGATTTTTCTCCTGGTTTTGAGTTACATTATTGTGATTTTTGGCATGTCTATTAATTTTTAATTAAACTTTAGCTTAATTGTGAGCAACATGGCTGTTTATTTCACCTGGGTGCAGGCAGGCTGAGTCCAAAAAGAGAGTCAGCGAAGGAAGATAAGGGTGGGGCCGTTTCATAGGATTTGGGTAGGTAAAGGAAAATTACAGTCAAAGGGGGGTTGTTCTCTGGCAGGCAGGCATGGGGGTCACAAGGTGCTCAGTGGGGGAGCTTTTTGAGCCAGGATGAGCCAGGAAAAGGAATTTCACAAGATAATATCATTGCTTAAGGCAAGGACCGGCCATTTTCACTTCTTTTGTGGTGGAATGTCATCAGTTAAGGCGAGGCAGGGCATTTGCACTTCTTTTGTGATTCTTCAGTTTCTTCAGGCCATCTGGGCATATACATGCAAGTCACAGGGGATGCGATGGCTTGACTTGGGCTCAGAGGCCTGACAGAGCCTAAACATCTCCTCACCTGTATGAACTCTGGGAACTATTCAACTTTAAAATCCACTGTTGTTCTTTGCCTGAATTAATGAAGTTTCAACCTCCACATGGATGGCCTATAATTCAGCAAAGCTCCAATGAAATCCTTTTGCACTTTTTAGAGCTCTTTTTCTTCATGGTGCCTGAACATTAATCTCTGTCTTCTCAGCTCAGTAAAACCTTCATGCTCTACTTGATATTCTTCCTTGCACCACAATCCAGAATGTGCCTCTAGACACAAATCCCCAGAGATCATTTGACTCATCTTTTTTGTTTCCCTTCCCCCTGATATCATACTCCGTGGTGCCTGTTAACCAATATCTGAAAAGTTATTTAACATATTTCAATCTGTTTGCTAGTTTACTATGGTGGAAAGGTAAGTGTAGATTCTGTTGCTTTATTATAACCAGAAGTGGAAATCTTGTGTGCTGAATTTAATTTAGAAACTTTCAACTAGGCTAGAGGGAGCGGATATGGATTAAAAGGTTTCCAGATTAAACAGTCATATAATATATGTGCAAAATTGTTAGTTGGATACATGAACAAATAAACAGACAAACCTGACCAGGAAGGACCTAGGATAGACTCACCAATGTTGTTGACAGACTGTGGAGCTAGATGCAGTGCAGCTGGATCACTGAGTATCAGTCGACTAGAGATAACTGCCACTCCTTTGTGGTAAAAAGAGAGAAGCCAAACCTGACGCTGGGCCTCCCTGGGCAGGAGCCTTGAGAGAATGAGGTCAGGAAGTTGAGTAGCCATTCCTCCCCAAGCATAGTTTTAAAAATCAGTGTCTTAAACATTTGCAAAGATTATTTTCGACATGATAGTTCTTAAAACAATCATAATGAAAACGTGTTAGAGCAAGAGTATAGAATATTCAACTGAAACATCTGTTCCCCAAATACAAGATCCCAGAGAAGGTGATCAAAGGGTAGGGACCTTTCTGTGGTCATTTTCCACCACAGCCCTCACACACTTGTGCCCCGCCTCCTTACATCCTCATGTTCAGTGCCTCTCTGTAGCCTCCGGGACAGATCCAAACAAGACCCAGTCTGCCCTAAACTCTCCCTGACCCCTAACTTCCTAACATAAGCTCTAAGATAGGACTTGTGCTTCATGGTTCTCCATGCACGCTGATGCCCTTTCCCCTGGACAACCTGCATAATGGTGGATCCTCTGGATAGAAAGGCCTCCCACCGCCTCTGCCAAAACCACCCCACCTAGCAGACTTCTTTCTTGCCCTTCTAAATGCAGCTTACCTCCTTCATCTCCATGAAACTTTCTTTTCCCCACCTCCTTGTGCATACACATACACACGCACATGCATGGATGTGTACACATACCTGCACATATGTGTACACACATGCACACACTTGCATACACATATGCACACAGATGCAGTCCTCTCCTAGCTGCACTAATGTTTTATCTTTGTTCACCTATTTCTCCTGGTAAAGTGGCACTTCTTAAAGACAAAAATTTTGCCTTAAACATCTTCATAGTGTTTTATCTCCAGATCCAGGTACACAAGAGAAGCTCAACGAGTAACTACTGAATAATGAACTCAACTTTCACTTTAGGAACTTATTTACCAAAGGGACCAAAGCACTCCTGTCAGCCAGTCCAGGAATCCCCTTTTCCTATTTACTGCCAATTAAAGACTGCTAACTTACCCTTTGAAAACACACTGAAGGGTACAGCTGCTTAGCCAATGCATTCATTCTTCCTACGTGTGCCAACACAATGGGTTATGTTACATGAGAATGCACTGGAAGCTTCATCCTGACCAGCTGTACTAGTCCATTTTCATGCTGCTGATAAAGACATACCCAAGACTGGGTAATTTATAAAGAAAATGAGGCTTAAAGGACTCACAGTTCCACATGGCTGGGGAGGCCTCACAATCATAGCAGAAGGCGAAAGACATGTGTTACATGGCAGCAGACAAAAGAGTGAATGAGAATCACACAAAAGGGGTTTCCCTTTATAAAAGCATTAGATCATGTGAGACTTATTCACTACCATGAGAAGAGTATGGGGGAAACTGTCCCCATGATTCAGTTATCTCCCACTGGGTACCTCCCACAACATGTGAGAGTTATGGGAGCCACAATTCAAGATGAGATTTGGGTAGGGACGCAGCCACACCATATCACCACCTTATTTAGATGTATGCCTCTCTGAGTCACCTAGGCACCTCACCTCTTGCCCACCCCGAGGAAGGATCATTTCTTCAGATGGTTCCTTTGATCATGTTTCTGCTGAAATTTAGTAGTTTTGATCCCAAAGGGAGAGGCCTAATAAAAGAGAGCCTTAGCCTATGCTCTGCCCCAATGCTGGAGGCATCTCTCTGTAGCCCTGGAATCAACAACCAAGGTTATAATTTGGAATCTACTACTTCATAGTTGTATGACCTTAGTCAACTTACCTAATCTTTCTTAGACTGGATTTTTTAATCTATAAAATGAGAATATTGATGATAACTAATTACACAGATAATTCAACCACAGAGTGACTGGGATGGTTAAATGAGATGAGGTATGTCAGGAACTTAGTATGAGGCACATGGTAGGCATTGAATAAATGTTGTTCTAATTATTATTATTATTAAGCTTTCATACAGTGTTAATACCACTCTGGTCCTCCTGCCTCTCGTAGGACATTTCTAGAATCTGTTGGGGTTCCTGAGAGAGGGAGAGCACCTACCACTGGCATTGAAAAAGGTAATATTTTGTGAATGTTAATTTGGGAGAAAACACAGTCAACTTCAATTGCTAGCTCATTTGGGAGACTTAGGAAACCGGAGACCAGGAATGTCATCTACAAGAATTATGTAGGATTCAAGAACTCAGGTTATTTAAGAACATTGTTTGATTCTGGAAACTTGGTTTGTAAGAATTATATGGATGTATGGAATGTTAGCCTCTAGGAATGCTGTGTGTTTCTAGATACAATGGTTGAAAGAACTTCACGTGATTCTGGAACATTGACCTGTAAAAATGATACGTGATTTGCAATTTTGGCTTTTAACAATGTTATGCCATTTTATAACCTTGTGTGCTTCTGGAAACTTGATTTATAATAAACTTATACGTTTCTGAAAACTTGGTTTATTAAAACATTATGTGATTCTGAAAACTTGGCTTGAAATAAATGTTTGATTCCAGGATCATAGCTGTCAGAATAGCACTATAATCACATGGTATGGCATCAGAAACTTGCTCTATAAGAATATTGTGTGAGTCTGGAAGCCTAGTCTACAAGAAGTTCAGTTTAATTTTGGAATCTTGATCTCCATGTACATTGGCTGGTAGGAATCTTGCATGAGTTTTGAAACTTGTTCTATAGAAATCTCATATATTTCTGGATGTTTGATCACAAGAATTTCATGTGATTTGCAAAGGTTAGCTTATTAGGTTTTGTGATTTTGAATCTTGGCTTGTAGGAATCTTATGTGACTTTGGAATCTTGGCCTGAAAAACTGCTATTTAATTCTGGAACCTTAGCCAATGAGAATCTTAAGTGATTCAGAATCCCTGGTCTATAATAGCACAGCATTTCAGAACATTGGCCTGTAAGAATATGATGCAACTCTGTAACACTGGCCTGTAATAACGTGATGTGGTTTCAGAATCTTAGCCTTTGCAAAGTGTGATTGTGATACTTTGGTATGTCAAAGACCACTGATAGTGTTTTAATATTTGTTTTTTCTTCCTTGGTCATAGACCACTGATTTTTAGCTGTGACAAGGCCAGCTAAAAACTAAATTTCTGAATAAAAACTGAAATAAAAAATCAATTTCTCATTCTGTCTTGCAGCTAAGTTTGTCCTTGTGACTAAGCTCTGGCCAATGACATGGAAACATAAATGGCAGAGACACTTTCTGGAAAATATTTGTAAATGGAGGGGCTATGCCCTTCATCAGCCCTTCCTCCTTCCTATTGGCTGGAAAGTTGGCCTGCTTCCTGCAGCCACCTGGAGCCAGGAAGTGATGCTGGCAGGGAAACCACGAATGGTGGAGTATCGAGATTGAAGGAACCTGAGCTCCTGCCACTGTGGAGCACCACCCCAAGCCTACCTGATATGAGACAGAATTAAATTGCCTCACTGAAGCACTTTTATTTTGGATTTTGTGTCACTTACACACAAGCCTAATCTAGTGTTTTAATCCAAAGAACAACAGGTGATTCTGAAAAGTTGGTTTCTATCATCCTGGCACCTTGGTCTGTAAATCTTAGGTGATTCAGACACGTTGGTATGCTGGATTACCTGTTGTCAATTTAGCTTCACTGCCACCCTCTTGAAGAGGAGAAGCCAAGAACTACATTTCCCAGAATTCCCTTCAGGGTGGTTCTGGATTAGAGTTGGCTGTGAGGGCACTCACGTGAGATCTGGGGGGTGAAAGAAGAGAGGCCATTATTCTCCAGAGACTACTAGGCAATAGCATGGGCACTCCGGCTGCTATGACTTAGGGCAGAGGTTAGCAAACTACAGCCCATGGCTGTAGTGGGTTAGACTAGCCCACTGCTTGTTTTTGTAAATAAAGTTTTGGGGTCTTTTTGCTAATTTTTTTTAAGTTCTGTGGTACATGTGCAGGGTGTGCAGGTTTGTTACATAGGTAAATGTGTGCTATGGTGATTTGCTGCACCTGTCAACCCATCACCTAGGTATTAAGCCCAGCATGCGTCCGCCATTTTTCCCAGTGCTCTCCCTCCCCGCCGCCTCCCTCAAAGACCCCAGTATGTGTTGTTCCCCTCCCTGTGCCCATGTGTTCACATTGTTCAGCTCCCAATTATAAGTAAGAACATGCAGTGTTTAAATAAAGTTTTCTTGGAACACAGCCTTGTTTACATATTGTCTATGGCTGCCTTTAAGCCACAACTGCAGACTTGAGTAGTAGCCAGAAGGATCCTATGCGGCAAAACCTAAAATATTTACTGTCTGGCCCTGTATGGAAAAAGTTTGCCAAATCCTGCTATAGAGTACATGGTTGGAGCTTAGTAACTTCCATTTAATAAGTATGTGTTGAGCATCAGCTGTCTGGTGTGTGGCGGGGAGCCTTGTTCATAGAGTGGGTATTATTTAGGTGGAACAATAAAGTATATCCAAGTAGCAAGGTCACACATTTACTTTTGTTACCTTTAACTATTCAGAGAAATATATAATTTTTTTTTCTCTAGTCATTGATCTGATCTCCTTCAAATCACTATCCACTGGGTAACAGAAGCAAGAAATCCTACAATTTAATTTATCCCAATAATTTTTTCCCTTTCTCCTTTTTTTTCTCTGCCTCCCCTGAGACTCCTGGTGTGTGCAGAGGAAGAGGGGAGTAACCACAGCTTTCCAGGAGGCCCACCTGCCCCCCAGTAACTTTTAATTGCATAAAATAATGCATACTTTCAAAGCTAGGCTTGGCTTCATTAGGAAAAATACACAGGATATGGCAGTACAGGAGTGATGGGGCTTCAGACTGACGCAGTATGTGCCCTCTGGAACCTCTGGCCTCAGCTGCGGAGGGGCTGGTCCTGAGTGTTCCCTGGGCTGGTGACTGTGAGGAGGTCCTGAGCCTTGCCCTGGCATCCGCTGCTGGAGTCGGCGGTGGCTTCAGCATATGAATTGCTCTCCTTTTTTCTCTGCATGGTCAGAGCTCACATTATCCCAGTTGATTTGGCCCCATTTTGGTCCTTTCTCTTCATTATTTTGATTAAAGTCCAGTCTTCAAGTTCACTGTAAATGAACAAGCCTTCACCTAAAGATAAGAAACTCACATGTTTGTTAATGTAACAACAACAACAACAACAACAAACCCTCAGCTTTATTGTCATCTCCCAACCTCCCTAGACCTACTGGGAGAGAAGAAGAGGATCCCTAGACCAATAGGACTTCTCACACTGTAAAGAGGTGTCATTCCAGTGGCCTGTAGGTTCTCATGGATCTGGGTCTCACTTTATTTGATCAGGGAAGGAGATGCGGCCAGGGAATCTTCCTTTCTAGGAGGTCAGTTGGCTAAAGTCCTGAGGTGCGGATGGTTTGAAAAGCCATTAATCCTTTATGTTTTTATGCCACAGAAGAGTAATCATACTTTTACGTCTCAGTTTTTGTGTCAAAATTCAAATGTTTGCATTATAATTGAATTGTATTAAGCTACTTAATGCCTACAGGCTTCTAGAGATATAGGAGACAGTCCAGTAACCAAAGATAAAGGCTAGTCACAAGGCAGCAGAGCTGAGCACTAGAGAAGCCACAAGCTGCAGGAGCCTGCCGAGAGAAAACAGTGGGAGGATGTCTCTGTAGCGCCCTCTACTGACAAAGCTTACCACTGTGGCCGCTGGCAAAAGAAAAATATTTAATGGGCCCATCTCCGTTTTTGCAGAGCTGGTAGTGAAGGATAAATTTGGAACTGAGAGTCAGTAAATTGATAACTGGAACATATGAAATATGTCTATCAATAATTATCATGGCAGGTGCAGTGGCTCACACATGTAATCCCAGCATTTTGGGAGGCCAAGGCAGGCAGGCAGATCACTTGAGCCCAGGAGCTCAAGACAAGCCTGGGCAACATGGCAAAACCCCATCTCTACTAAAAATACAAAAAAATTAGCCGGTGGTAGTGTGTGCCCGTAGTCCCAGCTACTCAGGGGGCGGAGGTGGGAAGATCGCTTGAGCCTGGGAGGTTGAGGCTATAGTGAGCCAAGATTGAGTCTGCCTGGGTGACAGAGTGAGATCCTGTCTCAAATAAGTAATAGTGATAATAATATTTATCATAATAGAAAAACAGAACATTTTGAAATACTTATTAATGCATTTTTAAATAACAGCAATAAACATATTATGTATTAACATATTTTAATCAAAATATTGGTATTTTCCCAAACAAACAGAAGTAATAAAATGAGTGACATTGTTTTGGAAATCTCTTTGCTGTTTGGTTAATAGAAGATAGCTGGATTCTCCTTCCTGCTTTTGCAGTCATTCTATCGTGATATGTTGTTTTGGTTAAAGTATATAAAGAAAATCTGGTTTTACACAAGCATGCAGTTGAAAAAGGGAGGAGTATTTTAACAGATTTTGAAGATAATTGTAGATATTCTCCCTTAACCATTCACCCAAAACTCAACCAGAAGGAGTTTCTTAAAGATTAGTTGCAATGTGGAATTTGAAATCACATCAGTATGTTTTCATACTCTGTAACATTAAAATCCATTTGTCAACCTTGCACTTTAAATGGATTTTTGCCTGTGCTTGATTTTGAAACATCATACATTGATCACTTAGAAAATATTAGTTCACTGAATTATGTAGATCTTCCAAATATTGACACATTTAATTAAACAATATTTTTTTAAAAAATTACTTAACATCACAACTCATCACAATGCATTGGGAAGCTGTCAATCCCACAGTAGCAAATGCAAGTTTTCCAAAATTCTAATTTACACGTGAAATTTTGAATTTTATAATTGGCCACAATGATTATCAATTATTTTCCTTGAAGTGGTGGGCTCCTTTCATTTATTTTCAAGATAATGTCTGCCAAATACGCAAGTCTGATTAACTTTACCTTATCTGTTTTTCAAGTAAAACCGGTGCTCAACGAAAGATGTGCAGTTTAGCTCACAACTCAATCTCACCAGTCCCTTTCATTTAAACAATCACCATGCTTTTGTATGCAGCAGAGCTGCTGTATACATTTTCCCATTTTGTCACACTGAATTCGAATATTAAAATGGCACGTCCTCAAGGGTCAATATTTAATAACACGAATAATTTTAACTGCCTCATGAAGAACATTCTTAAGTAAAATTGGCTTTTTTTTAAAACTGCAAGTGCATGATGGTTAAAACACACACACACACACACACACAGAGTCAGTGACTGTCAGTATAGTCTGCCCTGATTCATGCTAAAAGCACCAGCAGTTTTAGCCACCTTTGCTTTTCCACCATCAGTGCACATTTTAACACAGTAAAAAAGAGGATTATTATGAAAATAGTCGTGACTTTTCAGATCCTCTGCAAGGGCACAGTGCCTCACACCTGTAATCCCAACACTTTAGAAGGCTAAATCGGGCAAACAGTTTGAGCTCAGTAGTTCGAGACCAGCCTGGGAAATATTATAAAACCCTATCTCTACAAAAAATATTAAAAAGTTAGCCAGGTGTTGTGGGAGTGTGTGCCTGTAGTCACAGCTACTCGGGAGGATGAGGTGGGAGGGTGGCTTGAGCCTGAAAGGCGGAGGCTGCAGTGAGTCAAAATGGTGCCACTGCACTCCAGCCTGGGTGACAGAGCAAGACCCTGTCTCAAAAAAAAAAAAAAAAAAAAAAAGGAAAGAAAGAAAATGATTGATCTACTTAACATCTTATAACTAAGGACCATAATGTGATTTCAGGGTTATCATGTTCATTTGAGTAAGAGTCCTATTGGCACAACTAGTATTATTTTATTTTTAAGGACTAACATCAGAAGGAGACAGTACATAAATGAGTTCACACCCAGTGACATAAAAAATGCTGTATGAACAAAGGCTTTAGAGTACTTTGGATAGAGGAAAGAGTGATGGGGGAGTTGGATCATCACACAACACAAGGTGATAATAAGCTGAGCTAGAAGGAATCTACATCACTGCAGTCAATACCATAATCACAGTGCTGGTGGTGAGTTAGTTTCAGCAAAACAACATCATCTAGAGCTAATTATCCCCGACTACTAAAGCAAGATCCTCCTGAGTGCTTTGCCCAGTGCCCTATGAATTAGGAGGCTTTTCAGTCTGGCTGGAGAGCAGGTACTATTCCTGGCCCCGCATGAGCTTCTGTGCTGTTTTGGGTGGTTCTTTTGCTGGCTCATGGGGCTTCCTCAAAGGCAGGTGCTGATCGGAACTCTGCTAAATGCCTGAGGGAGACCCTTGGCGGCTCTTTGGAGTCCTTACTCTGTGTGGCTCTCTCCTCTCCAGTCCTGTGCCCTGCGAACTCAGACAGCCTGGGCCCCCTTACATTCACTTCCTTCCACCTTCTCAACCCAGGGAGTCTGCTGGGACCTGCCTTCTCCCTGCACCGTGGCCTGGAAACTCTCTCAAGGCAGCAAAATGGGACGGCCACAGGGCCTATCTCATTTGTTTGTTGTGTCTTAGGGATGACTTTGTTGCCTGAGGTCTAGTGTCTTAAAAATCAGTGTTTCATATTTTTAGTTGTTTCAGGTGGGCCAGTAAATCCAGTCTCTTACTTCTTCTTGGCTGGAAGCAAAAGACCCCAAAAGATCCAAAATTGATCCCATCATAAGCACTCATGTATTAGGCTGACCCATCCTTAATCAGTTTCTGAACTCATCTCTACAGTACTTTGCCAAATGCAGCCAACAGCAAGCAAACCACACTAGTAAATTTCTGTCTTCAAACTTCTTTCCCTACATTTCAAGTAATTCCAGGTGAGAGTTTCACCACACGTTTCTCCACTGCATGGATAGCCACCTCTCCAGCCTTCAACATCAGTTTCTCATTGCTGCCACCGAATCTCTAAAAGAATACTGCATATTTTTGTTGTTTTTTGTTTGCTTTAACAGCACCCCACTTCTAAGTACAAATTTCTGTGTCAGTCAGGATAGGCAAGGTTAAGCTATGCTAACGACAACCACCCTTAAAATCAATAAGAGTTTATTTCTGGCTCCAAAGTGGAGCAGAAGGGAGGGGCTCCCTCACGGCCACCTGCGACTCCGTGGCAAAGCCTGCTTTCATCCCTGAAAGCAGGAAAGAGGCATAGCCAACTACACACTGGCTCTTAAAGCTTCCGCCCAAAAGGGTCATTTGTCACCTCTGCTCACATTTTTATGGGTCAGGGCAAGCCATATGGCTTCACTTAACTTCCAAAGAGAGCAGAGGTGTGCAGTGCTACCATGTGCCAGGAAGGAGGGAGATGGGAACCTTTCAGAGCAGCCCTGGTGCCTGGCCATGTGGCGTGTGTGCTTACCTTTATCTCTGCTCTAGCTCTGACAATCAGCAATCAGTGTGTGACTTGCTGAGTGATAATCAGCTGCCGGATGCATTGAAAAGGAATGCCTCCTCCAGGCTCCTCGGGATGCCTTGCTTTACTGCGGAACGAAGGACACGCCTAACTACGGAGGCAATGTGAGTCCAAAAAGCATCAGGTTAGACTGGTGAAGACAACTCAGGAAGGCTTCCAACGGGGGTGGGGGTGGTGGGGGCTTTGCATGGCTGGAAATTGCCACAAATTGCAGTGACTCTGGCCTTCAAGATAGAGGGGTACATTTTCAAACACTGCCTCTCACTGGCTGTGTGACCTTGAACAAGTCATGTCCCCTCTGGAACCCTCAGTTTGCTCCCCTGTCAGAGGGAGATAATGTGAGTGGAAATTTCCAGAACAGTGGTTGGCTTTCTCCCTCCCCGCTGACTGGGAAACGTCTCTCTCTCCTGGACTGAAGCCTAGGGCTGATTCATAGTCACTATCAGCATCATTCTCAGCCTGGGCCAGGTCAACACATTGTTTATCTTGGTGTCTGAGCCCATTCCTGACATTGCAGAGACAGAGGCTAAGAGCTTGGGGGCTGGTGGATCCCCAATCCCCATCTTTCTACCCTGTCTCCTCCTTCCTCCTCCCACCCCAGGGGCTTGTGAGAATAACTAAAAAATGCAACTCTAAGGCCAGCAAGGCCAATTTCCCAGGAGCAGAGTCCATGATTCCCAGACAGACCCTCCTGTTTGCCTCCAAAGGAGGCTTCCTTTGTAATGACTCTTGAATTAATCAACTTCTATTGACTCCTAGGCCTGCCTCTGATCTCAGGGTCTCCATTCCTCCCCCAAGACAGCTGCAGACATCTCCCATCTGTCCTTCCTGCCCTAGTCCCTCTCTCTACCCTCCTGACACACACTGCGGTGACTGCCAAACCAGGCTTCACCCCATCCAGCCTCCTGCCCAGCAGCCTTTCACACTGCCCAGGTGACAGGAAGGCCCGCCATGACTCCAGATCCTGGCCCTTACCTCTCTCAAGTCCTCAGACCAAGCAGTCTGCTGGACTGGTCATGTGCTTCTCTGCCTGGAATGTCTGTCCCAGTCCTTTCTCTGATTATCTAAGGAGCATCTCAGACCCTGCCTTGGTGGCCACTGCAGTCCACTCATGCCTTCCTTCTCCAAGCTCTGTAGACAGACAACTGTGCAGTGTAGTGATCACAGCAGAGGTGCTGATGACCCACTGTGGATCCACACCTGGCCCTATATCTCCTGAGCAAGCGACTATATTTTTCTCTGGTTCAGTTTCCCCATCTGTAAAAGGGAGATACTGATGATAGCTTCCCCAGAGGGCTACTGGGAGGAGTAACAAGATGTAACAATATGCAGTGTGTGTGCATGGGCATGTGACACTAGTCGTCATTTAATGTGTATTGGCCCAGCCACTGTGCACACATGGATTGAGTCCCTCATTTTTGCCAGGGTCTGAGGAACTCACTAGGACTCATCCATGCCCTCAAACAGTCCTGCTTCAACTGGGGGAGAGAACACAGCGTTAGAATACCATGTGATGGTATCCATCCTGTTCCAGGTGGAGGATGCAGAGGATGATACCCTGCACCTTCCAGGATAAGAGGATCCTGATGCAGTCAACTTACCACCAGGTGCCGGTTGGTCTCCTCAAGGAAACAATGCCATTTCAAGGGTTTGATATTGGTCTCCATTATGAACAAGTTGGACATTCGGAAGTGGCAGGAGCTAGATCAGCCTTGGGTAGGTGGAAGCACATGTCATTGGGCCAACAGCAGCCCCAGGTCTCTGCCGTCATAGCCCATCTGCTCACAGGCCTGTCATGCTGGCTGTGGGATGCCAATGATAAGGATGGCGAGTGTTGACTGTCCAGGTCCTTCTGTCCACTGGCTTGTTCGGTGCATCTTCCATGGTGACTGTGTCTTGGTGAGCACTAACCTTTCATATAGCGGTCTTCATACTCCATACCTACTCCAGATGCCCATCCATATGCCACTCCCCACATGTTCTTGCCTTTGATTTGCCACACACCTGACCAGATGGCCAGGGCATTGGCCCCTGCCCAACAATCTGTGTATATTCTGACTCCAGACTGCTTTTCCCACCATACAAAAGCAGTCAGGTACACTTATTACAACTCTATCCATCAGAAAGATGCTCCCTCTCCACTGTCTCCCAGAGTCACCTTGAATGTGACCATAGTACAGTCACGATCTCTTTTCTCTTTGCATCCACATATTAAACTGACCCATCTTTAACCAAACTCAGGATTTTTCCTTCCTTTTCAGCTGGTTGTTAGTCACACGGAAACACTCCCCAACACACACATGCACAGACATGTGCACACACACACATATATCATACTTACAACTATGTGCTGCTTAGGAGAAGATCATTGGTACAAGGTTGGTAGGTGGCATGGGAGTCTAGACCGACTGCCTGCTCCTGCAACTCACTCGTGCCTCTGGTGCTGCTCAAACTTGATCCAGATGTACCACTTGCATCTGACAATGGATCACTCTTGGTCTGACTTTATGATTTGCAGGAATAAACAAAACACAGATCATAATGGGCAGTTCCGTACAAAGGGTCACCTGGCCTCCAATGATCAAGTGTTTCATCTCTACCAGGATCCGTAATGGGCCAGCCAGGAGCTGTTTCACAAAAGGAGTGTCATTCTCTGCTGTGGCTTACATGGCTTTGCTTCAGAATTCCTGGGTCTTCATTCTGCCTTTGTCCTGAAGCCTGCCATAAGCTCCATGCTGCGCCCTTTCCCACCACAAACATCTCCAGCCCTATAGGATTTGCCAGATCATATGAACCAAGACAGAGGGCTGATTGTACCTTGGTCTGGATCTGCTGCAGAATGTTCTCCTTCTTTGGGTCCCACCCCTTGCTGTCTTCTCAGCTACCCAGGATATGGGCTGGAGCAATATTCCTTGATGTGAAATGTGTTGCCTCCAGAATGCAAAGAGCTCTATCCCAGGCTGTGCTTCCCTCCTCGTGGTAGAAGATGCAAGATGCAGCAATTTGTCCTTTATTTTGGAGAAGGTATCTCAGCACACCCCCTGTCCACTGAAACCTTCAACTTCACTGAAGTGGCAGGTCCCTGAATCCTCCTAGAGTTAATCTTCCACCCTTGGGAGTTCGTGTATCTCACCAAAGCCTCCAGCATATCTGCTGCCTCTTGCTGGTCCGGTCCAGTCAGCGTGATGTCATCTCCCTGAGGTTATGTGAGAGTCTGAGGATGACTAGGTGGTACAGTTATCTTCAGACTATATCATGACAGTGAGTGGGACAGTTCCTGTAGTCCTGGAGCAAAACCATAAATGAATAGTTTGTCTTTCCCATCTAAGTGTGAACTGTTTCCTATCCTCTTTTCTAACTATAATGAAAAAAATGTATTCACCAAATCAATGGCTGCTTGCTATGTACCTGAGGTCTTACTATTAATCTGCTCTGACAATAATACAACACTGAGCACAGCAAATGGATCGGTTATGCTCTCTGCAGTTGGAAGTCTGCAAGGCACATTCTTGCACGGGTGGGAATCGGTGTCCATAGATACCCATACCCCATGTGAAGTCTGCAGGGCAGGACCCCTCTGAGAGCGACACATGTTGGAGGAAAAACTGAGAGATGGTAGACTTCCCTCCTCAGAAAACCTTGCCGTGGAGTCTTCACGATTTTTCCCCTAATTTTTCAATGTGAGTGTTTAATTCATTTATTTTCACGTTTTAATTTGTATTGCTGTGGAAAGGCATTTGGGGCCATAAATGTCAGGTCTCAGATTTGCATGAGTGCAAAGTTCATGGTCTTCCTACTCTACCCCTCCCCCAGCTCCAGCCTCTGTCATACCCAGGTGGGAAATTCAATTCTTTGAATTGAGTTGTGTGTTGTGTGGTTGTTCTCTACAAGTTCTTGAGATAAAGAAGGGAGGTCCCCATTGGCCTTCCCATCATCCTGGAAGCTCCCTGAGGCTAGGCCCCAGCTCCAGGACCAATCTCAGAGCCCCTCCCTTTGAACTCCTGCCTGGAACAGGGATGTGGTGGGGGGTAATACTGGGAGGGGGGACTGGGCATTAGCCAGGGTGGCATTTGAAGGAACCAAAGGGGCCTCCCCTTCCTTAGGTCCTGGCAGAATCACTGCTTGGAAAGAAAACTATAATTGTCCAATGTGGTAGGGGGAAGAGCCCGGGTAAATGAGGCACGCCTGAGAGGCTGGGGGTACCCCTGGGGATGGCAGGAGCTGCCATCAGATGGGGCATCCCCAGCCCCCAGCCTCAAGGGTGTGGCTTTGGGAAAGAGGTGGATAGCCGTGCCAGGGCCCGGGAAGACTGTCAAGGCCAATGGCACTCAGAGACTTGACATTTCCTCCCAAATGGACTCATTTGCTCAGCACTGGGTCTCTTAAACCCCTAGATCCCACCTCTCTGCCCTCCCCCTTTTGCCAACTCATGTCACTCATTGTGGAAGGCAGAAAGCCAACAGTGAGCTGTCCTCGCCACCCTTAGTTGCTTGGGTAGAAAAATCGACTTGGTGCTCCTTCACACACATAAAACCACTCTCCTATTGATGGTCCATTCTATTCTAGTCTTCTCTCCTGCACATCTGCTGTCAGGAGGTTGACCGGACAAGGAATTGTAGTGTCCATTTTGCAAACAAAGAAGTTCATCTCAGGGATATGGAGTGGTTTGCTTCAAGGCTTCCCAGTAGTTGCTTTAAGATTCCACCATCCAGTTGCAATCTTTTCTGTTTTCTCACCTTTGCAATACCATGCATCAATTTGGGCTGTGTGTGGAATGAGTGTCTGTAAATTGAATCCTGGCTTAGCTACCTCAAGGGATTCCAAGATTTCCAGGGCCCTACGGGGAGTCCTGTCAGAGTGAGAACAACCAGCCACCTCCAGCCCAGACCACCTGGCTGCTCTGTCTGGGTTTTCCCCAGCTGGATTTTGGTAATTCTAGACCCTCGGGTATCTAGATGGGCCACTAGGAGCTGCTGTTGGCCTTCTGCCTGGCCCACCTCCTCTGCCCAGTGCACTACATTTTCTTCTTCCCTTGCAGCCTGCCTGCCTCTGACCTGGTGCCTGGTGCTCAATAGTTACTAAATGAATGAATGAATGAGTTAGTGAATGAATAAATGAACGATGCATGTAGCCTTGTTATGCTCCTGATCCTGCCTTCTACCTGCCCCCCTCTAGTCTTATGATGACCTTTTCTTCTGCTGACGTTGGCTTTGACCTTAGCTAGTATTTGCAACCATCTGTTCACTTCTTCTCCTGGCTCTTTAGAGGAGGGAATACTCTTCTAATATTAGCTAGTGTTTTAAGTGAGCCCTCAGGAGACTTTCTCCCTCTCTTGTTGGATCCCATCTTACATACCTGATGGATTTGAAAAATAAATTAATTTATGACCAGCTTCATTCCAGAAAAGACTCAAAGCAGTTTCTAAACTTAAATATGATACAAAATGAAGTACATTATAAAACAAATAAATGCAGAAATCACAGCAAATAAAAAATGAGAGTAAGAAAGAGAAGGTAAAACAAGGAATGAGGTAAATGCAAATAGGAGGTCCAGGATAATTGCTAGAGGTTTTCAGGCCAAATATCTGCAGCTGAGCTTCCTAGCAGCCAATGCAAAGAGAGCAACCTGATTAGTTATAATCTTACTTAGTGTCCATAAGATAAAGGCAAATCACATAGAGAAACTCAACTGTTCTGGGATTATGCTTCATAATAAAAAGACCCTGTATAAATTAATTGTACCCATAATCATAGCCCCCTAAGTATAGTAATCATAAATAGAGCAAGAAAGTTTATAGCACTGCTTCCTTTATTTTAAAAATACAGAAAATACAGAGACCATCACAAGCATGCACAACTCTATCATCTACAATGACAGTTGTTAATATTCCGCTAGCATTACTCATTATGCAGAATGATTTTATTTTATTTATTTATTTGTTTGTTTGTTTGTTTGTTTTCAGACAGAGTCTTGCTCCAGGCTGGAATGCAATGGTGCGATCTCGGCTCACTGCAACCACCGCTTCCCAGGCTCAAGCGAGTCTCCTGCCTCAGCCTCCTGAGTAGCTGGGACTACAGGCAGCCGCCACCATGCCAGGCTAATTTTTTGTATTTTTAGTAGAGACGGGGTTTCACCGTGTTAACCAGGATGTCTCCATCTTCTGACCTTGTGATCCACCTGCCTTGGTCTCCCAAAGCCTGGCTTATACAGAATTAATAAAAGAAATAAAACACCTCAAATAAAGTCCTCTATCTCCTTCCTATAGCCCTCCTCTCAAAGACAATTAGCATGATAAATTTGGTATTTATCCTTCCATTCAATTTAAAAATTATTTTACACACAGACATATGTTCCATAAATATTAAATACTATTTTCAATCTACATAGTCATATCTTATGTAATCTTTCATTCAATCACTTGCTTTCTTAGCTTAAAAGTATGTTTTTGTCTGGGCGTGGTGGCTCACGCCTGTAGTCCCAGCACTTTGGGAGGTCGAGGCAGGTGGATCACTTGAGGTCAAGCGTTCAAGACCAACCTGGCCAATGTGGTGAAACCCCGTCTCTACTAAAAATACAAAAATTAGCCTGGCATGTTGGTGTATGCCTGTAATCCCAGCTACTTGGGAAGCTGAGGCAGGAGAATCGCTGGAACCTAGGAGGTGGAGGCTGCAGTGAGCCGAGAAATATATATATATATATGTTTTAAAAAATCAGTCTACGTTGATACACACATCTAATTCTTTTCTTTTAAATTCTGTACACTATTTTATAGAATGAGAATACTACAATTTATTTGCCTGTTCTTCTACTAATGGCTAGTCTACATTAGACTAGCCAATGCTTTTCTCTTAAAAGCAAAGCTCCAAAGAACCTATTTGCAGTGGTGTGCTGGCAAATGTTTAACCATCAGCTTTCTTGAAATACTCCCGCCATGACTGATTTCAAGCTGCCAACAGGACATCACTAAATGCAGAGTTGGGAAGAATTGAACACTGTCCGTCTTGCAAGCTGTACAAGTCGGCTCCAGCACACCACAGCACATACATCTCCCTGTGCGTACATGTGAGTATGAGAGTTTCTCTAGGAACATATCTCAAAACAAAACTGCTATGTGCATTTTCAAATTTACTACTTATTGCCAAATTTCTCCCCAAAGCGGTCTTACTAATTCACACTCCTCCCAGCAGCATATGAGAGTATTAATGTCTCCAAATCTTTCCTGATACTCAATATTTTCAGGCTTTTCCATTCTTGCCAACATGATGAATGAGAAGTGGTACAACCAGGGAGGCTGAACTTTTCATGTGCTTATTGATGACTTAGATTTCCTCTTCTGCAAATTACCTATACATATTCTTAGTCCATTTTTATCTTAAGTTAGATATCTTTTTCTTATTGATTGACAGGAATTATTTATAGATCATATCACAGTCCCTTGTCCATTATATAAATGGCAAATATCTGTAGCTTGTTAAACTTTTTTCTATTGGTTTATGTTTTGTTTCAGAAATTCTTTCTCCTCTTTCCCAAATCATAAAGATACTCCCCTTCTTCCTTCCTTTTTACAAATAATTTTTCTTATTACATGAGCAATACAGAATCTTTGCAGAAAAATTAGAAAATATAGACTGTCACGGAGAGGAAAAAAATCACAATCCTACTACTCAGAAACAACCACTGTTCATGTATTGGTGTGTATTACCTCTGGTCTTTTTAACGGCCATTTACAGTATGCCTCCAGCTCACAGGGCGTACTGCTATGTAGTGTGCAGCTCTTCAAGAATTTGCTTTAACACTTTTCAATTTTGTCAGTCCTCCTTCTTAGAGTTTACACTGGGGTCTTCCATGATCTGGGGTTGTCTGGGAATTTTTATTTGCCTGATTTTTTATCTTTTTATGGATTAGTTGGCTCTTTTAATGTGTCTGTTCTTGTGGCACCAAAACCTCCCACTGTCTTGAGCATGGACTTCCAGCTCCTTCCCTTCTGCTCCCACTTTGGTCCTTGGCTAAGCCCTGGCTGGTCCAGCTCAGGCCCCCTGTGAGTCAGGGTGACAGGACCATGGGGAGGATGGAATGGGAAAGCCCTGAGCTGGAAGCTGGATCACTACATTCTGGTCCCCACTGCTGCATAAAATTGCTGGTGGCTGGGCACAGTGGCTCACGTCTGTAATCTCAGCACTTTGGGAGGCCAAGGCAGGCATATCCCTTGAGGTCAGGAGTTTGAGAGCAGCCTGGTCCACATGGTGAAACCCTGTCTCTACTAAAAATACAAAAAAATTAGCTGGGCATGGTGGTGTGTGCCTGTAATCCCGGCTACTTGGGAGACTGAGGCAGAGAATTGCTTGAACCTGGAAGACGGAGGTTGCAGTGAGCCGAGATTGTGCCACTGCACTCCAGCCTGGGCAGCAGAGCAAGAATATGAATCAAAACATTAACAAATAACATTAAAAATAAATAAATAAATAAAGTTGCTAGTGACCATGGGCAAGTTACTTAGCTTCTCTCGATCTTGGCAAGTTCCTGGCTTCCTGCTTCCTGCGGGCTGCAAACCACACTTGGTAGGTTTTCCAAACCTGGGGAAGGTGAAATCAACCAAGGGGTGGATGGAGAGTGCGGGACCTCAGGGTGCTCTAAGGAGAAACCCACTTGCCTGGGGTGAATTTGTTTTTTTTTTTTTTTTTTTTTTTTGAGACGGAGTCTTGCTCTGCCACCCAGGCTGGAGTGCAGTGGCCGGATCTCAGCTCACTGCAAGCTCCGCCTCCCGGGTTTACGCCATTCTCCTGCCTCAGCCTCCCGAGTAGCTGGGACTACAGGCGCCCGCCTCGTCGCCCGGCTAGTTTTTTGTATTTTTAAGTAGAGACGGGGTTTCACCGTATTAGCCAGGATGGTATCGATCTCCTGACCTCGTGATCCGCCCGTCTCGGCCTCCCAAAGTGCTGGGATTACAGGCTTGAGCCACCGCGCCCGGCCCCCTGGGGTGAATTTGAAGCTGCTGCTTTCTTACCAGCGTGACAGAGTGGGTCAGACCCCGAAGACGAGCTTAAAAGAACCCCCCATATGTAATGCCCAAGCTAGTTGATTTAGGCTGTTTCCCAGCTTTATCATTGACTTGCCATGACGTTTTGGCAAGTCGCTCACCACGGGCCTCAGGACCCCTTCTGAAAACCAGGAGCCTGGTTAGGGATCTCTGGAGCTAAGGAGTCAAAATGACTGCACTGAATTTCAGCCACACCCCGACCAATTTAGGCAAGTTGTTTAACCTCTCTGAAGCTCAGTTTCATCATCTATAAAATTGAACCACGATAGCACCTATCTCTTATGGTCGATTGTAAAGATTTAATGATACGATCCAAGTACAAAGCATGGAAGGTGCAATGGTACTTTTTAGAAACCATTATTACTGTCGCCCCGAGTTCTGGGATTCTGGGATCACCTGAGAAGGCAGAGGAGTCCTACCCAGAATGTCCAGCAGGTGGTGCTGTCTCAGAACAAATCTGCCCGCAGGCGCTCTGCGGGAAGATTTTCTCCAAGAGGCAGGTGGATGGCTTGGGAATCAGAGCGTATCTGAGATGCAGGAGACTCTGGAGGGCCCAGCCTCTTCATTTCCCAAAGGAGGATCCCAAGACCAAAATGGCCGTACTGTGTTCCTGCAGCCATGAGCGAACCGGGACTCGAACCCAGCCCACCTGCCTCCTAGAGGGGCCATCTGAGTCTCCCCACACCTCTAGCCTCCTCCTAGCTATGGGCTACCTCACCCACCCCCAGGATGGGCGTGGGATCCTCAGAGAGGTCGGGATGACCAGCTTCTCGCAGCACACTGGGTGTGTGTCTTGGTGCAGAGGAGGTTCCTGACTCTCTAGGCAGAAGAGGGCCCAGGCTGACCACCCCTGGGTGACCCTGAATGGAGGTCCTCGCTCAGCCTTTCCCAGCACTCAGTTTCTGAAGCAGGCAGACAGGGGTGCAGTGGGGAGAAACTGAAGCGTGATGGAGAGAGAAGGGCCGCTCACAGGGCACGGAGCCAGGATGCTCTCGGGGGCTCATTCTGTGTGAGTGCCTGACCCTCAGCCTACCTCACCCCTAACTCTCAAAGGGCTGGGAACTAGGAGGTCCAGCTAACAACTCCCAGGGGTCCTCCCTGCAGGCCCAGGCCCAACCTGGCACGAGGGTAGCTCAGCTCACCTTTGAGAGCCTTGCCTCAAAGTTCCCACTGGGTTGTGCACTGAAGAGGCATGGCTCACCCCAACTGTTTCCAGCGGCTCTCCCCAAGCTGGGCCTCCCCGGCCTCCTCTTTCCTGAGGAGTGAGTCTCCTCAACACTCGGGCCCCTCCTGTGCCCACAGCCTGGCCCTGCCGACCACCTCACTCTTCTGAAGGTCTTGTGTCATGTCCTTCTCCCACGGAAGGCAGCCCAGAGCCCCTGTGAGGGACCCTGGGCAGCAGGAATCGGGGCCCTTGAAGATGGACAGAGGCCTGGCACCTTCCATCCTTTAGACTAAGGTGTATTTTTAAAACGAAAAATGACGAATAGAGTTACAAAAACTGCAGATTATTTTAAATGTTTATAATGACAAATTAATACTTTTCACTTATAAAACATGACAATGACTCTTAAAACTTCTTTGATGATGAGATCTAAAGTCTATTTGGGGTTCTTCATGGAAGTGAGGCCCAGAAGCAAAGGGCCCACCTTCCCCTCTCCTCCCATAGATCAAGACCCAGACATGGCAGCAAGGATGGGTGGGTGGGGGCGGGCGGAGGCCCGGCAGGGAGCACGGGGCTGCCTGCTCCTTCTCTACCCCTGAGGTTCTGAAACCCAGAAGGGGCCTTGTCATCAGCATCCCCAAGTGTCCTCTCACAGATAGGGAAACTGAGGACCAAGGAGGGGAAGCTGCTTGCTCAAAATGCTGAGCAAGTGAAAGGCAGATTCAGGCCCTGGAACCAGGTCTCCTGATCCCAGACTGGCATTCTTCCGGGGGGCACGTTAGTACAAATGGAAAAACTAAAGCACCCAGGAAAGATTAGGCCAAAACATCCCCTTGTTTTCCTCTCCCAGCCTGGCACACCTTGGCCCCCATCTCTTCTAATGCTTCACCCATGACCCTTGACCACCACAATGACAAAAGGACCCCTGTTCATCTGTTTAGCCTTGGTATTTGGGCACAGAGGAAATCTGGTTCCATCTAAACACTGGTGCAATCTAGAAAGGGCATAAAACTCCCAAGGGGCAGCTATGGCCATAGGAGGAAGAGGGGGCAGGGCCTTGTTGCTGGGTAACCAGCTTTATCTGTTGCCTCGGTGACAACCCCATCAGAGGGAGTCTGTGTGCAGAGTGTGTGCCTACGAGTCTCCAGTCTTTTTAGCACCAGCTGGCTAGAGCCACATCCTCCCCCATTGCAGACTGCCTCCTGCACACACTGGAGGCCCCTATACCATGATGAAGCCCTTTCCTCCCTCTTTGCCTGCCTTCTCTGTCACTCCTCATCATAGAATCGCATGCTTCCTTCAGCTACCCCAAATCATCAGCCCCTCTGATCTCAACATCATTGATCCTGCCACCAGACCTTTCCTCAGGAAGTTCTCCCAACCTATTGGATTGCTGGGGTCACTACCTCCCAGGCGCAGACAGGAAGGAAACAGGGAGCCTGACCAGGACATGTAGTGGTTGCAGAGGCTGCCTCAGAGCTGCATTTCCTGCTGTCAGTCTTTATGTAGCTGAAGAAACCAGAGACAGACATGTGTTCATCCAACAAACATTCAGCCCGTGGTGCTTATATTCCAGGCACCACGCCAGGCCCCAGGAACATGGGGCACATAGGACAGCTCAGTCCCTGCAGCTGGGACTAGCAGGGGAGTGAGATGAGTCAAAGGACAGTCACATATGTGGATGTGGATGTGGATGTGTACAACAAAGAGGAAATCTCAGAGGCCATGTAAGCACAGAAGAAAAGCACCACATCCATGCTTAGGAGAAAGAGGGGTGGTCGGCTGAATGATGCTCTCAGCAAAGGTGTCCTTGTCCTGATCCCCAGAACCTGCACACGTTACCTGATATGGCAAAAGCAACTCTATCGCTGTGATTAAGTTAAGGATCCTGAGATAGAGAGATTATCCCAGATTATCTGGGTAGTCCTAAATGTAATCACAAGATCTTTATAACAGGGAGGCAGGAGGGTCAGAGAAAGAGGAGATGCGATGATGGAAGCAAGGGGCTGGAGTGATACAAGGAAGGGCCCAGAGCAAGGAATGCAGGCAGCCTTAGAAGCCAAAAAAGACAAGGGTGAGATTCTTCCCGAACCGCCCAGGAGGAATGCAGCCCGCCGATGCCTTGGTTTCAGCCCTGTAACACTCCTCTTAGTCTTCTAGCCTCCAGAACTGTAGGTGAGTAAGTTTGTGTTGTTTTAAACCACCACGGGTGTGGCCATTTGTTACAAGTGGAAGGCTTCTTGGAGGAGGTGATGTCTAGAAGAGTTTAAAAGAACTTGGAGTGAGTCCCGCAAAGGAGCAGAGGCATCAGCCTGGGCAAAGGCCAGAAGCAGGACTGCCCCGATGCATTTGTGCCCCGCAAGCAGCACAGTGAAGATTTTGCTGGGAAGAGGAGATGAAGCTATCAGAGAAGAGGAAGGGGGCAAGGGCAGGGCCCAGATCATGCAGGGCCTTACAAGCCATGGTGAAGAGTTTGAATGTGTCCCTGAGAGCAATGGGGAGCCATTGAAGGTTATGAGCCGTGGTGGCTGAACCAATCTTATTGGAATCTTAGAAGGGTCGCTAGTTTTGAAAGGAGAAAGGATTACATGGGCAAGAATGGATGGGGGAGACCATGTTGGAGGCTAAGCAGTAGCCCAGGAGGGAAATGAGCACAGCACAGCAGAGACAGGCTGGAGAAGCGGTGACAGGGCCCCGTGGGGAGGGCTCGGCAGGTGGGCTTGTCGGGCCCTTGTACCACCTGAGTATGGGGAGACAGAGGAGCCAAGTAATACAGATTTTGGTTTTGCCAGTAGGTGGCGCCATTGGTCATATTTGGGGAGGTGAGTAGCTGAAATTGAGGGCACTGGACTCACAGGTGCCCATTGTGGAAGGACCCTCCAAGGATCCCAGCCTCGGGACGTGGGGCAGGTGGGTGTAATACTGAGCAGATTTCCTACCCAAGCTCTGCTGAGGGCCCCAAGCAAACACCAAAGAGGCTAGGAGATGTTTACCTGGAAAGCAGGGAATCCCGCCTGGAGAACCTCCAGCTGCCAGAGTCCAAGCTGATCTTCACCTCCTCCCCCAGGCAGCCCTCCAGCCCAGGCACCTTCCTTTTGCAGACCTAGCCAGAAGATGGGCACCTGAAATGCACCCATGTGAGGTCCTATGACTGCTGAATCTTGGTCTCCTCATGTGCAGAATAACAGGCCCCGCCCCCCCACCCACCATCTGTTGCCCACTCCCCACATGTCAGGCCGGCACCGGGGACTTCACGCACATCATTGGTTTAATCTTCTCATTCACTCTGTGACAAAGATGCTGTTCTCACCTCTTTATACATGAGGAAACTGAGGCTCAGAGTGGCTGAGTGAGCTGTGAGGTCAGTTGCTCAACGTCTCACGACTAGCAAGGGACAGAGCCAGGGCTCCTTCCCAGACAGTCAAACTCCAGGGCTGCAGGAAGAGGCCCCCGGGTGTGGGGCCAGGGTCAGAAAAGGCCACCCTCGACAGCCAGTACAAGGCAGCTCTGGGATTTGAAGCCAGGACTGTGTGACTCCAAAACTTATGACCCCAACCCCAGGGGTGTGTGAGCACAGAAAGGAATGGATTGCACAGCGGTGACTCTCCCAGGCCCACCCTACCACATAGCTGGGACTGGGGTAGGCGGCCCCTTTCCCATACTGCCCAGCATCTAGGCAGGCCAACTTGTAGCTCACTCTTCAGGGGCACCAACCCTCTCCTGGGGCAATGCACTCCTGGTCGTTGAAGACTGTCTCCTAAGGCCTGTGTGGGGGAATACTGTATCGGGGAAGCAGACAGAATTGCTGACCAATGAGTGAGTTGGCCGGCTGTGTGAGCTGAGCCACAGCTTCCACCCCCCGGGCTGGCGCCCCTGCAGCCTCAACTCCCATGTGAAGTCCCAACCTAGACCCTGCTCCTGGGCTTCCTGCTCCCCATCCTAGGCCAGTCGCCTGGTTCCCAAGCTTCAGTCCCCTATCTGTGACCCTGGGTCCTGTAGCCAGCCCTGCTTCCTGCTGGGTTGTTGGGAGGGTCTGAGGGTGCCTTGCAAAAGGAAGCTGCCTGCAAAATAGAGTCTGCTCAGCTTGGCAGAGGACTGGCTGAGAGGCAGCAAGGAAGTGGGTACTGCACAGACAGGCTCAGGGTTGCATCCCAGTTGCATGAATAGTTGCATGATTCCCACGCCGGATGACGTCAGATCCTCAGTTTCCTCCCTGCACTGAGTGAGGAGTGATGCTGTGGTTAAACCTCCTGCCCAGGTTACTGGGAAAAGTGAGTCCTGATGGAGGCACGGCCCTGCCATCTTGTCCCCAGCTATGTGTGTTCTCCACACACACACCCTCACTCCCTTCCTCCATGGTTCCCCTCCACCAAGGCTGGAGTGGGCTCCAGTCCAGGTCTCTTCTTTTGCAAATGAGTAAATAGAGGGACTGAGAGAATGAGCTCCCCATTCAAGGGGACCCAAACCACTTATGTCAAAGCCACGGTCAGAGCTCACAGCCCTTGACTTGCAAACCACTGCTTACCCACCCCGAGGCTGGGATCTAGGCAAGGAGGAGGGAAGGCTGCCTGCTCCACGGGCTTTGGCAGCCCATGGCTGGGATTCACCCCTTACTCTGTGTTGCTGCCAGCAGGTGTCTGTGGGTGCCAGATGCTGGGAGAGGGGCCCGGGTTACTTGATGTGGTGGTAGATTTCCGTTTCTGCATCTTGATGAACCATATATGATATTAAGTTGTCACAGAAGGAAACAGGAAAATGACTTTGCTTTGCCGTTGATGTGGTCACATTCCCCATGGAGAACTCGGGGAAGTCTGGGGGAAGCAGCCCCTCTCTCTGATGCTGCTTTGATTCCAGGTGACAGAGCCAGGGAGGAGGGGGACAGGCTCAGGGGTCCCACAGGAGGGTCCACGCTGAGGACTATACTGCAAGATGAGCAGGGCCAGCCTCAAGGGCCACAGACAGCCATCTGACTCCTCCCTCTGTGTGACCTGGGAGTCTGTGGGAGATGGTCTGGAACTGCCAGAACTAGAAAGGTTAATCGTGGGCCCACAGAGGAGCTGCATTCAGAGAAGGAAGGAAGAGAATCCACTTGTCTCTACCCTTCGTGCAGTGCCTGGCTCAGGACAAGGTGGGGTGTGGACAGGCCCAGAGACAGGACGGGGAGAGGGCTGGGCAGAGAAAGGAGGGAAGAGCAGAAGAAGGGAGAGCCACTCGTCTCACCACCTTCCCACAATGCCTCATAATCACAGGATGACAGGGATGTGTGGCAGGAAGAAAGATGGGGTGACGAGCACTGAGGCCACCCTGGAAGAGCAGAGCCCACGCCTCTTGGAGTGCCAGCCAGTGGCAGGGAGTGAGTGTGACAGGGCTCCCCCAGGCTTCCAAAGAACAGCTGGGTGGCATCATTGCTGGAGGCAAACCTCCCCATTCTCAAGCCAAGCACAGGTCCCTACAACTCCTCACCCACCTTCCCTTCATTGACATAAATGTGAGTCTGTGGAGGAGTCCCCCTTCCCAGCTAGAGAGATTTCCACACTCACAGCGTCCTTCAGTGCAAGGCTGATAACACCAGGACCTACAGCACTCGAGCCAGAGACATGAGGGTCGAAAGGACCCACAAGGGCAGCCCCACAGAGCACAAGGGCTTGGTGTGTGGAGTAGCTGAAGCCCAGTCCGCAAACTCAGGTGTGGTTGAGTCCCACTTTATTTCCACTAGATCTTCTTTACTCCGCACAGAGTTCATCCTGCATTGGTAAGAAAGTCCACTTTGCTGTTTGGGGTCTTCTCCCCCTCCCAGATCTCACCAGGGCCTGACTTGTGACCGTGGCTGCCGAGGGACTCACTGCCCAAGCCCACATGACCTTGTCATGGCACCACCTCTGCAGAGCCCTGGCCACCTCCTAGAGTTCTCCTTGTGGGATCCCTGGGCCTCTTTTCCCTTCCTAGTGAGGAGGGGACTCATGAGAATCTTCCTTCCCCACCCCAGTCTGTCTCCCTTCCTGTCATCATCAGTCCCCTTCCGGCCTCACTCAAGGACTCAGCATCACCGCTCCCTTTCGCAGGCTTCCAGCTTTGAGAAAAGGAAAGTCAAAAGGTAGAGATGGCTATTGATGGCAACTTCTGCTTTGGTTTGGCCATAAATGTCCCCTCGGGTAAGAAAATGCAAAGCCTACTTGCCTCTGCCAGGAGGCCATGGGAATACACAGCTCAACAAATGACCCTGCCCTGCCTGCACTTTCCCCCAGCAGAGGAAAGGGATTCATAGAGGGTTATATTACAGAGCCAAATCCTGAACAGAACCTTGGAAGGGTCAAGGTTCAGGGGCCAATCTATCCAAGGTCATAACAAAGCTAAGCGTGAGGGGCCAATCTATCCAAAGTCATAACAAGGTCAAGGTTCAGGGGCCAGTCTATCTAAGGTCATAGCAGAGCTGAAGTTCAGGGGCCAATCTATCCAAGGTCATATCAAAGCTGAGCTTTAGGGGCCAATGTATCCAAGGTCACAGCAGAGCTGAGGTTCAGGGGCCAATCTATCCAAGGTCATAACAAAGCTAAGCGTGAGGGGCCAATCTATCCAAAGTCATAACAAGGTCAAGGTTCAGGGGCCAGTCTATCTAAGGTCATAGCAGAGCTGAAGTTCAGGGGCCAATCTATCCAAGGTCATATCAAAGCTGAGCTTTAGGGGCCAATGTATCCAAGGTCACAGCAGAGCTGAGGTTCAGGGGCCAATCTATCCAAGGCCATAACAAAGTTAGGGTTCAGGGACCAATCTATCCAAGGTCATACATCTGGAAAATGGCAGTGCAGGGACGGAAACCTAAGTATGCCTTGGGTATATCCAGCTTCATAAAGAGAAGACAGCATCCTAACCAGAGCAGTAGTGAGGCCTCACTACAGGCCAGACACTCTGGTAAGTGCTTTATGTGTAACCATTCCATTCATTATCACTTTGAAGCACAGAGAGGTTAAGTAAATGCCCAAGGTCACAGAGCTGCAAGGTGGCAACGCCAGGACGTAAACCCAGGCAGCCTGACATCAGTTTGCACCATGCTAACTGGGACCCCACGGCCTTAGTCATGGTCCTTTAGGAGTTAGGTAAGAGGGGTGCAGCAAATGACAGGTGTGAGAGTTGCCAGCATTACACAGCATGAGGCCCCGGTCATAGCCCACACCTCCCAGGTAATATATTACGTCTGTCCAGTTAGACTTCAGAAGGCCCCAACACACACCTTAAGGTAAATGAAGGGCACTGGGCACTGTGATAGGCCTTTGGGGCACAGTTAGGGGATCCCTTAACCCAATGGCAGGCAGGGCAGCCTGGCAGTGGAATGTCAGGGAGTGGGGGGCACGGGCACAGAGGCTTCAGTAGGGCTGAGTCAGTGAGGTGGGCCAGCCTGGGGGAGGGCAGATAAGAAGCTGACAGGTGAAGCTGGTGTTCTGACCCGCTGCAGGACTACACAGCCGGGCTGGTGAGCCCCCCAGGCATCAAACATCTCTACATCCATGCCCAGCTTCTCAGGAAACTGTCTGCTGCTGCCCCTGCCTGGCAGACCCAGGGGTCCTGCTGGAACCCCGAATGGCTGGGAAGGTGGGGTTGGAGAGGAGAGCAAAAACTCCCTTCCCCCTCACCTTTTCTTTTTTAAGACAGGGTCTCACTTTGTTAACCAGGCTGGAGTGCAGTTGCCCAGTTACAGCTCACTGCAACCTCAATGACCTCCCATGCTTAAGAAATCCTCCTTCCTGCCTCAGCCTCCTGAGTAGCTGGGCCCACAGACGTCATCACCATTGTCCCAGGTAACTTATTGTTTTTTGTAGAAATGAGATCTTACTTTGTTGCTCTGGCTGGTCTCAAATTCCTAGGCTCAAGCTATTCTCTCACCCCAGCCTCTCAAAGTGCTGGAATTACAAGTGTGAGCCACCGTCCTGGCCTCTCCCCCTCTTGACTCCAGACAGATGGGGTCTGCCATATAATAGGGGAGTGTGGACACCGGGCTACCGCCTCCTTCCTAGACCTTTGTGGAGGCTGCAGGAGAAATGCAAGGAGCCAGATGGATCTCAGGGCAAGTCAAAGCCCTGCCTTGACTGGCTGTGTAACATTGGCCAAGTTACTTCCCCTCTCTGGCCTCAGTTCCTTCATCTCCAGGTCCTAGTATACACCACGGGAAGGTGTGGTGAGAAATAAAAAGAGATAGTGGGTGAAGAGGTGACCCACGCCGGCCACGGAGGAATGAGCGTGTTTCTCTTTGCCTACTTTACCATCTTCAGTTTTAGTCAGTAAATATGCACGGAGCTCCTACCACGGGCTAGGCACCATTCTTCCTGCTTGGGAGGGGTGAATGCGTAGAAATGTGCCAATGTGCGAGGTGTGGCTGGGCATTGCCAGGAGAGCGGCTGGCACCCCAGAGGGGCAGGGAGCAGGCCTGACTCAGTGGCGTCAGTGCTATTTCAAAGTGGCAGCGCATTTCATTAAAAATCTGATGTAGAAATTACCCTGGGCTTTGTTTTGCAAAAAGCGTTTGCATAAGAAAAAATAACCAGCCGGTTAATTCCCCTGTCCACTGGCAGGAAGAGAGACAGCCTTCGGAGAGTTTGGGACTCTCTTGTCCCCGGAGAATTAAAAACCTCCGAGGCATCCATTTTAGAAGTTCTGGTCAATCGTTCTAAAAGTGCGGTCAGAAGACCCCTCGTATCTGAATGGTTTGGAGCACTCATACAAGCAGAATCCCTGCCCCAGTCTTGGGTCTGGGCACGGAGAAGGGAGCGTCGGGAGGGTGGTGAGGGGCTGGCGGGGAGGGCAAAGTTGACCGTGCCAAGCCGGCCCGCTGGAAGAGCTGCAGGGACCAGACGGGGAGCAGAGGGAACAAGCGTGCTGATGATAAGATGACCCCAGACTTTTTCTTACTTAACCCTTTCCCTGTCTGGGCCTCCGTTTCCCGTTTTCCGGTTGGTGCCGTGCTCTCTGGGGTCCACGTGCAGCTCCACGAGGTGCCCACCAGGGGGCGCGGCCCGCATCCTTCCTCGGAGCTGCGGCGCTCCAAGACCAGCAGGTCTCCCGCAAACGCGCGCGCACGAAGAGCGCAAGGCGTGTGGCTCTTGGCATCTGTGCCGGGTGGGGTCCTTTGGTAAGCAGATGCTGAGATGGGGTTAGGAGTGCAAGAGGTTTGTTGGGGATTTAAACCTCTGTAAGGACGATTGGCGAGGAGATACTCAGACGGCGACGCAGATTTGACCAAGTCTCTGCCAGCCTAGCAGGGAGATCCCGGTGGAGACTGCCGGTTTGAAGAGTTCCGCGATGAGATGACGTGGCCGGGCACTTGCACCCTTGCAGTGCTCCGGCATTGGCTCGGGGGCTGCCTGGGAAGATCCGGACATTGAATGTGAAAGACAGTAGGTGCTGGAGTCTGCTAACTGTGCTCCCTACCGCTGGTCTGCAAGTTCATTCATTGTTTTCTTCCTTTCTTTCTCTTTCTTTTTTCTTTTTCTTTCTTTTTTTATTTTTTCTGAGACAGGATCTCGCTCTGTCACCCAGGCTGGAGTGCAGTGGTGCAATCATGGCTCACTGCAGCCTCAAACTCCTGGGCTCAAGACAACCTCCCACCCCAGCCTCTGTAGTAGCTGGGACTACAGGTGCATGCCACCATGCCCAGCTAATTAAAAAAAAAAAAATTTGTAGAAACAGGGTCTCACTATATTGCCCAGTCTGGTCCTGAACTCCTGGCCTCAAGTAATCCTCCTGCCTCTGTTTCCCAAAGTGTTGGGATTACAGGCCTGAGCCACCATGCCCAGCCTGCAGGTTCTTTCTTGAAGGGAAGCACCAGGAACTGGCAGTGTGCAGCCTCCTGTCTCTCTAAGCACTGTCCTCCGCACACAGCCCGTCTTCCTCCTCTCTGCTCCTTGCTGGTCAGGGCCCCTCTCCAGCTGTCCTCCCTAGACTCCTGCCTTTCAGGGCCAACTTTCAGGACCTTGGGGGCAGGGTGCTAGGCATAAGCCAGTCATCTAACTAGTGGATTTTATATGAGGGAAAAGCCTGCACAACCTGAGGAGACCAGAGGAAGCAGAGCCCCAGCTTCCCTCACGATCTTGTGGGGACTTGTGCAAGTTAGTACCACCCTTGGTTTCCCATGGCACAGCCAGGGTAATTGTCCCTAGCAGCCTCCAGGGATAGGATCCAAAACGGGGATTTAGGAGGCGCCACATTTTCCCCAAGGGATTGGCACCCAGAGAGCACAGAGCTCTGGTGGTTGTTAAGGGGTTTGTGTCCCCCCACCCCGCGTCCCCCAGGTTCCCAACACAACTTTACCTGTCAATACTGGTTGGGTCCTAGGAAAGGGAGCTTGAAGAGGGTTTTTTCCAGAATCAGTCAGGCCTGAGGGTGCTCAGGAGATAAGGGGAGGGGTGGGGAGAGAGCTGGGCTGGGGCAGTGGAAGAGCTCCTGCATATGCCACGCTGGGCGGCCCCCTCCCAGCTCCTCCCAGGCACGGTGGTGCCCATCTGCCATTTTGGAGCACTTGGGCAGTGCCTGCAGCTCACTCTCCCCAGTCCAGATGGTCACCCATCCCTCCCTCCCCCACTCTCCCCCTGCCCTCACCCCCAGCCCCATTCAGAGCAAGCACCTGGAAAAGCCAACACTGCCTCCCGGCGCCTTCCCCTTCCAGCTAACTGGGGCCCAGTGGGACAGGTAGAGGGTCCCCGGTTGTCAAGGAAACCAGGCCTGCCCCTCTTCCCTCAATCTTGCTGCAGGGAGGGAGGCAGACAGCTGGGTGGGAGGGTGGAGGATGGACAGAGATGCAGACACAAACAGTAGGAAAACATGCAGAGAAACACGCACACACCCAGAGCCTGAGAGAGGGTGGGCAGAGTGTACAGGATTTGTTGTGACTGTGATCTGTCTGTCATCATGTACAGGACTGAAAGAGTGTAGACAAGTATGCAAATATGTGCTGGGCCATGTGCCTGTGTGAGCGGAGCATGTTTCCATGGGTCTGAGAGTATGAGGCCATGGTTATCCTGCTAGTGTGCTTGGGGAGCCTGTGTGCATAGTCGTCCATGGGAATGTGTATGTAGTAAAGGGGTGCCTGTGAGCATGACCCTGAGTGTGTGTTGTGAGTGTGTGCACATGCGTATGAAAGTGGATGAGTTGGGGGACGGCTGTAAGTGCCCTGTCCCCCCAATGGCCTTGTCCCTTCTCTACCCTAAAGGCAGGCCAACTGGGACAAGCTCCTACCTAATGGGTACTGGGGCCCACGGACTGAGGAGAAAGGCCTTAATGATGTTGTCCTCCAGCCACCCCTTCCCATGCCTCCATGGCGTCTGTCAGAGCAGTCCAGTCTGGAAGAAGTGGGCTGGTGGGTCCCCAGGACTACACAGAGGGGCCTTTGGGTGCTAAGCACTGGGTGGACTATGGGGTGCAGGTGGAGAAGCCTTGAAGGAAGGAGCAAAGGCCCTGGTGCAAAGGCCTGGCTACCCTAGCAATCTCGACCTCACCGTCCAGGCAAGATTGTGCTGCTCCTTCCCTTCCTCTTCTCCTGAGACTGTAGCTCCCTGCACAAGAGTTATATTTTTCCCTTGAACTGGGAGCCTCCCTAGGATGGTCCTGATTTTCCTCCCTTACATCAGATATTCCCAGAGTATAGGCCTCGTGTCTTTACATTCTTATTGGAATAGGGTTCTCAGATAAAATACAGGTGGCTCAGTTACATTTGAATTTCAGATAAAAAAATAATTTTTAGTACAAAGGAACCCCAAATATTACAGTGGGAAATACATATACTAAAAAATTTCTTGCTGTTTCTTGAAATTCAAATATAACTGGATCAAAGAAAAATCACAAGAGAAATGAGAAAATTATAAAATACTTTGAGACAATGAAAACAGGCCGGGCACAGTGGTTCACGCCTATAATCCCAGCACTTTGGGAGGCCAAGGCGAGTGGATCACAAGGAGTCAGGAGATTGAGACCATCCTGACCAACATGGTAAAACCCCATCTCTACTAAAAAATACAAAAAATTAGCTGGGCATAGTGGCAGACACCTGTAGTCCCAGCTACTTGGGAGGCTGAGGCGGAGAATTGCTTGAACTTGGGAGGCGGAGCTTGCAGTAAGCCGAGATTGTGCCACTGCACTCCAGCCTGGGTGACAGAGCGAGACTCTGTCTCAAAAAAACAAAAAAAAAAAAGAAAAAGAAAAAGAAAACATGATATACTAAAATGTCTAGGATTCATTGAAAACAGTGGTTAGAGGGAAATATAAAGCTATAATGTCATAAAAGAAGAAAGATCTCAAATCCATTACCTAATGCCACACATTAAGGAACTAGAAAAAGAAGAGCAAACTAAACCCAAAGCAAGCAGAGGAAAGAAATAATGAAGATTAGAGATTGGCCAAGCACCATGGCTCACACCTGTAATCCCAGCACTTTGGGAGGCCAAGACAGGAGGATCACTTGAGCCCAGGAGTTTGAGACCAGCCTGGGTAACAGAGAGAGACTACGTCCCTACCAAAAAAAAAAAAAAAAATTAGCTGGCCATGTTGGCGTGTGCCTGTAATCCCAGCTACTCGAGAGACTGAGAACTGATCTCTTGAGCCTAGGAGGTTGAGGCTGTGGTGAGCCTTGATCATGCCACTGCAGTCTAGCCTGGGCAACAGAGCGAAATTCTGTAAAAAAAAAAAAAAAAAAGAAAAAGAAAAAGAAAAACACAAACTGGAGATAAATAGAGAGCAGAATAATAATAGAGAAAATCAATGGAAACGAAAGCTGGTTATTTGAAAAGATCAACAAAAGCGACACACCTTTAGCTAGATTGATTAAGAAAAAGGAGATAAGACTCATTTCACTAATGTCAGAAATGAAACTGGGGACAATACCACCAACCTTACAGAAAGAGAAAAGATTACAAATGAATACGAACAATTGTATGCCAAAAAACTAGATGAAATCCACAAATTCCTAGAAAGAACAACAAAAACTGAGGAAGAAACAGGAAACCTAAACAGCTATAATAAAGAGATTCAGTAAATAATCAAGAATTCCCAACAAAGAAAGGTCCAGGACCAGAAGGCTTCACTGGTGAATTCTACCAAACATTTAATTAAAGAAGAATCAGAACCAATTCTTCTCAGATGGTTCCAAAAAATAGAAGACAAGAGATCTTCCTGGCTCATTCTATAAACCCAGCACTACCCTGATACGACATGCAAACAGACATCACAAGAAAAGGAAACTGTACGCCAATATCTTTTTACAAACATTATATGGTCTAAGTTCTAAATAATTGCTGTGCTTATTGTCTAATGTGTTGAGGGAGATAGCAGAACACTGCAAATTAGCACTTTTTATTACTTTAATAAATATTGTTCTCAGCATGTGAGTCCATTCCAATTATGCAGTGGACTCTGACATACCTAGACTCTGCTGTTATACGCGATTGCTTGGAGAATAATTTCATAGCAGTGAAATTTTTTTTTTTTTTTTGGAAAAAGGGTCTCACTCTATTGCCCAGGCTGCAGTGTAGTGGAGTAATCTTGGCTAATTACAGCCTCTGACTCTTGGCCTAAAGCGATCCTCCCCCATCAGCCTCCCAAGTAGCTGGGACTACAGGCATGCGCCACTACACCCAGCTAATTTATTTTATTTTATTTTTTGTAGTTTTAGTAGGTTTTGCCATGTTACCAGGCTGATCTCAAACTCCTAGGCTCAAGCGATCAGCCTGCCTTGGCCTCCCACAGTGCCGGGATTACAAGCATGAGCCACAGTGCTTGGCCCAAAGCAGTGAAATCTTTCAAGCTTTTTTCTGGTGTAGTTTGTATCTTAGTGGATTCAAAATTATCACTGATGATAGAGTTGTTGTAAAGATGAAGAAATAGAACCTGAGTTACTCAGTTTGGTTGCTCCTTCTAAAACAAACAGTCAAATCATATCAATGTTCTCCATCTTTCAGTAATTTTCTCTGATTTTTGCAGAAGAAAAACTTCAGTAGATGCTTCCCCAACAGAATGAACAAATTTTCGGTTGAAAATACTTTATTAGAAATGTTTGGCTACAGAAATGTGTGAAAACCACTATGATCGATCCTGAAGAAACAAAGATATAAACAGTATGGAAATTTCCAGAATTTTTTTGTGAAATGGAATTTTCAGAATCTCTATAAAACCTATCCTTATAGTTAGGATTTTCCTAATTTACATATTTGTTCCTTCATGTGAAAGTAACTTTTCAAAGTTACCATTAATTAAACAGTATTCTTTAATTAATTATGAGCAAAGATAGATGGACAAATATTGCTTTACTGTCTACTGAACATGAATTTAAGAAGATTAATTTTTATGTTGTCATCCACAGATTTGCACAAGCTGAAATGTTTTTAATTGCTGCTGTGACAGATTAATATACTGATATGTTTTCTCCTATTGAAACCCACTACTATAATTAGAAAGTACTAATCCATTAGTATTTTCCTTATTTTTATTTTTATTTTTGAGACGGAGTCTCGCTCTGTTGCCCAGGCTGTAGTGCAGTGGCGCCATCTCGGCTCACTGCAAGCTCCGCCTCCCAGGTTCATGCCATTCTCCTGCCTCAGCCTCCCGCGTAGCTGGGACTAGAGGTGTGCCACACCACGCCCAGCTAATTTTTTGTATTTTCAATAGGGATGGGGTTTCACTGTGTTAGCCAGGCTTGTCTCGAACTCCTGACCTCAGGTGATCCACCCACCTCGGCCTCCCAAAGTGCTGGGATTACAGGCGTGAGCGACTGTGCCCAGCTTTTATTTTTATTTTTAAAAATTTTTATTGGCATGCACATGAATATATATGTATGTGTATGTATATATGTCCATGTGCACGTATGTTGCCTGCCCCCTCACCTAACTCTGACCCATTCCTGCTCCACAGGCCTCCTCTGTGGTTCAGGAGCAAATATATATATTCATGTGTATGCCAATAAAATGTTTTCAAATAAAAAAAAAAATATATATATATATATATATTTATTAAGCTCAACAAAACATTTTCTCTGTCTGCATTTCTTTTCCAACATTTGTTTTATTTCTTTTATTGCCAGATTCTGACTGAAAGTTAGTTCGTTGTATAGTGGACAGGATGACCCTCACTCCACGTATCAGATGCTCCGGGAGGGCCACTGGCTGGGAGAGGTATTTGTCTATAGCCCTAAGGACCCAGGCCTGCCCCATGCTCATGCCTCTCATTCCTTTTTGGAGCCTTCCGTTCCGGGTAGAAATAATACCTGCTTGGGCTTCACTGGAGCACCTCAGCTTTTGCTGGTGGTTCCCCACTTTCCTCCTCTTCCCTGGGGTCTGGCTGCTTCCTCTGCCATGTGGTTCCAGGCCCACAGCCAGCAGGGAAGCAGACCAGGGTGAGAGCAGAAGGGAGTCTCGGGTGTTAATTGGTGCTAACGAATTCCCACAGCCCCATCTTTCCTCCACCTCCGTGGGGAGGCAGCTGACAATGCCATCTTTGCATTTTGCACACTGAAGTCAAGCAGTCCCCTTCCCCATGCCTGAGTGCCCTGCCTGGATGAGGAGATGGGGTCGGGGAGAAAGAGGATCCTTTCTAAACACTTTCCATGTATTTTGCTCATTTAACCCTCATAACATGGTAGGGTCCTATTAGAAACCCTGTTTTACAGCGGAGATGCAGCTGTGTTTTGAGTCCTTACTCCTTGCCAGTTCCCCTGTGAGGTGGCTGCCGTCATTATCCCCATTTGGTAGGAGAGGAAACAGGCCCAGGGAGGCTAAGTAATTCAACCAAATCCACACAGCTAGAGAGTAGGAGAAGCAGAATTTGGACTCAGGCTGGCTGGTTCTAAAGCCTTATCTTCCCGATCACCACCCCAAATATCCTCTCTAAAGGAACTCCACTTAAAATCGGGTCTCTGGGCCTGTGGGTACCAAATGAGAGGTGCCTGCAGGGATGCTGGTTCCTCCCCTCCCCTCCAGCCTCGAGTCATGCCTGCTGGGAGTCAGGATACCCAGCGGACTCTTCATGGTGCCAGATGCTTTGCTTCCCTGGGCTGTTGCCTGCCCCTACACCCCTCACTGTGTCCCATCTCTGCTCCACAGGCTTCCCCTGTGGTTAAGGAGAAAATAAGGCTCCATGCTCCTGACTTCCCTTCCCTGGCCTGGAATTTGGAGACCAAACGTCATCCTGGGTGGGGAGGGAGCCTGTACAGCCAGGCACCCTTGGGGTGAACTCAACATGAGACAGGGTTCTGGAGGCCCAGGGATGGCCTCCCTTGGCATTGATTTAGTAGCTCCCAAAGCTACCAAACACAGCTTCATGTGCAACACACACATATACTCAGCTTGTTGGGGTTTGCCGTACAGCAGCTCAAGCACCTGAGCTTGCCAGCGAAGAGGCAGCATGTCCAGTAAATGACTCAGACTGGCTGATCCCCACTCTCCCGCTTGGGTCTGAGGTTCCCTGTTCTCTGGGTTCTATGCTTCAGTTTTCTCATCTGTGAAGTGGGTAGCATAATAAGACCTATATCACAGAGTTACTGTAAGAATGAAATGAAACAGTGCATACCATGTGCTTAGAAATAGTCCTGTCTCACAGCAAGTCGTTAGGGAGCCAAAGATCATCTCCAATCCCCCTTTGGCTCTTAACGGGCTCTTTGGATCTAGAAACCCTGCTGACAACAGGTAGATTAACAAGAGAAAAGCACATAAATTGTATTAGTTTTACACGTACATGGGGATCTTCATAAGAGAGTGAAGTTCAAAGCGGCCAAAGCAAAAGATGCTTTTATACCTAGACAAAGAAGGATAAGTATGAGAGGAAATGACAGGACAGAGGGTGTCTGGCTAGGGGCAGTAAATTTCTAGGGAAGTCACCAGGAGATACATGGAGATGTAGAGCGAGTGGAAGATAAGGGTTACTTTGGGGAGTATTTTTATGCAGGTCCATTGCAGCTCCCAATTCTCAGTATCTGGTGATAAGGGCTATTTTCTCACCCTGGTATGGAGAGGGACCCCCTCCCAGAGGAATGTTTAGGGCTTGCTGCATGCAGGAAGAGACGGATCAGCTCACCCTTTCTGAAACTACAATTTCTCCAATGTTTTCAACTCAAAATAATTAATACACCAATGTGGCGTATTTTGGAACGGCACGTCCTTCACTCCTTCAAAGTCCTGTAGAAATATTGGCTATGAAAGACCGGATGCGGTGGCTCACGCCTGTAATCCCAGCACTTTGGGAGCCAAGGCAGGTGGATCACGAGGTCAGGAGTTCAAGACCAGCCTGACCAAGATGGTGAAACCCCGTCTCTACTAAAAATATAAAAATTAGCTGGGTTTGGTGGTGGGCGCCTGTAATCCCAGCTACTCAGAAGCCTGGGGCAGAGTATTCCTTGAACCTGGGAGGTGGAGGTTGCAGTGAGCTATGATCACTCCACTGCACTCCAGCCTGGGCGACAGAGTGAGACTCCATCTCAAAAAAAAGAAATATTGGCTATAATCATCATTTGTTATTGTGAGGCCAATCCCCAGTGACCAGGCAATGGGGCCACCTCCTGGGGTTCCTTGTAGGGTCAACCTGGGAGACACAGGGATAACGTTGGAGGTTGAGTACAGGCCATTGAGTCTTCCAGAACCTGCTTTACCACTGACCAGCAGTATCACCCAGAACAAGTTACTTCTCCTCTCTCCCTTCCCTGCGGTGCCCCCACCCCACCCCCAGTCCCACAACCATGCTTCATTGTCTCATCTGTAAAGTCAGGGCGGTTATAAGGATTAAGTGAGATAATGTGTATAGAGTGCCTAACACAGTGCCTGGACACAAGTGTTGGCTACCATTGTCATCATCATTTCCATCATCATCACTATTGCCCTTTACCCTCTGAGAGGTTGTCAGAGGGTAGGGGAGGGAAACAAAGAACAAGTAATATTATCCTGGTTTGTAACTGAGGACACAGGGACCTCGAAAGTCAGAGTGATTGACCTGAACTCCCACTGTAGATTTCTGGGACATCCAGGATTTTAAGACATAATAGTACCAATCCCTTATGTCAATAAACTATCTTGCCGTTTGCAACTTGTTTTTACAGACATTAGCTCATTTACCCCAGCCTGAGACCTGAGTGATTTTGCCCCCATTTTTTAAATAGATTTTATTTTTTAGAGTGGTTTTAGGTTCACAACAAAATTGAGCAGAAAATACAGCAATTTGGGAGCTGAACAATGGGAACACATGGACACAGGGAGGGGAACAACACACACCGGGGACTGTCAGGGGGGTGAGGGAGGGAGAGCATCAGGAAGACTAGCTAATGCATATGGGGCTTAATACTTAGGTGATGGGTTGATAGGTGCAGCAAACAAACATGGTACACGTTCACCTATGTAACAAACCTGCACATTCTGCACGTGTATCCCAGAACCTAAAAGAAAATTTTCAAAAAGCACATAAAAAAAGAAAAAAATACACTAAGCTCCCATATGCCCCCTGCTTCCACACACACACAATCTCCCCCACCGTCAACATCCCCCACCAAAGTGGTACATTTGTTACAATCAATGAATCTACATTAACATGTCATTATCACCCAGAGTCCAGCGTTTACATTAGGGCTCACTCTTGGTGTTGTATATTCCATGGGTTTTGACACATGTATAATGACATGCATCCACCATCACAGTATCACACAGACTAGTTTCACAGCCCTAAAAATCCTCTGCACTTCACCTGGTCATCCCTCCCCACTAACCCCTGGCCACCACTGATCTTTTCACTGTCTCCATAGTTCTGCCTTTTCCACAATGTCATCTAATTGAAATCGTGCAGTCTGTAGCCTTTGGAGACTGGCTTCTCTTACTTAATGATATGCATTTAAGGTTCCTCTCTGTGTTTTCATGACTTGATAGCTCATTTCTTTTTGACACTGAATAATATTGCATTGTCTGGATGTACCACAGTTTATTTATCTGTTCACCTACTGAAGGATATCTTGGTTGTGCCCAAGTTTTGACAATTCTGAACAAAGCTACTGAAAGCATTCATGTGCCGGTTTTTGTGTGGACATAAGATTTCAACTCCTTTGGGTAAACTCCAGGGAGAACGATTACTAGATCATATGGTAAAAGTAGGTTTCGTTTTTCTAAGAAACTGCCACATGGTCTTCCAAAGCGACTGTACCTTTGCATTCCTACCAACAATGAATGAGAGTTCCTGTGGCTCCACATCTTCACCAGCATTTGGTGTTGTCAGTGTTTAGAGCTTTGCCCCCAATTTGCAGATGAGGAGACTGAGGTGCAGAGAGTTAAAGGCTTGCCCAGGGAGTGGCAGAATTGCCCTCCCACTCCACCTCCTTCTCATACACATAACCCTTACAGTGCACAGGCTGATGCGTGATCTTTGGCTGAGGAGTCATTGGTCAGTGGGGTCTGTGGCCTTGGGAAAGTTCTCACCTGCAGATGTGTGATCTTTGGCTGAGGACTCATTGGTCAGTGGGGTCTATGGCCTTGGGAAAGTTCTCACCTGCAGAGAGAGGCTACCCTGGTGGTTCAACTGGGCAAGAGGCCTTACAGAGGTGATAAGAACAACAGTGCAAACTTACAGGGTCTGCTGTTTCTCTTGCCATATGTAGATGACTAGATGACGTGGTAGGAAGAGCTGGGCTTGGAGTTGGATATGGGGTTGAATCATAGGTCTGCCAGTTACTAGCTATGTGACTGCATGCAAGTCAGGTAGCCTCTTCCAGCCTAAATAAGTGCAACTTCATGGGATCCTTGGAAGGAGCAAGGGAGGCTCTGCATATAGAATACTTGCATGTAAACACAGCAGTTGTTTAGAGCTTACACATCTATCTGCATAAGGAATATTGATCTGTGGTTTTCTTTTCTTGTGACTTCTTCATTTGGATTTGGTAATGCTGGCCCCATAGAATGAGTTAGGGGCTATTGTGGGTCTTGATCATGAAGTCGTAAGACATGAAAGGAAACTTCTGGGTGGTGACTCATAAGCTGGTGCTCTTACACTGAGGCAAGACCAGAGGCTAAGATTTTCAGAAAAGCAGTGTGCCCACAAAGTGAGCTGATCAGAGGAACCCCAAATAAGAAAGTTGAAGTGCTTACAAGTTATCCTTTTGTTCTCTTGTGAAGTACAGTGAAGGCTTTGGAAGCTGTGGTCTATTCCAGTTACACTGAGGGGAATAGTCAGTGTATTTCCCTTAGGGAAGGAAAGGGTCTGTGTTCAAACAGTCAGAAGACTCCCATGGTGCAGCAGAAAGAGCTGAGGATGGACCCAGGCCCACTACACGTAGCTTTTGTTTGTTTGTTTTGCTTTTTTGTAGAGACTGGGCCTCACTATATTGCCCAGGTTGGTCTCCAACTCCTGGACTCTATCCTCCAGCCTCAGCCACCCATAGTGCTGGGATTGCAGGCATGAGCCACTGTGCCCAGCTATGTTATTATTCTTAATCTTGAGTTCCTATTTTTGATGATGGCAGAAAGCACTTAATCAGGATTTTGTTCTTTTGGAAGAAAGTACGAAGGAAGCAGAGAGGAGGGAATGGATGATTGACATCTAAAAGCCATGCCCCAGGCTGTGGAAGAATTTGGGATAGTGATCTGGATGGTAAATATCTCCTTAAAGAGCTGCCCAAGAACATTTAAATGAGTTTCTTTGTTAGTTTCTGAGGAATTTCCCTGTAACCTTCCTTTCCCATTCTGCCCCAGCCACTTGGGCTGTATTCAGTACTTAGTATTCAGTACTCAGTACATGTGAATACTGATGCAACCAGCATTAAATGCACAGTAGTAGGGGTCATAGGGAACTGCGGAGGCAAGAAGATTCATATTATTTTAATACAAATAGATCCCTAAGAGCCATGGCATTGTGAATAACAACAGCATTGTCACCTTTTTATTATGGTGGGAGATAAGAAATTAGCCAGGAATGATGTTTGACGATAAAGAACACAAAGAAATCGTTCCTGGACCTGAACAGGATTCTTTGGACCCTGCCAAAGAATCTTCGCATGCACAGATTGGAAAATAAACAAATATGTTACTACCTCTTTTCTCCCCGTTATTCTAAACCTTCATCAATACATAACAATATCTCATATGGGCCAAGAATTTTTAATTACATTTAAAAAATCAAATTGTTTATATAGACACAGGTCCCACACACAAAAAAAATTCGCCCAAGGCCCTGCACAAGCTGAGTACAGCTGTAACTGGTAACCCGGGAGATAAGCCTTGTTCTTGGGAACAGGAGTTTGAAACGTCTTTGATCAAGAAGAGACCTTGGCGACCAAAGCCTGCTCTTTACAAATATAAGGGACTGAAATGCAGCAATGGCAATGCCTGGAGGTATTTAGCCCCAAGGAGGTGGTAAGTGCTGGGAGCTCAGTGCAGGGAATGAAATGATATGACGGGGGGTGGGGGTGGTGGTGGTGGGGTCCCCACTGTAATGAGAAGGCTCTCTGCTGATCTCTGGAGGAGAGAACTCCTGAGGGGGGCAGACACAGAGGAACAGGAATAAGCAGGACCTGGGGGGCACTGCCCGGGACTGGTCTGGCCCAGGGACAACTGGGAAGGGGCTGTGGGCTGTCAGTGGATCTCCAACGCCTTCCTCCCAGTCCCAGAGGCCCCACGCTTGCTCTTCAAATTGAGAAGCAGCTGTTCCAGGAGGCAATCAGGGACTTGCCCTTCCAGTCACTGGAGGCAGCTACAGGTTCAGCCTTGGAGGGTAGAGTGTGGGAAGCCCCGGATGGTCTCAGGAGCCACTAAATCTGCAGAGGATTTTAAACCAAAGCGTGAAATGTCAACGCTACTGTCCCTTGCTGGAGCTGTTTCATGTTACCTGCCCCTTGCCTTGCTTTTGCTCCCTGCCATGCTTGTAACCTCCTTGTCTTCGGTGAAAAGATCTAAAAAGCCTCTGGCTCAGGCTGAAAATTCGGTTATGTTGTTCAGCTATGTTGCCTGAGAGATGGAAGGTGAAAACAACTCCTTCATATCTGTTTTGCATGATTTATCTGACAGGGCACTTACCACACCTTACGATGTGAATCAGTGGTTCTCAAACTGGGGCAGGAGGGGTGCCAGAATACCTCCCTGCTGCTCACCGCCCCTCAACTCCAGGGTTTCTGAATCAATCGGCCTGGTGTGGAGCCCCATAATTTGCATTTCGAAAAAGCTCCCAGGTGAAACTGAGGCTGGTTTGGGGCCCACACTTTGAGAACTGCTGATTAGGTGTTATCAAAATTTAGATGCAAAACGACCTAAAGGGTGGAAATCTGGTTCCCAAGTCCCAGCTGGCTCTATAAAGGGACCGGGTTTCTTTGCCATCATGGCCCCAAGGAGATCTAGGGGAGCAGCCCTCTGGGGAGAGGCTGCCTTGGGTTCCCTCACTGTGCCCAGGTCTGCGGCTCCTTCTCCCTGGCTCATTTCCACACATGCACACACATGTACAGATACACACAGTTCCACACACTCATTCTCACATTCAGATACACACACTTGCAGAGGGGGTCAGGACCAAGAGGCAGCTGCTCAGGTGAGGGCCCCGCAGTCAAGGATGTAACCCGTAGAGGCCCCAGACCAGCCGTATTCAGGTGGCTCCCTCAGTCATCACCCCTCAGAGGTGAAAGATGACACCCCAGGGCAGGGCCTCCACCTATCCCAGCATCCCCCATGCCAAAGTCAGCATATGTGCATTGTACAGAGGCCATGGAGAAAGGGCAAGAGAGACAAAGAGAAAAAGAGACTAAGAGTGGGACAAAGAGGAGAGAGAGACATCTACAGAGACAGGCAGATGGAGACAAACGCATAGAGAGGTGAGAAGGGCAGGAGGGTGGAAATAAGCAGATCTAGTGGGGGCAGAGCTGGAGGAGAGACAGGAGGAAGAGAAAAACCATGAAAGTCAAGGGGAGGGCAGCAGAGAGGTGTGCCTCTGCCCTGCCGGAGAGCAGGGAGGGGTTGCGGTGGGCAGAGGGCAGTAAGGGGAAACAGGCATCCCTGAGGAAGTGTGGGGAAGACAGGGCCAGGGAGGTGCAAAGCATGGAAAGGTGAATGCAGCAGAGAAGCAGGGCAGGGTGGGAACTGAGGCATGTGGTGGGGGACAGAGGCTGGGGGACAAAACAGACAGAAAGGGAGAAGTGGGAGACCCACATACAGAGAAGGAGAGACCCGAAGCTGACAGAGCACAGCACTATGCACTGGAATTACTAAGTGAAAGAGCCAGTCCCCGTCCTCAAGCCAGGGACACAGAGGCTGTGCAGCTAGACCATTCCAGTCGCTGTCTAGGAAGGTTTCCTGGAGGAGGTAACACCTAAGGAAAGACTGAAGAAGAGTCAGCTAGGTGCTGAGGGGGAGAGAAGGGCCAGGTTATGGTGAGACGGGAAGCCTGGAGATGCAGGGGGTGGGGGCAGGTCTTGGAGGCCCCTGTTGGACTTCGTCCTGAGGACAGCAGGGAGCCCCTGATGGGGTTCAAGTAGCCAGATCTGTGTGTGCAAGAGCTGCTGGGGGAGAACGAACTGAGTTGCACAAGAGGGCAGGCAACAGGGCAAGTCCGAGTGGCCCAGTAAGGGAAAATGCTGAGCTAGGGCAGTCACCGTGCAGACAGAGAGGAGAGAGGGAATTTGAGAGCTGCAGGGGCTTGGAAGCCTGAGGAGCTGAGGCGGCCAGCATGTGGGCACGCCGCCTGGGGTGGCATGAGTGAGGCAGGCAGCAAGGGCTGGAGGAGCATCTCCCTCTTAGGGGCTCTACAGCTTTGGGAATCTCCCTGTGGCCTCTGCCACAATGCAGCACCCACTCACCCATGGTCTGGGATGGGTGCCCACAGCTGCAGGTAATTCTAAGAGACTGCAAGCTTCTTGGGGGCAAGGCCCAAGCCCTCCTCACTCTGTAGAGTAGCACTCGGTACAGGGCCTGGGCAGATGCTGGGCAAAGAAGCACACTAGGCAGGGCACAGCCTCACACCAACAGGCCCTCATTCCTTGCTATAGGGGCCTGGACTTGAATAAGAGGTTATTAAGATTGAAGATAAAGGTGCCCATCACAGCCTTATTGATCAGCAAGGCAGTTATCCAGCATCTCCCATGTGTCAGCCTTGTGATTTTAAAAAAGAGAACAAACACATGATTAGAGCCCATAAAGAGATAGGAGCAAATATATTTCATTATGATTATAATACAGGGTGAATCAGGCCACCATGGATACAGCGCCAGGAGACCTACATGCAGAGCTGACACTTGAGCTGGACTTTGAAAGATGAATAGGAGTTTGCCATGCTGAGAAAGAGGGCTAGTTAAAAAAATACAAAAAACTAGCCGGGCGAGGTGGCGGGCGTCTGTAGTCCCAGCTACTCGGGAGGCTGAGGCAGGAGAATGGTGTAAACCCGGGAGGCGGAGCTTGCAGTGAGCTGAGATCCGGCCAATGCACTCCAGCCTGGGCGACAGAGGCCCAGCAAAGACCATGGCCTAAAGCATTGAGGCATGAGAATGTCTAGAAGAGACCAGAACTAATACAGCAAACTCTTATTTACCCCACAATGCGTACCGTATCCCCTCAGGCTACCCCACTTCTAATCTCACCTGCAGCTTAGCACATCTAAGAAAGCCCAGACTTGAGCTGACAGCATCCCACCTCCATAAGAACCAGGGATTTTTCACTTTCTGCCCCAAGACATTCTCTGAAGCTGAGAGGCCTGCTCTGCCCTCCCAAAAGCACAGCCCTGAAGTGCAAGGAGGTAATGCCCTCGGGGCAGCCCTCAAACAACGAGGAAGAGGAGCGTGGGTAAACACCCCGCTCATCTGACAGGCAATTCTGTATCCGGTCCAGGGGTCTCTGGGGAACTGAGCCTCCCTCCCCTGGATGCCTCCTGCAGTCACACTGAGAATACACTTTTTTTTTCTTTTTTTCTGATACTTGCTCTGTTACACAGGCTGGAGTGCAGTAGCGCGATCTTGGCTCACTGCAACCTCTGCCTCCCAGGTTCAAGCAATTCTCCTGCCTCAGCCTCCTAAGTAGCTGGGATTACAGGTGCCCACCACTGCGCCTGGCTAATTTTTGTATTTTTAGTAGAGATGGGGTTTCACCATCTTGGCCAGGCTGGTCTCAAACTCCTGACCTTGTGATCTGCCCCCCTTGGCCTCCCAAAGTGCTGGGATTACGGGTGTGAGCCAACGTGCCCGGCGAGAATTCACCTTTATACTGGCGTATCGACCTTTGCTCCTTCTCAACCACACTACTCCCCACCTCCACTGCCCCACTCTTCCACTCCTGTGATCACCTTCCAGTTAAATCACTTGCATCCAATACCTTTCTCAGGCTTTGCTTAGGAGGATACCCAAGCTAAGGGCTATGTTACTGGAGACCCAGGATGAGTAGTGTTGTGGTGTTAACAATCGTACCATACAAAATGCATGCATTGGCTGGGTGCGGTGGCTCACGCCTGTAATCCCAACACTTTGGGAGGCCGAAGCAGGTGGATCACGAGGTCAGGAGTTCGAGACCAGCCTGGCCAACATAGTGAAACCCAGTCTGTACTAAAAATACAAAAATTAGTCAGGTAGGGTGGCGGGCACCTGTAGTCCCAGCTATTCAGGAGGCTGAGGCGGGAGAATCGCTTGAACCCGAGAGGCAGAGGTTGCAGTGAGCCAAGACCACGCCATTGCACTCCAGCCTGGGTGACAGAGTGAGACTACGTCACAAAAAAAAAAAAAAAGAAAAAAGAAAGAAATAAAAGAAAATGCATGTATTTCTTAGCATCTCCTACACGCAGAGGCCGTGACTGGGCACAAGGGGATGTGGCATTGTCTGAGCTTGCCCTTGCTCTTCTAAACCTCCCTTCTGCCTGGGGAGATGTGACAGAGGGGGTGAGCCAGCAGCACAGGAGGGATCAGAAACATTTTCCTTCTGCCTTTGGAGAACATCACATGGGTTGGGGGCAGCAGATTGATGTTCCTAATTACATTTGGCTCAAGCTGATATTAAGTACTTGTCTCGTTCCCAGAGCCCACAACAACGGCGGATGGTGGGAAAGGTGCCAAGAGGCATGCTGGGTAGCTCAGGATGACAATCTGGGATTTGAAATCTCTGTAAGATATAAAAGTGGACAGACAAGTCACAGCCATGGGTGCAGGGTGACTGGTGTCCTTGAGTTGCCCTTTAAAGGCTTCTGATGGGGTCCTAGGGCTGCAAGGGCCCTGTAAAGGTCTTGAGTTCCATCCTCCCGGCTAGAGGCTAACCTGCCCAAGACAGCTGAGACAGGGAATCTGACTCTTCCAGTGCTGGACAGCTTGCTGGTGGGAAATGCTTTCGTGGGCCCAATTTAAATTTCCTCTGCTGCAGGTTAAACGTGTATTTTGCTTGATTTGTTCTCGGTGGCATTAAATATTTGCTAAGCTCCTACTATGTGCCCAGGGGTACACAGTGAGAGAAGGCATGCCTCTGTGCTCAGAGGCTCATGAAAATGAGACCAGACACTCAGAACTAAATGCAACAGGGAGAGCCATTGGGCTGGAGTTGTCAGGAGAGGTGGCAAGGAGGTGGTGCCGTGAGAGGTGGGATGCATTTGAGTTAGTGCAGAAGAGTAAGAGAGCATTCCTGGCAGGCAAGCAACGTGGGAAGATGCCTTAGGAAGGGTTTGGCACAGAGGAGATGCCTGAGGTCTGCAGCACATCTGCTACCCAAGAGATTTAGTAAGTCCCTGGAACTCCTCTAGGGAACGAATAGCTGCCTACCTATATCCTAAGACACCTGTGAAACTCAAATAAGGCAGTAGGTAGGAATGGACCCTGGAGTTTACGGATTCAAAGCACAATGCTGAGCTTGATTTAAGACTTTCGGCCGGGCGCGGTGGCTCAAGCCTGTAATCCCAGCACTTTGGGAGGCCGAGACGGGCGGATCACGAGGTCAGGAGATCGAGACCATCCTGGCTAACACGGTGAAACCCCGTCTCTACTAAAAAATACAAAAAACTAGCCGGGCAAGGTGGCGGGTGCCTGTAGTCCCAGCTACTCGGGAGGCTGAGGCAGGAGAATGGCATAAACCCGGGAGGCGGAGCTTGCAGTGAGCTGAGATCCGGCCACTGCACTCCAGCCCGGGCGACAGAGCGAGACTCCGTCTCAAAAAAAAAAAAAGACTTTCATTCAAGTCCTCGCTCTGTCACTGTGTCCTCTTGGGCAAGTCCCCTCCCTTCTCTAAATCTGTTTACTCATCAGCAAAATGGGGATGGTAATTCTTTCCTCACACTGTTGCATTTAGGGTTCCCAAGAAAATGTAGTTAAAAATGGCAGGGCCAGGTGCAGTGGCTCATGCCTGTAATCCCAGCACTTTGAGAGGCCGAGGCAGGTGGATCACGAGGTCAGGAGTTCGAGACCAGCCTGGCCAATACGGTGAAACCCCATCTCTACTAAAAATAAAAAATTAGCCCGGCGTGGTAGCTGCGTGCCTGTAGTTCCAGCTATTTGAGGGGCTGAGGCAGAAGAATCACTTGAATCCTGGAGGCGGAGGTTGCAGTGAGTCCAGATTGCGCCACTGCACTCCAGCCTGGGCGACAGAGTGAGACTACTCCCGTCTCAAAAGACAAAACAAAACAAAACAAAAATTGCACGATGACCCACAAAGCACTTCCTGGAAGTTACTCTATTATTGCTCCAATCTAGACACTGGTCTCCTGGAAGGCAGGCATTCCATCTCCTCTCTGTTCCCCCAGCACTTTCCACAGAGCAGGTGCTCATATATGACGTTGCCATCGCTGTCCTGGTGAATTGCACTGGTAATTACCATGGAGCAGGAAACCAGCACTTCCGGGCTTGCCAAGCTATCCTGCCTGGAGGACCCCTCTGCTTCCATCTCTGCTAATCCCTCCCCTCCACCCTCTGCACGGTTCTGTATATGGAGAAAACGGTTCTGCCCAGGTGCTTGGGAGAGAGACTCCTTTCTCAAGACTTGCGAGGTCACCTCCAGGTGACTGTCCCTCAAATTCCCGCAGCAGCTCCAGGACACAGTGTGCCCCGAGTCAGGATTGGATCAACACACGGGACGCACCTGTATTGTCCCTCCACGAGAAGAGCGGCAATCAGGGGTAGTGTAGACAGTCCTAGGGCAAGGCAGCTTCTATAACAAGAGGTTCCTTAGGGAGCTAGCAGCGGAGTGGAAAGAGCGGGAGGAACGACTCGGGCAGGCAGGTCTTATGCTGTGGTCTAAGTCACTTCCCACGTCCGTCCCACTTTGATCGTCAGTTTCCTCCTCTGCAAAACTCACTAAGGCGGGCTTCGAGCAAGTCATCGCGGCGGGAATTAGATTCGAAAGAGTGCTTACACAAATCCGTCTAGCCACCCTGTGCCCCAGGCCAGCGTTAGGTGGGGTGCGGGCAGGGCTCCCGGGCTTGCGGCTGCCACGCCCCTCCCAGCCCGCCGCGCCACCCTCACGGCCCACGGGCCGACTTTGCGAGCCTCCAGGGGGCGAGCCCGACCGCCTTCTTTGCCCGCGCAGTGCCTCGGCCGTCCAGTCTGTGACTTCACCAGCGTCCCCGGGCCAGCGGGGCACCCGAGAGCCCAGGGCGCCGCCCGCTCCCCTAGCCGGCAGGTGCCAGGAGCCAGCCTGGCCAGCCGCGTGGCGTCCGCAGGCCCGAAGGAGTTAAGGCCGCGGACCCGGGCGCCCGTCCCGGCTCCGGGAGCGGCGGTGCCCGGCGGCCGGCGATCCAGCGGGAGGCGCGGGGCACGGCCGCAGGCTGGCTGCGCTTCTTCCTCCTCCTCCCTCCGCCTCCTCTTTTGTAGCGAGTTCCCGGCCCCTCTTCCTCCCCCCGCCCCCCAGCCCGGGCCCTCTCCCTCTCTCCCTTTCTTCCTGCCTCGCCTTCCTGCGGCGAAGGAGGCTCATCTATTATAAATGCACATTCGGGGCTGACATCAGCGACGAGCGGCGGGCGAGCGCCAACGAGCGGTCCCTGCGCGCTGCCCGCCCGGAGCGCAGCCCCCAGGCTCGGCCGAGCAGCCGGCGGGGCGCGGGGAGCGCGCCGGGAGCTGCCGGACCCCCTTCCCGCCGCCGCCCCGGGCCGCCGCCGCCCCCGCACGCCGCGCCCGCGCCCCCGCTCCGCCGCGGAGTTTCTGCATGACTGTCACAAAGGTAAGCGCCGCTCGCCCGCCGCGCTCGGGACCCGCCGGCGCCTGCAGCCCCTGGGCTGGGCAGCGGGGGGCGCGGGGTGTGGGTGTGGGGAGGGGGCGCCGGTGCCGGTGCCGGGAAGGTGCGGCGCGCGCCTCTCTTGCTGCCGGATCCACTCGAGTCACTCTGGCCCCCAAGGACTGCGGAGGCCAGAGGGAGATTGCCGCTCTGGCAGCCCCGGCGGTTTGGCCAACATCCCTCCGCGCCCGGCCCAACCCCGGGACTGCATTTTTAACCCTTGTTTGGGATGCTGCATTTTTAACCCCTAGAGAGCTGGGCTGGGCGGCTGGCGGTGTCCCTCCGGGGAGTGCGCGGCAGGGAGCGTCGCTGGCAGGGGCTGGTGCTGAGCAGTGGGTGTGGGGATGGGCCTGCCGCCCCGAGGAGGCCAGCGGAGGGGAAACCCCACCCCACCTGCCAGCCTCCGCTGCCCATGCCGGGATCGCTGGCTCCACTCCAAAGCCACTCTGTGCAGAAGGCGCTGCCCAGTCCCGGGAGCCGCTACCAGAGACAGGGCAGGTCCAGGTGGTTGACTTGAAAATGTGGGGAGGGAATGTGACAGGGGAAGCAAAGGTGGGCATCTTGGCAGCCCCCATATTGGAGGACGATTGTTGGGCCTTGTCATAGGAGCCCACGTTTATTGGACTTTAGGGGCTTCCTAGTTGTAGGGAGGAAAGAGTTAAGAGGAAAGATGATGGGGCAGTGGAAAGTGTCAGGGTCAAGGGACCAGGGAGACCTGAGTTCAATCCCCAGCTCTATCCCAAATCCCCTGGATGACCTTGGTCGGGGAGGGGTCCACTTTGGGCCTCAGTTTCTTCTTGTGTGCTGTAAGGGTGATAATATGGGTCCTGGGTGGTGACAGGCTGTTAAAGAACCAATAAAATCAAGGGTGTGAACCCACACTCTTCAGAGAGATCTGTCTGGGTACTGAGCTCACAGTCTGGCCGTGGCCTTGGGCTTGGCCGTCCATTCAAGGGCCAGACTCCACCTTTTCCAGCTGCCCAGCTGGGTCCCAGAATTGGGGAGCTGGAGGCCAAAGTGGGACTGGCGGCCCACTTGTGGTCAGAGCAGTGGGGCCAGATGGAGGGTTGGGGTGCCAGTGATGGAGGTGGGGTGGTTTTGGCCCCTTCTGGTAAGCCAGGGCCTGCCCATGCCCTCCTCAAGTGTGCCCCAAGACTGAATGTTTGTGGGGATTCTTGGGCCCAACTCCAAACTTTGCCATTGGCCCTTGTTCTGGGACTTGGGAGCACTGCGAGAAGATGAACTTGAGGGTGCAGGGCCTTCCACAGCTCTGGCTACTTCTGGCAGGGCTGTTGTGACCCACCAGGGGTAGGATGCTTTGGGTTTTGAAATGATGCACATGCTGTTCAGCTGGGAGGGATATTAAGGTTATTAATGTCAAAGATGCAAGTAGGCTGGGACAGAGGAGTAATGGATGGGCCCTGCTAGAGAGAGAAAGGATGTGAGGTTTTAATAATAGCGCTGAGGATTAACTCGGCGCCTCCCCTGTGTCTCTTTATGTGCATGAACTCATGCAGCCTTTCTTCCCCTGAGGCCTGCAAGGAAGGTGTGTTCAGTTCTCTTTAACAGTGGAAGGAGCTGAGGCTCAGAGAGGTGAAGTGACTTGCCTGAGATCACACAGCATGTATGTTGCAGAGCTGGGGTTTGTCCTCAAGTCTGTCTCAATCTATGGCCAGTGATCTTTGCACTGCTCTGCTCTGTTGGGCAACCTGGCTACTGGGGGACTTCCATGGCAGAGGAGCACTGCTTGGAGGCCTGAACCTTGAAGCAGGGATGGGACAGGGAGTCCATGAAAGTGGGTGCTTACCTGTTAAGCCCGCTGGCAGGCCTAGCTTCTTGGTATCCAGTGACTATTCAACACTCCTCCACCGTACCCAGCCCCCAACAAACCCTCCATGTCGCTCACCTCCTGCTCTAACCAATGTGGCTTTGGCTTAAGCCAGCTCAGAGGATTAAATAAAATCCCCACCTTAACCCTATCTTCTCTCCCCTTGCTGGCCCTTCACAGACCGGCGTGTTCTTGTGGGGAACAGATAGCAGGAGGGGTGCAGGAGAGGTCCTGGGGACTGTCTTGCTGTCTACAAGTCCGCTGGTAGTAGCTCCTCCAGTACCATAGGGAAAGCCACCATGTTCTGAAAGTCTGAAGGCCTGGCTCCTAGTCCTAAATCAGCCACCAACAGGCTGTGTGACCTTGTTTTTCTATCTGTTTTTCTCTGTTTTTCTATCTGGCTAATGTGAGACTTGGTTCCAGTGATCTCCAGGGCCTCTTCTGCTGAGCCTTGGTGCAGCTTCGGTTCTGGCAAGGTCACCTCTGATGGAGATTGGGAGACTCTTTGTTATCTGGGGGGTGGACCGTTTACAAGACAGATATGAAGGAGAACCCTAAAGAGAGTGTGAGAGGTAAGATCGCTGCAGACACACTGGGAGCAGTAGGTAGGGGAGGGAATGGGTTCGAGAGTGAGCGCCCAGGGCAGTGTCTAGGGCTCTAGACTTCTCTGTTGTTGCTTCTCCAGGCAGAGGGTCATGGCTGGGTCCCAACTTCCTGCCCCTTGGACGAATGCCTTAGTCCTTGTATCAGGTCCCCTGAGGGCAGAGTCCTCTGGTTCAGGGTTAGGTATGGACTGCAGGAGCTCTGAGCTCAGACAGGCCTGGCAAGTGGAGAAGAGGAAACCAGATGGCAAGTTGCTAGATCCTCAGTAGCACTTCCATAGAGGAGGTGAGCCTGTTTTCCGTTTTCTGCCTCTCTTTCATACATCCCCTTGCCCCCTTAACCATGAGGTACATACAGCTGCTGAAGCTGCAGGCAAACCCTGTGGGTTTCTGAAGGACTCCTGCCCTAACTAGCCTTAGGAACACAGAGCCCCGGAAAGCTTCTAGCCCCATGACATTTCTCCTGGTTATGTTTTAAAGTCTATTTGATTGTATGTAATTTAGTAAGTTACCTTAATTTCTTTTGGGACGAGAAAGAGAAGAAAGCCAGAAAAAGGGAAGAAAGAGCGGAGGGAAGGAAGGCTCTGCTGCAGAGCCCTGAGCATGCACTGGAGGTCAAGGTGCTTCCTAGGGCAGCTCGGGGTCAGGGAGCCAAGGCTGCTTTCCCTGAGACAAGTAGCTCCAGCTGATTTTATTCTTCATGTTCTTCTAACTGCTTTGTACAGTTTTTCTCTTTGTGTTCCATCTCAGTCATGTACCAGACTAGCAGTGCTTCTCCAGTTCTAAATATCTGTTTCTACATTGCTATCAACTGGAAAAGCAGAGGACAAAGTACATTAATAGAGTTGTGTGTAAAGTACAAGTTGATGGGCTATAAGAAAACCTGTGAGCTGAAGTGTAGGCCCTCGCAACCCGCTTTGTACTGCTCAAAGGCCCTTTGAGTGATTTCCTGGCTGCTGGCTGTGATATGACCAGAGGTAGGTCTTCCAGGTAAGGGAGGAGGTGGCTTACAGTGATCAGGCTCCCCTGTTTTCAGGTGTGCCTTGTTAAGTTAGATACTAGTGAGCTGAATGCTTTTTGCCTTCCTGAGCCTGGCTCAAGGGGTCAGCGGTCCAGGAACCAAGTGCCCTGAGCAGCAGAATTGCCTGCTGCACCTCAGAAGGCCTTAGGAGAAGGAGTGTGGGAAAAGAGAAGACTTTGGTTGCCAACATGCTCCTCCCTGCTAAGCAGATAGATTGTAGGTCTGTGAGCATCAGCGGTCCTTGGCCTCTCTTTCTGCGGGCAACCTTCTCTCTCCTGCCCCAGCTCCAGCAGGGCACAGACTGCTGATAGGAGCCAGTGGCTCCTGCTGAATGTGAAAGGACTGAGGATGATGTTATTCTGCCCAGGTAACAGCAGGTCTGCATTTGCCAAAGATCATGTGTCTCTAGGGCCCCTACAGAGTCACTCACAGGAAAATAAAATTTTGGAGCAGGCACATCCCCTAACCCTTTCCTTGAGAAATGAGGGAACTGAGACCCTGGGAGCAGAAGTTGTGACGTTGTGACTTGCCCAAAGTCATTCAACAAGTTTGAGGCTGGAGGGGCTGGCACGTCAATCCTGCTGACTGGTGGTCAGTGCTCTTTCCACCTGGCTGCCCTGGGAAGGGGTCCTGGGGCAGCCTGAGCGGGCATAGGTGTTTTGGCCCCACTCCAGTTACCCCACTGCATCGCCCCTGCCTGTCCTGCTGGTGCCTGGATTTCCCTCTGTGGGACACCCTCTGCCCTCGATGGAAAAAGCATTGCGGGGGTGGGAGGAGGAACAGGATGTGGGGCAGGGGAGCCAAGTCCATGGGGGCCTTGCTATACCTACAGTCAGATGGCGAGGGGGATTATAAGGCCCCTCTGCCTCCAGTTCCCTGTCACAGAATCTAGGTATCCGGGAGATACCTGAACCTCCTGGCATTCTACATCCCAGTACCTTGTTCCTATCTGGGTCTCCCTGGGAGAGGAAGTGAGAGAGCCAGCACCTCAGGAAGCCTTGGTGAAGAGGAAGCGGGGGTACCAGCACAGAGCCAGCTCCCGGGTGGGAGCCCACTTGCGGGTGGGCAGGAGCTCTGCCTGCTCTGCCCACACACCCTTTATGCCTCCTCTCCCTTCCCGGCCTTCTTCCAGATATCCAGCATTCTCGTGCTGGGAGGTGTGCGGCTAGGAGTCATTCGTTCCTTTAGCCAGCACCCTCTGAGCACCTACTCTGGGCCCTGTGTGAGGCATTAGGAACACAGTGGCATTATCCACAGTCCCTGGGATCCAGGACCTTAGAGGAGAAGGACATGGAAAGGCCAAAGCCCTGAGTTCAGTCTCGAGGTCCAGTGGGCACAAGCCGGGAGACCTCTTGTCTTGCCTGCATACTGTAAGTGCCTAATGAATGCAGGCTCTTTCCTTCCTTACTATCTCTTCCTCTAGGCAATGAAGCTCACTCTGCAGAAAATCACTGTCCGGTGCTTTCTTCCTGACTGTGCCCAGAGGCCCTGTGTTCCCCTCCCGCTAGGCACTGCCACCTTGACACCTATGGCAGCTCTTAGAGGAAGCTGGGCAGGGTGTGAGGCTCTCCAGGGCTCCCAGAATCACCCCACACTGGCCAGCCCTGTAAGGCTGGCACACACGAGTTTGGCTGGTTGGGAGTGTGGACGCTGGCTGGGCCAATGTCCTGGCAGCCCAGGGATGGAGTGAGTTTTTCCACTTCTCTCCCAGGCCAACTAGCTGGAGCAGACACAGCCTCCGCCAGGGCCAGTGCTGGTGGAGTCTCGGCTCCTGGCACCCGGGCAGCCCTGATTCTGATTTGGATATGCCTGGCCACAGAGCTTATCTTGTGTCCAGGAGACGAGAATGCGTGCAAATTCTCTCTGCACCCAGCCCTGTCTCCTTCCCTCTTTTCCTGATCAGGCCCATTGGGTTCCCATTCCTTCCCCTTTTGCCCCGCAGGCTCAGGCCCAGGGTCCTGAAGTACCCTGCAGCCTGGGGAGCTTGGAGCAGCTGGCATGGGGCAGGCCCTGCCAGGGAAGGACAGATGCAAATCCAGTGGCTTCCACATGAAAAGAAGCTGTTTAGAATGAGCCTCTCCTTTGTGGGCCTGGAGTGCGGGACCAGCTGTAAGGAGGCACAAGTGGGGTGGGGGTGGGGAATGGGGAGAAGCCACCACCGCTCTTCCTCACCCCTCCTTTTTGCCCCCACAGAGGCCCCTGGAGGGATTTTGTAATTGGTTTCTGGCTGGCACCCTCCTTCCAATTAATTAATGTAGCGATGGGAGGCTCCCAGGTTTGCTCAGGCTGTCTTTCGTACAGAATACATCCATGCGTTACTGCCCTGAATCCCATCAGCTTTCTCATGGTGGGGAGGGTCCCCTCTATTTAGGGATGGATAAACAGTGTCTGAGTGGAGAGATGACCACACCCCGGTCCCAGAGCTAATGTGGGTCAGAGGCGGGATGCACGCCCAGATCTTCTGGCTTTGAGCCAGAACCTTTTCAATCCGATCACATAATGGCCCACAACCCGTGAAGATTAATCACCATCATCACGATAATGACAGTTATCAAGCAGGCGTTGGGCAGGCATGATCGCATTTACTCTGTACAACCATGGGGTAGTTTCTTATTATCCATCCCATTTTCCAGAGGAGGAGAGTGAGGCTTAGTGAGAGTAGGTGAACTGCTCAAGGTCACAGGTTGAATGAATGAGGGGGGAGCAGGGATTTGTACCTGGGCTGTCTGACTCCAGAGAACACTTTCATCTCACTTCTAGGCCTTTGGTCCTGGGGCATGATCCTACTCTGCTTCGCCTCCCCACCAGCCCCCCACCTACAACACAGTGGGCTATTGTCTGTTGTGTCTGTGGTCCAGCCACTGAGGATGTGCAGGACAAATGCTGGTTGCCTTGAGGGTGATGCCCATGGTTGTGTCCTGCTTAGATTTGCCTGTGGTCTTTACTGGAGCTGGGAGTCATGTAAATAATTCGGGGAAGGGTGCTGGGGGAGGAGGGTGTCCTGTGCATGGTGTTTGACATCAGATCGGGCTGCTTGGGCAGGGCATTCAGCCCAGGGCAGAACAAAGTATGACAGAGGCAGAGCCGCCTTCTCCGTTTCCATGAGGCTAGCTTGGTTCAGAGAACGCAGGTCCCTGGTCCAGGCCTGCAGCCCTTACCAGAATCAGCCTTTTCTCGAGATAGCCCCTGATGATTTGGGGTGCCACTGGCTAGGAATGCTGGCTTTGAAGTCAAACACATGGCAGTCTGTCATTTACTTTCTGTGTATTCTTGGGCAAGTTGCCTCACCTCTCTGAACATCTGTTTCCTCATCCATTCATTGGGATTGATAATAGTAGCACTTAAAAGGATTGTTATTAAGATAAAGTGAGCTGGTCCATGTGAGGCACTTACCATATGCCTGACATGTAGTGTTAGCTGTTATTCTCAGGAAGACAGAAAATTAATGAGTGTCCTGGGGCTTATGAAATGAGCAATACAGGGAACTCTGGGAATGGCAGGGGGCCTGACCTAGTCAGAGGGGTCAGGAAGTGACTTTAAGTTGAGTCATGAAAGATGAGTGGGAGGTAGCAGGTGAAAGGAGGGGAGCTGAGGAGGGAGCAACAGGCCAGGGATGAATGGGCAAACGTCAGGAGTCAAAAGCCATGGACCTTGATTGCTTCCTGCATGCCGGGCATTGATGAGAGCATGGTATAAGTATCCACTCATTTAATCCTCAGAGCAACATCATGGTATGGGTTACTGTTATCATCCCTGCTTTACAGATAAGGACGCAGGCACAGAGAGGCTAGGTCACCTGTAAAAGGTGGCCCAGTGAGGCAGGATGGAACTGGTCCACACCTGGACCTCTGGATTCTGGCCTCTTTCCTTCCCTTTGCCTGCTGCTTGGTGATAGGGAGGGTGACCTGACCCTGGATGCTTCTAAAACTAACCCAGGCAGGGGGATGTGGAAGTTCCAAGTTCAGTTGCCCACCCCGATGCCTCACAGAGCCTCCTTGGGCTGTATAAGGAGGCCAGAGGCCCTCCTGGCTCTCAGGCAGGAGGGAGAAGTCATTTATTTTTCCAAAAGGAAACTTTGTTCTGGCAGGAAATTTTCCACCTTATATTTGTAGTGGGCTCAATTATGACCATTTTTGTTCTTTAGATCTTTCTTATTATCTATATTGGGCCTTGGTCTTTAAAGTCAAACTACAGGGAGATATGTGTGTGCACACACACACTCACACATTTTTTTCTAAAGTGTTAAAAGTCCACACCAATAGTCCCAGCTACTCAGGAGGCTGAGGCAGCAGGATCAGTCTGGGCAACATAGTGAGACCCCATCTCTAAAACAAACAAACAAACAAAAACTCCTAAGTGTCTGCAGTTTGATGTCTGCTTTGCCTGAGTTCAGAGAACGTGGCTGTTTTACATGGTGTTCATGCCACAGGCTTAAACTTACTGGCCCCTGTATGAGACAAATGCTAACACCCCTGGAGGCTCTGGCTGCCCAGAGTGGTGGTGTGTGGAGGCTCACCCCAGGTAGGTGCTTATGCTAATTCCTGGGAAGCCTCCATGATCAGTATTTAACCCCGGAGATGTCTGAGGTCATCTGGGCCAGCCCTCTGCCTGTACGGCAATTTACACTTTTTAGGACTATGAGAATGATTCCTAATTTTAATTTAGATTAGTTTAAAAAATACTAATTTACTAGTAGGCAGTTCCCAGCCTTTTACCAGGTGCTAGGTCCCTGCTTTCAAGGGACCAACAGGCAATAACAATAACGATGATAACAGAAGCGGCTAACCCTTTCAGAGCACTTAGTTTATGCCAAGCATATATAATCTGTTTTATATGTATTAATTCATTTAAGCTTCATGACAGTCTATGAAGTCTGTGCTATTATTATCCCCCTTCCTGTGGTTGCAAAAATGGAGGTCCAGGGAAGGAAGGGAGGTAACTTTTACAATGTTCCCACGGTCAGTCAGGGACTCAGCCTGCCTCGCAGGCCTTCTGTCTTGCCACTTCGTCAGGCTGGTGGGAATGACCCGGAAACATGTAGTCCAGAGCATGGGACCTGGAGGCAAAAGACCCAGGCCTTGCTCTTGCCTCTGCTCCTTACTGTGTGACCTTGGGCTAGTCCCTGGATGTCTCTGAGCCTCTGTGAAAATGGAGTTAGTAGTCTATCTCTGTAGGGTGCTCTAATATTCAAGTAACATGGGAAAGATGTAAATAAGGCGCTTTGTAGATGTCATGGAAGGAAATGGTTTATTGTGATGTCTAATCTGTGCCCCCTCCTTTCTTCTTCCTCACCAGTATTTCAAGGCCCTGAGATTTAAGCAGTTCCTTCCAATAGCTAGCCCACTTCTCCCCTGCTATAGTCCTCATTTCAGAATTGATTCATACTCTGTGGGTGGAAAAGAAAAGTTCATCTCTTCCAAACAGCCTCTATCTGTTTTTACTCTGTCAGGCTAGTTTGGTGTGGATAAAAACTTGCTTTTCTCTCTTCCTGTTCTGTCTATTTTGGCTGTTTTAATATGCTTGGGACAAATAATCTGGCTATAAAAATGTGGTGTCCTGCTTTCATTTGAAAAGTGAGCCAAATAAAGCATCCAAACCTTGATCTGTATCATCCTGGCTCTCTGTAGATCAGAGCTCCCTGTGGAAGGCGAGGAAAGGTGGGTCCCAGAGCACAGTCCTACCTGGGTCCCTGGGCAGAGAGACCAGGTTCCCACTGTCAAATGACCTTGATCTTTGCTCCAGATACATCCCGATGCCCCTGGGACTCAGACCTGCTTTTCCTTTAGGTTTATGGAGAGGAATACCTCTACTAGCTTGAGGCATTGCAGCAAATCATTTAAACACCTTGAGTTTGATTTCAGAACTAACAGTTTTATAATCTGGAATCTGGTAGAATTTCCAGGATGTGGAATGGCTGATGGAAAGAAAGGTTTTGGTGGAAGGTGACAAAGGGATTTAATTCCTGAGGATTTTTATTTAACTCCTGAAGAAATTGCTGGTTATGCCTGCCTTGCTGACCTCCAGGTGAAAGACCAGCTTGCAGAAATGCATGGGGAAATTTGGGATTCCGAGAAATTTGGAATTCTGGGAAAGGGGATTTCTGCATACCTGAGTGGCCAGCGGATGACTTTATCTTCACAAATCTGTCTTCTAGAGACCCTGAGTCTGCCTTCCTGCCTTACTCATTAAAAGATCTGGGAACAAACTCAAGTTCTTATGGATTGAGGCTGTTTCAGGGCCTGAGCTGTCCTGTTAAACTGACCTTTTCAGGGTCCGGATCCACATTGATTTCTCAATCCTTGGAGCTCCTGTAGCATGTGATCCCTGGTATACCAGCCAGCAGGGAAAGGCCTTATGTGCCATGTTGTTTGCTGATTATCTTATGAGCATGATCTTTGGCTCCCTAACTTGTGAGCTTGCTGAAGCTAGAGATTAGGTCTGATTCTTTTTAGTAGCTTTCACAGCACTCATCAAAGGGCTATGCATGCCAGTAAGAGCGTGCTGTGGATTTTTGGAATACCAGGTATAGACATACAAGATTTGGCAGGATTTGGAGCAAGACTAAAACATTCCCTGTTGCTGCTTGGGCAAAATCTCTACTATTAGAGATCTGTGGACTGCTAGAGCTGGAAGGGACTTTAAAGATGTAAGTAGACACCCCCATTTTACTGAAGCCCCAGAAAGTTTTCCCAAGGGGGTATAGGGAAGATGTGACTGAGTGGGGACTGGGGCTCCCCCAAGTTACTGGCAGGCTCAGGTTGGGTTTTCCAATTCTCTGTTTTTTTTGTTTTGTTTTGTTTTGTTTTTCCTAGGCTTCTAGTAGTTGCCCAATGTTGGCAGGCCAAGGAATGATTCAAAAGTGGGGAATGGGAGAAAGTTCCAGAAAGGAGACTTTGAGAACTTAACCTAGATGGGAGGAGGCACCTGGTTGGAGAGACTTGGCTCCCCAAGTGACCAGCTAGGAGGACCCTGACCAGAGGCCTGGTTTGGTGGTGGCAGAGGCAGAGGGAGCGACTTCGGAGGCCTTTCTGCTCAACCATCAGGCTGCGGCTGCCCAGGCCTGGCAGTGCATGCCCTACGTTCCTGGCTGCCCCCCTGCCCTCCACAGTGGCCCATGACCCCCGGCTCTCCCTCCTGGAAGCTGGCCGTCCTGGCACACTGGGCTGCCAGCAATATCTTTCCCTCCTTTGTTTCTCTGAAACCATGAGAAGGGCCGCTGGGTTGGGAGCCTGGGTTGCTAAGAGCTTTCCTCGGGCCAGACCTTATCACCAGCTTGAGAAGTCTCCTGGCCAAGATTTCCCTGGAACTCTGGCTCTGAGGGAGGGAAAGTGGGTGGAGGGAAGGGGAGGTGGTACTCAGGAGCCACAAACAAAGCTGCCCCTCTGTGCCACCGCCCCCCCTCCCAGGACCAGCATGTAGGAGCAGCCTGGGAGCCACAAGCTCAGTGGGCCTTTGCTTTTTGAAGAGCAGCGGGAACAATGGAACCAGAAAGCTCTTTGGAGGCTGCCCCCCCATGCCCAGCCTGGCACTTCTGTTCTCTCAGGTACCCCCGTAACTCTGCTGTTACCCCCACTTTTCAGAGGGGGAGACAGCCTCCGAGAGGATGGCCTGCCCTGCTTCACACAGCAGGAAGGAGCAAACTGGACGGTAACCCCCTGACTGCACCGCCCCATGCACAAGCAGGAGATGCGGGGGAGCTGGCTTGGCAGTGGATGGCCGAGGGTGCTGCGGGGCCGTTGGTTTAGAATGTCCTCCCCCCTACCTCGCTTAGAACCCACCATAGAATTCCCTTCCTTTGGGTCTTTTAGGTGTTCTTAAAAATACAAATCCCCTTGAGGGGGTAATAATGCCCTAAGTGGTTGTCATTGACTAGACCCAGCCTCCTGGGAGGAAAACACTAGAGTAGGTGCAGGAGAGAGGTTGCTTAGAGGCAAATGAGGCAGGAGGGAGACCTGGTTACTGTGAGGGAGCCAATTTTGCCAGGGAAGTGAGTGTGGAGTGGAGAGGACAGCCAAGCTTATTCTGTGTTCCTCTCCACTCTGGCTACCCTGTTCTCCTGTGCAGGGCCGCCTTCCCCATCCCTACCTTTGTGCAAATAAAATGAGGACTGAGATTTATTCAAAAACCATTTGCTGAGCCCTGTGTGCCAGGCCCTAAGTGGCACTGAGGGTGCAGGGATGAACCAAAGCAGTGTCTCTCCCCAGGGGGATCCTGGTCTAGGTGGGGACACAGGCCACTCAGAAGGACACATGGCTGCAGGGATGTTGGGGAAGGGAGGCTGATGGGTGGAGGCATGGAATGGCAGTGACAGGGACATGTGCATAGAATTGTGAAACTATGAGAGATGTGTCTGGGGAGGCCAAGAGAGCTCTCTGGAAGGAGAGATCTTCCCTCAGTCTTCCAGGATGAGTAGGCAGAGGCAGATGAAGAGGCAGGAAAGGCATTCCAGGTTGAGCGGGCAGCGTGAACAAAGGCATGGAAGGGGAAACATGTTTGGCTTATTCTAGGAGAGACCAGTTGGTGCTGGGTGCTGCTGGGCTGGAAAGGGAGGGGCTGTGTGTGGTTGAAACAAGGCTGGACAGGCAGGCAGGGGCCGTGGGGAGCTTTGGATGCCAAGATAAGAAGTTTGAGCTTAATTGTGTGGTGATGCTGGGAGCCCTAGAGGGGCTTTAAGCAAAAGGGTGATGTGATCCCCTTCACACTTTAGGTGGTCTGCTCCTACCAGCGTTGCCCTAGAGGCAGAGAGGTGAGTGGACATTCTCAAAGCCTATGTACAATGAGACAGGGAAGGGGTTTCTGAGCCCCCGGCCCAGACTTCCTGAAGGTCTCTCCCTGTGCCTGGGAGCTGAGTGTCACATGTGCCCCACCCCCTACCCTAAGAAGGGAGTCCTGGCCTGGACCACTCCATGGTATGGGCCTTTCCCATCTGCCTGGGCTGCCAGATGGTTTGATCTAAGGGTTGAGAACATGGGGCGGGGGCGCAGAAGGCCAAAAGTTTCCTTCTAGGAAAATGTGGTTATAGCATGGCGAGAAGAGCACTGGAGTGGGATTTCAGGAGCTCCTGCCTCAACCCCAGCCCTGACCCTCCCTGGCTGTGTGATCTTGGGTTGGTCACTTCCTCCTCTGGTTGGAGACTACTTCACCTGGTTTGAGGCTGGGTGCAGAAGTGAGCTTCTGGATGTGAGTTTATGCCCTGATGCTGCCCAGCCTTGGGCCCTGTTTCACCCTCCTCCCTTCCTCAGTGTCCCCAGACCTTGCAGCCAGTGTGTCTTCTTCTGCGCCGTGTCTTCCAACCACACATCCACTCCAGACTGCCAAGAGTTGTGACGAGTTCATGAGACATGGAGGTTGAGGACCAGAGTTTGAGTCCCGCCAGCTTGCTTGCTTGCTTCCACTTGGAGGAAGTCTCAACCTTTGTGTTCATTGTCATACATTTGGTGTAAATTCCAGCCCTTGGCACACACAAGGGAATTTTCTGAGTCAGCGTCTTTCATGTCTCTTGGATATACCCCACTTGTGCTTATTCTGCCTATTTCATTGGAAGAGCCCTCATCTGATGGAATTCTGTCCAGTTTTTACTGGTTACCTGGGGTGGGGATGGGGTAAAGTATTAACTGAGGGAGGTTATGAGAGAAACTTCTGGAGTGATGGTGGTTACATGAATGCATACATGTATGAAAATCTATCAAGGCAAACACTTCAGATTTGTGCACTGTAGGCATGTTACATATATATTTTACATCTCAATTAAAAATAAATAAATGAAAAAAAGATTCTTCCCAGCTTTCTGGTTCAAGTTCCACCTCTCTGCATCTATTCATATGTTCATTCACTCTATAAATATTTGTTTGTGCTCCAGCCAACCCAGGCATACAGAGATGGAGAGGCTGGTCTGTGTACTGTACAGTATGTACAGAATATACAGTATTCTGGTCTGTGTACTGTCATGGGAGCTCAGAAGCACAGAACCATCAGGGCTCATGGGGACATTGACTGTGGTGGTGGTTCTCAACCCTGGCTGCAAATCACCTGGTGAGGTTTAAATGCCTGTCTCCAGGGCCAGCTTCACGTATGTTTTAGTCCATTTTCTGCTGCTGTAACAGAATACCGCAGACTAGGTAGTCTATAAAGAACAGAAGTTTATTTGGCTTATGGTTCTAGAGCTGAGAAGTCCAAGAGCGTGGCACCAGCATCTGGTTAGGGTCATCTCATGGCAGAGGCATCACATCGTAGTGAGTGTGTGAGACAGAGAGAGGAAATTGGGCCAAACTCATTCTTTCATCAGGAGCCCACTCCCAGGATAATCACATTAATTAATTTGTGAGGGCAGAGCTCTCATGACTTAATCCCCTCTTAAAGGCCCCATCTCTTAATACTGTTACATTGGCAATTAAATTTCAACATGAGTTTTGGCAGAGACATTCAAACCATAGCCATGGGCATGTGACCTGTGCAACATTTGGTTTAATGTTCTGTTGTCACTGTCTTGAAATTCTTCAAAATTTTTGGAAAAGGGGATCTGCAAATGAAATAGTTGGTCCTCCCTGTCCTCCTTCCCCCAGAACAATGGAATCAGAATCTCTGAGAGGTGGGGTCCAGGCATTCACATTTCTTAAAACCTGAGCTTCCATTCTCTAGCAGCCAGGTCTGGATGTAGCCCTACTCCTAGACACTTGCTGAAACACAATCTGGAGCCTCGTTCTCTGAACACTTGTGACTGAGCTGGAACAATAAGACTGCACACATGAGAGTGTTAGAAGAGCAATTCCTGGGCAACCGTGGCAGAAAGCTACAAGGAGCTCAGGGAGGAGGGAAAAAAGACCCTCTTTGGTTTTTTAGTTTTTTTTTTTTTTTTTTTTGCAACTCTGAAAAGAGCTATCAGTCCAGTTTGTCTGCCCCTTGATAGTATTTCCAAAAGTGGATGAGCTGTGAAGTGAGTTTGCTCTGAGGCAGCGAAGCGGGTGTAGGATGCATTGCACCATGCAAAGGTCCCATTGTGGGGTGGGAAGGTCAAGGAAGGCTTCATGGAGGAGGTGGCACATGAGCCATCCTGACCTGAGAAAGGTGAGAGAAGAGAAGAGGAGACAAGGCAAAAGGACAAATACATTTAAGAAGGGGAAGGGCTCATTTGGGGGAAAGGGAGGAACTAGGCTAACTGGAGTATGACTTGAACAGAGAGAGATGTGGTTGGGTGGCACAGGAAATGACAGTCTGAAGTCAGAATCCTGTCGGCAATGGGGAGCTGTTGAATGTTCTGGATCCAAGAATAACGTGCTCCATAAATGTCTGAATGAATAAACAAAAGGGGTGTTTGGGGGAGACATAAAGGGGATTGGCCCTCTAAATCACTGACGTTTGCTGCCAGAACTCTGGTCCACCTGGCATGGAAGGCTCTGCACCCTCTTCCCCATAGGTGGTGCCTGTCTGTGCAGGAACCTGGTGTCCCCTGAAATATAGTCCAGGGGCAGCAGTGACTGAAGCATCCCCAAGAATAGCAGACGTGGAGCAGACCATTTCCTCCCATTTCTAGGAACAGCAAGCAGTGGGTGGATGGGTAGGTGGAGGCACTTTTGGTACAAGCTGAGCTTGCTCTCCAGCTCTCACCAGGTTCCCCAGCCCAGGTGAGCAGCCCTGACAGGAAGGTGCTATCTTGTATCTCCCATGGCCTGGTGGACACTAATTCCTTGGGCGGGGTGGTCCCTGCTTGGCATAGAGGAGCCCCAATTTCTAAATAACCAGCAGCAGATCAAAAGCAGATCTGTTTGTTTCTGTCTCCTGAAATATTTATGCAGGAAGATGAGAAAGGGGCTCTGTTTATTGAACTCATCCTCCAGGGAAGAAGCCGTGGGGAACGAACCACTTCCCGTGTCTGCGAGCCAATGAGCAGAGATGGAATTTCTTTGGGTTTGAAGCCAGACAGAGCCTGTGTGCTTGCAGAAAGAAGGGGGATGGGATTCCTGGAGAGGACAGAAAGCCCTCTCAACCTCTTGCCTCCAGTCCCAGGAAGGCTTTTCAGCACATACTTTCCTGGCGACTCCAAATAATAACAACTGAAATCTCAGCCTTGTTTCTATTCTGGAATTTGCCTCTATCACGCTGTGTGACCTTAGGCAAGTTATTAACCTCTCTGGATCGTTTTTTCCAATTCTGAAAAGAGCAAACTATCAGTCCAGTTCCAGCTGTCTGTGCAGTTCTAACTATCAGTCCAGTTCTGTCTGCCCCTTGATAGTATTTTCAGAGTCAGTTGAGTTGTGCAGTGAAGTGGGTTTAGGAAGCATTGCACCATGCAGAGTTCCAATTCTGCAGCATTCAAGGCCAGAGAACTGGCTGACTGGCCAGCTAAGTGGCAGCCTCAGCTGTGACTTGTGGGGTCAGGCCAGAGGGAGTGCTCTCTTGAACTGGGCCCTATGCTGCCTCAGGTTGGGACAAAGATGCCCCCTCCCTCTTTCCTCCTCCAGCTAAGCCCTGCTGTCCTGTGTCCCTGAGAACACTGGCAGGATTTCCTCCCAGGAAGGGGGACGTGGATGTCCAGTTTACATCCCTGGGAGTTGCAGACACCAGAGAAGCAAGGCAGTACTTCCCCATGACAGTGGGATATGCCTTGTCATCAGATGTAGAAGCCCGTGGCTCCAGGCCCTGAGCCATGCAGCAGGCCTCAGATCATCTGCTGTCCTCCCTTAGGGGACTGGGACCCCCTGCCTTCAGTTCAGCTCCTTGGGCAGGACTTCAGGGACTTCTCCCAGGGGTGAGTTCTGTTCTCAGCTCTGTGACTGGCTTGCTCTTCCTGTTTCCCATGGTGGACCACATGAGTGGTAAAGTTAATAACAGTTATTATCACTAGACCAATTCAAATCTTAATACAAAATACCATCAATTAAGCACCTGCTCCATGCCAGGCTCTGTACTGGCTCAGGGAACACACAGAGGGGACCAATTTCCCCAGCCTTTAAAGAAGTTGAATTCTGCTTGGGAGACAGACGGGCAAACAAATATGGATGAAGCGATTGGCCCAGCATTGAATGCAAGTCCTAAAGGCCAAGGGACCCTGGTGAGACTGAGTCGGCGTCTGAGAGGAGGCAATGTTGGAGTGTGGCTCTGAAGCTAGGTGAGGGGAGGAGCAGTGTGAGCAGGGGCGAGGGCAGCGACGCCCTGGGGTGCTCCTGAGCCACGAGGGTGCCCAGTGAGGTTTGAGTGTGGAGGGTCAGGGGCTGGGAAGGTGATGAGCGCTTGGGGGTGGCTGGGGGGGAGGTGGGAGTTGTGCAGGAGTGCCGTTCCTGTGCCTATGTGTATCAGTCCCTCCATGAAGAGCCTTTGAGTAGTAAAGAGATGTGACGATGTCATTAGATTCCACAATAATAAATCTTCATTAAGCATGCACTGTGCCCATGACCCTAGGTGATGGGACAGTCCACATGGGTGAATAAAAGAGGAGCAGTCCCTACCCTTGGGGACAGGCCCGGGAGGGTGGGGAGACAGGACAGAACACAATCCTGACATCAGTGGTAGAAATGCTGTTAAAGAAAATACAGGGGCATGGAGGTTGTGGGGTGGGGGGTTGTGAGAAGGGGCTCCCCTGTGGAATGAAGGGGGGATGGAGCCCCATGGGATCTAGGGGGATCTTTCTGGCTGAGAGAGAAGCAAGTTTGAGGCTCCAGCAGGAGCCTGCCCACCATAGAAAGCACAGTGAGCAGGCCTGGTCTCGTGGGAAAGGAGATTGAAGAGGAAGCTGGGTTCTGGCTCCCATAGGGCTGGCCTGTGCTAACTGCTCACTAATGTTTCTTCACTGACTGGAAGGACAGATAGGTGAAGGATAAGACTGGAGGCCTGGAGCCAGCAGCCATGTTGAGGTGATGAGGACGGAGCCAGGGCAGAGGCAGCAGGCACAGGGAAGATGTATCTTCAGGCCTTGGGGATGGTGTGGGAGGAGAGGGTACAAAACAGCAGCCAGGGTCTTCCCGGAGTTCCTGGGAGAAGATCCAGATCCACAAACCCATGGGGAGAAATGGCCACACATCACCGCAGAGCGCTCCCCACGCCCCCTCCCACAGGCCACCCCAGCTACTCTGGCCTCCTGACCTGGGGCCCATGGAGCCCGTACAGTGGCTGTCCTCCTGCCTGCCTTCTGGAGGGTGCTTCAAACTGGGTCGTCTCCTCCTGCAGGGCCAGCAGGGCTCCACAGAAGGCCTCAGGGACCGCCCTCCCCTGCCATCCTCACCTCGAGTCCAACCTCATTAGTATTTTGAGCAGAAGCATATATATCTTTTTTTTTCCTGCAGGGAATTGGTGGCCTGCTCATTTCAAATTGCGTAAAACCAAAGAGCAATTAAGAGGCACAGCCTCCTCGGGTCAAGGAGAAATGACAGAGAAAGGTGGCTTTGCTCGCCTGGCTGCTGGCACATCTTTTCCAGGCTGGCCTGGTTTTGGGGTAACAGGGAGGGGAGATGCTGTGGGATTTTAATTCACCAGCAACAAAATATACTAACGAGTAGGACAGAATCACTAATGCTTATTCAGCTCTTACCACGTTCCAGGGGCAGTCCTAATTGTTTTACACGCATTTCATATCACCCTTTCAATACCTAAGAAGCACAGGGAGATGGCTTCTGCTATTATGCCCATTCTGTGAAACTGAGGCTCCAAGGGGTTAAGCAGCACGCCCAAGGTCACACAACTAGTAAACGGAAGTGGAACCAGGGTTCTATTGCATCCACAATACGCTCCAGAGCCCATGCTGTTAACCGCCTGGCTGTTAACAGCATTGCTTTTAGCCAATCACTTCTCCCTAATTTCTGTTTCGCTCTCATAAAGAAAAAAAGGACAAACAAAATCCTCCATTGCTGTGGAGCTCAGAGACATCACAAGGGTTACTATGGTGAACAAGGGCAGAGAAGAACCTCAGGCAAAAGTCCAGCCTGCGGCTCCCATCCCTGTTCCTTTCCCAGGGGCCTGCACAGTTAGACCCATTGCTCTTGACGGGTGTGGAAGCATCTGACCCATTAGGGGGCCACTGTGGTGGTCCAGGCGAGAGGCCTGAGCTGGCCAGGGGGAACCAGTGAGGGATGAGAGGAGGGCAGGATGCAGGGTGATGTTGTGGAAGTCGATGAGTCTGCGGGGGTGGGTATGAGTTAGAAGTCAGTGGAGGGGCAGTGACTGAGAACCCAGGAGAAAGAGGTGGTGCTGATTTCTCCACTTTTGTTTCAGATGCAGACCCCCTCCACCACCTGGATCATCCACCTTGTTCCATAGACTGGGCTTGGAGAGCATTTTCACTGTTTCAGAGATCAGATCCCAGAGGCTGAAGCTCAGTGCCCTGGGCTCTGTAGGCAGCCCCTGGAGAAGAGGGCGGGCAGTCTGGCTGGAATTGGAGTGACCCGGCTCTCAGGGAACTGAGCTGGTTCCTGGCCCAGGCCATGTGGGTTTCAGGATTTTAGCATTGCTAAACCCTTCTAGAACTGCTGTGTGTGTGCACGTGAGTGTGGGTATTGGTAGGGGGTGGAGACAAGCTGGAAGTTTTGCTGTCTCTGCTTCTCTATTATGCGTGGTCAGTGATTTTTACTAATAGTAACCTTCTGGGGGAAAAATGATCCAAGGGCAGCAGTCCAATTTTCTCTAGAGAGTAGGCCTGCTTTCTAAAAAAAGGCCTCAACCTGAGAGAAGCCAGAAGGAGTTCACACCCTAGACTAGAGAGGCTAGTCCCTGGTGAGCACCGGCATGCTTGTCTCCAAACTCCATTCCTGCCCTGGAGCCCACTTGGCCTTGAACGCCCCTCTGCAGCAGCCTAATGCCCCCAGCTCCTTACTTTGGACTTCTAATTCCACCACAAACCTAGCTCTCCTCTGTGCCTTCCCATCTCTTTGCTGGGCACCAAGGAGCTAATCTGCTAACTGGACTTTGTTTAGAAATCTGGGGGTTTGTACAGAAACGCCACCAAAAGAAAGTGTCTGTTCTGTCCAGACCCTCCTGAGGCCTGGAAGAGTGACTCTGCTTGCAGGAAGCTGGTGGGGATGGGAGCTGGGGCAGCCATCCTGTGAGTCTGTCCTGGGAACAGGCCCAAGCTGGGTCTGGAGCTGGTCTGGACTAGGCGAGTGGGACTAGGGGTTAGGGGATCCACCAGCCTGTACTCCTGGAGCCCATTGCCCCATCTTTTGGCTCATCCCAGCCCAAGCCACTTGGCTGGGCATTCGAAGTCTTCACTCTCTGGCCACTGTTTACCTCCTTGGCTCCTGCCCAAACCAGACACTGGTCGGCTTGGTGCCCCCAAACTCAACGTCTGCTTTTCTGCTCCCTCTCTACTTGAAAAATCTGATTCCTTCTTTCAAAGCCCAGTCAAAGTGACACCTCCTCCACAGAGCCTTCTCTGATCTCTCCTTGCTCCAAACTCCATCCTTCTCATGCCACTGCCCTGATGAGATAGTTATATCTGAACATGTCCTGTCTCTCCTGCCAGAGGGCAAGCCCCATGCCCTGAGTGGGAGGAAGCGTGTTGTACCACAGATCCCATTGGGTGCTCGTGCCATGCATGGCCCTATTACAGATTTTTGAATGATGTATTTATATATTTTTGCACGGATGTAAGAATCTATTCCGTACATGCATCATAGCTTCAGCCATATAAGATGCATTTGTTGGCAAATTCATCAGAGGGTACAGAATAAAGCCACCCAACTCTGTCCCCACAAGGACCTGGGACAGATACAGGGAGCTTATTCTTCCTTTCTTCAATTGCCCCCACCCCCATGCTGCCCAGACAGATCTGGGTTGCCCTTGAGGAATTCTAAAGGAGGGAACGCACTCTCCACTGCCTCTCAGACCTCCCACTCAAGAGAGGCAGTGCCCTGGTGACCTCGTGACAGTAGTGTGCCCTCCCCTGGCTCTGCCCTCCCCTGGGAGGCTGCCATATGCTTTCCGGACATCCGGGTCTCATTATGCTCTGACTCAAAAATTAATCTTGTCTAATTGTGCTGGAGGCCTGAGTGAATCCAGGGACTATTAGCCAGGCTCTGTGGGCCTGGGGTCTCCATGGCAACAAAGGATGCATCCTAATGAACTGCATCCTTGGAGACTGGCTAGGAGGCATGCCCCTCCCACCCCTTGATGTGGACTGCTGCTGCTGTCCCTGCTGCTTGGGGTTGGCTCCCTCCAGAGGGGACCTGGAGCTGGCAGAGGGAGTAGAGACAGTTTGCGCGTGTAGCCTACAGTCTGTCTCAGTACTTCAGGGATAAAAGATACTTGCAGATGAATGATCCCACAGCCTTATTGTTGGCCGAAGATTTCTTCAACAAACAAACAAGCCCCCATCTAAAAACCACACACATAGCACATCAAATTTCAATAGCCTAAGTGCTGCTTGTTTTGCAAATCTTTCTAAAATGTGAAAATTGCACTCCTCCATGGAGAGCTGGCTCCAGTGTCACCTCCTACAGGAAGCTTTCCTGAATGTTTGTATCTTTCCCAGCCCCATTCTGCCACCTTGCTTGATTTGTGACCCAGGGACATTTTTCAGCACAATCTGCCCAGGAGTGGACTTCCCTGAGTATGCACTATACTCCCTTCCCACCAGCAGACAAGCTTCTCCAGCATGGATAACAGCCACTGCCCTCCTCTCTGGGGCCCTAGACCTGGGTCCCAGTAAGACTTAGTCAGAAAGACAAAGGGGTCTTTGTTAACAGCCTCTGTCTGAACTCCATCCCACCCCTGGACCTAGGCTGGGGGGCTTTTCTGTGGATGTGGCTTCTGGGGCCTTCAGAGGCTCTCCTGCCCACTATGACCATAGGTGCTGACCAGTGGGCAGACACTTTGCCTTCCCTCTCTAAGGAAGAGGGGATGCCCTAAAACCAGGCCTTTGGGGAAGATGTGGAGAAGAAGAGGACATTTGAGGAAATGGAAACAGTAAATGGGACACCCCTGGCCCAGCCTCCAGCTTCCTGGCCCTTGAGCCCCTCAGCCTGGTCCCCCACAGGGAGACATGAAGCATGGGAGGAAGGTGAGGAGGGAGAGATGCAAACCTGGCAATTTCCCCACAACCACAGCACCTCCTTCCCAGCTGTCCTGCTGATTCTCGGTTTCTAGAAATGACCGGAGAGAGAGGAATGATTAGGGAGGAGGTTGCCTGTCTGACTTTTAATTAAAAGGGAGAGGACACCTCCTAGCCAGCCTTTAAGGCAGGGGCACTCCTGTGGTGTGTGTGCCTCCCTCAACGGGGACGGGGCGGCATGCAGGTTTTATGGGTGTGTGAATGGTTGACAGGCAGAGGTAGCCATTGGAAAAGCTGTCCAGAAAGCCACGTTCTCTCCTCACTCCTCCACAGCCTCTCCCCTTAGTGCAGCAAACGTTTCTTGAACATTTCTTGGCTTGAGTGCCAAGCTGTGTGCCAGGCCCTGGGATATAGAGATGGTTGAGGTACTGTTGCTGGGCTCCAGGGAAGTAGGTGGGGACAGGATGGGGTTGGTGGCACTGGGAGGATGAGGGTCCCACCCGTCCCTGGGCCTCATTCAGCCAGCATCCTCTGAGTGTTGTCAGGTGCCATGCTTTTCAGTAGGCACGGAGGATAAAACAGTGAGTGTGGCAGAGGCCTCGGCCCACACGGAGCTTACAGTCAAGAGTGGTGTGAGGTGGGGAGTGCGGCCATGAGCGCACGGTGTGAGGAGTGCTAGGATAAGGATGCCTGTGCGGGCCTGGAGGAGGAGCAGCCACACAGTGTCGGGGCATCAGAAGGCCTGCCCCGGGTTAACCTGGAAGCAGAGATGTGAAGGAAGAGGAGGATTTGGCCAAGAGAACAGCTGGGAAGCGTGGCTGAGGTCGAGGGAATGGCTGTGTGTGCGAAGGCTGGAGAAGAATGAGGGCTTTGAGGAGCAGAAAGAAGTTGAGTGCAGCTGGGGCTTACTTAGTGGTGCTGGGGCAGGGCCCAGGCCCGGGAGGGCCATTGCCTTAGTCCCTCCGTGCTGCTGTAATAAAACAACTGAGCTGTTTATAAAGAACAGAAATTGATTTCTCATAGCTCTGGAGCCTGGGACGTCCAAGATCAAGGCACCAGCAAGTTTGTTTGTTTGGGAAGAGCTGCATCTTCCAGAGGGGAGGATCACTGTGTCCTGGCATGGTGGAAGGCAGAAGACCAAACGTCATGGGAAGGCTTTTTTTTTTTTTTTTTTAAAATAAGGGCCTTTATCCCATTCACCAGGGAGGAGCCCTCATGGCCTAATCACCTCTGAAAGGACCTGCCTCGAATACCATCCCATTGGCACCATCTGAGTTCTGGTGGAGACACATTCAAATCACAGGAGCCATCATAATCCCATTTGCAAGGACCATGGACTTGGTCCTGAAGTGGGGGTGGAGGGAACTGTTGACTGGCTTTATTCAGGGGAAGAACAGCTAGGTTTATGTTTTAAGAGACCACTCTGACATGTATTTTTTTGATTAGTAAAAATAATTTTTTTAAAGACACTCTTGGTGCTGTGGAAGGGAAGAACTGAGAGACAGGAAGGGTTTTACCATGATTGAGATATTTGGTCCTACCCAAATTAGGGGCTGATCATACACACACACACACACACACACGTTTTACCTACATGTTGTAATTCACTTTGATATGGAAATTTTAGATCACTAAGAGAGAGATGAGCAAAAAGTGCTCTTGCTGTGTCTTTAACCGCCTCTCCCTATCGTGTACTGTGTTAAACAGGATCCAGCTGTAACCTCCACGGTTCTGTAACCTCCAGGGCTGTGATCAGCCTGGCTGGTGGGAGCCCCATAGCTCTGCCTGCTTTGGGGTTTCCCTTCCTTTTATTGCCCCTCTTGAGGTAGAGACAATAGATGTGAGGTGTGACTGCCAGTTTCATAGTTCTCTACTTCAGTGAAGGAGGTTCTGTGCAACGTGCAACACCCACTTTCTTCCTGAGAACACTAAGAAGCAATTCCTTTCTGTTTTCTAATAAAAACGTTTCATGGAAGCAAGTCTATTTCCTGGGCAAAGAGGGACTGCCTGTACGAGTCTTGTAAGCACACGTGTCTGCCTTGTTGGGATATGTATAATTTTGTTTTCTTGGGGCAAGGGGTGGACACACAGCTTTGCAATCCCTTGCCTAGAAACAGTTTCCACATTGGCTTAACACCATCTGTTTCCCCTGAGCAGGAAGGTGTCAAAGAGCCCCCTGCTCAAGGAGGGATCTGCCAAGGGTCTGTTAGGATAGGAGGTGAGAGAGATTGGTTGCCTGGGGTGAGAGAGTAAGACAGATGGAGAGAGAAGTGGGTAGGTTGTCTGGAATTAGGATGCAGAATTGTCTGCTGTATCTTATGCACCATGGAAGTCCCAGGGCTAACACAGTGCATGATTGCAGTAGGTGCTTACTAAACTAGTTGCTGGATGACTGTGTTGTCAAACAAATAAATGAACTGAATGAATGAATGAGTGGATGAATGGGAGGGTATGCACAGATGAATGAAAGTTGGCCTATAACTTCCAAATAACTATTATCTTCAAAAAACACACTTACTGATAATACTAGTGAGGCATGAGACAGAAGAGCCTTCATGGAGGACAAACTGCAGCAACAGTGCAATGTCATCAGCAGATGTCAAGGAGTCCGTGTGTTTAGGGCAGAGTTGGGGTGACATGGTGCTGTGGGCTGAATTGTATCCCCCTAATTCGTATATTGAAGCCCTAACCCCCAGTGTGTTTGGAGACAGGGCCTTTAAGGACATAATTCAGGGTAAATGAGGTCATAAAGGCAGAGCTCTGGCCCAGTAGGACTGATGTCCTTATAAGAAAAGAGACACCAGAGAGTTCGCTATCTCTTCACATGTGCACAGAGGACACAGCAAGAAGACAGCCGTCTGCAAACCAGGAAGAGAGGCCTCACCAGAAACCAACCTTGCTCGACCTTGATGTTGGACTTCCAGCCTCCAGAACTGTGAGAAATAAATATCTGTTGTTTAAGCCCCCAGCCTATGGCATTCTGTTAGGGCAGCCTGAGCAGTCTAATACCTAGGGGATGCTGGATCTGAGTTTGGCGCTCAAGGGACAGAACATGGGGAAGAGTGCCACGTTGCAGAATTCAGAAGGGCATCTGGTCTCCTTCAGAGGCTCATACTAGAACATGTGCACCAGGAGGTTCAGCATAGGAGCCCAGGCTATGGAGTCAGACTGCTGGGGTCCAAATTCTTACCCCATAGAAGTGTTGTGAGCACTGAGTGTATTTCACATACAGAAAGCATTTGGCACAGAGCCCAGCACAGTCAGCACTCCACAGGCATGAGCTGCCCCTTGTCATTCTTATTCTCTTGTTATTCTTTGCTTGTCAGTATCGTCACTCTGGGCATCCCTTTCCCTTGACGCATACTCCAGGGCTCCAGCATTGCTCAGAGTTTTGGGACCTTTCTGAGAGCAGCTCTCAGTAGCAGCTTCTACCATCAGGAAATTGGTTCCATTCCTCATGGTCAGCCCCCACCCCCAAGCCGCCTTTCCCACCATGAGCAGAACAAGCGTGTTCCTGAATGATTTGGGATTATGGCTGAGAGGAACTCTATTAACAAGGGCAAAGATTGCCATCACTGAGGATAGCCCTAAGAATGCCTTGCCAGTCCTAAGCAGAATTTCATACCCGGAAATTTAAAAAGGTGTTTTTTTTGTTGTTGTTTTTGTTTTTTTTTTAAAGGTGATTTGATCTCAACAGCATGGCTAGAATATGTGCGTGTCCTCCCCAGTGGACCACTCTGGAAAGGCTGGAGTCCTCTCTATGTATAAGTTGTGATTTTTAAAAAAAAACTTCCCTTCTGTGTAAATTCAGCCCCAATCCCTCATCCCAGCATTCCAACAATCAGAACTCACACCTTCTGAGAACCTATGGAAAGGTGGGATTATGGGTGCTTTTGTTTACATGGTTATACTTTTCTTTTTGCCTTTCTAGATGGTGCATTTTTTACTTTAATAATTAGGAGAAAATTAAGCAAGCTGTTAAGAAGCTTTGAGGCTGGGCGCAGTGGCTCACGCTTGTAATTCCAGCACTTTGGGAGGCCAAGGCGGACTGATCACGAGGTCAGGAGTTCAAGACCAATCTGGCCAACATAGTGAAACCCTGTCTCTACTAAAAATACAAAAATTAGCTGGGCATGGTGGCACACACCTGTAATCCCAGCTACTCTGGAGACTGAGACAGGAGAATCGCTTGAACCTGGGAGGCAGAGGTTGTGGTGAGCTGAGATCATGCCACTATGCTCCAGCGTGGGCAACAGAGCGAGACTCTGTCTCAAAAAAAAAAAAAAAAAAAAGGAGAAGTTTTGAAAAGAAAAACTTCAGTCTCCCAGCTGCTTAGCACTGCCCTGGGTCCTATGGCAGTGTTGTCCAAAGTTGTATAAGCCATTATCAAAGACACGTAAAGTAAAGTGGTATCACCCTTTTGGAGAGCAATTTGGCAACAGGCACCACAAGCCATAAAAATGTCCATATCCTGTGACCTAGTAATCCCGCTTCTGGGAACCTGTCCAAAGGAAATAATCCAAAGGCGGGGAAAAGCTGTATGCATCAAGATGCTCATCACGCCATTATTTATAACAATGAAACATTGGGAGCAAAATAAAGGCCTAATGGTATGAGACTGGCTGAGTAAATTAGGAATCTTTGATTGAATGGAATATTCTGCAGCCGTTAAAAATTATAATACCAAAATGATATGGCAATGTTGGAAAATATTTTTGCTAAGTGAAAAAGGTGGGACATCAAGTTTTATGCATATCATGATTATAACTGTATAAAAATTATTTGGAAAGTACAGATGCTTTGAGACTGGAAAGTGAAGGGAGAATGGACAGGACCTAGAAGTGGGCTGGGAGGAGTCACAGAGGGCTCTTGGTGTTTTTTTGTTTTCGTTTTTGTTTTTTTGAGATGTCGTCTCTCTCTGTTGCCGGGGCTAGAATGCAGTGGCGCGATATCTCAGCTCACTGCAATCTCCACCTGCCGGGATCAAGCAATTCTCCTGCCTCAGCCTCCTGAGTAGCTGGGATTACAGGCGCCCACCACCACACCCAGCTAATTTTTGTGTTTTTTGTAGACGGGATTTCACCATGTTGGGCAGGCAGGTCTCGAACTTCTGACCTTGTGATTCGCCCACCTTGACCTCCCCAAGTGCTGGGATTATAGCAGTGAGCGACGGCACCTGGCCGGCTCTTGGGTTTTGAGGGTGAGCAGCTGGCTGGGTGAAGCCTTGTTTACTGAAAGTCATGGTGGCAGAGAAGCAGACTGGGGTCGGGGGAAGCCAGTAGTTTAGTTCCACCATGTTAGGTCAAAGGTGACTGCAAGAATCCAAAAGGAGGGTCCAGTGGTCAAAAAAGAGGCCTAGACCAGGAGTAGGAATTTTGGAGCCATCAGCTTGTAGATGGTGTTTAAAGCCCTGAGAAATGAATGACCTCAGGCAAAGGGAGTTAGGGTGGTGGGGCTTAGCCAAGCAAATATATTAGAGTCACCTGCAGATCCCTTCAGGCCAGTGAATCACAGCCTCTGGCCTGTGGTTGGGCATCAGTGTTTATTCCAAGCTCCCTGGACAATTCCAGTGAATCTAGGACTGCACTGATGGTCCTTGTGGTCGCCAGCATAGGGCTTTACATGTGGGCAGCATGACTTATAGCACATGTAAGTACCGTCCTGCTGCACTGAATGCTGCAGTTGTTGGCCAGGCGCTTTCCTTAAAGTAAACATTTTCCATACCCCAAATCTGGCACGTGGCCTGAGAGAATTTTTGAGCTGCTTCTGAGTGGAAGAGGCTGTGTCGAAAATACAGTTTGGATACAGAAATATTGAAAGGATGAGGATATTTTGCTAGCTCATGGGTAGAGTGGGGCAGAATATTTGTAACTGGGACAGGCACAGAAAAATCCACAGCATAACTGAACATGGAGTTACGTTTGGTCAGCTTCTGATGGCCCCAGATAGAGGGTGAGTTTCTTGAGCATGGAGGGGTGGACATGGAAGACATTATGGGACCCTTGGAGCTGTTGGCACAGGACAGGTACTTCGTAGGTGCTCAGTACATCCTCTGTTTACTGTGGGTTGACTCGGAACCAGGGAAGGGGCAAGCCAGCTGGTCAGAGCCTTCACCCCCAAAGCTGGAGAGTACTATAAGAAGGAGCCTTCTCCAAACATCTTGAGTCTCCCCTGGCTTTCTCCCTGGCTCACCAGGCTCCAGATAGATATTGGACTTTTGAAGTAGGTGGAGGGGTTAGCAAGGGGCCTCAAGGATTTTGTAGGCCAGGCACAAAGGGGATAGTTTGTCTCTGTTCCACAAGGTCTGGGATCTCTGCTACGAAGACCTAAATGACTAGGGGTGACATCTGAGGGACTAGAATCATCTGGAAGTGTCTTCACACTCATGTTTGGTGCCTGGACTAGGATAACTTGAAGGCTGGACTGGGCTGGGACTGTTGACTGGAGCATCTACACATAGTGTCTCCACACGGCTTGAGCTTCCTCATGGCATGGCCGCCTCAGAGTAGTCAGATGTTTTACATGATGACTTGGGGCTCCAGGAGCAAGTGTTCCAACAAATAAGGAAGAAGTATGATCCCTTATGACCTAGCCTCAGAAGTCACATAGGGTCACTTCCACACCCAGATTCCACTGGAGAGGACATGGAACCTGCCTCAAAGTCTTTTTTATGAAGTGCTTCTTTAGGCCAGGTGCGGCTCACACCTGTGATCCCAACACTTTAGGAGACTGAGGTGGCAAGATCTTGAAGCCAGGAGTTTGAGACCAGCCTGGGCAACATAGCGAGAACCCATCTCTACAAAAAATTTAAAAATCAGCCTGATGTGGTGATGCGTGCTTGTGGTCCCAGCTACTTGGGAGGCTGAGGTGGGAGGATTGCTTGAGCCCAGAAATTTGAGGTTGCAGTGAGCTAAGACTGTATTACTGCACCCCAGCCTGGGTGACAGAGTGAGACACTATCTCACAAAAGAAGCCCCTTTAACTCTCATTTTTTCACTCCTCTCTAAGAGAGGTCAGACCAGGACTCCAGGAACAGATGCCATGAGACTAGACCCCAGCGCCTTTATCATCTTCTGGTCAAAATCACATGCCCTTGGGCATAGCACCTCATGAAACAGGACCTTGGGAGTGAGTGGGAGTGAGGGGTCTACATGGGCTCAGGTGCAGCTGCCAGACCACAGCTTTGCAGAGGGCTATGTCCTTTCACACTGGTGAAATGCCACCAATGTGAAAGAACATATCCCACTTTTTCTGCTACCTACCTCTGGAGCAAGGTTTCCTTTCCTTGCACTTCGGCAACCCAAACCAGACCTGGGGGCCTGAGCGCAACCACTGCAGGCCCAGACGCTTCCTTTATGAAGAGCTAGGCAGGGGCCCAGGGTGATGTGATCAGGGCTTGGCCTCCTGTGGCTGGCTGCGCATGGCCAGCCCAGACCCGAACATTGGCGGTTACGGTTTCCAGGCCTCCTGGGAGAAAAGCCAGCAAGGCAGGTTCTCCCTCCCCCACACTGTGGTCCCCTGGAGGACTTCGGCCTGAAGGACAACTCTCCTGGCCAGGCCGGGCAGCCCAAGCTGACCCACTGGCTGGCCGGGAGCCCAGCTCTCTCCCCCAGGGAGCCCCCATCCGTTTCCTGGTATTGCTCTGTGTGAGTGTGCACGCGTGCGTGAGTGTGTTGGGGGACATTCTGTTTTTCAAGGACTTGGCTCTGTGCAGTGAAGGGATCTGTTGGAGAATGATGAGAGACCTGTGGGTCAGGGAACATACTCCCCTCTACTTCCCAGTTCCTCCTCTCCTAGGGAGGGAACTCCCCATGAACAAGCATTCCTGCATCCTGAATGGTTGGAGCCTCATGGCTTTGTTCTCTGCCCCTCCCCTGCCCAGACTCCCAAATGCCCTTTCTCAGGCTTGAAGAATTGTGGGACTCCAGGAGGGGACTTGAAATTCCGCACCGTCATCATCAGCATCATCATTCCCTTCCACTGTGTTTGCTATTTCAGCCTCCATCCACCCAATCAACAAGTGTTTACCAAAACCTCCACTGGGTACTAGGAAGAGAGAGAGAGAAAGAGAAAGCGAATGAACACTCAAACTCAGACCCTATCCTCAAGGTGCAAGCAGAGAAATCAGCTTGCAATTAGAAGCCACGTGCCTGGAGAAATGCTGAGGCCAGGGCTCCCGGCTGCCTGCACCATGCACTGGGTTCCGGGAAGGAAGGAGCAGCATTGGAACTGGGCCTCCGGGGATGGTTGGGATTTGGGTTAGGCAGATGGACAGAGAGAGGGAAAAGGATTGTAGGTGACAAGAGCAACATGGACATGGGGCCTTGTGGGGGGAGGGGATGGTCACCTGAAAGGGACACGTTTGCTGTCAAGATAATTTGTCCTCCCCCGTTGTTCCCTGTCTGAGCCTTATCTAGCAAAGGAGAAGAAGATCTGGTGAACTGAGTCACACCAGGCTGTTAGTGACCATCTTATTTCTCCCAGCAGGGCCTGTATTTTAGAAGAGGGCTGTGGCTGTGGAGGCTTTGGGGCAGGGCATTAGTTTGTGGTCCACATCAAGCATCCTGGTGTGAGGAAATGAGCCTCTGTCCCAGACTTGGGTGGAGAGGAAAAGGAAGGGAAATGTCTGAGCTCCAGGGCAGGGGCCTTCCCTCCCAAATCCGTATCTCCCTTGGAGTTGAGGGCATAAATGGGGTTTTCATCTCTTTTTGCTGCTGGTCTCCCAGCTCCTTCCGCTGCCAGGCTTGAGCCCGCTGTCCCCTCCCACTGCTCCCTCACTGCCATTCTTCTCCCAGGATGTCCTGTGACTTAACCAAAGGCATAAAAGCTACTGATGGAAGGCCGTTGCTTTGGCTGCCCAGGGGTGAGCTGGGGTCAGCCCATGCCCTGGGACTGGAGGGCTGCTTTTCACCATACAGCAGCTTGTGGATGGCCCTTTGGGGCCGCGTCTCTGACTGTGACGGCAGGCAGGGTGGGATGGGGTAGGGGAGCACGAAGTGGTCTGGTTCAGTACACTAGCCTGACCTGGAATCCGCATGAATCATCCACATTGGCCAGCTAGCCCATCCCCCGGGGGCCCTGTAATTGTGCAACCAGCCTCTCCCCTCTACCCACCCTCCTTCTCTTGATAAAACCTGGCCAGAAACTCAGGCACAGAGAGAAAATGGATGTGGCGATGATTCCATGTGTTATTCAGAATTAACTAGGTGAATATCACTGAGCTCCTCTTAGGTAGTAGGCATTGAATGACGCAGAGATCTTGGGGAAATGGGCCTTATCCTCAGGGACCCTGCAGCCCTCTGGTTCCAGTGTCAGCAGCCCTCACTAAAAGTCAATGGATGCAGCCCAGAAGAGGAGCTAGGACTTCATAGGACTAGACAGGTTCACCAGCGCCTCGTTTACAAGGCAAATGGTTGAACCACTCCCTGCCCTGAAGTGCTGTGCTTGCCTTAAGGCCTAGTGAAGAGCTGGGGGCTGGATTGGACCCTGCATGCATCCTTTCCCTGTTTACCCCCCAATTTAACATCTAAGACCCCTTGCTCCCTGGCCCCAGGCTTGTCTTCCTCCCTGATCTCCAGACCCCCTTGTTCCAGGAACAACAGACCCCTTGCTCTTTTGCTCACATCCCCTCCCTCATACATCCTCTATGCCCTCCTGTTCTCCCATCCTTCCATCACCAAGCCCCTCCTCCAGCATCCTGCGCATTTAAATTTGTAGAAACCTGGTCCCAGACTAGATCCTACGTCTGCCTTCTATACCTGAGTATATGTTACTCCCAAGGCATTGATGTGTTGATTTCACTTATTAAAATGGCTTATCACCTTGCAGAGTAGGGTACTCTGAGGCCCAGCCAAATAATTTCCGTTTCTGTGAGGCGGGTTTGGGAGGCCAACAGGGCATCAGGCTAGTCCAGAATATTCACAGAGAGAAACAGAGCATCAGCATGGAAATGAACCTTAGACACCACTCTGTCCCTTGACTCCCACTCACAAAGATGTGAACTAACATCCAGCGCTGATGGCAGGTAGCACCTTCCATTCCACACCCTGGAAGCGGTCAAGGAAAGAATCCCAGGGGGAAAATAAAAGAAGTACTCTGTACAAAGCTTTGTTTGTGTTAGCAAAACAATTGGGAAACATTTCACGTACTGAACAACAACTAAGCTAATCCAGCCTCGGTTCATCAACATGAGACAATGCGCCTCACCACTGAGCCACTGAGCATGACTCGTGGGAACCCGTTCTCTATATGTACAGGCATGTTGGAGATGATGGAAAAGAAGAATACAGAGTCTGGAGTAACATGCTCCATGATTCTCTTGTTCCGTTGTATCCGTTTTTATAGATTTTAAAAAAATAACAGTGTCTATTTCAGATTATAAAAATGATCTATGTTCATTCTGGAAAATTTGAAAAATCAGAAAAGTGTAAAGATGAAATTTTGAAATCACACTTTATCCTACTCTCCCGAGATACCACCCTTTGCATTTGGTGTTTTCCTTTCACTTCTTTGTTTTTTCCCCCATGACTGTATATGACAATTCCCTACCTTTTGCCTTTGATATTACAACATTGTATCAGGAGCGTTTCCCCATTGTATTATTATTATAATCCCGTATTATTTATCCCGTATTTTACTGATTATAATATTTCAAATTTTTTATCTCTTCAACTGAAAGCATGTCACAGTTAATTACTACTTTTTTTTCCTAAATGAATGTAAAATAACAGTCAGTTCTACAGTTGATTGAATTAGATTTAATAAGATATGGAATGTGCTTCAAAAGCCTGGTTTTTATGCCTATATAATAATTTATCATATGAACGTAAACATATTTTATTGGCCTCTTATATTGGACTTTTAGGTGGTTCCAACTTTCTACTTTTTTTTTTTTTTGAGACAAGATCTTACTCTGTCACCCAGGCTGCTATGCAGTGGCATGATCTCGACTCACTGCAGCCTCAACCTCCCAGGCTCAAGTGATCCTCCCACCTCAGCCTCCCAAGTAGCTGGGACTACAGGTGTGCACCACCATGCTGACTAATTTTTGTATTTTTCAAAGAGACTGGGTCCTTCTATGTTGCCCAGGCTGGTCTCAAACTCCTGGGCTCAAGCCATCCACCTACCTCCACTGCCCAAAGTGCTGAGACTATAGGCATGAGCCACTGCACCTGGCCTCAACTTTCTACTTTTAAGAAGCATCTCTGAACATGAAATGTGTCCACACTGCTCATTGTTTATTGGGGTAGATTCATAGGAATAGATAGAATGAGACAAAACAAACGAGGATCTTAGAAGCTCTGGATGCAGATGCATGTACACACTGAAAAGGTCCCTCTATGTGAATATGGAGGGATAGAGACGGGCACTATACTTATTAAGCTCTTATTTTCTGTGGCATTCTTTGTGTATAGACTTTGAAATGATGGTCATAAGGACAAATCAGTAGTGAATGACTGCATTTATGTATGAGAGGAGGTGTGTGTGAGAAGGGGCAGAGAAAGGAGAGACAGAGAAAAGGAGAAGAGAAACGTCCAGCACTGCAGAGGAGTCCTGGAATACTGGTATGGATGATGTGGAAGTGAGAGATCTGAGGTCTGGGGTAAAGCAGGAAAACTGAGAGCTGTTGGGTTGAGAGGAGGTTGTTTGGTAAGATGTTTCACACTCTTGAGTTCCTGGGAGATGTGCTGTTCAGCAGTTGGAGCACAAAATCTAGAAAGAGCACTGAACTGGATGGGGCCAGACAATCTGAGTTCACACCTTGGTCTGCTGATGATAACTTGCTCTCTAACCGGCCTTGAGCTCATGACTTCACATGAAGAAACTCATGATCCTCACGCCGCAGTCTCCTCTTCTGTAAATGAGGCAATGGGGCTGGAAGATCTTTAGGATTCCTTCAGCTCTGCAAATCTGTAGCTTGCGAGTTCCCAGCATTTGGGGAGAGAAAGGTGACAGTATCTGGTTTGTAACTGACCCCAGGCTCCCCTGCTCCTTGTGGCTCATTTGTCCTTAGGGCCGGGAACAACTTTCTGGAATTCCTTTCCCAGGTCCAGGACATCAGAGCTATTCACATCCATGGGACTGCACAGGGAATCAGTACAGCCAGGTTCAGCATGACATTGGACTCCCCTCTCTCACTTCACCAAAACTCCTGATGGCCCTTCAGAGAAACCTGCTGCTTTCTGTCTTTCCCGAGAGTTCCAGAAGAGACATGTAATGGAAGCAGCCTTTAGTCTTAGTTTGTGTGCTTTTATCTTAAGTGACTCCTTTCAAAGTCAGGGGTCAGAAATTCTTCTCCCTGCCTCCCATCCTGAGGGTGATGGAAGAGCGAGAAATAGAAGTTTAAAACAGGGCTTTGGTGAGGATATGGTTTTGGCTGCTCTAATAAAGACCCAAAATGGCATAAATGAAATTGAAGTTCATTTTTCTCTCCCATCACAGTCTGGATGTAAGCGTCTGGGCTGTGAAGGTGGCTCAGCTTTTCCAAGTTGTTAGGGTCCCAGGTTCCTTGTCTTGTTGCTCTGTTGTCTAAGATGGCTCCCCACCATGTCCATGTTTCTACCTGTGGAAAGGGGGAAGAAAGGAAGGGGAAGGCTCCCCCTTCCTTCATAGATGACCAGGAGCTGCCACACTATACTACAGCTTACATCCAATTGGCCAACACTTTATCACGCGACCACATACTGGGTTGCAGAGGCACCTGGGAAATGTAGTCTTTTTCCCTGATAAAAACTAAGACTATTACTGTGAGGGAGAATAGAAGAACAGAATCCAGAATAGAAGAACGGGAAATGAACAACTTCTGCAAAAAACAGATCTTCAAACCTGGAGCTTCAGGGCTCCAAAAATCCATGTGACAGTAGTAGCAGCATATCAAAATAGCTTATCACATTGAGGTTCATCAAAATAGATTGAACCTGATTTCTTCCCCATCTCAACTGTCAGGACTTCCCTTCTTTGTTTCCATGAGGTACATCTTGAAGGACCAGTCTTCAGTTCCCTGGCGGCTGGCAAGGCTCTCCCTGAAGGATTGAGAACAGATTTGGAATTGCAAGCACTTCCTTGGCTTGTTAAGAATCAATGATTCCGCCGGGCGCGGTGGCTCAAGCCTGTAATCCCAGCACTTTGGGAGGCCGAGACGGGCGGATCACGAGGTCAGGGGATCGAGACCATCCTGGCTAACACGGTGAAACCCCGTCTCTACTGAAAAATGCAGAAAACTAGCCGGGCGAGGTGGCGGACGCCTGTAGTCCCAGCTACTCCGGAGGCTGAGGCAGGAGAATGGCGGAAACCGGGAGGTGGAGCTTGCAGTGAGCTTAGTTCCGGCCACTGCACTCCAGTCTGGGCGACAGAGCAAGACTCCGCCTCAAAAAAAAAAAAAAAAAAAAAAAAAGAATCAATGACGCACAATGCCATAGACTTTTAATATACAACCAAAAGCTGCTTACAGATATCCTCCTGAATTAAACAGGGGTTATCAAACCATGGCATTTGTAAACCTAAATTAGCACATCGCTAGAGTTTTTCAGGGCCTTGAAATCAGTATTCTACTAAGATGGCTGGCATCTTTGCAGTCCTTGGCAAAGCTCCTACTGTGTGTTACCTGTATAGATAGCTGAAACTCCTGAAAGTCTTCGTAAGAACACTTTGTTCTCATTGTCATCTTAACTTAGCTCCAAAGTCCATTTGCTGCTATTTTTGCTTTTCAATTATAAATTGCTGTGAGTTTAGCTTCCTTATGATAGATTTAGTTTGTTGTGGGTTCAGTTAGCCACCAGTGTGTCATACCTATTTGTATATTTGAAGCCTGTAATTTTTCATTCACCACCGTGCCTTAAAGGTGTCATCAGTGGACCACCTGCATTGGAATCTCTTGGGTGCTTGTTAAAATGCAGATTCTTGGGTTCTCACACAGATCTCCCAAATCAGAATCTCTGGGAGTGGTCCCTAGAATATATGCCTCTGTGCCAGTGAGAACTTGTGAACACATCTTAATGTGTTATCAGAGTGATTCAGAAACAAATCATCCAGACCTTTACTGTTAAATCAGTTATACATGTTAAGTCCTCAATTCTGCTTCTGTAGAGACAGTTGCATGTGGATTTGTTCTATTTAAATATCTTGCAAAAGGAGGGTGCCGTATTATCACATCAAATCGTGCATAGCTTCTTTTAGGAAGTACCTGGGAGGTGATTCATAATGTCCCTCTCTTATTCTTCTTTATTGTTTTCCCACTGATGCCTGGGTATAGGTAGATTAGGAGCCTCTGGGCCAGCCAAGATTAGAAACCACCACTAAGACACAAAGGAGCATACCAGACCCTGCCAAGTCAGTAACTTGCTGGAGAAACTATTTTAAAGAAGAGACATGGGGACTAACACGAGGAGAGCTCCTGAATGACTTTAGAGGGTTATGAGAGGAAAGCGCCTGAGCCCTCACGGTCAAGGATGTGTCTGGAGGCTGTGCTGGAAAGTGCCTGGGAGGATTTCAGGACTCCCAGGAGCCCTCTGGGGAAGCGGCTTCCTTTCCATTCCTGCCTTGTGTGCTGGGGGAGGGGCTGGATCCAGGGCTGCAGCAGGCCCTTTATCCGCTCCTCTCAGCTCTGACTGGAGTGCTTTGTGTCCTGGCTGTGCCCCTCACAGCCTCTTAGTGACGGGCCTGTTGTCCAAGATGGTCCCGAGGCTGGTCCGGGCCTGCGCCCATGTATTATGCAGCAGCAGCTGGGACAAAGCTCCTGTGTGTAGAAGTGGGGTGGGGTGGGGGCTTACTCCCCACAGAGTCCTGTTTACCAGGCACTGGGATGCGAGAGGGTAGGATGGTGGAGATGCTGTGTACAGGAGCTGGGCTTCTCAATGCCGCCTCTGAGAGGAGAGAGGTGAGGGCATTGTGGGTGCCACAACAGGCTTTCCTGGCTAAAGCAGGAGTGATGGCTTAGTTCAGGTTCAGGGCAGCCAGAGAAATGATCCTCCACCTCCCAGGGCTCCTCGGCCAACTCCGGATGCACCACCTGGTCATTAACTGGGTCTCTCTGACTAACTGTGACCCCAATTAGTTAGTAATTCCCTAGGGCACCCATGAGACAGGACTAATGTCATCCTTCCTAATCAAAGTGGACTGAGAATCAGTCATTTTCCCTGGACCAGGACTCTTGAGGGGTGCAGCCAGGTCTTGCTCCTCTCTGCATCCCCCTAACCCAGAGCTCCTGGTGTAGGCCAATCACACAGTGAATGTTTGTGGGATGCGAAAGGGTTTTCAGGTATTTGTGATGTGCCCATTCCTGAGCCAGTGGCTGTGGCTTAGGCTTAGATGAGAAGCACAAATGCTATGGTTGAATGTTTGTGTTCTTCCAAAATCCATGTTGAAATCTTAACCCCTAAAGTTACTAAGAGGTGGAGCCCTTGGGGTGATTGGTCATTCACCAGTCACCTTTATGATAAATCATGAAGGTTGAGGCCTCATGAATGGGATTAGTTCACTTATAAAAGAGACCCCTGAGAGGCCCTTGCTTCTGCCGCCATGTGAGGATGCAGCTAGAAAGCCTATCAGTGAATCAGAAAGTGGGCCATTACCAGACACCAAATCTGCCAGTGCCCTAATCTTGGATTTCCCAGCCTCCAGAACCATGAGAAATAAATTTCTGTTGTTCATAAGCTACCCAGTTTATGGTATTTTGCTACAGAAGCCTGAAAGGACTGAGACAAGAAGGAAGACCATAGCCTTTCTTCCTAGATGCTTACTGCTTGATAGAGACATAGACTTCGCCCAGATGAGCAGGGTGGAGGAGGCTGCCGTTTATAGAACACCTACTGTGGGCCAGACCTGCTGGGTGGTTTACATGCAGCGGCTTGCTCCCTCCTCTCAGCAACCCTGTCCAACATGAAGCCTTTTCTCCATTCTGTGATGGAAGAACTCAGCCCAGACTGGTTAAGTAATTGCCCAAGGACTGACTCTATGGCCTGTGCTTTTGTAGTAAACAGTATAATGATGGGCATAATTGGGTTGCTGTTGAGGACATGGCTAATCAGAATTTTCATTGGAGCCTTTTCAAAATAATACCTCTACCTCTTCCCCATCACCTCAGATGCACTTATTGGGGGGATGAAAGGTTAAGAATCTTGGGCAGGAAATGTATAGCTTTAAAAAGCTCTCTGGTCATCCTAGTTTCTTCTCAGAAAAGTACTTAGTGTTATTTTTAGTCTTATTTATAGATTTTGGAACTTTACTATGACTCCAACAGAAGGGAAAGGTCTTGCTCAAGGTCACGCAGCCCTACCAAGGTCTCTTGCTGCCCAGTGTGCTGGCCTTACTGCCATGCTGCACTCCCTTAAAAGCAGGCAGTTGCCCTGGATCCAGATTCAAACTGCCTGCTGGGTGCCGTGGGCCATCATGCAAGTCTTCCAGGCCGCGGTCGGATGATTCTGACAGGCAGTGAGTACAGCTGTGTCAGTGCGTGGGCCCCAGCGCAAGCAGGCAATCCCATGTCATCTGCGAGATCTCCCATGGGTGAGGACCTAGCGTTACCAAAGGCCTGGAGAGCTGGGTCTTGCCTCTTGGGTGCACATGGCCTCATGGGGGAGACAGACAGGTGTGCGCAGAGGGATGGCACTGTGTGCCAAACTGGATTTGGTTCTGGAACCAAACACACACAGCCAGACTAATTCCAACTGCATGAATCTGAGAAGCCTTGCAGAATCGGAGTTTTGTTTTATTTGGAAGACAAGCCTGAGGATAAAATAAAGGGTTTCAAAGGAAGAAGGGAAAGGAAGGAAGTAAATTTGCAAACACTAGATATTTAACTTGCCTTGTCTCATTGAATTTTCCCAAGAACCATGTATATGGAGAGTAGTAACCCTGGTTACCAGATGAGGAAGCAGGGCTCTGAGGGGTCAAAAAAATGGTCCAGGAGATGTTGGGACTGAGACAGAGCCAGGTCTATCAGCCTTCAATCCCGTGCTTTCCAACAACATTGGCTTTCTTGGGCTCCACGGAGCAGGCCAAGTGATATCCTGACACTGGTGGCTGTGGGGAGTGGGGACTGGGAATGGGTGGGAACCCAGAGGCAATGAGGAGGAGACAGGTGCATCAGCCACTGTGGCCTGTGGCCTGTGGCCTCTTGTCTCTGCAGATCTTGGAGCTAGGCTCATACCACTTTTCACTATTCTGTGTTTTTCAAGCATTTTTCTGTTTAAGGTATCCTTTGTCCTCCCTTCACTGGTGATCTGGGAACCAAAGGACTTGGTTCTAGTCCCAGCTGTGCTACTCGCCAGCTGTGTGACCTTGAGCAGGTCACTTGCCCATACTGGACCTCCACATTCTCACCTATAAAATGAAGGGTTGTGTGTGTGTGTGTGCATGTGTGTGTCTGTGACTATATATGTGTTGGGTGTGTGTGTGTGTGTGCATGTGTGTGTCTGTGACTATATATATGTGGTTGGGTGTGTGTGTGTGTGTGTTCATTCTCAGAAAACTCAGTGTGGATAGTAGGACCAAATAAACTCTCAGTCTTTCCTTGCTGTGTTCTCTCCCTGTTGGGTGGACAATGCTGGCGTCATCAGTCTCATTTTATGGAAGATGAAAGTGGAGTCTTAAGAGGGAGTCCTGGGTAAGCAGGGACTAAGCCATACTATGCTCTTCCACTCACTTCTAAGAACCTCAACTTGAAATCCCCAGTGGGTGGTTGCTATCCCAGTGGGTGAGTCCTGTGCCTGAATGGGGCCCTTAGAGATTGTGGCTGAACATGGGGGTTTGCATTTGAATCTTAGGCTACTGGAATGCCATAGTAACATGCCATTCTGGATCACTAGATTTTTCAATTCACTTCAATAAATATTTATTGAGCATCTACTATGTCCCGAGCTTCCTACTAAGTGCTGGGGACAGAGTTGAACAGAGTCAGTCCCTGCCCTCCAGCAACCCAGTTAGTGCTGTGGCTTTCAGACTTTTTTGCTATAGTTGCTAGTGAGAAAAATCATTTTGTTGTGACCCAATACACACATACACACACACACACAAATACATGTTATGCATACAAAACAAAACCAAAGGTCATGATATGCACTCTATTTTCTAGTCTTTTCTACTCTGCTTCATTTTTTTTAAATGCTGGTAGCAGCCTACCACTTTGATTTCATAACCTACTAGTAGGAGGTGACCCTCCGTGTGAGAAACACGGATTGAGCATTGCATCTATTACACATGTTGTATTACATATAAATTATGGGCTATGGAAAAAGAGCAAAAAATGCATTAATTTGGGGAAATCACAGAAGGCTCCCAGTTCAAGTGGCACTTGAGCTGAGTCCAGATGTGTGAAAAGATTTGAGTAAACAGGAAAAGGGGAAAGGCAGCCAGATGGAAGCAACAGCGCAATCAAAGGCTGGGAGGCGTGAGTGCACAGCTGAGGAGATAGCCCTGATGTGCCTGGCACATGAGCAGCGCTCTTCCTGGGTTATCACACTTGGTTCTCAATAATCCTACAAGACAGGGACTTTGTAGTTTATGTGCTGCTGAGGCGAGCACAAGACAGGGACTTTTTATCTCTTCATGTTGCAAAAGAGGAAAATGGGACTCAGAGAAGTTATGTAACTTACCCGAGGTCACATGGCTACTAAGTGGTGGAGCCAGGATTTGAATTCAGGCAGTTACACTGTGATCTCAATATGAGGTTCCTAGAGATGTGGCCCTAAAAATACTTTGAGCTAGTTCAAGGGGATGTTTGAATACAGGCCTGAAAATTTAAAATTTCATTCTGTAGGGAAGAGGAAAACATTTTGCGATTTTGAGAAAGGGAAGTGACATGGTCAAAAATTTATTTAGGGGAGGATCACAGTGGCATCAGCATAGAAGATGGGCTCAAGGAGAGGCAGGGATACTTATCAGAAGATGGTAACAGCATCTCCCTAGTCAGGTCAGCAGCCCCAGATACCATTACATCGTATTTATCTTTGGGATGCAATTGAGAATGTTGCTCATATATCACATATTAATAAGAATGAAAGGAGAATGAATCATGTTTTCCTTTTTACTTTGACTGCTAGGAAGCTCAGAGCCCCAATCTGTGGTACTCTTCCAGGAAGCATTCAAGAGCTATTAGCCTTCTATATACTCATTTTGCCTTGCCTTAGTTCTCCTACCCTTACCTTCCTTTAGCCTGAATTTTATCACTTAGATTTTCATCCTGCTGCAACATATGCATTTTAGTATGATGCCTTAGAGCAGGATTTAAATAAAAAACAAATAAAACACACTGAAGCAATTGGAGAGCATTTTTTGTGTGTGCAAGATTGAAAGGTCTTAGAGGGCTGAACTGTCTTATCATCCCCTGGGGCTTCTGTCATGGCGCTGGTGCCAGGTGTGTGCATCACATGGATGTAAAGATGTAAACCTTGGACTGTTGGCTCTGGAAGTGTTCCAAAGGGTCCTCTCTCCCTCTGCTTCTCAAAAATGGACATAGACCACCAGCAGTACACAAGATAGTCTCAGTGGGGCCTGAATAAACGTGGTTGGGTGTAATTGTAAATGCTGAGTGTAAATGTATGTGTGTGTGTGTGTACACAAACATATATGCACACATACATATATATGTACATATATGTGAGTGTGTGCAAGCATGTGTGTGTGCACATGTTCATTCTCAGCAAACTCAGAGTGAATAGTAGGACCAGATAAACTCTAGGTCTTTCCTTGCTGTGTTCTCTCCTTTTTGGGTGGACAGTACTGGCATCATCACTCTCATTTTATAGAAGATGAAAGTGGAGTTATATATTTTCTTATTTTTTCTTTTGAGACAGAGTCTCACTCTGTCACCCAGGCTGGAGTGCAGTGGCACAGTCTTGACTCACTGCAGCCTTTGCCTCTCAGGTTCAAGCAACTTCCCTGCCTCAGCCTCCTGAGTAGCTGGGATTACAGGCATGCGCCACAACACCCAGCTTATTTTTATATGTTTAGTAGAGATGGGATTTCACCATGTTGGCCAGGCTGGTCTTGAACTCTTGACCTCAGGTGATCCGCCCACCTTGGCCTCCCAAAGTGCTGGGATTACAGGTGTGAGCCACCATGCCCGGCCTAATTGTTGTGTATTTATTTAATGTGTTTTAGGAAAAACAGTAGCTGGGACATCAAACTGTGATGTCATGGCTTAAATTGCTTACAATGATGTTTGTACAGATATTTAAACGTTAGAAAGAGCCAATTTAAAGAAAATTTTAAAATAGATATGGTTCGGATGATTTGGAGAAATGGCAAGAACATGTTGGCAGTGGTACACAAATTATGAAGTGTGGAAAACACTGGTAACACTGATTCCATTCAACCTCTTGTTTGACAAATGACTAAACTGAGGCCCAGAAAGGACAGAACACGTGTCCATGAGTCTGATAAGTTATTTTAAGCCACAGGAGTAAAGAGGGTCTTCCCCTTCCAACCTCATTCAAAAGTCTGCGTTTAGGGATCACCATATCTTGCTTTTGAATCAGTTTTATATTTCCAAAATGCCTTCTCTGCTTTAGTCTCTCATTCCTTTTTTTTTTTTTTAATCTGAGTCTTATCAAGCAGCTATAGTAGGGTAGTTATTTCTTTGTTTTGCAGATAAACAAACTGAGACCCAGAGAGGGAGTGTGCCTGCCGTCACTCAGCCAGTCACTCAGCCAGCCGAGGCAGGACCAGGGCTAGAAGGTTTCCAGGCCTTCCTACTGTGCGTGTCAGGCAGGGTTGGGCGGGGAGCCAGTTTCTGTGATGAAATCCCCCAACAAAGGGTAGAAAGTCTTCTGGGGTAAATGCAAGGCAGTCTGCTGGCCGAGCTCCACTTGGGAGCACAGGGAACCGTACAGGGCCTATTATACGCTGCTCCACTTCCGGGAAGCTATTACTTTCTGAAGGAGCCACAGATGTTCTCCCTGCCTGCTGATTAACGGGTGTGTTACTCAGCTTGGAGTGGACAGATGAGATCAGCTGTGAATATTCTCAACTGTGTGACCACCATAAACTCTGCCAGTGCAGGTGTAGGGACCCTGCAGGCCGTAAGCAATTTAGCCACAGCGTTTAATGAGCAATTGAGCATCTTGGAGGTGCCAGGACCTGTGCTCATGGCTGGAATGGAGGCGCAGACAAATCAGACACTGCCCCCGACCCCATGGGACTCAGTCGGCTAGGGGAAGCAGACACATAAACAACTAGCCCCAGAACAATGCAGTGCGTGCCAGCATGGAGGCCTGGAGCAAGCACGATGCAGGGAGTGCTGAGTTCTTTCTCAGGGACCAGAGAGGCTTTGCAGCACAGGAAGCATTTGAACTGTACCGTACTATTGAATAGGGTTTGGCAGGAGGAAATGAGGAGGAGGCATTCCTGAAAGGGGACCTGCCCAGAGTTCCACACTGGCCTGAACTGGAGACCAGCACATGTGCACCTGGGATGGGAATGAACTGTGGCTCCGGCTTCATAACTCTGCCTTTCCAGATGGGTGGGTTACCAGAGCCTTGTGAGAACAGATTGGCCTTGCTTTGGTTTGGTTGTTGGTTTGAGATAGGGAGGCAATGTGACTCAAGAGGACAAGCTTTGGGATAATACAGACCTGGGTTCAAAGCCCAGTTCAGCTTCTTGGCAGTCATGTGACGCTGGGCAAGTTTCACTTTTTTTTTTTTTTTTGAGACAAGGTCTCACTCTGTCACCTAGGCTGGAGGGCAGTGGTGCAATCATGGGTTACTGCAGCCTTGACCTCCCAGGTTCAACTGATCCTCCCACCTCAACCTCCCAAGGAGCTGGGACTATAGGCACATGCCACCGTGCTTGGCTAATTTTTCTGATTTTCTTATTATTTGTAGAGATAGGTTCTCACTATGTTGCCCAGGCTGGTATTAAACTCCTGGGTTCAAGTGATCCTCCTACCCTGAAGTGATCCTCCCGATCCAAAGTGCTGGGATTATAAATGTGAGCCACTATTTGACCTTCTCAGTCTTGGTATTCCATCTTTAAAATGGGGATAATCTCTTTTGCTTAGGAGTGAAAAGTAAATGAGATGAAGTTGGAGAAGGACTTAACCCATAGCCGGGTTTATAGTGGGTGCTCCGTACATTAATGATAATTGTGGCAATGCTGCTGGGTGGGTGACTGCATGTGGAAGTGGAGTGTGTGGGGGCATGGGCGTGTTTTGAGATCGCCAAGGTGGGTGGACTGTGTGACTGCAGTGTGAGGATGTGAGGGTTGGTTGTACATTCCCTTGAGTGTGAGCTGACTGGGCAAGACATGCCTGAGGCTGTTGAAGGCCACGGGGATTTGGTATGGGGTGAGTTAGCCTGTAATTCACTCTGAGTTGGAAAGGATTCTCCAGTGTCATTCAGTTCGACCTGAACCTGCTATGTGAGTCCCATCCCTGACACCTGTGCCAAGTGACCTCCAGTTTCTTTCATTGCCTTCAGCAATGGGGAACTCACAACCTCCAAACACAGCAAATCCTAGTGTTGGACCTCACTGACTACTCGCTAGAAACAAAAGCAGCTCAGCCCCATGGAGCACCTTCAGAGTCACAAGATTCACCTCCACACGCCATTCATTCATTCATAGATATTTGCTGAGCACCCCTACTACCAGATACTATTCTGAATCCTGGGGATGTAACAGAGGACCAAGGCAGACACAGGCTCTGTCCTCTCAGAGTTTATAGTTTGTTGACCTTAACTCACAACACCCCTGTGAGGGAGGCAGAAGAGATTAGGATGAATCCCATTGAACACACTGGGAAACAGGATGGTGGTGGTGATGGTGATGGTTGATATTTATACTTAGCACATGTCTGGTGCTTTGTATACTTTAGAGAATCTAATCTTCACATCTGCCCTAGGAGGTGAGCCCTATTAATATCGCCCCTCTTTTAAAGATGAGAAGCATAGCCGGGTGTGGTGGCGGGTGCCTGTAATCCCAATTACTCCGGAGACTGAGGCGGGAGAATCACTTGAACCTGGGAGGCGGAGGTTGCAGTGAGCTGAGATCACGCTACTGCACTGCAGCCTGGACAACAAAGTGAGAATCTGTCTCAATTAAAAGAAAATAAAATTTAAATTTAAAAAAGACGAGGAAGCAGAGAAGTGATGTTTCTTGCTTAGGGTTATACAGCAAGGAACCGGCCTGGCTCTTTTAACCCCAGGCCCATGCTGCCTCTTGAATCAAGTCATCGAGACTTGCCAGAGCGATACAGCAGGGGCCTTGACTGAAGCTGCTGGACGCAGACCCTGGGTGCTTTGCACCACCATTGGAAGGTCACGTGGAAGCCCTGGCAGTGTCCATGCATGTGGAAGCCTAACATGAGTGACCTCCAGTCTGCCCCACCCACAGCTGTGTTTACACCACCTCCTCACCCCCACCCCATCCCATCCCAAAGAGCCAGAAGTGAGTGAGGTCAGCCTCTCCCACCCTGCACGTAAACAGAGGCTGGAGGACCAGAAGTCATCTCAGGGCAGTATGATAGACTCCTGGTAGGAGAAACCAAGGGCAGCTTCAGGTTCCTTTGCTCCAGAAATCCTGTGGGGCGTCTCCATCCTAGCATCCAGTAGCCTGTTGCTCCCAGGAGCAGCAGCAGCGGGTGGGAGGGCAGGCAGGGCTGGGTGAGGATTACTGCATGCTGGATCACGGCTCCTGGGTAATCCCCGTTTGTGCCACTTGCAAAGTGTGAGGTTGGAGGCGGGTGTGTTTGAGCAGCCCCAGCCCCTCTATTGTCGACACCACGGATTACAGCAGCTTCTCTCTGCAGCTCAGCATGGGTCGCACAGATTCCTTGACTGCTTTGTTGGGAAGATGCCCTTTCTTATTCCTCCTGCTCTCTGCCCAGCCCTCCTCAGTTCAGCCTCCAACAGGAAGGAGAATTTTCAACCCTAGAGACTGGGTGATGGAAAGAGACTTGAGATGGACTCAAAGGACTGGAGTGGCGGGTCCTGCTCTTGTGCTGTCTTGAGCAGGTGACCTAACCTCTAATTCTGTCTTCTCATCCCATAAATGAGGATAAAAAATAAAGCCAGCTGCCCAGCTTAAGTCAAGTAATCCATGTCAGGGTGCTCTGTAAACTAGCGGCACCACTCTACCAATGTCAGATATTAGAATCAGCCATGGCACAAGACTTGCAGTGGTGTGAGACTGTAGTTCCAGCTGCTCGGGAGGCTGAGGCGGGAGGATCACTTGAGCCCAGGGAGTCTGAGGCTGCACTAAGCTATGATCGCCACAGCACTCCAGCCTGGGCAGCAGTGAGACCACGTCTCTAAAACCAACGACAACAACAAAAATGATATTCGAGTCAACAGTGAGCACAGCTACCAACACGAATAACAATGGTGATCAGCACCACATGAGTCTGTGAAAGGTACTGTTCAGTGTTTCCTCCAGCCTAGAGCTGATGTTAGGAACTACTGTCTCTTGGGCCTAAAACTAATATGTGATGTATTAGTTGTGCATTCAAATAACCTTAGGGGCTTTTCAAACATCGGACCCCAAGGTTCGTGGGGTCCATGCCCAGAGATTCTTTAGATCTGGGGTGGGGCTGGGCGTCTCTGTTTTGTTTTTTTGTTTTTTTTTCTTTTTGAGATGGAGTCTCGCTCTGTCACCCAGGCTGGAGTGCAATGGCGTGGTCTCGGCTCACTGCAAACTCCACCTCCTGATTTTCCTGCCTCAGCCTCCTGAATAGCTGGGATTACAGGTGCACGCCACCACGCCCAGCTAATTTTTGTATTTTCAGTCAAGACGGGGTTTTGCCATGTTGGCCAGGCTAGTCTCGAACTCCTGACCTCGTGATATGCCCACCTTGGCCTCCCAAACTGCTGGGATTAACAAGCACGAGCCACTGAACCTGGCTGTGTCTCTGTTTTTAACTCCAGTGCTAGTGGTCAAAGACCACTCCTGCCCAAAGTCAAGGACACTGCAGGACAAGTGACTGTATGCCCAGGGTCCCTTCCTCTGCACCACACTCAGCTGTTCCTGAACCTCCTTGCAGTGGGAGGCCCGAGCGCGCTGCTGTATGCTGAGGGAACCCAGTCTTCTCAGCTGCCATGCAGGGTTTAGGAATCTCTAAACTTGAAGCTTCTCCACAGTTTATTTTATGCAACTTTCTGTATCTAGAATGGGGACAAATATTTCTTCAGCTAAATTTTTTAAACTCAGGTTCTTCAAGGTATAATTTACATGCATTAAAAAAATCATCTTTTTTAGTGTCCAGCTCTATGCATTTCACAAATGCAAACAATCGTGTAACCACCATCACTATCATGATACAGAACATCTCCATTGCCTCCTGAAATTCCCTCCTGCCCCTTTGTGATCAGGCCTTCCTCCCACCCCCAGGCCTTGCCACCATTCATCTGTGTTCCATCTGTAGAAGTTGTTTTTTTTCCAGAATATTATATCAATGGAATCATTGGGTATGTAGCCTTTGAACCTGCGTGTGCACTCCGCTTACAGGTTTTTTTCTTTTTTGTTGTTGGGTGTTTTTGAGACAGGGTCTTAGGGTCTTGCTTTGTCGCCCAGGCTGGAGTGTCTGAACACAGCTCACTGCAGCTTCCAACTCCTGGGCTCAAGCAATCCTTCCACCTCAGCACCCCAAGTAGCTAGGACTACAGGTGCACATCACTACACGCAGCTAACTTTTGTATTTTTTGTAGAGACAGGGTTTCACCATGTTACCCAGGCTGATCTCAAACTCCTGAGCTGAAGCACTCTGCCCACCTTGACCTCCCAAAGTGCTGGGATTACAGGCGTGAGCCACCACACCCGGCCCCGCTTTACTGTATTTGAGAGTCATCTGTGGGGTTGTGGGTATCAGTAGTTTGCTCCTTTTATTGCTGAGTTTGTGTTTCATCCTGTGGATGTGCCATAGCTTTTCTTCCTGGGGTAATTTAATTGTTTCTAGCTTTCATCCAGAAATGCTGTCTAGCAAGAAATGCAATTTGTTTGATTCATATGTAAATCTGTCTGCACGGGCTGCTTCAAAAGTCAAAAAGACTCATTCGTCAGCAATTTTAAAAAAATTTTCCTACTACGTGCTGCTGTGAGGGCACGTAGTTCCAGTGCTTACAGGGCTCAGATGAGAACCGTAATGCAGGAGGGGGCTTGGGTGTAACTGAGCATTCCCTCCCCTCTGGAAGGGGCTGCAGTGGGAATGTGGGTGCATAGTATTTTCTGATTTTTGATTTTTCAACAAAAGAAAGAAGACTGAGTTTTTCTTAAAGATCTTGACTTTTAAAAAATGTTGGCAACTAATTTAGAACATGCTTAATCACTGTGCTGGCTGCTAGCTGCTGGCTAGATTGAGTTCTGTCTCATGACATGTGGCTTATGTGGTCCTGAGTGCTAGAGATTCAGACAGATTTTCTCCCCTGTGCCCTCTGGGGACAAGTGATGTGGACAGAAGGGAGAAGCCAGGGACTTGGCTGACACAGATGCAGGACTCCCAGCCTTTGAGTGAGGGGAGGAGGGAGCAAGAGACTCAGAGTCTTCCCGGGAATCACTGCTTCTAGAGCAGTGGCTTTTCATTCTCACTGTGGGGAGCTCAAGAATACAGAGGCTCGGCCGGGCGCGGTGACTCAAGCCTGTAATCCCAGCACTTTGGGAGGCCAAGACGGGCGGATCACGAGGTCAGCAGATCGAGACCATCCTGGCTAACATGGTGAAACCCCGTCTCTACTAAAAAAATACAAAAAAAAACTAGCCGGGCGAGGTGGTGGGCGCCTGTAGTCCCAGCTACTCGGGAGGCTGAGGCAGGAGAATGGCGTAAACCCGGGAGGCGGAGCTTGCAGTGAGCTGAGATCCGGCCACTGCACTCCAGCCCGGGTGACAGAGCGAGACTCCGTCTCAAAAAAAAAAAAAAGGAATACAGAGGCTCAGGCCCCATCATCAAGTCCATTTTGTTGGCTGGGGAGAGACCCAGATGTCAGTACTTATGAAAAAACATGTCTGCGGGCAAATTTAAGCAGTAAGAGCTGAGAACCACTGCTCCGGAGAGGCCAGGAGGTCTGGTCAGAGGCTGAGGCCCCAGCCCCCAGGCACCTCTCCCTGCCAGTTTCCCTGGGGAAGTCATGAGTTTGAAGAGTAGACAGAGGTCAGGTGTCATCACTGAATCACTCCTCAATGGCCAATGAGAGTACAAAGGGTAGCTCTGAGCACAGGATGTGTAGTGAGACTCCTGGGTTTAGCTCCCAGTCCCACCACTGCCAACTGGGGGTCCTTAGCAAGGTACTTACCTTTTTTCTGCCTGTTTCTACATCTGCAAAATGGGCACAATAATGTCAGATTCATGAGGATAAGGAGGACCAAATTAGGTAATTCCTATAAGCTGCTTCTAAATGCATTACCTATAAAATTTTATTTTTACTTGTTTATTTGTTTTGCTTTACATTTGTGTATTCATTATTGTATTGCTCTTGTGCTGGTCTCATATGAGAGATTCAGAAATGACTAAGACATCATCCCAACCATCAAGGAGTTTGGAGTTAGACCTGAACACAGGAAAAGCAATGCACCAGGGCAGGGCAGCTTGCCCTCAGTGCCCAAGAGTGGTTTATGGACCTTCAACTGCAGATGGGTCCCCAGGAAGAAAGAGTGTATTGGTGGGGGGTGCTCAGGGAAGGTGTGTGTTGGGAGAGAGATGAGTAAAATTCCAGGGTGCAGAGAGAAGAGGGCAGGCATCTCTTTGCAGTGTCTTGGGGTTGGGGAGGTGGAGGTAACCACGTGCCTGGGACAATAAGGAGAGCCTGGCTATAGCATAAGGAGCTCGTGGGAGAGGAGACTCTGCATCATGGTGGAGTGAGAGGCACTGTGACAAGTGTGGTCTTCATCTGCAGGATGGGTGGGGAGATGTGAGCATGAAAGGGCTTCTGCTCTGAGCCTCTACAATTATATTAGGTGACTCAGTTATTTGCTGTGCTGAATTTTGCAGGGGCAGCCTCATCTCCCTCTGCTTACCCCTGCCATAGACCCTCAGGCTTACGGGTACAGCCTCTTTTCTGCCCCACACACCCTGGTGTATCCCCATGTCCACGCCTCCCCATATTGCAGCTGACATAGCTTGCTGAGCTTCTGGTGTACCAGTTCGATGAGGCTCTGTGCTGAGGGAGTGTGCTCACTCTTACTTCTATACCCCAAATCTTCCCTCCCTATCCCCAAACTGGAAACACAGCCTTCCATAAAGACACCTCCTCCAACCCCACCACCACCCAAACCAGCAACATCAGTGCTGGAGAGAGGAAGAAAAGGGGAAGGGCCAGCATCATTTGGGTGGGGCTTTGCATATATTAGTAATAACAATTACAAATATTCAACAATAATGGTACATTACCATAATGACCAAATCTCCAGTGCCTTCTACGTGCCAAGCACTTAGCAGGCATGACCTCATTTAATTCTCACAAGAGTCACAGAGAAACCCCATAGCCCAGTTAAGCACACACCCTATGGAGTGGAAGGCCTGGGTTTGAATCCTTTCTCTGTCCCTTCTTGCCTGGATGACCTTGGGCAAGTTACTGAATGCCTGTGCCTTAGTTTCCTCCCCTGTGATATGGGGAAGATAATAGCGTCTGCCTCACTGGGTTGTGATGAACACTAAGGAAGGCAGTATTTGCAAAGTGCTTAGAATAGTACCTAATATGTAGCAAGTACAACACTAACTGTCAAATACATTAAAATATGTAACATATCACTTTATCCATTTTATAACAGGGGGATAGAAACAGATGAGTCAAGGGACTTTACAATAGTTACATGTATTAAGCCCATAGTATGAGCCAAGTAATGTTATAGTCACTGTACATGCATTTTCATTTAATCCCCACATCAGCTCCATGAGGAGGCACCATTATTATCACCACAGTTGATACACAAATGGGGTCCCAAAAGGTAGATCAACTTGCTCACGACAGTAGCTAATAGAGAAAGGCCTTTTCCCAGGGCTTTTCCTGCCTCCTCTGGAGTCTACATGGGCTCACCCAGCCTCTCCATTCATTCCCTGAGGCTAAGCATTGCTGGGTACAAGAGACTTTCTGCTGAGAGGGATGCCCTCAGTTTCCCATGTGATGTGGAAGATAAGGCAAGATGGGGAAAGGGCAGGATGAGAATGTGGGAGGGAGGGACCACCAGGTCTCCTGGGCCAGATGTGCCATTTGCCTCCAGATGGGGCAGGGAGGAATGAATTGTAATTGGACAGCAGAGATGCTGTGACTTTATTTAGAGTTAGCAGAGGAGAGCCAGGAAGGTGAGGCCAGCAAGGTCTGTTGGGGGAGCCGTGGGATCATGCTGGGGAGTGCTGAATGTGTCTTGGAGTTTTGCAAAGTTGTTACCCCGTCAGCGGGGCTGCTCCACACTGGAAATTCTGGAGTAGTTCTGAATGAGTCAATGTCTGAGAAAATCATTTAGTTCAGAAGTTCAGGAGAATAATTGGAAAGACTCCATTGCAGCTCTGCTGTGTACGGTTGTCTGAGTTGTGCCCTGCACAAAGGCACCTAGCAGGGGGTAAGTGGGGTCTGAAAACCAGTCCACATTCCGCTCCCTGAGCCTGGAGCTGATTCTGCTGGAGGAAGAGGCACCTTCCTCTATTCTCACAAAAGTGCCCTGTGGACTGGAGTGGTCCTGACTCGGTGGGAGAGGTGAGGAGAGAGACTTTATCCCCAGAGGTGGATTGACAGAGGCCAGACTATGCCAGTGGTTTGGTACTCAGGCAACCACAGCTTCGACTTTCACAGAAACCAGGAGGGCCCAAACAAAGAGCCCAGGTGCTGGGGAAGAAACGATGTGCAGGGAAAGGCTGCGCACTGAGCAGCTCCCAGGGCCTCCGAATGTCCTTATGAAATGGACAGGGGACCAGCAGGAGGGTCAGTGACAGGAGCAGCCTCAGTGAGGGTCAGATCAGGAGGACCTGGATGAGGCTGAGGCAGAAGCTAATTGAGAACCCTGACCTCATGACTGGGACCCAACTCGCTGTGGAGTCAGGAGCTTGGGCTCTTAAACCCGCGTGTGTATGTGTGTGTGTGTGTGTTCGTGCGTGTGTGTGTCTGTGTGTGTTGCGTGCATACACATGCACTACGTCTAAGTGGACACCATGAAAGAAAAGCACACCAGTAGAAAGAGTCCTTTAAAAATCAGGAATCCAAAAAGATAGGTAATGCCCCCGCCAGAGGCACTGCTCACCCAGCATTGCCGTTATGTTGGAAGAGAAAAGGGAGGGTGCTGGTGTTTGCTCAGTGCCCACCAGGCACCGTGCCAGATGTTCTGGATCCATTACCTCATTTTCCTCTCCACCCCTCTTCCTCATGGTTTCTGTAGCAATGACATCATTCAGTGGAATAAAGAAAGAAAAAAAGGGAAAAAAATCTCCTTTCAAGGCTCGGCAGTGTTGCTGGACCCAGGGGATGCTGTGTAGGGTGGTCGTGTGCAACAGGCAGTATGAACCTGATTATTGCTCCCCCTGGCCCAGGTGGTCATTGTTATCATCCCCTGAGCTGTGCAACTTTTCCAGCAACTGCATGGCAGGCACAGGCAGCTGCATCAGCACACCCCAAGGAACGGTGCTGAAGGATGAGAGAAAACCTCAAAACGAAATAGTTTTCTTTGTTCCTGGCAGGAGTAGGCCTGCTAGGCTTGGGTGGGGCTCTGTGGTCTCTGGGCCTCCTTAAAATAGCAAAGTTCTTTGCTGTGGGGGGCAGAGAGACCTCATGGGGACAGGTCACAGGCAGTGTCCAAACACTCAGAGATCTGCTACCCTCTCCCTCTCTTTATTTCCATCAGTTGAAATGCTTTAGGCTGCAAGTAACAAAGAAAGCCAACCAAAACTGACTCAAGCTATAGGATTTTCATGGTTTTTCAAATAAGAGTTGCAGAGGAAGGAGGTCCTAGGTTTGGTTGGTGGCTCCACAGTGTCATCAAGGACCCAGGCCTCTTCTGTGCTTCTGGTCTGTCTTCTCATCATTTTGGCCTTTTGGTTGTAGGTTTGTTACCTCTTGGCCACAAAAATGGGTGCCAGAACGCCAGGATTTACTTCCTCAAATGCAAGCAAAGGCAGGAAGTAAGCAAAGGTGTGTGCCAGTATGCCAAGAAAGAACTTTTCTTATGTCTCTCTTCTTAGTGAGACAAAAATCTTTCTCAGAAGCCCCCTAGGGGACTTCCTCCTGTGTCTCACTGGCCAGAACTGGGTCTTGGGCCCTCTCCCAAGGGTGAGGGGTGTTCCTGTGGTTGTGCAGGGCGGTGGTGGGGATGGGACTGGGAATGGCAGGTACGAGTCCAGTCAGCAGGTCTGCCTGCTCCCTTCTCCAGGAGCTTGTCCCCGTGCTCCCAGGGAACACCTGGATGGCCGGGTTCTGAAGTGGTGAAAGGCCAGTCACTTGCCCATCAGTGGGTTCTGGACAGTCTCCATGTATAGGGCATTGTGAGGAAGACCAAGAGGATGGAGGTTGTCCTGAGAAGGAGACAGTGTTACCCCCATTTTTATAGATAAGAACTCGAGCTCCAAAAAGTTAATGAGCTTGTCTAGGGCTTGTTATACATTTTATAATATTTTATAGATGAGAACACAAGCTCCAAAAAGTTAATGAATTTGTCCAGTAGATACTTAGTAAGTGGTGGCACTAGGATTTAAACCCGTGTCTGTCTGTGAAGCCATCCTGTGTTTGGCCCACTTTGGAACAGTGTCCTCTCTCCTTCCAGAATCTCAGCCAGGAAGTTGGCAACCTTTAGAGTTCCTGTGCATTCCAGCTCTCAGAGCTGGCACCAGGGCCCAGCTTCCAGCCTCCGGGAGAAGTTAATCTCAACACGTGTAAAGAGAACCAGTCAACCCTGAAGTACACACCAGGTGCCAGGGGGCAGGGTGGCAGCCAGGAAATGCTGCAGGTGTTCAGGGGAGGGTAGGTCCCTGGGGATGGGATGGTCAGAGACCCCGTGGGGCCAATTCATTTACTGCTTGACATCAGTAGCCACACCAGAGAAGGTGCTGACGCCTGCACACAGACAACCCCTCCTGAGTTGCCAGGAGGAGAGGAGGAGATGCTCCTGGCAGTCAGTGTAAACAGGCTGCTGGAATGGCCCCGATGGCCACCAGGGAGGGCCACATGCCACCTCTCAGCATCGCTGGAGTGGGCTCTCTGTTGGTTGCTAGCAACGGATTCTGTTGACCTTTAGTAATGAGGGAGTCTGAGCTAGAGAGTGACCAGCAGCCAGGCCTCCCAGGCTCTCAGGCCTCAGATGCCTGGAATTTCGGAGCTAGAAGGTACCCAGATTTCCGTTATCTTGACTGCCACAGTGGGCTCTCTGGGATGGTGATGTGAGTGCCTCCTGCACTGGCAGCCCCCATGTGGCATAACTCCTTGGGCACTATGCATCCACACGGCCCATCTATGCAGGGTACAGCCCTCAGGCCTTAGCTGGCAGCCTGACAACTTGGATGTGCAAAGAAGATACAAGTTTGTTTCCTCTGTAGCTTGTCTGGTGTCATCCAGGAGCCCCACCTGGTAGGTAGCCGTGATAAAACGCATTCAGCTCGGTCCAGTGGAGTTGGTCTGATTCAGTAACTTCTGATGTAAAGGCTCACCCTTTGGGGGATAATTCTTGTTGTTGTTGTTGTTGCTGTTGTTGTTATTGTTGTTGTTGTTGTTGTTGTTGTTGTTTGAGACGGAGTCTCGCTCTGTTGCCCAGGCTGGAGTGCAGGGGCGCGATCTTGGCTCACTGCAACCTCCACTGCTCCCAGGTTCAAGTGATTCTCCTGCCTCAGCTTCCTGAGTAGCTGGGATTACAGGCATCTACCACCATGCCCAGCTAATTTTTTCTGTATTTTTAGTAGAGATGGGGTTTCACCATGTTGGCCCGGCTGGTTTTGAACTCCTGACCTTAAGGGATCTACCCACCTCAACCTCCCAAAGGGCTAGGATTACAGGCATGAGCCACCATGCCAGGTGGGGGTAATTTGACATCTGCTTGGATGACTCCAAAGGAATCACCTTTCAGAACTCCTCCTCCCCTGGCCTCTGTGGATAGAGATGGCCTAGGCTCATGCGATTTCAAGGGTTGGAGGAAAAGGGCCCTAGCTCCCCAGTGGACCTTAAACATGCCCTGGCTGATGCCCCTGAGGTGTGGCTGGTCTGTCCTCTCCCAGAGCATTCTTTGGGCATCTCCTGCTGATGTCTGCAGCTGACAAACTCATGCTTCATTTTGTTCTTGGCCCTGATAGTGGGGTGCATCCCCAGCGGGGCCCTGGCTGGCCTTGCAGATTTCAGAACTCAATCTCATTACGTCTTGCCCAGGCCTAAACTGTCTCCCTAACAGCCTCTGAGCCCACATCTTGCCCCTGCCCATGCCAACCTCGCACTAGCTGTGGCTCTCAGACCTTCCACACCCTGCTTTGGGGCTGTGCGGAGACTGCTGGGTCCTCTCCACCAACCAGGCGCCAAAGGAGGCTCAAGGGCATGCTCCAGGCTCTCTGGCCAGACCCCTCACCATCTCATTCAGTGAAGCCAACTTCTGTTTGACCCACTGCTTGTAATAGTGTCCTTTCTCCTTCCAGAATCTCAACCAGTAGGTTGGAGAGACACTCCTATGTTCTCAGAGCACCCTCAACACATTTTCCCCTGAGGTTCTGGCCCAAAGTACAGGAACTCCAAGCACACTCCTGAACATCCACGTATCTGTTTCTACTCCCTTCTCATCCCACAGTCCTGCAGGCTGCAAGGGTGAGACGTCCCCTTCCTCCTGGTGTCCAGCCAGGACCTTCCTGTGATGGAGTCAGCCAGACAGGACTCTTCCTTTGCTAACATGGAGAGACGGGAGTTAAGAAAAGTCCTCTGTCAACAATTCTGTCTCTTAAGATATTTTGTGGCTGCAGAATCCTATCTTGGAAGTCAGAATGTAAATTTTTTTGAGTCCCGCTTTAACAGTCCAAACTCTCCCGGGATAATGGATGTCATTCATTTATTTTGTATTTTTGTAGTTTTTTGGAGGCAGAGTCTTGCTCTGTCATCCAGGCTGGAGTGCAGTGGCATGATCTCGGCTCACTGCATTCTCCATCGCCCGGGTTTAAGTGATTCTCATGCCTCAGCCTCCTGAGTAGCTGGGACTATAGGCGCATGCCAGCATGCTTGGCTAATTTTTTTATTTTTAGTAGAGATGGGGTTTCGCCATGTTGGTCAGGCTGGTCTCAAACTCCTGACCTCAAGTGATCTGCCCGCCTTGGCCCCCCAAAGTGCTGGGATTACAGGCGTGAGCCACCATGCCTGGCCAATAAATGGATATGATTTAGAGGAACAGCAGGAAGGTCACACCTAGTAAATGCAGAACAGTGCACTAATATTATTTTTAAAATTACAGTGATCCCCTTTACATTCTTCTCTGACCTCTTCTCCATCTCCCTTCCCTCTGCTTATGGCTTCTGCCTCTGCCACCAACTAGTGGTGCAATGTAGCCCACATTTAAACCCTTCAAGGGGAGGAGCTGGCTGGTTTAGCTGTCACCACTGAGTGTGGATCACTCCTATGGAGCAGAGCTGTGTGCTGGACGGTCACGTGGAATGCTACGTGACCACCTAGAATGAGGTGGCCTCCCTTGTGAATTGGGGGAACAGAGAGCGTTGTAGGGGAACTGTTGATCACAGATCCCAAGAAGACTCCTCTTTCCTTGCTGGGTCCTAAATTAACTACTGGATTCTTTTTACAAGGCAGTGAGTGAGAGGTGGAGAACATCATGAGACAGTTATCATGAATGTTTTCAAACAAAAACCCATTGATTTCCTCAGTAACATTAAGTTTAATTAAAAAAACAAGTTTCTGCTCTAGTTTCTAGACCCTCAGCTGGTGAGGCCCCTTGAATTGTTTCCAAAGTCCTAGAGGAAATAGTTACTCCTATACACACACACACACACACACACACACACAGACACACACACACACTCCTTGGGGACCGCGCAGGGTGGACAGTGCAAAGGGTTTATTTCCAAATAAGCTCTGTGCATGGGGCCTGGGATCTATTTATTTATGGGCTAGTTGATTTATTACCCCTTTTTATACCCAAAATGATTAGCAGTAATATAAAGAACTTCGGCTTCTTCTTTCTCATTTGGGGCACTAAGAGATAGGCTTCCTTTTATTTGAACAGCGATACTACAACAGAGCCAGCAGATGGTCCTTCTCTTCCACGCCGTCCCCTGGCTGTAATGTAGATAGATTATCTCTTGGGAAGGGGAAGGCCCATCACCAGTTACCATATTCCCGTGGGGACAGTTTATCAGTCCATCTTTTTCTGCACTGGCAGGTGACAGGGAGCAAGGTCTTGGTCTGTGGACCAGGAACCAGGCCAGGCACTCTGAACACGGGATCCCAGTTATCCTGAGAGTTGGTCAGGGCATGTCACAGGCAGGGAGCCTCGGCAGTGGCAGCTATGCCTGGCATCTCCCCAGCTCAGCCTTTAGCCTTGACTATGAAACAGCCTTTTAAAAAAGTTGCTCAGCCTCACCTACCAAGAGGCCGGAGGCCATGAAGGAGGGTGTGAGAAGTAGGACCTGCCGTGGAAAGAGAATAGGGCTGAAAACCAGAAGTCCTGGGTTGAATTCCACCAGCCCTTATTAAGCACTTGCTGTGTGCACGATCTTGTGCATGACAGTCTAGAAATACAGAAGAAAGCCCTCGAGGGATGCATTAGGCCCAGCTCTTTTACTCACTCGCTGGCCGGCAGGGTGGTTGTCAAGGGCAAACCCAAAGCACTTTTGAAGGTGCAGATCGATTGGTAAAATAATCTTTGTTGAGCAGTCATGGTTAGCAAAGCACGTTCACACACAGTATTATTTCACTAGATCCTCCTAACCATCCTAGGAAAAATATGAATTATATCCATTTTTCTGATGGAGGAACTGGGAGGTAAAGGGACAGATGCAAAGTCACAGAGCTGAAGCTTCAGAGGGCCCGGTGCTCCTTGCAGTGCTCAAGGACCAAAGTCTGGTTCCGGGACCAGCAGCTTCAGCATCACCTGGCAGTGAGTTAGGGATGCAGATTCTCGGGCCCCACCCTCGACTTCCTGAATCAGAAACAAGGGCCCTCAGCAATCTGTGTTTTCACAAGCCCACCGGGTAATTGTGATGCACGTGCAAGTTTGAGAAGCACTGGGCTGGAGAGTGATTCTCAATTTAATCATCTATGTGAACCACCTGGACTACACCGTGTTCAACCGTAGATTCTGATTTGAGTCAAGGGTGGGGTCTGGGATTCTCCATTTCTAACCAGCTTCCAGGTAATGCCAGTGCTATTTGTCCACAGGCGGTCCATTGGACAGCAAAGATCCCAAGCAGGAATCAGCTGGTGGGCTTGGTTAAAATGCACATTCCCTAGCTCATTCCCACGATGTGTGATTCTGCAGGCTGGAAGTGGGGCCCAGGAGCCTGCATTTCTACAAACACTTCAGGTGATTCTGAGGCAGATGACTTGGGGCTCACACTCCAAGGACCTGTCCCCTGGAGCTCGAGCTTGCAGACCATCCATGCTGGCCTCATTTTCAAAGGTTTTCCACCTTCACTCCTCTCCCCACTGGACTTGAACCACCCATTTGATCTCCTGCCAGACTTTGGGCTGAGGGGGTGCAAGTTGGAGGCCATCTCTGAGCCAGCAGGGCCCTCAGTTCCTCAAAATAGGTCAGGAGTCTGGCACAGACCAGCCTCAGTGGCTGCAAATAGAAACCATCTGTTGGGCCTGTGTTTTGAGCTCCACCGCCCCTCTCTGCCTGGTCAGAGAAACACAGAACCCAGAACCTCAATGGAGCATGGATCCTTCCCAGCAGGCCTGGGTTCTGCTCTGCCACTGCCTGCCCGGATAGACTCCCATGGGATCTGCCTGCAGGGAAGAGGTGGCGGCACCAGATTCTGCCACCCCAGGGCAGGAAGCTCGCAGTGTGGACCGGCCATCCAGAGACAATACTGTGTGACCTTGGACGAGTCGCTCCTCCTCTCTGGGTCTCTGAAATGAGAGGCTGGATTTAGTGGACCTGAGTCCTTTTCTGCTCTGACAGGATACGGTTCCTTCAAAACCTTTTTGTGTCAGGACCACATGGAGAAAAAGTTAGGCCCAGAGGAGGCAGACATTTCCTTTTCCTGGCTCTCTGCGCAGAGTGAATATTATGGGATCTGGTCCTGTGAACATGGGGATGGACGAGGTTCCCGATCTGGAGCTCCAAAGGGACTTTTGTGGGCCCTGAGGCAAAGACTTGGGTTGCTCTTCCTTGTCCCTGCCCTCCAATTTCTTCCCTCACTCGTATATTTCGTAACCATTTATCAAGATGATGTTAGGCCCAATGGGAAGCCTGGAAAAATAGGAGGAATGAGGTGCAGTTCCTGCCCTCAACAACAGCCAGGATAGTTGGGGAGCAGACAAGTAAAGGAGAGACCTCGGTGACAGCTCTGAATCAGATCCCAGCTCCTCCACTTCAGTGACTTGGACAAACCCAGTCACGTCTGGAAATGGGGATAATAATTGTACCTATTTCTCAGGGTTATTTTAAGGATTGGAGGATATAATGAATGTAAGATGCTCAGCTCATCGTGAGCACTAAACACATGTTGGTTGTTGTCAGTGTAGTGAACCAGGAGCAAGGGGAGCACAGCATGAAATCTGGGGGCCTCGGGAAAGACTTCCCAGTGACCGTCTTGGGGGAGGTGGGAAGCTGTCTTGAAGAGACTGAGGTAGAGGAGGCTACAGCCTTACATGTCCGGCCTTGTTCACCAGAGCAGGAAAGGCTGCAGGGATTCGGGCAGAGGCCTGGTACAGAATAGACCGTGTCTCTGGCTGGGCTTGCACTGGGTGGTGGATGCATGCTGCATAAACCTCCCCTCTAGAGACTGTTGAGAAGGCGCCATCCCAGCCCTGCCTGTTCCCACTTGGCTTTGATCCACTCCCTGATAGCATGAGGGAGGCAGGACAGAGCTGGGTGGTGAGGAGGAATTCCCATTTCCTGGGAGAGAAGAACGAGGGACTTGCCCGAGAGGCCCTGTGAGTTGATGGGAGAACTGGTCTGGAACCCAAGAATTCCATGTTTGCCAGAGATGCAGAGAAAGACAGTGGAGTGACTCCAAATTACAGCCTTCCTAAGTCCCTGTACACCCCACCCAGGAACTTCCAGGAGTGGAGGTTTGTACTGATTCTTTTCTTTCAGGATTTAGGACTTTTAGTAGCTAACTGATGACTTTTAGGAGCTAATTGATGTCTTTTCTCCCAGTGCTGTCCAATGGAACACACTGCAGTAATGGAAATGCTCTGTAATCTCTGCTGTCCCATATGGTAGCCACTAGCCATATGTGCCTGTTGAGCTCTTGATATGTGGTTACTCTGAGGAGGAATTTTCCATTTAATTTTAATTAATCTGAATTTAAACAGCTGCATGTGGCTGGTAGCTACCATATAGGACAGTGCAGTTTTAGCCTACTCTAAGGGACACAGGCAAGAGGAGATACTGCCAAATGTTGGTTCCACAGATACATGCCTTCATAACACATTTCCCAGACGATTCTGATGCATAACCAAGTTTGGAAATGGTCAGGGCAGGGGTCTGAGAGATGCTATGCTGAGGGAAGTGGCACAGTTCATGCATCTCCCATTGTCTGTTTGGCTTTCTCATTTTACAGAGGAGGACACTGAAGCTTGAAGTCCACTGGGAATTACTGCCCAGGCTGGCGAGCCCCTCGGGACTGTGGGCTGGTTCCCTCTGCTCCCTCCAGTTTGGAAATATTCATTGTGTTCTTCCTGTGTGTCCAACCTTCCTGGGTGGAGGAGGAACAGATGATCAGCTCTTGCTCACGACCCAGAATGCTGTGGATGAGATGGAGCTGTTGATAACAGTGTCTTTCCTTCATGACAGTGCCACATTATTTTCTCTTGTGTTCTCATGTTCCATCCTCATACAGATTCCAGGACCCAGGTCAGTTGATACCCACATATCACAGAAGAGGACACTGAGCCCGGAGAAGGAAGGTGGCTTGTCCCAGGTCACACAGCTGGTGACCAAACAAGATGGAAAGTGCCAGTCTTTCTCTGACAGCACATGACCGGGAATGGCTCTGTCATATATCGTGATGGGCTGCCCCATGGGAGCTACCAGGGCAGATCTGAGAGGTCTCCTGGGCTCCCCACATTGCACAGCTCTTTTCCAGGGGGCTTACTCCCAGCCCTTTGATGTGAATGTAGCCACATTGCCCCTTCACCTGAGTCAGAAACTAAAAAAAAGTGCTCTCTTACATTTTTGTGTTCCAGTTAAAAACTAAATTTTGCTCATGTCATCATCTAGAAAATGCACCCACTGGCCACAATAAATCATTTTTGAGACCCGAGGACAGGATACAATTTGCTTCCATGTGGAGTATACATAGTGATTATCTCAGAAGAGAAAAAAAGCTATCCTACATTTCTTGAGAGGCTATAAGGGCCATTTAGCTGCAAAATGAATACTTCTTCCTTCCGGGCCCTCCCCATCTGGGAGGGATACCAGGATGGCCCTGGGCCCAGGGAGAGGCTGCCAGGGAGCAGGCCCAGCAACTGTGCACATCTGGAATCCAGAACCTCTCCCTCCCTCTCCTGACCCTCAGACCAGCCCAGCCCAGCCCTGTCCTCCTCCTCCTGGCAAAGCCTGACCTTCCCAAGTAAACATTTGATTATTTGAAGTCAGAGACTCTCCCTCACAGGAGGAGAGAGGGTAGAGCTAGTGTTTAGCAAGCACCCATCCTGGGCCAGACACTTTGCCAAGGAATTTGTATCTGGTCACTTCATTGTATCCAGTGAGCTGGATGACATTATTCTCATTTTAAGAAAACTGATATTCAGACAGGTTGAGTATGTAGTCCAAAGTCGTACAACTAACAAGTAGCAGAGCCAAGATAGAAACCACTGGATTCTTTCTGACTCCTAAAACCCTTCCTGCTATACAGTTTCTTGACACTTTTGTGTAGGGGCCTGGATTTATGGAGCTATTGGGGAGGGGTAAGAGTTGAGGTGGAGAGGCTGAAGGAGGAGAAGATGTGTGTTGTATTGGAAAGAGAAGTAGACTAAGAGTCAGAAGTTCTTGGCTGAAGTCTTGGCTACACCATTTTGATAGCTTGTGACTTTGGACAAGTCTCTTAACTCCTCCATTAGCCACACAGACACTCTATGTTGTAAATGGGATTGTAGCACCTGCCTAGCTCTGTCTGCTGGACAGCAGCGGGGCTGACTGAGGTGGTGTCTGGAGAGGATCATGACTGTGGGTGGGCTTTTCAGGGTGGTTCTACAGGCACTGGCCCCTTGCTGATTCTGTGCTGTCAACAGCAAGGGACTCACTAGGCCTCAGCCTAACAGCAGTACTGGGTTCCGAGGTGTCGGTATTCTGGTGACAGGGAGCCTATTGGAGACAGGGCTGCATGACCAGAAGGAAGAACGTGGTAGAGGAAGGGCTCATGAGGTAGGGTAAGGACCAGACCCTCATCCTGTGGGCAAGGCAGCACATCAGCCTGAAAATAAAATGCAAAACCTCAGCAGGCTGAAGTCACAGCCCTAGGGTGAGTTCCCTGAAGGAGGGACCTCCTTGGGCCTGACCTTGGCTCTTGCCCCCCTACCGTACTGAGAGGTGATTCAGCCAGAGTCACTATGAGGCTCAGCCATAAGGGAGCCCTGAACCAGGCATGGAGTCAGGTGGGGCTGTGCAGGGGCCAGAAGAAGTTGGATGATCTGGTAACTTACAATCCGGTAACTGGAGACAGAAAACATGCATATCTAAAGCTTGAAATAAGTGCCAAGCATTAATCAGCTCTGTGGGACGCCCTAAGAGGAGGTGGCTATTGCCATGTAAGAGCTGTTGTCATTCAGGGTCACAGCAACCCAACTGGGGTAGGGAAATATAGAGGAGGAAGACCCCCAGCCAGGGAGGGTGGTAGAACCAGCATGGTAGACCTCAAAGCTCCTCTCTGTTCCAACATCATGTGTTTAATAAAGTACAGGAACTCTATTATCTCAGGGCTGGAAGGCGATCTAGTTCCACTCATTAATCCACATCGTCCTTGGTCAGAGGTCGTCCACTTAAATCTTGAAACCCCCCCTTCCCCCCAGAGATAGGAAGCTCATTACCTATCAAGGTAGCTTCTTTTTCCAAGTTAGGCAGCTCTAACCATTAAGGACGTCCTTTCTTTTACGGAGTTCAAAACCAATCTTGAAAACCAATCTCAAAACCAGTATGTCCCAATCTTGTGTCTTGTGCTCATTTGTCCTAAAAGATTCAGAGAGAGTGTGTTCTGCTTTCACTAGAACCAGTCGGGGGGAATCTACCAGTATCTGGGCAGGGCTTCAGGGGTAAAGGCAAAGGGCCAGATTTTCAGGTCACCTCTTGACCGCCCCCACTGATTTCCCTTTGAGGTCTCGGCAGGGATGAGGTCAGCCCCTTAGTAATGCAGATCCTAATGCAGACACCCAACTTTGGCCTACAGTGTGTACTGGTGCCTGGCTTGGCCTTCCAGCCTCTGTCCATCACCTTCCAGAACAAACCCTTGGCACTGGCCAGGTGGCCTCCTCACTGCCACCAGCCAGACCAAGTGTGTGCTTACACATTCCCTCTGCCCTCTCCTCTCCTTTCTCATGCTCTACCAAAGCCAAGTAACTAATAATGGAGACATTGTAACCTGAATCAAATCAAGGCCTTAGACCTAACTCTTAAAGTTTACAAGGGATACAGGAACAACCTTAGCAATGCCCTGAAGCATCATGAGACAAATCTTTGGAACGTTTTATAAGACGACTGAGCTGGTATCTTTCAAAAGGCAATGCCATTAAAAAAAAAAAAAAAAAAAAAACATGGTGCTAGGAGTATTTTAGGTTAAAGAAGGCAAAAGAGAATTGACAACCAAATGCAACACGGGAACCTAGGATTCACTGAATCTTAGTTCAGAAACTAAAATAGCTGTAGAAGGTATTTGGGGGAAATGTAAACATGGACTGGGCATTACATGGTATTGAGGAATGGTCCGTTTTCTTGGATGCGATGATGGTGATGTGCTAAGGAAATTGCCCTCCTTTGTAGGAAATGCTTAAGGAAGTAATAAGGAGGCAGGAGTCATGATTTTTGCAAGTTCTTTTCCCATAATTCCACAGAAGTAGAAAGAAAGAGAAGGAATGGGGTAGAGGGGGAGGAGCAGCTGGTGCTTGAAGCAGCAAAGTGTCTTTCCCAAGGTCAGTAGGAGTCTGAATGGGGAGCGGAGCCAGGACTGCAGACTCCCAGCTCAGGGTCCTGTGTGAACACCTGTGCATAGGTTCACGTGGAGTGGAGCTCCAGGCCCAGGGATGTGGAGCCACTGATCAATAGCAGCCCCTGACCTCCCTTCCCCTGGCCCTTCCAAAGGCCCAGCAGAGAGAATCTCCATGGAGATCCAGCCCCAGCCTACCAGCCACGGTGGAGAGGCCAGCCCAGGCTTGCTGAGAGACAGACACTCTCCATTCTTCCCAGGAAGCAGGCCTGCCTCATTCTAGGGCCTGCCCAGGCCCATCCCTGGGGAATATGCTTAGTGGGAGAACATGCCTGCTCACCCCGAGCCTGAGCGCTGTGGTCCCCTGGGATGCAGCATCCAGTTCAGAAGTGCTAGCTGGGCTGTGGGGGCAACAGGAGATGGGTAAGGAGTCATTCAAGAAGACCACAAGTGTGCACACCAGAGCCTTCACCACAGATGCTTCCTTCCTGTGTCCACATCCTGAGGACTGGGGAGATGAGGAGATGGGAGAGAGAGGAAAGAAGGGCAGAGAGTGGGAGGAAGCAGAAGGAGCAGGGAAAAGGAGAAGGGGGAGGGTGGACGAGGAAGGGGTGAAGTCAGATGGGAAAACAGGCACAGAAACTGCGGGCCGCTGAGCGCTCCACCTGAGGAAACTGGGGTACTTGTAGACCTTGCCTGGTGGGCTCAGGAGAACCTATCAGGTCAGCATGTCCTGTGCTGGGCACGTGGCAAGCAGCTTGGCATTGGCTCCTACCAAGCCCTTGGAGGTGATGGGGATGATTAGCCACCTTTATTTTATTTTATTTATTTATTTATTTATTTTGAGACAGGGTTCAGCACTGTCGCCCAGGCGGGTAGTGCAGTAGTGCAACTCAGCTCACTGCAACCTCCACCTCCCAGGCTCAAGCCATCCTCCCACCTCAGCCTCCCAAGTAGCCGAGACTATAGTTGCATACTACTATGCCTGGCTAACTTTGTATGTTTTTGGTAGAGACAGAGTTTTGCCATGTTGCTCAGGTTAGTGTCTCCAACTCCTGGGTTCAAGTGATCTGTCCTCCTCAGCCCCCCAAGGTGCTGGGATTACAGGAGTGACTCACCTCACCCAGCCTAGCCTCTTTTTTTTTTTTTTTTTGAGACAGAGTCTCATTCTGTTGCCCAGACTGGAGTGCAGTGGTGCAATCTCGGCTCACTGCAACCTCTGCTACCTGGGTTCAAGCAGTTCTCCTGCCTCAGCCTCCCAAGTAGCTGGGATTACAGGTGCTTACCACCATGCCCGCTAGCCTCTTTAATATGGGAGTAGATGGAGGTGGCATAGAGAAGTTAAGTGACTTGCCCAAGTCACACAGCAGGGTTGGGATTTGAATCTAGGTCTGCGTGGCTTTCAGTCCAGTTCTTGTGACCCTTCCCCTTGTTGTCCCCCAGGGAGAGCCTGCGGTGAAGTCTGCACTGGGAAGAGCACAGAACTGGGCACTCAGTCTAGAAACAGGCCTTGTGCAGACCATCCCCGATGCCCAGCCACAGGCTGTGCTGGGGTTGGAGACAGAACTTGCCATCCCTGTGGCTCCCTGAGCCTTGGGTTCTGGTGGATGCTGAACTGTGTCATCTGTCTCCCCACTAAGCTGGACTCCCTTCATGGATGGGCTGGGCCTGCCACCAGGTCAGTTGCCCAGCAGGTCTCCCCATGGCCTCCAAGACTCACCTAGGCTGCCTGGGAAAAGTGCACACTAGTCTTCAGTCCCTTTCAGAAGACCCTGGTATCACTTTCTGCCATCACAGAGCAGCGACACACCCCCAGGATGGGAGAGGCTAGGACAAGCTCTAGACTAGGAGCCCCAGGAGAGGTGCCGGCTGTCTGCGGATTCCGAGGAGGTCACTGTGGGCTATGTAGATCAGAGTGAGTCGGGCCTTAAAGGCTGAGAGTTGGCTGCACAGAGAAGACATTCCAAGCTAGAACTGCACTAGCAAGGAACAGGAGGTTGGAGTGAGCAAGCTCAACACCTCCTTTCTCTTGTGTGGAAACTGTGGCATCAAGAATGTTCTGCGTGGAAAGGCAGAGCAATACCTAGTGTCCTCACTTCAGATTAAACTTTTGCCAGGTCCACCAACCACCCATACTATATTTTTCATACTGTATTTTTCTTTGAATTGATTCACTTTTTGAAACTTAGCCTCATTAGCAGTAGTATCTGTGAAACCATGGATTTGACATGAAGTTATATTTTTTCTAAAGCAATTTAAAATAAACACATGACTGGCTAAAATTAACTTCATCTCTGTAACCATGTAAAGGACCACCTGGGACCCCACTTTGGGAATAGTTGGTGTCCTGATGAGGAGCCAGTGCTTGGGGAAGGGAGAGCCTTGCCTGCTCTCCCTTCAGCTTGGGGAGGGAGGGGAGAGGCTTGTCTGAGGTCACACAGCTTGGGGAGGAGAGGGGAAGGCCTTGCCTGAGGTCACACAGTCAGCCTGGGGACGGGAGGGGCTTGCCTGAGGGCACACAGTCAGCCTGGGGACGGGAGGGGCTTGCCTGAGGGCACACAGTCAGCCTGGGGACCGGAGGGGCTTGCCTGAGGGCACACAGTCAGCCTGGGGACCGGAGGGGCTTGCCTGAGGGCACACAGTCAGCCTGGGGATGGGAGGGGCTTGCCTGAGGGCACACAGTCTGCCTGGGGAGGGAAAAGGGCAGTGACCTCCCAGCCTCCCAGCCAATGCTCTTGCCTCTCCAGCATGACTTTATCCAGACAGTCTGGGGCAGAACTCAGCAGAGAGAGAAGGCAGGAGGAACAGGGACACAGCGTGGGCAAAGACAGGGAAGTAGAGCAGGGAGACTGGCCCAGTGGGATGGAGGGCAACCTTGGGAAGTGGAGAAGAGGCAGTGGAGAGGCAGGGGTTGGGGCCCAGAGAACTGGTGGAAGAGGATTTGCCTGAAGGTGAGGAGTGACTTCCCTGGGATTCTCCTTCTGGATTCTGAACTTCTTCCTTCAATAAAGAGGCCTTTGTGACTTAGCTCTTGGCTTGATTTAAATCAAATGCAGGCCGGGCGGCACCATGGCTCACGCCTGTAATCCCAGCACTTTGGGAGGCCGGGTCAGATGGATCAGCTGAGGTCAGGAGTTCAAGACCAGCCTGACCAACATGGTGAAATCTGTCTCTACTACAAATGCAAAAATTAGCTGGGCGTGTAATCCCAGCTACTCAGGAGGCTGAGGTGGGAGAATCACTTGAACCTGGGAGACAGAGGTTGCAGTGAGCCGAGATCGCGCCATTGCACTCCAGCCTGGGAGACAGAGGGAGACCCCATCTCAAAAACAAACAAACAAAAAGAAAAAAACAAAAAAAAAACTGTACAAAGTATACCAGTTAGAACAGGCTAGGATATGCTGTAATAACAAATTAACTCCAAAATCATAGCGGCTTATATAACAAAAGTTTGTCACTCATGCAAAGTCTGCTATGGATTCTGTAAGTGCTCCAAGACAGCAATGCCTCATGTAGTGACTCAGCAATCCAGATCGCTTTAATCGTGTGCTTTGTCATCACATGAGACTCTCTAGCTGTGATGGAAAAGTACTGATTCCTGGGCTGCATCCTCAAAATATTGGATTCAGTAGGTCTAGATTGGGACCCAGGAATCAGCATTTCTTACGAATGACATGGGAAGCCCAGCGACCTCCCCCACCCCAGATGACTTTGATACAGGTGATCTGTGGGCCACATGCTGAGAAACCTTGCTTCAACGGGTCATCTGGCATAGGAGGAGTCTCGGATTTCCAGTCAGGAGACTTGTGTTCATGGCCCTACTTAGCTGTGTAGCCTTGGACAAGTCACTTAACCTCTCTGTGCCTGATGATGTGATGATAACATCCAGGACTCAGAGATTTCTGAGGATGTACCTGTGGATTAGAAATGCTAGATAATCTGAGAGGATGACAGTGGGTGGGGGGTTGCCTTCTTGCACAAGGAGAGACATCTCCCCACCCCACTCCTGCTGTGGGCCTTGTCCTCAATCTTGGTGAACACTGGCCTCTGCTGTCCGCACCTCCCATACTGAACCGAGCACAGTTCGGGATACTCAGGAGGGAGTCTGTCTGTATTCTTGCTTTGCTCTATCACATGATAGGTTCCTGGGTAGTAAAAGGACCCTACAGCCTTTCTAGAAAGTGGGGTGGGCCTGTGTACCAAAAGCCCCTATGCCAATCTTTGTTCTTGTAAGATTTTATTCAAAGATTAAACCCACTAGAACGGGCTGGGCCTATGAGTGTGCCCTGAATTCTTGGATGCTTCTTCCTTTCCACCTCTTCCTGACGGGGGACCCAGGACCTGCTCACCTGCTGCACGTCTGAGCCGCAACTTCCCTCCCCCCAGAGCCCAGCCCAGGCCCTTCGTGGCACAGGGCCCAGCCTGACCCTTGTCTCTCCTGACCACTTACAGATGTCCTGGCGTCCGCAATACCGTAGCTCCAAGTTCCGGAATGTCTACGGGAAGGTGGCCAACCGGGAGCACTGCTTCGATGGGATCCCCATCACGAAGAATGTGCATGACAACCACTTCTGTGCCGTCAACGCCCGCTTCCTGGCCATCGTCACTGAGAGCGCAGGGGGCGGCTCCTTCCTCGTCATCCCCCTGGAGCAGGTAGGTGGCCCCTACCTTCACTCCACGGGCAGCTCCAGGGCAGAGGAGCCATCCTTGGTCTCTCTTAGGCCTGTTGACCCTACTTCTCTCTGAGTTCCCACCTTTTACTTCCTCATCAAGTATCTAGTGGCTATGCCTTCTCCAGGATTTTCCTGAGATTCAACAGAACAAGTACAGGCCCTGGATCCAGGAGACCTGAGATCCCTTTCCAGAGCTTACCTAAAGGTGTGCACTTGGACAAGCCACTCCCTTGGTGTATACAAGGTTCCATTCCCTGAAGGAGTGGAACACTCTGATGTCCAAGACCAGGTCTAGCTCTGTCACTCCGTGTCCTGAGTGTCCTCTTGGTTTGGAGCCAGAAGGGATGGAGACCCAGCCATAAGTATTATACACTGAGCAACTGCAAAAATTATACCCTTTTTTTTTTTTGAAATGGAGTTTTGCTCTGTTGTATAGGCTGGAGTGCAATGGCGCGATCTCGGCTCATGCAACCTCTGCCTCCCAGGTTCAAGCAATTCTCCTGCCTCAGCCTCCCGAGTAGCTGGGACTGCAGGCGTGTGCCACCGTACCTGGCTAATTTTTGTATTTTTAGTAGAGATGGGGTTTCACCATGTTGGTCAGGCTGGTCTCGAACTCCTGACCTCAGGTGATCTGCCCACCATGGCTCCCAAAGTGCTGGGATTACAGGCATGAGCCACCGTGCCCGGCCCACTCATTTTTTTTTTAATTGCTCTCCACTGAGAGACTGGAAATAATTTACCTTCTTCCCCATCCTCCACCTCCTAGCTAAAGATTTCCCCTTTCTGCAGCTGCTTACGTGAATATAACAGATTAAATCTGCAAAGCCTAGATCATGAAATTTTTAAGCCAAAGCCATTCAGGCGGAGTCCCTGGAGGCCTGTGGGAGGTCACGCGCTTCAGGGAAAGTGCTCACTGTCAGTCCCACTTGTTTATGGCTGAGTTCCCCCTTCCCAGCTTGACTCATCCCCACTCCCACCCTCCGCCAAATCGCTCAGGGGGAGGAAGAGGTGCATGTGGAAGGAAGCCTTGGTTCTCAAAATTCACTGTCAGCTGGTGGTGGAGGATGGATTTTTCCAGTCTCTCCTACCCACAGTGGGGGAGCACAGATTTGGAAAAGGCTTAGACCAGATCTTCCTTTCCACCAAAGAGGCAGCTGCAGGGACACTGAGGACAGAACCTGATGCACAGAGAGGTCCGAGGAGCATGCACTGGGTGGTGGTGGGAGGTCTGGGTTCTGCACTTGCCAGATTTGGGACCGTGCACATGTCACTTGACTTCTCTGACCTTTATTTTCCTGTAATGGTAAAAGCAGGATCAGAAATCCTCCTCTGCCTGCATCTGCCATGTTGGCCTTAAGTGAGATAATAGCTGTGAAGCTTCTAGTGAACCACACGACATGTTAAGGATGTTTGGTTACTTTTTTGGGAAAGTTATCCACTCTGCTGGTCAACCTCGCAAAGGCTCACAGCTGCTCTAACACATTCGGAAGGATCCTCAGGTGCAGCTTCCCTTCCCTCCTGAATCAGATGGCCTCAGATCACTGTTGCCTCAGGCACACACTCAGCTCCATCCATCCAGGCCTGCAGGTCCCCAGGAACATGTGGGCTGGTTCTTACTGGGGCTCAAACCTATTGCCAGCACCCTGCCATACTCCACATTAGGCTCACAAGGGTCAACAGTCAATACCTCATACCATAACAAAAATTAATTCCAGATGCATTAAATATCTAAACATTTAAAAGAAGAAAAGCTACAAGTGTTTTAGAGGAAAATGGAGTGCATGTTTAAAATCATGCAATGAAGAAAGGCTTCCTAAGGAAGACAGGAATCCCCAAAATCATAAAGAAAATGAATAGATTAGAATAAATTTTTAAAAGATAGTTTCTGTACTACAATGAGACACCTAAACAAAATGAAAGCTCAAGCCACATACTTGACTACAATATTTGCAATATAGAATAGACAAAGTATTCCTGTGAAGAATATACAAAGAGTTCCAGAAAAATCAACAAGAACAAGAACGTGGCCGGGCACGGTAGCTCATGCCTGTAATCCCAGCAGTTTGGGAGACCAAGGTGGGTGGATCACCTGAGGTCGGGAGTTTGAGGCCAGCCTGACCAACATGGAGAAACCCCGTCTCTACTAAAAATACAAAATTAGCCAGGCGTGATGGCGCGTGCCTGTAATCCCAGCTACCTGGAAGGCTGAGGCAGGAGAATCACTTGAACCCGGGAGGCAGAGGTTGTGGTGAGCCGAGATTGTGCCATTGCACTCCAGCCTGGGCAACAAGATTGAAACTCTGTCTCAAAAAAAAAAAAAAAGAAAAAAGAAAAGAAAAGAAAAAGAAAAATGGGACTGGGGCCAGGTGCCGTGGCTCACGCCTGTAATCCCAGCACTTTGGGAGGCTAAGGCAGGAGGATCGCTTAAGCCCAGGAGTTTGAGACCAGTCTGGGCAACATAGTGAGACCCTGAGACCCTGTTTCTACAAAGTGAAAAAAAAAAGAAAAGAAAAAACAAGAAAAATTAACCGGGCATGGTGGCTTGCCCTGAAGTCCCAGCTACTTGGGAGGCTGAGATGGGAGTATTGCTTGAGTCCAGGAACTGGAGGCTGTAGTGAGCTATGATCACTCCACTGCACTCCAACCTGGGCAATGGATAAAAATCCTGTCTCAAAGAAAGGAAGGAAGGAAGGAAGGAAGGAAGGAAGGAAGAGGCTGGGCGTGGTGGCTCATGCCTGTAAATCCCAGCACTTTGGGAGGATGAGGTGGGTGGATCACCTGAGGTCAAGAGTTCGAGACCAGCCTGACCAATATGGTGAAACCTAACCTCGTCTCTACTAAAAATACAAAAATTAGCTGGGCGTCATGGCATGTGCCTGTAGTCCCAGCTACTTGGGAGGCTGAGACAGGAGAATTGCTTGAACCCGGGAGGCGGAGGTTGCCGTGGGCAAGATCGCATTACTGCACTCCAGCCTGGGTGACAGAACAAGATTCTAGCTCGAAAGAAAGAAGGAAGGGAAAGAAAGGGAGAAAAGGTGGGGCGTGGTGGCTTACATCTGTAATCCTAGCACTTTGGGAGGCGGAGGTGGGCAGATCACGAGGTCAGGAGATCAAGACCATCCTGGCTAACCCAGTGAAACCCCATCTCTACTAAAAATACAAAAAGAAAATTAGCCAGGTGTAGTGGCAGGCGGCTGTAGTCCCAGCTACTCGGGAAGCTGAGGCCGGTGAATGGTGGTGTGAATGGTGTGAACCCAGGAGGCGGAGCTTGCAGTGAGCCGAGATCGCCCCACTGCACTCCAGCCTGGGCAGCAGAGCGAGGCTCTGTCAGAAAGAAAGAAAGAGAAAGAAAGAAAGGAGGGAGGGAAGGAGGGAGGGGGGGAGGGAAGGAGATATGAATAAGCAATTCATAGAAGGCAAAATATATATTTTAACCTACTAATTGGAAAAGATTTAAAAGAGTAATAATCATCAGTATTGCCAAAGGTGTGAGAGAGCAGCTGCTCAAATACACTCTTGGTAAGATGTAAACGAGGCAAGTTGGCAATTTCTATTAATATTTAAAGGTGCATGTCTACTGACCTAGCAATTCCACTTTAGGAATCCATCCTACAGAAATATTCCCAAGTGTATTTAAAAAATATGTGTGCAGCATTTTTTAGTACTCGATTATTTTTACAAGCCTCAATTTTTAAATTATATTCAATAAAAATAAAGTTTCTCTGTCAAATTGCTTAAACGTTTCTAAACGCTTCCTCTCAATTTCTGTAATGGTAACGAAATGTTTTACACTGTCAGTAGCACTGGTCTAGAATATGAACACATTTTGTGAACACTTCATGGACAGCAGAAAAGAAAGTGCTCTTTACAGAGTTTGTGTCTCTCTCTAGAGATAGAAATATGCTATATATACATACATATAAGGTGTATTTGATATACATCTTTTTTTAACTTTATTTGTTTACATGCTGTAATACATTTTGTTTAACTTAAGTAATCATACACTCATTGTGACAACTCACACTACCAACTGATTTCTGTTGTTTTCTCTCATTTCAAGAAATTTTCACTTTACGTGAGTGCTGAATGTGCAGCGTTTTTATGATAGTGAAAGGTTGGAAGAACTTGCAGGTCCATCAATCAGGAAATGCGGTAAACAAATTAGGGAAGAGCCACACAAAGGGACACTATGCAGTCATTAAAATGATGCTGTAGAGCAGTCCCGTTCTCCAGCATTCAGTCTCAGGATCACTTTCCACTCTTAATGATTATCGAGGATCCCAAAGAACTTTTGTTTATATGGGTTATACCTATCAATATTTAGCATATTCAAAATAAAAATGAAGGAATTGTAAAATATATATTTATTAACTTACATAATTATAAGTCTAGTCTATTTCATGTTCTCCTGAAAAACATTTTTATTAAAAATAACTTTTTTTAAGACAAAAAAGTTAATCAGAAGAATGATATCATTTTACACTTTTGTAAATCTCTTTAATATTAGTCTGGCTTATTAGAAGACAGCTGGCTGGCTTTGCATAGCACACATTATGCAGCCTTTGGAAAACCCCACTATACACTCGAGAGAGAGAAGGAGAGTGAAATGGCAGATAATGTCTTATTATTAGGAAAATACTTTTGACCCAGTGGACTGCATAAAATGGTCTCAGGGATCTCCAGAGGCCCCCAGACCATACACTGAGGACCAGAGATGCAGAGTAATATTTAACAAGAGAAAACTATTTATATGATACACTGTTACGTGAAGAAATGCAATATATGATTAATCACATTAAAAATATTTATCCCCTATAATCCCAGCACTTTGGGAGGCCGAGGCGGGCAGATCGCCTGAGGTCAGGAGTTCGATACCATCCTGACCAACATGGAGAAACTCCGTCTCTACTAAAAATACAAAATTAGCTGGGTGTGGTGGCACATGCCCGGAATCCCAGCTACTCAGGAGGCTGAGGCAGGAGAATCGCTTGAACCTGGGAGGCAGAGGTTGCAGTGAGCCAAGATCATGCCACTGCATTCCAGCCTGGGCAACAAGAACGAAACTCCGTCTAAAAAAAAAAAGAGAGAGAGAGAGAGAAAGAGAGATCGAGACATTCCTGGCCAACATGGTGAAACCCCGTCTCTACTAAAAATACAAAAATTAGCTGGGCGTGATGGTGCGCGCCTATAATCCCAGCTACTTGGGAGGCTGAGGCAGGAGAATCCCGTGAACCTGGGAGCGGGAGGTTGTAGTGAGCCGAGATCGCGGAACTGCACTCCAGCCTGGCTACAGAATGAGATTCCATCTCAAAAACAAAAACAAAAACTATTTACCTATCTGGAAGCGACTGAAAAAATATACATCAAATGTCAAAAGTTATGCTATCTCCCAAGTATTGGGAGCATGAGTGCTCTGTAATTTTCTTTTCCCTTAGCTATATGATCTAAATTTCTTACGAGTACTTAACGTTTTGTACTTTCGAAAAAATAAAGGCAATTCGCTGATGTGAAGAGGGAGCCCCTGAAGTTTCAGAGGCCCTGCAGGCCGGAGAGGGGCTCAGTGTAGTGTGTGCACTGGTATGGACTAGAGGGGCCACATCCGCTCGGTTTGCCTGCTGCCCTCTGGCCAGATGAATGTCTTCATCTTCCTTGAACATCAGCCCTCCCTAATGTATGTTGCAAATGTTTCCTCCCAGAGTAACACCTGAATATGGGCTCGCCGTAGAAAGTTGAAACAGAACTGCAGGACCCATAGTGAAGGCATGGCGAGGGGTGGGGTGGGTTCTTGACTCCGTGGGAGGGTAAGGCAGCTCCTTGATCTGCGAGGCTCAAGTAGTTTCAGGCAGGACCCTGAGTCTGGGGACTATGGGACGAAGGGTCTCGCCTCCAAAGTGGAGTGGCTTAGGTATTGGAGCCAACACCTGCTTTCCCTGCTGCCCAGGCCACGGCTGTCCCTCTACCGCCCCCTGTGGCCAGGGCTGGGCCTGCAAGCGTGGGGCAGCCTCCCGGTTGGTGCAGGGGGTGCGGGGAGAGGGAGGCAGTCAGGCCCAATGCGGAACCCTTCGTTGATCTGGCAGCGGTGGAGATGTTCCACGCTAGCCGATTTTCAAGGAAGGAGAAGGGTCAGATTATTTTAGCTCCAGTTTTCACCCCCTCAGTTTGACAGAAATTTCCCTGAAAACAGCTTTCCTGTATTCAATTCAAACACAGAAAAGATTTTGGCCATTTCTCGGTGACTGCAAATCATCACTTTGAGCGTTAGTTATGAGGTATTAACTGATGGTGGGACAGTGTTGTCCCTACGCTGAATGGCTCTAGATTTTTGTCTTGAGCAAACATCAGGCCGCAGAGAATTGTCTTAGTTCTTCTCTAAAGTTTTTCCCTCTACTATCGAGCGTCTCCTCTCATTCCTTGCTTGCTTTTCTAAGAGATTTGGGCCAGAAGCGAATAGCACCTGCCCAGGATCCCCAAATCCCTGCCCCGAGGCCACACCTCCTGAGGGAGGCTCAGAACCTTCCACAGAGCTTTTCTCTCCTTGCTCGGTTTCCTCCAAAGCCAGCTTGCTTGAGATTTCCGTAATTATGATTAAAAATTCTTCTGCAGAGTAGGAAGCCATGTCCACAACAACTACAAACAACAACCGCGATGATGCTTTGCCTTTGTACAGCACTCTCGAGTTCCAGCAAACTCTGTGTTCATTGATCCTCTCAGCAGGTGGGTAGAGCCGGGCATACAGTGTGGACCCCAAACCAGCTCACTTATTTCTGAATCCACGATTCTTTCCACCGCCCATGATGCTGGTAAACAGATAAGTTCTGGCTGGCAGATCTCGAAGGAGTGGCTCTGTCTTCCCAGGTCTCTTATTCACGCTGCCGTTGTGAAGGCCGGTGCCTGCTTTTTCCCCTAGTTAACATTCAGCTGCCAGCTCTCTGGAGTGGAATGTTAAGCTGCAGATGGGGGAGCAATCAGCACCCTAATTGCCTGGCACAGCTGGAGAGACCTTATGAGTATTCCAGAGAGCAGGCGCTGTGCCCAGCAGCCTGATTAACCACTGGGGCGTCCCCAGGGGCGCCACCCCTTTCCTGCTGCACTTCACCAGGACTGCCTGCCACTCCAGATCCAGGCCACAGGAAGACCAGGGTTAGAACCAGAGCTACCTGCTACCCCAACTGGCACCTGGCAGAAAGAGAAGAAACCTGGCCTAGATATCAAGAGTCTGGGTTCTCCCTATAACCCAGCCACTCTCAGTCCCAGCTATACACCGGGTCTCTGGGGCTGGGGTGGTGCATTCTCCTTCCCCGCCACAATAGTGTGGCCTGAGGAAATTTTGAGGATCTAACGTACCTGCTCTGTTTGAATCTCACCTCAAATTCTACGATGAAAGTATACTTATTCTCCCCGTTTTACAGATAAAGAAACAGAGGCTCAGAAAAGTCACAGCCCACAAGTAGCAGAGTCAGAATTTAGCCCAGGGCTCTCCCAGTCATGTGCCTGCCCACCTTACAGGGAATTAGAGGGGAGTGTTTCTATAAATGTGCCTTGTATTATTATTACTGCCATTTGGATGTCTTAGAGGATTTCCTTGAACAATTCAATCAGCACTTTACTACACCTCTCTGATGAGCTGACACCCCGTGTGTCCATCTCTTTTGGAAGCCAAGAGAATAGATGTTTCCAAACGCCATACAAGTGCAGCAGATCTTGGGGAAGCTTACTCTCTGAAGGAATGAAGCAACAATTCTAGTTGGCAAGGAGAAGCAGGGGTGGGGTCCTGGAGGAGAGGTCCAGACAAGATAGCATCACTCCAGAGGTCAGGAGGCAAAACTGGCCCACCGACCCACCCATCCATCCAACAGATGGGTATTGAATGCCTGCTAGGTTTCAGTCAGAGTTCCTCAACCAAAGAGGAAGCAGTGAACAACACCAAGTCTTGACCACCTGGAGTTTATAGTCTAGTTGGCTGCCTCTCTTGGACTGAGAGCCCCCAGGGGTGGGAAACGTATCTGGTTTGCATGGGGGCTGGCTCGCAGTAGATCCTCAGCCAAGGGGCCATTGGGCTGACCTGTGGCCAAGTCACAGAAGCAGGTGCCCATCTACCCTGAGCTGGGGTCTCTTCTTTGCTGATCCTGGCAGCTCATCCCCACCAGATCCTAGGGAGAATGCAGCACCCTACAGGGGCTGCCCGGACTGAAAGGGGCTGCATCCTCCCCTGAAAGCCCTTAGAATGATATTGCATGGCCCACCTGTTCTTAACTTTGGAGTTGAATCTAGAAGTTGGTGGATCAATTAGCTCCATAGCTCACATCATGTCTGAGGCCTAATATTAAAAGAAGGATTGGGAGGAAAGGTGCCCAGCTTAGTACTGAGGACTGTAATGAAATAATATTTTGTTTGCTCACCCAAAGCCTTCATTCCCATTCCAGATTTCTGTAACACCCCATCACTCCCCCACAATCAGCACTGAGCTCCTCAAACCTTCTCTCCCTCAGAAAACAAAAAACAAAAAAAAAGCCTGAATCTTCATCACTGCTCTGCAGTGAGGTCTCCGCCTCTCCAAGGGAATTCAGAGAGCCTTTTCCAAATCCATTTTTCAGATCTTTCCTCAATCGTTCTTTGTTCTTCAGGCTGCCTTCCGCTTGGTGCAATTTGCATCTCAAAGCCCGTGACAGCCTGAATGTACAGTAAGTGACTTTGGAAAAGGGAGGAGAATTATGCTCTCAAAGAGAAAAGTCGCAACTTTATTTCATTTGTCTGAGGCCCAAGATTGACAGCCTTGCTTTGTGTTTTTCCTTTTTTGGAAGAATGGCTGCTGATTTTTGAGGAAAGTGAAGGCAAGCCCTTCAGCAGAAATGGAAGTGTCGCTCTCTTATTTTATTACAAGGTTATGGGATGCACGTTCTCTGGATTTGGAGTCCAGGGGGCCAGAGATGCAGCCTGGCTGGTGGGCATCATGGGAGGTCAAAGAATCCATCCCTCTGCCTTGGGCCAGGGTCTACAGCTGAGCTGTCTTCCTGGCTCAATCCCTCTCATTTCTTGCAGAGCCAGGGAGGCTGGAAATTATAGTAAAATTATAGTAGCTGGTTCACTAGGACTCTGTGAAGTCAAGCCATCGGCCCTAACTCTGCCCAGAGGCACTGCCCTGGCCTCTGAAGCATCGGCCAGTCTGCTTGATCTGCTACCCATTTTCCTTCTAGGGCCTGGAGCCTCCCATACCTTTGGAAGTTTAGCTCCACCCCTCAGCTGTGAAACCCTAGGCATCTAACGTCTGCTTCTCAGTTTCCCTGTTTGTGAAATAATAATAGTGCATGCTTCTCAGGTGCTGCGACGATTACATAAGGTGCTGTCAAAAGCGCTTAGCACGTAGCCTGGCCCATAGTACGTGCTAGTAAATGGGAGCCATGGTGATGCCAAGGACTGTTACCCATCTCTAGTCCTCCCCATCCTAGCAACAGCCTGTTAGCTTTGGTGAGCTTTGGAGCCTGTGGCCAGCAAGTGGGAGCCTTGTCTGTGGCCTTCCTGCTACTGTTGTCAGGCACAGTCCCTGAGTATTCCTAGCAGTGAGCTACATCGAGGGGAAGGCACCCATAGGCAAGCCATTTGTGCCTAAAAGGGTACAGGGATGGTGGCGCGGGGCCTCCAGGGAGGCATGACTGGGGTGGCCATGCCAGGCTGGGTGCCTGGAGGTGAGGGATTCTAGGTAGGGTCCAGGGCTGCCATGGAGCCTGGTGGTGCCCCTCTCAAGCCATCCTGCCTGTTTATCTGGAGTTGGACTGCCTGCCAGGGTTTAATGTAGCATGTAAAGGTTTTATCGCAGTGCCTGGCATAGAGCAAGTGCTCAACAAATCTGAGCTATATTGCTTCTATTATTAAAAGACCCAGGCTGGTGGGAGAAAGCGGTGCTGGAATTGAGACGGGGGCTCTGTGGGGTCTAGCTGCCCCAGACGGAGGCACAGCCCCATTGAATGAGCATGAGCTCTGTGCTCTGAGCCAGGCTGAAGCCACACAGTCCTCACAGTCCATGCCTCTCACCGGCCCACCTCCCCAGTGCCCCAATCCCAGTCTTCCATTAACACAATGCCAGAGTCAGAGGGGACCCCAGGGATCATATATTCCAACCACCTTGTTGTGCCCACAACAAGTCCTGATCCCAAAAAGGAGAAGTGTCTTATCTAAGGTTGCATGACCTGCCTGGACACCCTCTGGCCCCCTTCCCCAGAATCCTTGCCCTCAGCCACTTCTCAGAGTCCAAACTCACATCTACTAAGGTATTGATGATAACAATGGCTTTCCTTTACCAAGGGAATTTGCATTTGGTGGAGGTTAGGGTGAGATTTAAGGAGACCAAACTCTTGAGACCTAAAGGAATGTGTTGATAATAGTGGAATTTCAGTCTGCAGGAGATCTTTCCACAAAGGGCAGCCATCCCCAAGCCCCCCAACAGGAGGCCAGGCAGTGACTTGCTGTTGTGTCTCGTCGGAGCCTGTAGCTTTGGAAGCACCTTCCTCATGTGTCAGTGACTCTCAGCACTTCAAGGAACAAAAATGATTTAGGGTGCAGGGGGGGTGTGGGGAGTGGAACTAAGGTTGCCTGGCTTGAAACGGAGCTTTGCCCTGGGGGCAGTTGGGGCCCAGAGGCCTTGGCCAAGGCTCCTACCACTGGCCTTTCTCCTGGCAGCTTCCAGAACAATGGCTGCCTGTTTGCCCTGCCTGAGAAACTTCAGGCCTGATTTAGTCCTTAGGGCAGTTTCCATTTCCAGATGGCCTTCCTCATGTCCCTGACCACCCCCCGCACCACCCCACCCTCCCACCACTGGCTCCCATCCCAAGGCTCTTGACTTGATGGAGGGGTGTGGGAGGAAGAAGGGTTGATCCCAGCATTCACAGCCTCACATGTCAAGAGACAGCTCTGTGACATCAGCCTCACATAGCACTTCTTGTCTCCCGGCTTTCCATTCCACTCAGCCAAGACCTTGATTCCAGTTGCTAAGCAACCTGTGCCTGAGTTTCCAAGTGGGTCGTCAGGTGAGCATGAGAGGTGGAAGGTATGGAAGGGTAGTGCTTAAAACTGCAATTTATGGATGGAGACACGGAGGCCCAGAGAGGGCAAGATACTTGGTCAGGGCTGCACAGCTAGTTAGTGCCCCATGTGTCAGATGATTGATCCTGGCAGCAAATGCTTCAGAACCATCCCATTTCCCACTCCTCCTTGCCCCACCAAGAGAAGCACCCAGACAACAGCAACACCTTAGAGACTTCCCGTGAGAGGCTTCCATCTACCTGGACAGGGAGGCAGTGTGCCCAGTGATTAGGTGTGCAGGGTCTGCATCAGCTGGCCTGGCTTTCAATCCTGATTCTACCATTTGCCAGCCATGTTCTTTGGGCAAGTTATCTAACTGATCTGTGCCTCGATTTCCTTTGCTGCAGAATGAGAGCCATGCTAGTCCTAACCCCGAGGCTGTTCTGAGGATTCAGTGAGGTGTTACATAAAGCCTGGAAGGTGCCTGGCTCAGGGCAAACCTTTCAGTGCAAGTCTGCTGGTGTGATCCTGGCTTGCTGGGCTCTGATGCACCCTCCCCACCTAGGATCCAGTCCCCCTGCTCCCCAGTTTGCTCATTTATCTCGTGAGAATTCTGCCTTCATGTTATGAGGTCACAGACGGAGTACAAAAGTTCACAAACTTTAGTTTTTAACACTGAATAATTTTATTCAAATAAAACAGATGAACTTTCAGGGGAGTCAGGCATAGATCCTTTTGGCAGTCTAGAAAAACTCATAGACCCCTTCACAGAATAAAGTTTTTAAGTATACAAAACAGGATTACAAAAGAAGCCAATTATATGAAACACAGGCCAAGCACAGTGGCTCACACCTGTATTCCCAGCACTTTGGGAGGCCAAGGTGGAAGGACTGCTTGAGCCCAGGAGTTTGGGACCAGCCTGGGCAACACAGCAAGACACCATCTCTACGAAATACAGAAAAATTAGCCAGGTGTGGTGGCATATGCTAGTAGTCCCAGATACTTGGGAGGCTGAGGTGGGAGCATCACTCAAACCCGGGAAGGTCGAGGCTGCAGTGAGCCCTGCTTATGCCACTGCACTCTAGCCTGGGTGACAAAATGAGATCCTGTCTCAAAAAAAAAAAAAAAAAAGGAAATACAGTTATCAAAATGTATACCAGAACTGTGCTGTAGTAGTATAAGTGCTTTTCTATCAATGCATTACGCACCATGATTGAGGGTAGGACACAGTAATGACTCTAATTTCAAAGTCATGATAAGCATAAATATTTTGAGATAACAGTAGCAGAAGTGATCTGAAAGTATCTGTGATATCTGTTGGTGAACACATTATAGGTTCAATTAATCCTGTTGGGGTTTGCTGCCTACATTTATACACAAAGGAAATGTGAGATTTCAGTTAGAGGCTAGTGAAAATATAGATGTAAGTTTTCTCCTACCCAAGCTCACAAACCTCCTAACAGGGTCTGTGGCCCCATTCAGATTACAGACCTTGGAAATAAAATCAGAGGGGAATATTATTGTTTAAAATCAGGACAGACAGAACTGTGTGGCCGAAAGTTGGTGGGGAGGGAGCAGTGCCATAGACCTGAGCACCCTTCATTCCTGTGGGGCTCCCCAAACTCCTAAGGCTTCACTGGCAGTTAGGAAACCTAGCTTCTCTGCCTGCTTCTTTGTAACCTTGGGTGAGTTCCTTTGCCTTTCTGGGCCTCAGTTTCCCCATCTGTAAAATGAGATGTTGGGCCCGTTGTCCTCTGAGGTCTTGCCAGCTCTGACATTCTGAAACTCTGTGCTTCTCCTCCCCTGGAGACAGAACCTCCTGAAGCTTGGGTCGGTAGGAGCCCTGGACCAGGGAGAGGGAACAGCTGGGGCCAGGCTGGCCAGCTCCCAATTGTTCAATGGAGGAGGAGGAGGGCGAGATGCATGGTGCTCTCCAAAGCGACAGCTGGGTGAGCCTGGCTGGGGGCCTCGTCCCCGCCTGCCATCTGTGCCTTTTTCCTGCCTTCGGCCAGCGGGGGGCCAGTGGGGGTTGTGGATGGGGCCCAGGCCAAATAACAACCTGGGTAGAAGCAGGAGGGGCTGGCCAAGAAAATGCAGAGAAGAGCCTGGCTGCTCACTCTTGGGTGCTTCACTGTTTCCACCCACTCCCCACCTTTTCCCACTCTGATCTGTAGAATTCTGGAAAGGAAGTAATACACAGCCCTAGGTCCACCCAGGCTGCTTCATGGCTCTGTGACCTTGGGCAAGTTATTTAACCTCTCTGAGCTTCATTCTTCTCTGTCCAGTAGACATCATTCCTAAGACCTACACTTTGGGATTGGACCAAGGTGTAAATGAAACAGAGTAGATAAAGTACCCCAGCTCAGTGCTGACTCAGTGCCACAGGCCTGTCCAAACAGAGCTTGTACCTGGGACTGTGAAATGCTCCCGCTGATCGGAATGCAACATGGAGGCCTGATGAGCCCGGTGCAATGTTTGTGAGGTGCTGCCACTGTCCCCAGGCACAGGAGGCTTTGCAGCCAGCTTTCTCTCCTACACGCCTTTGCCCTGGCTGTTCCTTCCTCTGGATTACCCTCGCCCACCGATGTCCACATGCATACAACTCTACCCACTTAGAATAACTTAGACCTATTTATAAATAAGTACTTCTATTTAGGCAAAACCTTCATGCAGTTGGACAGTTTAAACTTCGGAAACTTAAAGGACCTGCAGTGGACGGTCTGCCTGTCAATCCCAGCTTCCAGTCACTCAGTTCCTCCACTAGGAGGTAATTGCTGTTAGCAGTTGCTGCAGTGTCTTTTCCAAAATTATTTATCTATACATACTTAAACCCGGAAGAGTGTGAGGGCTAGGGGCGCTGACCCCTGCACCGTTGAAAATCCACATACAACTTTCAACTCCCCCAAAACTTAACTCTGCTGACCAGAAGCCTTACCAATAACATAAACAGTCAATTAACATGTATCTTACATGTTATATGTGTTATATACTAAATTATCACAATAAAGTCAGCTAGAGAAGATGTTATTAAGGAAACTGACTGGAGACAATGGCTTGTGCCTATAATCCCAGCACATTAGGAGGTCCAGGCAGGAAGATCACTTGAGGCCAAGAGTTCGACACCAGCCCAGGCAACATAGTGAGAGCCCGTCTCCAAAAAAATTTTTTTAATTAAATTTTTAAAAAGAAAATCATAAGGAAGAGAAAACATATTTACTATTCATTAAGTGGAAATGAATCATTATAAAAGTCTATCCTCGGCCAGGCACGGTGGCTCATGCCTGTAATCCCGGCACTTTGGGAGGCTGAGGCGGACAGGTCAAGTGTTAGAGACCAGCCCAGCCAACATGGCAAAACCCCATCTCTACTAAAAATACAAAAATTAGCCGGGTGTGGTGGTGCACGCCTGTAGTCCCGACTACTCAGGAGGCTGAACCAGGGAGATGGAGGTTGCAGTGAGCCAAGGCCTGGGCGACAGAGCAATATTGTGTTTCCAAAAAAAAAGTCTCCTCATCTTCATGTTGAGTAGGCTGAAGGGGAGGAGGGAGAAGAGGGGTTGGCATTGCTGTCTCAGGTGGCAGAGGTGGAAGTGGTGGTGGAGGTGGAAGGGAAGACAAGAGAGGCAGGCAGGCACCTTCAGTGTAACTTTATAGAAATATATCGTAATTTCTGTCTGGCTTTTTCATTTCTCTAAAATTGTTTCTATATGGTACCAGTTCTCCTTTGACCATGTGCTTTAGTATCAGTGCCTGAATCATGGGAGGGTTCATGTCATAAAAGAAGTCAAGAGCAGTCTTGAATAAGTGGACCCTCCTGCCAGATTGTCTAATGTCAATTTGTTTGCTGGTGCTGCTTCTTCTATGTCTTCGTTCTCATTGTCTGGCATTGCTTCAGAAGCACTCGTCTCCATCACGCTGTCTTCTGTTCATTCCTCTAGTGTGATGTCTATTAGCTCTTGAGCTTCTTCAAGATTCGTATCTTTATTATCATTATTATTATTATTATTATATTATTATTTTGGCAGGCTCTTGCTCTGTTGCCCTGGCTGTAGTGCAGTGGCATGATCATGGCTCACTGTAGCCTCGACGTCCTGGGCTCAAGTGATGCTCCCACCTCAGCCTCTCAAGTAACTGGGCCTTCAGGTGTGCACCACCACACCTGTATAATTTTTGTATTTTTTGTGGAAATGGGGTTTCACCATGTTGTCCAGGCTGGTCTTGAACTCCAAGGCTCAAGCAATCCACCCACCTTGGCTTCTCAAAGTGTTGGGATTACAGGTATGAGCCGCTGCACGCAACCAAGATTCATATCTTGAACTCTTCACTCCTACACACCTTTTTTGCATATCCACAATCTCTTTCATTATTTCCTTGAATGGCTCTGTGGTAAATCCAGTGAGGTCATGCACAACATCTAGACCCCGTTTTCTCCAGTGGGAATTTATTGCCTCAGGCTTGATGGCTTTCACAGCTTTTTCTGTAACAATGATGGCATTTTCAACTATGTAATCCTTCCAGATTCTTATGATGTTCTCTCATAGAAGTTCTCTTCCTTAATGTTGACAATCTTTTCCATACAGTACCATGTGTAATGTGTAAAGAGTCTTTTTCTTTTCCTTTATTTTTGAGACAGAGTTTTGCTCTGTCGCCCAGGCTGAAGTGCAGTGGAGTGATCTCCGCTCACTGCAACCTCCATCTCCTGGGTTCAAGCGATTCTCCTGCATCAGCCTCCCTAGTAGCTGGGATTACAGGTGCCCACCACCACGTCCAGCTAATTTTTGTAGTTTTAGTAGAGATGGGGTTTCACCACTCTACTCTACTAAGTAGAGTTTCACCACTCTACTAAGTCAGGTTTATGATCAGGACTACCCTTACCTGTAAAGCTGCTCACTCCCAAGTCTTGAAGGGAAAAGATTAACACCAGCTGGTAGTCTTTGTACAACAAGAAGGCCTGGATAACCAGAACCCTTTTTCTGGATTGGTTGAATATTTTGTCCCTGTAAAACTGCCTTTTTTTTTTTTTTTTTTTTTTTTGAGACAGAGTCTTGCTTTGTCGCCCAAGCAGGAGTGCAGTGGCGCGATCTCGGCTCACTGCAAGCTCCGCCTCCCGGGTTCACGCCATTCTCCTGCCTCAGCCTCCAAGTAGCTGGGACTACAGGCGCGCACCACCACGCCTGGCTAATTTTTTGTATTTTTAGTAGAGACGGGGTTTCACCATGTTAGCCAGGATGGTCTCGATCTCCTGACCTCGTGATCCGCCCGCCTCGGCCTCCCAAAGTGCTGGGATTACAGGCTTGAGCCACCGCGCCCGGCCAAAACTGCCTTTTAAAGTTCTTTTGATATTGGACAATATCCCTGGCCACCTAGAGCCCCATGAGTTCAACTTGCTCCTAAACACAACATTTCTAATTCAGCCTCTAGATCAGGAGATCATAAGAACTCTTAAGACTTATTACACATGGTACTGACCAGACGTGGTGGCTCGCGCCTGTAATCCCAGCACTTTAGGAGGCCAAGGCAGGTGGATCACTTGAGGACAGGAGTTCAAGATCAGCCTGGCCAGCATGGCAAAATCCCATCTCTACTAAAAATACAAAAATTAACCAGGTGTGATGGCGTGCACATGTAATCTCAGCTACTGAGGAGGCTGAAGTAGGAGAATCACTTGAACCTAAGCAGTGGAGGTTTCAGTGAGCTGAGATCATGCCATTGTACTCCAGCCTGGGTGACAGAGTGAGACCCTGTCTCAATAAATAAATGAATAAATTAATAAATTAATTAATTAATAAAAACCTGTTCAAGCAGATGTCCTTTCTCTTCAGTGATTGTCTTAATGGCATCTAGGAACTCATCTGCTACCTCCTGGTTGGCAGAAGCTGCTTTTCCTGTTATGACATTTTTTGAGCCAATTTTCTTTCAAAATGATCAAACCACCCTTTGCTGACATTAAATTATCTGACTTTAGATCCTTCAACTTTCTTTTGCTTTGTTTTCATATAATGACTTCACCTTTTCTGGAATCATATTAGAATCTATAGGTTATATACCTTTCTTATAGTAATCCTATACCCACATAAAAGCTGTATTTTCAAATTGAGATAAGGTATTTTGAAAAGTGCAGGGTTTTCACGCCTGCTGGCATAACTCAACAATAATTTCATGAATTTCCTTTTCTTTTTTACAATAGTCCTTAAGCTAGATTCATTTATCTTGAAATGAGGTCTGCAGTTGTCATTCAAGGTTTACACTATTGCACTAAACACAATGAAAAATACAGGAGAACCTCAAGAGATCACTTTGTATTGCCATATGCAATTTATTGGAGAGATGGATTGAATCATACACATGGAGATGATTAGCCTCACATGCATTTTAAGCAGATACTTGCAGCACTTGAGCTTCCTGCAATAGCAACAAGAGGAGGCTACAAAATTATTACAGTAGTACAGTAGATGCCACAATTTTATGCACTTATGACTTAATACTGTGTCATTAACATTTGTTTACATTTCTCTCAACTACAAATGGCACCATGGATGATCTGAAAGTGTGTGTATGTTTTGATAAATTTCAGCTTTTTATAATAGATTTGTGTATATTTTATGCCAGTAAATGATAAGATAGACTAGTATTTACATATATTCTATGCATTTATGACATAACTTTTTCTTAATTTTTTTTTCTAAACAAGCTAACACAGGACTTTTTCTTAATTTTTTAAAATATTTCTAGGCTACCTGGTTTATCGTGAGTTTTTTCAAATTGTCGCTAATCTAAAAAAAATTTCCAATTTATTGAAAAAAATCTGTGGATAAATGGATCCACACAATTCAAACCTGTGTTGTTCAGAGTTCAATCTTTTTTACACAAAGATCACCAACTACCTACATTGTTCTCGCTACATCTTGCTTTTTTTCATGTAATTATATATCTTGGAGATCTTTCCACATCAAATATAGAAAGAGTTTCCTTGCTCATTTTTATAGGTACACAGTATTCCATTGTTTGGATGGTCATCATTTGTCCAGCCACATTTTGCCTATTAATGAGTATTTTCATTGTTTCTTAACTTTCACCATCATAGACAGTGCTGCAGAGAATAATTGTGGACACGCTTTGTTTCACGTGCATGCAGGTATGTCTGTAGAATAAATCCCTAGAAGTTAAATTGATAGTTAAAGAGGTATATGCTTTCTTGCAGGAAACACACACACACACGCACATGTGCACACACGTGGAAGAATTTCTTCCTGACATTATAGTAGGCAGTTTTCTTAACAGGACACAGAAAGCAATAGCTATAAAACAATCAATGAATTGAACTTAATCAAAATTAAAAACTTTTGCTCATCAAAAGATTCATTAACAAAGTGAAAAGGCAAGCCACAGACAGAGGAGCAATATTTGCATTGCATATATCTGACAAGGGATTAGTATTCATAATATGTGACTGAATTTAAAAATGAGAAGAAAGGCCGGGCGCGGTGGCTCAAGCCTATAATCCCAGCACTTTGGGAGGCCGAGGCGGGCGGATCACGAGGTCAGGAGATCGAGACCCTCCTGGCTAACACGGTGAAACCCCGTCTCTACTAAAAAATACAAAAAACTAGCCGGGCGCAGTGGCGGGCGCCTGTAGTCCCAGCTACTCGGAGGCTGAGGCGGGAGAATGGCGGGAACCCGGGAGGCGGAGCTTGCAGTGAGCCGAGATCGCGCCACTGCACTCCAGCCTGGGCGACACAGCGAGACTCCGTCTCAAAAAAAAAAAAATGAGAAGAAAAAGTGGACAAGACTTGAATAAGCATTGCATGAAAGTGGATATCCATATAGTCAATAGGCCTGTGAAAAGGTACTACTTTCTCAGAGTAGTTTCAATTAGCATTTTTATTAAGACAGAAGTTGAAATCTCTTTATGTGTTAAGATCTACTTGCATTTATTTTTGTGTGAATTGTTTATATGCTTTGTTCATCATTACTCACCAGGAAAATGAAAATTAAAACCATAAGTTACTACTGTACATCCACCAGAAAGGCCAAAATTTAGAAAGCTGATAATATCCAGTGTTGATGAGGATGAGGAGCAACTGGAAGTCTCATGCTGCACTGGTAGGAGTGTGCAATGTTACAGCAACTTTGGAAAACTGGATGGCAGAAATATTCTACATTTTGATCATGGTGATGGGTTTATGAGTGTACACATGCAAAAATTCAATGAGCCTTACAGCTAAGATCTCTGTATTTTTTAGGGGGTACGAGTATATCTTGGTTAAAAGTTTCAGAATTGGGGAAAGGTATGTGCTTCTGAAATGTTGACAAAATTGTTTTCCATTGAGATTGCAATAATTTATATTTGAATCAGCAAAGGGTAAGTGTGCCTGTTCATTTAACCTCCTAAAAACTGAGCATTATCATATGTTTTAACTTTGCCATGCTGATGAGTGGGAAACTTTGTCAGAGTAGTTTCAATTAACATTTTTATTAAAAATGAGGTTGAAAATATCTTTGTATGCTTAAAATCTATTTGCACTTCCTTTTTGTATGAATTCTCTGTCCATATTCTTCACCTATTTTTCTATAGGGTCTTTGATTCATTTCTTATTGATGGAAGAAGTCCTTTATATGTCAGGGAAATTAGCCTTTTGGAATAAGAGTTGCAACTATACCTTTCAAATGGTGCTTTTTGCAATGCAGATTTCTTTGTTTACATTTCAAGTATTTAAGTTTACCAGTCTTTTCTTTTATGGCTTCCGGATCTTGGGCCATATTTTGAAAGGTTTTCCTTTCTCTGAGATTATAAAGAAGTAACTTTTGGCCGGGCGCAGTGGCTCAAGCCTGTAATCCCAGCATTTTGAGAGGCCGAGACGGGCGGATCACGAGGTCAGGAGATCGAGACCATCCTGGCTAAGAGTGAAACCCCGTCTCTACTAAAAAATACAAAAAAACGAGCCGGGCGAGGTGGCGGGCGCCTGTAGTCCCAGCTACTCGGGAGGCTGAGGCAGGAGAATGGCGTAAACCCGGGAGGCGGAGCTTGCAGTGAGCTGAGATCCGGCCACTGCACTCCAGCCCGGGTGACAGAGCGAGACTCCGTCTCAAAAAAAAAAAAATAAATAAATAAAAAAGAAGTAACGTTTTTACTAGGCCTTTCACTACTTTTAGAATTTCATTCTTACATTTAAATCGTTGGTGCATTTTGAACTTATCTTGGTGTAAAGAATGAGTTATAGATTAACTTTTTTCCCCAGCTATCCATCCAGTTGAAATAATTCCATGTAGTGAGTAATCCATCCTTTCCCCTACTGATCTGAGATTCAGGCTTTGCTACATTCTACATTTCTGAATGTATTTGGGTTTATTTTACAGACGGTCCATTATTTTCTACTCAGTGGTCTTGTTATTCATGTACCAGTACCACAATGCTTTATTACTAAGTAGGCTTTATAATATGTTTTGATATCAACAGAGATAGTCACCACTCACTGTGGTCTTTTCTCAGACATAGTTGGCTCTTCCAGCTTACATATTTTAATATTTAACTTTAGGATCTGCTTATATAGATGGAAAAATATTGATATTTTTATTGGGATTATGTTAAATTCATAAATTAAAGAGAATGTCAATCTTATGATGTTGAGTCTAAATATCCGTGATCATAGTTTACTTTTTCTAGTCCTTTGTGTCCTTTCATAGTGTGTTAAAAGTTTCTTCACATAGCTCTTACTCATTTCTTGTTACTTGTATTTAGCTTTTGTATTGTATTGTGTATCCTTTTAAAATTATGTTTGCTAATTGATGATTGTGTACTAGAAAGCCGTAGGTTTCTGTATGTTAATATTTTGCTGTGTGACTAAATTAACAAATAACTTATACTAATTTTCAGTGGCTTCTCTTGAGGTTTCTAGGGATACTGTCTTATCATTTGCAAGCAGTGATAATTCTCCTCTTCATTTATAACTTTTATACCTCTGGTACATCTTTCTTTTTCTAATTGCATTGGCAGGTCCTACAGGAAAATATTAAATCATAGCAGCATCTTGTTCCTAACTTTGATGGAAATGCATCAGGTATTTACCATTAAATATTTGAGGTTGAGAAAGAAAGATTTCCCCCCCAGCATTTTGTTATTAAACTTTCAAACATACTGCAAAATGTAAATCATTTAGCAGTGAACACCACCTAGATTAATGGTATTAACAACTTGCTGTACTTCTCAAAGCTGAGTGCCCTATTTGTTTGAGGTAGAGAAGTAGCTCAAACAGATAATTATTTGAGAACATTCTGGGTAGTGGACATAAAACCTGGCACATGGCTAGTCATCACAGGATGCTCAGATATACAAATACTGAAAGTGAGACCCCAGGCAGCTAGTTCCCTTTCCAAGGTGTCACGAGGTGTCAGAAGTAGGGAAGAGCCCCGATTTAGGACGTAAGGTGGGTATGGTGATTCTCAGATGAGAGGAGGCAAAGGATGAAGGCCTCCCCCAGGCCCCAGTGTTCTGAAATCCACAGGAACCAGGGAGGGGGTGAGTGGCCTTCCAGGACACTGTTCTTTCCTGACAGCTGGCGGGAATGAATTTCCTTTATCTTTCTTTCTGTCTACTACTCCTTCCCTGCTGGCTTCTCCTGGCAGAGCCCCAGACAAAGGAAGAGAAGTGGCCTGAGCAGGTGCTTCCCTCCTTCCCTGAATGGGCTCTTCCTGGACAGCTGGGGTGGAGAAAGCAGGGCTGTGAGCACTGGGGGTTGGGGTGTTGTGTTGGGGGATGGGCAGGGAAGGGGCTAAGGGAGCTTTGTGCCTCTCTCACCCCATGCTGGACAGGGCCTTGACGTCGTCCTTTCTTACTTACACTATTGCAATCACTGCATTGAGTCCAAAAAAAAAAAAAAAAAAAGATAAAAATACACAGTTTTGTAGTCAGGCAGATTTGGGTTCAGACGAGATCAGCGTGTTCAGGGTGTTATGGCCGTAGACCAGCCCAAATCTAGGCATTGCCAGAACCTGCCGCATGCCCTTGGGTGAGATTTGGCTCTCGGCTCCTTCCTGAGCAGTGAGAGGATCTGCAACTCAGCTGCAGCACAGGTGAGGAGCAAAGAAGGCCCTCGGCAAACAGGTCCTAGGCTTCCCTCTCCCCAGGCTCCCCACTCCTGATCTCCCCTCACTCTCATGCTCCCTTACCCTTACTCTAAAAGCTCCTAAGGCGTCCCTTTCTGGATGAAGTCCTGCCCCACCCCTGCTCCACAGCTTGGCCCACTCTGCCCCATCCTGATTCACCTGCCCACACCCGACCCTGAGCCAGCCCCGGTCTCTCCCACCTGCCTGCCCTTCTTCATGCTCCTCCCTGCACAGCTCAGGGCACCGCCTCCAGGAAGCCACCTGGAGCCATCCTGCTTCTTCCTCTGCTCTGCCAACAGACTCTGCGCTTCCCACCACGTCCCTGCCATGTTTGGGACAGGGGTATCTTGGTCTGTTTTCACACCTGTTCCTGCTTCTAGGCGATGGGCTCCTTGAAGCTGGGAAACACACCCATTTGTTTTTCCATTCCCAACAGCCGGAGTTCAGCCTGAACACTGCACAGGGATCTTTTTGGACAGCGAAAGCTTTTGAGGCCCAGAGTGCTGATGAGTCTTGGCCAAAGCCCCACGTCTGCCTGATGACAAAGCCTTGGATTTAAAACCCTGCGTGAAGGGTGGGATGGGTGAGGCCCGGTGGACAAGCCAGGTTTGCACTGGGCCTCTCTATTCACCTACCTCCCCCTTCTCAGCCTCAGTTTCCCCATCTGTGAGATAGGAGAGTGCACTGAAGACAGGCGGAGGGATGTGGAGGAATGCAGAAAGAGCTAGTTCTATGTTTTGGTGGAGGGAGTTGCTGGAAAGGAAAGAGACTTCAGACCAGTTACTTCCATCTCTGGAAATAGAATATGGGGCAGTAAAGACCATGGGCTTCGGGACCTAGAGTCCTGACCCAGCCATTTTCTAGATGAGTTATCACTCCCGAAAGCCTTGGATTTCTTATTTATAAACTGGAAGTAATAAATCCCACCTGGCAGAATTGTCCTGATGACAGTAATCACCCACACCTGTTGAACACATACAACGGGCCAGGGACTGTGCTAAGCTCTTGAGACACCTGGTGCCACTGAATACTCAGCAACCTTGCAGATGAGGAAACAGGCATAGCTTATACAAAGTTGCACAGCTGGAAAGTGTTGGAACTGGAATAAAATAGAGTGATGCTGGCTAAGAGTTTAGCACCGTGCCTGACACACAGCGAGCCTTGGTCAGCGAGAGGGCCTAGGTCATCTGCCCCACAACATGCTCAGACTTGCAACCTGTAGGCATGGCCCAGGACCGGGGAGGAGAGGCACTACTGAAGATCCAAGAACCTTCTGGATCATGCAGACAACACAGACAAGGTCCCTGTTCTCAGGAGCTGTGTGAGCCAGTCAGGAGACAAACAATGAACAAGGGTGCAAACAGTCATTAAGATTACCTCAGACAGCGATGGGTGCTGTGAAGAAATCCAACACAGTGATGCCGTAGAGACTTGCGAGGGATATATTAGGCAAGACAGTCAGAAGGACCTCTCTGCAAACTTGAATGGGAAGGAGCCAGTCAAGTAAAGAGCATGGGGAAGAATCATGCCCTAGGAAGAGAGAACGGCATGTGCTGAGGCCCAGGGTGGGGAGCCCCAGGGTGGGAAGCCAATGGTAGGCAGGGGGTGGGCTGCCCAGAACCTTGGAGACCACACCAGTTTGGATTTTATTCTAGGTGCTGTGGGAAGCCATTGGATGGTTTCAAGCTCAAGGTTACCTCTCACTTGAGCTAAACAAAGAAATAGGGTAACAATACACCCCATAGAAACTAGCCGGAGACAGGCCGAGCACACTCACGTCTGTAATCCCAGCACTTTGGGAGGCCGAGGCAGGTGGATCACCTGAGGTTGGGAGTTCAAGACTAACCTGAACAACGTGGAGAAACCCCGTCTCTACTAAAAATACAAAATTATCTGGGCATGGTGGCACATGCTTGTAATCCCAGCTATTCTGGAGGCTGAAGCAGGAGAATTGCTTGAACCTGGGAGGTAGAGGTTGAGGTGAGTCAGACCACACTATTGCACTCCAGCCTGGGTGACAAGACTGCAACTCCATCAGAAAGAAAGAAAGAAAGAGAGAGAGAGAGAGAGAGAGAGAGGGAGGGAGGGAGGGAGAGAGGAAGGAAGGAAGGAAGGAAGGAAGGAGGAAGGAAGGAAGGGGAAGGGAAGGAAGGAAGGAAGGAAGGAAGGAAGGAAGGAAGGAAGGAAGGAAGGAAGGAAGGAAAGAAGGAAAGAAAGAAAGAAAGAAAAAAGAGAAAGAAAGAAAAAGAAAGAAAGAAAGAAAGAAAGAAAGAAAGAAAGAAAGAAAGAAAGAAAGAGAGTGGCCGGGCGCGGTGGCTCAAGCCTGTAATCCCAGCACTTTGGGAGGCCGAGACGGGCGGATCACGAGGTCAGGAGATCGAGACCATCCTGGCTAATACGGTGAAACCCCGTCTCTACTAAAAAAATACAAAAAACTAGCCGGGCGCGTTGGCGGGCGCCTGTAGTCCCAGCTACTTGGGAGGCTGAGGCAGGAGAATGGCGGGAACCCGGGAGGCGGAGCTTGCAGTGAGCTGAGATCCGGCCACTGTACTCCAGCCTGGCGACAGAGCGAGACTCCGTCTCAAAAAAAAAAAAAAAAAAAAAAAAGAAAGAGAAAGAAAGAAAGAAAGAGCTGAGACAGGACTCGGCCTTGAGAAGCAGGGAGCCCTGTTCATGCCCAGACCATGGCCTGTTCGCTGTGCTGAGGGGAAGGCGACTTGGAGCCTTTATCTCTCAGGACACAGCTGGGTATGTGAAATCCACACGGGCACCTTGGCACCTCTGCAATTGGGCAGATTCCCTAAAGGGAACAGGTCTTCTTGCTGGCCAGGGCAAACAAAGGTGGGAAGTGGCTGTGAAGAATGTGGCTGGTTTTCCAGCCTGGTGGGTGGGACGTGTTCTCTGACCAAAATTGCTGTATGCTTTGCATGAATGCATGAGTGGGCCAGGGCTAGGACAGCCAAGAAGAGCAATCCATTCCCATGACTGACCTTGACTTTTGGCCTCACTTTCATTGAGCTCCATGGGCAAGGCTGGCTCTGAGTTAGCTATGAGTTTCAGGAAAAAAATTTCAACTTACTAAAAATATCAATCCAAGGGTGGGTTTTGGGCTCAACAAAGAAACCCCTGACAGTTTCCTGCTAATAAAATAAATGTATTTTTCTTGGAGAAATAAACCAAATAAGAAAAAATAAATAAAGCTGGGTGCGGTGGCTTGTGCCTATAATCCCAGCACTTCGGGAGGCCAAAGCGGGTGGATCACTTGAGGTCAGGACTTCCAGACCAGCCTGGCCAACGTGGTGAAACCCTGTCTGTACTAAAAATACAAAAATTAGCTGGGCATGATGGCACATGCCTGTAATCCCAGCTGCTCAGGAGGCTGAGGCAAGAGAATTGCTTGAACCCAGGAGACAAAGGTTGCAGTGACCCGAGATCATGCCACTGCACTCCAGCCTGGGTGACAGAGCGAGACTCTGTCTCAAAAAAAAAAAAAGGCAATGGTGGCGGGAGAAGGGGAAAGAAAAATTTTAAAACTTTTGAAAAATTATGTATAGATAATCAACTAGTAGAGGACTGGATCAGAACCAAGATGGCAAAGCAGAAGTATTTAGTGGTTTGTTTTGTTTTGTTTTGAGACGGGGTCTGGCTTTGTTGCCCAGGCTGGAGTGCAGTGGTGTGATCTCAGCTGACTGCAATCTCCACCCCCCCGGGTTTAAGCTATCCTACCACCTCAGCCTCCCAAGTAGCTGGGACTTCAGGTGTGTACCACTAAGACTGGTTAACTTTTTTATTTTTTTGGTAGAGACAGGGTTTCACTGTGTTGTCTAGGCTGATCTCTTGAACTCCTGGGCTCAAGTGATCCTCCTGCCTCAGCCTCCCAAAATGCTGGGATTACAGGTATGAGTCATCACGCCCAGCCAGCAGAAATATTTAGAATCATTAGTTTCCATAGATGGATCAGAAGTGAAAAGAGGGCAATGAATGTGATAAGGAACTAATACACAGAATTAATATCTCTGATATACCAAGAGCTCTTATAAATTATTACACCATTAGCAAATAATTGAGTGCCTCATAGAGTCAGAAGAATTACAAGCACATAAATGCAAATATCTTCTAAGCAAATGAAGATATAAGCACCCTTATAAGGAAGGTTGCAAAGGAAAACAATGAGACATTTTTCATCTGAAAATAAGCAGATAAAAATATTATAATATCAGGTGCTGTCAGGGGTTATAGGGAAATGGCCATTCTCTTGAGTTGCTGATGAGAGGGTAAATTAGCACAACCATTGTGAAAGGCATTTTAAAATTCATAACAAAAGCATTTTTTTAAGGTGCAGACCTATTACCTGGCATTTTCACTTATAAGAATTTATCTTTTTAAAAATTCATGTGTGGAAAGATTCAGCTACAATGTTTGTCTCAGCCATTTTAGAGTATTGGAAATTATAAAGCACTTATGGATCAAAAAATGGAGGATTACATAATGTATTGTAGTACAGCCATACTGTGGAATACCACACAGCCATGAAAATGATGCTGTCCAAGAATGTTCAATGGCACAGGAAAAGGAACCACAACCACTCTCTCCAGCTGGGCATAAAGTGGAGCTGATACTCACCAGGACATAATAGGAATTATTCTTCATCTGTATTTCCCAATTTTTCTGGATTTTTTTTCCCCTACTTTTTTAAAAAGTGAAGAGGGATCTTCTGGAATGTCAGGGACATTCCAGTTTATGCCCACAGTTTGAGACCCAGGAAAATTGGCTTAACATCCCTGTTGGCTGTAGACCCACATGTAAGCCAAAGCCTCACCCACATGGCTTACCTGCCTCAGTTTCCCATATCAAAATCTGAGATGAGAATGCCTGTTCTGCCTCCCTCACAACAAATAGAAAATATGTCTGTGTTCGTTTTCTACTGTTGCATAACAAATTACCCTAAAATGTAGCTGGGTAGTTCTGGTTCAGGGTCTCATTCGGTTGTAGTTAAAGCTGTCGGCCAGGGTTGCAGTCATCTGAAAGCTCGATTGGCGAACGTACGCTTCCAAGCTCATTCTCGCAGCTATTGGCAGAAGGCCTCACTACTTTGCAGGCTGTTGGCCAGAGACCTCAGTCTTTCACCACCTGGCCTCTTCCATAGGCTCAGTGTCCTCACTCATGGCAGCCGGCCTCCTCTGAGTGATGATCCAGGTGAGAGCAAGAGAGCCCAGGCAGAAACTGGAATCTTGTGTAACCCTGGCCACATTCTATTAGTAACACAGACCAACCCTGGTGTGATACGGGAGGGGACTACACAGGGCATGTATACCAGGAGGTGAGATTACAGGGGACCATCCCAAGGTGAAAGTGCTTAACAGGGGAAAGTGTGTTCTAAGGGGCAGTCAGGGGCTATCCATTACCTCCCAAAGTTCTGACTGTGCCCAGCTTTTTTGGAAGCCCTTGGGAGCATGATGGGGCCCACAGGAATAGTGAACAGGGGCAAAAAGACCCCACTCCACTTGTTCACTGAGTGCAGCATGGGGAAGATTTACATCTAAAGTAACAGTGACTATCCCTGAGCAACTTGGTAATCAGGAGGGGTGTGTGTGTGTGGTGTGTGTGTGTGTGTGTGTGTGTGTGTGTGTGTGTATACTTTTTTGGTGTTTTTCGAGTCATCTTCTTTGAGTACGCATAATTTTCTGGTTTTTAAATTTTTTTGAGACAGAATCTCACTCTGTCGCCCAGGCTGGAGTGCAGTGGTACAGTCATGGCTCACTACAGCCTCAGTCTCCTGGAATCAAGTGATCTTCCCACCTCGGCCTCCCAAAGTGCTGGGATTACAGGCATGAGCTAAGTACGAATAATGTTTGTATAATAGCTGGGACCACAGATGTGCACCACCATGCCTGGCTAATTTTTGTGTGTGTACAGATGGGGTCTCACTATGTTGCCCAGGCTGACCTCGAACTCCTGGACTCTAGCGATTCTCTTGTCTCAGCCTTCCAAAGTGCGGTGATTACAGACATGAGTCAAGTATGAAACACATCATTTTTGAAGTTAAAACAGAAATGTCTGAAGACAGTGAACTCATCTGACTCTCAAAAGAGACTGCAAGTGATACAGTGACCCAGCTTTGAAGAAACGGTGCCTCGAGAACCAGGAAGAATCCTGTTCTGGGATGGAGTGGCCTAGGGAGAGGAGGAGATACATCAGACAGCAAACCAGGCCCCTTAGGTTATGAGGCAAGGACCTGCCACCCCATGAACCTGTCCCTCCCCACCCCACCAAGTGGCCAGGGACAGCAGGTGGAATGTGAGAGCCACAGAGTGTGAGCTCAGTGACCTTGGAGCAGCCCCTCATACCACAGTTTGGATCAGATGCGCCTGATGGGAGGTACCAGGGTGTGGGGTGTGGGTTGAAGATGAGCTCAGGTGCAGGTGGATGTGAGGACAGAGCAGGCAGGAGAACCCACACCCCCAGGGAAAGGGTCTACAAACAAGTTGTAGCTTACAGGGGTGGTGAATGGGGGCCACTGTGAGTGCGGAAATCCAAGCCGGGGAGGTGGGTGGTGGAAGCGCACAGTCTGCCCTCTTCTGCCCTTCCGCAATAACTGTGAAAGGGGTGTCATTTGGAATGTCAGAGTTAGAAGGAGGCTCAGAATTGATCGGGATTCATCAATCTCTTAAAGATGAGAAATAAAGAGGAGGCCGGGCACAAAGGCTCATGCCTTTGATCCCAGCGTTTTGGAAGGCTGAGGTGGGAGGATTACTTGAGCTCGGGAGTTCCAAACCAGTCTGGGCAACCCTGTCTCTACAAATGAAAAAATAAAAAATTAGCCAGGCATGCCTGAGTCCTGGCTACTTGAGAGGCTGAGAATTTCTTGAGCCTGGGCAGTCGAGGCTGCAGTAAACTGTGATCACACCACTGTACTCTGGCCTGGGCACACAGAGTGAGACACTGTCTCAATAAAATAAAACTTTCTTAGAAAAGGAAAGTGTCCTGGCCAGGAGCCGTGGCACATGCCTGTAATCCCAGCACTTTAGGAGGCTAAAGTAGGCGAATCACTTGAGGTCCGGAGTTTGAGATCAGCCTGGCCAACATGGTGAAACCCTGTTTCTACTAAAAATACAAAAATTAGCCGGGTGTGGCGGCGGACGCCTGTAATCCCAGCTACTCAAGAGGCTGAGGCAGGAGAGTCGCCTGAACAGGGGAGGCAGAGTTTGCAGTGAGCCGAGATCGTGCCACTGCAGTCCAGCCTGGGCAACAGAGCAAGACTCTGTCAAACAAAAAAAAAAAAAAAAAAAGAAGGAAAGTGTGTCCTGCCAAGACCCGCAGCACTGTGGGTGACCAACTAGGAAAGGGACTCCAGCTCCCAAGAGCTGGCAAATAAAAGAGTGGTTGAATTTTTCTGTGGACCCAGAAGCAGAAGTAGGAGCTTATGGCAAAAGTTAGAAGGAGGCGGATTTTCATCTCATTATGAAGAATTTTCTCAGTAATGGGCACAGTTGTGAGCTGGGGTTGACTGGGAGCGGGAGTGAGGCTGCCTGTGTGTCTCCCGTCCTGGTCGGCTCAATTCCCTCCCACACAGCCTAGGAGCTTGGATGTGTCTGAGAGCAGCGCAGCCACCGCCCTCTGCTGGTAGAATGCTGGTAGCACAGCTTTCCTGCTTGGCCACGATGTAGCCCTCTGGCCAGGCGAGGCTTTCCAGAGAGGAAGCAACACTTTGGGGTCTGAGAGCTCCCTGCTGGGGGCTTCAGGACGGTGGGTAGGAGATATCCTTTGCACAGATGTGCCAGGAAGGCAGGCGAGGCCATCGGAATGCCCGCCAGTGTCTGCAACTCTGGAGTGAAGCCAGCCAATGCCCCAGGTGATTGCATGCCCTGTGTCTTCAGGTGACCCTGCTGCCCTTCCTGTGAGCAAGATCTCCAGAACTGACAGGCGGGATGGGGCACTGGCCTGGGTGTCTGTAAACCTGGGTGTGGCCTGGCACAGCCATCTCCCACTTACTCACTGGGTGACCTCAAGCAAGTGCCCTCCCCAAACTGGCCTTGCACTGGCGGTGGGGTGGAAGAGTAGGGGCCCTGACCGCCAGAGAAAGGCTCGTGGGCAGGGGCTTCTCCATGGAGCACACTCAAAGAACATCAAACTCAGCGGTGCTCCATGACCTCACCAGGCAGGGTCTGAATAAGAGTTTGCCCTGATCCTAGCTACCTTATTCCCTCCTTATCTCTCCCTCCAGCCTTTCCACCGGTGCCCTCATGCTCTGTTCCCTCAGACCTGCCTTCAGGAATGTTCTCAAAGCTTATTCAGAATGAGTCAACAGTGACCAGATATATCCCCCACTACGCGCTCTTTAGGGATATTTTTATTTTATTTTGAGAGCAGCAAGGTGGAGCACCAAAGGAATAGAATCCCTAGTAGTAGAACTTCAGGTATCAGTCAACTAGAGAGTCAGAGATTCTTGTATAAGGCAAAAAGACTCAGGCAAGAAGAAAGAGGAAATCTTCCCCCTTCCTTTTGTACCAGTCAGACCACAGGCTGGAAGTACAGTATTGTTCTCAGCTCCGTGAGCCACACTTAAATTGGGAAATAGAGCAGAAGGTAATCTGAAGAAGGCAGCCATGATGGCGAAAATCCTTCTAGTCCAGCATGAATTGGAATGTTTGTACCCCGCTTCAGCACGCTCTGGAATTCCCCTTGCGGCAGCTGCCTCCCATTTTGCTGTCAGTCATTCATGAGGATTTCACAGTAACTGAGGACAGGAAACAAGCTATGTCAATTCCCTTTCCTCAGTCAGTTCAGCCTCTTCCTCTAGCTCACCTTCCCAGGGAAAGTATAGCCTCAGAGGGCAGGAATAGCATCTTCTAGGCAGAGGAGGGGTGTCCTGTGTCTGGAAAGAAATGGGGACTCGAGGAGGTAGGAGGTGAAGTTGTAGATCCTAGTTTGAGCTTTGCCACTTAGTTGCTGCATGACCTTGGGCAAGACCATGAACCCTTCTGAGCCTCCGTTGTCCCATCTCTTAAGTTAGGGACATAATACTCCTCCACAGAGGTAGTGAGACTCAAGATGCTTATAGACCTGTTTTTATAAAATCAAGGTTATGGAGATCATAACAAGTTAGTACATATTTAAAGTGCTTAGAAAACGTTAACACATTGTAGGTTCTCTGTAAATGTTAGCTGCAATTCCACCTCCTGGAAGAGAGAAATTATTCACTTAACCAGTTTTTACTGAGCACCTTCTCTGTACCAGGCACTGTGGGAAACACTGGGGACCCAGCAGTGAACAACACAGACAAAAACCCCAGCCTTTGTGGGGCCTACACGCTAATGGAGGAGAGAGATAATAAAGTGGATTATAGGGTATAATATAATATAATAATAGAACAGAAATAGAATAGAATATAGAATAGAATAGAATAATGCTAGGAGGAGAAATTGATTAGGGAAGGGGACAGGGGTATGGGAAGGTGGAGAGGTGGCTTAATTTAAATAGAGTGGTCAGGGAATCTGACTGGCTCAGTTTGAGTTGTACGCTCATCCTGGCCCAATCAGCTGTGTGTTTGTGTGTGCAAGGGCACAGTGGGGGCAGATAAGGATATCTGATTGGCTCAACTTTAGTCAGATGCCCATTATGATCCAATCAGTTTAGCGTGTGCTGGCAGTGGCCAACACTTGTAGTGCTAACATGACTGCTAGTGTCCGCATCTATGGGAGAGGGACATAGGAGTCATGATGAGCTGCACAAATCCTCCAAAGGATTCTGAATTGAAGCAGGACTTCTGCCTCCTGGCCCACCTTAGCCTTTAATTTCCAGGGGCCAATCTAGCTTCAAGTCACCTTCCTCAGCTGTCAGGACTGAGGTGCCAGAGGGTGAAGAGTCTGCGAGGATAACCACCACTGACTAAACCTGTCAAATGCCAGACACCTCCACACACTGTCCCTGTTCCCCTGTGACATGGGGCTGTTATTCTCAGAAAGCTGCAGAGGCGGGACTTGAACTAGAGTCCATGAGACTCCCCAGCTGGAGTGCGGGTCTCAGCCGTGGTTCCCAAGTCCTGCTGCCGCCTCTGTGCTAGCATGCGCACACCGCGGCCACCTGAGGAGAGTGTTTAAAATGCTTGTTCCCAGAGGCCCTGACCTGACTCGGGAGGTCTAGCAGTGGTCCAAGATCTGTGTTTTTTGTTTCTTCTGGATTTTTTTTTTTTTTTTAAAGACAGAGTCGTGCTCTGTCACGCAGGTTGGAGTACAGTGGCGCCATCACGACTCACTGCAGTCTCAACTTTCTGGGTCAATTGGCCCTCCCACGTCAACCTCCCCAAGTCGCTGGGACCAGAGGTACGCACCACCATGCCTGGCTAATTTGTTTTCTTTTTTTGTAGAGACAGGTTTCACTGTGCTGCCCAGGGTGGTCTTGAACTCCTGTGTTCAAGTGATCCTCCCACTTCAGCCTCCCAAAGTGCTGGGATTACACGCATGAGCCACGGTGCCCAGTGCAAGACCTGTTTTTAGCAGCACTTTTGGGACTGTGCTCCCCACCAGGCCTGGCGCCCGGGAGGCACCTCCTCCCTCTCCTCCAAGCCATTTGTCAGTGCTCCCCCTTCCTCCCCAAAGCTTGCTCCTCTACCCTTCCTGTAAAGTTCCCAATTGAACCCCAGCCCCCATCACTATATTTGCTGGGTGCACTGCTGGTCATTCCCACTGGGCCTGGGCAGAGACTACAAATAAGAAAATTCCAGAACCTCAAAGGTCACCCTGCACAAAGCCCCATTGTACAGATGATACAAATGAGGCCCAGACAGGGATAGGGCTGGCTAAAGGCCACACAGCAGAGGGTGGAGCTGAGACCCTCCCACTGTCATGCAATGGCTAAGTACAAGGGCCTCTCTCTGCCAGAGAGAAAGCATTTCCTTGGGCAGCTGGGAGGCAGCTTTTCTGGGAAAGGCCAGGTGGCGGTGGGGGGATACTGAGGCTGTGCTCCAGGGGTTTTCAGGGATTTGCTTGGAGAGGCAAAGGTTGTTTGGGAGCGGACCTTCAAAACCTCCATGGGCAGGAAGAAAATAGCTGTCCTTGTCACAGGCCTTGGTGACTTCGTGTTGGGATATTGTCCATCCTGGCTCAGCCCCTGTCCATTCTGCGGATAAAACAACCCTACCAGGTTGGAGGGTTCCTCACACTGCCCAGCCCCATTCTGTGCGTCTCCTGCCTCCCCACTCCTGGTATGTCTGTTCCTGCCTTCACCATCTCCTTCACCACAGCTGAGTGGCCAAGTCCCCTCTACTGTGTCAAGAACAGGTCCTGATCCCTGGTTCAGCCAGCCACAGGCTCTCCGCAGCCATGGAAAAACGTGAACGTTAGCTGGGTTGAGAGTTTCCTGTCCTTTCCTGAAAATCCCCTGCCTCTCGGAGGCCTGGTGAGGCCCAGCCCCCTGGCCCAGGAGACTGCACTGGCCCTCCATGATTAACAGGAGCCCTCCTTTCCCCTGCAAGGTCTGTTGCTTCCTGACAAAGGCCTAACGTGCACTTGACTTTCCTCCCGGGTGACTTGTACGGCACCTGTGCCACTGGCCGCTGGCTCTTCCTGCAGCCCTGGCAGAGTTAGGACCTTTCCCACTGAGTCTGGGAGGATGGCAGACCCAGGTCCTGTTGTGAGAGAAGGAGTCAGCAGAACAGCCTAGGGCTCCATAGTAAGAGCAGGGGGAGGAGGAGGAGGAATTCCCCAATTTCTGTGTCATTGGGAGCCCTTTCTCCCCTCCCTCACGCTGAGCCCCCAGAAGGGCGCCCCAGGGCCGTTGGGCAATAACAGGGAAAATACAGCAGGTGGTGGCTCACGCCTGTAATCCCAACACTTTGGGAGGCCGAGGCGGGCAGATCACCTGAGGTCAGGAGTTCAAGACCAGCCTGGCCAACATGGTGAAACCCCATCTCTACTAAAAATACAAAAATTAGCCGGATGTGGTAGTGCATGCCTGTTATCCCAGCTACTCAGGGGGCTGAGGCAGGAGAATCGTTTGAACCCAGGAGACAGAGGTTACAGTGAGCTGAGATTGGGCCACTACTCCAGCCTGGGAGAAAGGCGAGACTCCATTTCAAAAAAAAAGAAAAAGAAAGAAAAAGAAAAAGAAAAGAAAAGAAAGCAGCTGAGTGTGTCCAGGGATCACAGCCAGCACCAGGCTCAGAAGAGCTGCCCACACTGTGTCCCCTGGGAGCCCAAAAACACAGGCACCACACACCCAAACCCCAGCCTTCATTGCTGGTCCTCCAGTGCTCAGGTAGGGAAGAATTAGGGTAGAAAATATAGGCCGGGTGCGGTGGCTCAAGCCTGTAATCCTAGCACTTTGGGAGGCCGAGACGGGTGGATCACGAGGTCAGGAGATCGAGACCATCCTGGCTAAAACGGTGAAACCCCGTCTCTACTAAAAAAAATACAAAAAAACTAGCCAGGCAATGTGGCGGGTGCCTGTAGTCCCAGTTACTCGGGAGGCTGAGGCAGGAGAATGGTGTAAACCCGGGAGGCGGAGCTTGCAGTGAGCTGAGATCCGGCCACTGCACTCCAGCCCGGGCGACAGAGCAAGACTCCGTCTCAAAAAAAAAAAAACAAAAGAAAATATAGCCCTAGGTTACTGGAAAGATAGTGGATCTGGCTAGAGGCCAGGGGACCACTGTACCCAGGGTGTGTTCACCTCCCTTCCTCCTCCAGCAGCCCAACTCTGCTTGACAGTAGAACCCAGTCCCTGCCCTGGCCCTCTGAGCTGGTCAGGCGGAGTGAGGGCCTTCCCGGAAATATCACCTGCTTCTCACTTGTGGATGAGTTCAGTAGATATTTACTGAGACTCTACTATGGGCCTGGCAGTATGCTGGGTGTGGGGATACAGTAGTGACTAAAACAGACAGAATGTGGTAGAAGTGACATCCAAGGGAACCACCCCGTCTTATTCATCTCTAGGGGGCCAGCTCCAGGCCCAGGGAGGGTCCTTGTCTGTGTTTGGTCAGCTGGGTGGAGATTCAACGTATCACCCCAGACTGGCAGAGCTGGAAGGGCCCTGATGGTTCAGGTCCACTGTGCAGACACTTTCCGAGCACATGCACCAGGGAGGCTGGCCATGCTAGGCCAAAGGGTCTGTACAAAGATGGGTTAGACACATGCCCCACCCACGGAAAGCTCACCCTTGGTGAGGGTGACAGCCATGGCAGCCACTAAGCACAGTACAAAGGAGGGTCTGGTCCCAGGGGCTGTGCAGAGCACAGAGGCAGAGGGAGGAAGCTAACCTGCATTTTGCAGTTGATAATAATAACTACCATTTATTGAGTGCTTCTGTGGGGCCAGGCGCTGTGCCCAGTGAGTTTGTATTTATTGGTTCACGAGGACACTGAAGCCCTGGGAGGAAGGAACTTGCTCGGTCAGTCTTTAGCGTGAGCTGAGCCAAACTAGACCCTGACTTCTAGGGGCTCGGAGTGCAATACGTTCCTTCTCCCACTACCCCAGGCCCTAAGGATCAACCAGTCTCCACAGATGCAGCAGAGAGAAAGCTTGGGATGGGAAGGGTCATCTCAGCATTGGGCTGTTCACTTACAATGTAAAGGACATTTTCAAGGTCATAGATATCCCAGGGTCATTGCCTCGGAGGTGGTACATCTCCTTCTCTGGCCCCTTACATGTCCCTCATGGAACAAGGCTGAAGGTCTGAGTCAGAGGTCCCCTGCCCAGCCCACAGATTCCATGGATTCCATGGGGACAGTGATGGCCCAGGGCTGAGTCACTATGGTGTCTGGGCAGGGAAGATGGTAGGCACTGGGTTCCTGCAGAGAGTGCACGCTCTTGATGGATGGCAGTTCTCTCAGTGGCTACCCCTAAGAGGCAAGGCAGAGTGGCCCAGCCTGGGAGCGTGTGGATGGTGCCATGTGACCCACTCCCACTTCAATGACAACAGTATCTTTGCAGCTGGCAGCATGTGGCTGGGGGAATCATTTGATCCTGAATATAGACCAGCATTGTGTTTGAGACCAGAGGGTGTAAGAAGCATGTCTGTACCTCTGAGGTTTCATTCGTGTCTCACACTCTGCTGGATTATCTCATTTAAGATGAAAGTGCAGATAATCTCTTGGGAAGGCAACAAACATCCATGAAATAAAGCAAACAATACAAGACAGTGCTAAATGGAGAAGCAGGACAGTGTCATGGTTAGGCCCAGAGCACCACAGAAGGCTCTGCACCGTGCAAATGGTACCCCCTTGAGTTGTACAGTGCACAGTTCATGCAACTGTAGAAGGGATCCTGATTAGGTCCACCGTTTATGGCATCATTAATTCAATAAAATTTGATGAGAGCTTACCGTGGGTCCAGCACGATTCCAGACACTGGAGTTATAGCAGAGAACAAGACAGAGCGCCACCCTGCATGGAGCTTACATTCTAATTTGAAGGTCAGACAGACTAAGGGTTGAGTCCTGGCTTTGCCACTGTGTTAGTTAATCTCACTGAGCTTCAGTTTCCTCATCTGCAAAATGGACACAATGACCTGTACTTCGTAAGGTTATTGTGCTGAAAAATTGAAATAACACTTAGCTTCAGGTCTGACACATGGGAAGCCCTCAGTTAATGATAGCCAGCACGATCACAAATGCTGTGGGAAGAAGGGCTTAGAAAAGCTGAGGGAAAAGGAGCCAGAAGCAGTGACTCACGCCTGTAACACCAACACTTTGGGAGGCTGAGTTAGGCAGATCCCCTGAGGTCAAGAGTTCTAGACCAGCCTGACCAACATGGTGAAACCCTGTCTCTACAAAAATGCAAAAATTAGCTTGGCATGATGGCAGGTGCCTGTAATCCCAGCTACTCAGGAAGCTGAGGCAGAAGAATCGCTTGAACCCAGAAGGAGGAGGTTGCAGTGAGCCAAGATAGTGCTGTTGCACTCCAGCCTGGATGACAGAGCAAGACTCCATCTCAAAAAAAAAAGAAAAAAAGAAAAGAAAAGAAAAGTTGAGGGAAAAGGAAGACCACAAGATGTGAAGTGCACTAAGTTGTCTCAATGGGAGCAGGAGTTGGGGCATCTCTCGAGGGGTGCAAAAGCCCAGAGGAGCCAGCCTTTCTTTTTTTTTTTTTTTTTTTTTGAGACGGAGTCTCACTCTGTCGCCCAGGCTGGAGTGCAGTGGCCGGACCTCAGGTCACTGCAAGCTCCGCCTCCCAGGTTTACGCCATTCTCCTGCCTCAGCCTCCCGAGTAGCTGGGACTATAGGCGCCTGCCACCTCGCCCGGCTAGTTTTTTGTATTTTTTAGTAGAGACGGGGTTTCACCGTGTTAGCCAGGATGGTCTCGATCTCCTGACCTCGTGATCCGCCCGTCTCGGCCTCCCAAAGTGCTGGGATTACAGGCTTGAGCTACTGCGCCCGGCCAGGAGCCAGCCTTTCTAAGGACTGTGTCACAAGGAAGGCAGGCAGGGGGCCAGTGAGGAGCACCCTGATTGGGGACCATATTTTCCCAAACCAAGGATCAGGACACACATGAGCTGGCAGAGAAGATCTGTGTTTCCTTAGAGAAGAAGTCTGGGAAAAAGTGTGGTCATCCAAATATTGGGATTGGGGCAGATATCACTATTTTCCTAGGACCTGAGACATCACGTTTAAAATTGGGTCTGTCACACTTGAGAAGTGCGACCCCTGTAGGGTTGAGCAAACCGAAGAATAAGGTTAGAGGGCAGGTGGGGGTGGGAACAGGGTGTGCGTGCCCCTCGAGGGCCAGGCAGGTAAGTTGGATCTGATAAGACGGAGAAAGGGGAGCTGACTCAGGATTCCTGCTGCACACTGGCTGAGTGGCCCAAATCTCTGTCTCTCTAGGTCTCAGTTTCTGTCTCTGAAAAGTGGAGACATTGTTGAGGAGCAGAGATAACACAGATGTGGTTATCTGTTGCTAGCAACAGAAATCAGTGCCAACCCCAGTCCTCTTATGCAGGGAGGGTTTAGGGGCTTCATAGATTTGAAGGGCTAGGGCTGCGGCAGTGAAGAGCCAGACTTGGAACCAGATCAGCACCAAGACAGCTCCCAAGGGCCCAGTCCCAGCTCACCCTGGGTAGGAGTCTGATTGGCCAAATCCAGTCCCACACCCTGTCCCTGGACAGCAGAGGACCCTGGGTAGGAGGAGCCCCTCCTTCAGCTTTGGTGGTGGGGCACTGCATCCCACCAGGACAGCCCACAGTGGGAGAGTCCTCCAAATCAGGAAGGGGGCTTGGATGCCCAATTGCCAAAAAATCCTACAGATAGTTACGTATGCCGTGGAAGATTCTGTCTGGAGGAGTTGCACAAGGAAAGTAATAGTTATAGAAGGTTGATCTTGCTCTGGGGTTCAAGAAGAGACCAGCACCGTGGAGACTAATTAGAAGACTGGAGTGCCTCAGGAAGGCTACGGGCAGGGTGCACCTGGAGAGGAAGGAGCAGATGTAGAGGCATTTGTGGGGATTAACTCATCAGAGGCCTCTGGGAATCCTCTCTAAATACAGAGAGGTACAGGGAGTCTCAGAGGCTTAGCAAGGGGCTCGGGATGTTTACAGCTGTCAGGGCTCTAAGAGATCACGTGCCCCCTGATTGACATTCTTTGATCGACTAGATGCTGTGCTGAGGACTGCTGGGCTCAGGCAGGACTCAGTGAGCGACTGGCAATGCCTGTTATAGATACAGAAACTCCAGGAGGGGCAAGAATACCACGTTTATTATCCCTGCCCCCCAAAAATGTCTCACTTTTCGCAGGGAGAGACTGAGACCTAGAGAGACAGAGATTCAGGCCACTCAGCCAGTGCAGAGCAGAGCTGAGATGAAAACCCAGGTCCCCTGAATCCCAGGCTGCTGCCTGTCTGCTGTAGTAATGCTCCCCAAATCCCAGGTGGGCTGGGCAAAAAAATCACAATTCGAAACAAGTTTCCTTTCACGCTACAGGAGAGGTGTGGGGAATTGGGGTGTTACAGGAAGGGCACCTGGCGGGAGAGTCCTCTTTCCTCACCATTCCTTGGGCCAGATGGCAAACGGAAGGAGGGGTTTTTATACTTTTGGCAGCTGCCCCCGCACACAGGAGAAGTTCTGGTGGGTCCTCTATTGAGAGGGTCCCTGGTGTGGCAGAAAGCCAGGCCTCTGGGCCAAAAAGCGGAGGGCAGACTTAGGAACCTGCTCCTGACCTTGACGGAGCTCCACCTGCCCAGGATCCACCATGCCTATATGTCTCTCTAGGCCACCTCCAGTCGGGGTAGCTTCCTCTGGGGAGGGGATCCTGATGTTCAGGAAGGCCTCTGGTGGGGAGCCTGAAGGATGAAGGCCTGTTTGGGGCCCAGTCATGGGAAGATACTGAAGACCCCAGAGCTGACTCCCTTGTTAGTCCAGACCCCGTACCCCCAGCCCTCCCACCTGCTTGGAGAACACGGCTGTGTGGTGGGGGAGGAGAAAGCCAATGCTAGTGATGGCAGCCTCGAGATGGTGCAAGCACTGTCCTTTTCTTTTGATTTTCTACCTAAACCAGAAATGTGCTTTTCCCACAATTTGCATGGATGCCATCATGTAACTTTTTTTTGCCACTTCTCACGTTTCCAACAGTTACAGTATTTGTGTACCACACCCTCCCCCCCACTGTAGGATATTGAGACAGCACGGTGGGACTGGATGTTGGGAGTCTCACCTTCCCTCTGCAGTCTCCCTGCCAGTCACATTTAAGGCCTCGAATGCTGGGAAGCTGGGATTTCACCATCTCAGGACACACCTGCCTCACCTCCCTCCCTGCGGAGCATGTTCTACCTCTCAACAAGAGAGTGCGACCTTTATCAAGACCACTGTCATCATGGTGCTCACAGCCTGGTGGCAGGGATGAACCAGGAACCAAAGGTCCTTCAGTGTGGAAGGAGCATTGGAGGCGGAGGTGTATAACCATGTGCATGACATAGGCAGTGGACTGAGGGAGAGTGTTAAGGCAGGACCATGCTGGGATGACAACAGCTCTGATGCCTGGATAAGGAGTTTGGCTTTTAAGGTCTAGGTAGTAGGGAGCCATTGAAGATTTTGGAGCAGGGGAGTTATTTCATCAGAGCTGCATCCTAGGAAAAGTAGGCAACAGTGTGTAAGGTGGATTGGAGAGAGAACTGAACAGAGCAGACATTACAGGGAAGGAGATAAACTAGTGGGCCCACTTCAGAAATCCTGCAAGCTCTAGAGTGAATAAAGCCCTTCACTCAAAATAGATGGCCTAGAAGTCTATCTGAGAGTCTAAAAACCCCAGGAGATTACACTTTTGGGCCAAGCAGCTTTCTCTAAATGGCTCCTGTCAATATGTACATAGATGACCCGCAAGGAGAAATGGACTAACCCAATGTCTCCCAGTCCTCCTTGGAAGGCTTTTGTTTACTTGAATAATTGGCCAAAGCAAGCAGGGTCCTGAAATAGGGGACACAAGACAAGTACGTCTTGATTGGGGTGGAGGGAGAGAAAGAACACAGCCAGAGGCCAGGGCAGAAAGGACCACAGCAGGGGAGCTTATGTGGCACACGTGTGTGTGTGTGTGTGTGTGTGTTGCACGTGCAAGCATATACATGTGTATGTTGGGGAAAATACTTTTCCCCTTCTATAACTATTACTTTCCTGCCTGAGCCCAGCAGTCCTCAGTCACTGGAAAATAGGGAACACCCTGTGGTGGAGCAGGCAGCACTTTGGATGAAGGACATCCATGTTTAGGAGCATGAGACCCCCTCCTGCCCCACAGTGGTACCCAGAGCTCTGAGCCTGCATAAACTCATTCTGGTTCTGTCCCTGCCAAGTGGTGTGACCAGGGGCAAGTGTCCTCATTTAGTCGGTTTCTCTGGGTAACACTAATTAAGATAATGTCTGTGCAAGTGTTGGGGGTTGTGCAAATGTGAGTTGGGGGCAAAGCCTCCTTCAGGCCCAGGAGCCTGGAACACAGGGAGTCTGATCTCTGCCTGGGACTTTGGGGAGGAGGACTACAATACCTGTTTATGATGACTCTCTCTTTTAATATTAACTTCCAGTCATAGAAGAGAGAGCCAAGAAGTCTGTAAGCAACCTAATCAGATGGTCTGGGATGCATGGGACAGCATGCAGTGAGGGAAAGTGATGATAGGGGTGGCTCATGAAAAAACATCTTTCATACTGAGGCTTGGGATTCCGGCAGTAAATCACCCATCCGCTGGGTTCAGCATTATCCACTGCCCTGGGTTCTCCTTTACATGCTCATCACCTAATGTGACTTCTATCTTCCTATTTGCTTTACCTGTGGTTTCTACAAATGAGCCTGTATTAAATGTGCATGATAATGTTCTTAATTTTGTTTGGGGAGACAGTCTCACTTTGCTGCCCAGGCTGGAGTGCAGATGTGCAATCTCGGCTCACTTCAACCTCCGTCTCCTGGGTTCAAGCAATTCTCATGTCTCAGGCTCCCAAGTAGCTGGGATTACAGGCATGTGTCACCACATCCAGCTAATTTTTGTATTTTTAGTAGAGATGGGATTTTGCCATGTTGCCATGTTGCCCAGGCTCGTCTCACACTCCTGAGGTCAGGTGATCCGCCCACCTTGGCCTCCCAAAGTGCTGGGATTACAGGTGTGAGCCACTGCACTCGGCCGATAATGTTTGTAATTGCTCACCCTCCCCAACAGGAGACAAGACTAACCTTCAGCTGCTATCTCTTAGAATGCACAAGTGTTTCAGGTGCTCCAGGAGGCAGGAGGTCCAGGCCCCAGCAGGCTACGGAGCCTCTAGGGTAGTGGTTCCCAGTCTTTGCTGCTCATTGAAATCAGTCTGGGAAACCTGCTAAAAATACCAGTGCCTGGCTCCTGCCTCTCGGATATTGGGATTAAATTGATATTTAATTGTTTGATTAATTAATCACTTTATTTTATTGATAATTAAGTTGATATTGCTCATTGGGTATTGGGATTATTTAAACTCCCAGGTGATTCTAAAATGTAGCCAAGTTTGGCAAGCTCTAGGCAGAGGAGAGAGACTGGGTGAGAAAAAGAGTAGGAAGGGAGGGTCTCCAAGAACAAATCTAATGGGCTTCATGACTGAGCTGCCACCGACCCATTGTGGGAACCACACTAGAAATGTTGAGCTCCTACTTCTGATTTTTTCTTTTTTTTTTTTTTTTTGAGACGGAGTTTCGGTTCTGCTGCCCAGGCTGGAGTGCAATGGCACAACCTCGGTTCACTGCAACCTCAGCCTCCCGGGTTCAAGTGATTCTCTTGCCTCAGCCTCCTGAGTAGCTGGGATTACAGGCATGTGCCACCACACCCAGCTAATTTTGCATTTTTAGTAGAGACGGGGTTTCTCCATGTTGGCCAGGCTGGTCTCAAACTCTCGACCTCAGGTGATCTGCCCACCTCAGCCTCCCAAAGTGCTGGGATTACAGGAGTGAGCCACCGCGCCCGGCCTCCTACACTGATTTCTAACGACTTTCCTCCCTGGTTTACTTGGTGTCTCATCTACATCCTGAAACAGAAGCCAGCATAGCAGAGATGCCTTAGAGGCAGACAGCCAAGTGCAGATGATAGCTCCTCACTTCCCAGCTGAGTCACCTTGGGCAAGTCGCCTCCAAGAGCTCAGTGTCTCATCCATAAAATGAACTGCTACCAGAGGGTTATAAGGATTTAATAAAACCTTATAGGGTTGTTACAAGGATTAAATTTTAAAATGTCTATAAATTGCTTAATATGGCCAGGTGTAGTGGCTTATACTTGTAATCCCAGCAATTTGGGAGGTCGAGGCAGGTGGATCACCTAAGATCGGGAGTTCGAGACCAGCCTGACCAACATGGTGAAACCCTGTGTCTACTAAAAAAAATTACCTGGGCACTGTGGCACATGCCTGTAATCCCACCTACTTGGGAGGTTGAGGCAGGAGAATCGCTTGAACCCAAGAGATGGAGGTTGCCGTGAGCCGAGATCGCACCATTACACTCCAGCCTAGGCAACAAGAGTGAAACTCCGTCTCAAAAAAAAAAGAAAAAATTGCTTAACACAAGGCCTGGCACTTTGCAATCACTCATCAAATAGTCTTTGATTATCACTATTGTCTTCTTCATGGTAGTTCTGGCATTGCCATCCCACATCTTTTTCACGTGGACTCAATGTGGATTCCTGTGTTCTGTGCTGGTACATCAGAAGCATGGCACTCTGTGGTTGCAGGTATGTCTTGCTTCATAAAGTAAAAAGGGAAACCATGAAAAAGTAGTAAGGGTATCAGACCAGGGTCTGGGAATCTGGGAAGCCCAGAGAGGCCAGGAGTTATGTTCAAGGTCACTGGGCCAGTGAGTGCCGGAGCTGGGTGTGGAAATCCTGCCTCCTGCTCAGTCTGTTATTTCTGCCTCACTAAGCTGATTCTCTAGGTAAGAAAACATTTTGCTTCCATGTACAAAATTCAGCTCTGCAGTGATGGGAGAATCTAGGAAGCCGAAGCTGCAATACAGGTTGGTTTGAAACTGTCTCATCCCCAGTCAGTTCACTGGGTTCAAAAAAATCCTGGACAGGGGCTGAGAGCACCCACCGCTCCCCTGGACAGCCTGCTGGGTGAGCTACACCCACGGACTCACCATGCCACCAGACTTTCCAAGAGAGGGCCCAGCCATAGCTGCCTGAGTGCATGCCACACACACACACACACACACATTGAAATGCACTTTCAATTAATTATATAATTTTATTTAATTTCAAAGATGTATTTTCCCTGGTCTTATTCTGTTTTATGTTGCTGTAACAAAAACCACAGACTTGGCAATTTATAATACACAGAAATGTATTCGGCTTACGGTTCTGGAAGCTGGGAAGTCAAAGAGCATGATGCAGGTATCTGGCAAGGGCCTTCCTGCTGTGACATCCCATGGCAGAAGGTAGAAGGGCAAGAGAGATAGAGCAAGAGAAGACCAAACTCACTTTTATAACAAACCCACTCACAATAACTAACCCACTACCAAGATAAAGACATTAATCCATGCATGAGGGCTGTGCCTAATCTGACCTAATCATCTCTTATAACCACTTCCCAACACTGTAGCATTGGAGACTAAGTTTCCAACACGTGAACTTTGGGGAACATATTCAAGCCATAGCACCCTCCAAACCATCCATGTGGTAACAAGGGTGTAGAGAAACCTGTATGAACAAATACATTTATGTTGCACAAAAGCTTTCGAAACATGTAAATCTGGTAGGCACCAGTCTGCATATTATTCTTTAAGACCTGTTTGCTTGAAACCAGAGAGGAGTATTTTTCAATCAAGGCTATGGGAGGTGTGTTTTTTGTAATAGTATCTGTTTTTTAATAACAATTTTATATGTTTGTTAGAATTAGAAGCTGCTAGTAATATCCAACTATTCACATGTTGTCACTATTAGCATTTTGATGTATTTTCTTGTAGATTGGTTTTTTAAAAAATAGATAGGGATCCTTTTATATGTACAGGTTGAGCATCCTAAATCCAAAAACCCAAAATCCAAAATGCTCCAAAATCTGAAACATATTGATCACCGACATGATGCTCAAAGTAAATGCTCTTTGAAGCACTTTAGATTTTGGATTTTCGGATCTGGGATGCTCAACCAGTAAATAAAATGCAAATATTTCAAAATCTGAAAAAAAAATCAAAATCTGAAACACTTCTGGTCCCAGCACTTTGGATATGTGATACTCAACCTGTATAGAACTTGATTCTGTTTTACTAAGTGTAGATCTTTAGCAATGCTCATGCCACGAAATACTCTTTGAATATATGATTTTAAATGACCTCAGAATATTCAATTATATGGGTGTACTGTAATTTATTTTGACAATGTCCCCATTGCTGTCCCTATGATAAATAACATGGTGGTGACTGTTTTAGTGTGCTTCTCTGTTGATTTCCCTGGGGTATATTCCCAAAGCAGAATTATTGGTCAAAGTTCATGAACCTTTTAAAAGTGTTGGAGAGGTTCCATCAAGTGGATCTCCGGAGAAGTTGCCCTACTTGACACTCCCACTCATCCTGGAGCAGGGCGTCCATGCCCCTCTCCTGGGGCTGGGGATCAGGTTATATCTAAAAGACACCCTATCTGCCAATAACTCTGTCTGTTGGCATTGGCACACAGGGTATATTTGAGATACAACCTGATCCCCAGCCCTGGGCTCTTCCTTGGGAAGACTCAGAGTGCACAACAGCTGCCATTCAACATTTGACATTGAAGGGCTGTCCCAGCAAAGAAGGGCTGGATTTGTTCTGTGAGCCCTCCAGGATAACACCCACAAGAACAGGGTGAAGATCTCCCTAAGGGTTATAAACTCCAAAGAATAGGTCTCTTCCTCCACCCCCCACCCCAGGCAGCAAAGTCTCTGCCCCAGCTCTGTTGAGACTGAAGTTCTCTGAGGTTGAAGGACCAGATGGCAGGTTAGAGCCCTGGACTTCTGAGAACCCTACCCCTGGGATAATTCTGTGAGTTGACCATCTAAACAGTCATTGTACAGTCATGTAACATTGAAAAATCTTGACTCCATAGAAGCTCACTAAATCTCTGTTTTCTTAGTTGTAAAATGGGCTTGTGATGAGGATTAAATTTGATTATATTTGTAAATCAATACAAATGTGTTTATATTAATATACTATTACATTATCAATAGGTATGTATCAGTGTTGGTGTAAGTGGATTAGTATGAAGCATGAGAAAACAGCATTGTATAGCAGTTAGGAACCAGGCTTTAGCGACAGAACCAAGTTTGGTCTCTGGTCACACTCCCTATACAGAAACGGTAACTTGTACAACAGAGGCATATGTGGGGCTTGGCGATAAAATTGCTCACATTTAAAAAAAATTTACAGTCAGCTTCCTTTACAACATTTGACAGAGGCATTATGTTTTTTCTTTAATTTTTATGTTTGTTAAAGTAATAAATGTGCAGAGATCAGAAGGTCTAATAATGCTGTATAGCCTGTAGCACTGCAAAGTGATGTGCTGGGGTTGGCTTGTGCTGGCTCGTGAGAGCCTATTGGTAAAATTTCTAGAAATTTAGGAGTTTTGCAAGCTGGTTGTTAAACAGAGCCATTATTATAAACTACATTGAATAAACTTACAATTAAGTTATAGTAAAAGCAGAAGTACTAAATATTAAAAATTTATTACTTCCCAATTATTTCACTATTATCTGTGTTCTTGAGGTTATCTGTGCCTATTACATTTCCATAGTGGAAATATTCTGTAATAGTGTGCTGAGAGCCTCTTCTATCTCTGTATCTGGTGACATTAGCCTGAAATCACTGATCGTGGGAATATTTACACCACAAAAATTGGCAAACACTATGAATCAGTGCCTTTTTTAATCTGGAGACCCAGTTGTTAAGCATCTACAACCCACTACTGCCTAGAGCCACAACCCCTGTCCCGTCTTGTGACACCTCTGCATTTCCTACTCTGATTTTAGCTGTTTCTTTATGCACTTACCCCCATATTTCTTAATTACATGCTTCTACCACTGCATCTTGATTTTCAAGTATTAGACATGGCCTATTGGCTCCCTATTATGGAAAATGAGGCTCTAGCTTTTTTCCAGCTCTGTCTCTCTTCTTACTACACACACATACACACTTTCCTTGCCTCTGTCTTCCAAGTACAGCATAGCACAATTCTTGCTTAAGGTATAAATATTTGGCCAGGCACAGTAGCTCAAGCCTATAATCCCAGCACTTTAGGAGGCTGAGACGCGCGGATCACGAGGTCAGGAGATTGAGACCATCTTGGCTAACACGGTGAAACCCCGTCTCTACTAAAAAATACAAAAAACTAGCCAGGCGAGGTGGTGGGCACCTGTAGTCCCAGCTACTGGGGAGGCTAAGGCAGGAGAATGGCATAAACCTGGGAGGCGGAGCTTGCAGTGAGCTGAGATCCAGCCATTGCACTCCAGCCTGGGAGACAGAGCGAGACTCCGTCTCAAAAAAAAAAAAAAAAGATATAAATATCTTATTTTTTACATTATTACAATCATGTAAATATTGTACATAAAGCATTAAGCACTGTGATCACATTAGTTTTCTTTCTTTTTTTTTTTTTTTGAGACAGAGTCTCACTCAGTCATCCAGGCTGGAAGAGAGTGGCATGATCATGACTTATTGTAGCCTAGGCCTCCTGGGCTCAAGTGATCTTCCCACCTCAGCCTCCCAAGTAGCTGGGACTATAGGTGTGTGCCACTACACCCAGCTAATTTTTTTGCTGTATTTTTTGTAGAGGTGGAATTTTGCCATGTTTCCCAGGCTGGTCTCGAACTCCTGGGCTTAAATGATCCACCTGCCTTAGCCTCCCAAAGTGCTGGGATGCAGGTGTGAGCCACTGTGCCCAGCCTACGTTAGCTTTCTCAGACAACATTTTTTCTTGGAGGTAATAATTGCATTTTTAAATTTGCTTGATGTCTCTATAGAAAAGTGGTTTTCAAACTTTTTTTAAGCAATGGAGCTCATCAGTCTCTAGAAAGACTTGTCTTCTTCCTGAGTGCAGGACTGTGGCCACTCCCCCTTCTAAATAGGCTCCTCTCTTTTCAGAATAGGTTCCAGTGATGTTGCCTAACCTGCCCCTCCAGTGTATCACCCATGGGTTGCTGGCTAGAAGCTCCTGTTATCTGATGGCCACCTATTGACTGGTTTGGTGCCTCTCAGATTTGCCTGGGCTGGGCTGGCTGCCAAACACTTAATGCAGACAGCCTTGCTCAGGGAGCACTCCAATGCAGCTTTTGAGATCAGACAGAAGGAATGACTCTGTCAGAGAGTAAGTGAGCTGTGGTAGCAGATGATACAGGGCCTATCCGCCCGTGAAAAGTCTGAGCTGCAGGAGGGGAGCTGGCCAACAGTGACCAGTAGGGTTCAAGAACACTCGCTTTTGAGAATCACACCTGTGTGGAAATCCCAGCTGTGCTTTCAGCTGCTTGACCTTGGGCAAGTAGCTTAACCTCTCTGGGCCTTAATTTCCTCATATCTAATTAACAGGGTTGTTTCCAGAGTTAAAGATAATGTGTGCAACCCTAATAAATCTCAGAGTCACATGTGACCCAGCCCCTGCTTAGAGTCTCATTTTAAAAAATCATCTTCAGCTGAGAGCAATGGCTCACGGCTTTGGAATGCCAAAGCAGGTGGATCACCTGAGGTCAGGAGTTCAAGACCAGCCTGGCCAATACACGGAAACCCCATCTCTACTAAAAATATAAAAATTAGCTGGGCGTGATGGTTGATGCCTGTAGTCCCAGCTACTCAGGAGGCTGAGACAGGAGAATCGCTTAAACCCGGGAGGTGGAGGTTTCAGTGAGCCAAGATCACGCCACTGCACTCCAGCCTGGGCGACAGAGTGAGACTCTGTCTCAAAAAATAAATAAGTAAATAAAAGTTAATATTAAAATTTAAAAACTTTCTTTTTTCTTTTTATTTTTTTGGAGACAGAGTCTCACTCTGTCACCCAGGCTGGAGTGCAATGGTGCGATCTCAGCTCCCTGCAATCCTCGCCTCCCGGGTTCAAGCGATTCTTGTGGCTCAGCCTCCCAAGTAGCTGGGATTACAGGTGCCCACTGCCATGCCTGGCTAATTTTTGTATTTTTAGTAGAGACTGGGTTTCTCCATGTTGGCCAGGCTGGTCTCAAACTCCTAACCTCAGGTGATCCACCTGCCTCAGCCTATCAAAGTACTGAGATTACAGGAATGAGCCACCGTGCCTGGCCTAAAAAATTATATTCTAACAGCTCAAAAGTAATTTAAAATATATGCCAAACCTAATTACATCTTTCATAGAATATTCAGTATTCATAGAATATTGATATCATAACTGATATCAACACTCTCCAAATCCTTTTTCTCTATCCTCTAATTTTCCACTACATACAACATCAGTTAGGTTCTCCTGGGTCCAGCCTCTGAGGCTTTTTTCCCCTCTCTTTCTCTGCCTTATTCTGCATCTTCCATACCACTGCCGTTTTCTCCAGTCCTGTTTTTTCCTCTACCCATCCTGCCATGGCTCTGTTGCAAAAGATCAAACGATCTGGAAATGAGCCGATAGAGATGCAGGCAGGAAGTGGTGGGGAAGAGGTCATGGCAGGACACACACTCTGAAATAACTCTTCTTCATCTCACTGGGAAGTGCCAGGCATGTGCAGTAGCAAGCACTTGGCAGAAATTGGTTCTCTTCCTCCTCATTATTCTGATGAGGAATCTGAAGGAGAGAGCGGTATGACCTCCTAGACCTCCCTCTTTTCTGACCACCTACCCACTGTTAGCAGATGGACAGTAACTGGAGAAACCTCCTTGCTTCCTCTCCTTCAAACTCCCCCAAAAAGTAGCATGAAAAAGACCTGAGAGATGGAAGCATAGCTTCTGCCTATTCCCCCTCCCTTCTCTGCCACCTTTGTAGCCGCTAAACATGAAACAGCTCTTCCACACCCATCCACACCGCTTGTTCCATCCTTTTGTGGACTCACCCCCTCCTAGGAAGTCATGGACTGAGCACCTACTGGGTACCAGACCTGTAAGGGGCTGGAGATTCAGAGACGAGGATGACACAGACTCTGTCCTCAGTTGCTCACAGGCAAACAGAACCAAACTGCAAATCAGATCTGGTTGTGGTTTTGTTTGTTTGTTTGTTTGTTTGTTTGTTTGTTTGTTTTGAGACAGAGTCTCGCTCTGTCACCCAGGCTGGAGTGCAGTGGCACAATCTCGGCTCACTGCAACCTCCGCCTCCTGGGTTCAAGCGATTCTCCTGTCAGCCTCCTGAGTAGCTGGGATTACAGGCATGTGTCACCACGCCTGGATAATTTTTGTATTTTTAGTAGAGATGGGGTTTCTCCATGTTGGCCAGGCTGGGCTCAAACTCCTGACCTCAGGTGTTCTGCCCGCCTTGGCCTCCCAAAGTGCTAGGATTACAGGCGTGAGCCACCGCGCTCAGCTTGGTTGTGTTATGGAGGGAAGCACAGAATGCTGCGAGAGCACAGAAGAAGAGATCTTCACCCACTAAGGTATCAGGGAGGACTTTCTGGAGGAGGTGTTATCTAAGCTGTACGATAATAAGTGCTGTCATATATTGAGCATTTACTGATATTCTCTTCACTAAGTGCTTTGCTGTGCGTATTGGCTCACATAATTTCACAACAATGCTAAAAAGTAGACATCGCTATTCTCATTTTAGAGAGAGGAAACCGAGGCTCAGAGAAGTTCATTAACTTTCCTAAGGCCACAACTTTCACTGCTAAAAGGTAGCAGAGCTGTGATTCAAACACAGGCCTGTGTGACTCTGAAGCCTATGCTTTCAACCACAGGGTACTGTATACCGGTGTTGAAGATGTACACTGCACAAGGATGCTCGTTCATACCGTGGAGAGAATGGCTTGTGTAAGAGTGTATAGGCGGACCCAGAGATTCAGGCCTCTCCGCTGACTCCCGGTGCAGCAGGAAAGAGCCTCCTCCTGATCCAAACCTGACTATGCCCTGGGGGAAGCAGGGAGTGTGGGTCCCAGGGAGAGTAGGTGCAGCCCAGTGTCTGGGTGTGCGTGAACGGGGCAGAACGTGGGCCTGTGTGTGTGCCACCAGGGCTACTGCCCGTCAGGCTTTGGTCATTCCAGCTTGACTTTAAACACTTTTACTTCGTGCAGGGGCACCTTTTCCTCATTTGCAGAGGTGTGTATGAACGAGCAGCAGCCTGCCCCACCACGGCTGTGTGGCCTCCCTGCACCATTCAGTATTGGGGAGGACACAGCCACAGAGCAATGTGGCCCAATCTGACTTGGCCCAGCAGGGCCCAAAGACAAAAATAAAACACAGGTGATTCCTCCAGGACCTTCCAGTCCAGTTGAGAGGCCCAGAAAAAAGGCACTCCATTCAAGGCCACCCCAGGGCCATCAAACTAATCTCCTTCTCTCTCTCTTTCTCCTCTGCAGACAGGCAGGATTGAGCCCAACTACCCCAAGGTCTGCGGCCACCAGGGCAATGTGCTGGATATCAAATGGAACCCCTTCATTGACAACATCATTGCCTCGTGCTCAGAGGACACGTCGGTGAGCGGAGGGTGCTCCTGGAGGAGGGTGGGCTCAGGCCCTTCCCTGCTTCCTCGGGAGGCCTCTCTTCCTCCCCTCCTCCTTCGCCCTTTGACCTTCTTTTCCTCCTCTTTGTCATCCTTCCAGCAAGCCCTACGATGGGGATGGGATGGGAGCTGGGAAAGAACCAAGGGAAAAAATCTCTGCTGGATTCCACAGTTCTGTGTTTTCAGTGTGATTGAGCTTGGAGGTGTTGCTTTTGTAGGTGAGAATTAGAATTTAAAAATTAAGGGTGTGATTCAGCATTCGTCTATGCTCTCTAAAGAAGGGCAAGGGAAAGAATATGAACAAGGAGGGACGGAGAAAAGGAAGGAACTGGATGGGCGTGAGGAAAGGAGCGCCTGTTCTTTGCAGCCTGGGCAGGGTAAATGTACCCTCTGGTTTGTCCTCTCTGAGTCGTGGTTTCTAGGAAAGGAGACTTAGCTAAGAGAAGAGTCCTGACTTTTCCAAGGACCCACACTGGTGACCCAAAATTTGAACTTCATGTTGTCCCAGCATTCAATGAGAAGAGAGAAGAAACAGGAGAAGGGAGATAAGTAAGAGAGATCAGGGAGGAGACAAAGAGAATAGGGAGAGAAGAGATAGGAGAAATGGAGACGGGAGGGAAAGGGGGAAAGAGACAATTTAGAGAGAAGGATAAAGAATCCAGGGAAAATGACCTGGGTGCAGTGGGTTCATGCCTGTAATCCCAATGCTTTGGGAGGCCAAGGCAGGAGGATCACTTGAGGCTAGGAGTTTGAGACAGCCTGGGCAACATAGTGAGACCCCCATCTCTACAAAAAAATTGAATTAAAAAAAAAAAAAACTAGCTGAGTGTGGTGGTGCACACCTGTAGTCCCAGCTACTAGGAAGGCTGAGGTGGGAGAATCACTTGAACCTGGAAGGTCAAGGCTGCAGTGAGCTGCGATTGCACCACTGCACTCCAACTTGGGTGACAGAATGAGACCCTGTCTCAAAAAAAAAAAAAAAAAGAGTTCAAGCATGGTGGCACATGCCTATAATCCCAGCACTTTGGGAGGCTGAGGCAGGTGGATCATTTGAGGTCAGGAGTTCAAGACCAGCTTGGCCAACATGGTGAAACCCCATCTCTACTAAAAATACAAAAATGAGCCAGGCGTGGTGGCCTACCCCTGTAATTCCAGCTACTCGGAAGGCTGAGGCAGGAGAATCACTTGAACCTGGAAGGCGCAGGTTGCAGTGAGCTGAGATTGCACCACTGCACTCCATGCATTTCAGCCTGGGCGACAGAGCAAGACTGCCTCAAAAAAAAAAAAAACAAAACAAAAAAAAAAAAAGAGAGAGAATCCAGGGAAAGTAAAATCTGAAACTGCGTTCTGCCCACTCCTTCCTCAGACTCTACCAACTTTCACCAGTGGAGGTAGGGTCAGAGGTGCTGGCAGTGGTCTTCCAGAGGGAGGGTCCCATACTGTGTTCCACACTGCCCCTGAGCAGCATCCGTACACCAGCTTGGAAGAAAGAGGAGATTTCAGAGCCTCAACTGAGCTGGTGAGGAGGGCCCTTGTGTTCCCAGATGAAGGAGGATCAGCCTAAGCCCCTGATGTTCCCAGGCAAAGGAAGATCCCAGCCTTTTAGTCAGGCCACAAGCATCCACCTGATGCTCACTGGCAGAGCCTGGGTACCAGTCAGATTTTCAGGAATGTTGGAATGGAAAGGAACTTCAGAGCTGATGTCTCCCTGTCTTCCCAGACTGGACTGTGAGCTCTTGGGAGCAGAGACCATAACCTATTTGGTTCTGCATCCCATGCATCCAGCACAGGGCCTGGTACCTAATAAATGCTTAGTAGGTGTTGGGTAGGATCGATGGATGCATGGATGGATGGATGGATGGATGGATGGATGGATGGATGATGGATGGATGGATGGATGGATGGATGGATGGATGGATGGATGGATTGTTGGATGGATGGATGGATGGATGGATGGATGGATGGATTGTTGGATAGATGGATGGATGGATGGATGGATGGATGGATGGATGGATAGATAGCTGGATGGGTTGTTGGATGGATGGATGGACGGATGGATGGATGGATGGATGGATGACTACATTGATGGATAGAGAGATGAACGAGTAGATGGATGATAGATGAATGAATGAAATAATGGATAAGTAAGTAGATGACTGTATGACAATTGGGTAGGTGGATGAATGAAAGATAAACAAATGAACAAGTAAATTAATATAGTCCATCTAATCAGCTGTCCAAAGAAAGAGAGATTCACAGTAAATAGCCTCCATCAGTTCACACGCTGAGGGTGAATGTCAGCTGACACAGTACCTAGTACATGGGAGAGTGGTGAGGAGGTGACTGGAAGGGTGGAGTATGCTTGACCAGCCCAGAATCCATCACAGAGGGCTCCTGAGAGTGGCAGCAGTGAGGGCAGGGCCCTTGGAAGCAGAGAGAGCAAGAGCCTGTAGTGAAGATGGTCCATCAGTCTTCAGCAGCCCCAAAACCAAATTAGGGACTGTGGTCAGGGATCAGGACATAGGCAGGCCAGGGCTGCAGAAGGAAAGGCACAGATGCTGGAGCTAGGGGACACAGAGAGTTCACCGGTTGCTTCCTGGGCTGGGAAGGAGGCAGATGAGCTGGTGGAGGCTGGAGAGCCCAATGGCCAGCACAAGAGACCTGGGCTCAGTGGGAAAGAGGGCAGGTGGAGGTGCTGCCCATCCTTCTCTCCGGGGTTCAGGGAGCCCAAGAAGGAATGCAGTGACCACAGCTGGCTCCATCCCTGCCTGCTGAGGTGCCGGGAGAGTTACGGGAAGGGCTGACCCCAGCTGGTGTCACCAGTCAGCAGGTAGTAGATGCCCCTGAAACTCAGGACTGCTCCTCTACCCACTCTGGGCTGGGCCTTTCACATACATTTAGCCCTTAGAGCCACTCTGTGAGACAGGCATTGCCACTCCCAAACTGAGGATAGGTAGGTAGGTCACAAGCCAGGAAGTAGAGGAGCAGCTATTTTACCTGGCCCACTCACTGCAGAGCCCATGCTCTGCCAAGCTTCCTTGCCACAGACAGCCAATGCCATCTCCCAGCAGCTCCTGTCTTACCCAGAGACCCAGCTAGGATAAGAGATGAGCAGTGCCCGTCTTGATGTAGAGGGGACAAAGTAGACCAGTGCTCCTGAAATCACTGGCCACCCAGGTTCCTCCTCAGGTCTCAATTTCTCCTGCCTGGCTCAGAGTGAGAAGGATCTGCCCAGTCCTAGCTTGGCATCTTATTTAACCTGATATGTGCCTCATGCTCCAGGACCCCAGCTTGTAAACAAGACATCCATGGTTTGTGTCCAAGAAAGCCCTAAGGCTGCTTTCCTGGCCACATGAGCCAAGAGACTCTCTTCAGTTTTGCACACACTGACTGAGAGAGCACGGTATACCTCACACCACCCTGGCTGCTGGGGTCCAAAGAGCTCAACCTTGGGATTTGGTAGACCTGGACTGGAATCTCAGCTTCACCATTTACCATCTGGGTGGCCAAGGGAGTGTTACTTGGCCTCTCTGAGCCTCGCCTTTGCTCATCTCTGAAACAGTAAGATACCTCCCTTTGGCTATGGTGATGAAGATGAAGGTTACCCTGTGTCCTGTAGTATGCCTGTCCCTTCGTCGATACCTGCTCATCTCACTCCTGCTCTGGAAACACCCCTAGCAGAGGGGCAGAGGGGCAGAGGGGCAGAGGGGCAGGGCCCACCCCACCCACCAAAAGGTGGTGCAGAATGAGGTCATTGCATCCATCAAGGTCAAACAAAGGGCCATGCACACAGGATTAGTTTTGAGCAAGGTGCAGAGAGGAGAAGAGGTAGTTAGCTGGACTTTGGAGAAGCAGGACATTGACAGACAGAAAAAGGGTTAGAGAAGGAGTCCCAGGAAGAGACCCAGTATATCCAGTGTGCTTGGCCTGGAGAGAATGCACATACAGTGCACTTAGAAAAGGGAGAGTCATCTAGTGTGGCTGGAGCCCTGGCGTGGTGGTCAGTGAGAGGAGCGGGCAAGAAGGGAGGCTGCGCAGGGCAGTTGGGCCCAAGGAGAGAAGGCTTAGGATGCAGGGTGAGCAGCCCAACTTTGCAGTGAGACCTGTGCTTCTCAAGCCATCTGAGCATCAGTGGACCCTACCAAGTGTGGTGCATGGGAGACACCAGTGGACCCTACCGAGTGTGGTGCATGGGAGACACTACACGCTCCACGGAACCAGGGAAGGGGACCTGTGTGGATGGAGGGGGTCACAGACAGCTTTATGGAGGACATGGGGCCTGAGCTAGCTGGATACAGGTGAATCAGTGGAAAGAGGGGAATAGCAGAGGGGTGTGGCTGGAGGAGTGAAGGGAAGGGACATGGGCTCAGAGCACAGGAAGGGAGGGGTTGGCCTGGGCTGCTGATCCAGAGACAAGGAGATTAAGTCTCTGGATCAGAGAGGAACTAAGCTCTCGCTCCGGCTGCCAGGCCAGCTGCCCCAGAAGTACAGCCCTGAACCCCATCTTGCCCGGGTGTCCACCCCTCCCCACCTCGGGGCTAGGGATCTTGGCACTGAAGCCAACAGGTCCCTGAGGCTGGATCCCAGCCTCTCCTGGAGGAGGCACTCTGAGACCCTGAGGGAGGTGCCTTGCCCAAGGTCACACAGACAGCCTGTGTCCTAGGAAGGTCCCCTGACTCCCAGTCTGCACTCTCAGCCCCTCACTGGTGGCCCTGGTTCTACAAAGGAGGAAACTGAGGCTCAGGGCCATGGTGGACTGGGCTGACAGTTCAGATTCATCCACACTCAACATTGACATCACAGCGTCTGCTCTCCTCAGGGCCCAACCTGGATGCTGGGGGAAAGCACAGGAGAGGCAGCCCCCGCTGCAGCCTGGGAGGGGGTGGGGCGTAAAGGAAATGGAGTTTGCAGCTTCCAGGGGGTGGACAGGAGGTCAGCACTGCTGCCAGGGCCCTGCCCACGGCCTCCCTACCTCCATCAAAGCGCCTGAGGCACAGGCCACCTAGGCACCCTCCCTCCACTCATTCCAGCTGGAATGGTCAACTTGCTGCACACCAGACACGACATTCAGACCCAGGGTTGGGAGGTCAGTCAGCAAAGCTGCTGTGTGTGCCAGGCACTATGCTACATACAGGACTGGGGACGGTGCCAGCCTACAGGGGCCCAGAGGGAAGCTCTTCACAGCAAGTCTGGACCAGTTCCCCTGGTAGTGCCTGCCCATTTCACCCCCAGCCCGCCACGTCCCTCTACTTGTCTCTCAGAACATTCAGAGGACACTGGTGGAATTTCACGAGCCCTGATTTCCCCAGCTCCTTCCCCATATCCTCCAGTCCTGCAACCTCCAGTGAAATCAGTCCCCGTCCCCCAGGATCCATTTCCCCTCCCTGAGCAGGAGGAGGTCCTCTGGAGTCTAGCCTCCATCCCGCCAGGGATCCAGCAGAACATACCCAGGCCCTTCCCCAGGGGCTTCGGGCCCGAGGGAGGGCTGGGGGCCATAACTCTCCCTGGCATCTGGCAGAATCCAGTTCTTTCCGCTGCTGGGTGATGTCACCTATTGTTGAAGGCTATGCTTTTTATAGCTTCTGCCGCAGCTAGGGAGGGTGGCTGGCAGGCGGCAGGGAAGGGCGCTATCGGTTTCCAAGCCTCGTGCTCCCAGCCCTTCTCCGGGGGCCAGCAGCCGCAGAAAGAGAGAGGTTTCTGTCATCTCAAGGAGAGGGAGAGAGTGATCCCAGGAGAGAAGGAGGAGGGAGAAGAGGCAGGTGCCTCTTGCTGGTGGGCCAAGCTCCACATCTTTCCTTTGCCTTTTATCCAGGCTCCTCCATCCTGTGTCTGCTCTCCTCACCCTGTACATGATGCCCCTCCCTGAGGAGCTGGGGGTGGGATGGACAGGATGTCAGCCCTGCTGGAAGCCACCCACCACCCTGCCTCCCGCACACCCCTGCCTCCCGAGCTCCCGAACCAATACTTCTTGGAGCTGGAAGGGAGTGATGCACTTTTGTAGAGGTAGAAGGAGGGTAGCTCTGAGGGGCCAGTGAGCTGAGTGAGTCTTCACCAATGATTTAGCAGCCACAGAGAAAGCAGCAGTATGGCTCCATAGCTAAGCAGCCAGACTCAGAAGTCCCTAGGCTTAGGTTCAAATCCTGGCTCTGCCACTTCCAGGCTCTGTGATCTAGGACTAGTTTCTTTACCTCTCTGAGTACCAGTTGCCTACTACCCTAAAATAGGGATCATCTCGGGCTCTGAGAACTAGATGAATATAAAAGTGTTTTGTGTCCCCTAAGAACTCCATAGACATTAACTGTTACTTTCTTTTCCTTAAGTGAGGGCCCAAGAGTTTTTAAATAACTTGCCCAGGCCAGGCAGTGTGGCTCATGCCTGTAATCCCAACACTTTGGGAGGCTGAGGTGGGTGGATCGCCTGAGGTCAGCAGCTTGAGACCAGCCTGGCCAACATGATAAGCGGAAGGACAGATCATGTCCTCCTCAGGGGGTTGGGTTCAGCCCAGGGAAGAAGGAAAAATCAGGTGCGGGCATGGGCAGAGTGTGGAAGAGAGGAGGAGGGTAGTCTGCCTGATTCCGGTTCTGAGTTTGAACCCCAGCTCCTCCTTTCCCAGCTGTGACACCTGGGCAAGTTTCCTCACCTCCGTGGGCCTCATTTCCTTATCTGTGCAAGGACAGTCATTAGTAGAGTCATAATAATAATAGGCAGCAGTGTCCTTTCATGCATCCAGCACCACAACGACCACTTCATGCATCCTGTAGCAGCGCCCTCCCAGGACGCGCAGCAGTAGATGCTCAACAATGTTTCCTTCTGGGTCCTCAGTTCGCCCCTCCTGCCTCCCTGAGTTTGGTGGGATTTCTTTCCCATATTGGGAAACAGTGAGTCCGGTGCTCAGAAGACGTCAGAATCAAGGGAGACTTTGAGATTCTACCTCTTGTTTAGATGAATGATGATAAACTCAATTTTTAGAATGAACAGAATGATTGACAAGAAACAGGGGGGAGAGAGCTCCAGGAGCCTCCTGGCCCCTAAGCAAACACCTTCAGTTTTCTCTTCCCTGCGGGAGACATCACAGTTACTGTGCTCTTGGAACCAGGCATCATCTCTGTGGATTGGTTAGATGGAAATCTTGGAGCCAATGATTGTGTATTGTATACAGCTAAATTGGAGGCTTCTTGAGGGCAGAAACCATATCTTTTTTTTTTTTTTTTTGAGACAGAGTCTCACTTTGGCACCCAGGCTGGAGTGCTGTGACACTACCTTGGCTCACTGCAGCCTCCACCTCCTGAGTTCAAGTGATTATCATGCCTCAGCCTCCCAGGTAGCTGGGACTATAAGCCCATGCCACCACTCCCGGCTCATTTCTGTGTTTTTAGTAGAGACGGGGTTTCACCATGTTGGCCAGGCTGGTCTCGAACTCCTGGACTCAAGTGATCCACCCACCTTGCATCCTAAAGTTCTGGGATTGCAGGAGTGAGCCACTGCGCCCAACCCAGAAACTATATCTTTTTTTTTTTTTTTTTGAGACGGAGTCTTGCTCTGTCACCAGGCTGGCATGCAGTGGCGCAATCTCAGCTCACTGCAACCTCCAACTCCCTGGTTCAAGTGATTCTCCTGCCTCAGCCTCCTGAGTAGCTGGGATTTACAGGCATGCGCCCCCATGCCCCAGCTAATTTTTGTATTTTTAGTAAAGACAGGGTTTCATCATGTTGGGCAGGCTGGTCTTGATCTCCTGACCTCAAGTGAACTGCCCGCCTGGGCCTCCCAAAGTGCTGGGATTACAGGTGTGAGCCACCGCACCCAGCCCAGAAACCATATCTTATACTGTCCTGTCACTCCCCACACTACCCCAAAACACATTTGTTTGTTTTTTGAAGTAGCTACTAAGGGGTTAGATATCAGATCTTCTCCTAGCTGCTTAGGCCCGTGGTGAACTCCAGCTCCTCCTGTGAACTTCTGTAGCACATATACAGACATTGGGTCCTGTCTGCTTGCTGTAGTGTGTAATAAGCAGCAGATCCCTTAAATGGAGTAATCTGCCCCTTAGGAACAGTGTCATCAGAGGGACTAATAGTCCTAGCCCTAAGTCACGAGCAGTCATGACCCTCAACGTGTCAGAAAGCAGAGATCCAACCAGACACCTCCATAATCATGTAAGCATTTTAAAGATGAAGTTTATGCTGCATTCCATAAAATGGAGACATATTTCATAACGTATGTATTGACTATACAGGGGGCAACAAAGTGCACATGAAATATATAACTTGGCCGGGCTCAGTGGCTCATGCCTGTAATCCCAGCGCTTTGTGAGGCCAAGATGGGCAGATCGCTTGTGCTCAGGAGTTTGAGACCAACCTGGGCAACATGGCAAAACCCTGTCTCCACACACACACATACAAATACAAATATTAGCTGGTCATTGTGGTGTGCATCTGTAGTTTCAGCTACTTAGGAGGCTAAGGTGGGAGGATGGCCTGATCCTGGGAGGGGGAGGTTGCAGTGAGCCGAAATTGCACCACCGCACTCCAACCTGGGTGAGAGAGCAAGACCCTGTCTGAAAAAGAAAAGAAAACTATAACTCAATTACATCTAAAGTTTAACCACTATAAAACTTGGGTATGATCCTTAATTAATATGAAGTAAGCATCCTTAAGTGTTATTCTTTGGTCATCTGCTTGGTAGTATATACATTTTATCTTTACTTAGTATTTATAGCAGCTCTGCTGTATGGGTATAATTGTCCTTACAGGTGTGAAGACAGATGTTCAGAGAGGCTAAGAAACTTGGGGAAAATCTCACAGCCAATAAGGTCAGAGCCTGGATTCTAACGGAGCTGTCAGACCACAAAGCTTCTTGCTTGTTGGCCAGCTGCTCCCTTTCCCATGTGCAGGGACAGTTGGTTTTGTAGCTTTATTAACTGTGCTTATCAGCTGCCTTGCCTTTGCCTTGTCTGCAGTGTCTGCTGTCTCCCCAGCAGGACTGACAGCTACTTGAGACTAAGAACCGTTCCCCCATATCTAATCTGTTTGGCACAGAGAGGACCCGGGTATGTTCTGTTGGGTTGAATATCACTGAGTTAAACAAGGCTCTGACCCAGGGACCTGTGAAGGGGACAGTCCCCAGCAAGGCTGGCTTGCTGGAGAGAGTGGTTTTGCCACTTCTCCCCACCCTTTCCTTCCAGAAATCCAGTTTGGCAAACGCTACTGAGTTTCCTGTTGAATTGAAGTAACCTCCCAGAGCAACCTCTGAGCAGATCCGCAGGGCTCCTCCCATGCCTTATCCACTCTTTGTTTTCAACAAAACCTTTGAATACTAAGGGATTGGAATTCCTTTCCTAGCTACTCAGGCCCACTGTGAACTCCAGCTCCTCCTCTGAGCTTTGTAGCATGTGGTGCTACTGTTTGCTGTAGCCATGGGTCAAGCAGAGCCAGTCTCCTTCTCCCAGTAATGTATTCAGTGATGTCAAAGCAGAAAAGTTTGGAAGATTAACTAATACTATCTAAATGTGCAGATGAAGGTCGGGTGCCGTGGATCACTTGAGGTCAGGAGTTCGAGACCAGCCTAGCCAACATGGTGAACCCTCATCTCTACTAAAAGTACAAAAATTAGCTGGGCGTGGTGGTGGGTGCCTATAATCCCAGTTACTTGGGAGTCTGAGGCAAGAAAATTGCTTGAATCCAGGGGACGGAGGTTTCAGTGAGCTGAGATCACACCACTTCACTCCAGCCTAGGCGAAAGAGCAAAACTCCATCTCAAAATAAATAAATACATAAATAATAAAGTAAATGTGCAGATGAGAAAACCAGGACCCAGGGAGGGAAGTGGCTGGTATCAAATGGGGATAAAGCAAGGCACCTGTCTCCCTCTCTGTGGGATATTTATTCATCTGAGTCCCCCAAGCCCTGCCTGAGACCCTACATCCAACAGTTCTTGGTGAAAACGGCTCTCTTGGTTTCCATCTGTAGCCCTTCATTCCATGAGACTTGAATCCAGTCAAGGGGCTGGAGCCTGGGCACAGACACAGCTACCCCCATCTCCCATCCCCTAGGCTTAGCCCCTAGGCTTCTAGGCAGAGCTGTCACCCCAGCATATCAGCTCGTGTATCTAGAAGGCTTCACACTTCCAAGAGCTCTGCACCCAGTTCAGTTGAACCCACACACGTCTAACAGGTACAGTCTCTATTTTCTGGATGAGGAGCCTGAGCCTCAAGACAGGTTAACTGGCTTGTTCAAAGTCACCCAGCTAGTAAATAAGATTGGAGCCTTGGCTGGGGCTCACCACACAGCCCCCCAGGTGACTCTACCTTACCCTGGCATAGGTTTAACCCAGAGATACCTCAGTTACTGGGTTGCTCAGGAATTAGGGTGTCCTGGGAAAGAGTTTTTTTCTGAGACTTTGGGCCCAAGCAGAGCTTCTTCTTGCCTCAGTGACGAGATATGACACACATGACCTCTGGCCTCCTCTGCCACCAGCCAGCCTGCTACGAGCAAGGCTGACCCCCCTGCAGTTTCCCTACCTGCTGCGCCTGACCCCACACACGCTGGGCATTTTTCTGCCTCCTTACCCCTTCCAACATCCCAACCTGTCTTTTCAAACTTAGTTCAACATCCTCTCTTCCAACACTGCTTTCCCAGACCCTCCCACCCCGGTGCCCCTAACAGCTGGGTTCAAGCTTTCTGAACAGCTCTGTGCCCCCACAGCCTCTCCATCTGCCTACATCACTCAGTGCTGCTCAAGGGCAGGTATGGGCAAGTTCAACACCACACCCCACTGGCTCATAGGAGGCCCTTGGGAGGTGTTAGCGGGGTTAATGAGCCTCAACTTTTGGTTTCAAAGATCTTTCTTGATGGCCAGGGGCAACTATTCTGCTTCAGTCAATGCTTATGTACCAAGATACAGTGTGAGACGTCCCTAGACAGAATCCTCTGCCCCCAAACATCTCATCCCTTTGAGTTTGAAAGCTTCAGAGCTTCCTACTCAAGTGCAAACAAGGGTAGCCAATAGACATGAGAAAAGATGCTTGGTATTTTTTTTTTTTCTTTTTTTTTTTTCGAGACAGGGTCTCACTCTGTCACCCACGCTAAAGTGTAGTGGTGTGATCATAGCTCACTGCAGCCTCATCTTCCTGGGCTCAGGCGATCTTCCTGCCTTAGCCTTCCCAGTGCCTGGGACTACAGGCACATGCCACCACATCCAGCTAATTTTTTCCTTTTTTGTAGAGATAGCAGTCTCACTATGTTGCCCAGGTTGGTCTTGAACTTCTGGGCTCAAGCAATCCTCCTGCCTAGGCTTCTTATTTTGAGACGGAGTCTCACTCTGTTGCCCAGGCTGGAGTGCAGTGGCACAATCTTGGCTCACTGCAACCTCCACCTCCCAGGTTCCAGCAATTTCTCCTAACTCAGCCTCCTGAGTAGCTGGAATTACAGGCGTGAGCCACCACACCCAGCTACCGCCTAGGCTTCTTAAAGTGCTAGGATTACAGACGTGAGCTACCACGCCTGTCCTCGGTATTTCTAAGAATGGAGGGAACACAAATCCAAACACCAGGTGGCATTTTTGACCTATCAGATGGGTAAAAATCCAGTTTTTTAAAGGTATAGTTTTAGAGGCATAATGAAGCAGTCTCAGACTCTGTGGGTTAAAAACTAGGACAGTTTTTGGGGACAATTTTACAGTAACTATAAAAAATATGAAACACGTATAGCCATTTTCCTACAAGAATATCCACACTAATGCACAAACTTGTATTTCGAGCGTGTTCGTCATAGAATGAATTGTAATCATGAAAAAAAAGTGAACAGAACTTAGATGTCAATTAATAGAGGTCGATTAAATTCATCATGGAACGGTCATACAACAGATGCCTCTCTGGCCACTTAAAAAGATAAGGTAGATATTCATGGAGTGGTGTGGAAAGATGCCCGCTATCTGTTATGTGAGAAGAGCAAGTTGAAAGAGAACATGTGTAATAGTATCCCTTCTGGGTAAAAAGAAAGAAGTGTGTGTGTCTACGTGTCTATGTCTGTCATAGGTGGGTGTCTAGCCCAAGCATTAGTCTCCCAACTTCAGGGTCACCTTTCTTCAGTACATTTGGGGACAGAAGGAATGTGTTTTGTTGGTGACTACTGAGTTACGTACTCAGCAGCTTGCTCCCCCGCACCCTCTCAGCCACTTCCAGACCAGTCTTCATCCCTGAACGCCCTTATGCAGGGGCTGTTGAGGAAAGAACACTGGGGTATTCCGGGCCTCCATACATCAGTCCCCTCCCCGCATTCCCCCCTTCCACCATCTCACAGGACTGTGTGGGAGTGTTGGACTTTACTCGAGGTTTGGAGCCACCAAAGGGGATGACAATGGAGATGGGAAAATATTTCTTTTTTTGTTGTTGTTGTTGTTGTTGTTGTTGTTGTTGAGACGGAGTCTCGCTCTGTCGCCCAGGCTGGAGTGCAGTGGCCGGATCTCAGCTCACTGCAAGCTCCGCCTCCCGGGTTTACGCCATTCTCTCGCCTCAGCCTCCCCAGTAGCTGGGATTACAGGCGCCCGCCATCTCGCCCGGCTAATTTTTTGTATTTTTTTAGTAGAGACGGGGTTTCACCGTGTTAGCCAGGATGGTCTCGATCTCCTGACCTCGTGATCCGCCCGTCTCGGCCTCCCAAAGTGCTGGGATTACAGGGTTGAGCCACCGCGCCCGGCCGGAAAATATTTCAAACTCTCCCCAAATTATACACTTTTTCTCAAGTGGGCTTTTGAAATGGATTTACTGAAACTGAGAATGGTGCACCCTTGACAGAATTTGCCTTTCTTACCCTGAAACCTCCCAGTCGACAGGCACAGGAGCTGGCTCTGTGGGGGAACACACGTGAGGGAAATGCTCATTTTTTTTTGTTTTTTGTTTTTTTTTTGAGGCGGAGTCTCGCTCTGTCGCCCGGACTGGAGTGCAGTGGCCAGATCTCAGCTCACTGCAAGCTCCGCCTCCCGGGTTTACACCATTCTCCTGCCTCAGCCTCCCGAGTAGCTGGGACTACAGGCGCCCGCCACCTCGCCCGGCTAGTTTTTGTATTTTTAGTAGAGACGGGGTTTCACCGTGTTAGCCAGGATGGTCTCGATCTCCTGACCTCGTGATCCGCCCGTCATGGCCTCCCAAAGTGCTGGGATTACAGGCTTGAGCCACCGCGCCCGGCCAAAATGCTCATTCTTATAGTCTGAGGAGGCACCAAGAAAGAAAATTTGTCCAAAGAATGCCCTGAGGGGCACCCCATTTCCTAGCCTTGCTCCTAGGACCTCTGGTCTGCCTTTGGCTTTCTTCCTTTTTTTTATTTTTCTGTGACAGAGTCTCACTCTGTTGCTCAGGCTAGAGTGCAGTGGTACGTTCATAGCTCATTGCAGCCTTGAACTCCTGGGCTTAAGTGATCCTCCCACCTCAGCCTCCTGAATAGCTGGGACTACAGGTGCATGCCACAACACCTGGCTGATTTTTTCAATTTTTTGTAGAGGCAGGGTCTCACTATGTTGCCCAGTCTGGTCTTGAACTCCTGGGCTCAAGTGATCCTCCTGCCTTGGCCTCCCGAAGTGCTGGGATTGCAGGCGTGAGCCACTTCACATGGCTTTGGCTTTCTTTAACATGCTTTCTGCGTTTATTCATAGCCTTTGGAATTGTAATCAATTGACTAGTATTACATATTGATATAATGTATTAAATTGTTCTTTTAATGTTGATCATTTACAGTGCTTCTACATTTTCCGTGTAAATGATGTTGCAGTGAACATCTTCATGCATGGAGATTTTTGCTTATATTGTATTTTAAGAGTGAAGTTACTGGGTCAAAGAGTATAATATAAATGTCTTTATGGCTCCTACTAAAGATTGCCAAATTGCTTCCAAAAGAGTTACTCTGATTTATAATACTACCAACATCCATTCAATCTATAACTTCCAGCATTACCTTGCCAACACTGGCTCTTTTTATTTTTTTGGTTGGCTATTTTAGCAGATTACAAATGATATCTCAAGGCTGTTTTTCCTGTTTTTCTTCTTCCTAGCAAGGGTGGAGTTCAGATTTTCAAAAGGATTTTTTTGTTGTTGTTTTATTGTTTTTTTTGGTTTTTGTTTTTGTTTTTTTTTGCTTTTTTTGAGACAGGGTCTTGCTGTGTTGCCCAGGCAGGAGTGCAGTGGATCTCAGCACATTGTAACCTTTGCTCCCAGCCTCAAGGGATCCTCCCATCTCAGCCTCCCAAGTAACTGGGACTATAGCCATGCGCCACCATACCCGGCTAATTTTTGTTTCTTTGGTAGAGACACGGTTTCGCTGTGTTGCTCAGGCTGAAAGACTCTTTTTTTTTTTTTAAGGTGTCCTAAATTATAGTCACATGTGCTCTTTCCTCTTCAACCAGTTAGACTCTAATGAATAATATTAATGATAATAATAACAATTATAATTCCTTAGGCCTTTAGAGCACTTTGCAGTTTATAAACTGTTATACCATTGTGTCTTTTTATTCTACCAGTAGGTATAGCAGGGCAGGGATGTTCCCCCGACTCTTCACCCACCTTATTGATGAAATAGTTGAAGCTGTGCAGAGGAGGTTTGGTTTGAGTGACAGAAGCCCACCAGGGCTGATGTAAATAATTAGGGGGTTGATTCCAAGATTGCAGAGAAACTGCTTAGTCTCTCCCTCTCTGGGGCCACATGGTCTCCTCTCTGCTTCTCTCTGCATGTCCCATCCTCCTCTCTGCAGACCATCTTTTTTTGCTTCTTTATCAGTATTCACAAGACTGAAAATAGCTCTATCCAGGCTTTGCCCATCCTTTCAGCTCAGGCCCCACATCTGCTCAATCTCTGCCTCCCAGTCCACCATCTCTCAGGAGAGACCTGGGGCCTCTCAGCCTCCCAGACGCAGTTCCCTCTGCCCAGGGGTCCATCCTGCGTGGGGGACAGAATGGGGGATAAGGCCATGTGGTTCAGACAGCCAAAGTGGGTCTGAGCAGGGTAGCAGGAAGGCAGAGTCTCCTAGAAGGATGTGGCATGTGAAACAAGGATAGGCTTTTTAACACACTTGCTAAAAGAGGCTCATGCATGTTCTTCTTAGTCAGGCTAGGCCAGAGCAGTAGCAACATGCCAGTAATAACAGTTCTTAGGTCTGCAGAGACTTCCCAGAGAAAAACCTCCCACAGGCAGAGATGGTCTCTTTTTCCTCTCTAGCCACACCCTGAGATCTCCCAGTAGGCCTCAGTCGGGCTTTGCCCATCGCCGCAAGCCAGGAGGTGCCTCATCAGGCAGATCTCTGAAAGCCTGGTGTCCAAGGGAAGGGGCACCTCTCATCAAGGGCCCTCTTGGCCATGTCCACCCAGCCTGGACTCTCATCCCCCTCTGCAGGTGCGGATCTGGGAGATCCCCGAGGGCGGGCTGAAGCGGAATATGACGGAGGCACTCCTGGAGCTGCACGGGCACAGCCGGCGTGTGGGGCTGGTTGAGTGGCACCCCACCACCAACAACATCCTGTTCAGCGCTGGCTACGACTACAAGGTATGCAGTGGGCAGGCAGCTGGGTGGAGAGGGATTGGGGAAGAGAAAGGGGCCTTTTGGGTGCCCGTGGGAAGCACTGTTGGTTCCTAAGCAACCAATATTGCCTCATCTGTTCATTTGCTCCTTCATTCATTCATTCACTATACGCAACTGAGCATCTCCTGTGCACCCTGTCATTCCTGGGGTCCACAGAGGCTGGAGGCATCTTTTCTGCCTTCTCTGGTGGTTGATGGACTGGAGGAGAATGCCCCTTCCATGCCTACACCCTTTGCCTGGCCACTTCTTAACCAAGAGGTGGCAAAAGGGGTAACCAAAGCTGCTGGAGGGAAAAAAGTGGAGCCTCAGCCCCTAGCCCCAGGCACATCCTCAAAAAAGGTGAGCTGCCACATGGGACCTGACAAGGAACATGTATCCTTCTTGCTCTTCCATAAACTGAGCCCAGGCTGGTGCTGGGATCTGACCAAGGATATTGATGGATTTGTGTGCCAGGGATGTATCAGCCTTTCCATATAGAACTCAACAACCCCTCCTGCATCCCAGCACACCCCAGGCCCTGCATGGGGTGCTTCTCCCAGGGCAGTCCAGTGTGGACTTGGGACGAACACCCCAGGACCCTAGCAGCCACTGACCCTGCCTCCCGCGCGTCTGCCATTGCAGGTCCTCATCTGGAACCTGGACGTGGGCGAGCCAGTGAAGATGATCGACTGCCACACGGACGTGATCCTCTGCATGTCCTTCAACACAGACGGTAGCCTGCTCACCACCACGTGCAAGGACAAGAAGCTGCGTGTGATTGAGCCCCGCTCTGGCCGTGTTCTGCAGGTGGAACCCTACATTTTTTGAGATTGAAGGGGAAGGTATTGAGGGCTGGGGCTCAGCTTTCAGCAGGCCTGGAAAAACAAAAGGCTGTGTCAGCCCCCTTCTCCAGTGCATCTCACTGCACCTCTGTTGAACAACTTTGGCTCTCCTGGACCCTTCTCAGCTCATAGGAACCCTGCCTTGTTCTGGGTGGGGAGGGACCTTTCCTGTCCCCACTGCACCCTCTACCTCCAGACAGGATTCTTCTGGCTTGCTTTGGGGGCTGAGCTGGTGACACCCTTCAGTGCATATATCCCCAGGTGTTAACCAAGTCCATCATAGACACAGGAGGAGGAGACACTGGACTCACTGCCCAGCCACCCAATAGGATGAACTGGGGAAAATGGCTCAGGGTGCCAAGGTTGATGGTGAACTTAGCTCCACTTTTGGTCTTTGAATCTCCTGGGTCTTGCGTTTGAGGAAGGGGTTAGGTGCCATTTGGAAGTAAAAGCAATTGCCATTTTTTGGGCACCTGCCGTGTGCTGGTCATGGGGAGAGATGGAATGGAAAATATGGATGATATCTGAGGTCTGCCTTCTACACAACGAGGGATTGATGCTTGATCTGGGTTTGTTTACCTTGGAGTAGTCCAATATTACAAGACCAGAAAGTTATCTATTACTGTAGGTTGAGCATCCTAAATCCAAAAATCCAAAATCCAGAAGGCTCTAAATCCAAAACTTTTTCAGCACTGACATAACACCCGAAGGAAATGCTCGTTGGAACATTTCAGATTTTGGTTCTGGGGATGTAGGGAGCTCAGCTAGTAGGTATAATGTGAATATTCTGACATCTGAAACAATCCAAAATCTGAAACACTTCTGGTCCCAAGCATTTCAGATAAGGGCTACTCAACCTGTACCACTACAAATAAGAATAATGACAGTTGCTTCGCATGATTAGTGTTAACTGACATCTGCTAAGAGCTCACTATGTGACCTGCACTGTGCCCGGGGCTCTGCACATCATCTCATTTAATCCTCAGGACAACCCTCTCAGCTGAGCACTGTTACTCCTCTCATTGTATATATGAGAACACTGAACCTTAGCAAAGTTGGGAGACTTGAATCTCATGGTTCCAGGAGGAGCTGGGATTCAAACCCAGAGTCCATGACAAACAGAAAGGATGTTTATGAACAGAGAACCCCCACCTCCAATTCACAAACGGGACCATGAGCCCAGAGAAGGTGAAGGTCTTCTCTTGGGCTACACTTTTTTGGCAGAGCTAGAACTAGAATTCAGAGTGAGTGACGCCAGCCAGAATATGTGCACTGCCCCATTAGCCTCTTTTCTGACCTGCTGCCAACTTACCTGATGCCGAGGACTGTTGTGTGTTAGGAAATCAAGTGTCACGAGCCAGTGGGCAGGAAAGGAGGCCCAAGACAACTCAGTTAAGGAGGCACTCCCTGATGAGGCGAGTTGTGGAGCAGTGATTCGCATGAGTCTCTTGTCCTTCTGAGCCTGTTTCCTCACCCTCAAAATGGGGATAATGATTTCTTCCGATAGATATTGTTACGAGGATGAAAAGCAATGCCCCTGGTGACAGTTCCTGGAGTGGTGTAGCCCCCAACTGGACTTGGTGGAGGTTGGCTCCCCTCTCGCTCCCTGTTCCCACCTTCCCTGTGAAACGGCAGAGAAGGCATCTGTGGAGCCATTGCTGCACAGCGCTTAGAACAGTGTCCCGTGGCTGCTGTAACAAATGCCCACAAACTAGGTGGCTGAAAACAACAGAAGTGTATTCTCTCACCGTTCCAGAGGCCAGATATCCCACATCGAGGTGGCAGCAGGGCTGTACTCCCTACAGATGCTCTAGGAGAAAGCCCATTCCTTGCCTCTTCTGGAGGTTGCTGGCTCCCGTGCCTGGTGACCACATCCCTCCAGTCTCCGCCTCCAGGGGTCACACACCTTCTCCCCTGTGTGTCTGTGTAATCTTACCTCTCTCCCACAAGGACCCTCGTGATGGAACCCAGGATCCACCTGGAAAATCCAGGGTAATCTCATCTCCAAATCCTTAGCTTAACCACATCTGCCAGGACCCTTTTCCAAATAAGGAAACAATTGCAGGGGCCAGGGCAGAGAACATGGGTGTATCTTTTCAGTGCCACTATTCATCCCGCTGCAGAACCCACATGTTGAGGACCCTGGCTCACCCCTTCCCTCTGTTCCTACTAGGAGGCCAACTGCAAAAACCACAGAGTGAACCGGGTGGTGTTCCTGGGGAACATGAAGCGGCTTCTCACGACAGGGGTCTCCAGGTGGAACACAAGACAGATTGCCCTCTGGGACCAGGTCAGCCATGGGAAGGCCTACTGGGTTTGGGCCAAAGGAAGCGTCATTGCCTCAGAGGTCACTTCCTCAGAAAGTCAGGAGCCTGGGCCCGCACACCAGCTTCTCATAGCATTCCCAGCGGAGAAATCAGACAGAGACCCCCAGAGGCCAAGCTTGGGTACAGAGGCTTCAAGGGACAATGTCGGCCACACCTGCAAGATGTTCACCCTCTTTTTCCAGAGTGGGGGCTGAGCTCCAGAGAGATCAAGAGACTTACCTGGGGACACATAGCAAGTAGCACGTTTGGGCACAATGAGAACAAGTCCCTTGCCTCCTGTTTGTACAACCCTTTCCGCTGCCCCTGGCTGCTTTTTGTGACAAGAAAGTCAGTCTTGCCACCACCCATAGGACGGGCTTTTTAACATCTAGGGGAGGTCTTAACATAAAGTAGTTGCTGTCCTAAGAGGCCTTGCTGGGATTTGGGGAGGGGCATACCATCCTGCTTGCAGAGAGGCTGAGACTAGCTCCTCTCCCTCAGGAGGACCTGTCCATGCCCCTGATCGAAGAGGAAATCGATGGGCTCTCTGGCCTCCTGTTCCCCTTCTATGATGCTGACACCCACATGCTCTACCTGGCTGGAAAGGTAGTAGGAGGTGGGGGAGGGCCCGGGGCAACCTGTGGAAGAGCCCTGCCTTCATTGCACCCCCGCAACTGCCCCACCCCCTTGAGAATAGCCAGCCTAACCTCTCTGGTGTTCCCTGACCCGACCCAAGTTCCTGGGCCTCACCTCTCCCATTCACACCTGCCCTCAAGTCTGACACCCATTCTTACTCAAGTGTCTGCTACCAAGAATTCTTTCAAAGGTGAGCTGGAGTGGGTTTTACATTGGAGTAAAGATCAGAGCCTGCAGTGTAGTCAGTGATGAATGATGGAATTTGAGATACCCACCAGGAGATCCTTGGTGAATATAACTTTGTTTGTCAGAAAGGCTGTCTACACACACACACTCACATCAGCCCATCCACCTCCACCTCCACGCGTAGTGAGTCCACTGTGGTGCACCCACTAGGAGCCTAGAAGCCAGGTTTCCTTGTTTTTTTTTAACCACCCATGAAACACAGGGGAGAGCTGTCTTCAGCTAGCTCCTGGGACCAGGCCCTGCTCTGCCCTCCCTACCTGCCACCTTCCTCATCTCCATCTTTCCTAACCCCAGGGTGATGGAAACATCCGGTACTACGAGATCAGCACTGAGAAGCCCTACCTGAGTTACCTCATGGAGTTCCGCTCCCCAGCCCCGCAGAAAGGCCTAGGTAAGGGGCCCCCAGGCTGCCACGGCTGGTGTGCTCGTGCACGGGAGGACATCTGGCCCATGGGTCACCCCCTCCCTTAAATGGAAAATCAGACTCAGAAGGCCACAGCACATGTGCAAGTTGGAACAGAACCTATAAGAGCTGGCCCTGCTGCAGCTGTCACTGCCCACTGGACCGGCGCTGTCACCCCACCGCGCTCACATCCACCATCAGTAGCAGCTTGCCAGCATGTGCTCTGCGTCTGCACTCCTGATCGCAGATGGGGAGCCTGAAGCCCACGGTGGCTATGACGATGGTGGGGAAGTAGTCCAGTAACTAAAGGTCAGAACGGGGTCTGGGCACAAGTCCCTTCCTGAGCCTCTAGGAAGCCGGGACTCCCAGACCCCAGCAGCAGCTCTGTCTGCCTGATAGGGCAGGAAGAAGTTCCAGGTGTTCCCGTGACTGCAGTCCCAAGCTCCCTAGGCTCTCAGGCAGAAACAGAGAGGGCTCCGGAACTGACAGGGTGTAGTGAGTGAGAACCCACATTCTCCCACCACTAAAAGTCTTACAACCAATTTTCCATCCTTTCAACTAACCTGGTAATGCATATGATTCAGCAATTCTACATTTGGGGTCCAAATCACCCAGTGAAACACCTATTTTCAGGGACCTCCCGTTCCCACCTCTGCGGTGATCCTCCTTGGAGCTTGAGTCTAGTTTGCTTTCCTGTGGGTCTGGTATTATGGACAGGGCCTGAGGGCCAGCTTCCATCAGGGCTGAAGGAGCCTGACAGCCCACTCCAGTGACCAGCAGCAAAGTGGAAGCCAAGAGATGTCCAAAGTCCTAATCACCATTCCATCAACTTTACCCTTCCCCAACTCTGTCATCCCCACCTCCTTCACTGTCACTCCTGCATCAAATAGTATAAAAATCTGCCTGAACTTTGGAGTCAGACCTGGGTTTACATTCTGGCTCAGCTGTGCACTTAATCCCTCTAAGTCTCAGTTTCCTCATCTGTAAAATGGGGATAATCAAACCTTCCTTGAACGGCTAATGTAAGGCTTAGAGACCATATGTGCAAGGCACCTGACAGAGCACTTGACTCCTCCTGCTCCTTCACATAGCTGTTCAACAAACAGTTATTGAGTTCCAACTGTGTACCAGACCTTGCACAAAGACCAGTGGCAAATAGAACATGGCCTTACTCTCATGGGGATCATATTCCACTGAGCAGGAGACAGGCAGTAAACAAATAAGAAAAATATTGTATGGGGATGAGTTCTAGGCAGAGAGTCAAATGGTATGCTAGAACAGAGAGTGACTGGGGGCTACTTTACACAGGGGATTGGGGAAGGCCTCTCTGTGATGATATTTTAGGTTGAGCTCTGAAAGATGGGAAGGAGAAAGAGCAGTCCCAGCAGGGGAAATGGTTAGTGCAAAGGCTCTGTGGCCAGAATGAGCCTGACATGTTCTAGGAACAGAAAGGAGGTCAGTGTGTCTGAGCACGGTGTAGACCCTGTGATGTAGCAGGAGATGGGGATAAGGTGTTAGGCGACCGTTGGAGAGGTGGGCAGGGGCTGAATCCATGGGATGCATTAGCTTGGGAAAGCAGTTTGCATTTGATTAGCAAATCATTGTGGGGACGGTTCTTTTTCTTGAGTGGGAGATGAGACAACATGATGTGATCTGAAATGTTAGTTAAGATTGCTCTGGCAGCCAGGTGTGGTGACTTACGCCTGTAATCCTAGCAGTTTGGGAGGCTGAGGCAGGTGGATGACCTGAAGTCAGGAGTTCGAGACCAGCCTGGCCAACATGGTGAAACCCTGTCTCTAAACCCTGTCACTAAAAATACAAAAATTACCTGGGTATGGTGATACACCCCTGTAATCCCAGCTACTCGGGAGGCTGAGGCAGGAGAATCACTTGAACCTGGGAGGCAGAAGTTGCAGTGACCTGAGATCACATCACTGCACTCCAACCTGGGCAACAGAGCCAGACTCTGTCAAAGAAAAAAAAAAAATTCTCTCTGACTTCGGTAGAGAGAATGGATTTGGGAGGGGCAGGAGGAAGGCAGGGCAACCAGTTAGGAAGCAGTTGTAGACTTTTAGGCAAGAGAGGATAATAGGTGGACAGGAGGAAGACAGGGAGAACAGGATGAATCCAGATGTTTAGATAGTAATGTCAGCAGGACTTGCTAAGGTATCAGATATGGAGAGGTGGAGAGGAAAGAAGGAGGAAGGACTCAGAATGACTCACCTCATCCTCATCTTCATCCTCCTCACCTGTGACCACTATTGAGCGTTTGCTGTGACCTAGGCACTTGTTATAGACTCAGACAAATTAAGCAGCTCACCAGAGGCAGGTCTTACCTGCTGAGTAGCAGAGGCAGAACTGAATCTGCTGACTCTTAATCCCATTTGGGAAACCATTTCACCCCTTCCCTCCAGCTCCTGGAATTCCTTTATCTGGAAGAGCAGGCTTCCAGCCCGGTGGAGGAGAGGCAGAGCCTTAACTCATATTCACAATACAGGGAAAGAAACTAATGTTGTCTGTGCTTGTCACGGTGCCAGGCAGTTAATGAGTATCTTGGCACATATTCTCCTGACCACCTCATGTGGGGCCACTGTTGTCCTCCTCGAACTAGCCAAGGAACTAGAAGCTCAGAGAGTTGTGACTTGCCAAAGGACTCCCAGATGGAAAGGGGGCAGAGTTAGGATTCAAACCCTGTTGGTCCACCCCTAGATAGAACTGTGCTCCTCATGCCGCACTGCCCCTCATCCCCATGATAGATGTTCAGCAGAGGCAGCTGTTAGGGACACGTGGCAAGTGAACCCACACAGGCAACATGTGCACACATTGTTGGTTCTAGGAGACATAGAACAGAACAGCAATCTCAGGCTGCATCCAGACCTCTTCCAATTCTGAGAGATCCAATTATAAAGCATGCACTGTGGTGAGGCAGGTCTGGCCCAAAGAGCTTGAGAAGTGACCATCCAGAGACAAAGACTGATTGAAGAAGCCCCGGTCCCTCTGCCCTCTGCATGGGCCGTTGCCTCCAAACCTAAGTATATTCCTCAGTCTTTCCCCAGCCCAGAACATCATGGGGTGATGTCACTGAGAGGCAGTTTCTGGTACCCCACGGAGCCACATGTGTGCCTGTTACAGGGGTCATGCCCAAGCACGGGCTGGATGTGTCAGCCTGCGAGGTGTTCCGCTTCTACAAGCTGGTGACTCTCAAGGGCCTCATCGAGCCCATCTCCATGATCGTGCCCCGGAGGGTAAGTGGGGCTGGGCTGGGCTCCGGGAGGGGGGCCTGCATCGCATCCTAGCCTGCTCACCACTGACCATGACCCTGGAGAAACCCAGGTGAGAGATGTGCTGTGGACTGGGGTCTTCAAACCCAATTTGGGGTGAGGAGCATTCTCAGACGGGACAGTTGGGTTTGAGTGCAGGCGGGTAGTTCTAGGAGGGAGACACAGTGCAAAGGCATAGAGGCAGGAGAGCAGGTAGCGTGATTGGAGATCAGTGAGAAGAGTCTGACTGAAGAGTAGGGGCTTTTCTAGCAGCCCCCCATCTGTCCTCTCTTCTGCTCCTCCCACTGCAGTCAGATTCCTACCAGGAAGACATTTATCCAATGACACCAGGCACGGAGCCAGCACTGACCCCGGATGAATGGCTGGGAGGCATCAATCGAGGTACCACAGCAGGGGACTCCACAGAGCACAGGAGGGCTGCAGCCTTTGCCTTCAGCGCAGCTTGCCCCAGTTCCCCTTGCCTATCCCCCTGCTTGAACTTCCCTCCCACCCAGCCTGCTGGACCATCACCTGACAGCCCATGGGATCATCAGTGAGAGCATTTCCCTTGCCTTCTTTAGATCCCGTGCTGATGTCTTTGAAAGAAGGCTATAAGAAGTCCTCAAAAATGGTATTTAAGGCTCCCATCAAAGAAAAGAAGAGTGTTGTGGTCAACGGAATAGATTTATTAGAAAATGTCCCACCCAGGACAGAGAATGAGGTAAGGAATGTAAGTTATTACCTCCACAGACCCTAGAAGAACAAGACCTTTACATTTCAATTACGGGCTTCAGGCCTTTAAGCCAGTTCCATTCTGAGACATTTTTCTTTCTGTGACAAATACCATAAGTAGCCTGATGCTGGTTTCTGATGCCTCTGACCCCGATAAATAGAAGCTGGGATGTCTGGAGATATCGGTTCCCCACACCACCCCCACACCTCAAATTCACTAACCTACAGAGTTATGCATCTCCTCATGAATTCATTTCAGAACGTTGCTGTCATTTGGTGTTCCAGAAGTTATAAATTCCTGACTAACAGGGCAAGCCTGGCCTCGTGTATCACAGCCCTGCCTCCCTCACTGGCGTTGCAGCAGTGCTGGGGTCTGACACTTCCAGTCTTTGTGGAAGAGACTGGGTGTTTATGAAGGTGCTCTTTTTTTTTTTTTTTTTTTTTTTGAGACAGAGTCTCGCTCTGTTGCCCAGGCTGGAGTGCAGTGGCACGATCTCAGCTCACTGCAAGTTCCTCCTCCTGGGTTCATGCCATTCTCCTGCCTCAGCCTCCCGAGTAGCTGGGACTACAGGCGCCTGCCACCACACCGCTAATTTTTTTGTCTTTTTTTAGTAGAGACCGGGTTTCACTGTGTTAGCCAGGATGGTCTCAATCTCCTGACCTCGTGATCCGCCCACCTTGGCCTCCCAAAGTGCTGGGATTACAGGCATGAGCCACCACGCCTGGCCATAAAGGTGCTCTTTGTACCACTTGGAATGGGAGCAAGCTCTTTCGGGGCAGCTCGGCTGTGTCTTGTCCATGTCCCCCAGTGGTATCTCCTTCCAGCCCACACCCCCATTCCCTGATGCCAACATGGTTTAGCTCAGCTGGGGTTCACAGGATGCCTACTGTGTGCCAGACATAAGGCATGATATAACTGAAATGGAGATGGCTGCATGACCCCACCTGCATTTGAATCCTGGTCTTGCCATTTCCTGGCTGTGACTGAGCAAGTTTACTGATCTTTATAAGTCTATTTCCTTATGATAAAATAGGGATATGGAATGCTATGAGCATTAAAGAGATAATTCATAAGTGTCTAGCACTCTTCCTGGCTCATATTAAGTGCTCAAAGGAAAAGGTCAACTGTATCAGCTATCTACTGCTGTGTAACAAATTACCCTAGAACTTAATGGCCTAAACCCACAAACACTTATGAGCCCGCAGTTTCTTTCCATGCCCATGGTTGAAGGTCTCTCATGAGGGTACAGTTACACTGTCCACTGGGGCTGGAATCACATCTGAAGGCTCAATTGTGGAAGGATCTACTTCCAAGTTCACTCATGTGGTTGCTGCTGGGATTCATGTCCTCAGGGGCTATTGGACTGAGGGCCTCAGTTCCTCCTTGGGCTGTTGGCTGGAACTTCCCTCAGGTCCCTGCCATGTGGACTCCTCCATAAGGCAGCTCACAACAGGGTATGTGAGCAGAAGAGCAAGAGAGGGCACCCAAGATGGAAGCCAGTCCTTCTGTCACCTAATGTTGGAAATGGTATCCCACTACTTCTGCCCTATTTTGTTCATTTGAAGCAATCTATTAGGGCCAGCCCATGCTTGAGGAGAGGGAATAACATGGAAGCCATCTTAAATTAGACGCTGCCTATACCACCAACTTATGTTATCACTATTTTTTTTTTTTTTTTTGAGAAGGAGTCTCACTCTGTTGCCCAGGCTGGAGCTCAGTAGCACAATCTCAGCTAACTGCAACCTCCACCTCCCAGGTTCAAGTGATTCTTCTGCCCCAACCTCCCGAGTAGCTGGGATTACAGGCATGCACCACCATGCCCAGCTAATTTTTATATTTTTGGTAGAGATGGGGTTTCACCATGTTTGTGAGGTTGGTCTTGAACTCCTGACCTTAGGTGATCCACCCTCCTTGGCCTCCCAAAGTGCTGGGATTACAGATGTGAGCCACCACGCCTGGCCCATTATCACTATTATTAATAAAAATAAGACCCTTCTTGACCTCTGGGACCTCACAGTCTTAAGGGGGAGATTGGCAGGTAACTTGATAATGGCCGTAAAATATGCTTGTATGCCATTGTAGAGGGATATTCAGGGCTGGATGAAATGATGTGATAAATGGGATTTGCTTTAAAAGAACCCCTGAGGAAAGTAGTGCAGGGGAGGTGGGTGGTAGTAGAGATGAAGTAAGAATGGTCCCACAGGCTGGGCGTGGTAGCTCATGCTTGTAATCCCAGCACTTTGGGAGTCCAAGGTGGGTGGATCGCCTGAGGTCAGGAGTTCGAGACCAGCCTGGTCAACATGGTGAAACCCTGTCTCTACTAAAAATACAAAAATTAGCCAGGCATGGTGGTGCATGCCTGCAATCCCAGCTACTCAGGAGGCTGGGGCAGGAGAATCACTTGAACCCAGGAGGCGGAGACTAAAGCTGAGTGATGGGTACTTGGGGGTTCATGGTGCTATACTTTCTATTAATATATATATAACATTTTTCATTTTAAAAAAGTTTTAAGTTTTTTCTTGTATTTATTTATTTATGTTTTAGAGACAGGGTCCTGCCTTACTATATATATATATAGGACGGTCTTACTATATTGCACAGGCTGGTCTTAAACTCCTGGGCTCAAGCAGTCCTTCCACTTTCGCCTCCCAAAGTGCTGGGATTACAGTCATGAGACACTGCGCCCAGCTGTTTTCTTGTTTTTAAAACAACCCTACTTTTTGAAGATAGAGACACAGGGGTCACTGTGATAGCCCAGGAGGGCAATAACAAGGGCCTGAACTCAGTTCTGGCACTGGGTCTGGAGAAGGCAGGGTTCAGTAGTAGTTAAATCAAACAGTATTTCGCTGTAGATTTGCCTATGTGAATCAGAACTGAGAACCTGGAGGAAAACCTTAAAGGGTCTCAGAGCAGACAAAACAGATGCCACAATCTACACCAAAGTTGTGCATCTTCCTCGTTGGGAAGAAGCTTTCTCAAAACCTGCTGACTCTGGCTTTATCCATAGTTTTAATCATCACAGCAGTTTGGAAGCAGCCAATTAGAAAGTGCGGCTGTCAAAGGTGGACACATTGATCTAAGTGTGAGGAAACAACTCACAGCTTGATGCAAGGGAAAAGACCTACAGTTGTACAACTCAGTAACTTTACTAAAAATCGCTGAATCGTATGCTTAAAATGAGTGAATTTTATGGTGTGTGAATTACACCTCACTAACGTGGTTCTTTTTGACAAAAGTGGACCAAAAAACAATGCAAAGAAATGTTGAGAACTTGGAAGACACAAGAGTGTGTAGAGTCATTTAGTGCAAAGGCAAATAGTATGTCATACCTCTGAACAGATGTAACTGGGACTGGTGGTTTGTTAGTTAACAAAAAATATATTTTTAAAGTTAGTTAAAGGAGGGAATTGTGGCTGGGCGCAGTGGCTCACGCCTGTAATCCCAGCACTTTGGGAGGCTGAGGCGTGCAGATCGCCTGAGGTTAAGAGTTCGAGACCAGCCTAACCAACACGGTGAAACCCTGTCTCTATTAAAAATACAAAATTAGCCAGGCGTGGTGGTGCACGCCTGAATCACAGCTACTTGGGAGGCTGAGGCAGGAGAATCACTTGAACCCAGGAGTCTCAAAAAAAAAAAAAAAAAAGAGAGCGAATCTTAAAAATGATACATACTTTTTTTTTTTTTTTTTTAGACAGAATCTTGCTCTGTCACCCAGGCTGTGGTACAATGGTGCAATCTTGACTCACTGCAACCTACCTCCACCTCCCGGGTTCAAGCAGTTCTTCTGCCTCAGCCTCCCAAGTAGCTGCGACTACAGGTGCCCACCACCATGCCCGGCTAATTTCTGTATTTTCAGTAGAGACAAGGTTTCACCATGTTGAGCAGGCTGGTCTCGAACGCCTGACCTCAGGTGATCCACCTCCCTCGGCCTCTCAAAGTGCTGGGATTACAGGTGTGAGCCACGGCACCCAGCCGATAGATACATTTGTTTTTGTTGTTGTTGTTGTTTTGTTTTGTTTTGGGATGGAGTTTCACTTTGTTGCCCAGGCTGGAGTGCAGTGGCATGATCTCAGCTCACTGCAACCTCCACCTCCTGGGTTCAAGCAATTCTTTGCTTCAGCCTCCCGAGTAGCTGGGGTTACAGGCGCCTGCCCCCACACCCAGCTAATTTTTATATTTTTGGTAGAGACGGAGTTTCACCATCTTGGCCAGGCTTGTCTTGAACTCTTGACCTCGTGATCCACCCACCTCAGCCTTCTAAAATGCTGAGATTACAGGCATGAGCCACCATGCCTGGTCAATACATTCTTTAAACCATTTATTTTTGTTTTAAACATAAAACATGCCAGGTGCAGTGGCACCCCTCTAGTCCCAGCTACTCATGAAGCTCAGGTGGGAGGATCGCTTGAGCCCAGGAGTTTGAGTCCAGCCTGGGCAACATGGCAAGACTCTATCCCTAAAAAATAAAAGTAGGCTGGGGTGATGGCTTACACCTGTAATCCCAGCACCTTGGGAGGCTGAGGAGGGTGGATCACTTGAGGCCAGGAATTCAAGACCAGCCTGGCCAACATGGTGAAACCCCGTCTCTACTAAAAATACAAAAATTAGCCGGGCGTGGTGGCACACACCTGTAATCCCAGCTACTCCGGAGGCTGAAGCAGAAGAATCCCTTGAACCTGAAGGCGGAGGTTGGAGTGAGCCGAGATCGTGCCACTGCTCTCCAGCCTGGGTGACAGAGCAAGACTCTGTCTCAAAAACAAGCAAACAAATAAATAAGTAAATAAATAATAAAAATAAAACATATACATTCATTTAGCATATTTTGATGCCGGACCAAGACCTTTTCTTCAAGGAGGTCCTCCCTGGTTGGAATCTGCGATGTATTTCACACAAATCACACCTTAACTCCCATTTCCGGTTTCCATTTCTTTTAGGTAGAAAAATAATTTAAAGTCCATCTGAAAGCAAAGTCCTAGTTTTTACAGTGTTTTCCCTCATCTTTTTTGGAGACATTGAGGTATAATTTGCCTATGGTAAAATTCATCCTCTGTAGTGTGTCGGTTTCAGAGTTTTGACAAACACACACAGTCATGCAGCCACCATCAGCCAAGATATAGAATATTCTCCAGTCTTTTAGGGCTACATCTTCCACACCTAATTCAGCTGCAATTTTTTTTAGCATCACCTTTATCAAGATTTTCTAAAGCATTTAATTAAGTTTTTATAGAAACAACAACTCTCTTTTTGTGCTCATTTCATCAATTTGTATCGTATTTCATTAAATTATGCAATTACAATAACAATGTAATTCATACCAGAAAGTTTGAGGCCAAACACAATTGACTGTGAGTAACATTCAACTCAGGTGTGCAGGAGCCACAAGGAGCCTGCTGCTTTCCAGGGCTCAGCGTTTTGTGGACATCTGTCAATATGTTTTACAGGAGAAATGGAGGCGGGTTAAGCTAGAGAGTCGTTGGGGTGAAGATCTGCCAAGATAGCTGTACATGAATCCCTGACCAGTGCAAACTTTGGTATTCTTGTCATAGTTCCTCATCAGTAGGAAAAAAGCTAGATTCCATTCTGCATCCTGAGCCTCCTTAAGAAGAGAACGACACAAAGCATTTTAGAAAGTTCTAAATTATCAACACAAGCCAGGCGCGGTAGCTTACACCTATAATCCCAGCACTTTGGAAGGCTGAGGCTTGCGGATTACTTGAGGTCAGGAGTTTGAGACCAGCCTGGCCAACATGGTGAAACCCAGTCTCTACTAAAAATACAAAAATTAGCCAGGCATGGTGGTGCATGCCTGTAATCCCAGCTACTCAGGAGGCTGAGGCAGGAGAATCGTTTGAACCCAGGAGATGGAGGTTGCAGCGAGCCAAAATCACGCCACCGCACTACAGCGTGGACGACAAAGCGAGACTTTGTCTCAAAAATAAATAAATATGTAAATTATCAATAATAATGTAATACATGTACTAATACATCTATTATGTATTATTATACATCTATTATGTATTGTACATCTATTATTATATATTATTATAGATGTAATAATTAATACATCTATTAATACAATGGTAAAGAAAAGCATTAGGTTAGGACCCAGAAAGGGACAAGCTTGGGATATTTGGAAAACTGGACTGTTTGGTCACTCCTTTTTCAGTGATCCTGAATCAGTTAATGACGCAGATTTTGTTTGTTTCCTGCCTCACAAGGGAAAGGAAGAGCTGTGCACTGAGCTAGAGATGGGAGAGGTGCAGTGGTGATGAGTGGCTGGGGAGAATAAGTGGATCAAGCAGTGGGAGGCCTGGGGGAATGTGAGGGCACGGGCGGCAGGCAACTGAGACTCACCTGGGAAATCCTTGTCTCACCTGCTCTCTCCTGGGCCCTCCTTGGCCCCCTCTCTTCCTCCACCCCAGCTCCTTCGAATGTTCTTCCGGCAGCAGGATGAGATTCGACGGTTGAAAGAAGAGCTGTCCCAGAAGGACATCCGCATTCGGCAGCTCCAGCTGGAACTGAAAAACTTGCGCAACAGCCCCAAGAACTGTTAGCTCCGCAGCTGGGCTGTTTTCTAAGCCGATCTCTCCGTCGTTTCTACTCGTCCCTTAACTTCTCCCTTACCAGTGACCCCAGAGACAGAGCCAGGACAGGAGAGGGGGCCAGCCTGAGGACCCCCGCCTACCACCTCGAGAACTGGAAGCCAACCTCTGACCTCCTGACCTCATGCTAATAAAAGTCCCCAGCTTCTCCTGGAGACCCCCGCCGGCAGCCCCTTTCCCTGCCATCCCAGGACCCAGGCTTCCCCTCAGTTGGGTGAAGACCACAGACTCTGGGGTTGACGGGGCTCTATCTCAGTGGACCAAGAAGCAAAGGGGGAAGCGGGATCTCAGCTAGACTTAGAACTTGGACTTCTCCCCTGTGAAGGGGGCTGCCAGGACATCTCAGCACTCCCACCTGAAGCTCTCAGCATCACTGAAGGTACCACAGCGTAAGTGCTGGACTGCAGGCTGCAGTGATCCCTCCTTCGTCCCACCCCCTCTTCCCCCAGCAGCCCCAGAAGCCTGCCTCACCCGACGAGGGCAGCGAGCGGCCCGGCTTCTTTCTGTCTCTTCCCTTCCCACCCTCTTGTCTTCAGGGAATTCAGAGGATTGCTCTCCAAGGCCATAATGACCCCTTGCCTTCCCCATGATTCTCTTCAAAGCTCTTGCACACCCTTTTCCCATTCAATTTGTGAGCCAGGCAGGGTAGGGATTAGTGTCCCCATTTGACAAATGACAGAACTGAGGGTTGCAATGGGGAAGTGACTTATGAAGTCACCCAGCAGGTCGACAATGGACCCACAACCAGGACCCTGGGTGTTCAGACCCCAAGGCCAGGGCCTTTCCCACTGCATCAAGATGCCAATCCCATTATGGGCTTCACCAGTGCCCAAGTCTCTGCGGAGAATGAGAACTGGAAGCCACTGCTACCGTCTACCCAGCACCAGTAGTGCCGATGTGCCACACTGCCCAGTTGAGGCCCCTCACGCTGTGCCCCTAGATCCTTCAGGTCCCCACCCTCGGTTGTCACCACCACCCTCCCTAGGGTACTCCATCTGAGATGAGGCCTCGTCCTCCTGGAAGCTGAGGCTGAGAAGGGTGGAGCTTGGCCCTGGGGAAGGCAGACCAGGGTCTGATGGCTTCTAGGGATGCTCTGCGTGTGTCTCAGCACCACTATCTCAGCCACTTTCAGCCTTATGCACGTAGAATGACCACAGCCACTTGCATCCGTATAGCACTTTAAAGTTTCTGCAGTCCTTTGACACATAGGATCTCATTGAGCCTCACATCTACTCCCTTCTGCAGATGAGGAAACCGAGAGAAGTGGCCCAAGGTCACGCAGCTCTGAGATGTCACATTTCATTTGATCTTGTACACATTTTCTTTTATTCCTTCTTTTTTCCTCCTTTCATTTCCCACTACCCACAAAGAGTTTATAAACACTGTTCTCAGAAGAGTCACAGTTTGGGGTGAGATCTGGAAATCGAGAAATGGGTGTCCACTCTTTTCTTTCATTAGCTAGGATCTACTAGATGCATTATACTCCATACCTGCTTTTCCCGTGGCCGCCCTACGGAAAATCCCATCCACAGAGGCCAGGGCTACCCAAGCCCCTCCAGGTGAGCTGGGCCTTTCCTCTAAGAACCTCCATCCTCCCAGCCAGCTACAGTAGGGCCTCCTCACCCCGTACCCCACAGCTAGACAGTGTCAGCACTCATCTCCTCCTCCCCACATTTCTGGAGCTTTTTTTTTTTCTTCCCCAATGACCTTTGTGGTCTTCTGTGATTATTTATGCTGCCTCCCAAGGATAGAATTGAAATAAAATGTTTTCAACTTATCAAACCTGGGCATAGCCATCTCATTTAACCCCGGTGGTTCCTGTTCTTGGTCACCATGGTACCTTGATGGTCAGCTCCCCACCCACAGCTCCTTTGCTTTTCTGGAATGACAACCCACGTCTATACCTACAGATATAATTTCACACTTTCATTTATCTCAGCACTATTGACATTTGGGGCGAATAATTCTTTGCTATGGGCGCTGCCCTGTACATTGTAAGATATTTAGCAGTATCCCTGCCTTCAACGATCAGATGTCATAGCAACCCCCATCCAACTGAGACAACCAAAAATGTCCCCAGATGTTACCCAGTGTCCCCTGGGGTGTCAGAATCACCTCCCGGTTAAGAACCACTGTTCTACCACTATTCAATAGATGCTGCCCCGTGTTGGGGTCTGGGTGAGACCAACACTCTACACTGGAATGGTGCCTTGCAGTTTATCAGGCAGGATTCCACATACTTGACTCCTTTGATCTTCACAGCAGCTCTAAATGGTAGGTCCGATTATTCCTGTTTTCAAGAAAAGCAGTCAGGCCCAAAGTGGTGACATGTTCAAGGTCACTCAGCCAGTGTAGTGGGGGAAACACACAGGGACTGGATCTTCTGAGCCAGAACCAGAGAAGTCTGTGTTGCCAGTCCCCAGCCAGACTCAGAGCTGGGCAGAGTCTGTTCTGGGAGGGTGGCCGGGGCCCATTCTGAGACCAGGGATGCTAGACATCCTCACTCTCTCAGTAGTCCAAGTTTGTCTTAAATAAGAGTTGTCAGGCTGCAAAGTGAACAGGCACCCGGCAGTGTGGACACCACAGGAAACTCAGAAGAACCAGAGGAAAGCAGTGTGGGCCTTAGAAAAGGGGTGAGGAAGAAAGGATAAAGGGCTGCAGAGGAACAATGGGCAGGATCACAGGGAAGGGGTGGTCCAGGCCTGGCCCTGCCCTCAACTAGTTGCGCAACATTGAGTAAGGCTTTTTTTTCTCCCTGGGCCCCATTTTCTCCATCTATAAAATGAGGCAATAGGACAATTTCTAGGGTCCCTTCCTGGTATGTCATCCTAGGTTTCCATTATACCAGCAGTTGAGAGGATGGGACAAATCCCAAAGACCACCCATTGTCTAGCACGAGTGATAAAAAATAAATAAATAAAATAAAAAAAGACATTTATTGGGAAAAGAGAAGCAAAGAATGGCTTCCTACAGGACTTGGGTGCAGAAAATCACTTTTGCTGGAGCTCAGGGAACAGGTGAATAGATAAGGTGATCTGTCTCATAGGTACCTCTGTCCCACCTAATCTCCGATTCTGAGCCCAACGGGGCAGCTGTTTATCATGATTTATTGTGGTACAATGTCTAAGGTTGGGCTTGAACTTGCTTTCTGTCTCCCCACTAGCCCATTTTCCCAACTGCATTTGTTGATTAACTCATCAATTCCCCATTGGCTGGCTGTGTATCCTTAATTTCTTCATATGTTATATATTCCATGCCTAGTCTGTTACACTGGCCCCTCTGCCAGTTACACATTGCCAATTACACTGCCTAGTCCAACACATTGCTTTAATTATCATAATGATGTAGGAGAGTGCTGTTCATGGTTCTTTGAACCTGTCCTCACTGCCATGCTCCCTACCAGGTGTGTGCTCCCTTCTTTTCTCCAAGTAAGGATATCTTAGGCTAAACTTCAGACCATTCTGTTCTATGGAGATGTCCCTAATGCCTTTACCATCAGCAAGAGTATCCTCCTGCGCGTGCCTACAACTCTTTATCCCACCCCTGACACCTAATCGAATTTTCAACTCAGTTTAACACATACCAAGTAGCTGCATCTATTTAGGACCAGGTGCTGGGAACCATGATGTGAGAAAGAACAAGCCCTGCTCTTGAGGGGCTCCAGTCAGTGATCTATGTATAGACATCATATCATCCAGCAGGACCTGGAGCCCTTGGAGGCTGGGAAGAGCTTCACCCTAGGCTGGGTTCAGTGTGGAGTGGGCAGTTTGTTCTGGGATTGAACAACTCCTGGGTTGTCTTCCAGCCAGCCTCCTGAGATCCCAAGATGGGCTTGGGCATTTTTAGACTCTCTCCTGGTGCTGGGCAAACATCCCAGACTGCCAGTGGACCGTGCAGAACGTGGCTGCTTCTTCACTGTGGGAAATGACTTCATGTTGAAAACACTCCCACCTCCAGGCCCCCGCCCCCCAGCCTTCCTGTTTGGAAGGGCTGCCGTGATGGGGGCTGCCTGGAGCAGAGGCACTTACCTTGGCCACAGGAAACATTACCAGATCCTTCTCCTCCCCCTGGTCAGCCTGCACAGGGACTGTAGGGCTATGGTGCAGGGAGGGGAAGAGGCCTGCCTGGGATGTTGGCAGAGGCTCCTCATTCTCTGTGTATGTGTGTTTCCTATTTGGGAACAACCTGCAGCCTGTCTTTCCTTGGAATTTTAATTCAGTAACAAGCACAAATGGGTCAGTCTTACTCAGAGAAGGAAGGTGAGTGTCTAGAGATCGGGTGAGAGGAGTTCTAGCAAGCTCCTGTCCCAGAGCCCCTCCCTTGCATCTGGCTTGTCACGCTGCCCAGAATCCCCCCATTAGCACACAGTTTCTTTGGGTTAAGCATTGCCCTTGCCAGAACCATCTCCATGTGCAAATCCCCCTGGGATTGAGATGCAGGTGTGAATCGGGAGAATGGATCCAGTGAAGGGGACAGGGGAACAATGAAAGACGGTGGGTCTTGAGTGAGAGGAGAGAGGTAGGGACACTGAGCAGAGATCTTGGATTTCAAGGTCGCAGTGATGACAGCAAGATTCAAAGACCAGGAGTTTGTAGAAACTTGAATCCAACCAGCAGGTGGCAGATTATGGCCTTTCTATCAAGCCCATTTTTTCTAAACTGGGTCCCTTTTGCACCTCCCACTCACTCCAGAATTAATGATCCAACCATAGGCACTGAGGCCTCATGGCAAAGCAGGCGCACAGAACAGCCAGGAATCAAAGCACCCAAAGTGGAGAAGGGAGGCTTGAAGGAGGGCAGCCCAGAGACCAACTGTTTCCAAGGCGCAGCCAGAGGAGGGCACGCACCTCACCTTCCTCCCTCTGGAACTGTGGAGACCCTGCCTGGTCTTCCCTGAAGCACAGGAAAGAGGCTTGGTCTGGGTGTTCTCACCCCACCCAGGCAGCCTCTGACCTGCTCTGTGACCTTGAGCAGTTTCCCTACAGGAACAGTGACAGGGAGGGTCCCTTTCTGCCTGGAGAGTCTGCATTTGATGAGGCTTGGGCTGAGGGGGTGGTAGAAGGAAGAGCTGGAAAGTGAATGGGGGACAAAAAACCAGCAGTGGGGGCAGCAGGTGTCCAGGCCAGACCTCTGCAGCTCAGCCAAGCACAGCCCAGCCCAGCCTGGGGCTTACTGCTCCAGCCCACACAGCCTCCAGGAAGCTCCTGATGAGACAAACAGGACCAGTCGTCCAGGGTCTCTGCTTCCCAGGCATGGGAATAGCCCAGGACACAGAGGAAGAGGCCAGAGCCAGACCCGGGAAGCCCTAAATTTTTGCCCTGGAAGGCTGGACTCCACCCCAGACCATGCAGAGCTAAGGAAGGGCTTGAATCAGGAGTGGACACCTCCCTCTGGCTGCTTCAGTGGAAGGGATTGGAGAGCAACACAAGCCAGGAAACGGTGGGGGCTGGTGGGTTGTCTGGTGGGGGCTGGTGGGTTGTCTGGGTAGGAGATAGGAGTGGCCCAGCCTGGGACAGTAGTTATGGCAGGCTTAAGAGAGCTTGCTGAGATAAGAAACTGACCTTGATCCGAGGGGTGGGTGGGAGGAGGGGACAGGGAGGCAACAGGGAAGAGGGAGGAAGAGGAGGACAGGTTAGGAGAACTCTCAGAAATGGAACCAGAACTGGGACAGAGATGACCCACCCCCTGCTGTCTAATGGGGCACTCCCCAAAGATAGGGACCGTGTTCTGTAATCCCCTTGTAAACCAACAACAGCAATGCTGGCCACAGCTTGCTTAACAAATGTCCTTTGGCTACCTGAGAGAGGAAGGGCTGGTCTTAGAAAGCATGTTGGGTGCGGGGCGAGGTGGCTCATGCCTACAATCCCAGTAATCCTAGCACTTTGGGAAGCCAAGGTGGGAGGATTGCTTGAGGCCAGGAATTCCAGACCAGCCTGGTCAACATCGTGAGACCTCATCTCTATTGGAAGGAAGGAAGAAAGGAAGGAGAGAGGAAGAAAGAAAAGAGATAGCTTGTTGGGATTTTTTAATCACTGAAAGACCTGGCAGGCCCTAGAGCTTCTTAGCAGTGTGATCCAAGTGATTCTACATCCCCCACCCACCAGCCGTCTCCGATTCTAGCGTATCCCCCACTGGCCTGAAATTCACATAGCTGTCTGAAAGTCATTCATAATAATGAAATAATGAAAACAGCTTATTTTTCTTTGCCTACTGGAATTTTGAGACAGTTTTCATTCAAAATTATTTTATCAAATATTTATCAAATGCCTTTTCTGCATCGAGTATTGTCCTGGGTGCTAGAATAAGATGTAGTTCTTGGTCTCAGAGAGGTTCCAGTCTGGTTTATAATTAAAATTCACATTCGATGCAGAGAGAAATGTCTGGAAGGACTGAGATAATTAGCAGTGATTATCTCAGGGTAACAGGATAAGAGAGGAAGGTATTCTTTAATTTTAAAGACATTTTAAAAGTATGTAAAAGTTTAGGATTTGCCACGACTGTGTCCCTCAGGGTGAAATCTCAGGCTTGTTCTGTTCAGTTCACCAGGAATGCCAGGGTTTTTCCTCCCACATCACCACTGTCCCTTTGGAGGGTAGCTGGATGGGGTGAGCGGACAGAGCTGGCCAGGTGTCACTTCTGTTGGGCACTTGACAGGTAGGGTCCTGACCAGAAGGCCCAGCCACCACCAAACAGCCCCACAATGCGAGGCATGCCTCATAGGGATCCCAGCACATAGGGATCCCGGCCACTGGGGCAGCAGATGCTCAGCCTTTCCCTGATCCTCTTGTTGCTGACTCTGCCCTGCCTACCTGATCCCTCCTGATCTGGTTCCACCCACTGATCTCCTCCCACTCCACCCCAGGTGGCTCCAATCCCTAAACTTGCATAAGGTGAGGTACACTGTCTCTTCACCCATTTTCTTCCCAGTCTACCACTTGTGGCATAAACCTTATGACCTGCTTTCTCTGGCATTGTGCCCTTTCTTCTCTTCAAATCGAAAGCCTTGGCCAGGCATGGTGGCTCACACCTGTAATCCCAACACTGGGAGGCCGAGTCAGGAGGATTGCTTAAGCCCAGGAGATTGAAACTAGCCTGGGCAACATAGCAAGACTCCCATATTTACAAAAATGTAAAAAATTTGCCAAGTGTGCTGGTACATGCCTGTTGTCCCAACAACTCAGAAGGCTGAGGCAGGAGGATCCCTTGAGCCCAGGAGGTGGAGGCTGCAGTGAACCGTGATTGCACTCCAGCCTAAGTGACACAGCAGGACCAAGACACTGTCTCAAAAAAAATTAGATAAAAATAAACAAAAGCCTTGGCTTTTAAGACTTCACTGTCTCAGCCATGAATTTTTGCAAATCTATTTAAAAACTCAAAAGCTGGGCACTGACTGTTTATTTATTTGTGTATTCCAGCTATCAGAACCCTGATCCTCCCTCTAGCAATGAAAACTACTGGCTGAGTGGGAGGAGGTACACCAGGAACTGTAGAATCAACTGTGACTACTTCCAAAATCTACCCTCTCCCACTCCTTGCACCACACACGTATATATAAATGGCCAGAGCTATTAAGACCATATGGAATGGAAGAATTTTAATTAATGATAATATGGAACTGGAGGAAAAGTGCCCTTTTGCTAATTTTCAATGAACATCTGCTGGACAATGACACTACGGTAGGTGCCAGTGACATAAAAACCAACTGAATATACAAATCACTGGACCTGGGGGCTTGGTTTACGGAAGGATGCAGACATGTACATCAGTAATTACGATTCAGTGTGATGAGTACTAGATCAGAGCAATCAAAATGCAGAAGACAGAGGACAGACCTTGTGGTGACAGGTCATCTGAGTTCCTAAAGTGAAAGCAGTTTTCTAACCATTTCGAAGAGGGATAACAGCACTGCAGTCAGAGGAACAGCATGTGCAAAGTGAGAGAAAGGAGGCAGCTGGCATGTGGGGAGAATCCCAAAGGGCTTTGAGTTTCTGAAGCCAACGAGAAGGCTGGCGAGTAGAACAGTCAGCAAAGGGCCTTATACTCAGGCTATTTACTTGGAATGTACTTTTTATACAATGGAAAACCTCAGGAGGTTTTAAAGCATCAGAATGACCAGATGAAATTTGAAACATTTTTTAATAGTGCACACACAATATTTCTCTCTCTCTCTCTCTCTGTGTGTGTGTGTGTGTGTGTAAGAGAAAGAGAAAGTGGTATGTTATACATACAGAGATGCAAAATAAAATATGTTTCTCACTATGGGTTGCAATCAACAAACTTTGAAAGCCACTGGTCTAGAACTTGCTAATGGTGCAAAGTAGAGAATAATTGCCCACAGGATTTCCAGGACAGAGGATTTAACCCAGGTGTGGCTGCCAGGGATGGCTTCCCAGAGGCCGTGGGAACTAGGCCTTAAAGGAGGAAAGGGTGTAGGGAAAGGGACAGGGGAAGGCATCAGGGAAAGGCATGACAGAGGAGCCTTAAGAAGTGGCTCCCAAAGCAGTCCTGCTGGATTCCTCCTTAGCCAGAGCCCTGCCTAACAGCCTCAAGATGGTTATCTTGGGGAGACAACATTTCTGTCTCAACACAGAAAAGCTTCTACTGACAGCTTATCTTTTCCTCCCAGCACTTAGTACAACCTATCTGCCACATTGCTCATGTCTCTTTTGACTTTCTGCACCAGGGCACCAAGTTCATTGTCAAAACAGCTGGCTTGACTAACAAGCAAGGGCCATTTTCCATTTTCATAAAGACTCCCAAGAAAGAGAAAATTGAATGAGCTCAGATTTGGGTTCAAGTTCTTGCTCAGAAGCTCATTCATCCAGTAGTTGCTAAACTATTTCTAAGCCCCACTTTTGCCCATCATAAAATGGGTTAATCATAACTTCCCAGCCTTCCTCCCAAACTTGCAAGCATTAAATTCAATGAGATCTTGGGTGCATCCTAAGTCACAAGGATTGCCAACTGGTTACTTTTCCCATGGGCCAGAAGGCCCAGTTAATGTTGGAGTTCCCAAAGAACAGGCACAGTTTGGCAACCTTGTCATTGCAGTAGAAAAGAAGTTATTATTTTATCAGCTGGTCCCAGAGTTCCTTTTAGGGAAGGAAGTGTCTTTGTTTGGGGAAATACCTTGATAGGCCCCTTGGGGGTAAAAGGTGAGGCCCTGAAGACATGAGCTGGGAGAAAAAAAACAAAGGTCGCCAAATAGCTCTGCGTAAGAAATGAACAGGAATCTGGGGATAAGGAAGAACAAATAAGGGAGGAAAAAAGAAAGCTAAGCAATGTGGTTAGAAACTAAAGCCCTAGTAGGTGGGAAACTGGGGAAACTCTTAGAGAGATATAAGTTTATATTTTAAATTTTCTGGACTGCAGTTTTGCAATCCAACTCTTCTCTCCAATGTAATCCATTCCCCAAATCTCCAATAAATGTCTATGACACAAGCTGCCCTGTGGAAGCAGGGTAGGTAGGCATCAATAAAGAAAGGGCTATGTTCAACTTTTGGGGCAATTCTGAGATAGAGGTTTGGCCACAAGACAGCAAATAAGGAAATTTAGAGCCAGAGATGACGCTGAGAAACCTAAGCCCAGGGAATTCACAGAAATCTTGCAGAAGGCATGGGGTTTCCCCTAGATTGTGGGATGGGGTTCAAACCAATCTCATGTAGAGTTGAGGTGTTAGAATTACACCAGTAGATACCTGAAACCACTGGTTTCCAATTTTTGTCTATTATGAGGGTAAACATTTTCTCCAGGTTTCTCTCTGGCTGAAGTCAATATTATTTGGTTATTATTGATTGACCTTCAGTCATAACTTAATAATCAACCAGACAAGAGAGGGTACCTCAACTTCTTACTTCTCTTTTCTGACTGCATTCTGACCAGACTACACTCTGGATAGTGCTTACCTAATGCAAACAGGTAATTTCTTGATGATAATAATCAATTGCATCTGCATGCTATTTAAAGCTTCTTCACCACCTTATCTGATCAGATGCTGGATCTTCAAAATAACCCTACAAAGCAGGAAAGGCATGGATTCCCCAAGTTAGCAATGAGGAAGCTGAGGTCCAAAGAATCAAACAATTAAATATGGATTGGGCGCGAGAGTCAATCTCTGATCTCAAGGAATGCTGGAGAGACAAGATAGAAATGCACAAAAAGACAACAGCATTGAGGAAGTAGAAATAATATAAAAACAAATGTCTTAAGGTACAGCACAATTCACTGCTGGAAGAATGATGGAGATCACAGGGCATCCAAAATCAAAGGTAGACCAGTTCTACCTTCTCACAGCCCCACCCACTTCTTTCCATCTTCATGATCATCTCCAAAGCCCTCATTGTCTCCACCCAGATTACCACAACAGCTTCCAGCTTTGTCCCTTTAATTAGTTCTTTTTTTTTTTTTTTTTTTTTTTGAGACCTCGCTTTGTCGCCCAGGCTGGAGGGCAGTGGCACGATCCTGGCTCACTGCAACCTCTGTCTCCCCGGTTCAAGCAATTCTCCTGCCTCAGCCTCCCACGTAGCTGGGATTACAGACGCCTACCACCACACCTGGCTAAATTTTGTATTTTTAGTAGAGACAGGGTTTCACCGTGTTGGCCAGGCTGGTCTCAAACTCCTGACCTCAAACGATCCATCTGCCTCGGCCTCCCAAAATGTTGGGATTACAGACATGAGCCACCGCACCTAGCCCCTTTCATCACAAGGACACAAAAGTAATTGTTATGATATGCAAATCAAATCACAGTCACTCCCCTACTTAAACCCTTGGTGGTTCCCCATTGCCCTAATGGAAAGTAGAAATTCTTTTTTTTTGAGATTTTTTAACTTCTTTCTTTTTTGGCCTGGTCCTCTAATCTCTGAGACCTCATCTCTTGCCATTTGCTGCCTGAAACTCTCTGTTCCTTATAGACTGTGGTAATAATAAAATAAATACTTGGCCTTTGTTTCTGGTTCTTGGCACAGAGCTCCTAAAAAGCTGGGAATTTCCTGAAAGATAGGAATATCTTTTGTAATTTATTAGGAGCCCCTTTCCATCATACCTGAGTTTATGCTAATGAGGTGAGTTAGGGTAGAGCCTCAGGATGGGACTGGCACCAGAAAGACCAGGTAATTAGAGGATGGAAACGTGGCTGGGCACAGTGGCTCACACCTGTAATCCTAACACTTTGGGAGGCTGAGGTGGACAGATTGCTTGAGCCCAGGGGTTCGAGACCAGTCTGTGCAACATGGCAAAAACCCATTTCTGCAAAAGAATACAAAAATTAGGCCAGGCGCGGTGGCTCACACCTGTAATCCCAGTACTTTGGGAGGCTGAAGTGGGCAGATCACAAGGTCAGGAGATCAAGACCATACTAGCTAACATGGTGAAACTCTGTCTCTACTAAAAACACAAAAAATTAGCCAGGTATGGTGGTAGGCGCCTGTAGTCCCAGCTACTCAGGAGGCTGAGGCAGGAGAATGTCATGAACCCAGGAGGCAGAGCTTGCAGTGAGCCAAGATCATGCCACTGCACTCCAGCCTGGGCAGCAGATCAAGACTCTGTCTCAAAAAAAAAAAAAAAAAAAAAAGTTAATCGGGCGTGCTGGTGCATACCCTGTAGTCCTAGCTACTCGGGAGGCTGAGAGATGGGAAGATCGCTTGAGCCCAGGAGGTCAAGGATGCGGTGAGCTGTGATCATCCAGCCTGGCAACAGAGTGCCACCCTGTAAAAGAGGATGGAAACTTTTCATTGGAATAACATACAAGAAAAAAAAAAAAAGAGAATGGAAACTTTCAGCCCTACCTACTGACCTCGAAGTGGAGAAGGGGGGCCTGTAGATAGAGCTCTATAAAACTTGTGATACTATTTTTATTTTATTTATTTACTTATTTTGAGACAGAGTCTCACTCTGTTGCCCAGGCTGGAGTGCAGTGGCATGATCTTGGCTCACTGCAACCCCCGCCTCCTGGGTTCAAGCAATTCTCCTGCATCAGTTCTACAGTTCATCAGAATTGTAGAATACTACAATTCTTCTGTAGTAGCTGGGACTATAGGCATGTGCCACCACACCCAGCTAATTTTTGAATTTTTACTAGAGACAGGGTTTCACTATGTTGGCCAGGGTGGTCTTGAACTCTTTACCTTAAGTGAACTGTGCGCCTGGGCCTCCCAAAGTGCTAGGATTACAGGTGTGAGCCACCACGCCCAGCCTTAATTTTATTTTAAAGACAGGGTCTCACTCTGTCACCCAGGCTGCAGTGCAGTGGCATGATCATAGCTCACTCTTAGCCTCGTTAAACTCTGGGACTCAAGAGATCCTCCCACCTCAGCCTCCTGAGTACCTGGAACTACAGGTATGTGCCACCACACTAGGTTAATATTTTTACATTTATTTGTTTATTTATTTTTGCAATGGAGTTTCACTCTTGGTGCCCAGGCTGGAGTGCAATGGCATGATCTCAGCTCACCACAACCTCCACCTCAAGTGATTCTCCTGCCTCCGCCTCCCGAGTAGCTGGGATTACAGGCATGCGCCACCACACCCGGCTAATTTTTTGTATTTTTAGTGAGACGGGTTTTCTCCATGTTGGTCAGGCTGGTCTTGAACTCCCAACCTTAGGTAATCTGCCCACCTCGGCCTCCCAAAGTTTTGGGATTACAGGCGTGAGCCACTGCGCCCGGCCTACTTTTATTTTTTTATGGAGACAGGGTCTCACTGTGTTGCCCAGGTTGGTCTTGAACTCCTTGCCTCAAGTGAACCTCCCATCTTGGCCTCATAAAGTGCTGGGATTACAAGCATGAGCCACTGCTCTATACACCTTTTTATTTTTTTGAGATGAAGTCTCGCTCTGTCATCCAGGCTGGAGTACAGTGGCACAATCTCAGCTCACTGCAACCTCCACCTCCCAGGCTCAAGAGTTTCTAATGCCTCAGCCTTCCGAGTAGCTGGGATTATGGGCGCCCGCCATCATGCCCAGCTAATTTTTATATTTTTAGTAGAGACAACATTTGGCCATGTTGGCCAGGCTGGTCTTGAACTCCCAACCTCAAGTGATCTGCCTGCCTCGGCCTCCCAAAGTGCTGGGATTACAGGTGTGAACCACCTCGCCTGGCCTCTATACAACTTTTGAACGGGAAGCTTCTGAGAGCTTCTGAGTTGGTGAATGCACCCCACCTACCCAAAGCCAGAAGCTCCTGCACTCAGGACTCTCGCAGACCTGGCCTATGTACCTTTTCATCTGGCTGTTCATTTGTATGCTTCAGGATATCCTTTATAATAAAAACTTAACTGTAAGTAAAGTGCCTTTCTGAGTTCTGCAAGCCATTCTAGCAAATTAACAAACCTGAGGAGGGGTTCATGGGAACCCCTGATTTACAGCCAGTTGGTCAGAAGTACAGGTGGTCTGAGATTTGGGACTGGAGTCTGAAGTGGGGGCAGTCTTGTGCAACTGAGCCCTGAAGCTGTGGGGTTCACACTAATTCTGGGTAGGTAGTGTCAGAATTGAACTGAATTGCTGGGTACCCAGCTGGTGTCGGGGAATTGGTTGGTGTCAAAAAACATCCCAGACAGACCTTTTCGTTTTCGTTTGTTTTTCTGATTTCCTGAACTGTGTCCAGGGACTGTCTTGCCTCCTAGTCTTCGTATAGTGCATTCCTTCTGCATGGATCAGCTGCCTACTCTCTTGGTCTGGCGAATTTCGTCTCATCTTTCAGGTCTCAGGTTCAATGCCACCTCCCAAGAAACATCCTTTACATCACTAGAATGGTCAGAACCTACACCCTGGTAATCCCATAGCATCCTCGATTTCCCCATCCCAACACTCATCACACTTCACCGTTGTTACTGATATAATTGTCTGTCTTCCCCAAGAGTGAAGGCAGTTCTGAAAGCCATTGAGAGATGGACCGTGTCTGTCTTGTTCACCTATTGTATCCAGCATCTGGCACAGTGCCTAGTAGGTCATAGGCACTCAATAAGTATGTATTGAGTTCAAAATGAATGAATAAATGAATGTTGTAGGAATTCAGAAGAAACAAGAGATTAGTACAGACTGAGGAAAGAGGTAGGCTAGGACTTGAATAACAAGTAGAGGAGCTTCTACCATCACCTAATACATCAGGGACAAACCACGGCTTCCTACCTCCAACCCAGGAGGCAACTACAAAAACAGAAAGAGCATTGAACTACAAGACAGAAGAGCAGGCTCCAGTCCTGCCTCTGTGCCTCAGTGTGTAACTTTGAACATATCATTCAATTTCTGAGTCTGAGTTTCCTTGTCTGTAAAATGAAGCCTCTATAACCCACCTAGAGGGGTTTCTCTGAGGTTTGGTGAGGTCCTGAATGTGGTAGACCCCCACACAAAATAGACCTGACCAGATGTGTGTGGATTGATTTTCAGCCACACAGCCTCTGTCTGAGATTTCCCAAAGCACTGGCTGAAAGCCCACCTGAGAAAAGCCTGCGTCTGTCAACCCAGCTTCCTGGACCTAAGCATACTCATTCTGCCCAGGCTTATGTGCCATGTTGTCCCTCTTCCCCAGCACCAGCACGCAGCACCCAAAGCCTCCCTCACACCGAAGAGAACCACGCTCTGAAGACTACCACCTGCAAGAGCTGAAGACTTGAAGGCATTTACCTCCCACAAGGGAGGTAACATACTTTCTTCTATCGATTTCTGAGTAAAGAATATTTTCAGGGCTGGGCGCAGTGGTTCACATTTGTAATCCCAGCACTTTGGGGGTCCAAAATGGGCAGATCACCTGAGGTCAGGAGTTTGAGACCAGCCTGGCCAACATGGTAAAACCCCACCTCTACTAAAAATTCAAAAATTAGCCAAGTGTGGTGGTGCATGCCTATAATCTCAGCTACTTGGGAGGCTGAGGCAGGAGAATCATTTGAACCTGGGAGGTACAGGTTGCAGTGAGTCGAGATCGCGCCACTGCACTCCAGCCTGGCTGACAGAGCGAGACTCTGTCTCAAAAAAAAAAAAATTTTTTTTCAAAATTAAATTCTCCAGAATTTTAACTCTCCACTTTAATTCCTGGTGTCAGACAGCAGGACCCCCAAGTTCCCCTTGGGAGGCCAAGGTAGGTGGATCACTTGAGGCCAGGAGTTCAAGACCAGCCTGCCCAACATGGCAAAACCCCATCTCTACCAAAAATACAAAAATTAGCCAGGCGTGGTGGCTTATGCCTGTAGTTTTAACTACTCAGGAGGCTGAGGGTTGAGGCAGGAGAATTGCCTGAACCCAGGAGGTGGAGGTTGCAGTGAGCTAAGATAGTGCCACTGCACTCCAGCCTGGGTAACAGAGTGAGACTCCATCTCAACAAGAGAAAAAAAAAAAGAAGAAGAAGAAGAAGGGGGAGGAGGAGCAGGAGGAGGAAACCAGAGATTCAGAGCATGGGGGGTACTCAACTCACCGTTGCTGGGACAGGTGGGGACATGAAAAGCATGAGAAAGAATGAAGGCAGCCTCTAGGAGTAAAGATACCGCCAAGTGACCACCAGGGAGGAAACAGGATCCTCAGTCCTACAATCGCAAGAAACTGAGTTCTACCAACCCAAATGAGCTTGGAAGTAGATTCTCCCCTAGAGCCTCCAGATAACAGCCTAGTCTTGCTGACACCTTGGTTTCAGCCTTATGAGAACCCTAAACAGAAAACCCAGCCTAGCTTCCCTAGACTGCTGACCCACAGAGCTGTTAGATAATAACTAGGTGCTGTTTTACGAAACTACATTTGTGGTAACTTGTTACTATAGCAATAGAAAACTAATACAGTGGCTGGGCATGGTGGCTCACGCCTGGAATACCAACACTTTGGGGAGCTGAGGCAGGAGGATTGCTTGAGCCCAGGAGTTTGGGACCGGCCTGGGCAACATGGTGAGATCCCTATCTCTAATTTTTTTTTTTAAATAACAAAGTAAAACTAATACAGGGAGACAAGGCCTGTCTTTGCGGGGGTCCCTTGACCAAGAGCTTAGTCCTAAGCTACCTCAGCTATAAATTGCTGTACATCTAAGCGTGTCTGGAGGGTTTGGAGTGGGGGTGGGGGGCTAGGCCAGAGACAGAAAGACTAAAGGAGGGAGAATCATTTTTTGTAAAGGTCAGAAAAGCTTCTCTTAGAAGAGAAATACACCCTACAAGGCTGTTCCAAGGACCCAGCCCTGCGGGTGAGGAGCAGCAGGAGAGCCCCTCGCGTGTGGAGACGGTTTCGATCCTATGGGGGCACAGGATGAAAGCCCTCCCCAGGGAATATGTGGCCGCTGGCTTTAGGCCCACAGGACAAGCAAGGGACAGAAACTGACTGAGGAAGGGTCAGGTGGACTAATTGGGAATCACATGTGAGATCCCTTGGGGATTCCCTAAGCTGGTTGAGAGGGATTTGAGAGGCTCTAAGATTCCTGCAATTCCGTGGAAGAGACTGAGTCAGAGAAACACTGTTTTATTCATGCTCTTTATGATGTAATTATATTCTGTTCCCCAAGCTGGTATGGCTTGGAGAAACGGAGTGCCCAACGCCTACTAATCCCCAAGGGCAAAATAAAAAATTTTTAAAGAGTCAGAAATGGCCAGGCGCGGTGGCTCACGCCTGTAATCCCAGCACTTTGGGAGGCCGAGGCAGGAGGATCATCTGAGGTGAGGAGTTTGAGATCAACCTGGCCAACATGGTGAAACCCCGTCTCTATTAAAACTACAAAAATTAGTTGGGCATGGTAGTGGGTGCCTGTAATCCTAGTACTCAGGAGGCTGAGGTGAGAAAATTGCTTGAACCCAGGAAGTGGAGGTTGCAGTGAGCCAAGATTGCGCCATTGCACATTGCACTCCAGCCTAGGCAACAAGAGTGAAATTCCATCTCAAAAAAAAAAAAAAAAAGTCAGAATGGAGGCTTAGGAAGAGAAATATAAAGGGGATGGCTTTGAGTCAGACACAGCTGGGTACTAACCCTTCCTCCAGCGGCTTGCACAGGTTTCTTTAGCTTTCTGAGATTTAGTTTCAAACCCCAAAAATAAAGAGATGATAAAAGGACCTATATCACAAAGGACTATGAAGAAACAGAAGGCAGGTTATTTACTGATCATCACATCACATGAGGAAAAATACATTCCATACTGTATTTTCCAATTCAAAAACCCTGATTTTTCCTACTTTAACATCTTCAAATCATTCAACCATGCAGCAGTTCTGAGACACTTTTATTGCTTGCACTTGCAAAATCAGTGTTACTCGTTAGGGAGAAAATTCCAAAGGCAAAATATGAAGTGTCCTATTAAGAAATCCTGGCCGGGCACAGTGGCTCATGTCTGCAATCCCAGCACTTTGGGAGGTCGAGGTGAGCAGATCACTTGAGGTCAGGAGTTCAAGAACAGCCTGGCCAACATGGTAAAACCCCATCTCCACTAAAAATACAAAAAAAAAAAAAAATTAGCCAGACATGGTGGCACACGCCTGTAGTCCCAGCTACTCGGTAGGCTGAGGTGGGAGAATCGCTTGAACCTGGGAGGCAGAGGTTGCAGGAAGCCAAATCATGCCACTGCACTCCAGCCTAGGTAACAGAGCAAGACTCGGTCTCAAAAAAAAAAAAAAAAGGAAAAGAAAAAGAAATGCTGCCTCTTCAACCTCTTGCTAACACTGAGTATACAATCTTGTGTCAAAAAAACACAGACATCAACAATGCTGAGCCATGGTGATTCAGAAGAACCAGACTCTAATTGTGGAGAAGTCTTAGGAGAGCCATAACCAATTTATTTTGCTTATATTTGTTTTTTATGTGTACACAAGAGAGACATAGGATCAAAGAAAATTTGTCTAAATAAGTCTAAAAGAGCCCTTCAATAAGTACAAAAACTTCTTAAAATTTTCAAGTGATGAAAAGATGCCGAGAAAATACAAGCATTATTTATTATGCCCAGCTAACTTCTAGGAAAATCAAGGTCTAGGGAATATTCACAGTGTAGCCAAGGCCTTATAGCAGCAAACAGCAGAACTGAGAAATGAAGCAAATGGTCTCAGGCCTACCACAGAGGCCAGTTTGGTGTGGCTGGCATCTATCAGCTATGTCCTAAATTCTTCACAAGGAGCCTGAGAAATGTGACCTTAGCCCACCAGAGGTATTACACTTCAGTTTTGTCCGCTGAGAGTATGTGTTTACACATACACTCAACATTCAAACAGAGGAATTGGTTGAGAAATGTAAAAACACTGTGAAGAACAACATTCCGAGGAAAATAATAAAGCCACTTGCATTTGTCCCTCAAGGGCAAAGCTTGAGAAGATATGTTTGCAGACCCTTATAAAAGACTGGGGTTTCCTAAGCCCAGGGTTCATTGACTGGAATGCAAATTCACTGTATGTATAGCATCCACTGACTACTAACTGTGGTATGAGTTATAAGATTCTTTGTTTTTGACCCAGGATGCACAAGTTCAGAGTCTTTTTTTTTTCCCTTACTTTTTATACCATCAATAGAGGCAGACAAAAAAATCTTGAATCTTCTACTAGCGTAAAATTGTGACAGGCTAATTTGTATGCTTGCAAGTAGAATATTACCTCAGAACCTTCATGGTTCTTATTAACTATGTGAAGTTGGTTTTCTGTGTGTTTTTTTTGTTTGTTTTTTGTTTTGTTTTGTTTTGTTTTTCTGAGACAGAGTCTCACTCTGTTGCCTAGGCTGGAGTGCAGTGGCACAATCTCGGCTCACTGCAACTTCCACCTCCCGGGTTCAAGTGATTCTCATGTCTCAGCCTCCCAAGTAGCTGGGATTACAGGCATACACCACCACACCCAGCTAGTTTTTGTATTTTTAGTAGAGATGGGGTTTCACCACGTTGACCAGGCTGTTCTCCAAATCCTAACCTCAAGTGATTCGCCTGCCTCGGCCTCCCAAAGTGTGAAATTATAGGTGTGAGCCACTACACCTGGCCTATGTAAAGTTTTATACCATTATTTGGAGTTAGACTGTGATAATTTAAAGATGTACATGGTAGACTCTAGAGCAATCATTCAAAAGTAAAATACAGATAGAGCTAATAAGCCAAAAGTAGGGATAAAATAAAATCATTAAAGTATTTTATGAAGTAAAAAAGAAGTAAAAAAAGAAAAAACAAGGAAAAAGGGACAAAGAACAGTAGGGACAAATAGAAAACAAATAGCAAGATGGTGTATTTAAATACAACCATATTTATAGTTACATTAAATAAAAATGGCCCAAACTCTCCAATTAAAAGGCAGAGATGTCAGACTATATAAAAAGTCTACCTAAATAAGCGCTAAATATAATGCATAGGTAGGTTAAGAGTAAAAGAATAGAAAAAATATAATATATATGAAGCAAACACTAATCATGAAAAAAGCTGAAATGGATGTATCGATTTGTGCAAAGTGAACTTCAGGAGAAAGGATTATAAGCAGAAATAAAGACTGACATTTTATGATGAGAAGTTTATGTCATCAAGAAGACATAACTAAATATGCATACACCAAGTAATAGAGTTTCAAAGTACATGAAAAAAGAACTGACAGACTGAAAGACAAAATAGACAAATCTACAATTTCAGTTGCAGATTTCAACACTTATCTCTTACTAATTGACAGAACAAGGAGACAGAAAACCAATAAGTATATAAAATATTTAAATAATACTATTAAATGACTTAACCTGATATACAGTTACAAAACATGATACCCAGCACTGGCAGAATACATATCTTGTTCAAGGGCACATAGAACATTCACAAATATAGACCATATTCTAAGCCATATACGATCTCAATAAACTTATAAGGAATGAAATTATACAAAATATATTCTCTGAGCATGACAGAATTAAATTAAAGAGGAGGGCCAGGTGCGGTGGCTCACGCCTGTAATGTAATCCCAGCACTTTGGGAGGCCAAGCGGGGCAGATCACAAGGTAAAGAGTTTGAGACCAGCCTGGCCAACATGGTGAAACCCCATCACTACTAAGAATACAAAAATTATCCGGGTGTGGTGGCGCATGCCTGTAATCTCAGCTACTCGGGAGGCGGAGGTAGGATAATTGCTTGAACCTGGGAGGCAGAGGTTGCAGTGAGCTAAGATCATACCACTGCACTCAGCCTGGGTGACAGAGTAAGACCCTGTCTTGGAAAAATAATTAATTAATTAAAGAGGAAAAAGAAAAATATCTAGATAATCCCTAAATACTGAGAAATTAAACAGTATACTTCCATGTAACCTAAGAGTTAAAGAAGAAATTGCGTTGATGGCTGAGCATGGTGGCTCACGCCTGTAATCCCATCACTTTGCAAGGCCAAGGTAGGTGGATCACCTGAGGTCAGGAGTTCGAGGCCAGCCTGATCAACATAGGGAAACCCCATCTCTACTAAAAATACAAAATTTGGCCAGTGTGGATGGCTGTAATCCCAGCTACTCAGGAGACTGAGGCAGGAGAACCCCTTGAATCTGGGAGGTGGAGGTTGCAGTAAGCCAACATGGCGTCACTGTATTCCAGGCTTGGTGACAGAGTGAGACTCTGTCTCGAAAAGAAAGAAAGAAAGAAAAGGAAGAAAAAAAGAAAGAAAGAAAGAAAGAAAAGAAAAGAAAGAAAGAAATTGCACTGAAAAATAGAAAATATTTATTACTGAATGAAAATAAAAACACAATAAGCCAAAATTTATAAGACACATCTAAAATGGTGCTAATAAATTAGAGAGTAATATACAGCTTTAATTGGTTACTTTGGATAAGAAGTGCCTAAAAGCAGTGTTCTAAGCCTCTATATTAAGAAACTAGAAAAAAAGAGCAAAATACACCCAAAGTAAATGGGAAGGAAATCATAAAGAGCAGAAGTAATGAAATAGAAAATAGACAAAGAGAGCAGGTGCAGTGGCTCTCGCCTGTAATCCTAGCACTTCGAGAGGCCAAGGCGGGCAGATTGCTTGAGCCCAGGAGTTTGAGACCAGCCTGGGCAACATGGCAAATCTCCTGCCTCTACAAAGAATACAAAAATTAGCGGGCGTACCTGTAGTCCCAGCTACTTGGGAGGCTAAGGTGGGAGGATGCTTGAGCCCAGAAGAGACTGGTGCCACTGCACTTCTAGCCTGGGTATAGAGACAGACTCTGTATCAAGAAGAAGAAGAAGGAGGAGGAGGAGGAGGAGGAGGAGGAGGAGGGGGAGGGGGAGGGGGAGGAAGAAGAAGAGAATGGAAAATATTAATTAATTTGGAACAAAATTTGAATTTTTTTTTTTTTTTTTTGAGATGGAGACTCACTCTCTCGTCCAAGCTGGAGTGCAGTGGCACAATCTCGGCTCACTGCCAGCTCCACCTCCTGGGTTTATGCCATTCTCCTGCCTCAGCCTCCTCAGTAGCTGGGACTACAGGTGCCCACCACCAAGCCCAGAATAACTTTTTTTTTTTTTTTGTATATTTAGTAGAGACGGAGTTTCACCGTGTTAGCCAGGATGGTCTCAATCTCCTGACCTCGTGATCCACCCGCCTCGGCCTCCCAAACTGCTGGGATTACAGGCTTGAGCCACCGCGCCCGGCTTTTTTTTTTTTTTTTGAGACAGGGTCTTGCTTTGTTGCCCAGGTTGGAGTGCAGTGGCCTGACCATGGCTCACTGCAGCCTCAAACTCCCTGTTCGAGTGATTCTCCCACCGCAACCCCCCATCCCCTCAGTAGCTGGGAATTCAAGCACATGCCATCTACCTGGCTAACTGTTTTTTGTTGTTATGGAAACAGGGTCTCACTTATGTTGCCCAGGCTGGTCTTGAACTCCTGGCCTCAAGTGATCCTTCCACCTCAGCCTCCCAAAGTGCTGGGATTACAGGTATGAGCCATCATGCCCAGCTAATTTTTTTTTTTTTTAGAAAGAGTCTTGCTCTGTCACCTAGGTTGGAGTGCAGTGACACGATCTCGGTTCACTGCAACCTCTACCTCCTAGGTTCAAGTGATTCTCTTGCCTCAGTCTCCCAAGTAACTGGGGTTACAGGCATGTCCCACCACACCCAGCTAATTTTTGTATTTTTGGTAGAGACGGAGTTCCCCCATGTTGGCCAGTCTGGTCTCAAACTCCTGACCTCAGGTGATCTGTCTGCCTCAGCCTCCCAAAGTACTGGGACTACAGGCATGAGCCACCGCACCTGGCCTTAAAACTGGATCTTTGAAAAGATGAACAAAGTTGATAAACTAGCTCAACTGATCAAGAAAAAAAGAAGACTCAAATTAACAATGAAAGGGAAATTAAAAAGGGGACATTACCACAGATACTTCAGCTGTGAGAAGGATAATAAGGGACTATTGTAAACAACTTATGCCCACATATTCTAAAACTTAGATGAAATGGGCAAATTCCTTGAAAGACACAGAGTACAATTCTTACTGTAGAAGAAATTAAAACAGTCCCGTATTTACTTGAAACATTAAATTTGTAATTTAAAAATCTTTCCTCAAAGAACACACCAGAACATTTGGCTTCACTGGTGAATTCTAGAAAACATTTAAGAAAAAAAAAATCTATAAACTTTCTTTAAATTGAGGGAAAAGTAACACTTCTCAAGACATTTCCTAAGTCTAGTAGTACCCTGATACTTAAACTAAACAAAGGCATTACAAGAAAATAAAATTACATACTAATATACTTCATGGACATAGATGGAAAAAAATTCTAGACAAAATTTTAACAAATTGAATTCAGTAATATATAAAAAGGATAATACGTCATGATCAAATGGGCTTTATTCCAGGAAATCAAGGGTAATTTGATAAAACAGATGATAAAACCCATGTAAGTATCTCAACAGATATAGAAAAAGCATGTGAGGCCAGCCTCGTGGCTCACGCCTGTAATCCCAGCACTTTGGAAGGCCAAGGCAGGTGGATCACTTGAGGTCAGGAGTTTGAGCCCAGCCTGGCCAACATGGCAAAACCCCATCTCTACTAAAAGTACAAAAAAAAAAAAAAAAAAAAGAATAGCTGGGTGTGGTGGTGCACCTGTAATCTTAGCTACTCAGGAGGCTGATGCAGCAGAATCACATGAACCTGGGAGGCAGAAGCTTCACTGAACCGAGACTATGCCACTGTGCTCCAGCCTGGGCAGGCAACAGAATGAGGATCTGTCTAAAAAAAAAAAAGGAAAAACAACAACAACAACAGGCCAGGTGCAGTGGCTCATGCCTGTAACACCAGCACTTTGGGAGGCCGAGGTGGGCAATTCACAAGGTCAGGAGTTCAAGACCAGCCTGGCCAACATGGTGAAACCCCGTCTCTACTAAAAATACAAAAAATTAGCTGGGCATGGTGGCATGTGCCTGTAATCCCAGCTACTCAGGAGGCTAAGGCAGAAGAATTGCTTGAACCTGGGAGGTATAGGTTGCAGTGAGCTGAGATCACACCACTGCACTCCAGCCTGGGCGATAGAGCAAGACTCTGTCTAAAAAAACAAAAAACAAAAACCAAAAAAACAAAAAAAAACAAAACAAAAAAAAACAGAAAAAGTATGTGACACAACTCAACACTCAGCCGGGCGAGGTGGCTCATAACTGTAATCCCAGCACTTCAGGCAGGAGGATTGCTTGAGCTCGGGAGTTTGTGACCAGCCTGGGCAATAAAGGGAGGCCTCATCTCTACTGAAAAAAATAAATCAGCCAGGTGTGGTTGTGTGCGCTGTGGTCCCAACTACTCAAGAGGCTGAGGTGGGAGGATTGCATAAGCCCCAGAGATCAAAGCTGCAGTGAACTGTGAAGGCATCATTGCACTGCAACCTGAGTGACAGAGCAAGACCCTGTCTCAAACAAGCAAACAAAAAATCCCCCCATAATATATATTAACAATTCAACCTCATTCACATTTAAAACTCTTATCATACTAGGAATAGAAAGGAACTCCCGGCCAGGCGCGGTGGCTCAGGCCTGTAGTCCCAGCACTCTGGGAGGCCGAGACGGGTGGATCACAAGGTCAAGAGATTGAGACCATCCTGGCTAACACGGTGAAACCCCATCTCTACTAAAAAATACAAAAAAACTAGCCGGGCGAGGTGGCGGGCGCCTGTAGTCCCAGCTACTCAGGAGGCTGAGGCAGGAGAATGGCGTGAACCCGGGAGGCGGAGCTTGCAGTGAGCTGAGATCCAGCCACAGCACTCCAGCCTGGGCGACAGAGCGAGACTCCGTCTCAAAAAAAAAAAAAAAAAAAAAAAAAAGAAAGGAACTCCCTCACTCGGATAAAAGGCATCTAAAAAACAACTACAGCTCTCATCATACATAATGGTGAAAGATGAATGCTTTCTTCTAAGATTGGGAACAAGGGTAAAGATAGCCATTCTCACAATTTCTATTCAGAATTGTACTGAGGTCCTAGCCTGTGTAATTAATCAAGAAAAAGAATAAAAGGTAAGCAGATTGAAAAATAAGAAAAAGGAGAAGTATCTGTTGCCGTGGCTGTGGGCCTGGGATTCCCAGCCATGGCAGGTTCCTCCAGGGAGCAGGATAAAGGTCAGAGAATACGGCCTCCATGGTCCCTTTCTACTGGGCCCAGCCAAGCCACGTAAGCTTCACCTTTGCAACAGCCTCACTGGGAGCAAGGACACATTTGTACCTCAAGATGGGAGAAAGGTGACATGGTCCAGGCCAACCATCTAAGATGTATGTCCCACAGGGCACGCCAGGTCCTACATCTCTTTCATTATCTTGAGAAGGGTGTTGAAGGATTACTTCAAATGTGATGTCCTTTATTGCAAGAACATTAGGGACATTGATGATAAGAACTACTTGTTGAGGAGTATAGGGAGAAGAAGTCCCAGGTGGCACAGCTCCTGGGGAATGTTCACACTGCCCTGAAGCCATTTTTAGTAAAATTCAATGAAACCACAGATCCTGATAAAAAGCAGATGCTATAATGAATTCAGCACATAATGAAGCTTGACACAGAATCGCTTGAGAAAGCTGTGTAGTGCAGACTTGCTGGAGAGGAAGTCAACAGCTGTGTGCAAGGTTTGTTGGAAGAGGCCAAGGATTTGCTTTCTGAGTTGCTGGATTCCACATTCTGGAGTCAGGTGATTGACAATTTCATTTTCTCCAAACTGCCCAAGTTCTGGGATGGGGAGTTCTACAAATATGTGGAAATTCTGAACGTCCTCTCTCTGGATGTTTTAACCAGTTAGTGTATATGTGCCAGAAATTGTGAATTTTGGCCGGGCGCGGTGGCTCACTCCTATAATCCCAGCACTTTGGGAGGCGGAGGCGGGCGAATCACAAGGTCAGGAGATTGAGACCATCCTGGCTAACATGGTGAAACTCCGTCTCTACTAAAAATACAAAAAATTAGCCTGGCGTGGTGGCAGGCACCTGTAGTCCCCGCTACTTGGGAGGCTGAGGCAGGAGAGTGGCTTGAACCCGGGAGGTGGAGCTTGCAGTGAGCCAAGATCGTTCCCCTGCACTTCAGCCTGGGCAACAGAGCAAGACTCCATCTCAAAAAAAAAAAAAAAAAGAAATTATGAATTTTGTCCATAAGATTGTGAACAATGGTTGGGGCTATGCTTCCAATGGGTCCACTTTGATATAGCAAAGTTTGCTTCTAGTGAGAAACACTGCTGTGGGAAGCTGGTGCCCAAAAATGTTGGGGATCAGAAAGCTCTTCAGGAAGAGGAAGGTTAAAAAAAGAAATGAATGAATATAATAACAAAAAAGATAAGCTGTGGACTCTCCTAGTTGTACACAATCTGGATTGTGTTTACCCTTCACGGTTATGGTGGAATGTGCTGAATCTACCACTCAGTCATAGGAAAGTGCTTTTTCATCTAAATAAATTTTAGGGGTTGGGCATGGTGGTTCACACCTGTAATCGTAGCACCTTGGGAGGCCAAGGCAGACAGACCACATGAGGCCAGGAGTTTGAGACCAGCCTGGCCAACATGGCAAAACTCCATTTCTACTAAAAATACAAAAGTTAGCTGGGCGTGGTGCCGTGTGCCTGTAATCCCAGCTACTCAGGAGGCTGAGGCATGAGAATCACTCAAACCCAGGAGGCAGAGGTTGCAGTGAGCCAAGATTGCACCACTGTACTCTAGACTGGGCAACAGAGAGAGACCCTGTCTTAAAAAAAAAAAAAAGAAAAGAAAAGAAAAGAAATTCTAGGAGTTTTCTATACTAAGACCATGAAACGCAAAGATTTTTTAAAAAATTGATGCATGGTAATTGTACTTATTTTGGGGTGTATACAATATGTAGTAATCAAGTTACAGTGGTTGGATATCCATCACTTCAAATATTTGTCATTTCTCTGTGTTTTGAGTTTTTAGTTTTTTTAGAGGCAAGGTCTCATTCAGTCACCCTGGCTGGAGTGCAGTGGTGGGATCTTAGCTCGCTACAGACTGAAACTCCTGGGCACAAGCAATCCTCCCACCTCAACCTTCTGAGTAGCTGGGACTACAGGCTCATGCCACCATGCCTGGCTAATTTTCGAATTTTTTTCTAGAGACAGCACCTCGCTATGATCCCCTTGCCTCAGCCTCCCAAAGTGCTGGGATTATAGGTGTGAGCTACCACACCCAGCCCCTTTAGGCAATTCTGAAGTATAAAACAATTTGTTGATGGCTGTGGTTACCTTCTCTGTGTTAGAAAAAAAAGAAAGGAAAAAGGAAAGAAAAAGAAGCAAAGCTGTCTTATTTGCAGATGATATAATAATAAACATAGGAAGAAAATTTAAATGAATGTATTAAAAAGCTACTAGAATTATTGAGTTTAGCAAAATTAACAGAATACAAGGTCAATATACAGGTATCATTTGTTCTTCCTCCCCTCCCCTCCCCTCTTCTCCTCTTCCCTCTCCTCCCCTCTCCTCCCTCTTCTCCTCTTCCCTCTCCTCCCCTCTCCTCCCCTCTTTTTCTTTGAAACATCCATACCCTCTTTTACTTTTACTTTTTCTTTGAGATGCCCCTCCCCTCTTTGTCTTTTTCTTTCTCTTTGAGACAGAGTCTCACTGTCATCCAGGCTGGAGTGCAATGGCAAGATCTCAGCTCACTGCAACTTCCGCCTTTCAGGTTTAAGCAATTCTCCTGCCTCAGCCTCCCGAGTAGCTGGGATTACAGGCACACACCACCATGCCCAGCTAATTTTTGTATTTTTAGTAAAGATAGGGTTTCACCATGTTGGCCAGGCTGGTCTGGAACCACTGGGCTCAAGTGATCCACCCACTTCAGCCTCCCAAAGTGCTGAGATTATAGGCGTGAACCACCACACCCAACCAGTACTTTTTAAAATGCCACAAATAATTAGAAAAAGAAATTAAGAATCAATACTGGCTGGGTGCGGTGGCTCACACCTGTAATCCCAGCACTTCGGGAGGCTGAGGTGGGAGGATCACCTGAGGTCAGGAGTTCGAGACCAGCCATGGTCAACATGGTGAAACCCCATCTCTACTAAAAATACAAAAAATTAACCAGACATGGTGGCAGGTGCCTATAATCCCAGCTACTCGGGAGGCTGAGGCAGGAGAACCGCTTGAGCCGGAGAAGCAGAGGTTGCAGTAAGCCAAGATCAATGCCATTGCACTCCAGCCTGGGCAACAAGAGTGAGTTCCATCTCTAAAAATAAAAAATCAATACTATTTATAGTAGCATTTAAAAAATGAACTACTAGGGATAAATTTAATAAAAACTGTGCAAGATGACCTATGTACTGAGAAACTAGAGACCTGGTGCATTGAGCTATTCTTGCATTGCTATAAAGAAATACCTGAGGGTAATTTATAAAGAAAAGAGGTTTAATTGGCTCACAGCTCTGCAGGCTGTGCAGGAAGCATGGTACTGAGCATCTGCTGCGGTTTCTGGGAAGGCCTTAGGAAGCTTAAAATCACAGAGAAGGCAAAGAGGGAGCCAGCGTATCATATGGCAAGAGCAGGAGCAAAAAAGATTAGGGAAGGAGGTGCTAGACACTTTTAAACAACCAGATCTCTTGTGAACTCATTCACCAAGGAAATGGTGCTAAACCATTCATGAGGGATCCGCCTCCCACCAGGCCCCACCAACAATGGGGATTACAATTCAACCTAAGAGGCCGGGTACCTTGGCTCATGCCTATAATCCCAGCACTTTGGGAAGCTAAGGCAGGCAGATCACCTGAGGTCAGAAGTTCAAGGCCGCCTGGCCAACATGGTGAAACCCTGTGTCTACAAAAAAACAAAAATTAGCCGGGCATGATGGCGGTCGCCTGTAATCTCAGCTACTCGAGAGGCTGAGCAGGAGAATTTGCTTGGACCTAGGAGGTGGAGGTTGCAGTGAGCCGAGATCACATCATGCACTCCATCCTGGGTGGCAGAGCGAGACTCCGTCTCAAAAGAAAAAAAAAAGAAAATTCATCATGAGATTTAGAGGGCCGATATCCAAACCATATCACCTAAGTAAATGGAGAATATATCGTGTTCATGGATTAGAAGATTCCATATTTTTAAGATACCAATTTTTTCCATATTGATTTATAGACTCAATTAAATCCCAGCAGACTCCTTTGAAGAAATTTATATGCAAAGGATTTAAAATAACCAAAACAACTTTGAGAAAGAACAAAGTGCAAGGATTTATACTTCCTGATTTTGACTATCTCACTATAAATTTACAATAAACACAACTGGTATTGACGTAGTGATAGATATTTAAATCAATGGAACTTAATAGAGAATTCAGAAATAGCCTGGGCAGGGTGGCTCAGGCCCGTAATTCCAGCACTTTGGGAGGCCAAGGAAGGCGGATCACCTGAGGCCAGGAGTTCCAAATCAGCCTGGCCAATACGGTGAAACGCTGTCTCTACTAAAAATACAAAAAATCAGCTGGGCGTGGTAGCAGATGCTTGTAATCCTAGCTAGTCAGGAGGATGAGGTAGGATGGATGAGGCAGGATGAATGAGGATGAGCTAGTCGGGAGGATGAGGCAGGAGAATAACTTGAACCAGGTTGGTGGAGGTTGCAGTGAGCCGAAATTGTGCCACTACACTCAGCCTGGGCGACAGAGTGAGACTCTGTCTCAAGAAAAAAGAAAAAAGAGAATTTAGAAATAAAATTCCCTATATGGGCAACTGACTTTTTTACAAAGGTGCCAGGGTAATTAATTTAATGGTAAAAGGGATAGTCTTTTCAACAAATGACACTGGAATAACTGGAATCCATATGGGAGTAGTAAATGCTGTGCGCACCCTCAGCTCCAGGGCAGTGTACAGAGGTTCTCCTCAGGGGAAAGGTGGACCAGAATAACAGAGTTCAGCAACTCTCCCTGACTTTATTTGCAATGGAGCTTGGGGAAGTTCATGCCTAAAGGCATTGTGGGAAACAATACAGATTTTGGCGGTGGAAAATTAAGAGGGAGCTAAACTATAGACCAGCTAGAAATGTTACAGAGAGAATCAGAGTAAGACACAGCTAAGAAGAGCTCTTTTAGGGTAGGAGCAAGCCTTAATGCCTTGCAACACCCTGCCACTGCAAAGGGGCCCACCTTTAACTGGATCAGACTATAGAGCATTTATACCCTAGGGTATCATCAAAAACAACAGAGCAATTAGTGAAGACTAACAGCTCAGAGTGATACCAAGAGTGCACATCACCTTTCCCCATATTATGTATTCCCTTCTAACTTATTACATGATTTACTTATTTATCATGTGTTTATTGTATGTTGCCTTCTGTTAGACTGTAAACTTTGCATGGGCAAGGATCTTTGTTTTATTCACTATTGTCTGACCAAATGAAAAAAAAAAATCTTTCAATAAATACAATAGTTAGTGAATGAATTAGTGAATATGAAAATGCTCCCTACAGATAAATAAGAAATAACACCTCACTAGAAAAGTGACATGCAATAAGAAATGAACATACTACAGGAGAGAAATAGTTAAAAATATATGAAAGGATGCTAAATGTCATTATTAACAGTGAGATGTAAATTTAGACCTCAATGAGATATCATTTTATACTCATCAGACTGGTAAAACTAAAGAAATTTCACAATAAGAACTATGGTAGAGAATGTGACTGGGCCGGGCACGGTGGCGCACGCCTGTAATCCCAGCACTTTGGGAGGCTGAGGCGGGTGGATCGCCTGAGGTCAGGAGTTCAAGACCAGCCTGGCCAACACAGTGAAACCTTGTCTCTACCAAAAATACAAAAATTATCTGGGCATGTGGTGGGCTCCTGTAATTCCAGCTACTTGGGAGGCTGAGGCAGGAAAATGGCTTGAACCCGGGAGGCGGAGCTTGCAGTGAGTGGAGCTTGTGCCACTGCACTCCAGCCTGGGGCAGAGGTTGCAGTGAGCTGAGATTGTGCCACTGCACTCCAGCTTAGGCAACAGAGCGAGACTCCGTCTCAAAAAAATAAAAAATAAAAAAATAAAAATAGTAAATAAATATGAGTTGTCTATAACATACACTATTAAAATTAAATAAGAAAAAATGTATGAACCATAAGAATAGTGTTATCTGGGTGAGTAATTGTGATTGTGAATTATAAAGAGGCTTCAATTGTATTGGTCAAGCTTTATTTCTTAAGCTGGGTGGTAGATGCATAGGTATTCTCTAATCTGTGTTTTATGCATTTTCTAAATATAGGCTTGGGGAAGCAGGAGAGAGAAACAGAGATATAATATAACACTAAAGAACAGGATAGAAGGCTGATTGCCCTTCAACAGGACTAAGCTGAAAACATTTTGTTGGGATAAAAAGCTGCTTTGCAGTAGTTTTTGTTTGTTTGTTTGTTTGTTTGTTTTGAGATGGAGTCTTGCTCTGTTGCCCAGGCTGGAGTGCAGTGGTGCAATCTTGGCTCACTGCAACCTCCACCTCCTGGGTTCAAGCGATTCTCCTGCCTCAGCCTCCTGAGTAGCTGGGATTACAAGTGCCCACCACCACGCCTGGCTAATTTTTGTATTTTCAGTAGAGACGGGGTTTCACCCTGTTGGCCAAGCTGGTCTCAAACTCTTTTTTTTTTTTTTTTTTATGAGACAGTCTCGCTCTGTCGCCCGGGCTGGAGTGCAGTGGCCGGATCTCAGCTCACTGCAAGCTCCGCCTCCCGGGCTTACGCCATTCTCCTGCCTCAGCCTCCTGAGTAGCTGGGACTACAGGCTCCCGCCACCTCACCCGGCTAGTTTTTTTTATTTTTCAGTAGAGACGGGGTTTCACCGTATTAGCCAGGATGGTCTCCATCTCCTGACCTCGTGATCCGCCAGTCTCAGCCTCCCAAAGTGCTGGGATTACAGGAGTGAGCCACCGCACCTGGCCGCAGTAGTCTTAATGATCCATTCTCATGGCCCCATCAAGAGGCTACCAGAGGTGAAACAACAGAGGAAGCAATAATCAGGGACTGAAGCCACAAGATGACTTCCAAATAACCTGTAGGTGACAAGGACAAAATCAAGTAGGGAAAGTGTTGGTTCCTGAGACCAATGAAAACCTGGACTCCAGGAAGTGATGTTACTGGGAAATTACATATTTATGTATAGACGCAATCCAGGAAGTAGTGTTATCGTTCCTGTTTATAGCAGGGGAGGCAGATATCCCTGATGAGAGCCTGCATGGGGAACTTCCTGAGCAAAGGTGTTGGGGAGCTTTGCAGCAGTATGCCAGGGCTGTGGAGAAAGAAGGAAGACAGGGCAGGATGTTCCACTTGCTGGGGAGGTGGCAAGCCCGGAGGAGTGCCTGATGAGACACCAACTACAAATATCTTCTTGAGATGACACAAAACCAGAATACAGGTTTCTTCGAAGATACACGTTTGCCCCTCTTTCATTGTGAGAGAAGAGCAGCTGAAAAGAATAGATGTTTTTGGCCACGTGGGTGGCTCACACCTGTAATACCAGCACATTGGGAGGCCAAGGCCAGCAGATCGCTTGAGCTCAGGAGTTCAAGATCAGCCTGGACAATATGGCGAGATCCCATCTCAAAAAAGAAAAAATATATATATTAAAATAAAGCAGAAAATTTTTTTTTTAAAAGAATAGATGTTTAGAATAGTTCTATAAAGCAGAAGAAAATCAAGACAATGTTGGCCAAGTGCAATGGCTCACACCTGTAATCTCAGCATTTTGGGAGGCCAAGGCAGGAGGATCGCTTGAGGCCAGGAGTCTGAGACTACCCTGGGTACCATAGCGAGACCCTGTCTCTACAAAAATAAAAAGACAGTGTTTTGGTTAAGGAAAATAAAGAAAAGGAGAGGAAAAAGGAAAAGAAGCACAACCACAAAGCACCAGTAGCAAATATCTACCAGTGAGAATGAGCACTGCCAGAAAAGGGCTAAAAGAAGATGACAAATTCAATCACTTTTTGCTGTAATGCCCTGGATATGGCTTAAAACTTAGGGACTCCAGTGATGGCCAAAGATGCAGATTCCTTTGACCTCTGGACAAATTGAGTGAGGCTCAGGAACCATATCAGCTCAAGAAACCCCTCCCAGCATCATTAAGACATCTGGGAAAAGTAATAAATGGGAAGGTGAGTAATAGGACGGTAAAATAGGGTCCCCAAGACACAAAGAACATCACATTTTAAGATAAACGGGAAAGAAGGCAGAACCAAGAATCTTTTTCCTAAGATTTCCAAATGGCCCATACTCCAGAAAACTCAGCAAAAGAATGGGAGCAATAATATGCTAAGGTGAAGGAGGAAAGCAGGCTGAATATCTCAGAAAGTAGGGAAAGGATGATAAAAAGGAAAAGAAGCTTGGACAATTAGGATTCCTCAGATAGAAACTTTATCCAGAGCCTGAAACTAGAAGGTGCAACAACTTTGTCCTTAGAGGGTCAGGTGTACTGAAATAGACACTTCCTGCTGACAACTTCAGCAGCACAGAAATTCTTTACTGGAAGATGAAGCTTTATCCTCTCTCTTCTCTGTTTTCCTGGTAGGAAACTGATTCCCTAAAAATTCCCTTTATATGATTTCAAACGACTTTCTCCAAAGATCAATTCTTCATTTTTCAGTGATTCTCCTCCTTTCTTGAGAACAGTCTCTGTTCCCCAGAAGCAATGGAGTTCATTGCACACCACTCCCAGCGGTGACAAGTGGGCAGGGCAGGGTTCATTCGTGAGTCGGAGATGGGCTATCTTGGTAAGAGGCTGCTATCCTCTTTAGGCAGCTGCACCCTGTATTCCTGAAATATTATTGACTTTCCTTGCACCAGCATGCCCAGGCCTATTCACTCCACCATCTCAGCCTAGCCTACGGCTTTCAAAAATGGTATTCCCTTTAGGATCATTTATACACATGTCCTGTTATAAAATATCTTAATTTTACTCTAATTGGTAGATGCTATGGTTTGAGGGATGTGATTCAAGAGGGTTCACCCTCATGAATGGGATTAGCACCCTTATAAAAGGGCTCAAAGGCAGGGCGAGGTGGCTCACGGCTGTAATCCCAGCACTTTGGGAGGCCGAGGAGGGAGGTCCACCTGAGGTTGGGAGTTCCAGACCAGCCTGACCAACATGGAGAAACCCCATCTCTACTAAAAATACAAAATTAGCTGCAAGTGGTGGCACTCTCTTGCCCATTCCCTTTCCACCATGTAAGGGTGCAGCAACAAGGTGCCATCTTGGAAGCAAAGAGCAGCCCTCGCTAGACACCAGTGCTGGCACCTTGATCTTGGAATTCTAGCCTACAGAACTGTGAGAAATACGTTTTCTCTTCTTTATAAATTACCCATTCTGGGGTATTTTATTATCACAGCATAAACGAACTAGAGACAGTAGGTTTCCAGAGAGAGATTCAAGTCAGGTTAGGAAGATTCTAGGGAGTAAAAACTACTTAGAAATGGAGGAAATCATACTTTAAAATGCTAAAGAAAACCAAACTACTTTTTTTAATTTTTTAATTTTTATTTTAATTTTTATTTTTTTGAGATGGAGTTCTGCTCTTGTTACCCAGGCTGGAGTGCAATGGCATGATCTCGGCTCATTGCAACCCCCGCCCTCCCAGATTCAAGCGATTCTCCTGCCTCAGCATCTAGAATAGATGGGATTACAGGTGTGCACCACCACACCTGGCTAGTTTTGTATTTTTAGTAGAGATGGGGTTTCTCTGTGTTGGTCAGGCTGGTCTCAAACTCCCAACCTCAGGTGATCCACCCACCTCGGCCTCCCAAAGTGCTGGGATTACAGGAGTGAGCCACCATGCCTGGCTGAAAACTAAACTACTTTTAATCATTTAAAGAATATTTGTATTTGAAAAGTGCCGAGCAGGTAGGGCCTACATCTGTAGGTGATAGTGCCGAATCATTTTCTAGGTAATACATTAGCACAAGTCAGTGTGCAACCCTCATGAATTGGCGTTGGTTGTTTTTTATTTTTCCTTCAACTCGCAGGGTCCATAGTGCCCTTTTATACCCAACCATTTCTTGGTGTTTCTGATAACACTGGTGCAGGGGTAAAGTAAAAGTTTAGGAGTCAAGAATTAAATGTCCACGACTGCTGCCTCTTAACAACAATAAACTCATTATAAGAACAAGTCTATCATAGATATTTAAATAATTTGGAAGTACACAATGTGAAGTGCCCCTTCCCTACCCCTCTCGTGCAGAGATAATTATAGTGAATATCCTTAATTGTTTAATTATCCTTCCAGACTTTCTAATATTATGTTATCTATTTATGAACCTATTCATCCATCCATCCATCTATGTGATTGGTACATTACATACATGTATATATTGAAATGTACTCATACTGTTCAAACTGCCCTGCAGCCCCCTTTTGTATTTTTTTTTCTTTCTTTCTTTTTTTTTTTTGAGACGAAGTTTTGTTCTTGTCCCCCAGGCTGGAGTGCAATAGCGAGATCTCGGCTCACTGCAATCTCCGCCTCCCCAGTTCAAGTGATCCTCCTGCCTCAGCCTCCCGAGTAGCTGGGATTACAGGCGTCTGCCACCATGCCAGGCTAATTTTTGTGTTTTTATTAGAGATAGAGTTTCACCATGTTGGCCAGGCTGGTCTTGAACTCCTGGCCTCAGGTGATTCGCCTGCTTTGGCCTCCCAGAGTGCTGGGATTACATGTATTTTTTTTTTTTTAACAAAGCAATATGTTATGGTCATAGGTTGATATTGGTACGTAAAAATTTGCCTTATTCTTTATCATGGTTGCATTGTTTTCCACAGTGTGGGAGAGGGTCCATAGTGCACTAGCTCACTTTGGGACATTCAGGCTTCTCTGTTTTTGTTTTTGTTTTTTGTTTTTTTCTTTTCACTGCTTATTTCAAAATAGTGTATTTGTATGGTTAAGGGCACAGACTTCTACCAGGCTAGTTTGGTCCAAGCCTAGCTCTGCAGATTTTTACCTTTACCCTGTCTGTGTTTCAAGTTTCCATATCTGTAAAACTGGGATAGTAGCCCCTACCTCAGAGTGTTACTAGAAGTAGATGGGTTCATTCCTTTAAATTACTTAGCCTTGTGCCTGCTGCACAGTAAGCGCTTGCTATCACTATTGCATATGTCTTTGTAACTTGTGCTTGTATTTCTGTAAGATTGTTTTCTTTTTTTGAGACGGAGTTTCGCTCTTGTTGCCCAGACTGGAGTACAATATCGTGGTCTCCACTCACTGCAACTTCTGCCTCCTGGATTCAAGTGATTCTCCTGCCTCAGCCTCCCAAGCATCTGGGATTACACTTGCCTGCTACAATGCCCAGCTAATTTTTGTATTTTTAGTAGAGACAGGATTTCACCATGTTGGCCAGGGCTGGTCTCAAACTCCTGACCTCAGGTGATCCACCCACCTCGGCCTCCCAAAGTGCTAGGATTACAGGTGTGAGCCACCGCACCTGGCCTTGTAAGATTGCTTTTTAGAAGTACAATTGAAAAAAGGAAAAGAAAAATTTTTCCAAAAATCTGACCTATTTACATGAACCCCAGAAACGAATGAGAAAGTTCTTTCTCCCATACCTTTGGGTGGGATTCTTCTCATCAGGCCCATCCTTTTCAAACATTCTTTTTTTTTGAGATGGAGTCTCTCTCTGTAACCTGAGCTGGAGTGCAGAAGTGCGATCTCTGTTCACTGCAACCTCTGCCTCCCAGGTTCAAGCGATTCTCCAACCTCAGCCTCCCAAGTAGCTGGGACTACAGGTGGTGCACCACCATGCCTGGCTGATTTCATATTTTTAGTAGAGATGGGGTTTCATCATGTTGGTCAGGCTGGTCTTGAACTCCTGACCTCGGGTGATCCATCTGCCTCGGCCTCCCAAAGTGCTGGGATTACAGGCTTGAGCCACCATGCCCGGCCCAAACATTTTTGATCCATGATTTCCTTAGTTTGAAGTGGCCTTGCAAGTTAAAACTTGAGCTTAGTGTACCTGCCAAAATTTCAAATATGTTTACTCTTTGACCCAACAGTGACAATCCTGGGAATTTATCTTGCATACACCAGCAGACTTGCAAAATGACATGTCTACAAAGTTATTCATTGTGGTATTGTTTGTAACAGCAACAGACTGGAAACTAATAGGACACTGGTTAAATAATTTATGGCTCATCCACACAATGGATTACTATATAGCCATTTTTTTAAAAAAGGAGAAGCTCTATTTGTACCAATACAGAGCAATATCCAAGATATATTTTTAAGTAAATATAAGAATGGAGTAGCTAACAGTTATATCCCATATTTCATCAATTCTAAGATGTGCCTTTTTTTTTTTTTACTTCATAACATATTTGAAATGTGGATGTGTTATAGTCAAAGGCAGGTCATAATTTAATTGTAATGGTTTTTCTTTCTTAGTACATAAAATAATGATGTGTCTTATAATCCATGGCATCTTGGATCTGATGAAATACAATAGTGCTTGCCCCGTGCAAGGCGCTGTTCTAAGTTTTATATATATATATGATCATTTCAATCCCACAACAACCCTATGAAGGTAAGTATTATTGTTATTATTATCACTATTTGAGACAGAGTTTCACTGTTGTTGCCCAGGCTGGAGTGCAATGGCATGATCCTGGCTCACTGCAACCTCTGCCTCCCAGGTTCAAGCGATTCTCCTGCCTCAGCCTCCTGAGTAGTGGAGATTACAGGCATGTGCCACCACGCCCAGCAAATTTTTGTATTTTTAGTAGAGACAGGGATTCACCATGTTGGCCAGGCTGATCTTGAACTCCTGACTTCAGATGACCCACTCACCTCAGTGCTGGGATTACAGGTGTGAGTCACCCCGCCCAGCCAGGTAAGTACTATTATAATTTACATTTTACAGGTAAGAAAATGAATTTGGCCTTGGGCAGTCTTGCTCCAGAGTCCTTAGACTCATGAAACCACACCTCCCTATGATAACAGTACCACAGATAGAAGGATCCCCATGTGCCAGCCCCTGTCATAAATGTTTCGTACATATATTAGCTTAGTTAATCCTCAGATAGCCATATGAGACAGATGCTATTATTATCCTCACCATATGGATGAAGAAATTGAGACACTGAGCGGTTACAAAACTTGCGTAAAGACACACAGCTAGTGTGTGGAAGAACTGCAGTTTTGACATTGTCAGTCTGGCTTCAGAGTTCATGTTTAAACCTTCTTTATGCTACTTTTTGTGTGAAAAAAAAAGTGGGGGGGTGGAAGAGAAGTTATAATAATATATTCATATTTGTAAAACAGGATCTTGGAATAAAAAGAGAGTGATGCAAGTGTGTCACTTGTAGGGAAGGGTGGGGTGGGAACAGAGGAATTGGGGGATGGGGTGGGAGTGAAATGTTTTGTTATACACCTTTTTTAATAGTATCTGGGTTTTGAGCCATGTGAATGTATTACCTATTTAAAACAAAAGGGAACAAGAATTTTAACTCTGCTTCAAATTAATATACCAATGATATGAGAAAAGTGGTCCTAGATATTCAACTGATGAGGTTTCTGTACCCATTTGTTCTTTCAATATTTTGATATTTACCTTTTAAGCCTTAGAAGTATTTTATTTTATTATTTTAAAGTAGCAAGGGATAAGAGAGAAAATTTTTCATTAATCCTGATCACAAATGCCATGATTTCAAGCCTTAAATCCCATTATAGTGCCTCATATATAAATCTGCCAGATGAGGCTGATAGAAAGATGACAACAAATTTAAGAATGAAAGCCATGCAATGTTTATTCTTTGAACACAATGGAACCCAACTAGATATTGATTTAAAAAAAGAGAGTAAAAATGTCAAACAATTATAAACACAACACAATATTAAATAATCCATGAGTAAAAAATGTCTCAACAGAAATTAAAAAAAAAATACAAAGAGCTGAATGAATATGAAAATAAAGCATAGGAAAAATTGTGGCCCAGCGTGGTGGCTCACACCTATAATCCCAGCACTTTGGGAGGTTGAGGCAGGCATATTGCTTGAGTACAGGAGTTCAAGACCAGCCTGGGCAACATGGTGAAACCCCATCTCGACTAAAAATACAAAAATTAGCCAGGCATGGTGACATGTGCCTGTAGTCCTAGCTAACTGGGAGGCTAAGGTGGGAGGATAACTTGAGCCCAGGAAGTGAGGCTGCAGTGAGCCGAGATCACACCGCTGCACTCCAGCCTGGGTGACAAAGTGAGACCCTGTCTGAAAGGAAGGAAGGAAGGAAGGAAGGAGGAAGGAAGGAAGGAAGGAAGGAGGGAGGGAGGGAGGGAGGAGGGAGGGAGGGAAGGAGGGAGGAAGGAAGGAAGGAAGAAGGAAGGAAGGAAGGAAGGAAGGAAGGAAGGAAGGAAGAAGGAAGGAAGGAAGAAGGAAGGAAGGAAGAAGGAAGGAAGGAAGGAAGAAGGAAGGAAGGAAGAAGGAAGGAAGGAAGAAGGAAGGAAGGAAGGAGAGAAAGAGAAAGAAAGAAAGAAAATTTGTGGAAGACAAAATAGTGTTGAGAGGAAAATTTTAGCACTAAATACATACATTAGAAAAGAGGGTTAGATCCCATCTCTATAAGAAAGAAAAATAAATAAATATTCCAAAAAAAAAAAAGGCCAACTATGGTGCCTCACACCTGTGATCTCAGCATTTTGAGGCCAAGGCAGGAGGATTGCCTGAGCGTAGGAGTTCGTGACCAGCCTGGGCAACATGGTGAGACACCCCTCCACCCACCCCCACTCCCACCATCTCTAAAAAAAAGAAAATAAATAAATATTAAAGAAAAGAGGGAAAGCCCCAAACCAACAATCTAAGCTCTCACCTCAAGAACCCAGAAAAAGAGCAAAATACGCTCAAAGCAAGAAGGAAGGAAATAATAAAGACAAGAGGAGAAATAAATTAAAAACAGAAAATATAGATAAATTGATGAAACAAAGAATTGGTTCTTTGAAAAGATCAATAAAGTTGACAAAACTCTAGCAAGATGTACAGAAAATAATGAGAGAAGACATTAATTCTAAATAACCAATATCAGGAATGGAATTGGGGATATTGCCACAGACCCTGCAGAGATCAAAAGGAAAATAAAGGAATACTGTGAACAACTCTACATACATAAGTTTGACAACTTAGATGAAAAAGATCAATTTCTCAAAAAACACGAATTGCCACAACTCGCCTAATATGAAATAACTTGATTAGACCTTTATCCATTAAGAAAATTGGATTCATAACAACTCCCAAAAAAGAAATCTTCAGGCCCAGATGGTTTTACTGGAGAATTCTACCAAATATTTAAAGAATTAACACCAATTCTAAACAAAGTCTTTCATAAAACAAAAGTGGAAATAGTTCCCAATTTATTTTATGAATCTAGTATTACCCTGATACCAAAATCAGATTTAAAATAGCACAAGAGAATGACAAACCAGTATTCACTATGAATATAGATGCAAAAATCCTTAACAAAATATTAGCAAATAGATACAGCACTATATAAAAAGAATCAGGCCGGGCACAGTGACTCAAGCCTGTAATCACAGCACTTTGGGAGCCCGAGGTGGGCGCATCACCTAAGGTCAGGGATTCGAGACCAGCCTGGTCAATATGGTGAAACCTCATCTCTACTAAAAATACAAAAATTGGCCAGGCAAGGTGGCGAATGTCTGTAATCCCAGCTACCTGGGAAGCTGAGGCAGGAGAATTGCTTGAACCTGGGAAGTGGAGGTAGCAGTGAGCAGAGATCACGCCACTGCATTCTAGCCTGGGCGACAGAGCAAGACTCTGTTTCAAAAAAAAAAAAAAAAAAAATCCTAAAAAATAAAAAATAAAAAGAATCATACATCATAAAAAAAAAAAGCCAGATTTATTTCCAGGATGCAAGACCAGTTCAACACTTAAAAATCAATTCAATACCCATTCCTGATAAAGACTCTTAGAAAAATAGGAAAACAGGAGTACAAAAAACGTACAGCTAACATTATACTCACTGAAGAAAGACTGAGTGCTTGTCCCCAAATTTTAGGAACAAAGCAAGGATGTTTGCTTTCGCCACTCTTATTCAAGATAGTACAGGAAATTCCAGACGGAGTGTTAAGGCAAGGAAAGGAAATTAAAGACATAAAGATTAGAAGAAAGAAATAAAACAGCCCCTACTTGCTGATGATATGATTGTGTATATGGAAAACTCCAAGGAATCTACCAAAAGCTTTTAGAATAAGTGAGTTTAGCAAAGTCGCATGATACCAGATCAAGATAGAATAGTCAATTGTAATTTTGTATACTGGTAATAAACATGTGGACATCAAGATTAAAAATAAAATACCATAATCACTCAAAAAATGAAATACTTAGGTATAAATCTAATAAAACATGTACAGAACGGGTGTGCCGAAAGTCACAAAGCACTAATCAAAGAAATCAAAGATATAAATAAATGGGGAGATGTACTGTGTTGATGGATTAGGAGACAGCATAGCTAGGATGTCTCTAAATTGACATATAAGCTTAATGCAATTTCTGCCAAAATCCCAGGAAGATTTTTTGCAGACATAGATAAGATTTCTTTAACATTTATATGGAAAGGCAGAGGAACTAGAATAACTAAAAACAGTTATGAAAAATAAGAATGAAGTAAGGACAATCAGTCTATCCAATTTCAAGACATTGTATAGCTACAGCAATCAAGAGTGTCTAGTATTGGTGCAGTGATAGACATAGAGATCAATAGAATAGAGTTGAAAACCCAGAGTAGACTCACACATACATGCTCACTTGATTTTTAACAAAGATGCAAAAGCAAATCAACGGAGAAAAAAGAGACTTTTCTTTTTTTTTTTTTGAGACGGAGTCTTGCTCTGTCACCCAGGCTGGAGTGCAGTGGCCAGATCTCAGCTCACTGCAAGCTCCGCCTACCGGGTTCACACCATTCTCCTGCCTCAGCATCCCGAGTAGCTGGGACCACAGGCGCCCGCCACCTCGCCCGGCTAATTTTTTGTATTTTTAGTAGAGACGGGGTTTCACCGTGTTAGCCAGGATGGTCTCGATCTCCTGACCTCGTGATCCGCCCGTCTCGGCCTTCCAAAGTGCTGGGATTACAGGCTTGAGCCACCGCGCCCGGCCAAAATAGACTTTTCAAAATGTGGTGCTGGAGAAACCAGACATCTATAGCTAAAAAAAAAAAGAACCTCAACTGAAACCTCACACTTTATACAAAAATTAATTCAAAATGCATTGTGAACTTAAATATAAAATGTAAAACTATAAAACCTTTGGAAATGAAAACATAGGATAAAATATTCTGGATGTACAGCTAAGCAGAGTTGTTGGACTTGGCGCCAAAAGAATTGTTCATAAAAGGAAAAACTGAAAAATTGGATTTCATCAAAATTAAAAACTTGTGCTCTGCAAAAGACCATGTCAAGAGGATGAAAAGACAGGCTGCACACTGAGAGAAAATATTTGCAAACCCCAACTTCAATAAAGGACAATCTAGTATACATAAAGAACTCTTAAAACTCAATGGTTAAAAGAAAAAGAATCCAATTAGAAAATCAATAAATGGGGCCAAGCATGGTGACTCATGTCTATAATCCCAGCACTTTGGGAGGCCCAGTTGGGTGGATCACTTGAGCTCAGGAGTTCAAGACTGGCCTGGACCACATGATGAAACCCTATCTCTATAAAAAATCCAAAAATGAGTAGGGTGTGGTGGCGCGAGACTGTAGTCCCAGCTACTGGCAAAGCTCAGGTGGGAGGATTGCTTGAGCCTGGGAAGCAAAGGTTGCAGTGAGCCAAGATCATGCCGTGGTACTCCAGCCTGGGTGACAGAGGAAGACTGTCTCAAAAAATAAAAGAAAGAAAGAAAATGGACAAATGACATAAAGATACATTTCATTAAAGATGATATACTGGGCCGGTCGCGGTGGCTCAAGCCTGTAATCCCAGCACTTTGGGAGGCCGAGACGGGCGGATCACCAGGTCAGGAGATCGAGACCATCCTGGCTAACACAGTGAAACCCCATCTCTACTAAAAATACAAAAACTAGCCGGGCGAGGTGGCAGGCGCCTGTAGTCCCAGCTACTTGGGAGGCTGAGGCAGGAGAATGGCGTAAACCCGGGAGGCGGAGCTTGCAGTGAGCTGAGATCTGGCCACTGCACTCCAGTCCGGGCGACAGAGCGAGACTCCGCCTCAAAAAAAAAAAAAAAAAGATGATATACTGATGGTAAATATGTACATGGAAAGGTGTTCAAAATTAATCATTAGGGAAATGCAAATTATATCTACCATGAGCTATTACACACATCTATCAGAAGTTCTAAAATAAATTAGCTGGGTGTGGTGGTGAGGTAATCCCAGCTACTCCTGAGGCTGAGGCAGGAGAATCACTTGAACCTGGGAGGCGGAGGTTGCAGTGAGCTGAAATCATGCCACTGCACTTCAGCCTAGGCAACAGAGCGACACATCATCTCAAAAAAAAAAAAAAAAAAGAAAAGAAAAGAAAAGAAAAAGGAGTTCTAAAATAAAAACAGTGTCTGAGCACAGTGGCCCATACCTGTAATCCCAACACTTTGGGAGGCTGAGGCAGGAGAATTGCTGAGGCTAGGAGTTCAAGACCAGCCTGGGCAACATAGTGAGACCTTATCTCTAGAAAAAGAAAAAAAGTTTTTTGCCAGGCATAGTGGCATGTACCTGTAGTTCTAGCTACTTGGGAGGCTGAGGTGGGAGGATCACTTGAGCCCAGGAGTTTGAGGCTCAGGTGAGCTATGATTGTGTCACTGCACCTCAGCCTAGGTGACAAAGCAAGACTTTATCTCTTTAATTAATTAATTAATTAAACAATTAAAATAGTGACAACATCATATATTGGCAAGGATGTACAGAAACTGGATGACTCATATATTCTGGTGGAAATGTAAAATGGCATTGGCACTCTGGAAAAGAGTTTGGCAGCTTTTTTGAAAACTAAACATGCAACTATCATACAGTCCAGCAACTGCACTCCTGTGTATTTATCCCACAGAAATGAAAACATGTTTACATGGAAACTTGTACATGAATGTTTATAGCAACTTTATTCATAATACCCCCAAACTGGAAACAACCCAGATGTCCTTCAGTGGGTGAGTGGTTAAACTATAGTACATCCAGATCATGGAATACTACTCAGAAACAAAAAGGAACAAGCTACTGATCCATGCAGCAGCTGGGATGAACCTCCAGAGAATTCTGCTGAGTGAAAACAGACAATCCCAGAAGTTTATGTAATGTTGACTTCATTTATATAAAATTCCTGAAATGACAAAATGATGCAAGTGGAGGATAGATTAGTGGTTGCCAGGAATTAAGGAGGGATTGGGGGCTGGAAGGAAGTGGGTGTGGCTATGAAAAAGACAATATGGGGAATCCTTGTGGTGATGGAAATGTTCTATATCTTTTTTTTTTTGAGACGGAGTCTCGCTCTGTCGCCCAGGCTGGAGTGCTGTGGCCAGATCTCAGCTCACTGCAAGCTCCGCCTCCCGGGTTCCCGCCATTCTCCTGCCTCAGCCTCCCGAGTATCTGGGGCTACAGGCGCCCGCCACGTCGCCCGGCTAGGTTTTTGTATTTTTTAGTTGAGATGGGGTTTCACCGTGTTAGCCAGGATGGTCTCGATCTCCTGACCTCGTGATCCGCCCGTCTCGGCCTCCCAAAGTGCTGGGATTACAGGCTTGAGCCACCACGCCCGGCCATGTTCTATATCTTGACTCTATTATCAATGTCAATATTCTGGTTGTGATATTGTACTATAATCTTTTTTTTTTTTTTTGAGACAGAGTTTCACCTTTGTCACCCAGGTTGGAGTGCAATGGTGTGATCTTGGCTCACTGCAGCCTCCACCTTCTGGGTTCAAGTGATTCTTCTGCCTCAACCTCCCATACAGCTGGGATTACAGGCACCAACCACAATGCCTGGCTAATTTTTTGTATTTTTAATAGAAACGGGTTTTCACCATGTTGGCCAGGCTGGTCTTGAACTCCTGACCGCAGGTGATCTGCCCACCTCGGCCTCCCAAAGTGCTGGGATTACAGGTATGAGCCACCTCGCCCAGGCTGTAATATAATTTTGCAAGATCTTACCATTGGGGGAAACTGGGTAAAGGGTATGCATAATCTATTATTTCTCACAACTACATGTGAATCTATAACTATTTCAAAATCGAAAGTTTAATGGGAAAGATAAGCAATAAGCTGAGAATAGCTGTAGCAAACACATAAGGCATGAGATTAATACACTTATTTTACAAAAAGCTTCAACAAATCATATAAAAGTAGTAACAGCCTCCCCTACATGATAGAGAAAGGATGTAAACAGATAATTCAGAGAAGGAATACAAATCGCTAGTAAGAATCTGGAAAAAAGAAATGTTTAAATTAATAGTATTCAAAGAAATACAAACTACAATGATAACACAATACAATGTTTCCCCTAGATTGGCAAAAATAAAAAATAAAACTAAATTTAAAAAAATACCCAAAGATACCAAAGTTGCAGGAAACAACACGCTCGTATACTACACAGGGTATGTAACTTGGTATAACCTTTCTGGAAAACAATTTGTTAGTATTAAACATTAAAAATGTTCCTAACCTCTGACCCAGTAAGCCAAATTTAAGGAATCTAACCTAAAGAAAAATCAAAATGTAGTCAAAAATGTGTGCACAGTAATGTTCACCCTAGCTTTGTGTGGAATAGAAAAACTTGGAAACAAGCCAACATCTAACAATAGGGAGTGATTAAACAATTTATATATAGTACATACATGCAATGGAATATATTACCATCCAAGAATCATTTTTTTGAAGAACATTTAATGACAGTGGAAAAATTTCAAGATATGCTAAGTAAAAAAAAGAAATATACTAATATGTTGTAAGTGATTTTCCATGGGTCGTGAGAGTACAGATTTTTAAAATGTTATTTCTACTTCTCCGCATATTTTAAATTTTCTTTTTCTATTTTCTTTCTTTCTTTCTTTTTTTTTTTTGAGACGGAGTCTCGCTCTGTCGCCCAGGCTGGAGTGCTGTGGCCAGATCTCAGCTCACTGCAAGCTCCGCCTCCCGGGTTCCCGCCATTCTCCTGCCTCAGCCTCCCGAGTATCTGGGGCTACAGGCGCCCGCCACGTCGCCCGGCTAGGTTTTTGTATTTTTTAGTTGAGATGGGGTTCACCGTGTTAGCCAGGATGGTCTCGATCTCCTGACCTGGTGATCCGCCCGTCTCGGCCTCCCAAAGTGCTGGGATTACAGGCTTGAGCCACCACGCCCGGCCATGTTCTATATCTTGACTCTATTATCAATGTCAATATTCTGGTTGTGATATTGTACTATAATCTTTTTTTTTTTTTTGAGACAGAGTTTCACCTTTGTCACCCAGGTTGGAGTGCAATGGTGTGATCTTGGCTCACTGCAGCCTCCACCTTCTGGGTTCAAGTGATTCTTCTGCCTCAACCTCCCATACAGCTGGGATTACAGGCACCAACCACAATGCCTGGCTAATTTTTGTATTTTTAATAGAAACGGGTTTTCACCATGTTGGCCAGGCTGGTCTTGAACTCCTGACCGCAGGTGATCTGCCCACCTCGGCCTCCCAAAGTGCTGGGATTACAGGTATGAGCCACCTCGCCCAGGCTGTAATATAATTTTGCAAGATCTTACCATTGGGGGAAACTGGGTAAAGGGTATGCATAATCTATTATTTCTCACAACTACATGTGAATCTATAACTATTTCAAAATCCAAAGTTTAATGGGAAAGATAAGCAATAAGCTGAGAAATAGCTGTAGCAAACACATAAGGCATGAGATTAATACACTTATTTTACAAAAAGCTTCAACAAATCAATATAAAAGTAGTAACAGCCTCCCCCACATGATAGAGAAAGGATGTAAACAGATAATTCAGAGAAGGAATACAAATCGCTAGTAAGAATCTGGAAAAAAGAAATGTTTAAATTTAATAGTATTCAAAGAAATACAAACTACAATGATAACACAATACAATGTTTCCCCTAGATTGGCAAAAATAAAAAATAAAACTAAATTTAAAAAAATACCCAAAGATACCAAAGTTGCAGGAAACAAACACGCTCGTATACTACACAGGGTATGTAACTTGGTATAACCTTTCTGGAAAACAATTTGTTAGTATTAAACATTAAAAATGTTCCTAACCTCTGACCCAGTAAGCCAAATTTAAGGAATCTAACCTAAAGAAAAATCAAAATGTAGTCAAAAATGTGTGCACAGTAATGTTCACCCTAGCTTTGTGTGGAATAGAAAAACTTGGAAACAAGCCAACATCTAACAATAGGGAGTGATTAAACAATTTATATATAGTACATACATGCAATGGAATATATTACCATCCAAGAATCATTTTTTTGAAGAACATTTAATGACAGTGGAAAAATTTCAAGATATGCTAAGTAAAAAAAGAAATATACTAATATGTTGTAAGTGATTTTCCATGGGTCGTGAGAGTACAGATTTTTAAAATGTTATTTCTACTTCTCCGCATATTTTAAATTTTCTTTTTCTATTTTCTTTCTTTCTTTCTTTTTTTTTTTTTTTGAGACAGAATCTCACTCTGTCACCCAGGATGCAGTGTAGTGGTGCGATCTCGGCTCACTGCAACCTCCGCCTCCCTAACTCAAGTGATTCTTGTGTCTCAGCCTCCCTAGTAGCTGGGACATACATGCCTGCGTGACCATGCCCGGCTAATTTTTGTATTTTTAGAAGGGACAGGGTTTCACCATGTTGGCCAGGCTGGTCTCAAACTTCTGACCTCAAGTGATCTGCCTGCCTCGACCTCCCAAAGTGCTGGGATTACAGGCGTAAGCCACTGCGCCTGGCCTCAGAATTTCTATAATGAGTTTTGGGGTTTTTTTTTGTTTTGTTTTACTCATAATACAAGTATTATGTTAATATTTTAATTAAATATAAAAACACAACATTAATGTTTTCAGTGGTTTTTAAAAATTGGCCATAATCTTAATTCTGTATCTTTGTTTTGCATATTATCTTCACACCATTATTTCACCATGAAATTTTTCATATATACTGAAAGCCTGAAAATATATTTACTACCTAGATTCTATAATGAACATTCTGCTATATTTACTTTACCATATATACATCAATTCATCTTATTTTTTATGCATGTCAAAATAAAGTGCAGAAATCAGTGCACTTCATCTCTAAATGCCTCAGCATGTATATCACTAATAACAGTTCTATATATTTTCTATTTTTGTAGTGTACACACAGTGAAGTGCACAAATCTTATACGTGTATGGTAAATGCACCTGATAGCAATAACTTAGGGGTACCCTGAAAATGACCCTGTATGGCAGACACACCTGAATGTGTGTTCTGAGCTAGGGAATCTGGGGGTGGCCAACCTGGAGATTTGTTCCTTGTCTATGAGGAACATCTGAGCCCCAGTCCCACCCTGTGGAAGACAGCCCATAAGGCAGATTGAGTCTCTGAGTTCTGGGCTGAATGAAGGTTGCCAGGTGGAGATTGTGGTGGTGCTAAGTGGAAATGCTGTATCAACTGCATGCCATTTGCAAGCAGTTGCAGTTCTTCTGCCTGGCCCACCACCACTGCACTCTCTCCCTTGCATGTAAGCCCCCAGTAAAACTCTGTGTCACATTTGGTGGCTCTGGGTCTCTTCTTTGGCCTCTTGAACCTGGTGCCATCCTCACTGGAGTTGATAGGGGTTAGCACAACAACATGTAAATTTTTTTTTTTTTTTTGAAATGGAGTCTCGTTCTGTTGCCCAGGCTGGAGTGCAGTGGTGTGATCTCGGCTCACTGCAGCCTCTGTCTCCCGGGTTCAAGCGATTCTCCTGCCTCTGCCTCCCAAGTAGCTGGGACTACAGGCATGTGCCATCATGCCAGGCTAATTTTTTGTATTTTTAATAGAGACGAGGTTTCACCATGTTGACTAGGCTGGTCTCGAACTCCTGATCTCAGATGATCTGCCTGCCTCGGCCTCCCAAAGTTTTGGGATTACAGGCATAAGCCACTGCACCTGGCCAAATTTTGACAAATGCATACACACGTGTAAGCCACACTCAAATTAAGAGATAGAATAATTCCATCTTCAGGCAGTTCCCTCATGCCTCTTTTCAATCAGTCCCCATTCCCATGCTTGCAGAGGCTTGTTATTAAATTTCATATAAATGGATGTGGGATGTACACTTTTGTGTCTGGCTTGGTTTTGCTCAGCATGATGTTTCTGAGATTCTTCTGGGTGGTGCTTATCAGTAATTCACTGATTTTTATCATTGGGTAGTATTCTGTTGTATGGCTATGCCACAATTTTTTTTTTTCATTCATCTGTTTTTGGACATTTGAGACAACTCAGTTGTCTCAGTTTTGGGCTCTTACAAACAAAGTTGCTATAAACTTTCTTGTACAAGTCTTTTTGTGAATGTATTTTACTTTTGTTGGGTCAGTATCATGGCATAGAATGGCTGGGTCTGGCTGGGCACAGTGGCTCACACCTATAATCACAGCACTTTGGGAGGTCAAGGCAGGTGGATCACTTGAGCCCAGGAGTTTAAGACCAGCCTAGGCAATATAGCGAGACCCTGTCTCTACTAAAAATACAAAGAAATAATAGCTGGGTGTGGTGGTGCACAGCTGTGGTAATCCCAGCTGCTTGGGAGGCTGAGGTGAGAGGATCGCTTGAGCCCCTGGGGGTCAGAGGGGAGTTGGGGTGGGGGCATACAAAGATTGCAGTGAGCTGAGATCGTGCCACTGCACTCCAGCCTGGGTGACCTAATGAGACCGTCTCAAAAAAAAGAAAAAAGAAAAGAAAAAAAATTGCTAGGTTGGAAGGTGTGTATACAATTCTAAAATTAAAAATTGCCAGAATGTTTCCCTAGGAGGTTGTACCATTTTCCATACCCACCAGCTAATACACAGCACTCTGATCACTCCACATCCTCACCAACTTTTGGTGTTGTCCGTCTCCTTAATTTTCACCACTTTAGTGGGTGAGTGACAACCCATTGTGGGTTTCATTTGCATTTCCCTGATAATTCATGATGTTGGGCACTTTTTCACATGCTTATGAATTTTGACAAATGTATACACATGTGTAATCCACACTCCAGTAAAGAGATAGAATAATTCCATCCCCCCAGGCAGTTCTCTTGTGCCTCTTTCCAATTAGTCCCCATTCCTGTGCTTGTAGGAGCTCTTCTTTTGTGGTCCGTTCCAATATTTTGCTGATTTTTAAATTTTTTTTTTTTTTTTTTGAGACGAGTCTTGCTCTGTGGCCTGGGCAGGAATGCAGTGGCCGGATCTCAGCTCACTGCAAGCTCCGCCTCCCACGTTCACGCCATTCTCCTGCCTCAGTCTCCTGAGTAGCTGGGACTACAGGCGCCGCCACCTCGCCCGGCTAGTTTTTTGTATTTTTTAGTAGAGATGGGGTTTCACCATGTTAGCCAGGATGGTCTCGATCTCCTGACCTCATGATCCGCCCGTCTCGGCCTCCCAAAGTGCTGGGATTACAGGCTTGAGCCACCGCGCCCGGCCTTAAATTGTTTTTTTTTTTTAATTATTGAATTTAGAGCATTTAACTTTTCATATGGCAATAAACTTTACATACTATCCCCATTTGTATGCACAGTAATTGTTTTCTCTTCTTTTCAATAGATATTATAACATCCCTTCCTGTACCTTTTCCCTCCTAGAAAGCTAGAAACTGCATTTTAAAGTGTCAGAAGCCTCTTTCCATTCTGAGACAGTTTTAAGAATTCTCATTTTTGGTGGCTGCTGATCAAATTTGGCAAAATTTTGTCTGTCACTATAAAATCTTAAGGGACACCTCAAGTCCAAATCGTGCTTCAGTCTGCTATCTTGAAACAGAGAGGAAAATAAACCTCCTTAAACTTTGTAGCCCCACCCAATACCTACTCCAGTGGTTGGTATGGTGGTCAGTGTCTGTTCTTGGCCAGGTGGGAAGGGCTCATGCCTGTAATCTAGCACTTTGGGAGGCCGAGGTGGGAGAATCACCTGAAAGCAGGAGTTTGAGACCAGCTTGGTCAATGTGGTGAAACCCCATCTCTACTAAAAATACAAAAAAAAAAAAAAAAAAAGCCAGGCGTGGTGGCAAACACCTATAATCCCAGCTACTTGGGAGGCCGAGGCAGAAGAATCACTTGAACCTGGGAGGTGGAGGTTGCAGTGAGCCGAGATCGTGCCACGGCACGCCAGCCTGGCGACAGAGTGAGATTTCGTCTCATAAAAAAAAAAAAAAAAATCTCTCTCTCTATATCTTTATATATCTGCTCTCGTTTACCATTTTCTGGAGTGTGGTCCATTTCCTAAAAACCAATCTGTCGAGAAGTTTGACTCCACAATGTCAACAGAACCATGGGTTTATCCTCTTGTTTAAGACTCCTCACTGCAAAAACTCCATATTTCTGCCCCGCTTTGCCTGCTAAGGAATTGAAAGGCAACAGCTTGGAGCTGGTAAGGAGCAGTAAGGACTGTGCCAGGAACCAAAATGATGGAGGTCAGAGAGACTTTCAGAGGCCAGTCAAGTCAGGTAAGCACCTGCAGAATATGAATAGGGTTCAAGGAAGCCAGCAAAGACAGGGGGATCTAGAGTGCTGAAGTGTGGGCAGCCAGACTCAGGCACTCTGCTGCCTTAGACAATCCGTGGAGCTCCAAGTGGTGAGCACGCCCACAGCCTCTTCTGGGAAAGTGGGCCCAGGCAGTTCTTTCTGCACAGTTGAGGGGGCCTCTAAATTAAAGCAGGAGCCCCCTCACCAGATGATTGAAGCATGGGTTGGTGTCCAAGCCAGAACCTGACCAATCAGGGAGCTTCCCAGTGTTGGTGACCAACCAGCTGAGGCAGCTAATTGTTGCCTGGGTCATGCAGAGAACAGCAGAGTGAACTGAATGCCTGTGGCCCTGGAGCTGCCATCACGTTTAGGTGACAGAGGAACCTTGGTTGCAGTGTGCAAAACACCTGTTGTATGTATGGTCTGGATGGGGCGTGGATGGTACTGTGGTGTTCCTGATTTCCCCCTGCCATCTGAATTCTAATGATGAAGTTTGGAACACTGGCCAGAGGTGACAGGGGACACCTGACTTATGTATCTGGAAAGTGGATGCTCAGTCAGTGAACTTCTTGCCAGAACTGGTCTGAGAGGGTGGGTGGATCGGAGGCAACAGGCGGTGACTGCCATCTGTTCCTGGTTAGAACAGAGAAGTGAGGGTGTGGGGCTGCAGGAAGTTGGGCAGCCCTCAAAAGGGGAGGCCAGCAATCTCCAGAGACTCAGAGAAGACAAGCAGAACCCAAGACAGCCAGCATCTCTGTGGACATCCATAAGCACTGGAACAGAAAAATCTGGCCCTGTAGCCTGCCCTAGCCCTGCCGCACCAGCAGCTTAAAAATACTTCCTTCCATATATATGCTCAGGACCCTGAAGCGCAAAGCCTAGAGCTGTGTTGTACAATACGATATCCACCTGTGTCTCTTTACACTTAAATTAATTAAATATAATTAAAAGCTTCATTCCTAGGCCAGGTGCAGTGGCTCACGCTGGTAATCCCAGCACTTTAGGAGACCAAGGCAGGTGGATCACTTGAGGTCAGGAGTTTGAGACCAGCCTGGCCAACATGGTGAAACCCCTTCTCTACTAAAAATACAAAAATTAGCTGAGCGTGGTGGTATGCACCTGTAATCCCAGCTACCTGGGAGGCTAAAGCAGGAGAATCGCTTGAACCAAGAGGCAGAGGTTGCAGTGAGCCAAGACCGTGCCATTGTACTCTAGCCTGGGTGACAGAATGAGACTCCATCTAAAAAAAAAAAAAAAAGAGCTCCATTCCTTAGTCTCACTAGCTGCACTGCAAGCGCTCTGTGGCCAGATGCAGTGGCTCATGCCTGTAATCCCAGCACTTTCCCAGCACTCTGGGAAGCTGTGGTGGGAGCATTGCTTGAGCTCAGCCTGAATAACCTAGTAAGACTCTGTTTCTACAAAAAATAAATTAATTTAAAAAAATCTGCCAGGCAGTTACTCGAGAGGCTGAGGTGAGAAAATCATTTTTGCCCAGAAGATAGAGGCTGCAGTGAGCTAAGATCACTCCACTGCTCTACAGCCTGGGCAAAAGAGCAAGTCCCTGTCTCTAAAAATTAATTAAGAAAATACATGAACATTATAGCGGGAAAAACAAGGGCTATTTTCTACCCTTTTCACGTCCTCAACCTGCTGGGACCATGTGTGGTCCATTGATAAGCAGTTGATGAACGTCCTCTTTTGCTCCCTGCCTGATAACTCCACTCCCCCTGCAGACTTCTCATGAGGAAGCCAGAGGGACGGTTGCCCCTCCTTCCTGGGCCCCAGAGCCTGGAACTGGGGCATTGTTCTTTGTTCCACATTACTGCTTCCATGGCTCCTCCCTCCTCCTTCAAAGAGGCATGAGTGCCCCTTCGTTGCTGCAATTGGCCACTGCATGAGTGAGGACTAGCTTTGATTCATTTTTTTTCCTAGTATTATTCCTATTATCATTCTCAGCAATGTCAACAATCTCAAGAATGAACTGTCCAATACCTCGACTTCTCAGTTCTGCAACCTCCTCATGTCCATGAAGGTCAGCTCCTCTATCCTATGAGACACCTGCTCCCATGGTCACATCCTTGACCTTCTCACCATCTTCTCACCTTGACCTTCTTGATGTTCCCACCCCAGCAACCCTTCAGCCCTAGCACATCTCCATCTGTTGACCTTCCCCACCTTCTCACTATCAATGCGGACTCACTTCCTTCCCTAGCCAGCTTAGAACTCATGGTCCATCCTTATAGCCTTCTAAATGCCCTATCCTCCCCGGCCTGCACTTTACTCATTAGAATCATCTGGCTAGTTAACGCAACTGTCTGCCTCCTTGGTGCCTGCACTTAAGCTGCTGAGCCATGATGATGGGCCTCCCCTTAACATCATGCTCACTGGTCTCAAATAAGTGGGCATTTAGCCCTCCCATGCCTCCCTGGTGTAGTAGTTTCCCGCCCCTAAAACAACTCTCATGCCTCCTATCTCTCAAACTTCCCACTCCCATTCTGCCCTTCTGTGCCCCCATCTCCCACTGATGACCTTGCCTCACATTTCCTTTAAAAACCAACATGAACTCTCCCATCTTCCCTCTACCGAATCTGCCCACCTACCTGTACCTACAGTCTTTCTCCTACTCTCCTGTTATGAAAGATGAAGCGTCCTGTCCTTTTCCAAAGGTCAAACTTCTATTTATGTGCTAGAACCTATGCCTCGGAATTTCTCCAAGATTCTCCCCTTCTCGGCCGGGCACAGTGGCTCATGCCTGTAATCCCAGCACTTCGGAGGCCGAGGTGGGCGGATCATGAGGTCAGGAGTTTGAGACCAGCCTGACCAATATGGTGAAACCCTATCTCTACTAAAAATACAAAAATCAGCCAGGCATGGTGGCATGTGCCTGTAATCCCAGCTACTCAGGAGGCTGAGGCAGGAGAATCGCTTGAACCCAGGAGGTGGAGGTTGCAGTGAGCCGAGATCGGGCCACTGCACTCCAGCCTCGGTGACAGAGTGAGACTCCGTCTCAAAAAATAAAAAAGATTCTCCCCCTCTCTCCTCTATCATCGATGCATCCGTCTCTACTGGATCATTCCTATCGGCATGCATGGATGTCCTGTATCTCCTGACACTCTGGGAGGTGGAGAGTAGAGAGAGGTAGTTAGTCCAAGGTGACACAGGCTTCCTAGCTCTAGCCTAGGATGGTACCACCAACTGTGTTGCCTCTTCCTATTTTTCAGGCATTGAAAGGAGCTGCTGTTGATCTTTCACAACATCTAGTGTCCCTCTCTCCAGAAGCAGAGATCCATTATCCTTGTTCCTGAGGTTCAAAACATTTTTGTTGCAAGACATCTGTTCCCAGGGACTATGGAGAGACTGGTTTTGTCACAGGCTTGGAAGTCTGGAGAACTGCAGAGATGAGTGGGAGGACCGTGCTGGGCCTGAGAGCTGGATTCTTGAGAAAAGGTGTGAAATTAATCAAGCCAAGATTTGGGTGAGATGAATCTTGCTGCAGTTCGTTGTAGGCTGCACAAGACCTAAAAATTGAGGAAACAGCTTCATACTTTAGACCAGGAAGCTACGGGTTCTAATACCAGCTGGTGCCTTCCTGGCTGTGTGACCTTGAGGAACTTAACATAATGTCTCTGAACATCAGTTTCTTCATCTGGAAAGTATAAATCATAATAGCTACTTCAAGTAGAATTCTACTGTGAGAATTACATGAGATCATGTGTGTCAAGTTCTGGGCACATAAGGGGCACTCAAGACAGATTAGTTTTATCTACACTTCCTTATTGAGCCAGTTGGATTACCCAGGCAATGTAGGTGTGTATAGACCAGGTTATCGGTCTACACTTTGAGACCTCAGAAAGTCATTTTGCAAATTCTCCATCAAAACACTCCTGCCTCACTAGAGAGGCTACTATTTCTCCCACGTTGACTCTTCCTACTGCCACTGCAGAGTTTTGGCAGGGGAATGCTTTATTTTGTGTTCAAAATAGATGTAAATACAGGCCCCAGGGCAATGAGGGAAATAATACAACAAACTATCGACTAAGACTGTCAAAGTCATTTAGTCCGCATCACTGTTTTTGTAGGACACAGAGGTGACTTGGCGACTACCCAGCTAGTTAGTTTTAGAGTTAGGATGAGAATCCAGGTCTCCTGACTCCTGAGCGCCTCACCAAAATGTGTAACACATGCAGAAGGCCATCAGCAAGATTTAGGATACTCCCAGAGGGCAAATCCATTGCTTTTTATAACCAAGATAGTCCATGGAAGGTATCATGACTGTGGTGGTTGATACAAATAAATTATTTAATGGATACAATGTATATTATTCAGGTGATGGTTACACTAAAGGCCCAGACTTTACCACTATGTAATATATCCACATAAAAAAAAACTGCACTTGTACCCCTTACATTTATAAACAAACAAACAAAAAACAACAGAGTGGATTTTACTAACGTAAATTTTTAAAGGGAGGAAAACTTCCAAGAAGCTTGTCTTAATTACCAAGGGCCATTGAAAATTTTGTTTTCTCCTTGTTACAAAAAATATTTGGGTTGCCTGGCCTTCTTTACCATACTTTTAAAAAAATAGAAATTTTCACTTTCCACTGCTCTTTCCCATCTGGTATGGTTTGGATATGTGTCCCCTCCAAATCTCATGTTGAAATGTGATCCCCATTGTTAGAGGCGGAGCCTGATGGGAGGTGTTTGGGTGGGGCAGATCCCTCACGAGTGGCCTGGTGCCATCCCCATGGTAGTGAGTGAGTTCTTGCCCTGAGTTCACTCAGAGATCTGGTTGTTTAGAAGAGCAAGGCATCCCCTCTTCTCTCTCTTGCTCCCTTACTGACAATGTGACGGACCTGTTCCTGTTTCACCTCCACCATGAGTAAAAGTTCCCTGAGGACTCATCAGAAGCCAAGCAGATGTCAGGACTACACTTAATGTACAGCCTGCAGAACCATGAGCCAATTAAAACTCTTCTTTTTTTGAGATGGAGTCTTGCTTGCACTGTTGCTGAGGCTGGAGTGCAGTGGTGCAATCACAGCTAACTGCAGTCGTGACCTCCTAGGCTCAAGCAATCCTCTCACCTCAGCCTCCCAAGTAGCCAGGACTACAGGTGCACATCACCACACCTAGCTAATTTTTGTATTTTTTGTAGAGACAGGGTCTCACCATGTTGCCTAGGCTGGTCTCTAACTCCTAGGCTCAAGAGATCTGCCTGCCTCAGCCTCCCAAAGTATTGGGATTGCAGGCATGAGCCACCATACCCAGCCAGGCATTTCTTTAGAGTGAGGTAAGAACAGACTGACACACCATCTTTCCATCATCTCACAGCCTGTGAGATACAAAGGTAGCCATTATCATCCCCTTTCTACAAGAGGTGTAAAAGACATGTTGACCCAGATTTGAATTCCACTTGCCACCTGTGTGATGTTGGGTGGGTCAGTTAACCTCTTTGAGCCTCACTTTTCTCAGTTTTAAATTAGTATGACCATATTAGCTGTGGCTATTGAGTTTAATGCAGCATTTCCCAAACTTCCCTCATGATGAGAATCCTCTGGGTATTGTTAAAATCACAAATTCCTGGGCCCTAGTCCAGGGCTACTGAACTAGAATTCCCAGGGATGAGGCCTGGCAGTCTGACAGGCCCCAGGGATTATCAGGGAAATTTGGGAAACACTAGGTTGATTTTTATAAAGCATTTATTGTTGTGTCTGGCACTAAGCAGCCAATATTGAGCGCTTAGATGGGTTCAATCTTTGAAATGTGGATAATAATGATTACCAGATAGGGTTATGATGAAACACAAGAAGAATAACATATAGTGCCTGGCAAACAGTAAGTTCTAAGTATCTGTTGGAGTCCTCACTTCATTGTACTCATCGGGACTCCCAGGATGGGATGGGATCACCTGGAGGTTCGCTGGTTCTCTGTCCTGGCTCTATCCAAGTGCTGTGCCTCCTCAACTCCAGGCCTCCATCCTCTAGCCCAGCACCTCCCATGGGAAGATTCTTGTTTTCTAAATTTCAGGCAGCAAGCCTCATTTGACCAATTTGGGTTTCAGGTCCTTCCTTGTACCAGTCACTGTGGTTAGGATTTGGACTACGCTGATTGGCCAGGACAAAATAACTTGCTTACCTAAGACCCAGAGGGATGCGGGCCAGCCCATCTGAACTTCAGGAGTGGAGAATGGTCCATATCCATGTGAGTCTTTCCAATGGTCCATTGGAGTTGTTGCTAGGCCAAGAAAAACGGATGGTTGGCAGGCAGTCCCACGGACATTCCCTGCGTCAGCTCACCAGTTCGCAGTCAGCCAGCAGCCTCCAGATGCCTCAGTGACTCCGGAGTTTCTGGCAATCTCTCCTCTGCTAGTGCGACCACCGCCAGACTTGAGGGTCTCAGTTGGATGACCCAACCTTTGACCTAGCCTCATCGGTGCAACCATCTCCAGCCCCCTCCTTGGCCTGTTCACCCTTGGGCCAGCCTGTCCCAGGGGCCTGTCCAAGGGCTGGACCAGGGACTTAGAGCTGCTGTTGTCCAAAGCTGCTTATTAGAGACCCACTGTGGGAATTCTTCCAACCATGAACAATGAGTTTCTAAACCAGGATAAAAACAGCCTTTGCAAGTCAGCAAATGAGACAAACTGAATTGCTCAACCCCCCTTCCCTCATCTGCCTGGTACTTTGAACACAGTGGCTAAGAACAAGGTCTCTGGAGTCAGAAGGATGTAGTTTTGAGGCCCTTCACTTACTAGCTGGGCTAGTTGTCTCACTTCTGAGCCTCAGTTTCCTCTGTGAAATCCACAAAGATTAGAGGAGGCAATGGATGGAAAGCACATGACACAGAGTAGCTCATAATCAAGAAGCATCATCATTACTGTCCTCTCCAGGCACTGGTCTGCACCAGGAAACACGCAGCCCTTCAGTGGTGATCAATGTCAGATAGGACAATGTCAGGGAGCCAAATCCACTGTGAATAGCAAGAACCTATGATGCAGTCCAAAGCCACCTAAAACACATACATGGCATGGCACTCACTATATCCTGTTCACTCAAGGCTCAGCTGTTTCCTTCCTGAAAGACACACTGCACGGTGTGTCTTCTCACTGCAGCTGGCCTCCCCCCACCCAAACAGTACAGCTGTGTGTGAGATGGTGCAGAAGCCCAGGGATGGGAGTCCTGGTTTCCAGGCTTGGCTGTCACTCCCCTGCAGTGCCACCTTGGGCACGTCACTTGCCTTCTCTGGGCTTCGATTTCCTCTTTGGTCAAATAAGAGGGTTGCACGGGGTGACTTGGAAACCTAAGTCCTTCTATCTCAGGGGTCTGTCCTATGGCATTTACTAGCACACTGAGTGGCGAAACTTCCCTCGCTGAAGCCGTGATGGTCAGGGTGAGGAACTACTCCAACATACCTCACTCACACAAGTGGTCTGATCTGGGGAGCAGGAGTCAGGATGTGGGAGGCACTTATGGTATGGGCAAGAGGGCTGGCTCTGGAATCGCATACCTGGTTAGTTCCTGATGGTGCTCTTCTTCCTGGCTGTATGGCCTTGGGCATTACCCTCTAAGCCACTGTGTAGAAAGGGTAACAGCATCTACATAAGGTGGCTGTGATGATTCGGTAAGATTAATGAGATGTTGCATTTGAAGCAAAGGGCCTAGAACATAGCAAGAGCTCAGGAAAAGCCAGCCCTGCCCCTCTCTCCTCTCCTTTGTCTGAGCTTTCTGTGCCACTCGTAAGTTCCATGAAATGCAAACAGCCCCAGATGGGCCTGGGTTGCATGCTGATGCCACTTTTTCCAAGTGACTTGACCTGTTTTCCTTATCTGTTAAATGGGCATAATATGATCTTCCTCAAGGGTTGACACGAATGCTTGGCATGATCAATACAGAAAGGGTTCTCCTCCCTGAGGCCCATTAACATCAACCTGTTCCACCACCTTCCCTTTTTCCTTATATTTTTTAGTTCTTTCTTTGTGAAACAGGTCCTCAGCCTGTCGTCCAGGCTGGAGTGCAGTGGGGTGATCATAACCCACTGCAGCCCCAACTTCTCTTGCTCAAGTGGACTACAGGAATGCACCACCACGCCTGGCTACTTTCTGTTATTTTTTGTAGAGACGGGATCTCATTCTGTTGCCCACGTGGGTCTCAAGCGATCCTCTGGGCTCAAGCAATGCATCCGCCTTGGCCTCCCAAGGTGCTGGGATTATAGGCATGAGCCACCGTGCCTGGCCTATGGTATTTATTGCTGTATCTGTTAGTCACCTGATCCTTAAAGGCCTCATGGAGGAAAGTCAGAGACAGAAAACCTGAGGCCAGACCAGAGCATCTCTCAGTTTCACCCCACTTCCATGTTCTTTCACTCTGAGAGGCACAAGAACATGCTTGCCTAGTTCATTCTCACAGCCCAGGTGCTTATTAGCACAGCACTTGGCCCGGAGGAGGTCACTTCTCCATCCCATCCATCCCATGCTTGGAACCACAGGCAGCTTGCTCCAAAGGGCAGTAGGTGCCAGGGTACCACCCAGAGGGTGAGGTGGGTCACGGACTCTTCTGGAAACACTTTACACTGCTGGAATCACACAATAACTATAAGACATTGTAAGGAACTAGGGCTTGTTGTGGGTTCAAGGCTGTAAAGAATGAATACATAAGAATGAGTATATGTGTACATGTATAAACAACCACAGTAAATCGGCTTAACTCTTCTGGAAAACATGGAACCTTGTACATGAGCCTCATAAATGTTTTTAGCTTTTGGTCCAATGACTGTACTACTTCTAAGAGTTTGTACTAAGAAATCCACAAAAAGTATGAATAAGTAGTAATATAACAATATCCACTATAGGGGTAAGTTGGACATAACGAAAACATCTAACCATTTGGTTAGAATTAAGTAAATCAGAATATAGTTGATGGACTACTATGTAGCCATACAAGATACATGCTTTTGAAAATTAAAGGTATAAGGAAATGATTCTAATACTGTTAAGTAAAGTAATAAAATAAAACACCGTATGTAAACCTCTGGGTTTGTGAAATAATTTGTTTTATAAACATTCCTGAGTTTTCAACCATACATTCTTTTTACAATACGACAAACAAAACAATGAAAGATATTCAAAACAAGGTTCCAAGGCTGGCCCAATTTGATTGTTTGGGTACTTGTTTTTTTAGTAACTCTAACTTTTTTAAAGGAAGCTTTTAATGACGATACACCACTGAGTCTTGCTTTAAGACCAAAAATATCCAAGCTTAGTATTACATTATATATATATATCTCATAAGAAAAGCTATTCTGTCAGGCAACAAAAATGAAGCTTCCCCTTCACCTAGCAGTTCATCTGGAATGCATCTTGACAAGATCAATGGCCTGTTGGACTCAAAGAAGCCATCCCCAAAAAAATTGTATAAAAAGATTTATTGAAATTTATCAATGACAAACAGACATAAAACTCAAAGTTTGGCTCTTCTGAGGGGCAGGAGAAAAACTGGTGCAGATGTTCTTTTATACAGATGAAACATGGGTTCAGAAATTACACGTCACTTCTAAAGCAACCAGAAGAGGGACACGAAAGCAAACCTGTACATTCACTAGGAATTTGCAGTCATTTCAGATTTCCACTAGGTAAGAAAATACAATTTTGCGTTAGTTTTTCCGTGCTTGGGTGTATGAAAAAAAAACCCAGCCGACATGCAGCAACGTCTCCAGCGCTTAGGTCTGTAAAAATGTTCTAAGCACAGAAGTACATGTGGAAGAATTCTCTCATCATTTTTGTAAAACAAAGCGTTCTAATATTTTACAGAACAAGATAGGACAGTATTTTTTTTTTTCTTTTAAAGAAGTTGAAGTTTGAGGGTGTGTTTCTTCTCTTTTAATTTTAATTACCAAATCCATTTTCCTTGTAACTTACAAGCCTGCCGTTTTCAGCTCTCTGGCTCATAAGCTCTCAAGAGTAACACCAGAGTCCTCTTTGTAGAGCGAAGCCCACCACCATCTGTGAAGGGGGAAAAGGGATGAGAGATGGGGAATGTCCCCAGACCAGTGCCAAAATACGCCTTTAGGTTGCTATTTACAAACCAGGGCGTTGGATGCCTCTAGCAGGCCCGAGAAAAGCAGGTATCACGTGAACCAAAGCAAAAAACATGGCTGGTGCTCAGCCCCTCCTGGGCATTGAGAAACCAAACTGAGACCAGCCACAGCCTTCCACCCAATCCAAGAGACTTAGGAAATACCAGGAAACGTAAGAGAACTCCAAACCATCCTCTTTGAGAGTCAGGAACAAATGCTCACTTAGTGTGTACTTAGCTATCGCATTTACAGGGACAAAAACCGGACACAAAGAAAAAGTAGGGGGAAAAAATAAAGAGTGGCAGTAAAAATAGTATTTTATTCCACCCCCACCCACCCTCCCTCCCCCTGCAACCCCCAGTACACTTTTCCCCTCTCGTTCCCACAGCAACGTTACAATCAGAAAAAAATAAGTTTCAGGGGGCAGGATTGGAGGAGGGGGAGGGGATATGGGTAAAAACAGTCAAATCACAATAGGAATTTTTCAAAATAGGTTATTCCACTTAGTCATCATCTTCTCCCTCATCTTCAGGTTCTCGTTTTCGCTTCTGACCCCTTTCTTCTTCTGGAAGAGCAAGAAAGTGGTATTTAGATTAGTTATGAATCCCACCTCTTTAACTCAACCCACCCAATGAGAAGCCACGGGGCCCACGACTACCAAGCTGTGCCATCCTTGGAAACCAAGGCAAGACATCTGCACAGCTGGAGGGGGAACCTGAGGCCTCTGACAGGAGTGTCCTGCCCACTGCCAGGGGCCTCAGAGCCTAAGCGATCTAAGGCCAAAGTGAAAGGGCCAGGCTGCTACCAGTTGAGAGTAAAAAGGCTGCCATACCACCAAGCTCTTCTTCATCTTCCTCGTCATCTACCTCTCCATCATTATAACCTTCTTCATCCTCCTAGGAGAAAAGATGGACACCAGAATATCAGAAACGCCCCGCCTTGGGATATGCTGAGGAAGCCACACAGAACACAAAAAGGCCAGGGTCACCCCCAGCCTCTCAGAGCCCCCACCAAAACTTGCCATCTCGGGAGGAGTGTAAAGCAAAGGTTCTTAATTTATTTTGGATCAAGGACCCATTGGGGAATCTGCAGAAAGCTTTGAACTCCTTCTCCAGAAAATGTCTGCATCATTTATAATATTTGCAAGCAGTTTCAGGGGGTGATGGATTCCAACACCCAGGTTAAGAACTCCCATCTGAAGTCCCTGTAAGGCAGGCAGCTTTCCAGTCTGTGCGTTCTCTGAAGAGAACAAGTTCCCGAGCAGACTCCCTGCCGTGCAAAGTAGGCCATTCTTTCTTGTATCTGTCCTCAATCTAGTTTTGGCTTCAAGGGAAGACCCCAGTTTCAGCAAATCCAGATTCTGTGGGCAAGTCCAGTGTCACCCGATCCAGTCCCTTCCCTAGCTTGCAAACTTGGACCACCTGGAAGGGATGAGGAAGATAAATTCAAGACCCCCTGAGGACATCATTCCCAACCAGCTGGAGGTTCAGCAAGGTATACGACTTTCATTCTCAACACAGGGCCCTTGCTTTCTCTGTTCCTGAAAGTACAGCAAGTTGAACCTCTGCTTGTTAAACCCAGTTCCTGAAGTTTAAAAGAACTTGGTGACAGACTTCTTTTTTGTCAAGGGAAATATTCTTTTAAAATGTCACCAAAGAGTTCCCTCATCAGTCTGTTTGCTAAGGTTCTGGGTTTTTCTGCATGTATAAGCTCTCCTTTACTGAAAGTTGGAAATACGCAGATGGTCAGTGAGATATTAAAAAAAAAAAAAAAAACCCACAATCCTCCCCGCCTTGCACTGCCGCCAAACCCCACATGCAGCACTCCTGTGACAGGAAGGGGAAGACGAAACAGCTATTAGCCAATACAACTTACTGCCCTGTTCTAGGGAAACCTGTTTTACTAAGACTTTATTTTTAAAATACAATATTCTTTAGAGACGAGCCTAAGAGTCTAGACCTAGGGAGAAGACAGAGCCAGCAGCAAAACTAAACAGAAACCAAGCTCATCTCGCCAGCTTTTTTTTTTTTTTTGGACTGAGTCTCGCTCTATTGCCCAGGCTGGAGTGCAGTGGTGCCATCTCGGCTCACTGCAACCTCCGCCTCCCGGGTTCAAGCGATTCTCGTGCCCCAGCCTCCTGCGTAGCTGGAATTACAGGTGTCCATCAACATGCCTGGCTAATTTTTATATTTTTAGTAGAGAAGGAGTCTCGCCATGTTGCCTAGGCTGGTCTCGAACTCCTGACCTCAAGCAATCTGCTCACCTCGGCCTCCCAAAGTGCTAGGATTACAGGCATAAGCCACCGCGCCTGGCCTCCACTTTTCTATTGTCATTGGCCTGTGTCTCTCAAGCCTGGGCCGGCTGGCTGAAACTGGAAAACACTATCTGAGTGAGTCCGTGTGGCAAGCGGATGTGTCTGCATCCTCCATTGAGGGAGATAGGAAACTGTAGGGGGAGTTGGGAGGGGACACAGGTACCTTGTCCATGCTATTGTCACTTTAAAACTCTCTAGGTCTAACTTCTGCAATTAGCAAGAGTTGATTTAGAATTCTGAGCAAGTTATAGAAAATGACTCTGCTACAGAGAGACTCAGAATACACAAACACAAAACCCAACACAGTGCCAGGAACCTGGAGGAGGGTGTGAACGCCTACAATAAGCAGTCAGACACTTACCCCTTGTCAGACATTGTCCTTAAGCATTTTACTTACACTTCACTTTATCCTCTTAACAACCCCGTGAGAAAGCTATCATGATCCCTGTTTTACAGATGAAGAAATAGGCTCAGAAAGGTCAGGTAAATTGTCCGGGGACACACAGCTAGTGAGTGGTAGAGCTGGGACTCACCCCCTCACAGATCTTGTTAAAAAACTGGGAACCAGCCAATCTGTTTAGGAAAATGGCCAACTCCTGACGCTCTATTTCCATAGTGTCACTCTCTGATTTGGGATCCAGCAGTGTTATCCTGCTACCTATCAGTTCAAGGCAGTCTTTAGTTTTCCCCAGCACAGTTTAAGTGCTCAATGAATATCTTAATTAGCATATGAAAGCAAAAAGCAGAAAATGGGGTCATGCATTCTGTACTTCTTCACACAGAAACAATGGCCAGGCTTACCCCAGCAGGTTCAGTCCCTGCCTCTAAAATCCTCTTCCCCTCTTCTAATCCAGCCTCCCCAGAGCTTGCTGCAACTCTTGTCTCCCCAGAAACAGTCCAGTGAAAGACTCTGAAATGGACTCACTTCACTACCCACAGGGGAGCGACTTTCCTAACCAGGGCTCCAGCGTTGCCAAGACTGATCACAGAGGCAGTCAGTGGGACTGCCTCAAAGGGGCAGACGGTGGCCCTGCCCAGCCCAGCCCAGCCTCCTTACCTCCTCCTCTCCACTCACGTCCTCCTCTTCACCTTCCTCCTCCTCATCCTCGTCCTCCTCGTCTTCCACTACCTGAGCATCTTCATCATACTCCTCCTCTGTGCAATGGAAATGGGGAATGGAAACAGAACTAGTGGTGAGCTGGCTCCGCCCCCACACAGCACAGGCCCCAGTAGCGTCTTCAGTGTGGGGCTCATGACCCTGCCACACCCACCTAAGCCCAAAGATTGAACACACTAACTCTCATGAAAACAATGCCGACATAATTAAACACATCCTGAAGTTGTGCCAAAGATAAGCCCCCCTCACAAGTGTTATGAATGTGAAAGACCCCTTCTGGAGTTCTCTCACACTGAGACCACCAGGAAATTGTCAGAGCAGAACGATAAGTTCCAGGGCCCGGGAGAGCGGCAAGGTCAATCCAAACTCCTCACATTAAAGGTAAGAGATCTGAGGCACAGAGAGAACTGACTTGTTCAAGGTCACACATTGAGTCACTGGTTGAGCTGGGCCTAGGGGACCTGGTCCTGGGACTGCCAGTTTTGGCTCCTTTCTGCCATATCACAAGATCCCCACCAAGGCAAACACGGTCTCTGAGTATCTTGCAAAACACTCCCAATTGAACAAGGAAAACCAAAATCCCGTATCTGAATTAATCAGTCAAGTGTCTCCATTCTCAACTTTATCTGGCCATGAAGACCCACGAGAAAGCTGCACTGTGCTGGTGGCAAGGGAGAAGGGGAGGGAACAGGACGAAGAACCCCCTTCTTTTCCCTCCTTCCTTCCTGTAGTCCCCGACTGCACACCACACTGCCAGGGAACCCTACAGGCGGCCTGTAGCCCTCAACTTCCCAGCACCTGTGGCTCCTGAGCCCCTGAGCCAGTGCCCCTAAGTGTGGGGCTGTGGGCTGCAACCACCAGGGGGCCCCACAACCCCTCTAGCTCTGGACCTCTTCTCCACTATTGAATATCCAGACAGGAAAGAGGGGTCCTCAGGCCACACCCTCTTCTCTCTCTATCCCCTCCCTCCCTCCCTGAGAGAGTGTCTAAGTGCGGGTCACACTATAGAATGACAGTAGAATCCCACTCCCTGAAGCGCTTTGGAAAGGGACAAAAATTGAAGTGGGGATTCAGCGGGATGATTTTTAAAGGAGTTATTACACAGTTGGAGAATCTCAGGATATTTCCATGAGCATGGGACTCATACTTTGTTCTTTTAGGGAAGACAACCAATGAGACAGGTTAGGGACTATGGAAAATAAAGCAGACAGCCCCACTCCCCTCCCTAGCTTTGGAAGGAGGTAGCTGTCAGCCAGCCAGCCTTCAGTAGCTGGGTGGGGGCCTCCCAACACCCAGCCCACCCACCTCTGCAAAGCCAAGGAGGAGCCCCAAGGCCTCAGCTGGGCCCCTGCAGCCCTGGGCCGCTCTGTCACCCACCATCCTCATCCTCCTCCTCGTCATCCAGGCCCTCCACGTAGCCCTCAGCATCCGAGTCAGGGGCCTCCTTGTCGTCTCGGTCGTAGCCGTCGAGATACGTGAGCTGCGGGAGGAGCTTGAACACGTTTTCTCGGTAGTCGTTCAGGTTGGTTACCTCACAATTGAAAAGGTCTAAGCTCTTGAGGTTTTCTAACTTTTTCTGCAAGTGGAAAAATGAAGCCAATAGTAAGTGATTTGTGGGAGGAAGGTGGGGGAACAGCCCTAGCAAAAAGGCAAGGATGCCATGAGATAGAGTGGACAGACCACAACTTCCAGGTGATAAGGAAGCTTGGATTTGGCTCTGCTTAGCCACGGTGTTTGCCCAGACATATCACCTGCAATTTGTGGGCCTCAGTGTCTCCATCTGGAAAATACGGGGTTAGACTGGAGGATCTTTGAAGCCTTATCCAATGTTAACACTTTTATTCTGCAATTACAGCTTCTGTCTTAACAGTGATTGACTTGAAATTAGCCTGGGGCTTTCTTGGTGCATGAGCCAAGAGGTTTGCTGCCTTTCCCTGAGACTAAGGAACCAGAGGGAAACCAAAAGCAACTTGAACTAACAAACTAACTCCTTCTGTATCTGATAATGATGATGATGAGGGCAGTTAACATAGCACTTCATGTACTGAGTCACTTTATCTCACAACCCCTGTAAGGTAGAAATAATTATTAGTTCATTTCACAGATGTGGAAATGGAGAGTACAGGATTTGGTAATTCATCAGGCAGCCCAACTTCAGACCTGTGCTCTTACTCTTTGAAATACTACCTGTCAGAAAAGGACAAGAGAAAAAGTGATGGAGGATTCCATTTCTGCCTGTAGTATCTGACATCATGTGCTCTGTCAAAGCTTCACACCAGACGGGTTCTAGCCAATGTTATCCCTGTTTGATGGTAGAGGAAACTGAGGCCCAGGAAGTGAAGGGTCATAGTGCTTGAAAGTAACTGAGTTGCATTTTGACTTCCCACTTCACCCACCTTCGAGGCACCAAAAAAATCCCATCCCAGGCTGAGTCCCCATTCCAAAGGGGGCCAGGTCTAACAAAGGAGTAAAACCACTGCTCCTTGGAGTCAATGTCGGGAGCTAGGTTGCTCTCTCTCTACGACCTTGCAGTTGAGACCTGGATCATTCTCAGCAGAAGCCAAGGACAGGGAGGAAGTCTTGACAGTGGACTGTGTAGGCAAGCCCAGCACCCCCTACAAAAAGCAGCTTCCTGCCCCAGGGAGGTGAGGCAACACACACTGACAAGCAGGGGCAGGGAAAGCACTGAGACACGGGTGATCTGGGCAGGGGGCAGTGGAAAGTGTGAACATGGGCGTGCCTGATCCCTAACGGTGACCAAATCACAATGTTTTACAAGGATTTTATATGCTCAATCCCCATACCTCGCCCATACACAGAACTTCAAAGACGTTTTCCTTTTGTAATAACATAAAATCAAGACTTCCAGACAGATCAGAATAGTTTGGCTTTCTCCTAGAAGACCAGTGGAAGGCCTGAAAAGAAGTTCTGTGGGAAGTACATTCTACTAGTTGGCCCCAATGCCATTGATGGACAGGTAAAGAGTTTGGAAAAGAAATGCCAGTGTCCTGTTCTGCCACATTGGCCACCAGCAAGTCCCATGAGCATCCATGGAGAGCAAGGAGTGCCTTTTGGGACAGAAACCCTGAAAACTCCAACCCAATCTGAGGGATACCCCACCTCCCCTATAAACCCAGAACAGAAATTTGGCAAACGTGGCCAATTGTCCTCCTGGCCTTTCCCCGATTCTAAGATGCCTGAGGTGCTGCTGCTGCCCTTTTTTGTTTTTTGGAGACAGAGCCTCGCTCTGTCACCCAGGCGGGAGTGCAGTGATGCGATCTCAGCTCACAGCAACCTCCGCCTCCCAGGTTCAAGCAATTCTCCTGCCTCAGCCTCCTGAGTGGCTGGGACTACAGGCGCCCGCAACCACGCCCGGCTAATTTTTGTATTTTTAGTAGAGATGGGGGTGTCACCATGTTGGCCAGACTGGTCTCGAACTCCTAACCTCAGGTGATCCACCTGCCTCGCCCTCCCAAAGTGCTGGGATTAAAGGTGTGAGCTACCACGCCTGGCCTTATGAGGTGACTCTTGTATGTATATTCACAACAGGTGTATTTACTTCATGTGGTAATATTTCCTATTCCAAAAGAGTTGTTTTCAGTGACACATCCTACAGCTGATTTCCTTAACAATCAAAGGAATACAGCAAATCAGATCCTGGTAATAAAGGAAGCATTGTTCTGAACATGACCTGCCCCTTTCTGGCTGGTAAAACAGTGAAGCTTAGGGGATGTCTATCTCTACAAGGATGAGCAGAGGAGCCAGAAACCCTGCCCAGGCCCCTGAGAGCCTGTTCACTATTGCACCAAGGACTGGTGACCAGGGGTCACTCTTCTCCACACCACGTTGAGGAAGGCCTGCCTGCACGAGGCTCTCACACCACACGGCTCTCAGTCATTCCAGGGTTCTATGTCAGGATTGACTCATCTCCCACAGTTCAGGGACCAGCGACCCAAGGAGAAAACTGGAGTCCACCTCCAGGGACAGTTTAATTCTTGGATTGCTCCTCCCTTCCCAAAAAGGGGCAACAAGCCATGCCCTGAACCTGAAGACATGACAGCTCAGGTTTCCAAAGCTGAGCAAAAACTATGAGTGGAAAAGCAGGAGAGCAGAAATTGAGACTAGGGTTCTACCCTACTCGTACAATAGCTGCCCATTCTGTCTGTGTGACCTTGGTCAAGGTATTTAACTTCTCTGGGCCTCAGTTTCTCTATGGACTCAGCAGAAACAAGAGCTCAATTCTATCTCATAGCACATCATGAGAGTCAAAGAAATTAAGTGGGAAAAGGACAAATGCAAAAGTAAAATTCGCTGATGCCAATTCCTCCCACCTCCTACCCCTGCTGAGAGGGGAGGGTCCGAATGACTTACCAGTGGCTCTATTGTGCTGAGGTCTTTAATTTTGTTGCCACTTAAATTTAGATGCGTGAGGTTCGGACACTTTTCTGCCAATACTTCCAGGCCCCCTGAGACTCTGTTATCGCTTAGTTCAAGCTAAACAAGGCAGGGAGAGAAAAATCAGAAAAGGCTTTTAAAATGAAGGCTCCTGGCTCAGAGCTGCCTGGCTTTCCCCAGACGGGCAAGAAAGGAAAGCAGTCTCAGGGAATTGTCTGGCATGTTAGTGCAAGCACCTGGCTTTCCCTTCAATTACGCTTTCTAAACACAGGTAATAACCCTTCCTCTCCCCACCCCCGCCTCCCAGCACACACAGACTCCAAACACTCTATTTACCTTCTTAAGTTTGTTTAACTTTGGTAAGTTTGCGATTGAGGTGAGGCCTACGTTGATTGTACTTAAGAATTCCAGTTCTTCAAACTCATCTGTGAGGCCTTCGAGTTTGCCTTCATTCGACCGACTGTTGTCCAGGACAAGTTCTTTCACCTGAAAGAAGGCCCAACTGTGTGAGTGGGGGTGAGGAATGGGGCTGAAGCAGGGGAAGGGTGTTAGAGGACTCCTTGGGGGACAGGGAGACAGAGGCAGGAAGCAGTTCGTCATTCCGTCACTTCTTCTAGCTTTCCGGATCACTGTGCTGCCGATGACCACAGGATGGAGTTGCCCACCCTGACTTTTCTGCCTTTTCAACATTCGGGTGAGAGGAAGCCTGTGGTGAGCTGAGCTGCAGAACCAGGGGGCCACTCCAGACAGGAGCCTTGGCTGGACCGCAGAAGACAAACCCAGTAAGCCCTGCTGCCTTTGCAAAGTTGATGGTCTCATTCCAACTCTGTTCTTACATTATCCCAAAACGCACACACATCAGCCACAGCGTTGTCAGGGACTTCTGGGCTTGGCCCGCCACCCCAATGCCCCCACATGCCCATTTGCTTTCACCCACTCCTGCCATCACAGCAGAGCCCGCCCCTGTAGCTGGCATTCACACAGCAGTACCCATGTGGCCTGTCCTGAGGCAGGGGCAGCAGACCAGGGGCTTCTCCAACTCTCCCTCCTCTAGCCCAGCACTGTCCAATAGAACTTCCTTCAAGGATGGCAACAGTTTGTACTGTCCAAGACAGGAGCCACTAGCCACGTGTGGCCATGGAGCACTTGTAGTGCAGCCAGTGAGACTAAGGAATGGAGCTTTTAATTCTATTTAATTTCAATTAATTTAAGTATAAACAGACACAAGTAACTATTACATTGGATAGCACAGGTCTAGACTTTGCTCTTCATGGTCCAGCATAGACGTGGAAGGAGAGTGGAAACCCACAAACCTAGGATGGGCCCATAATGAAATGCTGAGGTCTGTCTCAAAGTCTGTCTTTGGAGGCACTTCTGTGGCTGTCTTTTTCCCCACTCAGCTCCCTTACCCACAGTTTGGGTCCTAAATCCTTTATTTCTAACGAAGTAGAAAGAACGAATAAAAGGCCACCCTCTCACGGGGCTGTTAAGAGGTAGACTTAGCTGAAGGTGAAACTGTAGGTTCTGATGAAGGTAAGAAGACAGGCCGAGAGGAGTAACCAGGTCGCAGGCACAAAATGACCCTTGGAGTAAGCAAGGGAGACCCGGCGTGTGGTAGCTGGCTCAGAGTTCTCCATCCTGCCCTAGAGCAGCCAGCTTCTGGGAAACCTGGCCTCTCTGGACTGGAAGACACCTTAAAGGTGATCCCTGCTTGCACCTGGTATCTGAAAGAGTCCCTTCAGCCCAAGACGCAGCAGCCCAAGCTCCCTGCAGGTGCCAGGAAACACTTACCAATGTCAACTGGATTCGTTGCCTCCCTCCCTGGAACTTCCATCCACAGGCCCTGATTTCTCACCAATGGGTCACATGGTACAAGCCTGTCCTTCTCAACAGCAGTACGGCATTGTTCAAAGGGTTGCTCCTGGCCCTCAGGGCCTTTTCTTCTCTTGGATAAGCAGCCAGGCTTTCTAACCTGTCCCTGTCCCGCTCCTGCTCCTTTGAGCAGGCCGACATGCCTACCTTCTTCCTTCTGGGCCCAGAGTGACCAGGTACCCCTTTTACTCAGGCATCTCTGGGCCAAGTAGAGATATGGATGAAAAGGAGATAGAAACAGAGTCCACGCTCATGAGGCCTGCTATGGCCCTCCTCAGCCCCCTCTTGCCAGTGGGCAGAGCAGGGGAGCACTGGGGTACATCTGGATCTCAGAGTCCTGCAGGGCCCTGCAGCTGCCCTGCCTTCATTCTTCACTGGTGGGTGGAGGCATGCCGCGCTGCCAGGGACAGCAGCAATTTGTGGCTTTCATCTAGCACAGCCCACAGGGCGGGAGAGCCAAGGAGCGCAGCCCTCTCCTGGAGCTAAGGAGCTCTCAGCCTAGGAAATGGTCACCAAGACCCACCTTCCTGTTTGGGTCTGGGAGGGGGAGGTTCAGTCCTTTCCCACCCCCCCAGTCCCTGAGATCCAGATGTCCAGGTCAAGCCACCTTCTCAAGGTCATGGCAAGAGTGCCTGGGAATAAATTCTCTGAGGCCTTCTGCCCTAGGGCAGGAAAGCAGTATAGAGCCAGGAAGCCAGGCCTTAGGGGACCAGTGCAGATGGAGGGAGAGTAACTGTATTGGGGGAGGGGAGACATCTCCTTCATTTGCAGTAAACACTGGAGTCACATGGTCCACAGTCTTCTTTAGTAATTGGTTTCCTTGGAAGGCCTGGGAATTCTTGAAGCTCCACCAAAGCAAGGCAAATATGAGAAGAGATTCCAGTCTACCCTCAAAGACTGCAGACATGCGGTTTTTCTAGACAGGTCAATGGCTTCTCCTCTTACTGCTGTTTGCCAAGGAGAGGAGGGCCTCAGAGTGCGGTGCTGGGGAGCCCAGGGAATTCATCTAGGAAGTTGGCCTCCTTCCTGGAGAGGAACAGTGCTGCCTGTCACCCCTGCCCAGGAATGCTACAGATAGACATAGGTTTCGGAGTCCTCACGAGGCCAGTCCCTGGCTCCTACCACCGCACCAAAACTGGTGGCTGCTCCTCTCGAGGACAATATGCAAGCAACCACTATGAATGCTTTTATTAAAAATAATCATCGTACCTTTCTCGAGCACTCGCTAGGCACACTCTAGGTGCTTCATACACAGTCTTGTTTAATCCCCATAACCACTCCTTGGGGTGTGTTCTCTCTGTTTTAAAGGCACATCCGAACTGCTTATCCTAAAATCCCAAAAGAAGGACACAGGAGGGTGGGTGTCTACTGCACTTAGGTGGCTGGTGTTAGCCACAAGATGAGGAGGGGCCCCTGGTGGCTTCCTGGGACAGGAGGCTTAGGCGCAAGCTCTCTCCAGACCCCCAAGTCAATTCTACAAGTTCTTGACTGTGTTGGGGCTCAGAACACAATACCCCAATGTAAGGAGCTTTGGCGTGCTGAGTACTTTGAACTAAAGAAGACTGGAAGGCCTCAGAAGCAAGTTCTGTGAATTTCTCTCACCCTCTCTCCCCAGAAGTCATAGAATCCAGAACTTCTCTTCCCCAAGGCAGGTCACAGAAAGTAGAATTTCTATCTCCCAAAGCAAAACTGAGAAAGCTACTGTCTCCTCTCCCTTCTCCCTTGAAAACCCTCATTCCAGAGAGGTCCTGCCCCATATCCAGGAGGAAGGAATGCTACACTGGAGGCCACAAAGAATCTGAACAGACAGGCCTTTCTGGGTTCCCTCTCAGCCTACACCCCTTTGTCCAGTCACATTTCTTCATGGCTGTCTTTTCTTCATCAAACCTAAGTATAAAAATAGGCAGTTTCCCTGGGTCTTTGGGTCATCTTCTCTGAAGGTTCTCATGTCACAACTTTAATTGAATAAATTTGTTATGCTTTTCTTTTGTTAAGTGTTGGCCATGACTCTTATGATGGGTGAGGAAAGGGAATACACCTTTCCGCCCCTACGGCTGTCGCTGTTCCTTTTCAGCTCCTCTTCTAACTGTTCTACCAACCAGGTGGGCACCACCCCCAGAGGTCTCTGCTCTGGTTACACATCCTTAGCAACCAAAGCACAGAGCCCAACCCTGCCCTGGCTCAGATGACGCTGCAGGAGTGGGCAAGGATACAGAGAGGGACCTGGGACCCTGCTGTTTCCCAAATAGCAAGAGGTTGCTTCCACTCTCTTGGGAAATCCCCATCTTTTTAAAGGTGAGGTCTTCAGAATCCCCACTGTTTCTGCCTTTCCTCCCTGATTGGTTTCAGCACGGTGCAGGGTGGGATCACAGAGGGGAGGGAGGGGACAGGGCTTACACCTGAGGTTGCTGATACCACCAAAAAGCCCAAACCGCATGGGGGAAAGACCCACTGCTTCGCTGTGAGGTGAAAAGGGGTCCCAATGGGAGCAGCAGGTGAGCTGTGAAGTATCTGAAATGCACCAAACAGGACAAAACAAAAACGCCAGCCCAACAGCTGCCTGTGAAAGACATCCCATCCCCTTCCCTGCCTGCCTCCACGAGGGCCACGCTTTCCTAGTGCTCCAGTTTCAAAGACCAGACCCACCCCTGAACTCTTGCTACAATACCAACCCATTTCCTCTGTACTTGGCTCTAACCCTTCCATGCGAAGAGAACATCCCTTTTCCATCCAGGGTGTGTTCTGCTTTAAAAAGAAAAAAAAAAAAAAATCAAGGCCCACTTCCCCTGCCAAGTCCTGGATGTGAGCGAAGTGCAAAGTTAAAATTAAACTGAAAATTTGTACTTTTGTAGACTTTTCCCCAATTCCACTGGCCATTTAAAAATATCCAAACGTGGTTACTCTATCTAGTTGAACTGAAATTACTCTGCTTGTATCAGGAGCTTTTCCAACACCCCAAAGAGAAACGTACACAGGACCCAATGCTTCATTCCTCAAGTGAACACCTAAAAGGGGCCCTCATACTCTTAAGAGAGGTCAGTGAGGAGGCAATGAAGGTTCCCAAGATGTCAGATTGCTGGGGGTCCTGTACTTCCTGAAAAACTTGTCCCCAAAGCAAAGACCTGTCAGTCATTTTTCACCAATGGAACCTGAAAATTCCATGATAAACACAAATACGTGATTACTCTAAGGAACAACTTGTTTTAAACTGAAATCTTGTCTTTACAAATCTCTCAAATTTGGCCTTTCCTCTCTGTTCCCAACATTGCACTGTCACCTCAAGTCACTTCAAGCCTTCTTTTGTCTCCAAACCAGGTCTCTATGACTATGAGGATGGAAGTGGTCAAGAGGCAGCCTGGATTACTGGGAACAGGCTTCGAACTAGAGGGCAAGGACCCAACTGACTCAATGATCTCAGCTCTTTCCTCCAGGCCTCAGGCTTCTGCCTCTGTACAAAGGGGATGATGAGATCTGTTTAACCTATAAAGGGTAAACTCCAGCCTGAAAAACGTTCCTGGCTTCTCACTGCCTTGGGAAAAATTCAAGTTCCTACACGTGACCTCCAAGGTTCTCCACTCTTGCAGCTCCCTCCCCTTCATCCAACCTCAGCACCCCCTATCTCTCACTCTTACTCTAGAAATCCAGTTCCCCTCCCCAGGAAGCCTTGTCCAGAACAGCTCTGTGCATCCTGGGGCACCAAGGGCAGCTGCTGCATGAATCATTTAATCGTGTATTAAGCATCCGATCCTCCTAGAGGTCAGGGACTGTCCTCCGTAATCAGCCTAGCAGGGAGCGGAGACCAGAGCAACTGCTTAACAAATGTCCTGTTTATTGCGCCAGGTATAACATTAGGTGCCGGGAATATAGAGGTGAGTCAAACTGTCATGAAACGTACTCAACAGTATGATGAATAAATGTTGAGTGAACCCTACCTTTTATAAACACCAGTGTTTTTTTTTTTTTTTTTTGGAGTCTTTCTTGTGCCCCAAGACAAGCATAAGCCCCTGAGAGGCAGGTCAGCTGTGCACACTCCCCCCGACCTGACTGACCCAGTGTTCTGCATGCAGGTCCCCAGCCCTCCCCACATGGGGCACGCCTGCGACATTGTTGGCTGAGGGGACACGTAAGAAACAGTAAGCCAAGGTCGGGGTCCTTGCCAGCAAGAGGTGTGGTGGCCGGCTGGGAGGAGACAGCCACCAGTAAACAACTCTAGTCCAGTGTGCCAGGTAGCAGGACATGGGCCGGGCCAGGGTGCATTCTTCAAATGCCTCTACCAGATAGAACAGGCACACTAAAGGCAGATGAGGGGGACCCAGAAGGACCTACAGAGGAGATACACTATATCAAAAGCCAGGACTGGCTTACAGGGCCCAGCATAAAATGAAAAACACAGAGCCCCTTGCTTAAAAATTATTAAGAATTCCAAGACAGTGACAGCAGCACATTAAACCAAGTGCATGCTGCACGGGTCGCATGCCTGTGAAGCTGGCCCTGATTAAAGTGGACAGTTTGGGCCTGAAACAGAGCCCTTTGAAGGACAGGACCAGAGAGAAGCAAGCTTACAGTAAGAACTGCTCCTTCTTTTTCTAGTACTTCCTGAGGCAACATGGAAAGGTGGACAGAAGGCAGGCTCTCAAGTCCAAGAGAACTGGCTCAAGTTCAATTTTTCTTCTTTTTAGCCCAGCTTACCTTTCTGAGCTTTCGTTTCCTTTAGTGACTATAATGTCCATCACCTAGGGTTGGATTAAATAAGAATGTACTTAGAGCATCCCCAGCTTGGAAAAAGCCACTTGCCCTCCCCTTTTTCCATGGCCATCTTTACTGTTGTGTATAGTCAAGGCACAAGAATGGAAACAAAAGGCAGGTTAGCAGATTTGAGTCAATTAAGCTGTCTGTATGGCTTCCTTACAGAAATACGAGGTCTCTTAACCTATTGGGGAACCAGGAATGGTGTGCTCAAAACAAACCCGTTTGGATTTTTACATTCACACCTTGTTTTGTTTTTCACACTAACCCTGACCACCTTTGATTTTCTTTTCCTGCACGGAGCAAGAATTCAATAAATATTTGTAGCTTTGTTTCAACCTTGTCAGTCCCTGACCAATCTGGTTTTCAGGTTCCAGTCTTTGCACACAAGAGAAGACTCATATCAAATTGACCCTGTGTTTTTTGGTGCTCGTGGGTTTTAAATAGGTCAGCTTTTAAATGGGCCATCCCCTGTTGCAGATCCCATTTCAGCTAGAAGGCCAAACTGTCTGAGACACCGAGGTTTTAGACTGGGGTGATAGATGCTTGTGATTTTGTTGTTTTAACCATAAAATCGATTGTTTTGCTGAACAGCCAGTGTGGCAAAACCTGCAAAAATCAGTCAGGTTCCATGTTAGGGAAAAGCAACAGCTCTGGGAGAAAAGTTAGACACTTTGAAAGCTAGAAGGGTCTTAGGGATCTCCTAGGCCAGTGGCTTTCCACATTTTGCACCGTGGCTCAGTACACATGTTTTTATGTGTATATAGACACACACAACTGAAAACAAAACTTAACACTTGCAATTACTTTCTTACGTTACTTAGAACAAAATATGTGTAGCGTGACCCACAGTTGCAAAACTCTGGTGTAGCTCAGCTCTCTTTTTCCAGAGGAAGAAGCAAGGTCCAGAGTTGGGCCCAGAGTCACTGTGAGCTGGGCGATTCGTTTCCTGGCAGAACACACCACCACCAGGCATCAGAACTCACATCCCCAATGGAAGACCATGGAATTAACAGATCACCCATGTAGCTTTCAAGTTTCTGCTAACAGGAGGCCTGTAGTCTCAACAGTAGTAAATCTGGATCTCCACACCTCTCAAAGATCTTTTAAAATCTTAACTAGGGGCAGAGTTCCCTATTACTTTAAAACAAACAAAAAATCTCCCCAAGAAAAAAGCATCCATGTCTCTGATTTTTTTGTTGTTGTTGTTTGTTTCCTACAATAGAGCTCTGAAGGCAGGCGGGGAGCACATGGCCCGGGGAAGTCAGTGACGCCATCCTTATTATTTTAGGGAGCCAAGGAACACAAGCTGAGGCGCGCTGCAGCGGTAATTAAGCTGTCTGCCAGGGCCCCAGCTCATAGGCTAAGCCGCCGGCGCGGGGAGGGCCCTCATTAACATAAACCCTGTGACTTGCTCCTGCACCGCCTGGAACCGGCTTCCTCTCTCTCCTCCCGTGGGTGTGAGAGGGACTTGGGTTTCTGCTTCACCAAAGCAGAGGAGCTGGTTCCACTGCAGATGTTCCTCCAGCCAGAAACAGACTCAGGGCAGTACTCTGCAGGCTGGGGTGGCTGCAGGACCTGAGTTTTGGGCTTGCCAAATGGGCCTATTTAGCTGGTAAATCCCAGCTGGGCCCCTCCCTGATATTGTTCCTTTGCTTCCTCCCCTTAAACCTCCTTCCTACCTACCAGCTGGTATAGACTCTACATCAAGGACCTGTCAGTTCTACCTCCTGCAGGAAGCCTTCCATGATTGCCCGGCCTCTAGCTCAGGCCTGACTGGTTTAAGAGCATGTATAGTGTTAAAAGTCTTAAAAGTGTTCACAGGAGGAGCAGGAACTGTTTTGGGGTCTGAAGAAGGGAAGGAGGGGTCTTGGGTCTAGCTTTGCTGGGGGATGTGAGCTGCAGTGTGGAAAAGGGGAGATGAAGGTTTTAGAACTGGCAGGTTACATGACCCAGTGAAAATCTCACAGACTCAACGACTCTTCTTTTTTTTTTATTTTATTTTGAGACAGTTTCATTCTTGTCACCTAGGCTGGAGTGTAGTGGCGCGATCTCGGCTCACTGCAACCTCTGCCACCCAGATTCAAGCGATTCTCTTGCCTCAGCCTCCCAAGTAGTTGGGATTATAGACACCCACTACCAGGCCTAGCTAATTTTGTATTTTCAGTAGAGACGGGGTTTCACCATGTCAGTCAGGCTGGTCTAGAACTCCTGACCTCAGCTGATCCACCTGCCTCAGCCTCCCAAAGTGCTGGGATTATAGGCGCCCACCACCACACCTGGCTAATTTTGTATTTTCAGTAGAGATGGGGTTTCACCACGTTGGTCAGGCTGGTCTCAAACTCCTGACCTCATGTGTTCCACCTGCCTCCACCTCCCAAAGTGCTGGGATTACAGGCATGAGCCACCACACCCAGCCACAGACTTGACTCTTCTAAATGGTTGTTCCCTTCCTACCTTCAGTGAATGCTGGAAGACTGAAGTGGTAGGCACTCGAAGCAGAGTCCCAGCACGTGGTGTGTGAACAGTAACCAGGGAAGAGAAGGAAAGGGGGCCAAGATGCACCGAGGTATAGTGCACAGAATACTTGTCAGGCACTCTGATGGCCTGGGCTCTGGTCTGCCTTGCCATTAACTTGCTGTGTACCCTTCAGGAAGTCACTACCACTCTCTGGGCTTCTCCAAGTCCTCTAGTCCATACACTGGACAAGAGAGCCTGAGTACAGAAATAAGGTCCCTCTAGTTTCAAAATTCTCTCGGTACATACGCTTTCAGCCTGAGTGCCCACTCCACATCCAAACTCAGTCACTGTTCCCGAAAGAATGTGGCCAATGTCGTGGGCCAAGGGACCCAGGATTCATCACTGAGGGATGCCAGAAAGGAAATCTGGGACACGGGGCAGTTACCCTGGGTGAGTGAAATGGCAAACTCAATCATCTAATCTCTTAAAACATATCAGCACCACCAAAGTTAAGTACAACTACATCAATTTGTAAAATCAATTACAAGTTTTTAAGAACCACACATCAGGATATAAAAACACCCCCCAGAGGCCCCGGGTGCTGGGTTCCGAAAGCAGGAGTCCAGCATTGTCCCATCTGATGTCTTTCCTCTCACAGGTCATTGTGTGGCCTCCAAGATGCCTGGGGTGGGAGGAGAGGAGAGACCAGGATCACCAATCACTACTCAGATCCATGAGCTGACAATTCGGTGATTCACAACACAAACCACAGCCATTCTTGGTGATCTTATTACTGAGCCACAGCACTGCACCCATGCAACAGAAAAGCCACAGAGAATGAAGACCAAGGCCTAGAGAGCAAAGAGGGCAAATCCTGCTCAATCTTCCTAAAACGTTGCTTTGATCACATCACATCATGTCTCATTACTCCCCTGTCCAAAAGCTTTTAATGGCCACAGGGATCAAGTGTAAATCCAGAGTAGGATTCCCAGGCCCCCCACCCATCAGTGCCCTCTGGCAAAAACCCAGTGCTTCCTCCCATCTCAGCCCTCTGCTAGCCTCCCTGATGTGCAGCAAAAATAATGACACAACTTGGTGCTGCATGTTACAGTTTACAAAGTGCTTCCCCTCATAGACAATGGAAATTTTACCCCTTCTGTCCCTCCCAGGCAACCTGCCCCTGTCCACCAGGGCCCTGAGAGCTGCTGAAGGCCATTCTTCCTCCTATCTCTCCCCCAACACAGCCTTGCTAAGGTCCGAGGTCTCAGGGTCACCTTGGTGCCCTCCCCAGAGGGGCTGGCTTTCAGTAAATGCCTGCTGAATGGCCAAACAGGCCAGGGGAGGGGTTGGGGTGGCGGTGGGGAATGGCTCTGGAGAATCATCTAGATTATAGAAGGCAAACCCTTTATTCACTTTCTGAGGCAAAGCTCTCCACTAAAACCACTCAGAAAAATCAACTGTCCCAGCTGACAGATACAGATAGGGTTAATTCTGGCTGCTGAAATCAGATTGGGAGATTGAAGCCCAACTTGGCTGGGACCGCTTGTGGACTGCGGGAGCTGTCTGCTAAGGAAATCCCATTGGAGTCTTTGGGGAGCAGCCCAGGGTTCTGCCTTGGAGTCTGGGATGGACCCCCGAGTGGAGGAACTGTCAGCAAAACAGAAGTTAATTCATTTCCTCAATGTTACTATTCAGAGACCCAGGAGCTGGCAGTTCAAAGTTTCTGCCTATTCCAGCCCCCAGTGTAACCCATCTAAGAAAACATGCCAATCAGACTCCGAGGCCAGGACACATCCCACAGCCGTGGTATGAGCGTCTGCTCCATTTCCAGATAGCTTTTAAAAAATGCTTCAAAGAAATAAAGGACCCCATCAATGCCACTTTTGGGGAAGCACTGTATCTAATCCAACTTCCCTAGCAATTGACGAAACTGGGTAGAAACTAACTCTGTGACTCACCCAAGGCTACACAGTTACCCCATTGTAGAATCGAACCTTAGGACATTCTCTCAAGACTCCTAACTTAGGGCCCACACCCTCAAAGTTACAGGCCTCTCCATCCTCCTTGAAGCAAGAGGAAAGAAAGGTGGAAAACAAAATTAGCTGTTAGGAAGAGCCCAGGCCTGAGCTCAGCCCCTGCTCTCCCCTCCCACCTTCCACACACCCAGGCAGGGCTGCAAATGCAGAAGAGGCAGGGAAAGCTAAATGGCCTCAGAGATGAAACCTCGACCTTGGCCTCCTTCCCTGCCACCTCTATGCAAAATGACAGCAGCATCAGCAATGACAGAAGCAGAGCAAACGCCGCCTCGGCACTGAAGCCCTAGTGTCCAACCACCAATGGGAAATCGCTGATTTGGGCAGAAATGGGAACCAATCATGCAGAAGAACCTAAGGCTAGGGCTGAAAGTTTTTTCTATCCAAGGCCACAAAACAAATTAGCCAAGGGCTACACATAAGAAGCCATTTAACATTAGTTATTTCTCCCTTAGACAAGTGTGAAATGTGCAGCTTCCTTAATCTGTAAATTACACATGTATGGCAAAAAATATTAGTGATGGAAGTGCAAGAAATGCTAGCAGTATATGTTAGCTCCATATTTCTAATTGGAAGGAGGATGAATAAAAGCAATGGAATGAGGGAAAGCAAGGAAGCTATGGGGAAGTGAGGGGCTGCTGGAAGGAAGGGGAGAGGGAGACAGACGCAGAGAAAGATACGGAGAGGGAAGAAAGGAGTTCGAGGCTTTGCAGGTATTGCTGAACTTCCAGAGTTCCATCTCCTTCACCTGGGTTTGGTGATAGAACTTTACCTACACCCGCTGTTTTTTAAAAAGAGTGCAGGTTAAGTTTATTGTTGTTCACAAGTCTACGGCTGCTTTAATCTCAAAATGCTAAAAAACAGAAACCCCCAAACCAAAAAAACTATGAAGAGTCAGGGAGGGTCCACATGACTCGAGAGAATGTAAAACGGAGCTTAATGATTTTAGTCTTCATCAGAGGCTTAAGAAGGAGGATTCTACCATGGCAGCCAACACAAACGAGCCATTGAAGGCTGTGCTGATAGGAACATGTGGGATGGACCAGGGTTCCTTGGTCCCAAAACACTCTGCACTGACAGGACTAGACCTGAAATTCCAACATTTGAAGAACAAACGTGAGGAAGGCAACCAGGGTAGGAAGGCATCTGAAAACTGGGATACTAGAAGAATAATTGAGGGAACTAGTGATGTTTAGGCTTCAGGGTAGGGGAGACCATGATCACTATCTCTCTCCACTTATTTGAAGGAGTGTCATGTATGTTTATTGTGTTTTCCAGTGGTTCAAGAACTAAGATCAGAGTGCAGGAATCATAGAGACAGCTTTCTCCCCAGTGTACTTTGTAAGAAGGTCCCTAGATCATTATGGCTGTCTCACAAAATAATGGGCTGCTCTGAAAATTTGGGAGCTTCCCGTCCCTGTACGAATCAGAAGGCTGTAAGTGACTGTCTGCAAAGAGCTTCATACGTAAACAGTGCTGGATGCTTATTAGATGAATTAATAATATTGTATGATAAAGCCCTACAAAGAGAGCCCTGAGTCTTTTCCCCTCTTAAAATGCTATGATTTGATTCCTTCTTCTTAAATATTACTTGTTTTAGGACGCAGGCCTGATACAGTCATTCAACAGTCCATACAGAGTATTTACTACATGCCATGCTAGGTACCATGCTAGGCGTTAGAGATACCGTGGTAAACAAAACTAGGTGCCTGTCTCACGGGTTTACATTCCAATAGGGGAGCCAAATAATAAACCAATAAATGTATACACATGTATATAATGTGTATGAATGCTTCAAAGAAAAAAAAAAGGACAGAAAAGCAATAGTGACAAGGGATACTACTTTAGAAAGGGTAACCAGGAAGGCCTATCCAAAGTGAGCTTTCAGCAGAGACGTAAGGCCAAGTCTACAACCGGGAAGGGCCTTCCAGACAGAAAGAAGGAACAGTCAGGGCAAAGACCCTGAGTGGGCAGCATGCTTGACCCTATTGGGGAACAGCTAGGAAGCCAGGTTGGTACGAGAGAATTTGTGGAAGGGAAGGAAAGGAGGTGGCAGCATGAGACTAGGGTGGAGAGAAGGCTGCTGTAGGTTACACAGGTTACACACACCTTTACCCACATGGAACTGGTGGGTAAACATTCCGCATGCAACTGGTGGTAGGATAGTGGGTTTCACAGGCAAAGCAAGAATTGCCTGGACCACAGGGAAGGAGATAAGACCTGAGATCTGGCCATAAGCCTAAGAGTTACCTTGCTCTGCCTTAAAGGAAGAAAAAAAAAGCAACGGAAAAAAGTGAAGGAGAAGAACCTTTAATCAGGACTGTGCTTGCCCCATGTTTCCAGGTGGAAACAGGCCTAATCGACACCTCAAACATCTCCTATGGGAGAATGTTTTGATTACGGGGGTTTGGACACGTGAGAAGTGGTCGGAAAATCTTGTTTGGTTCCAAACTGTGTGGCTTTGAGCAAGACTTCACTGTGAGTCAGTTTCTTCACCTGTAAGATGGGAAGAATCCCTACCAATCCCACATGTCTCCATGGGACCCAATGAGAGCATGGGTCAGCCAGGCTGTCCTAGAGGTGACTATGATGAATTTTATGAGCATGTTTCTTACTCAAGACTTTGCACCCCAGAAAGCAGAGGTGAGGTATTATGCAACTGATTCTCCCACACTGCCTTGCACTTAGCTTTACAATAAATGTGTGCAGAACTGAAAAGCATTAAAAATAACCCGGAAAATGTTCTGCCATTTTTTTCCTTCCTATTAAACTGTAGCACTTTGCCAGAATGCTCCAGAACAGTCTCTCTTCACTGAAATCCTTCACTTTGGAGGAAGAACCAACTGAGTCACATCAGAGGCATGTGCTCAGAGGATAAACTGAGGAAAGGGGACAGGAACAAGACCTGACTCCTCTGGGGAAGGCTCCTTGCTCTCTGTGGCCCCCAACCTTTCTCAAACATCCTGAGAGGGCCAGGCCAGGCCACCAATGGAAGGGACTGCAGATTACCCTAGCACAAGGTCAGGATCTCCTGGAAAAGTCCACGAAAGCCTGGGAAATACAATATACACAACATTCCACTTCAGACTAAGAAGTCGCAATCTGGTCCAACTGCCTCACATACAGATAGGGAGACTAACGCCAGGTCAGTGGAATCGCTGGTTCGAGGTCACCTCTTTTATTTTTTTTTCTTTTCAATTTTTTGACTAGCACATTCATTCTAATGGTTTTAAAACCAAAAAGTATAAGAAAATACACAGTTAACTCTCCCTCCCATCTTATCCTCTGTCTGCCCAGTCAACCATACTACCTGCTAAGTATCTCTCTAGAACGTTCACACATATACAAGCAAATTCAGAATCTTATTTCTTCTCTCTTTTATTAAAAATCTAGCATATTATACTAATCATTGCCTTGCCTTTTTTTCCATGGAGTTTGTGTAACAAAGCGCATAAAAACCCTCTTCGTTTCTTATTTGCAACTACATAGTGTGTCATCATTTTTCTTAACCAGTCTCTTATTGATGAATATCTGGGTTGCTTCCAATCTTTTGCTGTAATAAATAATTTTGCAATTATCAATAAGCTTGGGCATGTCAGTTTGCATTCCCCTAGCTTATTGATAAGAGCTGGAATCAGGTCCCATTTCAGACCTACAGGGTGGCAGTCATCGAGCCTCAGAGTCCTATTATCTTATTTATTTATTTATTTATTTATTTGAGACGAAGTTTTGTTCTAGTCGCCCAGGCTGGAGTGCAGTGACGCCATCTCGGCTCATTGCAACTTCCACCTCCCAGGTTCAAGCGATTCTCCTACGTCAGCCTCCCAAGTAGCTGGGATTACAGGTATGTGCCATCATGCCCAGCTAATTGTTTATATTTTTGGTAGAGATGGAGTTTCACCATGTTGGTCAGGCTGGTCTCGAGCTCCTGACCTCAGGTGATCCACCCACCTCAGCCTCCCAAAGTGCTGGGATTACAGGCGTGAACCATTACACCCACCCCAGAGTCCTATTATCTAATGTCTAAGTTACTTAACCTCCATTCATTCAATACATGCTCCTCAGAACCTACTAAATCCCAGGGACTACACCAGGTGCTAAGGATACAATGATAAAGGTGTCTCTGACTTCTGCTCCCAAAGTGTCCAGCCTGGGAAGGACAAACAGAAGGAACCATTACAACATACAATGGCTGCTCAGTGTGCCCTGGAAGCCATCTGGACCTGGCAAGTACCTGGCAAGCAAGGACCATACAAAGCTCATGGTAGATAATCAATAACGGGTAAGCCTCCTCTTATCCCAGAATGGGTGTTAAGTGATGGCCACAGCAAGGTGCTCCAGGCAAAGGCACTGCATTGCCACGCCTGTTCCACAATGAGCAATTCTCTTTTTTTTAGAGGAGTCTGGAATATGCTGCTACTTATTTTTTAAAGCAGCACTTAAGCCCCTAATTATGTCTTAGCCTACTTTTATTGGAAAACTATTTGCCTTTCTCCCACATTCCAGACCCTCTTCGGTATCTCTGAGGCACCTGGGGATGCTTCTCATCTGCGTGCACAAGCCCTGGTGTCTGATGGAGTGTCAGAGCCACAGGGGAAACCCAGACACATTTCTAAGGCCCTAGCACAGAAAGGCACAGGCAGGCACAGGGAAAGTCGCTTTTACTAGGATATCCCTGAAAGTATTAAATAATAATTTAAATAGAAAAATAGGCAAAAAATCATTAAATCTCACACATATTGTTTGGTTTTATGTGCTCTATTTCACAATCAAACTTTTTTTTTTTTTTTTTTTTTTTTTTGAGACAGAGTCTTGCTCTGTTGCCAGGCTGGAGTGCAGTGGCGTGACCTCGGTTCACTGCAACCTCCGCCTCCTGGGTTGAAGCAATTCTCCTGCCTCAGCCTCCTAAGTAGCTGGGATTACAAGTGTGTGCCACCAAGCCCTGATAATTTTTCTATTTTTAGTAGAGATGGGGTTTCACCATGTTGGCCAGGATGGTCTCGATCTCCTGACCTCGCGATCCACCTGCCTTGTCCTCTCAATGTGCTGAGATTGCAGGCGTGAGCCACTGCGCGCAGCCGTGTCTTACTTTTTTTTTGAGACGAGTCTCGCTCTGTCGCCCAGGCTCGGGTGCAGTGGCCGGATCTCAGCTCACTGCAAGCTCTGCCTCCCGGGTTCACGCCATTCTCCTGCCACAGCCTCCCGAGTAGCTGGGACTACAGGCATCCGCCACCTCGCCTGGCTAGTTTTTTGTGTTTTTTAGTAGAGATGGGGTTTCACCGTGTTAGCCAGGATGGTCTCGATCTCCTGACCTCGTGATCCGCCCGTCTCGGCCTCCCAAAGTGCTGGGATTACAGGCTTGAGCCACCGTGCCCGGCCTGTGTCTTCCTTTTAGAAGCTCCAAGAAAAATATTAGGCATGAAATTATCCAGCCCTCATAACACTGGGAAGCTGTTTTCCTAACAGGCTAATTAATAAAGTCTTACTTCAACCAGAAGCTCCTTTCAAATTGATGTAGGATGCCTGCTTCTAGATGAAACTATTGGCCAATTATGGCTCAGCCTGGTCCTTGGGAGAGGTGGGGTCTGCTGCTTTATTTGTGACCTCTGATTTAACTGTGGGCCTCTTTCTCCCTGAAATAAGCCCTGGGGGCCCTCTGAATCCTGCCTCACCATCTCTGGTCAGAGGCATCAGTAGGGTCTCTCCAGCCTCTATTCAAAAGCATCTAACCCCCTAAACCAGGTCCAGATGGAATCCAGAAAGTACTAAGGGGGGTCTTCCAAGAAACACTGCTATTTCAGAAACACCAATGGAAATTCCACTCTGACAGACATTGACAGCAGCTGGTGGTACAAAATTGGGCGGTGTCTCTGCCTAGGCAGGAAAAACACCAGCTCCAGGTAGTCAGCCCTTGCCTTACCTGGAGGGCTGATCAACCATCACACATGTGTTTAAAATTTCTACCCCACCCCCACACCCAGCCACGAGAAAATACATTTATTATTGTTAATAAATGCAATTTGGAAGTCTAAATCTTTCAAAGGGCTGAGTCTTGAGGAAAACAAAACACATTCTGGGATGAAAAGGCAGAGGGCTAGAGCCCAAAGCTGGTGTGGGCAGAGCAGTGGCCAGCTATTATACTTGTCCTTCTTGGGTATATTTTCATCTTTCCCGTGAGTTGTACCATGAATTCACACCTTAACCTCACTGGACCCTAGCTTGTTTACTGGGAAGAGGACTTCCAGAGGTACTTCTAGATTAGATATCCTAAGTTCCAGCTCATGGGGTCAGAAATCCAGTGTAAGTTACTTGAGTGCTCAAATGCCACCTCCTCAGAGAGGCCTTCCTGGACCACCCATCTCCTTTAACACAGCTTTATGGGCCTTCATGGAACTCATCACACCAGCAGCCATGCCTTTGCTTGATGGCTTACTACTGACTATCTCCCCTAGTGGAACAGAAGCCCCACAAGAACAGCATAGGTGATGTGTCTTATCTAGTTCCTAGAACAGAACCTAGTACAGAGTCGGCATTCATCAATGTGTGTGGAATGGAATGAATGAATGAATGGTTAGCCAAGCCAAGGGTCAACCAGAAAGACAGGGATTCCAATCTTGCACCTTCATTTGCTATCTGGGCACCTCTGGGTAAGCCACATAACCCCTCCACAGTATTGTGTATTTGCAGAAACCACCCCCATAACTCTGGTTAACATCAGACAGTAGTGGCCAAGTGCTGCTCACCATCAGGGACATTTGTGGCCATAATAAACCTCCTGGGGCTAATAAGCCATTTGCTCAATACAAGTCTAGTTTTTGATACAGTGGGCACCTCTCAGACCAAGATCCTCATCTTGTTGGAGTCTATGGCCACTGGTCAATCTCAGGGGCACATTCTTACTCCCACATCCAACCTTATCGCTCCTGATGATGACCACACTGGCTGCTGGAACTGAAGGAAGGCTCCTGAGTACCTACACATGCCAACCGCCTGCCCTGAACGAAGTAGGCTTTTGGCTTTAAGAGGGAAGCCAGCGTTCCATTTCTGATCCCACTACTCCCACCCCAAAGAGCAACCCTGGAGGGCTCTCCTCTAGGAGAAGCTTTCCCAGACTCATAGACCACACCTAAATGCACAGACACACCAGTACTTTTAACCAAGACACAGAAAGGCATGTCTGCAACAGAGTCATAAACTAGACAAGGGCTAAAAAGAACAGAACTGCTCATTATGGCTTCAGGCCAACCTCTGCAGATAGGCTTCATCAGGCCTACCAGAGAGAGCAGAAAGCTTCACAAAGTACATGCCTGCCCAGTCTTCACAGGCCACAAACAGGATACACCCAAATCTTCACGGGGAAAGGAAGATGTACAGAAGTGGAAGGAATGCCTGGGTGGCTGTGAAGGCCAGTTCCTGGCCCTCCATATGGAATAGGCCCCTGTGCCAGAGCAGACAGGCTATTCCCACTGGCAGCCAGGCCACAGGCTGGAGAACCACATCTGTTATCATCACAGAGCTCTTCTATGTCCCCAGCTGCAGGAGAGTCACACTGGGCTCTGCACACCCTCAATGCTGCCCTCTGGCAGGGGGTATGGACATATAAAGGAGCACTGACCAGACACAGAGAAAGCCACAGATGGACACCTAAGTGAGTGGTACTGGACTTGGCTGAGAGGCGAACGCTGCTGCGTGCCCTGGAAGTCCCCAGGGTGGGGACTTACGTCACCTGGGTGGACACAATTTGCTCCCTTTCTTCCAATGAGTTGAGGAGGGCTTCCCAGAAAAGAGGACCTCTCAGGAGCTGTGTGAATGAAAGACAAAGGACTGGGAGAGGCTTGCCCAGAGTTCTGCAGCCAGAAGGGGAGTTTAGAGGCAAGAAGGCTAGGGTCACAGAACAACTGCTACAGAAAAGGTGAGCCAGGGCGAAAGCCCACACTCCAGAAGAGGCCTGGGGGCAGGTGATGCCTGCAGCTTGGCTGGTATCCCTCCAGCCCCAACGCCCCAAAAAACTGAGGGGAGTCTCTCCTTTGCCCAGAGCCTCCCTGCCCCCTCTCCTCCGCTTCAACAGCTCTCCTGGGGCAGGCCGAGACAGCTCTTCCGACTTTGCTCCCACCCCAGCAAGCGTCTTCTGGATAGGGGCTGACTCCACCCCAACCCTACCGCTGACCAAACAGCTCACTCAAGCCCTGACGGGTAGAATCTAACCTTCAGTCCTTCTACAACACATACCTGGCATAAAGGATATCTCTTTTGGTCCTAACAATAAGCCCTGGGAAGCAGGTATTACTGTTATTTACCATTTCACAGATGTGGCAACTAAGGCTCAGTGAGGTGACTTGCCAACATCCTCACGCTCAGTAGTCCTCAAGCACTACTGCCCACTGTACCTGATTGCCTTGGTCTGTGCCTGGGCCCCTGCCATTTTACAAAAGGTCCATGGCCTCTCAAGAGCTGGATATCAAGGATGGTTCAAGTCTAGTCTTGATCAGTAAGGCCCACTCGACACTTCCAGCAGCAGCATCCTGAGATACACGTAAATGAAAAATTCCAAGTGTGATGACCAGAACGTGCTTGTGTGAACCCCATGGTGGTGGGGATGTGGGGGCCAGGTCAAGGAGGGGATCCCCATACCCCAGCAGATTAAACCCTGCATCCTTCTTTCCTATTTCCTGGTTTCTCTGTTCCATTTTCCTCTAGTTTCCACTTAGTTACTTCTTCCTACCTGCTGTGAAGCTCTGCACCCTGCTCCATGGTGTGGTTCCCAACTGTGCTTTAGAGTCCCCTTTAGAGCTTTCTAAAAATACATGGACTGGGGCACCACCCTCAGAGACTGATTCAGTTCAGGCAGAGCCTGGGTATTGCTTCAGATGCTCCCCTGGCAGTTCTGATCCACAGCTGGGGTTGAAATCTGCTTTACTAACCACACACCTTCTTCCCTCCAGTGTATGTGCTATGCTCCATCACCCCAGCTCCACCACGGGAGCCAGGCACCACCATCCTCTATAACCACTCTCCCCTACCCAGCCCAGGATGCAAGGACTGGATTCAAGAAATTGAATTTGCGCCAGGCGCGGTGGCTCAAGCCTGTAATCCCAGCACTTTGGGAGGCCGAGACGGGTGGATCACAAGGTCAGGAGATCGAGACCATCCTGGCTAACACGGTGAAACCCCGTCTCCACTAAAAAATACATAAAACTAGCCGGGCGAGGTGGCGGGCGCCTGTAGTCCCAGCTACTCGGGAGGCTGAGGCAGGAGAATGGCGTGAACCCGGGAGGCGGAGCTTGCAGTGAGCTGAGATCCGGCCACTGCGCTCCAGCCTGGGCGACAGAGCGAGACTCCATCTCAACAAAAAAAAAAAAAAGAAATTGAATTTGCTACAAAAATACTTACATAGTATTTATACAACTCCTTGCCTCATTCCGGACGCTGGGCACACAGGCCATGTCAGTGGACCCCCCTCACCCCTCCATTCAGTTATACCACTTAGGCCTGCCCATGAAGCCAGTGGCTAAGGTGACAGTTGGTTACATAAAGTGAAGATGAGTCCCTCCTCCAGATGCATGGTCCCTGAAGAAATCTGAAAGTAATTCCTCTAAATTTAGAAGGACAGGCCCTTGCCTCCACCCTATCACCCCCTGCACACGCACATGCATACACACATAGTTCTCACGAATTCTATAGGAGGCAGCAGAATCCAGAAACCCAGGGGTGGGCACTACTGGCTGCAGAGTCCCAGCACAACTTTGCTGAAATCTTTCAGCAAAGAGACTCTGCGGGCCTCTCTCTTTCAAGCTTCACTGTGTACCTCTGTCTCTGCCCTTCCAGCCCACACATCCTGCCTCTTACTTGTTCCCCACTCCACGATAACTAGGAGAAAGCCACCTTCCCACCCACCCTGAGTCTATGGCTGTTGGAATCCTTCTCATAGCTACTTCTTGGCCTCTCAGGACATGGGCAGAGAGAACCTGGGGGTTTACCAACATGGGAGCCCAGGGGTGACTGGAGGGGACTTTGGTGGATCTGTCCACACAGCCTAAACAAAGAGTACCAAGCTGACACATGATAGTGGAGCCTTGATTCACCAAGGATCTCGGGCAAGCTAGCTTATTATATTAAAGGAGGACTGTGAATGTCCCCCACCCCTACTCATCACACACTAGGGCTGGAGAGATCTTAACAAGCAAACAGTGTCTGGGAAGGTATGAGCATTTCTTTTACAGAGTGAACTTTAGTAACTGAATTTAAAATAAAACGTGCAATTAATTAGAACAGTAGTCTCTTATGTGGACTGCCCAAGACAAACCACTGGGATGCAAGAATTTCAGGACTTCTTAGATTTTTAAACATAGCCTTTTTAATTTATATTTTTGGTGTTACATTTTATAATGTACATATTTATAGGTAGTGTATGTGAATAATCCATAACTGCAAGATAGACATACTGGGGCTCAGGTTCAAACTGTTTACTGGTAAGGGATGTGATAATGAGAAAAAGGTGATGACCAGCGACCTGAGACAGTAGGCATCAGCCACCCACAGGCAACTCCAATGAGAAACTCACACCAGCATGGGTGGGGGTGGGGGTGCGAAGGTGTGGGCTTCGTTTCAGTGGCTTCCCTGCTTGATGTACCAACTAACTGGTAGGTGATGAAAGTGACAAGAAGGTGTAAGTACCACAGATCTTTCACTCCATCAGTACTTCTAGAAAGCTTACCATGTGCCAGGCACAGTGTGGAGCTCTGAGGACTACAATGATCAGCAAAAGCAAGTCCCTCAAATCGTGTAGTGTACCCACAAGGCAAGGGGACAGAGATGCTAATTAAACACTCATAATCTAGAATATGTAGTTATAAACTGAAGCACTCTGAGGGAAAAGTTCTGTAAGAGTTTTCTGGCAAAAGAACTAGATCTAAATCTGAGAGGAGGCTGGAGGCAGTAAAGATGACTAGATGCTAACTGGATACAATGGCGTCTCAGTGTGGTGCAGGTTTGCAGGAATGAGAGGCAGCCAGAAAGGCCCAGAGAGGGTGGGGCAAGGGAATAGATGACAGGAAGAGGCCAGCAGTGGCCAGACCATGCAGCACCTTGTTGGTCTTTATTAAAGATTTGGGACTTTATCCTAGGAACAATGGTGAATTTTAATATGGGGTGACATGGTTACATGTGTGTTTTGATAAGATCATTCTAGTCGAAGGTCACAGCACGGCTTCAAGAGGACTAGACTATGATACAGGGAGATCAGTGGCAAGCAACAGAGCATGTTTTAAACAGACAGGACTTGTAATGGTGATGGATGCAAAGAGGATCATGAGTGTGAGTGTGTGTGTGTGTGTGTGTGGGCAGTGGGGGGCAAGGGACAGAGGACATGGGTTCCCTTTGGACTTAAGAGTAGGACACTGTTGGAGCACCCAGGTGGAGACATCTGAGGAGTGACTAGAGCCATGGAAGATACACCAGAGAAAGGGAGAGCCAAGTGGGGAACATCTTTCATAAAGTCAGGAATGCTGAATCCCAGCCAGGCGTGGTGGCTCACGCCTGTAATCCCAGCACTTTGGGAGGCCGAGGCAGGTGGATCACTTGAGGTCAGGAGTTCGAGACCAGCCATGCCAACATGGTAAAACCCTATCTCTACTAAAAATAAAAAAGTTAGCCAGACGTGGTGGTGGGCACCTGTAATCCCAGCTACTCAGGAGCATGAGGCATGAGAACTGCTTGAACCCAGGAGGTGGAGGCTGCAGTGAGCTGAGATCACATCACTGCGCACTCCAGCCTGGACAGAGCAAGACTCTGTCTGGAAAAAAAAAAAAAAAGAATGCTGAATCCCACCACTGAGACATCACGCAAGATAAGAAATGAAGGCTGTTGGGATTCTTGGCACTATTTGGAAGCAAACCAGGCTTCACGGGGTGGAGTAAGAGAGGTGACAGGGTGGAGAAGATAGACAATTCAGAAAGTTTAGGGAATAGGGAGACGAGTGGGATGGGCAGTAACTATAGTGCAACACAGGATCAATTAAGGGAGTCTTTGCTTTAAGATGGGAGAAGCATCCCCAGCTGGAGGAGAACCCAAAGGACAGGAATGGCTAGGTGCCCAGGAGGAACAAGGGAACTAGGCAGGGGTAGCCAAGACAAGAGGACCGCTGAACTGGGAGGGATTAAGGCAGGTTCAGCCTCACAGTTGCTTAGGAAACCAGGAGGTTTCCATTTTCTGTGAGGGGGACGTCCTGGCTGGGAGGGAATGGGTGGAGGCCTGAAATAGTTGCTGAGGGCAGTAAGAAGAGCTGCCCAGAAGAGGGACGAGTCGCTTTATCCTCAGGAGAAACTACCTAGAGTCCAATGTCATGACTGTAGTGAATTCCTAGTGCGAAAAAGTAACTTCCGGTAAGTTTGAATCTCTAGCTTCTAAACCTCTTTTCCCATTGAAAGAAATGTCACTTTTTTATGTAATTTGTCTGTGAATAATGTAAGCTGGTTATTTTTTTGAGACAGAGTTTCGCTCTTGTTGCCCAGGCTGGAGTGCAGTGGCATGATCTCGGCTCACACTGCAACCTCCGTCTGCTGGGTTCAAGCGATTCTCCTGCCTCAGCCTCCCGAGTAGCTGGAATTACAGGCACCCGTCACCACACCCGGCTAATTTTTTTTTTTTTTTGTATTTTTAGTAGAGTCAAGGCCAGGCTGTTCTTGAACTCCTGGCCTCAGGTGATCTGCCTTCTTGGCCTCCCAAAGTGCTGGGATTACAGGAGTGAGCCACTGCGCCCAGCCCTACTTTTTTTTTTTTTAAGTGAATGCCAGTTATGGTATTCCAGCTATGGTGTTCTAACGGCAACAACAGCTAACATTTCTTGAGAGCTTACTGTGTGCCACATAGTGTGGCAGGCACTATTACAACCTCATTTTGCAGAGACAAAAAGGGAAAGTGCCCTGAGAGGGGCATGTCCAAGTGCCACAGTTGGAAGTAGGGGAGGCAGGACTGCGTGGGGGTATCCCCACGCAGTCTATGTGAGGAAACCAGGTGCACTGTCCTCTCTCCACAGTCTTCCCTGACCCAGCGCGCAAAGTGTGCAATGCACTGAAGGATGGGTGCCCTGGGTGACAAGAGTGTGGAGAAGGGGCTGGGGGAACATGGCTGACGGGGGGCCACTGGCACCAGGAACTTTGGAAGGCACCAGTCTGGGGTAGGAGCTTAGGATTGAACCCTTATGCTGTGAGGTTTGCGGGGAGAGGAGCAAGACATAGGAGAGCAGCTGGAGAAGATGGGGTGGGCTGGTTTAAAACAGAAGACATGATTGACCCTCAGTGGAGAGGCCTCAACAAAGTTACCAAGGGCATATCCATCTTTTAATGGCTTTCAAACATTAACAAGTAATGAGGCCGGGCGCGGTGGCTCAAGCCTGTAATCCCAGCACTTTGGGAGGCCGAGACGGGCGGATCATGAGGTCAGGAGATCGAGACCATCCTGGCTAATACGGTGAAACCCCGTCTCTACTAAAAAATACAAAAAACTAGCCGGGCGAGGTGGCGGGCGCCTGTAGTCCCAGCTGCTCGGGAGGCTGAGGCAGGAGAATGGCGTGAACCCGGGAGGCGGAGCTTGCAGTGAGCTGAGATCCAGCCACTGCACTCCAGCCTGGGCGACAGAGCGAGACTCCGTCTCAAAAAAACAACAACAAAAAAAAACAAGTAATGAAACTAATTTGTAGGTCCAAGCCCGTCAGTTTTCTTTTTAATGAATAAAAATATTTTACATGTAGTAAGGGAGGAGTGTGGCATCGGCTTTTCACAGAACACAGGAATGCGTGTACATAACGGGTAGCAGTGTAAAATGTATTTCTTACTATTAGGACCAGAAAGTTCGAAAGCCACTGATCTAATTCAACACTCCCATTTTAGAATGGAGAAAACAGAGGCCCAAAGAAGCCAAACAACTTGTTCAACTTAGTTAATAGCAAAGCTAAGGGGAGCATCCAAGTCTTTAATAGTTGTCTGGTAATTTCCTCACCAAACCAGAATCTCCAAATGTAAATACCTCTGGGAAAAACAGCACTGACTTTAATCCACATTAGAGTAAATAACAGTGGAGTAGTAAGTAGCTGATCTTTTAGATCTGCTGCCTGGAGCAAGTTTTGGTAAAGGAAACAGTAGCTGAATGAATTCAGGGGGCAGCTGTGGAGCTAAAAACAAAATAAATCTGAGGGAAAGCAGGGGGTTGCAGGGTGTGGCCCAGCACAGGGCTTGGTGTGGTAGAATAAAGGGACTTCCATCTTCTTTAGAGTCTGTATATCATCAGGACAACTAGTTCTAGACAAGGAGGCTGCTTCCATGTCTGAGAAGGTGGCTCAGGGCCATGGTGCTTTGCTCATCTAGTTTCAACAAATTTTATTAAATGAGAAGTTCTGAATAACAGATGCCTTCACAAATCTCTGTCCCTGCCAGACTCCATCTCTTTAATGAAAACATCATTGTTGGGTATTTATCATTTGTTGTATAATTATATTTCAAAGCAATAGAAGATTCAGAGTCAGGTCCATGTTTCTCTACTTGAAGGCAGCAGTGCTGGCGGACTGGGAAAGGGTAGTTCCTAGGAGACCAGAGAACTAGCTAGAGCAAGGGATGGACTGCTAAAACAAGGAGGAGGGATCCTGGTGGCAAACGTTTCTAAAGAAATGCCTCTCTGGACACCAGAGCTATGAGCCTCCTCTTAAACTAAGTTAGAGGCCGGGCGCGGTGTCTCAAGCCTGTAATCCCAGCACTTTGGGAGGCTGAGACGGGCGGATCAGGAGGTCAGGAGATCGAGACCATCCTGGCTAACACGGTGAAACCTCGTCTCTACTAAAAATACAAAAACTAGCCGGGCGAGGTGGTGGGCGCCTGTAGTCCCAGCTACTCGGGAGGCTGAGGCAGGAGAATGGCGTAAACCCGGGAGGCGGAGCTTGCAGTGAGCTGAGATCCGGCCACTGCACTCCAGCCCGGGCGACAGAGCGAGACTCCGCCTCAAAAAAAAAAAAAACTAAGTTAGAATTCAGGCCAATTGGACCACGTTCATTGGCCCAATCACCAACAAGCTCCCTGCTCCTTTCCTAAGTGACTGCACCAAAATAGAGAAGGCATGAGATGTCTGAAGAGTATCCTACACAATTTCCAGGAAGTTTTTAATTTCAATAATTTCAATGTGATGTAATTAATCTGGACCCAAGCTCTGGGATGGCCAGCTCTGAAAGCTCAAGCAGATGTCTTTCCAGTGGTATTGAAGAAGGGGGCCAGGCGCGGGGGCTCACACCTGTAATCCCAGCACTTTGGGATGCCAAGGTGGGCAGATCACTTGAGTCCAGGAGTTTGAGACCAGCCTGGTCAACATGGCAAACCCCCGTCTCTACAAAAATTATAAAATAAATAAATACATAAAGGAAACAAGTCTCATACTGCTAGAGGAAAAGAAAAAAAAAAAAGAAGGATGGCCAACTGTGTAAGTCTACAGTAAGTCACCCTGAGAGGCTGCTGGTGCAGCAGCAGCACGAGAGAGGGAACTGGGGTTGTGGTTTGCTGTCATAACACAGGCTGCCGTTATGGGGACTAGAATTTGTCCCCTTGAATTTATCTCCTCCTTCCCTTGACCTGGCCAATTTTATAACCATTCCTTCCATTCATTAGCTCAGGCATAAGAGGCTAGAGTGAAAAACTGTTCTGAAACTCAAAGCCACTATGCTGCTGGTTCATTCCCCAGGAAACACACATGGTAGAAAAGCAGCAGGCCAAAAACTAGAGATTCCAGGATTATCCGTTGTTTTCAAAGATCTGGGCTCTGAAAGGCTGCTGTCAGCCACTGGGTACACAGCTGCCCCACCTTTGGTTCAAGCCTCAAAGTTCTAACTGTTGCAATCCAAAGCTCCTTCTGTCTATCTCTGAGATGACATCTAGAACCTAAGAGTGACCATTCAACTACAAGATACACAGAAGGCTTTGACGTGTTCTGAGTACACAACGAAGAATTTCAGTTGGCTATACAGAACTCTAGATGAGAAGTGCTTCATATTAAACCAGTAACAAGGATAATTTCTTTCTGTGGAGGTTCCTGGGTTGAGGCTGATTTCCACTAGGTGCCAATTACTTAAAGGGCACAGAATACATAAAAGGACTTAAAAAGACCCTGAGAGTACCACCCAAATATATGGCTTGCCATTTGCTTAAACAAAGCAAAACACCAGATCCCAGGGGCCAAACTACTGAACCACCTTTTCAGCAAACCTCTTCTGCAAAGAAGACAGATAGTAAACTTCATCAAGAGCCAAAATTGAGAACACTACATAGGCACTTTACAAGAGAAAAATCTAACACATTTCCACAATTCTTTTATTGATAAAGTTCAGAATATATTGAGTACTTTTTTTTTTTTTTTTGCAATGAGATCTGCTAACGAGACAAGTGGATTTCTTATTTTGGGGGGGAATAACATCTCTTGTCATTGGGATTCAAAGATAGTGTTCCATACCATCAGATTGACTGCAAAGTTTGTATGTACAAATAATTTTTAGCTCATGGCTGTACAAAAACAGGGAGCTCAGTTATAGTTTGGTGATCGCTGTGGTACTCCTGTGACTAGGGGTAGAGCCCAGAAATCCGCATTTTACATGCCTCTCACATGATTCTGGTAATGGGCCATGGACCCAACGGACTATCCAATCCTCAGAGTCTCTGTCCACTGTCCACCAAAGGGGACTGTGGTTTTGCAGTGCGAGAACCCGGCTGTGCCACCTACCAGTTGCTCAACCTCTCCAAAAATCAGATGATTCATCCTCACAACAGGGATGGCATTGCACTGCTTGGCCTACTCTTAAAGAGTTGCTGGGATGATTAAGTGAGATGATCCATGAGGTGTTATGAGTATACTATGTCCCAGATACTAATGACATGCCAATTATGTTAAGTTTTTTTTGGCTGCAGATGCACACTGCCTGAGCAGCTCCTGCTTGTCTTCTCCTTACTGCAAATGTGTCCCCCAGCACCTTAAAGGCCAGATCCACTTCAATCTAACCCACTGTGATGTGCTAAAGTAAACTCAATGCATGGCTTCATAAAATGATAATCCAGAGCCCCTGGTCCTGAACCTCCTGGCCCTCTAATATCTTCAACTAGGATGCTATCCACTCTTCATTTCAGCATCTTCAATAATAGAAAATTCATTCTCTTTCTAAGGTGGCACCACTCCAAAGCTGGAGAAGTAAAAGCTCTTCCTTACAGTATCTTAAGAAAAAAGCGTGTTTCAAAGGAGTGTGTAGAGGTTGAGTATGCAGACTGGCTGAGTCTGAATCCTGGTTCTGCCACTCACTGGTCACATGACAACCCCTGTATGCCTCAATTTCCATATGCACAATGATGATGATAATAATGCCTACCTCACAGTGCTGTTGTGGGGACTAAATTAGTTGATACATGTAATCCACTTAAGAAATGTGCCAGACACAGCGTGGCTGCCATGTAAGCATTAGCTAATATTGTTATTATCCTAAACCATGGAGGAGCTCAAAGTAATGCCTGGAAGCACCCTGATATGTCTCCGAGACTAACACTGTCATATAGACAGCATATACTGAGGGCCATATCAAACCAGTTTTGTCATCATTTACTGATTAAATGGAATTACTATGCCGTTTTACAGGTGAAGAAACCAAGCTTCAAAAAGGTAGGTTAAGCTCGCCAGTCCAAGGTCACAAGGGCAGGTAAACGTATCCTACCTCTTGTGGCAGGGGGAATTCAAATCCAGGTCTGTGTAATTCCTAAGCCCATCTTCATCATGGAGCCCCCCAGACTCCAAACTATCAGCAGCAGAACTCAACTGACGAGGACCATACGGGAATTCAGGCTCAATTTTCTGCCTGTGAGTTCCTGGTTGGCTTGCATAAACTGGAGTTAATATCACGCTACTTGAACCCAATTAGGCAGTAAGTCAGTCTGGAAAACATCATGCGATGTATTCCAAAGGTCAAAGTAAAAGCTGGCTTCCAAGGCAGTCTCTGCTGGACACTGCCATGAAAGTTAGTCTCTGCACAGATACCAGAGTTCAGTTCGTGAGGTGCTTAACCAGCACCTAAACACCGGCTTTTAAAAATTCTCAGAGACGCCAGCACTGGAGGACCCGACGCGACGAATTGCCTGGCTCCTAAGTCAACAGCCAGAGAAAGGCGGTTTACTTTTTTCAAAAGCAAACCTTCATCCCTCTCTTTCGGTTTAGGACCTCATTACTATTGTAGCTGTCTTCCCCCAGGCAAAAATAAAAGGGCGAAGGAGCAGGTTAAGACCGAGGAGGGTTCCCCTAGCCTGCAGGGCGCTGCAACATCCACCTGAAACACGGAGCTCGACCTACCTTCCCGGAGAGCCCAGCCCGGGAGGGCGTTTCCCCAACGGATCGACAACTCTTCCCTCCCGGGGAAGAGGCTGCTGTCCTTGGCTTCAGTCAGGGCCACTACAGTCGCGTGCGCGACACCCTTCACCCCCGCCAAAAGAACCTCGTGTTTAATGTTCCCCTTACTCTATCACTTCCGCCGAAAGAGCAAACACCAGAGCGATCGGTTAGTCCTTAAGGCCACATTTAACTACGTCTGAACGCCTGCAGGAGGAACAGCAAAACCCCGGAGAGGAGGGCGGGGGAGGCAGGGAGCGCGTGGGGGGGCACTTGCACAGAGGATCGTCGTCCTCCCGGCGCCGCGGCCGCCGTGACGCTCCAGCACAGCCTCAGGCCACTGGCGCCGGGCGGAAACCCCCATCGGGGCTCAGAGCACAACTGGGGGTCCCCAATGCCGGCTCCCCCTGCCGCCTCCGCGGGGGAGGCCGTCGGGGCGATGGCGCAAGACTCCGCTCCCCCCGCCCCCCACAGCGACAACAGCCACGGTGACAAAATGGCAGCCCGGCGCCCGACAGTCGTGCCACAGGCGCGCAGGGCCCTGGCGGCGGCTCCCGCCCCCCAGTAACGCCTGGGCGCCCTTCGGGCTCAGCCCCTGGTGGGCCTAGCCGTTAAAATAAATAAACAAAAACAAATAATAAAAATAAAACCTGGAGCTCGAAACCAGCCCGGGAAGCCACAAGGCCGGCCCCGCGCGTACTGCACCCCCACCGCCCGCCTGCCCGCGCCCCGCGCCGCATGGAGCCCAGAGCCCGCATTCCGAGCCCCGCGCCCCGCGCCGGGGAGGAGGGGCGGGGCGTGCGGCGCGAGCCCCGGGAAACATGGCTGCTCGTCCTATTTCGGCGTCGCGGCATGGCCACCAGCTCCCGGAGCCCAGTTGGGAGAGGTGCCGAAGGTGGGTGTGTGGGGGGCCCGGGAGCAGCGCGGCGGGGAGGGGCGCAGGGGGCGCGCTCTGGGAGCCATTTGTCTTAAGAACATTTAAAAAAATACAGTTCCTCCTCCCCCACCCCTTTTGTCCCTCTTTCGCTAGCTTTCTCCCCCACCCCCGCAAATGTGCAGAAAGTGCCCCCTCCTCCGCCACCCGCGCCCCACCCCGCCTCCAGGCAGGGGGCAGGCGTGTGGGCCGCGAGGCTGGGAGGCGAGGGGGCGAAGCGTGAGAAATCGCTCCCAGAACGGCGCGGTGCGCTCCCCTCCCCAACACACACACACACACACTCGGGGAAGTTTAAAGCGCCGGTTCGACCCGCTTTCCGGCTCGCTCCCGGGGGGCCGGCAGCGTCAGTCGGGTTCGCCAGGCCAGCCGCGCCCCCACACCCACCCGCGGCGACCCCGACCCCGCGCTCGGCGCCCTTCCCCCTCCGCGCAGGGGGCTTCCGGAAAGTACGCGGGAAGACCGAGGCCCCGGCCCCCTCCCCCATCACCACACCCAGCCCCCAAACGCAAGGCGCCGGGTCCCGGCCAGGACGAAAGCGGCCGGAGAGAAGCAAACCAATGGCAAATAGTGCGGGGAAACTCCGGCCTCCTCCGGCGGCGCCCCCTACTCTCCCGCGACCGCCCCCTCCCCGCCCTGCGCGCCATAAGGCACTCGCACGTCTCCAGTCCACAGCTGCGTTAAGGCGGGGAGGGGGTAGACAAAAAGGATCTTGTTTTCAAAAGTCTCACTCAGGTTTGGGGGGAGGAACTAGGGAAAAGAGGAAGCGAGGCCTGCCTTCGCCGGGATTCGGGTTTAACGGGCTGGAGGAGCGACAGGCCAGCGCACGGTGCTGCCCAAACTCCCAACTCCGTGGAGCTCGGGCCACCGAGACTGGGGGCGTCCTCCCGCCAGCGCGTCCCCGGTCCCCCCGAGGGGCCAAGAGGGGAGTTGGCCGGGGTCTCCGCCCCAGAGCCGCCAACTCGCCGAAAACACTCAGGTTTGAAAGCGAGAGGGAGGCAGAAATAAAAACCAGCGTTCGAGTCACCCACCCTCACCTTCCCCCTCCTCGGGGGTGGGCTTTCGCTCGAGCCTGGCGATTCCCACCCGTGTAAGTTTCCTCCGGCCGTGCTCCCGCCGCTGCCCAATCAATAACGGCGGCTAGCGGGCAAACTCCCATCCTAGAGCTGCGTGTTTGCCATGCCCGCATAAACGTGGACCCAGCCAGTACCCACCACCGGCGCCAGCTCCGGGCAGCTCGCGTCCTGACAAAGTTTCCCGTGCCCATTTATTAAGCAGGAGCCGAATGGCTGCCGACGAGCCCAGCCCTGAGAAAGACGGAACGGGGGTTCGAGCTGGGGGACACCAGGGCCCAAAGGCTGGCATCTTGGGGAGGCCGGAAGGAGCTGGGGCGAGGGGGGACCGGGACGTAGCCTTTGGGCAACTTGCACCAGCGATCAGTGGAGGCAGGGAGGCGCGGGGATTATCTGTGCCTTTGCACGTTCGAAAATCCCTCCCCCTCCTTCGAATTTATCCTCCCTTCGGAAGGAAAGGAAGAAACATCAGCATCTGGCCCGAAGGTGGGGTGGAAAGAGTGAGGGAGAAAGAGGAGGAGAGGAAGGGAGGCAGAGAAAGGGAGGGAGGGAGAGAAAGGGCGCGTTCACGAACACTACAAAGTTACAAATATGGCTCCCCCGTCTCTCGCCTCATCACTGCAAAGAAATGAAGACGCACTTTAAACTCCAGCCATTCCCAACTCCGCTGCAGCCCCCTCCCCACGCGCTCTCCCCGGGGCCCTCGGCCCACATTTATCAGAAACTAAACCGGACTCGCGAAGCCCCAAACTTATTGTGTGTGCGAGCGAGCGAGCGAGAGAAAGGGAGGGGGGAGGCGCGGGAGGGGGGCGGAAGGGGGGATACATTTATAAAATGTAAAACCCCTTTTTTTTGTTGTTAAATTCAGGAGGCAGCCCCTCTCCTCCTCCTCCCTCGTTAATCTTCCCCCCAGACGGAGTCACGGGAGCAGCGATCTCCGAGGGTGATTTCGCCTCATTCTCTCCGACCCAAACGCGTGCGCCCGCTGGCCCCCGATGGGTGCACACTCGCACGCACACTCTCGCACCCACACTCGCACACGCGGGAGCACACGCACAGGTAGTCACACACCAAGGGCAGCGGCGGCGGCAGCCGGAACATGCTCGGATGGCATTGCAACCCCCCAGCCTTGCCAATTCGCTTGCAGTCCGACCCCCAAACCCGCACCTCCCGGGCGCCCCCCTCAAAAAAAGTGCCTCCCCCCAGCGCGCACACACACACACAAAGTAGGAGAATGGACCGACAGAGATATTTTTGGCAAATGCTCACATCAGAGGGCGTCCTGTTCCGCAGCTCTAAATGAATCCGTCTGCCCATCTCCATCTCTGGCGCTCTCTCTCTGCAGAGGCTCCCGCGCCGGCGGAATTCAATCAATAAACCCCGAACCCACGGCCGCGCGTTTTAGGACTTTGAAGGCTCAACCAGCTCCGCTCGGTTCTCGAGCCCCCAGCACCCGCGGCGCACACTAACCTGATCGCCGTGGAGGCGGGATCTGCGGCCCCGCGGAAGAGCGGCAGCGGCCCGAGCCAATCGCCGCCGAGGGTCTCCGGGCAACAGCCAATGGCAGCGGCGGCGGGGGGGAAGGGACCAATGGGCGGGCTGCGCAGCCGGCCAGGGAGGCTCGGCCATTTGGTTGTGGTGCCGGAGACGGACCCCTTTAGATTTCGGGGCGGCTGAGGAGCGCGGCGGCTGCTCTGTGGCTGAGTGAGGGGGGTGGGCGGAATGGCGGGGGAAGGGAAGGTGACTGTGCCGCGAGGGCCGAGCCGCCCGGCCTCGCCAGCCCGCCGCCGCCTCAGCGTTCGGCCGGGGGCGGGGCCGCAGGTGCGTTCTACGAGGGGGAGGGGCGCGGCCGGAGGGGTCGGGTCGGGGTCCCCGCCGGGCTGAGGGCTTCGCGGGGCGGCGCGACGGGGTTGCGGAAGGAGGCGGGCGGCTTGAGGTCCGGGGGCCGCGGGCTGCCCAGCGGGAGGGCAGATGAAAGGCCTGGAAGGAGGGGAGGGGTCAGGGTGCAATGCGGGGAGGGGCTCGTCGTGTCCCGGGTCCGGCGGCTAGCGCTGAGGAGCGTGGCTGCCCCCCGTCACCCCCGCCGCGGCCGCCCAGCCCGCGCGCCCCTTCCCCTCCGGCCTCGTCCGGGTCAGGCCGCCGTCATCGCCACCCTCGTATACATAAGTCAGTAAAAGCGAGATGCTTCCACTTTTGGATGACTTACCGCGCGGTCGCGACCCTTCCCACGAAGAGGCTTTTCAGTTTGCTATCATATAAGGTCAGCTTGGAAGAAGTGATCACCAAGAGACACCCAAGATCTTGTTTAGGCAATAAATGAATGAAGACCATGGATTAAGAACTGTTGCTGGATATACGGAATATTAAAAGGTGGAAAAGGAAGGTGCTCATAACTCCTGGTTTTCTGGACCAAACATAATTTATGGGCTTTATAGACCTAGTGAAAGAGAACGGCGCACGGTTTATTCTAATCGTCCACCTGAGTCATTTGGTTCGGTTTGGGTTGCCAAGGAGGCTCTAACTGGAGCACTTTCTCCAGGTTTTTCGGCGTGCTTGCCTTGGGTATTTTTGAATCACATTAAGTTTTAAGAGACCTTAAAGCCCTGATGCCCACTGGGTTACCGACTTATGGCACTAAGGTGGCTGCCTGTGGCTGTTAATAAACCACGGGGATTGTTGTCAACAAGGACAGATACATCCTTACCTTTCCACACGACTGTATTTTAGTGTCTGTTTCTACATGTCTGCACTCTTCCCCACACATCTCAAGATAGTTTTTCCGGATACATTGTGTTTATTTTTCAGGAACACGAGTTCAAAGGAGAGAGAAACCAGTATGTATGTTGCAAAGTTAAAATACTGTTACATAATAGCAATACAGTTTCATTCTTAGACATATAAAGTTGAGGAGGAAGTAAAAGGTGACAATGTAAATAAAACACATACAGAATGCTTACACTGGGGAAAAAGCTGTAGTAACTTTAATGTTGCAACCTGATGGATTGCAAGTGTAAAGCCCTGCAACTAAGGATTTGACTGAGGAAATTCTTTCAGATAAAATGATAAATGGAATTTGAAGTCTGATGTTTACTCTGAGTAGGTGGGAAATGCAACATAAAAGTTAGAAGTCATTGTTTTATTTCATCTGGTTATAAATAGTATAATTTATTTAACTTGTTGACTTACCTATCATCCTCAGATTTTGTTAATCTTACTGAAGCCTATTTGTATAGTTGCAATTTATTTTAAGTTTTATTGGCTTCTTTGTAATAACACGAGAAACCCCAAATTACCTATTTATGCCATTGAGACAGTTGTTGTTTCTGGATATGGTGTTTAGGGTTGTATTCAAACAGAACCTTATCAAAACAGGTCAATATGGTGTGTATGATCTGTGTAACACAGGAGTCCTGAAGTTTGTGTTCTCTTTGATGGTAAATGTTCATCTTCAAAGTTTAACCACAGTTAAGACCACGCTGCTAGCAATTCGATATGAGACTGTCTTTCCAGAGGAGTAATCCCTTAAAAACCAACCAATCAAATGCAGAGATATGCCCCATCCAACTCTGCTAAATAGAAGCAAATAGCTCACTCTATTGTACAAAGACTCAAGAGGAAGACTTGGAAGCCCCACCCCCTCTCCCATTAAAGAGAAAGTACAGAAACAAATTAAAATTAGAGTTGAAAAAATCATGGCCTGATTACTAAATCAAAACATTAAATGTGACAGTTGTTTTTAGAAGCATCTTACTTTTATACATTTTGATAACTTTTGTATTAATGTTAGAAAATTGAAAGAAGGCTTCACTGGGTGTCAATCATTACAGAAACTGAAATATCTAAAAGTATATGTATAACCAATTGAATAGTTTCCGCTTTCCTTACATACTTGAAATAAGAAATTTTCTTTTGCTTTTACAAATAGATCTATTTGTAAGAAAATTTTCATATGATTTTGCTTTTTTATTATTAAAAAAAGGAATATAGCTCAGCCAAAGCTGAGCTGTATTTGCCCCACACAACATGACCAAATATCAAAAAAAAAATGCTCCTACATATCTTATTTTACAAAGATGTTTTTTAAATTACATTTTATTGTATATTATAGGAGTAAATAAGTGTTCTAAGTGGCAATGCAGAAAGTATAGAAAGAAAAGAAATGCCCTATCAAGGAATCTTGGCTGAATTTTGAAACGGAGTTGGGAACAGGTAAGAGTTCCTATCTACTGTGTAATTCTACAATAGGAATTGTGTTTGAAAGATGTAGAGTCTCTAACCTCTGAAACTAGGTTTGAGTCACTCTGAGAAGAATAAATGAGATACAATTCAAAGTTTGACCCCCTAGAGAGATAGATGGCCAAGGAAGGAAAGATCTTCCCGCCTTCCAGAATATCCTCCATCAAGAACCATTCCAAATAAATAAGCAGCCTATTTTGTTCTTAAAGACCTATGATCTATGAGTATCTTTAGGCTCTGTTGAAATGTGTAGGACAGTACTGTTTTACAAATAACCATATCATTACTATTGCCATTTTATTAGGTTGGTGCAAAAGTAATTACCATTTTAAAAAAAGGCAAAACCACAATTACTTTTGCACCAGTAGCACATTTGCCCTTGTTTGGCCGCCAAAGATGGAGACCCTTTGGTTAGCATCCTTTTTATGAGTCAAGCTAATATACCCACAGGTCAACTTTTTGTTCTTGAGCTTGAATCACATCACTGGCAATCGGCCTTAATACTCTTACCTACATCATGGTTCTGCTGCTTGAACCCCAAAGACAATGACTGGAAAAACTCCAGCTTAATTATGTTCTCTATTGTTTGTATATGTAAATAGTTTTTAGGAATGTAGATTATTATTTTGAAATCTGTGGTAACAAATGTGAAAACTACTACATTTTTATTTGAATAGCGAAATAATGTTGAAGCCTGGGATCTAAAAAGTTTATTCCTTATTTTCTTTTGCTTAATAAAGTATTTGATAATTTAGAAAAAGGATTTTTTTTTTTTTTTTTTAATGATTGGGTAGTTAACTTTATCAATGGGTTGGTCATGGACAGAAAGCACTGTTGGATGAAAACAGTCATATATGTGACTTTTAAAATTAAATTAATAAGCCAGGCATGGTGATGTGCCCCTGTAGGCCCAGCTACTTGGGAGGCTGAAGTGAAAGGATTGCTTGAGCCCAAGAGTTCAAGAACAGCTCAGACAACATAGCAAGACCTGTTTCTCTAAAGACAAAAAATAGTCAAAATCTTTACAAACAGCTTTAAGATGGTTGGTTTCTTTTAAAAAGGAAAAAAAGGACTGGGTGCGGTGGCTCACGCCTGTAATCCTAGCACTTTGGGAAGCTGCAGGCAGATTGCTTGAGCTCAGGAGTTCGAGACCAGCCTGGGCAACATAGTGAAACCATCTTTACCAAAAATGAAAAAAAAAAAAAAGAAAGAAAGAAAAGAAATTAGCCAGGCACGGTGGCATGCACCTGTAGTCCCAGCTACTCCAGAGGCTGAGGTGGGAGGATCACTTGAGCCTGGGAGGTGAAGGTTGCAGTGAGCCGAGATCACACCTCTGCACTCCACTCCAGCCTGGACAACATAGCCAGACCCTGTCTCATAAAAAAAAAAAAAAATTGCCAGGTGTGGTGGTTCACGCCTGTAATCCCAGCACTTTGGGAGGCCAAGGCGGGTGGATCACCTGAAGTCAGGAGTTCAAGACCAGCCTGGCCAACATGGTAAAACTCCATCTCTACTAAAAATACAAAAAAAAAAAAAAAAAAATTAGCCAGGCTTGGTGGCACGTGCCTATAATCCCAGCTACTCGGGTGGCTGAGGCTGAGGTGGGAGAATTACTTGAACCCAGGAGGCAGAGGTTGCCATGTGCCAAGATTGTGCCATTGCACTCCAGCCTGGGCAACAAGAGTGAAACTCCATCTGAGAAAAAAAAAAAAAAAACTCACTTGCACACTAGTTTGGAAGTCTCTAAAAATTTTGTGAATCGGTTTCTTAAATATATTAAAGACAATTTTGAAGTAGCAATGAGGGAAGTTTGTTTACCATTCATCAGGAAGAAAACCAGAGCTGTAAGCTCTTACTTTTAGTATTAAAATATGACTGGGAAGGAAAAAAATAAATGCCTTAAAGACAGATAATGGAATGAGGAGCTATAGAACAAAGTGACCTAAGGCAATTTTGGTTGAAAAATAGAAATACAATTAATTTAGATTCTGCTGATGTGTTTTAATCCATCTGGAGTTGAGGTTTACCTCTATGAAGAAAAGAATACTAAAATCTATTAAGATGTGAGGTAGAGATCAGACTTTTTAGGAACTTTTAATATTTTTACTATTTGCAAATGGCATTTGTAACTTCCATATGCATAGTAAAATTATGTGTACAATAATTAAATCCTCTTAGATTCTCTGCTTTGTAATGGCAATTGTTATTTGTACCTCTAAGTAATGATCTATCTGTAAAACATTTTCTACAACGCCTCTTGAATTAGAGATCAATTTAATGCATTCTGAGAAATTAGTAAATTTTTAATGTATTTCTAGTTGAAATATTGGGTCCTTTCAGGCGAGAGTGTATGTATACCCTAAACTTTCTTTGGAAGTTCTGGATCCTGGCAACTATAGTATAAAAACTTTGAATTCATTTGTACATGACGAAATGAGATAGCCATGATAGGTGTTAGAGGACTTTTACCCAGTGGAGGAACATGTTTCATGTTTTACTCTGCTGCATTGGTCTTTTTTTTTTTTTCCTTTCTTTTTGAGACAGGGTCTCACTGTCACCCAGGCTAGAGTGCAGTGATGCAATCATGGCTCACTGCAGCCTTGACTTCTTGGGCTCAAGCAATCCTCCTGCCTCAGTCTCCCAAGTAACTGGGGCCACAGGCATGTGCTAGCACACCTGGTTAATTTTTAAATTTTTATGGAGATGAGCTCTCACCATGTTGTCCAGGCTAGTCTCAAACTCCTGGGCTCAAACGATCCTCCTGCCTGGGCCTTCCAAAGTGCTGGGATTACAGATATGAGCCGTGCTGCCCAGCCTTGCATTGGTCTTATAACTCAATAATGTACGTGAAATTATTTTATATGCCTTCTTGTATATGAGAATTGCCACTTCTACATCTGTTTGTTGGAGGGCAAGTCAAGTGAGTGTGACAAACATTTTTCACTAGGCTAGACCAACTCATGTCTGTGTTCATGTTGAGAAGTAATTCTATAGATAAGGCAGAAGAGCAAACTCAGGATACAAGTGTGCAAAGATGTATAGCAGACGTGTTGATCGTCATATCATAGCACTTTTATAATAGCGAAAGAAAAGAAGAAAGGGGAAGAGGGAAAATGAAAAAAAAAAAAAAAAAAAAACAGAAAAGACTCATATGCCCAGGAAAAAAGTCTGGGAGAGTATGTACCAAAAAATGTTTAAAAACTTGGATTACAATGGTTTTGCATGGGTGTTGAGGTCATAGTGGTTTTTGGTTTTGGGGTCTTTTATTTGTCTATATTTTAAAAGTTTTCCATTGATAATTTTTGCAATGAAACAGTTATTTTAATGGAAATTATAGGTGTAGATGATATGTGGAATGTTTATTCTAGTCAGAATTTTTGGTGAGGACAACAGAAATTACCCTGACCAATGCAAGAAAAAGGCAATTTTTATAAGTCTGTCACAGAGCTAAAGAAGAAGAACAAGGTCCAGGAAAGAATAAGAAGCCAGGGAAGCTGGCAACCTGGAGCACAGCCAAGATGGTCCCTGCCCTAGGTACAGTCTTCAGAGGACCCCACACCTCAGAAGTCATCTCTATGCAGTGGGCTGTGAACCCCACCATACCTACAATGATCTCAGCATCCTGCCTTTTTGTGTCACTCCCTCGAGGTTGAAAGCCCTTGGCAAGAACATTTGCAGATGCCCCAGCTGTCAGAGAAAAAATGTTATCTTCCTCCTTTAGCTTCTACGGTGGGATGTGTGACCCTGCCTCCTGCCTATTTTAGGACTCTGCCTAAACAAAGTGTTCTGGTGCTAGGTGACCAAACCAAAAATCCATGAACATGTTCTAACAAAATAATGCTGTGAAGGTTTCCCGATGATCCATGTTACTCCCATAGTATCTCCCCTCTTCCTCCCTACTACTTACCAGCAAGAGACCATATCACCTATTTAGGATCAATGTAAAGCAGAGCTAATATCTGAACCCAATTTCTTTTCAAATGCTTGCCTTCCCAAATTTGAAGTCAGAAGAAACAATGTATTCCTGCTGATGTCAATAAGACTTCCTCGGCTGGGCACCATGGCTCACACCTGTAATCCCAGCACTTTTTGAGATCAAAGTGGGCAGATCAGTTGAGGTCAGGAGTTTAAGACCAGCCTGGCCAACATGGTGAAACCCCATCTCTACTAAAAATACAAAAGTTAGCTCAGCGTAGTGGCGTACACCTGTAATCCCATCTACTTGGGAGGCTGAGGCAGGAGGATGGCTTGAACCTGGGAAGTGGAGGTTGCAGCTAGCCAAGATGGTGCCACTGTACTCCAGCCTGGGTGACAGAGTGAGACTCCATCTCAAAAAAAAAATAAAAAAAAAACCTCTATCAAAGCAGAACTAGTGATAATCTTTTTTTTTTTTTTTTTTTTTTTTCTGAGATGGAATCTCACTCTGTCGCCCAGGCTGGAGTGCAGTGGCCAGATCCCAGCTCACTGCAACCTCCGCCTCCCAGGTTTACGCCATTCTCCTGCCTCAGCCTCCCGAGTAGCTGGGACTACAGGCGCCTGCCACCTCGCCCGGCTAGTTTTTTGTATTTTTTTTAGTAGAGACAGGGTTTCACCGTGTTAGCCAGGATGGTCTCGATCTCCTGATCTTGTGATCCGCCCGTCTCGGCCTCCCAAAGTGCTGGGATTACAGGCTTGAGCCACCGCGCCCGGCCACTAGTGATAATCTTAAGACTTGGAAAAGAAATATCCCTAGTAGAAATATTTGATTTTTAAATTACAAGGAATTAGTTCTAAGGGATAATCTATATATTTCATAGATAAATGGAAATATCTCTAGATATCAGATGATAAAAGATCTTGAGCAGTGATGGATTACTGCTAATGGATTTCTGTCTGCTACTCTGAGCACAAGTTCAGGCTCAAGTGCAGAACTAACATGAAGGGTTTGAGAATTTAGTCAAAATCTGGAAGTAGGCAAGTGGTCACAGGCTAAGTAAGGGTTCATAACAGGATGTAGTCATTGAAGGACAATTGTGAAGAAAAAATGCTGATGGTGAAGCAAATGCAAAAACCACAAACACATTGAAGAGGCCTATATTCCTGGGAACAAAGAGGAAGGTTATCAATGATGTGCTTGTAGAAAACATATTAATACTGGAATATTGTCTTCTTTCCCATCATTTCAAATCAGTTAGCTTAGATTCAGCTAGATAAAACAAATGATACCCTTGCAAGGACTCTGAACAATACTGGAATTCAGCTGTTTTGTTTCTAATAAAACATGGTTTAACTATTACCTGAATAGAAGTTCCTTATAAATGCAAATTACTTCTTTCCAGAGAATCAGTGCTAAAGATTCTGTTCATTGGTACACTAAGTGTTCCTCATGACCCAGTGTTTTATTTCTTATAATTTAACTTTTTTTCTGAGATAATTTAATGAAAATTATGGCAGTCTGCTCATTGTTCAACAAAATCCATTTCCTCTTCTCCTTGAACACAAAACTTGACTATGTTTCCTAGATGACCCTTGCAGTTAGATGGGGCCATGTGACTGGGTTCTAGCTTGTTGATTATAAGTGGAAGTGATGCTGCCACTTAAAGGCTTGAAAGTGCCACTGCATACTGACTGAGATGCAGTGACCCTTGGAAACCTTGTGTTTATGAGGTGGACCCCCTCTCAGGCTGTGTCTCTTAAGAGTCATTTCAGCAACCTATTTACTTGCCCACCAAGAAATGAATTGTGACCAAGAAACTTTTATGGGGCTGTGCCATTATGTGCTTGTATCTGTTTGTTACTGTAGCCTATGCTAGTAACTAATACAATAATAAAGGTTTTTTCAGTCTTAGTTTTCTGTTTGTTTGTAGACCAATTGTAAATGTGAATATTGTATTTCCATTGTATCTTGGCTTACATGTTCAAAGCACCATAAAACAGATAGAAGGATTATATTAACAAGTACTTAATGAAGAAAAGATCAGTGCAAGGGAGTCTATAGAATAACATGTAAATGTGTCTTTTTCCCCCAGACTTAGTGCTTGGCTCATAGTAAGTATAAAATAAATGCCTGTTGTTTCATCAATAAGTAACCATCCCCTCCCAAGCTGCAGACTGACATTTTAATTGCTCGTTGGGCATTTCCAAACAGCTGTCTTACAGGAACAAACCACATGACATTTCCAAAATGAATCTCTTCCTTGCCGGTCTCTGCCTACTCTGCCTCCACCAAGCTACCTTTATCCTCCTGGCTCTCCTGTTTTGATTAATGGTACCCTTGGAATTGTCCTCTGTTGACTCCCATAACCAAATAGTTACCTTGTCCTCTAAATTTCCAACTACCTTTCCTCCTACCAGCCCCACTTTTTCACCATTCTATCCAAGCAAGCTCGCCCCACTCTCATGTCTAAATTGGCACTGTGTGCTAAGAGTTCCCAGGCTTTGGGTTTTCTCACCAATAACATTTCAAAAAAGGGTTTAGGACCAACATAGAATTCCCAACTTTTAATTTTGCCAGATAAAGACATTCTTTAAAAAACTTATCTTTTATTCTATAGACTATTTTAAAAATGGTAATGTAGAGAGGACTCAGCTTTAGAATATAGGACACTCCTCTACATTGAATTTAATTTTATGAGAATTCACTACCTTGTTCAAGATTGGGTAGTTGGAAAGTCTTGCCTAGATCAGCACTGGCTCTGAGGTCTTGATGTGGTCTTGTGGCCAGATGAATGTTTCTGAGTTTCAGTTCCAGTGCTCCTCTGGTCAACAACAGCCTCTCTGGTTCCCTGTGGCCTGCTTTCCCCAACCTGGCATTAAGACTCCCCAAAGAAGACCTCACACTACCTTTCCAGTGTTACCTCTTAATTTCCAGGCAAATTAGACCTTCCATTATTCCTTTTTGTTTTCTCTCTTTGACTATGCAGTTGTTGCACCTGTACAGTCTATCCTTTTTTCCCCACCACTCAAAATTCTACCCAAAATTTAAGACCACATTTGATATCACTGCCTCCTTTGAAACCTTTGATCCACTTTACGCACACAAACAAGAGCTTTCCTCTCCTTGAACTTGCATAACATTGTAAAATATAGCAAGTGGCCACTTTCTTCCACATACTGTGCTTTTTTACCTCTCCCACAAAATTACAATAAATCCTTAAAGAAAAATGTTTGATTCATTTTTATTACCCCTCCATTATTTGAACATTAAATATTTAATATATATTTAATGACTTAATGAATACTTTAAACATAGTGAGCTCCAGACTTTAAAAAGTATCTTCGAAATGTTTAAATAACTTTAATCTTCAATGTCAAGTAAATAACAATAGGGTATTGGGGAAACAGAGATTGCTAAGTAACGTGTTTGTTCTTTCCAAAATGAGGGAAACAAAAATAAATTCCAGTTTCTATGACCATAATACAGAAGATTTTTCTACTATAAAATTTTATTTTGGGCTCCTACCCAGGAATTGTCTTTTATTTTAGGGGCCTAACCAGGAATGGAATTGTCTTAAAAGACAATTTGTAGGAGAAATAGGAATTACAGATCTTCCTAACTCTGATCTAATTTTGTGTACAAGCCATTTTTAGTGAAGGTACTTGGGCACAGCTTTTATTCTTCTAGATTTTGTTTTCATCAAAAAGCGAGAAAAAATGGGGTGACAAAACTCATCTATTTCCCTCTTATTTCACTTTTGAAGGAAATTGAGCACTTGTACTTCCATGTTCTGTCTTTGACCTAAGAAATATTTTTTTCTAGAGTGTGCTATTATTATGAAAATCAATATTGGCTGAGCACGGTGGCTCACGCCTGTAGTCCTAGCACGTGGGAGGCTGAGGCAGGCAGATCACCTGAGGTCAGGAGTTCAAGACCAGCCTGGCCAACATGATGAAACATTGTCTCTACTAAAAATATAAAAATTAGCTTGGCATGGTGGCACACACCTGTAATCCCAGCTACTCAGGAGGCTGAGGCAGGAGAATCGCTTGAACCCTGGAGGTGGAGGTTGCAGTGAGCTGAGATCGCGCCATTGCTCTCTAGCCTGGGTGAAAAGGGCCAAATGTCTCAAAAAATAAATAAATAAATTTTAAAGTTTTGTTCCTCTTATAGGAATAATAGAAAAATCCACAAAGATTAGGTCAAATATATTCTATCTTGTTATTAATCGTTTTTGGGGTTTTTTGTTTTTTGTATTTTTGAGATTTTCACTCTTGTCGCCCAGGCTGGAATGTGGTGGTGTGATCTCAGCTCACTGCAACCTCCACCTCCTGGGTTCAAGCAATTCTCCTGCCTAAGCCTCCTGAGTAACTGGGATTACAGGTGCCTGCCACCATGCCTGTCTAATTTTTGTATTTTTAGTAGAGATGAGGTGTTGCCATGTTGGCCAGGCTGGTCTCAAACTCCTGACCTCAGGTGATCCACAAGCCTTGGCCTCCCAAAGTGCTAGAATTACAGGCATGAGCCACCGCACCTGGTCATTTTTTTGTATTTTTTGGTAGAGACAGAGTTTCACCATATTGGTCAGGCTGGTCTCGAACTTTTAACCTCAGGTGATCCACCCACCTCGGCCTCCCAAAGTGCTGAGATTACAGATACGAGCCACCGCGCCCAGCCATGATTAAGTGTTTTATGGAAGGTATGAAAATAAAAGACAGAACTCTATAAAAATATAGAACTTTCTTGGCTCTTAGCACTGGCCAGGAAGATACAACTTGTAATCTGAATTTTAGTCAGAGTATGTGGTAAGAGGCTTTTTATGTGTAGCCGTGCACTACAACTAGAGATGGGGAAGGCATAATGGTTTTTTAAATTTATTCCTTTAAAAAAATAAATTTCTTGACATCCAGTTCCAGTCATGATTGAGGAGCTGGTATTGGACTCACCTTTCTGATATAAACAACAATAGAAGCTAGACACATTATGTAAAATGACAACATGCGTCACTGGATTATTATCCTTCAGAAAAAGGAAGCATGTGGCCAACCTCACATTCATCCCAGCACAGAGAGATGGAGCCCAAAGAGAGAGCAGCAGTGTCTCTGGGCAGAAGAAACAAAGATTGGAGCTAAGGCCTTCTAACACAGTTGGGTTTGGAGGGCAAGGTCACTTAGAGTCAGGAGTTACAGAAAAGGAGCCCTCAAAAATTGCATTAAAATTTCCCTCAGCTATTCAGCGCACTGTTAAGATCTGTATTTGCAGGGCAAGACTTCAGAATGTCTAGCAGATAATAGTTTTTGGGAGGCCGAGAGCTGAACAGAGATTTCAGAGGTTGCACAATAATGTGGATATGCAAGCTGTTAGGCTCATTCTAATGTAGAATGTGGAAACCTTCATGGATGCCGAGGTATTCACAGAGACTGGAAAGCCCACATCCTAGGATTATGCACCATGAATTACCAGTGTTACTTACACAGTAGGAGTGAAGGCTAAATTTATTTATTTATTTATTTATCTATTTTTTAATGTAATGCCGTTTATTTAACCTCAAAAAATTTCAACATTCTAAACATACAAAAAATAACAACAACATAACAAACTGTGTTTAAGTACGGAAGATTCTTGAACTTTCATTGATACAGTGGCTCTTCGCTTTGCTGACAGTGAAGAGTTCTACAATTTGTTTAGAAACAAACAGTTTAAAAACTACAGCACTTAAACAAAACAAAATGAAACAAAAAAGCTTCTCATGCCAGCTGATCCCCTTTGTCCACGGCTGCAGCAGAATGCTGTCACTATATACAGAAACAAGACAATCTGAAGCTAAATGGATGCCACTGCAGAGTCAACAGGCCCAGCCTCACAGTGCACACCCTGAGCTACCGCCCCTCCAAAAGGCATCTTCTCCACAGCCTCGACGCCAAGCAGGGAGCGTCAAGAGTTCGTCTCGTTTGGTTTGTTCTTTTTACAAATATATATATAATATACAATATATACATATTATACACATATACATACACACAATATATACATTACATATAATATTACATATATAATATACACATGTATAATGTGTATACATTATATAGGTATATATGTATAATATACGATATATGCATATAATATACATATACATTTTATTATATAATATATGTATATTTTATATATAATCTATACATACACACACAGAGTTGATAATTTATAATTTCTAGCCAGTAACCATATAGTTAACACCACCTTACCAAAAAAAAAAAAAGCCAGAAACATCTTTACATGCCTTGTCACACCAACAGCAAAGTGCACAGAGGGAGGAGAACACGAGAGTGGCTTTTCATTTTGAAAATGTTTGCGTGGGGTCGATGACTGAGGAGAAGCTGCGAGCGAGCCCAGGCGGCAGTTTTTCGGGTCATCAGCACTGCACTGCAGGAATGGCAGACTTTGGGATCTCTGCTGGCCAGTTTGTGGCAGTGGTCTGGGATAAGTCATCCCCAGTGGAGGCTCTGAAAGATCTGGTGGATAAACTTCAAATGTTAACTGGCAATGAGGGGCGCGTGTCTGTGGAAAACATCAACCACCTGTTGCAGTCTGCCCACAAATAATCCAGCTTTGACATTATTTTGTTGGGTTTAGGCCTGGGAAGCACCACTCTGCACAGTGCTGAGATTTTTGCCTGAAATCGCCTGGATCCTTCAGCCTAATGGATGTCTTTTTCTGAAAGAACCATAGAGACAGCTGTAGGTAACAATAGCAAAGCGAAGACAGCAAGCTGTGTTCAGCCCTGACTCCTTCTGGTCTTGTGGAAGTGAAAGAGCTGCCATGGGAGCCCTTAAGCCCTGAGGAGGTACAGTCTGTTCAAGAACACCTGGGTCATGAAAGTGACAGCCTGCTATTTGTTCAGATCACAAGCAAAAAAAACAAGCAAACTTTGAAGTGGGTTCTAGTTAGCATGAGCTTTCCATCACCAAGAAGTCATCTCCTTCAGTGAAGCTTGCTGGGTACCCTGCTGCTGCCAAGCTGTGGACCCTCTCAGCCAATGATATGGAGGATGACAGCATGTATCTCATTGACTCAGAGGAGCTGCTGGATCCAGAAGATTTGAAGAAGCCAGATCCTGCTCCCCTGCGGACTGCTTCTTGTGGGGAAGGGAAAAAAAGGAAGACCTGCCAGAGCTGCACCTGTGGCCTTGCCAAAGAACTGGAAAAAGAGAAGTCAAGGGAGCAGATGAGCTGCCAACCCAAGTCAGCTTGTGGAAACTGCTATCTGGGCAATAGTTTCCGCTGTGCCAGCCGCCCCTACCTTGGGATGCCAGCCTTCAAACCTGGGGAAAAGGTGCTTCTGAGCAACAGCAGTCTTCACCATGCCTAGGAGGGACCTGACATGGGACACATCTGCTCCTCTGGCCAACTCCTCTTACTCAAATCCCACCACTGTGCTCCTCCCACCTCCTCTGGATTTCTTCTCTCTGTTTGAGATCCATTTGCAAAGTGGGTGCTTAGCAGACAGAGTGAAGCTGGCTGGGGGACACAGTTGTGTGTAGTGCTGCTGTGTATCAAAAGACCAAGGTATTAATGGGCCCCCGTTACCCAGAATGGGATGGGTTTCTTCACCTCGTGTTAAGAGAAGCGAGTATGTCCTGAAGAAGCCCTTCTCCTTATGTTAAAATGCTGATCAGACACTCTTGAGCCCAGGCATGCTTGAGCATCAACACTCTGTGACAAAGCTCCAGGCCCTGGCCCCTAGTCTAATCTCAGCAATGCTGCCACCTTACTTGTCTTTCAGAGGTGTTAGTTTACTCCATTCTTTGTGACACAGTCAGGTGTCTCATGACTTCAGGGCACCAGAGGAGTCATTCACTGGTTGTCGTGATGATATCTAGTGTCCCTCTGCCCTGTTCTACCCCCAGCCCCATTTGACTGTGGCATTGCATCTGTGTCCTGTTGTCATTTCTGTTAACCTTCAGGTATTAAACTTGCTGCATATCTTGAAAATAAAATAAAAGTGTTTGAAAATATATAGAACTTTGATACAGTTTCAGGGTGCTCCAGACACCCATGACCACTTCATGTAAACCACTGAAAATTTCTTTTTTTTTTTTTTTTTGAGACGGAGTCTTGCTCTGCCGCCCAGGCTGGAGTGCAGTGGCCGGCTCTCAGCTCACTGCAAGCTCCGCCTCCCGGGTTCACGCCATTCTCCTGTCTCAGCCTCCCGAGTAGCTGGGACTACAGGCGCCCGCCTCGTCGCCCGGCTAGTTTTTTGTATTTTTTAGTAGAAACGGGGTTTCACCGTATTAGCCAGGATGGTCTCGATCTCCTGACCTCGTGATCCGCCCGTCTCGGCCTCCCAAAGTGCTGGGATTACAGGCTTGAGCCACCGCGCCCGGCCCACTGAAAATTTCTAGACCACTTTGATAGGCTACAATATGATCATGATCAAATTTTGTAATTCTCAAATAAGACATGTCAATTATGGCATGTAAGGGCTAAATTTCAATTTGCTGCTAGAACAAGATTCAACATGCAGAAGAATATAATCTAGAGCCCATCCACTGTTTTAATCACTATATCCAGCATACAAAAAAAAAATCACTGAACATGCAACAAAAAAAGAAAAAGGAAGAAACAACCAATCATGAGATAAAATAGTAAAAGAAGCAGACCCAGAGATGATTCAGATACAAGAGTTAGTGGACAAGGACTTCAAAATAATGATCATGAGTATGTTTTAAAAAATTGGGAAGATGGATAACATGGATGAAAAGATAAAGTACTTTAACTGATCATTTGAATCTATGAATAGGAATCAAATGGACATTTATAAATGCAAGTTGAAATATCTGAAATTAAGAACTATTTGAATGGTTACAGCACCAGTCTAGATTCAAAAATAGTCATAGAAAATATTCAAATGGAACACAGAAGGAAAAAACATAATGGGGATAAAAAATAACAGAGAGATGTGGGGCATAGGCAAAAGGTCTAACGTATATATAATTAGCATTCAGAAAGAGAAGAGAAAGAGAAAGAACATAAGTAATCTTGAAAAAATAATGGCTGAGAATTTTCCTAATCTAATAAATGATAAAGTTCACAGATTTGAAAAGCTTCAAGCAGGATAATAAATGCACACCTAAGCACAGCACAATAAAACTTCTGAAAACTTAAGATAAAAAGAAAATCTCTTTTTTTGAGATAAAGTCTTGTTCTGTTGCCCAGGCTGGAGTGCAGTGGCACTATCTTAGCTCACTGTAACCTCCACCTCCTGGGTTCAAGCGATTCTCATGCTTCAGCCACTTGGGTAGCTGGGACTACATGCACGTGCCACCAAACCCAGCTAATTTTTGTATTCTTAGTAGAGACGGGATTTCGCCATGTTGGCCAGGCTGGTCTCGAACTCCTGACCTCAAGTGATCTGTCCTCTTCGGCCTCCCAAAGTGCTGGGATTACAGGCATGAGCCACCAAACCTGGTCCAAAAAGAAAATCTTAAAAGCAGCCCAGGGCCAGGCGTGGTGGCTCACGCCTATAATCCCAGCACTTTGGGAGGATGAAGTGGGTGGATCACCTCAAGTCAGGAGTTCGAGACCAGCCTGGCCAACATGGTGAAACCTCGCCTCTACTAAAAATGCAAAAGTTAGCCAGTCGTGGTAGTGGGCGCCTGTAATCCCAGCTACTCGGGAGACTGAGGCAGGAGAATCACTTGAACCCGAAAGGCGGAGGTTGCAGTGAGCAGAAATCATGCCACTGTACTCCAGCCTAGGCAATAGAGTGAGACTCAGCCTTAAAAATAATAATAATAATAATAATAAAGGCAGCCAGAGAAAAAAATGATACAATTTCTCTTGGGGAACAACAGTAAAGATAACTGATCTCTTATCAAAAACCTATGGACAGCAGAAGACAATAACATTTTTAAAATGCTGAAAAAAATACAAAGCTAAACAAAAATCCTGTCAACCTAGAATTCTGTTACCCTGCACCAAAAAAAACTTCAAATATGAAAGTGAAGCCGGGCGCGGTGGCTCAAGCCTGTAATCCCAGCACTTTGGGAGGCCGAGATGGGCGGATCACGAGGTCAGGAGATCGAGACCATCCTGGCTAATACGGTGAAACCCCGTCTCTACTAAAAAATACAAAAAACTAGCCGGGCGATGAGGCGGGCGCCTGTAGTCCCAGCTACTCGGGAGGCTGAGACAGGAGAATGGCGTGAACCCGGAGGCGGAGCTTGCAGTGAGCTGAGAGCCGGCCACTGCACTCCAGCCTGGGTGGCAGAGCAAGACTCCGTCTCAAAAAAAAAAAAAAAAAAAAAAAAGAAAGTGAAAAAAATGTCCTCAGACAAATAGGAACTGTGAAGTTGCACACCTAGTAGACTAACATGAGAAGAAATCCTAAAGTAATTTATCAGGTCAAAAGAAAATGATCCCATGTCATCCTGCCCAGTAAATATGAAAGAAGACAATTCTCCCCCCCTTTTTTTTTTGATATGGAGTCTCACTCTGCCACCTAGGCTGGAGTGCGGTAGCATGATCTTGGTTCACTGTAACGTCCACCTCTTGGGTTCAAGCAATTCTGCTGCCTCAGCCTCCCTAGTAACTGGGATTATAGGCAGCTGCCACCATACCCGGCTAATTTTTATATTTTTAGTAGAGACGGGGTTTCACCGCATTGGCCAGGCTGGTCTCGAACTGCTGATGAGACCAGGTGATTCATCTGCCTTGGCCTCCCAAATTGCTGGGATTACAGGTGTGAGCCAGCATGCCTCACAGCAGACCATTTACTATTAAAACAACAATTATAACATATATTTGCAAGGTTTATAACATAGGTAGAAAATAAAATATACCATCTTGGGCAACATAGTGAGACCCTGTCTCTACAAAAAATTCAAAAAATTAACCAAGCTGTGGGAGGCTGAGGTGGGAGGATTGCTTGAGACCAGGAAGTAGAGATTGCAGTGAGCTGAGATTGTGCCACTGTACTCCAGCACGGGTGACAGAGCCAGAATGATACTTCCCTAAAATGAGGAAAAGGTAAGAATATGCATTATCACCACTTCTGTTTGACATTATATTGAAAGTCCTAGCCAGTGTGATAAGACAGGAAAAAGAAATAGGTATGCAGATTGAAAAAGAATGAAGCAAGACTGTCTTTATGGCAGTTATGATTGTGTACATTTAAAATCCTTAAAAATCTATGAAAAAATACTAAAACTGAAAAGTGAATTTAAAAATATTGTGTAATACAAAGTCAATATACAGTCAACTATTTTTGTATATGCTACCAACAAACAATTGAAATATACACTTTAAAAATACCACGTATGATACTATTCAAAAGTATAAAATATTTGAGAATAAGTTTGATAAAATATCTTCAAGACATTGATACTCCAAACTATAAAACATTGTAAGAAAATTTAGCAAATACCTAAATGAATGGCAATATATGATGTTCATAGAAGAGAAATTTAGTATTATTAGGGTAACAATTTTCCCCAATTTGATATATAGATTCAACATAATCCCAATCAAAATACCAAGCAGTACTTTTTTTGTAGCAAATCAAGCTGAGTGTAAAATTTCTATTTATATGGCATTGGATTGGAATTAGAAGTATTGGCATAGATGGGCATGATGGTTCACACCTGTAATCCCACCCAGCACTTTAGGGGGCAGAGGTGGGCAGATTGCTTGAGCCCAGGAGTTCCAGACCAGCCTGGGCAATAGGCTGGGAAACCCTGTCTTTACTAAAAATGAAAATAAAGAATTGCTGTAGACTCATGGTTTTCAATACACATAGTTAGATATAGAAAATTCAAAGACCTAGGAAAAACAATCTTGCAAAAGAAGAACAGAATTGGAGAGCTTATACCACCTGATTATAAATGCTATAGTGGCCAGGCACAGTGGCTCACACCTGTAATCCCAGCACTTTGGGAGGCCGAGGCAGGTGGATCACCTGAGGTCAGGAGTTTGAGACCAGCCTGATCAACATGGAGAAACCCCGTCTCTACTAAAAATACAAAATTAGCCAGGTGTGGTGGCACATGCCTGTAATCCCAACTACTTGGGAGGCTGAGGCAGGAGAATTGCTTGAACCCGGGAGGCAGAGGTTGTGGTGAGCTGAGATCGTGCCATTGTACTCCAGCCTGGGCAACAAGAGCAAAACTCTGTCTATAAATAAATAAATAAATAAATAAATGCTATGCTAACCAAGTACTGTGGGTTATTGGTGTATTGATAGACTACAGATCAATGGAATAGAATGGAGTCCAGAAATGAATCTCCAATATATGGCAATTTATTTATTTACTTGTTTATTTTTTAGAGATAGGGCCTTGCTCTCTCTCAGGCTACACTGCAGTGGCACAATTATAGCTCATTGCAGCCTCTGTCCCGTGGGCTCAAGTGATCATCCACCTCAGCCTCCTGAGTAGCTAGGACTACAGGTGCACACCACCACACCTGGCTACTTTTTAAATTTTTGTAGAGACAGTCTCACTGTGTTGCTCAGGCTGGTCTTGAACTCCTGATCTCAAGCAGTCCTCCCGCTTTGGCCTCCCAACATGCTGGGAATACAGGTGTGAGCCACCATGTTCAGCTGGTAATTGATTTTTGACAAAAGACCCAAGGTCCTTCGTCAGGAAATGAATATATTTTTCAATAAATGGTGTTGGAAAACTGGATATCTGCGTTAAAAAAATAACTTTGACCTCTGTCTCATAGCATACACAATTTTTTTTTAAATAGGAGAATAGCTTTCTGAATTTAGGTAAGTGTTTCAGACAGGACACATAAAAAAGCGCACTAGCCATAAAATTAAAAACTTACACATTAGACTTTGTAAAAAGTAAAAATTTCTGCTCAATACCATTAAGAAAATAAAAAGCAGGCCACAGTGTGGTTGAAAACATTCTCAATGTATTGACTTAAAAATGACTTGGATCCAGAATATATGAACTCCTACAAACCAATAAACAAGAAAAGCAACTTTATAAGTGGGCAAAAACCCAATCAGACATTTGACAAAGGAAGATGTATAAATGGCTAGTAAGAGCATGCCACATGATGGGGATTTGGTGAGGTAGAGGGAGGCAGCTGCAATAGGTTAGAACAGTATCAGAGCCTGAGAAGGGTGAGTAAAGCATCCCCACAGTGGAAGTCCTGGCATGGTCAGAGCCCAGGTAGGGAGAGAAGGCCAGTCATGTAGGAGGAAGCCTGGCACGGAGGAGTTCAGAGCTCCAGCAGAGAGAGAAAGAGAGGTGGTCATGTCCAGGGACAGTGCAGCATGGCGTACTGGAGTAGGAGCCCCATGGTGAGACAGATATCCAGATAGGGGCAGCCCAGTGTTGGATATCAGAGCCTGAACTAGGAGAGCAGAGTCCATAGGGGAGATAGCCCAACCTGGGGAATTAGAGCCTTAGCCCGGTGAGAGGGGTGTTGCTGTAAAGGTGGTCCAGCATGGGGAGTCAGAGCCTAAGTGGAGTAAGGAGGGCATCTACTGGAGGAGAGGCTCAAAGAAGATTTCAAGGTGAAGATTTCAAGAGGCGAGGTGAAGAGGGTACACTGGCAGAGGGATGACCTGGAATGGAGCGTCAGAGAGTGAGCGTGATGAAGAGGTTACCATGCTGGGGAGGGGATGGCAATGAACATGGGAGATTGGATGCACTTAGCATATTGACCAAATAAGTGGATATAATAAGGACAGCACATGTCAGAGAAAGGAGCTATGAATGCAGAAAGGGGAAAAACTACAGTGAACTCTATGGTGTTGGATTGGATTTAGAAGTATTGGCATAGGCCGGGCACGGTGGCTCACGCCTGTAATCCCAGCACTTTGGGAGGCTGAGGTGGGCAGATCTCTTGAGCCCAGGAGTTCAAGACCAGCCTGGGCAACATGGCAAAACCCCGTTTCTACTAAAAATTAAAAAAGAACAAATATTGGTGTACACTCATGGCTTTCAATACACATAGGTGTAGAAATAAATTCAGATGTAAATGTATATGTTTGTGTGTGTTTGTGTATTCATCCATATATTCTCTAGCTGTTCTGAGACAGGCCCTGGAAGCAGTAACATGCCATAAAATTGAGCACACCAAGTGCCTAAATTTTGGTTTCTAGATACAATTTTTCACTAAAAGAAGCTAGGCTTCTTGAAGACATGGCTGATTCCAGGGATGGATAGAAAAAATATAGGGAATTCTGGATATTCTTGTTCCAGAAAGGAATAGGTTTTTCCAAGAATGATAGGAACATGTGCATCAAAAGGACACAGAAGCCAGTTTGGAGAGCCAAATTTAGCACAATTTGAGTATTAAAATAAATGATAGATTATAACTCACTGAAGAATATAGGAAACCATAAGTTTATGCAGATATAAATTAATAAATGAACAAATTAAAAATCTGTCTGGGAAACAACTTGCTAACTAATCTCAGAGTACCTCTGTGCAAAAGTATTACTTACAAAGGGAAAACAATAACTTTAGTGGAGAAGACTTGCAAACACCACCTAATTCAAGTGATCGTGAACATCATCAGTAAAGGGGCAAGTGAAAGTGATATGCCTTCTATGATAATCTTGCCAAAGCTGCATAATCTGAATGTAATTATGAAGAGACATTAGATAAACCCAAATTTTGTGGACGTGTCTAGAAGTGAAATTTCTAGATAAACCCAAATTTGGGGCTGTTCTACAATGTGCTTGGCCTGTAAACTTCAAAAGTAGCAAGATCTTGAAAGTCAAGGAAACCTGAGAACAGTTCCAGCTTGGTGGAGATGAAAGAAATTTGACAACTACATGCAGCATATAATTTTTGAATCATCCTTTTACTAGAAAGAATGTTATTGGGATAATTGTTAAAATTTGAGGCTGAGCACGGTGGCTCATGCCTGTAATCCTAGCATTTTGGGAGGCTGAGGCAAGAGGATCACTTGAGCCCAGAAGTTCGAGATCAGCCTCAGCAACATGCCAAGATCCTGTCTCTACAAATAAAATAAAATTTAAATTTAAAGAAAGCTTGAATAGGGTCTGAGAATTAGATGGTTGTTTGCATCAATAATTTCCTAATTTGATGGGTATGTGGTTAAGTAGGAGAATGTCTTTGTTAGTATAAAATGCACACTAAAGAATTAGGGGGAGGCCGAGACGGGCGGATCACGAGGTCAGGAGATCGAGACCATCCTGGCTAACACAGTGAAACCCCGTCGCTACTAAAAATACAAAAAAACTAGCCGGGCGAGGTGGCGGGCGCCTGTAGTCCCAGCTACTCGGGAGGCTGAGGCAGGAGAATGGCGTAAACCCGGGAGGCGGAGCTTGCAGTGAGCTGAGATCCGGCCACTGCACTCCAGTCCTGGCGACAGAGCGAGACTCCGCCTCAAAAAAAAAAAAAAAAAAAAAAAGAATTAGGGGGAATGGAGCAGATTGGCAATTTATTCTAAAATGTTCAGAAAAAAAGTTATTTGTTTTGTTCTTGCAGCTTTCTCTAAATATGTGATTATGCCAAAATTTTGTTAACTATTATCATCTCACACACACACACACACACACCACACACACACACAATAATACCAAGTGTTTGTGAGGAAAGGGAGCAGCTGTCCCACTTAGGAAAATTGTGTGTCTGTTTCTCATAAAGTTACACCTAAGCTAGGTGTAACAAACTTTTGCTTCTAGACACATTCACAAAAGGACCTGTGTATTCTTAACAGTTTTATTCAACATATCCCCAAACTAGAAAGAACCCAAATGTCCATTAATAAGCAAATGGATAAATTGTGGTTTGTCCATACAATGTGAATACTATTCAGTAATAAATAGGAATGAGCTGCTAACACACAGAACAACATGGATGAATCTCGAAAGTGTTATGTTGCACGAAAGAAGTCAGACACAGGTGAGTTTGTACTTATGATTCCATTGATATGAAATTCAAGGACAGTCAAAGCTAAACAATAGTGATTGAAATTAGAATAGAATAGTTGTTGCTTTGGGGAAAAGGAGATTGAAAAGGATTGTGGGGAAATTTCTGGGTGCAGAAATATTTTATATCTTTTTTTTTTTTTTGACAGAGTCTCTGTTGCCCTGGCTGGAGTGAGGTGGCATGATCTAAGCTCACTGCAACCTGCGCCTCCCAGGTTCAAGTGATTCTCCTGCCTCAGCCTCCCGAGTAGCTGGGATTACAGGCTACTGCCACCACGCCCAGCTAATTTTCGTGTTTTTAGTAGAGATGGGGTTTCACCATGTTGACCAGGCTGGTCTCAAACTCCTGACCTCAAGTGAGCCACCCACCTCGGCCTCCCAAAGTACTGGGATTACAGGTGTGAGCCACCATGCCTGGCCATGTTTTTATCTTGATTGAGTGGTGGTATATATTTGACAAAACTAATCAAATTGTACATTTAAAATCTATGCATATTGTTTTTGTAAACTATATCTCAATTTAAAAAGCTAAAAACTTTAAAATGTACTAAATCCTCAGCAGTGGTTATCTCTAGGGAACAGGATTCCCACATTATGTATTTCTGAGGTTTTGAACTATTTCAACCAGTATGTCTTAGTTATTAAAAAGAGCCACACTGAGCATCTAAAAATATAATTACATGAAGATAGTAGGATTTGTCCAGATTGCACTCAAGCAACTAGTTACTTTGAGGAAAACTTAAGTTAGATCTTCTTTTAATATGTACAAAAAATACTTAGGTAAGTCAAAGAGGTAATGTATAAAATCAAGCCACAAATTTTAAATTAAGTCATAAGTAATAGAAAACAGGGGTTAACATTTATCTGCTTTCTGAGTTGCAAAGAAACTTCCAACGGTTAAAAGTAATGTTAGGAACTCTAACCAAGTAAATTTTTGCTACATTAGAATACCCCAATACATAATGAAATGGAAGCAATTAAATGCAACAGGAAGTTGGGGGAATCTACAAAAACAGAAGGACACTCAACAGATTTGTAAATAAAGAATGTAAATCTAGAAAGGAAAAAAGAGTGGAAAGAAAGGAGGGAGGAAGGTAGGAAAGGAGCAATGGCAGGAGGGAAAGAAAAAAAGAAGACAAGAAAAAAAGGGGAAAGAAGTTAAGGAAGAACAGAGTGGGGAGAACACAGATGGTTAATCAGCAGGTGAATAAAAAACCTGAATTTTTACACCCAAATTAAATCTATCAAAGTATCAAAATTATTGTTAAATGATAGCATTCGATGGCAGCCGTGGCGTGGCCAGATGAATGTATGTTCAATACGTGGAGGGGTGTAATTGTTACATTTCTGAAACCAATCTAGGGATGTGTAGTGATAATCTTTAATATGATTATATATTTTGAACCAGAAATACCACATTTTGGAATCCGTCTAAAAGAAATAATAAAAGCACTTTTCAGGATTATTCATAAATCAAAACAAGAAAAATTAAATGCCAACATAAGGGACTAATTCTTAAATTATGAGACATCCGTTTGATGGATTATTATTCTACCATTAAATGGTGTTTACAAGGAGTTTTTAATACCACGTTTTTCTTTTTTTTAATGCTTTTTTTATGCTCACGATAACTTAAGGACAGCAAGGCTGAACTCTGTATGTGTGTGGGCGCGGGGGCGGGGGGAGGCGGGGTGGAGGCAGTATTTAAATACAATGAAGGAGAACAAAACAAGCGTGTCTTAGAGGCCAACTGTGCTTTCGCCACCCGTCCGAAATAGAAACTTCCCGGTGGTGAAAGCACAGTTGGCCTCTAAGAACACGCTTCAGTTTTGCCCTCCTTCACTGTATTGAAATACTGCCTCCACCCTTCTCCGCCCCCTCACTCCCCCCACACACGTGTGTGTTTCAGGGGCTGCTCAGGAGACAGGCTGCTCTGCGCTGCCGCCGTGGCGGGCTCCGTGCACACCGCGCTAGGCTCACAGGGCAGCTGGCAGGTCCAGAGAGCGGCGGGGAGGCAGCTGCTGCGACGATGGCAGCGGAGATGAAGGTGTCAGCCTGACGCGGGCGGTTCCTGAGAGCTCGCTGGGGCGCCTCAGCGACTCTCACATCTGTTCAGCATCTGGCTGCCACCCCCTCAGGAGAATCATAGATCCCCTTCCCTTCTCCCAAATATTCCTCAAGTTCCTCCCAAGGCAAACTCCAGCTGGAAGGGGGCATCCTGGGAAGTGTAGTTCCCGTTGCTCTGCATTGCGGAGGAGGGGCGGGAAGGATGCTGAGCGCTGTCTGTTTATCCAACACAACACGCCAGGTCTGGCTGGAAATCGTCCCACCTTACCTGTCAGTCAGCCAGGGAGTCAGAAGGTCACAGGTTGAGTCGGAAAAGCATCTGGATTATAGATAGCAGAGCTTGGACTATATATAGTTTATAAGTAAAATAGTTACTTTTTTTAATGTGTATGATATTCTCAGTGTATTTTATTATACATTTGCAAAACAATACAAGGCAAAAGCTGTATCATTTAAACCAAGTTGTACAAGCTTTTAGAAGTTTAGAAAAGAACAGCGTTAGAAACTTTTCACTTGAAACCCTCATATGTTGGAGGGAATGTAAAATATGCAGCCACTGTGGAAAACAACTTGGCAGTTCCTCAAAAAGTTAAACATAGAGTTTTCATTATAACCCAGCGATTCTGTTCCTAGGTATATCCATTTTCATGTTTACAAAAACATTGTAAACATGTGTTCACACAACAATTTGTACACTAATGTTCACAGCAGTGTTATGTGTAATAGTTCAAACATGGAAAGTAACCCACATATCCACCAACTAATGAATTAACAAACAAAATGTGGTATATCTAGACAATGAAATACTATTTGGCCATGGAAAAATATGAAGTACTGATACATGCAATAATATAGATGACCCTTGAAAGCATTATGCTAAGAGAAAGACACAGGGCCACATATTTTATTTCATTTATATGAAATGTCAAGAATAGGCAAATCTGCAGAGACAGAAAGATTTGTGATTGCCTGGGGCTTGGGGTGGGAGGAAACAGGGAGTGATTGCTAATGGACTTGGGTTTCTTGTGGGGGGGATAAAAAAATGTTCTCAAATTAGATAGTGATGATGGTTATACAACTCTGTGAACTGAACAATGTTTTAAAAATTGTGGTAAAATATACATAAAACTTACCATTAACCATTAAAATATTAACCATTTCAAGTGTACAGTTCAGTGGCATTAAGCACATTCATATTGTTGTGCAAACATCATAACCAGCCACCTGCAGAAGTTTTTTATCTTCCCAAACTGAAACTTTGTGCCCGTTAAACAATAACTCCCCCTCTCTCTCCCTCTACCTGCATCCCCAGGCAACCACCATTCTACTTCCTGTATGAATTTATTATTTTAGGGGCCTCATATGAGTGGAATCATACAGTATTTGCCCTTTTGTGACTTACTTATTTCACTTAGCATAATGTCTACAAGGTTCATTCATGTTGTAGCATGTGTTAGAATTTCCTTCCTTTTTAAGGCTGAATAATACTCCATTATGCATTTATGCCATATTTCATTTAACCATTCATCCATCATGGATACTTGGGTTGCTTTCACCTTTTGACTATCGTGGATAATGCTGCTATAAATATCGATGTACAAATATCTGTTCAAGTCTTTGCTTTCAGTTCTTTTGGATATGTACCCAGAAGTGGCATTGCTGGATCACATGGTGATTTTATTTTTAATTTTTTAGGGAATTGCCATACTGTTTTCCATAGCGGGTATGCCATTCTACTTTCCACTGACAGTGCACAAGGGTTCCAATTTCTCCACATCCTCATCAACACTAATTTTCTGATGTTGTTGTTTATAATAGCCATCCTAATGAGTATGAAATGATATCTCATTGCAGTTTTGATTTGCATTTTGAATTGTACATTTTAGGATGAATTTTATATGTGAATTATATCTCAATGAAAAAATGTTCATTGAGAAACCCAAGTAGCACCAAGCATACCTTGTGCCCAGAGTTTGGTTTCTAAATAGCTTCCTTCAATAAAGGGGGCCCAATATGGGGCAGAGGAAGTACAAGGTGAGCCTGGGACATTTCACTGTACAAAAAAGCAAGGAAGTGCTCAAAGAATGGCAGGCATGTCTAAATGACACTGGTCATATCTGGGAAAATTTGAGCATCAACATGAATAATGACCATAATTATTTGTAAATACTGCATAAATAACAATTCATGAATTCATGGTAATAGAAACAAAGAGAGAAAAAGGCAATTTTTTGTGGAAGAGTGCTAGTAGCTAATAGATGTAAAAGGAATGATAGAATTTTAAAGTCACCATTTTACAACTTCTGATGAAATAATTTTGGTTCCGGCTCAGATTGGATGGCAATCCCATCCCAATTGCTGGGATTGGCAATGGATGTTACAGTCATTAGGTGAACAACTACTAGGGAACCAAATATTCACATGATTATTTGAATCATGCAGATTATTCGTAAACTGCAAATTGAAACATACCTTTGAAATGAAGAAATCTGGCAATTACCACCTTAAGCAAGTAATCAAACTCAACATCATGAATCATAGAAAAACTTGATATGTATGCTTCCTAATATGATGCAATATGAAGCATACAACATCAACTACAAAGCATTTTTACTAAAATGTGTGGCCTGAGTGTAAGCAAGCTCCTCTAGACCGGATCTCTACCTTTCAGGAATTTAGGGAATAGTGGGACAAGTTAAAGAACACTATGCAGAATATTTAACAAGGCAATTGACCTGGAATCTTCAAAAAGTCAATGTCATGTAAAGAAGCAGGAGCAGTAGCAAGGGGACTGCTGTAGATGAAAAACACTTGAGGGACCTAATTAAACAATTGCAACAACAAAACACACCTATTCAGTGAGGGCCTACTGGTAGCTGTACTTAGATTTTATAAATTAATGCAAAAATGATGCAGGCACATTCATTTATAATGTGTTAGGGATAATCAAAAATATTTATTATTAAAACATTTTAATAAATGGGAATTTTTATTACAATTTGCTTTTGTATTCCTTCCCATGGGAAAAGAAACCATAATTATATAAATGGCTATCCTTGAAAGCAGATAATATAACTAACATGTGCTCCAAGATATTTGTATGATTTATCACTAAATTACAGATTCAGCCTGGGAAGAAAATAGAATTGTATGGAACAATTTTTCATTTCACTGGGCATGAGAAAGCTTTCTACCTGTTAATGTCATTAATTGCAACATGGGCATCTCCATAACATAATATTTCTAGACATAATGTGCTTTTTTTTGAGACATAGTCTCACTCTGTCACCCAGACTGGAGTGCAGTGGCACAATCTCAGCTTACTGCAACCTCTGCTTCCCAGGTTCAAGCAATTCTCCTGCCTCAGCCTCCCGAGTAACTGGGATTACAGGCGTGCACCACCACAACTGGTAATTTTTGTATTTTTAGTAGAGACGGGGTTTCTCCATGTTGGCCAGGCTGGTCTCGAACTCCTGACCTCAAGTGATCCACCTGCCTCAGCCTCCCAAAGTGCTGGGATTACAGGTGTGAGCTACCACACTCAGCCCATAATGTGCTTTTAAAATACCACTGTCCAACAGAAATATGACGTGAGCCACAAATGTGAGCCCATATATACTTTTACACTTTCTAGTAGTCACATTAAAAAATGTAAAAAGAAAATAGGTAAAATTAATTTTAATATTTATATTTTTCTCAATATATCCAAAATACTATCATTTCAGTAACTAATCAGTATAAAATGATTAAAGAGATATTTTATATTCTTTTATCGTACTAAGTCTTTGAAATCCAGTGTATAAATAACACTTTCAGCAAATCTCAATTAGGACTGGCCACATTTCAAGTACTCAGTAGTGGTTTACATGTGGGACAATTCTGGTCTGAAATAAAAATACTGGGCCTAATAGAATTGGCTTTAGGTGTTGCAGGTGAGCAGTATTAAGTACAACATTTTCAAAGGTGAACTTTCCAAATATGTACTTTTGATTTGCATTTGTTCTAGAATATTTTCAAGAATGGAAAAATAAGCTGAAAAATTCTGTTTACGCAGCAAGCAACTAATATTTTTGCATTTAGGATAAGAGAGTGGAGATAACAGTGAAAAGAAAGAACCTTCAACTTTGTACGTACCTATCGGAATCATGAAACACTGAATTAACTTATAATGCAGTTTGCCACTAGGGTCTGAATGTGAGGGACACAGAAATTCCAAATCCTGTCTACCCTTCCTTCAAACAGGACTTTGCATTTCCCATTGGGTTCCCACTGCCCAGGTCTTGTTAACCCAAACTCTTTTCCACCAGTGCCTGGTTTGGTAAAGAAGGCTTTTCTCTGTTGTCTCCGCTCCTGAAGTTGCCCCAGCTCTGCCTCACATATACCACTAGATTTGTCCTTCTTTTCCATGCCCCTGCCTCGAAGACCAGGTGTAGCCCCTGCTGCCTCATTGTGTCCCCGCCATCCTGAATGGAAGGTTTACTATTATCTGTACTAACCTCATCTTTCCACCTTGAATGCCATCTAACTCCCCGCAGCGACCCAGGCTCATGCAGTTTCCCTCAGCTAAGACATTCTCCCCGCACTCCCTCTGGCTACTTAAGTCCTATCTCTTTCCCTGCCTAGTGTACATTTCATTGCCTTCAAGGCGCCTTTGCTGTCCTGAGTGTTGGCAGGTTGCTCTCATCTTTCTCTGCCCATGTTGGGGTCACTTGTGGTTCACTGCCATTCACGTGTCCTGATTGTTCCCATGTGTATCTTATCTCGCTTGCGAGCCTGCAGAGACAGCTTACTGATTCCTACAGATTCGTGCCTCTGTATGCTCCTCAGCCTCACAGTGGTGCTGAGCTCACAATAGGCACTCAGCAGATACTTACAGACCTTTCCAAGGCTTCCCCACAGTTTGGAGAGGAGATGTCTAGAATGCGAAAAGACAAACATAATACTTGCACTTGAAAAAGTGTGTATGGGGCCCCCTGCTACTTTGCCTGGGGAAAAGATCAGGGTTGTGGAAGATATTGGCCATTTGTGGTAGATTAATTGCAAAAATATTCTGGAGTCTTCACCCTGTCCTAGAGCCGTATCTGTTGCAATGTGACTTTGCAGGTCCTCCTAACGGGACGTGGAGTCCACTTCCCCAGCCTTGAATCTGGGCTGGCCATGTGACCTGCTTTGGCCATTACAATGAGACAGGAGAGAAAAAGTGCCAGTTATGAATGTAGGCTTCCAAATAAACATGATCTGTGTGGACACATGGGAGGAGAGGAGAGTGAGGAGTCTGGACCCCCACAAACCAGTCTTGGCTCTGCCAATAACCTAGGAGGATACTCAGGGAAATGCCTTTCACCTCCTGGGCCCAGTTTCCTCATCTATGAGACAAAGAGATCCAACCAGGATAATCCTACAGATTCTTCTAGATCTTTATGATTTCATGTTCATGAACACTTTTAATGTATGTATGTTACACACAGCCATTCTCACCCAACTAGACTAAGGAATAAAATTAATTGCCAGCTATTGTGGAAAAATATTCTCTATGTGGAAATATTCTGCATGTGGAAGTGACACTCTAGCTGTTGTGTTCACATAGTTTTAGTAATCACTAACCACATGTTAAACCATCTTTGAAAATAGTCACTAAAAGAGGAAATACAATTTGCCAGGTGCTTTCATGCACCATTGTCTCATTTAATTCTCGCAATTCTGTCAGTTGGATTTTTCTTTTATTGAGACAGAGTCCTACTCTGTCGCCCAGGCTGGAGTGCAGTGGTGTGATCTCAGCTCACAGCAGCCTCCACCTCCTGGGCTCAAGCCATCCTCCCACCTTAGCCTCCCAAGTAAGTAGCTTGGACTACAGGCATGCACCACACTCCTGGCTAATTTTTATATATTTAGTAGAGGCAGGGTTTCGCCATATTTCCCAGGCTGGTCTCCAACTCCTGGGCTCGAGCAATCCACCCACCTTGACCTCCCAAAGCGCTGGGATTACAGGCATAAGCCACCGTGCCCTACCTGTAAGGTGGACATTATTAATATCATAATTTCTCTTAACTTTTGGGGAAACAAAGTCATATAGATTAAACAACCTCTGTGAGGTCACACAATTAGTGAATGGTAGGTGGGGCTGGGATTTAGACCCTGGTCCTACCCAGAATGCATACCCACCCCACTGGGCCACAGGGCCCTGCAACAGTTGGGGTATCTCACAGTGACATAGTCTGTTAAATTAGTTACCTACATGCATTCTAGTGTGAAGACAACCCAGTGAAACACCTTTAAAGCTGGAAAATTTTTTATACCTTAATTATTTTCCTCCCAACTTGAGGCCTAGGGACAAAGGCCATAATCAGGGTTTTCTTCTAACTCCTGTTTCTTTGGAACAGTTCTCCCAGGTATGGTCTGTCATGGTCAGGGATGCACATTTCGGAGAATCACATGTGAATGTTGTTTCCAAATGAGATGATATCTGACTTCATAAGGTACACTGATGAGTGGAAGAAAAAGATGTTCTTATAACTTTAAACTTTATTGGACATCAGTGCTGATAGTGTAAATTAATACTCTAATAATTCTACGATTATCTTAGAGTAAATAATAAAATATAAAGGTTGTACCTGTTTTGTATTTTAAAGAAGGTCACATTCATTACATGTAAAAATTTAAAATACGCTCCAATTTTTATAACCCTTGCTTAAAGTTTCTCTGTTTTATAATACAGACCTGATAAAAGGAAGAAATAGGCTTCTACTAAGAGAAACAGTTTCTGCTCATATCCGAGTCATTCAAGGTACAGACAACCCTATAAGGATGGCTGGTTTCGTGTTAGCCCCTTTTAGAGAGGAACAGAATATACCTAATTTCTTCTAGCACCAAAATAGACAATTACTCTAGAAGGATGGTTGTCTACAAACACTCTAATCCTACTCCGGAAACCAGGCAGTGAAACTATTGATTTCCCAACTCAGAGAAACTTTCAGCAAAAAACACAAAAACAAAATTCCAACGTAGATTTCTGCATTTAGGTGTGACAGAGTAGTTGATACCATATTTTCCCTCCTGCTGGGAACCATATGAAAACTAGATTTAAAAAGCTATTTTATGAAAGCTGTTTGAAAGCGCTAGAGAGGAAGTGGATAGCTAGGATTTGAAGGACCAATATCCTGAAACAAAGAGAAGTGAATTGTTTTCTAAATGCGTTCTCAGTAGCCTTTCCCCGTGGGGTGTTTGCAAATTCACAGTTCTGGCCATGGAAGCTGAATAGAAAGCAGCAGCCTAGAACCTTCAGCAAGTTTACTGGGACAGGGAGACAAAAATTGCAGTTCAGTGCTAACTATACAGCTAGGATTTGAGGGGTCAAAATCCCAGGAAAAAGGAACTACAAAAAAGTGAGCCTGAAATTCTATTTATAAACTTCTTCTAAGGCATTTGCTGACACCAAAGTTGAGCTTATAAGGTTCCAAAAAAATAAAATAAAATAAAAATAAAGAGGTGCAAACGGGCTAAAAAGCTAAGCAGCGATTCTGGCAGTTTCATATTTATGAGGAGACAGATACTAAAGTTCAGAATTCACCGTGGATGAAAGACCCTCATAAAGCCCAGCTCCTTCGCTTGAGCCCCCTGAACAGGCAATGCCTTAGGCAAACTGGTCGTAGAGCAGCGTCAGGGGGACAAGATGATCTGTCTGAATCTCTCTGTCTGATAGTGTGAGGAGGGTGTCCAGGCTGTGGGGTTTGGAGTGTCAGAGCTGGAACAACATGAAGACAGCTGCCCAGCACAGGGTGGGAAGGTGTCCATGCAGCAAGGGGAGGGTGAGAACCAGACCAGAGCCAGGTGAGAAGCACATTCACAAGGGGGAGCCCATCCTGGGTGTGCGGATCCCAAGCAGGGTGAGGAGGATATCCAGGGTGAGGGGCAAGAGCTGTCACGGGTGTCAGAGCCTAAGCCAGGTGAGGACCAGCATTCACATGGGGCCGGGGAGGCCCTGGGTGGGGTTTCAGAGCCTCAGCGGGGGAAAGGAGGGCCTCCGTGTCGAAGGCCAGCCTGACATTGGGTGTTGGAGCCTGAGCAGAGTGAGGAGGGTGTTCATACAGGAGACTGGTCTGAGGGGAAGAGTTGACGCCTGGACATGACTTTTGCATGAGGGAGGAGTGGATGGCAGTGATGTCAAACTGATTCCATACTGAATAGCTAGACATTTTAAGGATGATTGAAGCAAGGTTTCTCACTGTCAGAGAAGAGAGTACAAACCTGGAAAGGGATTAAACTAGAATGAGCACGGAGATGCTGGACTGGAACTCAAGGTATTGGTGTAAGCTAATAGTTCTCAATTTACATAGATAGATATAGAAATAAATATAGATAGAAATATATGTATGTTTGTATGCATATATATGCATACCATATACCCATATATATGCATACATACGTATTTTGTGTGTACACACATAATACATATGCATATATTTGTGTTACATAGACACTTGCTCTGTCTACTGAAAGGGCCTGGGAGAAGGAGCCCCCCATTAGTGAAGAGTTCAAGGGAAGCCTGGGACGTACTGTTGTGCCTGAAAGCCAGAAAGTGCTAAAAAAAAAAAAATGATGAGGATATGTCAAAAGGACAGAGAAACCAGCTTGAAAGGACTCCTACTAGCCAAATCAGGGACAATTTAAGCATCAAAATACATAGTGAATAGTAATAGATTATGACCATTGAATTCAATAGGATGGATGAGTGAGTATGGACCATGAGTCCATACTGATATAAAGAGGTAAACAAATTGAAAGTTTAATGAGCAGCAAGACATTTACGTACTCTAAAATGATTTTCCCATAGATATTCATTAATTATGAGGGACAATAGAGTGGCTTTAGCTACATATTGCGTGATTCTACATACATTCTTTAGCTACACACTGTATGATTCCATTTATATGACATTATCCTCTAAAGCACAAAGACAGTATGGAAAAGGCAAAACTGTAGGGATGGAGAACAGATCAGTGGTTGTTCGGTGTTAAGGGGTTGAGGGAGGGCTTTACTGCAAAGGAGCAGCATGAAAAACATTTTCTAGAGTGATGGAACTGTTCTATATCTTGACTACAATGGTGGTTACGTTGTTATATATATATATATATATATATGTCAAAACTCATAGAACTATGTGCCAAGAGTGATTTTTGCTGTGTGCAATTTTTTTTTTAAACCAAAAGAAGCAACCTTATAGTGGAAAAGCCTGGGAGACAACACTTTAATCAAACAATCAAAGTGAACCTTGTCAGTGATGAGACAAATTGAAACCTAAAAACAGAGGATGTAGCAAGAAAAACCAGCACCCACTTTTGTGATATTCCTGACAAAAATGCATAACCTGAATCTATGAGGAATCACCAGAGAAACCCAGATTAATTGGGATTCTACAAAATACCTGCCCTGTAATCAAAAGTGTCAAAGCCATGAAAGTAAAAAAAAAAAAAAAAAAAAAGGCTTTGTAAATTTTGTATACATATCCTTTACATATTTTGTTAGACTTACATCTATATATTTCTTTTTTTGAGTGATTGAAAATGCTATTGTGTTTTAAATTTTGGTTTTCACATGTTTGTTGCTAGTATATATGACGGATTTTTGTGTGTTGTCCCAAAGCTTTCTTAACTCCTTTATTAATTCTGAGACGTTAGCTTTTTTTTTTTTTTTTTTGAGACTCCTTGGTATTTTTCATATAGACAATCATATAATTTGCTAATAGAGACAGTTTTCTTTCTACCTTTCCAATCTGTATGCTTTTGATCTCGTTTTCTTACCTTATTGGTCTGGCTAGGATTACCAATATTGCTGAATAACAGTGATGAGAGGGGACATCTTTGTTTGATTCTGATCTTAAGATAAAAGCATTCAGTCTTTCACCATTTAATACAATGTTATCTGTAGGGTTTTTGTAGGTTCTCTTTATTAAGTTGAGAAAATTCCCCTTTATTGTTAGTTTGGTAAGAGTTTTGGGGTTTTGTTGTTGTTGTTGTTTAGTTGGTTTTTATCATGAATGGGTGTTGATTTTTGTCAAATGCTTTTTTTGTGAATTGACTGATGTGTTTATTATTTGTTTACATATTGCTAGATTCAATTTGCCAACATTTTGTTGAAGATTTTTCTTCTATGTTCGTAGGACATATTGGTCTGTTTTACTTTTTCTGTGCTTTCTTTGTCTGATTTTGGTATTAAAATGATAATGGCCTCATAAAAATGAGTTGGGAAGTATTTCTTCTTCTATTTTCTAAAAAAGATCGTATAGGATTGGTGTTAATTCTTTTTTAAACATTTAGTAGATTCAGCATAAAATGATTTGGCATCATTTCTCTCTTGCTGCTCATCCATTCTCATCCACTGAAACCATCTGGGCCTGGAGATTTATTGTTTAGACTTAAAAAATATGAATTCAATGTCTTTAATGGTTATAGGCATCTTTAAATTACCTATTTCATGTTGGATTAATTTTAGTAGTGGTCTTTTTAAATGAATTTAATGAATGGCTTCACTAACAATTTACCTAAATTATTGAATCTATGTGTGTAGAATTGTTCATAATATTCCTTTATCATCCTTTCAGTGTCTACAGAATCTGTAGTTTTATTCCTGATATTAGTAATTTGTGTCTTTGTTTTCTTTTTGTCAGTCTACTAAATGTTTGTTAATCTATTGATCTTTTCAAAGAGCTGGCTTTAGTTTCGCTGATTTTCTCTGATGTTTTTCTGCTCTTGTCTTTATTCTCTCATTCCTTCTACTCATGTTGCATTTATTTTTCTCTTCCTTTTCTAGTTTCTTAAGGTAAGAGCTTAGATTATTGATTTGAAACCATTTCTCTTTTCTATTATAATCATTTAGTTCTATACATTTGCCTCTTACCACTGCTTAAGCTGCATCCCACACATTTTAATATGCTTTATTTTTATGGTCAATGCATTTAAAAAATTTCCCTTAAGACTTTCTCCTTGATCTATGTATTATTTTAAAGTGTGTTATTTAATGTCAGGTGTTTGGAAAATTTTCTCTTATCTTTCTGTTTTTGATTTCTAGTTCAATTCCACTGTGGTTAGCAACACACTCTATATGATTTTTACTTTTTAAAAAAATTGTTGGTTTGGTTTTTTTGTTTGTTTGTTTTTTTGAGACAGAGTTTTGCCCTTGTCCCCCAGGCTGGAGTGCAATGGCGCGATCTTGGCTCACTGCAGCCTCCATCTCCTGGGTTCAAGCTGTTTTCCTGCCTCAGCCTCCCGAGTAGTTGGGATTACAGGCACGCCACTCTGCCTGGCTAAGTTTTGTATTTTTAGTAGAGACAGGATTTCCCCGTATTGGCCAGGCTGGTCTCGAACTCCTGACCCCAAGTGATCCACCTGCCTCGGCCTCTGAAAGTGCTGGGATTACAGGCATGAGCCACCACATCCAGCTGTGAGGTTTGTTTTATGACCCAGAATGTAGTCTGTCTTAGTGAATGTTCTGTGAGCTTGTTAGAATGTGTATTTGGCTGTTGTGACTGGAATGTTGTATAAACATTAATTAGACCCTGTTGATTGATGGTGTTGTTTAGTCCTGCATTCTTGCTGTTTCTGTTCATAGTTCTTTCAGTTGTTAAGAATGGGGTGTTGATGTATTTTAGTATAATTGTAGATTTATGTCTCCTTTTAGTTTGGCCAATTTTTGCTTTATATATTTTGAAGTTCCATTGTTTTGGGCATAAATATTTAGGAATGCTATGTCTTCTTGGTGAATAGACTCCTTTATCACTGGGTAATGACCTCTTTTTCTCACGGTAAAATTCTTTATTCTTAAATCTACTTGATTTGATGTTAACATTGCCACCCTTGCTTTCTTTTGATTGATATTTATATGGTATATCTTTTCCATGCATTTACTTTTAATTTACCTACATCATTATTCTTATAAATAGCATATAGTTGAATCACATTTTTTGAAAATACATTCTGCCAATTTTTTCTTTTAATTGGTGTATTTAGATCATTTACACTTAATGGAAACTATTGATACATTAGGGCTCAAGACTACCAATTTTTTTTTTTGTTTTTTGTTTATTCCTTCTGTTTTTCTGTTTCTCTTTTTTGCTTTTCTGTCTTCTTGTAGGTTGCTTGAACATTTTTAGTCTATTTGATTTATCTATGGTGTTTTTGAAGGTATCTCTTTCATAGTTTTTTCAGTGGTTACTCTAGGTATTGTATTATTCATTCATAACTTAGCAGTGTTCACTGGTATCAAAATTTTACTACTTTGAGTAAAGTGTAAAACCCTATAGGTTCCTTTATCCCCTCCTTATAATATAATTATCTTAAATATTTGCTCACATATATTGAGAACCATATTGCACAGTGTTATAATTTTTGCTTTGACCATCAAATATAATTTAGAAAACCCAAGAGGAGGGTAGCTTATATTTACATATTCTATTCTTTTTGTCATCCTTTCTTCGTTCTTCATGTTTCACATTTCCTTCTTTTGTCATTTCCTTTTTGTTTGAAGAACTTTCTTTAGCTATTCTTTTAGTGTAGGTCTGCCAGTATCAAATTCTGTTAGCTTTCCTTTATCTGAGAATGTCTTGACTTCCCCTTCCTTATTGAAGGACATTTTTGATGGGTATAAAATTCTAAGCTGACTTTTTTTTTTTGAGACTGAATCTCTCTCTATCGCCCAGGCTGGAATGCAGTGGTGTGATCTTGGCTCACTGCAACCTCCACCTCCCAGGATGAAGCGATTCTCATGCCTCAGCCTCCTGAGTAGCTGGGATTACAGGCGCCCACCACTACGCCTGGGTAATTTTTGTATTTTTAGTAGAGACAGGGTTTTGCCATGTTGGCCAGGCTGGTCTCGAACTCCTGACCTCAAGTGATCCACCTACCTCGACCTCCCAAAGTGCTGAGATTAAAGGTGTGAGCCACTGCGCCAGGTTGACAGTTTTTAATCTTAGCACTTGAAAAATGTTGTGCCACTTCCTTGTGGCCCCCATGGTTTCTGATGAAAAATCCACTGTCATTCAAATTGTTGTTCCTCTATAATTAATGCATCATTTCTCTCTCACTGCTTTTTTTTTTCTTTTGAGACAGAGTCTCGCCCTCTCACCAGGCTGGAGTTCAGTGGTGTGATCTCTGCTCACTGCAACCTCTGACTCCCTGGTTCAAGCGATTCTCCTGCCTCAGCCTCCTGAGTAGCTGGGATTACAGGCATGTGCCACCAAGCCCAGCTAATTTTTGTATTTTTAGTAGAGACAGGGTTTCACCATGTTGGCCAGGATGGTCTCAGTCTCCTGACCTTGTGATTCCCCTGCTTCGGCCTCCCAAAGTGCTGGGATTACAGGCATGAGTTACTGTGCCTGGCCCTCTCTCACTTCTTTTGATATTTTTCTTTGTCTTTAGTTTTCAGAAGTTTGAGCATAATGTGTCTCGGTGTGATTGTCTCTGGGCTTATTCAATTTGGGATCTTGCTCAACTTCCTGAATCTGTAGGTTTATATATTTTGCCAAATTTGAGAATTTTGCAGCCATTATGTTTAAAATATTTTTTCTGCTCCGTCTTTCTTTTTCCTCTCTTTTTCAGTCTTAATAAGGTGACATTTAATATTTTATTTTTCTCCTATAGGTCCCTGAGTCTCTGTTCATTTTTTTATCAGTCTATTTTCTGTCTGTTGATCAGGTTTAATCATTTTTGTCCTTTTAGCTTTAGGTTCACTGAGTCTTTCTTCTGTCTTCTCCATTTTATTAAGCCATCCACTGAGTTTTAAGAAATTCAAGTTGTTGGCTGGGCGCGGTGGCTCAAGCCTGTAATCCTAGCACTTTGGGAGGCTGAGACGGGCGGATCACGAGGTCAGGAGATCGAGACCATCCTGGCTAACACGGTGAAACCCCGTCTCTACTAAAAAATACAAAAAACTAGCCGGGCGAGGTGGCAGGCGCCTGTAGTCCCAGCTACTCGGGAGGCTGAGGCAGGAGAATGGCGTGAGCCCGGGAGGCGGAGCTTGCAGTGAGCTGAGATCCGGCCACTGCACTCCAGCCTGGGTGACAGAGCGAGACTCCGTCTCAAAAAAAAAAAAAAAAAAAAAAAGAAATTCAAGTTGTTGCATTATTTAATTCTAAAATTTTCATGTAGTCATTTTTTGTATCTCATATTTCACTGAATTTTTGTTAAACAACTTAAAATATTTCATCCCTGAATAGTGCAATATACATCTGTATCAATCAGCTTTTACTACATTATACTGCTATAAAAAGTAACCTCCAGACCTCAGCAGCTTTCAGGAAAAAAAGATTTACTTTTCTTCACATTACATGTAAGCTGCTGGTCATACTGCAGCCTTTGGATAGGCTATGGGTCTGCTCTACTTGTCTCTTCATCCTGGGACACAGGCTGAAGGAGCAACCTCTATCTGGGTCATACCATTTTCATGGAAGAAGGAAAAGAATAAGAGAGCAGACAGAAACTTGCAGTGCCACTTCAGGCTTCTGCCGGAACCAGCAAACTGTCACCTTTGCTTACATTTTACCTATCAAATATCAGCATGATGTCAGTGGAGTAAGGAAATAGATTCCTTCTATAAGAAAGCTACAAATCACAGGGCAAGAGAAGTGGGGAGGGAAGGATGTATAATCCTCACCCAGGGAAGAGGGATTATGTAATTGAGAATAATAATAGATTCCTACAGCGTTCACAAATAGTAAGTACATTTTCCTACTTAATCACAACACATTGTCACCTCTGACAAAATTAACAATAATTATTTTTCTTTTCTTTCCTTTTTTTTTTTTTTGAGACTAATTCTTGTGTTGTCACCTGGGCTACAGTGTAGTGGGATGATCATAGCTCACTGCAGCCTCAAACTCCTGGGCTCAGCAACCTCAGCCTCCTGAGTAGCTGGGACTACAGGTGCATGCCACCATGTCCCCTGTAGATGGGGACTCACTATTTTGCCCAGGCTTGTCTCAAACTCTTGGGCTTAAGTGATCTTCCCATTTTGGCTCCCAAAGTGTTGGGATTACATGCATGAGCCATTACACCAGGCCGACAACAATTCTTTAATATCATCTAATACCTAGTCTGTGCTCAAATTTTCCAGTTATCTCCAAAATATACTTAAAATTTAATTTATTGAAACCAGGATATAACCAAGGACCAATGTAACATGGTTACATGTTTTAAAGGGAGTGCAGTGGTGCAGTCTTGGCTCACTGCAACCTCTTCAAGTGATTCTCCTGCCTCAGCCTCCTGTGTAACTGGGATTACAGACATGTGCCACCATGCCTGGCTATTTTTTTGTATTTTTAGTAGGGATGGGGTTTCACTATGTTGCCCAGGCTGGTCTCGAACTCCTGGCCTCAAGTGATCTACCAGCCTCAGCCTCCCACAGTGCTGGCATTACAAGCGTGAGCTTCCATTGCTGACTGAGTTGTTGTTTAAATTACACCATACTAGGAGGCATGTGATGTCTTGTTGTCTCACCATGAAGGATGACAAGATTGATCATTGAGTTAAGATTTTTAGCAACCTAATTCCTCCAATGTAAAGGTGATATTTTCCCTCTTTTAATCGTCAAATGATCTGTTGTGTGAAACTTGTGAACTATGTGAATATTCAGTTTCTCACCAACTTTTCATTCAAAGGCTTTAGCACCCACAGATAAGTCTATCTGAATTAATCATTTTTTCAGCTGTAATAAAATTATAACTTTCTATAATTATTTTTGCATTTGTTAGCTGTCAAACAGTATGCCCTTTCTGTGTAAAGAAGGGCTTTCCTCATCAGTATATAGTGTCATTTATGAGACAGACAGATATTAAAAATAAAACTCTTAGGATTCTATATATTGAGTTTTTAATCTTACTTTTTAAACATTAATATTATATCATAAGTACTTTTCTATATACTTATTTCAAAAATATCATTTTGATGGTTATGCAAAATGTATTATGGTGATGATGACTATGATGAGCATGAATCTAACAAAAATGTATGGAATTTATATGCTGAACATTACAAAATAGTTTCTCATGTTTTCTTGACTTTCACATCTCTGACTCTTTAAAAAAATTATAGGGCAAGTATTTTGCAGAATGTCAGTCAATTTGGTTTTGTGGTTAGATTCAGGTTATTCATCTAGAATTTCTAGAATTCTGGAATGTCTACTTGGGTTTTTAAAAATGTTTTCCCATTTTTCTATTGAGATTCCCTACTTAAGATATTTATACCTGAGCCAGGCATGGTGGCTTATATCTGTAAACCCAGCTACTCAGGAGGCTGGAGCAGGAGAATTGCTTGAGCCCAGGAGCTTGAGGCTGCAGTGAGCTATGATCATGACACTGCACTCCAGCCTGGGTGACAGTGAGACCCTGTCTCTAAAAAAAAGGAAGTTAAAAGAGGATATTAATATTTGTTTTAAGGCCCTTCTCAGCTAGTTTCAACATCTGAGTTATTTGTGAGTCTGCTTCCACTGATGTCTTGATTACAGGTCACACTTTTTGCTTCTATGCATGTCTAGTCATTTTTAAAATCATGTATTGGTTGGTTTGAATAATATGTTGTGGAAACTCTGGGTTACGGTATCTTCCTCCAAAGAGCATTACGTTTTGTTATGGCAGTGATTAAATTGCTGGCAAATCAACTCGATCCCGTGGGGCTTAGTTTTAGGCTTTGTTAGGGTAGATATATTCCTTTTGCCCTTGGTTCCAGGATGTGGTCTTTATCCCTAAGGTCTGGTAAGGTGTGGTCCTTTTGACATTTCAGTGGAAAGCCCATTGTATTTATTTACCCAATTCCATTTTTAAAAATTTTATTTTAAATTTAAATTTATTTATTTTTGAGATGGAGTCTTGCTCTGTTGTCTAGGCTGGAGTGCAGGGGCATGATCACGGCTCCCTGCAACCTCTGCCTCCCAGTTTCAAGAGATTCTCTTGCCTCAGCCTCCCGAGTAGCTGGAATTACAGGTGTGCATCACCACGCCCAGCTAATTTTTGTATTTTAGTAGAATCTGGGTTTCACCATATTGGCCAGGCTCATCTCAAACTCCTGACCTCAAGTAATCCTCCTGCCTCAGCCTCCCAAAGTGCTGGGATTACAGGCATGAGTCACAGCACTCGGCCTATTCCAATATTTTTGTTTGATTTAAATGCCAAACTTTATCTCCTAGACAGCTGCTAAAATCTCATCTCAGTTCTTTAGCCTCCTCCTTTTTCCTAGGTTTCTTGGAGTCTTGTCCTGTGGATACACAATTTAGGAATCAGTCAAAGATCTGAGGAAAATTTATGTGAACATTATGGATCTGTTTCCTTTGTGACTTTCTCCTTTCTAGGATTCTCCAACTCAATTTCCAATGCCTCTAGATCATTTCTTAAACTCTGATTTCTGTCTCATCAGCCTACTAAAGGTGCCAGTCTCTGCTTCAGCTCAATTTCTCCAGATACTGCAGTGAACTGGGAAGTGCGCTAGAGGAAAAGCTGATTTAAACGTGGACCTCACCCAGGGAGCTTTCCTTTTTCAAGAATAATATTCGTTCTCATCATTTCCCAGCTTCAGCTGCCCTCCAGTGCCTTCACATGGTTGTTTTTTTATGTTTTGTTTAGAATTTGTAATGGTTAGTGGCAGAAGAATTAGTTCAATACAGGCTACTCCTTTAAAACATGAACTGGAACTGGATAAATGTTTTGAGTCAAGACACTTGAAATTAAGTCTAAAGATGAAGAAGTAAATTAAATAAGCAGTATTAATATTTATATGCTAACGATTTTGTTTCTGTTTGGTTCTTTAGATGTTGGTAATGTTTAATAGCATTTAGCATACTAGATTTGAGATTCTAACTTACAATGTGTAAATGAGTTTGGTTTAAACTTGTTATTTAATGTTTAAGTCTCACTTATTTTATAAACAATAGAGGAATAAAGGCATTTAAGACTCATCAATTTATATTTAACTTATTAAATTTGAAGTATTACTTAAAGACACTGGAAGGATCTCTTTGTTAATGAGATAATTGAAATGCATTAAAAAATTTATTATATTAAATTTTAAAATTCAATTTGAAATAATTAAAGCATTTAATTAAATTTGTAAATGGGACCAAAATTAATCCAAGCTCCTTATAAGCAATTATTAAAATTCTCTAGATGTATAAGGAGAATAAGAGCATGATTAATATTTTAAATTGAACTGCAGTTTTTGCATTTGTAGCTTTAATTAATTGAATAATTAATTTTAAACCAACATTCTAAATGAGTATTTATTGACATAGATTAAGTGCATGGGTTTGGAGTCTCTAAGACTTGATTAAAATTGCTCCAGATCACAATTTACTTAACATCTGTCATCCTCAATTTTTTAGCTGTAAAATGGGAATAATGATTCCGCCCTGAAATTATATGTCGCAGTAATTAATAACTCTAATAATGATGATAACAATGATTAATGATAGCATATGTTTAAGGAAAGCTATTGAACAATGTGTATGGTATGATTCCATTTTTTGGTCAAAAAAAAAAAAAGTTATGCAAGCGTAGGTGTAAAAAAATCTCCAGGAGGTTACCTAGGTTTAATTTTTCCATGTCATTCTCATTTCTAATTTTCTAATAGTGTATATCTATTATATTATATCTATTTGCACTCACAAGTAGATATAATAGATGTACATCTATTATAATATGTCTATGCAAATAGATGTGTGTATTCACATATAAAAATTTTAGTTGTAGTTAATTATTTTGTGGGGTGGGATTATGAATAATTTTTACTATATGTTATTTAATTTTATTAATTTTCTTTGTTGGACAGATATATAAGTAGAACAAACATACACCTGAGCATTTTAGTTATTTATGTATTTATTATTTATTTATTTATTTATTTTGAGATAGTCTCACTCTGTCACCCAGCCTGGAGTGCAGTGGCGCGATCTCTGCTCACTGCAACCTCCGCCTCCTGGGTTCAAGCGATTCTCCTGCCTCAGCCTCCCGAGTAGCTGGGACTACAGACGTGTGCGACCACGCTCGGCTATTTTTGTATTTTTAGTAGAGAAAGGATTTTACTATGTTGGCCAGGCATTCTTCAACTCCTGAGCTCAAGTATTTTGCCCACCTCAGTCTCCCAAAGTGCTGGGATTACAGATGTGAGCCACCACGCCCAGCCCACCTGAGCATTTTAAAGTCATGAAAGGGACTTTTTTCTTCTTTTTTTCTTTCTTTTTTTACTTTTAATACTACGTGAAGACCATACCGCCAGGGTTGAGGGAGAAGGAAGGAAGTTATGCTCAGTATAGTCCATCATCACAGCCATCCAGAGGTTCCTAATCCTTCCGTGGTGGTGCTCAGTTGCAGCACCTTCACTGAATAAAGAACGCCCTTGAGGCTGGGTGCAGACTGACTCCCTGTATCTGCTTCCTTTCTGACAGCCAATGTGCTCTTGCTTCACACTGTAAAGGAGGTGTATGTCTGGAGAGAGGCTTCTAAGTAGGAAAGATCTTTAACTCTTTTCCTCTTCTTTGACCATCCCCTTTCACTTTCAACTCTCTCTCTTAAAGATTTTCATTACTCCTGAGGCCTCCCGAATGCCCCCGAGAATAAATTTCCAAATCCGTCTCTTAAATTCCTTCCTCTTCCCAGGACCCCAACCAGGCTATCCAAACATCTATCTACCTGATGTTCCCATCTCAAATACAACAAATCACACATGAGTTTCACAGCCTAAAAACCAGATTTTCGTTCTTTTTTTTCTAATAATGGTTAACAGGACCTTCAGTTATTTTATTTATTTATTTATTTTGAGATTAGGGTCTCGCTCTGGTGCCCAGACTGGAGTGCAGTGGTGTGATCTTGGCTCACTGAAGCCTCGACTTCCCAGGCTCAAGTGAGTCTCCCATCTCAGCCTCCTAACTAGCTGGGACTACAGATATGCACCATGACACCTGGCTAATTTTTAAATTTTTTGTAGAGACCGCATCTCCCTGTGTTGCCCAGGCTAGTCTTGACCTCCTGGGCTCAAGCAATCCTCCTGCTTCAGCCTCCCAAAGTACTGGGAATATAGGCGTGAGCTACCGTGCGTGGCCAATCACCAGTTATTTACTTAACTAGGCAAGTGTACTCAGCTTCACCTCATATGTCATTCTCTTCCCTAGGGCCTTTCCTGACTTCCTCTCTCCCAGAGAGTACACTGTCTCTCACCTGGGCCATCGAGGCTCCATGACACCTAGGACACACACTGCTGAGCACCTCTCACTTTGGACTGTCACTCTTTGCTTAGATATTTTTGTCCCTGACAAGATTGTCCCTGTCAAAACCAGCACTGTCTCAGGGTATCCCTAGCACTGACCACAATGCCTATAAGATGATCTGGTCATTTGTTCATTTCTTGAAACAAAAGAAATGCATTATAAGCCTTAAAAATTTCCTCTCCCCACTGAGCAGAGGCAAATATTCTTCATAGGAGAATACCAAATACTGTATGAAGACACCCCCACTCCCTACCCCAAGTCTGGGCTTGACATAGTGACTCACTTCCAAAGAAGCTAGAAAGGGAAAAACAGTGTTTGTATATAGTATAGGAACCTGGCAAATATCCCCTTAATCCAGTGATGAAGGTTAATGTCATTGGCAATGTCGTGTTGATATCCATGTATCCTGATATGATGTGACGAGAAAGGCCCTTCATCTCCGTGGTATTCATCTCCAAACCCATAACCAGGAGAAAACACCTGACAAACCCAAACTGAGGGACATTCTGTAAATACCTGACTGGTGCTCCTCAAAATTGTCAAGGTTATTAAGAAAAAGAAAAACAAAAACAAGGAAATATTGAGTAACTGTCACAGACCAGAGAAGATGAAGCAGACATGATACCTAAATGTAATATGAGATCCTGGAGTACATCCTGGAAGAGAAAAAGGGAAGCAGTGAAAAAACTGGTGAAATCCAAACTAAGTTTGGAGTTTGATTAATAATAATGTATCAAGTGCATAAGTGCACATGTTGGCTTTTTAATTTTGACAAGGGCACCATGGCAATTTAAGATGATAACATTTGGGGAAACTGAAACTGGGTAAAGGAGCTTTCTGTGTTGGATTCATCAGCTTTTCTGTAAGTCTAATATTATCCCAAAATAAAAAGTTTATTTAACAAATTCACTTCCCCCGTACAACACCTTTACACCCCCTCTAAAGGCCAAAAGGTCAAACATCTCTATCTGGATACAAATAGAATCCATTAGTTAGATAGTATGTAGTAGAATTGAGCTATGAAAGCAACATTTTATTTTTATTCTGTACTGATTATCTGGTCTGTGCAGGAGAATGGCAATTGTTTGCCCTATCCATCCTTCACTAACAGAACCCATGCTGGCGCCCAGCCTAATGACTACACCTACCTGCCTCCCTTATTGCCTGGGGTGACCCCATGACTAACCTCTTCTCAGTGCCATGGAGAGAGAAGTGTGTGACACTTCCAAGTAGTCTCCTTCAAAGGGATGGGTAAGCACTTCCCTTCTTCTTACCTGCTGGCATGTGTGAGAATGGGAAGGATGGGAGGTGGCACACTGAGACAGACCAAGGAACCCAAGAGCATGAACCTGGGTCACACTGAGCTTGATTGAGACACATCATACACATCCATTTTTTTAAAAACTGGAAAATTCAGAAAGTAGATAGGTACATATGGAAGAAAATAAGAATGACCTGTAATTTTGCCACCTGGAAATAGCTTGTTTTGACATATGTAGTATCGTGTATGAGATACATAGACACATATGAGATTAAAATCCCACAATCCTATACATCCAGTGTTGCATCTTACCTTTAAACCTTAATATTATATCATGAGTACTTTCTATATATTTTTAGAAAATGTTGTTTGGATGTTTGTGTAACATGCATTATGGTGCTGAAGGACCATGGTGAGTATGAATTTGGCGTCACACAGACCTTAGTTCAAGTCTCATTTAGGCCCTTGGCTAGCTGTGTGACCTCAGGCAAATTGTGCCACCTCCCTGTAAAATGAAGGTAAATAAAAGACTTGCCTTTTAGAGTTGTTGGAAGGATTGAATAAGTTAATGTATGTAAAATCTCTAGCGCAGGGCCTGGATCATAGTAAATTCTTAATAAATATAAACTACTGTGATTAACATTATTCTTTAAAAAATTTTTGTGACAAGGTCTTGCTCTGTCACCCAGGTGGCAGCGCAGTGGCACAATCTCAGCTCACTACAGCCTCGACCTCCTGGGCTTAACTTATCTTCCTACCTCAGCCTCCTGAGTAGCTGGGACTACAGGTGTGCAACATCATGCTTGGCTTATTTTTGTATTTTTTTTTAGAGGTGAGTTTTCACCATGTTGTCTAGGCTGGTATTGAACTCCTGGGCTCAAGAAATCCATCCACCTCAGCCTCCCAAAGTGGTGAGTACTTGAAATCAAAAAAATAATAATGCAAGGAATTGATCATAAAGGTGATGTGAAAGCTGAGAAATAAAATAGGAAAATGAAATAACCCAAAGATTAGCAGCAGTTAGACAGCACTACCACATTAGGTGGAAGGAGAGAGGGAAAATGTGCTGTAACCAGAGTGCAGGGCCAGAGTTACCTGGCAGAAGCTAGAATTATGGTAGACCTTTTCTGTGGGACATAGACCCATGGAGGAAATTCAGCTATTTCTGGAGATGCCATTTGTGGTAAAGAGGGCCGGGGAAAAATACGCTGGATTGGCCCTCCCACCCACTTTGTAATCTCCTTCTAGCACCCTTCAACCCATTCAGAAGCCTGGGAAATGGGATCTTAGCCTCCTTGAGCTACAAAGCAAAGCAGGGGAAGAGGATCTGATGGAAATAGCTCTAAATGGAATGGATCTGATGGAAACAGACCCAGGACTGGCACAGTCCACCCCTTTTACTATTCAGCATTTATTCTCATCCTTCCACCTCTATTTAACAAAACCAAACATGAAGCCCCTGTATCCTACAAATGAAGAGGCTTTCTTCTTTCCTCCAACAAGAAGAGGTGCAAATCTCTCTAGTCATAATGTCCACTTCATGCCCAAGATGTCCAGGTGAATTTCAGTCCTCCCCATCTAGTTTGAACGTTACTTCTCACGGTCTGTTGAACTTATTGTAAAATTAAGCACCACCAATACTTCTTATATAAAATACACAAGGAAGAGGCAGGGGGAAAAAGATATCAATCATGAATACGTACATAAAAATATTCATAGATACTTCAGTTCTCATTTCTATAACTGGTCACAAGGTCATTCCACTTCTCATTCCATGTTACCCTGGCCCTCAGCCAGTACCTTGGCTAGTTGGGGTTATTTGCTTGGTGGAAAATGCCTTCATACCTGAATGGCCTGAGTCTTTGGTATTCTTTGAGTTGCTTTAGTGTTTTATTGTTTGTTTCTTTTTGGTTTTTGAGAGGGAGTCTTGCTCTGTCACCCATGCTGGAGTGTAGTGGTGCGATCTAGGCTCACTGCAGCCTCTGGTTCCTGGGTTCAAGTCGTTCTCCTGTCTTAGCCTCCTGAGTAGCTGAAATTACAGGTACCCACCACCATGCCAGGCTAATTTTTGTATTTTTAGTAGAGACAGGGTTTCACCACGTTGGCCAGGCTGGTCTTGAACTCCTGACCTCAAGTGATCCGCCTGCCTTGGCCTTCCAACGTGCTGGGTGAGTCACTGGGCCTGCTGAGTTACTTTAGCTTTAATTGACCTTTAATACTGGATGTGCAGTTACTATCCTTGAAATATTTTCCTATTCTAAGTGGCACCCCAGTGACTCCTGAGGTTTCAGGTACAGTGGTCCTTTCTGTAGCAACACAATTTTCCCTTGATACTTGGTACTACCTACCCCAAACAGCACAGTTATCCTTCCTCAGACTGTGAGAGACTCAACTTCAACTTTAATGGAAGTATTATTATATCTCCTGAATGAGCAGAGCCCAGGATTTGGGGATGGGAAGCAAGAATTCTTCCAGTGATTTTATCAGTTGTAATAATGAGGGGGGACCACTCCCAATTTTACCCCATGGTTCCCAGACTTTTTAGGGTAGCAGTTCAATGTTGCAGATGTTGTCTCCTGGAATATAACCACAGAAAGCCTTTAACATGTCATTCTCTGTTTTGTTGGGTTGCCTATTTCTGAGTGAGGGGGTATGTGATGATATCAGTGAATTCCATGAGCAGAAGCCCACTGCTGCATTTTTATTGCTATGGAGCGAGTACTGTGGTAAAAATAAATAAATAAATAAAATTGTATGGGTTTTAATGATGGTAAATAAGATTTTCTGTAACTCCATAGATGACTATGTTGGCAAACACATAGTGGTCAGGGAAGACAAACCAGCACCCTCAAATAGGTGTTTGTTTCAATTAGGACAAATTGATAAGTACAGTAGAACAAAATTGCTAGTGGGTGGTTGACTGGTCACCCTGGGAAATGGTGTTCAGTCTTTTGCTATTAGTTGCCCCAAGATAGATCCATAATCGCATTTGCTTGATGTGGCCACCTTTTATTTAAGAGCCTCTTCTACAATGGATGCCCTTTACATGAGGCACACATGTCCTCACACTCTAGGTCTATTTCATATATCCATCCTCGTAACTCTTACCCAGACTTTATTGTCACCAATCTTACAATCTTGCTTTTACCAAGTTCCTAACCAGGTGGCCACACTGTTGGCCACTGCCTAAAACTCAAGGTAGATTTCTTCGTTTATCAGGGCATTCTCCTTCCGTCTGCTGTGGACAACCAGATGAATTACTCTCAGTTCTTTCTGTGGGGCAATGAGGTTCCTCATAAGGGCACAGATTGAATTGAGGGAGGACCAGCACTATAGCTGAAGGTGGCCGATGTCACTTGCATGTGCCTTCCAGACCTACTTGAACCTGATCTCACAGCTACCACCTCCGTTTGATAAGAGTTTGTTTCTGCAGACACCAAACCTTAAGACTTAGAGGATCAGAGAACACTCACTTTATGGTGGGAAACTCAAGCCACACAGTCACTCAGTCTTATGGTAGAGTGGATACTGTGGCACTCAGCTCACATCTCCCAATCTAGGATTGAAGCTGCCATAGCTGAGCTTCCTGTGGAATTTCCTGAAAGCTCACGGGAACAGCTTTGCCCAAGGTTACATGGTTCCCACATCTAATACCTGGTTGATATGGCAACACTGGCACCTGTTCCCTTTCAAGGCAGGACAACTCAATAGGGACATCCCAATCTGAGTTCCCTGTGTGAGCAGCTGAGGCCTCTGTTGCCACAATCACAGTTCACCTTCTTCCTCTGTCTCTCTTACTCTCTAACCAATCCTGTCTCTCTTACTCTGTAACAGATTGTTGCTCCCAAACGCAGTCTCCAATATACCTTCTGTTCATCAAACCCCATCTTAGAATTGGCTTCCTGGGGAAACAACCAAATAGTCAAATGTTCAGAATCTACAAAGTCCTTCAGGTGAACCAGGGTCTTCTTCTCAAAGTAAGATTAGTTGTCAGCTCAGGAAGGTGTAGCTTTGCTTCAATACACTATGGGACTGTGCTAGGGTTCTCTTATTGGGACTTCCCTGTTCCATACAGCCCTTTTATTTACCACAGACCTCCAAGTACTGTTAGATCTGTTGGGTCACAGTCCTGAGCCCCAGGCAGCATGGCCTATGCCACACCTGGACTCACTATAGAACCTGGTCTTGCTTTGGACCTCACCTAAAGCTCAGCCTTAACAAATTACTTGTTAGATGGATTGGAGCATCACACCCAATCTATAGCCTCTAAAATCCAAAGAAGCTCAGGAATGATCCAGATAGTTCAATAAAACACATGAATTTTACAAATGTGTCTTATATACTGATGTCTACTATATGGCAGTGACTCTGGGAGATGCAGGAAAGAAATGAGAAATGGTTCAACCTTTGAAGGATTTGGTCTAGTCAATTATGCAGCAATGTGAGCCAAGGCGATGACACTTGGTGGACAGTGCCACATGGCGTTTATGTATGAAGTGCCATGAGAGAGCAAGGAGAGAGTAATCATTCCTGCCCTGCCAGGCCGGGTGAGAAAAGTGGGTGATATCTGGTCATATTAAACTGTAAGCTGATCAACTCAATAAACAACAAAATATCTTATACCAAATATAAAAGGTGTTAAGATATTTCATAACTCTGAGAGTTAAGCTGTTCCCAAGTATGTAATTTATATATCAGATACACTTTTTCTTGGTTTGGATCCTAAAAATGCGACAGAATGACTTTCTGTTCATTTACAAAAGGAGAATTTTTAAAAACCAGATAATTTCTGATTGCTCTTCAGAACAATGACAATATAATCCTCACCATTGTCACCTTCTGTTCACAGCCTGTCACTGAGTAGAGATAAACAACTACACACTTAATTATAAGTTATGTGCTAATTTGGGCATGCCAAGTATCATACTATTGGATGTATAATATTGGCCCAAGTTTTGAGAGTTGAGTACAGCCTTTCTTTTGTCTTTTATTGCCAAATCAGATGCAAGATATTCAGGACACTCTAGCGTTAATTCCTATTCACTATTTCTAATTATTTAAAAACTAAGATGTCATCTTGAAAATAAAGTAGGGAAATGTTCAGCTACTTGAGAGAACAATCTGTACACAACATCTTGTATACACTTAGGTCAAATACAAGACTGAATAATTTATATTTTCCTAGTGACAGCAAAGACTATTTTGGACTTTCTTTACAAAAAAGGACTTCTTGGCTGGGTGCAGTGGCTCACGGCTATAATCCCAGCACTTTGGGAGGCCGAGGGGGGTGGATCATGAGGTCAGGAGATTGAGACCATCCTGGCTAACACGGTGAAACCCCGTCTCTACTAAAAATACAAAAACAAAATTAGCCGGGTGTGGTGGCGGGCGCCTGTAGTCCCAGCTACTCGGGAGGCTGAGGCAGGAGAATGGCGTGAAGCCGGGAGGCGGAGCTTGCAGTGAGCCGAGATCATGCCACTGCACTCCAGCCTGGGTGACAGAGCAAGACTCTGTCTCAAAAAAAAAAAAAAAAAAAGAAATTCTTCTGATGCCTACTTTCTAAACTAACACACACACACACACACGCACACACAGATGTAAATGCTTTGCTTCATAATCTCATAGCAATGTCTTAGGTTTAGTGTGTATGTGAAGGAATGGTAGTGGCTAACAATAGTGGGTGTAAATAATGTATAGACATGCACTGCATAACAATGTGTCAGTCGACAGCAGACCACATATATGACCATGGCCCCAAAAGACTATAATGCAGCTGCCCTATACAGGTGTACCATTTTTTCTTTTATACTATATTTTTACTGTACCATTTCTATGTTTAGAGGTGTTTAGATACACAGACACCATTTTGTTACAGTTGCCTATGGTATTCAGTACAGTTGTGTGCTGTACGAGTTTGTAGCCTAGAAACGATGGGTTATACCACGTAGTCTAGGTGGTCTAGGTGTGTAGTGGCCTATCCCTTCTAGGTTTGTATAACCACACTCTGTGATGTTCACACAACAACAAAATCACCAAATAATGCATTTCTCAGAACGTATCCCCATCCTTAAGCAAGGCATTACTGTATCTCCAACAGTCTTCTTGATAACTTCAAGTCTTTTTAGCTGACTTTTTGACAGACCTGATTATTTGATGGTTGCTGTTTGTAACCTTGCAAACAGGCAGGAGATGTGTCAGGTTTGCCATTCTCTTCTTGTGCACTTGTGCTTGCTTTTTTAGTGTCATCTTTGATCCAAGGTTCCTTTGAAGGTCCAATTTTATAACATTTGTCCATCTTGGGAGGGTTGCTTAGGTTAACAAGAAATGATTTAATTTGTAAATCCATGTAACTTACTGCCTGCAAACCTCAGTGCTTTGCCGTGAGCTGAAAGAGAGGAAAATCTCAAGGGCACCATCACGTTGGCCACTCGGAGTTGTGGAGCCTTCTGTGGTCCCTCAGCTTCCCGGGGTTCCCACGAATAACATGTGGTTGTCACATGTTGGGATGAGAGTGCTAGTGTCAATCTGATTATTGCAAAATTGAGAAGGGGCAAAAATCCATTCAAACTGCAAGACAGACCAATGGATTTTAACATGACTGCGTACTAAAAGTTTATTGATATGGTTTCAGATTTCTTCCCTGCAACTAACCTTACAAAGCGGCCACAATGATCTGTAAAGGCTACTGACATATTCCTCCCCTCTCCAATTCCTCATCCGTGTGAGCTTGGATTATCTTCATATATTTCTGCCAAACAGCGTTTCACAGCAAATTAAATGCCGAAGCAGATAAAAGAATCTGGCTGTCTTCTATTTGGCCAGACACTAAGAAGATTTGCAAAGTAATGATTTAGTTTTCTCACTAAAATTTTTTTGTGTCTTGAGAAATACAGTCATTTCTAATAAAATGTATGTTTCTATGTGAATATTCAGTGGGGTCCTTGTTATTTTAAAACAAATAAATATTTTTAACAATTCTCATTTAATTTTTAATATCTATGTTATTGTTAGAGGAAATCTTAAATAAAAGCTCTTAGGATTTTCAGTAATTATGCAGACACAAAAAGGTGGAGAAAATGAATGTATAACTGACATTAACAATATGGATAAATTTTATTAGCATAATAAGGAGTAAACATAAGTTTTGGAAGACTGCTATGATGTCCTTTTTAAAAATAACTTTATTTTTTTAGAGCAGTTTTAGGTTCACAGCAATATTGAGAGGAAGGTACAGAAAGGTTTCATATACCCTCTGCCCTGGCACATACATAGCCTCCACTATTATCAACGTTTTCCACCAGAGTGGTACATTTGTTATAATTGATGAACTTACACTGGTACATCCTAATTACCCAAAGTCTGTAGTTTACATTAGAGTTCACCCCTGATGTTGTACTTTCTATGTGTTTGGATGTATATATAATGATAGTTATTCACCATTATAGTATCATACAGAGTAGTTTCAGTCTCCTAAAAATTCTCTGTGCTCTATGTATTAATCACCCTGCCTCAGACTCTGGCAACCCCTGATTTTTTTACTGTCTCTACAATTTTGCTTTTTCCAGAATGTCATATAGCTGGAATCATGCAGTATGTACCCCTTTCAGACTGGCTCCTTTCACTTAGTTATATGCCTTTAAGGTTCCTCCATGGCTTAATAGCACATTTCTTTTCAGTGCTGAATAATATTTCATTGTCTGGATGTACTAAAGTTTATTCATTCATCTACTGAGAACATCTTGATTGCTTCTAAGTTTTGGCAGTTATGAATGAAGCTGCTATAAACATTGGTGTGCAGGTTTTTGTGTAGACATCAGTTTTTAACACCTTTGGGTAAATACCAAGGAGCACAGTTGCTGGATCCTATGATAGGAGTATGTTTAGTTCTGTAAGAAACTGCTACACTGTCTTCCAAAGTAGCTGTACCAGGCTGGAGTTCAGTGTCGCCATCTGAGTTCCCTGCAAACTTCGCCTCCCTGGTTCATGTGATTCTCATGCCTCAGCCTCCCGAGTAGCTGGGAGTACAGGTGCATGCCACCATGTCCAGCTAAATTTCTTTTCTTTTTTTGTGGGGGAGAAAGGGAGTTTGCCACATTGGCCAGGCTGGTCTCAAACTCCTGGCCTAAGGTGATCCGCCCATCTGGGCCTCCCATAGTGCTAGGATTACAGGCATGAGCCACTGTGCCTGGTCAATGGTATCTTGCTGTTGTTCTAATTTGCATTTCCTTGATGACATATGATGTGGGCATCTTTTCATATGTTTACTTGTCATCTATATATCTTCTTTGGTGAGGTGTTGTCAAGGTCTTTGGTCCATCTTTTTAAAAATTGAGAAAAATTGTATTTATAATATACAACATGATATTTTGACAATGTATACATTTAGAATGGTTAAATCGAGCTAATTAGCATATGCATTACCTCACATACTTGGCGGTGTATATAGTCAATTTTTGTAAATATTCTGTATGTGATGTGAAGGATATGCTTTGCAGATTGTTGTCACAGGTCTATAAACGTGCGTTACATCAAGTGAGTTACTGATGTGTTCAAATCTCTATCCCTTATTGGTTTTTTTGTTTGTTTGTCCTATTAGTGAGATGAGTATATTAACATCTCCCATTGTAGCTATGATTTGTCTGTTTATCTTTGTGGTGTTCTGTTCACATTTGCTTTCCACATTAGAAGACCACATTATTAACACAGCTTGCCATCTCAGGAAACAGGAAGCCCCTACATCTGCCCGATGACATGCCTGTAACCCAGGTGTCACGAAGCTTTCCCTTTAATTTCCCTTATAATTCTGCTTCTCTCACTTTATAAAAGAAAGGCATCTCACTTACCCATTTCACTTCTTACTATGTCTCTGCCTCTGGAGCACCAAAGAAAGATACACTGAAACATTCATTATTAATGGGGATCAAGGCACCATAAACTGAAGGCATGGCTTTTCATCGTCCAGACATCTATGTGTTAAGGGCACAGCATGGCATTAGGTCATCATGGGATTTTTGGCATATAACTCAAAAAAATTTTAAAAAGTTGAATGACATTGTATAACAAAATTCCTTCCATTTCCACTCACTGATACACACACACACACACACACACACACACACGTATAGATGTGAACATTTTTTTTTAATAAACATATATATATTTATTTATTTTTGAGATGGAGTTTCACTCCTGTTGCCCAGGTGGGAGTGCAATGATGCGATCTCGGCTCACTGCCACCTCCGCTTCCTGGGTTCAAGTGATTCTCCTACCTCAGCCTCCCAAGTAGCTGGGATTACAGGCATGCACTACCATGCCTGCCTGGCTAATTTTGTATTTTCAGTAGAGATGGGGTTTCACCATGTTGTCCCGTCTGGTTTCGAACTCCTGACCTCGGGTGATCTGCCCGCCTCGGCTTCCCAAAATGCTAGGATTACAGGCATGAGCCGCTGTGCCCGGCCGGTAAACACATTTTCTAAGTATTAACATATACAGAAATAAAAATAGGAATAGGATTTATTCTGAACCCTGTCTCATTTTAATAATCAGTGATATTTTCCATACACATATGAACTATCTGAAAAACAGAAGCTATTTCATTAAGGAATACACATATAATTTAATACAATTTAAACATCATATGGTTAATGTAATTCAGCATTTTATACTTAATAAAAAAATTATAACTTGATGTTTTGTTTAACTTTATACAGATGATACTTGCAATGATAATCTGGATTTTTTAACATTTAGAATCATATGAAATTTAAAATTAAAATAAATTTCCCCATATTTTAGTTATAGATAAGGATAATATGGTAATCAATTAAAAAAAAACTTTGAAACATAAAGATACATTTTTATGTAAAATTTTGAATTGAAGGAGAAAAAAAGATGTAACATTTTTGACTGTTACAGATGAGCTAGCTCAAGTATGTTTTAAATAGACAATGGAAATTTACATACTAATTATTTCCCATTGTATATATTTGTTTATTTATATTTATTTATTATTTATTTTTATATGGAGTTTCACTCTGTTGCCCAGGCTGGAGTGCAGTGGCGCAATCTCAGTTCACTGCAACCTCTGCCTCCTGGTCGCAAGTGATTTTCCTGCCTCAGCCTCCCAAGTAGCTGGGACTATAGACGTGTGCCACCACACCTGGTTAATTTTTGTATTTTTAGTAGAGACGGGGTTTCGCCATGTTGCATGCTGGTTTCGAACTCCTGAGCTCAGGTGATCTGCCTGCCTTGGCCTCCCAAAGTGCTGGGACTACAGGCGTGAGCCACCACGCCTGGCCCCATTGTGTATATTTAAAAGAACATTATGAAAGTTTTCTTTAAAAATGTCAACTCCAATGACAGACAACAAACAACTTAGAATGAAAAATTTTAGAGGGCAACTGCTAGAATGTGTAAAATTCTTGTGGGGTATACTCGAGAAGGACAATGTGAAGACCCCACCTCCTGCTTTTGGGCAATCGTGTCCAGCCAGACACTAGATGAACTACGAATTTCCTGAGAAGAAATTTCCTCTCTTGGTGAAAGTGTTTCAGTATCCAGAACACTTACCATCTTGGAATTCTTCCTAGTACTCACCTTTATATCTAGAGGAAGGTAAAGAAGTGGGGTCCCCCACACAGCAGTGAGTGCCAGAGCTGGAAGTATTCAAAAGATAGAATGGTGGACCATGCTCCCTTTCAGAGCCAGCAATTGATAACCTATCTCATTCTGGTTGGAAAGAATAAGGAAAGAAGTAAAGATAGAAAGAGGCACAGGTAGACATACCTATTTATGAAGTGCCTTCCGTGTTCAGGTATCACATTGGCTGCGTGCATGTGTTATTTGATTTCCATAACACTGCCTCCTACAGACGAAGAAATGGAGCCTCAGGAAGATGACACGGCTTGTCCAAGTTTGTATGGTTTGTCAGTGGTGCAATTGGGATCCCAGGTTTGTCTGACTTGGCTACAACCACGGCCTTAGAGTCAGAAGATATGTGTGCCCTGGGGCAAATTACTTAACTTCTCTGAGCTCAGGTTTCCTCATCTGTAAAACGGGGTGTTACTAGCTATTTTGCAGGGTGGTCGTTAAAAGCTAGTGAGTTAATGTGTGGATGTGTTAAAATCCCTAGCACCAGGCCCGACTCACAGAAGGCCCTGAAGTTAGAAGAGTTGACTATTCAGGCACAGAGTCGGGTATTCTGGCACCAAACTTCTGCCAGCAAAGTGATCGCTGGTGTTTGGGGCACAAAGCTTTGTGAGTAGAGCTGCCACTTAATGGTGACAAAGTGAGTAGTGGCTCACCTTACATTTTAAGATAAAGTAGCTAAAACTTTGGACGTTGACTTGGGGTTGCCTTAAGAGATCCAAGACTAGTGCCCATCCACTGCATTCCCTCCTAGCCAAAAATGTCTCGCCCTTCACATGTTAAAACTAAACAATGTAGCCCGCGGAGCCCATTCAGTGTTCTGCAGTCAAGGGTTAAAAACTCATGCTGCCTAGTAATCCCAGCACTGTGGGAAGCGGAGGCGGGCGGACTGAACTTGAGGTCAGGAGTCCAGACCAGCCTGGCCAACATGGTGAAACCCCGTCTCCGCTAACAATACAAAAATTAACCGGGCGTGGTGTTGCGCGCCTATAGTCCCGGCTACTCGGGAGGCTGAGGCAGGAGAGTCGCTGGAACCCGGGAGGGGGAGGTTTGCTGTGAGCCGAGATCGCGCCATTGCACTCCAGCCTGGGGGACGGAGCGAGACTCTGGAACAAACAGACAAACCAACCAACCCAAGCTCATGCTGCCTCGCCCTTGCGGGGCAGAACCCACAAAAGACACCGTGCCTCTGCTGTTCATTTTTCACTTTTCTTAATGTTATGAAGTAGGATCGTGTGTGTGTGTGTGCGTGCGTGTGTGTGTAAACGGATCCAGATCTAAAATTGTCACTGAAAGGACGAACTCATCTAAGAAGTCCTTGGGTAGCTGCAAGTAGCTTCCTGGAACTATTGGTGTTGTTTGCGCGCCCCCAGGTGGCCAATGGCCTTCCTTGTCAAGGAGGTTGGCACAGATCATCAGTTTCTTAACCGTGGTGGCACGTGAGGAATCACCTGGAAATTCTGATTTAAAAGGTCTACTGCTGGCTCACGCCTGTAATTCCAGCACTTTGGGAGGCAGAGGCGGGCAGATCACCTGAGGTCAGGAGTTCGAAACCAGCCTGGCCAACATGGTGAAACACTGTCTCTACTGAAAATACAAAAATTAGCCCGGCGTGGTGATGCACATGTGTTATTCCGGCTACTCGAGAGGCTGAGGCAGGAAAATCGCTTGAACCTGGGAGGCGGAGGTTGCAGTGAGCCGGACCGCGCCGTAGCATCCCAGCCTGGGCAATAACAGCGAAACTCCGTCTTAAAAAAAAAAAGTCTACTGCTGGGATAGACAGTATTATTTTATTTTTTTAAAAAAGAAATTTCACAGGTGATTTAATGTGCAGACAGGGATAACCACTGCTGTGGGGATTTCATTTGTTTATTTATTTGAAATGGAGTTTGGCACTTGTTGCCTAGGCTAGAGTGCAACGGCGCCATCTCGGCTCACTGCAACCTCCGCCTTCCGGGTTCAAGCGATTCTCCTGCCTCAGCCTCCCGAGTAACTGGGATTACAGGGATGCACTACCACGCCTGGCTAATTTTGTATTTTTAGTAGGGATGGGGTTTCACCATGTTGGCCAGGCTGGTCTCCAACTCCTGACCTCAAGTGATCCACCCACCCTGGCTTCCCAAAGTGCTAGGGTTACAGCTGTGAGCCACCATGCCCGGCTCTGGGGATTTCATTTAGAATTACCAATTTATGGTTTTCTTTGATTCATTTTGCAAATATTTATTGAGCTCCACTAGGTGTTCAGCACTGTGATAGGAGATGATGAGCAACAGAAAGTCCAGTGCCCTGTCCTCATGTAAATTACAAATGTGAGTAAAATAAATGCACAATGAAAAAATAATTATCAGAGCTCAGAATAGGACAATCTGAGTGCATCTGGAAGTCAGCAAAGGCTTGAGGACTTGCCTTTTGAAGTGAGGTCTGAAGAGTGAGCTGGAGTTAACTAGGCCAGGCTGACGCACTGACACAGCTAGTTGCTTCAAGTTTCCTTGCTCTTGTCAGGCAAGTGGCCCACGAAGTTGGAGGCAGGCCTTCTTTGATATGGCTCCAGCCTCCTGCCCCAAGTGGACAATTGGATCGCTGGATGACTGACGATGATTGCCTGTTAATTCCATCAGGGTAACGTGAAAACATTAAAAGGAGGAAAGCGTTGCTCCTCAGGACAGCAAAAGGTGTGTGGGTGAAGAATGTGGAGGAGGAAGACAAGATGGAGCACTGAACATCAAAGAAATGCAACTTTAAACAAAAAGGAGCCATGTCTCGTCAGGCCAATTGGCAAAGGCGTATAATACACAGTGCTTGATGAGAATGGAGATTCTTCTCTCTGATCCAGCAAATTCACTGTTAGGAAGTCCCCCTGGAGAATGACAGGCATAGATAATGTGGAGGGTCTAGCAGAGAAAGGGAGTATGGCTGTGCTTAAAGAACAGGATCATAACCCCTTTGGGAGGAGAGGTTTATTTTAAAGAGAGGAAGAGTAAGTATTGTGTGGGACGTTGTCTCAGTGGCTGAATTACCATTGATCGCTCCATGTGGGATTACATAAAAGAAGATTCATGTGTAGAAAAATTTCCATATAACAATCTCTCTTATCCTTTTAATTTCAACTGAATTTGACATACCTATTCAGTACCTGCTGTTGCAAAGCTTGGGTGGGTGTGAAGAGCTGCATTATCATGAGGGATGGGTGACATGCCTGGCTCCCTGTCCTCCAGGAATGTAGGCTAGAGGGGAAGGCTGACAAGCGACAAATTGAAATGCAGTAATTATAATAAAATAAATATTATATTATAGGTATAAGAATGTGTGTTTAAAGTGTTATGAGAAGAGAGGTAAAACATTTTTCAAATTGTAATTGAAGAAACGTGTCTGAGGAAGATTCCCAGAGGAAATAACATTTGGACAAAATTTTGAAGAAATAATTGGATTTTCACCAGATTTGGCGTAGTGGTATTGGAGGGGAGAAGGCCCTTCTGCTTTAAGGAGAGTTGCATGAGGCTTTATTTATTTATTTATTTTGAGACGGAGTCTTGCTCTGTCCCCCAGGCTGGAGTGCAGCGGCCGGATCTCAGCTCACTGCAAGCTCCGCCTCCCGAGTTTACGCCATTCTCCTGCCTCAGCTTTAAGGAGAGTTGCATGAGGCTTTATTTATTTATTTATTTATTTTGAGACGGAGTCTTGCTCTGTCGCCCAGGCTGGAGTGCAGCGGCCGGATCTCAGCTCACTGCAAGCTCCGCCTCCCGGGTTTACGCCATTCTCCTGCCTCAGCCTCCCAAGTAGCTGGGACTACAGGCACCCGCCACCTCGCCCGGCTAGTTTTTTGTATTTTTTAGTAGAGTCAGGGTTTCACCGTGTTCGCCAGGATGGTCTCGATCTCCTGACCTCGTGATCCGCCCGTCTCGGCCTTCCAAAGTGCTGGGATTACAGGCTTGAGCCACTGCGCCCGGCCTATTTATTTATTAAGTCTTTACTGAACACATTGATAAATGCTGTGTGGGATACAGAAGGAAGAGAACTTTCTACCATGAAAAGGAGACAAAACACACAAGGAGAAAAAAAGCCATGATATCACATTATATTGTGTAATTAGGTGTCAATGTTGTCAGCAAGATCTAGAGATGAGGCCATTGCTTTAAATATTTGCAGCGCAGTGGACAGAAGCCTGCTGAGGGCAAAGGGAGAAATGAGAGGTACATTCTTACCATCACCTTTCTACAAACTTCTGGATTAAAAAGTATTATTGTTTCTTTGACAGTTTTTTATTTCAATAGTTTTTGGAGTACAGGTGGTTTCTGGTTATGTGGATAGGATCTTTCCCGGTGAATTCTGAGGTTTTAGGGCACCCATCACCCGAGCAGTGTATACTGTACCCAATGTGTAGTCTTTTATCCCTCACCCCCTCCCACCCTTCCTCCTGCATCCCCAAAGTCCATATATCATTCTTATACCATTGCATCCTCATAGCTTAGCTCTCACTTATAAGTGAGAACATATGATGTTTGGTTTTCAATTTCTGAGTTTAAAAATTATTATTGTTTTTTAGTGTGACATGAACCATACCCAAAAACACTTTGGCAAAACACTCAAGCATAAAGGGGGGGGAAAAAAAGCTTCCCTCACCACCCCAACTCCCTTACAATCCCACGTGTCTCCTGAGATGTAACTGTTATCGCCTTTTTGATGTGGATTCTCCCAGAATGTTATCTATGTATTTACACACAAATACAAATATGTAAATACATAAATATATAGTTTTTGGGTTGCTGTGTGTTTTATATAAATGGTAAATTGGGAACATTTTCTATAGCTTTTCTTCACTCCAAGGTATTTAGGGAATTTTCCAGGTCAGTTCATTTATATATACCTCAGTATTTTAACTTGTATTCCATGGCATGGTGCATCTTAGTCACTGAACTATTTCCAGTTGATAATATGGGCAGTTGATAAAATTTATACTTGATTTGTGCATCAGCAACAACAATAATAAAATCCAGCCTGGGTTTAGTAAATGGAGCCCCGTCTTGAGGCACCAGTCTAGAGAGTAACAGTTCCACTGCTGATTCCATGATCTGAGTCAGTTCCCAAACCCAGAATGAAGGGGAAGCTGGGGACCCTCAGAGAAGAACCCGGCATGACAAACAGCTGAGAGCTGTACTGCACGCCTCCCACAGATGACTGGTTGTCATTGATCAAGTAAGTGTATGCTAATAAACGGAAAATACCAGGAGCTTGAAAGCTACTCTGGCCCATTTATGAAGGTGGGGGCTCTCAGCAGGCGGGGGAATAAATGGTGCTTTGCTTTGACTCTATCTCATAGTAGGCTCATTGCGACAAGGACTGTAAGGACATCTGAAGATATTTGGGATGGGGAAGGGAGGTCTAAAAGTGCTTTGTATTGCTAAAAGTTAAAGACATGAAGATTAAAACAAGATAGTTAGCTGATTGGCAAGTAATACGTTGTTTATGGGATGAAGATCTATATTTTCCCTTTGACCCAGCAATCTTACTTTTAGGAATTATCCCATAGAATTACTGTCATAGATACATATAGAGAGGACCAGAGAATGAGAGAGCTGGTAAATTGTGTTTTTCTTAAGCCATGGAATTAAGGAACACCTGGGGTAAGATAGTTTGAATTTACCTGGTGATTATTCCCCAAGTTCCTGAGTGTACAGTTGAAATTGATATACTTAGAAACTGGCAGAATTTTCACACTCGATCCCCTCTATGGAATAAGAGCTGTTATTATTGGAAGAACCAAGACATTCCCCCTTCCCCTGCTTTTTTAAAAACTAAATTAAAGAGTAATACTGCATTGCTGGGGGAAACACAGCGGTTAGCACTACTATCCAAAACTTGAAAGATGCAGAAGTGATGATTTCTCTTTCTTTCTTCTCTCTCTCTCTCTCCTTTTTTTTTTTTTTTGAGATGGAGTCAGTCTCGCTTTGTTGCCGAGGATGGAGTGCAATGGCACAATCTCACCTCACTGCAATCTCCACCTCCCAGGTTCAAGCGATCCTCCTGCCTCAGCCTCCCAAGTAGCTGGGATTACAGGCACCCACCACCACACCCAGCTAATTTTTGTATTTTTAGTAGAGACAGTGTTTCACCATGTCGGCTAGGCTGGTCTCCAACTCCTGGCCTCAAGTGATCTGCCCGCCTTGACCTCCCAAAGTGCTGGGATTACAGGCGTGAGCCATCACATCCAGCCAGAAGTGATGATTTCTATCACATCTGCAATTTAACTGACAATATGGCTGATGCAGTATATAGAATAAATCAGAGAATGAAATGACAATGACTTTAATTGCATCTGCTTTTATAGACATTGTCTCCTTCATAGCCCGTGTTACGTCATTATCAATTTGGCAAATGCTTTTTTCTCCATCCCAATAAGCAGTAACACCAGAAGCAGTTTGCTTTCACGTGGCAAGGGCTGCAGAATACTTTCAACGTCTTGCCTCAGATGTATACCAGCTCTAAGGTCCTGCGCTTCAGTTTTGTACTTAGGAATCTTGATCATATCACTACCCACAGGACACAGCCCTGGCTCTCCACATGGATGCTAGTATGCTAAGAAGTCCTGATGAGAAGGAGGGGGGCAGGTGCCCTGGCTGACTTTGTTAAGACACATGCTGAGGGTGGGAAATATGCAGTATTCCATGCTTTCACTTTCCAAGGTTTTAGTTACTCATGATATAGTACAATAAAATATTTTAGGGGTACAAAAAATAATTGGAATGAATAAATAAGACCTAGTATTTGCTATTTACAGAGTGACTATAGTAAAAGATAATTTAATTGTACATTTTAAAATAACTAAAAGAGTGTAATTGGATTGTTTGCAACACAAAAGATAAATGTTTGAGATGAAGGTAAATAATTGCATTTAACCTGATATGATTATTATGCATTGCATGTATTAAAATATCTCATGTACCCCATAAATACATACTCCTACTGTGTACCCAAAAAATAAAAATAAATTTAAAAATTTAAAAAAGGACTGGGCATGGTGGCTCATACTTGTAATCCCAGCACTTCGGGAGGCCAAGGCAGGTGGAGCATCTGAGGTCAGGAGTTCAAGACCAGCCTGGCCAACATGGCGAAACCCTGTCTTGACTAAAAATATGAAAATTAGCTGGGTGTGGTGGCAGGTGCCTGTAATCCCAGACACTTGGGAGGCTGAGGCAAGGAGAATTGCATGAACCCAGGAGGTGGAAGTTGCAGTGAGCCGAGATCATACCACTGTACTCCAGCCTGGGTGACAGAGCGAGGCTCTGTCTCAATAAATAAATAAATAAATAAAATAAAAAAATAAAAGATATTTTGGAAGAGAGAGAGAGATCACATTTATATGCCTTTTATTATAGAATATTGTTATAATTGTTTCATTTTACTATTAGTTACTGTTGTTAATCTCTTACTGCACCTAAGTAATAAGTTAAACTATATCATAGGTATGTGTGAATAGAACAAACATAGAATATATGGGGTTCGGTACTATCCATGGTTTCAGGCATGTACTGGGGGTCTTGGAACGTACCCCCTCTGGGTAAGGGGGGACTACTGTATGCAGGTTAATTTTATTCAAGTGAGAAAAAAATGGTTCAACTGTAAGTATATTCTCATGGTGTTTTGATGACATCCATACAGAAGGATGAGTCTTCCTCATGAAACGTTAATGAAGAGGCTCATGGGACTCTGCTTCTCCAACATATGGTGTCTCTCGGGGAAGAACAGGGCCGTAGAAAGCTTTGGGCGTAGACTCTAAAGACTGAGGTTGCAACCTCAGAATTTCAAAATAGATTTGCATCAGACAACCTGACATTCCTAACCGTGCTTTAGGCATCGTGTACCATAAAATGATTTGACCCTCTTCGAAGTCCATCCATCATGTGCCAACCAGCCACAGGATGAGTTTTGTTGACCCTAATAAGTGCCACACTTTGCTAAGGTGTACAGAAGCCATGTAGTGGGGTAGACCTAAAGTTGGAGTCTCAAATTTGTACTCTCTTGGGTGGTAAATATACATCTTCAGGCACATTTAATAAACAACATGTTGTTATTTAGAAGTTGTTAAAAAATAACATCGAAGGCCCTAGCATGGTGTGGGACTGTCCCCTTTCCGGAAGAAGAATCCGTTAAAACCCTATCAATTCATGTATCCATGTATCCCATTCAGCCCTTTTGAGCAGAGGCAGACAGCTTATTTTACATAGTATAAAGACTGGGGAGGGTGACCTAGGAGCTAAAACATGGAGAGATTCCTTCCTTAGACAGAGTGGTAGAATTTGGTATTGGCAAACTTCTGAACTGATAATCCAGTCAAAATCAAATGCACTGGCTGGGCGCTGTGGCTCACGCCTGTAATTCCAGCACTTTGGGATGCTGAGGCTGGTGGATCACGAGGTCAGGAGTTCAAGACCAGCCTGGCCAACATGTTGAAACCCTGTCTCTACTAAAAATACAAAAAAAAAAAAAAAAAAACCCAAAAAATTAGCTGGGCATGGTGGCACGTGCCTATAATCCCAGCTACTCAGGAGGCTGAGGCAGGAGAATTGCTTGAACCAGGACCCGGGAGGTGGAGGTTGCAGTGAGACGAGATCACGCACTGCACTCCAGCCTGGGCTACAGAGGGAGACTCAGCCTCAAAAAAAAAAAAAAAAAAAAAATCGAGTGCATTATAGTTCTGTTTTCAGAGGCAGCCCAGCTTCACTCATTTTGATGATGCATTTTTCTATGTGATACAGAAAATTAAAGAAGTCTTCTCTGGAAGCTGTTCTAATTGTACCAAGTTTGAATCCATCACTTTGTAAGTTGAAGTATTCAAAAAGTATATATAACCAACTACATGCTCACCATTGAAATATTTTTTACAACATATATTAGAAAATACCCTCCTCCCGGCCGGGCGCGGTGGCTCAAGCCTGTAATCCCAGCACTTTGGGAGGCCGAGACGGGCGGATCACGAGGTCAGGAGATCGAGACCATCCTGGCTAACACGGTGAAACCCCGTCTCTACTAAAAAATACAAAAAAACTAGCCGGGCGAGGTGGCGGGCGCCTGTAGTCCCAGCTACTCGGGAGGCTGAGGCAGGAGAATGGCGTGAACCCGGGAGGCGGAGCTTGCAGTGAGCTGAGATCCGGCCACTGCACTCCAGCCTGGGTGACAGAGCGAGACTCCGTCTCAAAAAAAAAAAAAAAAAAAAAAAAAAGAAAATACCCTCCTCCCAATATTTTACAAGTAGTACTTATGTTTGCAGTTTCTTTCTAAGGTAATTGTAAAATCTGACTTTGATTATTTCACATATTAAAAATGATATGAAGGCTTATATCATGGATTTAAAGGCTGAGTGGTTTACTCTGTGTTACTCAGCTCAGCACTGCTAAGGCTGCCACTGTCAGGTACGTTGTGCCACCTGATATGAGGCCGAATGAAGCACATGGCCCTGCACTTGCAGTATCCTTCCCTAAAAAAGAAAAAACGTAAATCTAATCAACCAGGGGAACCCAACATCGTGGTGAACAACATCACAGAAATACAGTCAGCCTCATGTTACTCGTATGTCAAAAGATGTCACCACTTTTCAGATTACTGGTATACATGACTGAACTGGTTCCAGAAAGTTAAAAACGTATGTACTTGCCATAGTGAGCAGAAATTCGTCTTACTGCGGAATTGCTTATTAAAATCAATTTTAAGTAATGTGCACTATTTGAATTTGGCAAAATGATATTTGTATTGCATCAATTTGCAAACAATTGAGGTTAAATGTATTTTTTGCCTATTTGTTATTTTTGTTTTTTTCTTTCTGTTTTTTTTTTTTTTTGAGACGGAGTCTCTCACTCTGTCACCCAGGTTGGAGTGCAGTGGCAGATCTCAGCTCACTGCAACTTCCACCTCACAGGTTCAAGTGATTCTCCTGCCTCAGTCTCCCTAGTAGCTGGGATTACAGGTGCCCACCACCACACTACTCCTGACCTCAGGTGATCTGCCCACCTTGGCCTCCCAAAGTGCTGGGATTACAGGCTTGAGCCACCTCGCCCATCCCTTTATTAAAATAATTATCTATTCATATTTTTTTACCCATTGATTTGTTTGGACCTTGAGGGTTTTTTTGTTTATACATATGAGGTTTTCAATTAGTAAAGATTCTTTACCATTTATCATAGTTGTTGTAATTTTTTCCAATGTAATTAAATCTACTGCTACTTTCCTTTTCCTTTGAGTTTTTTTTTGTTTTGTTTTGTTTTTTTGAGACAGGGTCTCACTTTGTCACCCAGGCTGGAGAGCAGTGGTGCAATCTCAGCTCACTATGGCCTCAACATCCTGGGCTCAAGTGATCCTCTCACCTCTCACCTCTCACCTCAGCCTCCTGAGTAGCTGGGACTACAGGTGCATGCCACCACACCTGACTAATTAAATTTTTTTCTTTTTCTTTTTTTTTTGTAGAGACTAGATTTTGCCATGTTGCCTAGGCTGGTCTCAAACTCCTGGGCTCAAGCGATTCTCTCGCCTAGGTCTCCCAAAGTGTTTGTACTACAGGCATGAGCCAGTGCACCCAGCAGAATTTCTAACATTGCTCTTAAACTTAGGAAATTAATTATTCTCCATTGAGAGAGGGAGATTCTGTTTGGTGAATAGCACCTGGTAGATATGCAACTTTATTTTCTCTATTTATGGATTGACAGTTACATATTTAACTATTTGATCTACCTAGGCATTTCTGGTATAAGATAGGAAAAGATAATTTAACTTATATTTTCCCCAAATAAAAAATTCTTGGCTTGAGCACCGTATTGAAGAATCCCTACTTTCTTATGGCTATTGGCAAGTGAAGTTATTATGTCATCAATGCCTTCTTTATTGTTGATCTGGGAAGACCAGTTCTCTCAAAACTTGAATTACTTTGGTCTAGATGTATTTTGCTAATTTTTTTTTTTAAGGTAAAAAAGGAAGCTAGCTTTTTCCTCCCTATGTTACTGAGTAACAAATAATGGATCATCATTTGCAGTTTACATTAGTGAATATTTTCCCTGTTTATATTTTCTAAACTGATATCATTTGATTTTCACTAATAGCAATAAATTTTGATTTTGGTTTGCATGCACTCATCTAAAAACTGGAAAGCCAATTTCTTCAATTACTTTAAGTAAAATCCTGACTGATTCTAAATTTAAAATATGTTCCTAAAGGGGAAGTACAAAATTAAGAAAACAATCTCAACTCACAAAACAGAGAAAATAATAACAATCAACATGTTGATTGGACTAATAGACCACAAAGAAATAAAGAGGAAGTGAGTTTTGTCATGGGAGAAAGGGAAGAAGAGAACTCCCCGCTCAACCCCTGAGGACAGTGCCAAAGTGGGTCGGCCAGACATTCCAGAGAAAATTGTGAAATTCAGCAGGAATCCAGCCAGGCTAGATTCTGGTCTTCTGCTGGAATTTGTCATTTAATACATATAAAACCCGGTGGTGAAACACTGGCTGCCTCTAGATACACCGCTGGGTTTAAATATATTAAATGATGCCAAAGAAAGAATACGTGTCAAGTTTCTACGAGCCTTACACAGTCATTCCTGCATGTCGAAATTGAGCAAGTAACCAGGAGATCACAGGTGCTAGAACTGAGTAGGAAAATCATCTGAAAACAGCAGAGCCGTCCTAGCAATGGAATTATTAATACATTATTAAAACATTCCACTTTTCACACATCTAACACTGTGAATTCCTTCTTCTACAAATTAGCAAACAAGTAAACCAAATTTTTCAAGCTGAGTTGTACAACATTTTCAAAGGCAATAGTAGAAAATGTTCACAAACTATTCACTGAGGGCCCACAGTGAACTACATCAGAATATGTTCAATTAAATTGTACCTTAGTTTACTGTGCTTTAGTAATAAAGATAAAGGATCTGTATTGACATTATGTTTTATGTTTCTTCCCTATGGGGGAGAAAAACCAAATACAAAATTTGTCCTTGAAAGCAGAGAGTGGTGACATGTGTTTCATGATACTGGTATCATTTATCACTAAAAAGTGTAGCCAGGCTGGGAGGAAGGGTTTGGAACAAGCTATGTATGCTTTGGACACATGAGACAACTGCAGCCTTTATCATCACTAGCCGCATAATGGACCACTCTGTGACAATGCCTAAGGTCTATATACATGTAGGACCAACGTGGAATTGGCCATACAGATGTGCAGTATCAGTACAGAATGTTCAAGTACTTGCTGTGGATCTCTCCCCATCCACTGCTGTTAACTCTCCAGATTATTCCCTATGTGGGTCATACCTCATCCATGGGCCTGCAGGGATGGGGCACTAACCTCTGAATACTCCTGCTTTTGGTGTAGCTCCCAACAGGCTCTTCTAGGTACTCACTGAATAACTTTCCAGAGGGGCATCACAGTTTATAGAGGAGCTATCTGGAAAGTCTCACAGGCATTAATTTAATTTGTGCCTTGGGCGGGGGAGAATAAAACATTTGGGAGAAACATGACTACTTTTGTGCAAAATAAATTTTTGTATATGGGAGAGATGTTTGCCTTTTAAACAATATGTTCTTTTCTCCAAAGTTGCAGCTAAACTTCTAGACCCAAATTTTTCAGATCTTGAATTACACTTGAAAAATGAGGAAGAAGGCCGGGCGCGGTGGCTCAAGCCTGTAATCCTAGCACTTTGGGAGGCCGAGACGGGCGGATCACGAGGTCAGGAGATCGAGACCATCCTGGCTAACACAGTGAAACCCCGTCTCTACTAAAAATACAAAAAACTAGCCGGGCGAGATGGCGGGCGCCTGTAGTCCCAGCTACTCGGGAGGCTGAGGCAGGAGAATGGCGTGAACCCGGGAGGCGGAGCTTGCAGTGAGTTGAGATCCGGCCACTGCACTCCAGCCCGGGCGACAGAGCGAGACTCCGCCTCAAAAAAAAAAAAAAAAAAAAAAAAAAAAAAAAAAAAAAGAAAAATGAGGAAGAAGAGGTAGTGAAAGATAATTTTATGGTTGTGGAAAGTACTGACATCTGAGTCAGAAGAACAGAGTTTAAGGTTCAACTCAGTCAATGTCTAACCGTGTGATCTTGGGCAAATTGTTTGGCATAAACAAAACATATAAACAAATATATTCTAAAAGTGAATGTGAAAGCAAATACATACAACTGTTAGGCTTTCTTATTATCACATCCCCCATCAGATTTGAGATTAGATCAATACTTTACAAAGAGCTACCTTAAAATCGGAAAATGAGCCAGGTGCAGTGGCGTACACCTGTAATCCCAGCACTTTAGGAGGCTGAGGTGGAAAGATTGCTTGAGCCCAGGAGTTCAAGGCCAACCTGGGCAACATAATGAGACCCCATCTCTACAAAAAAATCAGCTGGGCCTGGTGGTGTTCACCCGTGGTCCTCGCTACTTGGGAGACTGAGGTGGGAGGATTGCTTGAGCCTGGGAGGTCGAGGCTGCAGTGAGCTGTGATCATGCCTTTGTACCCCAGCCTGGGCCACAAAGCCAGACCCTGTCTCCAAAAATAAATAAAATAAAATAAAACTTAAAAATCAAATCAAATCAGAAAATGGGTAATGGAAATACTAGGCAGAGAGCATTGTTTATTTAGTAACCTTCCTATGTCCATGACACAAATAGCCTAAAAGACTCAGAGGAGCCACAGCAGCCTGCTTATGGTAAAGAGGAAAGAAAAGGGGAGAAGAGGTGGCCCTGGAGACTCATTTCCGTCTCTTTCCATGGCTCAGCAGGGAGCTGGCTCCTTAGGGCTGACTTTGCTGATGGAAGAACAGGCTGATTCCAGACGTCGTTCCCTGGAGGAGCCTCTTTTCTAACAAGGCCTCATCCTCAGCCTAGCAACTTCTGCAGTTACAAAGGAACACAGTGTTACCTGTTGCTTTGACCTCTAAGTATACAGAGTGTTATGAGGGTGGGGTCCCTTGCCACTAGGATGCTAGCCACAGCGTGCCCAGACCTATCTCTGGGTGGGATAATGAGAGCTCAGGTGACCAGGTGCCTCTGATACTTCTCTACTTAAACTACTTTTCTGATAAACAATTTGATATTGATATTGCATGGTGCTAAAGGTGTAGGTCCATGCCCTAAATTACATTCTGGAAGACTTTCACTCCCAGTAAATATTGTCAGGATAGACTAGAATAAGGAGAATTGAGGGTCTGGGGCCCCATACCCCAATAACCAGCGGGGTGACCTTGGGCAGGGCACTTCACCTCCTGGGCCCAGTTTCCTCATCTATGAGAGATACTCTTAAAGACTTTTCTAATTCTTTGTTGTTGTTGTAGTTTATTTTTATTTCTGACTTTTCTAATTCTTTAGCACATCAGGTGCTTCTATTTCGACTACAGTTAATATGTGCAGTGTAAGGGACATTTCTCACCCAAGCAGAATACTGCATTAGGCAGAATCACCTTACACCTGGCAGTGGGAGACACGCAGCTTGGCAGGCGTGGAAAAGTTACCGCAGCCAACATGTACATTGTGTTGCTTTGTTTTGCTTTATTATGGAAAAATGTAAATATACAAAACATAGGATGGTATGATGTAGTGTTATTCAAAGTATGGTTTGTAGACCGCTGTCCATCCATCAGGAGATGAACACAGAATTGAAAGTGAGGGAGAGGGAGGTGGGGTGGGCTCTGGGTTGCCCTTCCAGCCTCGGTTTTAGGTTAGTCCCCTGGACCTGGGTTTGGGAGGGGGCATGCTTTCTCAACATTCCTGCCCCTCCCTCTCATGGCAGCCAAATGCTGCACTTGTTGGTCTTGGTTGAGAGAGTTCCTCCTCCTCCCTCGTGGTAGCTAACCTATGTTGGTGTTGGTGTAGGGTCCTGAACCCAAGACCATTTCCTGCCCCTCTCCCAAGGATAGAGGGATTTATTTCCTCCCCCAGTGACAGTAGGTCTGTGCCTGTGCCTTGAGGACAACAGGCTTTGCCGCCTCTACCCAGCAACCGACGGCACTTTCTTCTAGGCCAGTACTGGAGAAGCAGAAGCAGCTGTCACCTCCTGCACCCCCAGGGGCTCTCCCACCTCAAGCCCTGCCTTCATCTCCATCTTGCCCCGCCCTCAACCCACCCCGTCTCTCTTCTGAACCCTCCATGGGAACCTGGGAAAAAGAGCTTTTGGGGGATTGCAAACTCTCCTTGTGTCTATTCCATACTTGGTCTTTATTAAAATTTTTGCTGATTCTTCTTGCTCTCTTGTATGACAGCCGCTTCTTCCTCCCGTACTCAGCCTCTGGGGAGACCTTGTGCGTCCCTCCCTCCTAGGTGGCACACTGTCCCTCTCCGGAACTCAGGCTACTTGGTTGTCTTGCAACTTCAGACTCTGACGGGCTCAAGGAAAGTTATGATTTTGTAGTTTACTTAGCTTTCCCATATTTTAGAGGCATTTCCAGCTTTCCATATCCTAAGTAGAAGAGGAAAGAAAAACGGATTTGTTTTGTATACAAATTTAAAAATGACTATCCTGAGTTTGCTGATACCGCTTTAAGAATTTGTTCTTTCATCTCCATCAATGTACCTCAAGAACACTGGGTTCTTAAAATGGGTGCTACTAAAACAAAACGTAGAAACAGTTTAGATACGCTACATTGCCCTCTGTGAACAGTGGCATCGCTAATTCCATCTGGCTTGGATAAGGTTGTATACAAGAACAACCTCATTTCTCACAGTAAAAACTTTAAATAATTTCTTGACACGTACAGTGTTCATCAAAAGTGTTTTTATGGATGTTTAATATGAAGACTTCCTATTTCATAAATTTTGTATAGCTACAGTGGTGAAATGACAAAGGTGTGAGCGTAAAAATGATTCTTTTTTGGAGGGCGGGGGGAACAGAGTCTCACTCTGTCACCCAGGCTGGAGTGCAGTGGTGTGATCCTGGCTCACCGCAACCTCCGCCTCCTGGGTTCAAGCAATTCTCCTGTCTCAGCCTCTCAAGTAGCTGGGACTACAGGTGCACACCACCACGCCTGGCTAACTTCTGTATTTTCAGTAGAGAACAGGGTTTCACCATATTGGTCAGGGTGATCTTGAACTCCTGACCTCAGGTGATCCACCTGCCTCAGCCTCCCAAAGTGCTGGGATTACAAGCGCGAGCCATTGCGCCCAGCTGAAAATGATTCTTTAGATTATTACATGAATGTGTATATCTATGTCACATGTTAAATCAACAATGAGTATACTTTTTATAATTTTATTTTCCCATTTTGTTGCTTGTTCTGATTATACGTATTAAAAATGCCTTTGTTGAGTCTAATAATAAAATTGGAGGTTGTGTTGTTGCATGTCTTTGTTTCTTTTCCTTTCTTTTTTTTTAAGATGGAGTTTCGCTCTTGTTGCCCAGGCTGGAGTGCAATCATGAGATCTCAGCTTACCGCACCCTCCACCTCCCGGTTCAAGCGATTCTGCCTCAGCCTCCCGAGTAGCTGGGATTACAGACATGCACCACCATGCTTGGCTAATTTTGAATTTTTGGTAGACACGGGGTTTCTTCATGTTGGTCCGGGTGGTCTTGAACTCCTGACCTCAGGTGATCCACTCGCCTTGGCCTCTCAAAGCGCTGGGATTACAGGCGTGAGTCACTGCATCTGGCTGGCCCTCTTTTCTTTTTACAAATTAACTGTTTATATTATAAGAGTTTTAGATTTACAGAAAAGTTGCAAAGATAGTACAACTTTCTGCTATAGACCCTATTCCCAGTTTCTCCTATTATGAACATCTTAGGTTAGTATGCTACATTTGTTACAATTAATGAACCACTATTGATACTTTATTATTAACTACTTTGGAAAATTTATTCATATTTCCTTAGTTTTATCCTAGCGTCCTTTTTCTGTGCCAGGATCCCATTCAGGATACCATATTACATTTAGTCTTCATGTCTCCTTGGGCTTCTTTGGACTGTAACAGTTGCTTGGACTTTCCTTGTTTTTGGTGTCCTTGCCAGTTTTAAGGTGTACTGGTCAGGCATTTATTTATTTATTTGTTTATATTTATATATAATTTTTAGAGATGGAGTCTTACTCTGTTGCCCAGGCTGGAGTGCAGTGGTGTGATCATAGCTCTCTGCAGCCTTGAACTCCTGGGCTTAAGCCATCCTCCCACCTCAGCCTAAAGAATTGGATTCAATTTCTTTAGAAAATATAGGCCTATTCAAATTGTCTATTTTTGTGTGTGTGAGTTTTGGCAAATTGTATCTTTCAAGGAACTGGTTTGTTTCATCTAGGTTATCAAATTTGTGAGCATGGAGGTATTCAGAGTATTCATTTATTATGAATAAATAATAATGTTCATATTTAATGTCCATAGGCTCTGCAGTGATTGATGTCTTCTCTTTTGTTTCTGATATTAGTAATTTGTGTCTTGTCTCTTTTTTTCTTAGTTAGCCTGGCTAGATGATTATCAATTTTCCTTCACTCTGACAATCTCTGTCTTTTAGTTGTTGCATTTAGACTACTGATGTTCAAGGTGGTTTGATCTTTTCAAAGAACCAGCTTTTGGTTTTGTTGATTTTCTCTTTTGGTTTTCCATTTTCAATTTCATTGATTTCTGCTTTAAACCTTATTTTCTTTTCTTCTGCTTACTTTGGATTTAATTTGCTCTTCTTTCCTAGTTTCTTAAGGCAGAAACTTAGGTTATTGATTCTAGGTCTTTCTTCTGCTCTAAAATATAAAATCAAAGCTAAGAATTTACCTCTAAGCACGGCTTTTACTGCATCCCACTAATTTTGATAAGTTGCATTTTCATTTTTATTTAGTTCAAAATATTTTTAAGTTAATCATAAAATTTCTTCTTTGACACATGTGTTATTTAGAAATGTGTTGTTCAAGCTCCACAGACTTTGGGATTTTCCAGTTGTCCTTTCGTTATTGATGTCTAATATAATTTCACTGTGGTCTGAGAGCAGATCCTCCATGGTTTCTGTTCTTTTACACTTGTTAGAGTGTGTTATATGGTCCAGAATGTGGCTTATCTTGGTGAATGTTCCATGTGAGCTTGAGAAGAACGTGTATTTGTGCTATTGTTGGATGAAGTAGTCTATAGATATCAATTATATCTAGTTGATTGTTGTTAAGTTCAACTATGTCTTTACTGACTTTTTACATGCTGTGTCTGTCTGTTTCTGAGAGAGAAGTGTTGGAGTTTCCAACTATGGTAGTGGATTCCTGTATTTCTCCTTGCAGTTCTATCAGTTTTTGCCTTACGTAGTTTGATGGTTTGTTGTTAGGCTTATACATGTTAAGGACTGTTATGTCTTCTTGGAGAATTTACCCCTCTATCATTATGTAATATTGTCCTTCTTAATTCCCGATATCTTTCCTTGCTTTGAAGTCTGCTCTGTCTGAAACTAATACAGCTACCCATGCTTTGTTTTCATTTGTGTTAGCATGGTATATTTTCTCTATCCACCTACTTTTAATCTACATGTGCCTTTATATTTAAAGTGGTCTTAATGTAGATAACATATAGTTAGGTTTTGTTTCTTGACCCACTCTGACAATCTGTCTTTTAATGGTACATTTAAATCATTGATGTTCAAAGTGATTATTGATATAATTGGATCAATATCTACCATATTCGTTACCGTTTTTCATTTGTTGCCCTTGTTCTTTAATTATAGTTTTGACTTCCACTCTTTTTTCTTGTTTTTTGGGGTTTTAATTAGAATTTTATGTATTGATTTTTTTTGAGACAGGGTCTCGCTCTGTCACCCAGGCTGGAGTGCTGTAGAGCGATCTCAGCTCACTGCAATCTCTGCCTCCCCAGCTCAAATGATCCTCCCCATTCAGCCTCCTGAGTAGCTGGGACCACAGGCGCATGTCACCACACCCAGTTAACTTTTGTATTTTTTGTAGAGACAGGGTTTTGCCATGTTGTCTAGGCTGGTCTCGAACTCCTGAGCTCAAGTGATTCTCCCGCTTTAGCCTCCCAAAGTGCTGGGATTACAGGCGTGAGCCACTGTGCCTGGCCTAGTTGGCCATTTTATATGATTCCATTTTCCCTTCTTAACATATCAGTGATACTTGTTTTTTTGCTTTTTAAAGCGATTTTCCTAGATTTTGCAATATTCATTTATAACTAATCAGTCTACTTTCAAATAATACGATATCATTTCACAAGTGATGTGGGTATCTTCTAATGACAAAATAATCCCAATTCCTCCTTCCCGTCCCTTGTAACATTTCTGTCATTCATTTTACTTATATATAAGCATATATCTATACACATACACATAAGCACAACTAAGTATACACACACACAAGTGTTCACAATCAAATGCATTGATGCTATTATTATTTTGAACAAATTGTTATTCATTAGATCAATTAAGAAGAAAAACATAGCGGTTTTTATTTTATCTTCACTCATTCCTTCTTCCATGAGTACTCTTCCTTTCTTTATAGAAATTGAAGCTTCTGACTTATATCATTTTTCTTCTCTCTAAATAACTTCACATTTCTTGCAAGGTAAAACTTCCCTCATTTTTTATTGTTTGAGAAAGTCTTTATTTCTCTCACTTTTGAAGGATAATTTGGCAGGGTACAGAATTTTCGCTCAACACTTCAAACAGTTCCTTCCACTTGCTTCGTGCTTGCTTGGTTTCTTTTTTCTTTCTTTCTTTCTTTTTTTTTGGGGGGGATGGAGTCTTGCTCTGTCGCCCAGGCTGGAGTGTAATGGCATGATCCCGGCTCACTGCAATCTCCTCCTCCAGTGTTCAAGCGATTCTCCTGCCTCAGCCACCTGAGTAGCTGGGATTACAGGTGCACACCATCATGCCCAGCTAATTTTGTATTTTTAGTGGAGATGGGATTTTGCCATGTTGGCCAGCCTGGTCTCAAACTCCTGACCTCAGGTGATCCTCCCGCCTTGGCCTCCCAAAGTGCTGGGATTACAGGTGTGAGCCACCACGCCTGGCCCCTTCTTGCTTGGTTTCTAAGCAGAAGTTGGATGGACGCAATTCTTCTTTGTTCCTCTATAGGTAATATGTTTTTCCTTTAGAACTTTTATTTTATCTTTGATTTTCTGTAGTTTGAAAATGATATGCCTAGGTATTTCTTTTCTTTTGCATTTATCCTGCTTAGTGTTCTCTGAGCTTCCTGGATCCCTGATTTGGTGCCTGATATTAATTTGGAGGAAATTCTCAGCCATTATTGTTTCAAATACTTCTTCTGTTACTTTATCTCTTCTCCTGGCATTTTATTTTGTGCAGGTTACACCCTTTAGTGTAGTTGTCCCACGGTTCTTGAATATTCTGTTTTATTTATTTATTTTTTCCAGTTTTTGTTCTCTTTACCTCTCAGTTTTTAAGGGTTCTATTTTAAGGTCCTCAAGCTCAGGGATTCTTTCCTCAGCCGTGTCAGGTCTAATAAGCTCATCAAAGGCATTCTTCATTTCTGTTACGATGTTTTTGATCGCTAGCATTTCTTTTTGGTTCCTTCTTGGGATTTTCGTCTCTCTGCTTACATCACCCATCTGTTCCTGCATGCTGTCTACTTCACCCATTACAGCCCCTGGCATATTAATTGTAGTTGTTTTCAATTCCTGGTCTGATCATTTCAATGTCCCTGCTATGTCTGGTTCTGATGCTTGCTCTGTCTATTCAAATTATGTTTCTTGCCTTTTGGTATGCCTTGTTATATTTTTCTTGATAGGCAGACATGACGCACTGGGTAAAAGGAACCGCTGTAAATAAGCTTTAGTGATGTGATGGTGAGGTGTAGGGGAGGGGAAATGTTCTATAGTCCCGTCATCAGGTCTCCGTCTTTTAGTGAGCCTGTGCCTCTGGACTGTGAACATCACATGTGTTTCTCAGCTTTTCCCCCCCCACTTAGGTGAAATAGGATGGCTAGAGGGAACCCAAGTTGGGTATTTCTCTCTACCAGTTAGGTTGGGCTCTGATAATCCCAGCAGGTTAGGCTCTGGTTAACTTCTTACTCCTGAAGAGTAGACGTTGTTTAAAAAGTACACAGTGCCCTGGGGTATTTTCAAATGGTTCCTTTCCACCTCTTCCTGCTGGAAGCATGGGGGGTTTTCTCTGATATTTACTGTGGGAATGGTGGTTGAGCTCCTGAAGATAAACACCACAAGATTGTGGGGGCCCTTCTACGAGTGGGTCCCCCTGAAGTTTTTAGCTGTTAGGCTTGTCCACACTGAGCCTCTGGCCAATTTGTCAATGAACAGTTCAGGTTCTCCTATCCAACACTGCTTCCCCTGGTTGTTTCTGCCCATGAGTCTGCTCTGGTAAGTCGTGGCTCCCTGTATTTATCTGTCTTTCCCATCTCAGGGCAGCAGTTTGCCCGTGTCCTCACCTCATTTATGGATCCAAGAGCAGTTGTCCATCAGTCTGTTCAGCTTTTTTCTTGTTAGGATGGAGTGGCAACTTCCAAGTTCCGTACATGCGCAACCAGAAACAGGAAGTCTATCAAGACTTTGTATCTTTACATCTTTAAATATTTTAACATTATCTCTAAAACACAAGCACAGTTTAAAGCTAATGACAATACCACTGTCATACTCAAAATTAAAAAATACCTTAATATCATCAAATTTTCAGTCAATGTTCAAATTTATAATTGCTCAAATGTCATTATCTCACAGTTTACTTGGATCAGGATCCAAATAAGGTCTCTATATTGCCATTAGTTGAAACCACTCTACTAACTTAAATGTCTATGTTTGTTCTTTCTTTCTTTCTTTCTTTCTTTCATTCTTTCTCTCTCTCTCTCTCTTTCTTTCTCTCTTTTTTTTTTTTTTGGATGGAGTCTTGCTCTGTCACCCAGGCTGGAGTGCAGTGGTGCTATCTGGGCTCACTGCAACCTCTGCCTCCCAGGTTCAAGCGATTCTCCTGCCTCAGCCTCTCAGGTAGCTGAGATTACAGGTGTGCACCACCATGCCCAGCTAATTTTGTATTTTTAGTAGAGATTGGGTTTCACTATGTTAGCTAGGCTGGTCTTGAACTCCCAACCCCAAGTGATCTGCCTGCATCAGCCTCCCAAAGTGCTGGAATTTTAGGCGTGAGCCACTGCACCTGGCCTATTCTCTTTCTTTCATGTGAGAATCTCATTTCTCATGACATTGGGGTGGTAGAATTAGAAGATCATACAACTACTCATTTGTTCTATTCTACAGCGTGTGCGTGCACACGCGCGCACACACACACACAGACACACACACAATGTTTCAGGGTAACAGTACGAACATTACCACCAATAAAAAAATTATAGAAAAGAGTTTATGATTTTTGGGGGTAATTTTCCTTATACATTAAGGATATTTTATAGGGATGAAAAGTCACATCAATTTTGTTTAAAGTCACTTGGAGTTAGTTACTAACTGTGTGATTATGGGACCACCTTGCTACCTATGTAGGTTACATGCAGTTAGAATGCTCATTAGTAAACCTAGGAACAATGATCACTACTCAGAAAGTCACCAATAGTTACCGAGCACCTCCTAGGTACCAGAAATTTTCATAATCATTGTTACAGTCAAGTCTTGCAAAGCCCTGTGAAATAGGAGTTACTTTTCCCTTATAATTTAGGAAACAAATTCAAAGGTTAAAAGCTTACAGTGAGTCAGTCTCACAGTTAGTAAGAAGAATGAGTGAGGTAAGATTGAAATTCCAGTCTCTGGAGTCCATATTCTGCCCTTAGAAAGATTAGAATGATTTATGATAGCTTATAGAAAAAGCTGCTGGTTCTATTTATTTTATTATCTCTATAAATTCCAGTAGGGAGACAAAGTGGTAACTGTGTTATACCTGATTACAAAGGTGATAATTTTTTTCTTACAGATTTTATGCCCAGAAACAGTGCACCTGTCAGTGTTAACTGGTTTTCTCTAACTTCTTTTTCTGGGGCAATTCTCCCAATGGGTTGGAATTTTTATGAGCTTACTGATGGGCTTAAAAGGGTGGCCTTCAATATTTCCTTCCATTCATGGCCTATTGTGTCCTGGGCCTCAAATTCACAGAGGCCCTTAAATTTAGAATTTGGACCTTACATTCATCCCAAAGAAGTTCTATCTGTGATCACAGAGATATACCAACAAGGATAGAAGAAAGAGATGTGCAACTTACAGCTTTAGCATTGAATCCCATTAGTGGAAGGCACTGCTGGTAGGTAGAATACCATCATTATGGTATTCACAGGATATTTACAGGATTTATAAAAGTAGTGATGAGTCACTGATTTCACCACTTTTTTTTTATAAATCCTGTAAATATCCTGTGAATTCTGTAATAATGAAGAATTATATATTTTGATGGAGTTTAAAAGTGTCAGCTTATTAAATGTAAGCCTCTCAAATACCTAATGATTTTTGTAACCCTAATTTATCATTTCTATAGTGTCTAAAATATCAGGAGTTGCAAGCAATGGAATTATCTGGTGACTCAGGGCAGCTGAGAAGCTCTATCTGCTTCCACTTGGCCCTGAGCACTTCTGCGGACAAAGCACTCTGACCTGACAGGGCGCTGGTTACACATTGGTTGAGTTTGTGGCTGTTTCTAGCGAGGAGCAGAGTCTAGCTCTTTCCTCATTTACCTGTACAGTAAGAATACCCGCCTGCCAGGGGACAGGTGAGGATTCACTAAGCACAGCATAAGTCTCTAGTAAAAGACAGCTGTCATGAGGATGATAACAGTTAATGAGAACATGTTGTTCAGGAGGTTTTAAAGGGCAGATACAGCATGATCCTGATTTTTAAGAAAATTAGATATAAAAACATGGGCGCATGAAAAAGTCCCAACAGGCTACAGACTGAAATATTTATAATGGTAATGGGAATAAAGGTGAATTTTACTTTTTCCATATATTTGTCGGTTTTAATTTTTTTGCAATGTACCTATACTAAATTATGATACTTATTTTGTTTATGTGGATATACATAAATCTACAGACATACAAAATTGTGGATAATTTTCCTTTTATCTTTCTAAATTTATAAAATTTCTCACTTAAATATGTGCAAGTTTTATAATTAGAACAAAGAGATCAAAAGCATTTTTAGGACAGAGAGAAGAGGCTGGGTATCATGGCTCATAATTGTAATCCTAGCCCTTTGGGAGATCAAGGTGGGAGGATTGCTGGAGCTCAGGAGTTTAAGACCAGCTTGGGCAACATAGGGAAACTGTGTCTCTACATAAGAGCAAAAAACTTAGCCAGGCATGGTGGCATGCATCTATATTCCCAGCTACTTCGAAGGCAGAGGCAGAAGGATTGCTTGAGCCCTGGAGTCAGAGCCTGCAGTGAGCCCACATTGTGCTACTGCACTCTAGCCTGAGTGACAGGGTGAGGCTTCATCTGTAAAAAATGATAAAAGACTGGGAGAAGAGCCTGGCTGGGTTTTAAGCCTACTTGGGGATGTGGCTGCATAGATTCTGAGAAACACAAAGAGCCTGCTCAGCGCCTGCCATCATCTCAACCAGAAAGCCCACTCCAGATGTTGTCTTGTCAGTGGCTCAGTCAGCGCACCTTTGATTTATGATGAATTCCCCAGTGTTTACAGAGTGGTGAATGCAGAACAGTTTCTCCCCATTAGGAGTTATGGCGTGGCAGGTTCAGATTAGTTTTCCTTCTATGGAGTTTCATTCTTTCATGAAATGTGGTCTTACTTCACACATGAGGGAGATCGGTGCCTCTCTTGGCCTGGGTCACCTGCTAGTGTGTGTCTGGCCCTAGAGAGAGGCTCTCAGGGAAAGGGTTCCTGAGTGTGTCCTCCCTTCCCTGCCCCTTCTCTCTCTCCATGCTCTCCAAGAAAGAATTTACCACCCTTGGCCGGGCGTGGTGGCTCAAGCCTGTAATCCCAGCACTTTGGGAGGCCGAGACGGGCGGATCACGAGGTCAGGAGATCGAGACCATCCTGGCTAACACGGTGAAACCCCGTCTCTACTAAAAATACAAAAAAACTAGCCGGGCGAGGTGGCGGGCGCCTGTAGTCCCAGCTACTCGGGAGGCTGAGGTAGGAGAATGGCATAAACCCGGGAGGCGGAGCTTGCAGTGAGCTGAGATCCGGCCACTGCACTCCAGTCTGGGCGACAGAGCAAGACTCCGCCTCAAAAAAAAAAAAAAAAAAAAAAAAAAAAAAGAATTTACCACCCTTGAGGCCTCCTACTACCATCAGGAAAAAGATGATAAAACGATGAATTTAAAATTAAGAAGTTCTGCTTATCTAAAGAGTTCATAAAGAGATTAATAACACGGACCACAGAATAGAAGTAGAAGCTATTTGTAATACATATAACCAACAAAGGACTCTTATTCAGAAAATACATGTTTAAAAAACCACTAAAAAGTAATAAGTAAGACATAAACCAACAAAAACTCCAGAAGTGGTGGGCAAGGCCAGAAACTCAGACAAATGGCTTTGATACCAAGACCAGGCTACACAGTGACTGGACCAGCAGCTGGTAATCATGCAGACTCAAGCTCAGCCTTTTTGCAGCGAGATGGAGCAAGTGCTGTGAGTGCTGGAGTTGTTGGCATGCAGAGGATCTGACGGGCAGAGGATCCAAAGAGCTCGCTAGACCTGGTCGCAGAAGCCCCAGCCAGATTCTTAATGCCTTTAATTTTCCAGGGAAGAAGCTTCTCCATCACTAAACTGTTTCCGTATTTTACATACTGTAATATCTCTGGGTTTTCCTAATACTCATCTTTGTATTAGCTGACATTTTTACCCAACCAGGAAAGGAGTGGAGCCATGAAGCAGTGAGTGCCCAGAACTGGAAGAATTCTGAAGGAGATGGAACCGTGGACCATTTTCTCTCTCAGGCTAACATCTTAATAACAGCCTACCCTGTTCCAACCAGAAAGAATGAGGGAGGAAGGGAAGACGAACAGACAGAGACAGATGGACACATATTTATGAAGTGCCCACTGTGCTCAAGGAATTTGCTAGGGGCTTTCACATTTGTTGTTCACTTTACTTCTTGTAACACTCCATTGTGTTGATGAGATGGGAGCCTCAGGAGAAGTACATGACTTGCTCAAGTTTACAGTTTGTCAGTGATGTGGTTGGGATCTGATCTCAGGGTCTGTCTGACTCATTCTTTGTTTATTTTTTATTTTTTTTTTTGAGATGGAGTCTTGCTTTCTTGCCCAGGCTGGAGTGCAGTGGCATGATCTCGGTTCACTGCAACCTCCGCCTCCTGGGTTCAAGTAATTCTCCTGCCTCAGCCCCCGCAAGTAGCTGGGATTACAGGTGCCTGCCACAACACCTAGCTAATTTTTGTATTTTTAGTAGAGACAGGGTTTCACCATGTTGGCAGGCTGATCTCAAACTCCTGACCTCAAGTGACCCGCCCACCTGAGCCTCTCAAAGTGCTGGGATTACAGGTGTGAGCCACTGCGCCCGGCCCCGTGGCTTATTCTTCCAATTCCATGGCCTTAGAATCAGGTGAGCTTGGGACATTACTTACCTCTGTGAGTTCAAGTCCCCTCTGTGAAATGATATCTGGCTAGTATGAGCACCCTTGCAGGACTCTACGCATGATATATAGTGGTGAGTTTAACTGTAAATGTACTCAAATCCTTAGCACACAGTCAGGCACACTGAAGACAGTGAAGAGAAGGGAGTTGAATACTTTTCAAGTCATGTTTTCTTTTCTCAGGCTCAACCACTCTGCTAGGAGACAAAGGCAGAGAACAGGACAAGAAGATTGAGAAAGAGAGAGAGTTTGATTGCCAGAGATGTAGTATCTGGGACACATATATTGGGACACATATATTTGGTCACAAAGTCATGACTTGAGGGGTGGCATGCTGAGAAGTTGCCTGTCTAACTCTGAGACTGAGCAGCTAAGATGGAAGGCTGAATATTGACTTGGGACAATACAGTCATGAGTTGCTTAATAAGAAGCATATGTTCTGAGAAATATGATGGTAGGCAATTTCGTCACTGTGCAAACATCATAAAGTGTACGGTACTTACACAAACCTACACAGCACAGCCTACTACATACCTAGGCTGTATAGTATAGCCTATCACTCTGAGGCTACAAACCTGTACAACATGTTACTGTACTGAATACTGTAGGCAGTTGTAACACAATGGTAAATATTTGTGAATCTAAACATATCATAAAAAGGTACAGTAAAAATATGGTATTTATAACATATTTTATAAAAATATGATGGTTGCTACCCTGGACTAGCTAAGAGATCTGAGGCTAGCAACTGTCCACAAACCTCCTCCCTCTTCCCCTAACCAAAGCCAAAAATATCTTACCAACCATTTCTTAAAACAAAACAGCATGCAAAACCATTCAGCATTCTGCAGCAGAAAACACAAAACTCAGGTTGCCCCATTCAAGAAGGTCAGAAACCTTTGGAACATCACCCACTTAGGAGCATCCTGCCTCTGCTGTTCACTGCCAGGAGTTATTTACAAAGCCACGCTTCTGTAGACCGTCCACAGCATGGGCTAGCTTTAATGGAGAGCTGGGTGAGGACAATTCCCTCCGTTGAGCCTGGGCGGAAGAAAAACTAACCTGGGGAATGAGGGCCATTCTTGTTTATTATGATTGAATCACTATTCATATTACTTTCATATGTAATGCATTTGCCATTCTGAAGTATGCAGTGGGGATGGGGGTACTCCCACTTAGCCTAATCAAAACACATTTCCCAAGATTCTCAGTAGAAGAGATGAGCCCCCTCACCTGGGAGGTCCTAGGATGGCTGCAAGTACTCTCCTCATACTATTAGGGTTGTTTTGGCGCCTCCTCTTGGCAAACACTAACAGAGACACTGTCCTTGTTTCTTAATCCCTGCTACAGACTGAAATTATCTGGGAAATTAAAAAAAAAAAAATGTTGCCAAGCTGCTACCTCCAGCAATTCTGACTTAATACATTTGCATTAAAGACAAGGATTTGGGGTTGTTAAAAAACTCCCCAGGGGATTGTGCTGTGCACCCAAGTCAAAAGCAAGTGCTATGCCGATTTCATGTAAAATTGTTGATTGATTAATGTCTTCCACTTCTTGAGCTCCTGGTATATGTCAGGCACTGAAGCACTAATGAACAGAAACAGGCAAGGCTCTTACTCTCATGGACATTACAGATATCAGTCAGATAATTACATAAGCATATAATTTGAAATTATAAAAGTATATGGTGCTTGGGGCTGGGCGTAGTGACTCATGCCTATAATCCCAGCACTTTGGGAGGTGGAGATGGCTAGATCACCTGAGGTCAGGAGTTCGAGACCAGTTTGGCCAACATGGTGAAACCCCATCTCTACTAAAAATACAAAAACTAGCCAGGCTTGGTGGCAGGTACCCGTAATCCCAGCTACTCAGGAGGCTGAGGCAGGAGAACTGCATGAACCTAGGAGGTGGAGGTTGCAGTGAGTTGAGAGCGCCACTGTATTCCAGCTTGTGTGATAGAGCAATACTCTGTCTCAAAAAAAAAAAAAAAACAAAAAAAAACAAAAAGTACTTGCTGCTTGGGCAGATGGTGAGGGAAGGGGTAAGAGGATTAGAAAAGTGGCCCACTAGAATCTCCCTGGTGTACCTCTCTCTTTCCAATACTTACTCACCAAGGCATAGCCATATATCTGACTGACCAATGTCTATCTCCCAATAATTCCATGGGAAATAACTCCTATTTTTCAATGATAGGAGAATGAATAAAATATGAAAAACGTAGACTCTAGGGACATTCAAAAGAGACAAAGCTGACTTTGAGGAAAGAATATGCTATTCATGTATCGTGTGCTAAATAATTAAAACAGCCAGACACAGGGCTCACACCTATAATCTCAGCACCTTGGAAGACCAAGGCAGGAGGACTGCTTGAGCCCAGGAGTTTGAGACCAGCCTAGAGAGACCCCATCTCTACAAAATACAAAAATTGACCAGGTGTGGTGGTACATGCCTGTAGTTCCCGCTACTTGGAAAGCTAAAGTGGAGGATCACTTGAGCCTGGAAGGTCCAGGCTGCACTCCTGCCTGGATGACATAGCAAGACTCTGTCTCAAAAAAAAAAAAAAAAAAAAAAAAAGTCAACACCAAAACAAACAAAAAAGAATTAATACAGTCTAAAGGATGCAGAGATGAGGTGAACTGCTGCCCAAACATCTGCAGCAAATTAGCCAGTGGGAAGAAGTTAGCTAAACCTAGTAGAGAAAAAGGGAGGAATAGATTACTTCTACCCCCTATCTTCCCACAAGGTTCTGGATTAAAAATATTTGATTAAAAAAATAAAATAATGTGCATAAAATCTGAAAACATTCTTGTTGCAAAAATGGTTAAGCAATAACAGGATAAAGAGTGCCAACCAAAGCCGCCCTTTACCACACATCTCGTTTCCAATCTCTCTTCTCTCCCTAGAGGAATCATCATTCACAGCTGGCTGTGTTTCCTTCCGGAAGTTTTTCTTTGTATTTATAAACACATATTTCCAGAAACAAGTGAATAGTTGTTTTATTTGTCTGGTTTTTACATGCTCTTCACGTTCATCTGCAATGTATTTTATTTTATTCAACGATATATATTATTTTGTGGCCAGGATAAAAGTGAGGCGAGTGAGACATTTTGGCACACAATTTAAGGGAGTCCCCAAAACAATGGAAGGGATTGCCAAAAGCTCAATAATCGAGATAAATTTTAGTGCAATATTTTTTAAAAATCTAAATCAGCACCAAAATTGTATAATGAACAAAATATTGAAATCTTAAAGACTGGATCTGTATCACTGAGTGTTCCTTTGGCTTTGGGCTTCAATACTGATGAGCAAGTGACGGTTACCGATCTTGTCCATGTGATCTTTCTATGTCGGTACATGTAGATCTTTTTTCCCTAAAAAAATCATATTTAGAAATAATTTCAAACTTCCAAAAATTGCAAATAACTCCCATATTACTTTACCCAGTTGCTGAGGCTATTTTCTCTGTTACCCTCTCTCTTTACTTATATACACCCATTATTATTAGTCTTGTAAAGAACCTTTGTATATTTTCCAAAAAACTAGGATATAAAACCAGTATACAACCTCCAAATGAAGACGCTGACATTGGTTCCCCACTGCTGTCCAATCCATAGTCCTCATTCACATTTGCCACCTGTCCTAACAAAGTCTCTATTTCCTGTCTGGTCCAGGAAATATATGTTGCATTTAATTGTCATGTCTCCTCAGACTTGTAAATCTGCAAACAGCCTTTTCCTGCTTTCTATGTCCTTGACAGAAACTAAGTACAGAACTTCTATTCTGTGGGACGACCTTCAACGTGGGATATTTCATTATGTCTAGATTCAGGTACACCAAGATCTGCTACTCTGTTCTTCTCATGGCATTCCTTTCGGGAGCACACGGTGTTGACCCATCCTAACACTGGTGATGTTAGCACTGATTACCTAGTTGTGTCATTGTCTGCCCCATTTCTTCACCATAAGGTCAGGATTCTTCCCTTGATAATATCATAGTATTTTGTAAAGAGGTATTTGGTGATTATTGCAATATCTTGTTCCCCATCAAACTTCCACCCAGCCTTAGCATCTATCGGCACTTCTCACTTCAACTGGGTATCCCCATGATGGTTGCCGATGCTGATTTTCAATTTCCATTCTACATATATTAGATGGCATTCTACTGTAAAGAAAAGCTTTCCACCCACCTTATTTATTTATTTATATGTTTATATCAGTATGGACTCATAGTCTCCCATAACTTTCAGTAGGTTGTAATTCATTACTATCCTTATTTACTCTGAGTGTTCAGATTCTTATTTGTTCAGATTGTCCCTGTTTTGGCCAATGGGAACTCTGTCAAGCTAGTTTCTATTCCTATGTCCTTTTGATATATCTCTTTCACTGAGCATTTCTTCATTTTCTGACACAATAAAAGTTTCCAGTCCTGTCTTGTCCTTTCCCTGCTCCAGCCCTAGAACTAGCCATTTCCCCAAGGAACACTGGTACCTTTTAGTAAGAAGGTAATTTAGGAACCAAGCCTGGAACACTAGATGTGCTCATTCCCATTGAAGTGCCATCGCTTCTAGGCCCTGTCAGTGGACAGTGCTAGGAAATAGATGCTCTGGAGGTTGGGAAATCCAAGATCAAGGCACTAGCAGGCTCAGTTGTTTAGTGAGGGCTCCTCTGTGCTTCCATGATGGCACCGTGGTGCTGGATCCTCTGGAGGTGAGGAATGCTATGTCCTCACATGGCAGAAGGCAGAAGGGCAAGAGGACTGAACCTGCATGAAGCTTCTTTTATAAAGGACATTAATCCATTCATGAGGGAGGAGCCTTCATGGCCTAATCAGCTCTTGGAGGCTCCACCTCTTAATACCATCACATTGGCCATTAAGTTTCAACACTTAGATTTTGGAGGGAACATAATCAAACCTCAGCACATACATACTCACAAATATGTGAATGCACTCAAACATCTATATTTAGTCCTATATTTATCTCTGTACATATATATTATATGATCTCCATCTGTCTATAAAATATATACCTAGGTATCTATATGCATCTACATAGATATTGATGTCTCCATACATATCTTTTTTTTTTTTTTTTTGAGACTGCATCTCGCCCTGTCACCCAGGCTGGAGTGCAGTGGCATGATCTCAGTAGCTCACTGCAACCTCTGCCATCTGGGTTCAAGCAATTCTTGTGCCTCAGCCTCTCAAGTAGCTGGGACAAGTGCCCACCACCATGCCCAGCTAATCTGTATTTTTAGTAGAATGGGGTTTCACCATGTTGGCCAGGCTGGTCTTGAATTCCTGACTTCAAGTGATCCACTACTTCGGCTTCCCAAAGTGCTGAGATTACAGGTGTGAGCCACCACATCCTGCTGGAATATGTACTTCTTTTAAACGAATTTTCCGGATGTCCCTTAGTTAGTTATCTATAACTACATTGATGGATCAAAAATGGGTAGCCTCTTGAGGCTCTCCTTGATTTGTATAACATTACAAACAAGGACTAAAGACTTCTTTTGTCTAATTCTGATCCAGTTCACAGACCAAGAGGCCTTTGACAAAAAGGGAAACTGGATACCCTTGAGGAACAACTAACTGATATCACAAGTATGTATCCAGGGTCCAACTCCAGCTCATTCCTAATGGAATAAACAATTAACCAGCTAACTGTGTGGTGAGAAAAGAGAAGTACCCATATTTTGGGAAATACCCAGATACCTTAATTCATAGCAACCCAGAAAGCCACTGATGTCCCCAGAGGATGTGGGGTCTTATAGGGCAAACCTTAGTCTTAAAACACACATGTAGAACTTCAAAGACTTTTCCCTTATCAAATGGAGTTATGGCTTCCCAAGTGCATCAACATATTTTTGCTCTGTTCTAGGTCAGTAGAAGACTTGAAAAAAAAAAAGAATTGGAAGGCATCATAACATTGTGTCACAGATGGGAAAGTAAAATTTGGGCATGTGAAAGGAATGTTAGCATCTGCGGCTCAGGAGACCCAACTCCTCCACTTCCTTAATGCCTGTATTCCAGGTCTTTATCAGTGAGCACTTTTTGGACCACAGCCCTGCCAATGAGAGAAGCTATAGCCTCTTACACACACACACACACACACACACACACACACACACTCTCTCTCTCTCTCTCTCTCTCTCCCAGAAAAAATAGGTACAGACTTAGTAAAATGTCTTCGTGGTATTTCTTAGATTCTAAGAAGTATGGGTTTTCACGTATTAGCATTTCTGAAATTTGATGTATTAATTTTTATTTAATCAGTGTGTTTCTTTAAAGTGGCAGTCCTTACTTTTACAAAAACAATTTTGTTATTAAATCAGTGGACATTTCATCCGGGCTTTTGGGAAAGCCATGCTATTCAGAGGTTCTGTGTTGGGAGTGGCCCAATTTCTAACATTCAGAGTCCTCCAGCCTCAGGTCAGCCACTCAAGGAGAAGCTGGAGCTGTCTTCCTGCTGTCACCATCTCCCTCTACTCCCTGGGCCAGCTTGACTCCTTAAGACATAATTAGACTCTTCTTATATCTTTTCAACTCAGAATGGGCAAGGTTCATGTTTTCATGCACAGTAGGACCAGATTGCATTGTGTGATAGTTTAAGGTTAGGTAGTTAACCACAATGCAAAAATACATAAAAATCTGAAAAAAGTAAGCATTTCGATAACCTGTTTTTATAATCAGTCTAATTTTTAATCAAGTCTACGATTTAATTCATAATATAACATTATTAGTGAATTTAGGGCAGTAAAATTTGTGTCATTTCTTTTTAGCCATAATTTACTAGAATAACTTTCACTGGAATTTTTAAAAATCTAGAAAATACATAGCTTTTCTAAATGTAGCACCAGTAGTAAATCAAATAATGACGACGAAAGTAATTTTGAAGACATGAAATCTAAAAGAGTTTCTACTAGATTGACTCAGAAGTATGATCCTTTACATACTGAGTTCAGTTGCACTGCTCTAATTAATTGAGAAGTACTAAAATTTGAATGTGTTACTTGCAGAGATATACTGGCTGATGTAAGCAATTCACCATCAAAATGTAGGCAACATTTATGTGCAACTCATAAAGACATACATTCATGATCAAAAGAATTGTTTGAAAGAAGGAATATTGAATTTAAAAGTTAATGGAAGAAGATATTCAATATTTCATATATGAAGAGTGAGTAGTACTTTTCAGGCTTCTTATCAAGTAGGACTTTGCATGACTAGGAAAAAAAATTAAATTGTGGCGACATTAGCAAAAAACTTTGTAAAAAATGTTCGCTTCAAAATGATGGGGGAATCTTGAGCAAAGAAGATACTGTGAAGACTATTTTCCAATGACACTATAGATTAATGTATTTTAAAACTAGCTAATTATGTGGGAGACCAATTTATGGTAAAAATAAAACCATCAAACTATTTTTTAATGAAACCTGATGCACAGGTAATACTAACAAAGCAGTTCTTTTAGTATATGTGTTATTTGAGCATGATGGTGATATGAAAGCAGAACTCTTTTTTTTTTCCAACTTCATTACCACAAACACAACTAACTCAGAAATGCATAAAATGATGATAGATTACATTGTCTACGTGGTTTGGAGATTAGGGATAGAAGTATTTTTGATGCACAGATGTAATGACAGGTAAGCATTCTGGAGTAGTTAATCCAGAGAAAAGAGCTGGGTCAGAATGTAAACCAACATGTCATTCCTTCATTGAGAAAGTCTTGCTATCAAACAAACAAACAAACAAAGAGCTGAATGAAAGTGTCTTAGTAGCATAGTTAAAATTGTGAGTTAAATAAAGGATTATGTGTTAAATGTGAGGCTATTCTATTCCGTGATCATATGGAAGTTAATCACAAACAAGTGTTGTTGTATGATGAGGTATGATGGTTGCTGAGTGGAGAATTCTGCGGAGAATAAACATTCTCTGCAAACACTAACTCGTGGTATTTCTGCAAGATAAGAAACTAATTTGGTCCCAGCTTTTTAAAGATGTAAACATCTTTTTAAAGGTGTCAGAATTGCTAACTTTTATGATATTCCCAATATTTGAAGTTATCTCACTAATTTCATGTGAGGAGGAAATGAAATATTTTCAAATGACCGGTAAGATGGAACAGCAAAATGGCAAAACAAGATGGAAGACTGGAAGGACAAAGTTTCTGCAGATGGTTATGGCAAGTTTCATAATTTCACAATTATTGATAGCATAGATGAAGATCTTGATACTGCACATCTGCAAAATGTTCTCATTAAATGATTGAAAGTGGATGAGCTTTGTGCAGGTGGAAATCTACTGTACAATGCGGCAAGGGCACCACGTGGAAGAAGTGCTTGGCTCATTGGCGGTCTGAATGTAGATTTGTACAGATGTTTTGAATGGTAATTTGACAGTGTATATCAACATTTTAAAAATTATGTTTTTATTTTGAAATATAATTTACAGAGGAGTGTAGAAGACAGAAATGAAGAGCTCTGTGATTGGTCACAAAAGGGAACACCTGTGTAACTTCTACCCAGGTCAAAATAACTAGTTGTATTTCACTTTTATTAATGGCAATCCATTTTGCCTTCTATTTGTATGTCTAGTTGGAAAACACTCTTCCATTAACAAATCCCGTTTTTAAAATAACCGTAACTGAAATTCTGGCCAGTTCTATATAAACATTGCATTCCTTTGAAAAGTTCAATGGTTAAAAGAAATCAAAGTATTAAAAGGAAGAATAAATAAATACCAGCCGAAAGGTTTATAGGGGTAGTTTTCTGTGAAGAAGAAAAGATAAGTTCTCACTGGAACAGGGATTCTGGGGTTGCAGAAAGTGGATTCAGCAAGAGTGGAGGAGTGAAAGGAAGGCTGGTGTGGAAATGGTCTTGCAAAGCATTTTAGAGAAGCGGTGGGGCTCAGGGAAAGCCCAGCGAGGCTGGATTTCAGAGTGGTTGGTAGCAAAATTCCAAATTTGTGAAAACACAACTCTGAGTTTTAAATACAGTTGGTCCTTAAATGATGCAGGGGTTAAGGGCGCCCACCCCCTCCCTGCTCAGTCGAAAATCCATGTGTAACTTTTGACTCCCCGGAACTTAACTACTGATAGCCTTACTAATAACATAAACAGTCAATTAACACATATTTAATATGTTATATGTATTATATACTATACTCTTAAAGTAAGCTAGAACAAAAGAAAATGTTATGTAAAAAATCCTAAGGAAAATCCATTGACAGTACTCTACTGTATTTATCCGTATCGTGAGTTAACTGTTTACAAGGTGAATTGCCTCTCTGAAATGGCAACCGTAGCTGCAGACCTCAATCCACAGTACCTATCAAGCAATCTAACTTTTTCTCGTAATATCATGAATTTTCTCTGCTTCCTGGGACGCTTCCAGCATCACTAGGGGCACTTTGTATGGGTTCCATAGTGTGGATCAAGGTTTATAGTATTGAACTAAACACAATGAAAGCTATGTGCGAAGCATGAGAGATCACATGTACTGTGGTTCCAGTGGTCTGGAGGGAGAAACTGCTCACCTGGAGGTGATCAGCATCACTTCAGTTAAGCAGATACTCACGACAGTTGAGCTCCCCACAATAGCAACAGGAGGTGGCTATGAAGTTTTTACAGTAGTCCAGTATATACCACAGTTCATTTGATGCATTATGATTTAATACTGCATCTTATACTTGTTTACATTTCTCTTGACTGTGAATTGTGTCATCCATGGTCTGTAAGCGCGTGCATAAGTTTTTATAAATTTTAACATCTTATAATGGATTCGTATTATTTTACGGTAGTAAATGATAAAATGGACCAATATCTATATATATTTTATATATTTATGACATACTTAACTTTTTCTTAATTTTTTCATTATTTTTAGGCTGCATGGTTCACATGAAAGTTTTTTCAAATTGTTGGAAATGTAGAAAACATTTTCTAATGTATTTATTTTAAAAACCCACATATAAGTGGACTCATATAGTTCAAATCTGTGTTGTTGAAAGGTTAACTGTATATGAAATGATCCCTCCCACCAGCCCACACACTGAGGATACATGCCAAGTCTATCACATCTAAATCTCATTCTCATTCCAGCTTGTTATATTTGAGCAAGTAGCCAGGTGGTCGCAGGTTTTAGGACTGAGTAGAAAAATAATCTGGAGCATAGACCACAGAGGTTGTGCTTTTTATCTAGTGCCTAAAAGTCTACTGTCCATATCAGTGGCAATGTATTAAATTACATTACAAATTAGTAAACAAATGAACAAAAATATCAAATTGTTTAAGCCAAAATATTCAGCCTTTCAGAAAGACAACAAAATTCAAACATGTTTCCTTAGGGTCCTACTGTGAGTTAGATTAGAATTTTGTAAATTAAAATTAGAATAACATAGGCACCTCAATTTGTCATGTTTTAACAATGAAAATTTAATAAAGAAAATGCTTATTAAATTGTTCTTTATTGAATGTGAGTTTGTATTGTAATTCTATTACATATTTCACACTCTATGGAGAGAAGATCATAAACCCATAAATGTCTGTCCTTGAAAGCAGACAGGGAACATGTGCTTCATGACAGCAGCAGGCCAGGCTGCATCTGTGAAGAATATAGAAAAGTTTGCAAAGGTGTATCCCTTCATTGGGTGTGTAAAACACCTCTACCTGTTAATGTCATTAACTGCAGTTTAGTTCACTCTAAAGCATATTATTTCTAGACAACATACAGTATCTTTAGAATGTAAACACTAGACAACATAGCAAGACCCTGTCTCTAGAAAAAATTAAAAATATTAGCTGGTTGTGGTGGCATGCACCTGTAGTCCTAGCTACTCAGGAGGCTGAGACAAGAGGATCTTTTGAGCCCAAGAGTTTGAGGCTGCAATGAGCTATGATTGCCACACTGCATCTAGCCTGGGCGACAAAGTGAGACCCTGTCAGAAGAAGAAAGAAGAAAGAAGAAGAAGAAGAAGAAGGAGAAGGAGAAGGAGGAGAAGGAGGAGGAGGAGGAGGAGGAGAGGAGGAGAGGAGGAGGAGGAGGAAGAACAGGAAGAGGAGGAAGAGGAGGAAGAAGAGGAGGAGGAAGAAGAAGAAGGAGAAGAAGAAGAAGAAGAAGAAAAAGACTGGATCTAGATAGAATTGGCTTTATGTATTACACATATCAGATAAAAAAAACCTTCAAAAGGTACATTTTTCTAAAAGGTATTTATTTTTGTGCTAAAAACACATAGTATAGAATGTATCATCTTAACCATTTTTAAGTGTGAAGTTCAGTAGTGTCAGCTATTTTCATATTGTTGTGCAACAGATCTCTAAAGCTTTTTCATCTTGCAAAACTGAAGCTCTACACCTATTAACTCCCCCTCTCCCCTTTCCCCAGCCCCAGGCAACCACAATTCTATTTGTTTCTAAGAGTTTGGTTTATTTAAAACCACATATAAGTGAAATCATGTTGTATTTGTCTTTTTGTGACTGGCTTATGTCACTTAGCATAATGTTCCCAAGATTTGACCTAGAACAAACTGCTGAATGTGCTTATTACAGTATCTATATACCTTTTGGTGGGAAAATAGTTGGAAAAAAAAAAAAAAGACAGCTGGTAACACTGCAATGCCCAAAGCCCAATTCCAAAGCTCCTTAAATATTGCTTGCAGAGCTAATGTTTTGGAGCAGTGCTTCTGGCAGGCCTCTTCTCACTTTCTGTTTTGTTAGGGGGCAGTCGATGGCATACCTAACATATTCAACATCCCCAGTCCTCTACAGGACAAGATTACCTTCTGTAATAATCAGTAATCATGATTCTCTTGATTTGTTCTTTAGTTTTATAACAACTATTAAAAGAATATAAATTTAAAAGGTATTTCATGTATGAAGTAAAATTTGTGTTAACAACAAAAATATATCTCACAATTTGCCCTATTTTACTGTTTTCAACTTTATTATTTTTTTCCTTTTTAATTTTTTGAGATGGAGTCTTGCTCTGTCACCCAGGTTAGAGTGCAGTGGCATGATCTCGGCTCACTGCAACTTCCGCCTCTCAAGTTTAAGTGATTCTCTTACCTCAGTCTTCCAAAGTAGCTGGACAGGCACACGTCATCATGCTCAGCTAATTTTTGTATTTTTAGTAGAGATGGGGTTTTTGCTATGTTGGCCAGGCTGGTCTCAAACTCCTGACCTCAGGTGATCTGCCTGCCTCAGCCTCCCAATGTGCTGGGATTACAGGCATGAGCCACTGTACCTAGCCTGTTTTCAACTTTAAATACAAATGAAAACTCAAAGAGATCACAAAGAATGACATGATTGAAATAACTCAGGTTTTGCTTCTTCATCTTTACAAGGCTGTTCCATCATTGCTGATGTCAAATCTACCATCTCTATGCAGGAAAGTGTTTATCGCTTGAGCTAGATTCAGGCACACACTGTGCCAGACAGTTGGAACAATTCTCAAGTATAAGCAGTAAACAGATGTACTAATTGACAGATTACATGTATATTCTTAAAACTCACCAGTAATCACTGCTGTTGCCTAGCGTGCAGACCAATAATCTTTTTTTAAGGGAGGAGTGTTTTATTATTGACATTTTTTTTTTTTGAGACAGAGTCTTGCTCTGTCACCCAGGCTGGAGTGCAGTGGTGCATTCTCGGCTCACTGCAACCTCCGCCGCCCTAATTCAAGTGATTCTCCTGCCTCAGCCTCCCAAGTAACTGGGACTACAGGCACACACCAGCACATCCGGCTAATTTTTGTACTTTTAGTAGAGACAGGGTTTCGCCATGTTGGCCAGGCTGGTTTCAAACTCCTGGCCTCAGGTAGTCTGCCCGCCTCGGCCTCCCAAAGTGCTGGGATTACAGGCGTGAGCTAACATGCCCGGCCTTACCATTGACATTTTTTATAATTGCCAGGGAGTAGTGACAGTAAAAAGTAGATCAACGTTCCACTGGTTTTGTTACTTTATAATTTTTTTTCGATGTTCCCCTCTTGCCTGCACCATGGGCAGGCTGACCTTGTTCTTGGCACTCCACACTCTTGCGTGTCTTACATTTTGCCAGTTTAGCGGCAGAATGACTCCTCCCACCTCATCAGAGCTGCCACGGTCCAGGCCATACTTTCATAGAGGGCCTTGCATTTAGAATGTGGACATGCCATCTATATGAGGCTATTTCTGTAGTCAGAGACAGACCAACAAGAATGAAGGAAAGAGATGTTCACCTTACAATTTTTAACTTATGCTATTAGTGGACTGCTATGTGTAAATTAATATTGTTAAAAACTCTGAGATTATTTTTATCAATAGCACAAGTAAATTGTACATTGGGGTGTTTCAAATGGGTTAATTAAAAAAATTTAAATGTTAAAACAGATCGGCCGGGCGCGGTGGCTCAAGCCTGTAATCCCAGCACTTTGGGAGCCCGAGACGGGCAGATCACGAGGTCAGGAGATCGAGACCATCCTGGCTAACACGGTGAAACCCCGTCTCTACTAAAAATACAAAAACTAGCCGGGCGAGGTGGCGGGCGCCTGTAGTCCCAGCTACTCGGGAGGCTGAGGCAGGACAATGGCGGGAACCCGGGAGGCGGAGCTTGCAGTGAGCTGAGATCTGGCCACTGCACTCCAGTCCGGGCGACAGAGTGAGACTCCGCCTCAAAAAAAAAAAAAAAAAAAAAAACAGATCCCAACTTTTATAACCATTTTGCCATTTCTACAAAATGACAATGTAATAGATGCCGTTGAGACTGTTTGCACTGCTAAAGCAACCAACCCTCTGGGTTTGCACAGACCTATATATATTCACGGGCTGCAGAGCTGTCAGTGCTAAAACCCAGACTGTCCTGTCCAGGTAAACCATGATGGTTGGTTACTCTATCTAGGCCCTTCAGAGTACAGCACACCCTAATCTTATAGGATGGCTGGTTTCTTACTGCTGAGTCTGGAGATTTTATTCTGGTAAAGAACAGAAGATAGATGTTTTCCCTTCATGCTGAAACAGGCACTCAAACTAGGAGAGTTCAGCTTAGAGGAATAGAGGCCTCCACAACCCTCTGCCCACACCTTTCTGTACCAAACTCTCTCTAACTCAAGTAGACTACTGGACAACAACAACAACAACAACAAATGTAATTACATAATGTCGTTTATATAAGTCAGAGTAGAGTGTTTTATAAACTAAAATCAAAATGGTCATAGAAAATTTGCAATTTTCTTTCTGACCTAAGAGAGACTTACCTTTCTCAAAATTATCTGGAGGCTGTTGCCACACCTTTGTGGTATAAATTCAGAAAGCCCTAGATTTGGGGTTCCAGGGCTGAAATGTAAGTATCCAAGAGATCTAAGAATTATAACTTTTTGAATATGGAACAAAATAAAAGGTTCAGGGAGTATTACAGCCCTGCTGTAACTGTACCCTGAGTGAGTCACATTACTAAAAAAATCAATACACATTACCAACAGCCAAGCTATTGTGTTGTTGGAGGTTTGGTGCTGAAACAACTAGTAGTAAAAGAGAACAGTGGTGTTTCTGATGGATTGCATGTTGTTCTTTAACCAATGGTCTGCAGAATCTATAAATAATGATTTATGGTAGAACTTAAGTCTTGAAATAAAGTCATTTGTGATCAAGTTTGATTAACATCTTTGCCTGTTGCTACTTGAAGAACAAAACCAAAACAAAACAAAAGAGACTTCTAGACCTGAAAGAAAACAATCGAAATGGTAAAATAACAAAAAAGTTATGGAGGCTTCACTAATTAACAACGTAAGACTTGGCCATTCACAGCACCAGTAAGATTTCAACTGCAAGGTCAGTCAAAACAAAGGCAATTGTAACTCACGAATGACTGAAAATAGATCAGTTTTATCAAAGTGGAGAGTCCGATAAAAAGTCTCACCAAAAGGATGTGGGGAAGAGAGTAATCATGTCTGCATTTGTGGAAAGGTAAACTGATGCAAGCTTTTTGGGGGGCAATTTGACCCCATATTCAAAATTTTAAACATGCATATAGTTTGACTGAGTATATGTATATACTCTGATTATATTTCTGAGAATCCACTGCACTGAATATTTGCACAAATTTGCAAAAATATATGAACAAGGAAAGCTTATTGCTGAATATTTATAACATTTGTAATAGTTAAAAGTCGACAACCTAGATATTTAACAATAGAGTTAAAAACTTCATTGAGGTGTTTTGTATACATTGACATGGAAGTAAGTTTGGAATAAACTGGGGAGAAGAAAATAAGTTACAGGCATGTACAGTATTAAAATAAATTTAAAAATAAAAGTCTGAATGCATGTGTATATGTGTACTCATAAATAATACAGGAAATACTATATTCCTAGCAAACTGTCAAGAGTGGTTAGTGCTTGGGAATGGGACTGAAAGTATCTCATTTGTATTTTTTTAGGATGCACTTATATTACTTTTCGTTTCTTAAGGCTGAATTTATCTTTCCTTTTTTCTTTCTTTTTTTTTTTTTTGAGACAGAGTTTCACTCTGTTGCTCAGGCTGGAGTGCAGTGGTGCAATCTCTGCTCACTGCAACCTCCACCTCCCTGGTTCAAGCAATTCTCCTGATCCAGTCTCCCAAGTAGCTGGGATTACAGGTGTGTGCCACCCGTCTGGCTAATTTTTGTATTTTTAGTAGAGATGGGATTTTGCCATGTTGGCCAGGCTGGTCTCAAACTCCTGACCTCAAGTGATTCACCCACCTTGGCCTCCCAAAGTGCAGGGATTACAGGCATGAGCCACCCTGCCTAGCCAGAATTGCTTTAAAGACACTTTAAAAAAATTTTTTTTTATTATATATTTTTTTATTTTTTATTTTTATTTTTATTTTATTTATTTATTTTTGAGACGGAGTCTCACTGTGTCGCCCAGGCTGGAGTGCAGTGGCTGGATCTCAGCTCACTGCAAGCTCCGCCTCCCGGGTTCACGCCATTCTCCCGCCTCAGCCTCCGAGTAGCTGGGACTACAGGCGCCCACCACCACGTCTGGCTAATTTTTTTTTGTATTTTTAGTAGAGACGGGGTTTCACCATGTTAGCCAGGATGGTCTTGATCTCCTGACCTCGTGATCCACCCGCCTCGGCCTCCCAAAGTGCTGGGATTACAGGCTTGAGCCACCGTGCCCGGCCTAAAATTTTTATTTTTTAAGAATCAGGGAGTTGTTGTTAGGTCCTTACTCTGAATATCATGTACTTGCATTGTCCACATAAGAGACAAAAAGCAGTGGTGATTGCCACTGGTGGCAAACCAGGCTCTCCACACCATCCCAGAAAAAAAACAAAATCAAAAACAAAAAAAACCCCGATCTATCCTACTATATTTTGAGGCAAAGGGTTCAGTTAAGTAATATTAAAGTCACTTATCAAATAAAGCTAATATATTGTCTAAAGAACTAAAGTTATATGTTTGGGCCTATTCATATTGCTCTATTTTAAATATGGAGGATAAAAAGAATAAAGAATGCCTTTTCTTCTTCCCTAAGTTATTTCTTACTCTCTTGGGTTTTCCCAAGCCTACATCTGTCTCTCTCTAGACACCATCCAAGTAAATTTTCAGATATTTTTAAAACGGGAAGCAGAAGCTGTCTGTGAATGATTCTAAAATAAATGTTATTTCTGGAAGGTTCCAAATGGCCTGGGGGAGTGAAGTGGGTCACGACTAATAGAAATAAATTTGATAAAGTTGCATGTTACAAGATCAAAACACAAAATTTAGCCATATTTCTATACATAAGCAATGAACAATTTGAAAAGAAAATTGAGAGAGGACAATTATATTTACAATAGCATCAAAAAAATAAAATACCTAGGAATAAATTTTACCAAAAAGGTGAAAGACTTGTACAGTGAAAACTATAAAACACTGCTGAAAGAAATTTAAAAAGACCTAAATAAATGAAAAGACATCTGTGTTCATAGATCATAATACACAGAGAGCCCTGAAGAGCTGAAACAATCTTGAAAAAGAAAAACAAAGTTGCAGGACTCACACTTTTTGATTTTGAAACTTACTACAAAGCTACAGTAATCAAAACTGTGATACTGCCATAAGAATAGACATATAGGCCAGTGGAATGAAACTAAGAGTTGAGAAAATAAGGCCACACATCTACGGCCAATTGATTTTTGGCAAAAGTGCCAAGACTGTTCAATAGGTAAAGAATAGTGTTTTGAACTAATGGTGCTGGGACAACTGACTGTACATATGCAAAAGAATTAAGTTGGATCCCTACCTCACACCATATTTTAAAAATCAACTTAAAATGGATCAACAATCTAAATATAAAGGCTAAAACTATAAAATTCTTAGAAGAAAACACAGAGGTAAAACTTCATGACTTTAAATCTGGCAATGGGTTCATAAATATGATATCAGAAGCATGAACAACCAAAGGAAAAATATAGACAAATTGGACTTCATCAAAATTAAAAACTTTTGCGCATAAAAGACGTTATCTAGAAAGTGAAAAGACAACCTATAGAATGGGGGGAAATATCTGCAAACCATATCTCTGATAAGAGTCTACTGTCTAAAATATATAAAGAATTCTTACAACTCAACAACAAAAAGAGAAAAAACCCAATTAAAAAAATGGGGAAAAACTTGAATACACATTTCTCTAAAGAGGACATATGGGTGGCCAAAATGCACCTGAAAAAAATGTGCAATATCATTAGTCATTTGGAAAATGCAAATCAAAATCCAGGGGTTGCAATGAGAAGGAAATGAGAAATAACTGCTTATCAGGTATGGAGTTTTCTTTTGGGGAGATAAAATGTTTGTTTGTAAAAATGGAGTCTCACTGTGTTGCCCAGGCTGGTCTTGGACTCCTGGGCTCAAGTTATCCTCCTGCCTTGGCCTCTCAAAGTGCTGGGATTACAGGCGTGAGCCACTGTACCCCACCAATAAAGTGTTTTGAAACTAGATAGATGGAGTAATCACACAACATTGTGAATGTACTAAATGCCACCAAATTGTGCACTTTAAAATGGCTAATTTTATGTATGTGACATTCACCCCAGTTAAAAAAATAAGCATTAATGAGATGCTGACTTCTACTCTTCTTCAATCAACTACTCAGAGTAAGAATAAGGGGAAAAAAGCCCTAAATATTGAGTCTGCTTTTGTGTGGTCACTACTGAACCTTCTTTAGGCTGCACTGACTACCTCCAAGACCACTAGCAGTATTTGCCAATTTCATCATCAAAAATTAAGCATTTATCCTCTGTGATGGTAAATATAGTTCACTGACATTGAAATAAAATGAAAGCAGTGGGCTGGGTATGGAGACTCACGCCTGTAATCCCAGCACTTTGGGAGGCCAAGGTGGGTGGGTCACTTGAGACCAGGAGTTTGAGACCAGCCTGGCTAACACGGCAAAATCCTATCTCTACTAAAAATACAAAAAGTAGCTGGGCATGGTGGTACATACCTGTAATCCCAGCTACTCAGGAGGCTGAGGCAGGAAAATCACTTGAATCTGGGAGGTGGAGGTTGCAGTAAGCTGAGATTGCACCACTGCACACCAGCATGGGCAACAGAGCAAGACTCTGTTTCAAAAAAAAAAAGGAAAAGAAAAAAAAAGTAAGTGGCAAGTTCTTCATCTTCGTTCAAACTCTACTTACTAGAGCCATCTGCTGCATTTGCTCCCCTATAGTCCAGGGCTTCTCAGCCCTAGTTGTGTATTAGAGTTAATTATCTAAAATATTTTGTTTTTCCTTTTTTTAAATTAAACTTTTATTTTGAGATAATTGTAGATTCATATGCATTTGTGTAGAAAATAATATGGTGATTCCACATACCCTTTACCTAGTTTTCTCCAATGGTAGCATCTTGCAAAACAAGATATGTCCATGATGTGTACAATTTCACCACCAGGATCAGGACTTTTTTTTTTTTTTTTTTTTTTGAGACAGGGTCTTGCTTTGTCACCCAGGCTGGAGTGCAGTGGCATGATTAAGGCTCACTGCAGCCTCAACCTCCTGGGCTCAAGCCTTTCTCCCACCTCAGCCTCCCAAGTAACTGGGACTACAGGTGTGGGCCACCATGCCTGGCTAAGTTTTGTATTTTTTCATGAAGATGGGTTTTTGTCATGTTGCCAAGGCTGGTCTTGAATTCCTGGGCTCAAGGGATCCGCTCGTCTCAGCTCCCAAAGTGCTGGGATTACAGGCATGAGCCACCATGCCTGGCTCTCCACCAGGATATTGAGATTGCTATAATAAAGACACAGAACATTTCCATCACCAAAGGATCCTTTGTGTAGCCCATTTTTAACCACACCTCCTTACCTCCCACTTCTCTTTCCTCTCCCATCCCCTACCCTCAACAACTAACCTTACTTTATTTCTATAATTGTCATTTTAAGAATGTTATATAAATATAATCATACAATATGTAATCTTTGGGGATTGACTTTTTTCACTCAGCATAATTCACTGAAGGTTCATCTAAGTCATTGTATGTATTGTTGTATGTATCAAAAGTTCATTTCTTTCATTGCTGAATAGTAGTCCATGGTGTGGGTGCACCACAGTGTGTATAACCATTTGCCCATTGAAGGACAGTTCAGTTGTTTCCAGGTTTTTTTTTTGGTTATGATGAATAAAGCTGCTATGATTACTCATGTATAGGTTTTTGGGTGGACATAAGTTTTCATTTTCTTGGATAAGTGCCCAAGAGTGCACTTGTTGAGTTGTATGGTTTTTGCATATTTAGTTTTATAAGAAAATGCCAAACTGCCTTGCAGAGGTGGCTGCTGGAATAAATCCACCAGCAATTTATAAGTGATCCAGTTTCTCTACATCCTCAACAGCATTTGGTGTTGTCACTATTTTTATTTTAGACATCCTGATATGTGTGTAGTGATAACTCATGTAGTTTTAATTCACATTTCCCTGGTGGCTAATGATGCTGAACACCTTTTCATGTGCATTATTTGCATCTGTGTTTTCTCTTCAGTGAATGTCTCTGTCTTTTGCCCATTTTCTAACTGATGTTTCTCACTGTTGAGTTTTGAGAATTCTCTGTATTCTAGATACTAGTCCTCTGTCAGATTTGTGGTTTGCAGATTTTAAAAGAAATCTGTAGTTTGTCTTTCATCCTAACAGGGTCTTTCTCAGAGCAAACATTTTAAATTGTGATGCAGTCCAATTTATCAGTTGTTTTTCTTTTATGAATGATGCTTTTGTTGTCAAGTCTAAAAACTTTTTACCTAAAGATAGATCCTGAAGATTTTAAAACCCAGGCGTTAATTTGATCAGGTCTGCCTGCCCTGCTTGCTTTTTTTGGTCACTTGCTTTTTGTTATTTTTTTTTCCTTCCTTTTTCCATGAAGCTGAAAGCCTCAGTAGCTGAAGCCGTTGCTGCTGCATACTGAAATTTATCCTTCATTGGCTCCTTTATCGATAACTCATAGGTCACCATGGTAATGATCACTTCGGTTGCTTTTTCTGGAACTTGGGCCAGCTCCTGTCCAGTTTGAACTGGTTGAGACCACTGCCCCTTCAACTGGGCTTGTGCAGGTGCTGGAGTGGTGGGTAGCCTTTTGATGTTAGAGGACCAAAACTCCACCCTCAGATCATGCTAATGCTGGCATTTTCTGTGCATATGTTCTATGAAACGACACTTGTGCAGAACCTGCCACTTCATTTTTCCCCACTGTCAACCACCTTTCCCCACACCTTAGACCACCCCACTTCCCTAACCCATAAATATCCCTAAGCCTAATCTTTGGGGAGGCAGATTTGAGAGCTGGTCTCCCACCTCCTCATCTGGCAGCTCTGTAAATCTTTTCTCTTTTACAAATCCAGGTGACTATGATTGATTTACTATGCATGGGCAGAACAGACCTGGACCTGGCTGATAACAATTTTCTCCTATTTTTCTCTTAAAGTTTTATAGATTTACACCTGTGATCCATTTTGAGTTAATTTTTATATAAAGTGTGAGATTTAGGTTGATGTTCATGTTTTTACCTGTGCACGTCCAATTGCTCCAGCACCATTTGTTGAAAAGGCAATCCATCCTTCATTTAATTGCGTTTGCATTTTGTGAAAAATCACTTGGACATATTTGTGTAGTCTATTTCTGGATTTATCTATTCTGTTCCATTGATATATATGTCTATTCCTCTGCCAATACCACACAGTCTTGATTATTTGTTATGTTTAAAAAGTTTCTGCGCTAATTCTCGGTGTGGCCTGAGAACCATTTCTGAAGCTAGATGAAAGTCTCCAAGAGACTGACTAGTCCAATTATTCCCTGTAATCCAGAAAAGTATAGTGAAAGTGTGCTGTACTGAGAGTCAAAAGACCTGGGTCTTGTAGTCTCAGCTCATCAGGATGTGGCTGAGTGACCTGGCTAGGTCTTTTAGTCTGAGCCCCAGTTTTCTCACCTATAGAACTGGGACACTCATACAGCACTTGTTTAGCCTACCCTACCAGTATGCTTGTGAGTGTGAAAGGAAATAGATTTGATCTATATATAAGGTTTAGACTTAAGCATAATTCAAATACAAAGGGTTATTATTTTAGGGATAAGCACAATGAGATTCAGAGATTAAAGTTCTCCTTACCCAAAGTCATCTTCTATTTGATTTCGTGGCACCCATCAGAAAATTTCACATATTCAGCACATACGTATAGAGTCCAAACTCTGCCAGGCACTGTGAAAAGTCCCTGGGGTACAAACACAAAAAGACGTGGTCTCTGTCTTTAAGAATCTTTCTATTTAGTGAGGACACAATTAATTTTACAAAAGCTAAGTGAATACAAATTAAATTTGTATTCAGTGTTCCTTTAGATTCCAGGACCCTCCTAGTCGGATGAATCCACAGGACAATAAATCATTGTACTAGCATCTTCATAGGTCCCCAGCTACACTTTCAGACTTTCACAGGGATGCACACTGACTTTGGCAGAGTCAACAGGAAAGAGAGGGTTTTCCTGGACAGAGCTAAAAATCCTGTGAGGCTCATACACTTGTAACCCCTTCCCAGCGATCACCATCTACACTCCAGGGTTCCTCTGCCACCCATTTATTAAATCAAAACCTCTCCCATGGAGCCTATTCAGGGCCCAGATGTCAGGCTTAGTAACTGGGTGATAAAATAATGTATACAACAAACCCCCATGACATGAGTTTACCTATATAACAAACCTGCACATGTACCCATGAATGCAAAATAAAAGTTAAAAAAATACAATTTTTAAAAAATTTTAAAAATGTATATTGCCTACATTAGGTGGGGCAGATCGTGCAGACAGTAGGCATTCCCAAGAGTCAGCCTGCTTTTTCTGTGTGCTCCCAGGTCTCATTTCATGAACTGTTTTCATCCAAGGACTGTCTGTAATGTAACTGCATGTGGACTAGCTTTGTCAGAGAAAGACTGGATGTGTAACATTCTTCTACGTAGCCAACACTGAAGAAAATCTTATTTGGAGAACAAAGGCTATTACTATTGAATCACTTAAACATTATTACATGCTATTTGGTGCATTCCAAATGCATGAGAGTAAAGCAAAACACACAATAGCAAAACATGTTGTATTGCAGCAAAATCAAAATTCAGTTTCTAGATTCACAGCTGGAGAGATGCTCTGATGTAACTACAAGTGCCATCCCAGCCACTGGTGAGGTTCTGCTGCCCCCGGGTGGCTGAAATCCTTCTCTAACAAAGCTGCTGATGCTCTCATGCTGATAATGTTATGGTGATTTTTACAAGGGCAGAGTGGATGTATGTATACATGGATGAATAGTTGGATGGATGGATAAATGCATGGAGAGATTGGGGGATTCATTCATTTAATAGTATTTAATTTCAACTATTTTTCCACACATGGGGTCAAATGCTGTTAAGACATGATGTTTGAGATCTGAGTTGTAAAAAACTGCATTGGTGTTAATTAAGCAAGAGCTGTGGTCCGAGCTGCTCAGTACATTGGTCCCAGGAGAATAGGGGAATAGAAAGGATTAAGGAAGTGATCTAAGATGAGAGGGGAAGGACTTCCCAAATATACTTCTTCTAGGGAGACAAACATACCTCTGGCTAACTATTAACTCAAATCCCTTGGGTTAAGAGGAGAAATAATAGAAAACAGTAAGTGTGGGTTTAGATACATACTAGAAGGAATATAGGGAAAATCCAAGGTGGGAACAGGGACAGAGAGTAGGCAGAACACTTTGCTTCACTGAAAAACAAAGTGAAACAGATTAAAACAAGATATGACACTTGACATCACTGGTCTTCAAAGATGATGCCACCTAGTATTAGTAAGTTACTATACTATTGATGAATATGCAAACTGATACATTTATTTTGACACAGTGGTTTCACAATCAGGAATTTATTGTCTAGAATTACTTGCAGGATATACATAGAAAAGAACAGATGAGACCACCTGTTATTCGTTTCACCTGGACTTAAATAATGGAGTCAAGACACTTAAGAGATGAGGAGTTTCTTCTAGAGATTGAAAATTGTGCTGGAAGTTTTCACTGTAGCTGGGTTAGTATTATTAACTCTTTTTAATATTCTGTAAAAGCCTCTATAAAAATTCCCAGTCTTTTGATTTCAATTGAACTCAAATATGCATTTATTGATCACCCTGGTGAACGCACACGACTTTGGCTGGGTTTTTGGAGGTTGTGATGCAGGGGTAACTTAGATTAGATTCCTTCCCTCAAATACCTTGGTCTAGAGAAGCCTGGCTTATAAAAACATAAAATATAGTAACTTAATGAAATAATGGCTACAATATAGCATTATGGAAATACGGGATAGGGAAGATATGATACATTCTAACTGGAGGGATGATGGAGGGGAGATTCCAAGCAGATGTGGCATTTGAGCCTTGAAACAGAGAATTTTGACAGCTCTAGGGGAAAAGGGTGGGGGAAAGTGGGGAAGGATTCTTTTCCTTCAGGTTGGAAGAGCATGTGTTGCTATTTATTAAGTCTTTATTGAGCACCAACAAGGTATTGTGTGAAATAGACAGCATAAAAACATCTATAAAAGGGAGATAAAATATATCCCTGAAAAAAGTCATATAACAGTAAATGATACTGTTTGATTAGTTATCAGAACAGTCTACAGAATCCAGAGGTAAAGCAGAAATGCAGGCTACTTTTCTTTGGGTAGTGAATTAGCCACTTCAAAAATATTTCAGTGAAGTCAGTAAAGGAAAATATGAGGCATAATAAGACACATTTATACAACTGGCACTCCTTTCTTCACTGGAGTTTGTAAAAAGTTACTGTTTCTATTTTTAATTAAATGAGTAATCTTGCTTCGAGAAATCCAAGGGATAAGAAAAAGTAAAAAGTAAAATCCTCCCTTCAAAATTCCCTGTTCTCCAATCTCATTTCTCTTTCTGGAAGTAAGCACTATTATCAGCTTACTGTGTTTCCTTCCAGAATGATTTCAGATGAATTCATGGAAATATTTAACTGGTGTAATTTTGCATAAGTGGATATATGTTTTTTTCTGAACTTTTTTTCTTTACTCAACACCATATTTTGGAGCCTTTTATATGTTAGCACATAGACTATAGAGTACAGAGTTAGAACACATTTTTTTTTAAAACTGGAATTCCGCAATTAGGATATACCTTGGCTATTTCACTGTTTCCTTTTTAATGGTTAACAAGATGAAAACTGCTAAGGTCTTACTCGATTTTTATAATCAAACAAACAAGGGAAAAACGACCCCAACTCTGGGCCTCACAGACAGACATCCTACTTGAACTTCTCACTTGCAGTTCCTCATTCAATCCCCAAGCCAGTCCGTTCACAAATCCAGTCTCCTAAATGAAGGGAAAGCCGGAAACCCTTGAATAATTCAGTAATAATATCATGAGATAGGTATGTGCTGTGATTCTTAACTTCTAGCCTTCTCCAAAGGTGCCAGTGATCACCTGTGGATAAATCTGCACTGAAAAAAAAGGAAAATCGCAGTATGCCGCAGTAGTTCACTGGTTAGAGTGGGGTTTACAGTGGTGAGGTAATTAAAGGAATTCTAACCCAAGTCCACCTTATAGTAAGTTCAATGGAACCCTAAACCCTTCCAGTGGTTTTTCCCCAATTCCTGAGTGTACATTTAAAGGACATAAGGCAGAATCTTCACATTGGTTTCCTAACCTTTAGAACAAGGGCAAGTATGATAGAAAAGACTATGAAGAATCCACAGAGCTGTATTACACTCTCCCACCCCCAATTAAAATAGTAATGAACAAGTTATAACAATCCCTTGGAGACTAGCTATAGTGTCACCCTCAAATATCTGAATTTATACTTACCGTCCAGCTTGACTGGTGATGAAAACAGATGGACCTGGAAGAATGAATGACAATTATAAACTCAATCAAGTAGTGTACCCAACTGCAGGTGCCTTTCCAAGTGCGGTCTCTTTCAAGGAACAAATCAACAGAGACCGTTGTATGTATCCATTGCTTAGGCAAATGCTTACTCCCCCTCCATCTAATAACAAGCATTTACTATCTTACAGTTTCTGTGAGTCAGGAATCTAAGCATGGCTCAACTGGGTGCCTCCATCGCTGGGTTTCTCAGGTGGTTGCAATCAAGATGTCAGCCAGGCTGTGGTCAACTCCAGGCTTACCTGGGGAGGATCTATTCCAAGTTCACTCACCTGATTGTTGTCAGGCCTCAGGTCCTTACTGGCTGTTGGCTGGAGACATCCATTCCTAAACATGTGGGTCCCTCTGTACAGCAGCTCACAACATGGCAGCTGGCTTTCCTAGGAGTGAGTAAGAGTGACGGGGGTGCCCATGATGAAAGCTGTAGCCTTTTTATGTACTAATCACATAGGTGATAGGCCATCACTTTTGTTATATTCTATTCATTAGAATCAAATCACTAAGTCAGCCCATACTCAAGCTAATATTTACCCAGTACTTACCATATGCCAGATCCATGCACTTGGCTTCCTTCTGGTCTAAGCCCAGACCTGTCTGAGTTCAGAGGCCCTCGCTCAGCATTTCTGGGCTCTGCTGGTGAGCTGTCTGCCTGACTTGTCCACTCAAGTAGCTAAGTCAACTATAGCTGCGCAGCTGCTTTGGCCCCATGCTGGATGCACAGCGTGTCTAAAAAGTTTGTGGTTTTCCCTGAACTCTCCTCTGGAAAGGAGACACGAGCAATCTCTGCAACCCCCAAAACCAGCCAGGAGGTTCTGTCTGCACACTGCAGCCCCTTCTTCTGTTCCCCAAAATGTAATTCTGCGTCAGGAAAATGGACCTTACATCATCCTGAATCCAACCCCAATCTATGGCTCATGCTCTCCTGTCCTTGAGTTTCCTTGGCTTTTGATATTCAAAGCCTGGCATTTTCACTAAAAACACACAACAAACGCGAACAAAACTTTTCACATAAGCAGCAGCTCTTACAAAAGTTCTTTATCTTTCAACCCTACCATGACGAAAAAAGCAAAAATGAACAAACAAAATTCCAGCACCTCACTTAACTTCCAGGTTCAAGAATGTTGCTATCCTTCCATGAGGCAAGTGCATTAAGATGATCACTGATGTCTTAATGCAGGAAAAATGGTAATGGGGCAAGGAAGCCCAGGGAAGGTGGACTTCAGCTAATATCTTAAAATATGATCCACTACAACATCAGCATTTCTCCAAATGAGATATACTTTACGGGTGTCATTTTAATGGCTGTCAGATATTTTAACCAACAAATATAACCTACCTATTTTAGTCTCGTTAGGGTGCTCTAAGAAAAATACCATAGACTGGGTGACTTAAACAGCAAACATTTATTTTCCACAGTTGTAGGTTGGGAAGTTCAAGATGAATGTATGGGCAGATCCAGTGTCTGGTGGAGGTCTGCTTCCTGGGTCCAAGATGGCCATCTTTGCTGTAGCCTCACATGGGGTGCGAATGAGGGAACACTCTGGGGTCTCTGTCATAAGGGCACTAACCTTGTTCATGATGGCTACACCTCCACGACCTAATCACCTCCCAAAGACTCCATCTCTTACTCATCACACAGGGGTTAGGACTTCAACATACGATTTTTGGGGGGAAACTTCAGCATGCATTCTGGATATAAAGAAAGAAAAAAATGAAAAGCATTTTGGGGGACCACAAACATTTAGCCCATAATATTACCATTCTCTTGTATTTTATTTTTATATCATACATAACATATTATGATTATTTTAGGGCATAAAGTTGCCTCCTCCTGAATTTATTTATTTTATTATTATTATTTTAGATGGAGTCTTGCTCTGTTGACCAGGATGGAGTGTAGTGGTAGGATCTTGGCTCACTGCAACCTCCACCTCCTGGGTTCATCTCCTGCTTCAGTCTCCCAAGTAGCTGGGATTACAGGCACCTGCCACCATGCCCGACTAATTTTTGTATTTTTAGTAGAGATGGGACTTCACCATGTTGGCCAGGCTGGTCTCGAACTCCTGACCTCAAGCGATCCACCTGCCTCAGCCTCCCAAAGTGCTGGGATTACAGGAGTGAGCCACTACTCCTGGCCCCCCTGAATTTGTTATATAATTTATGTCACAGTATTTATATGTTAATGCTTTTGTTACATATTCCAAGTTGCTTTCCAAATACAGTCACACACCATATAAGGATGTTTCAGTCAACAACAGACTGCCTATATAATGGTGGTCCCATAAGATTCTAATACTGTATGTTCACTACACCCTTTCTATGTTTAGAAAGAAATATTGTATTATAATTGCATACAGTATTCAGCACAGTAACATGCTGTACACATTTCTAGATAGGTTATCCCATGTAGCCTAGGTGTGAAGTAGGCTATACCATCTAGGTTTGTGTAAGTACACTATGATGTTTTCACAATTACTTATTTCTCCGAATGTGTCCCCATCATGAAGCAACACATGGCTGTAGTTGCAACTGTTTGATTCTAGGATGCTGCTACATTTGGATTAAGCATTGGTGGAGCACATTAAAGACTTCTGCACCTTAAAAAAGTTGTCTGTACTAGCTATCAGCACTTCATCACCTATTACTCTTTCCTCAACTCATTATGCTCTGACTTCTGCCCAAGCCACTCCACTGAAACTGCTTCTGCTAAGAATCTTGCTGCTAAATCTAAGTCCTTCCACTGCTTGCTCAGAAGCACTTAAGAGTCTTGAATTCCTCCTCTTCCATGACGCTTCTGTGCTTTCCTGGTTTTCCTCTCCCTACTTTTGGTCCCCTTTACAGGTCTATCCTCCTCTCTACAGTCTCCCATGTGTCCTAGGGATCTATTCTAGGCCCAGTGGTCTTCTCCCTGTAAAGACTCTCCTTGGGCAGTCGCAGACATCCCCACTTCTAGATGCTAATGCCTCTGAATGCTCCACTTCCATCTCAGCTCTCTTTGGGGTCCCACATCCATCTGCTCGCTGGACAAGCCCCTCAGTAGAAGGTCTCAAAGCCATCTCAATATAGCAGTGTTGAAAATGAAACTCTTCTTCTTTCACTCCCGCAAGTACCCTCTGTTCCCATCTCAGTAAATGGCACCGCTACATATCCAGATGCTCAAGCCAGAAGTTGTGGCATTGCTTCCTTCTCCTTCCTTTCCCACATTTAATCAATTCCCTAATCTTGTTGATGCCAGCTGTAAAGGTCTCTTAGATCTGTTCCCGTGTCCTGTGTCCTCTGCCACCATGAATCCAGGGCCCTATCATTCCATCCCTGGATTACTGAAGTAGCCTCCTCACTTGGCTCCCGGCCTCTAGTCTTGCTTCCTTCCAGTCCATTCTTGATGCTACAGGAAGTGTGAGATTTCTGGAACACAAATCTAATCACAATCGTTCCCAGCTCAAAACCTGGCAGTACTCTAGTTCTGGTGCCTCAGACTAAAATCCAAGCCCCTTGCTTCCTGAGGCAAAGATTAGTGTATATGAATTTTTAAAAATAACTATGCAGAAAAACAGATTCTTTGGGATGTGCAGTTCTGTGAATTTTTTTTTTTTTTTTTTTTGAGGTGGAGTCTTGCTCTGTCGCCCAAGCTGGAGTGCAGTGGCACGATCACGGCTCACTGCAACCTCTACTTCCTTGGTTCATGCGATTCTCCTGCCTCAGTCTCCCAAGTAGCTGGGACTTCAGGGATGTGTCACCACCCATGCCTGGCTAATTTTGTATTTTTAGTGGCCACGAAGTTTCACTATGTTGGCCAGGCTGGTCTCGAACTCCTGACCTCAGGTGGTCCACCCACCTCGGCCTCCCAAAGTGCTGGGATTACATGCGTGAGCCACCGCGCCCAGCCTTCTGTGAATTTTAACACATGTATAGGTTCTTGTGGCCACCACCATCTATCAGTCCCCGAAACACCCTCACGCTATCCTTTCAAAGTCCTACTCTCCCTCATCCCTACCCCTATCTTTTTAGGAATGTCAAAGAAATGGAATGCGATCTTTTGAGAAACAAAAACACCCAAACCCCTTACGGTGTTTTTAATGCCCTTGCCTACCTCTCCCCCCTCTCCTCCAACAACTGCCCACCCAGACCCTGCAATGCAACTCGCCGGAACTATGCTCAGTTCTTGGGGCGCTCCAGGCCGTACTCCACTTAGCCAAGCTCCCCGCCCGCTTCCGGGGGTGGGTTTCCACTGTGCGCTGCAGTACTTAGCGCTTCCCCCACTACAGCCCTTTCATGCTGTGATAATTGCCAGGTTATCTGCCTCTACCCTTACAGTTCCTTCCTCGCAGAGACCGCGTTTAAACCATGGCTGTATCCCTAGAGCGCAGGATGGGCCAAGCCCCGCCCGTCCCGAGGCAGCACAGCGTACCCAGCAGCTGGGCGTCAAGACGTTCCCCGCCCGCGCCCGGCGCAGACCTTCGGAGGCGGAACGAGCATGCGCACTAGCAAGGGGCGGGGCGCGCGCGGTCCCCCGCCCCCTGCACGCAGCCCCAGGAGGGGGCGGGCCTTGGCCGCTCGCTCTCTCCTTCTCCGCACCGCTGCGCTTGCGCGCTGGGGACAACCGTTGCGAGGTGTCCGAGCCTGAGGCAGAACGGTCCTCCGCTGACACCTTCCCTTTCGGTCCTGAGGTTCCCGGCCTGGTGGCTCCAGGACGTTCCGGTCGCATGGCAGAGTGCTGCGGACGACGCCTATGAAGTCCTTAGTCTTTCTAGTTGCGTTGTTGCTATGGTCTTCGTCCGTGCCGGCTTATCCGAGTGAGTGACCGGCCTGAGGAGGCAGCGGACCGGGGACACCCTGGGGGAACCTCCCGAGCTCCGCGACCTCGAAGCCTGGCCCTTCTCCCTGGTCCCACATGCCTCCCTCCCCCACTGTCCAGGGTCCTGGCCTCGACGCTGAGGAGTGTCCCTCTCCTCTCCTGGTCAGGGATCGCAGCGACTCAGGCGGCGGGGCCCAGATGAGACGGGAGGCGCCTGCGGGCCGTGGGCGCGGGTGGAATCCCCTCACCTGCCTCTGCCTCTCTGCCCACCCGGTCCTTCCCAGCCATTGGGGGTGTGACCGTGCAGGGGTCGGGTGGCTGCTGCCAGCCGGCCACGTCGCCAAGTGGCTGACCAGCTAGGAATGATTTTTACATTTTTAAATGTAAATATGAAATGTACTCCTTCATGACGTGTGGAAAAGCATGACGTACACATTTCATTTTTCGTGAATAAAGTTTTATTGGAACACAACCACGCTCATTCCTTTAGGTATTGCCCATGGCTGCTTTCCCACGTTAGAAGGGCGGGGTTAAGTGGTTGCCACGCAGTCTGGCCTGCAAAGCCTGAAGTTTTTACTATCTGGCCCTGTGCAGAAAAAGGTTGGCCCGTACGGTAAAACTTGGAGAGCATGTAGATTGTGGGTCGCGCTCTGGGACACTCACCTGAGGATGCGCTCCCAGAGAGCATGCTTGCGCACACGGCATTCAAAACCTTAGTTAAGCAGGATTATAACAAGACTTGCCAAGGAACAATTTTTGTCCCTCCCCGAAAGCTGAAAACCAATAAGGTCAAATTCAGGGGTGATAAGACTTTACTATATTAACAATATCATGTGGATACCTTGAGGCGCTTAGTATTTAAGTCAGGTAGGTGAGGCTTGCCCATTTAGTCTAACTGTAGTTGATTGTAGCATTTAGTAATGTTGCAGTTTGGTTTCACTTAATAAACACAATTTAACAGGTGTGAAAAAAGTACTATCGTGCATGCTGATTATGCAAATCTGTATTTCAGAATTGCTAAACGATCCTAGTTAAAAATCAAATTTAAAAACTGAAAATACAACACAATCTAAATTATGAATAGTAGTGGGAAAAGTTCTAGATGAAGTGTTCTAGGTAACTAAAGTTAGCTCTTTAAATACTAGCACTTATGATTTGTAGCTGTTTTTAATAAAAAGTTTTGTAACATTTTTCTTCCTTGACATAAAGGACCAGAACATAATGAGGATGCTACTGTCTTTTGGTGTCTGATGATCATTATTACTAACACCAGTTATTGTATTTTGGTAGTTGTAGATCAGCAAGTCACAAGTGACTAACATATATGGAGACTTGAAGTGACTTTAACACTGTCACACAGTACACTCTGGGACGGTTGGGTAGGAGTCCCTGGGCACCCACTTAACTCAGTGCAGTCTCTTACCTAACACCATAATTTCCCCCTCTCCTCATTCCCCCTTCCTCCCCTCTCCCTCACACTTCCCTCCCTTTTTTTTCCCTGAGTCAGGGTCTCACTCTCTGGCCCAGACTAAAGTGTAGTGGCCGAATCTCGGCTCACCGCAACCTCTGCCTCCCAGGCTCAAGGGATTCTCTCGCCTCAGCCTCCTGAATAACTGGGATTACAGGCACACGCCACTACCGCCTGGCTAATTTTTGTATTTCTAGTAGGGACGGGGTTTCACCGTGTTGTCCAGGCTGTTCTTGAGCTCCTGACCTCAAATGATCCATCCGCCTCGGCCTCCCAAGTGCTGGGATTACAGGCTTGAGCCACTGTGCCTGGCCAGCCTGTTCTCTTTCTTTGCCCCCTGTTCGCTAATCTTTCTTGGGAAGAAAGAAAAGGGTTGTAGAAAATGAAAAGGCACTTCCCAGAAAAAAGAGTAATTTTGTGTTGAATATATAGATGTTACAAGGAAACTATATACAGGTTGTAATCATAGAAGATGTCTTGGAATATGTAATTACCTCTCTTCTACAGAAGTGGATTAAGGAATATATAGAGCAGGCAGTGGTACATGGCTGCTTTCTCTGTGTGTCTCCCTACTTTTTCTCTAATTTTAATTTTGCTTTTAAAGTAAGTATACCAAAATAAATATATCATTGAGCTTGATGTAAATCAGCTATGCATTCTTTTATATGGCCACTATTCAAACAATTGTTTGCGAGATGCAAAAGATAAGGCACATAGGTTTTTATAATCAAAAGTGGAGCTTTAACACTTTTTTCTAAACTACTAGACAGTTTTGAGGTTATATTACACAAACATCACGGGTGTATTAAGTAATTGCATTTATTGAAAACCTCAGTACTTCTTGTATCTGCCTATACCTTTCTAACAGGCCCAATCCAAGTTTAGCTAGTATTTGTTTAATCTAAATTCAGTTAGACGTAAATGCAGCTTGGGTATACAGAAGTGGGCACTCCTTTACATACGCGCACACACATCCTGATGGTGCTGGATAAACAGCATTTTACTGTATAAATTTTTATACATTCAGTTTCCTGTACCTGATTTTTCTATAGTTTTAAATACCTTCCCTTTTTTCAATTTTTAAATGGGAAAGTATTTAATGTATTCCCTCTATAATGTATTTACACTGTGCAACTTACTTTACTTCTTAATGACAATTCTTTTTACTTTAAAAAAAATGCACAGGTGGGGCGCGGTGGCTTACTCCTGTAATCCCAGCACTTTGGGAGGCTGAGGCAGGCAGATCACCTGAGCCCAGAAATTTAAGACCAGCCTGGGCAACATGGCAAAACCCTGTCTTTACAAAAAATACAAAAATTAGTCAGATGTAGTGGGGTACGCCTGTAGTCCCAGCTATTCAGGAGGCTGAGGTGGGAGGATCACCTGAACCCAGGAGGTAGAGGTTGCAGTGAGCTGAGATGGCACCACTGTATTCCAGCCTGGCTGACAGAGCGAGACCTTGTCTCAAAAAAAAAAAAAGCACAGTAACTTTCAAAGTAATGTTAATGTAATAGTTACATATTTAAATAATAACTACTATTAAAATTATATAATTTGCCTTTTATAATTTTAAGTCATCAAATATTCATGGGTTGGGAGTGCAAACTAATTAAAATTAAAGTGTATTAATATTAATATATGTTAATATTTTAACACAAAATTTGCATATTTATAAATAAAATTAAATATTAATTTTGGGGTATCTCCCAAATAAATTATTTCCTTTAGATCATCTCTTGGCATAGACTAGGAAAAATAGGGTTAGTCTAGGATTATAAAAGCTCTTATTTCTACATTGTTATTATAAGAAGGCTCAATATGTCAGTCTTTGGCTTCTGTCATTGTCTTCAGGAAGAATTTTGTCCTAATGAACCACACACGGTAAGAGAATCTACCAGCAACAATTGTTTGAATCTATTACGAAATAAATTAAAAGGAAAAGAATATTTCTTTTATTTCAAATACATTGTAAAGGTAAAGTTCACTGGGATCTGGTGCTGCAAGTTCACTTAGTGCCCAAGGCTATAGCATTTAGAAGGGTCTCTTAAACCTGTGAATAAACTGTCATGACACACTTTGTTAATGTTTGAGATAATGAGGAGCATGTCATCTAATAGGCAAGTGTCAAGAGAGTAGTCTGTGGGGGAGTAGCGTGAAGTTTCATTAGCCTGTCCACTGACGTTTTATGGGGAAAAAAGTCTTGCCTTTCTGTTCTTTTGATCCTATTATCCCTTAAATGGATATACTTTAATCTCTTGATAATATATGTGAAATTAAACTTAAGCAACAATTTTTTCATATCCAAATAAAATACTAGTTATTTGAAAAGAAAATATTTTCTTTTTGTTTTTTGAGACGGAGTCTCGCTCTGTCGCCCAGCCTGGAGTGCAGTGGCACGATCTTGGTTCACTGCAAGCTCCGCCTCCTGGGTTCACGCCATTCTCCTGCCTCAGCCTCCTGAGTAGCTGGGACTACAGGGGCATGCCACGACCCCCGGCTAATTATTTTTTGTATTTTTAGTAGAGACAGGGTTTCACCGTGTTAGCCAGCATGATCTCGATCTCCTGACCTCGTGATCCGCCTGCTTGGGCCTCCCAAAGTGCTGGGATTACAGGCATGAGCCACTGCGCCCGGCCTTTTTTTTTTTTTTAGTATCACTATATATTTGAAGCATTTTAAAAACACACAATTTATTTAACCTAAGCATAGTTTTTTCTGAGGCTCAAATATTCATACCGCGACCATTTGGAGCCACTGTAAGCTGTCTTCTCTTGTTCTTTTGATAGGATCCCGTATATTTTTAAAGACTTCTTGTTTTCTGACGTTAACTGATTGTTCCAAGCCCCCTTTGTGCCTTTCCCACTCTGTGTCTTTCTCACTCTGAATGGAATTAACTGTCTTTCCAAGGGGATGGAGAACATGGTATGAGAGACCAAAGTGCCTGCGATATATACTAGACTACTGCAGTGGGAAAATATTGTTATTTTTGTCATTTTAGTGAACAGAACTAGAAGAGAGAGATTTAAAGTCATGAGTTTGTTTTGGTTCCAATTATAACATTACTCATAGGATGCATCTTGATTTTTAACTCTTTATCCACACTAGAATTGTAACATCATTTAATGAGGCTATTTTGGTTGTCTATTGTGGCGTAAAAGACTGCTCCCCCAAATTTATCATTTTTCATGATTCTTTGGGTTCACTAGACTCAGCTGGGCAGCTCCGCTTCACATGGTATAGCTGAGGTCACTCACGCAGCTGCATTCAGCTGGAAATTCAAATGGATAGGAACATCCAAGATGGCGTCTCATCCTCCAGGGTCTTTACATGAGTTGTCATCTTTCAGTACTCTAGCCCAAGTTTCTTTACACCATGGCAGCTTGCTTCCGAGAAGGAGATTTATAAACCCCAACATGGATGCTCTTACTAAGCCTATACTGTATCAGACTTGCTAATGTCCTGTAGGCCAAGACAAGTCACATCTGGCAAGCCCATATCCAGTGTGAGAAGACACTACCCGAGAACATGAATACCAGGAAGTGCAAAGCCATGAAGTTACATTTCTTTAACTGGAACACTTAATTAATATGAACATAATTACTTGTTTATTTACCTGTCAGCAAAAATTAAGATTTGCATAATAAATTATAGGAAAATTGCTGGATGAATAAGATTTAATATTTCCTTTTATGACCATTCCTTGAGTAGACCTCAGTAATTAAGCACAATTATTACTACTTTGAGTTGGAAATATAGTACTTCAGCTCAGTTCGTTTTAAAATTTTAACCTTCATAAAAGTTCATTTTAGGCCGGGCGCGGTGGCTCAAGCCTGTAATCCCAGCACTTTGGGAGGCCGAGACGGGCGGATCACGAGGTCAGGAGATCAAGACCATCCTGGCTAACACGGTGAAACCCCGTCTCTACTAAAAATACAAAAAAAACTAGCCGGGCGAGGTGGCAGGCGCCTGTAGTCCCAGCTACTCGGGAGGCTGAGGCAGGAGAATGGCGTAAACCCGGGAGGCGGAGCTTGCAGTGAGCTGAGATCTGGCCACTGCACTCCAGTCCGGGCGACAGAGCCAGACTCCGCCTCAAAACAAAACAAAACAAAACAAAATAAAACAAAACAACAACAACAAAAAGTTCATTTTACTTTGAAGGTGTTGGATGTTTTAACTGGTAGTTCTTGCATAATGACAGCTTTCAGTTATTAATTCTTACTTTAGTACCTAACTGCTGCAGAATAAGGGAAATTTATTCTTTATGAGTCCACTTCATGTCATGTATAGAAAATACAAGCAATTTGTTCTCCAAAGTTATGGACATTCAGCCAGAGTGTGTGGACCATCTGTAAGTGATGGATGCTTGGGTATGTGTTTAAGTTTTATATACGTGAGTTTTTTTATGAATAAAGTTATTCTGTTTTCACTATATCATTGTAATAAAAATCCTAGTTATATTCAAATCTTTAACAAAATGAGCATCCATAATTCTTGGTTAAATTTTGGGTGCAATCAGCAGTTGCTATATCAAGGTTACTGGCCAAGGGTAAAGGAGAAATGTATGTGTATCTACACAATGGAATACTATTTGGCCATAAAAATGAATGAAGTACTGATACAAGCTACAACATGGATGATCTTGAAGACATTATGCTAAGCATAAGAAGCCACTCACAAAAGGATACATATCATATGAATCTATTTATATGAAATGTCTAGCATAGTCAAATGCGTAGGTACAGAAAGTAGATTAGTGGTTGTCCAGGGCCTGGAGGATAGGGGATATGGGAAACGGGTTTTATTGTGGGGTGACAAAACTGCTTTAAACTTAGATTGTGGTGGTGATTGCACCACTCTGTGAACATACTGAAAACGATTGAATTGCATACTTTAAGATAAATAAAAGGTAAATTATGGAGGTATTTTAATATTAAGATTGTGATTTACTTATATTAAAATTATGTCAATGAGGTGTTTCTTTTGAGGTTGATAAAATTCAATGAAAGGTAATCAGTAGGACTTAAGTTTTGTGATCTAAACTTATATTAGGCTATTTAGTAAGGGGCAGTTACAAGAAGTATGGGGGTTCCCTGAGAACTGGAGCTATTTCACCATGATGTTTATTTTATGATGTTATTTTATATAAACTTCACACTCAGAAATTTAGAAAGACGCAGTAAGCTGTGTCTTTTATTATAAAAAACTGCCTACTTTGCCTAAAATAAAAGAACATTCTTATTACTCATTTAAAATTTTCTCTTTAATAATTATTAGACAATTAGCCAGAAACTGCTCCCCACACAATAGTTTTTAGACTAGCAGATTTATTTTTAAACATAACATGAAGTCTAGTTTTCTTCCTCTGTCTTCTTCTGTAGAAATGTTTTACCTGTGATTATTTTCTTAAGATAAATTACTAGAGGTGCAATTAATTTACATGCCTTTCAACATTCTGTTCATTCATTCAGTTATTCATTTAACAAATACTTTTTAACTGTCTAGTATGGTTCTAGGCACTGGGTAAAACAGAGTGTATAATGAACAAATCAGATGTGTCACAGCTCTCAAAGAGCTTACTAACAGTTAACAAACATTAAACAAACAAATACAGTTAGAACTGTCTAAATTCTATAAACAAAAGATCAGTATGCTAGAGAGAGACTAAAGAAGGATCCAGGAATCAAAAGGGGAGTAAGGATGGAACTTATTTTTTTTTTTCTTTATTTCTTCTAAACAAACAAACAAACAAAACAGGATCCATGTGCAGAACGTGCAGTTTGTTACATAGGTATACGTGTGCCATGGTGGTTTGCTGCATCTACTGGCCCATCCTCAAAGTTCCCTCCCCTCACCCCCACCCACCAACAGGCCATGGTGTGTGTTCTCCAGGGGCTGGGGGATAGGGGATATGGGAAATGGGTTTTATTGTTCCCTCTCTGTGTAGGATGGAACTTATTTTACTAAGGAAGTAACATATACACATGCCAATCCTAGGTTTTATCATTTAAAAATATTTGCCTACTTGACTGGCAAAACAAAAATTGTTTTTAATTTGCATATCTTTTATGAAAAATGAGTTTTAGCAAGTTTTCATGCAAATTGGCTTTTGTGTTATTCTCTTCCTCCTTTAATTGATCATTCTATGAAAAGGAAATATATTTCACATGTATTGTTACTGAATGAAGTTTTAAATTTTTATTTATTTACCTATTATTTTATTTTATTTTTTTGAAACAGAGTTTCATCCTTGTCCCCCAGGCTGGAGTGCAATGGTGCAACCTTGGCTTACTGCAACCTCCACCTCCTGGGTTCAAGCGATTCTCCTGTCTCAGCCTCGAGAGCAGCTGGGACTACAGGCGCGTGTCACCATGCCCAGTTAATTTTTGTATTTTTAGTAGAGACAGGGTTTCACCATGTTGGCCAGGCTGGTCTTGAACTCCTGACCTCAGGTGACCCACCCACTCCCATCTCCCAAAGTGCTGAGATTACAGGCGTGGGCTACCAAGCCTAGCCTGAAGTTTTATATTTCATTGCTCATTTTAAATTATGATTTTATTATTTTCCTCATAATAAACTCAAAAGTAATTAACTTGCCTTTTATTTCTGTGTGAACTGGATTTACTTTTTTGTAAGTCATTGACTGTCAGTTACTCATACTTTGTAGTAAGAAAACACTGTGGATTATTTTCAGTATTACTAGATACATCTTAATATGTGAAAGGAATGCGTTTTGGTCCATTTGATGATAGAACAAAATTTGGTCATATTTAAGTTAATATAATTTTAATATTTACATGTAGTTTAAAATATTTTGGTCCAGTTGACAGCACAATTTCGGATATTGTATTTATTTATTTGATTTTATTTAATGTTCACATGTATTTTAAAACATAGTAGTATCCCTGCAGAATAATTTTATCACAATACTAATACAGCTTTGCCAGCATCCTTGTATCATTTCTTTATGACAACATTGTGTAGTTGTTACAAGCACCTGCTCTGAAGTAAGGTAACCTGTGTTCAAATCCCATCCTTACTTATAAGTTGAATATAATCTTAAGCAAATTGCTTATCCTTTCTAAGTATCTTCCTTTTCTTCTTTGACAAAGTACTTCTCACATTCAAAGTTCTGGGTATAGTGCCTGGTACATAGTGATCATTCAATCAGTGGAAGGGAAGCTATTAGGATCTTTTTTTTTTTTTTTTGATACAGAGTCTCGCTCTGTCGCCCAGGCTGGAGCGCAGTGGCACGATCTCGGCTCACTGCAAGCTCTGCCTCCCGGGTTCACGCCATTCTCCTGCCTCAGCCTTCCATGTAGCTGAGACTACAGGCGCCCGCCACCGCACCCAGCTAATTTTTTGTATTTTTGGTAGAGACGGGGTTTCACTGTGTTAGCCAGGATGGTCTCAATCTCCTGACCTCGTGATTCACCCGTCTCGGCCTCCCCAAAGTGCTGGGATTACAGGCGTGAGCCACCGTGCCCGGCCTGCTATTTGGATCTTTTAAGTCATTATCTTCCATTTCCCCTTTGGATTTCCTACCACTTTTGTTCCTACAGTTATTTAGTACCATTTTGTTTACCTTTTTTTTTTTTTTTTTTTGAGGCGGAGTCTCGCTTTGTCGCCCGGACTGGAGTGCAGTGGCCGGATCTCAGCTCACTGCAAGCTCCACCTCCCGGGTTTACGCCATTCTCCTGCCTCAGCCTCCCAAGTAGCTGGGACTACAGGCGCCCGCCACCTCGCCCGGCTAGTTTTTGTATTTTTAGTAGAGACGGGGTTTCACCATGCTAGCCAGGATGGTCTCGATCTCCTGACCTCGTGATCCGCCCGTCTCGGCCTCCCAAAGTGCTGGGATTATAGGCTTGAGCCACCCCGCCCGGCCCATTTTGTTTACCTTCTTATCATGTCTGTTGTGTGACAGGTCTTCCTGTACTATTTCAAGAAGAGAAGTGCAGGCAACCTCAGGCTCACCTTCAGGCCCCATGTATGAGATTCCAGCAAAATCTCAAGCCTGCTTAGCAGTTAGCCATCCTGCTTATAAGAGGCACTGGAGAGCAGCATCATGGTTTCCCAAGCTGGAGATTCTTACCTGAGCCAGAGCCATGTTCTAGGACATTGCCATGTTTGCTTGACTCACTTACTAGTAAAACTAGATGGGATATTATAAAGTATACCAGTGTAGACTATGAATCTCCAAGTATAATAACACAACTTCTAGCAGGATTGTCTGTTCTTTGTAAGAATTTGAATTTTGTTCAGCTTTCTAGTACCTCCTGAAGAATGGAGAAAAACAGGTTTTCACAGTGGCCACGGCCATCTGTAGGGACAGTTGAGGCTCCACTATCTTACTACCTTGACTGCAAACATTTTTATAAAGATCAAATTGATTTGCAAGAGCAGACCTGATTAGTAGATCTGACAAGGTCAACATGAAATAGGGAGATGTTTTAGGGGACAAAAGCAGGAGGTAGAAGGTGTGTGGAGAGAGGATGGATTTAACAGTAGAAAAGTATGGAGCCAAGGGTACATGAAGAACAGAGGAAAATTGAGATAGGAGGTAGGGCACTCTGTTGCTAGGCAGCCAAGAACATGCTTTTGGGTGTTGCCTGAGTAACAATAGAAGGGGATAATAAATATTTCAGTTTGTTAAGAAATCAGCTAGTAGTATCTCCTTTTCCTGTCCTTTTGCACTCTAACTCACCTAATATCCACCTGGGTATCTTATTTACTACTTTGAGAAGAGGCAAGCTAAATGGTTTGAAAAGCAAGTGTTTAGCAGACTGTAATCTAATGGCAATGTCTTTTTAAAAGTGTTGAAACTTTTGTTGGTTGTACATTTTAGATTTGCTTATTATAGTTTCTTACAATTAAAATATTTTTCAGATTTTAAAAAACATTTTATTATGGAAACATTTAAATACGTACACAAGTACAAAGAATTACATAATCTCCACATATTTGTAATAGCTTCAGTTATTACTATTGTTAGCACTTCAATAGTTTTTGGGGAACAGGTGGTTTTTGGTTACATGGGTAAGTTCTTTAGTGGTGATTTCTAGCTTTAGTTATTATTAATTCATGATCAATCCTATTTCATTGATAGCTCTGCCCACATTCCTTTTCTTCTCACTTCCCTGGACACCCTCCCCAATTTCTTGGGCTTGGATTATGTAGAAGCAAATTCTAGACATCATATAATTTTATCGGCATATACTAAAGCACTGAAATATAAGGACTTTACAAAACACAAAACAATGTAATTTTTTACTTATAAAAATAATTCCTTAATATTATCAAATATCTGGTTAGTGTTTTCTGATTGTCTTTCTCTTTTTCCAGTTTGATGAATCGGAGTTCAAGTAAGATTTATACATGTAACTTATTGATATACCTGTTAATTCTCTTTTAATCTATAGTTCTTCCTCTGTCTCTGTTTTTTCCCTTGCAATTTAATTGTTGAAGAAACTAGGTCACACATCCTTTAGTTTCTCACAGTCTAGGTTTTGCTGATTACACCCCCATGGTGTAGTTTAATATCTCCCTTATTGTCCTATATATTTTCTGTATATTGTTAGTTATATCTAGGGAGACCTACTGGATTCAGATTTGACTTTTTTGGGTTTTTTTTGCAAGACTACTTTATAGGTGGTGTTGTGTTCTTCCATCAGGAAACACATAATGTCTGATTTTGTACCTTTTTAGATATACATAGTCATAGAAAATTATTGCAAAATTATCATATTTTAATTATAAATGACTTCTTTAATTATTAGCTGGAATCATTTATAAATTGAAACCTTTCTTCCTTTTGAGCTACTTTTCCATATTCATTTGGGTCTATTTCTATATTTTCTGTTCTGCTCCATTCATCTGTTCATGGCCAATGCTATGCTATTTTTCATAATAGAGGCTTTACAATATGTTTAAATATTTGATTTTAATATCTGATAGGGCTAGGCTTTGTTTTCCTGGCTGTTCTTATTTGTTTTTCCAAATAAACTTTATAATAAATTTTTCTAACTCCAGAAAAAAATTAATGACATTTTTGGAAACATATTAAATGTATAAATTAAAAGAGAGGATATGACATCTAAGCATCTTTACGATGTTGAATCTTCTCATCTGAGAACATGGTATAGCTTTCTATTTGTTGATATTTATGTCTTTCAAAAGATTTTATTATATTCCTGTATTAGTTTGCTGTAGCTCCTATAACAAATTACCACAAACTTGATGGTTTAAAACAGCAAAAATTTATTCTCACAGTTCTAGAGGCCAGAAGTCTGGAATCCATTTCCCTGAGCCAAAACCAAGGTATAGTCTGGGCCATGCTCCCTCTGGAAGCTCAATGAAAAAATATGCTCCTTGCTTCTTCTAGTTTCTGGTGGCTGCCTACATTCCTTGACTTGTGGCCACATCAGTCTAATCTCTGCCTCTTCCTCCACATTACCTCTTCCTCTTCTGGGTGTGTGTCAAATCTCTCTGTGTCTCTCTCTTATGAGAACATTTGTGATTCGATTTAGAGTCCACCCAGGTAATCCAGAATAATTGCCCCATGTCAAGAAACTTAATTTAACCACATCTGCAAAGACCCTTCTTTCTTAAGGTAATATTTACAGGTTCTAGGGTGATATCTTTGAATATTCATTATTTAGCCTACTATAACTCTTCATAATTATTTTGGCATGTTTTTAATATTTTATGATTATATATATATATATAAAATCCCAGGCTGGAGTGTAGTGGAAAGATCATGGCTCACTGCAGCCTCAGCCTCCCTAGGCTCAAGCAATCCTTTCACCTCAGCCTTCTCACTAGCTGGGACTACAGGCGTGTGCCACCATGCCCAGCTAATTCTTGTACTTTTATAGAGTTGGGGTTTTACCATGTTTTCCAGGCTGGTCTCGAACCCCTGGGCTCAAGCCATCCACCTGCCTCGGCCTCTCAAAGTGCTGGGATTACAGGTGTGAATCAATGCACACAGCCAATATTTTGTTTCATTTTTCTGTTATGTAAGCAACATTTTATTTCTCATATCTTCTAAGCAGTTTATATTTATATATTCATTTTGGTATATTGATTTTTATGACTTGCTATTTATGAAATTCTCTTACTAATCGTAGTAGCTTTTCAATGGATTCTTTTGTGTTGTCTGTATTTATAATCCTATCATCTGTATATAAACAGTTTTACCTCTTTCTTTCCAATTCTCATGTCTCCAATTATTTTCACTTGTCTAATTGCATTGACTAGTATTGCCAACATGATGTTAAATATTAATAGAAATGAAGATATTAGGTATTCTTATCTTGTTCCTGTCTTTAGCGGAAAAGCTTTTACTGTTTCCCACTAAATAAGATACAAAGTATATTTTAATGTTCCTTTTACGGAACATGTTTTTCTATATAATGTTAAGGGAAATTTATATTTAAAATGAGAAATGTAAGCAGTTACCTTTATAAAGAATAGTATCTTATGAGTGCTCTGTAGCTTTGAAAGTGTTTTAAAATATCTAATTTATTTGGTTCTGTGAGATAAAAAGGCAAGTGTAGTATCTTAGCTTTATAGTTAAGTGAATATCCAGATAAGTTAAATAATGACCTAAGGTAATGCTGCTATAAATTGGTAGAGCCAGGACCAGGATCAAATATTTTATTTTCACTGCACAAGGCATATTCATTTTACCCAATATTTTCCTTCATGAAGACTCTGATTCGGGACAATGCATTTTATAAATATGAGTTTACATAAATAAGTTATTTTCCTTTTAAAAATGTGATTTGTATACAATTTTTGTTTGCCATTAAAAAATAAAGAAGAAAAAATACCTGAAACTTAAAAAAATAAATGTGACTTATAATGGTTTACTATATTAAATGATTGGTGTGTGTGTGTGTGTGTGTGTGTATGTGTGTGTGTGTGTTTAGGGAGTAAAACATTATAGTTAAAGTCTAAAGTCTCCTCTACTGACCAAATTGAGTCCCACTACCTCTCCTCAGATGCAACTGCCCATATGAGTGTAGTATATTATCATTCCAGTCCATTAAAAAAAATCTGCAGTTCACAGACAAAATATATGATGCTATGTGAGTGATTTTTAAAAAGTATTATAAGGACAGCATCGAACTCTATGTTCTATACTTTCTTTTTCACTTGTCATCATCACATGGATCTTAGGAGTATACAAGGCTTTTCTAAGCATTACATAAAATGCAGAATTTACTTTTAGAGTCAAGACCTCTAGACGTGTGGTATCTTTCCACTAACCACATTGGCTTACTAAACTGTTCTCATTAAGAATTTTTTAAAATTTAGAAATATGCCTTCAATTTTGATTAAACGTCTATCTGGTCTTTCTAAGTTGTAACAGAATAAAGAAGAGAGGAGAAACATGTAAATACAAGGCAGTTTTTGAGTATTTTGTACTTACCAAAAAGCTAAATAAAAGTGCCTCCTGAACAGAAAGTTTATTACTTTATTCAACCTGCAGGGGGATGGTTCAGGTAGGAGTAATGCATTAGTGTTTAGTAAAAAGTGATTTACTTCCCTGAATTAAATCAATTTGTATACTTGAAAATGGCAAACCTTAAAATTGCACATAGTGAAAAATCACAGCACTTAAAATTAAAATAACCTGATTCAGGAGTAGTTGAACAGAATTCCAGAATATCTTAATATCTTACTATCTTTTCTATTCTCCACGTTGGAAATGAGAGGCTTTACTGCTCAGATGCTGCAAAATAGGAGTATAAATAGAACTACCTTTTTTGGCTTATCAAAATATTTTATTTTAAGAGACCCCCCAAAAAAGGACCCTCCAAAAAAAGATGCCCCAACAATGCTCTTGGTTTTTTTTTTTTTTTATCTTTTCTGTATTTTTTTTTTAAATCAACTAAAACAATTTGATGCTTAAAATAAAAAGACTCCATGATTCAGGAGTAGTTGAACAGAATTCCAGAATATCTTAATATCTTATTTTCTTTTCTGTTCTCCACGTTGGAAATGAGAGGCTTTACTGCTCAGATGCTGCAAAATAGGAGTATAAATAGAACTACCTTTGTTTTTTTTTGCTTATTAAAATATTTTATTTTAGGAGACCCCTCAAAAAAAGACCCTCCACATTAGATAGACGCCCCAACAGTACCCTTGGGCTTTTTTTGTCTTTTCTGTATTTTTTCCTTTTTAAGTCAACTAAAACAATTTGATACTTAAAATAAAAGACAGGAAATATTTCCTGAGTAGACTTTAGTTAAGAATATATATATATTTTTGATCCAGGGGCGGGTAAGGAGAAGTAGGGTGCCGCCAGCTGTTCATGAAGTAGAACTACCATTTTGTTGTTAAGAGTGAAATGTTGATGATTTAGACCAGGAATTGACAAACTTTTTCTGTAAAGAGTCATACAGTATTTCCAGCTTTGCAGGTTATGTGGTCTCTTACAATTACTCTAGTGTTGCAGGCAAAAGCACCTGTAGATAATACATAAACAAATGGGCAAGACTCACTGGGTGCCAATAAAACGTTACTTAATAAAGGAGTTGAGTGGATATGAGTCACAGACTATAGTTAGATCTTTGAATGAAAATCTTTGATGAAAATATTGCATTTTCATCATACAGATACACTAGATGTAAATAACCACGAGCATAGAAAATAGTAAAATAATTAGAAAGTGATGAGTTTGGGATATTTATTGCCTTTGCTTTTAATATAATTTATTTGATTGTAATGTAGATAAGTTTTATTTTATTTTATTTTATTTTTTTTTTGAGACAGAGTTTCGCTCTTGTTTCCCAGGCTGGACTGCAGTGATGCGATCTCGGCTCACTGCAACTTCCGCCTACCAGTTTCAAGTGATTCTTCTGCCTCAGCCTCCCAGTAGCTGGGACTACAGGCACGTGCCACCACGCCCAGATGATTTTTTTGTATTTTTTAGTAGAGACAGGGTTTCACTATGTTGGCCAAGATGGTCTCAATCTCTTGACCTCATGATCCACCCGCCTCGGCCTCCCAAAGTGCTGGGATTACAAGCGTGAGCCACCACGCCCGGCTAAGTTAATTTTTAAATAATGTCTGTGTTTAACATCTGGCTCACAAAATTCATAAAAATTTAGCAATGGGCTCTAGTGAACCAGTATAAGCCTACTCCAGCATACCACTGTGTTAGAGGACATAATCAAGATTTTTGGTTTAATAAGTTGCCTGTTGAATCATAAGTTATATGGGAGAATAAAAGCAAAAATCCTAAGTTATATGGGAGAATACAAGCAAAAATATAGAGAGAATGGTGTTAATATGCAACTTTTGCACTAATCTTGCTCACCTATTTTAATAAGAACCTGAAGAAATAATTTTGTTTATTTAAGTGAAAGGTGACTCTGCGTCAAAGGTGCTTTGCATATTGGTTCTTTATTTCAATTTTTAAGTGATAGCATATGAAATAAATTTTGGTCAGTAGATTTTGTCAATGTGTTATATATAATAATAAATGTTACTTATTATTTGTTTGATTTTTTTTCCCTTAAGGCATAACTGTGTCACCTGATGAAGAACAAAACTTGAATCATTATATACAAGTTTTAGAGAACCTAGTACTAAGCGTTCCCCCTAGGGAGCCAGGTCGTGAGAAAAAATCTAACTCTCCAAAACATGTTTATTCTATAGCATCGAAGGGATCAAAATTTAAGGAGCTAATTACACATGGAGACACATCAACTGAGAATGATGTTTTAACCAATCCTATCAGTGAAGAAACTACAACTTTCCCTACAGGAGACTTCACACCGGAAATAGGAAAGAAAAAACACACGGAAAGTACCCCATTCTGGTCGATCAAACCAAACAATGTTTCCATTGTTTTACATGCAGAAGAACCTTATATTGAAAAGGAAGAGCCAGAGCCAGAGCCGGAGCCAACTGCAAGACAAACTGAGGCACCAAGAATGTTGCCAGTTGTTACTGAATCATCTACAAGTCCATATGTCACCTCATACAAGTCACCTGTCACTACCTCAGATAGGAGCACTGGCATTGAGATCTCTACAGAATCAGAAGATGTTCCTCAGCTCTCAGGTGAAACTGCAATAGAAAAATCCGAAGAACTAACATTTGGAAAGCACCCAGAGAGTTGGAATCATGATGACATTTTGAAAAAAATTTTAGATATTAATTCACAAGTGCAACAGGCACTTCTTAGTGACACCAGCAACCCAGCATATAGAGAAGATATTGAAGCCTCTAAAGATCACCTAAAACGAAGCCTTGCTCTAGCAGCAGCAGCAGAACATAAATTAAAAACAATGTATAAGTCCCAGTTATTGTCACCAGGGCAAAGAAGTAATAAAATTGATGATATTGAAACTGTTATTAACATGCTGTGTAATTCTAGATCTAAACTCTATGAATATTTAGATATTAAATATGTTCCACCAGAGATGAGAGAAGAAGCTGCTACAGTATTCAATACATTAAAAAATATGTGTAGATCAAGGAGAGTCACAACCTTATTAAAAGTTTATTAAACAATAATATAAAAATTTTAAACCTACTTGATATTCCATGACAAAGTTGATTTAAGCAAACTGCATTTTTTCACAGGAGAAATAAGCATATTCGTAATTTCAAAAGTTGTATAAAAATATTTTCTATTGTAGTTCAAATGTGCCAACATCTTTATGTGTCATGTGTTATGAACAATTTTCATATGAACTAAAAACCTAATTTAAAATAAAATTTTGGTTCAGGAGTTTGTAGTTTTTTCTCATTAATTTTAAATGTTGTGAAGATCTTTACAATGTTTAAGCTTTGGTTTTGCTGGAATATATTAGTTAAATTCATACATTTTATGAGTTAAGAGACTGTGTGCGTGCTCTCTCTATAGCTAGTTTTAAATAAAATAATTATATATACGTAAAGTGTAAAATTTTGGGGCATATGGTCTTTATTATTCTTTCAGATAATCTGAGTTTTCTTTTTTACTTTTTTTTTTTTTTGAGACAGAGTCTCACTGTCACGCAGGCTTGAGTGCAGTGGTGCAATCTTGGCTCACTGCAACCTCTGCCTCCCGGGTTCGAGTGATTGGCTGCCTCAAGTCTCCTGAGTAGCTGGGATTACAGGCGCCCATGATCACGCCCAGCTGATTTTTATATTTTTAGTAGAGACGGGGTTTCAACATGTTGGCCAGGCTGGTCTCAAACTCCTGACCTCAGGTGATCCACCTGCCTCGGGCTCCCAAAGTGCTGGGATTACAGGCATGAGCCAGTGCGCCTAGGGAGTTTTCTGTCTGAATAGCCTAACTTGGGGCTTGTATCCGCACTTTTATTTGGATATAGGTGTGCCTCCTTTGAAATGTAGATAATATTTTAAGAAACATCTCTATTCTTCTGTCATTAAGTACTTTTGGAGTATCACTGAGGGACGGTAACCTGGCTATGTAATGAAGTCATTCTCATTTCCTCTCTTTGTGTACATACACATTGAAGATTTTCAAATCTTTTGTCAGAGAGTATGACTGACACCATTAAGGTTAACTGTATAATATTATAATAATGGCTCAGGTAATTCTGTTTATGACTTGACCAGTATTATATTCAAATACATTTATTTATTTGTTCATCAAGACATTCATTTATAGTTTGATAAAGATTTATTGACCTTTTACTATGTGCAGGACACAATAGATGCTAGACTTTGGGGATACAAAAATAAGACCTACTTTCTTTTCTCTTTGAGATTATATTATAGCAGGAAAGACAGATGCTAAACAAATAATTTCAAAAATTTTTAAAATTTCAGTTGTGTCAAGTTGTTGTGAAGGTGTGAGGTATTTGACCTCACTTAGACCAAGAATAATGGGAAAGCTACCCCGAGAAAGTCACCATTAAGGTGTAGTCTGAAAGATTAGGGTGTGTGTAAAGACAAAGTGAACATTTTAGGCAGAGGGAACAGCAGGTACGAATGCTTTGAGTTAAAAATAAGGATGAGAAGTTCAGGAAGTACCTGGAGTATAGAAAGGCAGGAAAGAGCATCACAAGATGTATCTGGTGACATATACACCAGGTCAGAATGGATCCTGCAGCACCTTTGGTGCGTTATTGAATGTTTTAGCCTTTACCCTATGATTAATGAGAAGCCATTAGTGGATTTTAAGCAAAAAGGACTGGTATCATCAAATTTCTGTCAAAACAACAACAACAACAAAACCCACTTGTTACAGTTTTGGAAGGGGGCAAACGTAGAAGTGCACTGTGCACAGGCCAAATGTTGCTTGGAGTAGGTGAAAAGAATTGGCAATTAAGAAGGAGAATCAGGCCGGGCGCAGTGGCTCACGCCTGTAATCCCAGCACTTTGGGAGGCCACGGTGGGCAGATCACCTGAGGTCAGGAATTCAAGACCAGCCTGGCCAACGTGGTAAAACCCCATCTCTACTAAAAATACAAAACTTAGCTGGGCGTGGGGGTGGGCGTCTGTAATCCCAGCTACTCGGGAGGCTGAGGCAGGAGAATTACTTGAACCTGGGAGGTGGAGGCCGCAGTGAGCTGAATTGCAGTGAGCTGAGATTGCACCACTGAACTCCAGCCTGGGCGACAGAGCAAGATTCCACCTTGGAAAAAAAAAAAAAAAAAGAGAGAGGGAGAATCAACATGATTTGGTGATTGAATGGATATGGAGACTGTGCTAATAGCAGGGACCAAAAATAATTCCCACAATTAGCTGTGTTGTAAAAAGGATTATATAGGCTTTGTTTAATTAAAATACTTTTTTACTGTTATTTATAAAATAATTTTACTTTGGAAAATTTCAAAAATTTGCAAAAGTAAAGAATAATATAATCCATGTACATGTCAACCTTAAAAAGAAAAAACCTCATCGAGACAAGCTCTCTAAAAACAAAAGATTTTAATTGGGAATAAAAAAGGGTTGCAATTTAGGGTACACAAGCCATGAAAATCATAAGCACACACATGAGGAAAATCAGGACAAAGAGGAGTTTTTAAAGACAGAAGTCCACACAAACTGCTTTGAAACAAAGTTCACTGCAGGATATAGCCCTTGATAGACATCTGTCCTGGTCAGATCATCTTATCTGAAATGCTGAAGGCCAAGGAAATTCCTGAGAATAAGCTCTGATTACAGGGTACAAGCAAGATGTACAGATATTTCAAGAATGTAAGTAGGAGGATTTTTTCTTTATTACCTCCCCAACTTACATTTTTGATTAGCGCTTTGACATAAGTGACTCCACTTCGTTATTATTCACTTCCACATACCCATCATCTAGTCTCAACAATCATCTAAAGACTAATCTTCTTTCATCTATATCCCTACCCCCTTCCTCCTTCCTATTTTATGCTGAATTAAATCACAGATACTTTATCATTTCATCAGTAAAAATATAACAATGTGAAGCTCTGTAAGTTTTGTTTTGTTTTTTTCTTTAAACACAGCCACAGTATCACACATAAAAGTTTAATGATTTCTGGCTGGGCACAGTGGCTCACTCCAGTAATCCCAGCACTTTGGGAGGCCAAGGCAGGAGGATCACTTGTAGTCAGGAATTTGAGACCAGCCTGGCCAACATGGTGAAACCCTGTCTCTACTAAAAATACAAAACAGCTGGGTGTGGTGGTGCATGCCTGTCATCCCAGCCACTCAGGAGGCTGAGGCAGGAGAATCACTTGGACCCAGGAGACAGGTTGCAGTGAGCTGAGATTGTGTCACTGTGCTCCAGCCTGGGCAACAGAGGGAGACTCCATCTCAAAAAAAAAAAAAAAAAAAGTTTAATGATTTTTAACATCATCAAATATCTAGTCAATGCTCAAATTCCCAATTGTGAAATAATTTTCAAATTTTAGAGTTTCTATGAATCAAGATCAAATAAAGTTCAGACATTAAAATTGGTTGATTTGACTAATAAGTCTCTTTTAATCTAAAGTTTTCCTTTCTACCTCTTTTTTTCCCCTTTAGGTTTATTTACTGAAGAAATTGGTCATTTGTTCTATAGTTTTGCACAATATGGAGTTTGCTAATTGCATCCCCATAGTGCCATTTAGCATGTTCTCCTATCCTCTGTCTTTTCTGTAAATTCGTATTTGGATCTAGAGAGGCTTCCTCAAACTGAGGTTTTTCTTTTTCTTTCTCTTTCTTCTTCTTTTTTTTTTTTTTTTTTTTGGCAAGATGGTGTTTTATTCTTCCATATTGTTGGGTCTCTTTTTGTATTTTTAGCAGACTTTGATGGTCATTGCCTAGATAGATTAATTGATCAGGTGATACAAAGTCGAGACATCATTCCTTCCGTTATTATCTGGAATGTGTCTATAAAGAGAAACTTTCATCTATTATTTGATTCCCCAGTGGTCTGGCATGTATTGGAAAGACATCAAATGCTTGAATCCCTTTGCTTAATAATTTCCAGAATAATTAGTTCATAGAATCTCCAATGATGACCTTTTTTTTTTTTTACATTAGTAGCCTTTATTTTTTTCAAACAATTTTAGTTTTACAGAGAAATCGATCAGAAAGTGCAGAGTTCCCACATCCCTCTCTCTCGTCTCTGACACGTCTTGTATTAGTGTGGTACATTTGTTATAATTAGTGAACCTACATTGACACATCATCATCACGTAAACTCCATACTTTATACTAAGATTCGCTCTTGATGTTTTACATTTTATGAATTTGGACAAACGTACATGTGTCCACCATTATAGTGTCACATAGAGTAGTTTCACTGCCCTAAAACCCTCTGTGCTTCATTTATTCATGCTTCCCTCTCCTCTAACTTCTGGTTGGCAACCACTGCTTTTTTTTTTTTTTTTTCATTTCCACAATTTTGTCTTTTCCAGGATGTATATATAAACTGAGTAAATTATTTGAAATGCCTATGACCAGAAGTGTTTTGGATTTTGGGTTTTTTCAGATTTTGGTATTTGCATATACATAATGAGATATCTTAGGGATAGGATCCGAGTCTAAACATGAAATTCATTTATGTTTCATATATACTTTACGCACATAGCCTGAAGGTAATTTTCTACACTATTTTTAATAATTTTGAGCATGAAATAAGGTTTGTGTACATGACCCATCAGAAAGCAAAGGTGTCAATATCTCAGCCAGCCATGTGGACAGTCTGTGGTTATTTAGCATCACTATCATTTCTGACTCTGAATTTATTTGCTACTGATAAATGATTATTTTCTTACACTTATACACACATAAGTACCTGATAGTAAAAACATGACATACTATTAATACAGTGAAAAAATAATGTGTCAGGTGTGGAATTTTTCACTTGAGATGTCATGTCAGCATTCAAAAACTTTCAGATTTTGCAACATTTTGGATTTTTTTTTTTTCTTTTTTCTTTTTGTTTTGAGACAGAGTCTCACTCTGTTGCCCAGGCTGGAGTGCAATGGCGTGATCTTGCTCACTGCAACCTCTGCCTCCTGGGTTCAAGCAATTCTCCTGCCTCAGCTTCCCTAGTAGCTGGGACTACAGGCATGTGCCCCCATACCTGGCCAAATTTTTTTTTGTGTGTATTTTTTTAAGTAGAGTCAGGATTTTACCATGTTGACCAGGCTGGTATCAAACTCCTGATCTCAAGTGATCTGCCTGCCTCGGCGTCCCAAAGTGCTGGGATTACAGGCCTGAGACACAGTGCCCAGCCCATTTTGGATTTTGGATTTTCAGATTAGGGATGCTCAGTCTGTAGTTGGAATCAATGCAGTCTGTAGCCTTTTCGGACTGGATTCTTTCATTTAGTAATACGCATGTACGTTTCCTCCATGTCTTTTAATGACTTGATAGTTTATTTCTTTTTGGTGCTGAATAATATTCTATTGTCTAGATGTACCACAATTTATTTATTCATTCACCTACCGAAGGACATCTTGGTTGCTTCTAAGTTTTGACAATTATGAATAAAAGCTGAGGTAAACGTTCATGTGCAGGTTTTTGTGTGGACAGAAGTTTTCAACTCCTTTGGGTAAATACCAAGGAGCATGATTGCTGAATCACAAGTGATATGGTTTGGATATGTGTCCCCTCTAAATCTCATGCTGAAATGTGATTCCCAATGTTGGAGATGGGGCTTGGTGGGAGGTGACTGGATCACGGGGGCAGATCTCTTGTGAAAGATTTAGCACGATCCCTTTGGTGATAAGTGAGTTCTTGCTGAGTTAGTTCACGTGAGATCTGGCTGTTTAAAAGTCTGGGACCTCCCCTCCTTGCTCTCTTGCTCCCACTCTTGCCATGTGATATGCTGGCTCTCTGTCACTTTGTGCCATGATTAGAAGCGCCCTCAGGCCATCACCAGAAGTAGATGTTTGCACCACACTTCCTGTACAGCCCGTGGAACAAGGGGCCAATTAAACCTCTTTTCTTTATAAATTACCCAGCCTCAGGTACTTCTTTATAGCAATGCAAGAATGGACTAATACAACATGATAAGAGTATGTTTAGCTGTGCAGGAAATTACCAAACTGTCTTCCAAAGCGGCTGTAACATTTTTGCATTCCCACCAAATGAATGAGAGTTTCTGTTACTTCACATACTGACCAGCATTTAGTGTTGTTAGTATTCTGCATTTTGGCCATTCTAGTAGGTGTGTAGTGATATCTTATTGTTATGCTCTATTGCTTTTAAGCCTTATTTTGTGATATAAATTCCATGTTTTATAGTTGTAAAAAACGATGCAGAGAGATCTAGCTAAATGTACCCTCTCCCTATTTCACCCAAATGTAGTATTTACATTAGAGTACAATATAACAGCCAAGATATAGATATTGGCACAAGATACAGAACATTTCCTCCATCACAAAAATCTCTCATGTTGCTGTTTTATAGCCACACCACTTCCCCCTTCCTTGTCTAACCACTCATAATCACTATTCTGTTCTCCATTTCCATAATTTTGTCATTTCAAGAATGTTGCATGAATGGCATCATACAGTACATAATCTTTTGGGACTGATTTTTTTCACTTAGCTTAATTCTCTGGAGATATATCAAGATTTTTGCATGTACCAACTCATTCCTTGTTATTGCTGAGTGGTACTCCACAGTTTAACCATTTACTTGTTTAAGAATTTCTGGATTGTTTCTATGTCTTGGCTATTAGAAAAGAAAAGCTGCTGACAGAATGGGAGAAGATATTTGCAAATTATATATCTGATACAGATTATATATAATCTGACATTCATTTACAGGTGTTTGTGTGAACGTAAGTTTTCATTTCTCTGGGATAAATGCCCAGGAGTGCAATTGTTGTGTTGTGTGGCAGTTGCATATTCAGTCTTATAAGAAACTGCCCACTCTTTTCCAGAGTGGCTGTACCATTTAACATAAGCACCAGCAATGTGTGAGTTTCTGTGAAACCTCACCAGTATTTCGTGTTATCACCATCATTTAACATTTATTTTAAAGTGTATAATTTAATGGTTTTTAGTATATTCACAAGTTTTTAGTATAGTCACAAAGTTGTATGACCACTAAATCTAATTCCAGAACGTTTCATCACCCACCAAACAAACTATTTATCCATTAGCAATTATTCCCCATTCCTCTGTCTTACAGCCTCTGGCAACCACTGGTGATACTGTTCTGTCTCTATGGATTTGCCTATTCTGGACATTTAATGTAATGCCATGTAGTGTAATGCAATCATACGATATGTATTCTTTTGTGACTGGCTTCTTCCACTTAGCATAATATTTCAAAGTTCATCCATATTGTAGCATATGTCTATTTTTTATGCAGCTATGTCTATTTTTATGACTAATATTTCACTGTATAGATATTCATTTTGTAAATGAATTCATCAGTTGATGGGCACTTGAGTTGTTCCCACTTTTTGGCTATTAATGAATAATGCAGCTGTGAACATTTATAAACACATTTTTGTGTGGACACATGTTTTATATTTGCTTGGATGTGTATCAAGATGTGGAAATTCTGGGTCGTGTGTAGCTTTTTGGGAGACTACCCAACTGTTTTCCAAAGGGACTGAATCACTTTACATTCCTGCCAGCAATGTACAATGGTTTCAATTTTTCCACACCCTCCCTGACATTTGTCATCTTCTGTCTTTTTTATTATTGTGGATGTGAAATGGTATGTTGTATTTCTCTGATAACAAGTGATGTTGAGCATCTTTTTAAGTGCCTGTTGGCCATTTCTATATCTTCTTCAGAATAACATTTATTTATATCCTTTGCCTATTTTTAATTGAGTTATCTTTTTATTATTGAGTTGTAAGAATTCTGGATACTGGTTCTGTGTCAGATATATAATTTATAAATATTTTCTCCCATTCTGTCAGTTGTCTTTTCGCTTTCTTAATGGTATTGGTTGTGGAACAAAGTTGTTAATTTTGAGGTAGTATAATTTATCAACATTTCCTTTTGCTACATGTGCTTTGGTGTCATATCCAAGAAAAAATTTCCAAATTCAAGGTCTGTAATTCAATGTGACTAGTACCACCTTGTAAGAAGAGGAAAATGTCGTGTGAAGACAGAGACATGCAGACATCACACCATGTGATAACAGAGGGAGAGACTGGAGTAATGCAGCCCCACACCAAGGAATGCCAAGAATCAGCAGTTACCAGAAGAAGTAAGAATGAAGAAAGGAAGGATTCCACACAATCTCAAGGGAGAATGGCCTTGCTGATACCTTGATTTTGGAATTCTAGCTCCCAGAACTGTAAAAGGATAAATTTCTGTTGATTAAAGCCATCCAGTTTGTGATACTTTGTTTTGGCAACCCTAGGAAACGAATACTGTCATGATGCTCCTTTTTCTATGTTGCTTAATTCTGTGTGCTGACATTTATTGTGGATTCTTGCATGTATTAATGAGGGATATTGGCCTATAGTTTTCTTTTTGTTTTTGTACTGTCCTTCTCTGGTTTTGGTATCAGGATAATATTAGCTTTGTCAAATGAATTGAGGAGTATTCCTCTCTCTTCTATTTTATGGAAGAGATTTTGTAAATTGGTGTTAATTCTTCTTTCAACATTTGGTAGAATCATCACCAGTAAACCATCTGGGCCTGGAGGTTTCTGTTTTGAGAGTTTTACCTTTATAAATTCAATTTCCTTAATAGTTTTAGGGCTATTCAAATTATTTTATGTTAGGTGAGATGTAACTGTTCACGTTTTTGAGGAATTGGTCTATTACATCCAACTTCTCAAATTTATGTTTTTTAAAGTTGTTCATAATATTCCTTTTGATCTTTTTGATGTTTACAGTCTTTAGTGATATAACTTGTTTCATTCCTGGTACTAATTTGTATCTTTCTTCTTTTTACCATTTTCAGTCGTGCTAGAGGCTTGTGGATTTTATTGATCTTTTCAAAGAACAAACCAATAACAATTTGCTTCATTAATTTTTCTTTACTGTTTTCTGTGTTAAATTTTATTGATTTCTGCTCTTTATCATTTCATTCCTTCTACTTGCTTTGGGGATTTTGCTCTTTTTCTCTAGGTTCTTGGTGTTAGATTTTTTTCTCTTTTCTAATGTATGAATTTAACACTATACATTTTCTTATGAGCATTGTTTTTGCCATGGCCTATAACTTTTGATATGCTGTATTTTCTTTTCCTTCAATTTAATGTATTTTCTTTCTATTTCATGATGTTGAACTTTTTGTGTGCCTGTTGGCCACGTGTACATTTTCCTCTTTGAGACTTCCTCTTTGGCCCACGGATTATTTTAAAGTATGTTATATAGTTTCTAAGTGTTGGGGGAGTTTACTGTAATCCTTTCATCACTGATTTCTAGTTTGATTCCATTGCAGTCAGAGAAAAAACTATATATGATTTAATTCTTTAAAAATTGTTAAGGTTTGTTTATGATCCAGGATATGGTGTATATATATATATCATATATTCTGTTGGTTGGAGGACTTTATAAATGTTAATTAGATCCTATTGTCTGTTGTTGATTTATTCCATAACCTTTCTGATTTTCTATCAATTATTGAAAGAGGAGAGTTAAGGTCTCCAACTACAATTGTGGATTTGTGAATTTTCTCCTTTCAGTTCTATCAGTTTTTGCTTCACATACTTTGAGGTCCGTTGTTTATTGCATATACGTTTAGGATTGTTATATCTTTCTGGTGGACTGAACATTTAATCCTTGAATAATATGGATTTATGCCTCTGATAATTTTCTTTGTTATGAATTCTACCTTATTTGATATTAGTATAGCCATTATTGCTTTCCTTTGATTAGTGTTTACTTGATATATTGTTTTTTATCCTTTTACTTTCAACCTGCCTATATCATTATGTTTGAAGTGAGTCTCTTGTAGAAGGTGTAACCTGGGTCATGCTTCATAATTCACTCTGTAATCTCTGTCTTTTAATTAGACCACTTAAATTTAGTATAATTACTGGCATATTAGGGCTCATATATGCTTTTTTGTTGTTGTTTCATGTTTGTTCTCTCTGATTTTTATTTCTCTATTTTCTCTTTCCTGCCCACCAGAGGATTACTTGAATATTTTTTAGAATTTTATTTTTATTTATTTATGTTTTATTTGAATGTATCTCTCTGTATAGATTTGTAGCAGTTACTCTAGGTAGCATATTACATATATATAACTTAAGACAGTGTATTGGTGGCATCATTTAACAGTTTGAGTGAAGAATAGAAACCTTACCTCTCTTTAGATCCCTTTATCCTCTCTGACTTAGAATTGTCTTAACTATTTCCTCTACATACATTTAGAACCACATCAGACAGGATTATAAATTTTGATTTAACATCAAACATAATTTAGAAAACACAAAAGAAAAGAAAAATCTATTGTATCTACTCACATTTTTGCTCTAGCCATTATTTTCTTTTTTCTTTATGTTTCACGACTCCTTGCTTTATGATTTATTTCTCATATTAGAGAACTTCTTTATCCATTCTTTTAGGGCAGGTCTTCTAGTGACAAATTCCCTTAGCTTTCCTTTGTCTGAAAATATCTTCATTTGCTCTTTATTCCTGAAGGATGTTTTTACATGATATAGGGTTCCAGGTTGATCTTTCCTTTCATCAATTGAAAAATGTTGTGCTACTTTTTCCCCTGCCTTCATGGTTTTTGATGAGAGATCCACTGTCATTTCTATTGCTTTTTCTTATTGGTAAAATGTAATCAATCTCTCACTGTTTTCAAGGATTTTTTTTTCTCTGACTTTAATTTTCAGAAGTTTGGATATAATGTGCCTTGGTATGGATTTCTTTGTATTTATCCTGCTTGAGATTTGCTCAGCTTCTGGAATCTGTAGGTTTATGTCTTTTGCCAAATTTAGACACTGTATCCATTCTTTTGAGGACTTTTTCAACTCTTTCCTTTTTTTATGAAACTCCAGTGACATGAATGGTAGATCTTTCATTATAGCCCCTTGGGTCCCTGAGGCTCATTCCATTCGTTTTTACCCCCAATCTTTTCCCAGCCTATTTTTTCTTTATTGATCAGATTGGGTAATTTCTATTGTTCTGTCTTCAAGGATACTTACTGTTTCACCTGTTCTCTCCATCCTTCTGTTGAGCACATCCACTAAGCCTTTTATTTCAATTATTGTATTTTTCAGTTCTAAAATTTCCATTTGGTACTTTTTTTTTCTTTTTTTGAGATGGAGTCTTACTTTGTTGCCCAGGCTGGAGTGCAGTGGCACAATCTTGGCTCATTGCAACCTCCGCCTCCCGAGTTCAAGTGATTCTCCTGCTTCAGCCTCCTGAGTATCTGGGACTACAGGCACATACCACCACATCCAGCTGATTTTTGTATTTTTAGTAGAGATGGATTTCACCGCATTGACCAGGCTGCTCTCGAACTCCTGACCTCATGATCCACCCGCCTTGACCTCCCAAAGTGCTGGGATTACAGGTGTGAGCCAATGCACTCGGCCTGGTACTTCTTTATATTTCCTAATTCTTTGGTAAGACTCTATTTTTTGGTGGGGGGAGGGGACTTTTTATACTCTTTAATGGATTTCAAACTTGTTTGTAATTGTTCACTGAAGCATTTTTATGATTGCTGATTTAAAATCTTTGTCATATAATTTAACATCTCTGCCATCTTGGTGTTGACATCTATTGATTATTTTGTCCATTGGGTAGTGGTAAAAATCCTGGCTCACCATTAGGGCTCCTCTGATACTACTGTGGTGGTGATGGGAAGGAATGGCTCATTAAGGCTGGGTGGGGGTGAAAGTGTAGGCTTTTCACCTGGTCTTCACTAATATAAAGTAGAGAATTCATACATCCAACAGAGATGAAAGTCCTGTATCCCTACTCAGCCTTCTCCAACATGCCCTTTCAGCTTGGAGAGTATGAAATTCTAGGCTCCCAACTTGGCTTTTGCTAGTGGAGATGGAGATTGGATTGGGGTCACAGTTTTTCTGTAGTGTTTGGTTGGAATAGAATAGTTATTGTCTAAGAGTTTTCTGTGTTGTCTCCGATCGCTCTCTTAATCCTTTGGTTAGAGGGAAGAGGCTTTTGTTGGGGATTTTATGTCTGTGCCTGTTCATGTTTCTGGGTTGTCAGCTTCTCTAGCTCCAAGTTTGGGATATATGAGGCTAAAAGAAAATTCAGAGAATGCACCACCATGTCATTCCTTGGGTTCAGAGGTCTTCAGCCAGTTTGGCTTTTTTTCTTCGCCTTTTACAGTTATCTTATATTTGTTTTATATATAATATGCAGAACCTTTTTTTGTATTTTGGAGATTGTACGTTATTCTCAAGACAATGAACATATTTTGAAAGATTTTAAACATTTTTTGCAAGTCACTTTAAATGACTTCAGTGTAGATAAAGGATAGGAAGGAGCAAGACTGAAAGTAGGGGTCAATTATGAGCCTGTCATAAAAATCTGGTGAAAGATGATAATCTCCTGGACTTGGATAGTGACAGAGGAGATGGAAATAAGTAGTAAATGTGAGAGATATTTAGGAATTAAGAACCAAGAATTTGGTGATTATTTTGTTACTGTAGGTAGTTAGACATGAACAGGGTAGGAAAGCCCTCTCCTGACCCCACTAGGAATGTCAGGTGACTATTAGGTGATGGTCAGGTGGTTGTTAAACTGTCTCTCTAAAATAATAATTGGTTGCAACCAGTGCCGGGGAAAGGCATTCTCCCAACAGATAGACAAAACCTGACTCTGATGATCAGCAAACTTCCCAGTAAAATCTCAGGAGTTGGACAAGTGGGCTCAAGTATGTGCACTAAGAGGCAACATGATGGAGCTTAAACACTCGACTGGTAAGGGAAAAACACCTCGATTGAGTATGTGTACAACTTCAGTAATCACACTTCATATGTGGCCCCTCCCAAGTGCTGGCAGGCCACTGCACATGTGCATGACTCACCCCAAGAGAAGAATCAAGGAAGGAGGAAGGAAGACCCCAAAGTCATGCCAGTATATAAAACCCCAAGTCAAGGGCTGATGAAGGCACTTGGATCTCCCAAGTTTTCTGCTTGGCCCTCTTACAAGTTTACCTCCTTTCATTCCTGCTCTAAAAGTTTTTCATAAATGTTCACTCATGCTCTAAAACTTGCCTCAGTCTCTCCTTTTGCCTTCTGTTCCCTGGTTGAATTCTTTCTTCTGAGGAGGCAAGAATTGAGGTTGCTGGAGACCCATATGATTCACTGCTACTAACAATTTGATGTGCAAGGTAAAGCGGTCAGGAATAACTTCTACGTTTCTGACAAGGTACTTTGTGGGTAGTAGTGTACCTTGTCTTTTTTATAGCATGTATCATAATTGTATTATAATTTTATAGTTATTTATATGATTATTTATTTAATGTTTGTCTCTCTTTACCAGATTGTAAGTCTATACGGGAAGGAGTCATAAGAATTTTGTTCACTGCTATACTCTCAGCAGCTATGTCTCAGCACAATGTCTAGCCTGTAAATATATTCTCAATAAGTATTAATGCATTATGATATATTTAAAAGGGGAAGCATGCTTGTGGAGAAGATGATTTTAGAAATTTTATTTTTGAATGTATTAAATTTAAGTTGTCTATGAGACATATCCAGTTAGATACACTAGTCTGGAGCTTAAGAGATGGACAAATACGATTTTGGAGCTATCTGGAAGCTAAATGGAAATTTAAGCCATTGCAGTGGAGACATTCTTTATAGAGTGTACAGAGAAAAGCAGAAGACCTAGAACCAAGCTTTAAATATCTCTAATTTAGAGGGAAAAATGAAGAAAAGCAACTACCAAAGTGACCAACTAAGTTAAGAATAGCTAGAAAAGTGCTTAAAAACATTAAAACATTTGAAATATTTCTCCTGTATTTAACCACACCAGGAAAAGTATGGTTAAATACATGCACACGCATGTATACCACAGCAAAATGTGCAATTGCAAAGATGTAAAACCAACCTAAGTGCCTAGTAAATAAAGAAAATGTGGCATATATACACCATGGAATACTACTCAGCCATAAAAGAAACAAAATAATGTCTTTTGCAGCAACCTGAATGGAGCTGGAGGCCGTTATTCTAAATGAAGTAACTCAGGAATGGGAAAACCAAATGCTGTATAAGGACTTTTTTTCCATTAGGTAGATGCCCAGTAGTGAGATTGCTGGATCAAATGCTAGATCTACTTTTAGTTCTTTAAGGAATCGCCATACTGTTTTCCACAGTGGTTGTACTAAATTACATTCCCACCAGCAATGTAGAAGTGTTCCCTTTTCACCACATTCACACCAATATCTATTGTCTTTTGACTTTTTAATTATGGCCATTTTAAAAACAAAAAATATTTTTGGCCATTCTTTCTGGAGTAAGGTGGTATCTCACTGTGGTTTTAATTTGCATTTCCCTGATCATTAGTGATGCTGAGCATTTTTCCATACATTTGTTGGCTGTTTGTATACCTTCCTTTGAGAAATGTCTATTCATGTCCTTTGACCACTTTTAGATGGGATTCTTTTTGTTTCTTGAATGCAGTATTTTAAAATGCAGCCAACTTCTTGTTTAGTTACTACTTAAAACCCCTAAAAAGGGTTTTTTAAACAGACAAATAAAAATTGTATATAATTATCTTGTATAACATGTTTTGAAATATATAAATGTGGAAGAGTTAAATTGAGGTAATTAAGATGTGCATTACCTCACACACTTCTCATTTTTTTGAGATGAGAACACTTAAAATCTACTCTCTTAGCAATTTTCAAGTATGTAACACATTATTGTTTAAATCCCCTTTGATGCTTTCCTGCAGGTTCAGCCTTGCCCCAGTCCCTTCCTCTTCTGTTTTTTGAATTTATGAAGGATTAGTGTTAATTCATGCTTAATGTTTATGTAGAATTCACCAGTGAAGCCATCTGGTCCTGAACCTTTCTTTCTTGAGAGGTTTTTGGTTACTGATTCAATCTCTTGGCTTACTATATGTCTGTCAAGATTTTTATAGCTTCAAATCTTATGGTTAAGTCTTTAATCCATCCTAAGTTAATTTTGTGTATATGGTAAGAGATAAAGATTCAGTTTCATTCTTCTGCATATGACTAGCCACTTTTTCCAATACCATTTATTGAATAGGGTGTCCCTTCCTCCATTTGTTGAAGTTGGTTGTTAGGGGTGTGGTGTTATTTCTGGGTTCTCTATTCTGTTATTTTTGCTTAGTACTGCTTTGGCTATTTGGACTCTTCTTTGGTTCCATATGAATTTTAGAATTCTTTTTTCTAATTCTGTGGAAAATAATGTTGGTGGTTTGACAGAAATTTCATTAAATTTGTAAATTGCTTTGGACAGTGTAGTCACTTTATCAATATTGCTTCTTTCTACCTATGAGCATGGGATGTTTCTCCATTTGTTTGTGTCACTTACAATTTCTTTCATCAATATTTTGAGATTCTCCTTGTAGAGGTCTTTCACCTCCTTGGTTACATGTATTTCTAGAATTTGGATTTTTTTGTGGCCGTTGTAAAGGGGATTGAGTTCTTGATTTGGTTCTTAGCTTGAGCATTGTTGGTGTATAGCAATGCAACTGATTTTTGTGCATTAATTTGGATCCTGAAACTTTACTGAAGTTGTTTATCAGGTCTAGAAGCCTTTTGGAGGAATCTTGGGTTTCCTAGTTTGGTGTAAGTTTATGTCATTCAGCAAAAAGAGATACATTGACTTCCTCTTTTTCTATTTGGGTACCTCTTTTTATTTCTTTTTCTTGCCTGATTGCTCTGGCTAAGACTTCCAGTTCTATATTGAATAGGAGTGGTGAGAATGGATATCCTTGCCTTGTTTCAACTCTTAGGAGGAATCCTTTCAACTTTTTCCTGTTCAGTATGATGTTGGTTGTGGGTTTCTCATAGATGGCACTTATTATTTTGAAGTTTGTTCCTTCAATGCCCAGTGTGTTGAGAGTTTTTCTTATGAAGGGATATTGGATTTTATCAAATGCTTTTTCTGAATTTATTGAGATGATCATATGGTTTTTGTTTTTAATTCTGTTTATGTTGTGAATCACATTTATGATTTGCATATGTTAAACCATCCTTGCAATCCCTGGAATACTTATCGTGATGAATAATCTTTTCATTTTATTCCTTAATTTTTTTGAGACAGGGTCTCTCTCTATCCTAGGTTGAAGTGCAGTGGCTCAATCAGGGCTCACAACAGCCTTGACTTTGTGGGTTCAAGTGCTTCTCTTGCTTTAGCCCCCCAACTAGCTGGGACTACAGGCATGTGCCACGACATCCAGCTAATTTTTTTAATTTTAGTAGAGATGAAGTCTCACTATGTTGTCCAGGCTGGTCTTGACCTCCTGAGCTCAAGCAATCCTTTTGCCTTGGACTCCCAAAGTGCTGGGATTACAGGCGTGAGCCACCGTGTCTGGCTATGATGAATGATCTTTTTGTGTGCTTTTAGATTGGCTTTGTTAGTCTTTTGTTGAGGATTTTGCCTCTATGTTTATTACAGATATTGGCCTGCAGTTTTCTTTTTTTGTTGTGTCCTTGCCAGATTTTAGTATCAGAATGATACTGGTTTTATAAAGTGAGTTAGGGGAATCCCTCCTCTTAGATTTTGTGAATTGTTTCGATAAGATTGGTACCAGCTCTTCTTTGTATGTCTAGTAGAATTTGGCTGGGACTCCCTCTGGTCTTGAGCTTTTTTTGCTTGGTAGATGTTTTTATTACTGATTCAATTTCATAACTTGTTACTGGTCTGTTCAGGATTTCAGCTTCTTCTGGGTTCAATCTTGGGGGCTGTATGTTTCCAGGAATTTAACCATGTCCTCTAGGTTTTCTAGTTTGTGTGCATACAGATGTTCATAGGAGTCTCTGAGGATCTTTAGCATTTTTGTGGTTTCAGTTGTAGTGTCATCTTTGTAATTTCTGACTGTGCTTATTTGGATCTTCTTTCTTGATTTCTTGGTTAATGTAGCTAGTGGTATATCGATTTTGTTTATTCTTTCAAAGAATCAACTATTCATTTTATTGACCCTTTATATGATTTTTTTTTGTCTCAGTTTCATTTAGTTCTGCTCTTTGTGATTTCTTCTGCTGGCTTAGGGTTTGGTTTGTTCTTATTTTTCTAGTTCCTTGAAGTGCAACGTTAAGTTGTTAATTTGAAGTCTTTTTGTCTTTTTGATGTAGGCATTTGGCACTATAAACTTCCCTCTTAACACTTTTTCTTTTTTTTTTTTGCTGTATCCCAGAGGTTCTGGTATGTTGTGTCTCTGTTTTCCTTTGTTTCCAAAAAAAAAAAAAATGTTTATTTCTGCTTTAATTTCATTGTTTAGCCAGAAGTTGTTCAGGAACAAGTTGTTTAGTTTTCGTGTACCTGTGTGGTTTTGAGAGTTCCTCTTGGTATTGATTTCTAATTTTATTCCACTGTGGTCTGAGAAGGTGCTTAATTTTGATTTTTCAAAAATTATTGAGACTTTTTTCAATGACCAAACATATGGCAAATTTTAGAGAATGTTCTGTGCACAGACGAGAAAAATGTATATTCTGCAGTTGAGTGGGATGTTCTGTAAATGTCTATTAGGTCTATTTCCTCAAGACTCCAATTTAAGTCCAGAATTTCTTTGTTAGTTTTCTGCCTCAATGATCTGTCAATGGGATGTTGAAGTCACCCACTATTGTTGTGTGGCTGTCTATCTCTTTTCTTAGGTCTAGTAGTATTTGTTTTATAAATCTGCATGCTCCAGTGTTGGGCACATATACATTTAGGATAGTTAAATTTTCTTGTTGAATTGAACTTTTATCATTATGTAATGTTCTTTTGCATATTTTTAACTGTTGGTTTAAAGCTGATTTTATCTGATACAAAACTAGCAACTCCTGTGCTTTTGTTTTCCCTTTCCATGATATGTCTTCATCCACCCTTTTACTTTGAGCCTGTGGATGTCATTACACTTTAGGTGGATCTCTTGGAGGCAGCAAATGGTTAGGTCTTGTTTTTTCATCCAATTTGCCAATCTGTATCTTTTAAGTGGAGCATTTATAGGCTGTTTACATTCAAGCTTAATATTGATGTGTGAGATTTTGTTCCTGTCATGGTGGTGTTATCACTTTGTAGTCTTAATTTTGTAATTGCTTTATAGGTACTGTGAACTTTGTACTTAGATGTGCTTTTATGGTAGCCAGTATTGTCCTTCTGTTTCCATGTTTAGAAATCCCTTGAGCATATCTCGTAAATCCGGTCTGGTGGTGAAGAATTTCCTTAGCATTTGATTATCTGGGAAATAATTTCTCCTTTGTTTATAAAGTTTAGTTTGACAGGATATTAAATTTTTGGCTGGCATTTGTTTGCTTTTAAAAGGCTAAAAATAGGCGCTCCCAATCTTTTCTGCTTGTACGGTTTCTGTGGAGAAGTCCACAGTTAGTCTGTTAAAGGCAGCTAGGTCAAAGGACCAAATGTGAGTGTCACTACACACTAGGTGGGTGTCCTGGAGGTGGTAGATGGTTGGCTCTTGTTTTTTTCATCCAATTTGCCAATCTGTATCTTTTAAGTGGAGAATTTAGGCCGTTTACATTCAAGGTTAATCTTGCAATGACACCATATTTGGCCCTTTTCTCTAGCTGCCTTTAAAGTTTTTTCTTTAATGTTGACCTTGGCCTCGGTGATTTTCAACTTTTATGGTTTCTTACAGGTGTTATCTGAATTTCTTATATCTGGTTGTCTACCTCTCTATCAAGAATAGGGAAATTTTTCTGAATTATTCCTTCAAATTTGTTTTCCAAGTTGCTTACTTTTTCCTCTTTTCTTTCAGAAATGCCCGTAAGTCATAGGTTTGGTTATTTTTACATAATTCTGTATTTCTTAAAGGCTTCATTTATTTTTAAAATTCTTTTAATTTGAAAGCCTGTTCTTTGAGCTCTGAAATTCTTTTTTACTAATTCTTGGTTGAGTTAGATAGTTTCTCAGGTCCTTTTTAGTTGTCATATTTTCTTAGCCTTTTATTTTAATCTATTTGCATTAGAAGAGTATTGATCATTAACATTTACAAAATATTTTAAAATTTTTGAATTCATATAATCCAAAACAGAAGGCAAAATATCTTGATCTTCTTCATATTAAAAATAATATGATTGATCAACAAAATGGCAAACTCTCTTCACTGCACAGAAACAATAATACAAGCAGAAACTGTCAGAGCCAACTGTATCAGAATTCTGGAAAACAAAATTTTATAGCAAATAAGTAAAAGTGCTGAATCAGGAAAAAGGCAACTTTTAAATGGTGGGCAAGTTTTGTGGTGTTTTGACTTTTCCCTGCTCCACCCCTCCTTAGCTCAGCCATGATTTTGAAGATGGCAGTTCACATTGCCAGTGAGGCACCCTGTTTCCTGATTCCAGAGGGAGCACAAAAGACCTTATTCTGACTTATGTAAGGACTCACTGAATGACTGATACGAGGTGCCCTTGTGTGTTATGCTTAACTCAGAACTCATCAGGTGGAAAAGAGTAGGCACTGCTCAAAAACATTGTAAGACAAATGAAAAACATACAGCAACCTGGGGTAAAAGACAAAATAGGCCACCTAAAGCCTGGGAGGAAAAGACAGGAAGAATGTCTTTGAAAAATTAGGACATTCAAAAATGCCTGTGTATTTTGGTGAATCTAGAAAAACATACACATGCTCAGAAAGGACCTGAGAGGACCCTAAGCTTTCACTCTGACTGATCTCTAGGTTCAGCACAAGCAGGAAGTGAAGGCTAAGTCAGAGTTGATGATTAACCTGGCTAAGTGTTGAAGGAGTGCCACTGCACAGCAGTAATCTGCAAAGAATAGAAGTGGTTTTTAAATTTTTTTGTTTGTTTTTAGCTCCTGGCACTTAAGAAAATCTGTGTCAAAACACTAGTTAAACACAAGCTAAAGAAACATAAACTTTAGTCACTAAATATGGCAAGAAATACAGTCTTTGCAAAAATAATCTGGAAAAGTCACTAAATAATGACTGACTTCAGCCTTCAACAATAAAAAAATGTCAAATCCTGGGAAAGGAAATATCTGATTTCCATAGTTACCATATCATAATAGTCAAACGTTGAGTTTTCAACAAAAACCACAAGACATACAAAGAAATAGTAAGTCCAGACAAAGAATTTATGTCAACTGTCTTGAATATGCTCTAAGAATGAAAGGAAACCATGGACAAAGAACTGAAGGAACCTATTAAGTAAGAAGAAAATGAGAATATCAACAAAGAGATAGAAATTATGAAAAGAAACCAAATAGAAATTCTGGAGCTGAAAAGTGCAATAACAAATAATATATTCACTAGAAGGATTCAACAGCAGATTTGATTAGGCAGAAGAATGAATCAGTGAACTTGAAGATAGGATTACTGATATTACCCAAGTCTGAGTAGAGTAGAAAGGAAAAAAAGAAGAGGTGAAGAGAGCCTAAGGGACCCATGGGACACCATTAAGTGTACCAACATATGCATTTTTGGAGTCCCAGTATACAAGGGAAGTAGATAGACTATTTGAAAAAATAATGTCTGCAGACTTCCAAAATGTGATGAAAGATATGAATCTTCATGTCCAAGAAGCTCAATAACTCTAAGCAAGATAAACTCAAAGAGATCTGCACTGACATACATTATAATCCAATTGTTGAAAGGAAAAGACAAAGAGAAAATCTTAAAAGCAGCAAGGGAGAAGTGACTCATTATATACAAGGGTATATAACTAAGGTTATCAGGTATTTCTCATCAGAAAACATGGAGCCAGAAGGCAATGTGTTGACATATTTAAATGCCAAAAGTAAACAAAAACAGCACCTGTAATTCTATACTCAGCAGAACCATTCTTTGAAAATAAAGGAGAAATTAAGACATTCACTGATAAACAAAACCTGAGGGAGTTTACCAGTAGACCTGACTTATAAGAAATACTGGGAGTTCTTCCAGCTGAAATTAAAGGACACTAGACGGTAACTCAAAGCTGTATGGAAAACATGTTGATCTGTAGTAAGGGTAACTGTATAGGTAGATATAAAAGTCAGCGTTATTATATTTTTAGTTTCTGACTCTTTTTATTTCTTACATAATAAAAGACAAATGCATTTAAAATCAGTCATTAGCTACACAATGTATAAAGATATAATTTGTGACAACGACAATATCATAAAGGGGCAGAGACAGAGCTGTATAGGAGCAGAGTTTTTGTATGTTATTGAAGTTAAGTTGGTATCAATTCAAACTAGATTGCTACAAATTTAAGATGTTAAGTATTATCCCTCTTATAACCATTAAGAAAATAGCCAGAAAGTATACACAAAAGGAAATGAGCCAGGAATCAATATTGTTCACGACAAAAAAAATCAGCTAAACACAAAATGAGACAGGAATAGAGGAATAGAGGAAATGAGAGGCAAAGGTATATAAGGCATACAGAAAACAAAAAAAATAGCAGAAGTAAATCCTTCTTTATCAGTAATTAATTTACATGTAAATGAGTTAAATACTCCAGCCACAAGGCAGAGGTTTGTAGAATGAATGAAAACAAATAAACAGGACTAAACTATATGGTGTCTAAAAGAGGTTCACTTTAGATCCAAAGACACAAATAGATTGAAAGTGAAAAAAATATGAAAAAATATGAGGCAAGGGAATGTTCAAGGAATTAAAATAACATGTCCAAAGACACCAATCCTAAGTGATGGTAGAGATAACAGTATAATCTACAGTTTCTGATTTCCAGTCTATTACTGTTTCTGCCATCTAATTTTAAACTCCTACAATTTTATTTTCCTACAATGGGTTTTCCCTTCCCCAATTTTTATTCATAGTATACACATAGCACAAGGAAAAATTTACAATCATACCCTTGCCTCAATACAAATATTTCTCTTTAGTTTCTTTTAGTCCTTGCTTATATGCATACATTATTGCAAACCAAATTATACTGCTCATATTGCAATGCTGCCTTTCCATCAAGTACAAATTATTTTGTCACTACTTAATCATTTTTATTGTTTACATAATACTCTATTGAGTTTGCATGTTATTATTTACTTCACCAATCCCTAATTATTAGAAATTAGGTTTTCCTAGTTTTAAAAATAATACAACTGTATGGATCATTTTTAATAGTTTGACTTCTTTTTAAAAATAATTTCTTAGGATTAAACTCCTGGAGAAGGGTTAAATCATGATCTTTAATATGCTTTTCCAAGTTATTTTCTAATTAGGTTATACTTAACCTTTCTGTTATTATAAATCTACCACCCCTGACCATATGAATAAGGTTTAAGACCTCCTAATCATATTTTAATATTTAATAAGGGCCACAATACAGCAGAATAGAAATATTTTTTAAAATGCAGGGAAAACAACTCATTTCATTTTTGCATTTTCACTGTTAACTTTTGTACATATGATCATCCTTTTAAACTTTCACTCATAGATAATGATAGTGATTAATTCTTTTAGATAGAATAACTGTAATTAGTTTCATGTACATATTAGCTGTTACTATAGCAAAACTTATCCAGAATAGAGTTAAAAGAATATTGTTGAATCTCTAATAGTATTCTGATTTTTCAATTTAAATTCCTAATTAAAATAGCAATTTCAAAATTAGAACAGTAAGATAATTCAGAACAATATATAAATAGTATGAAATGTTTATTCATCTGTATCTCAGCTTATTATTTTAGATAGCTAAATTTATCTGTAATTTCATGGCAAAACTAAAAAGTCATGCCTAAATGTTGGACTTTTTGGACTCTTTCATAAAAAATTAATTTTCCAGATAACCAAATATTATGCCTTTAAGCACATACTTTTCTTTTGGCATTTTGAGGACATTTTACTCTTAAGCAAAGTGTATTGAACACTTTCTCTGCCTTAATAAAAAAGTATTCTGAACGGAAGTTGATCTTTCCTTGACTCAGGACTTCGTCATCATTTTAAACAATGTGTTATGTGGGATTATAATAGTACCTGAAGAGCTAATAATACCTGAAGCTAGTAAGATGTAAAGGCTTTTTACAACCATGCTAAGCAGTTCCAGTATGCTTTACTTTTGGGGAGCATTTGTTAATATTCTTATTTATGTTTTCTCCCCATCATGTAATGCTTCCACCTCCAATTACCTCTCTGCTGTTTGTTTCAAAAATGGGCTGGGCTAGGAAACCCGGATAACAGAGTGAGAGTTATGTGTGAAATTAAGAGCAAATGGGTTTTTATCTTTGGTAGAGTTCTCTTAAAACATTTTTTTATAAAACCATTCTTATCTGTTAGTCACTGCTCATGATTAGGTATAGAGCCAGACCTCAGACCATCTCTCCTTCCTTACAACGTGGATAACCATGTGTACTGCTCAGAGTTCTGCCTGCTGAGAGAATTTCTCTTCACCAGTGCCTTTCAGAGCCACCTGGGAGAGGGATTTGTAGTAGTCTCCTAAGTCTGCCATAATAATGTACCACAAACTGGGTGGCTTAGATAACAGCAGTGTATTATTTCACAGTTCTGGAGACAAGAAGTCCAAAATGAAGATGTGGGCGGGGTTAGTCTCTTCTAAGGGCTGTGAGGGGAGGATGTGTTCCATGTCTCTTCCTGAGCTCCTCTGCGCTAGCTTCTTGGGGGTTGCTGGCAAGCTTGGCATTCCTTGGCTTATAGAAACATCACCCTGATTTCTGCCTTCATCTTCACGTGGCATCCTCCCTGTGTGTGTGCGTGTGTCCAAATTTCCCCTTTTCATAAGGATGCCAGTCATTTTGGATTAGGGCCCAATCTAATGGCCCAATTTTAACTTGATTACTTCTGTCAATATCCTATCTCTAAATAAAGTCACATTTTGAGGCACTGGGGTTTAGGAATCCACAATATCTCTTTTGAGGGACACAGTTCAACACACAACAGGACAGTGGCTGCCTACTTCTGGCTGGTGCCAGTACACAGAGCTGTAAAGAAGACCGGTGTTTTTCTTCCTTCATTAATGATCTTAGGGAACTCCCCAGCAAAGACAGAGGCAGGGCTGTAGGGGAGGCTGAGCCACCTGCTCACGGAATTTCCTTAGGCATTTCAGACCTGCTTGGGCTGGGTCTAATTTAATTGTTTCCATTTTGTTGGGGGATACTGTTGTCCTTATCCAGTTTTATGCTTTTTGGATCATAATCAGTTCATTGTGGATGGTTCATGGTCAGACTTTTAGTCACTGCCAGGGCCCGTCACAGGCCAGGCTCTGCCCTTCCAATGGAGGTTACTGTGGGCAGAGGATGGTGCGGCTTTACTTCAAAGTTTGTGTGGTCTGCTGAGTGCTTCTTACTGTGCTTGCCAACTTCTGTGTAGCATCTTGGGCACCACAGACTCTTCCAATATCATCGGATCCGCTGAGTCCTAAGGTACAAGAGTTAGGGCAGCTCGTACAGAACCCTGGACCTGCGACAGAATCCTTGCTTATTCAAAATGGACAACATTACTTTTATTTTTAAATTTTAAAGTAATTATAGGTTTGCATGAAGTCGCAAAGAAATGTACAGAGAAGTTCTGTCCACCTTTCCTCCAACCTCCCCCAATGTTGACATCTGGTGTAACTATAGTACAATATCAAGGTAAGAAATCGACATTGGTACAATCCACAGCGCTTATTCAGATTTCATCCATTATATGAGTACTCATTTGATTGTGTGTCTGTATGTGTGTATGAGGATGGGATATATAGCTCTATGTATTTCTATCACATGTATACCTTCATGTAACCACTACCACAATCAAGATGCTTAACTCTGTCATCACCGCAAGATTCCCTCGCAATACCTCTTTACAGCCATAGCTACCTTCTCCCCTCCCCCATCCGTAACCCTTACAACTACAAATCTGTTATCTCTATACTTTTATTATTTCACAAATGCTATGTAAATGGAACCATGCAGTATGTATCCTCCTGAGGTTGGCTTTTTTTTTTTTTTTTTACTCAGCATAAGTTCCTTGGGATTCATCCAAATTGTTGCATGTATCCATAGTTTGTTTCTTTTTGCTGTTGAGTAGTATTCCACAGTATGGATATACCAGTTTGTTTAACCATTCTTTAGTTGAAGAACGTTTGGGTAGTTTCCAGGATTGAGCTATTACAAATCAAACTGCTATGAACATTTGGGTGCAGGTTTTTGTGTGAATATAAATGTTTTTTCATTTCTCTGAGGTAAATGCCCAAGACTGCAATTGTTGGGTTGTATGGTAGTTGCATGTTTTATTTTCCAGAGGGGCTATACCATTTTACATTCCCACCAACAGTGTATAAGTGATCAATTTCTCTACATCCTGGCCAGCATTTGCTGTCACTATTTCTATTTTAGTCATTCTGCTGTGTGTGTAGTGATAGCTCATTGTGGTCTTAATTTCTGTTTCCCTCTTGGCTAATGATAAAAAACATCTTTTCTTTTTTTTGGGACACCACAGCTCACTGCAGCCTCAACTTCGCTGGCTAAGGTGATTCTCCCACCTCAGCTTCCTGAGGAGCTGGGATTACAGGTGCACACCACCATGCCAAGATAATTGTATTTTTTTGTGGAGATGGGGTTTTGCTGTGTTGCCCAGGCTGGTCTCAAACTCCTAGGCTCAAGTGATCTGTTGCCTTGGTTTTCCAAAGTGGTGGAATTACAGGTGTGAGCCACTGTGCCCGGCCATGAACATGTTTTCATGTGCTTATTTTACCCCTTTCTGTCCTCTTTGGTGAAGTGTCACTTGGATTGTTTTTTTTTTTTAGTGTTGAACTTTGAAAGTTTTTTATATTTTTTTGGGCACAAATTTTTGGTCAAATATGAGATTTTGAAATTTTTTTCCCAGTCCATAATTGTCTTTTCGTTATCTTAATAGGGTTTTAAATACTGCTTTACATTTTGATGAAGTCCAGTTTTTCAATTTTTTTCTTTTATAGATGTGCTTTTAGTGTTAAGTCTAAGAACTCTCTGCCTAGTTCTTTTAGAGTTTTCCATTTTCCATTTAGGTCCATGATTCATTTTGAGTTCATTTGTATAATGTATAGGATTTCGTCAAAGTTTTTTTTCCCCCCAACATGGATGTCCAGTTGCTTCAGCATCATTTATTTGTTTATTTATTTTGAGACAGAGTCTCGCTGTGTCACCCAGGCTGGAGTGCAGTGACATGATCTTGGCTCACTAAAAGCTCTGCCTCCCGGGTTCACACCATTCTCCTGCCTCAGCCTCCCGAGTAGCTGGGACTACAGGCACCTGTCACCATGCCCAACTAATTTTTTGTATTTTTAGTAGATACGGGGTTTCACCGTGTTAGGCAGGATGGTCTCGATCTCCTGACCTCGTGATCCGCCCGCCTCAGCCTCCCAAAGTGCTGGGATTACAGGCGTGAGCCACCGCGCCCGGCTTCAGCATCATTTATTAAAAAGGCTCTCTTGCCGGGCGCGGTGGCTCACGCCTGTAATCCCAGCACTTTGGGAGGCCGAGGGGGGGCGGATCACAAGGTCAGGAGATCGAGACCTGTCTCTACTAAAAAAAAAAAAATACAAAAAAAAGCCAGGCGCGTGGCGGGCGCCTGTAGTCCCAGCTACTCGGGAGGCTGAGGCAGGAGAATGGCGGGAACCCGGGAGACGGAGCTTGCAGTGAGCCGAGATAGCACCACTGCACTCCAGCCTGGTGGACAGAGAGAGACTCCGTCTGAAAAATAATAATAATAATAATAATAATAAAAAGGCTCTCCTTCTTGATTTGAAATGCTATTCCTATTTTTCTAAAGATTAATTGGGTATATTTGTGTACACCTATTTCTAGGTTCTTCATTGGTCTATGTAACTATCCTTCTCCAAGTACCACTTTTGATCACTATACTTACGTAGTAAGCCTTAGCACAGGGAGAAGTGATTCCCCCCACCTTATTCTTCTTTTCAAAATAGTTTTGACAATTCTAGAGTCATTCCCTTCCACATAAGTTTTAGAATAAGCTTGTCTATGTCTACAAAAACAACCTTGCTGCAATTTTGATAGGAATTGTGTTAAACATATAGATCAGTTTGGGGGAACCTGGCATTTTCACTAGGTAAGTCTTCCAATCTGTGAACACAGCATGTCTCTCCAAGTATTTGGGTCTTCTTTGTTTTTTCATCAGCAGTTTGTGATTTTCATTGTACGATCCTGTAAGTATTTCATTATCTTTGGAGTGATTGTAAATACTATTGAGTTTTTAATATTTGTTTTCCTGTTCATTGTTAGTATATAGAAATGGAATTGATTTTTTTGTGTTGGTCTTGTATCCTTTGACCTTACTACACTTGCTTATTAGTTCTAAGAGGATTTTGGAGATTTATTTCTCAGGATTTTCTTCGTAGGCAATCATGTCATGGGAAAGCCTTACTTTAACCCACTAAATAGGTTGTAGCAGCATGTCCAGCTGTTACATGGGTTGCCTCCAAGATCCGAAGAGGCCACCCTGCTTTGTGCCTTCCCCTTTATGGTGGCAGGAAAATTGTGTCTTACTTTAAATAAGATATTCCAATATCTACCAGACCCTTGAACTCCTTGGAACTTCACTGATGTGATAGGCCACTGAGCTTTGGGAGGAATTATTTCCAACTGCTGGCTGACGTGTCATAAGGCATCTAGGGTGCTTGCTACATTCCACTTGCAAGTCCAATAGGCATTCTGTCACCAAAGCAGTGGACCTGCACGATGTCCTTTGGGATATCAAGATGATCAGGATACTTCTGGACTATAGTATTATAATGTTCTATAGTCCCTGCTACGTGAAGGTGAACTGCTTCTCATTTTTTTCTTTAACTAACAGAGAAGAGGGAAAATCCATTTGTTTTGTCAACACAGCTAGGAAGCTAGGGGCTGTGTTCATTTGCTCCAGTAAAGATACCATCTGGAATTTCTGCAAGTGACATCACCATCTGATTGTGTGTGATGATCAGCTGTTATCATCCACAATTCATCAGGCTTTTTGCACCGGCCAAAGATAAAAACCATCATTGCATTTGGGGAGCAATGGGAACCACCATGCCTGCATCTTTCAGGTCTGTGATGGTGGCACTAATCTCTGCAATTCCAGGGATGTGGTGTTGCTGTTAGTTTACTCTCTCAGTGGGAGTTGCAATTATAGAGGCTTCCATTTAAACCTCCCTAGTTATACTTAAGACCCACCCTTGGCAGGCAGTGGCATTTTAGGTATCTGTGGATTAGCATCACTCAGTAACAGTCTCTCTGACAACCCTTAGAAGATACGGGTATTCTCTTTTCCATAGTGCTCAGTCACTCTGTTAGATGACTCTGGAGAAGACCTAGGGGAGATTCACACGATCATGTTGCAGAGTCCTTCCTCAAAAATACATGGTCTGTTTTTCGGCCAAATAACTTGTGATCTGTGGACTAGCTTAGGTCTAGGACCTGAGTAAGAGGATATAAATCATCATATTCAAATCAGATTTCTGTTCCCCCAGACCCAGAGTTTTCCTGCATGTACATGTTAAGCAACCTTTTAGTAGACTGCCTACTGGGTCACATTTGGGGATCCAGCAATTAATTAGCCATTGCCACAGATCCATGCAGGCCAAAGCCCTTTGTTTACCACTCTGTCCCTGTGATTATTGTGATAATTGTGCCCACTTGGTCTGTGATAGTAGAGCACTGCCATCTGGCCTCTGCTACTTCAGATTCTCACTATACCCACTATGAACAAAGAATCTCATTTCTTAATCTCTCACTAGTGTCATCACCTTGGAGAGCACAACCAAGGCAAAACTCTTCAAGGATGCTGGCATCTCCCACTTCAAGGTACCTTGGTGAAGGGAGTGTCTTCCAGGCTATCCCAGGGCATATGGTTGATGAAGAAGGGATGCTAAGCAGATTGCACAAAACAGATCCTTGTGAATCTTTGTATTTTTTATGTATCCTAGGGGAATTTTTCCTATCTCTGGATCTTTGGGCCCTTTCCATGTGCTAGGAATCTTGTCATTACCCAAAGACCAGTATTAAACTTGCTTCTAACATTTGTGGTGACCAGAAAAAGGGTACAAATGGAGGGTCACATACATATATTTGTAAATCAGGGTAAAAAACAAAATGTTTTGTCCTCCTACCTTGAAAAATGTTGCAATTTAGAGTGTTCATACTTCAGATTCTCAGAGAAGTTTGGAACTCCACTCTGGAGCACGGTGGCACTGCTCCACGAAGAAGGGCCTGGGAGAGGAGCAGGTCTAAGGACAGCATTGGTCACTGTTGAGTTCAGGCTTCATTTAGAGAATCTGGCAAACTATTTATGCCCCTCTCCAGTGCTTAAGCCATCACATTAATTCCTGAACTTGACTGAGTGCACCCAAGTTAGTGAATTCAGCTGCTTCTCGGGATGTATTAGGACCAGTGGATCCCAAGGTCATATGCCTATTGTCACACCTCCTTTATCATAAAATGGGTACCTTAGTCCAGGGTGATGTTATATAGGATCCCCTTTTGTAAAGCAGGCATGTGTAAGCCCTCAGATGGTAATGCTGGATAGAAAACAAAAATGGATACAGTGGATACATTGCATAGAGAAGAAAAAAAATACAATGGATAGAGAAGAAAAACCCATGTCCAAAGAAGATGCCAATCCCAAGATGGATGAATCCACTGCTTCCTGCATGATGGAGGGGTTTCATGTGATGAGCTGGCTGCTCTATTCAAGAGATGGCACCCTATTGAGGGCTTGAGTCCGGTCTATGTAGCTCTACAATCACTCAGTCATTAGTGGCAATAATTAGATAAACTTTGGTAAGAGAAAGCTTCTGTTGTTGGGCTAACACATGGTCTCACCCCTGCCACTCTGGTTACTCCATTCTTGGAATCATTTTATAAACATCGAGGTAGCCAAAGACAGAGGCTAGCTGACAGACATTGGATGTATCATCTTATTTACTGGTTTTTCAGTATCTCCTCTGAAGTGGATCCTCGCAGGTAGGCATTGATGGAGAGACAAAGTTCCACAAGCTTGTGCCCACCCTCACAGGTCATCTACGTGTCTCTTTCTCAAATCTCCTAGTCTCTACTCTTGCTCCTTTTAGTTCATTTGTCACTATTTGGGAGTCCATGTATATCCTTAAGGTTATTACTCCCTCCATATAAAATTGATGATTAAGTGTTCTTCTTAAAGCTCTACGTTTTGGAAAGATTTCTTCTGCCCTCCTGCACCACCCAATACTGTACTTTAGATACAACAGATGTACTGCAGCAGTAGTCCTTATTGGCTCATGCCAATATGCCAGCCTGACCCATTCATAAATTAGACCCAGGTGTTTTCTTCCTCCTTTATCTTATTTTACAAGGTTTGAGCTAAGGTGTTGATGCAATGAATGGGGGAGTCTTGGAGGGTTGGGTCACCTGTTTATGTAGCTTTTTTGTGCCCAGGGTATTTATGAATATGATCGTCTCCTGCATCTTGGTTAGGTTTGTCTCTTGTCCTTTAGCACAATTCCTGAAAATTTTCTGCTTCTTGTTCACCATATCTAATTAATAGGATGTTTTATCATTATGGTGGATGAGCACAGTATTCTGTGCAATGTAAAAATGATCGAAGTCCCTGTGGACTATATTGTAACAGAGAACAAGAGAGCTAACACAGCCCTGGGGTGAGACGATGAATGTGTATCTCTGTTCTTTCCATATATATTATGTTAATTTGTCCTTCTTTATTGATGGAGATTTAAAAAATTACATTTGCCCAAACATTAGATCTGTTGTAATAAACATGTAGCAGCTGGCATGGCAGCTGTAATTGGAGCTACCACTTGGTTGAGTTTTCAGTAGTACATCATTATCCTCCACCATCTGTTTTTGTTTTGCAGGGACCATACGAGTGAATTGAATTGAAAGTGTGATGGGAATTATCACCCCAACATCCTTTAAATTTTGTAGAATGACTTAGCAAATGCTCAAAGATTCATTATTTCTATTGGTTTGCCATCTTGGTTGTTGAGGGAGGATGCTAAGTTAGGAGCTTTCACTTGCCCTTCCTATGTAATGACTCTAATGCCCCAGGTCAGGAAAACAATGTGAGGACTAAGAGTTGCTAAGAAAATCCATGTCAATTATATACTCAATATTGGGGAAATCACCAGAAGGGGATGTTATGGACCCTTTAGAACCACTGTGAGATAGACTTGAGCAAGGACTCAATTCATCACCATGCAGGGCCAGGACTAGGGTGAGGCAAATGAGCACCTAGCATGCAAGTTTTAAGGAAATACTCACAGGTGCCAAACTTGCACTTGCACAACCCTGAGAGTGAATGCCTCCTCAAATGTTGTGACCTTGGCACCTTGTTTGTCTCACCCTAGTCCTGGTCCTACATTCAAGTATAAAGATATTGCACATCCCAGTACCTCCTCTGCCTCTTACATCTCATCCAAACCATAGGAGAGTCAATACTTATGAAGCTTCAGCAGACCATGGGTTTGTGTGGGTTGCTCCTTTTAGTTCATTTGTCACTATACGGGAGTCCGTGTATATCCTTAAGGTTATTACTCCCTCCATATAAAATTGATGATTAAGTGTTCTTCTTAAAGCTCTACATTTTGGAAAGATTTCTTCTCCCCTCCTGCACCACCCAATATTGTACTTTAGATACAACAGATGTACTGCAGCAGTAGTCCTTATTGGCTCATGCCAATATGCCAGCCTGACCCATTCATAAATTAGACCCATACAACAAGTGGGTTGTGACCACTCCGCTTGTTACCATCGAGGAGATGCTGTGGCTGTCTGACTGAAAGATTCAGTTCCAGAATCACATCCCAAGAGGACTCCTTTCTAGGGCCATTCCTGACACCAACTATGTTCATTTGGCTTACCCCAGATGGCAGAGTCTGTGACAAAGATGTGGATGCAGGGAGGTAGATAATCCAAGAAAGCAGTGATAAGAGAGTTTGGAGAGTAAGACCAGAAGTGAAGGAGTATTTTTGAGCTGTTATCTCTGTGGGGAACTGAGGTTTAATAACTCTGAGAAATCATGCATGTGTGCCTCAGCGTTTTCCCATTTGTGGAGGGGAAACTCCCGTGCAATATGAAGCTGTGCATTCCTGCAGGCTGAGCATGTATGTTCTCATGGTTCTGGAGCAAGCTCGGAGGCAGAAGAATGGTGAGTGTTTGAGATGGGAAGCAGTCAGTGTGCCTAGGACTGTCCCACATAGCTGTGGCTGAGAAGATATGGCATGGAGTAACAACAGCACCTTCTAATCTACTCTGTGTCATTACTAGTAATAATCTGAGTACTCATGATGCCACCCTATGTCATGGATTAACTGCTTCCTCATTTCTCCCAGGCAAGGAGTGTACATCCTTGCACTTCTCAAACATGTGAGCAATCCAATTCTAGAATCACATTCTGAGGATCTGTTCTTTGGGCCACTTTCTGTAAAATTTAGGAAAACAGATGACTTTCCCAAATTAGGTGATTTAAAGAGAGTTAATAAAGATACTTTTTACAAAGGTATGGACAGGGATACCACAAAGAACAGTGTGGTATCTTATCGTGAATAACAGCAGAGATATCATTACTTCCTTTAACTACATGGAGGGAGGAGAAGGAGCCTTTACCGGAACCTAGAGACAGAACTATGTGGAGAGGACCAACTAATAGATCCACCCAGTAGGAGCTGCCCCCTTAGATAGAGAAGAGTAGTTAGCCAGCTATGATTCTTCCAGAGGGAAGCCAGGGGTATAAGCATCTGGCCTCACTCTCCATCTCTCTGGCCTCCTGTGCCCACTGGTTAACTGCCTGAGAGCAAGGAAGCCCATTGATGCTGCCTGTCCAGAGAGCAAGGGAGCCCACTGATGCTGTTTATTCAGGTCAGCCTCCTGGGTCACTCATTCCTAGGGTGGAGACAGGCAGATAGTAGGCCTGAAGAGAGAAATCCAGTACACATTGCTTAAAAGCAAACAAAATAGCTTTAAAAGGACCAGTCTAGAACTGGCTCCTGGGTGAGAGTGTATCCCACCGAAGAAGGAATTCATGAATTTTACAATATGTAAAGCCAGAAAATTAACTTTCCCCTCAGGGCTTAGTGTAGTGTAACCCCCCACCCACTATAGTCTAAGTTAGAGAAGAATACTAACGGCCTGTTTTTCCTTCTGTGCTCAGTGAGCCTTATCAGTTCTCACTAGTTTCACATTCCTTGAGGCTCAGTGAGCTCTTGCTTACCTTGCCAGCACAGCTGCAAGGTCATAAGATTGATAAGTATATGTTACAGAGCATGTATTCCCAAGGATGTAAGACATGAAGTAACAAATAACTGCCTTTGCTCTCGCTTCTGTAAGTATGCTTCCTGCATCACGTAGCTCCGGGCCACTGACTGCTTAAAACGTGGCTGCTTTCTTTGTCCAGGACTCAGATTTTCCTGGACGCTAGTCCAATTGAGCCAGGTGATCATCTTTTAATAAAGGACTCTCCTGAACTCTGTTCGGTCTCTCCCATCTTTGATTGTCCTGCAACACCACAACTCATGGTCCAGTCATCTGGCCCATTTTGTTTCGGTGTCATCCTTTCTGGTGTGTAGGACGAGGATCTTTGGGGGAGTGGCGTATTTGCCTACTCTTTATTTCAGAGTTGTCTATGTAAGTAATAAACTGTCTGAATCTGAAAGTAGCTCACTGTATTTTTACTCGCTGAATCAGGCTTTGCCTTCCCTGTCTGCAAAACATTGCTCCTAACTCCACTGCTTATCCTCAAACCTATAAGAACTAATGATAATCCCACCACCCTTTGCTGACTCTCTTTTTGGACTCAGCCCACCTGCACCCAAGTGAAATAAACAGCCTTGTTGCTCACATAAAGCCTGTTTGGTGGACTCTCTTCACATGGACGCTCGTGAGAAATTTGGTGCCAAAGACCCGGGTCAGAGGGACTCTTTCGGGAGACCAGTCTCCTGTCCTTGCCCTCACTCCGTGAAGAGATCCACCTATGACCTTGGATCCTCAGACCAACCAGCCCAAGGAACATCTCACCAATTTCAAATCGGGTAAGCGGTCTTTTCACTCTTCTCCAGCCTCTCTCTCGCTACCCTTCAATCTTCCTCTCTCGTTACCCTTCAGTCTCCCTGTCCTTCCAATTCCAGTTCTGTTTCCTCTCTAGTAGAGACAAAGGAGACACATTTTATCCATGGACCCAAAACTCCGGCGCTGGTCACGGCAGCCTTCCCTTGGTGTTTAATCACTGCGGGGATGCCTGCCTGATTATTCACCCACACTCCATTGGTGTCTGATCACCGTGGGGACGCCTGCTTTGGTCATTCACCCACATTCCCTTGGTGGCAAGTCAATTGTGGGGATGCCTGCTTTGGCTGCTCACGCACGTTGCAGCCCAGGGCTGCTCACCACCCCGCTTCTCTGTGTCTCTACCTTTCTCTTTAAACTTACCTCCTTCACTATGGGCAACCTTCCACCCTCCATTCCCCCTTCTTCTCCCTTAGCCTGTGTTTTCGAGAACTTAAAACCTCTTCAACTCACACCTGACCTAAAACTTAAATGCCTCATTTTCTTCTGCAATACCACTTGGCCCCAATACAAACTCGACAGTAGTTCCAAGTGGCCAGAGAGTGGCACTTTCCATTTGTCTACCCTACAAGATCTAGATAATTTTTGTCGAAAAATGGGCAAATGGTCTGAGGTGCCTGATGTCAAGGAATTCTTTTACACATTGGTCCCTCCCTAGTCTCTGCTTCCAGTGTGACTCGTCTTCTTTCTCTCTGGTCTGTTACTTCAGTTTCCACCCCAAGCTCTGAGTCCTTTGAATCCTTCTTTTCTACAGACTCATCTGACCTCTCCCCTTCTCCCTAGAGCTGCTCCTCGCCAGGCTGAGCCAGGTCCCTCTGCTCCCCCACCCTGTAACCCTTCTATTACCTCCCCTCCCCACACCTGGTATGGTTTACAGTTTCGTTCTGTGACTAGCTCTCCCCACCTGCCCAACAATTTCCTCTTAGAAAGATGGCTGGAGCTGAAGGCATAGCTAAGGTTAATGCTCCTTTTTCTTTATCTGACCTCTCCCAAATCAGTTAGTGTTTAGGCTCTTTTTCATTGAATATGAAAACCCAGCCCAGTCCATGGCCCGTTTGGCAACAACCCATAGACTCTTTACCACCCTGGACCCAGAGAGGCCAGAAGGCTGTCTTATTCTCAATATGCATTTTATTACCCAACCTGCTCCTGACATTAAAAAAAGCTCCAAAAATTAGATTCTGGACCTCAAATCCCACAACAGGACTTAATTAACTTCGCCTTCAAGGTGTGCAATAGTAGAGAAGAGTTGCAATTACTCGCCTCTTCTGTGAGAGAAACCCCAGCCGTATCTCCAGCACACAAAAACTTCAAAACACCTAAGCCACAGCGGTCAGGCATTCCTTCAGGACCTCCTCCCCCAGGATCTTGCTTTAAGTGCCAGAAATCTGGCCACTGGACCAAGGAATGCCTGCAGCCTGGGATTCCTCCTAATCCATGTCCCATCTGTGCAGGACCCCACTGGAAATTGGATTGTCCAACTGGCCCAAGGCTCTGACTGACTCCTTTCCAGATCTTCTCAGCTTAGCGGCTGAAGACTGACACTGACCGATTGCCTCTGAAGCCTCCTGGACCATCACAGATGCTTTGGGTAACTCTTACAGTGGAGGGTAAGTCCGTCCCCTTCTTATTCAATACAGAGGCTACCCACTCCACATTACCTTCTTTTCAAGGGCGTGTTTCCCTTGCCTCCATAACTGTTGTGGGTATTGACTGCCAGGCTTCTAAACCTCTTAAAACTCTTCAACTCTGGTGCCAACTTGGACAACATTCTTTTATGCACTCCTTTTTAGTTATCCCCACCTTCCCAGCTCCCTTATTAGGTTGAGACATTTTAACCAAATCATCTGCTTCCCTGACTATTCCTGGGCTACAGCCACACCTCGTTGCTGCCTTTTCCCCCAGTTCAAAGCCTCCTTCACATCCTCTCTTTGTATCTCCCCATCTTAATCTACAAGTATAGGACACCTCTACTTCCTCCTTGGCGACAGATGATGCACCCCTTACCATCCCATTAAAACCTAATCTCCCTTACCCTGCTTAATGCCAATATCCCATCCCACAGCATGCTTTAAAAGGATTAAAGCCTGTTATCACTCGCCTGTTACAGCATGGCCTTTTAAAGCTTATAAACTCTCCTTACAATTCCCCCATTTTACCTGTCCAAAAACCAGACAAGTCTTACAAGTTAGTTCAGAATCTGTGCCTTATCAACCAGATTGTCTTGCCTATCCACCCCGTGGTGCCAAACCCATATATTCTCCTATCCTAAATACCTCTCTCCATAACTCATTATTCTATTCTAGATAAACCTAGCTGACCCCATAAATCCTAAATCCTTTGCCCACTCCCCTTTCCATTCCTTAAAAAAACAGCCCTAAAAGCTACTCCCACACTAGCTCTCCCTAACTCATCCCAACCTTTTTCATTACACACAGCTGAAGTACAGGGCTGTGTGGTCAGAATTCTTACACAAGAGCTGAGACCACACACTGTAACCTTTCTGTCCACACAACTTGACCTTACTGTTTTCGCCTAGCCCTCATGTCTGTGTGCGGCAGCTGCCGCTGCTTTAATACTTTTCAAGGCCCTCAAAATCACAAGCTATGCTCCACTTACTCTCTACAGTTCTCATAACTTTCAAAATCTATTTTCCACCTCTCACGTGATGCATATACTTTCTGCTCCCCAGCTCCTTCAGCAGTACTCACTCTTTGTTGAGTCTCCTACAGTTACCGTTGTTCCTGGCCCAGACTTCATTCCGGCCTCTCACATTATTCCTGATAACACACCTGACCCCCGTGACTGTATCTCTCTGATACACTTGGCATTTACTCCATTTCCCCATATTTCCTTCTTTCCTGTTCCTCACCCTGCTCATACCTGGTTAATTGATGGCAGTTCCACCAGGTCTAATTGCCACACACCAGCAAAGGCAGGCTATGCTATAGTATCTTCTACATCTATCATTGAGGCTACTGCTCTGCCCCTCTCCACGATGTCTCAGCAAGGTGAATCATTGCCTTAACTCGAGCCCTCACTCTTGCAAATGAATTATGTGTCAATATTTATACTGACTCTAAATATGCCTTCCGTATCCTGCACCACCATGCTGTTATATGGGCTGAAACAGGTTTCCTCACTACACAAGGATCTTGCATCATTAATGCCTCTTTAATAAAAACTCTTCTCAAGGCTGCTTTATTTCCAAAGGAAACTGGAGTCATACACTGCAAGGGCCACCAAAAGGCATCAGATTCCATCGCTCAGGGCAATAATTTTGCTGATAAGGTAGCTAAAGAAGCAGCTTAGAGTTCCAACTTCTGTCCCTCACGGTCAGCTTTTCTCCTTCTCATCTGGTCACTGCCACCTACTCCCGCACTGAAACTTCCACCTATTAATCTTTTCCCACACAAGGCAAATGGTTCTTGGACCAAGGAAAATATCTCCTTCCAGGCTCACAGGCCCATTCTATTCTGTTGTTAGTTTATAAACTCTTCCATGTAGGTTACAAGCTGTTAGCCTGCCTCTTAAAACCTCTCGTTTCCTTTCCATCAGGAATATCTATCCCCAGTCCTCCACTCTTGACTCCCTCTTGGAGTGGGTAGATGATCTTTGCTGATCAGGACACACTCCAACACTTTCACCCTAATGAAATCCTACTCTTTACTTTTATACTCACTCTTATTCTCATTCCCGTTCTTATGCCACCCTCTACCTCTCTCCAGCTATCTCCACCACACTGTCAATCTCATTCACTCTCTCCTAACCATTTCTAATCCTTCTTTAACAAACAATTGCTGGCTTTGCATTTCTCTTTCCTCCAAATTGCTGAGGTCTGGATTTACTCACTGCTGAAAAAGGAGGACTCTGTATATTTTTAAATGAAGAGTGTTGTTTTTACCTAAATCAGTATGGCCTGGTATAGGACAACATAAAAAAACTCAAGGGTAGAGCCCAAAAACTAGCCCAAAAACTCGCCAACCAAGCAAATAATTATGCTGAACCCCCTTGGGCACTCTCTAATTGGATGTCCTGGGTCCTCCCAATTCTTAGTCCTTTAATACCTGTTTTTCTCCTTCTCTTATTTGGACCTTGTGTCTTCCTTTTAGTTTCTCAAGTCATACAAAACCGCATCCAGGCCATCACCAATAAATTCTATATGACAAATACTCCTTCTAACAACCCCACAATATCACCCCTTACCCCAAAATCTTTCTTCAGTTGTGTCTCTCCCACTCTAGATTCCCATGCCACCCCTAATTCCGCTCAAAGCAACCCTGAGAAACATCACCCATTATCTCTCTATACTATCCCCCCAAATTTTCACCACCTCAATGCTTCACCACCATTTTGTTTTGCTTTTTTTTTATTAACTATAAGAAGACAGGAATGTCAGGCCTCTGAGCCCAAGCTAAGCCATCGTATCTCCTGTGACCTGTATGTGTATATCCAGATGGCCTGAAGCAACTGAAGATCCACAAAGGAAGTGAAAATAGCCTTAACTGATGACATTCCACCATTGTGATTCGTTTCTGCCCCATCCCAACTGATCAATGTACTTTGTAGTCTCCCCCACCCTTAAGAAGGTTCTTTGTAATCTCCCCCACCCTTGAGAAGGTTCTTTGTAATTCTCCCCACCCTTGAGAATGTACTTTGTGAGATCCACCCAATGTCCACAAAACATTGCTCCTAACTCCTAACCACCTATCTCGAAATCTATAAGAACCAATGATAATCCCACCACCCTTTGCTGATTCTCTTTTCGGACTCAGCCCGCCTGCACCCAGGTGAAATAAACAGCCTTGTTGCTCACACAAAGCCTGTTTGGTGGTCTCTTCCCATGAGCATGTGAGACAGGGACCACTGATGTCCAAGTAGGGGAACTGACCGCCCTGGCTTGCCTGGGACCAGCGGTTTCCCAGGACTTGGACTTTTAGTGCTGAGCTGAGAAAGTTATGGGCAAATTGGGGTGGGTTTGTCACCCTCTGTCCAGGATAGCTCAGCCTCAAGAGGTCAAAAGGAAGTCCTGGGTTGGGCACGGTGGCTCACGCCTGTAATCCAAGCACTTTGGGAGGCTGAGGCAGGCAAATCACCTGAGGTCAGTAGTTCGAGACCAGCCTGGCCAACATGGTGAAACCCTGTTTCTACTAAAAATACAAAAATTAGCCAGGCATGGTGGCAGGCATCTGTAATCCCAGCTACTCAGGAGGCTGAGGCAGGAGAATCGCCTGAACCTGGGAGGCGGAGGTTGCAGTAAGCCGAGATCGTACCATCGCACTCCAGCCTGGGGGACAAGAGTGAGATTCCATCTCAAAAAACAAACGAACAAAAAAAAGGGAGTCCTGGCCAGGGGTGGTGGCTCACGCCTGTAATCCCAGCACTTTGGGAGGCCAAGGCAGGTGGATCACCTAAGGTCGGGAGTTCCAGACCAGCCTGATAAACATGGAGAAACCCCATCTCTACTAAAAATACAAAATTAGCTGGGTGTGGTGGCACATGTACATGAGTAGAATCCCAGCTACTTGGGAGGCTGAGGCAGGAGAATCACTTGAACTGGGAGGCAGAGGTTGCAGTGAGCTGAGGTTGCAGTGAGCTGAGATTGCACCATTGCACTCCAGCCTGGGCAACAAGAGCGAAATTCTGTCCCCAAAAAAAGGGGGAGTCCTTCTACTTCCTGCTTGTCTTCAAGGGCCCCATCTGTTGCTCAACAGATGAAGTATAAGCCGTGGTTTTGCCTGAGCCCAAGTGCTTTGTCCCTATCTCAGGTGAATAATGGGCTACCTGATGTGAGGAGACAAGACTCATACACAGAGAGAACAGAGAGAAGCCACCATTTCTGTTTTAGCCAAGGAAGCAAGTTCCCATCAAAGTAAGAGGAACTCCAGAAAGTAATGATACATACAGCCCGTTATTAGGTAAGTTTGCTGTTGAACAATGACACTCATGTATGGGGCCCTGTAGAATGTACAAAACAGACCTTCAGATGGACACAGTGGGGGAAGGACCTAGAAGTGTGTTCTAGACACTTTAATGCATTCACTCCACAAGGCCCTGGCTGCCCACCCTCTACCACTCAACACATTGTGCCTACACACACACACACACGCACATACATGCATGCATGCACATACACTTGGCCACTCCTCTTCTTCTCTCCTGCACATCCCCGAGGCTGCTTGACTTTGCTGTTCTTCTGTTCAAGACCACAGCCCCTACCTGGCTTCCAGATGTACAAAGGAGAGCTTAGACACTTGAAGAAAATGGCTTTCAGCTCTAACAGCCTCCCTGGTCTCACAGATCTGCTGGTGTTGACCTTTGGGGACTAAGAATTGCTACATCTCCCCCTGAGGGGCCTGAACTGGGGTGGAGGTGTAGTCAACTGGGTGGAAACCAGTTCAGATAAAAATATAAGAGCCACTTTAAATAGTAAGGTCTGATGGGAAACAGGGAAACTGAACACAAAGGCAACCTTCTGCGTTGACAAAAACAAGGCCCTCCAGGTCCTGGTGCAGGCCAGAGGACTCAAGCAAGGACCTATGCTCATACAGCACAGAGTGCAGGAATACAGGATTGGGGGTCAGACAGCTTCAAATCCTGGCTGTGCCCCTTACTGGGTTTGTAACTCTGGGTAAATTGCTTGATCTCCCCAACCCTCAGTTTCTCCATCTGTGAAAAAGGATGATCCTTATCCTTGCCCCCTTGCTTGGAGATTCTTAGATGAGCTTTTAACTTTTCTATGGAAATCATCTTTCTGTTGACAACTTCACAGAGCTGTTGTCAGGAAGGCACAAGAAAAAGTCTGTGGTCATATGGCAGGCACATGTCCCATGGCAGAAAAATGCATTTCTCAGTGTATTGGCCATCGGCCGTGTCTTTTTATTTACTGCATTTTGATGCTTTGCATCCTTGCTGACCCTGGAGGGACTGTCCCTCCCAGGGTTAGCTAATACCCACTGATAGCAAACAATTTGCCTGTCCTAGAACATGACTTTCATATGCAAACTAACCAAACCCTTGCTCTTATCCCCACCCACCTCCTTTATCAGGCCTTTGTACTGCAGGCCACTATCCCCCTGCCTCAGTCACCCATGAGCTGGGTACCAGACAATGAGGGACATTGCCCCAGAGCCCTCTGAAATTACTCAGAAGAATCCATCGTAAATCTGCCAACCCTGCCTTGTTCATTCCTTCCTGTGGAAGTCATGACAGAGTCTCTTGCCCACGTTTCCCCTTCTCTCTAGCTCCTGAGGAACTAGCACTTCCGCATGTGGCTCTGGTGGTGGGCGGTACCTCCTGCTCCTAGGGATCTGTATACATAATAAACGTCCCCCTTCCTGACGGTCACTTCTGTGTCTGCATGTCATATCATACTTGAGTAGAACCAACCCCACCTAACCTTCAAACAGCTAGGCACAGACCGAAATACGCATTGTACAGGCAACAGCTCGTTGATCCTCAGCACAATCTGTCAGGTTGGTGCTATTATATTTCACAGAAGAGGAATCAGAGACCTAAGTACATTCAGCTGAAAGGGACAGCACTAGGATTCAGAATTCAGGCACGCCCACTGGACAACCTGAACTCCCAACCTCCGCCCTGCTCTGCTGCAGTCATGATTATCCCTACCTCAGCAGGCAAGCATGGGGGCAGTCTGGGTCCCAGTGAGCTCCTGTGTGAGAGGAGAGGGTAGCTTTGTTTCTGGTTCTGGTCCTGAGCAGCCCCCTCTTGAGAGCTCTAAGGAACCACAGAGGAGCTGGACCCTGGGCAGGGAGGCAACCACCTGGAGCATGCTGTCTTGATGGATGTGAAGGGCCCTGGGGTGGCCCCTGCCAAGAATCCTCTAGCCAGTGACCTATTTCCAGCCACTTCCCTACCATCTTTCAGTCAAGGTTTTAGGTTATCAGCAACAGAAACCAGCTCTGGGTAACTTAAGCAGCACTGATCGGAAGACTTTGGGGTGGGGAGCTGTTCATGGAATTGATAGAGAAGTTGGAATTGGACAGCCAAGGTCGGAACGTGTGTTGTGGGAATCAGGAGGCTGGAGAGACCACAGAATGAGACAGGAGGATTTATTGAGTACACTCAGACCCAGTGGTTTAACATCCAAAAACTGGGCCCTAAAAAAAGATGGGGCTTGGCTTATATACACACCTTTGAAAGTGGGTGGGCTAGCTTGAAACAAGCTTACAGTGATGCAAAGCGTAGTGGTGCAAAAGCCAGGATACAGAGGCAGAACAAAGGCAGCTAATCAAACTGTGACAAGTTCATAACCCATGATTACATGCAACTTTTGCTATGCGGTCCAGATGGCTGTTATCTAGGCTTGCTCAAAAGAGCCTTGCATGGGCTTATCTCATAACCTTTGCTCTGGCACCCAGAGAGCTGCAGCCCAGGCCTGCTAAGGCATGGGTTAGGTTATTAGACTAACCTTCCCTGTGGTGCTTAGATAAAACAGAATACTTGAAGTTACTAGTTAGAGAAAACAGGAATCTATGAACTTGTAAAACTTGCAGAGCAAGGTACAATCACACAGAGCGGGGTGGGATTCGAGGGGGAACTTCACTTTTTCTTATCCTTTTGTTGAGGGAGTGCTGGGAGAGTCTCCAGAGCACATCCCTTTGAGCCCTGCCTTCTCTGAGAATGTTATTGAAACTTTGCCTGGGTCTGGGCTTTGCCTGTTACTGCCTCTGGGATGTCAGCCTAATATAGAAAGCTTATTTTTCTCTTATTTTATTTTTGTCTAATTTCCTGCCTCATGTCCCCCCTTTGATGTTTCCTATAAATGGAATTGAATAGAAAGCATCAGTATTATTTAGTTCTTCATGACAAGGCAGATCTTCTCTCTTTGGCAAAGGTTTATACTTAGTTAGAGCCATTAGTTGAGTGGTGATTATTTTGTTCACTAAGATTTCTATAATACAATAAAGTCTTAACTACTGTGTTTCCTGTCCATGTAGCATGCATGCAGTGAGGGCGTCCTTCTATGGGCCCTTCTCCTTCTAGCATGGATGTGGGGACCATCAAAAGTAAGGCAAAGAGTGGCATTCTTTTTTTTTTTTTTTTTTTTGAGACGGAGTTTCGCTCTGCCACCCAGGCTGGAGTGCAGTGGCCAGATCTCAGCTCACTGCAAGCTCCACCTCCCGGGTTCATGCCATTCTCCTGCCTCAGCCTCCCGAGTAGCTGGGACTACAGGTGCCCGCCACGTTGCCCGGCTAGTTTTTTGTATTTTTAGTAGAGACAGGGTTTCACCATGTTAGCCAGGATGGTCTCGATCTCCTGACCTCGTGATCCGCCCGTCTCGGCCTCCCAAAGTGCTGGGATTACAGGCTTGAGCCACCGCGCCTGGCCAAGAGTGGCATTCTTAAACCCAGCATGGGCAGAAAAGATGTTTTCCCAGGCGAGGGGGTTGGCTAAAGCGATACAACAACCAAAGTACAATTAATAATATAAGAAAGATGATTGGGCTTAAGATTTCCAGCCACATTTATTCATCTGATGATGACTTCTCAAGCTTCAGCCATGTGTAGACTAGTCAGCTTCTGGGGTGACTAGAGCAGGGCTGTTGTTGTTCTCAGTGGCAACTTGGTCTTGTTGCAGGATCAGCTGGGTCAGATGGTCTGGGTCCTGCTGGCTGGTCCACTGGTTCTGGGATGCCAGTTTCAGTCAACCATGGTGAGATCTAAGGCACGATTCCTGCAACTTTAACAGCAATGGGAGTGGACAAGATTACAGTTTGGGGCCCATCCCCCACAGGTCCCAGAGTAGTTGGATTCCATTTCTCAACCCAAACAAAGTCCCCAGGTTTGAAAAGGTGTACTGGGCCTGTCAGACTTATAGGTATTCTTTCCCACACCTAGCCATGCACTTTCTGCATGGCCATCCCTGCATCCTTAAAGTTAATTCTCCTAGCTCACAGAGATCACCTGCAACCTGACTTATAATTGGGGGGGGTTGGCCAAACAAGACCTCATAGGGTGAATACCCAGTTTGTTTTGTGGGGGTACACCTGACTCAGAGGAGGATCATGGGCGAGACCTGATCCCATCTCAGAAGAGTCTCCAGATAAAATTTCTTCAGCAGCTTCTTGAGTGTCTGGTTCATGCGCTCCACTTTTCCTGAGCTCTGCAGCCAGTAGGCTGTGTGTAGCTTCTGTTTTATTTTTAATAGTCGAGTTAAGCCTTGAACTATTTCAGCTACAAATGCTGGTCCATTGTCTGACTCCAGAGTCAGGAGTAGTCCAAATCTAGGAATAATGTATTTTAACAACACCTTAGTTACTTCTTGTGCTTTCTGTGTTCTGATGGGGAAAGACTCGACCCATCCTGAAAAGGTGCAAATGAACACCAACATGTACTGATAGCCCCCTGCTCGGGGTCTCAGTTAAGGCTTCTTTGATTTCTTTTTTTTTTTTTTTTTTTTTTTTTTGAGACGGAGTCTCGCTCTGCCGCCCAGGCTGGAGTGCAGTGGCCGGATCTCAGCTCACTGCAAGCTCCGCCTCCCAGGTTTACGCCATTCTCCTGCCTCAGCCTCCCGAGTAGCTGGGACTACAGGCGCCCGCCACCTCGCCCGGCTAGTTTTTTGTATTTTTTAGTAGAAACGGGGTTTCACCATGTTGGCCAGGATGGTCTCGATCTCCTGACCTCGTGATCCGCCCGTCTCGGCCTCCCAAAGTGCTGGGATTACAGGCTTGAGCCACCGCGCCCGGCCTCTTTGATTTCTTTAAAGGTCTTCTCCTGGTTGGCCTCCCAGAGGAGGGGTTCCTTCTCTCCCCACTTTATGGCTTCATATCATGACTTAGCCATGAGCAAGAAATTTGGGATCCAGATATGGCAGAACCCTGCTGCCCCTAGGAACTCTCTTATTTGTCACCAGGTGGTTGGAGTGGGAAGTGTACAAACAGCCTGCTGTCGCTCACTACCAAGCCATCTTTCCCCTTGGCTTATATAGAAGCCTAAATACTGGACACTTTCAAAGCAAATTTGAGCCTTTTTCCCTGACATTTTATATCCTTCCCTCCACAGCAGGTACAAGAGGTCTTGGGTTCCTTGGAAGCAGTCCTCTCGTGTTGGGGCTGCCAGAAGAAGCTCATCTATGTAGTGAAGCAAGGCACAGTCACTATTTGGTGGGGTGTAGGCTTCAAGGTCAGTGCCTCTTCAAAGATTGTAGGAGAGTTTTTAAATCCCTGTAGGAGCCTTGTCTAAGTGTACTGTGATTCACCTCATTGAAAAGCAAAAATAGTCTGACTAATCGGTGCCAGCTGGAGACAGAAAAATGTATCTTTTAAGTCTAGGACTGTAAACCAGGCAGCACTTGCTGGAATATGTCCCATTGAAGAATATGGGTTTGGCACCACTGGGTGCATGGTCACTGTGGCCTGGTTTACAGCATGCAAGTCCTGCAGTGGCCTGTATTCTCCAGATGGCTTCTGCACTGGTAAGAGAGGGGTGTTCTGGGGTGACTAGCATTTGGCTATGATTCCATGCTTATGAAGCTGCTCTTAAGTGCTTGTGGACACCCTGTATGGCCTCGGGGGAGTAGTGGGTACTGGTGAACCTGAACCAGAGTTGCTCCAGGTTTTAACTGTGCCACAACTGGTGCCTGATTTACAGCCAGTCCAAGTGGGTTACTTTCAGCCCAAACTCCAGGAATTTTAGTAAGCAACCCATGCATTTCATTTACCCCTGGTTCTGGAGTCTTTTTTGCATATAGCCTCCATTCCTCAACCTCTGGGACAGTAAGGGTTAATACCATAGCATCCAGGTGAGCTAGGTTTAAAGTTACATTCCCTTGTGGCCCAAATGTAATCTGTGCTTGCAGTTTTCAGAGGAGATCTCTTCCTAGCAAGGGAACTGGGCAGTTTGGGAGGTATAGGAAGTCATGCTGAACTTCTTGTCCTCCTATCACGCACCTCCTTGACTGACAGAAAGGCCTTTTCTCTGAGACGCTGGTGGCTCCTACAATAGTTGCATAGTACTTGGATAGTGGCCCTATAGGTCAGGTTACCACCAAGTGTTCAGCCTCGGTGTCTACCATAAAGTCCATCAGCTGACCTCCAACTTCTAATGTGACCATGGGCTCCTGGAGGCCCAAAGAGAAGGAGCCCAGTCTGTCCCAGTCCTCATATCCTTCAGCCTCTGCCAGCCCGATCAGGACAGTGTCGGGTTCCTCCCAGGTGCAGTAGCCCTTGGCCAGTGGCTTTCTCATACCACAGCCCTGGCCATTCTCTTTATTATTATTCTCTGGACATTCATCCTTCCAGTGCCCTTTCCTTTTGCACCATGTACATTAATCTCTCTCTAGCCTTGGCCAGCTCTCAAATCCTTGTCCAGATTGCCCTCTTCCATGACTGTGTCTGCACTCACATCCGTGCACCCTTGCAAAGCCAGCTTCCCTTCCCGTGAGGGCTGCTGCTAGCAAATCAGCCTTTTTCTTAAGCCTCTGATCAGCCTCCTTCTTTGCCTCCTGATCTCGGTTAATATACACTTCGGTAGCCACTTCAATAAGCTGAGTAGCATTCATACCTGCGAAGCCTTCTAACTTCTGCAATTTCTGCCTGATATCTCCCTGGGCCTGCCCTACAAACGCCGTATTCACCATGTGCTGATTTTCAGCAGCCTCAGGGTTAAACGGAGTGTACCATCAGAATGCCTCACAAAGCTTTTGTAAAACTGGCTGGGGCTCTCCTCTGCACTGTGGAGCACCTCTGAGGTTTTCCCTATATTGATTGCTTTTTTCCACCATCCTTAGCCCTTGCAGAAGTGCTTCTTGGCACCTCTGCAGGCGCTGAAGCTGGGTCGCATCATCTGAGTCCTAGTGGGGGTCCTCTTCAGGAAATTGGCCCTGTGCATATGCCTAAGCATTAACTGTGCCTGCAGGCACATTGGCTTCTAGCCAATGGAGGGCTGCCTGGGTTACTCTCAGGTGTTCCTCAGTGTTAAACAGCATCAGGAGAAGCTGTTTGCAGTCTGGCCAAGTTGGATTGTGCATTAGGAAGATGAACTGCATTAAATCTGTAAGAGCCTGGGGCTTCTCCTTGTAGGAGGGAGCATGATGCTTGCAGTTTAGGAGATAAGTGGTTAAATAAAGGCTGGTAAATGAAGGTTCATTCTACTCCTTGGACATGGCCATGCTCATTATAGTAGATGGATCCTCTTGCTTCTCTGAGAGGCATTTGCATAACTCTGGCATGGCTAGATCAAAGGCGGCCTGCTGGATCATCCTGACTTTCCTCCTTGACCTCCTGAGGTGAGGGCTCAGATTTCTCCCTCTGGGGTATAGCCTGGGGTATATTACCATCTGAGCCTGGCTGGTCAGGGGCTGGCCTTGGTAAAGGGGGGTAGATTGGAGCATAGGGAGGAAGGGTCTCTAGCTCCTCTGGTGGTTCCTGCAAAACCGTTTCTTCCTGTGGCTTCCCCTTTGTCTCTGTAGCTGCCAGCACAACTGATTTTATTTTCACTTTTGGGCTTGGCTGCTTGGGCCACAAGTGGTCTGCAATAAGCTGCTAGGCAGGGCTGCATTCAGCCATAAGTCAATATAAGGAATTGGTCTGAATGCCCTGACTGTCCTCTGATTCCGGTCACCACTTTAAACACACAACCAATTGTTTCCCTATCTATATCTTCCCATTCAGCTGGCCAGCCAACAACAAAAGAGGGCTATTCTATTTCACAGAGAGTTCTCAACATCTGAGGGGCTAACTTGACTCCATAATCCTCTACATAGCCTTTCTTAAAGTTCTTTCACATACATTCTAATGGGGTGGGTTTTGATGATTTTCCTTCCATTTCCTCCCAGTTATGGCACATCACACTCACTCTTCCTTTTGTTTTGGACCGATTAGACCTGGTCGGTCCCACACTTCACTTGGAGCATACAGTCTCTACTGAGACCTGAGGCCCCCGTGTTGGTTTCTCCCAGAACTGTCTCTTTCACACACACTCACACACTTCCCCATTCCCAGTACCCTTTCCTAACTGACTTAGTGAGCCACTCTCACGTACTGTGTTGGTTGGGGTGTAAGTTTCATCTGAATTGGTGAGCCACCCTCACAGCCCCCAATCCCTCTGGATCAGATTACTAGTTACACCTCAGGAGGTGATCAGGCTCCCCTTCCATCCTTATGGGATGGGTCCTGCCTTGAGCTGAAGCACAAGTTCCTGAAGCACACTGTTCGTGGAACCGTCCTGTAACTCCTTTGGTTCCGTTGTGCTATCAGGGAAGGGGCACCAGGTTGTGGGAGAGCCACTCCCTTTTCTGTGCTTGTTGCCCGGTGGCCCCTGAAGTCACAGGTCTCCCATGGCTGAGGGCCCTAGACCATCCACAAACAAAGGAGACAGCCAACCTGTCATCTCTACTCCTGGCTGGCTCACCAAAAATGTTGTGGAAAACAGGAGACTGGAGAGGCCACAGGGTGAGACAGGAGGATTTATTGAGTGCACTCAGACCCAGCAGATTAACACCCAAAAACTGGGCCCTGAACAAAGACAGGGCTTGGCTTATATATACACCTTTGAAAGAGGATGGGCTAGCCTGAAACAAGCTTACAGTGGCAAAAAACGTAGTGGTGCAAAAGCCAGGATACAAAGACAGAACAAAGGCAGCTAATCAAACTGTGACAAGTGCATAGCCCAGGATTACATGCAACTCTGGCTATGCGGTCCAGATGGCTGTTATCTAGGCTTGCTTAAAAGAGCCTTGCATGGGCTTATCTCATAATCTTCACTATGGCCCCCAGACGGCCACAGCCCAGGCCTGATCAGGCATGTCTTATAACCTTCACTGTGCTGCTTAGATAAAACAAAACACTTGAAGTTACTAGTTAGAGAAAACAGGAATCTATAAACTCATAAAACTTGCAGAACAAGGTACAATCAGATGGAGGGGGGTGGGATTTGAGGGGGAACTTTACTTTTTTCTTATCCTTATGTTGAGGGAGTGCTGGGAGAGTCTCCAGAGCACATTTCTCTGAGCCCTGGCTTCTTTGAGAATGTTATTAAGACTTCACTTGGGTCTGAGCTTTGCCTGTTACTGCCTTTGGGATGATTCAGCCTAATATGCAAAGCTTGTTTTTCTCCGTTTAATTTTATTTTTCTTTAATTTCCTGCCTCACCTCCAGTTACCCAAGGGAAGCTGATAGCCAGGAACACAGCAACATCACCTTCAGGAACAGTGGGATCAGAGGATTCACCCCAGCACCCCAGGCCCAGGACTGTTGCCACCCGTGTGTCACTGTGCCTCTCTGGCACTGATTCAAGAGTTAGAGTCAGCGAGCAAACTTTTGGGGGTGATGGGGGTGTTCACTCTCTGTAGTGATGATTTTAGTGATGGCTTCATGGGTATCTACATGTGCCAGAACAGCACATTTGAACTATTCAAGTTCTGTGGCTTATTGCATGTAATTGTACTTCAATAAAGCTATTTAAATAATATAATCTGGAGACAGTCCTGGTGCCTAGAGCTGGGGAGGCAAGGAGGACCGTGGAAGAAGATGAAGCAGGCAAGTGGTGGACAGGCCAACCACAGCCCCTCTCCCCAGCTCCCGAGGGGGTCCCAGACTTCTTGCTGGGTCATGGTTTGTTAGTAGCAGGTTTGATTTGTAGCTGATGTTAGATTTTGATGGAGTTACCATTTCATCTTCCTTCTCTAGCTGACCCCTGTTCTCAGTTGGTTCTCTTATCGTCTTCCCCAATTGCCTCCTGAGGGGAACCTTACCAATGTGGGAAGGGGATTCCTCCATGATGACACTCACCCCTAACTTTAGGAGTGGTTTTAGACAAATCTCGGTGGCTAGCACTTGTTTGAGGAGAGCATTGCTTATAAGGATTCCCCAGAAAACATCACACACCAGGGCCTATTATGGGGAGGGGGGAGTGGGGAGGGATGGCATTGGGAGTTATAACTGATGCAAATGACGAGTTGATGGGTGCTGACGAGTTGATGGGTGCAGCACACCAACATGGCACATGTATACGTATGTAACAAACCTGCACGTTGTGTACATGTACCCACGAACTTAAAGTATAATAAAAAAAAAATTAAAAAAAAAAAAGGATTCCCCAGAAGCAAGTGTTGAGATATGACTTTGTAAACTCCCAGGGGACACTGGTAAGAGGATGGGGAAAGGATGGGGAAGGGGAAAGCCAAGCAAGGGGAAATCTCAGGCAAAAGTCCCATCAAGTTGGCTTCACCCAGAGCTACAGGGGAAGCCCAGAGTGTGAGCTGTATATCAACTGCCCCAAGTTGAGGCAAGAGTCTCATATTCCCTGCCCAGCCATTGAGAGAGGAGAAGCATGTCAACTCCCAGCCACCCCAGCATTCTGCACTTCAGGGTGAAGTCACTCCAGCAGCCTAGGGCAGCTGTCCCTAGAAGGGGTGAGGGTGCTAACAATTGAGGTATAGAAATGATGAAGGGGGTCTGGACAGAGCACCAACATTATCTACTACAATCCAGTATCTCTCTGACATCCCAGAAAGGCCAGGGCCTGGTAGACATAGACAACCGAAAGGCGATCCAGAGCCCCAGGCTTAATGATTGCACAATTCTGTCACTTAACTATGTGCTTTCACCCTGTACAGTAAACCAGTCTCAGCTGACACACACCTGACACTTCTGCTGCACACGTCAGAGGTTTGTGGAAGGATCATTTTTCAAAAATGCTATGTCTTCCATTTTAATTAGGCTACTAATTTTGTCACACCACTGTCACTACTGTAATATGCTGTTGGAAATGTTTGGAGCTGTGGGGCCTGTGGGGTGGGAGGAAGGGGAGGCAGAGTCTGTGAGGCAGTCAAGGCTCAGGAGTCAGCTGATTGGCTTCACAGGCAGACACAGGCGCTGCCCAGCAGAACAGAGTGTGAGGACTGGAAAGGCTGCTAGAGGTCATGTAGCCCAAAGCCCTTATTGTACACATGGGGAAATTGAGGCCCTGAAAGGATTCACTCTTCATTTCTTCAGCTTACATTTATGGAGCACTTCTCTGTGCCAGGCCTTGCATTAGAAGCTTGGAATAGAACACTAGAATGGAGGAGACTCCAACCTGATTGCTGTTTTAACTTTTTATCTTGAAATACTTATAGATTCACAGGAAGTTGCAAATATTGTACAGCAAGATCCAAGGTACCCTTTACCCAGTTTCCTTCAATTACACCTTAAATAGCTATATTAAAGTAGCAAGTCTAGGAAATTACATTGGTACAACCAAACAGACCTTGAGGAACCCCCACCACAATCAAGACAGAGAACCGTTCATCGCCCTGGCTTCCCCTTTAGAATTGCACCCCTGCCCCCATTCCCAACCCTTGGCAACTGCTGAACAGTTCAGCAGTTCTTGCCTTTGAAGTGCTTGCATCCTAGAAGGGAGATAGATGCAGGTACAAACTTAGTAATATAGGAAACATTCTATATAAATATAAATGTCTGTATACATATAGGAATGAAATCATACCATGACACTTGGGGTGCAGTTGATGTAGTGTTTCTAGGATGTCTAAGTTCCATTGAATGGGGATGAGAAATGGGATCCTTTCCACCATTAAAAAAGAATGGGTTGGTGCTGAGTAAGCTGACATAGAATGATCCTCAGAGTAGGCAGTAAAAGGCAAAGGGCAACACAGTGTACTCCTCTGTGTGTGTGTGTGTGTGTGTGTGTGTGTGTGTGTTTAGGCAGCTTTGTAATTGTACATATCATGTATCTGTACGTAAAAAAAACCCTGCTAATGGTGTTACCTTTGCAAAATGAGACCAGGGCCTGAAGAAGGAGGGAGGCCCTCTTTTCCTGTTTACTCTCATGCTGTTTCAGTTTTCACTATGTGCATGACTTATTTTTATTAAAAGAAGATTAAATCCTGTTTGAACCCTCTTTAAGCAAGACTGACCAGAAGTCTTGTATCATCATATCCTTGAATTCTCCTGGGTTTGTCAAAGGCCCCCCCAGGAACTTAGCCATCTGGAAAGGGGGTCTTGCAGCTTCTGGTTGCCATGACAGCCGTTGCTTCTGGTGATCACAAGATACAGACCTAGGCTTCCCAGCTCTGTGTGCAGCACCCCACCACCAACCTGGGTCCAAAATGTTGACATAATGTCTCTTGCAGTGCCAGTGTGTTGGTGTCACACTATGATGTCACGTTAGGAAGAAAATAACGTTCAGCACTCTGTGCTATACACTTATGAAAAACGAATGTTCTTTTCCTAAAAACATCTTTACCCTCTACCTTGCAGTACTGTCTTTATTCTCATTTTGCTCTGGGTTAATCTGGCTTAACTGCCTCCAGTGGTCTCTAAACACAGTCCTGTTTAGAGGTTGTCTTCAGGGCTGGCCATTCTCATACCAGGGCCCCTCCATGCCTGCTCAACTTCCTCTCTCAGACCCAGAAACAGAAGGAATTGTCTATTGCTCCTTAGGGGACTGGAGAATCCTGGTTGCCTCTAGGAAGCAAATCATGCTACCCTCCAACAGGTGAAGCTTTTGTTCTTTCTTGGTGAGCCAACAGCAATAATAGATGACATAAGTTAATTTCTCAGTGAGTTTTTACTGTACATTACATTTTCAATGAGTTCTTCTTCTTCAATTCGGGTATATCCTGATAGAGTAAAAGTACAGTAGTCTGGGCGTGGTGGCTCACCCCTGTAATCCCAGCACTTTGGGAGGTCAAGGCAGGTGAATCACCTGAGGTCAGGAGTTCAAAACCAGCCTGTTCAACAGGGTGAAACCCCATCTCTACTAATAATACAAAACTTTGTGGGGCGTGGTGGCACATGTTTGTAAGCCCAGCTACTTGGGAGGCTGAGGCAGGAGAATCACTTAAACCAGGGAGGCAGAGGTTGCAGTGTGCCGAGATTGTGCCACTGCACTCTAGCCTGGGCAACAGAGCGAGACTGTGTCTCAAAAAAAAAAAAAAAAAAAAGAGTAAAAGTACAGTGTAGTGAGAACTAGAGGAGAGAACTAAATTAGCTGTCTTGGGGAGGAGTGAACTGGAAAAGGGAACACTTGTGGTGGCACCTGAAGGTTGAGTAGGAATTCATCAGGTGAATAAATGAGAAGGAGAGCTATCAAAACTTGGTGCTAAATCCAAGGACCTGACTCTGTCCAGAGATTGCCCAAACTATACCAAGCTACAGCAGCCCCAATTCCTTTACATCTCTCGGATTTAAAGAGCAGATCCAGGTGAACTCAGAGCCTCTAGCGAGAGGATGCTCTTTTGGCAGCTGTCTGGGACATGCGTGGTCCAGATGGAGGCTATAATACGCCAGTGTGGACAGAATCGCCAGATACCCCATGCTTCTCCTATGGAGCCGGTGTTCTGGCAACAGGTTGGGACTGCTGCTCTAAACGAAGGCCTTGTCATTCATGCAGTGATTTCTGTGGGTGCCAATAATATGATTAGAGGAAGGAAAGGGAAGGAAGCAGAGGAAAAAGCAAAGAAAGGCAAGGCAAGTTGGGGAAAGGCGGGGAAAGGGAAGTCAGTTCTGCTTTGGTGAGGATCACAGGCCTTGGCTTACAGTGGAGGCCAGAGACAGACATTGAGCCTCTGAGACTCCCAAGGCCTGATAGTTCTTGGCACCTCTTAAAAACAAAAAGTAATCATATTTGTACTTCTTCCAATACAAAGTCTGGATTTATAACTACTCATCTTATTCCAAGGACTGATTCTTAGGAAATTGGATTCAGATATAAGTTTACAGAGTTCCTGGATCACCCAAGATTCTTTCCCTACCAAAGCCACAAACCACTCCACCTGCATTTTTCCTCCTTATATTTCAGGTGCAGAGCTGAGCTTTGCATTTTTCAGTTACCTCCTCTGGTGGAGGGCAGTGGGAAGTGCCTCCGTTTCTCCATCTAGAAATGAAAGCTACCACCAGATCTTTTGCAGAAAAATATCTGCACACACATGTTTTGAAGGGTCAGTTAAATTTTACCCACATGACTGAAAATGAATTTTAAGTGTTCAGAAGCCAAGGGGATAAGGAATCTCCACGTCCGTACCCAGACCTATTTTCTGAGAGTCTCTAGACTTCTCCAAGCTCAAAGGTGGGATGCAGGAAGCAGGAGAGAAGCAGAATTCTTTCTGCATCTGGGTTCCCGCAGCAGCTGCCCTCACCCATTGCCTGTTGTGTCTCACATGTGCCAAGCTGAGTGGTGCTGCCCTCATCACGTGTGTCTCTGGTGCCCGGAATGGGAAGTGAGACTCTTGTGCTGAGGATGCTGGAGGAGGATATGAGGGCACAGGGGCAGCCATGGAAGAAAGTCTCCTGCCCAGCTCAGAGCTCTACCCCACACTCTCTGGAGGACAATTCCCTGCTGTCAGCAGCAGGACCCCTTCAGCAGGAGGGAGAAGGAAGGGAACAGGAACTACCACGTGTCCAGTGCAACCTGCTAGGGGCTGTACATGTGATGTCTCAGTGGAGCCTAACAATGCTATGGGGGTAGGTCTTAGCAGGCCCTTCTTAGAGATAAGAAAAATGAAAAACAAGGAAAGGAAGCACACTGGCCTCAGGCATTAAGGGATGAACCAAAGTTGTCAATTCTGTGAGTGGCGGGGCAAGCTGGAGCCTGAGGACAGTAACCCCTGGGGGGTCATTTGGGGTTATGCACACTCAGCTATTTCTGCTTCAAGAAGACTAATTAGGATTCTTTTACTGGAACTCGGGGAACAAAGGAGGTGGTTGAGAAGAACCAAAACAACCTTCTGAATGAGTGAAAATGAGTTGAGTGTCTGTTATGGACGAGGTGCTTCCTCCTATGTTATTTCATTTAATCCTCATAATCACGTGGTCAGGTGGGCAGAACAGACAGGACCCCCACAGCTGCAGGGAACTCAGGCTTAGAGAGGTCCATTTCACTGACTCACAGGTCCCACACCCATCATGAGGCCGTGAACCGTACTTGCTAAACACCTCATTGTCCCACTGAGTTGCTTAAGGTCAGGACCACATGTTAGTCACCATCTGCCCCAGTCCCTGGTCCAACCCCTGGCACAGAGTTGACAGCCAGAATCTCTCTCTCTCTTTCTCATGCTCTCTCTTGTTTTCTCCACCTATATGCTCCTGTGTGCCAGGATTACTCCCAGCTGCTAAATGGGAAAACAACTCTTCTCCTTCATCAGGAATTCATGCCTCAGTGGGTACTAGGATGAAAGCACTGCGCTAGGAGTTTAGCACCATATCAACCACAAACTCGCTGTGCCTCAGTGTCCCCATCTGTGCCATAATGCGATCTCCTAGACGGTCTTGTCAACAAAAAGAATCGAACTCTGTAAAATATTTGAAGAGATTTATTCTGAGCCAAATGCAAGTGAGCATGGCCCATGACACAGCCCTCAGGAGATTCTGAGAACATGTGTCCATATGCCCATGTGCCCAAGGTGGTCACGGTGCAGCTTGGTGTTATACATTTTAGGGAGGCATGAGATTTCAATCAAATACATTTAAAAAATATATTGGTTCCATCTAGAAAGGTGGGACAACTCGAAGGTGGGGGAGGTTCTTTCAGGTTATAGGCAGATTTAAATTTTTCTGATTGACAATCGGTTGAGTTTATCTAAAGACCTGGAATCAGTAGAAAGGAAACGTCTGGGTTGCTACAGGAGGTTGTGGAGACTGAAGTTTTGTTTGTTTGTTTGTTTGTTTCTGAGATGAAATCTCATTCTTATCTCCCAGGCTGGAGTCCTACGGTGCGATCTTGGCTCACTGCAACTTCCATCTCCCAGGTTCAAGAGATTCTCCTGCCTCAGCCTCCTGAGTAGCTGGGATTACAGGCACCTGCCATCACGCCCAGCTAATTTTTGTGTTTTTAGTAGAGATGGGGTTTCACCATGTTGGCCAGGCTGCTCTTGGACTCCTGACCTCAGATGATCCATCCGTCTCAGTGTCCCAAAGTGCAGGGATTACAGGCGTGAGCCAGCGCGCCTCGCCAAGACTAAAGTTTAATCATGCAGCTGAAGCCTCTAGGGAGCAGGCTTCAGAGAGAATGGACTGTAAATTCTTCTCATCAGACATCAGGTCTGCGTTCATGTTAATGCCGGAGATGTATAATGAGGCATGTCAGAGCCCCCATTTCACATCATGACTTGAACCAATCTCTCAGGTTAAATTTTAAAAGTGCCCTGGCAGAAGCGAAAGTTCATTCAGATGGTTGAGGGAGCCTCAGAATTTTGTTTTTGGTTACAGCTTAGAGGTCTATTCTGGGCATAAGGGCTCTTTGACCCTTTTATGGGTGGGGCTCCCGATGTATCCCAGCAGCAGGGCCTAGAGGAATTCCTTTCTAGGAATTGCATTACATTCAAAAGCAGTTCCACAGACTCTGTCTCTGTGGTCCTTCCTGCTTTTCTACTTAAAAATAGTCCTTGCAGGGCTTTCACCAGATCAAAGGGACAGACACTACTGGAACTTGTTGGCCAGAGGCTGTCCCTGTTAACTTGTGCCTGCTGGTTACAAGCAGGTTATGCTGAGTCCTGCCGGGAATAAGAATTCTAAGCACTGTGAGGGTTGGAAGCACGTCTCCCTTAATTATTGATTTATCCTTGGAATAGCAGAGAATATTTCTTAAATGAATGCATGAATGAAATTGTGAATGGGTGGAGGTGGTTCCTGCCTATATAGAGTTGACCTCCTTGTTGGAGAGATGAGGTACACATAATGTAAAGTATAATGATGACCCAAGGACCAAGTTACCACACAGAGCAAGGGCATAAGATGTTGATGACAGCACAGCATGTAAGGTCACATTTGTGATGCAAATAGTAAAGGCTGCAGGAATTTATTGTAACTCAGGGCTGGAGGTAGCAGGAGGGGCCTCCAGGAGGAGGTGGGCTTTTAGCTGACATTTGAGTGCTGAGAGCCCTCAGAGGCATCCCACAGGACAGGCAGTCGCTGCAAAGGCTCTATTCTGGGAGTGAGCAAGGCAACTTCAAACAGAGGCTGCGTCTCTGCCATAGGAAGAAGGGAGCCTGAGCAGGTGGTAGTGGGGCTGAGTGTTGTGGTCCAGGCTGGGCCCCTCAGCTCGCTCTGTCAGCTGACTCAGTGACTCATCCACTCTGTCTCCAGTTTCTCTATCTGACAAACAGAGTCTCAGAATATCTACCAGCTTGGGGTCTGGTTTGGATTTCCTGAGATGTGTTTGCACATGCATTTTGCAACTGAGAGCTGTCTTCTTGCTCAGGGGATTGCTCATCGTGACCCCCGACCTCCCTGCGGAACCTTCTCCCGAAGCAGATAGAATTTTTGCCATCTCTATATTTTCCTCGAGATGAGGGACGGTGATCCAGGGCACAGGAAACTGACCGGAACCAAAGCAGTAGCTGCTGAGGGAGCGGCTACTGCCAGCCAAGCTCTCAGGGGATACAAGAGAAAGAAGACACGTTCCGGGCTTCCAGGGCTTAAACAAACAAGATAAGAAAAAACCGATGAAAACTTAATTTCCTCTGAAACCTTGTGTATAAGTTCAAAATAATAATAGAACTAGCCTGGAATGATCTTAGAGAATCTTACTTAGTCTGATTTCCATGAGAAGGTCATTTGAGGGGGCAGGGGTAGGCTGCATTTCATCTCATTAGAATAAACTCCACTTACATTTCCAGAAAGACAGAACTTCTGCATTTTCTTTTGACCCCAAGGGATGCCACACTGGTTGTCAGACCTCCACAAAGGAAATTCTCTTCGGCAAATTGCCAGTAAACAGCTCCCATCGAGTCTCCCAGACAAAGACAATTGTTTGGGCTAAAAAACAAACAAACAAACAAAAATGCTGGCCAGGCACGGTGGCCCATGCCTATAATCCCAGCACTTTGGGAGGCTGAGGCGAGTGGATCACTTGAGGTGAGGAGTTTGAGAGCAGCCTGGCCAACATGATGAAACCCCATCCCTACTAAAAATACAGAAGTTAGCTGGGCATGGTGGTACATGCCTGTAATCCCAGCTACTTGAGAGGCCGAGGCAGGAGAATTGTTTGTACCTGGGAGGTGGAGGTTGCAGTGAGCCAAGATCATGTCATTGCACTCCAGTCTGGGTGACAGAGTGAGATTCCATCTCAAAAAACAAACAAACAAACAACAAGAACAACAAAAACAAAAACATGTCTATATATCCCTACGTCTGCTCTTACACAGTGTCCTGAGGCAGGGAGCAGAGGAAGAAAATCTCCATTGAGCAGATGAAGTACTGGGTCCTGTAGAGAGAAAGTGACCTTGCCCAGATCATGCAGTGAGTTAGCAGCCTGGGAGTGGAAGCACCTCTCCTGATTGCTCCTTAGAACTGGATAGGGGCATTGTAAGCAGTTGACTGGAGTGGGGGCATCCTCTGTAGGGTGCTGAAGCAGCTAGCCCACTTCATTCATCTAATAGCAATTGTGTGACTACTATAGCCCAGCAACTATTTGTTAAAAGAAAGCCTTAGATGAATTAAATTTAACAGAGTTTAATTGAGCAAAGAACAATTCGTGAATTGGGCAGCCCTAGGGCCAGAATACAACTAGAGAGACTCTGGTGCTGTTGTGTGGTTGAAGACTTATGCACAGAATAAGGAGCATGATGTTCAGAAAACAGGAATGAGGTATGGAAACAGCTGGATTGGTTATAACCTGGGGTTTGCTTTTCTTGAACAAAGTTTGAACAGTTGGCCACCTTTGATTGGCTGAAACTCAGTTATAGTTGGCCATTGGCCAAGAATAGGTTATAGTTTGTTCACATATTCAGTTAGGTTGCAGTTTACTATGTATGGAGAAACCTTTAGGGCCAAACTTAAAATAGGTAAGGAGGCAGTTTAGGCTAAACTTAACAATTCCCCCCACAAAACTGAGACATTGACCAAAATTTCAGGCATTGATATCACTTCGTTGCCATCATAAATGTCTTTACTTGGTCTCAAATCCCACTGGGAAATAATCAGAACAGTGTGTTTTGTAAGGTGAGTAAGGATTAGAGTAGAGACTTCCTTGTGCTGGAATTTCCTGTTTACAGGAGAAAAACAAAATTTGATCTGTTTTAGGATATATTTCCTTAAAGTTTCAATTTGATTATTTCTCATTTAGCATGAATGATTCCATTTTGTTTTGGTCTGGTCAGTTGGGGCCTAGTTCACAAAATCAGTTTGAAAGAACGGCCTCCCTTTGGCTAAGTTCTCAATTAAGTAAGAGTATAACTAACACTTAGGTCTTTAACACCACTCTCAGGTACCATGATTTTGGGTTTTTGGTCTCAGCACACTATTTATAGATTACAGTGTCCTTATGATAACACATTTATTTGAATTTTTGTTGGTCCAGTTGAAGAGAGATAATCTGAATCTTTACAGATGGCTGTATGCAAACATTTAAAACTTTTGAGAGAATACGGTGCACCAGGGAGGTTACCATTATGACTACCAAGAGGATAATACCAAGAGTTTAGAGTGTGTTCTGTAAACAGGGTCTCCGTGAATGAAGCCAACTAAAATTAAATAGATTAAATAATAAGCTAGATGAAGAGTCCACTTGGTTTAACCAAGCAGCCTTTTCATTAATCCCTTACAACTGAATTTCCATAATACTTAATGTATTTCTCCATGTGTATGAAGAAGTGTCAGCAACTGCACAGATACTTTTCTGTTTAGCAAGGAGGTAATCTAGAGTGATTCTATTATTTACCACAACGTTAGCAAGAGAATTTAAAGTCTACTGTGTAACCATAGCCTTTGTAGCAGAATGTGCTATAGAGCCTATTTACGAGGGATACATTTTGAATTATTGTCTCATTTACTCCAAACCATGGAAAAAGAGACTTAACAAATCTTGCCCATCCAGAAGAGTGAAGACCTCCAAACAATATTCTCTTTAACCTATGCTGGCAATATTCTCTTTAACCTATGACGTAGGTTAAGAGGAGTGGATCCGTGTTCTGTTTCTGACTGACTATGAATCAAGAAGGGTATCATTAAAATTTTTTTACCCACATTGGCCCTTTGTCTTCTGTCTACCAGGGCGTAAGGCTATCCATGTATAAGGTTGGCTGTGAAATCCCTTGCAAAGAAAGGTGTACCCCATGAGTGAACACAAGAGATCCCTTTTTTAGTTCTATTGTTCATAGATAGATAAGCAACGAAAAAAATGAGAGACGAGAGTCTTGTGATAGCAGAGAAGCCTTGATCCATGATCTTGGGCAAAGGCTGTCCACATCTAGGATGCTATCTGCTTCTAGTGAGAAGCTGCTTAGCTTTACCTTAATGTCTCCAATGGATGTATAGTTCCAAGAGTCTGGACAGGCCCTTCTGAGCTGTGAGGCTATGAACCCAAAGGTGAAGGTCCTGAAGATTTTTGCAGTGTGGGTAGGGCAGTCTTTCTCTGATGTCATTTTCAGAAGATCCAATCTTGCAATCATTAAGAAGTCAGGAAACAACAGGTGTTGGAGAGGATGTGGAGAAATAGGAACACTTTTACACTGTTGGTGTAAAACTAGTTCAACCATTATGGAAAACAGTATGGCGATTCCTCAAGGATCTAGAACTAGATGTACCATATGACCCAGCCATCCCACTACTGGGTATATACCCAAAGGATTATAAATTACTCTACTACAAAGACACATGCACACGTATGTTTATTGCAGCACTATTCACAATAGCAAAGACTTGGAATCAACCCAAATGTCCATCTGTGACAGACTGGATTAAGGAAATGTGGCATATATACACCATGGAATACTATGCAGCCATCAAAAAGGATGAGTTTGCGTCCTTTGTAGGGACATGGATGCAGCTGGAAACCATCATTCTTAGCAAACTATCACAAGAAGAGAAAACCAAACACCGCATGTTCTCACTCATAGGTGGGAACTGAACAATGAGATCACTTGGACTCGGGAAGGGGAACATCACACACTGGGGCCTATCGTGGGGAGGGGGGAGGAGGGAGGGATTGCATTGGGGAGTTATACATGATATAAATGATGAATTGATGGGTGCTGACGAGTTGATGGGTGCAGCACACCAACATGGCATAAGTATACATATGTAACAAACCTGCACGTTATGCACATGTACCCTAGAACTTAAAGTATAATAATAAAAAAAAAAGAGTAAATAAAGAGATGAGCTGAGGAGTTAGAGAGTGAGTGAGATTGTGAAGGGTTTGATTGTCCATGTTTTCTGAGGACCATGAAAAGCTTCTTTTATCTGGTTAAAATACAGTTTGGCACAATATAGTAAAGGCTTGCAGTGTTTAGTCGTATCAGAATTTAGTAGCAGAAGATACATGAAATTCTATTACTAGGTACATAGGCATTACGGTGACTATTCCACTGGAAGTGGATCTGATTGGCATCAATCCGCAACACTTTTGACCAAGGCAATCCAGTCAATTCAGTTGGCTTTGCCTAATGCTATTGTGTCAGTAATACCTTATTTAACTATTATACAACTTGTTCAGTGAAGCAAGTACCTCTATCACTGGAGATTTGTCCAGGAATACCCCATAAGGAAAACACATTTCCTAATAACCTTTTAGCTACTGTTTATACGTCATCCCTCTTGCGTAGGAAAGCTTTTACATAACCAGAAAACATGCATTGAAACTGATGAATGAAATCCCTCTATAAATGTTTAAATGGCCAATCAGGTAAATATATATACATATATGTTTCATTTGGATTATTTTGTCTCTTCCATGATGAGTCATGGAATGCAGAACTTTTAATAATGGAAGCTTTGAGGACTCAGGAAGGACCAGGCGGCTGTCCAGGCTCTCCATTAGTCCATGCTTAATGTTAGACTTATATGCTCTTAAATACCAATTTTTTCTACAATTTAGGTGCATAGCACTGTTTATTAGATGGATTATCATAAACAATTTGGTTTGGACCATGTTTAGATGTGCAATATTTAAATTGCACATCTAAACAACTTTAATACTGTTTGATTCAGCATGAAAATCTAGAAGAGTATTTTCTTGGTATTCAACTAATTCTTGTCCTGCTTGCATTAGCAGTTTTATAAACCAGCTCCTTTCTTGGAGTTCTGGGAATTCTTACCCAGTCCAAATGATATGATCCTAAAATGACCGAAAACCTGTATTTAAGAGTGCTTTTCAGGGTCCTTCTCATCCTTTTTATGAACCTCCTTGGTGGCACAATGATCTAGGATTTTACTTTGCTTGTGAAGAGTTTACAGAAACTGCATCAGAATTAAGCAATTAACTATAAAAATGACTTTAAATGGTCATAGTGAAAGACACAATAGACAAAGAAATGTGGTCATTTTTGTGACCTACTATTAGAAATACTAAAATTGTTAGAAATAGATAATCGGTGCCACGAAGAAAAGTCAGTGCAGAGACTAAAGATCTCTCAGCAAGGCCATCTTTACTTTCCGCAGAAAGGTTGCTTAATCACAGATGGAAAAATGGTGAAAGCACACTTGAACAAAGGAAAAGCAGACATATTTATCTCTTATGCATTTGGGTCGTCCTTACTGCTTTGTCCTGCATCCACTGGCTGGAGTCGGACCTCACAGTCTTAAATTGATACCCGATTTACTAATAGCCTAAAACTTTCCTAAATAGATAAGTGCAAGGAAGAACAAAGAAGTTGCTTACAAAAGGTTTAAGGAAGCAATATCATTTCCATATAAGGAAGGGGCATAGGCTTTGAGCTGGGATGTGCTTGTGAGCATGTCCAACAGTTACATAGCATAGGGCTTAATAAAGAGTTATTAGCAAAAAGCAAGGAGGCTGAAAGAACGTTAATCTTTATTTTTTTATTTTATTTTATTTTATTTTATTTTTTGAGACGGAGTCTCGCTCTGTTGCCCAGGCTGGAGTGCAGTGGCCGGATCTCAGCTCACTGCAAGCTCCACCTCCCGGGTTCCCGCCATTCTCCTGCCTCAGCCTCCCGAGTAGCTGGGACTACAGGCGCCCGCCACCTCGCCTGGCTAGTTTTTTGTATTTTTAGTAGAGATGGGGTTTCACCGTGTTCCCCAGGATGGTCTCGATCTCCTGACCTCGTGATCCGCCCGTCTCGGCCTCCCAAAGTGCTGGGATTACAGGCTTGAGCCACCACGCCCGGCCAAGAACGTTATTCTTTAAAAGAAACTATTATTTGTAACACTTACGATTTATTCTTTAACAAGAAGGGGAACTTTGAAGAGGAAACTTTTTACTTTTTATACCTATAATAATTTAATATAACCATAATTATAAGTGATAGAATATACCCAGATATATCAGATTTTTAAGAATCCCATACAATTTTGTAACATATATTAATAACATAATTATACAAATCTATTTTGAAGAAGGTTAAATATCATTTCTTATTTGAGAGTGCATCCCTTGGAATTTAATATATGAATTAATCCTGTTTATCTCTTTGTTGGGTGCTGCAGGGGCTCTCTGTAGCATCCCAAAGTTAGTTCGAGGCCAAAAAGAAAGACTTAATTTTAAATTTTAAATTTGATTTTGGGAAATCTATCAAATATATAAAAGGTTTAAAACAATCAAAATAGGATCATGGGTCACTATTAAATAATAGTTATTTATTTAGCCAAAGTGATAAATCGAAGATTTTACAAAGCAACAACCTTTACTCTTTAATAGAGGAGGCTCAGTTTTCCAATCAAAATACCCAAGAAAGACACAGCATGAGACAGAATATTTCTTTTCTTCTCTCCACTCTCCCTCTCTCTCTTTTTTTCAGTTTACAAAAAAGGTGAACAAAAATATTTTACTGTGACTTATTAACACTACATGAAATTTTTGTTTAAAAGAGAAAACTGAATTTTACTGTTGTATTTATGTATTATTAAAACTAAAGTTAATTTTAATAAACCTTATAAATAAATCTATCTAATCTTAGTTAGCTTTTGACCACAACAGATTTTTATAAACCTTTTATAATCTCTTATGATTTTAAAAATATTTTCTCTTCTCAATTCTTTGTATTTAGCTAGTGTTACCTATTTTTTAAATTTGAAACAACTTTTAAGTAACTTTTAAACCAGAAAAAATTATTGTTTTAACAAATATGTTTTACACCTTTATAACTTTTTATCAAAACCATGTCTTTCTGTTGTTTATACACTCTGTATAAAAAATTGTTTTTCTTATATCTAGTGGTTCTGATTATGTATATTATCTACCATTTTAACTATTAGTGACCCTAATTTCTAGTGAAATTCTAGGAAGTAATTTTGAACTGTCTTATGTCAGTATTTGTAGATGAAAACCATTTTATAATTTTTTAGAAAGGTGTTTCTTCAAATTACCATTTATTACATTTAAATACATTTAGCTTTTTAATACCATATAAAAATAAGATGCCAAACTATATAAAATTATGTTTAATTAATATTTTGGTATTTTAATCTTCTTAAAATGACTCATATACTTTATAATGATCTATTGTCTAACATAATATAACTTCAATATTTCAAGTTTTTGAAAGTAATTTTGAAACTATAACACAGGTACCCTCCCTTTGTCTTTTTTAGTCATCCTGGGTCTCAAGTAGCTACATAGCACCCAGGATGGCTATAAAGAGGAGGGCCTGAATCCTGAATTTACATACCAGGTATAGAGTTCAGGACAGAAGGGGTGTGTGGGATTCTGTGAAGATGGTGCCTGAAGGATCAGACCCCTCCCAGAATAGCCAGGAGGTAAAACTGGGTCAGAGAAGAAGGGGACATATTAGGCTTGATTCTGCCTCATAGCTTCAGTGTAGGCACTGAGAACAGGTTCCCAGGCCTGTTAGATATGAGTTCTAAATTTCTTTTCAAAGAATTAATGTGTCAATATGTTCAATTCTTTGCCTTCTACTTTTAAACTTAACTTCCTCTAAAGCAATCCTTTTTGATCACCTACTCCACCCTGACTCATTCCAATCACCTACACCACCTTAACTCATACCAATCACCTGTTCCACCCTAACTCATTCTGATTACCTGCTACCTGCTCTGCCCTGACTCTCGCCAAAGCACTCACTCCATCATTCTCTTTAAATTAGCCAATCAGAGTTAGCTTAGCCTGTGTGGTCTAACCCTAGCCAATAGAGGAACAACACAGCAGCTGGGGTCATGTGCTTCAGGGATAAGAACCCCTTCCCCTCCCTTGTCTGAGTGTGCACTCACCACTGTTCCATCTGTAAGGGTGCACCCTTCTATATAGAAGTACCCTGCCTTGTTGAGAATTAAAAAGAAAATTTTATATTTGAGTGCTATTTCTTTTGTGGCACCAAAACTTTATATATAACAGACCTCACCATGATCACGTATTCAGAATCCAGGTGCTTAAAACTCAAAATGTAAGCTCAAAGTCAAATCAAACAAATAACAGAAATATTACAGAAACAGTAGTACTATGACCTTGAAACATGTAACAAAGACAGCATAAGCCTGTCTGACTAGTAAACCCAGGCAAAAATGTCTGAATTATATTTAACTGATAATTTTTGAGTCATTTCTATTTTACCAACATTTAAAACCTAGCTTTATTCATCAAATATTATCATATACACATGCCACATAGTGGCATATAGTCATATAGACACAAACAGAAGCAGATCTTGTAGTTTTTATAAGTAATTCTTGTCAGCTTTTAGTTTTTTTCCCCATTTAAACTGTTCATCTTTTAATTATCGATTTTATTGCCCTAAGCAATTGTTATCTGTGCAACAATTTGCCTTTTACAAAGATAACTCAACAGGTTAAACAAGGTAGAAAATGTATATCTCAAAAGAATAGAGCTAAAACATTTACAAATGGAAATTTCCTTCATAGATTTAAATTTCTCCTATAAAAGCGTTTATGGATAGCCAGTTGAATGCCAGAAGTATGTATTTTAGTTCAATAGGTGATCTTTTAAACTTAGCTCTTGTTTATTAGCTAAAATTACTGAGTTTAGGGTGGAGTCCACTAAGAAATAGGGCATAGAAATCATTCTCTATCCCTAGACTCACCATGGATAGATCTGGAAAAGAAGTGAGCCTACTTTACACCTGTGCACATATCTTTTATAAACACTTTATTCAGAATAGTCTTTTATTTTTTAGCTGGTATCTTGCTCTGTCACCCAGGCTGGAGTGAGGTGGCACGATCTTAATTCACTGCAACTTCCACCTCCCAGGTTCAAGCAATTCTCCTGCCTCAGCCTCCCGAGTAGCTGGGATTACAGGCATGTGCCACCAGCCTGGCTAATTTTTGTATTTTTAGTAGAGATGTGGTTTCACCATGTTGGCCAGGCTGGTCTCGAACTCCTGACCTCAGGTGATCCACCTGCCTCAGCCTCCCAAAGTGCTGGGATTACAGGCATGAGCCACTGCACCTGGCCAGAATAGTTTCTTGTTTTTTTTTTTCACCTTCAGGGTGGGGTAGTAACTAAGCCAAAGGGTAGCAGATCCAATTTTGTTGTTAGTCACTTAAGCTTTCCACTTGCCTTCTGTAAAGAGACTTTTAAAAGAGGGAATAAAAATACTGAACTCTCTTTAGAAGCTTCTGTACATCAATAGGCATCCTGGAGGAGACTAATCTGGGGCCCCTCACTTTTCAATGCATTTCTTAAGCTGCAGTGTTGTTCATTTGGAACATTCTGCTGTAATTTTAAATGACCTTTTGTAACATTCTGCCATTTTTGTAAGTGTCTGCTGCTTCCAGGGCCTAACACTTATGTATGTGTAGATAGGCATAACCAGAAGGTAGTATATTTAGTTTTTTGGAAATTGGAGATCCCATTTTTACCTTGAATCTTGGCTTTGGTTCTCAGATCCACTTAGCCAAGAATCAACTTAGTTAATAATGGTTTTTCTACTTGAGCATGCAAGAAAACAAAACAAAGGCATTAGATCACAAATCCCTGTGAATTTTTCAAAGCTGAAGTTTATACCCCCAGCAGTGTTATCATTTACTGCCAGTTTCTCTCTGACCCCATCAGACATGTGAGGCCTCTAACTGAATACACAAAGTTAATTATGGAATCTAATCCATTATTGGACCCAGTCCAGTTTTTGTCATAACTTCGAAATCCAGTTTAAATGAAAGATTTGCTCAAATAAACTCAGAGGGTTAAAAACACAAATCCATGCAGCTTTGGAATCTGAGAAAGAACTTACCCATGACGTCCAGTTGCTGTGGGAGGGTAATGGACGGAAAGAGTCTGGCAAGTACTACTATACTTGGTCACTTGGTGCTCCTGGGGGTTGCTGGGAGCACTACTTTGGATCCCACTTCTGACACCATCTTTTAAAAGAAAAACCTTAGAAAAATTAAATTTAATAGAGCTTAATTGAGCAAATAATGATTCATAAATTGGGCAGCCCCCAAATCAGAATGGGTTCAGAGAGATTCTAGCACCATCACATGGTCAAAGAAGATTTAGGGACAGAAAAAGAAAAGCGATGTACAGAAAATGGAAGTGAGATACAGAAACAGCTGGATTGGTTACAGCTTGGCATTTGCCTTATCTGAAAGCAGTTTGAAGAGTTGCCCACCTTTGTTTGGTTGAAACTCAGTGATTGACACAGGAGTAGGTTCCAGTTCACTATGTGCAGAGAAAGCTTTAGGCCAAACTTAAAATACGTAAAGAGACAGCTTGAGGTTAAACTTAATTTAACATGTTTTAGTCTTTTCAGATTCATTTGTGAATAAAACAGATGCAAGTTCCTACTTTCATGGAGTTCACATTCTAGTCAGCTGAAGCAGACAAAAAAAAATAAACATAATAATTAAGCACATTATATGGTATGTGGGAAGATAATCCATGCTGTGAGAAAAGAGTGAAGCAGGGTAATAGGGATCAGTAGTGTGGGGTGGGGTGACATCCAACAGTAAACCAGGGGGCTCAGGGTTAAACTTCATTAAGAAAGTGTGATAGAAGCAAAAGCTTGAGGGGCATGAGGGAGTTAACCATGTTGATCTCTAAGGTAAGACTGTTCCAGGTGTTACAGGAAAGGGGTCCCAATCCAGACCTCAAGAGAGGGTTCATGGATGTCTGCAAGAAATAATTTAGGGCGAGTCCATAGAGTAAAGTGAAAGCAAGTTTATTAGGAAAGTAAAGGAATAAAAGAATAGTTATTCCATAGAGCAGCCCCGAGGGCTTCTGGTTGCCCATTTTTATAGTTATTTCTTGATGATATGCTAAACAAGGGTGGATTATTCATGCCTCCCATTTTTTAGACCAGATAGGGTAACTTCCTGATGTTACCATGGCATCTGTAAACTGTCATGGCGCTGGTGGGAATGTAGCAGTGAGGACGACCAGAGGTCACTCTCGTGGTCATCTTAGTTTTGACTGGCTTTAGGTGGGTTTTAGCTGGCTTTTTTACTGCAACCTATTTTATCAGCAAGGTCCCTATGACCTGTACCTTGTGCCAACCTCCTGTCTCATCCTGTGACTTAGAATGTCTTAACCATCTGGGAATGCAGCCCAGAAAGTCTCAGCCTCATTTTACTCAGCCCCTACTCAAGATGGAGTTGCTCTGGTTCAGACTCCTCTGACACAGGCAAAGGGGAGAGTCAGTGCAAAGGCCCTGGGACAGGGTGTACCTGGTGTATTCTGGAAATACTGAGGAGGCCAGTGTGGCTGAGGATGAGTGAGCAAGGTGAGGAGCAAGAGATGAGGGCAGACAGGTCCTGGGGCCATGCAGGGAGGTACTTTGGAAGTTTCGGGGGTTAAGTGGGATGAGACGTCACCTGAAGATTGTAAGCAGGGGAGTAACCTCATCTAACTTACATTTCAACGTATTTCAGGGCAGCTGAGTAGAAAATAGATGACAAAGGTGGAACAGAGAGGCAAGTTAGGAGGCTGTCGTAGCAGCCCAGGTGTGTAGTGGTGGAGCTTTGGCTGGGGTGCTAGCTGTACCCAGAGAGGGTAAGAACTGGTTAGATGCCAAATCTATTTCTAAAGTAGAAGCAACAGGATTTGCTTGTAAGTTGGATGTGGGGTATATGGGGAAAAAACAGATGAGTACTCGAAGGCTCTTAGTCTGAACAACTAGGTGAAGTGGGAGGGAGTCATATACTAAGAGGGGAATCCCACAGTGGCTCAGAGTTAGAGATACCACCAGTCCAGTTTGAGACATGCTAAGTGTAAGATGTGTATTGACATTCAAATGGCGATGTTAAGTAGGCAGTTGTACCAATTACATCACAGTTCAAAGCCAAGGTTGGGATTGGACACAGAATTTGGAGACCTGCTCTGTAGATGATTCTGAAAACCATGGGGCTAGATGAGCTCAACAAGGAAGTTAGTCTACATAGAAAAGAGGTATGAAGACTGGGCCCAACTTGTAAAGATCAGATAAAAGAACAGGATCCATCAATAAGTAAGTACATTGTGAGGAGATGGTGAGTTAGAAAGGAAAGCCAGAGAGGGTGGGATCTTGGAAGTCAAGTGAAGACAGTGGCTCAAGAAGGAAAGACTGTGTGCCTCTGTTAAATGCTACTGTGGAGTGAGGATGACTGCTCGCTTTGGCCAGAAGGAGGTTATTGGTAATCATATTAAGAAATGATTTTTTGAGGACAGACTCTGATTAGAGAGGGTTCTAAAGATTAAAAAAATTGGGCAGGCATAGTGGCTCACGGCTATAATCTCAGCACTTTGGGAGGCCAAGGCAGGTGGATTGCTTGAGCCCAGGAGTTCCAGACCAGCCTCAGCAACATGGTGAAACCCCATCTCTACCAAAAATATAAAAATGTAGCCAGTCTTATAACCTGGTCTCTAAATAAATAAATAGATAGACAAAAATTAAAACAAAATTTTTACATTAGAAAATGAAGAAGTGGAAACAGTATAGGCAATATTTTCAAGAAGTTTTGCTAGTAAGGAGGGCAGGGAAATTGGGTAATCACTGGCAAAAGAATGATCCAGCAGAGAAGGGAGAAATGATACAGAGGCAAGGGGATGGTTGCGAGCTCCCTGAGTGGGTGAGGGAGGTCAGGCTCCAGGGCACTAACAGTGGAGCCGGCTCAGGGTGGGCACAGACAGGGGGCCCATCGTCCTGCCTGCATTTGTTCACATCATTTCTACAGGTCATCTGCCTTTCCTGGTATATTCTGGCAGGTGAAAGTGGCATACCAACATTTCCACCATATAGCAAGTAGGCTACAGACTGAGGACTTCAATTAGGGGTAAGAATCAACAAGTAGGCCGGGTGAGGTGGCTCACGTCTGTAATCCCAGCACTTTGGGAGGCTGAGGTGGGCAGCTCACGAGGTCAGGAGATCGAGACCATCCTGGCTAACACGGTGAAACCCCATCTCTACTAAAAATACAAAAATTAGCCGGGCGTGGTGGTGGGCACCTGTAGTCCCAGCTACTTGGGAGGCTGAGGCAGAAGAATGGCTTGAACCCAGGAGGCAGAGCTTGCACTGAGCCAAGTTCGTGCCACTGCACTCCAGCCTGGGCGACCGAGCGAGACTCCACCTCAAAAAAAAAGAAAAGAAAAGAATCAACAAGTAATTCAGTGGACAGCTAGAGTCAAAACATGCCTTGCCTTTGGGGAAGAATGTAGGAAAAAAAAAAGCACTTTATTCAAAAAAAGCCCACAACAAATTGGGAGCATGGCTAGAGATTTTAAAAAGCTGGCTCTCTCCTCTACAGTAAAATATGCTCCACTTTACCCAAGAAATGAAGAGAAGAGGATTTCATGGTTTTTTTTTCCTTCCCCAATGATATTTTACTTACTCAATAATCAGATAAAGGCAAATAAGAACGGCAAAATATTTTGTGCCTAATGGGACTATTATTTTAAAACAGAATTCCTAGTATTACCAGATGTTTGGCAAAACAGACATTCTCTTAGAACATGGTGGGGAGTGAAAATTGTTTCACAATTCTTTTTTTTTTTTTTTGGAGACAGAGTCTCACTCTGTCGCCCAGGCTGGAGTGCATGCAATGAATGATCTTGGCTCACTGCAGCCTCCACCTCCCAGGTTCAAGTGATTCTCCTGCCTCAGCCTCACTAGTAGTTGGGACTACAGGTATGCACCACCACGATTGGCTAAGTTTTTATATTTTTAGTAGAGATGGGGTTTCATCTTGTTGGCCAGGCTGGTTTCGAACTTCTGACCTCAAGTGATCTGCCTGCCTCGGCCTCCCAAAGTGCTGGGATTACAGGCGTGAGCCACTGTACTCAGCTGTTTCACAGTTCTTGGAAAGCTAGTTGGCTATGTCAAAAGGCTTCAGAAAGTTAATACTTCCTGGTTTAGTGGTATTAATACATTGTGCAACCATCACTACCATCTATCTTCAGAACTCTTTTCATCTTGCAAAACTGAAACTCTACATGATTAAACTGTAACTCCCCATTTCCCCTCTCCCCTTAGCCTCTGGCTGCTTTCTGTCTCTATAAATTTGACTCCTCCAGGTACTTCACGTAAGTGGAATCATACAATATCTTTTCGTGACTGGCTATTTCACTTCAGTGCTGCCCATCTTATAAGTTCTTATTCTTTTTTTAATACTTGTTTTTCTATGCTTTCTTTGTTGAGGATTCTAAACATGCTTAGAGTCTATGATTTTCACTTCTTAAAGTGTGAGTTCTTCTCCCTATTACTGGTTTGACTGGCTATTTTTCTTAGCATTCTTTATATTCTTTTTCAGATCTTTTGGAATGGCCGCTTACTTGTTCACCCTGAATGGTAGTTGTGTCAGCGCGTGTGTGGGTATGTGTGCGTGTGTGTGTGGAAGCATGCACATGTTAGTGTTCAGTCCTCATCTAAAAGTTTTGTGGTAGCTTTCACCCCACTTCCTGGGCTCCCTAGTTCAATTCTGGCCTTGTATTGGTGTCTCAAGGCTCCTGTTCATGGAAATCCTGAGGCTATTGTGGATCCAATCACCAAGGAGTAGTTGGCCCAGTCTACTTCTTCACTATCAGGCTATGTCAATTTCTTCTTCTCTCCTAAATATAAGATATAAATAATTGTCCCAACAATGGCCAGTCCTAGCTCTTTTCAGTGATCTGCCATAGGCAGGGTCCTCTCTGTGGAGGGTGCATGGCAATATATTCAAGCTTATGTACAAGGCATTTGAGGTCGAGACATGGAAAAATACCAAGGCACTCTGTGCATGTTGTTTGTGCATGAGACTGAAACTCCTTGACCCTGAAAACAGGACAAGGAAAGGAATGTGTAATAAGGAGCACTGAAAACAGCCTCCTGAGACTGTGGTCTATGTGTTTTTCCAAGGCCATATGTGTCTCATGGCCCAGCTGCAAAGAGCCACCTAGTGGATGCCTTTTGTTTGAATTGTAGTTTAAACAAGCTCTCTCAATAAATATTCGGTGGACAGATCTTAGAGCGGCACTCCCTCAGAGGAGCTGCTCCCACCCTGCTCAGCTGGAATTGTCTGAGTGCTTCATTCTTGGTGCTCACTGCAGTCACAAGCTGCCCCCTCAGATGAGGGGTTCACACCGCTTCACCTGCAGCAGCCTCTGCTTGCCTCTGGACTTGGAGCTGTGCAGGACTGTAGCTTCAGTTTCACTTTCCATTGCGTATTTCTGCCTTATCTCTGGTCAACAGAGATGTGTATCTGTTTTTCAAGAGCAGGCAGTCTTTTAAACCGGGCGCAGTGGCTCACACCTGTAATCCCAGCACTTTGGGAGGCTGAGGCGGGTGGGTCACCTGAGGCCAGGAGTTCGAGACCAGCCTGGCCAATATGACAAAACCCCATCTCTACTAAAAATTCAAAAAATTAGCTGGGAGTGGTGGCAGGTGCCTGTAATCCCAGTTACTCAGGAGGATGAGGCAGGTGAGTCATTTGAACCCCAGAAGTGGAGGTTGTAGTGAGCCGAGACCACACCACTGCATTCCAGCCTGGGCAACAAGAGCAAAACTCCCTCTGAATAAAAAAAAAAAAAAAAAAAAGACTTTATCTCTCATCGCTTTGTGTGTGGCACAGATGGGGAGGTCTCAAAGAGTGAACTCAAAGAGTTAACTTGATGCATCTCAACCAGAAGTCCCAAGAGACCACTTCTTACTTTTCTGGCTCCAGCTCGTGGATGTGAAGGAAAGGATATTAGCATGGATGCACCCCTTTGGCTGACTGCAGGGTCTCAGCCTCCCTCAGCCAACTCCCAATACTCCCCAGCTATTTCTTGGGTAGGCACCTCACAGGCACTCACAAGCCGGCCACTCGCATCCGGTCACTCTGACAGCCTTTGGAGGGGATCTCTTCTTCCATTGCCCCAGAGTTTGTATCTCTTTGGAAAGCACCTCCCAGTGCAGGAGCTCTCTCCTGGGCCTCCAAAATTCACGACCCCTGAGTAGCCAAATAATACCAGAACCACACCAAATTCCGTGCAAAATTAGGGAGAGCCCCCCACTTCTTTCTTCAGGTCTCAGATCAGAGTTCCAGGGTAAAGCTGGAGAAGAGACCCACACTCTCCCTTGTTCCCCAGGAACCACCTGAAGCCCACAAATCCAGCTTCCTCCTCAGTGGCAAACCTGCCTCCACAAGGCAAACTAGCTCAGGCAAGTGAGCTCATCAGACACAACCCCGCTCTGAATCCCATGCTGGGCTACCTTCTGTATGCAACCCGAAATACACAAACATTCCATTTTAGCAGTGATTTTAATCTAGGTGAGTGGATTACACTGATTTTTACTCTTTGTTTGTGCTTTTAGGCTTTTTTTCCTAATTTTTAAATAATAATAATAATTATTTTTTAAAATCGAGATGAGGTCTCACTCTGTCACCCAGGCTGGAATGCAGTGGTGTGATGCAGCCTCTACCTCAAGCGATCCTCCCATCTCAGCCTCCTGAGTAGCTGGGACTATAGGTACACACCACTACACCCAGCTAATTTTTTGTTGTTGTTGTTGAGACGGAGTCTCGCTCTGTCGCCCAGGCTGGAGTGCAGTGCAGTGGCCGGATCTCAGCTCACTGCAAGCTCTGCCTCCCGGGTTTATGCCATTCTCCTGCCTCAGCCTCCCGAGTAGCTGGGACTACAAGCGCCCGCCACCTCGCCCGGCTAGTTTTTTGTATTTTTAGTAGAGACGGGGTTTCACCGTGTTAGCCAGGATGGTCTCGATCTCCTGACCTCGTGATCCGCCTGTCTCAGCCTCCCAAAGTGCTGGGATTACAGGCTTGAGCCACCGCACCCGGCCAGCTAATGTTTTTGTATTTTTGGTGGAGATGGGTTTTTGCCATGTTGCCCAGGCTGGTCTCGAACTCCTGAGCTCAAGCAATCCACAAGCCTTCGCCTGATAATTAATGTTTATAATTTGTGTAATTATAAGAAAGTGTCATTGAGAGAAAAAAAAAATCTCTCCTTCCAAACGTTTTGTTAAAGAAAAGACTCTTTTAAAAATGCATTTTCTGGCTAGGCACGGTGGCTCATGTCTGTAATCCCAGCACTTTGGGAGGCTGACGCAGGTGGATCACTTGAGGTCAGGAGTTCGAGACCAGTCTGACCAATATGGTGAAACCCCCACCTCCACTAAAAATACAAAAATTGGCTGGGCCTGGTGGTGCATGGCTGTAATCCCAGCTACTAGGGAGGCTGAGGCAGGAAAACTGCTTGAGCCCAGGAGGCGGAGGTTGCAGTAAGCCAAGATTATGCCACTGCACTCCAGCCTGGGCAGCAGAGTGAGACTCCATCTCAAAAAAAAATTTTTTTTCATAATGTTTATTACTTCCCTTGTAAAAACTTGCATTTTGTCCAGATACTGGGATATGAACTAGATAGTTATCAGAACTTTGGCGAGTATTGATGTGTTGCTCCATTGCTTAGCATTGCTTACTGGCTTCCTAGCTCCTAGGTAATCCTAGGCCTTTAGCTCTCTTCCTGCCAAATTTGTCATGACCTGACTCCTGTTCCCTGCCCCAGTTCTGCTTTCAAATGTGTGCATCTCCAGGTCATTACCTGAACTGCTTATAGTTCCAGGAACACAGAATGCATTCTCATTTCATGCCTTTCTATACCATCTTCCAGCTGCCCAGAATGTCCTTTTCCATTTCCACCTGGCAAACTCCTACTCATTCTCCAAAACCCACTACAGATCAGTCACTTTCACTGGGAAGTCTTCCCGATTCTCCCTTCCCAGTGCTGTCTCGCAACACACTTCTGTATCTTCATTTACCATGCTGGATTATCTTACTTGTCTCTCTCTATACAATCAGGGCCTGGCATATAGTTTCTCCTAAGTATTTGTTGAATTGAGGCAGGTTTATTCATTCCACAAACATACATGGAATGCCCATGATATAGTGAGCACGTGCTAGTTTCCTGGGATTCAAAATTAATGAGTTACAGATATTGCCTTTAGGAGCTCACGGTCCAGTGGGACAGAAAGAGACATATACAGAGAGTTACAATTCCAGTGGGTACCAGCAGCTCTGTCTCACATCTTCTCATTCTTGCTTTTTTCCCTTAGCTGGCCATAACTTTAAAGTATAATTCATATTTACTGCTTGGCTTATTTCCTCAAAAGAATTTTCTATTTCCTACGTATTATTCCTGAACTGATTTAATGGAATGCGTTTGTATCTCTCTTTACTTTGCCAGGAAAACTATCGAAATAGTCAAAGTAGCCTCCAGAATTGCTGCTATCCAGGCATGAGAGCACTCCATTTCTAGAGATTACCAAAAGATCACTGAAATTCTGTAGAACTTGTCCTGGGACTGGCTCCAAACAAATGAGAACTGGCTGAGCCTGTAGGTAGAAAAATATGTGAGTGACAGCAAAGGGGCTTCCAGTGAGCCCCTGCTGGTTCGGAAGACTTGACATGGCTAGCACCAAAGGATCCCTTTAGGGTACCCACACCATGAGCCACATACTGGGAGAAATTTCTTGCAGCACTCTGCTTTAAAACAAAATCATGATGATAACTAATCATTTCCCTGATTTTGGAAATTAACCAGAGACATCTAAAGTCACCACTAGGACATCCCAATCTGCACCAGATGACCAGGGTTATCATCCAGAGCTGATCGCTTTACAGGCAAAACAAAAAGTATAAACACTTTGAATTTTAATCGCAGAGTAGTATTACCTAAGTAATTACACAATTTCCCTTAAGTTTAAAACAAAATAGCTTGCAAGTCCCACTTTTTTCCCCAGGCTCTTTGGGCTAGGAACCTCTGCATGTGATTGTTTCAATATAGTTTTACACAGTATGTGGAGACTGCGTTTAGTTCCGTGGGTGGTTAACTGCACAGTCTCCACAGTCAGCCCAATGTAGTTGTAAAATTTGTGCTGAGCCCACTGGACACATTACTTCACCTCTCTGTTTCACTTCCCTAATCAATAGAATCATGCCAACACCCACCAGACAGGGCTGTTATGAATTAAACTGAGCAATACGTGCAAAGTTCTTAGTGCTCAGAGTGAGTGCTTAAACATTTTTATTGATAATTTATATTATTGTTATTGGCGAAGTCTTGCTTGACTTATAAGCAGGGCCTGCCTGGAGTTGTTGATTGTTTTCACAGTATATTCCTAGATAACCTAGCTTCATCATAGTATTTTTGAGGAAAGGAAAGAGAAGATACTGGGCCAGATGGAAGACAGCTCATCCTTCCGAATGAAACTCTTGCCCCACTGCATTCCATGCTTCCTGGTTGGGATTTTTCTAGACCAACTCAGCCACCAGTCTTATGAGGGACTGTGGGTGTGAGCAGGTCTTCAGGCGTCAGGAAGAGGAGGAGTTAAAGGGGTGGCTACACAGTGCAGGCAGCCCTATGGACAGCAGTCTTTCTGGGACCTGTGATCTGGAAGACAGGAGAAGATGAACACGTCTGGAGACCCAGCCCAGATAGGCCCTGAAGGCTGTAGAGGGTGAGTGGCTCATTTGTCCAGCTTTCCCTGCCAGGGACAAGGGAAAGGTGGGATTATTTGCCTTTGTGGGATCTACAAAAGGTGACTGTGTCTGCCTTGGGCAGAAGTCAGAAGATCTGAGATCTATTCTTGCCTTGCTACTAGCAAGCTGGGCAATCTTGGATAAGTCACCAGCCCTCTCTGGGCCTGTTTTCTCATCTGTAAAATAAAGAACTGGCCAAGTCAGTGTAATAGCAATATACAGCATTTGTACAATGCTTTCCAGTTGCACTTTTCCAAACAGCATCTCATTTAGTCGTCACAGCCCTTTGTTGGAGAGATACTTGTGGGTTGGTCATTCAGCTGGTACAAAGCAAGGCTGGGCCTAAAATCCTGGTCTCCTGGGGTAAATTCTGGCCTCTGGTGAGCACATTGCTCCCCTAGAGCTCTGAAATCTGAAGATTCCCAGCTCCTTCCTGCTATCTACAGTGTTACCTTCCTTCCCTCCCTATTCCCTCACCACCTACATCACCCTGGCTGTCCCAGTCTCTTCTCAGTCCCTTCCCAGAGTTACCTCTCCCCTCTCCCAAGTTCACCACACTGATCTTATTTCTGAGAAGTGGGAGGTGAACAGCAGATACCTCCTCCCTGGCCTCCCTGGGTTAGCACTTGCGTGCAGCCCTTTTTCAGAATTCTCCAGAATGCTTTGTGAAATGCCTTCCCGAGGGTCCCGAGAGGTGAAGAAGGTGGAGGGTATTTAACCCGCAGGGCAGCATTTCTCCAGGTGCACGGGTGGGTCACCCATGCGTGGGTCACAAGATCCAGGGTGCAGGTGAAATGTGCAGATTCCTGGGCCCCACCCCAAGATTGGTGGGTAAGAATGCACATACTTACAAGCTCTCATGTTTCTGGCAAGAACATATTGCAGTTTGGGAACCACTAGTTGTTAGGTGAATGCCCTTTTGGGCTGCAGAGGGCTGTCTTGAAACCACTAAAAGGTGGCTAGAAGTCAGTGGGAAGCGTGAATGTCTTGGGCAGCAGTGATGGGAAGCCGGCTTCAGCTCAGGAACATGAGAAGCAGGCACTCGAAGCTTGGTTTCTGCACAGGCAGTGAGGGTCCCATCAGTGAAGGTTGAAGCAGAGTCATTGTTGGGTGGCGGGTGGGAAGAAGTGTGTGGTGCTGGGCGCAGGACAGTGGTTCTCTGGGGCTGATGTGAAAAAACCTAGGAAGCTCTTAAAAGAGGCTCCTTGGCTGATGTTGAAGCCACGAGGGATGAGAAGGTCTGGTGGGAAGCTCCCTTCCAGCTGTGGGCTGCTTCTAGTACACAGGGATAGGAATAATACCTACCTCACTGGGCTGCACCAAAGATAGAAGGGGCCAATATACTCAGTAAAGTGCCTGGCACACTGGAGGGCCTGGAGCCCCTGCCTGGGAGCTTGCAGGAGCTGGCCTATCTCAGCGGGAGGCTGGGCGGGGGCATTGTCCTGGCCCTTAATACTTCTAGCTACAGGTTCTCTCAATGCCCCATCTCATCCCTGTCCTCCACAGTGAGTTGGGCCCTGAGGGCTTTGGACTGGCCTCTAGCAGGGGCTGCCTGGAGCATCCTCCTTGCTGCCTGCGGCTCCAGTAACTCACTAGGACCACAAGTTTATAGGCAAGGAGAGAGTGAGGACCTGGACAGGTGATCCGCGAGAAGAACCTGAGGAGTCTGAAGCCTGGGACTTAAGCCTGGCTCTGCCCTGAGTCAACGCAGGGGCCCTGGGAGGACATCTCTGTGTGCTCCCTCTGGGAAATGGGAATCCATATAGGACTTGCTGACTTGGAAGGTGAAGTGAGTTAATAGGCATGAAAAAGAGAAGAGAAAGGTGTATGTACCTAATCATCAGGTGCTAGACAGATGTCCTATGCCCGTCACAACTCTGCAGGGTGAGCTATCACTAACGCTTTTAATAAACAAGGAAACTGAAGCATGCGTGCACACACACACACACGAAAGCATATGTGATATATGTGTATATATACACACATCCATACACACACTAAAGCCTATATGATAGATGCATATATATACACACACATCCATACACGCACTAAAACATATATTTGTAAACCAAAAATAAAAATCCAAGCCCCTCAGCCATCTGAATGGACCCGTCGTCTTAGGGATTTTTTGTTTGCTTGCTTTTTATTTTTATTTTTATTTTATTTTATTTTATTTTATTTTACAAGGGATGGGTTTTCTGTTGCCCAGGTTGGAGTGCAGTGGTGCGACTAAAGTTCACTATAGCTTCGACCTTCTAGGCTCAAGCCATCCTCCCACCTCAGCCTCTAGAGTAGCTGGGATCACAGGTACATGCTACCATGCCTGGCTAATTTTTTTAGTTTTTGTAGAGATGAAGTCTCACTATGTTGTGCAGGCTGGTCTCAAACTCCTTAATTCAAGCAGTCCTCCTGCCTCAGCCTCCCAATGTGTTAGAATTACAGGTGTGGGCCACCAACCCCAGCCTTGCTTGCTTTTTAATTGTCTTACCTGGCAGTAACGAGGTACCCCCTCCTTCTCCCGACTGGGACTGTCAGAGGAAGCCCAGTGGAGAGTCAGGACTTTGCCCACTGCCCACTCTCCATGGAAGGGGATGGGGAGGGATGTGGGTGTGGCTGTGAACTGGCAACTTGAGAGAGTCTTGTAGTGGTGGGAAGTTCTGCCTCTTGACTCTGTCAATGTCAATGTCCTCTTTGTGATATTGTACTACAATTTTGTGAGATATTACAATTGAAAGAAATGGAATAAAGGAATAAAGGAATTATTCCTCATACCTGTTTGTGAATCCATAATTATCTGAAAATAAGAGTTTTCAAAGATTATCACAAGAATGGTATATACCCATGGATACCATCAGATCAATCATACTGAGGCTTAAAGCAACACGGAACAGAAATCCTCTTTCTCCCCTCCAGTCTTGCCTCTTTAAGGCCCAGTGCTGACAGCCTGACGATTCCCTTCCACACAGTGCTACTGTATTTATTCAAAACGATTCACACCTATTATAGATAACTTGGGCGGTCTTAGCTGTTTCAAATGGCAATCTAGTACACAGGGGGTGGATGATGGATATGGGCCATTATGTAATAACACTTTTATTTTTGTAGGAGACATTCCTAAAAATTGAACTCCCTGAAAGATTGTACAATTCGTGTTCTCACCAGCACTATGTGTATTGGATATTACCAATCTTTTGAACTTTTGTCATTCTGATAGCTCTTCCCCCAACTACAAAAGATGTAATTGTTATAAATCCCATTTCGCCAGGCATGAGAAGTGAATTGACCATCTTTTCAAATGTTTATCAACCAATATAAGTTCTCTTTTATGAGTTGTCCTTTTATATCTTTTGCTACTTTCCATTGGAGGTTTCTGTTTGTTTGTTTTTGTTTCCACTGAACTTACAGGACTTCTATGTTAAAAGAACACTCACACAGCTGCAATTTATCAATACCTAATAAAAGCATTAACTGTTATTGTTGCCCTTTCAGTTGTTATTATTTTATAATAGGTGTCCCCATTCCATCATGCTTATTGTGAATATTTTCCTTCAGCCTATTATCTTTTGAATTTATTGTCTTCTATCATGCAGAAATTAATTTTTACATCTACAGGTCTACAGATCATTTTCCTTAATGTTTTTGGGATTTCCACCTTGTGCCCCTACTTAAAGATGATACAACTTCCTATAATTTCTGCTAATTCTCATTATCTTATTTATTTTTACATTGAGATATTTATAATTTGATCAGAAAATGTAAATAAGATAGTATACAGTAGTTATCTAATTGTTTTCTTCTATGTAGACAGTCATTTTGCCAAAAGCATTTATTTAATTATCCAACTTTTAATAACAATTATAAATATGATTTTTTAAAATTTCCATTTGTAACTGTTTTGGCTAATAAGATAGATAGTAAAGATGTAAATAAATATGAACATATATATAGATATAGATGTTCATTTTTATATGCATATAAATATAGATAGATATAGATCATTGATTTTGGTCTATTTCCCTTGAGCCCAGAAACTAGCCATCACTAATACCTAGTATTTGGAGATTGAATTTAATGCATTAAACTAGAGAAACTAAATAAACATTGCAAATATCATAGAACAAGAGGAAAAATTACTAGTTTGTAAACATCCATGCTATGTTTAGGTAATTTCCTCCCATTTTTCTTGTAGTTTTAATAAGAATGAATGTTGAACTTTATCAGGTGCTTCCTTAGCATTTATTGACATGATAAAAACTATTTTTCTTCTTTAATTTGTTGACATCAAAAATTATGTTGATAGGTGTCTTGATAATGACCCATCCTTACATTACTAAACTAAGTAATTCTAACTACCGAATTAGGTTCCAACTAACTAAACTAAGGCTGTTTTTTTTCTTTAAGTAAACTTCTAGATTTAATTCAGTTATATTTTACTTAAAGCTTTGTATAAGTTAAACTTGTACAGAATTTCCTTTTCGTATGCTCTTTTCATTGGATTTGGGTAATGCTTGCTTTGTAAAACGAATCGGGAATCTTACTATCTCTTTCTATGATCTAAGATGGTTTACCATTGGGTTTATCATTCTTTGAAGATTAGATAGAAATCAGCTCTAAAAACAAGCTGGTCCTGACGTTATTTTCAATGGTTGGCATTTAACTGCCCTTTTGAATTCTGTTTTTTTTTTTTTTTTTTTTTTTGAGACAGCATCTGCGATCTCGACTCACTGCAACCTCTGCCTCCTGGGTTCAAGTGATTCTCCTGCCTCAGCCTCCCAAGTAGGTGGGACTACAGGCGTGTGCCACCATGCCCAGCTAATTTTTGTATTTTTAGTAGAGACAGGGTTTCACTATGTTGGCCAGGATGGTCTCGATCTCTTGACCTCGTGATCTGCCCACCTCGGCCTCCCAAAGTACTGGGATTACAGGGGTGAGCCACCGCACCTGGCCTAACCGCCATTTTGAATTTTTAAATAATTATTGGTCCATTCAGATTGTTACCTTCTTTGGGAGCTAATTCATTTCTCTAAATCCACCAAACATTTGCACACAGTATTCTTATAGTTCAGTAGCCCTTTCCTTATCTGTAGTTCTATTGCCTTTCTCAATATTAATGTATATTTGGAGGTTTTGTTCTCTTTTATCCTTAATCATGCTTTTCTTCTTAGTTTTTTCAAAGAACCAACTTGTTTTTCACTATATTGAGGCATAATTGATGTACCATAATCTGCATATTTAAAATGGATACTTTGACATGGAAGGAGGCAGACTGGAAAAGAGCCTGGGAGAATTTGAGAAAGCTCTTCATGATTTAGAAAGCACAGGGCACATGCTTGGTGGCACTATTAAGTGGAAGCTGCTTCTTTAGGGTTTGTTTGGAAGGTCCAGCTGACTCATCTCAACATTTATATAAATGATGGTCAATGTTCTGCGTCTGAGCACATGGATCCTGAGACTGGAAACTTTGAATAAACCCAAGTGCTATTAAGCAGAGTGAGTAAATAGTGAAAGCCATTTGCGCTGAGAGTGTGTGTCTGGAAAGAAAGGCAGAAACTCTCCAGATTTCTTCCAGTAATGTCGAAGTTTTTATCCCAATGTCACAAAGAAACACCAGTGGCTTACCCAAGATGACCTCCAAAGACCTGAAAGCATTTACTGAAAGAGCTGTGTTTTCATAACATCTGTTTTCAAGAAAAAGTGAAGGGCAGCTTTCTACATGGTCAAAAACCAGTTGAGAAAGAAATACAATTGAATACCAATGGGAACTGTGATGAATCGTGAAAAAAATGAATAGATAAATATGGTCATTCAAGAGTTAGGTCTGGATAGAGCAGTAGATTTCAAGGTTAGAATTCAATTTATCTGCAGTGTGTCAGAAGGAAAAAGAAAAAGGACTAGTATAGGAATGGAGCCTATTACTGATCCTCTCATCTTGTTCCTGGATGAGCCCACAACTGGATTGGACTCAAGCACAGCAAATGCTTACCTTTTTGTTCCCGAAAAGGATGTCTAAGCAGGGATGAACAATCATCTTCTCCCCATTCATCAGCCTCGATATTCCATCTTCAAGTTGTTTGATAGCCTCACCTTATTGGCCTCAGGAAGAGGAATGTTCCATGGGCCTGCTTAGGAGGCCTTGGGGTACTTTGTGTCAACTGGTTACCACTATGAGTTCAATAATAACCCTGCAGGCTTCTTCCTGGGTGTCATTAATGGAGATTCACTGCTGTGGTATTAAACAGAGAGGAAGAAGACTGTGAAGCCACGGAGACGATAGAGACTGCTAAGAGAGGTAAGCCACTCACAGAAAAATTAGCTGAGTTTATGTCAACTCCTCCTTCAACAGAGAAACAAAAGCTGAATTAGATCAACTCTCAGAGAGTAAGAAAAAGAAGAAGATCTCAGCTTTCAAGGTCACCTATGCCACCTCCTTCTCTCAGATGTGTTTTCATACATTTATTCAAAAACTTGCTGGGTAAATCCCAGGCCTCTATAGCTCAGGTAATTGTCACAACCATACTGAGGCTGGTTATAGGTGCTGTTTACTTTGGGCTAAAAAATGATTCTACTGAAATCCCGAATAGAGCCAGGGTTCTCTTCTTGACCACCAGCCAGTGTTTCAGCAGCATCAGTCATAGAGCTCTCTTTGTGCTAGAGAAGCTCTTTATACACAAATATATTAGTGGATACTACAGAGTGTCATCTTATTTCTTTGGAAAACTGTTATCTAATTTACTACCCAGCAAGATGTTACCAAGTATTATACTTACCTGTATAATGATACCTGCATTATAAAAATAATGCTGTATAATAATCCTAATCTTGTTAGGATTAAATACAAAGGTGGACACCTTCTTCATCATGATGTTTACTCTCATGATGGTGACTTATTTGGCACTGGCCATAGCAGCAGGTCAGTGTGGTTTCCATAGCAATGCTTCTCATGACCATCTCTTTTGTGTTTATGATGATTTTTTCAGGTCTGTTAGTAAATCTCGCAACCATTGCATCTTGGCTGTTATGGTTTAAGTACTTCAGCATTCTGGTTTTACAGCTTTGCTGCCTAATGAATTTTTGGAACAAAACTTCTGCCCAGGACTCAGTGAAATAGTAAACAATACGTGTGGCTACCCAATGTGTACTGGCAAGGAATATTTAACAAACCATGGCATCAATGTCTTACCCTGGGGCTTGTGGAAGAATCATATAGCCTTGGCTTGTACGATTGTTATCTTCCTGATTTGCCTACCTAAAATTGTTATTTCTTTTAAAATATTCTTAAATTTCCCTTTAATTTACTATGACTTGTCCTCGCATAAAAAATAAGACCATGATTTTTAAAAAATAAAGAAAAAGGAAAAGAATAACTTGATGAGTATTGAGGGACAGTATAGCCCCCTGTTATACACGGTTTCACTTTCTATGGTTTGTTATCCATGGTCAACCAAGGTCAAAAATATCCCATGAAAAATTCTAGAATCAACAGTTCATAGGTTTTCAATTGCAGCCATTCTGAGTAGCCTGATGAAATCTCAAGCCTTTCTGCTCTGTCCCGCCTTGGTTCAGTGAATCCACGCTATACACGCTGCTCACCCCTCAGTCACTTAGTCGCTATCTCTGTTATCAGATCCACAGATCTCAAGAAGAAGAAGGGTGAGTACAGTAAAATCACATATTTTCAGAGAGAGAGACCACATTTACATAACTTGTATTATAGTATATTGTACATTGTTATAATTGTTCTATTTTATTAGCTATTGTTAATTTCTTACTGTAGCTAATTTACAAATTAAACTTTATCATAGGTATGTATTATATAGGAAACACATAGTCGGTATAGGGTTTGCTACTATCTGCAGTTTCAGGCATCCACTAAGGGGCTTAAAAAGTATCCCCCACAGATAAGAGAGAAGTATTATATGCATACATCTGTAAAACCATTTCCATAATTGAAATAAATGTATTATTTTGGCTTTTTTTGTTTTTCTAATACATTAATTTCTGACTTTATATTTAGTAGTATGTACTTACATTTGTGTGATATGTATTTTATTCTTTGTCTAGTTGCTTATGTGAAAATTGGTACATTTATTTTTAACATTTATTTAATCTTTAAAAATAAAATCAATTCTCATTTATGTTCTATAAAGTCACCTCAAACACCGAATTAGTGAATTTGGAACCATTGTTCTTAGAAGGAAATATAGAGTTAGGCTCATGTGCGCCTCAGGGCACAATATTTTTGTCAAATGATCAGTAAGTCGCCTTGTTCTATGTGTGTTTCTATTTAAAGACATCTTTAAAATATGTATTGTTGATTCGTTGGCATTGAACTCATGGCCAGTAGCACTGTCACTTGTGCCTAACACGTACTTCCTCCGTACTGCACAGTACAGTCTTTGCTCGCTTAGAAATGCTAGACAGCACCGCAACATTATGGTTGGGGGCTGTTTTAAACAGTGAAAACACCAACAAAAAACACGAAAGTGTGAAAAATGCAATACTAGATAGATCATGGAAAGGGCACGCACTGTCTGAGAGCTGAAACAAGAAAGCAGGCATTGTTGCCTTGCTCAGCCTCAGTGGGGAGCAAATCATTGGGTGATTCAGTTTCCACTGCTCAGTGCATGTCCACAGATGACTACAGTTGGGCTGTGAGTACTGATTCAGGGGTTACACATGAATTTTAGGAAGTAGGCAGGTTTGCAAATACAAAATCCACCAAGAATGAGGATTACTGTAGCTAACTCATTTAGGGTTATGTTACACTTCTGAGCTATAGACAAGGCCATTCTTCTAGGGGGACATTTACAGTAATAAGAATCTGTAACTCCTCACTCACTGCCTCAATTTTGGTTTCCTGGGTCCTGATGCTACGAAAGTGTCCTAATTTCATCACTTACCTCTGTTTAGATCATAGTACAGACAGCCCATCTGTGAGGGTTTTAGACAGCCAATACCCTGGTGACATCGTAGAAGACAACCTGGGCCTGAAGAGTTAAGACCTGAGGGCTGAATCCTGGCTTGGTCCATCTTGTACTACAAGCATTTAAGCAGAGGGTGGAGGCTTTGGGGCAGAATGGAAGAAAATGCTGGAATTGAATTTGAATTCTATCTCTGTCTCTAACTTGCTGAATACATTTAGCTAAGTTACTTAATTGCTCTGGGCCTATTTCTTCTCTGCAAAATGTCTGAGCCCACCAGGCTGTCAGAGAGACCAAAGGAAGTAGTGGTGTTGGGAAATATTTGGAAAGCCATAAAGATCTGTGTAAACGCAAGATGGAAAGTCATTGTTGTCATGATGTTAATTAATGCAGTCGCAGCATGCCACTCTCTGACCTGATCCCCACAGTGTGGGTCCACCTCACTTGGGCCCTGTCATTTCAGAACCTAAAGAGAAGCAAGCCTGGGCCAGCCAACTCAGGATAAGAGGAAGAGACTGAGGCTTAGAGAGGAGGAGAAACGGCTGTGGGAAGCTCCAATCCACAGCCAGAACTGATTGACCCAATTCAACTCGGAGAGGCCCAGGGCTCTAGTTAGAGCAAGGCGGAGGCCCTGGGACCACCATGAGACCTCATGAAGCTTTGGCCACCCCAAGCCCATAAACCTGTTTCCTTTGCCTCCCAGCACCATGAGTGCCAAGGAGGATGCCAGGTGGCTCCGGTGGGTGACTCAGCAGTTTAAGACCATTGCAGGAGAAGATGGGGAGATCAGCCTGCAAGAATTCAAATCAGCTCTGCATGTGAAAGAGGCAAGTGTTGGACCAAGGCGGAAGCCCTGCATTTATTGTTATGTGCCCTGGTTCTCAGGGCATAGCCCTTACAAGGAGGGAAAGGGAGCTCCCTGGGGTTCCTGAGGTCTCCACCTTGTAGCAGGGCTGGCGGGATGTTTCTGGCACCCTCCCATTCCTCTTAGAAGCCATGGCCTCCTGGGTCTTCGAAACAACACATGAAGTTGGAAGTCAGTAGCTTGTCAAATCTTAAGCATTATGATTAACCTCACAATTTCCACTAGGCTCATGGGCAGAGCGGATGCTCTGACTTAAGCTTCCTCTCAAGATAAGCTTGTCAATGGTCTATAACCATTAAAGCCCTGTCTGCCGTGGCACACTGTTCCTAGTCCTCCAGGCTCCACAGCTACCCTGCCAACCCCACACAGCCTGCATGCCCTGACACACAGGAGACATCAGCAGAGAAGGGAGGACTGAGCCTAAAACGCCAGCCTCTCCCAGCTGTCCTCGGGACTGGCATTGAATAGTGGCCTGGTCCTTGACAGGGACTAGCCGATGAGCATCTGAATGCCCTGCTTGAATCAGAAGGCCCCTCCCCTGCTGGTCTTGGGGATACTACTCAGAATTCTAACGCCACGCCTCCTCCCACAGCAAATATGAAGAAGGAAAAAATCCCATTCTGCCTAATGAGATAATCTCATCCAAATGGGAGGGTGTAAAACATCTTAAGACAAAGAGCATTCGGGATGGTAGAGACTGATAAAAGTACTACCCAGGGATTCTGGGGATGAAGAAGAAAGCCAAGGCAAAGTTGTCAGTCCATAGCAGCCTTCGGCCTATACCTCATACTTGTGAGCCCCTCATGGTTTTATTAAGTCAGACACTAGAGCTCCACAGGGTCCTCCCCCTGCCTTGAGGGGAGCATCCCAGGACACAGCATCTTTGGGTCACCCATCCAAGCCTGTCTTCTTAATTTCTGTGCTCCCAGGGTCTAACACCAGGCCTGGCAGGCAGAGGCTACACAGCGCAAGACTGCTCAGTGAATGAATGAGGGAACTGGTGATTCAGAACAAAACTTGGCTGGGCATGGTAGCTCATGCCTGTAATCCTAGCACTTTGGGAGGCCGAGGTGGGCGGATCACGAGGTCAGGAGATCGAGACCATCCTGGCTAACACGGTGAAACCTCATCTCTACTAAAAAATACAAAAAATTAGGCGGGCGTGGTGGCGGGCACCTGTAGTCCCAGCTACTTGGGAGGCTGAGGCAGGAGAATGGCGTGAACCCAGGAGGCAGAGCTTGCAGTGAGCCAAGATCACGCCACTGCACTCCAGCCTGGGCGACAGAGCGAGACTCTGCTTTAAAAAAAAAAAAAAAAAAGAACAAGCCTTAAGTATAAAATGTAGGCACCCTTAAGAACAAGCAAAAGAAAGGACTCAGATCTTCCAGTGAAATCTGTAAGTCCTTCCCAGATTCACTCATCCCTTGCACTCACCCCAAGTGGGGTGAGACAGGGCTGGAAGGAGCCTGCAGGAGGACCCTCTGTCTGACCCTTTCCCATGTTGGTTAAGGGGCCACCCAGAGGCTGAGATTTAAAGGCTGGTGGGGGTGATTGTATGTAGGGGGCAAAGAGCCCACACAAATTACAAAGCCCAGTGCCTGAAGGGGGCCTGAAGCCCAAATCAAGCCCATCCTTACTGCAGGGATCGGAACAGGTCTTCCACTAGAGCGGATCACAATGGGTGTTCAGGCACCTGAGTCCTGCCTGAATACCACCACACCACGGTGCAGCCCCCCACCACCACCCCAGACACAGGGAGATAGTGAATGAATTCAAAGTCCAGGCCCTGCGGCCACAGTTGTGCTGTCTTCCACCCTTCTTGCCCACAGTCCTTCTTTGCAGAGCGATTCTTTGCCCTATTTGACTCCGATAGAAGTGGCACCATCACCCTCCAGGAGCTGCAGGAGGCACTGGCCCTGCTCATCCACGGCAGCCCCATGGACAAACTCAAATTCCTCTTCCAGGTGTATGACATCGATGGTAAGGGCTCTTCCTGGGTGTGGGCTCGGGTGGGGAGAGCAGTGGGGGCCTCAGTGAGAACCGGCCATTTCACCTTGGCAGGCCTGGAGGTGCCATCCCGGCCTCCTGAGCCCAGCCTGGGACTGGTTTCTCCAGGTTCTCAGGGCATAGCCCTTACAAGGAGGGAAAGGGAGCTCCCTGGGGTTCCTGAGGTCTCCACCTTGTAGCAGGGCTGGCGGGATGTTTCTGGCACCCTCCCATTCCTCTTAGGAGCCATGGCCTCCTGGGTCTTCGAAACCCGGGCTGACACTTCATTCCCTCTCATCTCTCCCCTAGTCCCCAGTCTCTCTGTCTGATCCCTGCCTCCCTTTCTGGGGCAGTGGGGAGAAAAGGGGGTACTCTGGCACAGGAGACAAATGCCTTCTATTCAACTTACCAGAGGCCAGAAACTTCTTTTGTTCTTTTCTATGTTTGAAAAAAAAAATCTGTTGTTTTTTCCTTTTCATCGCAGTATAAGCTCACTATGAACATTGGAGACAATACAGAGTGGTATAAGAAAGAACACAAAAATCACCCGTAACATTTTGCTATATTGCCTTCTAACTGGTTGCACATACACACCCCACACACCTTTTTTTTTAACAAAATGGGATTATACTATATACATACTGCCTTTTTTCACTTACAAAAATGAACATTTTGAAATGTAAAAATATATTGCTTTACAGTATCATTTTTATCGTGGTAAAATATACATAATGTAAAATGTGCCATCTTAACCATTTTTAAGTGTACAGGTCAGTGGCATTAAATACATTCACATTCCTGTACAACCATCACCACCCTCCATCTCCATAACCTCTTCATCCTTCCATTGAAACTCTGTGCCCACTGAACACTGATTCCCCATTCCTCCTCCCCTAGTCCCTGGCAACCACCATTCTATTCATACATTCTGTCTCTAAGAATCTGACTTCTCTAGGCACCTCATCTAAGTGGGATTATACAATATTCGCCATTTTGTATCTGGCTTATGTCACTTAGTATAGTATCTTCAAGCTTCATCCGTGTCATGGCATGTGACAGAATTTTAATTCCTTTTTAAGGCTGAATAATATTCCATTGTAGGTATATGCTATATTTTGTTTATCCGTTCACTAATTAGTGGACATTTGGGCTGTTTCCACCTTTTAACTATCGTGATCAACGCTGCTATGAACATCGGTGCACAAATATCTGTTTGAGTTCCTGCTTTCAATTATTCTGGGTATATATCCAGAAGGGGAATTGCTTGATGACATGGTAATTCTATTTTTAACTTTTTAAGGAACTGCCTTACTGTTTTCCACAGTGGCTGCATTATTTTACATTCCTACCGGTAATGTACAGGTGGTCCAAGTTCTCCACATTCTTGCTAACACTTATTTTCTGCATTTTTTTTTTTTTCTGAGATGGCGTCTCGCTTTGTCACCCAGGCTGGAGAGCCGTGGCATGATTTCAGCTCATTGCAGCCTCCACCTCCCAGGTTCAAGTGATTCTCCAGCCTCAGTCTCCTGAGTAGCTGGGACTACAGGTGCCTGCCACCATGCCCACTAATTTTTGTATTTTTCGTAGAAACAGGGTTTCACTATGTTGGCCAGGCTGGTCTCGAACTCCTGGCCTCAAGTGATCCACCCGCTTTGGCCTCCCAAAGTGCTGAGATTACAGGCGTGAGCCACTGTGCTTGGCCTTCTATTCTGCTTTTTGATAACAGCCATCCTAATGGGTGAGAAGTGGTAACTCACTGTACTTATAGTGTCATTTTTAGTGGCTGCATTATACTCCACTGTACGTATAATGCAGCATCGTGTAGTATTTGACTCTAAGCACAGCTACCTAAGTTCAAATCTCAGTTCCATCACTTATTATATGATCTTAGACAAGTTGCTTAACTTCTCTGTACCTCAATTTATTTATCAAATAGGAATTATGATAATAATATTTCATACTCATGGGGTTGAGAGGAAGGTTAAATTAGTTAACTTATGCACAATGGGGAGCCATCAAAAAGTGTTGAGCAAGGGATTCACAGGGATGGACCTGCCTTCTGAAAAGCTTTTCTTCAGCAATGTTCACTTTGCTGCCCTGATGCAGGAGGGCAGGAAACAGGTAGCTGGCTTCACCCAGGGATGGGATATTCTTAGAGTCAGTAGAATGAAAGGTTACAGGAAGAAGGAAGGAGAATGTGTGTGTGAGAATTATTGTGAAGGATGACCCTGGATTTGAAATTGGCCAACAGAGAGATTAAAGCAGATAGAAGAGGCCATGAAGGGGCCAGGGGGAGACTGGTCCTCTGGATGAGTCCAGAAACCTGCTGCCATCGTGGCTCTTCACTAGGAAAGCAGAACGGGAGGTGTGACTGGAGAGTGGTATAATATACTCTAATAGATTTTGCATCATAATGTGATTATGGACTTTGGCTTGGGCCGAAGTCACAACACTAATGAGAATTTCCATGTATATGCAGTTTCTGTCTTCCAGATACTGCATGAGGTGTTTTACCATCATCTAGTTTGCTTGAACCAGTTCTGAGAGGGAGAAATGATTGCTCTCATTTTAGAGATAAGCAAAGTGAGGTCCACTACCGCAGAGGACTTAGAGCCCACTATTGCACAGTTAAGGAGGGGCAGGAGCAGGATGCCACACTGGGTGTGTCCACATTCAAAGCAGGCCCAGAAATCATTAATCATGGGCTCTGCTGCTCAGGAAGAATAAAATAAAAACGGAAAAATCTCATCTCTGTTGGTAGATTTGGCTTGCTTATCCCATCACTTTCAACCACCCATGTTTACATAAGGCCACACCACTGGACTAGAATGGCCACAGAATAGCTGTGGCCCCTCTCAGGACAACATGATGAACAGAGCATTTGCTCCAAGTTGAACAAGGCACACTCCCTCAGCACTAACCCACATATAGTGTGCCTTTGGATAATTGAGGCTGTGGGCACACAGCCCCTTATAGACTAAGTAAGCAGGTGTATTTTCTGGGCAGATGGTCTTGGAAGTTGAGTAGTATTTAGGAAGCTACAGATTTTGGAGACAGGCATCCACTGAAGCCAAAGATTCTCCGCCCGTGGGGAGGCGTCCATTGCTGTTGAGCTAGGCAGTCGGGAATCGTGGAAGGTTTCTGAGCTGAGGGTGGCATTTGGTCCTTCAGTTGCATGGTCTATACCCGCAAGGAGAGCTGATGAGCAGAAAGCTGGAGGTGGGTAAACAGAAGAGGCCCACCACTTCTTGCAGTGTGTGCATGGCAGGGGGCATCTGCAGGTACAGAGTGGGGTGCTGGGGCAGGCTCCCACGCGGCTTCATCCCCACTCGGGACAGGCAGCGGCTCCATTGACCCGGATGAGCTGCGTACTGTGTTGCAGTCGTGCCTGCGCGAGAGCGCCATCTCGCTGCCCGACGAGAAGCTGGACCAGCTGACGCTGGCGCTCTTCGAATCCGCCGACAAGGACGGCAACGGGGCCATCACCTTCGAGGAGCTCCGGGACGAGCTGCAGCGCTTCCCCGGAGTCATGGAGAACCTGACCATCAGGTACGGCCAGGTCTCTGGCATTGGCACTGTCCGCGGCAGCGTTAGACTCCTGGTCGGAAGTGTGGCAGGAACTCACCGCGGATCCGCCCCGCCCCGCCCCGCCCCGCCCCTCCACTGCCAGTTTAACCCACTCTTGAGTGTCCTGCAGGGCAGCTATCTTCATTGCCTCCACTTCCTGCAGTGTCTGCAGAATCAACTCACGGTATGAGGCACCTACTGTGTGCTGAGCACTTTTGCATATATACCAGTGCATTTTATAGCAATACTCATTTTAAAAAGGAAGTTACTTCGCCTGAATTAAGTTGCCTAGGATCACACAAATAATTAACAAAGGTAGTTATTTATGCAATAAATGTTTAAGCAACTTCTATGCCCCGGCACTGTTCTGAATAATGCAGTGAATGAGGTCTCCACCCTGCTGGTACTCCGTTCCAGGCGGAGAGACAGGTCATTCACACCAATAAACAAACAAACTAGAGAAGCACAAAATTAATAAGTGCTGTGGAGAAAATAAGAGTGTAACAACAAGACCCAAGTCTGTCCGAATCCAGGCTCTGAATAGAGCCGGTTTTGTAGTTCATTCTTCCTGTGAATTAACTTCTTTTTTGTTTTTTTTTTTTCTGAGACTGAGTCTCACTCTGTCACCCAGGCTGGAGTGCAGTGGCACGATCTCAGCTCACTGCAACCTCTGCCTCCTGGGTTCAAGCGATTCTCCTGCCTCAGCCTCCCGAGTAGCTGGGATTACAGGCACCAGCCACCACGCCCGGCTAGTTTTTATATTTTTAGTAGAGACGGGGTTTCGCCATGTTGGCCAGGCTGGTCTCGAACTCCTGACCTCAGGTGATCCACCCGCCTTGGGTTCCCAAAGTGTTGGGATTACAGACGTGAGCCCCCGCGCTGGGCACCTGCGTATTAACTTTCTTGGGGCTTACTTACCAAAACATATCTCAGATTCTTCCATCCTTTTCGATTGCCTCTTTTAAAATTGGAAAGTAAAGAGAAGTAATAAAAATAGCCATGGTTGTGGCATTAGGCAGACCGGAGTCCCCTTTCAACTCCACAGAGCTGTGCGACTGTGACCAAGCCACTTGACCTCTCTGATTCCTGGTGTGAAGAAAGCCGGCCTGCTTGCCAGACTTGGCTGGCCACAGCTGGAGGGGGTCTTTAAGTTTAGACATGGGTGGTCCCCACCCCACCGCTCCCCTCTGAGCGGAGCCCGCCTCTCTTTCACAGCGCTGCCCACTGGCTGGTGGCCCCCGCCCCCTGCCCACGCCCACACCGGCCGCGCCAGCTGACCCGCGCCTACTGGCACAACCACCGCAGTCACCTGTTCTGCCTGGCCGCCTATGCAGGCCTCCACGTGCTGCTCTTCGCCCTGGCGGCCGGCGCACACAGTCACCTCGGTGCCAGCGTCATGGTGGCCAAGGGCTGCGGCCAGTGCCTCAACTTCGACTGCAGCTTCATCGTGGTAGGCTCTGCCAGTATACAGTGCTCTGAAAATGTTAGAAGCCGAAGTGGGCTCCTCCTAGACAGAGCGACCCACAGAGGACACCTGAAATGCCAGGGCAGGGTGACACCTCAGAAATCAACTGGGCCAATGCCCAGAGGTGGAGGATGCCGCCCAGAGAGGAACAGTACCTTGTCCACAGTCACACAGTTAGTAAATAATAACATAGCTGGCAATTTTGTGCACTATGTACCAGGCATGGTGCTGAGCACACTCCATTTGATCTTCACGACTCCCCTATGGTAGACCCCAGTGCAGGTCCGCCTTCAAGAGGAAATCCTAGAAGAAGCCTTGAATACCAGACCATGGAGTTGGAATGTGGTTCTCTGGCTCCTGGATGAGGTCTCTAAGAGGTGTTTTTTTTTTTTTTTTGAGAGGGAGCTTCGCTCTTGTCTCCCAGTTGCAATGGCGCAATCTCAGCTTGCTGCAACCTCTGCCTCCCAGGTTCAAGCGATTCTCCTGTCTCAGCCTTCCCAGTACCTGGGATTACAGGTGACCACCGCTGTGCCCGGCTAATTTTTATATTTTTAGTAGAGATGGGGTTTCACCATTTTGGCCAGGCTGGTCTCGAACTCCTGACCTCAGGTGATCCACCCTCCTCGGCCTCCCAAACTGCTGGGATTACAGGCATGAGCCACCATGCCTGACCTCTAAGAGTTTTTGATCACACAACTCCTACCATTAAAACAAAACATATGCTTATATGCATGCCCTATTATCATTAGCTAATAGACTAATGGCACAAAGTAACTACAGGGGAAGATTCATCACTGATGAGCAGGGATGCCCATCTCTAGATCAGATACGCTTCTGGATATCAGCTTCTTGTTAGAGTGGGTTTTGTAGGTTTTATTTTAAATTTATTTTTGTGATTTTTAATTGCTAATTTTAATTTTTGTGGGCACATAGTAGGTGTAGATATTTATGGGGTACATGGGATGTTTTGATACATGGAATGTTTTGATACCTGGGATGTTTTGATACATACAATGTGTCATAATCACATCTTGCAAAATGGGGTACCCATCCCTAGAGTGGGTTTTGTGTTAACAGCTCAACGAGCTGACAAAGACTTCATTCCAGGAGTGGGAGACGTGTGATTTATTTTCTTGGTCATTTGCTCTTGCATTACTAGCACAACTGTTAATCTGTGGTTTCTCTGCTGGGAAACTTTTAAAGCTACTTGTCCTTCCTGTGAGGAGTAGTTAGCTTAGTTTTGGTAAAGTCAAATACTGTACCCTACAAGTCCACATCCTTGGCAAACATAAATATACTGAAAGCAAATGAGCAATGAGAGAACCCTGGTCAACCACTCTGCATTTGGGAAAGTCTGGTCCTCATGCAAGGCACTTCGAGAACTAACACGGCACGTGCCCATCTGACATATGGACTAAATGAGGACACCAAGTCAACAGAGATATTTTATTTATTTGAGACAAGGTCTCTCTCTCTCACCCAGGCTGGAGTGCAGTAGAGTGGTCATAGGTTGTTGTAACCTCAAACGCCTGGGCTCAAGCAATCCTCCTGCCTCAGCCCCCTAAGTAGCTAGGATTACAGGTGCGTGCCACCCTGCCCAGCTAATTAAACAATTTTTTTTTCTATAGAGACAGGGGTCTCGCTGTGTTGCCCAGGCTGGTCTCAAACTCCTAGGCTCCAGTGATCCTACTGTCTCAGCCTTCCAAAGTGCTGGGATTAGTGGAGAGAGCCACTGTGCCTGGCCCATGTATTAAATATTAGTGAAAGCATAGATGTTTCTCATGTGTTTAGATAAAAATCAATACACATAGACATTCTGTAACTTTCTCTTCCCACGGCAATTCTGGAGACTCTCCTCTAGTGGTCTCAGGTGTGAATCCAGGGAAGCAGCAAGGCATGGGGGCAGGGGAGTTTGGTGAGTGTCCTGTTCAGAAAGCACAGCTAGCTCGGGAGGATGCAGGGAGGTGGCTGGGAAAAGAGGGCAAGACAGACAGAGAGTGAGGCAGGGCTCTCTCCCACTCTGCCTGGCCAGGTGCTGATGCTCAGACGCTGCCTCACCTGGCTGCGGGCCACGTGGCTGGCTCAAGTCCTACCACTGGACCAGAACATCCAGTTCCACCAGCTTATGGGCTATGTGGTGGTGGGGCTGTCCCTCGTGCACACCGTGGCCCACATTGTGAACTTTGGTGAGTGATCTGGGCAGGGTTGGGTCGGGGAGAAGCTTGAGCAGCCTCAAGTCCAGAATGCGGGGCCCAGCCCCTATGTGTACTGCCTGCCCAAAGGGCAGAGAAGGAGTGCCCTGAATAAGCCAACGCTCTGGACAAAAGTTTCTGCCTGTGCTAGTATCTGATGGTGCAGGGTGGGGATTCCAAAGGGAAGGTGGAGTGGGAAGAACTGGTCTTGCGGTCACTCAACCTTTCCGAGCTTGTTTTCAGTGCTCCAGGCTCAGGTGGAGGCTAGCCCTTTCCAGTTCTGGGAGCTGCTGCTCACCACGCAGCCTGGCATTGGCTGGGTACATGGTTCGGCCTCCCCGACGGGTGTCGCTCTGCTGCTGCTCCTTCTCCTCATGTTCATCTGCTCCAGTTCCTGCATCCGCAGAAGTGGCCACTTTGAGGTGCCGCAGTCCCTGCCCTTTTGCTTCCCCCAAGGCCAGGGTTCTACTTTCATTTCTTTCCGTGTCCCCTCTGATTTACTGCAGAGCCCAGGAAGGTCCCAAGCTGGTCTGCCTATTACTTGCATGTGATTTGGAACCTGTCGCTGGGTTCTGCCATTGGACTGTGGTTTATGTCTGCCAAATGTAGATGTTTTGCCGTGGAGGAGTCTGCCTCTTTACTGGCTTATCCCTTTAGCCTATTTGGATTAAGTGGGCTTAAAACAGCACAGGGAGGGGATGGACAATAGGCTCAGCAAGTTTTGAATCCCCACTCCACTGCTTACTGGTCACTCAACCTTTCCAAGCCTCAGTTCTCTCATCTGTAAAATGGAGGTGTAATTCTCTATGTTATTTTAGGAATTACAGGCGATAATACATGTAAAACCACTAACTGCATACCTAGCACACAGGTGCTCTGAAAATGTTAGTTCCATCTTTGCTTCTGTCTCTCCAGCGTCCTCAAGACGCAGAAAGTCACAGAGGACTTGGTTTGGAGAGCTTGACTATCTCCTGGCCTGGCCACATCAGAAATAGATATATACTGAGCACCTACCTACTCTGGGCCAGCAAGAAGCCTTTGAAGTAGGAATCAGAATCCTCCTTTGACCGATGAGGAATTTGACACTCAGAAAAGTAACGAAATTGCTCAACATCCCAAAGCTTTAGCGAGTGCTAAAATTGTCTTCTGCTATTTCTTCTCCACTCCTAGGAAGCCACTGCTGTCTTTCCTTTCTTCCTTCTGAGAGTGGGTCAGGGGGTAGGGATACTGACGCTCATGATCCCTGTGGGGCACTCCACTCTGCCCAGAACCTCCCGAGGCAGATATTTCAGATGTTTGCCTCTGGTATCAGGAATCTTCCCTTACAGCCTCCTTTGGCCAAGCCCCCAGAAAAATAAGCTTCCTAACCCCAACCTCTTACCCAACTCCATCCCCGGGAGAGAGTCAAGGCTCTGGGCACTGTCCTGGCTTTGTGGATAACCCTGAGTTCTGGCTCTGTTCCACCCCCCAGGCCTTGAGTTCTGGAAGTTTACTGCCCCTCTACCCCCACAGGTGTTCTACTGGACTCACCTGTCCTACCTCCTCGTGTGGCTTCTGCTCATCTTTCATGGGCCCAACTTCTGGAAGTGGCTGCTGGTTCCTGGAATCTTGTTTTTCCTGGAGAAGGCCATCGGACTGGCAGTGTCCCACATGGCAGCTGTGTGCATCATGGAAGTCAACCTCCTCCCCTCCAAGGTACAAAGGGCTGCGGGGAGCCTTTCCAACTCCTCCAAGGGACAGTTTGTGGGGTAGAACAGTTGGGTACCCCATCAGACCCCCAAGGAAATAGGGAATCGTGTAGCTGCAGCCCCGTTACTATGGAGGAGACAAGCAAAATGGAAGACCCAGTCCAGCCCTCCAGGAGGGAGACTTTAGGAAGGTGAATGGCAGGGCAGGCAACACACCTCTAAAATCCAGTTTTGGGGAGAACATTCTCCTTCAGCTCAGTAAGCATTAGTGCCTACAGGGTACCAGGCCCTGAACTAGGTTACAGAGAAACAGAGAAGGTTTTGCACTGTCCTGCTTTCTAGGGGAGCCAGCCCTTTCATTACAGTGCAGGGCTGTGTTGCTGGAGGTGTTAAACCCTTTGTCCTTTGGGAGGTCAGAGAAAGCTTCAGAATAAGGGAGAAGATGCCATATCAGGGTTTTGAGGGATGAATAGAAGTTTGTTGGATAGAGAAGACAAGGAAGGGTATTGCTGGCAGGAGGAACCGCATGGTAAAGACACAGAATTTGAAAGGGTATACTGTGCTTGGGTGACCACAGGTAATTAGGCATAGCTGGAGCCAAGTTTCCAGGAGGAAGCCAGAGAGGTGAGTAAGGCCTGCTCATGAAGGGCCTCCTGAGCTGGGACACCCACCCTGCAGGCCATGGGGAACCCCTGAGCATGCTGGGAGGAGATGGTGGTATTAAGCTGGGACCATTTATACTCTAGTTAGATTTCTTTAGTTGCTCTGTGGAAGGTGACTTGGAGGGGGCTTGTGGGGAGGTTCTTGCAAATACAAAGATGAGAGTTCATGAGGGCCTTGACACTGAGGCAGTGGCCATGGGATGTAGGCAGGTACACATCACAGAGTGACTCAAGAAGCAACTGGTTATGTTTTGTGGCACCAGAGAGGATGGAGTCTAGGACGTCTCCCAGGTGTCTGAGTGGTATCATCTATAGAGAAAAGGAAGGCAGTTCTAGGTGGGCTCAGCTCTGGACACACTGCATTGGAGGACCTGGGAGGCTGAAGAATGAGGCTGTGCTGTGTGTCTAGGCTCTGGCATCCAACAGCCTCAGCTGCATTCAGATCCCACTGTTTCTTACCCGGTGGCCTTGGGAAGTTATTTAACCTCTCTGAGCCTCGTCTTCTTCTCCCTAAAGTAGAGAGAAGATAATACCCGCCTCATACAATTGCTGTGAGGCCTAGAGATAGCACAGTGCTCCGAAGCAATTGTCTGGAAGGATGTTGTTGTCCAAGGAGAGATGCCCATTGGTGGTTGGAATGCTGGCCAAGCACTGGCTGAAGTTCCAAGAAAGGGCTGGAGCAGCCAGGGAGGCATCACAGGGACACGTCACAGAGGGTCCACTAAAAAGCAGTGCTTACACCCTGAGAAGCAGGGTAAAACCAGGGGCCCCGCTTCAGATGCAGCCTGGCTGCCCCCTCTGGGATTGTTGCCCACTTCCAGATCGGCAGGTTGGCTGCTAAGGTGGGCCCCCACTCAGAAGCACAGAAGAGTGTCGTGTCTCGGGGCATGCCTGTTTTATGGAGGAGGAGGGCAGCCCAGCCTCTGCCCTCTTATCCTGGAGCCCCTGGTGGCTTTGGGCCTCCAGGAATGATACTGATCTCCTTCCTCTTTCCCAGGTCACTCATCTCCTCATCAAGCGGCCCCCTTTTTTTCACTATAGACCTGGTGACTACTTGTATCTGAACATCCCCACCATCGCTCGCTATGAGTGGCACCCCTTCACCATCAGCAGTGCTCCTGAGCAGAAAGGTAATGGTGACCTTCTCCAGTCACTCTGCACATAGTCACTGAGTTCCCGTTGTGGGCCAAGTACAGGCTGGGAACTCGGAACACAGCACTGAACAAGGCCAGAAACACAAAGTCAGCTTCAAAAAGCTCTCTTTGAAGTGGGAGCCGGCATGCAGACACCAATTGGCATGGCAAGGGCTGTACCAGTTGCACTGAAGTCTTACAGGGAGGACCTGGCTTGGTGGGGAGAAGCCTTTGCAGACACAGGGGCATTCAGCTGGACTTTGAATGGCTAGTAGGAGTTTACCAGATAGGGAAGGAGATGGGGAGGAGGCAGAGGGAAAAGCAGAAGTGAAAACATGAGCGCCTGGAGACTCAGAAGAGTCTCCTATAGCTAGAGCTATGGGGAGGGGGTGGGTGGGCAGGTGGAGTAGCAAGGAAAGAAGGGAGGGACATACAGAGAGAGAAAAAGAGTATGAAAGGCAGGTGGTGTTGCTGGCAAAGCCAGTTAGAGTTAGGATGGGACTAAGGAGGATTTCAGAAGCAAAGTTGGAATCCAGATGGATGGAGCAGCTAACTGGGAGCCATGAATGGTTGTTAAGCAGAGGAGTAGCTGGCTCAGGAGAGGATATAGGCGTTTTTAAGAGGGCTGTGATGGGAGACTAGGTTTTCCTACTCCCACCTGGACTTGGGCCTTATAGAGCCCCAAGGCAGCAGAATCCCTCACACCCTTCTCCTCCAGCCCTGACCCATTCCCACTGCTTTTTAGGTCCCCAGCACGCACAGAACAGTTCAGCTGATGCTTTTGCTCAGCTGTCCTCTGACTCTCACCCATGCACGCGCCTTCCTTCCAGTCCTAGGCTGTTTTTGGAGCTGCCACCTGGGCCCCTGCCCTTCTGGCCAGGCCAGTGATTGGCCTTCCCACCATGAGAGGTGCCTCCGAGTATGGCAAGGGTGGCTTGCACTGACATTTCCAACAGGGAAGGCCTTGAGTGACCTATTACAGTAAGACCCTTGCTTGGCCTCATGAGGGTTACCTGGCCCTGCGTGCTGGGGGTTCTCTGACTCATCCTGGTTACAAGCTTTAGTGTCACTCAGGATGCCTCCCAGACCCAGCCCAGCAGGACCCCTGGCCCAGATCCCTCAGCTCACAATGTAGACCCAAGGCCAGGGTTTCCATATGTGGGGCTGCATACCCCCTACCTTGGAATCACCTGAATTGTGCCCTCAATATACCATGGAACAAAGGTAGAGGTTGGAGAGGGTGAGGCTATTTTCTCCCTATTTTTTTCCTTTTCTTTTCTACTCTGTGAAGAACGTCTGTGCTCTCAGAGAACTCAGACAATATCAAAATATGTACAGAAGAAAATGAGAATCCTTCAAATAATTTTATCCAAGGGAAACCATTGCCAATTATTTGGTGAATAGGCTTCCAGCTCTCTCTCTCTATCTACCTGGCTAACCAGATGGAGAGATTTTGTATACATGGGCTCACACTAGAGGCAGTGTTTCATAGCAGTAGTATGTCATGGAGATCTTTGTATATCAGTGAAGATAGAGCTTTTCCTTTTTGTGCCTGCATGGTATTCCAGTGTATGGATACTAATATGGTTATTGACTATTATTAATATTATATGGGTGTGTCATGTATTTCACCCATTCTTTTTCTCCCCTAACTTTCCAAACTTGTTATATTTCACCAGTTCTTTTTTTTTTCTAGAGTCTCACTCTGTCACCCAAGCTGGAGTGCAGTGGCATGATCTCGGTTCACTGCAGCCTCTGCCTCCCGGGTTCTCCTGCCTCAGCCTCCCGAGTAGCTGGGATTACAGGCATGCGCCACCATGCACGGCTAATTTTTTTGTATTTTTGTATTTTTAGTAGAGTCGGGATTTCACCATGGTGGCCAGGCTGGGTCTTGAACTCCTGACCTCAGGTGATCCACCCGCCTTTCCCAAAGTGCTGAGATTACAGGCATGAGCCCGACCTTCACCATTTCTTGAAGGGATTTCTTCTGGGTCTCAGTTTGGAATCTGCCTGTCCTTGGACCCTGGGAGAGTCTCCTGCCCTGAGCTGAAAGGGTTCATGTAGGGGGCTGGTAAAAATACCAACTTTGTTTACAGAGCTTGTTTACTGGATTCAGGAGTGGGACTCAGTTTAGCAACTGTGGCTGAATGAATTCAACCACCATTGTTGGAGACTTCCTAGGTCTGAGTCATTGCTTGAGGCACTTCAGGGTACATTTATGTAGCCAAGGCATGCAAGCGCCTAAGGGTGCTGATGCCCAAATGAAGGAGGAAACTTCAGAAAGGTGGATGGAGCTAGGATCCTAGAACTTGAGCTCTAGTCCTGACTTTTCAATCCACTCCTCATAAAACTGCGAAGCACCTCTCTACGCCTCTGTAAAATACATGGTAACACCAGGTCATGAATTCCTTCATCAACTTGAACGGGACGTCTTTATTTTCACTAACCTCTAACTGAAATTTAGCATTTTCTTCAACGATAAATGTGAGTAACAAACCCCAGGAGCATTAATGATACCTCTGACTTTTTCACAGTGAAAACCATAGATGTCTTTCTATCGTGTTACAGCTGCGGCCGATGCTTCAAGAGTATTTATGCTCACTACTACTTCTGATTCCCAGGGCTCGTTGGGGCCTGCTAGAGCTCATTAATTCATGTATTAACAAAGAAGCACATGGATTCCTGTCACAATTTTTTTTTTTTAACATTTTGATAACTAATTATAACTGGATTCATATGTAATTTCTCTGTGTATTACTTTATGTCAAGCTTGTCCAACCCGTGGCCCTTGGGCCACATGTGGCCCAGGACAGCTTTGAAGGTGGCCCAACACAAATTCGTAAACTTTCTTAAAACATGATGAGATTTTTTTCTGTGATTTTTTTTTTCTGTTTAGTTCATCAGCTATTGTTAGTGTTAATATATTTTATGTGTGGCCCAAGACAATTCTTCTTCTTCCAGTGTGGCCCAGGGAAGCCAAAAGGTTGGCCATCCCTGTTTCATGTATTTAGACTCTTATTCTGAGAAGGAGACTATCCACTGCCTTTGCAGGACTACTAAAAGAATCCGTGGTTTAAAAAAAAAAAAAAAAAGGAAAAGGACAAGGACAAGGGTTCAAAGCAGGAGATCTCTTGCATCCTCCTCACTCTGATGTTGTGGATTCTATTTGGTACCACTCAGCAGACGAGTCACATCACCTCACACCACATTTCTGTAAGTCAATCATTCAACAGAGGACCTTAGTAATTACATTCCAGGCATGGATACCAGGAAAGCAGTTGCTACCACCATGGACTGAGCACCTACTGTGTGCAGAGCCATTGACTAGCAGGAGGGCCTGTTTTGGTGAGACCTTGGCCTGATGGAGGTGGCAGGGTCCCCACCTTTAGAAAATTCCTAGTGAGCTGCTCTGATCCTTTCTTTGGTGTAGGAGTCTGTACCCTTATTAAGCTCAGGTTGACTTCATCAAGAAAGATCTCAAGGTCTGTCCCAAAAAGATCAACTGTCTAAGTCCTGTGGCTGTGGCTGCTAGTTTGGTCCTGAGGAAGGACATTCAAACCAGGACTTGAAGGGCTGAGGCCCAGCACCAATCCCTCCGGTGGGGTGAGGCCTGCTCCCTGGTGCCGGTCACTATGGACCTCCTTTCCCCTCCCACTCTTCTCTTACTCAGACACTATCTGGCTGCACATCCGGTCCCAAGGCCAGTGGACAAACAGGCTCTATGAGTCCTTCAAGGTATCAGACCCCCTGGACTGTGGTTCCAAGAGGCTGTCGAGGAGTGTGACAATGAGAAAAAGCCAAAGGTTGTCCAAGGTAGGTGGCTACTGGAGAGAAGGGATCCAACCTGCTGGCAAGCCCACAGAGACCAAGTTGCCTCCTTCTTCTCAGTGAGTATCAATTATTGAGCAACTGCTGTATACACAAATGGCAGCACAAGGGGGTTAGGCAACTGCTGACTCCGTGGTTCAAGAACCTTCTCGAAGTCTTATCACTCCAGATCCTTCCCAGTCTGATGTCCCCCATTAGATGGGGGAGAGAGCAACAGAAAGAGAGTGGGAATTGAAATCAGAAAGACCCATCTCCAGGTCTCTGCTCTAATACTTTCTAACTGTGTGGCCTTGGGCATGTCCTTTGGTTTGTTCATCTATAAAATAGAAGTAGTTTCCTCTGTTACTTACCTTTCTCTTATGACTATTTAAAAAACCAACTGAATGAATGCACATAAAGTACTGCATGAACTAGGCAGCAGGGTCCAAGTGGACCCCCTCATCATCATCATCACCATCAGCAATGTTATTCTCTTTTGATCCTTGATGAAACCTATAAAGCTGATGAGCTGCTGGTGCTATCAAGGTTTTGGAGGAACAGAGAGAGACAGAGCAACTGCTAAAGAAATAAGAATAGACACTGAGGCTGAGGGTGGCTGAATTCAAACTAAGTAGACTGTGCCTCATGGCTGGGAGACAGGTTAACATATGAAAACCCTGCCATAGGAGACGTCCCCAGGCCTGGCCCAATCCTGCCTTGCCATTGGGGAATTTAAAGTCCAGGGTTGAAATCCAGGTGAGATCCTGCTTGGCCAGACCAGAGGACCTTTCCAGGACCACACCAGAAGCAAAGCTCTGGGATATGCAGGGGTAGGTAGGAAAAGCAGAACGCTCTCGGCTGTTAATCAGGGAAACTTCCTGAAGGAGGACGCTGACTTTCAAAATCAGATGAGTCATGGCACATTGTGGATCAGTGGGCTAGATACACTAAAAGCTGTTTCCTTGGGACCTCAGTCACCTCTGCCACTATAAATTGGCACAATCTTTTCTGGCAGGCAGCCTGGCCATATGTGTTAGCATTTTAAATATATATACCTACATGCCCAGCAACTCCATTTTAGAAATGTATTCTTTTTTTTTTTTTTTTTTGAGACAGAGTCTTGCCGTGTCGCCCAGCCTGGAGTGCAGTGGCATGATCTCGGCTCACTGCAAGCTCCGCCTCCTGGGTTCCCGCCATTCTCCTGCCTCAGCCTCCCGAGTAGCTGGGACTACAGGCGCCGGCCACCTCGCCCGGCTATTTTTTTGTATTTTTAGTAGAGACGGGGTTTCACCGTGTTAGCCAGGAGGGTCTCGATCTCCTGACCTCGTGATCCGCCCGTCTCGGCCTCCCAAAGTGCTGGGATTACAGGCTTGAGCCACCGCGCCCGGCTAGAAATGTATTCTTAAAAGCTAACTGGGGGCCGGGCGTGGTGGCTCACATCTGTAATCCCAGCACTTTGGGAGGCTGATGCTGGCAGATCATGAGGTCAGGAGATCGAGACCATCCTGGCCAACATGGTGAAACCACGTCTCTACTAAAAACACAAAAATCAGCCAGACGTGGTGGTGCGCACCTGTAGTCCTAGCTACTTGGGAGGCTGAGGCAGGAGAATCGCTTGAATCCAGGAGGCAGAGGTTGCAGTGAGCCAAGATTATGCCACTGTACTCTAGCCTGGGCAACAGAGCGAGGCCCCATCTTAAAAAAAAAAAAAAAAAGAAAAAGCTAATTGGACAGGTGCACACAAAGTATAGTAATTTCCTTGTTAATTTAGCGAATATTTGTGGAGCACAGCATCTGCTTTTTTCCAGGTTCTATTCTAGATGCTGGAGATCTATCAGTAAGTAACACAGGCATAGTCACTGCTTACCTTCTGGTGGGGAGACAGACAATGAACAAATAAAATATATGCATAATATGTCAGGTAATAATAAATGCTGTAAAGATAAATAAGTCAGTGTTGAGAGGTAGGGATGGGAAAAGTGCTATTTCAGAGAAGGAGGTTGTTTACAATAATGAGAAAATGAAGCTAATCAAAATGCCCAACAATAGGAAAATACCTAAATAAATTGCTGATCACCTTTACAATAGAATATTAAATCTCCTAAGAAAACGATTCGGTCAATTTAAATGTATTTACTTGGAAAACCTGTTAAGATGTAGTAAGTGGAAAAAGCAGGCTACTAAAAAGTATGCTCCATTTATGTAAAAGTATCGTGTATGTCTGTGTTAGAAAAAAATCTGTAAGTGCATGGAGAAAATGCTGAGTAGTTATGTGCTCTGATACTTTTTTCACTATTGTTTAATAGTTTCTATATCTGTATTCTTAAAGCTAGCATTATTGATTTGTGATTTAAATAATAAAGAAATTTCTGTTTTGAAACAAAGCAGAGTATACAGCCCCCACCCATCCATTCTGCATCTCAGCACAGGGAGTTGTGGCGTCCGACAAGGACATCACTGGAGCTGACATCCTACAGGTCCAAGGGAGATCCCTGGCCGCAGGACGAAGACCTGGTGTACACGAAGACAAAAGAGGAGACTCACACATGGTGGGAAGCCTATTCTGAAGATAGTGGCCTAGTAAGGCTGAGGAAGGTGGGACTAGAGGCAGGAGGGCCAGCTGGCTTATCTTCCCATGCATGATGGGTCCTTGGAACATGCCTTAAGGTCAAGCCATGTTCAGGAAGGACGACACATCACCTGGGTGTCTCTGAAGCCAATCATCTGCATGCTACCTTCCCAACTTTTGCGTAATAACTGCCCCAGTAATACTTTCTACTTAATATTTCTCTTACGTCCCAACATTACTTTAAACTTAATTGTATTTCGAAAGGAGTCTTAAGATTATTATCTCTGGTGGAAAACTAGTATTGCATGTCATGAACACAGGATAGCTCTGAAAGTAAAAACAATGAGAATCAATGTTATTAAATTCTTGCTAGACGGCCTGTCTGCTAAGGCTCCAAGCCAGAGGTGGTGCTCCACACTCTTCCCTTTTCCTTCCTTCCTTCCTTCCTTCCTTCCTTCCTTCCTTCTTCCTTCCTTCCTTCTTCCTTCCTTCTCTTTCTTTCTTCTTTCTTTCTTTCTTCTTTTTCTTTCTTTCTTCTCTTTCTTTCTTTCTTTCTTTTTCTTTCTTTCTCTCTTTCTTTCTTTCTTTCTTTCTTTCTCTTTCTCTTTCCTTCCTTCCTTCTCTCTCTCTCTCGCCCCCTCCCTCTCTCCCTCTTTCTTTCTTTCTTTCACACTTTCTTTCTTTTCTTTCTTTCCTTTCTCATTTTGTAAAAAGGAAAGAAAAAAAGAGAAGAGGTTAGTAAGTGTTAGAGAAGTGGTAGAGATGCATTAGCCAGAATGGAAGGCTTTCTCGTTGCCATCAGAAGGACTAAAGAAAATTGAAAGGAGAGGAGCTGTCTCATAGCCTAACTCTCAAACCACCACCAGGAGTTCATGCCCCACACCAGGGGAGCAGCCTTCAGTCATCTCTGGACAAAGAAGCAACATGGCATGATGTCACGATCCTGGACAGGCAGCAGGAGACCCAGGATCTACCAGAGCTCCGTGGGAACGTGGGCATGTCCTTCCCATGCTCTCAGCCTGGATGATTGTGAAGGTCACTCCTAACTCTGCCTCCTGCACCAGAGCAGGAAATAGCACAGGCTCCTTTAGGCCTGTTCTGGGGTCTGCTTCCTTCACCTTCCAGAAGGAAAGATACTGACTCGAACAGGGCTGTCTGACTGTCTACCATGCTCTAAGTCCTGAGGAAGACAGAGGAGGCCTGCTCTCTTCCCCCTAGGAGCACACTGTCTGCAACCCCAGAGCAAAGCCCTAGGGCCCGGGGAACTGTGAGCCAGGGGAGACCCTGGCTTCTCTGCTTGGAGAAGGTGGGAAGAGCTTCGAAGAGGAATAGCAACTTCAGAGAAGCTGGACAATGAAAGATACAGTGTGCACTGAAGGAATTTGACAGCTGGGGAAGAGGGAAGGGTGTTTCAGGCAGAGGGAAAAGAATATTTCAGGCTAGGAGGGGAGTGCTTTCCAGTCACACCCTGAAACTGACTTGTGCTGGACCATAGGAGCCACTGTTAAATTTTCAGGAATTTCATGAGCTGGTTATTAAACACAGTTGTTATGGTGGGAGCCACGGTGGGCAGGATTTACACCACAGAAATGGGCAGAAGCTAACAATCAAGACTGTTATCCCTTCTCCAGAAGTCAGTTTACCAGCACATCCCTGATGTTCTCCTTCAAGGGCAAAGAAGCTTCTAAGAAATGCCTAATACTGTCCACTCCAAGACCCATAACTCTCTGCTCTACTCCCTGCAGGGCTCCAAGATACTTTTGGAGAACCACCAATTTTGTAACATCAAGGTGAGAGGCTGCTGGGGTGGACGTGAGCAAGAACGCCTGCCCCAACCAAAGGAAATGAAGTCTTTGCCTTTAAGGAGGGGCTATTGTGATTGTGGGTACTCAAGCTCCTCAAATCCCCATGGGCTGACATCCAGATATCCGGGTCATTTAACCACATCCCTCCCCCTGCTCTTTATATCCAAGGGTGCTCAGCCTCACACCTCACACTCGGCCTGTCTCTTCTCCAGGAGCAAGGATGGGTGTGCAGCGTACAGGGCTATATGCTCTCTGTCCCTGTCTCCTGGGCACCCACGGCACACACCTGGCAGTAACAGGCACACACCCCTGGGATGCAGATCGAGTCCTTGTTTTCACTAGCTCTGCATTCTAACACCTGGAGCTCTCCCCAGGCTGGTGCTGAGAGCACAGGATGTGGAAAGAGCACTGGATTGGGAGCCACTTAGACCTGGGTTCCAGCCCTGGAGATGTCTTTCTACGTATAAAGGGGGTCCTGAAGTCCTGGGGACATCCCCTGGTAGCAGGGGAGACCAGCGTCACCCCGCTATCTCCCTTCTCTTACTCCTTCTTGTGCGCAGTGCTACATCGATGGGCCTTATGGGACCCCCACCCGCAGGATCTTCGCCTCTGAGCACGCTGTGCTCATTGGGGCAGGCATCGGCATCACCCCCTTTGCTTCCATCCTGCAGAGTATCATGTACAGGTAGGCAAACAGTGTGCTCCTGCCTGCATCCTGGGTCAGAGCCCCAAGGCACCCTCCCCGCTCCTCCTCCCTTTATTCCTTCTCCTTCCTCTCCTTTCACCTGTCTCTGTCTGCTCTTCTCTCTCTTGCCTCTCCTGCTCTGCCCCCATCTCCTTTTTGTGTCTGATTCCTTCCCTTCCTCATAGAGTGGACTCTGCCACCCCACCCTTGCTCCCTGTCCCCTGAACTATTCTCTGGGGTCTTGAAAAGTCTCGCCCCAAATTTACCACCTGTTCCTCCTGCCTCCCCTCAGACACCAGAAAAGAAAGCATACTTGCCCCAACTGCCAGCACTCCTGGATGGAAGGTGTCCAAGACAACATGAAGCTCCAAAAGGTGAGTACCACCTCCTGCAGGCAGCCCTCCAGACCTTCTCCCCTGGACACCTCCTAAAATAGGAGCCCACCCTCCTGTGCAAAGGTAGGAGCGGATAGGTGATCCCTGATGGGATCTTTCTTTCCCCACGATACCCTGAATTCTCTTAAATGAGTTCTCCTGGTGCCTCCTGAATGTCTGAGCCCCGCCCCTGCTTCAGTGTTCCCATCACCTCTGAGACATGTTCTGAACATTTCATTAAAGGTTGCATAGCTTGAAAGCCAGGCAGTCTGGATTCAGTTACAGCCATAATGCTACCTATCCATGACGCTATGGTGGTTTTAACAATGAAAACATACTGGCCGGGCATGGTGGCTCATGCCTGTAATCCTAGCACTTTGGGAGGCCAAGGCAGGCAGATCACTTGAGCCCAAGAGCTCAAGACCAGCCTGGGCGACATGGTGAAACCCCGTCTCTACCAGAAATACAAAAAATTAGTTGGGTGTGGTGGCGGGCACCTGTGGTCCCAGATACTTGGGAGACTGTGGTGGGAGGATCACTTGAGCCCAGGAGGCAGAGGTGGCAGTGAGCTGAGACCACACCACTGCACTCCAGCCTGAGTGACAGAGTGAGACTCTGTCTCAAAAAAAAAAAAAAAATAATAATAATAATGAAAATAATATAATCAAATAATAATGAAAACATGTTTGCCTTTTGAAAATTCATCATCCTGTATATGCCACTTAGAAGAGTTTCTTAAAAAGTAATTTATGTTTTTCTGGCTATCCTAAGCTAGTATTTCAACACACTGTTTGTTGTAAACAATAGAAGATATTAGAGAATTTCCCCGCCTTGGGGTCAGAAACCTGGTTCTGGTGCCATGCTGCTCTGTGATCTGGGCATGGCTGCTCACCTCTATGAGCCTTGGTTTTTCCCTCCCTTAAATGGGTATGTGAATGTTCCCTGCTTACTTCAGGGTGGTCATATGGGTCCGAGGGATTACAGATGTGAGCCTCCTGCAGATGAGGGAGACCCAGCCGCTGAGCTGACGGGCCTCTCCCCCTAGGTGGACTTTATCTGGATCAACAGAGACCAGCGGTCTTTTGAGTGGTTTGTGAGCCTGCTGACTAAACTGGAGATGGACCAGGCCCAGGAGACTCAACATGGTAAGAGAGGGACAGGGCCTGAGGGCAGTGGGAGTGGGACAGGGGCTTTCAGCATCTTCAAAAAAATAATTTATTGATATGAAACCCACGTAACCTAAAATGAACCATTTAACCGTTAAGCGAACTCAGAGGCTTTTTGTTTTGAGACAAGGTCTCACTCTGTCACCCAAGCTGAAGTGCAGTAGCATGATTATGGCTGACTGCAGCCTCTAACTCCCAGGTTCAAGCAATCCTCCTGCCTCAGCCTCCGGAGTAGCTGGAACCACAGGTGCAGGCCACCACTCCAGCTATTTTTTTTTTTTTTGTAGAGAGGAAATCTCCTTATATTGCCCAGGCTAATTCAGTCTTTTTAAGAAGGTGTTTATTCCATATCTTGAGAAGTAGGATGGGGAGAGGTTCTATTAAAATGTAATATTTTGTAAAGTTGAAAAATAGAAGGGGGAAAAAAAAGCCCTCATAATCTCATCCAGCTATCCAGATGATGCCAGGCATTTTAAAGGATTCCCTTCCAATTTTTGTTTTCTTATTCACATTTTATAAAAATATATTTCTTTATTTTTATAATTTATCTTTTTCGTGACATATCTATTAATTCAGAATAGGCACATGTTGAAAATTTAAATTCCTAGGACTCACCCCAGACCTTCCAAATCAGATGGATTCTCTGAGAGTCGGGCTCAGGAATGTACATTTTAACATGCCCCTCAAACGATTCTTATTCACACTAATTTATGTTTGGCTTTTGAAGTATAATTTACATACAATAAAGTTTACCAATTTAAGCATACAATGAATACAATGACATTTTGACAAATACATACAGTAGTGTAACCACCACTGCAATCAAAATATGGAGCATTTCTTTCCATTACTCCTGAAAATTTCCTCTTCCTGTTTGGCAGTCAACACCCTCCCCTGACTTGTAACCCCTGGCAACCACTGGTCTGCTTTCCATCACTACAATTTTGCCTCTTACAGCATCTTATATAAATGGAATCATATAATATGTAGTCTATTCCATCTGACTTCTTTCGCTTAGCATAATACCCTCAAGATTTATCTGTGTTGTTGCATGTATCAGTAAGTCATTCATTCCTTTTCATTGCTAAGTGGTATTCCATTTTATGGGTGTACCACCATTTGTCCAATTATCTTTTAAAAAGAAATTTAAAAATCAGAAAAACAAATTTTTTATTTTTATACACATATTTACCATTTCTGGGTTCTTTACACTTTTTGTGCTTGGGTTGAGATTTCCGTCTGGGAAAGTTTTCCTTCTGCTTGAAGAACTGATGGTTCTTTGTAGTGCAGGTCTGCTGGTGAGAAACTCTTTTGGCTTTTGACTGCAAACACCTTATCACACTTTGATTTTTGAAAGATATTATCACCAGTTGATTATGTTTTCTTTCATTACTTTGAAGATACCTCCTCATTGTCTTCTGACCTGCACCCTTTCTGACAAGATGATTGGTGCCATTACCTTTGTTCCCCCATACATGTTTCTTTTAAAAATCTCACCACTTGTAAATTTCTATCTTTGTCACTGGTTTTCAGTAATTTTGTTATGATGTGCCTTGGTGTGGTTTTATGTTTCTTATACTTGGAGGTCATTGAACTTCTTGGCTTAATGGGCTTATGGATTTCATGGGATTTGAAAATTTTCCAGCTGTTTGAAAAAACATGTTTATCTGTTTTTTGTTTGTTTACTTCCTCTTCCCCTTCTTGCCACTTCAGTTACACAGTTTGATATTATCCCACAGGTCACTGAGTCTCTGTTCTTCTCTTTCTTTCTCTCTCTCTCTGCTTCATTTTGGATAGTTTCTATTGCTATGTCTTCAAGTTCGCTGATCTTTTCTTCTGTAGCATATTATCTATTATTCCCATCCTAATAAAAATCCCAGCAGGATTTTTGAAAAATAGAGATTGACTAGCTGATTCTGAAATGTACATAAAAAGCCAAAGGACTTAAAACAGCTGTTGATTCTACCCAATGTATTTTTCATTTGTTACTGTATTTTTCTTCTCCAGATGTTCTATTTGGGTCTCTCTTACATCCTCCATTTCTCCTGTTGACATATTTGTTGTTTTGTTTTATTTTGTTTTGTTTTGTTTGAGACAGAGTCTCACTCTGTCACTCAGGCTGGAGTGCAGTGGTGTGATTGTGCCTCACTGCAGGTTGGGCTCAAGCAATCCTCCCATCTCAACCTTCCAAGTAGTTGAGACTGCAGGCATGCATGACCATGCCTGGCTGATTTCCTTGTATTTTGTAGAGAAGGGGTTTCACCATGTTGCTCAGGCTGGTTATCTTGAACTCAAGGGCTCAAGCGATCCTCCCGCCTCAGACTCGCAAAGTATTGGAATTACAGGCATGAGCCACCACGCCCGACCATCATATTTGTTTTGTTTTATTTTGCTTTGATGTTCTTGAGCACATTCATTAATTATTTCAACATTTTTGTCTATTATGTCTATCATCTCTGTCACTTACGAGTCTGTATCTAATTACTAATTTTCTCCAGGTTAAATTGTATTTTCTGGCTTCTTTGCATGCCCGATAATTTATTCTTTGATGCCAGACATTATGAATTTTATGTTGTTGTGTTATGGATTTTGTGTTCTTTATTATTTTATTTTATTTTTTATTTTTTTGAGACTGGATCTCGCTGTGTCGCTCAGGTGCGATCTCAGCTCACTGCAACCTCCGCCTCCCAGATTCAAGCAATTCTTCTGCCTCAGTCTTGCAAGCTACTGGGCTTACAAGTGCCCGCCTCCACGCCCAGCTAATTTTGTATTTTTAGTAGAGATGGGGTGTTACCATGGTGGCCAGGCTGTGTCAAACTCCTGACCTCAAGTGATCCGCCCGCTTCTGCCTCCCAAAGTGCTGGGATTACAGGCGTGAGCCACTGGCCTGGATTTTGTGTTATTTCTTTAAATAGTACTGCACTTCGTTCTGGTGCACAGTTAAATTATGTAAGACTGTGGGTCTTCTTGAGGCCCACTTTTAACTTCTATTGGGGTGAGTCTAGAGCAGTCTTTAGTGTGGGGTAGGACTCTACCTCATGCCCTATATATGGCAAAGCCTCTTCGCTTTTAGTGGGAACACAAACTATTCCCAGCTCCTTCTCTCCTTTCCTCCTTCCCTCTCTTCCTTTCTGCAGTTCCCTTTTCCAGTCTTGCGCCTGGTATTCTGGCTGTCTCGGCCTCTGTGAATGCCAGTTTCTGTCTCCTCGCCTCAGGAGACTGCATCAGGCAATAAGCAGGGCTGTTGTAGGGCTTACTTCATCTGTTTCTCTTCTCTCAGCAATGACAGTCCCGTGCCACCTGCTGACCGATGTCTGGAAACCATTGTTTCATGTGTTTTGTACGTTTTTCTGGTTGTTTCAGGTGGAAGGGTAAATGTGGTTCACTTTACTGCAATGTAAATTTTTCATTTTTTTTTTTTGAGACAGGGTCTGGCTCCGTCACCCAGGCTGGAGTACAGTGGCACTCACTGCAACCTCTGCCTCCCGGGCTCAAGTGATCCTCCCACCTCAGCCTCCTAAGTAACTGAGACTGCAAGTGTGCACCACCATGCCCAGCTAATCTCCTTTTTTTGTAGATGGGATATCTCCAGGTTACTCAGGCTGATCTTGAACTCCTGAGCTCAAGTAATCTACCAGCTTTGGCCTCCCAAAGTGCTGGGATTACAGGCATGTACCACTGCACCTGGCCTGGAACATATATTTTTGATGTACACAAGCTGTAAGTAGAGACAAACATGGATAAACAGATACATTTATTGGGGGTTAATGCTCAACCTTTTTTCTGATGAGTGACAATCAAAAAGTTTAGAGAATGATCTAAGATAAAGATTAGACACCCTGGCCGGGCACGGTGGCTCACGCCTGTAATCCCAGCACTTTGGGAGGCTGAGGTGGGTGGATCATGAGGTCAGGAGATTGAGACCATCCTGGCTCACACGGTGAAACCTCATCTCTACTAAAAATACAAAAAATTAGCCGGGCGTGGTGGTGGGCGCCTGTAGTCCCAGCTACTCAGGAGGCTGAGGCAGGAGAACAGTGTGAACCCAGGAGGCAGAGCTTACAGTGAGCCGAGATTGCGCCACTGCACTCCAGCCTGGGTGAGGAGCAAGACTATGTCTCAAAAAACAAAAACAAAAACAAAAAAAGATTAGACACCCTTTTTTCCTTCCATTCGTATTTTTTTAAAAAAAAGATTAAATACCTTAGTATATATGAAGTCTTTAACTGTTTGGTCACTTCTTTTATACTTTTATCAAAAATGAAGGTTTGGCCTGGTGGCTCACGCCTGTAATCCCAGTGCTATGGGAGGCCAAGGGAGGATTGCTTGAGGTCAAGTTTGAGACTAGCCTGGGCAACATAGGCACACACTGTCTCTACAAAAAAAAATTTAAAAAAAAACTAGCTAAGCATGGTGGCATGCACCTGTAGCCCTAGCTACTTGGGAGGCTGAGGTGGGAGGATCACTTGAGGCCAATAGTTTGAGGCTACAGTGAGCCATGATAGCACTACTGCACTCCAGCTTGGGCAACAGAGTAAGACCCTATCTCAAAAAGAAAAGAAGGCTTGAATGTCTTCCCTTCAACCTCTCCAACCTCTCCCTCCTCACTGCCCAAATGTTTGCTGTATTCTACATATTTTACTAAGCATTTACTCTCATCATTATTAAGTATGGTGAAATATTTCTCTGGATCATATCATAGTCTTAATGGACATCTTTGTGGCATACTGAGGATTTACACTATATTTAAATGTTAATCTCTTAAAGTCATTGTTTTGTTTTCCTTTTAATTTATAGAAGGAGAAATATCTTTAGATATGTTTCTGACTTTTTAAGAGAATTGGTGTAGTGTTTTAGACTTGTTGAGTTCATTAGAACTAGAACGTATTTGACTCTTTAATTATCACAAGGTTGTCATGAGTGAATTCAAATTCCTATGATAAATACAGTTTATACGTTCAAGTAATCAAACAGAGTTTTCTACAAGAAACTATCCAAACAGATCTAGTTTACTATAACAAACATTCAGAACCTTAAAGTTCAAGTCAACAGTCTTTGGAAGATAACTCTTCAAGCTTAGAATAGTTCAGTAAAGCTCCTTGCCCTTTCTTGTAAATAACGATTACAGCAAATATTTATATACCATTGACTTCTTTTTCTTAAATGCTTTTACTGATATTAATTCATTAGAAACTCAATTTTATGATGACAAGCTGAAGGAAAAGTTTAAATTTAATTTAAATTTTCTAGTTACTGGCATATAAATATTTGCTGTTTGCTTCTTCCTAATCTGTGTAAACAAAGGGTAACAGCTAACCCACTGCTTTGCATTCTCAAAGCCACTCGAGTCAACAACTCTATCACATCAAATTTCTTTCAGGGTTTCTCATTAACTGCAGCTGAAATTTGTGGCTTCTGATTTCAACTTTAATTATACGTCAAGGTTTGCATTAAATAATTTTTGGTTTATAATTTTTAATTTCTATAGCTTAAGCGTCAATTATTCTAAGTTTGTATCTTTACTCTACCCTTAATAGCTATAGAACCTTGGGCATATTATTTAACCAGTTTGCCTTGAAAGCAGTTATCTGAAAAATCTGGATGCTACTAGTACCCACCTCATAGGATTGTCATGGGAATTAGATGAGATGTCATCTGCAGAACACGTAGAACAGTGACTGGAGCTTAATAAAATGCTTGATAAATTTAGTGGTGGTGGTGGTGGTAATAATAACTGCTTAATAAATTTATTTGTAGTAGAAGTGCTGGTAGTGATAACTGTTTAATAAAAGTAGTAGTAGTATTTAATGGCTATATAATGAATGGTATAGTTAGTGGTTATACCATAAATTATTTAACCAAGCTCCTACTACTGGACATTTTGTTTATTCCTCATTCTCCATAATCATACAAATGCTGAAATTAATATATTTGTGCACATAATTTTTTTCTTGCTTTGGATGATTTTCTTAGGAAAGTGTCCAGAAATTAGATGGTTGTCTCAAATGCAACTGGATGGAGAGGGTGAAAACCACGCCAGGTCATCCTCCACAGCCCCTTTATCTTTCCCTCCCACCATGGTGTCTCCCCTTCCCTCCTCTTACCCCTCTCTGGGGTATGGTGACTCTGAGGCAGGGTAAGAAGCAGGGGGTCCTCCAGGTGGGCATCTCATAATACATCTCCCTCCCTCCCACACCATCCAGCATGACTAGGGGTTAAGTGACATGTGACATGAAATGTGCTATCCCTCCTAGGGCCATTTGCATTGTAACAGCGGCTAAGACCTTAGGCCAAATGAAAAATGGGCTGATGGTGACTTAGGAAACAATAAAAAAGCACGTTGGAATGGCAAAGCTCCTTTAGTGTGGGTGTAAGGGAAGAGACGAAGAGGAGAAGAATGAGGTGATCGTCAGCTCGGGAATGCTCCTTCCCACATCCTAGATCAGGCCCTGTCAACTCTGGCTTGAACCGACACTCAAGCCTAAGGCAGCACTCACCAGTCTTTTTCTCATCATGGCACGCATAAAAATGATAACATTCTTATGTCACGTCTGAGTATGGAACACAGAGGTGCCCACCTGGGAGCTCCTGAGTGCTGAAGGATCAGTATCCCAGCAGACCTATAACTTTGTGGCGCAGAACTGCAGGTTCTCTGGCCTCGTGGGCTCTTTTGTGCCAGTCTCCTTCCCCATCTCCTCAGCAATCTGATGCCCCTTCCTAAAGCGCTGTTTCATTATGTTACGCCCTACTCAGTTACTCTCAACCTTCCCCTCTCTCCTAGCTGGGCATTCAAGACCCTTCTCATTCTGGCCTCAATCTGTTTCCAGTCCCATCTCCTTTTGCTCCCATCCGAGGGGCTCCAGCTGGGCCCCACACCCTGCCCCGCCAACATTGCATTTGTTCCAGCCTCTCACTCTGTGCTCACACTAGTCCTACTTAGCATGCCTTCCCTTCACCTCTGCTTATACTCTCACCCCTTGTCCCAGGCCTAACCCAGTTCCCATCACTTCTGGGAAGCAGCTCTGTCTGCATTAGCCCTTCCCTGCATATCAGTAGCCTTCATGCTATGATCCATTCACTTGGCCCTTGACCCTTTAGTCCAAATTACCTTTTCATGTGTGTGGCTTGTGTCCCCAGCCAGGATGAGGACAGACATGTAAGGCACAGAAGGGCATGAGCTTTGGAGCCCAGAGACTGCCATGCTCACTGCCCTGGGATGCATTTCTTCTTCTATAAATACAAAAGATCTTGGCCAGGCACAGTGGCTCACACCTGTAATCCCAGCACTTTGGGAGGCTGAGGTGGGTGGATTGCTTGAGTCCAAGACCAGCCTGAGCAACACAGTGAAACCCTATCTCTACAAAAATACTAAATAAATAAATATAAAAGATCTAACTCTTGGAGTGGTTGTGAGGCTCACCTTAGTACATATAAAGTAACTAATGTGTGCCATGCACATAGTAGGGCCAGCTCAAGCAACGGGCTGCCTTTCCTCTCCATGGCACTGGTCACATGACAGATCCTGTGCAAAAGACCTATGGGTCTCCCTCCAAGCCCCAGGGTAAAGCAGTGGTTGGCATACTGCCCTGCACCCATCATGGGTGCTAGACCCTCAGTGCAGTCCTCATCCCCTACCCAACAGACCGCTTCCTGGAGCTGCATATGTACATGACATCTGCACTGGGCAAGAATGACATGAAGGCCATTGGCCTGCAGATGGCCCTTGACCTCTTGGCCAACAAGGAGAAGAAAGACTCCATCACGGGGCTGCAGACGCGCACCCAGCCTGGGCGGCCTGACTGGAGCAAGGTAATGCCAACTGGAGCCCTGCAGCTTGCAGATATGAAGCTGAGAGCCCGAGGCAGCGGTGGGGCAAAGTCAGGGGCAAAGTGTGAGGTTAAGAGTTCAGAGTCCAGCAGGGACCTCATGGTGCAAAAGGTAAACAGGGCACCTACACTGGCTTTATCACTAGCCTTTGTTCCATCATTAGCCTCAGTTTCCCCATCTGTTCAGAGAGGAAGCTAGTCTCTATGACCTCAAAAACCCCTGCAGCTTTGACTCCCTATGGACCAGTGTCAGAAGGCCTGAGAGGACAAGGACCTGGAAAAACACCAAATCTTATCATCTCCTGTTACAAATGGGGAAACTGAGGCACAGAGACATGAAATAGTTTGCAATCCTTTTATTTTATTTCTCAGATTGGTTTTGTTATTATTTTCCTTCCCTGAACACTTACCTATCAGGGTATACAGTTTGCAGGAAATGGCCCAGAAGGTGCTGCTTTTAAAAGTGCTGCAGATGACCCCATGTCTGGGTCATGACAGCTGAGTGGGAGGGGAATGTCCGTGGTGAGTGCTTGGGCATCAAAGAGGACTCTCAGAAAAAGGCAATTCATAAGCAGAATTTGGGGTAGAAAAGGGTCCTCTCTGGGGGAAAGACTGACATCAGGAAAGATACTTAAATCACAGCAGGTGGCCAGCCCTGGGGACTGACACCAGGTTCAGACTCCCACAGGAGTCCCAGAGCACTGTATGCATCTCTCTGCATATCTAATTTAGTGCCTGTCTCCCACAGTTGCAGATCCTTGAGTGGAGAGCCTGGGTCTTACTTATTTCTGGCCCTGGTCCCCTCCCTGGGGTTCTGGGTTATGTTGCCAATTGAACAAATGGTTCTTAGTTGAACGGCTGAGTGTCGAACTTTGCTGTAAAATCCAGCAGCTGTGCCATGCAGCTCCTTGTGTAAAATGGGGATGCTTACTGCTGCTGACCTGTTATGCTGTTACCTCCAGGCAGTTGTGCCACTGGTGAGTCAGCAACTCCACTTATCTTCCCTCTTCTCTTCCTCAACCCCACTGACTCCAGGTGTTCCAGAAAGTGGCTGCTGAGAAGAAAGGCAAGGTGCAGGTCTTCTTCTGTGGCTCCCCAGCTCTGGCCAAGGTGCTGAAGGGCCATTGTGAGAAGTTCAGCTTCCGATTTTTCCAAGAGAATTTCTAGCCTCACCTCTCCAAGCTCTGCCCCAAATCCACACCATGGGTCTGCTTCATCGCATTAGTATGAACACCCCCACAAGGACCAGCCTCAGACAATCCACCCAATAAGACAAAGCCTAGGGACCCCCTAATCCTGCTCAACGCAGAGAACAGGAGACCCCAAGGGACAAATGAACTTCCTCTAGAACCCAGGGGAAGGGACAGTGCCTTGTTCAGTCTGCTGTAGATTCTGGGGTTGCTGTGAAACTGAGGAAACCAGAGGCTGGTGACTGGAGCTTGAGGGTGGGGTTCGAGGGGCCGAGGGCAACCACTCCTCCAGACATTTTCTGACGGAGCCTTCCCCTACATCCATGGTCCCAAACCTGCCCAATCATCACAGTCATTAGGAAGCTTGTTTCTCCAGCATCTTATAAAATTGTTCAAACATACAGAAAGTGAGGAGAATCATACAGTGAACAGTGTTACCTACTTTCTAGACTCCTCAGTTAATATTTTGCTCTGTTTATCACATATTATCCATCAGTTCCTCCTTCTTCTTTCCATCTGTCAACTTACCTGATTTTTTGCATGCATTTTCAAGTTAGGTGAAGATATCTCAGCACACTTTGCCACTTGGAGGAACCTTCTTTAAATGCACATTCCTTGGTCCCCCTATCAGAAATTCTGATTCTGATGATCTGGGAATGAAACCTGAAATATGTATTTTCCACCAAATCCATTTGCATCAGGAGAAATAAGCAGGATCTTTCCCTGCCCCTCCTTGTGTCTTCGTCTCCTCATCTCCCTGTCTCTCCTGGCACGTCCCTCAGAGCCTCTCCAGTCTCTGTGTGCTGGCCTCTTCCTTCTCTCTGTGTGCTGAGTCACTTGAGAAACAAGATGGAGACAGCCTCTTTTCGTGCCTCTTTCTGTATCATGGACAGGCCAAGTGCCTGGAGATGAAGCAGGCTGAGCCTGGAAGCTCAGCTCAGCCACACCCCGACTGTGTGGCCCTGGAAGCTTCCCCATGTCTGTTTTTTTCGCCTGTGAAATGGGCTGATGCCATCCCTCAGTCACAGTTGCTGTGAGGTGAAATGAGATGCCAAGTGCTCAAGACATTCCTCCCCCACTGCAGTGCAGCTCCTTGCTGCTCCAGGCTTTCGTGCGTCTACGTCACTTTTCTTCATCCTGGCTCCCTCTATCTCTGTTTTCCAGCCTCTGTTTGCATCTGTCCCTGTCTGGACAGGAGGGAACAGCAGAGGCATCAAAGGCTCTCTCAGCACATACTATGGGGAGGAGCGGCCCAGAGCAGAGGACGGGGGGGCCTCACCTCCTCCATCTGATCTGGACATTTCCATCTGTGCCACACCATGAGGTCCTGTGAGCCCCACATTTCCTGGGCATCCTCCACCTTGCAGTCAGTCCTGCTAGGTTCTCTTCTTGACAGTGTAAAGCACCCTTCCCCAAGGCTGCCATCATGGGGTTGGAACCAGGCACTTTCCAATGGGATGGTAGCTGGCACCTTTCTTTTCCATGGGTTGGAAGTCCATGGTTGGGAAGGGGGAGGTGAAGAAGCCAGATCATAACCTGGACGATGACATCCCTTATCTAAGCTTAGTGGGGCTGGGATGCAGCAGATTGGGGGCGGGGAGGGGGTTAGGTGTGACGTGCAGGGGATGAGCCAGTTGGGTGGATGGAAGAATGAGGGTAGGGGAAAGCTGTCTTTTGAAAGGAGCAATAGGAAGGGATGGTGGAGGAAGAAGCTGAGGCAAGCCCCAGGGAGGGGAAGGCAAAACATGCCCTGGGGACTGGGACAGATCAGGATGGGAGTGAGGATGTCGTCTCTAAGATGTGAGGAGGAACAAGAAGAAGAATATGAGAGGAGGAGTGGGGCCTGGCTGCCAGTCCTGCAGTCTAGTAGAGGCTAATTCGATTTGGGTGGGTGGAAAGTGGGGATCACACTTGCACCGAGCCTCCATCTACCGGGACCGGGAGTCAACAAGGCCAGGAGACCTGGTGTTGGGGCCTTCCAACCGGATTGTGTTTAATTTCCAGCAAGCCTGGGGAGGCACACAGCCCACCGGGGAAACTCACACCTGGAGTTTCACCAGCCTGAGGCCACACACTCTTGGAACCTCTTTCCCTCTGTTGAGTCTGTACTTTCCCCTCTGCACCAGGCTTGGGAAGGCTTGGACAAAACACTCTCTGGAGCACAGAAGGAAACTAAAGCGAGTGTCCTGACTTAGGCTGGAGGATGTAAAGAGGGTGTGCCCAAATCATTTGGAAACGTGGCAGAATCTGTTTAGCACAGGCTGTCTCACACATGCACTCAATGCACACACACATTCGCATGTCACCATTTTGGATTCTTTCCAGTCTCTGTCTACACCGCCTTAACACATTTGAGCCCTGTCCTCAGTCCTTTGCTGTCTTGTAACAGATTTCCACCAGGCTCCCACCCGTATATACAAATAGTCAGCTGTTCGTTTAGGACTTAATATTACAGTGAGTGGGAGCAGATGGAAGAACTTGTACATACGATTCTAAAATCCATGAATGCCCACATGTGTGACGACCGTATGCCGGTGTCCTAAGGTTTTCTCTCCAGACAGATTCCAATTGCCCACGAGAGGGCGCTGCAGAATCACGGATCTCAAGAGGCTTTGTTTCCCAGGAAGTGAGACTGGTCCCTGAGTGGCAGCGAATCAAAAAGAAAGGGGCCGGGAAGACAGCGCCTTGTTCCAAAGCTCCCCACTAGAGGCAAAAACCTCCAGGCTCCATCTCTGTGAAGTCAAGAGACTTCATGTTCAAGGTCAGAGTTTCTCTAGCTGTCAGCTTCTCACCGCCGCCGCCTTCCCCCTAAAACTCTACCCTCCCCATACCCAGTGTGCAGTTCTGGGCTTTCCTCTTTTCTCCTTGCAACAAAATGTCCATCGGTGAGGTCCAGTTGAGCTGAACAGGCCTGGCTCGGGGAGAGTTCACAGGTCCAGGCTCTGTCTGCCCCAGTGGACATGTCAATGAAGGAAGCAGGACCACACATGTGAACGGATAGCACGCATGGTCTGGCCATCTGGATGTTTCCCAGATGTGCTGATGTGCATCATCAGCCGTCAACAGGAAAACGCATCCGGATGGCCTGCTGACTTTTATCGTTTCACCAGGTGTTGGCAATGCTGCAGACACATCTGGGCCCACGACAGATAAGGCTGACACACACAAAGACAAAAGAGGAGGAGCAAAGGCCAGTTATCAGCACTTGTGCCCATCCTCACCCATCGAGCAGCAAACTCCCCAAGGCCAGACATGTGGACCCGAAGCCTAGCACAGAGTGTAGACGGAATGTCGGTTCCTCCCAGGGCAAGGGGTTACTTAAATGGAATTATCCTTACAAAGGGTCTTTTGCACCTAATTGTCACTTGTAATTTGGGGAACAAAAGCACAAACACAAGCCCACTGAACCACTTTGCCAGGCGCCGCTGCATTGTTCTGTGAGGACAGCGCTGAGGGAGACAGCAGGCATTCCTGAAATGACCAATCAGGCAGGCCGCTCCCAGATGAGCCGCACAAGTGCAGGCTATTAATACACTGAGCCAGGGGCATTCGTGGGAGGGGAGGGGGCGTGGGCAACATGGAGAGTCACCAGACTGGCAGACAAGGTCGAAGGTAGGGAGGGATGAGGAACATTAGCCGAGACTGGCTCTGGGCCAGCTTGTTGGAGATGCAGTGGACAAACTTTTGCCCTCTGGGAGGCAGAGCACTGAGGTCTACACTTGCCTCTGCCCCAGGCTGCTGTGTGACCTTGGCTGTATCATTTGACCTCTCTGAGTTCTCACTTTCTTCTTATGAAGTGAACGGATCAAGTATGTATGTGTTTAAGCACTTGTGTATGCATTTACAATGGTCATTTCTAGAAGGATGCATGAAAATATATTTATCTGTGTGCTCTGGGGAGTGGGAATGGAGGGATACAATGAAGGAAAGGATTTTGTGTTTTTGTTTTCCTTTTTGCCCTTCTGTAAAGTTTAAGTTTTTATTACTGTTATGGTTTTATTTTAAAAAGAAACCCAAAGTAGAATGTCATGTAAAAGAAAATAAAACAAGTACCAAGTGTTTGATATGATCCTATTTATAGCACAGAAAATAAATGATGTATGTATATCGTGTGGGGATAAATAGATAAAAATACACGGAAAGACAGTTAGAAGCCATCCCTAATCTGTCTTGGGCCCAGATGTGTCTACAGCATTGTTAACATCTGGTGAAAGGAGAAAAGTCAGCCAGCCATCCTGCTGCGTTTTCTTTTTGATGGCCGACGACGCCCAAATGCCAAGCAGTTCGCAGTGGTTAACTGTGGAGGAGGCAAAGGAGGACTTGAATGTTTTCCTCTTCTCTGTTTGCTGTATTTGTGTATTACCCGAGTAAGGTTTCACTTCCTGTATTACTCATGTGATATTTTACTTTTTAATGTATGTACTTTTGTATGGCTTGTATCTATTTTTAAAGAGTAAAACAAAATGCACAGGTTATCTGCAGTGTTGTCTCAGATCCTGAATATTGATTTGTTTTCAAGTGAAAGTATTTCGGGCCTAAGTCAAGGGACTGGCCCTCCACGTCAGGGGTCACTCCCTGGGCTCTTCAAAAAGGGAGGCTGCTATCGTGCCCATTATCAATATGCTGCTGGCCCTGAATGGCCTAAGTATTAAAATAAAAGGCCCTGTCCAGGCCCAAAACTAGTCCAGAAGGACTGTGGAGGCCGTGTGCATGCACGTGAAATTGTGTGCACAGGGGCTAAGCCAGCACCAGCCCAGCCTGGGAGTTCAGAAGCCTCAGGGCACGCTGTCTGTGCTAAACAAATACTCATATTAACCGGCCTTCCTGACAGATTGATGCATCTTTTTATGATCTGTCTTTACAATATGATGACTCTCTCCTTTTAAAAATAAGATTAATTCAGACAAGACATTTATTTTATGAGGAAATTCATCCCAGGGGGGAAAATACTCAAGCTGAATGCAGAGATGGCTGGAAAGAGACTTGACTCTCAAGGAAGCTTCCAGCCTCCAACCTTCGCCACCCAGCCATGGCCCCAAAGGGCTGCCCTAATACTACTCAGGGACAAATGGGCCCTCTTTAACTACCCTAGCCGTGTGAGTGTAGCCTGCTGGAGAAAACGAGAAACAAAGACAGGTAGTGAGTTTTTGTGTGGCAGGGAAGAAAAGGATGCATTTTTTGGTAAAGGAAAAAAATTCTGAGATTTACCCAAATGTGGCTGGACATGAGTTTTTACATACAGATTAAACTTGTCTTTAACCCTAAAGAATGTTCAAGAACAGTGAATGATTTGTCTCTGTGTCCCCAGTGACTAGAATAGTGACACCACCTAGTAGGTGCTTGGCATGTTTCATGAATGTTTCCACTGCTGTGATCTGTTTCAGCTGCCGACCCCATGAGGTACCCTTGACTCCTCTATCTCCCCCATCTTCTTCCTTCAGCCAATCACCAAGCCTGTCAACATGGCATTCTAAATGCTTCTCAAGCACATTTCCTTCCCCATTGGCCCTGCCTTGGTTCAGTCCTTAAATTGCCTATTACCTGGACTGGTGCAGCAGAGACAGACCGGAGAAAGGAAGACCAGTTAGAAGGAAAGGAAGCTTGGAAGACCAGCCAGCTAACTGGTCTTCCTTTCTCCAGCCTGGCTCTGATCCATCCTCCACACACTGCTGTGGGTCTGACTGCACACCTTCTTTTTGAGGACTCTCCTATCATAGCCGTCAAACTCCTGAGTCTGGCATACAAGCCCTCCCCAACATAAGCCCTGGATGAAGATCTACTACCATTACAGCCAATATTACCTGGCCCTTGCCTACCTCTCAGATCTTGGCAATGTCCACCTTGCTCTTTGTACTTTAAATAACATCATTTCGTGCTCCCCCAGGACACTGTGCAGCTTCGCACCTCCAAACCTTTGCTTCTGCATTGCCTGACACTTGGAGCACCCGTCCCCGTTTCCAGATTGAGATTTCAGAATACTTTGTCATCAGCCCACCTGTAAAGGCTTCCTTGCTTGTCCCTCCCATTGCAGAATAAATAGCCTGCTCCGTGGGATTGTACTGTATGCACCTACTTGTACCTACACATGTATTGCACGGTACTGTATTTGCCACAAGTCTATGAACTCCTTGTGGGCTTTGTCTCCCCAGTGCCTGGTGATCAGAATAAGTGTTGGGGAGCCGCTGTGACTCCATTGAGCTTCCATCTCATTCCTTTCCCTATCTTCTCTGCTGCTCTCCTTCAAGATTAAGAATATCCCACCATCCCCACAGGCAGACAGGACCAGTGGTACAGGTGGGTAGAGCAGGCGGCTGCCTTTCAAGGTGCACCTTCAGGGGCCCTAGAAAGATCCTGCCTCCCCACAGCTCTAGATCTCCCACACATGCTTTCGTTCCATAGCCAGGGATCCGGTTGAATTTGCAAACCCTACAAATCCATTGGCAGAGGTGCACTCCACCTTAAAATCACACTTAGATGAGACAGGCTGGTGACAGAGCTGCTCCCAGCTCCCCCTTGGTAAAATGAGGAGGTGGGGCTCATGGTCCCTGGTTCCTTTGTGCTACCTCCTCCTTCTCTTCCTCATTCTCCTCCCTCTTTCTTCTTCTAACTCAAAAGAGATGAATGACTTAGAAAGCAAATGAATCAGAGATAGGGAAAGTAAAAAGAGAGGTAATTTTGCCAAGTTATTATTCAAAGGCGCTCTCTGGGACTGAGAGCAAGAGTGGCCCCATCAATCACCCAGCAGAATGGGGCAGGCGGGGGACCCAGCACTTGGTGTCTGTGGATAACTCTGTGCATGAACAACCAGGCCAGGAGCCTGGGGCCCTTGCCAGATGCCACAGAGGAAAGAGGCCAGAGGGACACTGAATGGGGACAGTTAGCCCAGAGGCCTGAGAGGGCTTCATTGACCTGCTTTACTCAACAGAGCCCCCTGAAAATCCCATTCTAGTGTGGGCCAAGAGTGGGAGGAGGGAGATATGACTGGCAGGGGCATGGTAGGAGCCTGTTCTCCCCAAGGTGTTGCTACCCCGAGGTAAGAAGCCACTGGCCCATTGGATCAGATGGGGATCCAAGCCGTACTCATTCCTGTATTCCAGGCCTTAGGCCAGTGAATGCATTCTCACCTGTAAAGTGGGGATGATAATAAGATTGGTACTATTAGGTAGGGTAATAGTAAGGATTAAATGAGTGAATCTACATGAGGTGCTTAACTCAGTGCCTGGCATGTAGTACATTTCAGTCAATGTTGTCTGTCATCATGCTCATCACAATTACATTCTATGGAGGTGGACAGACAAAAACCAAGTAAACAGATGAATAAACAATGACATTGTGGAGAGTAAGAGCTCTGAGAAAACAAAACAGGGAAATGGCAGAGAGTAAGTGCAGAGAGGAGCACGGGTACCTGGAGTCAATACCCTGGGGTGCACATGCCAGGAGTTGTGTGATGACAGGAAGTCATGAAATGCTTGGTGTTTTAGTTCTCCCTGTAACCTGTAAAGTGAGGGCAGCAATGCCCACCTCACCATGGGGAGTGTGGGGGCAGCGGGTGTGGTGTGAGAATGTATGTGAGTGCATGTGTGTGCTCATGGGTGTGAGTGTGTGCATTTGGGGAGGAGGTAGAGAATTGGATAAGGTACAAGTGTAAACTATCAGCATTGGGGCACAGAGAAACGTTCAATAAATGATGATCATTGTTCCTGCCTATGGCAAACCTCAATAGATACTAATTCAATAATAATGTGATTTAGAAATTTTCCAGATGTTAGGACTTTCTCAGGGAAAGGTTATTCAACAGGGAGGTTGTCGTGGGTCCCCCACCTTGCATGCTCCACTTCCCAGCTCCACTGCCCCCTGGAGGTCTCTACAGCCCCTCATTTTCATGTCCTTTGTGACCAAGCCACATTTAGAGGCCTAATAAATGTCTTCCCTTGCTGGGAGGACCATCAGGCTACAGGATAGGGGAGAGCAGCCGGAAGACAGTGCCCCTCCCTGCGTCCTTCTCCAAACACTGATGATCCCGGGCTGCAAGAGGCGGTAGAGATCAGCTCCCAGCCCCTCCATCTCATTAGCACTGCATTATGAATTCCGGGGATAATGTATGTGATTTCCTCTCCTGATTGCTGCTGAAATCTCCTGCCTGTTATCAAATCCCAGCCATGCTCTGCAGCCCTCTGCTCCTTGGCTCCGGGCTCCTCTTCTCCAGAGGAGGAAAACAAGGAAATGCTCCTAGGGGATTCTGGCTCTAGAGAAGAGGATCATGGTGAGAGTGAGCAGGAAATAAGGTTGACTTTAGGGGCAGAGGGCAGAAGGGCTCCATAAAGCATCTGACCCCCAACCCAGGGCCGCACTGAGGCTAAGCTCCCGGGGAGGAAAGCCCTACTAAATCAGCTGAGACCTACTCTGTCACCATTAGAGAACCACTCATTCATTCGTTCATCCCACAGGCATTGGCTGAGGTGTCAGGCACTGTATCAGTTAACAAGGATACCAAGATGAAGCACAGGCCCTGCCCTGGAGTGACAGGGAAACACACAGGCCCATAATGCCAATACAAGGGGCAGATGCCAGCACAGTCCTCATGAGGTGCTGGGGCAGCGTGAAGGAGAGAGGAAGCAAGGTCAGTGTGGGGGCGAGATGACCCCAGGTGGTGGTCTTGAAGGAGGAATGAGACTTCACCAGCTGGAAAACAGGGGAGGGGAGGGTATATCTGTGCAAACAAGTCCTGGCGTGTGAAAAGACCCAGAAGCGTGAGTTGCTGGGTGGGATCTGCCCATCTTGGGGTGGCTAGAGGCCAGGTCAGGAGGCAGCGGGAGAGGAGGACAGGCATAGTGATGGACCTCGAGGCTGTACCAAGGCGTTTGACTTTAATCTGAAAGCAAGGAAGATCCACTGAAAGGTGGAAAGCAAGGGCGTGTTTGGTCCCATTCACCTTTTGGTGGATCTTCCTTGCTTTTAACACCTTTTAGTGTTAAAAGCACTAAAATCAGGCGATGGGACGAGACACACCCTTGCTTTAACACCTTTTAGTGGATCTTCCTTGTTTTAACACATTTTAGTGGGATGGGGATGGGCCTGGACCTCATGGGTCAACACCTTTAGCAGCTGTGAGCAGGGCATGTTCCCTAGAAGGAACATGGGCAGGACAGGCAGGGAAAGTGCCTATGACAATGACCGCGTTGAACTGTGCATTCAGTTGCCACCAGATCCCTTTTCACTTTCTCTGGGCACAGGTTCTTTCAGATGTGTGTGTGTCATCTCCTGCCAGTCTGAAAGACCCCTGAGGCTGGATCTTTCCTTCCCTCTTCACATGTCCTACTTGGAAAAGACCGTAGGAAGCAGCAAGCACTCAATAAGGACTTTTTGCCTCATCTTGGATTGTTTCAATGCCATTTTACAATTATTTCACTATTTCCTTACTGTTTGCAATGATATATTTGCCACTGAATGTTTACCTTCTCCAGTGTCTGCCTCCCCTGCAAACACAGAGACAGCCCGACTCTGACTACCTGCCCAATTTCCTTCTCCCTTCTCTGTTGCAAACAGAACCCTGCCTTGTTCTGGGTAGTCTCAAGTGATAAACAGTGACCAAATTAACCATGAAGATTCTGAGTGAGCCCAGGCCTATGGGAGGATCTGCTGGAGATTCCAGGGAAGCTTTTGCTCTTCTGCTGAAAGGAACGAGGGAGGCTGGTCCACCTCTTTCTCCTGCTTCCTGTCTTGACTGAGATTCCTGGACATCCTGAGGTCTCCTATGCCCATGAAGCAGAAACCCCAGGCATTCAGGACAGTGACAAGGCCCTTCCCTGATCCAGGCTGCCTTCTTGCTCTGTGAGGGCAAAAAGTTTGTTTTTCTCTCGGCTGTTTCCCAGCTCCTAGAACAGCGCCTGGTATGTGGTGGCCACTCAATCATCCTCTGTGGATTGAGGGAAGGTCTACATTCCTTAGGCCACTGTTAGCTGGGAGTTCTGTTACTTACAACTGTACATATGCCTAACTCAGTAATTGTGAAAAATAATAACAGTATATGCTAAGATTATAAATGGAGTAAACTGGGTAGAATCACAAACTAAGGCACCACCCTAAAATGTGAAGAAAGGTGCTGTCATGAGCCACCTGTTTTCCTTTCCCCTCAGTTTTTCTCTGCTCAGAGCTGGAACCGCTTGCCCCTTGCCCCCTCCAACTTGTACTTGCACCCCTGTTCCTCAAGGGACTGGCAGAATGGCTCATTTTCCTATGAGTCACATTTCATAGTACAGGTCATCACCTTTTGGCCTTGCCTTGACTCCCAGAGCTGAGGATTCAAGCATGACCCAGATCTCCCTGGGCAGGAGAGCTTCAAAGCCCCACCAAACACCAGGAAGGGAGAGAAGCAAAGAAGGGAAAACCCTGAAATCATTCCTGCCATATGGCTACAACCTTGCGTCATCCCTGATGTGAGCCATTAACCTGCTAACTACCAACCAATAAGCTCTGGTTTGGGCTATGCTTCCCTAGCTTATGTCTCTGCTTCTCATCAGTCACACAGAGGGGCCCTTATAACCCCCGCCCCTTTGAGGCTGTCCTTGGGGGAGGCCTAAAAGGGTCTTCTATAAACAGGTTATACACATCTTTCTGAGCCCCCTCCAATGGGTGCTGAAGAGAAAGTTTCCCCCAGGAGACTCCACAATCAGGGGCATTTATAAAGGGATTATGCTGTCATTTGCAAGTTATGTTTTTACCAAATGGAATGAAGAAAATGAAGATAATGAAATAACCAGCTTTCCTGAAGTCCCTGCTGCAGGCCTAGAACCTGATTGGCAAGATCCCCTTTGAGACCCATTGTTTCTATATCCATCTGATATCAAACTTGAGTTTCTCAGTTCCCACTCCATGTGCTCCTGTTTTATTGCTATGTGACTATCAATGCCCCCCATTTCCAACCCCAGCCATTCTCTGAACCGTCACCTGCACTTTCCTTCAAAATCCAACTCAAGACTCTCTCCCTGTAGGAGTGTTCCTAACCCTAACCCAAACCCAATGACCCTATCACTAAACAGTCTGTTTACATCATACTTCCAAGCACACACTTGTGTGTGGATTAGTAAATGTCTAGAATCTTTATACTTGCCTTTGTACAATCTTCTTGCCCAAACTAACTTCCTGAGGGGAGTTGTGGGTAGTTCTTCTGTATCTCTCCTAATGAGAGTCCATGATTTGGTACATAGTGAAAGCTCAAAAATATTGCTGACTTTTTCAATAATCTGTTGCTTTGTAGTACACCAATCCAAAAGTGAATGGCTTAAGACAACCATTCTGTCATCTCTCATGAGTCCATAGGTTGACTGGGATCAGCTGGGTGGTTCTTCTGTTGCACATGGTAGCAGCTGGGGCTGTGGTCATTTGGGAACTGTACTGGGATGAATTATCCAGGATAAGTCACTCACTTGGCTGGTGCCTTAAGGGGGTGGATGGAGGCCTGGCTCAGTTGTGAAGCTGGGACAGTTGGGCCTCCCTTCCTCCCTCTCTTCCTCTATCCATATATTCTTAAGGTCTCTCCTTCTCCATTGGTCTCTGTATGTGACCTCTCCAGCACAGAGAGACCACACTTTTTACATATTGACTTGAGGATCCCCAAAGCACAAAAGTATAAGATTTGAGAATTTTTAAAACTTAGACTACAAACAACTTAGTGTCACTTCCAACACACTTTATTGGTTAAAGCAAGTCACAGGCCAGCTCAGATTCGGTGTGGGAGGGGATCACACAAGGGTGATATGATTCACTAAGGGAGGTCTGATTTACTAGGGAACATCTTGGGATACCTGCTACCCCTTGACTGAATGCCCAATAGCATTTATGGAGTCCAGGGTCTGATTTTCATTAGTGCCAAGATTACTACAAAAAAACCTCAGCTGTCTCTTCCTCAGACTGTTTTCATCAAGAATAAGGAGAACACACATACAAACACACACTTACTCACACACACACACATATATTCATACCACCTGGAAAACCACCATTCCAACCCGTAAAAAATATTTTAAAAATCTCTAAGAGGGTGAAAATGTGCATGTTGTGAAAGAAAGATTAAACACCATCACTATTAGTTGCCCATTTAAAAAAGATGTCTTAAATACATTATTTCATTTGATCTTGATTCCCATCCCCATTTTAGAGATGAAAAAACTGAGGCTCAGAGATGATAAGTAATTTACCCAAAAGGGTGGAGCTAGGTCTGAATAACCCCAAGACTTGTCCCTGATGCCAAAAAGAATTATTAGAATATGAATTAGTGTGGTGGCTCATACCTATAATCCCAGCACTTTGGGAGGCCAAGGTGGGAGGATCACTTGAGCCCAGGAGTTTGAGACCAGCCTGGGAAACATACCAAGACCCCATCTCTACAAAAAAAATTTTTTTAAAGAATAGGAATTATGCCTATCAATGATAGACTGGATAAAGAAAATGTGGCATATATACACCATGGAATACTATGCAGCCATTGAAAAGGATGAGTTCATGTCCTTTGCAGAGACATGGATGAAGCTAGAAACCATTTTTCTCAGCAAATTAACACAAGAACAGAAAACCAAACATCACATGTTCTCACTCATAAATGGGAGTTGAACAATGAGAACACATGGACACATGGAGGGGGACATCACACACCAGGGCCTGTCTTGGGGTTGGGGGGCTAGGGGAGGGATAGCATCAGTAGAAATATCTAGTGTAGATGATGGGTTGATGGGTGCAGCAAACCACCATGGCACTTGTATACCTATGTAACAAATCTTCACGTTCTGCACATGCACCCCAGAACCTAAAGTTTAATTTTTAAGAAGTGCAAAAAAAAAAAAAAAAAAAAAGGAATTCAGGTTTTTAGTCTAAAGAAACTGAGATCCTGAAAGGTGAAATAGTCCAGGGTCCCTCAGCCAGGATCCTGATTCCCCTTTAGAAGAGAACGGATGCAAAAGAAAGCCCAGGGCCTGATTCACTGTAGATGTTCAGTAAACACAAGCCCCCCATCTCTTCTCCAAACCAGATTTCTTCCACAGCTCGCTGTCATTCGTCCAAAGAATGTAGCCGCTACACTGTGTTATTGGCAGGATTGTGGGCATGACTGATTTCCTTTCTGATTGGGTGGGAAGGCTGAAGGGTGAGTTTGGAAGGGCTCTGTTCCCTTCATCTCACTCCTTTCCCCACTTGCATTTCACGCAACAGTCGTTTGGTTTTTGAGCAATCTGTTCCTGGAAAGCAGAGGAAAGTAACAGATTGATGCATCAACTGCATGTGGCCAAGTGATTTATTTTTAATGTGACTAAACAAGACACACACCTGCCTATGGAAACGTAATCACATTGAATCATCAGGGACTTAGACAGCCGTTTAGGCAAGGGAAAGACAGAGAGGAAACAGAGGAGAGGAGGGAGAGAAAGAAAGGGGAGGCAGAGGAGCAGAGACAGAAGAGAAGAGAGAAGAAGGGACTGGAAGAGAAGGAAGGGAAGGGAAGAGAAGACTGGGCCAGCTCCCTAAAAATGTTGATTTCAGCAGCATCAGTGAAGCACCCTCAATTGGCCCAAATGCCCCTGGTTTAGCTGTGCTGATGCCTGAAATGTTATAATTAGACTTTCATCCTTGTGATTTAACCAAACATAGTATATTCTCCACTAAAGTGTAAATGCAACAGAGGTAGTGCATCAAACTACGTCCATCATTTTCACCTCAGTGAGAAAGAACTGATATCTTTTATGAAAGCAGGAGTTTTTTTCTATGGGTGGGGGTGGTATTAGTCCATTTTGCATTGCTATATAGGAATGCCCGAGACTGGGTAGTTTGTAAAGAAAAGAGGTTTATTTGGCTCTTGGTTCTGCAGGCTGGATAAGCATGGCACTGGTATCTGCTCAGCTTCTGTTGAGGCCTCAGGAAGCTTTTACTCATGGCAGACGGCAAAGGGGGAGCAGGCAGATCACATGGCAGGAGAGGGAGCAAGAGAGGGAGGAAGAGGTGCCAGGCTCTTTTATACAATCAGATCTCACTCTAACTAATAGAGCAAAAACTCACTCATTACCACTAGGAGGGCACCAAGCCATTCATGAGGGACCCACTCCCGTGACCTAATGCTTCCCACCAGGCCCGGCCTCCAACACTGGGATCACACTTCAACATGAGATTTGGAGGGGAGAAATATCCACACTGTATCAGGGGGCATTGAAACAAACTTTTTGGGAGTCACCAGTGAAGGCCCAGAAAGGAACCTTGGGGGCTCTAGGGACTTTCTCCTTCATGGCTTTCCTTAATGATAACACCTACCTTTACGAGCATTTGCTATGTTCCAGGCACTGTGAATGCGACCCATTACATGTACTATTTCCTTCATGTACTATTTCATTCCACCTTCCCAACAGCCCTGGAGTTTTGTACTGGTGTTCTCGTCACTCTCCAGGTGAGGGAACTGAAGCCCAGCCCATCGTCATCTGTCTCAGCACTCTGAAAGGAAGCTCCAGTTACAGGAGAGTTTCTCGTGGAACGCCCAGCCTCACCAACAGTACCTTGCTTGCAGAAGGCACTCACTAAGTATGTGCCAACAGAGTGAAGTGGCAGGGATGGGATGTGAATGTAGACAGTCTAACACCAGAGCCTGTACCCTTAGCATTTGCCTGCACAACTTTCTGCCAGATAGTCCACTCCCTTCTCCCTGCTTGTCACCTGAATAGCATAAGAAATGCATGAACCACTAACTTTGGGAGGCTAAATGTCCTCCATCACAGCTCCCTCCTCAATCTCCCTGGGTCAGTACCAGGAATTAGCCAGCCAGACTACTCCACTCTGTACTGCTACGTCCAGATATCTTTTCCCAGTTAGGTTGTAATGCCTTTGAGGGAAGGCACAGCATCCCTGCAGTCTTTTGGGGGGGATGTATGAGTACTTTTTAAATTGTAGTTTCTTTCTCAAAAGCAACATTATATCTTTGCGTTTTCTATTAATACAGATTTTGGTAGGTTTTTTCTTGAATTTTATATCAATGTCCTTCACCCTGCCCCTAGCAGTAGCACGTGAAGGAGATTATAAAGTCCTAAGTTGAGGAGGGGGGGTATCAGATTGATAACTTTTTGAAGATTGATAATATCTAGTGTGGGCAAGGATGGGGGAAATGGATACTTATACATTGTTGGGTAGGCTTTTGAGGAGGCAAATCATCAGTAAGTAACAGTGGCTGAAACAAGATAAAAGCTTTATTTTTTTTTCTCATACAAAAGTCTAAGCTAGTAGAAAGTCCTGGGAAGAAGGCTGGCTTGGTTCCACAAGGTTATGCAGAGACCCAGGTTCTTTTTTTTTCTTTCTTTCTTTTTTTTTTTTTTTTTTTGAGACGGAGTCTGGCTCTGTCGCCCAGGCTGGAGTGCGGTGGCCGGATCTCAGCTCACTGCAAGCTCCGCCTCCCGGGTTCACGCCATTCTCCTGCCTCAGCCTCCGGAGTAGCTGGGACTACAGGCGCCCGCCTCGTCGCCCGGCTAGTTTTTTGTATTCTTTAGTAGAGACGGGGTTTCACCGTATTAGCCAGGATGGTCTCGATCTCCTGACCTCGTGATCCGCCCATCTCGGCCTCCCAAAGTGCTGGGATTACAGGCTTGAGCCACCGCGCCCGGCCGGACCCAGGTTCTTTCTATACATTGTACCACCATCCCCAGGGGTTTTACCTGCATCACCTGGTGGAAGCTGACTCCCACCACCACATCTGTTCTCTGAATAGATTGCTCCATGGGGAAAGCGGAAGTACAACAAACAGCTTATTTTAAGGATCTGATTCAGAAATCGCACACAGTACTTCTCATCAGCCATAACTTAGTTACATGTCCACAGCGAGGAAGGTGGCAAATATATTCTCAACTCATACCCACCTGAAACTCAGGAGATTCGTTGCTAAAAGGAAGAAAAGAGAAAATGGATATTAGGGGGACAATGGACAGTTTCTAACACAAACAGAAGGAATTATCAAAGTTAAAAATGCATATACCACTAGACCCAGCAATTCCAGTTCTAGAGATGTATTCTGAGGAAATAGTCACATAACTACACAAAGATTATGCATAAGGGTAATACTAGCAGCTTTAAATTATGTTCACAAATTCTTTGATACCCTTCCCTTCACAAAAGGGCTGTACTTAATGACTTACTCCTAATGAATAGAATGTGGCCAAAGTGACAATGTGTGACTTCGGAGGCTAGGTCATAAAAGGCCCTGTGCTTCTCCTTTGCTCTCTTGAATGACTGGCTATGATGGAAACAGCCACCATGTGGTGAGGACACTCCATTAGCCTTGTGGAGAGACCCACATGGGTGAGAAACTAAGGGTTCCCACCAACAGCCCACACCTACTTCCCAGCCCTGAGAGCAAACAGTTCCTCCAGGCCTAGTCAAGGCTCAGTTGGCTGAAGCCTCGGTCAGCATCTGGACTGCAAGCCCATGCAAAACACTGAGCCAGAAATCACCCATCCAAGAAGCTGCGAATTCCTGACTGGCAAAAAATGTGAGAGATTATAAATATTTATTATACAAAATTTTAAGCCACTACGTTTTGGAGTATTGTGTTAGGCAGCAGTAAATAACTCATACAATAATCATTGCTTCCTGTTTGTAATAACAAAAAAGAGAAAGAAAATACATTTTTTTAAAAAAGAAACACCAGAAATGTCAATAATGGGAGATTAAATAACCCATGAGAAATCCACAGTTTGGAATTTGCAGCTGTTAGAAAGAGACAGAGCTATGGCGTAAAAGACCTGTGTATTCTGTCACTGACAGCTCCTTAAGACATATTAGTACATGAAAATAACAATCTGAGGAACACTTACTGTATGGTCTCCATGACATAAAACTGCAAAAAAGTTATGTATGCATGTACATATATGCAGACATGCAATAACCTTATATTTGTGTATGCTCAAGTGTGTACTTTCACATACGTGTAAATGCGTGGAATAGGAGTGAATGTTGCATACCAAATGGCAGGCAGTGGTTTTACCCGGGACTAGGGAAGTGGAATGGGGGTGGGGAGTTGCAATATGGTGTTCACATTTTACTTTGTAATTTCCTGCATTGTTTCAACCTCTTACAATGAAAATGCATTTGCGTATTCCCTGTGTGATAAAAACAAAGAAAATCATAAAAAGAGAGAGAGGCAGGCAGATAGCAGAGATGGAAGGAAGAGGGGTTAAACAGAAACAGCATTTTACCCACTGAGTCATGACTACAGGCATCTTATTTCACCTGTTTGTTTTTCCTTAACATCCCAACATAGAAAACAGACACTTTGTTTTAAACTAACAACGAGAAATCTCCTCGCTTTGGCCTTTCGCTTGCTCAGCATAGACTGCCTCTAGGGTGCTCGGAGGTGGGGCGTGGAGGGGAACGTTGGGAACTGCCCGATCCCATGCTCGCCTTTTCCCGCAGGACCTGTGCTCAGCTTTCGGAAGGTGCAAGGGAGGGAGTGTCTACAACCTAAGAAAAGGGCCACGGTGCGGAGCCCGGAGCAGGGCTGGGTGCAGGGAGCGCTCTCGCTGCCCGGGACGCTCTGCGCTGAGCGCCTGGTGGGGACAGCACGCCGCTCCGGGAGTCCCCAGGCGCGGGAGGTCCCAGCAGATTTTGCATAAAGGGAGGAATCCCCAGGGAGGAATCGAGTCCAGGGCACAAACAAGATACTGGAGGAGGTGGAACGGAGAGGATTGATTCGGTTTGCAACCCTACGAGGTCGTGGCCTCTCGGGGCGGGAAAGCAGTCTCCTGTCTCTCCAGGATCCAGCCTCCAGATCACCGCGCTAGCCCTCGCCCTGCCTGGGCCTCCCCAGAGACGGGAGCTTGGGTGGGGGACCCTGGATCCGAAGCCAAGGCTGAACTGGTGGGCCAAGCCCAGGGAGCAACCAAGTCCCCAAGTCTTTCCCTACCCTTCCCGCAGGCTGAGCGGAAAACCAGGAAGTGGATGGTCTCCATCTCCGCGGCCACGCCCACCCGTTTGCACTTAGTGAACTGAGGTCCTCAGGAACGTGGTAAGACAAAGAGAAAGGAGGGCATTTTCGCCACTCTCTTGCTAATGCTTCAGTAACTCCCCATTACCCTAATGTGCTCACCATCAGAGCCGGATTAAGACCTTTGGAGGCCCTAAAATTATAAGACCCACTCTCTCCATCAATGTAATTTAAAACAAAAACAAAAACAAAAAAACTTTAAATGGATTTTTACTAAAAAGCCGATTTTCCTCTATAAATTTATTTTAATAGCAACGACAAGCCCTTGCCTTGCAGCACACTAGCCTGCCCAGCAGAAGATCCAGTAAGGTTTGCAAAGCCAGTCGGGATCTCCTCACCTTGCCTCTCTCCTCTTCCTGCACTGGCGGACTAACCTGTTTCCAGGTCCTCTGAAGCTCAATCCTTCCCTGAGTTTCCCATTGCCTGGCACCTCCAGAGCCAGCATATATTTCCACTTCCCACTCCTAGCTTTCAGTCCAGACTGGGTTAGATGCCTTCAGTGCTTTCTCCATTACAGGAGACTCAGCACACAGAGTAGGAGAATACTCCTGTTTCTTCCCTGTCACCCTCTCTGTGCTGAGGGCTCAGAAGGTCGAGACACCTTTTCTGTTTTGCTTACAGGTCCATGGTCCCAGAACCTAGCATGTGGACTGGCACACCCTTTGCTCAAATAAATACATCAATATTTGAAATGAACCATTCATAGCAAAACACATAGCACAGAATAAAAGTGCGTAGTCCATTCTGGCCTATGCAGTACATTCATTCTATCACAGTATATATATTCAGCTTCTCAGCATTTATTGAGCACCTCCAAATGTGCTAGACAGGTAATACTCAATACACATTAGGTCCCTCCATGCTAAAATGGACTGTGTGTCCACGTAACTTTGCTGGAAACTTGAGGGAAACCAATTATCCTGCCCTTTCCCTGGGTGTCTGATTGAACTCGGCATGTCCGTTATAGCCATAGAAATATCACTAACAGGCAATGCCAGCAGGATTAGATCTGCCAAGTGTTTAAAGTTTAGCAAGAAAGCTTTTTGCAAATGTCAACACTACCACTCTGTTTCCTGCAAACCAGCATTCTAATCAGCAGGGCTGCCTTTTCCAGCTCATTGAGCAATGACATAAAAAAATCCCAGCATAATCCTTTATCTAGGAGAAAAATACCAAAAGGCAGAGAGGATGCAATAACAATCATAGCTACCTACTATGTGCAAGGTGCTGTGCTTACTGCTTTAGTTATGTTGCCTCCAATCCTCACAACAAAACGGACAAATGGGGAAACTGAGGCTTACAGAAGTCACACATCTCCAACTGAGGCCTGAACTTGAGTATTTTCCATAGCACCCCACTAACTCTGGGGGAAAAACAAAACTGCTATTGTGCCCAGTGAGGATACAGTGTCTTAGAGTGGTAGGGACCTCAGAGGCTGGTCGCAGGAAAAGAGAATGACAATGCTTCTCATGCCAGGGTTTCCTGGGACTTTCATCTTCTTGTCTTCCTTTTCTCCTTCCCTCAGAGGCCAGGTATAGTGATATAATGATTTTGGAAATTTTTGAGCTGAAAAAGGAAAATGTTTTCTTCTTTTTTTCTTTAAGGGGAACTGTTGGAGTGTTTGCATTTTGGGTTCCTTGCATAGCAGCTGGTAGGCTTGATGGGATTTCAAAATGAAGTTACTAATGGAAATTATACACTGGGGACATTCCAAAGAAACTGCTAAGAGAGAATGGCTTGTGCTAGGTGACTGGAAGTGTTGCATCAGATTATCACAGCTGGGTATTGAGGCCAGGCCCAGCTGAAATGTTACAGTAGGGGTTACCTCTCAGACTTGGCTCTGTACAGGAAGCATATCCAAGGAAGAGCTACATCCAAGGCAAAGCTATAAGGCCAGACGCAGAAGACACAGTACCTGGGTTAGCTGCCCGTCTATCCCTGGGTGTAGGCTAAAGAGATTTAATCTTGGACACGGCAAGCAGCTGCATACAAGAGCCTGATTCGTGACTCCTGAGCAGGAGTGGGCAGCAAGTTGCTAATTCTGACCTCCAACCATCCCTGAGGCGGTGTAGCCCTCGGTTCTCAACCCTGGCTGCCCACTAGCATCATCTGATGAGCTTTGAAATACAGAAGCAGGACTCATCCCAGAAGGATGAAATCAGAACTAATGGGAAAGGGATCCAGCATCACATATTCTCATAGCTCTCCATGTGATTCTAGTTTGCAGCCAAAGTTCAAAAGTTCTGACACAGCCAAGGTGTCCAGTGATCACAAGAATTACGAGGGCATTCCCTGAAATAGTTTTGCCCCAGCCTCTCTGCTGTGGATCTTGATTCATTGGGGCTGGCAGGGGCCCAAGAATCTGTATTTTTGATGAGCTCCCTGGTAGGTGTTTTGATCAGATAAGCTTGGGGACCCCCACGTGTAATAAAATGGTATATTCGCATATCATCATTGCAGTCACAGCTTCTGACGTATTATGTTTTTAATTTGTGTGTACATCATTGTGTCTCAACCATCATTCAGGTGTAAGGTCCAAGAGGGAAAGGACCTTGTCTTATTCACTGGGATGTTCTCAGTATGGAAAAGAATGCAAGCAAATAGTGGGAAATCTGTGGATATTTGTTGAATAAATAAATGAATTTCTGTTTTGTATTTGTCACTTCTGCTTTGTGAACCAAGTTAAGAGTGAGATTGAAACTTTGAAAGAAAATACAAATAATTTTATTTCACTTCCCTTTATAGAGCTAAAGTCCTGCTTTTAAAAACATAAAGATTTCTTCTATATGGAACTTGATTGCCTTCATTCAGTCATCAAGAGTCTTCAGGAGATCCGAAGACCCAGAGCAAACCAGAAATGTTGAGGGGGAAAATGTGCAGAGATGTCTGAGAGCAAACCCCCTACCCTTAAACCAATTTTTCTTCTGAAGTTTTCTGCTTCATTGCAAGTTTTATGTCACCAATTAAGCTATAGGGCCTAGATAGAAAATGACACAAAGTATTTTCAGAAAAGTTGATTAAACTGCATGCTTTTATTTATGCACATTCAGAAAATGTTTATGGCGGAACTACCATTTTCCAGTAAGTGCCAATGGGAGCCCAGTGAAAAATAACACACAGTCCTGCCCTCAATAACTAGCTTTCCCAGCGAGTGGAAAGCTAGCCATGGAACTAGTACAGTGTGATAACACAGGTCATCAAACTCAAGATGCCTTCTGTTGTAAGATGCGTCATTAATTTACGCAGCATTAAGAAAAATGCTACCAATTGAACCATGACATGTCGTGGATTTTGTTAAGACCTGTTCTAATTTCAGAGATGTGAAAATGTAATGGGGTGGTAGGGGGGTGAGGAATGTGCATTTTATTTTATTTTATTTTATTTATTTTGAGAGACAGGGTCTCTCTTTGGCACTCACCCAGGCTGGAGTGTAGTGGCGCAATCTCAGCTCACTGCGGCCTCAACCTCGTGGGCTCAAGTGATCCTCCCACCTCCTGAGTAGATGGGGCTCTAGGCATGAACCACCATGCCCGGTTTTTTTTTTTTTTTTAAACTTTTTGTTGTTGTTGAGACAAAGTCTCATTCTGTTGCTGCCCAGGTTGGAGTGCAGTGGCTCGATCTCAGCTCACTGCAGCCTGTGTCTGCCAGGTTCAAGCAATCCTCTTATCTCAACCTCCCAAGTAGCTGGGACTACATGTACATGCCACCATGCCCAGCTAGTATATATATATATATATTTTGGAGAGACAGGGTTTCGCCATGTTGCCCAGGCTGGTCTCAAACTCCTGAGCTCAAGCGAGCCACCTGCCTCAGCCTCCTAAAGTGCTAGGATTACAGACAGGAACCACTGCACCCAACCATAATTTTTTCTTAACTTTTTGTAAAGACGATGTCTCATTATGTTGTCCAGGCTGGTCTCGAACTCTTGGGCTCATGCAATCTCTCCCACTTTGACCTCCCAAAGTGCTGGGATTACAGGCATGAGCTACTGTGCCTGACCAGAGCATGCATTTTAGAACTGATTAAATACATAAGGTAAATCAGACCCGAAGGATATACAGAATAAGCCAAACAGTAGGGGGCAGGGAGACTTGGAAGAAGGAAAATACTGTGCAGAGGGGACAGCTTGTGCTGAGAGGTCTGGAGGGAAAAGGGTGGCTGCTTATAGCTCAGTAAGACTGGAGTTAGAGCCTGTGGGCTGGAAGGTGACAGATGAGGCTGGAGATGGAAACAAAGGCCAGATCATGGCCTTGCCTTATAAGTAGATGGCCTTAGTCCCAGTTTACATCTGTAGTGTGTCTTTTTGATCTTAAGTGCCCTGTTGGACAACACATTATATGATCACCCTATACTAATAAGCCATTTTTAAATGTGGGCTTTTTATCTTAAGAGAAATGAGAACAATGGAAGGGTTTTAAACAGACAGTACCATAATCAGATTGTGAAAGTGTATGTGTGTTGGAGGCAGGGTGTGTATTGCTTAATTTGAATGTTTCTGTTGAGCTAATATGCTCATACAAGTCAATACTTTAAAAAAAGTTTCACAAAAGTGAAAAATCTCCCTTCCACCCTGGCCCTTCTTCCACCCCTTCCACTCTACCTCACAGCTAACCCAATTTTCTTCCCTAGAAGCAACTGATATTATCAATTTTTTGTGTGCCCTTTCAGAATTTTGTTTTCCTTTTCTTTGAGATGGAGTCTCACTCTGTTGCCCAGGCTGGAGTACAGTGGCACGACTTCGGCTCACTGCAACCTCCACCTCCTGGATTCAAGTGATTTTCTAGCCTCAGCCTCCCCCTAGCTGGGACTACAGGTGTGCGTCACCACGCCAGCTAATTTTTGTATTTTTAATAGAGACGGGGTTGCACCATGTTGGCCAGGCTGGTCTTGAACTCTTGACTTCTAGTGATCCGCCTGCCTTGGCCTCCCAAAGTGCTGGGAATACAGGCGTGAGCCACCATGCCGGGCCCCTTTCAGACATATTTAACGCATATAGAATTAAATCTTCTTTGCCTTTCAAATGGACCTGTTGTTTTCTAATTCTTTATTTTCATCTAATTTGCCTCCTTTTCTTATTCCTCTCACTATCTCTTACTGAGTTTCCACAGTATGTGTTCCATTTTTACTGCTTCAGACTTGAGGCTTCATTTTTTAAGAGTGAAGATTGGATAGTTTTCTTTTTTTTCTTTCACTTCTTCCCCGAGCTCTGGCAGCTCAGGATTCATGTCCTCCCACTGTTTCATTACCTCTTCCCTCATCTCTCATGTGTATGTTTTCTTTGTGGGAGAAATTACTTTGCTATGTTTTCTTAATTTTCTCTTTAAAATTTTCATCTGCTCCATGGCAATGTTTTTTGATGAATCTTCTTTACCTGCTGTTTGCTTTTTCTTTTTTTTTTTTCTCTCCTTTGTTTCTTGTCAAAACTCTGTATATTTTACTCATTATTGAAGCAGGTAATGTTTATTCTTCCCCGTGGACCTCAGGTGTGAGAAAGGCCAAGATCGTCTTCCAGGTTGGCTAAATTTTCCTTGTGACCCAGGGTTCATGTAAATTCACTAAGCCTTGAATTCTTTCCAAGCAATGGTGAAGATTCCCCAAGGCAAAGTCTCTCCTCCCCTGTTGCCACAGAAACAGACCATTTCCTACCACTATGGCTTGTCTGAAGTCCTGAGCCAGCAGTGCTCAGGCCACAGCACCTGCACCCATTTTCTGCTGCTGCACACAAGGGCTCTGTGCATTCCGCATCCAGGTGTGCCCCTCCCCTTCTGGAGGATTCTTTTTCAGGCTGTCCCGGAAACTTTGCAGCACAGCATCCTTGCTCTATTTCTTCCCACAACATCTCTGCTGAAGCTCTATTGCTTTTGGCAACTCTTACATCTATTTTGTGGTTTAGGTGTCTGCTACTTGTACTAAAAATGGAATTTGCGTTTTTATCTCTCAAGTCCTTTTTGTTTTTGGATTACTTCCAGAAAATGAAAGGAGGATTACTAACTTTATGCCATCTTCAAACCAGAAGATCTTAGATTAGTAAGATCACGTTGGCCATGGCATGGAGAATGGGCTGGAGGTGGAGAGACTGGAGGTTGGAAGTCCAGTTAGGAGATTGCTCCTGCGCTGGGGAGTTGGTGTTAAGACAGAAGATCCAAGACGCATTTCAGAGGTAATTGCTGAACCTTACTGGCTGGTTAGCTGTGTGTTTGGGAGTGGGGGTGGATCAGGAAGAAATGGGATATTTCAGGGCTGGCTGCTGAAGGCTGCTTGCGATGTAACGTGGAGCTGGGCTTCCTGCCTGTTCTGTAGCTTCCTGCCACATTCCAGGCTGCATCTGTGTGGCTGGGCCCTCTGGGAAGGTCATAGGGAGTCCTAATGGGGCAATGAGCTTCCCAGCTGTTCCCTTGAAGGTCCCCTGCAGATATCTGGATGAAACTCTTGACTGCTGGAAACTTTCGAGAAGGCCTGAGGCAGTCAGAAGCCAAGTTGTGGTTCCAAAATTTCCGGCCTATTCACCAAGCCTCCCTGATGATGAGATCTCAAGATGAAACAAAAACAAGAAAACTGGGCACAAATCGCAGGGCGGGACTGTTGATATCCCAATGTTTCCTGCCAAGTCCTGGCTAAGGAGCACAGGGAGGGAAAGGGGACCTAACAAAAGTCATAGAACCCACTCCCTGCCTCCACAAAGGCTTTCCAGGTCATGCAAACTACGAAAATTGAACAGAGAGCTTTCTCTCTGAGAGTCTCCAAAGTGGGGAATCTCTGATTATTTTCTTTAATCAGTCTGCAGTAAGTCCTGTGTACTGGCTTTTTTCCCCCCTTAATGTATAACCAGAGTTGAGAACCGAGGGCTACTCAATCTCAGAGATGATCAGAATTCAAAGTTAGGAATGTGCTGGCTCCACGTCTGTCCACTCTTGTGCAGTAACACAGCTGCCTGCCTGTGTACAGGATGAAATATCTTCAGTTCTGTTCCCTGGGATAGACTGACAGCTGTGGAAACAATACCGTGTCTCCTCCTAGGATATGTTTCTTGACTCCGCTTATGTGGTTACTGCCAAACCTGGCCCCAGTGCCTTCTTCACACAGCTTTGACAACCAGGGCACTATTTCCAGTCATCTAACAGAAGCTGCTCCTTATCACTGATGTCTTTGGAAAATTACCAGCAATTACTAAGCTAGCTATTGGGAAATCTGAAGGATTTACTTTAGCAAGAATAAAAGGAGGTCTTCTGGTCTGTAAGGACCTCTGTTCCTAAAATCACAGAACCACCGCTGCACTCTACAATGGAATAGTATGCATTCATTTGCAAGCGTGCTCAGATAAGACAGGGTCTTTAGGGAGTTTTTAAAAACTTGGGGGGTAGTGCTTATGATATTGTGAAAAAACACAAACTGTGTAATTTCATGTACATTAAAAATATGTGTGATCAAGTGAAAAGAGACTTCTTAGCCTGCCTTCCCCAAGATCCCACACCCACCACTATTTCCCTTCCAAGTGATTAAAGGAGTCAGTAACTTGAGTACAATATGCTGTTTTGTCTCTTGTCATCTGACCTTGGACAGGGAAGATGTAAATGTTCTCTTGGGCTAATAAGGTCAGAGTGTTTGCTCACAGGAAACAGAGTTATGAGTAGAGTAATAGGAGGAATATCAATTTCTTACGTGGGCCAAATATTATTTGTGTGGTTGTATTTTCTTTCCGGGAAAAGATTAGTTTTTGGAGAATGCAATATATTTTATTTTAGATGCACCATTGAGTGAAGCAGCTACAGTTTAAGCGGAAGTCCTCCTTTCCCCACCTCCTACCTCGTACGTCAGGGAGCCCCTCCTCCCCACACCTTTCTTCCCAGAGATCCCACCTCTCCTCTCCTGAAGCGGTAGCTACTGAGGAGAAAGAGGTGAAAAGCTAGAAAGGAAACAGGAAGAGGGGAGACTGGGAAGAGATCCATGCAGGAGACCTTGTGCGGGTCCGTGGGGCTTCGTGAGATACCTGCCTCCATCCTCCCATTTTCCCGAATAGGACTCCAATTCTGTGAGACCTGAAGACAGTCTCCTGTTTCTTTTTCCCTCCTTTCCTTTCCTTTCCTTTCCTTTTCTTTCTTTCTTTCTTTCTTTCTTTTTTTTTTTTGAAGGAGTCTCACTTTGTTGCCCAGGCTGGAGTGCAATGGCACAGTCTCGGCTCACTGCAACCTCTACCTCCTGGGTTCAAGCGATTCTCCTGCCTCAGACTCTCAAGTAGCTGGGATTACAGGCACCCACCACCACGCCCAGCTAATTTTTGTATTTTTAGTAGAAACAGCATTTTACCATGTTGACCAGGCTGGTCTCGAACTCCTGGCCTCAAATGATCTGCCCACCTCAGCCTCCCAAAGTGCTGAGATTACAGGTATGGGCCACCACACCTGGCCCAGTCTCCTGTTTTCATTCACTGACAAAGCAAAACCTCCCTTAAGGTCTGAGTTACTACAGAGAAAGGCTTTCCAGCTGCCTACTTGGTTGGGGTGAGCCAAAGCAGCTCCGTCATTGGCAGCCACTGGGTGTGGGAAGCAGCCATCCATTGGGGACAAGCTATCTGGAGGTAGGGCGGCTGCTCTCCTGACACATCCTCCCAGAATACTGCAGAAAGAAGCCTACTGTAGGAGTTGCAAATATATATGCATAGAATAAAGACTAGGAGAAAAATAGTCTAAAATGTTAAGCATGCTTCCCTCTGGATAGCTGAATTGTGGATATCATATTTTCCTGCTTCTTTAAATTGTCAAACTTTTCGTAATAGGAAGTATGTGCTATTTTTATAATCAGGAGGGGAAAAGTTTCCCTGGCCAACTCAGGGAGGACATAAGGCTGGAGGTTTCAGAGTAAGAGGCAGGAGGCAGATTCACAGAGGACACAGTGGCAGTGAACATCTCAGAATGGACGGGACCTTGAGAGGTCACCTAGCCCATCCTCCTGCCTTCCGGATGTATCTGAATAAGACCAATATCTGAATCCTCTCCCCCCACCATGTCAGAACTGCCCCTTGCCTTCTTTGCCCTTCCACTCCCAGCAGAATGCCAAAAGAGGCTTGACTTCGTGCTAATTATTCTTACTGCTTTCTTGCTTTCAGTGTTCTGCTAAATAGAAAATAGGGCACTGATGGCTGGATGGAAAACAGGCCATGATCTTCTCACAAAGTCTTTGCTCAACCACCCGCCTATAGCCAGTGTCCTCTTGGAAAGCCCAGTCATCCAAGGAAAAGAGAAGTCAAGCTGAGTTCCAGGGAGGGGAAGACCTTGGGGAAGAGGACCTCAGGGAAGAGGAAGAACAGGAGAGCATGTCTACAGGAATGTGCAAGGAGAGCTGGGGCCTGCAGGGAAGCACTGACTCCTTGTCTTCTTTTTTCCTTCCTTCCTTCCTTCCTTCCTTCCTTCCTTCTCCTTCCTTCTCCTTCTTTCCTTCTCCTTTCTCCTTTCCTTCCTTCTTTCCCCTTCCTTCCTTCCTTATCCTTCCTTCCTTCTTCTTCCTTCCTTCTCCTTCTCCTTTCTCCTTCCTTCCTTCCTTCCTTCCTTCCTTCCTTCCTTCTTTCCCCTTCCTTCTTTCTTTCTCATTCCTTCCTTCCTTCTCCTTCCTTCCTTCCTTCCTTCCTTCCTTCCTTCCTTCCTTCCTCTTTCCCTCTCTAATCGCATATGAAGTGCTGTGCCAGGCAGATTGTGTAAGAGAGAACAACAACAAAGCTTGAGACGTGGTCTGTGGCTTCCAGGAGCCTTCAACCTGGTGAGGAGGTACCACCCAGCTGGGAGAGTTAATTTTCTGGCACAGGTGCTTGATTTTCTTTTTTTTTTTTTTTTTTTTTTTTTTTTTTTTGAGACGGAGTCTCGCTCTGCCGCCCAGGCTGGAGTGCAGTGGCCGGATCTCAGCTCACTGCAAGCTCCGCCTCCTGGGTTTACGCCATTCTCCTGCCTCAGCCTCCCAAGTAGCTGGGACTACAGGCGCCCGCCACCTCGCCCGGCTAGTTTTTTGTATTTTTTTAGTAGAGACGGGGTTTCACCGTGGATGGTCTCGATCTCCTGACCTTGTGATCCGCCCGTCTCGGCCTCCCAAAGTGCTGGGATTACAGGCTTGAGCATAAATTGCCATCATGCCAGATATATGTGTTGGGGGCAGGGAGGGGACAAGAAACAAACCTTGTGATGTGATAGCCTTGCAGAGCAGGGATGTCACTTTTTAGGAGGCTTAAATCACACCAAATGTAGAAGGTTCCAGACTTTCAGAGGTGAGGGGACAGCTACAATTTGCACCAATACTACCACCCCTTTCCCCAACATACCCTTCTCCCCTTCTTCCCTGAAAAATGGCCCCCAAATATGTCCATGTCCTAATCCCTGGAATTTATGAATATGATAACTTACATGCCAAAAGGGTCTTTGCTATTGTGATTAAATTAAAGGTGTTGAGATGGGGAGATGGGGAGGTTGCCCTGGATTATCTGGGTGGGCCCAATGTAATCACAAGGGTCCTTATATGAGGGAGCTAGGAGGCTCAGATAGAGAGAGAAGACGTGAGGGTGGAAACAGAGGTCAGACAGGAAAGAAAAGGCCACTTTGCTGCTGCCTTTGAAGACAGAGGACGGGACCACAAACCATGGTGGTCTATATAAGCTGGAAAAGGCTCCCGAGAGCCACAAGGGAACACAGCCCTGTCCACCCACTTTAGAGCTCTGACCTCCTGAACTGTAAGACAATAAATGAGTTATTTGAAACCACTACGTTTGTGGTAATTTGTCACAGTCACAGTAGGTAGCTCATACAGTCCTCTCTTCTCCTCTCTGTGATCCTTGTGTGGCTAAAAAGGAGAAATGCTAATATTTATTAGAAGTTACAGCAGTGAAAAACAGAGAAAACGTATTTCTAACATATAAACTTGACCACGAACTTATTAATTTACAAGAAGTTTGATAGGAAAACAACCAAATGCCAGGTTTTTAAATGAGCAAAGAATATGAACACATGGAGTCCAGGAAAACAATGGTGGATTACTCTGTGCTAACATGGGAAGCCGCTCTCCGACATGTTAGAGTGAAAGAGACGAGCTGCAGAATACCTCAGGGGTCATCTCTCCTTTTGTGTCAAAAACAAAATAGAGTCATATCTATAGGATTTTACACGCTCCTTTTTGCTGGAAAGAATCACAAGAAAATATTAGCAAAGATTGTCTTTGGGAGAGGAATAGAGGGGAATGGTATTTAATTTTGAAAACTTTCCTGCTGTTTGAATTTTTTAACCTTATACGTGGGTTTGTTAATGTTAACAAAAGCTATCTGACCAGGGAGATTTTGACTCATTTTTTTGTTTTCTTCTTGGTACCTCTTTGTCTTAAAGAAAAAAAAAAATCCAATTAGCATTATGTAAGGTGGGTCACATAGGGAGAAATCTTCCAGAGTCTACCATGGTATATACTATATGAACTAAAATTCTTGCAACCAGGAAGACTGGGCTGTCCTGTGAGGTTACGACTCAAGCTTCTCACTGGGGGCCAGTGTCAAAAGAAGTGTGATAAATCCCCAGCCCTCTATGGTCCTGGCTTCTCTCAGAACGGTTACCAAGGCCCTAGGATCTAAAGATGATTGTGTCATCAGCCTGGTACCTCTAGGGCTTTGGGGAGAACAGATCTGCATCAGGAGGGGAAAAGGGATTTGTCATGCACCAGCCATTCAACCTTGGGTAAGTTTTTTGTCTCCATCTGGCAAAATGGGAGTGGTGAGGGTGTTTGTTCTCAGGGTTACTGTGAGGCTTAAATAAGATCATGCTGTGGTACACCCAGCATGGCCACGGGCCCAAGCCAGAACATGACAAATACAAGTCTTCTCCTCCTTTCTTATGTTTATTTTTAAGCCTGTCAAGAACTGAAGGAGGCCCTTGTTCAGCAGAAGAGAGGTAAGAGCAAGCCTTTGTCTGTAACAATGCAGAAGCCTGGTACAGAGGACCAAAAACACACAGCCACAGGTCTATTCCCACATATGTGCGTTTGCCACTGGTTTGCCGTCTCTGCTGGGTCACAGAAGGATATTAAAGTTTGTCAGCCCTTTAAAGCCAAACAGGCACATTTTCCTTTCTCCTCGACAGACATTTTAATGTCACTGCAGTAGCTGGAGTCTTAGGTGTCGTTAACCCACATGCCTACCTCCTGTGACCAGGGTAGGGGAAGAACAAGCACACTTTGTTCCCAAAGCCCCGGTTGCGACTTGCTGGTTTTCTGTTGACTTTAAACAAGAAATGGAGCAGTTAGACTTTTAGTTGCTCCAGGTGGTAACTGGGGCTAAATGTACTGAGCTTAAGGGAAAAGCTGAACATTTGGAATCCCAAAATTTAGAGATTCAAAGGCTCTTTAAGAATTCTTTCCTCTGATGGACAGTGCCTGCCAGGAGCTGTCCTGCACCCTGGCCACAGCTGGGCAGTCCTCTGCCCGATGAGCTTTGAATGAGGAAAGACCAGGCTCTGCCAGGCCAGCGCCGGTCATCTGAGGAAGCTCCTGCTTCCCTAGGCCTTCGGAGATATTGACTTTTTCCCAAGAATCTTCTTGCCCTTTCCCCTCTCATTCACAGGTTGGTTTATTCACCTGCAGATTTCTGTGGGAGCCTTTACACACCAGGCACTGTCCTGAGCTCTTGTCAGTGGGGCAGTGATGAGGCTATCGACCCTGCCCTCAGGGCCAGGCCACTCCAGTGGCCAGGGAAGCAGTTAAGAGGCTCTGCAGCACAGGGGAGGGGGCGTTGGCTAAAATAGAAACCATCAGTCAAGCAGAACTTCACTGAGACCTAACAGAGGGAGGGGGAAGGAAGAGAAAGAAGTAGATGGATTCCAGGGATTTATGGCCTGGGGCTTGATTAAATTTGGGGAGTGAGAGAGCAAGGGATCAAGAGTGATCAGATTTCTGGCTCAGGGGCAACGGTGACACTAAGAAGGAGAAGCAATTTTGGAGCAGGGTGGTTGGGAGGAGTGAGAATGAATCAGGCTTTAGACATGTTGGGTGTCAGGCCCCTGTGGGAGGTTAGAATGGAAAGTCCTGCAGGCAGTGGATATATGGTTTCATGGTACAGGAGAAACATTGGGACTGGAGACGCGAGTTCAGGAGTCAGCAATGCGTGAGTGGTCAAGGAGGGCAGAACAGGGTGAGATGGTGGCTCAGGAGGGAGACCAGGACAGCACTGTGAAGGGCCTATCCTTAAAGGATGGGGACAGAAGAGGAGCCTCCAAATCTAGAGGACAAATCCTAGAAAGTAAGGCGAATGCACACAGAATGTAGCATCAGATTCACCCTTGTCCAGATCCCATGTTCTCAGGGCAATTTACTCTGGGAAAGCCGTCTTCCTCCTTTGCCTTCCATGTGGATGAGGATGGTGGATCCTCAGCCAATTGTGGATCGCAGCCCCACGCCCCCTTCATTGGTTTGGGATGGCTGTATGACCCCTCAGAGCCAATGAGCAGTGAGGAGGCATGCACGTGAGTGAGGGGAGGAAAGGAAGGCTATTGTGGGAAAGAGAGACTCCCCCTCGGTTGGGAGAGAGTATGGTAGAGATGTGAAGTCAGGCACCAACGCAGCCATTTGTAATTGTGAGGGAAAGCTTGGAGTTACTGGGGGTCCTCTGAGTGAAACCTGCACATGAGGCCTGTATTGTAGATGGCAGGACAGAAAGAAATCCGGTCTTAGGTAACATTGTTTGAGCCACAAGATCATACTTCACCTGAAGCCAAACCTCCCTCTCGGCTTTTCAGTTATGCAAGTCAATAACTTCCCTTTCCCGTTTAAACCGGTCTCAACTGAGGTTTTGTTTGTTTTGCTACTCGCAATACGGAGTCCTAATAAATGCACAGCCTGAAAAAGAGACCTGTTGGGGTCAGTGGGTAGAACAGGGGGTGGGAGGGGAGGTGTCAGGAGTTAAGATACTGTGACACATTTGTGTCCCTGAGTCACTGTCACCTACAGAGTCACAACAGGTTTTCAATTTTGCAATCTCTTTACACAGTGTTTTTCTTCTCCTGCTCTATCACTTCTCTGGCAATACAATTAACATGATTCCAAAGTTGCTTACTCACTAAAAATGAGATGTAGTTGGAAAATGGGTTAGCCTCCCCTTCTCTTAGGTTGCCTGCCCAGATGCTGAAGGGCTGTCTTTATAAACCAGGGTCAGTGGCACGTAATGGTGTGTCTCTCCCTATTCAGATCCATCTTCCATGCCATGGTCAAGTGGGCTCCCTAAAATGCACATCCCTGCTTAAAAAACACTCATAGTTACAAAAATGAGCCAGGCATGGTGGTGCACACCTGTAGTCCCAGCTACTCAGGAGGCTGAGGTGGGAGGATCACCTGAGCTTGGAAAATGGAGGCTGCAGTGAGCTGTGATTGCGCCACTGTACTCCAGCCTGGGCAACAGAGTGAGACCTTGTCTCCAAAAAATAAAAAATAAAAATAATTTATACTTCCCATGGCCTGCAGGAAGAGATCACAGACCCCTCAGGATGGCATATATAATCACACACATGTTCTAGATCCTGGGTGGCCTTCCTGCGTCAGCAACCCTCTTAACCCTCAGACGGCACCACTGTGTGAACTCCAGCTGTGCGAATGTGTCCTGCACCTCCAGGCCTCTGGGCCTGCATTCCCATCTCCCCTCTGCTTGGAAAGGTAATTCACAATAATAGCTCACGTTGATGGGGCACATCCTATGTTTCAGATGCTCCACTAGAGGCTGCAGGTGGATTATCTTGTTTAATCCTCAACTTCCTGATGAGGTAGTACTGTTATTACCCCCTCCACCCTGCCACAGTGTCACTCTGGCTAAACAACTCAGATTTGGGGGAATATGCTAGAGAAGCACATAGGAGTTCTGGGTTGAGGTCTCCCACTGGAGTTAGGGAGTGGAGGATCAGATGATAAAGGCCAGAGGAAATATGATAGTCCAGAGGCTAGGAAGGAGTTTGAAGATGAAGGGAGGAAAACTAGGCGAAGAACTGGGAGTGCGTTGCAAGGCTGGGCAGCTCCATCTCGGTTGATGTTGGGGCTTCTCCCCGCTCAAGCAAGGGTCTGGGGGCTTAAGGAGCATATAGCTCAGGCTAGGTCCTCAGGACTGCGAGCTGCCCTGGACACCATAGATAATGGCTGTCGTCTAGGATTTCCTAGTCCCTGAAGACTGGAGGCTCTACAATGTCCCTGCCAGGCTTACCTGAGTGTGTGTGTGTGTGTTTATGGGGGGGATTATTTGCACCTTTGACAAGGTCAGCAACCTTGTGTGCCAGTAGGGGTGACCACCCTAGGGTCCTCACTGTCCACTTCCCTCCAAGGTCTCCCCACCGCCACCCATCCCTACTGTCTGTCTGCCCCTTTTTCTGGTTAGGAGAAGCTCCCCAAATCCCTTCTTTAGCTACTTCCCTCTCACCTGCTCCAAGCCCTCCCTCTCTCAGACAATTCAGCATAATTCCTCTGAAAACGTGTTTTTACAAAACAAAAGCCAGGAAGGGGAGGAGGTGTGTTCTGGGGTGCTTGGCAACAGCAGCCTGTGCAGCCAGCGCCTTGGCTGGATGATGCGGCTCACCCAGCAACACAAAATCCTCTGAGAACAGAACTCACAGAGCCTGGGCTCCCTCCCACACCGGAGAGGGGAGTGTCTGCAGCCGAAAGAGCAAACCGCATGTAATTGCCTCCAGGATTCCCCATCCCATGTGTAATGACATCTTCATTTGATTAATGACTGTCTTCTGCATTCACCACTGAGTGTGAACTGTATGAAGACAGGGTTTTGTGTCTGTTCTGGTCACTTTGGCCCTAGCACAGAGTCCAGCACACGGTAGGTGCTCAAGAAACGTTTGTGGAGGAGGGAGGGAAGGAAGGAAGGAAGGAAAAAGGGAGGGAGGAAGGGAAAGAAGGGAAGGAGGGAGGGAGGAAGAGAGGGAGGGAGGGAGGGAAGAGAGGGAGGGAGGAAGAGAGGGAGGGAGGGAAGAGAGGGAGGGAGGAAGAGAGGGAGGGAGGAAGGGAGGGAGGGAGGGAAGAGAGGAAGGGAGGTGAAACAGTTTGAAGAAGGTGATGGGCAGGATAAGAGGAGCATCTGTAATTTCACCTTTCTCCCCCTCCTTTTCTCAGAGCCCCTCTTCTTGGGCCTGTGATTCCTTGCCTGGAAGGGAGAATAGCACACTTCCTGCCTGGAGAACACCTTGGTAAATTGCCCTTGATCCTGTCATGAGAAGGTGTGCAGCTTAGGGAAAAAGCCTGTGAGCTCTGGAATCAGATGGAACTGGGTGTAAGTTTCAGCTTAGTGCCTGTTGGATTAAATGTGATGCTAGTAGGTACACATGCCTGGTTGCTGTTCAAGAAATGGAGCTGTTATTAGTTACATTGTAATTTGAACTTCATTCATTCAACCCTTACTGATAAAGCACCACAGGCCCTCCTTCCACAGGGCTCACCTTCAGAAAGTTCTACATGTCCCTTACTTTCTGGTAGGCATATTTGGGGGCACGTACCGTGAAGGACCAGGGATCTGGAGATGAAGACAGAGTCCTGTCCGCTGAGGGGTTCACATCTTTCCATAAAACATTCTGACCCTCCCTGTTTGTTTCTTCTCATCTCCTTCTCCAATCCCCCCTAGGCTGGAGCACTTCCTCTGCACTCTCTCTCTGGAAGCAGGGAGGGAATTCCAACCTCCTCCAGTCTCCTGCCAGGTATCCTGAGCCTGAGAGCCCCTCAGAGCATGGTCTGCAGTTACCTTCTCACTTACAGGCCAGACTGAGATGCTCGCCACTTGTGATTGCCCAGGTGGAGGGGAGAGGTCAGACTCTTCCCATGGCTTCCTTTCCCCTCTGTGAAAACTCCGAATCTTTGCTCTTGATTTTTTTTAGTGTGTACCCTTTTGTATTTCAGCTTCTCCCAGCCGAAAGAATAAAACTGGTAAGAGGAAGGGAAATGCAGCCTCACTGAGGAGGCCTCTGTTCTGGAGGGGCTTCCCAGGCCCAGAGAAGGGAGAAAGTAATTGGGAACTACCCAAGTATTGGTGATGCCAGGCTTCACCCTACCCTGTGGATATTTGAATCTCAAAAAGGGGGCATGGTGATCTGACAAAGCACTTGCATATATGAAGAACTCCTCCAAATCAACAAGGCAAAAACAGTAGATACATAGGCAAAAACCTTAGAAGAGCCACATCACAAAGGAGGGCCTCCAAATGGCCAAGGAGCACGTGAAAAGATGTTCAACCTCATTAGCTATCAGGGAAATTCAAATTAGAACTACACTGGGATGGCTGAAAGTGCAAAGACTGATAATATCAAGGGCTGATGAGGATGTGGAGCAACTGGAACTCTCCTATGCTGCTGGGGAAGGGGTAAATGAATACCATCCCTTTGGAAGAACAGTTTGGAGGCATCACTAAAGCTGAACATATTCACGCCTACTCCAGAAATCCTGAGCCCAGGTACATATCTAACAGAAGTTTGTTTATAAAGGCACCAAGTCAATTATACAAGATACAAGAATGTTCATCGTAGAGCCGTTTGTATTAGTCGTAAACTGGAAACCACCCAAACGCCCATCAGTGGTGAGTAGATAAATCAAGTGGGGGTAATTTAGACAATGAAACTGTGTATAGCAATGAGAATGAATAAAGAACTGCCACCTGCAATAGCATGAACAAATCTCACAAATATGGTGTTGAGTGAAAGAAGCCAGATAGGTCAGACAGCATGCTCTGATTCCATTAATTACAAGTTCAAAAACATGTGCACCTTAAGCCTGTGGTGTTAGAAGTCAGGACGGGGATTTCCTTTGAGAAGGAGTGGGGCAAAAAGGGACTCTGGGAGTGTTGGTAAAATTCTGTTTCCTGATCTGGTGACAGTTACAGGTTATGTTCACTTTGCAGAGATTTATGTTGTATGTGATTGGTTAAGTTTTGCATCTTCCTGTATGCATGTTATACTTCAACAAAAAAGAAGTTTACTTTAAAAACAGGCAATAGGGCTGGGCGTGGTGGCTCACACCTGTAATCCTAACACTTTGGGAGGCTGAGGCAGGAGGATCACTTGAGCCCAGGAGTTTGAAACTAGTCTAGGCAACATAAAAATATTGTTTTAAAGAAAATTAGCTGTGTATAGCGTGTGCGCCTCTAGTCCCTGCTAGTCAGAGGCTGAGGTGAGAGGATCACTTGAGCCCAGGTAGAGGGTGCAGTGAGCTGTGATCACACTGCTGCCTCCAGCCTGGGCGACAGATGGAGACCCTGTCTTTAAAAGAAATTAAATTAAAAATAAGAAGAGGATGGTTGGGGGAGAGCAGTAGGGAAAGACAATGCTCAGCCCAAAGGGGTGAGTAGGGGACTCTGCGACTGTATTTACTGGAGTTTAGAGACAGCCTCTGGGAGGGAAGGGAGGGGAAGGAAGCAGGTGGGGCGGAGAGAGAGGCAGTTTCAGCGCAGGCCAGCCACAGCCTCCCCAATCCCTCAATCCCTTGAAGAAGTCCTGGAGCTAGATGAGTTCCTCAGAGTCGTCCTGACTTGGGCTGTCATAGCCACACCTTTATACCCCAGCATTGGTCAGTCACCGAATGTGTGCTGCCCAGGAAGAGGAAGGATCTCAGGCCTGCCTGCACTCTGCAGCTGAGGCCATCTGGAAGGGGCTGGCCTGACTATAGCTCTCCCAGCACGTCCCTCCTTGAAGGGGATCTGGGTGACCACCACAGCAAGCCTGCCACCTGAGTTTAGAAGATCTGTTGGCCTGGAAAGATTTTTTTTCAGATCCCTCAGTCCCAGCACTCTTAGTCTGGTTAAATTCGTCCAGTGGGGCCCAGCACCCATAGGACCTGCTTTGCATCATAGCCTGCAGACAGGCTTCCCACATAGGATCCAATACCTGGACACACCAGAGGTCTTTGCAGTTTGCCTCTCACACCTCGGCCAAAGCCTCTCCTTGGCCTGGACTCACTTAGTGAAATCCAGCTGTCCTGTAAGACTTGAGAGTCACCTCCTCCAGGAAGCTCTCCCAGATCTTGCTCCTTCTCCCTGGAAGGCTGCGCCCTTGCTCTTCTGAGCCCCCTCCAAGCACCCTAGCACCCCGCCTTTTATAAAACTCTCATTGCACTCTTTGTTTACCTGCTGGTAGAAGCAGGCTGAGATCAAGAGATGCCTTGTCACTCCTGATCACTGATACTGCACAACAGGGACAACAATTCTGATGGCTACCATGTGCTGAGCTTTTCCAGCCAGGCTGGTATTTGCTGTGCACAGCCATGCCTGAATTTACTAAATCCCAACAACCAACCAACCCTGTGAGGTCAGAGTAGCTACCTTATAAAACAGGCATGCTTGGCCACAATTACACAACCACTAACTATCAGAGGTAGCACACATGTGGGAGTCAGTTTGAAGTCCCAGTATCCTCTGGAAATGGTGGTTAGGGAAGGAGGGGAGGAGAAAAGGGAAGGGAGGGGTGGGGAAGGAAAGAAGGAAAAAGGAAGGAAGAAGGAGCGAGGGAAGAAGAGAGGAAGGGAAGGAGGGAGGGAAAGAAGGAAGGAAAGAAGAAAGGAGGAAAGGGAGGGAGGGAGGAAGGAAGGGAGGAAAGAAGGAAGGAAGGAAAGAAGGAAAGGAAGGAAGGGAGGAAAGAAGGAAGGAAGGAAAGAAGGAAGGGAGGAAAGAAGGAAGGAAGGAAGGAAGGAAAGAAGGAAGGAAGGGAGGAAAGGAGGTAGGGCTCTCTGTCCATGGCCCTGAGGACAGGCCTATTGGCAGCTGTTTCACATTTGAAGAGGGACTCAGGAAGCTATGGGAAGCTGCTGAGTGTGAGAGCATAGTCCCCCAGCCCCTCCCTGAGCCCTGCCCATCTCTCTGTTTCCAGAACCTCTTGTTCTCCCTGGGATCCTGGCCTGGGGAAATGCAGTTGTCAAATCAAAGCCTGCCTGTGGGAGCAGGTTCATGGGCCAGATCTAGAGCAGGGACAGGCTTAGTTCACAGTTTTAATCCTGATGTTTACTTTCTTTCTTTCCACTCCTAGTGGCTCCCTTTGAAGAACTGCCTTGGGGTTCATGTTGCAGCATCAAACAGGGATGGAAGATGCATCTTGCTTTAGCAGCAGGAGCCTTCAGCGGCAGCTGAAGCCCTGGAGGGTGCCTGGCACACAGAATCTTGTGCTGAGCCCGGAGCACAATGGGAGTGGGCTAGCGGGGTGGGTTCACAGCTGAGCTGGGAGCAGCAGACATACAGGCCGTAGGCACAGACACATAAATACAGTCATGCAGATTGCAGGATGCCTGAGAGCACAGACTCTCACCTGCACAAATACATGCATGATCACCAGTATGCATCCAGACAGTAGCCCCACATGCACGCACATGCATGCACACATGTGATGTGTACATAGATGGACACATGTCTATGCCCACAAACACTGCAGAGACACACACAAAAGTGTCTGGCAAGGAACACTATTTTGTCCTCAATTTTCTGCCAGCGAGAGTCTACTGACTCCGTCTCTGAAATGTCCCTACTTGTTGTCCCTCTTCTCCACCTGTGCCACAGCCCTAGTCCCTGAAACTCCCACCAAGACCCCTGGGCAATAGCAAAGTCAGGACAAGATTCCTGCTCCGCCTCTACCCCACCCTTAAGCCCATCCTACATGCAAGAGCAGGAGTTATCTGGGTATCAAGCAAATCTGACCACATCACCTCCCCACTGCTTAAAACCCTTTCCTACAGGATGAAGTTTAAATCACTTGGCATCCCATATAAGACCCTTGACTGTCTGGTATCAGCCACAGTCTGGCCTCAGGCCCTGTCATGGAGCCCCCTGGACTCAATGCTCTGGCTGAGGGCCTCCAGGATGAAGATGCCCTGTGCAACGTCTCACACTTTCGCTGTTGCTGGGCTACTATGTGAAATTCCCTCCTCCCTCCTTCCACCTTCCCTATGCGGAACTGCCACTCCTCCATCCTCCATGGCCAGCTAAGCCAACACCTCCCCACTTCCTCTTGACAAACCAGGCACAGCCTGTCCCATGGCTGTCACAGCCCTTTCTTGGGCTCTCAATAGTATCATTGTCACCTGTGTGCTCATGAGCCTCCGCCACTCAACTCCAAGCACATCAAATACAGAGCCCAAAACATACCGGGTACTCAACAAATTTCTGGGTGTGAGTGAATGAATGAATTAGTCTGTAAGACAGGATCACGCTAGGTGATTGTTCTGGCTACAGAACCTGGGCATGTCCTGTATGTAAATCCTATGATCTCAGCCTCCACATAGGTAAAAAGGGCTCTCTACCTCCTGGCAGAATCTATGGTTCAGACCATGGAGATGTATATAAATAACTGAGCTGAGTGGCTAACACGGTGGGCGCTCCACAGATGACAGCCATAGTTGCTGTCTTTAACTTCTGTTTTTATTTCCACTGAAGTCTTTCCACTTATGTTTCTTAATTCTCCATCTCCCTCACTGCCTATCCAGTTCAGTGCTGAGCTCCCGGAACCGGCTCATTGAAGGTGTGTTGTCAGATTGATCAGCTGAATGGCTTCTTAAGGCTTGTTTCCAGTCTGAGAACTCTGAGCTGAGTACTGCTCTTCCTCCCTCCCAGCCTCCCCTGAGACTGGAAGCAGAGAGCCGGACAGAGATCACTCCTCTTCCAGGCTCCAGAAGCCAAACAGCTGCTCTGTTTGGAGTTCTGTGCGCTGAGCTGAGTTAGGACCTGGGGGGACGGGAACAGCTGAGCCTTTCTGCTCCAAAAAGCAGAGTCATTTCAGCCAGCCGCCCAGCAGCTGCCTAGCCCCTCCCAGACACCCCTAGGGATGCTGCACATGTGGCTAGGGTTCCCATAGGAACCTCTGTGGAGACCTGCTGCCCCTGCTTTCCCACATCTCCTTTTGGACTTGTGAGAGAAGTTAGGAAGAGGAGGGGAGGGAAAGGATAGGACTGGCAGGCACTTTCGTACACAAACACCCAGTCTCTTAATCCTCACAATAACTCTAAGAAATATGCTATCATTATCCTTGTTGTACTGACAAGGAAACTGAGGCCCAAAGACATCTAACCCAAGTTCACTCAGGTAACAAACAAGAGAACTGGCCTGCCACCTTATCGGTTTGTACTGATGCAGTTAGTATCAGTCAGTACCAGCCAGGGATCTCTGGTTGCAAGCAACAGAAACCAACTCCCACTATCACAAACAAAAAATTTACTGAAGGACTGTGGTGCCACACCAGAAGGAAAGGAAAAGCTGAAGACACATGATTGGAAAGGACAGGAAGCAGGGCAGCATCAGGATCTGGGTGCCAGGAATGGACCATCATTTCATTGGAATAAATAAACTTCTATTTTTAAATTCTTTTGTCTCTCCATCTAGGATTCAGGTTTGGGGAGGAAGCTGGGCCCATTGCCACTTGCTGGCTGGAAGAGGACAGACTGCTATAATTGACAGTACTACCAAGCCTATATTCAATGGGTTAGGAACTGCCCCTCCCTCCAAATTGGGATGCTGTTTCCAGAAGAAAGGGGGAATGAATACTAGGCAGGCTGAATCCCAAGCTCACCTGACTGCACCATGCTGTGATGGGCTGCAGGGTGGGAGAGTTTCTATGGCTCTCTCTAACGGAACTAGACCTACTCAGGAGGCAGCAGTGGTTAGAAGATGGGTACTGGGAAGAAGGAAGCTGGAAATGACAGTCTTCATTATCGTGGGAACAAAATGCATTTACATCTCAGTGTTATCCACCCTGTTAACTGACCTCTAACATCCCAGTACTATTGAGCTCTTTTTCTCTTTACCCAGTATTTAATTCCCAGGATCCCAGAGAATTATTAATCACCAGCCTTGATTGGTAGAAGGAGCCCTAGTCACCTTCTAACATTCTATATGACTTACTTGTGTTAATTGTTCTTTTTTTATACAGGCAGCTCTCACTATGCTGCCCAGGCTGATCTCAAACTCCTGTTCTCAAGCGATCCTCCTACCCCAGCTTCCCAAAGTGCTGGCGTTCGAGGTGTGAGCCACCATGCCTAGCCCATGTTAATTGTTTACTGCCTGACTCCCCTAACCCCTTTAGAGTGTAAGATCCAGGAGGGCAGTGATTTTCTCCTGTTTGCTCCCTGCTGTCTCCCCAGTGCCTAAAAGAAGTGACTGGCACAGAGCAGGTGCTCAATAAATACTTGCTGAATGAATGAGGAGGTACCAATCTCTTCGACAGGCATTTGGGATACAAGGATGAACCAGAAGACAGATCCTGACCTCATGGAATGTATAGCTTCCATGACTTTAGTGAGACAGAAACAATTACAAAAACATGTAGCAAAAGAACAAAACTAAAATAATGAAAAATTGTGATATATATTTTGAAGGAAACACACAAAGGTTTTAAAAAACAGAACTAAGAGGGTAGGAAACTACTTAAGATATGGCAGTCACAAAAGGACAGAAGTCCTCTCTCTCTCAAGCAACATTTAAATAGAGACCCGAAGGGTGAGAAGGTGCTGACCATGAAAAGTGTGAGGGCCGCTTCTTTCAGGCTGAGGAAAGAGTATGTACAAAGGCCCTGAGCCTGGAAAGAAGTTGGTATATCTGGGGAACTGGACTGTGAAGGTCAGCGTGGTTGGAGATTAGTAAGCAAGGGCCAGAGGCCTACAGGCTGACGATGGAGAGTGTGCCAGGTGCTGGGTCAACAGCCCCTTACAGGCGATGGCATGGAGCTTGGATGGCATTCTGGATACATTGGGAAGCTATCAGATGGTTTTTAACATTAGTGCTTGGCCCCATTTGCATTTCAAGCTGACCATTCCGGCTACTGGGTAGAGAATGCATGTAGACAGGGAGTAGGGGACCAGTTCGTAGGCAATTGTGGTGGTCTAGACTGGGGCTGAACTCAGGTGGCCGAGGCTCAGAAGACAGTGGAAACCTTTGAGTCCCTTCTCAGTTATAGTCTCCATGATAGGTGCTATCATCAGGCTGGATGGTATCACCCGCCAGGGGTCACAGAGACACCCCCCTTACCAGCCCACTCCCAGCCTGTGGGTGATAGATAGACAAACTCATGGGCTGGCTAGGCCCTGGGCCTAAGTGACAGGTGACAGATGGGGTTGAAACTGAATGCTCTGAGCCATGTGGCCAATGCACTGCTCCAAGGAGGACTTTGGAGCCAAGAGTTAATTTAAAGAAAGGAGTGGGGAGCTCAATATCGCTTCCTCCACTGCTCAATTAGTGGAGAGAGCTGCAGGGAGCTGGAGTTGTAAAGACCCCCTTAATCATCTCTGTCTGCCTGGCAGCGTGCAGGAGTGTGGCAGGGATAATTGCACCTACCCATTAACAAATGCAATTAAGGCGCCTGGGCCTCTAGCACCCCCTTCTCCAATTAAACAGCAGATGAGGGGCCTGTGGGGGTGGCCTTTGAGATGAATCACTTGAAGCTGAAAACTTGGAGCCTGGCAGTCTGGACAGAGAGGCGATTAGAGACGATAAAATCATGATGGGGAAGGAGAGACTCATATCCAGTCCCAGCCTGCTCCAGCTTGAGGCCCAACCCACAGTTGGACAGATATTCTTTGGGATAAATTAGAAGAAGTTCTGCTTTACACATAAGAAAGTCAATATTTAGAACCCACTGACCACCACCTCCAGCCAAGTGCTTCCTCCGTGCCTGACATTCACTGAGTGTCTAGATACAGGTAAAGTCCTGGATAATTCATTTTGATGAGAAACTGTGATGTCTGGGTATGTTGGCAGGGAGGGTCCAGGAAGGCATGTTCCTGTCCTGTGTAGGGGGATGGGGTGGAGGAAGGGGCCTTCCATTTGTGAGCACCTCTAATATGCCAGGCCTCATGCTCCCTCCCTTTCTATATGGCATATCCTTTAATTTAATCCCGATCCCACCAGCCTCACACAACAACCACGATCTCTTCATTAGGTGATGGAATAGAAGTTTGGGGAGCTCAAGAACCTTGTCTAAGATCGCAGAATTAACAGGTGGTGGAACTGGTGGAGCTGGGATTTGAACCCTGGTCTATGTGACTTCCAATAGGCCACTCCCCTATGCTGAGATGCTTTGAAATTGCAACTGCCAAGATCTTGCCCCTTGTGCCCCTTGATGCCCCCATGAGGGTGGACTCAGGGCAACACTTCAGATGTTATTCCCAAATCTCTCCCTGCTCCCCTTGGCTGAACCCCTGAACTTCTGAAACAAGGCCTCTCTGTGGTTCCTGCTGTGGCTCAAGGTAGGATTTGACAAGTTGTCAAGTCCCGAGGTGCCGACCAACATGCTCATCTCAAGCTGAAATAATAAAATAAACCTCTCCTACCTTAATTGCCTCTCCCTATTCTCTTTATGCGTTTCACCAATTACAAATGCTATGAATCATTATGCATGTGTGGATCATCACTTTCATTTAGCATCTCCACTGAAGCTCCAGGCGCTGAAGTGCATAATTGAAAAGCTCCACGATTTAAGTTTGCAAAGAGGAGGCTCAGCTCCTCTGAACATCACAGCGTGCAGGTCTCCCCTGCTGGGGCCCAGAGACAACAGCCAGGAGATGACAACCTGCATGTGCCCGGGGACGCAGCCGCACCAGATGAGTGCTGAAGTAGTTCTACTTTTGCCCAGGGGAGCTCAGGCGGTGAGTAATATGTTTCTTAATTCCCATTTCCCCCATCTTATTTCCCTGTGAACTTTGCTTTTGTTTTTTAATTTTTTAAAATTTTGTTGTTTTTGTTGTTGTTTTCCTCTGTGGCTTCGGAGAGCAACAAAAGTCACTGGGTTGCCATCTGCTAGTTACCCCTTCCTTCAAGGCCTTCCTGAACTAATTCCAGGACACCTGCTCCTTTTTGTGCCCTATATTCTTGCTGAGTGTAGGGCCCTCCGAGGTCTGCCTCACTCACTTCTGACTCCATAAGAGCTCCCATAAGATGGAAAGAGAAAGGGGCAGGGATGACCAGCTGCAGCTTGGCCCAGGTGAGGAATGAGCTGCCTGTCTTTAACAGCAGCCAGGCTCTATCTTAGCTGCCAGAAGAAGAACCGTGTCTTCTCCTGTACCCCCGTAACGTCTATGACATTGCTGGGCATTTTGACATGGCCATGGAGTCCTCTTTCTTCCCCTCCTTTCCTTTCCCAAGCATTTCCCAAATGTCTACTATGAATCTGGCTGAGTTCCAGGGGCTGAGGACCGAGCAATAAATAAACCTGCTCCCTGTACAGTAGGAGAGACACTCCAGTAAGAAACATAGTAACAAATACAGTGTGAGAAGCTTTTCCATAGATGCAGGAGCAAAGACCTCTCCCTGGGAGCAGGGAGGAGGGAATACTGATTCAGATGGGAGAGGCAGGCATTTGCATTCAGTCTTGAAGGCTGAATAGGGCAGGGTAGGCACAGTCATTCCAGGAATGGGAAAAGCCTAAGCCAAGTAAAGAAAGGCACGAAAGACATGGCATGTTTCATGCCACCTTGGCCCTGCTTCTTGCAAGGCCCTCAAATCCTCAGAGTTTCATAGAGCCAGCTCCAAAGAGGATGGCTCTGCCCTCTCAGATGTCAGCCCCTTGAGCCAGATGGGAGCGCTCAAGGGCTCGGACACATGCCCCTCCTCTTCTAGATAGATTGGAGTGGAAGTGGGGAGGCCACAGGACACCTGGACTGAGGCCAGCACTCCAGATTCAGGGAGAGCCCTTGGCACACACATCTTGGGTGACAACCTACTTCTAGTATAGTCTGGCCAAAAGTAAGCATGTGAATGCACGCACGTATACACACACACACACACACACACACACGCAAGCTGCGGGCACAGCTCCCTGGACCCTCTCACTGCCACCCTCCTGCCCTTCCATGAGCAGATTCCCCTACACACCACCAATCACCCAATGCCAAACAGATGGCGGGAAAGAGTTTTTGCTCTGAGGGGGGATGGCGGCAAGGTCACTGTTGATGCGTGAGGGGCTGGGCTGCAGGGCAGTGAAAAATCAATGGATCACTTCCCTCTCATCACTTTTCTGCCCCAGATTCAGCTGAAAGATGGTTCAGCTTGCAGCTGAGAGGCAAAGTTCATAAGGTTTACTCTCTCACACCTTTTTATTTTCCTTCTTCTTTTCGCTTTCTCAATTTTCAACCTTCATTCACTCTTCTCTTTCTCCTCTACTCCGTCTTCTCTTTCCTTTGGCGGGGGGAGGAATGGGGATGGTGAGGGGACTATGGGTGATGGGAAAAAAGAAAAGCAGCCCCTGACATTTAGAAGCTGGCCTGACCCTTGCAGCTAAGCCATGCTATTCTCCTCTTGGATCTAAACAATCTCGCAGCATACCAGGCCCAGACAGATTAACTCCGAGGCCAAGATAAAATGAAATGAAGCAAGGCCACTTCATAATTTTACCTAAGCTCAGACAAGCATGAGGTCACCCTGCCACCCACAAAATACCAAGTAGCCCCTCTCTTGGCCAAGATGAATGCCTGCTACTTCTTTTCTAATTTCAACTTTATCTTCATTCTAGTCTTTCCTGTAGTCCCTAGAAATGAGATTTATTGAGATACCCAATCATAGAATTGCCCCTGCTTACTGACAGCGTCCAATCTAGAGTGACCTTCACTACCTTGGACCCCCTGCCAAGTTGTCCCATCAAAGCAGAGATTCTATAATCAGTTCTAATATCCTCTTTTGGAGAGAACACACCCCACGGTTTCCCATACTGTGCCTTCTCCCTCTCTGCAGTAAGCGATAAACCCAACTGGTTTAACTGTGTTTCTGGCGGTCTTTGGTAAAATTACAGGACATTGACAAAATCGGAGGTCCCGCCAAGATTCACCTGAGACTTTCATAGCTTTAACCAGGACCCTGACTCAGTAACAGTTCACATATTGTGGAGAGGTGGGCCTCAGGCACTGGTGTTTTTTAAAGCTCTGTAGGTAATTTTAACAGGCAGCCTGGGTTGGGAGTCCGTGGGGAACAAGTCGTTTTAGGAGTCTGTGGTGAGGGTCAGAGAGCAATGCCTCTAAATCACTGAGTTCGGGGCCTGGCACATGGTGCCCATTGTTGTTGGCTTCTGTGACTTAGTCACTCTGCTGTCCCTCTCACTAAGCATTCGTTGAATGAAAAATATAATATGTCTCAAACCACACCACCATTTTCTCCCCAAACTATTGTTCCCTCTGGCTCCAGTGTTCTCATGGCACTGAAGGCTCTGACTCATCCCATTGCCCTGACCATGTCCCCCATCAGCCCCAGGCCCTGCTTCCCTCTTCAGGCAGGACCTCTTGTCACCCCTTCCTTTCTGATTCCACTCAGTAGCTTGAGGCTCTCTGGTCTTCTCTGTGCAGCTCACCATGGCCAGAACAGATCTGTCTAGATATTGGCCTGACCATGTCATGCCTCTGGCTCAGATACCCCTCATGGATCCTCATCACCCCCTAATAAAGTCCAAACCCTTGTCTTGACATTTAAGGCCTTCCATAATCCAGCCCTACCTCACACATGTATCATACTTAAAGGTTATACCTAGTAGCCCCATGGACATCCTTCATGCTCTCAGATCATTGCTTCTGCTGGGCCTGCTACATGAATTGCCCTCCCACCATTATGTCTGTATAAAGCCCGCTCACTGTTCAAATGCCAACTCCAATGCTACTTTCTCCATCCCTCATCACCCATACTAATAGGGACTCCTGCCCCTTTATGATCTAAAACTATCCTCTTTAAAAAACAAACAAACAAACAAAAAAACTCACTTGTGACCCTTTATCACATGTTAACCTGAATTGTGACTATCTTTATTCACCCTTGATCTATGTGTGATGGGAGCCATTCCATACCAGTAAGTAAGAATCTAGGCTTTGGGGATAAGTTCATGTCCTTTGTAGGGACATGGATGAAGCTGGAAACCATCATTCTCAGCAAACTATTGCAAGGACAGAAAACCAAACACCGCATGTTCTCACTCATAGGTGGGAATTGAGCAATGAGGACACTTGGACACAGGGTGGGGAACATCACACACCGGGGCCTGTTGTGGGTGGGGGGAGGGGAGGATAGCATTAAGAGATATACCTAATGTAAATGACGAGTTAACGGGTGCAGCACACCAACATGGCACACGTATACCTATGTAACAAACCTGCATATTGTACACATGTATCCTAGAACTTAAAGCATAAAAAAAAAGAAAAAAAGAATCTAGGCTTTGGAAACAGGAAACCCTGGGATTGTAATCCTATTCCCTCCCGTTAACTAGTTCAGTGACCTGGACAAGTCTCTTAACATTTTTGAACCTCAACCTCTTCTCATTCACAATGAGGGGAGCCTGATAGGGTTATGGTGAGAAGTACATGAGATAATCACACGTGTTGAATGCCTTGCACAGAATCTGGCAGAAATAATCGTTATTATAATTACAATAAGAATAGTTATTATTGCTAGGTTGAAATCTCCTAGAGGAGTGTGCCTCAACTTCAGCATGCACGCAAATCACCTGGGGATCTGGTTAAAATCCAATGTGATTCAGGAGGTTTGGGGTGGGCCTGAGATTCTGCATTTCCAACAAGCTCCCAGGTGGTGCTGATGCTGCTGGTCTGAGGATTACACTTGGAATAGCAAAGTCCTAAAGAGCAGGGCTCGTGTCTAGTGTAGCAATATCTCTCTTGCAGGATCTAGCATGGTTTCCTGCACAGAATAGGGACATCACCTTTTTTTAATGAATGCATCCTCTTGGTGGTGGTAGGGATGGTATTGCACATAGCCTTCTTTGCTCAGAAGATCACACACACTGCATACACACACCAGCTAATCTAACCTTGCACAGGACTGAGATTTCCCAGGGGCCCAACTGCTGTGTGTCAGAAATCAGTGCTCTGAGATGGAACCGGCTGTGCACTAACCTTATAGCCCTGATTAATTCCCTCCCTTTGTTTGCCTCATTATCATGATTAGGTTCTGCCCGTAGCATAGCAACGGCTAATTGTAGGCTGGTTGCAGAGTGCATAATTCCTGCTATTAAAATTTTATCGAGGCTTAATTGTGCTCCTTTTTGCTGCAGCGAAGCTTCAAAGTTTCGGAAGAGAGGGGATGTGGTTAGTGGGAACTGATGATTTTTTAATCTTAGCAAGCCCTGTAAAACCCTACTCTGCAATATCATTGACCTTGAGATGGTTTCCTGTGGCCAGAAGGAAGCACATCATTTATTTATTAACCCACCAGAAGGTCTGCAAATATCCCCTGTGGCCAGGCGGAAAGCATATTATAGGTCAAATGCCATTACAGAAAGCCCCAAAGGGCTGGCAGACCAAAGAGTTTAGCTGTGTGGGCATTAGGGTGGGGGAGGTTCGGTGGGGAGAGCTGCACTTTGCATGTGGAAGTGAGTCGGTGTGCAAAAAGGTGTGTCACTCCTTAGAAGCCCAGTGGCCTCTCAGTGGACCTCCAAAACCTGCAGCAGAATTGACAGGTTTTCAAGGCATTTTCCAGGAACACACCAAATTGCCCAACTTGTGCTTAGTGGGAGGTGAAAAGAAGCGAACCCATTAGCAGGTACTTTCCACAAACGGTTTCCAAACCGGACTGATCACTAGATCACCTGGGGAGCTTGTTAGAGCTGCACTTTTCCAGGCTCCAGCCCAGACCTACTGATTCAGAGTGCAGAGGAAGGCTGGAAGTCACTCCTCAGGTGGTACTTAATGCTGCGCCAGTTCGGGAATCCCTTACCTGCAGAAAGAAGGGACTTCGGCAATGTAAAAAAGACAGCAGAACCAGCTGCTTCTTGGGGAGGGGTCCACCTACTCTGCTTAGCTCAAATTGGAGCCACAAGGCCTGATAGTATGAGATGGCTCTAAGTCAGTGCTTTTCAAATGGAAGTGTGCATCAGAAAGTGCTGGAGAACTTGTTAAAATACAGGTTGCTGGGCCCTACCTCCCACAGTCTCTAACTCCTTAGGTCAAGGGTAGGGCCTTACACTTTGCATTTCTAACAAGCTTGCAGGTGGTGCTGCTCTAAGGACCACACTTTGAGAGCCATCACCTTTGGTGATTCTCCAAATCTGGACCAAATATGTCTCTTTGAAAAGGACTCAGTTGTGTTTCTCAGTCCTCACATTATAACACTGCTCTACATGAAGACTCCGTCCTCGTGTCTCGAGCATCTTTCTGTAATCCAGAAACAGTGGCATTTGTCATCAATCAAGCTTTGACTTGAGATATTATAAAGGCGGAGTAGAGCCTGGGGTTTTGGATTTAAACACAGTTAAATGCAGATAAATCCACTACCATTTTACCATTATTAAGTAAAGCAACGATTTTAAAAGGAGATGGGATTTCAGGCACCACTTACAGGGCAAGGCATTATTTGACGAGCTGGCCTCAAGCTGGGAAAGGCTTTAGATAATACACAATGATAGAATTATGGTGAGTGGAGAATAACAATAAGCACGTTTAATGGAGAGGAGATGAATTGTGGTGAATTGTGGGTGTAGGGAAATGGTGAAAGGGAGAAAATTCAGAGTAAGTGTAAAGAAGGGGTTGTAACTCAAAAAGCTGCAGAGGTCAGGCAGATCACAGAAATGTGTCAGGCAGACAAGCCAGACCACCATTAGAACCCATGGCTCCAATCTGAATGAGATAATATGGAACAGTGGGGACTGGGGGACTGTGGTAAACTGGATGGCCCTTAGCCCTCTAACAAGTGGAGGCCTCAAGTCAGCTCTTGCCAGTTGTTACCATGGAAGAATGTGGGCCCAGGAGTGCTTGCCCTTCCTTATTTCAAAAGAAGCTTGGAATGTGGATTCTAAGATAAAATGTCGCTATTTTAGAAACCTTTGCCCCAATCAAAACATGTCTGCAGGCTATCAGTTTACAATAGTAGTTCAAAGTTTTAAATCCTAATTCATAGGGATGTTATTTTGGAACTGGGAATAGACCAACATTTTTTGCCTTTTTTTAATGGGGGAAGGGCAGGTAGTTTATAAGGAGGGGAAAAAATGAGTAAGATGGGGAAGGAGGAAGAAATCATGGAAAACATGGTGGAAAAGACTTCACTACTTAGGAGGAGCTTGTAGGTTTACACAGTGCTCTCTTCTCCTCTGTATAAAGAATATATCACTCTACAACATCCCTGGTGTGGCAAACTGTTAGTTTGGTGACCACTGTGGAATCCCCTCTCACGGTGCCTGGACTTGGCCAGGAGGGCATTAGCAGGTATGATGCCCACAAAGCTTGTCAAGGACTTGCACCCTCAAATGCATGCTGTTGGACATCTCACTTGGGATCCAGCTGCTGTGTGGAAATGCCACGAGCAAATGTATGGAGGAAAGAGAGGTCCCAGCCTTTCAACTATCCCTGTCAAAGTGCCAGGCATGTGGCTGGGCATGGTGGCTCATGTCTGTAATCCCAGCACTTTGGGAGGCCAAGGTGGGTAGATAACCTGAGGTGGGGAATTTGAGACCAGCCTGACCAACATGGAGAAACCCAATCTCTACTAAAAATACAAAATTAGCTGGGCATGGTGGTGCATGCCTATAATCCCAGCTACTCGGGAGGCTGAGGCAGGAGAATTGCTTGAACCCGGGAGATGGAGGTTGCGGTGAGCCGAGATTACACCATTGCACTCCAGCCTGGGCAACAAGAGTGAAATTCCATCTCAAAAAACAAAACGAAACAAAAAGTGCCAGGCATGTGAGCAAAGCCAGCTTGGACATCCTGGTTGTAACTACATGACAACCCAAGAGAGACCAGTAGAAGAATTGTCTAGCCCAACCTCAGTCAACCTGTAGAATCATAATAATAAAAAGATTGCCTTAAGCCCCTAAGCTTTGGAATAGTTTGTTAAGCAGTGAAAACTAATGGAAACACCTAGTAAGTAGCTGGCCTATGAATCAGATAGGATCCTCTTTGGTTAGAAGTAACAGAACACCTGATAAATAGTGACTTGAACAAGTAAGAGGCTTTTTCTCATGCAACAAGGAGTCTGATTTTGTTTTGTTGATCAGGACCAGCCACGCCAAGGGGAACTGAGGAAGTGTGAGTAACTGGGCGCATTGGTATTCTGAACAAAACAGGGTTTTTGACTAGTAAGGAAGAGGGAGAAATAGGTGTATATTTTGCAGTGTCTGCCACAGCCAGCTTACTAAAAAAAGAACAAACGTGTTTCTGTCATGATTTTTCCCTTCTGTACCGAATTTAGTCATAAAACCACAAGCCCAGCAACCCATACAGCCAGCACACATTCATCCCATGTTTGAAGGAATGAAGGAAGAGGTCTCATCTTGATTTAATGGCTCAGCATTTTGTATTTGTCTGCCTGCTTCTTCCAGGTTCATTTCATAAGGAGCCTGATTGATCTTGAACTTGATTCAGCCATTGATATCATCACTACTAATAAAAGGTTCCAGGGCAATCAACTTTAAATTGGAAGCAAAGGAGATGAGCAAACATTTTCAAATGAGCATGTCTTCTGCAAACCTTAGCAGACTTCCAGGATGGTTGGCACAAAAGAAGAGGTCAGAGAAGAAGCTAAAAATAAAGTTTGCAGTTCTCATAGTTAGCCTGTGGCCATTTCATGAGTTACAAGTGCCTTGGCGGGGGTGGCGGGAGAAGCAATAAAAGAAAATGAGACTGAAAGTCACTCGTTTTCTTTCTTTTTAGCAACTTCTTGGAGAGAGGAAACGGAGATGAATGAGACATAATATCACAGAACTTAGACTTGGCAGTGGTCTCAGAGATAAATTATCCAGCCTTTCACTGAATTGCAAATAATAGTAGCCAGAATTTATTGAGTGTTTATCACATGCTAAGCATTATGCAAAATAATTTACTTGCAATCTTTAATTTTACCTGCACCACATCTCTAAAAAGGTAGTATGATTTTAATGTCCACTTTGCAGACATCAAGTTAAATAACTTGTTCAAGGCCATGGTAAATAAATGCGGGGGCGAAAGTTCCTGGCTGTATGTGTTGCCTCTCCTTACTTCCTTTGACCCCATTCCATAACAATCTCTGCTCACCTCTTCCAGGTCTCCATTCCTCTAGACAACTCATTCCTATTTGAAAAACCCATCCATATATTAAGCTGAAGTCTGCTTTTCTGGATCTCTCGTTATCTGGTCTACCCTCTGAAGTTACACAGGCTGATGCCTCTGACCTATAATAGTCCTTCCAATAATGTATCCTCTGAGCTTTTCCTTCTCTATGCTAAACATCTACAGCCAGGCTAACCCTTCCCTTCTTGAATGCTGTGTTTCTTCCTCTATGTGTACTGTATTCAAGGACCACAAATTCAAACTTCTACAGACACCAGGATAGTAATGAAAATAAATAGAGCAGGGTAGGTAGGGTAAAATCGTATGGCTGCCTCACTCTATCATTTCTCCCACTTCTCTTAGAGACATGGATATAGAGATGCTTTCCTCTACAAATGCAACGATAAAAGGCAATGAGCACTCAACCTTGCTACTGTGGGACAACAGGAAGTGGTGAGCACTGTGGCAAACTGGCAGCAGATGCTTGATCTAAAGGAAGCAGGTGCTACGCAGAGCCTGCCAGGTGTTGCTAGTAAAGGAGGGTGACAGCTTCTCTGAGCTTTTCCAAAGCTGCTGGAACTCTGGGTTTTCATTTCAAAACTTTTCATCTTTATCAGATTTTTTTTTTTTTTTTTTTACAGCATCTTGTGGCCCAAGCAATATTTTCCAGGCTGGATCCAACCCCTGGGCTGCTGCTTGACAACTGATGTTACTGGTCACCAGCTGGACTCACTCCCCTGATGAAGTCTAAGGTCAATGGAACCCACACTTCGCTAGACCTATACACCATGCTTCTAGGAATGCAAACTAAATTTGCAATCATTTTCCAGCAGTTATGTCATATTATACTTTAAATTCACATGAAACTGGTAGCTAAGGACCTCTAAGTCTTCATGTGAGTGTTGTCCAGCCTGACCTCTCAAGCCATCTTGTGCAATGATATGTTGAACCTACCTGCATGACTTTACATTTATCTCTGTTGGTCCCCATTCTGTCTTACAGAGTTTGTGCTATTTTTCCCCAACCTGCTTTTGGCACAGCTTTGCACATTACCTCTTACATGAAATCACCAGGTGGACTCAGTAACTCAATGAAGTCTCACAAGTCCTAAAGGCATTAATAAAAGAGTTGATTAAGCCTCGACCACATAGTGAGACCCCCATCTCTACAAAAACATTTTTTTTTAAATTAGCAGGGTATGGTGGCACGTGCCTGTAGTCCCAGATACTTGAGAGGCTGAGGTAGGAAGATCACCTGAACCCAGAAGTTTGAGGCTACAGTGGGCTATGACCATGCCACTGCACTCCAGCCTGGGCAACAGAGCTAAAACCCAGTCTCAAAAAAATTTGGCTAGAAATATGATGCTCCGAGGTACCCCAAATGTCACCAATGCACTAATGAACACCCCTTACCTTCAGAGTGAAAAGAAACTAGCCTGTGTTCAGCACCTGCTATGAGCTCAAGACTGCCCAGTTTCCTCATCCTCACTTCCCACCTAATGCAGAGACCCTTCCAGCAGCTCTGCCCCAGTGACCAAGGAAGAAACCCCAGGCTCTTCTCCAGATAAGTCTGAGCTCTCCACTCTGTTCTGGAATTCCAAGAATGATTCCTGATTGAACTATATATTTGGTTCTAGGTCTCGGGTTCACCCCTCGGTATAGGCTCACACTCTGCAGCCCCAGGATCACTGGCCCCTGCCCAGTGTCCAACCCAGGCAGCTAGCCCTTTGCCTGTGGTCTGAGACAGCTCCTGCTTGTGCAGGAGGATATACACTGTGCCAGGCACTGTCCGTGGCACTGCAACATTCATTATTTCACTTAATGATGAACCCATTTACTTACCCATTTATCCATTTACTTCCACTGCCATCTGGCCCACATTTTTCAACTGAACCTTTCTGATTTATCAAGGAACTTGTATCATTGATGCTCTTCCTGCCTCCCTGTTACTGTATCTGAGAGCAGAGCACCAAGCTGTTTAGCAGCTTGCATAGAGACAGCAGCACATGCTCACTCAAATTCCCTCCTTTTTTTGAGCTCTTTGTGCCTCATTATTTTAATTGATAAATGAGGTTGTTGTGAGGGGCCCATTAGTAGATATTAGGCAGTTATAACAGAACTGGGTATGTAGTGGGCACTCATGGATGTTAACTTGAAGGAGAAGCAGTTGAAGAACTAGTCATGGGCATCTCCTGGACTAGCCCCCAGTACCCTCTTTAAAAGGAAATGTCACCCATCTCCTACCACCAACAAGCTCAGCAGTAGGCACCCCAAGTTGTTTTTCTGTCAAAGGGAAAGATTTGGTTCAAGCCATCTGCGTGGCCCCATGGATGGCCCATGGAATACCCAGGATGGTCAATTACCTTACCCTGTGGCTTTGGATCAATTGCTTAACCTCTCTGGGCCCGAGTTCTTCATCCATAAAAAGGAAATACTAATATATAACTTACAGAATTATGGTGAGAGCCAAATGAGATTGAGAGTAAAACACCTGGCACATAGTCGGCACTTGATATAGTGATGATGATGATGGTGATGATGAAAATGCCCAGACACACGTATTGTCAGTGAATCTGCCCAGTGAGCAAAAGCAGCCTTCCTTTTCTTTGTCCTGTCAGATTTGCAAAAATTAAATTACAAATTTATTGCATGGTCATTATTTTTAAAAGCAAACAAACAATACAGGCATTTATAAACTAAAATAAAAGTTGGAGTCCTCCTCACTCCCATTCTACTCTTCAGAAATAGCCACTGTTAGCTGTTAGGTTCATGCCCTTGCTGACGTTTTTCTACACACACACACAGACACACACACACACACACACACAATTTTAAAGCAACATTGGGATCGTACTATGTATGTTGTTCTGCACATGGTTTCTTTCTCGAAGCAAGTGTCATGGCCACTTTTCCAAGTCAGAGTACATGGAGCTAGTCCAGTGCTGTGAGCTGAACTGTGTCCCACCCACTAATTCAGATGTTGAAGCCCTAACCCCACAGTGCGTTAGCATGCAACTCTGTGTGAAAATAGGATCTTTTAAAGGTAGTGAAGTTAAAATGGGACCCCTATTAGGGTGGACCCTACTCCAGTATGTCCAGTGTCCTTATAAGAAAAGGAGATCAGGACTGGGTGCAGTGGCTCACACCTGTAATCCCAGCACTTTAGGAGGCTGAGGCAGGTGGATCACTTGAGGCCAGGAGTTCAAGACCAGCTTGGAAAACATGGCGAAACCCTGTCTCTACTAAAATTACAAAAAATTAGCTGGGCGTGGTGGCAGGCGTCTGTAATTCTAACTACTCGGGAAGCTGAGGCAGGACAATTGCTCGAACCTGGGAGGTGGAGGTTGCAGTGAGCCGAGATCATGCCACTACACTCCAGCCTAGGTGACAGAGCGAGACTCTGCCTCATAAAAAATAAAATAAAATAAAATAAAATAAAAAGAGGAGATCAGGACACAAATAGAAAGAAACACCAGACATGCCCACATAGAAGATGACTATGTGAAGACACAATGGGAAGGCTGCCATCTGCAAGCCAAGGAGAGGGCCCTCGGAGGAAACCAACCCTGCTGATACCTTGATCTTGAACTTGTAGACTCCAGAGCTGTGAGGAAGTAAATTTCTGATGTGTAAGCTACCCAGTTTATGGTATTTGTTATGGTAGCCCTAGCAAGCAAATGCATCCAGCCTTTCTTAAGAACCAGAGTATTCCATTTTATACATGGTACATAAAATGAGTTGTGGACTCTTATGTTTTTTCCAGTTGTATGCTTTTTACTAAGAGTGCTGCAAGTAATATCTTTGCAATATACTTTGTGTACATATGTGAGGATATTTGTAGGTTCTGTTCTCATACAAGGAATGACTGGGTTGGAGGATATGCACATTTTAAATGATGTGTGAATTTGCTGTACCAAAGGAAACTCCAGTAGTGCAGGCAAATTTCTGCCTTTCTATACCCACCAAAGCATAATTTCAAGGACTTATATTCTGTGGCCATTAAAATATAATGAAGTTGACAGTCCACAAAAGCCTGACACTCTTGACTTTGGCTTTGCTCGTACTGACCACCCCTGCCTATGCCAGGACCTTGGCCCCATCAGCCACCTGCGAGAACATACAACCTTCCTGAATAGAGAAAGCTCTCACCAGACTCTTCATTGCGAAGGCAAACTTGATAACCACAAATGCCCATGCTGCAAATAGAAGCATTGATTTTAATTTGTTAAGAGTATAAATAGATTTGAATCACACATAGTATATTGGATTTGGAAAGAAAATATTTCATGACAACCTGCCAATATATTTGTTTTCTTATCTTTCAACAAATAGGAATGGAGATTGAAGACTGCTGAAGTGAAAAGAAGCTGACAATGCCACTCAGAAAGGCCATTATCCTCATCTGAGGAGATGAATCTGACTGGCCTTCTGTTTGGAAGGCAAAATCAGATATGGGAACCCTCTGCTGTGGTGGAGATGAACCCGGGGATACCACAGCCCAGGTCCTTCCTGAAGAGTGCAAGGAATTTACCCAAGCCATAAGGGGCTTTGCCTTCCCTCTTCTCTTACTCTTACTCTTTTTACATGAGGATGTCCAGAAGAACCAATCATTCAAGGAGGTCATGACCTATCAGTCACTTGGAAGATGTGTTGAGGAAGAGTGGTTATCGCTCATGGTGGCCAGGGAGCTGCTTTGGGAAGAAGGGAGGCCGGCAATCAGACGTCTGAGCATTGATCTGTGAGCCCACCTGTCTCCTACTCTGGACCATGGGCTGCTTGGGAGCAGGGGTCATCAAATTCATCTAAGCCTATAGCTCAGCACAGAACTGGACACAAATCTTCTTCTTGCCTTCTGACACAGTCACTGCTAAGAAGATCTCATCCTACTTTATAGCTTTAAATGCCATCTATATGCTGATGACTCAGATTCATATGTCCAGCCTAGAATTCAGTCATTGACTCCTGCATTTATATCCGCCTACTGCCATCTCCACTTGGAGGCCTAATTATCATCTCAAACTTAAGATCTTTAAAACTGAACCTCGGATTTACACTTCCCCCCAATCTAATCCACCTGCAACTGCCAAATCTCAATTGCTGACAACTCCATCCTTGTAGTTGCTCAGACAAAAACCTTGGAGTCATTCTTGACTCCTCTCATTCTTTTATTTCTCAAATTCTGTGGGCTCCACCTTTAAAATATATCAAGAATCTTTTCATGCCATCATCCTGATTCTTAGCCACTGTGGTGGGTTGAACTGTGGGCCCCAGAAAGACGTCTCCAAGTCCTCCAACCCCAGGAACCTATGAATAGAACCTTATTTGGAAAAGGGGCCTTTACAGGTATAATTAAGAACTTCTAGATGAAATCATCCTGGATTCATAATGGGCCTTAAACCCAATGGCAGGTATCTTTGTAAGAGAAAGGCAGAGGGAGATTAGGAACATGGGGACACAGGGAGAAGGCCATGTGAAGACAGAGGCAGAGATTAAAGAGGTGAAGCCCTAAGTCACAGATGCCTAGAACCACCAGAAGCTGGAGGCAAGGAAGGATTCCCCCTAGAGCCTTTGGGAGGAGCACAGCCTGGATTACTGTAATAGCCTCCTAATTGGTCCTGTTTTCACCCTTAACTCCCTATGGCCCTTTCTCAATACCTAAGCTAGAGCAATCCTATTAAAACATGTCAGACCACTGTACTCAACTCAGAGACTTCCAGTGGCTCTTACTTTAACTCAAAATAAAAGCTAAATTTCTTGCATGGCTTGAAAGGCCCTGTCTGAACTGTCCCCTCCTTTCTCACTCCCTCTGTCTCTCTTTCCCACCTCTCTCCATCTTGCCTGCCCCAGTCCAACCACAATAGCCTCCCCTCTGTTCTTTGAACATGCGAAGTGCTGTCCCTCTTAGAGTCATGCATTGGCTGCTCCCTCTGTCTGGAAGGTTCTTCCCCCAGGTATCTGCAGAGCTCACACGTTTGCCTCCGTTAAGTTTTTAGAAGCTGCATCATCTCAGAGAGTCCTCCCCTGACCACACTCTTAAACATGGGAACCCTCAGCATCCCCCACTTTGCTTACTTGGCTTTACTCCCCAGCCCACTCTGAGAATCTATTATTTCTAGTGTGCTTTACACCTCATTCACTTATTATGTTTATTGTTTCTCTCCCATCAGAATATAAACCCACAGGCCGGGGATGGTAGCTCACACCTTTAATCCCAGCACTTTGGGAGGCCAAGGCGGGTGGATCACTTGAGGTCAGGAGTTTAAGATCAACCTGGCCAACATGGTGAAATCCCGTCTCTACTAAAAATACAAATATGAGCCAGGCGTGGTGACATGTGCCTGTAATCTCAGCTACTTGGGAGGCTGAGGCACGAGAATCACTTGAACCTGGTAGGCAGAGGTTACAGTGAGCCACCATCACGCCACTACACTCCAGCCTGGCGACAGAGCGAAACTCTGTCAGAAAAAAACAAAAAGAATATAAACCTATAGGGCAGGGATTCTTGCCTGTTTGTTAATTGTTGAGTTAGAAGAGGGTCAAGCATATAGCAGTGGCTCAATAAACATTTGTGGTGCAAATGAATACACAGCTTTTAGTATATTTTTTGTATTTTATTTGATTATTATTTTCCAACTGTCATATATTCACATTGTACAAAATTTACAAGCACGCAAAAAATTTACAGCAAAAGGTCTTCCTCCCACACCATCCCTCCAGCCCCACTTCTGTTACTCTGCTCAGTGGCAACTGATAATCAGTTTCTTTTCTTCCCTTCTAGAATTTATTTATCCACTTATCTATCTCTGCTTATTTTAATTAACACTGAAACTTGAAGGTATTTCATATCCGCACATAATAAGTCCCTCGTTCCTTTTTCTAGCAGCGTAGCTTTTCATGGTATGCATAAACCTTGAAATGATTTAATAATGGGCATTTCGGTTGTTTTAAATTCCTTGATATTTAGGTTCCAATGCTGGAAACTTTTATATAGACTATTTTCACACATGTGAATGTATCACTGTGGAATAGTACATTTTTAAGATAACTGAACTTTTCAAATGAAATTTTTAATACACTTTGGGTCAGATCATTTGTTTATGTGGTTCAAGTCCCCCTCACCCGCTAACCCCCAGCAGGGGCTGACCACCTCATTCTTCGCATTCTCTGCTTCTCTTGGTCTCATTCTGGATGGGGTTCATGTACAGAGTCAGCTAAGAGCAATCGTAGTAGTTCATTGGATGCTTATTGGGCACCTGGCATAATGCAATGTGCTTTGTTTAATCCCACTTAATCCCTCTATCACGGAGGGATTAGTATTACCATTTACAGTTTAAAAAACTGAAGCTCAGAGGGGTTAAGTAACTTACTTGCCCAGGGTTATCACAGTTGGTAAGAATCAACAGCAAGACTCTTTTCCAGGTCTTTACCAGAATCTGGACTTTTAATCATGACACACTTAACCTCTCTGTGCCTCAGTTTCTTCAACCATAACATGGGGAAAATAATACCAATGATTTCATAAAGTTGCTTTGAAGGTAGGTGAAAAACCAGCAGGGAATAGAGTTGGGAAGAGTTTGAGGCAGGTGAGTGTTCAGAGATGATCGATGTTTCCGAAAATGCTAACCGGGGTACCCACATTAACATCACTTTGGGTGTTTATTTAACATGCAGATTTCAGGGCCCCTTCCTAGATTTCCTAGGGAACAGAGCATGGGAATCTACATTTTAAACCAGCATCCAGGTGATTCTGATACACATTGAAATTTCAGAAATTTAGGCTCTAGAAAATATATATATATTTAAATTTTTTAACTGTAGCTCTATCCAGATAGCACTACTTCAGCTCCATCATAAGCTTCTTTTCACCCTTCCTCCTTACTGCCCTGACACAAGTCATGTTTTTCTCAAGACTAGCATAATCCATAATCTCTCCAAAAGAGATTCCTGGATCCCAAACCCCGGAAATATGGGCGGGGGCTGATACTGTGCTTCTGTTTTCTCTTTGCTGAAAAAACAAAAACAAAAACAAAAAACATAATGATAGTTGATCAATGAATAAAGTACAAATGTGGCCTAGTGTCTTAAAGGTACAGAGACCCAGCCACCCACATGCTGTGAAAGTGATCCCAATGGCTATGGATCATTCTAATCCCCTGAATCTTGGGGCTATGTCTGTTGGTCCCATATGTCCTACAAACTAAATAGGCAGTGGAAATTTAAGTAAATAGTATTCATTAACATTATGATCATGTGTGGCATTTTCTATTACTAAATGATCCTAGTACACAGATTATTCACTTAAATAATCAATCACTGTCAACAAATTACAGGATGCAGAGAATGAAATTAGCAAAATGAACTATGAATGTAAAATTCATTTGAAATTCAATTTAGTGACAACATTAGCTTTCAATTAGTCTGCCCAACTGTTCGAACATCTTCCTTTTGCATTGATTTTTTAAAAATGTAATTAACCTTTTTACTGTTAAATTGGCGTTGGGTGCAACAATATCATTGTTACATGGCTCCTATTGTTGGGGAGTGAAAGGATTAAATGATGAGTCAGGATGAGGGCAGTGGAGTGGGGCTTCTCCTCATGACTGAAGGGCTGGGGAATAAAAGGAACCCAGGAGGGGGAAATGGATGTTGTCTGAGCTGAGGCTTCCCCCATGGGCGTCTAGTATTGCTGCTATTGTCTCTAGATTCTTGAAGTAACCTTCTCAAGACCATCTCCTGCTCCAGATTCTTGCTCCCTACTTCACACAAAATGGTTTGTATTCTACATGTCCTGTCAACTTCCCAGAAAACTCGGCCCCTTCTCTCACTATTTTACTTCCTTTCATGATTCTCTGACACCTTTTATTCAATTGGTCTGGCTGGAGAGCTGGAGTGTCCCATCAGACTCCAGCTCCTTCTCAGCTCCCACAGGTGGTGCCACCTCTTCAAGTCTTCTTCCAATTGAACCCGGCCACTCTCTTCCTGCTTGTGTCTGAGCATTGCACTGTGGCAACCTCACCTCTACCCCACAATCCACCCTGCACGCTTCTGCCAAGCTTTAACAGACCACTCCCAGACTCAAGACCCTGCCGTGGCTTCCTGCTGCCTCTGCAACTGAGCCCAAGTCTCCCTTCAAAGGCCACCCTCACCACCTGTGGGGTGTGACCTCCCCCACTTCCTCTGCCTCTGCACCCCTCGAGTACAGGTTGCCCACTTCAAAGTAGCCTCCTCCTTAGCCCAAAATGTGTTGTGCGCTTTCCTGCCCTCACACCTTTGCGCATGCTGGCCTCTCACCTGGAAAGAAAACACCTTCCATTTCTCTCTCTTAGTAAAATCCTTCTTACCCAACGCCCAGCTCAAACCTCACATCTGCCAGGAAGCCTTCCCTGCCACACCCCAGGCTCCAGTGATCCGTCAGCTTCAAATGGTTCAAGAACTTATTGCCTGGGACATTCCTTTTGATCTTTAATAACATGCTTTGTGATTTTCCTCTGCGCTCTCAGCTGAATCGTACATTCTTTGAAGGTAGGGACATGCCTTGTGGTTCCTGCTGCTTGCCGACAGCCTTGCTTAATGGGCAACGGCGTTTCTAAGCCTTTTTTTGAAAAAGGACAGCACCAATCTCTTTCATCTACTGTGTTCAGGGCTGTCTTGACAGGGACAGCTCAGTTGTGATGAGAACCAGGAAGCTTATGCCTTGGAGCAGGGTGTGGTGGGTGGGCTGGCTGGGGTAACGGTGAGGCAGGCAGCCTCAAAGAGCAATCACCTGTGGACACGGTGCTCATGCTGTAAAACTGTCTCTTGTCAGCTGCACTGGCTGAGATAATCTTGGTTCTGAACCACATGCCTGGCTATTCCAGATCGCCCATTATCTCTCCAGAGCCACCACCACTGCTAGGAGACACAGGAGTGGTTAGCTGTGCCAAGGGTCTGCAGATAGAGGCAGTTTCTTATCCTGTCTTCACGTGGAGCTGCAGGGAAATAAGTCACACTTAGACATTAAGAAGCCTTCATTCTTCAGCAGCCTGGCAGCAGAATTCTTTATGGGTCTGAGGAGAATCTCCATGAATTCTTGGGATTCATCCCTAAGAACCCTGTAGGGATGTGACCCGGATGTTGAACCTGTTCCTTTTTAGGTCTGAGGATAGAAAGAAACAGCCTCACTCCTCTCTGAGCGGTAGCTCCCTTCCCTTAGTCTCTGAAAGCCAAACCAGTTCTCCTTGGTACTAGCTAGCTGCCATTTATGAAGCCACTGTTTATGTGCCAGGAGCCGTGCCAAGTGTGTCACATACTTTATCTCACCAAATTTTCACAGCACCCCACAAAGAAAATTTGTTCTCATTTTAGAGATGAGACTCCTTAGGCTGGGGGCAGCTAGCAAACACAGCTGGTCAGCAGAGCCGAGTTCAGATTGCCTCTTTCTTTTTTTTGTTTTTTTGAGACAGGGTCTCTCTCTGTTGCCCCGGCTGGAAGTGCGGTGGCATGAACACAGCCCACTGCAGCCTTGACTTCCTGGGCTTACTTGATCTTCCCACCTCAGCCTCCTAAGTAGCTAGGACTATAGGAACATGCCACCATGCCCAGCTAATTTTTTGATTTTTTTGTAGAGGTGGGGTCTCATCATGTTGCCCAGGTATGGTGGCCTGAACTACATCTCTTACTGTTACAGACCACCCCATTACCTCTCCAGAGCTGCCGCCACTGCTGGAAGACACAAAGAGTGGGTAGCCACTCCAAAGGTGAACTCCTGGGCTCAAACAATCCTCCTGCTTTGGGCTCCCAAAGTGCTGGGATTACAGGTGTGAGTCACTGCGCCTGGGCCACATCCCCTCTTTCAACCACCACACAACCTGCCTCCTGACCCAACAGGTCCGGAATCCCATCTCCTCTGGGAAGGCCCCTACCTTCAGGCTGCCTAGATCATGGGACTGCTGCCAACATCCTTCACTCATTTCTTTCTGGCCTGTTGTAAAATGACAGCATCAGGTGTTCCTCCTGACACGTGGGCTACAAAAATGTGTGGATCTGGGATAACCATGCAATGTTTCCCATGAACTAAGTATTTGGGCAGGAGCCATGTTGTCCACCTCTAAGCCTGGCTGGCTAGACTCTCCTTAGGGTGTCAAGACTTAAAATGAGGGTCTAGGTGGGTTTTAGGTCATTGTGGCTGCTGTGTTGCCTTTCCCCCATCCCATATACTCTTCGGGATACCTTTGAGATAAAGTCAGCAGGGCAAGCTCTTCCCAGTCCCTTTCTTGGATTTAAGTTCTGGCTTCACACATGCTGGGTGCCTTTGTAAAGGACTTTAACCTCTTTGTGCCCCAGTTTCCTCCTCTGTAGAATAAAGACAGCCTATTACATTGAGAAGTAAATGAGATAAAGAATATTAAACATCTAGCACAATATCTAGCATACTGTGGGTTTTCCACAAATGTTGGCTTCTTTCAGATCCCAAAGAAATAACCGTGAGTGTAACTGGAACTGGAGAATAAAGTCTGAACAACACACACACCTCATACTGTGTGCCCAACCTCAAGGTGAGCAGGACCCAGGCCCCTGTCTGGACTCTTAGCTCATTTTCCTATTACCAGAGCTCTTCCTCCACCTCAGGGTAGATAGTGCCCTTCCTAAGGAGGCAGAGAAATGGGAGAGGGAAGCAAGACTAGCCGCACCCACTACACTGCTGCCTTTAAGGACACCCTGGAGGATACCTCTCCCCTACTCCTCAGCTCGCTTTTCATACATCTTCTTGTACTAGTACAGACAACTTTGTGGAGGTTTGCAGAGAAATGGAGCAGTAATTGAAGGGAGTAGTGGAGTCAAGGGAGGGCTTTTTAAAGATGGGAGGTGTTATTTAACACATTTAATGATCAAATAGAAAAATTAGTGAAAGAGCAAAGGATGCTTCCACTGAGTCTTGTTTGGCCGTTTTATCTGGTCTCCCTCCACCCCTTTTGAATTTTAGGCTAAAGTTATCTTTACCACGTCAGTGACTCCCTTCTTATACTCAGTGAAAGCCGTTCATCCAGTGGAAAAAACTTTGGAATGTGGGATCAGATCCTGGTTCTGCCCATTATTGGCTGGGTAGCGTCTCTGGACCTCTATTTCCTCATTATTAAATAGAAATAATAATGCTTACCTCTTGAATTTGGTGTAAGGATTAAAGGAGTCACGTTTGGCCTGGCCCAGCACTTAGAGTCAATGAGTCACAATGACTCAAAAATGGTCATTGTTGTTGCTACCTTTCTTTTACTGAAAAGGTTCTTCCAAGTCTTTCTGATACGCACCAAGTCCCTTGCCAGGAGCCAACCATAAGCTACAGTCCTCAGCACTAATATGTGGGCTCCTATTAGCATGAGCAGCGGCTGGGCTTGAGTTTTCACGGTTATTCTGCCACAGCCCTCCTTTACCTAACTCTTCGCATACCTGCCTGGGTTTGCCACTCTCTGTAGGATAGTGTTCCTGCGAACACCGCATGAGCATGATGCTGCCTCTTGCACCCTGAACATGTCAGACAGGGAGGCAGCTTCCCCATCCTGGGTGCGGTGCTGCGAGATGAGCAGTCACTCTGCCTTTTAACCCCCTCCCTGTTCCGTGTTGATGACTGGGCAGGTGGGGGCAGTTTCTGTGAGTGGGTGCATCTGCTGTGGCTTGTCAAGCTGTGTCAGACTCGACCCTGAGGGCAGACAGGGTCCCAGCTAATGAAAAGCCCAGAGCCACAGCCTCTGGGGCAGCTCCGCAGCTGCTGTCTCTGTTTTCTTTCTCCTTTTCCTTTGTGCTTGGCAGTTCTGGCCCTTGGCACAGCAAGACCAGCACTAGAGACACAAGCACTGAGGTTCCTTTCTCCAAAGATCAAGTTACAGAACACATTCTCTGTCTCACCTTGAAGAACAAAGACTTGAGAAAAGCAGCCTGCCTGGGGATGAGGAAGCGGCTGTCTGCTTGATGTAATTTCAGGGTCTCTGGAAAAATCTCTTAAGCTCCAAATATTTTCCTGCTGTAAACCTGAAACTCCATCATTGGAGACTGAATCTTTTTAAATTTGGAGCAGTGGTTCTCAAAGTGAGGTCTGTCTCCACCCCATCCCATCCCCAGCAGCATCCGCATGACTTGGGAGTTTATCAGAAATTCAAATTCTTGGGCCCCCACCGCAGACCCCCTGAATCAGAATCTGGAGGAGGGAGTATCTGTGTTTAACCGGCCCTGTGGGTGATTCTGACACCTTGGTAACCCCACTGAAGGGCACGTCACCCAGGAGGGGGAAATTCATCAGCATTATAGCTCTGATTTATTGCTCAGCTTGATGGACTGTGAGGAGGTGCAGACAGGGACAGGGACAGGGACAGGGACGGGGAGGGGAGGGAATGTCTTGTCTGGTATAGAGCTGTCAGACAGACCTGGCATCAACTCCTAGCTCCTCCTTCTCCCTCTGTGGCCCTGTGCAAATTACTTCATCTTTTCAGCTTTCCTTTGCTCCACTGCAAAATTCAGATTGTGCAACCAGCTCACAGGGCTGAAGATGAAATAAGATATAGAAAGTACTTCGCACATAATAGGTGCTTAAAGAGTGAGCAGTTGCTCTCTCCAACTCACCCCCACATCCTCTCTGACAGAGAAGAGGTCTATGCAGATTGGCGCGGTAGAAGGGAAGGTACCAGAGGTGGGGATTCATGTATCATAAAGGCATGGACCAGAAAAGAAAGGAGCTAGAAGTGGATGAGATGTCAAGACACAGAATGGGGATGAGAAATGAGAATAATTAGCTCCCCTAGACTCCACTCATGTGGTTTCTTCCATTTTGCAGAGGGTGGTCCTAAGGCCAGGGTCTCATCTCCTGTGGCTCCGTCTCACCACCACCCTTTCCAGACGGTGGGTGGGGCTGATTCTTTTCTTACCTTCCCCCTACTTCATTCCAATCTTTTCGGGTGCATGACTTAAAGGTCTGAAGTTTTCCTGCAGCGAGATGATTGGTGGAAATATGCAAATTGTGAGCTTTATGGCAACTCAGGATCTTTAGAGTTAAGAAGAGAGCCAACAGTTGGTGCAGAGGCCACCGTGGTGACCTGACCCTTGCTCAGACACTGCCAGGGTCTCCCAGCCAGCCAACAGGCAGGCACCAGAGAGCATCTTAAGAGAAGGAGAAACAGATGTGCGTGCCCCAGAACAGCATGCTTCCCTTTCTTTTAAAACCTTCACACAGTGTCTTGAGCCTTTGATGGGAGAGCAAATTAAGATCTCAGTCTCACTAGGACGGCTCACATGATATGGCTCTGGGGCAATTCTACCCCCATTTCCCTATCCCTCCATTGCCAGGAATTTCAGAGTCAATGTTTCATCATTTATTTAAGGGTTTAATCCCTATGAGAATTTTCATCTCCATTAGGCTGTGTTCTGGGCTTGGGTTAGTCAGTCTGGATTCAAATCCCAGCTCTACCATTTGTTAGTTGTTATATTCTGGGTTAAATATTTAAACTCTTTGAGCCTCACTTTCTGTCTTTGTAAAATAGGGACAGTGTTTTATACACACACACACACACGCACACATATACATATATGTGCTCATTATTTCAAGGGTTAAACATGTACAGTGCTATTTGGATTTCTTATGAATATATTTCTTTAAAGCTAAAAAAAGAGTGGGAGGAGTAAAGACTGAAGGGAGTGGTTGAGATCAGGGATGGCTAATAGGTCTCAACTATGAATGTGGGTGGACTCAGAGGTGCCCCTGGTACATTGCATTGTCAGTTTGTGAAGAATTCCAAGGCAGCTGACTGCAGTCTTGGCAGACAGCATGTGACAGTGTGGAAATGTCTGCTCCAATGTGGGCAGGGTCCTGAAAGCATGTGCAAGCCACATTTGCCATCTCTGCTCTAGTTGCTTCCTGCCTGAAGGCAAAAAGACAGGCTGTGACTCTTGCAATTACCTGAGTAGAATTACAGAAGCCATTACCTGGGATCTTCAAAGGCTCCCACAGAAAGCGTAACTTAGCCTCTTAATTGAACACAGCCTCCCAGTATCATTCTGGAACGTTGGAGCTGTCTCCAGTCATAAGGCACAGACTTCTTGATCTCATAATAGTGTACTCTCCAGAAGGGAAAAGGGGACTCCCTCTGTGGTAGCACCAGACACAGTGCTGTGACACACTGTGAACCAGAAAGATCTTGAAGATGGTTTCATCAGGGTGGGGTGGGAGTTGGGAACCCAGGGGTGGGTGAGACTTAAAGGAATCAAGCACCCCAGGGGAGCCTGAGCTCTAACTCCGTGTCTTTTTTGGAGATCAATTGCTATTTTTGTGTGTTTCCCAGCAGGACGTCGGAGAGGCTTGCAGGTGTTTTACATTATTAATCAGCTAGATCTTTTTTCTTCCTAATAATCTAGCTTCCTTCCATACCTGTAAAAGCCCTTTGACAAACAGGCAGCAGTGCATACATCCAGTGTTTAATGGAAGGGGCAGGGCAGGGCCCACGTTTCCATTAAGCACAGCAAGCTTTGTGCCTGGGGCCCATAGGACTTTCGGGGGCCGTGAAGATGTTTTCACTGTGGTTTCTTTTAAAATCAGAAGAAAAAAATGAATATAATAATAATGATATAGAAGAATAAATCCAGCCTACATTATACTTGTCTTTGTACCAATGCAATCATAAAATATAACTTTTAATATTTTGTTATAGCAGGGGCCCCCAAAGGCAAAAGTGCCTAGGGCTGAGGGAAGTCATAATGCAGTCAGTCCTATGCACGGGATTGGAAAAGATTTGAATGGGGTCTGAAGACAAAGCTGTGGTCCTACCTCAGGCCCTATTGACCCCATGACTTTGGGCAAATCATACATCTGGGGTTGCACTTTTCTCCATGGTCCAGTGTCCTACAACTGCAGGAGAGGCCTGAGTCCTCCCCTCCCCTCCTTTTCTCAGTCCTGGGCTCTAAGGAGATAATAGCTGTAAAGTGTTTGAACATATGTAAACATGCAACAGGTATATTAAAGGTCAGAATCCTTATTATCTGGAGGGAACATGGAGACCCGTATACTCAGGAATGGATGGCTGCAGAGGGGAGGTGAATATTGCCATGACACCCTAACACCGACCAGGTAACCACCATCTGTCCCATTCCTAAGAAAAGTCAGTTAGGAAGAGGCTGGATGAGTGAACTGGGCCTTCATGGGGGTTATAGGGGTTCCAGGGAAACAGGAGCCTTCAGAGAATCACACAGCTCTGGACAGAGTGCTGAGCAGGCTTCTAGAATGATACAGGGGAGGAGGGAGGGAGAGAGAGGCCAGAGAGACACCAAGTGTGAGAGACATGGCCAACCTGCAGACCAGGAGCTTGTCCTACTCAGTGAGTACCTAAAGCTGAGATGAAGAACTCAAACAATCTGGAAACTAAAGGACTTTACAAAATAGGCTATGGGAGAGTTAGGGAATAGCACAAAGAAAAGTTTCATTACAATCTGCTGGTCTGGGGTGTGGTGCCTTCATCTCCCCAAGGAATTGCCATAAAATCAACATCATCACAGCTCTTGAGAGTTGAGTTCCTTGTTTTAGAGATGTAGCTAACTGCCAGCAAGTCTGGTATGTGTGCTGATAACCTACCTGCCTCGTGCTTTTCTGCTTCCTCCTTCTTTACTTCTCTTCTCCTTCCCTCCTCTCTCCCTTCTATTTCCCTTTCCCTTTTTTCTCCCTCTCTGGCCTTTCCTCTTCCTCCCCTCTCTGTCTTCCCTCCTTTCCCTCTTTCTCTCTCTCTCACCTTCCCTCTCCCCCTTCCCTCTCTTTTCCTCTTCTTCCTCCTCACCTCTGGAAAGGGGAGAAAAGTGTGCCCATTGGACGTCTCCCAACTGTGGGGACCCCAAGCTCACAGGGTCTGGAAGCCTCCTGAGGACAGCTGCATCACCATCCATCATCTTTTTTGATGAATAGAGCTCTAAATGGCTTAGTCTGACTGTGATGCAACCCATGTGGCATCAGTGATTTAAATTTTGCCAGTGGCATCAGTGATTTAAATATCATTGCTTTTCTTTTCCTTGTACTTCTATAGGATGGACTAGGCGTAGGTCAATGGAGGTAGTGCTTTCCCTTGGTCTGTGAGGACTGGGGTCTCGGTGGCCATCCCCACCCAGCTGTGGAGCAGTCAGACAGCAGGACCCCACCCTGCCAGCTTACAGGGGAGGGACAGCAGGCCGAGGCCTGCCAATACCAGCACCTTCATTTTGGAGGGACAAACCAAGGACCTGGCCTGGCCTCCGAAAGAAAACTCCTGACCCCTACTCTGCCCATCCTGCTTGGAAAGAAAAAGAAGGGAGTGGTCTAGAAAGAGGAAAACAGGCTGGGTGCAGTGGCTCACCCCTGTAATCCCAGCACTTTGGGAGGCTGAGGCAGGCAGATCACTTAAGGGCGGGAGTTTGAAACCAGCCTGGTCAACATGGTAAAAGCCTGTCTCTACTAAAAATACAAAAATTGGCTGGGCATGGTGGCATGCACCTATAATCCCAGCTACTTGGGAGGCTGAGGCAGGAGAATCACTTGAACCCGGGAGGCAGAGGTTCCAGTGAGCCAAGATGGCACCATTGCACTCCATCCTGGGCCATAGAGCAAGACTCTGTCTCACAAAAGAAAAGAAAAGAAAAGAAAATCTAAGACTAGGGTGGAGTGGTGGGCTGAATAAAAAAAGGGCTGGCCGAGCCCTCTCTACCTCTCAGACCTCCCCACCCTAGGCCTCAAAGCTGCTGTAATTAAGAATCAAAGAAATATACCTTCAAATAATCAAAGACCATTTTTTAACCTTATCAGATGGGCAAAATAGTAAAAGGTTTTGAAGAGTTGGCTACTAAACAGGTGCTCTCAAATCCTACTGGAAAAAAATCACACAATCTTTCTGAAGGCACAATGTGAAAATACATAACCCAAAATATATTCTCGGACCCAGCAATTCCACTTCTGAGAATTTATCCTAAGAAATCATGCATGCCATTCAGAATTATCCACCAAAATAATACCAGAATTATTACAATTAAAATTGTAATTTTGGTTATATTAGTGAAAAGTTTGAGATTTAGATAAGTGATTAACTAAATTGTGGTACATTTGGCTGGGTGCAGTGGCTCATGTTTGTAATCCCAGCACTTTGAGAGGCCGAGTCGAGAGGATCTCTTGAGGCCAAGAGTTCTAAATTAGCCTGGGCAACATGGTGAAACTCCGTCTCTACCGAAAAAAAAAAAAAAAAAAAAACTTAGCCAGCCATGGTGGTGTACGCCTGTAATCCCAGCTACTCTGGAGGTTTAGGCACAAGGATGGCTTGAATCTGGCAGGTGGAGGTTGCAGTGGGCCGAGATCGCAGCACTGCACTCCAGTCTGAGTGACAGAGCAAGACTCAGTCTCAAAGAAAAAGCAAAAAGTGGTATATTTATTCAATGAAATTCTGAATGCTAGTTAAAAATGATTATAGATATGGATTTACTGACATGGAAGATGTTCATGATATACTGTTGAAGTGAAAAAAGTTGGTTTCTGAACATTATCTATGTTATGATCCTAATACAGGATAAAGAAAAGAAAAAAAGAAAAGAAAAAAGAAATAAGCATATCAGTTATCTATTGCTGTATAACAAATTACCCCCAAACTTTTCACCTTAAAATAACAAATATTACCTCATAGTTTCTGTGAGTCAGGAATTCAGAAGTGGCTTCTGGCTCATGGACCGTCCTGAGGTCGTTGGTAAAATGTCAGCTGTGGCTGCAGTCTCCTGAAGCTTGCCTGGGCTGGAGGGGCTGCTTCCAAGATGGCTCATTCACATGGCTGTGGGCGGGAGGCCTCAGTTTCTCACCACAGGGACCTCTCGGTAGAACTACTTGAGTATTCTTGAGGCATGGCAGCTGGCTTCCCATAGAGCCAGTGATTCCAGAAAACAAGACAAAGATTGCAATGTCTTTCATGACCTAGCCTCAGAAGTCACACTCTGTCACTTCTGCAATATTTGATTCTATTGATTATACACATTGGCCCTACTCAGTGTGGGAGGGGACTATACCACAGCATGAATACTAGGAGACAGAGATCCTTGGTGGTCATCTTGGAGGCTGTCTACTGGAATGTTTGTATTCGTTTCTTCAATAAACAGTGTTCGAGCACCAACCAAGCAAGCATCAGACCCTCATGGTACCATACCCGGGGTACACCCATAAAAAGAGAGACAAGGTCCCTCTTCTCCTGGAGCTTACCTTCCAGGGGAGTGGGAGTGGAGAGACACTAAGGAAATAAGAATTGTAAACAGTGGTCAGTAACTGAAGGGCAGCATGAGGAAGGTGATGTCAGAGGAGCAGGCAGGAGCTGGGTGACAAGGAACCTTGCAGGCTGTGTAGAAAGTTTAGATGTTATCCTAAGGATGATAGGGAGCTGCTGAAGAGTCTTAAGCAGAACAATGACATGATCTGAGTTATATTTTTAGAAGATCACTATGGCTCAATGTAGAGAAAGAATTCAGGGACAAATGTTGAAATAGAGGCCAATTCAGAGTTTATAAAAGTAGTCTAGTGGCCGGATCTTGGATGACTGCACAAGCAATCCTGGTGGCCATATATACATCTCACAACCATGCTCATACTATATGTATATATACATATATTTTTTCTTTTTGTTCACCCACCCCCTGGCCTAGCAGAGTGCTGGGCACATGGTAAGGAGGTGGGAGGCCAAGTGAGCACAGAGTATTGGACTGGTCACTGAGAGACCTTGTCCCCTTTTACTGTGTGACAGTCACTCCCTTTCTGTGCCTCAGTTTCCTCATTCATAAAATGTAGCAAGTGAATGAAGTCAGTGATATGCCACTTTTTTTCTTTTTCCTTTTCTTCTATTAGAATCAGCACCCTAATAGATAAACCAGATGAAAGAGAGTGCAGTGGCAGAAGCAGAGGGAGCCTCAGCCTCCTCCTTCTCCTCTGGCTGCATGATTTGAAACCCATTGAAAGGACTCCCAGTTGACCTTTCTGTCCTCGAATGCTCCACATGCCATGCATTTCATAAACACTCAGGACCAGCCAGTTGTTTTAATTTCTGCCAGGCCTTTCCTGCTGCCACGTTGAAATGCTCTGTTCCACGTCCCTCCACCTGGCAATATCTGGACATTCCATTCCACTCCGTTTTTTGCACACAGGGCTGCCCAGCAGGGATTACGGCACTGTCCCCCACGGGGAGGGAGGTTCAGCACCTGGGCATGGCAGATGAGTTTTCACTCATATTTGATATGAGACATGGGGCTCCCTAGGCAGGAAGAAGCTGCTTTGAGATCCCCCTCATAAGCTCTCCGATGAGTGGCTGCTTTTCCCTAAGCTCCTTGGATGAAAACTGTCAGGGGAGATTTCCTGGCTGAAATCCTTTACTCCCTCCCCGACTGTGGCCCAGACACTCCCACACCCTCCCAGCAACCCTGACATCCTTTCCTTCCCGACTAAGTTTGCTAGCCGTGGACTTCAGGGTAATCTCACCCCTCTGAGCCTTGGCACCCTCATCTCTAAATCGTGGATATCAACACCTGCTATTCAGCCCGTCCACATCCGTGTAGGTATTCCAGTTGCTACAGTGTTCAAATACATCCATACTGCTTGGTGAAGAACCAGGACTCTAAGCCTCTGGGTTTCCCTCACCCTAAACACTCCAGCTTCCCCCTCTGAGGCCCACAGACATCCACAGAATCAGCAGCCTAAGGGTCATGCCTGATCTGGGAGGAACCTGCAGACCCAGCTCTAGTCTGTAACCAAGGTCAGTTCTGACAGTTTGGTGTCTGGGCCTTACTGGTTGTTAAATATTGTAGTATTATCCTTGACCATGGTGATGCAAGACTACGTACATGAGGCACCCAGCACTTCAGTTCTTGGAACACCAGAGGAAGCATAACTTTCATGATCCTCATACTTGACAGCATTGGGCCTCCCAAGTTTGCTTTCCTGTTAAAGTCCAGCTACAATTTATCCTCCTTCACCTTTCCATTTCACCCCTTGTTTCCTTTACTGAGAGCTGAGACATTGAGGTTGGGACCTGGTTTGTGTGTTGCTTTCTAAATGTTCTCAGATCTCTGTGTGGTTTTATGCCTATTTTGTTTGTGAGCTGACTTCATATGTGATAAGGTGAAAAGAGGTGAGCCCATTTTGTAAAGAGGTGAGTGGGGCAGGAGGGGCTATTCTTAGCCTTTGGTCTACACTGGCACACACACAGCCCTGGGGCTCATCCCCCATTGTATGTTAAGCAGTCAAAGCTGGCTGGCCCACTTCACGGAAACCCACCCTGCAGACGGAGAGAATCAGCTCTTTATTTGACTTGCTGAGCACTGTGGCCAAGTACACACTTTGAAGTGATAATACTCCGTGCTTTTCGGTGCCTGTCGCTGGCTGAATGGTGGGCCGCAAAAGGTATGTCCATGTCCTAACCTCCAGAACCTATTAATATGACATTTGGAAGCAGGTTCTTTGCAGATGTTATTAAGTTTAGGATCTCAAGATAAGATCATCCTGGATTATTTCTGTGGGCCCTAAATCCAATAACTGGTACCATTAAAAGAGAAACACAGGGCCCGGCGTGGTGGCCTGTAATCCCAGCACTTTGGGAGGCTGAGGTGAGCAGATCACTTGAGCTCAGGAGTCCGAGAGCAGCCTGGGCGACATGGCGAAACCCCATCTCTACAAATAAATAAATAATACAAATACAAAAATTAGCCAGGCATGGTGGTGTGTGCCTGTAGTCCCAGCTACTTGGGAGGCTGAGTTGGAAGGATCACTTGAGCCTGTCAGGCAGAGGGTGCAGTGAGGCAGAGGTTGCACCACTGTACTTCAGCCTGGGTAATAGAGCTGGATAGACCCTTTCTCAAAAAAAAAAAAAAGAAAGAAAGAAAGAAAAGAAAAATAGGAAAGACACAGAGAAAAGGCCATGTGCTAATGGAGGTGGAGACTGGAATGGCACAGCTACAAGGAATGCTGACAGCTGCTAGAAGCTACAAGAGGCGAGGAAGTATTTACCCTAGAGCCTCCAGAGAAACTGTGCCCTCTGGACACCTAGATTTCAGACTTCTGGCTTTTAGAACTGTGAGAGAATCAATTTTTGTTGTTTTAAGTAACCACCAAGATTGTAGTAGTTTGTTACATCAGCCACAGAAAACTAATACAGAGCCTAACATACTGATTGACTCAGACTCAGTAAACAAGGATGAGTTAGGATACAGGAGCCGCTGCTACAGCAAAGACCCCAGATAGCAATAGATAGCTTAAACACAACGGAAGTTTATTTCTATCTCACATAAGAGTCTAGGCATAAGCAGCGAGGGCTGATAAGGTGGTTCCCGGGTGTCAGGGACCTGGCCTCCACCATCACCTCGAATGATGGTCAACCTTGTGGTTGACTGATTTAATATAGTAACCTGTCCCTCCCCTGACCCCTGCACTGTATCAGTGCCCCAATTCTTTTTCTTTTTCCCCATAGCATATCTTTTAATATACAATATAGTTTGTTTGTATCATGTTTATTGTTTATTATATGTCTCCGCCTGTTGGACTGCAAACTCCACTGGGGCAGTGATTTTTGTCTTGCTTATACACTAGTGTATCCCAAGTGCCTACAACAGTTCCAGGCAAATGCCTGATGCTCAATAATAATCTTTAGTTTTTATTTTTTTTGCTTTGGGACATTTGAGGAGGGAGGATAGCTTGAGGCGAGGAGTTTGAGACCAGCCTGGGTAACATAATGAGACCCCATCTCTACAAAACATTTCTTTTTAAAAATTAGGCCAGGCGCGGTGGCTCACGCCTGTAATCTCAACACTTTGGGAGGCCGAGGCAGGTGGATCACCTGAGCTCAGGAGTGCTAGAGCAGCCTGGCCAACCAACATGGTGAAACCCCATCTCCACTAAAAATAACAAAAATTAGCTGGGCTCAGTCATGGGCACCTGTAATCCCAGCTACTGGGGAGGCTGAGGTAGGAGAATCGCTTGAATCCAGGAGCTGGAGGTTGCAGTGGGCCGAGATCGCACCATTGTACTCCAGCCTGGGTGACAGAGCAAGACTCTGTCTCAGTAAATAAATAACAAAATAAAATAGAAAATAAAAACTAGCCAAGTGTGGTGGCCCACACCAATAGTTCCAGCTGCTTAAGAGGCTGAAGCAGGAGGCTTGCTTGAGCCCAGGAGCTCAAGGCTGTAGTGAGCTATAATCGTGCCACTGCACTCTAGCCTGGGTGAGCAAGACTGTCTCTCTCTTTTTCTCTCTCTCGCTTTCTCTCTCCTCGCCCCTGCTCCATTCCACCTCTATTTCCTAATCTGATCTCTGAGAGGGACAGGAAAAGGCAGAACCAGGTTCAGAGTCCAGGCCTGTGACTCTCTTAGTACCTGCTTCTTGCTAGATCTCACTGCCTCCTGAAGTGGATTCCATGCTGCAGCACAGACCTTCTGACTAATGGGAGCAGGGCAAAGGGCCAGTCAGCCTCTTTTGACCCTGATCCAGGGCCAGAGAGCATTGGAAGCAGAAGAGAATCTGAATTTCCTCATCCAACAGAATGAAATTGCCAACCCTGAAATCAAAAGCAATGAGAAGCAGAAAACCAAGTCTCAGAGCTCCTTGTCTGTACAGGCCATTTGGCTGAATGACTGGGCACACAATCAAGAGAGAGCAAGAGAGAGACAGAGAGAGAAAAAGACATTGATTGAATGAAGTTGTCTCACTACTTTTTGTACTGGCAGGGACAGGGCAAAGCCACAATGTAGCCCACACTTTTTCCCTGTTTGGATATAACCCGGAAGCTGCAAACATTGGATCCACTCACATCTTACTAGCCAAAATTAGTCACATGGTCGCATTTGACTGCAAAGGACACTGGCTTTATTCTGAGTGCTCTGTGACCAGGTAAGTTCAGCAAGTCTGCTAGTAAAGGATATGGGGAGAATGGGTTTTGGAAGAAAAACTTTGAGTCTCCAGTCAAAATGATGGTTGAATAAAGATTATGTATTTCTAATAAGCACCTGGGTGATTCCAATTCAGGGGGATAGGAGCCCTGAAAAACAATCCACATCAATTTCACAATGTGTCTAAGACAAAATTCGGAAAGAATATTCAATGCATTCATTTTACAGGTGAGAAAACTGAGACTAGAGGGTGAAATGACTTGCCCAAGGACACCTAACCAGAGAGAAAGCTCGCATGTCTCATTCCACGCTGAATCTTCTTCCCATCTAAGCACACCCCTTCTCCTGAAGGATATGGCCCGTGAGAAGGGCAATACTTCAGGCCAGGGATTTTCAGCATGAGGAGTTCCAGCATCCGCATCATCTGTGAACTTGTTAGAAATGCAAATTCTCAGGCTCCCACCTAGACAGGGGAGAGGGGGCAGCAATGTGTGTTTTAACAGGAATTCAGGTGATTCCCTTGCGCTCTAAAGTTTGCTTTAGGCAAAAGATTGAACCTCTAATGGGGCAATTTTTAGAACTCATGGCAGCTGTAGGGGTGTTCTTTTCTGTGACTCCTCAAACAGCCTGTCATGCTCTGAGAGATCATTTAGGGGCTGGGCAAGCAGAGGGCTACTAAGATGAACAGAAAGAACTGAGGCCACGCATCGGTGCCTTCTATTGGAGGGAGTGGTTACTGTGGACCCAGGAAGGCCCATGGCTTAGGCCCAGAGCAGCACCTAGTCTCATTCCTTAGCAACCCAGACTTAGACCTTCTCTTAGCCCAGTGGTTGCCTGGGCTGTCCAACAGTGTCAGCCTCTTTATCTTCCATTTTCTACAAACCAGCTTCTTTTCCCTCTAGACAGTGTCTGAAGATTTTCGCTGTCCGTTTTCTCTTCTGTTTCTTTTATTTTTCCTTTTGCCTTTAAAAAATGCATCTGAAGGAGGAGAAACCTCTACTCTCGTTTTTAACCAAATGTTAGCAAATTAGAAATTAGACACTAGGAGAGGGAGGTGGCTTAAGTTTGGGGGTTCCTTTGAGATTTTGATCATTGGGATTTTCTTTACCCTTCCAGGTAAAGACAGCCCTCGATGGATTCCAATCCCAAATAACCCTGCTCCAGGCTCCAGGAAACTCATGCTGTTTGTCTTCTCTAGCCTTGGCTCTCGCTAACTCTCTGCATGACTGTGGGCCTAATCCCACTAACTCTTAGTTTCCCCATCTGTTAAACAAGGGAATTGAACAAAGTAAGTTAACTTTGTATTTCTTAGCATTGACTATGGAAACCTTAGACATTTGGACAGCAGGCCACAGGGGAGCAACACCGACCCACCTCCTGGTGACAGCATACCTAGATTACAGATAAATTATCCAGGAAGGACACAATAGCCTGACAAACTCAATCCACAAACATGAGTGAGGAAATCCCTAATTTAAAGAAAACAGCATTGTTAGGAAGGTTTGTTCAGCATTTAATTTGTCTCTATCCTTACGACTTTGGAAAACCAGGTGAAAAAAGAGTCCCTTTAAAGAATGGGCAGACAAGTTCAAGTGACACGTGCTCAGCTTGCTGTGATGCATTCATCCATCCATTCATCCATTCTTTTCTTTTTTCTTTTTTCTTTTTTTTTTTTTTAGACAGAGTCTTGCTCTGTCACCCAGGCAAGAGTACAGTGTTGCAATCTTGGCTCACCGCAACCTCCACTTCCTGGGTTCAAGCAATTTTCCTGCCTCAGCCTCTTGAATAGCTGGGATTACAGGCACCCGCAACCATGCCTAGCTAATTTTTGTATTTTTAGTAGAGACAGGGTTTTGCCATATTGGCCAGGCTGGTCTTGAACTCCTGACCTCAGGTGATCCACCTGCCTCAGCCTGCCAAAGTGCTGGGATTACAGGCGTGAGCCACCGCACCTGGCCTCATCCATTCATTTATTTTATATTTCATCTTCTTCCAAGAATTATTTGAGGCAGAAGTAACAATGCTAAAAGCTATTGCCTTGCTGTTGTAGGACAGTTTTGAGAGAGAGAAGAGGCAGAAGAGGGGCAAAAGAAGAGGAAAGAGAAGCAAGAATAACTGACAAGTTGCTAAGAGAGAAAACAGAAAGAAGGAAAATACTGTCCCTGGCAAAGTTTCATTTACTAAGCAAACAACACTTGCTATTTTTCTTTGGCTCTGTTCTCAAAAGGCCTCTGCTGGGCATTATCGATTGGACAGCCGGGCCACAGTCCTCCTGCCAGGCAGAATTCATCGAGGCAGCACCAGCACTTACAGGAGATGGTTTTTCTGGCCCTGATGGAGCAGGAGCCCAGCAGGTTGCTTGCAGGAGCCAGCTGGGACCTAAGTGTGCCCCAAGGAAAGGGGAAATTGCAGTAAGATGAGAGACAGTAGGGCGGAGGGCTTACAGAAGTTGAGATTCACTTCCTCGCTGGGACCAGGATACTGCAGCCCTGCGACCAGGCTCCCTGCCCCCTGAGCTGCCTCTAGAGCCCTGCACACAGATTGTTGGAAGGCCTTTTGATCAGCCGGTCACTCGATTAACCAACAGAGCCATCTGTATTGAGCACTTCTCAAGGTATCCTGGGGAGGTGCTTGAACAATGCCCTCAAGGCCTTTGCTAGGGAGAAAATGTCATCACACAGTTTAAAAAGAGCCACTCTTGAAAGTGAACCAGTAACTTTAAACATTAAAGGAAGGAAAGAGGAACAGGGTGTTACTATCTGCGGTGACTGACTCTATTAGGAGAGCCGACCCAGTGGTAGGAAGCTAAATTCAAGGGTCCTAAAATTAAACTTTTGAAAAGTGAACCCTTCTTCTTCATGAAAAACCGAAGGCAATCGGCAGTGCAAGGCCATGCCTGGGAGTGAACCCTGCAAAAGGCGGAGGAGGTGTTGCTTTAAGACTTCCGAAGAGGGAAAGCCCCCCTCAGCAAGGGGCCACGGGGGCCACTCAGGGAGAGGAGGAATGGAAGAGAAGATGAAGGATAGGGGAAGGGGTGGGAAACATTCTCAGAGGAGGCTATGGCATAAGCAAGGGCAAGACCAGAAGTATAAAACGTAGTTGGGGCCCAAAGTCAGGAACCAGTGTGATTGGAGCCAAGCCTGCCCCACATTTTGGGCCTGGGGAGAGTCAGAAGGGCCCTATAGGCAGAACCACGGGAATGCTAATAGCTCATATTTGTTTGGTGCTTAATCTTTATATACAGTGTATTAACTAATGTAATCCTCAGAATAGTTCCATGAGGCAGGTATCACTATTCTCCCCATTAGGCAGATAGGCAAACTGAGGTACAGAGAGACTTAAGTAACTAGCCCAAGGTCACCCAGCAAGTAAATGATAGAACTGGGATGTGAACCTAGCAGTCTGCATCCCAGGTCTTGGATCCTTAGCCACTAGGCTATCCTATCTCCATCAGAATAATCAGGAAAGGGAGCCAGTGCATGAGGAAGGTGATGCTTGCAATTTGGAACTTGTTGCTTTGGGGTGGATGCCAGGCAGTAGAGAGCAAGGGCTACCGCAGAGGGTAGGGTGCTTGAGAATGCTATGATACTTGCCCATACTCTTCCTGTCCTTGGGTAGGGCAGAGAGGGCACTGGAAATTGACCATTTTGTTTTGTTTGTCAGCCAGCTGGTCTCCAGGACAAGGTTAAATATATATTAAAATGCACACACACAGACACACACACACACACACACACATTCAGCAGCGTATCATCCATTCTCTCTTGGCTAATACACAGGCAGAAGTCTTTATGCTGAGCTGATCAATGCCCAGTTAGGGCATTCTTTTCATCCACACACACAAAAATCAATTAGTCATTCTGAACCAACAAAGAGGAGCAACAGGATGGCCCAACTGATGAAACCACTTCTAAGAAAGCTTATACTTTGTAGTTAATCATTTAACCTTCAAAATAACTCCATGAGGTGGGTACTATTATCATGGTCATTTTCACACATTGACACATTCCCTGTGGACAAAAGTCTTTAAGGTAAGATAAACATTTGTTGGTGGGAAGAGCCTGGGCTGAGAATCAGGACACCTGACTTGTAGCTCCTGCTTTGCAGCTTACAAGTGTGTGATGGGTCTCAGTCTTCTCATCTGTGAAATAGGAGCGGGGTTGGAGTGCAGAATCACTAAAGCCCCTTTCTGCTAAGGCTCTAGGATTCCAGTAATGTTCCCAGGACCTCATATTTTCACTGACTTCCTGGACCCAGCCTGGCTGCTCAGCTCCTGCCCCCAGCTGTCCCTTCACTAGCAGGCACAGGCTATGGCTTCCATCCAAAGCTTTGCCTTTCCAACGTGCCCCAGGGCCTTCAGTGAGCATCTGTCACTTCTTCCTGCTTCTTGTTGTGAAGTTTGAGGGAGGAGTGGCACCCTGTGGGGCCTGGCCAAAAGGCCAGGCTCTTCCCCATCTGGCTGAGGACAGGGAAGGAGCGTGGCAGATGGTGAGCAGAGCTGTCCTTGCCCTAGACCCGGGGGGCCCATCACCTGCCACCCTCACTCTGGCTGTAGTCTTGCTTGGTTGGCAGCACCCACCCTGCAGCCCAGCCAGTCAGCCAAATGGCCTTCACAGACAAGGAGCTCTGAGACTTGGTTTTTCAGTTCTCATCACTTTTGATTCCGGGGTTAGCAATTTAATTTGGTTGGATGAGGACATTCAGATCCTCATCTGCTTCCAAAGCTCTCTGGCCCTGGATCAGGGTCAAAAGAGGCTCACTGGCCCTCTGCCCTGCTCTCACTAGTCAGAAAGTCTGTGCTGCAGGGTGGAATCCACTTCAGGGAGCAGGGGACATCTAGCAAGCGGTGGGTATTGAGATAGTCACAGGCTTGGACTCTGAACCTGGTTCTGCCTTTTCCTGCCTCTCTTGGAGATCAGATTAGGAAATAGAGGTGGAATGGAGTAGGTGACCTCTGGGTGGTCTTTTCAGATCTTAAACCTATTCCTACACATCAGGGTGGGCACACCACAGCCCACAGGCCAAATCTAGTATTATTGGAACACTGCCATGTCCATTTGTTGTAGCTGATTTCATGCTACAGCATTGAATAGTTACAACAGGGACCATATGTGTCCCACAAAACCTAAACTATTTACTATCTAGCCCATTACCAGAAAAGCCTACCAAGTCCTGCTCTTCATAGCTATTCTCACAGTCATAGGGGTTATGGAATTGCCTACTGCTCTCCTTTTAGCCAAGGCTGTGTAATAATACATGTCTCTTGTGGCCAGGTGTGTTTCAGAGCTCAGAACTGCTTGGATTTCAGTGTATGTGCACTGCATATATGGCACTATTAGACATCACCCATGGTGGGGCCTGGGACAGCATGCCATAATCAAATACATTCATTTTTCTATAGTGAAATATAGAACTCTTTCCTCTACATAAGATAAATAAGACCACAGATAAGTTCCCATCAATGCAAGCCAGGCTCTACCGCCTAATGTGTTCAGGTCAAGTCAGATGTGGCTGCAAAATGAGTTATGAAAATGAGTTTTGGATCGCAGAGCATTTGGGGTATCAGAATTGTTGCTAAGGAACTGTGTTGTCATACTGACGCTTTATTGGGCACTGGAGCAGAGGAACTACAGTCCTCTGAGGGGTATGATGATCTATTTGGTAGATTAGGAAACTGAGACTCAGAGCAGGCATATGGCCGAGGTTACTCAGTTAGTGAAGAGCAGAGCCTACACCCAAATCCAGATTTGTCTCCAAGTTCTAATCCTAACCTCCTTTAAGACCCAGATTTAATCCCCTGACCCCCTATCACCTTTCATGAAGTCTTCCCTGAAAATGAAAGTCTACATTTACTTCTGACTTTTCCAATTTTTTTTTTTTTGACTTTGAAATCCAGCACTTAATTATATGCTACATGGTGTTGCTATGCCTCAGTGGTCTTCTCATCTTTTTGAGGGCAAGGTCGGTGAATTCCATTTTTTTCTGTCTTCCCCACAGGGCTGAATGCTCAGTGTATCGGTGATGATTCATCGTTGATTGAAAGAAAGTAACTCACCTAGGCTGTAACTTTGCTTCCTTCACCCAGAGGGTCATGGAAAGGATGCGGGGTGTGGGGGTTGTCAGGTGTGTGTCCATGGAGTAGGAAGGCCATGGAACACAGCCTATTTGTCTCCCTTGAAAACCTTGACACTCCTTAATTAAAGAGGTTGGATTTGGAGATGGATACATATGGAAATGAAGCACATATGTGTCATATTTTGTTAGGTTGGAAAATGCCACGGGAAAGCTATAGCTCTGCATACAGATATCTTGATGATCAAGAGCAGCCAGCAGTCAGAGGTGACTGGCCCTCTGTGGCTGGTGTTAGCAAGGAGGATAAAGACAGTGTCTGCTTTTAGAAAAAGCATTTAGGTGAATCTCCTGGCTGAGTGCTCCTGTGGGGCTTGGATAATGCTGATGAATATGTGCATTTTGAAATGATCAGGAGTCAGCCTGGTAATCCATCACATGTAAAGATGCCTTTGGGAGCAACTAACCCTTTCTCCGCTCCTGTGAAGTTCAACCCCTTATGAGGAGGGGCTCCTAGGCATCATTACCACAGGGTTTATCATCATTATCAGCCTTCATGGTTGCCAGCATGAGTTCCTGAAAAGACTGCTTATGTATGGTACTTAGATAAAGCTCTGTCTAGGACAAGCCTCACTGCTGCCCTCAATAGTCTTGTGATCCAACCCATTCCAGTCTATGCGCTAGGAGACTGGGTGAGGTGGTAGAACAGGGCATGGCCTCTGGAATCTGGAACCTAGGTCTGGATCCTGACTCTGCCACTTTGTAGCTGTCTAGTCTTAAGCAAATTACTCACCTTCTCTGAGTCTCAGATTTTCATCTGTAAAAAGGATTGCTAATAATATCTCTTTCTCAGGGTTGTTGTGAAATATAATGTTGTGAAATAATAGCCACTATTATATATTTGTATAAGCAAATTTAAGTCCCTTCCCTTCCTGTCCACCATTAGTCTCTGTGTTACTCCATTTTCATGCTGCTAATAAAGACACACTCAAGACTGGGTTAATATGTTAGGAAAAAGAGATTTAATGGACTCACAGTTCCACATGAGGAGGCCTCACAGTCATGGTGGAAGGCAAAAGGCATGTCTTATATGGGAGGAGGCAAGAAGGAGAATGAGAGCCAACTGTAAAAGGTCTCCCCTTATCAAACCATCAGATCTCACGAGATTTATTTACCATGAGAACAGTATGGGGGAAATTGCCCCCATGATTCTATTATCTCCCACTGGCTCTCTCCCACAACATGTGAGAATTACGGGAACTACAATTCAATATGAGATTTGGGTAGGGACACAGCCAAACCATATCAGTCTCCAAAGGCAAACAGTAACCTAGACAAGGGAGGGCATAGACATGGCACACATGCTGCTCCTCTCTCTTCCAGTGCCTGTGGTAGGCATCAGTAATCAATCACTGCACTGCACTCTGTTCTGCTAAGCTTAAATGAGACCCCAGAATCTTCAACAAGGTGTCCCAGGCTGCACAATCTGCTAGGACCTAGACCAGTGTCTGCAGAGCTCTTTCAGTTCATCCCTTCATGATGGAGGAATCTCAGTTGAGCCTAAGCTATGATTCCAGTAGGATCCAGAATGTTCGATGGACTGTTGGGGCAGGCCGACTGGGGCCTATTTCCCAGGAACCAAGGAGCCTCCTGGGGAAGAATTTATCCTAAGAGAGCCAAAGAAGTTAGGTTCAAGGTAATGGCCCATGGTGCAGGAGGTGGAGATATAGAATCTGCCACTCAGGATGACCTCTGCCTATCTCTACTGGACAGCCTGAGCCCTTTTTTATAGGAAGGGCTACAAAAAAAATTATAAAGGAGCAGTTTCTCAATAGTGGTCATAGATAGTGATGGTCTAGCACAGCCACTGCTTTGGGGCCAGCAACCACTTCCGCTATGGGAGCAGACATTGTACGTCCAGCCTAGATTCCCATGCCAGGTGTTGGGCTCAGCAGGTGGTGGGCATGGGCAGGTATTGAGCATGGGCAGCTTCAGCATACACACCAGAGAGCACCAGCCACAGCAGGGCCCTTTGTGGCACCCCTAATGCACCAGGCATTGGCAGATACCCTCTGTGGCTGCTTCTTGTGCCATTGGTGGTGACCAAAGATTTCCATGCAATGAAGCAGAGCAAATGAGCGGGCTGGTGTCAGGTGCTCTGAGTCCTCCACAAACACAGTAAGTCACCCACTGGGAGCCCCCAGAGCAAGCTGGGAGGGAATTTAAGGTGCCACAGAGTGGATAGGAAGCAGCCAGAGAAAGATTTTAAAATAGTATTCCTTGAGCTCCCTCCAATCCAGCCCCTGGTGGCCTAGGAAACCACAGTTAGCATATGATCTTGAGCCATTATGCATCTTATGTCATTTTTCACATATTCTTTTTATAAGTCACCTCTGGAATCTCTGAAGTGAGAAGAGTGTCTTTTGTATGCTAACGAGATGACTGGTGGCTGGCAGCCCTAGATGGCTTCAGAATGGGGACTGGTTACAGGGAAGTCCCTCTGGTTAGGATTTTCAGCCCCATCCCCCAATCTCCACTAGGGGAGAGGAGCTGAAAGTTTAGTTGATCATCAATGGCCAATGATGTAATCATTCATGCCTGTGTAATGAAACTTCCATACAAACCCAAAAGGACAGCGTTCAGGAAACTTCCAGATAGCTGAACATGTGGAGGCTCCTGAGGGGTGGTCTACCCAGAAACGGCATAGAGGCTCCATCCCCCTTCAGCCATACCTCTCCCTAAGCATCTCTTCCATGTGGCTGTTCATCTGTAACCTTTGTAACATCCTTTATAATAAATTGATAAATGTAAATAAAGTCTTTCCCTGAGTTCTGTGATCCTCTTTAGCAAATTAATCAAGCCCAAGGAAGGAGTCACGGGAACCTGGATTTATAGTAGGTTCATCAGAAGCACAGGCAAACAGCCTGGGGCTTGTGACTGGTATCTGAAATGGGGGGCAGTCTTGTGGGATCTGGCACTATCTCCAGGTAATAGTGTGGCATTGAATGGAATTAGAGGACACCCAGCAGGTGTCTGCTACAGATGTCTTGGTGTATGGAGAAATACCCCCACACATCTGGGGTCACAGAAGTATTCTGTGCTGTGTTGTGGTGAGCAGAGAATAGGAAAAACACACTTTGGTTTCTCCTCTATGTCTAGAACGTATAGACCCTAGAAGCAGTACTTGGATTTTATGTCTTACTGTGTCCTCCATGGTCTCCAGTACAGGCTGGTATGATGGTAGTTCCCCAAAAAAAGTTTGGTCAAAGGAATGAATTAACAGAAGGAAGGAGGGATAGATGGATAGGTGGGTGAATGAATGGATGGATGGTGTGCCACCCTGCAAGCCAGCATTGATGGTCCTCTATTCTTGATTACTATTTGCATTTTGTTTTCCTCTCCGCCCTCTCTCTTTTCCTTCCGTCAAATATTTTTTGCTTCCTTAGTTCTCATCAACCCCATCTTTGGCTCCATTGTGAGCTTCCTTTCTCATAATTTCACTCTCTTGAGATCAGAATGAAAAGCTGGGTCAATTTTCCATTAATTAATTCATTAATTAATTGAGTCAATAACTGTTTATTGAGCTCCAGCTGTTCCCTTGTCCATTCATGCAGTCACTTGACAAGATGCTTATTGAGCACCGGTGGTGTGTCTGAAGTGGTGCCAGAAGCTAACTGATGGGGAAACACAAAGATCTAAGCAAGTTCCCTGCTCTCTGGGGTCCAACATCTAAATGACAAAGCGGACAGAAACCAGCAAACACTGAGCTCTGCTGACCCATTGCTGCCACCCTGATCAGTAGCCCCACTTTCAGGTTGTGAAGGTCAACCCACCTCCAAACCCCATGTTGTTTTGCCTCTTGTTCTTTGTTAATTGGTCTAACAGATTGCCTGCAGTGGCCACATAATTAATATGGCATTTGCAGAGGCAGACAGGCACTCTCTGCTTGCTACCTCCCTTCACCCTGCTTCTTGCCTCATCTTCAGTCTTCCCTCCTCCTTCCTCATCTGAATCCTCAGAACTCAGAATTAGAAGAGATCTTGGGGTGTTTCTGGTTCTCTAGAGCCCAGCATGGGTGCTCCATCCACAGCCTCTCGGAAGCTTGTCCCTCACCATGGCCCTCACCTCCAGCAACAGCCTGCTCTCTCTGCTTCATGAGCCTCGTGTCCTGCCATGAAAGCATGTTCATACGTTCAGCTCAAGTTGACCCACTTTGTCTGGACTGCGTAAGTTAGAGCTCAGGATAATCCTGATTCATCTTTTGAGCAGCAGCCTTTCAGATTTTAGAATTATAGCTGTTATGTTCCTTTTCAAGATTTTCTTGAGGATAAATATTTCCAGTTTCTCAGTTTTTCCAAATTCAAATATGGCCTCTCACAATCCTGAAGATGTTTCTCTGGACAGCCTCTAGTTTTTCTAGAGACCCCTCAAAGTATGCCCATTCCCCCAAACTGACTACTACGAAGAGAGCTGCCCAGCAATTGAGGTCAGCTGGGTTATTGCCTGGTTTTAGGTGACCACTCTATTCCTACTTGTGCACCCTAAGTTTTCATTAACTATTATTTACATACTACTAGCTCTTCTTGAACTTAGAGCCAATTAACACTATCAAGTCTTCTTGACATGGATAAAATAAAATAGCGTTACATGTTAAGGTTAAAATAACCCACTAGGATTATCTGCTAGTCCAATCTACTAATTTTACAGGAAAGTAAAGTAAGACCCAGAGAGATGAAGGGACTGTGAAAAGGCTCATAGCTTGTGTGGAGTAGGGCACAGTGGGGACTCCTAACTCCTGATCCAGTGCTCTTTCTAAGACACCAGGCTGCCTCCTGATTGGCAGCCATTTCGGGGGTAAATAGAACATGTCTTCTACTTTCAAGTCAGTCTTTCTCATGCAGTGTTTTATGCTGTTGGATGTTTGAACCCAAAGCAGGACCCCGGGTTTAGCCCTTTAGGATTTCATCTTATTCATTTCACGCAATCTGTCGAGATAATTTCCAGCCTGATTTTGTGAGGCATTGCTGTGGCAGGTCCTCCCAGGCTTGTGTCAGGCTGACGTATGGAATTTTCTCGAGCTCTGGATGCTTTTCATTCTGTGCCCTGTTTGCCAGCATGTTCCACCGCAAACCTGGCAGAGGAGACGCACTGTCTGAAGCCAGACGCACAGTGCGCTTCCTTCTCCCCTCGCCTGTCTGCCTGGTGGATGTCTTCCACATGAGTCTCTCTCCTCCCACCTGCCTCCTGTCCTGCTTATTAGGCAGGAGCCCCACAAATCCATCTCAACTGTACCACCGGCGTGGAACTTAGGGGCAAATGTGCCAAGCAGGGTTTTGTTTTATTTTGTGAAATAGCCTTTCTTGAGAATCTACTTGTTGTAGGAAAAAAAAAAAAAATCCCTGAACCAAGCATACTCAGACATGTTTCCTATCCCTTTATGGACTCACATTAAAATTCTCTCCTGACCTCGTGATCCGCCCGAGACCATCCTGGCTAATACGGCGAAACCCCGTCTCTACTAAAAAATACAAAAAACTAGCCGGGCGACGAGGCGGGCGCCTGTAGTCCCAGCTACTCGGGAGGCTGAGACAGGAGAATGGCGTGAACGCGGGAGGCGGAGCTTGCAGTGAGCTGAGAGCCGGCCACTGCACTCCAGCCTGGGCGGCAGAGCAATACTCCGTCTCAAAAAAAAAAAAAAAAAAAATTCTCTCCTTAGTTTTCTCATCTATATAATGGGAGGAGACAGAAACTCAGGGCTAGTAAGCATCTGCTCTGTGCTAGCAGCTATGCCAGGGGCTTCATTTACGTTTGCCTTTACATTTGCTTTTAACTGTCAACACAAGCCTGCAGATGATATCCCCATTTCAAAGAAGAGAAAACTGACCTCAGAGAAGTTAATTTGCCAAGGCTTATCCAGCTAGTAAGTGGCAGAGTTTCTTTACCCTCTGCCCTCCCTTGCTGAGCTACTATAAAAATCAAATGATTTAGTAATGAATGTAAAGCTGCTTTAAAAAGTATACAGCACTCTGTAAACATAAAGGAGAATTGTTAAAATACTGAGGTTCCTCACTTGCTTTCTCTCTCCTTCTTCTTTTCTGTCACCTCCCTAAAGAATAAACAGCTGCCTTCGGTCCAGACCTATCAAAGAAATGTCATAAAACTATTTTTCAAAATGTCAAATGCCTGTGTACTTTAGCCCAAAGTAATTATGCCCTTTGAATTTCTCGAAGTCACAATGCAAAACCCTGGGAGCTTCGAGGATGTGCCCTTTCTCCTCCATCCTGAACTAATGGAAATCAAGGCTGAAGGCTGAGACTGCTGGGGAGTCCACAAGAGCCCTTCAGTGCCACAGAGGCCTGGCCTGACTTTGGCAGGTCTCCAGCAGTGACCACAAAGTGCTAAATAATAATAGGGTTGAATTATTTATCCAGAGGCCAATGACTCATGAGGCATGGTCCACTTCTAGCAGAGTGCCAGGGTCCCAAATCTAAGGTGAGTGGTTGCCAGAGGGAGGACTGCAGTCCTGGCCTCTAGACCATGAGTGCACACACCCCCCGCCCATCATCCCACCCCATGTACAGCAGGCAGAGCTCTAGCACAGTGCCTGGAGGGCAACTCACATTTCAGTGACATTATTGGGTGTTTACACTAAGCTAGCTATTTTTGCATACAATTTCCGATTTCATCTCCAAAACAATCTTTATTTTCCATATTTTTCCGGATAAAGAAAGTGAAGCTTATGTTTCAGGTTATACAGTTGGCAAAGCATAGAGCTGGAACAAGAGCCAGGTCTGACATTTCTAAGATACCATGTGCTATTTCTCTTAGAATTCCTCTTTCCTGACAATAACATTTAAAAGCATAATCTGGGAAGAGCAGATGGTGCCAGGCCCAGTCTCAGGGCACAAGGGATTCTTCATGTGGTCTTCAGGGCCCTCTGTGATCTGATCTCATTCTGGATTCTTCTTATCAGACACAATGTTTTTCATCATCAGAATCACCTGAAAGCTTTAAAATGCAGATTGTCAGGATCCATTCTTGGTTTACTGTAATCCAAATAATTGGTGCTGGGACCAATTATTTGTATTTTTAGCCTTCGGAGTGATTGTGATCATCAGTTGGTTTGGAAACTATCATCTTATGCAGAAAGTCACTTCCAAATTCTCATCCGTATTCCCATTTGTGTGACTTTGCTCAATTCCATGGACTTCACTTAGATTGACTTTTTTCTACTCTCACCCATTGTTCTCATCCAGCTCACACTCCATCATCTCCGTAAGAATCTTGGCTCCCAGAGCTTCTAGGAATGCTCCATCATCTGTATTCCATTAACACCTTTGGCTCTCAACTGATATTTATTAGTCAGGATGTGAGTTTAGAAGCTGTCTGAGAGATCCAAAATAGCAGTTTTGCCTCATTTAACACCTATAAATATATCCCTGTCTTTTCTCACTGCACAGAATAATCAGTCCATTGGTGGCCCCAGGACATTAGGGATCCAGGCTCCTGCAATCTTGTTGCTCATGCCTAGGGTGGTGCCTTTGTTCTCATAGCCCAGAATAGCTCATCACCATGTCCATAACCAGACACTGGAAAAAGGGAAAATGGAGTAAGGAAGAGCAATGACAAAGAATTGCACACAACAATTAGGATCACCTTCCACTGTCCAGAACTTGATCACATAGCATCACACTTAGCTGCAACCAAGGTCGAGAGATTGAACTTTGTTTTGAATCACTACATGCCCAGTAAGAATGGAGGGTTCTGTTAATTGTGCTATTGGATGGGGAGAATGGACATTGGGGAACAACCTAGCAGGCTCAACTTCTACTTGGGATTGTGATTTTCTGTTTGTGTCTGTGTTTGCAGCTAGACTATAAAAGCTCCATGAGAACTAGGCCCCTGACTTACACCTGTTTGTGATCCTTCTAGGAAGGCACTAGATCAGTACCACTGACTGGCAAGATAGACTAGAGTGACTGACAAAGCTCTGGAATTTAACTTTTATGTTAGTCCTTGTTTTCTACAATTTAGCACAAGTTTCTTAACCTCTCTGGGCTTTAGTTTCATAGAATCATAAAATTTAGTTGAAAGTCACCTTCAATGTTATCTAGTGCAATCCTCTCATTTTGTAGATGAGGAAGCTGAAAACCAGAAAGAAAAGACACTTGTCCAGCACACAAAGCTTTATAAATAGAAGAGCCAGAGACCAGGTCTTGTAGAAACCAACCCAAGGACAGCACTAAGGTGTCTTCCCATATGCAAAAAATGGGTACAAGGGACAAGGTGATCTTTAAGCTTCCTTCCAATTTAGAAACTCTGAGCCACATACGCAGTCACGTTTGTACCCCTTGCTCAAATTAAGTACAAAATTGGGGGTAATTTCCAAGCACTGAACCACTGCATCCTGCTGGATCTTGCTATGTACTTCAGCAGCTTAGACAGAAACTCAAGAGGTTCAGTTCAGTGCTTTTGGTTCCAGGGTCATCTAAGAAGTAAACTGGGTAGAGAAAGCAAAGGAGAGATACCTGGGTGACCCCACTCTATGGTCACAAGCATTGGTATTCCCTGTGAGCTTCTTAGGAGATGACACAGCTCCAGGTGTTGTGGAGCAGCTGCCCTCAGGGAATTTGGAATCCAGGTCACACACAGTTAAATACCAGTAGAGGAGGGCGTACATAACATTAAACAGAAGAAATGTCACAAGGCAAACTGGCTGTAATAATAATAACAGCTTTCATTTATTGCTCAACTGTAATGTGTGCCCCACACTGTGATAGGTATTTATTTTATAGGCTTGATCTCATTAAATCCTCACGACAAGCTTCTGGGATTACTGAAGGTCATACAGCTGGTAAGTGGTGATTAATTGTCAGAGGAGTGGTGTGAAGAACATAAATTATGGAGCAGTTCAGAAAGAGAGAAGCTTCAGGATGGAGTGGTCTGGGAAAGCTCTGTGAAGGAGGAGAGTTAAACAGGATTCTGAGGATAGGTGGGATGTGAAGGAGGTGAGAAAGAGGGAAAGCGAGTGTAGGTGGCAAAGGCAACACAGGTACAGGGGACACTGAGTTAACGAATTCCCGAGTAAAGCATGGGAGTAATTAAATCCCAGGGCAAACATCCAAGCTGTGGAGCTGTGAGGCTAGGGAGTGGTGGGGGCAGTGAAACACCCAGTGATCATTCTTGGAAAAGGGATAAAAGGTCAACTGAAGTCCCAAAGCTCACATGTGGCCTGCTGCAAAAGAAAAGAGGAAAGAAAATGACTGAAAAACTCTAAAGGCAATTGTGTCAAGTGACTTACAAAAAAATATATATCTTTTCATCCAGTAATCTCTCTTCTAGGATTTAAACTAACAAAAATTTCAGAGACAGAGTGAAAACTGAAAACAAATGTCTAAATAATAGGAGAATTCTTGAATATATTATGGCACATATACATGGTCAAATGTTATGTAGCTTTTACAGAACATACTTTTGAAAAATGTGTAATGATTTCACATAATTTTGAGAAGCAGAATGTGGGCCAGGTGCAGTGGTTCATACCTGTAGTCCCAGCACTTTGGGAGGCCAAGGGAGGTGGGTCACCTGAGCCCAGGAGTATGAGACCAGCCTGGACAACATGGTGAAAACCTGTCTCTATAAAAAACAAACAAACAAAAAACCCCACAAAAATTAGCCAGTGTGGTGGAGGATGCCTGTAGTCCCAGTAATTGAGAGGCTGAGCTGGAGGATTGCTTGATCCTGGGAGGTTGAGGCTGGGTTAAGTCGTGGTCACACCACTGCCCTCCAGCCTGGGTGACAGAGGGAGTCCCTGTCTCAAAAACAAAACAAAACAACTCTCCCCCAGAAAAAAAGACTGAAGGAAAGACAGCATATTTACCATGATTCTTATCACAGAGTAAGAATGTGGGTAAGTTTTGCTTTAGTTTTCCTTTTCTATATTTACTAAGTTATGTTCAGTGAGCACACACTTTTATAATAAAAATATTCATCAAAAATTTTTAATTTAAAATGCTCATCCTTTGCCATAAAGCAATATTTATAAACATCTTGCTTTGTCTTCAAAGAAAATTCATTGTCTCTGCCTTGAGTATGCAGACACAAATATTCCAACCAAACGATTATTCAGTAATTGCTGAATCTATAGATTTTTTTGAAAGTTCCTTTAAACCGGCTTTTCCTGGGTTCCCATGTAAAGCTCCCAGCTCCATGGCTCCCACGGTACTGGAAACATTAAAGTCTCCCATTAATGTTCTCTGGAGCCATTTAGATAAATTGTCTTCCCCAGAGCTATAAATCCTAAATGAACGACACCCTTATTTCAGGGGACAGGTACCAAAGCCTCTTTCAAACTCGATGATTTATGTATCTGTGGCTTGCAGAATGTCAGGGGTCCTTCATCAATATCCACAGGGCCTTGCCAGTTATAGGAACATACCACATCTGATGGAAAGACATTACTGTACTTGGGTCAATAGCTTTCACCTTTATCCGTCCTGCTTGCTTTGCTTTGGGGCTTTATTTTTCTTTCTTCCATTGAAATAGCTGGGATATGAGCTGAGTAAGAGAGGCAGTGCATTAAATATAACTTGATCAGAATCCCAGGTTGTCTTTGCCCTCACTGCAACAGGGGCAACATAAAGGTTAATAACTGAGAGAGGCTCTCACACACTTAACCACAGTGCAGCACCCCATCACCAAGTGACAATTAGGAACTCTCCATGAATGCCAATGACTGGTGATCAAACAGAGCTTCACCCAAACCAGGCGCACTTCTGCATTAGCTCAGCTCTCCATTCATCACTGAGCTGACAGCTTGCAGAGCTCAATGTTGAGTATGCGGCTCTGTCTTTGTTTTACGCAGTGAAATGATCTATGCTACCAGGACTGAGTGGGAGAGGAGCAGGGGAGGGAACGAGGGAAATGAAATAGGCTTGTCTTTGGCATGGTTGGGCAACAGCTCAAAGTGTCTGTTTGAGACTTGAAGAGAAATATCGCATAATGATCTTGCTTGTTCCTGCTTGCAACTTTCTGGCTCTCAGACAAGGATGGTCCTACCTTACATAGTTCTCTTTTTGGAGGCATCATGACAAATTGGAGCAAGCACATAGCCAGCTGTGTGATTCTGGGCAAGCCACTCTGGGCCTCAGTTTTCTCATCCATAGAAAGAAGGGGTGGATGAGAACAGTGATTTTCAAACCAGGTTCCTCAGCATGTTAGGGTTCATAGAGGCACCTCAGACCCTGCAAGGGCAGAGGTGAGGAGGTTAGTAAATTCCAGGCACAGCTGCTCCATGTTGGCTTATTGAATTTTACTAGTAGGCTACTTTTCTTTTTTCTGTTATTACACTTTAAGTTCTAGGGTACGTGTGCAGAACATGCAGGTTTGTCACATAGGTTTACACGTGCCATGGTGTTTTGCTGCACCCCTCAACCCGTCATTTACATCAGGCTTTTCTCGTAATGCTATGCCTCCTGTAGCCCCCTTCCCCCTGACAGGCCCTAGTGTGTGATGCTCCCCTCCCTGTGTCCATGTGTTCTCATTGTTAAGCTCCCAATCATGAGTGAGAACATGTGGCATTTGGTTTACTGATCTTGTGATAGTTTGCTGAGAATGATGGTTTTCTGCTTCATCCATGTCCCTACAAAGGACATTAACTCATCCTTTTTTATGGCTGCATAGTATTCCATGGTGTATATGTGTCACATTTTGTGCAGAACATGGTCTTACATTCTAATTTAATTTGGTCCTCACAATTTATAAGGTAATCAGGACAAATATGACCAGCTATTCCAGTAACTATTGCTGTGTTACAAACCACCTCGAGACTCTATGGCACAAGACAACCATTTTATTATGTTCATGGATTCTTTGATCCCGGAATTCGAGTGGGCACAACAGGAAATGCTCTTCTCTGCTCCATGATGTCTGAGACCTCAGCTGGAAAGACTAAAGGCTGGTGGTGACTAAACAGCCGGGAGCTAGACTCATCTGGATGTGTCCTTACTCATGTCAGCTGAGCTATTGACTGGAACACTGACACATGGCCTTTCTCTGGGGTTGTCACATGGGCTAGTTTGGGCTTCCTCGCACAATGGCAGTTGAACTCCAAGGGCTGATGTCCCAAGAATAAGGCAGAATTGCACTGTATTTTTATCATCTGAACTCAGAAGTTACATAGTGTTGCTTCTGCCACACCCTATTGGTTGAGGCAGTCCCAAAATTTCACCCAGGATCAAAGGAGGGACAAGACGGGAGAAGAATCAATGTCACAGTGGAGGAAGAGCATGTGGAATGGGAGATAGTATTATTATCTTGAGAATATATAATCTGCCAAGCCCTCTTCATGTGAAAGATGGGGAAACGGGAGAATTCATACACATTTACTAAGAGCAGAGCTGGGACTAGAGCCAGGTATTTCAGATTCGAGCCCTCTCTTTGCCATGCTGCTTTAGGTTCTTCATTTTATCTTTCTGAGTTAACTCTTTATTAATTCAGTGAATAGACTCATTAAAATATGAATCCTCCTCATGGCGATGCATGACCAGCCCAGGAGAGCTGTATCTTCTCGTGGATGGAACACTTTTCTCATCTGTTCTCAGAAAACTGGAGTGAAAAGTGTACATAAATTCCATTAAAATTAAGGTAAAAGGCAAGCTATTCATGTCTCTTTCTAGCCTCCAGCCCAGCATCAGGAATATAATTGGTACTTAGTAAAGGACTGGGCTTTTTGTGTGTGTGTTTTGTTTTTTATGAATCAACATTTGCTTTTAAGTCCTTTCCAAAGTCGAAGCCATATAAACAATTCTTTGAGGGTGTTTTGATTCTTTGATGGTTCCTACTTGGAGTTTACTTTTATCTTCATCCATTTTGACAACACCTAAGTGTATTTATTTCCAATTTGCCAACAAGAAAAATGAAAGCTGAGAGACAAAAAGAGAGCCAAGGACACAAGGTAAAGTCTGAGAAAACAGTTGGAATTTGAAGGAAGTTATGAAGTAGGATTTTTTTGTTATTGATTCAGTAGCCATCAGGTGGGAAGTGTCAATGCCCAGTCCTACGTTCAACACAGAATCCAAAGGCAAGGTGACAATGGTCCTTGCCATGGAGAGCCTCACAGTCAGGGGGAGAAGTCTAGGATATCCAATATAATCGGTGCTGAAAGAGGGCCTGAACAAAGCACTGATAGAACACAGAGGAAGTAGCTATGGGCACTGCCTGGGAGATTGGATGCTTCACTGAGGTGATAACATTTAACCTGGACCTGGAGGGAGAGGTAAGAGCTGTCCAGGCAGAGGAAGCGAGGTGGGACAATAGTCCTGAGCATAGGGAATACACATGGGGAGACACAGAGAAATGAAAGGACATGATGCATCTTGAGAAAGGTAGACATCTGGTCCATGTGGGAAGGTAGATGTGAAGGGTGGGCAGACAAGTAGGGAAGCAGTCTGGAAAATTGAGGTCAGATCATAAAGGAGTGCCAGTAGCATCCCTAGATACTCCCTTTCTGTGAACTTTATCTTCCTCATAGTCCCACCTTACCCCTTCTGGGATCTTGCTCTCTACCTCCCCACAATTAAAACCTGCTCTGGAGAGTGTTGGATATCAGTCATTTACACTATAGTATAAGTGGTATTATATATAGACTATAAGCCAATGTGTTCTTTCTTGGAGCAATTTTTTAATTAGAAATTTTATTTCAGTTTATTAAACAAAAGGCTAAAAGAATGTTGTGGAGATTCTTCTTATGGCCAATGAAATCCCAGCCCAGAGTGAGAGTCTTGTGGGGAAACATCCACCACTCTGTACCAGAGACAGAATCCTGGGCCAATTAATCATTTGTCCAACTCAATGTACCTGGATCATCCCTGGTCATTTTGAGCTCCCTTGGTCTCTGGATAAGAACTTAACTATCCCAAGAGCTGCCAACCACTTCTCCCAATAAAATACAATACATATCCCATAATGATCAACCTGCAGAACTCTTAACCTTCACATCAGCAAGCCAAACTCCTTGGCATGGGGCGGAATGTAAATGTTAACAATCTCATAGCTCACTGCCTATAAAAACTCTTTAATGTGTGTCTAAGTAACAGGTGGTTGTCCACTGCCTACAGCTAGAGTGATAATTCCAGCTCCTCTTTCCTGAAAGAGATGAGTATTGATTCTCTATGTGAGAACATGTGGGTTACAGTGATGTTCAGGGAAAGCCAGATCTTACCAACATATGGACACAGTTCATTTACAGTTCTGCAAGGGAGGGAGAAGAATGTTTCCTTAGGGTTTTCTTTCCTTTTTTTTTTTTTTTTTTTAGAGACAGGAGTTCTGTGGCATGATCATGGCTCACTGCACTTGGCTCCTGGGCTGAAGTAATCATCCCACCTTAGCCTCCCAAAGAGCTGGGACTACAGGTGTGTACCACCATACCTCGTCCTCCGTTCATTGTTGATTGGTGTTAGGTACTGCCTGATCTCTTAACTCATAAGTGCCATTCTCCTCTCTCACTTGTTGCCATCCTTGAAGTCTACCTGACTTGGTATTAGAAGGCTCTTGACTGATCGTTAAACTCCATTCTTACTGATTTTTCTCAATTACTCCTTTAACTTCTTCTTTCTGCCATCTCTCAGGTCCATAGATGGCCTCTTGACTTGTCTGACCTCCTAAGCTCTGGTTTCACGATCTCCCACTGCACTAATGGACTTTGTTCCACACCTTACTGTCCTCTGTGGTTTTCAAGGCTACTTTGTTTCCTCCTATATACAACTCTATCCAATCCCTCCTCCAGTATTATTACCCCAGAGGATTGACATTGAGTCAGTCATACTGTGGCTGTCACTTCTGTTCCTTGGACGTGGTCTCTGCACCAGGAAAGAGGTTCTTGTCTTGTTCCCCTGTGTCCCAAGCCTCTGCCTGTGCCATGGTCCAAGCTGCCAGATCTATATCTCATCGTTTTGCTTGAACCGCTGCCCTGCTTGATTCCTTTCTGAGTGTTCCTGTTGTATCCTTTAGAATAGAGACTCTGTCTTGTCCTCATTGTGAAAATTGTATTCCCAGGGACTGGAGTCTAGTGGGAGCCCCAGTCCTTGGAGTCCAAGACTCCTTGCTGTCATGCTCAACCTATGGCTGCTAGGACCACCTTTGACTTCCAATCTGGGCTCTGATCCCTTGCCTGTCCATCTCATCTCTGGTCACTGTACTTTGTTTCCGTGCACGGACTTCCTGCTGACATCTGTTGCTGGGTCTGACCAGAAGTCTGCCATATCTCACTGAATAATGCCAGGGTAGGCCAACTGCTGTGACAAACAACCCCATGTCTCAGGAAGCTTCACACAGTAACAGGTTTATTTTTCATATCAGTCCAAGTGTTCGACAGTCTATCACAAGATGATCTGGGGACATGCTCCTTTCATCCAGTGGGCCCTCCATCTTCTAGGACCTTGGAATCCTTAAACTGGTTCCTCTGTATCCAGCCAGCCAGTGGATGAGAGAGGCAAGATAGCAAAGGAGATATCAGGAGAATTTTTTAGGGGCTGACCAAGAAGTGGTATTCATCGCTCTGACTTCATCATCACTGGTTAAAACTAGTGCCTAACCTCACCTAGAAAACGAAGTTTTCCTGAGTGCCAGGGGAAAATGAAAACAACTGATGTACAAGTAGTATTGTCTCTGCTACGCAGTGGAACATCTGTTTTCTAAGTGCTATTTCTTCCCGACCCAGCCTATTTCTTCCACTTCAGCTTATCATGCAGTCCAAAGTCTGAAAATGACTGGACTCCTGAGAAGATATTTCAGAAGTGAAGAAATTGGGGACCAGGGTTTTTGCCTTCCTACCACCTGAGCAGAAGGTGGATCCCAGGGGGAAGCCCCCCTTGGGAGAATTTCAAGCCCTACATAATCTTGCAAATTTTTGACAAGCGACAGCCTTTCATTTCTTCCAAGAAATAGTCTTTTTCCCCTCCTGGGGACTTGTTCAGAGAAGAGATACTCAAGTGATAGGTGCTTTGCAAATATCTAGATGGAGGGGGAAAATGGCATGAGAAAAAATTTAGACAAAACAATGCAGATCACCATGGAAACAATCTTTAGAACACACTGAGGAGAAGAAATCATTGTTAACATGGTTCATATTTTGCAGAGATATCCAATCACCAAATTCAATTTTAGACCTTTCAATCACGCTACCTTCAAAATGCCAGGGTTGTTATGACCACAGAACATGCTGATTTTCTGGGATCCCTCCTCTTACTCATCTAATAACCTTTAACGAAGATAATGCTTTAATTAAGGCAACTTACTGTTTCCCTGTTGGTTAATTTGAAATCAGTGAAAGGTCAAGTTACCATTAACACAGTGAGTTTACTAAGCTATTTTAGAAGTATTTTTATTCTGACAGCAGAAGGTTATGAGAATATGGCAAAAATATTTAGTTGAAATGTGAACAAGGAAAATAGGAGGTTTGTCTTTTGTATGGCATGGTAAGAAAAAGAGAAACCATTCTTAATTACTCAAAAGCAGTTTTTCTTAGAATCTTCTGCCCTAATATACGTGAAAAAGTCTACAGGTATGGATGACTGTTGGTCAATAATAATGATTCAATATGGCCATTTAAAGAAAACCTTTGGGTGTTGCTAATGAACAGTTTGTTCCAGGGGCTTCCAAAGAAATGTCAGAAGAAAAGCAGTGGCTTTTGCAAGTGAGGCCTCAGAGATGGAGGGTCACCAGCATCTTGGTGCTGGGCTTCCACCTTGTAGGCACAAAGATGTAGTGTCTGCCCATGGTTATCCGTTCACCAGTCTCATGGGGCTTCATCCCTGTTCATTCTCCAGGTTCCCAGTCTTTCTGGGGGGAAAGCGCTCTCTCTCTCTCTCTCTCTCTCTCGTTATACACTTTGAAAGCAAAGATGTCTTTCTCATTGGAAGGCAAGGCCAGAGTTTTATCTTATAGTCCCTGGATAGTGAGTTACAAACTATGCATTCTGAGACCTTTTGGAAAATTTATATGTATACTGTACATGTTAGAGACAGGGTCTCACTTTGTCACCCAGGTTGGAGTGCAGTGGCACAATCATAGCTCACTGTAGCCTTGACCTCCTGTGATCCTCCTGCCTCAGCCTTCTGAGTAGCTGGAATTACAGGTATGAACCACCACACTTGGCTTGGAAAATGGATTTGTGCTCTGTTCTCTATTTTCCTTGGCCTTGGTCTTCTCAGTACATGATATGTGTGGGCCGAGGGAGAAAAGAGCCAGCGTGCTTATGTGAAATAGAAAACAAATCTTCATAAAATTATGAGCTCTATACCTTCCTTTCATTTCTTCCTACAAATATTTGTTAAGCACGAACTATGTACCAGGTATTCTCTCTGGTGCCACTAATATTTCTTTTGTGTGCATCTTTTCCGTCTCTGTAACTTTTCTTCTTCCTACTTTAGGTATCAGATTTCCTCCTGTCCTTCACTTTCCTGTGACCTCAAAACCTATTATCAGGACAGTTGAGCTGTGAATTGTTTGCACTTTGGTGTAAATGTAAGTTGCTTTAATTTAATCTTTTGTTGTTGCATCAAATGATTCCCCGTTCAAGAAATTTTAGACATCAGTTTGCAAGCATGGGAGATATTTTCAAAGTAGAAGCCCTTTTCCAAAACCTTAGAGTCACACCATCTGTTGACCACCTACTTGGAATATGCATGAGATTGGTCCTTTCCTTGGCTTTCTTGTATAATCAGAACAGATAACAGAATTGATCAACCTCAGAAAAATATGCCAACATTGCTATTAGGATAAAGTCCCAAAGCCTTTTCCATAGCACACAAGACCCTGCATAATCCTGCCTCCTACCTAACTCTTTAGACTCTTTCTGTGTCATTGGAGGAAAGCCACATTGGAATTTTGTCAGATCTTTGATCAAAATACCATCTAATCTTAGCATGCTTCTGCTTGGAGTGTTCTACTTGTCAACCTCCTTCACCATGCTAACTCCTACTCCTGCTTCACGTCTCATCTTGGATGTTACTTCTTCTGACAAGCATTCACTGACTCTCAGGGACCTAATGAGACTGGGATTAGGCCCCCTGATACATGATCTGATAGCATCAATAATTTTCTTTTCTTTTCTTTTCTTTTTTTAAATTATACTTTAAGTTTTGGGATACATGTGCAGAACGTGCAGGTTTGTTACATACGTATACACGTGCTGTGGTGGTTTGCTGCACCCATCAACCCGTCATTTACATTAGGTATTTCTCTTAATGCTATCCCTCCCCTAGCCTCCCACCCCCCAACCAGGCCCTGGTGTGTGATGTTCCCCTCCTTGTGTCCATGTGTTCTCACTGTTCAACTCCCACTTATGAGTGAGAACGTGCTGTGTTTGGTTTTCTGTTCTTGTGTTAGTTTGCTGAGAATGATGACCTCCAGCTTCATCCATGTCCCTGCAAAGGACATAAACGCATCCTTTTTAATGACTGTGTAGTATTCCATGGTGTATATGTGCCATATTTTCTTTGTCCAGTATATCACTGATGGGCTTTTGAGCATGCAGTAATTTTCATAGCACTTCTCATAGTTGTGCTTAGTTATTTATTTTACAGAAGTATACTTCATTAATTTTAGTCTTCACACTGTCTTGTCTATTATTTTTGTATCAAACATCTATCAGAGTGCTGGGCTCATAGTAAATATCTGTGGAATGTATACATGACCAATCTTAAATACTAGCTCTAAATCAAAACTTCATCAAGAGACCCCTTGATGGTAATAAGCTGATTAGCTCTGCCTTGCTCAGTGGTCACCTACTGTGAAGGTAATTCCATCTTGGACAGAATCTCTACTTGGGCTGTGCCCTCATTGTCTCATGTCTGGAATTTCCCCACTTCAACTCATGAGATCATGCCAGATTAATCTTCCCCTTAACTCTGGTTTGACCAGGTCATTCTTCCCCTCAAAAGCCTCTGATGGATTGGAGTTGGCTACTGAATCAAGTTCAGACTCTACAGAATAAAGTTCAGACTCCACCTGGCTTTCTTTAAGCCCTTTTGTATGTTGATCCTGACCTCTATTTCTGTATTAACTTCCTTTCTAAGATGAATTGTTCATTCCACCAGACATTTTCACTCACTGACTTTAAGCTTTTGTTTACATTATTTTCTCTACCCAGAAGCACCTCCTGTCCTTCTGTTTATAAAACTTCTATCCATTGTGAGAGAACAACTCATATTCCATCTCTCTATGCAGTAGTCTTAGGCCACTAGTGTTAGGACTCTTTTAGGAGCAAGTGGTGACACTGATCTCAAATTGCTCTGAGTAAAAATGAGAACTTACTGTTAATACATGCAAGGTACTGTGTATTTCGAATTTTCATTTAGTCTGCATAAATTCTCCCCCAGCCCCTCAAAGGAAAATTGAGATATTTTACCTATTCCTATGATAACAGTATCTCAGTTTTCCTTTGGGGAACCACCCACGTCTCATGCTCCATTCATGCAGTTCCATGAGGCTGACCCCACCCATGGGCTCCAGGAGTGGAAGTTTTTTCTATCTCTGGGGGAAGTCCTCTCTCCATCTGCTTCCTTCTTCCTACAGCTTCTGGCAAGATCCGTAGCTTATACTTGCATTCTTACACGTAGGAGTCATCCAATAAGTATTTGTTCATTATATTTAAGAATGAGGGTTTGAGGGAAGAGTGGAAGACTCAGATTTTTCTCTGGGATTGTGTGGTTCAAAAACTTAAATTTGCCCTCACTGCTAAAGGAAATTGAAGGTCAACACATCTGTGTTATGGCATTTGAATCATGGAGATTCAAATGTATCCCAAATATATTTTCTTAGCTATAAGTTATCTCCTGGTCAATTTGGAAATCATTTGACTCTTTGTATGTGTGGCCCATGTATATGGCTCTTATATATGTAAAATGAAGTTATACAGGCAATGTACATAACTCAGTCAGCTGGTCTCCTTTCTATGGGAATTTTCCTCATTTTTAATTTAATAAAGAAATCATTCTGTCACTGAATTTTAATTCACAACGATAAGACTTCAGAAATATAGTATTATATTCAGAAAGCATTTCAATCTTCTTGCTGTCAAACACCTCTTGCTTTCACATGGGCACTTTATTGTTGCCAGGATGTGAATTCTATATTGACAGAGTCCTTATAGACGGAATTTTCAACTTTTTATTCTTAGCTAATATGGATGGGTAAGGGTTTTCTCCTCTGTTTTCATAGAAACATACTTTCCCACAAGACTAGATGAAAATGGTATGGTTGTGAAGCATTCTACGCTTTGGAGAGAGAAAATTTTCTCTGTTCCTCAAGACCTACTGTTAACGATCTCCAAATGTTATTGTTATCTCTAATTGCTGTGATGCTTTGAAGAGTCTGAAGGCACTGGAATCATTGTTTCCACCAAGAAATTGTTGCTTCTACTTTCTTTCGGTGCAGTTCCACTTGAGTTTCAGATGTAGAGAGTTATGGCTACGAATCCATCGTCCTTTGCTCTTTACATAACATTAGGGCCTGATGATTAGAAGGATGTAAGTTTTTACCTCTGTTGTCCTGGAGTAGGAGTAGACCGAAATACGCTCAAGCACTTGTATTAGCTATCTATTGCTATGTAAAAGGTGATCCCAACATGAAGTACTTCATAATAAACATGTTCAACAATAAACATGTATTATCTCACACATTTTCTGCGTGGAATCTGGGAGAGGTTTAGCTAGGTGGTTCTGGATCAGGATGTCTCAAGAAGTCATGTCAAGTGTTGGCCTGGGGCTGTAGTCATCCAAAGGCTTTGCTGGGGCTGGACTGGGGTTTTCAAGATGGCTCATTCACATGGGTATTGGCTAGAAGCCTAAGTTTCTTGCTCATGGAGACCCCTGCTTGAAGGGGCTTATGGCATGGCAGCTAGCTTCCTCCAGAGTGAATGATCAAAGAGAGAGACCAAGGAAGAAGCTGCAAAGCTTCTTATGGCCTTGTCTCAGAAGCAGTCACTTTGGCCACATTCTACTTGCTAGAAGTGAGTCACTAGGTGTAGCCCACACTCAGGGGGAGGGGAATTGAGCCTCACTTTTTGAGAGATGGTATATCAAATAATTTGGGGACATAGTTTTAAACTGCCACTGTTGTTTTGCTTTCCCTCCTTTATAATGGGCTATCTGCAAAACACAAACCGATGAACAAACCAACCAAGGTCAGGGGTTTAGTCAGCAAATGGACAGATAAGTACTGTTCCTTCAGTCTTGGGGTAATTTACACAGAATTTCATGCTTCCAACCTAACAAAATAGGTGCTCCCCAAAGTTCTAAAAAGATGAAGTGGAAATTCAGTCTGAGAGAGCCAGATTTTCAAACAATACTGTCTTCTGTGCCCTTGTGAATATGCAGTGGCCAGGAGGCAGCTTTACTCGGGGAGTGCTCAGAGAATGGGACACCAGGAAGGCTTCTGAACAGGGATAGAACTGCTTGGCTGTACTCACTTAGACTAATAGGTCAGAATGCAGGCAGCAGATGGTAAGACCTGAGTAAGAAGCTAGCTAGTTCTGTTCTGCAGGTTGGCAAAGGCCAGTCACAGATGGCAACAGTGAGGCTACAAGTAGATCCCGGTTCTGGGATCAAGCAAGTGCCAAAGCCTCACACTAAAATTATCTGCAGCATCGCTGAGAGATGTGCAGGATCCATAGGCAGAATTCTAGGCTTGGATAGCTAAAACAAAGACCACAGTGGTTCTGGCCCCTTGGTGGCTCTAAGTGCACAACATGAGGAAGGGAGCACTTGGTACCAGATGGAGAGGTTGTGGGAACAGAGCATGACTGTCAGACCACAGAGTGAAACATCGCACCATAAAGACAGATGGTGAGAGGGGTGCCCCCCTCCGTCGTGGCTCACTGCCTTTTGAGTACTCTTACTGCCTGTGTACCCTTCAAATGGGCCTCTTCAGAAGCTTCTACTTCCAAAGCATCTTCATCTAGAAGTCAAATGTAAGTGTTCCAAGCTTGATTCCAGGCTGAGAGCACTTCATAGCTTTTCTATTTTCTCACATTTAGAGACTACCAGGTTTCTGATGCACTAATTAATAAGGGAATCATAGAATGGTATAATTTGTGAAATTGAGCATTGGAGAAAAGATGTCACATGAGGATAGAGCCTTTCCAGTACATTCTTGCTATTAAGACACCCATGCAAGGGCAGAGGGGGTGGGAAACATAGAAAATGAACATATTTATACTTCAAGAAATAGATCAACTCTACATGTCATTACTCTACCAAGAAATTCAGTGGCTCTGCTGGTACCACATTTAAATGCAGACAGGCAGGGCTTTCCTTTAAAGGCTCTGCTCTGGCTCTTCCCCAGCTGTGCTCCTACATCTGAGGAGTCCATTAAGCTAAGAAATGTGTCCACCTTGAGGTGACTGTACCCCTTCAGATCTCACATCAGGTACCCAGGAGCCAGCATTCCCTGCCCAAATGGCCCCGAACCACTTCCAGAGCCTGCGTAGGCTTCTCCCCTAGATTCTGAGATATGCACCCCTGGACCTGTGGAATAGCCAAGAAATGACTGTTTTGGAGGGGTGAAAGTGAAGACAGAATTTGGACATGTGGGCTAGAGTGTCCATGGAATGGAGGGTACCTGGCACTGTAGGGCTGAAGGGACCATGGGAAGCAAAGGGTAAAGGCTGCTTCATGTGGGGACCAGCTCTCTCTGACCTGCCTCGGTCCAGCAAGGAGCTCTGAGAAGTCTCAGAATTCTCAGTTCAAACTGGGTCTTCCAAGTTGTTATGAAAGTGTATTTGTCAAGGTGAAAGGATATAATGCTTTTAGTTCACCGTTGGTTAGCTTTTTAACTTTTACATATTTAGACATTTAGTATGTGGGTCTCCATGTGTAGCCTTCTCATGGTACCTACAAATTCAAAATTGGTCCCGGCTCCCCATTTAATTTAGAATCCAAGTCAAATCAGCTTGGCCTGATTTTTAAGGCCTTTTACTATTTGGTTTTTCTCTAATCTTACCTCCCGCTAGTCTTCTGCAGGAATCTTCTATTTGTCAAACCTGTCGACCTACAGCCCAGGCTCAGCCCACATCCTTTTCTCTGTGCTCAGGTTCACATTATTTTTCTCCTCTGAAAGGCCTCTGTTTCTGCCTTGCATTTATATGGCCAACCTACTGTTTCATGACCAGATCAAGCCCCACAGCCATGTCTCCTCCTCTGGACTCTTCTAACAGCTTTTGCTCACCCACTTATTGGCACTCAAAGTGTGCAACTGTGTGTGGCCATTTTTCATATCATGCACAAGGTGTGGCTATAAGATAAGGAGATATAAATATGCAAGTTTTCAAACAAGGACAAGGGACAGGAAAAAAAAAAAAAGAGAGAGAGAGAGTTGCCAAAGAATCAGGAGAATGTAGTTAGGCAGCTACTAAGGGAAGAGATGTCAGCATTGTCAATAACGTGAGAGAGGTCACGGGAAAGATACTCCAAAATAGACCATTCTTCCAGGAGGAAAGAGGTCTTTTGTAACCATTGAGAAAATAGCAGATTGTGTGAGCAAAAGTAACATTGTAGTGGGAAAAATAAGAGATGAGAAAGTGGAGACAGCAAATATATTTTTATTTATTTACTTAGGGACAGGGCCTCAATCTGTGGCTCAATGCAGTGGCTCAGTTACAGTACACTGCAGCCTCCACCTCCCAGACTCAAGCCATCCTCTCATCTCAGCCCACACCCTGCCCCCCTCCCCGTCTCGAATAGCTGGAACTATAGGTGTGTGCCACCACACCCGGCTACATTTTTATTTTTATTTTTGTAGATACGGGAGTCTCTTTATGTTCCCAGACTGGTTTTGAACTCCTGGGCTCAAGCAATCCTCCTACCTCGGCCTCCCAAAGTGCTGGGATTACAGGCATGAGCCACAGTGCCCAGCAGCAAATACAATGTTTCTCAAGAAGTGTGATTCCTAGGAGAAAGGAGGAGGTAGTTTGGGTGGAAGAGATTGGGTGACTTTGTTCTGTTCAAAGGATGGGCGAGACCACGTTTGTGGGAGAAAGATTTAGAATAGAGGAAGAAATTAATAATGGGGAAAGAAAGAATAGCCGAATAAAATCTGGGAATGGCTGGGATCCAGGGCACAGGTGCAGGGTTTAACCTTGAGGAGAAAGGGCACTTCTTGCTGTAAGTAAGGAAGTGAAGAGGGTAAGATGAATGAAGGTACAGGATAGGCATAATAATGAAGAGACTGGATTTAAGAGTGAAGCCATTGGCTGCCGTTATAGGGGAAAGGCTAGGAAAGTCGAATTTTCTGGGTGCAGGTCCAGATTTCATATATTAAGGCATAACAGTCTTAATTCATTCCTTTCACATTATTCAGTGCCCTGCGTGTGCCAAATACTCCTCGGCACTGGGGTCTACAAAGGTGCGACTTTTCATGTAATTTTGGAATTTGTTACGCTGGTAACTCGAGATTTGCTTTTCACTCTTCTGGAAAGCTGTAAGTAGAAATAAATGCAGTCATCAGACGAGTCCTTTGTCAGACCAGATGTCCTGGGTTGGGGTTTGGAAAACATGGGCATCTTAACAATGGTGCCCTGTTTGAGGTGGAGAGGAAGCAGAGCCCAAATCGGGGAAAGGAATTAAATGGAGGTTTAGACGCGGGTAACCGGAGTGGGTGGGCCTTCCACCTGGAAGATGGAAGCCCCCTGCGCACTTCGGGTGGCGCTGTAACCAAGGGTAACCGCACCTCGGTTTACACCGGTATGAAGACCAGCCTCTTCCCCAAACCAGGTGTATCTACGGCGGCCTAGCAGGACCACACACAAACCAAGCACGTCACGTCATTAGAGCTACCTTGCCACTAACGTCCACTGCCTCCTACTACTTCTGGTCACTACTACCTTTGCTCACAGTTTATTAAGGAGGAGCGAAGAAGAGGAGGGGCGGAGAAGGGGCGGGGAGAACCACCTTTCCTTTTTTACAATTGGTCGTAGTAGACTCCAAGTCCTGCCTCCCGTCCTGCCGCCGACAGGCTGCCAGGACTGTCACTCGAGGAGCTGCCGCTGCCGCCACCGCCCCCCCCGCCCCTTGCCGTGGCCCCGCCCCTTGCCGTGGCTGGGATCTCGCGGGAAGAGCTGCGGGCACGGCGGTGGCTCGGTCTCCCGGCTGCGCGCGGAGCGGGAGGGCTCTCCTCACACAAGCTCTTCCTTGCTGAGAGGCTGGAGCTGCGGCACCGCAGGCCTGAGCCACCCCTTCTTTGCTGTCTCCTTCTCTTCCTCAGGGCTCCCGAGTCTGCTCGCCCTCCGACGCTGCTCAGGTTAGAGAGTCCGGAGCGCGTCTCCGCTGAGGAGCGGTCGGGACCGGGGACACGGAGCAGCCGGAGCAGGCGGGCTCCTGACGGGGGCGGCTCCGGGGGCTGCGCGGCACTGCCTGGTGGGCGCGAGGCTTGGCGGGGTTTGGGAGTGCGGGGGTCGAGGAGGCGGTGCAGTGGGATCCGGGCGCGGGCGCCCAAGGGCGGTGTAGCGGGTGTCGGAGCTCCCGAGGTGAGGGGGCAATGTATTGGGGTCCTGGGGGCTCTTCTGGCTTGAGGTGGGGGTGGGTGGCGGCACACGGGGTCCTGGGTCTTTGACGTCGAGGGAGATTTATCAGGGTCTTGAGCTTCTTTGAGGTGGTGTAGCCGGGTTCCTGGACAAGAGGTCCTTTTATCCGGGTCCCAAGCTCTTTGGGGCAGAGAATGCAGTTTAGCAAGGTTTACACCGGTGTAAACCTGGTCACTGGAGGCAGGTCATTGGGGGTTCTTTGAGCGGGCGTGGGCGTCCGTTTTGCATTGCTGGGATGAAGAAGCAGTGTGTCCGGGTTCTGGGGAGAGGGTTCTGTTCATCGGTGTCTCTGGGTAAGAGAGCGATGTATCCGTTCCACGGGGTCGGGGCCGCCTTGGGGGATTGTTGGGGGCTGAGGGTGTACGGCGGCGACCAGCGTCTGTGCCGGGGTTTCTGCTTTGCCCAGAGAGGGGCGGTAACCTGGCATGGTCTCCAGTCTTTTGGGGGCGACAGGGCGAGTTAGCTGGCCCCCGGGCGATCTCTCGGGTGGGCGCGGCTCGGTGGGCGCTGGGTACGCTGAGGGCGGGAGAGGGCTTTAGTGCTACCGCGAGCTTGCCCAGTCTGCGGCTGGGCGACATCCTGAAACGTTTTTATTCAGGTCTCCTTCTCTCTGGATGAGATTTACTCAATGCTTAGTTGGAGGATTGATCGGTGTTTGTTGCCTAGTTGAAGAAGCAGTGCGTTTGTTCTGCAGTTTTCTTTTCTCTGCCCCGGGATCCCTGTGGGGGCGCGCTGGTCTCGCTGGAGCTCCGGGAGCTAGAGTGGCAGCACCTTAGGTAGGTATTTGGTCTGCAGGTTCTTTAGGAGGCCGGTGTCCGCAGGTTGAACGTGAGTACCGCTCCTGAGCAACTGAAATCTGTTGAGGGTGGGGAAGACTGATTTTGGCTTGCTTTCCTAGGTGGTGGTCTGCTTTGCTGATCCTGCATTATTAGATCTGTTCTGAAGTCTTGCCTGAGTGAGTGTTAGGCACCGTCAAATAGTGCTGGGAAGCGTGTTCTGTCTGGCTTCTTTCTGTCCTTTGAAAAGCATTTGTAGAGAGGGTTAACGTCAAATTCAGCCTCCAGAAAACATTGGAATTTGAAATCCCAAAGCTAGAGCTCTGCAAAAGCTTTTTCTGCGACCTGTAAGGATGGTTAATCGAGCTCTTTTAGAAAATCCTGCTTAACAGTTTCATTGTATTGTAAAAGTGTATTTAGCCTTGGATATTATAGAGGTTTTGGTAACTAGCGTAGGCTTAGGTGGAATTTAAATAAAATGACCTGTATGATGTGTATGGGTTAAAAAACAAAACAAAAAACAACGTATAGGTCAGAAAGTCTGTGTGTTTGCCTGATGTTTCTTTTGGTTAGTTACTCTATCACAGAGGCCTGTAGATGAAATTTAATGGGGCAGGCAGTGAAGTCCGTAATCAGAGCTATTCTGTAGATGTGTAATCTGGGGTTAACAGACAAATTTGAGTATACCAAAGCAAATCATTTTGCCTGCCTTATTCTTTTTCTTCGTGTCAGTTTTTTTTTTCTCTCGTTTTTTGGTTTGTTTGTTTTGAAACAGGGACTCATTCCGCCTTCTAGGCTGGATTGTAGCATCGCTACCATGGCTCACTGCAGCCTGGACCTCCAGAGCTCAAGCAGCCCTCCCAGTTCAGCTTCCCACCCTCACCCCCAGTAGAGTAGCTGGAACTACATACATATGCCATCATGCCTAATTTTTTTATTTATTCAATTAATTAAAGACAAAGTCTTGCGCTGTTGTGCAGTCTGGTCTTGAACTCTTGGCCTCAAGTGATCCTTCAGCCTCAGCCTCCCAAAGTGCTGGGATTTACAGGCGTGAGTCACCATGCCAGGCCTCTTAGATACAATTTTAAAAAATATGTCATTTCTTCTGATCTTAGAACCAGACAGATTAGGGATAATGTACCTAATTTTGGAATTTTACATCGTTTTGAAAAACAAGGGAATCCTGCACAGCAATATTTAATACTTTGAAGGGGTTAATATGTTTTGTTGTTGTTTCTATTCAGACCAAAATACCTGGTTGACATATACAGCTGTCACAACTAATTGCTTGAGCAGATATTTGGTTGGAATGACAGCCCCCAAACCTGTAAGCAGATCTTATTTTTCCTGTTTTTGAGATAAAGACAAAGAACAAATTAAGCAGGTTTCAGAACCTTTTTTTTTTTTTTTACATCAGCTTTCATCATTTCTAAGTAAGAAATAGACTGATAAGTCAACAAATATTTGATTATCTGCTATGTGTCACAGCTCTGGAGGTACACTGATTAAAGCTGTCATGTGACTTTCCCCTTTAAGTCAAGAGAGAGAGGAAGGCAACAAATAAATACAGTTAAAAATTGTGATACTGCTAAGGAAGAAATACAGAAGGTACTTGAGATTCAGCTCTCTTTTTTTTAGTAACCCCTGAATGATGATACAATTGATGTCTGTTGTGATAATCAGAAACCAAGCAAAATAGTTAACTGCCTTCTAAATTGATAAAGAAAGATTAAATTACAATCAGTAGAGTTTTAGATGTTAAATATATGTTGATTCTTTGTAGATGCTTGTGCTATGTAAGCATACAAAAGTCTATAAGGATACACATCAGACTTAACCATGTTTGAATTCTTCAGGAGGGAGTTGCAGAGGCATAGAAGAGAGCAGTTTAGTTTTATAGTTTTATATTACTTGAATCTATTTCAATGAGCAGACATTACTTTTAAGTACAAGTTAGAGAAACCCCAAAATTAAAACATTTCAGTCACTGTGCAAATTGGTGAAATGTACAGTGTTTATAAGGCTTTTGTCAGTGTTGTCACTTGCACCTGTGTATACTAATGAAGGAAAAGAGTATTTCAAGTATCTGAAAATTATAAGGGTGTGTAGGGTGGGGTGGGTAGCACAACAAAATAAGAAAAGACATAGACGTAAGTAAAAGGTTAAAACATGTTAAGGTTGTTGGATATTTAATTATGTAAAGATAAATTAATTTTAGGATTTTCTTTTATCAAATTTAATTTTTTCCCGAGTTTGAAAAAGGACGTTTTTAGATATCCTAGAGGACAATAGGGTGGGGGAATAGGTATTCTTATTGTGGTACAGACTTCAGGAAATTTCTTTTTGTCAAACATACACATCTGATATATTTTGCTTGTGAAGCATACGAACCATAAAAATAATTTTATGGTTTCATTATTACACTGCTGAAAATGACAGTACCAAAGTGTCTTTTGAATTATCATTCAGAGTCCTAGAATCATAAATATGATATGCTAAAGCAGTTTCTAGAAAGGAAATCGTAAGACATGAATTCCAGTCTTCACTGTGCTACGCATGGTGTGTCCCTGGATAATTCCTTAGTCTTTCAGGGCCCCAGTTTTCATATATACATATATGAATTATACTTACATACATTATATATATAATATATACTTTTGCTTTGATCATATATACGTATATGACATGTGTATGCTGTTATATACATATGTCATATATGTATAGAATATGTATAATATGTAAAATATATGTATACAAAGATATGTGTACACACACTTATACATATAGTTTTTATGTTGCAAGTCTGAAGTATTATATGTACAAAAAGGAAGAGATACCTTAAGAGTAGCTAGTTCTCAGGATACAACTAGTTCCATGTAATTTTTACATATTATGCCTAATTTTAGAAGCCTCTTTTTTTAAAGATACATGGCAAGTATTTAATTCTAGAATATAGATTCATGAAGGTGAATGATTTTCTTTGGATAATTTAGCTTTATCTGTTAAAGCATTATTATTTTTAGTTTCAGTCCCTGGTTCTTTAGTAGATTATCTATATAATAATATGTCCTTACTTAACTCTGGATATAGAATGAGGTCTCTAGTGGTTGCCTCCAGTCTTGCCCCCCTTTAATCCATCCTTACACTACTGCCAAGGTGATTTTTTCTAAAGTGCAAATCTATGCAAATCTATTCATTGCTTCTTTTCTTGTTTCTTTTCTCTTTTCTCTTTCTTTCTTAGATATGTTACTCAGATTTATTTCTTTATCTTTCAGCTTTTAAGTTCAGGGGTACATGTGCAGAATGGGCAGGTTTGTGATACAGGTAAACATGTGCCGTAGTGGTTTACTGCACAGATCATCCCATCACCCAGGTATAAAGCCCAGCATCCATTAGCTGTTCTTCTCTTCCTGATGCTCTCTCTCCCTGCCCTTCTTTCTTAAAGCCCATACTTTATCAGCCCAAGTCTCTATCATTACAAGGCCTTTCATCATCTGGCTCATCTTATGCATTTACCCCACCATAAATCTGAAGCTCCACTTGTACTAATACGAGCAGTTTACTGAATGAGCCATACTGTTTCCTGACTCAGAGCCTTCACATATGTTCTCTCCACTGTTTAGAATGCCTTTCCTTCTTTTGTCTTGCTGACAAAGTCTACTGATTTTTTTTAAGATACAACGTAAGCACTGTGTACTTTTTTTTTTAAGCTTTTTTTTAGCTTTTTTTTTTTTAATTACCATTTTTTCTTTTCTTTCTTTACTGTCTCCTTTTTAACTCTTCTGGTCCTCCCTCTTCCCGACCCTAGGTGTTATATACTCACTGTATCATGCTCATTCATTCTTTTGTGTTTACTAATGTGTAGTAATTATGTCTCTCTTTCCTCCTGGACTCAAAGGCAGGTTTATATTTGTCTTATTATTTTTGACTTCCTGTTGCTTATTTACACATAGTTGGCTATCATTACATGTTTTACTCTCAATACCAAAAGATGTGTTCATGATGTCAGAAATGAGTTAAACTCAAATCTCAGTCTTGTCCTGTTTTCGTAAAATTTGGGGGTTTCTAAAGTATCTTATTCTCTTGCCCTGTGACCACAAGCTGATATGAGAATGGTAGTTCTTAGCTTTGTGTTTAAGAAATAAGACTTGTAGCACTTTAAGAGGTGAGGGTTACTCTGTTAAACTTGCAGAAAAGTCTTGTAGAATTTTGAGGCAACTACTAATCCTTATCTCTAAAATTGCTAGGAGAGATATTAACTAGTTTGGGTGTTTTAAATCTTGGACATCATTATTTGGTAGCTGTTTTACCTTGGCTGCTTTTTACTTGGAAAATGATAGTAGCTGATGTGTGCAGGTTTTTATTTAGGCTTTAATAATTGCTTTACATGCATTGCCTTTAATTTTCAAAATAAGTCCTGATCATTTAATAATTTGCTCAGCGTTATTATCTACTAAGATGCAGACTATGACTACATGTAGGTCTGACTGTCTCCAGATTCTGTGCTTTTTCTAATACTACATTGTTTTCTGAATATGACTGCTTATTCAGTGTTTAAAATGAGTAACAGATATTTAATTCATTTTGTAAATTGAAGAAGTAAGTTGTAAGGTTTATCCATTCAATTTGTCCAAAAAAGCTAAAGTAGACAATTTGAGATTGATGGGACTTTAGAGACCATTTAATCCAACTCCTTCCTTTAGCATATGAGGAAACACATATGCAAGAGTGGTGGAATGGTGTGCTGAAGATCACACAGTTAGTTGGTCTATAAGATTTTCTTTGTTAAGCTGCTTGTGAACACTGGTGTTATAAAACTATTACTTGAGGCCAGGCGTGGTGGCTCATGCCTCTAATCCCAGCACTTTGGGAAGCCGAGGCGGGCAGATTACCTGAAGTCAGGAGTTCAGGACCAGCCTAGCTAACATGGTGAAACCCCGTCTCTACTAAAAATACAAAAATTAGCCGGGCATGGTGGCACACGCCTATAATCCAGCTATTTGGGAGGCTGAGGCAGGAGAATTGCTTGGGCCTGGGAGACGGAAGTTGCAGTGAGCCGAGATTGTCCAGCCTGGCCGACAGACCTAGACTGTATCAAAAAAAAAAAAAAAAAAAAAAAGGCCAGGTGCGATGGCTCACACCTGTAATCCCAGCACCTTGGGAGGCCGAGGCGGGTGGATCACTTGAGGTCAGGAGTTCAAGACCAGCCTGGCCAACATGGCGAAACCCCATCTCTACTAAAAATGCAAAAATTAACCAGGCATGGTGGCGCGCACGTGTAATCCCAGCTACTCAGGAGGCTGAGGCAGGAGAATCACTTGACCTGGGATGCAGAGGTTGCAGTGAGCTGAGATCACGCCACTGCACTCAAGCCACTCCAGCCTAGGTGACAGTGTGAGACTCTGTCTCAAACAAAACAAAACAAAACAAAAAAGTATTACTTGAAAGAGGTACCAGATGCCTGATTTTCACCCTCAAGGGAAAAAAAAAAAAAGCCTAGAATGACTTTTTATAAAAGTAATGTTGAGGATCTGAGAGTCTTAAGGACAATCAGAGAAAATCCTGACTTTGGATCATGACACATGGAGACACGCCAGTGCCTTTATGCACATGGTTCCCTAATCTTGGTTCCTTTTCTTCCTCTTTTTCTTTCTTAAAATTTGTCCACGGTTTACTGATATTATGCCTGCTGAATTGTTATTAGCATCAGTCTTACCAGTTATCATTTAAGTGCCAACCATGGGCTAATAGGAATACAAAAATGCATAAAATCTAGTCACTGCCATAAAGAAGCTTGGTCTGTTTGGGAGCGGAAGGCAGTATATATCTAATTGCAAGGTAGTATATAAAGATAACCATGAGTAGTACAGCTTTAGCAGCTCAGAAGATTGGATAAATGTGGGCTGGGCTAGTGGTTACAGAAATTTCTATATAGAAAAGTTTCTATTTAAGTCTTTAAGCGAAGAGTTGGAATGGTGTGAAAGGAGAAAAAGACTTGGGAATTTTTTTTTTTTTAATTATCTCAGCTTTTACTAATCTTACCTTCCTCACTTTCCTTCAGCCACACTCCTCACTGTTTCATAAGATCTGTAACATGTTCTTTCAGATATCCAAATGTCTCCCTCCCTCACTTCCTTCAGGTCTTAATTAAAGTATCATCCTTTATCTGAGAACTTGACTGGTCATCTTGTTTAAAATGACAGTATCTCTTCCACACATACTCTTCCTGTCCTTCTTGCCTGCTTTGTTTCTTTTTTGTGCTTTTCACTATCCAAAGTACTCTAGATTTTTATTGTCTTTCTACCCCTACTAAAAAATATATAAGAGCCGGTGACACAGTGATGCACGCCTGTAGTCCCACCTACCTGGGAGGCTGAGGTTAGAGGATTGCTTGAGCCCAGGAGTTTGAGATCAGCCTGGGCAAAAAAGTAAGACCCTATCTCAAAAAAAAGAGTTAAATGAAAAATTAAAAAACATAAGACCCTCCAGGATAGGAATTTTTACCCATTTTAGTCAATACTGTATCACCAACATACAGAACAGTGCCTTTTACAAAGTAGGTGCTCAAATTTTTGTTGATTAATGACAGTAGAACTTTAAAAGCAGGAGCTTAAAAGATCGTTTGATCTAAGCCTCTCATCTCTACTTTTCTTTCTTTCTTGCTGGCAGGCATGGAGGAAGAGGAACTTTCCGTTCTATCTATTCCGTTTTTTTTTGTTTTTTTTTTTTTTGAGACAGAGTTTCACTTTCGTTGTCCAGGCTGGCGTGCAGTGGCGTGATCTGGCTCACCGCAACCGCAGCCTCTCGGATTCAAGTGATTCTCCTGCCTCAGCCTCTTGAGTAGCTGGGATTGCAGGCATGTGCCACCATGCCCAGCTAATTTTGTATTTTTAGTAGAGATGGGATTTCTCCATGTTGGTCAGGCTGGTCTCAAACTCCTGACCTCAGGTGATCCACTCGCTTCAGCCTCCCAAAGTGCTTGGATGACAGGTGTGAGCCACTGCACCCGGCCTATCCATTCTATTTTTTAAAAAATTTGATAGGGCTTGAAGAAAAAAACATATACAATAAAGTACACAAATCATAAGTGTACAGCTTAATGAATTACATATGTAAACTTGTAACCAACAATCAGATCAAGATAGAGAACATTTCCAGGACCTTGGAAGCTTCTTCCTGTTCTCTCTTAGTCATTGCTTAACAAAAGTTACCAATTTTCTGATCCCCATCACTATAGATTAGTTGTGCTTATTCCTGAAATTCGTATAAGTGGAATCAAATCATTCTTTTATGTCTAATTTCCTCTGTTGAACATCACATCCGTGAGATCCATGTTTTTTGAGTTAGTAGTAGTAATTCTTTTTCATTGCTCTGTATTATTTCATTGTATGAGTATCTATTTGTGTCTTCTGTTGACAGACATTTGGGCTGTTTCCAGTGTTTAGTTCTTAGAAACAAAGCTACCATAAACAATTTTGTGCATGTGTTTTGGTGACCATAAAAATTCATTTTTTGGTGAAGCGCTTCATTTAAATATATAATAAAACATATCTCCATATATACACACACATATACACACATAATTCTTAAGCTCACATGGTTCCTATCACATGCTAGATGATCACTAAATGATTAAAGATGAATTAACTAATCTTTTATTATAATATTATTTCAAATGTATTAAAATAATTTTTTCTCTCTAATAACATTTATGAAAATCTTAGTAATCTTTCTCCATACCTGATCTGTTTGAAGAATAGGAATAAAAACATTCAATCAAAAGATAAGACCTTAAAAAAATTAGACATTGCCATATTGCTTTCTAGAAAGATGCTAATTTATATGCCAATATGGAACATTAGTTTTAAAAAAACTTTTGCTATTTGATAAGCAAAATATCTTACTTTAATTTGTCTTTCTTCGATTATAAGTGAAGTTGAAACATTGTAAGTTGTTTCATAAACAATTAGATATTAAAATATTTATAATAAAACAATTTTTAAAAGAATGCCTCAGACATTGTCTCGTAAGGTAAAAGATATTTTAACTAGAATTAATGTTCTTTATTGTAGTTTTTCCTTTTAATAGATAAAACATTTTGCATAGTTATTAGAAAAACATAAAAAATTCAGAGACAGAAACAGTTGTCCCAGAAGCAGCCATTGTTAACAGTTTTTTATGTATACTTCTGAACATATTATAGACTATGCATGTATATGTATATGTGTATAAATATGTGTATATGTGTATGTGTATAAATGTTTGTATATATATTTGTGTGTGTGCATGCATGTGTGTAATGTGTGTGTATATATGCCAAAACATTAGATGAATTATGGAAACCATTCATTAAAATACTGTCTGGTTTGGATGTGTTATTGTGTACCGTTTTGTGTACTAAAAATTAGAAAGGGTCTAGCTATGATTGGTATCTGGCTACTGGCCCAGAAAGAAGAAAAGCAGGGTCTGGCAAAGTATTTGGCAGTAATCTTCTATAAGACAAGTGGCCTTAGCTCTCCTTATTACTGCATCAGTTCTTTGACAATAGCACTTCTGTTTATAGTACTGATTGTGTAGTATTACTCCAAAGTGAAAAGCCAAGTTTTTGAAAATTAGACAGATGATACCTGAAAGAACTCTTGAGAAGTACAAAAGCTATTTGGAGGTATTTAGGAGAACATTTAGGGAAAAGATACTTTATTCTTAAACATTTTAGGATTCATTTGCTTGACAGTTACAGTTTTTGCAGAATTTCTATGACTACTGTTTTAACAGTGAAAATTTGAGTTTGAATAATTGTAAATAAAATTCTTCATTTACTTAAACTTTTATTTACCTAATTTAAAAACCAATCAGCCTCAATATAAACATATTTTAAAAATATTTTAAGACATTTTTCATGATAATATATATTAGTAATTTGTCTCATACATAAAAGATATTTCTGAGCTTGACTTGAATGTCACTGTTAGATAAATGGTTTGAGCAACAAGAGTCAGAAATTTTAATTGGATTCTGCAGGATTTTAATGGTTTAGGGAAAAGGGAAAAGGTATTTGCTTTTGGGATAGATTCTTTTTTTTTTTTTTTTTTTTTAAGACGGAGTCTCACACTGTCACCCAGGCTGGAGTGCAATGGCATGATCTCGGCTCTCTGCAACCTCGGCCTCCCGGGTTCAAGCAGTTATCTTGCCTCAGCCTCCTGAGTAGCTGAGATTACAGGTGCTTGCCACCATGCCCGGCCAATTTTTTTGTATTTTTAATAGAGACAGGGTTTCACTATGTTGGCCTGGCTGGTCTCAAACCCCTGACCTTGTGATCCACCCACTTTGGCCTTCCAAAGTGCTAGGATTACAGGCATGAGCCACTGCGCCCAGCCCTGGAATAAATTCTTTTTAAGGCCCTTATTTCAAAAACTAAAATTTGGGGATGACTATTATTTACTGAATACTAACTCATTGATGTAGTCCAGGATAAGTGAGGGGTATTATAAGAGTTCCTGTTTACTGGAATTCATGTATCCTACTAAGGATAGATTATAAAACTGTAAGGGCCACTGATAGAATTTACATCTAATTGTGATTAATAATATTTGGGGAATTTGAAGAAAGAATTTGTCAGAGGGGAGAGATCATCTTGATTTTTAAAAAATGTTCAATTTTGAAGTATATCTTTATAGGAGAATTGCAAAGATAGTACAGAGGATTTCCATGTGCCATATACCCTTCACTCAGCTTTCTCTAATGTTCATATCTTATATAATCATGTTATATTGGTCAAAACTAAGAAATTCATACTGATTTTTTTTTTTTTTTTTTTTTTGTTGAGACGGAGTCTCGCTCTGCCGCCCAGGCTGGAGTGCTGTGGCCGGATCTCAGCTCACTGCAAGCTCCGCCTCCCGGGTTCACGCCATTCTCCTGCCTCAGCCTCCCGAGTAGCTGGGACTACAGGCGCCCGCCACCTCGCCCGGCTAATTTTTTTGTATTTTTTTTAGTAGAGACGGGGTTTCACCGTGTTAGCCAGGATGGTCTCGATCTCCTGACCTCGTGATCCGCCCGTCTCGGCCTCCCAAAGTGCTGGAATTACAGGCTTGAGCCACCGCGCCCGGCCTCATACTGATTTTTTAAAAGGGAATTCAATTAACCTGTTTTTTTGAAGACCTACTATGTATAAAAGAGTATTTTGGCTGCTGAAGTATGTACAATATGGGAAAAGGAGTAAAGGTTACAGATAATAGCAATAGACTGATGAGCTTGGTGTCATTCCTTGAACAAATTCTTAAACAGATTATCGAACACATGTGTTGTTGGTACTTACAAAAGAAGGCACTGATCACTCGGAACCGGCATGGGTTCACAAGAACAAGTAATGACACCTAGCTTTACTTCCTTTCTTATAGGATAAGTGAACTATACCTGTAAGTAGGTATATCAGAAGATACTCTGGCCATAGTATATATAAAATTATCACTATATATATTGGATTTTAAATTACGTGCTGGGCACTGGATTAAATGCTTTTACATAGGTTGCCTCATTGAGTTATTGTTTTACAGATGAGGAAAGGGACCCTCAAGGTTATACATATAGCATTTGACATCCTTTTATGATATCTTTTTAGACTAGATAGAAAATGTGGTCTCAAGAGTTACATAGATAGGTGGATTAGTAATTGCTTAAATGGCCATATCCAGAGCTTGATGATTACTGGGCTTATGTTAAAATTAAACTACAGTACATTCTTAGTGGTGTGCCTCAAGAAGTTATCATGTCCTATGTAAGATTTTTATCAGTTACTCTCAAAATTGTAAGGGAATGCTGGTATATGCACAGAATCAGGATCTTCACTCACTCTTACTGCCTTATTTCTAATAGTTAAAATGACAGACTGTATTAAGAAAATACTTGTTGTGAAATGTGTTGTAAGATTTTATATTTGACGTGTAAATATTTGATAAAGACAGGCCTATAATTGAATTTTTTTTTCAGAAGTCTACACAAATACAAGATGGGAATCTTGGAGGGCTAACAGCAGTAGGTGTGTGTTTAAGCAGAGGTGTGTGCCTGGGTGTGTCTCCTTATTTGTCTACAGTTGGTGAGTGGTTTTTTATAACTATCCCAAAAGCTAATACCTGCTTAAGCTACACTATTTTGAAGCATATTGTCCAAAACAGTTGATTTTTATTTTGTACTCTGCATCTAGCTTAGTTCTGTTCTGTTTGCCACATTTTAAGGTAGGCATTGATAAACAATGTAGTGAGAGGAGAGTAATCAGAATGAAGCAGTCTTGAAACAGATAGTTGCAAAGTAATTGAAACATTGAGGTTGTTTAGCATGGAAGAAAGAAGACTTGAGGTATATGATAATACTTTTTAGATTGGGTAACTGGATGATATTTAATGTTCTTCCTGACTCAAATCTGGGATTCTGTGAAACATGAAGAAATGGCACATGGAAGAAGGATTAAGCATATCTTTTGCATTGCAGTCTGAAGGATGGAACTAGGAACAATGAATGAAAGTTAGAGGAAGGAAAATATTGGTTCGTAATGAAGAAGCCTTTTTATTTTTTTAAGAGATGGAGTCTTGCTGTGTTGCCCAGGCTGAAGACAATTTGAATGGAGTAAACATTGACTCACTGAGCCACTAAAGCATAGATTGAGTAGTGTTTAATCAAGCTATCCTCTAAGGACTTTTCCAATTTTAAAAATTTAAAAAATTTTCTTCATTGGTTGTAATTCCAACTGGCAGAACATTTTCTTGGGCACTTATTCACACTTATTCATAATACTTATGGCTTCATATAGTATCAGATTCTATTAGGGAAAATGATACCTTCCTGATAATCAAAATCTGAAATTAGAATATGAAATAATTTAACTAGATTTTTTATTTTTTAGAGACAGGATCTCACTCTGTCACCCAGGCTGGCATGCAGTGGTGTGATCTTGGCTCACTGCAACCTCTCCACGCTCAGCTAATTTTTATATTTTTGTAGAGATGGGGCTTTGCCATGTTGCCCAGGCTGGTCTTCAGTTCCTGAGTTCAAAGTGATCCGCCCGCCTTGGCCTCCCAAAGTGATGGGATTATAGGCATGAGCCACCATACCTTGCCTTAGATGATTTTTAAAAAGTTTATTCACAATTCCAAAGGAAACAAGATTTTAGGCTTGTTTTAGAAATATCACAGACTAATTGAAGTTGCTTTTAAAGATGATGGCATAAGTATCATTAAATTCAAATGCTTGTGGTTTCTCTTCTGCATATCTAAAAAAAAAGTTGATGTCAAAAACTGAAACCACTCATGCCTGTAATCCCAGCACTTTGGGAGGCCAAGGTGGGCAGATCACCTGAGGTCAGGAGTTTGAGACCAGCCTGGCCTTTATGGTGAAACCCTGTCACTTCTGAAAATACAAAAATTAGCTGAGCATGGTAGTGGGTGCCTGTAATCCCAGCTAGGAGGCTGAAGCAGCAGAATCACTTGAGCCCGGGAGGTGGAGGTTGCAGTGAGCTGAGATCGCACCAGTGTACTCCAGCCTGGGCAACAAGAGTGAAACTGTGTCTCAGACAAACAAAAAAACAAACAAAAAAACCCAAAGGTTATTAACTTCTAAATGATTCAGTTGTTTAAATCTAAAATGGAACAGTAAACCATTTTATTCACTGTCATCCTTTACACAAATCAAGAGCTTTTTTTGGCCTTCATGACTTTCATATTTTTTAACCTGAGAATACTGTCTTTCTTTAAGCCCATCTAAAGTCTGATTTTCAGGACGTCCCCCAATCCATTTTTTTTTTAAAGTCATCTTAGGTTCCTCTATCCAACACTGATATTTTTCTTTCTTTTCTAACAGTTTGGTAATCTATTAGTACTATATCATATACTGTTATTAATTGCTTTATAATATGTAAGGTTTTTTTTTTTTAATAGGATTATAAGCCCCTTGAAGACTCTTTTACTGGGGCTTGAAAACTACTTAGTGAAATTAAAATTTAGAGACCCAGTGGTTGAATTTTAGCTAATGTTGAAACACTTAATAGCATAAGAAAAAGCCTATGCAGAATTTCCGTGTTTAGTTTCTACTTTTTTCTTTGACAATATGATCATTTGTCTTCATCTGATGTATTGTAAAATTTGCAAATAATAGTAATATACCCACTTTAAAACTGAAAAATAAAAAGATTTTTCCATCATCCTTACATTCTTAATACCACCATCTTCTAAATTTTGGAGTCTCCCTTTTGTTGTTTTTCAGTGCATTTGCCAGTGTCTTTGTCATTAGCCTTCAGAAGTGGTAAATAATTTTAAAATGTGTATTTCAGAGTGAAATTTCTCATTAGAAATAAAAATCAGGAGATACATTCTAGTAAATGTACTTACTGTACCTCAGTAGTGTACTTTTTACTTTGTTACATTCATATGAACACCAAAAAGTTTAATAAATAAAATAGAATATATTTTAACATGTTTAAGAAGTATGTCTGTGACAACATCTAATTGAGCTGTTGGTAAAATTAGTTTATAGTCATCAGCTTCGCTTTCTATATTCTTCATTCCCCATACAAAATACTTGTCATACCCAGTGGGTGTTCCAGACTTAGCATGTTTTAAAATCGAGGTAGCGTTGTCATATTTTGTTTTGATTGGCTTTTGCTCAGGGGAAGTTTGGGTCCATATCATAGATCTGTTTGCCTTCTTCACTGAAGCTAATGACTTCCTGTTATATGATAGGCTTTCACTGCTTCTTCATGTGGGGGCATCTCTGCAATGTAAATTGCTGTTTTCCAGTTATTATTTTACTTAAATTAAAACGAAGTTTCTGAAGACACTCAGGAAATGTGTGAATTTACCGAGTATAAAGCCTTAGAACCCTTGAGTAGAAAAACGTCAAATCACAACTAGGGAGGTGAGTATCTTACATTACATAGGGAGGCTGGCAAATCTTACATTGTACTTCATCATGTAGCACTACTCATGTACTCATTTTTAGAAGCTACATGTGTATTATATACTAATGCTGTATCTCTCAAATAATGAAAAATTGATAATTCAGAGCCACTTTTTATTTGGCATGGGATGTGATTGTATTTGCATTACCACATATTAAGACCTAAAGGGAGTTAAATTTTGTGGTCTAGTAGTTTTCAGTGGAACCTTGTTTTTTTTTTTTTTTTTTTTTTTGAGACAGGGCTCATTCTGTTGCTCAAGCTGGAGTGCAGTGGTGCGATCTCGGCTCACTGCAGCCTCCACCTCCCGGGTTCAAGCGATTCTCCTGCCTCAGCCTCCCAAGTAGCTGGGACTGCAGGTGGGCAATACCACACCTGGCTAATTTTTTTATTTTTAGTAGAGACAGGGTTTTGCCATGTTGGCCAGGCTGGTCTCAAACTCCTGACCTCAGGTGATCTGCCCACCTCAGTCATACAAACTATTGGGATTACAGGAGTGCTTGAGCCACCACCCCTGGCCCATTTTTTTTCCCCCCAAACATCTATATGGCACTGCAATATAGAATACAAATAAAAAATAACATTTTTGTATAACTTTAAGTAGACATTTACAACATTAACTTAGCATAAAGCGGATTGGCTCTTAAATTGTCGTTTATTTTCAGGGTAGGCTCTTAAATTGTCTTATCTTCACGACATTCTGTTGCCACTTTATTCCTAGTATTTAACAGTGCCTCGTACATAGCAGATTCCAAATGTATCTTAGTGAAATAAATGAATGAATGACTTAGGCCATTTTAATATACTCAGTAATTTGAAATTGAATAACTGATGATGATTGTAGTTTCTCAATCTCTGCATTAAATTTCTATTTTGTTTTGATTGTACACTGTCCACCAAAACTGGAATAGTTGTTTTAGTTGGTTCTTGAGACGAATCAGGACACTCTCAAATTGAACTGTGACTTTGAAAAAAGAAGTGGATAATGTTTCAACGCTGAATTAGTAACATTTCATATTTGCATTCTTTTTTTTGAGACAGAGTCTCACTCTGTCACTGAGGCTGGAGTGCAGTGGTGCAATCTCGGCTCACCGCAACCTTCGCCTCCTGGGTTCAAGCGATTCTTGTGCCTCAGCCTCCCAAGTAGCTGGGACTATAGGCATGTGCCACCATGCCCAGCTAATTTTTGTGTTTTAGTAGAGACAGGGTTTCACCACACCTAGCTAATTTTTGTATTTTTAGTAGAGACAGGGTTTTGTCATGTTACCAGGCTGGTCTTGAACTCCTGACCTCAGGTGATCCACCTGCCTTGGTCTCCCAAAGTGCTGAGATTACTGGCGTGAGCCACCGTGCCCAGCCTTCTTTGTGTTCTCTATGATAAATATAAAATAAGTCAAACAGGAGATATCACTATTTCTTGATAATTTCTAAAACAACAGTACGATATATTATGAGTCCCTTTGTCTAACAGCTTCACTGAGGTATAACTGGCATATAGTGAATTACACAATTTAGTAAGTTTTGATATATTTGAAATCATTACCACATTCAAGATAGTGACCGTACCCATCATCTCCGGAATTTTCTTCATGCCCCTGTATTATCTTTCCTTCATGCCCCTCCACACTCCACCATCTCAAAGTAACCATTGATCTACTTAATGTAACTACAGATTGATTGTTTTGTGTTTTCTAGAGTTTTATATAAATGGAATTACACAGTATGTACTTTTCTTTATGGTCTGGCTTCTTTCACTCAACATAATTATTTTGAGATTCTTCTCTGTTGTTGCATGTATAAATAATTCATTCTTTTTTTTGTAGTAATATTCCATTATATGGATATGCCAGAATTTATCATTCATTTGCTGATGAACATTTGGATTATTTACAGTTTTATTTACAAATAAAGCTGCTATATTAGTGTATGAGTCTTTATATGGACATATATTTTCATTTCTTTTGGTTAAATACTTAGGATGACTAGGTCACAGGGTAGGTATCAGTTTTACCTTTTTTTGGGAATAACATGTTTATCATAAAGGGCTAATTTTCTTAATATACAAAGAGATCTTGTAACTTGGTAAGAGTAAGACCAAAAATCCAACAAAAATATGGGCAGAGGACAAAACCAGGTAGCTAATATCAAAAGATATACAAATGGCTTTAAGCATAAGAAAATATTTTTGGGAAGCTGAACAAAAAATATATTGTTTAAAATGTAAACCTCTAGAGTCAGTCTGCTTGGGTTTGTATGTTCTGTAACAATCAGTGTAATCAAGTTCCCTAACCTTCTTGTGCTTCAGTTTTCTCATCAGTAAAATGTGGATAATAATAGCAATATTATCTACCTCAAGGGACTGTTACGAGTATTAGATAAGTTAATATACGTGAAGTTCTCAGAACAGTATCTGACACACAGTAAGTGCTCTATGAAAGTTTATTTTTATTATTATTCAAATACAAATTTAAACGAGAACATTTTTTGGTTATCAGATTGACAGGGATTAAAAAGCTCAGTAATACACAACAGTGGCAAAGATATCTGGAATCACTGTCATATACTATAGGCAGGAACACAAATTGTGCAATTTCTTTGGAGGACAAGTTGACTGTACATCTTAAAATGATAAATGTTCATACTTTTTCATTCATTCAATTTTAAATAATTTATCTTTGCTCTTCACAGTATTAATTATATTGTCAAAAAATAGCGGTCTGGTTAAATAAATGATATAGCCACACAGTGGGATGTCATAAAGCCATAAAAAAAGAAAAGAGGAGCACCTCTCCATAAGCTCATCTCTAAGACACATTATTGGGTTAAAAAAAAAAAAGTTGCAGAGCAGTGTTTATGGTATGCCGCTTATATTGCTATAAATAAGTTGTGTATGTGTTGGTGTAACTACACATGCATATGCACATATTAATAAACACATTTTGCTTCAAAATGCTTAGACTTTTCTAGAAGGATGCACAAGAAAGGGAATAGTAGTTGCTTCTGAAGAGGGACTAAAAAAAGGGATTAGGAGATTGGAAATCAGATCTCAGTATGACTGTGGTTGGGTTTGGTTGTGTACACTTTTATACTGCTTGAGTATTTATTTCTTGTCAAGAGAATATTTACATTAAAAAATTTGTAGTATGTAATTATAGATTCACGGGAAGTTGAAAGATTCGTGCAGAGAGGTACCATATACCCTTCATCCAATTTCAAACGCTGCGGATAATATCTTATATAACCCTAGTGCACTATCAAAACCATGAAATTGATGTTGTACAATCCACAGAGTTTATTCAGATTTCACCATTTTTACAGGTACTCATTGTATGTGTGTAATTGTTTGCATTTTTATCATGTGTGGTTTTGACCACCACAATCAAGATACAGAACTGTTTCATCACAACAGAAATCCCTGTATAGTCATATCTCTCATCCTAACCACTGGCAACCTAACTCCTGGCCTTAAAGAGCATATAGTCTTTTTTTTTTTTTTTTTTAATTATTATTATACTTTAAGTTCTAGGGTACATGTGTGCACTGTGCAGGTTTGTTACATATGTATACATGTGCCATGTTGGTGTGCTGCACCCATTAACTCGTCATTTACATTAGGTATATCTCCTAATGCTATCCTTCCCCGCTACCCCCTCCCCACAATAGGACCCGGTGTGTGATGTTCCCCTTCCTGTATCCTAGTGATCTCATTGTTCAGTTCCCACCTATGAGTGAGAACATGCGGTGTTTGGTTTTCTGTTCTTGCGATAGTTTGCTGAGAATGATGGTTTCCAGCTGCATCCATGTCCCTATAAAGGACACGAACTAATCCTTTTTTATGGCTGCATAGTATTCCATGGTGTATATGTGTCACATTTTCTTAATCCAGTCTATCACTGATGGACATTTGGGTTGATTCCAAGTCTTTGCTATTGTGAATAGTGCTGCAATAAACATACGTGTGCATATGTCTTTATAGCAGCATGACTTATAATCCTTTGGGTATATACCCAGTAATGGGATGGCTGGGTCAAATGGCATTTCTAGTTCTAGATCCTTGCGGAATCGCTACACTGTTTTCCACAATGGTTGAACTAGTTTACAGTCCCACCAACAGTGTAAAAGTGTTCCTATTTCTCCACATCCTCTCCAGCACCTGTTGTTTCCTGATTTTTTAATGATTGCCATTCTAACTGTGTGAGATGGTATCTCATTGTGGTTTTGATTTGCATTTCTCTGATGGCGAGTGATGATGAGCATTTTTGCATGTGTCTGTTGACTGTATGAATGTCTTCTTTTGAGAAGTGTCTGTTCATATCCTTTGTCCGCTTTTTGATGGGGTTGTTTGTTTTTTTCTTGTAAATTTGATTGAGTTCTTTGTAAGTTCTGGATATTAGCCCTTTGTCAGATGAGTAGATTGCAAAAATTTTCTCCCATTCTGTAGGTTGCCTGTTCACTCTGATGGTAGTTTCTTTTGCTGTGCAGAAGCTCTTTAGTTTAATTAGATCCCATTTGTCAATTTTGGCTTTTGTTGCCATTGCTTTTGGTGTTTTAGACATGAAGTCGTTGCCCATGCCTATGTCCTGAATGGCATTACCTACGTTTTCTTCTAGGGTTTTTATGGTTTTAGGTCTAACGTTTAAGTCTCGAATCCATCTTGAATTAATTTTTGTATAAGGAGTAAGGAAAGGATCCAGTTTCAGCTTTCTACTTATGGCTAGCCAATTTTCCCAGCCCCATTTATTAAATAGGGAATCCTTTCCCCATTTCTTGTTTTTGTCAGGTTTGTCAAAGATCAGATGGCTGTAGATGTGTGGTGTTATTTCTGAGGGTTCTGTTCTGTTCCATTGGTCTATATCTCTGTTTTGATACCAGTACCATGCTGTTTTGGTTACTGTACCCTTGTAGTATAGTTTGAAGTCAAGTAGCGTGATGCCTCCAGCTTTGTTCTTTTGGCTTAGGAGTGTCTTGGCAATGGGGGGTCTTTTTTGGTTCCATATGAACTTTAAAGCAGTTTTTTCCAATTCTGTGAAGAAAGCCATTGTTAGCTTAATGGGGATGGCATTGAATCTATCAATTACCTTGGGCAGTATGGCCATTTTCACAATATTGATTCTTCCTATCCATGGGCATGGTATGTCCTTCCATTTGTTTGTGTTCTCTTTTATTTCACTGAGCAGTGGTTTGTAGTTCTCCTTGAAGAGGTCCTTTACATCCCTTGTAAGTTGGATTCCTAGGTATTTTATTCTCTTTGAAGCTATTGTGAATGGGAGTTCATTCATGATTTGGCTCTCTGTTTGTCTGTTACTGGTGTATAAGAATGCTTGTGATTTTTGCACATTGATTTTGTATCCTGAGACTTTGCTGAAGTTGCTTATCAGCTTAAGGAGATTTGGGGCTGAGACAATGGGGTTTTCTAAATATATAATCATGTCATCTGCAAACAGGGACAATTTGACTTCTTCTTTTCCTAACTGAATGCCCTTTATTTCTTTCTCTTGCCTGATTGCCCTAGCCAGAACTTCCAACACTATGTTGAATAGGAGTGGTGAGAGAGGGCATTCCTGTCTTGTGCCAGTTTTCAAAGGGAATGCTTCCAGTTTTTGCCCATTCAGTATGATATTGGCTGTGGGTTTGTCATAAATAGCTCTTATTATTTTGAGATATGTTCCATCAATACCGAATTTATTGAGAGTTATTAGCATGAAGGGCTGTTGAATTTTGTCAAAGGCCTTTTCTGCATCTATTGAGATAATCATGTCTTTGGTTTAGTTTATATGCTGGATTATGTTTATTGATTTGCGTATGTTGAACCAGCCTTGCATCTCAGGGATGAAGCCCACTTGATCATGGTGGAGAAACTTTTTGATGTGCTGCTGGATTTGGTTTGCCAGTATTTTATTGAGGATTTTTGCATTGATGTTCATCAGGGATATTGGTCTAAAATTCTCTTTTTTTGTTGTGTCTCTGTCAGACTTTGGTATCAGTGTGATGTTGGCCTCATAAAATGAGTTAGGGAGGATTCCGTCTTTTTCTATTGATTGGAATAGTTTCAGAAGGAATGGTACCAACTCCTCCTTGTACCTCTGGTAGAATTTGGCTGTGAATCCATCTGGTCCTGGACTTCTTTTGGTTGGTAGGCTATTAATTATTGCCTCAATTTCAGAGCCTGCTATTGGTCTATTCAGGGATTCAACTTCTTCCTGGTTTAGTCTTGGGAGAGTGTGTAAGTGTCCAGGAAATTATCCATTTCTTCTAGGTTTTCTAGTTTATTTGCGTAGAGGTGTTTATAGTATTCTCTGATGGTAGTTTGTATTTCTGTGGGGTCAGTGATGATATCCCTTTTATCATTTTTTATCACGTCTATTTGATTCTTCTCTCTTTTCTTCTTTGTTAGTCTTGCTAGCAGTCTATCAATTTTGTTGATCTTTTCAAAAAACCAGCTCCTGGATCCATTGATTTTTTGGAGGGTTTTTTGTGTCTCTATCTCCTTCAGTTCTGCTCTGATCTTCGTTGTTTCTTGCCTTCTGCCAGCTTTTGAATGTGTTTGCTCTTGCTTCTCTAGTTCTTTTAATTGTGATGTTAGGGTGTCAATTTTGGATTTTTCCTACTTTCTCTTGTGGGCATTTAGTGCTATAAATTTTCCTCTACACACTGCTTTAAATGTATCCCAGAGATTCTGGTATGTTGTATCTTTGTTCTCATTGGTTTCAAAGAACATCTTTATTTCTGCCTTCATTTCGTTATGTACCCAGTAGTCATTCAGGAGCAGGTTGTTCAGTTTCCATGTAGTTGAGCGGTTTTGATTGAGTTTCTTAGTCCTGAGTTCTAGTTTGATTGCACTGTGGTCTGAGAGACAGTTTGTTATAATTTCTGTTTTTTTACATTTGCTGAGGAGTGCTTTACTTCCAACTATGTGGTCAATTTTGGAATAAGTGTGATGTGGTGCTGAGAAGAATGTATATTCTGTTGTCCTGCAGTGGAGAGTTCTGTAGGTGTCTATTAGGTCCGCTTGGTGCAGAGTTGAGTTCAATTCCTGGATATCCTTCTTAACTTTCTGTCTCGTTGATCTGTCTAATGTTGACAGTGGGGTGTTAAAGTCTCCCGTTATTGTATGGGAGTCTAAGTCTCTTTGTAAGTCTCTGAGGACTTGCTTTATGAATCTGGGTGCTCCTGTATTGGGTGCATATATATTTAGGATAGTTAGCTCTTCCTGATGAATTGATCCCTTTACCTCAAAATAAAGGGATGGAGGAAGATCTACCAAGCAAATGGAAAACAAAAAAAAGCAGGGGTTGCAATCCTCGTCTCTGATAAAACAGACTTTAAACCATCAAAGATCAAAAGAGACAAAGAAGGCCATTACATAATGGTAAAGAGCATATAGTCTTATAGGGGAGATAGTAGAGATATACCGACAATTCAGTACAAAGAACAAAAACAAGTGGCTGTGTGCAGTGGCTCACTCCTGCAATCCCAGAGCTTCAGGCAGCGAAGGCGGGCAGATCACTTGAGAGGTCAGGAGTTCAAGACCAGCCTGGCTAACATGGCGAAACCCTGTCTCTACTAAAAATACAAAAATTAGCTGGGCGTGGTGGTGCATGCCTGTAGTCCCAGCTACTCAGGAGACTGAGGCATAAGAATTGCTTGAGCCCAGGAGGTGGAGGTTGCAGTGAGCCGAGAATGCGCCACTGCACTCCAGCCTGGGCGACAGAGTGAGACTCTGTCTGAGAAACCAAAACCATAATGAGTGCCAAAAGAATGTATTTATTGCTTTGAGAGTTATGAGTGATCCGATATTTAAAAAAGGATCAGAAAAATCTTCATGGAAAGAATTAGTATAGTTATAAGGAGAACTGGCTATAGTTCTGACCCTGCATTAAACACCACTAACTAACTAGATGTATAAAATAAGAAAGGTGAGAGAAAGATTTTTTAGTGGTCCCTTTTAGTATAGTCTTAATACTGTGGATAATTTGGCATCATCCTTGAAGAAGGGCTGTGATTTTATTCACTTATCAAATGTTTGACCATTTTATGCCAGACACTGCTCTAGGCTCTGTAAATACCTCAGTGAACAAAACAGACAAAAATCCCTACCTTGATAAGACATACATTTTAGATGAGACAATTAAAAAGCAAGTAAGTTTACAGCATGTTAGAAGGTAAGTAGTAAAGAGGAAAAATAAACCAGAGAAAGGGGAATAAAGTGTGGGAGGAGTTACTCTTCTCTAAAGGATGGCCAGGAAAATTCACTGATAAAGTGACTTTTAAATAACAGGAAGCTAGTCAGTGTAGGAGATCTGCACACCAATACAAATCATTCTAGGCCCAGGGAATAGCAAATGCCAAGTCCTTGAGGTTGGAGCGTACCTGCGGTATCTACATTTGAAGAAGCTTGTCATTGGAGTTGAGTAAAGGGCTGGGTAATGGAGGATGAAGTCAGAAAGGTAACGATGGCAGTGGTGATGGGCTGGTCGTGGTGCCAGGTCAAGCAGGGTCTTATAGACCGTTTTAAGGACTTCAGCTTTTAGACTAAGTGATATGTGATACAGAAAGACATTGGATGAGTTGGAACAGAATAGTGACATGATTGGACTTTTGAAGAATCAGTCTGGCAACTGTTGCGAGTAGGCTGAAGGAGAACAAGGGCAGAAGCAGTGAAACCACCTAGGAGACTGTTGCAGTAATTCAGGTGAGAGGTGATGACTTAGACCAAAATGGTAGTAGTGGAGGTGGTGAGTAATTGACATGTTGAGGTCAGCAGGATTTGGGGGACCAGGAAACAGGGAGAGAAAAAAGAGGGAGGCACAGAGGTTAAGGGTGATACAGAGTTTGTGGCCTGAGCACCTAGAAGACTAGTTACCCATTTGCTGTGATGGGTAAAACTATGATGGAAGAGTTTGGAGGAGAGAAGTTGGATCTTGGACAAAGTAAATTTAAGATATATCTTAGGTATTCTAAGTGAGATGACGGCTAACTATCTGAGTCTGGAGTTCAAAGGAAAGGAATGGGCTAGAGATTTAAGTTTGGGAATTATGTATAGATGCTATTTAAAGAAATCAGATCAGATGATTTCACTAAGGGAATAAGCATAAATAGGCGAAGGTTCAGGACTGAGATTTGGGGCACTACAACATTTAAAGATTGAGAAATGAGGAACCAGCAAAGGAAACTTAGAAGGATAAATCACTGAGGCAAGAGGAAAAACAGGAGAACATGGAATCTTGGAAGCCAATGAAGAAAGTGTTTCGAGAGGAAGGAGTAATGAACCTCTGTCAAATGCTGCTCGTAGTTCCAGTAAGAGGAGAACTGGGGCCGGGTGCGGTGGCTCAAGCCTGTAATCCCAGCACTTTGGGAGGCCGAGACGGGCGGATCACGAGGTCAGGAGATCGAGACCATCCTGGCTAACACGGTGAAACCCCGTCTCTACTAAAATATACAAAAAATTAGCCGGGCGAGATGGCGGGCGCCTGTAGTCCCAGCTACTTGGGAGGCTGAGGCGAGGGAATGGCGTAAACCCGGGAGGCGGAGCTTGCAGTGAGCTGAGATCCGAGCGAGACTCCGTCTCAAAAAAAAAAAAAAAAAAAAAAAAGAGGAGAACTGGTAATTGAATTGGTCATTCTAGTTTGCAATGTGGAATTCTGTAGTGATTCTGACAAGAGCAGGTTTGATAGAGTGGTGGGGAAATAGACTCATTGGAATGGATTTAAGAGAAAGGGAAGTGAGAAATTGGAGATGGGCAGAAAGAATCATTTTTCTGAGGAATTCTGCTGAAGAGGGAAGGAGAGAAATGGAACAGTAACTTAAGGGATATGTTCAAAGATTTTTTGTTTTTTGTTTTTGTTTTGATGTGTTTGTAGGAGGCTGAGAAAAAAAATGGAAAATTTGATGGGATGGGGAAGAGGTAATGGTGGTTAATGGAGATCTAGTGCATAACTAAAAAGGTTGGGTTTTGTGTAGAGCAGAAATAATTCACACTAGTAATGAAAGAGGAATCAGAATATGTGGGCACAGATGTAGTTAGGTAGATGTGGTTGTGAGAGTTTGTAGAAGTTCTTTTCTTATTGCTTCTAGTATTTTATTAGCAAGATAGGACAAGATCATCAGGTAAAAGTGAGGATGAGAGGGAAGGTGATGGAAGATTGAGGAGCAAAAGGTATGAAATAGTTATGTAAAAGAGTGGCAGAATGAATGAATCAGGAAAATAAGGTGTAATTGTCAGTCAGCATTAAGGAAACTCATTTGAGGCTCCTGGCCATGAATTAAAAGAGAAACCAATTTATCAGACATCGTGTATTTGTGTGTGTGTGTGTGTGAGAGAGAGAGAGAGAGCAAGCGAGAGGGCGAGCATATGTCCATCCAGCCACGTGCAGCTGTGTAGCTATCAACATAGAATAGGCAGAAAATTTGCGTTGTAACAACTTTAGCCAAGCAAGTTTGACACAGTCAGAAGGAAGACAAGTAGTTAAGGGTGTATGCAAAGGAAGGGAGTGAGTAAATGATTGAATATGGATTTAATTTGGATAAGAAGGGGATTGAGGACATGGGAAGGTAAAAGGAAGTGCAGAAGTCATCAGATTAGTGGACTGCAGGTCTGTTGGGTTGGCAGATTGTTGGAGTTAGGGTATTAGATGTAGTGAGCTGGTATCAGAGTGTGATGCTTAAAAATAGTATTTTGAGGTTGGGTGCCATGGCTTATGCCTATAATCCTGGCACTTTGGGAGACTGAGGCAGGTGGATCACTTGAGGTCAGGAGTTTGAGACCAGCCTGGCCAACATGGTGAAACCCCGTCTCTACCAAAAAATACAAAAGTTAGCCGGGTGTGGTGGTGCATGCCTTTAGTCCAAGCTACTCAGGAGGCTGAGGTGGGAGGATCACTTGAGTCCAGTGAGCTGTGATTGCACCACTGCACTCCAGCCTGGGCAACAGAGTGAGACCCTGTCTCAGAACAAAACAAAACAAAAAAATAGCATTTTGGAAGCGTTGCATTTATTAAAATTGAGAAGTTTTAAGGTTTGACTATATGGGAATGAGTGTAAAATAGGGTTGAGGGTAGGATCAGTGGAAGATCCTAGATTTACTGAAGGGCAGAACTTCCTTTCTGATAATAAGAAACTGACAAGCAAGGATTTGGAAAGGATTGTTTGTGTGGATGATGAGAATCTCAAGCATTATGACAGTAATGATGGTGTAATGAGCAAGCAGCTAAAATGTTCAAGAAATAAAGTGGAGAGCTTGATAGATAACTGCAATAAAGAACGGTTACAGTCTGATGATGAGATTTCAGTTTGGATGTTTTTAGGGAAGAGTTAGGAAGAACTGTCTGGAATGGGCAACTAGGATTGATAAAGAATAGAAACTTTTAATCTGAGGAATTGAGCCACCATTATCAGGCCTAGAGAGGCACTGAAATGAAATAATTACCTGTGGAAGCTACTCGCTATGTGGGCTCTAGACTGACACCAAGTAGCCATAAAATGCCATGGGCTAGACACTATAACTTATACCCTGTAGTTCAACAGTATATAGTCAATCACTAATCAATGCTGTTTCTGTAAACCAATGAGAATTCCTGTCAAACAATTGTGTATCAGTCTGCTCCTTGTCCCCCTTTGCCTTTAAAAACCTGCTGGTAACAAAGGCTGAGTGGGGCACTCCCCAAGGCAACTTGGAAATGTGTCCTAGGCTGCAGGTCTCAACCTTGGCTCAAATAAATTCTCTATATTAACTTTACTTCAGTTTCTTCGTTTAGGTCAATAGGATCAAGAGAACCTACCTTCACCTCCAGGCCCTGTGGTATGAGGAGTTGGGAGGGAAAACACATAACACGTGAGAAAGCTTCAGGGGAAATGCTGCGCTGATAACAGAGAGCCAAGTTGTAGTTAGAGCAAGAATGACTTTAGTAGAACCAGTGAAGAACATCCCAAATAGAGGAAACACCGTAAACAGAGGCACAAAAGGTGCACTATTTGGTGTTGGAGAATAGCAAAAACTCTAGTGCAGTTTAGAATTTAAGGTTTATCCCAGCTTGATGACTTCGTAGTCACATCCCTTTTAGTATCACATAGAATTTATAGGCATTCTCTATATTTTAACGTCCAGCAATTTTTCATAGGAATGAACATCAATCCCAAGATTGAAATCAGTGGGACATGGCTTAATACTGATCCTGAACCATTAATAATGATTTTTGTTACAGCTTCCCAACCACTTCTTCAATTTAGTTGTAGCTCTGGGCATGCAATGTGGAATAATGACATCTCTCCTCCCTTATGAGCCCTACCTCCCACCAAGTCTTTCAGGAATACCCGAATCAGAGAAAAATACTAATTATAAAAAATAAGCATAGAGTTGTTCCATCTCTTTCCCAAAGTATTTCTAGAATTTTTTTCACCTAGTTTATATTACTACATTTAAATTACTCACTAATAGAATAACAGTGTTCTTAAAATATTTTTAGAAATCCAAGAGGCCATGTTGGTTCTTAAGCACCTTTTGTTGTCCATCAGCTAGATGTATTTTATCACAAATATGTTTCAGTTAGGTGTCTTTCAACTTTAAGTATCAGAAAGCCCAATTCAAACAACCTTACACAATGAAGAGATTTATTAGCTTAACATAACTAGAAGTCCAGAGGAAAGGCAGTCTTTAGAATTAGTCAGTTAGTACCTTAATGAAGACACCAAAGATTTAGATCATTTCCGTTGTTCCTCTCTGCTGTCCACAGTGCTGGCTTTATTCCAGGGTGGGATTCTCAGATTCTCGTCATGCGGTGGTTACTAGGAAGGAACTATATGTTCTATAAAGAGGAAAAAGTCTGGCTTCCTCCTAACAGAAAGGACAACCTTAACCAGAGGCCACCAGCAAACCTCTTCTCCTATCTCATTGACATGATTCCTCCTCATATCTGAGTCAGTTTCTGGCAGTGAGGATAGATCAACCATTGAGCTAAAGTTAGTTCTCCCAGTTTTTGCCACTCAGAGTTGTGGCATGGATATTGGAGAACACAGTCACAATGTCTGCTTACAGTGTTTGCCTTGGTTGTGTTCTAATGCTCTGAGGTTCTTTATTCATTCTTATCTGTTACATTTTTATAGTGAGTTAAAATATGCTAGTCATACTTTATTGGTTTAATTGCCATGTTCAGAGCTTTCTGTCATAGAGTACAGCAATTATTAAACATTCCTTTCTAAAAAAGAGGAAAATGTTGGAATAGTGAAAAGATTGAAGATAGTTGGCAAATTTGAATCTTACCTCCTTATAACCCCAATAGTTTTTAACCTCTTTCACCTCCAGTAATTGACTTAGCTATCATTTATGTAGAAACTTGAGTAATTTGATTTGTATCTCCTTTCTCTCTGTCAAAAGTTGCCTGAAGCATTGTGGTAAAGTAGAAAGTGGACTGGGTTGTGATTAAGTTTCACATTAATTCTAGCTCCACTGCTTTCCAGATATGTGTGATCATGGGCAAGTAACTTCATCTCAGACCTTCTGTTTTCTTCTCTGTAAACCTGGAGAGAACTACCTGTCTTCTTATCAAGTTGTTTTTATTGGACTTAGCATAGTGAAAACTCTCAAACCGTGTTTTTTTCTACTCCCACACCACCACAAAAATAATCATCAATACAGAAAAAGACTTCTGTGACCAAAGGTGTGGAGGTTTTTCTCTGTACACCAAGCAGCGCACACCAGCCGGGTATCCTCCAGTTCAATTCTGGCAGTATCTACCTGGAGAATTTAAGAACAGTGCCAACCCATCCTTCATATATCAGTCACAAGTCCGGGCCACCCCATCCTTCAGACAGCAGTTGTAAATCTGGGCTTCTGGAACTTCTGACCGACTGGCTTCAAGCTGGGTTCCTCTTTGGGCCCACTTCCTCTTTGGGCTCGATTAATTTGCTGGAGTGGTGCACAGAACTCAGGGAAATACTTACTTAACCTTTACTGGTTTATTATAAAGGATGTATGTAGAGGATACAGATGAAGCAATGCATAGGGTGAAGTATGAGGGAAGGGATGCGGAGCTTTCATGTCCTCCCTGGGCATGCTACCCCCTGGGAACCTCCACATGTTCAGCTCTCCAGAAGCTCTCTGAACCAGTTTTCTTGGATTTTTAAAGAAGCCTCATGACATCAATATTCCTTTCTCCAAGGTATGAGGCAGGACCCTCTCGGGAGGGTCTTAAGACCTACTGTCAGAAAGGCTGGAAAGATTAGAGTCCTGCTGTAGAGCCGGTAAAAGGAGAAGAGGAGAAGGTCAGAGGCCTGCCTCTGAGGCCTCACACCCTCAGCATTATAACAAAAGACAAACAAGGGCTGTGGGGGTTAGGAGCCAGGAACCGTGAATGGAAACCAATGTTTATATATCATAATGCTGCAGAGTTAAATAAGCTAATATGAAAGAAATTTGATATAGAGTAGCAAACAATTTTAAATTTCCTGCATTATTATATTCTAATAGTAAAGGGTAGGCAGTTGAAGAGAGGAAACCTGAATAACAGAAGATTCTGTTGCTGAAAAATAAATAGTTGATCTTAGTTTCTGAGTATCTAAGGTATATCAGTAGAAGATAAGGATGTGTGCAGCTTTTTTGAAAGTACATGCTTAATGAATAGTTAGCTGCTAGTTAGTGTATCCAATGACTACTTCTCAAGTATTCCCTATAATTTTTTACTTACATTTTTGCCTCTTTTCTGACTAAAGCTGTTTTTAAAGGTCTCAACTAGGTATTGTAAGCTTTAAGGCTTTATGTAGCTTACAAGGTATGACAGACACATTTATTCCAATTATTGACTGTTTTCTCATATTCACTTTTTTTTTTTTTCCTTTCTTGGAATATCATTCTTTTGAAGAACCCCAGGGTTTTATACTGGGTGGAGTTTGGTTGTTATTACCAAAAGAAATAGCACATTTTATTGCTGAGAACCCTCAAGAGTAAGACTTCATATTTGGAGTAGAATGAAATTAAGATGACATTAAAGAATTTGACTTTTAAAAAACTAATATATCCATTCATGTCTTAGGTTAATGTTCATGGTGAATCTGAGTATGTTAATAAACTGCATTAGCTACAGTTTCTGTATCTCATTACTGTTGTTTTGAAACAGGGCATATATGCTTCTTAAATTGTTGTCATTCACCTTTTTATTTTGAGTTAGTAACTATTATCTGTCATGTTAGACTTGGGGCCATAGCTTTTTCTAAATGAAAAGACTGATCTTACCGTATTTTTTTCTTTTACATAAGAGATACTATTAATGTATATAAGCCTTGAAAGGAAAAGGATACTAATATGTGTTGACTGTGTTACTACCTACAAGCATACCAGACATTTAACATTTGTATCATTTCATTCTCCCTTCAACCTGATGAGAGAGTAGCTTTGTCCCCATTTTATAAAAGGAAACATTGAAACATAGAGATTAAGTAAACAAAATTACTAGAATGGAGAAATCCTGCTTTCTCCTTCCCTTTAACCCTCAGTGGGCATTTTTCATACCTGCTTTCATTTAATTAGACAACTCTTTGAAGAAGAAGATGTTATTATCCTTTTACAGATGAAGAAAAACATTAACATGAATGTACAATGTAAAGAATAAGAATATGAAAATGTATACTACATTATATAGGGAATATAAACCTATATAAAAGGTTTTTGCTTGGTTTTGTTTACATTGATTGATTCTCAAATGTTAAACCAACCTTGCTTTTTTTTCATATAAACACTACTTGGGGGCCGGGCATGGTGGCTCACCTGCGCAGTCTCAGCACTTCGGGAGGCCCAGGCGGGTGGATTGCTTGAAATCAGGAGTTCGAGACCAGCTTGGCCAACATGGTGAAACCCCGTCTCTACTAAAAATACAAAAAATTAGCCAGGCATGGTGGCACGCACCTGTAGTCCCAGTTACTCAGGAGGCTGAGGCAGGAGAATCACTTGATACCAGAAGGCAGACGTTGTAGTGATCAGAGATCGCCCCACTGCATTCCAGCCTGGGTGACAGAGACTCTGTCCCAAAAAACAAAACAAAACAAAACAAAATAGCTGGACCTGGTGGTGCATGACTGTAGTCCTAGCTACTCAGGAGTCTAAGGCAGAGAATCGCTTGAACTGTGGAGATGGAGGTTGCCAAGATGACCACTGCACTCCAGCCTGGGTGACAGAGTGAGACTCCATCTCAAAACAAAAACAAAAACAAAACAAAACAAAAAACCACAACTTGGTCTTGAGGTATTGTGCTTTTTACATATTGTTGGATTTGATTTATGTCATATTAAGTATTTTTGCGTCCATGTTCATAGGACAATTGGTCTGTAGTTTTCTTTTTTTTTTTTATATATATTTTTTATTATACTTTAAGTTTTGGGGTACATGTGCATAACGTGCAGGTTTGTTACATATGTATACTTATGCCATGTTGGTGTGCTGCACCCATCAACTCGTCAGCACCCATCAATTCATCATTTATATCATGTATAACTCCCCAACGCAATCCCTCCCTCCTCCCGCCTCCCCATGATAGGCCCCAGTGTGTGATGTTCCCCTTCCCGAGTCCAAGTGATCTCATTGTTCAGTTCCCACCTATGAGTGAGAACATGCGGTGTTTGGTTTTCTGTTCTTGTGATAGTTTGCTAAGAATGATGGTTTCCAGCTGCATCCATGTCCCTACAAAGGACGCAAACTCATCCTTTTTTATGGCTGCATAGTATTCCATGGTGTATATGTGCCACATTTTCTTAATCCAGTCTGTCACAGATGGACATTTGGGTTGATTCCAAATCTTTGCTATTGTGAATAGTGCCGCAGTAAACATACGTGTGCATGTGTCTTTGTAGTAGAATAATTTATAATCCTTTGGGTATATACCCAGTAGTGGGATGGCTGGGTCATATGGTACATCTAGTTCTAGATCCTTGAGGAATTGCCATACTGTTTTCCATAATGGTTGAACTAGTTTACAATCCCACCGGTCTGTAGTTTTCTTATAATATCTTAGTTTGGTTTTGATATAGGGTCATGGTGGCCTTGTAGAATGACTTGAGAAGTGTTCTCTCTTCTTCAATTTTCTGGATAAGCCTTTTAGAATTAGTATTATTTCTTCCTTAAATGTTTGTTAGAATTGACCAGTGAAGTCAGTTGGACCTGGAAGTTTTCTTTGTGGGGTGATTTTTAAATGCAGTTTCAATTTCTTTAATATATGTAAGGTTATTCAGGTTACCTGTTTCTTCTTGAGTGAGCCTTATAATTTGTCTTTCATGGAATTTGCCTATTTCATGTAAGTTGTTAAATCTATTGACATCAAGTTGCTCTTGACATTCTCTTACCCTTTTAATGTCTGTCTTTAATTTATCTCTCTCACTTGTGAAATTGGTAATTTATGTATTTCTCTCCACGTCCCTTCTCCGTTAGTCTGGCTAGTGATTTATCAATTTTATTGATCTCAGAGAGCCAATGTTTGCTTTCATTGACTTAATAACATTTTAAAAATAAATTTTAATTTTTAGAGCAGTTTTTGGTTCACAGCAATATTGAGTAGAAAGTACGGAGTTCTTATATCCCCCGCCACCAACCTTCCCCACTCCAGCATTTCACCCCAGAAGTGGTGTGTTTGTTACAATTGAACCTACACTGATGTATCATTATCACCCAAAGTCCACAGTTTACATTAGGGTTCACTCTTGATGTTGTACACTCTGTGGGTTTTGACTAATGTGTAATGGCATATATCTACCATTATCATATTGTCATACAAAATAGTTCCACTCTCCTAAAAATCCTCTGTGGTCCACCTGTTTATCCCTACCTCCCCGTTAACCTCTGGCAACCACTGATCTTTTCACTCTCTCCATAGTCTTTGCCTTTTCCAAAGTGTCATACAGTTGAAATCATACAGTATGTCACCTTTTCAGATTCGCTTCTTTCATGTAGTAATATATACGTTTAAGGTTCTTGTATGTCTTTTCATGCATGGCTTGATTGCTCATTTCTCTTTAGCGCTGAATCATATTCCATTGTCTGGATGTGCCACGGTTTATTTATCCATTCACCTACTGAAGGACATATTGGTGGCTTCCAAGTTTGGGCAATTATGAATAAAGCTGCTATAAACATAAGGACATACGTTTTCAACTCATTTGGGTCACTACCAAGGAGCATGATTGCTGGATCATATGGTAAGAGTATATTTAGTTTTGTAAGAAACTGCCAAACTGTCTTCCAAAGTGGCTTTACCATTTTGCATTTTACTGATCTCAAAGAACCAGCTTTTGGTTTCATTGACTTTTTTTCTGTTTCTTTTCTATTGTATGTGTATGTTTTTGATTTCCTGCTCATCTATCTTTTCTTTCTTCTCCTTCTGCATACTTCCCTTCAGAAGAGGAGGACACACTTCCTACTTAGGATTAGCTTGCTTTTCTCTTTCTAATTTTTTTTTAACTTTAAGTTCAGGGGTACATGTGCAGGTTTGTTGTATAGGTAAACTTGTGTCATTGAGGTTTGTTGTACAGATTATTTTGTCACTCAGGTATTAAGCCTAGCACCCTTTAGTTATTTTTCCTGATCCTCTCCCTCCTCCCACTCTCCACCCACCAATAGGCCCCAACTAATTTCCTAAAGTGAAAGCCTAGGTCATTGATTTGAGACCTTCTTTTCTAACATTTAGAAGTATATAGTTTAGTGTCCAGATGTTTGGAGATTTTTTTTAGATGTTTTTCTGATTTTAGTTTCTAATATAATTTCATTGTGATTGGAGAATATGCCTTGCATGCTTTGAGATCCTTGAAACTTATTGAGAATATTTTATGGCTCAGAAATAGTCTGTGTTGGGGTGTTGTTCCGTGTGTACTTGAAAAGATGTATATTCTGCTGTAATTTGGTGGTGTATTCTACAAATGTTAATTAGATTAAGTTGGTTGCTAGTGGTGTTCAAGTTTACTATGTCCTTGCTAAGTTTTTGTCTACTAGTTCTGGCATTATTGAGAGATTTGTTGAAATCTCTAACAATAATTGTGGATTTGTCTGTTTGTGCTTGTAATTTTATCAGGTTTTGCTTTAGGCAATTTGAAGCTCTGTTACTAGCTTAGGATTTGTCTTCTTGATGAATTCAACCCTTTAATCATTATGAAATTATTCTTTTTATTCTTAGTAATAATCTACTGTAAGATAGACTTTATCTGATGTTAATATAGCTACTCTAGCTCTCCTTTGATTAGTGTTAGCCCAGTATATCTTTACAATCCTATAACCTTTATGTGTTTTTATATTTAAAATGGGTTTCTTGTAGACAGCATATAGTTGGGTCGTACTTCTTTTTTAAATACAATCTGACAGTCTCTATCCCTTTTAATCAGGAATTCAGACCATTTACTCTTAGTATGATGACTAGTATGGTTAGACTTATGTCTACTGTTGTGCTGTTTGTTTTCTATTTGTCCCATCTGTTCTTTGCATTTTTCTCTCTTTTCTTGCATTCTTTTGGATTGAGAACTTTTTAGTGTTCTATTTTACTTGCATTATTGTCTTAGGAACTTTGCCTCTTTTCTTTTTTAGTGGTTGTCCTAGGATTACATTCTATATCTTTAACTTACACAGTGTTCCTACACATTATATTATACCTCTTCTATATTTTACTTCTATATTTGTTAAAAACCCCACAGTAGATTGTAATTATGGTTGTTTTAAACCATTTTATTTTAAAGATTTGTAAAAATAACAAATATCTTTTATAGTTATCCACATATTTACTCCACTGTGTCTTACTTCTTTGTATAGTTCCATGTTTTTGTTTAGTATCATTTTTCTTCTGCAAAAAATCTTTCTCAACATTTTTTATTTGCGGTTCTACTGGTGACAGATTTTCTCAGTTTTTATGTGTCTGAAAAATTACATCAGCATTTCAGAAAGATATTTTTACTGGATACTGAATTGTAGTGTATCACTTCTGGTTTGGTGGTTGGTTGGTTGGTTAGGAGGACTCGGGACTCAGCATATAGTCAAACTCGTGGTTATGATGTATCACAGCAGAAGGATACAAAGCTAAATTAGCAAATGAGAAAGGTTCATGGGTGAAGTCTGGAGGAAACAAGGCACAAGCTTACATGAATCATCTCCCAGTAGAATCATGCATGATACATTTAATTTCTCCAACAATGAATTGTGACAACACATGTGAATACAGTTGAACAGGAAGCTCATTAGAGACTCAGTGCCCAAGGTTTTTTTTGGAGCTTGGTCAGGTAAGCATCCTCTGCCTAGCATGTAGCAAAATTCTAGTTTCCAAGAAGGAAAGCAGATGTTCAGAATATTGTTTGCATAAATACTTCAGGCACCATAAATCACCCTTATTAGTTAGGGAATGTTAGGAACCCTTTTAAAATTGAAGTTCTTAGACACCAGCCAAGGCCTAACCTTACAAGTAGGCCTTTCTAAGGATAGCACTCCTGAGCCTGCTGTGTTACCTTTTTCCTGCATACTAGGTTGCCTTGTTTTTTCCTTTCTATACTTTGTAGATTTTATTTTATTGTCTTCTGACTCGTATAGCTTCAAGGAGAAATCTGTGATGACTTATCTTTGCTCCATTGAAGGTAATGCACCTTTTTACCTCTGACTGCTTTAAATGTTTTTCTTTATCATTATTTTCAGCAATGTATGTGTGAATGTATGTTTGTGTTTATCCTGCTAGGTATTGCTTGAACTTCTGGGAACTGTGGGTTTGTAGTTTTCAACAAAGTAGAAATTTCTATAGCTATTTTTTCCAGTATTGCCTTACTGTTTTTGTTTTCATGCTTTCATTATGGTTATGTTGATTGCTGACATTGTTACAGAGGTCATTGCATCTTTATTTTTTGGAGGGTGTGTGTGTGTCTGTGTGTGTTTCTCTCTGTCTTCATTTTTGGATAGTTTTATTCCTGTGTCTTCAATTTACTAATACTTTCTTTTGTAGTGGCTAATCTGCTACAAATCTTACATAATAATATTTTTATTTCAAGTATTGTGTTTTTTATATGTAGAAGTTTTATTTGATTCTTTTATGTTTCTTTGTCTCATTGTGTTTGGGTTTTCTCTTATGCTGCTGAGGAAACATTTATTATAGCTATTTTAATGTTCTCATCTCTTAATTTGATCATCTCTTTCATTTCTGGTTCTGTTAATATTGACTGTTTTATTGCTTCTTGATAGGTCTAATAGTTTTCTATTGAATTCTCATTATTTTGAATTTTATGTTATTTGCTGGATTTGGTTGCATAATTTTAAAGGATGTTAGTTTTTTTTTCTAGTGTGCCACTGTTGCTTACAGATAAGTTCGATCCTTTGAAGGCTTATTTTTATGCAGCTTCGGGGAGAATCTAGAGTAGCCTTAAGGACTAATTTAACCTCACTTCTAATGCATGGTCCTTCTGGAGTCACTCATGGCTGCCCTGCTATTCAGCAAGATTTCACCATTTTGGGTAATACAAATTTTAACAATTCCTGGCCCTTTGTGAGCACTGACAGTTGTTTATCTTACAACTCCTGGTAATTTTCTATTTCTTAAGGTTGATTTTTTTTTTTTTTTTTGCTCAGCCTCTTGGGGGTTCAACCTCTACATGTGTAACTTGTGTTCAGCCAAAGATCCAGTAGGACTGCTGTGCATTTTTTGGGATCTCTTTCTGTGTTGATCTCTTCCCTCAGGCATCTGCCCACTCCCCCCACCCCCCCTCCCCGATTCTAGCTCTTTTGGCCTCCCTGAACTCTGATATGTGTCTTTTCAATTCAACAATGTTGCTAGGTTCTTATGAGGTTACCTTTCCCTGTGCCATTGTTTGTAAATTACCTCCAGGCAGAAGCTGAAGCGCCCTCTTATTATTGCCCTTTTAGGGCAACAGTCTGGTATCAGACTTGTGCTACCTTTGTTCAGTGCCAGCAAGTAGTTTCCTCTATTTTGTCCAATTTCTGGTTGTTAGGGAGAAGGATATTTCCAGACCCTCTTTGTCCTTCATACTCAGAAGTGGAAATCTCCCTATAAACATTGCAGACTTTTCCATTTATACCATAAATGTTTCCCTTTTCTGAAGCAACTTTATCCTTGTAATGTGTGAAAATGTCAGTCCTCTACTTTTTTCTTATTATATTCAGAAGATAATAATGTTGCATATGATCAGGATCTCAAACTTCAGATTTTGCTCAGATTTTGTTTCACATTTTTGTATTCACAAAAATCTCCTATGCTGTTGATGAACATCTAGGTATCACTGTGGATCTGGGCTACAAGGAGGATGAGGCAAGTGGGGCACCTAAGGTACAAAATTTAAGGAGACATTCACTCTCATTTGTCAATCCTGTACTTATACTACCTGGAGAGTAAGTGTCTCCTTAAATTTTGTACCATAGATGCCTTGTTTATCTCAGTCTAGTGCAGGCTTTGCAGTGGATATTCCGGACTAAGATCGCTTTTATTACCTAGGGCATTAGTCTCAAACCATGATTAACTAGATCACATATTTCCTTTGGAGTAGGTGTAAGTCTTTTTTACCTTCATAGTTAAATTATTTAAACTTCTCTCTGACCATCTATTTTTTTTGCAGTTGTAATAAAGTCTGATGTAAAATGTCAGTTCCTTAGTATTGGCTGAGAAATGAGAGAAGAAAAGAGTATTCAGGGTAGCAAATACTGTCCCACAAAGCCAAAACCATGTGTACTAAAGCCTTGCCTATTTTTAGTTTAGTCGGCCTTGGCCCTAGAAAACAGTGGCTCTCCCTACCTAGGCCAGATTCCATTAATTCCATGTGGGTTGTTGCCCACTGGGCATGCAGCCGTATTTGCAGTTTGGGAGTCCCAAGTAAGCCTGACTAGGCTTCAAATATGAATCTAGATTTATACTAAGAGGAATTTTAATATGGGTCAGGGACGTGCAGTTGGTCTCTGATGGTGGGAAGAACAAAGTTTTTAATCTTACGTAAAGTATACTCTCTTTGAGGTCTTTGGTTTGTGACCCACTTTTGGATTGCCTTAGGGTGTTCTTGCAGCTGGAATGATAAAGGGATCTCTTTTCTCTCTTCTTAGAAAATAAAGGAGACAGGAAGAAGTACACATGAAGTGATTCATGGAACCATTTGTTTATCTGAACCTGAGCTAAATCTTAGGATAGAAGGGTAAAAATAATTCATTCTTATTATTTTTAGTCCAGATTACCAGGATTTTTCAAATAGGGATGTAGGTATGGGTTCTGGCAGTAATAAACGGTGATTTTACCCAGAATGGCCTCTGTTAAATATCTTCCTCTGGCACTTAAAGTGGTATTTGGTGTCAGTTTAATAGTTCAAAGGTTCTAAAACATTGATCCGGTGTGCAGAAAGTAGCCATTAATCTCATGTTACTACTGCTTTACTCAATTTTCTTTATTTTTATTTTCTTGGGCTTTTCTTTTTTTAAAAAATAAGAAGAATAGCATATTTGTACCATCTGCAGAGCACTTTTATAATGGATTGGGTAAAAATCTCTAATCCAGAAGGAAGATGCTTACATAGTCAAGTCTTTGTAGATACATACAATGTACCTTGAATTACTGGGTGAGGTAATATGTTGTGAAAGAAAATACTGAACTTGGTATTGTGACACTATTCACAATAGCAAAGACTTGGAATCAACCCAGATGTCCATCAGTGATAGACTGGATTAAGAAAATGTGGCACATATACACCATGGAATACTAGGCAGCCATAAAAAAAGATGAGTTTGTGTCCTTTGTAGGGACATGGATACAGCTGGAAACCATCTTTCTCAGCAAACTATCGCAAGAACAGAAAACCAAACACCGCATATTCTCACTCATAGGTGGGAAGTAAACAATGGGATGACTTGGACACAGGAAGGGGATCATCACACACCAGGTCCCATTGTGCGGAGCGGGTAGGGGGGAGGGATAGCATTAGGAGATATACCTAATGTAAATGACGAGTTAATGGGTGCAGCACACCAACATGGCACATGTATACATATGTAACAAACCTGCACGTTGTGCACATGTACCCTAGAACTTAAAGTATAATAATAAAAAAATAAATAAATAAAAAGAAAAAGAAAACAGGCACATGAAAAAAAAAAGAAATTATCTAAGAGAGAACTTTCTCACCCCCAAAATAAATACCCCCCCCAAAAAAATTGTGAACTTGGATTCAAAACAAGCTAATTATAGTCCAGGTTGAACTGCTTGTAGCTCTATGACCTTGAGCAGGCCAGTTAATCTCTTTGAGAGTCACTTTTTTCCATCTGCAAAGTATGTGTATGTATGTGGGAGGTGGGGGAGGATGTGATAAAATCTGCCTGCCTATATATTCATGTCAGTGTGAAGATCATAATAAAGATGTGAAAGCACTTGGGAAATGTGTAAAGAACATATACATACAAATGTAAAAATGATGTTAAGTATTTTATCTCAGTGCAATCAAGTCTTGTTTTTATCTTTGGGACACTGTATATAGTTTCAGCTAAATTTTTTTTTTTTTAATCACTGATCGCTTAGAAAAAGAGAAGTAAAAAGTACATATATTGGAAAATGGATGGAAAACATCAAAGGTTAAAAGTTACCTATGAAAGAATTGACAAAATCTCCTTAGAGTGTGTGTGTGTGTGTGTGTGTGTGTGTGTGTATTAACAAAATTTGAAATTTTTACTTACCTTCTCTTTCACCTCTAGACTTTGAAAATCTGTATCAGATTTTGTGACATATTGTATGTGGATTTTCTACTTTAGATTATCCATGGAAAACTATTTTTTAAAATCAGTCTTGTTGCTCCTTGTTGTCAAAGACAATTCTGGATGTTTTCTCCTGATTGGTATGTTTTCAGTGGAATGCAAACTAATTTAATAAAGCCCTGGTATGTATAATGAGGGTGTTAAATCTGTCAGGACATAAATCACAATGATTGAAATATGAATGTAATATTTTGGTACCTTTGAAACTATTAAATTACTCCCCTATATTACATTAGACCAGTGAGAGAATTCCCTTGGTTGGTTCACTCATTCATTAAACAAATATTAATACCATGCCTACTATTGCCAGGTACTGTTGTATCACATACAATAGTAAATAAAACAGACAGAAGTTCCTGCCTCTGTGGAGCTTACATTCTAACTGAGAGGGAAACTGAAACTAACAGATGAAATATATACTTTATCAGCAAAATACAGGAGGGAAAGGGGATGGTGGGAGTGTTGGAAGGCATGGGGATTGGAGGAGGGCAGGCCTGGGAAGGATTGTGACATTTGATTGAAGACCTAAAAGGAATCTATACAGATATCTCAGGAAAGAACATTCCTGTTCTAAGGTATAGCAAGGGTTAACAGATTTGAGGAAAGTGTGTGCCTAGTGTGTTCAAGGAACAAGAAGGAGGCCAGTGTGACTGAAGTACAGTGAGCATGGAGTATTAGGCTGGTGCAGACATAATTGCGGGTTTTGCATTGCTGAAATTTGCTGTTTGATATTGGAATACATTCTTAAATAAATGTGGTTATGTTATACGTCATTTTAATGTGCATTTCTCACTTTGTTTTGCTAATGACTTATTACTTGCTGTTTATTTTATATTTATTTTAGACTATGGAAATGATGTTAGACAAAAAGCAAATTCGAGTGATTTTCTTGTTCAAGTTCAGAATGGGTCATAAAGCAGCAGAGACAGCTTGCAGCGTCAACAATGCATTTGGCCCAGGAATTGCTAACAAAGGTACAGTGCAGTGGTGGTTCAAGAAGTTTTGCAAAGGAGACAAGAGCCTTGAAGATGAGGAGTCTAGTGGCCGGCCATCAAAAGTTGGCAATGACCAGTTGAGAGCAATCATCGAAGCTGATCCTCTTACAGCAACACTAGAAGTTGCTGAAGAACTCAACATCGACCATCCTACAGTCATTCGGCATTCGAAGCAAATTAGAAGGGTGTAAAAGCTTGATAAGTGGGTGCCTCATGAGCTGACTGAAAAAAAAAATTGTCATTTTGAAGTGTTGTCTTCTCTTTGTGCAACAACAATGAACCATTTCTCGATCAGACTGTGACATGTGATGATAAGTGGATTTTATATGACAACCAGTGATGGCCAGCTTGGTGGTTGGACCGAGAAGAAGCTCCAGAGTACCTCCCAAAGCCAAATGTGTACCAAAAAAGTTCATGGTCACTGTTTGATGGTCTGCTGCCGATCTGATCCACTACAGCTTTCTGAGTTCCAGCGAAACCATTACATCTGAGAAGTATGCTCAGTAAATAAATGAGATGCATGGAAAACTGCAATGCCTACAGCCAGCATTGATCAACATAAAGGTCCCAATCCTTCTCCACGATGATGCCTGACAATGCATTGCACAACCAACGCTTCAAACGTTGAATGAATTGGGCTACAAAGTTTTGCCTCATCCGCCATATTCACCTTCTCACCAACTGACTACCACTTCTTCAAGCATCTCAGCAACTTTTTGCAGGGAAAATGTTTCCACAACCAGAATGCAGAAAAAGCTTTCCACGAGTTTATCGAATCCCAGAGCGCGCATTTTTTTTTTTTTTTTTTTTTGAGACGGAGTCTTGCTCTGCCGCCCAGGCTGGAGTGCAGTGGCCGGCTCTCAGCTCACTGCAAGCTCCGCCTCCCGGGTTCACGCCATTCTCCTGTCTCAGCCTCCTGAATAAATGGGACTACAGGCGCCCGCCTCGTCGCCCGGCTAGTTTTTTGTATTTTTTAGTAGAGACGGGGTTTCACCGTATTAGCCAGGATGGTCTCGATATCCTGACCTCGTGATCCGCCCGTCGCATTTTTATACCACAGGAAGAAATAAACTTATTTCTCATTGGCAAAAATGTGTTGATTGTAATGTTACCTATTTTGATTAATAAAGATGAGTTTGAGCCTAGTTATAATGTAATGATTTAAAATTCACGGTCCAAAACTGCAGTTACTTTTGCACCAACCTAATAAGATTAAAACCAGTAGAGTTGGGTATTTTGAGAGCCATGTATTTCAAGGATGGAATTATTGTTTGTGTCAGCTCTGCTCACAGGTAAAATAAGAGGAAGTCAGAGAATCGATTGTTGTGTTTAGCAATGTGGAAGACATTGGTGACCTTAAATAAGGGCAAGTTGGTAGACAGATGGGATGAAAAGCTTGGTTGGTATGGATTCAGGAGAAAATGGGAGATGTGGAGACAGTGAGTATAGACAACACTTTTGAGTTTTGTTGTAAAGGGGGAACTAGGCACATTTGGTGTGTAGAGTTAAGAGAGTGGGCTTTAAAAAGTTTTTTGGTTCTATATTTAGTGTGATAGGAATAATCCAGTAGAGACGGGATATTTGACAATGCAGTAGAAGGAAGAGATAATTGCTGCATCAGTTTTCTTGAATAGGTGGGAAATAATCGGGATTACCTTTAGTTTTCCAAAGTGACCATTATATTTATTTTTGCTTATAACTCACATTCTTCCCTTTTAAAGAACATCAGTGCCTGAGCCTTTTTATATACAAATCCTTTCTTATGTCTGTACCTTATCCCTCACATGTTTACTTTTTTCTTTTTTTAAAAAAAAACCCTGCATGTGGCATTCAAACACATGTATACTTTTATCAGAGCCCCTAAAATACTTTATTACATTTATTTACATGTCTCACCCATTACTGGATTGTCAATACCTTGATCTATCTTATAACTCAACTATTGGTTCTTTGACTGCAGTGTTTTTATTCATTGCTACATGCCTATATTAGTTACCTATTGTTGCATAACAAATTACTTTAAAACATACCCACTCAAAACACACATTTATTATATTGCAGTGAGTCAGGAATCCAGGAACAGCATAGGTGGTGGGTCTCTTACAAGGTTATGAACCAGTGTGTTGACAGGGCCTGAAGTCTCATCAGAAATCTTGATGTGGAAGGATCCATTTTCTGTGTCACTCATAAGATATGTTTCATTTCTTCTCAGGCTGTTGGCCAGTGGTCTCCCTTGGACTCATGCCAAATGGACCCATAGCGCATCTGACAGTATGGCAGTTGACTTAGAGCAAACAAGCAAGAGGGCAAGAAAAAGTGCCAGCAAAAGAGAGTCCTAGCAAGAAGGACATCACAATTTTTATAACCTAATCACAGAAGTGACATTCCATCACTGTTGCCATATTTTCTTTATTTTTTAAATTGAAACAGAGTCTTACTTACTATATGGCCCAGGCTGATCTTGAACTCCTGGGCTCAAGTGATCCTCCTGCCTTGGCCTCCCAAAGTCTTGGGATTATAGGCATGAACCACCATGCCTGGCCAATATTTTCTTCTTCATAAGCAAGTCACTAGGTCTAGCCCACACTTAAAGAGGGTTATACAACATGTGACTATGAGAAGGCGGGGATCACTGCAGGGACGTATTAGAAGTCTGCCACCTTGTCCCCAAACTCTGAAACTACAAAAATGCTTAACTGGTTGGATGAATTAACCTTTTTCCAAGCACCCTCATGACTGGTAGTGTACATTTGTAAGAGGACTGGTCAAGGGTAAGAATTCGGTTTGAGACTGTATACAGAATAACTTGATACTCAGGGATTATTTCAACTGTTTCTTGTTTCCTTAATGATTTGCTTTTATGAAACAATGTTAATGAAAAGTTCAGGTCATTTTGTATCTTCAGGAGCTAAGCAAAACTAGGAATGCTATTCAAGAAAATCAGAATACATGCAGTATATTTTAATAGGAATTCTAGAAATAATCTGATAGCAAGCTGTATTTTGAGATAATTCAAGCTTCCAGTCATTCCTAACTTATACCCTTGTATGACATGTATGAGCATAAGGATATATAAAAAGCTGTGCAATTGAAATGTAGTTGAATTTGATATCTACTATAAAATAATCTTTATAAAAGTAAGATTTTAACAGGTAGGAATAAGCATCATCAGATCATGGATTTCAATTTTTTTGCATAGTTTAAATGTTGAGGTGATTTAATCTTTTGAAGAAAACTAAGGAATCTCATCCTACACTTATAAAATGTTAGATATTAGAAATAACTTGTCCAATCCTATATTTTTATAGATGAGGAAATGGCTACCCAGTGATGTACCCAAGCTTTCTGGTGGCACAGTCAGTGGCAGATCCCAGGCCTCCTGACTCCATTCAGTGCACTGTACCATGCCTTAAACCATACTGGAGCCACTTGGGGAGTTTAAAAACTTTTGTGCTTGTCTTATCCCCAGACCTTCTGATTTAATTGGTCTGGGTTGGAATTTGGTCATTAGAAGTTTTAAACACTCCCCAGGTGATTCAATGTTGCATCATAATCTGGGAACCTCTACTCCATAGAGAATTAGTGTGCTTAAGGAATTGGAACTAGAGTGAAATCAGTAGTACAGACTTCTATCCGTTATGATTCCTCAATCACTTATTTGGTTGGGTTTTATCAGAGTAGTAAGAAAAATTTTTACATTGAGAAATAATTAAGATATATGCTGAGCAAAGACTTTCTTAATAAAACTGTCCTTTCACGAGTATTTTGTGAGATAGCCCGTGACAAAATTTTTCCTAATCATGAACTAGGAGAACAATTTTTTTACACTAATTAGGCAAGGAGAAAGTTTTCTGCCATCTGTGTTGTGGCATGCTCTGCTGTTGTTTTAACTAGATAAAATTCTAATTACTGTTAAACAGATCGTTTATGAGGTTGTTTTTAATAATTTAGAGCAAGTGTATAAATATAAAGAGGCAAAGAAATGGTTCCAGATTTAAAAACAAAATACATCTTCTTTAAATCAGAATTTGACACACTGGGTTGTATAATAACACATTTCGGTGTGGGTCCTTGGTACTGCAGTGTTGCAAGGAATATGAAATTTGCAGTTTGGTTATAACTATTCTGTTGTGTCATTTTATACTTTTGGATATAAAGCTGACCAAACATTCTAACTAGAAAATACTAATTCATGATTGATAAGTGGCATTTTGTTTCTACATATTGTTCTTTTAAACAAGGTCTTTCCTTGATAATGACAGATGCAGAGAATATGAAGTAGAAGAGGTAAGAATAGGAGATTATGATTAGATCAAAGCATTTCAGAAAGTTAAATCTTTTATTGAACCAGTATCAGGGTGATGACAAGAAAAGCTATATATTTGGGTTGCTAGAATAGAAGCGATAAGGGGCATATTAGTTTTCTATTGCTACCATCATAAATCAATACAAACTTGGTAGTTTAAACAGAAAGTTTTTTAATCTTACAGTTCTGTGAGTCAGTAGGCCAATCCAGGTCTCATTGGGTTAAAATAAAAATTTCAGCATGGCTGTGTTCCTTTCTGGAGGCTGTAGGGCAAGATCAGTTTCCTTGCTTATTCCGGGTTTTGGTAGAATTCACTTCCTTGTGGTTGTAGCACTGGGATCCTTGTGGTTGTAGCATTTGTCTTGATCAGAGCCCTTTCTAGCACCTACATTCCACCCTCATTCCCTGGCATGTGGCCCTCCGTCATCTTCAAAGCCAGTAACAAAGGTCAAGTCCCTCTCAAGCTTCCAATATCTCCTTCTCCTTTGATTTAAACTCTCTGATCCACCTTCTGTCTTCCTCTTCCACTTTAAAAGCCTCATGTGATGAGATTGGGCCTACCTGGATAACACAGGATAATCTCTCCCATCTCAAGTTCCTTAACCTTAATTACAACTGCAAGTCCCTTTTGCCATGTAAGGTAACTTAGGTTCCAGTGTTTAAGGGCACAGACATCTTTGGAGGGCCACTGTTCTGCCTGTCAAAGAGAGCTAGATCACTGGAGTCAAGGAAGCCAAGTGTCAGCACTGACATAGCTGTTGAAAGTCTTCATTTATACAACAAAAATTTTTTTAGTGCTTGCTATGTCTAGTCATTGTAGTAGGCGCTGGGGCTATTGTGGTAAACAAGACAGACATAGTATCTGCCGTTGCGTGTCTAGCAGTGTACTTATAAAAACAAGCAAAACATATAGTATTGCTTTATAAATAATTCTTCATGTGTTCCATATTTATGTAAGCTCTTTGAAAGCCAGTACTAGTGTTCTTTGTTTTGGCTCTTTCCTCATCCCGTCACTACAATAGTGTTTTACATACTAGATGCTTAACAGATACTGCTAACAAAGGCTTACTTTGTTTTTTCTTTGCATTGAGTTAGGAACCTCATTTATCTCTCTTTTTTTCTATTTTCTGCTTCAAAAACAGTGAGGAATTTTGAGTTCAAAAATCCAGACTTAGAGGACAATTTAAGATTTAATCAGATACCCACTGAGGAATTTTTAAAAAGGCCTTAAGAGTGGCCATGCACTCCATTTTACTTTTCTTGCTGAAGACTCTAAAGTGCTAAAGGCAGCTCTGTTTTGCTTTTTCCTCCTCCTCCTCCTATTATTATTATTACCGTTATTTTTGAGTGTCTGGCTCTGTCACCCAGGCTGGAGTGCATTGGTATGAGCACAGGCTCACTGTAGCCTTGACCTCCTTGGCTCAAACAGTCTTCCTACCTCAGCCTCCCAACTAGCTGGGACGACAGGCACACTGTACCACATCTGGCTGATTTTTAAATCTTCTGTAGAGATGGAGTCTCACTATATTGCCCAGGCTGGTCTTGAGCTCCCGGGCTCAAACTATCCTTCCACTTTGGCCTCCCAAAATGATGGGATTACAGGCATAAACCATGCTTCCCAGCCTTGCTTTCACCTCCTAGATTCAATAGTCAGAGAGTACTTCCCAATTAAAAAAAAAAAAAATCAGCAGTTGCTTTAAACCAGTATTCACCTATAGTGAAGAACTGCCAACTTGGAAGCAAATGAAAATAAATTTCTCAATATGGCTTTTATGAGATAGATAGACTTTTAAAATAATGGAAGAGATTTACTATCTATTGTTCACTGCTCTTAGAGCTTCTATCTTCCTTGTATACAATTCTCCCACTGTGTGCCGAGTGTGAGTCTACTCTTCATGGAAAAACTGCAGTATTCTTACCAATTATTAAATGCCTTCTAAAGACAGTTATTCGTAGTTTTTTTAGTGATAGTCGTGGTTACAATTCTGTATCATGTAGTTTCCCACTGTAGCAATAGGGAACTTTAGTAATAGTGGATTGGAGTAAGCATAGGTATATGAGATTTATAGACTATACAGGCATTTATTTCAAACTTCGCCATCATAGAACTTTTTATCAGAACTATTAGCAAGTGGCTAAATATACTTGCAACACAGGTTTGGGCTACAGAGTGTAAATGTCACATGAGGCCTTCTTAATTTCAGTACATACCAAGTTCTCCATCCCAAATTCCTTCTTGATTCTTTGACAATTTAACATTATTTGTGGATAATTTCTTATCCTGACCTTTTATGTTTCTAAACGAATAGCCTAAATATATTTTATATAAAACTTCATTTCTGAAAGAAGAACTTTTGGAATGAGTGGAAAGTTCATTTGATTTGCTTAAGTGTAGAGATGGCTATTGTTATATTTAAGTTTGGATGATATTAATTTGGGTGAAGGAAAGTAGTAGCTACTTTTATAGAGGTAGGTGGTTTAATGTACTATATTTATTTATTTATTTATTTATTTATTTATTTTGAGATGGCGTCTCGCTCTGTCGCCCAGGCTGGGGTGCAGTGGCCAGATCTCAGCTCACTGCAAGCTCCGCCTCCCGGGTTCACGCCATTCTCCTGCCTCAGCCTCCCAAGTGGCTGGAACTACAGGCGCCCGGCTAGTTTTTTGTATTTTTCAGTAGAGACGGGGTTTCACTGAAACCCCGTTTCATCGAGATCGATGGTCTCGATCTCCTGACCTCGGGATCCACCCGTCTCGGCCTCCCAAAGTGCTGGGATTACAGGCTTGAGCTACCGCGCCCGGCCTAATGTACTATAATCTTTAAAATGTTACTAGGTAATGTTGATTTCTGTGAACTTAGCATTTCAGTGGCTAGTAAGGTAAAGCATCCTGTTGGGTTTAGTTCATATGTAAAAATTCTTATTGGCAACTTTTGAAGAGAGCTGGAAGTTTAACTCTAAATAGTGTAATCCTAATTAACTGAAGTTTTCTTGATTATTTGAAAAAGACAGGGGAAAAGACTCCTGTGTTGATGGACATTAAATATAGTAGTGACTTAAACACGTGCACTGCTACAGAGAGAAGAGGCAGGAAATTTACTGACCTATTGAAACTTTTGACAGGTGCAGTACATCTTTGGAAGTCAGATTTTGATTATTATTAATAAAACAGCCTTTGTTTAGTAAGTTGAACATCGAGTGAGAAGATTACATGGAGCAGTAAGCATACAGATTTGCAATAGGTACTCCATTCAGTGGGTTTTAATGAGTGTCAAAACTAAACTGACCTTAGTGAATTATAGCTACTACACACACATAGCTTCAGTTAGAAAGGATATAGTACCAGGTAATGACATCAGTTTTTACAAATGTGTTCCTGGGGAAAATAACCTAAATTCTTGAAGCAGATCATTTAACTTATAATTGGATGTAATATTATGAGAACAAAAGGCCTTAAGGCAAAAACTGTTCCTTATGGAGGCTTTTTGTTTTTCATTTGAAATTAGTACAATTGCTGATCGACTTTTTAAAAAAAATCTCATATTCTTTTAAATATAATAATCTGAGGGTGTTGCTGAATTTAGTAGCACAACTGAGAACAACAGTATCCTTAAAAACAAATAATCGAGTTTAGGTTAATTGGAAATAGTTGGCTAAATACGACTTTTAAAAATAATACCTAAAGTACATGTAGGAACCAGATAGATTAAATAACGTGATAAAAATGTTCAGAAGAGGTAGTACCTTTATACTTAGTTTTTAAAAATTTAAATTCCTGTACTATGTAGATTTTAATGTTTTGTGACCACATGCATGTATAGTATAGTAATAATTCACTGTAAGCTTGTGTACTGTATTAGTTGAAGTACGATAAAGAAATTCTTGCGGAAGAGTAGAATTACTTCTGAAATACTGTGTTTTCCAGCTTGCATTCCTCATCCTACTTATTCACTTATAAAGTGATTATTTTCTCCCTGATAGAGAAAGTAGAAACAAATGACTGTTTTACTTTTTTTTTTTTTTTTGAGATGGAATCTCTGTCACCCAGGCTGAAGTGCAGTGGTGTGATCTCGGCTCACTGCAACCTCTGTCTCCGGGGCTTAAGTGATTCTCGTGATTCAGCCTCCTGAGTAGCTGGGATTACAGGTGCGTGCCACCACACCCAGCTAGTTTTTTTTTTGTATTTTTGGTAGAGACAGGGTTTCACTATGTTGGCCAGGCTGGTCTCAAACTCCTGACCTCAGGTGATCTGCCCACCTTGGCCTCCCAAAGTCCTGGGATTACAAGCATGAGCCACCTTGCCTGGCCTGTTTTACTTTTTATTTTCAGAATGCTTATTATGCAATGGAAGTAGAATTAATCACATTCCTCTCCCTGACCAATAATGTGGAATTCTCTACTGACTGTGAGTGAGTATTTTTTTTAAATCTTTAATGAAAGTTCTTTTATGATACCACTAAACAGATATCAGAATTTACTTTTCAATTAGGTGGGATAGTGGTGATGAGCAGATTAGACTCCTTTGCAGATGATACATTGCTTAGGGGAACTGACATTTAGACCATTGATCCCTCTAGTGATTTACATGTCAGGACTGAGCTATTTGTCACTTGCTGTATCTTAAAAGTAGGTAGAATAAACAAGAGGATTTTTACAGACTATAAGATCCAAACTAAATAATCCTGAAAAGGCCTTTATGATTTAAAAGTCTGTTAAGTATCATAAATTTTATTTTTTTAAATGAACATGCAGTAAAACCTTTTCTGTGTATAGTTGATATATTTCAACATGTGTATAGATTTATCTAACCACCATCACAGTCAATATCCAGAATAGTTTTCTTAGCTCAAAAACTACCTGGTGTTATCCCTGTGTAGTTGTGTTCCCTCCCTACCCCTCAATACCTGGTAACTCTGCCATTTTACTTTTTGTCTTTCCAAAAATGGTCATGAAGTGGAATAATAGAGCATGAAGCCATTTAAGACTGTTACATATCCATTTACTCAGCATAATGCCTTATAAGATTAATATAAGTTGTTCTGTGTATTGATATTTTACTCCTTTTTATTACTGAGTAGTATTCAGTTGTATGGATGTACCACAGTTTGTTTATAAGTTTATTAATTGGAGGACATTTGAGTTGTTCCAGTTTTTAGCTATTTTAAATAGAGCTTCTATAAACATTTGTCTATAGGATTTTGTGCGAATGAGTTTTCATTTCTGTTGGGTAAAAATACATAGGTATGGGATTGGTGGGTCATATGGTAAGTGTTTATTGTCAAGAAATTGGCAAACTTTTCTAAAATGGCTATACCAGTTTGTATTTCCCTCAGTAATGTATGAGTGTTCTAGTTGTTCTGCACAGTTGTCAGCACTTGGTATAGTCAGTCTTTTTCATGTTAGCCATTCTAATAGATTTGTAGTGGTACCTGATAATGAATTTCATTTTCACTTTCCTGATAGCTAGTGATGTTGCACATTTTGTCATATGTTTTATTATATTCTCTTTGGTGAAGGATCTATTCAGGTCTTTTGACCATTAAAAACAACCTTTTTATTTTGGAAGAAGTGTAGATGTATAGAAGAGTTACAAAGATAATACAGAGTTCCTTTATATTCCTCACACAGCTTGACATAATAATAACAATTTACAAAACCTAGTGCATTTTTCAAAATTAAGAAACCAATGTTGGTACCTTACTACTAACCAAACTCCAGATTCCAAACTGAGATTTTGCCAGATTTTCCGCTGGTCTCCTGTTCTCAAATCTATTCCAGGATTACATGGTACATTTGTCATCTCTTCCTAAATCTCCTGTAGTCTATGACAGTTTCTCTGCCTTTCTTTGTTTTTCATAAACTTGATAGTTCTGAGTACTAGTACCAGTCAGATATTTTGCAGAGTGTCTCTCAATTTATGTTTGTCTGATGCTTTTCTTGTGATTAGACAGAGGTGATGAGTTTTAGGAAAGAATACACAGAGGGAAATGTCCTTTTCCTCACATCTTATCAAAGTGCATGATGACAGCATTACTTGGCTAAGGTACTGTTTATCAGATTTCCTCACTGTAAAGTTGATATTTTTGTCTTTTTGTATTATATTCTTTAGAGATGAGTTGCTAATTTCAGCCCACAATCAAAAGGGTGGGATATTGTTTCATCTTATGGATAGGGTATATCTATATGTTATTAAGGTTTCTTCTGTAAGTAAGCCTTGGTCCCTTCTCTTCCATTTGTTTATTCAGTCATTTATATCAATATGTATACTTATTTTATACATTGGCTTATAATTCAATACTATGTTATTTTGTTGCTAAAATTGTTCCAGTATTGGTCCCTGTATTCCTTTGACATGTCCCATCCTTTTCTTTTTTGAATACTTCCTTAATTTATGGTACTACAAGATACTCCAGGCTTATCATATATTTTCTCTGCCCTACCCCTAGAATCAGCCATTTCCACTTAGGAGCCCTGGTTTCTTGTATTGGAGAATTGTGTTTAGATCCTTTGTCTCTCTGGTACTGGATATACTTGTTGATACAGGGGTATCACCATTTCAAGGCCTTCTCAGAGAATAGAGCTAGGAAATAATACATTTATATATTAATCATGTATTTATGTACATCTATAATTGTTTCTGTACCTATTTGTATTATATATTATGCTGTATATATAATATATATTAAGTTCATACTGATGTCTGTGACTAATCCAGTACCACAGGGTTCATTCTAGGCTTCCCCACTTTGCTTCTGTAACTTTCCTTTCTAACAGAAACCTGGCCTTGATCATCCGTTTACTTATTTGTTCCATCTCAGTAAAGCAAGTTCACAATTGTTAACCAGTACCCCTGTGAGAAATAAATTTACCCTACCCCGTTTGGCTGGGTTATTCCATTCGTTTATAATACAGCCAGATTCATTTGTCGTGGACTGCGATCTATCTTAAAATTCCCCCAACATCTTAGTTGATTTTTTAAAATTTGCATACATTAAAGTTCAGTCTTTGTGATGTGCGGTTCTGTGGGTTTTGACAAATGCACAACGTCATGTATACACTACCTCAGTGTCATACAGAACGACCTCATCACACTAAAAAATTTTTCCATGCATCCCCTTTGTAGTCAGCCACTACTCCATACCCCAGCTCCTCTCCTGACAACCAAAATCTCCTGTAGTTTTGGATTTTCCATTGTGTCATCTGAATGCAGTCATATAATAACATTGTTTTTGGATCTGACTTCTTCCATTTAGAAAAATACATTTAAGGTTTATTCATATTCATGCATCAAATACTTCAGTCCTTTTCATTTCTGCATAGTATTCTATTGTAAAGGAATACCACAGTTTGTTTATCCATCCACCTGGACATTTTGGTTGCTTTCAGGTTTTGGTGGTTATGAATAAAGCTTCATTAAATATTGGTGTGCAGGTTTTTGTCTGAATACAAGTTTTCAGTTCAGTTTAGTAAGTATCTAGGAGTTTGATTGCTGTGTCATATGATACATGTATACTTAGCTCTATCAGAAGCTGCCAAACTGTCTTTCAAGTGGTTGTGCCATTTTTTATTTCCACCAGCAATGAATGAGAGTTCCTATTGCTTGTATCTTTAGCAGCATTTGGAATTACCAGGTTTGTTTTGTTTTGTTTTTGTTTTTTAAGCTATTCTAATCATGTGCTTTTGCTCATATTTAAATTATATTGTTTTCTTACTGTTGAGTTTTGAGTGTTCTATATATTTGTTGGACAGAAGTCCTTTGCTCCATAAGTGATTTGCAGGTATTATCTCCCTGTCAGTAGCTTGTTCTTATGTTATCTTAAAGATACCTTTCCAGAGCATAGATGTTTAATTTTGGTGAAGTCCAATTTATAACTTTTAATTTTATGGATTATGTTTTTGGTGTCATATCTAAGAACTCTGCTTAACTTCAGGTAACAAAGATTTTATTCTTCTTTGTCATTTTTTGGGTACAAGTTTTACAGTTTTATATTTTACATGTAAGTTTATTTTGAGTTAATTTTTGTATAACATGAGGGTTTAGGTGAAATTTTATTTTTTTTCTTTGCATGTGGGTGCACAATTGTTCCAACACCATTTGTTGAAAAGATAATCCTTTCCTCATTGTATGCCTTTGAACCTTTGACAAAAATCAGTTGACCCTGTTTGTGTGGATATATTTGTGAACACTCTATTCTTTTCCATTGATTGATGGATCTCTTCCTTCAGCAATATCACATTGTCTTGGTAAGTAGCTTAAAGCCTTAAAATTAGGTAGTATAATTCCTTCAACTTTATTTCTTTTAAAAATAGTTTTATTTTCTCTAGTTCTTTTGCCTTTCCATAATAATCTTAGAATCAGCTTGTCTATAACTACAAAAAATCCTGGAATTTTGATTGGAGTTGCGTTAAATTTCTAGACCAGTTTGGGGAGAATTGACATCTTTATGATATTGAGCTTTCTGATCTATGAACACCGGGTATCTTTCTACTTACTCAGATTTTCCTGATGCATGCATCAGCATTTTGTTATTGTTAGCATATAGCTCTTGTACATGTTCTAATGGTTTTGTACTCAACTATTTGGTTTTTATGGAGCTATTTTGAGTGTTATTATTTTTAAATTTGAGGGTTCCAAATTGTTCATTGTTAATGTACAGAAATGTGATTGATGTTGACCTTTTTCCCCCAATCTTTGTCTCTGTTTAGATTGGATCATTTTTATTCATCGTAGTAAGTTCACTGACTTTTTCTTCTGTCATCTTCATTTGGCTATTGAGCTCATTTAGTGAGTTTTTTATTTTGGTTATTGGTATTTGTCCGCTTCTAAAATTTCCATTTGGTTCTTCTTTTATCTTCTGTTTTTTTTTTTTCTGAGTTTATCCCTTTGTATCAAGAATGTTTGCACTCACTTGTTAAAGCATTCTGTAATAATGGCTCTAAATATCTTTAATATCTTAGATAATTTCAACATCTTTGTTTTCTTGATGTTGGTATTTTCCCTGTGCAAGTTGAGTTTTTTTTGATTCCTTGTATACCTAGTAATTTTGGATTATATCCTGGACATTTGACTATTATGTTAGGAGACATTGGATCTTGTTTAAATACTATGCAGAATGTTGATATATTTGTTTTAGTAGGCAGTCAACCCAGTTAGATTCACACTGCAAATTTCTGTGGGTTGTAGTTACAGCATCAGTTTGATTTTGAAAGCTTTTGCCATATTACTTGGTTCTGTCCCACCTGTGTACCACCTATTGCCAGTCTGGAACTTGAGGGGTGGTCTGTTCCATAATTCGCAAAGTCTGTGGTGTTGCTCGCCCATGTTCCTTGTCTGTGATCTTCCAGTAATTTCTAATTCTACGTGGCTTCCCTTTTCTGACCAGAAAGTGAGTCTTTATCCCTCTTTAATGTTCACTCCCTGCAGCTGTGCCCATATTCAGGGCCAAGTGGCAGGAGGACAGAGAGAGAAGCAAAAGGGATTCACCACATCCTCTTGGGAGCACAGCTTCTGTGATCAGAGAGGTAGATTACCTCTCTCAGAGTTTTGGTTCATAATAACCTCCATTGCCACGGCTGCCACAGCTGTGATGGGTGGCTGGTCTTGAGAGAATAAAGAGAGAAAAAAAATGGGGGAATTTGCACACTTTCTTGTGAGTCTTAGGAGACCCCTTTCCCTCTCCTCGAGCCAGAGGTAGAGGGGTTCTCCTGAAGCTTTCCATTTGGGCTGTATTATGTTCAGTCTGGATGAAAGCAGAGGGGGAGATAAATGGTAAACCCGTGGTTGCTTCAGTGGTACATCAAATTCTGGTTGTCTTAATCTGCCTGCTACTGTTACTTTTCCAAGTTCCCTAGTAGTTGTTCCATGCATTCTGTCCAAGTCTTATAGCTACATTAACTTACTGGCATGTGATTACCCTATCTTATCTGGAACTGGAAGCTGACTTAAGGTTTTCAATTTTGTTTCTCTAGGAATTTGACAAGAAACTGAAGTTTTGATTCAGATACATTTTGAATTGAAACCAGAGATGTACTAGAGTTTAGATTCTTTCATTTGATTAAGGTAAGATTGTTTGATAAAATTTAATCATACCCTTACTATGTATGCATTTTTAGACATATTTTAATGTGTATTTTATTAACACATTTAAATTTCCCAGTCTTATCTGAGATTCTGACCTCAGGAAATATTTTCATGGTTTCTTTACCACTTATGTAGCTAATGTTCCTTGAAACAACTACTAGATTCAAGGGAAACGTGATTATACATTCGCTGGAAGTGTTATATACTGATATCAAATCTGTTTGCCTAGAGCAGGAGTCAGCAAACTATGGCCTACCTATTTTGGTAAATAAAGTTTTATTGGAACACAGCCACACCCACTTAATACATATTGTGTGTGGCCATCTTAGCACTACATTGGCAGCGTTTTTAGTTGGAACAGTGTGTGTGTGGCCCAGAAGCCTAAAATCTGGCCCTTTTAGGAAAGTTTGCCAACCCTTGGCCTAGAAAACTGAAGCAGGGTATCTTATTATGCTATGTAATTATAGTACATGAAATGGTAGCTAACTGATTTTAGTTGTCAGTAAGACTTGTTGTATGAAAACTTATTAGAGATTTAAATATGCATGTAAGTATATGTGCAGATACAAGAACTCTTAATTTCTTGAAGTGAAGGGTCTGTATTATTTCTTAGAGGAAGTGCTAGTTTTCTGAAGTAATTGATTTTTAAAATAAGACTTAATGTTGTTAGCAGTTAAATACTAAATGCTTATTTTTTAAGTAGAAGCCTTCATTTTGCTTAGATTATCAAAAATAAAAGTTTATATGATAAAGGTCAAGCTTGTTCCCATTCTAAAAACTATTCACACAAATGTATTTAATTATATTTGTCTCTACTACTAAGTTTAAACTGAACAAATAACATTTTGAGAGTGATGATTGTGTGTGTGTGTTTTTTTGTTTTTGTTTTTTTTTGTTTTTTTTGTTTTTTGAGACGGAGTCTCGCTCTGTCGCCCAGGCTAGAGTGCAGTGGCCGGATCTCAGCTCACTGCAAGCTCTGCCTCCCGGGTTCACGCCATTCTCCTGCCTCAGCCTCCCGAGTAGCTGGGACTACAGGCGCCCGCCACCTCGCCCGGCTAGTTTTTTGTATTTTTTTTTTTTTAGTAGAGACGGGGTTTCACTGTGTTAGCCAGGATGGTCTCGATCTCCTGACCTCGTGATCCGCCCGTCTTGGCCTCCCAAAGTGCTGGGATTACAGGCTTGAGCCACCGCGCCCGGCCGATTGTGTTTTTAATATCTGTTCCAGTAATGCAAGTGGTTTAGCTTATATAAACTTAAATGAAAACATGGGTAATATAAAACTACATTTAGTGGCTAAAGTTGGAGTTACGTTTCTGTCTGAGATTTAAATGGAAACGCTTACACTTGTTTGTGATTCCTAAAATTATTAGTGTTTAAATAAACATAAGATAGAAGGAGAAAATAAAATTGGAGCCTAGAAAGTCTATAAAATCTTTGCTACACTCCTCAGGAATGTCTTGGCTGAAGAAAAAAAAACATACATTTTAAAACCATGTCGTATTAAATTAGAATTTCCAACCAATATCATAAAGGAATTTCTCTGTTCAGGGCACCAAAATTAGAAACAAATTATATTTGCTATTTTCCATGTAATTTTAACAAAATAAAGTAAGCTTCTAAAATCTTCATCTCATAAAGAACTATTATTTGATTTGAAAATAGCCTCTTTTATATCCTGCCTAACCTGAAATATATTTGGTTTCCTAATAGACTTGTGTGAGGTATCTTTGCTTGCATTTTTATAAAGCCAGTTTAAAACCTTTAAAATTTACTTTTTAAAGGAAGGAATCTGAAAACTTATCAGAAAGAAAATACTTTGCATCTTTTTGTGCCATCACACATTTTATATTTAGATCAGTATGAATTTAGAATTTGAGTGCTTATACATTTGAATTATGAAAGGTGATAAAATTAAGCTGCAGAAGGGATGGAAATCTTGATAGCTTTAATATGTTAATGAGCCCCACCTTAGCACTGTGTGTGTTTAGCTGTGGAGAGTATCTGATTTGTAAACTAGGACTTATGAATAAAATAATCAATTTCTTATGAATAAGTAAAATTTCCTTTTAAATGGTGGATGATATAAGAAGGTAATGCTAACATTTTTTGCATCTATTAAAATCATATCTTAAGACATCTTTTTTTAATTTCCCTGATTTATATTCTAGTTGTGGTACTTAAAAGTAAAACAAGGGGAAATAAATTCATAGGAAAGTTTATACTTTGATTTTCCCTTTCATATAATCTTAGATTACTTAGATTTTTCTAACTCAGCATAAAAGATTTCATTATAAAAATCAAATACTGAGTCATTGCCAGTTTGATAGTATCATTGAAATTCAATATGTGTACTTTAAAAACAGGCATAGAATTTTTTCTTTAAATTGAATATACTGCTTATCTCTTAAAGTATATGTGACTAGATAAGAAAGGGCCTGAATGGACTTGGTTTGGAATTTTCTCTGTTCATGTCTTTGAAGGTTTTCAGACTAAAAGAGAACGTCAGCTTTTTAACTTTGTAAAACCTGATCCATATTACCACATAGCTGTTAGTTACAGTAGCTGTTTGCAATGTTGAATTTTTGTGATGAGTATTTTTACTGCTAACAATGTGGACATGGGTATTATTTTCATATAACTGTCAGGGCAGTAAAGAAACTAGTTTGGAAGTAAATCTCCAAGATTTATCCTCATAGGAGACAATGTTAAAAATCTTATTTTAACTGACCACTATGGGGTTTTCTTTAAAATGTTAAATAATGTTTTTGAATAATTTGGTTTTTATACCCATTTTATCTTCTACCAAATAAGTTTTTTAAAAACTCAATTTTATCCACATAATTTGCTGTCAAGAAAGGTATACTGCATTTGAAGAAGAGGAATAAAGTCTCTTTTTCTTTTTTTTAAAGCTCTTGAAAAAAATTTATTTTGAAATAATTTTAGATGTACAAATAAGTTACAATGATAATATAGTACAGAGAGTTTTTTCGTATTCATTACTCAGCTTACCCTCATGTTAACATCTTACATACCCATGGTATAGTGATCAAAACTAAATAATCAATAATGATTTACTAAAACTACAGACCTTATTAGAATTTCACAAGTTTTTACCCTAATGTTCTTTTTCCGGGATCCCATATTATAGTTAGTTGTGTTATTTCTTTAGTCTCCTCCAATCTGACAGTTCCTTAGTCTTTCCATGTCTCTCATGATTTTCACACTTTGAAAGACTCCTGGTCAGGTATTTTGTAGAATGTCATTCAATTAGAGTTTCTCTGATGTTTCCTCATAACTAGATGGAAGTTACCGATTTTGAGACAGTATACCACAGAGGTGATATGCCTTTTTCAGCACACAATATCAGAGGTTACATGGTGTCAGAATGTCCTATTACTGGTAATGTTAGCCTCGATCACTTGATTATGGTGGTGTCTACCAGATTTCTCTATTTAAAAGTTAATACTTTTCCCTTAATTAATAAATATTTGGGGGAAAATGCTTTGAGGCTTGACAAATATCTTGTTTTTCCTTAAATTTTTGGCCACTAATTTTAGCATTTATAGGTGGATCTTGCCTGCAGCATCTGTGGTGTTTTAGTGGTGATTTTCTATTCTCCGTATTTCCTCTACATTTATCAATTGTAATTCTTCTGTAATACAGAGTAGTCCCTCCTCACATTTATTTGCTTAATCATTTGCTTATATCAGTGTGAACTCATATTTATTTATTTTATTATCTGGATTAGAATAAAAAATTCTGTTGTTATTTATTTTGTTGCTCAAATTGTTCCAGCTTCGGCCACTGGGAGCACTTTTCAACATGTCATTGTCTTTTTCTTTTCTTTTCTTTTTTTTTATTTAAAGCAATTCCTTACTTTCTGACTTTATGAGACGCTTCAGGCTTATCTTGTGTTTTCCCTGCTCTAGCCCTGAAATCACTTACCTCTCCAAGGAACCCAGGTCCAACTTGTTGGATAATAGTATTTAGAAACCAGCATCTGGGTGCTAGGTATGTTCATTGCTACCAAGGTGTTACTGCTTTTAGACCTTTCAGGGGTCAGAGTTAGGAAATGTATACTGATATGGTTAGGCTTTGTGTCCTCACCCAAATCTCATCTTGAATTGTAATCCGCATAATCCCCACATGTTAAGGGAGAAACCTGGTGGGAGGTGACTGGATCATGGGGCAGTGTCCCCATGCATTTCTTATAATAGTGAGTGCTCATGAGATCTGATGGTTTTATAAGTGTCTGACAGTTCATCCCTTACACACTTACTCTCTTGCCTGCTGCCATGTAAGACATTCCCTTCTGCCATGATTGTAAGTTTCCTGAGGCCTCCCCAGCCATGTGGAACTGTAAGTCAGTTAAACCTCTTTTCTTTATAAATTACCCAGTCTTCGGCAGTTCTTTATAATAGTGTGAAAATGGACGAATACTAATAATATATTAACTCACATACATACATAAATCTATATTTATTTCTGTGTTTACTTTCTGTATACATGCTTAAAATATTAATTCATACTGATACCTTCAACTCTAGTTTTGCACCACAGGGATTATTCTAGTATTTCCCCTTTGCTTATTTGTAATTTCTTTCTCCCACAGTGCGAAACCTGACTCTTATTCTCTACACTGTATTTATGTGTTTATTAGACATATATAGTAGTTGCCAAGTTGCTAACCCATACTCCTGTAAGAAACAAATTTACCAAATAGAATACAGTGTTTGTGTACAGTTGTTTTTGTCTGTATTCTCACATTATCCAGCCAAAATACTTTTTTCCAAAGTTAATTGTCAGGTCTTTTCTTCTGTATATCCCCATCAGTCTACTGTGCCATTTCATTTGTACCACAGTTAGATTCATTTTGTCACAGTTCGCATTCCATCTTGAGTTTCTCTGATACCCTGGTTGTTTGCATTTAATTTGTATACAGTAAAATTCATTCTTTGTGTTGTACAGTCTTGTGGATTTTGAAAAATGCATAGAGTCACATATTTACCAACATCAGTTCTGTGACCACCCACCCCCGCCTAATTTTTTTGTGCTGCCACTTTGTAGTCAGCCTCTCTCCTCAGCCCCAAATCCTGGCAACCCTTAATGTGTGTTCTATCCCTTTAGTTATTAGCCTTTTCCAGAATATCATATACATGGAATCATATAATATGTAGCCTCTTAGGTCTGGCTTCTTTTTAGCAAAATACATTTTAAGTTTCATCCATTTGTTGCATAAATCCTTAGTTTGTATGTTTTTGTTGCTGAGTAGTATTCTATTATAGGTACACAATTTGCTTATTCATTTATCTGTTGAGGGACATCTAGGTTGTTTGCAGTTTCAGTCAATCAGGAATAAAGCTACTATATTTACATAAAGGGTGTGTGTGTGTGTACATAAGTTTTCATTTCACTTGAGTGAATACCTAGGAACGGATTATGGACCTTATTTTAAGTGTATAGTTAACTTTATAAGAAACTGTTAAACTGTTTCCAAGTGAATGTACAATTTTGCATTCCTGCCACCAATATATAAGAATTTTTGCTGCTCTGCATCCTTGTCAGCACTTGATATTGTGCAGTATATTTTTGCCTTTTATCTGTTCTAATATGTGTGTAGTAGCATCTTGTGTTTTTCTGATGACTCATAATGTTGAGCACCTTTTCAGATATCATCCTTATATGTTTGTGAAAAGGTAGCTGGTCTCTTTTATTTCTCTATATTTTCTTCTTTTGTGATCAGCCAGGTAGATAGTCTTTCCAATATCTTTTTGATCAAATTAGCTGCCATTGTCTCTGACTATTTGGCTATGCTTTATAATAAAATAAACATTTTCATATATGAGTTTTGGTTATCTGTACCTATTCCAAGGGAATGTATGTATAGTTTCATATAGCTGAGTATTTGAATAATTTTATTGTTGTCTAAAACTAGATTGCATTATAGGAATCTATCCAAAGATTACATCTGTGACTGAAAAAACATGTAAGACAAGACAAAGTGTAATAAATGCTGCTAGTGCCGAAGATTGGCATTGGGTTGACAAATGTTACTTTAGAAAAATAAATTTTAGGGTCTTTGGTGAGATCTTTTCATCTTTGGGTATCAAATGAGCAAAGAAACCTGATACTCTCTTGGGATATCTGTCAAAGGACAAACTTTGGTGTGTTCTTACAGCTAAGCAGTTAATATTAAGTGAAAGAGATAAGAAATGAGTGTTTTTAAACTTAGGCTACTTTATATAAACATTTAAACTAGCAACTTAAAATACTTAGGACTTATATTTAGTTCTGTCAGAATGGAATGAAGACATAGCAAGTTTCAGTGGTAGTTTTCTACCCTATTTAAGCCTGATATTTACTATTTCTTTTTGTAAAGACCTATGTTTAACCCATTAGAATATGTGTAGGGATGCCACGTTATTTAATTAGGCCTTTCTATTTGTTTGCTGTATAACAAATAGAGAGTTATACAGCAAACTGTATAACTGTTGTATAGTTCTTGCCCTTTTAAGAACTTACTATACGGTGAAACCCCGTCTCTACTAAAAATACAAAAAATTAGCCGGGCAAGGTGGCGGGCGCCTGTAGTCCCAGCTACTCGGGAGGCTGAGGCAGGAGAATGGCCTAAACCCGGGAGGCGGAGCTTGCAGTGAGCTGAGATCCAGCCACAGCACTCCAGCCTGGGCGACAGAGCGAGACTCTGTCTCAAAAAAAAAAAAAAAAAAAAAGAAAGAACTTACTATATTACATAAAATAATATGCCTAGATTTGGAAAATACTATATGCCTTAAAGGATAGCATTACTGTCACATTATGTGGGTAATTATGATTGATTCTGTTCATAATTCTTTTTTTTTTTTTAAGGCGGAGTTTCGCTCTGTCGCCCGGGCTGCAGTACTGTGGCCGGATCTCAGCTCACTGCAAGCTCCGCCTCCCGGGTTCACGCCATTCTCTTGCCTCAGCCTCCCGAGTAGCTGGGAGTATAGGCGCCCGCCACCTCGCCCGGCTAGTTTTTTGTATTTTTTAGTAGAGACGGGGTTTCACCGTGTTAACCAGGATGGTCTCGATCTCCTGACCTCGTGATCCGCCCGTCTCGGCCTCCCAAAGTGCTGGGATTACAGGCTTGAGCACCGCGCCCGGCCCTGTTGATAATTCTAATTAGCTAAGTGAGTTCCCTATTTCAGTAGGAAATTATTTCCTTTTTCAGTAGGAGAAAACCAAACGAAACAGTGTTTTATTTACATATTCAGATTCTGAAAATAACTTCAGTATTAGAAGTCATTACAGTCATTACATATGGGAAGATGACTTTTTCTGCTTTAGAATAAGCATACCTCTTTAAATGTCCTATTTAATAGTGTGATCACATAACTGATATTTCTTTTTTTTTTTTTTTGAGACAGAGTCTCGCTCTGTCGCCCAGGCTGGAGTGCAGTGGCCAGATCTCAGCTCACTGCAAGCTCTGCCTCCCGGGTTTAGGCCATTCTCCTGCCTCAGCCTCCCGAGTAGCTGGGACTACAGGCGCCCGCCACCTCGCCCGGCTAGTTTTTTGTGTTTTTTAGTAGAGACGGGGTTTCACCATGTTAGCCAGGATGGTCTCGATCTCCTGACCTCGTGATCCACCCGTCTCGGCCTCCCAAAGTGCTGGGATTATGACTGATATTTCTAATGGCTAAACCCAGTGTTGTTATTATGATGATGATGACAGTCTTTGATTTAAACCAAAGCCATTATAGAAAGGTCTGCCCTTTCCAATATAAAACTTATAAAACATATATATATAACTTACATTGGATGTAACTTGTGTATGTATAACTTACATTAATGGCTGCTGTAGTCATTGTATATATCTTACGTTGTTGTCCCTTCTCAGGCCCTGTTTGTAAATGAGATGTATTTTTTGTTTGTTTTTTATTGATCCTTATTCCTAGAAATGTAAATGAGATGTAAATAAGACAAACTGTTTTTCAAGCCTTGTAAAAGTCGAAAAATTACTATATGTACATATATTACAAATATATATTTTATTTATTTTTTCCCTTCTCCTGAAAAGCAGAAAAAGAAAAACAGAATGTGGGTTTTATCTGTAAGGCCTTGATAGCAGCCTACTTCCTTGTTTATAGGAGACTAATAAGGTGCACTTTGTGACTTCAATTGAGTATGCTTTAGAACCTGAAACATAATAAAGTGGTACCTGCTAGCAGTTTTGCATGTATGACAGTTGACATTATCAATTTCACTTTCATTGTTGAAATCAGCATTTCTGAAATTGGGGTATTGAGGAAGGATGGAATTTAACTTCTTTTGAACAGCTGTTCTTTGGTCGACTCTGACTCAGGCACTTTGTTTCCTTATTATTTTATTTAATCCTCAAATTTAATCCTCAAAATTTATTTAATCTTCACAATTAGCCTACAAAGGAGGCGTGATTACACACATTTTACAAACAAAATTTATTTGAAGGAACACAGCAGGCTGGGCTCAGTGGCTCATGCCTGTAATCCCAGCACTTTGGGAGGCAGAGGCGGGCAGATCATGAGGTCAGGAGTTTGAGACCAACCAGACCAACATGGTGAAACCCTGCCTCTACTAAAAATACAAAAATTAGCCAGGCGTGGTGGTGCGCACCTATAATCGCAGCTACTCAGGAGGCTGAGGCAGGAGAATCACTTGAACCCAGGAGGCGAAGATTGCAGTGAGCTGAGATTGTGCCATTGCACTCCAGCCTGGGTGACAGAGTAAGACTCTGTCTCAAAAAAAAAAAAAAAAAAAAAGAGAGAATTCACACTTTTATCAACTATGCTGTATCACTTCTTCTAAGATCAGAAAAGTAGGCCGGGCATGGTGGCTCATTCCTGTAATCGCAGCATTTTGGGAAGCCACGGCGGGCAGATTTCTTGAGCTCAGGAGTTCAAGACCAGCCTGGGCAACATGGCAAAACCCCATCTCTGCCAAAAACAAAAATTAGCTGGATGTAGTGGTGCCCACCTATAGTCTCTGCTACCTGGGAGGCTGAGTCTGGAGGATCGCTTGAGCCTGGGAGGCAGAGGTTTCAGAGAGCCAAGATGGAGCCACTGCACTTCAACTTGGCTGCTAGAGTGAGACCCAGTCTCAAAAAAGAAAACAAACAGAAAAAGAAAAGTAATGAGAATTTTTAGAAAATCTCTCTAAACTTAAGCTCTGGGAGGGAAACTAATAATTAGACAAGACTCAAATTTCAACCTTATGTAGTATTTTTCTCAGCCTCACGGGGCTTCACTTTTGGAAAACCTGTTTTATGTGTGTTATATAAGAACTGTCAGCATAATACCTGTTAATGTTAATCATATGGCTAAATATCCATTCGATGTCTTGGAAAAGATTAATAACATTACTGATAATTGTTTTCTTAGAAACAAATTATCTGTGAATCAGAAATAATACACGTATCTGCATTGATGTTAGCAGTAAAAATACTCATCTCAAAAATTTAACACTGCAAATGTAACTTTCTGATAGTCCAGTTAAATACTTAAAATGATACTTAGTATAATATTTGCAAAACAAGTTCATATAGCTAAAAATAATGCTTTTAAACTGTTTTGTCAATAAACTCATTTTATTGTAGATCAGTAAATTCTATTTGCATAGTGATTAAACTGTCTTTATCTTAATGGTATTGATAGTAATGTAATGTTATACTGTGAACATTAATAACTTCATGTAGAATTGTCAGTTGTAAGGGTTTTTCTTAACATTTGTGTTATATTGTCAGTCTTATTGTACATTTATTATAAATTTATCTATGATCCAGTCATTAGTTACTTAGTATTTATTTCTAGCATATTATTGTCAAATCAATAAAATATAGAGCATATTTCAAGGATAATGAAATTGTATGGACAGTTGTTTCGGTATATATAAGCAGTCAAACCGTAGATTTTCTGTCGAAAAGGTGATAAATGTTAGTTGACATTTGGTAAGGAAAAAGTCCAATAATTCAGTATTTCTTTTATAACATCCCAGGGTAAAGTATGTTATAATACTAAGTAGTATATATAAAAGTAGTATCTAGTCTGTGTATTTATTTCAGTGTTATAGGTAGAACAACAAAGTTAGAAAGCTGTAGTGGAAAGCAGAGCCTTTGTAAGTAATCACAAGACTTGGACCTAGTGTTGGTGCAGCCAGAACTAGTTGTGTAACTTTGGACAAGTCATTAAACTCTAGATCTTATTTTGTTTTTGTTATTGTTTACAAATAAACTAGTTGGACTATGGTTTTTAAGATTATTGCCAGTTCTGTGATTCTTTTTTGTTTTCAATTGTTTAAATTGTGTTAAAATACACATAATATAAAATTTACCGTCTTAACTATTTTTAAGTATATAGTTCAGTGGTATTAAATACATTCATAATGTTATGCATCCATTTCCATTACTCTTTCAATCTTGTAAACCTGAAACTCCGTACTGATTAATCAATAACTCCCCAGTTTCCCCTTACCCCACTCCCTGGCAACCACCAATCTACTGTCTGTCTTTATGATTTTGAGTAAGTACCTCATACAAATGGAATTATAGTATTAGTGTTTTTGGTGACTAGTTTATTTCACTTAGTATAATGTCCTCAAGATTCATCTATGTTGTAACATATATCATAATTTCCTTTCTTTTTAAGGCTGAAAAATATTTTGTTGTATATATATACCACATTTTACTTATGCATTCCATTGATACACTCTTGGGTTGCTTGCACATTTTGGCTATTGTTAATAATGCTGCTGTGAACATAGGTGTACCAATATTTCTTCAAGAGCCTGTTTTAAGTTCTTAGGGGATATACTGAGAAGTGGAAGTGTTGGATCATATGGTAAACTCTATTTTTAATTTTTTGAGAAACTGTCATACTGTTTTCCACAGTGGCTGTACCATTTTGTTTTTCTTATTTTTTAAATTTATTTTTCTTTCTTTTACACAAACCTGCACATGTAAGTGGGTGTACCATTTTACATTCTCATCAACACTGCACAAGAGTTCAAATTTCTTTACATCCTTGTCAGCACTTGTTATTTTGTTTTCTGATGGTAGCCATTATAATGGGTATGAGGTAGTATCTCATTGTAGTTTTGATTTGTGTTCATTAATGTTTAATGATGTTGAGCATCTTTTTATGTGTTACTTGGCCAGTTATGTGTATATTCTTCAGTAAAATGTCTGTTCAAGTTCTTTGCCCATTTTTGAATTGGGTCGTTTGCTTTTTGTTGTTGAGTTTTAGAAGTTATCTGTATATTCTGTATGTTAATCCCTTATCAGATATATAATTTGCAAATATTATCTCCCATTCTGTGAGTTGCCTTTTTACTCTGCTGATAATTGTCTTTGATGCACAACATTTTATATTTTTCATGAAGTCCAAATTGTCTTTCTCTTGTTGCTTGTGTCTTTGAGTAATATGCAGGAAAATCATTACTAAATCCAGTATTGTGAAGCTTTTGCCCTGTTTTCTTCTAAGAATTTTATAGTTTTAGAATTTATGTGTAAGTCTTTCATCTATTTTTACATATGGTAAGGATCCAACTTCACTCTTCTGCATATGGAGATCCAGTTTTCCCAACACCATTTGTTGAAAAGACTGTGCTTTTATTCCCTTTTGGGTGGTCTTGCCACCCTTGTCAAAATTATTTGATTATATATTTGAGGGTTTATTTCTGGGCCCTCTAGTGTATTCCATTGGTCTATATGTCTATGCATACTGTTTTGATCATTCTAACTTTTGAAATCAGAAAGTGCGAATCTTCCAACTTGGTTCTTTTTCAAGATTGTTTTGGCTATTTGAGGTCCCTTGAGATTCCATGTGGATTTTTGGATAGGTTTTTCTATTTCCATGAAAAACATGTCATCAGGATTTTGATAGTGATTGCATTGGATCTGTAGATTGCTTTATGTAGTGTTGACATTTTAACAATATTATGTCTTCCAGTACATGAACATGGGATATGTTTCTATTTATATCTTCTTTAATTTTCTTCAGCAGTGTTTTGTAATTTTCATTTTACATGTCTGTTACCTCCTTGGTTAATTTCTAAGTATATTATTCTTTTTGATGCTATAATAAATGGAATTACTTTTGTCATTTTATTTTCAGATTGTTCATTGTTAGTATATAGAAGTTAATTTTTAAAAAATTAGGCCAGGCACGGTGATTCATGCCTATAATCCCAGCACTTTGGGAAGCTGAGGTGGGTGGATCGCCTTAGGTCAGGAGTTCAAGACCAGCCTGGACATCATGGCGAAACCCCATCTCTACTAAAAATACAAACAATAGCTGAACGTGGTGGTGGGCACCTGTAATCCCAGCTACTCGGGAGGCTGAGGCAGGAGAATCGCTTGAACCTGGGAGGCAGATGTTGCAGTGAGCCGAGATCATGCCATTGCATTCCAGCCTGGGTGACAAGAGTGAAACTCCATAAAAAATAAAATTGGCCCAAGTATACATATGTAACAAACCTGCACGTTATGCACATGTACCCTAGAACTTAAAGTATAATAATAATAAAATAAATAAGTAAAATAAAATTAAAAGGCTTTATTGAGATATATTTCATATACCATAAAATTTACTGATTTAAAATGTACAGTTCAGTGTTTTCTAGAATATATAGAATTGTGCAATCATTACCACAGTCTAACTTTAGAACATTTCAACTGTTCAGAAAGAAACCTTGTACACATTAGCACTCATTCCTGCTTCTGTGCATCTCACCCCATGCTTCACTATAGCTCCAGGCCACTGGAAATCTACTTTCTGTCTCCCTGGATTTTCCTGTTGTAGGCATTTCACATAAAAGCAGTCAGACAATATGCAGTCTCTTATGACTGGATTCTTCCACTTAATATAGTATTTACAAGGTTCACTCATACTACAGCATTTATATATATATTTTTATAGATTCAGGGGGCACATGTGCACTTCTATTACGTGGCTATCTTGTACAGTAGTGAAGTCTGGGCTTTTACTGAACCTGTCACCCAAATAGTGAATGGTGTTCCTATCAGATAATTTTTCAGGTCTCACTTCCTTACTGCTCTGCCCTGTTTTGGAGTCCCCAGTGTCTATTAGACCCTTCTGTATGTTCATGTATACCCATTGTTTAGCTCCCACTTATACATGAGAACATGTAGCAATTGGTTTTCTGAGTTAATTCACTTAGGATAATGGCCTCCACCTCTATCCATGTTATATTGCAGCATTTTTAAGCAGCCGAATAATCTTCTAAAATTCATTTTTAAGGCTGAATAGTATCCTATCATATAGCTATACCACATTTTATTTATTAATTCATCAGTGACAGGCATTATGTTGCTTCTAGTTTTTGAATAATGCTGCTATGAAACGTGTATGTACAGGTTTTGGTATGAAGACACATTTTCATTTGTTCTGGGTATATATCTAGGAGTGGAATTGCTGGATTATATGGTAGCTATGTGTTGAACTTTTAGAGGAACTACCAGATGTGTTCTAAAGTGGCTGTACTGTTTTACATTCCAACCAGCAAAAATGAGGATTCCAATTTCTTTAAATTCTCATCATCACTTTAAAGAAAAGCTTTATTTTTTAACTCTTATTTTAGGTTCAGGGGTACCTGGGCAGATTTGTTACATGGATAAATTGCATGTCACTGAGGCTTGTTGTACGAATGATCCCATAACCCAGGTGGTGAGCACAGTTCTCAATAGGTACGTTCCAAGCCATTTTCCCCTCCATGCTCCCTGCTTAAGCAGTCCCCAGTGTCTGTTTTTCCTGTCTTTGTGTCCATGTGTGTTCAGTGTCTGGCTCCCACTTACAAGTGAGAACATGTGGTATTTGGTTTTCTGTTCCTGCATTAGTTCACTTATGATAATGAATTCCAGCTGCATCTATGTTGCTGTAAAGGACATGATTTCATTCTTTTTTATGGCTGTATAGTATTCCATGGGATATATATACTACATCTTATTTATCCAGTCCACCGTTGATGGGCATTGTGGTTGATTCCTGTCTTTGCTGTTATAAGTACCACTGCCATGAACATACAACTGCATGTGTCTTTTTGGTAGAACAATTTATTTTCCTTTGGATATATACCTTACTGTGGGATTGCTGGATTGAATGGTTGTTCTATTTTAAGTTATTTGAGAAATCTCCACACTGCTTTCCACAGTGGCTGAACTAATTTATATTCCCACCGGCAGCATGTGTTTCCTTTTCTCCACAACCTCACCAGCATCTGTTGTTTTTTGACTATTTAGTAATAGCCATTCTGACTACTATGAGATGGTACCTCATTGCAATTTGTATTTGCATTTCTCTAATGATTAATGATGATCATTTTTTCATATATTTGTTGGCTGCCTGTGTGGTTTCTTTTGAGAAGTTTTTGTTCATGTCTTTTGCCTATTTTTTAAATAGGTGATATGGTTTGGCTGTGTTTCAACCCAAAATCTCATCTTGAATTGTATTCTGAATTACAATCAGCACATATTGGGGCTCAGAAGACAGGAAGATATGGGAAAGTTTGGAACTTCCTAGAGACTTGTTGGATGGTTTTGACCAAAATGCTGATAGTGATATGGCTGAGGTAGTCTCAGATGGAGATGAGGAACTTGTTAGAAATTGGAGTAAAGGTCACTCCTTGCTATGCAAAGAGACTGGTGGCATTTTGCCCCTGCCCTAGAGATATGTGGAACTTTGAACTTGAGGGAGATGATTTAGGGTATCTGGTGAAAGAAATTTCTAAGTGGCAAAGCATTCAAGAGGAAGCAGAGCATAAAAGTTTGGAAAATTTCAACCTGAAGATGCAATAGAAAAGAAAACCCCATTTTCTGGGGAGAAATTGTAGCTGGCTGCAGAAATTTGCATAAGTAACCAGGAGCCAAATGTTAACCACCAAGACAGTTGGGAAAATGTCTCCAGGACATGTCAGAAACCTTTATGGCAGACTCTCCCAGCACAGGCCCAGAGGCCTCAGAGGGAAAAATGGTTGCATGGGCTGGGCTCTTCTGCTCTATGCAGCCTCGGGACGTGGTGTCCTGCATTCCAGCTGCTTCAGCTCCACCTGTGGCTAAAGGGAGCCAACATACAGCCTTAGGCCGTAGCTTTAGAGGGTACAAGCCCCAAGCCTTGGTGTCTTACACATGATGTTGGGCCTGTGGATGTATAGAAGTCAGTAACTGAGGTTTGGGAACCTCTGCCCTAGATTTCACAGGATGTATGGAACCACCTGGATGTCCAGTTAGAAGTTTGCTTCAGGGGCAGAGCCCTCGTGGAGAACCTCTGCTCAGTCAGTGCAGAAGGGAAATATGGGGTCAGAGCTCCCACACAGAGTCCCCACTGGGCCACTGCCTAGTGGAGCTGTGAGAAGAAGGCCACTGTACTCCTGACCAGAGAATGGTAGGTCCACCGACAGCTTGCACTGTGTACCTGGAAAAGCTGCAGGCACTCAATGCCAACCTGTGAAAGCCATCAGGAGGGGGGAGTTGTATACTGCAAAGCCACAGGGGTGGAGCTACTCAAGGCCATGGGAGCCCACCACTTGTATCAGCGTGACCTGGATGTGAGACATGGAGTCAAAGGAGATTATTTTGGAACTGTAAGATTTAATGACTGCCTTATTGGATTTTGGACTTGCATGAGGCCTGTAGCCCTTTTGTTTTGGCCAATTTCTCCTGTTTGGAATGGGTGTATTTACCCAGTGCTTGTACCCCCATTATATCTAGGAAGTAACTAATTTTTTATTTTATAGGCTCATAGGCAGAAGGGACTTGCCTTGTATTAGATGAGACTTTGGACTTGGACTTTTGGGTTAATGCTGGAATGAATTAAGACTTTAGGGGACTGTTGGAAAGGCATGATTATGTTTTGAAATGTGAGGACATGACATTTGGGAGGGGCCAGGGGCAGAATGATATGGTTTGGTTGTGTTCCCACCCAAAATCTCATCTTCACTTGTAATCTGAATTATAATCCCCATGTGTAATGGGAAGGCCCTTGGGGGAAGTGATTAGATTGTGGCTGTGATTCCCCCATGTTGTTCTCATGGTAATGAGTGAGTTCTCATGAGATCTAATGACTTTATAAGGGGATTTCCCTCTTCACTCATTCTTTTCTCTCCTGCTGCTTTGTGAAGAAGGACTTGTTTGCTTTCCCTTCTGCCATGACTGTAAGTGTCCTGAGGCCTCCCCAGCCCTGCAGAACTGTGAGTTAAACCTATTTCCTTTATAAATTACCCAGTCTCAAGTATGTCCTTATAGCACTTGAGAATGGACTAATACAATGGGGTTATTTGGTTTTTGCTTGCTGATTTGTTTAAGTTCATTATAGATTCTGGATATTTAGACCTTGATTGGATGCATAGCTTGTGAATATTTTCTCCCATTCTGTAGTTTGTAGTTTACTTTGTTGATAGTTTCTTTTGCTATGCAGAAGCTCTTTAGTTTAATTAGGTCCCACTTGTCAATTTTTGTTTCTGTTGCAATTGCTTTTGGGGACTTAGTCATAAATTATTTGCTAAGACCAATATCCAGAATGAATGGTACTTCCTTGATTTTCTTCTAGATCTAGATCTAGCCCTTTTGTTTTGGCCAATTTCTCCCATTTGGAATGGGTTTTTTTTTTTTTTTTTTCTTTTTTGCTTAGGATTGCTTTTGGTGATTTATTGTTTTAGGTCATACATCTAAGTCTTTATCTTGAGTTAATGTTTGTATATGGTGAAGGGAAGGGGTCCAGTTTTAACCTTGTGCCTATAGCTGGCTAGTTATCACAGCACCTCTTATTGACTAGGGAGTCCTTTCCCCCATTGTTTATCAACTTTGTCTGGGTTTATTTCTGGTTCTCTATCCTGTTCCATTGATTGATGTGTCTGTTTTGGTACCAGTACCATACTGTTTTGGTTACTATAATCTTGTAGTATAGTTTGAACTCAAGTAGTATGATGCCTCTGGCTTTGTTCTTTTTGCTTAGGATTGCTTTGGTGATTTGAGGTCTTCTGTGGTTCTATGTGAATTTTAAAATAGTTATTTGTCTAATTCTGTGAAAAATGACATTGATAATTTGATAGGAATAGCATTAAAACTGTAAATTGCTTTAGGTAGTATAGCTGTTTTGACAATATTCTTTCATCTATGAGCATGAAATGTTATTCCATTTGTTTGTGTCATCTCATTTCTTTATTTGGTGTTTTGTAATTCTCATTATAGAGGTCTTTCACTTCCTTGGTAAGCTGTATTCCTAGGTATTTTATTCTTTTTGTGGCTATTGTACATGGTTTTATGCACTTAATTTGACCCTAAGCTTGGACATTATGGGTGTATAGAAATGCTACTAATATTTGTACATTGATTGTGTATCCTGAAACTTTACTGGAGTCGTTTGTCAGTTGTAGGAGCCTTCTGGTAGAGTCTGTAGGGTTTTCTAGGTATAGAATTATATAGTCTGTTAAGAGAGATAGTTTGACTTCCTCTCTCCCTATTTGGATACCTCTTATTTCTTTCTTTTGCCTGATTGCTCTGTCTAGGACTTCCAGTACTGTATTGAATAGGATTGGTGAGAGTGGGCATCCTTTTTATGTTTCAGTTCTCCAGGGGAATGCTTCCAGCTTTTGCCCTTTCAGTATGATGTTGGTTGTGGGTTTGTCATATATGGCTCTTATTTCCTTGAGAGTTATGTTCCTTTAAGTGCCTAATTTGTTGAGGGTTTTCAACATGAAAGGATGTTGAATTTTATTGAAGGCCTTTTCTGTGTCTATTGAGATGATCATGTCCTTTCTGTTATAAATTCTGTTTATGTGGTGAATCACATTTATTGATTTGCATATGTTGAACCAACCTTGCATCCCAGGAATAAAGCCTACTTGATTGTGGTGAATTAACTTTTTGATGTGCTGCTGATTCAGTTTGCTAGTGTTTCATTGAGAATTTTTGTGTCTGTATTCATCAGGAATGCAGGTCTGAAGTTTTCTTTTTTCCTTGTGTCCCTGTAGGGCTTTTATATCAGAATGATAATAGCTTCATAGAATGAGTTAGAGAGGAGTCCCTTCTCCTCAATTTTTTGGAATAATTTTAGTAGGATTTGTACTACCTCTTCTTTGTCCGTCTGGTACAATTCAGCTGTGAATCTGTTTGGTCCAGGGCTTCTTTTGATTGGTAGTTTTGTTGTTGTTGTTGTTTTTAATCGCTGATTCAATTTCAGAACCCATTATTGGTCTGCTCAGGATTTTCACTTCTTCCTGGCTCAATCTTAAAAGCCTGTGTGTTTCCAGGAACTTATCTATTTATTATGTGTTTTCTAGTTTGTGTGCATAGAGGTGTTCATAATAGTCTCTGAGGGTTTTTGTATTTCTGTGGGGTTAGTTAACATGTTACCTTTGTCATTTCTGATTATGTTTATTTGGATTTTCTTTTTTCTTTCTATCTAGCAGTTTAAAAATCTTGTTTAATCTTTCGAAGAACCCACTTTGGTTTCATTGATCTTTTCTATAGATTTTTACATTTCAGCTCTGATTTTGGTTATTTCTTTTCTTCTGCTAGCTTTGGTGTTCACTTACTCTTGTGTTTCTAGCTCCTTTAGGTGTGACATTAGGTTGTTAATTTGAGATCTTTGTAATTTCTTAATGTAGGTATTCGTCACTCTAAACCTTCCTCTTAACAGTGCTTTAGCTGGCTGGGTGCGATGGTTCATGCCTGTAATCTCAGCACTTTGGGAGTCCAAGGCAGGCAGATCACGAGGTCAAGAGTTCAAGGCCATCCTGGACAACATGATGAAACCCCGTCTCTACTAAAAATAGAAAAAATAAGCTGGGCATGATGGTGGGTGCCTGTAATCTCAGCTACTCAGGAGGTTGAGAGAGGAGAATCGCTTGAACCCTGGAGGCGGAGGTTGCAGTGAGCTGAGATCGCACCACTACACTCCAGCAACACTCCATCTCAAAAACAAAAACAAAAACAAAACAATGCTTTAGCTGTTTCCCAAATATTCTGGTATGTTGTGTCTTTGTTTTCATTAGTTTCAACTAACTTTGTGATTTCTGCCTTAATTTTGTTCTTTACCCAAAAGTCATTTCAGGTCAGGTTGTTTAACTTCCATGTAATTGTATGGTTTTGATAGATCTTTTTGGTATTGATTTCTGTTTGTATTGTGCTGTGGTCTGAGAGTGTGGTTGGCGTGGTTTCGATTTTTTTGAATTTGTTGAGACTTTATGATCCAGCATGTGGTGAATCTTTTAGAGTATGTGCTGTGTGCAGATAAGAAGAATGTACATTCTATTGTTGGATGGAGCGTTCTGTAGATGTTTACTAGGTCCAGTTGGTCAATTATCATGTTTAAGTTCAGCATATATTTGTTCGTTTTCTGCCTTGATGATCTGTTCAATGCTGTCAATGGGTTTTTTTTTTTTTTTAAGTCCCCCAGTCTTATTGTGTGGTTGTCTAAATCTCTTTGTAGATCTCTAAGAGTTTGTTTTATGAATCTGAGTGCTCCAATGTTTAGTGTATATATATTAAGGATAGTTAAGTGTCCCTCTTGTATTGAGCCTTTTATCATTATGTAATACTCTTTCTTTGTCCTTTTTGATCATAGTTGGTTTAAAGTCTGTTTTATATGATATAGGAATAGCAACCCCTTCTCTCTTTTTTTCCACTTGCCTGTTATTTCTGTACCCATTTACTTTGAGCCTGTGAGTGTTGCTACTTGTGAGATGGGTCTCTTGAAGACAGCAGACAGTTGGATCCTGCTTCTTTATCCAACTTGCTACTCTATGCCTTTTAAGTGGAGCATTTAGCCCATTTACGCTCAGATTCAATATTGATATGTGAAGATTTGATCCTGTTGTGCTATTGGCTGGTTGTTATGTAGACCTGATTGTATAGTTGCTTTATAGTGTCAGTAGGCTATGTGCTTAAGTGTGTTTTTGTGATGGCAGGTATTGTTCTTTCATTTCCATGGTTTTTTTTTTTTTTTTTTTTAGACAGAATCTTGCTCTGTCACCCAGGCTGGTGTACAGTGGCATGATCTCTGCTCACTGCAAGCTCTGCCGCCTCCCAGGTTCACGCCATTCTCCTGCCTCAGCCTCCCTAGAAGCTGGGACTACAGGCGCCTGCCACCACGCCCGGCTAATTTTTTTTGTTTGTATTTTTAGTAGAGACAGGGTTTCACCGTGTTTGCCAGGATGGTCTCGATCTCCTGACCTCGTAATCCGCCTGCCTCAGCCTCCCAAAGTGCTGGGATTACAGGCGTGAGCCACTGCACCTGGCTCATTTCCATGTTTAGCGCTCCCTTTAGGATCTCTTGTAAAGCAGTCTAGTGGTAATGAATTTAGCATTTGCTTGTCTGAGAATAATTTAATTTCTTCTTCTCTTATGAAACTTAGTTTGGTTGGATATGAAATTCCAATTTCTTCTGTCTTCTAAGGTTTCTGATGAAAGGTGTGCTGTTAGCCTGATGGAGTTCCCTTTGTAAGTGACCAGCCTCTTCTCTCTAGCTCCCTTTAAAATTATTTCTTTCATGTGGACCTTGGAGAATCAGATGACCGTGTGTTTTGAGGATGATTGTCTTGCATAGCAATCTCACAGAGGTTCTCTGAATTTCTTGAATTTGCATGTCAATGTCGAGACTGAGATTTTCCTGGACTATATCCTCAAGTATGTTTTCCAAGTTGCCTGCTCTCTCTCCACTTTCAGGAATGCCAATGAGTCGTAGGGTTGGTCTCTTTATATAATGCCATATTTCTAGGAGGTTTTGGTCGTTTTAAAAAATATTTTTTATTTCTGTCTGCCTGTGTTACTTCAAAGGAGCAGTATTCAAGCTCTGAGATTCTTTCTTCAGCTTGGTCTATTCTGTTTTTAATGCTTCCAGTTTTATTTTGAAATTCCTGTAGTGAATTTTTCATTTCTAGAAATCCAGTTTAGTTCTTTCTTAAAATGGTTATGTCATCTTTCAACTCTGGGATCATTTTACTGCTTTCCTTGGATTGGGTTTCAACCTTGTTTTATATCTTGATGAGATTCCTTGCCATCTAGATTCTGAATTCTTCGTCTGCCATTTCAGCCATTTCAGCCATTTCAATCTGGTTAAGAACCATTGTCAGGGAGCAAGTATGATCATTTGGAGGTAAGAATATGCTCTGGCTTTTAGAGTTGCCAGAGTTGTTGTGCTGGTTCTTTCTCATTGGTGAGAGCTGATATTCATTTTTCCTTTGAAGTTGCTGTCCTTTGAATGGGACTTTTTGTTTTTATGATTTTTATTGCCCTGAGGGTTTGACTGTGGCACAAGTTGCATGTGGTTGAATGGCTTTGTTTCTGAATGCTTTCAGAGGGCCAAGGTTCAGCTTTACACTCATGGGCTGCATGCTCTAACTCTGGGTGGCCTGGACCAAGTCCACAGCTTTGTCCACTGCTCCCTTGAAGCTGAGCCCAGGCTGGGCTAGAGGGACTGAGGTACTCCCAGACTGCTGACAACAGCATCCCATAAGGTATGACACCATGAGTCCATGGGCTTAAGTGCTCCTGTGGGAGCACTGCAGGTGGGAGGCATTCTGGCAGGGGCACCATGGGTGGGAGGCAGGGGTGGTGGAGGCACCACGGGCAGGAAGTGCTCCAGCAGGGTAGTTGAGGCTGTGCTGTGTGTAGGCACGACCAGACAGGGACTATGAGAGGGGCTAGTGGACAGCAGGGTGTACAGATCAGGCTCACCCTGGTCCCACAGGAAAGAAAGCCCTGTTCTCTCCTGGTCTGGCAGCTTACACAGGTCAGAGCCACTCCTTCCTAAGGAGCTATTTAGGGCCTGGAACATATCCTGGCACTTGGCAACCCTGTGTGGGATTCCCAGTTTCCTCCCTCTTCAGTCCTGGCATCTGGATCATCTCTCTAACCTCGTTCCGTTTCAGATTTCTCACATGATCTGTCTGGATTATGCTGGTTTAGTTGAATCTCTGGTCTGTCTCAGTGGGAGAAGTTATTTCTGGCTATGTCTAGTCAGCCATCTTGTTTGGGTCCTCTGCAACTGATTTTTGTTCATATCCTGCTCCTTTGCTGAACTCATAGTTGATTTTTTTTTATAGTGAAAGGTTTAAAATAATTTCACATTCTCTTTTGTGTATTTTCTATAGCTACTTTCTTTGTGATTACCATGGGATTACAATTAACATCCTAGGTTATAACACTTGAATTTGAACTTATAAAAGTTTAACTTCAATAACATCCAAAAATCCTGCTCATCTACAACTTTATTCCCACACCTGTCAGTTGTTGGTGTCACAGATTACATCCTTATACATTATGCACCCACAATCAAACTCTTAAATGCATTAGTCTCTTAGGTTGTGTAGAAAACAAAAAGTGAAGTTACAAACCATTATTACAATAATAGTAGGTTTTGTAATTGCCCATGTAGTTACCTTTATTGAGATACTTATTTCTGGTGTTCTTTCATTTTACCTTATAGATTTCCCTTGATTATTTCTTGCAGGGCAGGTCTAGTGGTAATGAATTCCTTCAGCTTTTATTTATCTAGGAGTATCTTAATGTCTCCTTCACCTTTGAAGGACACTTTTGCTAGATATAGGATTCTTGGTTGACAGATTTTTTGTTTGTTTGTTTGTTTTCCTTCTAGCACATTGAATATGTCAACCCACTGCCTCTGGCCTCCAAAGTTTCTGAGGAGAAACATGATGATAACCTTCTTGAGAGTCCCTTGTATATGATAAGTCTCTTTCTTACTGATTTTAAGATCCTCACTTTGTCTTTGACTTTTGATAGTTTCATTATACTATATCCCAGTATGGGTCTCTGAGTTCTTGCTACTTGGAGTTTGTTGAGCTTGTGGGATGTTTATTATAGTCATGTCCTTCATCAAACTTTGGAAGTTTTTCATCATTATTCATGTACTCTCCTTGCCTATTTCTCTTTTCTCCTCCTGAAACTCCCACAATGTATATACTCATCCAATTGTTGGTGTCCCACAGATCTCTTAGATTCTCTTCATTTTTCTTCAGTCTTTTTTTTTTCTGTTCCTCGGAGTCATAGTTGCAATTGTCCTATCTTGAAGTTAGCTGATTCTTCAGCCTGCTCAGATATGCCTTTGAATCTATATAGTGAATTTTTCTTTTTTTTTTTTTTTTTTTTTTTTGAGACAGAGTCTCGCTCTGCCACCCAGGCTGGAGTGCAGTGGCCGGATCTCAGCTCACTGCAAGCTCCGCCTCCCGGGTTTACGCCATTCTCCTGCCTCAGCCTCCCGAGTAGCTGGGACCACAGGCGCCCGCCTCGTCGCCCGGCTAGTTTTTTTTGTATTTTTAAGTAGAGACAGGGTTTCACCGTATTAGCCAGGATGGTCTCGATCTTCTGACCTCGTGATCCGCCCGTCTCGGCCTCCCAAAGTGCTGGGATTACAGGCTTGAGCCACCGCGCCCGGCCTGAATTTTTCATTTTGTACTTCTCAGCTCCAGAATTTCTCTTTGGTTCCTTTTTAGGTTCTGTATCTCTATTGATATTTACACATTGTTCCTACATCATTTTCTTGATTCTATCTGCATCTTCCTTTAGTTATTTGCACATCTTTAAGACAGCATTTTAAGAGCTATGGTAGATTTGCCATCAGGTCTTTTTCAAGGACAATTTCTGTGATTTTTTTTTTTTTTTTTTGCCTTTGAATGTGCCATACTTTCCTGTTTCTTTGTATGCCTTGTGATTTTTTTGTTGTTGTTGTTGAAAACTAGACGTTTAAATCTATTAATATGATAAGTCTGGAAATCAGATTTTCTCCTTTCACTAGGGCTTGTTGTTTTAGTATTATTTTTGTTTATTGTTTTTGGTTTTTGTAGACTAGATAAGGAAACAGGGATCAGCGTATGTCAGGGATAGAAATATAAACTTAAGGTCTTCCCAGGTATTTTCTTTGCATCTTTTCCTGGGTATGCACGATCATTTTCCAATTTTGTCCATATTTACAGTTGTTTTTGAATGTCCTAGTCTTTAATGTCTGGCTCCCAAAAGGAGAAAAAGAGAAAAATAAATACAGGAAGAAAAATTGGTCCTCGCCCTTTAAGTTCCCTGGAAGTCATTTCTGGGGAGCCGGGGGAGCTCTTGCAACACTGGGAGGAGGTGCAACAACCATGGCTGGCAGCCTCTTTGACTACACCCATGTGATCTTTGGCAACAATCAGTGATCAAAGTACAGATCTCCATATTTGGAGCATGAGGTCCTTTTTGCCCCCGCAGGCTGCTGCAAAGCTGAGTACAAACTGCCCCAGGAGTACATGCACAGCTGCCTGCCAGGGAGCTTGGAGTGGAGGATGGCTTGCTGCAACTGTGTTAAGAGCTGAAAATGACCCAGATTAATGCACTTTATCATTTAGTCCTTCTCTTGGAAGTTGCAAGCCTTCAGTGGACTACAGAGTTCCAAGATAGTTACTGTAGACAGATTCTGCCAGTGCAGTTGTTGTCTAAGTTGGGAGACAGATTCCTGGTGGTTCCTACTTTGTCATCTTTCTTGAATCCCTCTGTGATTTCTTATGGCAGAAATTATGTTAATAGTAAACCCAACATAAATGATAGAGTTTTTTTGGTTCTTAATAAATCAGGTTTTTGTTTTTTGTGTTTAGAATGGCAGCCCAAAGTAATTCTGCTGGTTTTGTGGCTTATGGTACTACATATACCCATAGTGATATAATATGTCTAAAAAGGTATGATTCCTGGCATTAGGAATAAAAGACTACAGTAGCCAGATATTTTAAAGTTTTTTTTTTCTTTTTTGCAGGGCAGAGGTGGGGAGGGGTTAGATTATTCATCTACCCCACACTTGGCATAATAAAGAGTAAGCCCTTAGGTTTGGGCATGTATGCAGTAAGCTAGGCATCCTTGCATCGGCTCTCATAGAAGTCCCTGTCCTCTTAGTCTTCGGTAAGCATTAGGATATACCAGGACTTATATTCTGTACCACAGAGTTCAGCATTCAATTAAATATGGTCTTATATCGTAGTGTAAATAATTTGTTAATAATTATAAGATTTTGAGGGGCAGTTATGCCTCTTGTTTGTACACACAGTGCCTAGTAGGTATTCAGTGAACACTTGTTGATTAGGTCATCATGTATAAGCAATAATTTTTTTGTGGAATAGTGAAAGTCTTGAAACTTGAGTAGACATTACACTGAAAGTATGCACAACTTCCTGTGAATTATGTGTAAATTTATAGATTTGAACTTTGACTTGCATACTAAAGATTCTTTTACTGTTTTTAGAGTGGTAGTGCTGATATTTCCTAACATTTACTGAGTACTTTCTCTGTGCCTGGCATCCATCTAAACAATTTATATACATTTCATTTAATACTACTTTATGAAGTATTTTTTACATCCATATAGTATATGAGGAAACTAAGATATAAACAAGTTAAACTTTTTCTTAAATACACAGAGTTAATAAGTGATAGAGCCAGGATTCAAACCCAGAAAAAACAGCTAAAAGCCTGCATCCTTAACTTCTATGTTATACTGCCTCCCAGTGTTACATATGTGACGTTTCCAATTTTTATTGAACTTAAGGGCCTAAATTCATCAAACCTCACTCCTCTAAACACACACACATACACACACACACACACACCTATTTTAATCCTTTGTTATTAGATACAGTTATTAGACCATCTTGGGGTCATGGCGTTTTCTGTCACTTAAACTACTTACCTTTAGGTGAACTGAGTTAGAATTGAGTATTTGACACAAATATTACTTTTGTTCCAGATTATGAATATTTCGAAACTCTGTTTCATGAGTAATGAACATGATTTTGGCAATATTCCAAACACTGCTGTTGTTGGAAGTGTTAGGCTAGATAGAATTCTGAGTACTTTTTAAGTTAAATAGATACTGACAAAGGAATATTTTTATAAAGAACTGATAAGCTTTCTGGTCTGTATAAACTCTGTCTGCCCTACAAGTGTACAAATGCAGAAGATAGCAAAATCTGAGAAATGTTATAGGCAATCAGTCACTCCTAAAATGTAGCGTTTTTACTTTGTCCGTAGTGTTTATTGCAAAACAGCATAGGAATAATGGGATCCTAAGAGTAAAACTCAGTTGCCAAATAGGAAAGCTTATACTAAAATGGATTCCAATTTCTTAGTGAAAATCAAAATTTGATTGCATAGGAAGCTATAGGAATTTCATGTTCATGCACATCCCTGATCCATAAATCAGGACTTTTTAATATAGATTTCATATCTTCAACCAGAGTAATCTTGCTTGCTTGCTTGCTTTTTTTTTTTTAGAAGTAATCTTGCTCTTGTTGCCCAGGCTGGGGTGCAGTGGCATGATCTCGGCTCACTGCAACCTCCGCCTCCCAGGTTCAAGCGATTCTCCTGCCTCAGCCTACTGAGTAGCTGGGATTATAGGCGCCCACCACCACACTCAGCTAATTTTTGTACTTTTAATAGAGACAGGGTTTCACCATGTTGGCCAGGCTGGTCTCGAGCTCCTGACCTCAGATGATCCACCCCCCTCGGCCTCCCAAAGTGCTAGAATTACAGGCGTGAGCCACCACGCCCGGCCAAGAGTGAGCTTTCTAATTAGTATATTCTTGAGTTGGATGTCAGCAGGGAAAAAAAGTGTATGTGTATAAAATATATATAATTATTGCCTAACTAAATCAAGGATGATTTATTGTTTAAATGTAATTTGAGTCAGTGTACCATGTGTAAGAGAGAAATTTTTGCTAAGTCACTAAGATTATGGGGAATATTTGTTACAACCCCAGGCCTAGATTATCCTGACTAACTAATACCCTACAGAAAGGGTATCCAGATAATCATTAGAGACCCCTATTGTAAAAAGGGATACTTTGGAGAGAGAACATCAGTATTAGTGAAGCCCTGTGATAACTCAAGTCACTCGTCTTAAATATGATTTGTTCAGTGTAGAGCTGATACTGGAGTAGATGTGTCAGAGAAAGCTTTTAAGTATGCACAGAAACACAGTATTTGTTAGAATGAACTGTTAGATAACTGAATCAGGAGAGTCATCAACTTTCTTTTTTCATATGACAGAAAAAAACTTAGATAATCTTTTTTGAGTGAATGTTCTGAGCCAAACATAAACCTACTTAGGTATGGGTAAGTAGGGGGTGAGAGAGATTTTGTTATACTTTAGACTTTTGAAGACAAAACAGCTAATTTTACCAAGTTTTTATGAGCAGCCAGAGATTTTGCCTTTGCTAACTAGTGTTTTTTGTCCAGTCATTCTTTTTTTTTGAGACGCAGTCTTGCTCTGTTCCCCAGGCTGGAGTGCAGTGGCGTGATCTCGGCTCACTGCCAACTCCGCCTCCCGGGTTCATGCCATTCTCCTGCCTCAGCCTCCCAAGTAGCTGGGACTACTGGCGCCCACCACCACGCCCAGCTAATTTTTTGTATTTTTCACTGTGTTAGCCAGGATGGTCTCGATCTCCTGATCTCGCGATCTGCCCACCTCAGCCTCCCAAAGTGCTGGGATTACAGGCATGAACCACTGCACCCGGCCTTGTCCAGTCATTCTTAAAAATCACATGTTAAGTGAGTTGATGGAATATTCCCTGAGCACTTGGCAACATCCTCAGCAAATGCCCTCATTTCATTGTTTTGTTGTTGTTTGTTCTCTAGATCTTAAAGGACTTTTTGATGTCTTTATATATGCCTATAAGCTTTTTTCCCATTTAGGATACATATGTGATTCAGATATATATATATATATATATATTTTTTTTTTTCCCCCCTGAAATGGAGTATTGCCCTGTCACTCAGACTGGAGTGCAGTGGCACCATCTCGGCTCACCGCAACGTCCGCCTCCTTGGTTCAATCAGTTGTGCTGCCACAACCTCCCAAGTAGCTGGGATTACAGGCACACACCACCAGTGGGCCTGGCTAATTTTTGTATTTTTAGTAGAGACAGGGTTTCACCATGTTGGCCAGTCTGGTCTCAAACTCCTAATCTTGTAATCCACCTGCCTTGGCCTCCGAAAGTGCTGGGATTACAGGCCTGAGCCACCAGGCCCGGCCTCAGATTTTTATATATACTTTTGGATGGAGTAAAGTAGGCTATTGTCTGAGTAATTACAGTTTCCTTTTATTTGCAAGAAAATAACATAATTTTAATTACTTGAGAGAGAACAACTTTCTGTGTCCAGTATGTTAATGATTGAAGCCATAGTGTCAGTCTCGTAGGAGAGTATGGTAGAATAGTCATTAATGTCTTTCTAACAGCTAGTGCTAATCTAGGACTAATACTGTGTTCTTAGTAATCACTGATACTTTCAGGCAATGGCTCCTAAGATGAAATACAAATTGTGTTATATTATAAAATGCGTTCCTAGGAACAAAAGTCTTGATTAGTCACTTGGTTTTATGGGATTGATATGACTACGTGAATTGTGTGTGTGTGTGTGTGTGTGTGTGTGTATGTGTACATGAATATGTCCATATGTTCTTCCTCCTGAGTTATTTGTCATGAAAATAGATATCATTGAGTTATGCCTTTATTTTGCCAGTTGTCTAAAATATTTCAAGTACTTTTTAAAAAATTGATGCATTGCTTTCTAGTTTTTATTGTTGCAGAGCTTGGAACCATTATAATTCCTAAACTAGCTGTGGCTTCTTACAGGGAAAAAATAAGTGTTTAGAATAGCAGAGTAGAATTTGAGGGGGAAATTATATTCACAGAATTTGTTCATATGTATGCTAGAAACAATGAGACAATTAAGTAGAAAACAAAAGGGGGAAAGATCTATTCACACATGGCTTCTCCTCTCAAGGAGCTTGTTTTTTGACATAAATGCAACAGCAAGGACATATAAGACATTTATCCTTGAGAGTAAGCTTTTGATCAGTCTAAAGTCATAGACTAAATGAGAGTATTTCTGTTTGGGTTGGAGAATATGCTGTTTCGGGAGGAGCAGCAGACAGTAGGAAAGAAGCCAAGAATACACTATTGAGAAACAATGTTCTAACAGTGTAAGATGACTTATTGACATTTATTATTAAAGACTGTAGAATATTCATATTTGGGCATTTTAGGATAGTTTCTCATTTTCCTGGAAAGGCTGAAAGAGGGAATACGGGCTTAAAATTTCATAGTCATCTTAAGCGGTTCCTTTCAGAAAAGTATGTTCAGGGTGGGCATATTTAACTTTTGGGTGCTCTATAACCTCTAAGGATTTAGATGTAAAGTATGTGAAAAACATGTAAAAGATTCCATAAAGCCCCCAAAAGTCTTGAAGTTTGTCCTCCTTGGTCACTTCTTGTGACTGACATGGAGAAAAGAGAAATTAAAATTGTATTGACTTTATGTTTGTTTTTAGTTTATAAATTCTCTTTGTTTTATCTCTACATTCAGGCTGTGTAAATTTATACCAAGAAACTGCTGGAAAAATTACATTTTAAGTCAAGAAATAGACATTAATAGCATACTTGAATGCTTTCTCCCTCCCCACCCCAGGCAATAGTAATGGGGGGAAACATTGTTGTCATGTCTTCAAATTCAGCATATGTTAAACTTCTTTTTAAAGTCACTTTGCTTCCTAGTGGTGGAGTTTCAGCACTAAGGAAAAAGAACAGTCTCTATCCTTATTACATATGTGCATTGTAGGGTATGATAAGAAGCTCAGTTTATAACTCAGATACCCTATTAGACTATTTAGAGACCATAGCTACTTTGTGGTTGGCTTAATAGAGAAGGAAAGATTTGTATAACATCTTAATTTCTTAATCAGCATTTGCCACAATTTGAAACCTAGAGTTTATTATGATGTGTGAGTAATAATTTAAATTCTGTCTTAAGGAAGCAATTTTTAAAACATGAAGCAGTGTGTAGGCTACATGGTACAGCTTGTCACAGGAAGAAAACACATACATACGTACATGTGAATATATGTGATGTACATATACATATAGGGAGTTTTTTTTTTTTTTGAGATGGAGTTTTGCACTTGTTGTCCAGGCTGGGGTACAATGGCATGATCTCGGCTCACTGCAACCTCTGCCTCCTGGGTTCAGGTGATTCTCCTGCCTCAGCCTCCCCAGTAGCTAGCGTTACAAGCACGCACCACCACGCCCAGCTAATTTTTGTATTTTTAGTAGAGAGGAGGTTTCACCGTGTTGGCCAGACTGGTCTCGAATTCCTGACCTCAGGTAATCCGCCTGCCTCAACCTCTCAAAGTGCTGGGATTACAGGCATGAGCCATCGCGCCTGGCCAGAAGATTATTTCTTAAAATTTTTTTTGACCTTATTTTTTCCGGGGTCACCGTTCCCACAGCCAAGGTGGGGATGCCGCCCCATAGAAGACGATTTTGATTTGGGAAGAAAGACAGAAAGTATAATTTTCTCCTTGCCAAATATTTGTAATTTAGGTTTTACCTTTGTAAATAATCCCAGTGCCAAGATTTTAGGTTGTTTATATAAATGTCAGTGAAAACTTAGTTTCAACCCTTAGAAAATGTATTGATATATATACACGGAATATATTTATATGCATTAAGAAATAATCTTAGGTAAAATTTCATTTCTGCTTCACTACCTAATTTTTTTAGGTAAATGCAGTTTCTGTGCTGCAAGTTGCATTCACCTCAAATTTAAAAACCAACAGAAAGTATCTACACCCTTTGCTCAACATGAAGTAAGGTCTTAAGCAGGAGGTTAATGAAAGTTCTTGCAGTGCTGAAGTTAATTCAATTTGGTAACCTTCTTAGCCTAGAAAATTGTGCATCTGGGAAATACTAGTTTAAATCTTATTTAATTCACATTTATTGCTGATAAAATTTATGTTCCCTACCAATATATCATTCTGTGGAAAGGCAAATTGTATTTGTTTCTTGATTGCTATTCTTACCAACTTTTATGAGATAATAAAAATTACAGAAGCTTAGAGAAATGTGATTTTTTCCAGGGGAATATGTACTCTGGTTTTACTGATTACTTATTTGGGAAAATGTTAACATACCTTATAACAGATGTTTAACAAATATTTGTCGATTAAATGAACTGATATAGCTAGATGAAGATTCTTCTTTTTTTTTTTTTTTTTTTTGAGATGGAGTCTTGCTTTGTCACCCAGGCTGGAGTACAGTGGCACGATCTCAGCTTACTGCAACCTCTGCCTCCTGGGCTCAAGCGACTCTCCTGTCTCAGCCTCCCAAGTAGCTGGGATTATAGGCTTATGCTACCGTGCCCTGCTAATTTTTGTATTTTTAGTAGAGACGGGGTTTCGCCATGTTGGCCAGGCTAGTCTCAAACTCCTGACCTCAAGCGATCTGCCCACCTCAGCCTCCCAAAGTGCTGGGATTACAGGTATGAGCCACTGTGCCCGGCCTGAATATTATTCTTTTTTTAATTGGCTTAGATATCAGTTCACCCATAAACATTTTCCTTTGTTTTCCTACTATGAGTGCCTACTGTGTGGTAGGCACTAAATTAAGTGTTCGCTTAATCTTAAAACTACTTTGTAAAGCAGAAGGTATTATATCAGCTTAACAGATGAGGAAACCGAGGTTTGGAAAGGTCAACTAATTTGTCCCAGATTATCAAGCTTACCAGGATTCAAATTTAGGCCTATCAGAGTAAAAAACTCTGGTTGTCCCGAAAATATACCTTCTCCCTTTGTTTATATGACCTTATTTAATTAGTTTCCTCTTTATTTTCATGGAATTTATTACTCAAAAACAAAACTATAGAAACCCATTATAGATTAATTTTACTAAGGTATAGTTTACATAAAATAAAATGTGCCTCTTTAAAATTTATAGTTGGATGAGTTTTGTCAGATAAATAGTCATTTACCACCACAACAATCAAAATTAGAATATTTCCATCGTCCTCAAAAGCCCCTCATCTATGTTCCATTATAAGTCACTCCCTTTCTGCCACTGCTGATTAACTTTAATCCCTATGATTTTCTTTTTCCAGAATGTCACATAAATGAAATTATATAGTAAGTACACTTTTGTGTCTGAGTTCTTTCACTTAGTGAAATGCTTTTGAGATTCATCTATGTTGTGGCAGGTATCAGTATCACTGCATTGCTGTGTTGTGTTCCATTGCATGGATGAACCACAGTTTAAAAGTCACCGTTTGGTGCACATTTGGGTTGTTTCCAGCTTGGAATTATTATTAATAAACTGCTGTAACCGTACATGTTCATAACCCATTTAGTTGTAAAATTTCTGGATTATTATAACATTCTCTGGAGTCGTATGGCCTTCTGACTGATGAGTTTATGGATTCCTTAGTTTTAGATATGAGATACGTCATTGAAGGCTGTGAGCCCTTTGTTAGATATTGGAGATGAATTTGTTGATTGCTTTCAAAATTTGGAGATAACATTTGAGACACGCCTTTTTAAAAAATTAGCATGTAGGAGGAGGAGGAGGAGGAAATAAATGATATGAAAAGTGCAAGGAAATGTAGTAGAATGGCAAACACTGGACTAAGATAAATTTGGGTTCTGGGCCTATAATCTGGTTTCATTTTCTAGCTGTATCTCTTAATAGATTTTGGACAAGTTGAGACTTGAAAAAATTAGTAACCTTTCTGAAAGGAAAATGGAACTTACATTTCCACATTTTGAGTATATACACTTACCTCATTTAGTCCTCAAGACACCTGTGAGGTACCTGTGAGCTAGATAGTACTAGTGCTAGTGTACTACTGAGAAAACTGTGATTCAGAGAAGTGAAATAACTGGCAGTGGAAGAAAAGCTAGTAAGTGATTGAGTCAACAGTTGCCTCTATATCAGTTTCCTTATCTGAAAAACGAAGGTAATACCACTTTGTAGTTATGAGACTTAAGTGGGATTACATTAATTAGAACACAACACTGCTGCTAGTCTCTTCCTCTACCCCCCTTTTTATAAAGGTCCCTGTTTCCTAGTCTCTTGACCTGCCATTCTGTTAACTATTAATTACTAAGAGAAATTTATAATGTGGATACTACTGTTATGTATCTTTAAAATTGCAAAAGATTATGCAGTGTCTGAAGACTGGTATATTAAGTGTTTCTTTTTATCATAAACATTAGAAAAAACATTATGTCAAATTGCAAGTAGAATTTGCAGTATTGTTTATTCTACCAGATTATCCTCACACATTTCCATTAGCATATTCTCTCAATCATTTTTTCTGATATCATGCTTTCTGAATTGCTTTGTGAAGTAGCTCAAAACTGCATTCTATATAAAAAATTATCCTAATAATAACTCATTTAAAAACCAATTTGGGGCTGAGCGTGGTGGCTCATGCCTGTAATCCCAGCACTGTGGGAGGCCGAGGCAGGTGGATCACCTGAGGTCAGGAGTTCGAGACCAACCTGGCCAACATGGTGAAACCCCATCTCTACTAAAAATACAAAAAAAATCAGCCAAGCATTGGTGGCACACGCCTGTAATCCCAGCTACTTGTGAGGCTGAGGCAGGAAAATCGGTTGAAGCCAGGAGCTGGAGGTTGCAGTGAGCTGAGATCGTGCCACTGCACTCTAGTCCAGGTGACTGAGTGAGACTCTGTCTCCAAAAAAATTAAAAAACAAAAAAACAATTTGGGCACTTATTTCTTCCACATATAACTTCTTCTGCATAGCTAATACTGTATCTTGTGATTTTTAAAATTACTATAAGCAGTCTTCTTGATGAACCTTTCTCCTTTAGACATTCCAGTTTGCAGGATGACACCAAACTTGGTAAAAGATGTTTCATAAAAACTTACTGTCAACAACTATTCTATAGAACCTGTGTTTGAACCATGCAGAGTAAACACATCATTAAGTTTTCTTTTTCTTGGCTTTCCTAATGAGTGGAGAAATTTTACACAGCTGGAGAAGCCTGGGACTCCTTTCTGAACTGATTTATTTACATAGCATTTACTTAGTTTGACACATTGCTTAGAAGCAAGCAGAGAGCTTTTAAAGTTAAGTGCTATACAGTACTTCAAAGAACATTTTAGCTACACTGTAATTGTTCAGCTTTTCTGGATACAAAGCATCTCTTTGCTGTTAAAAACATTCCTGTCCCACTTTTTTATGTTATGGCTTTCAATGCTAGAGAAAAGTAAGCTGAATGTATTTAAAAGCTCTTTTTAAAAACATATTTTAGTTTCAGAAGCTGATGCGTAATGCTAGTAGTTTAAGATTGTGTCTGCACAACCAAGGGCAGATCTTTCTGCTCTTATCTAATTGGTGTGAACGTATATGGTGATTTGGAGCCAGGTAATATGATACTATGGTCTGATGTAAAGAACTTACACTTCGAAGCCAGATAAATCTAGGTTTAAATCCCACTATGTGCTCACTAATAATTTTTCTTCAGCAGAGTTAAGAACTACTCAGTTTCTTCAACCGTATGTGGGTGATTAAAAAAAAAAAAAATTTCCTTCTTAGGGGTTGATTTCAGTAACCGAAAGTATATCTAATGCTTAGCATATATGGTAAAACTACTCGTTAGACCTTTCCTTTTTCTGTAACCTTCCCCACCATCACAAAAAGGAACAACTTCCTTTCTCATTTAAATGAAGATTTTTTTAGCCTGAATATGTTTTATTCAGGTTTGAGGATAAATGAGAGTAGCAGGGTTGACTTACTTATGGAGTGCTGCTGATGATTTTCATTCAGCACAAGCTCTGGATTGTGGGAAGAATAGGTTGCCATACAGGTAACAAAACCCAATAGAATAGTTTGAAAATGAACATACATAACTATATAAACATGGTGACCAAATACATGCTTCAGTGTGTCTGAATAAGGCACATTTGAGTTGAGTGCCTGAATAGGCATTGATAGAGGGAAATATATATATAAATACAAAGTGCCCTGCATCTTCAAGAAATTCAGTCTAGAGAAAAATACCCACAGATTCATAATTACAGACTTGAAGAATTTGTATAATTGAGATATAGTAAAGGGCTACATGGGGAAAGAGTGATTAATTTGTACATTGAGAAACTTTCTGGTGAGATGGTATGACAGAGACTGGGTTTCCTCCCAGGGTCTGTTTTCTCCTTAATAATAGAACCCTGTTTTTTCCACTTGGCATGTGGCTGCCTAGAAGCTTCCCTTGCAGCTAGAGGTGGCCATGTGACTAAGATTTGGCTAATGAAATGTTGGAAAAAAGTGAAGCTTGAGGACAGTCTCAGTGTGAATTAGTTCTGCTGAGAGATGTGCTGTTTTGCCCTTCTGCCTTTCTTTTCCTTTCTGGGATACAACACAGACATGATGGCTGAGGCCGCAGTAGCTTTCTTGGGGCATAAGGTAATGTAGAAAGATAGAAAGCACCTAGGTCCTTGATGAGCATGTAGCTGCGTGTACGGTCCAGCCTGCCAATTTCTAGGTGTAGTTTATATGAGTGAAAACTAACCCAAGCTGGAACATAAGATAGTTTATTTCTGGTGTCTGTTACTAATAGCAAAACGTATTCCTCACAGGTACAGATAGCAGTGTGGTATAAGCATCTGACTCCCTCTAACCCCACATCTAGTCACCACTGAAATGACTATAAATATATCTAAATAGAATGTACCAGCATTGAAAACATCAAAAAGGAAGTGTTCACATACCTGAAATACTGACATCTCAAGAAAAAGAAATAACTGCAGTAGATTGAAACGTATCAAATATGTTAAAAATCTGTGAGTTCATATGTTACTTTTTTTAAAAGCTCATTATTTTTGGAGACTAGGGAGCCAATTCATTATTTTGAAAATTGATAAAGATTTAATCATTAATTCTGCCCTTCCTATACACAGTGTATATCTCAGGGTAACTAAGTAGTTGGCAAGATGAAGATTTTCTTTATAGAAATATTTTAACTATACATTAAGAAAGACTGATAGAATGTCACCCATTTTGCAACTTTTAATGAAGTAATCATCAATGATTGCTAAAAGTAATATTGGGTGAACTGCTAAAGGATAACTTTATAATGGCTTGCCTCTTCTTTTTGAGCTACAACACAGACATGACTGAGGCTTCAGGAGCTTTCTTGGGTCATATAATGGCTTTATAATGTATTAGGCTGAAAATAGGGATTAATCTTAACATCATAAAAAGAGAGACAATTGAACATTATATACTTCCTGATGAAAGTTCACATCTCTATCATGAAGTATCCTTGCTGAAAAATCAAACCCTACTTTGATCAAACCTCTAGATCTCTAGTAACTGATATATAAGACATAGTGAGCAGACAGACTTCTGAAATAAGATTCTGCAACCTTAAAAATACAGGAATGTTGCACTCAATACCAGGGCAAAAGCACATACTCTTGATATAAAAGGTTACTTCTGTAACAAGAAAATTGTAGAAAACATTTTTTTTTTTTTTTTTTGCTTGTAGGTTTTTAAAATTTTGGAGTCTTTGGAGTGAGACGTAGAAAATAAGTTCATAAGGCAGCAGGCTGGGATGAAAGTGGGGGCCAGCTAACAGGGAGGCATACATTAAAAGGGTGTTGGATATTAATAAGTAAGGCCTATAGGATGGAAACTAAAATATGCAGTATCCAAATAAGAAATAATAAAATAGAAACTAAATATGTGGTATATAAATTAAACTGCACCAGAAGCAACAGAGAGTGGATTAGAAAATTTTATTAGTGATACAGACTACAAGTTTGAGAAGCTCTCTCAAAATGCAGAGGAAAAGGGGGAGAAGAAATGAAAAAAGAAAATTTGAAAAAAAAGGTGATTGACATAAAGAATAGAGTCCAGAGATCTAATATATACAATTGACATTTTGGAAAAGACCAGAAGAAATTGAATGGGAACAATTATTAAACACTCTATGGGATAAAAACTTTTCTGAGAGGAGATGACCTGAGCCTGCAATTCAAACAAGCTTGTTGCCAAACTCCAGGAAAAATTAATGAAAATAGCCTAACAACTAAGTCTATTCTGGTAAAACTTTGTACTTTCTCTTGTTAAAATCATCATCATCATTGTCATCATCATCATGATCAGGCATCCAGGAAGGGAGAAAAACAAGAAAACATACAAGTTGTTCACAAAGGAAGAAAAGGTGGATTAGCTTTAGATTGATTGTTCTTACCATTAAACATCGGCTTGTTCTTACCATTGAACAGCTGAGCAGTGTATACAGAGTTCTGTAGGCAATTTGGACCCTAAACTTCTTTATTCAGCCAAGTTGTTTGATGAAGAAGCAACACATATTTTCAATTCTGCAAGACTTCAAAATATATACCACCCACCTACCCTTCCAACAGAATTATTTCAAAACATACTGTAGCTGAGAGATTCTGCAACATACAGGCAAAAGCCAAAACTTACACATTTTTTCCAAGCATGACTTTAGGGCTTAGCTAACTCTTGAATCACTCCTTTGTAAATTGATTCAAGAGTTAACTAAAGTCATTCTCACTGGAGCACAAACTAATTATTCTGCAAAAATCAATATGCTAATAACCCTAATTTTCAGAGTTGCCTAAGATAGTTCTGAGTTTGGGCAGCATACATATTTCCACTTGCACATAGTACCTACTTAACACATATGGTATATTACAGTGGTTCTCAAAGTGTGTGATCCCCTGACCAGAAGCATAGGTTTCACCTGGAACTTGGTAGAAAAGCAGGTTCTTAGGTCTCTACCTAGATTTAGTAAATCAGAAACTGTGGGGTTTGAGAAAAGCAATCTGTGTTTGAACAAACCTTCTAGGTAATTCTAATGCCCCGTGAAATTTTAGAGCCAGTTGTATTGTTTCTCAGACCAAATTAATCATCAGAATCATTTCTGAAGACTTTGAAACATCTTCTCCCAGTCCAGATGAGACTTAATTATCTGGATTTGGAAATCTATGGTCTGATAAAGCTTAGAACCAAAATACCTAAATTCTTTTCTTCGTGCCACCTTATCAATTTCTGAGCCTTAGTGTTTTCTGTTGTAAAATAGCACTCACTTTCCTGACCATTTCATTGGATTGTTGCAGACATTAAATGAAGAAATGAATGTAAAAGTACTTTGCAGTGTAGATAAGGAAATCCATAGTTATAAGTTCATTATCCTGTGTTTGAAAAGGGCCTCACTTAATGGTTGTTAATATTCTCTTGGAGACCAGTATATACCATCTATGTTGGGCTTCAGTAAAGTGTTCTCCCCCATGCAGCTCTTTCTAGTATCTTTCCCTTTCCTAACTAAACTACCTGCCACACTACTTTTTATTTGATTTTCAAATTCAATTATTATATTTATTTTACTACCTTTTCAGTGGATTTTTTCCAATTGCTTTCTGTATGTTCAAGTCTTGTATCTTCAAGGTTCTAAGTTATTTAAGAGCAGAAATCGTTACTAATCGTAATACTAAGTAAAATGCTTCATTCATTGAATTTAGTCTGTTCATTAACTCATTGTCATTAACTGTTGTAGGAATTGATGAGGATTTTCTTTTTCTATTTCATTAATTTAGTGCTTTGCAAACAGCTTTCCTTCTAGCAGTATGAAAAGGTGGTTGGTCTGGAACCAGTCAACATCTGTACTTCTTAAAATTATTTTTCAAAGGTTCATCATATTATTCTTTCTGCCTAGTTTATGGTTGCTGAAGTTAAGAAAACTAGAGCTAGGTGTGGTAGTTCATGCCTGTAATCCCAGCACTTTGGGAAGCCAAGGCAGGGAGTGTTGCTTGAGTTCCAAAGTTCAAGACCAGTCTGGGAAACATAGTGAGACTTCATCTCTACTAAAAATAAAAATTAGCCAAGCATGATGGTGTGCACCTGTAGTCCCAGCTGCCCAGGAGGCTGAGGCAGGAGGATCACTTGAGCTGGAGAGATTGAAGCTACAGTGCTACAGTGAGCTATGAGCATGGCACTGTACTCCAGCCTGGGTGATAGAGTGAGAGACCCTGTCTCAAAAAAAGAAAGAAAAAAAGAAAATAAAGGAAGCGAAGGGGAGGGGAGGAAGAAAAGAAAGGAAGAAAAGAGAAAAGAAAAGAGAAAGAAAGGAGGGAGGGGGAGAGAGAGAAAGGAAGAAAGGAAGGAAAGAAAGAAAAAGAAAAGGAAGGAAGGCAGACAGGCAGGCAGGTTGGAATTGCTTTGGTGTCCTGTTAGGGGTAGGACTAAGATTTTCCTACAAAAGTATGTCAGTTAGGAGGCCCAGTAGGCTTAGAATATGAATTTCCACACCTCAGCTGATAGAAGCCACCAGATGGTCTCAGATCTCTTTATGAGTAAAGCGCAATAACCACGAATGTGTCTTTCCCCAGCTTCTAGTTCTGTTTTTGCATTTTTATTTATATATTATCTTTTTTTTTTTTTTGAGAGGGAGTCTCCCTTTGTCGCCCAGGCTGGAGTACAGTGGCCGGATCTCAGCTCACTGCAAGCTCCGCCTCCCGGGTTTACACCATTCTCCTGCCTCAGCCTCCCAAGTAGCTGGGACTGCAGGCGCCTGCCACCATGCCTGGCTAGTTTTTTTGCATTTTTTTTAGGAGAGACGGGGTTTCACCGTGTTAGCCAGGATGGTCTCGATCTCCTGACCTCGTGATCCGCCTGTCTCGGCCTCCCAAAGTGCTGGGATTACAGGCTTGAGCCACCGCGCCCAGCCTTATATATTATCTTTAAAGGTTAATACAATTAACTTTCCTTAGATGGTTCTCCTTTATCTCCATAGTGTTGAAATTTTTTATTTTTGTTTTGCTTTTTCCTTTCACAGCTTCAAAGCCGATTTATTGGCTGAGCTCAGTGGCTCACACCTGTAATCCCAGCACTTTGGGAGGCTGAGAGGATCACTTGAGCCCAGGAGTTCAAGACTAGCCTGGGCAACGTAATGAGACCGCCCCCATCTCAAAAAAAAACAAAAAACAAAAAAACCGATTTGTGTTGAGCGACCCAAGCAAATAAATACGACCTTTGGTGTCACTGGTGATTTTCATTCTAAGGGTAATTACAGTCTGTATTCAAGATCGTATGTTCTCGCTGGAAATTAAACTAAGTAGAAAAAAAAGTTAAAGCTTTTTATTCTCCTTGACCTGTTGCTTTTTTTTCCCCCCCCTGTGGCTAATAAAAAGGCATAGAACAAAATAATTTTTTTTAAAAAAGACAGTCTTGTGTCACCCAGGCTGGTCTCGAACTCCTGGTCTCGAACTCCTCCCACCTTGGTCTCCCAAAGTGCTGGGATGACAGGTGTGAGCCACCATGCCCAGCCCAAAAAATAGCTTTATCTTTAGATTCTTCTTTTTTGCACCCTAATTTCTTGTACTAATGTTAGTTACTCTTATATATCCTGCCACCTTAGGGCTTCTAAGACACCAGTATATTTTCAAAGCCTCAAATTAACATGGGGAAAGTTTTGCTTCAGCAAGCTATTCCAGAACATCATAATAATTATTAACAGAAATAAGGCATTATGATGCATTTGTAAGCTATTGCTGGATTTGTGGGGCCAGTGAGAATCCTGTTGTCCAGAGCTTAATTATTCTAATCCACTTGGGGACCGGGTAGCTTTCTTAGAATATATATACATAACATTCACAGTCATGACTCTCATTTCTGTCCCTTTCTGATATTAATATGGCATTTAATTATACTGTTAGATTTAAAGAAATTTCAAAAATTTCAGTAGCTTCACTCAGAAATGCTAATACATTTTTAGAACAACTAGATAGCTTTTCCTCAAATTGTATTTACCTGTGTGAACTGTTGATTTATGGTAAAATTAAACTTTAGCCAAAACAAGACCTGTGAATGTCTGAATTCAGTTCGCAATCTAGTAACCTGTTATAAGTTAAAATCTTTTGGGGAAGTGGGGGAGTATTCAGCTTCTGAAATATAATATTTATATACCTGTTCTAAGATACCCTGTGACATATCAGAGCACAGGCTTTGGAGTCAGACTGAAAAACTGGAGTTAAAATACCATTCTTAATAATAGATATGTGAACCATCAAATAATCATGTGGCTTCAGGTAAATTCCTGAATTTCACAATTCCTGAACATCACAATGCCTCAGTTTCATCATCTGTAAGTAGGGAATGCACAAAATTTTTTTTTATCAGATTTAAGTTCTAGTCTTGGCTTTGTTCCTATCCTTTTCCTTTAGTAAATCTTCTTGTAGGTTTTGTAGGTTCTTATGCCTTAGTCTTTTCATCTATGAAATTCAAATAATATAATTTACAATAGGAATACATTGGAGATATTGCAGATTCAGTTCCAGACCACCATAATGTGAATATCACAATAAAGTGACTCAAACACATTTTTTGGTTTCCCAGTACTTATAAAAGTTATGTTTATTCTGTACTGTATGTTAAGTGTAGAATAGCATTATGTCTAAAAAATATACATACCTGACTGGGCGCAGTGGCTCGTGCCTGTAATCCCAGCACTTTGGGAGGCCAAGTGGGGAGAATCACTTGAGGTCAGGAGTTCAAGACCAGCCTGGCCAACATGGTGAAACCCTATCTCTACTAAAAATGCAAAAATTAGCCAGGTGTGGTGGCATACGCCTGTAATCCCAGCTACTTGGGAGGCTGAGGCACAATAATTGCTTGAACCCGGGAGGTAGAGTTTTCAGTGAGTTGAGATCACATCATTGCACTCCAACCTGGGAGACAGAGCAAGACTCCGTCTCAAAAAAAAAAAAAAAAAAAAGTACATATCTTAATTTTTTTTTTTTTTTTTTGAGGCGGGGTCTCGCTCTGTCGCCCGACTGGAGTGCAGTGGCCGGATCTCAGCTCACTGCAAGCTCCGCCTCCCGGGTTTACGCCATTCTCCTGCCTCAGCCTCCCGAGTAGCTGGGACTACAGGCGCCCGCCACCTCGCCCGGCTAGTTTTTTTGTATTTTTAGTAGAGACGGGGTTTCACTGTGTTAGCCAGGGTGGTCTCGATCTCCTGACCTCGTGATCCGCCCGTCTCGGCCTCCCAAAGTGCTGGGATTACAGGCTTGAGCCACCGCGCCCGGCCCATATCTTAATTTAAAAATACTTTATTGCTTAAAAATTGTTAGAGATTATCTGAGCCTTTAGCAAGTCATAATCTTTTTACTGGTGGAGGGTCTTGCCTTGATGTTGATGGCTACTAAATGCTCAGGGTGGTGGTTGCTGAAGATTGTGGTAACTGTGGGAATTTCTTAAAATAAGACAACGATGAAGTTTGCCACATGGAATGACTCTTCCTTTCATGAACGATTTATCTGTATCATTCCATGCCATTTGATAGCATTTTATCCACAATAAAACTTCTTTCAAAATTGGAGTCAATCCTCCCAAACCCTGTTGCCTTATTAACTAAGTTTTTCTGATATTCTAAATCCTTTATTGTCATTTATTTTTCTTTTTTGTTTTTTGAGACAGAATCTCACTCTGTCATCTAGGCTGGAGTGCAGGGGACACCGTGTTGGCTCACTGCAACCTCCATCTCCTGGGTTCAAGCAATTATCCTTCCTCAGCCTCCCAAGTAGCTGGGATTCCAGGTGACCACCACCAGGCCTGACTAATGTTTATATTTTTAGTAGAGATAGGGTTTCACCATGTTGGCCACGCTGCTCTTGAACTCCTTACCTCAGGTGATCTGCCCGCCTTGGCCTCCCAAAGTGCTGGGATTACAGGCGTGAGCCACCGCGCCCGGCCAGTCATTTCAATAATGTTCATGGCATCTTCACCAGGTATAGATTCCATCTCAAGAAACCACTTTCTTTGTTCATCCATGAGATTGCAGCAATTCAGCCCCATCTTCAGACTGTACTTCTAATTCTGGTTCTCTTGCTGTTTTCACCACGTCTGTAGTTACTTCCTCCACTGAAGTTCTGAACCCCTCAAAGTCATCCATGAAGATGGGAATCAACTTACAAATTGTTCATGTTGATATTTTGACCTCCTCCCATGAGTCGTGAATATTTTTAATGGCATCTAGAATGGTGGATCCTTTCCAGCAGGTTTTCAGTTTATTTTACCTAGATCCATCAGAGGAATCACCATCTATGGCCAGCTATAGCATTACAAAATGTATTTATTAAATACTAAGACCTGAAAGTCGGCTGGGTGCGGTGGCTCACGCCTGTAATCCAGCACTTTGGGAGGCCGAAGTGGGCAGATCACGAGTTCAGGAGTTTGAGACCAGCCTGGCCAACATAGTGAAACCCTGTCTCTACTAAAAATACAAAAATTAGCCGGCCATGGTGGCACACGCCTCTAATCCCAGCTACTCAGGAGGCTGAGGCAGAAGAATCACTTGAATCTGAGAGGCAGAGGTTGCAGTGAGCTGAGAGCATGCCACTGCGCTCCAGCCTGGGCGATAGAGTGAGACTCCATCTCAGAAAAAAAAAAAAAAAAGACGTGAAAGTCAAATTGCTTTTTCATTTATGGGTTGCAGAATGGATGTTGTGTTAGCAGGTGTGGATACAGCATTAATCTCCTTGTACATCTCCATCAGAGCTCTTGGGTGACCAGGTGCATCGTCAATGGGCAGTAACATTTTGAAAGGAATCTTTTTTCTGAGCAGTAGGTCTCAACAGGGGGCTTCAGATACTCAGTAAACCATGCCGTAAACAGATGTGCTGTCATCCAGGCTTTGTTGTTGCATTTATAGAGTGCAGGAAGAGTAGATTTAGCATAATTCTTAAGGGCTCTAGTATTTTCAGAATTATAAAGGAGCATTGGCTTCAACTTAAAGTCACCAGTTGCATTAGTCCCTAATGAGAGTCAGCTGGTGCTTTGAAGCCAGGCATTCACTTCTTTCTAGCTATCAAAGTCCTAGATGGCATCTTCTAATAAAAGACTGCTTTGTCTACATTGAAAATCTGTTTAGTGTAGGTGCTTTCATCAATGAACTTAGCTAGAGCTTCTGAATAACTTGCTGTAGCTTCTACATCAGCACTTGCTGCTTTATCTTGTACCTGATAAACCAGCCTCTGCTAGCTTCCAACTTTCCTTCTACAGCTTCCTCACCTCTCTCAGCCTTCGTAAAATTGAAGAGGGTTAGGGGTTTGCTGTGGATTGTTAGGCTTTGGCTTAAGGGAATATTGTGGCTGGTTTGACCTTAAGACTGCCAAAATTTTCTCCATATCAGCAATAAGGTTGTTTCACTTTCTTTTCATTCATGCGTTCACTAGAGTAGCAATTTTAACTTCCATCAAGAACTTCTCCATTGCTGTCACAACTCGGCTGTTAGGCACAAGAGGTGTAGCTTTTAACCTATTTTGGCTTTAGACATGCCCTCCTCATTGAGCTTAATCATTTCTAGCTTTTGTTTTAAAGTGAGAGACATGTGGCTCTTCCTTTCACTTGAATACTTACCAGTCATTGTAGAGTTATTAATTGTCCTAATGTCCATATTATTCTGTCTCAGAAAATAGCAAGGCCCAAGGAGAAGGTGAGAAACAGGGAATTGGGGAACAGCTGGTCATTGGAGCAGTCAGAACGCACACAACATTTATCAGTAAAGTTTGTCATCTTACATGAGTAAATAGTACCCCAAAACAATTACAATAGCAACGTTGAAGATCACTGATCACAGATCACCATAACAGATATAATTATGAGAAAATACTAGAAATACTGTGAGAATTCAGTAACATAAAGCATGTCCATATATGTACTGCTTACTCAGTTTCTTTGGGATTTTTTTTCTAGAAATACAATCTTATTTGAAGTATTATGAGCACTTGTATCAGAGATCATTTCAATTTTGTTACTAAAAAATAAAATGGACTTGTAAAATTTCCTTCCTGTTTTGCATTATTGTGAGTAGCTACCAGAGAATTCTACTTGTTTATATTACTAGAAGGGTCCTAACAACCAAAGATATTAGGCAGTTCTCCTTTGAGTTACATCTATCACTGGGTGTTTAACCATTTGACTGTATAATTTAAATCTTGGTCTATTAAGCAGTAAACAGATGGAACATTACTAACAGCAGTAATTAAATTGTAAATCTGTTTTAAAGTTGGCCAATATACAGCATCACAATCCATATTCTGTTATGTCAGTTATGTTCATTTTTATTTGGATTACAATTTCTAAATACCCAAATATTGGAAAGAAAACAAAGTTGTCTGGTTCAAATGTCTGTTTTTTGTTTTTTTTAATCATATTGGCCAAGTTCTTGCTTGCCTGCTTGCTTGCTTCCTTTCAAGAAAAGAAGGAAAGGAAGGAGCAACGGAGAGGAAAGAATATTTAACAATGTTCATTTATTTAGCAAACCTTTAATGAATGTCTACTGTGAGCTAGGCAACTTTTTTTTCCCTCCGAGACAGAGTCTCATTCTGTCCCCCAGGCTGGAGTGCAATGGCAATCTCAGCTCGCTGTAACCTCTGCCTCTCGGGTTCAAGCAATTCTCCTGCCTCAGCCTCCCAAGTAGCTGGGAAAACAGGTGAGTGCCACCACGCCCAGCTAATTTTTTTGTATTTTTAGTAGAGATGGGGTTTCACCATGTTGACCAGGCTGGTCTCAAACTCCTGACCTTGTCAAGTGATCCTCCCATCTTGGCCTCCCAAAGTGCTGGGATTACAGGCATGAGCCAAGCTAGGCACATTTCTAAGTATTAGGGATAAAACAGTGACCAGGAGAAGCAAAACCCCAGCCCTCATGGAAGTTACATTCTAGTGGATTGGGAATGAATAATTTAAATGTGTAATACGTCAAATGGTGATAAATGCTATAAAGAAAAATAAAATTGAGTAAGGACCTAGAGAATGATGGGGTAAGAACTGGTATTTTAGATAAGGTGGCCAGGGAAGCCCTTTCTAATACACTGGCATTTAAGCGGTGACCTGAATGAAGTGAGAGAGCCATCCAAATGGATATCTGGGGAAATAGAGTGCTAGACATGGGGAATGACAAGTGCAAATACCCTGACTTGGGAGCATGCTTAACTGTCAATCTTCAATTCATTCTACCTGGAAACTTTTCTTAACACCTTAAAAGGTTAAGGTGTTTCATAGCAATCTGCATAACTTTTTTTTACAGTTCTTAAATCTTAGCATTGTTATTTTTTATGCCTGCTAATCCGTCCTTTAGAGACATGGATAATGCCTTACCTGCCACATAGTAGCTGCTGAACAAATATTGATCAAACCAGTCAGTGAGTTTGATTATTTGTTGAGCAATTACTATTTTGTCTACTTAGTTTCAATAAATTATTTTTTTAAATCAGAGTAAGCATTCTTCTCAGTCAAGGAATTACAGGAAACATAAATAGATGCGTAAGTAAGTAAGAGAAATAATAAGCAGGGAAAACTGGGCTTGCATTATTCAGAAGAAAAAAAGCCAATAACAATGTAAGTGAATATTTTTTTAAAAACCCATTGAAAGGTTGTTCTTTACTGAAATATAACCTTCATATTTTGAAAGCCCATGATGAGATCCATAGTTCCTGATACTCAGTGAATTACTCTAATAGTTACTTGAAGTAACTAGGAAAATAAATCTGAAAAGTAAAGTATCACAGAAAAGGTCTTTGAGTTGCAAATGGCTTTAGAATAGAACAATTTGCTTTCCAGAAAAAACCCTAAAAGTTACATTTTACTTTCCCTAATTTTTAACTATTTCTACAAAGAAGTTTTTCCACAGTTTCTTTACGATGCTTACTGCATGGTATTTTCTGTTTTAGATCCTCAGCATTATAAGACCCGATTTTTATTGGATTCTATTTCTAATGAAATAAATCTTTAGGGTCAGCAGTAGGTGAGGTTTCTAAGATTTTTTTTATTTATGAGTTTTTCATTTGTTTATTTTACCTAAAACATCGATCTATTTTGTAGATGTGGCAAAAGCTTCAAAATAAGTAGGAGCGTTTCACCACTCAAAGTTACCACCATTTATACCTAGCAGAATGTCAGTGCAATCTACTTCTTGAAATCTCAGAGTATCTGTGTCAGTTTTCTATAATTTGGCAACATGATAATGAAATTACTGAGTTCCTCTTTAGATGAGCCTATTTTTTAGTTAATACTGTATATCAACACTCAGAGATTTCCTTCTCTTCATCTTCCTTTCTCCCTTATTATCCCCGCCCCCCTGAAAAAAGCCCGTGCCCATTTGAAAGCTAAATTTTTCTACAAATTTTTTAACTGACTTACATTTTTTTCTTTCAATGTTTTAACAAAGTTGACCTTGCTCTTCTTAGTTTTTCATTATTTTTTTAAGAGACAGGATCTCGCTGTGTTGCCCAGGCTGGAATACACTGGCTGTTCACAGGCGCAATTCCACGACTGATCATTACACTCCATTTCCTGCCTGGGCTGATTCATCCTCCTTAGGCAACTTGGTGGTCCTCTACTCCCAGGAGGTCATCAAACTAATGCCAAACTTAATGTGGACACCCGATCGCCATAGCACCCAATAGTCCAGAACTCCTGGGCTCAAGTGATCCTCCTACCCCAGTCCCAAGTAGCTGGGACTGCAAGCACATGCCATTTTTTTAGTTAAAAAAAAAAACAAACAGTAAGGGTGATCATGGAAAATTAGAAAATAAGGACCTATATATGCATTGTTTACTTAAAATAAGATCATACTAAATGTGCTGTTTTGTAACATGTTCTTTTCAGTTAACAATCTTCATTTCAGTATCTTTCCATTTTATCAAGTCCATTGTTGAATTTCCCAGTGTAGGACCAAGTTTCACATCTGGTTGTTATGTCCCTAAGTCTCTTAAAAAAGAAAAAAAAAAAAACCTTTTTTCTTTTTATGCCACTAATTGAATTTCGGAGACAGGACCAACTGTCCTGCAGGATGTCTCACCTTCCAGATGTGTCTGGTTGCTTCCTCCTTTAACTTGTTCCTCTATCCCTTGTATTTCCTGTTAACCAGAGATTAAATTTTATGTCCTGAGAGATCCAAGTGAAACATTTTGGGCTGGAATATGTGGTAAGTGATATATTTCTTATTATGACTTATCAGGAGAAAGCTTCTGAATGGGTCACAATAAAGGAGACTGAAGTTGACCACTGAATTAGGGTATGACTATCTGATCCTTTCACTGTCAAGTTTAATCTTTTTCTTCTTTCAAGTAGAAAATAATGTATTTGGTATTACTTTGCACAGTGTGAATCTCTAGGTCATGGCAAACATATACCTGCATTTAACACTTGCCTGAATCTGTAATTTCATGAGGGATTACATAATGCTAATTTTCTGATTTTTTAAAAAAAATTTACTTCTTCTTATTGGATAGCCTTTTGTACAATACAGTATTTTATTTACTGGGATTATTGATTTGTTCTGAAATATGGTTGCTCCTGCAAAGACAAGTAAATAATTTTTTACACTCAGTTGCCAATATTTATCAGCTCAGAAGACTAAGTTTTTTGCTGGCTTTCTTCTTTTAAATATTACTGCAGATTCATGGATTTTTATTGCGTCATTGCATTTCAGTCTACTTCAGTCATAATTCTTACACATTTGACTAATAGGGAAGAGGACCTTTTAGACCGATTCCTGTGTCTTTTTTCCATGATGTTACATATTTATGGAAATGTTTAAACACAAAAGTATATAGGGAGTGGTATACTGAACTTCCAATATATCTATCACTCTCAGTTTTAGCAATTAGCAATAATTTTCTAATTTTATTTTATCTTTCTCCTTCTGCTTTTTTGACACCCTTGATTTTTATCTCATTGGTAGTTGAAAGTTCATTTTCTGGTGCGGCAAGGTGTCCCATCCCTAGGCTTGGAATTACTCATTTCTTTAAGAAGCCCTGATTGTCTTTAGTAACAAATGGCATCAGACAATAAAACCTGGACATAAGGATTATTGGAAGTTTTTAAATTTGATTTCACTTTCCCATCATGTGCTTCATCATATTGGTAGCTGTGTTAGTCTGTTCTTGTATTGCTATAAAGGAATACCTGAGATTGGGTAATTTATTAAAAAAAAAAAAAAAAAAGAGGTTTAATTGGCTCACAATTCTGCAGGCTATACAAACATGGTGCCAGCATCCACTCAGCTTCTGGGGAGGCCTCAGGGAGCTTTTACTCGTGGCAGAAGGCAAAGCAGGAGCAGGCAGGTCACATGGCCAGGGCAGGAGCCAAGGGAGTGTGGCAAGGTGCCACATACTTTTAAGCAACCAGATCTCACACAAACTCATTCATCACCAAGGGGATGGCACTAAGCCATTCAAGAGGGATGCACCCCCATGATCCAAACACCTCCCCGCAGATCCCACCTCCAAGACTGGAGATTACATTTCAACATGAGATTTGGTTGGGGACAAATACCCAAACTATATCAGTAGCCTTGTTCCATAAGCAGGGTTACAAGCATTCGAGTAGTAGAGGAAGGGCACTTCTCAAAGATAGGATAAAAAGCTTTATATTTCTATATTAATTGGTCAAAATGTAAGGCATAGGTGACAGAGTAGTCAGCTGTTGACATATAAGTGTTTTTAATAAAGGATTTAAAAAAACAAAACAAAACACCATTTAGTGTTATCAGTTTGCCCCCACTACAATATAAGGAAATTCTCAATTTATATGACTTCTAAAGTTTTGCTTGTTACACACTTTGGTTTCTCATAGTAATAATGCAGATGATGAAATGAATTATTCTCAGTTAATAGGGTTAAAAATGTATTATTGGTTTCCAGTTCTTAAAATCTGTATTCACCTCCTTTCCCTTCTGATGCCCCACCAAAATAAAATGCCTAAAAATGAGAAATGAAGAAGCCAGTAACAGTAAATTGGAGGACTACCCAAGAATGATAGTTGAACAGATTTTCCGGATCTCTAATTGAGTACCAGTAGGCCCAACTATACCTTCTTCTCCCCTCCTCATACCTCTTTCACCCCTGCACTTGAATACAGATAGCTGGCAAGAATCCCAGGCAAACACGAGGCAGATTTTCTTTAGAGAGCATGAGAAAGATGAAGCCTTCTAAAGTGTGTGCTGTGTTCGTGTAGCAAAAGAGAAAACACCATCTTCTTTCTGGCATTTGAAAGGTCTGCTGGCTCCCCACCCACTCACCCTGTGGGAACACTGCCAGTCAGCTTATGTCCAGCCCACACAGAGCTCCCTCTTTTTATCCCCTCCAGGGGAACAATCTAGCCAAAATCAGACTATCTTCAAAATAACACAGGAAATCTATGTTGGCTAATGAGTCATTCTCTCTTAAATGTGAATGAGTAACCGAAGATCACCAGGCATGGTGGGAAAAACTAATGGCATGAAAGACTAAATAACCAGAAAAATGGCCAGTGGAAAAAGTAAAACTAATAAGAAAGAACTTTATTTTTAAAAAAGAAGAATAAATCATCTAATATATTCAGAGATCTAAGAAGATACTATATCCATTAAACAAGAATAGGAGGACACAAGTTTTTACATTGAAAGGGCACACCAAGCGCTGAAATAGAGAATCAAACATGGTACAGTAACACATCTCAAAACTGCAGAATTCCAGGATAAACAAAGATCCAGAAAGAAATCACATGCATAGTAACAAGTAAGAGACTAAATCAAACCCCTTATGAATGACTCTTAATGATTTAAGACAGTAAAGTATTGCCTACAACATATATAGAGAAAATAATATGCACCCATGGATTCTACAACCTGCCACACTATTAATCAAGGGTGAGAGCAGAATACACTTGTTTTCAGACACTGAAGGGTGCAAAGGTTGCCTTCCATTTGAAGTAAAAGAAATGAATGAATTACATATTCACCATCAACTTTTTGAGAAACAGAAATTTAGCATTTGATTTGTTTTTAATACATCATTGCTGCTAAAAGGGTTGAGGGGAAAATGAGAAGGGGGGATTCAAAACAATAAAATTAGTCATTGATTCACACCATACAATAAATTACAGAGCTACTGTGGCAAACGGCAGTAAACTACTCCCTTTACTCTCAGCAGGCTGAAATGTATCATACCTTATACATATAACTATCCATAATTTCCCATATTTCCCATTTATCCCAGTAAAAAGTAACCCAGGACTACTTGCATTGCAATCACAACTGGCTCATACACCATATGGCCAGAAGAAGCAACAGCATCACATTTTCCTCCCATCAGGACTGGAATGACATGATCTGACTTAAATTTAAGAGCATCATTCTGACTGCTGTGTTGAGAATAGATTTAAGGGTGGAGTAGTAGGGTAAGGGTAGAAGGAGAGACCAGTTTGAATATCACTGCTGTGTTCCAGGTGAAAGATGACAGTGGTTCTGACATGGTAGTAACAATGTAGTTGGTGAAAAGATGTCAGATTCTGGGTATAATTCAAAGGTAAAGCCAAGAGAATTTCCTGACTTATGGTATATTGAGTGAATAAGAAAGGGTCAAGATTTTTAGTCTGAGCAGTAGGAAGGGAGGAACAGATTGAGGAAAAGATTAGAAGTTAAGTTTTGGATGTTATTTCAGAAATTTATTTGACCTCCAAATAAAGATAGATGTATTTGCATATATGTATCTGCAGCTCTGAAGAAAGGCATGGCCTGGTGAGATAATTTGAGGATAGTCAGCCTTGTATTTAAAGGCATGAGGTTGGGTGAGATCAAAGTGAATAGACTGAACAGAGATAAAGAAGTCAAAAGACTGGGACCCTAAGGTACTCTAACATTTAACAATTAGGGAGATGAAAAGGAAGACTCAAAGAAGAGAAGAATAGCCAGTGGGATTTTAGGAGAACCAAAAGAGAATGGTGCCCTAGAAGCCATGGGAAGAAAATGTTTCAAGAAGGAAAGAGCCATTGACTATTTTATGCTGTTAGGAGGTCAGGTAGGATGAGCACTAAAAATTCATTGTTGGATTTAGCAACATGGATGTTGGTGTTTACCTTGAAAAGGTCTACTATGTTTTTTCAAACAGCTACTAAGGTGTTAGGACATAAATACTTGTATATAAGTAGTTATTTGGCCCTAACTATTTAATAAATGAAACTACATGTTGAGCATCCCAAGTTCAGAAATCCAAAATACAAAATGGTTCAAAATCAAAAACTTTTTGACCATCAATGTGATGTCTTAAAGAAATACTCAGTGAAGCGTTTCAGATTTTAGATCTGGGGTGCTGAACTGTTAAGTGTAATGCAGATATTCCCAAATCTGAGAAAAATCCAAAATCCAAAACCCTCTGGTCCCAAGCATTTTGGGTACAGGATATTCAAACTGTATTAGGTATTTCTTTTGGCCTAGGGGCCATTGTGAAAAATTACTGAGATACCAAGGGAGCCACAAACTAAGAAAGTTTGAACATCTCTGCTTTAGAAGTTTATGCTATTCTAAGGACTTAGAAGCATAGCTATTCTAAGGATTTCACCAAAAGGAGGAAACACCTCTTACCTTTTTTTTGTGCTGAGAAGTTTCAGTTTGCAATTTTAAATCTGATCCAAAATGGTCCTAATACAGTTGTTTCAACATTAAAAAAAAAAAAAAAGCAAAGACAACTTTATCCTTTGAAATGCTGGTAGTACATCTTTGCATGATTTTTTTTCTTCTTGCCTTCCATAGGTATGGTCTGAATATGCGTTGCTTGGCAGCTCGGGTCAACTATAAGACTTTGATTATTATCTGCGCACTCTTCACTTTGGTCACAGTACTTTTGTGGAATAAGTGTTCCAGTGACAAAGCAATCCAGTTTCCTCGGCGTTTGAGTAGTGGCTTCAGAGTGGATGGATTAGAAAAAAGAGCAGCAGCATCTGAGAGTAACAACTATATGAACCATGTGGCCAAACAACAGTCTGAGGAAGCATTCCCTCAGGAACAGCAGAAAGCTCCCCCTGTTGTTGGGGGCTTCAATAGCAATGTGGGAAGTAAGGTGTTAGGGCTCAAATATGAAGAAATTGACTGTCTCATAAATGATGAACACACAATTAAAGGGAGACGAGAGGGGAACGAAGTCTTTCTTCCATTCACTTGGGTTGAGAAATATTTTGATGTTTATGGAAAGGTGGTTCAGTATGATGGCTATGATCGGTTTGAATTCTCTCATAGCTATTCCAAAGTCTATGCACAGAGAGCCCCCTATCACCCCGATGGTGTGTTTATGTCTTTTGAAGGCTACAATGTGGAAGTCCGAGACAGAGTCAAGTGCATAAGTGGGGTTGAAGGTTGGTATCTGTCTGCTTCACTTGCATTTTTCAAGCATGACTGTGTTGAAGAATAAGAAAATGTTGTTAATTATACATCAAGTACATAGCTTACTGTCAAAAGACCTTTCATCACTCTAATTTAGCAGGGAGGAACAGGTTAAGTCTGAACCTAGGGCAGCTTTCTAGATACTATGACTTAAGGGCTGCCATAAGACCATACCTGGGCAAATAGAATTATTTTATTAACCTAACTCTGAATCTAAAATTCTTACCAGTAAGGTAAAGGCACTGCTTCTCCAGAATTTTGCATTAAAATATATAGCTAGAATCCTATGAGAGATGGGAAAAGGAGACCATCCAGTGGACCCATCAATGTACCAGTGCAGTCTGGTTACCTAATTAGTCAGGTGTCATCTCTGGAAGGAGGTTTCAAGTCTTCAGAACAAGACAATAGGTAGATGCTTTTTCTCTGGACTTATACTGAACTCCTAGTCTATTACATACTGTTTTTCATTGTTTTTAAAACCTGGGGCAGTAAGAGTTCCTTGTGGATACAATTAATATGCTTTGGAATTTGCTTTTCAAACCAGAAACCCAAACTGAATTTGACTTTAAAGTATATCACTTAAACAGAGGAAAGGGCTTAATATGTTTTGAGATTTCTTGGTTTGGGATTTACTTTCCTCATTTTGTTATAAAGTGATTTTAAGATCTTAATATTTTAAAATCTGTATTGAAGTAAGCTTTTAACTAACTTAATATATATTTTTTTTGCTCTGAAAAGAAGTTTGTGCTCACTTGGTGACCATGTGGATGTTTTCAGACTCCTATAGACCAAAGGATTATAGCCCACCCATGTCTGTGAAGTTAATGGTGTGTTTATTCATCAAGTTGGAAATTGGAATTTACATATCTGATGCAGGAGTTTTTTCCTTGTTTTTACTACTTATATAATTTTTTATAATCTTTTTCTCTTCTTTTGAGACAGAATCTCACTCTGTCACCCGGGCCTGGAGTGCAGTGACACTGTCATGGCTCACTGCAGTCTCGATCTCCCAGGCTCCACCATGCCCAGCTAATTCTTTTTAATTTATTTTTTGTAAAGACAGTGTCTCACTGTGTTGTCCAGGCTTATCTCAAATTCCTGGACTCAAGCAGTCCTCCCGCCTTAGGCTCCCAAAGTGCTGGAATTACAGACATGAGGCACCGTGCCTGGCCAATATCCTTACCAAATGTTTAGAAGAGAGAAGCGACCAGATTCACCTACATTCTTACCACCTCAATATAATTATTATTTTTTTTTATTTTCTCTGGAGGGCTTTGTATTTAGACATATATTTTAGCATAATCATAATTATATTTACTATACAGTGATTCAGGACAGTAATAGAGATTTCAAAGATATTCAGAGTCAAACCTTTTCTTCGGCAATTTTTTAAACGCATAAAATTAATAGGTGCCTAAATTCTAAAATAAAAAAGTAAAAAGTACCCATAACCACCATTAATATTTTGACTTTTTCCCCCAATCTTTTTGTTGTTGTAGAAATATATTTTTTATTTTATTTTATTTTATTTTTAACTTTTAAGTTCAGGGGCACATGTGCAGCTTTGTTACATAGGTAACCTCATGTCATGGAGATTTGTTTTACAGATTATTTTGTCACCTAGGTATTAAGCCTAGAACCCATCAGTTATTTTTCTGATCCTCACCTGCCACCTACCCTCCACCCTCCAGTAGGCCCCAGTGTGTGTTGTTCCCCTCTATGTGTCCATGTGTTTTCATCATTTAGCTCCCACTTAGAAGTGAGAACCACACAGTATTTAGTTTTCTGTTCCTGCGTTGGTTTGCTAAGGATAATGGCCCCTAGCTCCGTCCATATTTCTACAAAGAACGTGATTTCTTTCTTTTTTATGGCTGCATACTAGAAATGCATCTTTAAAAAAAAATTCAGATCATACTGTATGGTCAGTTTTTATTCTGGTATTTTCTACTTAACATGTTATGACTATTTCCCCTCACTGAATATTTATTGAACATTTTAATAACTAGTATTTGTAGTAAAGACATGCCATGATATATGTAATGTATGAGACCCTGCTCTTTAGTTGTACACTTAGGTCATTCCCAGGTTTTTTATGGTTTTTTTTTTTGAGACGGAGTCTCGCTCTTTTGCCCAGGCTGGAGTGCAGTGGTGCGATCTCGGCTCACTGCAAGCTCCGCCTCCTGGATTCCTGCCGTTCTCCTGCCTCAGCCTCCCAAGTAGCTGGGACTACAGGCGCCTGCTACCATGCCCAGCTAATTTTTTGTATTTTTAGTAGAGACGGGGTTTCACCGTGTTACGCAGGATGGTCTCAATCTCCTGACCTCGTGATCCGCCTGCCTCGGCCTCCCAAAGTGCTGGGATTACAGGCATGAGCCACGACACTCGGCCCTTATGTTTTTTAATTAATGTTTTATTTTTAATTTTTGTGGGTACATAGTAGGTGTATGTATTGATGGGGTATATTAGATATTTTTATACAGGCATGCAATGTATAATAATCACATCAGGGTTAATGGCATATCCATCACCTCAAACATTTATCCTTTCTTTGTGTTACAAACAATCCAGTAATATTCTTTTAGTTATTTTTAAATATATAATAAATTAAGATCGAGTGAATGAAATCTGGTATTTGGTAGCACAAAGGGTAACTACATTTCCATTTCTTTGCTATTATAAATGTTGCAGATTTTCATTGTTAATTTTTATTTGCTATTTTAATTTTATTCTCATTGTAGTGTATTCCTATTCTGAGAATATAATTAACTGCAATGTCAAATAACCTGCCAAACCTTTGTACTGTTTTGCCAGTCGTTTTCCAGAAAGGTGGAACTTGCTCCTACTTCCAGTAGCAGAGTATGAGGGTGCCATTTTCACCCAACTCTTGCCATCATGGAACATTGTTTTTTTGTCTGTTGGTTACAAAGGGATATTATAATTTTCTCTCTTTAACAACTAGTGAGGTCAGATATCTTTTTCTTATGCTTTTTGCCGTATTTTCATGTTCTTTACCCCTTTTTCTAATGTGATAAGTGGAGTTTTTAAAAAATGTATTTGTGTGAACTTATGTAGTAAGGGTAGCAATACTCATATTTGTTAAAGATATTTCTTCAATTTGGTTGTCTTTTCATTTTACATATGATTTGTTGGTTTTAGAAGTTTTTAGTTCCATTTATTGAACTTACGGAGTTTTTTTGGATCTTTGCCTCTTCGTTTTATGCTTAGAAAGGCACTTGCCATACCACATTATGATCAGCTTTTCACTTTTAATTTTTCTGACAGTTTTATGGTTTCATTTTTTTACATTTAACTTCTTTAGTTCTGCTAAATTGATTTATATTTTGGCCAATGGTACAGTCACAGCCTAATTTTAAACGTTTTTCCCCAATATGTATTGAATCATCTCTTTTCCCACTGATTTTGATGGAATATTCGTCGTTACACCAAATTTAGGAGTACTAGAATGAGTTTCTGGGCTGCTGTTTGGTTTCATTGATCAGTCTCACTTCTTGTGCTAGTTGCACATTATTGTAGTCACCAGTCATCTTAATGAGGTTGTATAAACTACCTTTTATTTGAATTACAGAGGGGATCCCCCTCTTGGAGGAAAGATACAAATGTTAAAAAGCTTATCTGTAGCCTACCTAATTCCGTGAACATTGTTTTGAATCTACAACAAAACACATAAAATTCTGTAGATTCCCAGTCTCTGCTGTGCTCATCAGATTCTTATTAATTTTAGAACTATAGATAGTAGTTTATCTCTCAATACATACGTGATTCAGCAATACAATATTATATAAATGTAGGATTTGTAGCTCCTATGTAAGAAATTACTAAAATATGGCCGGGTGCGGTGGCTCAAGCCTGTAATCCCAGCACTTTGGGAGGCCGAGGTGGGTGGATCATGAGGTCAGGAGATTGAGACTATCCTGGCTAACACGGTGAAACCCCGTCTCTACTAAAAAATACAAAAAACTAGCCCGGCAAGGTGGTGGGCGCCTGTAGTCCCAGCTACTCGGGAGGCTGAGGCAGGAGAATGGCGTAAACCTGGGAGGCGGAGCTTGCAGTGAGCTGAGATCTGGCCACTACACTCCAGCCTGGGCGACAGAGCGAGACTCCATCTCAAAAAAGAAAAAAAAAGAAATTACTAAGATAAACACTAATACCAAACATTTAAAAGTTGTGCTTAGAACTTTACAAAAAGGTAATCCATTAATGAATTATTTCAAGAATCTGTGGTGAAATATACAAACGAAATTCATGTTTTAAAAAACACTTCTTAAGAATTACATTTTAACAGGAAAGATATGAAAAAGAATTTCAAGCTGTTTATATTTTAAATTGCCAAGTCACAGCTGGCTTTTTTTTTTGTTTGTTTGGAGACAGAGTCTTGCTCCATCATCCAGGCTGGAGTGCAGTGGTGCCACCTTGGCTCACTGCAACCCCCGAGTCCTGGGTTCAAGCGATTCTCCTGTCTCAGCCTCCCAAGTAGCTGGGATTACAGGTGCCTGCCACCACTCCCAGCTAACTTTTTGTATTTTAGTAGAGATGGGGTTTCACCGTGTTGCCCAGGCTGGTCTCAAACTCCTGAGCTCAGGCAATCCACCCACCTCAGCCTCCCAAAGTGCTAGGATTACAGGCGTGAGCTACGGTGCCCAGCCACAACTGGCTTTTTAAGCAAATACATTAACCATCAGATGACATACCTAATTAGTAGACCACACTTTGACATTGGAGGGAAAGATGAGTGTGTAGTAACTTGATAAGTATAAATGTTTAAGAAATTTTCAGGATTAATATTGAAAATAGAACTGTGATGACATTAACTATATGCATCTAAATTGTGCAGAATTTGAATGTATGAAACAGGATTATGAAATGTGACATCTGTAGCCATGAGCAAGAGTAACACACATAAAAAACCAGTCCTTAAAAGGTAATTTATAGTGTTGCACTATTTGTTAACAAATAATGAATGAGAGTGAAAGAATACTTAATTTTTGTTTTTCACATCGGTTAACTTGGTACTAGATCTGGTCAGTTTGAGAGCAGTATTATGAGGAAGCCCACAACTTCCTGATAACCCTGTAAGATTCCCCAGAAGTAAATCAGTGAGGAGTGGTATTAGGAATAGGCTTGTAAATGTCTTGATATGATTATTCATTTTGTTTCTCTATTTTATAGGTGTGCCATTATCTACACAATGGGGACCTCAAGGCTATTTCTATCCAATCCAGATTGCGCAGTATGGGTTAAGTCACTACAGCAAGAATCTAACTGAGAAACCTCCTCACATAGAGGTATATGAAACAGCAGAAGACAGAGACAAAAACAACAAGCCTAATGACTGGACTGTGCCAAAGGGCTGCTTTATGGCTAATGTGGCTGATAAGTCTAGATTCACCAATGTCAAACAGTTTATTGCACCAGGTAAGTTATGTGTTATATGTGCCTGCTAATTTTATGTTGGTTTATGGGACCCAGATATTCCCTTAAAATTTTAATATGGTTTAAAAAAACACATAAGCAGACCCTTTATGTTACATATATAAAGCAACAAATGGTGTCACCCCAATGAAATCTCTAAAAAAGATACAGCTAAAAAGTCAAGGTTATAAAAAGGAATATTTACTATGTAAAGAGCCAAGCCATAGATTGAATGGTAAGGTCCAGGTTACTGCACAATGTGTACCTGCCTCTAGGGGTCTATATCCAATAGGAAAGAAGTTCCTCCATTTAATATTTCAGTACAGTATAGTTTAATTTTTAAACTTTTGCAGTAAATAGAATGGTTTTAAGGAGACAGCCATCCTTTCCTTTGCCTATTCTTTGCCAATAGCTTTTAATTTTTTCAGGATAATATAGCATTACCAAAGAGGCCTGTTTCCCATATTGGAATTTGTTAATGTAGTAGATTATCTCAAACTTCATGTAAAGCCATTTTCATTAATAAAATAATTTACGAAATCAAATTAACTTTATGCAGCATTTCCCCTTTTACTAAGACAGTCTCATTAATTAGAATATAATGCATTTTCCTGCACTAATCAATATCAATGAGAATTAATGAGTCCATTACTTAAGAAGAAAATGAAATAATTTTAGTTAGCACCTCAGGCTTAATTCTCTATGGGGGAATGTTGTCAAGTACAGAACTTGTTCCACCCTCCCACCAATCTTGCTGTTGGTAAATGAAAAGAGAGGAAAGGTTATAAGACCTCTTCTGTATTCTCTCCTTCTTCTTCATTGATGACTGTGTAATTTACAGATCCTGAAAGCCACGATACAAACCTACTCATTCTAGATAGCCTTAAGTAATGAATTTATGAGTACTGAATGCAGTGCAAATAATAGATGACCTTTAATTTTTGTTCTGTGACTAGAACTCCTTTTTTCCCATGGCATTTTGTGATATTCTGGTACACAGAGCATCTTTGCTTATTGTAAACAACAGGTTTGGCTGAATGAGAAAGTACAACTGAATGTTTAAGAATATTTAGGTTGTGATACCTAAGAGGTTATTGCAACGGGAAATGATTAGACTATGCAAAAGAACTTTTGGGTGCACTCAAACTTATTTTTGCGCCAGTTAATAATGGTTGTCTGGATTAGGGTGGAATCAGCAGCCCTCACCTTGATCTCCTTGAGTGTTTAGAAGGTTTTCTAGGACAGTCTTTTGAACTCTGTCCTATTTAAAGCAACAGATTTCATTGTGCACTTTTGGGTGCTCTGAGTAATACAAAAGATAGGTGTCCACATCTTAAGTGAGGGATCTTCACCTTAGCCCCTCATTCTGTAGCCAGTAGCTGGAGATAAAACTACTTCCTAAGATGGTTTTAAGCATATAGAGGAGAGAACTCTGTCTCTAACAGCCACTCCGTGAATGGGACACAGCTATTCTAAGTTGGAACTCCCTGTTGGTGGAAGCGTGCTAGCTGGGAATGGAATTCTTTGTGTGCATGTACAGGTTGAGTATCCCTTATCTAAAATGCTTGGAACTAGAAGTGTTTCAGATTTTGGAATATTTACATATACATAAATATCCTGGGGATGGGACTGAAGTCTAAACACAAAATTCTTTTATATTTCATATGCTATACACATAGCCTGAGGGTAACTTCTTATTTTTAATAATATATGCCACCCATCATGAGGGAAGATGTGGAGTTTTCCACTTGTGGCATCATGTTAGCACTCAAAAAGTTTTGGATTTTGGAGCATTTCAGATTTCGGAGTTTTAAACTAAGGATGCTGCACCTCCAGTTGCATACTGTAAGAGTATGAGAGAAGGTGAGTTGGAGTTACGTGGGAGTTACTGCTCAGACCAGAGGGGAAGAAGGGAATCAAAGAGGTGAGACTATTTTATTGAAGCATAAGTATGAGAAAGGAGGGTTTTTAGAGGATATAGACCTCATGGGAGATAAATTCAGAGAATCACCATTAAGAGGAAATTGGAACTTGTACATAAAAGCATTTTGCATAAAAGCAAATACAAAAGAATTTTGTGTTTAGACTTCAGTCCCATCACCAGGATATTTATGTATATGTAAATATTCCAAAATCTGAAACACTTCTAGCCCCATAAAAGCATAGGCCCAAGTGAGGTGAGATCCTGGAGGACCACAAGCTGAATGCTGTTGGCCTTTTTTTTTTCTTTCTTGGCCTTGAATTTTTTTTCTGAAAGGGAATAAAATCAAATATGGGTAAAGAGTCATATAATAGGTTCTGCAGTATATTTTTGTTGTTTATTTGTTTGTTTATTTATTTGTTGAATAATGTTTTCCTTTTTCTAATTTTAAAATTGAATGAATTGAAACTTTAGGCCTGTCCTACTCTATCAAATTAAATTAGCTTTCCCTTTCCCCAAGCACGCTTTTCATTTGATTTCCATGACCTCACTTTCTCCTATCTCTGTAGCCATTCTTGCTCAGGCTTCTTGGGAGCTTCTCTTCTTCTGCCTGATTCTTCTTTCTCTTGGTGTTTCTCAAGATTTTGAGTAGGGCCTCTGCTCATACTACATAGTAAATCTGTTGATTAAATGAATGGATTGATAACAGTTTTTATTGGATATGAAACATTTATTTAAAGGCTCTTCTTTTTTTCCCCAGCTTTATTGAGGTATAACTGTCAAACGTATACAATGTGATGCTTTGATATACATAGATATTGTGAAATGATTACCATAATTAAATTAGTTAACACATCCATCACCTCATAGTTACCTTTCTTTGTATGGTGGTAGTGGTGGTGAGAACATTTAAGAGATATTTTAGCACATTTCAGGCATATGGTACAGTAAACTCTAGTCACCATGCTGTACATTAGACCCCTAGAACTGTTCATCTTATATCTGAAGTTTGTACCCTCTGATCAATATCTCCCCATTTTTCCCACTCCCCAGCCCGACAACCACCGTTCTACTTTCCTGTGAGTTCAGTTGTTTGGGGGTCCACATATAAGTGAGATCATACAGTATCTTTCTCTGACTTGTCACATGTAGCATAATGCCTTCAGGGTTCATCTATGTTGTCACAGATGGCAGGATTTCCTTCTTTGTTATGGCTAATATTCTATTCTATATGTACATGTGTGTATACACACACACACACATATACACCATGTTTTCTTTGTTTATCCATACTAGACACTTAGGTTGCTCACATGCCTTGGCAATTGTGAATAATGCTGCAAAGAACACAGGAGTGCAGGTATCTATCTTTTTGAGATAATTGATTTCATTTCCTTGGGGTATATACCAGGAAGTGGGATTGATGGATCATTGGTAGTTCTATTTTTGATTTTTTGAGGAACCTCCATTCTGTTTCCTAATGACTATGCCAATTTACATTCCCGCCCAAAGTGCACAAGGGGTCCCCTTTCTCCACATCGTCACCAGTACTTCTTATCTCTTCCCTTTTTGATGATAGTCATCCCAACAGGTGTAAGGTGATGATATATCATTGTGGTTTTGCTTTGCGTTTATTTCCGTGGTGATTAACGATGTTGAGCACCTTTTTCTATACCTTTTGGCCACTCATATATCTTCTTTGAAAAAGTGCCTATTCAGATCATTTGCTTACTTTTTAATCAGATTTTTTTTTTTTTGCTATTTATATAAGTTCCTGATAGATTTTGGATATTAGCCTCTTATAAGATATATGCTTGTACATATTCTCTCCTATTCTATAGGTTGCTTTTTGTTTTGTTGATTGTTTCCCTTGCTGTGCAAAAGCTTTTCAGTTTGATGTAGTCCCACTTGTTTGCTTGTGCCCCTTTTGCTTGTACATTTGATGTCAAATCTAAACAATTATTGCTAAGACCAATGTCAAAAGTATTCTTAATTGTTGATCATGCTTTATTGCCTAAAGTGCGTGTATATGTGTCACATATACCAAAAATAAACAGTTACAGTAACTCCTGGGAATAACTGGTCAGGAGAGGATGGGTCATGGGTTTCAAACAATAAAAAAACAAAACTTTCTATTAGATTTGGAGGAATCTTCAGATAGCCTAGTACTTCCAGTAGAGCTCAGAACCTTACCTGGTACATGGCCAAACTAGTTGCCACCATCCCATTTGCTCCCATTCAGATCCTCCTGAATGATGCCAGGAGGTTATTTAACCTCCTCTGTGTATCTATAAAATGGGAATTAAAAGATTTGTAAGATTGTTGTGAAGATTATAATTGTTGGTTGGTTAATTTGAGGATTGTGACTTCTGTCACTTCTCCTAGATGACTCAGTAACCCCCTCTGCTGGTGTTACGGTCTTTGGGAAATTAATACATTGGCTTTTTAAAAGGTTACATCCCTTGACATCGTTCATTACTGAGTTCTTTGGACTGGTTTGTCATATGAAGACATAAGGTGACTGATTAAACCATGTCATTTCATTACATTTGTGTAAATAAAATTGAAATTCTGGGAAGAAATGGGTACTCTTTCAGCTTCCGAAATTCTGGGAGGAAATGGGTACTCTTCCAGCTTCCTCACACTTGGACTTCTAAAGATGGATCATTGTTATCCAGTTTGGCCAGAATAGATGTCGTCATTAATAATCCCATCTGATGAGAATGAAAAAATAAGTAGCACTCAAGATAGTCTGCTTGGCCGGGCGCGGTGGCTCAAGCCTGTAATCCCAGCACTTTGGGAGGCCGAGACGGGCGGATCACGAGGTCAGGAGATCGAGACCATCCTGGCTGACACGGTGAAACCTCGTCTCTACTAAAAAAATACAAAAACTAGCCGGGCGAGGTGGCGGGCGCCTGTAGTCCCAGCTACTCGGGAGGCTGAGGCAGGAGAATGGCGTAAATCCGGGAGGCGGAGCTTGCAGTGAGCTGAGATCCGGCCACTGCACTCCAGCCCGGGTGACAGAGCGAGACTCCACCTCAAAAAAAAAAAAAAAAAAAAAAAAAAAAAAAGATAGTCTGCTCCACTGAATATAATTTAATCTTGAGTGGTTCATAAGTCAATTCAGAATCCTGAAATGTTGCAGGGATGTTGTCCTGAATTTCAGATCCCATTTTACTACAGATGCAGAAAAATGCTAGTTTAGAGAGAGAGTACATGTTGACATTTTGCCAGATAAAATGGATTTTTTACTGTATTAGAAGTTTACTTCTGAAATCAGTTTTTCTATTAAGTTACTCAGAGCATTGTTTGATGCATAAGTCTATGAGAATGTTCTCATTCTTGATACAACTTTCAGAATTGTCTGTTCCATCCAATGAAGTAATTAAGAGCCTTGGGCCAAATATAACCATACTGCTGGAGTCCAGTGTTGCAAGAGTTAAATGATCAACTCAACATACTGATGCCCTCCAAGTATACACTATCATCAGTTCACATTTATTTTTCCCTTTTTTTTTTTTTTTTTTTTTTTTTTAAGAGAGTCTCATTCTGTCACCCAGAATGAGAGTGGTGTGATCATAGCTCACTTCAGCCTCAAACTCCTGGGCTCAAGCAATCCTCCCACCTTAGCCTCCCAAGTACCTAGGACTACAGACACATGCTACTGCACTTGGCTATTTTATTGTATTTTTTGTAGAGTTAGGGTCTTGCTTTCTTGGCCAGGCTGGTCTCAAGCTCGTCGCTTCAAGCAGTCCTCCTGCCTTGGCCTCCCAAACTGCTGAGTGTGACCAGTTGTGCCCAGCCCAGTTCACATTTCTGATCTTTGCTCATGGGACACACTAAAGATTTTTTTCAAGGATTCTGCAAAGCAGAGATCTGCTTCTGTGGCTGTGTCTAAGAGAACCTTTCTATTCAATATTCTTATTAGAATACCATCTCCAATATCATTTGTCTTTTTCACAGTCTGAACCTGAGTCCAGGAAACCTGGATTCTAGTCACTGCTCTACCACTAATTAGCTTTTGGTGTTGGGCAAACCATTTAACCTTGCAAAGCCTACATATCTTCACCTCTAAAATGGAGATGTAATATAATAATTCCTGCCCTGCCAGCTTCAGAAGATTAAGTATCAAATGAGATAATACATGTGAATGCATTTTGGACATTTAAGCTGTGGGAAGATCAAGATATTAAGATTTCCCTTTAATATTTTTAAATTTGTAGTACATATATTTTTGTGGTTCTTATTCTTGCTGCTGCTGCTGCTGCTATTTTAATATGCTCAGTTTCTTGGTAGATCTAGATCAGCAGTATTCAAAAAGTCATATTTCTGGGAATTAACCATCATTAATACTATAAATATTCAAGAGAAATTTGCTCTTTAATAATTTGTCAGATAAAACAGTGTTAACTATTTTTTTAGCCTCTGAAGCCAGTGGCTTTGGAATAATAACCATCATTTATTACTATATTCTACTCCATTGTCTTTTTTAAAATCCTCACAATTACCCTGCAAAGTAATATTATCTCTGTTTAACATGTGAAGAAACTGAGGCTCAAAGAAACTCTATCTTGCCAGACTTCTCAAAGCTAGTGGTTGAACAAAAATTCAAATCTGAGGTTTTTAAACTCCAAAGCCTGTGCTTTACCCTGCCCACTCCACCATTATCTCACTTTTTGTTGTATACATGAGCCCATTGCTTAATTTCCAGAAATTTTGTTAGCACTTCTAGCAAGTATGTGAAAGCAGATCTATCATTTTCGAAATCAAATTCATAATATGTTGTGGAGCGAGACCAGGCAACCCGGGTTCAAGTCTTGTACCTTGGGCAAGTTCCTTCCTTGTGTCTCACTTCCTCATCCATAAAGTAGGAACAGTAATAGCACCTACCCTTGTAATTGTTCAGGGGATTAAATGAGTAAATAGATGTAAAGCCCTTAGAACATAGTAAGTACATATTAAATGCTAAATAATTTAAAATTCACTTATAATAACCATTTCTTCTAGCCTCTTTCTTGCAATATTATGTGCTGAGCCAGCTTTTGGCTTTTTCTTTTTTTCCTGTTTGCAGAATAGGTATACTAGAATAGTCATTGATTTTACTGATCAGCTAGTATTAGATTTAGGAAAGGCAGTTTTGATCTACAGTACCTTCGCCATTTACTCTTAATCCTCTACTATAAACTAGACAGGGCAAAAGGTAAGAGCTTTGATCTGATGCTCACAAGCCATCATGAACTCACCAATTCTGTCATTTGTTTTTGGTTAATTTAGTAAAAAATAAAATTACAAATGATCTGATACTGAAAATTTTTAAGAGTTAATTTTGTGTGGTCAGGGTTTTCAAGGATGAATTGCAATTTGATTTCAAATACAAAAGTGCTTTTCTTCTAACCAGTCTGTTGGTATATTCTCCCCTGCAGAAACCAGTGAAGGTGTATCCTTGCAACTGGGAAACACGAAAGATTTTATTATTTCATTCGACCTCAAGTTCTTGACAAATGGAAGCGTGTCCGTGGTTCTAGAGACCACAGAAAAGAATCAGCTCTTCACTATACATTATGTCTCAAATGCTCAGCTAATTGCTTTTAAAGAAAGAGATATATACTATGGCATTGGGCCCAGAACTTCATGGAGCACAGTTACCAGGGACCTGGTCACTGACCTCAGGAAAGGAGTGGGTCTTTCAAACACAAAAGCTGTCAAGCCAACCAAAATAATGCCCAAGAAGGTGGTTAGGTTGATTGCAAAAGGTAAGGGATTCCTCGACAACATTACCATCTCTACCACAGCCCACATGGCTGCATTTTTTGCTGCTAGTGATTGGCTAGTAAGGAACCAGGATGAGAAAGGTGGCTGGCCAATTATGGTGACCCGTAAGTTAGGGGAAGGGTTCAAGTCTTTAGAGCCAGGATGGTATTCTGCCATGGCGCAAGGGCAAGCCATTTCTACATTAGTCAGGGCCTATCTGTTAACAAAAGACCATATATTCCTCAATTCAGCTTTAAGGGCAACAGCCCCTTATAAGTTTCTATCTGAGCAGCGTGGAGTTAAAGCTGTGTTTATGAATAAACATGACTGGTATGAAGAATATCCAACCACACCTAGCTCTTTTGTTTTAAATGGCTTTATGTATTCTTTAATTGGGCTGTATGACTTAAAAGAAACTGCAGGGGAAAAACTTGGAAAAGAAGCAAGGTCCTTGTATGAGCGTGGCATGGAATCTCTTAAAGCCATGCTGCCCTTGTATGACACTGGCTCAGGAACCATCTATGACCTCCGTCACTTTATGCTTGGCATCGCTCCTAACCTGGCTCGCTGGGACTATCATACCACCCACATCAATCAGTTGCAGCTACTCAGTACCATTGATGAGTCCCCAATCTTCAAAGAATTTGTCAAGAGGTGGAAAAGCTACCTTAAAGGCAGCAGGGCAAAGCACAACTAGAGCTCACAACCAAAATTATACTTCAGCCTCTGCTGTACACAGAAACTACAGGCTCTGTCTCAGGAGAGCATAGGCACATTTTAAAAGGTTATGTACTAGGTTTTTGTGGATTCTATCAAAGTGATAAGTGATCCTTAAAACCAGCCTTCTAAAATAATTGCATTCCATGGGTTGGGTATTTAGACATGTAGGTGGCATTTAGAACGCAATGTTTAATCAATGGGCTGAACAAAGATGCTTCACTTTGCCTTGCCCATCACCCTATACAGTTTCACAGATAGTCTAGTCACTCTATGTGAGAAAGATAATGGTAAGTAGTTGCTACTGGCCAACTGTCTAGCACTTACCTGAAAACTTAGTATGGAGCTCTTTTAAAATGTGATTATTTATATTTATGTTGAAAGCAGACTTTAAAAAAATAATGTGCTGTAATACAGTAAATATGTACTTGTAGCCTGGATAGCAGACTGTGTTCAACTTTTTAAAAAGATGTTTCATTTCTATAGATTAATTTCTTGGGAGCAAATGAGTATTTGTTGCATTTGTTCAATTTGTTGTATATGGTGAATATTTAATTATGGTTTTCTTGAAATGTGTAAATTAAAAACACAACCAGTGTTCAGGCTTCACAGTTATATAATGTAAGCACAACTAAAATGAAACTTGTTGACTGCACAAGAAATTACAAAAATGTTTCTGTTTTGAAACTTGATCTACAATCAGTAAAAGTTTGATAATCAGTATATCCCTCCCCAACCCCCATTGTGACAGTTTCTTTTTGTCACTATCTAGAATTTTGTATTTTATTTCAGACTATACCTTGGAGTTTTGTATATTTTGAGAGAGATATTTTTGGGACATTATTTCGGAAACTTATTACAAATCTAAATTTGGAAAGGAGCTAGTAGCTTTAAGGCCACCACCATATTTTATTTTTTTAGGATTTTTCCCCCTTTAAATAAAAATATTAGGTCAAATACTACATACAAGAATCATAGCAAATTTTTTTTTTTCCTACCAAGATCATTCTTGATCATCAGCTTCCCAAACTAGTGAGTCCGTGCATCATTGGTTTTTTTTTAAATTTAATTTTAAATTATTCTAGCTATTAGATAAAAGAGATGTTACTGCATTTATGTGTAATCAGATCTTTATTTAGGTATATATATCCTCCTATACTGCACATAAATAGATTTCAGAGCCCCCATACAATGGGCAGTGTCTGCTATAGAGCTTCCGGCATTAAATAAAACGAGGGATGTTGATTTTGCTGTGATAGTACACTAAATCAATAGTATATCTTACACAGTTTGAAAATATGATACCCTACACTTTCAGGGGACCGAGTCTGACAAACACAGTGCATTTATCTGTGACCTGTATCAAGTGCACATTTAGGAGCCAGGTAGGTTACCTGCTTACACACTATATTTTAATTGAATTCAAACTACCAAGCACTACTTAGAAACTGGAAAACATATGTATATATGTTAGCATCAAAGAGGGCAGAAGCAAATAAGATACAGATCTGCACTGAAGACATTAAACTGACCATAGAAAAGTAAGCTTGAACTCCCAGTTGATGTGACCACACTCTTCCTAATTTTGCTCACAATAAAAACACTTTTGAGTTATTAGGCTTACCCCTAGCTTTTGACCTTTGCATTTCATATATGTTAGATGTCTTAGCAAGAATATCTGGTCTCCCCTAATTTTTATTCCCAGTGCCGATGTTCAAAATAACCTTTCTCCAATCTGGGAACCTTTCTTACTTCCCCATATTTGTTATTATTAAGAATGGTTCATACGTCTGCTTTGTTTGCATACTGGTCTTCAGATTATGAGACTCGATGATAACAGTATGATACTGCTTCTGTGACAAATACCGTGCCTTAACAATGTGGCTGTCCTTTTCCACTGAAGAAGGAAAGACTTTTTGACCTAGAAATAGTGTTGTGATTTCCTTGCTGTTGGTTTTACACTGCCTTCCACATTGCAACAGCAACTCGATTTGTCTCGTGATGCCAGAATTTTCTAAGAGGATGAGTTGAGCCTATAGCAGCATTGTCAGTTCAGACCAGTGGTTCTCAAACTTTAAAATGCCTCAGCATCACTTGGGAGCTTATTGAAATGCAGATCCCAGAGTCAGTAAATCTGCCTATGAAGTCTGATAGTCTGCATTTGTAATGAGCATTCAGGTGATTCTGACGCAGGGGAGCTGGGGGCATACAGGGAGGAACACTGCCCTACACTATCCATTGCATTTTTGCCTCTAAAGAACTATAGAATTTTCTAGGGTTTTAAATTACGTAAAATGTTTACTTATTCTGAGCTTAGAATGGGGAGGGTATTTTTAAATTGTATTGCTTTGTTTCTTTAAATTTTTCTTTGCTTTAAGATTATAGGTATTAGGTTTGTTTTTGTTTTATTCTGTTTTGTTTTTGTTTTTCCACTTACCTTGAGTTCACTTTGATGTTACATCTATTGCTACTTCATTTGTAAAACCAGCCAAAAGTTTCTGGATGAAGGTCAAGTTTGACCTTTTAGGAGTTACTGTACATAAAGGCTTCATCCAAGAACCATCCAGTGCACAGAAGCAAATGCAAAAATGACACAAGCACAACTCTCCAGACGTGGCTCCTTTTCCTTTCTCAGTGCAGACTCTCACTGAAAGCTGCTATTTTCATCCTCCTTGTGGTTGCTTTTCTTGTTTCTCTTTCACTGTACATGTGGGTTATATACCATGTGTTAAATATGCAATAAAGTGTTTACAGGATGCCCTTCTGAAGGGTAGTCCTTTGTAAAGCTGTACAGACTTTGCAGTTTAAGCACAATGTGCACATGTTAGTTTTATATACAGCAAAACTTGATTTTTTGCAGATGGAAAGGTATTTTGTTTCTATACAAAGTAAATGGATTGTTTGTGCTTAATGTAAAGCCGCTTTATAAAATTGTAAAATAAAGTTTTTATCTTAAAAAGAATATACGTGGATATTTCTCTTGCTTCTCAAATTATTCTAAGGTTATTTGAGCCCAGCAAGCAGATTTCTGACCATTTCCTGTTCAACCCGTGACCAGAAGTCAAGACAACAAATGTAGTTCATCAAAGGCATAGCAAGCCCTGTCAGACAATGTGTGGGAACAAATAGTATACATGGACTTTAATCCTAAGGAGCCTTAGTCTACAAGGGGTAACACAGTGTATACTAAACACTTTAAGAAAAATAAAATGTTAAATTGTGTACTCAGGGAAGGTGTTAGGGAAGAGACAGAGCCTAAACTGGTGTTCCAGGGGTGGAGTCCAGGTGGAAGAAGAGGAGAGTAACCTGAGCAAAAACAGACGCCTATGCCAGGTGAGAGGATGGCCTTTCCCATGCTCATTCAGACTGGGTAACCATTTTTTATTTAGATTTATGTGAGAGTTTGTCCCTCATATATTTTCTCTACTTGCCTCTTCAGAGCGATTAGCATTATTTAATGTTTACCTCCTTCTCAGAGAATAATGATCTAACCTCCCAAACAGAGAAAACCAGAGACCAGTCTGGCTTCATGTTATGTTTCATTGCACAGTATTTTTTGGATTATAAACATTCTGCACCATTTGTATAATGGAATTACAATTGATCACCAATCAACTTTTTCCAGCTAATGGGTGCACAGATTTTGACAGGCTACTAATCAACATTCTTGGCCGCTTTTCCTTCTCCACCGTCTTCAGTTGAGAAATGGCCATAAGGTTGCAAGCAGTCTTGGGCTGAATGAGCTCTCCAGCTGCTCTTGCTTTGATTTTGCTGCTTGTAGCCAAACTGTTAATATTTTGGCTGTTCTGCCTTAGCGCACTGAGCATCTCGTATTCATCTCCCATTGCCCTTGAGAGGGGGTGGGCCCTCCATACTCCAGAGAACTTACTTGGTAGTCTGGTGAGTGCTCCTTCCCTTCATAGCCACAGGCTCTGGCGGCCACTGTGTGCCTTATGACCACTGTGTGCCTTATGACCCTACCTCCTCTGGCATGACTTAGATGAGGGGCGAATCCCCCTCACTCAAGCTGGCTGGCCAATCAGTCTTTTCCCCAGGAATTCAAAATGGGATGGATTAAAAAACTAAAGCAGATACACAGTGAAAAGTAGAGTCGAAAAAACAGAATCTTGACAATGCTCCAGGCCCTGGATCCAATGCTCTTCTGAGGCCAGCTATATTCCTCTCAGGTTCCGTGAGATACTACGGTATCCTTAGGATAAATTCTTACGTTTGCTGAAGTTGGCTGGATTTAGTTTCTGTTACTTGCAACAAATAAGCCCTAATTAATAACATGTCTCCATTATAGAGGAAAATACAGTGTAAATTCTGCATTTTCCTCCAATCTGGACCCTATTGTATTAGCTTGCTAGAGCTGCTGTAATGAACACCACACTGGGTGGCTTACACCAGAAATTTATTCTTCTCACAATTCTGGAGGCTTGAAGTCCAAGATTAAAATGTTGGTAGGTTTGGTTTCTTCCAAGACCTCTCACCATGTCTTTCAGATGGTGCCTTATTGCTGTATCTCAAGGTTGTCTCTCCAACTGTGTTCTCTGTGTCTAGGGGCCACTCATATGACCTCATTTTACCTTAATTACTTCTTTAAAGGCCTGTCTGTAAATACAGTCACATTCTGAGATGCTGGGGAGTTAGGACTTAACGTGTGAGTGGTGAGGGGGACACAATTCAGTCAGTAACAACCACTCAAAGCGTTGCCATTTAATTTGATGATAATCATTGAAGGACAAAACTCAAATCTCAAGGGGACATTAGTTGGGCAGAAATCTAGACTTGGGACTCAGAATACAGAGCTCCCTGGCTCAGCCATTAGAGCATCAAGAATTTACTCAGGCCAGGTGTGGTGGCTCGTGCTTGTAATCCCAGCACTTTGGGAGGCTGAAGTGGGCGGATCACCTGAGGTCAGGAGTTCAAGACCACCCTGGGCAACACGGTGAAACCCCATCTCTACTAAAAATACAAAACAGCCAGGCGTGGTGGTGCGCGCCTATAATCCCAGCTACTCAGGAGGGTGAGCCAGGAGAATCGCTTGAACCCTGGAGGGAGAGGTTGCAATGAGCTGAGATCATGCCACTGCACTCCAGCCTGGGTGACAGAGTGAGACTCCGTCTCAATAAAAAAAAGAATTTACTCTTTGACCCCATAGACTTCAGTTGCCTCATGGTTCAATCCAGTAAATAGAGAACTCTGCTCTCAAAGTTTGTAATAAACTAACAAAAGGCAACTACTAAATATAAGCAGTGGTAAAGACAACAACATAAACTTCTAGATTTTTGTTCTTACCTGTATGCTATTTTCATTAGCTCATTCATTCTGAATGCAGAGTTCTGGGGTACTGGGATGGGGGTAGAGAAGTATACATACAGAGTATATAAAAGTGCAAGTAGTGGTGAGATTTTGTTTAATGATAATTTTTTAATCCCAAGTCTGCATTATTGTAACTTACAAATAGTCAACAATATAGAGATAAAATATTGATTTTCATTATACCAGCTCATTAAGGATGTCAAACTGAAAATGGATGTGAATGTAAATGTTGTATTGGTGATGAATTTGAATGTTTGCTGCTCAATTTCTGGTGAAAAGAGATACATTTACCATCTGGTAAGAATGATTGATAACTTGCATGCGTATGCTGCATTTCCTGAATGTTAAGTAGCAGCAACACTGTGTAATTTTGCTAATCCTTTTCCAGGAGGATTTCACAAAATGACAGTACTGCAAAGCAAGCCATCAAAGAGCAATAGTAAAGAGAACAGCAAAAGGGGCAGAAAAAAAGTCCTGTGAAGGACCAGAAACAGAGCAGTGGACTGGTATTAAATACTCAGTTTAGATAAGATATTCTTAAGCAACACAAAGCTCATTGCATCTTAAGCTTAACGTCAGAAGAGCTGGTGTCTCCCTGGGATTTTGCCCTGTTCTGTCAGCACCTAGTGAAATCACTGAGATAAGAATGGCTGCTCCATTTCAGTTCAGAAAATCTAGTAAAGAGAGTTCATCTCTTTGGGGACTAGAGAAGGAAGTAAATCTCTGAAGTGGGGTGAGGAAGAGGTCTTATTTTTAAGCAAACACATAGCAAAGATGCATGATCTTAATTTAATGCCTGTTATTCTGTCATCTTTCCTTTTTAACACCAATGAAGTTAAATCTCTGCAATTCAATTGAATACAGTGGGAGGCCCCAAACAGATTCCCAAATCCTATCCTATATGGCAAGATAGTCTTAGGGAAAGTGTCTGTCTATCTTCTCAGCTACTGCAGGCAACAGAGAGAGGCACTCTCTCCATCTGGAAATATCCATTAGAAGAAATTACCTGCACAGCTTCTCGTGAGCTTGAATTAGTAGGTTTTAGTGTCTCGGGTACAGGAAACCATGATCCTGGGTTAGTGTTTCTTGCTAACGAGTATTTAGGAATAGGAAGAGGAAACAGGCACCATTACAGGTGCTCCTCAAACTAACCCTCATTAATTGCTCACCATGACCCTGGAAGCCCAACTCCTGGTAGGTGAGAAAAGGAAACACTGCTGCCTAGTGTTCCATTATTGGAACGCTAAGCATGTGGAAGTTATTTATATCCTGCTGCTCAAGGTCATCGCCAAGTTCTGGTTTTTCATTCATGCAAAAATTCAAAAAATTGTAACCTCTGGCATAAATGGGTTAAGGAGCTTGCTGAAGCTCATGCAGTTCTTTTCACTACGTATTTATTGAACACCTTCCTACTGATTGTGCTACCTGCCAAAAGCAAAGATGAGACCTGTCCCTGTCACGAGTCATAACTAGTCAACATAAAGAACCGAGTCCACAGCTGGCTGGCCTGGAGTGCTCTTCTCTGGGGTTAAGCTTTGGATGGTCTTTCCTTTCCAAAATCACAGGCAGAGCAGTGGGGCCAACACGAAGAGCCAGAGTGTCTGAGCTCCTGCAGTGGGTCGGGTTCTTGCTAGAAGACTCCACGGGTGTTCTTTCTAATCCTTTTGACAACCTTGGGAGGAAGTATGTGAACTTCACAGATGGAAAAACAACAAACAAAGTTGTTCAGAGAACTTAACAACTTGCCAGAAACCATTTAGTTATTTGACAAACAAGGTCTCAAGCCCAGGTGTGTCTGACTCCAAATTCCAAGTTCTGACCCATCGTCCCCAGGCAATAACTACAATCCACTATCTCCTGACTCCACCTTCTACACAGTGGGCTCAACCAGGGAGGCAGGTCTCAGTCCCAGAGCTCTCCCACATTCTCCAGATAAGAAAATTAGTCCATTTCGTCTGTGGACTCCATATCAGAACTGCCGAAATTGGTATTCGCTCCACTAAGTGATTAGAAAAGTCCAGAAGCAGATACAGGAAGCTTTTTCCAGCAATTGAGTCTCTTAGCATGTGCCCCCATTTCTTCAACTTCCATTGACATTATTTTTTGAATAACCCAACATAAAAACTCCTCTAGCCTCTCTCCAGCCCTCTCCTGCTATTTGCTGTCTTCCCTAGTGGACTTTCAAAAAGCTGCCTCTATTACAAATTAAAATGTACACAGTGTGTGTTTAATATGTGCAGACACACACACACACGAGTGAATACACAGATGCACAGCAAACAGTTATCATGCACTGTGCGGGCTGCAAGGGACGCCGTGATGAGTGAGATGAAGTCTCTGCCCTCTGCGAGTCCATGAAGCGACAGCTTTGGGAGGTAACAGTTTTATTCTTTGCTGTGAAAAATGAAACCGTTTAAAATTTTACAAATTCCAAATTAAAGTTTGAATTAATGAGATTCTAAAGAACCTTCCTACGTTATGCTTTTAAGGCTCTTTTCATGAAAATAATGAAATATTTTATCCTCAGAATGGCCCTACGAGACTGGCCGAGTGGACACCTCCTCTCAGTGGCGGAGCAGCGGCATGGGTGTGTGATGACTGTCTGGGGTCAACGTCCTGGTGACGGAGCTGGAGTAAAACCCTGGTCTGTAGACTTGCAGTTGGATTCTCTTCATCTTGGTGCCTTCACATCTATGGGAATCTGGAAAAGAGCTTCCTGGTGTGCACTCAGGCAGGGCCATGTCTTGTCTCCTTTGGCCCTAGGCTTGGCATGAAAGGAGAGGGGAAATGGAGCCGTTCTCTTGTGTTTCTGTTTCTCCTTGACAGTCAGCACTTCTCTGTCTCATTCCATCTGAGCTCTCACCAACAGGAACCCACCCAAAGGCCTGTCTACATGTTGCCTGGTTGTCTTATTTAAAGCTGTATTTTAATTCTTAAAAATACGTTTTTTGTGGGGTGTGATGGCTCATGCCTGTAATCCCAGCACTTTGGGAGGCTGAGGCGGGTGGATCACTTGAGGTCAGGAGTTCGAGACCAGCCTGGCCAACATGGCAATACAAAAATTAGCCAGGTGTGGTGGAGCAGCCTGTAATCCGAGCTACTCGGGAGGTTGAGGCAGGAGAATTGCTTGAACTTGGGAGGCGGGGCCCCTGCACTCTAGCCGGGGAGACAGAGTGAGACTCTGTCTCAAAATATATATATATATATATATATATTATATATATATATATATATCAGATCTGACAATAGAACCAGCACACAGATGCTTCCCAATTAGCTTGGACTACAGGTATGTACTATCGCGCCTGGCTATGTTTTGTATTTTTAGTAGAGACAGGGTTTCACCATGTTGGCCAGGCTGCTCTCAAACTCCTGACCTCAAGTGATCCACCCACCTCAGCCTCCCAAAGTGCTAAGATTACAGGCATAAGCCACCATCCCTGGCCAAAAATATTCCATCTTCAGGTGCCAATTACTCCATAAACTTTAAGATAGTTCTATTTTATTCCTGGGGAATACCCTGAGTGCTTCCCCGCGATTCATGTTCCAGTAGCGGTAAGAAAAGCCGCGTCGTGTTGGGGGTCGACTACCCCCTGCTGGCCAGCTGTGGGGTGTGCAGCCAGTGACTGCCTCTTGATGACTCCGTGGCTGTGTGGACACAGGATTGTGGGGGCAAGAGTGGAAGCAGGAAGCCTCCTAAGGAGATGGATGCCAGAGCTGTGGTGAGAGGGAAGGGGAGCCAGGGCTGAGGAGGGGTGGAGAGAGGTGGGTTGATTAGGACACATGGCAGAGCCGGTGCAATGGCTGTAGGGAGTGAGAAGTAATGGGGAATCAAGGATGTCCAGCTGTGGATGGCGGAAGGGCCACTGTCTGAAGTGGGAAGTCTGGACATTCCCAAAGGAGTCTTTAAAGACTGGGTCTTCTCCTGAGCCTGAGAGCAGTGCTTCTTCCAAGGACACTGCTTCCATTTTAAGGTATGTGGAGGAAACAGGATTTGGGGTGTGTGTGTGTGTGTGTGACATTTCAGATGACACTTTGTTTGCCAATGAGATTTTTGCCTCTGCCTCCCTCCCTGCAAGCCTGTGTCCACATAACCAGCAGAGTCACTGTTTTGGGGAAAAAAAAAAAAAACAGCGGTTCAAAACTCTCCAATGGCTTCCCATTGCCTGAAAATGGAATTGAAATTCCTTAGCAGGCCTGCAAGGCCCTCAGTGAGCTGTCCCCTACCCCTACCCTCCCTCATTCTCAGCCTCCCCCATCCCCCACTGGACTCCCTTGGAGGGCTTCATAGACTGCCATGCTCCTCCTGCCAGGAACCCTGGCTCTCGAGTTTTCATGGGGCTGGCTGCTTCTCCTCACTCAGTCATCAGGTCCAATGTCAATTCCTTGGCGAGGCCATCTCTGCCCAGCCAGCCAAGGTGGACACTCAGGTGCTCCTTATGATAATACCTTGCTCTAAGGACCTGTCCTCATGTGGGTTAACCTGCACACTGCCTCTCTTCCCCCACTGGAATGTGACCTTGAAGACAGGGGCTTGACTCCTTGGTCTCCATCTCATACCCAGCACCTTAGCACAGGCCCTGGCACACCAACAGATACTGGTTGGTTAACTGGATGGATAGGCGGGTGGATGGATGAGTGAATGGATGGATGGATGGATGAAAGATCCCACAGAATGGAGAGGGGGCTGGGGGCTAGAGTTCGCCTCACAACACTTTGACCATGTTCTTTGCATTCTCCAGCATCAGCGTGACCCAGGAGCTTGTTGGAATGAAGAATCTCCAGCTCCATCCCAAACCTGCTGAATCAGAATCAGCATTTAACACATTACCAGGATCCCAGGTCATTGCTGTGCACAGTGAAGTTTAAGAAGCTCTTCTAGAGCACTGATTCTCAAACTTGCCTGCACACTGGAATCACCTGGGGAGTTCTAAAAGTCACCAATGCAGGCAGGGGACGTTGATAATGAGGGAGGCTGTGCATGTGTGGGGGCAGAGGACATGTGGGAGATCTCTGTCCCTTCCTCAATTTTGCTATGAACCTACAACTACTCTAGAAATTAAAGCCTTTAAAAAAGTCTTAAAAACACTGATGTCTGGGCCACTCCTGCCAGGGATTCTGATCTAATCAGTTCTTGGACTGATTAAAGTCTACCAGCTGATTCCACTGACTACCCAGCTGACACTAATGTTTGGCCAAGGTTGAGAACTAGCTGGTGTCTAGCATTCTTTTTTGTTGGGAAGCAGAGAGCAAAGCTCAAAGAATGGTCAGGAGAGAGGCTGGGAGAGTGTGAAGAGAAGAAAGGGAACTGTGTGATGCCTCCCGTCGCTGGGGCTCGGCTGTCTGCAGAGTACTGGCTCACCTTCATTAATTATATTAGGTGCCTTTCTCCTGGTTCCTAAGGTGCTCTAGGTCCTTCAGGAAGCTCTCAGGGTCAAGGTGAGGCCCAGACCCATGTGTGTGTGCCCATAGCGCGCGTACACACACACACACACACACACACACACACACTGTGCAGCCTGACTACCACCACAGGGAGTCCAGAGCTTAGCCCAAGCCTGCTGGGCCCAGCAGATGCTCAGGCAGAAGCTGCAGAGAGGTAGGAGTGGTAGAAAACCAAGAGAAGCCAGGAAAATCACACTCCATTGCTGTGTTTTCAATGCAAAGGAGTCTGTCCATGGTGGAACCACACAGAAGAAACCTCAGTGTTGTGTCTCAAAGAACAATTCCAACTCCCACTTGAGGAAAAGCTTTTGGGTCCAAGAACAGGCCTCCTGCCTCTTCCACCACCCCACCTTGCAATCCCCTCCGCAAAGGTCTTCCCTACCTTTCCCTCAACCCCTAGCAAGCTATGCCTGAAATCAGAGACTTGGGCTGAACCATGATTGCAGTTAAAATGCAGACTAATTTGTAAGTTGTTTTCATCATCTACACCTCAATGTAACTGGAGTAACCAGATCCTCTTTTGAGAATGATTTGCTGGGAGGCAGCACAGCCAGTGGGCCCTGGCCAGGGCAGAGAGGCCTTGTGGGGCTCACACCAGCCTCCCGCATTCTCCCAACCTGACTCCCACCTCCACGACACAATTCTTGTCTCCCCTTCTGGCTCCTTGTCCTCCAGAGCTGCCTCTTAATGGGGGGAATAAATCACTAATCTAAGGTTTCCTCTCTGGTTCGCAAAGTTACTCACTTTGCATAGCTGCCTTCAATCAACGTGCCCAGCCCTCTGGTGACAGTCACAGTGCCTACTGTAACTGTCAACAGATCTCATAGTGTATTCATTTTTTTAAAATCACCAACTGATTTAAAACAGACTGAGAGGGAAAGCTTGCAGAAGTCAGCCCTGGGTCTCTTCTTGGCTGATTGCACAGAGTTCCTCCAGGGCCCTGCAGAGACCTCTGTCCACCTGGCCAGGCCTCTTTCAGGAGGCTAAGGGGTGACCCTTCGCAGAACTCTACAAAAGCCAGGGACTCTCTCACTAGAATAATGCTCAGAGAATTTAAGTACATTTTGATTTGCTTTAATGCGATCCCCAGAGCAAATGCCAGAGAAAAGGCAAGTAGGCAAGGCAAAAAAAACTTTATTTACAAGCCAATGTGAGGGAGGGGCGAGGTTCACCGGCCTCCGGCGGTGGAGGCCGACGAAGTCGCTCCGGCACTCTCGGGCGAGGTTCCTGGGTCCCGTGCAGGAGGAGGGGCCGAGGAAGTTCGCTCCGGCGTTCTCGGACGAGGTTCCTGGGTCCTGCGCATGAGGAGGGGCCGAGGAAGTTCACTCCGGCGTTCTCGGAGGAGGTTCCTGGGTCCCGCGTAGGAGGAGGGGCCAAGGAAGTTCGCTCAGTGCGCCCGCGGGAGCGGCTTTTATGTCCTGGGCCCGGGAGTGGGAGGGCAGTGGGCGGGACATAGGCTGGTCGGGGGCGGGTCGATAGGCGTGGCTAGGCGGGTTCCGGTTTCTCTCCCTCGGAGGTCGGGTTGCGCCTGCGCAGTCCACCCGTGTCTTTCCCGGGCGCGGGAAAAAGTTGACGGTGAAGAACCCGGAACTGCGCCATCTTGCCTCCGCTCGTCCAAACAGTCCAACCTTTTATTGATAATAGTGATAAGGGGTGGCGTGGTCTGTCTGGCTACTTCCTGCTGTTAAGGGACGTTGTTAAGGTTGGGGTCTATGGTTGGTATTTGGACGTACAGATGAAGAAGCATCTGGTTGAAGGTGACGCGCGTGATCTCTTGAACTTTGGCTCGGAGAAATTTGATTAAAACGGGAGCGAGACATAAGACAAAACAGAGGATTAGTATGGGAATTAGGAATGGGGGCACCTGCTGTATTACAGGCAGCAGCCATACTGGTGGTCCGGGGGTGAAGGGGGTATTGTAGGTTTTTAATTCTGCTTTAATCCTGTTTAGGGTTTGGATGTTAGTGTCCACTAGGCCTGACTCATTTACGTAATAGCAGCATTCTTCTCCTAAGAAGAGACATGTTCCTCCTTTTTTGGCAGTAAGTAAATCTAATGCTCGCCTATTTTGTGCTGCTACCTGGGCCACTGAGGTAATTTGACGCTGCAGAGAGGCTAGGCTTTCAGCTGAAGCCTCTATGGCCTCTCGGATTTGAGCTGCTAGAGATTGGGTAGACTGTACCGAGTGGGCAAGTGCCCCAGTTCCAAGCCCTGACGCCACTAAGGAGGCGGCCAGGGAGACTCCGATGACTAGGGGAAGGCTGCTGTGTATGTGGATAGGAGGACAGTATAGGGGCCTTTCCACCTAGGCTGAAGATCTTTGGCTTGGATATCTTTTAAGTATACTTGGTCTCCTGGGCTGAGAGAGAGATGGGGCTATAGGTGTCTGTTGGAGAGGGGTGTGCTAGTTCTGCATGTTGTCTCAGGAGTTGTCTCAAGAGGGTGAGGTATGGGAGATAAGTTGCCAGCGGGGAAGAAAGGGTGGGTAACTGCTGGAGGGTGAGGGGCTGGCCGTAAACTAATTCAAACGGACTGAGGCCTGTTGGACTCTGTGGGGCTGCTCGCAGCTGGGTTAGGGCCAGGGGAAGGAGAATTACCCACGATTGTCGAGTCTCGAGGGAGAGTTTGGTGAGTTGCTGCTTAATGAGCCCGTTGGCCTTCTCTACTTTACCAGAAGACTGAGGTCTATAAGGGATGTGGAGTTTCCAGGTGATGTGTAGGAGGGCTGCCACCTGTTGGACTACCTTGGAGATGAATGCTGGGCCGTTGTCAGACTGAAGAGTGAGTGGGAGGCCAAACCTGCTACCAGGAGAGTTACCCATGGCTCGGCGAGGGTGATGGGGGTCCCCGAGTCCCGGCACCTTCAGTCGTCATCCAGATGTAAGAGCTGGAAGGAGCTCCCAGGGTCCTGAGAAGGGACATCACGTTGAGGCGCCATGCCCGTTTTCAGGGTGGGGCAGTCAGACTTCCAGTGCCCTTCTTCATGGCATGCTGGACAAGGAGTTGTTGGCAGACGAGGGTTAGGACACTTTTTAGCCCAGTGTCCAGCTACTCCGCACTTGTAGCACAGCCGCACTGGCTCAGACGGTTGGGGACTCTGGGGACATCTATTAGCCCAATGCCCTGGGTTACTGCATTTATAGCAAGCCCCTTTTATTGTCTTTGAGCCTCCGGGGGTTTTGCTCTCCAGTTTTGGGTTACGGCTAGGCTGCAAAGCAGCAACTAAGGCTTGAGTCTGGAGCTGTACCTTCTGCTTTAGGCGGGCCTGTCGTTGGGCCTCAGCCGTTTCCTCCCTTGAATTATAGACCTTGAAGGCCGACTTGACTAGGTCTTGAATAGGAGTTTGAGGTCCACCCTCTGCCTTTTGGAGTTTTTTCCGAATATCCGAGGCCGATTGTGAAATAAAATATGATGCTAGAATAGTGGCCCTGGCTGGGGAAGCTGGGTCTAATCGAGTGTATTGAATTAAAGCCTCAGTTAGCCTGTTTAAAAATGTGGCCGGGTTCTCATCTGGACCTTGAATAATTTCTTTTAGTTTATTGAAATTTACTACCTTATTTGAGGCCACCTGCATACCAGCCAGAAGACATTGAGTCATCATATCTCGTCTTCGGCGGCCTGGCTGGCCTGCTTGATAGTTCCAGTCTGGGTCTATAGAGGGGACTGCTTGTTCCCCTAGTGGGAACGCAGGGTCTGTTAAGTGTAATTGGTTGGCATGCTGCCTGGCGGCCACTAGGATGCACTCTTGCTCCTCAGGGTTTAGAGTAGAGGTAAGAATAACCTGGAGATCATGCCAGGTTAAATCATAGGCCTGGCAAAGGTATCTAAATTCTTTGGTATAAATTGTAGGGTTGGCAGAAAAATCTCCTAGGCGTCTTTCAATCTTTGAAAGATCTGTTAATGAAAAGGGAACATGAACTCTAACTATGCTCTCTGCTCCGGCCACCTCACGCAAGGGTGCTAAGACTGCAGGGGGGCTGGATAGGGTGGGAGTAGGAGCGGGGGCAGTTAGGCAATCTTTAGAGCGGGTATGGGCAGAGATAGGCGAACTAAGATGACCAGGCGGAAGTGCCGGGGGGGGGGGGGGGGGGGGGGGGGTCGGAGGGAAGTGTAGCCTCAACAATGGTGGGAGGGGCTGAGGAGGGAGGCGGAACAACCGCCAGAGCGGGAGGGGGAGGTGGAGCCAAAAGAGGAGGTGGGGCCGAAGCGGGAGGGGGAGGTGGGGTATACCGCAGGAGTGGAAGGGAGGGAGGGGAAGTAAGGTCTTTGGGCAACTCAGACAGGAAAGATGACTCCTCTTTTTCGGACTTTGTTAGGCCTGCGTCCCTAGCCAACATGACTTGAGCCAAGGAACACTGGCTACACAGGTCTGGACGAGAACGCAAGGCCCAAAATCCTTGTATATAATTAATTTCGGACCACTTGCCTAAGCGTTGACAAAAACTACTGAGGTCGGTCAAAATGTTACGGTCTAGAGTGCCCTCAGGCGGCCATTGAGACTGATTGTCTAATTTATATTGTGGCCACGCCACAGTGAAGAGGAACACCAGTCGCTTTCACCTGAGATCTTGTTCTAATTGCAAAGTTTTGAGGTTTTTTAGAAGACACCCTAAAGGGGAGTCTCTAGATATTTTGGATTGGGGGGTTCCCATTGCCTTCCTCTCGCCAATAGGCGGAAACGGAAACCGAACTCTACCTGGCTACAAAGTGTCCTTTGGAGCCACCAGAGACTGGTGAGAGGCTCCTGGAGCCAGAATGGAGATTACCTCCAGGCGGACGTCTCCGTCCTGGACGGGTCTCCCATGGAACAGAATGGAGATTACCTCCAGGCAGACATCTCCGTCCTGGACGGGTCTCCCACGGAACGGTATGGAGTTCCTTTGGTCAGACGTCTTTGCCTTTGGGAACTTCCCTGGGTCACCTGGTGACCGGAAAAAAAAAGCCTTGGGCCTGCGCAGGACTTCTGGCCAAGGGATATGAGAGGGAGGCAGAAGGTACTCACCCCTAGGAGACTTGGAGGTGGGGAAAGCGATGCCCAGGTCCTGGTCCGTCTGGGGCATGGAAGGAGGAGGCTCCTCGGACCTTGGGGGACCCTGAGGAGAGGTCTCCTCCCGGGTTTCGGCACCAGCTGATTTGCTTTAATGCGACCCCCAGAGCAAACGCCAGAGAAAAGGCAACTAGGCAAGGCAAAAAAAACTTTATTTACAAGCCAATGTGAGGGAGGGGCGAGGTTCACGGCCTCCCGCGGTGGAGGCCGACGAAGTCGCTCCTGCGTTCTCGGGCGAGGTTCCTGGGTCCCCTGCAGGAGGAGGGGCCGAGGAAGTTCGCTCCGGGTTCTCGGACGAGGTTCCTGGGTCCCGTGCAGGAGGAGGGGCCGAGGAAGTTCCCTCCGGCGGACGAGGTTCCTGGGTCCCGCATACGAGGAGGGGCCGAGGAAGTTCGCTCCGGCGTTCTCGGAGGAGGTTCCTGGGTCCCGCTTAGGAAGAGGGGCGGAGGAAGTTCTCTCTGCGCGCCTGTGGGGAGCGGCTTTTATGTCCTGGGCCCGGGAGTGGGAGGGCAGTGGGCGGGACATAGGCTGGTCGGGGGCAGGTCGATAGGCGTGGCTAGGCGGGTTCTGGTTTCTCTCCCTCGGAGGTCGGGTTGCGCCTGCGCAGTCCACCCGTGTCTTTCCCGGGCGTGGGAAAGTTGACGGTGAAGAACCCAGAACTGCGCCATCTTGCCTCTGCTCCTCCAAACACATTTAAGGTCCTTGTCCACAATTTTTGGGCCTCCAGATAACTCTGAATTTCATATGAAGATCTGAAAAGGGTCCACAAATCCCAAGTGAAAAATCACTACGTTTTTTATATTTAAAAATTCAAACTACAAACTCAACAATACTTCAGAAACCAGGCAGGTGAAAATTTGTAAGTGAATAATTGAGTCCGTGGATGATAAAGAATGGTGGGTATCATTTAAAGTCATTTCATAAATTAAATTATTACCAGATAGACCAAGTAATATATATCTTCAGACTAGATTTAGCCCATGGGTAACCCATGTATTGTACAGAATTTTCTAGGTATTTATGCCTGCCTCCACCCTCCATTTGATAATGAGATCTACCTAGTATCTAAGCCCAATCATTTCTGCAGGAACATGAGCTTATTTCTCCTCAGTTTTACTTGGTAGAAGTTCTCTCAATTCTCCTCCTCCATACTACTGTCAGTTCTTCCAGAGGTCTGCCCAGCTCCAAGGCCCAAGTTAAACAGCCCCTTCTTCCATGAAGCATCCCTGATAGCCTAGCATTCTTTTTTGTTGGGAAGCAGAGAGCAAAGCTCAAAGAATGGTCAGGAGAGAGGCTGGGAGAGTGTGAAGAGAAGAAAGGGAACTGTGTGATGCCTCCCGTCGCTGGGGCTCGGCTGTCTGCAGAGTACTGGCTCACCTTCATTAATTATATTAGGTGCCTTTCTCCTGGTTCCTAAGGTGCTCTAGGTCCTTCAGGAAGCTCTCAGGGTCAAGGTGAGGCCCAGACCCATGTGTGTGTGCCCCCTTCCTTTCCTACATCCCTCACCCTTCGTTTCCTAGCTACAGATGTGTTGGCACTACAGTATGCTCCCTGAGTCCTCTCTGACTTGATTGTCGACACCCATTCCCCAAGCTGTTGCTCTTACCTGGGATCTATTTTGCTTCCCAGGGAACATTTGGCGATGTCTGGAGACATTTCTGATAGTCACAGATTGGAGGGAGGGAATGCCTCTGGCATCTAGTGGGAGAGGCCAGGGATGCCGCTAAACATCCTACAATGCACAGGACAACTCCCCACAACCAAGAGTTACCCAGTCCAGATGTCAATGCTGAAGCTGAGAAACCATCCTCAGTGAGCCCCAGATAAATCCCTTGAGGGCAGGGCTGTATCTGGGTTAATGTGGTCCTGCCAGAGCCTAGGATACAGGGTCTGGCATGCAACAGGCACTCAGACTGGCATGTTGATGGGTTTTAATGGTAGTGGGCTAGGTCAAAAGAGAAAGTCCCAGTCTCAGCCCCAAATAGCTCATAGCTAGATCAGAGAGGAAAACACATGTCCAGCTGGCTCTCCTCTGCAGTGGATGATGCAACCAAGGCTGGACAACCATGAGATGAGTTTGCCCTGGGAGGGGCTTCACCACTTTCGGGGGGGGGGGCATTAGGGTGTTTGTTTCAGCTGAGCTCTTTATTGCAATACAGAAATGAACTCAGGGCTCCTTAAGAGGTGGAAGATCCACTGCAAAGAGACACCTGAACAAGCACCCTGGCCCTGGGAAGAGCAGAGCATCCATCCATGGGAAGGCTGGGCTGGGACGGCTGCATGGGTGCTGCCCACTAAGGAGATGCAGAGACAGCCCCACCTCTTCTCTCCACCCACCCACCCCAGGTTCACCCAGACATTTCTGCTTCCCCTTGACCTGGGACCCCACCAGGGCCAATTTATCTGTTAGCCACAGTGCCTGGGGCCCACAATACTTCTTAGGGGCACTTAAAAATGTTTAATTTTAATTTCTTTTGAAATCAGAAGAATAAAGGAACATAACAATGAATCTAAAATAAGGAATCCAGCCTGAATTGTATTCATCTGTATACCAATGCAGTCATATCATCTAATTTTTTCTATATTTTTATGGAGAGGGGCCCAAAGGTACCACCCATCACCCCCTCCACGCCCTCTCCACTCCTCCCGGGTGAAGCTCCCACCACAGACCAGCACTCCTGGGTTCTTCATGAAAATTTCATGGAGGATCCACTGGAGACATTTTTCTTTCTTTCTTTTCTTCAGTCATACTACCAAATATCTATGGAGATTTTGTGGTGGTTATTGTGGTTGAGACAGAGTCTCACTTTTTCACCCAGGCTGGAGTGCAGTGACGTGATCTTGGCTCACTGCAACCTACACCTTCCAGGTTCAAGCGATTCCCCTGCTTCCCAAGTAACTGAGATTACAGGCGTATGCCACCACGCCAGGCTAATTTTTGTACTTTTAGTAGAGATGGGGTTTCACCATGTTGGCCAGGCTGGTCTCGAACTCCTGACCTCAAGTGATCTGCCTGCCTTAGCCTCCGAAAGTGCTGGGATTACACGTGAGCCACCACAACCAGCCTACGGAGATATTTTTGATACAAATATGTAACTCAGAAGTTCTCTGACTTTGATGAATTTTTCTTGGGAAAGGGTTTTCCAGAATGGACTCCCGTAAGTCAATTTAATTCCTTGATCAATTGTATAAACAGTTCAGTTAAACTATTTCCAATTTTTCCACTTTTTCATTTCCAATGGACTGAAATTATTTTCACTGGGACCAATTCTTTTTCACTTAAATTTTATATCAGGACTGTGGTTCATAGATTGATTTTTGTCATTATCAAATTTCACCAATGATAGCTGCTGCCATAGTAAGTTTCCTTTTGTGGACTTCATTTCTACCACCTCCATTTTCCAGCGTCAAATTTTGTTCTAAATTTTGTCAAGAACAGTTGATTATTTCGTGAGTTCTACCAGATAACAACCTACCTAATTTAGTATCTGAGATTTTTTATGCATTGGACAAAAGACTTTAGAGTGTGTAACTGTTTCTTGGCTTAAACCATGAGAAAATTGTGACTATGTTTATGAGACAGAGAGGGTGCTGCAGGAGAGAGGAGAGGCAGAGTAGAAAGGCAATGAGTTTAGCAGCACTGTTAGGCTGAATGCACACTGCAGGTCATGATATCCTGGGGAGGAGAAGAGAAACAAGTGGTAGGATCAAGACGTTGTTTTCTGTTCCAGCTCGTTTTGTGAACAATGTCATGTCACAGATCACTTGGCTGTCCTTGGCTCAACTGTGAGTAAGGAGGAGTCCTGCGGAATGAAAAATGACTACCTAGAGTTGCCACCAAAATCTAGCGGGAGTGCCTTAGAAAGCAGGTAAGGCACAGGAGCCCCGGTCTTGGGGCACAAGAAGAATGGTCTCCATTGGTCAGTCCTCTTCATGGGAGGAGCCCTTGCCTGTGCATTTTTGTTTTTTCTTTTTTTTTTTTTTTTGAGAAGGTGGTCGCTCTGTTCCTCAGGCAGGAGGGCAGTGATTCTCCTGCCTCAGGAACATGAGCTCAAGTTATTCTCCTGAGCTCAGCCTCCGGAGTGACTGGGATTACAGGCATGCACCACCACACCTGGCTAATTTTTGTATTTTTAGTAGAGACAGTGTATCATCATGTTGGCCAGGCTGGTCTTGAACTCCTGACCTCAAGTGATCCACCCACCTCGGCCTCCTAAAGTGCCGGGATTACAGACGAGAGCCACTGTGCCCGGCCACCTGTGCACTCTTTCATGGGATTTCTAAGCAGTGCCGGAGGCAGGCAGGATCGCTTTCGACTTATGATGATGGAAGAAAATTATGCTAAAGTGGGTCATCTTGTTTCAAACCCAGTGATTGTCCCATCATGCCTGGAAGTCTCTCGAAAGAAGAGGGTATGAAGGTCAGTACAACACTTTGCCATTGGCAGAGGTCTTTGGGCTGGCTCCTGAAGACTCTGGGTCCTGGAACAAGAGAACAAATGGAGGCCACCCACCATGTGTCTAAATATTATTTAAAAGTTTTTAATTAGGGGCTGAGCACAGTGGCTCATGCCTGTAATCCCAGCACTTTAAGAGGTGCGAGGATCGCTTGAGCCCAAAAGTTCAAGACCAGCCTGGGCAACATACAAGATCCTGTCTCTACAAAAAATGTAAAAATTTGCTGGGTGTGGTGGCATGCCTATAGTTTCAGCTACTTGGGAGGCTGAGATAGGAGGATGGCTTGAGCCCAGGAGGTTGAGGCTGCAATGAGCCAAGACTGCACCACTGTGCTCCAACCTGGGCCACAGAGCGAAATTCTGTCTAAAAAGAAAAAAAAATTATTAATCAGGCTCACAAGCCATTAAAAGAAAAACATATTTTTCTTCTGCTCTGACAAATATACCTTCACAATGGCATGTTTGAAAAAAATAGTTGTTTCTCATGCGACTGAACACTAGTTTTTTTTTATAGGACCAAGTTAGTCATATCAGTGATGACTGAGTGCGGTCATTGCTTTGTGTGTCTGTGTTCTGTTGATGGGCTAATGATGTTTGAGTAAATAATAAAATAAAAACCATCTGAATCATACATTATTCATTTATTTCATAAAATTTGTTTCCCTTTATTTCAACAAAATTACTAATTCTCTTGTTACAATAAAAATGTTTATGAAAATTATGCTGTATTGGCAGAAGTGCCAAGTGAACTGCTCTTCCTTGAGTCATTGTCCTCAGACAGTTTTTTATTCAATTCAATTTTCTGAGACAACAGCAGCTGGAATTATCAATACACTGTATTCCTTGAAGCACTTTGATTTGGAATGAACCATAAATTTTACATGTCATATTCAAACAGTGTAATAGATACTCCATGTATTGTTCAGAATATATGATAACTTATATGTGATAATTTATATGTGATAATAACTTATATGTGATAATAACTTATATGTGATAATATATAATATCATAGGATATATAACTTCCATATATAACTTATTATCATAGAAAACATTATGCAACAGTATCGAAACAATATTCTAACTTTTTATACAAATTTCTATCACTTTATAGTTTTCGGCATCTCACAGTGAGACCCTGTCTAAAAAAATTTTTTTACAGTGCTCCTAAGCGCACAGTTCAATTTGCTGTTTGTTTTTTCAAAGCAAGACTTTCTTAAGGAAGCAGTATGCTGATTTACTTTTCTTAATTAACATTAAGAATTCACATATGGCGATCTAATGTTCTGTTGAGAAAAAAACTTTTAAAAGAAGAAGAATCCATGTAGCATTTCTTAAGTTCTTCTTCCACACTTTTCAATGCTGGGATACTATCAAGAAAACCAAAAATAGCAGTATTTGGCTCACTTGTTCATCGCTGTCTTCAATTGAGTCTCTGCCTTGATCTGTAATGGCCAGAAAATAGTCTCTATAAACAAGACTATTTGAATGTGAATATTCTCTTGTATAATCATACAAAACATTTTCGCTTTTTTCTAATTTCCTTGTATCTTATTGGAATATCACTTTTATTGCATATTTTATATAGATTCTTTCCATTTATTTTTAAAAACAATTTCCTCTAAGCATTTAAAAGTATTTTCTATCCTTTAAAAATGACACAACTGGGCCGGGCACGGTGGCTCAAGCCTGTAATCCCAGCACTTTGGGAGGCCAGGAGGGCGGATCATGAGGTCAGGAGATCAAGACCATCCTGGCTAACATGGTGAAACCCCGTCTCTACAACAAAAATACAAAAAACTAGCCGGGCGAGGTGGCGGGTGCCTGTAGTCCCAGCTACTTGGGAGGCTGAGGCAGGAGAATGGCATAAACCTGGGAGGCGGAGCTTGCAGTGAGCTGAGATCTGGCCACCGCACTCCAGCCTGGGCGACAGAGCTAGACTCCGTCTCAAAAAATAAAAATAAAAATAAAAATGACACAACCAACTTGTTTAGTTAGATCTGTTCTTTTAAAATAAGCTTTTGCTAACATTATTACTGTCAAGCCACAGTTCACACCAAATGATTATGGACAGCACAAATTTTTTATTTCTAAAATAATTTTATTTTCTGTTAAAGGCCACAATTTGCTCTATATTTGAGGATTTTCTGCTGTTTCACTGGACTGTTCTAATTATCTTGTATTTTGTCCAAATTATATCTGATTGCTTTAAGATCATTTTGCTGCCATTCCCATCAAGTGTCTGCAAGTGGCTGTAGGTTCACATATTTGATATGTGTTTCATCAAGATGTCCTATCTTGGGACAGATCCAGAAAATATCATGTGTAATCACTGAATTGTCCATTGCAACAACACAGTGGAAGCCACATCTCCTAGTATGAATTGAAACCATACACAGGATATGGCACATAGAATGCTTCTGCGTTTTTGGCCAAAATTCTGGCTCATACACTTTTTTCTTTACAATCCTGTTAGTGGCTGTTACCATAGGTTTACCCTTGACAATTAAAAAAAAAAAAAAAAAAGTCAGGTCCGGGCACGCTGGCTCATGCCTATAATCCTAGCACTTTGGGAGGCCAAGGTGAGCAGATCACTTGAGGTCAGGAGTTCGAAACCAGCCTGGCCAACATGGTGAAACCCTGTATCTACTAAAAATACAAAAAAAAATAGCCAGGCATGGTGGTGGGCGCCTGTAATCCCAGCTACTAGGGAGGCTGAGGCAGGAGAATTGCTTGAACCCAGGAGGTGGAGGTTGCCGTGAGCTGAGATTGTGCCACTGCACTCCAGCCTGGGTGACAGAGCGAGACTCTTTCTCAAAAAAAAAAAATCAATGCCTATAATTGAAAGCTGTTTATTCAGTATGTCACTTAAATCAAAACCTTTACGTTTTATAAAAGGTGCAAAACTAATAAAATGCTCCTGATAGAATCTGATTGATCTGAGTAATATTTACTTAAAAAAAATTATGTGCAGGTTGGGAATGGTGGCTCATGCCTGTAATCCCAGCACTTTGGGACGCCGAGGCAGGAGGACTGCTTGAGCTCAGGGGTTCAAGAACAGCCTGGACAACACAGTGAGACCTCATCTCTATAAAAAATAAAAAACTTAGCCAGTCATTGTGGTGCATGTCTGTAGCCCCAGCTACTGAGGAGGCTGAGGTGGGAGGACGATTTGAGCCCAGGAGATCAAGGATGCAGTGAGCCATGATTGCACCACTGCACTCCAGCCTGGGCAACAGAGTAAGACCCTGTCTCAAAAGAAAAAAAAAAAAAGAAATTTTATATGCAATTTCTTCTCTCACTTTTTACTCAACAAATTAATAATCTCATTATGAATTCTACATCCAAAATAAATATTTGTCTGATTTTTAAAAAAATTCATCTTACATATTTGGCTATTTTAGCATCAAAATTTAAAATCATTTCTACTATACTTAGGCTTTATTATTTTATTTTCTGTATATATTATGCCATTAGCGCCTCCTCCACCCAAAGTAAAACTCATTTGGCTGAATATAGGGCACATACTTTTATTCTTTTAAGCACATTCTATCAATGTCCCCATCCTTATTTATTTATGTTTATTGAAAGCCACCCATGGTTGGCTGTTTATTCGGCCCTTTTTCTGTTTGTAGTAATTGTATGTGTGTGTTTTGGGGTTACAGGTGAGATATGCTCACTTTTGTTTTTAAAATTTTAAGCAGACTCCCTCTTTCAAGATTTTCTATTTCTCTTTGCTCTTTTATTTTTGAGTTCCACTTCAACAAATGACCCAAGGGATTAAAAATAAAATTAATTATACTAAAATATTTGGATATATTGCATCATAGAAATGTAAATTAAATCAATTTTTAAAATTAACTATTGAAAATTAACTAGTAAAAAATAAAATTATTTAAAATATCTAAACTAAAAAACTTAAAAAATATCAAAGACAAAAGGTGAAATACAAATAAGTAATGAATATCCCAACTTCAAATAAAATTATTTAAGTGAACCTGGAATTCTCAATTTGACTTTTTGAAATTATAATGAAATCTTATTAAATATTTTATAAAAATAAAAGCACTTGTGATTTGAGCTTTCAGTGTCCATGTAGTTGGCAATGTAAGGGATGGGATAACCTCTCCTGATTCCTAGACACATACATCATGGTTGCTGAAAACAACTGCTAACATTGGTAAGTGCTTTTTACATGCTCTAACAGCCCTATGAAGCAGGAAGGATTCTTCCGTTTTTTAGGGTGGGAAAATAAATAAACTAAGGGCTTGTCGAGGAGTCTACAGCTAGTTCGCGGGCAGAACCAGGATTCCAACCAAGTTTTTCTGACTTACACACTGCGTCCCTGGAAAGCCCTGGAAAGGGCCCACAGAGCAGGACCTCTGATTCTTTGGGCAGACCCCAAACCAGCGTTTTCTCTGTCTTCTCACTGATGCCACAGCAGCTCCTTCTGGGGCCTTGAGGCCCGGGGTCCTGCAGACCCTACCTGTAGGCTCTTGGGAGCTCAGGATGGGAACGCGGGCAGTTCCTGCTTCGAGCTGGGCCAAGTCTGCAGCAGCTCCTGGACCGGCACGCGGGCGCCACCTGCAGGGCAGTGGGGGCCCTCCCCGGCAGCCTGCTCCTCTCGGAGACCAACACCTGAAGGTGCCAGGCTGCGTCCAGCCTTGCGGGGAAGGAAGGAGATCTGCGCTGGACAAGGACAATCAGGAAAGACCCTCGCTGCTCTTCCCACCAGCTTATCGGTTCTCCCTTTTCATATCTGCCCCCGGCAGAGGGAAAGTTCTTTCCAGTGTCTAACCGCAGTCCTCCAGACTGCAAGGGAAGCCCTTTTAACCGCAGAAAAGCAGAGAATAGGGAAATCCAAGCGGTTTTGTGTAGCCATTAGGTAGGGTGTCCAGAGATACAGCTCCCTAGAAGTGCATCAAGGAGTTCCTGTCCCGTTCAAGTCAACCAGTCCCTCCACCGACAGCTACAGTTCACCCCCATTTCCTTCCCTTTGGAAAACTCTGTATTTAAGTGTGTGTGTGTGTGTGTGTGCGCGAGCGCGCACCTCCAAATTACACCCCAGAGCCCTCACAGCAACCCAGTGAGGTCAGGATTGTTAGAACTGTTTCTCACATGAGGAAACTGAGGACCAGGGAGAGGATGCAAAGTGTTCCAAAAAGCCAGGGGCAGGCTGGAAACGGACAGCGATCTCCGGATCCAAGCCTGGTGCACTTCTTGCCAAACACTGTCTCCATTTTTGGGGAAGGAGGGTGGTGCCAATGTATTCCTGTGTCTGTCCCGTGTATACAGGGGTATCTGCACGAGTGAGCATCAGCCCAGGATGCACACTCACGTGCTTTGTACGAGTTGCGTGAATGACCGGGATAATGACAATTGGAGACTGTGATGGTATGATTACATGTATTGGTTTTCATCCACAGTTCCTGGCTCATAGCTCCCTTAGCTCTTTTTACGGTCTTTTGTTATGATATGGGGGTGTTCTAGGCCTCAGAAGCAGGCCTCAGAAAACAGAATCTCTCTCTGACCTCCTCCTGCCTTCCTTTCACCTGCTCATTTCTCTCCTGAAGGCAGGACTCTTCCCCAGCCTCTCTGTCTTGGAAGTGGCCAGAAGGAAATTCTGTGACCTACCTTGTGTGATTGCGGGTCATAAGACCCCCATTTCAGAAGAGGTCCTGCTGCATACCTGGGAGGAAGGAAGGCTGCCTACAGAGGCCTAGAAGAATCTGAACAGCAGCCTTGCTGGGTTTCCCACCCAGTCCGTTAGGAGGAGATCATACCTTTTTTTGTCTAAGCACATTTCTACTCAGTTGTCAATCATGCCTAACCAATGAAGTCTCCATAAAAGGCCCAGGAGGGGCCGGGTGCGGTGACTCACGCCTGTAATCCCAGCACTTTGGGAGGCTGAGGCAGGCGGATCAGATCACGAGGTCAGGAGATGGAGACCATCATGGCTAACACAGTGAAACCCCGTCTCTACTAAAAATACAAAAAATTATCCGGGCGTGGTGGCGGGCACCTGTAGTCCCAGCTACTCAGGAGGCTGAGGCAGGAGAATGGTGTGAACCCGGAGACAGAGCTTGCAGTGAGCCGAGTTCAGGCCACTGCACTCCAGCCTGGGGACAGAGCGAGCGAGACTCCGTCTCAAAAAAAAAAAAAAAAAAAAAAGGCACGGGAGGACGGGGTCCAGGAGCTTCTCGCTAGCTGAACTGGTGGGGTTTACGGAGAATGCTGCATCTGAGGAGGACTTGGAAATTCTGTTCCCCTTCCCCCCTTCCCCATACCTCACCCTATGTGTTTCTTCATCTGTATGTTTTTAAATATTCTTTATAATAAATCAGTAAACATAAGCAGTGTTCCCCTGAGTTCTGTGGAGCCGCTCTAGCAAATTAATCAAACCCAAGGGGAGGGTAGTGGGGCCCCTGATTTATAGCTGCTTGGTCAGAAGCACAGGTAAAACAACCAGGGGCTTGCGCCTGGCAGTGGAAGTCCGGGGGCCGTCTTGTGAGACCGAGCCCTCAACCTCTGGGATCTGACGCGGCCTTTAGGTAGAGAGTGTCAGAACTGAATCGTAGGACACCCAGATGGTGTCCACTGCAGAACTGATTGTTTCTTTGCTGGTGAGAGAAATCCCCGCATATTTGGGCACAGAAGTCTTCTGTGTTGATTGTTGGGGTGTGAGAGCAGATAAAAATCCTTTTCAATTTGTGGCTTTTTTCCACTCACATATCTACATTCAAAACAAAAAAGAAAAGATCTCACATATCCACACCTCACACAAAAATGAGCTCAAAATGGATTATAGTCCTAAGTGTAAAACATAAACCTATGAAACTTCCAGAAAATATAGGAGAAAATATGTGTGACTTTCAGAGACTAAAGGAATAATCTGTAGAGAAAAAATGATAAATGCGATTTTATCAATATTAAAAATGTTTGTTCTGAAAAAAAAAGTGAAAATGAAAACACAAACCACAGACTGGCAGAAAGTATTTACAAATCATATATTTGACAAAGGATGTAAAAAGACTCACCAGTGAGAAAATAAATACATTTTGCCAATTAAAAATAGGCAAAAGACTGAATAGATACTTCTCCCACACACACACCAAGATGCTGAACATCATTAGTCTAAGGGTAATATAAATTAAAACCACAACAAAATGATCTAAATACTCAAAAATAAGTGATTAGTTAAATAAATTAGGGTGTACTTGTGCAAAGTGTTATTATCCATCCCTTAAGAATGATGTTTTACACTTTAAAATGACATGAAAAATAGGTATGGAACAATGTATTAAGTAAAAGAAAGAGAATTTAAAGATATACATACTATTACTCCAAACTTTAAGGACAATTGTGTGTATGTTACATATACGTGTTCAACAAACACTGAAATACATTAAAATATAAACAGGCCTCATTTCTGGGTGTGGCAATTATAGAAATTTCATTTTTATTCTTTCTATTTCTTAGACTTTTCCTAAATATTTTCCAGCACACACATATTATTTTTATAAATTATTTAAGATGACAGAAAAACATAGACATATATCTGAGCCCACCCTCCATGCATCATTCAGCCCTTTTTGTAGGAGATGCCACTGTGGAGACTCCCCAGCAGTGGGAGTCACGTACCTTAGTTTTCCCTCCCAACAGCCTTTCCCAGAGGCCTCCTCTGGCTCTTAGCTCTCGGTGCTGCTGCCTTTCCTTCCAACAGGAATGCCTTCCTCCCCTGGCCGTCTCCTTCACTGACACTCCTGCTGAGTCCCTCTCCTGGGATGGAAGTCCCTGGGGATCACTTCCTTCCCCTTTTCCTTCCTGGCCCTCATTCTGTCCCTGTGGGATTTCATTTACTTCTGTGGCATCAGCAAGGGCACCCAAGACACCCACATCACTGTGTCTGGCCTAAACGGTCCCCATGGGCTCCAAGTCCATCCATGCCACGGATGTTTATTGGGTATCTATAGCCAGGCTCAGCTCCAGGGTCTGGGGACCCAGCAGCTGTAATCACAGCAGAGGCCCTGCTTTCAGAGACCGTGCATTCTAACAGAGGAGTCAGGCAATAGACACATCCACAAATCAATGAGCCCATTCACTTCAGAACCTGCATTTTAGCAAGATTCCCCAGGACAGGTGAAGGCACATTAAAGTTTGAGGCCCACTGCCCTACGTCAGTGGTTCCCAAAATGTAGTTTCCAAGCAGCGGCTCTCCTAGGAGCTTCTGAGAAGTGCAGCCTCTCAGCTCCAACCCAGACCTACTGAATCAGAAGCTCTGTGGGTGGGGCCCAGCATCGTTTGTGTCCTCCAGCTGATGGAGGGCCCTCCAGGGGATTCTGCTATGGTCCCATAAAGGGCTCCCTAGGGCTAGGGACCGCATCTCATTTATCTTGCTATTTGTTAGTTTCCAATTGTAGGGATCACAAATCACCACAAAAGTAGTGGCTTAAATCTACACAAGTGTATTAACTTATAGTTCTGGAGATCAGAAATCTGAAAGCAGTTCCACTGGGCTAAAACCAAGGTGCTGGCTAGGCTGTGTTCCTCTTGGAGGCTCTAGGGGTTGGCCTGTTTCCTTGCCTTCTCCAACTTCCAGAGGCTGCTGGCATCCCTTGGCTCATGGCTGTGTTGCTCTGACCTCCACTTCCGTCGCCACACTTCTTTCTCTGACTCTGATCCTCCCGCCTCCTTCTTAAAAGGACCCTGTGATTACACTGGGCCTGCCCTGATAATCCATGATGACCTTCCCATCTCAAGATTCTTAACTTAATCACATCTGCAACATCCTTTTTGCCATGCAGGGTAACATACAGGATCTGTGGATCAGGACGTGAACATCTTTGGAAGCCGTTGTCTACCCCACACCGTGTCTCTAGTACTTAGCACATACCCTGTACAGAGCAGATGCTCAGCAAGGATCTGGAGAAATAATGAATGAGTGAATTAATAAACAAAGAAATCAGGAGTCAAATGAAGCCTCCCCTTCTCTCCCCTTGAGCCCTGGTCTACCTGTGAGCATCTGACCTGGATCAAATGCTCCAGGTCAAAGGCCATGAGGCCCCGCAGTGCTCCCTAACGCATGAGTCCTTCAATTCAAGGTGGGGCTCAGAGTTGAGGCTTTGCCCTCAGGACCCAGCTCCGCAGGCAGCACCAACAGTCAGTGGGGCAACCAGGCCAGCGCTATGGAGGTCAGCAGTGAAGGGGCTGCTGGGGTCCTGGCTGGTAGGCATGGTGTCTAGGCGCACCAAGACAACATGGGCTTTTGGTTGAAGTCCTGATTCAGCCACTTGCCAAGAGTGTGAGCTGGAATAAGCTACTTAACCACTATGAGCCTCCTTGGTTACTTCCTCCTGCATATGGGATGGTAACAGCAGCCTTGTCAGGTTGTCCTGAGAATGAGAGGACATGAAGTGCCTGGCCCTGGAGTGGTGAATGAGGGTGTAGATGCTGCTGCTGGAAGTAGGCTACATGGGGAGCTGGCATTCAGACCTGGGCTTGGGGAGTCGGCTGGGTGCTGGCTTTGATTCTGGCTTGCCTGGAGATCAGTCCTCCCCCCGAGGCCCACTGGCCCCCAGCCATGACAAGCCTGGGCGTGAATTACCCTCTAGGTTTCACATAGTTCTTTCTGTGTGATATGCTGACTCTCTTTAGTCATTCAGTGCAGGAGAACTGATCTCAGAGAAGGCAGGAATCACTGGGGGGCCTCCCTGCAGTCCCTAAACTGGGACAGAAAATACTCAGGATGTAGATGAGGAAACCTGGGCTCTGGCACTTACCAGCTTCCCTGACCCTTTAAACCTTGGTTTCCATGCCTATAAGCATCTGTCCCTCCTCCCATTCCACCCCTGGTGGCAAGGACATGCCAGGGAGGTGAAGGAGTATGCGAGCTGGCAGGACAGAGGAAGCAGAACCTGGGACCAATAGAAACAGGCTTTGGCTGGAGACTTCTGATCGGAGGTTTTGATAGTGAGCCTGAGAAAGGTTGTTTATCATTAGTTAGACCTGGGAATATTGTGATAAAGACGTTAATGTTCTGTAATTAAGGCTACCAGCTTGGGGCTAAATTAAATATTTACACAGCCCTCGATTATCTTCTCCCTCTCTTTTGCAACTCCCTCCCCATGCTAAAATATTTAGCAGGGATTTCAGAAGTGTTCTCAAATCCAGCTATGGTTCAGAAAGTTACTTAATAGCCAGGAAGTTTGCGAACACTGCTTTTAGCAGATTCCCAGTGGCTGCTGCTCTCGTTGGAGCCCGGGAAATCCATATGGCTCATCAGGTGGGGGTGTTAGATAGAAGCTTTTAAGCTTGGATTTTTACAACAGAACCAAAATAAACTGTGTAGGGTAGGTATGAGACAAGCTGGACCCAAAGGGATTCTCTAATACAAGTGTCAGAAACTGCCTCCAAAATAGCTGCACAAAAATGTTTAAGGAGGGAGAAACCCCAGCTGGACAGGTGGCAACGAATGCAAAGTCAGCCTTTATTTCACGAAGTGACAAGCAAATCACTTACCCTTTTACGATCTTACTGTTCTTAGAATAGCTAATAGATGTCTGTGGTCCCTTCTGGTTTAATTGATGAAATGGACTAGAAGTACTCTATATTTCCCAAAAGAACAGTGGACAAAATGCCTGCTCCTCACATCGTCTGAATATTCACCATTTTTGCCTTAAGAGCCTCCAAATTGGCTGGTTGAAGTGAATAGGAGTCCTGTTTTGAACATTAGCTACAGGACATATGTGGTGGTAAATTCAGAGCATATATGTTCCAGGAAGAATTGTATCTATATTTAATTTTTGAAAATCTAAATGTACTCTCTGATTACTAAGAGAAGCGGTACTAAGAACCGTGTGAAACCTAGAGGGTAATTCATGCCCAGGCTTGTCATAGCTGGGGGCCAGTGGGCCTCAGGGTGGGAGACAGCAACTGAGAACAAACACTTTGGACCAGTTCTGATTTGAGATCCAGCTGTGTGATCTTGTAGACATCACAGCCTCAACTTTCCAATCTATAAAATGGGATGGTGATAGACATGGAGTTTGGTGAGTACCACATGAGATACTGATCCTACAAAGCTCTTGGCACCTAGCTTGTAGTAAGAGCTTGGTAAACATTGGCTCACTTTAAATTCTCACTTTAAATCCTCTTATCAAAGTGAAGCCTTCTCCTCCCATGGAATGTTTTGTATAAATCTGACTTCCACACCCTGAGTAGACTGCGTATGTCATAGGGTCCTTCAGCCTGCCCCGAGCTGCCCCGCAGCCAGCAAGGCCAGCCCAGGCCCCAGGAGAGCAGCCAGGGAGAACTTCCTACTCTTGTGAGTTGGAAGGGAACAGAGAACACAGGGAGGCTTCCTCCAGCCTTTCCTGAGAACACAACTTCAAAACGTCCACACCCAGATGTTAAGAAAGCCCCAGGCCCAGCGCCAGCCCCCTCCTCCCTGGGGTCAGCACCCTGTCTCAGCCCTAGAAGAGTCCACAGCCCTCCAGCCTGCGGCAGAGGAGGCTCAGGATAGTGACTGGTCATTTATCCCCTCCCCCATCTCAGGGGGAAGACCCAGAAACAGAGGGGAAAAGGCCTTTGCCCGTGGCTGAGATTACCTGGGTTCAGCTCTCGGCCCCTCGGCCCTGCCTTATACAAGCTGTGGCCCCTCGGCCCCCTTCTTACTCTTTCAAAGTACCCCCATCTGACCCTACAGATTTTTTTTTTTTTTTTTTTTTGAGACAGAGTTTCACTCTGTCACCCATGCTGGAGTGCAATGGTATGATCTGGGCTCACTGCGACCTCCACCTCCCCAGTTCAAGAGATTCTCCTATCTCAGCCTCCGAGTAGCTGGGATTGCAGGCGCATGCCACCACATCCAGCTAATTTTGGTATTTTTAGTAGAGACAGGGTTTCACCATGTTGGCCAGGCTGTTTCAAACTCCTGACCTCAGGCAATCCACCCACCTTGGCCTCCCAAAGTGCTGGGATTACAGGCATGATCCCCTGCACCAGCCCAGATATTCTTAATATGGAGTAAAATACCGCCCAGAGAAAGTGAGGCTCGGAGCCTGAGTTGCCTGTTAGCTCTCCATGACTGTCTGCCCCTTCCTGCCTTGCACAAAGGAGACTGCACTGAGCTAGGAAGGCTGGTGGTCCTGTGGGTGGCTGTGTGGGAAAAGGGTCGGCTACAAGTGGTGAGCTCAGGGCCTTCCCCTGCTCGTAACAAAATAGCTGTCACTGGCCAGGCATGGTGGCTCACGTCTGTAATCCCAGCCCTTTGGGAGGCCAAGGCGGGAGGATCGCTTGAGGTCAGAAGTTCGAGACCAGCCTGGCCAACATGGTGAAACCCTGTCTCTAGTGCAAATACAAAAAAAAATCAACCAGGCCTCAGGGTGAGCACCTGTAGTCTCAGCCACTTGGGAGGCTGAGGCACGAGAATCGCTTGAACCCAGGAGGCAGAGGTTGCAGTGAGCCGGGAGATCATGCCACTGCACTCCAGCCTGGGTGACAGAGCGAGACTCTGACTCAAAAATAAATAAATAATTATAATAAAATAGCTGTCACCCTGGCTGCCACATAGGCTTCTTTCAAATGCAAACACTCCAGAGAAGCAGCCCATGTGAGGCCCTGTGCTCATTTACACCGGCGCTGGAACAGGTGCATTCGAGAGGCTTCCCTGGATATGCAACTAATGATTATCATTATTATTTATTCATATCAAATATTTATTGCACAAACAATATTATAACACCACCACAAAAAAAAAAAAAAAAAGAAATTACTCAGAATCCCCCAAACCTAGTCAATGGGCATTTGGTTTTCTTTTTATTTTTGCAATTCCCCTCCATCTCTCATTCATACACACACAATTTTCTCATGGCTGGGCTCCGGCCCAGTGCAATTTGCACCGAACACCATAACATCAGCATTTCTCCACGTTGCCACAGTTTTCCCAATTAGCTTTTAACATGAGCCTGCTGTTGCTCACCAGAGCTCTGGAGTCGGGCATTTAGGTTGCTTCTTTGTTCAAAGGGCTTTTTCATTTTCTGAGGCTTCTTTCCATGGGCTGCCTTCTCAGGTGTGTGATTGCTGGATGAAAGTGATGATTATTTTTGTGACTCTTGAAAGAGACAGCCTAGTAGAGGTTTTGCTTGGGGCTTGCAGACAGCTGGTACCTTAGGGTTGAGAGGGAGCTGGGATCAGGGAAGGAGTCTCTGTGCTTGCCGGGGCAGTGGAAGTTTTGCCTGGAGCAATCCTTAAAGGACTTTAGCCCTAAAGGAGAGGCAGTGGCTTCAGGCTGAAAGCAGATCCCAGAAGCTGCCCAGAAGGTGCTCTCTCCTTCCTGTTCCTCCCTGAGTGGTGACAGCCTCAGCATCTGCAGCATCCACTCATTAAGAGAAAGGGCATGCACAACAAGGAGAAACCCAGGGAAGCAGCAAGCACTGTGTAACCGATGGCCCATGATTCAGACAGTAAGTGCAATTGCGATTGCTGCTGGGAAGAATTTGCTGGAGCGGCAGTAGAAGGCTCTATGTGTCCACACATACACATTTATATGTCTTTGCTGCGTGCTGGGCCCGACCCAGAGCACTGTAGGAGCGAGGTGGTAAGGAAGCAGCCGTGGCCTCACCTCTCAAGGTGCCCCAAGAATCAAGCAGGCTGAGGTAGTTGGACTACCTGGGGGTCTCCTCCCGGGCTGCACATCAGAATCCCCCGGGATTAAAATAGACGTGGGCCTCACCTCTAGATATAATTAAATAGTATCGGATGCTAACTTGTTGCCAGGATTGAGAACTAATGGGCCAGATGTTATGTTTTCTTACTAGGGCAATTAGGGGTGCAGGAACAGAGACCCTCTTAAGCTAATAGGATAAAACAGAAATTACTGTGGGTGACCAGGATGCATGCGGGGGAGGGTGGGCTAACTCCCCTTCAGAGAGGCCTCTATAATCACCCTCCTCCAAGCCACCCCAATTAAACCCTCCGCCTAAATGAAACAGCCTGCTTCTATGCCATTGTAGCTTCAAGCCCAGCTCCCCAGGTCCCCCTTTGCAAGCAGGGGGCTGCCCAAGAGCCACCGCGGGCCCTTGGCTGCTGTAAAGATATTGTCTGGGCCCGGGAAGCTGGCACTGAGACAGAGGCAACCTGGATGCTACAAGCCTGCTGGTCCCCTCACTGCGTCTTTGCTTCTCTGCAAGCAGCTTTCCTCCCTGGGTCAGATGGCCCTGAAGGCCTTGCTGAGTGTTCTGGTCCTTGATGGCTACTGGCCCTCAGGAGCCCACCTGGCACAGGGCACGCCTGGGGCTTCCTTCAAGTACCAGACATGACAGGCCCTTGTGATCTCTCTCCCTGGTCAAGGCAAGTCACCCTCCTCCTGTCTCAGCGTCTTCCCCCTGACACGCACTCTCCAAGGGCCAGCTTCCCCTGCTCCACCTCCCTCAATCCTGCTCTCAAGACAGGGTCACACCTGGGGATCCATGCCAGTCACAGTGTCCCCTGCCCCAAGCGGTTCTGCCTGAAAGTCTGTGCTTTCCGCATGGAATTCAAAGCTTTGTGGCTCCTGGCAAAGGGGTTCTCAGGACCTGGGCATCAGAAGAAGGGCTGGGGGCACAGGTGGGGTGAGCAGGGAGAACAGGCATTTTCTCTGAGCGTATTCACCAGAAAGGGTATCTTTCCATAGGGACCCCATGATGGGAAGATGTTAGAAGAAGGGGCATCAAGGGTCCTTTTGAAAGGCATAGCCAGGCTGGGCACGGTGGCTCAGGCCTATAATCCCAGCACATGGGAGGCTGAGGTGGGTGGATCACATGAGGTCAGAAGTTTGAGACCAGCCTGAACAACATGGTGATATCCCACCTCTACTAAAAATACAAAAATAAGCCAGGCGTGGTGGTACCTGAGTCCCAGTTACTCAGGAGGCTGAGGCAGGAGAACTGCTTGAACCTGGGAGGCGGAGGTTGCAGTGAACCAAGATAGTGCCATTGCACTCCAGCCTGGATGACAGGAAAAAAAAAAAAAAAAACCATGGCCAGACTGTGAGGTGGTAGGAAAGGGAGTTAGAGGGAGGTAAGTCCCCCAACTCAATGCCCCCAGCAAGGACCCTATATGGCTTTAGCCTCCTTTCTCCTCCGTAACATGACCAGATAGAAGATGCTATAGGAGACTCTGTCTGACACGGTGAGAAGTTGAGGGAAGGACAAAAGGAGGAAACTGACCTTGCTGGACCCCCTTGTGCTGCCACTGGGGGAAAGACACAGATGTGGATTGAACAGTGTCCTCAAAATGTATGTCCACATCCTAACTTCCTCTACCCGTGACTGTGATCTTATTTGGAAAAAGGGTCTTTGCAGATGCACTTAAGCTAAGGATCTTGAGATGAGTTCATCCTGACTCCAGTGACTGCTGTCCTACAGAGACGAGAGGACACAGACACACAGAGACGGCATGTGAAGACAGGCAAGATTGTGTGATGCTGCCACAAGCCCAGGGATGCTGGGAACCAGGAGCTGGAAGAGACAAGGAAGGATTCTCCCTCTCAGGGTTATTGTGGTGACCACAGAATGCATTTGGAAGTGGCTTTGTAAACTGCAGAGTGATAAGCAAATTCAGTATTTGGAGTTGTGTTTTATTTTCCAAAGGCCTCAGTAAACATTTGTGGAACTGACCAGTGTCAGTTTGGGCACTGCGTCTCTTCACAGACGTGGGCAGAGGGACCATAAACGCAGGGGGCAGGGATGGGCAGCAGTCAGAGAGAGCCATGGAAGCTTCAGAGGGAGCATGACTCTGCTAATGCCCCGACTTGGGACTTCTAGCCTCCAGGACCGTGGGAGAGTAAACAGGTGTTGTTTTAAGGTGCTGTGCATGATAATTTGTCACAGCTGCACTGGGAAACCACTGGCAACATGGACCCCTTATCTGGATGCAGTGGCAGAAAAGAAAGCTCTGCATAAAGTTCCCATAAAGCGTGTCCTCACCCTTACTGCCCATTTCCTCCTCTGTCAAATGAGGCAAATACTTCCAGCCCTGATGAGATAATGGCCTCATGAGCAGGGCAACTCTGACAGTGTGGATGAGGCTGTTCTAGGTTTTGCGCAGCTGGGCAGGTGCCAGCACCTCTCCCAGGCTCCGTTTTCTCATCTGCCAAGTGGGACAGTAAGCCCTACCCTGGTGACTCCATTGCCGAGGAGATGGGAGGAGGGAGCAGACTTACGGACTGGGGTAGGGTTGGGTGCCAGGGGGCTGAGAACACATGTGAGGGACCTGAGTCTTACCATATTAGCTGAGGGTGATGGTTTCCGTAGTACCGTTTCGGCTATCCAACAAGGCCTTGTAAACAAATACAACGTCTGGGCCCACCCAGGAGGAGCTGGTGAGCGCCTGAGGAGTAGATGGCTAGTGGGGATGGGTGAAGAACACACAGAAAAGTGATGTCTGATATGGCGCCCCTTGAACACACAGGCAAAGGGAGAGATGGGGCATTTTGAGTCACATGGATTGGGGTAGGACTGTTTCCCCCACAAAAAGCTTTTTGAGTTATGTTGTAAAGATGTCAGAGGGAGACTGACGTTTAAGACTGGAGCTCTCCTTCCTTCACACCCTCACCAGGACTCCCTCTGACCACCCCCAATCCCTGCCCCCTCCCGTTTTTGGTCCCTCCGCCCATTGCCATGAGGAGACAGTGCTCAATTCAGTGTCAGTCAGTTCCACAAATATTTACTGAGGCCTTTGGAAAATAAAACACAACTCCAAATATTAAATTTACTCAGCACTCTGCAGTTTACAGAGCACTTCCGAATGCATTCTGTGGTCACCACAATAACCCTGAAAGGAAAAAAAGATGATTATTTCCCACTCCATGGAAAAAGAAACTGAGGGTCAGAGAAGAGAGACAACTTGCTCAAGGCCATTTGATTAGGTTGCCTGACTCCTGGAGCTGCTCTTCCCTGTCTCCTTGCTGCCTTGCTGTCATGTCACCTGCTGTCTCACTGGGTCATTTGGGCATGTGCCTCTCCCACGCCTGTATCTTCCCAACTGGTGTCAGCTCGAAACCCTCTGTGGTCTGCAGTGCTCCACCTGGCTTTCCAGGTCTGGGCAGCTCCCTCCTTCTGGATCTTGCCTGTGATTCCAGCTCCTTTCCCTTGCTGTACAAGGTTCCCACCTCTGCACTTTGCCTCCCTCCTTCTTCCTGTCCACGGGTACGTATCCCAGTCCTTCCCACAATTCAGGTCTCCCTCGGTTGCACAGGAGGCCCAAATCCAGCATAGATTCCTGAAGTCCTGGGTCCAAGTTCCAGCTCTGCTACTAACTTCCTGTGACTGTGTGACCTTGGGCAGGTCACTTTCTCTCTCTGGGCCTCCATTTCATCACTACGAAATAGGAGTGTTGAACACAATACTCTCTAAATGCATCTCCATGTGGTCTAAGTACCCCCCTCCCCGCCCCCTCCCTGCCCTTCCCCCTCCTCTGATCATCCCGTGTGCTTACCATCCACAATTCCCTTTCCTGGCTCCATATCGTTCTCCAAAGAGTTTAGGTTCAATCATTCAGTTAGACTTTAAACTCCCTAAGAGCAGAGGAGGGTGTTTTTGGCCAAGACATGCAGGTTGATTCACTGGTAATCCACTGACCACCTCCATTTAGGTTGGGAGCCTCTTTGCCTTCCCTCTTTAGTTTCTTCGAGGTGCACACACAGATGCCTACAGGAGTCCAGGTGCGGCACCAGGCATCTCTGCTCACCTTGGCTGCTCTGCTGGTGGTGGGGTGCCTGCCTGTGCTGTGCATGCTGCAGCTTTGGCAGGGTGGGCAGTCAGGCCAGTGCCAGGCTTTGCCCCCAGAAAACTCTTCACACCCTATTCTTACCCCAAACCCATCACTGGCCCAGGCATCAAAAGGTGGCATCAAAAGTACATATCCCTGTGCTATTCCCCTTCAAAAAGCTTCATATCTAATATCTCATTGAGTCCCCCGACTAGCCTTGGAAAGGCAAAACAGGGATTATTAATCTCCATTTTGTAGATGGTGAGGGACTTGTCCAAGGCTGCTCTGAATTCAGCATAGAGCTGGGACTGGGCTCCACTCTCCTGGTGTGCAGTCATTCTTGTCAAACTCTGGTCTGCGGAAAATACATGCCTGCCTCTGTGTAGGCCCCAGTCTCTTTCCCTTTAAGAACTCAGGTCTGAGAGGACAAGCGCATGCGCGCACGCATACACACCCTTACAAGATGCGCAACCACCAAAAAGCCTAATAAAGCAGGGTGCCCAAGACCACGGTTCAGGATCCATAAAAACGGCCGGAGATAATTGACTGCAACTTATTCACTGCAAACGGGGCAACTTAGGCCCACAAAGGGCCAGAGACTTGACCAAGTCACAGAGTAGACTAGAGCCCAGGTCTCTGGGCTCCCAGTTCTGTGCTCTCTCCACTGTCTGCGCCCTCAGCAAACAAGGCAAGGCAAGGAGGAGCAGGAGCTCAGAGAGCCTGGGGCTGAAGGGTGGGAGGAAGGCACCTGGTGGGGGACTTCAGTCTACAGGGGTGGATGTTCCAACCTTTCTCCGGCAGGGCCCGGGTGGGGGTACCAGGTAGCTGCAACCTGTTCCTTCAGCACCTGGGAGGACACAGAGTCTGGTTCCACGAAGCCAAATGTTTCTTCTTTGTCCTCTGTGTCCATTCATCTCTTATCACTGTGTCCACTGAGTGGCAGAGGTCCAGGCCCAGCACCTTCCAGTCTAGGAGCCTGTGACCTGGGACAGGATCCTTGGGGAAAGAGTGAGGGCTGGCAAAGGGTCCACCCCCTGAGCACTCCAAGAGACAGTGGTGGAACGCACTTCAAGGATTCAGAGCGGCCAGGAGCCTCTCCCACCGGCGAAGGGGACACTGCCGTGGGGCTGCGGATAGCCAGTTGTTTTTTCCTCCTTCCCTGTGCTCCACCCCATGCACTTTTCCGAGGGGCAAGCTCCGCAGTTCTCCCATGAGGGAGGCTCTCCAGGGTCCCTGTCGGCCTTCGGCTCCTGGGGTGGAGGTGGGCCTGGGGTACATGAGCCCTAGGAGAATGGGGCGTGAGAGACTCCCCTGGGCTCCTGGCTTGGGTGGCACCTCAGGCTGTGGAGTGGGGTGGCGAGTCTTTGGAGGTCACAGAGCCCAGGGTCCGTGACACGTGATGAGGCGCAGGCCTGGCTCAGGGAGTGGTGCCCACGGCCCTCGGCTCCTCCCCCGGGGCCGCCCCGCCCCATGCGGGAGGGGACGGGCGGGGACCGGCATGGGTAGGCGCGGCGACCCGCAGGGCCAGGTGCAGGGCCCGAGAGTCCGGGGTCGCCGGAGCCTGGGAGAAGTGACCGGTCTCCGGCCTGCTTGTGCTGTCCCCGCGCCCTGTCCACTGGACTCCCGAGACCCTCGGAACCCAGGTAACCGGGGGCGGGACTCCCCGCCGCGCGCCGCCTCCTCACCTCCTGGTCCACGCGCACCCGCCCTCCGCGGCCGCCCCAGCCGCCCTGCGCCGGTGGAGCCCGGGTGGCCTCTCCAAGGGCGGGTCTGGGAAAGTTTGTGCCGGGGCGGCCCTGATCCGGCGGCGGCGCGGCGTGGCCACTTTCACCGCACGCGGGGCCGGTGTGAAGGTGGGGCAGCCGCCGCCGTGCAGAAGACTCTCTGCTGCAATCGAGGGCGGTGAGGGGGACTGTTGCCTTCTAGCACCTTTTCTCTCAGTCTCCAGGGCGTTTGCGCCGCTTACCCTACCTCCACCGCCCCCCTCCTGCCACCCCCACTTTCATAAAACCCTCGGATTGGGGCTTCACAGTTGGCGATTTCTTTACAACTGTGCTTCCCGCCTCCTGAGCCCAGATGCGAGCCTGGGCTGAGCAGGACCGTGTGGGTGAGGGGCGGCCCTCTGCCTGCGGGGGCCCCTGTTGAAGTGGGTGCCCAGCTACAGGGAGTTTCCCGTGCTCTGTCATTGGCCCACCCCCTGGCCACAGCCCCCAGCTGGACATCTCTTGGCTCCCCTGGCACTTCCCAAGTCCCAGTCAGATAAGCCCAGGAGAGGGAGTGGACCCCAGCACCAGTGGAGCAAGAATTCAGGAGCCCGGTAACTCTCATCCATGAACAGAACCGGCTTCCTCCCGCTTAGGTTGGGAAGAGGGCTCAGCTTAGTGGGAGTTGGGGGTGACAACTGCCCCTTCCCACGCAGTGCCATAGAAAAGAGATGGGGAGAGGTCAGGGGATCTGAGAAGAACTAGCAGCCAACAGGGACACATCCCTGATTTCATTTGAACCTAACAAACCAATGGCAAGTAGATATTAGCACAGGGGCAGATGAGAAGACAAGGAGGCCCAATGAGACTCAGCCATTTGCTGGAGAAACTGGTGGACTTTTCTCCACCACTGAGTGGCAGATTTCCCACCACATCCTTCCAGAGCCGGATGGTTGCTTCTGCATTCTTGCAGTGCCCTTGACTCAGCAGAGGTTTGTTTCTTTCCCCCCTACTCCCCACCCCGCTAGGTTCTTCCTGTGAAAGAGGTTCAGGGTAGAGGGCACCTCTGAGCAGGCACGAACTCCAGTCAGGAAAGTACTCCAAGAGCCAGCCAGAGCCTTGCTAAGCTCCCAGAACTCCAGGAGGGCAGGGACCTGCTTTGTTCCCTGCCGTAGCCATAGTACCTGGCACACAGGAAGGTGCTCTGTGAGAACGGAATGATTAGTCTGCAACAGCAAAGCTTCTTTTCCAACTGCCTTATCTCTGCCCTTGGCAAGCAGAAAGGGCACTCTGAAAAGCTGGATCAGAAAGGGGTCCAGCCCCACCACTGAGATCCCTTGGCACCCTTACCCATGTGGAGCAATATTTTTCCTTTACACCAAGAGAACATCCTTAATCCCATGTGCCTTTCTTTCTTTCTTTCTTTCTTTTTTTTTTTTTTTGAGACTGAGTCTCGCTCTATCACCCAGGTTGGAGTGCAAGGACAAGATCTTGGCTCACTGCCACCTCCGCCTCCCAGGTTCAAGCAATTCTCTACCACACCCGGCTAATTTTTGTATTTTTAGTAGAGGCAGGGTTTCACCATGTTGGCCAGGTTGGTCTCGAACTCCTGACCTCAGATGATCCACCCAAGTTGGCCTCCCAAAGTGTTGGGATTACAGGTGTAAGCCACCTCATCCTGCCCCCATGTGCTTTTCCAGAGAGACAGGGGACTTTTGCTTTACCCTGGTCCTGCCAAGGAGAGGCCAGGGCTGGTGGGTTCCATGCCCAGCTTGGCCCTACCCTAGATTGGAGGCAGAGCAACTTTGTCCCTTTATGTAGAATTCTTACGCATCCCTCCAGGGGTAAGAATTGGAATGGAATTATTTGGAAACATTAATCTTCATTGTCTCCTCTCTCTCCTTATCACTCCATGGGGCAGCTACTATTGGGGGAAGAGAAGGTGCTTTTCTGGGTCTCAATTTCCTCATCTGTAAAATGAGAATAACAGGCCCTGCGTGGTTTTAGGACATAGTAAGTGGTTCCAAAGGATTCTGTGGGCTGCAAAGCAAACTATAAGAGCGGATTGTTATTTTCTGATGTGTGTTAGCCCGGCCTCCCCGGTTGGCGGTAAGTCCTTTCTCAGCATCTTGGTATCCCTTACTCATCCTGAATATACAGAAGGTTTGCAAGACATATTTTCAAAAATAATCCCTACAGGAAGAGAAAAATTGTGAATTCATAAGAAATGGGGGGAGTTTTGTGTGTGTGTGTGTGGTTTTTTTTTAGCCCAGTGTTAGGAGCCAAGAATGGTGGCAGGAAACTGGGCAGGGCCGTGCATGAGTACAGGGACAGCTCTCAGGGGTGATGGGGATGCTAGGTTTGTGCACGGGCTTGAGCCCCAGTCAGTCTCTCAGCGACTTCCTCCCGGAAACAGAACTGACCAACTCCGGTTTGGTCAGATATATATATTCAAGACAGGGTCTTGCTCTGTCGCCCAGGCTGGAATGCGGTAGCATGATCTCTGCTCACTGCAACCTCCACCTCCCGGGCTCGAGCTATCCTCCTCACCTCAGCCTCCTTAGTAGCTGGGACTATAAGCCCGCACCCTCATGCCCAGCTAATTTTTGTATTTTTTGTAGAGGTGGGGTCTCACTATGTTGACCAGGTTGTTCTCGAACTCCTGAGTGCAAGTGATCTGTCTGCCTCTACCTCCCAAAGTGCTGGGATTACAGGTGTGATCCACCATGCCCAGCCAGAACTTTCAAATTCCTCTCCTTCCCTCCCCATGCAAGGGGAGGGGAGACTCTACCATGCAGAGGAGGATCAGTAGGAGGGAAGGAAGGGTCTGAGAGCCCCTGTAGTTGGAGGTGGCCAGTGTCTTGTTCATCGAAGGCCAGGGTAGAGTAAGGGATGTAGAAGAGTCCCTGGCAGTGCCCTGAGGATGCCGCCCACCTTGCTTTGAAGAAATCCTCCCCCCAGTCAGGACTTGTGGGGCCCTGCCAGGAACCCTGTGTGACTCCTGGACTCCTCAGCAGACCCAGGTGCCTGCCTTTGAGGACAGGCCAGCATACCCGGAGTTGGTCAGTTCTGTTTCCTGGAGGAAGCCGCTGAGAGACTGACTGGGGCTCTGGCCTACCATCCCCACCACTCCTGAGCGCTGTCCCTGTACTCATGCATGGCCCTGCCCAGTTTCCTGCCACCATTCTTGACTCCTAACAAGGATCCAGCAGAGTAAGAGCTTTAGACTCAGAGTCTCTAAGCTAGACTAAGCTTTAGCAGCCATGTCCCCCTGCTCCTTCTCTGCTTCATTTTCCATGGCTCATATCCCCTTCTGACAGCCTATAGATTTCACTCCTTAATCTTGCTTGCCATCTGTCTTCCCTGTTAGAATATCAGCTCTGTGAGGGCAAGGCCTTTTGTCTCTCTCGCTCCATGGTCTCTCCCCAGAGATCAGAGTGTAGTAGGTGCTCAGTTAACATGTGCTGAGTAGATGAACACATCCAATGCGCCATTTCTCAGTACACAGATGGGGAGACTGAGACCCAGAGGTGAGGAGTGACTCTTGGAGGCAGAGCTGGAGCTTTTCCTAATTAGACTCAAGTTAATTCAAAGTTGGGTCTCTGTCCCCTACTTTGAATTACCTTGGTTGCTAGGGGTGCTTAAGAGGCCCCTGGCAAGAACCTTCAGGCCAGCTGCCTCCAGAGTTACCCAAAGGGGCAGCTCCCAGACTGAACGGACAGCTGCCACATGAGGCGACTGGAGAGTTCCAGGAAGGAGTCATCCCCATCAGACCTCCATCCTCAAAGGAAACCTCCCAGGGCTGCTCTCCCAAGGCAGCCAGTTCCTCTGCTAGTGAGTTCTCTCTTGGTGAAAATAGTGCCCTCTGCAGGCAGCCTTTTAAAATTCCCCAGTGCAATTAAATAAATAAATAAATAAACAAACAAATAAATAAAATAAGCACATCCAATAAACAAATAAATTCTCCAGTGCACTGGAGAACTAAGGAAATCCAAAGCTAGGCTCCTGGCAGCTGTGGGAGAAGGGGTGGTATTCCCATGGACTTGGGCTAGGGGTAACCGACCAGTCTGAGAAGTGCAGCCACAGGCCCAGGGAAGCCTTGGGATTCTGAGGCCTCACTTGGGAATCTGGCAAGACAGCCTAGAGGCCACAGTGCTCAGCGCGCCCCACAGGGCAGCAGATCTTGTGCGAGCCTCTACATTCCCTCCATGGGGAGCTTTGGCTTTTTCCCCCAAGCCCAGCTATTAACCTCAAACATCTTTTTCTGTCGTCATTGCGGTCTGCCAGATTCAGGGTTGGAATGCACCTGAACCTTGGAGCTGGGGGAAGGACTCCAGAAATTAGGCCTTGAAGGATATGTAGGAGTTTTCCAACTTGTTGGAAAAATTAGGGAGGAAGGGGACAGGCAGGTGAGGGAGCTGTGATAATGCCTTGCCTGAAGAAACGAATCTGTAATGGGGCCTTCTTCTGTGACTGAGGCCATTGTAGGCCCTCCCCTACCCCACCATCCTTGTCCCCACCACCCTCTATGGGCTTCCTGCTCCTGAAGAGGGTGAGGCCCTGACCTAAGACAGAGCTTCATGCACTGCTGCCCTGGCCTTCTCTTTATTACCGCTGTTACTACAAGTTTACTGACTTTCAGCCACAGTGAATGGAAAAGTACGCCTGTTGCAACATGACGTGAGTCAGTTGTTCATAAATAATGGGATTGCACCGTCAGCTCTCATGCCCTGGTGTCTGGCCCACAGTTGGAGACACGGTGTTGGCTCCTTGGAGAAAAGGGTAAGGGTGACTCTAGACGTCAGTTTGCAATTACGCAGGATGGCAGTGAGGATCCAGCAGGTGCAGGAGATAGAATTATTTTTGGCATCTAGGAAAAAAGATAGTGCCCCCAAAGCGGTGATCCAAGGTTTAATTCTTACCCATGCCCTGTCCTCCAATCCTGGTTTTGCCTTACACAGTCATCCTCTCTTCTGACCTTGACCTCAGCCAGGACCACCCCCAGCATGCTATGGACTTAAGGGGTGAGTTTAGGGTCATTCTGCCTGGACACACCACCGTCCCTTAAGACAGTCTTCCTCTGATTATTTGGGAACCCTGTGACCAAGATGGTCAGGCTCATCTTGGTGGGATTCATTTGGAGCCTGTCAGAGACACAGAGCCCAACTATGATAGCTTCTAGACCCTAGAGTCCCAAATTCAGCCCACTCCACTAGCTTGCCACTTGTCTTGGAGTTGGTCACCGTACTCCTGGGAGCTGAAGGCTAGTGTTGGCTGGTAGAGAGCCCTGGATTCTAATTCTGACATTATCTAATGCATAGTGTGACTTTGATCCTGTCACTTGCTCTGCCTCAATTTCCTCTTCTGTACAGCTTGGATTCATCATGGTGTCTCACCCTCAGCACTATTGACTTTTGGGAGGGGATAATTCTTTGCGGGGTGGGGGGTGCAGAGGCGGGATGTGCTGTGCATTGTGGGAGGTTAGCAGTAGTCCTGGCTTCTACCCATCAGACACTGCACCATCACCTCCCCTTCCTTTCCTGGCAACAAAAACTGTCTCCAGACATTGCCCCATCTCTGGTTGAGACCCCTGGGTTCAATGATCTATGAAGTTTCATGAATGTGGACTGTGTGTGAATGAAGAGTCAACAGGTGGGGCATGCAAGGACTTATGGGTGGAGGGGCCCCCTGGACCTCATGCTGAGAGCCAAGGCCAGTTCTCTTCACCTTCTAGACCTTGGGTTACATAAGTCGGGGTGGGGAGGCAAGGCTCAGCGTGAGGGGGAGAGAGGCCTGTGGTCAGGGCCCGCACACTAAGGTCAGTGACCTTCCAGTGCGGGGCAGCGTGGTGACTAATCATCTATCCATGCCCTAGGACTCAGCATTCCCCCCACCTTCCCCTCTCACGCTGCCTGGGAGGGGACACAGGAAGTGAATCAGCCCACCCACCAAGCAGAGGAGGGAAAGAGGGTGGAGTGTGGTGTTGTTAGATGCAAGGGCATGCCTGCGCCGGCCTACGCTGGGTTTTATTTTGTTTATTCCTCCCAAGTTAGCTGTTTATTAACTTTGTCCATGGAAACCCCCTTCTGACCTTGTTGCTCAATGGAAGGGCAGACAATCTTTGGCAGGGGGAGGGGTTTGTTGATGAATATTAGAAGTAAATCACCGTTCTGAGAATAACAGGCTGTGAGGTTTGGGATAGTACTAACCCAGAACTATTGGTTTGGGGGATTCGTTCCTTCATTGAAGAAACTCTGCTCTGGACTGTGGGCTAGACGTGGGCAAGAGAAGGGAACGAGACATAGTGCCTGCCTGCAGAACCCCTCAGTCTCGGAGGACAGACATGGCTGTCGGGTTGTCCCTACAGGGTACTGGGAATGTTCATGGAATGCATGGAGTGGGGTGTGGGCAGCTCCACCCGGCTGTGTTTCAGGGAATTGGGGGGTGGGTGGCCGGGGCAACACAAGTGTTTGGGGAGGTGGCAGGAATGTCCAGGCAGCTTCCCAAGAGGAAGAGGTGGATTTTTTGTTGCGTTATTTTGTTACTACCTTTTGTTATTATGGTAAAACATACAAAACATAAAATTGACCATTTAACCTTTTTTTTTTTTTTTGATATGGAGTCTCGATCTGTCGCCCAGGCTGGAGTGCAATGGCACCATCTCAGCTCACCACAACCTCTGCCTCCTGGGTTCAAGCAATTCTCCTGCCTCAACCTCCTGAGTAGCTGGGATTACAGGCACCCGCCACCACGCCCAGTTAATTTTTGTATTTTTAGTAGACAGGGTTTCACCATGTTGGCCAGGATGGTCTCGATCTATGGACCTCTTGATCCACCTACCTCGTCCTCCCAAAGTACCGGGATTACAGGTGTGAGCCACCGCACCCTGCCCATTTAACCATTTTTTAAGTCTGCAATTCATTGTCATTAAGTATGTTCACATTGTTGTGCAACCATCACCACCATCCATCTCCACCCCTTTTTATCATCTCCCAATTGAAACTCAGTACCCAATAAACAACAATTTCCCATTTCCCCTCCCCCAGCCCCTGGCAACCACCATTCTCCTTTCTGTCTTTTTACGAACTTGAGTACTCTAGATAACTCCTGTAAGTGGAATCATGCTGCCCTGGTCTTTTTGTGACTGGCTAATTTCACTTAGCATAGTGTCTTCAAGTTTCATCCATGTTGTGGCATGTGACAGAATTTCCTTCCTTTTTAAGGCTGCATAATATTCCATAATGAATACACCACATTTCTTTTTTTTTTTTTTTTTGAGAGATAGTCTCACTCTGTCACCCAGGCTGGAGTGCAGTGGCATGATCTCTGCTCATTGCACCCTCCACCTCCCAGTATATAGAACATTTTGTTTATCATTTGTTACTGACACTTCAGTTGCTTCACCTTTTGTCTGCTGTGAATAATGTTGCTATGAACATGGAAATACAAATATATATTTGCGTCCCTGCCCTCACTTCCTTTGAATGCATGCCCAGAAGTGGAGTTTCTGGGTCATATGGTGGTTCTATGTGTAAGTTTTGAAGGAGCCATCATAGTACTAAGGAAGTGTTTGATTTAGGTTTTAAGGATGAGCATGGGATCTCTGGGCACCTCAGAGGGAAGGGGAGGGGAGAGGAAGAAAGGAAAAAGCCCAGGCCGCATGAAGAAAGTGGCGCTGAGGTGTTCGTACCTGGGGCTGGAGATGAGGCCATGAGGGTGGGAGGGGCTGGGGAGAGTATAGAAGGTCTTGCACCCTTCATCCCCTGCCAAGCTGGGGACTTGGGCTCTGCCCTGCGGACAATGAGAAGTGTCAAAGGAGTTTTCATCAGGAAGTGAGCCAGGCCAATGGTCATCTTAGAAGGACATAGTTGGGAGGGATGTCCCAGGTGAACTGAGAGGGAAAAAGGCTTCAGGGAAGAAGACCAAATGGGAGAAAGCTGGGGGACCCTGTGGCTGTCGGTGGGGAGGTAAAGGGAGCAAGTCTGAAGGGTACTGTGCTGCACAAGGGTGCCCAGGATTCTGGTTTGTTGGCTGGGTTGATGGTGGTGCAGGCACTTGAGTAAGCTCACTGGAGGAGCAGCCGGCTTGACAAGATGAGGAGCGGATAAACTTGGATCTGGTGGCTTTAAGGGGCCCACAGAACCACCTGGAGATGAACTTAGAGACGAGGCACTGACAAGTGTGAAAAAGCACTGCAGAGCTAGTTGCTGAGTACAAGGTGAGAGGCCAGTCAAGGGCCAGGGCAAGGACTGCCGTCAGACGACCTGGAGGGCCCTGCGGAGTTGAAAGCCAGGACACAGGGTGGCCTCTGCTCAGTGTGGCTCAATCCCTGCCCTGGCCATGTCATATCAACCCACACATTCTCAGTGCCAAGCTCGAGGCTGCATACTTGGTTTGGGCACTGTGGGTAGAGACCCAGAGATCAACATGACCCAGTGACTTTAGTTCATTTATTCATCCCATAAAGCTCAGAGAATGGAATCTGGCCAATACCTTTGCACAGCTAAAGATTGAATGTCTGCAGGAGAAATGGAGTGTGTTATGGAAATGTATCATGGGGACATGACAGGCTAGAGCAGGATCGCTCACCTTGGCCCTGTGACATATTGGACCAGACAATTCTTTGTCATGTGGGACTGTCCTGTGCACTGCAGGATGTTTAGCAGCATCCCTGGCTTCTATGCAACAGATGCCAGTAGCCACACACATCCCCTCCCTGCTTGTGACAACCACAAATATCTCCAAACATTGCCAAATGTCCACTGGGGAGCAAGACCACCCCCCAGTGAGATCCATTGGTCTAGGGGTCAAAAAAGGTTTCTTTGAGGTAGTTATGTTAATCTGGGTTCCAGAATATAGATAAGAATTAATTAGGGTACAGCAGGGGTAGAAAGTGGAGGAGAGTATTCAAGGCACAGGTTCCAGCAAGTGCAAAGGCCCTGAGGTGAGAGAGAGCATGTAGGCAGCAGTGAAGAACCTGGCGTAGCTTCCTCACTGAATGAATGCGAAACACTTTGATTAGGCAAGCAGTGGTGAAGGTGGGAGAGAAGGGTCAAATTCTAGGGATCTTCAAGAGGGAACACTCTAGGTTCTGATGACCAAAAGGGTTTGGACATGAGATTACTAGGGAAATCCCCCAGGTGCAGAGAAGGAAACCAACTAGAAGCTGGTGAATTGCATTTGGAGCATGTTGGGTTGGAGATACCTGGGAGACAGCAGGTGGGGTCCTGAGCTCAGAAGAGAAGTCTGGTTGGAGATACACAGTTGGAAGCTACACGCATACAGGTGATGAGAGAAGCCATGGGGTGGATGGGACAGCCCTGGGAGTGCCTGCAGACTGAGAAGTGGAGCATGGAGAGGACGGCCTGGCAGGAAGCAGCAGGAGCTCCAACATTTAGAGATGGAGTACGAGTTCCGAGAGAGATGGTGGAGGACCGTATGGAGAATGGTGCTGTGGAGGCTCATGGAAGAGTGCTCCAGGCACAAGGCCTCGCCCACTGTGAAGCCTGTGGTGCATGAGCAAGTGGATGAGGACTGAGAAGTGGCTGGGGATTTTGGAGTGCTACGAGGAGGAACCAGACTGAGATGATTGAGGAATGGGCAGCAGGTGGGAAGAGAGGCAGCTGGCAGACAGTTTTTCCAAAAATGTGTCAGTAGACATGAGGAGAGAGTGAAAAAGCCAGAAAGGGAAGCGGGTTTAGGATCTCACTGGGAAGAGTTTTCATCCCCCAATCTCCCGGGATCTCCCCATTCCCTCCCACCTTGGAGGCAACGTTACCAGTTCCATGCACATGTTAGGAAAGACATATATAGATTCTTTCCCCCGGATGGTGGCACATGCATGTACTCTGTCCCTGAGTCTCAATCTTTCCACCTAGCTACCTACCGTGAGGTTTTCTGTATCAGTACATAGAAAGCCGTCTCTCCGCCAGGTGCAATAGCTCACACCTGTAATCCTCGGCACTTTGGGAGGCCGAGGTGGCGGATCACCTGAGGTCAGGAGTTTGAGACCAGCCTGGTCAACAAGGTGAAATGCCGTCTCTACAAAAATACAAAAATTAGTCGGACATGATGGTAGGTACCTGTAATTCCAGCTACTGGGAGGCTGAAGGGGGAGAATCACTTGAACCCTCCGGGGGGTGCAGGTTACAGTGAGCTGAGATCACTCCACTGCACTCCAGCCTGGGTGACAGAGTGAGACTCCATCTAAAAAAAACAAAAACAAAAAACAAACAAAAAAGAAAGCTGCTTCTTTCTTGCTTATGGATGTCACATCACTTACTTAACTAATCTGTTTTTTGGACATGGGGGCGGTTTTGAGGCTTTTGCCACCATAAATGATTTCCCACAGGATCTCCTTGTACTTCAGTCATTTTGCCAATGTAGGTGGCTATAGGTAGGATAAAGTTCTAGAAGTGGAATTGGTGATTCAAGGGTATGTGCGTTTATATTTGGAGTGATATTGGCAATGTGCTGTCCATAGAGTTTGTAAGAATGTACCCGCCTACCAGCAGTGGATAAGGATACTCATTTACCACACCCTCCAACAGAGAGTGTTACCAAACACACCAATATTTGCCAATCTGGAAGACAAAAATGATTTCTTGATGTAGTTTAACCTGCATTTTGAATACAGTTAAATATATTATTACAGATGTAAAAGTCATTTGAGTTTCCTTTTCTGTGAACTGTCTATAAGTTTTGTCAATTTTATGTGAAGTTGTTAATCTTTTTCTTATTAGAGGAATCAGAGGGAATCTTGATGTATTGGGGAAACTAGTCTTTTGTCTGGAATAGACATTACACGTTTTTCCCTTCCCGGTTTGGTCAATAATTTATTATTATTATTTATTATTGCTGTTACTGCTATTTTTTAAGAATTATGAATGTTGATGGAAGAGATTCACCAGAGAGGGGATCTCTGATATGGAGGTCCCTGAGGAAGCATTGAGGTGAGTTCCAGAATGGACAGAATGGACCGGGGCTCGTCCTCAGGCAGGAAGGGAGATACCTCGCCGTCATGACAGGGAGGAGGGAGGAAAGAGGGAGCTGTGTGCCAGGAATAGGATGGCTACACGTTGAAAGAGTGAAGGAGATCGTGAGTTCATCTATGGAAGGGGCTGCGTTCACGAGATAGGAAAAGTTAAGAGGGGTGAGAGAGTTCACTGATGTAGCAAGAGAGTGACTGCACTGCTGAAGCCTGGAACCTGAGTTAGATGAGGGGAGTGAATGGGTGGTGTTCTGACGTTGTTTGCTTAGATTTTGTATTTGTTTGTGTGGCGTTTGTTAGTCACAGGGCCAAACAGTCAGCCCAAGTGGTTCCCGTCTCCCCTGCAACTTAAAACCTATGCTCTCAGTCACTTCCTTATCGAACTCTGATGCACCCCACCAATCTTTCCCTGCCCTTGGTCGCCCAGGCCTAGGTACCAAACGACTTGGGACAGCCTCTATGCCCCAGTGCCCACGGGGGTTATTTAAACTAGCCATTCCTAACCTGCTCAACCTGCCCTGCTGTGCTTTTCCCATTGAAACCCAAAAAGGATCTGAGCGAGGCCTCCCGCTCACTGGCCAAGGCCTGGTGATTCCCCTGCGGCCATGCACTGGGTTTGGTGTGCCCCCTCCTCTTGGGAAATGCAGGTGATACATTCTTTCAGCAGCATTGCCTCTCTCCGTTATCGCTCAGTTGCCTCCATCAATTAAAATCCTGCAGGTACAATCGAGACCACAGAGGACCCTCAAACAGGAATAGAATGTAAGGGTCAGTAAACTGCAGGCCCAGTGAGGCTCCAGAGCCATCAGAGCATGAGTGGTTAAATAAGCAAGCTCTCTGGGAAGACTTCCTGGAGGAGGTGGGCTGGGGAGATGGGTTCTGAGGAATGGAGATGAGGAGATGCCTTGTAATGGGACTGGCGGGGGGCAGTGCAGGGGAGTGTGTGGGTGTGTTTGGGGGTCTGGAAGGACAGCAATCAGAACTGAAGGAGGCTGGAGGAAAATCTACAATGAGGAGGTTAATCTGATGGTGTATAGAGGAGGCAGGGGCAATAGGGTCCAAGAGATAGGGTAGAGCCTGCAGATGCTTTTTGAAAACAGAATTTTTCTTTCCAAGAATGATTTGATTTTGTGGTAACTCCTTCTGGGGGCTCACGGTGGGGCTTGAAGATGCCTATGATGAAGGACCTAGATGTGCGTTCCAACCTTGCATTAGGTCCAACTAGACTCTCACTATACAGTAAACCCCCTACCCCGCTACTTTTTGGTTATCATATTAACAGAACCCCATTTCTGGCTGAGCTCAACCATCTGGCTTTGCCCTTCAACACTGGCAAAAGTCATCCTCTTCTCTCTCTTCTGCTTGTTACAGCAGCAGGGGAACTTCCCCCCTATCTGAAGTGAGCCTCAGCCCTCTTGTTGCCTTCTTCCTCCCCATGAAAATCCCCTTCCCCCGTCCAGTCCCCCACTCCCCCAGGATCAGCTGCGACTGCTTCCGACTTTCCAGGGGCATTTGACTTGAGAAAAAACAAAAAACAAAAAACTGGAAGACCAAAAAGTCTTTAAAGCACGAAGACTCGAGCAATCCTGGTTGGATGATGGGGGCTGGCATGGCTGTACTGAAGCCTGAGGCCCTGTTCTACACTGCCTCAAATCACAGAGACTCTTTTTGGGGGGTGGGGATTTACCTGTCCTAATAATGGTGGCCTAGGTCGCAGTCCTATGTGCTATAAATCAGTAAATCCATGGGAAGTTCATGAACGCATTCACTTATTTGGCGATTGCTCATGCTACTTTGGGATTTCTCTTGTATTGTTGCTTTCACAGTTATTTACCTTTTTAAGAGTGGAATTTGTGGGGAAATCATCTCATATTCAGCAAGTGCTTGCCTAGTTCTCATGAATCCTGAACTGGGCCAGGTGGCATGGATCTTAAACCTTCGTTGTATGTGTTTTACGTCCCCAGTAAAGACCCTGTCACGACTCCCTGATATGCCCTATAGTCCCCATTGCCAATGCAGAGAAAAGGGAATCCAGCCAGGCATGGTGTCTCACTCCTGTAATCCAAACACTTTCAGGGGCCAAGGAGGGAGGATCCTTTGAGCCGAAGCATTTGAGACCAGCCTGGGCAACATAGTGAGACCCCCATTTTTACAACATTTTAAAAATTAGCTAGGTATGGTGGTGTGTGCCTGTAGTTCCAGCTACTCAAGGAGGCTGAGGTGGAAGGATCACTTGGGCCCAGGGAGCCGAAGCTGCAGTGAGCTGTGATTGCGCCACTGCACTCTAGCTTGGGCAACAGAGTGAGACTGTCTCAAAAACAGCCACAACCACCACCAAATAAATAAATAAATAATAAAGGGAACCTAGATGGGCTGTGGTTGGCAGAGAAGATTTCTTGAAAAAAGGAAGAGCTTGAGCAGACAGTACGTCTAGAAAAGGTAGGAAAGGGGAAGGAAGAGAAAAGGAAGTCCACCAAGGAGCCCCCATTTCCGGCACTCTGCAGAGCCAGGTATCCCCGAGGGGAGCTTGAGTGTCAGCGCTTCAGGGTGGCCAGTGGATGGCGACTGGTCACCCTGGGGTGGGGGGGGGGGGGACAGGTGAGCCGCCTAAGAAGGAAAGGGACAGGAGGCAATGGAGTTCCTGCCAACAGTGAGGGTGGGGGTCTGTGAATGTGGCCCCCTCTCTGCCAGCTGGGGAGTCCTGGAGGGCTGCAAGCTGGATGGGCAGGGTGGGGAGTGGGTGGACTCAGGGACCTTGCCTTTCTGTGAGGGACTGAAGTTCCTTCCCAGCCGCCTCCCCAAGTGCCCCATGGCAGGCAACAACCGCTCTCCCAGATCAGGGCTCACTAAAGCCTCTGCCTGGAATCCTGGCTTGCTGAAAGGGAGTGCCAGGGAGCAGGGAGTGCCGAGAGGAGGGCTTCCGTTTCTGAAACAGGGGATGTCAATAGTTCCTTTCTTGGATGTTTTTGGTACACATCCTCTCTAGAACCTGACTAATCATTTTTTACAAATTGTAAGTGGGAAAAAAAAAAAGGAAATTGTGTGCAGGAGGATGAAAACTTTGGCTTAACCAAGCAGGAAGGGAAAGTGACTGGCCCAGTCGCCCTTCTCCCTCCTCTCCCTCCTAGTCTGGTTTTGTTTAATCTTCACTTTTGTCCTAGAGGCAGTTCCAGATACCCAGTTGCTGGAACATTACTTCTGGGTGTAGCTTAACAAGACCATGGCCTCTGGACTTACCCTGTGATCAGCTCGCTGTGTGGTCCTGAGCAGCCACCCAACATCTCTGGGCCTTGGATTCCCACCTGGCCTCTCTTCTGGATGCATTTTTGCCTGTAGGTATCTGGACTATTCCCTCCCACGGATGATAAAGTCTTTGCTTCACACCCTCAGGATTACCTTAAGGTCCTGAAAAGAACAGAGGAGGAGTCTGAGGAGGTGAATTCTAGCCATGCTCTTGCAGGCTGGCCAGGCAGTATGCTGGGGAGGAGAGGGAGCGCCGTGTCTAGCTGGGCCTCCACCAGGCCAGTGTGCTGGGAACACCCCACATTGTCCCAAGGCCTCAGATTTGACTTTCAAAGGGAAACAGCTCTCCTGATAAGGTGGGTCTTGTTCTATGAAAGATGGCTTTGTTCCAGTGTCCTGCAGGTATGTGAAACACAGAAGACTCACCAGGTCCCTAGGGGGTTAGATGATGCCTGCGGGGGGGGAGCTGAAGGGTTTCACGTGCCCGGGCTGTGCCAGGTTGTGCCTTCAATATCGCCATCTGGGCGCCTGCTGGTGCCAGGCACTCTATTAAATGTGATCTTAGGGACTACTCTGGAGGAGCAGAGCAGGAGTGGTCATCTCCATTTTCTCAGCCTAGGATGAGGAAACTGAAGAGTGCAGCTTGTGCAGAATCCCTTGGGCTTACCAGGGGGCAGCTCAAGTCAGACTTGAACCACATCTTAGGACTCCTTGCCCAGAGCTCCTTTCCCCGCAGACTGTTTACGATGGGCCTTCACGTGACTGGGACTGCGTTCTCTGCCCTTCCACTCCACCCCTTCTGCTCTCATGTGTCCCCTACAGCATCAATGGTTGCCAATTATTGAGGAAATGAATGCACTTTGTTCAGGGAGGAAGATCTGGGTCTTTGTGTGAATAAGAAAAGAAAAGTTTGCTCTAATAATTCCAGCAAATCCCCACAACAACTCACCACTCCCCAAAGCATCAGAATGGCTTCAGGTTTTCCAGCATCCTTGAAGGCCCAAGGAAATGGGTCTCGAATGGTGAAATCTCCAGTCTCAGGGCATAGGGGCTGGCCCCTGACTCACACTGCAGAGGTGACCACTTTTCTACCTTCTTATCCAGCCTTACCTTCTTACCACAGCCAGCCCTGTGTGACATTCCTGTGCCAGGAAATACAAGGACCTATCTCCAAGTGTGTTTCCCCTTGACCGGCACTTTCCACCTCACATACCCAGGGACGCGTGTTTGGGAGAGGTGTCTAAACTGCGGAAGTGATCTCTTTGCTTCTCAGTTTTCATGTAGAGGCCCTGCTTTTTCTCCCTGTGCAAAGTGAATCATTTCCCATGACAAGCAATGGCAGTTGGAGCTCTGGGGGGAGGGACTACCTAGGTTTAGGGACAGCCGTAGTAAGAGTCCTCCCCTCCCGTCCCTCCACGGTCATGCACTTGCCAGTTCCATGCCGCTTCCTTCCCCTTGGGCTCTGGGAGGAACTTGGGTCAGGAGCTTAAGGCCAGCCTGGAACCTCAGAGGTGGTCCTGGGCTGTGAAGGCTCGGGGAAGGCGGAGGCTTACTATTTACACCTTCTGAGCTTTGGCTGCACGCTATTGGGGGCTGATTTAGATGAACTGTTGTTCTCATTATTTATAGGTTTTTTTGTTGTTGTTGTTTAATTTTTTTGAGACAGAGTCTCCCTCTGCTGCCAGGCTGGAGTGTAATGGTATGACCTTGGCTCACTGCAACCTCCGCCTCCTGGGTTCAAGTGATTCTCAAGCCTCAGTCTCCAGAATAGCTGGAATTACAGGTGTGCTCCACCACGCCCGGCTAGTTTTTGTGTTTTCAGTAGAGACGGGGTTTCCCTATGTTGGCCAGGCTGATCTGGAACTGCTCACCACAGGTAATCCGCCTGCCTCAGCCTCCCCAGGTTCTGGGATTACAGGCGTAAGCCACCGTGCCCGGCCATAAGGTTTTAAATAATGCATTTTGCCTCAACCCTTTAAAAAAAAAGCCTGCGCTGAATAATGCTAGAATAATTACTGTGTGTCACATTTCAGCCACTGGGGCTCTTAATCCACCACTGGGTCAAATATTGTGAAATGTGTTACTTATGACATTGGGTTAGCAGGACAAATAATGTCCTAGCAAGAAGGAAGGAGAATACATTTTCCATTCTATCTTGTAGCCTGGGACAGGCCAGAGAAGGCATGTCCCTGGTCATAAGTAAGAATGACAGTTGCTCTTTTTGAGTCCCAGTTGTGCCTCAAGGGCTTACACATGGGGCTTACACTTACTAATGCTTGAAACACCCCACAGAGGTAGTTGCTCTGGGGATTATGAAAGTGTCCACCTAAAGAGATGCTGTGAAAATTAAGTGGGGTGTAAAATGCCCATAAGGGATCTATTTATTTATTTATTTATTTTGAGATGGAGTCTTGCTCTGTTGCCCAGGCTGGAGTGCAGTGGTGGGATTTTGGCTCACTGCAATGCCCACCTCCTGGGTTCAAGCAATTCTCCTGCCTCAGTCTCCCGAGTAGCTGGGATTACAGACGCATGCCACCCGGCCCGGGTAATTTTTGTATTTTTGGTAAAGACAGGGTTTCACCATGTTGGCCAGGCTGGTCTGGAACTCTTGACCTCAGGTGATCCACCCACCTTAGCCCCCACAGTGCTGGGATTACAGGCATGAGCCACTGCGCCCAGCCCATAAGGGGTTTAGAATAGATTGAGTGCTCAGTAGTGGCGTTTCAAATGAAACACCATCATTTCCATTTCACAAGGGAGGAAAGTCAGACCCAGAGGGGCTTTGGAACTCAAAGCCAAGGTGAGCTGACTCTGGAGCCCAAATGCCACACACACCAGGGGGAGTGGCTATACATTATGCAGGCGGGGGCATCTGCCCAGGCTCCCCCACCCCATCTAAGCTCCCCATTGGCTGTGGGGTCACTTGCAAGTCACACCCTTTCCCATCTGGGTCCTGAGTCCTTCTCTGACCCCTAGTGCCCTCCAGTCTCTGCTGCGGGTCTGGGCCCATGCCCGTCCACCCCCCTACCCAGGTCCATGCAGGCTTCTTCCCTCTGCCAGTTCACATCTCCCTGGCTTCTTGGCTGCCCTGACCATTTTCCCCTCACCTATGAGGTGTGCCCTTTGGGTAATGATTACGTGAAATGGCTCACCTACAGCTTTATAGGTTAACAATGCCCCCTACTCCCAGCAGGTGAAGCTCAGAGTTAATGATTGCTGGAAAAGCTTCCCACAAATGCAAATCATCTAGGGAGGTACAGCGGTTCCCTGGATGGTCCCTCACTGGCCTGGTATTGAAATGTACCCATGGTGCTATGTCTTGGCCTTCTCCACATGCCCACCCTCCTTTCCCCTTCTCCCCATGCTGTGCTCCCACCTCTTGCCTCTCTGAGATCAGCACCAGCCGGCCTCCCTCCTTGCTATTTGCCAGCCTGCCTCCCTCCTTGCGCCTCTGCTGTCCCTGGGGACATCATTCTCTCTTCTGCCAAAGCAAGTCCTCAGCCTCTTTGGTATCCACCTAAAGCACCGCCTCCACCAGGAGCCTGCCCTGACTGCACCAGCATCCTTGCTCAAGGTTTCTTCTCTGAACTTCTCCGAGCTACCAGGCAGATCTTTTCTGAGTACTATCCCGTACATCGGGCAATGTTTAGTTTCGAGGACTCAGCAGTGAGCAAGGCAGGAGCCCAAGGAGGGGCATTGGTGTGCTCTGGGAGTACCCAGTCAGCCTGAGCCGCAGCAGGGGCTCAGAGAAGAGGGGTGCGCTGGAGGCTGATGAAATGGGGCTCAGGCTGAGACAGAGGGTGTGGTGGAATTGTCTAGGCAGGCAAGGAATGCATCTTGAAGCAGAGGGGTCAGCTTGTTCGAAGCACAAGGCAGGATTTGGTGTCAGATAATGACTCAACTGCAACCATGTCATGTTTGAGACACCTTTTTAACACCCAGATGGAGGCAGGTGATCCCTCAGAGATGTCTATCTCCCTCTCTCCTGTTACCTGCTCATGGTCCACTAGGTATGTCTGTCTCCCCAGAAAGATGGGGTTCTCTTTGAGGGCAGCCAACATTTCTGGCACTCTGCCCAGCTCGGACCCCAGCACTGAGCATGCACTCACTGCCGAGATGTGGGACTGAATTTAAACTCACCTCCATCATGCATTCTGCCTCCTTCTTCTTGGGGCACCTCCTTTCACCTTGTCCTGCTAGTACAGTAGTCCCCCTTATCTGCAAGGAAGATGGTTCAAGATCCCAGTGGATGCCTGAAACCAGAGATAGTACTAAACCTGGTATATACTATGTTTTTTCATATATATATATATATATCTCACACACATACACCTATGGTAAAGAGTAAGTTATAAATTAGTAAGGATTAACAACCATAATAATAAAACGGAACAATTATTATAATATATTATAATAAAAGTTATATGATGCCAGGTACGGTGGCTGTAATCCCAGCACTTTGGGAGGCTGAGGTGAGTGGATCACCACCTGAGGTCGGGAGTTTGAGACCAGCCTGGCCAACATGGCGAAACCCTGTCTCTACTAAAAATACAAAAATTAGCTAGGCGTGGTGGGGGGCGCCTGTAATCCCAACTACCTGGAAGGCTGAGGCATGATAAATGCTTGAACCCAGGAGGCCGAGGTTGCAGTGAGCTGAGATCGCGCCACTGCACTCCAGCCTGGGCAACAGAGCAAGACTCTTTAAAAAAAAAAAAAAAATTATATGAATGCAGTCTCTCTCACTCTCTCAAAATATCCTATTGCACTGTACACACCTATTTTTGGACCACCGTTGACTGCAGGTGACTGAAACCCCAAAAATTGAAGCCATGGATAAGGGGGCGTTGCCCGTACATTGCCCGATGTATGGGATAGCACTCAGGACCTCTATGGGTCCCCAGGTCCGTGTACTTCTGCTTGCTTTTGGTTGTGTCTCATCTCCCAAATGGATTCTAGGCCACGTGACACAAATGAGCATGGCTCAGGGCGGTCATTCCCTCCCCAGACTGAGCGTGGGACTCACCACTGGAGCTTGATAACAGGGTGATCCCCAGGCAGCACCTCAAGGGATCCTGATTCAGAAGGTTTGAGATAGGCCTGTCTTGGTGGCTCTGGGTTCCGACAAGCCCCTAGGTTATTTGGATACACAGCTGGGCTTGGGACTTGCTGCCAGAGAGGTTTCCAGGCTCCTGTCTCTACCCTAGCTTTAACCAGTCCTCACCTCTTCCCAGGATTAGAACCTTAGACTCGATCTGGACATTTTTGGAGCAGGGAGCTCAGTGCCCATGGAGCAGCCATCCTCATGCAGGTGGGAGCAGTGCCTTGCCTCTGCAGATTGAGCTGGAGCCTGTCTCCTAGAAACTCTTGTCTGGGGGTCTTGGTTCTGCTCTCAGGGGCTGCGTGGCCTCCTCCAGGTTCCCAGTCTGCTGCCCCTGGACGTGTGAAGGCACGCACCCTCGCCCCAAGCCTTCTCTGGGTCTCCCTCCTTTCCTTCCTCTGCGGTCTGGTCTGGCTTCCACAGGCTGGCAGCTTTATCTCATACTTCAAGTTTCCAATCAGATTAGAAGCTTGAGAGCAGGGTGGAGATAGGATCTCCCCTTCCCCAGCAGCCAGAGACTTCTCTGTTGGGGTGAGGGGAACTCAATAGTCAGGGCCTGGAGTCACACCTTCCATCAGCCTGGCAGGGGCTTCGCCCTTTCCCAGCCTTGGGGGAGGACCCCGCCTGCTGCACCCACCCTGGAGGCCAACTAGCTGGGTAGCATAGAGCCAGAAAGAGCCCAGGCTGGCGTTCGGCACCCTGGTGCTAGCTCTACAGGGCTCAGCAGCAGACTGGCTCCAGGTGGGCTCTGCTCCTCTTACCTGGGACTAGCTTTGCAGTCACTGATGTGGGTTCCACTTCCCCTCTCCTGACCCTTGGTGAGCTGGATTTAAATGAGCTGGGGTTGGGCCTGGGCATTAGTATTTTTTAACTTTCTGGGTGATTCTGATGTCCATTCAGAGAGGTGCCTAGCATCCCCTTCCAGCTCTGACAATACATGGAAATAGTTATTACATGCTGGGGTACGAGCACCAGGGCTGATAATATGCGTATCACATAATGCTGAAATCAGTATTTTTATTTTACAAAAAGGTATTTAAAAAAATGTAAAACAGGAAATGCAAATATTTAATAATTTTAAATATAAAAATGCTTTAGAATACCAATAAAGGTTGATTTAGAAAAATACACATTCCATTCTGGTCTATGTTGGCAGATAAAATAAAAATGAAATATTCAAAACATTAAAACCTATCCACCTCAAAAACTCAAAATTCAGTCATGGAAAGTTCAAGAAGGGATACTATTTGATCCCTTTTAAAGCAGAAATTTAAAATCAAAGGATGTTGGCAATATCATTATGTCACAAGTATGTTTTTTCCCTGTAAAATTTTCTAGAAAAAGCTTTTCCTGACTCTACCCTAGTTGGGGAATAGTGAGAAGATATATTTGTGTGATATCTTCGAATATTTTCCGCTGACAAGGTCTTTTGGCTTTTTTTCAGAAACTGCCGTCTTTTATTTATAAGGAGCCACGATTTTTGTTTCTAAAGCATTTCCGATTTGCCTTTAAGTTCTTTGGTTTTATCTTGTTCAGATGGAGATTCTGATGCACACTTCCTGTGTCAGTTTCAAAGCTGTCATGTTGATATCCCACATGTTAGGAAAGTCTGTGAATAGAGTGATAATTATTCTTGCAACAGAGTTTTGCTTTGTCTATAGGCATGCAATGTCTGAGAAGGACTCAAAAGCCATATTTCACATTTCAGGGTTTTTTCTGACATTGTTATTCTCTCCTTTTCAAAGCATATACAAAGATTGAGAGATTAGTATGATTAGTTTCCATGCCTGGCTCCAGCAATTACCAACTCATGGTCATCGTTTTTCATCTATACTCTTACCCAGTCCTCTGGATCCCCACCAGATTCTGCTACAGCCAGTCTGAGACATCATATCATTTTATCTGCAATTACTTCAGTATACATCTCCAAAGGAAAATGGCCCAATAAAACACAAAACCACAGTGTTATTACTGTACCTTAAGAATTGAGAATTCCTCATTATCATAAAAAATCAAATGTTCACATTTTCCCAGTTGTCTCCTACATTTTGTTTTATAATTAGTTTGTTTGAGATTTCCGATGTTTAAACTTTTGAAATAAATATCTTTGGACCGAACAGATATACAATTTTGGCACCGAAGTGCAGTTTTCGTGAACACAGCATGGCAACCACTGGGTAGAAGATGCCAGACAACCGGGCCAGACCCTGCCTCTAGGGCTCAGAGTGCAGTGGACAGCAGAAGTCATTCAGTGGCTCAGCAAACATTCATTCACTGAACAGGAACACTGAACAGTGTTCCTGGGCTGGGCACCACGGGCACAGCAATGACCAAGACAAGCTCAGTCTGTCTTGACCCGATGGAAACCAGGACACTGGCATCTAACTGAAGTTTGCAAATGAAACGATAGATACCCTTGTACTGGAACCCAGAAGAGAGTGGAAGCTAATTTTGCCCTAGAAAACATTACAGAGCAAGTGACATTTGCCTTTAGCCATAAGAAAAGGAAGAATTTTGTCAAGAAGACAGGATTACATGCTTGTAATCCCAGCACTTTTGGAGGCTAAGATGGGAGGGTCACTGAGCCCAGGAGTTCAAGACCAGCCTGGGCAACATAGCGAGACCCCATTTCTACAAAAATAAAATAAAGTAAAATAAAAAATAAAACTAGCCAGGGCCAGGTGCGGTGGCTCATGTCTGTAATCCCAGCACTTTGGGAGGCCGAGACAGGCAGATCACCTGAGATCAGGAGTTCGAGACCAGCCTGACCAACCATGGCTAACATGGTGAAACCCCATCTCTACTAAAAATACAAAAACCAGCTGGGCACGATGGTGGGCATCTGTAACCCCAGTTACTCAGGAGGCTAAGACAGGAGAATTGCTTGAACCCAGGAGGCAGAGGTTGCAGTGAGCCGAGATCGCACCGCTGCACTCCAGCCTGGGTGACAATAAAACCAAAAATAAAAAACAACAAAAACCTAGCCAGGCACTGTGGCATGTGCCTGTGGTCCAAGCTACTCAGGAGAGAGGCTATGGTGAGAGGATCATCTCAGCCTAGGAGGTGGAGGCTGTAGTGAGCTGTGTTTGCACCACTGCACTCCAGGCTGGGTGACAGAGTGAGACCTGGAAGAAGAAGAAGAAGGAGAAGGAGAAGGAGAAGGAGAAGGAGAAGGAGAAGGAGGGGAAGGGGAAGGGGAAGGGCAAGGGGAAGAATTTCATCAAGAAGAGATGGAGGAAGAGATGTCTCATCCAGTGCAAATAGCAAGCACAAAAAGCACATGGGGGTGGGAAGTTCCTGGTTCACTAAGGACTGAAATGAGAGGTGGGCGGGTATATGGCAAGGCTGGTGGGAGGTGGGACTCAGGGACTGTGGAGGGCTTGAGGATATGCCCTCCTAAGGAGTGGGGTTTTCCAGGGCCTACTGCTGGGGACTGCACTATTTTCTTGTTTGAACATAAAACGTGGACCATGGGGCAGGAGAACAGAACCTTGCAGGAACAACGAGAAGGATTTGGATTTCCAAGCCCTTCCTGGAAGCCCTCTGTCCATTAGGCTAAGAGTCTGCCTGGATCTCCATGAGTCTCCAGGGATAACACAGAAGCTGGCACACAGTGAGTGCTCAATATAGGCCTACTAACAGATGGCCTCTGCCATTGCTCCCAGTGAGAGTGCTCCCACCGGCCTCCACCTTCACACAGGGTGGTGAGGGAGGGATCCTCCTCTTTATGCCTTTGGCTCAGGGAAATGGGGTGGCTTTTCCAAATGCATGAGCTGTTAGGCTTTCGGACTTGGTCCCCAGCTTCCCTGAATGGCCAATGGTGCTCCTGGGCCAAATGGGAGCACATAGAGTAAGGCTCACCTGTGACCTTCTCAGGTGGGTGTACAAGCAAATGCCAGCATTTGCAAACCATGGGCTGGCTGACACAATTAATCCCTTTAAGACTGGCCAAGAGTTAGAGGAGTCATTCATTTATTTTCTTCTAATAGCATTGGCTTAAAAGAAAGAAAGAGAAAGAAGAAGAAAAAAGAATTCACATGCTCGTTGTGGATAAACCCTGTTGTTACAGAAACGGAGAAAGAGTAAAGCAAATCCCTAGATTTTCTAATCTACCACTACCATCTAGAGAGAGCCACAGTGAACAGCCTTCTAAATTTTCTTCTGTTCATAAATACGAAGCAGTTAAATGTAACACCATTTTATATAGACAGTATTACAAGATTTAGGCTGTTCTATAACCTGCTTTTTTTCATTTAACGACTTGTCATGACACCGTTTCCTGTCAGTTACCACAGATCTGTGCCATTTTTAATAGCCCCACGGTACAGTTTTGCATAGATGTGCCGTAAGTTACCCAGCCAGTTCTCTGTTGCCAGAAATGTGGATTGTTTTCCATTTTTCTCTGCAATGTGCTAGGGAATATCATTCAGCTTTTTAAGATGTGTAATAATCGCCTAGCAGTAAATATTTAGAATAGCTGGGATAGCTAGGGCTGAAAAAAAAAAAAAGAAGAAGAAGAAGAAGAAGAAGGAAGAAAAAATGCTCAGTACACTCAGAGTCCTAAGCCAAGCTGGGAGGTCACCATGGCAATCCCCTGCCATCCTCACACAGGGATCGCCCCTTTGCCGTGGCTCCAGCCAGAGAGGTGGGTCAGAGCTGGAGGAGAAACAGTCTGTTTTCAAGCGGTTTGATAAACCAAGGGCAGAAGGCACAAGAGAGAGCATTAATGCAGACCTGAGACAGCTTAAAATGCAATGGTGATAATAGCCCTTTATTGAGTCCTTGTCATCTGGTAGATACCATGGTTTTTTATCCTCACCGGAGCTGTTGAAACTTTTATGATGCTCATTTAAGTGATTAGAAACTCAGAGACTAAGGAATCTGTCCAAGGGCACACAGTAAATGATGGAGCCAGGGTTTGAAATTAGTCTGCATTCACTCCTCAGCATTCTCCTGGCCACCAAAATTGGGGTGGCTAGCCTCTGTCTCATCACCATCCCTGAGGCTCAGGTCCTCTTTTCCCAGTCCCCCTAGAGCATTCATTCCCACCTCATTCATATGCAGCTCACACCAATTCTTCATCTGGCCTCTGTTTTCTGGGCTCCACTCTGGCCTCCTGCCACTCCATACCCTGTATACTTCCACGCTGAACTACAGACAGGACCTTGAATGGCACTCCCTCTTCCTACCTCCATGGCCCTGTCCTGCTGTACCCTCAACTCTCCCCCATAACTGTGGCACTCCTGTTGACTCTTCAGGACTGATCCCAAGCTTTCTTTCCTTTTTTTTTTTTTTTTTTCCTGAGGTAGAGTCTTGCTCTGTCACCAGGCTGGAGTACAGTGGAGTGATCTTGGCTCATTGCAATCTCTGCCTCCCAGGCTCAAGTGATTCTCTTGCTTCAGCCTCCCAAGTAGCTGGGACTACAGGTGCGCACCACCATGCCCGGCTAATTTTTGTATTTTTAGTAGAGATGAGGTTTCGCCATGTTGGCCAGGCTGCTCTCGATCCTGGTCTCAGGTGATCCACCCGCCTCAGCCTCCCAAAGTACTGGGATTACAGGCGTGAGCCAATGCACCTGGCCCCAAGTTTCATTGCTTCAAGAAGTCTCCCCTGACTCCCTAGCATAATGCCCTCCTCTGTGTTCCCCTAGAGGCATGACCACTATTTTTTAAGCTCTATCTCCAGGCAGCTGCATTGCCCTTATAAGTCAGGCGGCCACAACACGCTGGAATGTTTGTTTTTCTGGAAGAGGGAACGAGCGCCCACCTGGCGATGCAGCCAGATGCATAGTGAGTCTGCGATAACCACTGCTTTACTATCAGATATGCCTTGTGGCAATTGTTAGTGCACATCTACACTAGAATGTGAGCTCTTAAGGGTTAGAACTGTTGTGTCTGCTTCTTCATCCCCATATCTTTCCTACCATAGCTTTGGATATAGTAGGTATTCAGGAAATGTGTGCTGAATGAATGAATGAATGATCAAGCATATTCCTGCCTACTCTTCATTTCTGCTACCAGCCCCAGGGCAGGTGAGAACTCGGACTACATTAACCCACGCAGCCTACCAAGTTCCCTGCCTCTCACCTGGCTGCTTCCTGACACTCCCCAAACACCTGACCCCTCCTGTCTCCTTAAGCCTTGTCTACCTCTCCTCCCACCACAGTTTCTACTCACAGCCATCTGCCTGGGAAACTAAGGTTCTGGGTGAACCCTTATCATTGCCTCTACCACATCATCCCATGAACCCACTTTTTCTTATCCCTTCGGCTCCTCTGTCTGTATTCCTCTCCTTGGTGGGACCTCAAGTATTCCGTGGACTTTGAAAGTCACTTTTCTCTCCCTCTGAAATTTATCTGCAGCCTCAACTTCTTCTCCAAGATGCAGTCACATATTTTCTTAACTGCAAATACGTGCAAATCAAACTCAACTTGTCTGAAAACTGTCCTGGTTTTCCTCACTTTCTTCATCATTTCCCATTTGATATCATCATTTTCCAGCACCTGGGGAAATGGTGCTCCAGAGACGCCAGCCAAATTTGCCTGTTTCTCTGTGATCAGACACCTGACTTTTATCACCAGGGTCCCAAACTCCCCAAAGCTCCCAGCCAAGCCTGGCAGGAGTAGTGGGGCCTCAGCAAACCTAAGGGTGAGTACCCATGTGAGGGAGCTGCGTCTCCTGGGCTGCAGCCTGTTCTTTCCATGTGCAAATTCAGCCCAGGGCTGTAGATCTTCAGATTTATCAATAGGAACTGGGAGCGAGGTTTTTTATATTGACAGCTCTTGGTCTTTTAATATTGGCCTTTTGTTGTTGTTGTTGTTGAGATGCAGTCTCACTCTGTTGCAGAGTCTGGAGTGCAATGGCATAATCTTGGCTCACTGCAACCTCTGCTTCCCAGGTTCAAGCAATTCTCCCTGCCTCAGCCTCCTGAGTAGCTGGGATTACAGGTGCGCGCCACCACATCCAGCTAATTTTTGTATTTTTAGTAGGGACAGGATTTTCCTTGTTGACCAGGCTGGTCTCAAACTCCTGACCTCAGGTGATCTGCCTGCCTCAGCCTCCCAAAGTGCTGGGATTACAGGCGTGAGCCACCGCACCTAGCCTTTTGTTTGCTTAATAGACTTTATGTTTTAGAGCAGATGTAGGTTTATAGAAAAACTGTGCAGAAGGCAGTTTCCATTCCCTCCCTCCCCACCCCCCTCTTATTAACATCTTGCATTCGTGTAGTATGTTTGTTAAAACTGATGAACCAACATGGATGCATTATTATTAACTATTGTCCCTCCTTTACATTAGGGCTCACGCTTTATGTTGTGCATTCTATGGACTTTGACAAATGCTTAATGTCATGTTTCCACCATTACAGTATCATGCTGGGTTTTTTTTCAGACAAGGTGTCGCTCTGTTGCCTGGGCTTGAGTGCAGGGGCAGTAACATGGCTCACTCGACCATGTTATTGGACCTCAGGCTCAAGTGATTCTCCTGCCTCAGCCTCCCTAGTAGCTGGGGCTACAGGCATGCACCACCACACTTGGCTAATTTCTTTATTATTATTGCAGAGATGGAGTCTCACTATGTTGCCCAGGCTGGTCTTGAACTCCTGGACTCAAGTGATCTTCCCGCCTCAGCCTCCTAAAGTGCTTACGGGTGTGAGCCACTGCGCCCAACCCATGCGAATTATTTTTTAAACACTTTAGGCATCAGAAGTCTCTGCTTTCTACACTCTTTCATCCTAGTGTGCCCCTCCTTCTCACTGTATCTACCCCACAGTATTCAGCTCTGTCCCCCTCTCTCCACTCCTTAGAGTTTCCTGTCCTCACACATGGTCAGCTTTTCATTTGTGTCATTTTTCTACCAAACTCTAAGCTCCTGGAGGCACTTGGAGGTTTAATTTAGAAGTCTCAGTCTCCCCAGTGCCTAGGGTGCTTTTGAGATTCACTAACATTCACCTGCAGGCATATTGAGCAAATGCCTGCAGATGTGTTGGCTCTGAGGCTTCCAGGAAGATGCTTTACGGCCTGTCGACAACAGAGAAAGTGGGAGCTTGTGGCAAGGGATGAAGACTTGGGCACATCTTCAGTGGCAGTGGCTGCAGGGAGGAGAGAGGAGGTGTTCCAGCAAGAACAGTTTTAGAGAGTGGAGAGGTGAGGACAAACGGTTTTGAGTTGGAGGACGCTTGAATCCTTGGGAGCTGCCCCCTAGAATGCCCAAGTTGGGATCTCAGCCTCCCAGGGCCCTCCCTCTCCTGGGAGAAACACTGAGGTCAGAGAGGGGAGGGGAGTTTATCCAAAGCCCCAGAGCAAGTTTGCGGCAAGCAAGCTCAGAACCCAGAGCTCTCTCTGCCTCTTGCAGCCTTCCTGGATGGAGACAGTCCTCCATCACCTCCACCTTCTTGATGAATGGCCTGTAAGAAGGGGGTGCCCAGTGTGGGGCCGAGGTTTTCTCCCCAAGCAGAGCAGAGAGAAAGCCCAGGATATGGCCAGCAAGCCGTGTGGGGCAGGACAGGAGGAGGTGAAAGAGCTGGGGTGGAGCCACATACTCCACCTTCCCCTTCCCCTGCCTCTCCCCAGCAGCAGCCTCCTCGGGAAAGAGTTTGAGAAGGAAAACAAATGCAAAACCCCTCCTCCTTAGTGGGGCTGTCCTCCCAGTCTCCCAAGGCAGCCTGGGTTCTCTCTCCCACGCACAATCACCCAGCTCTGCCCTAAGTAGGCAGAAGAGGAAACATACCTTCCAGTCGGCTAAAGGGACCCCAAGGGCTGAGTGGCTGTTCCCATGACATGCCCCACACAGTCACACCTCTGTGCCTTTGCTCAAGCTCTCCCTTCTGCCAGCGTGCCCTCTCCCTTCCCGAGCTGACAGACTCTTCATGCTCTTTCATGCTCCATTCACACGCCATCTCCTCTGTAAAGTGACCCTAAGCCTGCTTCCCCCACACGTGAAGGTGCCCTTACCCGGATGGTTCCACAGCACTTTTGTCTCCACCATCCACACAGCGTCTAGCACATGGGCTCATAAGTTTGTATGTCTCCCCTGTTCTGCAGGGAGCTCCCCCAAGGCCCAGGCTGTGTTTATTCCCCTGTGTCCCCAGCTGTCAGCAGAGCGCCTGGCACAGAGCTGATGCACCACATGGATGAGGGGATGAGTGGACGGACAGATGGATGAATAGCCAGTCTCTGAGTAGAACAGTCAACATGTTCCATTGAGTCTCTTTTTTTTTTTAGACGGAGTCTCGCTCTGTCGCCCAGGCTGGAGTGCAGTGGCATGCTCTCGGCTCACTGCAACCTTCACCTCCTGGAGTCAAGTGATTCTCCTGCCACAGCCTCCCAAGTAGTTGGGATTACAGACTCCTGCCACCACACCCAGCTAATTTTTTTGTATTTTTAGTAGAGACAGGATATCACCATGTTGGCCAGGGTGGTCTCAAATTCCTGACCTCTGGTGATCCGCCGGCCTCAGCCTCCTAAAGTGCTGGGATTACAGGCATGAGTTACCTCATCTGGCCTAATTTTTGTATTTTTAGTAGAGACAGGGTTTCACCATGTTGGCCAGGCTGGTCTCGAACTCCTGGCCTCAGGTGATCTGCCCACCTCGGCCTCCCAAAATGCTGGGATTACAGGTGTGAGTCACTGTGCCCAGCCAAGCCTCTTCTTCTATAATGAAAATAGATCTAGGTCCTGTCTTTCAGGAATCTAAATTGTGGCTACCAAAATGACAACACTTAAAATAATCAGAGAATGATATAAATCAAGCTAATGATAATAATGACCTTTGATTGAGCTGTTTGCTGCCAGCCACGCTCTATGCAAAGAACCTTATGTACATTATTTCATTTAATCTTCATGCAGTTTATAAGCTAAGGACAGAGAGGCTGAGAAAGCTAAGAGCAAGGCTGAGAAAGTTAAGCAACATGTTCAAGGCACCAGTCAGTGAGTAGAGAAGCCAGGTCTGAAACCCAGAACAGTGTGACCCTGAAGTCTGGTCTCAGCCACTTCCCTACAACTAGAGGTTTCAAGGAGGAGGAGAGCAGCAGGAGAGGAGTCTCTGGAGCCCATGTCCCTCCTGGAAGAGGCTGACTGTGGGCTGGGCCTGAAAGGCTGCCAGGGAAGTGGCCAGCTAGATGGTATTGGAGGCTTGGGGGCAGGCCTGCAGCCTGGCCAGCCTGGAAAGACTCCCAGGGAGTTACACGGGATGGGAGTGGGGGTGGCCATTATCCCAGCCTCACCTGAGTGGCCCACAGTGACATGGATGGCAACCCTTCCTTAGGGCCCTGCCAGGTTCCTGTTGCCTCTCCCTCTGTCACCCCTCCCTCTGGGTCTGCAGAGGAGAAGCAGGCCCATTGCCTCCCGTTTGGCCTGGTTGCCTTGGGTGCGGACTTTACCCAAGTTGGAGGGCAAGGCCAGTGCAGCCTGTAGAGCCACTTTTCCCTGGATCATGCCTGCTGAGGGAATGCCTCTCCCAGCCACCGGACCAGTTTCCAGTTTCCAGGGTGGGGCAGCCAGGCAGAAACAGGTTTCTGTGAAGTGACACTCCCTTCATTCACCGACTGGTAGCATGACTCTGTCCCACCACTTGGAGCCATGCCAACAAATCCTGCCCTGGACTGGGGATTCCGTCTGGACACCAGGTTACCCTGGGAATGTGGCTTTGCCCTTGTTCACCAGGCACTGTAGGGGCTGGTGGTTCTGAACCTTTCCTGGCTCACAGATGTCACTGAAACTTCGTTGAAAGCCATGGCCCCTGTCCCCAGTGACAGACACACACACACACACATTTACACTCACTCACACATAATTTAACCTATAATTTGATAAACTCCCTGAGGCCCATCCATGGATTTTCATGGACCTCAAGTTAAAAACCCCCATCCTTGAAGATAGAGAGTAGATTGGTGGTTACCAGAGGCTGGGAAGGAGGTGGGGGATGAAGGGCAGAAAAAAATATATAAATATATTTCCAATCACTGAACTAGATGGTAAATTATATATGTATATTTTACCTAAATTTCTTTTTTGTTTTTTTGGAGACAGAGCCTTGCTCTGTCACCTCGCTCTGTCTGATTGTCACTAGTGCAGTAGTGTAATCTTGGCTCACTGCAACTTCTGCCTCCCAGGTTCAAGCAATTCTTGTGCCTCCCAAGTGGCTGGGACTGCAGATGTACACCACCACACCCGGCTAATTTTTTGTATTTTAGTGGAGACAGGGTTTCTTCATCTTGTCCAGGCTGGTCTTGAACTTCTGAGCAGGCAGTCTGCCTGCCTCGGCCTCCCAAGGTGCTAGGATTACAGAAATGAGCCACTGCGAACAGCCTTGATTTTTGTTTTTTAAATCATCCTAAAAGTTTTTGCAGCTGATGGCTCACTCTCCTGAATGTGTTCTTTGTAGTAACAGTAGCCACAATAGTAACCGTAGTGGTAAATACCACTGGCATTGATTCAGTGTTTTGTAGTTCATAAAGTTTGTTCACATCTATTATTATTTCATTTTAGCTCCCCCATAGCCCTGTCCAGGTAGGTATTAATATGTTTATTTTACAGATGACAAAAATGAAAGTCATTTGGAACAAGCCCAGCCAAATTCATACCTAGGAGATGGTAGAGAGGAGATCTGACCTTGGTGACCCCAAATCCCAAACTCTATATGCCTCTCCTCATCTTCATAGAACATTCTCCAAGCTTAGGCAGTCCAGGGTACTTGTTACCATACACTAGGGAATGTTAGTGAAACTACCTTTGCAAAATTATGACTGAGACAGTGAAAGAGATCTAACTTAACTGACTCCATCTTGCTTCTAACCCCAAGCTGTCTTTGTTCACTCCTGGGCATAGGCTGAACTAACTTTGGGAGAAACTTGGTTTGTAGTGTATAGTTTAAACAAAAATGGTAACAGCCCTTTCCCAAAGGAGACCTCCTTCTTGCCTGGGGACTAGATTAACATTAGCCAAAGGATTAGAAATTATGGTTTAGGAGTCATGCAGTTGGAGGCCACAAGATTCTGACCCTCCCTAGACTGCTCCTAAGATCAGCCCTTGGGATATTTTGCAGACCCTGCACTTGATGGATCAGCTGGCACCACCCAGATCAATGAACTGGCCCCTCTGATCTTGTGGCTCCCCACCCAGGAACTGACTCAGTGCAAGAAGACAGCTCCGACTCCCTGTGATTTCATCCCTGACCAGCACTCCTGGCTCATTGGTTACCCAGCCCCCCACCACCAACCAAGTTATCCTTAAAAATTCTGTTCCAGGAATGCTCGAGAAGACTCATTTGAGTATAATAAAACTCCGGTCTCCCACACAGCAGGCTCTGTGTGAATTACTCTTTCTCTATTGCAATTCCCCTGTCTAGGCAGGGGAATCGGCTCTGTCTAGGCAGAGGGCAATGTGAACCCCTTGGTCACTTACAAATCTGGTGGCTCATCCGGGATTGCCCTTGTGGCTACCTGCCCATGGTTCAGTGGCCTCACTCCAGTGATGGATCCAGAAGCCAGCCCAAGCAGCTGCCTAGTTCTCTTGGACTGGGGCTGACTCTGGTACTCTCTGTACTGGTGGGGTGCTGCCAACCCAGTGTGCATGGATCTAATTGCAATGGAGAAATAGTCCTGGGGTGATGTCCCTTAACTGTAGCCCTATCACAGGGTATCTGTGTAGCCCCATGATGGGGTGTCTGTCTGTAGCCCCACTGTGGGGTGTCTGGATTGGTGAGTATCCTAGGTGCTGTCAACGCCTCCTTTCTTCTCCCCACTGGTTCTGTAACCCTATGGTGTGGTGTCTGTAGCTCCACCATGGGGTGTCTTGTGTCTGTAGCCCCATTGCAGCGTGTCTGTTCAGCTCCTGTGCGGTCTCGGTTGCCTCTTTCTAGCTAGTAGGAAGAGTCTTGGTTTGAGAGACTTACCCTCAATCAGGAAGATTTTGAGGAGGTTTCTCAGATGGATAATAGGAGGATAGTTTGGAAGGGATACTCTTGGAGTTCTTGGTTAGGGATCTGATTTGGAAGGCTTTCGGTCCATCTCATCTTTATGTGTGTTTGCATATGTGGAAGGGATCTCAGGAGGGGTTGCTAATGGAAGTCCAGCAGGTCTAACTCAGAGAACGCTCCTTATTTGTCTGGTTACATTTGGTGAGCCCTAAAGAAAGCTCAATAGGCCTGTCTCTTGGGGTGACTATCTGGTCTTTGCCTTGCCCAGAGATCTCATTATGAATTACCCTTTGGAGGTCGTCCCTCCCCATCTGGAGTGGATCAGAAACAGGGAGCAACAGGAAAAAGTTTGAGCTTTCCCGGGCTGATATTGGGTGCTGAATGAGGTGACTCATGTCTGTTTTGTTATGTGTATTTTGCTGGGATTCAAAATGTTAATTTGGTTCCCCACGCAGCCCACTGGGCAGCATCTTGCAAATTAAGAATGTTGCCTATGGTTCCATAAAACAGCAAAGTGGCTTTTTTTTTCTCTTGTAAAGTGGCTTGAACCCCACAGCTATAGCACAAGTGAGCAGGGTCATCAGAAGCCACTCCGTTCTTCTGGAAGCTGCAGAGAAAGGGAACCCAGAAACCTGGTATGACAGCAAAAAGGGTAAGAAATTCTTACCAGCCAAATTTCTGGTCTCTCTTTCTCTGTCTGGGTAAACAGTAAACTATTGATCTCTTCTGCAAAGGTTTGACTAATAGAAAAAAGGATTTGTGAGATTAGTCTTAGGCGGTAGCCAATCTGCTGTACTTTGTGCAAAGAATTTGTCTTTCTATGTTCTGTAATGGAGAGAGGGGTATCACAGGATAGAATGTGGGTTTAAGACCCATATAAGCTCACTTTTCAAGCCAACTTGGCAGGCTGGTCAGTTACAAACCTTGCTACGGGTCCCTGAAACCAATACTGGATGAAATTTCTCTGTCTTGCTTTGTGTCCTTAAGAGCTTAACTTTGTGACCATGTGGGGACACTTTCTCTTGGTTTCTGCCATCCAGAGGACAGGAATTTTGGGGTTCATGTCATAGTCCTAAAAAATTTTTCTTGAGCAGTTAAAAGCCTGTGCAAGCTTGAAATTGGTTTTTCTAATCTTCTGGGGAGAGCGATAGAAACTGCTCAATGCTGTAACTCAGTAGTTGAGGCTTTGCATTTTGACAATGGCGGCCTGGGTTTTAGTCTTGGCTTCCGGAATGATTCCTTTCTGGGTTTTATTTATGAAACTCTGCCATTTATCGAGGTTCCCCCGTGCTGCCCCACCCCAGCCAACCCATGGATAGCTTCTGATTCCCTGTCTTGAATTTTCCTTTCTCTAAACTACCCTGGGGGAGATTCTAAATCTTGTTAAAAAACAAAAAAACAAAAAAGAAACTGCTTACCATCTCCTTGAGACATGTATGTGTCTATGGTTAAGTTATAACCTTAGCTAAAACTTATTAATTTAGTGTGGGAAGTTAACTGTGGTAGAATTTAAAAGCCAAAAATATTGGTCGCTTAGTGTGGCTAAAGTCGGGTAATAAAAATTTTTAAAGGATTTTTTTTTTTTCTTTTTTTTGAGATGGAGTCTCACTCTGTCGCCCAGGCTGGAGTGCAGTGGTCTGATCTCAGTTCACTGCAAGCTCCACCTTCCGGGTTCACGCCATTCTCCTGCCTCAGCCTCCAGAGTAGCAGGGTCTATAGGTGCCTGCCACCACTCCCGGCTAATTTTTTGTATTTTTAGTACAGACGGGGTTTCACCGTGTTAGTCAGGATGGTCTCAATCTCCTGACCTCGTGATCCACCCGCCTTGGCCTCCCAAAGTGCTGGGATTACAGGCGTGAGCCACAGCGCCCGGCCCTTAAAAGGATATTTTTTAAAGAGTGCTATGGTTAAATGTCAGCTTAATTAAAAGTGGATAAACAAGCAATAGGTATATTTAAAAGGCCTTTATGTTTTTCTCTTTTTGGATCTTGTTTTTTTTTCCTGGAAAAAGGTTTTTTCTTCTCAGTCAACTGAATTACTTTTTTTCCATTTTTTTTGTCTTGCCACTCTTAATGCACACATGAGAGGCCCTAAGATAACTTCTGGTAGCCTGGGACTCCTCGGGAAAAACAGATGAGGCGCCACAGACCCCGTTTTGGAAAAAGCTCTGTTTTCCTCATGGAGCCCCAGGAATTAAAAGTAGATAGATCCCTCTCAAAATCAAAGGTTCTGTTCTGTTTTGCATTGTGTTATCTGACAGTTTTCAGTTTTGGGGGTATCAGAAATTACTTCTCATTATGAGAGAGCTTCGGTGTGTGATAACTAGGTAGGAAATATACTTTAGGGGATGGCTAATAGTAGTTATGGAGGGGTACTTGACTCCATAACTACTCACACTTGGATCAGAGATGCTTGCTGTTGGTCACCTGAAAGATAAGGAGACATCCCTGTCCCTGACTGGGAGATGAGACTCCCCTGAGAGTTGGGCCAATTACAAAATGGGCTGATTGGCTTTGGGCTGCCTTGAATAGAATGCAGGGTAGAAGCACTGCATGGTCTTCTCCCACAGTATTTCCCTCCTCTTGGGGATCCAGGATCCAGTATAAAATGGCACCCTTAATTTTGGGGATCTGTCTTTGCCTTCAGCTGCTTATTTGCTGCTTATTTGGCCCTAGAAACGCATGCTTTCCCGGCCCTGTTCCTCCAAGGGCTCCACCCTGAAGCCAGTCATCCAGTTAAGAAACTGGCAAATAAGGCCGAGCATGGTGGTTCACGCCTGTAATTCCAGCACTTTGGGAGGCTGAGGCAGGCGGATCACAAGGTCAGGAGATCGAGACCATCCTGGCTAACATGGTAAAACGCTGTCTCTACTAAAAGCACAAAAAACTAGCCAGGCGTGGTGGCGGGTGCCTGTAGTCCCAGCTACTCGGGAGGCTGAGGCAGGAGAATAACGTGAACCCGGGAGGCGGAGCTTGCAGTGAGCAGAGATGGCGCCACTGCACTCCAGCCTGGGTGATAGAACAGGACTCTGTCTCCAAAAAAAAAAAGAAACCGGCAAACGAAAAATCTTACAAGTGCTGAATCTTCTGTCTGCCTGTATTCATATGTGGTGTGTGTGATGTTTGTATAAAAGAGCTCTGATTAAATGGCTTAGAAATATAAGCATTTAAATCAAACATTTTATCAGAAAAATAGAAACGATAATACCTTTTTGTTCACATGACTTTAGTAGTCTTTTGGAAATAAAGACAGTTTTTTTTTGTTTTTGTTTTTTCTTTGAGACGGAGTCTCGCTCTCTCACCAGGCTGGAGGGCAGTGGCGCAGTCTCGGCTCACTGCAGCCTCTGCCTCCTAGGTTCAAGTGATTCTCCTGCCTCAGCCTCCCAAGTTGCTGGGACTACAGGCACCCACCACCATGCCCAGCTAATTTTTTTGTATTTTTAGTACAGACAGGGTTTCACTGTGTCAGCCAGGATGGTCTCGATCTCCTGACCTTATGATCCACCCACCTCGGCCTTCCAAAGTGCTGGGATTACAGGTGTGAGCCATTGCGCCCGACCCCAGAAATAAAGACAGTTTTAAAGATTATTGGTAAAATAAAATGTCTTGAAAATGTAGACATTTGGTCTAAATTAAGGTTAGATATCAGATTTGCTAAATGCTTTATGGTCAGACTGTTTCTTTGACTTTTGAAAATTGTTCAATTTCCCTACTTTGGAGCATTAGATGATAAATAAGGCCTGGGGACATATGGAGAGCCATGCCCGCCAGCTATGCTAAGAGTCAGACCTTATCTTCACTTCTGGCTGATGTCCTAGGCTCCACCCCAGTACATAATTAAAATCAGTTACTTATCAGGTTTTTCACTAAAAATAAGGGTTGCTAAGATTTAACATTGTAATATGTAGTTGAGACCACTGGAGAAACAGTTTTATATACTAGGTGTGTGGGGAATGTGTTTTTGGTAAAAGATGATAAGAAGGCATGGGAATATGGCTTTTGTGAAAGGGAATGTAATTTTGTCCACTTCAGAGGGTTTTAAAGATTCTCTTAACCTAAAAGAGTAACAGAACAAAACTGAAGGTTTAAGTAAAGGGAAAAGTGTTTGTAAAGGTTTGATCTTGTAAAAAAAATTTTGTGGGTATAAACAAGTTGGCTAAGATTTAAAAGAAATTGGCTGGGTGTGGTGGCACTTTGGGAGGCCGAGGACGGGGGATCCCTTGAGGTCAGGAATTCAAGACCAGCCTGGACAACATGGTGAAACCCCATCTCTACTGAAAAAACAACCAAAAATTAGCTAGGTGTGGTGGGAGGTGCCTGTAATCCCAGCTACTCGAGAGGCTGAGGCAAGAGAATCGCTTGAACCCGGGAGGTGGAGGTTGCAGTGAGCCGAGATTGCACCACTGTACTCAAGCCTGGGCAACAGAGTGAGACCATGTCGCCAAAAAATAAATAAATAAATGAAATAAAAAAGTTTTAAAATAAATTTTAGTTTTTTTTTTTTTGAAACGGAGTTTTGCTCTTGTTGCCCATGCTGGAGTGCAATGGTGCAATCTTGGCTCACTGCAACCTCTGCCTCCTGGGTTCAAGTGATTCTCCTGCCTCAGCCACCCGAGTAGCCTGGATTACAGGCACGTACCACCACACCCAGCTAATTTTGTATTTTTAGTAGAGGTGGGGTTTCACCATGTTGGTCAGGCTGGTCTCGAACTCCTCACCTCAGGTGATCTGCCTGCCTTGGCCTCCCAAAGTGCTGGGATTACAGGTATGGGCCACCATATCCAGTCTTTTTTTTTTTCTTGAGACAGAGTCTCACTCTATTGCCCAGGCTGGAGTACAGTGGCACAATCTCGGCTCACTGCAACCTCTGCCTCCCAGGTTCAAGCCATTCTATTCTCCTTACCTCAGCCTCCGGAGTAGCTGGGATTACAGCTTTAAAAAGTGTGCTATTGGAATAGAGGACAAAAGGAAACTTCTAGGACTCTCATGGAGAGCTGGTGTGTTAAACGTTGCTAATCCTTTTGTTTTCAGAGTCAAGGTTACTTATTTCTTTAGAGTTATTTGCAACTTTTAACAAGTGAGTAGAATATAGTCCTGTGGAAAATTTTGGAGCGTATTTGTTTCTCTCTATCTGATTGCTCTAGAATTTGGAAACTATTTGTGTGTATTCTCAATTTATGGCAGTATAGTTAATTGCATAAGTGCAATAAGAATCTGTTTTCTTTTGTAACAGGACATCATTGGAGAAACTGGTCATTTTACCAAGGATTTGACTGGAATGGCATGCTTCTTTTAAAGAATTAAAGTTGACTTTTTGAGCCAATTCCCCTTTGGGGAATCTGGCCTCATACCTTGTCCACAGAGTTCCTGTACAAGGTTCCTGACCTGTGGTAAGTAAAGAATGTCACTTTCTAACAGGTCCAGGAACCCCAAGTTATCTTGGGACCTCAAGAAGAGAGGACTTTGCTCAACTCATAGGTATTTAAGGGTACAGACCCATGGCTGGGCTCAGCTTTTTAAAAATTTTATCTGAGATTCTTCATGGAATAGAGTTCTATCAAAGTCAATTTAAAAAGCCTAAGTGAAAAATAATTATTCTTGCTGTACTTTATCCAAATAATCAGGCCAAGTAGAGTAAGACTAAAATTTATTTTGTAAACTGTAAATCAGTTCTATCATGATTTGCTTTTAATAAAAATAGTGACTGAAATCCCAGCACTTTGGGAGACCCAGGTGAGTGGATCGCTTGAGGTCGGGAGTTCAAGACCAGCTGGCCAACATGGTGAAACCCTGTCTCTATCTAAAAAATACAAAAATTAGCCAGGCATAGTGGTGTGCACCTGTGGTCCCAGTTACTTGGGAAGCTGAGGCATGAGAATTGCTTGAACCCGGGAGGCAGAGGCTGTAGTGAGCTGAGATTACACCACTGCACTCCAGCCTGGGTGACAGAGCAAGACTCTGTCTCAAAACAAACAAACCAACAAACCAACAAACAAACAAAGCAGAAACAACAACAACAACAAAAAGATTGTTGTGGGAGGACTAAGGCTACCAGGTACCCAGACAGATGCATGTCTGGATAAGAAGCCCCTCCTCATGTAACTGCCCAAGGGGTTCACCTTGTCCACTGCCTAGTGACAAAATTATGCTCCAAAAGAAAACTATAGTATACTGTTGTTAGCTGTTCTTGAGGTTTTTTTGCTGCAGTTTAGACTAAATTCTAAATTCCTTGTGGGTTAGAAGTCCCCAAGATAATGCTTTCAAATCTTTGCTTTTAAAATCCGGGATTGTACTCCTCATCGTAGAACTCGTGATTTACCTTATAGGAGGCTGTTCACTTAAACACTGTAGTAAAACTATCCATGAGAACACTAATGCTTTTCCCACACAAGCCTTGGAAGCCCAGCCAGGCCGGCATGAGTACACTCAGACAGTTACAAAGCAATTCCACTCTTCTCACCTTGGGCTTCACACCCATTCCCACAATGTCCCTTGTCAGCAGGAAGAAGCCAGAGCGATTGACAGCCTTTTCCCATCTTCATAGCCTACACCTTAAGATGAAGGTGTTACAAAATCCAAAGGGAGGGATTGAGACCGCCTTTGCAAAATTATGACTGAGACAATGAAAGAGATCTAACTTAACCGACTCCATCTTGCCTCTAACCTCCAAGCTGTCTTTTTTATTTCTGGGCATAGGCTGAACTAACTCTGGGAGAAACTTAGTTTGTAGTTTCTAGTTTAAACAAAAATGGTAACAGCCCTTTCCCAAAGCAGACCTCCTTCTTGCCTGGGGACTAGACTAACATTAGCCAAAGGATTAGAAATTATGATTTAGGAATCTTGCAGCTGAAGGCCACAAGATTCTGACTCTCCCTAGACTGCTCCTAAGATCAGTGCTTGGGATATTTTGCAGACCCTGCACTTGATGGATCAGCTGACACCACCCAGATCAATGAACTGGCTCATCTGATCTTGTGGCCCCCACCCAAGAACTGACTCAGTGCAAGAAGACAGCTCCGACTCCCTGTGATTTCATCCCTGACCAGTCAGCACTCCTGGCTCACTGGCTCACCCCACCCACCAAGTTATCCTTAAAAACTCTGCTCCCCGAATGCTCAGGGAGACTGATTTGAGTAATAATAAAACTCTGGTCTCCTGCACAGCCAGTTCTGCGTGAATTACTCTTTCTCTATTACAATTCCCCTGTCTTGATGAATTGGCTCTGTCTAGAGAGCTGGCAAAGTGAACCCCTTGGGCAATTACACTAGGAGGGGCTTCTGGTCCAGTCATGCATCTGTCTGGGTACCTGGTGGCCTTAGTCCCCCCACAACAATCTTTTTGTTGTTGTTGTCGTTTCTGGTTTTTTTTTTTTTTTTTTTTTTTTTTGAGACAGAGTCTTGTTCTGTCACCTAGGCTGGAGTGCAGTGGCGCAATCTCAGCTCACTGCAGCCTCTGCCTCCCGGATTCAAGCAATTCTCATGCCTCAGCTTCCCAAGTAACTGGGACCACAGGTGCACACCACCACGCCTGGCAATTTTTGTATTTTTTATTAGAGACAAAGTTACACCATGTTGTCCAGGCTGATCTTGAACTCCTGACCTCAAGTGATTAGCCACCTGAACCTCCCAAAGTGCTGGGATTACAGGCATGAGCTATTGAGCCCGGCCCCTCCACAATCTATCTTTAGAATGTACCACAGCATATGTGACTCTAGGTGGAAAACAAATCCATGGCTCTCCATAATCAATACAGGTGACCTGTGACATTAACATCTTTTTTTCTTTTTAAGACAGAGTTTCACTCTTGTTGCCCAGGCTGGAGTGCAATGGCACAATCTTGGCTCACCACAACCTCCGCCTCTCGGGTTCAAGCGATTCTTCTGCCTCGGCCTCCTGAGTAGCTGGGATTACAGGCATGTGCCACCATTCCCGGCTAATTTTGTATTTTTGGTAGAGACAGGGTTTCTCCATGTTGGTCAGGCTGGTCTCAAACTCCCGACCTCAGGTGATCCACCCGCCTCGGCCTCCCAAAGTGCTGGGATTACAAACAGGAACCACTGTGCCTGGCCTCACATTAACGCCTTTTTTCAAGCTTTTTTTGATTATGGCTTTTAGTAAGTAATACCTTTTGTCATAATCTAGTACACACATACAGTCATACATAACATAGTAAGCAATATCTATAAACATATATAACAAATACCACAAAACAGTACTTACCTTTACTCTGCAATACACTGGTATTTTCTGTCTATTCTTTTCCATACGATTCTACCTTTAAATGTTAATCATGACTCACTAAATAGATTTCACGATCCATTGAGAGGTTGTGACCTGCAGTTTAGAAAGCACTGCGTGAGCAGACATAATCGTGGTTTTAATGAATGGCAAACTACTTGGGAGTTGTTTATCATCTTGCTGAGGAGGGCATTTGACCCATGCTACAGGGAGGCTGAAGTTCAGGCACGTGTCATTCAGCTGATGAGTGACCTCAGCTTTCCCCCAGCTCCCTGCCCTATGAGTTGGTCCTTTTCTCCCCATGGTGGATTCAGGCATTGGCATGGCAGGATGGACTTCTGGTCCTTCCAACTCTAGGACCCATGCACATGTTCCTACTGTTCGTTAGAGACCTTCCTTATTTTTTTTTATTTTTTATTTTTTTTGAGACGGAGTCTCGCTCTGTCGCCCAGGCTGGAGTGCAGTGGCCAGATCTCAGCTCACTGCAAGCTCCGCCTCCCGGGTTTACGCCATTCTCCTGCCTCAGCCTCCCGAGTAGCTGGGGACTACAGGCGCCCGCCACCTCGCCCGGCCAATTTTTTTTGTACTTTTTTTAGTAGAGACGGGGTTTCACCGTGTTAGCCAGGATGGTTTCGATCTCCTCACCTCGTGATCCGCCCATCTTGGCCTCCCAAAGTGCTGGGATTACAGGCTTGAGCCACCGCTCCCGGCTCCTTCCTTATTTTTGACTTTGCCAGGCCCTCACTGAGTGACCTCAAACAAGTCATTTCCTATCTGAGGTTCTCAGATATAAAATAGGAAGAAGGGTGGATTGAACTAGCCTGTGTTTCTCACAATAGTGGGGGAGGCAGTTTGCAGCAACAGGATGTGTATAATATGTATGTTTTTCTGGAAGATTTGGAGAAAATAAATTTTTGTGTTAAAACAACTTTAAACTATGGAGCAGACTACAAAGAGCACATGCTTTTTTATGATACATTTTTATTGTGCTAAAATGTACATAACATAAAATGTATCATGCTAAGCCCTTAAAAATGTGTAATTCATTGGTATTGAGTACATTCACGTTGTTGTGCAACTATGACCACCATCCATCTCCACAACTTTTTCATCTTCCCAAATAGAAACTATGTATCCCTTAAACACTTATTCCCCATCCCCCCTACCCGCCTCCCTCGCCCCCCTGCCAGACTGTCTTTACATAAATGTCTCTATAAATGTGTCTATTCCAGGCATGTCATCTTAGTGGAATCATACAATATTTGTCCCTTTGTGTCTGGCTTATTTGACTTAATGTTTTCAAGCCTTACCCACGTTGAAACACGTATTAGAATTCTAGTCCTTTTTTTTTCTTTTTTTAAGAAATAGGGTCTTGCTCTGTTGTCCACGCTGGAATGCAGTGGTGTGATCACAGCTCACTGTGGCCTTGTTCTCCTGAGCTCAAGCAGTCCTCCCACCTCAGCCTCCAGCGTAGCTGAGATGACAGGCATGAACTACCACATTGGGCCTTTTATTCTTTCCTAAGGCTGAGTAATATCCTGTAGTATAGATATACCACATTTTGTTCTTCCATTCATCTGCTGATGAGCATTTGGGCTTCCACCTTTTGGTTGCTGTGAATAATGCTGCTGTGAAAATTGGTTTAGAAACACCTGCTTCAGGCTGTGCACGGTGGCTCACACCTGTAATCCCAGTACTTTGGGAGGCCAAGGTGGGCGGATCACTTGAGCCCAGGAGTTTGAGACCAGCCTGGACAATACAGGGAGGCCTCATCTCTACAAAAATTACAAAAATTAGATGGTGTGGTGGCATGCGTCTGTGGTCCCAGCTACTTAGGAGGCTGAGGTGGGAGGATCACTTAATCCCAGGAGGTCAAGGCTGCAGTGAGGCACTTTCAGCCTGGGCAACAGAGTGAGACCCTGTCCCAAAAAAAGAAAAAAAAAATCTGTTTCAGCCCCTTTCCCTTCTTTTGGGTATATACGTAGAAGTGAAATTGCTGGATTATATGGTAATTCTGTTTAACTTTCTGAGAAACGGTCATACTGTTTTCCATAGCTATTGCACCACTTGACAGTCCCACCAGAAATGCATTAGTTTCAATTTCTCCACACCCTTGCCAATACTTACCTTCTGAGTTTTTTGTTTGTTTTGTTTTTTGATAGCAGTCATCCTAATGGCTGTGAAGCGGCATTCCATTATGGTTTTGAATTGTGCTTCCCTAATGACTAGTGGTGCTGAGAATCTTTTTCACGTGCCTGTTGGTTGTTTGTTCTTTCATTATTGTTATTATTATTATTATTAATTCTTTTATATTGGTTGTTTACACATTTGGGGAAAAATATCTATTCAAGCCATTTGCCCATTTTTGAATTGGCTTGTTTGGAATTTTTTTGTCAAGTTCAGGGAATTCTTTATATATTCTGGATATTAGTCTCTTACAGATATCTGATTTGCAAATCTCCCATTCTGTGGGCTGTCTTTTCACTCTCTTGATAGTGTCCCTTGATGCATACAGGGTTTTTATTTTGATCACATGTTTTAAGGTAAAATGGTCTGAAAGCAGCTGGGGCCCCTGCTGCTAGGCTCTGCCTCCCTCCATCCTCCCCCAGGGTGCTATTCAGTCCTTGGAGGTGGTGAGGACTGCCAGGGCCTTTTGGCACAGTGATGGGATCAAGACTCGGCCTTGGTCACCTCCTGGGCTCTGTGCTATTTTCTGTCCACATGAAGGAGATTAGACAGGAGCCCCAGGGGAAGGAGAGGATCAGAAGTGTGGCTCAGCCACCCAGAACCTGCCTGAATGCAGGACCTCCTCTTCACCTCTCACTCTCTGTTCTTCTCCAGCCATGCTCGGACCCTGCACCTTGCAGCGCTGGCTAAAGAAGCCAACTCCTCCTACCATACGCAGGAGGCGTTCAGACCACTCTGAGGATAAGTAGAAAGGTGATGCTGGCTTCTCTCTCCCGACATCTCCTCGCTGCCTTCTCACAGAACCTGAAACTCCTCTGTTAGCCTTGCTTCTTTGGGTCAAATGTATGACCATTTGTCTGAAATGCCTTCAACAAAATCCAGACATCCAGTGGTGATTTAGACTGGATGGCTTCTCAGAAGCTTCCTGGTCTCGTGTTTCCATTCTAAAGCGAGCACAGAGAAATTTCCTACCAGTGTTCTTTGCCTTTGCTATGCGTTACCCGATTATGAGTTGAGTGTTTTGTTTTCCAATATATTTTTCAGGAACAGGGAAGTGGCATTACAGCTGGGTCTATCCAGAGTTTTTCATATTCAGGGTCACTGCCTTCCATTATTAGGGTAATAGGCTGTCTGGGGGAACATGGGTAATCCTGGACTTTCCCAGTGAATACTTATTTGGGATCCTTTCAGAAGGCACTTGACACAATCAGGGAAAGAAATAGAGGCAAAATAATGTAACACAGATTGAGATTTATTCCAAGGAATATGGTCTTCCAGTTGCAAATCCTGGTTTTGTGGTAAAAGAGTCTTTAAAGATTCCTTTAAAGAGCTGAGTAGTGAGTTTGGAGAAAGTAATCATTGCAGATGAACTTAGGCCAACTGCTCATTCACAATGACTATTTCATCAATCAATCTCAACATGCACTTTTTTGCGACATTTTAACAGCTCTGAAATCAAGATTCATTTCCTATCAGCGGTGCCTCATGATAAAATTGGCAGCATTTGTGTGTGTGTGTGTGTGTATTAGTAGTAGGCAAAAATAGTGGCATGACTTCCAGCTGATAGTATCTGAAGTTGATTGAAATACAGTCCTAGGCTCATTCTATCTGCAGGTACCTGAGAACTAGAAGGACCCCCACAATCTCAGCACCAGGTAGCACAACACAATGAAAGATTCAGGGTGAATTCCATCATGCATATCTTTTTTTTCTTTATTTTTTTTTAAGCAAGCAGACAGAGAAACAGTATAATGACCTAGCAAACCCCAGCAAGCTACTCTTCCTCCTGAGTGGCTAGCACCACAGGCACATGCCACCATGCCCAGCTTATTTTTGCATTTTTGGTAGAGACGGGGTTTCACCATGTTGCCCAGGCTGGTTTTGAACTCCTGGACTCAACCAATTCACCTGCCTCGGCCTCCCAAAGTGCTGAGATTACAGGCGTGGACCACTGTGCCCGGCTACAGCAAACTACTCTTTTAGAAACTCTTAGGCACACCTTGCTTGAAAGTTCATGCATGACTGATGTGACAGCTGTCTTGTGACATGCTTCAGCTGAACTTCTAGTTGTATTCAAACCATTGACTCTTCCCTAAAAGGCTTATCTGGACTCATTTGGAGGAGTGGCCTCTTTAGGGTATACCATAGCTGTCACGCAAGAGAGAGGGAAGCTTCTCACTAATTCACGTATCTCTAATTCCACTCATTTCTCCAAAGAAACGGCATTCACTCTGCTAATTAGTAAACCCTCTGGTGTTGATTAAAAATAACCTCAACTGAATCCAAGCTGTACTCTCCGGAATGTGTGTGTGAGTTTATGATTCGTCTTTCAAATGCTAACTAACCACCCCCACCAGGGGTATGGATTAAAACTAACATTTTCATATCATGTTATCTATGTGAAGTATTTGAAAGCAAATTGCAAACAGCATAATAATAGCAAATGAGTACTTGTGACTTGGGATACATTTCTCAGCAATTAGCATTAAACACAGCTTTAACAAGTATAGATTTCAAACAACTTTGTTGGCGGCGAGAGTATTTTTCAAGTAAACTGTGTGAGGTGACTCAAAAGAGTGGCCGTAGTTGTGAAGATGCTCTTGCTGATTTTGAATACACTTATTTCTATGAAATATGAGTGGAGGCTGGGCACCGTGGCTCATGCCTGTAATCCCTGCATTTTGGAAGGTCGAGACAGGTGGATCACTTGAGCTCAGGAGTTAGAGACCAGTCTGGCCAACATGGTGAAACCTTGTTTCTACCAAAAAATACAAAAATTAGCTGGGCATGGTGGTGTGCTATAGTCCTAGCTACTTGGGAGGCTGAGGTGGGAGAAACCCTTGAACCCGAGAGGCGGAGGTTGCAGTGAGCTGAGATCACACCACTGTACTCCAGCATGGGTGACAGAGCGAGACCCTGTCTCAAAAGAAAAGAAAAAGAAAAAAGAAAAGAGACAGAAGAAAGGAAAGAAAGAAGGAAGAAAGGAAGGAAGGAAGGAAGGAAGGAAGGGAGGGAGGGAAATATGAGTGGAAAAGCTATTTTAAAATTGATATATTGAATATGTAATATTCAATATTCATATAAATATATGAATATATTTGGGGTTCTGAATATGTATGCCTAACTAATTAATAAATTAATGCTGTGAAGAGACTTTATTAGTTTATTTGTATTACTAGAGGTTATTAAGTTTTTGGACCCTCTCACTGGGAAAATTGTCCATAGGCTTATAATTTGGCCACCTTTTATGTAAACATATTTGATAGGTTATGAGGTTTGCTAACTGTGTCGTTCAAGGCCTAAGATCCACAGAGTGTAGGCTGAAGTTCACTGTTGGGGGATCTTTATGGATGGGCCCCTAGCCTAAGAGGAATGAGACAGCCAAATGCAAATTTCACCTCTTAGTAATTTTGCTTGGTCTTGAATGGAAAAGTTTTAGCTTGAAACCTCCTGATGGTGATTTTGCTGTTGATTTGTCTGTTTTGTTTTCTTTTTTAAGGCTATTTCAGGGGAGCTCAGCATGTCCTGGAGAGTGTATTAAACACACACCCTCTTTTTGTTTTGATTTTTTTGAAGCTATTTAAAACTTATTTTAAAGCTTCGGAACTCTCTTTTAAATGAAATCTTACGGCCGGGCACGGTGGCTCAAGCCTGTAATCCCAGCACTTTGGGAGGCCAAGACGGGCGGATCACAAGGTCAGGAGATCGAGACCATCCTGGCTAACACAGTGAAACCCCGTCTCTACTAAAAATACAAAAAAATTATCTGGGCGAGGTGGCAGGCGCCTGTGGTCCCAGCTACTCGGGAGACTGAGGCAGGAGAATGGCGTGAACCCGGGAGGCGGAGCTTGCAGTGAGCTGAGATCTGGCCACTGCACTCCAGCCTGGGCGACAGAGCAAGACTCCGTCTCAAAAAAATAAAAAAAAATAAAAAAATAAAAATAAATGAAATCTTACATTCAGGATTTGTATCCTAGGTAAAAAAAGAAATCTTGCATAGCCGGTGGTGCCTGTAGTCCCAGGTACTTGGGAAGCTGAGGCGGGAAGATGCTTGACGCCAGGAGTTCGAGGCTGCAGCGTGCTGTGATCACACCTGTGAATAGCCACTGCATTCTAACCTGGGCAACAGAGTGAGACCCTTTCTTTAAAAACAAAATAAAACAAATGAAATCTTATACACAAATACACTGTTAAAACATTGGCAGAGCTTTACAGTTATGTTTTGATTTCAGAACTCTTAGAGGCCCTTTAGTTTCATTCAAAATGTTTCTAGACCTCTGCAGATAACAAACCAAGTTGCTGTTTGAAATACTGGAAATTGCAAACTGGATTTTACAGTGTTGGTGAAATTCAGAGCTTGGATTATGATGGAAAGAAGCTAAAAAGACCAGTGAGTTCATTTCATGCTCAATCATAACTGAAATGATTAACCACAGGCACAACATAGGAATCAGTGGCCACGCATGATGACTTCCTGTGATTGGCCATGGATATTTTGTAATTTTTTTTTTTTTTTTTTGGGGGGACAGAGTCTCACTCTGTCACTCAGGCTGGAATGCAGTGATACAATCATAGCTCACTGCAGCCTCCACCTCCTGGCCCAAGCCATTCTCCCACCTTAGCCTCCCAAGTGGCTGGGACAACAGGCACGTGCCACCACGCCCAGCTAATATTTTTTTGTAGGGAGGAGGTATCACTATGTTGCCCAGGCTGGTCTTAAACTTTTGGGCTCAAGTGATCCTCTTGCCTTGGCCTTCCAAAGTGCCACCTTTTATCATCTTTTCTGTAATTACAAGTGTGAGCCACCACGTCCAGCTGCAAATTTTTTTTTTTTTTTTTTTTTTGAGTACACAGTTTAACACTGTCGCCCAAGCTTAAGTGCAGTGGCTTGATCTTGGCTCACTGCAACCTCCAACTCCCAGGTTCAAGCAATTCTCCTGCCTCAGCCTCTGAAGTAGCTGGGACAATAGGCATACACTACCACACCTGGCTAATTTTTGTATTTTTATTTATTCTTTTCTATTTTTTATTTTTTTGAGATGGAGTCTCTGTCGCCTGGCTGGAGTGCAGTGGTGCGACCTCTACTCACTGCAAACTCCGCCTCCTGTATTCAAGCGATTCTCCTGCTTTAGCCTCCTGAGTAGTTGGGATTACAGGCACCCACCACCATGCCAAGTTAATTTTTTCTGTGTGTTTTTAGTAGAGATGGGGTTTCACCATGTTGGCCAGACTGGTCTCAAACTTCTGACCTCAGGTGATCTGCCTGCCTCGGCCTTCCAAAGTGCTGGGGTTACAGGCGTGAGCCACCACACCAGGCCTCCAGCTGCAATTTTTGACAAACTTAAAGATTTACATTTTAAATGCAAAATAATCACGGATTAGCAAGAGAGTTTCTTATTTATCTGGAGGGCAAGAAAACATGACACAAGAAATCTCACACTTTTGAAACAGGAGGATCAAGTTGGTTCTTACCTGATAGTTTGGGTCAAGCTAATTAATTGGCAAAGAGGTTCATTGTTTAGCATCTAAGTTATAAATATCATTGTAAACATTCTGTATTTTCCATTTTCTCTCAGTCGGAAAGAGAAATTAAGTCCTAGTGTCTGCTAGGGTTTGAGTAAGTTCCTTTAATTAAAGTAAATTCTCTTCTTAAAAGGAAACTTATACCTCATATTTTCTTTCTCAAAGGGAGGGACTTATATTATTATGTTTTCACTATAATCCAGAAAAAGGTGGGCATCTTCTGGTTAAAGTAGGGACAGAAGTGACCTCTCTTTCTCCCTGGTTGCCATTACCATCTCTACCCCTCCAAAAGTGGTCTCTGGGTGTCTTAGTCTGTTTGAGCTGCCATAACAAAATATCACGGATGAGTGACTCACAGACAACAGAAATTTCTCACAGTTCTGGAGGCTGGCACTTCAGTAGATTTGGTGCTTTTGCTCCATAGACACTGTCTTCTTGCTGTGTCTTCATATGGCTGAAGGGCAGATGAGTTCTCCAGGGCCTCTTTTATCAGGGCATAAATCCCATTCATGAAGACTCTGTCCTCATGACCTAACTACTTCCCAAAGACCTCACTTCTAAATACCATGGCATCAGGAATTAAGCTTCAACGTATGAATTTTTTTTTTTTTTTTTTTGAGACGGAGTCTGGCTCTGTCGCCCGGGCTGGAGTACAGTGGCCGGATCTCAGCTCACTGCAAGCTCTGCCTCCCGGGTTCACACCATTCTCCTGCCTCAGCCTCCCGAGTAGCTGGGACTACAGGCGCCCGCCACCTCGCCTGGCTAGTTGTTTGTATTTTTAGTAGAGATGAGGTTTCACTGTGTTAGCCAGGATGGTCTCGATCTCCTGACCTCGTGATCCGCCCGTCTCGGCCTCCCAAAGTGCTGGGATTACAGGCTTGAGCCACCGCGCCCAGCCAACGTATGAATTTTTAGGGTGATACAAACATTCAACCTATAGCACAGGAGCATAATAACCAAGGACCCCACAGAGGGCAGTTTCAAAGCCTCCAATCTCTTGAGTCTCTGCAGCCAACAGTCCTCAGCTCAAAGGGCAGGGCTCCATGGACCACTAACATCTCTCCCACCCCTGACTCCCTCCACAGACCTTCAGGCAAACCAGAAACCAAAGACCGCCTACTGGCTGTGTGATCTCGGGCAAGGTCCCTAACTTTTAGACACCTCTGTTTTCCTCTCAACAAAATAGAAAATTAATTTTCCTGCCTGAAAATTAATCATAGCAAGTGTTTGTGGAACCCTTGCTTTTATGGCAGACCCTTTACATGGGTTATGTCTCTTAAGTATAACAAGAACTCTATGAAGAAAGTACTGTGATTTTAATTTTACAAATGGGGAAACTGAGGCACAGGGAGTTAAGTAACTTACCTAAGGTTATACAGGAAATGGCGAAGCAGTCTTTGAACGCAGGTGGTTTGAACCCAGCACTCGGGCCCTTACCCACGTTGCTGGGATTTCTCAGATGGCTGTGGTGAGGGTGAATGAGATGGGGCAGGCAGGCGAGATGACCAGCATAGGTTTGGTTCAGAGTAGGGGAGAGTTTCCCTGCTTCTCAGGGTTTGCATGTGTTATTGGGTACTGTGAGGGTTAATTTTAGGTGTTAACTTGGCAGGAGACATGTTCCAAGATGTTCTTCCAAGAGGGCCTGAAATTGCATATAGTACTAGACCCCAGAGATGGCAGATTTCCGATCTGATACCCAAGATGGCTACTAGGTGACCAGAGGGGCAGGTAACTGTACTCAGTGAATACACTACACAAAGGGTAATTCGTAGGGATTCACTGCCCAGGCCCAGTGGAGTGGGATGGTGTGAGATTTCACCGTGCCACTCGAACTATGCACTATTCAAAACTTATGAATCCTTTCTGGAATTTTCTATTTAATATTTTTAGACTGCCATTGACTTCAGGTAACTAAAAAAATGGAAGGCAAAACCTTGGATGATTGGGAGAGTACTCTACCTTGAGAACTGGTAAAGCATCATTTTGGGGTACACCTGGGAGTGTGTTTCCAGGAGAGATTGGCGTGTGAGTCAGTGGACTGCATGGGGAAAATTTGCCTGTAATGTAGGCGGACACCATCCAATCGGCGTCCCCACGCACAGTGGTACGGCCTTCCCACCTCTGTCTGCGGGTTAAACTCTGCTCGCCCAAGGAACCAGAAATGGCCTCTCCAAGGCAGTTGCCAAGAAAGATAATTGTGATTCTCCTCAGGACCCACACATATCACTCATCTTTGCTTCTAGACCTGCAACCAGACGTGAATCCCGGCAGGTCCCTGAAGGTGAGGCCCACAATTTGCCCCACAAGGAGCTGCACTACTCTCACAAGAACCAAATCCAGGGAACATGTATGGGGATGGCTATCAGGGTGTGGGATAATATGGAAGGAACATCAAGTTGGATCAGGCCGAATTTATTGCTGTGGGCACACTAAACAAAGATCCTGCATGTAATGTTCTGGCGTAGGGAGTTAGGAAAAGCACTAACACTTTGGTTAGTTGGCTGAAACATGAATCAAATCATGAGCCACTATTAACAAGTTGGAGATGTTCAATATCCCTTAGTTTATTTTTATTTTTTTTTATTTTTTGAGATGGAGTTTCACTCTTGTTGCCCAGGCTGGAGTGCAATGGTGTGGTCTCGGCTCACTGAAACCTCTGCCTCCTAGGTTCAAGGATTCTCCTGCCTCAACCTCCCGAGTAGCTGGGATTACAGGTGCCCACCACCATGCCCAGCTAATTTTTGTATTTTTAGGAGAGATGGGGTTTCACCATGTTGTCCAGGCTGGTCTCAAACTCATGACCTCAAGTGATCGGCCCACCTTGGCCTCCCAAAGTGCTGGGATTACAGGCGTGAGCCATGGCACCTGGCCTTCCCTTAGTTTCAAGTAGAGGAAGGGATTCACAGGCTTAGGGAGATTGGAAGGCTAGAGTGGATTTTTCATTTAAGACCTATTCATCCTAAAGAGCTTTGATTGCTCACTTCTGTAGGCCAGACTTTACAATGGGAAAAGCAGTTGTTCAATTGGAAAAGTTAAATGCAGTGGGAATAACTGGATCCCAGGGTGGCAGGGGCCATGTGGTAGCACTCAGCTCCAACGGCAAAGTGGGTATAGTTATGGTCATGGACAGCAGAGGCAGAGAACCAATCAGAATCATCTGTCTCATGCAGCTCTATGGCATTGGCTGGTCTAGAAGTGAAATAGAAAGTCTACTACAATATTACTTGATCTGTATAAGCAGACAACTTTCAGGTCAAGTCAACAAAGGCCTAATTCAGAGTGTAAGAACAGGCTAGACGTGGTGGATCACACCTGCAATCCCAACACTTTGAGAGGCCAATGCAGGCAGATAACTTGAGGTCAGGAGTTTGAGATCAGCCTGGTCAACATGGTGAAACCCTGTCTCTACTAAAAATACAAAAATTAGCCAGGTGTGATGGTGCACGCCCGTAGTCCCAGCTACTTGGAAGGCTGAGGCACAAGAATCGCCTGAACTCAGGAGTCGGAGGCTGCAGTGAGCCAAGATTGAGCCACTGCACTCCAGCCTGGGCAACAGAGTGAGACCTGTCTCAAAAAAAATAAAAAATAAAAGAATCACACACACACACACACACACACACACACACCAAACAAAAAAAGCCAGAGTGTAAGAACAGAGACTCACAGTCCCTCAATCAGTTCCCAGACATGAGCCAGTTTATAGACCCAAAAGCCCTTGAATATGGGGGAGGCTGGGTTCCCCTAAGGGAGGGGGACACTACTGAAAATTTATGCTATTATTCTTTCTCCCAGCCTTCGCCAAAGGGACCTGTGGCCCAGGGTAACTGTGCATTAGGAAAAGGAGGCAATCAGAGCTTTCATGGATGGCTATACACCAGCTCTGTGCTGATGTTGAGTCCAGGAGGCCCAAAATGTTACTGTGGCCCTCTAGTCAGAGGCGAGGCTCATAGAGGTGAGGTGATCACCGGAGTTGTAGCTCGGGTCTGACCCCCAGTGGGTCCAAGGGAATAGACATACTTAGAGGCTGGCAAGAATCCCCACATTACTTCCCTAACCTGTGAGGGGAGGGCTATTGTGGTGTAAATGGCCAAACGAAAGCCATTAGAGCTGTCTCTACCTAGAAACATAATAAATCAGAAACAATATCACATCCCTGGAGGGATTGCAGAGATTAGTGCTACTATCAAGGACTTGAAGACACAGGGGTGGAGATTCCCACCACATCCTCGTTCAGTTCACATATTTGGCCTGTGCAAAAGATAGATGGATCCTGAATAATCCAGAAGACAGTGGATTATTGCAAGCTTAACCAAGTGGTGACTCTAATTGCAGCTGCTGTACCAGGTATGGTTTCATTTCTTGAGCAAAATAGCACATCTCCTGGTACCTGGTATGCTGCCATTCATCTGGAAAATGCCTTTTTCTCCAACCCTGTCTCTAAAACCCACCGGAAGCAACTTGGTCTCAGCTGGCAAGGCCAACAACACACCTTCACCGTCCGACCTCAGGGGTATGTAAACTCTCCGGCCCTTTGTCTTGATTTAGTTTGCAGGGCACTTGATCGCCTTATCTTTCCACAAGATATCATGCTGGCCCAGTACATTGATGGTGTTGTGCTGATTGGACCTAGTGAAGTAGCAGCCACTCTGGGCTTATTTGTAAGACATTTGCTTACATAGAGGGTGAGAAATCTGACAAAATTCAGGGAGCTTCTACCTCAGTGTAACTTCTAGGGATCCAGTGGTGTGGGTTGGGTATCTTGAGATATCCCTTCTAAGATGAGGGATAAGTTGTTGCATTTGGCCCCTCCTACAACTAAGAAAGAAGCACGTGAACACCTTGGGCTTGTTTGGATTTTAGGGATGCATATTCCTCATTTGGGTATGTTACTCTAGTCCATCTACCAAGTGACCTGAAAAGCTGCTAGCTGTGAGTGGAGCCCAGAACAGGAGAAGGCTCTGCAACAGGTCCAGGCTGCTATGCAAGCTGCTCTGCCACTTGGGTCATATGGCCCAGCAGATTGATTGGTACTTGATGTGTCAGTGGCAGATAAGGGTGCTCTCTGGAGCCTTTGGCAGGCCCCTGTAGGTGAATTGCAGCAGAGGCCCTTAGAGGGCCTTTTGGAGCAAGGTCTTGCTATCATCCAAGGATAAATACCCTCCTTTTGGGAGGCAGCTCTTGGCCTTAGTAGGACTCGGCCTTAGTAGAAACTGAATGCTTGACCATGGACCACCAATTTACCACATGACCTCAGCTACATATCATGAACTAAGTGTTATCTGACCCACCAAGCCATAAAGTTGGGCATGCACAGCAGCATTCCATCATCAAATGGAAGTGGTTTATACATGACCAGGCGTGAAGAGATCCAGAAGGCACAAGTAAGTTATATGAAGTGACACAAATGCCCATGGTTTCTACTCCTCCTACTCTGCCTTCTTTCTTCCAGCCTGCACCTCATGGGAAGTGCCGTACAATCAGTTGACAGAAGAAGAGAAACAGGGCCTACTGTCCAGATGGATCTACAGGAGATGCAGGCCACCTGAAAATGGACAGCTGCAGCGCTATGGCCCTTCTACGAGGCATCCTTGAAGGACAGTAGTGAAGGGAACTCTTCTCAGTTGGCAGAACTTCAAGCAGGGCACCCGGTCATGCACTTTGCTTGGAAGGAGAAATGGCCGGATGTATACAGTATACTGATTCATGGGTTGTAGCCAGTGGTTTGGCTGGATGGTCAGGAATATGGAAGAAACATGACTGGAAAATTGGTGACAAGGAAATTTGGGGAAGAGGTATGTGGATGGACCTCTCTGATTGGACAAAGGAGGTGAAGATATTTGTGTCTCATGTTAGTAGTTACCAAAGAGTGACCTCGTCAGAGGAGGACTTTAATAATTAAGTGGATAGAATGACCTGTTTTATAGATGCCAGTCAGCCTCTTTCACCACCATCCCTGTCATCATCCCAGAGTCTCATGAATAAAGTGGCCATGGTGGCAGGGATGGAGGTTATGCACTGGCTCAGCAACATTGACTTCCACTCACTGAAGCCAGCCTGGCTACAACCACTGCTGAGTGCCCAATCTGCCAGCAGTAGAGACCACCACTGGGTCCCTGATGTGGCACCATTCCCTGGGGTGATCAGCCAGCTACCTGGTGGCAAGTTGCTTACACTGGACCCCCCTCCATCGTGGAAGAGGCAGTGTTTTTTCCTTACTGGAATACATATTTAATCTGGATATGGATTTGTCTCCCCTGAATGTGATACTTCTGTCGAAACTACCATCCACGGACTCATAGAATGCCTTATCCATTGCCATGGTATTCCACACAATATTGCTTTTGACCAAGAAACTCATTTTACAGCCAAAGAAGTATGACAGTGGGCCCATGCTCATGGAATTCACTGTTTTTACCATGTTCCTGTTATTCTGAAGCAGCTGGCTTGATAGAACAGTAGAATGGCCTTTTGAAGTCATAATTACAGAGCCAGCTAGGTGGCAATACCTTGCAGGGCTGGGGCAAGGTTGTCCAGAAGGCTGTACATGCTCGGAATCAGCGTTCAATATATGGTACTATTTCTCCCACAGCCCGGATTCACAAGTGCAGGAATCAAAGAAATGGAGAGGGTGAGGGGCACCACTCACCATTATCGCTAGTGACTCACAAACAAAACTTTTGCTTCCTGTTTCCAAGAAGATTTGATGCTCTGCCGGTCTAAAGGTCTTAGTTCCAGAGGAAAGAATGCTTCCACCAGGAGACACAACAATGATTCCACTGAGCTAGAAGTTAAGACTGCCACCCAGCCGCTTTGGGCTTCTCATGCCTCTGAATCAACAGGCTAAGAAAAGAGTGATGCTTTGGGCTGGGATGATTGATGTGGATGACCAAGAAGAAACTGCCCTTCTACCCAACAATGGGAGTGAGGAAGAGTATGTCTGCAATATAGGAAAGCTCTTTGGGCCTCTCAGTATTATCCTGCTCTGTGATTAAGGTCAATGGGAAACTATAACAACTCAATCTAGGCAGTACTAACAAATGGCCCAGACCCTTCAGGAATTAAGGTTTAGGCCAACCCATTAGGTAAAGGACCATGACCAACTAAGGTGCTTACTGAAGGCAAAGAGAATGCAGAAGGGGTAGTATAAGATGATAGTTATCAATACCAGCTACAAACATGATCAGTTACAGAACCAAGGACTGTAATTGTCATGAGTAGTTCCTCCCTGTTTTGTTAAGAATATGTTTCCATGTATATGTACATATATTAACAAATATCTTTTTTTTTGTGCTTCTCTTATTTCTTTATCATGTAATATAAGATTCATTGACCTCGTATCAGTAGTTAAGTATTATTAATGTTATATCATAGTATTTAAGTTATGAGATATCAAGAGAAGAGTAAACATCACCCAAGAACTTTACCTCCTCTTCTGTGGAAGGGATTAGTGCGTTTTGGGTTGTATGCAGCATAATTGTATCATGTTATGCAGAACTATTTTCTTGTTATTGTCTTTATTTGGAGATTAAATATGATTTAGGAGATGCAGATGGGTGCCAAGTTGACAGGGGGTAGACTTGTGATGGTTAATTTTAGGTGTCCACTTGACTGGATTAGGGAATACCTAGAGAAATGCTAAGAGTGATTTCTGGGTGTGTCTGTGAGGATGTTTCCAGAGGAGATTGGGTTGTGAGTCCATGGACCAAATGGGGAAGATCCACCCTCGGTGTGGGCAGACACCATCCAATCAACAAGGGCCCGGATAGAACAAAAAGAGGAAATTCAAATTCTCTCTTTCTCCTGGAGCTGGGGCACCCTTCTTCTCCTTCCCTTGGACATCAGAACTCCAGGCTCTCTGGCCCTTGGACTCTAGGACTTGCACCTCCACCCCACAGAGTTCTCAGGGCCTTCTGTCTCAGCCTGAAAGTTAAACCATCAGCTTCCCTCATTCTGAGTCTGTAGGACTTGGACTGAGCCACACTGCTGGCATCCAAGTGTCTCCAGCTTGTTAGACAGCTTGTTGTGGGAATTCTTGGCTGGTATTATCACATGAGCCAATTCCCCTATCACCCATCTCTCTCTCTCTCTCTCTCTCTCTCTCTATCTACCTATCTAGCTATCTACTTGGTTCTGCCTCTCTGGAGAACTCTAATACAGGTGTATATTTGTCTTATTTCTTCTTTCTTTCTCTTTCTCTTTCTTTCCTTTTCTTTTTCTTTTTCTTTTTTTTTTCTTTCCTTCCTTCCTTCCTTCCTTCCTTCTTTTTTCTTTTTCTTTTTTTTTCTTGAGACAAAGTCTCACTCTGTTGCCCAGGCTGGAGTGTAGTGGTGAGATCTCGGCTCACTGCAACCTCTGTCTCCCAGGTTTAAGAGATTCCCCTGCCTCAGCCTCCCAAGTAGCGGGGATTACAGACATTCGCCACCACACCCAGCTAATTTTTGTATTTTTAGCAGAGACAGGGTTTCACCATGTTGGTCAGGCTAGTCTCGAACTCCTGACCTCAGGTGATCCACCTGCCTCAGCCTCCCAAAGTGCTGGGATTACAGGCGTGAGGCACTGTGCCCAGCCTGTCCTATTTCTTTATTTCTTTTTTATATGTTTCTTGGAGACAAGGATAGTCTTATTCATCTTTTTTCCCCTGTGCAATGAAGGAATAGAATGATACAAAGCATGCCTACTTCCCTCTATTCTGCGTATCACAAACTTAAACCATTTTTATATCAGTTAAATTCTCAGCTTTTCCTTAAATCTGCGGCAGCCCACAGATAATAATCAGCTATTCACTTATCCCTTACCCTTTCTTGCCACATGATTACAATGGAGTAAGCAGCGAATGAATGAAGAAATTAATAAATCCTACACTACTTTGTATTTCCCCTTAGTTTTGCATGGCTAATGTGGTCATCCTACCTAGATAGTGTGACAGTGGGGACTGTGTCTTTCTTTTTCTTCCCATGATATTGAGTCAAAGCCAGGGAGAACTAGGGGACCTAGGTAGGCAGGTCTGTGGAGACCCAGCCTTGATTTCTATTGTTGTCTAAGGCTTCTCCGGTGTGTCTGAGTTTCCCTATTACTGGACTTTTGCCTCTTGTCCTGCCATTAGGTGGATTAGTGGTACTTCTGTGAGTGTGCAAGGCTCAGTGATTTAGCCATGAAAAACTAAGTGTACCACGGCTTATTTACATCAGTGTTGTATTTTTTGCAAAGTATTAACTTTTATTTTTTAACCTGGGCAAAATGTAGGTGAGTTTTAATAAGTTATTTTCTTTATTATTCTATAATTTTGAAATTGTATGTCACTATTTTATTGGTATAAAATATACATAACATTTAGCATTTTACCCATTTTGAAGTGTGTAGCTCAGTGGCATTAAGTACATTGGTAGTGTTGTGCAACCATCGCCATCACCCGTCTTCAGAACATTTTTATCATCCCAAACAGAAACTCTGTGTCCTTTAAACACCAACTCCCCGTTCTCTCCCCCCAGCCCATGATAACCACCATCCAGCTTCCTGTTTCTAGGAATTTGACTACTCCGGGTGCCTCGTGGAATTGTACAATATTTGTCCTTTTGTAAGTGGCTCACTTCACTTAGCTTAAGGTCTTCAAAGGTGTGTCCTCGTTGTAGCATGTATCAAAATTTCCTTCCTTTTTAAGGATGAATAATATTCCATTGTATGTATAGTTCACTGATATAGTTTGAATGTTTGTCCCTGCACAAATCTCATGTTGAAATGTAACCCCCAGTGCTGAAGGTGGGGCCTGGAGGGAGGTGTTTGTATCATGGGGGCAGATCCCTCGTGGTTTGGTGCTATCTTTGAGATAGTGACTTCTGTCAAGATCTGGTTGTTTAAAAGTGTGTGGCATCTCCCCACCCACTATCTCTTTCTCTCTTTCTCTCTCACTCCTGCTTTCGCCATATGATTTGCCAGCTACTCCTTCGCCTTCCGCTGTGATTGTAAGCTTCCTGCAGCCTCCCTAGAAGCTGAGCAGATGCCAGCACCATGTTTCCTGTCCAGCCTGCAGAACTGTGAGCCAATCAAACCTCTTTTCTTTATAAATTACCCAGTCTCAGGTTTTGTTTGTTTGTTTTCTTGTTTTTGAGACAGAATCTTACTCTGTCGTCCAGACTAGAGTGCAGTGGTGTGATCTTGGCTCACTGCAACCTCCATCTCCCAGGTTCAAGCAATTCTCCTGACTCAGCCTCCTGAGTAGCTAGAACTACAGGCGTGCACCACCATGCCTGGCTAATTTTTGTATTTTAGTAGAAATGGGGTTTCACCATGTTGCCCAGGTTGGTCTCAAACTCCTGACCTCAGGTGATCCACCCACCTCAGCCTCCCAAAGTGCTGGGATTACAGGCGTGAGCCACCACGCCCAGCCTCAGGTATTTCTTTATAGCAATGCAAAAATGGACTGATACCACCACATTTTATTCATTCATCCTTTAATGGACACTTGGGTTGCTCCCACCCTTTGAGTATTGTGAATAATGCTTCTATTACTGTTTTTAAGAAAGAATCATATTTACAACAGTGAAATAAACAGATTGTATTTTGCTGCATAGTTCCAGAAAACACTTGGAACATAAATATAAGAAGAAGCAAAAGTAAACAAACCACAAAAATCAAAACGACTTCAAGTTCAAACTGTGAGCATCATTACTTCATTAAATAAGCATTTGCTGAGGCCCAGGGTGGGCCAGGCATACACCCCGAGTTTCCAGCCAGCTGTGGGAGGCTTCTTCCTGAGAGGGCAGACAAGGCCTAGAGAGTTAGCTATGTCTATAGGTATGATGTGGTTGGTGCCGCAGGTACATACAAGCAAGGTCTCTGCGTGTTCAGAGGCAGGGAAAGAAGCCCTCTGGTTGATGGGGACTATGAGGAGGGCTCTCAGGAGGTGGTAGACTTTGGCCCAGTGATGATGGGGTAGAGGAGGAAATTTAGTATGGTCAATTTCCAACTCTGCTCTTCTTTGCTAAATCCAAGGTGTATTTTTCTGTTTCTTGGACCTGTTCCAAGCGTTCTGGGTCTCTGTGGTACACACTACTCACAGCTGTTAAGTGGTCTTCATCCTGCATTTAAGCAATCTTGTTACTTACTCTTGAGTTGCTCTGTCTCCAACAAGTGCCTTGGATTTATTTGCTTGGCTTGGTTCTTTCGTGTATCTCAGGGCAACCGAACTCTGGTCAGCTTTCTGGAAGAGTTGAGTTGCTTCTCTTTCTGTGATCTGGGGCAACTCCTGGTCCTCTTCCACCCACTGGCTAGACACAGACTTAAGATCCTACTGTCCATCCAGGCGCAGCCTCTGGTGGAGTGAAGCAGTGAGCAGCCCAGCTCTCCCACTGCGTTGCTGCCTTGGGAAAGTTATTCTACCCCTCCCACCTTCATGTGTAACATGAGAAGACTAGGTGACCTCTAAGACCCTTTTCAGCTCTGTGGCTTTTTTTTTTTTTTTTTTTGGAGACAGAGTCTTGCTGTATTGCTCTGGCTGGAGTGCAGTGGCATGATCATGGCTCACAGCAGCCTGGACCTCCTGGGCTCAAGTGATCCCACTTTAGCCCACCCTTGAATAGCTGGGACTACAACACCCTGCCCAGCTAATTTTAATTTTTTCTTTGTAGAAACAAGGTCTCACTATATCGCCCAGGCTGGTCTTGAACTCTGGGGCTCAACTGATCCTCCCATCTCAGTCTCCCAAATTTCTGGGATTACAGGCATGAGCCACCACATCTGGCCTTAGCTCTGCAATTTTATGATCACTGTCAGTCCATTTGGCATGCTATCACAAAATACCTAAGACTGGGTAATTTATAAACAACAGAAATGTATTGCTAATAGTTCTGGAGGCTGGGAAGTTCAAGGTCACGGTGCCAGCAGATTCTGCGTCTGGTGAGGGCCCATTCCTCATAGATGTCTCCTTCTATGTGTCCTCACATGGTGGAAGGGGTGAACAAGCTCCCTCAGACCTCTTTTCTATGAGCACTAATCCCACTCATAAAGGCAGAGCCTTCATGACCTAGTCACTTCGCAAAAGCCCTGCTCCTTGTTACCACAATGGAGATTAGGTTTTGACACATGAATTTTGGTGAGACACAAACATTCAGACCATAGTAATTGCCCATATTATTATTTAATTACTTCCCTCCAGCACTCTTGGAGTGGATGACTCAGCCGTCTGATCGTTTTGCTGTTTTTAAGGAAGGTTGATCTTGTGCCATCATGTGTAGCAAGTATATGTTCAATAGTTGAACAAGCGGACTGTCCTGACCCAGCTGGCATTAGGCTGAAACTGACTGGATTTCTTCATGCTGTCCTCTTTCAGGGAAGCAGCACAGCACCAGCTAGGCAGAGACGCCCCAGGCCATGTCAGAGCTTTGATTGAGGCCTGGTAACAGGGAGGCGCTGTCACCCACTGGCCTTGCCAACCCAGCTCCAAGATGCTGAGCCTGAAGCTCCCCAGGCTGTTTAGCATAGACCAGATACCGCAGGTATGTGCTCTATTTGTTATGATGGTTCATTTCCAGGGTGTGACCAGGGCTTGGCCTCTGCAATGGGGGACTGTTGTCTTCACCTAGTCTGTTCTGTACAGGCCCATTCTCTTCAAGGATCCCCTTCCACACTTCTTGGGCGATATTACAGCCTCCTACTTCCCCCACCTACCTTGAAATGGAAGTATTCCCAAAGTCGTTTAAGTTGTAACCCTTTCTTATAACATCTGTGTTTTATCCAGAAACAAAGTCATTACTGAGATTCAACCTGAAGAGATAAAGCCAGCAGCAGCTGGCTGGATAGGAGGTTTATTTTTTTAGGACCCTCCTATGGGTGCTTGAAAGCAGACTATGGGCAAAGGCACACCAGGGCATGGCTTTGCTCATCCCCGTCACTTGCAGGATGCCCAGACCAGGCCTTCACTGGGGTGATGGGGAGGGTTGTTGAATGGGCCTTAGCACTTGTCTTGTAGTGGACTCATGGGCCTGGGAGCTCACAGGCAGGTATCCTGAAGTATGTGAGACTCACTGATGATCTGCTTTAATAAGCCATAGGTGAGCCTGGTTGTGTGCTACAGAGAACTGGTGCACTTCCTCCTTCCCTTGCAAAGGACACATCATTGTGTTGCACCTCTTTGTTGATGTCAAATTTCCTTCCTTTTTGACTAAGAAGAGTGGGTGTCATTTCATGGTGGGAAGTTTCATTGGGAAGATGTGACAGAGTGGAGGAGAGTTCTACTTGGCTGATTGCCAGGCACTTATGACTTGCCCTAGAAAAATAGTTTCAAAATAAACTCAACATCACCAATGGAAGGTTTAGGGGGAAACTGCCAAACCCTAACCCTAAAAGCCTGTGAAGCCAGGTGGTTCCAGGAAGATGGCATGGGGGAAAACCATAAGGGATTCAGAGTTGTTTGGTGGGGTAAGCTGAGGAATGTGGCAAGTAATAGGCAAGCTACATGTGTGGCTGGCTCCCATGATACTGGGCAGAGCGCCTGCCTCTGTTCTCACAGGGCCATCACCTTCTCTTCTTGGTGCACTTCACTGGTTGGTTCTACCCACAGAGCATTAGCAGCTGTGATTAGTGGGAACACGGTGTGATTCTTGAATGTATTTACTCATGAAATTTCTATTGACTGCCTATTATGTGCAAGGGATTCAGCGAATAACTACATACAAATCCTGTCCTTGCATGGCTCACATGCTGGTCAGGAAGATTTTTAAATGTGCATGAGAAATTCTTTCCTAAAGTGGGTTAGGGTCTCTCTTAAGACAGGGTGATTGTTTCAGAGAAGGGATTGGTCACTTCCATCACGGAGGAGTGTATTAGTTCATTCTCACATTGCTGTAAAGAACTGCCTGAGACTGGGTAATTTATAAAGAAAAGAGGTCTAATTGACTCACAGTTCCTCATGGCTGCGGAGGCCTCAGGTAACTTACAATCATGGGGGAAGAGGCACGTCTTACATGGCAGCAGGTGAGAGAGAGCACGATGTGAAGGAGGAACTGTCAGACACTTATAAAACCATCAGATCTCGAGAGAGCTCACTCACAGTTTGGGGGACAACACCCCCATGATCCAGTCATCTCCCACCAGGTTCCTCCCTCGACACGTGGGGATTATAGGGATTACAATTTGAGATGAGATTTGAATGGGGACACAGAGCCAAATTATATCAAGCAGGAAGGGATCAGGGAAGTCTTCATGAAGGGGGTGGTCTGTAAGACAGATTTTGAGGGGTGGACAGGATTGTGGAGCTGGGGAGAGCATTCCAGGTGGAAGGAGCAGTGTGAGCAAAGGCCTGGAGATGGGAGATCATGGGACAGGTGGTGATGACGGGAGGACTGAGGAGCCTCTTTCGGGTAGAGGTTATGGCAGTCTGCTTATATATCTTTCTGGACATTTTAGTCAGGGTTGGGTTCAGAGTATGTCCACAGGAAAGAAGTGAAGGGGGCAGAGTGGAATCAATAGGTCCTTTGGGTAACCTGCTGGGAATCTGAATGTATGGAGATTCTGAATGTCAGGACTGGACAACCAAGGCAGAGGCTAAGGGAGAAAGATGAATATGTCCTCTCTGTCCAGTTTTTCATAAGTTAGAGGATGATAATATCTTTTAGTGAAATGGCAGTAGCTAGAGGCAGAAAACCAGCATCACACCTTGCATCCACCATTTGCTTCAAAATCTTCCTTGGGCTCCAGCATCCACTATTGGGTTTTTGGGCATCACACCCAGGGTTCATGAAGCCATAGAGAAAATATAGTGGCTCTGCCTGCCTGGAGGGTAGTTTTGCCTGAGGATTTGGGGCAAAGACATTTATTAGTATTAAAACAGATGCATGCATATTAAAAATGGAATGCACAATTTACATGAATATTTAAAATAGGATACTTCATACAATTGTTAAAGCTTACCTTTGGTGGGCTCTGTGGGTTCCAATACTTGGTTTTTAGAGTGGCCTCAAGCAAGATAATCTCTCTACCTCAGCTTTTGCTTCTGTAAAATGGGAATGAAAATAGTATCTGCCTCCTGGGGTTTTGAGAATTAAATGAGATAACCCAAGTGAAATGCCTGGCACGTGGTGAACAATTAATAATGTTGGTTGTCGTTATTATCATTCTCTCCTAGGCTCTCTAGGGCGCTTTGCAGGGTAGAGCATGCTGGCAGGAGACTTCAGAGGCCCTGTCCATAGACTAGAACCCCAGCTCCCCAGCCTGCTGTTCACCATCTTCACCAGCTTGATCCCTCCCCACCTCTTCCACCACGTCCCATCCACAGACCCTCTTCTTTTTATTCTCCCCAGCAGATGCAACCTTCACTTGTCTTGATTTCTGTTTGAAGAAGGCTTTCCTCTCCCCAACCTTTGCTCCCCCTTTCTGGCTTCCTTCTTTGTGGAGTGGCATGTGCTCACTCCCTTCCCTGAGCTCTTTCAGTTGTTGGTTGTACTTCTGCAAGCTGCCCTGTACACCTGCCTCTCCTTTTGTATATCAGCCAGCTATGTGACCTGGGCCACTTCACTACCCTGTCTGGGCCTCAGCCATCTGTAGGGAATGGTGTGCCCACCTCTCTGCATCATCAGAGTTGTAATCTTGGCCCATTCTTGGTGCATTCCTGGCTGATAGATTGTTCATGGAAAAGGGCAGTTTCTCTCTTCCCTCAGAAGGCAGAACTTGTGTGTATGCTTAAATAAATAATATTTAGTCTTCCTTGTGTCCAAAACTAAGCCTGGGTACATTAGAGGGTTATTAAAGAAAAAAGTCAAGTTCATATGCAACATGGCATGACACTTTGCCAGGAAATAAGAACATCGAGTGTCAAATTGCTAATCTGTTTTTTTTGTTTGTTTGTTTGTTTTTGAGACAGAGTCTCGCTCTGTCACCCAGGCTGGAGTGCAGTAGCACAACCGTGACTCACTGCAACCTCTGCCTCCCAGGTTCAAGCAATTCTCCTGCCTCAACCTCCCAAGTAGCTGGGACTACAGGTGCACACCACCACGCCCGGCTAATTTTTGTATTTTCAGTAACAACAGGGTTTCACCGTGTTGACCAGGCTGGGTCTCAAACTCCTGACCTCAAGTGATCCGCCTGCCTCGGCTTCCCAAAGTTCTGGGATTACAAGCTTGAGCCACTGCGCCCAACCAAACTGCTAAGCTTTAATTAACTACAGCCTTGACTTACAGGCTACCGGTAAACACATCCCATAGTCCCAGATGCCTTAGTTTAGAGGCACGGACAGGAGGATTCCCTGAGGCACTGGTCTACACAGAGAGGAAAAGCAACGCTGTTTCCAGACTTGCACTGCAGCTCTACCACACAGTCATAATCTCAGTCTCAGTGTTCTTATCTGTAAAATGGAGGTGACTCCTGTTAAGTCAGTCTCACAGGGCAACTGTGAAGATCCAAGAAAAATGAAATAGAACAGTGGGATTATTACGAACGAAGGAAGCATAGCCAGATCAGTGGCTGGCATTAGTGTTTGGTAGGTGGGCTCAGGCACTGGGAACAAGGAGCCATCTCAATGGGCAAATGGTTTCTCCAGCCCAGGGCTGTTCAGAGAGGGTGCTTAGATCACCAATATCAGAATCACCTGGTAGCTTATTAAAATATGATAGGAGCCGGGCTTGGTGGGTCACACCTGTAATCCTAGCACTTTGGGATGCCGAGGTAAGTGATTTTAAGGCAATCACCATTCTGTCTCAAAAAAAGAAAAAAAAAAAAAATATATATATATATATAAAATAGGAGTTGTGATAGCAGGCATCTTTGTATTGTTCTTGGTTTTAATGAAAAGAAATGCTTTTAACATTTCACCACTTAGTATGTTTGCTGTGTGTGTATGTGTGTATATATAATAAGTAATCTTTTCATCTTTATCAGATTAAGGGTATTATTTTTGGAGATGGAGTCTCACTCTGTCACCCAGGCTGGAGTGCAGTAGTGAGATCTCAGCTCACTGCAACCTCTGCCTCCCAGGTTCAAGCAATTCTCTACCTCAGTCTCCCAAGTAGCTGGGATCAAAGGTGCCTGCTACCACACCAAGCTAGTTTTTGTATTTTTAGTAGAGACAGGGTTTCACCATCTTGGCCAGGCTGGTCTTGAGCCCCTGACCTCATGATCCACCTGCCTCGGCCTCCCAAAGTGCTGGGATTACAGGTGTGAGCCACCGTGTCCGGCCTTCCCTTATGAATTTTATTTTATTATATTTTATTTTATTTATTTTGTGACAGAGTCTCACTCTGTCACCCAGGCTGGAGTGCAGTGGCGCAGTCTTGGCTCACTGCAACCTCTGCCTCCCAGGTTAAAGTGATTCTCATGCCTCAGCCTCCCAAGTAGCTGGGACTACAGGCAAGTGCCACCACGCCCAACTAATTTTTGTATTTTTTAGTAGAGATGGGGTTTCATCATGTTGGCCAGGCTGGTCTCAAACTCCTGACCTCAGGTGATCTACCCACCTCAGCCTCCCACAGTGCTGGGATTACAGGCATGAGCCACCGCACCTGGCCTCCTTTATGAATTTTACAGAACTCTTTTTTCCAATCAGTATCTTTTGAGATGATCATATATGATTTATTTAAGTTGTTAATGTGGTGATTACATTGATTGATTTACTAACGTTAAACCAATTTTTTGTTCTTGTTTTGAATACAGTTTGATTATGATACAATATCTCTTTAATCTATTGCTAGAGTCAGTTAGCTAATATTTTGTTCAGGATCTTTAAGTCAATTTAATGAGTTGGCCTATAATGTTTTCTTCTTATGCTGTCCTTGCCTGGACTTGGGATTCAGATTATGCCAACCACAAGTGAGTTGGAGATTGCTGCCTATTTATTCTATGGGGAAAAATATCTAATATTAGAATTATACATTCCTGAGTGGTTGGTAGAATTTATCTGGGAAATTACCTGGGCGGAGCCACCATATTGCCCAACTCTAAGGTGGCACCATTTCCCTTTTAGTCTATGCGAATGGCAACCTGTGGAGTTGTGCAGGGAACAGCTTGGCCCTATAGCTGAATTTTCTTGATGGAAAGATTTTTTTTATAACAGCCTTGTTGAGATACAATTCACATATTGTAAAATCCACCCTGTAAAAGCGTACAATTCAGTGGGTTTTTGTATGTTGAACACAGATTATGTTGCACAAAACCATCACCATGATCACCAGTTTTTAGAACATTTTCGTCACCCCAGAAAGAACTGCACTCGTTAGCAGCTGTTTTATATCCCCTCAGTTCCTGGCAACCACCTAACCTACTTTCTGTCTGTTTGGATTCACCTGTTGTGGATATCTCACACAAACAGAATGGTGCAATATGTGGCCTTTTCTGACTGGCTTCTTTCACTTAGCAGGATGTTTGCAGGGTTCATCTACGCTGTAGCATCTATCAGTACTTTGTTTTAATAGCCAAATCATAGTCTATTGAATGGATATACCACAGTTTGTTTATCCATTCATTAGTTGATGAACAGGTGAGTTGTTTCTATTTTTTGGCTATTATAAATAAATATGCCACTGTGAACATTTGCGTACAAGTCATTTAGGTGGACAAGTTGTCAGTCTCTTTGGTGAACAACCCAGCAGTGGAGTTGCTGGATCATATGGTAACTCTATGCTTCCAAGTATATGGAGTTTTTATACTATTGATTTAACTTAATTGATCTTGGTCTGAGAATGCCCCCTGTGTTATTCCAATCCTTGACGTTTGTTCAGACTAGCTTGATGGCCTAGCATATGAATAATTTTCATAAATCTTCTAAGTGTGCCTATAAATAATGTATAGTCTCCAGTTGTTGCTCTGTCGCCTCAGCTGGAGTGCAGTTGCCGGATCTCAGCTTACTGCAAGCTCCGCCTCCCGGGTTTACGCAGTTCTCCTGCCTCAGCCTCCGGAGTAGCTGGGACTACAGGCGCCCGCCACCTCGCCTGGCTAGTTTTTTTGTATTTTTAGTAGAGACGGGCTTTCACCGTGTTAGCCAGGATGGTCTCAATCTCCTCACCTCGTGATCCACCTGTCTCGGCCTCCCAAAGTGCTGGGATTACAGGCTTGAGCCACTGCGCCTGGCCTAGTCTACTTATATTTATAATGATTACTGATACCCACATTTATTTTCATTGTCTTAAATGCTTTTGTCTTGTTTTCTCTATTTTTTCCTTGTTTCCCTTACTTTCTTGGATTGAGTTCTACATTCATCTTTTTTTTCTTTTCATATGCTATTTTTCCCTTCCACCTGTTTTATAATTAATGTGTTAGAAATATGGTGTATGTGGATTAGTTTAGTGGTCACTTCAGCTATTTTAACATGAATAGCTGTACTAGATAGGGTCAGGCTATGCTGAGTTAAAAATTACCCCATATAGCTCAGTGACTTAACATAGCAAAGATTATTTCACATCACTCTACGTAGCTAAGTGGTCAGTGAAGGACTGAGACACCCAGGCAGATGGAAGATCCACCATCTCCCAGCTACAGCCTCCAAGGTCATCACAGAAGGGGAAGCGAGGGTCTACAGCCATACCACCCTGAACACGCCTATCTCGCCTGATCTCAGAAACTAGGCAGGGCTGGGCCAGATTCGAGCTTGGATGGGAGGAGAAGAGAAAGTTAGTTTCCCTAGAAACAGACTTTGAGAAAAAGATTCGGGCACAGGAAGTTTATGGGGGAGTATTCTCAAGAACACCTGCAAGGATGTGAAGGAGGCAGGATGTACAGAAAGAGAAGCTGTGTTAGAAGCCTCCACCAGTCACTCAGGAGCTCTGGAGGTTAGTTGGCCTTTCAGAGTTGTCCCAAATGGGAATAGGAGGCCAGGACCTTGATCCCTCATCAGTGGATGTACATGACCTCCAGGGAGGAGTGTAACTAGTGCCCGTTGGCCAAAAGCAATTCCCGTGGCATGATGAGTGGCTCAGTACTGAAGAGTCCCTCCGAAAGGTCCTTTAGAAGTGTGTAGTGATATCTGCAAGAAGGCTTTCTGCTTTTTGTTTTTGTTTTTTTTTAGATCAAGTCTTGCTTCTGTAGCCAAGGCTGCAGTGCAGTGGCACTCTCTTGGCTCACTGCAACCTCCGCCTCCAAGGTTCAAGCAATTCTCCTGCCTCAGCCTCCCATATGGCTGGAATTACAGGTGGCACCACCACACCTGGCTAATTTTTGTATTTTTAGCAGAGATGGGGTTTCACCATGTTGGCCAGGCTGGTCTCGAACTCCTGACTACAGGTGATCTGCCCACCTCGGCCTCCCAAAGTGATGGGATTGCAGGCATGAGCTACTGCGCCTCTGCTTTTAACTCTTCTGGCCTAGAAGTAACATTAACCAGAAATAATCACATGGCCCCAACCTAACGTTGAGAAAGTCTGAGGAATATGGGAAAGCACGTGTAATATTTGGTGAACACCAACTGTCTACTTAACGTCTTGGATATGAAGACTGATGACTCAATAATTCCAGAAATGTATAAGTTATTTCTTCAAATAGCACATCAAAACCATTTATATTTTCTCCTTCTGGAGAAATGTTCTCTGTGTCTCTTACTAGATTTTTCATATTTTCTATTACTCTCTCTGGACTGCATTCTGGGTACTTTCTTTGGATCTTTCAGTTGACTAATTTTCTCTTCAGACAGATTTAGTGTATTGTTTATTCCTTTGATGTATTTTAAATTTCAATTATTATTTTTTAATTTCTAAAAGTTATATTAGGCTCCTTTTTTTTTGAGACAGGGTCTTGCTCTGTCACCCAGGCTGGAGTGTTGTGGTGCAATCATGGCTCACTATAGCCTTAAACTCTTGGGCTTAAGTGATGCTCCTGCCTCAGCCTCCCCAGTAGCTGGGACTACAGCTCTGCTCCACCATACCCAGCTAATTTTTTTTTTTTTTAAATTTTGTAGAGATGAGAGTGTCTCACTGTGTGGCCTAGGTTGGTCTCAAACTCCTGGGCTCAAGCAATCCACCCACCACAGTCCCCCAAGTGTTGGCATTACAGGGTTGAGCCACTAAGCCCAGCCTGTTTTTTCAAATTGGCTTGTTTCCTGTTTATTTATTTAAATATATTAAACACAGTTATTTTATGTTTTAATATTTGTGCTTTGATCTCTGTCTCTGCCATCTACTGTTTCTGCTGTTTCTCACTCATGGTGTTTTATTTCCCTATGTGTGCATGCCTGTGTTAAAGTAGAAATCTGGCTGGATGCAGTGACTCACGCCTGTAATCCCAGCACTTTAGGAGGCAAGGCAGGTGGATCACCTGAGGTCAGGAGTTCAAAACCAGCCTGACCAACATGGCAAAACCCTGTATCTACTGAAAGTACAAGAATTAGCAGGGTGTGGTGGCATGTGCCTGTAATCCCAGCTACTCGAGAGACTGAGGCAGGAGAATAGCTTGAACTCAGGAGGTGGAGGTTGCAGTAAGCCAAGATCACGCCATTGCACTCCAGCCTGGGTGACAGAGCAAGACTCTGTCTCAAGAAAAAAAAAAAAAAGTAGAAATCCTTCAGAGAGGATTTGTGTTTGTTTTTGTAACTTACCTGAGGGAACTACAAAATGTTAACCTCTTTCTATTTGTAATCACTTTAATTTTTTCACTTGAGATTTCCTGGACCACAAAAGTAGTAGGGGCTTGGACCACAAACCTATATGAAGACTATTTGATGGTTATGAATTTTGGGAGAGATTTTTTTTTCAGAGAAACAATTTTCCTTATTGTCCTCCTCTGCCTGGTTGAATTTAGTTCACACTCACTTATCTTTAGACTCCCAGCTTTATTGGCAAAGTCTCCTATTAGATTCCCTGCATTTGATGGGCCTTGGGTTTCATCCCTTGTTTACAAAATCTGGCAGCAAAGACTCTGATGGTGAATGCAGCTTACCTCACAGGGTTCCTGGTTTCCCTCTGTTTTGGGGCTTTGTGACTTCTTTACTTTTGTGTCATTTTGCTGATATACTGGCTTATGATGCATACTCCAGACAGCATATTAATTGCATTAATCAGAAGGATCCTTCATAACATCTAATCGACCATCCTTTGGCCAGAACCGGAGTCCCCCAGTCATTCTTCCAGGTCCTTCCTTCATCCCCAGTGATTACTTCCTTCTGAAAACTTTCATGACCCTTAGCATTTCTATAAAACATGTCTGTAGCAATCCTTAGTTCCACTAGCTGGGTGCTGTGAAGCACACAGGGGTTTTGCAATTTAAGACTAGGGTTTGCATCTTGGTTCTGGTATTTATTATGACCTTGGAAACTTCGTCTCACTGAGCTTCTGTTTTCTTATTTGTAAAATGGGTCGACAGTCCCTACCTTGCCATGCTCTCATGATGATCAAATGAAACCAGACCTGCCCTTAATATATGCTTGAAGGGGTGGCCTGCCCCTCCACACCAGTGGGTGTTTCTCGTTAGGTGGAACGAGAGACTTTAGAAAAGAAATAAGACACAGAGACAAAGTATAGAGAAAGAAAAGCGGGGCCCAGGGGACGGGCGCTCAGCTTACAGAGGACCCACACCGCCCCGGTCTCTGAGTTCCCTTAGTATTTATTGATAATTATCTTTACCATTTCAAAGAAAAGGAAGTGGCAGGATAATAGGATCATTGTAGGTATAAAATTAGCAGTAAGACATAAGGATAAAGATCTCTGTGACATGAATAAGTTCAAAGGAAAATGCTGTGCCTTGATATGCATATGCAAACATTTCCATAAACCTTTTAGCAGCATTGCTCCAGCAAGTCCCACCTTATTCCTAAAGGCAGTTTTCTCCTTGCTCAGTAAACAAAGCACACAATGGGTTTTACACTGAGATGTTCCATTGCCCAGGGACGGGCAGGATTTTTAACCAGCAAGCTGCCTTCAGGTACTTGTTTAACAAAGACACATCCTTCACAGCCCAATATCCATTAAGCCTTGAGTCACCACAGCGCATGTCTCTTGCAAGGACAAGGTTGGGGGTAGGGTCACAGATTAACAGCATCTTAAATACAGAACCAAATGGAGTATCTTAAATCTACACAGTAACAGGCTGACCTCTCTTTCTTTTCCCCACATATGCTAAGTCTGAATAAGGAGGACAAATGCAGGCCATAGGCTATATGTCTAAATACTTAAAAGTTATAAATGAAGCCAACAGTTATATAAAGTGGTTCTATTCTACCTTAACAAATGCCCCTTTATTTTATTATTTATTTATTTATTTTGAGACAGAGTTTCACTCTTGTTGCCCAGGCTGGAGTGGAATGGCATGATCTTGGCTCACTGCAACCTCTGCCTTCTGGGATCAAGCAATTCTCCTGCCTCAGCGTCCTGAGTAGCTGGGATTACAGGCACCCACCACCATGCCCAGCTAATTTTTCGTGTTTTTAGTGCAGACAGAGTTTCATCAAGTTAGACATGATGGTCTGAATCTCCTGACCTCAGGTGATCCACCCACCTCGGCCTCCCAAAGTCCTGGGATTACAGGTGTGAACCACTGTGCCTGGGCTGACAAATGCCCCTTTATAAGGACAGAAAAAGGGAAACTTTGATTTTTATATAGCTAAAGTCAGCAAAATATGAAAAACAACTGAGTTTAATTATTATTGCACATGTCTAAATGTTACATTGATGAATTACTTATGTTTGAAAGAGTAATAAAACAAAAACATGCATAATTTATAAATTATTACGTGTGTTTATTCCATATAATTCATTTTACTTCTTCATTTCAGTAAAATTGAGTTATAGTATTGTAACCAACATTATCATATAATTTGTGTTCTATTGACAATGATGTTAAATTAAACCACTATTCCTGAGTCATTGTAGTTCTTAGTTTTGTTTCTTAAATTAATTTCATTTGGGAGAATCTTCTGCTGAGATTCTGAGGAGTGGAAAAATACTGAATATCAGAGGTCAGAAAAGTCAGGAAACTCCCCTTAATGCTAAAACAACAAGGTTATCTGGAAAGTCCCTAGCAGGGCAAGCAGCCGTTTGTGGTTTGGTCAAAGGGCAGGAACCAATGAACAACTGACTAATGTTTAACTTTAAATGTCAGCCAACTGTAAACCTACAACTGTAAAAATCCCCAGTGACTTTGTAACTTGCTGTAACTTGTTTGTGTCTGACTATAAAAGATGGCTGAACACCGAGCTCGGGGTCTCTCCCTAGGATCGGATACCTAGCTGGAGGGAACCGAGTTCAAACTCGAAATAAAGCGATCCCTGCCGCTTGGCTTTGTCTCTGGACTCTGGTGGTTGCTTTCGGGTCATCGCGGGTCTGGGCATTACATCTTGGGGGCTCGTCCGGGATTGCCCCTAAGCCCACCAGACCCCAGGCCAACGGGTCATCGCAAAAGTGAGTAAGCCGGCTCTGTTTATATGTTGTCTGTCTGCCTCTGAATAATCCCGCGGGGTCTGTATATGAGACTGATCTAGTCCTGGCGGACGCGCTATAGGACAGTCAGTGGAGGCCAGTGGGAGACGTCCTCCGGTACTCATCTGGGGCTCTGTATTCTGTGGCCCATCTGCTTCTGGTCGGGTCCTAGGCCCGAGACGCGCTAGCGATCAATATATCTTGGTTGTTGGAAGTTATCTGTTGCTCGCCCCTTACTAATTTACCTTGATTTACAGGAGCTTCAGAGCCAGTCCTGTACCAGGCACTAATATCCCTTACCACCCATATTCTATCAACAGGACTTCCTCGGAATGGGCAACTCCCAGACCACACCACTTTCTCTCCTTGTCAATAATTTTAAAGGTGTGAGAGCAAGGGGACATGATCTCAGTATAGAACTTAAAAAGGGAAAATTAATAACCCTCTGCCACTCTGAGTGGCCCACCTTCGGCGTAGGCTGGCCAGCCGAGGGAACTTTTTGCCTCCCCATTATCCTCCAGGTAAAATTAAGGGTTTTCCTGCCAGGTCGTTCGGGACACCCAGATCAGATCCCCTACATTTTAGTCTGGCAAGATCTGGTGGAAAATCCGCCCCCGTGGCTAGCTCCCTTTCTGCTGACCTCTGAACCCTGTAAAACCCTAGTCGCGCAACCAACTGGGACCACCAAAAGACCAAAAACTCCAACTGCCCACTTGCCCCCTGTGTTGCCTGACAGCCAGGACCTCGCATCCTTGGAACCCCCACCTTATCCTCCCCCTCCCAGACCCCATGCCCAAGCCCAACTGGCCGCACTCCCAGGAAGCCATGAGGGCCGAGAAGTGGCCGCGGCGCCAGGAGAAACTGAAAGTGAACATGGCTCGGGAGGGCCGACAGGGCGAACGCGCGGGCGTGTCCAGCATGAGGCAGCTCTGCAAGTTCCCAATTCCACTGTAGCACTCCCCTTAAGGGAAATAGGACCCCCCGATGACACAGGTAACCCTAGACTCCAGTATTGGCCATTCTCTACCAGTGACCTGTACAACTGGAAGACTCAGAATGCCCGGTTCTCTGATAACCCCAAGGACCTAACAGCCCTTCTAGATAGTGTCATGTTCACTCATCAGCCCACCTGGGATGACTGCCAACAGCTCCTCCGCATTCTGTTCACAACGGAGGAACGGGAGAGAATCCAGGTAGAGGCTAGAAAGTTGGTTCCTGGAGATGACGGTCAACCGACTGCAAACCCCGACCTCATTAATGCAGCATTTCCCTTGACCAGGCCAACGTGGGACTACAATACAGCAGAAGGTAGGGGAAAGCTCCTTGTTTATTGCCAGACTCTAATGGCGGGTCTCCGGGCTGCAGCTCGCAAGCCCACTAATTTGGCTAAGGTATATTCTGTTTTACAGGGAAAAACAGAAAGCCCCGCTGTTTATCTAGAAAGACTAATGGAAGCCTTTAGACAGTATACACCTATAGATCCAGAGGCACCTGAAAATCAGGCAGCAGTCGTTATGTCCTTTGTCAAGCAGATATTTAAAAAAAGCTACAAGAATTAGAAGATTTGGAGGGAAAACAGGTCCAGGACCTCCTTCGCATAGCACAGAGAGTTTACAACAACAGAGATGCTCCAGAGGAAAGATAAATTAGGGCCACTGAGAAAATGACCAAAGTCCTGGCGGTGGTCGTCCAAAAAGAACAACCACCGCCAGGAAGCACCCAATCCACGCGTGCCCCTAGGCGCAATCTGAGTAAAGACCAATGTGCATACTGTAAAGAAATTGGTCACTGGATAAAAGACTGCCCCAAAAAGAAACAGCGCCAGCCAGGCCAAGGACAATGGCAGCCCAAATCTATGCCGATACTAGTTACCCAAGATACAGACTAGGGGAGACGGGGTTCGGATCCCCTCCCTGAACCTAGGGTAACTTTACAAGTGGAGGGGTCCCCGGTCCAGTTCCTGGTCGATACCAGGGCACAGCATTCGGTCTTAGTCAAGCCCTATGGAAAGTTATCTTCCAACTCCTCCTGGTTCAAGGGGCCACAGGAACCAAGAAATATCCATGGACAACCCAGAGAGCAGTAAACTGGGAACCAGAAAGTGTCCCATAGCTTCCTGGTCATCCCTGACAGCCCTTGTCCCCTGTTGGGAGAGATCTGTTGACAAAAATGGGGGCACAAATCCATTTTCAACCAGAAGGGCCCAAAGTGACTGACTCCCAAAACAGGCCACTATCTGTTCTTACTGTAACTCTAGAGGATGAGTACCGGCTTCACCAGGAGTTAACGCCTCCTAACCAAAATATAGACTCCTGGCTCCAGAACTTCCCGGAGGCTTGGGCAGAAACAGGAGGACTAGGGCTAGCAAAGCACCATCCCGCCATTTTTGTTGGGCTTAAGCCCGGGATGGACCCTATTCGCGTGCGCCAATACCCAATGGCCCCGGAAGCCAAAGAGGGAATTATACCACACATCTGCCGACTCCTAGATCATGGAGTCCTACGCCCCTGCCACTCACCATGGAACACTCCGCTGCTACCAATACAAAAACCCAACAGTAAAGAATATAGGCCGGTACAAGACTTAAGAGAAGTCAATAAAAGGGTAATGGACATACACCCGACGGTGCCAAATCCATACACCCTCCTGAGTACCTTGAGTCCTGAAAATCAATGGTATACTGTTCTAGACCTAAAAGATGCTTTTTTTAGCCTGCCTTTAGCCCCTAAAAGCCAGGAAATTTTTGCCTTTGAGTGGACAGACTCTGAGAGAGGCATAAGTGGCCAACTGACGTGGACCAGACTGCCACAAGGATTCAAAAACTCCCCAACTCTGTTTGATGAAGCCCTCCACGAAGACTTGGGTGAGTACCGACGCCAACACCCCAGTATAACTCTCTTGCAGTATGTTGATGATCTCTTAATAGCGGCAACGTCCCCAGAGGCCTGCATCCAAGGAACCAAAGACCTCCTGAAAACATTGGGAAACCTGGGTTATCGAGCCTCAGCTAAAAAGGCCCAGATCTGCAGGCCAGAGGTAACCTACTTGGGGTATCTACTTAGAGGGGGACAGCGCTGGCTAACAAATGCTCGAAAAGAAACTGTCCTACAGATCCCCAGACCGCAGTCAACACGACAGGTAAGAGAGTTCCTGGGATCTGCAGGGTTCTGCAGACTCTGGATACCTGGCTTCGCTGAACTGGCAAAACCCCTCTATCAGGCTACCAAAGAGCAGCAGCCCTTCAATTGGACTGAAGAGGCTGAGCAAGCTTTCCAGCAAATCAAAACTGCTCTGCTCTCGGCCCCCACGCTGGGTCTTCTGGATGTCTCTAAGCCTTTCCACTTATACGTGGACGAAAGCTGGGGCATAGCGAAAGCAGTATTAACTCAAAATTTAGGTCCCTGGCGCAGACCAGTTGCATACCTCTCAAAGAGACTGGACCCGGTAGCTACAGGATGGCCTCCTTGCCTCCGGATGATTGCTGCAACAGCCCTGATGGTCAAAGACGCTAACAAACTGGCCATGGGCCAAGAATTACAAGTCACCACCCCTCATGCTGTCGAAGGCATCCTCCGACAACCCCCTGACCGATGGCTCAGCAATGCTCGGCTTACCCATTATCAAGGGCTGTTACTAAACCCCCTCAGAATAACATTTAAGCCCCCGACAACCCTAAACCCAGCATCATTGCTGCCAGACCCAGACTTAAGTAAGCCGCTCCACAACTGTGCTGAAATACTAGCCCAGGTACATGGAGTCAGAGAAGACCTCCAGGACCGACCGCCACCAGACCTCACCTGGTTCACTGACGGAAGCAGCTTCCTTCACCAAGGACAGAGGTATGCGGGGGCGGCGGTAACCTCAGAGACTGAGATAGTTTGGGCTGAGCCTTTACCTCCAGGAACATCGGCTCAAAAGGCTGAGTTAATAGCCTTGGCACAAGCCCTGAAACTAGGCAAAGACCGTAAACTGACAATATATACTGACAGCCGGTATGCATTTGCCACTGCCCACATACATGGGGCTATATACAGAGAGAGAGGGGGCTTCTCACAGCTGAAGGAAAAGACATTAAAAATAAAGAAGAAATCTTAAATCTTCTGGCTGCCCTTTGGGAACCCAAAAAGCTGGCTATCGTCCACTGTCCGGGACATCAAAAAGCCACTAACCAGTCACTCAAGGAAACAACCTGGCTGACCAGACTGCAAAAGACGTGGCTAAAACCACTCCTCAGCTGCTGGCCCTCCAGCTGCCTGATCCCGGGCCCAGAGAATTGCCCTTTCACCCAGAATACTCAGAAGAAGACCTCCAGTGGATAAGTAAACTCCCCGGAACACAGGTCAGTAATCAGTGGTGGAAAGATTCTAACAACAATACCATTCTTCCGGACAGGTCGGGGCAGCGAGTAATAGCACAAATCCACTGAAGCACTCATCTGGGCCCGCAGCGGATGTTAGATTTGATTCAACATGCTGGACTAAAAATTAAAAACGCCCCTGAAAAAGTAGACGCCACGGTTAAAAACTGTGTAGTATGTCAACTCAATAACGCCAGTCACGGGACCCAGACCACGGGAAAAAGACACAGGGGAGATAGACCTGGTATATATTGGGAATTGACTTTTCTGAAATAAAGCCAGGAAAATATGGATACAAATATTTACTAGTTTTTATAGATGCATTCTCAGGATGGGCAGAAGCTTTTCCGACAAAAAAAGAAACTGCACAGATTGTGGCCAAAAAGATCCTAGAAGAAATCCTGTCCAGGTACGGCTTTCCAGTCATGATAGGGTCGGATAATGGGCCGGCCTTCACCGCAAAGGTCAGTCAGGGACTGGCTTCCATCCTTGGGGCTAATTGGAAACTACATTGTGCTTATCGACCCCAAAGCTCAGGTCAGGTAGAAAGAATGAATAGAACATTAAAAGAGACCCTAACTAAATTGACCATGGAGACTGGCGCTAACTGGGTAGTCCTCCTCCCCTACGCTCTGTTCTGGGCACGTAACTCTCCTTATAAACTAGGACTTACCCCTTATGAAATAATGTATGGCAAACCACCCCCTATCCTCCCTAACCTTAAAGACAATCTCCTCAAAGCTGACACAGATAATGGTCTTGAACTTTTGTTCTCCTTACAAGCCCTACAGAGAGTTCATGAGGAAGTCTGGCCCAAGCTAAAAGAACTATATGAAGCTGGGCCTCCACCCATTCCACATCAATACAAACCGGGAGACTGGGTCCTCGTCAAGCGCCACTGACAAGAAACCCTGGAACCCTGGTGGAAAGGACCATTCCAGGTGATCCTGACTATGCCTACGGCCCTCAAAGTGGAAGGCATCGCCGCCTGGATTCATCACACCCACACTAAGCCTATAGACCCGCTCTCAGACCTTGTTACATCCTCGACAGGAGAGGCAGCAACCTGGACAGTTGACCGGACCAAAGAAAACCCTCTAAAACTTGTTCTACGCCATCAGCAACCTAAACTGTAACTATGACACCTACCTCCTTTATAACTCTTCTACTCTTATGGATCCCTTGTGGGGAGACCCAGGCAAACCCGGCAACATCCCCTTTCGCTTGGCGTTTCTTCCTGACTGAGAACTGGACCAATTATGCTCAGACAGAACAAAAGGGCTCTGTATTAGGCACTGCTGACTGTCCCCCTGGGGGCTGTAACACTCCCATCCATCTAAATTTCACTGATTTTAAACACCAGCCAGGAAAAGCAGCACCCGCAATTTGTTTCCTCTTTGACCAAACACTCTCTTATTGTAATAACTCATGGGTAGAACAAAGTGTCGGCTGTCCATATAGGTCCTGCAAAATCCACACCGTTAAAATCTTAAAAACTTCTGAGTCCCTATCCAGTCAAATGTGGCAGTCACACAATTTCTTTAAAACCACATCAGGCTACACCTGGGTTATCTGGGACCCCTGGGACTCCCGCTGGACTTCCCAGCAAAAAGGGGCTATGTACTTGACTTCAGGAACTACCTGGCCTAGTAGCCGTCTCTTTCTCTGGCGTTCCCTTGTTCAGATCCAGACCACCCTACACGCGGCTATACAGAACCAGGAAAGGGAATTAAATGTCCAGCTTTCAACTTTAACTCCTACCCGCCCCTTTTCCTGGTTATCCCTATTAAGAGAAGGGTTAGAAATCGCAAACGCCACTGGCCTAGGCAATCTCTCTGCATGCTTCTTCTGCGCGGCTCTAGGGCGACCGCCGTTAACCGCAGTTCCACTTCCAGGCCCGTCTAAGGCTTCTCTCAGCCTAAACCCTAACAATAGCCACATACCACCCCCAATCCCTGACGTCCCCTTGTTCCTAAACCCTGGACAGACACAAGTTTCCTTTTGTTATTCAAATGCTGGCACTACCCTCTGTAATACAACTTCCACTCCCAACTCAACCCTCTTTGCCCCTCCTGGTTCTTTCTTCTGGTGCAATGGGACCCTATATAAGAACCTTTCCACTCAGGCCACTATAACCCTACTGTGTCTCCCTGTCACGCTAGTCCCCCAACTAACCTTGCGCACCCCTGCAGAATTTTCCAGGTGGGACTCCGCCCCTTTCCCTAGACCAAAACGAGCTATATTCCTCCCCTTAGTAGCCGGAGTCTCACTCACCACGTCCTTAGTTGCTGCAGGACTAGCCGGGGGAGCTTTAGGCCACTCCCTTATCAGCACTGCAAAACTCTCTCATCAATTCTCCATAGCTATGGAAGCTTCTGCCGAATCCCTTGCCTCATTACAGAGACAATTGACTTCCCTTGCCCAAGTTACTTTACAAAACCGCCATGCACTAGACCTGTTAACGGCCGAAAAAGGAGGGACCTGTCTTTTCCTCAGAGAAGATTGTTGTTTCTACATAAATGAATCTGGACTCGTAGAAACACGAGTTCAACAACTACATAAACTCAGCCTAGAATTGCAGAAACAACAATTCACCTCTGCTGCCAACAGCTGGTGGAATTCCTCCATGTACTCCCTTCTAGTGCCCCTCATAGGACCATTCATAAGTATACTTCTCTTACTCACTATAGGACCATGTATAATAAACAGATTAACAAACTTTGTAAAAGAAAGACTCAACACTGTCCAGCTTATGGTCCTGAGAGCCCAGTACCAACCTGTACTCACTGAGACTTCCGAGTCAGACATATAAGACCCAAGATTGGCTCTCAAGATACTAGAGAGAGGGGGGAATGAGGAGTGGAAAAATACTGAATATCAGAGGTCAGAAAAGTCAGGAAACTCCCCTTAATGCTAAAACAACAAGGTTATCTGGAAAGTCCCTAGCAGGGCAAGCGGCCGTTTGTGGTTTGGTCAAAGGGCGGGAACCAATGAACAACTGACTAATGTTTAACTTTAAATGTCAGCCAATCGTAAACCTACAACTGTAAAAATCCCCAGTGACTCTGTAACTTGCTGTAACTTGTTTGTGTCTGACTATAAAAGACGGCTGAACACCGAGCTCGGGGTCTCTCCCTAGGATCGGATACCTAGCTGGAGGGAACCAAGTTCGAACTCGAAATAAAGTGATCCCTGCCGCTTGGCTTTGTCTCTGGATTCTGGTGGTTGCTTTCGGGTCATCGCGGGTCTGGGCATTACAATTCCATTCAGTTTTATTGAGGTAGAACAGCTGGAATTACTAAAAAAAAAAAAAAAAAAAGAAATCTTAAGGCCACATTTTGAATCAGAAATGAATTATAAGTTTTTTTTTTTAAATTGAAGCCAGTTTGAGCAAGAAAACTATAAATTTTTCATATAAAGTTCAAACATTGTAATGAGGCTGCAGCATATGATAATTATATTAAGCAGACAAATTATTAAATATTTTAATTCCATATAGATTACCATCTCATCTTGTTATCTTTACTCTCTCAAAGTAATGTCTAGATTAGTATTCATCTATTTTATTAAGAACAATATAAAGGGATAGTATAAAGAAAACTGAAAACAGTAGGCCTTTACTCAGTCAAAATTATACCTTAGTCTACACTGTCCAGAGAAATAATCCCTACAGAAATTAATTTCAGGATGATCTGTATGTGAATCTTCTCTTTCATCGTCTGGAGACATTTTTGTTTCCTTTTTTGGATTTTATCTTATTGGAATGTCACATTTATTATGTATTTTATGTGTGACTCCTTTGGTTTAGAAAAGTCCTATACATATTTAAAATAATAAATATGTATTTTTAATCCCTTTAAAAATGAAATAGCCAGGTCTAGATTTTTTTGTAGGCTTTTGCTAACATATCTCATAACAAATATCAGTTGAGAGCTCAAATTCAAAATTAATGTTATTTCCCACTAAAAATCGAATATTCTGTTACACTGATTTCTTCCCATCATCCTATATCTTACCTAAATTAAATCTAAGTGTTTAACAGCACAGATTTGTTATTCCCATTATGTGAATGAGAGTAGTTAAGGTCAAATTTGGTATGTATTTCAGCAAGATGTCCCATTTGGGAGACGATTCAGAGAATGTCATGTATAATCTTTGAACTATTCCGTAGAAAATCTAATTGAGAGCCCAATCAATTTTAGTAAGCAATTCAAACCATGCGCTACCATACCCAGCACTAAGAATACTTTTAAAGCCGCCTTACATGTTTGGCCAGAAGAAATTTACCATCGTCTTCTGTCAATAGTGTGCTGTATGTACAAAAAGCATTCTTGGCCAGGCACAGTGGCTCATGCCTGTAATCCCAGCTCTTTGGGAAACCAGTGCAGGTGGATCACTTGAGGTCGGGAGTTCGAGACCAGCCTGGCCAACACGGTGAAACCCTGTCTCTACTAAAAATACAAAATTCGCTGGGCATGGTAGCACATGCCTGTAATCCCAGCTACTCGGGAGGCTGAGGCAGGAGAATCACTTGCATTCAGGAGACATAGGTTGCAGTGAGCCAAGATCATGCCACTGCACTGCAGCCTGGGCGACAGAGTGAGACTGTCTCAAAAACAAAACAAAAAGCATTCTTTTGCTTGACTGAATATTGGACACATTATTTTTTGAAAACCATCACACCACTGTTGTAAGTTGGCATTTTGCTGTAATTATTTCATACCAACAATGGCTGGTTATTAATTCAGCCTATTTAAAGTTCTAGTAATTGCATGTGTGTTGTGTATAAGCGATGTTTTATGTTCTTTTAATTGAGAGTACAATCAATTCTCCTAGTAAGCAATGCAAACCACGTGCCACCATACTCAGCACTAAGAATACTTCTGGATTTGTGGTCAAATTCTGACCTTGCATTAGTTTTCTGTTGCTGCTGTAACAAATTACCACAAACTTAGTGGCTCAAAAAACAAACAAACGAATATATGATCTTACATGTAGGTTACAAGTCTGACATGGGGCTCACTGGGTAAAATCTAGATTTTGGTGGATGTTGTTGGGGAGAATCTGTTTCCTTACCTTTCTAGCTCCTAGAGGCTGCCTGCTCTCCTTGGCTCCTGGCCCCTTCCTCCATCTTCACATCAGCAATGTTGCATCTCTCTGACCTTATTCTGTAGTCACTTTTTCCTCTAAGTCTCTTCTTCTGCCTTCATCTTCCATTTTTAAGGACCTTTTGATTATACTGGGCCCACCTCGGAACCAGAGAATCTCCTTAATTTAAGGTCAGTGTATTAGCAACTTCAATTTCACCTGGGACGTTACTGCCCCTTTGCTGTGTAACCTAACATATTCACTGGTTCTGGCAATTACGATATGAACATCTTTGGTGAGCCATTATTCTGCCTACTGCAGACTTAGCAACCATGTTATACTATTATCACAAGCTTGCCCATGGCAGCTTTGGAAATCAATGCCTAAAACTGAAAATAGTTTTTCTACTTCTTAAATCAAAGACTGCATTTTTACAACAAATGTAAAACCGATGGAATTGCTCTGTTAGTTCAACTTTCTTACTTTCTTCTGCTGTAGATCAATACTGTCTATAATGCTAGTCATTCAATAGGACTTTTCTTCCCTAGTACACACTACCTGAGTCCTATTTACTTTTCTTTTCTTGAGACAGAGTCTCACTTTGTTGACTAGACTGGAGTGCAATGGCATGATCTCAGCTCACTGCAACCTCTGCCTCCCAGGTTCGAGTGATTCTACTGCTTCAGCCCCCAGAGTAACTGGGACTACAGGCATGTGCTACCATGTCCAACTAATTTTTGTAGTTTCAGTAGAGACGGGATTTCACCATGTTGGCCAGGCTGGTCTCGAACTCCTGACCTCAAGTGATCTGCCCACCTCAGTCTCCCAAAGTGCTGAGATTACAGGTGTGAGCCACCATGCCCAGTGCTATTTACTTTTTAAAAACATTTTGTGTATCATTTTTTAACTTTATTGTCCATTAAATTATTAATATCCTTTTGTTCCTCCATCTCTGATATTGATCATTTATTTCATTACTTTTTATCCATCTTACATGTTCAGCCAGAAGAGACTTACCATTGTCTTCTGTAAATATTGCACTGCATGTACAAAAAGCATTCTTATGCTTGACTGAATATTGGACATGTTGTTTTTTTAAAAAACATCACAGCAGTGTTGTAAATTGGCATTTTCCTGTAATTGTTTCATACCAACAATGGTTGGCTATTAATTCAGCCTCTTTAAAGTTCTAGTAATTGCATGTGTGTGGTGTGCAATTGTTGTTTTATGCTTTTTTAATTGAGAGCCTAAGTATTTCTGTTCTGCAGGAACTAAGCATGGTCCTGCAAGTGACGTGGCATACTGTCCAACCTAGAGCCTGGTGCACCGCAGGTACCCAGCAAATGATAGGTTATAACTGCTGCAGCAAGGCCGGACACGGTGGCTCACACCTGTAATCCCAACACTTTGGGAGGCCAAGGCGGGTGGATCACATGAGGTCAGGGGTTCGAGATCAGACTGACCAACATGTTGAAACCTTGTCTCTACTAAAAATACAAAAATTTAGCTGATCATGGTGGCAGGCGCCTGTAATCCCAGCTACTCGGGAGGCTGAAGCACGAGAATCACTTGAACCAGGAGGCAGAGCTTGCAGGGAGCCGAGATCATGCCACTGCACTCCAGCCTGGGCAACAGAGTGAGACTCTGTCTCAATAATAATAATAATAATAAGAATAATTGCTGCAGCAATGCATGGCCTCCCCCTTTTCCCTCTCATTCTTCCCCTGCCCTCTGCCAGCAAACACCTCATCAGACTCCCCACTGGCCTCTAACTATTCCCTGTCCTGACTTTCCCTGTCACCATGTCCCTCTTACGTAGAGGGAACTTCCTCTTCTGTAGAGAACTGGATTCTGGACAGGAAGGTGACAGCACGATGCTAGGGTGGGAGTCTGGCTTTGAAGCCAGAGGCAGTTGCAGCATCAGCAGGCCCTGGGAGCTAGTTAGAACTGCAGACTCTCACCCCAGCCACCACACTGCAGTAAGGTGCCCAGGTGCTCTGCACACACTAGAAGAAAGTTTGAGAGGCACTGGCTTGCACAACCTCACCGGTTGTATTAGTTTGCTAGGGCTGCCACAACAAAATATCACAGACTGAGTGGTCTAAACAACAGAAAGTGATTTTCTCACAGTTCTGGAGACTGAAAGGTATTCAAGATCAAGGTTTGGACAGGGGCGAAGCCTCTCTCCTTGGCTCACAGATGGCCACTCTCTTGCTGCCTCTGCACAAGGTCACCACTCCATGGGCGCTCATCCCTGGTGTCTCTCTGTGAATTCAAATGTCCTCTTCTTGTGAGGGACACCAGGCAGACTGGATTAGGACCCACTCTAATGGCTTCTTGAAAGACCTTATCTCTGAATGCAGTTGCATCTGAGGTCCTGGGGGTTAGGACTTGAACTTAACAGATGAATTTTGGGAGGGACACAGTTCCCTCCGAGATTTAGTTCATAATGGCACTTTAAAGAAGAAGAATCTAAGGCTCAGAGAAGTATGTCACAGTCCAAAATCACAGTACAGGCCAGGGGATAAGGGTTTTATCTCTTGACAGAGCCCTCCCCAGGGGAAGCAATGAAGGACAGTGCACAAGAGGGCAGGGAATGGAGTCTGCTGTCTGCATTTAGGTTTCAGCTTTGCTTCTGTTACTTTTGAGAACTTGAGTAAGTGCCCTAACCTCTCCAGGCCTCAGTTTCCTTTTCTGTGAAATGGGGACAATAAAAGGCTCTTCCAAGCTGGTTGTGAGGATTCAGTGAGCAGGAATGACAGAATTCATGTGAATAGCGCCTGAGGCCCCCTGATCCCACTCTGCTTCTTCTCTTTCCCTGCTATCAAAATCTGCCCTTATTTACAGCTGGCCAAAAATGCCCAATTATTTTCTCCAGGTGGTTTGCAGTTTAATAGCTAGAAAAACCAAAAGCTTTTAACTGTCACGGTGGAATTGTAGGCATCGGCTAGCAGGTGCATGCAAGTCTTGGCCATGCAAGAAGACTTTCCTCGATGCTGAGCCTGAGGCAGGAACTGAAAGGGAAAGCTTGCTGATGTGCCCTTCCGCTCCTAGTTCCTGGAGGTTCTCACTTCTAAATAATAGGCTGCATATGATTTGATTTCATTTCACTCTAAATTGCTCAGCCTGCAACTAGGGGTGCAAGGTGGAGTCCTACAAATCAATTCTGCTGTGCAAATAAGCAGGCACTTGCTTACTTGGGGGCGCTTAGACATGAGGCCAAGCTACGAAGTGTTGAAGAAATGATTGCAGTTTTCCTTTGGGGTCAAACTGGGTTTGGAATACAAAATTGTTTTCAAATATTTAGTTTGTCCTTTCAATGTATGTACCCTGCGTTCTATGAAGGTCTGCTCTAGGCAAAGCACTTTGCTAAGGCTAGAGTGGGAAGACGGAGAGAATGTTTCTCCTTTCCTGTGCTCACAGGAGCTCAGGGCAGGAGTGCAACTAAGAACTAGTAATGGGGCTTGATAGACAGAGGTTCAAGTTGGGGAGGGCAGGGACAGGTCAGTCTTCTTAGTTTAAGCTGGAACATCACTGTCCTGGGACAGAGGGACTCCTTTTACTATACTTTATCCATCCATTTATTTTTTTGGAAAGGCTGCTTTAAATCCTGCCCCTATTGCATGGCCAGTATTGGCTTCCCATCCTTTTCTGGGGTCAGCATAGCAGGTCAGATTGAGGCAGGTTTTTTTAATCTGGGCCCAGCCCCGGCTTTGGTGGCAAAATATCCTCCCCAGGTCTGGGGCCAGATTCCTAAATGAGGTCAAGTTGTCCAGTGTATGGATTTCCCTTCTGTTCCCCCGCTGGCTTTTGACGACATCAGTCCCCCCAGTTTTGCCTGCTGGAATGCCGGGATCCACAGAGAGAAGAGAAGTAGTCACAGACTGTGAGTGACCTTTTCCTCCAGCTTCTGTTTAGCCACTGCCGCTGTGGCTGTCACAGGGTCTGTGCTCTCCTGCAGCCCTGTCCGGCCTCCTCCCTGCAGGCCACCGTCCCCACATTCCCGGTGCTCTGAAATGTTTCTGCTCTCACTGGCCCCTTGTCACAAAGTCTCTTGGTTTATTGGATCTGCTAGTCTAATTCATATGAAGGAATAAATAATGATTAATGGAGTCTGCATTGTAACCAGTGGCCAGTGCTTTAATAAATAATTATAAAACAACGACTTAAAAAGAAGAGAGAAAGAAGCTTGAAAGGTAGAAGGATAGACCCAGTGTGGAGCTCCTGGGAGCTGTTATTTCTGCTAGAAGGCTTTCTGAGTCCCGCCAAGCACATGCCGTCCTCCTCCACAGGGATCAAAGGCTGAAGGCCATTGGCCTATTTGCCTCCTTGTCATCAGCCTTGGTGGGGTGGAAATCTGCAACTCAAGATTCCTGCTGCCCATTATAGAAATCTGTCCACCTTAAACCGGGGCGTCAGTAGCATTGAATGGTGAATCAAAAACTGGAACAAATCGCTTTAATTACCTAAGACCCAAACCGAATTCATAGTATTTCTTCATTGGACCATGAGCCAACTTCATTATATCCCCTCCCTCTAGTTGACCAGTTTAACCCAGAACTGAACTAAGAGTTCTCTAAAACTTGGAGCTACTGCTGGAGGGAATGTTCCGACCATTCAGCTAGCCAAGCCCTCTCATTTTACACAGAGGCCCTGAGAGCTGTGACCCAGGCCTCAGCTTCACTTTTATCAAAGCCACATGATGCCTTGGGGGCCCAGATTTGACTCATTACTCTGGCAGCCCCTCACCTTCTGCACTGTTCCATGTGACTGCTTGACTTGGAACCCCAAGAAATAGCACAAGGCTGGGCACAATGGCTCATACCTCTAATCCCAGCACTTTAGGAGGCCAAGATGGGAGAATCACTTGAGCCCAGGAATTCAAGATGAGTCTGGGCATCATAGTGAGACCTTGTCTTTGCAAAAAATAAAAAATTAGGCTGGGCATGGTAGCTCACACCGGTAATCCCAGCACTTTGGGAGGTCGAGGTGGGTGGATCACTTAAAGTCAGGAGTTCGAGACCAGTCTGGGCAACATGATGAAACCCCATCTCTACTAGTAATATAAAAAATTAGCCGGGGGTTGTGGCATGCACTTGTAGTCCCAGCTACTCGAGGGGCTGAGGCAGGAGAATTGCTTGAACCTGGGAAGCAGAGGTTTCAGTGAGCTGAGATCACACCACTGCACTCCAGCCTGGGCAACAAAGTGAGACTCCGTCTCAAAAAAAATAAAAAAATAAAATTAGCTGACCATGGTGGCACTCCTGTAGTTCCAGCTACTCAGGTGGCTAAGGTGGGAGGATCATTTGAACCCCAGGAGTTTGAGGCTGCAGTAAGCCATGATTGCACCACTGCACTCCAGCCTAGGCTTCAGATCAAGACCCTGTCTCAAAAAAAAAAAAAAAAAAAAAAATAGATAGCACAAACTCTGGTATTATATATTGTACATTTTTTTTTTTTTTTTTGAGGCAGTGTCTCGCTCTGTCGCCCGGACTGGAGTGCAGTGGCCGGATCTCAGCTCACTGCAAGCTCCGCCTCCCGGTTCACGCCATTCTCCTGCCTCAGCCTCCCGAGCAGCTGGGACTACAGGCGCCCGCCACCTCGCCCAGCTAGTTTTTTGTATTTTTAGTAGAGACGGGGTTTCACCGTGTTAGACAGGATGGTCTCGATCTCCTGACCTCGTGATCCGCCCGTCTCGGCCTCCCAAAGTGCTGGGATTACAGGCTTGAGCCACCGCGCCCGGCCTGTACATTTTTTTAACAGAGAACCTCTCTTATACTAAGAAGTTGGCACCCCAAATGAGAAATGGGTGGCTAGATTGAAGTTCCTCTAGCCTTCCCCTCACAGCCCTAGAAATTCAAAGGAGAGGCTTTGCAACTTATTGTGACCTGATTTAGGTTATGATTACTAACATTATCATTGTTATTATTTGCTTCAATTACCCTACTCATTTATAATTTATGTTTCAAAGGGTATGGCAACACTTATCTAAATCAGTGGTCCTTACCTGGGGGCCACTTTAGCCCCCAGGGGACATCTGGCAATATCTGGAGACATTTCTGTTTGTCACAACTTGGGGGTTAGGGTGCCGACAGTGTGAGCTAGTGGCGTTTAGCAGATAGAGGCCATGGATGCTGTGAAAGGACGCACAGGTTGGCCCCCACAACAAACAATGATCTAGCCCAAAGTGTCAATAGTGTCAAAATTGAGAACCCTTGGTCTAAATCAACAGAGAAGGGGAAAACAGGTCTCCTTTCATCCTACTACCTCAACAAATTAAACACTACTTTTCTATGTTCCTCCCAGCCTCTGCCCCACGGTGTAAACTTCAATTTCCCAAGCTCTTCTAACCATGGCAGGAATACAGTTTAAATTCCACGTTTCTTCACTTCTTATTGCATCCTGGGCTGTTGTCCCTCTGGCCTCATTATCTTCTCACCACTTTTAGTGGATGTAATACAATACTCCAGGCAGGTCGATACCCCATATTTCACCTGATCAGTCCAGGTTTCTCAGTGGGGGTGTTTTTTGGGGGGGACTTGCCAAATGGGCTGCATGGGAGTGGCAGTGGCTTGAGTAGCCCTGCTGTGGGCAGCCACCTCCTCTTCCTGCAGCCCAGGCATCAGCATCATGGTCCTCATCATCAAAAGCCCTTTATGAAGCACCTTGGTGAATATATCCTGGCACCGGGGACATCTTCTGCAGAGTTCTTCCCACCAGCCCCTGACATGCAGGGCTTGCTGGCTCAGACAGACAGCATCTATGTCAGCTCACCAAAACGGCATCCAAAAACCGGGCTGTAGGCCCCAGGCAGAGGGGTACGAAAACGGATTCTTAGGCAAGATTCATGCCAAGAGTAAGTACGCCAGGGAATGCAAAGACAGGCTGGATTCCCAAAGGGAGCCTGGCCCTTGAATTCCCTCCTCCAGCTGGCTGGAGGCTTCTTGGAGGATGTGGGATTTTAGAAGCTACTGTGAGGGAAGGAGAGAGTGAGGGGAACAGCTTAACCGGTCAAGGACTTGGGGTCAAGCATTCCAGGCACACAGTGCAAGGCCTGGAAGATGTCTCTCCAGAGACCTTCGTGCTGCCCTCCTGTCTCACCTCAGTGTCCTTTTCCTTTTGCCTCTGCAGGTGTTCCATGAGCAAGGCATCCTCTTCGGCTACCGCCATCCACAGAGTTCTGCCACTGCCTGCATCCTCAGCCTTTTCCAAATGACCAATGAGACTCTCAACATTTGGACTCACTTGCTGCCCTTCTGGTACCTTCTGGCCCCCTTGACCGGCCTGTCTCCTTCAGAAGCCCTGGAGACGAGGGTGTCTTAACACAGCTAGTGTTGAGATGGCTGAGATTCTGTGCTGGGGTTGGGGGATCCCCCATGGGTACACGTGGGTGAAGGGGGTGTGTGACAGAGGAAAGAGACATTGAGTGTGCCACTGGAATGACCTTTAAGGCATGGACTGGGGTAGGATTTGAGGGGAAATCCCAAAAGTGCCTCAGTCCTTCCCGGCTCCCTGCTCTCGTGCCCGATATGATAGCATTTACCTTCATCTTCTTCAGTCTTGGAGACTTCCCAGGTTTTTCAGGAGCCTTGGTTAAAATGTCACTAGTTTGAGGAAGTCAACCTCTCTGAGCCTCACATTTTCCTACCTGCAAAGTAGGAGTGATGGTCCGCACCTCCCCAAGGGTTGCTGTGAGAAAGGAGAAAGGAGGAGAAAACATTGGCAGAGGCACCTGGCACAGAGCTCTGGGTGTTCCGTCATCATTCTGGGAACCATGGCAACTGGGAGGCACTTCATCTGGCAGCCTGTAGGTGGAGCCAGCTAAGAGCAAAGCTCTGGGAAGCCTGTGCGCAGAAATGGGAGTTGCCAGGGAAGCGCCTAAGAGGGGCCTTGCTGAGAAAGGTGCGGGATGAAGGCCAATGTCACACACTGCACATCTTTGCTTAATGAATGGAGGATGGAGACAGGGTCAAAGCACCAAATCACAGTGGATCTGAGCTGGAAGAACTCAGAGGCCATTCAAGCCACTGTCCCACTCAGACCACCATTGGTCAATGTAGACACAGCCGAGAGAAGGGGTGGCTTCCTTATGTCAGGCAGGGGCGCTGTGTCACAGGCTGGTCACTGGACTCCCTCTAGTCATGGTGAGAAGAGATTAGGAGTGTGCCATGCGTGCAGATGGGCCCAGGCTCCCCGCATGGGAGCAGCCAGCCCGACTAAAAATCAGAAGACAGACCCGGGGCCAAAATGCAGGGGCAGGCTGTTTGGTTCCAGCAGCCAGCTCAGTGGAGAGAGGAGAGAGCTCAGTCTGGTGTGGACTAGGGTGATCTGTAAAGGGGCGTGGCAACCCTGGGCCTGCGGACTGGGCAGGGGTGGCAGCACAGCCCTGCTTCAGGGGCCATTTGTCATTTTTAAAAGTATACATGCTTATAAATTATTACCCTTCAGAAGGGAATAGAGTCAGGCTCTGCCACTGGCCCCAGTTCTCCTCCCTGGAGTGGTCAGGGGGACCTGCTTCCTGTGTGTCCTTCTGCAGCTTTTCTGGGGACTCAGGAGCATCTGTGCTGTGAGTGTCCCCAGCATCTGCCTCTTTCCCCGCTGCCCTCCCCTTACTTCCCTCCCTTGGAGATCTCACTCTGTCAGCATCTGCAATCTGCATGTCTCCTGGACTTTGGAACATCTGCCTGGTGTTCCATTTTCTGGATGAATCATGGTTGATTTAGCTGTTTTGAGATTTGAGCTGCTAAAAGGCTACCGGCCTGTCCATCCCTGCTTGTGGGTCTTGTGCTGCATGCATGGATCCCTGTAGGGTGATTTTTTTTGCTATTTTACAGCTGAGCCAAGCTGGGTGAGCCGCACCCCCCTCACCCCCAGCACTGCCTATGCACCTCTACACTATGCCAGACTCTCAGAGATGATCCTGACTGAGCAACAGAGAGTAGCAGGAAGGACTTGGGAAGGTCTGGATCAAGATGCCCTAGGGAAATGGGACCACCAAAACATTGAAATGACTGAAGGATACGTTGAGAGAAACAGCAAATAGCTTAAGCTTTACTTCTGCTGGGACAAAAATGAAAAGACCACAAGTGTAGCTGGAAGGATTTAGCAACGCTCCTTCAGCTCCTGTATATGAAAAATTTTGTAGAATCTCCTTCCTTGGAGGAGTTAGTGGGAAAGGGAGCCAGTTCTCTAGGTGTGGTTTGTGGAAGTGAGGTGTTCTGCAGGCGGGACCTCATGTGTGGATTGCAGGTCAGGCAGATCTGGTGAAGAATTGTGAAGTGTCTCTGCATAGAGATCTAGGCTCTGCTGAGAGTCAGCTGTGGGACTAGCTATTCAGAAAAGTGATTGTACTCTTAGTGGAGGAACAGTGTGGAGGAGGAGGGAGAAAATAGTCCTCTTGTCCTCTGGGCTTGCAAGGTTCCACCTGGGGCATTGTTTCTATTTGAGGAGACTTCCTACAAGAGGGACATAGATAAACTACATGGAGCAAGGACAAACCACAAGGATGGTGGTAACGCCAAATTTAGATCCTGCAAGGAATGGCTGAAGGAACTGGGGTTATTTAATGTGAAGTTCAAGGAGGTGGGAGGGAGTTAGAAAGACTGCCTTAAAATATTTGATAGGTGGCCGGGTGCAGTGGCTCACACCTGTAATCCCAGCACTTTGGGAGGCCGAGGTGGGCAGATCATGAGGTCAGGAGATCGAGACCATCCTGGCCAACATGGTGAAACCTTGTCTCTACTAAAAATACAAAAATTAGCCAGATGTGGTGGTGGGCCCCTGTAGTCCCAGCTACTCGAGAGGCTGAGGCAGGAGAATCACGTGAGCCCAGGAGACAGAGGTTGCAGTGAGCCAAGATCGTGCCACTGCACTCCAGCCTAGAGACAGAGCAAGACTCCATCTCAAAAAAACAAAACAAAACAAAACAAAAAAACAAACACACACACACACACACACACACCACACACACACACACATATGTTAAGCTTGTTTTCTATGATCCTGGTGGAGGGAACTAGGCCAATCAAATGGAGATAGATACAAGGAGGATAGATTTGAGCCAATGAAGGAGAACTTTCCAGCCCTCAGAGTTGCCTTGGGACGTAATGAGCCCCCCATCCCTGGAAGCACGCAAGCTGAGGCTGGAGAATCGCTAGGGGATTGGACTAGATATACATAAAGCTTCTCTTCTTACTTCACCTGCCCATTCCCAACATACTGCCTCCCAATTAAAAAAGGACCCCCTACCTCCCTAACACACCGTATTTCCCCAAAGTGAGAACACAAAGGAATTGGTCATCGCGAGGGAATGGAGACAGTAGATAGGTGAGGATCTAAGAGGAGTTTCCATCATGGAGGGTGAGTGGGCCCTCTGTATTCCTGATGGAGGGTGCGTGGGCCTCTGTGTTCATGATGGAGGGTGAGTGGGCCTCCGTGTTCATGGTGGAGGGTGAGTGATCCTCTGTGTTCATGATGGAGGGTGAGTGGATCCTCTGTGTTCACGGTGGAGGGTGAGTGGATCTTCTGTGTTCACGGTGGAGGGCGAGTGGATCCTCTGTGTTCATGATGGAGGGTGAGTGGGCCTCCGTGTTCATGGTGGAGGGTGAGTGATCCTCTGTGTTCATGGTGGAGGGTGAGTGGATCCTCTGTGTTCATGGTGGAGGGTGAGTGATCCTCTGTGTTCGTGGTGGAGGGTGAGTGGATCCTCTGTGTTCATGGTGGAGGGTGAGTGGGCTCTCTGTGTTCACCACGGTGGGTGAGTGGATACTCTGTGTTCATGGTGGAGGGTGAGGAGATCCTCTTTGTTCATGATGGAGGGTGAGTGGACCCTCTTTGTTCATGGTGGATGGTGAGTGGGCCCTCTGTGTTTATCATGGATGGTGAGTGGGCTCTCTGTGTTCCTGGTGGAGGGTGAGTGGATCCTCTGTGTTCATCGTGGAGGATGAGTGGATCCTCTGTTTTCATGGTGGAGGGTGAGTGGGCCCTCTGTGTTCATGGTGGAGGATGAGTGGGTCCTCTGTGTTCATGGTGGAGGATGAGTGGGTCCTCTGCGTTCATGGTGGAGGGTGAGTGGATCCTCTGTTTATCGTGGAGGGTGAGTGCGCCCTCTGTGTTCCAGGTTCTTTGCATGGAGGTTTGTGACTGCACTGTATGTGACAGATATCAAGAATGACAACTACTCCTGGCCCATGCTTGTGTACATGTGCACCAGCTGCGTGTACCCGCTTGCGTCCAGCTGTGCACACACCTTCAGCTCTATGTCCAAGAATGCCCGGCACATTTGCTACTTCCTGGACTATGGCGCCGTCAACCTCTTCAGCCTGGGTATGTGAGGCCTTGTTCTTGCTTTCCTTCCCCTGCAAGCGGGCTGTTTGCCCCTTCTCCTGTGAGCTAAGGTCACTGGAAGGCTTTGATGAGTTTGCAGAAGAGTCCAGGGGCCAGTGCCCCTGTCCAGTTTCCCAGTGGGTTTTTTATAAGAAACTGTCCATAAGCACACTGCTAAATATTTAGCCCTGATCTGCAGTGTTTGCCAGTTTCTATGGTGTAAATCTTCCCATCATGGCCAGCTTCAACCTACCAACATGACATCACAGAACACAAGGGTGGGAAGAGATATGCGTAGCACACCATTACAGAAATTTCACCATGCAGATACAGTAGATGTAGTCATTGAGTACTCAGTACTTTTGTTAATAGGATTTATTTAATTGCAAGTTTATGTGATTTAATTTTTAATGATGGCTGTGTTCAGCACTCAGCTCTCTCACAGGCCAGAATGAACGGACTCTAGTGCATCAGTGCTGGTCTCTGTCATGCCAGGCAAGGGGAGGAGGGTGAGGCCATGAGCCTCATATGTCCAGAGGCTTAGAGCAATCAGAGAGATGCTCAGAGTGTGCGGGAATAGAGCAGCGGCCTAAGCTGGTGAAAATGGGTACTGACCGTCCCCTCTTCCTTGTCTTTTTCTTTGACTATGATGCCCCCTCCTCCAGCCTTTTCTCCTCTCCTCCCCTTGTGGGCATGCATCTATCCCTAAGGATATGAGTTCTAGATTCTTCCTCCAGGTCCCGTTCTAGGTGAGAAAACCAATTCTTGTCTTCCTTGCCCAAAAGGTTGTCCATGAAGAGCCTACCTCCATCCTCTTTCTTCATATACACACACTCACACTCACACACACTCACGTACTGACACACAGACACACAATGCACTCACACATACACATACACACACTCACCACATATACACAATACACTTACATGCACACACTCCACACACACACACCACATGCCACACATACTCACACATTGACACACACACAATACACTCACATACACACACTCACACCACATACAATACACTCACAGGCACACACACAGTCTCAGACACTACGCACACACCACACATACACACACACACACAATACACTCACATACACACACAACACATACACACAATACACTCATATGCACACACACATACTCTCAGACCCTCCACACACACTCACATCCACATACACACCACACATACTGACATATACACACAATACACTCACACACTCACACCACATACACACTCACATGCACATATATGCACACATACTCTCAGACACTACACACACATCCACACACTCACACTCTCACCTACATCACACACACGCACCACACACATTCCCGTCGCACACACCACATACACACACACACCACACATACACACACACATGCTTACACACTCACACACATACACACACATTTTCCCGCTTCACTGCCCACTCCTCAGTGCTCTGCTGCCCAGTCCGCAGCATTCACCAGACCTTGCCCCTTTCTGTGTGAGCCAGGCTTACCCTCAGGGTTTGATGGGTTTGCAGAAGAGAGCGGGAATGTGCGTGCCCCTGTCCAGGGTCCCAGCCTCCTGACGGCTGAGATTGACACAGGGGTACTTCAGGCCTCCTCAGTGCCCCTCTCTTTCTCTGGTCCCTGTCACATCCCTCCCTCCTGGATCCCCTCCCACCCTCCGGATTCCCTCTTACCCTCCATGTCTCCCCTCCCCTGGGCTGGCTCCCCTCCTCTGCTTTCCGGCACACATGGGCGGGGAGGCTCAGAAGTAGTCCTTTGACCTCTCCTCTCACATGATCTGGCTCCCCAGGGATCTCCTCCAAGCCTAGTGCATCTCTTCCCACCTCCGGAGAAGCCCTGTCTCCAGTGTAGACCTCTTACCTGAGGTCCACACCACCTCAGAGCCATGAGACCAGAACTGTACCTGCTCCTGCCCCTGCCCCTACACCTGCTACCGTTCTGTGTGTCCAGCCTGACTGATGGTCACGCCCCTACTCCTTCTCCCCAGTCAGAAGCCTCACTAATCCTCGGGGTCCCCTTGCTCTCACTCCCTGCCCACGCCCACCCTCTGGCCAATTGGTTATCAAGGCCAGGTGACTTCTCTCCTACCTGCTCTAAGTGGCACTGCCCCTTCGTCTTGACTCAGGCCCTGGCCTCTCACTTGCACAGTTATCACAGCCTTCTCCACCTCCCCCGGCCCCTGGAGGCTTCCACAACACCTACCACAGGTGTTCCCAGGCTCCCAGGGGTTCCTCCATCAGGCCATCCTGTGCGCTTTCACTAGGTTTTATTTATCAAAATCCTTCATTGACTCCCTTAGTGCCTGAAAGAGGAAGTTCCCTTTCCTTAGCCTGCACCCAAAGCTAAAAGCCTCCCTGCCCTCAGGCTCCTCAGATGACCTGCCAGGCTTTGTTCCAAGATCAGCTCCTGTGCCTTGTGCTCCACCCATCCTGAGCGCCTGCCCCACACTGCCTCAGGCTCTGATCTTTTGCTTCTGGCTGCGGTTCTGGGCAGGGACAGAGACTCCCTGGCTCTTGTATGGCCCACAGCTTGCCCCAGGTGGCATCTGCTGAGCGAATGCATCCCAGTCCAGAAGGGAACCCCCTCCCAGTATGGGGCCAGACGAAGGGCTTGCCTGTCCCTCTGGAGGCAGCTTCCCACTGAAATCTCGCGGGCTGCCTACTGGAGCTGGGAGCATGGGACCAGGAGGCTTTGGTGTTCACCCTCTTTGCCTGTGTGGCCAGCTTCGCTAGATCCACCTGTCAATGGGATAAAAGATAGAGATCAACCTGTATGGCCCAAGGCCTTGTTCAGCCCTGAGCTAGGACTCCACGGTTCCTGATGTCTTTGGCATGACAGGTGTCCTAGGCATGGCCATCAGGCCCTGGGCTGCCTCCCTTGGGGGATACCTCAGGAGGTGAGGGTGCAGGTCCAGGCCTGTCTCCCCGGCTGAAGCACCCCTGGCCCCTTTCAAAAGGACAGTGATCTCCCCTGCTCTTCCAAATAAATGCTTCAGCAAACAGGTCTCTAGAAGGTCCTTAAGCAACCCTTCTCTCACAAACTCCAAAACCTAAAACACAATGCAACACCCAGCCTCTCAGCTGGCCTGTCCCCCAGCTGCTGATATGGCATCCTCGTCTCAGCAAGGGCCCTCCCTCCAACATTGATCTTTCTACCATGAGCACCCATGTCCCTGGGCAAGTGAGATGTGCACACTCTGAGTGGAGCTCGGCTCACTGGGTATGTCATCGTGGACCACAGCATGTGGCTAAAAGCGGGGACTGTCACTAACCTGCCTGGGTTTGAAGCCCATCTTTGCTAACTCCCTAGCTGCAGGACCCCGGGCGAGTGATTAAACCTCTCTGTCCCTCTGCTTCCCATCTGTGCAATAAGGATAAGTACAGAGTTATGAAGGAGGATGGTTGAAGTGTTATGTGATGTCATATATGTAAAGCCCTTGAAGCAAAGCTAGGCTCACAGTAAACTCTCAGGATGGGATTTGGGTGGGCAGAGAAGAGAGAGGAGGACATCCTGGAAGGGGGAATGGCCCCAGCAAGGGCACAGAGCCAGGACTGTGGGAATGATGAGGGCCAAGTCAGATGCTGGGGACGGTCTTTGCAAGGGGCCTACATGGTGCCAAGGCCTGGCTCCTCTCCCATGGCTGGCGTTTCTTCCCCAGGCTCAGCCATTGCCTATTCTGCATACACGTTCCCAGACACGCTGGTGTGCACCACCTTCCACGACTACTACGTGGCCATGGCTGTACTGAACACCGTCCTCAGCACAGGCCTCTCCTGCTACTCCAGGTACTGGGTCGCTCTGACCTCAGATGGGAGGGGAGGGAGGGTCTTGCGTGCAGCTCCCTGCACTCTTTGAGGGAGCTGGGGAAGAGGCGGGCTCAGTGGAAAAGGTGCTTGGGAACCTAAGACTCTGTTCCAGGTGGACTTCCTATTGCTGGCAAAACTAGCTTCCTGGGCATGCAAGATCCAGGCCTCCATGCTCAGAGAGCCTCATACTTGCTGCTAATACTCTGCTGCTTTTTTTTTTTTTTTTTGAGACAGAGTCTTACTCTGTCACCCAGGCTGAAATGTGATGACACAATCTCTGCCCGCTGCAACCTCTGCCTCTTGAGTTCAAGTGATTCTCCTGCCTCAGCCTGCCATGTAGCTGGGATTACAGGCACCCGCCACCACATCCAGCTAATTTTTGTATTTTTAGTAGAGACAGGGTTTCCCCATGTTGGTCAGGCTGGTCTGAAACTCCTGACCTCAGGTGATCCACCCACCTTGGCCCTCCAAAGTGTTGGGATTACAGGCGTGAGCCACCGTGCCTGACCTGTTTTTTTTTTTTTTGAGACAGGGTCTCTCTCTGTGGCCCAGGCTGGAATGCAGTGGTGGTATCTCAGCTCACTGCAGCCTCGCCTTCCTGGGATCGTCTGCTGCATTCTTAATAATTTGTAATAATTTTTGAACAAGGAGGTCCCTGCTCTTTGATTTGGTACCAGGCTTTACAAATGGTGCAGCTGTTTCAATTACTGGACAAGTCGCTTATCCACCTCAAGCTTCAGTTTGCTCATCTATAAAATGAGACAAATCTATAAAATGTTACAAATGCCCCTAAGGCAAACGGAAGAATTACGGGTAATGTACCCAGGACACGTAGCGCAAGCCTGGCACAGGGGAGGTGCCCCACAAATGTGCGGTCACTCATGGTGACTGGGTGTGCCTGCCTCTGGGCATATGTGATGGATGATGATGGTATTCAAACGCCCTATGCATCCCTCATCACTGTGAGTCAGGCCCAACTCACTGGCTCTAATTCCCATTGTTTTTTTTTTTTTTTTTCTTTCTTTCTTTCAAGAAAACTCACTGGGGTGTGAGTGTAGAGAATGTTGTTATATTGTTATGGGGATAACTACACCTGTTTATTCAGCTCTTTGTAGAAGAGAACTGCCCGGAAGTTCCTTTTCCCTAAAATACTCAGGGAATCTCCCAAATGGTTGTGTTGGGGTAACAGCCCTGGCTGAATAGTGCCAAGGCCAGTACTTTGGGGCTGGAGGCCTTTGGTGCTGGTCAGGAAAGGTAGGCTGGCAGGTACATCTGAGTTCTCTGTCCTCCGCAATGACAACTCCAGCGAGCCAGTGGAATCTCCCGGCCTCCACTAGCCCCCCTCTCCCCAGAAAAAAACAGGGAGGTGAAATATGCCCCATCTGGTAACTTCTCCAGAATGATTTTGTCTCCAACTTCCTTTGGGTGACCCTTGGGATGTGTGGGGCCGGCAAGTTTCACAAGGGAGAGCAGGCAAGTTTCACAAACAGGACAAACCAGTTTTTTTGTTTTTGTTTTTTATTTTTAAATGGAAGGATAGATTCTGAAACAGCATCGGGAATACCTGTTCTAACTCACTTTCCATTCGCCTGTGCTGAGGCGGGTTGGAAATATGGAGCTGCCTTCCATGGGAGTGAAAGTCTCTTTCTAGGAGTCCCTGCCATGGATGAAGGGAGGCGTAGCACACATAGAAAAGTAATAACGCTGTGGAAACAAGTCCAGCAGAGATGAAGCAAGCCCCGGAGACCTGGGTGCATAGACTTGTGGACCGGCCATGGTCCAGGAACCTGGACACTCTTGGACCTGGTCCTTGGACCAGTCACTACTCCTGTCTGGTTGGCTCTCCTAGGCCTGTGTGGCTCTGATGTTTGAAATTTAGGATCAGACGGGGAGAGCACCATAGGTTGAGGGGGTGAATGAGGAAGAGAAGGCTTCGTGAGTGTGGAAGAAAGTCTCCAGAGTGAGGCTGGGCGTAGTGGCTCACACCTGTAATCCCAGCATTTTGGGAGCCCCAGGTGGGTGGATCACCTGAAGTCAGGTTTCAAGACCAGTCTGGCCAACATGGTGAAAACCTGTCTCTACTAAAAATACAAAGGTTAGCTGGTTGTGGTGGCAGGCGCCTGTAATTCCAGCTACTCAAGAGGCTGAGGCGGGAGAATCACTTGAACCCAGGAGGCAGAAGTTGCAGTGAGCTGAGATCATGCCCCTGCACTCCAGCCTGGGCAATGGAGCAAAGAAAAAAAAAGAAATTGTCTCCAGAATGGATGATCCAAGATAGTTTCCCCAGGAGCTCATAATTCAGATTCTTAGAACACTTGCTGGTTTTAATTTTTGTTTTGTTTTGTTTTTAAGTAGAGACAGGGTTTCGTCATGCTGGCCAGGCTGGTCTCGAGCTCCTGACCTCAGGTGATGCACTCTCCTCGGCCTCCCAAAGTGCTGGGATTACAGGTGTGAGCCACCCTGCTCAGCCTAGATTGCTTTCTTCTAGCCAGGAGTCTTCCCAGATGGTTCAGATATAACAGATGGGGTCTTTTGGATGTGGCACGCCTGGTGTCTTTGGAGGAACTTATCTGACAGGGCAGCTTTGCCAGACATGTCCTGGGTGCCTGAGTTTGGGGGCTTCTCCCTTTGCCAGTGAAATGGATTATTTATTTATGGAGTACATCTGTGGCTATTCCATCCATCCACCCATCTACACGCCCACCCACCCATCCAACATTCCTTAAATACCTGCCATACTCCAGGTACCACATTAGGAGCTGGGAGTGCCCCAAGGATGCCCTTACCTTCAGAGAGCACCCAGTGCTGTAGGAGAGACAGACTGCAGATGCCCCTAGAGGCCCATGAGGCCATCATTTCCTTTACAGTGTAGCGGGAGGGAGTGTAAGCAAATAATGATAAGGCAGAATGACACGTGCTGAAATACACAGGGTTCTGAGAAGTGGCATTAGGACTGGATATTGAAGGAGGTCGAACACTTTAGCTGAAGAGGAGGACAGAGCAACCAGCCAGGACAGGGATGAAGACTACAGAGAGGGTGGGCCAGGGTGGGAAGCAGCAAGGTGCATCAGAGCTGCCAGAGTCTGCAAGAGTGGATAGAGGAGAGCAGCTGCAGAAGGACTTGGATGGTGGGCTGGGGGCTTGTGGGTCCTATGAGGACTGGTCCTTTGCTCATGAAGGATGAGAGTCTCCTAGGGAAAAAAAAAATCCTATGCACTCAGCTTCTGTGCCCTGAGGGGTTTCCAGGCATGTTAACAGCCACAGAAGTGGGAGCTGAGGGGAGAGGGAGGTGGGGGGCTATGCTGGAAGCGAAAAGGAGGAAGGGGGCACATGCCACACTCTTGCACCCAAAGGTAGAGTGGGCATTCCAGCTGTGGCCCTTCCAGTGCCCTTTGTACCTTGTCCTCGCTCCACGTTCCCCTTTTTTTTGCTGCTCTTACAAGCTGTCCTCCACTCTGTTCACTCCCTGTCTCTGCCTTTGGTGTCTGGAGAGTGAGAAAGCTGACTCGTGCAGAAGTGATGCTGGCCCTGAGTAACTTCAGGAGAAGTGGGTAGAGAGGAGGGTGTGGGCATCTGGAGGCCTGAATTTCAACTCTGCTCCCCTAGACTTGCTGTGTGGCCTCAGGGCAGTCACTGTCCCCCTGTCCCCTCTGGGCCTCAGGGTCTGCATCTCCAGTGAGGGCATCTGAGACAACATCCTCTGGGTCCTCTCTGGTTTGGGCATCCCGCAATGCCAATGCCTTAGTGTCTTCTCCAAGCTTCCTCTCCCAGCTGTCTTCCTCCCCCAGGCTCCACCCCTGCCTCTCCCTCCTGCTCCATCCAGCTGTAGTTGGGCAGAGCAGGAGAGAACCACCTTCCCCTCCCAGGAGCACAGGGGGAGACCAGGAACCTCAATATTAGCTTGATAGTTATCTGATGCTTGCCTGAAAATCAGGGTTGAAATGGCATTTGTTCCATTATAAGGCAGACCATTAAGGCTAATCTCAACATAGCTTTGTCGTACCCTGAGTGGTTTTTGGTTCTTACTATCATGGACTTTGGTTCAAATGGATATGTTCCAGAAAACTGCCTTCTCATTCTGTAGCATTTGAGAGGGGAAATGAGAGAATGTATGCCTTCTTCATGGTTCTTGGAGCAAGGTGGGGGTGGCCGAGGCCCTGGCCTGCTCATGTCTGCACAGGAAAGGGCTGCCACTCTCTTCAGGAATGTCAGTTACACAGAGAGTGCTGTATATCACAAATCATTGTCCATCTCCATCCAATGCGTCCAACCATTGATTGCTTTTTTTTTTTTTTCAAAGAGCTGAGTGAAAAACCCACTGGTCAGAGCTGTGAGGGCGAGAGATTAATTTTCACTCATGAGCTCTGCTGTAAGGACAGCTTGGCAGCTGCTGAGGCAGCTCAGAGGGGTGGAGCTGACCTGGAAGGGGTTTGAGGTTAGCGCAGGAGGTAGAAGGCTCAGCAGACATGGTTCTCAGACAGAAGCTTGGCCAGGTACGGGCGTGGGGAAATGTCCACATTCCTGCAGTTCTCCAAAATAAGACAACTCCTACGCAATAAAACAACCATAAACACCGCCCCCATGTACACACACACGTGCACTCGTGCGTGCACCTCTGCAATAGAATGATTTTTCCAAAGGCCAGTTAGTTTCAAGCCCTAGTTCCGGAATTCCAGTTGCCAATCCTTCCAGCTGTGTAGTCAGGGTTTAGAACAGACTGTGTTGAATCGACCTTCTCTTAACGAAGGCTTCTCCCGCAACTCAGTGTCTTGCCAACCTCATTCTGAGCAGAGACCTGACTTCCTGCATAGCAGCCCCTTAGCCCTCTGCTGCGGGACTGCCCTACTAAGTCCGAGCAGGCTGGGCTGTGGGGCCGCGCGTGGGGCGCCTCTGAGGATGCTGTGGCTGTGGCTCTGCTCTGGCTGTGGCGACCTCGCGTGGCCTGATGCGGAACTGCAACTTGGTAGCGGGCGGCCCTTCTCCCAAGCTACCGGCCCTTCTGCCTTTTTCTCTCTGTTGCCGTCTCTCTTCTATTCTGCTTTTTCTCCTCTTTTCCCTCTAGACTCGGCTTTGCAGCTGGAGAGGCTGGTCCGTTTGCCCCTGGGGAAACACTTTGTCAGGCCGAGCGAAATGTTGTCTCAAGTCACAGAAAATCCATGCTTTGGGGGATGGCCTTCGCCAGCCAGAGCCAGATTTCTTCGTGTAAGTGGCCACAGGGGCCCTTTAAGAGCGAGCCTCTCAACCCAGAGATGGCAGGCGGTGGCAGGGCACAGGGCAGGAGGGGGCGGCCTGCCGCGGCCGGGCAGGGTCTGCTGGAGGACTAAGAAGGCCGGTGAGGCAGGTACCTGGCTCTCGGGATGGCAGGAGTGTGTGCCCTCTGCTCCAGGAGCAGAGCGGGCAGGGAAGGGTGAAGGCTGGGCGGAGTCTGAAGCTACTCAGCCTACTGCCTGAGGCAGAGGGGTGACACTTGGGAACCAGAAAGCCCAGGGTTTATATCCTAGCTCTGCTTCTTATTGACTCATCTGACTTCAGGCAAATTGCCCAGAACCTGTTTCTCCCTCCTGTTCCTATTTTCTGGACCAACATAGATAAAAGGTGGGGCGGGGGAGAGAATGGAGCTCCACGATGCATGTTTTTTAAAAGCTGCTATTTAGTCTGTGTGACTGTACCATGCACAGTTCTAAACACCTCACGAGCATCGTTTCATCAGATCCATACAACAAGGCTGTGACGAGGCACAGTCATTGTCCCTGTGTCACCCGTGAGGATCAGGAAGTACACAAAGCTTAGTGACCTGCCGAGGTCACTTGGTTGTGAAGGGCAGAGTCAGGATTTGAACCCAGTGTGTCCCGATCAAGCTCTCCACATGAAATCACAGTGCTGCTGCCTCACCTCTCCTAGAGTTTGGATCTTTTTTGGGGGGACGATGCATCCTAGTCCCTTCTCATTGAGCTTCTCACTTGGTACATGCCATGTGCCATGTATGACTTACAGGTAGGGTCAGCAAAGAAGAGACACGAAAGTGGGCTGGAGTGAAGTTGGAGTTTGTCTTGGGAGGCTGTGGGGCTTCTTGGGGCACACAGTGGTGTCCCTTTCCTCTGAAACGGGAATCTCTGGTGGGCGTTTGTGCTCAGATGCCCTGAGGACTGAGTGGAGCACACTAGCCTGGAGAATGTCCACATCCTCAGACCTGATTCTGTGCTGGGTCCCCGGGATCCAGGCCTGACCAGACCTGGCACCTGCCTGAGGAGGGTTCCCTAACTGCCCGATGTGGAAGTCCCTGCATACTCCATGCTGAGGTATACAGGCAGCAGCCAGGTTTATGGTCAGGTAGCTTTACTGGCTCATACGAGATGTGAACAGCCTGGCCACGGGAAATGCATCTGGGTTCAGAGGAAACAGCAGATGGCATTTGAAGGAGAAAGAACAGGCTTGTGGACTGGTCCCGAGGTTCTTGGGAGCAGAGTGGGAGCCACAGCAGGACCCAGACCCCATCCAGTGTGCTCCAGTGTGATGATGGGCAGAACTGTCAGCAAAGGCTGAAAGGGCCCAAATGCATGCATTGCCTTTACAGACTGCATGAGAACAGCCATCCCAAGAGCCTCAGCGTGTGGCTCTGCATCCCCTGTGCTGGGTTCCTTACCCTGCAGCCCTGTGGGCCCTGAGGGAGGACACAGCCCTCCATAGTACACCTCAGCATTGATATGGGGACTGTACCTGTCCCTACTACCTGGCCTTGGTGGCCCAGTCAGGGCCCATGAGCACTTCCTTACCCAGGCCTCAGTTCAGGGCTGTGGTTTTATGCAGAGATCCTCCTTGCCCATCCCCATGTCCTCCCAGTGTGCAGCCTGCCCTCTGTGCAGCCCAGTTCCCCATACCCTGAGCTGCTGCCCCAGGCTGGGCCCAAGTCAGCTGAGGCCCTGTCATCTTCTGTCTGGGGGGACCTGCCTCTCAACAATCAACATCACTTGTTTTAATGTTGCTGTCAGCTCTCTTGGATTGGAGGTTGGGTGAGGGTGGCAACGAAGGAGAGAAGGAGACTTCATGTTTATTTAGTTTTCCCAAGGCAAGTATCCCTGTTTGTGGTATAAATATTCCAGAAAGCTCTCCAAGGATCAAATGCCTACTTCAACCCAGGCCTCCTGCATGATAATACTTGGGCTCCAACTAGATAGGTGCATCTCAGCCTTTGCAGAGTGTGCCCCCCAAGAGTCTGTGGCAGTGGATCCCCCGATGCTCCCTACTCATTCCCTGTCCCTGTAGCAACTACAGTTTTAAAAGGCTCTTTGGCAGTTACGTAACTTGGCCCTCAAAGGGTTTCTGCCTGGAGGGTTAAGCGCCTCCTTTCTGGCTTAGTCTGGGCACTGCTGCTTCCCATGGTCTAGAGATGGTGTCTCCGGAGATCTTTCTGCATCTGAAGTTTTGTCACTTCCATTGGGGTGGGAGGAATGGATGAGGCTGGTGGAGAAGCTGCTGGCCACAGGAGCTTGTACAAAAATGCTTGTCTGTTGATGACCAGGCCCTCGGTGTGCATGCATGTGCGTCTGCAATTTACTGAGACTCTTTTCATTCCATTTCCTCCCCACTTTCCTTCCCTCATTTAGGTTTCTTGAAATCCAGAAGCCCAGACTCTGTAAGGTGATTCGTGTGCTCGCCTTTGCTTATCCGTACATGTGGGACTCCCTCCCCATCTTCTACAGGGTAAGGACTGGCTGTATCTCCTCTCTGCCTGTTGGCAACACCAGGAAGCCAGTTGTCTTCCTGAGCTTCTGGGGGTCACAGCACTGCAATGGGAACTGTAGAACAAAACAGGAGTCGAGACCTAGGTGAAGGGGGCCAGCCCCTCCACACCTGTGGGTATTTCTCGTCAGGTGGGATGAGAGACTGAGAAAAGAAATAAGAAAATTTTTTCTTAGTACAGATCAAAATGGAATTTCTTATGTCTTCCTTTTTCTACATAGACACAGTAACAGTCTGATCTATCTTTCTTTCCCCTGCACCCAGGTGCTGCCTTGGTGGCACTTGAGGAGTGGTTAGGAGATGGCCTAAGCACAGAGGCCCTGACTGACAATATGACTGGGGGCTCAGGAATGTCATAGAGCCAGGCAGAGCAGGCAGCCCGGGGCTGAGTGGAGTGAGCAGGAGAGCGAGCTCTGCAGGCAGGTCTCCAATACTTGCTGTCAGTCCCTGGGCCAGTTCTCTATGCCTCAATATCCCTCATCTGTAAGCCGGGCTTGATAACACCTCATGGGCTGTGGGGAGGATTACACAGAGAGAACATGTAAAGTGCTGACTGTTAGCAAGAGTTCGGGAATGCATTGTTCCATCATCAAGCAGTATACTGTTAATACTGAAGGAAAAGGCATGAACGAGGGTCTTAAAGGAGCGATGGGAACGAGATGGAGAGCATAAAGGAAGAGGGTATAGTAGGGACAGCAAGTAGGACAAGAAGGGGAAAGTCCATGCACTTTCAAACCATATGGGCTTGAGTTCAAATTCTGGTCCCACTGCTCACTGGCTTTGTGACCTCAGGCAGGGCACGCAACTCTCTGAGCCTCAGATTAGTTTCCTCATCTGTACATGAGGGTACCAGCCCTCCTTTGTAGGGGGTAATGAGGATTAATCAAAACAATGGATCTGATAGGCTCTGCAGTGCCTATCCAGTACCCGGTGAGTGAAGTTTCCTCCCAGAGGCAGTGTCCTGTGGGCTTGAAGAATAAAGCCCAGATGGCAGGGCTGAGGGACAAGGGGAGGGGCTGAGCTCCACCCAGCAGCTGGGACATTGAGCACGTTCTCTGTGCTCTGCCTCTATGGGTCTGGAGGAGTGCCAAAGATGGGGCTGCAGCCCATTCCCCTCACTCTTTCCTCGAGGGCGCAGACCACACACGGGAAACCAAGAGCAGATAGAGCAATTCTGTCCCATGTGCCTCCAAATCAGGCAGTGCAAGTCCTGTGTTGTGACAAGCGTCGTGTGCTTCTGGCATGTGGCTGAGTCAGAGGAGGGCAGAGGGAAGGGGAGGTCCAGTTCTAAGTGCTGATGTTGATGTTGGAATCAGCCTGCCTGGATTCAGATCCTGACTTCATTTCTCACTAAGTGATATGCAAGTCACCCTCTGGCCCACTCTCCTCATCTGCAAAATGGGGAAAATGGAGTCCGCCTTATGATAATTGTGGCTCAGGTGAAATGATGCACGTAAGAGGCCTGGTTTGCTGCCCTCGGTAAGTGGTGGCTACTATGACTGTTTATAACAATAATACAAAAACTACACTTAGCTCTGAAACAGTATAGTCGCCACGATTGATACTTTTGGATGACTCAGAAGGCCTTCCAGGGATTTCTAGGCCTTAAAGCCTTAATTAGGAGCACCAGTTCAATGGATGTGCTGATAAAAAGTAAGTTCCAGCTTGAATCCACTATACAATTGACCCTCAAACACGGGTTTGAACTTATACATGGGTTTTCTTCCACCTCCGCCACTCAGGAGACAGCAAGACCAACCCCTTTTCTTCTTCCTCCTCCTCAGGATTCTCAATAACACTTGCTTTTCTCTAGCTTACTTTATTGTAAGAATACAGTATATAATACATATACAAAATATGTGTTAATTGGCAGTTTGTTACAGGTGAGGTTTCCAGTCAACAGGAGGCTATTAGTAATTAAGTTTTGGGGAGTCAAAGTTGTACATGGACTTTTGACTGCAGGGGGTCAGCGCCCCTAGCCTGTATGTTAAGAGTCAATTGTACTTACATTTTACCCCCAGAAAGAGTACCAATTATCTAATAGGATTTTTGTCTTTCTTTTCCTTTCCCATTCCTTCCTCCTTTCCTTTTTCTCCCTGCTTCAGTAAGTAAATAACCCAAAAGACTCTCACGAGCATTTAGGGGATTGAAATACAATAGTCTCGAGTCTCAATCGACCACACTCAGGATAGGAGTTCCGCTCCCATGGTGCCTGAGTTTCCTCTCCCAGGCCACAGACCTGAGGAGGTGAGGGCCTTGGCCTCTGGACTTTGTGTGTGTGTACTGACGTGTGTGGGTGTCAGAGCCCCCAGAGTCCCAGCTGCAGGTGCTGAGAAGGAAGAAGGCCTGCCTCAGGCCTGTCCTCTCAAGACCCGATGTTTCTTTAAACACCTGCAGCTATTCCTGTTCCCTGGGGAGAGTGCACAAAATGAAGCCACCTCCTACCACCAGAAGCACATGATCATGACCCTCCTGGCCTCTTTCTTGTACTCTGCACACCTGCCGGAGCGCCTAGCCCCAGGACGCTTTGACTACATCGGTGAGTGGGCAACAGCCCTGCTGCTCTGCTCATTGCCCACCTGGCTGGGCAGTGTCCTGTCCCGGACTCTAGCGCATGGAGCTGCAAAGGGCAGGGAGGGGCAGGGAGAGAGGCCAAGGTGAGTACCACTGCAAGTTGACAGAGGCCAGGATGTCCGCAGCAGGTGCACTGTTAGGTAGTATGGGCAGGATGAAGGGCAAGTGGGCCCAGGAGCCTAACGCATTCTGATGGGGTATGGAGCCAGTGTGTCCTGTTGTCATCCAGAACATGGATCCCATTATTAAATGAACATTGGGGCTGGGTGTGGTGGCTCATGCATGTAATCCCAGCACTTTGGGAGGCCAAGGTGGGCAGATTACTTGAGCCTGTGCTCAGGACAATCCTGAGTGACACAGTGAAGCCCTGTTTCTACAAAAAAACACAAAAATTAGCCGGGTGTGGTGGCGTGTGCCTGTGGTCCCAGCTACTCAGGAGGCGTTGGCTTGAGCCTGGAAGGTTGCGGCTGCAGTGAGCCATGATGGTGCACTGCACTCTAGTCTGGGCGAGAGAGATTCTATCTGAAGAAAAAAAGTACATTGGGGGCAGCCAAGGACAGGAAGAGGAAAGACAGGATGAAGATGGCTCTGAGGGTACCAGACAACAGGCGGCTGTGCAGAAAAGGGAAAAGGGGAAAGCATCTTTCTTTGTCTTGAGCATGGTGGGCAGGAGGGGGCCAGGAGTTCATGGTAGAACAGTGGTTTCTCAAGGGGTGGTCGTCAGCCAGCAGCATCAGCATCATCTGAGAACATGCAGATTCTCAGGCCCCACCACAGACCTCCTGAACCAGAAACTCCAGGAGTGAAACCCAATACTCACACAGAGGCCGAGTCATCCTCCAGATGAACCCGAGCTCAATGAAGTTCCAGATGATGTGGTGGAGAGAAGGTGTCAGAGTCACGGGTGTTTCCACCTGCTGGCAGAGTTCTTTCCCCACTCTGTCTAGGGAAGGAGGGGTGGGGCCCTGCAGAATGTGCCTCCTCTGCTCTGGCTATGGGACTGGTTAGGAGGAGGCATCCTTGCATCACTTCTGGTGAGGATGACAAGACTTTGGGGTGAGAGTTCCTTAGATGAGTACATGGGAATCAAAGGACCAGTCATTGTCCCCACCAGGGTGGGGAGCTTGCTTCTCTCCAAGCCCATTTTGTTCCTGATTTTCCATCTCCTTCCACTAAGAGATGTGGCCAGATGCAGTTTGTTTGATCTGATTAAAGTTTTATCTCTTTTTCCTCTTTTGTTGTGTCAGAAGGGGTTGTAACTAGCAAAATGCTTAGAGAACAGATTTCCAAAAAGGAGGAAAAGGAGAGGCCAGGGAATCGGAGTCACCAGCATCCTGACTGCCATGTCCACCTCCCCAGCCCCCCTTGATGAAGTAGAGGTGGCTGTGTAGCAAGTTTTGGGGTTGCAGGAAAAATAGCCCTGGGCCTTCTTTTGCTACCACTCAGGTTTCTTAATAACATTTTATTCATTCAACTCTGTCCCATCTTCTTGGGCCTAGGGGTACAGAGCTGAAAAACACCCCTCTGGGAGACATTTCCTAGACAATAGTTCATGACAGATCATTAACAAGATTTGGGACATTCTCAGTCCTTAACTAACAGTCTGCTGGAGGTGGGAATCCCTCTCTGGCCATGAGCCCCAGGTTTCCTGGGAAGTGCTGGCCTGGCCCACAGGAAGCTCCTCCCTATTCCTGTTAGGCAGGATTGTTGAAATCACTCTTCCTGCTGCAGCCACATTTCAGATACATCCAATGCTGATGGCTCTTTCTTTTATCTCACGCCCCAGTGGAGACAGGTTTGAGCGTCAGCTGGAGAAGGTGGCTAGTTACCGCTCTGCTTTGCCCTGTGTCCTGAGAGCACAGCTCTCTGCTTGAGATGAAACCACTTTGCTGCATCACATACACATTTGGAAATCATACACCGCCCATTAGTATAGCTTGAGTAAGGCAGGCATGGCAGCTCCAGGCACACCTTCTTCCTAGAGACAGATACTGGGGGCCTCACAGCTCCCTGTTGTAGGAAACTTGTCAGACATCCACTTGAGAATCCTCAACCCTTCTACATTCTTATTCCTAATTCTGCTCCTGCTCAATAGTAGAGGTGGCCAGGCTGGGTCAAGTCCTAGGACACATTTATTGAGTATTTCTTCTGAGATAGGTCCTGAGGGTGCAACACTAAATTTTCAATTTTTCTAGAGATGGGATCTCACTGTGTTGCCCAGGCTGGTCTCAAAATTCCTGGGTTCAAGCAATCCTCCTGCCTTGGCCTCCCAAAGTTCTGGGATTACAGGTGTGAGCCACCATGCCCAGCCTTTTTATTTTATTTTTTTTAAACCAAAAGAGAATCCTTATTTAACTTTTATGTTGTATTAGTTTGCTAGGGCTGCCATAACAAAGTATCACAGACTGTTGTGGCCTAAACAACTGAAATTTATTTTCTCACAATTCCGGAGGCTGGAAATCTGAGATCAAAGTGTTGGCAGAGTTGGTTTCTCCAGAGGCCTCCTCTTTGGCTTGATGGCCATTCTTTCCATCTGTCTTTACATGATCTTTTTCTCTATATACATGCATGTCTGTGTCCTAACCTCCTTTCTTTTTTTGAGACAGAAGTCTCTGTCTGTCACCCAGGCTGGAGTGCAGTGGCGCAATCTCGGCTCCCTGCAAGCTCCGCCTCCTGGGTTCACGCCATTCTCCTGCCTCAGCCTCCTGAGTAGCTGGGATTACAGGTGCCCGCCACCATGCCTGGCTAATTTTTGTATTTTTAGTAGAGATGGGGTTTCATTATGTTAGCCAGAATGGTCTTGATCTCCTGACCTCATCATCTGCCCACCTCAGCCTCCCAGAGTGCTGAGATTACAGGCATGAGCCACCGTGCCTGGCCTAACCTCCTTTTCTTATAAGGACACCAGTCACAGTGGATTAGGCCCATCATAGAGATTTCATTTTTACCTAATTATTTCTCTAAAGATCCTATCTGCAAATACGGTCTCATTCTGGGGGTTAAGACTTCAGCACATGTATTTTTCAGGGACATCATTCAGCCCATGACACATGTGATCTCCTCCTTACTCCTGGGGTCTGAGTGTTGTCCCCCAAAGCTACCCCTGACCCTAGGCATTGGACTTGTTTCCTCGCCAACTACCAACCACCCAGCATGTCCCTGTCCCTGTCACTCCCACTACCCTCTACTGTGCTCCCAGGCTCTGTGATGAGCACCATGTAAGCTGGGTCCAGCATGGCACTGGCGAGGAAGAATCCTGGTCATATCTGTGACTAACTGGCAGTAGGGAGAGGTCCACTTGGTTAGTGGCCAACAGAAAATTCAGCCAGCTTCTCCCTCAGCATTGAATGAAACTCTGAGCTGATCAGTGCTGGCTCGCCAGAGATGACCTTTGGTGCCTAATTTTTTCATCTGAAAAATGAGACTGGTGGATAGTTGTTTTAAAAAAGAATTTGGATTTGGTTTTCTCTGATGGGCCTTTTATTTTTCCCATATTGCTTCTTAAAAATAAATTTATTAAGGTGTATATCACATATTCAATAATTCCCCAATGTCAAGTATACAATTTTATGATATTTTCAGTAAATTCACCATACATCAGTTTTAGAACATTTTCATCCCCTCCATCAGACCCATGCACTGTTAATCCCTGTTCTCACCCCGCTTGAGGCAGCCACTACTCTACTCTCTGTCTTTATGGATTTGCATATTCTGGAGATTTCATATAATATGTGGTCTCCTGTCTGGTTTCTTTCACTTAGCATCATTTTTAGCATACATGCCATAGCATGTATCAGTACTCATTCCTTTTCACTGCTGATCTTGACGGCCTTTTGTGTTTGCCATAGGTCACAGTCACCAGCTGTTTCATGTGTGTGTGATCCTGGCCACGCATATGCAGATGGAGGCCATACTTCTGGACAAGACTCTGAGGAAGGAATGGCTCTTAGCCACCTCCAAGCCCTTCTCTTTCTCTCACATAGCCGGAGCCATACTTCTGTGCATCATCCTCAGCCTCAGCAACATAATTTATTTCTCAGCTGCTCTGTATCGGATTCCCAAGCCGGAATTACACAAAAAAGAAACATGACTCAGACCATAAGCTTTTCATGCCAAATGTCAACATAAAGCTGCAACACCCTAACCACCACAAGCCGGAGGCGGTTACAGCTTATCATGGCCTAAAATATTCATAATGGTTGGTGTCTTTTGAATGAATTCATGTCAAAAAGGTATTCAGCTGGGGAAATTTCTCCCAATGTACACTGGTTCTGTGTGTGTGATTTTAAAAGGAGAGCATGGTTCAAGCAAGTCCTTGTTAAGGCAAACTATTGATATTTCATTAATTTTAAATTTACTTAAAATGGAGTTTTTTATTCTATTTAAACAATTAGATTAAGCATATTACTCTGGAGCTTTGTAATATTATTTAAAAATGAATCTTGCTTCATTTGATGAATTTCATGTCACAAAGCTTCTCTCAAGAGCTCTCGTAGTGGCCTGTCGACTACTTTGGGAGAATGAGCCAGGTCAGTCACTAGGAGGACCTGAGAAAGGAAGTTGGTCACTGAGCGCCTTGGGGACTGGGAAAACATTCCAGAATGAAGAGAGCTGTTTGGGGAGAGACCTTCTTCCCTTCTCCCCCTAGTGAAGGGAGAACAGAAGGGGAGTCCTATCTTCCCACAAGTCCATTCTGCCTTCAAAGTGCAAGTTCTCAATGTCATTATGGATTTGGAATTTGTCAGTTTTTTTCTTAAAAATCCACATCAGGGTGTCGTGTGTTCTGTTATGCTGTTTTCTGGTTGCCAGTTTGATCTGCAAAGTATTATTCGGTGCAGGTAAAATGTGTTAAACTATAAGAATTGGCTGAGTTAATCCCAATTGGTTGTGCTCATCTGCCACATTTTAAACCAATGGAAATTGCTATATTTGGGGATGTCATACATTTGATATTGCTTCAGGATTTCAAATATATTGCAAAATTTGGTATCCATATGCATAAGATGTTAATGACCTTGCCAGTGGGGTGGTCACATATAATGTTCTCAAGCTTTACTGTGAATCAGAAACATCTAGTAAGCTTGTGAGAAATGCAGACTCCTGGGGAAAACCAGGGGGTTCTGCTTCACTAGGTTAAATGTAGGTTTTGTAGAGGAGATCTGCACTGCAGCAAGTCTCCCAGATGCTTCTAATACAGGAGGGCCAGAGGCCAAACTTGAAGAACTGCTGGTGTTACACATTCCAGAAGGCATTGGACCTATCAGCTTCGCTTCGCCTGATCTCAAGTTTTAGCAACTCACCAACTAAGGCATACCCCCCATTTTATGTTCCAGAGTTTTCTGCTCTGAATAGTTCTAAAACACTGAGAATTTTCTCATTTGTTGTATTACTGATTAAAGTTCAGTATTTCATGGTGTTTTCAGGGAACACAGAAATGCGGATGCAAAACAACTTTTGACAGAGGCCCATCAAACCCTGATCTGCACTTGGTAATTACTTAGGGGGCCTTCCTCACAATGCAAGATCCTTTTTGCTGACTCAGGAATACCCCACATCTTAGACTACTGCCTCTACCATTAACTAGCCCAGACATTTGAATGGCCTTGTAAATAGCTCACTGTCTAATCCTCTAAGGACAAGTAACAATTTATATTGGATGAGAGTGGTCAAGAAATATGATTTCATTAGTTTTATTATCTGTTTACTTTATTATCTGATAATAATCTAATAATAATTATTATTATTAGATTATTATCTGGGGAAGGCAGATGATAACATTGTATGGGCTGGTAAATTTTTGGTACATTAATTGCAAGCTGCATGACAAAATTTGTTTTTTTGGCAACAATCTGACATTATTAGTGGAATTCCACATCAACAGGGCCGTGAGCTTCCATTTCATCTTACTGTAACTTCAATTTTATGGCAAAAATAGGTACAAAGTTTAAATACCCCTTTCTAGTAATGCCAAAGACATACAGTGTTTTAAATTCTCTACTTTATAGATAACAAAATAATGTTTAGCTCAGTAAGAAATGAAGTAATGAGTGATCAATTTGAAGGATTTTTAGATTATTTAATCTTTGCTTATGTTGCTTTTTCACATGATTAATGATGAAAATGAAATGTTAAATCAACAAAATAACATCCAATGTTTCATAACATTTATAATAAGTTTGGTAAACTTTAGTCCCATTATATACTTTTGGGGACAGTGTTATAAATCAGAATTTTACAGCAGTTTGCAGCACACTGATTTGAAAGTTTCCACTGCAAAATGAGAAAGGGTTCAAATATATTAATTATTATTAAGTATTAAGTAATAGGCATTAGATGTCTAATGTGAGTATAATTTCATCCAAGCCATTTCAGAAAGTCTAAAAGGTTGGCAGGGGGTCAGCTAAAGACCTCACTGGAACGGGTCTCAATTTTTAAAAAGTGTCTCACTACATTTAAGAGATGTGACACATTCCCATTGGTAACAATTGCTCACCATGGCATTGTCTCAAAAAAGGCTATGGTGGGGAGGGTGGCACATTCCTAATGGAATGTACCTCTCCTCGCTCCCCTTAAGAAGCGCTACTCTAAAATTTACCAGACCTTACAACTGTGATAAAACTTGAATGTGTATGAATAAGGCCATTCAGTTAACTTTACCTCCCTTTACCCATTGAAGGGGTTCCATTGCTTTTTTTTTTAGAAAATAATTCTCATCTTTTTTCTAAAGAAATTAATTTTTGGCTGGTCTGAAGGTAGTGAGTTAGCTCAATTCATTGTTCACAGTCAGTTACAGATCAAGCTCCTTGTTCTACTCTTCCCCTCTTCTCACTACTGCACTTGACTAGTCTTAAAATAAAGAAAGAACGAATGAATGAATTAATCTGTAGCTGGATGCAGCGGCTCATGCCTGTAATCCCAGCACTTTCGGAGGCTGAAGTCGGAGGACTGCTAGAGCCTAGGGGTTTGGGACCAGCCTGGACAATAGAGCCAGACACTGTCTCTATTAAAAAATTTTAAAACTAGCTGGCTGTGGTGGTGCACACCTGTGGTCCTAGCTACTGTGGAGGGTGATGTGGGAGGATTCCCTGAACCCAGGAGTTGGATGCTGCAGTGAGCTATGATTGCACCATTGCACTCCAGACTGGGCAACAGGGTGAGACCCTGCCTAAAAAAAAAAAAAAAAAGAATTTGTAATTGTTGGTAGGATGTTGTGGGAAATTTAGAGGCCTTCTGAGTATAAAGCAGTTTAAATATTTGGTCTGCTGAAGTTTTTCTGGAAGTGTTGTACAACACTTCAAAACATATTATTTGAATGTCAGCCTCCGATTTTCTAGTCAACAATCCATTAAGGCAAAGACCTGTTTTCAAACTCAGATGTTCTCCAACTTACACTAATGTCTGGTTTTCTTGAACTATGTGAGAGAAAAAAATAAACAGAATTTATTTATTATCATAAAGTCATCCTGTTTGCCACTTAATTTGGTTGTTTTATCTACCACACTGCGTGTTCATTCACCATGAGAAACAGATCCCTGTACACATGTACATCAGTAAATCATTCAATGAATAGTTAGTGCTTAGGATGTATAGAATGGCCACTGTCCTAGGAACTGGGGATACGCAAATGAAAAAAACCTATAATGTCCCTCCCCAAAGAGGCTAGTGTTCTGGTTGGGCAGGCAGACAAGATGTATAGATGAATCCAGATAATAAGTGTTGTAAAGAAACTAAGTCTAGTAGGGCATGTGAATTGATGGTCACTCTGATAAGCTGACATTTGAAGAAGACTTAATGGGCATAAAGGAGCCAGTCTTGTCAGCTTGTCGGGGGAAGGCACTGCAGGTTGTGCTAAGTAGAGGGGTCCCAAGGCTGGCAGGTACTTGTTCTACCGGAAGGATGTTAACTCCAGAAGATACCTGGATGACTTGACTTTTGAAGAATTCTGAGATTTGCCTGATTTTTTTCCTGTAAGAAATTGCCCGTAGGGCTTTCCTATGTCTCTTGGTACTTGTATGGAATGTGTCAACTCGTAAGAAATGAACTTCAGACAGTTGCCACGCTCATTCTCTTAATGCTAAGCAACAGATTTCTGAAACAGGCTGAACTTTTTTGCCTCCTCCAGAACACAGAAGGAAAGGCCCTCAAAGATCATTTAATTCAGCGCTTTTAAAATTTGTCTGATGATGTATAATGCAGATTCTCAGGCCCAAACGTACTGACACAGACTACCCACAGTGGGGGAGGGGATCCTGTAGTTTCACATTTTTAGCTAAAACTGTAGGTAATTTTTAATATAAGGGAGTTTAGAGGCACTGATATAGTCCAACCATTTTTAAACACAATTTCGGACTTAGAAAAATGTTGCAAAATAGGGCAAAGAATTCCCAGGTAGTTTTCTACTTTCACCTTTTCTCCTTTCCCCCCTTTTCCAACAGTGAGAAACCTGACTCCCGTTAGCCACAATACGGTTTATTTTATTATTTTTAATTTTTTTTTTTGAGACCAAGTCTCACTCTGTTGCCCGGGTGGAGAGCTGTGGCACGACGTTGGCTCACTGCAACCTCTGCCTCCCGTGTTCAAGCAATTCTTCTGCCTCAGCCTCCTGAGTAGCTGGGATTACAGGCATGTGCCACAATGCCTGGCTAATTTTTGTATTTTTAGTAGAGACACGGTTTCATCATGTTGGCCAGGCTGGTCTCGAATTCCTGACCTCAGGTGATAGACCTGCCTCAGCTTCCCAGCATGCTGGGATTATAGGCACGAGCCACCTCGCCCAGCCCATAATACATTTTATTTGCTTAACCCTAGAATGTACAGAATGTTGTTTCAGAATTATCAACTAATGTCAGTGCCTACTAATTAGAATTCAACACGTTTCAAGTTTTTTTTGTCTTGAGCCTGAAGGCAAGCTTGATTCTAAATAGTCACAGTTATCTGGGGTTTTTCCCCCTTTCTGTGTATGTTATTTATTTGAAATATAGTTCAAGTCATTTGTTTCTTTTTCTGTAAATTTTACAGTCCCCCAACCCCCCAATACACACACACATACACACACACACACACGTTGATTTTATTAATTTGTGTTTTGTGTATGTAAACATTAACATCTAATCATCCATGTTACAAATGGCCTGGTGAGAGAGATTCATGGCCTGGGAACCTGAGACAATGTTTCCAGGGCCACTGAGTGACCAGCAGGCCCTGGGAGGGAACAGCGTGTGCAGCATGTCCAGGCTCCCAAGGCAGTGCTGTCTCCATTTTACTGCCTCCCCTCAAACACACTGGGCTTCAGCAGTTTCTGGTCATTGGTGTTTACTTGGTTCCCACAGCTGGACTTGCTTGTCTGGGTGTTTGGATTAATATATGGTTTCAAATTTGTGTAGTGTCAGCCCCTCTTCAATGATTTGGATAAGACTCTCCTGGTCCAATTTAATAGTTTCTAATAAAGTTAAACTTACCATAAGACCCACAATCCCACCTAAGAGAAATACACCGACATAAAGACTTTTACACAAATAATTATACCAGTTTCATAATCTCCAGAAAGTAGAAACAATCTAAATGTCCAACTGGTGAATGAATAAATTGTCCGGCATTCACACAGTGGAATAGACTCAGCAACAAAAAGGGAACAAATTACTGGTACACGCAACACGTTGTTGAATATCAAAGCATTATGCTTAGTGAAAGAAAAGACATGCTGGAAAAGGCAAAAGTATAGGGAAGAAAATCAGAAAAGTGGCTGCCAAGGCCTGGGAGTAGGGGCAGCACAGAGAATTTTCCACTGTGATGGAAATATACATTTGATGTGGTTACAGCACACTATATATTTGTCAAATACATAGAACAATACAACTAAAAAGGGTCCGTTTTACTGTATGTAAATTATACCTAAAATACTTGACTTTAGAAAGAAAAAAGCCCCTCAGTTCTCCTCTCCCCACCCTCCTACCCTCACTCCGGCCCTGGATCTCTAATTCTACAGTAAAATGCAAATCTTTTAATGGCTACAGGGAGCCCTTTGCTATTTTTGAATAGAGAAATGATGTAATTATTTGGTAGTTTTAAGGAAATTAATAAGCCAGAGAGCTTTAATACAGAAGTGAGGGAGGAAGAAGAAACTGACCTGAAGAGAAGCTGGAGGTGGTGCGGTGTAACTGGGTCCTCAACTGGAGTGTTCTTTGAAGGGATAATTCATTCATCCCTTCAAGCCATGTATGGGGCACCTGCGCTGCTAGGCACTGGGCATGCAACAATGCCATCTAGTGAGGCTGTGGGGATAAGCCAGTAGAGGAGACAGGAATGAACAGTGACTGCCAATTGGAATGTGAGTGCTGAAACAAGTCAACAGGTGCAGTGAGTGGGAAAGGGCAGTTTTGGGGGCGTGAGGGCTGTACCACGGGGCCCAGTATCCACAGCAGGGTAGCTAGCAGATCTGCAGAGAAGTAAAGGCAAGGCATTGTCAGAGGAAAGGAGGGAGAAGAGCGTGACAGCACAGAGAATGGCATGTGAGCCCAGCGTGTTCAGGGCACTGCAGTTCAACATGACTGCAGGGGACGGGCCAGTGATGGGTGGTGAGCCCCAGAGGAAGCGCCTCAGGACCCTGTGGTGGGTCTCCAACAACGGCGAAGCACTGCAGAGTTTCATACAGGTGTGTGACATAATCAGGTCTGTGATTTAGAGGGGAGCAAAATGGAAACTGGATTGGAAGGTGGCAGCAGAGAGGCCTGTTAGGACATTGCTGTCTTCATTAGACAAGAGATGATGGTGGCCAAGGAGATGGAGAAAAGTGGAGCGGTTTGGAGGTTTGGCTGCTTAGTATGTAGAACTGTTAAGATTTAGTGATTGAATATTGAGACAGAAGACAGAAAAGCCAAAAATGGTGCCTTAGACTCTGGCTTGGCAGATGCCATCCACTGAGAGGCAGCAAGTTTGGGAGAAGAGATTAGAATGTGTTAGGTGTGAGATGCTTGTGGGATATCAAAGTGGAGAATCCAGAAGACAGTTGGATATATGGCTCTGGACCTCAGAAGAGCAAACATGAATGGTATATGAAGCCATATGAGTGCTTGAGAGTGCCTAGGGAGAAGGTACACCTAGTGACCAGCTCTAAACCCTGAACCACAACATTTAAGGGAGAAAAAAAGAACTCACAAAGGAGACTGAGAAAGAAGGGCTAGACAGCTAGGAGAAAAAATAAAGGCATGGGAAGAAAGGAATGGGCAACATTTTTTAGTGTTGTTAAGAAGTCAAGACAGACAATGGTCAATTAGATTTAGCATCGAGGCAGTGGTAATTTTGGTGACAAAAGGTCCAATGGAAAGTCTGAGGTAGAAGCTAAACTGAAGAGCAACTAGGAGATAAGTAATCAGCAACCAAGCCCAATTCCGAAATGATAAACATTCCAAACTCTAGGCCAGGCACGGTGGCTCAGGCCTGTAATCCCAGCACTTTGGGAGGCCGAGGCAGGTGGATCACTTGAGGTCACGAGTTCGAGACCAGCGTGGCCAGCATGGTGAAACCCCATCTCTACTAAAAACACAAAAAAATTAGCCGGGCACGGTGGCACGCGCCTGTAGTCCCAGCTACTCGGGAGGCCAAGGCAGGAGAATCGCTTGAACCCCAGAGGTGGAAGTTGCAGTGAGCCAAGATTGTGCCACTGCACTCCAGGCTGGGTGACAGAGACTCCGTCTCAAAAAATAAAACAAACAAACAAAATAACAAACTCTAGCTTGACAGCAAAGTCCTAATGATTCAAAGACTTCCACATAAGAAGCAAAGCAATAAAAGCACTAGGAAACAAAAAATGGGTAATAAAATAAAAAACTCAGAATGGATATATTTTTCTAGTATGACACAAAACAGAAGCCATAAAAGACAGACAAATCTGTCTACCTGAAATTTTTTCTAAGCTGTCACAAAACATACACAAATAAAAATAACCTAAATGTGAACAATAAAAATATTTAAACTCGTATTTTGGATGAGGACCAATTTTTTTAATATAAGAACTTTCACAACTCATTAAGAAAAACTAACAACCAATAGAACAAAGAGGCAAAGAATATGAACACAGTTCATAGAGAAGGAATCAAAAGGGCTCTTAAATACATGAACAGAGAACATCATTTATCTGAAAATAAATGAAAAATTTAACTACATGTTTTTTCTCACCAGTTGATAACAGATATCAATAGATTGATATCTACCGAAAAGTTTGATAACACTTTGAGAATTGTGGAGAAATAGGCACTCTCATACAGGCTGGTGGGAGTGTACATTTGGACAGCTTATGGAGAACAATTTGCAATATCTGTGAAATGTTACACATGTGTATACTTTGACTCAGCAATTCTGTTTCTAGAAATGTGTCCTACATATTTACCTGCATTGTATAAATTTCCAAGTTTATTCACTATAGCTGTATCTGTAATAGCAAAAATTGGAACCATCCTAATGTGCAATGTAGGGGTGGAAAAGGTGATACTTTTCTTTACCCATCTTAAGGGTCACAGCTGACATTACCATAACAAAAGACAGGTTAACAAGATAAACGGATAACTAATTTATTGAATCACAGCTTTATGTGGTGTAAGTGCCTTCAGAAATGAAGACCCAAAGACCCAGAGAAAGCTGTCCATTTTTATGCTTACATGAGATGAAGAATGGACAGCCGTGTAGAAATGTGATTGGACAAAAGGAGTATGATCTAATGGTAACAGACTGAAGGAGGAACCCAGCAAGTCCTGTCTGTTCAGATTCTTCTTGGCCTCTCTGTGTAGCTTTCCTTCTTCCTGAATGTAGGGCAAGACCCTTTTGGAACAAGGGTCTTATGACAAGGTACATCAAAGAATTTCTTTATGGCCAGCTTTTACACAAAAAGGTGGGGGAAGGCTAGATTAATATGTCTAGGTTTTTCTAGAATAACGTTTCTGGCTTGCTTGGGTGAAAAGGGGTTCTAGTTTCCATGACTCGCCTTGGGGAACAGAAATTCTGATTTCTATTATTTGCTTTAGGAGACACAGAAGGGTAGGAGACAAGAAGGCAGGAGAAAGTCAGAGAGAGACTTTGCTTTTAAGGCTTCTCTGAGGCACTTTCAATCTTCTTTAGTTCAAAGCACTCAGTGTGCCAAAGAGCCATACTTTGGGGTGTTGTTTCCTGAGCACCAACGATATGGGCCAAGGATATTAAATTGTGACTATCCTTACCAGTGCTGTGGTCCTTTAGGAAGTTGAGAAGGGGCTAGAATTCCATGAGAGCCCAGGTGTAGATGTGTATTTGATAGTCATCGGCTTAGGATCAAAGACTGAAGTGATATAGAATCAGTTCATCTAAGGCAAGAGAGTAGGTTCTAAAGGTTGCCCTTTAGAACCTACTCTTCAAGGGTAAAGACCAAATTTTATTCATCTCCGTAAGGCAAGGATCAAACACAATCAAGATTAGATAAAAATAGGCCGGGCGCGGTGGCTCACGCCTGTAATCCCAGCACTTTGGGAGGCCAAGGTAGGCGGATCACCTGAAGTCAGGAGTTCCGGACCACCCTGGCCAATATGGTGAAACCTCATCTCTACTAAAAATACAAAAATTAGCTGGGCGTGGTGGTGCGCACCTGTAATCCCAGCTACTTGGGAGGCTGAGGCAGGAGAATTGCTTGAACCTGGGAGGCGAAGGTTGCTGAGGTGAGCTGAAGACTGCAGCCTGGGCGACAGGGCAACTCCATCTCAAAAAACAAAAAAGGAAAAAAAAAGATTTGATAAAATAATGTACATATAGGACAGAGCTGGAGGGAAACCCAGGAAAGTTGAATCAGAGAGAGAAAAGAAGCCAAGATAATGTGGTGACTTGGAAGGCAGACAGAGGGAGCCTGAGACTCGGAGCAGGGCACAGCACAGGAATACAACACTTTTCACCAGAACGACATTCCGACCTCTGAATCAACCCTGGAAAGGCCCCTCCATTGAACTTCTTGTGATGGAGGAAAAGAAACCCTCAATATCCTCATCGCAAGGCGGAAGAGTTTAAATACCATACCTCAAGATCTCCCTCCAGCCCTGACACACAACTCCGCCGCCCTTTTAGCGTCGGTCGCCTAGGAGACAAACGCCACTTCCGGTAGCGCAGTCACTTCCTCGGAGGTCCTGCGGCTCCCTGCGGACGGGCACTGATTGGCCCGTTTGAAATGCGCCAGGCGGGAGCTCACCTGGGCTCTTAGCGTCGCCGCCGGCTTCGCAGAGCACCGCGCTTTAGCCGCGGAGTCCGCGTTCCTGCTGCCGGTCCTAACGTCCCGCAGTCTTCGCCAGCTCGCCGTCCCGTGCGCGCGTTTGGGCGGCGTGGAGCCTGCTGCCATGAAGTCAGCGTGAGTACGAGGCCACCGAGCAGGGAGGGAGGGCGGACGGGGGCCGGGGCCGCGGGGCTCGGGGCAGGCGTCTCCTCGCAGGCCGCGGCCGGATGCGGACAGCATCCCGCCCGGTGCTGCTGCGGCCGCGACCCCAAAGTGGGAACCTCCACGTGTGGCAGCTCCGCGGGAGCCTGGGCGCGGAGCCCCCTGCCGCGTCGCCCCCAGCCGCCCCGACTGGGCTTCCAGAGGCCAGGAAGCGTCGGCCTGAAGCCGGGAGTGTTTTATGCCTCACCCGTTTCCCGGTAGCGGGGCTGTCCTCTTCGGGTCCCCGGGACAGCCTTCCCCTTCTCAAGTTCCCCTTCTCCCTCGCTGGCTGCCGCCGCCTCCAGAGCGCAGTTGGCCGACTTAGTGCGGATCGGGGGTGGTCTCGCGTGTGGAGCCGAGCGAGTGTGCTGGGCAATGGTTAGGTGGGCTCCGTTTCTGGAGAGCCCTGGCACCGGTGATCGCCGCGAGCTTTTTTTTTTTTAGCCCAGCACCCTGTCCCTGAGGCCGAGCCCATCCGCTTAACACAGGCCAGTTACTTCTGCTGTATTCTGTGGCCGCAGAGAACCCCCGCCCACATTCCTAAGCCAATATTTTCGGCGCAGCATCATTCCTGGGTAAAGAAGTATTTGTCGTGCAAAGGAGAGGATTGGCTTTATTACCATTTAGGAAGTTGTTTGCAAAAGGCCACTTGTTTATTAAGAGGCCGAAGTCAAAATCTTTAGATGAAAACAATTTATATATAAGAAATATACGTTGAGTTTAAGTTAAGCCCACCACAATGTGTTTGCACTGAACAACACGAATCTGCTTGTGTTTCATCTGAGAATACGTTTTGAAAAATATTTTTAAACTACAGTCAAAGCCAATAGTCTCACTTAATTTTAATATGTTAAATGTATGTCTAGCCTATAGATAAATGTGAAGGGGAAAAGATGAGATGCTAGAGAAACGGTGAAATCAATCAAAATAACTTTTTGATTGCCCCTACTTAAGAAACCAATAAATTGGCAGTTTGGGACCAGAATTTTTTGGAGACAGAGTAATCGTTTTGAGCATTCAATGACTGGTTGTTCCTTGAAAGTACAGGCATAAATCTTGTCGAAAAAATGGATTCCTCCGTGTGCATTTTTATGGTGTATTGAAGTTAATCGGTTGTCAGTCTGTAAAGTGTGGGCAGTTATTTGTAGATTTTTCAAATTTGTAGTGCCTCTGTTAAATTGTTGCTCAAGAAAATATGCGAGCTATTTTAAGTATAGAACTAATCAGAGAATAAGTAGGTACATTTGGTACCAAAAATGTATTCTAAAGCAAATTTTAATTACTTTTGGATTACGCATGCCATAAACCCTCTGCTACTATGATTATTATTCATGTTATTTGGGATGCAGTGTTTTGGAACTGCTAAGGGATAATTTACAGATAACCTAGAAAGATTGTGTAAGTTTTAGGTGAGGCTTTTGTATTAGTGTTGAACTGAAAAAAAAGTTATTGTTATTTTTTGAATCTGTGACCAGGAGAGCTAAGACACCCCGGAAACCTATCGTGAAAAAAGGGTCCCAAACGAACCTTAAAGACCCAGTTGGGGTAAGGTCTCCCTGTGAATTTATGTGTGTGTGTTTAAGAAACTTATCTCTTCAGTCCTTTCTGTCTTATGTGTGTGCTTGGAAGGGAAGGAAGAAGACGTGGAAATATAATCAAAGAACAATTAGTTAAATGGATGTACTAAATTCTGTAAAACTAGTTCTAGCTGTGAAATTTTCTCTGTAAGATTAATTAGTCCAGTAAAATGAAGTCCTTGGTTGTCAACTGCATACCTTCTGTAATTATAATTTGGCGAGTTAGATAATTAAAAATCTCCAACTGGGTTCATTTTCATCCCAAAGAATATGAAGTGAGTTCATATGAACCCAATTCATGCCATACAGTAACTGATGGCATGAAGGAGAGTTCCAAACTTCTTGGGACCGAGTTTAATTCAGTCTAGTATCTACTCATAATTCAAGTACTTCACTAGTTTCTGGTTTGGGAACTTGCTTTTAAAAGCAAATGTTAAATTATGAAGGAAAAATGAAGCAGGCAAAAGGAATAAGAATTTTAAAACAAAACAGCAAATGGCAAACAAAAAGCGTTCTTTGCTCTGAGGTATTTTAAATCTACCCCTTGCTGCCACTGGAGTGGGTCGCTGGCTCTGAGTTAGGGGAACCAGGTGCTTTGCACACACCTGAATGAGTTTTCCTCAAGCCCCCTCCCCTGCTTTCAAAAATGTCTCTGTAGGCTGGGTGTGGTGGCTCACGCTTGTAATCCCAGCACTTTGGGAGGCTGAGGCGGGTGGATCACCTGTAGTCCCAGCTACTGGGGAGGCCAAGGCAGAGAATCACTTGAACCCAGGAGGTTGCATCGAGCCAAGATCACACCATTGCACTGCAGCCTGGGCAACGAAACTCTGTCTCTAAATAAATAAATAAATAAATAAAAAGTCTTTGTATATTAAATGTCGGGTTAAACTGACAAGTTTTTAAATTGACATCGATTTCCAAGAAATTCTAACAGTTTTAAAAATCTCATTGTGTGACATGCTGACTTTTAGAGATATTAGTATAACTATTATTTGTGTACAATATAGTAGTGAATACACTGCAATTTGATTTTTATTATCAAAATTTATTTTAATTTTGTGTGTATTTAAAGTCTTCTCGTATCTAATATATGTTTGTATTTGTCAATCTCAAGTAGCAGATTTTAATTTTCATAGCTCTTGGAGATACAGAGCTCTAAAATTGAGAGGCCAAATGTTTGTTGAATGAATGACGGAATGAATGAGAAGCTTAAGTGAAAAATCAGGCATAAGATCAAACTTTGTTCTTTAAGCACCTTCTTATTTCTTCAGGTATACTGTAGGGTGCGCCCACTGGGCTTTCCTGATCAAGAGTGTTGCATAGAAGTAATCAATAACACAACTGTTCAGCTTCATACTCCTGAGGGCTATAGACTGAACCGAAATGGAGACTATAAGGAGGTAATTCTGATTTGAACCAAGTTATTTTTTCTCAATATGTTGTTTCCTGAATGACTTTTACATTTTTAAATGTAACAAAGTTCATTTGTGAGCCCACATTTTTGAAAGACTTATTTACTTCATTATAACCACTGTATCTAAAGTGTTTTTGACTTCTGGGATGCACAGACATATCTTTGGTATGCTGGAGTTAGAGGATTGCTTTTAGCAGATAATTTCCTACCCTGAGTATTACTGTTTTTTAGAGCATGTGTTAGGGATGATTTAATGTGGAATGATACATGATTGTACTAGGCAGTTTTATATATACAACTTCATGTGTGGAAATTAAAGTAACATTTAATAATAGGCATTGTATACTTGTATCAATCTCGTAGGCAGTGTTTTTATTTTTAGTATAATTTTGAACCAACTCAAAAATATTTGGCAAATGTGCTAAGCTAATAGCTGGAGGGGGGAAGGAGATTTTAAAAAAATGAGCATGATATACTCCTTGCCTTTAGAAAGTCTATAACTTAAGACATATGATAAACAAATAATTCTCATATAAATAAGACAGAAAGTTAGGTGTGCTAAAGATGAGGGGACTGTGGGAATGCAGTAGGATTAATTCAGGCAGGCTACCATTTCTACTTCTAGCTGTCACTCACTCTTTTGTGCCTACTATTCCTGTGAAATTGCTCTTCAGAAGAATACCAGTGGCCTCTTTGCTGCTAAATTTGATGTATACCTCTTCATCCTCATTATAACCTGTTTGTCAGCAGCACTCCCGTTTCCCGCTCCAGCTCTCCCTGTATCTCCAGCCGAAACCTTTTCTCTGGCTCTAAACATTCAGCCACTTACTTGATATCTCTGCTTGGATGTCACATGTGCATCTCAAATTTTACATGCCCAAAAAGGAGTTCTTGATTTTTCTTATTCCCTTTCTAAATACTTCCTCCCTTGTTTTCTTCTCAAAGAATGGCACTATCATCTGTCCAGTTGCTCAAGCCAGAAACCTGGTACCTACCATTTACTTGCCCCTCCTCATAACTAGTTCATTAGTAGCTCCTATCAGTTATATTCCAACATGTGTCTTGAAACTGTCCTTTCATTTCCATCTCCACTGCCACCACCCTAGTCTGAGCCCCATTATTAACCACTGAGACCAGTGCTACTGTAATGAAGGAGTAGCTTTTTTATTTTTAATGCATCACAGCTGGGACTTCTGTACAACTGTGCTAGATGGAACTGCCCGTGTGAGTTAGACAACAGGGAACTAGTTCATAATCTCTTCATAGAGATGAGCCTATTGAATATGTGCTGAATTACTGATAATTGAGCAGTGCCAAATGCCTGTAAAACTTTCTAAACATTTGGCCGGGCGCAGTGAGTCATGTCTGTAATCCCAGCACTTTGTGAGGCCAAGGCTGGTGAATCACCTGAGGTCAGGACTTCAAGACCAGCCTAACCAATATGATGAAAACCTGTCTCTACTAAAAATACAAAGAAATTAGCCGGGTGTGGTGGTGCATGCCTGTAATCCCAGCTACTCGGGAGGCTGAGACAGAAGAACCCAGGAGGCGAGGTTGCAGTGAGCTGAGATTGCACCATTACACTGCAGCCTGGGCAACAAGAGTGAAACTCCATCTCAAAAAACAAACAAAAAACAATTTTCTAAACATTTAAGTAGTCTTGTAACAGTTCTCAGACAGGCATTGGTTTGCTGAGTGTGCTTTGGATATCATTGACAAGACTGCCAAAGCCCAACTGCCTCCACTTGAGATCTTCTCTAATCCATTTCTACAGAGCAGTGTTCTTTTAAAACATAAAATCTCATCATTTTCCTATTCAAAACCTTTACAAAATCCTGCTTCATCCGCCTCCCATCTGTCTCTCCACCCTCCACCCTCATTCATCTTTTAGTATTTATCCAATCCTTTGAGTTCCTTGGATAAGGCAGAATCTTGGCTGTTAGCTGTTGCCTTAACCTGGACTTTTTCTGGATCTTAGCATGGGTCATTCTTGGGTTTCAGCTTAAATGTCACCTCAGGTCGTATAGCCTGTGCAATCAGAAACAGCACCCCACAGCCCCTCTCCCCTGATCTGTACTCTGTGTACCTCCTTTATATTACTTAACCACAATCTATTTATTTACCTGTTTATTGTCTTTCCTCTACTATAATGTAAACTTCCAAGGAATATGTACCTTATATGTTCTGTTCATCAGACAGTAAATATGGCTTCAGCAAGAATGAATGGTCTGGGGGGGTTTTATGGAGGAGCAGGTCTTTGAGGATATAATATGGTTAAACACTGATTTACTGAGTTTTACTTCTTTAAGTAAATTTCAAGTATGTGTAAATAAAGGTATCAAGTAGATATAAAAAGGTTTGATGGGGATTAAAAATAATCACTGCTTTCTGACAGAAGGCAACATTATATAATGAAAAGAGCATTGCGGCCCGGCATGATGGCTTATGCATGTAATCCCAGGGCTTTGGGAGGCCAAGGCAGGTGGATCACCTGAGATCAGGAGTTCGAGACCAGCTTGGCCAACGTGGCGAAACCCCGTCACTACTAAAAATACAAAAGTTACCCAGTGTGGTGGCGGGCGCCTGTATTCCCAGCTGCTGGGGAAGCTGAGGCAGGAGTATGGCTTGAACCCAGGAGGCAGAGGTTGCAGTGAGCTGAGACCCTGCCACTACACTCCAGCCTGGGTGACAGAGCAAGACTCTGTCTCAAAAAAAAAAAAAAGAAAGGAAGAAAACAAAAACATTGCACTGACGACGGCTTTGATACTAATTAACTCCATGAGCTCAGAGAAGTTTCACCTTTGGGCCTCAGTTTTCTTTACCTTGAAAGGAGGGAGTCATTCATGAGGACTGTGAGGTCATCTGTCTTCTCAGTATTGGCCTATGTGCATCCTTTCAGTTCCAAGATTGTTTGTTCTTTTTGAACTCTAAAGCTGTTTTTACAGGATATGTTATTAATCGTATTTAGAGAGCCTTGATAATTGAAGTGTTCTTACTTTCTTAAAGGTCACAATTTATTTAAAATGTATTTCATGTAAGAACTCAGAGATGAGATAATATTCTGATTTTAAAGTATAGTACATCAAAATGTGGTATTATGCTACTATGCCATTTTATTTTATTTGTCTATTTTCTTTTTCTTTTTTGAGACAGGGTCTCACTCTGTTACCTAGGCTGGTGTGCAATGGTGCGACCACAGCACAGTTTTTTGCGGGTTTTTTGTTGTTGTTGTTTTTACTTTTAAAATTTTTTATTAGATGAGCTTACCCAGGCTGGTCTCTTAACTCCTGGCCTCAAGTGATCTTCCTGCCTCAGCCTTCCAAAGTGCTGGGGTTATAGGTTTGAGCCACTGTGCCCGTGCTATGCTATTTTAAATGACACCTTTATAAAGAAAAACTAGGAAACAGTAAAGTCATGTGTGACATAATGCTTGTAGATTTTCACAAATCTGTGACCGTGACTCATTATAATACTTTTTGATCTTTGTCACTTAATTAAAACAAAATCAGCCTTACATTAGAAGTATTAGTGGACTTAAGATTTTCCTACATTTTTGGCTGGGTGCGGTGGCTCACGCCTATAATCCCAGCACTTTGGAAGGCTGAGGCAGGTGGATCACCTAAGATCAGGAGTTCGACACCAGCCTGACTAACGTGGTGAAACCCGTCTCTACTAAAAATATAAAAATTAGCCGGTATGGTGGTGCATGCCTGTAATTCCAGCTACTCCTGAGACAGGCAGGGGAATCGCTTGAACCCAGGAGGTGGAGGTTGCAGTGAGCCGAGATCGTGCCATTGCACTCCAGCCTGGGCAACAACAGCGAAACTCTATCTCAAAAAAAAAAAAAAAAAAAAAAAAGGTTTTCTACATTGTCTTTAGTAGTTGCGACTGAAAACATTTGCCAGTTTATAATTGGTATAATATAGGTATGTCATGACTTTTTAGTAACTAAAAAACTAAGGGTTCCAACTGTAAAGACCATTTATATTTTTTCTTTGCATACTTAGATCTTAAATGTCATAAACACTTTGAGTTTAAGTAGATGTATTTTTAGCCTAGATAATAGTGGAATTCCATTTAGTGCATTTTTTTCTTTCTCCACAGACTCAGTATTCATTTAAACAAGTATTTGGCACTCACACCACCCAGAAGGAACTCTTTGATGTTGTGGCTAATCCCTTGGTCGATGACCTCATTCATGGCAAAAATGGTATGATGTGACTCTTGGAGTTCTGTTGGATTTTCCTTTTTCTCCTCTTCTGATAAAACTTTTTTGATATTTACATATTTGATTTATGTTTGGTGTTGAATCCATATTTAATTTGTTAGGGTGGTGCTAAACTTGCCTTTTTTGATTCCTCCGGCTACTTGTTAGTGTTTTCTAATGCAGTGAAGAAATATTGTAAGTGGGGAACTTCTAAGATACAACTCATTGTGACTTGTTACACTGTAGGTCTTCTTTTTACATATGGCGTGACGGGAAGTGGAAAAACTCACACAATGACTGGTTCTCCAGGGGAAGGAGGGCTGCTTCCTCGTTGTTTGGACATGATCTTTAACAGTATCGGGTCGTTTCAAGCTAAACGATATGTAAGTATGATTCTTTTGTGTTGTGACTATCTTGCTGGACTAAGACACCGATGGATACAGAAGTAGTAAAGAAGAACCAAAGCACTGGATTCATTTTGAAACCTTAACTGTTCCTTAGTTTTTAAGCATGTTTCTTACTATTTAAGTTAAATTCTACAAAACGTGGTGTGATTTTTTTTGCCCCCACTTCAGGTTTTCAAATCTAATGATAGGAATAGTATGGATATACAGTGTGAGGTTGATGCCTTATTAGAACGTCAGAAAAGAGAAGCTATGCCCAATGCAAAGACCCCTTCTAGCAAGTAAGTAATTATATTTGTCTGCAGCACTGGCCTTAGGGGCACAGGATTCTTTCCTGTGGTTTGCCCAGACATAAGGAATGGTGAACATTAAATAGAGAAGTTGACTTTTGTGAGATTAAAGTTAAGGAATGGTCTAAGTTCTTTGCTCAGATGTTTTCTCTTTGGCTCTGAGCACATTTTGTTTCAATCACTGTTTTAAGAAGATGCCACTGTGGGTTGGGAGAGGGTACAAAAGCCTTTGTTGTGTGTTTGGGAGGACGTGGGAATACTGCTGGCAAACTGTGACTATGAATAAAGTTGCTTTGTGTATTTCTGCTTGTAATTGCAGGTATTTATTGTATCTGTTAGTTTCCCCTTGGGATCATTTACTTTTTTTTTTTTCTTTGAGACGGAGTCTCACTCTGTTGCCCAGGGTGGAGTGCAGGGGCATGATCTCGGCTCACTGCAACCTCTACCTTCCAGGTTCAAGTGATCCCTCTGCCTCAGCTCCCCTAGTAGCTGGGATTACAGGCACGTGCCACCATGCCTGGCTAATTTTTCATAGAGACAGGGTTTCACCATGTTGGCGAGGCTGGTTTCGAACTCCTGATCTTAGGTGATCCGCTTGCCTGGGTCTCCCAAAGTGCTGGGATTACAGCTGTGAACCACTGTGTCCGGCTGGGATCATTTACTTTTAAAATGGATTTACAACGTATACAATTGAACTTTTTTTTTTTTTAGACGGCAAGTAGATCCAGAGTTTGCAGATATGATAACTGTACAAGAATTCTGCAAAGCAGAAGAGGTTGATGAAGATAGTGTCTATGGTGTCTTTGTCTCTTATATTGAAATATATAATAATTACATATATGATCTATTGGAAGAGGTCCCGTTTGATCCCATAAAACCCAAGTAAGTAGTGAAGAGAGACCCTTGTTAGCTGTTAATGTTGGGGAAGTTACTTTGCCTCAAGGAGCTTTAGTTTCTTCAGTTATAAATGAGAATAATGCTTGCATTTGTTTTCAGAATGAAATGATATAATTTGTATATCACGTAGTTTGGTGTTTGAATATGTTTATCATTAACTAGATATGTAGCTGTATTAGGGAACTAGTGGGTTAAAGCATCTAAGGAGAAGAGGGACCCAAATATTCATCTTGGAGATTACTTTGGAAAACTCTGGGCCCTGGGCTGTTTTGAGAAGGATCTTAATTATATAAGGAAGTGTCCCTATTGATGTGTTCTGGGACTACCTTTCAAGAACCTGACACAGTAAAGGGAGTTTTGTAGCCTCTTTAACCACCTGTATCTTGGTGATTTCTACAGACTGGAGCCTAAAGCTGTTATCTGTACAAGTAATAATTACATACCTTCTATCATTCATTAATATGGAGTGATATCTGCACTGTAATTCCACCAGAGTTGAAATACTACCTCCTAGATTTCCTTGGGTCTTGCCTTTCTGAGACGTAAGACTGGTTACCACTTGGCATCACAAATGATAAATCTGCATTTGTGCCAGAGTTGACCCCGGAGATGTTTCATGTTAGTATCTTGTTCCTGAGTTGATGGCTTTGTTTTTAAGCTAAAGGCTTGTCTTCAATGCTGTCTTTATTAGGGCCTCTCAGAACGTAAATAATACAAGGACTTGTGTCTTATATTTAACTGTGTGTATATCTAATGGAACATTATTGGAGAAACAGCTGGATTTAGAAAATCATTAGACTGAGTATACATACCAGTATATATCCGCTTTTAATTACATGAAAAATTTGTGGACTCTGGTTGAGGCCATACTTGATACAAGTATTTCTGTGGTTCTTAGTGAGTCACATTTTGATACAGTTATCTTTACCACAGTCCTTGAATTTCCATCACATTGACTGGGAAAACAATTACAATATGGCTAAGTAAGCTAAATGTAAAAATATTAATCGTAGGAGTTTATGCCAAGGAAGACTCTTTTGCTCTATTTAATCTTTCCTCAAGTGAGAACTTTATTTACCCTTGGAATGTTGGTAATAGTAAAAGTACTTGGGATAGGTTGTGGAGCAATACATGGGAGAGTTAAGACCTTGTGAGACAGTTACTTTTTTACTTTTTTTTGAGACAGGGTCTTGCTCTGCCATGTCAGCTCACTGCAGCCAACCTCCTGGGTTCAGGTGATCCTCCCACTTTAGCCTCCTAAGTAGCTGGAACTACAAGCACAAGCCATCATGCCTGGCTAATTTTCTAATTTCTTGTAGAGATAGGAGTGATAGAGGTCTCACTATGTTGCCTGGGGTGGTCTCAAATTCCTGGCCTCAAGCAGTCCTCCCACCTTGGCCTCCCAAAGTGCTGGGATTACAAGTGTGAGCCACCATGCCCGGCCTGACAACTACTTTTTATATCAAACTAATTACTTTGCCATTTGTTTTAAAGTGTCAGTTGTCTTGACTCTAATCTTGAGTGTATCCATTTTCGTGTATGCCCACGTGCCAAGTTTTTGTTTGTTCTAAATGAGATTATTTTCAAAGGATCATATCTTGGCTTTATTTAGTTATACAAAAGAAGATTGACAAAAATACCTTGTGTGCTTTGTAACCTTTCTGGGTAACTCCTTGAATGAACATACAAGGGTGCTTGTTTGGCACTGAATTCATATTTAATTTGTTAGGTTGGTGTTAGACCTGCTTTTTTAAGCTAGTTAACTTTTAGTAGTTTTTAATACAATGAAAAACTGTTACAAGTGGAGGGTTTTTAAGATATGACTCATTGTGATTCATTAAGATATGACACATAGTCTGGACTGAACATGTTGGTGTGAGATGGCTGCTGTAGAAACAGTAACTTCTACCTTATTCCTTTGGTAGGTGGAACAGTTGCAGCACACCCATGAGGAACACAGATTTTGTGTATGTGATGGTGTTGGCTCTTTTCTTAAGGAGAAGGGTGCAGTTATACTATGGTTGGCATTCTGTGGCATGTTTGCATGTAGATTATTTTCCATCGTCACTGGGCTGCCTGCTGTCTCTAAGCCCTCCTTGCTTCCTGACAGATCTACTGTTGACTATCAGTGATGGTGACTGGTAAATGTCTCTACCTTCACCATTCACAAAACTAAGACCAAACAGGTAGCTCTCTTACCCAACCTTCATCTTGTCATACAGACTAAAACTTCATAAGCCACTTTGAAAAGATTGCCACTCCTGGTATATACCAAACTCTTTCTGAATTTGTTTTCTGCTGTTGCCGAGGAGGTCAGAACCGGTTCTGTCTGCTAGTCTTTTAAAATTAGGAAAATACTAGATTTTGATGCGTAACCTGTGCATGTGATGTTGCTGTAATACTACTTTGGTCTCTAAATTGTTTAGTAAGTATTGTTTCATGTGCTTTCTTAGAGTAAATTAGAGCAAAGCTTTTAAAACAAAATTGGTTTCTGTTATCTTGTTATGTAACTAATCTTGACTATTTAGCTTTACAATCTTATCTAAGTTAATATTTCTCTGGAGTATTATACATTATATACTTATAAAATATATATAATTTTCATTAGAAGAATAACATGTCATGTCACTTGGCATTTTAGTCTTAGTCTTAAATGAAGGTACTGGCATCTCATAATTTAGGAAACTAATCTTTTTTTTCTTTCCCATAGACCTCCACAATCTAAATTGCTTCGTGAAGATAAGAACCATAACATGTATGTTGCAGGATGTACAGAAGTTGAAGTGAAATCTACTGAGGAGGCTTTTGAAGTTTTCTGGAGAGGTTAGAAACATCTAGAACTAGAAAAATACAGAATGATAAATATCACCTAGAGTTGCTACTACATTTAATGGCAATCTTTTTTGACTTACTAGAAAGCATGTGTAATGAAATGACTGAGTTCAGGTTTGACCAATGATTTCTCTGTTGTCATAGGCCAGAAAAAGAGACGTATTGCTAATACCCATTTGAATCGTGAGTCCAGCCGTTCCCATAGCGTGTTCAACATTAAATTAGTTCAGGCTCCCTTGGATGCAGATGGAGACAATGTCTTACAGGTAAAGTTGTAGTATGTGGAGTTTTTCTGGTTCTAACTCTATCCTTAATTTTTGGAATTAGAGTAATCCCACCAACATGGTGAAAGCCAGTCTCTAGTAAAATTGGAAAAATCAGCCAGGCACGGTGATGCACTCCTGTAATCCCAGCTACTTGTGTGGCTGAGGCAGGAGGATCCCTTGAACCTGGGAGGCAGAGGTGCAGTGACCTGAGATCGTGCCACTGCACCCCAGTCTGGGCAACAGAGTGAGACCCTGTCTCGAAAAAAAAAAGTTAAATTAGGGAGGTTTTATTGCAATGAAGATTGCTCTAGAATAAATACACAGTTGGTTCTCTGTATCTGTGAGTTCTACATCTATAGATTCAACCAACTGTGGATTGAAAATGTTCAAAAATAAAATGCTGCATTTGTGCTGACCGTGTACAGACTTTTTTTGGTCATTATTCCTTAAACAATACAGTATAACAAAGTGTTACATAGTGTTTACATTGTATTAGATATTATAAGTACTCTAAATATGATTTAAAGTATACAGGAGGGCTGGGTGCATGTGTGGCTCATGCCTGTAATCCCAGCACTTTTGGGAGGCCAAGGCAGGAGGATCACTTGAGGCCAGAAGTTTGAGACAAGCCTGGGCAACAAAACAAGACTCTGTCTTTGCAAAAAAATAAAGTAAGTCTAAAAAAAATTTAAAAATAGAATTTTAAAAAGTGTATGGGAGGATGTACATAGGTTATATGCAAATACTGCACCATTTTGTACACGGGACTTGAGCATCCATGGAATTTGGTATCTGTGAAATTTAGTATCCGTAGGAGAGCCTACAGCTAATCCCTTGAGAATACCGAGGGATGACTCTGTATGTAGGTGATGACATTAAAAACTTTTTTTCCCCGTTATTATAGTTTTCGGAAGTTGGATATTGAATCTTAGAGCCTGAATTTTGCTGTGAAAAAAGTTTGCAGATCTTTAAAAATCTCTTTGATAGAAGTGATAAAATAAGACTGTGATTGTTTTCTCTCTGGTGACTCATTCTGTAAGTGGAAATTCAGTTAATGGTTGTAAAATGTCAGTAATTCATTTTTCAGGGTAGGTATAGTTTAGGAAGTGGCCAGTGTTATAAGTTGTTCATCTCTTGGCTGATAGGCCAGTAGTGTCCCCCATATGCAGATCACTATTTACTGCCGGGCCTGCCACCACTACAAGGCTTGTGTCAATTAGTGATAGCATGTGAGTCTGAGTATACATAATCTAATAACTGTAATTCATTAAAGTGTAATTTATTCAAACTGTATCATGAAATTGTGGCATTCTGAAGGTTTATAAGTGACAGGAGTAGTATTGAAGACCTCTAAGATTTAAATGCTGATTTCTATTTATTTACTGACTAGCTATAATAAAACCTCCTTATAAGGTTGTGAGAATTAAAGAAGGTAATGTGTGTAAAGTTCTTAGTCTAGTGTTTAGCTTATAGTCAACACTCAATAATTGTTAGCTAGAAAATAGTTATAAGGGCCAGGCGCGGTGGCTCACGCCTGTAATCCCAGCACTTTGGGAGGCCGAGACAGGCAGATCACGAGGTCAGGAGATTGAGACCATCCTAGCCACCATGGTGAAACCCCGTCCCTACTAAAAATACAAAAATTAGCTGAGCATGGTGGCACGTGCCTGTAGTCCCAGCTACTCAGGAGGCTGAGGCAGGGGAATTGTTTGAACCAGGGAGGTGGATGTTGTAGTGAGCCAAGATCACTCCAGCCTGGGTGATAGAGTGAGACTGTGTCTTAAAAAAAAGAAAAAAATGGTTATAAGTCAGCCTTCCATATATACCTGATTTCCCTTGAATCACATCTAATATTACAGCATCAGTGAGGTGCCACTTGGCTTTCACTTCTTTTTATAAGAATTATCTGCTGGGCATGGTGGCTCACCCCCGTAATCCCAAGCACTTTGGGAGGCTGAGGCAGGCAGATCAACTGAGGTTAGGTGTTTGAGACCAGCTTGGTCCACATGGTGAAACCCTGTCTCTACTAAAAATACGAAAAAAATGAGCTGGGCATGGTGGCGCACGCCTGTAATCCCGGTTACTCGGAAGGCTGAGGCAAGAGAACCGCTTGAACCCAGGAGGGGGAGGTTGCAGTGAGCGTAGATGGCACCACTGCAATCCAGCCTGGAGACACAGCGAGACTCTCTCTCCCCCGCCCCCCCCAAAAAAATTATTTATAGCATTACAAAATTAGGTTATTATAAGATTATTAAACATCTGATTATAGAAGAATTTAGGATAATCCTGTTCTAGACTCTTATTCAGCAAATATCTGCGGAGTTCCTACTGAGTAGTAGGCACTGTGCAGCATGCTGGTGATAAGGTAGTAAAAGACAGAGTCCCTGCTCTCAGGGACCTTACTGTTTGATGCAGAAGGAAGACCAGCCAATTGACAAGTAATCATTAATGTCATGAGTATATTTATCAAACTCTTTTAGCAAACTCTTCCCTAAAATATGAACCCTTTGCCTATCCTGTGCATTTTGTTCTGTGCAAATGTTCATTAAGACTTAGCTTGTTGATATGAATCTATTTAAAGAACATCGTAAACCAGTTATAACCCATTTTAAGTTATTGGCTTTGTGATCTTTTTAGGAAAAAGAACAAATCACTGTAAGTCAGTTGTCCTTGGTAGATCTTGCTGGAAGTGAAAGAACTAACCGGACCAGAGCAGAAGGAAACAGATTACGTGAAGCTGGTGAGTAAAGCATAGTATTTATTTATTGCTCTAACTTTCAGAAACTTGCAACGCCAGTTTATTATCTGCTTATCAATGGGTGGGGTTTTTTTATTTTTTTTTTGAGATGGAGTCTTGCTCTGTCGCCCAGGCTGGAGTGTAGTGGCGCGATCTCGGCCCACTGCAAGCTCCGCCTCCCGGGTTCACGCCGTTCTCCTGCCTAAGCCTCTCGAGTGGCTGAGACTACAGGCGCCCGCCACCACGTCTGATTTTTTGTATTATTAGTAGAGACGGGGTTTCACCGTGTTAGCCAGGATGGTCTTGATCTCCTGACCTCATGATCCACCCGCCTCGGCCTCCCAAAGTGCTGGGATTACAGGCGTGAGCCACCGCACCTAGCCAGTGGGTGGTTCTTTGTTTTTTTTTTTTTTTTTTAAAATTTTATTGAGATGGTCTTACTCTGTTACCCAGGAGGGAATGCAGTGGTGTGATCATGGCTCATTGCAGCCTCAAACTCCTGGGCTCAATTGATTCTCCCATTTCAGCCTTCTGAGTAGCTGGGACTACAGGTGTGCACCACCATGCCTGTATAATTTTTAACAACTTTTTTGTAGAGATGGGTTCTCCTTATGTTGCCCAGGGTGGTCTCAAATTCCTGGGCTCTAGTAATCTCTCACCTTGGCCACCCCAAAGTCTTAGGATTACAGGAATGAACCACTGTAACCAGTCTCGATGGATGGTTTAAGCATAATTGTCCTCCATTAGATAATTTAGAGGCTAAGTTTATAATTATACTGGTTTGGTATTAATCTCTTACAATACCCTGATTTCTTTAAGAATGAGGAAAGTTGTATTCAATTAGTCTGGGTGTGGTGGCTCACACCTGTAATCCTGGCAATTTGGGAGGCCAAGGCATGTGGATCACGTGAGCTCAGGAGTTCAAGACCAGCTTTGGCAACATGATGAAACCCCATCTCTACAAAATACAAAAAATTAGCTGGGTGTGGTGCATCTGTAGTTCCAAGCTACTTGGAGGCTGAGGTGGGAGAACTGCTTGAGCCCTGATCTCACCACTATACTCCAGCCTGGACAACAGAGAAGCTGTCTCAAAAAAAAAAAAGTCTAATTTTAGTATTGTAGGTCAGTATTGGGTCCTTGAAATGTTATTTCAGTATTTATTAGTGGTAAAAATTGGCTTCTAGAGATGGGAAAATTCTGAACATAAGTCAGTTGAAGGCTTTAAATAGATACATAGCCAATCTATATATGTGTTTTTTAAAATCTATGCATGTTATGTCTCATTGCCTTTTTGTAGTTTTTTAAAAAATTAATAAGAGTTGTACATACTTTTTGGGTATATGTGATATTTTGATAGATGTATACAGTGTGATCAAATCAGTGTAACTGGGTTTTCTGTCACCTTGCATGTTGTGTTTTATGTTAATAACCATGTAGTGAGTACCTACTGTGTGCCAGGAATTAAACACAGATACAAAGGACACAGTCCTGCTGGGAAGAGCCCATCCTAGTAGAGGAGATCAGTAGATAAACTAGATTTTCTGAGTAGAGTATGATGGGAGTGCAGGGTAGGGCTGCCTAAACCAATCTGGGAGTGGGAAGGTGACAAATTGAGTAGGAGTGAGCTGTATGAAGAAGGATAGGATTAAAGGCAACATTCCTGTCCCAGGAGGCAGTTGCTTAGTCCTGAGATAATATGGCAGAGTCAAAGTAGCTGAAGTAGAGGATGTAGGTTGGTGAACTATGAGAACTGAGACAGGAGAGAAAGCTAAGGTCATGAAGACCCTTGTCTTTCATATCAAGAAGTTTGAATTTTATCTTGAAGGAATAATGTTTAGCTGCCAGCTATTAAGGGTCTAGTATGTATTGTAGTATCTAGATACAATAGATAGGTAGGATTGTATCATACCCATTTTTCAGATGAGGAAATGGGTTTGGGAAGGTTAAATTTCTCAAGGCTGGAGCCAGGTTGGTTGGACTTTCACAGCTTGTGTCTTTATACTGTGTCATACAGCCTCCCCTTAAAGAAGGATTATTAGTCTTTTAGAAAGATCATTTTGCCAGTGTAGAGAAATAATTTACCAAGGGCGAGCCTGAATATATGAAAGAGCAGTTAGGAGCCTTTTGCAGCAATTCAGGCAAGCAATTGTGTGACCTGGAGGCAAAGGTCAGACAACACTGAGAGCTACTTAGGAAGTAGGTCCACCTGGATGTGGAGAATAAGGAGGTGTTTGATTGAGGAGAAGCGGTTTTAGGAGCAGGTGTAGGCAGTTAATGAGTTGTGTTTGAAATGTTCAATTTATGCAAGTGAAAGTGCCTTGTAATTGGATGCAGAGGTACATGGATTTGGAAGGAGAGAGATTTGACTTGAGGTTTGTAGGTTTAGGCTTTGCCAATAGAAAAATGATTGAAGCAATTGGGTGAGATAAAATAATTCATAGCGAATAGAGAGGAACAAGCTGAAAGCAGAAGCTTGAGGAACAACAGGCCCTTGATTATTAGCTTGGGAAGGACAGAGAAGGGTGATAACTAAAAGGGATTTGAGGGATTATGCAACGATGAAAAAATACGCACACACATTGTATATGTACATTAGAAGACAGTAAAGACTTGAGTTTATTCATATGCTGAAGAGATGTTTAAGTCCAGCAGTGAGAAATGGGGCCTTTAGAGCTGCCCCTACCCTGGGCCAAAGGACCCTTACAATTTGTCTGAATCACTTGAATTTAATGAGAGTGGACTGTGTGTGTGCTGTCTGTCATTGTCTACCCAGTGCCGCTTACCTACTAGGTGTTAATAAACATGAAAGTGATGATTATTGGTGGAGCAAGATCCTAGAAGTGGCAGGAAAATCTGAATCTAGATCCAAGAGGAAGGATTAACTTTGATGGGACAAGAGTTGGCTTGGGAAGAAAGTTAAAACTTGAAGTTTTGGATGCTTTGGGGAAAAGCTAGAAAGGACTGTTAGTGTAAATATGGGTAAGGTGCAGGTGTGACAAGAGTTAGGGAGTGAGAGCAGAAAAGGATATTGTAGTTGGGGCATATGGCAGAGGCTCCAGGTTCTTAGAGGTGGTACACTTCTGAGGGATAAGGTTTGGCCTGTTAGCTGTAATGGAATAGAGATAAAGATTTACCGGAGTTGGGACATTGGGACCCTGTGACTACAGCATATGAGAATGATTGTGGTTTTTTTTTTTTTTTTTTTTTTTTTTAGTAGAGACGGGGTTTCACCGTGTTAGCCAGGATGGTCTCGAACTCCTGACCTCGTGATCCGCCCGTCTCGGCCTCCCAAAGTGCTGGGATTACAGGCTTGAGCCACCGCGCCCGGCCGAGAATGATTGTTGTTCTCATGGATACTGAAATAAACCAGGGGCTGGCATGTAGGAGGAACATTTCAAGGCAATAGGGAGGAACTAGGAAAATGTTGCTGGCCTCTCCCTCTGTTTACCATACTTGTAGAATGTCAGCCTTTAGAAAACAAATAGCTTTTTTTTTTTTTTTTTATTCCAAAAGTCTACAGGGCTGCAGCAGGAGATAAACTGTTAGGTTGCAGGGCTGTATGCCATGGATGTAGGGTGAAGCCTGTGGACCTTTCCTGGTATAGTATTTCTGAAGGTATAGCACGGAGAGAATTACAGAGAAAACCAATTGCATTGAAATGTGTTTTAAAAGTATTCTTAAGTTTGTCATACAGTAATTTGTGTGCTTCTTTATTAATACCTTAAAGACAGAGCAGCAGGTCTGATTAAATAAATGCAGGGTAATGATGAACATAAATATCTTGATGAGCAACAAACTGTAATGTGCTATAAAAATATCTGTAGTTTGTATTGATACCAGTTACAGGTACTACTAATGCTCTGATTTTTGGCCTGCATTCATAATTGAAGGAACTAGTGAATTCCAGTTAGAGTTTGGTAAAAATAAATAATGTAATTTATTTTCCATCTAAGTATGCAGACACCCCATAATGTTCCCCCGGACAATGTCGACCTCAATTTAAGAACCCCTGACCACTAGGGAAAACTATCAATGGATTATTTTGTGAGAGATTTGAAGTTGCAGGGAAATCTGTTAATAAGAACATGAGTTCCTGAGAGCACAGTGGAAGAAGAAAGAACATTAGGAGTTTGGGTCAAGGAACATAAATCATGAAACATGGAATATTACAGAGGTACAGATGAGTTCTCTATTTTGGGAGTTGTATCCAAGATCCTCCGTATCCTTGGGAGGCCAAGGGTAAAAGCATAATGGAGTTAGCTGACGTCAATCAAAGTTCCATAATGAACTCATTCTCATGGGGTCTAATCAGATGACAGCTGCATTCTTGAAAGCTTGCTTAGACTGTTAGACTTGCCTTGGCTCAGAAATCCAAATAAGAGCGGTCAGAAGTAACAAGTATGCCACCTAAGAAATCCTTGCTGAGATGTAGAGGACACAGAGTTAGCTGATTCCAAAGACATTTGACCGTTAGAAACAGCAAGAGAGCCCTTGTAGATGCAGGGAGAGCTTCAGACTCTTGCATGCTTCCTATGAAAATCTAATACCTGATTATCTGAGCTGGAATGATTTCATCCCAAAACCACACCCCCCAAGCCTCAACCCATCTGTGTAAAAATTGTCTTCTGTGAAACTGGTCCCTGGTGCCAGAAAGGTTGGGGACCTGCTGCTTTAGAGAATATATGTTATTTATTTTATTTATTTATTTTGTTATTTTTATTTTTTAGCCACATAAAAGGCAGCACACTTATTTGGAAAACAATAATTTCAAAATCATCTCCTGAACTCAGAATCGATGGGTCAGGGTAGACACCCTAAGTACACAGGTGAAATCTTCATTAATTGTTCACTTATTAAGTACAAATTTAAATTAATGGATTGTGTACAGCAGTGTTTTTCCACATTTCCCTGATAAGAATCATTTGGAGTGCTCTGTAAACACAGCTTCACTGGAAATTAATCACATCAAATTGATTTAGTGGCTCTGGGATAGGCCAGTAATTTGGAAATTTTTATTTTTACAAATGCTTCCTGATGATGACCAAGTCCAAAGAAATTTGAGAAACACTGATCTGGAACATAACTTTCAGTTTTCTCTAAAGTTTTTAAGTCTTGAACTACTGATCATCTTAGAGATAACCCACTGAAAAGTCTTCTCCAATCCAGTTTATGAAAGAAAGCTCTTTAGAACATTTGGTTTGATAAAATTTTTTCAAAGCACCAGAAGTATTTTATTTTGGCTTTTTAAATTTCTGGCCCATCCGTTCTAGTTCACGTTTTCTTGAAGAATCCACCTTCTTTGAGTTGAGCCATAGCAATCTAATCATTTTTTAAAAATAATTGGTTTCTTATTAAAGGATTGCGACATTTACTAGCCGTTGCTTGCTTTTGTCTTGCTCCCATCTCCCTGAAACTTCTTAAGAAATGACTCAATATTCTGGCCTTTCCACCTTAAATCTCATACTGACCACGCCGTGTATGCCAGCCTGGATCTCTTCGTTTTCTTTAACCGGTCCAACTCCCTTTGGTGTCCCGGTCAAGATTATATCTCCTTCTTCCAAGGTCATGATCTTAGAAACATGGTTGATGATGTAGGGGGATGGAAAAAATCATGGAGGATGTCTCACCCTCCTGTCTTGAGTTCGCCGTTGACTTTGAGCCACAGCCTCAGGTTGGGAGGATCAGGGATCTTCTCCTTGGGCACAAATGTGCTGACCGGGCAGGAGGCCGTAAAGCTCTTAGCCAGAGTCCAGAGCAGCCCCTTCTTCTCGCACTCGTCCTGCACGTCCCTGGCAGTCATGTCCAGGCACAGGGCATAGCTGCTAACGTAGTCCATAGCTGTGCGGCCATGCTTGCCCATCACCACGCCCACCTCCAGCTTGTGTTGTAAGTGGGCGACTGTATGCGGGCATGCGGATGGGCGAGCCCTCAGGTGTGTAGGCCATGGACAGTTTCAGGAACAGCATGGGCTCATTCAACACCACGCTGTCATCTCCCTGGCGTGGTCCCCGTAGTTCCTCCCCATGCAGATGATATTCTTTCCCACCCCAAGAAGCGGGACAGTGGCCTGGGGGTCGCCATGATTCCTGCCAATTGCCTAGAGAATATATTTTAATATGAGGATACTAAACATCTGTATCAAAGATATTCCTTCAGAGAATTTAGGATTTGGAAGAAACCTTATAGTCATTAACTGTAATGTTGCATTTTGTGGAAAATCCTATTGATAGAATCCCTGAAGGATGGCTGTTTAACCTTCCCAGAAATACTGCTATTGAAAGAGAGCCTGGACCATGCATAGACATCTCTTTATGTTGAGCCACAAAAATTTGTTATTTATAATTTCTATCTAATAGTTGTTTGAAGTTGAGATTTTATAGGCAAACAGAACACACTTTAGCTACTATATTGTTGTTCTAAAATAGCGTCTATATCTATTTTTCTGTCAGGTAATATTAATCAGTCACTAATGACGCTAAGAACATGTATGGATGTCCTGAGAGAGAACCAAATGTATGGAACTAACAAGGTAAGCAGCAGCCTTCTCTGATCTTTTGTATAGTTTCATTTGTGTGCATTTTTTTGCTCTGATCTTTTGTATAGTTTCATTTGTGTGCATTTTTTTGTGTAACGCATTTGGATTTGAATGTCTTTGTAGATGGTTCCATATCGAGATTCAAAGTTAACCCATCTGTTCAAGAACTACTTTGATGGGGAAGGAAAAGTGCGAATGATCGTGTGTGTGAATCCCAAGGCTGAAGATTATGAAGAAAACTTGGTAATTTTAATGTATTTGTCCTATAAAGTCTTGAGTTTTTTTCGGGAAAACAGTTATTTGGATGAGAAGAATGATATTTTGAATGTTTTATAAATTGATAGAGAACCATTGATTGTAGAAGTAAACTAGGCTTGGTGTGGTGGCTCATGCTTGTAATGAGCCAACACACTGGGAGGCTGAGGTGGGGTGATCAGTTGGGCCTACCTGGGAGGTCGAAGCTGCAGTGAGTCGTATTCATGCCACTGCACTCCAGCCTGGTGACAGTGAGACTGTGTCTCACATAAAGGAAAATAAGCAATCTTTGTTTCATGTAGTCATTTCTGGGACTTGGATATCCTTATTTTTTTTTAAACTCCATTTGTTTTGTGTTTTAGCAAGTCATGAGATTTGCAGAAGTGACTCAAGAAGTTGAAGTAGCAAGACCCGTAGACAAGGCAATATGTGGTTTAACGCCTGGAAGGCGATACAGAAACCAGCCTCGAGGTCCAATTGGAAATGGTATGATTTGGTGTCGTATCATTTGTCCACTCATCGGTCTGTTTCTTTCTCTCTTTTTTCAAAAAAATTATTTCATATAAGAGAAATGTTTACATACCTTCCGAAGAACCAAGCACATAATAATTTGAGCAAAATTTAAATGAGCTTATTTTGCATACTATGATTCTCATTTTTAGGGAAGTAAACTTGTATCAACTCAAGAAATGGCAATGGTTAGTTGGACTGGGGCTGTATTCAGTGTTAAACTTGTTTAAATAAGCTCTTTCTCTCCTATGTAACTTTTTGTAATTTTCTGTAATTCAATACAGAACCATTGGTTACTGACGTGGTTTTGCAGAGTTTTCCACCTTTGCCATCATGTGAAATTTTGGATATCAACGATGAGCAGACACTTCCAAGGCTGATTGAAGCCTTAGAGAAACGACATCACCTACGACAAATGATGATTGATGAGTTTAATAAACAATGTAAGGGCAAAACTATTTGCAATAATTTTATTTAGTTAATTTTTTGTTTTGTTTTTTTTTTTTTGAGACACAGTTTCACTCTGTCCCCCAGGCTGGAGTGCAGTGGTACAATCTCGGTTCATTACAACTTCCGCCTCCCGGGTTCAAGCGATTCTCCTGCCTCAGCCTCCCGAGTAGACTACAGGCACATGCTACCATGCCTGGCTAATTTTTCTACTATTAGCAGAGACGGGATTTCGCCGTGTTGGCCAGGCTGGTCTCAAACTCCTGACCTCAAGTGATCCGCCTGCCTTGGCCTCCCAAAGTGCTGGGATTACAGGCATGAGCCACCACTCCCGGCCAGTTTGCAATAATCGTAACTTCTGAAATTGAATGTATTTTCAGTGAATCTGAGTTTATATGGTAGATTTCATCTTTAAGGAAGTTAAAGAAAATTATGTCTTTGTACCTTTGAAGCACTCAAGGCATTGTTTGATTAGAATGACCAGGAATTTTTCCATAGCTCTTTTTTGTATTCTAAGGAAGTCAAAAAGAAAAAAGTGAGCGTGTGTTCTTTCTTTTGTTTTTTACCAACAGTGATGGAGACACAAAGAAATATTTTTTAGTTTCCCCTGTCTACATAGTAGGGATTGTAATTGTTTCTACCTCAGGATGTGTTGTAAAGATAAATAAGATAAAGTATTGAAATCCTGTAGAACAGGTAAACTCTGGTACATAGTGAACGTATCTCAGTGAATGAATGTATCTACTTTTTTCTTTTTTTGAGACTGAGTCTCGCTCTGTTGCCCAGGTTGGAGTGCAATAGTGCAATCTTGGCTCGTTGCAACCTCCGTCTCCCAGGTTCAAGCAATTCTGCCTCAGCCTTCTGAGCAGCAGGGATTACAGGTGCGCGCTACCGCACCCAACTAATTTTTGTATTTTTAGTAGAGAGGAGGTTTCACCGTGTTGGTCAGGCTGATCTCAAACTCCTGACCTCGTGATCCACCCACCTCAGCCTCCCAAAGTGCTGGGATTACAGACATGAGCCACCATGCCTGGCTCTACTATTTTTATTATCATTATTCATTTGAATCTTTACCAAAAAGTTGTGAGATAAAGTAGTATTTAAATTTCCATACTGAAATGAAATTTGCTCAGAAATATTAATTAACTTGCCTAAGTCATAACTAGTAAGTGATGTACCAGGGATTTCAGCTCAGGTTTAATTAATCCCAAATGTCGTGTTATTTCTATTTTGCATTTGTTGTTGTGAAGCAAAGTACCTGTAAGGATTGGGAAGAGAATGCTATAGTGCATAATGAAAGACTTGAATATTTTTTTTAGCATTTAACAGAAAGCTTCTGTGACTGTCTTGTCAATTTGAGAATTAAGCTCCTGATTTCCCTCTAAACTTTTCTCCTTATAGACTGATTCTCACAGAGATTTGCTGAATAACTGCATTTTGTCTAGTGTCTGCTAACAAGTTGGTATCTTTGTTTGTTTTAGAACTGGTGTAAAACTTGGCCTGTATGTTTTTGTTTCAGCTAATGCTTTTAAAGCTTTGTTACAAGAATTTGACAATGCTGTTTTAAGTAAAGAAAACCACATGCAAGGGAAACTAAATGAAAAGGAAAAGATGATCTCAGGACAGAAATTGGAAATAGAACGACTGGAAAAGAAAAACAAAACTTTAGAATATAAGGTTTGTTTTGACATTATTATGATAGATGTATGTGCTGGTGTTTTAGCACTGGTCTCTGAAGGAGCTATTATGCTCCAACGGCCTGTAAATGCTTATTAAGAGTTCTTGGTCGGGTGCGGTAGCCCACACCCATAATCCCAACACTTTGAGAGGCTGAGGTGGCCAGATCATCTGAGGTCAGGAGTTCAAGAATGAGCCTGGCCAACATGGCCAAACCTCATCTCTACTAAAAAAGTACAAAAATTGGCTGGGCGCGGTGGCTCAAGCCTGTAATCCCAGCACTTTGGGTGGCCGAGACGGGCGGATCACGAGGTCAGGAGATCGAGACCATCCTGGCTAACACGGTGAAACCCCGTCTCTACTAAAAAAAATACAAAAACTAGCCGGGCGAGGTGGCGGGCCCCTGCCACTGCACTCCAGTCCGGGCGACAGAGCGAGACTCCGCCTCCAAAAAAAAAAAAAAAGTACAAAAATTAGCTGGGTGTGGTGGCGAGCGCCTGTAATCCCAGCTACTCAGGAGGTTGAGGCAGGAGAATCACTTGAACCCAGGAGGTGGAGGTTGCAGTGAGCCAAGCTTGAGCCATTGCACTCCAGCCTGGGCGACAAGAGCCAAGACTCCGTCTCTAGAAAAAAAAAGGTTTCTCAGGCTGAGTGCAGGCTCATGGCTCTAGTCTCAGCACACTGGGAGGCCAAGGCAGGCAGATCACTTGAGCCCAGGAGTTCCAGACCAGACTGGGCAACATGGCAAAATCCCTTATCTACAAAAAAATTAGCCAGGCATGGTGGTGCACACTTATAGTCCCAGCTACTCAGAAGGTTGAGATGGGAGACTAGCTTGAGCCTGGGAGGTTGAGGCTGCAGTGAGCTGGGATTGCACGACTGCACTCCAGCCTAGATGACAGAGCAAGAGCCTGTCTCAAAAAAAGTTCCCAGTTGGTTATTTACTAATCCTCATCCCATGCTAAGGAGGAAATGTGAGTGAAATGAAAAATCATATGTTCTTTAATTTTATGAGAGTTTTAACAGTTGAAAAGGATAGTCTCTGACCCAAACAAGGGACCTTTCTAGAGCTTACCTTTGGTTGTAGCTTGCTTTTTGATTTATTAGAAATATTTCCTTAGTATGCTGTTTTTAATGAGATAAATGATTAAATGAAATGATATAAAAGTGCCAGCATAGTGCCTTGGACATAACAGATACTCAGTAAAGCTTAATTTGATCTGTCTTTAGTTTACAAATCAGATTTTAAAAGTATAAACTCAGGATTAATCTCTTACTCTGGGGTAGAAGGGAATACCATTTTGTTGAGAAGCATTGCAGCACTGTGTAATGTGTTTGTTCTCTCATTTACAGAGGGTCATTTAGAGGTTTGGTGGGGGTACACATTCATAAGAGAAGTTAGTCTCAACCAATATAGTTTTTTTTAAATTCTGAAAATAGCCTAAAAACTAAATTTTAGGCCTTAATTTTAGAAGAAAGTAATTTTCACATGAAGTTAGTTATAAATGTCTTTGAGTGAGGAACTTGTTTAACGTGTTTTTATTTCTGAGAATGGGGATGGGAATTCAGATGAAATGTTAGAGAAAAAAGTGCTTTCTCCATGATTTTTCTTTCCACAAATATGCTTGCATAAGCAAATTAAGGAAGATTATTTTATAGTGACATGAAATGTTTATATGCCAAATATTGAACATAGTGGTCTACCTTCCTAGATTGAGATTTTAGAGAAAACAACTACTATCTATGAAGAAGATAAACGCAATTTGCAACAGGAACTTGAAACTCAGAACCAGAAACTTCAGCGACAGTTCTCTGACAAACGCAGATTAGAAGCCAGGTTGCAAGGCATGGTGACAGAAACGACAATGAAGTGGGAGAAAGAATGTGTGAGTATCTTTTGGGTAGTGCTTGTCTCAGAGTGGGATGATTTATTTTACATTGTAGTTAGGTTCAATATTTTGAATTATTGTATTTGTAGTAGAGTTTTGGTGATGGTCATTAACTCTCAGGAAGAATTGGAGAACTGTCATTTTTAGGAAGTAAAGTGATTGGCTAATCTGGTGTACTCATTTGCTGTGATTGAATGATAATATACATTGCCATTGATAATCTGTAGGAGCGTAGAGTGGCAGCCAAACAGCTGGAGATGCAGAATAAACTCTGGGTTAAAGATGAAAAACTGAAACAACTGAAGGCTATTGTTACTGAACCTAAAACTGAGAAGCCAGAGAGACCCTCTCGGGAGCGAGATAGAGAAAAAGTTACTCAAAGATCTGTTTCTCCATCACCTGTGCCTGTAAGTTATTTGTAATTGTGTAGTAACTTTGTACTACAGATATTTTGTTCAGATTAGATGACTAGTTCTATGAGAATTTTTACATTTTTATAATACTTACATTTCTGAAATTTCTCTTTAAAAATATTTTAAAATTTAGAATAAACACAAATTTAGCACAAAAAAATTAGTACAAATAATTATTTGTAATGTTAAGTCTTCATGTGCTAGCATTATAGAAAAGTAATGAATTGTTTCTGTCAGTTTTTCAGTCTTGCTCATTAATTTTTCTCCAATTTTTCTAGCTTTCTAGTAACTATATTGCTCAGATTTCCAACGGCCAGCAACTCATGAGCCAGCCACAGCTACATAGGCGCTCTAACTCTTGCAGCAGCATTTCTGTAGCTTCCTGTATTTCGGAATGGGAGCAGAAAATTCCTACGTACAACACACCTCTCAAAGTCACATCTATTGCAAGGCGTAGGCAGCAGGAGCCAGGACAAAGCAAAACTTGTGTCGTGTCAGACAGAAGGCGAGGGATGTACTGGACTGAAGGCAGGGAGGTGGTTCCTACATTCAGAAATGAGATAGAAATAGAAGAGGATCATTGCTGCAGGGTTAGTGCCAGTATTATTTTAACGCATTGTAGCGATAGATTTTATCTTCTTTGTTTTTTGTAACTTGTGTCTGAAAGTTCATTGGAAAAATGGTTGGGCTATAGTATAAAGAAGGTCTAATTTCTCAGTTAATTTGAAAGATTGACTCACTGAAATTGAGGCCTGGCTCTTCATCTGAAAAAGCCTAAACACATCTGGCAGCAGAAGGGTGTTTAGTGAATACAGGTCAATTTGGTGCATCCCAGAGTAGTGTGAGCTTTTCAGTTGCATAAGCTAATAAACTTTGCACAAAATTGGTGACTGTGTTTTAAAGCATATTTTCCATATTTTTCTTTTGGTTCCCCTTCCCCAAATTAGATTTTTTGTACCTCCTTTCGAGCCCTAGTTTTAAAAATTGTTTTCCCAAATTTTTATTTTGAAAAATTTCAGACCCAAAGCAAAGTAGAAAGAATAGTATGGTAATGTCTTTCCCTCCTTGCCTAAGTTTACCAGTTGTTACTTGATATAGATACATAAACTTTTTTCCCCTAAGCCTTGTAAAAGGAAATCACAGACTTAGAGACACTTAATCTCTAAGAATAAGGACATTGTACTACCTAGCCACAATCTTTATCACATCCAAGAAAATCAACATTAATTAAATATCCTCTATTGGGACATTATGCAGTTGTCCCAAAATTGGCTTTTCTTTTTTAAGACAGGGTCTCACTCTGTCACCCAGGATGGAGTGCAGTGGCATGATTATGGCTCACTGCAGCCTCAGTCTTCCTGAGCTGAAGTCATCCTCTCACCTCAGCCTCCCGAGTAGCTGAGATTACAGGCATGCCACCACGCTGATTTTTCATTTTCAGTAGAGACAAGGTCTCACCATGTTGCCCAGGCTGGTGTTGAACTCTTGAACTCCAGCAATCCTCCTGCCTTGGCCTCCAAAGGTGCTGAGATTACAGGCAAGCCACTGCACCCAGCCAGCCTTTTTTTCAATCCATGATATGAAAGTGTATGCATTGCATATTATGATTATGTCTTTTATCTCTTTTAATATAAAATAGTCTCACCCTGTCCCCCTACTTTTTTTTATTTTTATGACATTGACTATTTTCACTGAAGAGTCTAGGCCAGTTATTTTAAAACTACTGATTTCCATGTCCAATAAATTGCTTTTAATCGAGGCATTTATCTCAATTAACAAGGACTTTGTCTCACATTCAAGGGTATTTAAATAAATTTACTTTCATATTTCTCTTCTTAAAGATTAAGGTAAAGTTTCTTTTGAATCTGAATAAATGGACCAAGTTAATGTTTGTGAATTTTATATTTAGTAAAATCTTAATAAAGCTCTTTTAGAATTTTTCTTCTAAATCTTACAGTTAACGTTTACTTTAGATTTTCTTATATAAGTCAGGGTATAGATGAATGTTCATTTAGGTGGCCCAAATTCCTGATTATTAAGGGATGGTGATGAATCCCAAGTTATTTACCAGGGAAACCGATGATTCTAAAGTCTCTTAAGTTCTTTACTTTGCAGATTTTTCCTTAAACATTTTTAGACAGCAAATTAGGTAAATGGTCATTCTGACCAACTCTAGTCAGTCATTTTATGACAGTTTATAGGCTGAAAACTATTCAAGCCTTGCTTATGCCTTGCAAACAGTAATGAGATATCTAATTTGGCTATGAGATATTTAAGGGAATTTACTAGAGATTCTTACGTGAAATCAAACTATTTAGAAGTGCAGCAGAAAAGTTACTATAAGGTTAGTATCTGTGCATCTAAGTTTGTTGGTCAAAAATTATGTCAGGTGGACTAAATTTATACTTGAGTGAGGAAAAAAATTTAAATATTTATTTCATAAATGCTAGTAGATCATATGGATTATCATCTTTCTGAAGCTTGTTTCATCATGTTTACTGTTAAATGTTTGAAGAAAACCCTGGCTTTTGCTAAATGGTAGATGATAAGGACCAGACTTTCGTGTTCAACATTAAATAAATCATTGTCAGAATGAAATGTTTCCTGTTTGTCTTGAGGTTCAGCATCTTTAATGGCAAACTGTATTGCCCATGTCTTAGAGCTGTCACTAGTGCTGCATTTGTACGACTATATAGGGAAAATGATTCAGTTCCTCAGATGCGCATTTTGAAATTGAGGCCTTCACACTTGACTAGCTTTGACGGATTTGGCCTGTGATAGACTTTTTCCATTTGCTTTTAGTTTTTGTTTTTTGGGGTTTTTTTGTTGTTGTTGTTGTTTGTTTTTTGTTTTTTTTTTGAGATGAGGTCTTCATCTGTTGCCCAGGTTGGAGTGCAGTGGCGTCATCTAGGCTCACTGCAGCCTTGACCTTCCAGGCTCAAGCAGTCATTCTACCTCAGCCTCCTGAGCAGCTGGGACCACAGACATGTGCTATCACACCTGGCTAATTTTTAAATTTTTTGTAGAAATTTACACAAAATTTAAATTTTTTGTAGAAATTTGTAGAAATCACCCGAGATCAAAAGACACCCGAGAAATTCTTCTTACGTTGCCTAGGCTGGTCTCGGGTGATCCTTCTCCTACCTCAACCTCACAAATGTTGGAATGACAGATGTGTGCCACTGCACCCAGCCCCGTTTTCAGTTTTACAAACAGGAGATGTTCATAAAACACCAGAGATAATTCATTGCTTCAAACTATAACTATGGCATATATGTGAAATATTATTTTCTTAGGCTGAATGTGCTTAACTTAATTTTCCCAGATTTACATGACATTTGACTGGAAGCAACTTGTTTGTTTTTGAGGCAGGGTCTCATTCTGTTGCCCAGGCTGGAGTGCAGTGGTGTGATCTTGGCTCACTGCAATCTCCGCCTCCTGGTCTCAAGTGATCCACCCACCTCAGCCTCCTGAGTAGCTGGGACTACAGGCACGTGTCAGCAAGCCCAGCTAATTTTTTTGTGTATTTTTTTTGTAGAGTCTGGGTTTCACCATGTTGCCTAGGCTGAACTTGAACTTCTGAGTTCAATTGATTCCTCCACCTCGGCCTTCCAAAGTGCTGAGACTACAGGCATGTGCCACCATGCCTGGCCTGGAAACTAGTTTTTTATTGTATGATAAGAGACTGATTTGACAGTGTATTATTTATTTGTTTCTTGGAACCTGTATGAAATGTTTAGGGGGAAAATTAGTTGGTATATTGTAGCCATTATTGTATTTGAACTTTTCATAAGTTCTATTATGAGGCTTTAAAATCTTAACTGAAAGCACTCAGAAGTATTTCACATTTCTTTAATCATTTTATTCATATGGTTCTTATTATACCTTATGTTCTTTGGATTGTTTTCTGTTTTGTTTAGAAACCTAGAGAATGTATAGGGCTTTCATTCATCTTATTGAAGATTTTAACAGAGTTGTGGACATAATAGATAACCTCTCAATAGCAGGGATAAATAATGGTTTTTGATCAAAAATATGAAATGAGTTGTTTGTCCTGAACAACCCCCAAGCAGGAAAGACTTGTAGCATTACCAGAATTGTTTCTTTTGTCCGTTGTTGAAAGGGAAACTCCCAGGTAGAATGTGTAACATACAAGTTGGTGTTAAAGATGTTTGTTGGTTTTGTGTTTAAATGCAAAGATGTTTAAATTACTTGCATAAAATATTTAGCTTTGGAAAGGTTTGCTATGATACTGTCATCAACTAATGTAGCCGAACCTGCTGCACTTCTAATAATACCCTTTAATTAATTATGGGTTATGCTTATTTCTCAGTTCCTCTTTCAACCTGATCAGAACGCACCACCAATTCGTCTCCGACACAGACGATCACGCTCTGCAGGAGACAGATGGGTAGATCATAAGCCCGCCTCTAACATGCAAACTGAAACAGTCATGCAGCCACATGTCCCTCATGCCATCACAGTATCTGTTGCAAATGAAAAGGCACTAGCTAAGTGTGAGAAGTACATGCTGACCCACCAGGAACTAGCCTCCGATGGGGAGATTGAAACTAAACTAATTAAGGTAAACTAATTTTCACGGGAGCAAAAAATATATTAAAAAATTCAACAAAAGTCCATTTGTCCTGCTACTCCTTTGGTGACACACAGGCAGTGTCAACTGGAACATCAATGAGTATTTGATATAACCTTTTTGTTAGCAGAAAATTAGTCACTGCTTAGGTTTTAAGTCCACCAAACTGGGACTAAGTATGCTTTAAATAGGTGTAGATTCTTCAGTTTCTTAGAATTCTAGATCCATGATGTACTTTAATTTTTTAAATGACTGTATATTTAGCTTTAACCACTACTTAAAAAGTTAATCTAAGCAAAGAACTCCCATTGCTCTCTGTCATTTCAAGATAAAAAAACAAAAACAAAATAAAACAAAACCTATGTTAAAATTTGACCCATCAGAATTACTCAGTGTTGAGCTGCCTAAAGCTATTTTCCAGAAAGAAGAGACTTGCTTGCCTATAGAAGAATTCTCCTTTGATCACAGAGTCAGTGAATGATCAGGAAAGTAAAAGATAATACCAAAAAAAAAAAGCTTTTTATTTCAAGTTCAATTTAGAGTTTTTGTTCTTATTATAATTAGCTACAAATGAGACTATACTGTCATTTGAATATGGGCAACAGGGGCCACTCAGAAGAAAGTACCATGCCTTAGAGCATGTAGAAATTTCCAGCAAATTTCTTGATCCTTAGTGCAGTTTAGTTTTTAAATTACAGGTAGAGCAAAAGGAATATTTTTTTCTGCAATTATGAATGTTGCTGATTACATTGTATTGGACTTCTTTTGTTTGTGAGAGATACGTACTCAAATTTCTAAATTATTTTGATAGTACAGACTCAGCAAGTACCAAGTACTATCTGATTTTGTGGATGGGAATTTCTATAAAATAGAATCATGAGAACAATTTGAAATATACATGTGTGTTTTTCATTTGGGTGTATCAACGTGTAACAGTGACCTTTTCTTTTGGCTTTAGGGTGATATTTATAAAACAAGGGGTGGTGGACAATCTGTTCAATTTACTGATATTGAGACTTTAAAGCAAGAATCACCAAATGGGTAAGTAACCATCAAAAATCTCTGTATAAAAGTTGGTCATTTTCTTAGCTGCTCATTTTTTGAGGAACAGAACAGCCTGTGAAATGTATCATTAATTCTCCAAAGGGATATAGATAGTATTTCCCTACTTCTAATACTTTTCCTCTTCTTAGATGCAAAAATAATTGTTGCATCATGTTTCCCCTTTTTCAGTAGTCGAAAACGAAGATCTTCCACAGTAGCACCTGCCCGACCAGATGGTGCAGAGTCTGAATGGACCGATGTAGAAACAAGGGTAGGGGAAAAATTAAACATTTCCCTGCTTACTAAAATTAGGTTTGTCACGTTTTAAACCCCACAGCTCTAGATTTTTATGCTCTTTGAAAAATGCTGAGGTATAATCTCACATTGCCAGTGCACCATGTAGGCCTATTCCTAGAATAACAAGAATCCACTTCATCAGGAACCCCCTTGCAATTGTTACTCCTGAGGAGAAGCTCTTGGAAAGAACATGGGAAGGTAGGGGTCAGGAGGCTAAGCTATGGCCTTAGCCACCAACTCTCTTCACAAACTTATTTAAAATGAGATAAGTTACCTAGATGATCTCTAAAGACGCCTTCTGACTCACAACATTTGTGGCCTATGCCAGAAATTAATTACGAGTGACTGGTGTTTTAACATAAGAGTCTTTGCTGAACTAGAAAGCAATATTGCATTTCACCTAGGTGTAGAGCCTGCTAAATAACTGTGTTTTACAGACTATTGAGAGGAGCTGATCTTTTTCCTCTTGTCATTTTTCTCAGTGTTCCGTGGCTGTGGAGATGAAAGCAGGATCACAGCTGGGACCTGGATATCAGCATCACGCACAACCCAAGTGAGCACTGACTGTAACTGGGGTCTTGCTGTGTGCTTTTTTCCTCCTCTGGTCTTTACGTTATTCTACCATCCATCCCCTTGTTGTTTAGAACAAATATATGGTTTTGGTTTTCCCCTTGGACTATCTGGGCCCCCACGGGCAGACTGCAGTAGGCAGCTGGAATGCTGAGAGCCTCAAAAGGCTGGATAAGAGCAATCAGAGCTGCAAGGCAGGCGGTGGTGGAAGATTGGTGGCTCTTGTTCATATTCTGCCAACCCTCATAAAGCTTTCTGAGGCCGAACTGAGAGTACCTCTAAGGAGGGAAGGCTACAGGCTTAAGTTGGGGACTAGACAGCTTTGTGTAAATCACTGTTTTCTGACTTGCTTCTTGGTCTTGGTGTAGCATTAAGTGTTCACTAAAGTAAATAACACTGAATGGAAGAATTTATAGTAGGGAAGGAATTGTACCTTTTCCTCTTCTGTTAAACTCATACTCAGGAGTCTGACCCAGTCTTTTTCCATATTTTAATAAAATCCCTTCTTTACAAATACATACATACATATATATATATATAAATGCTATAAACATATATATGTATATATTTTACATTCCACATTTTAAACATTTACATTCCTTAGTGAGCAATTTAGAAAATTGTTGCAGCAGGATAAAGATGGGAAATCCTGTTTTCTAAATTTAATACTAAGATAAGCATATTTTATAAAAGTTGTTTGCTTTCTCAGAGGGATTTCTCAAAGGCCTTCTAAAGATTGATTTGCTATGAATGTGTTACTAATTGCAAAGTTCAACTCTAAGTGCTGGTTGTTATGTTTTAGGCGCAAAAAGCCATGAAATGACAGTCCCAGTAGTGAAAGAACATTTTCATTTGTGTGGATGATTTCTCGAAAGCCATGCCAGAAGCAGTCTTCCAGGTCATCTTGTAGAACTCCAACTTTGTTGAAAATCACGGACCTCAGCTACATCATACACTGACCTAGAGCAAAGCTTTCCCTATGGTTCCAAAGACAACTAGTATTCAACAAACCTTGTATAGTATGTTTTGCCATATTTAATATTAATAGCAGAGGAAGACTCCTTTTTTCATTGCTGTATGATTTTTTTTATAATGCTTTGTTAAAATATATTTCATGTATACTTATAAACTAATTCACACAAGTGTTTGTCTTAGATGATTAAGGAAGAATATATCTAGATCATGCCTGATTTTTTATTGTGACTTTTCCAGCCCTGGTCTGAATTTCTTAAGGTTTTATAAACAAATGCTGCTATTTATTAGCTGCAAGAATGCACTTTAGAACTATTTGACAATTCAAACTTTCAAAATAAAGATGTAAATGACTGGCCAATAATAACCATTTTAGGAAGGTGTTTTGAATTTTGTATGTATATATTCACTTTCTGACATTTAGATATGCCAAAAGAATTAAAATCAAAAGCACTAAGAATTACATAGTTGTGTGATGGCCGTTCATTCAGCACGTCCTCCCAGCACCTGGCACAGTGCCCTGCATTCACCTGGCACTCATTATTTGTGGGACGAATTGAAAAGAAAGCACTAAAAAATATATAAGATAATATGTTAAATGGACAATGCCTTTTTTTATGTGACAACCATAATTATCTACATATTAAGTATGACTTCTAGACATTTAAACAAAAAACATAGTTTGGGAACAACATAAATTAGAAAAAATACTGTCGAAACCATGGTGAAATATCCCATTGCATGGGTGAACACACATTTTACTTGAATTTAATTTGGATTTCTTTTGAGGCTGATCTTTTTTTTTTTTTTTGAGGTGGAGTTTCACTCTTGTTGCCCAGGCTGGAGTGCAATGGCACGATCTTGGCTCACCGCAACCTCTGTCTCCCGGGTTCAGGCGATTCTTCTGCCTTAGCCTCCCAAGTAGCTGGGATTACAGGCATGCGCCACTACGCCCAGCTAATTTTGTATTTTTAGTAGAGACAGGGTTTCCTCATGTTGGTCAGACTGGTCTCGAACTCCCAACCTCAGCCGCCTGCCTCGGCCTCCCAAAGTGCTGGGATTACAGATGTGTCACCGCACCTGACCACTTTTTTTTTTTTTTAACTAAATGATAGTTTAATATTTTGTTATTCATAATAAAAGTGTGATATTAGTCCTTGCCAAAAGCTGATTCAGAAGTTAAGGGAGAAGACAAAATGCACTAGTCACTCACAGTATAGTAGTAAACAATGTCGTGTGTGTGTGTGTGTGTGTGTGTTTGGGGGGGTGGATTTTTGCTCTTATCGCCCAGGCTGGAGTGCAATGGCGCGATTTCAGCCACCGCAACCTCCGCGTCCCAGGTTCAAGCAATTCTCCTGCTTCAGCCTCCCCAATAGCTGGGATTACAGGCATCTGCCACCAGGCCCAGCTAATTTTGTATTTTTAGTAGAGACAGGGTTTCTCCATGTTGGTCAGGCTGGTCTCGAACTCGCAACCTCAGGTGATCAGCCCTACTCGGTTTCCCAAAGTGCTGGTATTACAGGCATGAGCCCCGCACCTGGCCAATATGTGTGTTTTTAGAATGCTTCAGAACACTAAACGTTAAATTGCTATTGTAGTAGATACAGAATTTATTTCTTGATTTTCTTGTTTCTTTTTTATTTTTAATTTTATTTCAGAAACAGGGTCTTGCTCTATTGCACAGGCTGAAATGTAAGGGTGCAATCATGGCTCACTAACTATAACCTCAAACTCCTGGACTCAAGTGATCCTCCTGCCTCAGCCTCCCAAGTAGAGGTAGTTGGGACTACAGGTGCTCACCACCATGCCCAGCTAATTAAATTTTTTTTTATTTTTGTAGCGATGGAGTCTTGCTATGTTGCCCAGGCTGGCTTTTTTCTTTCTTTTTTGAGATGGGGTCTCATTCTGTTACCCAGAATGGAGTGCAATGACATGATCACAGCTCACTGTAGTCTCAACCTCCCAGGCTCAAGCAATCAGCCTCTTGAGTAGCTGCAACTACAGGCAAATGCCGGCACATCTGGCTAATTTTTTATTTTTTGTAGAGATGGGGCCTTGCTCTCTGGCCTTGTCTAGTCTCAAACTCCTGGCCTCAAGCAATCCTCCCAACCTGGCCTCCCAAAGTGCTAGGATTACAGGCATGAGCCACTGTACCCAGCCTGCTTTTTAAATTATTATTTAACAGAGACAGCCTGGGCATGGCGGCTCACACCTGTAATCCCAGCACTACAGGATGGCTTGAGCTCAGGAGTTCGAGACCAGCCTGAGCAACATGCTGAAATCCCATCCCTACAAAAAATTTAAAAATTAGCCAGGCATGGTGGCACATACCTGTAGTCCCACCTACAGGGGCGGCTGAGGTGGGAGGATTGCCTGAGCCTGGGGAGGCAGAGGTTGCAGTGAGCTGTGATGGCGCCACTGTGCTCCAGCCTGGGCAATGGAATGAGACCCTATCTCAAAAATACACACACACAAATAGGGACTGGGTCTCACTATGTTGCCCCAGGCTGGTCTTGAACTCCTGGGCTCAAGCAATCCTCCCGCCTTGGCCTCCCCAAAGTGCTTGAATTACAGGCATAGGCCACCATGCCCTGTCCCAGCCCACTTAAAAAAAAAAATTTAGCCGGGCACGGTGGTTCACTCCTGTAATCCCAGCACTTCGGGAGGCCAAGGTGGGCGAATCACCTGAGGTTAGGAGTTTGAGACCAGCCTCGTCAACATGGTGAAACCCTGTTTCTACTAAAAACAAAAAATTAGCCAGGCGTGGTGGCATGCGACTGTAATCCAAGCTACTCTGGAGGCTGTGGCAGGAGAATCGCTTGAACCTGGGAGGCTGAGGTTGCAGTGAGCCGGGATTGCGCCATTGCACTCCAGCCTGGGGAACGAGCAAAACTCCGTCTCAGGAAAAAAAAAAAAAAATTTAAATGGCTTATTACATAGTATTTTCAAAATATTAATGGGAAATTTTTACTATGATAGGAGAATATGGAGCAGTGGAGTTTGTCTGAAGTAACTACTGAATGTACTAAGTCCATCAGCAACACAAAAGGAAATGCATGAGTATTGATGTTTTGCTTAGCTACTTTAATAGCTGTGGTTAGTGCTTACTGTTTGATACCCTGTAAAAGTGTGTATACGTGGAGAAAAAGATTATTTCCTCAATGACCACAAAGTGCCACTTGCCAACCAGATCAGGTTTTTTTTGTTTGTTTGAGATGGAGTTTTGCTCTTGTTGCCCAAGCTGGAGTGCAATGGCACGATCTCGGCTCACTGCAACCTCTGCCTCCTGGGTTCAAGCGATTCTCCTGCCTCAGCCTCCCCAGTAGCTGGGATTACAAGCACCCGCCACCACGCCCAGCTAATTTTTTGTATTTTAAGTAGAGGCAGTTTCACTATGTTGGCCAGGCTGGTCTCGAACTCCTGACCTCAGGCGATCCACCCGCCTCAGCCTCCCAAACTGCTGGGATTGCAGGCGTGAGCCACCGCGCCCGGCAGATCAGTTTTTTAAGTACACTGCTGGAGGCACAGTATTTTGGACTGACTCATTGTAGCTTTGGAAATGTTTGGATTTTTAAATAGCTTTAACCTTTCTTGACCAAAATTCCACTATAATGTCGTCTTAGATTTGGATGAAAACTCAATAGCTTTGTTTTTAAAAAGTTTGATAGCTTTATAAAAACTTTTTTAAAAATTCGGGATATGAAAATATTTGTTTGTAGTTAAGATTGACCCAAATAGGACTCTAGATTGGTGATTTCAACAGAAATGTTTCATCAGAGATGATTATTAAATAATGGGATGGACTAAATAAAGAAGGTTCCCGAAAAAAAAAAATCTTGAACTAACTTTCCAGTGAACGAAGCAAATTCCACGAGCAATGTAAAGATGACCATTTTTGAAAGTAGGAATTTAAATTGGATTCAGATAACAAATAACAGGTTGTATACAATTTACCCATAATCCCCCTTCCCCGAAGCACTAGGCGGTGAAGTTAGGCTTCTGGATTCCAACTCCACGCTCCACCGCGCGGAACTATGCAATCTTGGGTTAGTTACCAGGTCTAAGTTAGGTTTCTGGATTCCAAATCCACGCTCCACCGGGCGGAACTATGCAATCTTGCGTTAGCTACCAGGTCTAAGTTAGGCTTCTAGATTCCAAATCCACGCTCCACCGCGCGGTAACTACACCACTTGGGCTAGTTACCGACTCTAAGACTTAATTTTGTCATCTGCAAGATGGAGATAACATCCAACTCCTGCTGTGTGAGGATTACGTGAATCCTTGTAGAATGTGGCTCAGTGACTGGGATACAGTAAGCGCTCCACGGCTACTGCTATCATAATGCTGTTAGTTTGCTCTTCCTCCTACATCTATCTATCTCACCCAAAGCCCTGCGCTAAGCAGGGAACTCCAAGGTGGGACGCAGCCTTTACCCTCAGGGTCAGCGCCGGCTGGGAAGGCCGCGACCTAACCAGGAGATTACGAACAATGTCACCACGGCCACAGCGGAGCTCCTGCCAAGTCAAGCAGCTCATGGAACCAACGGGGGCGAATACCTACGTAACCCGATCCTAAAAGTGTTTTTAACTGTCTCAAGTCCTATAAATTTACCTAAATAAAGTGGGACCGTATTTGTAGGCGCTGGGACACTTTCTCAACAGGAAGAACGAATCAGGCGCAGCGCGCAGGCGTCTTCCATCGGTCTTGGGTCCGCCTCTTCCGTCCGGTGCGGGCGCCGATTGGTCCGCGTGGTCACATAAGAGACTGCGCATAGGCGCGCGAACCCCTTTCCTCAGCTGCCGCGAAGGTGCTCGGTCCTTCCGAGGAAGCTAAGGCCGCGTTGGGGTGAGGCCCTCACTTCTTCCGGCGACTAGCACCGCGTCCGGCAGCGCCAGCCCCACACTTGCCCGCGCTATGGCCTCCGTCTCCGAGCTCGCCTGCATCTACTCGGCCCTTATTCTGCACGACGATGAGGTGACCGTCACGGTAAGTGCGGGCGCGAGTCGGCGGCCGGGCTGCCTGTGGGCGGCGACTCCCGACTCTCCATGCGGTTCCCGGCTCCAAGCCGTTGGGCCCAGCACTTCCGGCCGGGGCCAGGCCGCGAACACAGACGGCATGGGGCGGGCGCTCCTCGGGGCTGGGGCCTGTCTCGCAGTGCGGGACCTGGGCCCCCGGGACCACGTGCGGGCCCGGAGGGCGTGGAGTGCGCTTGAGGCTGGGCTCTCCGGCTCCAAGATCCTTCGTGTAGAAAAGCTTTTCCGCAGCGCTTGGGCACCCTGACCCGCGCCTCGTCTCTCCCAGGGACACTTACTTTGAACTCTTTCGGTATGATTGCCTTGAATTCCCCAGGTCGTGGAGGATAGCGCTCGAGCTCGGCTCCACCTACCTTCCAGGTCTTGTAACTTAAAAAGAAAAAAAAAAATAGCGTGACTCAGGCAAGTCCCAGCCCGTGAAACAGCAGTGATGGGCTCGCCCATTGCAGGGCTCCTGGCACACATCTCTTTTGCTTGTGATAGTATATTTGAGCTGGTTAAACATGTCCTGTACACTTTATTGAGTGACTTGCCTTTGACTTGCAGCGTTTTGGAGATACTACATACGCTACGTTTTGATGGATTGACGTTTTTATTTGTTGTAGGAGGATAAGATCAATGCCCTCATTAAAGCAGCCGGTGTGAATGTTGAACCTTTTTGGCCTGGCTTGTTTGCAAAGGTAAGGTGATGGTGGCAAAGCGATGTGGTAAAGCCTGCTGATTTACGAGGGCAGGTGTACATGCTGAAGTACCTCCAGCAGTGCCATAAGGCCCCACATGTCGCTGGGTCTCCTAGGTGTATTTGGTTGCATTTATATCTCTAGGAGCTAATAAGATTTCAGTTTCTCAAGTCACGTTTCCTTATCAGACTCTGGTTTCCCTTTTGCTCTGAAACCATGGTCAAAAAAAAAAAAAATCTGAATCAGGTCATTTATTCCCAAAAAGGATCACCCAGGAGATAGGTACTACCCATGTTAAAGTTGCAAGCAAATTCTTGCATTAAACCTGTGGTTTAATGGACATTTGGGTTTAGCGGACTTCATTGACACAGTAGGTACTATGTGTTGGGATATAAAAGACTAATAAAGACGAGGTTCCTGGTCATGGAGCTTGCACTGGCTATATTCCATTGTATAGGTTACTTAATCTCTGGCAAGTTAAGCTGATAGCATCTAACTCCGGGGTTGTATCCTCTAAAGAGTTTTGAAAGATGGTAAACATTGTACCTATGTCATCTTTAACAGGCCCCTTTTGAAGTCCTATGTTTGTTTAGTAGATTGAAAATTTGAGGAGGAGACATGGAACTGTGGAAAGAATACTCATTTGAGTGTTTCAGGAAGTTTGGATTATTTTTTTGCCAACATGTTATTTGTAAAAGGAGGGAAATCAGCTACCTCAGGAGGTTCTTAACATATAGGAATGTAATTATCAGATTCAAAGCTGAACAGGAGTGTGTTGCCCTGTCTAACCTAAGTTTTGGCTGTTAGCAAAGAATAGCCAGTGTCTAGGGTATTGATTCCAGGACCTTCCACTAATAACAAAATCCAAGGATGTTCCATCTCTTATATAAATGTATTTGCATATAACCTATGCACATCCTCCTGTATACTTTGGAAGTCTACATGTTTGGTACGCATGCTTTTCCACTGTGGAAACCATGGATGTGGAACCCACTGTATATAGTGTTAGGGGGTTGAACACTGTAACCTGGAAGGGGGGATACTTTTCGTTTTTGGTGCGTGAGTGCTGTGTAACAAGGACAGAACTGGGCATTTACCTATGCATGCACATGTATTGCAGGCCCTGGCCAATGTCAACATTGGGAGCCTCATCTGCAATGTAGGGGCTGGTGGACCTGCTCCAGCAGCTGGTGCTGCACCAGCAGGAGGTCCTGCCCCCTCCACTGCTGCTGCTCCAGGTAGGAAACATGGAGTTTTTAGTATTGGGAGGAGTGTAGAGATTTAAATAAAATAGTATTATAGGTAAAATTGCCGTTAATTTTCCACAAGCAGATGATGTATGGAAATCCTAACACCTGACTCACTGTTTTTTTTCTAGCTGAGGAGAAGAAAGTGGAAGCAAAGAAAGAAGAATCAGAGGAGTCTGATGATGACATGGGCTTTGGTCTTTTTGACTAAATCTCTTTTATAACGTGTTCAATAAAAAGCTGAACTTTACTGCTGTTGGTCTTACCCATAGTTTGGGAATGCGCTCTGCAGAAATGGTGTCAGTTTTGTAATGTTGGCTTTCAATCTATTCTGCCATGACACAGGCTGAATTTTCTCTGCCACCATTGCCAGATGTGCGATCATAGACAATCCTGATCCTAACAAGAAGGCACCTCATGGTACAGTGTTAAAAACTGCACTGGGGTGGCAGGAGGAAGAATCAGAGCAGATGCTTTGTCCAGGTTACCTGTATAAACTTGATGATTATAAGGTGTGTCCCCTCCACTGGGGGCGAAGGGTAATACAGACCAGCATTAGAAAGCCTCCTGGGTAGTTACCTTATACAACCCTGCCTAATAATAAACTTTGATCTATGCTGAATTGACTGCTACATCCCAAGGTTGTAAAGAAACTAAGACCTAGCTGTGTAATGTCTCACCAAATGCTTGGGAGTTTTACGGTAACACTGAAGGAGTGCAGAAAGTTTACTTCATAGTTTATTTATTTATTTATTTTTTGAGACAGAGTCTCGCTCTGTCGCCCAGGCTGGAGTGCAGTGGCCGGATCTCAGCTCACTGCAAGCTCCACCTCCCGGGTTCCCGCTATTCTCCTGCCTCAGCCTCCCGAGTAGCTGGGAATACAGGCGCCCGTCACCACGCCCGGCTAGTTTTTTGTATTTTTTTTTTTAGTAGAGACGGGGTTTCACCGTGTTAGCCAGGGTGGTCTCGATCTCCTGACCTTGTGATCCGCCCATCTTGGCCTCCCAAAGTGCTGGGATTACAGGCTTGAGCCACCGCGCCCGGCCAACTTCATAGTTTATTAAGGTCCCCAGTTACACAGAGTGGATAAAACAAGATTCAAACCTGGGTTCCAAAAACTAAGCTTTGTTTGCCAATTAATAATACCATGAATGGAAATTTTGACTTTTCAGGCTTGGATTATATAATAAACCATGCGTATTGTGTATTCAGAGCAGCTAATGACATGCCAGGCACATGAATGAGTCTTACCCTTACCTGCATTAGCATTTAATAGATGAAGACATTCAGTGATGAAAAGCATGACTTCTAGCCGGGACTGTCATATCAATGTGAAAAAGACCATTTGTATAAGTTGCTGCAGCTACTTGGGGAAAATGGCAGTTCTACTTTGAGGCATTACTCGAGAAACTACACGTGGACACGAGGATACAGGCCTGGGAATGTTCAAAGCAACACTTTGAGCACAGACATTAAGTATATGCATCTGATAAGAGTAATAAATAGATGGGATGGTGAACAATTTAGGACCTTGAGTAAGGTGCAGTTAACAATGGGTAGGAGTATGTAGGTGTCAGTATTAGAGTTTTATGTTTTAGGTTTTTTGAGAGGGGTTCTAGCTGTTGCCCAAGCTGGAATGCATTGGTGCAGTCATGGCTTACTGCGGCTTCAAACTCCCAGGCTCAAATCAGTCATCCCACTTCAGCCACCCCCAAGTAGCTGGGACTACAGGCATGCCACCATGCCTGGCTAATTTTTTGTAGACATACCTCAACCTCCTGGTGTCAAGCGATCTGCATGCCTTGACCTCCCAAAGTGCTGGGATTGCAAGTATGAGCCATCATGCCTGGCTAGTTTTGTGTTTTTAATATATGGCTTGAGCATCCCTTACCCAAAATCCAAAACATCAACATGACACTCAAAGGAAACGTTCATTGGAACGTTTTGGATTTTTAGGTTAGGAATGCCCAACCTGTATATTAAAACCATAGGCCCGGCATGGTGGTTCATGCCTGTGATTCCTGCACTTTGGGAGGCTGAGGCAGGAGGATCACTTAAACCCATGCCTGCCTCTACAAGAAATGTTTTAAAAAATTAGTGCAGTGCGGTGGTATTTGCCTGTGGCTTCAGTGAGCCATGTTTGTACCATTATACTCGAGACTGGGTATAAATTATCTAAAATTAGATAATTATCTAAGATCATAAAGTATATATAAAAACCTTAGGTATATACAAACCTTAGGTATATACAAATATTCCAAAGTCTGAAAAAAAATGAGAAATCTGAAACACAAATGGTCCCATGCATTTTGGATAAGGGATGCTCAGCCTGTACTAAAGGGCAGTTGTGAACTAGTGAGGATGATGTCACGAGACAAAGATAAGTGATAGCCTATATCTACATGTTAAGTGCCTGCTTTTCCTTCACCCATTAACAGCTAACATTAGCTAGGACTGCTCGTCTGTGTGGCATCTCATTCTTCACAACAGTCCCATGACAGGATGACCCCATGTTGGGGATGGGGAAGTGGAAGCTCTCAGGTTACAAACTAGTAAGTGGGTGGGTGAACCAGATTAAAACCCCACTCTGACTCCCTGTTCTCTTAACAGCATGGCCCATGCTTTGGTTCTGTCTCCCACCTGCATCAGCTTCCTCATCTGTAATGACTGTAGGATTCTGGAGAGGTAACAGTAGGAATTCTTTGTGCTGAGTGAACAAGTGTCAGAGGAGGGAATACTAACACTTCACCAAGCTGAAGAATGGGTTAAAGAGAATACTAACAACATTAAGTGGTAAGCTAGGGATATTGTAAATATCAAACAGCTATCCAAACAATCCAATCATAACTAAAATGTTCACTAGCAAGACTCCAATGTTAACGGTCTATAAGTGCATGGCCCAGGCTTTTCCCCCCACTCAGACTGCATTCTCTCCCTCTCCCTTGGAGGAAGAGAAGAATCATCATCAATGGCAAATGACAGTTGCAGCAAAGCAACACCAAGAGCCAACCTCACGCTCAGCAGAGAACGCTGTGCTGCCACCTCCTCATGGTTTCCAGTGCTGTACACATTGAGAGAAACTTCTCTAGTAAGGAACTACAGAATTGATGCCTGAAATTATACTCTTGGTCCAGCTTTTTTTTTCTTTTTTTTTTCTCAATTTATTTGAGACAGGGTCTCACTGTTGCCCAGGCTGGAGTGCAGTGGCATGGTCATAGCTCACTGCAGCCTTTCTTGGGCTAAGTGATCCTCCCGCCTCAGCCTCCTGAGTGGCTAGGACTGTAGGCATGAGCCACCCTGCCTGGCATGGCCTAGCTTTTTAAGAAATCTTAATATAGCTAAAAATCTTTCTAAAGAACAATTTGAAAATCAAATTAGGAGACCCACATACATACATAGAAATACTAACTTAATTCATCCAATACTGAATGAAGTCCTCTTTGTTCCATCTGCTTTCTAGTTCTCCCGAGCCTCCTTTTTTTTTTTTCTTTTTGGAAATGGGAATATCTACTTCATATTGGGGAATGAAAGAGGTAAGTGAACATTCAGTACTTGTTACTTCCCTTTTGCATACAGTACAAGGAACACGGCTGGCATCCCTAGTTCCCCAAATATCCAGGTCTAATAGGTCCAAGCCTCATGCTCCTCAAACCCCATACCCACCATTCTTTTTGTTTGTTTTTTGTTTTGTTTTGTTTGAGACAGAGTCTCACTGTTTCCCAGGCCTGAGTGCAGTGGCGCGATCTCGGCTCACTGCAGCCTCCGCCTCCAAGCGATTTTCCTGCCTCAGCCTCCTGAGTAGCTGGGATTATAGGCACGCACCAGCACACCTGACTAATTTTTGTATTTTCAGTAGAGACAGGGTTTCACCATATTGGTCAGGCTGGTCTCGAACTCCTGACCTCATGATCCGCCCGCCTCAGCCTCCCAAAGTGCTAGAATTACAAGGGTGAGCCACTGCACCTGGCCCCCCATTCTTATCAGTCAGGCAGGTTTGGTTTCTCTTATTTCATACTTCTGATTGTTCACCAAGCATACATGTTACTTTGCTTACATTTCCATTGCTCTCAGCATTGTGTTTACATCTCCTGTAGCCACTGGTCCATGTATCCAGGTCCATGGCTGGCCAACTCACACCCCTTTAAAAGTCTATCAGCCGGAAGCCAAGATTAGGCATGAAGGGCTCTCATGTTCTGGGAACTGTAGGAACAGACATGCTCACAGACAAACCATCTAAACAACTTTGAAAACCTGTATTGTCACCAAATGTGTTGCACAATGGGATAAGTACAAATATCCAAAAGCTCCTGCCAATTGTTTTACTCTCTAATCCTTTTTTTTTTGCTTCTTCTTGACTGAAAATAAGGAGAGAACCACATGTGAAGTTTTAAAACCACCTTTTGGAAGAGATAAACACTCAATTAAAATGAAAGAATTAGGTGCAGTGGCTCAAGCCTGTAATCCCAGCACTTTAGGAGGCCCAGGCAGGCAGATCACTTGAGTCCAGGAGTTCCAGACCAGCCTGGGCAACAAAGTGAGACCCCCATCTCGACAAAAAAAAAAAGAAAAAAATTATAATGTCCAGATTATTGATCGACCAGAACAGTCCAGGTTCCATGATGCATGCAGTGGTGTCTGTGATCTGACTTTGAGAGACATCTGGCTCTGTTTCAGAAGAACTAAAAATACAAGTGCTGTAAAGCTTTAAAGCAGCCATGTTTATCTTAAGCTGAATTATCCAGGCTTGCTTACAAAGATGAGAGAAGTGGCCTGTAAAATGACAGAGAAAAACATGAAGGTCTGGTCGCTGTATCTTACAAAAGTATGCGTGTGGAGGGGACTCCGTGACATGGCAGAAGAAATGCTAGGTTGAGACAGCTGAAGTGCTAGGCCTAACTTTACCCTGTCATAGCTGTGTGAACTTATGAAGGTACTCAACCTCTCTGAGCAAGTTCGTTGTTTTGTTTAAAACTGTTTTGAGACAGAGTCTTGCTCTGTCACCCAGGCTGGAGTGCAGTGGCACAATTTCGGCTCACCGCAACCTCAGGCTCAAGCAATCCTCCCACCTCAGCCTCCCAAGTAGTTTGGATTACAGGTGCATGCCACCATGCCCGGCTAATTTTTTTGTATTTTTTGTAGAGACAAGGTTTCGCCAGGTTGCCCAGGCCGATCTTGAACTCCTGGACTTAAGTTATCTGCCCGCCTCAGCCTCCCAAAGGTTTTGTTGGGCCAATGTGAGCCACCATGCCTGGCCAGTTTGTTTATATTAAGAGGGCTAATTGAGTTCTCCTGACAGGGTAAAGCCCTGAATGGGAGAACGCATAAAAGTTATCTCTAAAGTGCTACTCAACCAGATCAACAATACCTGGCTCACATTGTTCCCTAAGAATTTTACTGTACATGTTCATTGAAATTATGGGGGGGGGGAGAAAGGATTTGGCATGTTTTATTTGAATTTATAGAAACATAGTAAACATTTTGCTGCATAATTATTTTGAATTCTTTCATTTTGCTTTATTTTTTGAAACAGGGTTTTGCTTTGTTGCCCAGGCTGGAGTGCAGTGGTGAGATCAATGCAGTAGTGAGATCACACCTCACTGCAGCCTCGACCTCCTGGCTTCAAGCCATCTTCCCACCTTAGCCTCCAAAGTAGCTGGAACTATAGTTTTAGTTCTTCTGAAACAGAGCCAGATGTCTCTCAAAGTCAGATCACACACACCACTGCTTGCATCATGGAACCTGGACTGTTCTGCTCAGATCAATAATTTGGACATTTCCATCAGAAAACAGGGTCAGAGGTCTTCACATATGTTTATAGGATTGCTCAAATACTTAGGGGCTTTCAAAGAATTCTCCAAGGACTTCTCAATTTAACTTGCTGAAGCTTCCACACCTCTGACTTGTATGCTTTTGAGAGTGCTTATAATGTCCAATTCAAGAAATGTGTGTGTTTCACGCTCCAGACCTTTGCACTTGCTATGACCATGCCACTGCACTCCAGCCTGGGCAACAGTGAGACCACTTTGGGAGGCCAAGGTGGGCAGGTCACTTGGGGTCAGGAGTTCGAGACCAACCTGGCCAACATGGTGAAACCCCATCTCTATTAAAAAATACAAAAATTAGGCCGGGCGCGGTGGCTCAAGCCTGTAATCCCAGCACTTTGGGAGGCCGAGACGGGCGGATCACGAGGTCAGGAGATCGAGACCATCCTGGCTAACGCGGTGAAACCCCGTCTCTACTAAAAATACAAAAAAAAAAACTAGCCGGGCGAGGTGGCTGGCGCCTGTAGTCCCAGCTACTCGGGAGGCTGAGGCAGGAGAATGGCGTAAACCCGGGAGGCGGAGCTTGCAGTGAGCTGAGATCCGGCCACTGCACTCCAGCCTGGGCGACAGCCAGACTCCGTCTCAAAAAAAAAAAAAAAATACAAAAATTAGCCGGGCGTGGTGGCGCATGCCTGTAATCCCAGCTACTCGGGAGGCTGAGGCAGGAAAATTGCTTGAACCCAAGAGGCAGAGGTTGCAGTGAGCCGAGATTGCACCACTGCACTCCAGCCTGGTGACAGAGCTAGACTCCATCTCAAAAAAAAAAAAAAAAAAAAAGGACACGGGTAATTACGTCCACGTGATTGTTGACTAACTGCCTCCTACTCCACACCATATGTTCTGGGGATCAGAGCTGTTCGTTTTGCTCACCTGTATCCCCAATACTTAATGCTGGGCTCCTTGTTGGCCTTCAATATATATTTGATTATCAGAGTTCAACTCTCCTTTTACACGTTAAGAAGTTAGGACTGGCCGGGCGCAGTGGCTCACGCCTGTAATCCCAGCACTTTGGGAGGCTGAGGTGGGCAGATCACCTGAGGTCGGGAGTTCGAGACCAGCCTGACCAACATAGTGAAATTCCCGTCTCTACTAAAAATTAGCCGGGCGTAGTGGCGCATGCCTGTAGTCCCAGCTACTCAGGAGGCTGAGGCAGGAGAATCGCTTGAGCCAGTAAGGCAGGGATTGTGGTGAGCTGAGATCGCGCCCCTGCACTCCAGCCTGGGCAACAAAACTGAAACTCCGTTTCAAAAAACAAAAGCAAAAACAAAAAAGAAACAAGAAGTTAGGACCCAGATGGGAGGAGGAACTTATTAAGCAGCAATAGTAAACGGAACCAGAACTGGAACAGACTACCAAATGCTCTTTCCATTGTAGCAGCCCTACAGGGTCAAACAGGCGCCTGTCATCCACCAGGAGCCTCATTCATTCATTTCCTTTCACAGCACGCACCTTCCAGGCTCCCCAGCACGGGTACAAATTTGAGGTGGGAACCAGATAAGGACGAAGGCAGAGATGCTGTTGGTACCAGGTCTGGCCTTGCACTCCGGCTCTGCGAACGTAATGCACAGTCTTGCAAGCCTAGCCCCTGGGCATCAGGGCCGATTGCCCTGGGTATGCCTGGAGAGATGAACAGGGAACTCATCAGATGCCACAGCAGAAGCAAAGGCATGGTACCTGGAGGCCCACTTCCTTCTGGACACGGAGTCCGTCACTCAGGGTGACCTGTCACCTCCTCTGTCACGTCCAACATCACCTAGGATGAAGTAGAAGATGCAGGAAGCTTAGAGGCCAAGGCTAGGAGGCCAGACGAAGTGTCGTCGCCTGCCCTGGTCTCGGCCCCAGGGAGCCTGGCACCTCTCCAGCGCTGGCGCGTGAAGGTCGCAGGCCCACAGTTGAGCTTTTTTTTTTTTGATACGGAGTTTCGTTCTTGTTGCCGAGGTTGGAGTGCAATGGCGCGATCTTGGCTCACCTCACCGCAACCTCTGCCTCCCAGGGACAAGAGAGTCTCCTGTCTCAGCCTCCCGAGTAGCTCGGATTATAAGCGTGCGCCACCATGCCCGACTAATTTAGTAGAGACGGGGTTTCACCATGTTGGTCAGGCTGGTCGCGAACTTTGATCCACCCACCTTGGCCTCCCAAAGTGCTGGGATTACAGGGGTGCGCCACAGCGCCCGGCCCACAGTCGCCCTTTTAGAGCCCGCTGCGCGCCCATCAACGCGGCGCTGGGAGGAAAAGGCGGGCCGAGAGGCGGGGCTGGAGGCCGAGTGTGGCCGAGGGAAGCCGAACTTTACAGTTTCGCTGAGGCTTGTTAGCCGCTGGGGGCGCCTTCGGGCCCGCCGGCTTCTGCGCATGCTCTTGACCCTCAGTCCCCCGGAGGAATGTCTTTAGTCGGGAGCTGATTAGTGGATGAAGGCTGCTGATCTGTTTCGAAGCCTCTACGTCGGGAGAGGCCAACGCTTTCATTAGCCAGCAGAAATGGGATGGGGCGCGTTTGTAGTTGGGAATTCTGAGCCCGGGCTGTTGCTTGGAGGACTCAGGAGCAGCAGTAGATTTCGGCGTTACCAGGAGAGGTCTCATCAGGTCCTTGTTCCTTCACTTCCCAGAAGTGGGCAGTTCCTGGCGCCTTCATTTCCAGAAGGCGATTTTACCCAGAGAAAGGAGAGGGAAGATTTGCTCTACCTTTGGCTCCTTACCAAATAGCTAAATCACGTGGGAAGCTGGTAAACAAAAACACAAAAATGAATGAAACAAACAGCTTGCCGGGCCCCTCCAAGGCCCACTGAACCAGCACCTCGGGGCAGCCACCAGGAATCTGTATTTTCATAAGCTCTTCTGATGAGCCGTGGGATAAGTCAGTCAGGCCTGGAAACTCCCGGATCAGAGCAAACCCAGCTTCTCACTCAGCGCCTGAGGAAAAGATGCGTAGTCAATATTGTTTGAAAGAATGTGTTGTGTAAATGAATATATGAATGAACAGCTGTCTTCAAACGTGGAAGGAAAAGTTAACAGTTTGATAAAAGGCGATAGTGAAAAACCTGGGAAAATGGGCTGTTGGTTGATTTGGTAAATTCCTACAACGTTTTTCTTTTTCTTCTTCTTCTTTTTTTTTTTTTTGAAACGGAGTATCGCTCTGTCGCCCAGGCTGGAGTACTGTGGCTGGATCTCAGCACACTGCAAGCTCCGCCTCCCGGGTTTATGCCATTCTCCTGCCTCAGCCTCCCGAGTAGCTGGGACTACAGGCACCCGCCACCTCCCCCGGCTAGTTTTTGTTTTTGTATTTTTTAGTAGAGACGGGGTTTCACCGTGTTAGCCAGGATGGTCTCTATCTCCTGACCTCGTGATCCGCGCGTCTTGGCCTCCCAAAGTGCTGGGATTACAGGCTTGAGCCACCGCGCCCGGCCTCTTCTTTCTTTTCTTTACTCCTCCTCCTCTTCCTCCTCCTCCCCCATCCTTCCTTTCCCCTCCTCCCCCTCTTTCTCTTCTCTTCTTTTTTTTTTTTTTTGAGACAGGGTCTCACTGTCGCCTAGGATGGAGTGCAGTGGTGTGTGAACTCTGCTCACTGCAACGTTGAACTCTGGGACTCAAGCGATCCTCCCGAGTAGCTGGGATTACAGGCACATGCCACCACGCCCGGCTCCTTTTTTTTTTTTTTTTTTGTCTTTTCTAGAGATAGGGTTTCACCATGTTGCCCAGGGTGGTCTTGAACTCCTAGGCTCAAGTGATCCTCCTCCAGCCTTGGCCTCCCAAAGTGCTGGGATTACAGGCGAGAGCCACCACACCCAGCCCCTTAATGTTTCATTCCACTATTTTATTAAAGACTGAAAAACCAGTTAATAATGTGGGAATTTTGAATTTTTTAAATTTAAAAACCACAGTTAATAATGTGGAGATTTTGAATTTTTTAAATTTAAAAACCACACTTAATAATGTGGGGATTTTGAATTTTTTTAATTTACTTTTTTTTTTGAGACAGAGTCTTGCTTTGTCACCCAGGTCGGAGTGCAGTGATGCAGTCAAGGCTCACTGCAGCCGCGACCTCCTGGGCTCAAGCAACCTTCCTGCCCCAGTCTCCAAGTACCTGAATTACAGGTGGTGAGCCACTGTGCCATCACTACAAGTTCCAGTTTTTTAAAAAAAATTTTAATGTTTTCTTCAGCCTGTTTGAGTTTGAATTACTACAATTTTTTTTTTTTTTTTTGAAATGGAATTTCGCTCTGTCGCCCAGGCTGGAGTGCAGTGGCGCAATCTCTGCTCACTGCAAGCTCTGCCTCCCAGGTTCACGCCATTCTCCTGCCTCAACCTCCCGAGTAGCTGGGACTACAGGCACCTGCCACCATGCCCAGCTAATTGATTGTATTTTTAGTAGAGACAGGGTTTCACCGTGTTAGCCAGGATGGTCTCGATCTCCTGACCTCGTGATCCGCCCACCTCGGTCTCCCAATGTGCTAGGTTTACCGGCGTGAGCCGCTGCGCCTGGCCAGAACTACTACAATTTTTTGAGGGTAATTTGGTCCTCTCTCTCAAAAGTGCACTTACCCTCTATCCAGGAATTTCATTTGCAGGAACCTATGGTATGTACAATTGCATTGAAGTATTGCTTGTACTAGAAAAGAAAGTGTATGATAGGCAGATTGAATAAATGTTGATGTTTTCATGTAGCTATATATAGGAATGCCGCTATGGAAAAACATCCAGAACACCTTGTTAAGTGAAAAAGGTAAGTTGCTACCAGTATGCATAACATGACCCTATTTGAGTAAAAAAAAAAAAAAAAAAAAGTGCATATGTTTCTAGTATTAAAAAACTTCTGGGAGGATTCAAAAGTAATTACAGCGATTACTTGTGAGGACAGGGATTGGATGGGGTGGAAGAAATATTTTTACTTTCCAGTTTAATCCTTTCTATATTGCTTGAATTTTTAAAGACCATGAACATACATTACTTTTCTAAATTAAAAATGCTAGTTTTGAGTTTTTAAAAATTGGAGAGGGTTTCATGTGGAAGAGAGACTCAACTTTCAAGTAGCTCTGGAAGGAAGAACTCTGACCAATTTTGAGACAGTTTTAGGTCAAAATAAGAAAAATAAGGAAAAGCTTTGCTGGGTGTTAGGCTGAGGCTGGGATATGGAAGACGGTGTTCCTTCAGGAGGAAGTGAACTAGATGCTTCCTTCAGCTGTGAGATCATGGAAGTCTTCTGGGACACAGGGTTAAACGCTCTTATATCAGACTACCTGGGTTGACTCAAATCCTATTGCCGCTAAATAGGGCTGTGTGACTTTGGGTGAATTGTTTAACCTCTCTGTGCCTCAGTTCCGTCATATACATAGCGGGGATCATGATGACACCTACCTCATAGAGTTCTTGTAGAATTAAATGAGATGGCACATATAAAACACTTAGCATAGTTCCTGTTCAAAAACTGTTGAGCGTTTCTTTGCTATCTCATATGAATTGGTGGCTAAAAAGTTAAAAAGTGGCTGGGTGCGGTGGCTCACTCCTTTGGGAGGCTGAGGAAGGTGGATCACTTGAGGCCAGGAGTCGGAGACCAGCCTGGCCAACATGGCAAAAACCCATCTCTACTAAAAATACAAAAATGAACGGGGTGTGGTGGCGTGTGCCTGTAATCCCAGCTACTCAGGAGGCTGAGGCGTGAGAATCGTTTGAACCCTGGAGCTGGAGGTTGCAATGAACTGAGATCGTGCCACTGCACTCTATCCTGGGTGACAGAGAGAGACTCTGTCTCAAAAAAAAAAAAAAAAAAAGGAAATCAAAGAAGCAGTTTCTACAATTAGAAAGGCTGTTTTATTTTTATACCCTTTATTTATGGGGAAGGTCAAATACTGGATTTTCAGAATTAATGGAATTTTTGGGTTGGTACAATTTCATGTACGCTGGATTGCTTTGCTGGCGAAAGGAATTTTTGTTTTTCAGATGCTGGCTCAGTGTTGCCCCATAGTGGCCAACCCTGGGAAGGGCTACTGGGGTTGACCCCTTCACGCTAGAGTGCTTCTAGGCTGGGGTGTGAGTTCCATAGTCAGGACTGTCTGGCTGCTTGGCTGAGGGATGAGTGAGTCAGTCCACACCTTAGTAAGGAAAGCATGTTTGTGTGCCCTCCCATGACCTAGCCAAGAGGAAACCAAGAGCACTTTAATATGGTCTTCCCTCCCTAGTAATTTACTTAGCACGCTTGACTTCGCCTCTTAAAACGCTCATTTCTTGTTTAAAAACAAAGAAGGATGTCACTGAATCACTGTGCAATCTGGTGCACCCTTGGTTTTCCTCAAAGGTTGTTGGAAGAAAAGGCCACATGAAAACCATTTCTGCTTTTGCCAGAACACTTGAGCAGGCTGTTATATTGTTATGGTCTCCTAAATAAGGTCTCATGTGAAGAATTCTTGTAAAATTTAGGGGCAGGAGAAAGTTTGTGTCCTCTTGAGCATTAGTCCGCATCCTCCTGTATGACAATGAGAGCTCTGTGACTTCATACTCTCTCTTCTCTGCTTCAGCTGCTGAGAAATTCAGTACCAGACCAGATGCCCAATCTCAGTAATTAAATTAACCCAAATGGATAAGGTTAATTTATTAATTTATTAAGGTTAATTCCTCCTCCTTTTCTTGGTACCGATTTTTAAAATAAAAATTTTGGCAGCTCTTTTATTGACTTTACTGCGTAGTTGTACTTTGATCTATATTCTTAAATTCTTTTGAGAAAGAGGAAAGGCATTCTCAAATTAAATGAAAAATTGAATATTGGAAGATTTTTTTCTGGTGGCACGTTAAATGAAATAATATTAAGTTAGTGGTTGTACTTGGGTTTTGAGACTCACAAGCTTATAGGTCCAAGATTTCAGGTCATAATTGTTCTTTACTTGGAAAAATGAGAACCTCATGCATATCAGGCTGTCAAAGAAGTTGTAGGGTGTGGTGAAAAGATAGAAAGCAGTTCAGGCTTGTTTTTTGTTTGTTTGTTTGTTTGTTTGTTTGTTTTGGAGACGGAGTCTCTCTGCCACCAGGCTGGAGTGCAGTGGAGTGATCTCGTCTCACTACAGCCTCCACCTCCTGAGTTCAAGTGATTTTCCTGCCTCAGCCTCCTGAGTAGCTGGGACTACAGGCGCACACCACCACACCCGGCTAATTTTTGTAGTTTTAGTAGAGATGGAGTTTCCCCACAAGGCTTCTTTTTTATCCACTATCACCAAGGATAATATTGAATCAGTGTGAACATTTAGAGACCGAAAAAGCTAGAAGCCCTATTTGGACCCAAAATATTTTCCCTCTGCTGTCATTTCAGACATGCCACCATTAGGGCTTCATTTCCCTGTAGTCTTCTTTAAATACCAAAACTGCCCTGGGAAGGTTAAGACGTCAGTTTCTTCATACTTCAGAGCAAATGGGATTGATTCCCAGGTCCTCCTTTCTGTGGACTGGGTTTTTGCCTCCTCACCAAGAGAAAGGGCTTCCTGGGCAAGCAGAGGCTGCTGGGTAAGAGAGACTTAGTTCTGTTCCAACAAGCTGTGTGGACTTCGACAAACCCCCTGGCCTCTCTGGACCCTGGTGTCCTCATGTTGCCATGAAGGGCTTTTGAGGATGCTCCAGCTCCCACGTGGCCAATCCCAACTCCCCTCCCAGGGCCCCTGACGGACCCTGCGGCCGGTGCCAGTGGAGTCACCTTCCAGCCTGGCGGGGCGCTTCAGCTCCTTGCTCTGTTGATTCTCAAGTAAAGCCTTTCTTGTGTTTACTCAGCAAAGATTCTTTTAAGACAGGCTAAGCACACGGTTTACTCTGCTAACAAGCCTTGGCATTTATTGTGAGGACCTGTGTTGACTTATTCTCGAATCTCCATTGACATTCACTGAGAAACGTTAACGCAAACACAAGGAGACATCCTGGGAGCTCTGAGGCCCGATGTTGTGCTGGGGAAGGAGCTCCAGAAAGGGCCATCCTTTCTGTTTTGGTTAGAATCACCTTGAGAGTTAAAAATAACAATAATATAGGCACCATAAGAGATTCTAATGATCTCCTTTTAGTTTTTTGGTTCAGTATCTGAACACTTTTCCTAAAGGTCTCTGGAAAGCTCCCTGTGTTAATTCTGGATGAGTATGTCTGTGCCGGCCACTTCCTGAGCCTCCTTTCATGTGCACAGGCCTGCTGCGTGCTGGAGACCCACGGCACAGCCGCCAAGTGCCCCTGTGTAGCTCTGTGATCTTGGGACAGTCACTTCCTCCCTCTGGTTGTCAGTCTTCTCATCCCTAAGGTGAGGGGACGCTGTCTCCACGCTCATCTCCCCAGCTAGACCAGGGTCTCAGGCTTGAGCCCAGGGCCTAAGAGCCCTAAGAAATGTTTGCTGAATAAATGAATGAATAAGCCGCACTAGCCACTCTCTCATCTTGTGCCTGAATCCTCCCCCATTGCAGGCTCTGCTCTGAGTCATAGTCTGACAAGATCTGCTAATGGGGTCACTGCAGACAACCACAGAGCCTCAGCATCTGACTCATACGCTGCGGCTGCCAAGTGGTTTCACCTGCCTCTGCCTCGCTCCTCCCCTCCTCTCATCCAAGCTGATGCTTGTAAAGGAAACAGCTTTCAGGTGAGGGGCCTGTGTATTTGGTTTGTCTCTGTTGCCTGGAAACTGTTGACATCCTGAGACATTCTGTTGCCTTCACTGGGTAATGAAAAATTGATTACTTTTCTCTCTGTCAACAAACTATAGCCCGTTCCCCTTGGCTGGGAATGGGTGAGAAGCATGTGCGTCTTGCTCTGTGGCTGTTTGCTTGCTTTCAAGAAGTTGGGTTTGCTTGACTTAGAAGTGGGGGTAGGGCCCAGAGCAGAGGGACAGGATGAGTGGCTGTGGGGGAGGCTCTCAGGGAGAGGACGCTCCTTACTTCCCTTGAGTGCTCCCTCAGTTCCAGCAAATGCCTTCGCCCAACTGACCCATGGCACCTCTCCCCTCTGCAGTGTCCTCTCTGTTCAGCCTGCCCAGAAGCCTTCTTGAGTCTCTCCAGCCCTGGGGACAGCCTGAGCTACACAGCTAATACCATTTCCTCTGTGTTCTGCTCTGTATGGTGTTTCCTCTGGACTGTGCGCTGGGCTGGTATCCCCTGCCTGATGGCATGGGCAATAGATCTACCCAGAGGAGCTCAGCATGCTAGATTTAGAAGGGACCTCAGAGAGCATCCAGCCCTGTTGGTTTTACATTTGTGGAAGAGGAAGTTCAGAACACAGGTGACGTGGCTGTGGCCACATAGCTAAAGTGATAACAGAGTATGGCTTCTTGACTCCCAGCCTGGTGGGATGAAGGTCGTCAGTTTGGTACTCACTGTCCTTGGTGGAATATAAAAGTAATGGGATGGCCCTCACTCCAGGAACATATCAAACACTCAGCAAAAGGGGACAGAGACTGGGCAAGAGTGGACAGAGGCCTGGGGTCTTTCCGTGGGGAGCGTGGTGACTTGGCCACTCAGCAGGGATGGAGGTGGTGGAGCTCACGTGAGAGAAGCTTTCAAAAGGTAGTGTTGAGAGAACAGTGAAGAACAGGCTTTGCGAGGGTGGCCTGATGTGTAGGCTTGGCCAAGTCCTCTCCTTTCCCAACTCCACCTTTGGTGCCTCCATGCCTTGCTCCCCAGAGCGGGGACAGTTTGTGGGCCCCACAGCCATAGGAGAGCAGAACTGCCCAGGGTAGGAGGTCACAGCCTCAGGCCGCCTGGTCCCCCTCCTGCAGCCTTCTTGGCTCCAGGTGAGATCTGTAGATCACCCCATAGGCTCAGCCTTGCCCCCAGCCTCAGGGGAGCCCATGCTTGCAACAGGAGAGGTAAGGGCTCTCTGAGATTCCCTGAGCTATCACTCAGGCTGGCCCTACTTTAGACCTGCCTCGCTCCAGGAAAGGATCTTACACTTCGTTCCAGGGCCCCAGGCCTGCCTGGACATCTCTGAGTCAGCTTCAGGGGATCATAACTTTAAGCCTCTGGTTCTTCACTGATTCTTGTACTCAGACATTTCTTGAGTTCCTTAGTCCTTGGGTTTCAGGCTGGCTTAGGAGCAGCCAGTTGGAGGGCTCTGGACGTGTTTTGCTTGCTTTGCATCAATGGTGGACTAGGGCTGGGGCTGGGAACTGGGCTTTATCACTGATGTCATTTAGAATTGCCAGTGCATGGTCAGGATAAGAAGCAGACTAGCTCCTTCTCCTCCTCCTCTTCCTCCTCCTCCTCTTTCTTCTTCTTCTTCTTTTTTTGAGACAGAGTCTTGCTCTGTCGCCCAGGCTGGAGTGTAGTGGCATGATCTCAGCTCACCGCAACCTCCGCCTCCTAGATTCAAGCAGTTCTCCTGCCTCAGCCTCCTGAGTAGCTGGGATTACAGGTGCCCACCACCACGCCAGGCTAATTTTTGTATTTTTAGTAGAGATGGGGTTTTACCATGTTGACCAGGCTGGTCTTGAACTCCTGACCTCAGGTGATCCACCTGCCTTGGCCTTCCAAAGTGCTGGGATTATAGGCGTAAGCCACCATGCCCAGCCCAGACTGGCTTCTACTCAGTTTTATCACTATTGTCACATTCTCTACAGACTCTTTGCCTGACCCTGGGGGATGGACCCTTCTGCCCCTCACCTCCACCCCAGGTATACCACTGGTAGGTATAAAGCTTTTTACATACTTATTTCTTTTTAAAATAAGCCTTATTTTTTAGAACAGTTTTAGGTTTACAGCAAAATTGAGCAGAAGGCACAGAGATTTCCCTTATATCACCTACTCCTACAACATGCACAGCTTCTCCCACCATCAAAAACCTGCAGGGAGTGGTCCATTTGTTACAGTCCGTGAACCTACATTGATACATCATCATCTCCCAAAGTCCATAGTTTACATGAGAGTTTGCCCTTGGTGCTGTGTATTCTGTGCATTTGGAAAATGTGGAATGACATCCATCCATCATGGAGGCATCACAGAGTAGTCCCCTAAAAGTCCCCTGCGCTCCACCTGTTCATCCCTTCCTCCCCCCAACCCTGGCAACCACTGATCTTTTTACTGTCTCCATAGTTTTGCCGTTTCCAGAATGTCATCTAGTTGGAATCGTGCAGTCTGTAGCCTTTTCAGATTGGCTTCTCTCACTTAGTAATGTGCATTTAAGGTTCCTCCATGTCTTTTCATGGCTTGGTAGCTCATTTCTTTTTAGCACTGAATAATACTCCACTCTCTGGTTGTGACATGGTTTATCCATTCATTTACTGAAGAACATCTTGGTTGCTTCTAAGTTTTGGCAATTATGAGGAAAGCTGCTATAAACACCTGTGTGCAGGTTTTGTGTGGATATATGTTTTTTTTTTCAACTCCTTTGGGTGAATACCAAGGAGTATGATGAGTTTAAAATTGTAAATTTAAAAAATTTAAAAATGTTAAATTTAGAATTTAAAAAATTGGGAAGCAGGTGAGGCACAGTGACTGATGCCTGTAATTTCAGCACTTTGGGAGGCTAAGGTGGGAGGCATGCTTGAGCCCAGGAGTTTGAGACCAGCCTGGACAACAAAGTGAGACCCCCATCTCTACGAAAAAATTAAAAAGTTAGCCGGTTGTGGCAGTACACACCTGAAGTCCCAGCTACTTGGGAGACAGGGGCGGGAGGATCTCCTGAGCCCAGGAGGTTGAGGCTGCAGTGAGCCATGGTTATGCCACTGCCCTCCAGTCCGGGTAACAGAGCAAGACTGTCTCGAAAAAAATAAATCTGGAAACGTTACCCAAGTTGTGGGTTTCTGGTTTCTTGTTAAACATTGGAGGATCTGGATGGTATGTGTCTGATGGTGCAGTTAGGCACCGCTGCTGCTATCCTTTTGGGTTGGGCATGTGCCACCTCTTCAACTCCTTACAGCCCCCGCCTCCTGTAGTCTTTACCCTGCCACATCCGCACTCATGCCTAGCCATTTGAGTTTGCAATCCCTGGAGGAGATAGTGTAATACTTCTCAGGTGGGGGACCTTGGGGGTGGTCCAACCACATCACTACCTGTCCCTGGTAGTCCTGGATTTGGTAGATGTGGTTTAGGTGCCCTGGAGGTCCCTGTAGCAACGTGTGATTTTCCTGTGGCCTGGTTTTGACGTGAGCGTGCCACAAGGTTGGTAGAATGGAGTGAATTGCTGACGAGCTAGTGAGTGGGCCTAGCCTGCCACCTGCCACCCAGCTCTCAGTACCCTGGTTGGGCTTGGTTCTGTTCCCAGAATCCAGTCTTGATGATTTGCCTGACAGTCTGCTCCCTCCCAGGTGCAGGGGTTTGTTTTATTTCTCCTTCCCTTCTAAGGACTGGACTCATTCATCTACTAACTCATTCACTCATTGAATTATTCAACATGTATCCACAAATTATCTATTAGGCAAACACTGCTTTAGATGTCAGAGATGCAGAGATTAATTAGATCAAGTCCTAATTCCTAAAAGTCTCTTATCTGGTGGAATAAAGACCCTTCAAGGGTTATACTGTATTTAGGAGGTCTGTGTAAGGAGCAGCAGCTGTCAGGAGGCAAGGGCAGGGCAAAGGGGTGGGCTTGTGTGGGAAGGTGTTAGGCAGGCTTCCTGGAGGAGGAGATGTTTTGGCTGCAGAGAAAGCTGCTCTTAAACAACATGGAGTAGCTAGATAAACATCCATGGAACTGCAGGGATGTGGTGTGGTTGGAACTGAGTGTAAGAAGAGTGGCAGTGGGAGAGAGGACTGGGTGAGGGCCAAGCTTAGAGTAGCCCTGCCCGACAGAAATAGGATGAGCCACCTCAGCGATTATACATTTTCTAGGGCCACATTCAAAAACGCAAAAGGACACAAGCTAAATCACTTTTATTTTATTATTATTATTTTTTTGAAACAGAGGCTCACTCTTGTCACTCAGGCTGGAGAGCAGTGGCACAATCTCGACCCACAGCAACCTCCACCTCCTGGGTTCAAGCGATTCTACTGCCTCAGCCTCCTGAGTAGCTGGGATTACAGGTGCTCTCCACCATGCCAAGTTAAGTTCTTTTTGTATTTTTAATAGAGACAGGGCTTCACCATGTTAGTCAGGCTGATCTCAAACTCCTGACCTCAAGTGATCCACCCACCTTGGCCTCCCAAAGTGCTGGGATTACAGGCATGAGCCACCGCACCCAGCCTTGAGCCACTGTGCCTAGCCTACCTGGCTCAATTTTAATAATATATTTTATTTAACTCAATATATCCAAAATATTGTCATTTCAACATGTGGCACTAGCCACATTTCAAGTGCTCAGTGGCTACATGGACTAGTGGCTACAGTAGTGATGGGACATTCTTCTAGAACATTCTTTTTATTTTTATTTTTGAGATGGTCTCATTCTTTCACCCAGGCTGGAGTACAATGGCATGATCTTGGCTCACTGCAGCCTCTGCCTGTGCCTCTTGGGTTCAAGTGATGCTTGTACCTCAGCCTTCCAAGTAGCTGAGATTACAGGCTCACGCACCCACGCCTGGCTAATTTTTGTATTTTTAGTAGAGATGGGGTTTCGCCATGTTGACCAGACTGGTCTTGAACTCCTGATGTCAAGTGATCCGCCCACCTCAGTCTCCCAAAGTGCTGAGATTACAGGCATGAGCCACCATGCCTGGCCTCCCTAGAATGTTCTTTATCCTCAAGCCTCAAGGAGGGAGTGACACAGTGGGGTTTTGTTGAAGAAATACCCTCCAGCTCCTGGAAAAGCGGGAAGGTACCTGAGGGAGGGAGGCGGGGAGGCCCGTGGAGGCAGTGCAGGAAGCACCGACCTAGGCGTGAGACGGAGAAGAAAGCTCAGGTATGAAGCAGGACTGCTTTTTAATGACTGTCTCCCAAGGAAGTTGTGATTCAGCCTCCTGAGAAGATGTGACGTCAGCAGGAATCCCAACTCCTCATGAGAGCCCCAGAATTGTCTTGAGCCCTAAGATAAGGATATAAATTTAGGGAAGTCATCACAGATAATTTTTCCCTCAAACTCAGGGTGCTTGACTGGGCGCGGTGGCGCACACCTCTAGTCCCAGCAATTCGGAAGATCAAAGCGGGAGGATCACTTGAGCCCAGGAGGTCAAGACTGCAGTGAGCTGTGATTGCACCACTGCACTCTAGCCTGGGTGACAGAGCAAGACCCCGTCTATAAATAAAACAAAAAGCCACCCAGGGTGCCACCATCTGCAGCCCCATGTCAGGTTCAGATCCCATTTCTCCCTCCCAGCCTGCGTTTCCAGAGGCCATCTTGACTCCTTGACTCAGACAGCATCCGCCTTTCTGCTCTCTGCCTGTCCCTCACAGATGGGGAGGGCTGAGCTCAGGGGCTGACTTTGAACCACTGTCCCTGGGGCTCTGTCTTTGTCCTGAGCTACCCCTCAGCTCCAGCTGCAGATCTAGAGCTGTACCCAGAGTCAGCAGTGGGACCTGAGTCTCAAAACGGCAGAGGAGTCCTGGCTCTCTGCTGAGGCAGCACATGAGGAAATGGATTCCTCGTGCTGGCCATGTGGCCTCTGGCCTGTCATCTGTCCTCGTTGGACCCGTGCTTCTCACAGCATAGTCTGTGAACCGCACTGGCTCCCAAAATATTGTTACTTGTCTATATGGAGACAGGTACAGTAAGTCCCTGCTGAGAATGTAAAAGTAAGCATAGAGAAACTTTTGGCAGGGTGCAGTGACTCAAGCCTGTAATCCCAGCACTTTGGTAGGCCAAGAGAAGAGGATCACTTGCAGCTAGCAGTATGAGACCAACCTGGGCAACATGGCGGAATCCTATCTCTACAAAAAATAGCCAGGCATGGTGGTACAGGCTACTCAGGAGGCTTAGGTGGGAGGACCCCCTGGGTGGGGAAATGGGGAGACATTGGTCAAAGGGTAAAAGTTTCAGTTAGACAGAAGGAATACCTTTTTTGAGGTCTATTGCAGAGCATGGCTACTGTCCTTAATAATAATGTATTGTATATTTCAAAATTGCTAAGAGTGTAAATTTCAAATGTTCTTACCACAAAAATGGTAAGCGAGATGATGGATTTGTTAAAATTAGCTTGACTTTATCATTCCACATTGTATACATATATCAAACATCACATCAGACCCCAAAAATGTATGCTATTAATAATAAAAAATTATAAACAGGAACAAAAGACCAGTGGCAACCTGGTCCTTCTTCAGAGAGGGCTTGGGAAGTTCTGCCTCGACCCCCTTTCCAATGGGATGAAAAGGAGGTGAGCCTTGCAGTTCTCCTTTCGGGCAGGAGGGGGCGGCAGATACACGGGTAATCCATCTTTCCCTTCAGGATCGGTTCCTCCTTTCTCCAATCTTCCTGCATTTGGCACCTTCCGGATACGGGGGACACAGGGAGAAAGAGAGGCTTTCTCCTTCTTCCTGTTTTGCCTCAGTCCAGGGCAAAGCCACCAGGGAGAGTGTCCAGGAGGGCCATCTACATGGAGATGACACAAAACATGACCCCTGCCAGGGGATCTCCTCCCAGGAGGTGTAGCTACATGACTTGAGTGTTTAGCAGAGGCCTGAGTCAGGCTTTCTGGGTTCGAATCCTGGCTCCTTCTCTAGTTGCTGTGAGACGTAGGAAAGTCAGTCACTCCAAAGCCCAGCTTCCTCAAGTGTAAAGGGGGAGTGTTAATGGTAGCTGCCCTACAGGGTGATTGGGGCATTAAAGGATAATTCTGTTTTTTTTTTTTTTTTGAGATGGAGTTTCACTCTTGCCCAGGCTGGAGTGCAATGATGTGTTCTTGGCTCATTGCAACCTCCACCTCTCAGGTTCAAGTGATTCTCCCGCCTCAGCCTCCCAAGTAGCTGGGATTACAGGCACGTGCCACTATGCCGGCTAATTTTTTTTGTATTTTTAGAAGAGATGGGGTTTCACCATGTTGGTTAGGCTGGTCTCAAAGTCCTGACCTCAGGTGATCTGCCCACCTCGGCCTCCCAAAGTGCTGGGATTACAGGTGTGAGCCACTGCACCCAGCAGGAGATAATTCTTAGAGAGCCCTTAGTACTGTGCCTGGCCTGTACAGACGCCTGCCCAAGCAGTGTGTTCATCATTGTGACAGTCTCATCCTGCTTGCTTTCTCTCAGCTCCTGTGAGGTTGGGAAACGTCACTCTTCTCTGATAGGTGCTTTTCCTGAGGGCAGTCTGTTCTACCAGTCACTCTGATTGTTGGACCCTTTGACATAGTGATATTTGGCTCAGTCCTCACCTCCTCCAGGAAGTTTGCCAAGATGAACCCAAGTCCTAAGAGCCTCCTCGCTGTAGCCTCATTTTTTCAATGATTAATTTGTCTAATTTCTTCCTTCTGCAGCCCTGCACAGACTCTGCACATTTCATAGTGTACAAGGCGTTGTCCTAGCCATCTTGCTGCTGGAAGACACTGTGAGGGTTGCAAGCCTGGCACCAGGAGCCAGGCTGCCTGGGTTGGAATTCAGTCTCCACATCTGGCCAGCTATGTGGCTTTGGGCAAGTTGCTTGACTCCTCTGGGCACCCAGCCCTCAGTTTCCCTATTCTATCTTGCTTATTACTGTGATATGAGTGAAGTAGTGCAGGTGAAGGCCAGGTACCTGCACTGAGCAAGTGCCCAAGAATCCCAGCACTTAGGGAGGCTGAGGTGGGTGGATCACTTGAGGTCAGGTGTTTGAGACCAGCCTGCCCAACATGGTGAAACCCCATCTGTAAAATACAAAAATTAGCTGGGCGTGGTGGCAGGTGCCTGTAATCCCAGCTACTTGGGAGGGAGGCTGAAGAATGAGAATTGCTTGAACCTGGGAGGTGGAGATTGCAGTGAGTCGAGATTGCACCACTGCACTCCAGCCTGGATGGCAGAGTGAGACTCTGTCTCAAAAAAAAAAAAAATAAATTAAAATAAATAAATAAATAAAAATCAGGCCAGGTATGGTGTCTCATACCTGTAATCCGAGCACTTTGGGAGGCCGAGGCACGTGGATTACTTGAGGTCAGGAGTTTGAGACCAGCTTGCCCAATATGGTGAAACCCTGTCTCTACTAAAAATACAAAGAAAATTAGCCAGGCATGGTGGCACGTGCCTGTAGTCCCAGCTACTTGGGAGGCTGAGGCAGGAGAATCACTTGAACTTGGGAGGCAGAGGTTTCAGCGAGCCAAGATTGTGCCACTGCAATCCAGCCTGTGCAACAGAGCGAGACTCCATCTAAAAAAAAAAATTCAGCAGATGAGAACACTGAGGCTCAGGAAGGAGAAGAGCTTGATTGTTTGTTTGTTTTTTTTTTTTTTGAGACGGAGTCTCGCTCTGTCGCCCAGGCTGGAGTGCAGTGGCCAGATCTCAGCTCACTGCAAGCTCCGCCTCCCGGGTTTACGCCATTCTCTCGCCTCAGCCTCCCGAGTAGCTGGGACTACAGGCGCCCGCCATCTCGCCCGGCTAATTTTTTGTATTTTTTTTTTTAGTAGAGACGGGGTTTCACCGTGTTAGCCAGGATGGTCTCGATCTCCTGACCTCGTGATCCGCCCGTCTCGGCCTCCCAAAGTGCTGGGATTACAGGCTTGAGCCACCGCGCCCGTACCTACCAAATGCAGGGCGCTAGATAGATACACTCTCTCATTTTTTCCTCCCAGAAGACAGGTAGATACTTTTGTCTCTTTTGCTCCTGAGAGACTCAGTTGCACAAGTCTGCAGGACCAGGGAGAACAGGAGTTGTTCCTGATGTGAAGCATCTGACAGTTAGTATCTGATACGAAGTCTAGAGTTCCTCTTTGCCTGTTTCGTGATGGAAGGGTAAAAAGATGTGGGTTTTTTGGGGTCCCCTAGGCATAGACCTAGAAGGCCAGAAATAAACATTTATTTTCCTCTCTGTTTTGCCTGAAAACCCAGGTGGGCTTTCAAGAGGATAAAGGAGTTAGTGGGAAAGTGGGGGTTTCATTCGAGGACCCCCTAGGGTCTCTTGTAACAGGCGGTCCTGCAGCATTAAAGGCTCTTGCAGAAGAGCGTGGGAGTGAGCAGCAGGGGGCGCTACGACCTCGGCAGAGAGAGGCGGCATCCCTGGGGAAACAGATCCCGGGCTTTGAGTGCTTAGGGGCAAAGCTCAGCCTGAAATAGGCAGGCAGCAGCACCCCAGCCCGCTCACCCACTCAGGAAACTTGAACCCGAGAGGTGAGAGCTAGAGAGGCCTCCCGAAATCAGGATCAGTATGGTCATTGCAAGCACTGGCTTTGGAGTTTGTGGATTTGTAGTTGAAAATCCACTCAACACTTTCTAGTTATGTGACCCTGGTCAGGTACTTAACCTCTTGGAGTCTCAGTGGCCTCATTGAACAAAAATTAACACCTGTTTCATGGGGCTCTCAGGAGGATCAAGGCAATGATGCGTGTAAATTTCTTAGCATATTGTCTGGCATCTATGAGCACTCAGTGAAGGGCAGCCAGTGTTTCTATTAAGGGTCATGTGATTTGCAGGGTAGTCCCAAAGAGGCGACACTGCCCTACAGTGTCTAGAGCCCCTGTGCTGCTGTGGACACCTGCTTTGGTTCCTCAGTGGGGCTCACTTTCTGGGACACTGGACTGTCTGAGCCTCTTTCTGCCAAGCAAATTGCCCATGCCCTCACAGCCCTGCTTGTCTCCAGATACCTAAGACTCCCATTTGGGCCAACAGGTTTGCTGGAGGTCAGTGGGGAGGAGGAGGGCAGTGTAGTTCCTGCTCTGCTATGAACTTCCTGAGGCCTGTGTTGCCTGGAATAAGTCCCTTGCCCTCTCTGGGCCTCGATTTCTTCATTTCCATCTAGAGGAGCTGCAAGAGATAAGTGTTGGGATCCCTCTCAGCCCAGCCTCAGCATCCTATGAGTGTGTCCCCATCCAGGAAACATATGTGCATTTTAACAGGGCCCTTTGCTGGCTAAATGTGACAGTGTGGTTTGAGGTAAAGAACAGATAGGCTTCTAGCTAAGGCCCATGGATGAGATAGCTTGGGACAACTTTTCTCAGTAAAGAAGTGGCATGGGCCTTCCACACTGTCCAACATGCCCTTCCTGTGTCTCTCCTGAATTTCATTGTCCCCAGGATCAGGGTCCCTGTCCTCTCTCCACACCACCCAGCACAGTCTGCTGTAAGAAAGAAAAGAATAATTTTCCCTAAGGCACGAATGACTGATAGGGCTGGAGCTACCCATTCTGAGGAGATTTGAACTTGGGCAGGAGTAGAGTGTTTTATCCAGATAAATTAGACTCTATTTATGGAATCCCAGCAAGAGACTTTGAAACTGGAAGGATGTAGCCTCCATTCAAGTCACAGCAGCCTCATTCCCTGGCTTTGCTTGTGCAGGTGGAGCGGCCAGCGCAACTGGTTCGAAAGAAAGCCGGTGGCACACAGAACGAAGAAGAATGAAGACACTGGATGTCATCAAAATCACAAACTTTTGTGCTTCAAAGGACACCATCAAGAAAGTGAAAGATTTTCCCACATAATAGAAGAGAATAATTGCAAGTTATATATCTGACAATAAACTTGTATCCAGAATATATAAATAACTCTTACAACTCAACAACAAAAAGACAAATGCCCAATTTAAAAATGGGCAATGGACTTGAAAAGACATTTCTCCAAAGGGGATATACAAATAACCGACAAGCACATGAAAAGAGCTTGGTGTCATTAGTCATTAGGGAAATGCGAATTGAAACCACAATGAGATACTACTTCATACTCACTAGGATGGCAATTATTAGAAAGATGGATAACAATAGGTGTTGACGAGGATGTGGGGAAATTGGAGCCCTCAATGGGTGGGACTGCAGCCACTTTGGAAAAACAGTTTGGCAGTTACTCAAAGAGTAAAACAGAGTTACCATATGACCCAGCAATTCACTTCTAGGTGTATACTTAAGAGAATCAAAAACAGATCTACACAAAACCTCCTATGTGAATATTCATAGCAGCATTACTCATAATAGCTAACAAGAGGAAATACTGTCCATCAAATGATGAATTGATAAATTAGTATATATCCATACAATAATTTGAATAAGTGAGTTTGGCCACTAAAAAGAAATGATGCACTTATACAGGCTACGACATAGATGAATCTTGGAAATATGCTAAGTGAAAAACCCGGAGACACAAAAGGCCACATACTGTATGATTCCATTTATGTGATGTCCAGAATAGACAAATCCATAGAGACGAAAGTGGATAAGTGGTTGCTGGGGCTTGAAGGAGAGGGGGATGGGGCATGACAACTAATAGGTATAGGGTTTCTTTTGAGGGCAATGAAGATGTTCTAGAATTAGATAGTGGTGATGGTCGTACAACTTTGTGAATGTACTAAAAACCACTGCATTGTACACTTTAAAGAGCAAATTTTTATGATATTAGAATGCTATTGCAATTTTTTTTTTTTAAAAAAAAGCTCATGGAAGCTGGGTGTGGTGGCTCTTGCCTGTAATCCCAACACTTTGGGAGGCCGAGGTGGGAGGATTGCTTGAGTTCAGGAATTCAAGACCAGCCTGGGCAAGATAGCAAGACCTTGTCTCTGCTAAAAATTAAAAAAAAAATAGCTGGATGTGATGGTGTGTGCCAGCTACTCAGGAGACTGAGGTGAGAGGAGTGCTTGAGCCTGGGGGGGTTGAGGCTGTGGTGAGTCATGCCACTGCATATAATTGTGCTTGTAATTCTAGCAATTTGGGAGGACAAGGTGGGCAGATCACTTTGGGCCAGGAGTTTGGGACATTAACAAGCAGTTGCTCTGTAAACAGGAACCTGGACTCTCTTAGTGCCAGCAACAGCCAAGAGGCACCGCCCATTTCATTGTCACTCCAGCCTGGGTGACAGAGTGAGACCTTGTCTCAAACTGCACCCACGTCTCACAAAAAACAAACTAACAAAGCTCATGGAAAGAATGGGGAAGTTCTTGAAACCTTCAACAAATAATAAATGCCCCATCCCCACACCCAACACACAGCTACCTTAGTGTACATGGTGACTCTTCTTTAGGGCACATTTTCCATGCAGACGGAAATGCCCTGGGCGGCCCTTTAGAAATGTGTGTGTAGGGTATTTCTGGTGGGCACGATGTTAAGAGACAAATGCTGGCATCATTGGGTGACCTGTAAGAAACCAAGGGTACGAGACACTCTGCAATGCATGGGCCATCTCACAATGAGGGACTGTCTTGCATTCCACGTGACTTTCGAATGTCTCTCAGGACACTGATGTAGATTAGATGATTATCTAATCTAAAAACTCAACTTTGCTTTACATAATAAACATCAGGCATATGTGCAAGGCTTTAACACACACCAAATTTTCCAAGAATATAGCTGCCCTGTCAGTTGGGAAGACTGCATGGCATCTCCTGTTGAATGTCAGTAATCTATCCCCCAAAATGAGTTGTTCTGTGTGAAAACGCTTCTGGGAACATATTTCCTTTCCTTTCATCTCTTTTTGTTTATTGTCTTTTCATTATTTTTAAAGGGAAAAAAGTTATATTGTTATTGGTTAACCCAGTCCCTTAACCAGTTTCCTAACATCTAACTAAAATACAGTAAAATGCTTATATTTGTAACAAACAGTCATACTAGGTTGTAAGATGCTTAAAGTTTTGCTTGGTGGTCACCACATAATTGATATAGACATTAACAAGCAGTTACTATGTAAACAGGAACCTGGACTCTCTTAGTGCCAGTAACAGCCAAGAGGCACCACCTACTTCATTGTCAATCTCATGTTATTTATTTATTTATTTATTTTTTGAGGTGGAGTCTCGCTCTGTCAGCCAGGCTGGAGTGCAGTGGCTCAATCTCAGCTCGCTGCAACCTCTGCCTTCCGGGTTCAAGTGATGCTCATGCCTTAGCCTCCTGAGTAGCTGGGATTACAGGTATGTGCCACCATGCCTAGCTAAGTTTTGTATTTTTAGTAGAGACAGAATTTCACCATGTAGGCCAGGCTGGTCCCAAACTCCTGGCCCAAAGTGATCTGCCCACCTTGACCTCCCAAAGTGCTACAATTACAAGTACAAGCCACCGCGCCTAGCCACCACTTTCATGTTTTTGAAAACATAACTTAATTCAGACAGTCTACTAATTGTATTTAGAATGTACCTTAATTATCTTCCTGTACATTATTTCTTTTAAAAAAGTTATATTGAATTTTGGAGACATATACACACATTTTTCCCCATGTGAATACCAACCAGCAAGCACTGGAGTGAAGTTACATATATTCTGTTAAGGAGTGGTTGTGCAGGGAGAATGTTAACCGGGGTGGAGTTCTGTGGGTAGACCTGAACTTTGTTTCTCTGAGCACAGGAGGGAGTATGATTCTCTAGTCCTGTTGCAGCTTGAAGGACTTTGGAGAATGTCTCATTCTTTTTCAGTTCACAGGGAAAAGACAAAGAGGCCTGGAGATTTCTCCAGGGTCATACAGTGCCCATGGTAGAGCTGAGCTGGGAACCCAGGCTCCTAGCATCCAGATGGGCAGCAGCTCTGGGCTTTACACCAGGATCTCAGGCTGGCAAATTGGAGCGGCCTGTGGAAATACAGGCCACCAGACAGGTTTGGTGGATCAGTCACTTTGCCTTGAGCAAAGCAACCTCCAAACATCAAGTAACTAAAGTATCGTGTTGTCCCTGCTAGTGGAAGGTTAGTGCACTCTTGGTAAACACACCTACTGGCTATTTACAGAACTCAGTCTGGGGACCAGACTGAGCCTTTCAGCACAGTCAAGTCAGGATGTGGGAGCCAAGCAGAGAGGCTGGAAGGTGGGGCCCAATGGTCTGCAAAGCCTGTCTGTGCACCTGCTGCTGGGGATGGGGAGGTCAGGGCAGTCCTGGCTTCCAAGAAAGCAAGCCCACAGTCCCAAGGTGCTTCTTCCCAGATGGCACTGCAGATTCATCCTGATGAGGGTGTCCTAGCCTAGTTTCCCCCAAGCAGGGCCCAAATCAGAGGCTTTTGTGGGATGAGTTCTTTGAGTACATTCCCAGGAAGCTGGGAAGGGGGTAAGTGGTCCAAGGAGGCGTGCTGGGCTTGCTTCTGCTCAATGTGGTGGGGCCTTGTAAGAAGCCTCCTGAAAATGAGTCCCAGAACCGCCTTCCTGGGAAAGAAGGGGTGCCATTTATTCATCCCCCCTGTGATCGGGGTAACCCATGAAGTGTTTATGCTATGTTGCATTTGGGTGAGCACCAGGTGGGTTCGCGGCCCCTCAGTCAGGAAAGCCTGGGGCAGATGAAAGAGGACAGGGAGGAGTCAGAGGTGAGACTGGGACAGTTTGCACCTTCATAAAACAAGCAAAGCTGCATTGGAGCTGGTAGCTTCAGGGCTGACTGGGACACGAAAGAAGGCTAAGGAGGTCTGCAGTGGTGTCAAGAGGGCATTGGTACAAGCGGCTGGGGAGATGAAACTAGGAGCAGATTAGCAGTTGGTGGGAGTCCAAATTCCAGAACATGTGCAATGTGTCTCTTGCCCTGTGGGCGGTACAAAGGGAGAGGTATAATATATCACAATCAAAAGATAGAAGATTTCAATCTCCCCAGAAAGTTCTCTGTGCCGTTTTACCTGCCCTCCACCTGCTTTTTAGTTCTGGTAGCAATAGTGTTACATGGTCCCTCTTCCCACTCTTTTTTCTCTCCCTCTCCCTCCATCTCCTTCCATCATTCTCTCTGTTCCTTCCGTGTGCCCCTTTCTACTCTCCTAAGCTTGCTGGGAGCCTGGCTCACCTGCTGAACTACACGCTGGATGCTCTTTGAGAGTAGGAGACACACCATGTTTGCTTTTCCATCTTCTCCCATCGCCTGTGAACATGTATCTCAGATGGCAGCCAGTGGCCCCAGCCCCTGAAAATCAGAAAGAGCATGACTAACGTCCTCATTTCATGCCCGAGGGAACCCAAGGCCCTGTAAGATGCAAATTCCTGCAAACCATCCCCATCCACTTTGGCTTCAGACTGCTGCCTAAGAGGGGTCTGATTGTCCTTTCACTGTGAGTTTCAGTTGTTTCTTTATCTCTTCCCCACAGTTGACCCAGTCGTAGGGCCTGGAACTTTCTCCTTAATATTCCCATTCTAAAGCCACCGCAGGTAGTAGAAAAGTGACAGAAGATTCTTGGGTCACCAGGAGGTGTCTCATTGTGCTCCAAACAGCGATAACATCAAAAACCTTTCACGTTTTACATTTTACTTTGAAAAAGTTCTGCCAGCCTCCATGTCAACTGGTTATTCCTTCCCCACCCTTTTGAGAGATGAACCTCCCCCAACGCCTCTGGGTCCAGGCCATCGCACTCTGGAGCAAACCAGCCAGGTTCTTTCCATTCTGGACCAGCTCTGCAGGAGCAAGGCCACCTGTGTTCTCAGTCAACCCAGGGGTCTGGTCTGTAACAGAGTTCATCGTCAGCAGGAGGTACTGGAGCTACGGCTCCCATGGAACCCCAGAACCTCCTCCATGGTTCCCTCAGGATTCTGGAATCTCCATCCTGTTAGGTTTGGCCAGAGGCCTCCCTGCCTCAGGGGCCTTCTCTCTCTGGTGGGAACTGGCGTAGCTTCATCCTGGGATTGGAGTCAGATCTCAAACAAACCGCCTTCTCAGGGATACAAGCACCCCAGAATCCACTCATCTCCTTCTCCAGCGGCATCGTGTTGCTTTTTGCGATCTTAATCTCTCCTGGCAGGCCACGCTGGAAAAAGTGCCAGGGGAAACAGGATCTTTCTGGGCAAAACCAGGACTACCTCCCAGTCCACTCCCTCACACCGCTGGGCGTGCGCTACCCAGGAAAGAAGCGCTTCATTACAATGGCGCCTAGCCACAGCCCCACAGTTACAAGCTCACAAGTTCTTGGAACTCCCTCTAGCTCTCTTTCTTTTTGGCTCTGCCAGCCCAGTGCTGGGCTCTGGGCCCTTGGGGTTCAGTGAATGGTCTCCCAGTTCATATCTCCTCTGCGTGGTGGAGGATGTGTGGAGAAGAGGGAAGGGAAAGAATTGGGCTTCCAGAGCAGAGGACCTGGGCTTGCCCGCTTTGCCTAGACAGGGTAGGTCACCATGTAACTAGCTATGTGACCTCTTAGACCTCAGTGTGTGCATCTGTAATCGGGTATAATATGCCATAATCAAAGGATAGAACAGTTCAGTCTTCTCTTTGATTGAAGTTCTCTCGTCTCCCTTTGTCCCTGCCCTCCACCTGATTTTGGTTGGGGTAGCTGGAGTATTGGATGATGGAACCATACGGATAGGTTATGTTATGTCTGGTTCTGGCTTGGTGTGATGTCTGTGAGACTCATGTATGTGGTTGGGTAGATCAGTTGTTTGTGCCTTTGTCATGCTGAGGAGTAATCCATTGTACGGATAGACCAGAATTTGTTCATCTGTTCACCTGTTGTTGGACACCTGAGTGATTTTTGACTTTTTCCCAGTTTTTGGCTATTATGAATAAAGCTCCTAGAAACTGCCATGCACAGATTTTTGTGTGAACATAAGTTTTCATTTCTCTGGGGTAAAACCACGGAGAGCAATGGCTGAGTCATAGGTTGAATATGTGTTTCATTTTATATGAAATTGCTGAATTGTTTTCTGAAGTGGCTATACCACTTTGCATTTCCACCAGCAGTATATGAGCGTTCCAGTTGCTCCACATCCTTGTCAGCACTTGGTACCGTCTGTCCTGATTTCATCCTCCTCCTGTCTCTATCCACAGCCATTCCCTGTGACCCCAGGCCTACCAGTGCTTCTTATCCTCTGAAGCTCTCCTGCTGTCTCCCACACCTGCTTCTCAGGCCTGGCTGAGGCCTTAGCATGGGTGGGGACTCTGAGGAGATGCAAAAACTTTCAGGTCACTTTTAGTTGAGATCTGACCTGAGATATAAGTTTAAATGTAGCCTTTTAACTCTACAAAGCAAATAGCTTGGGACCTTTTCAGAATCTCTTGGCTCCCTGTCTCAGGGCTAAGAATCTTACTTTGCTCATTTTAATGGTTCCTTTCTAATTATTCAGGTCCATGCTCAAATGTCACCTTTTCAGAGAGGCCTTTCCTGATCTCTGGGAGCAGAGGCAGGCTTTGTGGAGCCTGATGCTTATGTAAGTTTTGAGAGTGGTCTTTAGGAAAAAGAATACACAATTGTGAATAAAAATTTGGTCACGAAGCATTAATCAGGGGAACAAGAAGGGACCCAAATGAGCAAGGGGCCCTAAAGCTTAACTTTATTAGGTCGGGGTAAATTTACTTCTGCTGACCTCACTACACGAGTTCCCGCTCCCCCACCCCTCTAGTTTAGCCCTGTTCCTTGGTGTCTTCGTTTTCACAGCATGTGCAGCTGCCGATGTCATATTCTATTTGCTCTCTGTCTGGAGAGCATACTCTCTGAGGGTGAGGGGTCATTGGTTCACTGCTACACCCCTGGCCCCCAGAATAGTACCTGGTGCATGGTGGGTGAGTGCTGGATAATTATTGATTAAACACATGAATAAATGCCTTTTGAGTGCTACTGGTTTTTCTATTTGTGGAAGTGAGATTGAGTTTTTAAAGTGAGTCAAGTTATAGAAAAATATTAAGCTCATGGTGCATGGTGGTGACGCACAGAAATGGCAGAGGTCACAGTGAAGGAAGTGTGGGGGCTGTGGATGACAGCCTAGGAAGCTGGCATTTGGTGAGTGCATGCTATGGGCTGTACATTTTCTATCCACGGTCTTCTTGAAGACTCTCGCCGCAACCTGTGAGGTGAATATCTCTATCCTCATTTTGCAGGAAACAGAGGCTCAGGGAAGTGAAGTCACTCAACCAAGTGTCACACCACCGGTAAGTTTGCACCCAGGTTCTCCCTTTCTCTTGCCCTGGCATGACCCTTGAAGCTCCTAAATCCATGGTCCCTAAGGGGATGGTAGAGGTCTAAGAGGGTCAAGTACTCAGAGCTGAACGCTGGGGAAGTTGGGGTTACAGGCATGGAGAAGAGTCATTGCATCACGTTTTCTGATGGGCATCAGAGAGGGAAAAGGAAGGCTCTGTGCTCCTTCACCCACTCCCCAACAACATCCCTGCTCAGGTCAACTTGTACTAGGCCAGTTTGGAATGAAATCATGTTCATTGTTAAACAAAGGCACAAGGGCCTGGCTTCTGAAGAAGGTGAGCTTTGAGCAGCTTCCAGGACTTGATTTGATTTAGAGAATAGGGAAAGTACCTGGGAGCCCAGAAATCCTTCCTGCATGAGATGCCAGAAATTCCAGCAGTTATAACACCCCTGAGAACCTGGGTGAGCAATTTAACTTGTTTGTGTTAATGTTTTCTGTTGTAGACGTGAGCACAAAACCACCCACCTCCCAGGCTGACATGAGAATTAATTAAGGTCATGTACATAAAAGTACTAAATATCTGTGAATTCTCTCTCCTCCCCCACTTTTATTAAAAGTCCTTGAACTGTAGGTTTTTGGCTAAAGTCAGCCTGGTAGCCCTTTGCTGCTGTTGCTCAGAACACTCACCTTTGCCTCAAGTTCTGCATCAGGTGTCATTTTCGTCCCAGTATCTTCGTTTTAGTCACAACAGCCTTTTATTTAGCACCTACTGTGTGCCAGGCACTGGACACTAGTCCTCTCTTCTTCACCCCAGCTCTGCAAACTAAACTTTTTGACTCCCATTTTGTTGCTGAAGAGAATGAGGCCCCACAGGTAGTAAGCAGTGCAGCTGGGGTGAGGAGCAAATCTCTTGTTCTATTTTCTAAGCCACTTGCCTCCTCTTCTGTGTTCCTCTCCACTGCCTACTCCAAGCCCAGAGTGCTACATGGCTTGACTTTTACACAATGGAATATTTATTTATTGAACTCCTACTCTGTGTGGGGCAGGGTCCTTCCCAGCACAGGACCAAGGGAAAGGACAGCCTCACTGTTGCCTTCAGGTTGCTCAGAGAGTAGCAGGGAGACAGATGAGTAGTAAGGAGTTCTGGAGGAATGGGGCAAGTGCATATTAGCAGGAGGGATGCAGTGCTATGGGGCACCTGCTTCTGTCGGGGAGGCAGGGAGTCTAGAATGTGGGCCGTCCAAATGGGATTTATCAATACCCTCTCAGTGCTTTGCGTGCATTTGTGTGTGCATGCAAGTGTAAAGTGATGGTGATAAAGATTAATGAGACATCGTTGCTACCTCAACTTATGGTTATGGTTGTGCAGTGCCCCCCAGCCATCTCCCTCCATCCTGAATGTCAATTTTCACATCTTTAAAATGGAAGTTTTGACACAAGCATAGGTCTACAGACGAACTTGTTGATGGCAATTTGGCATTTTTAAAAATCCATAGGCAAAAAATGTTTATACTGGAAGTGCTTACTTCTCATTAATTTGAGAAACAGACTTAAAAATATACATATGGTTTCAACTTTTTACTATGGAATTTTAAATGTATAGATAAAATAGAATAAGATCATGAAGCCCTATGTACCCAGAACCTGGCTTCATTAGTTATCCACATTATGCCATTCTTGAAGAAGTGGAATCTTGATTAGTTAAATAAATAGATATTTTGCAAAACATTGAATGTAATTCGTGTAATGCCTATTGTTGTTTTTCTCTGATTAAAGAACTAGAAAAGATTCAAAACTATTTACGATGTTTGTTGTAGAAGCTAATATAGACACGCATCTGTTAGCTGTCTACAGTAACTTTAAAGGTGCATGGTGGAGAATTCAGATTCTTTGGCTAGAGGGAATCTGGCCAGGGAAACACCCCACTAGTCCGTCTCTTGAAGACCTAACATTCTGTGGTTCTCTTATCTGTAGAGAGAAAAGCCCATTTATAACTTTTCTAGTCTGGTTTTAAATGTAGTGGCAAAGATTCAGGAATGTGTTTGCTTGGAACTCGTAACCCTTGGAGATTCACTTAGAAAACAAGGACTCGTTGTCTCCTATTCTGACTCCCAGGACACATTTAAATGAAATGCCCTCAAACCCAAATTGGCTTCAGCCTAACTCACAGCAACCGCAGTACTCTGGGGAAAAAGCAGAAACCAGGGGGACAGAAAATGTGGCTTTGAGCCTCAGCTCTGTACCCATTAGCTGTGTGGTCTTGAGAAAGTTGCTTTCCCTTTCTGAGCCTCCATTGCCTCATCTGTAAATGGCTTTTCACCTGGGCCTTCTCTGCAGATTCTTCCAGCTCTGGGTGCCTGTGGTCTGTGGCCAAGTGCAAGGAAGGAGTGTTAAACACCATGCAAGACATGGTAGATATGTGTACTTGTTCATTTATTCTTCAGGAGATGGTATGCTAGAGGGCTTCGATGTACTTTAGAAAGGTCAACAGTTTTCTCTGAGTTTATTAGATGCTCTGCACTTAACAAGTGTGAGCCACATGTCAACTGGGGGCACTTAAGATCTACCAGAATGGCTTGAGCCCCCATTCCAAAGCCCCCCTCACTCCTGCAAAGATTGCTATGAGTCCCTGAGGCACCCTGTGTTCTCGAGGTGCAAATCTGGTAACCCTCTTTCTCTCTTCACATGGCCCAGAAGTGAAATCAGTCCATTGCTGCTCCACCCCCAAGAGACCCACATACATGAAGATCTGGGAGCATGACAGACTTTCCTTTGGGAGCCAGCCACAGTGAGCATCACCCCACACATAATTTAGAATCATGCAGCAGCCTTCCTTGTTTTAAAATGTTGACTCAGCTCTTTGCCCTCCGCACCGCCTAACCTTTCTCTACCTTTCTGGTTTCCTTCTTTCCTCCTTTTGTTTTTGGGCGCCCTCTCCTTCTCTCCCTTGAATGTCCAAATACATTTCATTCTATTTTGCAGAGCAGTTCAGCATTGCTCCAACCTGCAAGTGCACACACTCAAACCTGTCAAGGTGCTCACCAGGCAAAAAGATTTCCACTGAATAGGATCAGCCTTCCAGAGAAAGGACTTGTTATACAGATTTTAAAAAAATAGTTACACAAGAATATAGCCCTAAAACCATTTGGGTAGGGTTCAGGGGTGATGATACTACTTCTGGTTTATGTCCAAAAGATCTGGCCTTATGCTATGAGAACATCCTGCAGCATTCAACATGACTGTTTCCTCCCTGGCAGCTACCCGCACTTGCCCTCCTGGTTCTCCCCTTTCCTCTGCAGTGGCACCTTCTCTGCCTCCTCCTCTTTGGACCTCTGGGCTGCCTGTGTGGGAGTGAAGGAGAACTCAGGAGTTTGGCTTTGAGCATCCGTGCAGTTGGCTTCTCCTGGGGGCCAGAGCTCGGCATGGTTCACTCTTTCTGATGCTCTAACACAATGTATCTTTAGGCTTAATTGGTGAGTCTTTAGAGCTGGTGCCACAAACTGAACTTGATAAGGGATGCAGAGAATGGAAGTCAAGAAGCAGTCATAGAAAGTGATGCAGTTTGACAAGGCTGGGAAAGGGCAGTTGCACCTGGGAGAGAGAAGCAGCCTCCTACCCATGTCCAAAACTCTCCAATGTGTGCTAGTCTACATGAAGAGCTGGAAAGAATGGTCTGTGCTGTTGCACAGGGGTGGACTTTGGCTCTGAGTGGGAAGTGACTTGCCTTGGTTCCCACACCGAAGAAAACCTGGTCTTGTGCCTCGAGATGTGGCTGGAGGGTGGCTGGAGTATTGCCGGAGAAAACAAAAGAATAGGAGAGTGGGGAGTGGGGTATGGGTGTGTGTAAATTTCTTCACAGAGATTTGTGAGCTGAGCCTTGAAAGATGAATGTGGACACTTGCCAGGCTGATCCACTTTGATAGGTGAATAAGTCTGGGTGGGACGGGGCTGCGGAGAGAAAAACTCACTCCAGGCCAAGAGAGCAAGTCACACAATCAAAGCCTGGAGGCTGAACAGCTGGCATGTCTGGTGAACCACAGACAGTCCTGTGAGGCTGGATTGGAAGGGTTGTTGGGTGAAAGATGAGGCTTTTGTAAGCTCTGCTGAGACATTTGGGCTCTGTCTTGTAGGTCTCAGAGAGTCATGGGAGAGTTCTAAGTAGGCAAGTGACATTGTCAGACGCATGTCTTGGAAAGATGCCTTTGGCTGCTGGGTGACTTCCAGGGGCCGATGTGGAGCAGGGAGCCCAGTTATGCCTCTGTTGCATCATCTAAGCAAAAATTATGGCAGGGCCTTGGCATAGAGGGAATGCAAAGGAGCAAATAGACATTAGGGAGGTAGAATTTGTAAAGTGTAGTGGGTAAATGTGAGAAGTAATATTATACATCTGGTTCATTTTAACTGCTGCATTATATTCTATTGGGTGAATGAATCACATTTTAGATTTTCATTCTCCTAGTGATAGTTATTTCCACTTCCTCACTATTATAAATAGGACTTGGATGAACACCTTTGTACTGTGCACATGTGGGAAACTGTCTTTAGGGTGGTTATTTATAACTGGTTTTTCTGAGTTGAGAGGTTCACGCATCTTTAAATCTACAGGATATTCTCAAATTCCTCCTTAAAGTGGTTGTACCAATATACCCTCCCATCAAGTAGAGGCACTCCCTTTCCCTGTTTCTTTCAAGTTTGTTATCAGACTTGCAAGATTTTGCCAATCTGATTGGTGTGAAATGGAATCTTTCTGTTGTTTCAATTTGTTTCCTTGACCATTGGTAACATTAAGCTTATATTAATATACATCACTATTTTCTTCTATAAATTGCCTGTTCATATGTTTTGCACAATTCTCTGTTGGATTGTTTGTCTTTTCCTTACTGATTTGTTGAAGTTCTTTATATATTCAAAAATACTAATCCTTTGTTAGTAAAATACCTTTTTTCAATCAGTGACTTTTCTATTTCATTTATAAAAGACTTTGTTAGGCAGAGATTTTAAATTTTAATATATTCTAAAATTTCAAAAATTTCCTTTATAGTTTGTAGTTATTGTATTTTGATGAAATTTTTTATGCTGAAATATTCTTCTGTATTTCTAATATTTATTTCTTCTCTAAAAATTTAAAAGCTTTGATTTTTCACATTTGTATCTTTAATTTCCTTGAATTGTGTGTGTGTGTGCCATGTGATGAAAAGGCCCAATTTTACCTTTTCCTTAAGTGGTTAGCCAGTTTTTCCAGTACTATTTATAGAATAATTCCTTTCTTCATTCATTATTTACAGAAAAATTCATTATACTGATTTGTAATTCCATGTCTGTTATATATTGCCTATGTTTATGGGTTTATTTCTGGGCTTTATGTTTCGTTCCATAGTATATTTGTCTATTCTTAGAGCAACATCACATTGTTTTAATTACAATAACTTTATAATAATTTATTTTATCTGGCAAGGTAAGTCTCTCAATTTTGGTTCTTTTGTTTCAAAGTTGCCTTGGCTGTTCTTAGCCCTCTTTACTTCCATATTAATTTTAAGATCATTTAATCAAGTCCTGTGAAAAAAATTCTTTGGGATTTAAGTGAGAATGACATTAAATTTGCAGCCATAATTTGGCGGAAATTGCTGTTTTTAAGATATGGAGTCTTTCTATCTGTAGACATGGTATACCACTCTATTATTTAAGTCTTCTTCAATACCCTTAAATATAGTTTTATATTTTTCTTGCTATAAAGGTCTTGAGAGCTTTTTATTAGCTTTAATTCTAGAAAACATGATTTCTCATTTTAAAGAAAATATGTCTAATGTTTTACCACTGAGTACAATATTTTCTGCATATTTTCAAAGATGTCCTTAATCAGGTTAAGGAAGGTTCCACTTTCCCAAATTCTCTATGAGGTTTTTCTCTCTTTTTTTTTTTTTTGGCTTTTGTTTTTAACATGAAGCTTTGAATTAAAATATATGTTTAAATTTTATCAAAATGTTTCTAAAGTATAGTTTTTTAATTTGTTAATTGATAAATTATGTTAATCATTTTTCTAAAGTTAAACTCTCCTTGTGTTTCTGAGGTGTTACTTGGATAGATAGATAGATAATAGGTAGAGAGACAGCTAGATAGGTGATAGATAGATAGCTAGATAGGTGATAGGCAGATAGCTAGCTAGATATGTGATAGGTAGATAGCTAGATATGTGATAGATAGGTAGATAGCTAGATAAATGACAGATAAATAGGATCATGGATAGATTACCATGTTCAGTCTGCAGGCCTCTGTCTCAGGGAGAGGGGAGTTGTAAGGGAAAGGGCACAGTTTTAAAAGACGGCTCTCTAAATTCAATGGATGTCTAGCGCTGGCTTTCTCTGCTTGGCATTTCATGGATTTCTCTGAGATCTGCCCACTCCATGGGGAACTTCCAGCTGCAATGCCTCTGGCATGGTGATGTCATGACTCCTGCTAACCATCTGGCCTTCTCTGCCAGACCCTCTCTGTTTGCTCCCATTCGTCAGAGGGCAGACTCCTTATCCTCTTCCCTCTTGCCCTTTGATAAGCTCATATGTCCTTTTCCACTATCAGTAAGACAGCACTTTCTCCCTCCTGTCCACTCTACTGTGAGGCAGGTCCCATCACTGTGATTTGCCTTTAGATTTTTCAGGTATGCCATAGAGACTCCCCGGTTCTGAGGACTCATCAAGTTCCCTAAGTGGGCCTCTTCAAGCCCCTCTCACTTGGTTTGAGCACCTGCCTACACTCCCATCTTCAAAGGTATCTTTCCTTCTTCTAGTTCTCTCCAATTTGTGTCCTTTCAGCAGCTGGGCCTGGAGATGATAAGTGCTGGCAGAACTGGTTCCAAAGCCTTAGCCTATCCTATGGAGGCAAGGCAGTTTGGCATCTTGTTTAGGAATGGGAAACATTTGGTAGCTTGTTCTTGGTCTCCAGAGTCTCAGCTAAAGCTGAGATGGAGGTAGTCCCATTTTAATATCCTGCTACACATTTTTCCAGACCATTACTTATTTTGTCTATTTTCAAATTTATTGGCATACAGTTGTCCATAGTATTCTCTTGGGAGTTAAAAAAATATCTACCATATCTGCAGTTATATTGTCTTTATCATTCTGAATAGATGTGCCTTTTCTTTCTTTTTTTTTTTTTGAGACAGAGTCTTGCTCTGTTGCCCAGGCTGGAGTGTAGTGGCACGATCTTGGCTCACCACAACCTCCACCTCCCGGATTCAAGTGATTCTCCTGCCTCAGCCTCCCAAGTAGCTGGGATTACAGGCGTGTGCCACAATGCCCGGTTAATATTTGTATTTTTAGTAGAGACGGGGCTTCACTATGTCGGCCAGGATGGTCTTGAACTCCTCACCTCATGATCCACCCTCCTTTGCCTCCCACAGTGCTGGGATTACAGGCATGAGCCACTGCACCCAGCCATATGGGCCTTTTCTATTTCTTTTTTGATCAGACTTGCCAGGGCTCTGATTGTTAGTGTTTTCAGAGAACATTAAACATTCTCTTTGATTTCTTTGTATTCTAATTAATTAAATTTTCTTTCTTCTTTTTTACTCTCTGTCGAATAAATCATACATACAAAAGAGTGCATGAAAAGTATCTGTGTGCATTACAAATAATAATAAAATGAACAAGCATGTATCCATGGCTGAGTTTAAGAAGTTGAGAGCGAGGGTGTTGGAAGCCTCAAATGTGTCTCCCTTCTCACCCCAGTGCAGCCACTGTCCTGTCTGCTGTGTTAGCCGCACCTTTACTTTTTAGAAACATGTTTCACTTGTGTATGTATTGCTAAACAATAGTCCAGTTTAGCATTTTTAAAAAAGAATCCCAGGTGACCAAAGTGCAATTAATCAAAATCCTTACTTCATGGTATAATCTCATAGTTGACCTATAAACTTCTCTCTCCTCTCTTCCCTTCTTTCTTCTATCCATTTTTGTTCCCTTTCATATTCCTTCTTTTAATGTGATAAATACCTGCGAATCTGGCATCTAACAAAAGCCAGTTCCTTCATAATAGCACATATTAAACTATAAGATGACTTTCTCAATCTGCGTAACTATCATCCTGAATTCTATGATATATTTTCTCAAAAAGCCTTTTTTTTTTTTTTTTGAGGTAGAGTTGTTCTGTCACCCAGGTTGGAGTGCAGTGGTGCGATCTCAGCTCACTGCAACCTCCGCCTCCCAGGTTCAGGTGATTCTCCTGTCTCAGCCTCCCGAGTAGCTGGGATTAAAGGCACACACCACCACACCCAGGTAATTTTTGTATTTTTAGTAGAGACGGGGTTTCACCATGTTAGTCAGGCTGGTCTCGAACTCCTGACCTCAGGTCATCCACCTGCCTCGGCCTCTCAAAATGCTGGGAGTACAAGTGTGAGCCACTGGATCCAGCCACAAAAGCATTTTTTTAATTTTAGTTTTTTAAACTTTATTAAGAAGATATGCTCTATGTCATCTTTGGAAATTTCTTTTTTCTTAATATTATCAAAGATATATCCATATTGTCGTTTACTATGATTAACTTTTTATTGTAGTAAAATATGCATAACATAAAATTTGCCATTTTGACCATTTTTAAGTGTACAATTATGTGGCATTAAGTACATTCACGTTCTTGTGCTACCATCACCACCATCCATTTCAGAACTTTTTTCATCTTTTCAAACAGAAACTCCAATCAACGTGTTTTGACTGTCGTATATGGTGAGAACACACCACAGTTTATTTATTCTCCTGCTGATGAACAATAATTGGTGTTTCCAGGGTTTCGCTATTGTGAACTGTGCTGCTGTGATTATTCTGGTAATGTCTACTGCTGAACATGTGTTCATTGTTGAGTTTTAGGTATCTAAATGTTCAGCTTTAGGAGATAAAGTCACACAGTTTTACAAAGTGATTGTACCAACTGACACTCCCACCTGCGATGTGAAAGAGACGCCATGAATCCACATCCTCACCAACACTTGGCTGTGACTGCTTGAAATGCTGCCAAATGCATGTAGAATGGCATCTCTTAGTGGCCTTGACTTGCATTGCTCTGATTCCTGGGGATGTTAAATATCTTTTCATATGTTTATTGGCTTTGTGTGTTTTTTTCTTCTGCAACTTACTTTTTAATGTCTTTGTCCATTTTTTTTTCTCTTGCGTTGTTTGTGCTTTTCCTAACAAGTCGTGAGTTCTTTCTATGTTGCTCATTCTAATCTTTTGGCATTTGTATGTATCACAAATAGATTTCTCCAGTCTGTAACTTGTATTTTTTATTTTTCAAAGTGTATTTTGATAAAGAAAAGTTCTTAACTTTAACATAATTCTCAATATTTTTAAATAATGTATTTTGATGTCTTGTTTAAGAAATATTTTTCTCATCAATGTTGAAAATATAGTCCCCCTTTGCCTTCCCCCTCCCCTTCCCTTCCCTTCCCTTCCCCTTCCCCTTCCCCTTCCTTTCCTTCCTTCTTTTTTTTTTTTTTGAGACACAGTCTTGCTCTGTTGCCCAGGCAAACTCCTGGGCTTAAACAATTCTCCTGCCTCAGCCTCCCAAGCATCTGGGACTACAAGTGTGTACCACCATACCTGGCTATTTTTTTTTTTTTAGTTTTAGTAAAGACTGGGTCTCATTATGGTATGTAGGCTGATCTCGATCTCCTGGCCTCAAGTAACCCTCTGGCCTTGGCCTCCAAAAGTGCTAGGATTACAGGCGTGATTTCCAGTGTCAATGATACTGTCTTCTGTTGCACCCTGGGATTCCACGTGCAAAGTCTCCTAATTTCTTCCCCTTAGTGGCAAGGGTCTATTATGGCATATTCCCTCCAGTGGGACATAGAAGAGCCAGCACTTGCTTCTCCCCTATCCCATTCCCCAGGGGAAAGGGGGCCTAGTCTCACTGGAGCAGGGGCTACAGAAGGGTCCTTAGCAGGCATCCTGGTGAGGAGACAAGACAGAATCAGCCCCCTGGGCTGCACCCCAGCACTGTGCAGCTCTGGGGCACCTTCCACACAGACTATAGCACCAAATGGCACCACAGGAGTTGTGCGACACAGCAGCCCTCTTTTTGACCTTTCGTTTGGGTGTCTCATCCTATTTCAAGCCCTTACTCACCTTGAAATAATATGCAATTGGAATATGCCTGTTTCTTAAAGTAGAATAAATGAGAGTGTGTGAATAACCAGAAACCATCCCATCTCTACTTCCTGCCTGTGCCTTGTGCCATTGCCTGGTGGGTTTCAAAAGAAGTAAAGCCATGAGCACCTTTGTTCAAACCAAACTCTAGCTGGAATAGAAATCAATCTTGGCCCCTGGAGTCCTCTCCAGAGATGCTTACAGCTCCAACAAGCACAGTTGGAGGGCCACCGCAGCAACCCTGCTGGCCCCATGCACTCTCCCTACCGCCTCACGGCCGCACTAGGAGGACCCCAAGCCCTCTTGTCCTTCCCCTGCAGATGGTTAACCAAGAAATGGGCCTTGGCCAAGGCCTTTTCACCGATATGTAACAGGATTCTACTCAAACTGGCTTCAGCAAAAAAGGCAAGTTTATTGGAAAAACAGAGGGGTGGGTTACAGCACATAAGGACTTCACAAGGCCCAGAGCCAAGTGAACCCAGGCAGCCTCTATCTGTGACTCTGTCTCTGTGTCTCTGTTTCTGAATCTTTGTCTCTGTCTCCCTCTGACTCAGGCTTTCTCTCTCTCACATTTGGGCCACCTGACCCCATCAGCGTGAGGCCCCAGGTACAACTTAAATAAATGATGCTGGCTGCTGGGGGCAGATCCCATCTCAGAGACGTGTCTGTATGTTTTTTCTGCCTTCTGGAGTCCACATTCTAGACCAGAGACAACTGACATGTTTGTACTGCAAATCTGAGGCTCAGGCCATCAAGGAGGGCTGCTTACTCCTGTGGGTAACGCGCAATTCTCCGTGCGCTGCCTGCTAACCCCACTCCTGCTTTTCCTGTGTGAAAGAGGGGGGAGCACATGGGATTAAGATGACATAATTACAGGTCTAACCTTGAATCCATTCGGATTTCTTCAATTCAACAAGCCACTCCCAGACTTTGACATCTTATCGTCAGTAGTGAATTATTTGCTCCGTACTTCACAACTGATCACTACACACTACACCTCTCCTGCGAATTCTCTTTCTGTGTGTCTGAAGGTTCAGTGCAACTGAAGGATGGGAGGTTGGGTCCCACCTCTGGCCTATACATATTGAAACGTTGTATATTTTAAATCACATATGGAGGAGCCGTGTGTGTGTGTGCATGTGTGTGCATGTGCGTGTGTGTGCGTGTGGACGTGTGTAGGTGTGCGTGTGTGTGTGTGCATGCACACGTGTGTGTTTGCACTGCCAGACTGCCTGGAAGAGTTTTGGTGGATCAGTCCCTTGACCTCTGACGACTTTTCTGGGTGCAGATGGAGGGCAGGTGCCGGGACATTGGAGCAGAGGGAACCAATTATAGTTTTTTTTTCCCTCCTTCTCCTTCAAGGAAACTCACTTTTAATTTCCTTTGTGATTATCCTGCTTATTGCCAAACATAAGCTGCTGGCCGGCTCCCCTTTGATTCCTTCTTTCAGTAAGTCCCCTGATAAGTGCTTTCTGCCCTTCTCCACCTCCTTTCATTTTTTTATGGTTTTATATTTAGTCCCAGACAGTTGAAAAATATGCAATGCGTGCAACCATGCAGGTCTCCTTGCTTGTTTGGGGTTGGTTTTGGGCACTGGGTCAGCATCCTGCTGTTGAGGCAACTGGACCCCTTGGGATATGAGAGAGTGAGGCCTGAGAATTAACAGGCGCAATGTTCACGTCAAGGTCTGGGGACAGAGCAGACCCTGTGTTTAAAAGTTTGTATCAAAGTATCCTAAGAAGTCCTCTGATCCTTCCATCCCACCTTGTGCATCCTGTTGCAGTGTCTGAGACCGATGTTCATTCATTCAGCAAGTACTTCCTGAGCCCTGCAATGTGTCAAACCTATAGCTGGTGCTGAGTAAATGCCACGGGCCCTGTTCTCAAGTAGCCTTCCTCCTTTTTCATTGCAAAGCCTAAAGAGAGGGTTATCCGCACCCTCATTATTACCTGATTAGTTTTCCAGATTTCTGGTTGCTGCTCAGTAGAGCAGAGCCTGGGATGGGGAGCGGGTGGGGTAGGCAGGGGCATAGCAAGTTCTAAGGACCCGGTCAGGGGTGAGAGGTCTGGCGTGCATGCATGAAGAAGGGCTGGGAAATCAGGAGGCAGCATGAGAGTGCAAGGCCCCCGGCAGGGTGTGGGGTCCCTGGCGTTAGAGAAAATTGAGGCAGAAAAGGCCTTGGAGATAATTGAGTTGATCTCTTTCGTTTCACCATGAAGACAGCTGGGCTGAGGGCCAGCCCTGCTGGTGAGGGGTGAGAGGCCCTTTCTTGCCCCTGCACTCTGGGTGTTACTTGCTAAAGTCCTCTCCTGTCTCATGTAGCTGGCATCTTCCTTTGTTCACAGACCTCAATTACGTTTAGCCCAACAGCGGGGAGAGCAGTGAGCAGAAAGGTCAGTCACATGGCGCCCCGTCTATGCTGACTTGATGGCCCTGCCGCTCCAACCGAAAGCTCCCTGGGCTCCCGGACTTGGAATGAGCTGAGGCATGGAATTCCACCTGGGCTCCAGGTGCCTGGGTCACTGTGCTCTGATCGCTTAGATGACTCAACCTCTAGGACAAAGGCGGCTCCTGTTGCCGTGGGGAGCAGCTTGTTCTTGGGGGGCTTGACCCAGAACCCTTCAGAGTGGAGCCTGGTCTGGAGTGAGAGCTCAGTGCCCCACTGAGCTCACTGGAGCACAATGGGCTATTTTTAGGGCCTGCCTCTCCTGATGCAGTCAAACACGCTGGCTGACCGTTTGCATCTGACGCTGTCGGCTGGGGGCCTAAGCAGCTTGTGGAGCCCCTGTTGCTTCCCAAAACCCACTGCCCTAGTTCTGCCTGTCATCTTCCTTTTGTTCTGCCTGCTTTGTCATCGGTGCTGGCACTGTTTCTCCGGGAGCTGGAGAGATGAGGTCTCAGCAAATATCATCGAGGTAGCAGCTTCCTATAGCAGTGCATTAATTTCCTGGGGCTGTTGTAACTAAGTAGCACTAGCTGGGATGGGTTAAAACAACAGAAATGTATTCTCTCACAGTTCTGAAGGCTGGAAGCCAGAGATGGAGGTGTGGGCAGGGCCATGCTGCCTTGAAAGGATCTAGGGAAGAATCGGTTGCATTCATTCTCTTAGCTTCTGGGGTTTGCTGGTCATCTTCGCTGCTCCTTGGCTTGCAGCCACAACACTTCCATCTCGGCCTCTGCCCTCACGTGGCCATCTTCTGCTAGGGGTCTGTGTCTTTTGAGTCTCCTCTTATAAGGACACCAGTCATATTGGATTAAGGGCCCACCCTGCTCCAGCATGACCTTATCTTAACTTAATTCATGGCATGTACAAAGGCCCTACTTCCAAATAAGGTCACATTCTGGGGTACTGGGGATTAGGTGTTCAACATATCTTTCTGGGGGACACAATTCCACCCCTACCAAGCAGATTCCCACTGAGTGGATGGTGAGGGCGTGGGTGGATGCTCCACCCCAGGGTGTATGAACCCACCTGTTACCACATTCCCGTGGCCAAAAACCACCAAGGGACAGGGGCATCCAGGGTTTGTGGGGCTTCAGGCACATGCAGCTTGGGGACTTTCTTTAAGAAAAAGAATACAGGCTGGACGTGGTGGCTCATACCTGTAATCCCAGCACTTTGGGAGGCCGAGGCAGGTGGATCACCTGAGGTCGGGAGTTCGAGACCAGCCTGACCAACATGGAGAAACCCTGTCTCTACTAAAAATACAAAATTAGCTGGGCGTGGTGGTACATGTCTGTAATCCCAGCTACTCAGGAGGCTGAGGCAGGAGAATCACTTGAACTCGGGAGGCAGAGGTTGTGGTGAGCTGAGATCACGCTATTGCGCTCTAGCCTGGGCAACAACAGTGAAAGTCTGTCTCAAAAAAAAAAAAAAAAAAAAAAAATTACAGCTACTGGAAATCTGGATCAGCACAGTGGCCAAACCTAATGTCCCTTCCAAAGGTGGAAAAGTGTGGGTAAAAATAAATGACAAATGAAGAAAAGGAGGAATAATAGCTGAGGGCAAATAAATGAATAAATGCAAATGGGGGTGGTGGCTCACGCCTGTAATCCCAGCACTTTGGGAGGCTGAGGCAGGCGGATCTCTTGAGGCCAGGAGTTCTAGACCAGCCTGGCCAACATGGTGAAACCCTGTCTCTACTAAAAATACAAAAATTAGCTGGGCATGGTGGTGCGCACCTGTAACCCCAGCTACTTGGGTGGCTGAGGCAGAAGAATCACTTGAACTCTGGGAGGTAGAGGTTGTAGTGAGCTGAGATCACGCCACTGTACTGAAGCCTGGGCAACATGAGTGAGGCTCTGTCTAAAAATAAATAAATAAATAAACAAATAAATAAATAAATAGTCTCAGAGCAAGAGATGCCACTGTCTCAATGATCTCGGATGCCTGAAAGGGTGAAGCTATCTATATGTTTGCTGAGATCACTCCTGCTTTTGGAACTCAGATGGGATTGAAAGGAAGCCTGTATACCTGAGTGGCTTCAGCCTAGGAGACGTTCATACAACATGACGGACTAGGCCTAATTACTAATGATCATGTATATTCTTTTGATGTAAAGGGTCCATGTTCAAAAACCAGGAGGTGACCTGTGGTGTTATGATGTATACGTATATTTTTTGCCCACGGTTCCTGGCTTGCCACTCCCAAAGCACTTGTTACAGGCTTAACATTGGGTGCATCAGGCCTCAGGAGCAGGACTCAGGAAGCAGAATCCCTTCGACCTTCTCCTGCCCTCCCTTCAGCAACCCAGAGGCAGGACTCTAATCTTCCCCTGTCTCTCCTATTACAGGTTATAAGACTCTCCCTTCAGAGGGTCCTGCCCTATGCCCTGCGGGAAGGAATGTAGATGTCATGAAGCTTCCATAAAAACACCAAGAGACGTGGGTTTGGAGACAGCTGGTTTCCGGATAGCTGAACAGGTGGAGGTTCCTGAAGGTGGTGCCCCAGGGAGGGCATGGCAGCTCTGTGTCCCCATAGCTTGCCCTATGCACCTCTTTTTTATCTTTTGAGACAGAGTCTGACTCTGTTGCCCAGGCTGGAGTGCAAAGGCGCCATCTTGGCTCACTGCAACCTCCACCTCTCAGGTTCAAGTGATTCTCCTGCCTCAGCCTCTTGCGTAGCTGGAATTACAGACGAGCGCCACCAAGCCCAGCTAATTTTCATATTTTTAGTAGAGATGGGGTTTCACCATGTTGACCAGGCTGGTCTTGAACTCCTGACCTCATAATCTGCTCACCTTGGCCTCCCAAAGTGCTGGAATTACAGGTGTGAGCCACCGCGTCCAGCCTATGTGCCTCTTCATCCTGTATCCTTTGTAATATCCTTTGTAATAAACTGGTAAATGTAAAAAAAAAAAAAAAAAGGAAAAGAACAAAAGAAAAAATATATAGTTATGAACACAGACTTAGGCATAAAGTGAACATGCTAGAGCTGCTGCTGCCCCCCTGCGGGTCCCTCTACCGGGAAAGGTGACTGGGGTTCTGGGGGAATTTGGAGGGGACCCTTAGGGGCAGTGGCTATTTACTACCTGGTGTGGGAGCGTTTTAAGATTGGAATGCTGGAAGTGGCTGTACTGACACATGCATGGTGGCCACACCTCCATGCTGGGTGCTATGACGAAAGTGCCCTGCATTCAACCAAGGCACCGCCTGTAAGGGCAGCTCCGCCGTGCTTCCCGTGCTGGCTTGTCCTCAGCTAAAGGTAGGCCGGGTGGGCTGTGTGGGCCAGGCATGGGGACTTTGGCCACCATGGCAGCTGATGGAGATGGAGGCCACTGGGATGGGCCTATGGGTTTTTTATACTAGGAGGAGGTAGGTCTGCGGCAGAATCTCTGAGGAAAAAAATTATTTTTTCCAGGAAATTAACAGAAAAGAACTGTATTGCAAACATGATGGAGGCAGGAAGCCCTTTGTAAGTCAGAAAGAACCAGGAGTTGGACGTATTAGAAGGGAATCCGGGGGGCTGCTGTTTCCCAGCCTGCCTAGCAGCTAGTAAGGGGCACGTGAGAGGAGAGAGGTGAAGAGAATGGAAGTCCAGTTTAGACTCATTCGATGTTAGAGTTGGAAGAGTCCCACCTCCACGTGGATAAACTGAGGCCCAGAAAGGCAAAGTGGCTTGCTTCACATCATGTAGCTTCCTATTTTATAGGCTCATTTGGGTTTTATATGTGAGTTCTTCTTTATAAAGCGGTTATGTGGAAGGATTTTTCTTTTTTCTTTTCTTTTTTTTTTTTTTTTTGAGACAGGGTCTCGCTCTGTTACTCAGGCTGGAGTGCAGTGGTGTGATCACAGCTCACTGCAGCCTCGACCTGCAGGGCTCAAGCAATTCTCCTACATCAGTCCCTGTGAAGGGATTAAAGTAATTAAAAATGGGTACCCTTGGGGTGATGTAGAAAGGGTGTTGGGCTTGCAATTCTCTCACATTCCACTGGCAAGAATGTGGTCACGTGGTCACACTCAAGTACAAAGGTGTCTGGGAAATGTGGTCCACAGCTAGGTAGTTGTGTGCCAACTACAATATTATTACTCTAAAGGAAGGGAAAAGGATTTTGGTGGACAGCTGACATTCTCTGCCACAAGCTAGGTGTGCACACACAAAATCTTTAGGGTTGTGGTTTGCCTTTAAGCTCTTCTAGGTTTGATTCGATTCAATATCAGATTAATAGTGACATACTCCAGGAAACTCAAAAAATGCAATAAGGGCAAGAAAGAGGGAACAATGACTCTTGTGTTTACCAGGCACCTACTACGCTCAGCTCCGTGCCATTGATTGAGCAAATATCTAGGAAAAGGCTTCACCCTTCAAGTTCAGTTAGTCCAAAACACACTTGGTAAATAAACAGCCCCTAAATCGTGTGTTTAAGACCAGGAATGCTATAGAAATTCTAGAGAGGAAGGTATCAAGATGGACTGGGATGGTCAGGGAAGGAAGGTGCTCTTGAGTTGGATCCTGGGACTTAATGAGATGGCACAGATCAAAGGCAAGTTGTTCCAGTGTGGAGTGGGGTGGAGGAGAGGAATAACGTCTATCGGGCACTTGCTGTATGCCATTAACAAGAGGTTTCAATTAATCTTCACAGCAACCCCAGTATCTCCCTTTTATAGATGAAGGATTGAAGTCATGGTGGGCTAAGCTCTTGACCCACAGCTTGATTGAGGAGCTGAGATTCGAACCCCAGTCTAACCCCAGGATCCTAGTCCTCACCCCTCCCTTTCCTCACTCCCCCAAATCATTTACATCCAAATCTCCTGACTGTTTCTTAAATTAACGTTCTGTTAGTGTCTTGGGCTCTTTGTAGATGTTTCTTAGAGGACACAGCTGGGTGACAGGACAAGACTATGTGTGCTTATGTGGGTGTCTGTGAAAGAGGAAGACAACTTTAAAATTAGTATTTCATTACAAATGTCTCAGCATTGGTTAACTAATTTTTGCCAGGACTGTTATTGATCAAGCAAATAAATTCAACAGCCATCTGGGGGGAATAAAAACAGAGGAAGACAATTTCTAGCTGTTTAGCTTTGGATAAGCCATTTATCTTTCCTGGGCCTTAATTTCAGCCTCTGAACGATCTGTTTCATTGTCCCTGCACAGAGTGTTTGGTGAGGTTTGGATGAGGTCACAGATGACTGCATGCCTTGTTCATCACAGGGTACTGTGCACACTGCCAATGTGCTGGCGGGCCCCAAAGGCCAGTGAGCCGTTGAATATCATTGGAAGTGAAATGGAAAGAACATAGAAAACATCAACCCCCACTGTGTAAAACTGGGTGTCCCTCAGGAATCCTGGTGCAGTTGGTGTCATTATCTCCTAAGAAATACAGGGCCCAGATGGCAGGTCACAGAGGGCGGCTGGATGCATGCTTGGAACCTGGTGCTGCAGAGTGAGGGCCTCCCCAGTGCCCAGGACATGAGCTCCTGTGATGTGGCAAGCTCCTTGAAGCATGCTCCTGGCCCTCCACTAGCTCCTGAAGTGATCTGCCTGACCTTCCAGCCTTGAAGCTTGTGTGGTGGTAAATGTTACAACTAAATGGAAGATCTGCTTTCTATGGCAAGAGACAAGCTGTTGGATTTGTACTGTGCTTAATGGTTCTATATTATTCAGTCTCTTTGGTGATAAAGGACACAGGGCCTTGAAACATTCTCCAGAAAATGGGAGCTTATGGTGAGAACTGGCAAAGCCAAAAGCCCAGAGAATGAAGCTGCTTTTATTATTAGTAGTATTGTTATTGTTTTTTTTTTTGGAGACAGAGTTTCACTCTTGTTGTCCAGGCTGGAGTGCAGTGCCATGATCTCGGCTCACTGCAACCTCTGCCTCTCAGATTCAAGTGATTCTTCTGCCTCAGCCTCCCAAGTAACTGGGATTACAGGCATCCGCCACTATACCTGGCTAATTTTTGTATTTTTAGTAGAGACAGCGTTTCACCATGTTGGCCAGGCTGGTCTTGAATTCCTGACCTCAGGTGATCCGCCCGCCTTGGCCTCCCAAAGTGCTGGGATTGCAGGTGTGAGCCACTGAGCCCGGCCAGAAGCTGCGTTTATGCCCATAATCTCTTTGCTCCTTGAAAACCCCTGCAAGTGGGCGTTATCATTCCCATTTCACAGTGAAAGAAACTAAGGCATGGCGATGTGAAGCAATTTTCTCAAGGCTAGTTGCGTGGTCTAGCACATAGTGGCACCAAATATGTGCTTTCTGAATAATATTATATCTGATTTTTTTTTGTTTGGTAGTGATTTTACCATGAGAATTTTACCATGAGTCACAGAGGAATCCTATCCCAGCCACCATAGTTCAACTGAATGGGCAGAGTGTGGAGGCTGTTGGTCCTAGCCTGAACTTGAGATGGTCAATGTTAGTCGCAGATCTTGCTTTTCCCTATGCAACCTCTGGTTGCTAAGCCCCATGTGACCTAGAAGCCGTCCTGGAGTGCCAGACGGATGCCCCTGATTGCCACGGTGATCTTGGTCTCTGGCCGAGACGTGTCAGTTTCAGCCTGCATCAGAAGCCTGAGCACCGTTGCAGTCCTCCTATTTATACTTACGACTTGGAGACCCAGGCAGGGTACATCTCCTTTCCACCACCTTTGAAAGAACTCTGCCCTCAGACTCCTGGTTTTTCACCCTTGCCTGACCTGCTCTTGCTCCGAGGCATCTTGTTAGATTTAATTGGTCAGCAGGCAATATTGATTGCCATGGAGACCTCTGAAATGAAGTTAGGAATCTGTACTCATTTATGTTGGCTGACAAAAGGCCAACATAAATTGTATGTTTCTCTTTTGTTTCTTGATGTAATAAAATATATATTAAAAAGAGAAAGCATCCTGGCCAGTGAGATGAAAGCTTTGTCAGAGTGCCCAGGGTAGATATGTTATAGGCTAGTCCCAGCCCCAGCCCCAGCCCCAGCCCCCAGCCTTGTTCTCTCTCTTTCTTTCTTTCTTTTTTTTTTTTTTTTGAGATGGGGGCTCGCTCTGTCACCCAGGCTGGAGTGAAGTGGTTGGTTCACTGCAACCTCTGCCTCCTGGGCCCAAGCTGTCCTTCTACCTCAGCCTCCTGATTAGGTGCACATCACCACGCCAGGGTAATATTTGTATTTTTAGTAGAGACAGAGTTTCGCTATGTTGGCCAGCCTAGTCTTGAACTCCACCTCAGGTGATCTGCCTGTCTCGGCCTGCCAAAGTGCTGAGATTACAGGTGTGAGCCACTGCGCCTGGCCTCTCCTCATCTTTTCTGGTCTTTAGCACAAGTGTTCAAGTCTACCAATCATTCAGCAAGGGTTTATTAAATGCTTAGTGGCTAAAGCCTGGGAAACTAAGCCTCCTGAAATGGGTCCTGGCCTCAAGGAGCTGACATCTGGGTCCTTGAGGAAACAAGATGCAGAACAATTGACAACCAGGTTAAGTGCTAAGTGGGGTAGAGGAGTTTTGGTGGTGAGGGAGCAGCCTGGCTATGACAGATGAAAAAAGGCTTAGCCCAGGGTCTTGAGTACATGAGAGGGGGCTCATGGAATGAGCTTGCATTTTGATCTATTCAATTTTAGTTTTGAATTCCAACTCTATTTCTTGTTAGCTGTGAGACCATGAATAAATCACTCAACCTCAACCTCTCTGAGAGTTTTGTTTTTTTTTTTAATTTGAGACAGGGTCTTTCTCTGTCTTCCCAACCTGGAGTACGGTGGTGCAATCTTGGCTCACTGCAACCTCCACCTTCTGGGTTCAAGCAATTCTCATGCCTCAGCCTCCCAAGGAGCTGGGATTACAGGCATGCACCACCATGCTTGGCTAATTTTTGTATTTTTAGTAGAGATGGGGTTTCACCATGTTGGACAGGCTCCTGACCTCAAGTGATCCACCTGCCTTGCCCTCCCTCTCAAAGGGCTGGGATTACAGGCATGAGCCACCACGCCCAGCTTCTGAGTGTTAGTTTTCTTATCTATTTCTATTTCATCTATAATCATGTCTACCTCTTGGGGTTGTAATGTGAATTTAAATGAAATCATGAATGTGACATCATTTGGTACACACAAGCTTAATAAACTTAATAAACAGCTTCTTTCCCATCCTTCCCTGTATCAGTTATGATCAGGCTTTGCTGTGAATAACAAACCCCAAAATATCAGTGGCTTAAGCAAGATAGACAGAAATGTATTTCTGTCTCACGTGAAAGACGGCAGGTATGTGGTGCACGACTGGTGCTCTGTGGTGTTAGGAACCCCAGCTCCCTCTAGTTTTTTGTTCTGTGTTCATGGTCTCCATTCCCAAGATTATGTTATAACCCAAGGAGGCAGCCCCAGCATCTCTGCATTGCAACTGGTAGAAAGGAGAAAGTTACGCTTTTTCCTGTTAAGGATGCATTCTGGAAGTTGCACATGCTATTTCTATCATAGGGTCTCATCTAGCCCATTACCTCTTCACAGCAACCCCATTTTCTTCCTTTTAAAGTGAAGGATTGAAGTTAGGACAGGCTAAGCTCTTGTCCCCACAGCTTGATTGAGGAGCTGAGATTTGAACCCTAGTCTAATCCCAGGGTCCTAGTCCTCACACCGACCTCTCCCTGCCTCCCCTCAAGCCATTTAGATCCAAATCTTCTGACTGTTTCTTTTCTTTTCTTTTTTTTTTTGAGACGGAGTCTCCCTCTGTCGCCCAAACTGGAGTGCAGTGGCCGGATCTCAGCTCACTGCAAGCTCCGCCTTTTGGGTTCACGCCATTCTCCTGCCTCAGCCTCCCGAGTAGCTGGGACTATAGGTGCCTGCCACCTCGCCCGGCTAGTTTTTTGTATTTTTTAGTAGAGACGGGGTTTCACCGGGTTAGCCAGGATGGTCTCGATCTCCTGACCTTGTGATCCGCCCGTCTCGGCCTCCCAAAGTGCTGGGATTACAGGCTTGAGCCACCGCGCCTGGCCATTCTGACTGTTTCTTAAATCAGCTTTCATTAGCATCCAGAATATCTTGGGCTCATTGCAGATGTTTCTTAGAGGACCCAGTAGGGTGGGAACAAGGCTATGTGTGCACGTGTGGGTATCTATGAAAGAGGAAGACAAGCAAGGGAGGCCGGAAAATACAACCTCTAATCCAGATGGCCCAGCTAAAACGTGGGGTACGGTTACTTTAGAAACAGGGGGAATTGGATATTTCCTTACCACCTTCTCTTTCCTTGACAAAGGCATTTTGGAGGCAGTAGAACATGAACTGGGGATTGAAGGATAATAGGATTCAGTTACCACTACTACCGTTACTAATGGTGACTGAATTATTTATATGGATCTGCATAAAAAATTACCCCAAAATGTAGTGGTTTAAGACAGCAATGAACACTTATTATCTCATACAGTTTCTGTGGGTTGGGAATTCAGAGCTCAGGCGTGGCTGAACTGTGTGGTCTGGCTCAGGGTGTCTCATGAGGTCGTAGTGAGGATGTCAGCCAGGGCTGCTGTCTCACAAGGTTCAGCTCAAACTGGGGCATCCTCTTTCAAGATGGATTGTTCACACAACTTGCAAGTTGGCGCCAGTCATTGGCAGAAGGCCTCAGTTCCTTCCCACATAGGTCTCTCTGCAGGCTCCTGTGGCAATGTCCCTTATGACCTGGTGTCAAAGGTCACACACCATCACTTCCTACACACTCCATTTGTTAGAAGTGAGGCACTAAGTCTGTCCCACATCTGAGGAAAGAGGAATTAGGCTCTATCTTTTGAAAGGAGCAGAGTCAAAAAAACCGCCACAGTGGCTAACATTTTTTGAACATTTACAATAATGGCTGATATTATGCTAAACATTTTATATGCATTGTCTTAATGATGTCTCACAACAACCCATGAAGTAGGTACTGTTCTTATTTCCTTTATTGCAACTGAAGAAACCAAAGCCCTAAGGCATAAAGCACCTTGCCCAAACCCACTCTTTTGTTAAACAACCAAGCTGAGATTTGAACACAGGCAGGCTGACTCAGGGACTTAACCACTACACCATTGTTGAGCAGGCAGGGAGACATTGGGGAGGGTCAGAGCTAAAACAGAATGGCAGGGCAGATGGAGGCACAGTGAGAAAGAGCTGACACTCCGTGCCTCCTAGACAGTGTATGGAGTGGCCTGGACTTAACGTGCAGTGGTCTGTCTTCAAAAGTGAGCATGATAAAGAATAAGCAAGAAAAAAAAGGTTGTTTTCCCAGGCTGGGGTCAGGTTACTGCTTTTCCCTCCTGCTTTTGGCTTTGTGGGCTCTAGAATGTCAGGAAAGCATTTTCCAGAGAGCTATCCTCTACTCTTGTTTTCCCTCCTAGGAACATGGAAATCAACCTAAAAATCAAGTCTTTTCAGAGGGAAGGGATCTTGTTTCAACTTATCCCCATTTTATGGATAGGGAAAGGAAACCAAGAAAGTGAAAGTGGTAACTGCAGTAACTTAGAGGCAGAGCTAAGACTAGAGCCCAAATCCCCTACCTCTCAGCCCTGGAGAATGATGAGCTAGTGAGAAGGAGAGAAGAAGAGCAAACGGTGGGAGAGAGACCTGGACTCAAAAGTCATCAATAAGTGAAGTCACAGGAATCAAAACAATGTAACATTGGTGTATGGATCAACAAACCAATCCATCAAACAGACCAGAAAGTCCAGAAACAGACTCATACTTATCTAGTTAATTGATTTGTAAAAGTACCAAGATAACCAGTGATAGCCTTTTCAGCAAAAGATGCTGGGACAATTGGATATCCATAGGGGAAAAAAATAAACCTTGACCCCCTACCTCACACCACACACAAAAATGAAGATGGATCATTTGAAGATGGATCAAAAATGAAGATGGAATGTAAAAGCTAAAACGATAGTGCTTCTAGAAGGGAACGTGGGAAAAAATATCTTCACAACTTTGGGATGGGTAAAGACTACTTAGACAGGACAAAAATGCACTAACTATAAAATAAAAAAAAATATGGACGTGTTGGACTCCATCAGAATCAAAGATTCTGCTCTCCAAATGACATTCCTGAGAAAATGAAGAGGCAAGCTACAGGTGGGGAAGGAATATTTATTTACATATATCTGACAAATAATCCATATTTAGAGTCTATAAAGAACAACAAGAACTCAATAATAAGGCCAACAATCTTATTAAAAAATGGGCAAAGGTCCTAACAGATACTTCACAAAGGAAGATATATGAAGCATATGAAAAAGTGTGCAACATCATTGATAATCAGAGAAATGCAAATTAACACCTACTGGAATAGTTAAAATTAATGTGCCCAACAACACCAAGTGTTGCAGAGGATGTGAGCAATTTTGCTGGCATGAGAGTAAAATGGTACGACCATTTTTGGAAACAGTTGAGCATTTTCTTAGAAAAATACTCCAAACTCATTGTGATGGTTAATATTTTGTGGCAATTTGGCTGGGATCAGGGATGCCCAGATAGCTGATAAAACTATTTCTGGGTGCATCTGTGAGGGTATTTCTGGAAGATATTAGCATTTGAGTCAGTGTACTGGGTAAAGAAGATCACCTTCCTCATTGTGGGTGGGCACCATGTAGTTGGCTGAGGGCCTGGGTGAAACAAAAAGATGGGAGAAGGGTGAATTCTCTCTTTCTCCTTGAGTAGGGAAAGGAGAATTTTCTCCTGTCCTCAGGTATTGAAGCTCCTAGTTCTAAGCCTTTGAAATCTGGGACTTATACCAGTGGGCACCCCTCCCTGCCCACTCCCCCTTCCCAGGAATTCAGCCTTGTACTGGGAGTTACACCATTTGCTTTCCTGGTTCTCCAGCTTGCAGAGGCATATCATGGCACATCTCAGCCTCCATAACTGCATGAGCCAGCTCCTCTTGTACATCCATATATAATTCTGGAGAACCCTTACAAATACACCCATGACTCAGCAATTTTACAGCTAGGTATTATTTACCCAAGAGAAAAGAAACATATGCTTACAAAAAGACTTGTACAGACATATTCATGATAGCTAAAACTGAGAACAACACAAATTGCCATGAACCAGAGGATGCTTTAGCAAATTGTGATACATCCTTGCAATGGAATATTACTCAGAAACAGAAAGGAATAAACTGATGTATACTGATATATGTAACATGTATGAATCTCGTAGAAGTTTTGATGAATGAAAAAAACTAGACACAAATATACTGAATGCTTTCATTTTATGCAGTACTAGAAAAGACATAATTAACCTATAGTGATAGAAATCAGACAGTGGTTGTTGAGCGCATCAGTGGGGGTAGGGTGTGACTTTCAAAGGCACAAGAAGAAACTTTCAGGGGTATTAGAATATTCCATGTCTTCACTGGGGTGGTGGTTACATGAGTGTGTACATATGTCAAAATTCATCAAACTGTACATGTAAAATCTATGCATTTTATTGCATGTAAATTATACCTCAGTAAAAACATGTCTATAAAAAATTCATTATCAAATGCAACATTCCTCCTACATAGGCTGATGTATTGTTGTTGTCTTGATTTCAACACAAATCTTGGGTGACATAACTCATTGACTTAGAACAGGCTGTTAAGGGAGCCAGGAGACATGCTGATGGGGTCATGAATTTGATCCTAGTGAGTGGAGGCAATTTACATTGCTCTGTCTTGAAGAACCTTGCATTTAGGTCCAGCCCTAGTATTGGGTGGTCACTCATGTGCTATGATTTTGTTGTGACCAGAAGTCAACCCATTCCAAATTCCTTTTCATACTGGAGTCTGAAGTCAGGTGGGTGAAGCCTTGCCTTTTCCCTGTCTTCTCTTCATGAAAGGAGTGGTAAGATGCTGAAACCCCACTTGGAGGTGTGAGTGAATGTATCAGAAGGTGTCCACCCAGGGCTGGCTACATAATTTGCAGGGCCCACTGCACAACAAACATGCAGGACTCTTGCATGTTTCACAATGAAATCATGAATTGCACCATGGTGTCAGCAGAATATTAAAACAAGCATGAGCCAAGGAAATTGGGTACACTGGGCAAGGGTGGAGACACTCCACCAGTTTCAATGCTATTTTGGGTTGACCTCTGATGTGACCAGGAGGTGGATGTAGGCATATGGCACAGGGCGAATCTTCCTTCTACGGACCTCATTCATGTGCATCCGGCTTCTTTGCACACACTGTGCCCTGTGCTCAGCCCTGGAAATAGAAGCCATGGGTCCTGCTTTCTAGGAACTCATGGTCTCACAGGAGAGGGTCACCCAGGAATATGACAAGCTTCAATATGTGGTAGAGAGCCCTCAGTGCCACCAGAGATGCATGGATGGTGTCATATCCAGATTGGGAGTAGTGGAGGCAGTCAGGGAAAGGCTCCTAGAAGAGGTGGTATTTGATTGGTCATTCGAAGGATGATCCAACTGGCTATGAGGAGTGAGGACAAGGCATTCCTGGGGGGGAGAGAGAGAGAGAGCAGAGTTGGAATGCTGGGAGAGCCCTGAGTGGGTGTGGGATGTGGAGGAAATGTTGCTGTAGCTGGGGCGCAGGCAGTGTGTCTGGGAATCAAAGGCTCTGTCTCTCCCTGTGGAAGCAAAGAGAGCCAGACTTCCCTCTACCTGGACCACAGTGATGAGGCTGCAGAAAGAGGCTGTGCTTTGTTGGTTGGTCACTCTCACCTGGAATGGGGCGGGATGGGGTGGGGTGAGGAGACTGATGTGAGAGTGTGGGGACATTTAGATATTATTCTTGGAGGCTGTGGGGCTACTGAATGGTGGAGAGTGGCCAGCAGTGGAGGCACCAGCAATGCTATTCTGGCTGGACAGTATCTGGACATGCATGACTTTTATCTCCGCCCTTTGCCGGTCGGTCTCCCTGGCCTTCCTACCAATTCTGTGAGCTCTCCAATGTCCTCCTAGTAGATTATTTCTGGCTTAAGTTAGCCATGGTCACTTTCTGTTGTTGACAACCAAGAAACCTGATGCAGGATGGTCAGCTGGAGCCAAATGATGAGAGACTTTAATGCTGGCATAAGGAGGATGGCAGACAATGGGGAGCCATGGGAGGTGCATGAGTGAAGCAGAGCCTTGATCCACAGATCCAGGAAGAGTCACTGTAGAATGAAATGGGGAGGAACAAGACTGTGGGGGGTGGCAGGCAAGCTGAACCAGGGCAGTCACAGTGACAAAGGAGGAAATGGCACTGAGACAAGGGGCTCAGGATTGACAGCATTTCACAATGGGCTGGATGTGGCAGGACAGCAGGGATGACTTTTTGCAGAGAATACACATTATGGCATGTTTCATCTCTGGTCTTCTGAATAACTGGCTCACCTGTTTCAACTATGGATTTGGGGGAGGTTATAGACCAGGGGTCCCCAACCCCTGGGCCACGGACCGGCACAGATCTGTGGCCTGTTAGGAACGAGGCTGCACAGCTGGAGGTGAGTGGCAGGCCAGTGAGCATTACCACCTGTGCTCCACCTCCCGTCAGATCAGCAACAGCATTAGATTCTCACAGGAGCGTGAACTCTATCGTGAACTGCACAGGCAAGGGATCTAGGTTGCGTGCTCCTTATGCCTGATGACGTGAAGTGGGCCAGTTTCATCCTGAAACCATCCCCCACCAACTCCTGTCCGTGGAAAAATTGTCTTCCACAAAACTAGTCCCTGGTGCTAAAAAGGTTGGGGACTGCTGTTCTAGACCAAGGGGTGCTGGCCTGCCTCTCCAGCCTCAGCTGGGAGGTGACTTCCCCTCAGAGCTGTGCTCTGGAATGAGCAGACAGGAGGGCTTAGGAGCGATTAGCTTCTAAGGGGAGGGAAGAGAGTGACCCTTACTTCCTCTTTAATAATATATGTCAGTAGGTAACGTTTTCAATATGTCACTGTATTTGCAGCTCTGGTCAGCAGGTCGCTATCATTTTTGAGCAATAAACAAAAGACTGCTTTTAATTACTTCTGTGAAATTGCTCGACCCACGCATGATTAAATATTCATTATGTAGAACGAGACATTTTCTTTGTATATAGATCCATATTAAATTTAGCTGGGAACTCACTGACCGAACAGCACTAATAAATTTCTAGTAATGGGCTGCAGCTTTTCCTGATTGCTCCATCTCTTCCTTCTCAGTCCCTCTCTAGGTCCCTGTCGCTTTCCTGGCCTGGCTATCTCTGTTCCTTCCTTTTGGAAATTGAGGTGAATCTAGTCCTGGCCTAGCTATCTCTGTTACCTTTTTGGGAAATTGAAGTGAAACTTACACAACATACAATTAACCATTTTAATATGTACATTTAGTGCATTTACAATGTTGTGCAACCACTACCTCTTCCTAGTTTCAAAACTTTTTCATCACCCCAGCAGAACACTCCATACCCATTAAGTAACTGCTCCCCAATTCTTCCTCCTCCCATCTCCTGTCAATCACTAATCTGTTTTCTGTCTCTACAGATTTGCCTATTCAAGATATTTCATATAAAAGAAAACAGCAGGGCATGGTGGCTCACACCTGTAATCCCAGCACTTTGGGAGGTTGAGGTAGGTGGATAACCTGAGGCCAAGAGTTCAAGACCAGCCTGGCCAACATGGTGAAACCCCATCTCTACTAAAAACACAAAAAAGTAGCCCGGTGTGGTGGTGGGTGACTGTAATCCTAGCTACCCGGGAGACTGAGGCACGAGAATTGCTTGAACCTGGGAGGCGGAGGTTAAAATGAGCTGGGATTGCCCCACTGCACTTTAGAGCAAGACTCTGTCTCAGTTAAAAAAAAAAAGAAAAATCATACAATATGTGATCTTTTGTATCTGGCGTATTTCATGTAGCATAATGTTTTGGGTGTTAATCCATGCTGTAGCATGTATCAGTACTTAATTCCTTCTTATGGCTGAGTAATATTCCATTGTATGAATATACCAATACTTGATTATCCACTCATCAGCTGATAGATCCTTGAATTGTTTCCACCTTTTGGCTATTATGAATTATGCTGCTATGAACATTCGTGTACCAGTTCCTATGTGGACATACGTTTTCGTTTTTCTTGGGTATGTACCCTAGAAGAGGAATTGCTGAGTCATGTGGTAATTCTATGTTTAGCACTTTGAGGAACCACTATACTATTTTCCGCAGCTGCTGCACCATTTTATATTCCCACAAGCCATGTTATGAGGGTTCCTATTTTTCCACACCTTCACCAACACTTGTTATTTTCCATTTTTAAAAATTGTTGGTTGGGTGTGGTGGCTCACGCTTGTAATTCCAACACTTTGGGAGGCTTAGGTGTGCAGATTACTTGAGCCCAGGAGTTTGAGACCAGCCTAGGGAATATGACAAAACCCTGTCTCTACAAAAAATAGAAAAATTAGCTGGGTGTGGTGGCGTGCACCTGTAGTCCCAACTACCAGAGAGGTGGAGTTGGGAGGATTGCTTGAGCCCAAGAGGTCGAGGCTGCAGTAAGCCATGGTTGCACCACTTCATTCCAGCCTGGGTGACAGAGTGAGACACTGTCTCAAAGAACAAACAAACAAACAAACAAACAAACAAAAATAGCCATTCTGCTGGGTGTTAAGTGGCATTTCATCGTGGTTTTGATTTGCATTTCCATAATAACTAATGATGTTGAAATTTTTTCTTCCTTGTTTTTGGAGACAGTCTTACTCTATAACCCAGGGTGGAGTGCAGCAGTGCGATCTTGGCTCATTGCAACCTCTGCCTCCCAAGTTTAAGTGATTCTCGTGCCTCAGCCTCCTGAATAGCTGGAATTACAGACGGTGCCACCATACCTGGCTAATTTTTGTATTTTTAGTAGAGATGGGGTTTCATCATGTTGGCCAGGCTGATCTTGAACTCCTGAACTCAAATAATCTGCCCACTTTGGCTTCCCAAAGTGCTGGGATTACAGGTGTGAGCCACCATGCCTGGCCAAGAATTTTTTCAAGCACTTTTTGGTCACTCATGTATCTTTTTTGGAGAAATGTCTATTTGAATCATTTGCCTTTTAAAAATTGGGTTGTCTTTTCATTGTTGTAAGAGTTCTTTATATATTCTGAATACTAGATCTTTATCAGATATACAATTTGCAAATATTTTCTCCCATTCTGTATAGTGCCTTTTCACATTCTTGTTACTGTCTTTTGGTGCACAAAAAATTTTAACTTTTATGAAGTCAAATTTACCAATTTTTATTTTATTGTTCATGTGTTGGGTGTAAAATCTAAGATTCCATTGCCAAATCCAAGGTCATAAAGATTTACCCCTATGTTTCCCCTAATAGTTTTATAAAGCTTTAACTCTTTCATTTAGGTCATTGATCTATTTGAGTTAAATTTTGAGTATGGAGTGAGGTAAGGGTTCAACTTCACTGTTTTGAGTGCGGTTATCCAGTTGTTCCAGCACCATTTGTTGAAGAGACTCTTTCTTCTTTTGTTGGAGACATTCTTTCCCCATTGGCACCCTTATTGAAAATTCTGCCATCTTTGTCTCATTCAACTTCCCTGTCTCCATCTTTCTCACTTTTTGCAGACTTACACTTACATCCACATTCCTTACCTGTTTTCTTGTGATTGTAGTATTCCATGGGGAAGGGAAATGATGGAATTTGGGGGAGGCCTGGGGAAGTACTCAGTCAAAGGAGGGATGCTATGGAAGGAGTGAGGCTGGCATCAGTTGCCAGCCAAGTGCTTTGGCACAGAGTGGCAGAGGGGGCTCAGGGCTGGCATGGGAGTAAAAGTAGGACTGATCTCTCCTTTTAACACCAGATCAAGGCTATTATAAATATCTGAGCAATATTTCATTATACTCGGAGTCCACATCTTGATTTTCCATTTCCATTAGACCTTGTGGAAAATTAACTGTATTAAATTAATATATGATTCACATTTTTTGAGTTTCTTTTTTCTCATTCCCTCTATTTCCCCTCTCTTAACTAATTCATGATTCCATGGTGACCACATAGCATTTTGGGCAGCTGAACTGGAATTCATTTTAATGCAGACCAGGTATACTATTTACTGGCTTAGCTAGGGGCGAGTAACACCAACTTTCTGGGATTCAGTTTTCTCATTTGCAAAATGAGGAATGAATGTGAATGTATTTTACAAACTGCAGCACAAGGAGTTATTTTTATAATAATTATATTACAAGTTATTTATTATTGTTTTAAAGGCGCAGGGGTGGAGAACTCAGAGCTGCAGGAAATCACAGGGACTTTTTCTTCAGTGATCTAGAATGCCACAGAGCAGTGATGTGGATATGACCTGAAACTGAGACCCTCATTGCCATTCAGGCCCTAGGGGCTCTGTGCCTGTGCAACCTCTGACTTCCTTTATGGTCAAAGGGCTCTCAAGATTATCAGGTTCTACCTGCATATTTTACAGGGGAGGAAACTAAGGCCCATGGAAGGGATTGTCTAGGGTCCCACAAGCATCAGTGATGAAGCCCATCTTCCCATCCAGAGGCCTGACTCCCAGCTCAGGGCCCCCTTCTTCCTCTTTAGACACGCTGTGGCTGCATTGCTTATTGCGTATTCTTATCATCGCCTTCCTGGGAAGCTGGTATCTCCCAGGGTACAGAAAAGAGATGGGGCCACTGTGGGCCCAGTGAACTCAATAAGAGCCCAAAGGCTACCCACCCCCTGCCAAACTCCAATTATAGCTGGAGGGGAGTTACTTTAGTAGGAGCATGTTTGGGGCCTAGGGTATGTGTTCTTTTTTCTTGGAGACAGAGTTTCACTCTGTCACCTAGGCTGGAATCCAATGGCATGATCTTGGCTCACTGCAACCTCTGCCTAACGGGTTCAAGAGGTTCTTGTGTCTCAGCCATTTGAGTAGCTGGGATTACAGGCATGCATCTCCACGCCTGGCTAATTTTTGTATTTTTAGTAGAGACATGGTTTTGCCATGTTGGGCAGGCTTGTCTCGACCTTCTGGCCTTGAGTGATCCGCACGCCTCAGCCTTCCAAAGTGCTGGGATTATGGGTGTGAGCCACTGCACCCAGCCAGGTATGTGTTTTTTAATAAAATATTCCAGGCATGACAAACCATGTACCCACCACCAAGCTTAAGAAGCAAACAGGAAAAAATGAGCTCGGCAAAGTTGCAGTTTACAAAATCAATACACAAAAATTAGTTGCATTTCTATACACTAATAATAAACAATCTTAAAAGCATTAAGAAATTACGATAGCATAAAAAATACAGTGATGAGCCACATAATGACATTTTGGTCAACAATGGATTGCTTATGTGCTGGTGGTCCCGTAAAATGATGACACTACATTTTTCCTGTGTCTTTTCCATGTGTAGTTATGTTTAGGTACACAAATATTTACTAGTGTTACTGTCAACTATAGCATTTAGTACAGTAACATGCTGTACAGGTTTGTAGCCTAGTAGCAACAGGCTATACCGTATAGCCTAGCTGCATAGTAGACTATACCATCTAGGTTTGTGTGAGTACACGCAGTGATGTTTGCACAATGACAAAATTGCCTGATGACACATTTCTCAGAACATAGCCCCATCATTAAGAGACGTATGTCTGTACTTAGGAGTAAACTTAACCAAGGAAGTGAAACACTTATACACTAAAAACTCCAAGATGTTGCAGAAAGAAATCAAAGAAGACATAAATAAATGGAAAGACATCATGTGTTCATGGACTGGAAGACTTAATGTTGTTAAGATGTCAATACCTCCAAAAGTGATCTACAGACTCAATGTAATCCCTACCAGAATTCCAATGACATTTTTTGCAGAAATAGAAAAGTCCATCCTAAAATGGACTATGAAATCTCAAGGGACTCCTGATAGCCAAAGCAATCTTAAAAAAGAACATTGCTATCCAAGAAGATGTTAAATATATAATTACATTTTAAAAAAGAAGAACAAAGGTGGAATTCTCACATTTCCTGATGTAAAAACTTAATACAAAGCTATAGTAACTAAGTCGGTGTGGCAAAAAGGCAAACATACAGACCATTGGAATAGAAGGGTGAGCCCAGAAACAAACCTTCACATATATAGTCAAATGATTTTTGGCAAGGGTTCCAAAACCATTCAATATGGGAAGAACAGTCTTTTCAACAAATAGCACTGGGAAAACTGGATATCCACATGCAAAAAAAGGACTCTTGCCTTACATCATATACAAAAATTAATTTAAAATGGGTCAAAGACATAAACATAAGAGCCAATATAAAAGTCTTGGAAGAAGATATAGGGAAAAGCTTCAAGATATTGGATTTGGCAGATTTCTTGGATATGACTCCAAAAGCACAGGCAACGGAAGAAAAAAATGATAACGTGAACTTCATCAAACTTAAAAACTTTTCTGCATCAAAGGACACTATCAACAGAGGGAAAAGGCAACCCATGGAATGGGTTTGCAAATCACATTTCATATCTGCCAGTTATATATCTGAGAAGGAACCCGTATCTAGAATGCATAAAGAACTCCTGCAACTCAACAATAACATCAACAAAACAGCCCACTTAAAAAGTAGGACAAAGACTTGAATAGATATTTCTCCAAAAAAGGTATACAACTGGCCAATAAACACGTGAAAAGATGCTCAATATTACTAATCATTAGGAAAATGGAAATCAAAACTACAATGAGATAACTTGTCATACCCAATTGGATGGCTACTATAAAAAATCCCCAGAAAATAACAAGTGCTGGTGAGGATGAAGATATGGAGAAATTTGAATCCTCATGTACTCATGTATTGCTGGTGAGAATGTATAATGGAGCAACTGCTGTGGAAAACAGTATGATGATTCTTCAAGAAATGAAACATAGAATTATCATATGTTCCTGCAATCCTACTTTGGGTATAAAACCAAAAGAAGTAAAAGCAGGCCGGGCGCGGTGGCTCATGCCTGTAATCCCAGCACTTTGGGAGGCCGAGACGGGTGTATCACGAGGTCAGGGGATCGAGACCATCCTGGCTAACACGGTGAAACCCCGTCTCTATTAAAAAATACAAAAAACTAGCCGGGCGAGGTGGCGGGCGCCTGTAGTCCCAGCTACTCGGGAGACTGAGGCAGGAGAATGGCGTAAACCTGGAGACGGAGCTTGCAGTGAGCTGAGATCCGCCACTGCACTCCAGCCTGGGTGACAGAGCGAGACTCCGCCTCAAAAAAAAAAAAAAAAAAAAAACAAACAAAAAAAGAAGTAAAAGCATGATCTCAAACAGACATTTGTACATCTATGTTCACAGGAGCACTATTTACAATGCTCCTATGAACCATTTTTGTTGTTGTTGTTGTTGTTGTTGTTTGTTTTTTGAGATGGAGTCTTGCTCTGTCGCCCAGGCTGGAGTGCAGTGGCGCGATCTGGGTTCACTGCAACCTCCGCCTCCCGGGTTCAAGCGATTCTCCTGCCTCAGCCTCTTGAGTAGCTGGGATTACAGGTGCCCACCACCACACCCAGCTAATTTTTGTATTTTTAGTAGAAACGGGGTTTCACCATGTCAGTCAGGCTGGTCTTGAACTCCTGACTTTGTGATCCACCTGCCTCAGCTGAACCATTTGGTTTTACAACCAAAATGTGGAAGCAACCCAACTGTCTACTGATGGATGAGTAAACAAAATAAGGTGTATCCATACAATGAAATCTTATTCAGCTTTAAAATAGAGGGAAATCCTAACACATGCTACAACATAGATGAATCTTGAAGACATTATGCTAAGTGAAGTAAGCCAGTCACAAAAGGACAAATATCATGATTCTGCCTATGTGATGTACTTAGAACAGTCAAATTCACAGCAGCAGAAAGTAGCATGGTGGTTGCCAAGGGATGGAGGTCGGGGTAATGGGGAGTTATTGCTTGATGAATAGAGAGTTTCTGTTCTACAAGATGAAAAGAGTTCTGCAGATGGCTGGTGATGACGGTTGCACAACAATGTGATATACTTAATTCTACTGAACTGTACACTTAAAAATGGTTAAATAATAAATTTTATGTTATGCATATTTTACCACAATTTAAAAAATGATAAAAGAAAGAAACAAGCAAAGGAGGAGTCCATTCTTGGATCATGGCGTCCTCTCTATGGTATTCTTCCGGAGCTTGTGGACATGAGGGTTGGCTATGACAGTAGTGCTTGCTGGGGAAACTGAGTCTGGAGGCTCCTGCAGAAGGGATCAAAGGCTTTTGAGAAGGTGTTGCCTCCCCTGGCAATCCCAGGGAGATGTAGGCTCTGTTGGGCCTCCATGGCCCCAACTCTAACCTCTCAGCAGAGTTCACTACGGCTTGGGTGGACTGTAATTCCTATTCTTGTGTCCCCACAACAAGCTTTTTGGAGTCTTCCTACCCTCAGAGGATTATAGGAAGATATGTGGAGAGGGTCTCGGTTTCTTGCCACCCACAGCATGCAGACCAGAAGAGTAGTGAGAGGAATCAGGGTGGGAGATGTGTGTGTGTGTGTGTGTGTGTGTGTGTGTCAGAGAGAGAGAGACAGCGCGTGGTGGGTGGGGGGTGGGAGGGAGAGAGAGAGAGAATTCAGAGGATTTTGGAGACCATCCCAACTCCTGTGAACCCATAGAGATTTCTGGATCTTTCTTCTGTCCTATCCTATGGGGTTAGGTCTTGAGTGAATTTAAGGGAGGTAGCTGCAGGCCTTGTAAATTTGGAAGTGGTTGGTGAGTGGACACACATCTCTGGATTATTCCTTCCCAAGACAGGAAAACAGGGACCACAGCTGTGTTTTCCTGTACAGCAGGCACTAGCCACATGTGGCTGCTGAGCATATGGAATATGGCTAGTGAGACTGAGGAACTCAATTTTCAACTTTATCTAACTTTAATATATGTTTACAAACTAATAGCCCAGTTACTGGAAAACTTTTAAACACGTTTGAAACAATTTGTGTATGTGAGTTTGCTCCCTCATCAAGAAGTATCCTTTTGGTCCAAATACAGATCAAGTATTTCCAGTGAGAATGTAGTATCTGAACTGAGATGTGCTGAAAGTGTCAAATATACATCAAATTTGGAAGATTCAGTATGAAAGAGTGTGAAATATCTCAATAAGTTTTTGTGTTGATGATATGTTGACATGATCATGTTTTGAATATATTAGATTAAGCAAACTATTGTTAATATTGATTTCACCCATTAAATTTTTTTTTTTTAAAGCAACTAGGCTGGGTGCAGTGGCACATGCCTGTAACCCCAGCACTTTGGGAGGCTGAGGCGAGCAGATCACTTGAGCCCATAGGCTTTTCTTTGAGACCTGCCTGGGAAACATGGCGAAACCCCATCTCTACTAAAAATACAAAAAAAATAGCCAGGTGTGGTGGCATGTTCCTGTAGTCCCAGCTATGCAGGAGGCTGAGGTCGGAGAATCACCTGAGCCCAGGAAGTCCAGGCTGCAGTGAGTCATGATTGCCCCACTGCACTCCAGCCTGGGTGAAGGGAGTGAGACCTTATCTCAATAAATAAATAAATAGGCAGCTATTAGAAAACTTAAAATTACATGTGTGGCTCACATAATGTTTCTCTTGGATTATGTTGGACTAGAGTGTCCCAGGGAAGCTCAGGTTCAGATCAGTTGGGAAACTTGCCTAGCTAGTAAATGGCAGAACCAAAATTTCAACCTAGTTTTCCAAAGCTGTAGTGCTTTCTTTTTTGGTTAATTGGAAAACAGTGGGTTTGATCGAGGACCTCTAACAAGCCCCATCTGGGAAGGAGGCATTGGTTCTCACCCTGGGCTCTGTGACCAAGGCACTGCTCCAGGAAAGAGGCCTGAGAGAGAGAGGCTGGTGGGCAGGGCCAGAGCTCCCCCACCCCTTGTCCCTTGCCACACAATCACCAACCAATTCCATCAGAGAGCTGTGCTTTTATTATTTCTCTTATACACGGGACCTAACTAAGATTTCATTTGAGAATGCAGTTCCTACTTAAAATAAAAAAAGATTGAAAATCATCTGTGAAGAGGGAAGCCTTTAGACTCGAACAGACCATATACTTGTGAATTGTTGGACTGTGAGCAAGTTAACTACTTGGGTCCTCAGTTTCATCATCTGTAAAATGGGTGTTGGTGATAACTGTCCTGAGAGATCATGATGGTAATGAAATAATGAAGGATCTAATGCATGGCTCATAGCATGTGTGCAATTAATGCAACTCCTCTGTCTTTTCCCCTCAAGACTGGCCCTGGACTCAGTTCTGACTCGTGTGTGTGTGTGTGTGTGTGTCCGTGTGTGTGTGTAGGTGGTGAACTTTCCCTAGGATTTTCTTGCCTCATATTTTCCTTATTCCTGGAATGATTTGCTTTCAGTGGTAGTTTCATATTCATCTACAGACATGGAAGGACATGGCAGAATGAGATAAAAAGGGGGATGAATGCTTCTAAATATTGCCTTTGTGATTGTATTCAATTACATGGACTTTTTCTTTGCCTGTTTGATGAGAAAGGTGATGAGAAAGGCAGGCCTGCAGGGGGCAGCACATGGCCAGTACTTCACTCACGAGGGACTGGCTCATGGGACCCCTGGCTTTGCAAGAAATCAGAGCCTTCCCAGGCACAGGGGAGCCTTGGGGATTTCTGGAAGGAGCCTCAGTTCTGGTGTTGAGATATTTATTATGCCCTGCAAGATACTGATGCTGGTGGAATTAGGTCCTTGGGCTTTTTGGTCTCCTGGCCTCTGTGGTCCAGTCAGCCTCTTCCGCTATCCCTCAAGGATCACTTCTACAGTCTCCTAACTTCAGGGCTGAGAGGGACTTAAATGGTGATCTAACCCTAACATATGTTACCAATACAGGAGGCAACCAACCTTGCAAGGTGGGGATGTGTGTATCTCCCATCTTACAGGAAAGAAAACAGAGGCTCAGTGAGGTTAAATGACTCTCACCAGGTCCCACAAGTAAGAAGTGATGGATTAAAGCTCTTTTGTTGGAAGGCATCAGAAATGACTAGTCAGTTTAAGCAAAGGAGAGGAATATGGATCCCGGGGGATTTCACAGAATGGCAAGAAAATCAACTAATGTGGCCTCCACGGGTGGGGCCCAGGGTAGCTCAAGATTGGCAGCAACAGTCTGTGGCTCTTTCTGTCCTGAAACTGCTCTCAGGAATGAGCACCAGCCCCAGTCCAGCCCAGACCTAAATTCAGGTTGCCAGGATAGAGGTTCTAGATGGATCCACCTGGATCACTCAGCAGTGGTCAGAGGTCAGGGTTACTAGCATAGATTTGGAGGATTTGTTTTGAGTCCTGTAGTGAGGCCCTGACAGGAACACCACAGGTGTCAACACCTGGTCGATGTTGGTCTTCCAATGCTCAGCCAGGGCCTCTGCTCTGTGGCACAGTCGTGCTCTCCAGTAGCTGCAGGCTAATCCCAGCTGTAAGGTCAGCCGAGGAAACGGAAGGTGCTATTTGCATTTTAATAAGGAATCCAAGAGACCAAAGGCCTCTGGGTCCTAAAAGACTGGTTTTCTCAAATGGTGCAAAGTCCAGGTATTGTAACTGATGGGGCACCAGGGGTAACGAGCCCTCCCTGGTACTTCCCGTCACACCCACACAAGCGTGCCGCCAACTTCTAAAGTTCACCTGTTCTATCTTGCTGCCCCTTGTTCCCCAACTCCTTTCCATCTCCCTCTCCAAGGATTCAGTAATATGTTGTCTAGACACTACTGCTGCTGTTTCTCCTCCATTAATCCATTTTAATTGGAAAGTTATCATAATGCAAACTCTCTTTGGTATTATTTGCGGCTCTGCATTATTAGAACCTCACCAACTCGCTTTCCCAGCAAATTAAACTTGCTATGGAAGCAATGAGATCAGCAGCTCATATTAAATCAGGCCGCACGTTGTTAAGCGAGGCTGGGAATGGGGCTTCCTCAGCTGGGTGGGGCGCCATTGCTGGAGGCGTTTACAATGGCACCACTGTTTTTATGCTGGGGATTTGGCCTCTGTGCTTAGTTCTTCTCTTTTTTTGGCACTGTGTGTTGGAGATCAGAGATGGAAAGAAAGAGGGGACAAAAAACCCTCTGGTGGTATTTGGCCTCTCACCCCAAACCCAGAGCAAACAGCAATGATCAGAATGCACATGGCCCTAACCCCGGATGAATTACAAAGCATATTGCAGTAGTCCTAGGAGCCTTGTGAAGTAGCGATGATCAATCCCTGTGTATGCAGCTGAAATTGAATCTCAGAGAAGGTAACTGAACTTGCTCGGGGTTGCACAGGCAACACACAGTAGACACGGACTCTAAGCCAGGTCCTCTACGTCTAAAACCAGATGGCCCGAAGTGATGAAACGCCAACCAGAGTAAGCAGACCCTTTTTACAGATCAGATCGTGGAACGGATTCATCTCTAGCTGATAGTATGGAAAGCAGTTAATAAATGACCAGGTTTCCTATTTGTGGATTATCACCACCTCAGCATCTAATTTTTCCCAGTCAACCACTCAATAGAATAACATGGTTGACACTCTTGCCTGCCCACCCAACAGCCATTTCCCCCTCTTCCCCTGCTACCTGAAACCTAATTTTGTTAAGGCAGAAATGTGCCCAATCTCGGAGGAAGACTCATGATTGGTCTAGTCCAGTCACAAGAGTCTGTTTCCTCTTGTCAGTGATTGGTCTAGAGGCAAACATGTGACTCAGTTCTGGCCAATTACACCTAAGGGAAAGACTGCCAGTGACTTCTGGGAAAAACTTGCTCTCTGATGGTGGCAGAGCAGGGAAGAACCTTTGCTTGAGTTTCTCTCGTCCAGTGTGGGCAGTATTTGTTGTAGTTAAAAAGTGCCCCAGTTCTTTGACCTTGCTTTCAAAGGCGAGGCTATTTCTCCTCCTGCCGAGCGTGGGCCACACTTGGAGACTGGCTTTGAATGAAGAGAATGCAACAGAGGTGAAAGTGTGTGGCATTCCAAGAAAGGCCGTAAAAGACATTGGTGTTTCAGCTTTGCTCTCGCGGCTGTCTGGCTCTGGGGGAAGCCAGCCACCACGTCATGAGGACACCCAAGTAGCCTACGGAGAGGCGCACGTAGGGAGGAGCTGAGGCCTCCTGCCAGCAAGCAGCCCTAGCCCATCAGCTGTGTGAGTGAGCGAGCCTCTTTGGAAACGCATCCTCCCGTCCCAGTCCAGCCCTCAGATGGCTACAGCCCTGCTAGCATCTTGACTGCCGCCTCATGAGGGACCTCAAGCCAGAACCACCAGCCACGTGGTGCCAGAATTCCTCATCTGCAGCAACCGTGTGAGATCATAACTGTTTATTGCCTTTTTAAGCCACTGAGTTTTGGGGTCATTTGTTACTCAGCAGTAGATGATTAATATGCTGTCATACAACTGTCTTGGAACCAGGAGGGGCAAGACTGAGGACAGAAGCTGCTGTGGTAAAACTGGCAGAGAGATGGAATCTGGATTCCTGGTGATGTGAGCTAGTGAGCTGCCCAGCCAACCCTGGGTTGCCTATTTTGGGACTTTTTGTTACATGAGCTGATAAGAACCCTTAATTCATTGTTAGTCTGGGGTTCCATTATTTGTAACCAGCTTTTTACTGTCTCAGCCTTGGGGGAATATGTGATCCTTCCAATCACATTTGGTGGCCAGCAGAGGTCACATGGTCTCCACCCACAGTCACGTTGGGATGGAGAGGATGGAGAGAGGGCCTTGCTAAAGGGCTTAAATGCTGCACGTACATTTGCATGTTGAGATTTAATAGAGGCCTTCTGGAGACACAATGCCTCCTTCCAGGGAGGGCCTAATTGCAGAAAGTCGGGCACTGTGATGGGCCTGGGGGCTCTTGTGACCCTGGGTAGGCCATTGTCTGTGTGACAGTTGAAGTGACGGTATGTTAATAGCTTCTCGATGAAAGGCTCAATCTCAAGGGGTTCATGTTTCTCAGCAGCCAAGACAGCGGGTCTCTGCAGCAGGTGGTTCTCAAACGGCATCCTATCAGCATGGCCCCAAAGTAACCGAAAGCTGCTCAGACTGTCCCGCTCTCCCCAATGCCCCCCACCTAGATGAATTCCAGAGGAGGAGGAACCAATGAGTCTGTGATGGATATTACCCTTCCCCATTAACTCTACAAGTTAGTTTTCTTCTTTTTCTTTATTTTTTCTTTGTGACAGAGTCTCGCTCTGTTGCCCAGATTGGAGTGCAGTGGTGCGATCTTGGCTGACTGCAACCTCTGCCTCCTGGGTTCAAGCGATTCTCCTGCCGCAGCCTCCTGAGTAGCTGGGATTACAGACGTGTGCCACCATGCCCGGCTAATTTTTGTACTTTTAGTGGTTTTGCCATGTTGGCCAGGCTGGTCTTGAACTCCTGGCCTCATCTGATCCACCCTCCTTGGCCTTACAGGCATGAGCCACTGCACCCAGCCTAATTTTCTTCTTGAAACTGCTCTTTCCTCACCTGCAGCATAGGCACAGTCACACCGTGAAGGCAGCATGCGGAGTTCCTGGCAGAACTGCCAGAGTTTCAAGGGTTCTCAAGAGGGTGTCCCAAGCACACAGATCTAGGGAGAGATCTGTGACATCAAGTCTCTGGGGGAAGGGCCTGGGGTCAGCATTTTCCTATACACCCTCCAGGTTATCCTGGCCCACTTTGCATGTTTGAGAGCCACTCAATGATCTTGTCTGTCCCCTAGGACAGCTGTCGCTGTAGGCAGGGCAGTGAGAATGACCCACATGGGGAGCTAAGGAAGCGGAGGCACAGTCCTGCTGGCACCCGAGGGCAGGGTCGGGGCTGGAATCTGATTACCTGCCTCTTTTCACTGTCTGCAGTGACATTTCTCACCCTCCTAGAAGGGGGCAGGAAAGAAGGGACCCCAGGAAACCCAGGATCAAGGAGTGTTTGTAACTGGGGGAAGCAGGAGCCCTCACTCATTCCATTCATGGCTGTCAGCTCCCGGCTGTCCCCTAGCCCATATTCCTGGTTCTGGGAATATAAATAAAAAATGAGAAGCGTTTATGTAACACTTCATATGTACCTGCACAATGCCTTAAGCACTTTACATCCACACACTCAATGAATGCTCACAATTACCCTATGAGACAGGCACTGTTATTATCCCCACTTTACAGATGAGGAAACTGAGGCACACAGTAAACACTGAAAGTCCATCCAGACTCTCAGCCCCTAAAGCTGCTGAGTGGGCATTCCCTTGGGGTACTTCCAGTTGAACCCCTTTATTTTATAGAGAGAAACCGCCCAGTGAGAGAAGGGCCATTCTGAATCATTCACGTCCATGGCAGGGCTGGGCCAGGTCCCGGGTTCTGGCTGCTGGGCCATGCTGCCTACCTTGGAAAGGGGTGCTTCTGGGCTCTTGTGACCACAAGGCTCATTACCAATGCTGCAAATTGAATGAAATAGCTGCTCAGTTACATATTAATAACAGATTTGTTTGTCATTAAGGCAGCATTGTTTAATAAAATTAGTTTAGCTGAGCGTAATTACCTTCATATAAAATTCCCCCTTAAAAATTACTTCGATAAATCTAAGCCAATTAGGTGGTATAAAGACTGGGGTGCGTGGGGTTTGGCTCTGAGCTTTCATTGGGTCCCTAAAATGACATTCCCGGGTTGGGAGTTCAATTGCCAAAGACCTTGGGTCATCCCTCTGTGGACCACTTGAAGGCCCAGTGGAGAACATGTAACTCAGCCTCTCTAAGGCAAAACTACAGACAGCCTTGGATGGTCCCTTTTGCTAAACTCAAAATAGTGTTCCTCCTACTGAGGCCCTGTGTTCTCTTGCCACCCTGCCAGCTTTTCACATTTCTTCCTTAACTCTGGAGCTTCCAAGTCGTTTCTCTGCTTATAGATTTTCAATGACTCCTGATTGCCCATAAGCTATGATCCCAAATCTTGATCGTATTATTCAACACCCTGCAAATCTGGCCTCATATTAATTTAGCGAAAATGATTACCAAATTAGGGATCAGGAGACTGAGGTCTTAGATCCAACTCTGGCCCCAGCTCATGCTGGGTGTTCTCAGACAAGAAGCCTTACCTTTTTAGGCTCCCTATTACTTATCTGTAAAATGGGAAGCACAGTATTTTCCTTCCTAGGCGGTAGTGAGGCGCTCAGGAGATCATGGCTTTGGTGCTTTATAAACTGCAGACCCCCATCCAGGCCCCACTTCTGCTCTCTCCGCCTCCTCAGCAGCCGTCTGCATTCTCAGCCTGGCCACTCAGCCTACTGTGACTCGGGATTGAGTCTGGGTCCACCTTGTTGCTGGGACCACACGTAGCCCTTCCTGGAACATCTGTCCTGCTCCTTTCTGATGAGTTGGCTTCTTGTTGTTGTTTGAGACAGGTCTCTGTTGCCAAGGCTGGAGTGCAGTGGCATGATCATAGCTCACTGCAGCCTCGACCTCCCACCTGAGCCTCCCAAGAAGTTAGGGATACAGGTGCATATCACCGTGCCCAGCTAATTAAAAAATGTAGAAACTGGATCTTTCTATGTTGTCCAGGCTGGTCTCAAACTCCTGGCCTCAAGCCATCCTCCTGCCTTGGCCTCCCAAAGAGCTGGGATTACAGGTGTGAGCCACTGTGCTTTACCTTGGCTTGGTTTTTAAGGTCCAATCAATACCCTCCTTTCCTGTGACCCTCCCCTGACTGCTCTTCAGGCTCCAAGCCTTCTCCCTGTCAGTTCCCTGAGTTTGCCCCTGAGAATGTGTCCCCAGACAGGGGTGGGGAGGAGTGTGTGGAATCACCCCCTACACGGTTAACTTCCAGGACTCTCTTTCTGCTTTTACAATTGGATTCTAGTTTTATGTCATTGTTTCTATAAACAACTCTCTGTGAAAATCTGCTCTAGAATCAAAAGATGCTTATGCCTGCCCTGGATGGAATCTCAGAGATTAGCAGGCCCACCTCCTCATTTACAGATGGAGAAATGGAGTCACAAAACCACTGAGTGGCAGTGCCAGGTCTGGAGCTCCCATCTCCTCATTTCCAGGCTGGAGCTTACCCCCGACCTGTGTTTTCCATTGATTTCTGCTTTGCTGCAACCCCCTTTGGCCCTTCCTGAGCCTGTTGGTGATTTCCTGAACAACACTGTTTTTACCAGATGCCTGAATTTCAGCCCCGAGGAGGTGGTTAAGGGGAGTTATTCAAGCAGAAAAGCTCAGGTTAGATCCATAAATCTTTGCTGCACAACTTATAGGCCCAGATCCCCAAATGGCCCTGAAGGAAGGCAGTGGAAGGAAAGACTGCTGAGTACGGCGTAGAGCTGTGTAACTCCAGGGGACACCATTCACAGACTGCCACACCTCCTGGCATTGCACAGTGTACAGCCTGCAGAGCTGTACACTGTGCCCTGGGGCAGAGGATCAGGAAAGATCTAGGCAGGCATGTAGGAAAAGAATCCAGTTTAAACTACAGGGAGGTGGCTGAGACACAGAAGGAAGTGGGGCAGACACTCGGTGGCAGAGGACAGCCTCTTATCATAGAAACCCCTGGATCCATCTGGCTTGTCATGAAGAACAGCTGGGTCTTCAGGCCTCAGTTTTCTCATTTGTAAAATGGTGAAAACAATCTGTACTTCATAAAGGCATGTAATGAGAAAATAAATGTCAACGTGTTTCAAAAGTAGAAAGTGAAATCTGAAAGCTGGGGGCGATGTTAAAGCAGTGACTGGATGTTGGAGCACAGGGGGTCTGGGAATGGGGAACCTCAAGGATCCCTTCCCCTCTGTTCCAGCCCGAAGCCCTGACTGTTGGCCTGGGAGGAGAAGACCCCATTTCTGAGTGGAATTCCAGCATCCACCCAGGAAGCCAGAGCTTTGGTGACAGTGGTGTGTTGAGTGTTTTGGGGGTGGCAAGAACACTGGCCTTGCTTCCTCTGCAGAGAGAAGGGAGGATATGCCCCATTTCCCTCAGTTTACCCTGATGCGTTCACATTCCCAAGACTCATACTACTGGGGTGGCCCCTCCTGAAAGGCTTCCCCAGTCCCCCAGCCAGCGGGCTTGGGCAAGGGAGGGGGCTCGGACACAGCAGCACACACAGACTGGAAAGTTCTGAAAATACGCCTCCTGAGCACTGGCCCCCTCCTCGGTCCCCCAGCTCCCTCTAAAGCCCCTTTTGAAGGGGACCTCGGAGCTCTAATGAGTTGAGAGCTTTTATGGGAGCCCAGGCAAACCAATTAGGTTTGCTTAAAAATATTGTATTCATTAGCATGAAAATAAAGCTGAACTTTTTAGAGATAATTGCATCTTTTAAAATGTGGTAGTCTTTGTCTGGGCTTGTCTCATAAATATGCATGCTGCATAATCCTTTTGGAACCATGGTCGCAATCATGAGTAACACACAAATGCATCCAGGGTGTTAATATTCTGACAAGAGTGGGGCCTCTCGGGCAGGGGGTGCCACCGGCGGCGGCCTCCAGAGGCGTCCCTGTAATCCCCAGCTGCAGCCTGCACAGCTCACGGGAACAGAGCCCAGTCTGGGCTCCCTGATACCATAGACCAGGGCTCCAGTTCTAAATCGCTCCCTTTTATGCCGCTGCCTCCAAGGGTGGGTCGGAAGACTCTGAGGCTTTGCTCAAAATGCCGGGAATGGTGGCACAGAGGTTGAGCTCCATTTACAGCTGGGGAAATGGAAGCCCCGGGGGGTTAAGTGGGTTGCCAAGGTCACCCCGCATGGATAGGACCAAGATGAAGCCCAGTTTGCCATGGCAGACTGATGCTTGTTATCTGAAGTCAGGTGAGGGCCCCTGCCAGGGAAAGGACTGCGTTTACATTTAGCAGGGAAGGGATGCATTCCAGCTTGGTTAGCCTGGGTGGCTGGGGGAAGGGTTGGCATCTCTAGCCCCATCCACTGCCTTTCTGTCAGCTAACCTCTAAGCCTCCCCAAAGAACATGCCATCTAAGTTTAAGGAGTGAGCTTGCTCCATCCATCAGTGCAGCTTCAAGACAAGTCCTCAGCTCCACCTTCCCAACCAAGGATGCCCCTCAGCCCTTCTGGGTAGAGATTGCTCAGCTATCACTGGTCCCTGTCCTACTGGGCTTCTTTAATTTCCTCCTACCCCACTTCCTCCCAAATGCAAAAGGTTTATAAGATTAATATCCCCCTTCTTGATGGAACACTAGGACTGGCCCCAGGGAAAACTGAGCTTAGTGAAGTTTCTTTTCAGCAAACATTTTCTAAGTGTCTGCTCTGTTCAGGGCCCAAGCTAAGCTTTATGGGGCTACAGAGACAGTAAGACGAGGCATCTGCCTGCCCAAGCTCACCATCTATGGGAGACAGAAGCATTTGTCACTACTGCTGATAGAAGGCAGGCTGCTGCCTAGGCCTGAGCCCCGGGCTCCTTCCAAGGGCATACTGTGGGGGTGTGGGGAGGGCACACATCAGTTGGGTGGGGGAAGGCTGACTGGGGCCAGGGCAGCTGGCTTTTGAAGAGTGAGTGGGATTTGGTCAGGCTTTGGGGAACACCTTGAACAGAGGAAGGTGTAGGGTTTGGGGTGTGTTTGGCAACATCTGAGCCTAGTTTTTCTTTGCTACTTTCTCATCTCCCTCCCGAGACTCATCTGTCCTGTGGCCAGGTTCTTAGCTGTCCCCTGGCTTCTCCTCCCTAATAGCTTCTCAGGCCTTGGCCAGACCTGCCAGGACTCCAGTTACCTCTCCTTCCAAATAGGAAACCATCCAGATGTCACCTGTGCCTGATGGGTTGAGAAAGTGTGTCATATTTATTTATAGCTATCCACTTCTATCAAAAAACTTATTACACTGAACCACATGAAACTGCCCATATTCAGCCATTTTGGAATAAAATGGTGATTGTAGCCTATATGGAATGCTTTTTGTGTTAGATGCAGTATATGCGTGATCGCATTTCATCAACAGGGAAAACCTATGAGGAAGATACTGTGGCTACCTCTCCCCTATTGTACGGACTGGAAAACTGAGGCATAAAGAACTTAACTTTCCCTGGTCTTGTGGAGTGAGGTGTCCCGCCTAGGCTGCCTGAGCCACATGGAAGTACAATGAGACAAAAGGCACAGTGGGTTGGAACCTCAAAATGCAGAAGAAAGACAAAACTCCACGGCCGGGCGCGGTGGCTCAAGCCTGTAATCCCAGCACTTTGGGAGGTGGAGACCGGCGGATCACGAGGTCAGGAGATCGAGACCATCCTGGCTAACACGGTGAAACCCCGTCTCTACTAAAAAAAAATACAAAAAAGTAGCCGGGCGAGGTGGCAGGCGCCTGTAGTCCCAGCTACTCGGGAGGCTGAGGCAGGAGAATGGCGTGAACCCGGGAGGCAGAGCTTGCAGTGAGCTGAGATCTGGCCACTGCACTCCAGCCCGGGCGACAGAGCAAGACTCCGTCTCAAAAAAAAAAAAAAAAAACCCAACTCCAGAGAGGTAGCTGGGAGTAGAAAACTGCATCCAGTGACCGACTGAGGGATGTTTTGGTTGAAGGCAAAATATGATTCTGAGCCTCCTAACAGAAGAGGCAATTGGTGGTGGCGGGCAGGGGGTGGGGACGGATCAGGGAACAGGCTCATTGTGTTCTCCCTGACTGTAGGGGCCTGCCTGTGCAGTGGGACTGCTCCCAGGAGAGGTCCTTAAGGTGCAGTTTCCCTAAGGGGCATGATGAATAGCGTGAGGTACACATCATTGGCCCCAGTTTTTAGAGAAAGAGCAGAGGTTATATTGGGGAAAGGCAAACCACAGTGTTAAGGTCGGAGATTGGGGGAAACATTTCTGTTTAGAGGAGGGACACCAAAGGCTTGATCCCCAGAACACAACTTCCTGGTGATCTGACTTAACGTAGGGATATAATCTGGAGAACCGAGGAAAGGCCTGAAGTGGAAAGTGCTTCTTCTATTGTCAGATCCGAGTTTCAATCCCTGCTCTGTAACACATTTGGTGGGTCGCCCTAGGCCAGTTAATTATGTCATTTTATACCAAGGTTAAGTGACACTAGAGCCCTTTTCTTTCCATGCTTAAATATTCCAGAAGAATTTGTATTGTAATAATAGGACTTTTTAAAAAACTGAAATTGATTTCTAATTTGTGAAGTCAGGTCTGGGTTCATGGAATGAGGTTGGGCACTCCACTGAGCCCTCTCATTGCCAATAAGGCTGGTATATCCTGGTCTTACTTGGCTCTTAGGATTCATTAAAACTCTGTTAGAAACGAGAGTTATAACTCTATTAGAAACCTCACACAACCAATGTATCATGAACATCTTTCCTTTTTTCTTTTCTTTTTTTTTTGAGACGGAGTCTCGCTCTGTCACCCAGGCTGGAGTGCAGTAGCGTGATCTTGGCTCACTGCAGCCTCCGCCTCCCAGGTTCCAGTGATTCTCCTGCCTCAGTCTCCAGAGTAGCTGGGATTATAGGCGCCTACCACCAAGCCTGGCTAATTTTTTTTTTTTTTTTTTTTTTTTTTTAGTGGAGATGGGGTACCATGTTGGTCAGGCTTGTCTTGAACTCCTGACCTCAAGTAATCTGCCTGCCTCAGCCTCCCAAAGTGTTGAGCTTGCAGGCATGAGCCACCACACCTGGCCATCATGAACATCTTTCTATGACCATAATTACAACACTGCCTCTCGTTTTCTAATGACAACACAGCATTTCATGACATGGATATGTCTGATTTCTTAAAGCAATATATGTATTTTTCTGCATTTAAAAGAATTTTGTACCAACAGTTCTGTAATGATCAACACGGTGCATGTATAATAATATCATTGAAAATATTGCATCAAATAACATTTTATATGATAGCATTATGTATATATATTTTATAGTATTTTTTGTATAATTTAGAAGAATTGGTGCATTAAATTTATGTGCATTTAGTACGTTGATTACTCTAAAAACAACAAAAAAGGAAAAACTGGTTTACATTTCTAACAACAGTTTTGAGGAAATGTATTTCCCCAAATCCTCTACCCAAGGCTATCTACCAGGTACCCATTTTTCTGCATGTTGAATCTTCTTATTAATTTCCAGGTACTCTTTGTGTATTACGGATATTAACTTTTCATCAGTTACATATGATGGTACAACTATTTTCTCTGTTCTGTCACTTTATCTTCATTTATAGATTATTTTGCCATGCAAAAATTTTACACTTTTATGCAATTAAATCTGTAATTCTTTTCTCTTATGGCTTCTGGGTTTAATGCCTTGAATAGAAGGCATATTCCTCTCCAAGATTATATATAAAGAACTCTTTCCTCATACTTTCTTCAGCTTAAAAAAAAATCATTGAAAATACTTCTTTTGTGGGGAGGGGGAGGGGGATGAGATGGTGAAAGCAGTGTGTGGTTAGTGTCCTCTTCACCAGATATTTCTGGTTTTCTTCACTTTGTAGCCTGGGGCAGGATTCACATCTTGTGCTCCTTGCGGTTGGCTGGGGCCGTGGGACTAGTTCTAGCCAGAGTTGTGAGCAGAAGTGATGGGGCTCTTCAAGAACGGGTACTTGATTGTGGATTCAGGACTTTCTGGTCTGTGTCTAGACCTTCTCTGGCAGCGTCTGAGATGGTGGCTTCTCCGTCAGCCTGGCTCCTGTGTGATTTCAATGTCCAATCTCAATGAACATGTATCCTGAGCCAGAAATCAGCTTTCACTGTGGTGAGTCACTGAGACTGGGGGGATATTTTACCACAGCATAGCGTAGTCTATCCTGGCTGATACCAGAAGGGACCTAACTTTTGCTTTTTCCCATATAGATGGCTGGTTATTGACTTTCCTTTTTTTAAGCAGCCCATCTTTCCCTGCTGATATAAAATGCCATGTTTATCATGTCCCCAGTCCTCATAAATACACAGGAATATATATCTGAACTCTTTAGTCTATCCCATCAACCATTCACCTATTCTACTTTCATACTAATTGACGAAGCTTTATGACATATTTTCATATTTAGCAGAGCAGGTTTCAAGCTTATCTTGTTTATCCTTATGAATTTACTCTTCAGACAAACTTGAGAACTAGTTTTTCAAGTTTCGTAAAACCTCATTAGGATATGGGTGGGAATTACATTGAATTTCTATATTAATTGGAGACTTTCTGTCTTTACATAGCAAATCTTCTTCTTATTTATTTTCATGTGTTAATTAATCCTCTTATACTGTTCAGAAAAATTTTTCTGAGCTCCTACTGTACACCAAGGCATTTTTCTAGCACCAAGGATAAAAGACACAATCCGTGCCACCTGGTGCTCACATTTAGGGGGAGATGGACAGACCATTGACGGTGGTCCTAAGGAAGGAGGCACACAGCGCCGTGGGAGCCCAAAGACAGGATGCAGCAAAGCTCAGTCTCACAGTCTGAAGACAAGTTGGCCAGGTTGACGGGCAGGTAAAGGCCCCTTTGGGCCATACCAAGCAGCTGGAAGTGCGTGACTAGGAATTCCAGGTGGGAACATGGCAGGAGATGAGGAGGAAGGTAGGGACCGGTTCATGGACTTGATCCCCTGAACAACAGGGAGCTGCTGAAGGATTTTAACTGAGCCTGACCCCATAGCCTTAGTGTAGCATATATTTGGGGTATGATCTGTCAATTTAACTGGGAAAAAGAACCCTGTAATTCCTATATTTAATCGATTAACCAATTTGGAGCATAAACCAAGTCAAAGGATATCAAATCAAATGGCTAAGAAAAAAAGGACTAAAGTCTGAAGTCTAGAAACTACTAACATTTATTGAGTGCCTACTGTGTGCCAAGAATTTTCACAGGATAGTGTTCATGTTGTCAGTGTATTGTCAGGTATTTTTACATAATATAAAACCTCACAATAACCCCATTGTCCAGGTATGATTTTTACGTATCGATGAGAGAAATGAGGTTCAGAGGTTTTTAGGTGATTTGCCCCAAGTCCAAAAGCTACTTAGAGGCAGAGCTGGGATTGTGCTGCAGATTTTGTGTTTCCAAATCTGGGAGTCTTTCTGCCTCTCTACAGCTGTGTGTCCTTATAAAAAGGATATAGTTCCCAGCCTGGGGAAGAGAGGGAAGGCTCGTTCTTGGCCAAGTTTCATTTAATTTTCCATCAGTAGGTGTCAACTGTGAACTAGTCAGAAATGCTAAAATAACAGCTTAAAAACATAGGAACAGAAATGGAAATGTAATTTTAGCGTGCCTTACCAGCCCCTCCTGAAGATAAGTGCTGCTTATGGAGTATCTGTTACAGAAATGTAACACTTAAGGACTAAACTCACAGGAGTTGCTGGCGATGTGCAATTTAGCAACTTGGGCTGTTAAAGAAGAAGGGAGGAAAAAAAAAAAAAAGAACCAACTCCACAAGCAGAAAATTGAAAACAAAAGGAAATGGAGAAAAAAAGCAACATAGCGTTTCTGCCTCTGGTTGTAGTTCCTCCTAATGGCCTGGGAAATAGCTTGTTGGATAAAAAAGCCTTGCCTAGGAGAAACATTAACTCAGAGATGGCGCACTTGATGGAAGGGAGGCTGGATTTAGCCAATCAGGCATCAAGGCCTTTGACTGGTAAATTAGCAAGTACCTTTCAGCCCCTGTGATTAGCCAGGTGTGGAGCCAGGCCCAGTGGGACTCCAGGATGAGGGGCAGTGGCTGGCATTCTTCCCTCAAGGGATTTGCTGCTTGAATTGGGGTGCAATATCTCCTGGAACCAATGAACTGATAATGCAAATTCAGGACAAGAAACGGATGTGTACAACAGGGACCTCATACTGCTGCTGACGGAGGGAGGGGCACAGCTCTGGTATGGGAGGGTGCGGGAAGGTGACTTGGAGAGGGAGCATGGGGCTACAGCTTAGGAGTGAGGATCGCCATTCGTCTCAGCTCTCACCCTCATTTACAGTGAGGGACAAACCATTTCACCTCTCTGAGTCTCAGGTTCTTCACACGGAACAGCAGAAGCTTTATCAGAAGGTTTCTAAGGCCTTTCCAGGCTCTGACACCTATGATTTTATGAATTAGAATTTGCATTAAGGTTCTTCAGTTGCCAGTGACAGAAATCCAGTTGCATCCAGCTTAATTTTAAAAGTGGCATTTGTTGGTTTAGGTAGTTGTGAAGCCCAGAGGTAACTCTAGGTTCAGGCATGGCTGGATCCAGGGGCTCACAAAGGATTCCTTGGGCTGTCTCCCCTGGTTCTGCCTTCTTCTCTCTGTGCTTGCCTATCATTCCACTGTAAAGGGATAGTCTTATTTAATAATTCCAGTGGACTAGCCCCTAGGAGCTCAGCCCCATCCAAACCACAAGGAATAGGTTTCTTCCAGAAAAGAAGGCCTCAGGCACCAGCTGAAAGGGGACAGGATTGATGTGGGCAGGCAGAAATGACAGATGCTCTCCATATGGCCCTTGAATGTATTTCAGGTCAGACAGAACAAGCAGGGGAGGGGAGGAGCTTTCCAAGATCTACAGGGTCAAAGTTGTGCCTTAGGCCTGGTCAGAACATTCGTGAGGCCCAGGGTAAGAGTACACACGGAGGCCACAGACCATATGTCTCAATATTAAAAAGCCATAACTCACACTAACAATCTGTTAAATAGCAAAGGTTTATCTGCTTATCTGGACACATGTGCCTTCATAATGACCTGGAAGGTGGGTTCCAATTTAGAATTTTCAGAATCCTTGGAATTTTGCACTGGAATGAGATGCAGCAGGGAGAGGCTGTAGCGCATCCCTTCTCTTCCCACCCCTGACTGCATCCACACTGTGTGGACCCCTCAGCCCACACATCCGAGCACTGAACACAGTTCCAGTAAACAGCTGGCCAGGGTGTGCATGTGAACCCTCTGTTCACCCTCAGCAGGGCCAGCTGGGAGAAGATTGGTGAGGGCTCTGGAAGGGGCCTGGGTCCAGTTGAGCAGTGAATCCCAGATACTGGAGCATGGTCTTCAGGTGAGAGGGTCAGTAGACTTTGGGCTTAGCCCTACAGATGCTTGTTGCAAAGTGAGGGGCACGGCTGGAGGAAGGGTCAGAATGGGGCTGATTATAGACTGGGTCCAGAGCAGGAGCCCGCTTGCCTGAGTGAGGATGGCCCAAGTGGTGTCACAAAGAAGAGGGCTGGGAAATAAAACTGAATACGCTTAAATGAAGGAGAACTTGGACTTTAGGCTGTGAGATTGGACTTGTTCTATGGGCAATGAGAAGCCTTGAGGGGCGGGTCTCAGCAGATGACCATACCCATGTCCAGAGTGACCCCATGGTCCTGCATTTGGGACTGCTGCCCTCCCTCATACCCTCTGGTACTTACAGGAGCTCCTTGGATTTAGGGATCCTCGAGATTTAGCTTTGATGTGAGGACAAATCTTTCAGGGGAACCTTTCCCTGGATTCCAACTCCTGCCTCAGACTCTTTCTCTCAGAGCCCCTTGGGTTCCCTTCATCACAGAGCACATCATATAGTCCTGCAGTGGCTGGTTCGGGGCTGCCTCCTGTGAGCCGATCTCATTCCTCTAGTACAGGGACTTCTACAATCAGGTCCCCCAAAAGTGTTGTTGGAAGAAAGGGGATTAATGCACGTGATTAACCCAAGGGAGGTGAGGTTAGGAGAAAGCTTTTGTAGACAGTATTTTGCTTACTTAAGCCCTCAGTGATGTCTCCCCTTCGGAAATCTATCTAGAGCCCGACCCCTTCCACCAGCTCTGTGGTGACCGGCCTGGGCCAGCAGCTGCTGTTACTGCTGACCTGGACAACTGCTGGCCTCTCCTTAGTGCTTCCCTCCCCGCAGTCTATTTCCAACCAGCAGCCTGTTAAACGTGAGAGTGCATCATCTGCGATGGCCTCCGTCTCACTCAGAGTAAATGCCAAAGTCCTCGTCAAGGTCTACAAGGAGCTAATGAACAGCCAGGTCTCCTGGGGACCTTGAAAAATGCAGATTCCCATTCAGAAGCTCTGGGGTGGGTCTGAGAGTCTGCATTTCTAACAAGCCTCCGGGTGCTGCAGGGTTGCCGGGGCGGGGGCACACTGTGAGTGATGAGACCCTGCAGGATGCTTGCTGTCCCCCTCTTCTGACCTCATCTACCACCCTCACCATCGTGATAGGGTGACCAGCTGTCCCTGTTTGCCTGGGGAGTGTCTTGGTTTTAAAATGGAAAGTCCCATATCCCGGGAATCCCCACAGTCCCAGGCACACTGTTGCTGTCCCCCGCTCTGTGCCTCCGCTCAGCCTCACTTCCTTCAGGTCCTTTCCTGCCTCTCAGGGGGACTTCCTAGTCACGACTGCCCCTTGCCCACCCTGACGTTCTCTACTCCTCTGCCCTGCTTAATTTTTCTCCTTAGCAGTTATCACCCACTAGCATACTATCTATTTTATGTATTTATCTTATTTATTGTCTGTTTCTCTCCACCAGACAGTTAGCTCCACAAGAAGTGGAATATTTTCTCCCCTTTGTCACTGAGGGACTCCAGTGCCAGGCATGTGGTGAAGGCTCAGGAAAGATGGTTACATGATGCACTGAATGCCTGCTCTCCAAGCCAGGGCTTCTCAGACTTCACTGTGCACCTGGAGACTGTTAAACTGCAGACTCTGATTCAGGGATCTGGAGTAGGGCCTGAGAATCTGCATTTATTCCACAGATGGAGGCTCTACTTGGTGGTCTGTTTTCTTCTCCTCATTTATCTCTTCCCCTCGCTGGGAAGGAGGCAAGTTTGGACTTGGAGATGGAGCAGGGGCTCCTTAGAAGTGTGAGGAGCAGGTGGGCCATCCAGTCCCTGTGAGGAGGGGCATTCAGCACTGGTGTGGCTGGGTGGACAACCAGCTGGCCCGTCAGACTGACGGACTCAAAGATGAAAATGGCCAGGACCAAACTTTCCCTGTTCTGTGCTGTCTTTCAGAAAGAACTGCCCCCTCCCACTTCTCTTCACGGTCCCTACAGCTGGTTCCAACAAGCAAAAGATTTCTCTCCAGAGCCGGGCTCTGTTTGGCCTTGCACCTGCTGCCGGCAGCTGTTGCCGGGGCTCCTGTTAATGGCACAAATGGAGCCTCTAATGGATGGGACCTAAGCCCTGGCTGGCAGTGGGGCTGGAAGGATGTGGGCTGTGTAGACGGATGGGAACTCTGCCAATGACTGGGATCCAGGCCGTGCTGTCAGTCAGATGGACGGCCAGACAGTGGCTAGCCGGACCCCTAGAGAGCCACACAACCAACTCGGAAGACTTCACCCTTACAGGCAGCTTTAGGGGACTCAGGGATGTGTGGACAGGCTCTCAGGCCTCTGGGAGTTCACGTTTTAGTGGAGGTGAGAACACTTTGAGGTAGAAAAGACTCAAAGACTGAGCCAAGGGCCCTGGGTAAAAACCTGGGCCCAAGTTGTGTGTGTGGAACTCACCAGAAGAATTGCAGGAATTCTGATAAACTGGAATATGTCTTTTCTCCTAAAGATTTTGATTAACTCTAATAGAGTGTTTTAAATTTAAAACTGAGATGCTGTCGACAAATAATGTATGTACTCATTAGAAAACTGTGACATGTAAAAGCTTTTTAATTTATGGAAGCAGAATAAAATCATGAGTGGCACTGACTGGCCATTATCTACTATTGCTAAAACTGCTTAAGGATTATAAGGGCTTACATTTGCTTGTGTTGCCAATTTTTGGATTTCTAGTTTTTATTTATTTATTCAGAGACAAAGTCTCGCTCTGTCATCCAGGCTGGAGTGCAGTGGTGTGATCTCGGCTCACTGCAGCCACCACCTCCTGGGTTCAAGCAATTCTCCTACCTCAGCCTCCCAAGTAGCTGGGATTACAGGCACGCGCCACCACGCCCGGCTGATTTTTGTGTTTTTAGTAGAGACAAGGTTTCACTATGTTGGCCAGGCTGGTCTCAAACTCCTGACCTCAGGTGATCCACCTGCCTCGACCTGTGCAGGTGCTGGGATTACAGGTGTGAGCCACCGTGCCTGGCCTCTAATTTTTTAAAATATGAATGTGCTCAAACACTTGCCTACAAGTTAATGACACTGATGTTGATGCAAGATGACGTTGTTGGTAATAGTGATGTTGGTAATAGTGCCTTTTTTTCCCCTTTTCTTTTTAAATCCTAAATGTGATAGTAAACAGTGATTTTATTGAGAATATCTTATATGCCCAATTTGTAATCTCAGTGCATCCACATGACACCCTGTGAGATAGTGGTAGCCGTTGACCATGGAGCTGCCCAGGTGCCATTGGCCCTTCATCTGGTCACTGTGTCCTGATTCCCATAGAGGGGACCCCATCCTGCCCCACTGCCATTCCTTGCACATCTGAGAGGTGACTCTACCGCAGTGCAGAGGTGTGACATGAACTCAGGCCTGGCCCATCAGAGCATTTCCTTGGCCATCGTGGTTGATTCAGGGATGGCCACATGACCCAAAGAGAGCCAGCGATGCTTGGGAAGCAGGTCTTACTTTCCCCTGAAGGATGTGAAGCTGAGAGGATGTAAGACCAGGAGTTTCTGCCTCCAGCTTACGCCCTCCTGAGGAGAACCTGTCTGCGAGCCGTGGATAGGGGACACCTACCCAGGGCAGACAGTAGAGCTGGGCCTGGAGATGGAAAGCAGGGCCTGGCGACATGTGTGCTAGTTTTTGCTTGAACAAGTGTCAGCTATTTGTTTGTTCCTCACACCTTAGTGTCTTAGTGATGTGAAGGCAAGTACCTTTTGTACTTCCACCTGCAGACAAGAAGGCCCTATCTAGAAAGACGGGATGATAAGAGCTTGAACTGGCATCTACAGGGTGTCTTATCAGATCTGGGCAGAGCGAGAAGGCGGAAGGATGGATGATAATGCAGTTTCTGATGGGATGGCTGGGTGGATGGTGGAGCCCTTCCTTGAGAGAGCCTACGGAAGAAGAGCTGATTTAGAAGGAAGGTAATGAATTCAGTTTGTGCAATACCCAGGTGCGAATGGAGTCTGGAATTCTCGAGAGTGGGTTGGAGATGGGGGTTTGGTTTGCAGAACAGAACCAGCCAACCAACCAACCAACCAAACAAACAACATCATCATCAACAACAACAAATCAACCATCCCGAAGAGAGCTGTGCAGTAGGTGGCATCACCCTAGCTGATCCAGGTGTAGGAAAGTGGTCTCTTTCCTTGCGCAAGGGTTCTTTTGGGTCTCAGGTGCAGAGTGTTGGGTTATTTCTCAGGTCTTGACACCCCATAATTACTGGTTCCTTTAAGGCCCTGTATGTTTGTTTACTTATTCCTTTATTCCTCATTGCCCTCTCCCATTCCTACTCTACCCCCATAGATCAGTGTTCTAAAATGTATTTTGTTTGTAAGTGTTCCTACAAAATGTGTTTTGTTGTTTTACCTGTGTGTATCTTTAATTGATATCAATGGACTGGTGCTATAGAGCTCATTCTGTATTTTATCTTTTTCGCACAGCACTGTGTTTTTAAAATTTTTATTTATTTATTTATTTATTTATTTATTTATTTATTTATTTGAGACGGGATCTTGCTCTGTCGCCAGGCTGGAGTGCAGTGGCGCAATCTTGGCACACGGCAACCTCTGCCTTCGGGGTTCAAGTCATTCTCCTGCCTCAGCCTCCCGAGTAGCTAGGGCTACAGGTGCGAGCCACCACGCCCAGCTAATATTTTTGTATTTTTAGTAGAGACAGGGTTTCACCATGTTGGCCAGCATGGTCTCAATCTCTTGACCTCGTGATCTGCCCGCCTCGGCCTCCCAAAGTGCTGGGATTACAGGCATGAGCCACCATGCCCGGCTAAGAGTCAGAAGCAAACAGCAAAACTGCTCCCAAATTCCTGACCCATGGAAATGGGTTTGTTGTTTTAATCTACGAAAGATTAAAGATGTTTGTGGTTTTAATCTATGAAATTTTGTGACAGTTTGTTATGCAGTAGGAGATAACTAATATTACTGGGGAGGGACGTTGCTGGGCCATAGGGTATGCCTGTACAAGTTTTGATCATGTGTGTGGTTTGGAGAGTCAATATGGAAAACTGTAGTAAAGTTGCTTATTTATTTGGCCACTTCTGCATCTGGGTGGTGGGGAGGAGGTGATGGGTTCATCTCTGCATAAAGCCCTAGAAGGGTGTCAGACTCCATTAAATGCTATTGGGAAAAGATTGGCTGGGCCAGTAGACAGCATTTCCAGAGAATTCCCAAAGGATTGTCCCAGACTCCAAATCCTAGGGAGCTGTCTGTTGTGAGTCAAAGCACCCTAGTCCTTGCTGGGGCCATCAAGAGCCTGGGGCCCTCTGGTGTGAGCTGATTCCTGTCCTCTGGACCTGGCAGCATGATATGCTGATGTAAATGCAGTGACATTTGGCCGGGCAATTGAAGAGCTTCAATCTGCACATAGAAGTGATGGAAATTCATTTTCTCTTATTTTTCCAATCTTTGTCTGTAAAATAGATTCCTGCAGTGTCATTTCTCTGTTCATTCCAATCTTTGTTAAGGAAATGAAGTGCTGGAGTTGGATGTCTGTTCAGAGTGCTTTAGCAATCTCCAGGTACCTGGCTACTTTAATGTCGCAGGCCATTGGAAATTGAGCTGGTCTGGCCAGTGATTTTTCCATTTCAAGTTGTGCTTCCTCTACAGATTTTATTCACAAGGCACAACAGAGTTCCCACTGAAGGCAGAAGAGACAAGAATAGCCAACTCCCATATAATGGCGATAATGTCCTCCCATTACAACACCCCCTAATGCTCCTCAGATTGTATAGTGCTTTGTCATAACAAAGCTAGTATGTGGCAGGACCAAGAACCTTAGGGAAGTGACTTGCCCCCCAAGGTCAGCCCACTAGCAAGTGCAGAGCTGATAACTAGCAAGTACAGTAGGAGATAACTATTATTAGTTATCTATATTAGGAGCCCCTGGGCTCCTGACCCCCAGTGCTCTCTGCACGCTAACCCTGTAGCCAAAAGAGTGTGGACTTTGGGTTTACGGAATCTGGATTCTAACCTGGCTGTACTTTTTGCCAGCGGTGTGACCTTGAGCAAGGCATTTACCTTGGTAAAACTTCAGTTTCCACATCTGAAAAGTGAAGTGAGAAAGAGGATTTCAAGAAATTCAGGAGAGTGGGAGAAGTGGGTTCAAGGAGTAGGTGGCTTGAGTGGGAGCTCTAAAGGCAGGGAGGGGTTGGATCTGCAGGCCTTGTAAGACACATAGAAAAGTTTGAACTTTATCCTAGGGCAGTGTGGAGCTATAGAATACTGGGGAGCCAGGGGGTCATATTTGAACTGAGAAACTCGATATTCACTGCTGTGTGGGAGTTGGTGAGGGACAGCACAGCCCTGTGCCAGGTCGCATGGCTGGGTGAGTGTAGAGCAGGCTAGGTTTCAGCCCCTAGTTTCCCTCTTGAACTGGTGTCCTTGTCCAGTCCAGAAAGTAACCCACACGACTATATGTGACACATCTGTTTCTATTAGAAGCATTTGCTCAGACATCACCTCAAACCAAGGCAGATCTTCCCCTAAGAGGGGTTCTGTGCCAGCTGTGAAGGCGCTGACCTTGCTCCACCTTGTCATACGTGTTATCCTCACCTCACCCCTAGGAGATGGAGGGATTGTCTCCACTCTGTTCATGAACAGACACAGAAGGTCAAGTCGCAGATCAAAAGCCACAGTAAGGGACCAGGTGGGGACTCTGACTGGTTCCTCTGAACCTCAAGTTTCTGTTCTTTCTCCCGTCCTCCTCTGCCCTCCCCCCATCCTTCCATCCATGTGCCTCACATGTTCCTCAGCACTTCCTCACTGAACATAGAATCATCCTATGACCCCTCAAATAAATACTTTACATTAATGTTCATAGCAGCATCATTCACAATAGCCAAAGGTGGAAAGAGCCTGAGTGTCCATCAGTGGATGAGTGGATAAACAAAATATGGTCTATCCATACAAGGGAATATTATGCAATCACAAAAAGGAATGAATAAGATAAATAGTGTTTGATAGCACAACAGGGTGACTACAGTTAACTATAATTAATTGTACATTCAAAAATAAAGGATTCCTTTCAAATGCTGAGAAAAGAAAATATCAAAGGAGAAAAAAATAACAAAATATAATTGGATTGTTTGTAACACAAAGAAAGGAGAAATGCTTGAGGTAATGGATACCCCATTTACCCTGATGTGATTATTATCCATTGTATGCCTGTGTCAAAATATCTCATGTACCCAGTAAATATACACACCTACTCCGTACCCACAAAAATAAAAAATAAAATAAATGAAATCCTGACATGCTGCAACGTGGATGAACCTTGAAAACATTATGCTAAGTGACATAAGCTGGGCATAAAAGGAGAAATATTGAATGATTCCACTTATATGAAGTGCCCAGAATGAAAAACTCATAGAGACAAAAAGTGGAACCAGGCTACTAGGGGCTGATGGGTTGGGAGGGAATGAGGGATGATTACTTCATAGGTACAGAGTTTCAGCATGGGATGACGGAAACATTCTGGAAATAGATAGTGGTGATGTTTGCACAGTATTGTGAATATACTTACTGCCAGTGAATTGTACACTTAAAATGGTTAAAGTGGCAAATTTTATATTACGTATATTTTGCCACAATAAAAGAAATTTAATTAAAAGATGGGCTTCAGACCACACTATGTAATGACTTTTTTTAGAAAAGAGTCTTCTAACTGGGGCCATGGGCTTCTCCAGAGCAAGACCATCTTGTTTTGTCTCCATCTGTGGGAATCCTGGTGGCTTTCAAGCGAACCTCCTCCCCTAGATTTGCCTTATATTAGGGTGGGGAATGATTCACTGAGTGTCAGCTCTGTCCCCCTATTACCCTGGAAACTGGATTTCTTCCTTGTGGTTCAGCAGACCTGGAGCAACCAGCTTCATGGTCTGAGTGTAAATAATGCCTTTTCTAGCAATGGTCGAAAGAGCAGGGTTTAAGCCCCTACATGCTCGGATTTCCTAGGAGCCTCGTCTCTGTCTCAGACTCCCTTCTCCCAAATGTCCAGGCATTTCCCAGCTTCACACAGGGTCAGTTTAGTCTGTTCCCAGAGCTGAAACAAAGTGGCAGCTGCCTGAGGCCAGAGGATGCGTCACTGGTCTGGAAGCTGCAACACCAATGGGACCTGCCAAGTCAGGGACAGCTGGAGTCTAGGGTGGGTGCTCACAAAGATGCCTTGTCGCCTGCAGCTGCTGGTCCTGGAGGGTGACATCTCTCTGATCAGGTCTGGAATGGGTGGAACAGGGACCCTGGTGGCTGCTCTCTGCACCAGTATACATTCCAGTGCAGGATTTGGGGATCCTCAGAGGGTGAACACAAATAATGCTGAGATCCCACTTTTTTTTTTTTTGTGGCGGAGTCTTGCTCTATTACCCAGGCTGGAGTGCAGTGGTGTGATCTTGGCTCACTGCAAACTCTGTCTCCTGGGTTCATGCCATTCTCCTGCCTCAGCCTCCCTAGTAGCTGGGGCTACAGGTGCCCACCACCACGCCCAGCTAATTTTATTTTTGTATTTTAGTAGAGACAGGGTTTCACTGTGTTAGCTAGGATGGTCTTGATCTCCTGACCTCGTGATCTGCCTGCCTCTGCCTTCCAAAGTGCTGGGATTACAGGCGTGAGCCACCACGCCCGGCTCGAGATCCCACTCTTAATGCCCCACCTGGTCAAGGAGTTCTAAGTGCCAATTGGGTAAACCATTCAAGGCAAATTTGTTCGAAAGAGAGGGCGGAAAGGATTTTTTGGCTCTCACCAATAGCTAATTCAGGGGCTGGTTTCCACATTGTGGAACCAGGAGTCAAGTGAAGTCATCAGATTCTATCTTTCTCCTCTTGGCTTTTGTGGTCTCCCGTTGGCTTTATCCTTCATACAAGTCTTTTCTGTGGAGGAGGCAAGCTAGTGACTGGTGGTTTCAGACTCATATTCTCTCAATTTAGCAATAACAATTGAGGTTATTTTTCCCTGTCACCTCTGGCAGAAAAGTCCCAGGGCAGCCTCTTACTGCCTCACCAGGATCACCCATGCCTCCCTGAATTAATCATTGTAGTTTCCTTCAGAGAGTACTCTGGTTGGACCTGGCACTGGACCTTTACCAACGGAAGGTGGGGTTGCATGATTGACAGGTCCCTCAGGACCACCAGAATTGAGGGAGCCATGTCAAAGGAAAAGTGGCTGCATTACCAGAGGAGGGAGTCTTTGGTGGGCCCCAAAACCTTTGGGAACTTGAATCCATAGTCAAGGGCTGAGCTCCCAGTGGGGCTCTTTTGTGTAGATGCATTCTGAGGGCTCCTTTCCCAGAGTGTGGGGCTCTCCCAGAGAAGCCAGCTTGGGCCAGGTTCTGGGGTCTACAGCCACACAAACCCAGACCTCTCATTTCTCTTGAGACCACTTTGTTTTTGTTCCAGCACACAAGAAGCCCTTCCTTCTCTGGCTGGACTCATCGAGTCTGGACTCATCTCTTGTCTTACACACGGGCAGTTGTTTTAAGGAAAAGTCCCTGGTTGGACTTGCAGATTGGACACAGCCCTGGACATACTACAGGTGCTCAGCAAAGACTTGCCTCATCTGTTTACCCTCCAGGTCATGCGCCTTCCTAACTCTACACCCTGTTGCATTGCAGGCATGGCCTCCGGAAAAGTCAAACATGGCGAAAGGAAGCGTGGCCCAGAGCTGGCACGCCACAGGCAAGTGCGTGCATGAGTGAGTGAGTGAATGATTGCTTGGGTGGATGGCCGACAGTGCTAAACTTCAGAAGGAGATGAAAAAATAAGACACTATACCCAACAGGGTTTGGCAAAAGGCGTTTCTGGCCAGCTCAAGCCCGGGATCTATCACATCCCAAATCAATTTTCAGACTTAGAACAAAAATGCATATCTATCCCCCTCCCGTTCCCTCTGCCTCCCCTCCCAAAAGAACGCGTCTGCGGGGACAGATGGCCCTGTGTCAGCGTCCCTGTGTGATATTGATGTGAACAGCGAGGGAAGGCGATGTGTCTCATGGCTGTAAAAATAGACGTGCATTAGGAATGCATGAAGTCAGACTCCTCCTCCGGCCACGCCAGGCGTGCTATTCTAAATCCAGTGCTCATGGGCTTGGTATCCAACCACCCGGCAAGGCAAAGCAGTGGTCTGGAACTTGACATTTAAAGGGTTTGAAAGAAACAGAAAGAGGCACCAAGATTTCTTTTTTTAAGTCAGTCTGGCTATTTCTGAATGGGGCATGCCAATGAAACTGGAGACCAAATCCACTGCATTTTTGAACCATAGCATCTGAGAGATGGAGGGGGCTGTAGGAGCTGTTTGGTCTGGTCTCCCTCCCAATGCAGGGATTCCTTCCACAGAGCCTCTGATGGTTGTCTAGTTTCTGCTTGGATACCTCAAGTGATGGGGTACTCTGTACCTCGAGGGGCACAGTTTCATTGTTGGGTGTTGTTGGATGCCGCTGGCTGCTACCGCAAAGTGCTTTTAGGAAAAGATTGAGTTGATGTCTAATTTCTCTGAAATATTCCTCCACTGACCCTGGGGTTTAGGACCATTTTATACTCTCGAAATTTATATCCATTGCTATTTGCTGGGCTCCTTCTATGTGCTCAGCCCTGCATAAGGAGCTGTGGGGGATAAAAGAGAAAACATCATTTCCAAAAGCCAGCTAACACCGATCTGGGGAGATAATGAACATGTGCAGGGTAATGAGATAGGGCATGGCGACAGGATCTTATTAAATTTGACATCGTGTGATACTGCCTGTTTCCTTCCCAGTGAAAATCAGTGGCAATTTTTGCCACCCCCATATTGGTTAATGAGAACTACATTTTAGCAATGGCTCTGGCTGTGGGCTTGGAATGACCTTGGCTTATTTTAACTTGCTCCAGACCCAGCCAGCCCCTCACTGCATCCTGTGGAGTGATCACTCACAAGAATCTCTCACTGTCCCTCTCCTCCTGCGAACACTATCGTCACCGTCAGCAGCTTGGGGTCCAGGCTCCCTTGTAGCTTGCCACTACATTGCTCCCTTTGGGCTCTGTGTTCTACTCAACACGCCCCTTGAGCTAGCTCTAGCCATGCACTTGCACCCACAGATGCCTTCTGTTTCCCCTGTGCCTCTCTTTCTTTCCACATGTCCAAGTTCCATTGCCTCTTTGAAGCCAGTGGCAATTTGCCTTCTCTGTGTTCTCTGCATCTAGGTGTAAATTATTTGCTTATTTCCCAATGGCTGCAGTTTTCTCTATAGCAAAACTACTGGCCACCCCTTGAACCCTCTCTCTCTTGGCTTTTAAAGCTCACAGCCCCATATGACCAAATAATAATAATAATAATGATGGGCTTGGTGTCGCAAGACTTGGGTTCAAATCACAACTCTGCCTCTTACTAGCTGTGCTCTCAGGCACATCATGGACTCGCACTGGTCCTCAGTGTTCACACTTGCATTGTGGGATGAATTCCACTCCCCTCTTTGGGTTGCTGATGAATCAAGACAATGAATGTAGCAAGTCTTTACCAAATACACACTGCCTTATAGGTAGTGGTTATTATCATTGTCCTGCCTTCTTTTAAAAGAGAAGGAAGCTGGGCTTAGGCCCTTTTAATGTCCTTGGAATGTATATCAGCGAGTATTTTCGGGGCACTTGCTGTTTGTATAGCCTTGTTTGATGCCCTTAGGGGGTTAAATGCAAAGGCATGGTTTCCAGCCAGGGAGCTCACACTCTGGAGAGATAATGAACACATGTGGAGAAATGAGCCTGTGGGATTGGACAGGGTGTTATTAAACTTGACATTGTGTGATCCTGCCTGAAAGTAGCGTAGGGTTCTGGGAGGTGGTTGCGGACAACAAGGGTGACTGGGGTGGGCTTCCTGGAAGGGGTATCCTGGAGCCAGAGCATGAAGGGTGGGCGGGTAACCTCTGGGAAGGTGGAGAGGAAGTAGGAGGGCAGTCGGCAGGGAGATTTCTCTGAAGAATGCAGCCCACCCTGCCTGCAGTTGGATGAGAGAGAGGGACTCCTCTTCAGTCAGGTGCTGTGCTGGGTGCTTATTTGCATCTCACAACTCTGAAATCAAAGCTAGAGAGCTGCTTATAGACAGTTCCTCGTTTACAGATGAGAAAACTGCAGCTAAGGGAGCTTTAGTGACTTGTCCAAGGCCCCACACCTAAGAGGGGATGGAGTGGAGGTTTTCCATCAGGTGAGCAGCAACTCAGAAAGTCTGTTAGACCCTTATAAGAGGAAAGGCCAACTCTCAGCCCCTGTCCCCGGTCAGCCCTGAAACCATCTTTACAAGCATTACGACAGTGAGAAAAATCTGACATGGAAAAATTATGACAGTGAAAGAAATCTGACTTAACCAACACCATCTTGCTTTTAACCTCCAAGCTGCCCTTGTTCATTCCTGGGCTGGGCATAGGCTGGGTGAAATATAGAAGGAATTTAGTTTGTAGTTTAACTTTGAAACAAAGACGGTAACAGCCTCTTCCTGAAATAAACCTCCTCCTTGCCTGGGAACCAGATCGCCTTTGTAAAACTAACAAATGAACCGCAAGATCAGAAATTACAGCTCAGAAGTCATGCAGCCAGAGGCCACAAGATTCCTAACCTCCCCACTTGCTCCTGTGGATAACATCACTACTGTAAAACCCGAGATCGGTGTTCTAGATATTTTTCAACCCTGCATTCTAATGAACCAGCTGGCACCACCCAGATCGGTAAACTGGCTCAACTGGTTCTGTGATCCCACTCAGGAACTGAAGGCAGGGGGAAGAACTTGCTTCAACCCCCTATGACTTTCTCCCAACCCAACCAATCGTTGTTCCATACTTCTTGGCTCTTTGCCCCCCAAATTATCCTTAAAAAACCCTCGTTTCTGAATTTTTCAGGGAGACTGATCTAAGTAATAAAACTCCAGTCTCCTGTTTAGCTGGCCCTGTGTTTATTAAATTCTTTCTCTATTGCAATAACACTGTCTTAGTAAATTGGCTGTATCTTGTGCCATGGGCAAGAAAAAGCCACTGGGCCATTGCAGCCTTGTGACTGTATGTGCCTCGACCCGACTGACCCCAACAGGGCTGGGAACCTGACCTAGCAGCATCAATCTACAGAGTGACCAGTAACTTAGTGTGTGGCTTGGTGTGAGAAGATGGGCCAAGCAGATTCAGGCTCTTGGGAATTGGAATTAAGAAACCCAGAGAGAATAAGGCAGGTAGAGTCAGAGACAGATTCTGAAATGATATCTGTGGGTAGAGGCAAGGCTACAGTTGGCCTTTTGCAGGCTGAAGCTGGGAGACCACAGAAATCATAAAGAAGCAGGAAGTGGCTCTCAGGCCTTGAGAAGAGAAGGCAAGTGGGGAAGCACTGGTGGAGATAGATCAGGGACAATATGCAGAGAGGCTGTGAAGGAGAATGACCATGCAGCCATGCGAACAGACTGGGTTCTTGGGGTCCCTCCGACCACAACTAGTTATGATCTCCATCCACAAATGAGCTCCCTCCCATTTCCTGCCACCTTTCCTGAGGGGGAAAGGTTTATGGTTCCAAGTGCCTAACCATAAACCCTCTCGCGCCTCTGTTCTGTCTCAGGAAGAGGACTGGATATACACTTGTTATTCTTTTGGGAGGCATGGTAGTCAAACAATAGGACCAAGGAGTGATTGCAGAGTCAGATGTCTTCTCCAGCCACAGCACACACGTCCCACCCTAGCTGAGGCAGAACTGTGGGCTGGCCTAGCTGTGAGCCTTGTGGGACTATGAGAAGCTTCCAGCTTAGGACCCAGAGTCTCAGAGGCCCCGGGAGAGAGGAGGAGACTGGAGAGGCTAGCAGGCACAGTGACTTGATCCAAGAAGGTCCCTGTGAGGGGTGCAGGGGTAGAAATGAGTCAAAGGGCCCAGGTGGTGGAGAGGAGGTGCAGAGCATTGAGGGCCCTTGGGCACAGAGCATCCCAGCTCTGCCTGTCACTCACCTTTGCCAAGGCAGGACCCCACATTTGGTTTTGGTTTCTCATGAAGTGGGAGTGGGTCCCAAGGGCTGAGGCTAGCATCCCCTGGGCCAACCAAGAGTATGCATGGGTAAGTGGGGATCAGAAAGGAGGAACGAGTAAGGATGCCATTCTCCTAATCCCCAGCAAGTGAATTTAGCCCCCACAGGCTCATCCATCTCCTGTCACACATTTAACACTTACATTAAACACACATTCCTTCTCTTTCTGCAGAAGTATATTGGTGGCAGGAGTGTGGGTTTGAGGCCAGGCCTGTGCTGACTGCCAGCCTGGCCACTTTCTTGCAGGAGGGCCTAGGGAAAATGTTGTGAGTGTCCTTATCTGTAAAACAAGATCACCACACATCACTTAGGACTGCGAGAGGACTAAAGGACATAATGCACGCCTGGTACACAGTAGAAGCTTAGCCAATGGAAGCTGAGCCAGGAGCAAAGCCACCTCCCCTCCCTCCTTCCTTCTGTAGCTTTAGCCCTAGGTTTGGAAGGGTCTGTTTGAGGAGATGAAGTAGACGCCGCCGTTGGCTTTTACACCGTCCTTGATGAGAAGCCAGTGATGAGGAACTGACTTTACCTGGGAGAGCCCTAGACAGGGCCCCTCTGTTCTCATTATTCTACGCCCCCGGTCATCTGACCACCTGGGCCTTCCCACCAAGGTGAAAAAGCCTGAGGGATTTTTCACCCAACCTTTTTCTGGAAGGTTTTGTTTGCAATACAGACTTTACAGACAGACTTTACAGTTCTGGGACCATTGACTCAAAAGAGTCCCAGAGGGTGGATATGAATCAATTTTGCCTTCACCCTGCCTTTTCTTCTTCCTTCTCTTCCTCATTTTAAGAGAAAGGCTCTTTATTGGTGGCAATTCATATAGGTCAATGAACCAGACTCCTAACCTCCCTGTGTGGACTCTGCCTCCCTTGCTTGAGCTGAGAGCTTTCATGCCAGAAGCAGTGGCTGGAAGTTGTACTCCTAGGAGCTGTAAGCCACGGGTAGGCTGAGTGGCAGGTTCATCCTACAGGTCAGAAAGCAGCCTGCAGAGTTCAAAGGGGAGGGGCAGGGTGCTTGCTGGTGCTAACTGGATTTGATATCCTGAGAAAAGTTATATTTTGGATCCAGCATTCTCTGATTTGTCCTCCTCTAGCTTCCCCAAGGGTCATACAAATATTGGGAGACTCACAAGCATTGTCCCCCACTGGTGAACACCAGGAACAAGTGGGCAGCGGGGGCTGCAGAGTGTTTCTAGAGAAGGAGCTTAGGGGTGGCCCCTGCCTGGGTGGCACAGTGAGCGCACTGTACTCCTAGGTAGATTGGATATTGACTTGGAGAGGTCTTGGAGAAAGGCTGAAGGTGATCGACAGCCTAAATCTCTGAAGCCGTCTCCTGATGCAACCTCTGACCCAGCAACCTCTGGGTCTTGCTGTTATCAGCTCCATCAGTTTTACTGGGTGAGTAATTCATTTACCTGCTGTTATTGCCAGGGTGTCATCCTTTTCCTAGTTCCTGGTGGAGTTGGAGATATGCTATCAGGAGTCCTTTTAGAAAGTGCCTTGTCTCCTATCCCATCTTTATAGCCCTGCATCTTACATCTCCAGTGACCTTGGCCCACAGCCTGTTAAGGGGATTGGTGCTGAAGGCTGCTAAGCTCACCTTGAGAGCCCGTGATAGCAAAGGCTGGGGTGATGCTCAGAGCCTCCTTTGTTCTTTTATTTGCCCAGCCCTGAGCAAACAAGCCTCAATAAACTAAATGGCATTTGGATATTGAAAATGCAAAGAGAAAGTGTCTGGAAGAACAATAAAGGAGTTAGAGCAGAGGTTGCGTGCAGGAGGAGATTACATTGTCTAATTCCCCTCAAAGGCACCATGGTTTTCCAAACAAGAAGTGTTTATCTGAAGCCTGGGTGAGAGCCCAATCAGAGTTTTGCTCTAACAGCATCAACCTTATTTGACTGGATGCTGACTCAGAAGCTGTGATTTTGCAGGCAGGACATGTGCGCACAGCTTAGCTAGGCCCCAGGAATGATACAAAATGATGCCAGGTCGCAGAAGCCCTTGGCCTCAATGGGGAGGAAAAATGGATAAGAACAAAGCAACTGGGGGACCATAAAGGCCTGAACCAAGAGGCAATGGCTCCATATGCTTCGCTACCTCTTCCAGGAAGCTTCTGGCCTCTCCTGGAAATCAATTACTTCTTTCTTCCCTGTGAATCCACAGCACTTGGCTAGCACTTCCATTATTGCACAGAATTAAGTTTCTATCTTTGCATAGTGAATTATTTATATTTTTGTTTCTCTCATTAGACCAGGGGGTCTGCAAACCATGGCCCAAGTAGCTTTTGTAAATAAAGTTTTATTGGAACATGGCCACACTTATTTGTTGATACGTTGTCTGTGGCTGAATTTGTGCTTGAAAGGCCGAGTCGGGTTATTATTGCAACAGAGATGGCCTGCAAAACTGAAGTATTTACCATCTGGTCCTTTACCAAAAAAGGTGTGTTGACCTCTGATTAGACCATGGGCTGGTTGAGAGCAGGGACTGGTCTTACTCATATTTCAATCCCTAGGCACAGTGCTGCGCACAAGATGGACTTCCATAAATGCTTAATTAAGGAAAGAAGTGTCCGAGCTGGAGAGAATGAAGAGCATCAAGGGGAAACAGTTAAATTACTTAAGAGCAAGAGCCAGTTTTCCTAGGACTTTAAAAGCCTTCATTTACATATACAGAGTTGATAAGCTAATTACACAACAATCTTGTCCTAACCGTTAAATCAGCCCCCTAAGGTCTTGTTAGATAACACCTTGTTAATCTAGTTCAAGGAAACCTGCTGTTTCTCGAAAATAATAAAAGCTCAATTTCTGCAATCCAAACTCGACTCCCCCAACCACTCCAATCTCTCTTTAGTCTGAATTAGATATTAAATTGACATTTCCACTGAATTGGAAACGACCATGAAAATAATCAGTATCGCACTATAAGTATGGAATTTCTCGAACTGTAGAGGCTGGCTGAGTGCAACCCTATTTTATCCATCCCACACTGTAGGCCTGGTCCTCAGGGCTCACATGCTTTCCCAGGGCCTAGGAAAATGATCGTGACATGGAAATTTAAAAAGTTTTGCCTCCAAAATTAACATTCCTTGCAACTGAGCAAAACCAATATGAAAGAATGTTTAATTACGAGTCTACTAAGCAAATGACATTATGCCAGCTCCAACTCAACTCCTACAGTTATTTATAAATTAGATTAAATGGGGAATGTGGGTGCATGTTAAGATGTTAGGCATGACATAAGGATGGTGCCTCCAGATGTGAAGATGGATGTAGAGGAGGATGTGCATTTTGTGAGGCCCAAAGGTCACACAATCTTAGGACCTTTCTTTAAGAAAATGGATACAGCACTTGAACCTGGGAGGCGGAGGTTGCAGTGAGCTGAGATTGTACCACTGCACTCCAGTCTGAGCAACAGAGCGAGATTCCCTCTCAAAAAAGAAAAGAAAAGGAAAGAAAATGGGTACAGCAATATCTTACTTCTGCAAATTTTAGCCAAGCACATGACCAGGCGAACACTCTGTATGGGTAATTCCAGAGCTCTGCAACAACCAGGGCAGGTGAGAGGCTCTGAAGTCCAAGATTCCTCAGCCTGATGGTAAATACTCCCTAGGGTGGATGTGTTGTAACATCAATTATGGTAGAACGAGCTTGGAAAGTGCTCTCAACCCAGGCTTGGAGAGTCACACCATTCCCATATTCCCATTCACTCTACCACTCTTTAAAGGTTCTGAGAAAGTCCTCCAGTTCAGAAAGTTAACTTTATTTGACCTAGAGTTTTCAATTTTTTTTTTTTTTTTTTGCTGTAGAGACCCTCTCTGGCTGAACATTTTTGAATATCTCAGAAAGGGCTGGGAAAGGCTGACTTAGTCCCTTCTGCCTTCCCCTGCCCCTGCAATGCTCTTTCATTTTATGGAGAAGGAAACAGCAAGGACTCTGACTTCTCTGTTATCTCAGGGCAGCTGAAATTATTCGTCAACCTCAACCTCAGGTTGCAGACACGGCAGGTCAGAGAGGAGTTTTTCTGCAGAGGGTGGTCAGGGAGGAGAGGGATTAGCTTAGAGGACAGGGCCAGACCTACTTATAAGGGATTTCTAATGTAATGAAACACTTCCTCCAGAAAAAAAAAAAAAAAAAAAAAAAAAACCGCACCTTTCTCTTTTCAGAATTTTAAAAGAATGGGGCATTTTGCTTCAGATGAGGGCAAAAGTGGCTTGATGTATGGATTCCTGTGTCTCACTTTCTGTTGCTTTCTTCTTTAAGAGTTTAGCCTAAGACTGGAAACATCATTTTCAGGTCCCTGTGCAAAATGGAAATGCTGGGGCTCCCTGTTCCAGAATTATTCAGAATTTCAAGAGAGCATTCATCCAAGTGGGGGGTGGTGCCCTTCGGAGCTCAGGCCCTGAATAACTAGCTGCACAGGTTGCGTGCCCATGAAGCCAGTCCTGGTTAGTGCGTATTCATGTTTATTTATTTCAAAGTTCAAAGTTCTGAAGATATTTAGAGTCTGTATGGAAGGCCCAGTGGCGTAAGAGATTTTAACATAATGAGCCAGATCTGGGCACCAGTGTGGAGATGCATTTTTATAGGGTGAATCATTAATTGGGCATTCTAAGAGTCACTCAGCCTTTTCAATGATTCATCAGCCATGCTGATGCTGTTGTGTGGTTCATATTATTGTTGTAATTAACTGACGCTTGTCAAATGTAAACCTGGATCTAACCTGGGTGTTTTCAAAAACAACACTAGTTACTGTGTATCCAGGTAGAGGGGTCAGCATACTGTAACTCTCTGTTTTCCTGACTTGTAATAATTAACCCCTTCTCTCAGGGGACTCAGTCTCATTGTCTTTCCTGTAAACAGTTGGTAACTGTGAGTGGAGCTCTGGAGTGAGAAAGGGGGTACTGCTTTTCCTGCATCAAGAGCCTGCGTGTTCAGAAGCAGCAGTGTGGCGTGGGAGCTTTTACAGCAGCAGAGTCAGGGGTCAGTTCTTTCACTGCCTGGTAACTTGGGCTTTCCAAGGGAAAGGGAGGTGGTCACTGCAGGTGAGACAAAGAAAGTGCTTGGTAAGGGATTTCTGGGATCCTCGAGTCCAGAGTGGATTAGATGGGATTAGAGACCCACTCTAAGTTGTTACTACCTGCATCTTAATCCACTCCAGAGCTGAGGCTCCCTGATCCCTCTAACCAGGTGCATGCTCAATGGGCTTCCAGCTTCCAAGCCTTCTACCTGTGGAATGCTTGGTCCAATGTCTGGGGCACCCACTCTTACTCCAAACTCCTCCAGATCTGCAGAGTGGCCTAGCATATTCTCTTCTGGAAAGGAGGTCTTTGTCTAACAGAAGTGAGTCTGTAACCCTAGGCCAATTGAAGAAAGGGGTGTGGTGTGCATGTGACCTGTTTTCTTGCCTCCAGGGCAGGTCAAGGCATCCTTCCTTGACCCTTAAAAACAACAGTGGTTGGCCGTGCATGGTAGCTCACACCTGTAATCCCAGGACTCTGGGAGGCCGACGCGGGCAGATCATGAGATCAGGAGATCGAGACCATCCTGGCTAACACAGTGAAACCCCGCCTCTACTAAAAATACAAAAAATTAGCTGGGCATGGTGGTGGGCACTTGTAGTCCCAGCTACTCAAGAGGCTGAGGCTGGAGAATGGCGTGAACCCGGGAGGCAGAGCTTCCAGTGAGCCGAGATTGCGCCACTGCACTCCAGCCTAGGCGACAGAGTGAGACTCCATCTCAAAAAAAAAAAAAAAAACCAGTAGTGGTTTTAACAAGTTTTTCCCCTTTTGCTTTTAACTTTTTCTTGGTTCATAGTCTGCATGCTACTGTCCCATGGAGCCAGGAAGAGAGCAGGAGCGGGGGAAAGCTGGGGTCTGATGGGGGCTGGGAACCTTGTAGCCTCTGCCTGAGTTCTGTGGGACCACGTCAGGGCAGGGATGGGAGTTCCCTGGGCCCGGAAGCAGGTTGGCTGTGGCTCAACACTCACCAAATGCACCCAACCTTGGCTAAGACTTCTCCTTATAGGGGGATCATCAATACCACGTCTTCCAGGCCCATTTTGCTTACTTAACCAGATGTTAGGCCACGCAGATTGGAGAAATATAGTTATCTCTATTTAACACATCATAAATTGCCATCATAAATTATCCCAGTGTTTGTATGCCCTTGTTCCCAAAGCAAAGGGTTCTGAAACAACCTTAGTTGAGATAGACGTTTCCAGTGTGGGCAGGTATATCAGTAGGTTGAGAGGAAGCATGCCAACGAAGGTGTAATTTACTTATTTGTTTTTAATTGCTGTAGAGAAACCCTAATTCATAACTGTTTGCTGGAGATGAATTGGGTCCCCCATCTGCTCCACTTCTAAGGCAAGCTTAAACTTCTCCTTGATAACCTGTCAGTGGTTTTGCCTTCAAAGACCCAGCCTTATCAGCTCATTTTCTTATTGCCACAAAAAAACCTGTGCCACCACTGACCTCCTATGTGACCTGGGGCAAGTCCTTTCCTTACACTGGGTGTCCACTGCTCCATCTATAAGCAGAAGGTAGTAGACCAGCCCATCTCTATGCTGGAGAACTTTGTCTTCAAACCCCACAGCCTTCTCTTCAAGCTGAGGGCAGGGCTGCTGGTTGATGCAGGAGGAGGCAGCCTTAAAGAGGTCCCTCTGGTGAGGAAGCCCATCTGAGCGACTCTCACAGGCCACACACTTGAAACCAAGTGTGTGTCTCCACTTACATGGTAAAATTTTGGTGCTGATGAAGGCTCTGATGGTAGGTTTTCTAGGGAAGGCTGGTGGGTTTCCTCATTGGGAGCAAGGCATCCTCTGCAGTCACATATTGGCAATGACAGCTCCTTCTCACTAGGGTCTGTCCTCCCCACATCATAGAAATAACCATAAAAGTCTCTATTATTTAATGAGGGCTTATCATGGGTGAGGTGCTGCACTGAGGGGCCGTCCCTCCAGGGGTATTATTTTCATTTCACAAGCAGAAGTGTTGTTGAAGTTTAGGGAAGTTAGGTAACTTGCCTAATACACTGAGTGGCAGAGTTGGGATTCTACCCCAGGCACTGAGCTCTGAAGCCTGAGCTCTTGATGACTTTGCCTATATCCTTCCATAAATGTAATCTTTAAGCTGTGGCTGTTCCCTGTTAAGCCCCTGTTTAAAAGTCCATCAAAATAGATGGCTCCTTCTCTGAGTCATAGCCTTCTCTGATTCTTCTTATCATCATGAGACCAGATACCGAGAGGCAGAGATGGCCAAAAGGTTTTAAGTTCCCTCTGTTCTCTTGTAAAATGCAGTGTCCAGTAATATCCTGGTGTTACTCACACTGCTATGGCCTCTAGTTGAAGATAGGAGTGCCGTGGGTTTTTTCTTGGCAAGAAATTGTGGACCAGAGGTGACATTCAATCACAGTCCTCTGGTCTCATTTGGGACACAGAGGGCAAGTCTTTTTTTTAACCCTATTATTTTACAAAAATATTAAAAGGCAAGCAACTGGGCATGGTGGCTTATGCTATAATCCCATCGTTTATGGGAGGCCGAGGTGGGGGATCACTTATGGCCAGGAATTCGAGATCAGCCTGGACAACACGGTGAGACTCTGTCTCTACAATAGTAATAATAATAATAGTAATAATAATAATTAGTCGAGTGTGGTAGGGCACACCTGCAGTCTCAGCTACTTGAGAGACTGAGGCAGGAGGATTGCTTAAACCCAGGAGCTTGAAGCTGCAGTGAGTTATGATCATGCCACTGCACTCCAGCCTGGGTGACAGAGCAAGATTCCATCAGACTGGGTAACAGAGTGAGACCCTCTCTCAAAATAACAGCAAGTAAGCAATCATGGTTTTTTGACTTTTCAAGGAATTTGCAAACAACATATGTTCCCTTCACCCATCTAGCTTTTGGGGAAGGACACCCAAATTCCAACAGTCACCTACCTAGAAAAATAGATAACCACAGCCACGGTCCATTCCATTGCAACTTGGTGATGTCAGAAGGTCTCAGGCTCAGGAGGGGCACCCCCCAGGACCTCTCAGCAAATATCCCGATTCCTTAAACTGGTTCAGTGTTTTCTGTCTGCAGCGTGTACTCCCACCTTGGAGTGGGCTTGTCTGGCTTGACCCTGAATATGCGTAGCAGGGACTGCACCCCTCAGTTCATAGATACAGAGGTTGAAGGTGAGGGAGGTAAAGACAGAAGGGGCAGCCAGTCAGAGCCAGCAGCTGCAGCCCAGATTTCTTGGCTCTGATTCCAGGATTCTTTCCACTCCACCGGCTTCGTGTATGGACAACTCAGGGGTCAGAGTAAGCACCTTTATTTCTGAATTTTCTTATTCTCTCCTGTAGCCTTATGACCAGTGATCAGAAGATTTATCTCTTCCTAGCTTGGGACTTGCACCCAGCAAGTTTCCATGCGAGGCAGCTGCCTTTAAGAAGAACAGAAGAGTCCCAGCTGGGCTTATGGGGAATGAAATCAGTCGCAAGCCCCGATCTCTCTGAAAAGTTGTTATTAAATTCTGTGCCTGGCCCTGACCTGGATTTAAAGATTTGCAAGAAGACAAATTCCAAACAGATGCCCATTAGGGCCCTGACAGCCGCAGCTTAAAGATAACATTTACATTCTGCCGGGGTTTGTATCTCTCTGTTCCCTACTCGGCCCCTCTCTTTCCTCCAGTGGGATCAATATCTCGGTTGAGGTTACGTGGAGGTGGCCACATTCTTTTAAGCTATTTGCTCAGTGCTTGGTTTGCTCTGCTAACATGCTGGGCACTTCTTCCAACAGCCCTGTTTGCCCAGCATTAGGGCTGTTTGCCGAAACACCTAGGCCAATCCGAGGGGGCTCAGCTTTCTAAACAGTTGGTCCCCGAATCTGTCAATCAATAACACCAATTGGGTTCCTGATACGAACAGCAAGTGTGGCCAAGTCCAATATTTGCACAAACACTGCCCCCTCCCCCTGCACCTGACTGTCCCCCAGCTTGCCTAAAAGGACGATCACCAGACGCACAGGCTGCTGGGAAGATACAATGTTGGCAAACAGGGAGCTGGTTCCAGGAAAGAAGGGCACATGAGCAAACATGATGGCCCCTTTATGAGAGGTAATTTACTGAAATGCACAGCGATTACCTGCTCATCCAGCCCTGGTGTAATTAAAAATGGCAGGCTAGGGGCTCTGTTTCCCCCGGCGCTGGCAGAGAAGCCTGGGTTTCGACTTGTGAAGCTTGAGGTTGGATGTGGGAATTGGCTTGGAGTCATAGGCGATGAGAGGGACATTAGGATATTATCAAGCCCGTGAACCCAACTCCCGAGAAGGACACAGCAGAGCGAGAGAAAAGGTACCTTCAAAAGAGGCTGGTGTTCAGTGGGTACAGGCTTTTCTTTTGGGGTGAGGAAAAAAATGTTTTAGAACTTGTGAGAGGTGTTGGTTGTGCAACATCGTGAATGGATTAAATGCCACCGAATCGTTCTCTTTAAAATGGTTAATTTTATGTTGTGTGAATTTCATCGAAAAAAAATAAAAAGGGTGAATCCCAATGAACTCAGGTCATTTACATTTCAGAAGCTCTAATGCCTAACTCAGGGTTTGGCTCAGAGTAAATGCTTAATAAATGTTTATTGAAAGAACAACCTAACATTTGCACAGTCAACAAAGCTCTTTGTTATACATTAGCTCATTTCATTTTTAAAGAACCCTCTGAGGTGGGCAGGGGTAAGCATTCTCGTGTTGTAAAGGGGAAGCTAAGGCTTTGAGAGGAGTGTGGTTTGCACAATGTCACGTAGCTAGTGACAGCAGTGCCAGAATTCAAACCCAAAAGTCTTTGACTCCAAAGTCTGTGCTTGTAAAGCAATACTATTTTGTCTACCTCATGGCTTTCAGGATGGGAAACAAAGCAATAGGGTTTTAAAATATGTTCTCCCCCCTTCTTTATTTTTTAGGGTATTTATTACTAAAAGTGTTTTAAAACTGGACCATTGAGTAAAGTCACTCCATCTCCTACCATTCCTAGCACAGTGCTTGATAAATATTTGCTGGCTCATTCAGCTGCAGCTGCAGAGACCTACCTGTGGTTGCTGTGGCGACTGTCCGGGCCAAAGCTCAGGCAGCTGGAAGTATCAGTGAAGCCAGAAGATTTCAGCTGTTCAGGGTCTGTGAGGAGGAGTCAAGGTCTGGGATTTGTGTCCTCTGCATAGCAATGGCACTGCAATGGACGAGCCTGGTGCAGGGCTGGGCTGTCTCGCTACTGTCACCTGCCTGTTGAGGGATGATGGTGGTTGTTGAGAGGCTGGATCAGACCCCAGAGGTGGCATGGATGTGACATATTTGTTGGGCTTACACAGTCTTGTATTTTATTTCCATCTCTGTTCCTTCCTTCCATGAGATCTTGGGTGGTGCTTCATCAACCCTGAGTAATCGTTTCTTCATCTGCAAGTTGGAATAAAAAGGCCTACCTCACTGGGCTCATGTGGGTGAGGAGAACTGAAGAGTCTGAGAGCACCAGCATGGTGCTTTGCACGAGCCAGAGGCTACAGAAAACACTGCCCTCCCACACTCCACCTTGGAGAGACTCAGAAGAGAACAAGCTTCGTTTGAAAAAAAGGAAAACAGCTCAGGCAATGGGGTGGCTTAGAGTGAGTACCCTCAATGGGCTTGATCAGACCTCTGGCCAAAGACCCCTTTGGGGATGGGGTGAGGGTTGGTTGTTGCAGGGTAAAGGAAGTTGCTGTCTTTGGGAGGGGTGCCTGGCTGTGAGGTGACCTCTAGTCATATTTGGCATAAGGGGAGAGGAGGGAACGGGGATTGGTAAGGAAGAAGGCTAAGAGACTGCCAAAGGTCTCCCTGTTTTGCCAGGGTTCTGGCTGATGGGAAGCTGGGCCAGGAAGGTAGGGACAGGAGTAATCACCCTCTGATTGCAGGGCACTCTCCTGTGCGCAGACGCCTTCCACTTCTTCCATCTGCTCTGTCTCTCCAAGAACCCCTATGGCCCTCGGCTCAGAGCAGAGCTGAGTGCAGAAATGAAAATCTGTGGCCCTGTGTTCCAAAACGATGAAGAATTTCAAGATGCTGGCAGTGGCAAAATCCTTCTCCAGGAAAATTCTTTCCTTGGCCCAATGTGTAAACACTTGCTGAGGTCCTGTGGAGTTCCATAAATGCTGATGATCTTGATGATGATGATAAGTATATAAGCTTCATGTTAGGACAGTTTTTGTTTTTGTTTTTTCTGAGACAGGGTCTTACTCTGTCACCCAAGCTGGAGTGCAGTGGCCTCCATCATGGCTCACAGCAGCCTCGACCTCCCAGGCTTAAGCAATCCTCTTACCTCAGTCTACCGAGTAGCTGGGACTACAGGTGCATGCCACCATACTTGGCTAATTTTTGTATTTTTTTTATAGAGGCAAGGTTTCACCATGTTGCCCAGGCTGGTCTCAAACTCCTGGGCTCAAGCAATTCTTGCCCGTCCGTCTCCGGAAGTGCTGGGATTACAGGTATAAGCTACCGTTCCTGACCTTAGGACAATTTTATTTGTTTAATTTAATTTAATGTTTTTTAGATTTATTTTTATTTATTTATTTTTATATTATACTTTAAGTTCTAGGGTACATGTGCACAACATGCAGGTTTGTTACATATGTATACATGTGCCATGTTGGTGTGCTGCACCCATTAACTCATCATTTACATTAGGTATATCTCCTAATGCTATCCCTCTCCCCTCCCCCCACCCCACGACAGGTCCCAGTGTGTGATGTTCCCCTTCCTGTGTCCAGGTGTTCTCATTGTTCAATTCCCACCTATGAGTGAGAACATGTGGTGTTTGGTTTTCTGCTTAGGACAATTTTAATACTTACCATTTAATAAACACTTTATTGCACATGGAAGTTACTTTGGGGGAACTCCTAGTTGTAGAGTTGGCTCCTGAAGTAGACTCACTCATAGGCATTTATTTCTAGAATAACATTGTCAGGGTACAGAATTGTACCCTTTAGGTGGGACACAAAACCTAAAATGACATCCTTTTCAGGTGTAATTTGTGTCTGGTATCTGGCATCAAATATTCTTGCATTTAAAAAGTAGATTCAAAATGAACAATGACAGCACAGTGATTGTGAAGATGAAACAAAGTGACTTAAGTTGCCTGACTTGATCATTCTAGGTGGCCGCCAGAGTTTATTTTTGTTTAAAATCTAAAACAATGAAACAGAGTGTGAAATGTGAGGTGTAATATTTGTGTTTCGTAAGTGTGTATTTTAGTTCATGCTTGAATTTTTTACTGAATTCAATAATGCTTTTAAAATTGAAACTTACTTTTTAATTATTTTAAAATGACAGAACAAAATCCAGATCATGGATTTATCAATGTTGTACCATTTGCTAACATTTTGCACTTATTAAATCCTCTCATTGGTCTCTGAATAATTATTTACATAAATTATTGTATTAGAATGTCACCAAAGGATCAAAGTTCAAACTGATAGGTATATTTAAACACAATTAAGTAAATAATTGTGCCTTGTTATCCTGTAGGAACTTGTAGTAGCTTGCAGTGTCTTGCAGTATTGTGAAACCAGCAACTTGTTCACAATTCTTCTGAATTTCTCGGGAAATTTGAAGTGGAGTACCTGTACCAACATGAAATGATACGAATTTAAGTGAAGCTCAACAACAAAAAGCAAAAAGAACCAAAGAGGAAGCAACTGAAACAACATCTGGATGTATTTAAAAATACACAGTGCCTCTAAAATCAGGTGTCATTAATGAAAATTCTCAAGAAATGCCACCGGACATAGCCAATGCACCCATACTATTGTTATTCATTTCCTGCTTTTTACAGAAAACAATTTTGTTGCATGGAAGATTGGTGAGTTATAAAAAGACCTGCCCTGGGAGAATGGCGTGAACCCAGGAGGCGGAGCTTGCAGTGAGCTGAGATCGCGCCACTGCACTCCAGCCTGGGTGACAGAGCGAGACTCCATCTCAAAAAAAAAAAAAAAAAAGAAAAAAAGAAAAAAAAAGACCTGCCCTGGGTGTCAAGCACAGTAGTTACACCGCTGGTTCTGGCCCCTCTGCTTGGGATACAGGGGCAGGGTGCCCTGGTGGTAGGGCCTTGGTCACCAGCCAAGTCAGTTCCCATGGGATCCTCTTTCTGAGCTGATGCCCACTCCCTTGAAGAAGGGACTTCTATTCAGGCCTCTTGTTGCAAGGAGCAGAAACCCACTTAGGCTGGCTCAAGTCAACTCTGTTCAGCTGTTCAGCGTCCTGTTTCACAGACATGTCCCAGCCTCTCTTGGGGTATGACTCGAGGCTGGCAGAGGAGACCCAGGGAATGTCACCAGTCTTTGGGGTTGCCTCAGCTCAAAACAGTCCCTCCTTTCAGCTATTTTTCTTTTTTTTTTTTTTTTGAGATTGGGTCTTGCTCTGTTGCTCAGGCTGGAGTGCAGTGATGTGATCTCGGCTCACTGCAACCTCCACCTCCTAGGCTCAAGCAATCCTCCCACCTCAGACTCCTAAGTAGCTGGGACTACAGGCATGTGCCACCATGCCTGGCTAAGTTTTAAATTTTTTTTTGTAGGGACAGGATTTTGCCATGTTGCCTAGGCTGGTCTCGAACTCCTGAGCTCAAGCGATCCACCTGCCTCAGTCTCCCAAGGTGCTGGGATTACAGGCATGAGCCACCCCGCCCGGCCTCCCTCCTTCCACTTTTAGGTAGCTGTGTTCAGAGTGGGTCATCCAGCAGAGGCAAACAGGTACAAGGTTGCTTCCAAGGCCCTGTGGGAAATTCTTATTAATTCAGTTGACAAATATGTGTTAAGTGCCTTCTTTAAGGACAGACAATGTCAGACCAGACTCAGAGGCTGTCTTCCTGGGGAAGCTATGGCACATGTGAGCATGGCCAGAATTCAAGGAAGGGTGGGAGGAGGGGCTCTAAGAGAGAGGCAGGTGAGTTGTTAGGGGTATGTGAAGAAGGGTGAGAGGACTTTGCTCCAGGGGTCTCCAAGAAGGGCTGGGGGCTTTTGTAGAAACTGAGATGTGCCAGGAGAGAACATCTTCTAAAGAATGGCATGCTTGGCTGGGCACAGTGGCTCACACTTGTAATCCCAGCACTTTGGAAGGCCAGGCAGGTGGATGACTTGAGGCCAGGAGTTTGATACCAGCCTGGCCTAGTATCAAAAACCCCAACTCTACTAAAAATACAAAATTCAGCTGGGCATGGTGGCGCACACCTATAGTCCCAGCTACTTGGGAGGCTGAGGCAGAAGAATTGCTTGAACCTGGGAGGCAGAAGCTTCAGTGAGCTGAGATTGCACCACTGCACTCCAGCTTGGGCGACAGAGCAAGATCCTGTCTTAAAAAAAAAAGAAAAAAAAGACTGGCGTGCTGTGTTTATTTATACCAGCTCTGTGACTTTGAGCAAGTCCCCCCTGCCTTCTGGGACACAGCTGCCTCCTCTGATGAAGCGGGGTGAGAGGGCCAACGGTCTGACATTGACATTATGGGCTGAATGTAATGAGGATAAAGTCAGGCAATCGCAGATTGCCAGCCCCCATCCAGAGTTAAGTGCTTAATAAACAGTGGCTGATGGCATGTTCGCAGGGTCTCCCAGGAACTTCCCCTTCGCTGGTGGTTCTCCGCCCTGACGCAGAGTAGAATCAAGGGCTTAACTCAGACCTTCACTCAGAAAAGGCCTTTCTGCAGGTGCTGAGCTAATTCTGGGGTTCTCTGATGAGTGAACCCAGTCCACACTTGGAATTCCCAGAGGAACAAATACCGTGGCCCTTGCACAACCTTCCTCAAATATACACTGTCTCAGTGGAGCTTTTGAGAGAAGCTGAATAGCTCTTGTAAAATACAAACCGTCATTTTTGTTGCTAATAATAATAATGACAGTAAATTCCTAGGCTCCTGCCTTGGAATCATAGCCTATCTGGCGGCAAATTTCATCATCACCCAAGGACTGGCCCAGCACCAGGAATAATAACTTCAGCATTCCTTATGCCTCAGAGGTTCACTAGGTCCGTGTACGTGCCTTTCTGACTCACCTCTAGATATGGTGGTGCCTCTGCTACAGGAGGACTTGCTCTTTCACTGCCGTTCACGACTATTTCATGTCTCTCAGGCACTTTAGCTGTACACCTAATTTAATCCTCTAGCAACCCTGTGAGGGAAGTCATCTTAGGGATGACTGGGATTGGAACCCGGTTCTGTCTGCGTTCAGAGCCCAAGCTCCTAAGCACAGCCTTTTTGCTGTTTGATGGAAACAGTTCCAGCTCTGGGAGGTGCAGGCCAAGATGAGCATCCTGAAACAGGCTTCTCTGAAAGGAAAGAAAATAAAATAAGGGCCTTGACCTAACTCAATGAAATGTCTTATGCTCAGTCACCACTGAGTGAAAATCTGTTAAAATCTGGTCAGTCCTGTGCTGAATTTGCCTGGAGCACTTTCCAGGTAGAGAGAAACTGGCGAATGAAGAAAATGCATCATGATGATTGCAAAGGAAACACTTAATCTATGGAAGATAATACCTTGTGTTGAGGAATTTGCAAATACTTTCGGAGACATCCTGTTCCACGCCAATAGTGGATGGACTAACTGCAAATTGTTCTTATTTATTCATTAACGCAAGTCCCCCAAGGGCTTGCTATGCAACACTTTATTAGCCTGGACTGAGTAATATATTTTAAAGTAATAAAACTACATTATTTTAAAATTATTTTTTAATGTGGACTTTCCAGCCATTGACTGCCCTCTCTGATAGGTCTGAATTAGTGAGTTTTAATTGTGTGTAAAAGAGCAATAAAATCATCATTATGAAAATGATGGGGTGCCTCCTTCACGGCAGGCACTGTGCTGGGCCTTATCCTACTCAGCCTCACTAAACCCGCCATGTGGGCGCCACATGCCCTCACTGCACAGGCAGAACTCATGCTCTGAGGGATTCAACTCCTTGCTAATGAATGGGGGAGCCAGGACTTAAGCCCAGTCGTGTCAACCTCTGTTGGGGCTCAGAAAATGATACTCCTCAATATGATGCTTTGACATGCTGGACTAAAGAAGTAGCCTCAAGGTCTCTTGACCTTCCCTACCCCTCCCACCTTCCTGTTTCTCAACCCCTTGTCTCTCCCAAAACACAGGACAAAGATGTTCTCTGAAGTTCCCTCATTCACCTAGATACCAGATGGCCAAAGAGGAACACAATTGCCTTCTATCCCCTCCCTGAAATTTCATTATCCAGAGGATTAAAACTCATATCACAGAGGAAGAGATTGAAAATTAAACATCACACGGATGACCCATACTTCAGAGCATTGACCCAAATTGTCCGTTTTTAGGTCCCATTCCATCTCCAAAGAGAATTATTTCCTAACCATTGTCTGAGCATTGGGCCCATTCATTCCTCTTAAAAATCATTTGCTGGGCCAGGTGCGGTGGCTCACGCCTGTAATCCCAGCACTTTGGGAGGCCGAAGTGGGAAGATCAGGAGGTCAAGAGATCGAGACCATCCTGGCCAACATGGTGAAACCCTGTCTCTACTAAAAATACAAAGATTAGTTGGGCATGCTGGCACATGCCTGTAGTCCCAGCTACTCGGGAGACTGAGGCAGGAGAATTGCTTGAACCCAGGAGGTGGAGGTTGCAGTGAGCCGAGATCATGCCATTGCACTCCAGCCTGGCGAAAGAGCGAGATTCCACCTAAAAAAAAAAAAAATATATATATATATTTTCTATCCCTCAAAACAGCCATTTTCTCCTCCATCTCCTCTTCCCTGATAAAGAAGGGTATATGAGCGTCTGGACTTCATTGGGTTTGGGTCATCATGTTCTTGCAATTCCCCTGTGCTTATGCACATTAAATAAATCATTTGCCTTTTCCTCTTATTAATCTGCCTATTGTAAATTCATTTTCAGTGAACTTCAAAGGACAGAGGGGAAACTCTCCCTTGGCTCCTACCCCTCCAAGTTCCCACTTTTCCGACAACACTCCTTGGACACAGCTGAGGTACGAACATAATATGGTCCTGAATGAGGCTGAGTTTTGGGTGCAGAAGACCTGGGTTAATAAAAATAGGAAGGTAAGAAAAGAAAAGAAAAATCAAGCCATATCATAGGACTAGCTTCCTATTATTTATCCACTCAGGATTGACCACCCCTGTGGGCCAGACGGTTGTACCCCCATGTACCAGTTGGGTACACGAAGACACGAGAAGCGCTGTGATGGTTCATCTTGCATGTCAACTTGCGTGGAGTATGCTGACTCATTGTTTTGTCAAACACTGATCTGGACATGGTGGTATAGGTATTTTTTAGATGAGATTAACACTTACATCAGTAAAGCAGGTTACCCTCCATACTGTGGGTGGGCCTTGTCCAATCAGTTGAAGGCATTAAGAGCAAAGATTGAGGTTTCCTAAAGAAGGTGGAATTCTCCTGGAGACTACAACATAGCAACCCTGTCTGAGTTTCCAGCCTGTTGCCTTGTGGAATTTGAACTCAGGACTCCAGTCTATGGCATTAACCCTCACTTAAATTTTCAGCCTGCCAGCCTGCCCTATGGATTTCAGACTTGCCAGCCACACAATTCCTTAAAACAAATCTCTCTGTCTCTGTCTCTTTCTCTCTGTCTATATACACACAGGCAGGCATATATACATATATATGTATGCATCTATATATTTATATCTGATCTCATATTGCGTATTGGTTGTTCCTCTGTAGATCTCTGCCTAATACAGCTGAAGATGTGTTCTCTTACTTCAGAAAGCTTGCATATTACTGGGGGACAATCAGTACAGAAGTCAACAATTACAGAAAGGGGACTAGGGTAATATGGTGGCCAATGTCCTTGTGAGTAGTGGTGAGAGAGGGCTACAAGTTAGAGACTGCCAAGGGAAAGTCAAGAGCAAGGGAAACAGAGATGAAGGAGGTTCAGCCAGGCCCCACCAGCTACCCACACTAAACCTGGAGTCTCTTTTCCCTTCAGTCTTAAAAATATTTTATTTCTGTACTTCAATGGATGCAAGCCCCTAAGTCCTGAAGGATCTGTTGTTTGTTGTATTACCCCAAGCAAGGATTAGTCTAGAAGGGACCTCACCTCCCAACAATGAAATGCAGCTCTTACATTTTACAGATTGGGAAACCAAGTCCCTGCAAGCTTTCTGTTAAAGGGACAGAGGTGCTGGATCATGGTGAGCAGGAATATGTACCCACAGGAGTAATAGCAGCTGTTCGTACACATTTTATTCTAATGCGCCTTCCTGTGATTGTGTTAAATGAATTCCAGGATTTTTACCAAACTTGACTCTTTTGAGAAAGAACCAAAGGAGCTAAACCTAACAACTCTTGGGGACTGATGTGCAAATGCCACTCCTGAGCTATGGGGGCTCCAGGTCCACCTCACATTGCCCCCTGCAGTCACCCAAGTCCAGCCCTAGCCCCCAGGCAGGTTGTCCCTGCAGACTGGCAAAGTCATTCCAGGTGTGGTCTCAGAGAACCTCTCTCTGGAATGGTAGAAGGGTTTGTAGCCATAAGAGCTGATATCAAGGAGGCTTCTAGAAATCTAGAAAATTTAATTCCCCAGAAAGTACCTGAGAATTAGTTTCTCCTCTAGAGTCCTTTTTTAGGAAGCACCGGAGTCCATGCTTGTTCTTATATTTTTATCCATATATCACCTCAATTAAGGCACCAAAGTCCTGTGAGAAACACCAGCTTGTGCCGTCTTGTCCTCCCCCACTCTTACTAGATAGTAGGGACAGAAAAGTGGAGATTATTCCGCATTTTACAGAAAGAGAAACCAAGGTGCAGAGGAGGGTGGAACTAGCTTCTGATCCTGGGCTACACCCATGGCAAACTGGGAAAGGTGTGCCAGGAGGAGTTGCCGTAGGCATTGGCCCCAGGGAAGCCCTGCTTTGTCACTGTGAGAAGACAGGGCACCACCTAGGCTGGCCTTGCCAATTAGAACCAGCTCTGCTGCTCCAAAGACACCCAGGCCAGTGAGGGGTGCACATGTGGACAAGCTTTAAAATCATAATTCTTCCCTCTGACAGTTTCCTGAGGTCCAAGACATCATGTGTGGTAGTGATGCTCTGTGACCCTCTGGCTCCCTATCCCAAGGATGTGGGGAAGAGTTGCACCCTAAGTCTCTTCTTGCTGTGGGCAATAAGGATTGCAGCCATTAGCCTGAGTGGGTGGGAGAGACGTCATCTGCTAAAGTAGGAAGGGCGTGTGGTCTGGATACCTGAATTTTAATTCCAATCCTTTTTTCTTTTGTGTGTGTGAGATGGAGTCTCGCTCTGTGGCCCAGGCTGGAGTGCAGTGGCGGGATCTCAGTTCAATGCAAACTCCACCTCCTGGGTTCAAGTGATTCTCCCGCCTCAGCCTCCCAAGTTGCTGGGATTACAGGCGCCTGTCACCACACCCAGCTAATTTTTGTATTTTTAGTAGGGACAGTGTTTCACCATGTTGGCCAGGCTGGTGTTGAACTCCTGACCTCAGGTTATCTGCCTGCCTCGGCCTTCCAAAGTGCTGGGATTGAAGGTGTGAGCCACCATGGCTGGCCATTTCTTTTCTTCTTCTTTAAACTAGCTGTGTGACCTTAGGTAAGTTACTGAACCCCTCTGAGTCTCAGTTTGTGCCTCTGCCTCTATAAAACAGAAATAGTAAGAATAACTACCCCCAGGGGCTATCAGTGACTTCACACAAAGTCATGAATGTGCTCATGTTCTGTAGACTGTAAAGCACTCTAGCAACATTCACTGCCATTCTTTCTTGATATGCTCTAAAGGAGATGGGGGAAAGGAAGGATCCAGAGCTGGGAAATTCTGCTTTCTCGAATCCTTTGTTGTTACAGTGAGGCCATAGTCCAGAGACTTTAAGCAGCCGGCTCTAAAGCACAGAGGGCAGGAGGCAGGGTTTGGACTGGGCAGTGAGCGTGGGTAGGGAATGAGGGGGACTGTGCTAGTGCCCAGAGACTGGACCATGATGAGACCCTGGAGGAACCCTGCAGGAGGGTACTAAGGGCAGGGGCAGCGAGGTAGGGGGAGGCCAGGCGGGCAGTGGGCTAAGGACACAGTGCTGTTGAGTGGGGATATGCCAGCTCTGGTTACCAAAACCCGTGTGTGGGTTTCTGAGTACAAAGGCATGTGGCTGGTGCAGGTCTCCGCTGAGCTATGACTGCAGCTTTGGAAACATGAAAAAGTAAACACACGATGTGGGTCTTCAGACCACCCCAGATTAGCAGCTAAAGAGGTGGATGGGTAGAAGAAAATGCAGAGGTTTTCAAAGAACAAAAATACAACAAGGCAGCACATCCATCCCCGAGGTTGAGAAATGTGGGCTGCATGAGTTACCACATCATCAGAACTGTGCCCGAGTCAGCTCTGGGGAGAATGTAGAGCACGTGGGGCACGGAGGCAGGGTGTGTGTACCTATGAAGCGCTGCCCCCACACACACCCCTTAAAGGAGAGTTTCCCTAGAAATGACCCGAGAATTCTGGTAACAAGAGTTGTCATTCAAGATAGGCCTGACTCATTTCTCCCACGAAGGAGGAACTGAACAGTCAACAGCAGAGATTAGAATTCTTATCCAGGCAGATCTCTAGTGCTTCCCTCCCTCCTACCAAAGTATTCTCTCTTTTGGCATCTCTCTGCCTTATATTTCGCCATTACAGATTGATCCTTTTGCCTTGTCAGTCTCCAACAGTTCTCTATACAAACGCAAATGTTTCTGGAGAGGCAGGCCACAGGTCAGTCCAGACTGTGAACCCAGCTCAGGCAGCCAGGAACCAGGACTGGTTCCATCAGGGGCATGAGGGCCCACAAGAGTGAACGAGGGAGAAGGATGAGGACAGTGATTTTTGTTGTTCCCACTGTACAGATGAGGAAACTGAGACTCAGAGGAGTAAAGAAAGCAATGAGCAATCTGAGGGTGGGGAAGGCCAAACCTCACTTCCGCCTCCAAAATCGTGTGTCTTCAGAGTACGTTCAAGGGCAGCTCCACGCTCTGTGTTTCAGAGAAAACAATCCTTTGTGGCTGTGCCCACGCTCTCCTCCCACACCATCGGACGTGCAGGCAGCGTGGGGTCTCTCCAGCATCCCCTGTTCACATGGCCCATTCAGAAACTGGACATAACTGTGACTTGTGTGCCTGGCCCTGAATAATCAATTAGGCCAGTGAAACGGGAGTCTTTCTCTGTGTCTGGAATTGGAACTGAGACTCTAAGTTGGAGTCACTCAGAAGTCTGGGAGACTCAAGAGTGAGGTGGCCATTAAAGAGCCACACACAGCCCAAGGTGCTAAGTCAGGAGAAACTGAGGCAGCCAGACAGACGGGGAAGGGAGCAGGGCACAGAGAGAACCAACGAGGAGAGATACCCAGGGGAGCAACCAGAGCTGCCTGATCAAGGATGATGCCCACCTCCAGGGCAGGGAACCTTACGTCTGCCCAGGAATGGCAGGGCCTCTGTGGAGCAGTAGCCCCTGAGATATGACTCTCAGTTTTCTACTTTCCTACTGGGTGTGTTTTTTGCCACTCTCTAGCCCTGGCTGTACCACTGAGGACTGAGTTTTAGCAGGAAGCAGAAAACTGGGATTCTTAGGTTGCAGGTCACTGGCTCAAGAGGCACCACATCTGTGTGAAGCAGGGATTACTGCCCCTCACTGCTGATATGGGATGCCAACACACCACCCCAAGACCCTGCTCCTGAAGGCGATGCTGCTCCCAGGGGGATCTAGGGCTGCGTTCCCTGCGGAGGGATGAGGTACTTTGCTTGCAGGAGGGAGAATGAGCCAGAAGCCATCAGTAGTCAAGAATGTGCCCTCTCAGTGTCCCCAGCTCCTGACTTCTGGGCACCTGGTGGGAGAGCACTTTCTGCCTCTTTTGCTTGGGTGGAACTGTGTGATATATCCGACCAGCGAGCTGTGAGTGGAAGGCTTCACCCTCTGTGTGAGGCCCTCAGTCTCTTGCTCTCAGTCACTGTAGCCAGCATCATTCCAGATGGTGGTGGCTGCTGCCTCAACCCGGTTCTTAGAGAATGGACACAGAGCTTGTCCAGCTAAATAAACCTGCTTTGTGTGGAGCTATTTCATGTTGGGGATTGTTTGTTACTCCATCACACCCTGGGTGATCTGGCAGGTGCATTGCCTTAGCCAGGGCTTCAGCATCACACATTTCCTGGATTCTTCTGGGAAGTACATGGAGGGCTGCTACAAGCTAGGGCAACCCCAGGGGCTGGAGACATTCCCTGGGTCCCCCCTACCAGCCACAGTGCCAACCCTCAGGCTGTGGCACAGGAGTGCTGAACAGCAGAGGGCACCAGAGGCCTGTATCTGCCTTCCCCATCCTGGTGCCATCATGGGGGTTGGTGGCATCAGTAATACTGATATTGTAGGCGGGTAGCACTTGGACCTACAACAGAGAGAGATCTCAGAGCCCACTCCTCTTTTGTGTCACGTGGTTGTGAGCAAGTATTTGTAAGATAGAGACTCACCCCTCAGTAGGCTTCAGACAACATCTAGGGACCAGGGTCGGGACACCCACCACAACTTCCTCTGGCCCTTTCTCTCTTGGGCTGGCCCCGCCTTCCGTTGTCATTGTCATGCCCAGGGGTGTGGAGGAGGAAAGCCAGGAGCCGGGATGCAGCAGAACAGGCACAGACAGCCTGACTCAGCACACAGCAGTGTTTTCAGGCCATCCCCTGCGGCTTTTCCTCTTCCGTGCCTCAAATCCCACCACTATACTTTTTCCCATTTAGCACCCTACTTTCAACTCTGTGAAAATGCAGCCCTTGCTTTTTTGGGGAAAGGGAAAGTATGGAGGCTGGAGAGGGTGGGACTAACAGCAGATGTGTTCAGGATTTGAGAGCTTCGTCAGTACAAAGAGCTCTGTGCTAGGAGCCTGGAAGCCACGTGATCTGTACTAGGTCTTTTTCCTTCCTTGGGCCTCCGTTTCCTCCTCTGCAAAAGTGGGTTTTGGGACAGCCAAGTTCTGAGCCCTTTCCAGAGTTTGTAACCTAAGATTCCAGTTTTGCTGGTCAGGAAGAGAGAGACAGCCTGGTCCTGGGGTAGGGATGGGAAGGAGGAGGAGGGGGCTACCTGTAAGGTAAAAGGGACAGGTGGGGGAAGCTTGGGTCACTGGGAGTTCCTAGCTGGACCATGACACTTTGCCAGGAGTGGCTAGCTTCCCTGCACCTGCTGCTTTACTGTTGACCTGTGTTTCAGTATTTACATTTCTCTGGATCGTATAAGACCGAGGTCAGGTTAAGTCCATTACTCCTAACCCTAGTTGGCCCAAAGTCAAACAGAAGAGGTTGCCTGTGCACCTGCATCTCTGCCCTCCCTGCCTTCTCTAGGTGCTCCTGGCTCTGGCCCTTTCCTGTGGGGGCAGGAGGTCAGGCCTGACTCTGAAGCCCTAGTAGGGCCTGTTTTCCAGAAAGACAAGCACATAGACACTGCAGGCACCCACCTTGGGGTGGGGAGGGGAACACCTGCCTAGCACCTGGCTGTTTGCTGGGTGGGGATGCCTCTTTTTGTTGCCTTTGTTATCCTTTTCCCTCACCACTGCCAACACTCAGGCTCCCTGGTTAAAAGGCGGCACCAGGTTCTTCCCAGCAAGAACCCCAGGAGCTCTGGAGGCACCTTCTGAGTGGGGTTTGGTTGGCTAAGCAAAGTATCTCCTTCAATCCTTCAACCTCCACTCTGCTCAGTCCCTGGAAGGTCAGGTTGTAGCATGAGAGGAGGCCACCTCCTAAGCTTCCCCTGCTCTCCCCAGTGCCCCTGTTTTTCTGAGCTCTGGAGGTCACCAGGGTGCTGCGGAGCTCATTGCAAGTTGCCCTGGCTTGTTATCAGTCTTGAGAGACTTTTTATTCCACCAAGCCCACTACTTGTACTACCCATTCACTCGGTCATTCACTGAGGCTCACCATGGGCCATGAGATCACCAGGGCCTAGACACACAGAGGAGTGTGAGCACAGAATGCAGTCCTTGCAGGGCTCCGGGTTTCGTGGCTGTGATAGGTGCCTGAGGCCTGCTAATTCAGGGTGACAAGTGCCCTGATGTTGGCTGCACTGGTTCATATGGGAACATTGCCGGAGGCGCATGGGGCCGGCTTCTCAGAGGAGGCCATATTTGAGCTGAGTTGGAGGAAAAGCAGTATGGATTCCCTAGTTGGGCGTGGAAGGCGAGGAGAGGACTTTCTGGAAAGGGCACATCAGTCTGAGGGAAACACCCACATACAGGCTGGCAGGTGAGAGGACAGAGTCCCTTCTGGGATCAGGACTGTTTGGGACCACTGGAGTAAGTGCAGGAGACTGGAGACAAGGCTGGGGAGAAGGCAGGACTTTGGTCATGGAGGTCCTTGGAGTCTTTATCCTGTCGGTGGTGTGGAGACCAGAGAGGAGGCTGTTGCACTACCTCCTCTCTGGAAGTTGTAGGAAGAGAAGAGGAGGTGGGCAGCAGAAGTAGAGGCAGAGCTCTGAGGGACCTTGGGCAGATGGAAGCCACCCAACTCGATGGCCATGAGAACAAGGCAAGGAGGAGGGGGAGGCGAGGAGGAGAGGGAAGAGAAGAGGAGTGGGAGGCGAGGCTGACTCCTGGGCTCCTACTTAGATGGCTGATGGCTCGGGGCCACTTGCTGCTCACCAGAATGTGCAGAGGAGGAGCAGATATGGTGTAGGGTGCAGATGTGAATCCAGTTGTGGTGATGCTAAGGTTTGGATGCCCAAGGCCGCTCAGGAAAGGATGTCCAACAAGCATTTGGTGTCAAGTTTGGCAAAGAGATCTCTTCTGGAGAATCGACCTGGGCACCATCTGCATTAGGCAGCATTTGAACCTCTGTGATGTAGATGGCGTGATTAAAGGGCAGTGCATAGAGATAGGAAGAAGGCCTACGCAAGACCTCGGCACTGGCATAAGAGGGGCTAGGAGGGCAGGGTATGACGGAGGCTGAGAGGAGCACTGGGAAGAAGGAGCAAGTAACATGCTTGAGTGCTGCGCAGACTGAGTCAGACAGGACTTGGTCTGGCCACTGGTAGGAAGGCGGTTGGCGCCCTTGGCCCAAGTTCAATGGCAGAATGGCAGAGGAGGGTGTCGGCTGCGAAACTGATGCAGGAGAGGCAGGCTGCCTCATCCACTCCCGACGGCATGGCTCTGAGCTCGGGTGCTGAGTGTTCAGTGCTAGTGATAACACATGTGTAGTAAACATTTCTAGAATGACCCACTTTAGGGTTGAAGAGACTTTTTGTTTTGAAGATAAGTGGGACTGAGTATCTCACCTCTCCCACCTCCCAGCCCCTAAAGTGAGTCAGAATCAGAAAGGTAATGGATAGGCAGTTTCCAGTTCTCATCCAGATCTGGAAATTCTGATCTAACCCAGGACAAATGTTGAGGTCTGTTTGGAAAGGCATGAGTGCTCCCTGGGGGCAAGAGAGCTCCTTTTCTCTGGGGGCTTTCCAGTAGCCCCAGCCTCACCGGTCACCCTCAGGTGGTGAGCTGGGCATTTAGGGAAGCTGTGCCTTTTGCCGTTAAGCTGCTGGTTTTGCAAAATTGGGAGGCTGGAGATCTTTTCTCAAGTTAGCAGCCATCGCAGGGAAGGAGGACCAGAGTAGGAGTGCTGGGCTAGGATCCTAGTCCAAGCTCTGCCATTATCGTGTGTGAAACAATCATCTCTCTGGGCTGCAGTTTTTCCATCTGTAAAACAAGAATTCCAACACTACATTCACAGAAGTATCTGAAGGATAAGCTGAGATAATAGATGCAGAGGTGATGTGAAAAGTAGGAAGTGCTTTACATGTGCCAGTTTTCTTCATTCATTCATTCTCATTCATGCATGTACTAATTTAGCAAAAAATGATGAAGCATCCATTAGATACTATAATTGCAAAATGCTAAGTGTTCAGCGCAGAGCAAGTGGACAGACTTTGTAAAAAAGTCTGCTTTTGACTATTTTACTCCTGCCCCCACTGTCTGCAGAAGATAGAGAAGGGTAGAGCTGATGGGTCAATGGGCATCTGCGCCCTAGGCTGGGGGTCGTCACTAGCCCTGACTTTGCACTGCAACCAGTAGACTCTGTGTGTGGGATTCTGTGATGAGAGGAATTTCCTACTCTTTTTGTTGTGGTAGGGAAGAGTTTACAGTGAGTAGGGTCAAGGGTTGTTTTTTGCTTTGTAGTGTTGATTTCAGAGGCTGCCTCATCTATTGTCTGGCAGCAACAGCACAGTGGCCATTGACATGGGCAAAGGTCACTGTCCTGAGATGTGCGTGCAACAGAATCATAGGGCAGCTTTAGCAGACCATCATCAGAGACACCTCAGGAGATGCAGCTACCTTCTGAGTATAAAAGATTTGGATTCAACTCTGGTGGGTGAACTTGGACAAGGTGCTTAACCTTACCGAGACTCAACTTCCCCATCTGCAATAGGGGACTCTTAATACCTACCCTTTGTGCTTGGTGAAGACAAAGTGAGAGTCATGAGAGAATGTCCTCCTCCCCTTCTTCCACTGATGTCAATTCATGATCACTGACCTCATCGGGCAGTTATCTGACTCAGGTGTATCAGATCTAGCAGGTACAGTGACCTCTGTGCCACTCATACGTCCCTCAGTTATTAGGTACCAGGCTTCTGGTGATGTGAAGAGTGTCTGTTGTAGCCACTGTTTCTGAATTGTTAATAAAATAAGACAGCTCTGGTCTGGAGGAGAGTTGGGGAGAAGCCCAGGAGTCAGATTAAAGCCCATGTCCAGGCGGGCATCCCTGACTGCTCTTCTTCTCTCCCTAAAGGTTCTGAGGATTCAGCCTGTTGCAACTTCCTCATTAACCCTTTCACCCATCATGGTGCTTGTGGTAGGGATCTGCCTCTGAGCCTGGCTGGGGAATGGAAAGCAGCCCCTCAGCATGCCACCACCCGCCTCACTGTTCCCAAAAACAAGCACTCTGGCCGTTTGCATAATGGGGGCTTTATCACTAATCAGAGAAGGTGAACACACCAGGCAGCAAAACAGTAAGCACAGAGAAAGGCAAAGTCTCCAGCAATCTGCAAATCCCTGATGCCGCAGGCCCTCACACATGGAGGCCCTACTGGACTTCTTCTTTCTGTGCCAGGCTGGGTGAAGAGAGCAGGAGCTAGCAGCTTTCATCTGCTCTATCATCACACTTGCAGTTTCAGGGGACTTCCAGACCAATCAACTACTCACTCCATCCCCTTTGCCCACCCCAACGCTAACCCCTCTATCCCAGCATTGTCTGGATCTATACTTTGTCTTTGCCTGTCTCTGGACTGTGGGCTCCTTGAAGGGAAGAAGAAAGGTGTTTTCTTCCTTCCTGGGTCCTCAGAGCTATCACGTGTTTCCAAGAAGGGGACGGGGAAGTTTGGCCTCAGGTGTGAGGAGTAGTTGCCTGGGTCATTGGCTCATAGTGTGGGTGTTTCTGGGGTCTATGCGGTTACTCAGATGGTGCTCACCTTGCTGGGCTCTGTCCCACTCTCTCCTTCTTCTAAAGCACGCTTCTGGGGTGTGAGAGGTACACTCAGAGGGATAGCCATCGGAGTGCATTCCTAGCTTATCCTTCCTTCCATTGAACTGCCTGCTGAGTGGTTTGCCCCAGTAAGAGTTTGCCAATTTCTTGTCTTAACTGTATTCTATTATACCTCATAAAGGTTGTAGCCCAAACGACTCTGAGTTTCAGGATCACAAAGCATCAGTATAGGAGGAAGCCTTGGAGAGTGTGTGGTCTGTCTGAAAAATAAAAAAAAATAAAAATAAACAAGTGGATATAAAATGGAATAGTGCCTCCTCAAACCTGAGTGGCTTTTCAATGATCCCACCAGCCTTCTGGGCCACAGCCAATATGGAGGGCTAAGATGGACATGGTTCTAGTGCAAGTCCCTGTTCAGGTGCATGCCGTCTGTCAGCAGGTATCCACAGAGGTTCAGATTTGGGCAGCCTGGCAGAAGATTTTGGGGTGCAGGCAATGGTTGGATTTTTCAGCTTAAACTTTGAGGTTTAACTACCCATAAATGACTTCAAGGTCTATTGCATGCCACCATTTGTAAACTGACTGAAATGGAATGTGAATTGTTGGTGTTTGAGGCTTATAAAAGGAAACGAGGATTTGGCCTGGGAAGGGTCTTGTCCATTGACCAGTATCTCATCCCAATTTGCCCTCAAATGTTCAAACTCATGAAATGATAACCAAGAAAGCCAACTGCTGGGGTTGTGGTAGCAGTGTGGAGGAGGAGGCCATGAAGAATAAGAAAGTGATGATTTTAAGCCAGAAAATAGAAACTTGAGGTAACTTAAAATTTTCTTTTTCTTTTCTTCTTTTTTTGAGATGGAGTCTCACTCTGTCATCCACTCTGGAGTGTAGTGGGGCAGTCTCAGCTCACTGCAGCCTCCATCTCCCAGGTTCAAGCAATTTCTTCTGTCTCAGCTGCCTGAGTAGCTGAGATTACAGATGCACAACACAACCCTGACTAATTTTTGTATTTTTAGTAGAGATGGGGTTTCACCACATTGGCCAGGCTGGTCTTGAACTCCTGAACTCAGGTGATCCACCTGCCTTGGCCTCCCAAGGTGCTGGGATTACAGATGTGAGCCACTCTGCCTGGCCATAATTTTCAGGTATATATATATATCTGAAATAAAAAATATATATATTTTACCATATGAGATAAATTATGTGTTATACTATGTCTTAGTCCATTTTCTGCTGCTATGACAGAATACCACAGACTGGGTAATTTATAAAGAAAATAAATTTATTCATTACAGTTCAGGAGACTGGGAAGGCCAAGGTTGAGGGGTTGGCATCTTGCGAGGGCCTTCTTGCTGTGTCATTTCATGGCAGAAGGCAGAAGGGCACAAAAACCCAGGGGAGCAAAAGAGAGCTTAACTCACTTTTATAACAACCCACTCTTGCAACAATGAACCCTTTCTCATGATAATAACATAAATCCACTGATGAGGATGAAGTCCCCCTGAATTAATCACCTCTTAATTATCCCACCTTTTAATACTGTCATGATGGCATTCAAATTTCAATGAGAGTTCTGGAGGGACTTTCAAACCACACCATGCTGGTTTTAGTAAATTTAGAGATTCACAAAATCTTTGGGATATATTCTTTGGAAACGTTATAGAAAACCTAAGGCAATAGCAAAAATCTAGAAACAACTGAAATATTCCTCAGTAAAAGTAGTTATACAATAGGATCAATACATAATGTTTATATTAATAACAATTAAGCATGATATTACTGATATGTACTAAATATGTTATGGTACTTTCATATTATAGAATGTATTACAATTGTTAAAAAAATTTAAGTGATGATTTAATAAATGAAAAAAGCAAGGTGCAGAGAAGAATGTGTTAGTGTGAATCCAAATCCATTAATGTATTTCTTTTAAAATCTTATGCGCATTTATCTCAGGAGAGGCTCCATTTTTTTATTCTGGAAAGATACATAGGAACCTATTGATGAGGGCTACCTGCAGAATCTGCACATCAACTCTCTGAGCCTCCGTTTCTTCACTTGTACAGTGGCTTTATAATCTCATATTCAGGATGTTTGTGAAACTCCAAAGAGACACCTCCTGGGCATAGCCCTTTGCCAAACATACAGCCTAATAGAAATAGCAGCTATTGGTGTGTGCTTGAGGCAACGTGATGGGGGGAAGTTCCATGACCTCTGCAGTCAGGCAGATTATGGCCTGCTACCCTTTACTTGTATGGATCAGAGGGGAGCTGTCTCTTGTTTCTGAGCTTCACTTTTTTGCACAAATTCTTAAATGTAAAGATCCTAACATAGCCCCTGGAATAGAGCATGTGTTAGCTCTGCTTCTGCACAGCTGTGGAAGTCACACTCTGTAGGACTTCCTGACAACTGCCTGTGGGCAAAGGGTGCTTCCTATGAACCCTCCTGGGGCTCCACTGAGCCTGGAGGCCCCTCTCCTGATTGGCGACGGACAGAGACCTGCTCTGGGAAGTGTTCCCACCCACCAGGCTCCTCACACTTCACTGGCTAGTGGATAGCCTTCCGGGAGCAGGCCTAAACACCCAAAATCAATTTGCTAAAAGCCAATTTGCCAAACAATCAATTCACTGAATGACTAATTTGCCATAGGACTAAGGATTTGTTTTCTAAATTTCAGTTTCCCTGTGGCTTTGCATAGAAGTTCTGGTTACAGAATTTTTGCATGAGTCTCAAAGTTCAGATGCTGAGCCCAACTCCAGCACTCAATATTTTATATAGAAAGGATAGGCTTGCTCCATCTCTCAGCCTCTGCCCCTGAATCTGCCTCTTCTCTGCTTTTTAAGTAAGTCTTTCTTTCAGATGCAGTTTCTATCTTGTCATTTTTTTTTTTTTTTTTGCAAACCTGGCTCTCTGTTTTCTTATGAACAGACATCAGCAATGATAGATTTTTGATGGAGTAGAGGCTCAGACCTTAGCCCTAAGGGGGTTCAAGACCATGCACTGGGATAATTAGTGGAATGAAAGAAAGGGATATTTCTTGCAAACCTGAGTTTGTGATCTAGGACTTATATCCACTTATTATTATTATTTATCTTTTTAATTTAAGTTGTAATAGACATTGAAATAGCATTTCTAGGTGAAAAGATCTATTTATTTATTTATTAGATTTTAGACTCTGAAGCTTTGTTTAGAAGCATCTTATAGCCAGCACATAGGTGGATAAAATGTGTAGTCACTCCAAACCAGCAGTTAAGATCTTGAGTTTTTTTAAACCTTGATTTCCCTACATTTCTTATTTATTTCTATCTCTATGTCTATCTACCTAACCTTATGCCTGTACCTACTTATGAACAGGCAATTCAGAAAAGCAGACTGATCCCAAATGTTTTCATATGCTTTGGAATATGTGGTACTTTTTAAATTTCTAGATTTTCTCTCTTAGTAGACTCAACGTCTTCATCTGCCAAGTGGGGCTAAAGACATCTACCCAATGAGTGTTCTGTGAGTATGAAAAGAGACAGTGGGTGGAAAACGCTGTCATTATTCATGGAGTTGAGCAGATGCAGAATGTTAATCTGGCTTGACTTCCAGAGAGGAAGAGCAAATCTCTATGTGTGCTGCCCCTTAGAAGAGAGATGGTCTAGGCCAGAAAGATAAATCGCCATAGCCAGGTTGAAAAGCAGAGAGCTCCTTCTTTGCTGAAACACTTCCTGGATTCCCCACCTGCCCAGATCAGGTTCTTTGCTGGCCTGGAAGTCCCTGCTACTGCTCCAGCCTCATCACAGCCTCCTCTTACCCGTGTGACTCTTGAGTTCCAACTGCACTGACTATCTCCAGATATCTGGAATGTTCCATGCTTCTTCCTGCCTCAGGGTCTTTGTGCAGGCTGTTTCCAGTTTCCCATTTCCCTACTAAAGACCATCTTTAGGTTTGAGCTAAAATATCACTTCTTCTCTGAACTTTTGGTGACTGTACCACAGCTATGCTCCCACTGACAAGTGTTCGGCCTTAGCACCCTGCATTTACTTATTCTTCCCAGCATCAATTCTAACAGCAGTTAATTAATTCATTGGGTAATTATTTGGTTAATGTCTGCCCTTTTTACTGGTCTATAAACACTTTGAAGTCAGAAGCTGTGTCTGCTTGTTCATGGCTGAATCTCAGCCTTTAGCACCGTGCCTGGCATGTAGTAGCACTTGGTAAACATTTTTTAAAATGAATGAACGATCAAAGCTGGTTCAGGGTCTCTTTGGAGGCAGGAGAGCATGGGACGACGAATGTCTGCCGGAGGGCCCTCTTGTTTCTTATTTTGGCACTCCCTAGTTCGGCTTCTTTTGATGTTTCCCTCGTTAGTCTGTCCCCTAGCCAAGTCTTTGCTTCCGCTCTGGGGGCTACAGTCAATCAGTCAGTTGGCAAACATTGTATGATGTGGAACAGCAGACAGCCTGGGTGACACAGAATGTAAGGTCTGTAGGCCCTCGGAGGAGGAAAATAGCTCGGGGGCTGGGATGACTGGGGGACTGCAGGGAGTGGCGGAACTGCAATTCAAGCAGATAAAGGTTGGGGGAGGCCTGACCAGCTCAGGAGGTAACCCTGTGAGGACCTCAGCCAGTCCCATCTTCCATCAGGGCAATGGCTGGCCTGGGCATTGGCAGCCTGCGTGTGCAATGCAAGAAGAAGGCCTGGAGGTAACATGGCCCTCCAGGGAGAAGCGTCGCTCAAACCTGGGCAAGCCCCTGCCAGTACCTGCAGACAGAGCAGGTGTCAGCTCCCAGGTTGCCCCAGGGACTGGCTCGTGTTCTACCTGCTTGCCCAGGCAGAAGGGTGAGGGCAGACTGAGCTGGACTGCATGGGTCTCCAGCTCATTGGCATGGCTGGGAACTGAGAAGCTCCAATTCTCTGACTTTTCCCAGGAACCCCACCTCTTCAACCCTTTTCTGGCCTTCAGTTTCTTCAGAGGTCAGTGCACTTGTTCTGCCCCCACCTCACTGGAGTCAGTGGATATGCCTTTTTGGTCCTTTTCTACCAGTCCTTTGACCTTACACTTATACAAAAGAAATGAATATTGCATATAATTTCTTGTGCTCCACTTCCCCCTTATTAGAAACATTTTATGGGACCACAGAATGTGGGAGCTATGGGGAAGCTAGTTCAACTTGACTTTTGCAAGAGGAGGAGGCTCCGACCCCAGGAAGTAACCCGAAACTCCTCGACCCACTTCATCAGTGCATGCCTTCAGTCTAGAATGTTGGACGCTTGCTGATGCCCAGAGGTGAAGCCAGCTGGACTTCCGGGTCAGGTGCGGACTTAGAGAATTTTTCTGTATTGATTGTAATATGCACCAATCAGCACTCTGTAGCTAGGATTGTAAAACGCACCAATCAGGGCTCTGTGGCTAGAGGTTTGTAAAATGGACCAATCAGCACTGTGTAAAATGGACCAATCAGCACTCTGTAAAATGGACCAATCACACCCTGTAACATAGACCAATCAGTGCTCTGTAAAATGAACCAATCAGCAGGACGTGGGTGGGGACAAATAAGGGAATAAAAGCTGGCCTTCCCAGCCAGCAGGGGCAACCAGGTGGGGTCTCCTTCTATGGTATGGAAGCTGTGTTTTTTGGCTCTTCACAATAAATCTTGGTGCTGCTCACTCTTTGGGTCCGTGCCACCTTTAAGTGCTGTAACACACTCACTGGGAAGGTCCCCGGCTTCATTCTTGAAGTCAGCGAGGCCAAGAACCCACTGGAAGGAACCAACTCTGGACGCAATGCCTTAAGCCATCATTAGGTGCCATACTGAGTGGAGTCACTGGACAAACAGCTAAAACTGGTCCCCATGGGGATGGGAAGAAGGATAGAACCCAGAGGTGGAAAAGCACTGGCGCAAGCATCAGGAGAGTACGGTACTCCTTCTCTGTCACACCCTGGCTTGGTGCCTTTGTGAGTGGCCCATTCCTCGGGGATCTCTTTTCTCATCTGCTGCATGGGATAATAATCTTGTCCCTGGACTGCTACTTTACCAGGAAAGTTGTGAAGGGGTTAATGATAAGATAGAGTTTGGAATGTGTTATGGATTGAATGTTTATGTCCCATCAAACTTCATATGTTGAAGCCCTAACCCCCAGTGTGACTGTAGTTGGAGACGGGGCCTTTAAGGGAATAATTAACATTAAATAAAGCCATAAGAGTCGGGCCCTGAGCTGATGGAACTGGTGCCTTTGTAAGTAGCAATCTCTTCCTCTCTCCGTGTGTGCTCCTGGCAAGGAGAGGCCGTGTGAGAACACAGTGAGGAGGCAGCCGTATACAGGCCAGGAAAAGGCACTTCCCCAGAAACGGAATCCACTGGAACCTTGATTTTGGACTTCCAGCTTTCAGAATTGGGAAACAATAAATTTCTGTTGTTTAAGCTGCCCAGTATTCTGCAGTATTTTGTTATGGCAGCCCCAGCAGACTAAAACAGAATGCCTAATTTCTGAAATCACCCCATAATTCTAGGGGTGTCTGTCCTGGAGCCTGGACTGGGAATCCTGGGCCTGAAAGCCTGAGAGACAGCAATGTGGGAGAGGCCACTCTCTAGGCAATGGGGAGAGAAGGAAACCTTTTGGAAACATCAGCTTCTCTTGGGATGCTCCGCTCTGGGTTGCCTGTCCCTAGCCTCCATGAGCCAGGCTGACTGTGGACCCATCTCTCAGAGTAGCAAGGATCCTAAGCCCTGAATACTCAGCGTCATCACTAGATTCCTGTTTAAAAAGTCTATTGAGCAAAATTATATGGAGTTGTGCTTTCTTAAGAAAAATCCAACATTTCTTCTAATGTTTGGTGAGGGAGCTGCTGAATGTGTCCTAGCACCTTGTGAACCCTGTGTCCTTGCCCCTCCATGTTCTGGAAGTCTTGGCTTTGCAAAGCCAATCAGGAGTCTTTGATAGCCAATCACTGGTAGCTCAGATTCACATGAAAGAACCTGGTTTTGCCCAATGCTACACCTCCAGCCTCTCCTCCACAATCCTCCGGAATGTAGAGCTCCAGCTCTGCCAAGACTCTCCCACACCAGAGCAGACACCATACTCTAACCCGGCTCTATCAACCCTCCCTCCCCTTCCCCTTGGTTCCCTCTTCCCTAGAGCACAGGAACGCAGTGCCAAGGCTGGAATTGTGGCACATCTTTTTCTCTCCTATTCCACAGTCTACCTTCCCTTCCTTCTCTCTTTCCAGCCCCCATGTGAGAGCTAGTGAGCCAATGCATGGAAAAGCAATGCGGGTGGAGAAGTGAGAGAAGCTGGTAGGTCTGGGATAGTCAGGGAGGCCTTCGTGGAGGAGGAGACCCCAGGCTAGGCTTTAAAGGATGGATAGGTTTGGAAGCACAGAGAGGGAAGGACAAACTATAGAACTCAGAGTTTAAGGATGGGTGTGGGGACCCTGGCTTAAGACTGTGGCATAGGGTGGAGGTCAGGGGTGTGCATGTGGAGCTGGGAGGGGACTGGCTAAGAGAAGTTTGGAAAGCCAAAGCCCAGACATTTTCTTTGACACAGAACCCAGTGGTCCCTGGCTGCAACCGCTGTAGCTAAATAAAGCAGTCACTGATTTTGAAACCACAGTGGGCTTGTTGCACTGTGATGGCAACTAATTATGGATTGTAATTTGTCTAAACACGGAGGTGTTTTGACCTGAATAGTAATAATGTGACAGGCTTCCTTTGGTGTCTTCCCGCAGCTGGTCCACTACCCAGGGGCACGTCTACATGCCCGCCCTGCTCTGGATGCCTGGTGAGGACAAGGGGAAGCAGGGGCGATGTCCACCCTGGCACAGGAAATGATCTTCTCTGGATCTTCAAGAGGCGGACCCTGGTGGTGGTCAGAGCCATGGAGGGACTTGGGGTCCAATCCTTGTCTGTAAACTTGGGCCCGACGACTGGGTTGTCGTGGAGATGAAACAATCATTAGCACTGTCATTAGCACAGCAAAGGTGACTTCATTTTACAGTGAGGAAACTGAGCCCCAAGGGGACGCTTGGCTGAAGTTCCGCAGTCACAGGCTTTGGGGCTTTCTGAGGACTCCCCTCAGCGTCCTCTCATCCATGCAGCTTCCAACAGTATGAGTTTCCTCTCTCCATCTTGTCTGTATGCCCTGAGAGAATGGGGCTGTGGCATAAAGTGCTGTGCCCTCTCCCTGCCCCAGCATAGCCTAGCAGAGGTCCTGATAAATATTTCACAGTCACTCAGAATCATCATGTGGACAAGTCACTTTATCTCCCTAAGCCTCAGCCTCCTCATTTGTGAAATGGAAATAACGACTGCCTACCTGATGGAGCAGTTGTGAAAATGAACCTGCAGAACGTGCTTGGTGAGTGGTGCTTCTCCCCATTCCCTCACCACCATCCCAGCCCCACAGCGCGGCTTCATCAAGAATCACGTCCAAGGAGAGGCCTTCGGGGATGTGTGCAACCATTTCCTCTGTGCCTGCAGGGAGAATACTGGCCCGGCAGTGGAACATCCCAGATGGATACAAGGCCATGTCTGACCCTGGTGTCCAGATATGAACTCTGAACTCTCCTTGGGGACTTAGTTTCTGTGCCTGATCCAGTTCTCTCCTTACAGCTTCCAAACAGTATGAATTTCCTCTCTCCATCTTGTCTGTACGCCCTAAGAGAATGCGGCTGGGGCATAAAGTGCCGTGCCCTCTACCTGCCCCAGCATAGCCTAGCAGAGTTCCTAATAAATATTTCACAGGATCTGAGTGCAGAGTTCTCACTTTACAGCTGGAGAGGATCTGAAAGGAACGTGATGTTTCTGCACAGCCCGGACTTATAGCCAGGTCTCCTGACCCACTCCACAGCTCTCTCTGCTGCCCTGTTGAGCTCATATCAGAGTTGTCCTCTGCCTAGAATTCTTCCCAACCCCTCTGCTTGTCTCAATCTCATGTAGCCTTCAGGCCTCAGCTGAACTCTTACAGCCTTGACTTCCAACCTTGACTTGGTTCAATCAATCCCCCTATGCTTTGTTCTTACATCCTCTGGGGCAGAGATTTCTGGTTCCTTCCTGACGTCCATGATTACCTTCTTCTTCTGTAACGACTCCTGATTTAACGAGGAAGAAACATGTACAGTTAAAAGACCACATTTCGCAGCCTTCCGGGCAGCTAGAAAGTTGCCGAGTAAGCCTTCCAGGAAATTGAGAAGGAGTCAACTCATTTTTTCTCTTTGCATTTTGTTCTTTGGACCTTTCTTTCATTTTACCCAGAACACAAATGTGATGACTGGAGCCACAGCACCTATTTTGGGCTTGTGTGCTAAAGATATGAGAACAGAAAGATAGGAAAACCCTGAGGACTTTGTGGGAGCCATCGTTCCCGCCCTGGGCTGCCCATTTCTAGACTTGTTTTATGGAAGAGATAAAGCCTTCATTTGTTTTCGTCACTATAATTGGATTTCTGTTACTGGCAACCAAACCCAATCCCAATTGATAGGGGACTCCTTGTAGTTCATGATAATTATGGTCAGAATCATTTAATGCCTCCCTTACTAAACTGTGTGCTCTGTGAGAGCAGGGATCCCATCTGCCTTGTTTACTTCTGTATCCCCAGCAACCAAAACAGCGTCTGCCGCTCTTAGTGCCAGTAAATGCTTAGCAAATCTTTTTGAGTGATTACATCCTAGTGAATATTTGGTGGTCTAGCAGAGGTCCTAAGGGGTCATTTGAGGAAAGAGTGGCTCTGATAGTGGCCTTTGTACTCATTGTGACAGGCTGCCCCAGCTGCTAGCAACTACCTTTCCTTTCTTGGTAAATTGACTCCTCAGTCTTCATTTAAAAATCAAATTTTTGATGGAGTATAGTGGCTCATGCCTGTAAAACCAACACTTTGGGAAGCCAAGGTGAGAGGATCACTTGAAGCCAGGAGTTTGAGACCAACCTGGGCAACATAGTGAGACCTTGTCTCTTATTTAAAAAAAAATGGCTGGGCATGGTGACATGTACCTATAGTCCTAGCTACTTGGGAGGCTGAGTTGGGAAGATTGCTTGAACCCAGGAGTTGGAAGCTATCATGAGCTGTGATTGTGCTACTGCCCTCCAATCTGGGCAACAGAGAGAGAGACCCTGTCACACACACACACACACACACACAAAATAAATAAAATTTAAAAAACAGAAGGTTAATTTTTTCCAATATGAAAGTCTCTTTGAGGATATTCTTTTATAACCTCATTACCTATGATAGCTGCTTAAAAATACACAAGGAACAAGCAGAACACACAGGAAAACCAACTTTTTTCTGTTCACTCTCAGTTCTATGCAGTTGCTTTTTTCACATAGGCTTACGAAAAAATTTGCATCAACCCCCACTCTAATATCATACTAGAATTTTCCCACTTATTAAAAAGTTGGACTGAGTTATAATTTTTAGTGGAGAGACTGCAACCTGTTTTCCATTGAGGAGAATTACTTGGTCTGTTCCCTCTTCATTTTGTACTTTTTGTTTGAACGATGCTGTGATGAACCTCTCTTTGTGCCCAAAGCTTTTTCTGTGCTTAGGATTATTTCCTTAGATAGATTCTCAAAGTGGAATTATTTGATCAAGGGAGGTACACATGCTCCCATGTCATTTTGCAAAACGAGTCAATGCACGATTAGGGGAATCTTAAGGGAGAGACTCACTCATTTTTCTTTTCTTTGGGCTCAGTTTCCCTAGCTGTAAAACTGAGCAGTTCAAAACAGAGAGAGCTCTAGGTTCCCTTACAGGTTCGAAGCTCTGCGGATGGTTCAGGAATGAAGCTTCTGATGTCTTTCAGGGCATAAAGTCATAAGGCGACCTGGGTGTGTCAGCCATTGCCTCTGGTTCACCCTCTGAAGAGCTGACCTTCACCATGGGGAAGTGGGTCATTGGAGCCTTCAAGCTGTCTTCCTATGTCTTCCTCACAATAATACTCCTTCCCCAGCTGCCAGCAAGCTTATGCTCTAGTGCAACCCTAACCCTTCTGGAGAGGGCAGAGAGCTTCATATCCTAGAGTCTGAGGGATGTGAAGGTGGGGATTCACCTTTGACAGCAGTAGCAAGAAGAGGGCAATGCTTAACCCAAAGGGACACCTTGAAACTAGAACATCAGACCCCACTGCAGGCCACTGAGGGACCTCAGCCTGCAAGGCACGTAAACTACTCATGTGCACAGCTGGAGATGCCTCTGTGACGAGGCTCCTCAGCCTTCTCAGTAAGATCATATTACTGCATTTATTTTCATCTCAGTGACCTGCCAGACTGTGAGCTCCTTGAGGACAGTGATTCCTCTGATATGTCTGCATCTGAGACACAGCAGGTGCTCTCTAACTATTTTAAGTGAGCAAGAGAAGGGAGATGCCCCGATGTGATGGGAAGAATTCATGGCAAGATGGGGAGGAGAGCCAGAGCTCAGACAGGAAAGAGTGGGAGGGAACAGCTGACGGCGGGAAAAGTCCTGGGATGCTCCTTTCTCTGATTCAAGACAACATAAACCGAACCAACTCCCAGTCCCCGCAGCCTGGCCCTTCTTGTGTGTGCAGATTGTAGGCCCTGAGATGGATGTTTAGGGAATGAGTCCTCAAAGCATATACATTGGCAAGTGTGGCAGAGCGCTGTGGGTGAAGGAGAAGCAGGTGCAGAAAGAGGAGGCCAGGGACCTTATGGCTCCTTTGTCCATCCACAAAGCATTAGTTTATTTATTCACTCATTTTTTCATCCAATATTTTTTAGCATCTGCTCTGTGTTGTGTTCCGTGTTAGGTGCTGGGTGTTCAAGGAGGCAAATGAGAACTGTGGCCCCTGCAAAGGTCAAGAGCACGCCGAGGAAACATCAGTACCTGGGGAGGCAGTGTGTGCTGCCCAGCAGAGTGTGTGATGGGTGACGGGCATGGGCGGAACACTCACACAGAAGTGGCAGGGTGCCACAGGGGTGGCCGCAGGTTTGGCCATGCATGGGGAAAAGCGACTGCCTGGTTTGTCAGTGAGCCCTGTGGACAGCAGTGAGGCACCCCCCCATGCAGTTCTGCAAATGGCACTCCAAAGGAGAGCTGGAGAATAGAGGAGGGAAAAATAGGAATTCCTTGTCATAAATTGGATAGAGCTTTGGAAGGGGTTGAAGGTCATGAGTGGGAAACATGAGCCTAGAAAATATTGCTTACACATGAAAAAATGTCAGCCAAGATCAAACAGCAAATTACAACCTGACATGCATGCTCGGGTCATGTCTGTGAAAATTTTACCTTTCGGAGGTAACGTGCAAAAAAAAAAAGACTGTTGATTGCATGATGGGAGTAAGCTTATGGGTGATTTGTTAGATGGTTTTAAATGTTTAATCTTATTATGTAGTAGCTATAATCTTATCATTACAGTAGCGATACTAAAATTGAGGAGTAGAACAATGATAGAGTTTAGGGGGATGAGAGATGTTTTCTTGAGATTGATTTCACATAGTAAAAGGAAACCCAATAAAAGTAAGATGGAATGAATCCCCTCTACGTCTTCTTCTGTGACTGGGTCAGGCAGCTGTGAGCAGCTAAGAGAAGCCCTCATCTTACAGGTGGTTCAGCTCCACTTCCACTTCTTTTTGCAATTCACGGGGGATTATTTGTTTCTCTTAATGGACAACAATTAGCTAATACCCCACCACTGCAAGCAAAGTAAAAGCTGGGCCTGTGTCAACAGTTCTCTTTTTGATGGGGTCATTGGTGTAACTGATAACTTCTAGCTGTATTAGGACTGGTAGCACATCAACATTGCTCCTCTGTTGTGAAAGGAAAATAGAAACGGCTAAGTCAACCGTATATAAAGGCTTATATTTGCTCTTCAAAAGTTTTTTTTGTTTTGTTTTGTTTTGTTTTCAACATATCTTTGCTGGGGTTGGGCCATAGCTTAATGGATATTTGTTGAATGACTAATTATTGACTCATAGGCTAACAGCCTCCTTTGAAGTAGGCTGAGCAAACAAACCATTAAGTGGAACATGGTGTCTAGGTTACACAGCTCACTCATCTGCTGATCGCTGAGGCACACTGCTGGTTATTACTACCTGAGACTCCGAAAGGAAGCACTAAAAAAATGAAGACAGAGGAATACCAGGAGAGAGAGGAGGTCCAGTTAGACCTAAAGGTGGGCAAGAAGAAGAGGTGAGATCCTCAGTATTGAACAAGTGCAGTGCAGCACATAGGTGATGTCTTAACAGGGGTCTCAGTCAATAATTGTTTGGTTGCAAGAAATAGAAGTATTATAAATTTAGCTCTCAGTAATAATGATGATTTTGTTGGAAGGCTATAAGGAATCTCACTGAATTCAAAGGCAGGGATGACAACCAGACCTGTGAGAGGCTCAAGGTGTACTGGAAAGTTATCAGAGACTCTCCTAGCTTTTGGCCTGTGTTTCTCTGTTTTTTTATTTTTTTATTTTTTTATTTTAATCATCTCAGCCTATCTCAGTAGGTTTGCTTCATTCTTTTCTCTGCAGACTGGGTTTCTCTGTTCTGCCTTTTCCCTCCCTCCCTCCCTCCCTCCTTCCTTTCTTTCTTCCTTTTCCCCTTTCCTTTCCTTTTCCTTTCCTTTCCTTTCCTTCTTTCTTGGCAGAGTTTTGCTCTTGTTGCCCAGGCTGGAGTGCAATGGCACGATCTTGGCTCAGTGAAACCTCTGCTTTGTGGGTTCAAAAGATTCTCTTGCCTCAGCCCCCCGAGGAGCTGGGATTGCAGGCATGCGCTACCATGCCAGACTGATTTTGTATTTTTAGTAGAGACGGGATTTCTCCATGTTGGTAAGGCTGGTCTTGAACTCCCAACCTCAGGTGATCCACCCGCCTGTGCCTCCCAAAGTGCTGGGATTAGAGGCGTGAGCCACCACACCCGGCTGTTCTGCCTTTTCTAGGTTTAAACTTATTCACTTAAACCTGGACATGATCTCTCAGGTTATAGGTCCAGTACCAAGAATCTTAAGTCCAGAGACCCGGGAGACAGAATCTGATTGGTCAATGGCTAGCCAATGAGGTGCCTCCCCTCAGTCAGGAGTCCATCGCTGTTCCAACAGCTGCAGCCAGGGAGAGGTACATGAATGTGGATAAACATGGCTGCGGGGACCTTTCCTGTGGGTGGTCAGGAAAGGAGGCACTGACTGAGCAGGCAACACATTGGCTAACATGTCTGCTGTGGGAAAAACTGGAATGACTTGGCTGTTGGATGAAATATTCAACCACATGTAGAAAATGCCCACCATGTATTTTAAAAAATGAATAACTTCTGAAGGTTGGAGTCCAGGTTGCCATAAGGGTCTACATAATACTTGATTTCCAAGGACTTTCCCCCTCGTTTTCCAAGTCTTTGGAGAGCACAGTTAGTAGAAAATGTTAATGGCCAATTTTAGCAAATGACCATTTTGGTACTCCCAGGCCACTAGGGCTGGCTGGAGCTAATTTTTAGAATGCCCCCTTGATGATCCTGGCAACTTGTTTAATATTGACCTGGAGACACGGCATGGGCCCAGGTCCAAATGTACGGCTAAGCGTACATTTGCTGTACTTGTGGCCAAGGAAAAGCCGCCCCAATTACTCCATGTGGATTTCTCGTCTCTGAATACTCCGTGAGTTGTCTGGTCTCACTGCAGAACTGCGGGGTGTGGTTGGGCAGGTTGTGCACAACTGTGCTCATGACTCCCCTTAGACTCACACGGGAGCCTTGATTCTACGCTGGTTGCACGGTTTCATTTCTGTGCCTCCAGGTTCTCCCCCTGGACTGTGAGCTCTGGGATGCAAGAGATGCGACTTCCTCTTCTATTGCTTGCCCAAGGGGCTTGTGCAGTTCTGGCCACTCATTTCTCTCCCCTGTTCCCTCTGTCCCTCCAAGGAGACTCTCAGAAAGACCCTGCCACCCATCCTCACACCGGATGTGAATGGAGGTCACTGCAGTCCCTCTCTAGGGCTAAATTTTAGGGCCTGTCTTTCACGGTGGCAGAGTCAATGTTGGCATCTCCCAGTGGGCAGGGAGAGTGCTTTCCTGTGGAGTGGGTTGTGCTCAGTTGTGAACTCACACTTAGCGCTGGTAAGACAAGCTCCAAGGCAGAGGCTAGTTTTCTAGGTCTTCCTCATGAACACGTGGTGGCTGCATTAGCTTATCCACAGGGCCCTCCTACTCTAAGCTTCTGGTCCCAATCAGTAAGCGACTGGCCCTTACTAGACCCCCACCTACTGGGTACTTGGCTGATGGACGGAGTCACCATCTCTTTGCTTGGGCACCTGGAGCCCCTGAGCTCCAGGCCCTGCAGGCCTTTCCCTGCAGAGCCCAACCGCAGGGTTTGGCTGATAGCCTGCAACTGCCTCACCATCATTTTTCACTGGCCCCACCCCAAAGGATAGCCTCCCCAAGTAACCTTTTTCAGTTGCTCCAACTTCTCTGGAGTATTGACTTAGCCAGAGAGCACGCTCCCTCTCTAACCTCGGTGTGTTTGCTCAGCGGAGGAGTGGGCATTAGGTCCGCTTGACTCCATGAGCACACAGGTTCCTCTGTCTTTACAGGAGCGTCCCACGGAGGGGGTGCCGCGGCGGGCAGGGGGGACTGAGAAGGGAGGCGCAGCTTCCTGTTCTGCTGCCGGTTATCACAGGCTGTTCTAATGCTGCTCAAACAATATTGAGAATAACCCTGGCTCAATAGCACCAGTGTTAGGCTGCAAAGTCAATATTGGCTGAGCAAACACAGCAAATAAGGAGTTGCTATTTGCGTAGCTATGAGTACTTGTGTGCTCCGGCTGCCTCGACAGGGCCCTTGGAAATGAACGGGAAGGAGGAGGGTGTCTGGAGGTGGAGTGGGTTCCTGAGAGGGGCTACGCCAGGATTTCTCACCTTGGCTTTGTTAACAATTGGGGCCAGATAGTTCTTTGTTGTGGGGGACTATCCTGTGCATTGTAGGATGTTTACCAGCAACCCTGGCCTCTGCCCTCTAGATGCCAGTAGCACCCCCTCCTGATTATCCAGAGAAACCAAAATGTCTCTTGACATTGCCAGATGTCCCCTGGGAAAGGACAGAGGGCAAAACCTCCCCATACTGAGACACACTAGGCTGGGTGCAGGACAAGGCTGAGGAGCAGACGGGCTAGAAAAGAGAGAAGGGCTAGGAGGGGCCTACTATGCCTCTTTGACCCTCCAGCTCTCCAGCTGGGTCTCTCCCCAGTCTCTCGTGAGTGCCAAGAAAAGCCAGCCTCTTTAAGAACTAGATGCAATGTACAAGTGCCTCTTCGATAGAAGAGCCTTTTCAGCTGCTGGCTGGATGTCTGTGGCCACCTCCTTGCCCTTGCCCTGTCTTGGAACTCACTCCTGTTCTCCATCCTGAGAAAGAGATAGGTTGTAAGATGCTCAGATAATTCATGTCTGTCTCTCTCTTGTAGAATTTCTGGCACGTTTTGCCCTGGCCGGTGACCTTCTCAGTCAGACATGCCTATTTATAACAATCTGTCCCTGGCTCTACTTCCTCCCCTTTGCCACAAGGGATTGGCTCGTGCATTCTTGAATGCTGTGAGTGGCTGAGGCTGGGCCTGTGGGAGGGCACAGGGCAGGGAGGGGAGCCAGGCATGCTGGCCAGAGGGCCTCCCTGGGGACAGCCTGCACCAGCTTGGTTCTTCCTCAAGCTCTGCGGGGTCACCTCTAGGTTCACCTTTGGTCTGCTGCTGGGAGGGCGATAGAGAAAGTATTTACAGCCTGGTGAAGGCCAGGGTGCCTCAGGGGCTTTCTGTGTCATAGCCACCAGTCCTCACTGCTGGGCGGTAGCTGGAGCAGAACGATGTTCAGAGAGGCTGTGCTGAGGGGCTCTGGCCACGTCTTCATGCCTGGAGACTTCTCCTCCAGGCCAGGCTGCCACGGCTCCCAGGTTGGGGTGAATTAGGAATGAAAAGAATGACACTGGCAATAAATGAGCATTAGGCACTGTTCCTTTTGGAATGTTGATCCTTTTGGTTGTGGTGGGAGCAGAAGGGGAGCCCATTCTTGGGCAGCTGTGATGATGTGGGGGTTGTGATTGTCATACCATTGGCTTTGGCTTCAGAAAGTGGCATCTTGGGAGGAGGGAAAACTCCTGGATCTCCAGATGTTGAGAAGGTAAGAACAGGCAGGCAGAAGAGAACCAGGCGGCCTCGGCATGGTGAAGCGGCTGCAGGAAGGTGGAAAGTTGTGATTTTTTTCCTTTTTTTCAGAGTTAGCACACACTTTATGCACCAATCTATTTGTCCTCTCCGCTGTTCCCCTTCCCTCCTTCCTTAGAGAGAGGAGGAGAAGATATTTGAAAAACCTACCGCATGCGACTCCCTCCTAAAGGTACTTGTGCAAGAATGTTTCACAGAGCAATGGAAGCCTTTCAAAACTTGTCAGACCCATTGCCTGATTTCTTTAGAGACTTGGCAGGGGGCAGGTTGGCATGATTAGACTCAAGGCCCAAAGACGGAAACATTCCTGAAGCAGCCATCCTGATTGTGGGGTCACCTGAGGAAACAGGGATCCCTCCCTCCAAAGCTGATTCTGCATTTGGAGTGTCAAGGAGGGCCTCGGCGCCTGGCCCACCCCAGCCAGAGCTCCCCTGCTGTTGCCTTATCCTGGTGCCCCACTTCCCAGCTCCCTGCAGGTGTATTTTCCTTTCTGCTTGGAAGATGGGTGACGTGGGCTGTGGTTGTGGAGAAACAAGCCTCGGTGTTAGCAGTGGGGATGGGGAGGTCCATCAGCTGGCTTCGGTCTCACCTCTCTGGCATCCTGGGATCCTGTGTCGGACTTCATTTGAAGAGAGGCTTCTGCTCTTTGAAAAAGAAAAGTTGCAGCTATAGTAGAAAACAATATGACTTTCAAGCCAGGGGTAACTGAGTTCCCACCCCTGTTCTTTCACTTGCTGGACACATTCACAGAAGGAGATGTCACCCTTCTGAGTGTCGGTTGTCCCACCTGCAACATGGGAAGAGCAACATTCAGCCTCTAGGGCTGAAGCAAGGATAAAAACAAGACTGCATGTGTGTGTGGTGACAGTGCCGTGCTCAATGCCGTAGACACTCAGGAAATGGAAGCCGTTGATGCCTTTGCCTTCCCCTCTAGATCCTGCTCAGCTTCCCAGGCCAGTCCAGGTTGAGGCCCCACCACGTGGTCCCTTGGGACCTTGCTTCTCAGGCCCCTCAGTGATCAGTTCCCTCTTTGAGAGAAGGAGAGTGACAGAAAGAACACCTGCAGTGGACTCGAAAGACCTGGCTTGAAGTGCCGACTCAGCAACTTAGTAGCTTAAGGCATCAGGCCAGGGACTTAACCTCTCTGAACTTTAGTTTCCTCATCTGGATAATGGCCTGATGATACTTTCCTCCGAGGTGCCAGTAAGTCAGGAGAAGGCAGTGCTTCAGAAATGTGGGTCTAGTTATGAAGCCCCCTTTGGGATTTGTTTAAAGTGCGGGTTGCTTATTTTCACTACTCAAAGCTTCTGATGCAGTTGGTCTGGGGTGGAGCCCAGGAATCTGCTTTTTAAATAAGCCAGCAGGTGACTGGGATGCAGGCGGCCCACCAAGAAAAAAATATAGAGTGTGTAATCCCAGTGTCCCGGGTGCTCACCAGACAGTGTCTGCAGGGGAGGCCCCCACATAGCACAAACACACCCTATCTGACTCTCCAGCAGCTCAAGCAGGACCACCAGGAAAGTCTTCTCAAATGCCTCTGAGATTCCCCCCAAATGCCGCCTCATGCAGCAGTCACCACATGGGCCTGTCCAGTTCTCTTTCTCCTGCCCTATCTCCCACCTGTCCATGTGCTGTGCACCTAAGGCTGCTTCAGGGGACCTCCCTTGGAAGCTGTCGGCCATACCCAACCTAGAGCACCCTTGTCCGTATTGAGGGCACTTCCTCTGGATGCTTCTGAAGGTTACCACGATGTGAGTATCACATGGGGATAGGTCTGATGTAGAATATGGGCTGCAGCTCTCTGCAGCTCTGTGTCACTTTTGTCACTGGACACCAAAACTGCACAAAGCATTGCAAGGTGTCTCGTGCTAAGAACTCCTCTTTGCTGGGGCTAAAACTCAGTCTGAGAGCTGGGCAGGACACACACGCCATCTCCTCCTCACAAGATACTGAGTTCTTGATGTGGCAGACATGTTCTGTCATCCTAGAGTCCCGTGGCGTCTTGCAAAGGGGTGGGCACAGAGCAGAAACCTGGTGAGTGCTTTTGGATTGGTTGGTAGCTCTGTGGGAATGGAGGTAGCTCCGGAGAATGTGCTTTGCCTCTTTTCTCAGCTTCATCCTTTCACATGGATGTAGTTGCTCTGTCATGACCTGAGATCCAGGCTGCCAGTATACCCTCTCATCATCATCCCTGCGATAGTGAATACACCCCTCCATTCATGTAGGGCTTTGGCACCACCTGAATCATGATCTTCCCCACCTTGCAAAGACCTGCCGCCATCACAGGGGACTTCAGTGTCCCTGTGAATAACCCATCCGCCATCCATGCCCCACATGCTTCCTAAACCTTTTCAGGCACATTGGCATCACCACCACTCCATGCTTTCACTCACACCCTCAGTTCTACCCTAAATGCTGGGGATTTAGCATTTCCCAAAGGATGGCCTCTCATCAGCACCATTTGGGGAGCTTTAAAATATAGATTTCCAGGTCCCAGATCTGTTCAATCAGAAACTCCAGAAATGGGTCCAGAAACTGGATCTGACCTTCTGATGATCAGCCACATCGGCGACCACTGGATTTTGTCATCCTCTGTTGTGGTTCTCTGGAATCCAACCTGACAGTAGCCCACCGCCACAATCAATTACCCCCGTGCCTTGTTTTCCCCTTGTCAAGTCATTCAGGCTTTTGACTCTCTCTCTCTCTCTCTTTTTTTCCTGTCCATCAGCTTCCTCCTCTGTTTGTGTGTGCCCCTCATGTAGCCTGGACTAGGTGAGCAACACATACCCTCTTCCCTGGTCCCTGCCTTACCTGTCTGATAAAACCAGAGGTCAGCCTTCTGCACTCCTGCCCCCAGTTTGCCTTTGATACCCCTGGGATCACTGCTGCATGCATATGCGAGGAGCCTACACTCACTCAGGTTCTTTGGGATACCTGACAATCCTCTCCTGAGTTGTCAGCTCCATCTCCCAATCCCCTCCACAACCATTCCAAGTTTCTACTGCTTTCCTCAGTCTTCCATCCCAGCACCCACCGCCTTGTGCGCCTACTGTGTGCCCAGCAAGAGATACAGAGCTGAGCAAGTTAGACATGGGCCCTGTCCCCATGAAGCTTACAGTCCAACGTGGAAGAAAAGACAAGCAATAATGATCAGTGCTCTTGATCATGCGGAAAGACAAGGGCAAGGTCACAGGGAAAGTGAAGCCTGCAGGTGGGAAATGCCTTCAGTAGCCAGCCCCTGCTCCATCTGCACATCTGGGGTCCTGCAGCCACCTGCTCTCCTTCCCTCATTCTTGCTGGAAGAGAGATTTTTCTACTTTACGTGGTCACCCCCTCCTCTGTACTTGTGATCCCCCTTTCCCCTGCCAGGAACTTCACAGATTAGACCCCTCCTCAAAGGTTCAATCTCTTCATATCTATTGTTTCATCCCTTTCAGCTCAGTCTCTCTTGCCTTATTGTTATTAGTAATAAGATTAACTGTTTGCTGAAATTAATGCAGGTAAGTCTCAGTGACAACATTATTCACAAAGAACCAGCCATCAGATGGCCGTAGAGGGAGGGATTTAAAAAGGCAGAGAAATGTGAGGCATGGCAGTGGAGGGGGGAAGGGGAATGGGCTGGGTACCTTCCACATGTTTTCTTGTTTAATCCTCACAACTTCATGGGGCTGGTGTGATCATCGTGTTTTGGCTTTGGGAGGTGCAGCCATTTAAGGCTGCAAAACTGCTGTGTCAGTCAGTCAGTTAAAAAAACAACCCATTCCCAGTGCTCCATATGCACAGGGTGTTCATTCAGGAAATTAGAGGCTGGCCCAGCCACTGGAAGGAAGGGCTGGGGGAGCAAGGGTCAGGAAGGGATCACAGAAGGTCAGCATGCAGGCTTCAAAGTGGATATCTCTCCAGGGCTGGCCTGGAAGCAGTATGGAACCTCCAGGAAGCTCGTGCTGACGATGAGCCACAGCTATGGGTGGGAAATGGCAGGCACATGCCCAGAAGAGGCTGCAAACCTCATATCTGCACCAACTGCCTTAGGAGAGGAATGGCCTCTCCTTTCTTTCACCTTCCAAATATCATGTGAGTGTCTCCCTGGCAGGATCCAGCCTGGGGTCCTGTAGAGAACGGGAATCTGGGAACTCCAGGTCCTGGAGGAGACAGTGGACGAGGGCGGTAAGGATTCAAGGTGATGACAGACAGTTCAGCACGAATGCCACTGGGCAAAGCTGGGTCAGAACCCAGATCTGCAGGCTTTAGCCCTCCACTCCCTTTCCCAAGCCACGCTGACCCCCTTTGAACTTTCTCTTAAAGAACTTTGTTTTTGCTTCACCACTCTGTAGAATTGTCTGAAATTCCTTCAACCATCAATGAATTTGGAAGACAATAGGCTGCTAACTGTGGACTAAACCTTCATGAACTTTCCTTCTTCTCAAATAATATTTCTTGCTTTAGGATCAAACACTCAAGGTATTGGTCTCCAACCTGTGATTTTGAAGCTTTATATAAAGAATTCTTTGTTCAAATGTTAAACAGAACCCCACCGTACGCAATGGGTACTGAAGGTAACTAGCCTCCATGCTGAGCGCTGCTATTCTATCTGCCCTGGGCAGGACTGGGGGACATCAGGTTCTGGAGGACATTAGACAGAGGAGGAAAAGGAGCTTCCTCTCAGCCCAGAAAACATTGGCAAGTTAGAGAATTGTGGGAGTGAAGCATCAAAGAGGAGGCCTTTCTCTATTTCCTCCCACTCTCATATGTGGCTTTTATGGTTCAATGACTGGGCTTTATCGGAAAGAAATAGGGCCTTGAGGATTAATGTCTGGGAATGGAGCTAAACAGAAATCTGTGTCCCTTTGGCTGCAGTTTTCCATGGGCATCACCATCTTTTCCCAGAGTGGCTTTAGCAGGGGATGCTGGGAGGACTCTGTTAAGAGCAGCATCCTAGGCTGAATGGGGCCTTCCTTAGGGTCCTTGGAGCTCATAGATTTGCTTTGTCTTGCTTCCCTGGTTCTGCAGCCCCCAGGCCAGTATTTGTGTGCTTGTGCTTGTGCATGTGCATGTGCGTGTGTGTGTGCATGTGTGTGTGTATAATTCATTGAAGTGAGAGAGACAATGGATTCTAAATTCTCAGTAAATTGCAAATATTGTGAGATGTGTTAGTACTCTGGGCCAAGACAAATGTAATTTTGGATTATTAAGTCTACATGACAAATGAGTGCTTATTAATTTTTATTTATCTTGAGTGAATTAATAGGGACCAGTGATGGGAAAAAAATAATTGTCATTCTACTCATTCATAGAGAATAGCTGATTTGGAGAAAACCTTAAGAAACAGTAGCATAAAATCACAGAATGTTGAAGCTGAAACCTTTATTTGCTCTAATTCAATAAATATGTATTAAGTAACTTCTTGGTTCTGGAAATTCAAAAGCATACAAGAAACTGTTCCAGTCCTCAAGGAGCTCAGAGTTTGGTAGGGGCAACAATAGAAATTTGATCAAAGAATAAAGGTGGTATGAAATTAGGGCAGGCTGTCATTAACTCCTTGTGGGGGTAAAAGAGCCAGAGAAGGCTTTCTAGAGGAGGTTATATCTGAGTTGGGTTTTGTTGTATGAGTAGGAGCTTGGCAGGAAAAAAAGTTGGAGAAAGGCATTCTTGTCAGAAAGAAGAAGAACATAGGCTTGTTAATCCATGAGAGGAGTTCAGAAATCCAGCAGTCTGAAGGTGTAAAGTGGAGGGAGATGAAGAGAGAGGGGTGGGCAGGGAGCAGGTCCTGAAATCTGAGTTGAGGATAGGTCTGGACTTTTCCTCCATGATCAGGAGCTATCAAAGATGTGAAGCAGGAGAAAGACCAATTTGGTGGACCTATGGGGGATGCACCAGAGGAGGCAAGGCTGGAATCAGGACCCCCTTATGAGGAGGTTGCAGTGGATGGGGATAGAAGCCAGGCAGAGCTAATAAGAAGGGAGAAAGTGGATGGATTATATCAGTTTCCTTTTTGCTACTGCAACCAGTTTTAAACTTAAAGCAAAACAACTTAATTTTCTTACAATTCTGGAGACCAGAAGTTCAAAATCAATCTACTGGGCTAAAGCCAAGGTGTCAGTCTGGCTGGTTCCTTTTGGAGGCTCTAGGGTAGACGCTATTCCCAGATTGCCTTTTCCAGCTTCTAGAGGCCACCTGCATGTCTTAGCTCATGGCCCCTTCTGTCATCCTCGATCCGCATTATTCCAGTCTCAGCTACCATCATCACATCACCTTCTATCTGACTCTGACCTTCCTGCATCCCTCTTATAAGGACTGTTGTGGATATTCAGAGCCCAGCTGGAAAATCTCCTCATCTCAAGGTTCTTAATCACGTTGGCAAATTTCTCTTTGCCATGTGAGTTAACATTCACAGGTCCTAGGGGTTAGGATGTGGACATATTCGGAAGGCCATTATTTAGCCTAGCACCTGGATGCAAAGGACTTTGGGAACTGTAGCCAATACAATTTGGTAACTGACTAGGGAGAATGGAGGTGATAATGGGAGAGAAAACCCTTGCGGATACTGGTTTGGGCGGCAAGTGAATGGTGGTGCCACCAACTAAGAGAAAGAAGGAGGAAGAGCAGAGTTGGAGAGCAAGTGTAGCGGGAGGTGTAGAATAACGTGCTTAGTTTTGAACACGGTGAACTTGAGATGTCCAGTAGGTCATCAGATACGTGGAATTCAGGGGAGAGGTCTGGGTGAGAAAGAAATCTGAGTCAGTCATGTGCGGTTGGTAATCGAAACTGGGGTGTGGGTAATGGTAACTCAGGGAGTGTACAGAAAAGAAGTTTTGGAACTTTATGGTACATCAGAATAGCCTTGGCATAGAGTTGGCAGGTTTAGCAAATAAAAGTACAGGAGGCCCTGTACAATTTGAATTTCAGATAAACAACAAATAATTTTTTAGTATGTCTCACATATGGCACGCACCTCACTTGCCCTGCCTCTCCTTATTTATCTGAAATTCAGATTTAACTGGGCATCCTGCGTTTTGCCTGGTGACTCTACCTTGGGAGCATGTTAAAAGCAAGGCACCTTTGTGGGCTGCGTTCCCAGAATTCTGGTTCAGTTGGTCTACGGGGAGGCTGTATTTTAACACACTCTCCAGGAGACTCTCAGGCAGTTAGACCTGTGAGACACTGAAGGAGAGTGAGGAAGAAAGAGGGCTTGGGAGCAGACCCCAAGAACCTCAGCACTGAAGGGCAAGGGAAGGAAGAAGCCAGCGCACTGGCCTGAGAAAGACCAGACAGAGCAGCAGGAGGAAAACCAGCCCTGGTGGCCTCATGCAGGTGCTTTGAGGACGAGCATCAGTGCAGCAAGAAGCTGTAAGAGGCCATGAGTTAAAATGTGGAGTCAGTGGTGACTGGCAGATTCGTGGAGACTCCACAGCATTCTTGTTCATTGGAGTTCTCCTCCAGTCTGGGCTGTACCCCGGACACGGTGATCATGCCTGTATCTCTCTGCCTGTCTGCCTCTCTGCCTGAGGGCTTTCCCAGCACAGCTTGGCTGCAGGCAGGCACGACCTGAAAATTCAGGAGTGCGAATGCCCCAGGACAACCCTCACCAGTGGGGCATGCAAGCTGGTGGACCACTGGCCCAGCCTGCCAGCTCCAAGAGCTCAGTCCGCTCAGTTTCTCAGAGGGGACTCAGAGGGATTGAGCCTCTGTTGCCCACAATGGTGTCCTTCTTCTTAATCACACTTGGTTAGCTTCTCTCCCTTCTGTCTCTCACTCTGTCCCTGTCCCTCCGATTCTCATTCTCTGGAATCACTTCCAGAGATTATACTACATGCACCCAGGACCTTGTCTCAGGGTCTGCTTCTGGGAGGACCAAAACCAGGTCCTTGGAGATGTCCGCTCCCATGGAGTCATGGGGAAGAGCTGAGGGCAGGAGGCAGAGGGGTGGGAGGGGGCGATGGTCCCCAGAAGGAGCCATGAGGCAGGGAAAGGCTGTCGTCAGTGAACCCCAGCCTGCCTGTGTGCACCTCTTCTTGGCAGCCTGCATTCCCCAGTGCTTACCTCATGACCCTGGTTCCCTGAGACATCTCTGCAGAACCTCCTTCTAGGATCTCTGGACCCTGGTGGACCATTTCACTGGGACTCTGCCCTCTTCAGCCATGCTAATGAGGGCATGTATCTATCCCCCTTCTCCTGCTTTGCAGCTGATGATGTTCTTCCATTTCAAAATAGGCCTTCAATATCTTAGAGAAGGAAGGAGATGAAGCTTTCCTGAGCACTGCTTTGTATACAGCTCTGCTATCTCATTTAATCCTCACAACACCATAGACAGTGATTTTTCCCATCTTTCCAGTGAGGACACTGGGGCTCAGGGGAGTTAAGTCACCCTTTAAAGTCACCCATGCCGTAAGTGTTGGAGCTTGGACGCTGGTCTGTGCCTTGCCCAGCTGCCTACACGCGACAGGTATCTGAGGATGACGCCCACACTCAACCAAGCCCTTTCCCTGTCCAGGCCAGTGATCACATTTTCTTTAGATGACACTTCAAGGGGCACAGCTCCTGAACTCTCACCTCTCGGGTGACATTCTTGGTCTGCCTTCACAGTGAAATATAGCACCCAAGGCTGGTAGCTTTCCAAAAGAGCCCTGTGCCAGTTCCCTCTGCTGACCTGAACATTACACCTCCATCTCTGACCCCAGGATCGCATTAGCTTTTGAAACAGCCGCAGTCCTTACATGGGCTCATATGAAGCTTTGGGGTTACCTAAAACCCTCGGGTCTTTTTCACATGGCCTGTTGCCAAGCCAGGCTGCTCCTGGGGCAGTTCATCATTTTGATCCCAAATTGATTTGTTAGGACTGTGGTTTTCATGGTTTAGGCTAACATTACAACAAAAATAAATGCAATAGGTGTTGATTTCCCTATACGGCCAATGACTGGCCATTAATGAATTCATATTTGTGTGCCTCATATTTCCAAGCAGATTTTCTGTTCCTTGAGGGCAGAGGGCATGCTTTCCCTCTTCCGCGTTGCCTACAGGGTCTGGCACAAAGGTCTGCAAACAGTATGTCTTCCGCAAGCATTCTTATTGCCTGATTGAGGAAAAACACCCTCAATCCCTCAATCCTGCCCTCCTCAGCCTCAGCTTCAGCTCTTGTCAGCACCACTCTCCGCAGCTGACTGTACTACACGGAGCACCCCCATCTGGAATGCTCCCGTAGAGTGGCTTCTTACAGTAGTGGTGGCAGGCAAGATGGCAGACTGAAGAAAAGAGTACTGGCCCTGGATCCGAGATACCTGGGTCTGAATCAGCTCTCGCATGTGACCATGTGCTGTTCCCTCATTTGTAAAATAGAGACAATGAAAACAGGTTAACGTATTGAATCCATACTGTAAAATGTGCTCCATGCTTTTTGCCCGTAATCTCAACCCGGTGAATTAGGGATAATAAATATTTCCATTTTTTAGATGAAAAAATCTGAAATTCAGAATAGTTAATTTGCTTGCTCAGGGTCACAAAAGTAAAGCGTGCAGAGCTGGCGTTTGAACCCATGCTCTCTGCTCCACCCTTAGCCATTGGGTGTAATAAATATGTCACCTCCTAGATTATTGCACAAGAGAATGGCAACTCGCTGGTAAAGTGCCCGTCACCATGCCTGGCACACAGTAAGTACTCAGTAAGTGCTACCTCTCTCCCCAGCTGCCTCTCCACCTTTAATTTTTCCCTCGCCTCAGGGCAGAGCTAGGACGGAAAGGTGGAAGTAGAGGAGATTCACTTTCAATACGGTCAAGGGAGCAACTCCTGACAGTTTTGAGTCCTCAGAGAGAGATCTCTGTTCTTGGAACAGGAGAGCAGAGCCTGGCTGGTCAGCTGTTGGTGGCGGAGCCACTGTCTCAGTCTGGAGGAAGGAGGAGTCATCATGCGGGGGAGCGGCTGGGGACCCGTGGGCCTTTGAGAAAGAATTCCTTAGTTAGCAGGGCCATCCTGACCCCTCTCACTCTTGTCTCTCACACATGGTCTATCACCACGTGGTGTTGATCCCACCCCACCTGCCCTGGCATCCTTCTACCTGCTTCTCTCCAGGCCACCAGCAACTCTCCTGTGGAACCTGGCATTGGCCATCTGAGTGTGTGACCTCTCTTGATTGTCTATCCACACAGCACTCTGTAGGTCTTCCCAAAATACAATGTGCTCATACCTCGCCCCAGCCCAGGACCCTCAGAGCCTTTCTGTCTGTAGGAAAAGGTGCTAAGAGACCTTCAGAGGTCTCTCTGCCAGTCACCCAGGCCCTCTCAGGGCCCCCAAAGCCTCTGGCAGGCCTTTTATATGTGCCTTTCCCTCAGCCCGGGACCTTCTCTGCCCTCTCTCTCTGCTAACTTTGTCTTCCCCTTCCAAGCCTGTGCATTGCCATTTCCTTGAAGCTGTCTTTGATCACCGCTTTTCCTCCATCCTCACCCCAGGTGACAGTGTGAGTCTCATTCATCAAAGCCCCCACCTCTAGGATCTAGAATTGAGCCATGCAGTATAAGCTTTTCTTGAGTCCTCCAGGTGCCAAGAAGACTTGGCCAGACCACGCGGATGCAGAGATAAATGAGCCATGTTCCTGGGCCTGGAGGAGCTCTTGAGAACAGCATGGAGTGATGTGTTGGCCAAGTTAAGCTCAGGTGCTCTGGGGAAGACTACATAAGGAACACAGATAATCCAGACTGAGGGAGTCAGGGAGGGGCTTCCTGGTGGAACAAGTGATTAAATAGAGCTTTGAGGTCTCAGTGGGGGATAGGATGTCAAGAAGGGAAAGAAGTTTGTGCTCAGCTGGAGCCCTGAGTGAGTAAGCCATGCTGGGCACTGCAGAATGCCTGAGCCGAGGCTGCACAACCCTTGCTGATGGGTGCCGCAATGGGTGAGTGGGAAGGAGTCTCCTTGGAGGCCTCCCAGGTCTCTGGAAAGGCAGCAGTGGGGGATGCACAGGAGGACTAGGTATGGAGGGACAAGAAAAGAAGGTAAAGAGGTTGATCAGGAACCTGCTTGATTTACAGTCCTTGTGGGATCCCTGAGTGGAAATTTCTTAGTGGGAAGGGCATCTGAAGTGGAGGGAATAGCATGAAAAGGCCAAGAGGCCAGACTGAAAGGGCCATAGATAGTGGGACAATGAGCACACCTGGCTGGAGTGTGGAGAAAGGGGAGGGAGGGACTGGTCAGCTGGAGGAGGTTCCCAAGGTTACTGTACCTGAAAATCAGTTATGGGCCAGACGCTGTGCTAAGTGCTTTTTTAAACATTACTTTTTATCTTCCTGACAAACCTGCAGCAGCCTTATTTTACAGATGAGAGCATTGAGGCTCAGAATGGATAAAGGACTTGCTCAAGGCCATGTAGCACTAGCAAGAGCCTTGCACAATAGGTGCTCAATATATATGTCCGAATGGGCTGACTGACTGCATGAATGAATGAATGAATCAATGAATCAATGAATGAATAATAGAATTCAAGCTCAAGCACGCCTGGCTTTCAGCTTGAGCTCTGTCCTGTCCTATACCTTGTTGCCTGAATTCTCTCCACCTCAAAAACAATAACTATAATTCTAACGGTAAGAAGGGTGAATAACATAGCTTCCCCCTGAGCCTGAAGTGGTCGTGGCTTTGAGCAAAGCCCTCACATTCCTCCAAGCCAGGAGCTCATGACCACATGCTTCCCCCCTTCCGGAATCTTCCCTAACTCCTCCTGGGGCAGCTCTATGCCAGCTGCCCTTTTGAAAGCCACTGTTTGCTTTCCCTGCCTCCAGTTTTATCATTTTCTCCAGGAAAATATTTGCCTTCCCATTATTTTAATCATGCCTCACGGGTCCAGCAGGGAGGCCTTGCAGAAGAATAAGCCCTGTTTTCTGTTTGCTGTACTGGGAAGACAAACAGGTTTGTTTGACTTACCTGCATTTTCCCAGTAGGTGGACCCCTTGGAGCAAACACAGACTAGACCTTGGGCTTCCTGCCCCTTGGACCTGGAGTTGACTTGACTGGGGAGCATTTAAAATGGAAAGTGCTTCCCTTAAGCCAAGCTGGGGTGGATTGAGCTATTCTCTTTTGTTTATCACAGAGCATGGATTTATTTTATCATGCACAGTGCCTGAACTGGAAGTGAGCTTCTCTTGAGTCCAGGAAACATTCAGTCTTCCTCAAATAGCAACCAGGCCCTGTAATACTTGAATGGATTTATCTAAGAGTGAGACTTCAAGATGAAAATATTCTAGAGATTAGGGGTGGGATTAAGTAGGAGGCTATGACCAGGGAGAAACTTGAAATTATTGGGGTAAAAATGACCCCGATTTTTGAAGCCAGACAGATCTGGTTCAAATTCAATTACAGGTGAACTACTTTTTGTGTGTGTGTTTCTAAGGATAGAGCTGTTGCTTCATTCATTCTGTGAATGTTTAGTGAGCACTTCCCAGGTGTCATCCCTATTTTAAGTGTTGTGATGCACCGGTGAACAAAACAAGTAGTAATTTCTGCCCTTTGGAGATTACAATCCAGTGGGAAAAAAACAGGCAAACATAAGACATAAGAAAAACAGGCAGCAAGTTAGAAAGGGATCAAAAAAAGTGGAAGAGGGCCAGGTGCGGTGGTTCACGCCTGTAATCCCAGCACTTTGGGAGGTAAAATCGGGTGGATCACCTGAAGTCAAGAGTTCAAGACCAGCCTGGCTAGCATGGTGAAACCCTGTCTCTATTAAAAATATAAAAGATAGCCAGGCATGGTGGCAGGTGCCTGTAATCCTAGCTACTCCGGAGGCTGAGGCACAAGAATCTCTCGAACCCAGGAGCCGGAGGTTGTAGTGAGCTGAGATCACGCCATTGCACTCCAACCTGGGTGACAGAGTGAGACCCAGTCTCAAAAAAAAAAAAAAAGGTGGAACAGGTTTAGTGTAATTGGGAAGGTGGTGTTGGTGGGTGAGGGTGCAGTATAAATGGACTGGTCTGGGTAGGCCTCTTGAAGAAGGTGATATTTGAATAACAACTTGAAGGAGGGAAAGTACTTAATTCCAGACATGTCTGATTCCAAAGCCCAAGCTCTTAAGCCTACACCACCTCTCTCCCAGTTGAATACCAACAGAAAGCTGGACACATGGTAGTACTTGGTAAGTATTAGTGCTTACCCCATCCATCTTCCTTTTAGAGTCTCTTGGGCATGCATCAACTGGGGAAACAGGCAAGAGGGTGGTGGGTGGGGATCCCAGCAGGGCACCATTGCCAGAGCAATGTGTGGGCACAAAGTAGGGATCCTGGGGAGCAGGCAGTCACCAAGATGCCCATGACTGCTCTTACGGTTGGAGTTCGTTCAGGCTGGGGAGTAGAGTTAGGGTGGAGAGGGCTAGAACAGTTAGGGAAGGTAAGGCTCATCCATTGATGCTCACTGCACACCCTAAATTTGCCCTGGAGAGAAATGCACTACACAAACATTTGTTGAGGGCCTACTAGGAACCAGGTGCTTCCCCATCCATGTCATTCTCCCAACTGTCCTCTGAAGCAGGCAATAGCATCTCCATTTCACAGTTAGAGAAACTGAGGCTCAAAGGCTGTAAAGCATATGTGTTGCTATCTGGCTTGGATATAGCTTTGGATCTGTCTGATTTTATAGACCAGGTAATTTTTACTTTATAATCATGATCAATTTCTGATCGAACAGAAAATCTATCTGAACAGCTGCCAATGTCAGTATCATCCTCAACCTCACCATCAACGTTACCAACATCACCATCACCATTAACATCACGATCACCATCATGGTCACCATCACAATCACCATTATCACCATCACTGTCACCATCACCATCATTGTCACCATCACCAACATCACCATCAGCCTCACTCTCAATGGCTGTGTGATTACAGGCAGCAGGGCATGTCAGATCATCTCTCTCAGATTCAGCTTCCTTATCTATGAAATGAGTATAAGTATATCTACCCCAGAGGTTAGGAGAGGTGCTGAAGTACGTCTCCTGTTTCCTCCACTCCACCAAAACTGCTCTTTTCAAAATCATCAATGACCTCTATAATTGTCATCATACTCGCCCTCCAAGAGCATTCAGTGCCTCTGACCACTTCCTCCTCTTGGCTTTGTGATAGTTGCTTTCTGATTTCCCTTCCAGCTCACTGATCCCCACCCTCCCTGGCTAGCTCTGTCTCATCTACTAGATCCCTAAATTTTTAAGTCTTACAGAGCTTTCTTCAAACAGGCTCTCTAACTGCTTCCTCCCTAGTCCAACCAACTATCGTGCTTCCCTTGAAATACTACAGAAACTTGACATCACTAGGGCATGGTCAAGGAAGCGGCCCTTAGAGTGGGCCATGGAGCACCCCCTGGGGAAGAAGGGTCCCTTCCTGCCTCATCTAGAACTAACAGCACTCTCTTCAAGGAGGAGATACTGGGTCAATCCCGAGCAGAATTTTTCGCGGGTAGTTTGTGAAGTCTCCGCCTCCTGAATCTGCATCCCTTTCAGCTTTCTGTTGCTTGCTGGGTCTGTACTATCTCAGGTGATCAGAGCCCTCAGAATCTTCCCACCCTAAACGTGTTCACACTGAGATGTCAGGGACAGTGGCCCACACTTAGTTTCTATTTAGCAGAGAACTAACAGTGTGCTATAGAGAGATCTCCAGTTAATGGGTGGGAACATTTGCAGAATGCTTTCCTGAAAACTGAAATAGCACCCCTTTGGGGGCTACTGTTTCTGCCTCCACATTGGGGGGTCTGTTCTGAGACAGATGGTCCCCTGTTGGGCTGTTCTCACACACACGAGCAGAGGAATTCTTTTAGGTCCTCTTGGCCTCGGGAGCATTTTGAATCAGTTGCCAGGAGAAACAGATTGCCTACCCCTTATTCTGGGGGCTGTGGGTGGATGGCTTTGAGAGGAGATCTCTTCCAAGAATGTGTTTTCCCTTACATCTTCAGGATGCCATGCACTTCCCGCTCTGCTCTTTTGAGGCTGGCATAAGCATGAGAGTTGCCTGGGGAGGAACGTCTGTACCGCCTCTGCCCCACTGCTCAGGAGCAATGGCGGGTGAGTGAGTCACTTTTGGCATCCTCCTTTGTTCCCTGTGCGTAGGGCTACCCAGTTGGTAACACTACAATCTGCTCTCCACCGCCAGCTTAACATTCCTAAAATAGCTCAGTGTGATTGGGCCATTCCGTTGCTCAAGAACTATCCAGATTCTTCCACTGCCCGTAGAATGAAGTCCCAGGCTTTCGTCTCACATTTGAGGTTGCTACCATCTGGCCTTCATTTGCTTTTCTAACCATGCCCCTCATTCCTTCTCTACCCAAGGTCTTCCCTCCAGACAGTCAGGTCTACTCTTCTTTCCCAGAATGCCTGGCCTCCTGCCTGCATCCACACTGTTCTCTTGGTTAAAATGTTATCCCCTCCTTGTTGCCTGTATAAACTTTTTCTTGTTCTTCCAAACAGGTTTGAGGCCAAGCTTGCAAAGGCCTCCTCTCCTTGGATGTCTTCCTTGATCCCTCCTTTCATTTGCCTCCTGATTCCATGTGACCACACAGAGGCCCTCTTGTGACTACTTACCTAGGTGTGGGCAGGGAGTGGAAGAACCACAAGGGACTATTACCACCCACAGGTACTCCCAGCAGCAGGAGAGCTATTACCACTTCTAGGCCTGAAGAAGCGAGGGTAGGAAACTGTTAACAAAACCTGGAAGGAGGAAGGCCTGCAGAGAAGACCACAGGGCTGTGACCTTCCACAGAGATGTAGTCAGCCTGGGGAGAGCTCTCCGGTGAGTCAGGACAATAAGCACCCCTTGGCTAAGACCAACTGGAAGCCAGAGCGCAAGCGAGCCCCTTAGAAAGTCTCTGCAGGGGCTGGGCGTGGTGGCTCATGCCTATAATCCCAGCACTTTGGGAGGCTGAGGCGGGCGGATCACAAAGTCAGGAGTTTGAGACCAGCCTGGCCAATATGGTGAAACCTTGTCTCTACTAAAGATACAAAAATTAGCCGGGCGTGGTGGCGGGTGCCTGTAGTCCCAGCTACTCAGGAGGCTGAGGCAGGAGAATTGCTTGAACCTGAGAGGCAGAGGTTGCAGTGAGCCGAGATCACACCATTGTACTCCAGCCTGGGTAACAGAGCAAGACTCTATCTCAAAAAAAAAAAAAAAAAAAAAAAAGAAAGTCTCTGCAGGTCAGCCTGCCTGTGTGGGCAGAGGAGTGAAGGAGTGTGGAAAGGAATCTGAAGGGACGTAAAGAGGAAGGGGATTCTAGCTTTTACCTTAGATGTCAGATGGGTACATTGCAAAGACTTTGAATGTGAGTCTTTGCACAAGTAGAAAGATTTCATAGGCTCAAGCTGTTCAACATCATTTCCCACATAAGAGAGTGGAAGCCCAGAGGGTGTCCATGCTGATCTGAGACCACACAATAAGGTAGTGTCAGAGATGAGACAGGAGGAAGTATGAACCCCCCAGTTCATTAGTCAATTGTTTCTTTGGAACAGAGCATCTGATAAGTTACACAATAAGAATCTGAGTTTTAGTCTTACTGGTCATGCTGGCTGTGTTTGGTAACTGGTGAGATGGCCTGATGGGAGTCTGTTTGCAAGTGGTGGCTGACAGTCCTCCATGGAAGAGGTGCATCCTGAAGGGGGAAGCCATGGACAATGATTTTACCCAGTGGTATGTGGATTGACATTATGGACATAGCACGGCAGTTGTTTGTTTGTTTTTAGACAGGGTCTCGGTCTATTTCCTAGGCTGGAATGCAGTGGTGCAATCACAGCTCACTGCAGCCTCGACATCCCAGGCTCAAGCAATCCTCCCACTTTAACCTCCCAAGCGGCTGGGACTACAGGCACGTACCACCATATCTGGCTAATATCTTAAAAATTTTTTTTTTTTGTAGACACGAGGTGTTGCTATGTTTCCAGGTCTGGTCTCAAACTCCTGACCTCAGGTGATCCACCTGCCTCAGCCTCCCAAAGTGCTGGGATTACAGGTGTGAGCCACTGCGCCCAGCTGGCAGCTGCTTTTCAAGTCTCTTGTCCACCTGGGTTCCTGGACACCATTTGAATGCTCTCCCACGGAGATCAGAGTGTGTGTGTGTGTGTGTGTGTGTGTGTGCGCCCGCCCGTGTGTCTGTGTGTGTGTTTTAAGGGGAGGAATCTACAGTAGAATCTGAAAGAGCTCTTTCACTCATCTCTGAGTCACACTGAACTCTAAGCAGCACTGCTGTGGATTCCCCATAAGGGAGCATAACAGAGCTCTCCCACACCCCACTGCATTTATTATTATCATTATTTTTTGAGATGGAGTCTCACTCTGTCGCTCGGGCTGGAGTGCAGTGGCACAATCTCGGCTCACTGCAACCTCTACCTCCCAGGTTCAAGTGGTTCTCCTGCCTCAGCCTCCTGAGCAGCTGGGACTACAGGCGCCCACAACCATGCCCGGCTAATTTTTGTATTTTAATAGAGACAGGGTTTCACCATGTTGGCCAGGCTGGTCTCCAACTCCTGACCTCCGGTGATCTGCCCACCTCAGTCTCCCAAAGTGTTGGGATTACAGGTGTGAGCCACCGTGCCCGGCACTCTGCTTTGCTTTAATTCTCTTTCACCCGATTTCCTTCTACTCTTTTTTTTTTTAATTGAAGCAGTTGTGCAATTTTTTACAATGTTCAGACACTGATACTTATGACTCCTTACATCTCAGATCAAGCCGTGGGAAGGCCCGGGCAGGGAGTATGATATCCAGTGGTCTGTGGAAGGAATGCACTCAGGAAAGTCAAATAAATGGTCTAAATTCCCACAGCTGGAAAGGGATGACCAAACAGTAGGCTTGACTCTGAAGACCATGCCATTTTGATTTTACCATATTGGGACTCTCTCCCTCTGCCAGCAGTTCCTTTTTCTGAGTCTTTTCCTATTCTTTTCTCTCTCATCTCTCAACCCTTCCCTTCTTCACCTCCATCTTCCCCCATCCTCTCTATCTCTCTCTTTCTCGTTTTCCCCTCTCCCCACTCTTCTGAAAAGCCACAACTTCTCTCTGTTCTAATATGCCTAAGACATCGTCCCAGGAACTTTTTTATGTGCTTCTTGACACCCAGAGTGACTGTACACAGGTATATTTGTAGGGAGAGCCTCTGCCTCGATGGGAAGAGAAGCTAACTGATTGACTTTCTGCTACTTGTACCAGCCAAGGGGCTATTTGCAGACAGTACATAAAAATGACAAAGCACCATAAGATATTGAGCAATCTTTCCTTGCATCAATTAGATTCTGGCATCTGCTTACTGTTTAATTATCTTTTGACTGAGGAAATGGAAAAGTTGACAAATAGTTTAACTCAACAAGATTCAGGTTCCTTGTTTTTCCCCCTCTGTGAGCATGTTTTTAGAACACCGATCTGCCAACATCTCCTAGTTTCTCTGGGGCACTGGCAAAAAATACAGACAAATATTTATGTTCCATGAATTCAAGATGGTTTTCATATTGTTTTCATGTTTAACTGATTCCAAATGAACGACAATGGCTCTTAATGTGGTTACAAGAATTTGCCATTAATTTTCACTTGAAATTGGATGCAGCCGGTATACATGCCTACACCGTATTCTAGTTCTTAACGATTTGCCTTCCAAAAATATAGGCTGCTTCCCACTGGCTGATTGGCACAGCAGCTTAGTGAGGGCATCGATCTCCTATTACATGTTAACAAAAATTAAATTGAGAATATCACCCTATTTCAGAGTGCTTTGCATGTAGCATTTGAGGCAGGCGGCTGGGACATTGAATGAAAAGTCTGGTGGAGGCAGGTTCAGCATGCCACCCTTTCCTGGTCGTGAAGATGCCAGCTCCAGCTCCAAGCAGGTGACAAGGCTGGGTGGTCAGGGGACATGGGAGTGGGGTTCGAGGTCTCAGAGCATTTTTAAAAACTTCCGTTGTCTTTCTAGCTTGGATTTTGGGAGCACCAGGGTAATGTTCTAAACTTCTTTGTGAGGTTTAAAGTCTTCCCTCCCTTGGTCTAAAATGTTGAAGTGGGTGGTGGAACAGAGAGGTGACATGAAGATGAGAGCTGGGCCAGAGGAATAGGATTCTTCATCTTTGGGGATGTCATTTAATTTTGGAAATGCTCAGTTTCTGTTTAGTCAGTGTAACCATATAATTTGTTGAACACTTTTGAAGGGGTGAATGTTAAATTGGATAACATGTTGGGAAAATGGGCTTAAACTGGAGATAAGGTCGACCTATGAATAAAGAAGAGATTAGGCCACATAGTGGGGGTCAGGGGTGGTAAGTAGGTTTCATACCCATGGTAATTACAAAAGAGTAACCAGGCTTTCTGGACTGCATTGTGGAGGGGATGGTGCAACTGCTCTTAAGCACCATGGAAGAGTTTCCTGATTGATTAGTAATGTCTGCTCTGGTCTCTGGAAAGGATGGCTGCACCCTTGCAGGTATTCATCATTCCTGGATTGAGTGTCTTCAAGAGCCTTTTCAATTCTATTTTTGTAATAAGAATAACTGAGAAGTGAATGAAGCTAACCTTCTTACTTAAATGCACTGGAGGTTGAGACCTGGAAAGCCAGACTGAGAGGCCTATGGCAGTGCCCTTCCAGCTGAATGTGTACACTTCAAAATTGTCAAAATGCAGATTCTGAATCAGAGGTCTGGGCTAAGGCCCAATAGCCTCAATTTCTGTTGAGTTCCCAGGTGATACCGATGCTGCTGGTCTGCGGGTCATACTTTGAGCAACAAAGACCTAAGGCAGCATCCTGAACCTGGGCCAATGCCCCTTCACTGCAGGCTCAAATCCTGCAGAAGAACCTGTATATATGCTACTTTCCAAAGATTTTTTTTCCACAGGTCATTTAAGTGATTCCTCCAGACAGCCTTTTAATGTTTGATAGATTATTTCCCGTCCCCATCACCCATTTTTTTTTTTTTTCCTAAATGTGCTTTTCAGGTGGAGCAGGTTTAAGTGCCTAGCCCAAGGGCTATAAATGGCAGGGTTGGGACTCACATTTAAGACTTTGCCCTTCCCCAGGTGGCCCTTTGAGCACCTAAGTGACAGGCCTAATTCTAGAGGTAATGTTGTGAGTGCCCTCAGCTCAAATGGAGCAGCTTTTGGAGCAGTGCCAAGGGATTGTACTGATGCTAAATATGCCTTCAGATCATGTCAGAAGCCTAAGCTTGCCTTGTGACCCCCCAGCACCACCATTTCAGTCAGTCATTAAGGCAGGCAGACAACATCTTACAGTCCTGGGTTCATGGGAGCCTTCTTTGTTCTTATGAGGGTTTTAGAGCCAGATAGACCTGGATCAGAATCTTTCCATGTCATTTGACCTTGAGCAAGTTACTTAATCTCCCCAAATTAAAGTCCCTTCACCTGTAAAAAGGCACATTCTTGCTGGGTGCGGTGGCTCACGCCTGTAATCCCAGCACTTTGGGAGGCTGAGGTGGGCAGATCATGAGATCAGGAGTTTTAGACCAGCCTGATCAACATGGTGAAACCCCCTCTCTACTACTAAAAATGCGACAATTAGCTGGGTGTGGTGGTGCGCACCTGTAATCCCAGCTACTCAGGAGGCGGAGGCAGGAGAATTGCTTGAACTCGGGAGGTGGAGGTTGCGGGGACCTGAGATCGCACCACTGCACTCCAGCCTTAGCGACAGAGGGAGACTCCATCTCAAAAACAAACAAACAAAAAAAGAAGCACATTCTTGCCTTTCAGAGTTGTTCGGAAGATGAAAATAAACAATGTAGTAAAATGCATGGCACAGCGCATAGCAAAGACGGAACATTTCGTTTCTCCCCTTTGCCCTTCAGAAGAACTGTAATGCCTTACTGTTGCTATTCACTGTACAAATACAGTGTAACTATCTTACATTTTTCTTGGCACAGTGGTGTACTCCACAATAATGGGTTCAACCTTTATATAGTGCCTTCCCTGTATACAATAAAATAGAAAACTGTATTTCATTACCAAATATCATTCTTTCATTATATAACACACAAATAACTATTTAAACAAACTTCAAAACTTATACTCTAAAACATATCAGCACCAAAAGCTATGCAGGCAACACAGACATATTTGAAAATTAGAAGCAAACTTAAAATGTCTCCGTTGTGATTTGGCATTAGCAAAATCACCGATCAGTTTCGCAACTTCTGCTGCCTTGTTTCTGCAGCGAGTGGTGTTAATTCTGTTAAACGTTGTTGTCACAGAGTGTTCCTTAAATAGTTTTTAATTGGTTTTAATTTGGAGAAAAAATGTTATGCTGAAGATACAGGGGCAGGAACTGTCAAAAATAAAATTAACAGATAACAGTCTATGGAAAAACTTGGAGACATGCTGTGTCATTGTATACTCTGTTAGCAAATGTATGGATGCTTTTAATTTTGTCAGTTTCACATGTTAATGATTTTCACAGAGCAGTAAGTTAATTGGTAGTGCTTCCAATGGATCCCTGGAATCTTTCGTTTTCACCTCCTGTGCGTTCTTCACAGTGGACTTTTCATCCACATGAATTAATTAGGATGGTGGAAAAAAATGCAATCAAGTCAGCAGTTGTATTTAACCCTGAAATCTTAGGCCTATTTAGGTAATCAATGTTATCAATTATTCATGAAAAAAGGTAAGCAAATATAAAATCCTTCTTTTAAAAAAATCTGCTGGAGCTCAAAGTACTGCCATCCTGATACTCAGCAAATCAACAGGTGGAGGCAGATGATGTAAATGATGCAAAAATCTTTTCATTATTATAGTATCTTGGCAAAATTTTAGTCAAAGCAGTCTCTTTTTTTTTAATGTGGAAAATATAGTCAGATTTTTTTCACCTATCTTTTAAGATATTAGCATAGTTCTATATGTATAAATGCATAATTCTATTAAAGAATTATGCATCGCTTCAGCTAAGGGAGCAACAGCCGCTCTGACAGCTCTGACTTTGCAAATGCCAGCCAAGCGCCCACATTCTCTTGGCTATAAAGGCAGCAGAGGTCAATATGCTTTCCCAAGAGTCATCAAGTATTGCCAAGGAATAGCCCCAATTTCATTGCATATCACATTTCAGGCATGCTGTACTCTGTTCAAATGGCATCTGGTGTAAAATATGTATTAGAAATCGCTTTTTCCCAAAATTGAGAAGATCTGAATTATGCAGGGGGAAAACTGACAAGTACAGCGATACTGTGATGTGTCTGCACTTATGTATATGTAGTATGTCCTTGCATTTGCTTAGCCAATAGGGTACTAAGAGGTGGGATTTGAATGTTCCTGTCTAACAGAGAGAGTATGTATTTATTAATAGTTCTCCATAGGCCATTGGCTACAGAAGAGATGTACTCGAATATTAATGATATTCTCATTTGATTGTCATGGAAGCCAGAGTGGAATTCTATTCAAGTGCAGTTTTTAGTTATACTCCAATGGTGTCATGTGATTTAAAAATTAGTTGCCTACATGATAGCCACAGCTAGTACTATAGAAGCTTTAAACTCTCAAGGGCTCCTAGTAACCGATAGCCCTGAAACAGTGCACCATCCCAGCTTGACATGGGTTCCTTCGTTTCCCACTTTCACAATTATCAACTGGGTGATCAAGGCCTCCACAGCCTGGTCCCAGCTTCAGCCCAGATCCCCACCTAACAAAGCCCCTCCCCAGCCCTGCTGTGCTGGCCCTCCTGAGCAAGGCTTCTGTCTTCTGCCACTGCTCCTGCAGCCTTTTGTTTGCTGTTCGGGTTTTCTCTGCTCCTCTGCCTGTATCAATCCTGCTCATCCTTTAAGACACAGTGTAGACCCTGTATCAGTCAGTGTCCTGGCAAGAAACAGCTGATGCATCAGAAAGGGGTTGGAAGAGAGTTAAGGAAGGATGCTTTATAAGGAAATGGCCAGGGCACAGCAAGAGCAACATGAGCTGTTGTAGCACCCTGGGACAACTACGGTGGGGAGCTGCTACTGTCCCTAGGTTGGAAAAGGTGAGACGAGGGAGCTTTTACTGAAACCACAGAAGGCCCACAGCTGTAAGTGAGGACTGCTTGGTGGGAGTCATGGCCTTCGCTGGAGGAAACCGTTCATTGCTCACCCTCAGCTAGGCAGAGTAGAAGCAAGAGGAGTGCAAACCCTACTCTTTCCTCTTGATGTGCGTCCCCTGCTGCCCATCAACTTTGGCCAAACCCAACTCGAAGAGGGAGGACAAGAAGTCCCTCTCACGGCCCTTATAGGTCAGCCTCCCAGCCAGAGCAGGGTGGAGAGGGATGGAGCCTGGATTGGGGAGAGACCCCTCTGCCTTCTCCCAGGAGCACCCTGATGAATCCAGACAATAGAGGCCTCTCTTCTCTGAAGCCCAGAGCACTTCTGGTTTGAATGCACACTCGGCCTGACTAGCTGTGATGTGTCTTCATGTTGTGCCGCAAGGTCGTTGCTCTCTTGCATTTTCAGTTTGCCTTATGCTCCCCACTGACTATGGAAGCTCCTTGAAGCAGGGGTCTTCACTTATTCTCTTTGTGTTTCCCGTATGGAAACAAGTACATACCTGGAATGTCTTGCTTGTGTCAGTTTGGAACATATTGTTCCTTTGTTGCCACTCCACCCCACCCCTAACCCAAACGCACACCTCTAGGGCATCAGGACCTGTGCCTGGTAGATTATTCTTGGTAGAAGGGTGGGTATTGAGATAAGGGTGAAGAAGCCAGGGGTCCTGGTTTGGGGAGTTTTCAGCAGATGCAATAGGAAGCCAGAGCACAGGGTCAAACAGAGGGAAGCCGAGGACCAGACCCAGGAGGAGCTGGGTGAGGTGGGCAGAGAGTGTCACCAAAGCAAAAGGGGAGGGAGACAGAGACTGACATGGGATATCAGTTGGGAGTATAGGGCCAGGGGACCCAGACAAGTAAGTTACCACTAATGAGACACTGGAACTGACAGGGAGGGGCTCAGATGCAAGGTTAAACAGGGTGCCAACGGTAGTCTAGCCCTGTATTGTCCAATATGTCAGCCATTAGTTACATGTGGCTGTTTAAATTTAAATTAACTAAAATTTCATACAATTAAAAATTCAGTTTCTCAGGCACACTAGCCACATTTCAAGTGCTCTACTGTGTTGGCCAATGTGGATGCAGGCATTTCCATCATTGCAGAATCTCCTACTGGACAGCCTGGTCCAGAGCATCCTAGAGATCTTAAGGTCCTAACAATGCTAAAAACATACCTGTTTGTTTGATTTGACCTGGTCTTATCTGTCTCGATATCAAATATACCTAGTTCCCAATCTTCACTTTACTAGTGAATAATTGTGTGATGAGTTCCCAAACCTCAGCTTTCTCTTCTAGGAAATGAGGCGAATGACAAAGAACTAACTGAATTGAGAATTTGAAGGTGTCTTGAATGGCCATAGATACAAAAGAGGAGCTCTCTAATAAATATTAGTTCCCAACCTCTTGACGACCACGATAACGATACGAACTAGCACTTACTGAGAGCTTGTTCAGCTGGCACTGAGCTGAACAGTGATAGCCTTATGCAATTCTCATAGTAATTCTGTAAGAAGATACTATCACTGTTCCCATTTTACAGATGAGGCAATGAAGCCACAATAAGATTAAAACAGTTGCTCAATGTCACATAGTGGTGGAGCCAAGTTTCTTTGTATTTGATTAAAAACTGTCAAACATTGTTCTCTGCTGTTTCCTATAATATCTTATCTTCCCACTTAGGCCATTAAAAACATCTCAGGCTTCATTTGAATCTTGCAGTGTGCCTGACGCGGGCCTGGACTGATGCTCAGTTGCTAATTGGCATATCAGTTTTGATAAATTTTAATAAAATATTTAAACTTTCTTCAGCGCTGAGTATTGACTTTAATATTTAAGTGCATACTCACCAATGAGGGTCTTGACAACCAATCCAAGAGTGTTCAGTTTCCATCTTTAATCTGGTGCATTGCTTGCAGAAGGCTTTAGATCCTGGAGATTTTAGAACCACCATGCTCTTGGGTGTAGAAGGAAAAGGCTGGTTCCTGTTTGGGGGACTCTAGAAACAGAAAGAAAGTAATGGAACACTGCCTTGGTTTGACTGTAAGCAGCCTTAAGTTGGAATCTAGTGTGCCTTTGGTTATTTATACTCTTGGAATTTCAGTTTCTTTACCTGAAAGAGACAATGTCCTACTTCTCCTGGGGGTAGTCTTAAAGACTGAATGGCTCTATAAAACTTCACCCAGTGCCTGGAGCACAGATGCTCTCAGCAGATATACTCTTGTCCCCACCCCAGAAAGCTTCCAGGTCATTCTGATCTCTCTGGCGAAAGGGAAGGATCTCTTATTGTCCGAACCACACGTATTTAAAGAAACTAAAACTGTGTGTCCAGGAGATTATGCTGATTATATGAATTTCTACCTTGATTGTTACATAGTGCATAGATTAACTAGAACTGCAGAGGGATGGGGAGATGCTAAAGTCACCTCCTAGCCTCCCCCAGCACTGGACTCTGGGCTCCCTACCTCCCTGCCTGACATGGGTGGCCCTAGTGCCCATCAGGTCTTCTTACCAGGTCCTGGCTGAAGATATGAGGGAAGCCTAAGGGATTCCTGGGCTGGAACTGAGATGGTTTAAAGGAAAAACATATGAGAACCTGTGTAACATTGGGATGTGGGAGAGGTGATGGGGCTGAGAGGCACCGAAGGCAGTGACTCATGGTAGTTCTGCAGCCTGAGGTTGTTAGGTGGCATCAACCTGGAAAGAAACCTGGGGCTCACCACCCTTTCCCAGCCGCCCCCTACGTCAATTTCTCAGCAGGTTGCTGTCTATTTCCATGGGGAGACATTTCTGTTATTTCCTCTGGTGAATTCCAGCATGAACTAGTCTCTCCCTGGGTTGTTATTTGGGGCGTGGGGGGTGGGGATTCTGAGCACCCCTGGGTGAGAGTCACCATGTTGTCTGAAGATACCATGTGACTAGGTGTTAGACTCAGCGAACTCGTGTCCAAGAAGGTTGGGGTGTGGCACTTTGGTATGGAAATTACTAATTTTAGAGTCAGAGACCCCTGGATTCCAGCCTTAGCTCAGTCATTTGGAAGCTGTGCCTCACTGAGCAGTTACTTCACCTCTGTGACATTTTTGGAACACCAGCTTTGTGCTGGGGTTTTCACAGGGGTTATGTCTTCTAATTCTCACAACCAGCCTGATGTAAGGGATGTTATTCCCATCTCACAAATGATGAAAAACTGAGCCTTCAAGAAGTGAAGTAACTTCCTTCCTTCCTTCCTTCCTTCCTTCCTTCCTTCCTTCCTCCTTCCTTCCTTCCTTCTTTCCTTCCTTTCCTCCTTCCCTCCCTCCCTCCTGACTTCCTGCCTTCCTGCCTTTCTTCCTCCCTCCCTCTCTCTCTCCCTTCCTGCTTGCCTGCCTTCCCACCTTTCTGCCATCTTCCCTCCCTCTTCTCCCATTCTTGATCATTCCCACTCTTTCTTTCAAACATGTTTTCAGTGCCTGCTAGTTTCACCTACATGATCATCTTTAAATATATTTTTGAGTTCAAAGACACCTACTTGAACTGCTTTCCAGCCTCCAACTGGGACATGCTTCTTTGGGTCCAGACCAGCTCTGTTCTCCCAAGGGAAGAGGAACGGCTCTCACAGAGGAGCTCCCTTCTTCTGCAGAATCAGACGCTGCCCTCGTGGCCAGTTGGGTTCCCACCCACCTGATTCTGGAGCCCTGGACCAGAGCTCTACGTTCACCATGGGAAGAGACCTTGTGATAAACCACTTCTGAAGGCATGGCTTAACTCAGGACGCAGGTGGACAGTGGGTCACTGCCAGGCTTGGCCGCCACACAGATCCCCTTGGACCAGGAGATCAAGGTTTTGGGCTCCGTCAAGGACATGAAACAAAGCAATGGAGAGGAACAAAACAGGAGACTTAAAAAGCAAGTATTCTTGTCGCTTGTCCAGACTTTGGAAACATTTTGTCTTGAGAAAAATCTGACTCACAGAGTGGACTTGGGGAGGGGGCTGCAAAGGCAGGTTGAGGAGCTTGGTAAATACCAGAGAGTGAGCCTGGTGGGAGACTCTGTTCTTCTAGCTCTGAAATGACTGTGGGAACACGAAAATGAGATTGTTTTTAATCATCTACCAGCACATGGGAGGAGAGAAAGTTCTGGGGTTTCCCTCTCTCTCCTTTCTTCCTGAATTGAAGAAAAGCTGGGCCATTTGTCCTGCTCTGGTTTCCAATACTGTCTCCTGGGTCCTTAGGAGGTGCTAAGCTGAGTGGTCAGCACACACAGAGGGTGTTATTCCAGCCTCAGGTCACACTAATGGGAACTAGAAACCAAGTCTTACCCAAAGCAGAATGAAATGCACACTTCACATCATCATTGTATGGTTTGTTTTCAAAGAAAAACCTTTATGCCTCTTTCCTTCCTTCCTTTCTTCCTTCCTTCTTTCCTTCCTTCCTTCCTTCCTTCCTTCCTTCCTTCCTTCCTCCTTCCTTCCTTTTTTCTTTCTCTTTCTTTTCTTTCCTTCCTTCCTCTCTCTCTCTCCCTCTATCTCTCCCTTCTTTCTTTCTTTCTTCTTTCTTTTTTTGATAGAGACTGGCTCTCAATGTGTTGCCCAGGCTGGTTTCAAACTCCTGACTTCAACCAATCCTCCTGCCTCAACCTCCTACAGTGCCGAGATTACAAGAGTGAGTCACCATTCCTGGCCTAGAATTTTCTTTTGTCAGCACCCCATTTTCCAACAACCTCCAGTTATGTTGGCCAAAGGCCAGAATCTGCTTCTGAAAGCTCCTGCTTCATCTAAAGCCTCGGCTCTTGCCCCTCTCCCTTGACCTCTATGTTGTTAAAGTAATAATTGCTTATTCTTAGAGTTATGGGCTCTGGCCTAGTGTGGAGGGGCCAGAGGCTGACTGAAAAGCAGGCCCAGAGAGAGGAAGAAATTCGTTTACCCAAGATCACAGAGCTTTCAGTAGAGCTAGGACAGACATCCTCGACTCCCAGGCCGGGGCACTTTCCTCCAGGGCTCCTCACTCAACCACGAGTTGTTCTTCAGTGACCTCAGGCACCTTCACAGCTCCAAACATCACCACCAAGAGCTGCCTTGACTTTTCAGACCTCATCAAGAACAATAACAACAAAAAAGCATGAAAAAAAAAGCAACAAAAACAAAAAGTAATAAAACCCTCCACCATTCCCCTGTCCTGACCCAGGACGCCTTCATTGCACAAATCAGTGGTGAGGTTTCCCCACAGCCTGGTCTGACCAGGGTCATTTTGCAAGGGAAAGTGGCATGTTTTGGGATTGCACCCCACCCTGTGTGTTTGTAGGTGCTGTCGGTCTGCACATTTACACTAGATGTCTTCAAGAGCACCAACCGCGCTGTTTGTTTTTCTCAGGCTGTTTTCATTAAGGCTGTGGCCTCCCAGGCAGAGCCCAGGGACTTAATTACGGCACCCAAAGGTTATCTCCCCAAACTAAATTTCATCTCATGTCAGGCAGCTGGAGCCAACCCCGCCAGCTGTCTTACTAATAGCTCAGACCTTGCCTCCTGTCCCTCTGCTTGGAAATGAGGCTGGCTGGGTCACCTCTGTACCCACACTTACTGCCTGCAATGCTTTGTGAGGGGAGTTGCCTGCTCGTGGCTCTTGCACACGTCTTCCTGGAATGACAATAAAGACTTCAGTGATTGAGGGCAGATATTTCCGTATTCACCTTCATATCCCCAGCACCTGGCCCAGGTCCAGCGCAGAGCACAGGAAAGATCTGTCAAATGACCATGTATTTCCATATATTTCTGTTTTACTCGGGTTGGTCAACTCCTCGGCTCTTGAGCCTGCCTTTGGCCTCTGCACTTTAGCTCAGGTTGTTCCCTCTACCTAAAATGCCTTTCCACCTCCTTTCTACTGCTCAGAATCTTGTCACCTTTCAAAGGCCAATTCTACTCCCTCCTAGGGGTGCACTTCTTAAGAAAAAGGGTTGGGCTCATTTATGCACGTATCCCTATGTAGAAGTGTTCAGCACATGTCTGTAGCATGAATGAATAAATGAATGAATGAAACTCTGATTTCTACCCCCACCCCCTCCAGGTTTCTGAGCCCTTCTCAGAAATCCCCCAGCCCATGGCACTCTCTTCTACTCATTGGGCTGAACTCCCAGTGCTGCCTCTTGACTCTTTGTCGTCATCCGGCTCAGTATCCCCGGCTGTGGTTGGCTATCTTGGGGAAATCTTTCTCTCTGTCTTCTAACACTATTTGCCTTATTTTCTCCCATCTAAACTAAGTCCAAGGGAAGTCCTACATGAGAGGATACACGGCACGCTGGCCCAGGTCATGTACAGGGGGCCACCTGGGGTGGAGACAGACGGGTAAAATCATGGGTCCAGGGAGGAAAGAAGTCAGGTCCTGGAGATGTGCTGGGTTGCGGGGCAGGGAACGCGCTCTGAGGCACATACCACAGGCTTTAGAGCTCAAGTCAGAGATATTTTCCACCCAGAAGGTGCAGTGTTCCCTAAGGGCTAGCACTAGCAGAAAAGGACTGCTGAGCCAATGACCATGGTTGTCAGAAACTCAGATCCTAAGGCAAAGATGGCGGCTCACAGCAAGAATTGGTTGCTCCGTGCTGGGACTGTGTGCTCTTGACCAACAGGAATGGGCAGTGGCCAGAGGCCTGCAGGTGAATCCTGTTACTAAAGCAGCCAGTGGCATTTCAGGCTCTTCAAAGGCTGGGTGCATGTCACCACCTCATCCCAGTGTTTGTCCAAGTCCCATTGCATCAGAATCTATGGCATGGGACCTACGAACTCTGACCTTTAACAAGCTTCCAAAGTCCTGCTTAGATGCACTAAAATTTCACGACCGCTGCCTCCTGTTTCTCTGAGTTTTCTCATACCACAGTTCATAGTTGGACAACATAAATATTTCATCTTATAAGTCACAGGGGGTCTTCCCTGTCCCTTGAGATCCAGGTAAGATTGGCTCAGATCCCCAAATTCTTCCTCCATGGAGATCCAAGGACCCCAAGACTTCTGAGCCTCTCCAGAAGCTACACATTCAATTGGTTCTGGCTGCCTCAGACTCTTGCTTTCACACTTACTATCTTCATCCCACACCTCACGGACCCAGATGGGAAGCTCAGCCGCTTCTCATTTTCCATATAACAATCTGCTGGCGCAAAGCATTCGTGGGTGAGGCAGATTTATTTGAAGATACGGGGTGGGGCGGGGGTGGGGATGAAGGAAGGATTTACATCACTGCAATGCAAACAACTTCAAGTTGAACATGAGGTGTTCCCATTCTTAAAATGCCCTTCTGGCCACTCCACTGCTGGGTTCTTCTCTATGGCCTTTTGCTCCAGGCAGCTATAGCTTTGCACCATCTTGCTACTCCCCAGTCCCTGCCTTCTCTGATTCTCTCTCCCGTTTCCCCGTTTCTTTCCTTGTTTCCTACAGAGGAGGTTGGCCTTTGCCCCACGGCCTTGGCTGCAGCACGCATCACATACCTCCACACCTCCCCATCTCCTCTTGAAGATCTCTCTCCAGATAGAGGCCATTTCCTCCCTAGAGGAATCCTTGTACTATCCATAGGTGAGAACGCTTCACCTCATTACCTGGATGTTGAGTGTTGAAGTTGGAAGGGATCCCGGAGATCATGAGTCAAACTCCAGTGAAACAGTCACTGGCCCAGTCTCCGGCAGGTGGGAGGCAGAGTGAAAGCTAGAACATGGGCCTCTGGCTCTCATGCTAGGGCTCCTCTTGATTAATTGATTCCAGGAGGAACTCAGGCTACCAAGACCTTCTTACAAATGTAGCAAGGCTTTGGGGCAAGACCATATTGTCCACTTAGGCTATCCAATAACATCTGTTGGCATTTCTTCATCACCTCACCCTGACTCAGAAGTTAATTCTCATAAGCACAGTCCTACCTCTGCACAGATCTTGGGGCAACAGCCAGCCGGGATTCCAGCTCTACTTTTACCATCAACATGCAGCTTGATCTTGGCCATGAACTGTCTTCTCTTTGGGGCTCAGTTTACCCACTGTTAAAAAGAGGCCTGTTTTTGACACTGTCCTGGCAATTTGTAGAACTGTTTCAGAAGCCTTCAAGGCGTGATGCACATGATCCAAGCATATGTGTGGGACTGGTGGAGTAGGGATTCAGCCCCTACTATAATCAGAGGCAGCTCTCCTTACATCTGTTCTAATGACTGGGGTTCATAAGGGCTTCTAATCAAACTAAGATTTCTATCGCTTACAAAGTACTTCAAAACCTCTGGTCTAGCTGACATTTGGGGTCCACAGCTCTACTGACCTAGGAGCCTCATGGCTGAGGCAAAGCGGGCTGTCCCTGCAGGGTTCCACACGGCTGCACCTTCCACGTGGCGACACTTATGAGCAAGTGGGAACATCCATCACGAGGCACTGGGGACAGCTGGGCAGGCGGGCGGGTCCCCATTGTGGAGGCTGTTTTGGGGACTTTCTGAGTATTGGTAAGTGTGAATCAGGCCCCAGATTTTCCATTTCCTCTGCCCATTGCTCTTTCAGAAGAGTGTGTAAGTGTATGCTTCAGCAAAATTCAGGTGCTGAAAGTTCCACGCGTCCAAAGAGGGTGTGGGAGAGAGCAGAGGGCTGGGCCCAGGTGGGCACTGGGCATTTCCACTGTGGGTGGTACCCTGAGGGTAAACAGCCTGTCCCGCCTGCATCCCGTCTGAGGGTCCGCTCCCTCATCAGCTTATGCACTCTGGGGCTCTTACGTGTCTCTTTGTCCTGAGCGTCCGAGATTCGAAGCAGCCAAGTCTTGCGTGGTGGCCCCAGTGTTAAGAGAGGGCTGCTGTGCCAGCCAAGACGGCCCTGGTCCCTACATATGCGCAGATGCAAGCCTGGCCCGCTATTGACTTCCTTTGACCTCATTCAAAGATTAAATACAGCAATGTGTACGTGCAGCACTTCAGAGTATGCCCAATGCTCTCTTAACCACGATCTCATTTGGCCTCACACAAATCCTGAGAGGGAGGCACAGCAGGGGACATTGTGATGCCATGTGAGATGCACATGTGGGATGGAACCAGGTCTTTGGGCTCTAAGGCCACCGCTCTTTGCTCTCCACTGTGGCACCTCCCAACTCATTCTGTGTCCTTGGCTTCATTTTTTATTTCTCCGTCATTAAGAAGGGAAGCATTACTAAAAAGGTTTCCTTGGCATTTCTTACCCAGTCTCAATTATTAAAATGACAGCTTAAGGATTTGTTCCTGCGGTCATTCATGTATTCACTCACTCTCTGAATTACTTGTTTATACACTCTCATTTATTCATTCATTCAAGCCCTTGTGGAATGCTTACTATGTGCTCAGCTGATGGTGGGCATCAAGGAACACAAGGAATGCTGAGTCAAGATTCCTGACTTTGAGAAGCTTGTCACACTCTCGTTGAGGAACAATGGAAAGTGGTGTCCTACATGGTTTCTCAGTCACAGAGGATCCAGTTTTATTTGTTCTTACCATTGAATGTTAATAGATACTGCTTATTATATGGCTTTCCAAAGTCCCAGATATGTTCTGGTTGGGAAAATGCTGGGCTAGGTGAGTTTTAGGTGCCCCGCAGTGCTGGAATCCTATTGCTCTTTAGGAGCTTAGAGAAAGGAGGGTACTGATAGTGGAGGTGGCCAGGGAAGGGTTCCTGGAAGAGGTGCAAGTTGAACTCAGCTTGGGAGGTTGTGGGGGATTTGTGAACATAAAGAGGAGAGGAGCAGAGGCCTAGTATGGCAGGAGGGGCAGGAGTGAAGGCCCGTGCATGTTCAGCAGCTCTGGATAGGCAGCCAGGCCAGGTCTGTGTGTGCATGCATGCACGTGTGTGTGCATGTGTGTGCGTGCATGTGTGTGCATATATGCATGTGCATGTGTGTGCATGTATGTGTGTGTGCATGCCTGTGTGTGCATGCCTGTGTGTGTGTGCATGCATGTATGTGTACGTGTGTGTGTGTGTTAGGGGGAGGTAAGCATGGGAGCAAGGCAAAGAGGAGGGTTGTGGGCTCGGGAGGGAAAGGTTTATGTGCAGGAGGCTGTGGAAGCACCTGCCTCTGGTCCTTTTGCCTATGACTATCTGGCTTTGTGTCAGTTGCATCTGATGTGTGAGGGGGCAGCCACTCTCAGCAAATTTCCCGCTAACTTTAACAAGAAACACAGGCTTTGCTCGTTGTGTGGGTGATAAGACGGCGTTTGCCTCTTTCAGCTTTTGGCCATATAAGCACAAGCAAATAATTTTTTTCTTTCCCTCCTTTTTAATTGATTTTTCTTATAGGGAACTGAGAGGGTGCAAACAATGAACTGTGAGTGGAAAAAGAGAAGGAAGGAAAAGGTAGAAGAGAAGGAGAGAGGGGAGAGAAAGGAGGACAAAGGTGGTAGAGAATGGTAAGGAATGGTTAAGAAAGATAAAAGTTAAAACAGAAGAAAGAAAAGCAAATGGTTAGAGAAGAGATGGAGTTAAAGGGAGGCTGGAGGGGAGAGAAAAGGGGAAGAAAAAGAAAGAGGAAAGAGGAAAAGGAAGAGAGGGAAGAGAAAACAGGGGACTAGAAGAAGAGAAAACAGAGGAATATAAAGAATAAGAAAGGCCAATGGCAGTGTCTCAATTCTCTCTAGAGCCTTGGCTAATTTTTTTTGCCAAAAATACTTGGGATAAATACCTGGATTCCTCAGAACCCGAATGCCCTGGAGGACCAACTTTACAGGGTTAATTACACAATAAACTGCCTTTCCAGATGGCTGTTTCCGCATCTGCAGAGAGGAAAGGGAGCGGCTGCCTGGGGTCTCCTCTCTCCTCGGCTTCCGGTGGCTGTGCATTGCCATGTGCACCATCTCCACATGGATCAGAACCTCTCACAGGCTCTCTCCCTAACAAGCAGTGTCATAGGTGGTGATGGCAGCAGTTGTCATAGAAGTGCCTCTCTCTGTCTTCCCACTGACATGACCATTCTTAAGAAAACAACGTCACACACACACACACACACACACCTCTCTCAAAAAACTTGAGATAGAAGGTATTTGTCTAACCTGATAAAGAAAACCTATTTTAAAATAGGAATGACAAAGATATCTTCTACCAACAATCTCTTTTTAAACATTTTCCTGAAAATTCTAGTCAATGCAAAATTTCATCAAGTCAGGGGAAAAAAGGACCTTAACTACTGAAAATAAGAGAGAACTATTATTGGTTTTAGGTTATATAATCACATATGCAGAAAACAAGATGAATCACTAGAAAAACCCTTAGCTTGGTATCGTGACCAAATAAATGGTAACCCTAAAAATCTCAGGGTCCCATATGGTTTAGTCTCAGCACAGAGTTGTACTAAAAAGAAACCTAAGTTGGACTCCAGAAGCCTTTGGAGTCCCTGTTGACTTTGGAGTCACCAACAGGTGAAGGTTCACGTGAACTTTTAGGGCAGGCTTTCTTAAAAAGGCTTGTCATGTCCGGAGGTTTTACGTATCCCACGACATAGAAAGATTTCCAGAAATTCTCTCTAGATGTTCTTTTCTCTCTCCAAAACTACACACTCAGGGCAGAGGCTAATATGCGGTCACTTCTTTGTTCAGGTGGTTCTTCCATTGCCGCCATCTCCCCTCCCACCTATATTTTCTCCTTCACTGGTGGACCCCACTGCCCTGAATCCCATCAGACATCCTTGTGACCTTTTGGTTGTCTCCCCACCCACACTGAGGAAAGGACTGAACCCTTGGGGACTATAGCTTTTCGTTCTCTTTCTGTCTCTCTTTGACCAATTTTTTGTTTTTTGTTTTGGAGACAGATTTTCACTCTTGTCACCCAGGCTGGAGTGCAGTGAAACGATTTTGGCTCACTGCAACCTTCACCTCCCGGGTTCAAGCGATTCTGCTGCCTCAGCCTCCCAAGTAGCTGGGATTACAGGTGCCCTCCACCACACCTGGTTAATTTTTGTTTTTTTGTAGATATGGGATTTCAGCATGTTGGCCAGGCTGGTCTCAAACTCCTGACCTCAGGTGATCCGCCAGCCTCAGCTTCCCAAAGTGCTGGAATTACATGTGTGAGACATTGCACCCAGCCTCTCTTTGACCAATTTTTTTGTGAATTATCACTTGGAACATTGCTAGTGAATATATTCTCCTCTCTGATACACAAGATAAATACACAAAAATCAATCACTTTCTTATGGACCCACAATAACTAGTGTGAAGAGAAAAGCAAACAAAAACATAATCTACCCCTGAATGATTCTCAGTGAGAAATGTGTAAAGCTTTCATAAAGAAAGTGACAAAACTTTATGAGTTTTGTGTAAGAGAAGACCTGTATAAGTGGAGAAATATGACAGGTTCTTGGTCGGGGAAAAGGAACAACAAAAGATGGTAGTTTTTCCTGAATTAATACGTAAGTCTAGCAAAACCTCAATGGAAACTTTTCATAATTCATCAGAACAACTTTACAATTAATCTGGAAGAATGACAAGTTAAAAATAGCTCAGACATTTTTGAAAGAACACAAAAGACAGGATTTCCTTTAACATAGATTAGAATATATTTTAAAGGTACAGCAACCATCCAGCAAGGTACCAGCTCAAGAACAAGTCAGCATCAGTGGCACATAACTGACCTCTTACTATGGATATGAAAGCAAAATGAAATAAAAAGAAGCATTGCAAATCCATGGGAAAGTGTTGGATTAACAGATGCTGTTGAGAAAATTGACTCTTGGAAGCCAATCTTTTTAGATCTTAACCTTTTTCTCAAGCAAATTCCAAGCAAATTATAGCATTAAGTATTAAAAAACCACATAGCAAAATATGAAAATTTAAGTGAATATTTAAATGATCTTAAAGAGGGTAATACCTATCTAACTTAAGAGCAGTTGGAGAAATCACAAAGGAAATTGTTAGTAGAATTACCTTCACAAAGCTCTAAATGTATATTTTTAAAAAAGAAACTACAAAAATAAAAAGGTAAATGACAAATTGGGAAAAATGTTTGCAACAGGTATGGTGAAAGGCTAATAGCCTTAAGATACAAAAAGTTCTAACAAAGTCTAAAGAAAAAAAAGACTAACATCCCAGCAAAAAAAAACTGGCAGAGAACATTCACAAAATAAGACATACAGATGGCTAACATATGAGAAAATGTTTAATTTTACCATTAGCCAAAGAAATGCAAAATAGAACAATAATAAAATCCCATTTTCACTTGTCCAATTGTTAAGATTGGTGATAAAGATGATGATGATATGTGTTAGCAACTGGGTGATGATATTGAAACATAAATTGGCACAACCTGTCTGGAAGAATTTAAACAGTTTTCATATTTTTGGACTCCATGGTCCTACTTCTAGGAACCCATACTAAGAAAACAGAGGCAATGAGATCAGGATGTTCATGACAGCATTATTTATCAGACCTAAATATCGGAAATAATCGTTACATATATAACAAATGAGGATTGATAAAATAGAGTGTATTTATGTTGTAGAAAACATTTTTAAAGCATATATTCAAATAATATTTAATACCATGGGAATGTGCTTGCAATGGATTGTTAAACTTTAAAAAAACATAATCAAATCTCTCTCTCTCTCTCTCTCTGTATGCATATGTATGTGTGCTGAATCTCAATTTTCTACTCTTCTGTAGGTAGTGAGGAGAGCCAGAGTTAATATGATCTGTTATTTACCTTCATACCCTCAGTCCCCTCTCCTGTGAAATGGGATCATAATGATTGACTCTCAAGGCTGTGTGAGAATGAAATGAGACCACTTATATGAACAGGATGTAGGTCTAATCTTTCATGCATCTGTGTCTTCCCTATTCAAGGAAGTTGGATTTTCCTAAGGGCAGGAACTGTGTGACTCCTTGACCTGTAAAAGAAAGTGTTGTACTGGGTGTTCATTAGGATCTAAAGTTAAGCTTTAAAGTTCTGGGACCATGTTGAGTTCCAGCCTTGACTCTACCTCATGCTTCTTGCTTGACTTTAGGCAACTCACCATCTGCCCATGGGCTCCAGCTCCTTGGGATCAGATGAGAAAATGGCTATGCTCCCTTCAAGAGCTAACAGGATGTGATTCTCTTTTAACCTCACAGTTAAAAGTCACAGCCATCTCATAGTTTGTCTGGGTCAGGGATGGGATCGCAGGGTTCTCAGGTTGGGCTACTGCCCATGGACAGATAGATTGACCAGTGGAAGGATGGAGTAATTATGCTTACACGTGACAGCAGGGGTCTTCATCTGTTTTGTCCACTTCTGTGTCGCCAGTGCCTAGAGCTGGGTCTGGATTCTGGTGAATGCTCAGCACTCATTGACTGAATGAAGAATGAATGGAAAGATGGACTGATGGACAGGCTGCCTGCAAGACAGGCTGTGTGACTGACTTGAGATAGTGTTGTCAGGACCTCCTCCACTGGCCTTGGAGCCATTAAGGAGGGAAGGAGAGAGGTGAAGGTAAAGGTGATGTAGGAGGAGAGAGACCTCCTGCATCATCTTTGTCTTCCTTGGACAGCCTGGTGGAGGCTGGGGTTTGCATCTCTCGCTGTGTGCATGCTGAACAAATCAAGAGTCATGGTCCCGGGAGCCTGTGCTACATGTTTTACATGCATTATATTATTTGGAGCTCACTTTAATCCTAGGAGGGTAGTATTATCCTCATTTACATATAAAACAATGGCCTCAGGAGGGGAGGAAAATTTGCCCCAAGGTCACACAGCTTTTTAGTAGAGGAGTTGGGATTTGATCCTAGGTCTTTCTGATTTCCAAGCCTTTGACCTTGAAGTTATACTCTACAAGTGTTTCTCTCCTTAAATTTCTGCCATTCGTAGAAAGGAAGGAGTCCACTTTTGCTGTGTTTGCATCTTGGGAGGAGTACGGGCTCTGCCCCTAAATCATAGCCTCAATATGAGTACTGTGCTGGGAATGGGCCATCAGCATGGTGACGGATCCCCACCCTCCATCACGCCCCCGCAGCACTGTGACATGCAGCGCTGGAATGTAATCAGAGTGATGGTGTCCTGATCTATGGCGATGTTCATCATCTCAGGGCTGGTACCTTGACATATTACGGTAGCTTGCTGTCAGTGGGACAGCCCCTTAATGTATTTCCGTAATACATCACCCACTGATGGTGACCAAGGAGGCCTGCTGATGCTAGTCGGCTGGAGCACTTTCTGTGAGTCTCCCTGAGTTCTTGGCCTCTTAAAAATTCATGTGAGTTTGTGTGTGCCTCGGGAGAGAGCATAAGAGAAGGAGGCAGGAACAGAGACAGAAAGATGAAGAGAAGATGAGAATAGAGAGACAGAAAGACAAGAAGGAAAAGAGAACAGGGAGAGATGGGGAAAGAAAGAGAAGAGAGAAAGAAAGATTGGCGAGAAAACGAATGGGAAGAGAAAAGAGGTGTGGGGGTAAGACAAAGATGGCAGAGAAGAAAGAGTAAAAAACAGGAGGAAGAAAAGGTTCAAGGGAGAAGGAGGAAAGGAACCAGAAGATTCAAGGCTAAGGTGCTATGTAAACAGAGAGCAGCAGGAGAGAGTAGGGAAGCACCAGCTCCGGAGTGAAGCACAAGTGTTGTTGGAGATTTAGATCCTTTTATTCAGCCTTGGTGGAGGCCTGGCTCTCCTGGGAGCTAGAAGGGCTGTGACAGGAGGTGGGGTTGCCCGAAAGGAATGGGGCCAGGATATGAAAATTCTTTCTCCCTCCACAGAGAGCAAAGAGGTTTTTGTGGTCAGCCACGACCTTTCTCATTCCGCCTCCATTGTTGCAGAGGTCACCTGAGTGGGAAGAGTCTCAAAACTGCCTCTTCACCCCCTCACCCGTCATGTTCACCTGAGCTCTGAACATCTTTGCTCAGATCGCCCAACAGCACCACAAGCTCAGAGACCCCTAACTGTGGTTATTCATTCTACCCCTGGTCTCCCTTCTGGCTTCCCCATTGCAATGAAAGGTGCTGCCAGTCTCTAGGGCCCTGGTTCGCAGGGGTATCTTGTCTCATTATTGTCTCCACATTTAGATCTATCACATTTGTAGAGCAACTTAGCCTCTTTGGGCTTCTTACCAACTTCTCTTTGCCGTACCCATTATCTAGACCCTTTAAAAGCAGAGTCTGAAAGCTGACTCAGCAAACAAGAACCATTTCCTCTTAGAAGCCAAGGATGGATTATACACTAGTGATTTTATTTCCCATTACATGTGAATCACTTTCGCCCCTGGCCCATGAGTACTACAACTGGGAATCAAGGTGAAGATCTGACAAGAAAATAGGTAGCAAACCGAGTAGTCAAGAAGATTCAAAAGAGACAGTTTCAGAAGAAAAGTGGGGACTGGGCAATTGGCTCAAGAATGAGACCGTGAATGGAGGTGTGAACCGGGGCACCGCTTCTATGTGGAGCCTGGCACATGCTCTGGGGTGGCGGCTGCTGCTGCTGGTGGTGCTAAAAGGGCTCTCAGGCCTTTGCAAGGTAAGGCTGAACTCCTTGCCTTGGCATTCAGGGCCCCTGACAACCTGGCCTGTAAATTCCATTCCCGTCCTATCTCTCATTGCTCCCCCTACACTGACATTCCGTTTACTGCAGCCAGCTTCCCCTGCTGCCTCTCACTAGTGCTTAGGCTTTACTAGGGTGCTCTGTCTCCCCATTGCTTCCTGTCTACATTCTACCCCATTTCAAGGCTTCACTTAAGTTTCTCCTCTGCGGAGCCCTCTCTCCTCTTGTCATGCTGATTATGTCTCTCACTGACTTGGCCACAGCGTGTTGCATCTCCCCAGTGAGACTCTAAGCTCTCTGAGGGCAGGGATCGTGTATTCTATTTCTCTGTAACCCTCACAGTAGGGCTAGAATAAAGCCCTTCTGAATAAACAAATGTAAACTAGCAGTAGTGTGAGTCCTGAAAGGAAAGAGGGACCAAGATGAGGCCTTATGGTGAGGCACAGTGGCCCTGGCCAGGCTCCTGAGCAAACTCCTCTTTATTGCTCCAGGCCTGAGTTTCCTCATACGTGAATTGAAAGAATTGATGAGATCTATGACCTGGACTTAAAAAGAAAAAAAACCAAAAAACAAAAAAATACCCTTAAGCCTCTTAGTTCCAGATAATTGTAGATTCACATGCAATTGTAGGAAATAATACAGAAAGATCCCATGTACCCTTCACCTATTTTTTCTCCAATGGTATCATCTTGCAGAACTACAGTATAACAACTATGATATTGCTATCAATACAGTCAAGATACAGGCCAGGAGTGGTGGTAGGTCATGCCTGTAATCCCAGCACTTTGGGAGGCCAAGATGGGCAGATCAATTGGGTCAGGAGTTTGAGACCAGCCTGGCCAACATGGTGAAACTCCCATCTCCACTAAAAAATACAAAACTTAGCTAAGCATGGTGGTACACACCTGTGGTCCCAGCTACTAGGGAGGCTGAGGCAGGAGAATTGCTTGAACCAGGAGGTAGAGGTTGCAGTGAACGGAGATCACTCCACCACACTCCAGCCTGGGTGACACAGTGAGACTCCGTGTCAAAAAAAAAATACAGTCAAGATACAAAATGTGTCCATCACCATGAAGATCACTTATCTCGCCCTATTGTAAACACCTCTATGTTTCCCTCACCCTCCACCCCATCCCTGACCCCTAGAAACCATGAATCTGTTCTCCACTTGAAGTATTTTGCTATTTCAAGAATGCTATATAAATGGAATCACACAGTGTAGAACCTCTGTGATTGTCTTCTTTCACGCAGCATAATTCTCTCATAATTCATTCAAGTTGTTGCGTGTATCAATACTTCATTCCTTTTTATTGCTACATAGTATTTCATGGTGTGCATGTACAATTGTTTGTTTAACCTTTCACCACTGATGGACCTCTGGGCTGTTTCTAGTTTTGGTGAATACAAATAGAGCTGCTGTAAACATTTGTGCACAGACTTTTGCGTGAGCATGTCTTCATTTCTTTGGGATAAATGCCCAGGAGTGCAATTGCTGGAGCATGTGATAGATGTATATTTCGTTTTTAAAGAAACTGCCAAATTGTTTTCCATAGTGGCTCTACCATTTTACACTCCCACCAGCAATGTATGAATTATTCAGCTCCTCTGCAGCCTCACCAGCATTTGTTATCACTACTCTTTATTTTAGCCATTCTGATAGGTGTGTAGTGATATTTCATTATGATTTTAATTTTCATTACCCTGATGGCTAATGGTGTTGAACATCTTTTCATGTGCTTACTTGTGATCTATATATGCTCCTTGGCGAAATGCTTCTTCATTCATTTTGTTCATTTTTAAATTGCATTATTTGTCTTTTATTGCTGACTTGTGAGAGTTCTTTACATGTTTTAGATACTAATCCTTTGTTGAATATGTGGTTAGCAAATATTTTCTCCCATTTGGTAACTTATCTTTTCATTCTTCTAACAGGGAAGATTTTTTTTTTTCCTTGGAAAAGAAAACAAATTTAATTTTGATGAAGTTCAATTTATCATTTTCTTTTTATGGATTACGCTTTGGGTGTTGAGTCTAACTGTTTGCCTAGTCTTAGATCCCAAACATTTCATTTTATTTTTTTCTAAAAGCTTTAGAGTTTTGCATTTTCCATTTTGAATTCATTTTTACATAATTATCAAGCATGAGACTTAAGTCAAGGTTTTTTTTTGTTTGTTTTGTTTGTTTGTTTTTTTTTTGGCTCTGAATGCTGTACAACTGCTCCGGCACCATTTGTTGAAAAAACTGTCCATACTCCATTGAATTGTTCTGGTACAAAAATTGATCGGGCATATTCGTGTGGATCTATTCCTGGTTTCTCTCTTCTGTTCTATTGATGTATGTGTCGATTACCCTGCGATTACTACACAGTCCTTATTAGAGTGGCTATATGAATCTTGAAATCTGGTAGACTGATTTCTCGCACTTTATACTTCCTTTTTGAAATTGTTTTTAGCTATTTTAGTTCTTTGCCTTTCCATATACATTTTAGAATACTCTTGTTCATTTATACAAAAAATCTTGCTGGGATTTTGATAACAATTGTGCTAAACCTGTGTATCATTTTGGAAAAAACGACAATTTTACTATGTTGAGTTTTCCTATCCAAAAACCCAGTATGTCTCTCCATTTATTTAGATCTTTGATTTCTTTCATTAGGTCTTGTATAGTCTTCAGCATACAACTCCTATATGTATATGTTATTGGATTTATGTCCAAGGTATTTCTTTTTTTAGACAATTATAAATGATATTGTATTTTTTTATGTTGGCTTCCATGTGTTCATTGCTAGTATATAGAAATACAACTGACTTTTATGTATTTGTCTTTTACCTTGTGATAGAACATCACTGGTTAGTTCTAGGAGGTTGTTTGCTTGTAGTTTGTATTTTTGTAGCATCCTTGAAATTTTCTTTGTAGACAGTCATGCTATATCTGCAATAGAGACAGTTTTTCTTTTCTGATTTGTATGCCTTTTAGTTCTCTTTCTTGTCTTATTACATTGGCTAACACTTCTAGCACTGTGTTGAATAAGAGTGGTGAGAATGGACATCTTTGCCTGTTTTTAGTCTTAGAAGGAAAGCTTTCAGTTGTTCACTGTTAAGTATAATGTTACCTGAAGGTATTTGGTAGATGCTTTTTATCAAGTTGAGAAAGTTAGTCCTCTATTCCTATTCTCTTTCTGAGAATATTTATTGTGAATTGTTGCTGAATGTGAACAAATGCTTTTTTTTGCATCAATTGATATGATCATGTGATTTTTCTTATTTCCCCTGTTAATATGGTTGATTACATTAAGTTTCAAATATTGAACCAGTGGACATCTCTGGAATAAATCCCATTTGGTCATGGTATATTATTTGTTTTATATATTGCTGAATTCTGTTTGCTAATATTTTGTTAAGGATTTTTGCATCTATATTCAAAATATTGAACCAGTGGACATCTCTGGAATAAATCCCATTTGGTCATGGTATATTATTTGTTTTATATATTGCTGAATTCTGTTTGCTAATATTTTGTTAAGGATTTTTGCATCTATATTCAAAATATTGAACCAGTGGACATCTCTGAATAAATCCCATTTGGTCATGGTATATTATTTGTTTTATATATTGCTGAATTCTGTTTGCTAATATTTTGTTAAGGATTTTTGCATCTATATTCATGAGAGATAATGAACTGCATCTTTGTCTGGTTTTGGTATGAGGGTAATACTAGCTTCATAAAAGAATTGGGAGTGTTCTTTTCTCTTCTATTTTTTGGAATAGATTATGTAGAATTGGTGTCAATTCTTCTTTAAATATCTGGTAGAATTCACCTGTGAAACCATTTGGGCCTGGAGAGTTGCTTTTGTGAATTAAAGAAAAGTCATTCACTTTCCTTGAATAATTACAGGTTGTAGTTATAGTTGTAGGACTATTTTAATAATCTATTTTGCATTAGGTGAATTGTGGCAGTTTGTGTTTTTTAAGGATTTGGTTCATTTCATCTAAGTTGTCAAATTTATGTGTGTAGATTTGTTGTAGTATTCTCTTATTAGGTTTCTGGCTGTCTGCAGGGTCTGTAATTATATCACCTGCTTTATTTCTGATATTGATAATTTGTGTCTTCTCTCTTTTTTTTATTTGTGAATTTTTTTTCTAGAAATTAGCCGATTGTGTTGATTTTTTAAAGAACCAAATGTTTATTTTGTGGATTTCACGATTGTTTTCTTGTTTTCAATGTCATCAGTTTTGCTCTTATTTTTATTATTATCTTTCTTCTACTTGCTTTGATTTTATGTTACTCATCCTTTTTGAGACTCTTAGGTGGGAGCTTAGATTATTGACTTCAGACTTTTCCTTTTTTTCTAATGTATGTACTCAGTGTTATAAATTTTCTCCCCATCATTTTAGCTGTGTCCCACAGATTTTTATATGTTCTATTTTCATTTTAATTCAGCTCTATGTATTTTTTTTTTTTGAGACGGAGTCTCGCTCTTTCTCCCAGGCTGGAGTGCAGTGGCCGGATCTTAGCTCACTGCAAGCCCCGCCTCCCAGGTTTATGCCCTTCTCCTGCCTCAGCCTCCCGTGTAGGTGGGACTACAGGCGCCCGCCACCTCGCCCAACGAGTTTTTTGTATTTTTTAGTAGAGACGGGGTTTCACCGTGTTAGCTAGGATAGTCTCAATCTCCTGACCTCGTGATCTGCCCATCTCGGCCTCCCAAAGTGCTGGGATTACAGACTTGAGCCACCGCGCCCGGCCCAGTCCTATATATTTTTAAAGCTTCTCTTTGATCTGTGGATTATTTGAAAACATGTTTTTTAGTTTCCAAGTGTTTGGAAATTTTTCTGTTATCTTTCTGTCAGTGATTTATAGTTTGATTCCATTTTGGTTGGTGAAAATACTTGGTGTGAATTCTATTGTGATACATTTGAGAGTTGTTTTATGGCCTAGGATACAGTCTATCTTGATTTATATTCTGTGGGCACTTGAAAACAATGTGTATTCTGCTATTATTGGGTGAGGTGTTCTATAAATGTTGATGAGAATCCATTGCTAATGGTGATGACTTCTTCTATATCCTTGCTGGTTTTCTGTCTGGCCATTCTATAAATTGTTGACAGAGGGATAGTTAAGTCTCAGATTTTATTGATAATTTCTGTTTCACATATTTTATATATTTTTATTTGGTGAATTCACATTTAGTATTGTTAGGTCTTGGTAGATTGACTCTTTTTTTTGAGAAGAAATTTCACTCTGCCACTCAGGCTGGAGTGCAATGGCATAATCTCGGCTCACTGCAACCTCTGCCTCCCAGTTCAAGCGATTCTCCTGCCTCAGCCTCCTGAGTAGCTGGGATTACAGGCACCCACCACCATGCTCGGCTAATTTTTGTATTTTTAGTAGAGATGGGGTTTTACCATGTTGGGCAGGCTGGTTTTGAACTCCTGACCTCGTGATCCACCCACCTTGGCCTCCCAAAGTGCTGGGATTACAGGCCTGAGCCACCATGCCCGGCTGCAATTAATGCTTTGACACAACAGTTCTATGTGCAAACCTAATTTTTTAGATGTTTTGAATGCTAGCCATGTCCACTATTCTTTTTATTTTTTGAGGTGGAGTCTTGCTCTGTAGCCCAGGCTGGAGTACAGTGGTGCAATCTCGGCTCACTGCAACCTCTGCCTCTTGGGTTCAAGCAATTCTCCTGCCTCAGCCTCCCAAGTATCTAGGATTACAGGTACGTGCCACCCACGCCTGGCTAAGTTTTGTATTTTTAGTAGAGACAGAGTTTTGTCATGTTGGCCAGTCTGGTCTCGAACTCCTGACCTCAGGTGATCCGCTTTCCAAAGTATTGGGATTACGTGAGCCATTGTGCCCAGCCAACAGAGACAGATAATGTCTGTCTCTGTCTCTGGTGGGTTTTATTTACTCCAAAGTCTACTTTATCTGATTATTGATATAGCCACTCTTGCTTGCTTTTGAATATATATATGTATATATATATATTTCATTTGTTAAAAAACTGTCAGCTTGCTTTTGTCATTGTATTAGCTTGTTCTCCTACCGCTATAAAGAAATACCTGAGACTGGGTAATTTATAAAGAAAAGAAGTTTAATTGGCTCACGGTTCCACAGGCTCTACAGGAAGCATGGCATCATCTGCTTCTGGGGAGGCCTCAGGGAGCTTTTACTCATGGTGGAAGGCAAAGTGGGAGCAGGCGTCTTACATGGCAAGAGCAAGACCAAGCTGGGGCAAGGGAGGTGCTGCACACTTTTAAACAACCAGATCTTGTGAGAGCTCTGTCATAAGAACAGCACCAAAGGGATGGTGCTAAACCATTCATGAAGAATCCACCCCCATGATCCAATCACTTCCCACCAGGCCCCACCTCCAACAATGGGGATTACAATTGAACATGAAATTTGGGTGGGGACACATATCTGAACTATATCAGTCATTATATTTGAAGTGAGTGTGTTGTAGCAGTATTTAGTTGGGTCATACTTTGTAATCTATTCTGCCAGTCTCTGTCTTCTAATTGGTATATTTAAACTGTTTACATTTAATTTGACTACTGATATGTCAGAGTTTAAGTTGATATTTTATTTTTTGTTTCTTGTTTGTTTTCTGCTTCTGTTTGTTGTTTTGCCTTCCTATGAGTTACTTGAACATTTTTGAGGATTTTATTTTGATTTTTCTACAGTGTTCTTAAGCATATCTATTTGTATAGGATATTAGTGGTTATTCTAGGTATTATATTATATATTCATAACTTTTTACAGTCTACTGGTATGATCAGCTTACCATCCAGATGAGGTGTGGAAAACTTCATATCCCTTTATATCTCTTATCCATTCAAAACCACATTGGACAGTGTTATACCTGTTGCTTCAACCATCAAACATAAATTATAAAACTAAATAACAAAAGGAAAGTCTACTGTTTTCACTCATATTTGTGCTTACTGTGTTCTTTATTTCATCCTGATATTCCAAGCTTTCTTCTTCAGTAGTTTCCTTTCTGTTCAGAGAAATTTCTTTAGTTATTCTTTTAGGGTAGGTATGTTGTAAACAAATTTTCTCAGTTTTCTTTATCTGTGAACATCTTGATTTCTGTGAATATCCTTCATTTTCGAAGGACAGTTTTGCTGAGTGTAGGATTCTGGATTGACACTTCTTTTCCCCGAGCACTTGAAAAATATTGTGCTGTTTCTTCTGGCTTTTATGGTTTCTGATGAGAAATTCACTGTCATTTAGTTTTTCTTCTATAAGTAAGGTGTAATTTTTCTCTGACTACTTTCAAGATTTTTTCCTTGTCTTTAGTTTCCAGAAGTCTTGTCATAGATTTCATTGGCTTTATCCTGTTTGAGGTTCTCTAAAATTTAGGACATTTTCAGCCATTATTTCTTCTAATTCTTTGTCAGTCCTGCTCTCACTTCTCCTTCTGGGACTCTGATGACAGGAATTCAAGTATATTTTGCTATAGTCTCACAGGTCTCTGAAAATGTGTGTGTGTGTATTTTCTCTTCGATTTTCTGATTGGGTGATTTCTATCATTCTATCTTCCAGTTCACAGATTCCTTCCTTTCTTCCCTCCATTCTGCTGTTGAGCCCAATCACTGAGTTTTTAATTTTGGTTATTGTACTTTTTAATTCTAACATTTCTATTTGTTTCATGTTTATGTCTTTTATTTCTTGACTAAGGCTTTCTGTTTTGTCATTTGTTTCAAGCATGTTCATAATTGTTATTGAAGCATTTTTTACGATGACTGCTTTAAATTCTTTGTGAGATAACTTTCAATCTCTGTTATTTCAGTGTTGAAATCTATTGTGTTTTTTCATTCAGTTTGAGATCTTCCTTCTTGATATGATGAGTGATTTTTAAATTTACATCTGGATATTTTTCATTACATCATGAGACTCTGAGTCTTATCTTAAACCATCTGGTTTAGCTGGTTTTTTTTTTTTTTTTTTTTTACATTGCTTTAGCTGGGTGGGGATTGAACAGCGGAGAGACTACTGCTTTGTCTCTGCAAGGTGGAGGTAGGAGTCCAGGTTCTCCACACAGTCCTCATTGACATGTAAAAAGGGATTCGTCATTATGCTGGCTAGGGATGGGAGCTCCAGCAGTCTCCACTGATAATGAGGTATGGGTGACCTTGTTACTGGTACTGAGCCATGATAAAAATCTTGACTCTCCACTAGGCCTCCCCTAACACCACCTCAGTGGGATGGAATGCCTCCTTACTGCCAAGTGGGATAGAAGTTAGGCTCCCCACTTGACCTTTGCTGGCATGGGAGACGTTGGGGCCATGATGTTTTTCTAGAGTGAAGCAGTTATCACATGAATGTTTTCTGTCTCACTAGGCTGCCCCTTTACTTGTCCTTTGGCTAGAGAGAGTAGGCTTTATTTGGAACTTTTCTTATCTGCACCAGTTGGAGTTTCTAGGGTGTTGGCTTCTTTAGCTCTAAGTCTAGGATGTGTCATGCACAAAGAAAATCCAAGGAACTCATCATTATGCAGTTCTTTGAGAATTAAGGTCCCTAGCCTACCTGCTTTCTATCCACCTTGCAAGAATCTTCTTATATTTATTTTGTATATAATATCGAGGGCTTCTAGTTTTACACAGCAGGAGGAATAGAGAAAAGAACATCTACTCCATCTTGCTGGAAGCAGAAGTAGATCTGGCCTTTACTTTTAATTTGCCGAGCAGTTCAACAAATCTTGTAAGTGGAAGCCCAAAATTTTAGGCAGAAAAATGTTGTTCCAGTTGAAGTGGTAGTGTGGACTGAAGCCCTGACCACTAGTCTTCTACCCCCAGTAGCCCTCTGAAGTACTTCTCAGAGGTCCTGGGGTTCCACAGAGAATGCAGGTTGAAAACCAGAGCATTAATTGACCTTTTCCTTTCCTACAATGTGGGACACAGCCATGAAGAGAGACTGGATGAGGACCTGGGCATGGGGATGAATTTGGACCCGCAGGAAATGTCTGGCTCCTTCCCAAGTGGACCCCTTTTGCCCACAGGAGTCATTTGCTCTTTTATTTATTTATTTAGAGACAGAGGCTAATTTTTGTATTTTTGGTAGAGATGGGGTTTTGCCATGTTGGCCAGACTGGTCTTGAACTCCTGACTTCAAGTGATCCACCCGCCTCGGCCTCCCAAAGTGCTGGGATTACAGGCGTGCGCCACCGAGCCCGGCCTCATCTGCTCTTTAGCATGCACTGAATTGCCTTCCTTCTCTTCCGTTTCTCACGTCCACACTCCCCGACTGGCGCGTCCTGCAGTTACCTCTCAAACGAACTACTTTCCCTCAAATCCTTGTCTCAGGGTCTACTTCTGGGGGGAGCCAAACTTAGAAGCATACAGATTTAATCAATGTAATCAGTGCTGTGTGTGAGAATGATGGTGGTGAGCTGACTTGGAAATGACAAATAAGACCAATCTGTCTCCATGGCACCATCCTCTGAGTGTATTTCTTGTCATCATTTCAGACCCAACTGTGTTGCTACCGGCGCCGGCAGTGCCCTGGGACCCACGCCTGCTGTGCAGAGCAGTGTCCTCCCACCACTACGGCCTGCCTCTGAGATCACGCTGGTTAGAACAGACAGTGGAACCCCGGCTTGGGGATATTTGGCAAGGAGGCTTTCATGTGTTCGTTGTTTTGGTTTACTCTGAAAGTACCTGTTCTCAAAGCTGTGATTGAAGAGAAGTTTTCCAGTGCTGTGGGCTGCTTTCCTGTCTTGGATCTTGACCCCTGGCTCCCTGCTGGGGTTTATCTTTGCTGTTGGAGGGCTCACAGGGACACCCTGCAACCAAGAATCCCCACTGCCCTGCTCTGAGGCTGAAGCAGGAAAATGAGGGACCCCAGGCTTGCCTGGTCCTGGAGATTGTCCGACCGCACTCGGCAGAGCTCCTCCCCAGTTCAGCTTGTTCATTCAGCCTTTGCTCTTTTGTACTGTAGGTGAGGAGCAGGCAGATTCCTGAGTCTGCTGAGATTTCCTCTCTGCTCTTAATCCCAAAGAGTGGCTCTTGTGGTGGAATCTCAGGCTCTGGGAGCAAGCTGTCCTACAAGAGGTGACTTCAGAGAATCTTCATGTCTAACCAATAAATAAACAGACTTTGTTAGGGAGAGATTTAGGAAGGAACTGTTGCAATAGAAAAAGTGTTCTGACTGTAAGATCTGCAGGCATCACAGAGGTAAGATAGAAAGAAGCTTTTCTTGTGTAAAAAGGGAGTAAACCAGGCTAGAAAGAACAGGCATGGGGAAGGGAGGTGAAAGGGGGTGACCCTGGGACAGTAGATGGGACAATGTTTTACCCTGAGGCTAGCCTGTCTCTGGAAGGGCATTAGGATGGGTGGCCTGCTGGCTCATGCTGAGGGTAGGTAAAAATTCAGGGGCCTAGGTGAAGGAGAGAAACTTAACCCAGGTTTTGTTAACGTGCCTTTTGTTCCAGTTAATCAGTGGGAGCAAAATAGTTAACGATTTATGAGGCAAAGGAGGGGAATTTAACGGGTCTGAGTCTGGTCTTGTCACCGGTAAGCAAGGGGTCACCTGAGAGTCCTATTCAAGTCATAAAGAAAGGATGCTTCATTGCAGTAAGCCTTTCCCTGGAACACAAAGGTGTGGAAGGATTTCTTTAACCATCATTATTTTCCAGAATCACAGAGCTCAGATAAAATTCAACATTGTCAGTCCCATCTTGGGAGTTGAGTTGCAGCCTGCAGGCAATAGACTAGACCCAGCATTTCTCCATGAGGACGAGATCCCCGTGGGAGCTGCTCTCCCTGGGTGTGGGCCAGGGCTCCAGGGGCTTTTCAGGCCATGGCAGTGTTGTTGGGCGCTGCTCATAGCTCAGAGTTGAGCTTCCCTCCTCCCACCCTCCTACCCTCCCAGCTCCCGGCCGCCCCCTTCTCCGCCTGCCACACAGCTGTTTTGCCAACATCATTGCCTGATTATCTTTCAAGTGGCTTCTCAGAGCAGATGTTCTCGGCTCCTTCCTGCCTCGAAAACAAACAGGCGCTGTCTCTCCTGGGGAAAATCCCTCTGCTGCCACAGACTCTTCTTGAGAGGTTCGGGGATGTCTGTGAAATCTCTCTGGGCTGCTCTTTGCCAGGAATTTGGCTCTGGATGGATGGCAGGGACTCCTCAGGCCTTTCAAGGTGTGTGTGGCCCCTCGAGGGGCATTGGGAGTGGGGAAGCACACTTTTAACAGAATCAAATTCCAGTCTGAGTGAAGCAAGGGTGGTATTTCCTTCAGTCACTGTCTCCATCTTATTTAACCTTTTGAAAAACACCATCTTTGATTCTGAAAGACCCTCTGGGGGGGTTGTCCTTAGTTGGGAATCCCTGTTTGTTTCTGATAGCCCTACCGACAAGATGTTGTCAGGCTTGCTTTTTGACGTTTGTATTGTGAAAGCAATAGGTTTTTAGTTTCCATTTTATGAACATGAAAGTCCAGTATAAAGTTGAATGTGTCTTTTAAAATATGCTCATTTCATCTCCTTACCCACAGTGAGAATCAGGGCTCTTCATGGCCCCCAGGCAGCTGCTTACAGGGTGGGCAGGATAATCTGGGTCACACCTGAAAGGCCCTCTTGCCTCTCCAACCTGCTGTGTGCAAAAAATTGCGCCCTTAGCAATTCACTTTTTGGAGGGAAGGCTTGAATGCACAGGTAATACACATTGGCCACAGCCTGCAAACTACTCTGGCAGAGGAGGAGAGAGACACAGGCTGGGGCATGCCTGGGGAGGGAGATGGGGCATTGGGAAGACTGCAGCAGTGAGATCTCTGTGGAGGAGAGGGTCACCTGAGGATGCTGAGCTGGGAGGTAGGAAGGCAGGAAAAGGAAGCCCTCCTGGTGTGTGCAGAGGAATGCTGATTGCCAGCATTCCTTCTCGCTTTGGCCCGCCGGAGAACTCAGGGAGCTGGTAGCAGACAGAATAAAATCACATGTGAAATACGTTTGAGGGTCTGTTCCCAAGTTTTCCACTGATTTGGGATGACGTCCTTGCTTCTGTCCATTCTGGAATCCCCAACCCCTCCCCGACTTTGTTGCCAGAGTGTCCTCCTCTGTCGCACTCAGTCCTGTCTTACTCCTCTCTGACTCATCCCAGCATTCCCCTGGAAGCGTGCACGTGGCTGCATCTCTTGGTTCCTGTGCTCATTGTGCTTAGCATACAGACTCTGTCGATCACCTGGTCCTGATTTGCCCCTACTCTGTTGGCCTCTGAGGTACCACCCTCTCCTGATTTCCGTCTTACTTCTCTGCCTATTTCCTCTCTTTCTCCTTTGCTGGTTTTTCCTCACTGATCTGCAAATATACAGAATTCTCAGTGATAGGGCCCCTGCCCTCCTCTAATCTTTTCTTAGACCAGTGTTCTACACATGTCAGATAGCATCCAGACACTCTGGGGTGATTGCCAAACATATAGACTCCTTAGCCCCATCTCTAGACATCTCTTTTGGGGAGCCTGGGGGCCCAGAAATTTGCATGTTCAACAAGCACCCCAAAGATTCCAAGAAAGTTCTGCACTCTGCACTGCACTGTCGCATGATGAAGACCATCCAGTCTCAAGGCACTGCCGAGTATTTACCTGCTGACAACTCGCCATTTCACATCTCCAGCTCCAGGCTTGTATCTCCAAATCTACTTTACATCTCCATTTGGATACCACCCAAGTATCTGAACCTGAGCATCTCCAGAAGGAAATTCTTGATTTTCCTCCCCAAACCATTTTTCCTTGGTCTAATCCCTGGAAATGAAGGCACCAACCCCCAGCAGATCCTCCAGACTTCCCATTCTGCCAGTCCTTTGTCCAAAACATTAACAAATCCCGCCAGCCATGTTTATCTTCAGAACACTTTTCTAACTGGCTGCATTTCCTTCCTCTGGCACCACTGCCACTCTACTCCAAGCCACCTTTATCACTGCCCAGATGTCTGCAGTGGGTGCTAAATGGTCTCCTGCCCTAACTCATTCTTCTGCACCAGCCAAGGAGGAAGTATGAAACACACAGCAGCCCCTGTTTCTCCCTTTAGTGGCTTCTCATCGTACTTAGAATGAACTTCCCAGGCCCTGTGCTGTCTGGCCGCTGCCCACCTCTCCCCCTCCTCTGTTGTCACTCTGTTTCTTGCTTCTTGGGCGCTGCTCATGTTGAACTTCTTTCTGTTACCTGAATGGGCCAAACACTTTCCTGCCTCAGGGCTTCTGTACCTGCTGTTCCTTCTGCCCAGAATGCTTTCCTGATTCTTCAAGTGTCTTTGGCTCCTTCTTATCCTTTAGGTTGGAGTTTCCTGACTTCCTTGTTATCCTATTATTTCTTCCATCTTATCATTTGTGATCATGGCAATCTGTTTATTCTTCCATAGACACTCATAATTTTTAACTATACATGTGTTAATAATTACTTATGTCTTTTTTTTTTCCTTTTATAAGACAGTGTGTTCTATGAGGGCAGGGACTATCCTGTTTTCCTTACTTGGTGCAGAATAGCACTTGACAAACATTTATTGAATGAATGAAGTGAATTTCATTTCATACAGTTATGTACCATTTGGCTCCAGCCCTGTTATCCTATTGCACTCTATTCTGTTCAGACCTGTTCACATCTGCTCTGGCCTATTCTGGTCTGTTGAATCCTATTCTATTCTGCTGCATCCTGTTCTAGTCTATTATGTCCTGTTCCATTCTGTTCTGACCTGGTCTAGTCTACTCTGTTCTGTTTTATTCTGTCCCATCTTGTTCTATTCTGTTCCAACCTGTTCCAGTCTGGTTCGGCCCGCTTTGTCTGTTCTATGTTCTCCTATTCTGTTCCATTCTAGTTTGCTTTTTTCATCCTACTTCTTTCTATCTGTACCATACTATTCTTCTTGCCTCTATTCCATCACATCCCGCCCCAGGTCACACCATTTGCTTGATTCTCATTGACTTCATCTCATTTAGTCCCACTCCAGCATATTTCACCCTGGCACTTTCACTTTCTTCAAGCTTTTTGGAATACCTGCTTTGTGCCCAGTCTCCTTAGAGGGATCCATGAGATTATGACAGAAGGAAACATCATCTTGGGCCTGAGATGACCCCTCCAAATGGTGAGCGAATGGCAAGAGGGGAGAGATTGACATTGGGGTCTTTGCTGACCTGTGATGGGACGTGCTTGGTTAGGATGAGAAGGCAATGGCATGGGAAGAAGCAGGGAATGGGCCCAGGAGTGTGGGTGATGCACCGACAACTTCAGCACGGGAAATTTAAGCAGGAGCCTGGGGCTAGGGCAGGCAGAGAGAACAAAGTAATGGGAGATTGAAGTGCAAAGGTAGGCTTTTCTCTTTCTGTGGCTGACTTGATGCTTTGATGTTTTCAGAGAAGGACACTTCCATGGTTTGGAAATGACTGTTGGGACACCATCTAGCCTGCTGCCATCAGGACATCAGGAGAGGCAGTGTTGTCCAGTGGAATGGGAATTCGTGTGCAGACTGCTTAGCCTTTTTGAGCCTCGGTTCCCACATCTGTAAAATGGTCATAATAACACCTACCTTGAGTTTTGTGAAGATAAATAGCTTAGACTCCTGTGCAGAGGGTTGACAAGCATTCAACCCAGTGCCTGATCTATTATAGGTGCCCACACAATGTTCACCCTCTCCTACCTTGCCACTGATCACTCTAGTCCACTCTGATGTTACTAGGTTAGCTCTGAACCTCAGTTCTCCCTATTGTGAAATGGAGACAGTGTGAAGCAAGCAGGAAGTATTAGAGAGGCTCTGTAGAATTGTGGTTTTGAGCTTGAAGGGCCTGGATGCATGACAAATATTTGTTGATTGAATGATTGATTATAGCTCCCTACACCCACCATAATACTTTGCGTGGAGGTGGGAGCACACAGGAGGTACCTAATAAATAACCATGGACTTGTGACAAATATAAAAAGAACCTGAAAGAGTAGAAGGTGGGTTACACCCTTTCCAAAGCAGACCAGACAGGTAGATGCTGGGACTGAGCTGATGAAATTTGCACCAAACCTCCAAATATATTCAGAATCAGGGAATTAGGAGACAACGGAGGAGGCTGCCAAAAAGAATTTATCTCGGAAGTGGAGCTTGGGGAATAGCACTAATATTTTCGGAAATTGAAACTCCAACCATGAAATTGCCTATCATTTATCATACATGGTCTCTCAAAGGGGAAACGGGAAAGCATTTAGTCTTATTGCTTTTTAAACACATGATTGCTGAGCAGAGCCGTCCAGGCTGAGGTTTTAAGAGACAATGTGTCTGAAAGAGTCTGGCCAGCAAGTCCCTCCAATCTAATGCAAGGCTGCTCTCTGCAGACTCTCCTATGTCAAGCACCCTGAGCCACGCGTGGAGAGGGTGCAACTCAGGCCAGGCTTGGGTGACTGGGTGTGGTGCCAATTCTAGCTTTCATAGAAAACTCCAAGTCTGAATTTTCCCCCAGCTCCTTCTTGATGCCCAATAGCTATCTCATTATTAAAATCATTTGCACTTTTATTTTCAAACTTCTTTGGAAAGGGTCCCACTGATGGCTTCCATTTCCACCTCTATATTGTTGCTTATCAAATTTCTCTCTCTTTCCTAGACCTACTGGGGATTTCAGGCCTCCACGTGCAACTACCACCAAGGTCTCTTCACCTGAAATACCCATAGGTTCATCAAATGCAGCGTATTTGAACTGTAGACAACATCCTCTCAAGTTTCCTGGCTTGGCAAAGGACATCGCTGTTGCCCTGAGAGCTGGAACAGACTCTGAGGCACAGAGTGACAATCGCCCATGTGTGTCAGCAGTTTGAAGGTGGCATTCTGCTATCACATGGTTCATCATAATTGATCTCCCAGCAAGGGGCAGGTTGAGAATATCCACTAGTGGATCTGAGGTTAGCGAATAGGAAAGGAGGCTGGGGGCTTTCTGGAGCAGCTCTTATACAATGAGCCCAATGTTTGCACTTGGACTGATGTCTGTTTGAAATTGTAGGGGAGACAGGAGGTGGGCACAGGCTAAAGTCCTCTCAAGCTACCCTTCTGCTCCCGATAACCTTGTAAGGAGAGCAGGGAAGGAGCTGTTAAATTGTTATTACCGTCCATAGATGAAGAACCTGAGTTTGCAAGAGACTGTGTAACTTATCCAAAGCCACAAAGCTAGAGGTGGTATCCGTGAGATTTCCACCAGGCCTCCTGATGACCAGCACCGTGTTCTTTCTCCTGAACAGAGAAGTGCCCAGGACAATGGTCAGTATACTTGACAGTGAGTCAAAAGATGTGAGTTCTCACTCCTGCGTGGCCACTAAAAATACGCAGCTACTGCCTGCTCTGCAGTCCTTGGGTGGGCCCTGGGAAATGGGGATGTCTGTGAAGCAGCACCCCGTGGGGCTCTACACTCTCACTTCTGGCTACAGTGACCATCTCTGTACTGATGACATCCGGACCCTTATCTTTAGCCCAATCTGTAGGACACCTCTCTTGGGAAACCCTACAGGCACCACTAAGTGAATATGTGTTTTGGGAATTCCAAGTTCCCTCCTGGAAATCTTTATCTCGAGCCCTCATTTTTCCACCAGAAAGGCTCTCAAGTTAGGTTTCATTGATTTTCTCTCACATTCCTTCCAGAACCACCACCACAAATGGTTATGTCATGAATGTGCCTTTGCATTCTGTGAGACAACTGTTGATTTTTGCATTGTCCGGCATGCTATCCAGTCCCTCTTGTATAAGGATCATTAAGGCAAATGCCTGCTATAATTGAGTCCTGGCCAGGGTTGGGGATGGGCTGGACACTGAGATCTCTGGAAACAACAATATTTTTCCTTTTATTAAACATCCAGACTCAAACATTTCCCTTCATAGCTTGATTACCAGAAAGAGCAGACAAAATGAAGTGCTCCATCCTAGCAACTGTATTAGCCACATTGTAATATATATCTTTCTTTTTCTTTGTACGTGTCAATTTTTTTATTATGGTAAAATATGCATAGCATAAAACCTATTTATTTTATGTTATTTTTTTGAGACGGAGTCTCGCTCTGTTGCCAAGCTGGAGTGCAATGGCACGATCTCGGCTCACTGCAACCTCCGCCTCCCGGGTTCAAGGGATTCTCCTGCCTCAACCTCCCAAGTAGCTGGAATTACAGATGCCTGCCACCACTCCCAGAAAGCTCAGACAAAATGAAGTGCTCCATCCTAGCAATTGTATTAGCCCACATTATAATATATAATTTTTCTTTTTCTTTGTATATGTCTTTTTTTTATTGTGGTAAAATATACATAGCATAAAGCTTTTTAAAAACTATTTTAAGTGTATAGTTCAGCAATGTTAAATGCATTTATATTGCTGTGCAGCGTCACCACCATCCATCTTCAGAACATTTTTTTTATCTTCCCAAACTGAAACTCTATACCTATTAAACAGTAATTTCCCATTACCTCCTCCCCTCAGCCCCTGGCAATCGCCATTCTACTTTCTGTCTCCGTGAATCTGACTTCTCTAGGCACTTCTGTACGTGGAACCTTACTGTGTTTGTCCTTTTGTGGCTGGCTAATTACCCTTAGCATAACATCCTTAAGGTTCACCATGTTGTAGCATGTACCAGAATTCCTTTCCTTTTATTTATTTATTTGAGACACAGTCTCACTCTGTCACCCAGGATGGAGTGCAGTGATGTGATCTCAGCTCACTGCAACCTCCCGCCTGCCCCGGGCTTGAGCAATTCTCCCGCCTCAGCCACCTGAGTAGCTGGGATTACAGGCACACGCCACCACTCTCGGCTAATTTATTTTTTGTATTTTTAGTAGAGATGGGGTTTCAAGAGTTGACTAGGCTGGTCTTGAATTCCGGACTTCAAGTGATCCACCCACCTTGGCCTTCCAAAGTGCTGGGATTACAGGCATGAGCCACCGTGCCTGGTCCCTCCTTTCTTTTAAAAGGCTAGATAATATTTCATTGTATGTACATACCACATTTTCTTTATCCATTGATCCATCAATAGACATCTGGGTTACTTTCACCACTTGGCTATTGTGAATAATTCTGCTGGGAATATGGGTGTTCGAATCCTGATGCTGAATTCTTTCAGGTCTATGTCTGTACATGGTTTTTAATTTTCTGTTTTAACAGCTTTATTGGATATATGCCTATTAATATAAGAAGCAAATATACCTGGCCAGGTGCAGTGGCTCACGCCTGTAATCCCAGCACTTTGGGAGGCCGAGGCGGATGGATCATGAGGTGAGGAGTTTGAGATCAACCTGGCCAAGATGGTGAAACCCCATCTCTACTAAAACTATAAAATTTAGTTGGGTGTGGTGGTGGGCGCCTGTAATCCCAGCTACTTGGGAGGCTGAAGCAGAAGAATCGCTTGAACCCAGGAGACGGAGGCTGCAGTGAGCCGAGATCACACACTGCACTCCAGCCTGGGTGACAGAGAAAGACTGTCAAAAAAAAAAAAAAAAAGAAAAAAAAAGAAGCAAATATACCTAACCTGTGTTGGCTAACACTGTATGCCTGGCACTGTTCCAGGTTCTTTAACTATGTTGCTATTTGATCTTTGTAATACATATTTTACAGTTGGGCAATTGCTCTTTTTTGGAAGAAAGTAGAATATCAGCTGTAACAAAACCATTAACTAACTGAGCTGCCTCTACTTGCTTACTCCTGACATATTCCTCAGCCTGAAGCAACATGACGCCACTCCCAGCATCATGGAAACTGTTTTGGCAAAGGTCACCAGTGACCTTCATGTTGCCAAATCCCTTACTTGCTACTGATTTTGAATCTGTTGACCATTCATCCTTCCTGAACTTCTTCACCGGCACCTGGGACACCAGCACTCTGTCCTGGTTTCCCCCTGTTTCCTTTTCTCCTCTGTCTCTTCGAAGGGTCCTGTCCCTCTGCAGACCCTCAAAGGTGGGCACTTTTAATAGCTCTCCTTGAGTTACTGTTTTTCTCACTTGACAGTGCCTTTCCAGGTGACTCACGGTCTTCCATGTCACTAGTCACTGCCTCTCGGAGCCGATGACTTCCAAGTCTCTACCTCTAGTCTTAGGCTCCACCCTGACCTTCAGTCTCACATATACAGCCTATTGCATGTCTCTCTAGAATGCTCCACAGTTATCTTAGCCTCAACATGTCCCAAGTGGAGCTCATTATGTCACCTCCCCCGACCCACTGCCCAATCTCAGCAAATGACATCACAGACTCGGTTGCCTAAGCCACCAACCAATTGACCATCCTCCAGTTTATCATCAGACCTCACCAGTCCCACCTCCTTGCTACTTCTCAGGCAGGTCCTTCTTTTCTATTCCTTTTCCTCTTTCCAAATTCAGGTCTCGTCCTCCCTTGCCTGGAGTGTTAGAACCAGCTGTGGACTGGTCCCGCTTTCTCTAGTCTTGCCCTATTCAAATACATCTTCCACAGCTGCCAGATGGATTAATCTCAAACACAGGGCTGACCATGTCCCTCTGTACTTAAAACTCCCTATGTCTTCCTGGCCCTTGTGGGATACAATCTGAGCTCTGAGAATGGCATTTACCCCTTCTCCTGCTGCATCATCACCATTGCATGGTCCATCTTTCCTGTGAACGTGCACTGTGTTTCTACCACGCATCAGCAATGATGGGCAGGGTGCTGGAACTGGAACTGGGTGCAGTGATGAGAAATCAGACATGCTCTGGCCTCACAGCCAGAGAGGAGAGAGATAGTCACCCAAAAAATGTAGCGTCACTCAGTCTGGTCCGTTGCATAACGAAAAGGAACCTGGTGACAGAGAAGCATAGAAGAGGTAGGACTCTGGGACAGGGGTAGAGCTTCAAGGACAGGGAAAGGCCAGTGCCTGATCTTTCCTGGTGGTTCTGTACTCTCTCACTCTGCCTTCAGGATCCATCTCTTCTCCCTCTCCATTAATTCAGGCCTTCGTGATTTCTCACCAGGATTGCTTTATTGCCCTCCTATGGTGGCCCTGCCTCCATCTCTTGACCCACTTCATTCACTGCTGCCAAAATGTCCTTTCTAAAACCCAAATCTTCCAGCCTGGGCAACACAGTGCGACTCCATCTTTACAAAAAATAGAAACAAATTAGCTGGGCACGGTGGCATGTGCCTGTAGTCCTAGCTGAGGTGGGAGGATTGGGAGGCTGCGTTGGGAGGATTGCTTGAGCCTGGGAGGTTGAAGTTGCAGTGAGCTGTGATTGTGACACTGCATTCCAGCTTGGGTGACAGAGCGAGACCCTGCCTCAAAAACAAAGCAAAACAAAGCAAAAACAGAAAAGCTCACAAATCTGATCTTATTGCCGTTCAGCTGACAACCCTTTGATGACTGCTACAGGAAAATGTCAACTTCTTGGTGTGACCTCTGAGGCCCTTCACAGTTAGGTTTTCTTCTCTCCTACCTGAGCTGCCCTCCCCTCCTTAACTCTCCTCCTCTTAGGCTGCAACTCTGCCCGACTGCTCATGAGTTCCTGAACAGGGCGTGCGTGTGCGTATCTTCACGCCTTGGGCCATGCCACCCTCATCACCATATTGCTCCTCCTGCCTTCTCTGTTTCCTGCTTACACATCAAGGCCCCTCTCTGTGGAGCTGCCTCCTCTCTTTAGAAGAATGCATGGATCTGGGAGGATGCAGGATGCATTTCTGTGCCTTTAGGGCTCCTTCTGTGTCCACCTGTGCAGAGCCTGACATGCCACAGTTTGTTGGGCAGCCTCTCTCCCAGCCTTAGTGAGCCTCTACAGGGTAAGAAAGGTGTCTGGTTCATCTCTTTAATGCTGGGCCATGCAAGGGGTTTGGCAAGGAAAAGCTCCTCAGTAGCTGTTTACTGAACATAGGATTCCAAAATCTGAGCCTGACCCAGAAGAGAAGGCATGGCCCCACCTCATGGAACTTTCAGTCTGTCTGGATGGCACTGGTGGAGCAGTCACTATATTCTCCATTTCTGCCTTGCTAGGTGACTCCACTTTTATTCAGGGCAGCAACAGGCAGCTCTTAAAAAAATAAACAAATATTCCAGAGCTTTGGGAGGCCAAGCAAGCGAATTGCTTGAGACCAGGGACTTGAGACCAGCCTGGGCAACATAGCGAGACCCTGTCTCCATGAAAAATTTAAAATAATTAGCCAGTTGTGGTGGCACATGCCTGTAGTCCCAGCTACTGAGAAGGCTGAGGCAGGAGAATCGATTGAGCCCAGGAGTTCAAGACTGTAGTGAGCTATGATTGTGCCACTGCACTCCAAACTGGGCAACAGAGAGAGAGCCCATCTCTAAAATGAACAAACAAATGAACTCTATTTCCCAAATTCTCCTAAAGCCATGGGTGTCCATGTGATGTGGTCTCACCAGTGAGCTATAAGCAGATGTCTCCTGGATGGGGATCCCAAAGAAGTTGTTACTATTGTGATGAAAACAGACAAACTCCCCGGCAGGTCCCACTTTGCCTTTTTCGCTTCCCAGTCGTCCTGTCTGGAAAGCTGCCCTGTGAGCAGGAGGGAAGAAACCACAATGTGGATGGTGGAGCAGGAGGGGAGTAGGCGCTGGGGGCCCTGTGTGGGATGAGAAGTTTCCATTCCATTCAAAAGGTGATGGAAGCCACTGGAGGGTTTTAAGCAGGGAAGTGGCATGGCCTGATTTCCACTGTACAAAGCTGACCCTGGCTGACTCGTGGTGAGTGCATTTGGAGAGCAAGAGTGAAGGCAGGGGCCTGGCCTGGGGGATCCACCCTCCTTCAGCCTAGAGGCACCAGTTTCCATAGAGATGTCCATTGGCCTGGCCCTTATGGTCCCTTCAGAGCCCAAGCATTGCTGGAAACTTTGCCCAGAAATGTGATGCCTGGGGTCATCAAGAACACACCACGCCACCTTTGCCTGTCCATTTTGCAGATGAGCGGTATACACCCAGAGAGGCCTAAGGCTGTTTAGCTCTAAAATAATGGCTTACTCACCCAGTGCTTCTAATGTGAGGCCTAATCACTTGTGGTTAGAGAGGGAGCCCCACATTCGGTCAGGAAGGGGTGGGGGCTGCAGGTAGGGGAGGGCATCACTGAGGCCAAGGAGAGAGACTTTAGTCCAGCAGTGAGGCAGTGCTGGCCCAGATTGGGATGGCTGTGGGGAGAAGGAGGAATGTGGACAGACTGGGACGTGTGTTGGGGGTGGGATGGTCAGGGACTTGCTAATTGCTTGGGTGTGGGGGATGAGGAGGGGAATTCGAGCTAACTCTGGGATATTTTGCTTAAGCACCTGAGTGGGTGGTGGTGTCGTTGACAGAGGTGGGAAGTTTAGGGAGCAGGGAGGAGGAGCAAGTTTGCAGGAAAAGCTGAGTTTGATTTTAGCCATATGTATTAATTTTGAGATGGCTCCCAGTTATTCTCCTGCAGTTGAATACACACCCTGGGAGTTCCAAGAGGCGGCCAGGACTGGAGATGGAGGCATGGAGTCAATGACAGAGAGCTGGTATTTGATGCAATTGGATGGGATAAAGTTATCTCGGGACCACTGGTAAAGAAGAAAAGAAAGAGGCCTGGGGATTCACCCTGAGATTATCCTGCACATAGAGGCTGGGACATGAGGCAGAGTTGGCCGAACAGACTGAGAAGGAGCAGACAGGGAGTAGGAAGAAACCCAGGATAGGGAGCAGTGGAGGCCAAGTACAACGCATTATAGGAAGTTGGAAGAGCTCCTGAATCAATCACTGCTGAAAGGTCAAGGGAAAGGAAAAGAAAGTGAACTGGACACTTAGGGGTCAGTGGTGACATGATGAAGGCTGAGTCAGCTAAGCCGTGGGGACAGAATGCCCACTAAGAAAGTGGAGGCAGGAGGTGCAGATGATTTTTTAAACACTTTTTGCAGTGAAGGGGAGCAGAACATTGAGATGGAAGCTGGAGAGAGAAGTGGAGCCCAATGGAGCTGTTCGTTTATCATAGGAGATCCTGGAGCAACCTGTTATGGATGACTAATGGAGAAAGAGGAGGTGATGTGCAGAAAGAGGAGGTATCTGTGGTTCAGATGACAGAAGTGGGATCCAAGATCCACATGGAGGGAATGGCCTTGGGCAGAGCAGTGGCCTTCATCCACAGGAGCAGGTGGGAGGCTGCCAGGTTTCACGATGGGAAGATGACTTTTCTGATTGATGCTATTTCCTGAGCAAAGTATGAGGCAAGCGAGGCTGGGGGTAGTGAGAGGTGTGGGGAGAGGGGAAAGGCTGAGACAGTTGCTCTGGAGAATGGGGAAGTGCAAGACACTGTAGCAGTGCTGTGGAACAACACTAGGGCCCAATTGAGATTACAGGCTATGAATTTAGAGGAAGCCAGTTTGTGTTTTCTCTACCTTTATTTTGCTGTGTGGGCACAGGCATTGAGTAGGTGGGTAGTTGGATTTAACCCAGGTTGAGCATGATCTTTAAGTATGAAGAAGTAAGGGGAGGAAAGAAGATGAAAGATGGATGTGATGGCAGAGGGCTGATGGTGGTGACAGAGGAGGGTGAGGGGTGGGAGGGCTTGGCGAGGCAGAGGGATCGCTTGTCATCTGCAAGGATGACAGGTGGTCGCCCGGTGGGATGCTTGAAGTGGAGATTGTGTGGATGGTGCCGTTTTCATGATGGTACCAAATGTGATGCCCGTGGGAGTAGGTGGGGAGGAGGGTGACAAATGGTTGGACCATTCTGGTAGAGGAAGAGAGAGGCCCCAGCGTTGGGTGGATCTGCAAAGTGGATGTTGAAGTCACTAAAACTGATGATAGGATGGGGGTGGGGATGAAGACAGGGCAGATGTGTCAGTTAAGTCTGTGATGAATGTGAGGTGCAACCCGTTGGGGCAGTGGTGAGAGGTAAAGTCTACGGACATGGATTCAGAGAGGATGGCACTTTGAAAAGGAAAGGGAGGGCAAATGTTTTGGGAAAGGCAATTCCAGAGTCTGTGGGGGCATGGGAGAGGAAACGGGGAACTGGTGTGTTGGGGGCAGCCGGGTGTCAGTTAGGGAGAGTTCAAAACAGAGGCTGAGAATATGGGCTGCTTGTCATGACAGGGTCTGAGTCTCCAGCACAGAGACGGGGTGCTGTTCCTGGAGGCTGGAGGTCTCAGTTTCTGTGGGAGGCTTAGATTCCTCATCTCTGTGGTTTCAAGTTCCTCAGAAGCGAAATGGTGTCATGGTCACTTTTGAGTGGGTGATAGGATGCTACAGGATGAGGGGTGTGGGCTCAGCCCTGGACTTGCAGGAGCTTTCTGGCTGTGCCTGGGCTGATGGGCGTGGAGTGCCCAGCCAGGCAGACCCACCAGTTGGTAGTGGGAGGCTGATGGCCTCACTTGTGGTGGGAGGCCCCGCCCTCCACGCTGTCCAAGTTTTGCAGGTAAGAGATGAAACACATTTCGAGGACGATTGAGCACTGGACACCATGCTGTGGCTTGGCAGGCGCCCGCAGCACAGGTGTGTGGGTAATTGTGTTACATAGGAAGATGCACAAAACCACCAGCCCTGAACTGGCCTTGGGGGGCAGGAGCAGAGAGGGACTGGGCAGAGGTGGGACAGTGACATTACCTTCTTGCAATAGGAAGACACCACAGGGCACAAGCCCAGGTTGGCGAGAACATTTGCATTCTTTAAACAAATGCCAGAGAGATGGGGGAAATTCAGCCTAGAGGCACCAGTTTCCATAGAGACGCCCATTGGCCTGGCCCTTATGGTCCCTTCAGAGCCCAAACATTGCTGGAAACTTTGCCCTGGAATGTGATGCCTGGGGTCGCCGAGAACACACCACTGCCACTTTTGCCTGTCCATTCTGTGACTCAGCAGTACAAACCCGGAGAGGCCTAAGCCTGCTTAGCTCTAAAATAATGGCTCATTCGCCCAGCGCTTCTAATGTGGGGCCTAATCACTTGTGGTTAGAAAGGGAGCCCCACGTTCGGTCAGGAAGGGGTGGGGGCTGCAGGTAGGGGAGGGCATCACTGAGGCCCAGGAGAGAGAAGAGGCTTCCTGGAGGTAGCAGATCTGAGCAGGACCCAGGAGAATGAGCTGCATTTGGGGAGCTCTGAGGATAGGCAGGGCTTTCCTGGGCGAGGGTATAGAGTGGACAAAGGTGTGGCAGTGGAAGAGCCAGCATGTTGCCGGGACAGTGAGGTGTTTGCTGAGTCTGTTTTCAGGCCGCATAATTAACTGTTCAACTTGGCTGCTTTTGCATGGCTGGATTTAGGTAACCTCTTAGGCTGCCATCAGCCGGGCTACCTTCTTTAGACTCTAAGCTTGTTGGCTGGAAGCGAAAAGAGTGTTCATCCGGTCTGCCCAGGTGGTCTCACTTAATCTACTCATTAGCTCCTAGGAGCAGATGCTCTTGGCTCCATTGTGCAGCTAAGGAAGCTGAGGATCCACTGAAAGCTGAGGGTTTGACCCGTCCCTCCCACTGCCTACAGGGCTATGAACAGAGCTAGGAGCATATGTTGTACACCCCTGACTGAACGTCCAGGAAGAGAGAAGGCTCAGATAATCCCAAGGGCATCACCTCAAAGTCTGGTGGTCCTCTGCCCCTCTTTGGGGTTGTCTTGTAGAGCAGCAAGAAGAGCTATGAAGTCAGAAGCCCAGGCCGGGACCCTAGTCCTGCCCTGCACTGGCTGGACCACCTTGGACCAGCCAATTCCCTCTCTGCCTCTGTTGCCCGATCTCTCGCGTGAAGGGTTGGGCTGAACAATCTCCAAGTCCCTTCAGCTGTATAAGCTGGGGCCACTAAGCTTCATTTTTTTGCCTCCAGCCTGCTCAAGGCTGAGAACTTGGTTCGTGCCTGCCTCTGGCCTTCCTTAGCCACGGATTCGATGCTTCTTGGGTCTCCTCTTACTCAAACACATCAGAAGCTGAGACCTGTCTCAACATAACCTCATGTCAGGGGGTATTGTCTCAAATGGACTCACCTGTTGGTCCCAGTCCCATTCCTTATGAGCCTTTTGAATCTGCATTCCCCATTGAAAGCAGACATTCACCCAATCAGGCATGTGATAGACCCACTAGGGCTCTGATACCAGCAGCTGCCATTGACTGAGTGCCTGCTACGTCAGACACATTCCATATTTTGCATCTGTACACTCTTCCTGCCAGGAATGGAGTTGTTTTCCTGTTACGCTGTTGACAAACTGCAGCCCAGAAAGGTTAAGTGACTTGACTAAGCTCTTACGACTTGGAGGTGGAAGAGTGGGGTTAGAACCCAGAACGCTGTGACTTCAAAGCCTGGGCTTCTGCCATGTGACATATCAGTGAGATGTCCATCCCTGGCTGGGCCCTAGGATCCAGAGACATCACACCAATGACCCTGCCTGCCCACAGGGCATCCCCAGCAGCTTCTCCTCCTCAAGCCTAGGAGTCTATAATCCTGGGCTATTCTCTTCCTGGGGCCACTCCTCAGAAAGGGCAATCAGACCCCCTGGGTGGTCTTTCTGTGGCATTGAGTGGACAGGGGCCTCCCTCTCTGGCTTGGGCAGGCAGGCGTGTGCTACTATCATCTCTAGGCAGCCATCGGATGAATAACTGATGGTGATTAGCTCAATCATAACATCGCTCATGCCATGCATAAGTGATGAGCCAACTGGTGCCAGGCCGCGATGAGAGGCAATGGGCACCCCCACCTCACCCCCCAGCCCGGAGAAGCCACCACCGCGCTCCCTCCCTGTGTTATCTGGCACATCAAGTGCTGCGACAATGAATATAGATTGACCTTATTATAGCAGCCGGCTGCTGGTGCCAGGCGCAGCCAGGCATACTTTGCACAAATTAAAGGTGTCAGCATGTAATTTACGGTTCATGGCGAAAAGGGGTGGTGGGGGTCGGGGAGGCACTGAGGCAGGTAGAAAGGAAGGTGGGCTGGCTGCGGGGCTGGCACCAGGAGCCCAGGCGCTAATGACAGGAGGCACAGCCGAGGTGTCATTTTCATCCCGCTTTGCTCATTTTTAGCTATTTCTTGCTCAAGGGGGGCAGCCCCCTCTCCTGAGCTCTCCCCGACATGCTCTGTGTGCATGTGTGCGTGTGTGTATTTTTCAGTTAAATTACTGGTTTTACCTGAAGAGCGTAAAGTAGGTGTGCTAATTTACGGCTGGGCAGATAAAGCCGCAGTGTGCAGAGCTGTCTGGGAAGCCTGTGATCCGACATCATTTTACTAACACACCCGAGAGCAGCTTGACACATAGAGTCGGGCCTGTGATTAAAGTTGTAGTCTTCTTTCCCCCTCCCTCTCTCTTCTCCAACACGGAGAACAGATTAAACTCTAAGTAATAGATCTCGGTTTTCTTGCCATCCCACTGATATACACAGTACACAGTTTGACACAAAGAGTAAGTTATACATCACAAACAACAGCCTCTGCTCTTTGCCGCCCAGAATTAATTTTCCATTTGCTACGCTTCCCTCCTCTCCAAGCCCCATTTTCCTGTCCAGCAGGGCTCTGTCCTCTCTTGAAAAGGCAGGGGAGAGGAAGTACAGGTCGCGCCTGGAAGAGGTGGCTCAGGACAGAGAGTTCAGCCTCTATGGTTTAAGGATGAAGAAACAGACCTGGAGAGAAGGGACTTCCTGATGTCGCCCTTTGTGTGTGTGGCAGTGGTGAGGCTCAAACCCATCTTCGGGTTGAGGAGCCAGGCCCCACCTCCCACGCCCAGGCAGCAGAGGCTGCCCGAGGAGCTGCTTGTTTGTTTTCCCTGCTCTTCCCTGCAACCTGCCAGGCAAACTGTCTCTGCTTCTCTGCCCTGCTCTGTGCCCCAGGAGGGGACCTCTAAGGGCTGCCCACGCCTGTGGCCACTGCCTGGGCTTGGCCAGCGGAGATACCAGAATGAGAAACAACAGTGGGAGGAGAGAGGGGCTGGGCGATTTCTCCTCTGCTTCTCTCTCTGGGATGCATGTCTCTGGGAAGAGCTGCCTCCCTCTGTGACTGCGCTCCTTGTGGGGCGGCCCCTCCTTCATGGACCCCACTCCTGCTGGGCTCTGGCCATGACATCCTGCCCTGCCCTGCAGGTGTGGGCTGGGGACAGCTGTCAGCTGTTCTAGTCCAGGAGCCTCCCCATCTGTTTTGGATGTCCTTACCCCTGCCCACCTCAGTCACCAGCCCCTCCGTCCATGTCTCTTCATTTGAGCCACCTGGGGGGATTTCCACCCGGAATGATACTGGAGTGGACCCATTCTTTACTGAGGGCCTATGCTGGCAGCCATCTGCTTAAAGGCACATATTGGGAGAAGGGGTCCAGACCTCCCAGGGCAGCACATGTCCCTCTGGAAGAGTCCACCATTCACCCAGCTTGCTTTCCTGACCACTGACACCCCTCCCCAGGCCCCGCGGGAAGTGCTTTGTACACCACCTCAGGGGAGGCTCACATGTGGCCCTGTGAGGCAGGGTCTGGCTAGGCCCTCTAAGGGATGTGGCAACGGAAGCCCAGGGAGGCTGGGGTTCTTCCCTAGGGTCACCCAACCTTGCACAGCAGAGTCCAGTTCCAAATGGGGGCCCAGTCGGCTCCAGTGCTGAGCAACTTTCTCTGTGCTGTGTGGGAGGTTCATCTTGCTCACGCAGCTCATGTAGAACACACACACACACACACACACACACGTGCACACACAGGCACAAATGACTACGTGCTTTTAAGGAGCCTTAGGAGAGTATGGGCAGGGAGGCAGGGCCAGAAGTGAGGAGGGTTAGATGTGGCAGGTAGGGCTGGGTAAATCCAGGAGGGCATTTTGGAGGAAGTAAATAAGTCCTGGAGATGACTGGATACCGCATGGAAGCATATAGCCAGGAGCTCTCTAACCACGCCTCAGTAGACTGGTTGCACTGAATCACCGGGTTGGGTGGGGTTTAGGGATGTGCTTTAAAATTAGACTCCCAGGCCTCATCTCTAACATATAAAATCAGAATCTCTGGGGGTGCAGTCCAAGAATCTGTTTTGTTTTGTTTTGATATGCAACTAATCATGGGAGCCACAAACCCTTCCCACTTCCCCATTTTACGTGCTGGGGAAGTATGTAAAGGAAGTACAGAGAGGCCTAGGGACTTGCTCAGGGTCTCACAGCAACCAATTCCAAAGCCAGGGCGGGCACCCTGGCCCCTTGGTTCCCAGCTCAGTGCTCATCCGACTGCTCATTCACCCTCGGGCTTCTCAGTGGGCAGGGTGGAAACACAGCTTCCCTAGATGATGGTCTCAGCCTCCTCCCCCCGCCTCAGCCACCCTGCAGCCGGTTCTCAAGATGGCAAGTGGGGGGTGGATGAAGGTGGTGGCAAAGCGAGAAAGCGCCTGGAATAACACGACATTTTGAAATGTGAATCACTGGCACTTTCTGTTTTCTCCTGTTCCCTCTCTGCACCCTCCCATTCCCCGCCCCCACCAGGCACTCTCTGAGCTGTAGGAACGCTAGGCCTGGACGTCCACCCAGCATGTGGAACCAGCTGGGGAAGCCACCTGCGTCCAAGAGTGGGTGGAGTCTGAGATGAGAGCAGAGACTAGGGCTCTGGGCCTACTGCTGTCCCTTCTTAGCTGTGTGACTTTGGGCAAGGCACTGCACCTCTCTGGACCTCAGTGCTGGGATGCTCACCATAAGGCTTGTCAATACCCTTAGGTTGCCACATGGTGGGGGTGGGGGCCCTGCAAGACCTACTCTATCCTGAATCCTTCTTCTGCCCTGCTGTCCTGACATTCCATCGCTCGTGTTCTGGTCTTTTGAACCCAGAGTAGCAGGAGCCCAGGACGGTGCTGGTGGGAGGGTGTTGGGAAAGGGGGAAGCTGGGGAGGGGCAGGTAGGGCTGCCCAGTGGAAAAGGGGCCACCCAGCTGCTGAACGAGTGTGTGAACTCCCACCCCCAGACGCTTCTTCCACATTCCCTCGACTCAGGAGCTAATGATTCAGAAACAGAGGTCAGCTCCCGGCTCCGTGTTGACATGCAGTTGCAGGGCAGAGCAAGCCAATGGTACCCTGGGCCTCAGGGGGCTTGTGCCCTCTGTGGTGTGAAAGGTCGTTGGGCATTCCTTAAGCGCCTCCAGTGCCAGGGCTTCCCCTCAGGCACCAAGGAGTGAGTTGACTCTGTGTGCATTTGTGTCTCCATCCCCAGATCAGGCCTGACTCACCCCATGTCCCCACAGTCCAACACAGTGCTGGGTGCACAGCAGGGGCCCCAGGGATATCCCTGCGTGGAATTCGTGCTGCCTGGCCAGGACCTCCTGAGCCTCAGCAGGCAGGAGCCTTGGTCTCAAGAGGGTTGCCTTTGGGCAAGGCTTTTTTTCAGGCCTTCAGTGACCACATTTCTAAAATTGTGGTAGTGACTGGGTTCATAGGCTGAGGAGCTTTCTGCTCTCCCTCACCACAGGGTCCCTCTGCATCAGCAGGAGAGCAGGCCAGAGTGCAGTCTGAGTGTGAGGCAGATGTGCATATGCAGGAATTCAGACAGGGCTGACACATAGCCCCTGCTCAGTTAATGTCTATGAGGGGAAGAAAGGAGGAGGAGGGAAGAGGCAGAAAGAGGATCAGGCTGGTGTGTGCAGCCCCATCAGTTGGCTCTGTGCCCATCTGATCCCTCTTGACCCCCCAGCTGGCTCCTGCCCACCCTCCTCTACTTCCTCCTGTGGCCTTTTCTCCTCCTCCTAAGAAGAAGGTGATGCTGGAAAAAATGGTGGGGAGGGTACTGGAGAAAGCTCCCTAGAAAGTGGAGCTCTGTTCTAGAGACTAGGGAAATTGGGCCCTAAGTCTCCAGACCTCCCTTTCTGAGGAGCCCTCCATATAGCAGGAGGTGCTCAAAGCTGAGTGTCACAACCCTGAATGAACTTGGCAAACGACCTAACCCTAACACCCCACTGACGGCGTCCCAGCTGTAGACCCCTGTCTGGCTAGGAGGGATAGTGTTTAGTTTGCCACTGAGAGAGGGTGGTGGTGTGGGGTGGGGCTGTAAGACAGTAATGCACCCCAGGAAGTGGGAAGCCAAGAGTAGGGAGAGTTCCATGCCTACGAGCTCAGGGCCCATTTGTGGCTGCTCACGCTCACCAGGTTTTGTCACCTGCCACTGGCTCCTAACCATTGATTAAAAATAGTCCTCTGCTTACCCTTACATGTGACCAACCTGTGGTCGGAGCACCCCACCCGGGCTGGGGTTGGGCTGCACCAGCGTCCTGGCCAGCCCTGCCCCAAATGAGACAGGAAGTGCTCTGAAGTGCATCTGTAGCTGACGGGGGCCATGGTGGGGGAAACCCTGCCAGCAGCTAGCTGGGAGAGTTTGGCTTACCTTTCTTAATGTTTGCAAGGTCAGTTTCTTCCTCCTTGTTACCTGTCCCTCTTGTTTCTCTTAAAGGCCATCTGGAAAGAGGATATGGCTCAGAAGCGTTTCTGTTCTCTCTCTGGACCTGAACACGGTTCCCCAAGGGTATATCATCTTGGCTGGCATGGTGGGTGGGGAGGATATGGGGACAGGGTGGACCCTAGTTTAGAATCCAAGCCACAGGGGCTTTAAACTCAAGAGAAAAAAACATGGAGAGCTACAGGCAAGTCATTTTACCAATGAAGAAGCAGCTCCTAGGGAGATGAAGTGACTCATCCAGTGACTTCAAAATAAAAAATTCCCATTTCACAGATGAGGAGACAAAATCGTAGAGACAAAGTGTGACCTGCCTAGGGTAACACCACAGTGGCAGAACTCTGGCTGGACCCAAATCTCTGGGCTCCTCACTTCCTTCCATCCTGCTGGACAGCTCTGTGTGTGTGATCTGTTGATAAATTAGTTACGCTTATCTCCATTTACAGATGAGGAAACTGAATCTCAGAACAATGGCATACTTGGCAAATAATGACCCCTTCAGCTCTGCTTGAGATCAGATGCAGCAAGTCCAGTGGAGGCCCAGGTCGCATCTCCTCTAGGAAACCTGTCCTGACGATTCCAGGCCACATGGAGTCCTTCCTTCTCCAAAGTCTTACTACATTTATTTTGAGGAATAGAAAAATAATGCTAACAAAGAAGCAAGGAAGCATTCGTTCAATGCTCGTGGCATGCTGAGTACTCTGTCAGCACTCATTGGTGCCTAGGGACCACCTTGAGCAGGACTCAGGATGATGCTCATTTTACAGGTGAGGAAACTGAGGTTCAGAGGGCTCAGGTCCCAATCCATGTCTGTCTGACTCCCAAGTTCAATGCGCTTTTCTCCCTTATTCAGCCCCACATTCTACTCCCCTAGAATCATTTCCTGAGGGCTTTCTGGTCTCTGCAAGTTGGCTATAAGTTCATCAATCATCAAGATCGTGTCCATGCTTGCACCCCATGCAGCTGATCTGGGCCTGACCTCGGCAAAGGGTCAGCACAGACTCTAGGCCTTGAGAAAGAGGCAGAGATGGGGCAGAGGCAGCAGGCCGGCTCCAACTCCCCTCAGCCACTTCCTAGCGCAATGAGGGCTGTTCGTTTATTTCTCAGAACTTCAGTTTCCTCATCTGTAAAATGGGGTGGTACTAACCAGGGAGTCTCAGGCTTGCTGAGTGAAGGTGGAGTAAGGTAAGGAGCTTGAGTGTCGAGAGCCCAGTGTGAAGCCTGGCACATAGTGGGTACGCAATATGAACTGGGGTTACTCTTGTCAGCCTGCTCATTTCGTGGGGCATCTCTGGAATGCCCTCTCACCCCCAGCAACTATGACCCAGCCTTCCTTTCCTGAAGGAAGCCTGCCTCTCCCTGGGCCCTGTGTGTGTAGGGGCTGGATCTGGCTGATAGGCACACTGGGGACTGCGTTTCTGTGCCACTTTCTTTGGGTGGTGACTGTGAACACTGCAATCTCTGTGTCCCTGCCCTGCCTCCACACTTTGTTAACCCTGACAGCTGAGGGTCTGTTGGTGCTTCCAGACACCCAGAGGGAGGAGGGGACCTCAGCTGAGATGCTGGTTTCCCCTGGCTAGCCTGCCTTGAGCTAGGGGGAAACCCTTCGAGATGAGGTCCCAGCTTCACAGCCCAGTGGGGCTGGGCGGCTGACTACAGGGGCAGAGCACGGTCCAGGAGATAGTCGCTGCAGACATGCTGCCAGGCACATCTCAATCACCACCAAAGTAGCAGCTGCCAGGCCCCCTTTTGATGGAAGAGAGACCTGGAGGTGGGAGAAGAGAGCCTGCCAAGTCAGAGAGCAGAGGATGGGATAGGGTGGGCCATCTGCATGACCTAAGCTTCCAGCTTAGTTCTCCCAGTCTTTAGTCTTAAGTGGCAAGGGCTCCCTTGGATGCTCAAACCAAGCAGATATCTTGAAGGGGAGTTTGGACCTGTCTGGGGCTGGTACCCATGGGTGGTGTTTTCTTTGCACTGAGTTATAACCTGGCTGTACATACAGCCCTGCCTACATTCTGCCCTTGCCCCCCTAGCCCCAACCACTCTGCACTTTCTTCTGTCCCTTGAATAAACCAAGCACGTTCTTTCCCCAGGCCTTTGCTTCGACTGTTTCCTCCTCTCAGACAGCTCTTCCTTCTGACCTTATGCAGGGCACCCTTTCTCATCAAGACCACCCCATTCCCCAGGGCAGGTGACCCTCTTATGTGACCTCCATGGTCCATAACTCCAGTGGGAATTATCCTTATTAGATTGTTTCTTGCTTCTTTTCAGTCCTCCCACTGCAATGGAAACTCCTCGGGAGTCTGGATGCTTAATCTCTGCTGAGACCCAGTGCCTTGCACGGAAGGTGCTCGGGAAATACCTTCTGAATGATCAGAAGCCCCTGCCATCCGCTAAACTGCATCTGTGATGACAGAAGCCAAGGAATGTGAGGTTCATCTAGAGAGTTCTTGTGAATTTTCCAAGGGTATGCACGACCTAGTTCATTAGATCCCGGGATAATCCACAGCCCCTCCTTCGCCCAGCACAGAGGAAAGTACTGACACCTGGAGAGGGGCAGGATCACCATGAAGGTGACACAGCTGGCTGGAGGGGCAGCAGCAGGAGTGTGGCCCCTTCTGAAAGCTGCAGGCTTATGAAACGAAACATAAGGAGAACATGTATTCGCCTGGACATGGAGCCTCGGCCTCACAGGTCCTGACGGGACCGAGACCACTATGGTAAAGACCCTCCTACTTGCAAACAAGGACGCTGAGACCCAGGGAGGTGCGTGACTGACCAGAGCTCCCACCACAAATTAGAAGTAGTCTTCAGATTGTAGATGCGTCTGTTTCTTCGTGTGCCAGGTGGGTGGGGAAGTCAAGCTTGCCAATGTCCATATGGAGCTAAAGGGGTCTCAGATGAGGATCTCAGAAAGGATTCTGAGGAGAGAGGGCCAGGTTGCCTAGAACCCCTCTGTGGAAAACCCTGGTCAGGGGTTAGTACGAGGGAAGAAAGAAGAGCAGTGGTCTCAAAACTTTACAATTAAGAAAAAAACAAAAATCAGACCACACAGTCATCAATACATGTATATATATCTTTGTTTATTCACTGTGTACATTCAAATATAATATTATGTATGAAAATTGTGCAAAAATAGACATTTTGAAATGAGATTTCAAAGCATATGTAACATTTCTGTTATTTTCTTCCCATGACAGTCGTGCCCAGCCCTGGGCATTAGGGCACTCCCTTTCCAGAGCACTCTTTAGGAACATGTGCTTTGGGGCCCAACAGACCTGCGTTTGAATCCAGGACTTTCTTGCCATTATCTGTGGCTTTAGGGCAGCTTCTGGGACACAGTCTCTTCCTCTGTAAAACGGGACAAGTGCTATATGGTTTAAATGAGGTAATACTTAAACGATGCTTGGTACTGGGCTTGGCAGCCTGGAAGAGCTCATATATGGTAACTATCGTGATTATTATTACCAAGATCGGGCTCATCCTTGTTTGCTAAAATTAATGAAACTCAACTCTAAATACCATGGACCTGCAGGCTTGTTTAATGAGCTGCCGCATCCTCACCAGAGATGCCGGGTCATCGCTGAGTATAAGCCTGGAACTAAGATGACAGTTTCCCTTGGCTGAATATGATGCCCCCAGCATTGATGCAGATGGACCTGGAACCTGGCTAAAGAAAGGCCAGCTGGGCGTTCCCGAGGATGGGGCTGAGAGGCCGGTCAGATTTCAGCTTTCTCTGTGTTCCTTTTAAAATAATTGAAGTGTCAGCTTGGGTTCACGGGCTGGTCACAGTTTCCATCCCTCCCTAACTTCATAAGGCAAGTCCATGAATTATACAGTGCTGGAGCAGACGGTGCTAAGTAAGGATGCATCACAAGCCGGGCTTAATAAGGACACTCCAGCTATTCTTGGAAGGCATTTGCAAGTCAAAAATATGGTGCATGGAGATCTGATGTCGACTTCACATTCTGAAGATTTCAGCTAGGTCAGCATTATTTTATGTTAACTCCCATCAAAACAAAAAATAAAGAAATAAGGAAGTGGTATAGTACATTGTTTTGCTTTGTTTTTAATTTGAACTTTTTAGTAATAACACAAATGGTCAAAGCTGCCTACCTCCTTCCACACACCCCAACCCCATCTCCCATTCCCACACCCCCACTAAGTAATGTCAACACACATTCTCATGGACTCATATGGTGTGGGTAGACATTGCCTTGCTGTAGAATTAGGAAGTATTCCTACCATTATAATTTTGAGCTAAATAGTGAGAAGATAAAAACTTTCCTATTTTCTTTCTTTTTTTCACCAAGCTTTCTCATGACCCTTACCTGCTCTTTTCTATAACATGTCCACGTGTTAAAAACTCAGCCATTTATCAAAAAAATAGGGACTGACATCTATTTAAGAAATTAAATTGCGCCAGGGGATAGGAACCAAGAACCATAGTAAAAGCTGGGAGGCTTTTCTCCTTTACTCCAGGAGGGTGGCATTTCATCCAAAATGCCCCAGGAGGGAGGGCTGACCGTTCTGGATGGTTCCTTCGTCACTTCCTGAGAATCAGCTGCCTCCGTCGGAGATGCTGGGCCCTGTAGTGCAGGGATCCCACTTAGACTTCCCTTTATGGTTCACACGTGGCTTTGTTTATAAACACAGTATTTCAGGGGAAAGGCAAGCAGCTATCACGTGCCAGGAGGTGAGGGAAGCACAGAAGCAGGACTATCTAAGAGGCCCCTGCAAACCTTTTCTGGCCATTGATGGCAAAAAAGGATCATGGTTTCCCCAACTCACCTCCTTGCAACCAGGAGAGCCACTAGCATTTCTGTGTACACAAGGGCCAGGTTTATTTTGGGAATCCTTAAATGTAAACCCAATACAGCAGCGATGAGAGTATTGATATCAGCAGCAAAGTGCAGGAACAGCCTGTGAACTAGAAACCTCTTGGGCTGGAAAAGTCCAAGTGCTCAGAAGAAGGTGTGTAGACCAGCATTTCTCAAACTTAAATATGCCCAAGAATCTCCCTGGGGACCTTGTTTAAATAAAGACCAAGATTCTGCAAAGGGCCTAAGATGTTGCATTTCTAAAAGTGCCCAGGCAAGGCAGCTGCTGCTGCTGGTCCATGGACCCCACTTTGAGTGGTGAGGGGTGTAGTCCAGGTCCCTTTTTCCAAGAAGGCTTGCATTCAGGTTACTGGGCTCAGATACTGTGATGAGGGGTGGGAGGACATGTCTTCACATCTGCTTCCAGATTGTGCCTTAGATGGACATGATCGGCTCATACAGGATGGTGGCCAGGGGCTGCTGGGCAGGCATGGGCATGGGACAGAACACAGGACCATGAGTCAGGAGAAGAAGTGGATTTTCCTGGCACCACCTGGCTCCCCTACTCAGCTGCGGAGTAGTAGAGAGTATTTGATGGCAGGGAGGTCATTGGCAGCTTTCGTAAGAGCAGATATGAAGTCTCTAGGATATGTTAAGTCAAAAACCTAAGTGTAATGGGATGTGTATGGTAGGCTGACACTGAGTAAAGAAAGTGAGGGACCACATACACATAGATGAGTTTGTGTGAATGGAGAACTTTTCATTCTGAAAAGATACACAAGAAACCCATAAAGAGTGGTTGCCTTTGGGGGAAGAAACTGGGAAAGAACATACGTGGAGCAAGAATAGCCTCCCTCCAATTGAAACACTCACTTCTCTGACCACAGTGATTGGTTCAGTGGGCTTGGACGTGTGACATGCCCTGTTCAAATCAGAGTGAGTCTCTGGATATTTGCTGGACTGTGTTCTCCATTTCATTCCAATGAGACTCACTTGTCAGCATCTGCTGACATCTGCCATCCAGTGTGGTGTTCAGACAGTTATTCCCCTCCTTGCTAGCATCAGCTGGGACGTGACAGTGTCCTCATCTGATCTCACAGGACATCTTCTCCTGTTGTTGTGAGTCCCTTGCGAGGCTCTGCCTTTCAGGTGACCCCTCTGCCCCGCTCCTTACGGGCATAGAGAAGCCCATCTGTTCTCTCTGCACCAGGGTGAGTGGGTGGTACTCTCTTGCTCCATATGTCTGGGCTCCTCCACTGGACAGGGATCTCTCTCTAAGGTTTCCTGTCATCCCAAGGCCCCTCCCTTCTTGTTTCCCAAACTGGCCAGAGATTTCTGGGTCTGATACTTCCTCTCCCACTGAGATTGGACCACAGGAGGAGTCAAGCATGTGACTTCTTGTCCCCACCTCACATATCAGTAGCTCCTTCTGCTGCTCTCACCTCTGCCTCCGCCCACCCCACCCCTCTTAGTTATCCATGTCTAATCTCGGCAGCATGGCAGTCTGGTTCTCCAGCTCTCCTTTTTCTAATCTAGACTTTATGCCCCAATTCCTTCAGAGCTTTGCTTCTGATGATGCTAAAACTAGGCTTTTAGAACTGAAAAAAAAAAAACAACAGTTTTTGCAAATCAAAAGCCTTATCTTTCAAGAATTTGTCTCTGCTATGAGTACCAAAGTTCTATTTTGAAATGAAAAGAGTTGACTGTTTCTCTTCTCCTTATATTCCATGTTCCTGATCTAACAGTCCTAATCTTGCTTGAGGCCAGGCACCTTTGCCTTGGGTACATGGGTGTGGGAAGTATGATTGTCCTGCTGTGGCATCAATGGTCCTTCAGCTCCCCGCAGCCTTCCTAAGTTCTGCAAGGGAACAGGATGAAACAATTTTGGAGTTGGGGCACCCAACTAGTGGCAGAACTAGTCCCACTTCTGCCATTCAATTGTTGCATGATCTAGGGAAGTCACTGGATCCTTTTGAACCTTGCTTTCCTTATCTGCAAAATGGGGAGAACAGCAACCACCTCTCAAGGTTGTTTCAGGATCAAGGGAGATAACACATGTGAAAGTGCTTTGCAAATTACAGCAAATTACAAAGTATGGTATGAACATGAAGCATCATCACTTTTCAGTGTTCTTAATTTCTTTGTGTAGTTTTCTCGGCCAAAGGTTTCCATTTTGAGCTCCCATAGCAATTTGCTCACAGAGCCATGAATGTATTGTATTGTGCTGAACTTATATTTTAACGTGTCTGCTGGCTTCTTGCAGTGTATGTGAGTGCTTGGAGGGCAGGGACCACACTTATGTGATCTTGGGACCTCTCGCCTTCAACCAGTGTCTGGCATAGAGTAGGTGCCCAGTATGTGTTTGCTGATGAAGGGGTGGACAGTTAGCAAGCACTCAGTAGATTCATGTAATATAAATAAATAATTAGCAAGGAGCAGCAATGGGCTGGGACTTCTAAGTAGACTAGTGGTTTTCAACTGGGAGCAATTTTGTCCCCTTCCTCCCAGGGAGTATTTGGCAATCAGGAGATGTTTTTGGTTGTCATAATTTGGGAAGTGCTACAGATATCTAGTGGGTAGAAGCCAGGGATGCTGCTAAACATCCTACAACGACCAGGACAACCCCCTACAACAAACAATTATCCAGTCTAGAATGTCAAGAGTGCCATTGCCTAGAAACCCCGCTGTAAGCTCTCTTTTTAAACAGTCCTGAGAAATAAGTCCTATGAATCCAGAATTGGAAGGGAACCTTAGACTTTGGGTTTAAACATGATGCCTTGATTATCTTTGATGAATGGAAGGGAGTGGAGATATGGTGGCTAATGATGAAGATTCTGAAAATTATTACTAGCTGGGGGTGGAAGAGGAGAGAGATTTTGGAAAAGTTGAGCTGAAGAAAGAGAGTTGGCATCAGACAGGATGGAGTGGGGCCCTAGCGTGCTGGGAGGCACTGAAGGAACTTCTGAGTAGAGAAGGTAAGCATGTGTGCTGAGCTCCATGACTGTTCATCAATCCCCTGCCTCCTTCACAGGCATGGGCATGTGACTTGATTTGGCCAATGAAATGTGAGAGAAGTGACATCCACTTTGAGGTAGACACTTTCTGAGTGAGTGTGTACTTCCCCATGTTCCCCAGTGTGGTTGCTTAGCCAGCCTGGGCCCCAGAATGAGATAACAGCAACATACAGCATGACCTGTAATTGCTATGAAGATAAGAGAGAAACAGACCTGGAATGCCTTACACCACTGCAGTTTTTTGGATTATGTTTTATTGCACCATAATCCATCTTATCTTGAGAATGTACTATATTTGGCCTGATGTAGATAGCAATCCTGTGTAACTGAAGATCAGCTCATCTTTCCTCTCCCCTTTGAATTGGTTTGCACAGGGATCTCTGAGGTGTCTTGGCTGGAGAGAGACAAATGCCAAATGACTTGGACTCCTAACTGTTGTCAACGAAAAGAGTTAAACTCTGTAAAACATTTGGAGGGATTTATTCTGAGCCAAATATGACGATCATTGGCCTGTGACACAGTTCTCAGGAGATTCTGAGAACAGGTGCCCAAGGTGGTCAGGCTACAACTTGATTTTATACATTTTATGGGGACATAAAAAAAAATTGTCAATTAATATGTGTAAAATGTACATTGGTTCAATCGGGAAAGGTGGGACAACCTGATTCAAAGATTTTCTGATTGGCAATTGGTTGAAAGAATTATTATCTAAAGACTTGGAATCAGTAGAAAAGAAGATCTGGGTTTACGATAAGGGGTTGTGGAGACCAAAGTTTTTTATCATACAGATTAAGCCTCCAGGTAGAAGGCTTCAGAGAGACTCGATTGTAAATGTTTCTTCCCTTTTCCTTCCTTCCTTCCTTCCTTCCTTCCTTCCTTCCTTCCTTCCTTCTTTCTTCTTTCTTTCTTTTTCTTTCTTTCTCTCTCTCTTCTTTCTCTCTTTCTCTCCTTTCTTTCTTTCCTTCTTCTTTCTTTCTTTCTTTTTCTTTCTTTCTCTCTCTCTTCTTTCTCTCTCTCTTTCTCTCTCTCTTTCTCTCCCTTCTTTCTTTCCTTCTTTCTTTCTTTCTTTCTTCTTTCTTTCTTTCTTTCTTTCTTTCTTTCTTTCCTTCTTTCTTTCTTCTTTCTTTTTGGATAAAATCTTGCTCTGTTGCCCAGGGTGGAGTGCAGTGGTGCAATCTCGGCTCACTGCAACCTCCACCTCCTGGGTTCAAGCGATTCTTGTGCTTTAGTCTCCTGAGTAGCTAAGATTACAGGTGTCCGCCACCACGCCCAGCTAATTTTTGTATTTTTAGTGGAGATGAGGTTTCACCATCTTGGCTAGGCTGGTCTGGAACTCCTGACCTCAAGTGATTAGCCTGCTTCAGCTCCCAAAATGCTGGGATTACAGGTGTGAGCCACCGCCTCCAGCCAAGAATAGACGGTAAATGTTTCTTATCAGATTTAAAGAGTCTTCTATCAGTAATTCCAAAAGGGAGGAGGGTATAATGAGGCATGTCCAGCTCTCTGTTCCCATCATGTCTTGAATTCGTTTTTCAGGTTAACTTTGGAACACCCTGGGCCAAGAGGGGGGGTCCATTCAGATGGCTGGGGGGCTTAGAATTGTATTTTTGGTTTATACTGTCCATCTGCATTCTCAAAGCTCCAAGAGGCAAGAGCCATGGTGGGTCCAGGGGAAGGCAACTGACACTCCAAAAACTCCCTTCTCACTGCTGCTTCAATGCCAACTTCACAGAAAGATATACAATGGTTCTGTTTATTTAGTCATCACAAATGTCACTATTATCACAGATGACATTAATTTTTAAAAGAAAAGGAAGAAAATATGTCACATTTCTGTTTTGTGCATATGCTGATTGAATGAAAAGTTTATACCAGATGCCAACTTAAAATAAGGACATATAAATATTTAATTGTTTGTATGTATGTATACATTACTGTATATACAATATGTATCTATACAGCTGTAGAGCACTGATTCTCAGCTGAGGGGTGATTTTACTTTCCAGGGAGACATTTGGCAATGTCAGGAGACATTTTTGGTTGTCCCAGCTGAGGGCTTGGGGGTACTCCTGACATCCAGTGGGTAGAGGCCTGGGATGCTGCTAAGCATCCTTCAGTGTACCAGGCAGTCCATATTACCTGAACTGTGCTGCGGTTGGGAGAGCCTGGCCTGGATGTACATCTAAAGTCAGGAGTTCTGGGGCTGTCATGTGTGAAGCCATGAGTGCTGGCATCTTTCTTCAGAGCATCATTGACACACGTTGATTCATTTCATGTCCCCACCTTGGCTGACTCATCTAGAAGAAACCACAAGTCAGAGATCAGCGAGGGGCCAGCCCTCACGGTCCTTATGAGATAGCCTCGATGGCACTGGGGTTCCCCTGGGAACACACACGGTCAAGCATAGCTGCCCTGCTCAGTTCTCAGGATGACAACTATTCACACCTAGTGTGCTTTGTAGCACACCTGGGATGGGAGTTGCGATGGCGGAAAGGTAATGGTGTGGGAGGAAAGGAGTGAGAAGGGGAACCAGAGAAGGGAGGGCCAGTAATGTTAGTTTTATGAAGATAGGAGAATTAGCGCATCATTTAAAACATTGCTCATAAGGACTGCTTAGGCACAATTTGTCTATATATGAAGACATTGAGATATGTGATTTTATAGCTACAGCTATATGTAATATATGTGTGTGTGTGTGTGTGTGTGTGTACACACGTTAGTAATGAGGTGAAACATTTACTGTCCTAACAGCTGGCACCAACATTCCACATGGAATGGGAACTGACTTTGAGACACTTTCTGGATAAGTCACTGGACTGGAGAGAGACTTGGAGAGCCAATGCGCCAATTGGACCCCCAGAGAATAAGCTAGCTTGCTGCTGAAGATGGAAACCCTCTCACTTTTGCTCCTGAGATGGGAGATTAAGAAAAAAAATAGAAAGGAAACGAAAAATGGAGAAAAAGAAGGAGGAAGACAGAGTAGCCAGAAAGATGATGAGATGCTAGGATGCTCCACGGGTGGCAGAGCCTGTGAGAAATGTGTGGTGGGTTTTGGGGACGGGGTGAAGTGGGAAGGCCTTTAGGAAGCAGAGTATGGCGCTACTTTGCCACTTTTCTAAGTGGAGAGAAAAAAGAATGAGAGCATGGTCCTAGGTGTTTGTCATGCAGTGTGCTCAGAACCGTATCAGGATGTCTTTCCTGTCCTGTCTAATGCTCTGTGTGGCAGGTTTGAGCTGCCCAGGGAAGAGGCTCCGCCCTCTCTTCCCCTGTGCCCTGCTCCCCACCGCCACATGATGCATGAGGGAGGGCCCTGGAGGCTGAGGCCATGTTGGGGCTCTAAGCTCCGGCCTAACCTAGTGAAGTCTCAGGGGAGACCCTGAACCATAAGGCAGGATTAGTGTTTCCAGCCACATGGATCTAGATGTTAAGGAAGCTAGGGAGCTCCAGCTGACAGGTGGGGAACCAGACTTACTCCACCAAACGATTAGACCAGATGCCAGCTCATTTCCAGATCTCGTTGCCAGAGATAGTAGAAAAGCCCTTAGGTAAAACAAAGTGAGGAATCAGAGGCAGACACAAATCCACCAAGTGGAGAATCCACACACCTGCAGCAATGACACTAATGCTTCAAAGGAGGCAGATTCCTCAGACTTATCACATGTTTATTTACAGGTTCAGTCTCTAGCGATTCTGGAGTCTGGGATCTGGGATGGGGTGAAGGTAGGCGTGGTTTAGCCACAGCCTGCCCTGTACTGCTGAATTCTCCTGCATGTTCTCAAGTGCTTGCAAATGAAAGGTCATCTGAGCCTCGATCAGTCATGGGGCCTGTGGACGGTGAGCAGCCTGGCAAAGTCAGAGGTCTGTGAGGTGGGGGTAGTGGGGCTCCGTGGGCAGGTTTGCCCGTGCCTGAGCACCAGTTCCTTACTCTAACACAGGCACACTGCAGAGATATTGCAGGTTCGGTTTCAGACTACCACAATAAAGCAAATATCACAATAAAGCAAGTCGCACAATTTTTTTGGTGTTCTAGTGCGTGTAAGTTATATCTACACTATACTGTTGTTTATTAAGTGAGCAATAGCATTATGTCTAAAAAACAATGTACATACCTTAATTAAAAATACTTTATTGATAAAAAATGTTAACAATCATCAGAATCTTCAGGTCGTCATAATCGTTTTGCTGGTGGAGGGTCTTCCTTCAGTGTGGATGGCTGCTGACTGATCTGGCTGGTGGTTACTGAAGATTAGGATGACAGTGGCAATTTCTTAAAGGACAAAAACAATGAAGTTTGTTGCATCAATTGACTCTTCCTTTCAAAAAAGATTTCTCTGTAGCATGCAATGTCTGACAACATTTTATCCACAGCAGAACTTCTTTCAAAATTGGAGTCAATCCTCTTAATCCCTGCTCCTGCTTTATCAACTAGGTTTATGTGATACTCTAAATACTTTGTGGTCATTTCAACGATGTTCACAGCATCTGCACCAGTAGATTCCATCTCAAGAAACCACTTTCTTTGCATATCTGTCAGAAGCAACTCCTCATCTGCTGAAGTTTTATCATAAAATTAGAACGATTCAATGTCCTCTTCAGGCTCCACTTGTCATTTTATGTTTCTGCCTCTTCTGCATTTACTTTGTGCACTAAAGTCTGAAGCCCTCAAAGTCATCCATGAGAGTTGGAACACACGTCTTCCAAACTCCTGTTAATGTTGCTATTTTGACTGCCTCCTATGAATCACAAATGTTCTTAATGGCATCTATAAGGGGCAATCCTTTCCAGGAAGTTTTCAATTTATTTTTCCCAGATCCTTCAAAGGAATCACTGTCTATGACCGCTAAAACTTCTTAAAAATTATTTCTTAAATAATAAGACTTGAAAGTTGAAATTACTCCTTGAACCAAGGGCTGAGAATGGATGATGTGTTAATAGGCATGAAAACAACATCAATTGTACATCTCTTTATACATCTCCATCAGAGTTTTTGGGTGACCAGGTCCATTGGCAATGAACAGTCATATTTGGAAAGGAATCTTTTCTCCTAAGCAGTAGGTCTCAACATTGGGCTTAAAATATTCAGTAAACCATGTTGTAAACAAATGTGCTGTCATCCAGGCTTTGTTGTTCCACTGATAGAGCACAGGGAGAGGAGATTTAGCATCACGCTTAATGGCCCTAGGATTTTGGTGATGGTAAAGGAAGAGCATTGGCTTCAACTTAAAGTCACCAGCTCCATTAGCCCCTAGTAAGAGAGTCAACCTGTCCTTTGCCATGGAAGTCAGGCATTGACTTTTCTTTTTTTTCTTTTTTAATTATTTTGAGATGGAGTCTCACTCTGTTGCCCAGGCTGGAGTGCAGTGGCATGATCTCAACTCACTGCAACCTCTGCCTCCCAGGTTCAAGCAGTCCTCTGCCTCCCGAGCGGCTGGGACTACAGGCACATGCCACTATGCCTGGCTAAGTTTTGTATTTTTAGTAGAGATGGGGTTTCACCATTTAAGTCAGGCTGGTCTTGAACTCCTGACCTTGTGATCCGCCAACCTCAGACTCCCAAAGTGCTGCGATTACAGGAGTGAGCCACCGCGCCCAGCCGACTTTTCTTTATCTGTGAAAGTCTTGGATGGCAACTTCTTCCAAGAGTAGGCTGTTTCATCTTCATTGAAAATCTGTTGTTTAGTGTAGCTACGTTCATCAGTCATCTTAGCTAGGTCTTCTGGATAACTTGCTGCAGCTTCTCCATCAGCACTTGCTGCTTCACCTTGCACTTTTATGTTATGGAGATGGCTTCTTTCCTTAAGCCTCATGAACCACCTCTGCTAGCTTCCAACTTTTCTTCTGCAGCTTCCTTGGCTCTCTCAGCCTTCATAGACTTGAAAGAGGATTAGGCTCTGGATTAGGCTTTGGCTTAAGGGAATGTTGTGGCTGATTTGATCTTTCATCCAGACCACTCAAACTTTCTCTATGTCAGCAATAAAGCTGTTTCACTTTCTTATGATTCACGTGTTCACTGGAGTAGCACTTTTCATTTCCTTCAAGAATTTTTCCTTTGCATTCACAATTTGGCTGTTTGCTGTGAGAGGTCTAGTTTTCAGCCTCTGTTGGCTTTTGACATGCCTTCCTCACACGCTTCAACTTTTCTAGCTTTTGATTGAAAGGGAGAGACTGTGACTCATTTTTCCACTTGAATACTTAGAGGCCATTGTAGGGTTATTAATTGGCCTAATTTCCATATTTATGTATTTCAAGGAATAGGAAGGCCTAAGGAGAGGGACAGAGACAGGGATTGGTCAGTAGGAGCAGTCAGAACACACACAACATTTATTGAATTCACTGTGGGCGTGGTTCATGGTACCCCAAAATAATTACAATAGTGACATCAAAGATCACTATCACAGATCACTGTAACAGATTTAATAATAATGACTAAGTTGGAAATATTGTGAGAATTACCAAAATGTGACAACAGAGACACAGAGTGAGCACAACCTGTTGGAAAAATAGCTCTGATAGACTTGCTGTATGCAGGATTGCCGCAACCTCCAATTTGTACAATTGCAACATCTGCTGAGCACAATCAAGTGAGTTCAGTAATATGAGGTGTGTCTGTAAATATCGTGAGGTCCCCTAGTTTCTCTTCCCTCACCTGCAGGAGCCTTTAAACCTGAGACTTGAGTTGGGTATTGTCCGCTGGTCCCCAGCATTCTCACCTCTTTCTATGGCATCTTCCTGGACTGTAATGGTAGGGAAGATAAAAATGATATTTTTCAAACTCCCTTGCAACTATTGCTCTGACAGTACACTTCGTTCTGCCAATCAGATGCTGAGGTGTGAAGCGGAAGTGAGGCAGAAGCTCGCTTCCTGTTGTTTGGCGCAGTTTTCTGTGAGAGAGCAGAGGTGGGAGATGTGGGGCTCTGTGCCCCAGTGTTTCTGCATCCAAGCTCTAGTCTTGTTGAAGGTGAGAAAAGCAGCTGTGATGGCTTTAGGACCTTAGCCCCGGCTTCTGATCCCTGGACCACAGCTAAGGGGCCGTGTTCTTGAGAAGAGTGGTGATCTCCTGATTTTCCCTGTCCTGGCTGTGTCAGAGGGAGCAGCTCTCTCAGTGGGTTGGTTCTGTGGTATTTGGAGAGACATTCTTGGAGGCCCAAGCAAGAGTTTGCTGCTCCGGTCCTTCCAATGCTTATTTATTTATTATTTTATTTTATTTTAAATTCTGGGATATGTGTGCAGAATGTGCAGGTTTTTTACGTAGGTATACATGTGCCATGGTGGTTTGCTGTACCTATCAACACGTTGTCTAGATTTTAAACCCTGCATACGTTAGGTATTTGTACTAATGATTTCCCTCCCTTTGCCCCCCACCCCCTGACAGGCCCCATATGATGTTCCTATCCCTGTGTCCATGTGTTCTCATTGTTCAACTACAACTTATGAGTGAGAACAAATGGTGTTTGGTTTTCTGTTCCTGTGTTAGTTTGTTAAGAATGATGGTTTCCAGCTTCGTCCATGTCCCTGCAAAGGACATGGACTTGTTCTTTTTTATGGCTGCATAGTCTTCCTTTTTTTTTTAAATCCTTGTATTAAATGCTTTCCTGTTGAAAATAGCTACACTGGGCTGGGCACAGTGGCTCAGGCCTGTAATTCCAGCACTTTGGGAGGCCAAGGTTGGCAGATCACCTGAGGTCAGCAGTTCGAGACCAGCCTGGCCAATATGATGAAACCCCATCTCTAATAAAAATACAAAAATTAACCGGGTATGGTGGTGCATGCCTGTAATCCCAGCTACTCAGGGGGATGAGGCAGGAGAATTGCTTGAACCTGGGAGTCAAGTTTGCAGTGAGTCAAGATCCTGCCACTGTACTTCAGCCTGGGCAATAGATCAATACTCTGTCAAGAAAAGGAAGGAAAGGAAAGGAAAGGAAAGGAAAGGAGAAAAGAAAAGAAAAGAAAAAAGAAAAGGGTTACACTGATTTCTATTTCCCACTAACTGACAACCAGAGGAGTTGTTAAGAACCATGGAACTAATACCCTGGATTTAGAACAACAGAAAGTTCACAACACACAAACAGCCACAAAGGAGGTAGAGTGGGTTCCTTTTCCAGTCAGCACTTCCTCCTCTGTGAGAGCTAAGCGGCTCCTCTGGGCCCTACCACGTTCCTCTCTCCCAAGCTGGGCTGGGACTAGGGTGAGGCAAAGGTGCCTAGGCACGAAATGTAAGGAGGCACTCACCCTCAGGGCTGTGCGAATGCAGGCTAAGCCCTGAGAGCCAGTGCCTTTGTAAATTTTGTATCCTAAGTACTTCACTTGCCTCACCCCAGTCCTGGCTTCCTCAAAAATCTGACCTAGGTGGACCTAGTTGGCCTCAACATTGAGTGCGGAGAACTCTTGGCCGCTGCTCATGCTCTGGCTCAAAGCCCATTCTGTAAGTAGCTCCTCTGGAGGGCTCTCAAGTCCACCCTGCACCTCACACTGTGCCTATGTGAGGCTGCAGCTCCCAAAGGCTCTCTGCATTCCCTCTGCTGTGTCATCCCTATCCTACTGCCAGGAGGGAGGACCTTCTGTCCCGAGCTTAAAACGGGTCCCCACTAGCTATGCCAACACGACATTTCCAGGTAACATCAGATACCCCCAGGGGAATAGCAGCTTGAGGCATTGTTCTATGAGCTCTTCGTGCCCAGTGTCCAATCATCAGGCTGTATGAACAGAAGTGCAGTATGCAAAACAAGGGAGGGGAGAGTTCTGCTCCACTCCAACTCATCAAACACACCTGGAGAGGTTCCACTTCCAAGGAGCTGGAGTTCTTGAAGGAAGAACAATTGGCAAACAGCTAATCAACATACAGGTGTTGCCCAATTTTAATAGAAAGTAGGGAAGTGCAAATGAAAGCAGCAGAGCAGAAAGGTACTTTTTGCACTTATCAGATTGTCAGCAGTTAGAACTGCTGGGCACAGTGGCTCATGCCTGCAATTTTAGCACTGTGGGAGGCCAAAGTGGGAGGACTGCTTGAGCCCAGGAGTTTAAGATCAACCTGGGCAACAGAATGAGACCCTGTATTTACGAAAAGAAAAAAAAGAAAAAAGAAAAAAAATAAATCAAAAAGGAAAAAAATTAGAAGCATGAATGATTCAGTAGCAAGGTCTAGAGCTGGGTGCTGTCTCATCTCCCAGTACCCTGGACACCACTGGCTGAGGGAGGACAGAGAAGGCAATGCCAAGAGTAGTGTCAGTGCTTCTATAAAGGAGGGAAGTGAAAATCCATTCTTCTCTCTGTGTTTCGAAATGGCCGCATGCCTAGCAAGAGGCAGATAGCAAAGCTGTGGCATTCCCTTCCATCCTGTTCACAGTCACTTCTTATCTGCCTTGAAGGTTCACTGGGGGAGCTCAAGGGAGCAGCTGCTGAGGCAGGCCATGCACAGAAGGAGATTTCAGCCTTAGAACCTACTCAGATGAGCACACTGCTCTGCCGGCATGGGCTCTGAAGATATCCCAATCTGGGTTTCCAGGAAGCTCTGGGCACTACCAGACACACATCTGGAGTGGGGACGGAGGAAGCCAGCCTGTAATAGCCTACATAGCCATGGACTATGAGCTTGCCTGACCTGTTATTACCTGATGGAAGTGTAGCCCCAGCTGCTAGGTGTGGGCAGGGGTGCTGGGGTGGTGCAGGGTAAGAGGAGATGTGAAGAGGGGGAGAGGGGAGCTCTTTATAACAGGGAAATATGTGCATCTCCAGGAAGTTTTGTGAGTGCCAGGTGCAATCATGATTAGTAAAAACACACTGGCAACTCCTGGACAAGAATGACCACATATGCACTACTAAGGGAGAAGGAAAGTTAGGAAGGGGCATGTCTCTTTAGGGAGGTGGCACAATGTGGCTATTTTAGTGAGAAAATAAGTCTTACCTTGGTCTCAGTCTTGCGATGTGACCTGAACTTATTTGCTTAACCACTCTGAGTTCCAGTGTGCACACTGGAACATGCTGGCTTTCTTACTTAGTATGTGAAAGTCAAAATAAGAGTATGTAAAAAGATATGCTGAGATGTTTCCACTGTTACACAAATGAAAGGGTTGGGTGTTATGTCCTCATCTCCTCTCTGGCCCTTCCCTCTCTACCTCCAGCTTAATCTTCTCCTGCTCCACCTCACTCTGTCTTCAGCCTCACTGGCCTTTATTAGGTTCTGGAAAGAGTTATCTTATTTCCTGCCTCAGAGCCTTAACACATGCTGTTCCCTGTTCCTGTAACACTCTTCTCTTTTTAAATTGTTATTATTTAATTTTTGAGATGAGATCCACTCTGTCACCCAGGCTGGAGTGCAATGACACAATCTCAGCTCACTGCATCCACCACTTCCTGGGCTCAAGCAATTCTTCCACCTCAGCCTCCCAAGTAGCTGGGATTACAGGTGTGCACTACCACACCTGGCTAATTTTTTTGTATTTTTGGTAGAGATGGTGTTTCCTCATGTTGTCCAGGCTGCTCTCAAACTCCTGAGCTCAAGTAATCCACCTGCTTCGGCTTCCCAAAGTGCTGGGATTACAGGTGTAAGTCACTGTGCTCGGCTCTCTTCTCTTTACATTTGGTTAGAAGAGCTCATTCCCCAGAGCTGAGCCCAGGCATCACCTCCCCAGGGAAGTCTTCCATGACTTTCCTGATTAGGTCAACTCTTTATTTGCACTCATATGAGCAAAAGTACATCCTTCTCATTGTATTCATCCCAACTGTAGTTTTACATGTATTTGTATGATAAGGTGATGATTACCTGTCTCACTAGAGGCTGGTTGTGAGGATCATCAGGCAGCTGTATTGAAAGGCTCCCATAGAGAGGAACATAAGCCCTTAGTAAGTTCCAACTCACCAGCCATGTGAATGAGCCACCTTGGAAAAGGATCCTCCACCCTGGTCAAGCCTGCAGATGACTGCAGCTTGAGCTGATATATGTCTGCAATCTCATGTGACATCCTGAAATAGAACTACCCAGCCAAGCCACTCCTGGATTCTTGACCCACAGAAACATAAGAGAGAATAAATGATTACTATTGTTTTAAGTCACCAAGTTTTAGGGTATTTACTATACAGCAGTAGAAATAGTGCAGATTTAGGTGCCTGGAAATGTGGTACTGCCATAAGAAATGTGGGAGTGGCTTCGGCACTGGATTTGGGCAGAAGCTGGGAGGAGACAACGGTGCATGATAGGTTAAAGGGACTTCAAGAGACTTCACTTCAAGAGAAGCCTGATGGCTGTGATAAGGATGCAATAAGAGCTTAAAAGAAGTGAGGAGAGTTAGGTACTCATGCCTGTAATCCCAACACTTTGGGAGGCTAAGCTAGGAGGATCTCATGGGGCCTAGAGTTTAAGACAAGCCTGGACAACATAGCGAGACCCCATATCTACAACAAATTTTTAAAAAATTAGTGGAGCATGGTGGTGTGCACCTCTAGTCCTAGTTACTCAGGAGGCTGAGGCACTTGAGCCCAGGAATTCAAGGTTACAGTGAGCTATGATCATGCCACTGCATTTCAGCCTGGGTGACAAGTGAGACTCTATCTCTAAAAAAATAAAAATAAGAGTAAAACACTTGAGAGAAGAGGTTCTTTGTTATGTAATGGTAAAAAGTTTAGAAATGCTGTCACTTACGATAACCTGGAAAATAGCAAGGGGTCCTCATGAACTGGGTGATCCAACAAACGAGGGTTCCAGGCAGTGTTGAATAAACACAGAGTATCATTTCTGGGCAGTGGTAGGAGTGAGTCAATCAAGAAATGATTAACATCTGCTCTGCTGGATTTCAAAATTGCTATGGGCCAGTGACTTCCATATGCCTCTTGCTTTCCCCATTTTTGAAAGAAGAAAGGGAATCTAGAGTAATGCCTGTCTGCCATTGCAAGTTGGGTATGTGGGGGTGCAGATAATGTATCTCTTTAGTTTGTAGTTTTAGGATGGAGAGGAGCTATACTCTAGGAGCTGTACTTGAGAAACCATCATGGGACCTTAATTTATGCCAGGACCTGATTTAAGTAGTAGTAAGATACTGTACCTCAAGCTGATGTTGTCATTGAAGAACTTTTTGGGCATGTTGAAAGGCTTGGGAGTCTGCTAATTTTAATTTAAGAGAGATATGAATTACAGAGGGCAAGAAGGGAAGGCAGACCATGACTGCAAGTATCTGAGAGAGTCCCCAATGAGCCTGATATCATGGTACCCATTCTCTGTGTAGTTAGTTCCTTCCCACATGATTAGTGCTTTGTGACCAATAGAATTCTGTGGAAATGACAGGGTGTGTGACTTCTTAGACCAAGTGATAAAAAGAATTGCAACTTTGGCATTGGTCTCTTGGATTGCTCACTCTGGGAGAAGTCAGCCACCATGTCAGGAGGACACTCAGGCAGCCTGTGGAGAGGCCCACATGAGAGGAACTAGGACCTCCTGCCAATATCCACCATCAACTTGCCAGCCATGCAAGTGAGCCACCTTGGAAATGGACCTTTCAGCTCCTGTCAAGGCTTCAGGGACTGCATCTCTGGCCAACATCTTGACTGCTACCTTGTGAGAGATTCTAATCTAGTGCCTGCATGAGGTAATAAGTGATTATTGTTGTTTTGAACCATTATTTTTGGAGGCAATTTGTCATGCAGCAATAGATAACTAATACAGCCAATCCTCTCTTCTCTGGCCTGCCTTTTCCTGGGTAAACTCTCTTGCTTTTGAACTTATATTCAATTTGTGAGCAGGATCAGGATGAAGATGAGGAGAGGGGGAGCCTAGGGCCTCCTTCAATTTTGTGCCTGAGGTGTCTTGCTTGTTTCACCCTTGCCCCAGTCCTGTGTCTGGTTTCTGCATGGTGTAATAAAAGGTCAGGCCCTGGTGATCTCGCCCTTAACCTCACCGCCTGACTACTGCCAGCCCCCTGTGCCTGACTTGGCTTCCTGTGGAGTCAGGTAGACAACCCCTGTAGTCCTTTAAGACTGCAGGCAAAAAAAAGGAGGAGAGGGCTGGGCACCACCAAGTGGGGGCAGTTCTCATAGAATTCTGGAACCCAACAGGTCCTCACATTGGCCCTGGGATGAGTAGAGAGGTCTTTAGTGGTGGAGTACATCAGGTGGTTGTGACATCGTGACCTTAGGGTGCAAACAGTCCTCAGGGGTGCAGGGCAGTCCCAGAGGGGGCCACGAGAGAATGGCCTTCCTCAAGGTAGAGATTGGAGCCCACGTGGGACATTCATATATAAAAGCAGGAGGAAAATAACACTAGTAATGCATTGAGTGACTCCTCCAAGCCAGTCACTGGCTTTACCTCATCCAATTCTCCTGACAGCCCAATGCATGATATACTCATCATCCCTTAACCCCAGTTTCTTTTTTTTTTTTTTTTTTTTTTTGAGACGGAGTCTCGCTCTGTCGCCCAGGCTGGAGTACAGTGGCCGGATCTCAGCTCACTGCAAGCTCTGCCTCCCGGGTTTATGCCATTCTCCTGCCTCAGCCTCCCGAGTAGCTGGGACTACAGGCGCCCGCCACCTCGCCTGGCTACTTTTTTTGTATTTTTTAGTAGAGACGGGGTTTCACCGTGTTAGCCAGGATGGTCTCGATCTCCTGACCTCGTGATCCGCCCGTCTCGACCTCCCAAAGTGCTGGGATTACAGACTTGAGCCACCACACCCGGCCAGCCCCAGTTTCAAAAATCCAAAAAGTGGTGGGGTGCAGTGGCTCATGATCTCGGCACTTTGAGCAACAAAGTGAGACCCCCGTCCTGGGAGGCTGAGGCAGGAGCATTGCTTGAGCCCAAGAGTTTGAGGTTGCAGTGAGCCATAATCATGCTACTGCACTCCAGCCTGTGTAACAGAGCAAGACCCTGTCTCTAAAAATAACTCCAAAAGCTCTGACAACCAAAAGATTTTTATAACTCACTTGGTGGCAAGTCCTGGACTGAACTGATGTGAGACTATTATGGTCTTAATTATGCCATTTACTGTAAATATCTATAAGTTTCCCTACAAAAATATTAATGCATTTGATTACAGGGTGTTCCCCAGAACCCACTGAGTGCTCCATAATATAGTGTTATGCACCATATAACTTTTCTAAAACCCAGCATTTCTGAATGTTGAAACATCTGGTCCAAAGATAAAGTACAGTGGGCGTCTCAGTCTATTTTCTGCTTCTATAACAGAATATCTGAAACCGAGTAATTTACAATGAATAGAAATGTATTTGGCTCATGATTCTAGAGGTTTGGAAGTCCAAGAGAATGGTACTGACCTCTGGTGAGGGCCATCGTGCTGCATCATTCCATGGTGGGAGGTAGAAGGGCAAGTGAGCATGTGAACCAGAGACAGGATGGGAACTGCCCACTCCCATGACAATTAACCCACTTCTGCCATAATGGCATTAATCCATTCATGAGGGCAGGGCCCGAATGGCCTAACCACCTCTTAAAAGACCCACCTCTTAATATTATCAATTAAATTCCAACATGAATTTTGGAGGGGACATTCAAACCATAGCAGTGAGACTGTATTATTATTTTCCCCTTTTTATATATAAGAAAAACTGAAGTTTCATGAAAAGTGATGACATTTTCTAATTACACAGTGACAGCCTTTTTCTTACTCCTGTTCAGAGGAGAATTATTTCACAATACTGAGACTCTGTTACCTACCCACCATCCCTACCCCAATCACAAGTTCCTGATGGGATGTGGCACCCTGAGATCTTTCTAGACCCCTTTCAGTTATTTTTATAATAAACTTTCAAACGCTTTCTGTGTTTTGGATATTGATTGTTTCTGGACAAGTAGCAATCAGAGATTTATCCACAGAAACTCCCTGGAGTTTAAGGAAGCCTTTTGTACTGCCAATGTGTTCATGTGACTAAAATAGAATAAACTTTTGGGGGTTTCTTTTCATTGCCCGTCTCCGTGCTGACTCTCCTTTACTGCAAACCCCTGTTTACCTTGTGCCCTTGCCAGAACTTCCCTCTGATCTCATTCTCATTTAGTAATTAATTCACTCAACAAACACTGATGGAGTCCCTGCTGCTGTCCACAATGTGGTGGAAGAGGTTTTATGATTTATTAGGAGAGCACTGGTTTGACAGACAAAAGATTAAGGTCCCGGTTCTGTAAGAGTTCAGACAAGGCCTTTTTTTTTTCGATCTGGACCTCAGTTTAACCTTAACCAAATGTGAAGTAAGAAGATAATTGAGAGGATGCAAAAACTATCATCACAAAATATTGAAACCTAATACAAACAGGACGGAACAATAAAGAGTGTGGGCCTTGGCACAGTCTGCCCAGGGTGCTGGCTGTGCAGTTCTCTTGATTCAGTCCTCCTCTGGGTATCCTTTTAATTTTCAGGGTGGCTTATCTCATGATCACAAAAAGGTTGCCAGCAGCATCTGCAATCGCATGCTTTACGCCCAGAGTGGGAGAGGTGGAGCTATTTCAGGCATTAGGCTCAGTTTCCAAACTGGTTGCTCTGAGCCAGATCTGTTCCAATTGAGCCTACACTGGTTCCAGGGGTTCAGAGCCTAATCTGGAGAAGTTAGCAAATATTTTGATCATCAATCCTGGAAAGAGTGTTATTTCTAATAATCATCACACAAAAGTCCAGATTTCAAGCTAATTGGCTTAAGCCAGAGTTACCTGAACAAATCCCATGGCAGGAGGCTTAGGATTGCCCCACTTGGCTTGGAACTATTAGTCCTACTCCAAGAACTGGGGTTGAGGTCAGTTTTGCTCAAATTGCATGCTCACTACAGATGGGTGGGAGTGATGAGGTTTTCGGATTGCATACAGGGATGCAACCAAAATGTGCTCCACTAGCTCTAAGTTCCCTTCTCACTCTTTCTTTGTTTTTATGTTTTGACCCCCCCATACATGATGTTGCAAAGGATACCCCCATCTTAACATTTTTTCCTCACTCATTTACTTTAGCCTAGTCACACTGTCTGGGGATTCTAAGATCAACTTCGAATCTTCCAAGAATGTTCCTCTAAATCTGAAGGCAAGGAGAAGTGGAAACCGAGATCTGGTGCACTGCTGGTTTGCGGTGTCAGCATGGGCTAGGCAGGAAGAAGATTTCTGGGGGCAAAACCTCTGCATCTGCAGGGCTTCCCCTTTGCTGGCACTCAGATGGCACTGAATACATGAATTTTCATCAGTGTTTCAAAATATAACAGTAATAAGTGGAGTATTAAAAACTCAAAAGGCTACATAAAACATACTCTTCCCCATCTAATACCTCCAATTCCCAATTCCCAGAGTGAACCACCATCATCTACTTTTCATGTATTCTCCCAGTTATGTTCTGTACATATACCAAAATATATGAACAGTATTTACATAGGTATATGTATATATACAACCAAAGCCTCCTTCTTCTATACATAGGGATTATAGTACAAATGTTTGTTGAATGAATAAATGAGTGACTAACAGTGACTAGGGGGCTCTGACTGTGAAAGGCTCTCACCTATGCCCCCAACGACTGTCAGTCAGGAAAACAGAGCTCACACAAGTTGTTTGAACAGAGAGATTTTAATGTAGAGAATTGAGTAAACAAGAATTGGAGGCGCAGAAAGACAGAAAGTGGCCATTGAGGACTTACAGAGATACTAACTGCCAAAAAGCAGCTATACCTTTGGGGCAGAGGAACAAAGAAAGAGATCGGGGTTGTTAGAACCTGGAAGCTTGGAGAAGAAACAGCAGAGCCAGGACCTAAAACTCAGAGAAGCCAGTGCTGGCTGATTAGTGCGGATGTTGCTGGACATGCCATGGTGGGTTCTGAGGGTGTGGCCAAAAGCAGGTGAACTGGAATTCGCTGCTGGTGGAGTGGTGTGGCCAGGAGTAAGCAGCAAATGGGATAGATGGGGTCTCTCCTTCTGCCTCTCTTTGTCCCTCCAAAAGTCAATGGGAGGGGACCTAGTAAGGAGAAGCTGGCGAAGGGGAAATGTGGTTTGCAGGATTTCATCTCCAGGAGCACAAAGCAGAGAACAGAAGGATGAATTTGGGGCTGAGGGACAAGAATTTAATAACCAGTGCACCTTGTTTTTATTCATTTGGAGCTTTTGTACAAATTAGAAAAAAGTATACCCTCTGGGCAGAATTGGCCCTGGGTCAGGGTGCATGGTGTCGTGGTAGAGAAAGGTGCTGCACCATACCTGGGCATAAGGTGGGCAGGAGAATATGGGCTGGGTTTTAGCCCCCAAATATCCTTTTCACCAGGTGTATTTGTATAGAGTACAGTCTGATGCAGTCATATGTAATGGCCCTGCATCTGTCCAGCTATAGGCATTGTAGTGCCTTTGGTTACATGTGGGCATCACACACACACATGCACACACACCACAAAAGCACTTTCTTTTCTTCTTTGGGAGCAGGGTTTTGGGATGGTATATCAATCAGGAGGCCTCTGTGATCCCTGCTGTATCAACCCATTGGGTACGGGCCCCTTCTCAACATCAGGACCCAGGGTCTGACTTGTACAAATGTGCGTCTAAAGACAAAGCATTGGCAACATAAACATAATTTTCTCAGTAAATCTAGGATGGGAAGCTGTTTCTGAGGGGGCTGTGGTGAACAGAGATGGGAATTAGGCCTTTTTAGACAGTAGGCATTCAAGAAGTTTGAATGGCTATTTCAGAATGCTTCATAACAGAGTTTTCAAATTGGATGGGAGTCTAGAAATGACCTGGTAGTAGTGATTGTGGTGATAAGAATAGTTGTCTTACACTAGGTTCTCTGGATCCAAACTGAGACAGAGGTAGTGTGAGAAGCTGGTGGGTGCTAAGTGGGAAATCACCTGCGAGGAGGCGAGGAGGCAGAGAGGGCAGAGGGAGAAGCTGAGAGACGTGCAGCTGCACCAGAGGCCCCGGCTGTTCTGGGAACCTCTGAAACAAGGATAGCCCTTTAGGATAGTCCCCAATTTAGGTAAGAAGACTGGGCTGTGTGTCCACACATCAGCCTTTCATTGGCCGCGGCCCCTTGGGAGGAGGCACGGCCTCGGAAGCGGAGCTAGTTTCTGGTGAGTAATAACTATGACCTTCCCATTGGCTGGAAGATTGGGGTCTTGGATCTGAAGAAGGGATATGGGGAGCACACCACAGCATCCACTACAGTAACAATGAGGGTGTCAATAGCTACCACGTGGCCATCGCCTACACCAAGCTAGATGCTTCGCCCATAAACCTGGTTCTCTCCAAGTCTCTACCATCTGAGTGAGTGGTATTAACCTCCAACTCCACTTCTCAAGACAAAATCACCAGAGCCCTCTTTGATTCTCCCCTTTTCTCCTCTCACAATCTGTCAGTAGGAATTATTGGTTCTAGCTCCAAAAGACATTCTGAATCTGTCCACTCCTCTCCATTTCCATCCATCTGGCCCAAGCCATCAAGTCCTCCATGTCCAACTGTAACAGCTTCCTAACACACCTCTCTCTTTCCACCCAGGTTGCCTTGACAGCCACTCTCCATACTGCTGCCAGAAATAACACTCGAAATAATGCTCTTTTTAATTAAAAAATAAAACTCTTCAATTGCTTTTGTTACATGTAAGGTTCAAACTTCTTACCATGGAGTGAAAGGCCCCACACAATTGGCCCTGTCTTCTGCACCAACTTCCATTTTTCTCTGGTCCACCGTGTTCTAGCTGCATGGTCTCTCTCTTGATTCCTTGTACATGTCAAGCTTACTCTTGTCCCAGAGCCTGTGTCTTAGTTGTTCCCTCTGCCTGCAATGGCCTTCCCTAGAACCTGCCTTGGCTGATTCTTCTTGCTATTCAAACCTCAGCTCCCACCTCCTGCTTTAGGCCTCCCCGACCACTCTAATTAAATTCTTACTGGAGACATCAGTCCACCTGGTTTCAGGGGCCAGGCCTTCCTCTTGCAGCCTAGGGGCTCTTTGCAGACTGTTCAAAGCTCCCTTTGCACAACTCAACCTGGCAGTGGAGTCTTACTTTCTATTTTCGTGATCTCAGGGATGTCTAGAGACCTCGTTGGCCTGGCTACAGCACATCCTAACCGGGCATTGAGTTGGAGGAACTCAGGAGGGTATAATATGGCCTAGCTCCTCCAAGTGAGTCAGTTACTAAGTGGAGAAGAGAAGCCCTTTACCATTGAATTTTTAATTGTACTGGAAACTGCCTAGCCCTTTGGTAGAACAAGAAAGGGGAATTTGGTTACTTGGTCTAGAGGCCTGGGGCAAGTAGGAACAGAGATGAGGTCAGAAAGATTTTAACATGTGGGCTTTCTTTAGTCATTAAAAGAGAAAAGCAAGCTCTTACAATGTTTGAAGGAAACCATTATACAGTTTGCAAGTGGTTATTGGATTCTGGCTGTGACCAAGACATTGAAGGACTTGGGCTGAGTTTTGGGGCCACTGGAGTATGATGAGGCCTCTTTTGTCATGGAGCTGACTTCTAGGAAGGGAGACAGGGCAGAGGCAAAGGGTGCAGGGACTACATCATGGAGCGCCATGCTGCATCAGGCACTATGTTTGGGTTTCCATACACACAGAGCAATTAACACACAGTAGGCCATGTGTACCTGGACCCAAGGGGCTAACCAGGTGGAGAGGGCCGGGACTGCCCAGGAAGGGGAGCAGGTGATCTCTGAGGAGCAGAGGGGATGCGAAAAGGCTTCCTGCAGGAGATGGACTTAGAACCAGCTCCAGGTGCACCGTGGACTCTGAACACACACCACTGAAATAATGGGCCATGAAATTCATTTCTCTAGCACTATTCTGCTTCTCTGTCACTTCTCCTTTCCCCATCATTTCCTTTCCCGGCTGCAGAGCACTTAAGAATGCTTTGCTGTGCCCAGTCAGGCCTCTGGAGTCCACCCTACCTGGCTGATGTATTATTATCACCAGCAAACACACACCAGAGGCGGTATCTTGGCTGGGAAGCACATTGGCACCTTGGAAGCCCTTCTTAGAAAAAGTAAACGATTGGCATTTGAGCCTCCTCATTGATTCCTTTGGATGAGGCAGAAACCGCTGCCCAGAAGGATGAAGGGGTGAAGGGGAAAAACATGGGCTGGCTTCAAAGTGGAGCATGGGAGGTTGGAAACAGTTCTGCTTTGTGAACAAAGTTGTGCAAAAGGCAGAGAGAAAGAGACAAAGATAAAGAGAGAGAGTGCAGGAGAGTGAGGCGGGAGGGAGCCAGCTTTGGCTAATTTGAATTTTGAATTGCCTTGAAAATCACCATGCAGCAGTATCCAGTTCTGCCTTTGATGGTCGAAAGAAACCAGCTGCATTTACTCCTCTTCAGGTCTTGTTTTCCCCCCAGCAGTGAAGCAAATTAAGCAAAGAAACAGTGAAAGTTGTAGCTGGTATAATATCTCAGGCCAAGGTCAGGCTAATTGTTGGTGGGTGGGGAGGGAGCGGTGACAGAGACAAAGCACACACTCTAGGTGTTGATATTTCTCACTCCTGCTCCATTCTGCTCCCCATAATGTCACTTTGGCATTTCCAAACATGGCAGGCTTTCTTTACAAACTAGGGCCCCTTGTTCTAACCACCAGCATTCCTGCATCATGCCATGCATTCAGGCAGGTAAGACGTGGTCCCTTTGCCCAAGTCGGGCTACAGGAGTGGCAAACCTTGAGACACATGCCAAGATATCCTTATAACACTGTTCTTAATTTGCAACATCAGCAGGGCAGGTGTCTGCCGGTGAGCATAGCCTGATTTTTTCTTGCTGCCTCATTTTTATCATCAACTCAGTTATAAAAATTAATATCATGGAGGCTTCTTTGAAGGATATGAAATGCATACTTGTCTCTAGAAAGTCTAAAATGTACCTTTGTATTAAATTTAAGCAGCCATCTGGGAAGCTTGCCTGTGCTGTTTTGGGCCCTGGTAGAGCTCTTTTGAATGAGGCATGCTGGCAGGATGCCAGCTGCCTGAGAGGAGGAACAGGGAGGTGCTTGACCCCGTGATGGGTAGAAGATGGAAAAATTGTCATTTCAAAACAGCAAGTGGTTCCTCTCTTGATAGAGGTAGAGACTTTCACCTTTAAGGCAGACACTTCCTTTGTGTGGTTGTGTCCATCAGAATGGATGCTTGGGGACAACTGGGCAGTAGTATGAATGCTGATGTTTTAGATGGGAATATGGGAGATTAATTTGTTGCATGTGGTTATGCCAGAGCAAGGTCTCTCCTTTTTGTCTCCTTCTCTCCCTTCCTTCCTTGCTTTTGATTGTGCTCTGCTCACCTCCTTCTGGTCCACACACCTTAGTAAGGCAGTGTGGTCATTGAATGCTGCTGTCCAGAAAGGGATTCTCTCCCCTCAGCTGCTTCCTGAGTAATGATCAAGGTAAAAGTGATGAAGTGGAAAGGGCAGGTAATCAGACTTACTTTGAAAACTCAAGATTCTGTCCTGACCACTTCTAGGCATGACACATCTTTCTTTCCCTTAAGAGCAACCCCAGGCTAGCCCAAGAAGGCCTGGAGGAGTTAAATGTAATTCTGGTTTGGCCACCTGGATTCTCTTGTTGGCTTGACCTGACCTTAGATCATTAGGATAGTGACCACTTGGCTGAGTACACAGCTCATGCAGCCCCCTATTGTGACCCACATCAACAAAAGTGGGGGATGTAATGGATCTCTCCATGTTTTATGAAAATGCTCTTGTCACTCTTGCAATTGAAACTTCTGAATTAAAGATGTACGTGTGAGTAGGAGAGTATTGGGAAAAGGGTGATATTATATTTATTGGAAGGTCAGTGGAGGAAGGGCATTGACTGTGGCACCCACAGAGGGAATACCTTAGCCTGTACTTGTACTTAGAGGTACAGGGAAGGAAGGGACACTGATGAAATTTGTCTTTCAGAACCGCTCCTGGAGTTTTCCTCCCAACAGCAAGGCCCTGGTGCTGCTCTCTCAAACTGTTCAAGTGCCTTAATGTAACTGACTGCTGGCTCTGCTGGCCCCTCCCACTGGCTCCAATCATGACTTGGTCCCCACTCCCCTTAACCCCAGCTCCTGCACTTCCCATGCAAGGCACCTGCCAGCACCTCTGGATAACTTTCCCAACCACATTCTCATACTATTTGCTCAATCATTCCATGGGGCAAGAGAATGTCACCCGACAAGGAGTGTAGACAGACAGGACAAGTTGGACAGACAGTCCTCAGGCAGAATCTTTGAAAACAGGGACTCCATTATTGGAACTGAAAATCCTAAGTCTTACCACCCATGGAGAGGCCATATTGGAGGCAGTCAACCTGTGCCTCCGGCTGATGTAGTCCCATTTGGGGATCCCCAACAACTGTGAACAATACTTCCTTTCTAGGGGCACCATATGCATCCCAGGGAGTGTAACTGTGAATTGTGTGGAAGCCAGATGTTAACTTGTCTCCCTACTGCAAACACAGTGACCTTCCCAGACAGAAAACCAAGTCATTATTTATGGGTACCCTGTGAACTGTTTTCCCTATAATGGGACCCCTCCAATTAGAAAAGGAGGCATGAAATTTGTCCCTAACTTCTGCTGACCCCACCTTGGCCTGGGCCCTGGAAAGCATTCGTGTCAGCCTCCACTCACTGACCAGGGTTGTGACAGACGACTATAGAATTACCCTACACCTTTTCCTTGTAGGCCAAGATGGAGTCTCTGCAGTTCCAAATACATCCTGCTCTACCTGGATCACTGCCTTGAGGTGGGTGGAAAGGTCAGCAGAGATTTGTATCCACCTGACTTTCTAAGGTAGACCCAGGTTGTTGATGGCATCCATTCACCTGGCTGGATCCAGGACCCTGGGGCTGTCATGCCTGAGGCCAGTGCTGCAGGTTAGTCTCGTCTCCCTGCATGGATCTTGTTGGTAGTAACCTTAATTAAATGCTTTAGGAGACTAACTAAATGGATTTAGTCCCACCTTCTGTTGGTCAAATTAATCAGAGTGGTCGATAGAGTGATGCACTCAAGGGAGGATTTGCCAGAAGCTAAGGCTGTAAAAACCAGGGCTAGATTTGGTTTGAGACAATTTTCCATGGGTCTTTCAAGTTTCCACATGGTTTGTGAGCAGAGGCACTGACTGCCTTTGTTCCAGATGATCTTTTCAAGGATGTTGTACCACAAGCATGGGAGATAGTATCTCTTTCTGAAGCCAAGGGCGGGCAGGCTTAGTGTTCCTTAGGAAAGATTCACCTTCCCTCCACTTGGGGTTTCTCTCCTGTAGTGCAGGTATGTGCAGGAGCCATGTGGCCTTTCTTGTGCTGCCCTGTAAGATTTGGATCTTAGGGAGCCGATGCAAAGAAGTACTGCTTCTGGATCCTGCTACTTCTGTGAGTCATGAAATCTTTGATCTCTGACCCAGGAGTCTCATGTCTTCTGCTAGCCTCCAAGCAGGGTAAAGTCATCTTAGGCACGTCACAGTTCTTGATCACCATGTCTGGCCAGAACCATGCTTGAGTGTGGCATGTCTGTGAACATCATCCATCGTGTGCATCATAGGAAGATAAAAGTTAACTGCTCTTGACATCACCAGACCATACTGGATGATAGGTGTAGGGGTCACCATCTACCACTTTCCACCATCCAGTGCAGGTGATCAGTTCTACATAAAGATCCGGGAGGCTGGCTGGAGAGGGCTGGAAGAGACTCAGGAGTCAGACCATGTGGGTTTCTATCATGATCTTCCATACCCTACAGCCTCTGTTTTCCCATCTGTCAAGCAGGGATAACAACAGCACCTACTCTGGAGAGGTTTTGTGGGGACTCAATAGTATGGCTCCACCCAGAAAAGCCATGATGAAGGTAGCACTTGTTATTTGTGTTTACCATTATTATTATCATCCATATCACTATTCTGCCCACTTGGACTTATTCTTTGTAAGGCTTGCCTCTCCCTCTGAACAGCCTGTCTATAATCAAAGCTTGTATTTTCTGCACCAAAATTGGCCAATTTATATGGCACCACCCCTCACCACCATCACTGGATGTGCCTCTAATCTAATTAGACTAATTTCAATTTCCTGGATTTAATTACTTTTAATTTAATTAATTTAGAATGCAGTATACTAAGTGATTAATTAGGAGACATTACTGAGGGATTCGGAAGGTGAATTGCAGTATGTGATTGTTTAAATATTATTGTGGCCACAGCCTCCAGTTGTCACTTTACACAGGAGGCCACTGAGGCCATGGGAGGCGCAGAGCTTGGAGAACTGGAGTGGGACAGGGACTCAAACAGGAGTCTCCTGGCAGCAAGCACAGAGCTCTTTCCTTTCACTGCTTTTGGCCACTCCCAGGGGAGGCAAAGAAGAGGCAGCTGATTCCAGTGACCAGCAAGTTGGAATTAAGTCATGAAATTGTGGGAGGTGAGAACACACTTGGTCTTTTAATAGAGCGATATTTTACTGGGTTTTTCATGTACATAGTAAATAAGCAAACCATAGGTCTCCCTCTGAGCTATCGCACACTTCCATTATTTTTCTTTTTTGCTACACACATTTACTGAGTACCTGGAATAATGAATAATCATCACCATCATCATCATCTTAACAAACATGTGTGTGGTGCTACATGCCAGATATTGTTCTGAGTGCTTTTATATTGATAAGCTCATTTAATTGTCATCGGAGTTCAGTACTGTAAGCGAAGTACTTTTGCTTCCATTGTCTAGAGGAGGGATCTGAGGCACAGAGTTAGCTCGGCCAGGAATATCTATTATTTGTGTTGTACAAAGGGACACATCCTAGTGAATTTCAGGCTTGTGCCAGGCAGGTGGGGGAGATAGTTTAGGGCTGGGCCCTTTAGGTCACACAGGTTTACCTACCCCACCTCTGAGAGGTAATAATAACACCAGCAAACACTTGCAGAGCCCTGACTGTGTGCCAGGTCTGCTTCTAAATCGTGTTGTGTATTAACTCTGGACACAGCTGCCCTACCCACTACTCCCTGAGGGTAGATTGAGCTATGGCTTTCCTCATAGCTCTGTTTGTCAATCAGAACTTGAGACTACAGTTCTGATGGACCCTTGGAGGCAGAACTGGTCCAGACCCTCTATCCTGAGCTAATCCTGCAGCATGAGCTCGATCCTTCACTCTGAAATCCAGCTCCAATTTCAAGGTTACTCATTTACCAAATGAGCCCTTTGGGCATTTTCAGGGCTTTGACTCCCATTTTCCTGGAGTGTTGGGCTAGGATACAGATAAGAAGCCAGTGTGGTGTAGGACTTCACTCTGATGCACAAGCAATGTCTGCTAGGCCTGGACCCTTTTGCAAGGAGAAGTAAAGACACAAGAGCTGGCTTCAATATATTCCCTGTGAGGAGACTAGGACCACAGGGAGACTTTCCTCTTTATAAATGAATTTTCTAATAGCCTGAGCTGTCTTAGCTGCAATGGGCTTGTCAACAGGCTATCACTGGGGGTATCCAAATGGAAACCAGTCGACAATAATTTGCTCACTTGGTCTTCTCTTCCTGGAAGGCTCATCTCTATCCTTTTTGTCAGTTAACTCCTATTCAACTTTTAAGACTCAGTCCAGGTGTCACTTCTTCCAGAAAGGCTTCCCTGTAAACCCCAACCCAACTCTAGACTGGGCCAGATGTCCTTTGTGTTCCCATAATGTCTCAGGCATATCTTTATCATTATACTCCCTATATATTGCAGTGACCTGCTTATGAGTTTGTCTCCTCTATGTTCTGTCTATGTCACCACCTTCTTCAATAACCAGGTGAGTCAGACATGGTTTCCATTTGGAGGATGGAGAACCGAGACTCAGGACCTTGCCTGTGCAGCCAAGAGGAGACAAAGATGGCTAGGTCTGGTTCCCAAGCCTAAAGACCATGATCTGTCCAGTGTGGAACACTGTGGGCCCCCAAGTTCTGTCACTTGCAAAGTCATGGGCTTGTGTGAGCCCTGAGCAACCAAAGCAGCAGAAGCAATGCCCCCAAGGAGTGCACGAGGGCCACGTTTGGAGCCATGCCAGCTTGCCAATCCTTGGCATACTCTGTACGTAGCCAGATAACTACACAAGCTCACCTCATCTGCACACACTCACTCTCTGAACACTTCTAAGGTCACAGAGAAGCCAGGGAAAAATGAGAACCAGGACAGTCAAAGCCTTTGCCTCTCCTGGAGCTATGGGGCTTGTTGCCAGAGCCAAAGCCCCTCTTAACACCCGTATTCCTTCATTTAACAAAGGTGAGGAGAGACCGGCCCTGTGCTTTTAAGGGTGGATTCCATTACTATTAAGACTACTGCGGTCCCTGAAAGATTAACTCAACAGTCACCCCTGTGAAAGCTGATCCAAGTGGAAAATCGAGTTAGAAAATTCCGCCTTCCCTTCTCTCACACCTCAGCAGATTAAGGGGAAGGCCTGATGCTGAGTTATGGGGATTTATGGGAATGTGCAGTTGCTGGCTTTTAAACGCTCACTCTTTGGAATGTTGGCAACCTTGCTTCCTATAAATCGTTGCTGGTATTTCTTAGCCTTTCCTTGCCAGCAACGCGGAGGCCTGCAACACCTTTTCCGTGCAGTAGCCTGTGAAAATATTGAAGTCGGGCCCAGAAAAACACCAGCATTGAAAGGGGAAACTTTGATGTTTGCTAGTTCTTTTCAGACAACTCTTGCCAAATCTTAATTTTTCCAGTTTACAAGTAAGGGATTCTGACCATCTGTCTGCTGTCAACCGATGTTTGTTTGGATGAAGATTTTATTTTTTTCTACCAATCTAGCACTCCTGTTCTTACAAGTAGTTTATTGGACTTCATAAATGTCAGCTTTTTGCAGGCATTTTGTAAGCAGCTTATGATTTAGTATTTAATCAAAATTGAGCAGTCAGCGTCTGTAATCAATCTGAAGCAGGGGTGACAATGAGATTGAAGCTTAAAATGCACCAGGACCACAATTTTTGTCTCCCAACTATCTTTATAAGAACTAAGTTTGCACCTGAAGGTCTGGGGTGGGGAGATGATGCAGGAAATAAACACTTACCGAGCACCTATTGTGTGTCATTTTATGATTGTATCAGTTATTAATTGCCAAAATAATACTGCACAACAAACCCTCCCAAACTCAGTGACTTAAAAAAATCAGTGTTTTTAGCTTGGTGACCTGATGAGCCAGGTGGGAGGTCCTCTTGGCCTTGGCAGAGCTCTTTACATGTTGGGGATGGGTTGGCTGCTGGGTGATCTTTGCTGGCCTCGTCTAGGACAACTAGGGCACACTGGCTCCATTCTGTGTGTTTCCCATCCTCCAGCAGGCTAGCTGAAGCATGTTCTCATGGCCATGGCAGAGTACAAAAGTAAGCAAACCCAGTCTGCAAGCACTTTCCCAAATTTCTGTTTGTGTAATGTTTGTTAACATCTCACTGGCCAAAGCAAGCGACATGGCGGACCTCTGAATCACACAGGGGGTGTCTCAGTTCACACAGGGTGCTTTAACAAAATTCCATAGACTTGGTAGCTTTTAAACAACAAAAATTTATTTCTCAGAGTTTTGGAGATTGGGAAGTCCAAGATCAAGGCGTGCAGGCAGATTTGGTGTCTAGTGAGGACCTGCTTCCTGGTTCATAGACGTTGTCTTCTCACTGTGTCTTCATGTGGCGAAATGGGCAAGGCAGCTCTCTGGGGCCTTTTTTATAAGGGTAGTAATCCCATTCACGGGATTACTCATGACCTGATCATCTCCCAAAGGCCCCATCTTCTAATACCATCATGTTGGTGTTTAGGTTTCAGCATATACATTTTGGGAGAAGGCAAACATTCCAACCACAGCAAGGAGAAAGACTCTTTCTCTTTATAGCAGAAGGACTTACAAAGTCACAGGCAAAGTTCATGGGTACAGAGAAAGATGAAGAATCAGGGTCCTAAAACAATCACTCTATCACAGTGATGCTGGAAATCCCTGAAGGAGGTAATTATTATAACCCTCATATCCAGACAGAGAAATTCAGAGATTTGCCCAAGGGTTCTCAATAGTTAGTAAAGAAGTCAGAATTCTTTCTTGGCCTAAGTCTTAAACAGTTTACTTTTGTCTCTCTGAATCTACTTTTCTCTAGAAATAGGTAAAGCAAGAGTAGTGGAAGGCTCTCAGAAATCATCAATTCGCCACCCTCATTTTAAAGATGGCCTCTAGAAGGGAAGCGGATTGCCTAAGGTCTTACAGGGGAATGGAAGGACACAGGGAGCCTCGGCTTTCAGGACAGCACTCTTCCTGAGCCCAGGAGGAGCCATGCATCTGCAATCTGTCACAGCGCTGTCTTCTGCAGGAAGCTGCTGAGGACTTTGGGCTCCCCCTCCCAGACCTGAATATCGTATCCACTAAGCAGGCTCTGCAGAGACCTGGCTTGGCCATGGCAGCCTTAAGAGAACGTAGCAAAATTACTGTAAGGGGCTTCCAGATGGAACAAGGATGGCAAAGGCCTTTGCTCGGTTTGCTACAGAGGCATACTGAATGTTGACAGCCTTTTATGACATCGTGATTAAATTCCTTCCTTGGTTGGTCCTATGAACTTAATTGTTCCTCACCTCCATCAAATTCATATGTTGAAGCCCACACTCCCACTGTGACTGTATCTGGAGATAGGATCTTTAGGAATTAATTAAATTAAATGAAGTCATAAGGGTGGGGCCCTAATCCAACAGTACTGTGCCCCCACAACAGAGAAGAAGGCCAGGCGTGGTGGCTCACGCCTGTAATCCCAGCACTTTGGGAGGCCAGGGCGGGTGGATCACCTGAGGTCTGGAGTTCGAGACCCACCTGGCCAACATGGTGAAACCCTGTCTCTACTAAAAATACAAAAAATTAGCTGGGCATGGTGGTGCATGCCTGTAATCCCAGCTACTAGGGAGGCTGAGGTGACAGAATCGCTTGAACCTGGGAGGCAGAGGTTGCAGTGAGCCGAGATTATGCCATTACACTCCAGTCTTGGCAACAAGAGTGAAACTCTGTCTCAAAAACAAAACAAAACAAAAACAAAGCAAAAAACAGAGAAGAAAGAGAGATATCTGCCATGTGAGGACATTACAAGAAAGTGACTGTCTGCAAGCCAGGAAGAGAGCCCTCATGAGAACCCCACTGTGATGACACCCATCATGATCTCAGACTTCTGGCCTCCAGAACTGTGAAAAAATACATGTATGTTGTTTAAGCCACCACCCAGTCTATGGTATTTTGTTGTAGAAGCCTGAGCTGATTATGACAGATGAGGAATCAGATTATCAAAGGGTCGTTTATGTATTCACTCAGGCATTCAACTTATATGTGTTAAGTATATACTGTGTGCAAACTCTCCATGCTACAGGGGGGCGGAAGCCTGGGATTTTCCCTGGAGAGTGGAGGAGTGGCCTTTCATATTGCCCTGATTTGCCCCCAGTTCTCCATGTAAGCTGCCAGCAAAGCCTCCACTATGGAGGTTTTTCCCTTCTGGCTTAACGAGCTTTGGAGGAGGCTGGGATGGCCACCTGGCTGACTGTCCCCAGGGCAGTTGGCTGGGGCTGGGGGGCGGGAGTGCACTGTATTAGTCCGTTTTTATGCTGCTGATAAAGGCATACCTGAGGCTGGGAAAAAAAGAGGTTTAATTGGACTTATAGTTCCACATGGCTGGGGAGGTCTCATAATCATGGCAGAGGGTGAAAGGCACTTTTTACATGGTGGCAGCAAGAGAGAATGAGGAAGAAGCAAAAGCAGAAACCCCTGATAAGCCCATTAGATCTTATGAGACTTATTCATTATCACACGAATAGCATGGGAAAGACCAGCCCCCGTGATTCAATCACCTCCCCTGGATCCCTCCCATAAAACATGGAAATTCTGGGAGATACAATTCAAGTTGAGATTTGAATGGGACACAGCCCAACCATATCATTCCCCACCAGCCCTCCAGACCTCATGTCCTCACATTTCAAAACCAATCAGGCCCTCCCAACAGTCCCCCAAACTCTTAACTTGTTTCAGCATTAACCCAAAGGTCCACAAGTCCCAGGTTTCATCTGAGATGAGGCAAGTCCCTTCCACCTATGAGCCTGTAAAATCAAAAGCAAGCTAGTCACTGCCTAGATACAATGGAGGTACAGCTAATGGGTAAATACAGCTGTTCCAAATGGGAGAAATTGGCCAAAACAAAGGGGTTACAGGACCCTTGCAAGTCCAAAATACAGCAGGGCAGTCAAATTTTAAAGCTCCAAAATGATCCCTTTTGACTCCAGGTCTTACATCCAGGTTACACTGATGCAAGAGGTAGGTTCTTATGGTCTTGGTCAGCTCTGCTCTTGTGGCTTTGTAGGGTACAGCCTCCCTCCCAGTTGCTTTCATGGGCTGGCATTGAGTGTCTGTGGTTTTTCCAGGTGCATGGTGAAAGCTGTTGGTGGATTCTGGGGTCTGGAGGACAGCGGCCCTCTTCTTACAGCTCCAATAGGCACTGCCCCAGTAGGGACTCTGTCAGGGCTCTGACCCCACATTTCCCTTCTGTACTGCCCTAGCAAAGGTTCTCCATGAGGGCCCCACCCCTGCAGCAAACTTTTGCCTGGGCATCCAGGAGTTTCCACACATCTTCTGAAATCTAGGTGGAGGTTCCCAAACCTCAATTCTTGACTTCTGTGCATCTGCAAGCTCAACACCATGTGGAAACTGCCAAGGCTTGGATCTTCCATCCTCCAAAGCCACAGCCTGAGCTGTATATTGGCCCCTTTCAGTCATGGCTGGAGCAGCTGGGACACAGGGCACCAAGTCCTTAGGCTGCACACAGCATGGTGACCTTGGGCCCAACCCACAAAACCACTTTTTCCTTCTGGGCCTCTGGGCCTGTGATGGCAGGGGTTAATGTGAAGGTCTCTGATATGGCCTGCAGACATTTTCCCCATGGTCTTGGGGATTACCATTAGGATCCTTGCTACTTATGCAAATTTCTGCAGCTGGCTTGAATTTCTTCCTAGAAAATGGGTTTTTCTTTTCTACTGCATCATCAGGCTGCAAATTTTCTGAGCTTTATGCTCTGTTTCTCTTTTAAAATGGAATGCTTTTAACAGTACCCAAGTCACATTTTGAATGCTTTGCTGCTTAGAAATTTCTACCACTAGGTACCTTAAACCATCTCTCAAGTTCAAAGTTCCACAAATCTCTAGGGCAGGGGCAAAATGCTTCCAGTCTCTTTGCTAAAACATAACAAAAGTAACCTTTGCTCCAGTTCCCAACAAGCTCCTCATCTCCGTCTGAGGCAGCTCCCAAAAAGTTCCTCATCTCCATCTGAGGCCACCTCAGCCAGGGCATTATTGTCCATATCACTATCAGGTTTTTGGTCAAAGTCATTCAAAAAGTCTCTAGGAAGTTCCAAACTTTCTCACACATTTTACTGTCTTTTTCTGAGGCCTCCAACGTGTTCCAACCTCTGCCTGATACCCAGTTCCAAAGTTGCTTTCACATTTTCAGGTATCTTTTCAGCAACACCCCACTCCTAGTACCAATTTACTGTATTAGTCCGTTTTTATGCTGCTGATAAAGACATACCTGAGGCTGGGAAGAAAAAGAGGTTTAATTGGATTTACGGTTCTACATGACTGGGGAGGTCTCATAATCACAGTGGAAGGTGAAAGGCACTTCTTACATGGTGGCAGCAAGAGAGAATGAGGAATAAGCAAAAGCAGAAACCCCTGATAAACCCATCAGATCTCGTGAGACTTAGTCACTATCATGAGAATAACATGGGAAAGACCAGCCCCCATGATTCAATTACCTCCCCCTGGGTCCCTCCCATAACACTTGGGAATTCTGGGAGATGCAATTCAAGACAAAATTTGAATGGGGACACAGCCAAACCATATCAGGGCCTTTGGCAGAGATTGCTGTGCCTGCTATTGCTCTCCTGTGGAGCTCCTCAACAGGTCATGTGGGCAGTGAGTTTTTTTTGGTACATCAAATCTGATGTTTCCTAAACACTTCAGAATCATGGATTCCAATGCCTGGTCAAGTGATCCTAACAGCATAGCTTGATTTTTGTCTTGTTTTCCTATTCCCAGCTGAGTGTCATGGAAAATGTCCCAGGAGCTGGAATGAAATTGCCAACCAAGAGCAGAAAACACTAACTGGCTAGACCAGCAGGGAGGGACAGTGGCTGAAATGGATACAGGGAGGAAAAAGATGGCTCAGCTTCTTTTTTGTTTCTAGCTCAAAGGATTAGCTTCACATTATAAAATTTGGTAAAAATCGTCATGAGTGAAGCTCATACAAGAAACCAAAGCATTCCTAAGTATCGAACATGCCAGTGGCCCCTGTGTCCACACCTTGTGGCTGTCAGGAAACCTCTCTAAGTCTTAGTTTCCTTCTCTGTAAAATGGTGGGACACAGGTTATAATGTGGTTGTATAAACACCTACAGTCATACTCAAGAGGATGTGTTGCTCATGGATATTAAATTAATCTTCTTTCATTGGCCCCTCCCTATCAGACTCCCTCCCTACCCCTGTCTATCTGAATCTTCCTAGCACTTTCCTATCCCTTTAATAATTCAACATTAATGGTTTATTAAACAGAGGCTTTCTAATGGGCTGTTACCTACCTATAAAGAGTAAATCTTCCACTGTGGGGTTGCCCTTGATGGGAGAGTAACTGATGGGAGCAGCTGACTGTGATGGTGTTCTTGGGCGAAGAGGGAGTGGCCCAAGAGCAAATCCCCATACTGTCACCTTCATGCCTTGGAAAACCTCTTAACCTCCTGAAACCTCAATTTCTGCAAAATGGGATTCATATCACCTTTGCCATGAGGTTTCTATGAAATTGAATCAATGTAGGTGAAATTCCTAGCTCCTTACTCCTCCCCACTCTGCGCCTAAGGCTCAGGCCAGCCCCAACTCTGGGGAATGGGTTCAGTTACCCAGTTACCCACCTAGTCTATCTGTGGGACTATAACACCTGCGAATCTCCCTTGCTCGAAGTCTTACCATAACAGATTAATTCCTTTGAGTCCACCTCCAGAAGTTTCTGTGATAAAGTGAAGTGCCTCTGTCCACCACAAGCCGCTAGTGGCTGATGACTAAGAGGCAGGGCAGTGAGGTGGAGGGAGCCCCAAGGGAGGGGTTGGGATTCCTGGCGCTAGTCGTGCTGACTCTCTTGCTACGTGACCTTGGATAAGTTGTTTTCCATTTCTGGACTTTAGTTTTCTCAGATGTAAAATCAAGGGCTTAGGCTGTATGGAATCTAGGATTTGCTCCATCTGCAACTACAATTAGCTCCAGAGATTAGTTTTGAGATTCCCAATGGGGTTACAAAGAAGGAGACCTCAGACATGTCAGTTTTGATGAGACTTGTGGTGAAAGGGCAGAAGCAAGGGCCAAGGGCAGGCTGCCTTTGTATGGAACCTATGCTTACTCACACCTGTCACACTCGATGGTTCCAATCAAGGCTCCTCATTGACTGGCTGATTCATTGATTCATTCATTTTCTTTACAGAGCTTTCTCTGACCACACCGGCCCAGAGTGTTCTGTCACCTCTTTAACCCTCCATGGCCCTTCCTGTGACATCTCCTCCACTATCCTTTGGTGGCCTTGGCCATTCTGAAAATGGCCCTGTACCTGCCATACTTTCCCTCACTATTCCCTCTTCCTGAAAGTCCCTTCCTCTCTATCTCCCAAAGTCCTGGCCACCACTTAAGGGCCTGCTCAGAAGTCACCTCCTCCAGGAAGTCTTCCTAGGCTTCCAATTCAAAACTCTCTCCTCTCTGCTCTCTCTATGCCTTTAATATGCTTCAATGTCTTCCCATTAACACAAACTAGTCCAAAATCCTCAGTATAGCTCCCCAGGCTCAACTCTCATCACTTTCCTCTCCCACAACCCAGCTCTAGTTATGCCAGGGTGTCTCTCATCTCCATGCAGGTACTTAAGTTGCTGCTTCTGCCTGAGGGCTCTGTTCCTCACCCTGTTCCCATAGTGAGGATACTTAATGACTTTAAGACTCAGCTCATATCCCGGGTACTGGTAGGAATTTATTATACTCATCTTCTGGTCTGTATTCTCTGTTTTGTAGTGAGCCAGTCTTGTCCATGACTCCAGTGACACTGGCTTATTTGTCTCTGAAGTCACACTGCCTTGCCTATGAGCTAGCATATAGTAAGTGCTCAGTAAACATAGCAGTGAAAGGAATTCTCGTATGTGTCCATCACAGCACCCAGGAGGGGCTGAGGTCCTGGGCAGGTGTGTTGATGGGGCAGTTGATTAAAAGCTTTGTTTGCAGCAGCCCTGGGATTTGGAGTCTTGGAACATGCTGAGCTGGAGAAATGTCTCCTGTGTGAAGTGTGCATGTGTATATGAGTGAGTGTGTGTGTGTGTGTGTGTGTGTGTGTGTCCTCTCTGTGGGCATGTCTGCTGGGGTCTGGCTGTCTGCCATGCATGGGGGAAGATTGAGTTCCCCAGAATCTCATGTCTCTCCCCTGACTTCCAGAGGTTTCCTCCTGGGCACTAAACCACCAGCCCAACAACTCCAGAGTCAATACAGAGATGCTCTTGGAGGGCCCTCCACAGTCCTGTAAAGAGACAGCATTCTTCAGAGGACCAGGGCATGGACTTAGAGCTGGATAGCCCTGTGCTCTATAGCCTTGGACAGGTCTCTGATATCTCGGCTTCTCTGGGGTAATTACTTATGCAGGGCTTCCCTTGTGCCAGGTGTTGAGTGAAACCCCTTGTTTGGATTATGTGATTTAATCTTCATAAACACCCTAGTTTGCAGAAGGGAAACTGAGGCATAGAGTGGTTACATTACTTGTCTCAGGTCAAAAAACAGCTGAGTAAAGAGCAGGGGGGTGAAGTCAAGCAGTCTTAGCTCAAAGCCCATGTTCTCGAGTGCTGCACCCCACTCCTTTTCATAGGGTAAAGCCTGATAATACCGTCTTGTAGGACACTGAATTAATATACATTAAATGGCATCTATGAAATGACTGGCACACTGCAGGCATGCAATACATGGAGGCTGATATAATCAATATCTATTTCGCCCCTCCCCTTTTAAAGGTGAGGAAACTGAGGCATGGTTTATATACATGACTTGATAGCCAGCGTTGAGCATTGTAGTCTCAAAATCATGTCTCCTGATGGCCAACTGGTTTCATTTTTCATTACGCTGTGCCTTGTCAGGTAAAAATTAGAAAGAAAGATAACCTAATATTTTGGAGGAATCAAGACTAAGAGAAAGGTGGAGTGGATGGGCACTTGAGGATATGTGAAGATCTTTCCCCATAACTTCCCAACCACCGACAATGTAGGTCCTAGGATCCCAATTTGCAATTTGCATATCTGGTCTCAGAGAAGTAGGTGACTTGCCTAGGCCTTTGCATGATAAGAGACAGCCAGGATTTGAACTCCGGCCTGTCTTACTCTAAGTCTATTGTTTTTTTCCTACATGCCCAGCTCATAAGTGGAGCCCAAGATCAAGGCCACAGTAGACACAATTGTGACTACAGATTGTGGTGGGAATGGGATGGGCAGGCTCTTTATTGTTGCTCCTCCTTCATAGCATCAGGGGAGCTCCTGGAGCTGGGGAACAGGCACTTGGAAGGGCAGTGTGCCCTAGAGGAAGGGGCAGCTCTTGAAACAGAAAGCGGCCGGGCTTTTCCTGGAGCACCAAGGAAGTCAAGAACAACCATTTGGTCTTCATATATCCAAGATATCCTCTAGGGCCCCTTCTGCCTAGCAGGGTGACTTTCAAATTTCAGGAAGGTGATGTTGTACCCATAGGGGTGGGGGGTCATATGCCAGTGGAAGATAGAAAATATCTCAGGAATCTCAGGCTTTATTTTAAAAATGCATGCAGAATTTAAAGAACTCTATTTCTTTGCCACAGCATATTCACATGTGCATGTATGTTTGTGTATGGGTATGCGTAAGTGTGTATCCACATTGCAATTCTATAACTAACCACTGTTTTAGGAAGAGCTGCTGTGCCTTTGGTATAGCTCCCTGTACTCTCTGGAACCCTGCCATGTATTCATCCCCCCCACTCCCTGGGGTATATGTACTACCCAGTAGGTCAAATACTTCCATTTCCTGAGCCTAGGGAGGAACTGGGCAAACAGTTAAGGGGGAAAGGGGCATGGTTCATAGTGAGGATCTGCTCAGTGTGGCTGAGCTGAAACAGGTCAGGAAGTTACAAGACTGCCTGAGGTCACCCAGTAACTGTGAGACTAGAACTCTGGTCCCTAGATCCTAGTTCAGTGCACATTTCCACCACCTCTGGGCCAGCTCCTGGGCAACAGAATGTACTTGGTCATACTTGTTGCCTTGTCTGCCTACCTGGCACATTGCTGGGAAACAGGGCTTCTCTCTGGGGGCCCAACATTTTGTCAATTAAATACAAAGTATGACTTGTGCCCTCCCCACTTCTCCCCACTACAGTGGCTGAAACGCTGTGATTCCCACACCTGAGCTCTCCCACTTGCCCTTTTGGATTTCTAGACAGGCAAGTGAGAAATATGTGATCTGTTTGGACTTGAGCAAGACATTTGGCAAGGTGTCTCATGCTCATCTCAAGGTGAAAAGTTAGGACTGGATGCTGGTGCAATTCAATAGATTAGGAACTGGTTAAAGGGCCATACCCAAATGGAATGGATAAATCTAACTACATCAGCCTAGATGAGGGTCTCTAGTGGCATGCCAAGGGACTCTGTCTTTGGCCATATCTTATTCAGCACTTTTATCAGTGACCGAAATGAAATAGGTGGAGGGAAGGATGAACATTTATTGAGAAATTCCTGTCAGCAACTATTGTCAATATGTTACAAAGCTTATTTATTTTATCCCTCACAGCATGACTGTAAGAGAGGTTGTATTACCCTTTCACAGACAAGGAAATAAATATGTAACTGAGGGCAAGCAACTTGCCCAAGACCTCACAGCAATTGATGCAATAAGATTTGGCATCCAGATGGATCTGACTCTGAAGGCTGGGGCTCTGTGTCACATGTGCACTGAACTGTCTTATCACCGAGGAGCATGTGGGAAGGTCAGAAGGATGGACAATACCGGGAAGGTGAGAGGCAGGTCTGAAGAGGACTGAAATTCACACTGGGCCAAAATGACTGCACACCAAGATGAAAGGTGATAGAGACCTTTGCTCACTCTGGGGCTCAGATGCTCACCAGACACACACAGGATGTGGGATACCTGGGTCAACAGCACAAGTGAAAAGGTGTTGGGTTTTTAGTTGACAGGAAGTTTCATATGAGTCAACGGTGGGATGTGGTAGCCAACAGAGCTAATGTCACCGTGGCCTCCACAAGTGGAGGTACAATGAACAGAGCGAGGGAGGAGCTACACCTTAGTCAGCGTGTGTCCAGGAAATGGAGCTCAGGCCTGGTGACCTCAGTGGAAGACGAGCATGGAAAGCCCGCCGAGCTCTCAGAGGGCAGGGAAGAGGGGCTTCTTGCTGTTGCTGTTGCACATTCCTCTCCTCATTCTTTGTCATTACCAAAATTACCAAAGCTTATTAATACTTTTCTGAGAAGTTATGGCCACTTCTTGATTTTTATGCTTTTGCCTTTGAAGCTCTGAGAATATGCTACTCATTCAGTTTTGAATTTTTATTAATGTAACTTGAGCCAATGCAGGGAATCCTTGTGACCCAGTCTCTACGTTAAGTTATAGTCAAAGAAGCACAATCCAATAACCAAAGCAGAGTAAGAGATTTTCAATCTTTATGCACATGTCTCAAAGGAATGAAAAGAATGAGACCTGCTTTTAGTTCTCTGTCTCATTATCTTATGCTTCAAAAAACATAACTCTACGAAACACTCCAAACTCTCCTATATCCAGTCAACCTGTTGTGCCATCTCCCTTTGGTTCTTCCATGTCTCCATTATTTAGATGGGCTTAACAACTGTTTTTTTCATTTTCTTTTCCTTTTCCTCCTCCTTGACTCCACTCTTCTTTAGTTTTCTTTCTAGTTGGCTTCTGACCCAAATTCCTTTTTACAAAGGAGAAGTCAGGAACTGACCTAGCAAACCAGAATACTACCCCTTCCCTCCTGTCTCTGCAACACTGCCCATCCCTCTCCATCCTCCCGGGAACCGGGATGGCCAAGATGGAACTCTTTTTTGAGAGCTGGGGGAGGAGAAATGGAGCAGGCAAGGAGGACAGTTTTGGTGGTGGGTGGTAGCAAACATGGTGTTGGGAAAGATGATGGGGAGGCTGGGAACACTCTTCATACCAACCTTGTCCTCATCACATTAGCATGTGGGCGCTGTGGGTGGAAGAGCCTGGCCACTCGTGCGTGACAAACTCCAACACAGACTGCCATGCAAGAGCTACTTGTAGTGAATGGCAGCAAGGAGAGGCCCCTCCTTACCCCTAAGATGCCCATTGCCGTGGATGGTTCATTTTCATTACCTTGTTGGTCTCCTTTTCTTTGCAGAGTTGACTGTTTCTGTAATAACAAACCTTGAGATCTACTCGGAAATGGCAGACTGGGCGAGATGGCACTCCCACATTCCATGTGCTCTCCTACACTTCCCAGCCTCCTAGGTGAGGGCTGTGTGGCTTGTTCTGACCAATGCAGGCACACCTCGGGGATATGCAGGTTCCATTCCAGACCACCCCCAATAAAGTGAGTATCTCAATAAAACAAGTCACACTTTTTTTTTTGGTTTCCCGGTGCACATAAGTTATGTTTACACTGTACTATACACTGATAAGTGAGCAATAACATTATGCCTAAAAAAAAATGTACATACCTTAATTAAAAATACTATATTACTAAAAAATACAAATGATCATCTGAGGCTTCAGTGAGTTGTAATCTTTTTATTGATGGAGGATCTTGCCTTGATGCTGATGGCTGCTAACTAGTCAGGATGGTGGTTGCCAAAGACTGAGGTGGTAATTTCTTAAAAGAAGGTAACAATGAAGTTCATCACACTGATGGACTCTTTCTGTTAAGAAAGTTTTCTCTGTAGCATGCGATGCTGTTTGATAGCATTTTATCCACAGTAGAACTTCTTTAAAAATTGCAGTCCATCCTCTCAAATCCTGCCATTGCCTTATCAACTTATGTAATGTTCTAAGTCCTTTGTTTTCATTTCAATAGTGTTCGCAGCATCTTCACTAGGAGTAGATGCCATCTCAGGAGACCACTTTCTTTGCTCATTCATCAGAAGTAACTCCTCATGTGTTCTAATTTTATCATTAGATTGCAGTAGTTCATTTCCATCTTCAGGCTTCACTTCAAATTCTAGTTGTCTTGCTATTTCCAGCACATCTGCAGTTACTTCCTCCACTGAAGTTTTACACCTCTAAAATTCATCCTTTAAGATTAGAATCAACTTCTTCCAAACTCCTGTCCACGCTGATATTTTGACTTCCTCCCATGAGTCATGAATATTCTTAATGGCATTTAGAATGGTAAATTGTTTCCAGAATATTTTCAATCAGCGTTGCCCAGATCCATCAGAGGAATCACTATCTATGGCAGCTATGATCTTATGAAATCTATTTCTTAAATAATAAGACCTAAAAGTGAAAATGTCTCCTTAATCAATGGACTATAGAATGATGTTGTGTTAGCAGGCATAAAAAGAAAATTAATCTTGTCCATCTCTATCAGAGTTCTTGAGTGACCAGGTGCATTGTCAATGAGCAGTCATATTTTGAAAGCAGAAATATTTTTTCTTCTGCAGTAGGTCTCAACAATGGGCTTAAAATATTCAGCAAACCATGCTGTAAACAGATGTGCTATCATCCAGGCTTTGTTATTCCACTGATACAGCATAGGCAGGGTTCTACAGATTTAGCATAATTATTTGGAATTTTGGAATGATAAAAGAGTATTGGCTTAATGTAAAGTCACTAGTTGCGTTAGCCCCTAACAAGGGAGTCCCCTTGTTATTTGAAGCTGTGAAACCAGGCATTGACTTCACTCTGGCTAGGAAAATCCTAGATGGCACCGTCTTCCAATAGAAGACTGTTACATCTATGTTGAAAATCTCATTTTTAGTGTAGCCACCTTCATTAATGATTTTAGTTAGATCTGGATAACTTGCTGTAGTTCTACATTATAGCACTTGGTGCTTCAACTTGCACTTTGATGTTCTGGAGATGGCTTCTCTCCTTAAACCCCATGAACCAACTTCTGCTAGCTTCCAACTTTTATTCTGCAGCTTCCTCAGCTCTCTCAGCCTTCACAGAATTGAAAGAGTTAGGGCCTTGCTCTGAATTAGGATTTGACTTAAGAGAATGTAGTGGCTGGTTTGATCTTTCATCCAGACCAAACTTCCTCCATATCAGCAATAAGGCTGTTTCACTTTCTTATGACTCATGTGTTCACTGGAGAACCACTTTTCATTTCCTTCAAGAACTTTTCCTGACTGAACTCGATGGCTCACGCCTGTAATCCCAACACTTCGGGAGGCCGAGGCGGGGTGGATCACGAGGTCAAGGGTTCGAGACCAGCCTGGTCAACATGGTGAAACCCCATCTCTATTAAAAACACAAAAATTAGTTGGGCGTGGTGATGGGCACCTGTAATCCGAGCTACGCGGGAGGCTGAGGCAGGAGAATTGCTTGAACCCAGGAGGTGGAGGTTGCGGTGAGCTGAGATCATGCCACTGCACTCCAGCCTGGGCAACAAGAGCAAAACTCCATCTCAAAGAAAAAAAAAAAGAACTTTTCCTTTGCATTCCCAACTGGGCTGTTTGGTGTGAGAGGCTTAGCTTTCAACCTCTCTTGGCTTTTGACATACCTTCCTCACAAGCTTCATCATTTTAAGCTTTTGATTGAAAGTGAAAGATATGTGACTCATTTTTCCACGTGAATACTTAGAGGTCATTGTATGGTTATTAATTGGGCTAATTTCCATATTTTTATGTTTCAAGGAATGGGGAGGTCCAAGGAGAGGGAGAGAAAGGGGCACTGGCCAGTAGGAGCAGTCAGAACACACAAAACATTTATTAATTAAGTTTGCTGTTTTACATGGGTGCAGTTCATGGTGCCCCAAAATAATTACAGTAGTAATATCAAAGATCACTGATCACAGATCACTATAACAGATGTAATAATAATGAAAAAGTCTGAAATATTGCAAGAATGACCAAAATGTGACACAGATACAGGAAGTGTACACATTCTATTGGAAAAATGGCACCAACAGACCTGCTCGACACAGGGTTGCCACACATTTTCAGTTTGTGAAAAACACACAATATCTGTGAAGTGCAATAAGGCAAAGTGCAATAAAATAAGGTGTGCCTGTAGACTGAGGCTAATGCAGTTAAGAGCTGGTGTGGCTCCTTCTTATCTTTCGTGGGGTGATGACTTGGAGGCCTTGCTTACCCAATGGCCTGCAGAATGGGGGAGGGCCCCCCACTCCATAGCATTCTCCATGAGCAAGAAATAAACTTTCATTATTTTAAATCTCTGAGATTTCAAGGTTGTTACTTCAGCACAGCCTGGCCTATTCCAGCAAATACCCAGCATGTTGGAGTTCACTGAGTAATTGCTGCTCTTGAGTTCTTTAACACGATGAAGGAAAAAGCTGCCTCTTGAGCCACCCAGGGCAGCTGATTGACGCTTTCCCTCACTCTCATCATCCAGCCCAGATGGCACTTCCTGTTTGGTAACACCTCACGTGGGCTCCTTCGTCCCCCACCAGCTCTGCCAGTTACCATCCTACACAGTCAAATGTGCACAGTATTAGAGATTTGCCAAGAACACATCCTTGTGTCTGCCAAGGAGCGTCTGTTTGAGGAAGAACATTCTAACAGAGAATGTTCAGAGACAAAATGCTGGCTGTGGGAGACAGTCAAATCTTTGTCTCTATGATGAGCAAACGGAGGCTGGATGGCCACTGGGGATGGGGGAAGGGGTCCTGAAGACGGGATGTCAGTCTCAAATGGGGAGGGGTTGGGCTGGGAGGGGCAGGATGAACAGGATGATTTTTAAGTCCCTTCCAACCCTGAGAGTCCCCACATTAATGCCTAACTCAGTAATTTTTTTTTTTGAAAGTGTATGAATGAATACATTTCAGTCACAAAGAAAGTAAAGAACGTATGAAATAAAACAGCCAGACTTAATGAGCAAATAAGAATTATAATAACAGATTCTTTCTGAAAGGTATAGCCTCATGAGATCAATGTTCTCAGCCCTCATGAGGCTGACGAATGGTGATGAGTGGTCAGGAAGGCATGTGACGCATATCCGTAATTTACACGCCAGCCACAAAGAGGGCTGAGCTCAGGGAGGAGTCAGAGCCTTGAGACAGGCTGAAGCCATCTGATAACATCCCCTCACAAGGACACCCGGTGCTTTATCATGCACAAAGTGCTCCCCCTGACATCCCGAGTGCTCAGAAACTATTATCTCTGAGCTTTTTATCATAGATCATAGATTATCCTACATCTCTGAGCTCTTCTTATCATAGCCTCAGGAGAGAAGAACTGCTATTCCTATTTCATAGATGGATAGGGGGTTTTCAGCGACTTCCCCAAGATCACATAGTGAGTAATGGGGAGATCCAAGACTTGAACCCAGATCCTGTTACTCAAAGTGGTGGGTTTTGAAATAAGAGAATACACTTACTCCTGGCACTGGAAGCTGAAATTGCAATTAGTTCACATGCTCCTGGGTTCCTGAGAACTTCCACTTTTTGTGTGTAATGTTGGTTGCGGGCAGATATTACAGGGACAGGCTGGCCCTGAACTGCCTTGAAGACAAGAAGGATTTTCTTGGGAAAAGCAATGGACTGGGAGAGAGAGAGTCCTGCAATACAGGCCTTGAATCTTTTTCTGACCCACTTCGTTACCAAGAAACCTCAGTTTCCTCATCTGAAAGCATGAGGAAAGATGTTGATCTGGTCTACCATGAAGAATTTCTGTGAGGACCCAATGAGAGGATGGGGTGCACATATTTTGAAAACCAATAAAAAGCTGTAAAGAACTATGAAAATCTAGAGTTCTTGTTTCAATTAAGAATGCCTTTTGCTAGGCCAGGCACAGTGGCTCACACCTGCAAATACCAGCACTTTGGGAGGTCCAGGTGGGTGGACCACCTGAGGTCAGGAGTTCAAGACCAGCCTGAACAATATGGTAAAATGCTGTCTCCACTAAAAATACAAAAATTATCCAGGTGTGGTGGCATGTACCTGTAGTTCCAGTTATTCGGGAGGCTGAGACAGAAGAATTGCTTGAACCTAGGAGATGGAGGTTGCAGTGAGCTGAGATTACGCCACTGTACTCCTGCCTTGGAGGCAGAGTGAGACTCCATCTCAAAAAAAAAAAAAAATTAAATAAAAAAGCATGCGTTTAGCTGCAAGTAACAGAGCAGCCAGATACAGATGATGCCATGATTTTCCTATGACATAACAAGTGCAGGGTGAGTAGTAGAGGGCAGGAGAGGATGATTTAACAATATTAATGGGGACCTAGCCCTTTTCCCCTCCTCTGTTCAAATTCCATCCTCACACATGCTACCTTATATGCACAAGATGGGTGCTGCCCCTCCAGGCTTTATATTCCAGTTGCAGGTGGGAAAAAGAAGGGAGAAGGAGGAAGAGTTGGTACCTACATTAAGAATGCAAAAGTTTTCTTAGAAATCCAATAACTGTAATATTGGCCAGAACTGTTACCAAATGGTCACCCTCTATATACAAGGGAGGCTGGAAGAATGAACATTTTTGGCTGGGCACACCACTAAACAAATCCAGGGTTTTGATGGAAAGCAAGGGGTGGGGATGGATTGCAGGTGACAGCTGGTGGTGCCTACCACAAGCTCCAATACCAAGATGGGCACTGAATTCACAGGGATCTTTTACATTTAGTTTCTGGATTTGAGTGAAAGCAAATTGGGTTGCCTCATCATTCGAAGGAAAAGTGTATCCATGGTATTCTAATGTCAGAAAGGGAAACAGAGTCACCTTGAAGACAAGAGGTGAGAGAGTGCTGCTGCATGTCTGGAGGGCCAAGTAGATAGAGGCTCAGCATGACCTCCCTCTCTCTATCTCCTCTTTGTTCACTTTCATTAGCCTCCTTCACTTGGGCTGGGAAAGCTGGATCCAGGGAGCCCATTAATAGCCTCTGGGTCTGTGTGTGTCTCCACCCGAAGAAGTCTAACTACAGACTTCCTCTTGACTCTTGGCAACAGGGAGAAAACAAAACCACAGCAACTTTCATTGCTGAAAAAGACAAAACTGACTCGTTTGCTTAATAAGCCCAGACGGAGGAACTTTATTTCTGGGAGGAAGTGCTAAAGACTCCAGTACAAGGAGTTGTGGTTGCGCCGTGAAATTGCCAGACTCTGCAATGAGAGATCCTGGGTTGACAGTTTAGAGGTTGAGAGACTGGTGAGAGGAGGCCACGAGTCCAGAGCTCAGTAGGACTGCAGGGCAGAAGCCTGTGCTGCAGATAGATGGGGCTCTGCAAAATGGATCTGCTTGGGGAAACTGAGGCCTCCTCCCACCTCCCACAACATCCAGACCTCTTTTGCCACTTCTGGTTTCCAAAAATCCATTTATGTATTTATTTTCCATTTTTCTTATTTTCCTTTATTAAATTCATCTATTGATTAATTCCCATATCATACTTTCTTTTTTTGTTTGCTTGTATTTCTAATTTCTTACGTTGTGTAGTCAGTGCTTTTATTTTGGTCTTTCTTCTTTAATAAGAAAGCCATTTCAGGCCATACATTTTCCCCTGTGTTAAGCTTTTTTCAAGATCTCATAGGTTTTGAAATAAAATGTTCCCCTTTTCATTGGTTTCTAGATGGGTTTTAATTTCAGTTTAATGTTTCCTTTGATCCATGGGTTACCTAGAAGTACATTTATTAATTTTCAAGTAGTTAAAAATATTTTCAGCCACGTTATTTTTTTTTTTTAATTTAACATTTTGGGGTTATAGTAAGAGACTGTGGCCTGTAAAATCTTTAATTTGAAATTAAATTTTTTTCCTTTCCAAGTATGTGTTCAGACTTTATAAATTTCTGTGGGGCAGGGAAAGCTGAGCTGGTTGGATTCATGCAGGAAAGAACGGAATTCTAAAATGTACTAGCTCTGGAGACATACTACCCCATTTCCAATCTGGCTTCTACCCCTTTCCAGCTGTGTGTCCTCGGATGAAACACAGAATTTTCTGAGCTTTATTTTCCATTTAAAAAAATGGGAACAATAAGAGTATCCACTTTCCAGTATTGCTGTGAAGATTAAATGAAATTATGTACTTAAAAATACCTAGAATACTGCCTGGTGTGGATAAAAAAACTCACCAAAGAGAAATATTGCTATTTTTTTGCTTTTACCAAAAAAGGAGGAACCTTCACTGTTTGTGTTCTCAGCTTTATCCTAACTCAGAGCTGTGGTTGCTGATTGCTGAAGGAACTGGGAGAAAAGAAGAAATGGATGGCGCAGTGCGGCAGTCACCTTTCCTTCCACGGGAGGCACCGGGAGCCCAGGGGGATAGAGCTACTTGCCCAAGGAAACACAGCAATTTAGTGGCAAAGCCAGGCCTCAAACCCAGGCCTCACCTGCTCATTCCTGCCTGCTCTGCTAGCAAGCTGCTCTAGTTTCTCCCTTGAAAGACAAGACAGTTGACCGCAGATTCACCTCTATGCTGGAGGGAAGGCTGGAAGCTCTCAGGAGGCGGTAACCTCAGAGCTTCGTCATGTTACACCTTGCTGTCTGGGAAAGGGGAATTCTGAGGTCAGTAAGTTCCAAGAGAAGCTATAGAAAGAGGGTTGAATTGGGCGTGGTGGGAAGCTCTGGAGCATTGCTGTTCCATTGCTCAGTGGTGGCAGAAGAAAAAGCCAGTCCTCTAAAGCACCCCTGGGGGGAAGTCTGCCTGCACTCCTCTGAGCTTCAGGCCTTCATTGCCTGCGTGCCTTGCTTCCCAAGCCCTGGGACTGACCATGGCAAAGGCAGATCCCCAAGAGGCCCCATCTTCATTTGCCTGGCAGGTCCTATGTGGAGCAGAACTCAGGGGCAGGAGCCCTCTGTTACTGATCAGGGTGGCTGAGCAGCCTGGATGTGCTGATGGAAACTGGAGAAACTGGGGTGACAGCCTCAGCAGCACCGAGGAGGCCTAATTAAGAAGTAAGGCAAAACGAGATGCGCTGCTCGGCTGTGCTGCCAGCTGACATCTGAGCGGGGCTGGCACTGTGCCCTGGAGCAGCCAGGAGCCACGAAGAACTCAGGAGGCATGGGAGCTTCTTTATGGCAGAAGTCCGGGGAGGAGAGGGAATCTCAGGACAGAATTACAAGGTGGAGGGTGACTGAGTTATCTGATTAGGGCCATTGATCTTGGGAGCAAGTGACCATTTCTTGGCCAAGGACTCTCTGTATCCTTAAGCATCATGTCACCATGCTGTGTATAACCCACAAGTGGACAGAGATGTCTGGAACAGATATCACAGTGCATGGTTAAAGCACACGTGGATATGTCTGGGCAGCAGGTCTCTGACCTCAGACACACGCCCATGCTGTGGGGTAGGTTGCCGCCAGGGAAAGCTTGGGAGTAGAGGCTGATTTTAATAGCTCTTCCATGCAAGTTTTTAAAAAATGTATGGCCCCCATGATTATTATGAAAATTGAATACATCCGGGCACGCAAAACTGCTTTGTAAATATCAGCACAAGCACAGAAGAAAGTTATCGCACGTGCAATTTGGTTAGAAAGTGCCAGCTAATTCCTTGCTATGCCCCCGGTCCTTCATTAGAAGCTGCAGAGGAATCAAATAGGCTTAGATCTTGTTCCTATCCTCATGGTGCTTGTGGGTTTTCTCAGTGTGAATTGCTTTGCAATCATTGTCTCTCCCTCCCTCTTCCTCCCTCCTACTTCCTTCTAACATAGCTTAATTAAGCACCTCTTCTAAGTGAAGTTCTGGGCTAGAGGCTGAATTCTATAGAAATTATTATCTATTAGGGGAGAGACAGGAGCAAATGGATAGGTACAAGCCCAACATGGTAGCCATTTCTTGAATAGAGAAAGACCCAGGTTCAATGGACACAAAGCAAGAGAACAATGAGCAGTGATCCCAGGGAGGTTCCTGGAAAGCTTCAGATAGAAGTATGTGGGGCAGATATCGAAGAAGGAGCAAGAACAAGGAACAAAGTCCTCTTGGGGAACATGGGAAGAAGGCATGCCAGGCACAAAGGCATGGAGGTGGGAAATCCTCTGAGCAAGAGTATCCACCCACACAGGAGCTTCAGTAAACAATGGGAGCCTGAATTCCAATCCTTGATCCCCTGGTTGATGCAGATTGGAAGTCTTACTGGGGCTCAGAAAAGTTGATGTCCCTAAATAGAAAACTCCTATTTCAATGAACCCATCATGGTGTTAGCACAGACTGGGGTCAAAAGCAGAATTTGCATGCCAGGGAGTGCGTAGAGCAGAAAGAGGTCAGAGCTTGAAGCAGGCAGTCCTGGCTTCTAATTCAGGCCCACCACTGCCTAACTCTGTGGTTGTGGGTCACTACAAACCTCTCTGAGCCTTGGTTTCATCACCTTTAAAATAGGAATAGGAGACCTGGGCATTCTGTTGAAAATCACATCCTTTGTTGAAAAGATAGTGAGAAGATGGGGTGGTTGGATAGAGGCCAATTTACACTGAATGTGGCACTGGGGAGATGCAGAGAATAAGCTGTTAGTCACTCTGAGCTCTGACAGGCTGAGTGGGGCTGGGAGGTGTGGGAGCCCAAAGGAGGAGCCCTTCGCTCTGCCTGGAAGGTTTAGAGTTTTCCTGGCAGCACTGAAAGCAGAACTAGGGGCCTTCCTGCAAGGCAGGTGGAAATTCAGAAGGCTAAGAAGGAAGCAAAGGGAATTCCAGGTAGAGGGGACCAAATGGACAAAGGAACCAGGAGCAGTTCTTCTCAACTAGGAAATGTGAAATGGGGAGTAATGAGGCTGCAGAGACTCGGCAGTGGCCTCTAATGTTGAGTTAGGAACTTGGACTCTATCTCATATGCAGCAGGGAGACAATGAAGAATTAAAAGCATGAGAGAAAGGATTAGTCAGGTTCTGTCCCCAGGACAGTGATAGTGAGTGGGCTAAGGAGAGGCGGTTGCAGTTACAGAAGTCCTAGATACTGACATGAAAGGTACTTGTGTGAAGTCGAGTTTATCATACTGCAGGGATGATCTAAAGCAGATACCAAAGTCTAGAGTGCCATTGAGGTCCCAGAGACAAGACAGGCACTCTTCCCCAACACAGCTCTCCCTAGTTCCAAAGAGGACAGGAGCTCAGGGCCATGAGAAAGCTGCTGCAGGGCCCAGGCCTTCCGACCAGCCCCTCTGCGGGGACAGGCTCCTCAGGCCCTGGTAGCCTAACTGGGGTTGTTCTAGCTGGAACCCCTATGGCCATGAGAAACAGCCCTTTTTGCTCAAGCAAAACAATGACCTTATGGGAAGAAGATGGTGGTATTTCACAAAACCCAAGGGTGAAACATTCAGCCCCGCCTCTGAGGAACTAGAATCAGGAACTGTAAAGTCATGCCTGTGGCCCCTCTCCCTCTCTCACTGTTTCTCTTCCTCTTTCTTCTCTCCATTTTCCAGCCAGCTTTCCCAGTGTAGAGCGAGCACACAGCCGCCTGACCCCAGCTCCCTAGCCTCAACTGTCATAGTTCCCATGTCCTGAGGAGAGTCTGACCTGTCTGAGCCCAGGCAGCGGATCGGCCGCCTCAGGGCAGACATCCTCCCTTGCTCCCTTCAGTCCTGTGGCCGAGAAAGGAGGTGGTCTCCTTTACAGCAAGGCTCCAGAGCCCACCCCTGCAGATTATGATGGAGGGTGGTTCTTAGAGGAGGGGCGCTGGTACTGGACTGGCACCCAAAGATGGTCTATTCTATGTAGTCCCTGACCCTAGTTGGCACTATTTGTATTATTGGCCAGGGACATCTGGGTGAGCTCACCCCCAAGGTGCACAGTAGTGAGCTGGAATGCACAGGGCCTCCATTCACCTCTTCAGGAAGGAGACAGAGACGGCGAAAATGAAACTCTGAAAAGTCCGTATGTTTTGCTTTGTGGATGGTAGAGCCAGGAAAAGAGAAGGTCTGAGAGGCGCTTGTCTTTGCATGCAATAAAGAGGGGTGTGGGAAGAATGGCCCCTTTGCTGCCGGCCTGAGGGAGCAGGTTTAGAGCCCAGGGGACCTGGGGGAGGTGGCAGTTCTGGGGAAGAAGGGGCTGAGTCTGGGCTGAGTCCCTGGGGCTGGAGGCCAACCCTTAAGGAGCCAGCTGCCTGGAGCGGAGGGCAGGGAAGGGCCCAGAACTTCTGGGGTGGGCCAGTGGCGATCCTTTGTTTCTCCACTCTCCTCAGATGGCACACAGCACCAGCTTGAGGAACCAGAGTCATTTGGTTGTTTTCCCCAAATGTGGAGGATTCTTTCCCCTTTCTCTTCTCACGTGTTGCCAGAAGCTGGGTTTCCTGGGGGTTCTCATAAACCCAGGCGGCTCTGCAATCATTTTCATATAGAACGCTTTCCCTAAATAGCTGAGAAGGCCAGCTGTAGCTGCTGGAACAGAAAACAGCATTGGCTGCTGGGGGATGAACATGGATCCTGTTCTTGTGCTTGGCAGCCCACTTCCCCGGAGGCACAGCAAGGCACGGGGCCTCCGGCCTCTGCGCCACCCACTTCAACTCCAGCCACTGTTTCTTGCCAGTAGACGTCTGAGGCAAATGACTTGATCTCGCTAAGTCTGTTTTCTCACCTGTGAAGTGGGAATAATGACAGTACAAAGAAGGGTTGTGGCCCCCAGAATTTAATAAGACACCTGGGGAAAGAACTCAGCAGGGTGCCTGGGTGAGTTCTGTGATGTTAATGGTTTTAATTACTACTGACCCTACATTGGCACACACTGCAGGGGCTCCGCCCTAGTTCCTTTATTTGCTGGTTTTCCATGGATAATTATAATGCATCTGATATGCTAGCCACCCTGCCTCCCCAGTGGTTTTTGAACTCTCCTCCCAAATTGCTACCTCTGCAATTTCACTTGGGCTCTTTTCTCCTCTAAAAATATTTCCATGAGTATTGGTACTCACACCTGACCAAGCCCTCATCATTCCGCAGGGTGCAGCTCAGGTCTGCACTCTTTTACTACAGCTTTGCTGTGGACCCAGGAAGGAACTCTTCGTCTCTTCCCCCAAGGCTCAGAATTTCTTTTTCCCTTCCCTTCCCTTCCCTTCCCTTCCCTTCCCTTCCCTTCCCTTCCCTTCCCTTCCCTCCCCTTCCCTCCCCTCTCCTTCCCTCCCCTCCCGTCCCCTCCGTTCCCCTTCCACCTCCCCTCCCCTCCCATTTCCAGGATTTGGCTCTGTTGCCCAGGCTGGGGTGCAATGGCACAATCTTGGCTCACTGCAACCTTCACCTCCTGGACTCAAGCCATCCTCCCACTTCAGCCTCCTGAGTATCTGGGACTACAGGCGAATGCCACCATGCTGGGCTAATTTTTGTATTTTTGGTAGACACGGGGTTTCGCCATGTTTCCCAGGCTGGTCTCCAACTCCTGGGCTCGAGCAATTCACGTGCCTTGGCCTCCCAAAGTGCTAGGATTACAGGCATGAGCCACCGTGCCCGGCTGAATTTCTTTTTGTTTAATTTTTTTTTTAATTGCAGCAGCTTTAGGAGTACAAGTGGTTTTTGGTTACATGGGTGAATTACACAGTGGTGAAGTCTAGGCTTTTAGTGTACTTGTTACCTGAATAGTGCACATTATACCCAATAGGTAATTTTTCATCTCTTACCCCTCTCCCACCCTCCCTGCTTCTGAGTCTTCAATGTCCATTAAACCACTCTGTGTGCCATTGCATACCCATAGGGCTCAGAATTTCAGTGAACCTCTGTTATAGGGAGGCAGCATCATGCAGTGCATAACTGTGTAGCCTCTGGGTGCCAGATCAATGCACACCTCTAGCTGTATGACCTTGGTTTTTCTGTGCCTCAGTTTCCTTGTGTGTCAAAGGGAAATAATACAAATAGTGCTTTCTTCATAGAGTTGCTGTGAGCATGGAATGAAGTGATACCTGTGAAGCGCTGACAGTACTGCCTGGGAGGGCTTATTGAAGGTTGACTATTTCCATGAAATAACCTTCAAAAACGTGAATTTTAATAGCTGTATGAACTTCTATTGTGTGAGTAGATCATAATTTATTTAACCACCCCCTTGTTGTTGGGCATTTCAGCTGTTTCCAATTTTTCAGCATTATAAATAATGCTGTAGTGAACATCTTGTATATAAATCTTTCTGTTTATCTCTGATTGCTTTCTTAGAAGAACTTCCCAAATCTTGTTTGTCTAAGAACAAAGCTCTCTCCCCAGACTTTTGAACAATGCCCTTTGAAATAAAAGTAAAGGCTATTTTCCATCAGAGTAAGAAACATATGGAACATGTTAACCAAGAAGTGGTTCAGGAGGAAGGTAGAAATAGGTTCAAGATGGGTTTAGATCCATTTCGGAATGTCTGACATAGAATCGGTTATAAAGCTCCCCTCCAGCCCCCTTCCCAGAGGAGAGGAAGGGTCTTAATCCTCAGGGACCAGATTTGATTTCTCACTTTGAGACAGTTCCAGGGAGCTTTGAAGTTCTGAATGTCAGAGAAACAACAATGACAGATCAATAAAAGAAGCTAGTCTGTGGGCAATCCGAAACTCCTCCAGCCAGTAGGGGGCGATGTCGTCTGTTTCTCTTGGCTGCCTGGAACTTGGTAGATTTTTTTTTTTTTTTTTTGCTAACAAGGACTTCCTTTACTGATGACCTAAAACTTTGGCTTACATTTTATGTATCTCTCCTGTCTGTTTTCGTTCCTTCCTCCCACTTCATACCTTCCAGCACTCACCCATTCATTCAGGAGAAATCCAGTGTATGCTTCCTCTGGGCCAGACATCAAGATGGTTTTTAGACTTCTATCTGGAGACACTTGCATTGAAGGCTCCACCTCACACACATTCAACATATTAAATATAATTTTTTCTGTAAAATTATAGGAATTACTTTTTATAACTTCGCTTTGAAATTATTTGGCTACTCGTCATTCATTTGATGCTTGTTTCGGTTTGATTTCTCAGCGATTATGAGGGGTACTCAGGAATTTTTGCAAAGTAAGAAAATCTAACCTGCACATCATTTTCAGATAGAGTGGAATTTTTATGAATACTAAATGAAACCATTAATGAGTTTGACATAATATTTTGTTTTGTAGACATTCCATTAAAAATTTTATTAATTTCCATTGCAAAGTTTTCCCTTGATGTTTTGGATCTCATAATTTTGTTTCTGGGTCTCATACTTTTTTGGAGATCTCCCAAAAGTTCTCAGACCCTCTAGCACCAAGCGGATGAGAGAGCCCTACCAGGCTGGGAGATTGAGGGATGAAAGACGCGGTGCGGTCTGTACAGAGCTGCTGGGCCACAGAGTGATCAATGGACAAACTCCTGTTACCAAAGAGTAAGAGTACTATTATATGAAATGTGATCAGGATACAGTGAAGATCCTTGAGCATCCTTGTGGAGAGGAGGGGCTCAGTGGAGACATGAAAGAGCAGACATCACCCAAGCCAGAACATGAATGCTAAACAGGACTTTTCTAAGCAGATTCGAGGAGGAAGGGCATTGCAGAAGAGGAAATAGCACATGCAAAGGCCTGGACGGGAAAAGAATATCTGAACAGACAAAGCTGACTCAGCTGGGCCCACAAACAATGATCTCTAGGCCCTTGTTTTTCCAGACGAGCAGCACTGGCATCACCTGGGAACTTGTCAGAAATGCAGACTCTGAGGCCCCCAGAATCAAAACCTTTATTTTAACAGGATCCCAGGTGACTTGAATGCACGTCGAGGTCTGAGAGGCAGGCTCTATTTCTAACAGGATCAGAAATAGGTCTCCTGCAGCCAGAGCAGAACAGCAGTTGTTCAAGTTGGTTTCAAGTTTGGCCTAAGAATTCAGTCCCTGAGGGCGCAGACAGTTTCGCCCATTGCTTGGAGGGCTGGGGCTTTTCCTGTTCAGGGACTCTTCCACCCGCTGGGCCTGCATCGTTCCTTCTGCTGGCCTTTGCTCCAGACAGCCTGTCTTGCCTGACGGCTCCTTCATCTGGCACACCACCGATTACCTAATAGACTGTAGGCTATGTGCTTACTTTATTCCTGTGAGTAATTGATCACATTAGGATGAGCAAGGGGCAGCACCAGGAAGAGAAGGGAGAAGAGACATCAATAACCAGGGGAAGGAAACCATGCTACTATCAGCTAATTAGATGTCTCACTAAGGCAGCTCTTCAAACATAATGGTCCATCTTGCTGTTGTTGGTTGACCATGCCCTCCCCTGCTTCCATGTGTGACTGGGCTTTCCAAGGGGTAGTAAGTAGTAAGAGTGCCAGACGGAGTCAGAAAACTCAGTTGCCAGGCTAGGTGATCTTAAGCAAATTAGTTATCTCTGGGCCTCAGTTTTATTAACTGTAAATTGGGGAGGGCTGGATCGATGGATTACAAACATGGCTGATATCAGAATCACCAGAAATACTTCTAAAAACATAGTTTCCAAGGTCACATCTCCTAAATGCTGATACAGTCGGTACAGGGTGAGAATAGGAATCCTTGTTGCGAAAAGCATCTCAAGTAACTCTGACACAGCCGCACGGGAAACTGGAAGCCACTGGGTTGGAGAGATAACCTCTAAGCTCCTGCCCGGCATCATCCGTTTCAGATTGTCCATAAGGATGAATTTTCCCAAACCTCTTACAGAGCAACAGTGCTGTCCTGGTGGGGGAGGGGAGGAAGAGAAGAAAGACAGGAATCTCATCTTCCACTCCTGGCTCTGTCAGTAATTCATTGCCTAACAACAGTTTCTCCCTGGACTCACTTAACTCACTTATGCATACACTGACAAGTATGACAGTTCTTTCATCTGAGCATCAAGTCAATGTGTGCAGAGGTTCCCAAGCATGGGGAGATTTAAAAAAACAGACACCCTGACCAACATAGTGAAACCCTGTCTCCACTAAAAATACAAAAATTAGCCAGGGATGCTGGCGTGCACCTGTAATCCCAGCTACTCGGGGGGTTGAGGCAGGAGAATTGCTTGAACCTGGGAGACGGAGTTTGCAGTGAGCTAAGATTGTGCCAGAGCAAGACTCCATTTAAAACATACACACACACACACACATACACACACACACAAAACCAAAACCAAATCAAAACAAAACAAAAAACATAGACTCCTGGTCCCCATCTACCCACATATCACTCTTGAGTACATCTGGAGCAGCTCAAGACAGTATGTGTTTAAAGCCTACCAGAAAATCCAAAGATCAGCCAGTGGTCTGGCCAAAGGCATTGCTCAATGGGATGACTGGTGCCCCAGTGCACGTGCAACGAGGCAGGGTCTAGCTCAGGAGGGTCACTGCCATGTTGGTGGGAAATGTGGACTGCAAAGGGACCCAGGCATATCCCACTCACCTCTTGGTTTTCAAGCGAGTTTAGACAAATCCTGTCAGTGGAACACTCAACAGTATTGCACCAGAATGAACAGTAGACCCATCTTTCAGAAGACCTACATTTAAATCCTGATGCTGCTACTAATGGGGTAACCTTGGACAACTCATGAGGGCTCCCTGAAGCTGTTTCTTTGTCTGTAAAATGGAGTCAGCTATAACTCTAACCTCCCAGCTCAGCTGAGAGGATTAAAGAGAACAACTTGGACACTGTACTCTGGGAGTGGGCATGTTCTATGCAAATTGTCCAGCCACCTACACTGGGACCAGTGGGAACCAGCCTGACTGAATGTTGATATCTCTCACCCTAATGAAAGTAGGGGTTGGAGACAGTCTGCTATTGCATTGGGCCAGAGGGCCAAAGGTCCTGGTGGTAATTTCTGGAATGATTCTGCTCTGCATAGCCAGCTGCCTTCTGTCCAGTATTTTTTGTATTTTCTCTAATCTTTTGGGGCCTTGCTTGATTCCCGTAGTTGATCAGAAGGGGTATGCCTGTTGGCTGGCCTGAAAACCTGAGCCCAAAAACCCACTCCAATGGGACTTAAATCTTTGCACCTGTGTCCTTTTCCACACCCTTTTTCTATCTTCATCTCTGGCCTTGACTATTTCAGAACGCTCCCAACTGGTCTCCCATAGAGACCAGAAATATTCTCCTCAGAGCAGCCAGAGGGGTTCTCTTAAGGTGTAAATCAGATTATGTCATCAATTTTGACCAGCTTCTCATTATCCTAACATAAAATTCAAACTGGTGAATAAGGACTACCATGGAGTGCCTTCTCAGTCTCCGAGAATGAACTCCATTTTTCTTCCCCCAGTTTATGAAGCTCTGCACATTCTGGCCATCTATTTTTCATCTGGTGCCATGCTAGCCACCCTTGCTTGCTTTGTGAGGCAGAAAAATACTATGTGTTCTGCTAACCTGTTTTACTTCCTTCCTTTGCACATAGCTAAATCCTATGTCCTGGCTCCTCTGCAGTTAGATGAGACAGTATATTGAATTCTAGTCATTGGAATAGGAGTGGGAGTGATGTACACCATCTCTGGGCCTGGCCCCCACATATCCTGGGAGCTTTTCTCTTTGCTCATGGCTGCATGCAGAGGCCATGGTGGACAACTCAGAGGAGTCCTGAGGGATGGCAGAGTAGCTCATTAGAAGGAACTTGGGTTTTGAATAACGAAAAACTGTCCATCTAACACCTGAGAAGAAGGAGAAATAAATTTTTATTGTCTTAAATTGCTGAGATTTACAGTCACGTGCTTGGGCTACCACCATTGCTCACTCTGAATGACAGCCTATTCTCAGTTTCCCAAATTTGCCAGTTTTCACTCCGCTTCTTCCATCCTGTTCCCTCTGCTTAGAATGTTTCCCCCTGGCACTCCTCACATCTCCTTCTTAACCTTTAGGTCTTCACTGAAAAGTCACCAACCAACTATGAACCTGTATTTGTGTTCTTGTTGATTTTTTATAGTACTTTTTAATAATGTTTGTGATTTTTAAACTTTGTTTTTCACCGTATTTCTCCTAGAACATAAGTTGCCATGAGCATAAATCAAATCTATCTTATTTACCTTTCTGTGTCCCAGACAAAGTGTTGAGCAAAAGGTAGCATTCAACAGCTATTAGCTGTTGGATTAAATGAATGAATGAACCAAGTATGTATTTAGTTCAATTCAATTCAATTCAGATATTACCAAGCACCAACTCTGTGTGAGGCACTTTGCATACATCTAATGCATTCTCTATTCAATTCTCATAATGCCAGTGGGGAGGTAAGATTATTATCCCCACTTTACATGTAAGGATCCAGAGGCACTGTCAGCCAGTGTAGCACAAATCCTTTCCACATGGCATTCTCCAATTATCATCATAGTCCTAAACGGTAGAAATTATGATCTCCATTTTGCAAAAGGGAAAACTCAGGCTCAGACAGGCCAAGTCACTTTCCCGGGTCATGTCGCTACTGAGGTCATGGAGCTGGGATTTTAACCCAGGGAGAGAATGCCATGTACCTCTGTTACAGCATTATTCTTCCTAAAGTCTGACAACCTCATTAGAAGTCCCCAAAGGATATCCCAAGTATGGGGCAAATGAAGACATGAGTCCTATGGACTTGGTTTGCAGTGGGATTCTATTTTAAATGCAAGATCCATTCTTCCCCTGATGCCCGGGATTAGGAGGTGCCATTTTGCAACCTGGGGATGCCGCTCCAGTTTCCTAACTGAGCCTGGCCAGGTTGGCCACCGCCTGTAAGCTGGAGACGAGAGTGCCCAGTTTCATTTGGGGAGAGCAGCCGGATTTGTTGATAGGCAGAGAAATTCTGTGATTAATTATGACCGATGAAAGTCTGAAACCATGAATCCTTTTTGAAGGCTGGGCAAGCTGAAGAGTCTCACTCCCTGAATGCATTTGGAGACTGCACAGTCCCTTTTGAAACAAGCAGTAAACTTTAATGGCTGCAAGATCTGTGACTTGGCATGCTGCGGATTGGATGGCACATAGAACTCATGAATTCTCTGGGGTGGGAGCTAATTAGGGTGCAATTTTTCAATTACGGAACATTAAGCAAGCCTCTCCCCAGTACCCCCACCCCATCTCTCAATGGATACACTCCATTTGTCTCTTTTCCTTTATTTCTTAATCATTTGATGATATGACAACAATTATTTGTTATTTGGGAAGAGAAAATTGTCACGGAGCTATTGTTTCCCTCTTGAAACCCCAGCTCTTCTGTGGTGATGGTTGCATTTGATAAATCTTTTGCATTCCCGCTGCTCCTCCCCTTCTCCCACCAAGGGTTGGTGTGGCAACAGGAAAACATTAGCCTGTGACTTGGGCCTGTTCTGATTGAAACGCCATTTGTAAAAAGGCCTGGAAAAGAGCAGGCTCGAGTTTAAAAGAGCCATGGCCCAGAGCTCCCGGCCCACCCACGTCACCCAGGTTGAGACTCTGGGACATTTGCTTGGGGAAATTTGGTCATTCCTCTGAGCTAGTAAGCCAGCTTCAGAATCAGGAATGCAAAACAGAAACAGAACAAAAAGAAAAAGGCAAAGGAAAAAAGAAGCATGCCACCAGAAATGGGGAAACTTAAATGACTTTGTTTAAATGTCGTGGTACTCTCAAAACCCTGTTCTCATATGTATGCAAGTTAATTAAATGGAAAAATGTCAAATTAGTTGCTTAAAATATTAATGGCAGGAATTATCCCAGATTCTAGAGCAGGGAGAGTAGAGGAAACTAACCTTTTAGGGCTTAACCCTTTGGTTGGTTGTTCTCTGGAAAAGCAGATATTTCTTTCATTTGTAAAAATGCCAGTTAGCGCTGAGGGGTTTTGTAGGTTTCAGGATGGGAGCTTGCCAGTGGGCTTTGCACTATGGGATTCTCCCAGTGGCACAGTACTCACTGGTGGTATTTATTCCCACAGTGTTGGTTTTGCACGGGGGATTTGAGGTCCCTGGAAAGGCCCCAAAATCATGCATATATCTCTTCTGGAGTCAGAGTAATTTGCTATTTGTCCTTTTGGTTTTTTTGAAGAGTATTTTGAAGAGTTCATTACAATGCAAAATTGGAAAGACTGCACAAAGCGAGTTGTCAACGTACTACTCATCAAACCTTTATTCAGTACCAATGGGATCCAAAGCCTGTGCTATTTGAGCAAAATGCCGAGAAAAGGGAGCATCACAGACTCAAGGGCATAGGATCTGGTAGGGAGAGGCTATAGAGCACCCTAATCTAGCCTCATATTAGCATGTGGGAAAGCCAAAGCCCCAGGAAAACAAGGAACATTCCCAAAGCCACACAGCTATTGAGTGGTGAAATCAGGCTCATTTATTGATGCAACACAGCTCCTGCCTACCCCTTGGAGGGACTTGTGTATATCCTAGGAGGCCAGGGCAAACAAACCCAGGGTAGTGCATGCCACAAGCCTAACACTGCAGAAGGAAGGGCAGGAGGTGGATAGCAGGATGATGGGTATCAGGGAGACCTTACCTCCATCAGCCAAAGAGAATCTACTGTCCACCATGGTAGCCAGCACTGTATAACACCTGGTTTCTCCCCATTCAGGCAAAAACAAGCAGGCAAGGAAGGCCACGTCATCTATTGAGAAGTTATGGCTAGTCACTGTGGCCATATGTTCAAACTGATCTCATGTAATTCAGTGATCAGTTCTACCCATTGCTTGTTCTGCAGGTATTGATAAACAGATATCCCATTGCCTACCATAGGGTTACAAATTCTTACAGTCAATTCAGCCATGTCCTTTGCTTGTGCCATCCAATCCACAGCATACCAAGTCACAGATCTTGCAGCCATTAAAGTTTACTGCTGGTTTGCTTGGAGGTCTTTCAATTCCCTCATCTGTAAAATGAGGATAACAGATTAGGAAAGTGGAAGATCTCCAAGCGAAGTAAGTGGCTGAACTGACTCTATAAGAATGGGATAGCTGTTTACCAATAACTGTAGAACGAGCAATAGAAAAGCTAAATAATAGGTGCAGAGCCCAATTTCGAAAAGTTGTATCCACAGAAGGAGGAAGGAGTTATACGGAGATGCTCTGTGGAAAAGAAATCCAAATAGTTTAGGGGGAACCCTGTGTATTTTAATCCTTTTTTGCATTGGTCAGTGTGGTGGGCTGAATCATTGCCCTCAAATATATCCACGTTTGAGTCCCTGGACCCAATGAATGTTACCTTACATGGCAAGAGGGACTTTGCAGATGTGATTAGTTACATCTCTAGAGATGGGAAGATTATCCTGGTATTCCAGGTGGACCCAACATAATCACATGGGTCTTTATAAGAGGGAGGCAGGAGGGTCAACGTGAGGAAAGATCATTTTAGAAGCAGAGATTAGAGGGATGTGCTTTGCAGTTCGAGGAGGGGGCCATGAGCCAAGGAATACAGGTGGCCACTAGAAACTGAAAGAAAGGCAAGGAGGTGGATTCTCCCATGAGCCTCCAGAAGGAATCAGCCCTGTCAATTTTTTGACTTTAGCACCCCAATGAGGCTGATTTTGGATTTCTGCTCTCCAGAATGGTAAGAGACTCAATGTGTACTGTTTTAAGCCACTCGGGTTGTGATAATGTGTTACAGCAGCAACAGGAAGCTAATATAGCCAGTCATTTCTAAGTAATGAAATACCTCAACTCTGCTTTTCATTCCTGAGCCTTGGGGTTGACTGGAGGAACTCTGCTTCAGATTATCGGTTGGTTTTAAGTCTCTCCACAGTGGCTGCCAGAGGTGTGCTCCACTCATGGCAATGGCCAAAACATGAGAAACAACCAGCAGACACTTCTTATGCCTGTCATCATTTCAGCTCTCAAACACCCCCTCCCACCCACCTTCTCTTTGCCAAAGTAAGTCATGTGGCCAAACTGAACTTCAGTGGAAACTGGAAATGTATACAGCCTAGTCTAGAGGGAGATACTGCAAAGTCACATAGCGAGGGGAAGAAAGTATGATTCTAATATTGGAGAAGGGCAGTAAAAAGTTGGAACAATAATCCAATCTGCCACGTTTTTCTGGAAGATTCATAATACGTATTAACACGTTAAGAACTCTGAGAAGTCCTGCAATAAATAAACCTGTCTAACTATTTAACACAGTGTTCCCAAAGCTTCTTTGAGTGTAGAATCCTACTGTCATCCTATAGAACTAATATTTTGAGAAATGTTCATGTAGGCAGTTCATCTCCGAAGTCTGAGGGAGGAGAGGGCAGTGGAACTTGACTGGGCCTTGAAGAATGGATTCAACTAAGCAGATTGGGACAGGGGGTTTACCAATGGCAGAGAGAAATGGAAATGTTTTTGTGTGGGCTAAAGGGATACTTTCTCCTGAGAATCTCATCAAATGTTTTATCCCCATATGAAAAAGAAGAACCTGTAATGATACTTGTGTTGCCTGAAAGAGGGAATACAACTGTCTTGGAGTCCAGTGTCCTTTCATCCAAGGATCTATTTGAAATGCCTCAGTCACAAAAGGTGGACACTCACTTCTAGGCCAAGGGTTGGTGCATCTCTGAACCCTCTTTGGCAAACTGGAATCTGAATTCTTTTGAAATCCAGGGATGCTGAAGGAGATTGGAAGGTGCAGTTATCAGAGGCAGGTACTGCCAGCTGGACTCCTGCAAACATGCATGCCTTGGGAGGCGCTGCTCCCCTAGAAACAGTGAGAGAGAAATGGGCCAAACATGTTTCCCACAGAAGTCTGGTCATCTCCAAGTTCACTAATAGAATTTCTCCTGGAACGGAGATGAGAAAGTTCCCCTTATTTTCACGAGGACCTAGACTAGGAACAGGCCGAGGAACAGGAAGCAAGTCCTCCAGGAAGGGTGCCTGTCAACCCCACTGGGGCCCGGCAGAGCAGCTAAGCAATGAAGGGAGGCTGTTGATAATTGCTGGGGGCCTCCTCCGCCCTGCAGAACAGAGATTTTCCTGCATCTTGCCTCCTCCCTCCACGGTGGGGCACTACTGTGTGGGGAGGCTGGCCACACTGCAGGATTGGTGACTTACTTGACACACGCAATTAGCCTATTTCCATGTAACACATTTTAACGGAGGTCATTAGAGCCTAATAAAAGGAGGCAATAGTGCCATAAATCCCAGGATCAATAGAAGGGAAAGCAGTGAGACTGGGAGCTGGCTTCCTCTGAAGGGCCCAGAAAGGCTTCAAGAATGAAATGCCCCTTGAAATGGAAGGACAAGGAGAAAGAATATTTACCAGCTCATGCACTCACTCCTTCAGCAAAAATATAGAGGGCATAGACCAGCCCCCAGGAGACAGACCAAAGGCGCAGACTAGTGCAAGAGAAAGGTGAAAGAACAAGAATGTCACCATTCAGAATAAAAGCTAGAGGGGCCCAGAAGAGGGAGTGACTTCCCAGAGGCAAAAGGTTGGAATGGCATTGAAGGATCAATAGGAGTTTTCTGGGTGGAGAATGCGGAGGAGGCAGAAGGATTCTAAGGGAAGGAAGAGTACACAGACAGCTCCGAGGCAGCAGGGGCCTGGTGAACCTTGGGGACAAAGAGTGCAAGAACAGCTAGAAGCGTAGACGCAGGGAGTGTAAGGGGGTGTGGCTGCAGAGGCATGTTGAGGCACAGAGGGGAAGAGACTTCTTTGCTAAGCTGGAGTTTGGATTCTTTTGAAATCCAGAGACACTGAAGGAGATTAGAGGGTGCAGTTATTAGAGGCAGGTACTGTTGCAGAGAAGATTGTGGATGAGGAAGCTCGTTGTCTTGGGTACCCATTCCGTACCCCTGGAGCTGACCTGGCACCCTGAAGAGCCTTGCGGGAGCCACAGGTCCTGCTCTCTCAGCCAACTTTGTACCTGAGCAGAAGTATACCTCAGCACAGTGATGGACACAGCATTGATTCATGGATTTGGAGGTAGGCCTGGGGGTTGTCGAGGAAGACAGTGGGTAAGGAACCTGTCCATACACCTGAAAGGAAGGGGCTTGATCAAGAGAAACCTGCAAAGATGTTTTGAGGGGCAGATGAGGTGTTCACACTCCAGGTTGTTCCAAAGATAAAAGATGTTATCAGTTCTTCACGAGGCTTTAGGCCAATGTGGGATGCATGCCCGTGGCTCATTAGCCCGGTGGTGAGAGCCCCATTTAACACAGTCAAGGCCACCAGCTCAGCCTGCTTTTCCAAGGACCAGGAACCCACGAGTCCTTGTGTTGTATCCAAGAGGAGAGGTAGATGCTTCACTTAGCTTTGCCATCAGCATTGACTTCACCTAGGGCTGCTTGCTCTCTCTCTAGATCTGTTTCTTTACAGTAACTCGATTTTCCTCAGTAACTCTCTCCTTCACCCAAACATCCAATCAGTCACAAAGTCCAGTTGATTTTCCCACCCAATGTATCTTTCCTTCCCTCTCACTTGGAAATTGCCAGAGCCCCCAACGAGGACTTCTCACTTCCAGTCTTGATTCCCTGCTACCTGTGGTCTATGTCAGGGGTCTGTCAAAGCCAGCTAGTAGATACTTAGGCTTTGGGAGTCACATGTGTCATTGTTGCATATTCTTCTTTGGTGGAAACAACCCAAATGTCTATCAGCTGATGAATGGATAAACGAAATGTGGTATGTCCATTCAGTGGAATATTACCCAGCCATGAAAAGCGATGAAGAGTTCTATTGTACATCATGGTGACTATAGTTGATAACAGTGTATTGCACACTTGAATATTGCTAAGAGAGTAGATTTTAAGTGTTTTCACCACAAAAACATAAGTGTGTGAGGTAATGTGTATGTTAATTAGCTTGATTTAGCCACTTCACAAGGTATATGACTTTCAAAACATAATGTTGCACACTAGAAAAATTGACAATTTTTACGTGTTAATTAAAAATAGTTAACAAAAGAAAAGGATGAGATTTGGATGCATGCTGCAACAGGGAGGAATCCTAGAAATGTGCTCAGCAAGGGGTGAGGTACAAAGGCCCACATATTGTATGATTTCATTTCTATGAAATGTCCAGAATAGTCAAATTCATAGAGATAAAAATTAGATAAGTGAGTGGCTGCTTAGGGCTGGGGTTGGAGTGGGCAGATAGGCAGGTGGTAGCTAAAAGGTATAGCATTTCTTTTCGAAGTAATGAAAATGTTCTAAAATTGACTGTGCTAGTGATTGTATAACTTTGAATATACCAGAAGCCATCAGATTGTATATTTTAAATATGCAAATTATATAATATGTGAATTTTATCTCAATAAAGCTGTAGTCAAAAAAAATAAAAAATAATGTTTTGTTCACAGGCCATATGAAAACAAGCCGTGGGCTGAATTTGCCCCACGGGGCCATGGTTTGGTGATCAGGGGTCTATGTTGCTGCCAACATGAGCTGTTTAAAATGCAGATCTGATACTGTCACTGCTCTGGCAGAAAATGACTCCCATTGCCCATTGGATAAAGGAATAACTCTTTGGCTGTCATTCAGGTTTTTCCACACTCCACCTCCAGCTTGTCTTTCTAGTCTCATGTCCTTCTGTCCTTCTCTGTACTACAACCACACTGATAAATACTCATACACTTATTTCCCTTTGATTTGCATCTGTTGTACCCTATGACTTCAGTATTTTGGAAAGTCTCAAATTTCTCATGTCTCAAATTCTCACTCAGTTGTCCCCTTCCTCCATGAAGACTTCCTCAGTCTCCCTGGGAAAATGGATTGATATTATAGGATGTGTTGTCTTGTATTATCTCTGTTTAAATGTATGCTCCCTTCCTAAGACTGCGAGCTCTTTGGCATCAGGGAAGCAGGGACTGTATCTTTTCTTCTTGGCCCAACCACTGCTTAGCACAGGTGCCTGGCACACAGTTGACACTCAATAACTGCTTTCTTGAACTGAATTGAAGCCTAAAGAGAAGCAGACTAGCTAAACTACATCACAGAAATTCAGCAACATTATATTGCTGAAAAGCCTCTTTGAGTCTCTCTAGTAATCCAAGCCCTTCCTTTTCTATGATGAAATCAAGGCCCAGAGAGGGGTACTTCCTTGCCCAGAGTCACCCAGCAATTAGGGGCCCAGGCATACCTAGAGCCTGCATCTCCACCTAGAGCTCCTGGGCTCCGTGTGCATACCTCCATGTCTTTCTGCAATCCCCTCCAAGATTAACACGCTGGGGAGCTGGGCCATTTGCCACAGCCAGGTTTTATAGCCATCTCCTTGGCCTGGTTAAGCCAAACCTCCCAATGGCCAGCCTCCTGGTTTGTCTCACCCCCGCCCACTCTGGACACTCTCAGGCTCCCGAGAAGGGGCCAACCACCTCAGGAGCAGCCTGAGATGCTGGCCAGAACCTCCGGGCATTCCTGGCTGAAGGAACAGACTGTGCAACATGGCTTCTGATGCAACTGGAGCAGGAGGCTGGACTCAGGCTCAGATTTGGATCCCATGGTTTGATTTATTGCATCGGGTATTTGTTCCACACATGTTTTTCCTATGCCTGGGGATACCCCAGGCTGATTGTGGTTTTCTCTTTCTTTCATCATGTGTATTTGTGTGTGTGTGCAGAGAAAGAAAGGGGAGGGGGAAGAAGAAGAGAGAGAGAAAAGAAGGAAGGGAGGGATGAAAGAGAGAGAGTTCTGATTTCTGACAGTTAGTTGCAGGATCAGGGTCCTTACAGGCTACTGAACAATTAAACAAGACTCTGGGATTTCACGAAGGTTTATTCCTTCCATACTGGCACACATATGGCCAGCTTCAACCTCCACAGCCCACCGCTGAGTCCCTACTATGTGCCAGGCACTTAATCCTTCTAAACCTCACAACACCTCCATGCAGTTGGAGGGACTGCCCTTGTTTTAAGGACAAGGGAACCAAGGTTTAGAGGGATTACATGATTTGCCTCAGGCCCCTGGTTAACAAGTGATGGAGCCTGGATCCAGATCCCAGTGTTTAACTATAGCATTTGTGGCTGCCACACAAACCCTTGTGCCCTCCCATCTTTAGTGAGAGCCTCCTTTGTACCAGGCACCAGGCTCTAGCAATGACTAACATGTGGTTTTCACCTTCTTAGAGCTTTGTTCATATTTGTGCAGTGCCATTTGCCTTGTGGACAGCTTTGCTAAAACTGATCAAACTCCAAGCTGTCTTCCAGGCCCACTCTTACGTTTTCTGTGGATTCGCTGACTTGAGCTTAGAGATCACATCAGCTGTTCCATGATCTCTTGTTTAGTGGAAGAAGAAACCAGGGTCCTGGGAGGTCAAGCAGCAAGCCCAAGGTCACCTAGCTAGTGGATAACTGAGCTGCAACTTGAATCCTTATCTCTTATCTCTCAATTCAAGCTCTTTTCATCCTCCTGGGCTGCCATCATGCTATAAGCTGTCTTTCTCCATGGAAACCTATGGAACCACATCTCATCATTTCAGCTGGAAGTAGCTTGGATGTAGGGAGTGGTCCTCCTCATCTCAGGTTGTGTTTGTATCTTTGTGATGCTCTCTTGCTTCCGGGGTGGAAATATCTCACCAGGCCAAGAGCCAGGAAATGCAGGTTCAGCTCATGAACCTCTTCCATGATGCTGGCTTTCAGGTATCTTGTGTCCTCGTCCAAGCCACTCCTGGCAGGGACACAGGGACAAACGTGGAAGGGGAGTTAGAAGTCACCCACCTTACAGGTGAGACCCTGAGGCCAGAACGGATAGAAGTGACTAAGCCAAGCATAGGTAGCAGGGTGTAGCTATAGTTTTGAGGGTCCTCCTGCCTTTTCCTGTGTGTCAGAAAGCAGAAGAAAGAGAACATGGATCCTCATGAAACAGGGAGGCAGAGGCCAGCTCATTTGAGGAAGCACATCCACTAATGCTCAGTGTTGTCTGAATTAGGAGAAGATTGCCTTGAGAGTAGTGAGCTCCTGTGGTAGGAGACAGCCAAATAAAGGCTGCCTGAGCTCCCCAAGGCGGGGTGGGGCAAAGATCAGATTGAAGGGGCTCAATGGCTTCAGTGCCTAACCCAAAGAGCTTATGACCTCAGGATCTAAGACTCCTGGCTTCCCATCTGGGAGAGTGGGAGAGCAGGAAAGGAGGGGGGTGGTGGGGCAGGGGAGTGGCTTTCACTGATAGAAAAGACCAAAAGAGCTCTTATTACTGGCCATCAGCCAAAGGTTTTGTGGGATGTTGCCTGAAACGTAGGTCTGGGCCCTCAGAGGGGCTGTCTAACTAGATGAAAGGCGACAGCACTTAGAGGATGGTACGGAACCTCCTCCTGGGGAAACGAGCCCAGGAAATGGGTGGGGATTGTCCCAGACACTTAGCTGGAATTGATGGGGCAGATGAAAGCTCAGGAAATGGCCCATCACTCAGTTCTGGGCGGAAACCTGGACATCTTCACGGACCAGGGGCCGTAGACCTCCTCATCCTGGGGACCTTGGAGGGTGGGACCCAGGACGGTGGGACCCAGGGAGGTCTCTTTTACTATGTGAAGCAGATCTGGCCCTTCCTCTCAATAGCTGTGTCTGTGGACAAGTTACTTGGCACTCTGGGTAGGTTTTTGCATCCTGAGTGGGTTTTTGCATCGGCCTACTGAGGATACTGACTCCTCCCTCCTGGGCTTGTAAGTACTCCGTGAGAGCAGGTATGTGATGTTCCTAATACAAAGCAGGGAGAGGAAGTGGTTTCGATACCACATCTTGATTCACTGAGTGGAGTAGTTACTCTTCAAAGTTTCCTCCTCAGCTTGGGACCAGCTCATGAATGTGGTTTCCTCTTTTTGTGTGTCTATGTGTGTGTGCATGCATGCGTGTGTACATGCATGTGTGTGTACATGTGTGCACGTGGCAGTTCCCTGCCTTTCATTGACCCTGAGGTTCATATCCACTTTGAGGAGCCCAAAGCTCTCTCTCAGACCTGTGCTGTGTGCTGAGATGTTCTAGGGCCCAGCCAGACACCAGTATACCTGGACAGACCACAGTGGGTGCTGATGGGTGCATCTCTCATGCTGGTGAGGATGGGGTGGGGGTAGTGCCCCTGGAAAATCAAATAGTGATGCAAATTACAGAAAATAAAACAAAATCAAGTAATTAGAATTCTCTTCATTTTAATTTTATCTCCCACAGATTGTCTGAAGCTTTTGATGTCTGATGTTGCCTCTATATGAGAACACAGGATAGGTCTGGGTTGGACAGCAGTGAACCAGCTGGTCAGTTACTTTCTTTAACTGTCTCTAGGTCTTCTCAGAGCGCTCCTTCTCTTCCAGATTGGCTGCTGCCAGAAAAACTTGAGAATCACTGAGAGCCACTGTTCCAGAGAAAGATTACTCTTCAGGTGCAGAGAAACCTGGGATCCGGGTGTGGCTCTCTACTAACCCACCTTTGACCAGCAGCCTCATCTCACTGGGCCTCAGTTTCCCAGTTATGTTTGGGGTACAACCATGCCTGCCCCCATCCTACCTGACAGGGTTGATACAGGCTCAAGAGTACGATGGGCGTGGAAGAGCTTCCTGAAATGCCAGCTCGATGTGTTCCAGTAGGTTTTGCATGAGTGAATTCTACAATGGTAGGGCACACACTCCGTGCAAGTCTTATGCTAGGCTTAGGGACCCAGAGATAAGCGGGACCTAACCTCTGTCTCCAGGAGCTCGCAGTCTGTTCTTTTTTCTGGAAGCTGACTTCCATTCTGTGTGGCTTTTGTGCCCAGTCAGCATACATCGCGCTCACCAGTGAAGTTCTGGTGGTGGCGTTCTCACCACACTCTCCTCCCTTCCTCTCCTCATGCTCTCCCCCTCTCCCTGCCCTCAAGTTGCCTCTGTAGGAACATGAGTGGGACAGGCTTCCAGACGCCATCTTATCCAGATGGCAGTGGAGACCATTGAGGCTCAGAGGAGTGAATGACTGACCAAGGCCAGTTCTCCTGCCTGTTTGACTGGTTTTTTAAAACACCTTACCAAGAGTTAATGTACACTGATTATTAATATGTGGGACATGTAGTTTAAAGATTTCATACTGAATAAATGATATTTATTAAGTCAAAAAAGAAAAAAATGAGGTGTTTTGGCTACATTACTTGAAATACAAACATTCAGGTTTCATCACTGAAAAAAATAGTCTCAATTGTGTTTCTTCATGGAGAACTTCAACTGAACCTGGAATTTCCTCACATCTTCTTTTTTTTTTTTTGAGACGGAGTCTCGCTTTGTCGCCCAGGCTGGAGTGCAGTGGCCGCCGGATCTCAGCTCACTGCAAGCTCCGCCTCCCGGGTTCAGGCCATTCTCCTGCCTCAGCCTCTCAAGTAGCTGGGACTACAGGCTCCCACCACCTCGCCCGGCTAGTTTTTTGTATTTTTTTTTTTAGTAGAGACGGGGTTTCACCGTGTTAGCCAGGATGGTCTCAATCTCCTGACCTCGTGATCCGCCCGTCTCGGCCTCCCAAAGTGCTGGGATTACAGGCTTGAGCCACCACGCCCGGCCACCTCACATCTTCTTTAGAAAAAAAACACAACAAAACAAAAACCCAGGAAGAAATTGACTAAAAGCTTTTTGGCCGCCAAGACAGCAGGGACGGTACAGCAGGGTGCTGAAGTGCACAATGACTAGCAGCAGGTCACACAGACTTGGCTCACTTTGTGCAGGTCACCAACTTGCTAACTTGTGATTCTGTAAAAGGGGGAATCTGCAGCCTGCGGGAAGCCAGAGGGTATGTGCAATGCACCATGTCATATGCATGCACACACAATACTGTATGTGCACATGTTTATGTCACATGCACACAGGTACAGGGCCGCTGTTCCCAGAGCAGAATCAGGAAAGATACCTGATCCGGTGCCCACCACAGCTATTTCTGAACCATATAGATATTGTTCCATGAAAACACATGGAGGAGTCTTTTCTAACAGCTGAGACCCATTTTTAGGATGATGATGATGGTGATTTTGTTTACCATTCACTGAGAGTCTGATACGTGACGCTGGAGATCAGAGCTGGCACTGTCAAGTGGGAGAGACAGATTATAAACATAATAAACGGAGGATTCTGGTTCAAGATGACTGACTAGAGACCTCAGACACCCACCCATTCCAGAATGAATAACCCAAATTATGAGGAGACACTCACGCTGGGGACCCAGAGGGGCCCTGCCCTCCCTGAGCCTCCAGGCTGGGAGGCAGAGACAGGTCTCCCCTTCTAGGATAGTGATAATGGCAAATGTTTCCATCCCCTTTGCCCTGTGCCAGCATATTTCCATGTACCTGTGGCAGTGCAGCAGCTGCAGAATTCATTTATCTCCCAGCAATTGCAAAGCAGGGTCCAGACAAGCACAGCGCTTGAGTGGCCCAGAGCAGTCTCTGTGTTGCTCAGGGACTCTGGCTGGGAGGAGCAGCTGGCCTGGCCCTGGAATTTCCCCACTTGCTGGGGCTCAGCAGTGGTCTTGGAGGGCCCTTCCCACGCCCTCAGGAACCAGCACCTGGAGAGTGACTCCTTGTTGTCCTCAGCCAACGCAGGCCAGAGCAGGATCAACTTGCCTGGGGCCTTCCTGCCCTTTGCTAAGGGAATTGCTGGTCCTGGTCCCTGGTTTTCCTCAAACACTCTCTCCTTGAGTTCTTCCACAGAGGGCACTCGCTGGAGACCTGTGGGCCTTATGTGGGCTGTGGGCAAGTTTTATTTGACCAGAATTTTTTTTCAATAATTTCAGTAGCTGCCAGTATTGAAATGTTGGGTGTTTTCACATTAAAAGCAAACAAACAATAAAATCCTGGCCTTTCTTGGAAACTTGGGAAAGCTGACCACGAGAGGCAGGGCTCCCGCACCAGCACGTCTCTGGAATGGTCGGTGGAGGCCTTGCTGCCCTTTAGCTGAGGGCACGTTTGCCGCGGGCCCTGCCCAGCCAGCCTCACATGTTTCATTACTTGCTTGGCCCTGTGACATTTGTGTGTGTGACCCATGCCCAACTCTGTCTTTATAGGTGGGAAAACTGAGGAGCGGTTTAAAAGTTATGAAAATTGGAGCGCTAAGAGCCTCCGTCTTTTTCCTTTTCAAGCAGCTCCAGGCCCTGTTGGTCAAAAACAATTGGATCCACAGGAGATGCTGGACCCCACCACATACCCACCCTGGGATGCACCCTACCCCCTCAACGATGGCATGTCCTCAAATTAAAGATTCCAGGCAGACTGGGGCTTATTTTCCACCCAGTGTCTGGGGCATATTTTCTCCTTCAAGTCATTACAAGTTCTACATCTCTAGCAGCTCAGGGTCTTGAAGGCAAAGCCTGCTTTTCCCGGCAGCCCCAGAGTGCTAAGACACGAGATTTCCTCTGTTCGGTTTCCATATGCCCCACTCTAGCCTTTGGTCTGCGTGCAGCTTGTCAACATTAAATAACCACCTCTTGCAGTTCTCTCATAACAATTCCTTAGATCTTGGAAGCCTGGCTGTGGAGCTCTGCATATGTATAGATCTAATTTTCACACAACAGGCTGCTTAGCAGATGGGGACCCAGACCAGCCTCCAACGTTTAGCTGAGAGTTAAGACATGGGAAACTAGGTGGCTTTTAACCAGCCCGTAATGCTGCCAGCACTCAACCTTAGAGAATTTTCATAGAGGGGAAAGAAACTCAACCCCCACCCCCAACAACAACAACAACAAAAAACCCCAACAACAACAGACACACACACACTCACACACACATACACACACACGACCAACAAAACCACAATTTTCCTTGCTCCCCCAAACCAGATGGCAGATGGTATGGAACCAATAAAACACAGATTCAAACATTTGTTTATTTAACATTGAATGTAATATGGCTTTGTGGTCCCTTGCAAGGAAACACCAACCTTCCAACCAAAGAAATGACAGATTTCAGTCAAACCTCAGGGCAGCATTTGGAGGAGCTACCCCTCGGGAGGCCCATGCAAAGAGGGGCCAGGGAGAATTAAGCACTGGACTGGAAGCCTCTTGGCCTGGTTTCCTCTCTGGCTGAAAAGCTAGGAGGTCTTTGGAAGTGCTGACTGACACTCCATTTCTGTTGCTTGCCTTTTGTTGATGTTCAGTTCCAAAGGCAGCCAGCCACATGAAGAATGTTTCTGCCTCCTTTCTGAAACAGCTGTGGAAGATGTGGCTCTGGAATGCCAATGCAAAAGAGCATGAGAAAAAGGCTTGAGCAGTTGAGAAAAGGCTCTTTCTTGTCGCCTTGGGTCTGTAATGTCAGAGAACGTGACTTTGCGATGCAATGTGGTTCCCCTTTTGCTTTGGCTTCCAAGACACGCCGAGCTAAATTATATGCTCGGTTGAAATAACTATCTCTATTAGTTAAGATGCTTTTGGTTACAAGTGGCAGGAACCCAGTCCAAATTATTTTTTTAAAGAAGATAACTGATCAGGTCAAGTAAGTGCAGATGGCTCCAGATATGGCTGGTTTCGCCCTGGATTCAATGTTACCAGGGCTTCGCTTTCTAGATCTCAGACACACTGTCTCCACATGGCAGCCATAGTAGCCCCAAATCACCCCAAATTCACATCTGGGAAGATGTGAGTAGCCCCAGGAGAAGAACAAGTCTCTTCCACCAGCTCTGCTGGCAAAGTCGTGTTGGAGGAACCTGACTGGTCCTGCTTGGAGCATATGCCCACCCTCAAGCCAATCACAGTGACTGAGACTTAGTGTACTCAGACTGGCCAAACCTGGGCCGTGTGACTATCCCCATAGGTGCAAAGAGGGGCAAGACTAACTTGACCCTGAACACGTAGAATATATTTCTTACAGAGAATATGAGGAGGGGGAAGGAGAACTATGCAAATAAATGAGCCTGGGATTCTGGCATAGCTTTTCCTTCTCCTGCCCTAATTCATGTGTGTCTTTCAAAATGATTTTTAAACATGTGTTTTTCATGTAAGCAATTCCAAAAGTTATTAAAAATAAAAGTAATCCATGATGAATGAATGAATTAATGAATAAACAAGTGAAAGATTGAGTAGTCTCTAGAATACGCTGCTTAGGGTAGATTGGTAAAACTGTACAATCATTACCCAGATTGCCAGAGCCAGAGGGAGCTGTAGAGCTCTACCTGTTCATAATAGTTGGGTTATAGATGAGATCATGGAGGCCCAGAGCGGAGGTGCCTCACCCAAAACCTAGTAGCAAATCATCTGCACAGCCTGGAACCCAGAGCCCTGATATCAGGCCTGGGGCTCTTCCTGTCCCATGTCTGTCTCTTGCCTCTCATCTTCCTAAGTTCTTCTCCCTGGGCTGGCTTCCACTTTCATTCTCCAGGCCCTTATTCTGGAGTCTTGCTATGAGTTGCCTGGCAAAAATTTCTTGCTAATATATTAACTTGTAAGAGTGAAACTGAATTTCCCAGGGCTGTTTAGGTCTTCTAGATCCCCCAAAATGCATTTTTAACAATAATCTCTGTATTGGTTTGTTAATTGTTAAGTAACAAATTACCACAAAGGTAGCAACTTAAAATAGCACACACAAATATCTTCTCTCAGTTTTCATGTGTTGGGTTACCAGGGATAGCTTAGCTGAATTATCTGTACAGAGTCTCACAAAGCTGCAATCAAAGTGTTGACTGGTATGCATTCTCATCAGGAGGCTCAACAGGGGAATTCCACTTCCAAGCTCACTCAGGTTGTTGGTTGAATTCATTTCATTTCCTTGTGGCTGCATGACTGAGGGCCCCAGCTTTTGCTGGCTATGGGCCGGAGGCTGTCTTCAGGTCAGCGTCACAATTCTTTGCCACATGAGATTCCTCAACATGATTGCTTACCTCCTCAAGCGAGCAAGGAGAATCTCTCAACTCTGTCACCATGGAGTTTTATATAAAGTGACATAATCATGAGATTGACATCCTATTACCTTGCCTGAATCATGAGAGTAGCATCCATCAACCTTTACCATATTCTGTTGGTTAAAAGCAAGTCACAGATTCTGCCAGGGGTGAGAATTATTAGGGTGAACTTAGGGTCTCCCTCCACAGTCTCAGGTCTTGGTGACTCACCTGTAATGTACCCATAATTCTATAACAGGAAGCCCCTACTCTGTGCCAGGCAGCACACTGGTCTTTACACATGACTGAGTGGAAGTGATGGCTTTATAGACAGATAATGGCCAGACCCTAAGGTCAAGGCTGAAGGCTATGAGTTTGAAGGGTTTGTGCATCACAGAAGATACAGCCTCTTCTTACACTGGGAAGGCAGGGAGTTAACACTGGCACAGCCCTGATGTGTGAAGAGGAATTGACAGGAAGACAAAAAGGATGCAGAAAAAGTTATGATGTGGAGGCAAAAGAGTGAGATGAGTCTGGGGAGCCGCAAGTAATCCAGTTTGATTGATGTTAAAAGCCCTCGGGTCATGGGGCAAAGCCAGATCACTGAGGGACCTAGAAGCCAGGTTTAGAAGTGTGTCTTCCTGCTTGACCTGAGAGGGCCACCGTGAGGTTATAATAGGGGAATTTGGGAAGTGGCATGATGAGCTTGGGCTCCAGGGAGTGAGAAGCTCCAAGGAGGACCCTGAACAAGGCAGCACCTATGGGAATGAGAATAGCCTGGCTTCTCTGTGCTAACGAGAAGTCCACTCTCCCCCTAAAATATCCCAGGGAAGGCAGGCCTTCTAAGAGCAGTTTCAGGCAGCTGAGCTGTCAGAATGATGAGTTCTGCAGACCAGGAGCTGAATGAAAGAAGAAAAATGTACCAACAAGCCCCGTTTCACTGCCCTTGACCTTGCAGTAGAGCTCTAAGTGCAAAATCTGTCATCTATTAATCTGTTAGAAGTTGACAAAAGGGACTTTGATCAGGGGTTGTTTTTTTCTCCCCTTCTTAAGTTTCCTGATGACACATAATAGCCCATTTCAGCCGTAGGCCCGGAAGCACGGCCATCATTCTTTTGCTCACTTCAACCCCAGTGGCCTCCTCCCCTCTGTGGCTTTCCCCCATCCCCTGCCCTGATATTAATTGGCCTGTAAGTGGTTACATGTGTTTCTTTTTATGTGTCAGTTGGAACCCGTTATTTGAGCTTGACAGGTATTTGGGAACACAGAAGGGATTCTCTGGGCCAGAGTTGGAAAATGGAACCATCTAGAACATGTCACATTTGCTTCTACCTCCTGTTTTTTCTCTTCCTCTATGCCTTGAGGTCTTGATACCTCCCACCCTTACCCTCACTTTTATTCCATCTCCACTCCTCTGAGTTAGGTCTACCCTAACTTTGCAGACCATGGACCTTCACAGCCAGGAGAGACCTCAGAGACCCTACAAACTTTTCTTCTGAAATCTATAGCTTCTTATTTTAAAGTTAGAGAAATTGAAGCCTAAGAGAGGAAAGCAATTTTTTTTTTTAATGAAAATAACATCTGTTGCAGGTCTCTTAGGTACAGGTTTCTTACATGTGTTCTCTCATTGTATCCTCAAAATAACTGAGTTAGGAATCACATTGCCATTTTTCAGATGGTGAAACGGAGACTCCTGGAGGCAAAGCAGAAAGGATGCTTGGGCCAGATTGCCTAGGATTATATCCCATCTCCAGCACTTACCAGTTGTGTGATCTTGGGCAAGTGGTTTATTTTCTCTGTGCTTCAAGTTGCCAGGCAGTAATGGGGCTAGTAAAAGTGGCTACTTCAAAATGTTATTATGAAGATTAAATTAAATGATTTTTAGGTGCCTAGAACAGTGTCTGGTACACAGAAAGCACTTGTTAAATGTTAGCTGCTGCTGCTCTGAGAGGCAGTGCAGTGCAGCACAGTGGTTTCGCACATTGCTTCTGGAATGAGATGTTCTTGGTTTGAATCTCAGCAATACCAGTTACTAGTTATATGAACTTGGGTAAATTACTTATGTTCTCAGTGCCTAGTCTCATCTACAAAATGGGGGTATTCCTGATGATTGAGTGTTCCTCAGTGAAATGGTTAGTTTCCCATGTTATTACCTTGCAGTGAGTTCTGTCAACTGACAAGCCCTATTCAACTCTATGGAGCTTTTCATCAGATCTTTAGTGACTCATTTTAAATGTGAGTAGACTTTGAATATTACAAGTTACATCATCACAGAGATGAGAAGATATTGCATCTAAGAAAATAAAAATGAATGTAAAAAGAAAGAGTGGGGATCAAGTGAGAATAATACAGATTTCTTGAAAATTAAAATTAATAGACAAAAAAAACCCTTAAAAATAACACATTTCATAGATGAGAAGAATGCTTAGAAAGTAAAACAAAAAGATAAACAGATCGGAAATAGGAAAGAAAGATAAGAAAATTGGAGGATCTATCAAGGATATCCAGCATCCAAATAGTTAAACATTCCAAAAAGAGAAAAATGGAGAAAACAAGGGGAAGGCAATATTCAAGGAAAAATACCAAAATAAAATTCCCAGAACTGAAGCTATGAGTTTACTTATCTGAATCCACCACATGCTAAACACAGTAAATGACAAAAAGATCCACATCGAGGCAAATTATTAGGAAATTTCAGAATACCATAAATCAAGAAAAAATATCAAAAGCTTCCAGAAAAGAAAAATGAAAAGCAAATAAAAACAAAAACATGTATAAAAGATCGGGGTACAGGATGGCATTGGATTCCTCAACAGTATCTCAGGAGGCTGATTGAAGCTGTAGAATTCTATACCCAGCTAAACTATTAATCGAGCGTGAGCTTCTCAGCAGCAACACTGAAAACTCTAAGCAAAGAAGCAGTATCTTTAAAATGCTGAAGAAAAGTGGTTTTTGAAATGGAGTTTATGCCCAGCCAAATGGCAACCCAGAAGGGCTCTAAAGAATTTTTTAAATGACAGTCCCCCCCACATTTTCCTTCCATTCTCCTTGTCTCAGTATGCTGCTGGAGGGACTGTTCTGCTAAAATGAGGGGGTCAACCAAGAAAGAGGAAGACATAGAATCTGCAAAGCAGATGACCTGGTGGAGGAAAAACTGAAGGGATATTAGATTGTGTGGAGAGATGCTAGGTTTGAAGCAGGACCCAGGCATAGAGCACCATCTCTTCCTGCCATCAAGGCCCCACTGTACTGTGGCTGGTGCTATGGATCCCCTGAAAGCAGACTGACTCTCATTCCAGCCCTATCTCTCTTCCCCAGCTGCCTCACCCACTGCAGCTCCAGGGCCAGTCTCCTTGCACAACCTCCACAGGGCACATGGAGACTTCTGCAGTCCTCCATGCATCATAGGAATTGAGGAAGACTCTGACATTCTGTCATCTGCTGTGTTGGTTTGAATGGCCCACCCCAGTTGCCTCATTTTTAAAAAGGATAATAATAGCACTAACGTCACAAGGCCAATGTGAGAGTTTATATTTGCAAAGCACTTAGAATGACATCTGTCACATAGTAATGCAATATTGGTATTTGTTAAATAAAATATATTATGTAATGATGTGAAGGTGAAATAGTAGTAGGGTAGAAATGTGTCACTTTAAACTTTAAAACCTATGGCAAGTTCATCATCTCCCACTGGTCATGTACACCTAGACACTCCCAAATGTACCTTCCTAAAAGCACTTCAACTTGTGATGCCAGTGCAAGTCTGGCCACACTGATTACTGCTGAACATAGGTTAGTGACTCCTCCTTGCTCTGTGGAAGAGGTCAGAGTTCTATGTTCAGGCCACTAGGATCTGCTCTGCTGTCCTCTCCAGGGTCACCTTGAATCAACCCTTCTTTCCCACTTGTCCTCCAGTTCTGGAGACTTTTTTCAGCATCCTCTCATAAACTGTGCTCCCTCCTGCTTCAGGACCTTCACCCAAGCTATTCCTTGTGCCTGGGTGGCTCCTCCTGCCACTATCTTCTCCTTCTTTTCGCTGGCTCCTACTTACCCCTTGAATCTTGTCTAGGTTATTATTTTTTGCAAAGAAGTCTTCCCCAGACCCAAAAGAGATGATAAATCCCGTGATGCATTCCCATAGCCCATGTTATGTTTAATTCTTACATTCAGCACAACTTGCAATTATTTGGGTTATCCATCCATTCATCTGTCCATCCATCCATCCAACACATGCTTATTGAATGTCTATTATATGCCCGGTACTTTTCCTGGCCTTAACCATATAGCAGTGAACCAAACAGACAGAACCCCCTTGCCCTGGTCTCTAGCAGTTATTCGATGTATTTGTGTTACAAAGCAATCTCAAAACAGATATACCCAATCTGGGGCCCAGATCTATCACTTCTGTTTCATAAACAATGGAATTTCTTTTCTCCTGTCCACTCCGTGCTGAGCTCCTGTAGTACAGACACAAAAGAGATAATTACCACTCGTTTGTCTTTGAGAAAGTCACTTAATGCCTCTGATCCTAATTTCCTATATGAAAATTTTCTCTGCCTCCTTTGAGGGGCCATGAGGATTAAATTACTGGACAGTTCTCTCTGTTCATGTAAAAGGGCTGTGGCGTATGCAATTGAACAGCAGAAGCCTCTTAAACAACCTGCGATCAACCATCAAAAACACAAGGGCAAGACTCCTAAGCAGTTCTTTGCTTACCACTATATTCCTGGTGTCTAACATGTACCTGGAGGAAAGTAGTCTTTAATGTATTATTTGTTAAGAAATAAGCAAACAAAATGCTGCTACCTTCCCTAGAAAGATGATGGATTGAAGGCACAGTCCTACTCCTATGAAACTCATGAAGATCTCCTCGAGCAATGGCAGGAAACAGAGCTGCTGACTAGCAGTTTCGCAGGAGGTTAAAAGGAGAGAAGCCCCACCCAGGCGGAAGGTCGCTGCGGTTTCTTTGGTGAATGATCTGAATGATCGTCCCCCAGCTCTCCCATTTAGACCCTAGTTAATCTGGCTACCCTTGTAACCAGGCCAGCCCTCTAGAGTAACAGAGCCTGAAGTGAGGAGGTGGGAGGAACATTCATGAGTGGGTAACCCTGTGACTAATCCAAAGAAACAGTTTCAAGCCTGGTGGTTCACCCCAGCCTTGTTTGTGTCTAATTTCCCCAGGGGCAAATCAGCCCCTTCATTTCACTCTGAGGTTTAGGGTTTCCCCTAGAGCTCTTGGTGAGACTCAGCCAGGATGTTTTGCATAAGTGTGGGAAGTCTTGGAGGTGGAAGTAGGAAATGGGGTGGAGAGTAAAGGTGAGACTGGATGGGGGACACTCTGTCCACCCCCGCTTCTGAAAAATTTTGGCATAATTCAAATGCACTCAATTGCTTCTTCCCAGGCTATTTTGCAGAAAATTAACACCAAAGGAGACAGAAGAATTGAGCTTTTTAAAACAAGGTTTTTTTTTTTTTTTTTTAAATTTATTTATTTTTTCCAGGAGAAAGGTAGGGAGAAAAATGAGAGCTAGGAAGCACATGGCCCTAAACAGGTGAGAAGTAATAGTCCCATCTTTTATATCTGGACCAGCCATAATTCTTGACATACAGTGCGCATTTCACAAATGTTTACAAGTGAGTTGAAAGAACATGGGCTCTCAAAGTCGATCCACCTGGTTTGGGGCCTGGCTCTATCACTTGTTTCATAAACAGTGGGCTTTTTTTCCACGTGTCCACTCTGTGCTGGGCTCCTGCAGTGCAGACACAAAGGAGGTAATTACTGCACATTTGTCTTTGAGAAAGTCACTTAAGGCCTCTGATTCTCATTTTTCCTATATGAAAATCTTCTCTGCCTCCCTTAGAGGGCCATGAGGATTGCACTGAACAGTGTTCTGTCTGTGACAAAGGACTGTGGCAAATGCGTGCAGTTAAACAGCAGAAGCCCTCTTCACCTTCAATCCACCAGCTTGCTAGATTAATGGAGGATCTCCACACTACTCAGCAAGCACTGTGCCCGTGCCTGGGATACACTAAACCCTTGAAGCTAGCAGCTCCAACTGAAGCTTCTCTCCAGTGTTCCCGGCACATAGGTTTCCATCGGTTGAGCTGTGTGTGCTTACCAAGGGCTATTTGTATTTCTTCTCAACCTGTACCTGTTACTCTGATTAAATAATGCAATCCGTCATTTCATAATGCAATAAAATATGAGTGCAAAAACATAGAATTGTTTCTTTGCAAGCTAAAGCGAGTGCTTTGGAGAGAATTGATGCATGCTATAACTGAACAACCTCCTGGCGAATTCTGTGTAAGTGCAGTAACTATAAAGGTTAGAGAGAAAAACAAGAAAATAGAGTCTTTGGCATTCAGTTTTATATTCCCTTCCACTTTAAAGAAACAGAGACTACATATTGTTGGTGTTACCTTGTGGGCGTGATTTATCTGGGAAAGAATTCCAAACAGCCAACCCAAAGAATCCCCCATTTTCTATGACTATCTTGGGGAAGTGGGCGTGACAAAGCTGAATCTCATCAGATTCCAGAGGGGGTGTTTGGTGGCTTTAATGCTTCTCAGTAAAGTGGATGGGAGAGTGTCAGGCCTGACTCAAGCCACAGAGGGTTCTGAGAACCTCAGAGCTGGGAAGGGCTTCATGTTCACTGGGTCCAGGCATCCCCTGGGGCGGGCACCTCCACCGCAGTCCCACTGCCAGGTGGCTGCCCAGGCTCCCGACTGATGCCCCAGTGACTCAACACCACTGAGACCAGAGCCTGGTTCGGTTTGAGTCGTATTCTGGTAAGCGTGCCTGACTCACTCTCCTCTCCCTTCTCTGTACTCCTTAATGTACCCTCCTTCACCCCCAGGTGAAAAAGCTCCCTTAACTTTGTCACAGCAGGTCCAGAAAGAAGCTAACACTGTAATATGAATTTGCCTAATATATTCTCAAGGTCCCTATTTTCCCAGCAGGACAGGGCCTGTTTATCCTTTCAGACAATTCTTCATTCATTCCTGGGGCCTTCTTATCTTTCCTAGCCCCAAGATCCAGGTCCTTCGTCCAAAAGACCTACCCTAAGCCCCATTTCTGCACATTTCCAGCAAGCTTCTGCCTGATCTCTGCCTCAAGTTGATAGGACAAAATACTGTGCCTTGCATCAAAAAAACTTCTAATTCTAGCACCTTTTTTTTTTTTTTTAACCAAGACGGACTTTCGCTCTTGTTGCCCAGGTTGGAGTGCAACGGTGTGATCTCGGCTCACTGTAACCTCCGCCTCCCGGGTTCAAGTGATTCTCCTGCCTCAGCCTCCCAAGTAGCTGGGATTATAGGCACCCACCACCACGCCTGGCTAATTTTTGTATTTTTAGTAGAGCTGTGGTTTCACCATTTTGGTCAGGCTGGTCTCAGCCTCCTGACCTCAGGTAATCTGCCTGCCTTGGCCTCCCCAAGTGCTGAGATCACAGGCGTGAGCCACTGTGCCTGGCCTAATTCTAGCACTTTCTAACTATTAGACCTTGGATTACATAATTAATGTTTCTAAAAGTTGTGATTTTTCTCATTTGCATAATGGAAATTGAAATCGCTCATTGTGATGGTTCTTCATTCAACAGTTTTTAAAGTCCTTACAGTGTGCTCAAGCACTCTGCTGCTGTGATACTGTGTATACATGACTGGGAAAGCCAGAGACTGTCTGATACAGCCACAGGAATGAAGCTTTGCTGGTTGGTAGATGGGATAATGCAGGGGTTAGCAAAGTTTTTCTGTAAAGTGCCAGATAGTAAATATTTTAGGCTTTATTCTGCCATAGTAGTGCAAAAGCAGCCATAAACAATATATAAACAAATGGGCGTGGCTGTGTGCCAATAAAACTTCACAAAAACAAGCAGCAGGCTTTGGCTTGTAGGAAATAGTCTGCCTACTGCTGGGCTAAAGGTTAATGTCTGTGGATTGAGGGTCAGTTCCAGATTACTCCAAGAAGGTGGCTTCAGATGATGAACGTGTGGACTTAGCCTGGCATGCTGGGAGTTCTTCAGGCGGGCCTCCAAATACATCGTTCCTTTTGCTTATGCAGAGCTGGATTGGTTAGATCTCAAGCTGGCTTAATTAACTTCCCAAGCCTGCTTCCTTAATGGCAAAGTACGAATTCAATAGCATTCAGTGGCCCCTTATAACAGACACAGTAAGTATGACAAAGATACGATCCAGCCTACACTACTGGGATGACAGCGAAAAGTCACTTCTCTCCAACAGGGTTTAACTAGTGGTTTCCCAAACTTGAACACTCGTCGAATCACTCAGGATGCTTGTTAAAAATACAGATTCCTGGACCCCTCCTTTAAAATGATTATTTCAAGCTATAGAGATGACTTGGGGACTCTGGACTATTAGCGTGTGGCCCAGATGATTTTGAAGGAGGGAAACTCAGAGTTAGGCCCCTTCTAGCTCTGACACACAGTGATTATCAAAAGAGTAAAGGAAGACTGTCTGCCCTTGCTGGGCTGTGGTGGGACAGAGAATGGTGGTGGTGGGGATCGTTATCTTGTCTGCAAGGACGTGGCAGGATGTGGTTGACCTGAACTTCCTGTGAATCAAGGAACCAGAGAACAGGGGGAGAGATTCACAGCCCGGCAGTAGGCTTGGCCCACATGCCTAGAGTGTGCTCAGTGGGTATTGGGAAATGAGAGCCTGGCCCCACCTCTTCTCCATGACCTTGGGCAGGTCACTTCACCTCTCAGAGTGTCAGTTTCCTCATGGATACAATGGAGGGGATGATGGGCCATTTTCAAGGACACCATGAAGAATAAATGAGGTATCATTTATAAAACCTCTGTCTCCTCGATTAGTGGTAGAAAATTCCCTTTCAGTGGAATAAGTGCCCACCTCAAAACATCCAAGGGCCAAGAGTTAGGAGACCTCCTTCATGGGCGGGGTTTTACCAATGACCCAGTGCTCCATCTTGGAGTAAGTGAGATCATGTTGTTGGGCCTCACTTGGCTTAACTGGAGAATGGGATGTTATGCACCTGCAGTTCCCTGTTTCCTTTGCCAGGATTCTCTTGAAGGTTGGATGAAACTATGGAATGAGAAGTGTCCTGGTGCTGTCGGGGGATATGGCAAAAAAAAAAAAGTCCAAGACCATTCTTGTCAGGTGCAGGGAGAGATGTTGCTGACTTTAATAATGTACTTCTTTCCATTTGTTATTTTTATAACAAAGGAAGAGGCCAGGCGTGGTGGCTCACTCCTGTAATCCCAGCACTTTGGGAGGTGGAGAAGGGGGAGGTCACAAGGTCAGGAGATCGAGACCATCCTGGCTAACACGGTGAAACCCCGTCTCTACTAAAAATACAAAAAATTAGCCGGTCGTGGCGGCGTGTGCCTGTAGTCCCAGCTACTCAGGAGGCTGAGGCAGGAGAATGGCATGAACCCGGGAGGCGGAGCTTGCGAATGAGCGGAGATCTCACCACTGCACTCCAGCTGGGGCGACAGTGAGACTCTGTCTCAAAAATCAATCAATCAATCAATCAATCAAATGAAGAAATAAAACAGGACCTCTGAATGATATCTTTGTCAAATATAGCTTTCTCCTATTGAGTTATTTTCATCTCAGTTTATCAATCAATTGAGAAACAGTCACTGGAGATCAACGGTGTACCCAACCGTGTGCTATGTGTAAGATATGGAGGTTCAGAGGTATGCCGCTAGGTCTCTAACCACAAAAGGCCCACAGTCCAGCTTGGGAGATAACAAATATGTGTTATCCAAGTATGTTAACACATGGGAAGTGAAATAGCAATGCAGTGATAATGCTGATGATGCTGACAGTAATGATGGAAAGGATGAAGATGATGTCAATTACTCTTCATATACATGCACAATTGTACACTTTACAAAGCATGTTTAGGACGATTATCTTATCTGATATTCAAGGCTAGGAAAACCCTGATTTTACTGATGAACAAACTCAGGGTAATAACTTCTCAGAGATCAGATAGGAAGAAATTAGCTTAGTTGGACTCCAGCTTCTTTCTTTTGGCCCCAAGAGTGCCATCATCCCCAAGACATCATAACTTTCTTCCTTTAAATTGCAACAGAACATTGCAAAATGCACATTATCATCAGATAGTAATGTGAGTAAATTACCACATGGGAAGTGAATGTTACAAGATCTCAAAGAGCAGGCAGGTCAGGGGACTGTTGACTGTAGCGATCAGAAGAGGCTCAGAGGAGAAAGCTGAGTTTAGCCTTGGAAGGCTGCATCGTATTTTTGAGAGGTGGAGATGTGTGGAGGGGTGACATTCTTGGCAAGAGGAAATGTATAGGTAAGAAAGGAAGTAAGAAAGTTCAAGGTGTGGTGGGAAATAGCCAGACTCCAGTCTGACCAGAATGGGTTCCATACAGTGGCTCTGCTGGGGAAGAGTTGGGGATGGTCTCTTCCAAAGGGCTAGAGTGGTACTCTTTACTTTAGCATAGGTGGGATATGGCCACCATTTTCTCTTTCATGTCCTTATCCCCCTCAACCCTGAGTCCATCCATAATCAAATCAAGCAGTAATCAAATCAAATAACAGTCTGTAGTCTTAGCCCAAAGACAGAGTCTGCCACTTCCGACTTTTTTCTTTAAAAAAAAAGTCAGAATGCTGCTGAAACAGGAACAGCATTGAGGCAACAGCAGCTCTGACTCACAAACAGCACATCAAAGCAGCAATGATAAGAAACTGGCAGTAATTGTGCGTGTGAGCAGCGCTTTCCTGACGCTCTTTGAGGCTTGGGGGCCCCTCTGGGCAGCCTGATTGTGGAAAGAAGCATGTGGTTTTCAAAAATTGGGTGACTCACCACACAGGCAGGGTTCAGAAACAAAAACATAGTCCTGTCTGCTTTGGTTCTCAGAGCCCAGGGCTTTGGGTCACTGCACATTTTAGGACATCAGTGAGCTGAGATTCATCTGTTCATTTACCCAATCATCCATCCATTTGACCATCCATTTACACATCCATCCATCCATTCATCCGTCCATCCATCCATCCAGGCACCCAGGCATCCTTCCTTCCAACGATGCATCCATCCATCCACTCATCCATCCAGGCATCCTTCCATCCATGTATCCATGCATCCATGTGTCCATGCATCTATCCATCCATCCATCCATCCTTCTATCTATGCATGCGTCTTTCCATTCATCCATGCATCTATCCACCCATCCGTCCAAACCATTTATCTATTTGTTCCACAGATACTATGATCATACACTTGGTATAGGCCCTGTGCTAGGTGCAGAAGATGTAGTGGTGACCAAGATAGACTCCAAACTCAGTCCCTACCTTCATGGGGCTTATAGTCTATTGAGGGAGAGAAGTATTGACCAAATAATTACATTGGCAATTAAATCACTACTGTGAAAAGGGCTGTGAAGGAAAATACTGAGGTGTGTAATAGGAGAAAGTGACCTGGTCTGGGAAGATGGTCAATGAAAGCAGGGACTTATGCTAAAAGATAGATAAGATTGATAACTGTACAATCAGCCTTTCAGCACCACCTCCTCCACTATTAGGGATAATAAAGAGATAGAATTTAACATTTTTCAATCTCTGTGTCTTCATACAAACACCATGAGGAGTTAATGACACAATCATGCTTTTTTGAGTCTCAGAGACCTGGGTTCAGATCCCATATTCTGAACTTACTATTGCTGTGACTTTGAATAAATTACTTATCCCCTCTGATCCTCAGTGTCTTCCACCATAAAGTGAGGATAATAATAATGGCCTTCAAAAGATAGTTTAGAATATAGGTTGAAATAATTTCTATCAGCTTCCTAGCCTATAGTAGACCCTTAATAACTGTGGTCAGGTTCTTAATCTACTGTCACCGGTATGCAGTTGTATGCATATCTCATGTAGGTTTGTTCTCCAGGAATGACCAGAGCACCAGGCCTATTGTCTGAAGTGGCTGGCTGAGTTCTAGAACATACCCATCTTTAATGAGAGTCTGAATTAGATGATCTCAAAAGTTCCTTACTATCCCAGCTTCTAGAATCCCAGAAATTCTTCGTGAAAAAAAGCAAAACCATGGGCTGGGAGTAAGATGCCATGGAACCTCTTTTGCCCCTCTGAGCCTCAGTTTCCCCATATCTCCAATGATAGGGTTGGAACTAAGAGTATTTGCAGTCTGACAGTCTGGGATTTTGTGATCTGCAGGAGGCAAGAGGTCCTCAGCAGAGCTGGTGCCTGATCCAATCATGACATCCATAGAGTTTTACTTCTGCCCCTGTCCTTTCCCTGTTCTTTCTGCCAGCTGGTTCCACGTGCCAGGGCTCTCACCTGCCCAGGTTCCTTCAGACAGAGCATGAAACAGAACCAACCAACAGCTTAGTTTATTCACACTGTGATCCATGAACCTTAATATGTTTTCCCTCTTCAGAAAAATATACCTTTGGAAAGATGAACCTGGAGAGGATAATACTTAACTCTCCTAGGTCTATCAATAATGGAGGGACTCCAGGCCTGGTAGGAGAAATGTACAGTTTCACCTCATTTCACACTCAAGGGGGAGCTGTTTATTCTGTGTATGGTCAGGATGTCCACGCTGGGAATGGGAAGAGATCAGGAGGGAGGGGCTTGAGGTTGGAGAGGACAGGTGTTGAAGGATATCCTTCCTTGTGAAGTTCTTTTGGATGAGAGAGCAGCACTGGTTGAGGTTCATGTCTCTCTGTTTCATGGTCTGGCTCCCAAGGACCATCAGTGTGGACCAGGACTGGGGACATCGTGTCCTGCATTTCCTCTCAGCCTGAGCCCTCCGCAAGAGTTCTCTGGACAAGCCTTGCTTATGAGTGCCCCTGAGAGCTTCCTTTGGTGTGGCCAATGTCCCTTCCGCAACCCTATTAGAGCCATGCATGGAGCAGAGTTAAATAAACAGAAACCCCTTAAGCATTCGAATATAGGCTCAACTTCCCTTGTCAAATAGTCTGAGCTTTATCCTTTTCGGTTATTTTGGGAGTGGGGTGGGGTGGGTAGTCTTTCTTGTTTTTAGGAAATGGTATCTGGAAGGCATATACAGAAGTGGTATGCAAATTCTGCATACCATGCAGATGTTAGAAATTGAGCCCATCATTACTAATATTAATTTCCTATAACCCCAGGCTTATGAGAGATTTTTTAGGAAAATGAGAAGAGAAGCCATGGACCACAATCCCGAGGAGATACATCAGGGAGTTGGGAGAACACATCGGTTGTCCCTAAGTTAGATGGGGCCCAGCCGGGCTGTCCATTCTGCTGAAGTGGCATGGCTTTTCCTGATTTCTCTCACCTGATAGTTAGTTGTGACTAGTTAAGGAGTTGGTTAGGAAAACTTCAGCCTTTAGCCCTTTGAGACATCCAAGAATAATATTATTTCTAATGTTCTCCCTCTTTCTATTGGCATTAGGTGATAGTGAGGTAACTTGGTTATCTGTTGCTAGTTAGGAATCAGAGCAAGAATTTAGGAAGGAAGCATACATGCCTTCAAAGCAGCATCAGCATCTTCTGTAGATCTTCCCAACTTGAAATCTAATAAGCTCCAAATGTCAAAGTATTTCCCATTTATAATTTTTTTTCTCAATAGCTGGCTTTGGAGGCTTGAGTCAGGCTGGGGTTAGCTACAGAGCAGTTGGAGAAAGAAGGCCCTGAAGCAAACTAGAGGGAAGAACATGCCAGGTGGTCAGTACCAGAGTGAGGAGGGAGAGCTGCCAAGACCTGGGAGATGGCTCCAGCAGGCAGTGAGCTGAGACAGAGCTGGAGGCAGATTGGGCACAGCGTGGCTGAGGGGGCACCGATACCAGGGAAGGGGCTTTGTGGGCTCCGGACTCTGCCCAGGCCTCCTGCCCATATTCTTCCCTGGTGCCCCTGGAGCTTCTCCCACTTTCATTCCATTGCTGCTTGTAAGAAGACAGATGTTGATGATCTTCATGTCTCCAGTGCTCTCAGCTCCCCTGGTTTAAGCCGGCTGTTCCATTGCAGAGCCAAGGCCCCAAAGGGTCTTTTACCCGCTGTTCTCACTGTTCTGTGCAAAGTGTCCTTCTTATTAATTTTTAAAACTGTTGTAAAAGTTTTGAGGCCTGGCATGGTGGCTCATGCCTGTAATCCCAGAACTTTGCAAGGCCAAGGTGGGAAGATCGCTTGAAGCTAGGAGTTTGAGACCACATCATGAGTCAGAGACCAGCCTGGCCAGGAGTCAGAGACAGAGAGAGACCCTGTCTCTACAACAAATGTAGGAACTTAGCCAGGCGTGGTGGTGCACACCTGTAGTCCCAGCTACTTGGGAGGCTGAGGCAGGAGGATCAGTTGAACCCAGGAGACTGAGGTTACAGTGAGCTATGATTGCACTGCTGCATTCCAGCCTGGGCGACAAAGCAAGACTCTATCTCTAAATAAATAAACAAGTAAAAGAAAAAATAAAATGAAAGTTTTAATTTATTTTTTGAGTCACATATGTTGAACTTATTTATTCGGTGAAATTTAACCTTTCAGAGTGTACAATGCATTCAGTTTTGACAATGTGTACTATCCTATAACCACTTATAATAGAGAACATTTACAGCATCCCCCAAAGTTCTCTCTTGCCCCCTTAGGGCCAGCCCCCTCCCCAGCTCTCTAGTTCCTGTCGCCACTAATTTGATTGTTGTCACTATCATTTTGCCTTACCTAGAATAGCTTGTAAATGAAATAATTCAGTATTCAGACTTTGAGTCTGGCTTCTTTCACTTAGCATAATGCTTTTGAGGCTCATCCACGTTGCCTGAAAAGAACATGACATCCGGTCAATCCCACTTCAAAATCTTCAAATGGCAGAGTGGCAGTGCCCTGAATTAAAGGATGCTGGTCAAATAACACCTGTCTGCTATAAAAACATTCTAGACTACAATGCTATACATTCATCTATGAATGATAGAATAAAGGATTGTTTCCAGTTTTCAAGTGCAGGTTTGGGTATGATTAACTTATTTGTTAATCCCTTAAGATTCAGGGATAACTTCATAGAAATGGGTCTTCCCCCCATCTAGCTTTTAGTCTTTTGGTTTTGTTATTTATTTATTTAGAGACGGAGTCTCACTTCGTCTCCAGGCTGGAATGCAGGGGCACAATCACCGCTCACTGTAGCCTTGAACTCCACGGCCCAAGGGATCCTCCCATCTCAGCGTCCCCAAGTAGCTGGGACTATAGGCATGCACCACCATGCCTGGATAGTTTTTGTGTTTTTTGTAGAAAGGGGGATTTCACCGTGTTACCCAGGCTGATCTTGTACTCCTGAGTTCAAGCAACCTCTCAGCTTGACATACCAAAATGCTGGGATTATAGGCATGACCCACCACGGTACCTGGACCTGATTTTGTTTTAGTTAAACAAGCAATGCAAATTTATTTAGAATAATTAGAAAGGGAAAAATCACCAATAACTCCATTATCCCAAGATATCGCCACTATTAACGTTTTTGAGTTCTAGGCTTTTCCTCTTTCTGTTAGTATACATGTATTTGTATGTTTTATATACGTATATATGTGTGTGTGTGTATATGTATTTCTTTCGGCTTTTTTACTGTGGTAATATACACATAACATTCTGACCATTGTTAAGTGTACCATTCAGTGGTATTAAGTACATTGATGCTGTTGTGCAGCCATCATTATCATCTATCTCCAGAACTCTTTTCATCTTGCAAAACTGAAACTCTGTACCCATTAAGCAGTACCTCCCCCCAGCACCTGAAAACCACTATTCTACTTTCTGTCTCTATGATTTTGACTACCCTAAGTATGTCCTATAAGTGAAATCATGTAGTATTGCTGTTTTAGTGAGTGGCTTATTTCACTTAGCATTATTTCCTTGAGGTTCATCCATTTGTCACATGTATCAGACTTTCCTTCTGTTTAAAGGCTAAATATTATTTCATTGTATGTATACACCACATTCTGTTTACCCATTCATCTGTTGATGGACACCTGGATTGCTTCCACCTCTTGAGTACTGTGAGTAATGCTGCTATAAACTTCTGTGTACAGATATCTCTTCAAGACCTGGCTTTCAATTCTTTTGAGTCTATACCCAGAGGGGAAATGTTGGATCATGTGGCATTTCTACTTTTAATTTTTGAAGAGCCACCATATTGTTTTCCACAGAGGCTGTACCATTTTGCATTCCCACCAACAGTGCACAGCTATTCCAATTTCTCCACATCCTCATCAACATTTGTTATTTTCTGTTTTGTGTTTTGTTTTTATAATAGCATTCCTAATAGGTACAAGGTGGTATCTCATTGTGGTTTTGACTGGTATTTCTCTAATGGTTAGTGATGTTGAATGAATGGCTTATTGACTATTCATAGATCTTCCTTGGAGAAATGTCTTGTTGAGTCCTTTGCCCATTTTTGAATCAGGTTCTTTGTTTTTGTTGCTGAGTTTTAGGAATTCTCTATGTATTCTAGATACTAATCCCCTATTAGATATGTGATTTGCTTAGAGTTTCTCTCATTCCAGGGGTTGCCTTTTTACTCTGTTGATAGTGTCCTTTGATACCCAAAAGGTTTTAATTTTTATGATGCCCAAATTAACTATTTTTTCTTTTGTTGCTTGTGCCTTTGGTGTCATATCCAAGAAAGCATTGCCAAATCTAATGTCACAAAACTTTTGCCCCGTGTTTTCTTCTAAGAGCTTTATAGTTTTTGATCTGTGATCTATTTTGAGTTAATTTTGTTTATAATGTTGGGTAAGGGGCTAACTTTATTGTCTTGCATGTGGATATTCAGTGAATGAAAGAATGAAAGGGTGAATGAAAGAACTCACATTGAATGGCTTTGGAAGCCTTGTTGAAAATCATTTGTGAGGATTTATCCCTGGGTTCTCTATTTTAATTCATTGGTCTATGTGCTTGTGTTTGTGCCAGTAACACACTGTTTTGATTACTGTAGCTTTGTAGTAAGCTTAGAAATCAGGAAGTGTGAGTCCTTCAACTTTGTTTTTTTGAAAGATTGTTTTTATGCCAGTAACACACTGTTTTGATTACTGCAGCTTTGTAGTAAATTGTGAAATCAGGAAATGCAAGTTCTTCAGCTTCGTTCTTCTTTTCCAAGATTGTTTTGGCTTTTCAGATTCCATATGAAAGTTAAGGTAGATCTTTCTATTTCTGCAAAAACTGTTGGTATTTTAATAATGTATTAGTTTGTTTAGGCTACTGTAACAAAATATAGACTGGGTAGCTTATAAACAACAGAGATTTATTTCCCACAGTTCTGGAGGCTGGGAAGTCCAAGATCATATTCAGTGTCTGATGAGGGCTCACTTTCTGGTTCATAGATGGCACCTTCTCCCTCTGTTCTCACACGATGGATGGGGCAAGGCAGCTGTCTGAGGCCTGCTTTTCAAGGGTGCTACTGCCAGTCATGAGGGCTCAGCCTAATCATGACCTAATCACCTTCAAAGTTTCCACCTCCTAATATTATCACATTGGTGATTAGGTTTCAATGTATGAATTTTGGTGAGACACAAACATTCAGACCACAGTAGATAGGTATTGCATTGAATCTGTAGATCAATTTGGAGTATTGACGTCTTAACAATATGGTCTTGCAATCTTAAAATGATATGTCATACATATCACGAATATGATATGTCTTTCCATTTATTTATGTCATCTTTAATTTCCTTCAGCAATGTTTTATAGTTTTCTTTGTCCACGTCTTTCACCTGCTTGGTTAATTCCTAAGTATTTTTTATTTTTTTGATGCTATTGTAAATGAAGTCATTTTCTTAATTTCCTTTTCAGATTGTTCATTGTTAGCATATACAAATGCAACTGATTTTTGTGTGTTGACTCTGTATCCTGCTACTTTGCCGAATTAATTTATTAGTTTTGAAAAGGATTTTTGATGCAATATTTAGGGTTTTCTATATATAAGATCTGTAAACAGATAATTTTACTTCTTTTCCAATTTGGATGCCTTTTATTCCTTTTTCTTGCTTAATTACTCTGACTAGGACTTCCAACACTATGTTAAATAGAAGTGGTGAAAGTGAGCATACTTACCTTGTTCCTTATCTTAGAGGAAAAGCTTTCATCATTGAGTATGATTGCTATCGGTTTTTCATATATGGCTTTCATTATCTGGAGGTAGTTTACTTCTGTTTCTAGTTTTCAGGGTGTTTTTCTAGTTTTCAAGGTGTTGAATTTTGTCAAATGCTTTCTCTGCGTCAATTGAGATAATCATGTGTTTTTCCCTTTCATTCTGTTAACGTGGTGTTTTACATCAATTGACATTTATATGTGGACCATACTTGCATTACAAGAATAAATCCCACTTGGTCATAATATAAAATCCTTTTAATATGCTACCAAATTTAGTTTGCTAGTATTTTGTTGATGACTTTTTAAATCAATGCTCAGAAGAAATATTGGTCTTATGAACATTTATTTAAAATATATAGTTTTCTTTTTTTGTAGTATCTTTGACTTTTGTATCAGGGTAATGCTGACCTCATAAACAGAGAGGAACTGTCCCTTCCTCTTCCATTTTTCAAAAAACTTTGAGAATAATTGGTGTTATTTCTTCTTTCAATGTTGGGCAGAAATCACTAGTGAAGCCATCAAGTCCAAGGTTTTTTGTTGTTGTTGAATTCTATTAAAATTTTTATTACTGGCTCAATCTCCTTAATAGTTATAGGTCTATTGAGATTTTCTATTTCTTTGTGCTTTCAGTATTGGTAGGTTTTGTATTTGTAGGAATTTGTCCATTTCACCTAGGTTATCCGATTTGTTTGTGTATAATTTTGGTAATATTCTCTTATAATCTCCTTTAATTCTGTAGAATCAGTAGTAATGTTCTCACTTACATTTCTGATTTTAATAACTGAATCCCTTTCTCTCCTTTTTAAGTCAATTTAACTAAAGATTTATCAATTTTGTTGATACTATAAAGAACCAACTTTTGGTTTTGCTTATTTTCTCTATTGTTTTTCTATTTTATTTACTCTGTTCTGATTTCTATTTTCTTCCTTCTGCTAGTTTTGGATTTAGTTTGTTCTTTTTCTAGTTTTTTAAGTTAAATGGGAGAGGGGCATCCACCATTGCTGAGGCTTGAGTAGGTAAACAAAGCTGCCAGGAAGCTCAAACTGGTTGGAGCCCATCGCAGCTCAATGAGGCCCACCTGCCTCTGTAGACTCCACCTCTGGGGGCAGGGCATATCTGAACAAAAGGCAGCAGAAACTTCTGCAGACTTAAACATCCCTGTCTGACAGCTCTGAAGAGAGCAGCGGTTCTCCCAACATGGTGTTTGAGCTCTGAGAAAGGACAGACTGCCTCCTCAAGTGGGTCACTGATCCCCATGTAGCCTACCTGGGAGACACCTCCCAGTAGGGGCCAACTGATACCTCATACAGCCGGGTGCCCCTATGAGACGAAGCTTCCAGAGGAAGGATCAGGCAGCAATATTTACTGTTCTGCAATATCTGCTGTTCTGCAGCCTCTGCTGGTGATACCCAGGCAAACAGAGTCTGGAGTGGACCTCCAGCAAACTCCAACAGTCCTGTAGCTGAGAGACCTGACTGTTAGAAGGAAAACTAACAAACAGAAAGGAATAGCATCAATATCAACAAAAAGGACATCCACACCAAAATTGATGATGGTAGGTCACTATCATCAAAGGCCAAAGGTAGGTAAAACCACAAAAATGGGAGAAACCAGAGCAGAAAAGCTAAAAATTCTAAAATCCAGAGCACCTCTTCTCCTCCAAAGAATCACAGCTTCTCTCCAGCAACAGTACAAAGCTGGATAGAGAATGACTTTGACGAGTTGACAGAAGTAGGTATCAGAAGGTCAGTAATAAACTTCTCCGCGCTAAAGGAGGATGTTCAAACGCAATACAAGGAAGGTAAAAACCTTGAAAAAAGATTAGATGAATGGCTAACTAGAATAAACAGTGTAGAGAAAACCATAAATGACTGGATGGAGCTGAAAACCATGGCACGAGAACTACGTGACACATGCACAAGCTTCAGTAGCCGATTTGATCAAGTGAGAGAAAGGGTATCAGCAACTGAAGATCAAATTAATGACATGAAGTGAGGAGAGAAGTTTAGAAAAAAAAAGAGTAAAAAGAAACCAACAAAGTGTCCAATAAATATGGGACTATGTGAAAAAACCAAATCTACGTTTGACTGGTGTATCTGAAAGTGACGGGGAGAGTGACACCAAGCTGGAAAACACTCTCCAGGATATTATCCAGGAGAACTTCCCCAACCCAACAAGGCAGGTCAACATTCAAATTCAGGAAATACAGAGAACACCACAAAGATACTCCTTGAGAAGAGCAACCCCAAGACACACAATTGTCAGGTTCACCAAGGTTGAAATGAAGGAAAAAGTGTTAAGGGCAGCCAGAGAGAAAGGTTGGTGTACTGACAAGGGGAAGCCCATCAGACTACGGATCTCTTGGCAGAAACTCTACAAGCCAGAAGAGAGTGAGGGCCAATATTCAACATTCTTAAAGAAGAGAATATTTAACCAAGAAGTTCATATCCAGGCAAACTAAGCTTCATAAGTGAAGGAGAAATAAAATCCTTTACAGACAAGCAAATACTGAGAGATTTTGTCACCACCACGCCTCCCTTACAAAAGCTCCTGAAGGAAGCACTAAACATGGAAAGGAATAACTGGTACCAGCCATTGCAAAAACATGCCAAATTGTAAAGACCATCGATGCTAGGAAGAAACTGCATCAACTAATGGGTAAAATAACCAGGTAACATCATAATGACAGGATCAAATTAACACATAGCAATATTAACCTTAAATGTAAGTAGGCTAAATGCCTCCAATTAAAAGACACAGACTGGCAAATTGAATAAAGAGTCAAGACCCATCAGTGTGCTGCATTCAGGAGACCCATCTCTCGTGCAGAGATATGCATAGGCTCAAAATTAAGGGATGGAGGAAGATCTGCCAAGCAAATGGAAAGCAAAAAAAAAGCAGGGGTTGCAATCCTAGTCTCTGATAAAACAGACTTTAAACCAGCAAAGATCAAAAGAGACAAAGAAGGCCATTACATAATGGTAAAGGGATCAATTCAACAAGAAGAGCTAACTATCCTAAATATATATGCACCCAATACAGGAACACCCAGATTCATAAAGCAAGTCCTTAGAGACCTACAAAGAGACTTAGACTCCCACACAATAATAATGGGAGACTTTAACACCCCACTGTCAATATTAGACAGATCAATGAGACAGAAGGTTAACAAGGATATCCAGGACTTGAACTCAGCTCTGCACCAAGCAGATGTAATAGACATCTACAGAATTCTCCACCCCAAATCAATAGAATATACATTCTTCTCTGCACCACATCATACTTATTCCAAAATTGACAACATAGTTGGAAGTAAAACACTCTTCAGCAAATGTAAAACAGAAATCACAACAAACTGTCTCTCAGACCACAATGCAATCAAATTAGAACTCACGATTAAGAAACTCACTCAAAACCGCGCAACTACAAGGAAACTGAACAACCTGCTCCTGAATGACTACTGGGTACATAACGAAATGAAGGCAGGAATAAAGATGTTCTTTGAAACCAATGAGAACGAAGACATCACGTACCAGAATCTCTGGGACACATTTAAAGCAGTGTGTAGAGGGAAATTTATAGCACTAAACGCCCACAAGAGAAAGCAGGAAAGATCTAAAATCGACACCCTAACATCACAATTAAAAGAACTAGAAAGCAAGAGCAAACTAATTCAAAAGCTAGCAGAAGGCAAGAAATAACTAAGATCAGAGCAGAACTGAAGGAGATAGAGACACAAAAAACTCTTTAAAAAATCAATGAATCTAGGAGCTGTTTTTTTGAAAAGATTAACTAAATAGATAGTCCACTAGCAAGACTAATAAAGGGGCTGGGCGCGGTGGCTCACGCCTGTGGTCCCAGCACTTTGGGAGGCCGAGGCAGGCGGATCACGAGGTTGGAAGATCGAGACCACCCTGGCTAACACGGTGAAACCCCGTATCTACTAAAATACAAAAAAAATTAGCTGGGCGTGGTGGCGGGTGCCTGTAGTCCCAGCTACTTGGGAGGCTGAGGCAGGAGAATGGCGTGAACCCGGGAGGTGGAGCTTGCAGGGAGCAGAGATCACGCCACTGCATTCCAGGCTGGGTGACAGAGCAAGGGTCCATCTCAAAAAAAAAAAAAAAAAAGACTAATAAAGAAGAAAAGAGAGAAGAATCAAATAGACACAATAAAAATTGATAAAGGGGATATCACCACCAATCCCACAGAAATACAAACTACCATCAGAGAATACTATAAACACCTCCACGCAAATTAACTAGAAAATCTAAAAGAAATGGATAAGTTCCTGGACACATACACCCTCCCAAGACTAAACCAGGAAGGCATTGAATCCCTGAATAGAACAATAACAGGCTGTGAAATTAAGGCAATAATTAATAGCCTACCAACCAAAAAAAGTTCAGGACCAGATGGATTCACAGCCAAATTCTAACAGAGGTACAAAGAGGAGCTGGTACCATTCCTTCTGAAGCTAGTCAAATCAATAGAAAAAGAGGGAATCCTCCCTAACTCACTTAATGAGGCCAGCATCATCCTGATACCAAAGCCTGGCAGAGACACAACAAACAAAGAGAATTTTAGACCAATATCCCTAATGAACATTGATGCAAAAATCCTCAATAAAACACTGGCAAACTGAATCCAGCAGCACATCAAAAAGCTTATCCACCATGATCAAGTTGGCTTCATCCCTGGGATGCAAGGCTGGTTCAACATACAGAAATCAATAAACATGATCCATCACATAAACAGAACCAAAGACAAAAACCACATGATTATCTCAGTAGATGCAGAAAAGGCCTTTGACAAAATTCAACAGTGCTTCATGCAAAAAACTCTCAATAAATTAGGTATTGATGGAACGTATCTCAAAATAATAAGAGCTATTTATGACAAACCCACAGCCAATATCATACTGAATGGGTAAAAAGTGGAAGCATTCCCTTTGAAAACTGGCATAAGGCAGGGATGCCCTCTCTCACCACTCCTATTCAACATAGTGTTGGAAGTTCTGGCCAGGGTAATCAGGCAAGAGAAAGAAATAAAGGGTATTCAATTAGGAAAAGAGGAAGTCAAATTGTCCCTGTTTGCAGATGACATGATTGTATATTTAGAAAACCCCATCGTCTCAGCCCAAAATCTCCTTAAGCTGATAAGCAACTTCAGTAATGTCTCAAGATACAAAATCAATGTGTAAAAATCACAAGCATTCCTATACACCAATAGCAGACAAACAGAGAGCCAATCGTGAGTGAACTCCCATTCACAATTGCTTCAAAGAGAATAAAATACCTAGGAATCCAACATACAAGGGATGCGAAGGAGCTCTTCAAGGAGAACTACAAACCACTGCTCAATGAAATAAAAGAGGACACAAACAAATGGAAGAACATTCCATGCTCATGGATAGGAAGAATCAATATCGTGAAAATGGCCATACTGCCCAAGGTAATTTATAGATTCAATGCCATCCCCATCAAGCTACCAGTGACTTTCTTCACAGAATTGGAAAAAACTACTTTAAAGTTCATATGGAACCAAGAAAGAGCCTGCGTAGCCAAGACAATCCTAAGCAAAAAGAACAAAACTGGAGGCATCATGCTACCTGACTTCAAACTATACTACAAGGCTACAGTAACCAAAACAGCATGGTACTGGTACCAAAACAGAGCTATAGACCAATGGAACAGAACAAAGGCCTCAGATATAACACCACACATCTACAAGCATGTGATCTTTGAAAAACCTGACAAAAACAAGAAATGGGGAAAGGATTCCCTCCTTAATAAATGGAGCTGGGAAAACTGGCTAGCCATCTGTAGAAAGCTGAAACTGAATCCCTTCCTTACACCTTATACAAAAATTAATTCAAGATGGATTAAAGACTTAAATGTTAGACCTAAAACCATAAAAACCCTAGAAGAAAACCTAGGCAATACCATTCAGGACATAGGCATGGGCAAGGACTTCATGACTAAAACACCAAAAGCAATGGCAACAAAAGCCAAAATAGACAAATGGGATCTAATTAAACCAAAGCGCTTCTGCACAGCAAAAGAAACTGCCATCAGAGTGAACAGGCAACCTACAGAATGGGAGAAAGTTTTTGCAATCTACCCATCTGACAAAGGGCTAATATCCAGAATCTACAAGGAACTTAAACAAATTTACAAGAAAAAGTCAAACAACCCTATCAAAAAGTGAGTGAAGGATATGAACAGACACTTTTCAAAAGAAGACATTTATGCAGCCAAAAGACACATGAAAAAATGCTCATCATCACTGGTCATCAGAGAAATGCAAATCAAAACCACGAGATACCATCTCACACCGGTTAGAATGGCAATCATTAAAAAGTCAAGAAACAACAGGTGCTGGAGAGGATGAGGAGAAATAGGAATGCTTTTACACTGTTGGTGGGAGTGTAAACTAGTTCAACCATTGTGGAAGACAGTGTGGCAATTCCTCAGGGATCTAAAACTAGAAATACCATTTGACCCAGTAATCCCATTACTGGGTATATACCCAAAGGATTATAAATCATGCTACTATAAAGACACATGCACACGTATGTTTATTGTGGCACTATTCACAATAGCAAAGACTTGGAACAAACCCAGATGTCTGTCAGTGATAGTCTGGATTAAGAAAATGTGGCATATATACACCATGGAATACTACGCAGCCATAAAAAAGGATGAGTTCATGTCCTTTGTAGGGACATGGATGAAGCTGGAAACCATCATTCTCAGCAAACTCTCTCAAGGACAGAAAACCAAACACCACATGTTCTCACTCATATTTGGGAACTGAACAATGAGAACACTTGGACACAGGGCAGTGAACATCACACACAAGCATCTGTTGTGGGGTGGAGGGATAGGGGAGGGATAGCATTAGGAGAAATACCTAATGTAAATGACAAGTTAATGGGTGCAACAACCCAACATGGCACATGTATACATATGTAACAAACCTGCACGTTGTGCACATGTACCCTAGAATTTAAAGTATAATAATAATAAAAAATAAAAATAAAGGACCAACTTTTGGTTTTGTTTATTTTCTCTATTGTTTTTCTGTTTTATTTATCTCTGTTCTGATTTCTATTTTCTTCCTTCTGCTAGTTTTGGATTTAGTTTGTTCTTTTTCTAGTTTCTCAAGTTGTAAAGTTAAGTTGTTAATTTGAGATCTTTTGTGTTTTTTCACATAAGCCCTTATAGCTATAAATTTTCCCCTTAGCATTACCTTTGCTTCTTATAACTTGGTATGTTGTGTTTTTGTTTTCATTTGTCTTTAAATATTTTCCAGTTTCCATCGTGATTTCATTTGTGATCTATTGGTTGTTTAAGAGTGTGTCATTTAATTTTCACAAATTTGTGAATTTCCCATTTTTCCTTTTTTTTTTTTTTGAGACAGAGTCTCACTCTGTCACCCGGGCTGGAATGCAGTGGCCGGATCTCAGCTCACTGCAAGCTCTGCCTCCCGGGTTTATGCCATTCTCCTGCCTCAGCCTCACGAGTCTCATTCTTCTGTCTCATTCTACTCGTTATTGAGAGTGGAGTATTGAAGTCCCCAACAATTATTGTCGAGCTGTCTATTTTCCCTTTAATTCTGTTAATTTTTGCTTCATGTATTTTGATGGCCTGATATAATGATATAACATTATACGCATAATTGTTATATCTTCTTGTTGTATTGAATCTTTTTATTAATATGTGTCTGTCTCTGATAAATCTTTTTGAATTCAAGTCTATTTTGTCTAATATTAGTATAACCTCCTCTGCTGTCTTTTGATTTTTGTTTGCATTACTTTTCTTTTTCTATCCTTTTGCTTTCAATCAATTTATGTCTGGATCTAAAATGAGTCTCTTATAGACAGCATATCCTTGGAGGATATTTTCTATTCTGCCAATATCTGTATTTTCATTAATGAGTTTAGTCTATTTACATTTAAAGTAATTATCGATAAGGAGGGGCTTATTTTGGTTCATTTTACTGTTTTCTAATGCCTTGTGGTGTTTTTTCAGCCTTTATTTTTTGTATTACTAACTTCTTTTGTGTTTAAATAATTTTGATGTGAAATGTTTTAATTCTCTTTTCTTCTTTGGGGTGTACATTCTATGCCTCTTTTTTGTGGTTACCACAGGGATTATACTTAACATCCTAAAGTTGCAACATTTTAACTTGAATTTATTGGACCTTAACTTCCATAAAACACAAAACTTTGTTTCTGTACAGTTCTGTCCCCACCCTTTTCAGTTATTGATATCACACAGTTATAATTTTATACATTGCATATCCTGAAATGTGAGCTAATAATTATTTTTAATGCACAATTTCTTAAATTATATAAAAAACAAGATATGGGACAATAAACCAAAATTACAGTTTTTAGCTTTTAGACTAATACTTTAAAAAAATTTATTGGTCTCTTAAATCATGTAGAAAACAAAAAGTGGAGATACAGACTGTTGTTACAATAATACTAGCTTTTCTAATTGCCTGGGTATTCACCTTTACTGAGATCTTTATTTCTTTATATGGCTGTGAGTTATTGTCTACTGTCTAGCATCTTTTCCTTTAAAGCTGCAGGACTTTTTTTTTTTTTTTTTTTTTTTTTTTTTTTTTTTTTAGCATTTCTTGTTGAGCAGGTCTAGTAGTAACAGATTTTCTCAGCTTTTGTTTAATTTGGAATGTTTTAATGTCTCCCTCACTTTTGAAGGACAGTTTTGCTAGATATAGGATTATTAGTTGACAATTTTTTTTCTTCTAGAACTTTGAATATTTCAAGTCCACTTTCCTCTGGCCTCCAAAGTCTCTGATGAGAAATCCAATGTTAATCTGGAGGATCTCTTGTACATGATGAGTTGCTTCTCTCTGGTTGCATTCAAAACTTTTTCTTTGTCTTCATCTTTTGTCAGTTTGATTATGATGCATCTTGGTGTGGGTCTCTGAGTTCATCCTACTTGGAGTTTGTTAAGCTTCTTGGATGTTTATATTCATGACTTTCATCAAACTTGGGATGTTTTTGGACATTATTTCTTCATATAATCTATCTTCCCTTTTCTCTCTTCTTCTGGACTGCATCAATGTATTTGCTGATCTGCTTGATGGTGTCTCACAGGAACCTTAGACTATGTTCACTTTTCTTCAATTTTTTTCCTTCTATTTCAGTTGTCCTATCTCCAGGTTTACTCATCATTTCTTCTGCCACTCAAATATGTATTTGAATCACCTAGTAAATTTTTCATTTCACTTACTGCATTTTTCAGTTCTAGAATTTCTTTTTAGTGTCTTTATAAATTTTTCTATCTTTTTATTAATATTTACATTTTGTTCATACACTATTCTCTCCACTTTCTCCACAACCTCTTTTAGTTCTTTGGACATCTTTAAGAAAGTTTTAAAATAAGTTTTTATTTAGTAGGTCTGCTATCTGGTCTGGCCTTTCTCAGTGACAGTTTCTGTTAATTTATTTTTCCCTTTAAATGGGCTATACTTTTTTATTTCTCTGTATGCTTTGTGATGTTGTCATTGTTGAAAATTGGACATTTTAATTCAATAATGTAATAACTGTAGAAATAAAATTTCCCCCTTTCCCAGGTTTTTCTGATTTTCTGTTTATTATTTTTTCATTTTTTTTTTTTTTTTTTTTTTTTTTTTGAGACGGAGTCTCGCTCTGTCGCCCAGGCTGGAGTGCAGTGGCCAGATCTCAGCTCACTGCAAGCTCCGCCTCCCGGGTTCCCGCCATTCTCCTGCCTCAGCCTCCCGAGTAGCTGGGACTACAGGCGCCCGCCACCTCGCCCGGCTAGTTTTTTGTATTTTTTAGTAGAGACGGGGTTTCACCATGTTAGCCAGGATGGTCTCGATCTCCTGACCTCGTGATCCGCCCGTCTCGGCCTCCCAAAGTGCTGGGATTACAGGCTTGAGCCACCGCGCCCGGCCTATTTTTTCATTGTTGTAGGCTATTTCCATGCTGAGGATTGGCCTGGGGTGTAAACTTAAGGTCTTCTTTTTTCTGAGCCTACACCTTTCCCTGTGTATGTGCAGTTACTTTCCACTTTCCCCCTTGAATGCAGTTGCTTTAGATGTCCTAGTCTTTACTATCTGGCTCCCAAAAAGGAGGAAGATAATTAAAAGGGGAGAAAGGCACCAGCCCTTTAATTCCTCTGGAAATTGCTTCAGCCTGGGTCGGAGGGGCTTGCAGCAACAAGGGGAGGTGCAACAATAATGGCTGCTTGCCTCTGTGTCTGTACCTCCATGATCAGAAGCATCAATTAAAGATTGGAGTGCAGATCCCCATATTTGGAAGATAAGGTCTTTTTTGCTCACCCTGGTTTCAATAAGCTGTGATCAAGCGGCTCCAGGGACATGTGCACAACTGCCTGCCATTGGGATTAGGATGGGGGCTGGGTAGTTGCTTGGGAGCTAAGACCTGAAATTGACCAAAATTAACTGCAATTTACCATCCAAGCCTTCCCCTGGAAGTTGCAAGCCTTCAATAGACTCCAGAGTTTCAAAATAGTTGTACCAGACAAATTCTGGCAGTGCAATTGTTATCTAGATGGGGAAACAGATCCCTCCTTCTTCCTACTCTGTCAGCTTTCCAGAGTTCTATATATACATTTTAAAACAGGATTATATACACTGTTTTTAACTTCTTTCAATCTAATCAAGTCAATAGTCATTCTTGTCTACAATTCTTTATGGCCGAATGATTTTTCATTGTATGACCACACAGTCATTTATTGAACTAGTTCCCTATTACTGGACATTTTAGCCTATTTCTAGTTTTTCACCACTATATACCGCATACAGAGGTATACATATCTTTGCTCACTTGTCTGATTATTTCACTAGGAAAGAGGAAGGTAAGATTTTGAGGTACAGTTGGAATATTTAGGGAACAGAAAGTATATTAGAGAGGTAGAACGTTCTAGATATCAAGAACAGCTTGAGCAAAGACCCAAAGGGATACAAGTGCATCTCACATCCAGAACTGTTGCAACTGCAAACATATTCATTCTTTGCTTTCTTTCAAAGTGTCTTCTGACCACTCCAGCCCTTGGTGAAATATCCGTACACCCATATGTCCTGGGCTATGCTGTTCAGGGTTCTTCCTCATTGGCCAACGGACTTCCTCACAATCCTAGGCTACACCCTGTGCAACTGGCAACACACAGACCAATTCTTCTAGGAACCTAGGTGGCCATGAAAGGCTGGGACATATTTTAAGGACATTAACTTTTTGTCTTAAAATAGTGCCCAGTCAAAAGGAAAAATTCCATGTGTGTCTAACTCACTTGTGCAAGAAAATAAAATGGCTGGAGGGTGTCCCCCCACCCTGCCCTGCACCCGCATGTCTTTCTTTTTAATTTAAGAAGGGCTATTTGATGTTCCGGAAACACTTTGAGGCTTTTTGTTGCCCTTGTAGACCTAACAATAAAAGAGTCTAAGAGGTAGAAGCAGTTGGCAGTTCTGGGTGAAAAACCCAAGAACAAAGAAAAAAAATTCTGGTTAGATGGAGGCTGAGAATCTCAGAATTTTGAAAGTACTTCAGGCCTGGGTTCTAGTTTCAGGTTTTCTGGGAGGGGACACGTGACAAAATAGAGGTCTCTGTACTGTGACATAGAGAGTGCCATACCAACATATGTTTCCCCATGATGCTAGAAATTCCCCATTATAACTGTAGGTGAAGATCAATAAAAGGGCTCCTATCCTTTCCCCCTGCTGGTACATGGAACTGTGCTAGGACACACAGGAAACTACACCAGTGGTTCTAAGCCAGGAGTGATTTTGCCCTGCAGGAGACATTTGGCAAAGTCTAGAGGCATTTTTGGTTGTCACAACTAGAGGAGGTGGTGCTCATGGCATCTAAGTCGGTCGAGGCCAGAGATGCTGCTAGCATCCTACAATGCACAGGACGGTCTCCAACAAAGAAATATCCAGCCCCAAATGTCAGCAGTGCCGAGGCTGAGAATTTGGAGTATCTCCAAGAGCATATGTTTTACTCCATGGTAAATAATTTAAAACAGCATTTAAAATTAAAATAAGTACATCAATTAAGGTGCAGTGAGGTGGAATAGGTATTTTTCTTCCCTTTCAAACCCTACTATCCCTCTACCAGCAACCCTCCACTCCCCCTGCCCCACTATACCTTCTTCCCTCCCCAAACTCATATTCCTTCTTTCTGGAGCTTAAAACTCATTAAAACCTCATTCTGAGGCTAGCAGAGCTGACATCGGGAGGGAGGCCATTTGTAATATATCTCACGGCAGGCCTAAGGGTCCACTGGAGGTGAGCCAGGAGGCTCCTCCTAGAAGGGCCGAGAAACAGAATGGCTGAGCCAGGCTGAAGGCCAGGAAGAGGGGAGCCCTGCCTGTTTGGGGATGTGGGGACGGTGTGGTCAGGAGAGGTGAAGGAGTGAACAGGGAGGTGTCCACAGGGTAGGGTCCCTTTGATGAGCTGGCAGCAGGTGGCCTCTAGAGGGGAGAATCAGGGAAGCCCAAGGTCCCTGTGGGAGCAGCTGAATGGGCTGACCACAGGGCTGAGGTGCTCCTGATCTTCCATGCCTCATATCACATCCATACCCAAGTCGAATGCTGCAGACCTCCAGTGTGAGACTTGAGCCCAATTAAAGGACAATGTGCTATGCCTAGCATTTGAGAGTCCATGTGTCATTGTCCTGTTAATAGAAGACTTTTTTCAAAAGAACAGAGAATAACCATCTTACGCTACTGATGTTAAGAGTCTAATAAGGGGTTATCATGGAATGCCAAGTTACCATGAATTTTAAAGAAAAAAAAACCCACAAGCGATTTTAAATGTCAAGCCGTGGCTTTGGCCCCAAGCCTTTGGGGAGCAGGAAGTGACTCTTCTGTGTCCTCAAGGGAAGTTGTGTAATTTGGAAGCGCCTGGGTAAGGCACAGGGTTTGGGTCAGATGTTGGCTGTCCTGAGGTGGGGAGTGGCCACAGGGCAGGAGCCTGTGGGCTGTTAGAAGCCAGTCTTTTTCTGGGCTGGAGCTGGTAAAATGAATTAGTCAAGTGGTTACCAGTTCCCTGGAGGAAATCAGGGCCAGGACCAAAAGGATATTTTTTCACAGAAGTGTAGCTTAGCAAGGAGGTGTGGCTCTCCCATCCTCTCTCTGTTACATACACTGAGATGTGGGACAGCCTTTCCTGGGGACCACCTCCTTTCTCCCAGGCTCAGCACAGCTTCTTCCCAGACTCTCCCATTGAGGAATTTCTCCTGCAGAGCACTGTCCCCAAAACCATGTGCTTCCAAGTGGCTGTGTCAAGCTCTGCTTCTTTCAGGGAACCTGACCTAATACAGGCCCTGAAGGGGCAAGTTTGGGACCATGCAGGGGTCTCAGGGGCACTGAGTGTGAGAGGGGATGGAGCTGACAGGAGAAGAAGAAAACTGACAAGGGATTGCACGGAAGAGGAGAGAGCCCCTGCATCTTCATAGTCCTTACTCTTTTGGGGCTTGGGGAGCTGGAACATCACACCAGCTGCTTGTATGGAAACCCAAAAGGATGGGCTTGAGTTCTGATCCTGCCCCGATGACTCACACATAATCCACACTTTCTCTCTAGACCCCAGCTTTCACATTTAACAAACCTGGACACGTAACTGCAGCAGGACTGGGATTTTGGGAGAGTTACTCTGAGAGGGCCAGTTCCCTCATACCGACCTCAGGGATAGCTCCAAGATAGACTCTGTGGGCCCCCAGCCATTTTGTCTGGGATGGTGGTCTCCCTGCATTGGAGAGCCAGGGGTGAGTCTGGTAAAATGAGTGAAGAGGCTGTGTGTCAGGGCAATGCAAGCCCGGAAGTGAGGGGGAAGACAAGGAAATCTAACTCGGCAGATGAAAGTGAGAGTGGTAATACAGAGGTTCTGATTAAAAAATTACAGATCTGCACTGCTGGAAGGCAGAAAATTATTCCATAAATAACTTGGGAAACCTGTGGACATGAGAGGGAAATGGGAACACAGAGAATCAGCCAGGCCGAGTGGGATGAAAGGGGCAACTCAGAGAGTAACCCTTCCTACTGTCCCCCAGCTGGTGACTTTGATGCCTGGGGACTTTGATGCCTTAAGTTGGTCTGCCTTGCCAGGCTCCACTCTCTGCTCTCAACCTCTCCTTGCTATTCTATTGAACTCTCGTAGTTAAATACACTCTTATTCTGCACCCCCTGCTCAAGAGCCATCAATAGCTCCCTATGGCTCTTCTCATCACGTTTAAATACTTCTCTGTAGCTTTCTAGCCTAATTGTTAATTCAACAAGTATTTATCCATTTTTAATTACATATTGAAATTGAAAATATATTACACCAACCTGAACATGATTAAATAATGGTACAAAAGTAGGAACAGTGCATAGTGAATCTAACTCAGACCCCCAAATCCTCCATCTGCAGGGACATCAGAAATATGCTTTACATATCAAATGATAGGTGTAAATATTTTTCTTATAAAACTGGGACATTATATACTTTGCTCTTCACCTTGATTTTATCACTTATAAATATATCTTTGAGACTACTCCTTGTTAGTACAATGTTCCATTGTATGAGTGCACCATGGTTTATTTAATCAGACCCCAGCTAAAGACTTGGCTTTGAGTCTTTTGTCAAGATAAGCAATACCACTACAAACACCCTTGCACATACCCCTTTTGCACATGGGCAGTGCACAATTATATCTGGAGGACAAACTAGAAGCAAAGTGGCTGGATTAAAGGGCACCTATGTTCCATCACCTGACTGACACAACAAATCCCCCTGCAGGGCGGGGCAGACCTTCCTCCCTCTGTTCCAGTCACCCCGTGTCCTCATCAAACGTTGTGATATTTGCCAGTCTGCTAAGTGAAAAATAGCTCTTGTTTTATTTTGCATTTCTTTGATTTTGATGGAGGCTGGGTATCTTTTCATCTGTTTCAAAGTCACCTGTATTCCTTTTTCTGTGAACCAACTGCTTTCAAGCCCTTTGGCCATTTCTCTATGAAGGTATGGAAATATTTATTGATATCCAGTTACATGCCACATAAGTCAGAGATGATCCCTGCCCACCCTCCATAATTAGACCTCATTCTCCCTTATTGACCGTTAGCCATTACCCCCTCTCCCCAAACCCTGACTCTAATCGGGTCCCCTGGGAGTTTCACAGACTCGCTCGGCCATCTGGAGTCAACAAGGCAAAGGCATTTGTGTGTGTGTGTGAACGTGAGAGATGAGAATATCTTCCTTTTGTATTATCATCCTTCAATTTCTACTATAACTAATTACAAAAGTAATGCATCTTCTTGGTAGAACATATAGATGCTATAGAACAGTATGAATGAGAACATTTTTAAAATCCCATGTGATTCCAGTCACACTGCAATAAACATCTTTGAGCCACTTCCTTCAACATTGTTCTCTGCATATATGTGTCCTTTTATAAAACTGGCATCATACTATACATACAGTTTGGTTTTTAAAATCTTTTTTGACTTAATACTATGTCATCGTAAATTCTAAAATTATTCAAAAGTCTCTTTTTTATTTTCCTATTCTTTTATTTTTAAAATTTTTAAAATTTCCATAGGTTATTTGGGGAACAGGTTGTGTTTGGTTATGTGAGTAGATATGAGTAGGTGCTTTTGTTTGTTTGTTTTGTTTTTGAGACAGAGTCTCGTTCTGTTGCCCAGGCTGGAGTGCAGTGGCACGATCTCGGTTCACTGCAAACTCTGCCTCCCGGGTTCAAGTGATTCTCCCGCCCCAGCTTCGCGAGTAGCTGGGACTACAGGCGCCCACCACCATGCCCGGCTAATTTTTTGTATTTTTAGTAGAGACAGAGTTTCACCGTGTTAGCCAGGATGGTCTCAATCTCCTGACCTCATGATCCGCCTGCCTTGGCCTCCCAAAGTGCTGGGATTACAGGCATGAGCCACCATGCCCGACCACATGAGTAGGTTCTTTAGTGGTGATTTGTGAAATTTTGGTGCACCCATCACCCCAGCAGTATATACTGCACCTTATTTGTAGTCTTTTATCCCTCACCCCTTCCTACTCTTTCCCCCTGAGTTCCCAAAGCCCATCGTGCCATTCTTATGCCTTTGCTTCCTCATAGCTTAGCTCCCACTTATAAGTGAGAACATACGATACAAAAACTTCATTTTTATTGGCCAACAAATTCTTTCACAGGAATGTTCTAACATTTATTTAATCAATCCCCTTGTTGCTGGATCTTGTTTACTCTCTCCCTTCCCTCTCTCATTCCTCCTTTCCTTCCACTTCATACACAAAACATGCTTATATCTCCATTTCCTTCATGTGGATTTCTAGGAGGGCATTTGGCAGATCAAAGGGTGGAACATTTTTATGGCTCTTGATTTGTTGGCTTGGCTAGTTCGAAACATATTCCACCTCCTCTTAGGATGTCTAGATATTAGACAGCTAACAACTGAGACCTCCCTTCAGCATGGATTCTAGATATGATTTAGGCTCTGCTAATGAGATGAACTTCTGCAAGTGTGAGTCAAAGCTAGTGATGCAGGGGAACGGCAGGGGGGTGGGGCTCCCATTTTGCTAGCCCAGTTCAGAACAGAGGGGCATGGCTCTGGAGCCAAGAGTTACGGTGATCATTCCTGTTCTGGAACTTTGTGATCGAGGCAAAGGCGGCAGTTCTGTTGGCAGCCAGGCCAGCATTGTGTTTTTGGAACTCATTCCTGGAAGCCCAGCCTAGGATGCGTTACTTCTACCTCCTGTTGAGTCTGCAAGCTATCTAGTCTCCTAATAAATCTCTTTCTGCTTAAAGTAACCAAGTGTATTCTGTTGTCTACAACTAAGATCATTGAACGGTGAAGTCCCTGTTTGTCAAAATGTCCTCCAGGAAGGTTGGACCAATGTAGAGTTCCACTAAGTGTGAGAGGATAAGATGCTGAGAGCATTTCAGGGGAAGCTGATACTCTCTTCCAGGGATGGGTAGTGTATTAGTCACGGTTCTCTAGAGGGACAGAATTCATAGGATATGTGTGTGTGTGTGTGTGTGTGTTTATGTAGCAACTTGACTGGATTGACAGATAGAAAGTATGAATCCTGGGTGTGTCTGTGTGGGTATTGCCAAAAGAGATTAACATTTGAGTCAGTGGTGGGGGAGGCAAATCCACCCTAAGTTTGGTGGGCACGATCTAATCAGCTTCCAGCGAATATAAAGCAGGCAGAAAAACATGAGAGAGATGAGACTGGCCTAGCCTCCCAGCTACATCTTTCACCCATGCTGGGCACTTCCTGCCCTCGAACATCGGACTCCAAGTTCTTCGGTTTTGAGACTGGCACTGGCTCTCATTGCTCCTCAAGCTTGCAGACAGCCTATTGTGGGAGCTTGTGATCGTGAAAGTTAACACTTAAACTCCCACGTTCATATATATGTGTGTGTGTGTGTATGTGTGTGTGTATATATGTATATACACACACATATATAAACATGGGAGTTTCTTAAGTGTGTGTGTATATATATATGTGTGTGTGTATATATGCCTCTCTGAGTTCAGGTCACATCACAACAGCTCGCCTGGCACTTGGTTCCTCTGCTGCTGTTTCCTGGAGCTCCTTCCGTCAGAGCGGGTCTTTCTGACCTCTAATTTCCCTCCATACCTCCTAAGCCTTGGGCAGATGCTCAGTGAGTATCCACGGTATGTACCAAAAATGATTCAACAGCTTCCTGCACCCAAGCCAGGTTCAGACTGTCAGGGCTTGAGGAGTATTACAGGGTAGTAGGAGTAATAATAGCTAACATTCTCCAGGCACCCCAAGTGTGTCCGGCCACTATACCGAACATTCACATAGGTGCTCTCATTCACTCCTCCAAACTACCCTGAGAGGTAAGATTGAGGTTTCTGTTTCACAAGTTCAGAGAAGTCAGATAATTTGACCAGGGTCACGCAACTGGTAAATGCGGAAGTCCAGACACAACCCAGCTCTGTTTGACTCTAGAGCCCAGAGTTAAACATGTGATCACAGGAAAAGTGGCAAGTGTGCAGTTGAGAAGGCTCTGGACACCGCCTCCACTTAAAGTTACTCAAGCTTAACATCTCCTGCGAGGGGTGAATGGATGGGCCTCCAGTAGACTGCCCTGAGAAGGATTTGGCACCCTGTCTGTGATTTTCCTGCCCAAAGTGCATGACCTGAACTTAATCATGAAGAAACAGCATCAGACATAGCCCAAGTGAGGGACACTCTACAAAACAGCTGGTCTGCACTATTCACAAATGTCAAGGTCATCAAAGACAAAGAAAGATGCAGGAACTGTTCCAAACTAAAGAGACCATGATGACCAGATGCCAGGCCTGGTCCTGGAAGGGATGGTGGACCAGAAAGGACTCGAGAGGGACAGTTGACAAAAAGTAAAGGTCACCTGTACACTAGCTCATGTCTTTGTGAAGTCTCCTGAGTTTGTGGATGTGGTTGTATGAGAAAATATCCTTGTTTTTAGGAAATGCATGCTGAAGCCATTCAGGGTAAAGGGAATAATCATAATAATAGCAATCACGATGTGTGTAAATAGAGAGAGATAAGGCAAAAATGGCAAAATGTTAAATTGGTGAATCTTGGTGAGAAGTATTTGAGAGTTTGTTGTCCTCTTCCTGCAGTATGTACTTAAGTTGAAAAAATTCAAAATAAAATTTGGAAAAAAAAAAAAAAAACCCTGATCTTTCCCGGAACCAGTGTTTTAAGCTACAGGGAAGAGAGGAAGAATGGAGATTCCTACTTACTGGGAACCTGCTATGTGCTAGGCACATACCTAAATATTTAGATGGCTACAGTGCCCCTAAGAAGTAGTGTTGCCTGTGCCCATTTTATAGATCAGGAAACTGATGCTCAGGGACCTAAAGTAACAAGCTTAGGGCACACAACAGTTAGTGGCCCAGCAGGCCTTCATGCCAGAGGCTATCTGACCCCACAATCTCTCCCCTACCTCTGGGTAGAGCAGTAGTGGGGGAAGGATGTTGGGGGGATGACGACCTTGACTTCTGGTCCCAAGCTGGCCACCATGAGCAGTAAAGGACAGAGACCACAGCCAGCACATACCACTCTGGGGAGACGCCCAGTGATGGGGGAGGATGTGAGGAAGGGACCTCAGTCCTTCCATGCATGCAACTCCAGGGAGCAGCCCTCTTGTAACCAAGGCTTCCTCTGAACACAGTTGCCATATGAAGGAAGGAGCAGTGTCGTCAACCTCGTAGGAGCTCAGAGTAAGTTTCTCAGACACCCTGGGAGAGACGAAGGCTGGCAACTGGATCTGCATCCCAGCCCACCTGCCGGGAGGTTGTTGGAGAGGGGGAGAGTCGAAATGTCTGGGTGGTTGCCAAAGAGCCTACTAGGGGACAATTTCTGTTCCCCCCCCTGTTCTTGGGACCAAGCCCCTCTGTCCTGGCTGGGGATCTCTCCATTCTTCAGGGGCCTTGGGTCCCAGTACTGGGTGCTGCAGGCCTCTGTAGGGGAGCCAGGCCTTCTGAGCTTCATATACCTGCCTGGTGCCCTTCATCGTCACCTGCCTGGGGTGGGGTGGGGCCATGCAGGTGCCTTTCATAGAAAGTTCTTTACACATGGATCACTGATAGGCAAAGAGCAGCACTATGAATGGGAGGTGGAAGGTCCTCTTCCTACCCTCAAATTTCCATCCCTGCCTGTCATAGTGCCTGAAAGGCCTCCATTGGTATCAGGTCTTTTATTTATTTTTATTTAATTTATTAAGTTTTTTTTTATCTGTACTCAATTTCTTAAAGAGTTTTTTGTTTCCTTTTAAGACAGGGTCTCACTCTGTCACCCAGGCTACAGTGCAGTGGCACGATCACAGCTCTTTGCAGCCTCAACCTCCTAGGCTCAAGTGATCCTCCCACCTCAGCCTTCCAAGTAGCTAGGACCACAGGCACACACCACCACACTCAGTTAATTTTATTGTTTTTTCTAGCGACTGGGTCTCCCTATGTTCTCAGGCTGGTTTTGAACTCATGAACTCAAGCGATCCTCCCCACCTTGGCCTCCCCAAGTGCTGGGATTCAGGCTTGAAACATCGCACTTGGTTTTGGCATCAGGTCTTTTAATTAAGGCAATGGAGGCTTCTGCTGAGATGAAATACACTTTCCAAGGTGGGGAGGATTCATGGGAGGAGGGCTCCCCAAAGCCTCCTCTTCTCTCTCATCCTCCGTTTCTTTGTCTATAAAATAGGGAGAATAATAACTCACTGGGCTTCTAGGCAGAATTTGACCTTGGTGAATTCCTCTTCCCATCTGCAAAGGGAGGATTGGATTCACACAGGCTTCTTACACATTAGAATTGCCTGGCGAGCTTTGAAACTATCACTGACCAAGCTCCAGCCCAGATCCCTTGAGTGAGGTTTTCCTAAGAGTGGGACCCCACATCAAGATGTTTTTCTTAAATTGCCAGGTGATTCTGATTTGAAGTTAGGCTTCAGCATTGTGGGAAAATGATCTCTTACGTGTCTGAATACGGACATGTCATGAGTCTGTGTGTAGTAAGCCTGCGACAGTTTGGCCCCCATTTATGGTACCCCGCTAAGTTCCCTGGAATTGGGAAGCCTAGGGAGGAATAGCTTGGTGGGGATGTGGGAGGCTGGAGCTCCTCGGAAGTACTGGAGAGATGTGTTCAGAGCTCAGGGTGCGGCTGATTCAAGGATGAGGGGCCTGAGGAGCTCATGGACTGTCAGACAGACGGTCGGGCCGGGCTTGGTCCAAGGTCAGAGGTGTTTGCATAGTTCGATGATGTAGAGTTGAACTTCGTATAGTTCAATGTGCCTGGCATATAGTAGAAGCCCAAAAAACATCTGTTGAAGAAAAGGATGAAGACTCAAGTCCGATATCAATCAGAGGATGACGTGCCCTTCAGATGCTCCCTTTTATTGTTGAAGCCCACTATTTCCCACTGAGGCATTAACTAATAAAATGACATATTTTATCATCTTAACAATCTTTCAAAGCAAGTATTACTGTTCCCATTTCACAGATGTGCGAACTGAGGCTCAGGAAGTTTAGGTAACTTGCTCAAGGTGGCATGGCTCTGAGAAAGCAGAGCTGAATTTCACAATCAGGTCTGGGGACCCCAAAGCCCACCCTAGTACTTTGGTTCTGCCCTCAGACCCTGTCAGGGTAGGAGGGTCCTTGGAGACCAGCGCATGCCTCCTCTTGTTTGGGCACCGAGGGAGCTTAGCTTTGCAAGGTGACATTGGGACGTACCCAAAGCCCACTGCCAGGGAGTGGCCCAACCAGGGCCACCAGAAGGTCTTTGGACTCCTAGCCCAGTGCTTCCTTGGAAGGCTTTTATTGGGAGGTAGAAGATACTGCACTGATGTTGGGCTTTTGGGCCAGGTAGGGCCACCCTGGGCTCAGCTGTGAATTAGATGAGAGTGTTTTTGGTGATGTACTCCTACCACTTCTACTTTCCCACATCCTCCTTTTCCCTCAGATCTCTCACCACCACCACCCCTGATCCCACACACATCCTGCCTTAATGGTGCGTCTGAATCATAGACCCCTACTACTGTGACCAGTGTTCCAACAATCTCTGCTCAAGCTATTGAGGAGAAGGATCCACTAAATGAATTCACAGAAAAAGAGCCAACAACTACCATATTATGTAGCACCCCTCTATTTAACCAACAACTCCAGAAGATCGTGGCACCTTACCCTCACAGAATAAAGCCCTCATAGCAGAACTTCGAACACCAGCAGGCTCCTGGAGAGAAATGCTGAAATGGAGCCAGCTGAGGGGAGATGTGCACTGCAGTCTGAAAAATCATGATATTGTAAAACCTCAAGCCACCCGTGGCAATCTCTTTCTCCAAACTTAGGTTAGAATGCCCTTAAAGCATTCCCACAGTGGTCACCTGGCTTGGTTACCTCTACTGTCAGGGAGCGCACTACTTCACGAGGCAGTCCATTCTGTCTTGCCAAGCTGCTCCCAGCTTCATTGTGTAATAGAATCGCCTGTTCTTTCCCAGTACTCTACTGGTCTATCTGAAGGTGGCTGGCTGGGGTTGACTGTGCTCCAGCTGGAACAGGTGTGCATGTCTCCCTGTGACAGCACAGAGTCAGCCAGGCATCCTCACACTGAAGGGCAAATATTTGTCACCTCTCCATGGTGGCGGCAGTCAGCCTGCCTTATTTTTCCACGTCGGAAGGATCCTATTATAGCAGGTCTTGTCTTGGGTTACATGTCAGAGTTCTCTGACATCAGGTTGTATTTAAAGGTTCGGCGCCGGGACTGTCCCCTGCCGCGCCCCACCAGCCTTGGCTGGCTTTATTTCCCCATTGGCTTCTTTTGGTCTCAATTGAGTGTTATGCACCATGAACAGTGGTGACACAGGTCTGTGACTTGGCCCTGCCCTGCAGTGGTACACAGCACTGGGAGAATATACCTACAGCAGAGACACCAAACCAACCAAGAACTAGGGAAGGTCATATAAAGCAACTCTGTAACTATCTTTTCATGCCTTCACGGTGTTTGCCACACTCTATACTGGGGCCAATAATGTTAAATCAAATAGAATTCAGTGCATCAAGATTTGGTGTAGGCGATATGTTCTGGGCTGGGTGGTGTGGCATGAAAGGGCAGATATCATGGGTTTTAAAGAGCAGTTAGAAGTAGTTATGCAAAGAGAAGTGGTTCAGCTGCTGTAACTGAAAGGCCAAGACAACAATGGCTTAAACACAACAGAAGTGTATTTCTCCCCCGATAACAGTAATAATTTAAGCAATCCAGGGCTACTATGGCAGTTTCATGGTTTTGGAGACCCAGGCTCCATCCACCTTGTTGCTCTGCCATTCTCAATCCACAACTTTCACCATATGGTTCAAAACGGCTGCTTTGGAGCCTGCCATCACGTCACTATTTCAACCTACAGGAAGAGGCAAAGTGGAAATTGAAGAAATGTCATGTCCATTTAGGACAGGCTGACCCAGAACTGGTACATGTCACTTCCCCACATATCCCATTGATAGAACTTCTTCTTGCAGCCACTTCTACCTCTGCAAGGAGTCTGGGCAATGCAGTCTTAAGTTCTATCACTGAGGGGCATGAGGATAGTGCATTATTGGAGGTAACCAGTCAACTTGGCCACAGAGAGGAGCCAATCCCAGGCATCTAGAATACTGGAATGAACTTGGCCTGGGCATGTGGGGATGAGGGACTGAGTCTGCAAGGAGCTCGTATACAGTATCTCAGAGGGAAACCCTAATGGAGAAGTGTTGGACACAGGGTCTTGATTACTAGACAGGGCTCCGGAAATTATAAGACGACCTTGGTGAACTCACAGAATTCTGCGCCTGAGCTTTGATTTATAAATAGACCTGCTTCTGATACGTTGAAGTCTTTAAAATTGTACTCTCTTTTAAATTAGCCTGGGGGACAGAGGTCAACAGGGGTTTGCAACTTTAAAAAACCTTGTTAGTCCTTTCGCAACTCAGAGAGTTCTTTGGTCAAATAAAGAGTTACTTGTCCATTGATCTTTTCTTGTAAATCCCACATCTGGTACACCTTTTTGGGTACAAGATCATACACCTGTGTGATGACTTTTACTGCTGGGAAGGATCTGCTGTGGATATCTGTTATTTCATTTTATCCTTACATCAAAGTTACGAGATCAACGTATGATCCCTGTTTGAAAGACATAGAAACTGAGGCTTGGGGATTTGTCCAAGGTCACCCAATCCCTTTTGCGGTAAAGCTAAGTCTTTTGTCTCTTTGCACTGCACCTCTCAAGAAACAATTGGCTATCTGTGGCAACACATCCAAAAATATGGAACAGTAGAACACTAGACGTTCATATGGACCTATGAGAGAGAGGAAAACATCTGTGGTCAAATAAGACTAGGAAATGAAGCATATTTATCTATCTCCACTTGGAGATTCACAGAGCACACGAGAATATTAATAGTTCTGATGAATCCTGCAGGCTTTAAGCCATTGTTGGTTTAAACCATTGTTGTTTAAATATCTCTCTCTGACAAGGTTCCTCCAGCTGAAAAGGGTAAGAGGTTGACCGCTAGGTGACTCCAGGTAAAGTCTTGGATTGTCGGAGCAAGTTGCTTAACATCTCTGTTGGGGTTTTGGGGAAAGGATAAACAGTACTTTGGTACTTCTCCCACTTAGTTTAGAACAAATTGGGAGATTGCTGGAGAGGTGGTTCAGATGAAGATCAAAATATCAGCACCTCTGACACATGCTATTCGGACAGGGATGCTCGGGTCCCTGGGAGGATGGGCTCAGCATATCTTCTGAGTCAGCTAGGCTTAGGCTTTTCCACCCTGAAGTAGAACCAACAGGCTGACTGCAGGCCCACCCTAAGAGGCTGGGCGGCCCAGGGCATGTCTTAGCAGGCAGGCAGATCCCCTGGGGGGAACTCAGAGCGGTAGAACTCTTTCACCCAAACTCACCATTCAGGTAAGTTGCTGCTCCTCCCAACATGCTCCCACCCCTGGTTTCCTTACTTGGCACATGGAATTAATGAAACCCATGGTTTCTGTCTACCAAGGTTGTTATGGGTGTGCCACAAACGGCAATGGGGAAATACACTGAAACATATAAATTGTTAAATTACTTTATTCAGGTATCAGTTCTCATGCTCTTCTTATAAGGCTGATAGCTATGTTAAATCATTAATTAATTAATTCATTCATTCATTCACAAAGAGTTCATTTTTGAAGCATAGCCTGGGTGCTGGCAGACAAAGCACAGCACTTCTGCTCAAGAGGAAAGAAAATGTTGAACTCCTGTAGCCCAAGCCCCTGTCTGCAGATGAGGAAGCAAAGTTCAGAATAATCAGGGCCTCCCCCGGGAGTTGGGTTGGCTGGTGTGACAGAGCCACCACTCACCCCCAGCTATGTCATGCTCCGTCCCACCTCTGTGCCTTTGCTTACTCTGCCTGACACCTTAAAGGCCCTCTCCACATCTCTCCCTCCACCCAAATTCTGCCTATTCTTAGAGACTAGCTCCAGGCCCATTTCCCTAATGAGCCATTATATATTTTGGTCCCCCTTTGCTTGGAACTCACTGGAGCCCTTACTATCTGCTGTGCTCATCTTAGCACTTGATTTTCTCCAATGGTTTTACAAGGCTATGTGTCGTCTCCTCACTTACTGCCCTCCGCCCCATCTCAGGTGCAGGAGGGTTCAGGGAGGGCTGTTGGCTGATGGTCTGCTGATGGATTTAGCCAGCCAGGGAAGGTGGCAGGCTGACGAGGATCTCATTTTCCCCTTTTGCTGACATGTTCCTAATTTGGCTTTATGAGATTTTCCTGGGGTGTCAGCTGTGCTGTTTGGAGCTGGGCTGCAAAGGGCAGAATGTCCAGTGGCAAGGGGAATGGCATGTGGGAAGGGCTTGGCAGAGGGCAGGGGTGTCTGCCGCCTTTCCCAGCCTCCAGCAGGGTCTCGGAATGTTCTGGCCCACTTTGGAGTCTTAAAAGGACATGTTGGGATAAAAAAAACACTTACAGAGATTTTTGGAATGTGGGCCACAGAGAGAACGTAATAGAAGGCCAAGGCTAAGGTCCCCCGAGGAGAGTCACACAAGACCTGAGGAGGGGCTGGGGCCGGCTGCGCGAGGACACGTTCTCATGGGATGCCATCTCATAATGAGTGCCGACAGGACAGCTGGCCCCGAAGTGGCATTCTCCAGAAATGACTGCACTGCCCTGGGTTTTGCCTCTTTGTGGCCTGTTACAGACCACTACCCCGTGCCTCAGTTTTCTTGTCTGTAAAAAGGGATGATTGGACTTCATCAGAGGCCACACATTGGTCTCAGGTGTTTTCTTTTTAAATTTGAATTCTTTCTATGTTTAAAATGGGAATATTTTACATTATCAATGTATTTTCTGGCTGTTCTTAAAAAAGAAAAAAAAAAAAGAATGTCCAGAAATCCTGTGCGTGCTCAGCAATAATCTGTGTGGCAGTCATCCCCCAAGTCCTGGCTGTCCTTTTCTTTGGTGTGACCTTGTGTCCCCAGTGGGCATTCAGGCTTGTCCCCAACCCTTGCTGTGGCCACACACTTCCTGGGGTTCCTTCCAGCATGGGCGTCTGTGGTTAGGAGTGCACAGTGGGACGGGAGCTCATTGGGACAAGCAGTGCCTAAGGGTCCGGGCCCTGGGTGCTTAGCACGGCGCCTTCACTGACCCACTGAGTGACCCTGGAGAGCCGCCTCCCTCGTGCCTTCATTTTTTTCATCTATTAAAAGAGGGAGGTGGTTGAAACCATCAATAAGATCCTTTCAAGCTCTCACTTTTGATTCAGGCAAAAATGCCATCTGCCTGAATGAAATGGAGCTGTGATTTCAATGCTGTGGAATGCGGCCGCCCCAGCCCTTGAAAACTTCATGACGGAGAGTGAGAGGGAGAGGAAGGAAAAGAAGGAAAGGGGACCCTAGCTAGTAGTGAGGTCTGAGCAAGTATGTGGCTCAGGCAGACCTGCTCAGGGTGCTGGTGGGGTTGAAAGAAGCAACCTAGTCTCCTGGAATTCCTTCCAGGTCAAGGTCTTGGAATGCCTCCAACCCCACCCTTTCCAGAAGCCCAGGGCTCTGGGTTAAAGCTGAGGGTGTGCAAATCAAACATTCACAGGAGTGGAGGCACAGCCAATTTTTTGGTCTACTCCGTGCCAATGGAGACTTCCTAATAAGTAACCAGACTGAGGGAGAGTGGTGGGTCACCATGTGAGCAGGAGGGGCCCGTCCTGGGTGTCAGGAGACTCTACGGTCACTCCAGCTCTTTCCTAATGAATATTATTTTATTTATTTGAACTTCAATATTATTGACACCTCAATATTATAAAATAAATATTATTTTATTTATTTGGACCTTATTTATTTCTCATTTGTCAAAGCTGCTTGAAGCAAACAAGTAATCAAGTTCTACCTGACTCCTAAGACGAAAAACATTAGAGAACAGAAGCGAAATTCTTGGAAAGGAATGAATGTCCCACCAGGTGGCTTGTGGCATTTCTTAGGAGAGTCCTCTGTGTGGTTTCTGTATCGCATTTTCTCTGGGACAGTCTCCCTTGCTCAGTACCATTGGGGGCCTGCCTGGTTCAGCCGCAGCAGACAGAGGGCTCCTCACTGAGCCTTCCAATCAGAGGAACCCTCCCAAGCGGAGACCTAAAGAAATACACACCACTCAGGGATGCAACACAACCCACACCCTGCTAGCTCTGTGGTCTCCTGAACCTGTACAGCATCCTCACTGCCTCGGGTACTGAAGAAGGTGGGCAAGATGTCCCCTAGTTGCTGAGGAGGACCCCCAGTGGGGCCCCAGAATCTTGACAGGCCTTGGCAATACAGCCCTCTTCTGCAGGCAGTCCTTGGCAAGCTGGACACGGTGAGCTACAGAAGAAGTTTAAAGATCTGTTAGAGGCACAGATGCGTCTAAATTCACAGGCAGTACTGCAAAGAGGCCTAGAGGGATGCTGGATTTAGGGGCCTGGCTTTGAAGTCCTGTCCTGATGACAGGGTACTGGTGGCCAGTTGTTTCATTTCCCTGAACCCCCAGTTTCTGCACCTGTGTAATGGGGAAACACGCCTACTGGCTCCCACACAGCACTGTTGTGAGAAGAGGTGGAAGAAGGTAGTTTTCAGTCTAGTTGGATAACTGCTGCCAATGGGAGCATGGAGTTGAGCAGGTGAACTTTCTTTTTTTTTTTTTTTTTTGAGACAGAGTCTTACAGTCTCACTCTTGTTGTCCAGGCTGGAATGCAATGGCACAATATCGACTCACCGCGCCCTCCACCTCCCGGGTTCAAGCGATTCTCCTGCCTCAGCCTCCCGAGTAGTTAGGATTATAGGCATGCACCACCACTCCCAGTTTTTTTGTTTTTTGGGTTTTTTTTTTTTTTGTATTTTTAGTAGAGATGAGGTTTCTCCATGTTGGTCAGGCTGGTCTTGAACTCCCAATCTCAGGTGATCAGCCCACCTCCCAAAGTGCTGGGATTACAGGTGTGAGCCACTGTACCCAGCAGCAGGTGAACTTTCAATGGGAGCAATGGTATGATGGAAATGCCTGGGTAGAAAGGGGCTGAGAATAGGGGAGGGAAAGAGAATTGGCCGGATGGAGACCCTGTCCCATCTCTATCCCAAGGAGGCTGTCAGTAGGGGAAGTAAGAGCCGGGGCTCTGGGCTCTGGAACCAGGCTGGCCTAAGTTCACATCCAGGTCCTGCTGCGGAGAACTACACAGCCCCAGGCAAGCTGTTGTACCTCTTTCAGCTTTTGTTGCCTCTCTGTAAAACGAGGACAATATTCAGACCTCACAGAGTAGTTTGCAAGATTAAAATGAAAAGGGATAACATACATAAAACGTCTAGTGCAGAGACAGCACACAGCAGATGCTTCATACATGTAGCTGCTAGTATTTTCAACAACATTTTGCTGTGGCTCACTTCCTCCAAGCAGGCAGTTATAGGCAGTCCCCAGCCTGGGGACAGGGAAGATGTGAGATGCTTCCTGGCTGAGGCAGGAATGACTTCAGCATCAGGTTCTGCCCGTGGCTGGAGCTCTGTACTGCTGCCCTGATGGCTTCCTTGGTGTTGGGGTGTCTGTCCTGCCTTGACCCCCGGCCCTGGCATCCCTCATTCCTGACCTAACCTATTCCTTCTTGACTCCTAGGCCTGGCCTCAACCATCTGCTTTTCAGCCTGCCTTGGTGGTGAGTGAGAGGAACTTGGAATCCAAGGCCCTCAATACCTCAGCCTCGAAGGAATCCGTGGAGGCTTACGGGTCTGTATAAAACCAGTCTAGGGTTCCTTGAGGTAGTGCCTGTCCTATATCCCCTAACTTCCACCCTACAGGCAGCAATGAACTCACAGCTGATTTCTTCCCACCTGAAATTGCTCCTGCAGGCAACCCCAACAGGATCACTTTGAATCCCTATGAGCTACTCCTATAACATCGAGACCAAGGGTGCAGGTCAGCTCTGAAAGGTCTGAAGAATTGAATGGGAGGGATCCACAAAGCCAGAGAGTGGGCTGGGGCAGCTTGTCTCCTTCTCACTTGCACTCACTCACCTGGATCGAGAAAGCAGAGACACTACAGCTTGGGTAGAATAAGACCTGATCCTGGGTTCCCTCCCTTTGGCTACACCACTCTTTCTCTCTGCAAGAAAAGAGAGAGAGAAAAGGTGAATTAAGCACACATCTGAGCCAGGTATGAGCAAGAGGCTGTTTCCGGGCCTCCTTCTCAGAAATATGTGTTCACGCATCACCTCTGTCCTCAAGTTTATATCAGTGGCTGCTTCTATCTGGTGGGAAGGTAGAGGGGAGGGGTGGCCTTCTTGTGAGGCTACGTGCAGACAAGCAGTGTGGAGAGGCTGACCAGGCTCGGCAGGCCAGCAGCACCCTGGGATGGCAGGCCTGGGCAGGGCTGGTGCCATGGCAGCTGGCTTCAGGCCCACATCTCCAGTGAAGGCCCTCAGAAAACTTCTGAGTCCAAATGAGGCGACTGGACTGGCTACAAGGAGCTGTGTGAGTAGGAATTGGCCAGGAAAAGTGAGCCCCCATTGGGCAAATTCTGGTCCCAGGCCTGGCTGGATCTTGCTGTGAGTGAAAACTGACTCTCTGAGTCTGGGCTGCAGAGAGAGAAAGAGAGATCAGTGAGATGGAGCTTCCCCAAAGGCGTGCACGGCTTCATCACAGCAAATCCTCAGGGTGTCCAGGGAGCGCCCACTTCGCTACAGCCTTGTTGACACAGAACATGACATGCTCCTTCTCTTCCTCCCTTTTCATCTTTGTCAAGGCCATATCATTGTTGTTTTACTTTGCACTTGTTTGCTTTTTACTATAGTTGTAAGGTTTTTTTTTTCGTGTTTCTTGGCCACTCCTGTGACTTCTGTGAGTTGCTTGCTCATCGAGACTGACCTTTCTGTGCTTGTTTTTGCTTTCTCTTCCCTGGATGAAGTAGTTCCTGACTGAATGATGACTAAAAATTGGGCGAGAATGTGAACATCCTACCTTCCAGAGGTTCCTAAGATGGAAGGAAATGGGCCAGTTGGCCTGAAATTCTGGGAGTACACCAGCCCCCACTCCCTACAGGAAGAGGGGAGGGACAGTTTTCCTTTGAGAGTTTTATTGGGAGATTGAACAACCAATATAGACAAGTATCATTGGCTGAGTCAAATGATTCCGGTGGTTTCTCTGATGCCCAGATTCCATGAAAGACAGGGAATTTGGAGACCCAACTCAGATATGGCTCAGCTTCTAGAGCTGAGCTGGGACCTGCCCTAGAATTAGATAGCGAGACTCTCAGAGTCAGGGAGGCAGAGGAAAAACCCACTCTCTCTGCTCCTGGAGCAAGTGTGAGGATCCCTCCACGTGGAGCCTGGCACGCCCCCATCCCAGCTCCAGGCACCCCTGTGGCCCCCTGCACATTTGTTGTCCTTTTACCTTTCCCTTGAAGTTTTCCTGCTTCAGAAACATGGACCACCAGAGCTAAAGAGGTCCTTAAAGATCTCCCATAGGGCAGGAGCCGAGCAAAAAGAGAAAAAGTGAGAACTAAGATGAGTTCACATCCGTATGAGCACATTAATAGACTTGTGAAAAGTTAAATATATGCATGCAGTTATACCTACAAACAAAGTGATTATTATTTTCTTACAAAAGATTTTCTTCCTCCAAATTGTCCCATTAGACCTGTTTGTTAAAGAATGGTGATGAGGTGTTGGGGACTCCATGTGTGCATCCCCCTGAAATTCATATGCTGAAATCCTTATCTCACTGTGATGGTACTGGGAGGCAGGGCCATCGGGAGATAATTAGGTCATGAGGGCGGGACCTTCAAGAATGGGATTCGTGCCTTTGTAAAGGGGACCACAGAGGGCTCTCTAGTTCTCTTTCTGCCATGTGACCACAGCAGTCTGCAACCCGGAAGAGAGCTGCCATGCCAGAACCTTGCTATGCCAGCATCCCGATTTCGGACATCTGGCCTCCAGCACTGTCAGAAATAAATGCTGATTTTATAAGCCACCTACTCTATGGCACTTTGTTACAGCAGCCCAGACTAAGACATAGGCGATGGGAATCTTTTCATCCATCCCTATTTTGCAGAAGGGGAAACCGAGGTCCCGAGCAGGTACACAATTGCTACATACAGCAAGTGGCATTTGATCCTGAATTTTCTGCCTTTGGATTCAGGTTCCTTTCTATGACATCTGGCTCCAGCAAGTGTACAGCCCGGAGCTGCTTCTTGCCTATAGGAAATATTCTTCAGGATTGATAAAATAAATCAGAAAACAGACTGTGTTAGAAAATGCACAGCCAAAGGAGTATTTCCATTTCACTCTGACCTCCTTTAATAGGTCACCATTTTCAGCCTGCTGGAAAATTGTCCCTTTTTCCTTTACTATATGTATTTACATGTATGTGTATATATATGCACACACACGTATGTGCGTGTGCACGCACATGCACATTTTGTATATGGTATAAATATGAAATTGTATATGTTTGTATATAATTATAAAGTATATACATGAAATTGTATATATACACACACACACAGATGAAACTTTGGGAATTTCTTTTCAAGTCTTGTGTGCAATCACTTCAAAGCTGACACACATCACAAGGAGTAGAGTCAGGCAGAGAGAGAGGGGCTTGAGGGTGGTCCCAGAGCTGGTGTCAGAGTGAAGACTTGAGTACAGGTCTGCAATCTTCCCTTCTCACTGAGATGCCTCAAAAGACCTTTTTTTTTTTTTCTTAGAAACAGAATGCTAGCTTTCTGACAAGACTACCCTCCCATTCCAGCATATTCTTCCTCAGGTTCTCTCTTTTCACTCTCAATATGCTTAGAATCTTCCCAATCTTGATTACTGGACACAGCTTTATCCTTTCAAGAGTGCTTTTCCACTGGATGTCTCATTCAGATGTCACAGTGCTCCTGGGGGCTGGAGCCAGGCCCAGGGATGCCACTTCCACAGGGGCTGATACCCTGAGATGTCAGGAACGCTGACAGTCACCTAGCACGTCAAGGTCAGAACTTTCAGACCTCTGACTCCAAAATCAGTGCTCTCTGCCCCTCTCCCGCAGATGTGTGGGTGAGTGTGGGAGGCGGCTGGGGAAGTGGTGCTGAACTCCAGCACTCAGCAAGCTTCCTTGGAAGGACCATGCAAGGCTGAGCTCTGGGTGACGCCCAGGCGAGGGAGGGATGGGGAATGTGCAGAAGCCCAAGCTCCCAAGCCACTGCAGACCAGCTGGGCGGCCCCTCCAGTAGTGGCCATCCTCCACCCCTCCCAACTGGGTGGACGCATCTGCTGGCTGAACCCAACCCTATCAGAACTGTGGGGGTTTCTGGGGTGATAAATCTTTATTTTCCAGGGTTGTCCTGAATGTGCTACTCCGCTGAGCAAAACCATTTCTTCATGGGCTGTTTCTCTTAATTGGCTGGTGGTGCTGCCTGCCCTTGGCAAAATCAGAACAGTTGTCTTTGCAGCCTGCTCACTCCCTTTGGCCCAATAAGCCCACCCAGTGTCCTCGCAGTGCCCCAATTCCCCAACTCCTGGTACCTTGTATCAGGCTTTAGAACCCCCACCCCAGCCAACGCAGCCACTCTCAACATCTCACTATATCTCCACAAAGTTGCAAATAAAGATAAAATTCACAACAAAACCAAAAACTGAGCCTTGCAGGTACCAAGTGCCAGATTCAGATTGATGTCTTGGAACAGATAGCAACCCCAAAGCAGGTGAAGCTGGACTGAGAAAAACGTAGTCACAATTCAGCTCACGGAGTTCCCTGACTCTCTTCACACACCGAGGACCGCTGTGTCTCCAGATACATCCCCCATGTCCTTTTCACCATCATGCCACTCTCTTTCTTTTTGATTAGCCTTGCCAGAGATTTGTCTATTTCACCAGTCTGCTCAAGAAATAAGTTCCAGCATTTTTATCTCAACTCTTTTTCCTGTCTCTCATCTTTTTTTCTCATAATTATCACTTCTTTCTCCTTTCCCTTTGTATCCCAAGAGAGGTGGCCAATTTTTTCTCTACCTTGCTAATTTGTTTTTCTGGGTCATCAAGTCTATTTTTTATGACTTACTTCCAAAGTGGTTTTTAATTTAAATATTAAGATTTTAGTTACTTTGTAATTCTCCCATTTCTCACCTATCTCCCTTTTTATATTACCTTGTTGCTTCATTTTAAAATGAAATATATATTATCTCCCTAAGACTTTCTGCTCCTTTTTCAAGTGAATGGTGTATCCTCTTTTATTGAGCTCCCTGGAAAGATGGGCACATGCTCTTCTCAGGTCTGCAGCTTAGGGCAGGTGTGAGGGCTCCCAATCAGCCTCTGGCTCCTGGCTTGTCTGGGCTGTGCTGACTTGGGGGCCTTAACCACCACCTGAGCCTCGGACACTAAGCTGCTGTGGGGCAAGGGTGTCTTCCCAGCATACTCTGGTTGTCATGGCTTCTCCCTTTGCTCCAGCTCCAGCCGGCTGGTGAGAAGGATACTTCCCACAATGCATTGCCCACCTGCCCCTGCCTTTCCATCTTCTGTAATCTGTAGTTTCTGACTTGGTTATAGACAGATGGTGCAAAGGACGAGGAGCGCTGTGATGGAGAGAGGTAATAAGATTTCTGCTTCAAAGGACAACTCTTAAGAGGCAGAGAGGAGTAGCTGGGCTTGTTTCTGGTGGATCAGACACACGGACAGTCCAGATGGGAGCATAGATGTGAAGCCCCTTCTTCTTTTCCAAGTAGGCCTCTAACGGAGGGTTTTTGGGGTAGGCAGATGAGATTGCTGGGTATTTGCCCCTTTGTCTACATTCCTGACATTCTTGTGAGAAGTTTTGTTTTGTTTTGTTTTGTTTTTCTAGGCAAGAACTTTAATGAACTGTTACCGACAACATAAAAAAAAACTGTATAATATATACAAAATTATCATTTTATGTCAGGAGAAAATTTATCATGTCGGCAACAGAACATGTCTGCCGGCCTTCAAGTGGCTGGCATAGTACATCCACCCCGTGACAGGCCCACTGGGACTGTGGTGAACATGCCTGTACCTCAGTACAAAGTCCCCTTTCCCTGAGAAATGTATAGAAGGAGAGAGGAAGAACATGTACCCAAAAGGAAGAGGGAGAGGCTGGGGGCCCTGTATCCTGAGCTCAGAACTTCAGGGGGATGACCGGCCAGTACTTGGGCTGCTTTTGGTCACAGTGCTTGTCAAAGCTCAACTGGTCTGCAGCCTCCATGGCCTGGATCTTGGTGGCGCTGTCTCCATACAGACGTTTCATCTTGGCCTGGGACGCTGCTCACTAGGCCTCTCAGTTGGAACCTCTACCGACCGGCAGGAGTTGCAGTACAGGTCATGGTCAGCATTCACGTAGCTGTCCAGGCACTCTGCATCCAGCTGCCATCACTGCCGTCGTTCTTCTCTGTACCTCTCGGTCTCTGCAGAGTACTGGCAGAGCTCTTTGGTGATTTCCATATTGCTCAGGTCACATTCTACCTCTGCATCTAACTCAATCTCCATCTCTTCCTCTTTGGACAAAGCTTGGTCTTCTCCTGTGGATGCCTGGACTCTACTGCAGTCATGTGGATGCTGCCCAGACCCTCTGAAATGTAAAGAACTGCAGGGGGAGTCCTGCTAGGCCACATGATGGCCATAGAAGGACAAAGGATACTCAACCTAGTTAGCATTAACAGCTTTGGGGAAGAAGTGCAGGAGGGAAGTACCATGGAAGACTGAAACAGGATTCCACGGCCTTCCTGTAGGCCTTTGTGGTGGCTTTGCATCCAAGCCATTGCTTGATGATAATGTTGCCAGCATCTTGCATATACCAGATGAGAATACCAAGGCCCGGCAGCTTTCAGTGTTGATGCCTTCACCGCTGCCATCTCTGATTGTGAAAGTCCAAGTGGGTGCCAAAACTCGTGGGTTCGCAGCTTGCAGATCCTGCGTGGTGACCGAGCAAGGGCCTAGTTTTCCTTCCTTAGTGAGAAGTTTTAAAGATTTCCTGGTCACTCACTGTTTTGAGCTAGATGTCTTGTGAATCAGTAGTTAGCACAGTTATTGCTTACCCCTCCCTCACATTCATTTCTTCATCGTCTAACAACAGCTCCTAATTAGACTTGGGGTCAAGCCCTCTCTTAGCCCAGGTGGCTTGGGTGGGGGTTCTGGAGGTAGAGCACATGACCCTGACCTAAGCCAATCATCACTTCTCATTTCCAAGGCCACAGCAATTAGTTCAGGGGTGGGCATGTTACCAGAGGCTGGTACAATCAGAATGAAGGTCAGGACTTTTGTGGAAAGCAGGCTCAAGTCTCCCTGCTAGACTTGAACCTTCAGGTTTATGAAATGAGCCTTGGATGGTACCTTGAGCTTGAGAATAAAGCTGAGGACTGGAGAGAGGTCATATACTGGAGACAGCACAGAACCCCTGATCCAGCCTTGCCTGAAGCTGGCCCTACCCTTTGATCTTTTAGTAATAGGAACTAATAAATTTTCTTTTATGTTTAAACACATTTGGGTCAGATTATAAGTTAACTGAAGTAGAATGAGTCCTCACTGATACAAGTATGATCAGTGAAAAAAAGAGACCAAATATAATAAGGAAGATATATTCCTTAATATTTATAGTTTAGAAGGCAAAGCGGTTAAAGGGGACCATGCTCATGTCCCCATGGAGTCCATGGAGTCACAACCAAGCACTCCTGGAGGGATCTGGGTGCCGGCATCTCCAGCCAGCCCTGTGACAGAGATCTGAGGAGTTCTCCTTAGAGCTTCTCAAGGAAATCCCTCTTGATGCAATAAGATGCACACTTGGGGAAGCTGTTCTCTCTGGACAGGGTGTACAACTTGAGGGCAGAAATTGTTTCAAAATGTTTTGACATGTTCCTGAATGGCATGTCTATGGGAGAACAGAAAAGGGACTGTGGTATGTTCGAGGCTTTCTGTGACCTGGGGGCAGGTGTCAGGAAAGCTTCCAAACTCTCCCTAGAGGCCAAACCATGGCTGCCTGAGAGGCTGGACAGTGGGCACTCAGTTCCCACTGGGCAGGGACACCAGTGTGTCCTGCTTGTTGTCACACTTGGCTTGTTTGTTCTCCTCCACCAGGAATTCTGTGGGGCAGGGGATTGCACACTGCACACATCACAGCTGCTCATCCAGGGCTCTTGTGGCACTTGCTTCATCTTGAGTGACACGGAGCACAGAGCAGCCGCCGTGGAGTGTGGAAATACCAAACCCTGAGTCACCACTGACTGTTGCCCTGGACATAGAACCCCAGGCAAAGGCACTTAACACTGGTTATCCCTGTGCATCCAGGAAGCTAAATGGTGGCCAAAAAAAAAAAAAAAAAAAAAAAAGTTATAATGCAGTCAGGCTGAACCAGAGAATTCCTGCATGTGCAAGTTCGTGTGTGTGTATGTTTTGGAAGTCATGCCAGATGTTGTCTTTCCTCATGTGACATTTGGTATCTTTTTTCTACAGCAGTGTTCCATTATGTTCTAGTTCTTGAAAAAGGCAGCGAGGCAACACCTATACAATGAAATGTATTTGGGAAATGATTTATTTGTATTATAGTCCTCTCTTAGAGGATCACAAAGTACATTAGCATATTAAAGGATCTGAGAAGTCCTGTAATAAAGGAGCCTGGTTGATTGAATGATCATGGAACTCATTGTGGGTAGATCATTCGCACACTGGATGGAATGGGGTGTGAGGCTGACTGTGCAGAGGGTGACTAGTCCCTGAAATGTAGATAGGGGCCATCTAGAGAATGGTGGAGCATCGGGCGTGGATGGGTGAACTGGACAACTGGGCTATGTATTTCAGCCCCAGAGCACTTAAAGCATAAGGTTGATTGTAAGATCCTGGAGTTCATCTGGCTTAAATACCTCCTTGAGAGGGACATCAAGGTCCGTAGAGAACTGAGTTACTCATGATCACCAGTCAGAGCTCTTGGCTGCACGACATAGATGCCAATGCTGGATACCTAGGGAGAATGAGATTTGATGGAAGGATATGGGGAAAGCCACTGAACCCACTAGAAGGCTGGAGAACCAGGTCCAGAAAACAAACAGAAGCCAAGGGAAAGTGGGCTGCTGAGAGCATAGCCAGATCATGCCACGAAATCTGATTAGCCCACTTCAGCTAGGGCCCATGATGCATCAGAAATGGACCCATGACTCTCTGTGTTCTTCCCAGTGGGGATAGGTGATTGGCTGAGCACAGACTGCATTCCCCGCCCTGGCTGTTAGGGTCTGGGAGAACAGGTGGAAGGCTTTTATGGCTTCTGCAGCTGAAGCCTGGAGCCCATCTCTCCCAATGACTCGCACAGGAAGAAAGCCCCCATTTGGTTGGGGGCAGAGTGAGGTTACAAAGCCCATCTCCTGTCTTGCAGTTCAGATCATGCAGCCAAGGGTACTCTTTTACAAAAGTGTTTAAAATCTTTATTTAATCAGCAACATGGACCTTGCAGAGTTCCTGCTCCATGATAGAAGGATATGAACTATTTGAAACATTCACATCTACTGCTCTCCTTGGGGATTCCTACCCTCCTTTCATTCTTTACTCACTAGCCTCATGGTAGAGTAACTACAGCAGAAATGCAGAGTGCGAGAGAAACAAATATGCAGCTTTTGAAACCCATGGCAGAGACAATAGCTTGAGAGTCTCAAAATCTTGCCTTTTGAGAATCCAAATCCTGACACACAGAACTCAGGAGGACTAGTGTATGGTTTGTTAAGTTACTTTTCCCCACCTACCAAGTCTACATTAATGACTCCCTGAGCAAAGAAAAAAAAAAATTCTTAGAAGGAAAGAGAGTTAAAGGCTGGCATGAATCCCTGGGAATGGTCCTGCCTACACATTCCATGCCCTGAAGCTCTGAAGTTGAGGGCATGATAGAATCTCCAATAGTTTAGGGGATCAGAGAGAAGAGAGATGGTGTCCCTACTCTGTGGGGAGGCTGGAAGCTCCATAGAAAAGTCCCAGCATTCAGCATCGTGAGGGACCAATAGACAGGCAGGAAGTAACCTCCTGGGGGTCCAGGCTGCATCACAAGCCCTCATCCCCCTAGTATTGTGTAGCAAACAACAGAATGTTTCCGAGTGTATCTGATGGTCCTGACAGCCAGAAAACCTGGAGGGCCTTGAGCCTGGGGTGGTGGGATGTGAGAGCAGATGCAAGTGTGGACCAAGGGCAGGAATGAGAACTCCCCACCAGTACACAAGGGGCGGCTGCCGCCAAGGACTAGCTGGGCAATGGCCAGTCCAGTGGCGGCCGTGATGGGCAGGTGACGGCAGAGAGCCAGGTGTGGACTCCCCACCAGTCCACAAGGGGCCACCGCCAAGGACTAGCTGGGCAATGGCCAGTCCAGTGGCGCCCGGGGTGGGCAGGTGACGGCAGAGAGCCAGGTGTGGACTCCCCACCAGTCCACAAGGGGCCACCGCCAAGGACTAGCTGGGCAATGGCCAGTCCAGTGGCGCCTGGGGTGGGCAGGTGACGGCAGAGAGCCAGGTGTGGACTCCCCACCAGTCCACAAGGGGCCACCGCCAAGGACTAGCTGGGCAATGGCCAGTCCAGTGGCAGCCGGGGTGGACAGGTGACGGCAGAGAGCCAGGTGTGGACTCCCCACCAGTCCACAAGGGGCCACCGCCAAGGACTAGCTGGGCAATGGCCAGTCCAGTGGCGGCCGGGGTGGACAGGTGACGGCAGAGAGCCAGGTATGCGCCCCCGGATGCCTTGATGTGATGTTTTCTCCACCTCAACTGAATGTACCCTCTGGGAGAAGGTACATTCACGTATTTTAATGTGAATTACACATTAAATATGTGTAATTCACATATTTAAGGGGAAAATTGTGAGAAGGGAAAGCCTTGAATCAACTTGAATGGCAGTCCTGCTAAAAGTGGAGTAGGGGATCAAGGGAGAAATTAGATTTTTCTTTAAAAAAAAATCTGAATGTAGCCTGTGACATTCATTCTGATATAATATAAACTGTAGTTTATACATAGAGTTAAAACTAGTCCACAATATTTTCTTTAGAAAGGTTGTAAGCACCTGATTTTCCTTACCTACATCCTACGTCAAAGTTAAAATGATTGGCAGCATGTTGGCAGTGCTTTCCTGTAAAATAGGGCTGGCACTGCTGGTTGCCTCTGGGCCCAAGCCCACCAGCCACTGAGTGCCCAGAAGCAGCCCCTGTCCTTCCTGAGGCTGGGCCTCCTGGGTTGCACCCTCGGGGAGTCACGCCTGTTCCTGGCTTGGTGATCGTAAACACTGGAGGAGACGACGCAGATGAGAGTCTTTTGAAAATCTTAAATCTCTGCCTATGTCTGTGGGACTTCGGTCAAGCCTCCCCTTGGGGCTTAGTTTCCTCATCTGTAAAATGAGGTCACCTTTGCTGCCCTACTGACAGTGGTGGCAGCTTTCATGCATCCAGTGTCTGCCACATTCGAGTACTTTCCACTTCCAATTAGATCTTATTTCGTCTCCATGACAGCCCTGGTGCGGAGGTGCAGTGAGCCTCGGTTTACAGATGTGGAAACAGCTTCAGCAGAAGAAACCTGCCAAAGCTCAGACACATAATTATTTCATCAACCCTAAGACTCAGTAGATTGTAAGACACACAATTATTTTACAAACAACAAAAATAGAAAAAAGGGGCCGCGGCCGCGTGCAGTGGCTCAAGCCTGTAATCCCAGCACTTTGGGAGGCCGAGGCAGGCGGATCAGGAGGTCAGGAGATTGAGACCATCCTGGCTAACACAGTGAAACCCCATCTCTACTAAAAAATACAAAAAACTAGCCGGGCGAGGTGGCCGGCGCCTGTAGTCCCAGCTACTCGGGAGGCTGAGGCAGGAGAATGGCGTAAACCCAGGAGGCAGAGCTTGCAGTGAGCTGAGATCACGCCACTGCACTCCAGCCTGGGCGACAGAGCGAAACTCTGTCTCAAAAAAAAAAAAAGAAAAGAAAAAAGGGGCCGGGTGCGGTGGCTCACGCCTGTAATCTCAGCACTTTGGAAGGCCAAGGCGGGCAGATCACAAGGTCAGGAGGTCGAGACCATTCTGGCTAACATGGTGAAACCGCATCTCTACTAAAAATGCAAAAAATTAGCCCGGCGTGGTGGTGGGCACCTGTAGTCCCAGCTACTTGGGAGGCTAAGGCAGGAGAATGGCATGAACCCGGGAGGTGGAGCTTGCAGTGAGCCGAGATCCTGCCACTGCACTCCAACCTGGGCAACAGAGAGTGACTCTGTCTCAAAATATATATATATACGTGTGTGTGTGTGTGTATATATATATATAGTAGAACTGCCAATTATAACAGCAAGATGTCACTGACTGCAAGACACATTCTGATTTCAGAGCCGTTAAAATGCATAAAAAGGTGGGATTTAGAATTTTTGGACTACTGAGTGAAACAGATGGTGAAGGCGGGTGTGATTCCAGGGCTGAGGGATTCCAAAGTTTGAGTTCTTTGTGTTGGGTCAAGCGGCCACCCAGAGAGCTGATGCATGCTGATGTGAGACTCCTACAAGCCACGAGACGAAACAGACTTATAAACATGTAACGTGTTGTGTTGACACAAGGAACCAAGCAGTCATGAGGAATGTGCCAATGGCTGGGATGGAGCAACCCCCTTGCTGAGTCTTGCAAAAGCAACCTCCCTAGATGACCTTTCAGTGGATTCTGGGTGGAATTCTGTCACAACACAGAAAACGGACTCCTCGCCATGGTGCTTCATGCAATCCCATCTTATAAGCCAACTTGTCCAAGAATCGCTTGGCTTAACCCACATCCAATTCACCTACAGAGAATCAACTCCAAAACAAGCATCCCAGGTTTGCTGCAGAGCTGATGAGCCTTCCAGTTGGTGAGATGGGCCAGGAAAAAATCCAAGAGACAACCTGGGTTTCCCAGTGGTTTTGCCTTGCCCAAGTCTGATGCTGCTAGAAGCTCCTGTGCCTGTCCCTTATCTGTCCCCTCTCTTTGGGTGGAGCAGGACCTGGCTTCCCTGGGGCTACTTGAATAGAGCATAACATAGCATCAAGCATGCACAGACCCTGTCCTGGAACCTGCCATTACTGTGAGATCCCCTCCCCAAATCAGATCTGCCCTCAGATGGAGCCTGAGTAGACAGTCATCTAGACCTTTAGCTACTCCTCACAGGGTGCCCACAACTTGTTTACTACCTCTGAGTCTGGCCAATCCTTTCCTGGCTCCCTCATCTCCTCTACCAACCTCTCAGATGCTACCATCTGATGTAAGTTTTCATTACCATTGCTGGCTGGGGCACACTGAGTATCACCAGCTCTAGCATCTTAGGAACTTTATTTCATCAGAGCTTCCCAACACTCTCTGAAGCAGGTGTTACTTTTTATTTATTTATTTTTTTGAGATGGAGTCTCACACTGTTGCCCAGGCTGGAGTGCAGTGGCACGATCTCGGCTCACCGCAATCTCTGCCTCCCAGATTCAAGCACTTCTCTAGTCTTAGCCTCCTGAGTAGATGGGATTACAGGGGCCCACTACTACACCCAGCTAATTTGTTGTATTTTTATAGAGTCAGCGTTTCACTATGTTGACCAGGCTGGTATTGAATGCCTGACCTCATGATCCACCCGTCTTGGCCTCCGAAAGTGCTGGGATTACAGGCCAGCTGAAGGGTGAGCCACCGCGCCCAGCCGAAGCAGGTATTACTATCCTCATTTTAAAGATGGAAAACCTGAGGCTCAGAGAGGCCGATCTCACGTTCAAACGACACAGCCAGCAAGTGAGAGAGCCTTCACTAAGTCGTTATAGAGTGCTTAGAACAGTGGCTGGAACAGCATGAACACAATAAATACTTATTAGATGACAGAAGGAAAAACTGCCTTATGATGATAATGCTGAGAAGTTCATCATGAACTAGTTATTCTTTAATTTTATTCAACAGAGCACCTGCTTTTGAGCCCAGCGGTAGACCTACAAAGGATACAGGTTCTAGGCAACGCAGGTTGTAACATACACACACACACACACACACACACCTCTTTTAATGACCCGCCTGCAATTGATATACTGCTAAGTAGCATTTCTTGTACTGGGGAGATTCTATTTCCACACTAACAGCAAATATGACCTTTGTGTCAGCTGCCAGCCACTTATAATTCTGACAGATGCAAGCACATTTCTGGGAAGCTGTAGCCACTCAGGACCTTGCAGATCAACAGGCAACACTGGCGGCTTTGGTAAGATTGATCGGCCCGTGAGAATCCCATTTACAGCCCTAACGGAGCCTTGGTTTACCACAGCCTGGGCACTAATGACTTAGACAGCTCCGATCTAAATCTGTCAGCCAGGACTGGTGGCGATATTAAAGAACACTCTATTTATACGAAGCAGCAATTAGAGGAATGCTCGCCAATGGGCCACCGCTTCCAAGTAAATCCCCAGCCTTCCAAATGGTGTCATGCTCATGGTTATTTTAATCCGCTTGGAATTTCAGGGATATTAATGTGACGGGCCATCGCAGAGGATTAGCCAGGTTTATTTCTGCTGACATTTCAGAGAGCACACTCAGGTTCCCAAGCCGTGCCCGCACGCCTCCCTGGCACATCACTGGGGAGGCAATTGAGGGAGGGAGAAGCAGCTGCAAGGAGGGTGCATCTGTCTCCCTTCAGCCCTGCCTCCCATCTCTCCCTTCCCTCCCCTGCCTCCTCTGCCTTTCCTCCCCACTTCCCTCCAGGCCCCTTCAGTCTCTTCTCCCTCCCTGTTCTAGCTTTTTCTTCTTGTTCTCTCCAGGAAACAAACTCGTGTATAGGGTTGCCAGATAAAATACAGGATGCCAGCTTAAATGTGAATTTCAGATAAACAAGGAAAAATTTTTTTTTAGTGTACGTTCCATGCATTTATGTGGGGACATACTTAGACACTAAAAAGTTCCTTTGTTGTTTATCTGAAATTCACATTTAATTGAGCATCTTCTATTTTTATTTGCTAAATCTGGCAACCCTACATACGAAGAGTGAGTATAAAGTAGAGAGGCCACTGCTGGACAAAAAAAGTGTCCCATCTTGGTCTGCCAGTTAAATTTGTCCTCTGTCATTGTCACCTTGAGAGAGTCCCCAGGCCCTGTTTATTCTGTTACTCAGCCCCTTACTTTCTATTATTTTTTCCCCACTATATTGTGAGTCTTCTGAGGGCAAGGACCAAAGCTTATTTCTCTTTAGCTCTGACATCTGGGGTCAGAGAATAAATATTTATTGAATGAATGAATGAATAAAAGAATGGTTTACTCCAAAATTGGATTCTGTCATTTCTTAAAGTGTTTTTGGGGCCGGGCGCGGTGACTCAAGCCTGTAATCCCAGCACTTTGGGAGGCCGAGACGGGCGGATCACGAGGTCAGGAGATCGAGACCATCCTGGTGAACACTGTGAAACCCCGTCTCTACTAAAAAATACAAAAAAAACTAGCCGGGTGAGGTGGCGGGTGTCTGTAGTCCCAGCTACTCGGGAGGCTGAGGCAGGAGAATGGCGTGAACCCGGGAGGCGGAGCTTGCAGTGAGCTGAGATCCGGCCACTGCACTCCAGCCCCGGCGACAGAGCAAGACTCCGTCTCAAAAAAAAAAAAAAAGTGTTTTTGGAATTCTTTTTAATCCAGTGATAAACCCCCTTAGAAGAACAGCCCTTTCATCCTAGTTGTAAATGTTGCCGTTGCTAGCTTTCAGGAAAGGCCTGAGAGGGGAATGGGTGGCCCTCTGGAGATGAGCTGGCTGGTAACAGCTGGTATGAACATATTTGAATATTGTAGCTGCAAGTATGGCTGCATTGTTGCACACAGCAACTGAATATCAGTTCTGGAAACAGGTAAAATTATTATTACCCTCTCTGACAAGAAAGCAAACTGAGACCCAGAGAGGTTAAGAAGTTTGCCTCTGGACACCCAGCTACCAAACAGCAGTGCCAGGTTTGATTCCAGGCAGGCTGGCTCGAGAATCCAGGCCATATTTGCTCTCCCAATGATCACTACCTTTATTAAGTACTTAACATACCTGTGCTGCCAGGCACTGTCCTAAGCACTTTCTTTATATGCATGCAGTCCTCACAACAATTCTATGAAATACATCCTCTTATTATTCCCACTTTACCAGTGAAGAAATTGAGCCAACCTGAGGCTTAGTTACTTGCCCAGGGTCATGCAGCTGGCAGGGAGAGGGGTCAGGATTGAACCCCTGGCTGCAGAGTTTGTGCCCTAACCCTCACTGGCATGCAGCCTCTGAATGAGGTCAGGACCCTCATTCCAAGTTCCACAGAGCTTATATTGTGGGATTGCAGGACCTGGCCCCTTGTTCATTCACCCAGCCGGTACCTAGAAAGCACCTGGGCCTTATAAGGCTCTGACTGTGACAGATACCATGAGGGTCAGAAAGGTGGAAGGATCCCAGTTCCTACCTTCAAGTCACTTAGCAGAGGAGGGAAGATCTGCACCCCATGCATTCTCAAGTGCCAACTTCTTATTTTGTCTCCAGAAGGTGTCATCTCCACCTCTTCGCTCCTCTACGCTCCCGGCCCCAGCCTGGTTAGGAACAGGTAGGCTCCTAACAGTGTCCTGGTCTCTCCAATCCATCTTCCACCTCTTATTCCCCAAATCAGGTCAAAGTAACCTCCTCCCCTGCTCAGAATCCTTCAACACTGCCCTAATGCATTTTGACAACTTTCAAACGCTCCTTTTACTAGTATGTCATCTCCATGTGCCCTGCCTCCTCATGCCCACAGCATGGAAAACAGACATGAGTGGAGCTATGCAAGTTGCAAAGGAGGGGGTGTCCTGAATGCTGTGGCCCTGCTCCTCATCCTATGGCCCCTCCCCTCGCCCTGCAGCCCCGCCTCTTTCCCCATAGCCCTGTCCCCACCCTGCAGCCCTGCCCCTCACCGTATATCCCCGCCTCTTTCCCTGCAGCCCCGCCCCTCGTCCTGGCTTCCTGCCTCTTTCCCTGCAGGTTCCCTGGTTATTGTATGGAAACCCAGGGCTCTAGGAAGCAGGGTCACAACCAATGGCCTGGGCAGTCAGGACTGTACTCCATAGCCTGGCCTCAATACTATTTGTGGTTTGGTTCTAAACTGCAGGATCCCTCAGTTTACTCTGCAAAGTCCCACACTCCAGCCCCAAATTACTTCATGCCCCTGTGTTAGCTTAAGAGTTTCCATCAGTGGGGCCTGGGTTTGTATTTCTCAAAAGCCCAGCTCCCCACTTAGGCTGGTGGTATCACCTGGCACCCTGCAGAGGACGCTGCTAAGGTTGGAGACAGTGCTCAAGAGGTCGGCTGGGAGGCAAGAGTCCAGGGAGGACAGTGGAAGCCAAGGACGAGAGCAGTGACTTTGGGGTGTCAGGGAGGGACAACATCAGAGGCAGATAAAACTGACATGCTAGATATGAGGCACAATGAAGTCCCAAGACGGGGTACAGGCAGGGGTGGGCAGTGCTAGAAACTGAGCTATGAAAAAAAACAACCACCATTCTCAACAACCTTGAGAAGGGGAGTAGTCGGTGTCCTGTCCACAAAATGTTTACCCGCTTCTGGGTAACTTTGAGAGTAAGAATTTGATTTCAACACTTTCCTCTGGCAGACCACTTTGGTCACAGCCCAGGGGCCATGCCTGGGAGTCCTCTGTTATCTGCAAAATATGGGGAGCCTCAAGGACACCCCTCCCCCACAAATCGTGTCCTCCTGGAGATGGGCAGCATGCAAGGAGGATGGCTGGGGACGCTCAGGGCTCTAGTATTCATCCCAGACTCTGAGCGGTGGAATGAATTCCGGCCCTCCTGCCCTCCTCTACCACATGATTTGGGGTTGTGCTTAGACCAGACTGGCCTGCAGGGTGGGGCGCCATGCCTGCCCTTGGGCAGGTGTGGGGAAGGCCCAGCCCAGCACCAGATGGGCACTTAGGTGGTGGTCATGTTGCATGGTCACACTAAGCCTGGAAGGTAGGAATTATTGTCTTTATTGTAGAACTGAGCTACCCGACCCTCAAAGAGATAAAGGAGCTTGCTCAGGTCACAGGGCAAGTAATGACTGGCACCTGGCTTTGCCTGATTGTGGCTTCAGCTCTTAGTTTACCCCTCCCTCCCCACATGTATACCCAGTATCCTCTGCTCCATCAAGTGGAATTGTTTTCAGGCCCCTCTAAATCAGCTCTGTCTGGCCCTCAGGCATTTGCAGATTCAGCTCTCCGGCCTTTTCCACTCAGGCCTTGCTTCCTGCAAGGAGCCTTCCAGGATCCCCAGGCTGACAGCTCCCCCTCCTCTACACTCTTGCATTGCCAGGCATCCTCATTTGATTATAATTGCCTGGTGACTTCGCCTGCCCCACTGCATCTCAATGTCTTTCCCTTTCCCATATCCCCAGACCTAACACCTTCCCAGCACACAGTAGGTGCTCTATCTGTGTTTGTCCAGTGAGTGTCTCCAAAGCCCATGTTCCTCCTCTGTACATTGAGGCTCACAGCAGCCTGGTAGACAGTGAGGAAGAGCCTCTGGACAGAGTCTGGGTCATCTCTATGAAAAATCCAGGCCTTGCAGAGTGAGAATCTCTTGGTTTTCTGTTACTTGACTGAGACTGGGATGCTGGGAACCCCATGATAGCCCATCTGGACATGTGGAAATGTAGAAGTTAGAGGGTTTTATTGCTCTCTTGTGAGTTTCTGGACAATTCCCTCTAGAAATGGCAGACCACAGCAAGACCCCAGGTGTGTCCAGAGCTCGGCAAGGGACCAAAAGGGATGCAGGGGTGGCTCCGTGACTAGCTGTTTGACCCAATGTTGAGCCAGGAGGAGGCTGACTGGGGCTCTGACTTCCCATCCTGAAGACCTGCTCACAACCCTCCCCAGCTTTGCTCCTTGGACAGAGCCCTGGTTCCTCCAAAGTGGGCCGTGGAGGGCGTGGTGAATATTTGAACTCCATCTAAACCCAGCCGGGTGTGTGTGCACGTGGGGTCTGGAGGCTGCTGACGGAGAAAGCACTGGATGTGCATGACAGGACGAGGTTCAAGGCTGAGAGCTGCCTCTTCCTTGTCAGGCATTGGTGAGCAACTCTTGACTCTCCAAGTCTTAGTTTGCTCACCTATAAAATGGGAAACATAATACCATAAAGAAGGTTATGGAAGAGTGGAATTTAGAAAGTGTTTGGGTAATTCAACCAGACTGCCAAGAAAGTTACTCTGACTATATTAGGGAGTTTAAATAAATGTAGACTCTCTCAACTGAGGGGGCCCTGACCTTGGCATCAAGAATATACACAAATGTGGACTTGATCCCTGCTTTCAAAGGTCTACGGTCTTGCAAGGGAGTCACAACTCACATAGATCCACAGTCTCAGGAACATTTCCAGCGTGATGTGCTGAGCTGAGAAAGTGCAGAGCGGGCAAGGCCAGGTGTCAGAAACAGTCAGTGGGTGCCTGATGGAGGCAGAAGGGGCCTGGCTAATTCTTGAAGGAGAGACAGGACTGGAGGTAGCAGAGCTCTCTCAGGCAGCAGCTTGAGGACCAATTCTGGGAGGTGGGACCAGACTTGCTCGGAGAGGGACCTGGATAGCAGAGAGGCTCTTAGCTGTCAGTAGGCAACTATTTTCTGTTTCTAGAAATTTTGTAGGGAATGGAGGATGGGGAGTTCGGAAGCAAAGCTAAGGCCCCTCAATTCTACACAGGCCGCAGGAAGTGAGCCTGCACCTGTGTACCTTCCAGCCTGCAGGCCAGAAGGAAATACATTCAGGCAGCTTTGAAGCCAGGTCCCCATGTCTGTCAACCCCTGCCGCCTTGCCCAGAAAAGCCCCTGCTTTCTTGTGGTGGCAGTGTGGCCTATACAATGCTGTCTAGGGTGTCTCTGTCAACACTCACTGATTTTCCCTCCACTAGAACAAGCAAATGTTCTGAAGGACAGAGAACACCCTTCCTCTCCAAGACTTTCTCATCGTCTGGCTTGATTTAATTTCCTGATGTGTATATTTTTAATGTACTCATGAGAGAGCCTGTTGGCTCTTTCACTTTTGGAGTTGATGCTTCCATTCAGAAAAAAATGGGGTTGGTCTCCCTTCTCCTCACTCTAAACCTTTGCAAAAGGTAGTGCAGCGGGGCCATGGTAGGAACTGACCTGCTGGGTCCAGGGCAGAGCAGCGGATGTGGCTGATGCAGTGGGCATGTGGGCCACAAACCCTGATGTTGTGCCCCTGTAGGCCTGAGAGAGTTGACACCTCATGAGGCCACTAGGATTTCATGTGTCTCATCTTCAACCAAGGGCAGGTCTTTCTCCCTCTTCCTCAGTTTCCATCTTGCTGTTCCCTTCCTTACATCCCCCATCCCACGGGGAGGTGTTCACTGCAGGAGGAAGCTCTGCTCCGAGTATCGGCTTGGCTTGAGGAAAGACGCCAAGCAACAGGTTCAAGGGGTCCCTGGCTGCATAGCTGGTTTCCTTTTGAAATTCTTTAGCTTGAGAATGTCCTCAATAAAACCAGACTAGGATTGGAGCACAACTCTTAAGTAACACTTAGCTCATGAGTGAAACCAGACAGCATGTAACACTATTGGTTCCACGTGGGGAATCTGGTTTTTAAATCAATTTGGAATTCCATTTGGGTGGAAAGTTGGGCTCCACCTTTGTGACAGAGAGCATGGGTGGGTTGGCCAGTGAGGGCTGGGAATTCCAGTTATGATAGAGATGGGGAGCTGCCATAGGGATGGAAAAGCCAGCAGAGGCACACAGCAAACAGGGAAATGGATAGAGAAATGCAGTTTGGAAAATCACATTATGGGACAGGGTCAAGCCAACCTGGGTTCAAATCCCAGCACAAACCCTGAAAAGCAAACTATTTACTGTATCTGAGCTTTGGGACAATAAATAATCTCTTTTGTGGCTTCTGCAAAGAAAGGAAAAGAAAAGAAAAGAAGTAAAAGAAGGAAGGAGAGAGGAGTGAGGGAGGGAAGGAGGGAGGGAAGAAAGGTTGATTGTTAGCCCTTTTAGGCTGCTATAACAAAATAAACAGGATAGCTTATCAACAACAGAAATTTATTTCTCACAGTCTAGAGGCTGAAAATTCCAAGTTCCAGGTGGATTGGTGTTTGGTAAGGACCTGCTTCTGGCTCACAGATAGTGCCTCTTTGCTATATCCTCACATGATGGAATGGATGAGGGTATCTCTGCTGTCCCTTTTATCAGGGCACTAATCCCATTCACTAGCGCTCCACCTTCATAACCTAATCACCTTTTAAATACCACCTCCTAATACCATCAACTTGGGGGTTAGGATTTCAACACATGAATTTTAGGGAGACAAAAACATTCAGACCATGGAAGAAGGAAGGAAGGAAGGCAAGAAGGGAGGAAGGCAAGAAAGAAGGAAGGAAGGAAGGAAGGAAGGAAGGAAGGAAGGAAGGAAGGAAGGAGGGAAGGAAGGAAGAGAGGGAGGGAGGGAGGGAGGAAGGGAGGGAAAACATGCACGCTTCTCCAACACTACATGTTTTATTTAAACTTGTATCATTAATTCCTGGCAGGGTGAGAGAGAGGAAGTGATTACACCTGTGGTCAATCATTATTAATTTGTATTGCATCTACTTAGAAAGCTTCACATTAGTTAAATACCCATTATCTTAGAACCCTAGAACAGGACTCTTTATCTGCTGGACCTCCATTTCACTATCTAACAAAAGTAAATAATAAACAGAGTTGCTTTTTCTCAAGAGTCCACAGGGCAGAAAAGAAAGAGCACGTGTGGGCCAGGAGCGGTGGCTCACACCTCTAATCCCAGCACTTTGTGAGGCCAAGGCAGGCAGGTCACAAGGTCAGGAGATCGAAACCATCCTGGCAAACATGGTGAAACCCCATCTCCACTAAAATACAAAAAATTAGCCGAGTGTGGTGGCGTGTGCCTGTAGTCCCAGCTATTCAGGAGGCTGAGGCAGGGGAATAGCTTGAACCTGGGAGGCAGAGGTTGCAGTGAGCCAAGATTGTGCCACTGAACTCCAGCCTGGTGACAGAGCAAGACTCCATCTCAAAAAAAAAAAAAAAAAAAAAAAAAGGCAGGTGTGTTGGATTCTATAGCCAAATCAAATCTAGAGCGAATGCCAGCCAACTGTATGAACTGGGAACTGGTTTCCTCATTCAGTCGTTCCATTGGATGGCTAGGTATTCCTTGAGCCCTCTGGATCTCAGTTTTCTCACCTGTAGAGTGGGTTTTCACCAAGGTCCTACACTGAGGTTGAGGGGATTCTATATGGCAATGTAAGTGAAAGTGGGCAGGGTAATGGCATCTCTTCAGCAGCCTCCCAGGCATGCCCAGACCACAGCTAACAAGGGAAGGGAGCAGAGCACATACTAAGAAAGCTGATAAGTGGCCTACTGTGTGTTCTCTGGGATCTGCTATCTGGGCTCGTTAGTGAAGAGAATGGATAGTGGAGTCAAACTGGAGAGAGTTTAGAGCCCTGCTTTGCTCTAATGACCACTTTGGGCAAGTCTCCTAATCCCTCTGAGCCTTAATTTCCCCATCCATGAAGCATCTCTCTGTCGTAGGCACACTTAGAATGAGGCCAGGCATGTAATAAGCACCCAACGGCTGACTAGCTGCTGCCCAACCACTGCTCCAAATCACATGTAACCAGAAATTCAGAGTCAAAACAAAAGGAAGAAAGACTGAGTCTCCTGCTTGTTTTAGATTTGGCTGCAAGTGATTCAATGAAGCGCATGACACCATCCCTTGGCACAGTTTAGAGAACACGGTGAAATTTTAAATGAAGTTTGGCTAAAGATGGAGTGATTAACTGCTCACGCAGGTCCTTCTTTCTTTCCTCCTCGAAAGCCACAAAAATCTAGCCAACTATATGAAATTGTCATTATGTTGCATTGACACCCAACTCTGTTCCCATTAAATGCATTCATTAGCTAGTAAAAGTTCAGTAAAGCCCCTTTTGATAGCTACTCACTTCTGCCCCCTCTCTGCTTTCCCTATCAAAAGACCTTCCTAAGTTTCCGTGCAATCATCAAACCCCTCCACCAGTTTCTCCCCAAACCATTACTTCCGAGGCTGGAGCTCCTACAGAATGGAGAAACTGCCTTTAGGAAGATATAAATAGGGCCAATTTAGACATCTTTCTTGCCATGGCTCCACCGAGGACTGAAGGACAAAATGAAGAGATTCCTGAGACTTTCTTTAAATGTTACTTCAACTCTTAGCTAGCTCCTCTTTGACAGCTAATGGATTTCAATTATGTCAAGCCTGTGAGCAGGAAGCATGGAATTTATGCCTTAAATTTTCCCCACTCACCAGTGATTCAGGTTTGTTTATGCCGCCAACAAATCTTTGTGCTGGTGATGTTAAGGTGCAGGGAGCCATGGTTTGATTTCTCATAGAAAAGCTCCTGATTCAGGGCAGCTTTCCAGGTGTGCTCTAGCACAAAGGCTTTGATAGTTGGATGATTTCTCATTGAAGCCCAGAGTCAATCATATAGCTTTTGAGGTCCCTTCTGCCTGCCATATTCTGCCCTACTCTGCCTGAATGCAATGTCACTGCAGGGGAAGCCTGTGGAGGTCAACATCAGAACCGCTGGGCCACTGGCTAGCTGGGGTGGCCTTGGATGGGCCCTCACCTGCTTCACAGGGTTGCTCTGGGGATGAAATAGAAAGTGAATTTCCTAGGAGCTATGTGGCTCTACACAGATGAAAGTTGTCACTGTCTTATCTGTGCTTTTTGTCTGGTTCTGTCTGCTTGCTTCTTTGATGTTTTAGTCTGGATCACAGCTGATGTTCATACTAGAAACTTCTAGAATGTTCTTTCTGCCCAAAGGACTAAATATTAATTTCTGTTACCGACAGTTTTTCCAGGAGGATTTGCTTGTGCTTATCTGCATAGTAAGCCTCAAGATTCTATGGGAATGAACTAAAAAAGCTTCTGGCAAGGGTGGGAGCCCCTGGAGAACCAGGGCATGAAGAAGGAAGCCCCTCCATCCTCTAAAGAAGGTTGAGAGATCCCCAGTTTGGCTTAAATAGTATCACTGTAACTAAGAATTGGGTCAATTATATTAAAATACAGAATTCAGCGGTCTTAATCTGATTTCTGTTCTAGAAGCAATGATTATATATGCTGAGCCCTTGGCTAAGAAGACCTTTATGTTTCCCTGATAAAACTTGGGTAACAGGCCAGGTGTGGTGGCTCATACCTATAATCCCAGCACTCTGGGAGGCTGACGCAGATGGATCGCCTGAGGTTAGGAGTTCGAGACCAGTCTGGCCAACATGAAGAAACCCCATCTCTACTAAAAATACAAAAGTTAGCCAGGCGTGCTTGTGGGAGCCTATAATCCCAGCTACCCAAGAGGCTGAGGCAGGAGAATCGCTTGAACCTGGGAGGCAGAGAACCTGGGATGCAGTGAGCCTAGATCACACCACTGCATTCCAGTCTGGGCAATAGAATGAGACTCTGTCTCAAAAACGAACAAACAAACAAAAAACAAAAACAAAAATTTGGGTAATAACGGCAGAAGATGAGCCTCATGTCCTTCTGGAGAAATGACTAGAATGTGGAGAAAACCCTGACCCTCCGATCCCACTGCTGCATAGTGGGTATGCTTGACAACCTTTCTAGAACCTTTCTGGGTTGAAAGTAACAGTTGTGGGGAAAAAAAAAAAAACCCACTACTAATGTTAAAAATAGCTAATAATTTACACGTTATGAGATATATGTTATTTAATCTTCACAAAAGCCCTGTGAAATAGTCATTTTTATCCTCGTTGTGCCCAAGCTGAGAGGAGGAAATGGCAGCTGAGAGCATTCCACGCCGGCTGTGTGATCCAATTGGTCGTCTCTGTGGCATCAAGGATCCAGCTGGGCTCCCCGCTGTGCAGGGCTGAGCCTTGGGAAATACAAGCACACATGCCTTCATCTGAGAGCGAGAGCGGAGGTAGAGGGTCAGGCAGGGAGGCCAAGCCACTGTTAGCTCTGTTGGTGTGAACCTGAGGCTGTAGTGGTTTAGGAATGTGCTGGTCAGCTTTCCTGATGCCCGAGGTGGACCAACAATCCAGTCTCAGCCCTAGACATGGGCCACCTGGGAGGGAGGCACAAAGGAGGAAATGGGGTTGGTTTAGTAACCACGTGACCAAATGGGGGGGCCCTAGGCTGACCCTCCCACTGATAGTGGGAAAGTGAGGGAATCTCTCCTCTCAAAAGCTGTTAATGGCTTGCAGTTGCCTATAGTAGGAAGTCTGCACATCTTAGCTGTTTTTGAGCTAGACCTGATTCTTACCTCATGCTACCTTTCTGTTTGCAGATGTGCAAAATGAGGTCCAGAAAGAGATGTGTCCAAAGATAATAGAAAAGAAGGCACCAGACTAGGTCTCTGGTCCCAAACTCAGGGCTATTCAGATGCTGCTCTATTCAGACCTTGGTCCTGGCCTACAAGACCCTCACTGACCAGTCATGGCCCCTGCACTGGGCACTTCCTCAGGCACAGGGCTGTGTGTGTCTCTGCATCCCTGATGGCTGCCCGGCGCAGGGTTGACACCCTGGGCTCCATATATGCTTACTGAATGGATGGGTGGATCTGACTTGGGAAAGCATCTCTTCCCTCAGAAGCTTCCTTCACACACATGTCCATGGACAAGGCTTCTTCTCTGGGACCATGTCCAGGAACCAGCTTGCGGGCTAGGAGGGCTTGTGGTCACCTAGGACTGGTGGGGAAGGGTGGTTAGCAGGGAGGAAGCAGGGGCAGAAAAACCCCCAGGGCATCAAGCTTGTTTTCCCACTTAGACTAGAGGCTCATTGAAGACAGGGGCCAGGTCTTCTCCCGCCATGGTCCTCAGACACAGGCCTCTGACCTAAGATGCTTCACAGACATCTGGGTTTGGACGTGGACCAAGTCCAGGCCTCCAGAACACCAACTTCCAGGAGCCTCTGGCCTGAGTCCATGGGTTGTCGTAGGTGACAGCCTTCGAGCTCCATCTGATGGACATGGACTCAAACCTGGCTTCTGCTGCTTTGTAGGTCTCTGACTCGGGACAATCATGTGGCCTTTCTGAGCCTCAGTCTCCATCTCTCTGTCTGTCAGATGAGGCTGACAGGCTGCCCCACAGGGCTGTATGGGTTGGAGGGGATGATGCACCATGTCTAGAACAGCCCCTGTTGTGACCAAGTGTCCTGTGGCAGCAGAGCAGGGTGCCTACAGGCCATGGCCTCCCTGGGCTTGCTGCCTCCAGTCTGGGTGCTGCTGGGGTCTGGGTCTGAGTGAGGCAAGGAGATGAGGCAAGGCTAGGGACCCCAGCACCCCAAACTCCTGCCTTTACTGTGAGGAGAACCCTTCACTGAAGGAACTAAGGCTTTCCCAAGAACCCTGCCTTGTAGGAACTTAGCCATTCCGGAGCCCTTGACACTGGGCTGCACTCTGGGCATGGGGGGCATCCCCCAAGGTCCTGCCCTTGGAAAGCAAGAGATGAGGAAAGTGAACCTCCTCCCACCCCAATCAGACACATGTCCCATGAAGGGTGAAGGATGAGAGCACATGTGAGTGGCCCTAGAGTGGGGACCACATTGGGATGCTTTGGAATATGTCATGATGCAGTGGAAACACTGCAATATCCAGAAACTTGGGTTCAGGTCATTTCTGCATCGATTCAGCTCTGTGGCCTTGAACAAGTAACTTAAAACCCCTCTATACTCGGTTAGTCTGTAAAATGACAGGTTGGGCGAGAGCACTGGTTTTCAAAGGTGGGGTGTGTGCAGCGGCAGAATGCTTTGAAACTCACCAGGAGCAGAAACTATATACCGCCAAATGCTAGGAGGGCACAGGACCTCAGTGTGGCATTCCCCTGGACTCTCACAAGGGCTGCCCCTGGGAACTCAGTTTGCAGACCTCTGGAGTACAGGCCCTGTAAGGTCCTAGTCAGCTCCAAACATCCCAGAATTCCTGAATCTTCCACCAGGGATGGTACAAGCAGTAGTGCCTGAAGCACCAGCCTTCACAGTGCCTTGTGTTCTTTCCTTAGCACTGGGTGTCAAGTAGTGCTCTTTGGGTGCAAATAATGGAAATGGACTCAGGGTGACCTAAGGCAGAGGGAGGACTCAGAGAAGGAATCCTGGGCATCTACAGAATAGAAGCAGAGCAGAACCTCTGGATCTACGTAGCTTTGGAGACCTCAGAAGATGGAGTTGATGGGACATCTCTCTGGAGTGTCCAGTCCTGGTATACCCGGACTCGAAATAGCCACCAATCTCTGTAGCTCTCATTTCAGTTTCAAATCTGCACAAGAGAGACTGTGATTGGTCCAGCTTAGGTCACGTGTCCACTCCTGGCCCAACCAGCTTTAGCAGGGCTGCAGGATGCCACTTGCATATCTTGGGGAGGAGTCCAGAGAAAGGGAAGGCCTGTTTCATGGCAGCTAATACGTCTTACCTCCCCAGTTATATTGTCCATTCCTGGAAAATGCAAGCTGTAACTGACGTTTTTATATCTTAAATCCCTCTCCCAGAGCAAAGCAAATTGCTTCACCCCAAAATATAGGCACAGGAGCCTAGAGATTTGGTAAGGGGATGTGAGAGCTTTTCTTTCTCTGTTTCCATAACTGCAAAAACCTACAACTTAAGGTATTATACGGGCAGAACAATGTAATCTATTTTATAGACAGACCAGTCAAAACATACATCTTACTGGTCCTGGGAGCCAGTGTAAAAAAAAATCCTTGTGTGGCTTTGTATGAGGGGGAAGTGCTGTTTGTGTGTGTGATGTCTTCAAAACCCATACACACATCCAGACAGGCATGGGCACCGATAAAGGAAATCACACTTATTATTTGAATGTATGCCACTTGGAAATGTTCTTCATTATTAATAATAATTAATAAATAAATGGTTCAGAGAGTTCTAATTTTCTCTTGCTATCAGAAATTAGCATATTTTTTTCAGTTTTCCTAAATTGCTACCTTTTTGATAATGTGTATATAATTACTGATTCCACCCAAACTCACTCTTTGTTCGGCTGACTGACTTTGCCTGCATGCTGTCGGATGCTGGTGAGGTTTTTTAAATAACTGTTATGATTGATGTAATTAAACCAAGATAAGACGTACATTTTGCTTTTTCTCCCCTTTTCTTCTTCCCCTCCGCATCACAGCAGAGTTGAGGGAGAGGGAGAAAGAGAGAGAGAGAGAGAGAGAGAGAGAGAGAGAGAGAGAGAGAGAGAGACAGAGAGAGAGAGAGAGAATGAGAATTAGTTGTCTCTGATCTGTTGGAGGTGCTTTACCAGAATGCACAGTATCTGCATTTTGCTCAAAGAACTTAATAAAACACCCACAGCAAACTTCAGGCTGCATTGTTCTCGTCAATTACTGGTGCGGCCTCGGGTTTCTCCTCGTTAATTGCTGCGAGCAGGGAAGCTTTACTCAGTGCGCAGTGTACCCAAGCATGTATGGAGTTTAATGAATCATACTAACTCTGCACTCCAAGCAATTAGGTAAATCTGGCTGTTAGTTAGTGAGGCATAAAATAAATTTAATCTCTCTTCTAAAAAATCAATTATAGTGCTGTAATGTATAATTCAATTTGGGTCATGCTACATAAATTTTCTGTTTTTAGTATGTTTTTAAACTGGTTGTTATTCGATTTTGCAAGCTCTGTGTGTGTGTGTGTGGTGTGTGTGCACGGTTGTGTGTGTGTGTGTGTGTAAAGACTGCAGGATGAGGGAAAGGGACAATTCCAAGAAAGTCTGGATTTATTAAGGAAACTGTGTCTGGAAGGGTTTTTGTCTATTTGATTCTATAAGCCTTACTTGAGCTCCTACTGTGTGTGTACTAGCTTCGTGGAAGATAGAAAGTGCAAAAAACTACTGCCTTCAAGGAACTTATGGTCTAATTGATAGTGCAAGACCTAACCAAGTAGAAAATTAGAAAATAATTAGGAGAAGACAGACATAGGTAATACACAGATATTGTATTGTGAAATACACAGATATTGTATTGTGAACCTGGAGGGGACAGACACAGGTAATACACAGATATTGGAGAAATAATTGGGACTTTCAAATCTGGACACTCGGACTCAATTTTAAACTTTGCTACTGACTAGCTGTGTGACCTAACGTAAATGATAACCTGTCAGAGCCTTAGTTTCCTCATCTGTAAAATGGGTGCCAGAGTTTCTTTCTCCCTGTGCTTTTGAGATTGATTGGCATAATACTGGCTGGGGGCACACTCTTTTGAGTCTGCTGCCTGACTGGAAAGGAGTGGATGGCAGTGTCTGACGTCCCCAACTCCCAGTAAGCACCTGGAGGGTGGAGATCATGTTTTTCCTTCTCCTGCTTTGTTCTTGGCATATGGCCCTGGCCCAGCATACAGAGAGAATGCTCCAGATATAGAAACAGCGGCATGAGAAGTGAATCGTACAGGTCTGGATAAGCCAGAGAGGGGACAATTAAAGAGTTAACCAATGATAGGCAATTTACCCAGGGCCACTTTGCATCAGGTTCTCTGTTCATACTTTATAATGCATCATCTCTGATCCTCAGAATAGCCCTGCGTGGCTCTTCTTAGATGCAGTGAGGAAGCTGATGCTCACTGAGGTTAAGCCACTTGCCCAGGGGCACACAGTGAGGAAGAGATAGAATGGAATTTGAACTCAGGTCTCCCTGTTCTCTTCACCCTGCCTTGCCTGCCCCATATAGATGGCAAGATTAGGAAAGATGAGAGAAGGCCGGAAGGAGTCTGAAATTCACACCAAAGAGCTTCTGCTACAATTCTGAGCCTAGAAACTCCCTCCCAAGGAAGCCTCCAGAAAGCTTTTCATCCCCCTGCCCCACCACTCCCGCCTCCGTCTGCCCATTTGATTTTGTTAATGGAATTCTTAGGAAAAATTACACACCGTTACATTTCCCTGCTAATCTCCCGGCAACAGCCATGGTACGGAACATTATTAAAATAGTTAAGACTCCATCCCAGCTGTCTCTTTCCAATTTTCTTGCTTCCAGGGGGTGCTCAGCAAAGCGGTGAGCAGGCTTACCTACTGAGCACTTCTGCATCGCCAGGCTAGCACAGTGATCGAAGCCAGAGCTCCTGAGACCACCAGGGCCACTTGGCATGTGCACAAGCATGTGCAATGTGGGGACCAGGGAGAGTGGACAAAGGTCTAGGGATTGCCGAGAAATCGGATCCTCGAACGGGGTTCTGCCAGTCTGCTGGGAGGCCCTGGGCAATCCCTTTCCCTCTCCAGGCCTCAGTTATCTCAAACCACCTGCTGGTTCCCTTGCCAGCTCGGAGGCTCTCTCTGCATGTGTTCTTTGTGACTCCAAGAACACACTTGCCCCTGGCTGCGTCTGAAAATGGAGGCTCTGTGGTGCACGCGGCGTTACTATCTAATAAGCCGTGAGCTGTACAGCACTATCAGTTGACTCACTTTGCAGAGCCTATGGGTCATTAAAAAAAAAATCTAAACTAGTGCGAGTGAAGTAGCTTCCACAAAATGATTCCCATCACAAAATAAGCCTTTAATTAGCAGAACATCTCACCCAGCTGAAGCACGACTTTCACAGACATATACCCAGTGATGTTAATTATGAAATGAATTTGCACATGCATGATTTATGGGTCTTTGACTTTAAAGGGAAAAAAAAATCGGCTGCCTACTTTTCTTATGCTTTCTGCCCTCTGAGAGAATTCACAGGAGAGAGATACCGTGGACGGTTTCAGTGTTTCTTAGAAGTTTAACGTCCCTTTCAGTGACTTGTGTGCTTTGCTTACATCAATCAGCTAAATATTTATTGAATTCCCAATTGCCCAGCCCAGAGTCAGGGACTGGGGAAAATGGGGATTCAGGATGAGTCACAGTTCTGGTGCTATGTTTAGATGAATTATGTCCCCTGGAGGGATCTTGCAGAACACAGGGTCTACCTTCCTAATTTTGCAGAGAAGGAAACTGAGGCCAGAAAGGAGACTAACTCCCTCAGAATAGTGCAGTGACTCAGGGTTGGTGGCCCAACTCTGGCCTCAGGTCCCAGCTGGGCGTTTCCATTATATCCCAACCAACAATAACAGCAGTATGCTAGGGTCTGGAGCAATAAGGAAGTTTTGTTTTTGTTTTTGAGACAGAGTCTCGCTCTGCCACCCAAGCTGGAGGGCAATGGCGTTATCTCGGCTCACTGCAACCTCCGCCTCTTAGGTTCAAGCCTCAGCCTCCCAACTAGCTGGGACTACAGGCATGGACCACCACGCCCAGCTAATTTTTGTATTTTTAGTAGAGATAGGGTTTCACCATGTTGGCCAGGCTGATCTCAAACTCCTGATCTCAGGTGATCTGCCCTCCTTGGCCTCCCAAAGTGCTGCGATTATAGACGTGAGCCACCATGCCTAGCCCAATAAGGAAGTTTTGAGTCTGCAGTCCAGTGGAGCAGATGAAACACAAGCATGTGAGTGCAAGTAGGCGTGTGTGTTGGTGTGCAAAGATGCACACACACATGCGTGCATGCGCACGTGCTCACGTACATCAGACACCCTGGCAGAACTTAAGAAGGTGAACGTATTGCAGACTTGCATCTGTTGAGAATGCCAGAACTCCAGGCACTCTGAAGAGGGGATCCTCAGAGCCATCCAGGAGCTCCTAGAGGAGATGGCCCTTGGTCTGACAGGCAGAGGGGAGGGGGAACTCCTGCAGGAGGCCAGTGTGGGTCAGGAGCATCTTGGAGGCAGGAGGAAGGTGCCTCTGCAAAGCCTTGGTCCATTTGTGTTCCCAACTTCTCCTTTTGTCCGTGTACCTCATCTTGCTGTGGTCAGCTGTGAGGCACGTGCCTGCAGACCCAGTGAGTAACAGGGACAGCTCTTGGCCTTTTGAGCTTCAAAGGGCATAAACAGTACATTTGGTACATTTGGAGGAGACGCCTGCTAGTTCCCTTTGATCTCCACCTGAGAGGCAATGGGGACTCTCTAGATGTAGGGCAGGGAGGGGAGGAGTCTTGGATGCAGAGTAGAAAACAATGAGAGAGAGAGAGAGAGAGAGAGAGATGCTGAGAAGCAATTGAGGGAGCTGCAGGTATTGGTTCTCAGAGCAAGGCAGAGCCTCACCCCACCCCTCTAACCCGCTGTGCACCAAAGGAAGCTAGAAATGATAGACCTGACCCCACAGATAGGCTTGAGAGATGCATCCTTCTCCTGGCCACAGCCGTATTCATAGCAACACTGAGCTATAGGAGCAGGGCAGGAGAGGTGGTTGGATGTTGTGTGTAAACAGACAAGACCAGGGATTCTGTGGCATCCCCCAGCCCCCGAGGGTCCCAGCAGAGCAGACATTACCTGTGGCTTCAAGACTCAGGCTGGCAGCCTGGCAGAGGCCCTGTGGTGTGGAGGGGGCACAGCAGAGGGTGGCTGGCCTTTAGCTATGTGTGGGTGGTAAACCCCACAGCCATCACTTTCATCAGTGTTAGCTCAGCCCCTGGGAGGAAGGGGCCAGGAGAACCCTGACCTGACTGAGGAAACACTACATTGATGGAGATGATAAGAATTAACCACCTAATATTTCTGCCAAAGTAGATTCTAAATTGATTTAAGGTAATTGATTTAAGAGAAGCCAGAGAGAGAGATAAGCACTTGAGTCTGTGGCCTAAAAGCTCCATCCTCAGTGTTTGCTTGAAGGGCAGTAAGCTGCAGTGATGGCAAGCAGGGGGACTGCAGATGACTGGCCTTGTTGCTTGGGGAGTCTTGAGTGTCCCCAAGGCCCCCTAGCCTGACCAGGCCTTCTTTTAGGGTGGAAAGATGGAAAGATAAAGAGCCCTGGATACTCCAGGGGACAAAGAACTGGCCTGTCACTTAGCTCTGCTTCAAACTGGCTATGTGACTGTGGGCAAGTAGCTCAGCCGCTCTGTGCCTTAGTTTCCCCATTTTAAAACAAAGGGTGTAGGCTTGATAATCTCAGAGGCAGTGGTTTTCCAACTTCAGAGTGCCTGACAATGACAGGAGATTGGGTTACAACGCAGGTTTCCTGACCCAGCAATCCTCAGAGATTTGTATATGAGGGCGTGGGATGACTTGGAGAACCACTCTTCTTCCCCTGAAGAATGCCTTTCCACTGCTCTGGCTTCACAAAACTTCCTTCTCCTCCCCACTTTCCGCCTCCTTCCTCTCCTCCTCCTTCTTTTTCTTCTCATGACTTATGTATCATACAGTTTTCTCCTGCTTACAAATACAAAAGGAGGCATAGTAAACATTTTCAAGCACAGCAGCATAGAAAGTAGAAAGCTCTTCATGCCTGTAACCCTCCCCCCAAGTCACAGTAGTTAACAACCTGTTGTGCTCAAGCTCTAGTTTGAAATCGGCATACAAATAACTAAGAATAAATGTTTAAAATAAAAGTATAGTTATACCATACATACTATTTTGTAATATTTTCTCCCCAGTGAACAGTATATCTTATCCTCATTTCAGGCCCCTACTTGGTGATGACCATGTTCTTTTTCACAACTGTATAATACTCCATTGAATTAATTCCCATAGGCCAGCATTTAGGCATTGTCTCATTTTTCACAGCCACAAAACGCCACTGCAACAAACATCTTTGCACAGATGTCTCAATGCACTTGCATAGGTGTGGGGTACATTCCTAAAAGTAGAATGGTGGATGAAAAGGCGTATTTTACATTTAGCCTGTATGGCATTGCCAATTTGGCCTTCAAAATTGATATTTCCAACTTATTCTCCCACCCATATTTTGTGAGTAGCTGTTTTTACATACGTAACCTCTGCCAACCTTGGGTATTATCTCTCTTTTAACTCTTTGCCAAACATATTGGCTTTTTTTTTTTTCTTTTTTCTTTTTCAGACAGAGTCTTGCTCTGTTGCCCAGGCTGGAGTGCAGTGGCGCCATCTCTGCTCACTGCAAGCTCCGCCTCCCGGGCTCACGCCATTCTCCTTCCTCAGCCTTCTTAGCAGCTGGGACCACAGGAGTCCGCCACCATGCCCGGCTCATTTTTTGTATTTTTAATAGAGACGGGGTTTCACCATGTTAGCTAGGATGGTCTTGATCTCCTGACCTCGTGATCTGCCCTCCTGGGCCTCCCAAAGTGCTGGGATTACAGGCGTGAGCCACTGCGCCCGGCCAAAAGTATTTTTTTATTATTTCCTTTTTATTTTCCTTCATGATTGATGAGGTTTATCAGTTTATCAGGGGCTATTCTTTGAAGTATCACATCATAACCTTTGTTCATTCTTTTTCTCTTAAGAAGATGAACAAATCATGTTGTCAGGCATTTCCACAGTTTCCAAGTGCAGCAATGCAAGAGTATAAGACAAACGTGAGTCCTCCATCCCCAGACTGCCAAGCTGTCCAGCTCTCAGGTTAGAACACACCTGCATTGAGCCCCTGGCTTTAAAGAGCACTTGCATTCCCAGAGCAGAACTCTTCACGAGGGCCGAGTTTTCCACCATGTAGAAAGCAGGACCACAGGCTATGTTTAAGCAGGGGCTGCCCTCCCTGGGGGTATGCTGCTCCCAGGCTGTGGCTGCATCCAGAAAGAACTTTGTTAAAGGAGGATGAGGCCCTGCAGCAGGGGCTGCGAGTGGGGCACAGAAGCAGACCTGGCCAGAGAGCTGGGCCCACAGGCAGAACCCTGGGCTGTAGGTAGGTGGCTGGGGGTCAGGTTCCAACGTCACAGCTGATTCTCTTTGAGATGCTTGTTTAAGTAGCCATGGCCCTTGACTTTCCTACTTGTAAAAATGAAAACAGTGATATCAATTTCAAGGGCCTCTTGTGAGACTCCAATGAGACTGTGTACAAATAAAACTGGAGCCTTCTATAACTGTAAGTTGTGACTTCTAAGTGTTGATGCCAGAAATTCCAACATTAGATCATATCCCTAATGGCTTGTGTACAGCTAAATGCAGACTCCCTTCTGCAAGTGGCCACGCCACACTTTGTTAACTGTTCCATATATAACACAGTCAGTGGTTAAGAGCATGGGCCTTGGAATTGCAGAGAGCTGTGTTCGAGTCTACTTACTCGCTCTGTGACTCTGGGCAGGTTACTTAACCGCTCTGAGATACAATACTCTCCTTCATAAAGTGGACATAACCACTTCTTGGTTTACATGAGGAGTTAACGGGCTATGTGTTGAAAGTCTGGAGCAAGAGAAGGGTTCAATAAATGTCAGCTATGTTATTATCATCCTTAATAATGATAAATTATTAACAATGCTGATCTTAACCACAATGGCCAGATGCTTTCTTCCTCTCCCATTGTGAGCTTGTTGTGAGAGGGCTCCCAGAGGACCCATACCATCCCATTCATCTCTTATGTCATTAACCACACAGTCCTGCAAGCGTATATCCTGCTCACTTGTGTTTGCTCCTGACACTGGGCTCCCTGTGAATGAGGAGGAGGTCCCTTTCATGGCATAATGTGAAGAGTTCTGATACAATTTTCTGTTGCCTCTTCTTCTGCCATCTGCAGTGGTGACAGAAATCCCAGCATTTCTGGAAGGCCTCAGGTTGGAGTTGAAATGCATATTTAATATTAGGAAACTGCTTCAGGATGCTCAGCTGTGAAATATGTCCCATGGTGCCTGCCCTCTGCCTTCTCCCTGGAAGACTGGGGCAGGGTATTGAACCTCTCTGTGCCTCAGTTTCCTCCTCTGTGAAATGGGAACATAACAGGGCTTTCCTCAGAGGGATGGAAATGAAAGAGAGCGGCCAGCATGGCCTGGCCCACAGTGAGTGCCCGTTAAGTGCCAGCAATGAGGAGTGCTGCCTCCCTCGGGGTGTTCCCTACCCTCTCTGGTAGATGCTCAGCCTCTGCGAGTTCCTTTCTCTGATGTCTTAGTCCATCTGGGCTGCTGTAACAAAAATACCACCAACAGGGTGGCTTATAAACAATAGAAATTCATTGCACATGGTTCTGTAGGCCTAGAAGTCCAAGGTCATGGTCCCAGCCTACCTGGTGTCTGGTGAGGGCCTGCTTCCTGGTCTGGGATCTCTTTTGTAAGGGCACTAATCCCATTCATGAGAACTCTGCCCTCACGACCTAATCAGGCCCAAAGTTCCCACCTCTTCATCTACCGCATTGGGAATTAGGTTTCAACATATGTATATTGGGGGGACACAAACATTCAGACCACAGCATCTGACTTCTTATCCCCCACATCCTCAACTTCTTGAGCGGATCAGATGCCTGTACAGGTCATAGTCTACCCTGTGGTTCAGGGAGGGAGCAGAGGAGGGGAGGATGGGGGTAGAGTGCTCATGCTGGACCCTCAGGAACCTCCCTGGAGGATCCATCTGGGGCAGCACTTTTGCAGTCAGTGTTGTGGGGGAGGCTGAGAAGCCAGAGGCAGGGCAGGTCCTTATTGGAGAACGGTGGCACTAGAGAGTAGGGTGAGGGATGAGCTATTTCGGGAGAAAGGTTGGGGGAAGGGGAATAGGAGGGGAGGGAAGAGGCAAGGGGAAGGGAGTGGGAGGGAAGGGAGAAGGGAAAGGGGAAGGAACAGGAAAGGGGAAGGGGGGAAAAAGGGAAGAGGAAGGGGGAAGGGATGGAAAAGGAAGGAAGAGAAGGTAAGGAAGGAAGGGGGAGGGGAGGGGAAGGGAGAGGAGGGAAGGGAGGGGAGGGGAAGGGAGAGGAGGGGAGGGGAAGGGAGGGGAGAGGAGAGGAAGGGGAGGAAAGGGGAAAGGGAAGGGGAAGGGGAAGGGGAAGGGAAAGGGGTTTGGGAAATCCTGACCACAGAGTCACAGAATGGCTTCTCACCAGCTTCTCCCACCAAGGATGTGGCCCTTTAAGCTCATCATTTTCTGGACCTCAGTTTCTCAATCTGTAGCATGGAAATCCTGAAGTAAGGCAATAATGACTGCTCATAGCAGCATTAGGAGACCAAAACCAGAGGTGATGGGACCACATGCAGCATTGCTGCTGAGGAGGAGAGGCTGCTGTGGGTGACTGGGCTGCTGCTTCCTCCACCCCAGCCCTGCTGGCCCTGTGTGGTTTCTGGTATGAGCCATGCATGTCCCAGCTCAGAGCCTTTGCACTGGCTGTTTCCTCTGCCTGGAAATCTTGTCTTCCAAATAGGTGCATTTTTTCACCTCCTCGTGTCTTTGCTTGGATGTTTTCTCCTCAACAAGTGCTTCCCTGAGCACACCATTTAGTATACTGTGTGCACATGTGTGCATGCGCACACCCTCCCCCCTACACACACACACTCCTTATTCCCCCCCTACTTTGTTTTCCTGTGTAGCATTGATCACCTCCGGATATACTAATTACTTGTTTGATAGTTTGTGGTCTGTCAGTCTGTCTCCCTCTATGACAATATTCTCCTTATCTCTTGCAAGGTAACATACTTCCTAGAAATTGAGCAGCTTAAAACAGCCAGCATTTCATTGTTTCTCACAATGCTGTGAGTGAGGAATCCAGGTACATCCCAGCTAGTGGCTTTTCTGTTCCACATGCTGTTAGTGGAGGTTGCTCTGTGGCGCTCGGCCAGTGGCCAGGCTGGGACGTTCAGGATGGCCTCACCGGCCTGTCTGCTGCTTTGATGAGGACAGCAGGAAGGCCGGGGCTCAGCTGGACTACAGCACCTACACATGGCCTCTCCAGCACACCTGGAGTCAGGCTTTATCCATGGAGGCCCAGGGCTCCTAGAGCCAGTGTTTTCAGAGGCACAGGCAGAAGCTACAAGGGACGTAGCTTCGGAACATCACTTCTTCCTTATTCTATTGGCCACACAAGTCACGAAGACCAGCCCGGATTCAAGGGGAACAGAGCAGACCCCACCTCTCAATGGGAGGAGTGTCAAAGGATTTGTGGCCAGGGCATGGTCTTTGGTGTGTTTTGTGCACTGCTAGTTTCCAAGCACCTGGCACAGAGTAGGTGCCCAATAAACATGTATTGACTGAGTGAATGAATGAAAAATGTAATCTTTATGGTGCATGCCAAGCCCACCTCTCCCTGGATGTCCTCTACACCTACCCCAGGCCATGGGCCCTCTCTCAGCTCAGCCTCCACCCCTCACCTGCCCTGCCCTCCCTCTGGGCCTTGGGCTCTTTCCCCCTTTATAGATGACCCTAGAAACCAAGCACTGAGTTCCCTGGGAGCAGGTGTGGGTTCTGCACCATGCAGAGAGGATTCGAACAGGAGTTCCTAACTGTATGCATGGTATAGGTGCGTTTTATATGTATAATGGTTCACAAATCACAACCACCCATCAGATAACTATCGCTATCCCATTTATAGAAGAGGAAACTGGGGCCCAGAGAAGTTGAGTCATTTTCCTCAGGTCACCCAGTCAGCCTGAGTCTAGCTCAGTGTCTCCGCAGTGGTAGGGTGGCTCAGTGGCTCTGTGGACTGACTGTTCAATCCCTACGCTGCGCATGTGAACATGAGGCGCCCAAGGCTTCCCCTTGAGGTTCCAGAGCCCACTAAAGCAGGGCTTCGGGGCCTCACTTTTCCTTTCTGTCCCCTCGAGACCACTGAAACGCACTGGCAAGACAGCTGGGTTTAATATTCATGAACCAGCCAGGCATGAGTGATTAGCTGACTCCTGTTGGAGGAGCAGGAATAATTGAATACGGTATTTACATAACAAGTTAATGCTGCCGCCCACCTGTGGGTCTCCTTTGTGGGTCTGTCCTCCACCTCCCTATTTGCCCACGTTGTGCTTTCCTCACCTGCCTTGGATGGCCAAGGAGGAAGTGCAGTAGCTTTGCACTCCTCTGCTATTGGAGCTGCCGTCTAGATGATAGCATTATTTAGGGAACAGAATTCCAGTGCCTAGGAGAGCCTGTAATGGGCTGGCTGGTGGCCTGTCCAGGGGTCTGGACCCCTAAACAAAACCCTTCTGCAGACTCTGAGAAATGACAAGGGGAGGCTGAGAGGCTGAGACTGGGTTTTTGACATGGGCCTTCTTGCCCCAAACTTTCAAGAGACCTTAGGCACATTCCATCCCATTTCTTGGCTTCTCTCCTTTTCTGCAACACGCAAGACTCCAGCCCGACCCTCTGCACCCTCTGCCATCTAGGACTGCATTCCAGCTGCCTGGTTGAAGGCAGCAGGCAAGGGGAAAAGCTGGGGTGCGGGGCCATTCGAAAGAACGCCTCCTTTGTGGCTGCAAAGGGAAGGTAAGGCACTGTTTCTATGCCTTCCTCAAGAGCTGCCTTTGGGTTACCTCGGTCAGTGCTCACTTGGGGTTCTGGAATCAAAGGTTATTAGCTCATAATCACCTCATTCATGGCTGGCTGGGAGGTGTGCTGTGTGCATGTCTGACCGTGGGCACGAGGAACACCAGCCAAGTCTTTCTGGCTGCAGTTAAAAGGGCTCACCGGCCTCTCCCTGAAGGTGAAGTGCAAAGATGGGCTGGGGACTTTCAAGGGGAGTGGGAAGTATTAACTATTGGGGTGCTAGCCCCACTGTAAATGCATTAAAGCCAGCGTTATTTGTGTCTCTGGAATGGTGGATGGTGTCCGGCAAGGGCCAGAATAGCCTGGTTCTTCTTGCCCAGATGCAGAAGTGCAGACCCTGGAGAGCTGTACATTTTCTCATTTGCATGACTTCACAGAATGGGCGGGATGACAGAGCTCCCCTCACAGGGCCTGTGTGAGGATTGAGTTGCTGTATATTACGGCTCAAGACAGAGCTAACTCCCCAAGCAGAAAGCTGGGATGGCTTCTGAATAGATCGTAGGGCACAATGTCAGCACTTGAATGACCAACTCAAGTTTTTGATGACCAACCTCCTGAGAAAACTTGGGTGCCTTTCATGACTGTGAGCTTTCGTTTTCTCACCTGTAAAATGGGGGTAATGAGCCCGATCTCTCAAGCTTGCTGGGAGGATTAGATAGTCACCCTGGTAGAAGGTGCCCCGCCTTGGTGCCTGGCACACAGTAGGTGCTCAGAGAGAGCATGCACAGATGCAGTATCGGGTCTGTGAGGGCCTGCCTGAGGGAGGGGGGCACAGATCCTGGAGAGGGAAGACCTAAGGACTCAAGACAGCTGGCTTCAGGTGGCTAAAGAGCCCTGAGGGCCAGAGGCTGCATGTCTGTGCATTTCAGAATGACAGACCGAGGAGCATTGATAAGTGTTGCAACTAGAAGTATTTCAATCCAAAGTAAAGAGGAGCCCCAGCTGACTGACGGTCAGGCAGCGTGAGTAGGGTGGGTGCTCTATCACAGGATGTGTCCAAGCTTAGATTGGTCGGGAGGTCATGGAGGGGCTCCAAGTAATGGAGAGGAAGGAGGTTCCTGGGCTGGTTACTAAGGTTCCTTCTGTGATATATGATCCTGAGGTCAGCAGTGGTGACACTGTCTTGATTTCTTATCACTCTCAGTAGCCATGTGGCAGCCCTTGCTCTCTGCTGCTGTCCCCATCCCCTTCCATGCACCTGTCTCACTGCCCGTGGCCAGTGGCATCCATCCAACACTCTCTAGAACATGTCTCTTCTCTCTCTGCCCACAGGCAGTGGGCAATCCAGACCCCTGCACTTGGCAAAGGGGGCCCTCCATGCATAGACTGTGACCATCTCTCCAGCTACTTGTCCTGCTGCTAGACAAAGAATCAGTACTTAAGCCCATGTTTCTGGACACTGACACCCTTTCTGTTTCTGTTTCCACTGTATCATGACGTATTCCAAAGCATTCCAGTGTGGTCCCCACTCTAGTGCCACTCAGACGTGCTGTCATCCCCCACCCTTCATGGGCCGTGTGTCTGAGTGGGGTTGAGGGAGGTCCGCTTTCCTCATCTCTTGCTTTCTAAAGGCAGGACCTCTGGGCATGCTCCCCATGCCCACAGTGGCCCCCAGTGTCAGGGACTCAGGAACGGCTAAGCTCCTATAAGGCAGGGTTCTTGGGAAAGCCTTAGTTCCCTCAGTGAAGGGTTCTCCTCACAGTAAAGGCAGGAACTTGGGTGTTGGGGTCCCTAGTCTTGTCCTGTTCCCTCTCCTCACTCAGGCCCAGAACTCAGCAGCACCCAAACTGGAGGCAGCAAGCCCAGGGGAGCCCATGGCTTTCAGGCACCCCACTCTGCTGCCACAGGACACTCGGTCACATCAGGGGGCTGTGCTAGATATGGTGCACCATCCCCTCCAACTCACACAGCCCTGCAGGGCGGCCTGTCAGCCTCATCCGACAGAGAGATGGCGACTAAGGCTCAGAAAGGCCACATGATTGCCCTCAGCCAGGGTCTTGAGGGCCAATGTTGAGGAAAAGAGCTAGTTCAGGTGAGATCAATGAAGCACCTGGCCCAGGGCACAATATTTAAGGGAGTGCCCCAAAACTTGGCAATCAAGATAAGTATTATTTCAATGCAATATATGTAAAAATTGAAAGTAACGCAATAGACATTTTGCATTAAATTTGACCTTTTAAAATATTGCTTGGAGATATTATTCATCGTAATTGGTGAGTTTTTGGTTTTCCCGAGAATTGCCCCGATACCCAGTGAAATCGTTCATTTCCTTTCCCCTAGTCTTGGCCCTGGAGCCTGTGTCCTCCAGGTGGCTGTGGGGTGGGGACTGGAGAGGACTGAAGAGCTGAGGAGGGGACTTTAACCTCTGGCTTTGTGGGATGTGGGGTGAGTGGAGAGGGAGGAGGAACCCAGTCTGGAGCTGTACAGGGGGGACTGGCTCCAAATGTCTGAGAGACCCCTCTGACCTGGGATGCTGGAGGGATCAGGGAGCAAGCTGGCTCTTGACAGGCTGGGCTGTGAAGCAGAGGCAAAAGGGACCTGGGGGAGCCTCTTTGTCCCCCAGTCCCTGGAGCTCAGCAGACAGGAAGGACGCAGAGTCCAGTCTGAGATTGGGGAGCAGTGGATGGCTGGGATTTCTGCAGGGCTTTTGGGGAAGCTGAGGCCCAGGCGCCCCTCACTTTCCCCCCTCACACCTGCTCTGCTCCCTGCTGGTGTGGGAGGACCCCAGACCCTGACAAGGTACAGGTCAGGTGGGGGTGGGTGATGCGTGCAGGAAGTGCAGAGCCCCTCCTGTCAGCTCTGGGCCAGGGCTACAGTCAGCCTTCCTGGCTCCTGCATCATCTCAGGGCATTCTCCCACCACTTAGGAGGAAGGGTTCTGTGTCATCCTTCCTGCCTTGTGTGGTTGAGGAAACTGAGGCTCGGAGAAGAGCAGATGCCCAGACAGTAGGACAGGGCTGGGGCCCTGCCCAGGGCTTTCGTCTCTCTCAGTCCCCTTCCTGTCACTCTCTCAGGCTGCCAGGGAATTACAACACCCTCCCTGCTCCTGCCTGCCAGACCCCAAACTGTCACTGCCACCTTTCCCTCTTCTCCTAACTTTCCCAAAGTGAATATCATTATTAATATTATTTGCCTAATGAACATGTTGGCTGAATGACAGAAAACATGCAAACAGGTTTTGCCAAGGAAACTCTGTCTGATTAAAACTGCAGCCTGTCTAATTAGATGGAGATTTCTTCATTAGTTTCCCCATTTTGGATGCACCCACTCCCTCCCCCAGTTCCCTTCCCTGCACTTTCACCTCCCAGCTCCCACCCCTAACCCTGGAGGCCTTCTCCCCTTGCAATCCTGCTGCCCGCCTCCCCAAACCCTCCCACTGCCCGCACCCCTCTTCCCTAGGAGGCAGCTGATGGAAGGGCTGACCTGCTTTGGTCTGAAGCTGACCAGATGACAAGAGGACACTGCCCTGGGGGACAGGTGCTGGCCCACCTTGTAGGACTGAGAGCCTCCTGGGATCAAGGTCACACCTGAAGTCTGTTTAGAATGGGAGTGTACAGGTTGCTAAAAGTGTCTTCATTAAAAATCCCCATTGACAAACAAAGCAAAGCAAAACAAAATTTCCAAGTCCTCTCAATCAGATGCCATTGAAAGCAAAATGCACACTTAATAACAAAAGTAGGGTTAGGGAACATTTGTTGTGTACCTACTATGTGTCAGAACTTGCAAGTGTTTTCTTATCTCCATAGCAACCCTTCGAATGAAGTTATCACCATTTTGCAAATGAGAAAACTGAGGTTTAAAGGAGGTTGGCAAGGAGTAGAGAGTAGACACAGATCTAGCCCATTTCAGCTCCCATATACTGGTTTCTTCCTCTCAGGGGCTCCTTTGTGGTGTCCAGAAGCCCCTACCCTCCTTCCTCCTTTTCCCGTCTCTTCCTTTCTCCTAGCCAGTGCTCCAGAAAGCAGGAGGTGCTGCACCCTGGGTGTGGCTGGGCAAGGCCAGGGCAGTCTAGCAAGGTCCCAAGTTGAAGTTCATCAGAGCCTCAGGACGGGTTCCTTTAAGGGCCTCAGGAATGTGCTCTGGCATGAGAGGGGTGAGGGTGGAGGAGGAGGCATTAGACACATTATGACACCTGAGGTCAAGCAAAAGTAGGGGTACGGGTGCTTGGTTTGGAAAGAGCAGGCCAGTATTGGATTACTTGGAGGAGGCGAGATGGAACCCATCATCTTTTGTGTCTATCCCATGCCAGGGAACTGTGCAAGATACTTCACGTGCACACATGTCCACTCATTACTGCAAAGTGTTGTCATCTCCACAGTTTTCTTCTTTTTTCTTTTTCTTTCTGAGACGGAATCTTGCTCTGTCACCCAGGCTGGAGTGCAGTGGCACGATCTCAGCTCACTGCAACCTCTGCCTCCTGGGTTCAAGCAATTCTCCTGCCTCAGCCTCCTGAGTAGCTGGGATTACAGGTGCAAGCCACCAAGTGCGGCTATTTTTTATTTTTATTTTTTGTATTTTTAATAGAGATGGGGTTTCACCATGTTGGCCAGGCTGGTCTCGAACTCCTGACCTCGTGATCTGCCCACCTCAGTCTCCCAAAGTGCTGGGATTACAGGTATGAGCCACCATACCTGGCCCACTCCACCAGTATTTACAGTGTGACAGGAAATGGGTGCGTGGTAAGCAGGGCAGGAGTGCTCACTCCATGTGGAGCTGGCCAGCTCAGTGGCAGGACTTGGCTTCAGCTTCCTGCCCCCATGGCTGGGCCTTTCAACCCTCTCAGGGGTGTCCATCGCCCAGTTGCCCCACATCCATCCCTCAGGACCTTCTGTCCAGTCTCTTGAGACCCAGGACTGCTGTTACTGCCTGCCAGGACCTGCCAACTCCACCTCAATTCAATGATTCAAGAACCATTGAACTTGGGGAGGGCCAGGGGTGAGGAGGATGAAGAGAAGTGAGCTAAAGGGTACAAACATACATTAAGATAGAAGGAATAAATACAATTGATAGCAGAGTTGGATGACTCTGCTGAATGTATGTACCTGGGCGATAGGCACTCTGTACACCCTGACTTGATCGCTACACATTGTATACATGTAAAAACTTTCTCATGTAGCCCATACATTTACACACACACACAAGAATGGTTGAACTTACGGCAGAAGAGACGGCGTGTATACCCAGTAGTGGGATGGCTGGGTCATATGGTACATCTAGTTCTAGATCCTTGAGGAATCGCCATACTGTTTTCCATAATGGTTGAACTAGTTTACAATCCCACCAACAGTGTAAAAGTGTTCCTATTTCTCCACATCCTCTCCAACACCTGTTGTTTCCTGACTTCTTAATGATTGCCATTCTAACTGGTGTACACGTATGTTTATTGCGGCACTATTCACAATAGCAAAGACTTGGAATCAACCCAAATGTCCATCTGTGACAGACTGGATTAAGAAAATGTGGCACATATACACCATGGAATACTATGCAGCCATAAAAAAGGATGAGTTTGCGTCCTTTGTAGGGACATGGATGCAGCTGGAATCCATCATTCTTAGCAAACTATCACAAGAAGAGAAAACCAAACACCGCATGTTCTCACTCATAGGTGGGAACTGAACAATGAGATCACTTGGACTCGGGAAGGGGAACATCACCACTGGGGCCTATCATGGGGAGGGGGGAGGAGGGAGGATTGCATTGGGGAGTTATACATGATATAAACGTCATGCACATGTACCCTAGAACTTAAAGTATAATAAAAAAAAAAAAAAAAAACCTAAAAAAGAAGAGACGACGTGAGTGAGATGAGCTGCTCCTTCCCTCTCTACTCCTCCTACACCCCATCAACCCACAAATGATGGAGCAGAACAATTTGCCATCAAGGAAGCTCTGGCAGACTGTTCCCTGGGCACATCTAGTGAGACAGCAGGTTGCCAGGTGGGGCTGGGGGGAAAACGTGGGCACAGCTGGTTCATTAATAGAGGAGCTTGACTTGTCAATTCTGTGGTCCAGGTCATTGCAAAGCATCTTGGGTTGGGGCTTTGTGTCTGAGGATGGTGGGGCCGAAGACCTCAGCCCTTGCCCTCAGGGAACTTCTAGTCTAAGTGGAAAAACAAGCTTATTTCCTTTGACTTCCTCAACCCTCCTGTGAAAAGAGCCCTGGCCTTGAGTTTGAATCCCAGCTCTGCCATTTGTTAGTTCTGTGACCTTGGGTGCATGCCTTAATCTCTCTGAACCTCTGTTTCTTCATCAGTGAAATGCAGAAATGATAATGCCTCATAAGCTGGTTGCACAGATTGAATAACAATGTGAACAGAGTACCGAGTATAATCGCTGGTAAGTAGAACAACTCCATCCCAGTACTCAAAGTTCACAGGCACAGTTGTGGCGTTCTGAGCTCAGGGTTATGTCTTCATCCCTGTGGGTGGGAGGACACTGACTTTGACCTGCCACGGCTAAAGGTCCTTCCTGGAATCCCCAGCTTCCTTCCAGCTCTAACATGTTCCATGTGCCGGTTCTCCCACTGATGGGCCTTTGCCTTTAGGTGCTCCAAAAGTCCGAGTCCTCCTATGGGTCTGGCAATGTCTGGTGGCTTCCCAAAGCCTCACTGTGCTCTTCCAGCAAATGGACACAGGCCCAGCACTTCCAGAGGTGATTTGAGGCCTGTTGGCCAGTTTTGCCAGGAAGCCCAAGACGCAAAGGGAGCATAATCAGAGGTGGGGAGACAAGCCTCATTAGATAGCTCCAGCGCCGCGGGCTCTGTCACCACGGCAGCCAGCGCTCGCGCAGGCCAGGTGGTTTTTATTACCGAACTTGGAAAACTTTACAGCGGCACCAACAATGAATCTTTATTCTGTTGTTAATAGCGTGTCTCTTATTAGCATGTATCTTTTCCCCTTCTTAATAACCTTTAGTTTCCAAGCCGCATTTATAATTAAGTTATTAATCCCTTACTGGAATTTCTTGTTTTTCAGAAACAGCAAACCAGAGGTCCCGTCTGGCTGGCATGAATGGAAGGGCAAACGCTCTGACCAAATTACTCTGGGAATGTCATTCTCATTATTGGATCCTGACCCAGCAGTGTGCTGATAAGCTCTGGGCTGGAGACGCCCTATCTCAGAGGAGTTCCAAACCTGCTCAAGGCCTTTTCTTGCCCTCTGCGACTTTCCTGCCAAGCAATTAGCCTCCAGAGGTATCTGAGAGCGGGAGACTGGGAGGAACAGGGTCCCCAGGGGTTGCAGTGAGGAGGGCTGACAGGCTGGGGAGGCCCTCTGTTGTGCTTCCAGGGAAAGCCTGTCCAGAATGCCGTTGCCTTCTTTACCTTCGGTGTCAGAGTTGGGGTCCAGCCTGTATCGTGGAGAGTAGGAAGACCTTTGCTAGTTGAGCTCTGGGCTCCTGTTAGGGGTTGAATTATGTCCCTCACCACACTCCACATTCATATGTTGAAGCCCTAATCCCCAGTTCCTCAGAAACTGTATTTGGAGATAGAGTCTTTAAAGGGGTCATTAAATTAAAATGAGGTCACTGGGGTGGGTCCTTATCCAGTAAACCTGGTGTCCTTAGAAGAAGAGGAAATTGGAAGACAGACATGCACAGAAGAAAGACCAAGCGAAGACACAGTGAGAAGATGGCCAATGACAAGCCGAGTAACGGGGTCTCAGACACAGTGAGAAGATGGCCATCAATAAGCCAAGGACTGGGGTCTCAGAGGAAACCAACCCTGCTGACACTTTGATCTTGGGCTTTCAGCTTCCAGCACTGTGGCAAAATTCATTTCTTCTGTTTAGGCCACCCGATCTGTAAAATGTTGTCACAGTGACCCCTGAAGACTCAGACAGCTTCCTTCTCGCTCTGGTTCTCCCACAAGTGTGCTTTCAGGCGCTCCGAGGGCCCAGGTTGGGGGAAAGCCAGGTCTCCAGGCTCCTGGCCCAGGGCGTGTTTAGGAGGCAGGGCCTTATCTGACACAAGTATGAGGGGCAGAGAGGTTTTTCTTCTTCAGTCTCCACTAGGTCCTGGCCTCCATGGCTTCTGTAGGCAGGGACCTAGACAGGGCATTCACCAGAGACTTTGACAGGGAGTCCAGGCCCAGACCCCATCGGCAGAGCCGGGAGCCCTGTGCCAGCTTCGCAGGGAGCACCGGGGCCCAACACAGAGTCAAGAGCTGGCATCAGCACAGGTGCAAGGTGGGGTTGGGAAGGGCACGGCAGCTTAGGGGTCTGCAGTGCCAGGCATGAGTCACAGGTGGCCTGGTATGAGGTGGGTGGGCTGGCTTGAAGGTCTAGAAGATGGATAGACACCAGAGACTTGTAGTCCATGTCTCCTTCTTGCTGTCCCCTGGATGTCACCTCTCCTCTGCCTCCAGTGCTGAACTAACCCCCTTCATCTTTTACTTGGCACTCATCAGAGACTCATCATTGCTTTTGACGTGACTTGCCAGCAGCTGCTCTGTCTGCCTCTTCCTTCCTCTCCAGGATCATTTCGGACACTCTTCCTTCCTGACAACTAAACTTTTCACTGTTTCCCATCATAACATGTTATTTTATACTTCATTTACCTATCCGCTCACCTATCCATTTATCCACCCACCTACCCACCTATCCATCCACCCACCCACTCATCCATCCATCCATCCACTCATCCATCCAACCAGTCATCCATCCAGCAATCCATCCAGCAAATATTTACCTAGTGCCTGCCTTGGGCACCCATGCTGGACCCTGGTGCCATAGTGCTGAGACCAAGCCCAGCCCCTCCCACCATGAAGCTCACAGTCTAGCAGGGGAGCTAGACATCAGCCCATCCGATGACTTGCATCTAAAATTATAAACTGAGACATGCAATGAAGGGAAAAATCAGGGAGTGCTGAGCACAGAAAACCACGGGACTGATGGGGTTGGTGGTTGAGATGAGCTCCATGTGGAGGAGGGGACATGGTGTGGGCTGAGACCTGAACTGTGGGTCAGGTGAATCAAAAGAAAGGGAAGGAAGGGTGTTCTTGGCAGAAGGGACCACACGTGCGAAGTCCCTGACGTGGTTGGGAGCTGGAAGAAAGCCGAGTGACTGCAGCACAGAGTGAGAGGATGGCGGTGGTGTTGGGCTGGGAGCTCCCGGGGGTCACGTCTTCTTGTTTCTAGGGCAGTAACTGGTTCATGCTGAGAACTCAGCGGGAACTGAGGAAGGCATGAGTTTGTCACTAGTCATTCTTTGCAGGGGGATGGCAGTCTACTCAGGGACGCTTGCCGCACATCACAGCACAGCCCCCTCCCCCCGCCCCATTTACCATCTCTAAGGGGTGCTACTAAGGTCATCTGTCTCCTCTGGAGCCCAGAATCCCTTTGTTCCTCCCTCTTCCACTGTCCGTGTTTCGACAGGTTTTCCTCTAGGCTTTTTGGGTGCAGGTCACTCAGATTTCTGCAGGCCACCCTAGCCCAAGCAGTCACTTTGTTTCTCTGGCTCTGCCCTGCCTGTCAAATCTCCACACATGCTTTCTGGAGTTCTGTGGGTATGTCTGGTGCGTGCTCACAAGCCAGGCAGTTTGACACTGTGTAGCATCTGTCATGTTTTAGTGTTGCCTCTGGTGATGTCCATGTCTGAGACCTCAGATATCGAGGCGGGGTGAAAATGCCTCACCGTCACCTCCGCTGAGAGCAGCAACACCTCCAGGTGCCAAAGGGATGTGCAGCCAGCCAGCCACGAAGCTGCCATGTGGAGTTCTGCCAAGAAGGCTGAGAACACGCCTGTTCTCCATTCTACATGACAGTTGGTAACCCGGACACCAGAACAACTGGCTGACCACCGCTTGAAAACAGTGCCCAGTGTCCACCTGCAGCTCTCTCTCCTTCAGGCTTAGTCTGTGAATTTGGACTGGAGATCCAAATGTTGGAGGCAGGTGATGTAGGCTCCCCAGTACCCCACCCCTCTGGGGTGCACACACTCAGGGGGCTTCTCCCCCAAACCTTCATAGAAACCAGCACATGGAAATCATGACCCCATCTCACAAGATAACCAAGCAGGCTTAAAAATACCTAGACCCTTATATGAACACAGCTCAGATGCTGACTTCACTCTAGTATAGAGGGTATTTTAATTTTGTTTGAATTATAATCAATGTGTATTCCATGTTGAGTGCTTTTCTTTACATTGTAAGCATGTTCATATTATTACAGTCTTCATAAGCAGAATTCTTAGCAGCTCCTTGATAGTTCAGTAAGAGGATGTACCCCCTTACCTGAGCACTCCGCTATTGTTGGACATTTAGCTTATTTCCAGATTGTTGCTATTTTCAATGATGTGCATGGAACATCACCATATATTGGGCTATCAGTACATATTTTCAGAATAGGAATGACCAAGTTGGGAAGTATAAAAGAGTTTGATCCATTAAATTTAATTGCCATCCAACTAGTTTGTAGCAACTCATGTGTCCACCAATATTTTCCATGGGTAGATACCAGATCCTTAACTGTAATTGCCATAGGATCTGCCTGGCTGGATTACCTCTCTTCATAATGACAACAATGATTCTTGAAGCTCGGGGTTTAATAAAGAGCAAGGGAATTAGTTAAGGACTGAATGTAGACCATAGAATCAACTGCATAGAGTTTCTAACCAACCATTTAAACATACGTATAGATCTAAAATAACAAACTATATACAGCTATAGCGCCTGTGGGGATCTTGTGTCAACAGCACTCTCATCTCCTAGGATGCGTGAGTGAGGAAGAAATTCCTTACTTAGCCTGGTAAGGCGAGTCGCTACCAACTGCCCTGGAACCCCCTTCTGTCATCTGTCGGGGAATCACCTGCTGCTTCTCCATGCTCACCTTGGCCTGCATTCTGACTGATCCACACTGTAGCAGATGCTCCCTCACCTGTACTGGGAAAGGCCTGATAATGGCATAAGAGTTCTTACTCTAAAGTTGTGCAAAATCCACCCTTCAGGGGCAGGGCCTTCATCAGCTGCATTTCTGAAGCTTTGTTTACTTTTGTTCCTATTTGCTACTATTCAGACCTGCTGCAAAAGCTGTCCTCCAGTTTAGCAATTGTGTCTTCTGCAGGCCCCTGGTACAAAATGACCATCTCTCTCTCTCTCTTTCTCTCTCTCTCTCTCTCTTTTTTTTTTTTTTTGCATTTTGGTAGTCGGAGGTGTATGTGGACCTTCCCAGCTATTTACAGGAGGAGGAAATCTACTTCTTCTACACACATGGTACCCAAATTTATACTAAGCCGCTTTCTAGGTTGCTTAAGTGCACCCTCCCCCCGGCGCAGCAGCTCTGTGCCCTGCGTATGTATGGGGAGGGAGGTTTAACTCTTTCATGGTACACCTTCGTTATCTATGAACTAAGGTGATAACTTATACAGATGGTCCCCAACTTCTGCTGGTGCAACGGCATGACATTTTGACTTTATGATAGTGTGAAACAGTTGCAATTTTCATGTAGTGTACAGTATTCAATTCAATAAGTGACATGAGATATTCAGCACTTTATTATAAAATAGGCTTTGTGTTAGATGGCTTTGTCCAATGGTGGGCTAACATAAGCGTTCTGAGCAAGTTTAAGGTAGGCTATGCTAAGCCATGATGTTCAGTAGGTTGGGTGTATTAAATACATTTTAGAGTTATAATATTTTCAGCTTGCAGTGGGCTTATTGGAACATAACCTCATAACCCCATCATAAGTCAAGGAGCATCTGTACCTGGTTAATAGAAGAGGGACCGCCCCCGCCACAGGTGGCCATGTGCCTTTTTGAATGGGAAAATTCTTATGATGAATCCTGTTTAACACTAAAAAAGCAAAGCTATAATGGGGGAATGACAGGCTGAAAGACAAGGACCCAGATCACTCCATAGAGGCACATCTCATTTTGGGGCCATTTTTTGGTCATCCTTGGAGGTGATAGGAAAGGTCATAATTTCCTACTTGGTGGGTTACATCAGCGACCACAGGTACATGCCAAAGGCTCAGGACCAGGTGAGCAGTTTAGCATAGCGACTAATTCAGGCTGGAGTCAGGCTTCCTGGACTCAGGTCTTGGTTCCTCCACATGTAGCTGTTTGACTTTGGTAGAAGTCTGGGCTTCAGTTGGCTCATGTGTAATCTAGAATAACAATATCAACTTAATAATGCTGCAGAAATTAAATAAGACACTTAGTTCGTAAAGTGCTGAATGCAGAGCCTGGCATATAGTAGGGACCTAATAATTGCTGGCTATTACTGTAATTGTGAGCATTTTATTCTCAAAATCTCCTCTCCAACACTCCAGCAGTAATTACACACCAGGTACGGTGTCTTACAACTCACAGATGACTTTCACTCCATTAACCCTTTGGATTCTCATAATTATGGAGGAAGAGAGTTTTTTTTTTTTTTTTTTTTCTCTCCTGCTCTTGCTATATCATCCTCATCTCTAAAATGTGAACAGTTCCACCTCCCACCCTCCCTACCGGGTTGCAACAAGAATGCCACGACAAGGTCAATGTTAATTACATGATCAGGTCTATAGCATCATACAAATGGAAGTTATGTGAGCATTTGGAGCTGCCATTCGAGCCTGCACTTTTACAAAGCTAAGTATTTTATCTAACCCCATAATAAGTTTCACAGACACAAGCTGCTGCTGTCTTCCTCCGTGATCTTACACTTGTAGGGCACATGGCAGACCAAAACAAAGAGAAATGCTGTATTCAGGTAGACTTGGATTTCTTTCTCTGTGACTTTGAGCAAGTTACTGTATCTCTTTAAGATTCAGCTTCCTCTTCTTTAAAGTCAAGTGGTACCATCTATGTCACAGAGTTATTATACAATTTCATTGAAATAATTTAGATAAAATACCTGCCCATTTATTCAACAAATATTTACTGAGCACCTATTTTGTGCTAGAAATGACAATAGGCAGTAGGAATTGGGTGCTGAACAGAGATGGGGACCCTGTCCCCTTGAAGTGGAGGAAACATATCAGACCATATATAATTGAAGTGCTTTCTGCTGCCAGTAACACAAAACTTGACTCCAAACAGCTTCGATAATCCAGGTATTTAACATCTCATATAATATATTCAAAGGTAAGACTAGCCCGGGGTTGGGGAGTTCACCAGTTCCTCTATGCTATGAAGGCTAAATCTTTTCATCTTTCTGCTCTGCTGTCCTCAGCTTACCTATGTTTGTCTCCAGCCCGGTGTCCTCATGATCACAAGATGGCTGCTGAAGCTCCAGGTTGGCATCCTCACATGGCAAGGGTAAAAAACCAGCCATGCAAAGGACCTTTCTTGATGTCCATTTTTCATTTGCCTTAAAGTGAAATTCACACGACATAAAAGGAATCATTTTAAAGTGTACAATTTGGAGACATTTGGTACACTCACAATATTATGCAACCACCACTTGTATCAAGGTCCAAAACATTTGTATCACCCTAAAAGGAAATTCCTAAGAAACCTTTCCCAGAAGCTCAGAAGATGTGCTCTTAAGTCTCATCAACCCAAATTGAGTCACATGATCGTTCTTAAACCAGTCACTGGCAAGGAGTGTGGGATTATTATGATTGGCCAGTCAAAAATCCTTTCTGCCCAGCAGCCCTTGAAGCCCAAAACTACTGTATTCCTATAAAAATGAATAATGAGATTGTCAGCACAGGGTGAAGCAAATAATAGATACCTAACGTATGCATCTCTCACATATTAATGCATGTTAGATGAGCAGGCAGAGCACACTCCAGCCTGCCAAAATGAAAAAATAAAATGTAACCAAAACAGCCCCTCCAAGCCTATCCTCAGTTAATTTTCAGTGCTTGGAGAAGGCATCTTTGCCATGAAAGAACAGCACACACTGTTTCGGAGATGGCAGAGGAATCCGCATCTGGAGCCTGGATGTCTTGCCAGCCTCTCATGAATTAGCCAATTACACTGCTTTTCTGATCTTTTTCACTACCCTAAACCCACTGCTCTTCTATTCTTTTTAAAAAATGTTACTCAGAAACAGTAGACCATATTATGCATTTTGAGACACCTGTTTGCAATCACATTTCCTTTTATGGAACTATTTTGAAGCTTGTTTACAGGCGCTACCTAGAAAGCCAAGATGGTATAGCTAACACCTGCACAAAACCTTTCCCACACTTAATCTTAAAGGGTGCGCTTCCCTTTCTTCTTTGCATTATGGTGACTTGTGAGAATGGTGCACTGTCCTTACTTGTCTGACAGCGCCTCAGGTGCAAGGAACATTCCAGATTATCCCTACTGCTCCTACCAGGATAAATGACTAATTAAGTTGGCACCTCCCCTCCTATCTCTCCAGGGGTCAAGCGGCCCCTGGTTGCTCCAGGCAACAGGATGTGCTAGAGAGTCCCATCACATGGAAGCAAAAGCAATAGCTTAGTGAAACAGGGACGGTGACTCATCTCTCATTTCAGAGGCTGATGTATTCATTCACTTAGCAAATATCAGTGGAGGTAAAAAATGTGCCCAACACTGTGCTAGGCACCAGGCACACAACAGTGCTGCATGGACCCTGCCTCCCTGGAGCATAAAGTCCATACTAGTCGAACAACCTTCCAAATATACAACTACACACTGTGGGAAATCCGTATGTTTGCAGCATTCAACTGGCCCAGTCCATTACCAAGAAAAACAACAATAGGAGAGATAATGAAGAGTCTCACTGTCAGACAATTGCAAATGCACACAGAATCCAGATAAGGGGCCAATTGGCCATGACTCCTCCCATTAGCCCTTTTCATGTGCCTTCGAGGCTGCCTCCAAGGAAGTTCAGACTTTCCATCTCAGTTCAGACTTTTTCTTCTCAGTTCAGACTTTCCTTTTGAGTGGTAGTCTTTTGCTAGTAGCTCATTTGCAAATATCTCTTTTCATAGCTGCATAAGCACGTAATAAAGTGATTGTAGTAAAATCTTAATGGTAGAATCAGAGTTAAGGGTAGGCAAACCATGTCTTAAAAGGCCAGATAGTAAATAGCTCCCACATTTTGCAGGCTGTATGGTCTCTGTTGCAACCACACAACTCTGCAGTTGCATGATGAAAGCAGCCATAGACAATTCATAAACAAATGGGCCTGGCTGTTTCCAATGAGATTCTATTTATGGACACTTCTATTTGAATTTCATGTAATATTCACATGCCACAAAATATCATTCTTCTATAGATTTCTTTTCTTCAACCACTTAAAAACCATTTAAGAATCATTCTTGGCTTGCAGACCATACAAAAGTAGGTGGTGGGCGGGATTTGGCTGACGAACCACAGTTTGCCTGTCCATGATCCGACTGGTGGAGATGTGGGTATTTCTTTCAGTTCTTCGAGGTTTTTGAAATTTTCCATATAAAATGTTGGGAAGTTGTCTTTTCTAAGTCCATGGCTTGTCTTTTAGCTTTGTTTTAATGTTTCATTTTTAAAAAAATAATTTTGGGGGGAGCATGCTGAAGTACTTTATTTGTAGCTAACTAAACTTGCTAACTTTTTCCTTTGTGATTTGTAACTTTGCATCACCTAGCTATGCTCCTATATTTTCTGTAATCCAGCCGGAATTTACCTGTGTGTGTAATAAGAGCTCAGAGCAGAACCGTCCCGTTTCCACGAGGACACTCAGTCATGGTGCGCCCTTCGTTACTGGTTGGTCCTTTCCTGCTGATGGGGAAGTTTGTCTCAGCCACCTGCCAGGCGCTCTGCATGGATAGATGTGACTCCGGGCTGCCTCCCTGTCCCTTTGTCCATTCCGGGGACACTTCTCTTTGTTCCTGTCTCCTCGCCGGGGATGGCGACAGCCTTCCTGCCTCTGGTCGGGAGTCCTCATGGTCTGCCCTGAGAGGGTCTCAGCTTTCTAGGTCTCAGACGCTTCAGGGAAGAACTTGGTTATGCAAAGCTTTTTGTATATCATCACTTTGCTGCTGTATTAAGCTGATGCAGAGACTGTCCTGACTTTACCTTGTCTAACCAGTACCCCTCCCCACCAGGGGCAAAGAGGAGGAAATAAAAGCAGGGGTTCAGATGGGAAAAGGAAGCTCTGGCCTTTCCACAGAAAAAAGCCAGCAGGGAGCCCCCTGCCCCCGCTCCCCGCCCCTTGCAGGCCATATGGAGCTATAGGGACTGTCCTGCACCTCCTACCTTCCCTATGGAGGCTCCCAGGCAGGTTGCTTTCCTTGGGCCCCAATCTCCTCACCTGTGAAAGGGAGGGATGGGCCTGGGCTTCTTAGTTCTCAGAGCCCACCAGCATTCGGCCTGACTCATTGAGGACCGTCCCTTTAAGCCACTGGCCTCCTCACAGTCTCCGCAGGGTTTCTCCTGCCTCAAACCTCCCTCCTCAGGGCACAAAGTCAAGCATGACAGGCCTCTGTGGTGGGAACGACCCTGTCTTTGGTTTCCTGGCCTCTCTGCCATCCCTTTGTCCTCTTGAATTCAAAGCCCCTTCTCCCATCCTCTCCTCACCCCTCGGTTTCTCCAGCAGCTCCCACATTCGTTCAGTTTATCCCCTCTCCACTGCCCCCCACTGACTGAGGACTGTCGGGATACAGGCAGGACCCTGATCTTGGGGTCCCAACTCTGCCATGAAAGTGCCCTGTAACCTGGGAGAGACACTTCCCTTCTGCAGGCTTGTTTCTCCGTTTTTCTTCTGGTAAAATACATTTTTATCCAGATAATGTAAAATTTCAGCCTACAATTCCAGCCCCGAAAAAGTCCTCATTGCTAACCTGAGCTCAGAGCAGCCCCTCATCTTGGCCAGCCTCCTTCACCATCGCTGCATCCCCTTGGCTTGCCCCTGAATTAAAACAGGTGTCTGAGCTCCTGAAAACATCCTGGCAGAGTCCAGCTGTAACACGGGAAGGGAGGCAGCCACCTCCATGGCGGGGGGACCCATCTCTTTATCCTGTTCCCTGCACCTTCCATTTAATTAGGTGGTGGGATCTCCGTTGCCAAACCCAGCCCCTCCAGCTGCCAGACTCATGGAAACTCTGCTTTGCAATCGCAAAAGGAATATTAAAAGGGAGGGCCACTCACAGCCTGGGAGCTCCTGGGGGCTGCCTGCCACCTCCCTGGCTTAGCTCCCTGTTCAAGGACCCCCATCCTCACTCACTGGTTGCCTTCCCCTGAGCACCCGCATGGTCCCACCCCACGTCTTGGTTCCCTAGTGGAGTGGTCATCCCCCACGTGGGAGGGGGTCTTCTCGTAAGAGTTTTGGGACAGGGCCCAGCTAATCCTCTTCTTGGATGGAATCGGAGGATTTGAGTCTTTGATGCAATTCTTTCTGGGAGGAGGAAGGGAGGGGAAGCTGTGATGCTGAATGGGACAGAAAATGGCCCAAGCAGGCCTAGTGCAGACCCCAGAGGGGAGCACTGTTGGATGACCCAGTCAGAGCAAGGGAGGGGACGCCTGCTCCTGGGGTTTTTTTCAGTGTTAGACTCAGTAGTTTTCAAAAGATAGAAACTGGAAGAGTCATTGAGGTGTGATTAAGACGGACCTGGATTCACTTCCTGCTGTACACGTAATGAGTTGTAAGACTTTGGGGTCTGTGATTTAGCAGCACTAAGCCTCGGTTTTCTCATCTGTGAAGTGGGGATAAGAAGCGTGTCCACCTTGCAGGGCTGCTGCGAGGGTTAGAATGAGAAAGCCTCTGTGCAACATTATCATCACGTGTTAATTCTGGTTTCTTTTGACTTGTGTTTCCAACCTTACAGTAGGTGCTCTAGGTGCCCTGTGAGGAACAATGAGAATGGCATGCTTTTGAGATCCTTAAGAGGAAAAAGAGTGGAGTTGGCCTGTGCAGGGATGGGATTTCAGTGGGTGGGTCCCCAGGTAGTGACTGTTCTCACCCAGCCCCACCATGGCATGACTCCAGAAGGTGTAGCCCTGGGAAGACTCGAGGAGGCTGGCGCTTGCTTGGCAGCTGCCTGCCTAGCAAAGACCCTATACCCTTCATGCAGCCTAGAGGTGGGGAATGGCTGGGAGCCTGGGGATCTTAGGAGTTCACCCAGAACAGTCCCTGATGGCCTGGCCTCGAAGGCCCCTCCTTCAGTTCTGGACACACATGAGCTGCAGGAACCTAAAGTTCCCCAGTTGGGTGGGGATAAGGGATGGGATAGCAAGAATAACTGATAAAATTCCTCACCACACTGGAATGATGAACCACAGACTCAGATTTAAGATGATGCAAATAAAGAAGTGTGTTTCTTATACGTCGGCATTTAGGGACTCAGATTCCTGTTAGCCCGGGTGGAAAGTATTTATTAGCAAGCCCAGAACGAAGTAAATTTTCAGTATATGAGAGTAATTCTTGGGGTTCCTCTGCAGAATGGGATATCACAGGGTTGATATGAGGGGTAAGGAAGCTGTTTATTTATTTTCAGTGCTTGGAACAGCCTGGTACATAAATAGCACCGTGGAAGTATTTGCTATCAATCTCTAATTGTTTAATTTCAGCTTACTTCCTCCTTGTACAGGAAGAGTCCAAGGACTGGAGGGCTTGTTTTGCTGAGGTTGAACAAGGGTATGTGCTGAGGGACCTGTGGTGTCCCCACCACCACATTGGCAATGCCACTGTTCCAGATTAATCTACTGCATGGCACTGGTGGAAGGTCAATAAGCATCTTTGGGCAGCTGTCCACCTACCTGGGGAGCAGAAAGAATTCAGTGGAACCGGGGATGATTTTAAATAGGATGAATTTTTCCTCTGAAAACAGGATGAATTTGTCCTCCGAGGTGGTCGTGGCTTGACCTCACGTAGGCTACGGGGAGGGAGCAGAGGGTTTCATATGCCTTTCCCATATGCTGTCATCTGTTAGAGCTCAGAGGGGGCAAGTGACCTGAGCCAGGTGGTGACCTGAATCAGCACCAGCCAGGGTGAGACTTAGGATGATGAAGAGCACTGGAGGCGAGCGAGGGACCACCCTGCCTGTGTGCAAAGATGCCGAGAAGTCCAGAGAGGTGGCATTCAGGCAAAATGGAGACACAATCTGAGAGTTAAAACCCTTCGAGTGAACCACAACCAGTTTGGAGCCTGGAGGGGAGCAGGTGTGGCAGGGGGACTAAGGTGTGAGCAGGTAGCGTCTATATGTGAGTCAGGCTGCTAGGACAAAGCCAGTCTGGCGATTCTAAAAGAGACCAGATGCAGGCAGGGCCAGCCCTTGGGAAACAGTCCTTACTCTCTCCCAGCTCTGCGTCCTGGGCCCCTCCAAGGCTCAGCTGACTCAGCCAAGTCTGTGTCCCTTCTTAGAGCCTAACTCTGTTCCCCAGCCCTCCCGCCCAATGACACTTCCTAGGACTCATTGCCCAGGAATCCTGCTCAGTCACTGCATTGCCTGGCTCTGACCTGGGATTTCACAGATCAGTGACATTCAAAATGCAATATAGTGGGACACCAGCGTAAGGGGCCAACCATTTCCTTTGCCAAGTAAGCTCATTTTCAAAACCTCATTATTCCCATTGTTCTATAAATAAGGGGATTCTTTTTTTACTATCTGAATATTGGAAAGACATAACCTTGGAGTTGTCCTTGACGACCCTTCTCTCCCACCCACATCCAGCCTCTCAGCAGGTCCCAGCTGCTCTGCCCAGACTGCGTCCAGGTTTGGTTGGGATGCTCTTTAAGAAAAAGAATGTCAAATGCCAAAGAGAAAATTAGATATGAGACTGAGTAGTAGAGTAAGAAATCACAACACATCACAAATCACATTTTAAAAAGCTGGTGAAAACACAAACATGACAAAATCCAGGAAAAAAAAACCCTCACAATATTTCATTGTGTTCACTGATATGCTTACAAGACACTTTTTTCTTGTATTTTTGACTGCATAGTTTTTGATTCTTCTTATGTCAATAATTTTGTGTTTCTTTAAAGAGAGAACAGAAGGCCAGTTCTGTCTTCCTTCTGGTATTGGCCATGGCATTTTGTTTTACATTATTGATCATTTGGAGAACTTTTCTTTCAGCTTCATAACTCATTGCTCTTAGGCAATGTAAATTTTAAGACTGGTGCCAAATTTGGGAAACGCTCTATCAAATTTTCTTCCTATATGAGCTGTCAGTGCATCCAAAATTGTATGCAAAGGATTATGGAGTGCATTCCAGATAGGAAAGAACTTCTGTTTTGGTCAGACAGCGATGAGAACCAGATCCCCCACTTAGAAGTATACACAGCTGATGACAGGAAGAATTTTCCTTAGACAAGCTTCCTGCTCATTACATTCAAACCTTGTTTCTCGCCTACCAGATTTGAATGTAATGAGCAGGGAGCCCATCTAAGGAAAACTCGTCCTGATCTTTCTGATCCACAAACAAAATTTGGTTTTATCGAAAACTTCCTGCATTCTTCTTGCTTCTCTCACTCAGTTGCAGGCTGCAGCGAAAGTAGACTTCCTTGATGAGTCGGGGAAGTGGATGACATCCCCGAGCCCCTGGTGACTAACCCTGGCATGCTGCAGTATCTTTTCAAGATGATTGCCTTCAACAAGGGAGAAAAAAATTCTTCCCTGTGGAATTCTGAGCACAACGAAGACTGGCTGAGGGGAGAGTCTGCAGAGGGACAGGCTTTGCCCCCTGGCCTGCCTATCCCCACTGACTCTGCCCTGAGCAGCTCTGCCTGCTCCAGCCCTGCTGTCGAAAGGGTCACAGGGATTCTCCCAAGAACTTGCCCCATGCCTGGATGAGAAGACTCAGCAATCCCTGATGATGTGGCCATGAGTCCATAGCCTAAGGTACAGTCTCTCTCCACCTCCACCCCCAAATTTTGGAGAGTGATTTTCAGATCTCTTCTTTTCTCTAAAAAGTAATAATAAGTCATTCTCACTTGGGGAAAAATGATTAAATTTCAAATTACTCTGCTTGCCAGATAAGATTGAAATCTCTGGATCCCAGCAGGCTGGAGACCTGTTTTGCACACAGGAAGCTCCAACAGCAACTGATTTGCCACGTAGCAGGTTGACTGAAATGGAGCAGCGTGTTTAAAACTGCATTAAGGGTGGCAAACACGGTAATGAGGGCATTTGTTATACTGTAAGGAGGTTTCCAGAACATGGAAATTACCAACATGGCGATTATGATTGTGAACTCGGTGAGGGAAATCAAATCCATCCACCGCCCCTCTTCTCCTCCCATTAAAAGGCAGAGAGTGAATAGGAACAAGAGGCCTTTCAGGGTCTTTGGGAGGGAGGAGTCCTGGAAAGTTATTAAACACTTTAATAATGCGGGGAGTTGTGGCTTCAGCTCAGGTTTGTGGGTACTTTGATCAAATCCAGCCTCACAGCAGGGCCTGGTTCCCCAGGGAGACCCAGGGGAGAAAAACCAGAAGGCAGGAAAAGGCTGGCTGAGACCAGCCTCAGATTTCAAAGCTCCGTGCAGAGTACGCATTGTAACTGGCTGGTGGTTCCAGTTTTCTTCCAAATGGCTTGAGGGCAGGGCCCAGTGTCTCTTTGCCGTTCAGACTTGTCACCAAACTCAGACTGGAAGCAAGTGTGTGTGTGTGTGTGTGTGTGTGTGCATATGTGCAGAGGACATGCCAAAATCTAATGATGGGTATACATTGTTGACAGTTACGTACAGACAAGCCTGTGTGTGGTGTCCCCGCTCATACTTGAAAAGGCATCATTCCCAGAGTTGGTAAGGTTGACATCTAATCACCACAGCCACTCAGCTTAATGTACTTAGCACCTTTGAGCCTCAGTTTCCCCATCTTTAACCTTACATCCCCTCCTCAGGAAAGCCTTCCTGATCACCCACACTAGTGAAGGTCCCCTGATAAGAATCCTGCACCTCCCTTTAAATGGTGTTCCTCACTCACACCCATCTTTCCTGAGCAGCAGCAAGCTCCATGAGGCTGGCACCACACAGGACCAGCCTCAGTACAGATTTGAGTAAGTCCCCCATCTCAAAAAGCTACTCTTATTCAAAACATTTAATTTTAGGCTGGAGAGAGTCTGTTTCAGTGAATTGATAACCACAATATGCATTGATGACAGCACAGACACGATGGCACTTTTCGTTATGCCCCTGTACTTTGCATCAGGACTGGAGCCCTCTAACATTTACAGGGCCAGGAGCAAGAAGGTAAACGGACATCCCAGCCCATGCTGGCTGCACCCCACTTTCATGCCTGTGGATATTCCCATCTATAATCCACCTCCCCCCACAAACAACCACCCCTCGAGTTACCCCTTGGGCCCAGGGCCTGCAGTCATTGGTGGTGTGGTCAGACCTCAGGGAGAGAGATACAGAAGAAGACTCACTCAGGCCCAGGAAGCATGATTTGGGGGTCCTAGACTCCAGCTTGTGATCTAGAAGGAAAAGCCATCAGCTCGGAGTGAGCAGGGCCCCTTTACCCATGAATTCGTGATCCCCTTCCCCAGTGCACTTCTATGCAGTGCAATGATGATCCTGGCTTCCCCTTTATCTGTATATCCTGTGGACTCCTTCCCCCCAGGGTGCAGAGTGGCCAGAGGTGCCCCTGGCTCCCCCTTTACCCGTGGATCCTGTGGACTCCTTACCGCCAAGGTGCGGTATGGCCAGAGGTGGCCCTGGCTCCTGTTGCCCAGGTCTCAGGGTGGTGCAGACTTGAGCGCAGGGAAGGACACCATTCCTTCCACATCATTCAATCTGAAAATGAACTGTGGAGCCCAGCAGCTTCATATTGGCTGGTCATCCCTTTGGATTGAGCATTGGCCTTACAAAATTTCTCTTTTCAAATGCAGCTCTCTCCTGCTGTCCTCCCCATCCCTCTTCTGCCATGCAGGGAGTGGGACAATACACCAGGCCCATTTCTGGCATTGAGGATGGAACCGGGGCAGATGGGAGGTTTAAGGACAAAGGAGAAAACGTGTTGTTTGGTTTTTTTTTGTTTTTTGTTTTTTTTTTGCTTAGCATCCACCCTAACTATGAGTTGAGCGTTTTAGGAGTGGCTTGGGTGGCCAGTGTTGGGGAGTGTAACAGAGCCAACGGGCCACGGAATTTCAGAGCATCTTGTGGGGGAAGCCGAGTGACACACCAGGCAGGGGCAGCCACTCTGCAGTTTCACTCAGATCGTGGCTGAGACCCCAGCCCTCACCTTCCAGAGCCTGCAGTTGTGAAGATACGTTCATTCTAAATGTGTCTCTATATCTAGACACATCTAAATATGCTTAGCATTTGACCTGCACATAAGGGGAGTTCAAAAAAATGCCTACTAAACAGAGAAATAAACAAATGCAAACGTGAGGCTGAGGCTGAGGCTGGCTCCCAGCATTGCTGATCCTCGGCCCACCATGTGTCTCGTCTTCTAGGCAGGGCTTATGTTCCAAACCAGCCTGGCATCCTCACATGTGGGACCCTCAGCCACAACCCAGCTTCCTGTTGTAAAGATAAAAGGCCATTTAACATTTCCGTAAATTGCACTTAGGCTCTGGATCAAAGGGCCCCGCTGGGACTGCTATTTCAAACCTCAGTTCTCTTAGGGAGGAGCTCCCCGAGCCAGGGTGGTCGATACTGACAGAGGGAAGCCTCTGCTGCCTGTGGAGATGCTTAGGCAGACTTACGAGGCCCCTGCCCCCCAGGGGCTTATCCCAAGGGGTTGGCCACCCCAAGTCCATTAGAAGTGCAGATGAGGAGAGGAGAGTCTCTGAAGGCCACCATGCAGGTGTCAGGGAACGAAGGCAGCCAGAGCAGCAATGAAGGACACACAGCATACTGCCCAGGAGCAGTCCTTGAGTTGCAAACCACACCACAGAACAGCTTGGGACTGGATGAGGCAGGGTCCTTGCTGGAGAGATGGCAGGAAACTCCTGGGAGGGCCCATGGCTGCGGAACCAGTCTGAGAAACAGAATGAGAGCCAAGCTAGGCTGGTCCTGGAGCTCCAGGCCAGGGGAGCTGTGGAGAGGGATGTTCTTGGACCTGCCCCTACACTCCTACTTCTCACTGGGCTCCAGTGGCAAAGCCCTGGGAGGGGTGGGAGCTGGGCTCAGCCTGGGGCCTAGGCCTGCCCCTAGCTGGGGTAAGCAACACCTCTCTCAAGAGCCCCTCTGAGCCTGCACCAGATGGAGAGCCTGGGGGCACTGGGCAAGAAAGGCGTTCTCTGGGCAGCGAGGAGATCAGTATGGGCAGGACTCAGGCAGGGCCTCTTGCTGAGGGCTTAGCCTCTTGCTGGGCAGTTGGTGTCTTGAGATGGGCTCCAAATGGAAAAAAGCATAAGTACCTCCTCCTTTATGGTTTTATGAGCAAATGTGTGATTTCCCCCACTGTTGTTTTGGGGACGGTTGAAAGCCTGCTTCCATGTAACCCCACACACCCAGTTTTTCACTACTTTACCCCTCTCCAAGTCTTTTTCACCTTCTCTTTCCCCTGGAAAAGTGGAACAAATCAGGCAGGTGGGCGATGGGATTTTATGCACCCAAGTAGGCCAAAATAGAAAAACTATAAAGGCCAAGTAGTCTTCAACTCTAGGTACCCAGAGGATTCCCTTACTGTAGAATAGCACCCAGTTAGCTGGTGTGTAGGTGCTCACACCCGTGGTCTCAGCTCTCAGAGGCTCAGGGAGGAAGATCGCTTGAGCCCTGGAGTTTGAGGCTGCAGTGAGCCGTGATTGCGCCACTGCACTCAAGCCTGGGTGACAGAGTGAGACCTCATTTCTGTTTTTAAGACAAAATATTTTAAAGAAAAAATAAATGGCACCCAGGACTCCCTAATTGTTGCTTGTTAGAACAGGAAAGCGCAACGTTTTAGAATGATTTTCATATGAAATGGTTAATACTTTTAATAATATATAGTTCTTAAATTGAGAACCTTAAATTTGCTGGAAATAAACTTTTTGGAGTCCCTCTTGGATCTCCAGGCCAGCAGGCATTCACTTTTTTTTTTTTTTTTAGATGGATTTTCACTCTTCTTGCCCAGGCTGGAGTACAGTGGCATGATCTGGGCTCACTGCAACCTGTACCGCTCAGGTTCAAGTGATTCTGCTGCCTCAGCTTCCTAAGTAGCTGGGATTATAGGCAAGCGCGACCACGCTGGGCTAATTTTTGTATTTTTAGTAAAGATGGGGTTTCACCATGTTGGCCAGGCTGGTCTTAAACTCCTGACCTTAAGTGATCTGCCCACCTCTGCCTCCCAAAATGCTGGGATTACAGGCTTGAGCCACCACACCCGGCCTCACATCTACTCTTACCAACAGAGACACACAACTGGGGCCAGGAGAGTGGGGATAGAGTCTCCCTTTGTTCTTTCCATCAGGTCAAGAGTTGTCATTGGAAGAGCACCAGACAGGAGATTGAGTGGATCTGAAGACTAATGTCAGCCCTGTCAGTAAGAGCTGTGGGACACGGGGCAAGTTACTTCAACAAACCCTGGCCAGCCTGAGAGGAGAAGGGGATGGAAAACACTTGGAGTTAGTTCTGAGAATTAAATGAGATCCTATAGGTAAAACCCCTACCACAAGGCCTGGTGTAGAGAAGGTACCCAGTGAGGTTAATTGAATGGAAAGGTGGGGGAAAAGGAAAAGGGTGGGCTGGTGGATCCCTGCATGGTGTAATAGCGTCCCAGATCCTACCGGACCTGTCAGCTGCTGCCTGAAATTCTACCATTAAAGCATCTTCCCTTTAGCCTGAAGCACTGATCCCAATTAAAATGCTAATTATCTCCAAGGGTTCTACTTTTTAATTTTTTTTTTCTTTTTTTGCTAGTTTATCATTGACCCAGAGTGTGAATGAGGGATCTGAGAGCTGCATTTCATGGACAGAGGATGGAGAGAACAGCCTATTCCCCCAACAAGCCCATTTGTGCAGCCCCTTGGCCATCATTTCCCATTTGGTCCCTACCTTGGTTGGAGTGCCCATCTCACGAGCACCTGCATCCTCCACACCCACTCCAGCTGCTGTGCCTTTGGGCTTGTCCTTCCCCCAACCCGGAACGCTCTCCTTGCTCCTCTCTGGCCCACCCTCCAAGGCCCAGCTCAAATCACACCTCCAGCTCACAGCTCTTTCACCTTCCTCTCCTCCAAGATATCATCACCCCCATCTGCTTTAGCCATTAATGAAGGATGACAGTGTGCAGTGTGATGATGATTCTGAGAAAGGCTTGTGTGTGGATAGCAGCTCCAGTTCCCAGAGGTCTTCCACAGACAGTATAGATCACAAGGCCAGCGTCATGTGAGAGAGCATGGTCCTTGGAGTTGGGCAAACTGCTCACATCCCAGTTCCACCACCATGGGAACACATGCATTCATCAACACCTCCAAGGCCCAGTCTCCTCCTCTGTAAGATGGAGAATCAGCATGAGGAATAATGTGAGAATGTAGATAAAAGGACTGACATTTAATAGGCTCCCAGAAATATTAGCTGCATCCTCTTTCTCATGATAGATGATAACACTCAGCCTGAGCATTATTATCCCCATTGGACAGATAGATAAACTGAGGCCCATGAAGGTAAAGAGACTTGTCCAAGGTCACATGGCAGCCTGGTGCCCGAGTCAACCCCTCCCTGGCTCCTGCTTCCTGAAGTGGAGCTGTCTGGGTCAATTAGGCCAGTTGCGGGGTACAGGAGGATGTGAGGTGACCAGAAATAAGAGGCAGCTGGAGGGTACAAATCAGCAGCCCAGAGAAGGCTCTGCTCTGGGGATTAATTAAACAGAGGTTTCATGTCATCTCTCTAACACGGTTCTCCGTCTCCCACGGTTTTGCTGGAGTGGAATTAATCTCGGTTTCTCTCTGCACTTCAGCTGTTGATGCTGAGGCGATTATGAAGTGAGCAGCTGTCACCTTGGAGGGGAGGGAGCATGGGGCAGAATCAGGTCAGCCCTGTAAGGGTCTGTGCTCCTTTTTTACAGGAGGGGAAACTGAGGCTGGAAGGCACTGGCCAGAGGCTTCTTTGCAAAGAGCTCTACATGCCCGGGAACGGACTAGCCGGAGACTGACTTGGGCAGGTGAAAGGAAGTCCAGGAAAGAAAGTCAAGACCTCATGGAAGTCTATGTTCATTCCTATGGCCATTCTCAAACATTTACCCTGGGGCCCAACTCCCTACTAGGCCAGGGAGCCCAGGGGGAATGCAGAAAGGCTTTCTTGAGCAAGTGCTGCTTCTTGCTGAGTCTTGGAGGACAAGTAGCATGTTAGCCGGAGATTTTCATCCTGGGCACTAGAGACATTTGGGGCTGAATAATCCTTTGCTGTGAGGGCTGCCCTGCACATTGTATTATGTTTAGCAGCATCTCTGGCCTCTGCCCTCTGGACGCCAGCAGCACCACCATCCTTCCGCCCCCCACCAGTCGTGACAACCATAAACATCTCCAGACATTACCAAATGTCCCTTGAAGAACATAATCACCTGTCATTGAGAACCCCTAGATAAATTAAGGAGGGGCATTCCAGATGGGGGAAATCCCATAAGACACAGGAGACGATTTGACACTTTTGGGGAATCACAAGGTTTGTCCAGTATGAGTGAGACATTCCTTCGAGGCTGTGGGGGTGGACGCAGAGGAGGTTGCAGACATCCTCAGGGATCTAATGAAAGTCATTGTGTGCTCAGCTCAGGCTTCTGTAAACTGTTCTGGAAGTTACTGTTCTCTAATCTGACCTCTTCAGCTGACAGCAGGTTTCTTGTCTTATCCACCCGTGTGTTGAAGCCTCACCAGATACCCTGGGGGTTGAGCTTTTGCAGGAACTCTGAGACCGCATTGTCTCTGTGGGGGCTACACACACAGCTGGCAGTTGCGCCTTCACCTTTAGAATAATCACAAGCATCCAGATCACACTGTGTCCCTTTCCTGATGCAGTTGACATAAACTAAAAGTTGATTTGTTTAAGTGATGACGCAAGAGAGAATGTGGGCCAGAAGAGGGGAAGGGTGCAAAGGCATTTTACTACCATCCAGCATGAGGAAGCTGATTAATTTCCACTTAAGGAGTCCATTAGATTCCCTCTTCAATCAAAACATCTATTAGAAAAGTCACCTATACCAGATGAATCAAGGAAACAGATGTTTTCAAACCTTGACCAAAGATTAGCCAATGGAGTCTTTTAATTGATGCCTGCCTGAGTGCATGTAAAATAATATGCCCTTTAGGAGGACCAGTTTGTCCACAATGTGTTCAGCTAAAGACATTGCATGAAGCGAGTCACCCCATGTTGGTCTCTACCTAATTCCCAACCCAAATACACTTGACTATTTTGGTCTAGACCACACTTGATCATCACAAACATCCACCAAATCCCTCTCCTCTCCTATTTACGGATGGAAACAGCTGCTGTATTTGCATGCCCTGCTCCTTAATATAAACACAACTCTGATTTCCTAACTCTCTTTGGGGAATTCCTCCTAGGCGTCCATGTTTATTTATGAAGCTGGTGTGGAAATACAGCAGGCACCATTGTATTTTCTGGGGGTTTATTTGCGGTCAGCGGTGGAGTGCTAGCATTACTTGGGTGAAGGAGTAGAGCACCCCAATGACAGTGGGCCACCCCTGTCTCCCAGGCATCAAGGCTTCACCCCCAGACCAGGATCAGATTTTCCTTGAAAAGGATCTGCGTGCCATGGATTACTTATCTTTTGTTTGCTTCATTTTGCTTTGCCTGCCAGGAAGCTCAGAGGTTAATCAGATCTTATTCCAGGCTCCCAAAGAGTTCTTTCTCCCAGTTCTCTAAATGGCTTGGGAAACCTCTTTGGTTTGTTTCTTTCTCTTTCTGGTTACTTTATATACGTATTACTATTGTAAACTGCCTTAAATACATGCAGGAAGTAGATGTGGTATAAGTCACGAACAAATAGACCTCAAATGTGCTAAACATTTCCTCCCACCTCCATGAAAATGCAGCTATTTTTTGTCTTTTTTGCTGGAGAATGGCGTGAATCCAGGAGGCGGAGCTTGCAGTGAGCTGAGATCCGGCCACTGCACTCCAGCCTGGGCGACAGAGCGAGACTCCACCTCAAAAAAAAAAAAAAAAAAAAAAAAAACCTCAGGCTTCTCTCTTGTTCCATCTTGATAGTTACACTCTTGTGCATTTTATTTATTTTGCCTCAGAAGATCAAACTTGGTGATAATGTAAAACTCTTTTATTATTTTCTAAGAAAAGTTCTCCAAAAACTACCTGATGACCTCTGTGGGGCATGTGAAGACAGCTGTTCTTACTTCTGTTGTGTAGATGTGGAAACCAAGCCAGAATGTATAGGGCAAGTTAGAATCAGAGCAATGACTAAGACCAGGCCATGGATTCACCCAGTGATGTGCTCGGGCCAGCTGGGATCTGCTAGCAGGATGATTATTAGTCTCTCTTTAATACAGAGAGAATCCCTCTCTATTAAAGAGCTGATAAAAATGGTGAGACGGAGTGTTTCCCTGGAATGGACCATTTCTTCTCGGAAAAGAGAAGAAATTCACATTATGAACTGCCCAAAGTCATTTACCTATATTTGCAACCCAGAGAGGAGAACACCAAGGTCCAGAAAAAAGAGAAAGATTTTTTCCTCAAGCCAAGAGTGGAGTCCGTGTCTCCCAGCAGCTCCCAGCCTGAGGCTCCATGCATCACTGCCCTGTGATATCCATGGGGCTGATGAGGCACTGCCAGTCAGTGAGTTAAGGGAGACCTATTCAAGCCAGTGTCTTGTTTCAACAGGGAAGTTCTACTGGAGGGAATGTCAAAGGGAAATCAGAGATTTTAGCAACCTAGTTCATTGCTTAGGTTCTGAGCACATGGGAGGACCTCAGTTGTGGCATTCAGACAGCTTGTTGTCAGCCTATGTTACAAAGCCTTGTGTTGCAATGTGACAGAACAGGCTGGGAGAAAATAGGTCCAGGCTTTTAACCCAGAAGAAGAGGGCAGCAGCTTCTAAAGTTCAGGTAAGGTTAAGAATCAACCCCTAAAAGACAATCCTGGCTTCTCAGATTGGGACATCTGGGCCTACCTTCTGTGTGATGCTTGTATTTCCTATAGTATTTGGCCATATGTTTACCCAGCCTCGCCTTTACCATCTCCAGGGACAGAGAATTCATCACCTATACAGGGTGTTGAGCCAGCTGAAACAGAGAAGAACAGGCAGGTGGCAAATGTCCTGACTCCCAGGGTCCTGGGTCCCCCAGGTCAAAGGGATATAGTGAGAGAGCATTTGGGTGGTGTATACTTCTAGAACAAAGGGAACTCCCCAAGCTGTCTCCTGGGACCCTGCAGATCCCATGGGTACTGGCCAGAGCTGGTCCCCCTGATTAAGGCAGCCACGGGTACTTGGATCACTTCTCTCAAGAATCCACTGTGCAGTACCTGGCCTGCCTTAAGAGATGAGAGTGGGATGCTGAGGGCTGTAGCCAGGAAGAGCCAAAATAAAGGCTGGAAAATAAAGCTGCTTTTTATCCTAGACATTTTCTCTGTGAGAGGGGGATCAGGAATTAGGTTTGGGAGGAGTGAGGTACAGGACTCTGATTTGTAGTTTTTGATGATTCCCGTGGTGTATTAGTCTGTTCTTATGCTGCTGAGAGACATACCCAAGACTGGGAAATTTACAAAAGAGGTTTAATTGGACTCATAGTTCCACATGGCTGGGGAGGCCTCACAATCATGGCAGAAGGCAAGGAGGAGCAAGTCACATCTTACATGGATGTCAGCAGGCAAAAAGAGAGAGCTTCGGCAGGGAAATTCCTGTTTTTAAAACCGTTAGATCTCATGAAACTCATTCTCTATGACGAGAACAATGCAGAAAAGATCTGCCCCCACAATTCAATCACCTCCCACCAGGTTCCTCCCACGACATGTGGGAATTGTGAGAGTTATGATTCAAGATGAGATCTGAGTGGGGACACAGTCAAACCATATCACATGATGTAAATAATCCCACCAGGGTCAATTTCCAGCTGCCCATGTGAGGCCGCTGATGCAGAACTGGAAAGAGAGACTAATAATCATCCTGCTAGCAGATCCCAGCTGGCCCGAGCACATCACTGGGTGAATCCATGGCCTGGTCTTAGTCATTGCTCTGATTCTAACTTGCCCTATACATTCTGGCTTGGTTTCCACATCTACACAACAGAAGTAAGAACAGCTGTCTTCACATGCCCCACAGAGGTCATCAGGTAGTTTTTGGAGAACTTTTCTTAGAAAATAATAAAAGAGTTTTACATTATCACCAAGTTTGATCTTCTGAGGCAAAATAAATAAAATGCACAAGAGTGTAACTATTTTTTTTTTTTTTTTTTTTTTTTTTTTTTTTTTTTGAGACGGAGTCTCGCTCTGTCGCCAGGGCTGGAGTGCAGTGGCCGGATCTCAGCTCACTGCAAGCTCCGCCTCCCGGTGCACGCCATTCTCCTGCCTCAGCCTCCCGAGTAGCTGGGACTACAGGCGCCCGCCACCTCGCCCGGCTAGTTTTTTGTATTTTTTAGTAGAGACGGGGTTTCACAGTGTTAGCCAGGATGGTCTCGATCTCCTGACCTCGTGATCCGCCCGTCTCGGCCTCCCAAAGTGCTGGGATTACAGGCTTGAGCCACCGCGCCCGGCCAGAGTGTAACTATTAAGATGGAACAAAGAGAGAAGCCTGAGGTTTTTTTTTTGTTTTTTTTTTTGAGGCGGAGTCTCGCTCTGTCGCCCAGGCTGGAGTGCAGTGGCCGGATCTCAGCTCACTGCAAGCTCCGCCTCCTGGATTCACGCCATTCTCCTGTCTCAGCCTCCTGAGTAGTTGGGACTACAGGCGCCCACCACTTCACCTGGCTAGGTTTTGTATTTTTTAGTAGAGACGGGGTTTCACCATTTTGGTCAGGATGGTCTCGATCTCCTGATCTCGTGATCCGCCCGTCTCGGCCTCCAAAGTGCTGGGATTACAGGCTTGAGCCACCGCGCCCGGCCTGAAGCCTGAGTTTTGAATCCAAAACCCTAGCCTTGAGTCCAAGTGATTACCTGTGAAACCATGGGCCCTAGCCTCCCCACCTGTGAAATGTGTGTCCCACTTCACACTGTGGCAACCTCCAGGGGTATCACGAAACCCAGGGGGATTAAAGAAAAAATATACATTTTCAAGAGCCCATGTATGAGAGAAGGAGATGATTGTATCATTAAGACAGATGCAACAAAAAAGAGGGCCAGCCCAATCATCAAAGGGACAATTTATGCTCCAGAAAATGAATCCCTAATTATTCCTTTCAGTTCTAAAGAAACAGGGGTCCAGAAGAGAAGCCAGCAGCTCATCCTTCACGTGACTGTTTAAGCCTGGACCAGGAAGAGGAACAACTGTACATACACGGGCAAGAGTTTGAATATCTAATTTGATGGGGCTTATAAATTGGCAGTTATTCAAATGAGAACATTTGCATATATAGGGTTTAAGGCTACATGATAATTCCTTAATATTTTTTTCCATGGTGCAGAGTAAGGACTTTAGATCTTTCTCCTTCTTTTCAAGGGTTTTCAGGAAGGGATTGAAAAAGCAGTTAAATGGAGCCCAGGCTGCCCCTGGGTACACCAGGATTTGGGTATGGGGTTTGCACCCAAGAGATGCCCAGCAGCCCTTCTCTGGGGCAGAAGAGGTGGCATCACAATTGCTTTCCTATGCATCTGACCGTGGCTTCCCAGCTTGTCAGTGCCCAGCTAGAGCACCTCCCTTGTTTCTGAGGGTAGCAGAGGCTCTTGGCTGGCTCCTCTAGGTCCAAGTAGAGCAGGGACTCTCAAAGTGGGGCCCCCAACCAGCTGCATCAGCCCTTCCTGGGAACTTGTTAAAAATGCAAATTCTTGGGCCCATCTAGACCCCTTGAATCAAAAACCGGGGGTGGGGTTCAACACTTGTGTTTTAGCAAGTCCACCAGGTGATTTATTTATTTGTTTATTCATTCATTCATTCACTCATTCATTTAGAGACAGGGTCTCACTCTGGCTCCCAGGCTGTAGTTTCATGGTGTAATCACAGCTCATTACAGCCTCGACCTCCTGGGCTCAAGCAATCCTCACACCTCAGCCTCCCAAGTAGCTGGGACTACAAGTGTGCACCACTGTGCCCTGCTGATTTTTTAAAAATATTTTTTGTAGAGATGAGATTTTGCCATTTTGCCCAGACTGGTCTTGAACTCCTGGGCTCAAGTGATCCTCCTGTCTCAGCCTCCTAAAGTTCTGGGATTCCAGGTATAAGCCACTGCGCCTGGCCCTCACCAGGTAATTCTGATGTGTGCTCAAGTTGGAGAGTTGCTGTGCTAGAGCATCCCCGACATGGGAATCTGTTTTACATATACACAGCTTAAGCTTACACAATCATATGGGTTCATTTCCCAAGGCCAATTCCAAGTTCTTATCCAGTGCTCTTTAGGGATGGTTTTCACTTCTGGCAAAGGAGGAGGGAGAACCCTTGTTTTCCTTCAGGAGGGGAAAGGAGGAGGAAACATCAGTTCCTCTGATGTTTGGTGGCCTGGGTGTCAGGAGGCAGCAAGGGACCCTCCTGTCTGATCTCATGCTGCCCTTCCTCACAGGGTGGGTGGTAAAGCCCAGGAGGGCTCCTGTCTTGGATGGATGGAAGTAGCCCTAGGTCATAGCTGAGGAACCTCGAAATTGCTGGAATTTTTCAGCCCTCTCTGTTGGCCCCAGGCCCTGAGAAATGCCTCTGCCCTCTATTACTCAACACCCTGTGCCAGGTGCTCAACCAGATAGTGGGCCCAGAGCAAACCTAGGTGGGATGTGCATCCTTAAGGAATGTGCTGCCCTGCAGAGGAGGTCCTGACAATGAGTGATTTCAGTCAAGAGCTGAGAGCTCTTGTAGGGGATGTGCAGGTGGTCTTGGGATCAAGCACCAGGGAAATCCCACCTGGTCCAAAGGTCAGGGAATGCTTCCTAAGGATGGTGGGAGGAAGACAAGTGGTCAGTGTGGCCAGAACTTCATGTTTAAATAGGACATATGGCCCAAGAAGCAAGTGAGATTCTAGAGGCAACAGGGAGTGTTTGAAATGTGCTAAACAGGAGAAGGAGATAATCAGATTGATGTTCTGCAAAGGCCACACTGTCTACAGGGTGGAGCCTGGGTCAGAAACAAGGTTGAAGGAAGAGATCTCAGAGAGGGGCTGTTAGGACAGTCAGGAGAGACAGGATGGCAGACTGAACAGGAAGTGGCAGTGAGATAGAGAGAAATTATGCTCATTAGCAGCAGATGGAGTTGCCTGGAGAGGGAGGTCCTCTGAATGTTGTGGTGAGAGAGGGACTTTGATATGGTTTGACTGTGTCCCCACTCAAATCTCAAATTGTAGCTCCCATAATTCCCAGGTGTCATGGGAGGGACCCAGTGGGAGGTAATTGAATCATGAGGGTGAGTCTTTCTCATGCTGTTCTCGTGATTGTGAATAAGTCTCATGAGATCCGATGGTTTTATAAAGGGGAGTTCCCCTGCACATGCTCTCTCTCACCTGCCACCGTGTAAGATGTGACGTTGCTCCTCCTTTACCCCTCCTTTGCCTTCCACCATGAATGTGTGGCCTCCACAGTCACATGGAACTGTGAGTCCACTGAACTTCTTTTTCTTTGTAAATTACCTAGTCTCAGGTATGTCTTTATTAGCAGCATGAGAACAGACTAATACAGGCTTTCTCCCAGGTATCTGACTTTGGCATCTGAGAAGCTGCACAGCACTTACCAGAGCTAAAAAGTCCTGGATTAGGATCAGGTTTGAGTTGCCAGATTTGTCTCCTAGACAAATGGTCCTTCCTTAGCACTCTGAATAACTGGATTTGTAGTTGTGGTTTTGGCTCCCAGTGCACGTAACTGGATGGGGTCATCCCAGTCTGGGCTGGACATGCCAAGCAGCAGGGATGGGCTACAGTAAAGACAAGGGATGGAGACTCAGGTCAACTCAGGATGGAAGAGGCAGTCAGAAGAGCTGACTCAACAGGATGAAAAGGAAGACGTTAGGGTCATATAGGTGAGTCCCAGAGAGGAAATATGGAGCCTGGATACAGATCAGGATAAAGGAGCTGGGATTGAGGTTCCCTGGGCTGGACCTAGGCTAGAGTTGGTAAGCCCAAGTAGGCCATAGACAACTATTTGCCAACTGCTTAGGGTGGTCCATGATTTCATCAAGTAACCAGGCTCCTTCCAGCTCTCTGTTCTGCCAGCCCCAAAGTGTGGCCCCATTCTCTTATTCACAAGATGACTGCTGGAGCTCCAGCCATCATGTCCATGTTCCAGAGAGAAAGATTCTAAGAAGAAGGAAGGAACAAAACTCACCTGACATCTGAGTCAGTCCCTTTCAGGGACTTTCCTGGGGACCCCACCGGATGACTTGGAGAGGTTGGAACAGTAGTTTTTTAGTTAGGCACATGCTACCTCCAAAGTATAGGGAGAGTAGAATGGATATGAGATAGGCAACTAAAAATTCTCTGCTGCAGAAGGAATAAATAGGAGAAATTAACATCTTTTCCTCATTAGATTTTAGTTTATAAAAATTAAAAAAATTATAAAGGTTACAAATAACATCAATGTATTAAGGAAACCAAGAGTATCTTAGGCCGAAATCCTTTAGTTGCAAGGAACAGAAAGCTACTTGGTTGCTTTAAGTAAAACAGAATTTATTGTAAGGATTCGTGGGAATATTCCAGATACTGAGGACAGGAAGCTGGTGGGCCCCTGAGGCCTTGGAGCCAGAAACAGGGAACCTGGCTCAAGGTTTTGATTTTCTTTTCCCTTCCCCTTCTTAGGTCTCAGTGGGATTCTGTCTCCAGTTCCCCCCGACCTTCTCATCTGCCTCAGATTCTTTATGTACCCCTCCCTCTAACTTCATCCTTCCCCTCCCCACTTCTCTTTCTCTGCCTTCCTATGTCTGTCACTGTCTCTCTCTCTCTCCCTCTTTGAATTTTGGCTTTCTCTCCCTTGTGTATACAGCAGAGAATGGTCACCCTGCTCTGCCAGTTCAAGTGCCAACAGGAAAAGTCTCCAGGACCCCGTTCCAAATTCCCTGGGTGTCTTAGTCTGCTTGTGCTGCAGTAACAAAATACCTGGGACTGAGTAATTTATAAACAATAGAAACATATTTCTCATCGTTCTGGGAGCTTCTTCTTCCTGCTTTGGTGTCTGATGACGGTCTGGTCTGGTGCCTTGTTGATGTGATGTGTGCCAGAGGAAATGAACACTGCGCCCTCACATGGCTGAAGGGTCAGAAGGGCAAAAAAAGGTCCAGTTATTTCCCTACAGGCCTTTTATAAGGTAGCTAATCTCATCTAAGAAGGTGGAGTCTTGATGACTTAATCACTTCCTAAAAGCCTCATCTTAATACTATCACACTGGCCATTAAGTTTCAACATGCAAATTCTAGGGACACATTCAGACCACAGCACTGGGATAGAAGGTAAGATAACCAAGCCTGGGTCAGATGCCCACCCACCTGTTTCAGTAGGTGTGCTTCAGGTGGGGCCATCAGCAGAAACTGGGGGCAGATCACCTGGGGTGCTCAGGAGGGCAGGCAGGCACTTAGGCTGTACGTCCCCACAAATACCTGAAGACAGCGTTGCTCTCCTCCTCGTGCTTAATGAAACACTAGCTTTCCTTTCGGGTTTATGGAGAAAGCTTCTCGCTAATGAGATGTCCCTTTCCAGAAAGGCTCTATGGTTCTAGGCCAAATGACTTCCACACTATTCTTGACATGTGTTCCTACATTTATTTCCCTCTTCCAAAGGCTGGAGAGTCAAAGCCAAGTAGAACTGTCCTTGTGTTTAGTGGCTCCTAACAGGGGAGGAAGGTAGACAGGAACACCCATCGCTTTCAATAAAATCCAACTGTGGTTTCACATGCTGCATTGTTTGCACAAATAGATTAAGAATACATTAAACAGCTGGGAAAGACATTGTCAGCACCAGCAGAAGACAGAAGTCTCCTCAACAGATTCTCCATGCATTACGTAGGCGCAGGAGCGAAAGTGAGAAATGCTGACGCTGGCCAGGGAGACTGAACCACAGCTGATAACATTAAGCAAACTGGCTGAGACCTAAGGGATTCCAGCGAATGACATGACAGAAAATAATAAAATGCAGCAATTGGACTTGAATTTCCCAACAGCTCAGAGTCAACAAGTCATGATAGCACCAAAGCCGGAAAGAAGCCCGAGGCCGCTATAGACAGCTGAACACGTCAAGCCAAGCTTAGAGAGTGAATTACATCTCATTGGAGTAACGCTATCTACTCTTTGCCCTTAGAAAGACTTTTCTCAAGTTGAATTTGCAAAAACAAAAAAACAAAAAAAAAAGGTAACATATACAAGTGTTTAAAAATTGTTTTGAAATATAATTAATTTCTGGCTTATTTTCCCAAACAATCCAATTTCCTTTTTTTTTTTTTGAGGCGGAGTCTCGCTCTGTCACCCAGGCTGGAGTGCAGTGGCCAGATCTCAGCTCACTGCAAGCTCCGCCTCCCAGGTTACGCCATTCTCCTGCCTCAGCCTCCCGAGTAGCTGGGACCACAGGCGCCTGCCACCTCACCCGGCTAGTATTTTATATTTTTTATTAGAGACGGGGTTTCACTGTGTTAGCCAGGATGGTCTCGATCTCCTGACCTCGTGATCCGTCCATCTCGGCCTCCCAAAGTGCTGGGATTATAGGCTTGAGCCACCGCGCCCAGCCCCAAACAATCCAATTTCTTAAAATTTCCAAAGAGTATATGTATATTCCTGGTTATATATTTTTTAGTTATTTTTCTCTATGGAAGAAAAATTAACTCTATGCATCTACCTATTTTACCATGCTGAAGCACCACTAATAACCTCCTGACTGACACCAGCAGGTACCAGGAGACAGAGTGAGAATTCCCAGCCTCTCAGCTACTAGACCAATGGTGCAAACCTCGCAAAAGAAATGGTGCTCCCTTCCACATTGGTTCCACAAACACAGACATATGCACATTAAAATACTAATACATTAGCCAACTGGGTAGTCAGAGAGAAATTTAACAATGCATTCCAAAACTGTAAGAATGTGTTTTCCCTTCAATCCTGATCATTTGTCCAAAGGGAATAATATTCCCACGACTACCAAAGAAAAAAGCTAGGCTGGACACAGTGGCTCGCACCTGTAATCCCAGCATTTAGGAAGCTGAGGAGGGCGGATTACATGATCCTGAGATTTCGAGACCAGCCTGGGTAAAAATGGGAGACGAAAAAACACAAAAATTAACCCATGTAGTAGCACTCGACTGTAGTCCTAGTTACTCGGGAGGCTGAGGTGGGAAGATCATTTGAGTCCAGGAGGCCGAGGCTGCGGTGAGCTGTGATCATGCCACTGCACTCCAGCCTGGGTGACAGAGCAAGACCCTATCTCAAAAGCAAAACAAAACAAAAAAGTGAAAAGGTGTATATTATAAACTTTTCTTTAATCTAAATGAAAAAGTGGAAGTGTGTATTCACTAACGTTTCAGTTTAGGCCAAGCAGGAGACATTATTTCCTTCACCAGGTAGAGCAGTTGGGATCTGGAGTGTAGGTGGCCATGGACTGGTGATGCCCCACCTATCTAAGCTCATAAGCCACCCCGCATCCAATGTGTTAGGTGGGCAATATCGTCCCTTGCAGATGAGGATTCACTTTCCAAGTTACTGGGAGTGGCAGGATTGATTTCCAGCCCAGTGTTTTCCAGAGAGCTGCAAGGCACTCCATTATTCCTGGAAACTCTGCCCTTGGCATTGAGACATGCCATCTGGGGCTCCTCTCAGTTTTGAAAGGAGGGAAGACAATATAATTTGATACCTTATCAAAGTGTACTTTGTAAAAAGAAAAGAAAAAAAAAAACAAGTTCAAACACATTAGGTTTTTTTCCTTTCTTTCCCCCTCCTTTTATTAAGCACTTTATATTCTCTAAGAAGTTAGGACTCATTAATTACAGCGGTGGTAATTATAACCCACTCATATTTCTGCAGAGCCCTTCTGAGGAGCTGAGAGTCCTTTATAAATATGAGCTCATTAATCGTCCCAGCAGCCCTGCAGGTAGAAGACAGCTACTGTCCCTCAGAGTCTGGGGCTCCAGGGCTGCCTGAGCTGGGGTAGGGGGGCCACAGGTGCTCTAGTGCCCAGGGCTTGGGCTGCCTGAAGCCCTCTGCAGCAACAGCCACTTGCTTGAGGCACTGAAACTTAAAGGCTGCCGGGTCACTAGCTTCAAGGGCTTCAAGCTGTCTTGAAGTTCCAAAATCAAAGCTGGCAGCCTAGCTCCCTTCCAAAGCACACCCACAGGACAGGGTCAAAGACAGGAGCCAGCAGCCCCATCCTGGCCCCCACATGCCCTGGTGCTTCCCATCTCTGCACTTTTGCTTGGCTGTGCCCCGTGTTTGTTACACTCTCCCTCTTTTAAGTTAGCTTTACCCTTCAGCTGAAGTTCTGCTGGGTTCTACAGTATCTTCTCCCACTGTCCTTCACCAACATGGGCAGTCTGAAGTCCTCATTTTGCAGATAACCCTAAGCAATGTGACCTCTTCAGGCTTCTGTCTTAGCTTGCTAGCGATTTTCTAAATTGTGATTTGGCACTCCATGAAAGCATAGTCAGGTCTTTTTTCCCACTAGGAGCCTGCTGAGGGAGGGAAACATCTTTCCCATGCTTCTGGGAGCTCCAGGGACAAGTTCAGGTTCCGCATACTGTAGGGGGTCAAGAATTGTTGACTGATGGGCTAACAGGGCCCTGAGTGGCTGTTCCCTGGGAAGCACTGACAGAGGAGATGGGCTGGGGGAATCAGAAGGCCACTGCCCCCTCCCCTGCTGCATCTCACCCAGCATGCCATGAGCCTCCAAGCCAGAGGACAGCACCTCCTACCCTCCAAGGCCATGGTTTTCACATCTTCAGATCTTATGTGAGCAGCTCCTTACCTCTCCCACCAGGTTTGCCTGTAATGTCAAACAATGCTCATCCTTCAAGCTGATGTGCAAATGCCATCTCTTTAGTGAAGTCTTCTTTCCTGAATTTGTTCTTCTTGCATGAAAAACCATTGCTTTGCTCCGAGCCCTCACAACATATTACATAGGTAATCCTCCAGATTGTGGCTTTACCATGTTCTAACTGCATGGCCTTGGAAAGATCTCCATCTCCACAGGCCTCTGTGTCCCCATCTTTATTATGGTAATCACATACCCACTATGAGTGATAAGAGCCAAAAGGGAGAGCTAGGTGCCTAGTGTTTAGTATCCATCACAGTTTGTACTCTCTGCCACAAGAAGCATAAGAATGGTGGTTAGTTCATTGTTAGGGATGGGGTGACTCCCAGATCTCTTGGTTTTTAAAAGGTTATCAAGTGATTCTGATGTGCAGCTACCTTTGGAAACACAAGTCTAAACCAGACTGTGTAAGAGAGAAAACAGGGTTCCAGAAAGTGGGGGTGGGGAAGAAAGGTCAACATCACAAACAAGGGTTGTGTCAAAGGTGAGACACATAAAGCCCAGGGTTGGAACCTTCTATGTCACCCAGCGAGCAACATGTCTGATATTCATATCCCATTAAGTCTTTGATGAGCCTGGCTGCTCTTTTTATTTTTATTTTTAAAATTCTATTCATGTAATGTATGATTACCTTCTCATTATAAAATAATTACCACAGATAAATCAGAATTGCCCTTGACACTCATCCTTCACTCCCTCCCCACTGTTCTCAGGTTTTCTTTGTAGTATTTCAGGACCTTTTCAGTATATTCAATTATTTTTTTATTTTATTTTGAGGGTAAATGAGGGTATATGGAGGACTTTAAAAAGATCATGTTATACTTGTGGTATTAGTCTCAATTTGATATTAAACTTGACTCCCCTGTTTATATCAGATAACGGGTAAAATTGTTAGTTGGGGTAGGGTCCTATTCGGTCACAGCCACAGCTACTGCCTAGTAGACACTCTATTTAGGAACTATTGCTGAGCATCTGCTGAAATCCAGGCATTAGGCATTATTCAGAGTCCCCTGAGTTATGCTAAACTCAGTTTCCCAGGTTCCTGCCCATATTTCTCCAACTGTATTTTTTCATCTCCATCAGGATGTACTAAGAGTCCATGCCAATTGCTTTACTGAAATTAGATCTCTTATATTTATTGTGTTTCTCTGACTACCAGTCTGGTAACCTTGTCACAGGGAGCTTATTTTTACATAGGCTTATTTTGACTCACCTATACTTTGTAAAGCCATCTTTGCCCCGATGATCACTATTTCATTTTCTAATTGCTGATAACTTGTGGCTTTAATCACTTATGCTACAATACTGCCCTAGATCAATATCAGACTCATACGCACACACTATTTTCACTTATTATTTCCATAATGAGTGGAAAACAAATTTCCACTTATTATTATTTCCACTTATTACATTCCACACTATTCACCACTGGTGAATTTCTCACCAAAAGCTGAGAAATTTAGCTTTTCTCATCTCTTCAGTCCTTCATATTTCTCCATTAGCTATGTGGTGATCTTTGCAAGCTCTCTCAGGATTCAGGAGCATAGTTCATTGGCCTCAGAAGACTGAACTGAGTTCATCTGGGCTCTCTGATCACCCCCTTCATCACAGGTGTCAGCTGTACCACCAGCTCCTAGCCCTCTCCCCAGCCCAAAGCTCACTTTACTGGCCTGAAAGTAAACCAGCAGTGGAAAGCATATGTTTCCTCTTTAGCCGCTGACATCAGTGGGAGGCAGAGTGAAAAGGACAGGGGCCCCAGGAATCAGATAGGTGCTTGTTCAAGGCCCAGCTCCACCAATGCCCAGCTCCCAGGACTGGGCAAGTTGTTGGGCCTTGGTCATCCTTGCTCTATTATTTCTGTAAAAGGCTGGAGTACAGGGGCACCATCTAGACTCACTACAACCTTTGCCTCCCGGGTTCAAGCAATTCTCCTGCCTCAGCCTCCCGAGTAGCTGGGACTACAGGCATGCACCACTATGCCCAGCTAATTTTTGTATTTTTAGTAGAGACGGAGTTTCACCATTTGGCCAGGATGGTCTCAATCTCTTGACCTCGTGATCCACCCACCTCAGCCTCCCAAAGTGCTGGGATTACAGGCATGAGCCACCATGCCCAGCCAGGAAAACTTCTTTTCTAAATTGAGTTATTCACCAAAGCAATCAGCCATTATCTTCTCAGTGCCTGCCCTACCTTGGATCTTCTGCTGAAGCTGATATGACTGATAGAAGGCAGAGATGGGGCTCTTCTAGCTTTTCTATTTAACACCAAGGGGAGAATTAGGTAAGTCAGGGCACTTCAGAGAGAAGGGTGATTCTCCTCCCAAGTCCCTTTGTGGCAGATGCTCTCCTGATCTCTTGATGGAGGATGCTATGACAGTCCTGCATGCCTTGCTAAACCTGATCCTCTTTCTATCCTCCATAAAAAAGATCCTGGCCACAGCTGACCTCAAATACTGCTCTCATTCATGGACTTGGTGAGATCTGTGCTCTCACTACTCAGTCAAACTCCTTTGCAAATGAGGAAACCGAAACTTAGAGAGGGGACATAACTTGATCAAGGTCCTCCAAAAATTTGGTTGTGGAGCTGGGGCTAGGACTCAGAAATTCTAGGGTACCATCTCTTCCTCTAGGCTCAAACCCTCTGACCCAGTCTCCGTGTAGTTGACAAGAAGCTTTCCTTAGGCCCAGAGGCTCGGTGCAGAACTATTTCCATCAGTTACCTCTGCTCCTCCTTCTTCATGCCCTAATAGTATACCAGGACCCTAACCTATACATCAAGAATCCCATTTCTGCTGTGTGACCTTGGGCAAGTCACTGCCCTTCCCTGGGCCTCTGCACAATGTGGAGGTTGCAATTCCTGTTCTCCAAATTCACTTTCCACTCTGATTGTCTCAGACTCAGCACCTGTAAGACCCACATCCACATCACTGCACCCTTGGTGTTGGACAATTCCCGAGCTCACTCCAGCCTATAGCGACAGATAAGAGTTCCCTTCTACTTATGCATCCAGGCCTCATGGTCCAGTCACTGAGCTTGAGGGATGTAGGGCAGACATGGGGCCCTCTAATGCGGTAATGTGTATGCCATGAGCTTACATTGCAGTCGACTCACCACACCCTCTCCAGTACAGTTTAGTTGGATAGACTACAATCTGTGTGGAGACCCCTGAATGCACAACCCCTCCTGAATCACCCCCAAATCTACCAGGTCTCCTGTTGGGAACCCTGAAGAAGGCCATGCTAGAGCCGTGGCTCCCTTGGCATGGCTCGCATCGGGTCATTAGCTGTCGGGAGTAGACTCTAGAGGCTGCTCCAACCCCCATACACACACACACCGCCTTAGGCATCATCCACACACACCCACTCCCACCCCACTGGAATCAGTGTTTGGAAAAGAAAGAACGCAGCTCCTGCTTGGGCCCAAGTGACTCCCTGCCCAGGCAGCCACATCCAACCAGCACCTCCCACGTTCCCCTGGGGCCACGCCTGCAGAAGAATGATAAGGGAATCGGATTCTCCAGTGACACCAGAGGCACAGTCCAAAGATCCAGAATATTTAGCTGTGTTTACCCGCAATAATCAGCTTCTCAAAGACATGTCGCCGGGCAGCTCTTGCTACATTGATTATGCTGCCTCATATTTTTGGCCCCCAGGGGCAAACAGTTCTGATTAATATTTCACAACACTGTTTTTTTCCATATTCCTTTCTTCGTGTTGTTGCTTTTCTCTCTTTTTATTTTTTTCCTCCTCCTGAGCCCCTGAGAGCCTGGTAGAGAGACATGGAATATTTCACTGTCTCTTGTGTCTGCCTGCTCCAGTAATCAGCGGACTCAATCACGCTTGCAGTGTTTTTATGAATTAATAACAGGCACTTTAGAGGGCTAGCGGGGGAGGCAGGAAACGCAATCTATGGAAGCTTAATGAGCGCCGTGGGGAGCAGCTACCTCCGCTTCCAACCCTGTCACGCTGTGCTCTAAATCATCGCTTCTGAGATCACCCACTTCCAGACCAGCCTGGACAGCTTGCGTGGGACTCCTCAGTGACCCTCTGTCCCTGCCAGGTCCTCCCGGTAAGTGGGATCTGAAAGAGGCAGCCTCAATGCCTCGCCGTTTTAATTCGAAAAAGGAAAGGGAAACAGGGGCTCTGGGTTTGTCCCTGTCATTGGGTGTGTTTTGCATCTGTCGCTTTTCAATAAATTGGGTGAGGAGCAGGTAAGCATAGGGCATAGGGATCCACAGGTGATCTAGGCAGGGCCATGCATGGGGTCTTGCTGTTGTAGGTCTAGAAATGTGTTCTTCTTGGTACTTCATGGTGTCTAGATTCTAACAGACTCATTTATGCCAACTAAAACCCCAAGGATCTGAACTGTATGTTCTGAAATACCACTTAAGAATTTTCTGATCTGTCATGGTCTGACATACAGCCCCACTGTATGTGACCAACACTCAGTTCATATCATGTGAAACTCACCAGTTGAATCTTGTTTGATGAGACAAGACCAGTCCCCTGACTGTGTGCATAGAGTTAGGGCAATGCCAAGTGACCACATGAGTCTCTGAGGGTTTTCTCTCAATGTCCTTGTATTCTGGTAACAAACAGGTCACAGGCCCCTGTCTGTATACCACACTTTGAGCAGTACTGGTCTAAACCTGAATGTCACATTCATAATTTGCAAAGGGAAATGTAACCACCAAATAAACCAGGATCTCGTGGCTGGGGTTGGAGCAGTCTTTACCGGCAGGATGGGGAGTAGTCAGATTCTAATCAGAAAGCAAGGCATGTGTTGGTTCTTCTTTTCTTTTAATGGTTATTTCTATTTTGACAAATGTCATATCTACACAAAAACAGAGAGAATTATATAATAAACTTCGTATATCCATCACTGAGCTTTGGCCATTAAGTTGCATATTTATGACAACCCTGTCCTTGAGCTCAGATGACCACATTTTCCTTGAAAGGCAGGCTCCACCCACCAAATTCCATGTATCTGAAATTCGATGAGATCAGTGACTTGGTCTGGCTTCCCTCTTTAGAGATGCTGTGCATCTCACCCCTCCCAGGAATTACTCCCTCCCCAGTCTTTCTCCCAGAGGGAAGACCCAAGAGTCCAGGTGGAAGAGACTCTTCAGTCACACATTCACAGATAATCACTTGGATTCTTGAGCTAGATGACTGGTCTTATTCATCACATTCTGATTCTTCCTAATTTATACTAACCTGAAGGACCTGAGAAAGCCAGAAAGCAAGAGCTTGGGAAGCACTGTGTATTTTGACTTGGGTTTTGAAGGCGCCCTGCCATGAGGCCCTCCAAATGCAAGTATGTATTACAAGCTGTGGGAAAATGTCCAATCTCTTCCTCCACTCCCTGTACTGGGCGCTATGCCAGCACTGGAGCTCCAAGCAGAAGAGAGCAGTGTCTGCCCTCAGGGGGCTCCTGGTCCAGTGTGTAAATGCTGGTGATTTCTGAGAGTGAGCTCTGATCACTTGGTGCGGTTGTGAGTCACCTATCCTCTGCGAACCAGCTACTGTAGAGACAGTGTGGGGAGGAGGATAAGGATGATGATGATGGAGAGGGCAGGGGGGGAAGTGAGGGAGAAGGGGAGGGACAAATAGAAAGAAAGAAAGAGACAGAGAGAGAGAGAGAAAGAGCACGCCCACATACCACTCAGACACATAAAGGCAGAGGGGAGAGCTAGGACCTCTGAGAAACCGTGAGCTGGGGTAGAACACAAGGTGAGGGGAGGGGGAACCTGGGACTCCATGTGCAAGCCAGAGGGGAAGGGGGTTCAGGCCCTCCTGGGCCCTGCGGACATGGGCCCCAGCAAAGTCTCAAGGCTCCATCTTGTGTGTGCATCTTACAGTTCTTCAGAGCACTAATCAAGATCCCACGAAAATACAGATCCAAATTTAAAAACAGCAGCCCTGTGTATTAGTCATTCTCTCATGAGGGAGAGCTGCTTTTTGCCAGAATTCCTCCCAAACCATCACACGCTGTAGGGCTTAGGCCTTCCACCAAAGCCTGGTTTTCTGGGGACATTTGGGCTTGCTGTTATGTATCACTGCTCTTCCAAATGTTGTCTTTGCAGTGTTGGCCTCATGTGGGATCTCCTGAGAAATGAGGGTTCTCAGGCCCCGCTCAGGCCCCCTGACTGGGATTCTGCATTTTAACTCCCTCCCTGTGTCATTCGTGGACACATGCAGGGGTGAGAAGCGTTGGTCTATCCCACACTTGGGGAGCACCTGCCTGGGATGCTGGCTTCTCCTTATCACACCCCTCCCTCCTCAGCCCCATCCCCACTGGTTTGCTGGTTTGCTGCCAGCCGAGAAAAGTCCATCTCTCAGGCCAGGTGCTCAGAGGCCCAGAGATAATGGCTGAATATTGATGCCTCCCAAATACATTTTAGTGAAAATGTCTTAAACATCTAAAAGCCTTTAACATTCCAGGGAATACATTTCTAATAATATTTCAGGCCCTTTGACATGCCTTGGCATAACAATATTTCTAGATAGAAGAGGATGCCTTCCTAATATTGCTTACATTCTGTCATGTAATAATGACTGGAATTTGTATAGCAACTTCCTTTTATAACATGCATTTATTCCTTCTTATTTAATCCACCTGTCACCTGGGAGGTAAGCCAGGCAGCTTTCAGGATCCCTACTTTACAGGGAGGAAACTGGAGCTCAGAGAGGTTAAGGGACTTGCTTGTGGCCACCTAACCGAAGAGAAGCAGATTTGGATCCCCAAATCACCTACCACCAATCCCTGTGCTCCTTCTGGTCAGACTCACAACTTCCAGGACAATCCTGCTGGAAGGTACTGTGTAATAAGGGAGGTCTTGTTGTGTTTGCAGTAGGATCCCATCTTAAAAACACCAGGGCCAGGTGTCCAGTTTAGCCCAACAAACATTGTCCTCCCTCACTGGGCCCTAAACAGGGTGAATGGGACCCAGGCCCTGTCTTTGGGAGCTTGAATATTAGAGCATCATTTTTTTATTATTATTATACTTTAAGTTCTGGGTTACATGTGCAGAATGTGCAGGTTTCTTACATAGGTATACATGTGCCATGGTGGTTTGCTGTACCCATCAACTCATCATCTACATTAGGTATTTCTCCTAATGCTATCCCTCCCCTAGCCACCAGCCCCCAACAAGCCCTGGTGTCTGATATTCCTCTCCCTGTGTCCATGTGTTCTCATTGTTCAACTCCTGCTTATGAGTGAGAACGTGAGGTTTTGGTTTTCTGTTCTTGTGTTAGTTTGCTGAGAATGATGTTTTCCAGCTTCATCCATGTCCCTGCAAAGGACATGAACTCATCCTTTTTTATGGCTGCATAGTATTCCATGGTGTATATGTGTCACATTTTCTTTATCCAGTCTATCATTAATGGGCATTTGGGTTGGTATCAAGTCTTTGCTATTGTGAACGGTGCCACAATAAATGTACATGTGCATGTGTTTTTATAGTAGAATGATTTATAATCCTTTGGGTATATACCCAGTAATGGGATTGCTGGGTCAAATGGTATTTCTAGTTCTAGATCCTTGAGGAATAACCACACTGTCTTCCACAATGGTTGAACTAATTTACACTCCCACCAACAGTTGATGGAGCAGAGATGTGTTCTTATATCACAGCATTCCCAAATAATATATGAATGCATTTTTCCTCTAAGAAAGCAGCTATTTCTCTCCTCTTCAAGATGAAGCAAAAACAACTCAGCTCCCAGATCCCACCCCTACACCCCCAGCCAACAGCTGTCCCCCAAGATGCCTCTGGCTGGGCTTTGCTTAAATCTGACATAGGACCCTTGGGCAATGCGTTAGCACCTTTTACGTCTCACCTTGGCCTAAGAGTTTTTGGTACAAAGCCAAACTTCAACAAAACTGGAAACCCTTCCTTCCTTCCTTCCTTCCTTCCTTCCTTCCTCCTTCCCTCCTTCCCTCCTTCCCTCCTTCCCTCCTTCCCTCCTTCCTTCCTTCCTTCCCTCCTTCCCTCCTTCCCTCCTTCCTTTCTTCCTTCCTTCCTTCCTTCCTTCCTCTTCTTCTTTTTTTTTTTTTTCTTCCAGCAACACATTTAAATAAGCTTTTCTCAAATTGGATTTAAGGCAGTTTCACTTCCCTCTGCTCTTCTTCAAATCAAAACTTACCTTTCCTGTGTCCCATTTCTTCAGAGTCTTTCAGATTATTTAAAGCTAATCTGTTAAACCACTTTGCATTTAGAAGGATTTAACTAATATTAGAATAATATTTTACTCCTCCCTGAGAAAAATATGCCTTTCTAAACTCATCATTGCCTTAATCCAGCATTCCACAAGTGTGTGTCTGCAAAGCACTAGGTCTGAAAAGGGCTTTGTGAAAATATTTTTCCGGTCAATGTGGTTGGAAGATCCTGCATACTAAGGCCCCACCTTGGGTCATTAGCATAGTAAGGGCTCTGAGAAGTCCTACAGGGTATAAAATGCTTTACATTTGTTTAAATCAGCATTGTGCAGACTTTTTGGGCACAGAGCCTCTTAACGCTTTTGCACATCTTGAATCTAGGTGCCACCTAACACGCCTTTGGGAAATTTTGTCAACACTCAGTGGCTGACTCCCCTTGAGAATTTCAGGCCTGCAAATGGGTAAGGCAAGACTTCCTCTGTCCCTCCAATCAAGTCACGCTGCACCCTGCATGCTGTTCCCCTGGGCCTCTCCTCATGGTCTGTTGCAAAAGCAGCAGAAGGTGTCCAGGCTCTTTTCTGCCTTTGCCTGGCTGTGTGACCATACTACAGCCGCTCAGCCTCTCAGAGACTCACCTGTGAAGTGGGAGGGTCCTGCTCCTTCTATCTCACAGGGCAGCAGGGAGGCTCCAGAAACAGACTATATTTCTAGAGCACCTCAGTATTCGTCATCCTAGATTCTGCAGGGACATAAGACCATTGGTTTCTTAAGCAGTGGATAGTAGGGAGCAAGTCCAGCCTTGCTTCAGAGTGGCTACTCCAGCTCCCCAAACTCAAGTTGACATTTATGTCCTCTCACGTTTCTACCAGAGGCCAATCTTGGAGCTATAGTACTGCTCGGAATCCCACATTTTGGCAATGATGCCTAAGATCGTGCCTGGTACTTACTGTGGAAGGGGGATGGGGTCAGGTCGTGGGAGAGGGAGGTGGTGCACCCCTCTCTGCCATCACTTCACCAGCGTGCAGTCATCACAGCCTGTCCTTGGCTTCATCCTTCCCCCGAGCCACACCTGTTAGCAATCTGCACTGGCGTGTGCAGTGCCTGTGCACGACAGCCTGGCTGTAGAAATCCCGGGGGAGTTATTTTTGTCACATACATACATACCTTGTGTGCAGTCAGACGGGGGTGGTGTTTATGTCTCAGTTCTCTTTTGCAAAAAGAAAAAAAAAATACAGTGGAGCTAGAAATGTGTACATTTTGAACAGCCGCCCTCATGCACTGTGTATATAACTCTGCTGCATGAAATTTAAACATAAACTCAAGTTTTCTGAGATTGGATGGAGGAAAATTTGGCCATTGGCATCACGATTATTTTTCTGCACCAACTGCCAAAATCAGGCATTAAAATACAACACTTCCACCCCCAGAAAAAAAAAAAAAGAAAAAAAAAAACCACATACACATCTATACAACCTAATTTTCTCTGGGGACAAGGTAGCTGTTGTTGATATGACATGTTTTTGTAGCACAAATGTTGGCTCTTTAGCCCATTTTGCTCTTTTATATACACTCAAATGTGAAACATCTGAGAGAACACACACCATCAGTTCAGAGCATTCTCCCCTAGCCTTGCTGTGAGCTGAGAATCTGTACCAGACTCCAAGGCAAACTCTCCAGGAGCTGAGACTGAGACTGAGACTGTAAGATTTGATTAACTGGCACAGAGGGAAAAGGGTGTCAGGCTGCTTTCAGGGTCTAAGGGTGGGTGATCTTGGCATTATTGTAGAAGATGGTGGTACAAGTGGGGTAGAGAAAGGGGAGGTAAAAGGGATGTGTCCATACTATGGCCACTGGAAAAATAAACAAAGCTAAGGCAAAGTCCATTGGGATTCAGAATGATCTTATGTGTGCTGGAAAGGGAGATGATGATGGAGACACATGCAGGCTTTGGACACAGATGGACCCAAGTTTGAATTCTGACCTAGGAAAGCTTCTTCCTGAAGAGGCTGCCCCCTCCCTCAGCAGTGCCAGCTTCTTCCTCCTGGGTGCCTGTTGGAGGTGCTGCACCAGCAGCCCAGACTGGAGTGTGAGTGGTCCCCTATGATGGTCTTCATGGTTTGTTCCTTGCATGGTAAGCTGCCATTTTGGATTCTTCCTGCCTTCCTAAAAGGCAGCAAAGGCCCTTCCCTCAGTAGCAGGCCCCATTTCCACCACTCACACTCACATCATAATCAGGTCTTCAATGGGAGGGTAAAAAAGTTGAGGACTGTGATTCTCTTAGCTCATCAACTTTTATAATACATATTTCTAAAGTTTGGAAACTCTCTTAATTTTTTTTTTTTTCCTGCTACAACAAAATATCTGAGACTGGGTAATGTATAAGAAATATAAATTTATTTTCTTACACTTCCAGAGGCTGAAAGTCCAGGATCAAGCCCTGGCATGTTCAGTTGTCTGATGAGGGCCACTCTCTGCTTCCAAGATGATGCCTTGTTGCTGTGTCCTCCAAAGGGGAAAAATGTCATGTCCTCACCTGTCCTTGTATGACAGAAGGGAAGAACTCCCTCAGTAAAACCTTTCTATAAGGACACTAATCCTATTCACAAGGGCCCCACCCTCATGACTTATTCACCTCCATTGCCAGTGTTTTTGTATATTTCCTCTGAGGCCTTGGAGAATGGTTTTTTTGTTTGTTTGTTTGTTTTTTTCAGAAATATCCTTCTGCAAAGGCAGCAGGGGCTATGCTAGGAGTGATGCAAACGCACCAGAGAGAGAAGCAGAGGAAAAGCCTGGACAAGGATCCAACAGACTTGGAACAGAGAGAAAGGGAGAGCTGAGTCCAGGATGCCTCCTTCCAGTCATCCAATTGCTGGAGGAAGAGAGGTCAAGAGGGAAAGACAGAAAGCTTCTTAGAGTGTCAAGGTTGCAGGTTGTAGAAAAACGGGTTGGTGAGGTCTTGGGTGGGATTGGGAGGGTGGGGGAGGCAGATGTGAAACAGGAATCTCGGGAGGTGATGCTCCCTACGCTGGGTAGGCCTGAACCAGGCAGATGGTTTGGAGTGCGGGACCCCGCTAACCAACAGTCTGAAAACCAATGGCAGAAGAAGCCTGCTGCTGGTGAGCACAGTACCTACTCACCCTGTCCTCTCTCATCTCATCACACAGCACCTCCCTATCTGCAGCTCACTGTCTCTGAGCAACCTGGTCACCCAGGCAGGCCACCTCATGTTTTCCATGCTACCTCTGTGATTTTCCGGAGTGGCATTAACCCACTGAGGAATCTATCAGGCCTTCAGCACAAAGTTCTTGGCTATTGTGTGACCCTAGAAAGAAGACCCACCAAGGCTTGGCAAGGTTTGGTTTGAGGAATATCAAGAATCCCTTCCTGCCAAAGGCCATCATGCCTGTACTGCCACCATTCAAGCACTTTAAGAGGCAGTGTGATGCTCTGAGCACTGGGAGGGGAGTCAGGACCCCTGGGTCCTAGTCCAGGATCTGTTCTTCTGAATTAGGACTTGGAGAAGTCATTTCACACTCTGAGTTCACATTTTTCACTTGGTTAATTAAAAAAAAAAAAAAGATTAATGTGAGGCAAAACGGCAAAGCTGAGACTTGCTCCAGGAGTGAACGGCCTAAAGTCTGTTGTATACACTACGAATGGGCCAAGTCCCTTAGGGTAAGCACTGCTCACGCCCCCTCTTGTTAGGATTTTTTGAGCCACTGGAAGTTGCCATTCTAAGACCTGCGTGTGGATGAGTGTATTAGACCCTACCTGGTGAGCCAAGAAGCCTAGGGAAGAGAGACGGGTGCTCAGAACCAGGCTGAACTCAAGATCAAAAAAGGGAGATGGGGAAAATAGGGGTGGGGGTGCCTCAGACTCATGGGAGGAGCTGACCCAGCCCCGGGACTTTGCATTGGACAGAGTTTGCTTCAATGCCCAGAGGGCAGGTCCAGAGGGAAAGGCTGAAGTTCGGTGTTGGAATACCAGTGCCTGCCTCTTACCACCCAACCCTTCTCACCTCCTCCACCCAGGCCCCCTCCTCCACTGACTCCCACACCTTCTTCAACACCTCTTTAAAAATTAAGGGTGCAGTTGGGGTGGGGGCAGCTTCTGAAACAGATAAGAGGTAATTGCCTGCCTTTGACTCCTCTTGATGTGAAAATGGGATTGGAATGACTCACTCTGGTTGAAAGGTTAGTTGAAGGTTATTACAGGAAAATTGTTATTCATACATTTTTTCCGTGCGGCCGGATAGCCTAAAAGATTAAATTCACAGAGTGCATAATGACCCATCAGGGCGGACAATGGTAGGGGCGTCCCCGGGGAGGGGAGATAACGGAACAGAGACTTCTCTGAATAATTCATGCTCCAGCGCAGTGGCACTAACAGATTACATGAGGGTTTTCATTAGAAAGGAGAGGAGAGAAAGGCGCTTTGAAAACAGCCGGTGTGTTTCTCAGCATCGCAGGCGGCTCTGGCCCAGTTTGCTGTGGCTTCAATTAACGCCTGTCCCTACATCTTGGCGGCCCTGGGAGGGGGAACAAGTGGGATAAGAGAGTTTCGTTGTTCGTCCCGCAAGGCGGGTGGGTGACAGATGTCCCACTCCTAAGTGAGTCTGGGCTACCCGGCCTCATTCTAAGCCTTGAAGCTCTCAAAGGGTGGGCAGGCCTGGAGAAGAAGCTGAGGCTGGGTTCAGCCTGTGAGGCTCTGGATTTATGTAAAAAATAAAGACGTGTTTACGAAAAATTCGAGTTTATTGAGAGTGTGTGAGAGGCGTCTTCTTCCTGTCCCATTGATCACATCCCAATTGCTGCCTTTTCTGATCTTCCCTAAGGGTCAAGGGTCGCCCACCCACCAATCATTTGTGATCAACACTTGTCAGGGTGGGAAAGGTCTCTCGGTTGCAGATGCAAACAGGACTCAGAAGGTTCAAGACACCAGCTTGGGCCTCTGGAGGATTAGAATTTAAACCTCAGTCCTATAACCTTGGGCAGCTGGTGTCTCTGTCCCCTCGTCTGTGAAATGGGATGAAATAACTGCACTTACTCCAAAGAGCTGTTGGGAGTGCTTGGAAAAGAGTGCTTGGAAAAGGCTAAGCGCAGTGCCTGGCACCTGGCAAATAGGAACTCAGTACATGTGGAAGCACTTCCTCCAGGCAGATCTTCTGGATTAGCTGGTTACTTTGGCCTCCTTCCCTGAATGTGACAATCACGTATTTGTTCCTTCATTCACTCATCCATCCATCCACTTAGTCATCCCTCCTTTCCTGAAAGGCCCACTCTTATGCCTACCCTCAGGTGGGCACTGGTTCTAGATAACTCACTCTTATGTGGGCCCGTCCTCTCAGAACTCCCAGCATGAGGGAGACACAGACATGTGTGCCACCTTCAGTGTCTCCCTCCTTGACCTAGAAAATCCAGCATGGCAGAAGAGAGACGGTAAAAGGTAAAGAGAATCCTGCAAAGATTGCCTTGGGAGCTCATGTGGCTTGAAACAAAATGAGATCTAGAATCTTGGGCAAAACATTGAGAGCTCAGTGCGAACATGGGTCGCCACAATATTCCAGCGGGCAGTGATCCAGGTCATCTTTTCTCAGATGAGGTCATGGAAACCCATGGAACAAGGGGGACTCGCTCAAGGTCCCACAGTTAATAAACCACCAAGACTCAATCCCAGGTCTTCTGCCTCCCCATCTTCGAGTTTTTCCCTTCTGCTATATTCTCCAACTCCAATTTTGTCTAAAGGTGCTACATTTTGGTAATGTTTTACTGAAGACTTTGAATAGATTGTCCTTTCCATTTAAATAGTAGTTCATCGCTCACTCTCAGTTTATTGAAGCTTATCTTAAGTGAGCACAGTGTCTCAGTTCCTATCTGTGGATCATGTGTCATCACACCCAATTGGTACTCAAGATAAACAGCTGTTTTTTTAAGCCCTAATTAAATCCTAAATCAAGCAATTAATTTATCCCCTAATGCTTATGATTCGAGTATATGGATTCAGATCATCCTTTTCTTCTCCTTCCCTCCCTTCCTTCTACATCTATGTAATGAGCAGCTACCTTGTGCTGGCCACTGTGCTGCCACATTTAGGGACCCAGGAATGACCACAGTTCTCACCTGGAACAGCCATATTCATTGGGTAGGGAAGAAGGTCAGGTCAGGAGCATTTCCCCTTTACGATGAGCACAGATGCTGGGAATGCACAGACATGAGCACAATCCCACCACTCCGCTTGCCAGCCAAGGGTTCTCAGCCACGCTGCAGCTTCTCTGAGCCTCGGCCCCCTCTCCTTCAGGGAGCGGGCTATGTTATCTCCTTCTCAAGCCTGCCATGGGGCATGAAGTGGGAAAATATCTGAAGGCTCTCAGCTTTCTAAGAAACTAGTGGTGATGTCATCTGACGTGATGTTTCAAGGGGTCAGTGTGGGAGAAGCCACTCTGCATTGGAGAAGCTGCAAGAGTTTCGTGAGGACTGGGTATTGAAGCTGTATCTAGAACTACAGTGGATTTCGGATAACGTGGGGCTCAAGGTGGGAGGGTGCTCCAAGCAGAGGGACCAGCAGGAGGAAAGGCAGGAGGGAGGATGGGAGCAGAGCATGTGAGAGAACAGTAGGGTGTCAATTTTACCGGAGCGTGGGATTCTGGAGAGTGAAGGCTGCAAAGAGACTGGGTCCTAGAGGAGGTTGCCAATTTTGAGTCAGAACAACCACAGTCAAATAATTAGCTGTGTTGGTTGGTTTTCTCTTCTCAAAAGCTCAGTTCAGTTCTTCATGTGTAAATTGGAGTGAGGAGGAACTGCAAGCCCTGCTCCCTCCACATAGATCTTTGTTTTTTAAAAAAATATATTAAAGAATTGTGATGGTTTCAATGTCCCTTCCAAAGCTCATGTTGAAATTTAATTGTGATAGAGACAATTAAGAGATATTAAGAGGTGATTAGGCCATGAGGGTTCTGCCTCCTGAATGGATGAATGTTGTTATTATGGGAGTAGGCTCTTTATTGTGAGAGTGAGCTGCTATAAAAGCAAATTCAGCCCTCTGTCTCTTGTTCTCACCTTCACCATGGGATGAAGCAGTCTAAAGGCCCTCACCAGATGCTAGTGTCATGCTGTCAGACTCCCCAGCCTCCAGAACCATGCTTCAAATGCGTTTCTTTTCTTTATAAATTGTTCAGTCTATGGTGTTTTGTTATAGCAACCCAAAATGGACCAAGATAGAAAAATGATACTGTGAAGTGGGGCTGTTGCTATAACAAAAAAAAATGTGGAAGTGGCTTTAGAACTGGGTAATGGATAAAGGCTGGAAGGACTTGGAGGAGCAGGCTAGAAAAAGCCTGGATTGCCATAAATGGAGTGTTAAGGGCAATTCTGATGTGGGCTCAGAAGAAAACACCAGAACTAGTAAGACCCTAAATCTTCTTAGGGATTACTTAATTGGGCATGATCAGAATGTTGGTAGAGACCTGGTACAGTGGCTCCTGGCTGTAATCCCAGCACTTTGGGAGGCTGAGGTGGGAGAATTGCGTGAGTTCAGGAGTTCTAGACCAGCCCTGGAAACACGGTGAAACCATGTCTCTACCCAAAATAAATACAAAAATTAACTGGGTGTGGTGGCATGTGCCTGTAGTCCCAGCTACTTAGGGGATTGAGATCAGAGTATTGTTTGAGTCTGGAGGGTCAAGGCTGCAGTGAGCTGTGATTGCACACCTGAGCAACAGAGTGAGACCTTATTTCCAAAAAGCAAACAAGCAAACCAAAAACAAAAAAGAATGTTGGGTATGCATGGTGAAACCCATTCTGATGAGGTGTCAGGTGGAACTGAGGAATAAGATATTAGAAACTAAAGACCTTTCTTGTTACACACTTGCCAAGAACTTGGTTGAATAGTGTCCATGCCCAGGGGCTTTATAGAAGGTAATATTTAAGAGTGATGAGCTAGGATATCTGGTGAAAGAAATTTCTAAGAAAAATATTGAAGAAGCTATGTGCCTACTTTCACCTGCATATAATAAGATACAAGAAGAAATAAATAACAAGACGGTATTTGTAATTTAAAAGAAGTGGAATGGAAACAGTTTGAAATTTTTAGCCTGGCCATGTAAAGAATAAAAAGCATTTTAGAGAGAGCAAATCAAGGGTATGGCCAAGAGACCTTTGCTAAGGAGATTCATATGAATAGAAGGGGTCCTCAAGACAATGGGAGAATGACCCTCAAAGCATTTTAGAGATCTTCAAGACTGGCCTTCTTATCACAGACCCAGAGCTCTAGGAGGGCAGAATGGTTTCAGGGAACTGCCCAGGGCACCTCCATGGGTTTGCTGCCACCTCGGAACTCTGACATTCTGGTGCAGCACCCCTTCAGCTACCCCAGTCACAGATTAAGTGAAACCAGATGTGGCCCAACTCACTCTTCTGGAAGGTACAAGCCATAAACCTTTGTGGCATCCACATGGTGCTGATTCTGCAGGCTTGCATAATGCAGAAATTGGGTGGCATGGATACCTCCGCCTAGATTTCGAAGGATATATCAGACAGCCTGGGGGTCCAGGCAGAGACATGTCATGGGGTAACACCTCAGAGGAGACTCTTTCACCACAGACAGTCCCCTACTAGAGTAATACCTAGTATAGCTGGGGAGTGGATCTACTCCTAAGACCTCAGAACTGGAAAGCTACCAGTGTGCAAAGCCAGTCTGGGAAAGCTGCAGGCACAAAATGCTAACCTGAGAGCTGAAGCACGGGCTAAGCCTAGCAAAACCATGAGAGCAAGGCTACCTGAAAAAACCTTGGGGCACCAACCCCCATCAGTGTGCCCAGGATCCAGGACATGAAACAAAAGATTATTCTCTAGCTTTAAGACTTGATGTTTTTTTTGTTGGGTTTTGGACATAGTGGGAACTAGTTACCCCTTTCTTCTGGACTATTTATCATTTTTGAAATGGGAATGTCTATCCTATCCCTGTCCCACCATTGCGTTTTAGAAGCACATAACTTGTTCATTTCACAGGTTCACAGCTGAAGAGAAATTTGCCTCAGGATGAATTGTGTCTTAAGCCTCACCTACCTCTGATTCAGATGAGACTCCTTCTAGATTTTGAACTTTTGAGTTGGTACTGGAACCCATTAAGACATGGGGGGCTATTGGAATAGAATGAATAGATGTAATTTGTATGTGAGTGAGTTTTGGGGAACCAGGAGTGGAATACTAAGGTTTAACTGTCCCCTCCAAAACTCATGTCAAAATTTAACTGCCACTGTGACAGTATTAATAGGGAAGACTCTTAAGAGGCAATTATGCTATAAGGTCTCTGCCCTTGGGAATGTATTAATGTCATTATATCAGGTGTAGGTTAACTATCATTAAAGCAGATTGTTAGAAATGTGAGTTCAACCCTCTCTGCTTCTCACTCTTGGCCTTGCTTTCCCTTCCTGTTTGCCATGGAATAGCACAGCATGAAGGTCCTCCCAAGTGCCTTGCTCTTAGACTTCCCAGCCTCCAGAATTATGAGTCAAATAAATTTATTTTCTTTATAATGTACCCAGTGGCATTCTGTTATAGCAACACAAAATGAACTAAGACAAATGTTGGGGTTAATGTGATGAGCTTGATGTAGCCATTTTGGCAAGAATCTATGCTGCAGATTGGCATGCACACTGTCACAACGTTGACTGAGGTGAGGGAGAAGGTCAAGAGAATCTAAAAGTAAGGTGCATTCCCCTGTGGAACTCCTAATGGTAGGACAAGAACTCCCAGAACCCATTGAGCAATATGAGTACCTAGAAAAGAAAGAAAATATCTGTGGTTCCTGTTCGCCCAGCGTCTCCTGCCTCTCTGTCCAGCAGCAGCAACCCACTTCCTTTGGGAAAACAGCTCCTCCCCTAGTTGATGTGTTACCCCTGGGGTAGCCATAATAATGCCAGCCTAAACACATCAAACTCTGACTCCTGCAGTTAAGCTTTCTCCAAATAACACACCACAATTAGGACTATATCTTCGTGTTGTTAAATCTCCCCTAATATTTTCTTTGGTAAGAAAAAGTGTGATTCTCTTTGTAATGTAACTAAAAAAAAATCTTTCTGTACACATTGAACCTCTAAGTGCCTCAACACATACACAAACATTTTGTTCAAAGTGACTTACCCTCTAGAGTAAGATACACATCAAATTAGAGGGTGTCATATAATCTGATCCATGAATCACCCAACCCTCCAGCTTCTGTCATTACTTTTTGTGTTGAGGTGGTTGGACAAGGCATAGGCACCTGGCTTAAGCCAGACCAGTCAAAACACTTGTTCAGAATTTGGGAATTTTATCCATGAGACAACATGAGTCAGGAACCCTTCATGTGGTTGTACCTTCAACATGTGGCCTCGGTTGCTGGGGCTTGGAATTGTCCATAGACATGTAGACTGGAGAGGCAGTGGGTCCAATTTGAGCAGCAAGGGGAAAACGAAGATTTTACCAGGGATGAGAGATGAAGAGAGAGACCAAATGGCTTCCTGTTCTGATCTGTTCTTGAAATCAGGAAGCTTGAGTTCCTTTAGATTCTGTTAGACATCCCTATGTCCTAAAAATAAATCTCCTCTTTCTCCATTTAAGCTAAATCCAGTTGGTTTCTGCCTCTTCAAAATGAAGACTTCTCTATAAAACATTCAGGTTTTTGCTAAACTATAAAATGCTTCCTCCATCCTTCTCTTCCTTGTCCTCCTTTCCCCATTTCAATCAAATGTGTGATCTCTGACACATGTATATTACGCAGAATATCAAATATAGGTCAATGGATGTCACCATGGTAAAACAAGCAAAAGAAAAGCTCACACTTCTCAATGCTTGTTAGTAAAAGGATACAACAATGCATTCATCCCCCCTGCTGGTGGGGGGGTCGTGAAGGTCAGCCCATGCTTTGGCGTGTGAACTTCTTGTTCCCACCAAATCAGTCAGCTGAAGTGGGAATGTTTTATTTAAGCAGACATGTGTCAGCCTCAGTTTGAAACAAAGACATTCTGCCAGCATCTACCGTCACAAAAGCAGGCTGTGTGAGACATCTTTGCTAAGGCAATGATTTTTCTCTATTGCCAGGCACCATTTTGGAAAGTTGCTATGGGAGGTTGGCCTGCACTTTAATGACGTCTGAGACACATTGAAGGCTAATGTTTTTGAAAAACAAAGCACTGGGAAGGTTTCAGTTGGGGCGGGGAGGTGGTGAAAATCAAATGACCCATTGAAGCTGAATTACCAGCCTCACAGAGCTTTTAGAAATACCATTCTGCCTCGGCCTGGGGCCACCACACTCTCGCTCCTCCAATTAATTGTTGTGTTTTAACACTATCTCCAAAGATAATTGCCTGTCAGTGTATCAGTATGTAACACCTCCGGGTGAACGATGTTCTTGCTGTTCTTGCACTCGTCTGTCAGCCCTAATAAACACAGGGCGGGGAGAACCCACCTGCTTTCGTGTGATCACCCAGAATACAGATTCTCCTCAGCAAAGATGCTGCCTCCCTCCTTACCCACCCCTGGTTCTCACAGTGTGTGGGGTACAGGGTGGGCTGGGAGCCAGACACACGTGCTCCATGGTAGAAGAGTTGCCTTATCACCACCCCGAGTCTAAGGATGACTTCTTTTCCACAGACCTTTGTCTCTTAATTTATTGTTGAGGATGGCAGAATAGATATCAAAGGGATTTCTTTTTTTGCCAACCTGTCCCATCGCCTACAAAAAGAAAAGATATAGACCTTTAGCTTTTGTAATTACAGAGGTGGTAAAAGTCAAATATTTTCCAAATAAATCATGGTTGGAGGGGTTCTTTTGTATTTTTAAAGCAAAATGGAAGAGTAATGGAATGCGAGGATCAAAGCTGTTTAGTTAAAGCCTGCTGCATTAAATATTTCAATAGGGGAAAGAAAAAAGAAATCCCCATTTCAAATTAAATTGAACCCATTCAGTGAAAGTATGAGCATCATATGGAGTAAGTGTCAATTAAAGTGATAAGTAGTGGGTCTGGCACCGAGTTCTGGATTGTTCTGAGGTCTGCTTCCCCGGTGTGGCCATTCGGTGCTTTGGGGGAAATTGAAACTGATCCACCATGTGCGACCTGGGATTCTTCTAAGAAACAGATTCTAGTTCAATATCTCTGAGTTAATTGGCATTTCATTCTCATTTAAATCTCTGTCACAACCTTTTATTTTATTTTATTTTTGTATTTCAGAGGAAACTACAATTCCAATATCTTCCCTGCAGCTTTCAGGAAGCTCAGAACAAATTAGGTGGTGTCATATAATCTCACCCATGGATCTCGCAGCCCTCTGGCTTCTGTCAGGATTTTGGGGGATGAGGTTGCTTGCCAATTTCTTTCTCTCTCAGTAGCAGAATGGAGAGGAAGTGAAATCATTAATGGCCTTGGACACTTGCTGCAAAGCCCAGTTTGCTTCTTGTCTTCTGCATGTGTTTGCCACAGCAAGGGGGACCTCTCTGTAAGAAAAGGAAGGGAATCACCTGAGATGGAGAGGGAGAGTATGGAGTAGATTATTATAAGGTTACACATAATTATAAATTATGAAAGTGGCTACAAATCTGCAGCCTGGGGAATAGGAATGCTCCAAGGGTGTGTCCCACACGCATCCCAAAGTGGCATTTGGAATGTCTATTAGTAACACCCCAGTGTTGGGAGGGAAGGCCAGTGGGGTGTGGGTTTCATCTTCTCAGGGACCCCATCTGCGGGAAATCTCTGAGTTCTTGGCCTTGATTTCCCTGGTTTTATCTCCAGACAATGTCAGTTTGTGGTCACTTTCCCAGGAGGGTCCAGTTTTGCTGGGTGCCTTCAATGAGCAATACAGTTAGGGCCTTGTGCACCCTGCCCACTCCAGTCCTCACCAAGGACTGCCTACATCACATGGGCTTTCAGACCCTCTAACAACCAAAGAATGTTTCCCTGGGAGCCACTGAGTTAAGACTGCTATCTCTGTCATCCTTGGCAACTCACATTTTCCCAAACACAAATACAAGCCCACATAGTCATTTACCCACTCTTAGCTCCACCTCTCATCCCCCACAATGTTCTGGTCCTTTTGAGGCACACTGAATTTTCCCAGGATTCCTCAGTTTGTTGGTACACAAAATGTCTCAGCACTTAACAGTATTAAGCAGATTGTTCTGACTCACTCCATTCACCTGCTAATACGGGACTCCCTGCACAGGTGTCTACTCTCAGTAAGTATATTTCTAGAAACCCACAGGAAGGTCTCTTATGAATCCCAGAGAAGTCCGTCTTGTTACCACTTAAGGTAATTGGCCATAGTCACCAGGCATTGGCTGTCTCCCACCAAGTTTCCAAGTTTCCACTTTCCCACCAGGCATTGCATCCACAGCCTGGCATCAAAGTCTCCCCTGCTCTCACCCACTGTTCCACCGCAAGCCACCATGATGCCCAGAGTCCCCACGGAACCCAAGCAGGGGAGAAATGCATGCTTCCTCCACTCTGTAGAACACTTGTCATCTGGGGTCCTGAACAGGACTGCTTGAGCCCCTTTGAAAACAGCTGCATCGGCTCCCTCCGGCAGCCTCCACTTCATAGCTTTCAGACATGGTCCAGGGGCTGGGCCAGGGAGAAGGCTCCTGCTCTCTCCCTCCATTGCTTGTCATATCTGCTCCAGACATCTATGTACAGAACACCTCCCCCATGCAGCAAGTTCTCCCTGGGGGTGTTGCCAGCACACAAGCTCTGCAGACACAATGAGACACTGTTTTCCCTTTAGAGCCAGCTGGAATCCTGGCTCCAGATCCGTGCCACATTTTGCAATTCTCTTGGCCACTGGATGACAGAGACTGGCAGAAGCCCTCCTATGATCTCATAGCCCTTCCAGGGTGTCCATCCACTGGGTTCTCACAGCATTGCGTGGAGAGAGCCATAATTTTATTTGCTGGAATTCACTCCTGAAGTCATCTTTTTCTTCTCATGTCTTTGAGCTATTTGAGGGCTGAGCCCAGGGCTCAAATAGTTCTGTACTCTCCACAGGATGTGGCCCACTCCCCGGCACAGAGGGGATACTCAGCAATGATCAAGGACTGAACCAAGCTCAATATGAGACACTTAGGGTCAGAATGAACTCAACTGGAAGCCCCAAGAGGTCCTTACAAAATCATATGTTTTTCGATTTTGATTCAGGAAGGTCTGGAAGAGGTGCCCAGAGATGAGTATACTTAATAAGCTCCAAGGTTCTGATAAACACCATCATTTGGAACCTCTGGCCTAGAACTCAGCACTGCTTATAGCTCATGGGGCTGTTCACTGGGTTTGGGACATGGGGTTGGAGTTGGGTGTGCATGGACTGTCTTCCTGGCTGTGCCCCTGGAAATCCCTGGACGTCTCCTCCTCCATGGTTGCTGTTTCAACATCCCATGCATAGTACACACCGAGCACCATATCCCACAGGCAGCTCTCTAGCTCCCCTGAATTCCAGTGTGAAGTCTTCATGGTAAGGGCAGTGCATTTCCTTCCTTCCTGGCCTTGAGAGATGACAACTTTGCCTTCTCAGGGACTATCATCCTGGAATCTCAAGGTCGTGGTTGAGCATGGCTTTGGTGTCAGGTCTGTGCTGCGTGACTCTGGAAACTCAGATACAGGGACTGAGAGAAAGAGGGACTACTACCCCACCACACTGAATTACGGCTTTTCTCCCAAAAAGATAATTCACCACCCAACTTTGCCATCTTGCCTTTTGTTACCCTGGGCACTGGTACATGCCTTCAGTCCAACTGAGAGACTTAAAAGTTAACAAATTGCTCTGAGCTTCTACCTCCTACTCCACCTTCCAACCACTGACAGTCTTAGGCTTTTCAAATTTTATAATTAACCATCCACTGAAAGATGATGGGAGGTGCTTGGGAAATCTGTGACACAGTCACAAATGAAAATTATTATGGATGTATCTTGGGTTTGTGGGAAGAAAGGCTCATGGCAATCTAGTCTCATGGCTTTAAATACCAACTCAATGCTGCTGACTCCCACGTTTATATTTCCAGCTCAGACCTCTTTCCTGGACTTCAGTCTTATATATCCAAACACCCACTCAACATCTTAACTTAGATGTCTAACAGGCATCTAAAACTCAACATATCTAAAATTCCTAATCTCCTCCTACCCAAAACTGTCTCCACCCACAGCTTTCCTCAGCTGAGCTGATAGCACCTCCATCCTTCCTCTTGCTCAGTCAAAAACCTCGGAGATGCCCTTGATTCCTCCCTTTCTCTCACACCCTACATCTAATAGATTAGCAAACCTGGTGCTTCCACCTTCGAATAGATCCAGACTCTGACCACTCTCCCCACTTCCCCTGATATCACTTTGGTGTAAGCCACCATCATTTATCCTGTACTTTATAGCAAAGATTCCCGAATGTGTTTCCCTGCTTCCACTCTTGCCTCCTACCATCTACCCTTAACATAGAACCAGAAGACCCTTTTAAAAGGCAAGTGCAATCAATCAGGTTTCTCCTCTGCTCAAAACCCTACAATGTACTTCTATTCCATGCAGAGTCAAACCGCAAATCCTTGAGATGGTCAACAAGGCACTGTGTGATCTTCACTTTCCATCAACTCCATCTACATGCTCTTTTCTAAAACCCTGACTCTAGGTCCTTCCTGCCCTTGAACATTCCTGAACACCTTCACAGCTCTGCTCAACTGTTTCTTCTGTCTAGAAAGCTCTTCTGCCAACTTCTTCTTCTTGGCCAACTTCCTCATCTCCATCATGTCTTTTTTAAAATATTGCTTTGTCCATAAGGTCACTCTGAGCACCCTATTAACCGCTGCAGCCCACACCTTAGACCACTCCATTCTCAGTCCACTTTTCATTTTCTCATGGCACTTACCACTTCTTAATAGATTGTATAAGTTACTTATATATTATAGATTTTTTCTCTCTCTGCTTCCTAGAATGTGCACCTAAATCTTTATTTTGTTCACTTAGGCCTGGCATACAGAGAATGCATGAGTAGGCACTCAGTGAATGTTTGTTAAATGTTGAATGGAGGGTTTGTGAGCATGTGTTGGTTGGCAAAGGAAGGTACGTTGCCAAAGATGGTGGAAATAATGCCATAAAACCAGGAAATCTTGGAGTAAAATGCACCAGTTGTTTGAAGATAAAAACAAGGTTCTTGGAGAAAACCAAGATGAGCGAGTTCCACTAGAGCAAGCCCAACAGCTTAATGCTAAATAAAGACATTAGATCACAATAACAAAAACTCTCTCGACGTGTAACTTCTTTCACATACAGTAATTTCACCCTCCAGTGATTCTACAAGATAGATTTAATATTCCCATTTCACAGTTAAGGAATCAGAGGCCCAAAGAGATGAACACACTCGCCCAATGTTATGTAACTAGGAAATTACTAGGTTGACCAGGTTTGGCCAACTCCAAGTACTGAACTCCCTCCCCTCCCCTCTCATTACTAGGCAATCCAGAGGAGGAGGGAGAGAATGAAGAACAGTGGTTGGGCAGGCAGATCTGGGGTTATCACTTTTCAGAAATATCCAGTCTGGAAGGATTCCCTCAGAACTGAAGTCATCCCAGGAGATGCCAGCTCACATTCTTCTTTGCATCCTGGTTCCCCAACTCAAGCATGAAGACCTCATTCCTGAGACCCATGCAGGACAGAGTCTTCTAGCAACCTTACCATGGACCAACCTCCTCCTACTCCACTCCCCACCCTAAAATGATGTCCATTCCTCACACATTGAGCTGGCCTGGTCAATTTTCCTTTTTCTTTTTCTTCTAAGAGGATATAAAATCAAGAGCTATCTGGAGAGCAATGCTGGCCTTTTAATCAGGACAATAGGATTGGAGGCCAAAGGATTCTGTGCTGACAAGATAAAGACCACATGAAGGGCTGAAGGCAGCCAGCAGAAAGGAGTTATGACTGTCCAGCTTAATGACAGCCAGACACGGAAGGGGTTATTCACCCCAAGTTTTAAAAATTCTACAGTGTGCAATTGGGACCTTGCTGGAGTTGTTTTGTCTATTTCTGTGGATGCTGGCGCATCCCCTTCCTTGGCAGGGCTGAGAGCGCCTCCATAACTCACTTGCAGATGTCTACAGTGCCGTCCCACTTCTGTAGTTGATGTTCATTAGAAGACACAACTGGAAATTCTTAAGCTGTTGCAAAATGGGTTATTTGGAACTGAATTCTGGTCTCTATGTCCACATAGTGGATTGTTGTAGCTCTCTTGGCTGGAGTAGATGCAGATGTTGTCATTGTGCCTGACGTGCTGAAAAGACCCAGCTAGAGATGTGTGACACGTTCTTAGATCAGGACAGCTGAAGCAGGTCTTAGGCAATGTCTAGTCCATTTCCACTTGAGAAGCCAAGGCCCTCAGTTGGGAGTCACCGTGCTGTGATGGCAAACCCTCATGGGCACGTTCACAAAGCAGAGACTCATTGCCTTGGCCATGGTACTGGCCTGTTTTGTAATTGGCAAAGGCCATTGCAGACATTGACATTCAGCTTTGTTTGACTCTGCTTGATGCTTTTTAATTTTGTGCACTAAGCAATTTCAGTCATTCATTCAACAAATGTATTGAGCACCTACCACTTCTACATTTACCGGGCACTTTCTCAACAATAATAATAACTGACACAGAGCACTCACGGTGCAACAGGCACTGCTATAAGAGCTCACCCATAAAAGCTAATTAAACCTCACCATAACCCCAGGAGTAGATGAGCTACTGATAACATGGAAAAAAGAAGCCTCAAAATCAATAAATGCCAGATGCTAAGTCCCCTTGTTTCCTAAAGGTTGTCTCACCGACGTCCATTAAACGTTCACTGTGAGATTCCCATTTATAAATGGAACCTGATCCTCCAGGAGCTATCCCCAGCCTCTTCCACTTTGCAAGCTACTTGATCCACTCCCTCCCCATCTGTGGGGATCAAACGTCCTTCCAAGGGGAAGAAACATTCTCTTGCTCGAGATTGTCAAATGTCCTAAGGATCTGACAAATAGGGCAATCCATTTTTTTTTTTAATTTGCTTCTTTAAATACAAAGCCATCCCTAAAGGGACCTGTCTGGGCAGACACTCTGGTCTCAGTAAATTGTAAAAACCTCTTCTTGTCACCGTTTGTTCTCCTAGTATCACAAGCCTGGTGGCTGCTCAGCAGATGTCAGTGCTGATTCATGTATACGCATGCCTGAATGAATGAATGAGTAAATGAATTAATGAATTTTTAAATTTTAGAGAAATTTAAATTTTAGAGAAATTTTGAGAAATTCTTGTTCATAAGACTCCCCTTGTATACTCTAAAATGTCACCTCTTCAACATATCTAAAATTCTACCATCGAATCGTTATCATCTCAGGCTACATGGCCTAATATGGTAGCCGCCAGCCACCAGCCATGCTAAGCTATTTATGTTTAAATCTGAATTAACTCATATAGATTTTAAAATTCAGTTCCTCACTTGCCCTAGCTACATTTCCAGTGCTCAATAGCCACAAGTGTTTAGTGATTACCGTGTTGGACAGCACAGATATAGAACACTTCCTTCACCACAGAAAGTTCTACTGGACAGCCCCACTCTAGGGAACCATTTCTTTCTTTCTTTTCTTTTTTTTTTTTTTTTTCTCAGCCCACTGCAATCTCCGTCTCCCTGGTTCAAGGGATCCCCCTGCCTCAGCCTCCCTAGTGGCTGGGACTACACGCGCATGTCACCCCACCCGGCTAATTTTTTGTAATTTAGTAGAGACAGGGAGGGCGGACCATTTCTTAATCTTTTTTGGTTCACAGGCCAATGGTGAATCTGATAAAAGATATGGACTATCTCCTCAGGGAAAAAAGTTTGAGCGCATTGACTGTACCCACACTCAGACCTTCAATGGACCTAGATTAAGAACATCTGCTTTAGGTTTAAATCTTTCTTGGAATTAAAATAATCCCTTGGAGAAACAACACCACACATCAAGTGGTTATCAGTTATCTATACCTGAGAGTGTGTGAGTTTATTAAATGCTCTTTGGAGCTCTATCCATCTGGTTTGGAACAAGAGGAAGAGGTGAGGACCTTGGTAGTTGAAGGAAGAGTCTGGGACACAGACAAGACATGTTAGCACTAAAGACGCCCATGTACTGTGCAAGGATTCAGGGGACCAATTTTTTCTGCACCTCACAGGTCATCACAGGCAAGATCCTGATGGTGGTCTAGCATGATATGTTCACACAGTAGGTGCTTAATGCATAAAATTGTTTATTTTCTTTCTTTCTTTCTTTCTTTCTTTCTTTTCTTTTTTTTTTTTTTTTTTTTGAGACAGGGTCTCACTCTGTTGCCCAGGCTAGAGTGCAGTGGTGCCATCTCAGCTCACTGCAACTTCCGTCTCCCCAGCTCAAACAATTCTGCCTCAGCATCCCGAATAGCTCCTGGATTACAGGCATGCACCACCACAGCCAGCTAATTTTTGTATCTTTAGTAGAGACAGGGTTTTGCCATGTTGGCCAGGGTGATCTCGAACTCATGACCTCAAGTGCCTTGGCCTCCCAAAGTGCTGGGATTACAGGCATGGGCCACTGCGCCCAGCCCAAAACTGCTGAATTTCTATGACAGGTATTGTGCTTGGCATCCTGGGGTTACAAAGATGAATTACACATAGTTTCTGTCCTTGCAGAACTTGGAATCTCCCCTGGGAGAGACAATGATACAAACAACAATAGCAGCAATATTGTGGCTAAAAATGGCTAATATTTACTGAGCATATGTTCTATATTATTTATTGGTTGCGCATTTTTTCATGTTTATCACCCCAACAGCCCTATGGGTAGGCACTATTCTTACTCCCATTTTACAGATGACAACTGAAGCTTCAAAAAGGGAGGAGCTTCTTCAGTGATGGAGCTGAGCTCGGGTCAGGTTGCCTTGATGTCAAGGTCAGTGTTTGCTTCATGGAATCAGGTCTTGGTAGGTATGTGAATCAGGACATACATGGCCCAGGCCAAGCAGCCCATATCCCTGGACAACTGGGCAGCTCTTGGTGAGCTGGTGAGTGGGCAGGAATGGGTGCTTAGAAGTGGTCCAGTGGGCCTCCACAAATGCCAACTGACAGTGTGCATGTGCTCTCTGCCCAGGGAGGGAGGCCTCACTCAGGAGGCGACCAGGTGACTGTGCACTAGCAGCCCACCTGGGACACCCAGCATGGCCCACACTGCTGTGGCTGCCAGCTGCATTAGGGAGACAGTGGGCCAGGCCTTCCCCAGAGGGATGTGCCTCTGGGTCCATACATCCCTCTGGGTCCATACCAAATGGGCTCTAAGGATACCATGCAAAGGAAAGCTTCTCTTTTCCTCCACAGTCCCATCTATACATAGACCTCTGCACACACTGGCTCACCCCTGCCTAGAGTCAGGATGGAAAGAATGATCAATTTAAGGGCACAAGCCTAGTCTACCTATAATTCTTCAAGTTCAAAGTCCTCTGGTAGGGATAAGCATCACAAGCACTATCTTTGTGAAGCTGTACAGCCTTGTGTAGTGTAGGACTTACGCCCCATGTCCAGAAGAGGACAACCAGGCCCAGAGGCTTCATTGACCTGCCTGTGATCAGAAAGGGGCTTGGGACCAAAACATCCACCAGCCTGCCCTGTGCCCTGAGGCTTCCAGGGCCAGGGAGTCCACCGGGTGTTTTCTAAGACATCCCGGGGGTCTTAAAGGCCAAGGAGCCCAGACACAGAGGGGAGCAGCACCCAAGGTAGGCATCCTGGAGAGGTGCCTCTGCAGCTTCTCCCTGTGGCTCCTCCAGCTTCTGCACTCTCTCTTTTCCTCTCTCTCTGTCTTACACGCACATAGATATGCACACCACTACCACCTCTGACTACTGTGTCACTCCAGGACTTCCTGCCCCTTTCCCAGGGCTGCTGTGGAGCAGAGGAGGACCCTGAGTCATGGCTCTGGGCAGTGTGCACTCCCACACCTACTCTCCATCTTTCCTAGCTTTGAGGTCACCATCCTTACAGACACTGGGTGGGGCCTCCTCCCTTTCTATCCAAAGCCTCACCTGCGCCCTGGTCCTCCCCTGGGGGGAAGACAACCCACTCAGGAGGAAATTTACCTCACAGGAGTAATAAGGACTGATGAGAGGTCCCGAAAGAGGAGGGGAAGGCTGCCTGGCCAGAAGGGCCTGGCCGAAGGGGCCAATGTGCCTGCCTACCACTTCCCCTCAGGCAGCCCCTCAGGCTTCAGCCAGCACGGGTGAAGAAGTGGGGCTCCCTCCCACAATGCCCACCTTCCACCAGGAAAGGAGGCCTTGGCATCATGCAGCCATGCCTGTTTTCTGGTGGGAGGTAGCTGGTCTGGAATGAGTCTGTGACTTCCAGAAAGCCACGTGAACTCTCTGAGCCCATTTCTCACCTGGTAGGGGAGGCATGCCAGTTAAAAGGAGGCACCCCATTAGAAGGTCCTTTGGAAATCATGCTGTAAATAGAAAATGTGTTCTTTCTCAAAGAGGAATATCAAAATGCACCCACACTCTTATACATGCAGACACATACACACACACACACACAATTTTTCTGTAAGATCTAGTAGGAATTCTTTAAACATCAGTTATGTTCCTAGGGTAGTGCTGAGGATACAGAGAAATCTCAGCCATAGCTTCCCCTCCTTGGAAGAATCTGATGCTGTTGGAAGAGCAGAAGAGCATCGCCAGAGTGGGAGTGCCATTCCCAAACCAGTTGCCACCCAGGCTGGAAGGAGATGGGCTCGCGGCCTCAGAGTGACTGAGAGTGAGGAGAGCCTGTTTCTTTTGCCTTCCTACCAAGGATGATGCAGGGAGAACTCTGCATTTCAAAGTCAGGAAAAGGCAGGCCTAGGAGAATGCAGCGGCTAGCCTGATGTTCCACGGAGTTAGTGGCAAGATCTGTGGAAACAGCATATGTGCTAGTTACTCAAAAACCTTCCCAGCACCTCCTCCCTTACTCTTGTTATGAAAGATAAACACACACACACACATGCACACACAGAAGCACACACACATGCACACACCGCACATCCCTCTGGGTCCATACAAAATGGACTCTAAAGAGACAATGCAGACAATTGAACATGAGACCAGTCTCGATGACATCTACCGGAATAGGAAGCACTGTGATATGAGGAAAGCTGCTCTGGAGTCAGAGCACCCTAGGTGGGATCCCTGCTGCCACATACTAACTGTGTGACCTTGAGCAAGTTACCAATCTAAGCTCCTGAGCAGTAAAGCGGACCTAATAATACCACCTGCTTGTTGTGGAAACTAAATGAGATAATACTGAGTAAGACCTCAGCCCTACCTGGCTTGTAGCTCAGGCTGTTGTTATCACTTTCCTAGAAGCAAGAGAACAGAGAACCTACAGTGCCATCCCCTATGCCTGATGCAAGGATAAAGCAGGACACTTGGCCTCAACGAGAGCACTGGGCTAAGTGCTTTAAGTAGCTATCCCATTTCATTTAATAATAATCCTATGAGATTGTTCTACTTATCCTCATGCTAGAGGGAAATGGAAGCTCAGAAAGGTTAAGTATCTTGCTCGAGGTCACACAGCCAGGAAGTAGCAGCACAGAGATTTGATCCCAGGTCTGTCTCTCTAAAGCACAAAGATTTCCTTCTAGTCCACATTGCACAGCCAAGAAGTTTCATCTTATCTCCTGGCCGGGAGATGGCCTGCAGCACAAGCCCTGGAGTCATAGGCCTGTCCTGACTGACCAGGGTTCTGGGCTGAGTATCTTGGGCCACCTCATGGTGAGTGGCCTGGCATGATGGCCACCACCATGTAGCCGGGAGGGGTGGTGGCCATGATCAGACAAGGGCTGGTGCCATTGTAAACTGGACCAGGCCCACTTGAGGGTGGCCTGAGCCTGAGATTGTGTGGACAGTGAGGGGGCTGCCTGCCTGGGTCTCTGCTGATTGTCTTGGCGTCGCCTTGTGGTCTGGATTTGGGGGCCCAGTCATAGCCCCTCAACCAGTTCCAGACTGAGTTGATCCTGCTACTCCCAGCAAGGGCTATCTTGGTGATGGGGCCTGTTAGGGATCTTTGATTATTTTTTAGGTTCTACCTGGACTCAGGATTCCTCTTAATCCAGAAAAACAGGTTTGTGACATGATTGGGGGATATTCCCATTATCCATTTCCATGAGGCTGGAGGCCAGCCTCCCCTAGCAGCAGTAGCAGGGCTGGGAAGGAGCAAGGACTTTGGTGTAGGACAGGCTGAGCTTGAATCCTGGCTTTGCTGCTTCCGGCTGAGGGACTTGGGCAAGTCAGGGTGTGCCCTGGGCTTACCACTTGTGGAATGGGAGTGATAGGACCTGCCTCACAGCTCCTCCCGAGAACTGCTGAGAATGCACAGGAGGGCGCTGCCCAGTGCTGGGCCGGCCACATGGTGAGTGCGCAAACACCAGGAGATCCAGCCTTGACCGCCAGGCCTTTTCTCAAGGACACTGAGGCAGCCCCATCACCACAGCTCCCTCCCCAACCCTTCATCTTGCTCTCTGCCCTGAAATGCACCCCACCCCCCACACATACACAAACCCACGAGAACCATTCCACCGAGATTCACAACTGAAGAATGTTTGCTTAATCTCAGCCAATGATTTAAGCCTCAATCTATTTTCCTTTCTTTTTTTCTTTAATTTAAATTTTATTTAGCCTGGTTTCTATACTAAAAATACCAACCTCTGAGATAAAAGCATATGCATTATGATTTTGCTTTATTCAACCTTCCACAATACAGTGAGTGCTTGAGTAATGGAAAGGGGAAAACCAGATACTCTGTGCAATGCTCCGAGCCTGTGAAGCTCTGTCTGCCGCAGGAAAGAGTTTTTGTGAGGAAATAGATCATTTTCTCCCGGAGCCATTGTGTCAGAATTAGGGAAGGGCTGCAGGAAGGCAAAGGTCAGTTACTTTTCCTCCTCTGAATACAAGTAAACGTTATTCCAGATGAAATCTTGCTGTGGTCCCATAAATCATGACCTCTGATATACTTCATGCATCTGTAACAGGCAGAACCAACACTCTTGGCCACCCTGGGGGCATTGCAATGTGCGGAGAGGCCATAAATCCTCATCATGCCTCCCTTCTGCTTTCAGAGGTTAGGGTGGGGGCACCTGGCCAGGGAAAAGCAGGGGTTTCAAAGCTTCTTCTGCCTTCTGTGAAACCGAAGGGCCCGCCAGGGATACTGTGTCTCTGTTGTTCGAAGCTGCAAAGGTAATGAGCCTATTTCCTCTGCTGTGGCGTCCCCTGAGGATGCTTGGAAGGATAGGGATGAATAAAAGGGAAATGGATGTCACTTTGCCTCCTCCCCAGATGGCAGGTAACATATTTACGGAAAAGCTGTCCTACCTTTCTATGGGGCTGTACTCTAACATTTCTGGGGATTACTGTTGCTCCCTGGGGTGTGTGTTGGCAGAGGGTGGATGGGGTGGGTGCTGGGTGTTTGGAAAAATGGGGAGAGGGAGAGGCCTAGAGCAGAACTTGCTTTGGATCCCCAAGGGCCCCTTCGATTGCCCTACTGTCCCCAGCCTTTCTGCCCAAACTCACTTCAGCGTCATTTCAAAATGGATCCCTTGGGCTTTGGGAAAGGTGCCGGTGGGGAATGGTTATGTCCCTCTAATTGTCTAGTGGGGAAGCAAGTCCAGCTCCTGCGGGTAGGCGACAGGGTTATCCTAAAAATTGCTGGAGAGTCACACCATAGAGATTTATTATTATTATTATTATCATCATCATTATTATTATTTTGAGACAGAGTTTTGCTCTTGTCATCCAGGCTAAAGTGTAATGGTGCAATCTTGGCTCACTGCAACCTCCACCTCCCAGGTTCAAGCAATTCTCCTGCCTCAGCCTCCCAAGTAGCTGGGATTACAGGCACCCACCACCACATCTGGCTAATTTTTTTGTATCTTTCGGAGGAACGGATTTTCACTATGTTGGCCAGGCTGGTCTCGGATTCCTGACCTCATGTGATCTGCCCGCCTCAGCCTCCCAAAGTACCGGGATTACAGGCATGAACCACCGCACCCAGCCTCCATGGAGATTTTTAAAAAGACAGAGTGAGGGTGCTTGAACTCAGGTGAGTGGAGGGCAATGGAGAGGGCACTTAAGGGTGCCCACAGCTGCCCCTCCAGCAGACAATTAGCTGTTCTATTGCTGCTGTTATTTTCCCTTGATGGGAAGTGTCATATTAAACCTGTGGCTTTAATTTTTCTCTTTGTTACAATTTCTTTCAGATGTCCACAACCCTTCTGTCTTACTCTATTCTCTGCTGCTATAACAGAATAGCACAGACTGGGTACCTTATAAAGAACAAAAGCATATTTGACTCACAGTTCTGGAGGCTGAAAAGTCCAACAGCACAGGGCCAGCACCTGACGAGGGCCATTCCATGGCTGAAGGCATCACATGGCAAGAGAAGACAAGAGCACACAAGACAGAGAGAAAAAAGGGGACCAAACTTATTATCCCTTTATAGGGAGACCACATCAGTGATATCAGCATTAGTTCATTTACGAGGGCAGAGTCCTCATCACATAATCAGCTCTAAAACCGACCAATACCATTACATTGGCAACTAAATTTCAATATGAGTTTTGGAAAGAGTATTCAAGCCATAGCACCTTCTTTATTGCCTTAGCAGAATTAAGGAATGGAGGGGAAGTGTTGCTCCCCTCCCAACCCCTCCATGGAGGTCATGGTGATAGTAGCAGAATCACATGGAGAACAGAAGTTCTGCTGTTGTCAGCAGGGACTCTGCAGACGTAGAGGAGGCAGCTTCCCTAAAGATACCTCAGGAGTATATCCAAGGGTGAGGTGTACCCCCAAATATAACATTGGACTGTCACCCTCCAAGGAGGCAAGGATATCTCTAACTTATGCCACCAAGATGTCTTCAGTGCATGGCAATGTCAATGGCACTTTACCCCAAGCATAAAGAGAAGTCCCTAAGTTTTTTTCAAACAAAATTCCCTGTTCTTTAGTTTGCATTTAGATTAAAATAGAAATTGGTTTGTAAGCAGTATACTCATTCATTCATTCATTCATCAAAGATATACTGAGCACTTAGTATGTGCTATACACCCATCTAGTCTTCTATGACCTGTAGCAGACATCAGAAATTTCAGAATCAAGTTCCAACTTTTGGAAAAAGCCTTCTCTAATTTTTCTTAGAATCACATTGTTTAATCAACTAGTAGCCAGTTCAAAAATCAATGGCCATCTATTTCATGCTTACCTACCTGTTCCATTTCTGAGCCAGTCTAAATATTAGGAAGTTAGTGATGAATTCTACCCTACCATAATTTCTATGCTGTGGAACATACCAGAATTTCCATCACTCTTCTCTGGAACTGTCCCTCCTTAATGTGACTCCTGGATCTGCTCATTTGCCTAGACTTTCCCAGTTTATTTACAACATCCCAGTGGATGTGTTTTTAGGCACCTATCTCTACCACCCTCCCATCATGATTTCCTTAGCAATCTGTTTTCTAGTTAAATTGTTCTAAACTCTAGGCCACAGATGCCTGGGAGCCTCATTTCAAGAGTTCTCTATGTTTCATGGTACTGTATTCCTTAGGATCAGATTCAATTGCATATAATGGGGGAAAAAACAAATAGCAATATCTTCAAACAAGATTGACATTTCTTACTCCCTCACATAAAAGAACCCTGGGGGTAGTCAGTTTGGAGCTGATGTGGAAGCTCTATGATTACACCAGAAACAGAAGCTCCTATCTTTCTTCTCTGCCATCTTCAGAATATGGCTTCCATCCTCATGATCCGAGATAGCTGCCAAAATTCCAGCCATCACATATGTGTTCCAGGCAGCAAGAAAAGAGGAAAGGAAGGCATGTATTTCTGTCTCTTAAGATTTTCCTGAAGTACCACACAATGCTGCCATTAGCCAGAATTTGATCATGCAATCACACCCTAGCGATAAGAGAGGCTAGCAAGTGTAGTCTTATATCTTAGTTTTAACATGCTCAGCCCCAAACTGGGATTCTGTTAACTAAGAGGGAGAGGAGAATGGATATTTGGTAATCAATTAGAAATCTCTGCCACAACAAGGACTTCATGTCTAAAACACCAAAAGCAACGGCAGCAAAAGCCAAAATTGACAAATGGGATCTAATTAAACTAAAGAGCTTCTGCACAGCAAAAGAAACTACCATCAGAGTGAACAGGCAACCTACAGAATGGGAGAAAATTTTTGCAACCTACTCATCTGACAAAGGACTAATATCCAGAATCTACAAAGAACTCAAACAAATTTACAAGAAAAAAACAAACAACCCCATCAAAAAGTGGGGAAAGGATATGAACAGACATTTCTCAAAAGAAGACATCCATACAGCCAACAGACACATGAAAAAATGCTCGTCATCACTCGCCATCAGAGAAATGCAAATCAAAACCACAATGAGATACCATCTCACACCAGTTAGAATGGCAATCATTAAGAAGTCAGGAAACAATAGATGTTGGAGAGGATGTGGAGAAATAGGAACACTTTTACACTGTTGGTGGGATTGTAAACTAGTTCAACCATTATGGAAAACAGTATGGCGATTCCTCAAGGATCTAGAACTAGATGTACCATATGACCCAGCCATCCCACTACTGGGTATATACCCAAAGGATTATAAATTACTCTACTACAAAGACACATGCACACGTATGTTTATTGCGGCACTATTCACAATAGCAAAGACTTGGAATCAACCCAAATGTCCATCTGTGACAGACTGGATTAAGAAAATGTGGCACATATACACCATGGAATACTATGCAGCCATAAAAAAGGATGAGTTTGCGTCCTTTGTAGGGACATGGATGCAGCTGGAAACCATCATTCTTAGCAAACTATCACAAGAAGAGAAAACCAAACACCGCATGTTCTCACTCATAGGTGGGAACTGAACAATGAGATCACTTGGACTCGGGAAGGGGAACATCACACACTGGGGCCTATCAGGGGGAGGGGGGAGGAGGGAGGGATTGCATTGGGGAGTTATACATGATATAAACGTTATGCACATGTACCCTAGAACTTAAAGTATAATAAAAAAAATTAAAAAAAAAAAAAAAACTTTGAATAGTTATATGGTTTTTAGTCAAGTTACTGACTTTTCCTTGACCTTGAAAGCTAAACTATTAAAGTCTCCTGCAATGCTATGGGTACAAAAAAAAAAAAAAAAAAAAAATCTCTGCCACAAGCAGCAAGCTTTATTAAAGAGTGTCATTATCATGGGGAATGGAAGGGTGGGAGACAGGAACATCTTTATTTTCATTGAAAATAGGCCTTCAGCCGGGTGCTGTGGCCCATGTCTGTGATCCCAGCTACTTGGGAGGCTGAGACATGAGAACTGCTTGAACCTGGGAGGCAGCAGTTGCAGTGAGAAGAGATTGCACCACTGCACTCCAGCCTGGGCAACAGAGCAAGACTCTGTCAAAAGAAAAAAAAAAAGAAGGAAAAAAAGGCAAAAACACACGTAGCCCTTTCCACAAAGATGGGGAACCACAATGTCATTTAAAAGTATTTCTGTTAAATGGCAATGTCCAAAGCAGAAAGAATATAACTGAAGAGTTCTGGTATCCTAGGAAGCAGATAACTATTGTTTCACTTACTGAGCCGAGCATCTTCCCCTTCTTCTGAGAAATGTGCTTTTTCTAAGTTTAACTAAGGGGTTCCAATGACCACACCTTGTTTGTAGAGGCCCTGCCCACCTAGCCACAGCCCACTGGGCCAGGCCTGGCCACCTGTTTCTTCTGATCCAATGAGAGACCCAGCCCCTCCAACCTCTCTTGTCTTTCCTCTCCTCCCAGAAGGAGGCAGCAGTCCTGGGGAAGTGAATCCCGCTGAAGGCCCCAGGAGTAACTGGGACTGGGAGAGTGAAGCAAGAGGGTTAGCATGATCTTTTGGTCAAATACATCTTCCAGCCTAGCTTTTTCATCAGTAACAAAGCTGACATCTTTATTTCTGCCCACTTGAAGGGAAGAGAGTTATTTTTAGTCCCCCTCCAACCCAAGATTGTTCAATGGCAAGGCAAGGTACAGAACAACAGGTACCATGTAACTCAGTATAAAGTAAAAGAAAGGGACAAGAACAGCAAAAGTCAAGCATGCCTTAGCTGCCTTTATCTGTGGGACACTGTGCTAAGAGCTGCAGGTGTGCTTGTGAACCAGCCCTCACCAAGCTGAGAGTCCCAGGGAAGACAGCATTACAACAGCAATTCCAGGAGCAGGCTGGGTGTTATGATGAGGAGGTACCAAGAATGATGGGGGCCCAGAGCAGGTCTAATCTGGGTTAAGGAGGGTCTTGCAGACCAAATATTAGTTCAGCTGACACTTAAAGATGAATGGATATTATACAGGCAAAGAGGAAGTAGATTGGCGGAGGGAGGAAGGATGGATAGAGTTCCAGGCAGAGGCAAGGGCTGGCACAAACACCCAGGTGGGAGAAGGATGTGGCAGGGTCAAATACATGAAAGAAGTTCCCTCAGGGGTCCTGTGCAGTGTGGAAGGTCAGAGGCTGCATGGTGTCCAGGCTCAAGCCCAAGCTGGCCTAGAAAACCTTGCTAAAGTAAGAGTGGACTATTCTGGAACCAGTGGGACATCACTAAAGATTTTCAGTGGGGAGTGGAAAAATCAGGTTTATATTTTAAAAAGGTTATTCTTGCTGTGCTGGGGACGCTGGGGAAGGGGCGGAGAGCAGGGGTGAAGGTGGGGACATCGGAGAAGAGGCTGAGAAATGATAGTGACTCAGCCGTGAGGATGGCCGAAGAGGTATTTAGGACTCAGGAACAGGCTTTGGGCATGGGTCAGAGACATCAGAGAAAAGGAGGAATCCAGGTGACTCAGGGCACACAACTCAGTGGGAGGTGGTGCCATGGCTGACCCTTGTCGAGTCACTTCTCCCTGAGCCTCAGTTTCTATATCTGTAAAACAAGAGAGTTGGGTTAGGCATTTTCTAGGGTCCTTCAAGCTACTTCTTTACGCCTTAAAGCCCTTAAGAATCGTGAAGGCCGGGCGCGGTGGCTCAAGCCTGTAATCCCAGCACTTTGGGAGGCCGAGATGGGCGGATCACGAGGTCAGGAGATCGAGACCATCCTGGCTAACACGGTGAAACCCCGTCTCTACTAAAAATACAAAAAAACTAGCCGGGCGAGGTGGCGGGCGCCTGTAGTCCCAGCTACTCCGGAGGCTGAGACAGGAGAATGGCGTAAACCCGGGAGGCGGAGCTTGCAGTGAGCTGAGATCCGGCCACTGCACTCCAGCCTGGATGGCAGAGCAAGACTCCGTCTCAAAAAAAAAAAAAAAAAAAAAAAAAAAAAAGAATCGTGAGGGAGGACCAGGCGCTGTGGCTTATGCCTGTAATCCCAGCACTTTGGGAAGTCGAGGCAGGTGCATCACTTGAGGTCAGGAGTTCAAGACCAACCTAGCCAACATGGTGAAACCCCATCTCTACTAAAAATACAAAAATTACCCAGACATGGTGGTGGGCACCTGTAATCCCAGCTACTCGGGAGGCTGAGGCAGGAGAATCGTTTGAACCTGGGAGGCTGAGATTCCTGTGAGCCAAGATGGTGCCGTTGCACTTCAGCCTGGGGACAAGAGCAAGACTTTGTCTCAAAAAAAAAAAAAAGAATTGTGAAGGAAGGGCTCCAGGGAGCTGGAGGAGTTGGAAAGAACTATGAGAACAGCACCTTGGGAGGAAGGATTCAGATGGATGGACTGGACAAGGGAGGAAAAGATGGAAAGGGGCCATGGCATAGCAAGGGGCAGAGCAGACTTCAAGACCAGCCATGCCACTCATCACATGGGACACAGAGGAGCTGTGCTGGGGACAGCCCAAGTGGAACTGAACGCTCATCTCTTCATGGGAATGGTATATAATCAGAGTCCAAAAATGCATTTGACATCTCTATATCCGGAACAGTACACATGACTGGCCAATCATTCACACCCTACTCTACGTGATGATGGAGCACTAGTTCTTCTGCATGCCCACAGCAACCCGAACAAATGTGCACTGAGCACCCATCACATTGTTTTAAGTTTGTTTAACTTTTTGTCTGTGTTGCTTTAAAGAAATCTAATTATCTGAGGACAGGGGTGTGCTACTATAATGTCATTTATAATAGTTCAATAGCTGCCTCCTACTGAGCACGTATTAAGTGCCAGGCACTGTTCTAAGTATTTGGCAAGCATTATTTCTTTATAGAAGTCCTGTGGGGCAGGCACTATTATTATTCCCATTTTACAGATGAGGAAACCAAGACCCAGAAAAGTTACATAATAATTTGCCCAAGGTGATAACATCAAAGTAGCCAGAGATTTACATCAGATTTTGTTCATCTCTATGTCCCCAAGGCCTAGTACACTACCTGGGACCCAGTAGATTGCCAAAGTGTATTGATTGAAAAGGTCAGTGGATGGACGCAGCCTGACTCTCCCAGGCAACTGTGTCAGGCTGGCCTGTGAGTCACTATAAAATGTTTGTATCTTGGCTCACCCTTTGCTTGAAAATGGCCTCTCCTAGGCGTGTCCCCAGGCAAAATGCTGCAGTGCAACAAATAAACTAACAAATAAACCAACACTCTGTGGTTGCTGGAGCAAGCCATAGCCAATGTGTTGAAGGCAGGACAGTGGATGTCTTTAGAGGTAAAGTGGTGGACAACCATTTTGAAAGGAAAAATAAGTGAAAGTGACCAATCAATGGGCCCAGGAAGACTCAGCCAGTCAACCAACGAATCAACCGGGCATGTGCTATATATAACTAAGAATCCAGACTTTTCCAAGATTCACAATGAAAATGCAAGCTTTGAAAGTTGGAACAAACCTCATTCAAATCTATTGTGTCTAAAGCAAATGTTGGAATCTGTTAGGAGATTATTTAGAAAAGTAAGATTAAGTCCTTGTTTAAAAACTTATAATTACTTCCATTGTTTAAAAAAAATACCACAACATGGATGAACCTCAGAAACATTATGCAAAGTAGAAGTCAGACACAAAAGACCACATGTTGTATGATTCTATCTATATGAAACGTCCAGAAAAGGCAAATCTATAGAGACAGAAAGCAGATTAATGGTTGCCTGAGGCTGGGGGTGGGAATTGCGATTGACTGCAAACAGACACAAGGATCTCTGTGGGGTGATGAGAATGTTCTAAAACTGGATTGTGATGATGACTGCACAATTCTGTACATTTACTGAAAATCACTGAATTATACACTGAAAACGGATGAATATTATGATATGTAAGTCATACTTCAATAAAGCTGCTTTTTTCTTTTTTTTTTTTTTGAGACAGTTTCACTCTTGTTGCCCAGACTGCAGTGCAATGACACGATCTTGGCTCACTGCAACCTCCACCTCCCGGGTTCAAGTGATTATCTTGTTTCAGCATCCCAAGTAGCTGGGATTACCGGCACCAGCCACCATGCCAAGTTAATTTTTGTATTTTTAGTAGAGGCAGGGTTTCACCATGTTGGCCAGGCTGGTCTCGAACTCCTGACCTCGGGTGATCCACCTGCCTCAGCCTCCCACAGTGTTGGGATTACAGGCGTGAGCCACTGCACCCAGTCCTAAAGCTGCTTTTTTTTTTTTAAGCAAAACTCTTGAAAACAGCAAAGAAATTGATAGTTCATAAAATCTCTATGCCAAAGATCATAGAAATCATTGAATCCAGTTTTATAGAAGGCCAAGGAAAGGCTGATAGATGCTAATAGAAAGAGAGAGGAGTTGCATGAAGCTTGAATCCAGATCCCTTGGCTCCCAGGTAGACCTATCCTCTTCCTCACAGAGCTTGTTTGGGGTATCTAATTTAAGGGGCGATTTCCCTTCACATGTCCACACTCTCTATGTGGATGTTGGCCACTGATGCCAGCTGCTGTCTCCCTAGGTCTGTGAGAGGATCTCTGGCAGCCCTCCTGGGTAAGTTCCTGTAATGGGCCAGGTGGAGAAAGAAGCTAGGCTGGTGAGACCCTGCCCATCCCTCTGGACTCCAGGGGTGGCAGATGCCAGGTCAGAAGTTGCCCTTCTGATTTCAGGGCTCACAGACATGTAGTGTCCCTTTCTAGGCGAAGGCTGACCAAATCTAGCTGCCTTTTAAGTCAATCCCCACTGGGCCTCCTGGGGAGGCTTAAGATAGCCTGTTAGTCCACATGGGAGGAGGTGAGGTCCCTCCCTTCCTCCAGTGGAAGGTTCTGATATGGCCTTGACATCCAAGGTGGATGTATCTTGTCATCCACTCATCTACCCATTCAACACTCACCACTCATCCCCACCCATCGATCTATCCCTGCATCCAAGCATCCAAAGATACGCCCACCCACCCCCCACTCACTCATCCATCCTTGTACTCATTCATTCCCAAATCCGCCCACCCATCCACTTCTCCACCCACCTACCCACTCAGCCATCCAGCTCACTCTGAGCTACTCTGCTGACCGAACCCAGCCCTTGCCCTCTAGGAGATGACAGCCAAGAGCACATTTGCTTGACACACCTTTCCAAGGCACATTTTCATTGGCGGTTCACAAAGATGCACCAAACTTGTTACTCACCCAGTCCTCATCTTTGCAAGAAGTATCTGATTTCTCATTCCTTCACTTCCCACATCTACTGTACTAATAACTCATGTAGGCTCTCCTTCCAAGGTACATGAAGAATCCATCCTCATCTCTCTGTCTCCTCCACCCATCAAGATCCAAGCCACCATTTACTGCTCACCTGGACTATTATTACATCAGCCTCCTCACTGACCTTTCTGCTTCCATCGCTGTTCCTCTAGGGGCCCTCCTCCTCACAGCTGCCACAGCCAATCAGATCCCTTCACTCTCCAGTGATTTTTCTATCCTGGAATAAAATCTGAACTTCCTGTCTTCAGCTTCAAGGCCCTCCAGGCTCTGCACCTGCCTGCTTCTCTGTCGTGTTCTATCAGTCTCCCCCTGCTCACTCAGCTAGAGCCATGATAGCATTCCCTCTGTGCCTGACTTGCTTACCTCCTTCCCGCCTAGTGTTACTGGTTGAGGGTAGTTGTCCAGGTTCTTGGCATTTTGAACAAAGAATTGGACAAAACGCACAAACAAAGCAAAACAGAAAAAGCAGAGATCGATTGTAAACGAAAGTACATTCCACAGGGTGGGAGTGGGCTTGAGCAACCAGCTCAAGAATGTCGGTTACAGAATTTTACGGGATTTAAGTACCCACTAGAGGTTTCCCATTGGTTCACTCGATGCAAATGAAGTAGTAGCCCATGGCCAGTCTGACTGGTTGTGGGAGGGGACCAATCAGAAGTACTTTCATTTTCCAACTGCCACACACAAAAAGGAGGGGTTGAAAACGGAGTTGGCGCTGACATCCCGTCAGCATGAATTGGCCTTAGGTTCCCTGCCTCCAGACCTGATTCTCCTGCCTCACTAGAACCCTCTGCCCTTGCTGGTGCCTCGGCCTGCAATGCCATCCCTAACATCTTCTCATGGCAGGCTCTTTCCTGCCACTGGGAAAGGCCTTCTCTGCTTGCAATCTAAGAAGCCTCATCCATTTTATTTTCCCCCATAGTACTTACGGCTACTTTTTGAAACCGGGGTCTGGGTAAACCACACTGACTATCCTCTTGTTACGTTAGTCAGGACCCTGTTCTTTACAAATAAAAGTGGAGAGGGGGTTATTGGCTCATAAAACTGGGAGGTTCAAGAAGCAAGCTGCTTCAACCCTCTTGAACACGGGTGCCTTCAAGACACCAGGAAGTGGCCTCCTTTCCTCCATCTCCTGCTTTTCAGTGCTGATTTTGTTCTCAGTCAGGCACTCCACATACTTATTGGCCAAGCCAGCCTCTGATCATACAGAAGGCGTGACTGTCTCCAGAATCCCAGCAGAACCCTGAGAGGACTCTGGCCCAGTTGCCCAGCTCTGAATCAATCAGAGCTCATATGGCCTGAACTCCAGAGGGATAGAGAATTCTGATTGGTGAGGCTCAGTCACATGACTGCCCAGATGCCTCAGGTGCTTGTCAAACCACCGATACTTCTCTTTGGTTTCCTGCAGACAAAAACATATCCCTCCAAACTCCTAGTAATCCTCCTGCTCCCATCCAAACACACTCCTCTAAACTTCTGGAAGGAGTGAAATGTGGGTTTTCTCATCATACTTTTCCCTTCAAAGGAAAAAGGTTGGCCTTTGAGGCTGGGTCATTCCAAACAGTCGGCTCTTACTTTTTCCTTTTAATCAGTCTGTACTGATCAACTTATAGACACCAACCCCTTTGCAAAGAAAGGCAGGTGGTGCCTCAACAGCTAGATTATGCCCCTAGGTCAGGAAGCTAGGCAGAAAGATAAGGTAAACCCACAACAATTCGCTATGGAAATTGTTAATCCCTTGGTTGTGTCGTCAAATAAAGGGAAATCAAAGAATCTCAGAGGTCTTGGTAGCTGGGCAAACTTGAGGGAGCAGAGAGATCTGTTCCCTGCCAGCAAGCCTTTCTTCTACCAGTTGAAGGTGTGTGTGTTGGGGAGTCAAAATTGTGTACACACATGTGCAAGCATCCTTCCTCCATGGCTGCACTCCAAGATGCCTGAGGCCAGAACTGTGTTTTCTCCTTTCCCAGGCATCCAATAAAGCCTCCTGAGGTCCCATGGCTCTTCTTGATCATTTGGGGCCAACCTCCCTTTTTGTAGGTCTTTCCCTGACTTGTTGTCTTTGACTCGACTCCTTCATTTATCTTGCAGTCTCTGCCTATTTCTCCCCAACTCTGTGTGAATTTGAGTCTGTGAAACTCTGCATGTCTTTGTCTCTTTTAAGAACATCCCACCCCCTGGTGTGGGGTCACACTGAGGACACATAATAGCCCCTAATAAGAATAGTCAACTCCACATCTTCAGAACTAGCACTCCCTTCTGTTTCCACCACCAATCATGGATAGATGTATTAGGACTTTAAGGCCAAGTATAATACTATGGCCACAGTACACTGTCATTCAAATGCTTAGTCTTTCATTCATTCGACAAAAGGAAAAGGTAAACAGGACTGCAAAGGGCATATATAACCAGTTTAAACTATTCTTAAGCATTTGATGTCATGCAAATGCACAAAACAGGTGTGCTCACCGTAGCTCATTCTTTCCTATTGGCTGAGCTGGTCATCCATTCTGTTTAAGCTGGTTCATAGACACTGAGTTGGCTTTTCTCTCCCTGTGTGGAATCGAGGCCATTCATTATTCCCCTAGCAGACACCTGCTGAATGCCAAGCCCTGGTTTAGCAGGGAATGAGTGAGAGAGCTGGGTGAGTGGAAATAAGGGAGCAAATCCTTCTGAAACAATGAGATGTGCTCCAAGACAAAAATGGACTTTTGAGAAGGTTTCTGAAGGCATAGGGTGCGAGCTGGCCTTTGCAGACTAGTAGGCTGAATTGGTGGTTGTCAAGATATATAACTAAAAGGTCACCGAAGGGAATCCTTTCACAGAAATAGAGTCCCTCTCCTGGGGCCTAGACAGGGCCCAAGTCCAGTCCGTCAATCAGCCAGTGGTTAACAGGGCTTACTTTGCAGAAAGTCTGGGGAAAATAAAAAATATCTACAATTTATTTTCCAGTGTTTGGTGGGTGTCATCTTCCTGCCCAGGAGAAGCTGACATTCCAGGGAGACTAGTAGTAAATATTTCCAGAGTGCAGGGCAGGAGACAGCTCTCAGTTCTCAGGCAGGAAAAGAATATTTCAGGAGAAAGGGGAAGAAGTCCCACTGTTCGTCAGCCTTTGCCACAAGGGCCTTGAAAGAGCAGAGAAAGGTGATCTTTTTTTTTTAACAATCATATAGTAATTCCCCCGTCCTGCCCTTTTTTGCAGAGGAGAAAGTTGATGAGAGCTTAAGCAACTTGCCTAAGATCACACAGCTAGTAAATGATGAAGTAGGACTCAATCCAAGTCTTTCTGGATTTCATTATTTCATGAGGATTTTGCTTCTTTTCTAAAAGATGAAACATATATATTAATTATCAGCCTTTTACTAAGGGCTCAGTTTCAATTCTTTACCAGATTTTCTGGCAGGGGACAGTGTATCAGAGACATGAGACACATAAAGAATAAGCTTTGGAGAGATTCAGAGATCAGGAAAAGTCCAGAACATGGGCACTCTCCAGAAGGGGTATTTTAATAGGGGAACTGAGCAACAAAAGGCATCTGGGTGTGTAGGAACTCAATGTATGTTAACTTGACCAACACACTCTCACAAAGACAAACAGGAGACATGAAGCCAAAATGCTCATCTCCCCCTGGGTTAGTTGTACCTGTCTTGTCCTGGAGGGTGAGTGGGGTTCAGGGCCCCCTCATTCTCACCACTACTGTGTCCAATGGGTCCACCTCAGACAAAGCCTCCTGCTGGTTGTGTCTCTTGACACACATGTCAGAGTCTGGGGAAAGCTCTCCCCTCAAACAACATGAGGGAGCCCCTTAACCTTGCCTTTCCCTTGCATTTGGGTAAAAGGATCATTGGGGCATTTATTTCTCCTCTAGTCTAGTGTGTTCCTGAGCACCTGGTAAGTGACAAATCACCCTAATGCTCAGTGCTGGGAGTCTGGCACTTCCAGAGCTCCATCCTGGCCATCCCTGCTCCTTCACTGTCAGTCAAGTGAGCTTCAACCTTTGACGTTTTAGAAGTTACTGTAATCCCCATGGGTTCCAACTTTGTTTTCTGTATCCTGAAAATAGCATCCCCTCACAGGCTGGAGAGAGTCAAACAGAACTTGTGAAGCCCCTAGCTGAGATGTGCACAAAGCTGGCCTTGTTCAACACAGCTTACCTGGAGTAAAAGCATTTGTTATGGTTCCAACAGTGTGTATGAAACTTGTCCTTACTGGATCTTTGTTTCCTCTTCTGTAAAGTGGGAATTCCTTCTCTACCTACTTTGCAGAGGTGCTGTCAGGATCCATAAGGTGAGCCATATTAAACCAACCTTTGAGAAATATCACCCAATATCCAAATGCAAGGTGCTGTTATGTTTCGTGTCAATGAAAAAATCTAAAAATCGCATTTTCCAATTCATTAGCAACAGGCCATTTGTTCATAGACCTCTACTCCCAGTTCACATTAGGGAACATTCACAACTCCAGGAATATTTATACTATCACCTGGCAGAAATAATAAAACTGGGGGGGGTGATAAAATTTAAATCCACGCTAGTTTATGAAACACTATGGCTCTAAGTAAACCACTGTGGAGAGTGGCATGGTTAAAACAAGACAAGGAGAAAATAAAGCCTCCCCTCTTCAATATTTAGAATCAATAAATATGTTCTAGAAATAACACATTAGCCATGCAAGAGCCGCTTATCTGCCAGGAGAAGACTCTTGATAGCTGGAGAATACAGTGGGAAATAGGAAAGTCCTTAAGCCTTGTGTTTGCTTGGATGTCATCTCAGTGTGAATAATAAACCCTCTCGCCCTCGGCTCCCACCAGCTCCCAGTAAATGCACATTCTCATTACATAAATGGAAGAAAAACAACTTGAGGGAACAGCCCCCTTAAAGTGGGGCATGCATCTTACCTTTGTCACCAGCAAGCTAAGGGGCCCCTTGGGGGCCTCTTCCCCACACCCAGCACAGCACCTCCCAGAGTCCCAGTACTCCAAGCAATGCAGTTTTAAAACGACTCCTCACATGTTGTTTGGAGACCCTTGAAAAGGTGACTTTCTGTGATTTTACAACACTTTTGACATTCTTTGATCCTTCCAGCCTTCCTTGGTCCTTTGTGATAGGCAGCTTTATTTCTTAAGGCTGCATTTCCCAGACAAGCCATGTGAGGCTGGAGAGCACCTCATATGACTTAGGATCACACATGTGGACGTGCCTGGCACAGGGCCTGGAAGGGCCCCCTCTGTTCCTGGTCCCCAGCCTTGCCAGGGGTGCCGACCTCCAGCCCAGTGGGCTGGGCTCCCGCAGTACCCTAGCTCCTTTCCGTGGAGAGCTTCATAGCTGTGTACTTGGCCTATGTCCTGTGTGTGTGTGCACATGCGTGTGTGTGTGTGTGTGTGCGTGTTGGAGGGTCTGTCTCCATCATACTTTGCTGGGGCTGTGCCTGAGTCCCTGAGGGGCTATCTGTCCACCCTGGCCTCTCCCACCAGGGCCTGAGGGAGCATGTGTACTGTGTTTTCAAATAAGCGGAATGATTCTTTTTTAATAAAACTGGTTTTTTATTGCTGTTCCCAACCCACCTAGCACCAGCTGTGATGAGAATCACTTGTATGGTAAAGTGCTATTGATAAAATTGCTCCCACCGGAACTTAGCTATGCACTCACGTGGCGCGATTGGCTCCTTCACCACTGGCTCCAGAGCCTGCTCAGCCCCCTCCCAGCTCCTTCCCTGCAGCCCTCCTCTTACCTCCTGGCCTTTTCCCTCTTGCCTTTTCTCCTCCTTCCCCTGCTCCTTCTTGCTCATTCTCTCTCCCCTCCTCCCTTTTCTTTCTACCTGCTTTGGTTTCCTCTACCTTTCTGTCTAATGTTGGCTGATGCCTTCCCTTTCTTCTCTTTCTCTCTGTCCATCCTGGGCTTGTCCGCCCCTCTCCCATTTCTCTCCCTCCTCCTTCTGTCTCTCTCTGCTTCCTAACTGTGTCTCTCAACCGTCTGCACGTTTCAGGCCAGGCTGGCTTAGTGAGGCCCATTGGAAGGTCCCAGCTCTCTCTTGAGAAACAGCAAATCCAGCTGAGTTCTAATATGCAGGTCCTTTGAGGACCCCAGCATCTCCAGGTATACTCCTCCTTCATCTGTGTCAGGTTCCTCTCTCCTGCCGGAGGTGCTCTGGGACAGAAGGGGCAAGCAATGAAAGGCAGATAGGAAAAAGGATAATGGTACAGGGAACAGTGTGTAATCTAAAGGAACAGCATGACATGGACATGACAAAGGAGGTTTAAACTCACCTAAGTATTGAGGAAGGAGGTAAGGACCCGGTTGCGGATTATGGAAGGCTTAAAAACCTGACTAAGAAGTTTCACTTTGACTTTTAGTCCTTTCCAGTCGTTAGGGTATTCATAGCTGTGGCAACATAAACTGGACTTGCTAAAAAGACCTAAGCCATGCCTTGACACACACAAACTGTGTGAGCTTCAGGACCAGGTCTGCCGGGGCTCCAGCCAGCTCAATTATTTCTGTTGATTTTCTCAGTTCTGCTTTCCTATCTGCACGTCTGCTTGGTTCTCATAGACACAAGAGGTCTACAAACAGCAGTCAGGGCCAAGGTCTTCCTTCTTCATTTCTAGCAGGAGACAGGAGAAGAGCGCAGCTTCCTGTAGCTCACTCTTACAAAACCTCCTGCCTCATGTCCTCTTAGCCAGAATTGGGCCACATGTCTCTTCCTGAACCAACCATTGGTAACAAGGATGAAATGATTATCCCTATACCAATTAGGCATTCCCTCCCAGCTGAGGATAAGTCCCCAAATTCAGGATGCTCCCTAAGGAGGATGGAGCAGACTCAGTGTTGGAGGGTCCACCTTAATACCCTCTACAGCTAAAGGTTCCCCAAAGGAACAGGGTGATTGGAGGGAAGGTATATGAAGCCCAGGGCCAGCAAGAAGTATCCTCCTAGAACAACAATATTAGCTGAGGAGTTTTGAAAAAATATACTGTATTTAAATGATCACCTGAGGTCAGAAGTTCGAGACCAGACTGGCCAACATGGTAAAACTCCATCTCTACTAAAAATATAAAAATTAACCTGGCGTGATGGCAAGCGCCTGTAATCCCAGCTACTTGGGAGGCTGAAACAAGTGAATCGCATGAACCCAGGAAGCAGAGGTTGCAGTGATCCAAGATCACGCCACTGAACTCCAACCTGGGCAACAGAGTGAGACTCCGTCTCAAAAACATATATAAAAATAAAAATAAATAAATGATCACAGATATATTATTGACTGTAATATAAAATGCACATGCTGTTTTAAATTAAAACATGAGACTTCAAAGAAATTTTCTGCTTAACTAAGCTATATAAGGGTCTGCTTACACCTATTTTGATTATTACTGCATTTCTAACACATAAAAAAATGCACAATAAATACTTGTGGAATAAATGAATAAATAAATGATTGAGACAGATGATTTTAGGCTACTTCCAGACACAAGGGTTCCATCACCTCTCCTCTATTAGAGGTGCTTTGGTGGAAAAGTTTGAGAAACACTGCAATAAACAAGGGAATGTGTCCAGGAAGTTATTTTTCTTTTCTTTTTTTAGTAACAGTCTAATGAGATATAATTTATAACCATAAAATTCACACTTTTAAGTATACAATTCAATGGTCCTTAGTATATTCAGGATTGTGCAACCATCGCCATTACCAAGGAGTTTTAGCACCATGTGTGGGAAAGTTATACTCATAAACAGTGAGGGGGCTCAGGGCTCTGAGTGGCTGGGGGCAGAAGGGGATCTAGTTGGAGGCAAGTATCTGGTGGAGGCAGGGGGAGCCGCTAGAAAGCTATTACAATACTAAAGGGAGGGTGAGGGCGGCCTCGGTCTCAGGATGTTAACAAGCCTGGAAAGCAAGTCTCATGTAAGAGAGGTTGCAAAGTTTGCAAATGCAGGTTTGGAGACTGCCTGCAGTGGGCAGACAGCCTGCAGGGCAGAGGTGCCTTCTCCCATGCTTTCAAGCCATCAGATTTGATGTTTCATATCCACACTGCACAGCTGAGCCAGGATGCAGCTGAGCACCGTTGTGGATGTCCATCTCTCCTGCCTGGGGCAAAGACATTGGGAACATGAGTCCCTGGGCGCAGACCACGTGGAGATGCAGAGCCGGCATGGCCTGCCCAAATTGCTCTGAGAATAGCACCCCAGGCACCATCCTCCTTGCCACAGGCACCTGAGCTCAGCTCCTCTTAAGCAGCATTTCAAGGATGGAGCTGATCCAGTCAGGAGGAAGCAAAAATGAATTCATGTTCCATTTGGGCAGGCCCCCTTGGGAGCCGTGGAACTTCCAGCTCTGTGGAGCAAGGGGAAGCCTGGAGATGCTGAGTCCAGGACTGTGGCTTTCTGTAAACCCTCCGCAGAGGAGGCCTTGGCAACACCAGACTCAATAATGTCTTCAGCACCAAGTGGAAGGTGGTGCGGAAACCTGGGCCCAAGAGCAGCGACCCAAACCGCAGACACCTCCCAGTTTCTTGTGAGCTTCCTGGCTGTGGCAATCTGCCTGCTGACCACAGAATCTTCAGCACTAAAATGAGGGTGAGACCAGCTCAGGTTGAAGACCAGGCTCTCTGAGTGTTCCACGGAATAAAGTTTGGGACATGCTGAATACTGTCTTACCCTTCCGGAGATATAAGAGGTCTGAGGCTGGCAGTAAAGGACACGGTCAACCTTTGCTCACTTTGGAGTTTCCCCGGTATTTGACGGATTGGGTCGGAGCGGGAACTCAGAGCTTCAGTTCCCAATCCCATCTAAAAACAACTTCCCACTTCCAGGTGCCATGGCATCTGAAAGCCTACCTTCACACGCTAATAATGTGTCTGGGTTTCCCAGTCTCCCAGTTAAAACATAAATACTTCAGAGAGAGGACCATTGAGCCATCTCAGTGGACATGTTCACCAGGACTTCTCCAACAATTGGCTGGGCACAAGCTAGGCTCGGGGTGAAGGGTAGGACAGGATGCCAGGGGAAGGAAAATGTGTTGAGAAAGGGAAGGAGACAATAAATGCCTAAATTTGTTATTTTATAACTCAGAGTGGTTTTAAGGAGGCAGATTTCACATAAAATCATTTGTAGCCGCAGCTAAGCAAGAAGACCACAAGGAGAGGATTTTACACTCAGGGTGGGATTTTTCAGAGAGGAAAAATCCCAAGCAAACCCGGAGAATGGGGTGACCTGCCCCAGATCCCACAGAGAGTAAGCAGCAGGTCAGAGCGGGACCCCAGTCTCCCAGACCAGGGTCCTCTCAGCAGCGCCAAGCTAATTGGCATCTCAGGCTGCCCTCCCTGCAAGCACAGTGCGTGGCTCCCCAGCCCCATGTCGGCTCTGTACCCGAGAATGATTTCTCTTGACAGAAAATAGAGGCAAAAGGGCAAGGGAATATTTCCAAATGGTTGATCTGACAGCTGCAAATTTCATTTTGTGTTGCGTATTGACCTGTAATTGTTTCCCAAGTAGTCTGGGACTGAGAGATCAATAAATCCCACAGATACTTAATATCCCCTCTGGCCTCTTCGGCTTTAGTTAGAAAATAGTCAAATTCCTGGCTGTCTGCAAATATTAGCAGGTTTTTCATTTTCTGCAAACCTGATGAACTGTAATTCAACCAAAGGCCTGGTAGGAGCCTGAGAAATTCCTGGCACGCTGGAGGGCCAGAGCTGGAAAGGAATTCACAACGTTGCTGGCCCAACCGCTTCTTGTCCAGGAGAGATGAGATGACATCTTCCAGGCCTACAGTGGCCACTAAGGGAGTGGAAGCTCCAACTTCATCTTCCCGGTGATCTTTCTGCTCCACCAAGCGGCCTCCATTAGGTTATTAATATAACAAGGGAGTTGTGGTCATTGGCTAACCTTTCCTCAGAGATCTTTTTAAAGGAAGGCTTGGATGTAGTTGAGAAAACCGTGGGTTTGTCATTATAAAAGCAATCTCCCTTATTCTCCTTCCTCTGTTCCCTGTGAGCTGCTTGGTCTCGAGCATGGCACTTTCTCTTCTTGCTAAGCCTGTTTTTTCAGATACATACTGGGAATAATTATTATCCCTGTCTAAAAGCATTATCCTGAGGATTAAATGAGTTGATGAGTGACAATCCTCACCCAGAGCTTCGCAAAATTAGTGGGAACCTCCATGAACCTGAGTGAGGCACAGGAGTATTCAACTGAGACCACCTCTGCCCAGATTTTATACACCTCAGATCTGAGGAAGGAATAGGCTGCCCTGTGGGGCGGGGAGGTGGTAGTGGGCGGCAAATGGTGGGGGAATAAACTTGAATTGACAACCAAGGCCCAAAAGGACCACCCTGCTCAGAGTATGCCAGATGTGTTCAGATTTCCCCACTGGATTGCAGGTGGCCTGGTGGCAAAGAGAGAGTCCTCTTCACTATGCAAGTTCCAGGCAGGTGCTCAGTAAACACTTCCTGAATGCACACAAGACAGCGTCTGGTGGCATGGCAAGGATGGCATTTGGTCCACTGGATGCTGTTAAGAAGGACATTGTATGGGCAATCATCCTATCACACACACACACACACACACACACACACACACATGCACTCACAATTGGCCAAGAAACCAACATCAGCATTGGCTTCATGGTCTTCATCCACCAAATCTGAGGAATAAATTTTCAGACATGCTTATAGCCCTGTAATACCAGGGCTGAAACCCACCAAGGGCCCTTTCTTTCTCTGATCCTACCTTGCACCTTATGCAGTGAATTTCAGCAGAGAGAACTTCCATCTAGGATCTGTAGAGTACAGTTTGGTCTCTGCATGACACAAACTGGCTGTGTGATTCAGAGAAACTCACTCCTCCTTTCTGGGCTTCAGTTTTGCCACCTGTGAAATGGAGAGACGGAGCTACCTGGGCTTGCCTATCTCACAAGGTCTCTGTGAGGCAAGCAGCAGCTCCAGCCCGCTAGAAATGGAAATGGACAGCAGATCACTCAATCTAATCTAATGACTTTCAAGCATTTATTTAGCAGATGAATCTTTAATTTCTTTTTTTTTTTTGCTTAGAACCCCGACTTATAAGATATATCGAAAGAACTGAGCTGTTCAGACTGGGTTGGAGATGGGGGTCATCAATAACAGCTACCTCATTTTAAAGGCAAGGGAACTGAGGCTCAGAGAGGGCCCCTGTTCAAGGTCACATGCTCCCCTTAGAATCACAAATCCTTGGAAGACTCAAGGACCCCAGGATGTGAACATAGAGGCCAAGGCACCCCTACTTTCATAGTGGGGACTCTGAGGGCCCATCCACCACCTGAGGCCCCCAGTGCTGCCTGTGGCTACCAGGCAACCAGCTCTGCGTGGCCCAGCCTCCCCATCAGCACCTCGCAGCTGTCCTCCCAGCCAAAACTGCTTTAGAAAAGGCTGCCCAGCTGGCAAGTAGGAACAAAGGGATTAGGCCCCGTTTGACAGACTGTGTCCCTCCTATTTGCATGTCATTAAGCTGCAGACCAGTTAGCAGAGGGGGTCACATAGCTTCAGAGTCCCTGCCAAGCTGGGGCACGGAGGCACTGAGGCTTCATTTGCATTTTGGACACCTGCCCTGAACTACAGGAGCCAATTTGAAGAAGAGGGATTTCTTGAGGAGATGATTAGGGTGCAGGCGTGGACTGGGGAGGTGTCCTCGTCTCAGTGGTGACCCCAGATTTTTTCTGTCTCCACTCAAAACTGACACAAACTGAAGCAGGCTCGTTTTGAGGGACAGAAAGGGCTTCATTGCTCTGAGAGTTAAACCAGGCACTATGTAACAGCTTGGGAGAGGACAAGTGAATTCTGAGAACCAGGGCTTCTCTCCCCAACCAGCATCCCCACACACCACACACACACACCACACACACACACACACACACACGCACCAGCCTAACCAAAAGGAAAAAAAGGAAGAAAGGAACACAGGCCACATTTTCTCTGCACTCCCCTTCTAAGGCCTCCTGGGGTGCCCCTGATTGACAGGACGCTAAATGCAAGAGGTTTCCTGTGATAGAGAAAGAGATTTTCTTGAAGCATTCAACTCCTGACCTTTAAGAGCTCGGGGAGCAAAATGATTTTCAGTCACTTGGGCCTGAGTGAAAGGTATGTGAATTGATCGACTGCAGGGCTCAGGCCTCCCGAGGTCTTGATGTTATGTCATTAAAATCTTACAATCGAGTTATCCTAATGTATCCCAGCAGCCCCCGATTAGTAAATAGACTCAAAGTTACATGGTCTAAAATACCTTCTCCAAGGGCCTGGAAGACCAGTCATGTGGATGGGGCCTGGGGCCAAATCCGGCCTCTGCTATTTGAAGTTTTCTTTTTTGACATTAGACTATGGTAACTATTGCTGTTGCTGTCTCTCACATTTCTTCCTCTAGCTCTTTTAGTCTTATGAAGGTGCCTACCCCTCTGGCCACAGGTGTCTAGGTAGGTTGGACTGGCTAATATCCTCTGGCAACAGTGATTGGTCTGGGGATACAACTGACCCATGCCCGGCCAATCAGAATCTTCCCTAGGATTATTCTCTTTACTGGGGATCCTGAGCTGGGAGAGTGTGAGCAGGGATTGATGGTGAACATTTTCCCTGCCATGTGTGGTCTTGTCTGCAGAAGGTAGGCAAGCCAGCAAGCAAAAGTGAGAAAGGGGTGGAGTGAGAGAGGCCTGACTCATGAAACCCCATCAATGGGGTTTGAGATACCGTCATATCTTGCCTAGTTCCGTGAGCCTTAAAACTCCTCTTTTGCTTAGGTTAGCCAAGGTTCATTTCTGTTGCTTGCAACCAAATCTTGCCATGTGGGTAGGAGCTGATATTCCCAAGGTTCCATCCTTTGGGGCTTGAGGAAAATGAAATGGACAGGGAATGATACAAAATGTGGTTGTGCAGGTCAAAGGTGTAGACCACAGCAGCCCCTCAGGGACAGCCCACTAAAACGTCAGCTCCACGAAGAGAGAGACCTCTGTCTCTTTCCCAGTTTCTAAAACAATGCCCCGCACATACCCCCTCCCACCACCTCCCTCCTGGGCTGCGCTGTCTTGCCTGCCACATGAGATCGCTTCTTCTCCCGGAGCCTCTGCTCAGAGCCTCCCCTGTCTCCTAACTTGCATCCTCTGCCTTTTCCACTTTCTGCTCCCTCTTACTTTCAACCATGACCTGCTCTCCTTCATAGCTCCCACTGTTAACTGCTTTGTTCTCTTTGTATTTCTTGATGTCACTTTCAAGTGAAGTGCCAGAAGTCAGAGAGAGGCAGAATCCGATTGGCCTGGCTTGTCATTCCCATGGGAGGCCATCTCCCAGGTCAGGCCAGTATCTTTGAGTCGAGTACCAGTGCCTGAGCAGATCAGCTGCGGCTATGGGACAGGGATTCAAATGGTGCAAACCATGACCACTTAGGCAGTTGAGGTCACAAGCCAGCCAGTTCTCACTATCAGGGGCCACAGTATCTCCAGCATAGAATCCCTTGCTTAGACTAGCTTGAGGGAACCCAGGGACTATTTACACTCCCCTCTTCCATATTCCAGAAACTTCATCTGAGGCATAAGGTTTTTATTTGGCAGTGGGAACCCCTCCCCCCATTCCAGGGAGCTTCCTCACAGGTGCCTCTCTGGTGTGTTTCTTGCTTGAATTGCAAATTGAATGCTGCATAAACCCTACATAACTCAGTGCCCCATGTTGGCAGTATCTTATTTTTCAATTTCTTTTTTTTTAATTGAATGAACATATTTTATGCAAGCCGTTCTACCTTGGTGAAGGCTGTTCCCCTGTGATTCATCAGAGTAATAACTAGAAACATCATTATTTGGCTCCATCCTCCTGCTGAGAACATCACATAACTGAGAAATGTTCATGCATCTCACAGAGTTTCGGGGGAGAGTAAAAAGGGGAAGCGGCGAGAGGAGGAGGAGAGGGAGGAAGAAACAAACAAATGATTATGAACACACATGCAAGCTGGCAGCCAGAGACATGGCTAGACAGTGAGAGGAAAACACAGGCCCATGTATGGTTGTTGATCTCACACAATACAGGTATGCACACACACACATGGAGGCACAGAAGGAACCACACATACGTCTCTACCCAGGTATCCCAACATTTGAAAAAATTAAAAGAAAAAAACCCATAAACTCTGCGAAAAGTGATGCTAGAAAGCTGGTCCAGTTGCCTCACTTAACATGTAAGAAAAAGGAAGCACAGAAATGTAGCTATATCCCTGTGTGCCCCATTTGCAGATATCAGTGTTCCTGGGTTTCTGCCTAGAAATACATAATTCAACCAGTCTAAGATGCAAACCATCTTAGATATAATCATTATTTATATTTACTGAGTTCTTGTCTCTGGGTTAAAGATTTTCAGATATCCTTATCACTTTGATCTAAGATGTGGCCAGAGTATTCCTGCTATTGCTGTTTTTGTTTGTTTCTTTGGTTTGGTTTTTTAATGACTTTTGTTGAGTTGGCTGAGCATCCGGGAATATTTTCAAAATGCTCTCCTCAGGACACAGAAGCCCCTCAGTTAATGTCTTACAAACTCTAGCAAGCTCTCAGGAGCTGTATGAATGAACACTTTTAAGGTTAGACAAATCAAATGTTCAAAGCAGGTTTCTGGAAACCTTCCCATTGCTTCTCCAGGTTCATTAGCACTTCCTTAGCACAGCTCTCCTCGCTGCTTGCCTGCATGATTGCCTTGTCCACTGCCCATTTCCAGCTTCTCCCTCTCCAGTCTGCTCTTCCTGTCATTACCAGATAAATTCTTCTAAAACATGACTCTCACCTTACCCTTCTGAGAGTCATCAGGATCCCGAGCTGCAGGTCTACTTCTGCATTGGTTCGTCATCTTCTGGCTGCAAGTGAAAACACCCAACTCAAACAAGCTTGCAAAATGGCAGGAAAGAATGGGGTGTTTGAAGATTCACACAACTGAATCTGCAAGCAGTAAAGGCTGGATTCTGAGGTCAGCTGAGACTATCAAAAACACCTCTTTTCCTTGATCTCTCAACTCTGATTTTCTTCATGGCAAGTTTTTCTATCCTTTTACTTTCAACGTTTCGGTGTTCTTATGATTTACCTAATGTCTTATAAACAACATAGAGCTGGAGTTTTTAAAAATGCACTTTGATATTTCTGCATTTTAACCAGAGATTTAAATCCATTGAAATATATTGTGCTCACTAATCTATTTGTATTTACTTAGTAGCATTTTGTTTTTGTATTCTTTTTACTCTGTTTTTTCTATGCTTTTTATCCTTCTTTATATGGCATAGAGTGTTTTCTCGTTAGCCTTTCTTTTTTTCTCTTTGTTACTGGCTTATAGTTCATACATTTTACTGATTTGTATCTTATGCATTTTTCTTGGTTTTCCTTAATTTTTTTAACATGCATACTTGACTTTATTATGTCTGAAGTTAATAAAAATCTGTATCATCAAAGAATATAAGACTTGATAATACTTTAGCCACTATGAGTCTCTTCACATCTTATATATCTTATCCAAATCCAAATAGTTTTATACCCCAAAATTATTTAATGTTACTATAGTTTTATGCAGGAAATACTTGATTGGATTCATCCCATGTTTATTATTTTTTCTGCTTCCCATTTCTTCTTGCACCTCAGTCCTTGCCTCTAGGTAGAATTTTCTTCTTCCTAAAATCATCCTGCAACAGAGCTTTCAGAAAGGATCTGTTAATAGAAAACTCTGTTAAACTTTGTTTGGAATGCCTTTCCTTTTCCCTTTTTCTGACTCTTAATTGGAATTCTAATGTGACAGTTTGTTTTTTATTTTTTCCTTATTAATTTTTTGAAGACATTATTCCATTTTCTCCTTGCTTCTATAGTTGCTATTGAAAGCTGCTATTGCTCTTATAGTTGCCAGTCATTTACTTATAATAATCTGTCCTTTTTCTGTTATCTTTCTTAAGATCTCCTTGTCTTTGGTGTTCTGCGGTTTTAGTACAATGTATGATGTTCTAGGGGTGGACTTAATTTTCTTTATACTGACTGGGGCTACCTGTGTTTCCTGAATCTGAGGATTAATGCCTTTCAATAATTCCAAAACATACTTATTGATTGTACTGTTTAATATTGCCTCTCTCTCTCTCGTTTTTTCTATTCTCCTTCTGTAGCTCCCATTAAATGTGTGTGGGACCTTCTTATCCTGTCCTCCACATCTCCAAACTACTCTTTCATATTTCTATGTATTTAACTGTCTGTATGCTAATTATTTTCCTCAGATATATTTTCAAGTTCATTAATCCTGTCTCCAATTGTGTCTAATCTGCTTTTTAATTAATCTGTATTTTAAAAAATCAATGAGTACATGTTTTTCATTTCTAGTAATTCTATTGGGTTCTTTTTGCAACATGAAAGTTATTTTCTCATGTTATCATGTTCTTTCTGAGGTAATTGATTCCCCTTTTATGCATTTATTCATTTCAAGCATACTTATTTGTATAGACTAATAGTTCTGCTACCTGGAGTTCTTGTGGGTGGAAGGTGTTAGGGTATAATACTGCTCTTTGCTGGGTCTCTTGACTGTCACTCAAGGTGGATCCATCTCTTGTGTGTTTTTTATGTAGGATTATGAGGTTACTTTCAATGGAACCTTATTTGTGGAGAATCATTTGGGTTGATGGCATGTTGCCAAAGAGTCTGAATTTGCTTTTGCCCAGTTCCCGAGGGCCATCTCTATCTATCCTACCATCATTTTAATATTAGTTTATAGGTTCAGTGATTCCAAGATCATACAGGTAATACCACGGCATAGCCCAACGCCTCACAACACATAGACTTGCCTACATAAACTATCGAGGGACACTCTTTCATTCTCAGAGCTCAGGCCAAGACATACAGCTTTTCTGTATGGCTCCCTGTGTATGATGTTTTCCTCCTGCTGAAGCACAATGCTTGAAGGATCCTACCTTCATGCACAGTCCTCATGTTAAACTTAGCACAGGCTCAGGGCCTTGTCTTTGGCTGCCATGTGCAGATTCAATCTCAAGTCCTGAGGCTACCCACACCATCTCAAGGCAGTTACAGCCTCAACTTACATGCCAGACACTCTGATTTTTGTTCTATCTTTTATTGGACCCCTTGTGATTCCCCATATTTTTTGCAAGCTCAGTTAGGCATTACATATATTTATTTTAATTGATATGTAATTTTAAAATAATTTTCTGAGGGAGTGAGTTCAGGTTATTTAGCTAAACGTTGCCAGGAACAGAAGTCCCGGCTCTCCTCCTCATTGACTTTATTCCCAGGGCAACTTTCTCTAAGTGGTGATAACAATGGCCCCTAGCCATTCTAGGCTTATATGAGCCTTAGAGGCAGAGAGACCAGAAGGAGAGAGTCATTCCTAAAATAAAATATTTCTCATTTCTGAAACTGGGATAACTGTCGTTGGCCTGATTTGGGTCACATGCTCACCTACAGTCAATCATAATGACTCGGTCACTCTTCAAGGGAGTGATTAGCATAAGACCACCCAAGCTAAGGGATGCCAATATCAGAAAAGGGGAAAATAGGTGGTTGGCAAGAAAAAACGACAGGTGTCAACCACAGCCCCTTTAAAGTGTGCAGTGTTATCTCATGTAATCCTTACCCTGTGAAGTCAGTGTTATAATCATCTTGCCAGTTCCCACAGCTGCTGAGCAGCAACACTAGCACTGGAATGCTGGTCTCCTGACTAAGACTTCGGGCATTTTTAATCAAGGCTAAGCCTCTTGTTCTAGCCCTTAAGGCCATTTATTTCTGAGTCCTTTCTCTGTCCAATCTTATCTCTCGCTACCTCTCTACTTGCTAGACTCTGTTCAGTTTCACCCTGTGCTTCACTCCGCTGCTCCTGTACCTGTGATGCCTCCCACAGTTTTTCAACCAAACCAGTAAGAGGTTAGACCTGGAAGGAGACCCATGGGTTTCCCTTCCAATGCCAACTCCAATCAGTGGGTAGCATCTACTTGAGACACTATGTTAAATTAAGGTTGTATCCAGGCTTTGCGGGTGTCTTAGGACTGGTTCTTGGAGGCAGAGCCTGAGACAGGTATTCCTGTGCACATTATTTATCCAGGAAGTGCCCTCCAGAGAAACCTGTAAGAAAGTGAGAGATGCAGAAGAAGATACTAAACAAAGACATCATTTCAGCTGAAGCCTGGCCTCAACCTGATCCCATGGGACGTTCTGGAGTGTGAATAGCATGGCAGGATTGTCCAACAGTGAAGCAAGGCTTTTGTATCTCTGTATCAGTCAGTCATTGGCCATGGGTTGACCCTGAGGGAAGGTGGGAGGTGAGCATAACCTCCCAGATACCTCCTGTAAGAGAGACTCATGTTCCTGCTGAGGGATATGCCACAGGGAGGAATGCAACTATGAATCATTAGCATCTCACAGTCACAACAGCTGAGATTTGGAAGAACTGGCCAGGCAAAGAGGATCTGGGTAGGACACCAATGGCATCTGTGACAGTGGGAAAGAGTGTTGTAATTGATTAATAACAATAACAACAGTTATGAAGGCTGTCCTTTGTCCAACACTTCACGTGTTCTTTCATTTAATCCTGATAATAACCATATAGCTAAGAACCATTATTTCCCAAGATTACAGGTAAGGAAACTGAGGGAGGCCCAGAGTCTCATTACTCAAGGTTACACGGTAAGCAGGATTCACATGTACCCCAGAGCCTGGATGTAGCACCACCTCATGATGCCTGGTATGAGCATGAGAGACAGGAGAGGCCACACTGGTGGAAGGAACTTACCATCTTGAGGGCGTTGAAAAAACCTGCCTTGTTTGGGAGTTCTTACCATCTAGAAGCCTCTGGCCCTTACGTGTGTGCTTTGTGGCTTACCTGCTCATACTGGCCAGGCCACATCTAGAGGATGGTGTCCACTTCCAGAAGCAGACTTCCATGCAAAAGGGAAACTGACCACATGGAGAGCATTTGGGCTTGAGCAACCAGCAGGGTGGTAAGATATTTGGAAATCATAACCTAGGAAGAATGGGCAAATCGACCAGGGATGTCGAACTTAGAAGGGCAATCTAAGAGGAGTTACGTGTAGCCCTATCTCAAAGCAGAAAAGGACTGTTTAGTTCACAAAGTCAAACAGATGGGAACAGGGAGTCATAAAAGAGGGATGACTTGTGCCAGGCCTAGTACCCAGTGCCTTTAACCGACAGCCTCTGGTTGAGTAGTGTGCTGGTAAATGTTTAGCAATCAGCTCTCTGGGCATAGAAAGCCCTGGTTTGTAGCATTTGCCAGTTGCTGTTATGTACGTACTCCCACTGTGGCCAATTTCAAGCTCCCCATGTGGATTAGTCCATTTTCACTCTGTTGATAAAGACATACCCAAGACTGGGCAATTTACAAAATAAAGAAGTTTAGTGAATTCACAGTTCCACACGGCTGGGGAGGCCTCATAGTGGAAGGCAAGGAGGATCGAGTCACATCTTATGTGGATGGCAGCTGGCAAAGAGCCTGTGCAGAGAAACTCCAGCAGATCTCGTGAGACCCATTCACTACCACGAGAATAGCATGAGAAAGACCTGCCCCCGTGATTCAGTCATCTGCCACTGGGTCCTTCCCACAACACATGGGAATTATGAGAGCTACAAGATGAGATTTGTGTGGGGACACAGAGCTAAACCATATCATTCTGCCCCTGGCCTCTCCCAAGTCTCCCGTTCTCACATTTCAAAACCAATCATGCCTTCCCAACAGCCCCCCAAAGTCTCAACTCATTTCAGCATTAACTCAAAAGTTCACAGTCCAAAGTCTCATCTGAGGCAAGGCAAGTCCCTTCTATCTATGAGCCTGTAAAATCAAAAGCAAGTTAGTTACTTCCTAGATACAAGGGGGATACAGGCATTGAGTAAATACAGCCAATCCAAATGGGAGAAATTGGCCAAAACAAAGGAGCTATAGGGTCCATGCAAGTCTGAAATCCAGCAGGGCAGTCAAACCTTAAGGTTCCAAAATGATCTTCTTTCACTCCATGTCTCACATCCAGGTCATGCTGATGCAAAAGATGGGTTCCTATGTCTTGGGCACCTCTGCCCCTGTGGCTTTGCAGGGCATAGTCTCCCTCCCAACTGCATTCAAGGGTTGGTGTTGAGTGTCTGTGGCTTTTCCAGGTGCACAGTGCAAGCTGTTGGTGAATCTACCATGCTAGGATCTAGAGGACAATGGCCCTCTTCTCACAACTCCACTAGGCAATGCCCCAGTAGAGACTCTATATGGGGGCTCTGACCCCACATTTCCCTTCCACATTGCCTGAGCAGAGGTTCTCAATGAGGGCCCTGCTTCTGCAGCAAACTTTTGCTTAGGCATCTAAGCATTTTCATACATCCTCTGAAATCTAGGCAGAGGTTCCCAAACCTCAATTCTTGACTTCTGTGCACCTGCAGGCTCAACACCATGTGGAAGCTGCCAAGACTTGGGGCTTCCACCCTCTGAAGCAACAGCCCAAGCTGTACCTTGAACCCTTTTAGTCATGGCTGGAGTGGCAGAGACACAGTGCACCAAGTCCCTAAACTGCACACAGCAGAGGTACCCTGGGCAGAGACCACAAAACCATTTTTTCTTCCTAAACCTCTGGGCCTATGATGGGAGGGGCTTCTAGAAAGGTCTCTGACATGCCCTGGAGACATGTTCCCCATTGTCTTGGGGATTAACATTTGGTTTCTCATTACTTGTGCAAATTTCTGCAACAAGCTTGAATACCTCCTCAGAACATGGAATTTTCTTTTCTAGCACATTGTCAGGCTGCAAATTTTCCAACTTTTATGCTCTGCTTTCCTTATAAAACTGAATGCCTTTAGTGGCACCCAAGTTACCTCTTGAATGCTTTGCTGCTTGGAAACTTCTTCTGCCAGATGTCTTGAAGCAACTCTCTCAAGTTCAAAGTTCTACAAATCTCTAGGGTGGGGCAAAATGCCACCAATCTCTTTGCTAAAACATAACAAGAGTCACCTTTGTTCCGGTTCCCAAAAAGTTTCTCATCTCCATCTAAGACCACCTCAGCCTGGATTTCATCATCCATATCACTATCAGCATTTTTGTCAAAGCCATTCTACGAGTCTCTAGGAAGTTCCAAACTTTTCCACATTTTACTTTCTTCTTCTGAGCCCTCCAAACTGTTCCAGCCTCTGCCTGTTACCCAGTTCCAAAGCCACTTCCACATTTTTGGGTATCTTTTCAGCAACACACCACTCTAACGGTACCAATTTACTGTATTAGTCTGTTTTCACCCTACTGATAAAGACATACCTGAGACTGGGCAATTTACAAAAGAAAGAGGTTTAATTGGACTCATAGTTCCACGTGGCTGGAGAGGCCTCACAATCATGGCAGAAGGCAAGGAGGAGCAAGTCACATCTTACATGGATTGCGACAGGCAGAGGGAGAGCTTGTGCAGAGGAGCTCTGGTTTTTAAAACCATCAGATCTCGTGAGACCCATTCACTATAATGAGAACAGTGAGGGAAAGACCTGCCCCTATGATTCAATCACATCCCACTGGGTCCTCCCACAACACGTGGGAGTTATGAGAGCTACAAGATGAGATTTGGGTCGGGACACAGACCAAACCATATCACCATGTGACATCACTGAATGCAGAGTTGGGAGGGACGTACACAATTGGCTATTGTGAATAGGCAGAAACCAGCTCCTGCACACCACTGATTCCTACTCCAGAGCTCATTCTGCAGGACTAGTGGTTTCCCAACACTAAACCCATAAGATTACCACCAAAAGAGCATTCTAGGGTTTCACAAGTTCAAAAAGCAGACCATTCTGAATCCCGTTCTCAGAGCACGGCTTGGTGTGTTTCCTTATTAAAGGTCCTCAAAGTCCTGCCATAAACAAACCTGTGTAACTTCAACTAGCTCAGCATTCCCCAAACCTGTTTGCCTGCCCGACCATTTCATCACATACCTTTTAGGACTAGTATCCTCCAGAACTAGTATTCAATGGAACACCCTTTGGAAAATGGCAAAGAGAATAATGTTTTCACATAAACAAAGGGCCATTGCTGAGAAAGAGGTTCAACTTGCTGTTCTATTTTGCCTCAGAGGGTGGAAATAGAACCAATGAGTTGAAATTAGAAGAAGACAGAATCAAATTGGTACAAGGAAGTCTTTTCTAGTAGTAGGAACCATCTATCATTAACACAAGGTTAGACATAGGAAAGAGGTTCTCATTGCAAGAGAGGGTGAATGTCTGTCTCTATGGCAAAGGACACTGAGAAGGGGCTCCTTGCAACAGGAAGGCAGCTAGGAAGGATTCCCTCCAATGACTCTGTGAAGTACTAGGATTCTAGTAACTTGAAGTGCATAGGCCCTGTCTGGGGCCTCAGAACAAGGCCTGTCAGATGGTCGCCTCTATGTGGAAATAGATATTCCAACTCTATTCATGTGCATGATATAATTTTAGAAGGGCGAGGATGTCGTCACTTCCCAAAATATACTTCTTGACGGTCTTGTTTCTGCATTAATTCACCATTAAAACTTTTCTTCTTTAGCTTAATACTTTATTCCGTGTTCAAATGCACATTCTCATGGGAAAGAGTGGTTCGATAGAAGCTACTGTTGGCCCATGATATCCCTGTGGCGTAGTGAGGTTCTCTGTCCCTCCCAGAAAGCAGGTCTTGTCTGGAGAGGGAGAGCTGGAGGGGAGGGGGTTGGGGCAGGGGTATTGGGTGTCTGGGGTGGGCGCTAGAGAGCAGGAAAGACTGCAAGCCAGGAGGGAGTGGGAGTGCCAAAGCCAGTCTTGGCTGCCTTTATGAATGTGTTTGGGGCTGGGCCTGTCCTAGAGATATCCCAAAACTATTTTAGGAGGCAGTAAATTTAGCTGGTGGCTGGTTTGCAAATCATCCAGATATGTTGGTATTTCTGATGAGACAATCTGTCTCGAGAGGAGACGTTTAAAGCCTTTACAACCAAAAGGGATGTGCCTTTTTGAACACGACCATGGAAAAAGCACAACCAGCGCCGCCTATTTTGTTGGCCAAACTTAGCAGTGGGTAAAATGTGCATGACCATGGTAGTTGCATTTGCACAGAACCTTTCAGGTGAAAACCTGCTTCTAGATTTATTATCTACAGAATTCTCAGAACAGCCTGAAAAAGGAAGTGGGCCGATACCTATCTTGTAGATGAGTAGACTGAGGTGCTTAGCTAAGGTTCCCTGGGGAAAAGATGGCAGAGCGTAGACTTCAGCCCAAGATTTTCAGATTTCAAACCACATTGTAAATAATTTTTTTAAAAATTAATTTGCATTTTAACAGAGTAATAGAAGTATTATTTAAACTGTCAGATAGCTGCACGAGGCTTTTAGTGAAAAGTATCAGTCTCCTGACCCATACCCTCCTCAAAAAATTGAGTGCCTCCTGATTTCCCAAAACCTAGAGGCACTCAATTTCTATTTTTAGCTATATCATCTTATATTTATGTTCATATTTATAAGTAAGATGTTTACACTTTTGGTTCCTGATTTAAAAAAAAAATGAAATGTAATCTGAAATCTTCTGTCTATAGAATACATGGACTGGATTTTTATACCCCATTCACACAGACACACCACACATACACACTCATACACACTCTCACAAACACTTCCCCCTTCTGCACATCACAATACAGTCGCATCACAGTTTTTATTTCTGATATGGTAATTTTAATATCCAGAATCTCTTTGATTGCTCCTTTTCTATACCATTCTGGTTTTATTGCACAGTGGGTATATCGTTGCTTATCTCTCTGAGATTTTACTTTTTTATTTGAAGTTCCATTTCCTCCCTACGGTCTTTGTCTTTCTCCTGAGTTCATTTTCCACTGGTTTGCATTGGGATCTCTCTTTCAAGTTAGAGATTGTCCTCAAATATCTGATAATCCTTGTCTTTATATTCATATTTACTCATAAGGTGCAAAAAGGTGTTTAGAAGCTCTTAGTGTCTGGCTGCGGGGTTTCACTATAGAATGTCTACAGGAAGTTCACTGGGGAGTAGGGAAGATGGGGTCTGGGTATGGAGTGAAGGATCTGGGATTGGGCAGAGGGAGGAGAGGAATTTCTATAGCTGGAATAGTCCTGCAGAATTGCCTTGCCCTACGGCAAGAAGGCTGGGCCTTTACATACCCTCAGTGATCAGTCACTGGAAATGGGCTCCTTCCAGAGGAGTGACTTTGGCAAGAGGATTCCCTTTAGTTAAGAGTGATTCCTGCAGAGAGACTTGAGTTGAGAGCCAGCCACAATCCCAACAAAATGAGTGCCTCGATCCTGAAGGGACGATGTGGGCAACGCACCGCAGCAACCACCCAGGGCACCCTAGTACAACTCCAGTAACCTTCCTTCGCATAACCTTTTATGATTCCGATTGGTCTCTTAGCTGGGGAAACACACAGGAGGAAGGTTAATGTGAAGAATAGTCCCCCATTCCTGCCTCCAACACTGAAGCTGGTCTCAAAGCTGTAATGATACCCCTCATTTTTTTTCTATTCTCTATTCTAGATGAGCATTGATGTTGGACCAGGTAAGTAACTTAGTGAAGTCATCTAGACCCTATATCCTGAGGGACCTGAACCCATGTCTCATGCCCTTCTCAAATTGTGGATGCTGCACGAGTCCATTATCAGTCAAAGTGGGCAATAGAGTATTAAGAGACTACCCAGTATATCACTTGAGTGACAACTGTATCCTTCCTTGCCTCAATTTTAGAAGAGTAGCCCTACCCTCTCCTGAGTCAACCATTCCTGCCAGGATGGTGACTCCCTTTTTTGCCTACTAGTCCCATAGCATGAAGAGCTCAAAGTGACCAGGCAGTATTCATAGATTAAAGTTTAATGGAATACCTGCTGGAAACAAGGACCTGAGACCCACTTGGCCTTAAGTCATATGAAAATCTTCCTTTTTGGTCACTAGGAGAGATGATAGACAGGTCCTCTGCTATGACCACTCGTTAGTTTTCAGAATCATCAATTCCACCTATTGGGGATACAGTCACTGCTCAGAAATAGATCATATATGTCTTTTGTCTTTGGTCACTTCTCTGTCCAAAGTAGATGGCCAAATGCATAGCCTAAAGTTCTGCCCACTAGGAGGATTTGCCCTCACAGCTAAATTTTAATTAAGCTATAGTGCAACAGGTGTTGTGCTTCTTTCTTAGTGATGAGAGATGCAAGATGCACTATCTAGTCCTTTACTTTGAAGGAAATGCCCCAGATCCCCGAAGCCCTAAAATCTGCTATGGCAATACTCTGAATCCTGGTAAGTTTTATCCCCCAACCTCTGGAGTACATGCATTAGCAAAGTTTCCAAAATTCTTGCTTACCCAGTCTGATTAACATCATGTCATCAAGAAGATGGCCCAAGGTAAGGTTCTGTGAACTCTCCAGAGGTCCGGGTCCCTTTAGATTCAACTGTGACAGAGGGTGGGCTGCTTTGGAGGAAAATCATAAATGCGTACTGTTATCCACCCGAAATGAATGTAAAATATTTCCAATTATCCTTCTTGATAGGACTAGAAAAAGAATTCACCAAATCAATGGCTATATATTAGTGCCTGAAGCAATATTAATCTGCTCTAACTAAAATTGCATTTGGCACAGTAGTTTCAATTGGAGTTATTACCTGTTTGAGTTTAAATATAGTCCACTAAGAACTGTCTGGTTTATGACGGGAGTTAAATCATTGAGTTAAAATGAGATATGATAGAGCAAGATGGTGGAATAGGAGGTTCTATTCCTCAAATCCCCACAAAAAAACACCAATTTTAACAACCACCCATGGGCCAGTATACCTTTGTGGGAGCCCAGGAGTTTAGCTGAGAGGTTCCAGCACTTTAGTGGAGCAAAATATCCAAGAATAGATTCGTTGAAGAAGATAAGAACAGTTTCACTTAATGAAACTTCACTTCTCCCCAGAGTGGCACAGCTCTGTGCCTAGAGAAACTCCCTCAGCCCATGATTTCTCCTATGGGGGAAAGTGAGAGCAAAGTGAGCACCCAGCTTCTTCAGCATTATGAAACCCTCAACAGTAGACCCACTTCTGTCTTGCCTCACCCAGAACACAGAAGAGACTGGCACAGTTGAACCATCTAGGGGCAACTAGGAGCAGGGAAAAAGGAAGGGAGCTTATGACCGCTGGTGCACAAATCTCAACAGCTGGCCTCAGATCCTACTGGCTGGTTTGTGAAGTCTATCAGGAACCTTGTCCATGAACCCCAAGTGGCACCTCACCTGCAGACACTCTAACTAGCTTATGTATGTTCCCATCACTCCACATCTCACCTCCCTCATGGCAGGCATCCTGCACTACCATACAAATGCCACAAACAAGGTTCTCCAGATGGCACGTGCCTCCATAGAAACCATACAGCTATCAGCAGCCAGATTGACTCTGCTGGACTGGGAGAAGGTGCACAACCTTAAACACTTCAGGATACTGCCCTAGGGAAAATAAACAGGAGGCTCTCACCACCTGGCCTGGCTTTGTGGAATCAAGAGAAGGCACACAATCCTAATATTTCTCCCAAAGGAGGGAACAAGAAGAGTGAAGTAAGCACTTCCATAGAGAAGGTTTAAGGGGTCCCCAGAATCTCTAGTCAGGCTGACTAGTGAAGGTTTTTCTCTCCCAAAGTTAGTCAGTAAAGAATGGAGGAGGTGATCGTTTTCTCAAATGCAAAGACAGAAACACAAGACTTCAAGAAACATTAAAACTCAAGAGAAAAGGACACCACTAAAAGAACAAAATAAAGCACCAATGGCTGACATGAAAGAAATGGAAATCTATGCATTTTCTGACAAAAAGTTCAAAATAGTTGTCTTAAAGAAGTTCAGTGATCTACAACAGAACACAGATACACAACTAAATGAAATCAGGAAAAAAATATATGAAGAAAATGGGAAGTTCAACAAGGAGATGGAAAGATTTAAAAAAAGAACCAAATCCTGGAGCTGAAGAATATGACTAACTGAAAATTCAATAAAGAGCTTCAACAGCAGACTCAATCAAACAGAAAAAAGAACCAGTGACCTTGAAGACAGAATACTTGAAATTATCCAGTCAGTGAAACAAACAAAGAAATAAAAAGAATGAAAAAGAGTGAAGAAAGCACGTAAGACTTATGGGACACCATCAAGCAAACCAATTGTGGGACTTCCAGAAGGAGTAGAGAAAGAGAAAAAGTCAGAAAGCTTATTTAAAGAAATAATGACAGAAAACCTCAAATCTGGACAGGAAAGTAAACATCCAGATCCATAGAGCCCAAAGAACTTCAAGTACATTGAACATGAAGAATTCTTCACCAAAAGACATTATAACCATGTTGTCAAAAGTCAATGACAGAGAGAATTTTGAAAGCAGCATCAGAAAAGCAATTCATCACATACCAGGGAATCTTTATAACATTATCAGTGGATTTCTCAACAGAAACCTCACAGGCCAGGAAAGAACAGGATGATATATTCAACATGCTGAGAGAAAGAGAGAAAAAAAAAAACTGCCAACAAAGAACACTATACCTGGCAAATATGTCCTTCAGAAATAAAAGCAAGGTAAAGACTTTCTCATAAAACAAAAGCCAAAGGAGTTTACCACTACTTCCTTACAAGAAATGCTAAAGAGAGTTCTCCCAATTGATACAAGTGTATGTTAATAAGCAACATAAAAACATATGAAAGTTTAAAACTTCCTTATAAAGGTAAGGATATGGTGTAACCCAGAATACTCTAACACTGTAATGGTGATATATAAATCACTTTTAACTCTAGTCTAAAAGTTAAAAGACAAAAGTATTAATAACTGTAGCTACAAGTATTTGTTAATGAATAAACAATATAAAAAATGTAAATTGTGACGTCAATAACACAAAATGTGTGTGTGGAGGGTTAAAGGGTAGAGTTTTTATGTAATCAAAATTAAGTTGCTATCAACTTCAAATACACTGTTGTAAATATGTTTTATGTAAGCCTCATGGTAATAACAAAGATAAATTTGTAGTAGATATACAAAATATTTAAAAAAGAATAGCACTACAAAAAATCATCAAATCACAAAGGAAGATGGAAGAAGTAAGGAAAAAGAGAACTACAAAACAGAAACATTTAACAAAATGGCAACAGTAAATATTTACCTAGCAATAATTACTAGGTAAATTGTAATGGATTAATTTATCCAATCCAATGAAATGTAATGGCTGAATGGTTTTTGTTAAAAAAAAAGCTCCAACTAGATGCTGCCCACAAGAGACTCACTTTAACTTTAAGGACACACATAAGCTGAAAATGAAGGGATGGGAAAAAATATTCCATGCAGATAGTAACCAAAAGAGAGCAGGGGTGGCTATATTTAGAAATAATGGATTTTAAGGCAAAAAACTGTCATGAGATACAAAGCATGTCATTATATAATGATAATATAGTCAATTCATCAAGAGTGTAAATCAATTATAATACATGTGCATCCAATGTTGGAGCACCTAAATATACCAAGCAAATATTAACAGAACTGAAGGGAAATATAAGTAGCAATACAATAATAATAGGAGACTTCAAACCCCACTTTCGACAATGATAGATTATCTAGACAGAAAATCAAGGACACGATGGACTTGAGCAGCAGTATACACCAAAGGAATCTAACAGACACATATAGACCATTTCATCTAACAGCAACAGAATACACATTCTTCTGAAGTGTACATGGAACATTCTCCAGGATAGATCATATCTTAGGCCACAAAATAAGTTTTAACAGATTTAAGAAGACTGAAAATCTATCAGATATCTTTCCTAACCACGAAGCTATGAAACTAGAAATCAATAACAGGAAGAAAATTGAGAAACTCACAAATATGTGGAAATTAGGCAATACCCCTTTGAATAACCAGTGGGTCATAGAAAAAAAATCAAAAGAAAAATAAAAATGATCTTAAGATAAATGAAAATTGAAACACAACATATCAAAACTTAGAATGCAGGAATTCTAAGAGAAAAGTTTATAAACTCTTACATTAAGAAAAAAAGAAAGATCTCAAGTAAATAACCTGACTTTATACTTCAAGAAACTAGAAAAAAAGAGAACAAACTAAGCCTACCGTTAGAAGAAAGAAAATAATAAAGGTTAGAGCAGAAATGAAATAGAGATTAGCAAAACAATAGAAAAGATCAAAAAAATTCAGAGTTTGTTTTTTGAAAAGATAAACAAAAATTAATAAACTAGGCTAAGATAAAAAGGAAAACACTCAAATAAATAAAATTATAAATGAAAGAGAAAATATTACAGCTGATACCACAGAAATACAAAGGATCATTAAGAGATTAGTATGAACAATTATGAACCAACAAACTGGTTAACCTAGAAATAATGGATGTATTCCTAGAAATACGCAGCCTACCAAGTCTGAACCATGAAGAAACAGAAGATCTGAACAAAACAGTAATGAGTAGGGGATTAAATCAGTAATCAAAAATCTCCCAGGACCAGGTGGCTTCACTGGTGAATTCTATTGAACATGTAAAAATGAATTACCACCAATTTTTCTCAAACTCTTCCAAAAAAATTGAAGGGGAGAAAGCACTTCTAAACTCATCTCATAAAGCCAACATTACCCTGATGCCAAAGCGAGGAAAGAATATTACAAGAAATGAAAATTATAGGCCAATATTTCTGATGAACATGTATGCAAAAATCCTCAACAGAATACTAGAAAACTGAATTCAACAGCATATTAAGAGGATCATACACCATGATTAAACAAGATTTATCTCTGGGATGCAAGAATGGTTCAACATATGCAAATCAATAAATGCAATACATCATATTAACAGAGTTAAGGATAAAAACCATATGATAATCTCAATAGTATCTCACAGGCTCTCCTCCCTGAAAAGTTCTCCCTTTTCTCTATTGTCCCTAGCCTTAGGCAGGTTACCAAAATTCCCACTTTCCAGCTCTACCCTGATCCAGCCTAGTCAGCCCCAAAATCATTGTTCTTCAAAGAGAAGTACAGTATCTCCTGGGTGTGTGTGCCATTGTTTCAGGGAGAAACAAAACCACAGGATACATATGGGGCATTATCTTGGGTGTCAATGCCTGCCCCATTGGAATAAATAGAGTTTTACATATATGTTCCACTCAACAAATAGACATTGTATCCTAGAGCTGCAGCAGTGGGACATAGATTCTTACATTCAAAGATGGAACTTGGGGCCGGGCCGCCGTCGCTTATACCTGTAATCCCAGCACTTTGGGAGGCCAAGGCGGATGGATCACCTGAGGTCAGGAGTTCGAGACCAGCCTGAAACCCCGAGACCAACATGGCGAAACCCCCGTCTCTACTAAAAATACAAAAATTAGCTGGGTGTGATGGCGGGCACCTGTAATCCCAGCTACTTGGGAGGTTGAAGCAGGAGAATTGCTTCAACCAAGAGGTTACACTGAGCCGAGGTCACACCACTGCACTCCAGCCTGGGCAACAAGAGCAAAACTCTGTCTCAAAAAAAAAAAAAGAAGAAGAAGAAGAAGAAGAAAACAAAGATGGAACTTTGAATACCTTTTCCCATGGTGAAGCAATTACACATGATAGGCAGGATCTAATCACTCATTGATTGAACAAGGATTCACTGCATGCCCTGTGTATGCCAAGCACTATGATAGACTAGAGCTAAATAGGAAACAAAGCTGTCGGGGCCCCTGTCCTCATGGCACTTCCATTCTAGTGGATATCAGTAGTGACTACTTTGGAAAGATAATTATCCACTTGGCTGCATAAATGCTCCTTTGAATGAGTAAAATAAAATAAAAACTAATTTTACAAAAAAGTGTCTCCTTATTGGCAGTCACATCATCTCTTGTAAAAGGAAGGAAAAGCTGAGAAATTCTAAAAGGCCATTAAGAGGCCAAAACCAAGAAATGTAACCCTGTAGACTAGAGATTCATAATGAGTTTAAGAAACATAACATTGGAACTCTTCAGGGAAATGGTTAAGTCAGAGCCAAAGGCATTGACACTGAATGAAGAGGAGCCTTAGCTAATGAGAAGGGAATAGAGAGTGGAAGAAGCCAGGGAAGGAAGGTGGCTAGAAATCCAGTGCTGGACTCAGAGAAGGGAGGCGGAGGCAGGAACTCATAGACAGCATTATTGGTATGCAAAGCACGGCGCCTCCTCCCAGGGGCTGGGGCAGCAGCAGCAGAGAGGGAGCCAGGAGTTCAGAGGGAAAGCAGGACCTACAGGATGGCCCCTGGGATCACACTTGGGACTTCTGACTTCTGGAGAAGCCTGCACCCCAGGTGGCCAGGGACAAGGCCAGCCTGATACTAGGGTGTTACTGGGTTCTGTGGCAAAGTTGGCAGAGTTACTTTCACTTTCTCCGTTCATGCCTTTGCTCCCTCCTCTGGGTCCACGTGGCTCTCCCTGACACTGGCATCTTGGTTCAGGTGCAAATTGTTGTGTTCCCTCTTTGGGGAGTAGGGGGCAGCTGAAGCTGAACACTAAGAGTAGGGAGCAAGGATTTGTTTCTAATGCTAGGTAGAGAGAAGCAGAGAAGACACTGGGCCTTGGGACAGGAACAAGATTGGGTGAACATCTTGCAGGATCTCGACTCACTCAGAACAAAGAGCTGCTGCTCACAGTAAGGCAGGCCCAAGACTTTGCCTCTTTGGGGTTCACAAGTAGTTATTAATAGTTCCAGGCTGGGCCACAGGACGGCTCAGCAAGACCCAGGACATCTTCCAACAATTCCAGCCATTGCCTAGTGCATGCCTGCTCTGTGCCCAGCCCAGTCCAGGCATGGAGAAATTCCAAGTGCTCACAAACTAGCCAGGGACAGACAATCGCCCTGCTGGGTGACAGTGGACCCCCTCTCCCGGCTGCTTGTGATGCACCACAGATGAAACCCCTCTGGGGGCCCCTTGGAGCCCCTCCAACCACCTCACAAACAGAGGGCCTCAGGGCTCTGAGCCAGGACCCCCAAACCCCCCATACCCCCACCACTCCAGCCCTCCCCGAAAGCAGGTGCTCTCCGTAGCGACAAGGACAGCGATGATTCGGGTGGGAGCACATGAGTTATGGTGTGCCAGTGCCTCACAAACAAGTTTGGTGCCCGCCTGTCTTCATGAATCACGGAGGAGCCTAATCCTTCATTAGAACATTCAGCAGTAATTGCTGGCGAAATGCCACTTGCCTTTTTCTCATTTTAACAAAACATTTATGCATGAAAGATTTAATGCCAGGTATCAAGCATATCATTGTAAATTTACCACTAATTAAGCCTAATTAAAATAATTAAATGGCTGTGGAGTCACCATGTGAATTAAAATCACTTCTCCTCCGTACTAAGCTGTTTCTCACTAGCCAGGCCCCTGGTTTGGAAGACAAATACATATCTCTCCTCTCGATTTTTCCCGTCGCCCTGCTCAGCTTCACGCGGGGTATTTGCATGGCCAAGGAGATTTGATAATTAAGATAATGCTGTGATTTGACGGTGCGGTTTTTCAATTTCGGGACCCCAGGAGATTTTCCTTTATCTCCGTGAAGTATAGACAATTTGACAAATCTGTTGCTCGGAGCAGTCGCTGGCGTTTGCATATTCATTACTCATTGGATTTTTAATCAAAGTAGCTGATGGACCCCTTGCACCACAAATAACTTGGTCATGAATAATTTATCCGTGCTCACTGGCTGGGCCGCGCAGCCTCCCGGCGCCCCGGGGCCTCTGATTGGCTCGCCAGGGCTGGCCTGCCCCGCGCAGCACATGGCCGCTCCAGATGTTTGGGTATCCATATGTGCACAGCTCATCAAAAACGGCAACGGCCCGCACCCGAGGGCCTCGGCCGTCCCCAGATAGGCCATCTGGAGTTGGAGGGAAAACAAACCTCGGCGAATTGTGGGATGCGTGGTTATCTTCAGTGGCGCCCGGAGGTGGCCACAGAGGGGTGCGCAGGGGGCACGGGAATGCGGCGGAAACCCAGCGTCGAGGCCCGCATCTGGGGCTGCAGGGAAGCTTGCTGTGCCCAAAGCTACAGGCAGGGCCCTCGTGAGGACCTTGTCTAGCCCTTTTCAGATCATGTGGGTGGCCAGCAGCTGCCTCTCCTGCTTCAAGGGCCCCTGTGGGTACAACCCCTACCCCTAGTCCCCACCCTTCCCCACCGGGAAGGTGTACACACCTTCCCGCTAGGCCCTCTCCTGCCTAGGCACCCAGCCCGATGTGCTGCTCCCCAGCTCTCTGACTTCACACACGCTGCCCCTTTACATGCCATGTCCCTCCCCCTCTGCGCTACCCCAGCAGAGCTGATTTAGAATTGTCCTGGGGAGGCCTGGCCCCTAATCATATCAAACCCATTCAATTTACCCACATGCCACATTAAATATATTTTATATATAAGTGTGGAGGAGTTGAGTGGAGATGCAGTTGACTGGTTGACGTAATAGCACGTTTTGTAGGCATTTAATGGACCATTTACTCATTTTGATTTTGCACTTGTCTTTTCCAGTGGCGCTGGGCTTCCCAGTTCTCAGGTGTTTCTGCAGGCTCCTGACAAGGCCATCTGCCTGGCATTGGCCTCCATGCCATGTGGTCCCAAGGCCATGGTCTGTACGTTAGCCTTTGCCAGTTCTGTAAGGCCCAGCCTGTGTTACCTCAGTCGGGGAGCCTTCCTCTGTGACCCCCATGGCCTAAAGCTGAGGGGTTTCCCTCCCTGGTGTTTCTGGAATACCCCCATCTCCATTCCATTCCATCACCCATGTGGTGATTGCTAGTTGGCATGATTTCCTCTCCACTAGAGAGTGAGTTTGTGAAGGCAGGATAGTGATGTGCTCATCTCTGTCCCTCCCACCCCGCTCAGCGCCTGGCACATAGCATGTGCACAATAAATGTTTGATGAATAAATGAACTTTGGACTTCATGTTTCAAAGAACAGGAACAATGACCCTGAAAAGAAAATTAAGGCAGAGCAGCAATCTGAAAGGGTGTGTGGGAGGCAGGCAAGGACAATCCTTCTGGCCTGGCACCAGAGCTTTTTTGCAAGGTGAGGAGGAGGGCACTTCCTCTGTCCCTCCTGCTCTTCCCCTGGCTCACTTCTCAGCTGACAGCCTCTTGGGTGATGATGGAGGGAGGGTCCCCTGGGCCCCAGATCTGCTGCATCACACAGGGTGTTCTCCCCTACCATGAGGACTCTGAGATCAAAGGAACAGACCCTGCCCAGGAGACTGATCTGACAAAGGTGGACCTCAGTCACACACACCCCTCTTAAAGTTGGGGTGTTGGTAATCACGTGCCTCTTGTACTGCAGCAGGTGAGATGTCCTCGCTGTAATTACTTCCCCCACAATCTAGCTCTGCACCACCCAGCGTGCTGGTGGGGAGCTGGGAGAAGACTGCAGACTAATTATCAGGCAGGCAGGAAAACCAGCAGGCTGTGCTCTCCCTGTGACAATTAAAGTGAAAATATTTCATGATATTTTTGCTATTTTTTTAAGATGGGAGGAAAGGTGTGATTGTACTGTATGTGTGTGCGTGCGTGCGTGTGTGTGTGTGTGTGTTGTGGGAAAGGAGGGAGGGAAGAAACAGAAACAGCCTGAGTCATAAGCAGATGCTTCCTGGAGCCTGTCAAGGATGGTAATGACCCCCTCCTGCCCCAAGTGGCTGCTGTCTGGGCCCACCTGAGAGGAGGATGCTGACAGCACACACATGCCCGCCTCATTTGCAGGCTGGAATTCCACACTGAAGTCCACTTGAGTTTCATGTCATTGGAGAGAGCTGAGGTGGCACAAGTCCTGGGGTGGGTGGACCCACTGCAGACAGGGCGGGCCACCCTTGGGCAGGCCTGGGATCCTGGAGACCTCAAAGACCCTCAGCCGGAGACACCAGCCAGAGTTTCAGAGGGAGACAGACAGAAAGAGAGGCACAGCAGAGGTGGGGTCAAGGGGAGAGAGTGACATTTAGAACAGCAAAGTGTGGCCGGGCGCGGTGGCTCAAGCCTGTAATCCCAGCACTTTGGGAGGCCGAGACGGGCGGATCACGAGGTCAGGAGATCGAGACCATCCTGGCTAACACTGTGAAAACCCCGTCTCTACTAAAAAATACAAAAAACTAGCCGGGCGAGGTGGCGGGCGCCTGTAGTCCCAGCTACTCAGAGGCTGAGGCAGGAGAATGGCGTGAACCCAGGAGGCGGAGCTTGCAGTGAGCTGAGATCTGGCCACTGCACTCCAGCCTGGGCGACAGAGCGAGACTCCGTCTCAAAAAAAAAAAAAAAAAAAAAAAAGAACAGCAAAGTGTATTCCCTCGGAGGGCCAGGAGACACCAGGGGGCTTAAAGGGATCACATGCTCACTCCTGAACCTTTCTCATGCCATGCTTGCCTCCTCTAGGAGCCCACACACCAAACAATGCATATTAGACCAGATGTCAATCCCCTTCAGGGACCCAGACTGTGGCTTGACCAAGGGCCTTTCCTGATCAAATGTTAAGAGGGCCAAGGGAAGGAGGCTGGAGAACTCCTGTCCCAGATTCTATTAGTGTCCAGACTGGGGTGAAATCAGGATGTTTGCGGCTGGCAGCCAGACTCCCTCTCTGGAATTTGCATGAAGGCACATTGTAGACTCTGCCTGGTGAGGCCAAAAGAAAGATATGAAGACCCAGAGAAAGGAGCAGTCACATTGTTGGTGGAGCTTGGAGCAAAAATGTGCCAGTTCTGCGAGCACGGAGACAAAATTAGCTAGTCCCTGGAGACAGTGGGGCTGCTGGAGATGGTTATTCCTGGGAGCCATGAGACCGCCATCCCCCTCACCACTGTGATCCACACGGGCATCCTTAAGGGCAACTCTGTTCCTCGCTCTCTAAAGCGTGAAGCCCTCACTGTTTAATGCCACCCCTCTAGGGGTCCTTCCACCCCATGGGCTCCTTCCCCACGGACTGCCAGGATCATGCACTGGAGCACCAGGGCACAGCAACAGTCCAAGTGCACACAACCGCAGTGCAATTACGCACCTTGCTCAGAATTCCCCGGCCAGCTATCTGCAGCCATAACCATTCTTGGGATACACTTCAGATCCCAGAATTACTAGTCTTGTTTGTTTGTGTTGTAGTCAGAGCAATAACTTGTATTCCCAGTTCCTTGACGACTAACTTTATTTTCCTTGTCTTTGTGTTCTGTTGTTACATGTGCAAAGTCTATGTTTAATCATTATAATTTTCAACTACAAATGCAAGTAATATTTTTATGTGCGTTTCCAATTCAACAAACGTATACTGAAGACGTGTAGGATGAAAGGTGTGATACTGGATACTAGGAACATGAAGATGATGATGATAAGAATACTGAACTTTATTGAGTGTTACTCATTTAATTCTCCTGAAGACCATGTAGATTGTACTGTTATAATGCCAATTTTGACCAATTTACAAATGAGGAAACTGAGGTCATACTGCGAGTAAGTAGAAAAGCCAGGATGTGAAGCTTGAAAGACCGACTGCAGAATGCATGTTCATAATCACAATTAGAAATCGAAAATAAAAAGCTGATAAAGAGCCTGCCGTCCAATAGCAGAAGCAGACTCATAAACAGATCATTAAAGTTCTTCTGTTAATGATAGGAAAATCATATGCACCCTGGACTTAAAAGCTGGAGCTTTCTCTAATGTTTACTTCCACTAATACAATGCTCATTTTTCCTGACAAACTTATCATAGATGACAAATGTAATAACCAAGACTACTAAGTGTGAAAGTGCCTCTCTCGTGAGCTGTTCGTTTCTCTTATGATGAGACCCAGCTTCTGTGATAGAATGAGGGGTAGGAAGTAAAACACGAAAGCTCTGCGTTGCTGGTGTCTGTTGTACATACACAAGTCGGAAATTGATTCTCAGCTATCTCATATTGTTTTGTCTCATATCCCCGGGGAAACTGCAAGCTCCTTGAAGGCAGAGTCTGTGACTTTCCATTCGTTAATTCATTTGTCCACAAAAGAAGAAAAAAAACATTACATTGAACACCTATTAGGTGCCAGGAATCAGCTAGTGGTCAGAGGGTGAAGTATAGACAATTTGGCAAGGCGTAAAACTTGACCTTGTATTCTGAGGGCCTTGTATTCTGAAGAGGAGACATGGATAAAGAAACAAAGGGTCACAGCATAGCCAGGGCTGTCCCGGGGGTAAGAAAATGCCCCAAAAACCCAGCGGTGGGAATGTCCACCTCTGCCCAGGAGGTGGCTGTAACCAGTTCCATACAGCAGGGTTTTGGTTACTATAAAGATAAAAAGGAGACAAGAACAATAAAGAGTGGCAAACCATCAAGTGGCAACAACATTCACAATCCTTACATGCCATTAAGCAGTTTTGTTGTCACAGCTACAGTTTATGAACACATTCCACTGTACACTAGGTCTTAACACAAAGTCTTACGCTTTTCTCTGTGATCCACACTTCTGACAACTTTCTCCCTCCTTTATTCTATTTCTCAGGACTCTTTCTCTGCCTACCTTTTTCTCCCCTCTTTTTCATCTTATCATCTTTTTCCTCTGATGATCCTCTTTGCATCCATCTTTCTCTTTCCTTTCTTAACTGTGGTAAACTGGACGTGATAAGAAACTGAGATTCTGAAAAGAATCAGGAGCCCACAAAACTGAGCTACAATCCTAGCCTGGTTCTGTTTGGGCTTCATCCTTTCCACTCCCAGGTTCCACCACCTCCTCCTGGAAGTTTTTTCACATTAGTCAAGGAAGTGCCTGAGTACTTCACATGTGAGTGAGTTGTCACCTTCAATACTGGCCTTGCATTCCACCCTCTTTCATTGGCCAAAACTTCATGAGCAGTGCTAAGTATATCCATTTGTGTGTTCATTCATCCCTCTATTCATTCACTAATTAGAACATTCTGAATCCCTGTGCTAATTGCCAGGGAGGTTGAGATGAATGCAGTCCACTCATGACACATAAAAACATAAATGCACAATGACAAAATGATATAATATAAAGCAGAGTTGAAGGGGTCTGTAGAAAAGGAGTCTATGCAAAGAGATTGAAGAGCAAACAGTTAGGTAGAATAAGAATCAAGAAGGAATAAGGCCATAGAAACCAAGAAAAGCAATGTTTTGAAACAGAGGAGGTGCCAACAGGGTCAAATGTAACTGAGTGGCCCAAGAGAATGAGAATAGAGAAGTTTCCCACAGATCTGGCTACAGAAAGTTGTTGATAACTGTGGTGTCACGGTCTCAGTGGGAGGAAAGCTAGGTGGTGGTGGTAGGTCAAGGAGGAAGTGTAGACTGCAGAAGTGGAGAGCTTTTTGTGCATATAGCTCTACCAAAATGTTGCTATCGAGGAAAGAGAAAAATAGGGCAGTAGCTGGAAAGGGACACGGAGATGGATGGAAGAGATTTGAGCATCTGGCAGATCTCACTGCCTCCACTTGGGATAGGATGAAAAGAAAGCCTGTCAGTTTCCCTGTATCCTTCGCTTCAAAGGGTAACAGGCCCTTCACCAACACCTGTTATGAGAAGAGTGGGCAGATAGGCTTCTGCCTACTAGATTTGTCCCTAGGTTTGCTGGGAAAGCTGGGGCCAGTCGACTCCCCCAGTTGCTGGATCCAGTGAGTGTATGTCATGGTTGGTTCCAAAGGGCACCAGACCTAGAAACAAGTAGGCTGGGGAGCCGGCAGCCCTTCCACATCCAGGGTAGACTCTGACACATCTCAGCTAATTGGTGTGAACCATTCTGAAGGAGTGGGCTTTGCACTGGGGAGTTTCCTCCCCAGATCCCATAAATTTGTCTAGTGTAGTTGGTTCATTCCATGTACAGGCCTGTGGATCATCACATAGAAACTTCCCTTCTGGGTTTCAGTCTCACTGTGGCTCCCTAAGAATTAGGCAAAGGGTCCCTGGAGCCAGCAGATGCGGAGTCCTGCCCCTTTAAACCACAGAGCTGGTAAATGGTTGGTTGAGTCAATGAAAGCAAGGAGCTATGGGGAGGCCATAGGACAGGGGCCTGGGAATGGACTCCAGCACGGGTGTAGGAATGTGCTCACATGGATGTGGGTGGTTAACGTGAAGTGCCCAAACCACAGAATAGAAATCCAACAGGTCTAAGGGGCTTCTTTTCACAGATGAGGAAACTGAGGCCCAGAGAGGGGAAATAATTCGCCTGAGGTTGTACAGATATTTGTGGCAGAGCTAAGTTTAACCCAAGCCCTTGAACTGCTGGCTTCTAGCACCGTCCGTGCCAACCACCAGAGGCATGACCCTTCAGCCTCCAACGGCTTCCTTACAGGGCTGGGTGTAACAGTACATTTGAATACAGGATAATTTTCTCATAAAAACAATGTGGTTCAAGGTGGTTACCTGTGACCCTCCAGCCAACCATGATGGATATAGGAGACCCCGTTCATCATGATCTCAGGGAAGCTCATTCTGAACCCAGGCCTAGATCCCTGTCATATGCCCCAGAGCACCCGGCATATCTCTGTAAAAGTTGTGGCACTTGGCAGCTCTTGTTTCATAGCTGCCATCCACACCAGACCACAACTCCGTGGGGACCTGGCTTGTTTGTCTTGTTCACTGCATTGTCCCAACACTTAGCCCAGGAACAGCCCAGGGTGCAGCTCAATTAGCATCTGTTGAAATAATTAATTAGTTAATTAATTCGACCCTGTAAAACCAGCTCTCCAGGTGGAAAGGTTTCAGAATTCTGACCTCGAACCTGAGGAAACTGCCTCCCTCCGAGGCTGCGCCGGCTGCAGGAACAGGCCTCCACTGCTGACCTACTTCCCCCTGGGGAGGACCCAGGGCCAGGCTCCTCCAGGTATCAGCTGAACAGCATGGACCACACATGCCTCCCTGCTTCCATGTTTGGATGCTGTGCTTCTCTTAATGCTGCTCAACCACGCCCCCTCAGTCAACTGTATCAGTACTGAACTAACAGCTGTCTAACTACACCCCCACCCCGCCTCCATTTTGAACATGCACCCAGGATTTGCATAGTTGGTTTGGGGGCCCCAAATATGGGTCTTGATGCTTATTTTCAGTAAATTTTATCTTACTGAATTTGCCCCTTCAATCATAGACTGTCTTGGTTTGTGTGCGTGCTATCTTTCCTCCAATCTACTTACTGTCCCTCCCAAATTCAGGCCATCTGAAAATTTGGCAGGCAATTGTTTTCATTAGCTTTATTGATTGAAGTATAAACTGGTCAGCATTGAAATATAAACTGGTCATCATTTAAGAAAGAGTCCTGGCATACCAGTAGAGATCCCATCAGGTCAACAATGCTTATTTATTTATTTATGAAACAGGAGCTCACTCTGTTGCCTAGGCTGGAGTACAGTGGTGCAATCCTGGCTCACTGCAGCCTCAACCTCCTGGGCTAGGACTGTAGGTGTATTCCACAACACTTGGCTAATTTTTAAAAATATTTTGCCATGTTGCCTAGGCTGGCCTCAAACTCTCAGGCTCACTTCGGCCTTCCAAAGTGCTGAGATTATAGGCATGAGCCACTACATCTAGCCCAATGGTCTTTTATTGATGCTTATTGAGCAGTCTCCCTCACTAGTCACAAATGCAGCTTACTCCGTCATTCAACTCTGACTTTTCCCCCAAACCTTGGTCTGCAGACAAGATTGTGTGGTCTCTTGCCATTTTTCTCTACCCATTTTCTCTTCCTTTGTAGCTTAATTCCTCTCTAAGGCTCCCTACCATCCATTCCCCCCGTACCTCCTCCTTTTCCTCATTACTGTTCTTTTTATAAGAAAATATACATAGCTTACAGGTTCACAGTGTAAGTATTTGGGAAACCCTGATCTAGCCCAAATTCCCTTATGGGTTTTCCTATGACCATATAGAAACTAACATAAAAATCACTATGTAAAACATTTGTGGAAGAAAAGAAAGACATTATGACATTTGTCAAATTTATTGCTGGAATTCAAATCAACGTGTTTACAATGGGAACATATATGAGAGTGTAGAAGTTGCTGAATCAGGGTCCCAAATCCAAGTGGCAACGGAAAGGTAAAGGCCAAGCAGTGGCACTGAAGGTGAGCCAGGCATACGACCAGAAGCTGCGGTGATCTGGGAGCACATGCTCGCTAGGAGGGTGAGCCTCTATCAAGTGGGCAATCAGCTGTAGCCTGGCAGGATGCAGGCTCAGTGCTGGCAGATCTTCCCATTTTTCACAAGCAGAAAAAATCCAGATTAAAAAAGATTCTGTCAGTTTTTCAATGTTGTTAGCTAATGGGAAAAAAATGTCTAAATGCTATAAGTGGGTGAGAACTAAATTAAGAAACTTGAAATGTTCCTGAAGGCCATAACTGAAGATTTAAACAAATGGAAAGGCATACTATGTTCTTGGATAGGAACACGTGATGTCATAAGGATGTTGATTCTCCCTGAGTTAATCTATAATTTTAGAGTAATACTTAATAGCAACTTGGGAGAAATAGACATGGGACTCTAAAGTGCATACAGAAAAAATAAACAAACAATAATAGAAAAATTCTGAAAAAGAGTAAAGGACTGGGGAGACTAGATTTATCAGACTGTGAAACATGGTATAAAGCTTCAGTAGTTAAAACCATGGTGCCGGCACATGAATAAACAGAGAAATGGACACAGCCCAAAGGAAAGTCTAGAAACAGACACAAATACATAAGGGGAGATATAGTAAAGGTGAAAAGTCAAGAAGGGAGAGTGAATTATTCAATAAATAATGGGGGACAAATGGGTAGATATCTAGAAAGAAAGTAAAGTTAGATCCATGACTACTCCTTACACAAAAATAATATCCATCTAATCTTATATACTAAAAATCTATATAATAATCATTATACAAATCTATAAATATTATATAGTAGCATATTATATTAATAACATATTAATATTATATATAGTATATTATTATACTAACAATCTAGCATATATAATATAATAATAGCATATTACACTAATAACCTATTATGCATAATATAGCATAATAATTATACTAAGAATATGCTCATAATCTATTATTCATTTACTGGATATCATCCACAGCCTGCTTTGCCCCTCTAATATAAGCTCCATGAAGCCAGAGGGTTTTGACTTTTTGTTCACTGCTATATCCTCAGTACCTAGAACAGTGTCTGGCACACAGTGTGTGGTTGATAAATATTTTATAAGGGAGTTGAATAAGAGAATCAAAAATTTAAATGTTAATAACAAAACCTGTAAAACAACAGAAAAACCATTGGAGAACTTTTTTTAATTTTGCAGATTTAAAAATCAAAATTATTTAATTTTAATAATACTGTCTAAATATTAAAAGAATAATCAAAAGCCATAAAAATTGATCTATTTGATCATAAAAAATTATCATCATGGCAAAAGCCACCATAATTAAAGACCAAAAAATCAGTGACAATCTGGTCAAAAAAATAAAAGAAAAAAAACTTGTATTTCATATAATAGACAAAGGGCTAATAACCTAATATATAAAGAGCCCTTTCAGAAAAACACAATCCAAGAGAAAAATTGGCAAAGAATGTGAATAGAAATTCACTAAAGGATGCTCATCCTTACTCATAATATGAAAAATGCAAATTAAAACTACAAATGAGATACCAGTTTTCTTCTGTTAGGTTGGCAAGAGTGAACATTTTGATGCCTCACTGTGTTGGTGAGAGTGCAAGGGAACAGGCCCTCCCATAGACTGCCATGGGCTTATAACTTAGGGCAGGTAGTTGAATAATGCTATCGAAATCATAAATGTTTATACCGCTTGACCCAGAAATCCCACTTCTAGGAATTTATCCTACAGATACATTCAAACAGATGCAAAACAGGTTACACAAGGTTGCTCTCTGCAGTGTTGTTTATAGTAAAAAAAGACTGGTAACAACCCAAATATCCATCCGTAGGCAGCTGATTAAATAAACGATAGCATCTCCATACAATAGAGTACTGGGCACTGGAATATCATGCAGCCTTTAAACAAGGAAGCTCTGTGTGTGCTAACATGGAAAGGTCTTCCATACTGTCAATGGAAAAAAAAAATGAGGTACAAAATAATATGTATAGTGCGCTACTATTTGTATGATTAGTTTAAAAAACACATACGTACACATATGTGTATATGTAATTGTGAATGCCTAGAATATCTCTGGAAGTATAAACAAGAGGTTAACAACACGAATTGCCTCTAGGAAGGAACACTAGAAGGCTAGAAACGGAGGAGAGGAACCTTCTGTTCAGAGCGTGCATTAGTAAAAATAAACTGAATTGCTGTAACAAGTAGACTCCCATACCTCCTGGCTCAATTCCATAGAAGTTGTTTTCTGGATCATCAGATAATCCAGAGGGGGCATTTTCTATAAACAGGATTATTCAGGGGCCCCACCTGATGGTGCTCTCCCATTTTTAACAGGAGACTTTGAAGCATCCTCACCACTGTTCTAACCCATGGGAAAAGGCACACAGAGCTGGAGAAGCATGGTGTGTGGGGGTGCTCTTGACTGGCCAGGCCTAGAAGAGCACAGATCTCTGCTCACCTTCTATTGGCTTCAACTCAGTCACATGACCACAGTCACAAGGAAGCCTGGGTGCTACCCAGGAAGAAAGGAGGGCAGATTTGGATGAAGAGCCATCAGGTCTCTGCTGGACTTTTTCTGCGCCTTTTAACATTTGAAACGCATAATTTTATTATTCAAAACAGTGAACACAATTAATATGAAAAAATGTGAGTTAGGTCTGGCCTGAGGGCTGCCAGTGTACGATCCACTTGTGAAGGGCATTCGATTCTATGATAAAGGTGTCAATCCGTATCAGTGAGAAAAGTATAGACCACTCCATAAGTGGTGCTGGAAAAACAAAGTAATCCCTGGGGCAAAAAAGTAAAGTTAGGTTTCTTACCTCACACCATGCCCCATAAACATTTCCAAATGGGTTAAAAACCCAAATATAATAAATATAACAAAAAAAGTATTAGACGAAAATATAGCCTTGGAGCTGTATTGAAAGACTCAGGACTCACTGGCCACTTACAAGTTTGACTGTATACAACTGACAAAGGACAACATAAAGACAAGAGACAGACTAGGAGAAAATGTTTGTCATATGAATAAAAGACAAAGAAATAATATCCCACATATATAAATCCCAGTTCAGATCAATGAGAAAATTACACAAACAATCCAGTAGAAAAATGAGAAAAGAATGTTGAAGGGACATTCACAGAAAAAGAAAGGGCCAATAAACCATGGGAAGACGTGCATGCTCAAAAGTAGCTAGAGCATGAAAATTAAAGAAGAAATGGGATTTTGTGTATCACCCATGGGATTGGCAAAAACTGGGGGGAGGGAAGAGGGACGTATTTGGTGTTGGAGAGAGATCGAAGAAATGGTTTTCTTAAGTGTAGCTGACAGCTGTATATTGGAATGTCATTGTTGGAGGGCAACTAGGCATGAACTGTCATATTTAAACATGTCCATACCCCTCAACTCAAATTTTTGAGTAGCCACTGTAAAGAAATACTTGCACACACACCCAAAGCAATATGTCTAAGATATTCATTGCTATATCGCCATAACAAAAAAGAAAGAAAAATCAAATCAAATGTTCATCAACAGAGGGAAGTTAAATTGATACAGCCACATTGTAGAGCACTCCATAGAAGTTTTCTTTTCTTTTCTGTTCTTTTCTTTTCTTTTCTTTTTTAATTTGAGACGGAGTCTCACTCTGTCGCCCAGGCTGGAGTGCAGTGGCGCCATCTCGGCTCACTGCAAGCTCCGTCTCCCAGGTTCACGCCATTCTCCTGCCTCAGCCCCCCGAGCAGCTGGGGCTACAGGCGCCCGCCACAGCTGATTTTTTGTATTTTTAGTAGAGACAGGGTTTCACCTTGTTAGCCAGGATGGTCTCAATCTCCTGACCTCATGATCCGCCCACTGTGCTGGGATTACAGGTGTGAGCCACCACGCCCAGCCGGAAATTTTCTTTTAATAGGATATAAATCTATATAAAAAAAATGAAGATATCTGCAAAGACATATTGTTAAGCCAAAAAAAAAAAAAAAGATCAGATTACAGAACAATACATACACTATCTGTAAACATGATACAAACTATGGGTTTCTATATTAACACATGTGTATATATATGCCTATAAGATAGTCTGGAAGAATACAGCTCAACAGCCAGCACTTCTGGAGAGAGGAATAGGATAAGAGAGGGTAAAAGCAAACGTCTGCTTTTGCTGGGTCCCTCCATGATCGCTCAGACTTCGTGACATGCTGTGCCCATGTAAATGGATATTTGTTGATTTGTCTGAATATGTGCAGATACTTACACCTATATATTAGCCATTGTAACAGAAAACATTTACTGAGACCTTTCCGTGTGCCTAGTGCTATGTTAAGCTCTTTCCTTGCATTATCTCATTGAATCCTCATGACCACCTTATGATTTAAGCACTATTATTATCCCCATTTACAGATGAGAAAGCTGAGCCTGTAAGAGGTTGAATCAATTGCCTGAGGTCACACAGATGGGAAATGGCAGAGCTGAGATTCAGATTCAAGGGTGTCTGGTTTCAGAGGCCACACTGTCAGTCTTGACCTGCTCAGAACATGTAACCCATTTAGCTAGTGACTCCTGAAGTCAACCTCTTCCAGCGCTGTGGTTCTGCAATTACTTAGTTCAGCTGAAGATTCAAGGAAAGGGGGCCGGAGTGCCAGGGGAGGTAGGCCCTCTGGAGGGGAGCCCCAGCCCTGTAGACCTCAACACTCACCTGCCCTTCAGTTAACCCTGAGGATCCCTGGCTCACCTGCCACGCGCAGACCCTGCAGAGCTTCAGAGCAGAGCTCACAGGAGCTTCACCCCTGGCCTGAGCTCCTCCTGGTACAGATGGGAAAACTAAGACTTGAAGTGAGAGAGAGCTCCATTGCTCCTGGAGGCAGGGCCAGAATTGGGATGATACCCCAGGTAGTCTCACCCCCTTCCCCCAGTGCAGTGGTGATGAGGACCAGACAGGGTAGGTCACAATCTCTTCTCAGTCCTTAACACATCAGCGGTGTCTGAGGAGGACTCTTGTGCTCCAGAGACGCCTCGGAATAAAGAAGCTTTTTATTCCTGAGGAATTGTCCACAAATGCCTCTGATGTCTTCACAAACAGCAGGAGGTGGGCAAGGACTGAGCTGGTTCTCAGAGTGTCATGGAGGTTAGGGGTAGATCACCCTGGGGCATCTCCTCATTGGGTTCCTCTCTCTTTCTCTCTCCTCTCTCTTCTTTCTCTCTCTCTGATTTTAAATCACTTAACTGCTCCTGGGCTGGGCTGGGCAGAACAATTACTGACAAATGACCTGAATCAATCTTGAGGCAGCAGGGGCCTCCTTCTGGGTTCATTAAATTGGCTGCAGCAGCACCTGGCAGGAGGATGCAGATCATCTCTGGGGGACGAAGGCCGTGGCCCAGGCTGGCTGCATCCGGGGGCTTTGTTCTCGGGCAGTGTTAAAGGACTGCCCCTGTGTCCAACTACTCTGACCCTCCAGGACACCTGTCTCCCTCCCTTTGGGCCTCTCTGCCCTTTTTTCTTCCTCTTCCACCTCCATCTCACTGGGTCTCTCTCTCCCCCTCAAACCCCGGCTCTCTCCTTCTGTCTCTGTCTCTGTCTCCTCATCTCTGTCTGGATCTTTTTGGATCACTATAGTAATTTATCTCTATCTCTTTGACCGACTTCTCCCCAAATCTGCCCCTCAATCACTGGGGACTCAGGTAGCTTGCTTTCCTAGGCCTCCTCTCCTAATTCTCTCTCATCTTCCTTCTCCTCTCCCTACTCCCACCCCCTTCCCATGTTTTCTCCTTCATCCGTCCCTCAGCAAACTGGGTACCTTGGAGCTGGGCAGACTCTAAACTGTGGGCAAGAGGAGTCTGGGACCCCACAGTGTGGTTTGTGGCCCAGTTGGGGGCACTGCTGCCCTTGTTGGACGATGTGTACATGGCTCTGCGTGAGATCCCAGGCTCAGTGGTGGCTGTGAGTTCTGTCACCTATCACAGCCCTTGTCAATAAATGTCAACATGACATACTGTGGTACAATTTGTCACACATCCCTTTTGGACACATTGCCACTGGGGCTTGTTTTAAGCTCCTCAGCCCAGCACCAGGCTAGTGGAGAAGTGATGTTGTTGGCACAAAAGAGTCACGAGCTGAGGCCTCGGGATAGTGGTGGACCACCCGGCAAGGCCAAGACTCAACCCAGGCAGGCATGCAGCGTGCACTCGGGGCTGGAGGGCTGCAAAGTGTCCCGGGCTCTCTGGGTTGTGGCCGTGTCAGTTACCGGGCAGTGAGGAAACACTCTGCCTTGCTGTAAGAGTCGTGTCCCCTTCTCACACAAGCTGAGGAATGAGACATGAGCCATGCCAGTTGCCAGTCACCTGGCTGGGAGACCTGACCCTCACAGGTGGCCCCAACCACAGAGCTCAGACCGGCGCCACAGGACACTGGAGGGCAAGTGGCAGTGCCCAGTGGCATGTCAGGGAGTCGTCTGCAAGGTCAGTTCACAGTGGTAGAAGACCCCTTTTGCCCCAGCCACTCTGCTCTGCTCCCCAAGAAAGTCCTTTATGTAGGTTGCCTTGCAAACTGTGGGCATCAAGGGTAGCCAAGAAATACAAAATGCTAGGGAAAAAAAAAGCAAAAACAAAAACAAACCAAACCAAAACAAAACAAAAACACCCCACTGTATTGGGGCTCAGGAGATCTGACCTCTGTCTCTAGCACAGTATGTGGACACAGGTAGGTCATTACCTTATCCAAGCTTCAGTTTCCTCATTTATAAAGCACAGCATTTGATCAACCAGGGCCCTTTGGGCTGACATCAGAGATAGCAACTTGGTTGAACACTTTTGGTGGAGTGTGTGTGTCCAAATGGTGAGGGTTTACGACGCACTTCAAACTGACCCTCCTGACCTAACCCCACCCTGACAGCCCCTCCTGCTGTCCTTGTCAAGAGTAGTGTCGCCTGAATGGCTTTCCTCATCTTTCCTTTCCTGACATATTGACACATCACTGCTCCCTCGACCTGTCTCCACGTGGCGAAGCACATGTCCGAATGCTCCCACAAGACAGATGCCAGCCCTCAGCTCACACACCTGGGCTTCAGCACGCTTGGCAGCAAAATCTGCAGACCTCAAGCTGCTGCTGTAACTGGAGGAGAAGTGATGAAAAAGGCATCTTTCCCAACCACAAAGGAAGTTTGCTGACAGGAGTGGGGAGGGGAGAAGTGCGTCATCACCATCTTCAGCCTCCATTTTATGTTCAGAGCCCTTTATACGCAAAGGATGCCTCCTCTGTTGCATTTGATTCCTCTGGGTACCACTCAGTACTCACCTGGCCAGGTCAGTATTCCCATTTCACAGGCACGGGAACCGAGGACTGGATTAGAGAATAGATGTGACCACATTAGCCCATGCCGTGAGGCAATGCAGGTCTTTTATCTTCCCAGTCAGCACCTTTTCTCCTACAACACCTGGAGAGGCCCCACTCCCGCACTTAATGTCCTATGCACAATAATCATAATAATGCATACTTATTGGATGCTTTCTGTGGATCAGGCACTATTCTGGTTTTTCTAAATATGTGTTATCTCATGTAATGCTCAAACAAAACAAAACAAAAATCACATGGTATAGATACATCCCCATTTCACACATTAAAAATCTGAAGCCCAGAAACATTAAGTATCTTGACCAAGAACTCTGCTACTAAATGGTGCAGCTGAGAACTGCATCGCCCTTGCCTCACTCAGGGGAGACAGGCATCTCCAGGCAGGTGGAATGGTTGGGGAAGGCTTCACATGCACGGGAGCTCACAGCCAGCTCCAGGGCACCTTCTCAGAGACTCTTACTTCTCAGTGGCCTGGCCCCTGCTGGGAGGGCTTTCTCACCACATAGGTCACTCTGGTCTATTCCTGTGGACTGAGAACTCAATCCCATGCGTCTGGAAGCACTTTTCTGGGCTCTGGGGCCAGAAAAGTCCATACCAGAACTTGAGCAAGCCAGACCACAATCTGCCACTGCCTAAGGCCCTGCACAGATGGGCACAACATGGAACAACAGACCCGGGGTTGCTCTCTCCTTCCCACCTTCTCCCCTCTCCTCCAATTCCTCCCTTCCTCTTAGGTAATCTGGGTGCTAAAAATAATAGTCAAACAGATGGAAACAAAGAAACAAGTGTGCAAAAAGCTGTAGGCCTGCTGGAATCTCTGCTTTCTCTTCACACACACACACACACACACACACACACACACACGTTGGTGGAGCAGTGGTGAACGAAACAAACCAAGACTGGTGAATTGACCTAATTTTTTCCAAGGGCTTCAGCAGCTCCCAGAATGTGCCTGGAGTCCCTTGAGATCTGCCTCAGGGCCCAATAGGCCTGAGGGCTGGCACATCTCTGGTCAGTAGCCTCAAGGCTGCAGTCAGTGACCCATTAGAATATCCTTAGGGAGGCCAGGTGTGGTGGCTCACGCCTGTAATCCCAGCACTTTGGGCGGCCAAGGAGAACAGATCACCTGAGGTCGGTAGTTCAAGACAAGCCTGACCAACATGGTGAAACCCCGTCTCTACTAATAATACAAAAATTAGCTGGGCATGGTGGCACGTGCCTGTAATCCCAGCTACTTGGGAGACTGAGGCCGGAGAATCGCCTGAACCCGGGAGGTAGATATTGCAGTGAGCCAAGATCACACCATTGCACACTCCAGTCTAGGCAACAATGCAAAACTCCTTCTCAAATACACACACACACACACACACACACACACACACACACATATCTCCTCAGGGGCTCCTTGTGAAGTCACTTGCAGAGCCGGTTGCCTGGGGTCCCCTCAGAAGGGCTTCAGGATCCACCTCAGGGAGGCAGAGGCAAGGCCTAGTGGGCAGGGCTATGGACTTCCTGTTTGCGGAAGGCATAGTTGTGGTCATCGTGGACATCATAATACTTTGTGCCTATGCTACATTGTCTGATAAACAGGACTTTGCAGATGTGGTTCAGTTAAGGACTTTGAGATGGGAGACTATCCTGGACCATCCAGGTGGGTCCAACATAACCACAAGAGTCCTTATAAGGGAAAAGGGGAGGCAGGAGGGTCAGAGTCAGCGTCAGAGAGAGGTTGCTGGCTTTGAAGATGGAGGAAGAGGTCACAGGTAAGGAAATGCAGTGGAAACCTCTAGAAAAGACACTAGGATTGTTTCGTAGATGTTGAAGTAAGAATTGTGCATTGCATCTTTGAATCTTGCATAGTGAGACTGTGGTGACCTATTTCTAAGCCCCCTTCCACCATGACATCTTTTGATGCTAAGCAAGATTTAACACCACCATCCCCTAACCACCCATCATTCCTGAAGGTACCTAGGACATCTTGATTAACCAAATTAATCTCCATTCCATCCCACCCAAGCCTTCCTCTCCCTAGTCAATGGTAACAGCTTTCTTCACTCTATTCAACCTAATCTTCCCTTTTGTCTCTTTTCCTCTTTGTTAATCATGAGCTTGAGAAGCCTGTGATAGGCTCATCTCTGTTAGTATGAACTCAGTAATGGATGTCTCAGCTGATAGTGTTTACCAACCTGCCCTATATCTCACCTCCTTGGTGTACCTAAGCCAAGGTGTAGACCTGGCATAGAACAGGTGTACAATACATATTAAAGGAGAGAATACAAACAAACCTTGAAGGCATTACGCTATATGAAATAAGCCAGTCACAAAAGGACAAATATTATACAACAAATTCCACATACATGAAGTGTCTAGAATAGACAAATTCACAGATACAGAATGTAAAACAGTGGTTACCAGGGGCTGCGGGGAGAAGGGCTGGGAAGTTAGTATTAGGTTGGTACCATTACTTTAAACCTAATGCTTAATGGGTGCAGAGTTTCCATTTGGAAAGATGAGAAATTTCTGGAGCTGGATGGTGGTGATGGAATCACAGCAATGTAAACGTTTTTAATGCTGCTGAGCTATACACTTAAAATGGTTAAAATGATCAATCTTATGTACATTTTGCCACAGTTTTAAAAATCAGTCCAGGTCAGGTGTGGTGTGGTGGCTCAGGCCTGTAATCCTAGCACTTTGGAAGGCCGAGGTGGGCGGATCACTTGAGGACAGAGTTTGAGACCAGCTTGGCCAATGTAGTGAAACTCGATTTCCACTAAAAATACAAACATTAGCCAGGCGTGGTGGCACGCACCTGTAATCCCAGCTAGTTGGGAGGCTGAGGCACAAGGATGGCTTGAACTCAGGATTTGGTGATTGCAGTGAGCCAAAATGGTACCACTGCACTCCAGCCTGGGTAACAGTGAGTCTCTTTCCCAAAAGAAAAAAATAATGAAAATTAAAGTCAGTCCAAAAGTCAACGAATAGAAGAGGGAAGGGAGGGAGGGCAGCAAGCCTGTGCTGGATGGTGCTCTGTGGGAGAGGGTGCTTCCTGGTACCCTTTGGGAAATTCCCAGAACACTTTACCTTCTGCCTCCAAATTCTTAGTTCCAAAAAATTCCTTCCAAGCCACACTTTACAGATAATATGCCTTTTGCCAATTGAAGGTTTGTAGCAACCGTGTGTCCACTAAGTCTGTTGACACCATTTTTCCAACAGTATGTGCTTGCTTCCTGATTCTGTGTCACAATTTAATAATTCTTATAATATTTCAAACTTTTCCAGTACTGTTATATCTGTTATGGTACTCTGTTTTCAGTGATCTTTGATGTTACTATTGCAATTGATTTGGAATGCCACAAACCTCAGCTATGTAAGATGGTGAAGTTAATAAATGTTGCGTGTATTCTGACTGCACCACCCACCAACATTTCCCCCATCTCTCTCCCTCTCATTGGCCTCCCTATTCTTTGAGACACAAAAATATGTAAGTTAGGCCATTTAATAACCCTACAATGCCCTCTAAGTGCTCAAGTGAAAGGAGGAGCTACACATCTCTCACTTTAAATCAAAAGTTAGAAATGATTAGGCTTGGTGAGGAAGGTGTGTCAAAAGCTGAGATAGACTGAAGGCTAAGCCTTTTGGGTTGAACAGTTAACCAGGTTGTGAATGCAAAGGAAAAGGTCTTGAAGAAAGTTAAAAGTGCTACTCCAGTGAAAGAAAGCAGATAAGAAAGCAGAACAGCCTTATTACTAATATATGGATAGTTTGAGTGGTCTGGATAGGAGATCAAACCAGCCACAACATTCCCTTAAGCCACAGCTTAGTCCACAGCAAGGCCCTAATTCATCAATTCTGTGAAGGCTGAGAGGTGAGGAAGCTGCAGAAGAAAAATTGGAAGCTAGAAGAGATAGGTGCATTAGATTTAAGAAAAGAAGCCAGTTTCATGACATAAAAGTACAAGGTGAAGCAGGAAGTGCTGTTGGAGAAGCTGCCCCAAGCTATCCAGAAGATCTAGCTAAGATCATTGATGAAGGTTGCTACACTAAACAATAGCTTTGCAATGTAGATGAAACATTGGAAGAAGATGCCATCTAGAAGAAGTTACAGAGGAGGAGTCAATGCCTGGCTTCCATGCTTCAAAGCACCAGCTGAGCCTCTTGATAGGGGCTAATGCAACTGGTAAATTTAAGTTGAAGCCAATGCTTATTTACCATTCCAAAAATCCTAAGGTCCTTAATAATGATGCTAAATCTACTCTGGCTGTGCTCTACCAACGAACAAAGCTTGGATGACAGCACATCTGCTTACACCATGGTTTACTGAATATTTTAAACCCACTGTTGATAGCAATTGTTCAAAAATATATATATTTTTTTTCTTTAAAATATTACTGCTCATTGATAATGCACCTAGTCACCCAAGGGCTTTGATAGAGATATACAAGATGAATGTTGTTTTCATGCCTGCCAACACAACATCCATTCTACAGCCCATAGATTAAGGAGCAATGTCAACTTTCAAGTCTTGTTACTTAAGAAATACATTTCATAAGGTTATAGCTGCCATAAATCGTGATTCCTGATGGAACTGGGCAAAGTACATTGAAAACCTTCTGGAAATGATTCACATTCTAGATACCATTAAGATCATTATTTGTGATTCATAGGAAGAAAAGTCAAAATATCAACATGAACAGGGGTTTGGAAGAAGTTGATTCCAACCCTCATGGATGACTTTGAGGGATTCAAGTTTTTGGTGGAGGAAGTCACTATGGATATGCTGGAAAGAGCAAGAGAACCAGAATTAAAGGTGGAGCCTGGAGATGGCTCTGAACTGCTACAATCTCATGATCAAACTTAACAGATGAGGACTTGCTGCTAATGGAGGAGCAAAGAAAATGGTTTCTTGGGCTGGAATCCACTCCTAGTGAAGACACTGTGAACATTATTGAAATTACAACAAAGGATTTATTATATTACATAAACTAAGTTGATAAAACAGTGGCAGGGTTGGAAATTATTGACTTCAATTTTGAAAGAAGTTCTACTGTGGATAAAATGCTACCAAGCAGCATTGTGTGCTACACAGAGAACTTTCATGAAAAAAAGGCAATCCATGCAGTAAACTTCATTATTGTCTTCTTTTAAGAAATTGCCACAGCCACCATAACCTTCAGCCACCACCACCTTCATCAGTAAACAGCCATCAACATCAAGGCAAGACCTTCTCTCCACCACCAAAAAGATTACGATTCACTGAAGGCTCAGAAGACCATTTGCTTTTTTTAGTAATAAGGTGTTTTTAATTCAAGTATATAATTTTAGGCATAATTATGTTGCAAATATAATAGACTACAGTATACTGTAAATACAACTTTTATATACACTGGGAAATCAAAAAAATTCTGTTATTCACTTTATTGCAATATTTGCTTGATTACAATGGTCTAGAACCACACCCATGATATCTCCATATATGCCTGTATATGGGGGAAAGAGAAAACATAATCAATTAAGTGAATAATTTATGTACAAGGATGATTTAATGCAACATTAGCTCTGTTAATGAGAAATTAGAAACAACACAAATGACTAGCAAAAGGGAAATAGTTAAATAAAATAAGGCATGTCCATACCATGGAATATCATGCAGCATTTAGAGATGCAAAATAAAACAACAAAATGCTCTCTACCCCTTTCATACTAGTGGAACTGATTTGATGATGACATCAGGCTCAACCACAGTCACCTGGGAAAGCAGTGCTCAAAATCACTGCCGGGCAGAGAGTGTCCAGGTTAGACAGTGTTCAACAATGTTGCTCCAACATTGCAGAAAAGCAATTTAATATGTATCACAGGTCTTAGAAGTGTTTACATTTGTTTAAAAAAATTCTCCCTCTAGAAACTATCTTAAGAAAAAAATTGAAAAGATTCTAAATGTCCAGCTCTCAGATAATGGTACAATATGGTGCATCCATACTTTGAAATACTACGAGGCCATTAAAAGTATGTCTTTGAAGAGTTTTCTTCAATACTACAGGAAAATGCTCATAATATAATGTTGAGGAAAAAAGAAATCAATACTAAAAATGACATAGAGTACAATATCACGAAGGAAAGAGAAAACCATCCTTAATAAAATGTGAAATAAATGTGTTCAAATGTTACTAATAGCTGCCTCTGGGGAACAATATGGCTGTGGGAGTTGTGGTTACCTTCTTTATTCATTCTTGAACTTTACAAGTTTTATACAAAGAGCACATATTATTATGATAATTATAAAAATGATAATATTTAAGCCCGGGCACAATGGCTCATGCCTGCAATCCCAGCACTTTGAGAGGCTGAGGCGGGCAGAACACCTGAGGTCAGGAGTTCGAGAGCAGCCAGTCCAACATGGTGAAACCCTGTCTCTACTAAAAGTACAAAAAAAAATTAGCCAAGTGTGGTGGTGCACGCCTGTAATCCCAGCTACTTGGGAAGCTGAGGCTGGAGAATTGCTTGAACCCAGGAGGTGGAGGTTGCAGTGAGTGGAAATTGTGCCATTGTACTCCAGCCTGGGCGACAAGAGCGAAACTCCATCTCAAAAATAATAAAATAATAATTAAACTGTAAAAATTAATCTCTAGGGAAAAAAAACAGAATTGAACATACATTAGAAAGTGAAGATAATGAGTGTAGAATTACTTCAATAAAACCAGCTGTTGGATGGCATAATGGGGGACGCAGTTCTCAGGGTAAGATGACCTTTTTAGCTGTTGTTTTTTGTTTGTGTTTTAAATGATGGGAGAGACTTGACTTGATTCCTAGGCATTGAGGAAAGCACCAGCAGAGAGTGATTGAAAGTGCAAGACAGGAGAGCTATGGACAAACTTGACCACAGGCTTGCAAGGCCCAATAGGCCCCTCTCAGCTCACAACGAAAATGTCCAAACTGATAAAGAAATTTCACGCTGGACACTAAAAGGAGTGGCTGCATGTTTAGGTGTGGAAATCGGTCCTGGCTACAGAGTCAACAGGACTGAAATGAAAAACACAATCACTCCACCTTTGGATCACAGCAGCTCAGAGAGTCAGGAAGAAAGACAGAAAAGCATTTGGCTCCCCCCAACCATGGCATCTGGTTCAGGGCTCTGGGGCCACACAGACAAGAGTACCAGGCACCCCCAACTCTCCCTATCCCCCCTTATCCCTGTTCTCACAACTAGAAATGCATCTCCCAAGACAGAGTTGCACTTGGAGTGGAAGGACGTGGTATTGCTTCAGGAGAGGACTGATATGAAGAGGATGTGAGGACCGTTGGGGGAGGCAAAGTAGGACTCACCCCACTAGCCCTGAGTGGGAAGGGGGAAATTGGGAAGGGGCAGATCGGAGATGAAGTGATATTGTGAGAAGCCCTTGACAAATGCCCATGAGACCCTAAATTCTGAGCCAGGGTAAATTAGTAAACCAACTATGGTACATCCAAACAATGCAATGCTACTCAGCAGTAAAAAGAACCAGATTATTATTATTATTATTATTAGAGAAGGAGTCTCACTCTGTCACCCAGGCTGGAATACAGTGGTACCTCCGCTCACTGCAACCTCTGCCTCCCAGGTTCAAGCGATTCTCCTGCATCAGTCTTCCAAGTATGTGGGATTACAGGCGCCCACCACCATGCCCAGCTAATTTCTGTATTTTTAGTAGAAACGAGGTTTCACCATGTTGGCCAGGCTGGTCTCGAACTCCTGACCTCAGGTGATCTGCCTGCCTTGGCCTCCCAAAGTGCTGGGATTACAGACGTGAGCCACAATGCCCAGCCAGGACCAAATTATTGATACATGGAACAACTTGGACAAATATCAAGACATTACATGAAGTGAGAAAAGCTAGTCTCGAATGGCTATATACTGTATGATTCCACTTATATGACATTCTGGAAACAGCAAAACTACAAGATGGAGAAGAGATCAGTGGTTGCCAGGAGTTAGGGGTGGGGGTGAGGGATGAGGAGAAACTACATAAGGAGTTTTTGAAGGGTGATGGAACTGACTGTGGTCACAGTTACAAGAACCTATATGTGTGCTAAAATTCATAGAAATATGCACTAAAAGAAAAAAGGGGCAAGTTTAGTATACGATTATTTTTTAAATAAAATGAACAATATTTCTTTAAAAGTAACCTGGATAATAGAAAACAGATTAATGTTTGCCAGGGGTTGGTGATGGAGTTGATTGCAAAGGGTCAGCATGAGGGAATTTTGGGGGAAAGGGGTGAGAGAAATGTTCTGTATTTTGATTGTGGGGCTGATTACATAACCAAGTATTATCAAAATTCATAGAACTCTATACCAAAGAGTTCACTTTACTGTGTGTAAATTAAAAAGCAAATACGTAAATTTTTAATGCTTTAATAAAAATTTTTTAAGCCTGAGCCAGAGGCTATACATGTCAATTTATCCCTCCAGATCTAGGTTTTTATCTGTCTGTTTCTTGCAAAATGTATTTCCAAGGATGCCCTGAAGAAGAAAACTGAACAAATGATTTAAAGTCACTAATTAAACTCAAAATAGAAGACATCTTTTGTGCCGGGCGCGGTGGCTCAAGCCTGTAATCCCAGCACTTTGGGAGGCCGAGACGGGCGGATCACGAGGTCAGGAGATCGAGACCATCCTGGCTAACATGGTGAAACCCCGTCTCTACTAAAAAAAATACAAAAAACTAGCCGGGCGAGGTGGCGGGCGCCTGTAGTCCCAGCTACTCGGGAGGCTGAGGCAGGAGAATGGCGTAAACCCAGGAGGCAGAGCTTGCAGTGAGCTGAGATCCGGCCACTGCACTCCAGCCTGGGCGACAGAGCGAGACTCCGTCTCAAAAAAAAAAAAAGAAGACATCTTTTGTTTGTCATTGTGCTACAGCAATACCTACTAAACAATGACTTACCCTAGGGACAGTTTTTGAAATTACAAAATCTAAAATATGTCTTGTGAGCACTAAGGCTGAGAAAAAACAAAGGTTCACCTTAAATGTCTCAACAGCAGCGTAACCCAGAAGAAAATGGATCTGTGTTTTAAAACAGTCTTGATGGGGAAAAGGTTAAAACCACAAATTCCATACCCAACAAATTTGTTTTTCCCCTGATAGGTCAACATAAAGACAGTTTCAGATGATACAAGTCTCAGAAAATATGTAAGCCACATAGCTCTCCTAGAAAAAAAGTATCTTAAGACATGCTTCAGTCATCAGAGAGATGAATCAAAAATGAGGATTCAAGAAAGGAGATGTAACAATACAAAACTACTCAGGACAAACATTAAAATCAATTAAATATTGAAATACTATTATCAAATTAATGCAAAAGGAAGAAAAAATGCTTCAAAGAGAAGGTATATATGTTTTTTTAAATATCAGAGAAAACTGGATTGTTGAATTCTGATAAGATTAACAGATTTTTAAAGTAAATATAAATGTAAAACTTCCTGGTATGATATAAACTACTGCATTCAGCAATCTAGCAAGAGAACAATCCGCTGGTTTATTAGGATTGACCTCAGGAACATAAGAATCATTTACTATGAGACAGTCCAATGATGTAATATGGCATTTCAATGTCAATTTTTATTTTTATGTTTTGTAGAGATACAGTCTCACTATATTGCCCAGGCTGGTCTGAAACTCCTGGGCTCAAGTGATCTGCCCGCCTTGGCCTAAAATATTTTAATTAACTTATGTATGATAACACTTATTCAATGAATTTAAACATATTCTGAATTCAAATCTCAGAAAATTAAGAAAAAAATATATGTATAAAAATATATTTCTGACATGGCAAAGAATATCTCTCTCGGCCAGGCACGGTGGCTCACACCTGTTATCCCAGCATTTTGGGAGGCCGAAGCAGGTAGATCACAAAGTCAAGAGATTGAGACCCTCTTCTCCAACATAGTGAAACTCCGTCTCTACTAAAAATACAAAAATTAGCCTGGTGTGGCGGCACGTGCCTGTAGTCCCAGCTGCTCGGGAGGCTGAGGCAGGAGAATCACTTGAACCCGGGAGGCAGAGGTTGCAGTGACCCGTCGCGCCACTGCACTCCAGCCTGGTGACAGAGTGAGACTCCGTCTCAAAAAACAACAACAACAACAACAACAACAACAAAAAGAATATCTCTCTCAAACCAGCAGCCAAATTACACCATTAAAATCAGCTCTAATAGTAATAACAACAACCATTTAATCCCTGCTAAGTGGCAGGTGTTCAATAGGTACTATAGAGATTTTATTTAACCCTACAGCAGTGCAGCAAAGCCAATGCATTTGACAGATGAGGAAACTGAGACCGATAAGGACCATGGGACAACAATCACAGATCTTTGTAAAGAGCCTGATATGAGTGGAGGGTGTACTCAGCTCCTAAAAGGACCTCTAATTGACCTCCTACTGTGTGCCAGTCACAGGCATTCCGGGAAGACAGCAGCAGCAACCAAGACAATAGGAGCCAAGCTGGAGTGCCAGAGGGGCCATGCATGGAGAGTGTTCAGCACCCAGGGAGGACTGTGTACCCAGGAGGCACCAGAGGGGCCATGCATGGAGCACCCAGGGAAGACTGTGTACCCAGGAGGCTTTTGGGAGCCAATACGGGTTTCTGAGGTGGGAGTGGTGGTCAGAGTAGTTAAACAGTGGACAACATTAACAATATTTTAAAATCTCTAGTTAAATGGTAAAACGTTGTCGGGGGTGAGAATGACAGACTCGGAGGGGCAAGTATATCAGTAAAGGTTGGTACAGTCAGGGGAGGGCACCCAGAACAAGTGGGACAGGAACTCAAGACTGGAAGGGAGACCCAGGTGGGGAGGTAGAGAGGCCAGCGTCGCAGCAGTTCTCTGCAGTTCATAAACCTGAAAAGTAGAAGGAAGTGGACAGGCCATCTGTAGAAAGTGGTGCTGCCTTCATATATAGGTTGGGGCAAATGTAATTGTGGTTTTTGCCATTAAAAGTCATGGCAAATACTTTAGCACCAACCTAATACAACACTCTATAGATTTTTTTTTAATGTGGCAACAAATACAGAGCAGTGTCTTAAATTGAACCATGTGAAATCGCCGTTTGGTAGGTTATAAAGCACTCACATGTCAGCATTTGCAAATTGTTCAATCTAACAGATAGTATGATTTCTTTCTTGTCTTATTTTCTAATTTTTATATTTTAGAGACAGGATCTTGCTATGTTGCTCAGGCTAGTCTTGAAATCCTGGCCTCAAGCAGTCCTCCTGCCTCAGTCTCGCAAGTAGCTGGGATTACAGGCTCATTCTTGTTTTCAAAAAAGGAAAAGGCAATTGTGCATATTCATAGGCACCTATGCGATAATAGCAGGAAAAGACTGGAGTGGGGATGGAATGGGGGTGAGCTGAGGAGGTAAATTTATTTTCATTTGAACAATACACTTCTATATGGAAGAAAGGAAGAAAGAAACCAGCAGGCCTGGGAAGATGCGTTTGATCCGTCTCTTCCCAGGTAACTCTGATGATCAGCCAGGTATGGGAATCAAATCTCTGGCCTCAAGGTTCCATAATCCTCTGGCTCTAACATTATTCCATGTCAGTTGTCTTCATCTTTCCCTCTTTAACCAACTTTATCTCCAACCGAATAAGATATCCAAGTCCATATGACAGAAAAGTCTTAAAAATCCTTCTAGCACCCAATCCTCCCAGCAAGGAAGGACTGAAACCAGGGCAAAAAAAAAAAAAAACATATTTTAATGTTCAAATGCTTCAAATAGATTAAGCATTTGGCTTTACTTGGATTATTATTTTTTCTACGAATATAAACCATTTTGCATTTTGGAATCCTTCTGCAAACAGAGCAGTTTGTCTGTGTGTTTGCTCATTTAAAAACAAATATTTGCCTGCCAAGCAAATACTGTCTCTTAGGATGTGCTATTAATAGGATAATTAGGCAGCCGGTAATGAAAAGGATTGCTGGTAATTATGGCAAGATTTGTTTTGGCATTTGAAGGCAGTGATGGAGGCTGGAGTGCTAAAATCTACCTTAGAGTTAATTAGTACAATTAGAACACACCTGAAAAAATAGCCCAGCTAATGAACACTTCACTTTACTTTTAAAGTGACAGCACTCAGAGCTTCCCAGGCTGCTTGGGCAGTCCCAGCCCTAGCATTTCTAATGTGACAGAGAGTCGCGAACGAAACAACTTGAATTCGTCTAACTTTCATTTTCAAAAGCACTCGTTCTCTGTAAGCGCTTTCCTCTTTCCTCTCCACACCACCCCTACCCATCTCACCAGTTTGAAAGCAATTTCTCCTGTATGTTCTCCTTGGAACCTCATGGCAAGCCTTCGAGATGAATAAGCAAGGTTTAGTTCTTTTCCTATTTTTCAGATAAGAAAATTGAGGAGGACCAGAGATGCCCAGGGGTTGCCCAAGGGCACAGATGAAGAGGTCATAGATGAGGTCAGCAGTCGCAGCCTAGGCCTTGGGAAAGTTGGAGAATGATTCAGAGAAAATCAGTTTTCTGATTCGTGTAGGGGTCCCTGTGTTTGCAAGAAATGCTGGGCTTGCCGAGTCACTCCATAAAGTGGGTCTTCAGGGCCCACCAACCTGTGGCCCTGCTTGACCTCATTGGTGGTAACATGACCTAAGCCTGAAATAACAAAAATCATCCAGCTTGGAAAACATTCTCAAACTTAGCCTTTTTTCTCTCTTTTCTGTTGGCCATCTCCTTTCTGTAGCTCATCCTCAGGAAGGTTTTCCACTGTGAGCGGGCACTGGCAGGGCATGCTGGGCATTGATGGACCAAAGCAGACGTGTGACATTCCTGCCGGTATGCATATGGCAGCAAGAGTGCTTGGGGGGATGTGTGCATTAGCATACATGGGGACTTGAGTAGGAGGTACACACACACACACACACACATACACACACACCAGAGGGAAGACATTAGAGGAATGAAGAGAGGGAGGAAAAAGGCAGTCAATCTAAGGGAAGCTCTGCAGTGTAAGGCAGGCCATTCAATCTTTCAATTCTTAGTTTCCTCATTTTACAAATGGGGATAGAATTGGTATATCCACATCGTAGGTTTGTCATTAAGGATACAGTGAGACAAAGTCCACAGCATGCCTGGCCCATCCTCATCCCTATTCCTATCACCACAATTTATTATTATTATTATTATTATTGTCATCCTTATGGATATTGTTATAAAATGTGTTTTCCCCCTGACCCTTTGTATGGCCAACACTTGAGTTATCCTCCTTCAGACCTGTTCCCTTGTTCCTGCCCCAGGGTTCTTTTCAAGGCACCACCCTGCTCACATCTGCACCAAGAAACTCCCTCTGCCTCCATGACTCCAAACTCCATGTTTTACAGTTTGGAGGTGCCATTGGGGCCCTTGGAAATCACAGAATGTGCCCTTTTGTGATCATATATCCAACGTAAGAGAGTGAGTGAGTGTGTGTGTGTGTGTAGGTTGGTGGGACAATGAGGAAAGGAGGTCTGAAAAATCCGGGGAGACCACACCCCCTCCTGGATTCATGAACCCTGTTCTCTATACAAGGCAAATACTAATACACAAGTCAGAAGAAAGCAGGAGACTCAGGCCTGAGATTATTGACTATCTCTTCCTGCACTGAACCTTCGAAAACCTTTGTCCTCAATTGCAAACAACAATAATAGTCACCAATGCACCAGATGCCATGCTATGCACTTTCAAACATGACATTTAATCTCCACAGTAACCCCAGGAGGCAGGTCTCATCATCTTATTAAGAATGAGGAAATTGGGGCCCAGAGAGGTTAGGTAACATATTCTAGGCCACACATCCAGGATCAAAGCTGACCTGACTGGCCCTGGGCTCAGATTCTTTCCATTGTCCATGGCTCAAAATCTCCTGCTGAGAACTCAGGGACTTGGGGCCATGACAGGCACATTATTGGAAACTGTTAAACCTCTCGATCACCCAATGACCATTCACATTAGGAATCACAGGAACAGAACTTGCATTTGTGAACTGAACTCAAAGAAGAAAACCTCTCACATAAAAACTGAAACCTATGTCCCCCACAGTAGCTGGATTTGCACTGATTAATTAGAAAATTGCATTTATATAACCCTTTAATCTGTATTTATGTGTTGCTAAGGATGCAGCGAGCTGGACAGGGAATTACATCCAGATTAGCCTTGATCCATAAGCAGCCTGGATTGGAGCTGCTTTCTGTGCTGAAAGGAGAGAATCAAAAGGATTTGGGGCAGGGATCCTCAATGAAGTGAAGACTCACTCTCTCTCTCTCCTTCCTTGGACTCAAGGAGTCTGAGGCTTTCCAGGGCTACCTGAGGAATCCTGCCTGGTCTGCTTGGTCGAAATAAGGGGTAAGATTACCCAAAGAGCTAATTTCCAGCTGAGTGTGGCACTTGGCTTCCTAAACAAAATTGGTTTTATTCTCCTCAACATGTGTTCGGCAAGATTAAGATCCATCAACTGCACAGCTTAATATGAGCTACACTGGAAGCAGCCCGTGTTCTCCTGGAGTAGGGGTAGGAAAGAGGGAGGGAGCAGAGCCTGAAATCCTGTTTATTGAATCAGAAAGACCATTAATGGACAGAGGGTATTAGAGTAGGGATGGCAATGCTTTATGATATTTCAGGGAAAGAGATTTGATCACACACACAACACACACAATGGTTTAAAGTATTTCCGTTTTCATTGTCTTTTTTTTCTTTTTTTTTTTAAGTTGGATTAACAGATAAGCATGGGTGGGGGAGATGTGGCTGGGGGTGTCAGTTCCATTCCTCAGCATGAAAGGCAGTTTGACTCTGGAGCTATGTGGGTGTGAGACTCAATGAACAATGCTCGGTCCAGGCTGCCAGGTGGGCCAAGTGGGGCCAAGTTGAGCCTGGAGGTGAAGGAGGAGGAGAGACAACATGGCTGGAGTTTGACTCAGGGCAGGGAGACACTTGCTATTCCCATCATTGTCAGGAAGTTCAATTTCATTGAGTCTAGTATGGCTGAACGTTGTTGACCTTGGCCAGTCTGTTGCCCTACCTGGCCTCTCCTACATCAGTTATAATGGAGTAGACTGAATGACTGATGAAGCTTTTTCCAGCTCTAATATTCTGCTTTTATGATCATCTCTATGGATGTCAGAGCCAATCAAAGCAGCATTTTCCACACCTCTCTAATACTACCTAGCAGTGGTACAGAATTGTGGCTTAAAATGCGGGTTCCACAGTCAGCCTGCTGGAGTGAGATCCATCCTGGCTCTACTGCTTACGGGTCCTACGGCCTTGGACAAGCCCTTTAGCCTTTCTTTGCTTTGTTGTCCTCATCTGTAACATTGCAGTGACAGTGACAGCACCTATATGACAGAGCTGATGTGAGAACTAGATGAGTGAATATGTGCAAAGCTGCTAGAACAGTCCCTGAAGACCAGCAAGTATTTCATAATGGTAAGTCGAATTATATTCACCCTTCGTCCTGCAAACCACAGCACCCTCGCCACCGGGTATGACTCATCTGGGCCTCAGAACACATACCTTGGACAGCTCCTGCGTTGTCCTTCAACCTGACATGTGTATGGACCGTGCTCCTGGAGCACACAGCAGGCTCTCACAAAGGAGGTGAGTGAGCCATTGGCAGCCTCTGTTTCATAAGCTGCATCTCAGTTTCTATCGTGGGATAGATAGACCTCACTCCCTCTGGTCTAGTCCTAGATGTAAACAAAAACCAAATGTCTTCCCACACTCAGCATTCTTGATCGCATTCGTACTCTCCCTTACTTTGGATATTTTGCCAAGAAAGTGCACACTCTCTTATTTCCAAGGGGCCCAATGGCACCTCCAAATTGTAAAACAACCCGCGCTTTCATGGAAGCAGAGTGTCTTGCGGCAGATGTGAGCAGGGCCAGGGCGGTGCTTTGGAAAGAGACCCAGGGCAGGGGCAGGAACGAGTCTCTGCTCCACCTGACTTTCCGTGCTGGGCCTCCCTGCCCCCATCTGTGAAATCAGGGCATGACATTCAATTGCTGTGTCCCTCCGTGTGTTCAGGGGGACACTGGTCCCAAAAACACTGTCAGAGGAAAAAAATGGCCCAAAACATTGGGGAAATGTGGCTGCTATATCCCCCTAACTGATATCAAGCAACATATTGAAGGCTCTGAGAGGTCCTGCAGTTTAAAAACAAAATTACTGAGTTTCACGTTAGCCTGGGGTTTCTAGGAGTGTCTACCAGTAGAGTCCTCCCTTCCTGTAACCTCTCATTGGCCTCCTTTGGAATTGGATGGCAATCTCTCATCACTTCCAGTTCCAACAGACTGTGTCTCCTCCCCCAGGAAACAATAAATAAACTTGTAAGATTCCGTCATCCCAAGAAGAAGTAGTTCAGTGTCCTCATTTCTTGGCCTGCAGGAGAAAGAAGAGAAGAGAAAACCAGAACCATGTGGCCAGCTTTACACACAGTCAGAAAAGGAACCCGTGACCCCCCCGACCCAGGGCAGCAGGGACAGAGGTGAAAGACTGTCTAAAGAAGATTCAGGAAGCCCAGCATGAGCCGCCTGACATAAATAAATAAATCAGGAGGCCACCCTGCAAAGCAGGTTGTATTGCATTATTTGAGCAAGGCTGCTAGACATCTGGACGTTTCTGTTAGCCCCCATCCCTCCTGTTGCCATAAATTTAAGCTAATCCTATGGGGCCCAGGATCATAAGAATAATCCTCACATCTGTGTGGGCTTTTCAGCTTTCAAAAGCTCATTCACGGAATTATCTCATTAGTTCCACTCAATGCCTATGGGAGGGACTCAGGGATGATCATCACCATTTGGCAGATAAATGCTAAAACCCAGAGAAGGAAAGTGACTTTCTCAAGGTCACACAGGAAGGCGGTGGAGAATTAAGATAAATGCATCAGGTCTCCTGATCCCCAGCCCAGGACCCTCCCATAAGAATACTACTGCCTTACAAAAATGGCCCTGAGACCCAGACACCTATCCCACAGCCGCCCAGGGCTATATCTGGTCCCAGAGAAATCACTTTTTCACTCTCTTACTGCTGTATGAGAATGGAACATTGTCAGGAAGTGGTAGTGGAAAGACCATAGGCTTCACAGTTGAATTGTCCAGGTTCAAATCCCATCTTCTTGGTCATCAAACCTGACCATGTGGTGAAGGCCTGAGGTCCCTGAAGTTGCTCCTCACCCTGAAAGGTGGGAATGATAATTTTGTAGTGAGTGTCACTTGCTTTATCTGCTCTCCATCTTACCTTCTGACAATGACTCCCCACCTTCTGGGAACTGTTCCTCCTCCAACTCCAACCAGGTGACTCTGAATGAAGCTTCCCACCACAGCATCCCTACCTGCCTGGCTACAGGAGCAGGCATGTGGCCCCAGCCAGGCCAGTCAGAGGCCTTCCCTGAGATTTCTCTCAAAATGAAATAGAGAGCCCCTTCCTTTCTAGGGGTGAAGCTGAGGAGCTGTGACTCCAGCCTCATGGAGAAAGGTGGCCTGAGATATCAAAGCTGGTGTGCAGAGAAAAGCAGAAGAGAGATGAGGAGAGAGTCCTGGAGGCATCCAAGGCCTAGGATGCAATCAGCCCTGGGGCCCTGATGCCCCTGCCCTGTCCATGGGTAGGTAACATGAGCCTGTGAATCATCTGGGTAGCCCCTTCTGAGTGCCTTCCTGAGTACCCAGGCTGTCCTTAATGTGTAGCAAATAGGAATGATCACCCCTGCCACTCACTTTGAGGAGCTCCACCAGCACAAATGCCAGGAAAGCAGGCAGTGGTCCAGGAGACCCCTTAAATAGGCTCCATATGACAAACAAAGACCCAGGTCTCCCCAGCTTTCCGAGACTCCTGGAAATTCAGAGCTTATAGGGGTTTAACGACTGGAGTCCAGGTAGGTGAATCACTTGAGGTCAGGAGTTCGAGACCAGCCTGGGCAACATGGTGAAACCCCGTCTCACTTGAACATAAGGGTGAGAGAGTCCATTTCATGTTCCCTAATGTTGAGCCATAAGAGAACTTACCTAGTTAGAAAGTCTCAGGCAGCAGAATCCCTGGTCCAGGCTCTTGGTCTGGGGGCTGTTTCGGCTGCCTTTCCCTATCTTAGAAGACAAAAAGGAAGAAGATGCTAGTGGGTGCCCTGGACAATGGGAATGCACCTGGATTCTCTGCTTTTCTCAAAAAGGGTTATGAAGATCAAGCCCGGTTATATACTATGTAGGCATAAAAGGACCTGTCAAACTCTAAATACTGTCTAAAATCAAGACGTTATTGTTATTATGAAATTATGAGCTCCAGACTCCCTTGACACAAAGCCTGACTTTCTCCAGGGAAATAATGGAAAGCCAGGGTGTGTGCAGGAATTGGAGGAGAGGTAGTTAGAAAACTGAGCCAAAATCATTTCCCAGTGAATCTTGGCAAAGCAGTCAGCAACTGAGCCCCCTGCCTCCCCATGCCCTCTACCTACTGCCCTCTAGTTGCATAAACTTGGGAAATCAGGTGACCAGCCGACCATCCTGGTTTGTCCGGTGGGCATGGAACCACCCCTCTGCATGCTCCTTCACAATGCCTGTCATCACATAGTATGTGGGAGAAACAGCTGGGGATCCGGCTCTGGAACAGGAAGGAATGTAGCATTTCATCTTCCTCATAGGGTGGCCAGCCGTCCTGTTTGTCTGGGAGTGAGGGCTTCCTGAGCTAATAGGTGCCTGGCGAGACTCACTAGCACCATGTCAAGGGCATCTTCCTCTACACATCTGTCTTATACTATACCCCCAAGCTACTGTTCTCATTGTTATCCCAGGGCCTGTCACATCCATAGCTCGACTCAAATACGCCCTCATCCTGTGCCTCTGTCCATGGTTCTGAACCGTTCTTTATGCACTGGGGTAAGGCTAATTCTCCTAATGTGAGATACTCGTTGGTTCATGGAAGTATTCGTTCAATAAATATCTTTATAATTTAGCTTTGCCTATGTAACAAACCACCCCAAAATATAGTGGCTTAAAGTTTTTTTTAATTATCAATTCTTATAAATATATGGGTCACCTGGACCATTTTGGTCTGGACAAATCCTGCTGATCTGTAGTCAGCTGGTGGTTTGGCTGGGGCTGGGTGATCTAGGATGGCCTCACACATATGTCTGGTAATTGATAATCTGTTGGCTGGGGCACTTCAATCATCCTTCATACAGTCTTTCCATCACATTAGCTCAAGCTAATTTGAATGGTGGACACAGGGTCCACCATTGGAGCTTGCAATAGAAGGCAAGCTCCAATACTCAAGTTCCTTTGATAAGTCTACATCACATTTTCTACCCTTCTGTTGTCCAAAGAAAACTGCATGGATAAGCCTAGAGTCAGTTTTGGAGGCACTGGGCACAGGTAGGAGAATGATTGTAGACATTTTTTATAACAGTTTATCACTTCTCCAAATCTCCTGCATCCCCAAAGCACTATAATGCTGCAAATAATGGGATGACCCTCTGGTGAACCTGCAGAGAAATAACTTTACCCACAGAGCTGTTTTAAACTCAGAGTCCACTTGCCCTCTGCCAAAATCACTTTCATAATTGTGTCAGGAGCAGTTGAAAGTCTTTTCGAACCCTCTTTCACAACATTCAGAGGCATACTTCGAGATCTTGCTGAACCACAAAACTGATTGTTTTGCTTCTAAATGAACAAAATCCTCCTGAATGGTAAGCCTTTTTGACAATCTTCAGCAATAATTTTTTGAGTTGTGCATGACTGGGCAATAAACTTCTAGTTACCTTCCTGAGTGAAGGCAGAAGAGCTCCAGAGTACAGTAGAATTCCTGAGTCCCCAACTTCTCTGAAGGGAGAAGATTTTAGAGAGCATCTCCTAGGGTCCAGACCCTTACATAAATTTTCCATTAATACTCACAACACTTCTTGAGAGTATTGTTGTCTTTGTTTTATGGAGAAAGAAGCTGAGGCTGGGGAGATTAAGTATCTTGGTCAAAGTCACAGAGATGGCAAGTTGCATGGCAAGAATTCAAACTCAAGCATTTGGACCTCAAAGTCAGAGCTCTTTCTACTACACCTCATCATGTCAGAGCTGCAGAGCATTCAGACTTGGGTGTGGGGCACAGGGTTTTGATCCTAGCTCTGCCCCATTTCTGTAGCACCTCGAGACACTCATTTGTTCTCTCTAAGCTTCTATGGTCTCATATGCAATAGGAACATTACCTGCACCTAATCCAGGCTCAATGAAGGTGAATGCAAACATGCTTCTCCCTGAGCTATAGAGAGGACAGACAACTGGTATTTTGGGAGGGTGATTTTGACAGCATCTTTCAAAATTTTAATGTATATGTTCTTTCATCTGGTGGTTCTACTTCTAGGAATTCATGTTGAAGCAACATACTCACATATGAGTAAGAATGCATGTAAAAAGGTGTTTATTTCAGCATTGTTTATAATAGCAAAAAAATGGAAATCATATAAAGGCCCAAACAAATTATGTATATCCATGATACAAAATGCAGTTTATCATTGAAAAGGATCTACTGATGTGAAAATGTCCAAGATATATTACTTTAAAATAATAAAGTAAATTTCTATACGATGGCACAGGAAGATCACAGGAACACATCTTAAGTGAAAAAAATAAATTTTAAGATGATCAATAAATGTACATATGCTTATTTATGTTTATACATAGAGAAAAAAATCATTTCTAAGGAAACACACCAAACTATTCACAATGGCTTCCTCTATCAGTAATAAGAAGATGATGACTTCATTTTTTGATTGTTTATATTTACTTTCTATATTGTTGAAAATGTTCACAAGTATGTATTCCATTTGCAATGCAAAGAAAGAGCAGAATTCTAGTGCTGGAAGAAACTTTGAAGATCACCATGGCCCAGAGAGAGAAGCCAATTTCTCGCTGTCATGCAGCCAGTCATTGGCTCTCAGGCTGAAACCCTCTTGATGCCCAGTCCAGGCCACCTTCAGCATCAGGGCAAGCTCTTCGGAAATCACAGAAGCCACAGAAGGTTGAGGAATTGATGATATAACACAAAGGAAACTGCCCCCATCAGAGAGCAGAGACCAGCATGTGGGCCTGGCTCGGCCACTTTCCTGCTGGCCTGGGCTTGAAGCAGGGGTGAGGCCTTTCCCAGCCCTTGTAATACCCAAAGGAATGCCACCCTGAGGTCTCAGGTCAGGCCTCTGCTCAGCAGATGACGATCATGCTCCCCAGCAAGTCCCCTTCATTGCCCTCAGCCCCTGCCTTTACTCTCCTCCTTGAGTGCCTGGGACACAGCAGATGCACAATACAGGCAGCCTTAAATTCTACCAGGGAGGCCAGGAATGGCTGGGAGGCCTGTCCTCATGACCTGTCAGAAGCTGGATTGGAAGAGAGGACTTCTGGGCTCTGCAACTGATGCCACAGGGGCATGACTTTGCATTACCTGGAGCCAGTTTTTCCCTCCAGAAAATGGGCATAAGGGTGACCCATTCAAGCCACCAAAAATAACGTACCACTTACAAAGCCAACCTCTCTAACTGTCCTGGGCTCACGTGACATTTTGTCAAGAGCCCACCATGTCCTCAGTGTGTGTGGGTCCCTGAGGGGCAATCTCACTCCTCTCCCCTTCCAGTCACCCCGCACTGTCTCCTCCTAGAGCTGTGACCACCTGGGAAAACAGGACATGAACACATGAAGCCATGGTGAGTCAGCAGATGGCGTGTCATTCTGTCTGAGCATGGCAGGAGATCAGAGAAGGGAAAGCCCCGAAGATGCCAGAATACAGAGCCCTGGCCTCTACCTCCCAGCAAGAGCCGGACCCAGCCTGGAAGCATGACCAGCATGATTTCTGACGAAGCTCCCAACAGCAGTGGCTTTCCAGGTTCAGGTATTTGCATTAAGGAAGAGGTGGGGAGGTATGTGAAGCAGTAAACAGAGATGCCAAAAGTTCTAAGTGTATAAAGTAAATATAAAGTAAATGTATATTTGGGAGAAAAGGTGAAATAGCTCTCTGAGTTTTCCTCTGATGTGAAGCCTTTGCTTGAATTTTTAGACATGGTCTTTGTGTTTCACGTCGCATGTTCTCAGGAGGACTTGCTGCTGTGTTTCTGTAGACATTCTTGCCCTACCCCGACAATAGGGAGCTGGACACCCCATGTGCCCTTGTTACACCAACTGGGGTCTGTGGACCAGCAGAATAGCCATCTCCTGGGACCTTGTCAGAAACAGAGACTCTCAGGCCCCACCCGGACCTACTGAATTCGAATTTGCATTTTTGCAAGGTCTCCAGGTGTTTCCGGTACACAGTCATGCTTGAGAAGCTGCCTGGCTCCAGGATGCAGGTTTCCCCTGGGGGTGTGCACTCATGCAACAGCGGGCATGTACCCTGACTTTAGGTGGTACAAGAGTGAACATTTACTATTTTCATGGGTTTTAACTTTAATGCCCATTTATAGTAAATGGTGCATCATGTACAGAAATGGTAAGTTGACATAAATGGTATGTTTTAAAAGTGAGTCAATTTAAAGAAAATATTCACTGACTAATCGTCTGGAGTTCTGAGAAATGACACCTTCAAAGGTGGGACAAGAATGACTATTTCCAGAAGTGATGATCCAGTTTAGGCTCCTCAAGGAGGTAGGAATGAAGGGGCTGCTGCAGAGAGATGGGGGCTTGTCCAAGGCCAACAGTGGGATTGTGGTGACAGAAACAGACTGGAACTCAGCCCCATCCAGGTCCACAGTGCCCCTTCCTCCCTCTGCCCTGGTTGCATCGCTCAGCCTGAGGTTGGATCTGCAGCCACGGTGACGTCAGGAACTGGGACATCTGCAGGTGACACCATGCACATCCACAGTGTGCATGGCTGTTACTACAAACAAAGGGAATGTGTGGTCAGTGGAGCCCAAGGCTGAGCCATTTGGAGATGAACTGTCTCCCCTCCACCCAGGAACTACGGGGCACCCACCTCTTCATTCATGAACAAACATTGTAAGCTGCTCTGTGTAGGCTGAGAAGTAGAATGTTTTTTAGGCTTTTCTAGGCATTGGTGAGGTTTTGCAAATAGGAAATCTGAAGTTAGAAAGGAATTGGTCATTTATCTTCCCAGCCATCCCATGGACTTTGCTCCAATCTCTCAGATGGAGTCATTCACACACACACACACCCCCAACTTCACGATACGTTTAGGTTTTCCCTGAAGTTTTCTCAGCTGTGTTTTGTACTCTCTGTGGTTTAGGGCTGTCAGTGTCTGTTTTTTCACTTCTTCTACAGCACAGAATCAAGTGATAAATTCTCTAGTCTCCTGTCCCCTTCCCATTGTCTTGTGTATAGCTCCTTATCCTGGCATTTGAGGCTGCCATGGTTATGGCCTCAGTCTAACTTTCCAGGCTGTTTCCCATTGGTACCCTCTGCACACCATGTTCCAACCAAAATATGCCATGAACCATATGTTAAGTTCAAGACCAGCCTGGGCAACAGGACGAGACCCAGTCTCTATTAAAAAATAAAAATAAAAAAAGAGTAAACCACTTGTGGTCAAACCACGCCCACGCTCTGCAACCTTCACACCTAGCTTTCCACAAAAGTTGTGCCTTTGCCTAGAATTCCCCTCTACCTTTGCAATTCTTCTCCCTTAGAGCCCTTCTTAAACGCCTTCTCCTCCATGAAGCCTCTGAATTGTCCCCAAGCCCTTGAAACTGCCATAGCCCTCTATTGCTACCTTGTGACCTTTAGAACAAGCCTTGAGTTTCAGCCCCCATGGCTGTGGGACAGTGTTCCCTTATCTCTGTGTTCCGGGCTGCCCGGCCCAGGACCTGACTCATGGAAATCCCACCAGGTAAAAGACTTTGGCCCTAGGTAAGTCCTGAGTTTGATTCCCAGCTCTGTTGGGACTACTAGTCAGGGATGATGCTGGGTAAATTACCTAACCTATTTACTCAGCTATAAAATAGAAATATGAATCATGCCTTCATAGGGAAGGCATGATAGTAAAATGAGGCAGCGTGTACTATATGCTTAACATTCTGCCTGGCACGTATTAAGTGTTTAATATATCATAGCTCTTATTAGTGTTATGGATAATAATAAAAGCAAACATTAAATGGACTGAAAGATAAAGCCATAAAATCTAGAACTGGACGGCCTCTGCAGGTGTCTGGGCCGCTGGCCCATTCTGCCCACCTGCCCACAGGCCCCTGTGCCCTGCTGTGCCTCCCTCACATTCTGGCCCCAAAGTGGTTCCTCCTGGCTGCTCCCTGCAACCAGACCTGCCAGAAACCCTCTCCTTTTCCTTTACCCTGTGTCCCCAGTAAAGATCACAGGCATTTTAGGGGTCTGCAGTCTTCTTTGGGTTAAGAAGCAATGATCTGGTGCTAGCTCTCATTTTATGGGGAAGGAACCTGACCTGGAGGGAAGGAGGTGTTTACAATGGAGGAGGTGCTCACCAGGGAGGGGGTGCTCACCAGGGAGGGGGTGCTCTCCAGGGAGGAGATGCTCCCCAGGGAGGGGTTGCTGACCAGGGAGGGGGTGCTTGCCAAGGAGGAGGTGCTCCACAGGGAGGAGGTGCTCACCAGGAAGGGAGTACTCACCAGGGAGGAGGTGGTCCATAGGGAGGGGGTGCTCACCAGTGAGGGGGTGGTCCCCAGGGAGGGGGTGGCCCTCAGGGAGGGGGTGCTCACCAGGGAGGGGGTGGTCCCTAGGGAGGGGCTACTCACCAGTGAGGGGGTGGTCCCCAGGGAGGGGGTGGTCCCTAGGGAGGGGGTGCTCACCAGGAAGGGGGTGCTCCCCAGGGAGGAGGTGGTCCCCAGGGAGAGGGTGCTCACCAGGGAGGGGGTGCTTGCTAGGGAGGAGTCCTCGCTACCCCAGAGCCACAGCACAGACCAGCAGGGTTCTGCATTTTCCAGAGTGGCATTTCCCCTTCTAGGTCTGGCACAGATATAGCTGCTGAGAGGATGCCTCACTTACTTCTCTGTTTTCAAACAACAATGACCCTTTCCTCATCCATATCTTTCTTAACAAATGTACTTGTCTGAGAGAAGCATAACTTCCAAGTCTTCCTTCCCTGAATTGGGAGGAGATTCAGGGAGAGCAAACTTTCCAGGGACCAGCCCCAGGGGCGACCCTGAAATAGAATTCTCAGCAGGCAGTCAGCCCCTTCCTTTCCAGGAAGCAGTCAGCTTCCTTCCTTTCCCTGAGCCCTGCTCAGGGCTATGTTCATAGGAGCTCCTCTGGGAATGAGCAGGGCACTTCCCCTCCTAGGTGTTGGGGTGACCTCACAGATGGGAGGGAGAGGGTTGGAGGCAGCCAAGACACTGGACAAGTTTGTCAGGCTGGAGTCAGCCCTGAGGAGCAGAGGCAGGGTGGGACACCCTGAGCCAGACACCAGGGACAAAAGAGGAACTGATGTGAACCAGCCTCCTCTGAAAGCGAGGAAGCAGGGGGACAGGTCAGTTGACAGCTATGGGAAGACAATAGATGGTCGGATTTTTCACGAGCTCACAGTGAGCACCAGCTCCTCTAACCCTTGGAGCACCCCTAGGAGGGAGACTGTCATATCATCCCCACTCCACTATTGCAGTCAAGGCAACACACTGGTTCCATTTCAAATACCACTCAGCTCCACTTGGGAAAGACAAATACTAAGTCTGAAAAAACGAAAAGCTGCCCAGTGTTTGGTTGAGAGTGGGACAGGAGATGGGGTTTGGGGACCAGGAATGTCTGCACAAGTCCAGCCTGAAATGCTTACCCCTAGAGCCACTCCTTTGGGTTAAAGTGACCCAAGGATAATTCAAGGAGGTAAATGGGAGAGGGAAAGGAAGCTCTTCTAGTTGCTTACCAGGAAAGTGATGACCAGATAAGCTGCCTGCCCTTCCCCAGCAGAGCTCTGGGACCCCCAGTTTAGGTCCGGGAACAAAAGGCAGGGTCTGGCTCAACAGAGTAGAGACTTCAAGAAAAACCTAGAGAGGATTCCCAACAGGGAGGACCTGGGTGGGTTTTTTGGTAAGCCAGTCAACCATCTGGCTTTTTTAACATACCAAGGAATGCCCTTTATGAGCTTAGGATCAGCAGACAGAGTGAAGGTTAGAGCTGTCAGTTTACACGGTCTCCACAAGCTTTTACTGTGTATTGTACTATTTCAGCAGTACCACAATACAGGCAAAAGTTAATAAAGAAGCCAGATTTTAAGGGCAACCTTTTCCTCTGCTATGGCAGGCTGCATTTGAAGAAGTCTTGATCTTAGTATAGTAGACTGACTGCTTGAATGGCCCTGACAGTTTGCACACATCCACCCCATATCCGCAGCCATTGCCCCAGGACTTTGCAGTTCCTCTCACTAAAAGGGGGGAGACTACTTTCCCACCCTTAAGTCTGGATTAGGCCAATATAATGTTGCAGAAGTGACATGACAGTGAGTCATTTTCTAGTCCAAGCTTCAGGGACTTGTGCCTTTGTAACCGGCCTGAGAAGCTGCCCAAGGTAGGCTGCTGAGGATGAGGAGCAGAATCCGCTTGCCCCACTGCCCAGGTGGGGCCACATTAGCTCAGCTGACAGCCAGTCAACCCCAGGTGTGTTCAAGAACCCAGCCTAGAGGAGGAAAGCTGCTGGCCTACCTGCAGCTGAGCCCGCTCATGCAAGCCATAGGCAGTTATTACGTGCCTTTGAGGTTGTGTGGTTGTTTGGAATGCAGCATCATGGTGGCAATAGGTAACATACGGTTAGTCCACTTATTTTCATCTGATAGTTGACCATGAGTAGTTGTGTCCCTGACTCTCTTCCATCCCAAGTACGGATTTCTAAGACAATGTAGCCAAAAAGTACTTGGAGAGAAAAAGCTATTTGTTGGCTTCTGAATTTTAAATTAAGGCTAAGATACATTTTCCCCATTCAGAGAAAATACATGACCTAAAGAATCAATTATTACACTCATTAAACATTCTTAAAATAAATCAATTGGACTTCCAGCTCATCTCTGCTCTCTCTCAAAACCTTTACTTAAATTACAGTCAGGAAGTTTAAAGAAAGATAAACTCCAAAAAAGAGATTGGGAGAATGAAAGAGAACATGGCAAATGAGGTTTTAAGAAAAGTTTGGAAAATAAGAAACAGAGGGACAACTGATGAACGACTTCCATTTCAGCTTTGTCTCTCTACAAGTACTGGTAAGAGTTAACTAGAAGAAGCAATCCAATTTATGCATCAAAATTCTACAAAGTCTCCGGAGTTGGAAACACCAGGCACTCCTGAAGGCAACGGTGCTGGGAGAAGCTGAAAATGTAGATTTGGTGGGAAGTTGTGTTCAACCATAGTAATAGAGTAAACCAAGAGAGAGGAAAGATGGTGTCCAAGAAATGGGAACTCAAACGTAGGAGAGAGGCCCTCAAAATAAACAAACAAAAAACGCCAGGACGATGCTGGAGGGAGACCTACGATGATAGCCGTGCATACAGTGGACTCGAAGAGCACCAGTCGAGATTGGAGCAGAAGATCAAGAGCTCTAGAAGGGATGTCTTCGTAGAAAAAACAAGACTGACCCACTATCTAATGTCTTTATATATATATAAAGACATTATATATGTATATAATGTCTCTGAATAGATGAAAATATATATATATATATATATAAAATAGTCTCACTCTGTCGCCCAGGCTGGAGTGCAGTGGCGCAATCTCAGCTCACTAATTTTTTGTATTTTTAGTAGAGTCGGGTTTTCACTTTGTTAGGCAAGATGGTCTCGATCTCCTGACCTCATGATCCACCCACCTCGGCCTCCCAAAGAGCTGGGATTACAGGAGTGAGCCACCTGACAAGACCTTGCATTTATAGAGGGCTGATAGTCATGTTTAGAAGAACTTGACAATTCCTCTGAAGAATGTAGAGAGAAATTCCTCATAAAAGGCAATTATTAGTTGCAGGAAAAATTGAAATTGTAAAAGAAAGGAAATATAATTATAATACATTGCGTGACTCAGCTGCAAACCATATTCAAATTGTCATAATGGCATAAACACCAAATATTAATGTTACCAAAGCTTGTGGTAGAACTATATTGGGAGGGTAGGGGAGAAGAGTGTGTGTTTGTGTGTGTGTGTGTGTGTGTGTGTAAGCTAAATTCTAATATGTGAAGCCAATAATGATATATAAAATTGAAAAAAAGTCAGAAAACAGAGGCAAAATTGTATTAATCAAAATATGGATGTGCATGTTCCGCCCATGTATCTCAGAACTTAAAGTAAAATAAAAAATATATATATAGAACTGAAAATTACAGAAAAAAATAGTGAAAATGATTGCCTAGAGGAAGCAGGACTGGAGGCTGGGGAAGAGGATGGCAGGGAACTGCTTTCTTCCCCTGGAAGTATGGTAATATCAGTGAGCTTTGTAGACAATGTGCACATACATAGATAAACACACAGTATATTTTATTTTATGTATGTATATATAACTGTGATAAAATCTTAAATTGTAAAAATCAATGGAGGTTCACATGTGCTAAAATTACAGAACGTAGTATACATTCATTAGGCGAATATTTATTAGCCACCTGCAGAAACAGTGGAGCGGGACACCTTTCCCACCTCCACAGCTCACCGCCTGGTTAGGAAAACGGGCCTACTAAGTGACCATGTCCCCGTAGCACACGAGTGCTCTGACAGGGCAGGGACGATGTGTGGCAATGGCACTGAGCAGAGAAAGCTCCACAGAGACAGTGATGGTACTCCTGGTTTTTTTTTTTTTTTTTTTTTTCCTTCTACTTACCTGCCTCTTAACAGAGAACTTAAGATCTTCTTTCCAGCGGCATCGCCTTCTTAACACATCTTGTACAGAAGTAAGGGATGATTCTCATTCTCATCATTGTCACAGTGTCTCTGCGTCAACAGGCTAAACAGCTCTCTAACACTAAGAAGCATTCAAAAGTGGAGAGCTAGTGAGCTCCCAGGTGCTGGGGTGTTCAGGCTGAGCCTCTGAGGTCAGCAGATATTTATCACGAAGCCTAGGAAAAGGAGGGTGGTGGGTACTTCCTGGATGAGAGACTGGACTCATGGACCCCAGGGGCCTCCCGTGGACGGCGGGGAGCCCACGCAGCACACAGATCAGCCTGCGCTCTGCCATCCCTGACATCCCCAGCAGGATCACAAGGTGAGACAGCAGCTCCTGCCCAGCAGCCCTGACCCGGAACAATGGCAGGTCTGGTTCAACATCCCAAAGCTGTCCTCTGGTTCATTTCGAAATCAGACATCCTCCAATCGATCCCTCCTGGAGAGCTGTCAGGCTGGCTGTTTCCTGGTGTCAGCTGAGAGGAGGGAAGCAATTCATTTGTTGGGTCTGACTGCGGCTAAATGAAATCAAAGACAGAGAGGGCACCTTCTGCCAGAGAAGGAAGCCTTTTACTCAGGGCAGCCACAAAGAACCACAGACAAAAGGTGGCGTGGAGGTGGGAGGGCAGTGAAGGAAGATTGGGACTCGGGAATTCTCAAAGCTATCCCTCCTCATTTCACAGATGGGAAAACCAAGGCACAGAGAGAGGAGTCCATCTCCTCAAGTTCACACAGTGGTTTAGGGAAAGTCTGCAACCTACAGTGACAAGACCTTGCATTTATAGAGGGCTGATAGTGCACTAAGCATTTAATATTCATCACTTCACATAACCTTTCCAAAACTATGAGGTAAGGATCCTCATCTATTACACGAGATATGCATTTTAAAGGTGAAGAAATGGAGTTAGTAGTCCAATACCGCAAACCTTTAAAATGTGAGAGGCTGTGACTTGAACTCCATCTAATTTCTAAGCTCTGAATCTTAACCACTGAGCAACACTACCCCTTGGAGATAGAACTAGGTAGGGTCTCTGTTCCAGACCAGAGTCTGGCCCACTGCCTTTCGATGCACAATTGTGCCCAAGCCCTGCCGGTGCCCTCCTGCTGTGGGGTTTATCTGTTTTCCCTTCACCTGCCTCTCTTTCTCTATATATTTCCTTCTCTGAGGGTGTCAGCATCTCCATCTCCGTCTCTCCCTCTGTCTCTTTATCGCTGTTTCTCTGTGTCTACGGAAGTGCTTATCTTTACTCTGGTGTGCATGTCTCCGAGTGTGAATGTGTATCTGTCTGTTGCTCTCTGAATAGCTGAGGAATGAAATTCCACAGTGGGTGGAAGGATGGATGGATGGATGATGGATGAATGGGGGACAGCCTCCATCCACAAACGACAGACATGGTAATGAGCAAGCATCTCCCAGCCCAAGTACCTCTGGCAGCCAAGTCTCCCAGAGCCATTGATCTGTCTCCCCCTCTAATGCCCTCTCTCCCCAAGGCCTGCATATTCCATTTCCATCTTAACCCAAAGCTGTTTCCCCAGGGCTTGGTGGCTTGTATCCAGTTTTATTGTTGATACAGATCTTTAACTGCCCTGGGCTTATAACTGACATTTAAATTACTCTGCAAACAATGAATCAATATTTATGGATTCCTGGACCAATGCATTTGCCAAACCTGGTGTCCTGAGTTTCTTCCAGGCCAAAGGGGCATATGAGTCAAGGTCAAGGCTTCTTCTAGTTAAAAAATGGGGAAACCAGGTCTGCCTCTAAGCAAAGGTCTCTGATTAAAATAGAGCTGTGTACCCACCAGACTATCTAATTGGACCAAGGTAATTCCCCACTGAAAATTCAAATCACTTCATTCACACTTAGGAGGCATTCCTATGTGTGCAGAGCACCATGTTAAGCCTGTGTGAGCAACAAGGATGAATCAAATCAGGTCCCCATCTTTGAAGGGTTCTCACAGTAGGAGGAGACAGAGGCACACATAAGCAACGATGAGCGATCCAAACACAGTCTGTGACCATAAAAAGAAGGGAAAACTAATTCTAACAAATGGGACTTCTTAGAGGGCTCCCTAGAGGAGAAAGTACATTCCAGGAGGGGAAGACAGCCAGGACCAACAAGGACCTGGAGATACTGAACAGGTTTTTAAGGGTGGGAAAAAAGGCTCATGGGAAAATGTTATAAAGAAGTAAACTGAGCCCTGATCCTAGAAAGTCCTGGATAATGAAGCTGGGGCATGTGGCTTTCCTTCTGCAGGCGAAGGGGTGGCACCAAAGGTCTTTGAGATAGGGAGGCACCCCAACAGAGATGTGGTCTCCAGAGCTCTTTGGAAGCAGTGGGAAGTGGGGCCTTATGCTGATAATGGTCGGGGGTTGGCCACTGGGGCACATTAACATGGAATTCCAGCATTCCCAGCCTCACCCCCTGCCCCCCCAGGGCCCAGCAGGAGGGCTGGACCAGTTTTTTCTCCATCCTTTAAGTGTGGCCCTCGCCTGCCTCAAGACAAACAACGAAAACAAGACTGATGTTTCTGAGGCCTCTTTGGTGCTCTGAGTTATGGAGGTAGCCTTAATAGTGGAGGCCAAACCATTTATCACGCCGATGAATTTAAGCTCTGGTTCCAGGAAAAAAGACAAGCAATCTCTTGTCCCTGCGTCAGCACCGACACACATTCCCAGGCAGCCAATTTATTTGTCCAGCTGCCCTCAGCGGCTCAACTTTAGAGCTAAAGCCTCCCCAGTGGCGTGTCTCTCGGTGCCGGGCTCCGTCTGGGAGTTTGGTGAGGGAGGATGAGCTCCTGGAATTTTGGGAGGTCATTGCAGGATCTGGAGGAGTGACAAGGTACTTCTGGAGGGGCAGCAGGGAATGCTCCCCAGGAGGGCTGATTTATTATTTAGGCACAGTCAGCACAGTGCCCAGGGCCGCCACGCATTCAGGGGTCTGTGAACATGTTTTAATTGCTCTAAAATCAGAAGATAATGAATATAATCTAGCTTGGATTAGGTTTATCTTTATACCAGTGCAGATATACATATATGGAGGAAGGGGCCCGTGAGGGCAAAAGGCCCAGAGCCCATGACCCAGGCACTCGGTATCAAGGTCTCTCAGTGAGGAGAGAAAAAGCCAGGCAGAGCTAGGGCCAAATCCCGCTTCCATTATGCACTGGTTCTAATTCCCTGTCTGCACCTCAGTTTCCTCTGCTATGAAATGGGCTAGTGCTCTGACCCTTACAGGCAGGTAGAGAAGGCTGTAGGTATGCACAGTGCCTGGCAGAAAAGCAGTAGTACCCAAAAAGATTACCCATTTGCCCAGTTCAGTCAATGTTCCCTCCTCCCTGGGAAGCTTCCTGACCATGCCAAGCCTCCTGTTACCTCCTCCTGAATGTCTGAGATTGTCAGTGGTAAGGAGACCCCAGGAGCCTCAGCTTATCTCTGCAGTTCCCTGCTAGGCTAGATCCAGGTCACACCCACTAGGTGCTGGGTGTGGAGAGGCCATCCATGCCAAAGCAGACTGTCACCAGTATGAGGCCAGGGGCCACACGCACATCATTCTGTTTCCCATAGCATTTGGCTCAGAGCTACACCCAGGAGCTACTCAGTGACCATTAGTTGGTTGAAAATCTCTAAATTTGGAGTTGAGATTCCTTATGGTTTTCTGTGTTTGCCTGTGCTTTAAACTCTAACAACTGGTGTTCATTCGTTCATTCAAACTCCCCATGCCTGCATGCTGGGGTCCTGCTAAACTTGCCAAGCTCACCTTGCCCCACTCTACCTCCTTCTCCTTGCTAAGACCACACATGAACCTCTGGGCCCTGGTACATGCTGTGCTCTGCTCCAGGAATGTCCTTCCACCCTGTGTTTGCATTGCAGATTCCTCATCCTTCAGGAGTCATTTAGACATCACCTGCACAGGGAGGCCTTCCCTGACCACCTTCCTACAGTAGGTCCTTCCACTGTCTCTTTTATCACAGAAACTGACCAATTTCTTCATGGCACTTAACATAAGTTTTCTTGTCTCATCTCTCAACCCATGTAAGTCCCTTGAGAACCTTGGCCAATTTAAATCATTACTATGTTACATAACACCTAGCACAGGGCCAGACACTCCAAAATACTTGTTAAATGAATACATGAGTGAATGAATAAATTAATTATCTTATTTAAAAGATATCACATGCTCACTCTGTACTGCATAGGCACTGAGGGGCCGTTGGGGGTTTCTGTCCCTGAATCCACACTATGTGTTAGCCAGGTGCCTCCTACTGCCTGTGCATGAGGAGCTGGGATGGCCAGTGCAGGAGACTGCAGCCACCCAATGTGCCTTATTCAAGGAGCTGCTCCTGCAGGAGGAGATGTCAGTTAGGTTGAGAGTCACCTGGACAGCCTTGTGACCTCCTCTGATTTGCTACTGCACCCTGCTCACACAGGGCAGGGGTGGCGGGAGCACAGGAGGCCAGGGTAGGAGGCTGTGAGGAGGAAGGGATCGGGCAGAAAACCCCTGGCACAACACCTGGCCTTAGAAACCAATGCAGCACTTGGCTACTGCGCCTTCTGCCTACATGGGCTATCAGCGAGTGTGTGTGTGTGTGTGGGTGTATGTGTGTGAGTATTCGTGCAAATGGAAACGTGTGAGTGGGAATGTGTGTTTGTGGGTGGCTATATGTGAATAAATGTGTGAATATGTCGGTGAGTGTGGGAATGGATACATGGACTGTGCATGTGCAGACGGACCGTGTGAAAGTGTGTGAGTGTGCGAGTGTGAGTGTGACAGAGTGAGTGTGAGTGTGCGCTCGACTGGCCCCAGCTGGGCCCCTCCCTCCCTCTCTCCCTCCCTCTCTCCCTCCCTCTCTCCCTCCCTCTCTCCCTCCTCTCTGGAAGGAAGCTGCAGGGAAGGGGCCAGATGGTCTCCCCTGACCTGCTATTTATCATCCCGGCAAAAGCTTATTCAGTTTAATGCTGTTGGGCAATTCATTTAAGGGATCTGTTTGTTTCTGCTGATGAGGACTGTTAATTTGCACAGCGGTCTCATTAGGCCTAAACCACCAATTAATTCCTTTTGTTCTCATTAAATGGCTGATTCCTAAACATTTCGTGGGCAACAATAGGCTGCCCAGCCAAGCCACCACCCCAGGCAGCAGCGGGTGGGGGGTGGGGGGGAAGGTGTGGATTGGGGGAGATGGCATGGGGCAGGTATCCATGGGGACTCTCTTGGCCCCCAGGCCCCTGGCATGACCACCCCAGCCATGCGATGTAAACTGCTCTGTAAACCCTTGGGACCCACCAGTCATAGCCCAGCCCAAAAATCCAGACCCCGAACACCATTGCCCAGGAGGGTCCAGGCAGCCCAGCAGAACAGGTCCCCAGTGTGGAGCTCTGAGCACCTGCCTTGCAGGCAGGCTGAGGCTCAAGGCCTGCTCTCCCTGCCGGGTGTGCTGGGCAGGCCCTTGGGGAGCCCTTCATGCTTCTCAGCAGTTGAGCCAAGTGCCTTTGTCTGATGTACATGCCAGGCCAGCCCACGGCTTCCTTAGACGCAGGTGCCATGGAGTCCCGGGGAGCAGAGAATGTGGGAGTGGGAAGTGGTCCTCAGGCTTCACAAAACTAAGAGCTGGAGACCCCACTGCCCTAGCAAGCATATCACCCCTACTCAACCCCTCCTAGAGCTCAGCTTTCTTTTCTGGAAAAGGAGGAGTTGGGTCACCAGCAAGATGCTTATTTTGAAAGGTACCAAGCGGTTTATTCAAGTGCAGCATTTCACAGATGCCCAGTACAAACCGTGCATAAAAGCAGAGGTACTCCAGCAGGAGTCCTGTGCATTTTCAGTCTCCGCTTGCAAGGCTCCCTCAAAGAGGGACACCTCAGCTCCCATAAGGACATCTGGGTGCAGGGTGTGGACACCTCTGGACTGGTGGACACCAGCCACTGCCTGGCTGTTTCTTAACTTTTAGATTTCCTCATCAGTGAAATGGGAATAATACAAGCACCTCCCTCCTAGTGATGGAGTGAGAATTAAGTGAGTCAATACCGGAGTGCTTGACAGAGTTCCCGGCACATGGTAATTGCTCCAATAACTGTTGGATAATAGATACTCCTAATCAGTATTAAGCGAACAATGCCTTGCCCTTCCTCCTTTCCCAGCCTCACCCCCACACCCCTTCCGAACAACCTTCCTCAATCACTGCAGCTTGCCAACCTACATTCAGCTCCCCCTCCCCTGGACTTCTCTAGTGAGTTCCTCGTGCCTGGAATGCCCTCACCCCCATATAAAGTTACCAGATTTAGCAAATAAAAATACAGGAGGCTAGGTGAATTTGAATTTCAGATAAGCCACAAATAGTTTCTTAGTGTAAGTATGCTCCAAATACTACATGAGCTATACTTACACTAAAATTATACCTAGTTTACCTAAAATTGAAATTTAGACCAGATGCGGTGGCTCACTCCCATAATCCCAACACTTTGGGAGGCCAAGACAGGTGGATCACTTGAGGTCAGGAGTTCAAGACTAGCCTGGGCCACATGGTGAAACCCCGTCTCTACCAAAAATACAAATATTAGCCAGGCATGGTGGCATGCACCTGTAGTACCAGCTATTCGGGAGACTGGGCCAGGAGCATTGCTTGAACCCAGGAGGCAGAGGCTGCAGTGAGCTGAGATCGCACCACTGCACTCCAGCCTGGGCAATAGAGTAGGTTACATCTCAAAAAAAACAAAAAGAAAAGAAAAGAAAAAGAAATTTAACTGAGCATTCTGTATTTTATCTGGCAGCCCTACTCCAAACCCATGAGTCAGTGAACTTGTACTCATCCTTCCAGACTCAAGTCAAGCATCGTCTCCTCCAGGAAATCTTCCCTAATCCCCAGTTAACGTAGCCATCCCTTGTCAGTGTTCCTTCAACTCCCTAGGCTGGCTAACCTCAACCTAGCTCTGATCACTACTTTTCCCCATACTTTGTGATTCATGACCCACATGCCCATCCATCCATGTAGCTTTGGAGCCTCTGGGGTGGAACAGAGGGTGTTTTATTCGGCTGAGAGTGGGTAAGGCAACTAGTGCACCCTTCCCTAAACTTGTTTACCATGGGGCCTCCTCTCCCCTTCTTCATCCTCAGCAGGCACTGTGCTCAGATGAGGAACTCTTTCCTGTCTCTACCACCAGACTAGGAACAACAGCAGCAGGTGGGGACTGGGACAGAGATTGCTAGTTGCCACCCATCAGGTCCCTTCTTCTCCCTTCTTCAGTAGTAACAAAGCCCTGCCTGGGACAGCATTGCACTGTGCCTAAAGACTACATTGTCCTGGCTGGGCGTGATGGCTCACATCTGTAATCCTAGCAGTTTGGGAAGCCAAGGTGGGTGGATTACTTCGGGTCAAACCTTCGAGACCAGACTGGGCAACATGGTGAAACCCTGTCTCTACCAAAAACACAAAAAAATGAGCTGGGTGTGGTGGCACATACCTGTAATCCCAGCTATTCCAGAGACTGAGGCAGGAGAATAGCTTGAACTGGGAAATGGAGGTTGCAGTGAGCCAAGATAACTCCACTGCACTCCAGCCTGGGCGACAGAGTGAGACTTCAAAAAAATAAAATAAAAATAAAAAGACTACATTTCCAAGCTAGGCAAGGCCAAATAATAAAATGATGGCCAGTGAGATGCATGTGGAGTATTGTGTGGAAATCCAGGAGGTCTGGGAGATGTTGCCTTTGTCCTTCCTCTTTCCTCTTTTCTGCTGCTGGGAATACAGATGTGCTGACTGGAGTTCCAGCAGCCATCTTGGACCATGAACTAATCTTGAGAATGGTAAAGCAAAAGAAGCCTGGCCTAGATTACTTGTGGAGTCAGCATTTCAGCCCTTTACTGTATAGTGTCAAGAACTGTGAAAGGTCTGAAATTCTACCCTACTTGCAAGTTAACAAGTTAACCTGCCAGAGTGTCATGCATACTAGCAGAAGACATAAGACTCCTGGTCAGAGACAATGGACTTTATCACTCACGATACAGCAAGCGGCATGAAGTTCTTGTTCATGTCAGTTTGCATTAGTTCCTCTTGTCCCCAGGTCCCTTGGGGCAATGCAAAGCAGTCCAGGTAGATGCTGCAAATGCAGGAGGTTTAGGTCACAGCTGAGGAACCCAAGCTTGGGAAGTCCCAATCCTTTATAACACGGCTGGTAATGAACCTTCCCCACCCTTGCCCTGAGCAAGACATTATCTTTATCATACTGGACAGCAAGCAAATCCACCCTTTGACACAGAGAATGACACTATCTGTACGTTCTGAGCCTATAAAATATCTTTGCAAAGATGACCTGGAACAAAAGCCACCCATGGTTCTGCTTATAAGACAAGAGAAAATGTGGGAGACTTATGGAGCATCGTCCCCCAGCATTTGCTTCCAAACTTCTGAGTAAGACACAACCCCAGTGCATTTAAGACATTATTATTCAATGTTATATGCAGCTGAACCGGGTGCTAAGTAATACCATAATACGGCTTGTTCTTTGTTCCTCGTGTCAGATAAGCATGTGTTCTCTGTGTAAAGAGGCCCTTAGAGGAGAATAGTCTGCCCCAAATTTGTCCTCAGAAATAGAATATTTGTCTTTAACAACTCTGAAATAAAAAAATCAACCTCATTCATTCTGTAAAAATTAATTTTTCCCCCAAGTTGAATCATTAAAGACGTAAAACTACAGAGATGGACTTCAGGGCAGCAGGAGGAGGTGAGGATATGACTGGGCCGGCGTAGTGAGCTACATTTCAGTTGGCATGGATAACCGACTCATGGATGGAGTTTGAGTTCATGTTGGGCTTTAAGGAAGAGTAGAAATAACTCAAGAAATCCCCATTATGACTTCCATGGCCCCACAGGGTAACAGCAGTGTTATCTGCCCACTACTTTTCACCTTTGTGGCGACAGCACTCTCACTTCTTTTGGGAGCTGTCCCTTCCCTTCATCCACCCACCAGTGAGGTTACAGAGGAGACAGTGAACCAGTGCACCCATGGCGGGCCATGGCACTGGGGTGGGAGATGTGACTCAAGCTGGGCCCGCAGAGCCCTCCCCAGGGATTTTTCAATTGGGAACTAAGGAAAGAGGGTCTTTTCCCCTTGTTGGCAAAACCAGAAATCTATGGTTGGGAATTATGAGCAGTCCGGTGCTCAGTCTCAGAGAGTGACACTGACATGGGTGAAAGCCCCTGAGAGCCACGCTGGTGACAGCAGCTGATGGAGCCCATTGCCCCTGCTCCTTCTGTAGGTGAATCCCACAGCTCAGAGAATCTCCCCTTTTGCCTGATTGGTTTGAAGTGGATGCCAGAACTGTAACTGAAAATCCAAACTACTATCTCCAAATTGAGTCTGGTGACCTTAGACAGAGGCTGGCCTCCTATGTGCCCATTCTGTGTCAGCATTTGGGGGAAGACAAAAACAAACAAACAATGAAACAAAACAATCAGCCTGGCTTATCTGCACATGCGCAACACTGTGGAGACGGCGCCAGTGGAGGCATGCCTCAGACCATGCCATTAACAGAGGACCCAAAAGTTCTCAGCCCTGTCTCCATCCCACGGCACAGAACTGCACCAGCGGAGTGAGCCAGCCAGGGAGGCCTTGGCTGACCTCTGCTACCTGCTGGTGTGTACACAATATCAACTCAAGCCCCCTCAAAGCCCGCGTGAGAAAGCAGGTGCTGCCTGCCTGCTCCATATTATTAGAATTCATTTCCATATGTTCCTTTCATCTTCTCTCCAGGATAATTGTTCTTCTGGGGCTCAGGGCGTGGGAGGGCAGGAGGTGCACACTCCTGTTTATCAACTCACTAAATGCCTGCTTTAAATTAAAACCCACACCACATGCGGCTCACACAGGAATAATATTAAGACCAACTGTTTTCCTGTCTCCTGCTATCAATGCCAAACTGATTTAAACCGTTTCCTTTCCATCTAGGGACATTCATTCTGGAAGTATCTAGCAATAACCTAGTTCCTACAGCTCCCAATCTTTTTTTTTCTTTTCTCTTCTTTTTTTTTTTTTCTCTTTTGAAAGACCCTTTGCATTTAAGAGGACACACAGCCTGAAAGATCCTTTTATACCCTTTACCGTCAGCCAAACCCTAGTCCAAACAGTGTGTCTGTTTAATCAGTCAACAAGCCATTATTGTACCTTCTCAGTGCCAGGACCAGTGCTAAGTCCTTCATATACATAGTCTCATCTAATCTGATCTAATCCTCCCAATAAACCTGAGAGAGGTATTATCATCCCTTTCCAGAGGAGAAGCAGAAGTCTAGAGAGGAAGAGTGACCTGCTCAAGGTTAGGTGGCTGCTGGCGGTGGAGCTGGCAGCCCTGCCCACGCTATCTCACTTTGGAGCCCCGCCCTCTGCCCAGCGGCTGGCCACCGATCTGCTCTCTCTTATCCCAGCTGCTCCTCTCACCCGACCTGTGGCCAATAGGCCTGGATCATTGCCTGTTCTGTCTGCACACTGGATCCAGATTGCACTGGCAGTTATTCACCTAGAATGATTTGATCAACAGGAAGGATTCTGCTGCTGCTGCTGCTGCTGCAAAATCCACTTCAACGGCCTTCCTTTGACTGAGGCGAGCCCACTAATCCTTTGGGTTAAAACATATGGTCCTGTTCTGTAGTGAGTAGGTCTGTGCAAACCTAGCCCCAAAGCCTGAGGAAGCTGGGAGACCAAAGAAAGAGGCCAAGAAACCCAGGTTCTCAGAAAGAAACATTTAATAGGGACTCACAAACAACCTATGTCTTGGGCGGCTGCAAGGCGCCATGGTGGACACCCACACTGCTACCTGCAGACCCAGGGCTCATATACCGTAGGGAATTTGCCTAAGGGCATGATTTATAGTAAGCATGTGTTTATGGTAACATCAAGGTTGTTTTGATCTAAGGGCAGGATTTACAGCAAGTACATGAAAGTAGAGATCTTAGAGGCTTTCCTGAGCTGGGGTTAATCAGAAGTCAGCATGACACATTAGCATCCAAGATGGAGTCACTTCAGCCTCCACAGGTCCTCAGACGTCTCCTTTAAAATGCACCTGCTCTCAGTGTAGTCAGTGCAAAACAAACAGCCCTAACATTTAGTAGCTTCAAACAACCACCATTCTATTTCCTCATTCTTCTGTGGGTCAGCAGTTTGGGCTGGGCTTTTCTGGGCGGGTCTTCCGCTGGTCTTGTCTGGAGTCACTCATGCAGCTGCACTCATCTGGCAGCTGGCCCATGACTGTTCCTCATTGCTGCCAGGGGTTCCAAGGGAACAACAGTGGAAGCTGCAGGACCTCTTGAGGCCTGGGCTCAGAAGCTCCATGACATCACTTCCTCTGCATTCAATTGGTCAGTGCAAGTCCCAAGAGGCAGAGGAATCCACTTCACCTCTTACTGGGGTAAAGGGTGTACATATTGGGGTCGGGGGGAATTTGTGCCCATTTTTTTGCAACCTGCCACACTTGGGAAGGTTGGTGAATTAAGGTGTCTCTAAACCAGATTTTCTCAGTCTTGGCACTGCCAACATGTTGGGACGAATTATTCAGGTGATTCCTGGTTTGGGGGCTGTTCTGTGTAATGCAGGTTTAGCAGCACCCCTGGCCTCTACTAGCTGTCAGTAGCACTGCCCCAGTTGAGACACACAAAAATGTCTCCAGACATCACCTAATGCCTCCATGGAAGGGGAACATTGTATCTGTTTGCTGACCGCTGCTCTAAAGCAAGGGCCCCAGAGAAGTTGCTTCCCAAGCCTCTTGCAGTGGCTCCCCTTGGACCCCATGATGGGCTCTCCTCAGTGCGGACCAGCCCCGGGAGAAGGGGCTTTGAAAGTGAGAGGCAGGAGGTACAGTTTAAAAACACAGCCCCCGTGTTTTGCCAGCCCTACTCAGCACAGCACTCATGGGCAGGTCAGGGCCAGGGGAGCGTGTCTCAGTCCCACCAGCCCACAGGGGAAGGGGCCCTGCTGAGGCAGGTCCAACTCTGGACTCTGTTCTCGTCATCCCTGACTTCCTGCCACTCCCCACCCCCACTGTGTGCTTCCCAAACTTCAGCCACCTTTCCACGGGGCTGCCTCACCAGCTCACACAGCAAGGCCAGGAGTGAGTCCAGCTCTGACAGCCTGGGCCTCACACTTGCCAGCTCCTGCCAGCTCTCTCCATAGGCAATCGGGGGCTCCTCAGTGGACTGACCACTGGAACCACAGGCCTGCAGGCCACCTGGCTACGGGCAGCATCACTGCCTGAGAACCCTCGGCCCATCTTCTGGCAAACACAGCCAGATCCACTTTCCATCCAGATCCAGAATCTGACCACCTCCCACTACTCCCAGCCTGGCACCAGCCACCAGCACCTCTCACCTACATGCTCCCAACAGTCTCCCACCTCGCCTCCCCATTCTATATTTAACCCTACAGCCTAGGCTCCACCCAGTGGCTACCGGATTCTGCTAAAGCTTCAGTGTGATTGTGCTACATTTCTGCAACTCTGAGAATGGTTGCCATTTTCTCAGAGGTAAAGCCCAAATCTCCACTGTGTACAACTGATGAGGCTCTGCCTGACCAGGCCTGTTGCTGCTCACCCCACCTCCTATGGCTTCCACCTCCCTCACTCTGACCCGGCCACACTGCCCCTCACTCCTCCAATACGCCACACACCCACCCACCTCAGGGCCTTGGTCTTTGCCCCTTTGTCTAGAATGTTCTTCCTCCACACGTTCACATGCTCCCCTCTTCACTTTCTCCAGGTCTCTCCTCAAAGTCATCATTTCAAAGAGGCTCTGTCTTAGCTGAGGCTGCTGTAATGACACACCACAGACTGGGTGGCTTAAACCACAGACATGTCTTTTCCCCAGTTCTGGAAGCTGAGAAGGCCAAGGCCAAGGCACCTGGCTTGCAGATGGCCACCTTCTTACTGTGTCCTCACATGGTGAAGAGAGAGAGAGCTCTGGTGTCTCATCGTCTCCTTACAGGGACACTAATTCCATCATGGTTGGGGGCGGGGGCACACACATGGCCTCATCTAAATCTAATTACCTGCGTCCCAAAGCTCCCACCTCCAGATATGATCACACTGGGAGTTAGGGCTTCAACATGTGAATTTTAGATGATGCATACGTCCATCCTCATTTCACCTGCCCTAGCAGCTCTTTTGAAAATGTCAACCCTGGACCGTCATATTTCTTTTATCTTCTTTATTCTCTCCATAGCACTCATCCACGGTAGCATATAATCCATTCTACTTTCTCTTACCTATGATCTGTCTCCTGCACTAGAATGGAACTCCACATGGACAGGGATTTTCTTTCTTCCATCCACTACTGTGTCCCAGTACCTAGAATAGTGTTAGTTAAATGGAAGGGGATCAATAAAAATGTATTGAATAGAAATGATTGATTGAATGAATAAATAAATCCTATGCAGGACAGGGACACCTGTAGGAGGTGGAACTAGTTTGAGTTCTTCAAGCCTCACTGTGCATGGTGTTCAGGTGGCTTGGAGGATCCCTTCCAGCCTGAAGAATTTTGCCGCAGCCCCAGCCAGGCCTCCCAGAATCAGTTTCTGTCTCTCATTTCCCCTCCCCTTCCATCCTCCCCTCTCCCTCCTGCTGAGAGCCCTGATGCCTGCTCAGCTCTGCCTGCCCTGAGACAGCAGGCCTCAGTGGGGCTCCATCTGGGTGCTCTGAGCCACCTGGTACTGGGAAGAGGGAAGAAGCAAGAAGAGCCAGGCTAGAGGGTTGGGGCAATGCTGCAGATCAAAGGCTGGGAACAGAGGACACATCACCACAAGGCCAAGGCAAGGGCTTGCACCCTAACATCTCCAGACACATTTTCACAGGTGCAAACATGCCCATAACACACCCCAGCCAGCACTGGCTCTTGCCTCCCTCTCCAGGGGCTCCCACTCTTTTAGTAGCATGAGAAGTGCTCAGGGTGCCAGTCGCCCAGGCCCAGGCAAGACAACGGGAGCCTCACAGTCTCAGCCCTTCCTGGGTGTGAGTCTCCCCCACTTGATGGGCAGAGCAACTGACACTCAGAGGGACTCTGGCTTCTGGACCCTGTGCTCATTTGCCCTATCTGAACACTGCCACACAAGTATTGATTTACTTTTGAAATCAGAAAGAAAACTAGTTCAATATTAAATAAATGATTGTTGGATAAAAGAATAACCCAGTTTTTTGGCCGGGCACAGTGGCTCACACCTGTAATCCCAGCACTTTGGGAGGCTGAGGTGGGCTGATCGTTTGAGGTTAGGAGTTTGGGACCAGCCTGGGCAATATAGCAAAACCCTGTCTCTACAAAAAACACAAAAAATTAGCCAGGCGTAGCAGCGGGTGTCTGTAGTCCAAGTTATTCAGGAGGCTGAGGTGGGAGGATGGCTTGAGCCCAGGAGGCAGAGGTTGCAGTGAACCGAGATCACACCACTGCCCTCCAGCCTGGGTGACAGAATGAGACCCTGTCTCAAGAAAGAAAAAAAAGAATAACCCAGTTTTACAAGCAGAAGAAAGGGAGACAGACAGACAGGAAGAGAGCAAGAGAGAGAGGAAAGAAGGAAGGGAGGGAGGAAAGAGAGAGAGGGAGGGAGGAAGAAGAAGGGAGGAAGGCAAGAAGGGAATGAAGGAAGAAGGGAGGGAGAAAGAGAGGGAAGATGGCTTTCATTTTCCCACAAGAGAATGGATACTTCCCACCCTTAACACTGATCACATATAAACACTGAAAATGATTATTCTGCTGGTACTGCCATGTTCGTACAAATTAATTCAACAGACCAAAAATATATGAAGGTGGTCATGCTCACCAACTTCCCTCAGCCCCACCCAATCCCCCAGGGAAAATGTCCTCATTCTCCATTCAGTTACCCCCTTTTTCCCCCTCCTGGCGTTGTTGGGGGAGGGAGAGAACTAACTCTATACATAATATAAGGCTGAGAGAGAGGGAAGAGGAAGAGGAGGAAAGAAGGCCCCCTGGCCTGGGGGAAGAGGGAGGTTTAGGGGATTTGAGGGAAGGGGGTTAATACATGTAGTTGTGGACTGTGTATTTGAATCCCTTTTAACATCCTTTGAAAAATTTAAGTCAAAAGTAAAATTTAAAAAAAATTACTTGGGATTGTGTAACTCTGCCTCCTACATGTCACGCTCACTGAGGCTCATAACAGCTATCTGGGTATTTAAACAGCGCCTTCCTATTGACCAAAGACTTCGCATAATCACTTCACAGCCACAGCAAACAGTGAAGCAGAGGGCATCTTTACTCCCATTTTTCAGGTCAGGAAACTGAGCTTCAGAGCAAAACATCTAGAATCAGATGGTTAAACAAGAATAAGAGGTAAACCTGGGCTGTGATGCAAAGTCCCACTGCCTCCCATGCCCCACACTGCCTCCCTCTAACCTGTGCACTCAGAGAAGTGGCCCTTGGTGGTAGGCATATCATAGCCACCTGGGGAGTCTGCAGAAATGCATACTCCCTGCTTCCTGCCCCCTGGAGATCCCAATTCAGTGTGTCTGAGGGAGGGCCTGGGAAACTTATTGTTATCAATTAAAAATCTAATGTTGGTTGGCCCATGGATCAAACTTCAAGAACCACTGGGATAAGGTGTGAGGATAATATGTCCTCTACAATGGGTCAGGTCACTCCCCTGATGGTGAGAGGTGAATTCACACAGAAAGGGTCAGTGTGGAGCAGGCAGGGCTGGTCATTCACTGTGCCCAGACCACTGCCTAGCCAGGGAGCTCAGGGCAAAGGGCAGGCCCCAGGACATCATTTGAACAGGAGATAGGGGCTTGTGGTGTCAGGAGAGACTGAGACCATCAAGATGTCACACAGACGCATCAGGAGCACAGGGATATGGGCCTCAGGACTGGGAAGGGGAGGGAGCAGAGCCAAGTTTCAGCGGACATGGTGGTCATGCCTTTGGGCCTAAGGCTGTTGTTTTTAGAGGGTCCACACGGGGTGGCCCCACCATCCACTTTCAGTCTCAGTTCCCTCTTGGTTCTTGCAAGGGTTTAGTAAAGTTCCTTTTGACAATTGCTTTTATCAATTTCTCTAGGAGGCACCATCACAAGGGCATTCAGTTTAATTAAATGATCAGTTGTTGTGTGGGAAATTGTCAATTTGCTCACCCATGACGTATTCCCACCTCTTCCTCTGAGTGGCTCTTCCTGGAGAGCTACAACCTGTGCACACTGACTCCCTTGCAGCTAGGGTTCCACGTTGATTTGGGTTCTGCTTATGGATGGACTCACGTGAAACTGAAATTCAGAACTGAGCCAAGAGGGAAGAGAGGCAGCATGAAGCTTCCACCTTGATGCAGAGGAATAAGATTCTAGAACATGTAGCTGTGGAAGTAACAGCATTGGGGCCTAAAACGAGGTGATTAGGTCTGAATGCAACTTTCATATGAGTGGATTGATGTTATGGTGGGAGTGAGCTAGTCATTACCAGAGTGGTCTTGTTATAAGAGCAAATTGGGCTCCTTATTGCTCCCTCTCGTGCTCTCTTGCCCTTCTGCCTTCTGGAATAGGATGATGCAAGAAGGCCCCTGCCAAATGCAGGCCCCTCGACCTTGGACCTCCCAGCCTCCAGAACTGTAAGAAACAAATTTCTGTTCTTTATAATTCACATAGTCTCAAGTATTCTGTAATAGCAGCACAAAACAAACTAAGACACTTTGGGAGGCCGAGGCAGGCAGATCACTTGAGGTCAGGAGTTTGAGACCAGCCTGGCCAAGATAGCCAAACCATGTCTCTGCTAAAAGTACAAAAATTAGCTGGGCATGCTGGCAGGTGCCTGCAATCCCAGCTACTCTGGAGGTTGAGGCAGGAGAATCACTTGAACCCAGGAGGTGGAGGTTGCAGTGAGCCAAGATTGTGCCTCTGCACTCCAGCCTGGGCGACAGAGTAAGACTGTCTCAAAAACAAACAAGCAAACAAACAAAAACAGACTAAGACAGGAATATTCTCAGTGGCTTGGCTGTTAAGAGTCACTCCCAGACACTCAGCCTAATGCTCTTTTCTCCAGACTTCCCTGGGATTCTGATGGCCATTGAATACTCTATGATGAACCCCTTTCTGCATAAATAACCAAAGTGGATTCAGTTCTTGGTGCTGCATCCTGCCTGACTCAGTCATTTAATGCCAGTGTCTCCATGAGGGCAGAGGCCACAGCTCTCTTGTCCACCATTGAAACCCCAGTCACTATCTAGAGCCTGGCACATAGTAAATGCCCAAGAAACATTTGAGACATATTACCTAGGTGAATGAATTCCCAGACTACTTTACTGCTGCAGAGAGAAATCTGGAGAAAAAGGCTACTTCTACTCTGGGTCAGGAGACAACCCTCTGGACTGGAGGGGGCAGCTTGGCAGCCAGCCCTTCCCACCTGCTATTTTATGTTTTGGGTTTTTCCCCCCCACCTACACACCCAGTAGTAGCCTGGCTCGGGTGAGCTCAGGGGTGTAGAAAAGGAGAGCAACCAGTTGCCCCTCTGTGCCCGGTCCCTGCTCCTCCGGCCATCCATGAGTGACGGTTTGAAGTATGTTTGATTTCACCTCACCTAAATTTCCCTTCACACAGTGAGTCATTTGGGACCCCCATCATCTCACAACAAAACAAACCCAACCAGGGTGCAAATTGGTTCTATTGATTTGCAATTAGAAGAATCAATTAAGAAAAATATTACAATAGTTTCTAATCCCTGCCATAAAAATCACTCCAACTGAAAGCTCCTGAGTGGTCAGGTCCCTCCCTGGGCTTCAGAACTGCCCTGTCTCCCCCTATAGCCATTGTAGTCAGAGACCACCAAGGCTAGGAGAAAGGAGCTGGGGCCTGAGAGGGTGCAAGCTCCCTTCTGGGCCAGCCTCTAGGCCCACCTCCTCTGGTCCCATGAATGATAACACAGTATCAGCACAACTCACCATTCTCACTCCCACCCACTAAGGCACGACCCCAGCCCTCGAAGAGGTCCCCAAGTGTTTCTGAGCATCTCCAGAAGGAATCTCACAGGTGCTCATGAACAAGCCCTGCTGGGACCCACAGCAAACCCCCTGGTCCAGGTTTTGGTAAGGACTCCTCTTTCTCCCCGTCCTGGCTCTGGGCCCTGGAGCAGCTCTGTTGAGCTATTCATGTGGAGGGGAATGAGGGCTGCACTTCCAGAGAGCTCTGAAGCAGACCCGCTAGGCACCAGGGTTGATCTGGATTGACTTACGGTGGGCCTTGCCATTCATCCCAAAGGGGTCAGCCATGAGTCCCTAGGAACTGGGCTAAGAGAGAAACCAAGTGACAGGTTCTAGAACATTGGGAATGCCCATTTCCTTCCAAAAGCTAAGACTTGGGCATTTACTGGGTGAGGACCCTAGCGTAAGGTTCTCCCAGAAGGCACTTCTGCCCGCCCTGCACATGCATTTCATGTCTGCTTCTCCTGCACATCATTGCTACATCCTGACCCTCATAGTTGACACAATTTAGGTTCTAATTAGGGTCCTTAAAAGAATAACACCAGCACTTACATTTGCTCAGAACTTTACCATTTAAAGAAGACTCCTACCTGCACAGGTTCTACAGAGATACTGTTGGCCGCATATAACAGAAAACCTGACTCAGGTTGGCTGAACAGTAATGCAAATGTATTATCTGCCTTCAGAAGAGGTTGGGGATGAGGTGAGCAGCTCCAGCTATGATTAATTCAGCATCTCCACAATGCCATCGAGGACCCAGTCACTCTCGGTTCTTTCTCCCTGCCATCCCCTGCAGGTTGGCATTGGTCTTTAGGTACATCCCTTCATGCTTGTGAGAAGCTTGTGAGATGCTGCTGCAGCTCCCAGCATCACACTCTCACATAGCAGTGTCCAGAAGTAGGAAGCAAGATGTCCCTTTTTGGTGTAACTTTTTAGGAGCGAGAGGAACTTTTCCAGAAGCCCCAGTAGGCTTTCTGCCTTCTGGCCAGAATGGCATCATGTGGCCTCTCCTGACCCACCACTGGCTAGCTTGGACTGAGAGCCTTTTACTCTCTAGGCTGCACTGTCCTGCAGGACCTGACACCCCAGCCTGGGTTCTGCTAGCAAGGAAGGAGCAGAGGGGATGGGTACTTGGATAGGCAATGTCTGCCTCTGGCCTCATAGTGCCTTGGGAGGCAGGGCACAGGCTTGTACTAATTTTCGGTGGGAAGTTGCCAAGAGGGTGGGTGTCTGGCCCAAGGTCACACAGATACAGCAGAGCAGAGTCAGCTCTTGACCTCTGACTGTATCTCCTGCTCTATCCTAGTATGTCCTTCTGGTAATATGTCCTAGGGCACACAGCCAGGGCAGGAAGCAAGACCCCAGCCTGGCCACCCAGGGGTAGGGCTCCCAAAGCAAGGTGGGGAATGACCATGCTCCTCCCAGACACCCCTGACAGGTGGAGAAATCCTTTCTAAGAAACACAGACATTACTTTGTTAATAAAATTCTGCCAATTAACCTTAGGTCCATGCCCCACCCTCCTTGCATTTATTCCCTGCCCTCCTTGCATTTATGCCCCACCCTCCCTGCATCCATGCCCCACCTGCACTGGCCTGGAATCCTTTTCAGCTCTGGCTGCAGCAAGCAGGACAGTGTAAATTGTCCCCCGTTACATTAACATCTGACCAAGCAGTCATTAAGAGAGTCACAATCAATTTTTCCAGAATGATTGCTATAGCACAGGGAACTTAATGGAATCACGCAGTCATTTGAAAAGGAAGATGGGGGGAAGGGTGGTGGTAGCAAAAGGAGGAAGGTTGCCCCTCCCATGGCGACTGCCAAGCGCCGGATGGGATCTCATGGTATTCTGACTGGTTAATCACCCAGCAGAATGGAGACTGAGGCTTATTAGGCAAATGAAACATGATGGATGTTTTATTTCAACAGTGGAATTGGGAGGGGAGGCAGGCAGGGTCTTGCAGCGAATGCTGGGTAAGCCTGGTCAGGAGGAGCCAGGTTCTGGCATGCGGGCAAGTGGGGACGGCCACTGGGGGACCCCAACATGTAAGAAAAACAGGTTTAGGGAGTTGTTTGAAGCAGGAATTGCAGGCTTAACCGACCACAGGAACAGCTTTCTTCTATTAAACTGGAAACCTGTCCAAAATTACCTTGTGCCCACTGAGACCATGTCCCCAGAAGGCAAGACCTAAAGCAGATTGGGGCCAACACACACTTTCTGTGTCCCCAGGGAATGTGGGGCTCTTTACTCTGCAGAAGGTAGCACCTGCTGGAGGGGTATAGCAGAAGGAAGGGCAGCTGTGGGCTGCAGTGAGCTGGGTGGACAAGGGGCACGGGTGCTGTGGCCATGGTCTCTCTAGTCTCGCTCTCCCTGGAGCCTAGGAGGAAGCTATAACTCCAAGGCTTTGCAGAGAGGAGGCTCAGCAGTAGCTCGCAAGATCCTGTTCTGGGCACTGGGGAATTCCTCATAGGTGACTGGAGGAGCCCATTTTCCCACGCTCGGGGGAAGGTGGCAGGAAGTCCCTGGGAAAAAGAAGTTGGTTAGTTCAGCTCCAGCTGTCCTTGAGTGCTACAGGCCCTGGGTCCCCTCACCAAATCTGCCCCCAAGACCCTGCCAAGTACAGTGGCTATATGATGTAGAATTGTTATTACCCTCATTCACAGGGATGATGAAACTCAGGCTCAAGCAGGTCAGGGACTGGCTTAGGGTCCGATTGTAAGTGGGCTTGGGCAGAGTCAGAAACGAGCCCAACTCAGCTTGACTCCGTCTTGGGCGCAGATGGCAGGGCACCTTGGGAGGCTCCTAGGGGAACAGTTCTCATCGAGTTCACCGTTTTTTCTCCAAGTCTTCTTGCGGAGCTGCTTGCCCATCCAAGAGGATTCCATGTCTTTTGCTCATGGCTGCCGTCATTCATTCAGTGGACCTTCACTGGCAAAGGGGCAGTGTGTTTAGGTCTCTGAGGGACAACACTGAACCAGACACAGGCTCTCGGGAGCCTTGGGGATCTGACCACCAAGGAGGCCTATAGAGGGGGCCACTGTCAGGTCTGCAGTCAGAGGTCAGGACTTGAGTCTGGGCCCTGCTGTGTACCTGCCATGGCATCCGGGACATGTTCTTTAACTCCTCCAAGCCTAGGTTCCTCTATCTATAGAATGGGAATAAAGGGCATTTACTTTTCAGGATTATTGGAAGAATTGAAAGAGAGAGCTCAGGACAATAATAACTTATTGAAATTCCTTGAGACCAGAAGTATTTCAGGATTTAGAATACTTTTTGGATTTCAGAAATGGAATATGGTGGATATGCCACAATTTTGTCACCCCAGCATGATCTGGGACAGTGCCCTGTAATCAAACTCACTAACACTTCTGCAGGGAAACTAATGAATATTCACAGTCCATGGGATAAATAAAGACTTAAAATAGTTGCCAAATGAATTTTCAAAAAGCTCTCTGTGTTCAGAGTGTTTGGGATTTCAGGATTGTGGATAAAGGCTCTGGATAGTAATGATAATAGTAGTGACTATTTGCTGAGCATTTACTGATTTACATGCATTTGCTCATTGAATCCTCACAGCAACTCCATGAGAGCAGAGACTGTCATTACCCCTGTTTTGTAGCAGAGGCTGAGGGCCTACAGAGGTTAATTCACTTGCCTGTAATCACACAGTTGCTCAGTAGCAGAGCTGAGATTGGACCTAGGCAGTCAGGCTTCAGCATCTGTGTCTTTGTTCAGGTTAGAAATTCCGGATGATGGTGGGGCTGCTGGCAGGACCTCAGAGAGCACCTAGCTAGCCTTCCTGATGCAACAGAGTGCGACGAGGAAGTGTGACTCTCCAAGTCCCCTGCCTTCTTTGCACCAGAGCCTGGGAATAGAGCCATGTTCCTAGGCTCCCAATCTAATGTGCTATCACACACGCGCACACACACACACACACACACACACACACACAACCTCTCAGCCTCCACATCCCCAGCACTACCAGAAGCCAGAAAAACATGCTTGGCCAGACTGAGGTGCTGGGAAGGAAAGCCTGACATTCACAGAACTCAGCCTCCTTCTGCCTCTTCCTCCCCCTGAGTGACACCCCCTCCTCTCCTGAGGCCCTCAGCACCCTCCTTCTGAGCGAGGGGGCAGTAGCTTCATGGGGATGTCCCTGGGCAGTAGAGCCCTCTTGGGTATGCACTCAATTATAAATACACAGATTGAGGCTAGGGAAGGCCCCAGAACACTAGACTTGGAGTCAGATAGGTCTGGATTTCAATTTCTGCTTCTTTTCTCATGGGGCAAATGGTCTTCAACAAGTGATTCCAGCTCCCTGAGGCCAGCAAAATAACAGGTACTTGGTAGTTAACACGAGACCTGATGGGTGCCCAAGGACAGCTTCCCTCCAGACTTCAGGTGGAGTGAGACTGGCTGGCCTAGACCAGGGCCACGGCTCCTGTGGCTCCCCTAGTTCACGGCAGCCCACTGCCCTGCTGAAGAGATGAGCACCCCCGGCATGGCAGGGCTCCCTTCTGTGGAGGAAATAGCTCCATGAGGAAGGGCTTCCTGGGAAAACGGAAGTGTGCAGTGTCCCCAGACTGCTTTAATTCTTGCCATGTGGAGACATGGATGTGGTGGCCACTGTCATTTTCTTCATCCACAAGCTTTTTTCGCAGGACCTCTCAGGCAACTGACCAACTGGTGCTCCCCCGAAAGCTGAGCGGCTGGGCCTTGGGGCCACTCCACCCACATTCTCTCATGGGATGGGGGACACTCAGGGCGTGAAACCCTGGGAAGTGGGGTTCTAGTCTTCCATCTGTCAAGAGAAAGATCACTCCCCAGCAGGATGATGTGACTCATGGCACAGATTCATGAGTCAGGAACCTGAATCTGAACTTTAATCCCGCCATTTCTAGTTTTGCGACCCTGTTTATCTCTCTGAACCTTCATTTCTTCATCAGTAAAATGAGGATGATAATATCTGTTACTTCAAAGGGCTGTTGTGAGCATTAAACAAGGTAGCTAATTCACACAAGGATTAGCTGAGCCCATGGCTCAGCTAAGTGCTTTCAGGGGAGTCTGGAGCAGACAGACATGGCCCTGGCCTCACAGGCCTTACAGTCTGGTAGGTGAGTTGATGATCAATGTGGAAAATAAAACAAAATATAAGGTCTTGGCTTAAACAATAGTTCTTATCATCCTCCTTTGAGTATGGCTATGCTTAATTAACATGAACGTGTTAAAGCATTAATATGTGTCAGTATTTATTATTTATTTGTGGGCTACTAAGAGACATGTAAATAGAGAGATTTTATGTAAATAAACATAATGCATATGTATAGATGCATAGCCTCAGTGGACCCTCATAAAGATTCTATGTAGCAGGTATTTTCCCCATTCCTCAGGTAAGGAGAGCAAGGCTTAGGAAGGTGAAGGGATTCGCCTGTGGCTCCACAGCAAGGAAGGGGTGGAAGAGAGCCTTGAATCTGAGTTAGTGTGCTCCAAGGACCCGTGTTCTTATTCACAGGGTCACTGCCTCCCTGTTAGCTCAGAGGCCATGGGGTATGTGAAATGGCTTCTTGCAAATTATAAGGGCCAGGCAAGTATAAGGGATTATTATGGCTCGGTTCCCTGCATCACATCTGGTCCCTTGAACATGGGCAACTGAGCCTAGGATGGGAGCCAGGGAGACAAGGACATGGGGGTTCCAGAGGAGGAATTGGCTCCCCTTACCATTTGGGGGACACTTGGTGAGTAGAGGTGGCATGCCCCTGGTTGATGCTTCTTTGGGGTTTCTTGGAGCTGCTCAGCCCAAGGGAACCATCTCTGGAGAGCTTATATTGTCCTCGAGAGGACCGTTCGCGGGTCACTGTCTCCATTGTGCAAGGCCAGCGCCATTCCAGAGAATCCCCTAAGCCCTGGATCTGCCATCTGGGAGGCCTGGGCTTTAGTGACAGACATACTTGGTCCTGAATCCCAGCTCAGTGTTTTGTAATTGTGTGACCTGAGGCAAGCCATCCAAACTCTCAGAGGCTCCACTTCCTTATCTGCAAGGTAGGGAAAAAGTCCTGTCTGCAGAGCTGTCTTCAGAATTGAAGAGAATGTCTGCAAAGCACCTAGGATGGTGCTGGCACAGAATTGACCCTCCATAGATGGTAGGAGATGAAGAAGAGGGGCCCAGTGGGCACCGGCAGAGAGAAGTCATGGCTGGTAATGCCTATCCGTGCTGCAAGAAGCAGGATGACATTGAATCCAGTCAATTAGGAGAATTTCCCATAAAAATGTAATTCTTCTGTAAGATAATAGTGCAAAGTGAAATAGGTGAAGCATTTTTAAACTGTAAATTAATGATCTATATTTACAGCCATAATAATAATAATAGCTACCAATTACAGAATACGGAAGGCCAAATCTGGGCCAGGAGCTAAACACGTTGCAAGCTCCCCGATTTCTGAGATAAAGATGCTTTGCTGCATTTTGCAGGCCAGGAGACCGGGGTTCAGCAAGGCCAGTGGTCTGCCCAGCACCCCACAGACACTGGGTGGCAAAGCTACAGCTTCTCACTCCTGTGTCATCCTCTCTCTTGTGTTCAGGCCTTTTTAAATACACTTAGAGCAAATGTAAAGAAAAAATCAGAACAAGAGCCACCTCTCTTTCAGTGTATCTGTCTCCGATTCGAGGTTAAATGGAATTTAATCTTCCCTCTCCAGATTTTATGTTTCCTGGTGCCAGCTCTGCTTCCAGGCCAGGAACACCTTATGAGCCAGGCATACTCTCAGGCACCTGTCTGCAGCCCTTTGACAAAGGCAATTAAAGCCCCCCACGTTTTTCTCCTGCATCTTTGCATGGTGAGAAACTGAGAACCCAGGCCTCACATCTGTTCCCCTCAAGACTTCACTGTCCTCAGAGCCAGTCTGCTCTCAGGGAACCCTTTGGAGCCTTCTCTAAAGTGACCCCCACTGCTACTGACTCCTCTTCAGGGTTAGAAACAGACAAGATGCGGCCGGGCACGGTGGCTCAAGCCTGTAATCCCAGCACTTTGGGAGGCCGAGACGGGCGGATCACGAGGTCAGGAGATCGAGACCATCCTGGCTAACACGGTGAAACCCCGTCTCTACTAAATATACAAAAAATTAGCCGGGCGATGTGGCGGGCGTCTGTAGTCCCAGCTACTCGGGAGGCTGAGGCAGGAGAATGGCGTAAACCCGGGAGGTGGAGCTTGCAGTGAGCCGAGATCGTGCCACTGCACTCCAGCCTGGGTGACAGAGCAAGACTCCGTCTCAATAAAAAAAAAAAAAAAGAAGAAACAGACAAGATGCTGCAGTCTGGAGTGTAGTTGAATTAGTGAGCACTGGAGTCAGGCTACCACGTTCAAACCCTGACTTGGCAGTTACTGTGTGGCCTTGGGAGAGGCACTCAACCTCTCATTTATAAAATGAGGTTGATGATAGTATCACCTACCTTCTAGGATTTTTGTGAGATTAAACAAATTAACACACGCAAAACACTTAGAGCACTGTCTAGCACTTAGTAACTACTCAAGAGCTATTAGCTACTACGTTATTTTCTTTTTTTATTTTTTTTGAGGCGGAGTCTCGCTCTGTCGCCCAGGCTGGAGTGCAGTGGCCAGATCTCGGCTCACTGCAAGCTCCGCCTCCCGGGTTTTACGCCATTCTCCTGCCTCAGCCTCCCGAGTAGCTGGGACTACAGGCGCCCACCACCTCGCCCGGCTAGTTTTTGTATTTTTTAGTAGAGACGGGGTTTCACTGTGTTAGCCAGGATGGTCTCGATCTCCTGACCTCGTGATCCGCCCGTCTCGGCCTCCCAAAGTGCTGGGATTACAGGCTTGAGCCACCGCGCCCGGCTACTACTGTTATTTTCTATGCCCTAAATGTTCATTTCTCATCCATGGCCATAATGATTTCTGCTCAATAATAAAGATAAGAAGCAGGATAGCTTTCATTTAGAAAGCTGTACACAGCAATAAACTCTTTCAATGCACCAGTTCCTAAAAGTGCAAAGCACAGTGATCGGCCCATAGTAGGTGCTCAGTAAATGTCACGATCCCTAAGCACCCAAATCACCCAAATTACTTTTTTACTCAGTTAGCTTTTAATCCCTCTTTGTCTTTTAAGCATATATATATATGCTTATATATAGACAGGGTCTCTAATACATGTCTAATATGTTGCCCAGGCTGATCTTGAATTCCTATGCTCAAGGACCCTCTCCTGCCTCAGCCTTCCAAAATGCTGTGATTATAGGCTTGACTAACCTTTCTCAGACTAATTGTAATTCAAATTGCCCTCAACAGTGTGCTTCTTAAAGAAAACAAATTTTTTTCCTGTGTGTATTAAAATGGACAGAATCATTTTACAGGTCACTCAATGATGGACTGCCATCTTCCAGGGTTGCCTTTCTTTGTGGTACCTCCCCTTGCCATTATTCCAAACCTCAATGCTCACATGCCCCATATCCAGCCAGCCCCCAAATCCTGTTGATTTTCCTTAAATGGCTCTCTTTCCCAGGCCTTGCTCATGGTTCCTGTTCAGCATTTTTGTTACTCCTGAACTGTGACAGTTCCCTCTAGATCCTCCCCTTCCCAGCCAACCCCATGTCATAAATCTCCCCTTTCTAGGGATCCATCATGGGCGACCCCTCTGCTGCCCCACCCTGTTTCTGGCCCTGTCAGGCTGTCTTTCCAACACAACCTTATTCTGGGCAGCTTTTCTTGCTTGCCCAGCTCAGTTGAAAACTCTTGAAGGAGACATCACATTGTAGGTACTCCATGGATTTTCCAGTACATTCACATCTAACATAGGGTGAGCACAAAAAGAGGCCTGCAACACACACTTCCCGGTGACCAATGGAGTGGTTGGAGCCGTGCTTTCAAATCCAGTTGAGCTGGCCCTGTTTTTAGTTTGAGAAATATTCTGGGGCCTGATTTGCCAGTCTGAGTAACTAGGTGTGGCACCAAGTGTCGGCCGCTAATTACTTTTAACCATTATTAATAGGTCTGCACTAATTATCTCTTGCACATAGGCAAGATTTTACAGATGAGAGAGGGAGGGAGAGGAGGAGGAAAGGGATGTGCCCAAGGCTACAAGGTAAATGGATTGTCAGCATGGGGGCTAGAACCCAGGGATTTGGGGTCCTAGGTCAGGGGATACCCCCTGCCTCCAGGTAGGGGTGGGGTGGAGAGGGTTGGTTTGGGGGCTGCAGGGCTGGGACCAGGGAGAACAGCTTTGCGCAGGTTGGTGAAGCTAACATCTTGCCTTCCCCCTCTCCCCACTCCCGGAATGCAATCTACCGAAACCTCTTATTAAAAGTATTCTGGGGGTGATAAAAGTGTCACTAAAGATTTGTTCATTTTCTAAACTGTCATTAAAAAGAAATTTATGGTCAGGGGAAATATAGGCAGTGGAGGATGGAGGGTGGGCAGGGAGAGAGGGAGGATGATTTAAAATCAGTCCCTTAATAAATTAAAGATGCTCACTTGCAAGAGGGGCTTGGAAAAGGAAATTGCTAGAAAGTCACGGCTTTCTCCATTCCAGCTGGCCGGTGTCCTCCTCCTGTACTCTTCATCTCAACTACATTCCCATTCACATCCACCCTCCCCTCCTGACCAATCCACAGGGAAAATGCTTCCTCCGTGCAGGCCCACCCCATCTCCTGTCCTCCTCCAGGAAGGCCTCCAGCTCCCGTCCCCAAGGCTTCCGCAGCCCCATTGTCTGAATATTAAATAGACTACGTCTCACCCCCACTATACTGTAAGATCTTTGAAGGCAGGCGTCCTGCCTCGAACTATTGCATGAATCTTAATCAAGGAAGGTGAAGTGATCTCATTCCTTTAAATTAGGAAATGTTAACCGAGAAAAGGGAATGAAGAACCCAAGGAGTTCTGTCCTCATTTCACAGGCGAGGAGCCTGAAGCTCAGAGGGGAAATGGAGCTCACCCCAGGTCACAGGGGAGCTGCCAGAACCCGCCTCTCCTGGGGTCCAGCTGTGTGCCCGAGAGCTTACACTCAGGGTCCAACCGTGCCCTCCCCACTCACTAGCTTGGGGGACCTTGAGAAAGTCACCAAGCCTCCTGTGCCTCGGGCACCAGAGTTGTTGTGGGTGTCAGCTGTGATACTGTTGGTGCTTTGCTCAGTGATATTTTTATTTTACATCACCTTGTCATTGGCATCATGATGGCAGGAAGGAAGGCAGTGCAGCGCGAAGCTGTCAGGGCTTCAGCCTTTTGCCTGGACCCTCTACACCTGCTCAGCAATGGTCCAAGCATTCACTAAGTGCCAAGTCCCAGGCTAGGCTTGGGAGATACAGAGACCAGCAGGCATGGCCGCAGCCTTAGAGACACTCCATTCTGGTGGGGAAACTACTGCTGGGAGTGTGGGAGTCCCTGATGGCTTGGCTCTCACTCCTTCTGGCTGGGTGGTGGGTTCACATTTCTCCCCCCACTGGACTTTGAGTGGTCCTGCATCTGGCTTTGGCCAAGCAGGACCAGCCCAGAAGGAGGCCTCTGGGGAAAGGAAGAGGGTGTGCCTGGCAGGGGTGGGAACAAGGGCGTGGGGAGCTCAGCAGGTGCTGATCACTGAGAAAGGGAAGTGAGAGAGCAGGTTCAGGCCAGTGGGGATGAGGCTCTCAGGTCTGAGCCAGGCCCTCAAGGTGGAATAACCCCGCCTCTCCCTAACGCAGGTGCTCAACTCTTGTCCTGAGTGAGATTTAGGAAGAGAGGCTGGAGGCAGGCGGCAGCATGTGACAAAAGGCTGAGAGCTGAGCCTACCTCAGACCCACTCTGCTACCTCCACAAGCTGCCTGCCTGGGCCTCCTTCTCCCGTCGGGTAGGCACAATGCTGTCCTCCGCTTCCTACCCTCCAAACTGAGGATCAGCTGAAGGCGGTCAAGGAATGAGCACTCTCTGAACGAAAATAGCACATTTCAGAACCTCATGGAAGCTTTTTAGTGCACATGCCGTGAGGCCTGGGTGGGGAGGGGAGGGAAGAGGAAAGGCAAGAGAATTTGACATCTAGATAGAAAGAGGGAACAGAGAACTTTTGTGCATGGCATTTAGAACACAAACACTGCATTACTGAACCATGAGGCTGCAATGCAGACAAAAGAAGCCTGGAGAAATCACTGGGAGCCATGGTCCCAGGGGGCTTCTTGGAGGAGGGGAAGGCTGGTTTGGCCTTCGCAGGTTTGGTGCACACACGTAGAGGAGAGAAAGGAAGGCACAGGCCGCAGCGGGAGGGCTTGGGACCATGGGGGCCCTGCAGGCCTGGCCAGGCCATGAGCAGAGTAGGGGTTGGGGGGCTTCCAGTCTCTAAGGGGCCTGAGGACCCAGGTCTCCGTAGCCCTCCTGACCCCCAGGGAGCCCCTCCAGCCTGTTTGGTGGGTTGTTTGCCAGTCTCTGCCCGGGAGCCTTGGCCTTCCATCTAGATATCAGGCCAGCCTCCACATGGAGGCAAAGGACGGTAGATCAAGGATGGGCTGACGGCCGGGGGGTGGCCTCAGTGGAAAGTTCTGCCTGCACAACAGCACAGTGATACCTCCGGGGCCAGCCTTGTCCTGCTGCGCTCAGGCTTTCTCCCAGCCTGGCTCGGCTTCTGCTTCACTCCGACACTCTATTTTTATGCCTCGATACCTCACTTTGCATCTGTGGCTCCCTGTTTTGCTCTCTCTCTCTCTCCACCTCTCTCTCTCTCTCTCTCCCCCTCCCTCCCTCTCTCTCTTTCATCTCTCTTCTCCACCTCACTCTGAACACCTATGTCTGGTTCGCTGTGTCTTGCTTTCCCTGTGTGTCTCTCTCCATCTCTGTCCCTCTCTCTCTCCCTCTCTCTCAGGACCTCCTGACTTGCTCTGTGTGACTCTGCCCATCTGTGACCCTCCCTCTGTACTACAGCACTAGCTGACAGTTGCTGAGATTCCAGGCTGGAGAAGTTTTTCGGGTTCCAGGTAGACCTCCTGGAGACTTCAGCCTGCAGGGACTACGGCTCCTTTTGCTTTAATCTGGGGAGAATCTGATGTTGGCTTCTTTGACCTCCTCTTCCTTTGATCTTTATCTTTGAAAACCTGTGTTGTTAGAATGCGATTGACTTCAGATGTTCTCATCCTCCCCAGAAACCTGAGGGAACACAGTGCAGGGGTCTGGCTGGGTGATCCCCCAACATCCCATGGGCAAAGATCCTTCAAGGGCCCTGGGCTTCAGGCTGGACACCTCCAGCAGGCTAAGCGAGAGGCTGTTCATGAAGCCTGCAAGCTCTCATACAGTGGAGAGTCATGTGGTACATGGGAACACCCGGGGCATCAGCAGACTGACCTTCCTGGGTTCTAACCCCAGCCCTGCCATTGCTGCCTGAGTGACTTGGGACAGGTCATAAGTCTGAGTTTCTGTTTTCTCTTCTGGGGTTTCCATTTTCTCATCTCATGGGGGTAAAACTGCGCATGAGAACTTGATGCACTGATACGTGAAAGTGCCCCATGGATTACTTAGTATGTAGTCAGTGCTCCAAAATGTTCCGTTTCCTCTACCTTTCTCGTTCCTCTCTCTAAGACTTAATTCAAGTCCAGGCTTCACTGGAGCAACAGAACATCCCTATAATAATTACAAGGCCTTGCTCATCATTCCTGCTTAGTAGGGCACAAAGACATTGATAGATACACCACTCTCACACCACATCTTGTGCATGACCAGCATGTGGCTATTTTTACAGCATCTCCAGGCCTTATCAGCCCTCCAGCTCTCCACCCGCATTCATTCACTGAGGCATCAGGTCACAGCAGGACCCACAGAGTGTAAATGACAAGCACAAAACCAACAATTACAATAAAGTAACCAACTTATACAGCGCCTTCGTGTCTGCGAAGTCTTCCTCCAGACAGACTTTGTTGCTTTTCAGGAGACTCCTCAAGAGGTTACAGATAAGAAGCCAGACCCCCCAACAGTGACCTAGCAAATCAGGGACAGAGCTAGGACTCAAGCCCTGGTCTTCTGACTCTCAGACTAGCCCAACATGTGTCACCAGGAGGCTTCAAGACAGCCTTTAGAGACTGCAGCTCAGCTGGTGTGTGCTGGGGCCTGTGAATCTGCATTTTAGTAAGCTCTCAAGAATTCTCATGTGGGTGGTCTCCTCCAATCTGAGAAACATCCCGCCCCAACATGTGGAGGAAAGAAAATGATTCTTGATCAGTTCTCTCCCTAAAGCGGCAGCAGAGTTTTGGCTGGTGGTGATGCAACTCTGCCCCTTGCTGTGGGCAATTAGGGTCAAGAGTTGATTAGACAAGCTGGAGGAAGACTGGCTGGGCCTGGAAATGTGAGTTCTGTATCTGGTGCTGGAGTGCCTCTCTGTAATTCACTCTATGGGGCTCCTTCCTGGATGAGGAAAAAAATTGGGGGTCACTGGTTCTCAACCTCGGCTGCACATCAAAGTCACCTAGGGGCTTTAAAAAATATTGGTGTCTGGAAGCAGCCTGTAGAGACTGTGATGCAATGGCTCTGGGGTGTGGTCTGAGCATGTGGGATTTTCAGAAGCTCCCAGAGGATTCTAAGTGGAGTCATGTTTGAGGATCACTGAACCAGGACACTGAGGTCAGTTCTACAAAATTCCAGCCTGTGACTGAGAGCAGATGTGACACAAGAAATGTTGTCTTCATATGTCTGTGTGTCTCTGGGTATAAGTGTGTCCCTGCTTGTGCCTGTGAATGTGCCTGTGTGTATGTGTGTGTGTGTCTGCATGTGTTGTCTGTGTGTGTTTCTGTGAATGCACTTGTGCATGTGAGTCTGTGTGTGTGACAGAGAGACCTGGAGGGCAGGGCAGAGGGGATAGGAGGGGCTATAGAGGTGAAGGGCTCTCTGGGGACACGAGCACCCTCTTTTTACAGATAGAGCTCAGAGAGGGTAAATGACCAAGCCTGGACCCTAGGCCTCCACAGCACCATATTCACAACCCAAGGTCTAAGATAAGAGGCAGAAAGGAAAATCAGAGCTGGTGTATGGCTCCAGGTTTTGCTGGCTGACATTAATGTTTTGTTTGTTTGTTTTTGAGATGGAGTCTCACTCTGTTGCCAAGGCTGGAGTGCAGTGGTGTGATATTGGCTCACTGCAACCTCCGCCTCCCACGTTCAAGCAATTCTCCTGCCTCAGCCTCCTGAGTAGAGCCACCACGCCCTGCTAATTTTTGTATTTTTAGTAGAGACGGGGTTTCACCAGAGACAGTTGGCCAGGCTGGTCTCAAACTCCTGACCTCCAGTGATCCACCTGCCTTGACCTCCCAAAGTGTTGGGATTATAGGCATGAGCCACCGTGTTTGGCTGACACGAACTTTTGCTTTGCTTCTTTTTTTTTTTTTTTTTTTTTTTTTTTTTGAGACGGAGTCTTGCTCTGCCGCCCAGGCTGGAGTGCAGTGGCCGGGTCTCAGCTCACTGCAAGCTCCGCCTCCTGGGTTTACGCCATTCTCCTGCCTCAGCCTCCCGAGCAGCTGGGACTACAGGCGCCCGCCATGTCGCCTGGCTAGTTTTTTTTGTATTTTTAGTAGAGACGGGGTTTCACCGTGTTAGCCAGGATGGTCTCGATCTCCTGACCTCGTGATCCGCCCGTCTCGGCCTCCCAAAGTGCTGGGATTACAGGCTTGAGCCACCGCGCCCGGCCTGCTTTGCTTCTTTACCTGTTGCAAAATGCTGGGCTCAAGCCAGTTCAGCCAGATGTGCTGCCATGAGAGGGCTGGGCCAACCTCTCTGAGAACCACCAGCTCCCTGAAGCTGCTCCCCAACGAGTAAACCCTGCTTTCTCCCCCACAAATATTTCATGCATACAGGCTATGCCAGTGTGAGAGAGCCAAGTCCAGGCCCCTCACCAGGGAGCAAACATTCCAAGTGACACTCCAACATCTTGAGGTTGAAGGCTTTTGGACAGAGTGCTTGCCCCAATGCTAACTAGAGAAAGCCCCTGGGGAACTGAAAGTGCTCAGGACTGGGGCTGAAGAACCTTCCTCTTACCAGCTCTGTGATCTTAGGCACTGGCAAGCCCTGCTTTCTGCATCTGGCAGATGGGCATGCAACACCTGCCCAGCCTCCTGAACAGGGGAGCTGGAGGCACAAGCAGGGGAATGCAGGTGAAGGCACTCAGTAAATTAGGCAGGATCCACTTGTGCAAGAGGTTATTTCCAGGCATGACCTGAGGACTGCCCCAGCAACTCTCCAGCCCAGATGTCCTCCTCAACTGCCTGCTGATCCCTGCCATTTTTATCCTTAGATCTAGCCTCTGGGTTAAGGATATTCAGAAGATTCTGCTGATTTACAACCAAGGATTCTGACAGAAGCAGAGGCAGGGGTGAAGGTACACTTCGCACCATTCACGATGCTAGTGTGACTTGTAAGCAGGTCAGCTTCAGGAGGTGGCACAAGCTAGGAGGGAGGAGGCTCCTGCAGGGATGGACCCAGAGGGCCTTTCCTGGAAAGGCCAAGGGAGAGGGCCGCTGGTTGCTCTGAGGCTTCCTGGGCAGAGAGGGTGAGCTGCTGGCTTAAGTGCCCTAGGGACCTGGGAGTGACTGGTGGGGAAAAGAGGCTTGGGAAGCCAGACGGGACCCAGGAAGACCATACCAGCTTGATTTACCACAGCCTGGCCCAGCGTCAAGGACTTGGGGCCTGGAACCTGGCAGATCGAGCTCTGCACATCTGTGTGGCATATTTCTGAACCTCTCTAAATATCATTTTGTCATTTATAAAATGGAGATAAGAACAATTCCTTTTGGGAGCCTTTTATATACACGGAAGCAGACTAGCTATTATCATTACTTACAGTTTCACTGAGACCTTAGCACAGGCAGAGTGTGTGTGTGTGTGTGTTCTGCCCCCATCTGAGTATTCACCCCATCTTTGCTGTATTATCTCTCTCCAGACTGAATGGAATGCAGTAGAAAGGAGAAGAGTCAGGAGTCAGAAGACCTGGATTCAAATTCTGCCTTTGTACTGGATGAAGAACTGTAGACAAGTCCTCATTGTCACTCAGAGCCTCACATATAAGGACAATAGATGGGATGATAATCACTACACCATGAGGTTGCTGTGAGAATTATATAAAATAATATATCAACAATAATAGCCCATGTTTGCCCCACGCTTACCAGTGTGCCAGGCACCATTAAGGGCTTCACATGCATAATTTCAACCACTACAACCTTTTAATTATCCCTACTTCTGTAGATGTCCCTACTTCTATAGATGAGAAAACTAAGGCTCAGAGAGGTTAAGCAATGTGGCCAAAGGTCACATAGCTTGTATGTGGCAGACCATGAGTCTGAATCCAAATGGTGACTACTTCACTACTTTACGAGGCACAGGATCCCAGCACATCCAAGTTGGAAGATACCTTAAAAGCACACCAGGTCAAACCAGCTGTTGACTGCTGAGGAGCCTGAGAGCCCTGCTCCCATATTGCGTCACAAATCAAATCTCCTTTTCACCCTGACCTGCATCGTAACTTCCCAGATGATTCTCTGCATCTGAAGGCCTTCACCAGCCACATGGCATCCATAGAGCAAGTATGGTTCCATTCAGAGGAGGGCATTGACACCCAAAGAAGTCACGTAATCTGCCCAGGACCACACAGCAAGTCTGAGACTGAGCTGGGAGTCCAGCCTCCTCCTGCAGGCTTTTTTGCTGCAAAGCCTTGTATTACATGTACTTGGTGGGGCTGGGGGCATTTGATGCTGGAGAGAGGGCAGTGTTTCTGAGATCTCTGTGTGTCCTTAAAAGCATCTAGGTATGACCCTTGATGCCTTGTGATCTAGATTCTGATGAGACGTGGGCAATCATTTCTCCTCTTCTCCCTGAGACCCAGCCCAATGTGGAGTTTGTATCCAGTACAGCTGCATTCCTGCTGTGCCCATCCCAGTGTCAGCTACAGCCTGGGTGGCCCATGGAGTGGCTCACACTGCTGGTTGTCTACTCAAGAGTCATTCAGATTTTTGTATCAATGTGATATCAGCATGCCCAGCCTCAAGTGATGAAATGTGATGGGTCTAAATCCATCATGATAATCCGTTTCCTCTTTGACGGGCTTGTGAGTTGCTGAATGACACAGTTCCAATTAACAAGATGGGAAGGAAGTAAATGGGAAGGAACCTCCAGGAAAGATTTTCCTCCCGAATGAAGACACATGTGAGAAAAGAACCCTGGGCCCTCTCTCTCCCACTCCCCCTTCCTTCCTGCTGGTGATGCTTTTGGAAAGGATATAATGCCTGGAACCAAGGTGACTGCCTTGTGAGCATGGGGCAGCACCTGCTGAGGATGTCACAGCAGGAGGACAGAGAGAAGCTGGGCCCTCGCTGACATTGTTGAGTTGCTGCACCAGCCTTGGAACCACCTGTCTTGTCAACTAAGATCACATATATATGTACAGGTTATGCCATTATCTGTTTGGTATTTTTACTTGCAGCCAGCATGTCCTAACCCATAAAAGGGATAATAAAGGAACTGGGCATGGTGGCTCACACCTGTAATCCCAGCACTTTGGGAGGCCAACAGAGGGTGTATCATCTGAAGTCAGGAGTTCAAGACCAGCCTGGAAAACATACCAAAACCTGTCTCTACTAAAAATACAAAAATTAGCTGGGTGTGGTGGTGGGCACCTATAATCTCAGCTACTTGGGAGGCTGAGGCAGGAGAATCACTTAAATCCAGGAGGTGGAGGTTGCAGTAAGCCAAAATTACACCACTATACTCCAGCCTGGATGACAGAGTGAGACTCTGTCTCAATAATAATAATAATAATAATAATAATAATAGTAGTAATAAAGGGATCTACTTTATGAAGTCAACACTCTGATATCTGTTTTACATTTAAAAAAGCTAAGTTTTGGAGAGGACACTGTGATGCAGGGCAGGTGAGCCTCACAGAGCAGGGATATTCTGGGCACACTGCCTACCGGGTAGCCCTCCTCTGCAAGTAGCAGTACCTCTGCTGCTGCTGTCCACTGCCACATGGATTTTAAAATGCTGTCTAACACCCCAGCTCACCTTTGAATTCTTTCCTGGGCAAAGCCAAGAACCCTCCTGGGCTAAGCCCCAATTTTGGGGCTCGCCTGCTCTGCCTCAACTCAACTTTCCCACTTTATACACCCCTCCCTGGCTAGTAGAGACAAAGGGATTTAGACCTCATTCCATCTGACTCTCAGGTCTGTGTGCCAAACCACCACACAGAGAGGGCTGGCTCCTGCTGTAAGGATATCAGATAAAAAGCTGATTTCTCCTCCTCTCCTAGATCTGTCTCTAAATTACCGTATTTCCAAGTGTCCAGTGAACATCCTTGTTGGAAAACGTCCTGTCAGACAGATGATGTGTTTCAGAGTTGAGAAAAAATAGAGATGAATGGATGGGGTCTGTGTAGGATGAAATGAGTCCTGCCGTCAAAGCCTTGTGCTAGCTTTAGGGATCCAGGACACTCACCTGGGAAGAAGCAGTGAAAAACACCAAGAAGAACACATTTTCCACTCTCTCCTGTCTGGATCCTTCAAGGTTAGTTCAAGTGACCTTTCTCCCAAGAAGTCTGCCCTGACTGTGCCGAACAGAACTGGGCTCCTAGGGCATATATTTGCACACTTCTTATAATGGGCAGATTTTTAAAGTGATTTATGTGCCTATGTACCCCTTCTCATAACTGAGTGTGAGCTCCTGGGAGGTCAGACTGTGTCTTAGGGCCAGCACAGTTCTGAGTATCAAGTAGGACTGATGCAGGGCATCACTGGGGCTTAGCTCATGAAGGTTCTTGTCTTCACCCAGGAAAGAATTCAAGGGCAAGTGGGTGGTGGGATGGAAGAAAACAGCTTTCTTGAAGCAGCAGTGTTACGCTCACATAGGCAGAGAGTAGCAGCTCAGGGCAGTTCTGCAGTCATATATATACCTACTTTTAATTGTATGTAGATTAAAGGGTGGTCAATGCAGAAATTTCAAAGGGTATTTCTGAGTCATCAGGTCATTGCTATGGGAAGGGGTGGTAACTCCTGGGTGTTGCCATGGCAATGGTAAACTGACATGACACACTGGTTGGAAAGCTTATGAAAGCTGCTTCCACCTGATCTCTCTCTTAGCTAGTCCTCAATTTGGTCCAGTGTCTGAGCCCTGCCTCTGGAGACAAGTCCCACCTCCTACCTCAGCAGTGCAGGAAATGCTTTCTGGTTTAACATGACAACATTCAGTGCTAACCACACACTCTGTAAAGGCAGCTCCCTCAGGTTGGGTTCATCCCCTATTGTGACACACAACCCCAGGGCTCAACACAAATCCTTGTCCACCAAAGGGAGCTTCTTCCATCAAAATGTGGGGTGTTTATTACGAGACACGCCTAGAAGCACAGTGGTCACGTAAACCTCGGGGAACCCAAGACATCAAACAGTCATCACAAAAGACAGCCGAGAAGCTTGGTCTTGGCTGAGGTCCAGGCAAGAGTGAGAGGCGGAGGGAGCAGTGAGGGGTGGGGTGGGGGGTACTGGTGGGGGGTGGCGATTCCCTGAGAGGAGCCCAGTAGGAATCAAATGTGTGGACCTACGGGACAGCTAGGGCTGGCTTCAGAGAGCACCAGGCACCGTAGAAATGGCAGCTTCACAGCTTCCTTCCTTGCTTCCACCAGGCACTGCTGCCTTGGCCCAGGCCTGCGGAATGTTCCAGAAGCTGGCAATGCCCTTTGTCTGGGCCTTACCCTTCCCTGGAACACAATGGCTTGTTCTTGAAGGGCTCAGGGTTTGTGATTCCTCAAGTAAGCCAAAGAATCAACAGCTTCCGGGGGCTGCCCCTCAGCAGCTCCTATCCATGGTTATTTTTAGTCGCATTTAATTTGGCAGCTAGGAGCACTTTTGATTTCACAATGATTAGTTAGAGCTTGTGTGTGCGCTGTTTTTCTTCTTACCACCCGCCTGTCTCCCCCAAGGGGACAGGGTGTTGTTTTGACTTTTATGTGTTACAATAAAAACTTTCATTGTAGCAAAATGTTTGCTCGTCAAAATTAGCTTGGTTAATTCCAAAGAATTGTTTCATCTTGGCTCCACAGACACCGGGGATCTTTTTTACAAGAGGAATTGGCCACCAGCCAGCTATCTCCGGGACAATTCCTCTATAGTGTTCATCCCCCTGGAATTTACCTTTAAAGAGGAAAGACCTCCCTTCGCTTTCCAGAGGAAAGTCGAATGCGTCCTCGGGTTCATGTGCTCCACAGTAGGACAGGGAAAGCCGGCGATGAGTGTGAATTTGGTTGTGTTGATTTTAGAATCACAGGCCTGAAGGAAATCCCCACAAAGAAAAAGATACATGTGAGGATGTACACAGACACAGCTCACACAAGCACACACCCACAGGTGTCACACTCATGGCACGAATACACACACGTTCACAAACACACAGACCCACCAGGGCAGAGCAGCTGACTCTGCACACACAGGAAGAGAGAGATGCAGAGGCCTGAGCTCCACAGCAGTCCAGGTAGAAACGCTTGAGCCACCTCACCTGCATTTGCAGGGCTCAGCAGGCAAGCCCAGCCTCACCCCTCTGAGACCTGCCCACGTAAGCAAGGGTTGGGGCACCACCTCCAAACAGTCTCAGTTATCCTGGGGCCTGGGCTCAGTGCTCCCTTGCATGACCGACCTCCCACTCCTCGAGGAAGCTGGCACTCCTGAGCCCAAACCCAGGCCAAGCTGACCCCTCTGACAGCTCTACCGCATGCCGCCACCACTCCCTTGACACAAGCTGAGATCGTTGTTAAACAAGAAGGCACAGGAAACTCACAGATGTCCATGACAGTCGGCAGACCAACGTTAAGTGGAGTCGTTGCACAAACTGTTGGGGAGGCTCAGATGAGAGGCTCACCACAGCAGGGATGGAGGGACAGGCAAAAGCCACATAGAGTTGGAAAGTTGTCTGACCTGCGTCTACACCTCTGGGACAAAAAGGGGTTGGGGGAGATATCATTGACAGACAGACTCGCTGGTAACACCGCTCCTTCTCTCCCCTGTGCCTCTCCACACCCCATCACAACTCTCCTTACTTGGAGAAAAGGGACAGTCAACATCTAAACATCTAAAGGGGAAATTGGTCTCTAGACCATATAAGCATTCCCTAAATTTTTATCAGGTGCCTACCCTGGGCCAGGAACTGGAGATATAACAGAGTACAAAAGACATGCCCTGTGGGCACTGGTAGGGGAGAGAAGCAACCAAGGGCTACAGAGCAACATGCAGCACTGACCAAGGTGATGAAGAAGAAACACACCGCCCACCCCACGGGGTGACGGCAAGTGGTGAAGAAATAGGCCCATCATGCAGGAAGTCTGGAGGCAGCAAAGGGATTGGGGAAAGGAAGGATGTGAGTGGGAGCCGAGCGGGTGTCTGGGAAGGGCAATTCCAAGCCAGCCGATCAGAGCTGATGAAGTTCCAAGGCTGGGCAGGCTGGGTAGGCTTTAGGAAGTCGATGTGGCAGTGCTGAGAGAGCGGAGAGGAGAGCGGAGTGGGAGCAATGAGCCTGGAGAAGTAGCCGGAGGCCAGGTCTTGTAAGGCTTCATGGACATGGTGAGGGCTTTCGAGGTCAGCCTTCATCTCTAAGCACCAGAAAACAGGCAGCCTGGTGGCAGCTTGCAAAACTGTGACCCACTCTTCAGCTGCTGGTGCTCTTCAATCTAGAGGTTTCCGTGGCCAGGACTTTCAGTTCCCTGGCTTAGAGACTAAGCCCTCCTTCTTAGTCCCTGTTAGGGAAGGGACATGCAGAAGCTGCTGGAAAACTCTTCCTTCCCTGCTGTGTGCCAGCCAGGGTTGAGGACTGTGGCAAGGACCTGGCCTCAGAACCCAGCTGAGTAGAGGGGCAAGAGCAAGCTGTGGATGGAGTCCTGTGTACGGCTTCCCTTGCCCAACTGTGTGGCCTTGAGTAACTCACTTGCCCTCTCTGAGTCTCAGGTTCCATCGTTGTCAAATAGAGATACTCCACTACAGAGCCACAAGGGTCAAATGAGCAGCAGAAGTCATTGTAAAATGTGAGAATCCCTCACATCTGGAAGTTTTTACTTTAAAATGGTTTCTCCCCTGCAGGCTCAGGACGGGATGCTGGCTGCTGTGTAGGGAAAGCAGAAGGTTTCTCTGATGAGGGACCTGTGCCTCCCTCCCCTGCCCCAGCCCCCATGTTCCCTGCTCGACAACTAAGTGGTTTCAACTAAAGGCTGAGGCCAACTTAGAGATCCTGCACAGCCCTTCTGGTATCCAGTTTCTCACCCGAGATTTCTGCCCAGGTGTGGGTTTCTTGTTCCTTCCAGACCCAGAGCCACAGCCCAAAGAGCAAACCAGCTGTGCTCCTTGACTGGCAGCTGGAAGAGCCCTAAGGAGCCCAGGTCCAGCCTATATCCAGGATTCAGAAACGGGAAGATAAGGCCACCAGGGTTCTTCCCATGTCCCCCAGTAGCCGATAGCCTGATTGCAGCTTTGGGGCAGGCTTCCTCTCTCCATTCCTTAATTAGTTTTTTAAAAAGTCAATGAGTCTTAAAATTGATGCTGCTAAATCACTTCATTTTTAGATCCTAAGGATGTGTATCAATGGGTAAGTGGGTAAAATATAAGAAAACATGAGGGGATGCTGAGGGAATAACTAATACAGATAATCAAGGAATTCTGCAGACCTAAAATTCATTACCCCTCAAAAAGACAAGACTTGGCTGGAGAGCGAGCTAGAGTGTAGGGACAGTCACACCTGGGGACTTGTGGCTGGGCACATGAGCAGGAATCTGCTTCTAAAGAGTGCTGGGGAGTGGGACAGGGGCCCACCAGGCTCTGGGCATCCAACCTGATACCTTTCAGTCTCCTGCCTTCATTCTGAACCACCTGAGCTCCACCTGGTGCTTCTCCACTCACAACTCCACCAGCCTTTCCTGGAAGCGCTGGCCGCTCAGAGGAGCAGCAAGGTTCAGGGAAGGCAAGGCAACACAAAACCGTGAATCTGCCTGGGCCCCATGCCTGACGTGGCATAAGCCCCTGCTGAGCAAAGACAATACACTGAGAAGCCAAATCCCCAGCAAGAGATCAGGAGTCCTCACCTTCCCTTCCCTGCCCAGCTGCTGTCCCCAGACCCTGCACTGGGCACTGGAGGTACAAGATGAACAAGACCCCATCTCTGCCTGAATTCAAGAAGGTCAGTGTCCCTCTCTGAAAACCAAGTGTCTGGACCCCAGTGGCTGGAGAGAGAAGAGGACTGCATCATGGGGGAGGGAGGGATGACAGAGGGAGGCTGGCCTTCCCAATCCCTGAAGGATTTGAGGTTCTTTTCTCATAACCAGGAGGTCCTTCAGGGCCCTGTGGATGAGCCTCAGACAAAGCACCTGCCTCCATGTTTTCTCCTCTTCATTATTTACTAAGCAGTTATGTGCCAGACAGTGTGCCAAGTGCTTTACACATATGAATTCATCGAATTCCCCCAATAATTCCATGGGATAGGTGTTATTGTGTATCCATCTCTATTGGACAGGTGAGGAAGATGGAGCACAGAGAGGTGAAGTAACTGGCTCAAGGTCACACAGCTATTAGATGCTGGAACTATACTAGACACAGCAGCCAGGTCCAGGGCTGCACTCTCACCGACTGTGGTAATGGCTTCTCTAACAGCGATGACATGAATAGCACAGGTGACCACAAAGTGTCAGTGTTGGGAATCTTCCTAACATGCCTTTTGCTCTATTTTATACTTGAGAAGTTAAGCCACTAGTATAATAATCCTTAATATTCATTGATTCATTTGTAGGTGCCAAGAACTGCTCAAAATACTTTAAATACTTTAACTAACTTGATCCTCACACCAACTCCATGGGGTGGACACTATTATTACCTCTATTTTACAAAGGAAGAAACTGAGGCACAGAGGGGTTAGGCATCTTTATCAGTCAAGAGTTTTCCAGAGAAACACAGAACCAATAGGATAGATTGATTGTTTGATAAATAGATAGATTGATTATAGGAACTGACTCACGCCATTACGGAAGCTAAGAAGTCCCACTATCTGTCATCCGCAAGCTAGAGAACCAGGAAGACTGGCGACGTAATTCAGTCTGAGTCCAAGTCCAAAGGCCTAAGAGTGGGTGGGTGGGGTGGGGATGGGGGCCTAAGTTCTCTTCCGAGGCCCAAGGCCTGAGAACCAGGAGTGCCAATGTCCACAGGCAGGAGAAGATGAATGTCCCAGCTCCAACAGAAAATAAATTCTCCCTCTCCCCTGCCTTTTCATTCTATTCAGGCCCTCAGTGGAGTGGATGGTACCTACCTGCACTGGTAAGGGTGGTCTTCTCACTTACTTGATTGATTCAAATGCTGATCTCTTCTGGAAACAGCCTCACAGATACACGCGGACATAGTTTTACCAGCTATCTGGGCATTCCGTAGCCCAGTCAAGCTGACACATAAAATCAACCATCACAGCACCTGGGTGATGCCCCAGGTGATCACTGGCAAAGCTACCATTTGAACCCAGGCAGTCTGGCTCTAGAATCTGTGTTCACAGCCACTCCACTCCACTGCCTATAAATGTGGAAAGTTAGTGAAGAGAAGAGTCACAGCTCAAAGCCAGGTCTGTAGACTACCTGTGCCTGAGCTTAGCCATTATGCCGTGATACCTGCTCTGCCCTATCTGTGACACTTTCCCAGGTTAGGGATTCCAAGCAGAACCCCAAGCCTCTAGTTCTCTACCTGCCAAGGCAGCGAGTCCATTCTTCCTGGGCTTCTCTTCCTCCAAACAGGCTAGAAGCCTTTCAGGGTTTCTCCCACCTGCCTTGCTTACCTGGGCCTGCGCTGTCCTGAAGCTTACCTGTCCTCCTAGCCTTCCGGTCAGATATGAGTTCCCGCTAGACCCCTGGGTTGTGAATCTCTGACTGTGGAGCCATCCATAGTTCATTTGGGGAGTTCTGGACCCTTTCCCAGGTTTGTGCCCATAGACAGAATCCGAGCTCTCTTTTCTTGGTCTGGCTCCTAAAATCAGGAGCCCTTTTCTACTGACAAGGGTCTGGCTTTGCCTCTCTTCTGAAGCTTCTGGGCCACTTTTTCCCTTGTCCTACCCCTGCTTTACTTCACCCACCAGTTTCTCCTATGGTCACATAATCAGGCTGAACCATGGTGCCCTGGTCACTCCTCACCCTCCTGAGTGAAGCTGTGGGTGGCATCAAGCCCACTGGGAAAGAGGCCACGTCAAATGGCAGCAGCTGTGGCAGCTGCCTCCTGTACCTCATCCTGCGCAGCTGGGCCCAGGTCAGCCTGACCCAGAGTGGTACTGTGGCTTAGCTGAGCACTTGACGGCCAAGGGTATCCTGGCAGAGTCAGACAAGAGGAGGCTTCCCCAGCATCCTCTAGAGGCAGCACAAAGGAGGGGCCAGACAGATGGCACTCTCCAGGCCTCAGATCCTGCTCCATGATCTTGGGCATGACCTAATCTATGTACCAGTTTCATCTTCTGAAAAATGGGGGACATGATAAACACCTCCAGGGCAGCTGTGAAGATGAAGCTCTGACTGCTTGGCAGAAGGTGAAAGGACTCTTGAGGTCTCTTTCAGCTCCACCAGCTAAGCATTCTGTGAAAACCAGGGAGGGAGTCTGTGGTCAGGCTGCATAATGTAGGCATCACATTTCCTGAAAAACCAAAAGATAAGAGGTCACTTACCATTGCCATTTGCGACACTCTTCAAGAGGAAGCTCTAACTTCATCCAAAAATACCTCTGTGCAGGAGTCAGGGTGCCACTGCAGAGCCTGCCCTGGAGTTAAGCATTGTCCTGTCTAGGCATCTCATTTGAAAAGAAATGTATCCTGTCTTAGGAGAGGCAGCAACACAGCAATGGGGGCACCTATGTGGGAGAGAGGCACAGGACTGAAAGTCAGGATAAAGCACAAAGGGGGCTGAGCTCAACTTGGAAGACAAACCTCACCAACTCCCATGGCAGCTGAGGGCCAGCTTGGGGTGGTCACACACCTAAGTTCCTCGTCCTTCCTATGGCAGTACTTGACTGTTCACAAAGCCCCTTTTGACTTATGCACTCCTCAAACTTTGTAACCCTAGGAGATAGCTTTATTTAGGCCCACTTCACAGATGAGGACACTCAGAACCAGACAAACTGACTCCCCTGTTGTCAACAGTGTATTAGGGGCAGATCCAGGTCTTGGACACAGCTCTGACTCCAAGCCCAATACTCTGCCCCCTACACTGCTCACTGCCTGGATCTACCAAGAAGAAGCTGTGTCCAGCTGCCCAATCCCAGTGCCACTGCATCCCCTATGGGGAAAACTTGAAGGAGTCCAAAGGTAGTAGGCCAGCAATCACGTGTCTACAGCACAACTACTTAGGATTCTTCAGGTCCAGTTAGAGGCCTACATCCAAAATTCTGGGTGCCAATGACAGAAATAAAAACTGCAGTGAGTGGTCAAGCTCCAGCCACCTCCTTTTCCCTCTGTCTTTCCCTTTGGGAGACCTCAGATAGTTTCCAAGAGAAGAGTAATGAATGAACACCTTCTAAGACAGTGGATTACGCCAGGCTGTCAGGATAACACTGACAGCAGAGATAGAGGAAGAGCCCATAATGAAGTCAACCAAGTCACTAGAAAAGATACAGGGACATAGGAGACTGCCAGCCTCACCCCAATCAGGGGTCCTCCTTGGCTCATGGGAATGGCCACCTTTTTCTTCCTCCCTCCTTTCTGTATTGCTGGCCTATGCTGAACACCCTACAGCAGAACCTATACCCCACACCCTATGTACTCCTGACACCCTACAGCAGAAGCCCCAGAGGCTGGGGGCCAGCATGCTGTGTCTAGGGTATGGGGACTGAAGGAAAGGTAAGACCTCCGCAGAGTAGACCTGCTCCCCAGCCCTGGAGAAAGCAGCAGCAGCTCCGGAGGGCAGGCCTGATGCTGGGGATGGAAGGAGGTGACTAGCCAAGCACTACAACCTGACATCTTCTGGGCGAGCAGTGGCTTATATGAGCTCCCTGCATTGTGGGTCTATCTGTGGCATCCATCTGTAAGAGGAGGGTCTTAGTCTCTAGGAGTTGCACAGCTTTGTGATCTTCCTAAGGCAAAAGAGAAGAATCCCTCCCCTTCAGGTTAAAGGCCTTGCCTTGCCAGCGAAGTCCAGACGGACAAGTCCAGTACCGGGCAGTGCACAGTGGAGAGGGCAACCACTATGCTGCAGGGATTAGTGATGTCGTGGGTATGGCCACACATGTGTGGGGTGTGTCTGCAGGGGTGATGCATGGGGATAGGTCAACTGTCCGGGGAAACCCCTAAGTGTGTCAAAGAATGGGGCTGTATGTGTCTCATTCATCCCCCAGTGCCAACCACAATGCATAGGAAGCATTAGGCTGCACCATCACCTAGCTGTGTGACCCTGGGCAAGTTACTTACCCTCTCTTGCTTCAGATTCCTCTTCTGTAAAATGCAGCTGGTGCTGGGGTTGTGGGGAGGATTTGATGAGACAGTGAGAGGGCCCAATATGCTTTCCTTACCAATGTCCCTTGTGCCCACAGAGCATCAGGAAACATGGAGCCTGGCACCTGGGGTCCTGCTGGGGGAGAAGGGACTTTTGATCCTAGAAACCAGAACCATCGTCAAAAGAGAAGGCCAAAGGCACTGGAAACCTGAAACCTGGAGAATGCTGTTTACTGAGAACACTTCACAAAAGTCATCATTGTTTTCTCTGAGAAGCATTTCTCTAAAGGGCCCTTGAAATACCTTACCAAGAAATACTCCAAGAAGAACAATCATTGCAACTTCCTTGGAGAGCTGCCTCAAACAAGGAGACTCACAAATCACCTTCCATCTGGATGCGGAGAGGTGAAGGTGGGTCTGAGGCAGAGGACTAAGTTGACTTCTGCTGGAGAGCTTGGCTTTAAAAACGCAGGATTGAAGGCATCTATTTATAAATGGCTTTTACTTTGTTGGTGTCAAAAAGGACTGTACTCTGTCACCAAAGAAAATAAACAGCACAGAAGCATTAAGCCTAACACATACTAAGTGCTCAATAAATGCCACGTATAATCACAATTATTTGTGCATTATAAAATATTACTATTATTTATAGACATAAATATTTATATATAAGTATACATAATATGTGTATTGATAATAACAATACTATTGTCACTCAATAAAAAATAAACGCTGCTATCTGGAAGAGTGGGAGAAACAATCAGGCGACCTTGAAATTTATTATTTTAGACCAGAGAATCAGTGCTCAGAGGAGAAATTTGGCAGGATGAGACCGGCCAAGGTGGTGCAGACAGTCAGGCTGGAGCTGGGAGAAGCCCTGTCTGCTGTCCACCATACTCCAGCCCTGCCCCAGGACCACAGCCTGCAAAGGGATCAGCACCCCCAACCCCCACCGATGGTGCCTCTGAGCCAGGGCGACTGCTGTTGGTCTCACTAGCACCTCCCTCTGCCCTTGCTCGGGGAGCCTCTCTGGAGGTTAATCTGTGTCAGCTCAGCCCTGAAGCCACACCAGTTGCTGGCCCACCCTCCTGGGACCCCCACACCACCAGAGCTGGCAGACCACCCCAGAAGGCTCCCCTTACCCTTCACTTACAGATGGGCAGTGTCTTGCCTAGGCCCCCCAACTCATAAGGGGCAGCAGCCCAAAGGGCCATGGGAACCAGGGACAGTCCTATCCAGAGATGCCACAGGGGACTTGGTGGCTACTCTCCTGAAATAGGCAAACCTAGTCCCACCACTCCCTCTCCCTGGATGGACACCATCACGTTGTAATGAAGAAGAACACTACAGTTTGAAAGACAATTTTGCTTTTATCCTGGGCACCAGGGGACTGGGGAAAGCATAGAGAAGGGTGTTCAAAATTTATTTTATTTGCATACTTCGCAGGGGGCCAACAGACTCAGTCCCCCCACCGGGTTTGAAGCAGGGCAGCCCACTTGCTGGCTGCTTGTGTTTGGGAGGTCCATTGAGCTCCCTGGGCCTCAGTTGCCTCCTCTGTAAAATGGGAGTAATTGGGAGTCACTTCCCAGATTAGCCTCTGGAAGTCAACTGAGGCTAGACTTGTAGCAAGGCACTGGGCACAGACGCACAGGGGCAGGTGCGGGAGGCAGCGGCTATCATTCCATTGGCTTGGTGAAACGTCTGAAACAATATTCACCAAAATGTAAAGTAGGGGGACAGGGAGGTTATCGCCGAGCGGCAGGATTTCGGTGATGCTCGTTCTTTTTCTTCTTTTCCTTTTCTTTTGGTTTATCTGAATTTCCCAAATATTCCACAATGTTCCTGAATGCATTGTGTCATTTGAAAATGATAATAAGGGAAAAACAAGCACTAAGCTCTGCTGTGATGTGTGGCTGCCTCCATGCTGGGGGAAGGGAGCCCAGGGCAGTGGCAAAGCCCAGGACCAGCGCCCCGGGCGCGGGGGAAGGCGACGCCCCCTCCCCAGGGCAGGGAGGACCCCCTACCCCAGCGGGCGGGCGGGCCCAGCGCGGCTCGCTCGCTCCGGCTGTGCCTGGCTCAGACAATGCGAACACACAATCATTCATTATAACTCAATTACAGTGATTAAAGCTGGTGGCATGCAGAGGCAGGAGGGAGTGTTGCCAACAAAATTTACACTCCGTGTCATCAGCGAGAGATAACAGCAGCTGACGCGGCCGATCGCCTCCCCTGCCATCTGCTCAGTGCGGGGGCCGCCCGAGGGCCGAGGGCCGCTGCGCGCTAATGGTGGACCGTGGAGCAGAGAGCTGCGGAGATGGGCTGCCTCGGACTGGGACTAGGATAGCAGCAGCGCTGGCTAGGGAAGCCAGCCGCGACCCCTCCCTGCAGACTTGGCCGCCCCCGGAAACTCGGCATCTAGAATGGGGGTGTGCGAAGGCCAAGGTGCTACTGTTCTGGGTTGGGCCCACCATGGCAGAGATTGGGATTCTGACGTCTGATTTCCATCCCCCTGTTTCAGATGAGGAAACTGAGGCACAGATGCGCAAAGAATCACACCTTGTAATCCTGGGGCACAGCCAAAATTCAGGCCTGCTCTGGGAATGGTGCAGAGAGGGAGACAGGGAGCTGAGGACACTCTGGACTACAGGGAAAGGGAAGTTGGCCAGGGTGAGGCCTGAGACCCTGGGGGCCCAGAAGGCATCAAGGGTGGTGGCAGGAGGGCCCACGGGGCAATGCAAGCAGCACTAGGCACAGGGCAGGGCTGCTGAGGGAATGTCCCGGGTTGGGGAGAGACGGTTGGCCTGTGTCAGGTGGGCTCTGGCCACAGTGACCAAGAGAAACTCAGGGGGAAGGGTTGGAGGCAGAAGCCCACAACTGACATCTGTGCTACCACAAGGTAGAAGGTTGAGGAGGGTAAGCTGCCTTTCAAGGGGTAGCAATGATGCAGACCATCCCAGAACACTAGGCTTCCAGCTTTGTCAGCCGCTGGAAACAGGGCACCTGTTCAATGGACCAGCAGATGTAGCTGGTCTCCCATCTGGGAGAGTCTCCCTTTTGAGCCCTGTTGAGCAGCAGTGGGACATGGGAGGTGAAGGATGGGTTCAGGTCCCTCTTCCCCTGGTTATGCACTGGGTACATTTTTCTGGCTGTGGCATGCTCTGAGGCTACCATCACCATGCTAGTGTCCATGCTGCCAGCTGCCTGGCGCTCTCCTCTCTGCCTCGCCCTGTCTGACTCCACAAGTAGACCTTGTTTCCCAATGGCAGAATTCCACCCAGAGTCTCCTTGTTATACTGTCGGAGGCTCCTTGGTTCCCCCAGAGTCCATCTCAGTCCTCAGCGTTCTCCTGTCCTGTCACCCTCACTATCCCTCAGGAGCCTCTGCATATGCCACACTGCCCCTCCTCCATGGCCTTCCTCATCCCCCTCATCCTTCAGAGCCCAGCTCAGACCTTACCTCTTCCAGAAAGCCATCCTGGCCCTGGGGGCCCGTGGGTGCCTATCCTTTGGACTTCCATGCCCCTGTGCCGGTTCGTGCCCTGGGAGCGCTGATCATGGAACATTGGGGTCATCTGGGGATGGAGCCGTTCCCCATCCCCAACCCTGGCAGCACCTTGCGGGCAGGAGCTGCGTCTTGTTCATCTCTGAAGTCTGGGGCCCAAGCTGAGTGGGTCTCTGGAAATGTCTGTTGACTGGATAGAGGCTGAATGAGTATGTGCCAGGGTAGCTAGACAGGACCTGACACAGGACTGTCTCACGAGGCCTGGCTCAGGACAGTGCAGAACAGAACCCACAGATGGGAGCAGAAATCAGTGTCCTCAGAGTGAAAAGCAAGGGCAGGAAGCTCAAGGGACAGGAGCCACCCTCCTGCCGGCTCGGGCCTCTCCCCACATCCATTTGAAGCCCTTCAGTTCCTGCCCATACAACCCCACTCTGTGCTCACCAGGGCAGGGCTGTTGGCTCAGAATGGACCCTCAGAGATGCTGACTGTGGAGGCCGGAAGAAAGAGGGAAGAGGGAGGCAGTTGCCCTCTCTCTCCCGCTGCACATCACAGGTCTGGCCACCTAGAGACTAGGACATAACCAGCTGGGGACAGCGTAGAAAGAATGAGATCCAGGCAGGGCCACACAGCCCTGCTCAAGATACACAATCCCCTGAATTCCCCAAGAAGAACTGAAAGAGGAAGCTGAGGAGGGGTGGTGGAGGCTGGGGATGGGGTGAGAAGCTCTGCAACACAGAAACACTCAAGAGTCAAGAAGCCTGGGTTTTCGTTTCAGTCTTGACTCGAGGTTATGTGAAGTTACCCATTCCTTCGTTCTGCACATGGTACAAGTCATGTGCACTGGGGATACCAGAGGGACTGAGCCTGACAGAGGTCCTGCTTCCATGAAACTTTCTATTCCAAGTCTCTGTGCTCTCTGGACCTCAGTGTCCCCATCTGTAACAAAGATATTGGACTAGATCTGGCTTTCCCAAGCTGTGGCACGGAGGAGAGTTTTGTAAGAAAGATGACAAGGCATTGAAAACCATGGGCTGCAGAGCAGGAAATTATTCTCTTCCCAATTCTCATTCAATCATTTCTGACTTGGACAAGAAGCAAGTTTCACTTGGGTGCGAATGGGTCCAATGCAGCTCTCAAACACTGGGTCATCTCCCTTTTTTAAAAAGGAAGGAGTGAGAAGAACTTGAGGCACAGCTATTTAGAATGATTTTCATTGCATTTACAAGTATGCAGACTTTTAAATTTAAGGTAAGGAATATTGGTATTTTATTTATGATAATATATAAAATTTCCTTTTAAAATACTTACATTTAGGCTTTAAAAAGTAAATTTATTTTTTAAAACCTATCAGGTAAATCATAGGCAAATATCATTAGATGACTGAGATTCTTTGATTGAGTAGATCTAGGTAGCTCTGCCCATGTTGGTGGGCAGGACTTAGCATCCTGAACACCTGCGCCTCCTGGAACTGAGCCACCAGGGCCAGAGGAGGGTGCCTCACACTGATAGAAAGGTGATGGTGAGTCAAGTAGCAGTCTTGGGTAACATCTGTCCTTAGGGCTTCCTGGAGACTAGGGAGTGTGTCCCCAAACAAGCTTGAATGCAAATTACTTTCGTCGACAAACAAGCTGATCTACATAGTGCATGCACAGCAGTTGGCAGCAGTTTGCAAATAGTGCCCTGCACAGAGGGATGGCCTCTCTGTGCGGTGTTCAGCAAAGTGGTTCAGTACTGTGGGCTTCCTCCCTCCTCTCTTCCTCCCTCCCTCCACCTGCTGACCCTCCTGGGAGGCACCAGAGGTTCTCTAAGGAGTAGCTCCAGCTCTAGCACAAGGAATCTACAAACTCTTCAGGCTCATCCAAGGACAAACTAGCTCAGAACTGCAGAGAGGTAAGCAGTTCAGGGACTGGCATGTTTAAAATGCCTTTCCCTCTCTAAACCTACAACTCCAATGCACCCTTAAACACCGAGTCAAATGTGACCTCCTCTGGAAAGCCTTCATGAATACTTGCCCTTTATTACCCTTCTGAGAGTTGCCTCTTTCCCCCTGATGAGGACCCCCACAATATGCTGTCCAGGCCACTAATTATTAATTAGTAGAATTTGCTTTTTTCACTAACAAGTGCATCCTGCGAGGGTATAGATCACTTATCTCTATATTTCATGCCCCTAGCCTCCAACACCGGATCTGCTCTGTCTATATTTATTGAATTAACGCATGGGTGTATGGGCCGATATGCTTGGCTTACAATCCTGAACTAATTTTTAGATTCTATTCACTCTACTTCTCCTTTTAAGGAAAGGAAACTTTTCATTGAAAGCATTCTTTTGGGCATTTAGTAACTATTTACCAAACACCTATCACATGACAGGTACTCCATTAGGAACTGGGAATAAAGAAGTGAACCAAACTTGATCTCTGCCCTCAAGAAATTCACGGTTGGTTGGAAAAATGAGGCAAGCAGCAAATGAATAGCAACAAGGGAAGGATTTGAAATTCATCTTCACTTAGATGTAAACCACTCAGAATTTAATCTACTTAGCAAGGAGATACAGATAGAAGATCAATGAGGTTAAGTAAAAAACCCTGTAACTCTGAATTTGAATTAGAAGCCTCAGTAGACCTCATGGTGTTAACAAATATATAAATACGCACATATGCATTTCTTAGCTCTGCTACTGAAAAGACCTAGAAATGATGATCATTTCATTAGCATCAAGCACCCAGATTATGGTCTCTGAATACCACTTTCCACTAAAAGGAACCAAGGTTCATTGGAAAAATGGCCAATTCCACATCCAGGATGGAAAATGTACAAGATAAGCCAGGGACATTGTCTTTTACCAGAAAGCACGGAAGCTCTCAAAGACTAGTATGGTCGTATTATAAAGACTCAGGAGGCATCTTCAAGAGGATCCCCAAATAGGATGATTTCAGAAGCAATAAGGATAACTCCACTTGACTCAAACATATCAAATGTGTTTAAATTCACACATTCATAATGTTTTAAAAAAGAATACCTCATTGGTCAATTGTTGAGGATACTAAAGAATTAACTTATTATTTTGAAACTTGGCAAATAAAGCAAATGAATCAAGCATTCATCTTGCCTTTCCTATACGAACTGTACTTCAAGGTAACCAAATGGTCGGTGAGGGGCAGTTTCTCTTTATAGCAATATTCAAGGAAATATTGCAGTTGGAATCATCCTTATGCAGCGCCTAATGAGTTAATGAATCTACACAATGGTCATCAGTGACTGCTAACATACAAAAGGAGAAACATCTAGCTACTATGTGTTTCCTAATGAATCTATGAAGTACTCTGCCTCCCTCCAAAATCAAGCCTGGATCTAATCAAGCTCCAAGATCTAACTACAATTTAGCAATCAGCAAAATTCAGATTATGTGAAGCTCTAAGGACAAAGTTTTTTTCCAGCAAATAAATGTGTGTATGGTTGTGTATGAGAGAGAGAATGTGGTGTGAAGGAGGAATCTAAAAGACGTATCAATTGTGCTTGCTCTGTGTGGATCTTATTTGGATTCTAATTCAAATAAATATACTTTGTAAAAAGATTTATGAGACAACTGGGGATCTTTGAATACAGATTGGATATTTGATGATATGAGAAGTTATTTTTTAGGTTTAGTGGTATTTGGTTACATTTTCAAAACAGGTCTTACCTTTTGGAAATAGTAAAATATGTGCTAATTTAATGATGAAATGTCTGGAATTAGATGCATAATACTCCAGCGGTGGTGACTGGTGGGGATGGGTGGGGTATAGATAAAAGAAGATTAGCCCTGAGTTGATAACTATTGAAGCTGGTTGATGGGCACATGGAGATTCATTATTCTGTTCTCTCTACTTCTCTATCTGTTTGGCATTTTTCACAATGAAAAGCTAAACAAGTCTAATCCATGCTGTCTCTGCATGAGAGCACTGCCCCTGCACACTCACAAAATCATTAGAACCACAAAACAGTCAAGCTAGGGAGGACCCAGGGATTGATTATTCACCTGCCTTCAAGCAACACATAAAGGATGAGAAGATCAAGGACCGGAGAGATCCCGTGTCATGACTAAGGTGATGTGGTGAGCCCGGGGCTTTGCTCTCTGCCACTGGGCATGGGCACCCCCACCCAAGGCCCCCTTTGAGTCACCAGAAACTATAACAGGGGCGAATTCTTTCTGGCTTTTTAAAAAAATCTTTAATTATGAAATATTTCAAGCATGGCAAAGTACAGAAAATAACACGACACTTCTAAAGCTACCACGCAGATTTTAAAAACGTGAACATTTTAACATTCTCTACAGAGTTTCTAAAAAGTAATAAAATGTGATAGGTATAGCTGAACTCCCACTGACCCTTCCCTTTCTTCCCTCCCCACAGAGAACCATTATCCTGGTGGTGTGGGGTGTTCTTTCTACATATATATATATACACACACACACATACACACACACACACACACATATTACTCATATATATATATGCTCAAATATAGAATTGTTTTGTGGATTTCTATTTTATATAAATAGTATCACATCATGTATTTCCTTCCACAACTTGCTCTTTTCACACAACATTGTGTTTTTGAGATTTATCCAAACTGATACAGAAAGATCTAGCTTATGCATTTTAATGCCTATGTACAATTTTATTATAGGAAAATGCATAGATCTTTTAAAATCCATTTATCCATTAATGGACAGGTTGTTTCTAATTATTTTTGCTCAAACAAGGAGGCAATGAAGATTCTTTACATATCTCTTCATGGAGTTGTTGAAGAGTTTCTCCAGGGTGCATACCTGGAAGTAGATTTAGTGGGTCACAGGGTTGTGCTGTTCCTCCTTCATGATTGCCAAATTGCTTGGCAAGGGTAACATATTAGTAATAGTAATAGTTGTTTGGCAACCACAAAGTGGTTGAACCAATTTATGCTCCCACAGTGTTTGACAATACTAGTCATTCACCACCCTCGTGGAAGCTTCGTATGATCAAACTCGAAAACTTGCCAGTCTAATGGGAATGGGTCGTTCCATTTCATTTTGTTTCGTAAATTTGCATTTCCCTGCTAGCTGGTGAGATGTGGCATTTTTACGTGTTTATTGAGCATTTCTGCTTCCTCTCCTGTGAATCACCTGTTTCTGTGCCCTACCCATTTTCCTCTCGAGTTGTTGGCTTTCAGTGTACTGATTTGGAATAACTCATTATCTATTCCAGACACCACTTTCTTCGGTCAGTTATAGGTATTGTGTTTATGTTTTTTCATTTTTTGTTACTTTATAGTATCTCTTGTTGTACAGGTATTTAAAAATTTAATATCATCAAATTGATCTCTCTTTATTTTATTATAGCTTTTGCTTACTGTCTTGTTCAATAATTTTTCCCATCCTCTGAGTCCTGAGGTTGTTCTCCAATATTCTGTACTATAAGCTTAAAAACCTTAATCCTTTGAGACTTTATTTTTGTGTACTGTGTGAGGTAGGGATCCATTTTCCCACCATGAAGATGGCCTGTTGCTCCAGAACTTTCTGCTGAATAGTGCTTTTCTCCACTGATGCATAATGCCATCTATGTGATAGTCACATTCTCACCTATACAGCAGTCTACTTATGGACTCTCTATTCAGCTCCATTGGTCTATTTGTCTACACACACAGCAAGAGCACACTTTCCTGCTTACTGTAGCTTTACAGTAAGTCTTGATATTTGGCAGGCCAAGTCCTCCTCCCTTATATCTTTTCAAAATTATATTTGCTATTCTTGGTCCCTTACTCTTCATATAAATTTTGGTATCAGATTATCAAATTACACAGAAAACATTCCATTTGGATTTGTTTAACATTGTATTTATAAATAGTTGTAAAAGACAGCTTCTTAAATGAAAAAACTCATAAATGACTTTCTTATAAATGACTATGGCATAATTTGTGATCTACAGAGGTCTTTTTACATTTAAATCTTCAATACAATTTTGTATTTTTATCCTTAAAGATCTTACATAGCTTTACTTGGATTGACTCATAGGTAGCTTTTATTGCTATTATAAATGCATTTTTCTTTACATTTTCTAATTGGTTGCTGCTTATGAATAGGAATGCTAGTGATTAATGAAATTTGATCTTGGATCCAGCAACCTGACTAAACTCTCTTATTAAACAGTTTTATATTCTCTTTATATCTAGTCATATTATCTGCAATTAATTACAACTTTTTTCTTTCACTTCAATCATGATACTTTTATTTATTCTTTTTTTTATGTTATCCTATTGCATTGGCTAGATCCTCCAGCACAATGTTGAACAGAAACAGTAATAATGAATAATCTCGTGTTTAAAAAAAATTTTTTAAGAGATGGGGTCTTGCTGCATTGCCCAGGCTAGTCTCAAACTCCTGGGCTCAGGTGATCCTCCTGCCTCAGACTTCCAAGTAGCTAGAACAACAGGTACACACTGCTGTCCTGGCTTATTGTTTTTTATGACCTTAATATGATGCTTCTGAAACTTCACTGTTATCTATTATTTGGCTGCAGGTCTGATATAGCTCTCCATTGTCAGACTAAAGTTTTCTTTGATTCCTGGTTTGTAACTTTAAGGGAGTCATGAATGGGTGTTGAATTTTGTAAAATACTCTATCTACTTTTTACTGGTAAAACTTTCCAAGACTTCCAGGTGTTCTAGAAAATAATTTGTGGCCTCCAATAGTTGCTTGTAGGGTTCTATGTCTCAAGCTTGTTAATTATGTTGTTCATACCTTTTATAACTTTATAAATTTCTCTCCACTTGATCTACCAGTTCCTCTTAGTGGTATGATAAAACTTCCCATTCCTCCTTGTAATTCTGTCCATTTTTGCTTTATGTAGTTTTTCGGTATTGTTCTGAGCTAGGGATCCCCACTCTGCCTTTAAAGTCTTTTATTTATCACATTAAAGGATTCCTTTTTCTTTCATGTAGGCTAGCAAAAGTGTTTTAATTTTATACAATATGTCTGTGTTCACATGGTCAAAGGGAATCCTTATTAGCTTGCTGTTTCATTTTTCTGAATTGGAAATTCTAGGCCCAATCTTTTCATCTTCCAACCTGTTGCCACCAAACACTTGCACAGGGCAGCTTCCATCTGTGATACCCTGGAGAGACAAGGCCACAGCCCCATTCTCATTCCCTCTCTTGCCTCAGCAGTCAGGAGCTCCAAGGGCCCACTTCTGACCTGTCTGAGAGGGGCACTGAGTCTGGGTCAGGTTCAGCACACGTGGGGTTTTCTGGGCATTCACTGAGATACTCAAATGGATGTAAGGAAGGTCTGATCTAGGCAGGGGAGCTTCTGTCTCTTGGTTTTTCTTCCCATACTCTTCCATCTAAGATCACTGATCTCCTCTGCCCGTGGGATCAGTTCTGTCCAAGCTTCTACTCCAGTCCTCATGAGGCAGGCAGTCCACCAGTCATCCTCCACTCACCCACCAATCCTCTCATCCACTCATCCATCCACCTATCCAATTCATCGATCATTTCCACCACCCATTCATCTGTCCATCCATCCCAGCATTCATCTATCCATCCATCATCCATCTACCCATCCATCCATCTACTCATTTATCCATCCATCCATCCATCTACCCATTCATCCATCCACTCATTTATCCATCCAACCATCCATCCATCCATCCATCCATCCATCCACTCATCCATCCATCCATCCATCCATCCATCCATCCATCTACCCATCCATCAATCCACCCATCCATCCATCCATCCACCCATCCATCCATCCATCCATCCATCCAGCAGCAGTGTCATACAAACCTTACAAGTTGTGTGACCTTGGGGAACCTGAACTTTGGTTCTCTCATCTGTAAAATGAGTATAATAATAGCAATGACCTCATAAGTCAGTTATGAGAATTAAATTAAACAATATTTATGAAGCACTGATTGACATGCACTAGCACTCTAGAAATATTAGTGTATTATCTTCATCACACACTCACTGATTCACCCAACTAACATTTTCCTGAGTACCTACAATGCACTAAGCACTGGAAATACAAGACAAAGTCGCTGTTCTGAGAGCCCACTGTGTGGTAGGAGGGTCAGTTGGGCATCAGGAGACAACATATCATTAAAGTAATACAGATGGTCTTTCACTTACAGTGGGGTTATGTCCCAGTAAACCCATTGTAAGTTGAAAAAATTCTAAGTCAAAAATGCATTTAACGCCTGTAATCCCAGCAATCTGGGAGGCTGAGGTGGGTGGATCATAAGGTCAGGAGTTCGAGACAAGCCTGGCCAAGATGGTGAAACCCCATCTCTACTAAAAAAATACAAAAATTAGCCGTGTATGGTGGCGGGCACTGTAATCTCAGCTACTCGGGAGGCTAAGGCAGGAGAATCTCTTGAACTCGGGAGGTGGAATTTGCAGTGAGCCAAGATTGTGCCACTGCACTCTAGCCTGGGTGACAGAGCAAGACTCCATCTCAAATTAAAAAAAAAAAAAAAGGCATTTAATACCCAATAAACCCATCATAAAATCAAAAGTCCTAAGTAGAACCATCTGTAGTAATACTAACATTGTGCTTGGTATGTGCTACCTAAAGTTGGGAGAGAACACTCTGAGAGCACCAAGGAGTAGGGAGGTGGGCAGTCGGGGAAGCCTTCCAGGAAGAAGTGACATTAAGGCCTACTCCTGAAGAATGAGCAGAAATTCAAAGAAGGATGCACCGCATTCCAAGCTGAAAGAGAAGCACATGCAAAACCTAAAATGGGAGAGCATTGCTTTTCAGGGCATTGGAAGTACTGTGCTGCTGGTGTGTGAAGGGAAACAAGATAAGTGGGGAGGGATGACTTTAAAGATACAGCGCCCACACCTGGATGAGTTAAGGGTGAGTTGTGCTGTGCAGAGGGCCAGTGAGGGGCTCCAAGCCAGGCAATGATGGGGCCAGATGTGCAGTTTATAAAGGTAACTGTGTGAGTGTGGTGAGAGCTTAGTAGGTATATTACCCAGGTAAGGATCTGATCATACACCATGATCCAGTCACAGATCCCCGGGTCTTCTAATGCCAATTGTGTTGGGGACTCAGAGCCCTGGGGCATTATCATGGGCATTCTCAGACATGGAATTTCAGCCTCCCTCCATCTTCTCCCCATTCCTCTGCCTCTTCTGGTTCAGGCTGGAACTGTGGTCTCTGCCCAGCTCCCTCCTCTGGTTTCACCTGCCTGCTCAGCAAGAATCCTAGCCCAGTTTCTGGCCTGGAGGATACTGGTGGGGGTGAGGGGTGGGGAAGTTGCAGCAAGAACTGGGATGTAAGAAGGCTGGATGGAGCTGGAGGGAGGAGCAAGAACTAGATGGGTTAGGTAGGGATGCATTGTTAAGACCGTGCTCTCTTTTACCCCAGGCCTTAGCACATGCTGTTCCTTCCACCTGGAACACTTTTCTTTGAACTTTTCATTGCCATGCCCACAGTATTCTTCACTTCTGTTTAGCTCTTGGTCCTTCCAGGACCCTCTTGCTCTGCCCTTCCACACTCAAGTCAATGCCTCAGCTATGTGTGGTGGCATCCGGTTTGCACCTTCATGTATTTCACGGAGTGGGAATTGTCAGTTTCTATGTTTTCTCCCAATTGGCTGAGAGCTCTGAGGGCAGGCACTGCATCTTACTATCTTTGCATCTTAGCATCGAGAACCATGCCAGGCACATGTTAGATTCTCACGATATAAACTGGTAGGATGGATGGGCGAATAGGATGGCTAGATAGATGGATGGAAGAGTGAATGAAGGGGTATATGGATAAATGTGTGGGTGGGTAATAGATGGGTGGATAAATAGATGGATAGAAGGATGGGCAAGATGGGTGGGTGAGTGAGTTCTAGGAGGTTCTTGAGGCAGGAGGCTGGTTTCCATGACTGTTCTGGGCCATCTCCTTTCCGTGAGTCATTTCCTTACCAGTCCTGTTGGTAGAGCAGCAGGAAGACTCATTCCCTGGATATTTATCCTCCAAGCAACATCGAGTCCTATAAGCTGGGCAGCTCCCTCCTAGCTTTCCGTCCTCCAACTGAGTGTGCTAAGGGTTTAGGGGAGGGGGATGTGTTTCATCATCATGTTGGCTTGGACTCTGTGAGTCATGGTAAGTCACTTGCTCACGGTAAGTCACTTGCCCTCTCTGGGACTTAATTGCCCCATCTATAAAATTGGGCTTAGTATAGATGTCTCTTCAAATATAAAAGGTCCAATTGTGGTATAATGTTTAAAAACGCTCCATTAATCATACATTTTTTTAAAAAATTCAGATTTGTTTGCTTTATATTAAAAACGATGCTCATTTGTAAACAATGAATAAGTTATCGGGGAAAAAATTACACTTGTATCATCATGGGCTATTTGACGGCCAGTACCTAACATTCAGCAGGTTTGCTAAGGACTCTTCTCACTCCAGCATCCAGATCTCTGTGTCTCCATACCTTCTCAGAGACCCTACAAGTTACATAATTACTGCCCACGCTGGGGTTGGGGCCACCTGGGGGCAGGGAACAGTGCTGTGACTCAGAGGGAAGCTAGAAAGGGTGGCTTTTTCAGATCTTGCCAGAGATGACCCAAACATTTTTTTTTTTTTGAGACGGTCGCGCTCTGTCACCTAGACTGGAGTACAATGGCATGATCTGGGCTCACTGCAACCTCTGTCTCCCGAGTTCAAGCAATTCTCCTCCATCAGCCTCCTGAGTAGCTGGGATTACAGGCGCCTGCCACCAGGCCCAGCTAATTTTCATATTTTTAGTAGAGATGGGGTTTCACCATGTTGGCCAGGCTGGTCTCAAACCCGACCTCAGGTGATCTGCCCGCCTCAGCCTCCCAAAGTGCTGGGATTACAGGAACAAGCCACCGCGCCCAGCCCATTTGTTTATAATTTGATGGGAACTAAAACCATTAAACCTGGCCTCTGACAACTATGGTCCTCCATTTTTTAAAAAAACGTATCTTGCTTTGAGCAAAAACAGCACAATAGAATTGAAAACACTCCAGACATCATTTCACTTCTCTGGGCTCCGGTTACTGAGCATCCGATGCCCTGGGTATCACGCCAGACACTGTGAATTAGGATAATCTCAAAAACTGGTGAAAGCTCATCATTCACTAGCACTGCCGTGGGCTGATGAGGTCCTGTGCACTGCCCTCCAGGGAAGCTAGTCTAGGTGGGAAGAGACAAGCAAATAGGTGCAGGGACCATGTTGTCAATGTTATGGTTGCTACAAGCCTGGATTTCTGCGTAAGAGGAAAGGAACCCTTAGAGGGTGACAAAGAAAGGCTAGAAAAATGGCATCAAGTCCTCCTGTCACCCTGTTAAGTAAAAAGGGGGTAACGTGGGGGGATTAAGGATGGGAATAGCTTTACCATGGAGTGGGCCCCTTCTCTTAGACTGGAATGCTTCCCAAATACTGATGTGCACAGGAATCGCGGCAGCGTGTTAAAATGCAGATTCTGCTTCGGTAGGACTGAGGGAGCTCATTCTAGATTTCTAACTAGCTCCCAGATGTGGTTTGTGCTGCCAGCCAGGGTTGGGTGGAAAGCGATGGAGGGGTGGTGGGTGGGGAGAGGCACCAGGAGGAAGCATGTGCAGTGAGAGGTTCAGTGCAGGGGAGGCACAGTGTGCTGGCATTAAGGACAGCAGCAGTGGGAACACAGGTCAAATGAAGGAAGGGGCTGTATCGTCTCCCCCATCTTCAGCTGTGAGCTTCTATGGCAGGGACTGAATCTTGGTCATCTCTCCATCCTTGACTGTGCCCAGGAAATCTCAGTGAACAGCCTTGCAGAGGTTCAGTCTCTCCTCAAAGAGTAACACTGGTCTTGCTTTCTAGTAGGACAAGCCTGGAGGGCGAGTATTCCCGGAGGGACACTTTCCTCTTCTCCCAAACCAGGGCCTGCAAGCCCCAATTCCACCCTGATCTTGGTAGTCTTATTCTGGCCAGAGCCTGCTCCCAGCCCCCCAGCCCTCTTGCATTGCCCAGAGATGGATACACGAGAAAGGTATGGTCCGAGGTGCACTGTTTTCCTCACACCCCCCAGTTGAGGCAGAGCTGTGACCCACTGCAGCCTCAGTCCGGTCCCTTCTACCTGCTGGCATTGTCTCCTCCATAAGCCTGAGAGGACCTCCCTCCCCAGCTAAATGACCCCTCTGTGTGGAGAGAGGCCAGCTGTCCTTTCTAGTCATAAAGACTGGGCTTTATGCTGAGATTGTCATTCCTTTTTTTTTTAACGTTAGATTCCCTTTCTTGTATGAAATGACAGCAGGCAATTGTGCTGACTGAGAATGACTTTGACAAAATAAGGAGTTGGAAATCATGTTAATCTCCAGTGCCCCAAGCGCTTTTGCTAATGGGTGCATGAAATCCAAGCGCCTGGGTACCGCCCCTGGGAATGGGCACCAGCATTCTCCTCTTCCCTCCCAGCCCCCAACTCCCTCCCTGGGGACAATGACCTGCATTTCTGAGTCTGCCCCTTCTGCAAATGCTTCCTTCTGAATCATCCAAAAACACGCCTTTGTGACCTAGAGATCGAAGATCTCCTTGTCCCACCTAAACATGTTAAGTTTAAAATAAAATGGTGCAGGTTTCCAGGGTCCAGATGCTCACAGACACTTTGTAGTTTCGCTTCAAGTTCATTACATTTAATTTTTTTCCAAAAAAGTTTTGCATTGACAGCTGTACAATACTTTGGTGTTAACCTGTGGTCTTCCTTCCCCTCAGTGAACTCTGCCCTGCCCATCTGTCCAGAGGAAGCCTTAGCTCCTACCCCACACCCTCCCTGACGCTTGGATGGGAGGTGACGCAGTGTGGGATTGTGAAACCCCCGCTGCGCTGTTGGGTGTCTGGGGGGCGGGGGGAGCAGCGCGTGGGAATGCTGTGAGATAAGAAGAGCTCGCATGGACGGGAAATGGCCCAGGCTCCAGAATGTGAGAGCGACACTGGCCTGGCTGTTTTCCTGCGGGGGGGACTGACAAACTGGGGGGAGAGGCAATTAAGACGCAACAATCAAACCAACCTTTAAATAGTAACTTTTAAAAATATAAAAACAGTTCAGTACAATGACTTTTCATTCTTTTTTTCTTCAGGAATAACTTTCTTCTACCCTCACCCTCCCTTCTGGCTAGAGCCTTAGCAAGAGGTGGCAGATAGACATCTGAGACCCAGAGAGATTCTGGATGCCCCACGCGCCCAGCCTTGGAGAGGCACAGGGTGTGGCACCAGCCTCCACATCCCATGCCTGGTGCGCTCCGCTGGGGAGCAACCTCACTGAAGGTGGGTGGCGTTCCCTGGAGCCCCTCCCTCCTCCTCAGCAGACGGAATCACGCGTTACAAAATAATCCATAAAAATGCGGTATAAAAATTATCTTCGATATGCTACATCCATGGAGAGCCCGCCACCAGGACTCACAGCGGCCTTTAGCTTTTCTTTAAAAGAAGAGTAAGAAAAAAAGACCAAAAGGAAAAGAAACAAAAAAAACCCCAAATCCTAACACCTCAGAACATGGCACCGAAAGGTGGCACCTGCCAGAGGCGATAGTCTACCTAACCTGTTTGGGCCACGAGAGACTGCAATCTGCAAGAAATATCCACAGTGTGCCAGGATCTGCGTCCCCCTCTCCCACCCCCCAACCCCCACTGCTCTGCCCAGGGTGGGGGTGAGGGAGATCCTCCTTTCAGACTCACAACCCTGTAGGTTTATACACTTTCCACCCTCTAAGGGGAGAGGAAGAGGCTGTAGGCAGAAAGGGGGAGAAGGCATTTTATAAAAGGACATCACTTCTAATTCTTTTTATTCAAATTAAAAAAAAAAAAAAGCACCCACATCAGTTGCTATTTTTCTCTGGTAGCTCCCTGAGCTGAGTTGCTATGCTGTCTTCTAACTTTTTGTCCTTTTTAGGCTGTGTCCCAAGATTCAGAAGAGCTGGAGAGGGAGTTCCTTTGAACTTCCATTGCTCATAACAATAACTAAGTGTGCACCAAAGAGAAAGACCAGGCTGAGGAGGAGAGAGGGAAAGACCAAGAAAGAGAGACACAGAGAGGGCAAGAGGCAGGCAGGGTGCAAGAGACCACAGGAAGCTCTGTTTCTGCAGGCGTCTGCCCGAACGGGCCCCCATCTCAGTGCCTTCCATCCCTCAGTCTGGCCGGCTCGTGCTCAGTCCAGATGCCCAGACCCGTGTGGAGGCACAGGCATTCCAGCAGGCACCTTGTGGCCAACCTGGTTGCCTTTTCCACAATCTAAGACTTTTCTCCTCATTCTTCAATTGGTTCCTCTCCCTGTCTCCTCTTTCCAGGTGAGAACATCTGTTTATTAAAAAAAAAAAAAAAAAAGCCACCACCACGAGTGGATTACAAATACAGCAGGCGAAACACACGGTCAGAGTTTCCGGTGGGAAGGGGCCTCTCCCACTGGTCAGTCCGCAATAAGAGTCTGTTATTTACATTTTTCACAAATCTTGTGCACTGCACAATCGGCAAAAAGAGACCCCCTCCCCCAGCACAACAATGTGGTCCACTCCAGCATCCCCGACCCAAGGTGGGGCACAGGGCAAAAGAAAGGGGAAGAACAAAGAGACTCATGAGCGGGTCTGTGGGGAACCGGAGCCATAAGCCTCCAATAAATCTATTTGTAGCAACTGCCAGCATTGTTCAGGGGGAGGAGGAGGAGCAGAATCCATCTGAGTCTGTGAGACACATCAGTCTAGGCCCAGAAGTCCAGACCGTGATGGGGCACACGCCCTCTCAGCCGGCCGGAGCGCAGCCCCGAACGCTCGGCTGCCTGCGGCCCATCCTCCACCATCCTCGGGGCCCCTCGCCTGGGGGTCTCCCTGTCAGAGCCGAGTCGGTTTCTCCCAGAGTTTGACAGCCCTGCTGGAGTTCTTGTTTAGTAGATGACCTCATAAACTGTGGCCTTCTTGTCACCAGAGCCTGTTACAATGTATTTGTCATCCGCCGAAATGTCACAACTCAAGACAGACGAGGATTCTTTAGACTGGAGGAGGAAGACGAGGAGAAGCAGCAGGAAGGCGTGGGGTGCGGGGAGAAAAAAGACAGGAATTCATTTTCCAGTGCTCAACACCATCTCAGTTCTCTTGGAAACAATCGCCCTCCTCTGCCCCTCTCTGATGCTCCAACCTGGAGCACAGTGCAGTGAAGAGGAGGTGGGGAGGCTTTAAACCACCCATGAAGCATTTTCAGGTAGAGCTCCCCTCCCACCTGCTTTTCCACAAGGAAAAGCTCAGCAACAGTCTCCCACGTGATCTTTACAGTAAGTCATAATGATCACAACAGGACGCTTTAGCACGAGCTTCTTTGAGTTTACAAATAGGAAGAAGCATTTCCGAGCTAGGAGCTGGCGTCAGCAGCTCAGGCCCACAGCCTGATGAGTTAGGAAAAGGATTGGCACCTGATGTTTGAAGCATGTGCTGTAACTAGAGACCCTAACAATGAGGTTTGACATGCTGGACACCAGTCATTTCAGTCTGGGTCCAGACAGTGGCATGTTGGCTGAGGGAGTGAGAGAGAACACAAGTGTGTGTGTGCGCGCGCGCGCGTGCGTGCAAGAGAGAGAAAGAGAGAGGAAGAAAGTGTGTGTGGGAGACCGAGTGTGCATGAGTAAATGAGTGTGAGTTTGATCGTGTGTGGGAAAGAGTGCACGTGTGTGTGTCCATACATGTGTGTGCCCATCAAAGTGCAGTATGGCAGACCCCAGATCCTGGTAGATTATAAAAAGCCTCTTCCTTTCCTCCTCTCTTTCCTGTCCATGTCCCTGCTGGTGCTGAATGGAGGTGGAAACACTCACTCACTCGAGGAGGGAAGCTGCCCAGCGCACCTCCTGCAGGTGCTCAGCATCCAGCCCAGAGCAAAAACATTTATGCTACTCCTCGCTCTCCAAATCCGACAAGGCCCCTGCTTAAAAGCCCTTGCCCTCGGGGGTCAGAAGCCATTAGTAGCAGATTGTATGTCTTGCTGGAGTCCCCAGGTCCTTGGGAGAACCCATCTTGCTTCCCCATCAGGTAGGGGTGGGGAGGGGACCAGGGCAGGTCTGATCCTGGCTCCAGGCTCCTCCTGTTCTTCCTCCTGCTATCCTCACTCCCATCACCACCGCCAAGTTTCAACTCTGGGTGGAACCCAGAGGAGGACTCAGATGGTGGGCAGTACCTGGAATATGCTGGCTCCATAAGGCGTCCTCCAGGCGTTGAGAAGGTTATCTTTCCCAGTGCTCACGAACCACTTGCCTGCAGGTGGGATGCAAAGGCATAATCAGGTTGTAGCTCACTGCCCTCTAAAGCAAGACCAGCCCCAGACATGACCGGCTGCCACAGAAAAGCAGTGAGAACTGCTAACTAGTATGACTCTTCAATTTCGAGAGGCATTTTGCAAACGACTCGTGGATACCTGGAGAAGGCCTTTCTTTGAAATCCAGGGGGAGGGCTGGGCAGGGCTAGGATGGGAAAAGGTAGGATTTGAAGTTAATTGCAGTGATAACACTGCCCCGAAAGACTCTTGTTAAAGCCACTAAGATTGACTGGCCTTTCTAAATTCTACTACTAGAAGGCAGCGGGAAATACTGAACATATCCAAGCCCTGGGAGTCTGGAGACCTGGCTGAAGACAGCAGTCAGTGGGCGCTCTTCCTCCAAGCAGGCACTCGGCCAGGGCTCTACATGTGTTAAAGCTCTGTTGCTCCCTGAAAGCCATGAACACCATGCTATTCCCGACCAGAGAGGAAAATCCACTAGAGTTCAGAGAGGGTGAGATGTCCAAGACTGCACAGCTTGTCAGTGGAGGAGCAGACATTCCCATCCAAGGCTATCAGATGTCAAAGCCAGTGGTTGCAACCACCAAGAGGAACTGCCTGCACTGCTACTGTCCTGTTCCTTTGCCCCAAGCCTGCAAGAACTGGCTCTGGCCTAGTGTCCTGAGAGTTCAATAACTCATGGTGACATCTGCATCCGAGAAACAAGGATGGCGAACAAGATTACTAAAGGGTGCTGAAGGGGCACCAGCCCAGGGGTCAGGAGGCCTGGTTCCAGGGCCTGGTTCATTCTATAAGCTTTGGGCCCCTCTTCTGTCCTGTTGGCTCAGGCTGCCCTGGGCTCCCCACCCCACTCCATCAGGCCTGGGCCCATCCCAGGCTCACCGCAGTAGGCGAACTTGAGGGAGAGCACGCAGCTCTCGTGCAGGTGCAGCTGGTACTTGTCAGGCTTGGTGTGGTGCAGCACCTCCACGTTGCTGCTCTCCATGCCCACAGCCAGCCACTCCCCAGTGGGGCAGTAGCCCAGCGAGAAGATCTGCAGGCAGTGGGAGGGGAGACAGACTGAGCTCAGCATTCTTTGCCTCAAGAGGAGGGCGGCTCCCAAAGGTGCTGCTCAGGTCCTCTGAGGCTCAGGGTCCCTCCCTACCCACTCAATAACCCAGGAGTATGGGAGGTCATTTTCCATCCCCATTTTATAGGTGAGAAAGCACACACATTTTGCATTCAAAGTTACTCTGTCTCTGTGACTTTCGTCTTCCCTTAAGAAAAAACTGAGTTAAAAAAAAAGCCTACTAAAATATTAAACATTTAAGATTAAAATATTAAAGTGGGGAATGCAAATAAGAAATAATCATCCCTGGCATCTACTGAATGCTTTCTGTGAGTCAGGTTTATGGCTACGGTTTTTAGAGGGATCATTTCCGGTGCCCACATCAGACCTAGGAGGGTGCCACTATCATTTCCATCTTGTGAATGAGGACACCGAGGACAAAGTGCTCAATAGCAGCGGAGAAAGAAATCGAATTCCTACAGTTGGGCCAAAAGTGTCCAACCCCAAGGTCATCTCTGTCTGTTTCATTGCTGCTTCCTCCCAGAAGCCTTCCCAGATAGCTCAGGTTGGTCCCCAGTCTCTTGGCAATGGCTACTCTGTGAGGATCCCTTTGTCCCTGACCCAGCCACTGGGGCCCTGGAGGGAGGGAACACACTGCTCTTTGGGAAGGGAGGAGTCTTGGGCCGCACACCTGGGAAGTGAAGTCATGCTGCTGTAGCTGCCGGCCCTCCCGCAGGTCCCAGGAGCGCACCGTGTTGTCCAGGCCCCCTGTCCACAGTTTGGTGCCATCGTGGGAGATGTCTATGCAGCTGGCCCCGTCCGTGTGGCCCTGGAACTGCCTATGAAAGCCAAGCAGGGAAGAGGGTGAGCCCCGGGAACCACAGACTGCCAGGTGGCAGCCATCCCAGGGGCAGTCTGAGTAGAAGAGGAAACTGAGGCCCAGAAGAGTGCACTATGTACATGGTCCCTTAGCGAGCTTGCAGCAAAGCTAGCCCTGGCCTCTTTTCCAGTTCCACAGAAGGGTTTGCCCCGGGACATCTCCCCTGGGAAATGGAGGGTGAAAAGGGGATCTCACACCAGGCCTCCGAGACTGAATCCCTCCAGGGTGGGCCTCTGGAGAAGGTGGAGCTGCAGGCTCAGGAAGGCCCTGGGGAAGCTACGTGTGAGATGACTGATAAAGAGAATGCAGGGCCTCACTGCCTTTAGGACACAGCTCCTTAGCCCGCACTCCATGCGCCCTCAGTTTACCATCTTAATCTATCCGTTCACCCTGCATGAACTATGGGGCTGAGGCCATCCATGAACACGCTGAATAACACACACAGCCTATGTATAAAAGAGTCAGTTGGGCCAGGCACCCCGTCTGCCTTTGCACTGTAGCACAGTCAGAGGCAGATGCTCCATTGTCACTGTTTTACACAGGAAGAAACTGAGCCGCAGGGGTTCAGCTACTTGCACTAGGTCATAGTGAAGGCAGGATTCAAACCCAGCAGTTTTGCCTGAGGCTTGTCTAGCCACCACACGATGTGGCTTCCCAGTCAGGTCTCCCCAGTCTGGTCTCTCGGCCTCTGCTCCCAGCCTCTCTGCTTGCTCCACTAATCTGACCTCCACTTTCCCAGACAAGCTCTAGCTCCACTTTCTTCCCAGAGCCCTCTCCAAACTCCTGGGCCCAATGGCCCTCCCTCCTCTGTCCCTCGCATAAGGCAGGCGGAGCTGTCTTTTCACCTGTGCATCCCTCATCCCAATGATTATGCCCACCCCACAGCACCTCAGACAAGACCAAGGTCACAGCAAACAAGACCAGGCAGGATGGGTAAAAACTTCCCCAGGACGAGGCATTAATGCTCCCTCCTGCCGGCTCACCTGACCAGGGTCTGGTTGTGCAGGTCCCAGACAGCTATGTTCCCGTCGCTGCAGCAGGAGAAGCAGACTTTGGCATCAGGGCTGATGGCCAGGGCATAACAGGCGGGAGCCGAGGACGTCAGCTCGGCCTTGATGCGGGGCGTGGGCGAGGCCAGGTCCCAGATGGTGAGCGTGCTGGCCTCGCCGCCCACGATGAGCGTGCGCCCGTCAGGAAGCAGCTTGCAGGAGCGGATGTAATTGTCCCTGTTCTGGAGGGAGAAGGGGCAGGGCTGAGTGCTGCCTACTTCCCCTCGTGGGCACCAGGAGAGTCCTGTCCAGCAATACGGAGCACCCTCACCAGCCCTGCTTACAGCCTCCCCTACACCCAGCAGCTGCCTGGCTGTCCCCATTCCTCAAATTCACAAGCCTTTGATCTTTCATGAATACCAGGAGGTCAGTATCAGCCCCACACACAGAAGGCACAACTGGGGCTCAGAGAGGTTAGTCAGCTTGCCTAAAGTTGCTCAGCCCATATGATGCTGAGCCGGGCCCTGGGGCTCTCCCCTGTGGCCCAGGCTGCCCCATCCTCCTACACCAGCTGGAGGAGGCGCAGCGGCCCTGGGATTCTCACCAGGCAGTCCAGCTGGGAGATGGGGCTCTTGCTGCCTGGCTGGCTGATGTCCCAGATCTTCACGCAGCCCTTGCCACCTGTGTAGACGTGCCTCGTGGGGTTGCTGATGGTCACGGCACACACCACCTCCCCGTGGCTGAGCGTGTTAATCTGCCGGGCGTGCCTCGGGATGCCGGGGCCTGCCAGGGCGTCGTGGGGGAAGGGCACGGGCTGCATCTGCCCATCAGCGCTCACATGGAATGAGTACGCTCTGAAAAGGTGAGAACCGTCACTGCTGCCATCCACCCCGGCCCCTCAGAGTTCCCACAGGCCTGGCCCAGGTCACCTGCACCGCCCCCGACTGGCTGCCCTGCCTCCAAGCCCCTCTGCTCTGAAACCTTTCGAATCCAGTAACCCCATGTACTGGGAGGGCTCCACCAGGGTGGAGAGTGCTTAACAGACCAGCTTTGATTTTTATAGCCGGTTATATATCCTTGCTCCAAATCAGACCAGAAACCCACAGATGTCCTGGAATGCCCTTTCCCACGATCCATACATTCCCCCAACATGCCAACCCTGGAAAGGGCATGGCTGAAATGCCACCTCTTGCTTTAGGAGCCGGCGGTATTAGGGAAGGGATCTGCTTGCCCCTCCAATAGCAAATGGGAAAGTCCGTGTCAGAGTCGGTGGGAGCCAGCCTGGCCTGCCTGCTGTTTCAGGCTCTGGTGGGCGCCCTCTCAATCAGCATCTAGATTCTCGTGGACAATTAGAGGACTGTGTCAGGCAGTGTCTCCGCATTATCTGTAGGCTCAATCTTTCAGTTTCCTAGCAACCTGAGGAAGTGAAGGGCCAGGGAGAGTGTGCCCTCCAGGGGAGGAAAGCACTGCTGACAGGGAAGGGCCTGCTACCAGTGGCACTGGGGCCTTCCCAGCAGGTAGAGCCCAAAGGAGTTGGCAAGGCCCACCACAGCTCCAGGTGACTCGGTGAGGAGTGTTCCTTCTCTCCCAGCCCAGTGGCCATGTACTTAGCTAACCCCATGGCTCCTCTGTTGGAGGGAGCTTCTGTGGGTGCTGAGAAGCATGGCTTGACTACAGTTTTCTGGGGTTGCAACCAGGCCTCAGTGCCTCCAGAGGGACAGATACCTTTCCAAAGGGACATGCACCAGGGCAAACTCTGGGGATGACGTGTGTTGTTGCGGGGGGGTGGGTAGAGTGCTCTCTCCTGCCCACCCTACAAAGCATGCAGTAAGTATAGCCAAAGCTTACGGTTTTCCTCCAGGAATGGAGGCCAGGCTTGAGGGGAGGCCTGTGGCCCGCATGGGGGGGTGAGGGTCAAAACCAACCTGTAAAGCAAGGCAAGACAGCCCTCCATCAGCCGTGTTGCCACACACCCCCACCCCTGCCTCCTCCACCACCTACCCCGGGGTCCTACCTGCATGGCTCTGCCACTTTATAACCCAAGAGACAAGCTGAGCAGAGCAGAGCCCATTGATTCAGAGGAGACACAGGCCCAGGAAGGCCCGTGGCAGAGAGCGGGTGACAGTGTGTAGACCCCACTCTGAACCAGCATCCTCCCTGTTCTGCAAGGCAGAGCTGGCCCTGCCCTACTTCTTTCCTCTCCTGTGGTCCTAGTGGGCCTGCCAGTGGAGAGGAGGCCACCCAAGGTCCAGGAGGTAAAAAGGAAAACTGTGTCCTAAAAAAGGGCCCCTCTCTCCGCCAACCCTAACTACTCTTCTTTTTCTTTTTATTTTTTGAGATGCAGTCTTGCTCTGTAGCCCAAGCTGGAATACAGTGGCGCAATCTTGGCTCACTGCAACCTCCACCTCCCGGGTTCAAGGGATTCTTCTGCCTCTACCTCCCGAATAGCGCCTGCCACCACACCCAGCTAATTTTTGTATTTTTAGTAGAGACAGACTTTCATCATGTTGGCTGGCCAGGCTAGTCTGGATCTCCTGACCTCAGGTGATCCACCCGCCTTGGCCTCCCAAAGTACTAGGATTACTGAGCCACCGTGCCAGGCCCCTAACTCTTATTATTCATTCACCACAATAGAAAGTCTTGTAACAACCAGTCCCATCTATGAGACCCCTACTCCATGAACATCACCTGACTCGCCCTGGGATTCCCACCCCCCAGAGCTGGGAAAGGCAGATGTCAGCCCCGTTTTGCAGACTGAAAGGGAGGCTGCCTTGCGTGAGGTCACAGGGCAGTTCATAGGCCAGTGGGGGATGGAACCCAGGTCTGCTGGCCCCAAAGTGTGTGCCCTTCCAGCTAAGTCTCAATTGTTTCCGATATAGGTTCTCCCTACAGGGTCAGCTGCCTGGCCTCGAGACCCTGAGGGGCCCCCAGGCCCCCTTTGGCATGTGGAGAGCACCCCTCCAACCCCCACCAGCTCCCCACACCGCGCCCAGTCCCCAAGAAAGGAGCCAAAAGGTCTACGTACAGCTCCAAAGCTCACCATTGGCGATCGGCCGTAAGCAGCGGCTGCAGCAGCGGCGGCGGCACTCATCTGGGGTGGGATGTTGTGCAGGCTGGCGTAGGCGCCAGGACTGGTGAGGGAGCCGTTCATCTCGTGGTGGCTCATCATGGCGAAGGGCGCTGCATAGGAGCTGGTGATGGAGATGGGCGTGCGCAGAGCCGAGGCTGCGAGGGGGTGAGCATCAGGGAGGTGGGCCTAAGGGTGATTGGGACATGGCCACGGCCACCTCACCCAGCAACAACCCTCCCTGCATTCTTAAGCTGCCTGCTCCAGGCAGTCCTCTCAGACTGAACCCACCCAACTGGGATCCCTGCCTTCAGAGCCAAAGAAACTTAGAGCTTGGCAGATGCACCCACCTGTTTTTACAGAGCAGGATATGGAGGTCCAAATGGGCTTGCATAGAGCCTCATTGTACTAATGACAGGGGTGGGAACAGAGCTTGGGAGCCCTGACCTGTCTGATGCTGTTTTCCTATGTCTGGCCCAGCAGGGGCCCCAGACACCCTGGTGTCACCTCCTCCTCAAATCTGACCGTGAAGTCCCCAAGGGCAGGCCCTGGGAGACACTGCCTGTGCTCTATCCCATGGGTGTGTGTGACTCCTGCCCTGACCAGGGGCAGACCCCCTCCCCCCAATCAGATCAACCCAGCCCATGGTGCCTACCCATTATACCTATCGGGTCCATGCCTGGAGGTTTACCCGGCATCGACCTGAGCCCTGGGGTCGTGCTGGTGCCTGGAGTTGGGGCGTCGTTCCTTGGGGTTGGTGTGTTGGACTTGAGCCCAGGGGTAGAGGATTTGTCGTTCTGAAGAGGGGAGATGCACAACAAGGGAGGCCATGAGGCTTCCACTCTCCTAGGAGCCGGGCACAACTGGTGCCAGTCCCAACATGAAGCCCTGAGCCAGCCCCGTAGGAAGCTTCTGCCGAACAGCCTCTCAATCCTTACCCAACCTTGTTTGGCAGGGACTGGGGTGATCACTCCTATTTTACAGATGTAGCAACCAAGGCTCAGAAAATGTTAACTCATTAGCCCAGGCCCAGCAGGTAAACCTGGGCCAATCACCCATCCAGCTTCTTCCACTCCACCCCTCTGCCCGCCAATTGGCACCACCCCAGCTCTGGTCCCTGCCACTCCCTTTCCATTCCCTTCCACCCAGACCCCACATACATGACCAAGGTCTTTGGTCTTGGAGGAAGGTGTGCTACTGGAGGAGGCCACCGAGGCGGGGCTGGTGGGGGCATCCTTTTTCAGGCTACGGGCCTTGTCCAGCCCATTTTCAGGAGGGGAGTGTGCCGGGCTGACCCGGGGCGTTGCGGGGTCCTGAAAACACAAGTGATGCAGAGATGCACTGAAAGCAACAGCCAGCCTTGAGGCTCCCCTGCTCTGGGAGTGGGAAGGGAGAGGGCATGGGTGTGGGAAGAAGAGCTTGGCTCAAAGACTGGGGGTCCCACAGTGAGGGGAAACTAACTCTTAACCATCTGGTCCAACTGAGGCCTGGGGAGGGTGGAAGGGTGATCTGCCCAATGTCAAACACAAGTTCAGGACTTCAATCAGCCTGCCTGGGTTTGGCCGAGTGTAGATGCTCTCCAGCTCCTCCTTCTCAGGCCCCTGAGGCTGAGCCCCTAGGGGGATGGAGGGTCACTCACAGGGAATAGAAGATGGCCCCTATCTGGGATCTTTGGGGGTGTCTCTCTGGAGACACATTGCAGGTGGCCCTCAGGGCCCATAAATGCCTGGACACCATGCAGCAAAGCCCTGCCCTGCTCCTCTTGACCCCCTGAGACCCCAAGACTGGAGGCCTTGTCTCCCTGCTCAGGCTGCCAGCAATATTAAAACAGACGGAAGAGATCCCACCCTGGGGAGGAATAATCCCAAACCATCTCAAACCAAGAGCCCCCTTGTGACCAGGCCTGCCCATACCTCATTGGAAACATCCACCACCAGATCATCACTCTTGTCCCCATCACTGTCCTGCAGCCAAGGGAGAAGCCAAATGGTAAGAGGCCACACTTTCCCCACCCGACTGGGCCCAAACCACCCTATCCTTCTACTGGCCAGGACATGACGCCAGGCCAAACTCCAAAGTCCATGCTTTCTACTCCAGCCCTGCCCTTCCACAGGCTCCACTCCAGCTCAACACGGTCTCCCTGTGAAGCTGTCCCCTAGCCCAGCCCCTAGGTTACTCCACTCCTGTGCCCACTGGGCAGCCACACTGACACCCACCCCATCATAACAGTTCTAAGCCCCTGCCCCCACAGCCTGCCTTTCTGCTTCTCTCTGAAGCCAGAAGCTTCTTCCCAGCTGGTTTTACATTCACCACCCTTCACAGTCAGTGTGCTGCTCTCACCTGGTCACTCCCCCCGCTCCGCGTGGGATAGTGACTTGCCTTCTCTCCCAGAAACACAGCTGAGTGCCCTTTGGGTGTGCAATGTGCCCAAAGCCACACAGCAGCCATGTAGCTGAAGAGGGCTGGGTGCAAGACTGTGGAGGCCCTGCATCATATCCTCCCTTTCCCTCTGTCCCAGCTCTCAGCCCTGCACAGCCTGGCACAGGGGAAACACAACAGCCATGCTTCCACTAGGGTCTCATGTGCCGGGGGCATCCCATTAAAAGGCTAATAAAAGACATGACTGGGTGGCCAAGTGAGTGCATGCCTGGGGCCGACTGAGAGGACTGTAGGGTCCACATTTTGCGGGGCGTCGGGAGCAGCTCCTTAGAGCCAAGTGGGATTCTGGCAGCACCGTGACAGCAGCATGGGGTTGTTGGCCCATCTGTGGGAAGAGACCCCATGAAGGCCAGGACGACCTCCCTGTCCACCTTCGCCCTAGAGTGGCTCACACGCTCACAGTGTGTGAACTTCACCCTAGCCCCTTCCCCACCCTGCCCTCCTCAATGGGGCCACCTATTGCCACCTGTGCTTCTCTGACTCGCTGCCAGCCATAAGAGGACCCTGGCCACAGCCTGGGCCCTGCAGACACCCCCTGCCCTACCCAACAGAAACCCCAGTGGCGCCACGGCCCCTCAGACGTACATATCGGCTCAAGCTGTCCTTCTCCTCCGCCTTCCGCTTCTTGGCTTCCATGCTGTAGTCCGCAGAGCCCCGGTGCTTTTCACTGGCCCGGAGGCTTTCCGAGGGTGACACAGAGTTATTCTGGAAGGAAGAAGAGGGTTTGGGGTTAAAACTTTCTGCTGTATATAACAACTCCCACATCCACACACTGCTAAGTGCAGGTGACAGGGAGGTCGGAGGAGGGAAGAGAAGCTAAACTCCTCTCTGCCCTGCAGATCGTGGCTCCATCAGAGCCTTGCCAGGGAAGCCTTCCCCACTCCCCAGACTGAGTTCCCAGGCAGATGCCCTGGGAGCACCCCCAATTCTCTTTTGCAGCTCTGCACTGCTATTAAATAATTAACCCTGCAGTGAGCCGTCTGCCTTCTGGCCTGTGAGACTACACTCCGTGAGGGCGAGGGTCACCTGGGTCTCGTTCACCACCCATCTCGAGCCTGCCGCACTCATTTGCTCAAAGGAGGGGTAAGTGGAATTTGCACTGAGTCTTGTAAGACGGATCCGAGCTGACAGGCGGGGGCCATGAGCAATACTTCATTTGCTGAGCCCGACAGGAATGGGGAGACTGATAGGGAAGGAGGGTGTCAGGCAGCCACCAACTTCCCAGTGGAGATGAGCAGCTGAGCATTCGGTGTGAACACCCCCGCCTCCACGGCAAGGCTGTCAGCAACTCTGGAGAAACACCAGGGTTGTGAAGAAACAGAAATGCCACGTCATGAAGCCTCCCCTCTGACAGAGACAGGAAAAGGCACAAGGCCAGGGACAGTCACCGCCTCCGTAGCCATTACCAAGTGGAGACCCCAAGAGGTTGGTGAATGTGTCCAAGCTCCCCTAGCAGAAGGTGGCACAAAGGGAACCTCAAATTTTCATGAGTTCTCCCTCAACTACAAAGCAAATGAGGATGAGAAGCCTTTGGGATGGGAGGCCTGGGAAGAGGGAAGATGACGGAGCAGTCCTGGGGGTTGATAGTGGTCAGAAATCACCATGTGGCTGTTACCACCGAGCTGGGGAGCAGGGAGGGAAGTGCTACTGGCAAAACACCTGCCAGCAAACCTCTGTGTCCAAAGAATAACATCAGGACCAATGCTCCTCTACAATATTGGTGAGGTTTACTCCTTCCTAAGAGCCCAAACTTTACCTTCACCCACCCACCAATTTCCAAGCAGCTGCCCTGGGTCAGGTCTGGTGCTGCAGGCCAGGAGTGGCAGAAAGAACGAGACACAATCCCTGCCCTCCAAGGCGGCTATGGTCCAGTTATGATGGAGCTGGAAGAAAAGGACAGGCCATCCTGGGTCCCAGTCCCCATGCAACACAGGAGGTCACATGGAGACACAGAGGGACATCTGTTCAGAAGAGAAGAGCATCAGAAGGCAAGTGGAATGAGGCTTCACTTCTCTTCTCCACGTTCTCAGAGGCCAAGGGTGGCTCAGGGGCAAGGGCCACTTGGAGGGAACAGAGCTGGGCAGTATTTGGTGGGAACAGTGCAGCAACCAGCCTCAGAACTTAATTTCCTTTCCTAAGCCGGTTTCTAGGCAGCCCTTCCCTGCCAAGTTTCTGCCTGAAGCAAATTAAAATGGCAGAGTTATCAAGCCTTGAAGAAAAAATGGAGGTTATAATGGAACTGCAGCTCAACCTTCCCCACAGCCGTGCAGGAGCGGCGGCGATGCGCGCACAGCCGCAATTCAATTAGCTGCTGCAATCGCCGGCAGAAAAATCACCGTCATTTCATTTCATTTCCTCTGACGGTGGCGGCCACCCTGTGCTAAGCAGAAATGCTTCCAGCCCCTCGCACTGGCTGCCCCTTGCGGGCGGGCGGGCAGGGGAGGGGGTGTGCGGCTGCTCGTGTTTCTCCTTGCGACCCGGTGCTCGGCTCGGGAGAACAGCGAGCTCTTTCTTCTCATGCAGTCAGGCTGAAAACCCTCGCCGCTACCGGAGAGTCATGTCAGGCATTTAGCGGCATCGATCCAGCCCGCCTCTGGCTGGCAGGCGGCCAAAAAACTAAGTATTTTTTATTGCTTCGGCTAGGCAAGGAAATATGAATGAAGCTACCTCTAATTGGACTCCAGACTAACCCCTCTGGGACAGCTTCCAGCCCGTCCCCCATCCCCCCTCCCACTCTGACACAGCCTTGCCCTTCCTGCCGTAGGCCTCATCTGTTGACAACCTGGTTTCCAAAGCCTGATTATTTCAGTCTACACCGCCCCTGACACCATCACCACACCACATGCCATGCGCACAGCCTCAGCCCTGAGCTGCCCACTGCTGCCTCTGCCCTGCATCTTGATTCATTCCCATTGGAGTTTCCTGTGGCCCATGTGTGCCATGCCTGAACCTCAGTAAGCATGGTAAAGAGCCCAGTTCTTGGGGGTTCCCAGAGAGGGTCTTTTAGCAGAAAACTTTCACAGATGAGGCACAAAGCCAGAAGCCAACAGGGATGAGGATGAGGTAAAGACTCATGCTCTTTAGAGAGTGCTGGCCTTCCCACTCCCCCTCCAGTTCCACTGCCGTGGGTCCCTGCTAGCCAGCTAATCTGGATCCTCAGTCAAGTTATCATGGGTCTTCCTAAACAAAGCTGAGAGGGTGGCCAAGCAGGAATTATTCCCATGGTATAGATAAGGAAACTGACGCTCTGAGAGGCCAAGAGAACTACGCAGGGTCTCATAAAGCTGGGACCAGACCTCAGCCTTAAAATGTCCAATCCAGTCCTCCTTCTATCTAAGCAAACTGCCTCTCCAAAAATGCCACTGTTACAGGATCAGTACGGAGGCAGTGAACATGGATTTTCAGCTTCAATGACTCCTCTTTTAGGTACCTAGCCATTCCTCAGTCCAAATGTGGTCCTGGATTTCTGAGCATATAGGCAGGGTTAGAGGCGACGCCAGCCTCACTGTCAATGGGAGGTTTAAAAAGTCAGCCTGGGTTGGGGGAGGGCCAGGAAGGGAAGGAGGGCTGGACTGGAGAGAGCTGCCCAAGGAAGCTGCTGTCTAGATGGTTAGTTAACTGCCTGACCTTCCAAGTCCTACTTAACACGAGGTAATAACCAAAGCCATCCTAACAGATTAGATGGCCCCAGATACAAGGACGGCGATGAGGAATAAAATAGCTTTGCTAATCGCTGGAGGATTTTTTTTATCCAGACTCCACTGCGCTTATTCAGAAGGCTTATTCACTTGAAACAGAACCTCGGAGCCTCAGTGTGATCAGAAAGATTTACAACAAATCTCAGAGCTGGCAGACACGCAGGCGGCCTGGCCTTAATGCTTGCTTGCTAGCACTTTCTTAAATCGAGTGAAAGCCCAGAGCAGGGAGAAACTGCAGGCGTTTGAAGGGAATGAGGTGGATTCAAGATGATACAGAGGCACCCTAGCTGGGGGGTGGGTAAGAACCTTGGCCCTCAACATGGGACACTTCGGTCCTTAGACCTGGGTTTAGCCCAGAGACTCTACAAAGCCCCTTGCAATGGAAGACCCAGGGCTGGTCAGCTGACCTCTCAGAGTATCACCTCTCATAAGAAAGGGAGTTAGAGCTCATTTTGCCCAAGCTCTTCATTTGACAAATGGCAGACCTAAAGCCTGGAGAGATGAAGGGCTTCCACAACTGAAGGTCACTCTCAACAGGTGACGACAGCAGCTCCCATTTTATTACAGTAACTACCCCTCACCCTGCCACTACCACCACTGGCTCTGGACTAAGACATCAGCACTGAAGCCAGGTCTCCTAGCTCGGCAAGAGTAAACAAACAACAAAACCCCCAGTTTCAACACACAGAGCAGAACCGGGAACCCGGAAGCCAGCTTTGGACACCAACTGACTGGTCTCAGGCCCATGATTCTGGGAGCCCCAAGTTCCACCTCCTCCCAGCACCCAAACACCCCTCTGGGTTCCAGAGTGCCAACACTTACCGCACTGGATTCTCTCTCTTTGGGGAAGGAAGGCCAGGACAGGAGGAAGGTCAGGCACCCCAAGACAAAAACACAAAAAAGAAAGGAAAAAGGTCAGTCTAAGTCCAGCTGGCTTTTGTGATTTGCTAGTGCACTGGTTTTTAAATGGGCAGAAGGCCTGGATCGCTGTCTCTGTGGATCAGCCAAGGTAGGACCATTAGGTGGCGTTTCTTGGTTTGGAAATTCGCCACCCAAATTCCAGTGCTGCCCCCACCCCTCCAGTCCCCAGGGTGGGGAAGGGAGGCCTTTGAGCCAGTTCTTCCTGTCATGCCAAAGGGCACCAAGTTTACTCTTTAGCAGACTAGGGGTCTTAAGACCACAAGCTTGGGAAGGATCATGCCATACAAAATACCAGCAGGACCTGGGAGTTAAGAACTTTATTGTAAAAAAAAAAAAAAAAAAAAGGAATTTAGGAGTGGTTTCTTTAATTTTGTTTTTGAAATTAAAACCATTCTCTGATTCTTTGTCAGGATACCCCTAAAAGCTGAAGCCTCTGATAATTTTCCCAGCTAAGCACTAGCTCCCCAGTTCTCCTATCTGTTGTGCAGAGGTCCCTCTTCCTCTACCAAAAGGACCATCCCACTGTGAGACAAAAAAATGTAGCCTCCAGTTCTCGGGACCGGCTACCACCCTGTGGCCTGGGCCAAGGCAGGATGGTGACATTCCAGGTCCCCAGTGCTCAGAAGGTGTTGGCTACGTGCCCTGGTAAATACCGTATCTAAGGGCAGAGTGCATTTGGCACCAGTTTTTGAAAAGAGCCTCCCAGGGAGCCAGGCGTTTCTCTTTTCTGATCCAATGAACCACTCTTGAGGCCACGTTCGGTGCAGCTTCCTGGGTCCTCATGGTAAGGGCTCACAGAGGGTCAGGGAACAAGTTCTGACTCCAAGTCAATGTGATCTCTTGCTGGGGTGTACACTACTCCCACTTACAGGCAGCCAGCTAACAAACCTTTACCTGAGCACTGACTGTGCACCTTTCCCAGGTTTCTGCATTGGTGAGATGTAGATGTAAGGAAAACACCCAAGAACTTGGCCCCTGTCCTAGGGAACTAATGATCATGGTAAGCATAAGACATTTTCCAGGGGTAGAATATAAGAGAACAGTAACAAGGACTTAGCTTTGGCATCCCAACTCTTAAACTCTTATGAGAACTTGAAAAAGGCCCCTAATCTGACCAGGAAGGCATCCTGAAGGGGTGGACTGGGGCTGGCCCCTGAAGGCCAGGCATAGGTGTCGTAGGAAGATGGGAGGGAGCTCCAGATGAACAGACAGGGTTTTCAGGACAGGAAATACCAGGTCTACACCAAGGATTAGGAAAAGGTGCATGGGATGCAGATGGCGCTGGCTTCCATGCACCAAGTATTCAACAGATGGCTCCAAATCCTTGGTAACTCCTGGTCCTAGGGCGACAGCACTTGCTGGGTCCACTCACTGTGAGGCCTATGAGTGCCCATGCCCAGCCTTGCCCCACCCCACCCTCTGCCCCAGCCCAGCCGCACCTCTGTGATCGAGTTCATGGTGGTTCTTCTCATCCTTCACCGTCAGATGGGCCTGGCTGCCCAGGGCACCCAATGCCAGCAGCCCGGAGCTGCTCCCTGTCACTGGGGGTATTCCTGGAGGCTGGAGACCTGACGGGTGGGGTGGCAACTGGACCGGGGGGCCGTGTGTGGCATGGGAGAGGTGCTGCGCCTGGAGCTGCTGCTGCTGCAATGAAGTTGGTGGTGAGTACAGCTGAGCTGGGGAGGGCAGGGGAGGCGTGGCCACCTCAGGAGGGAGGGAGGGAGTGGCTCTTCCCATTCTTCTTGCTCCTTCATTGGGTGGGTGGTAGGAGGTAGCACCCCCAAAACCTTTGCCCCCAGCTCAGTCCACATGAATGTCTCGCTGAAGGAAGTCTGTTAATAGACTGCAATGTAAAGATTTACATCTTCAAGCACCCCCCAACCCGTTGTACCCCAGTTTCAGGAAGAATTTCTCAATATTTGTTTCCAAGCCTGAGATAAATAATGCATGCATCAAAAAACCATAGAGTCATGGGGTTCCCTCTGAGTAGAGAGGGATCCATTTTTAAGCTCACAGCCCTGGCAGTGTTTGCTCATGCATACATGCCTTCAGCATTAGCTGCCGGCATCTCCTACCCTGAGGCTGGACTCTGGGGAAGTCTCCTTATTTCTTAGGAACTCCAAGCCTGCCTTACAGAGCAGGGGCAGGACAGGTCATCACAGCAAAGGCCCCAGAGCCAGATAAGCTGGAGGCCAGTGGAATGAGAGCTAATGTCACCGGACATCAGTGGACAACGGGGTAACTGGAAGAGTGGAGGCTTTGGAACTAGACAGACCAGGATTGGAATCTCAACTCTGGCACTTCCTAGCTGTGGCCTGGGGCAGGTTACCTCAAGTCTTGGACCTCAAATTTCCTCATCTGTAAAGGGGGAAAGCAGCAGACCCCAGAGGATTATTGTAAGATAATGTTTGCAGCAGCTCACGGCACACAGCTACTAAGCCTCATGGCAGCAGCTAACATTTACAAAGAGTTTTAAATGGATTCCTGAACCCTTCTAAAAACTTGCCATGCAGCAAGTCAGTATTATCAACAACAACAATGCAATTCTCTCTGTCTCCTCCCCAGTCAAGGACTCGGCTGCCCTGGCTCCAGAGGCCCAGCTTCCCTACTCAACACTAGCCTCAGGGGCTTCTCTTTCCTCTCCCTTCACCACACCCAACTTCTTCTCCACTACTGGTATTCACCTAATGCACACATCTTTCTTCTCAACTTGTGCAAGAGAAGAAAACTAACACTTACTGGATGCCTGAATGAATGCCTGGGCACCTTCTAACCACCTGGCAAGGGAGGGGTTGTGCCCATTTAATAGATGCTTAGGAGGCTGGAGTAGGTAGCTAGTAATTGGCCAAATCTACCACTAGTAAATCTGTCAACCGCCACCCCTCATCCTAAGAATGTTCGTTCCTAACAAGATCCCCAAAGCAAGAGGGGTTGGTGGAGAGTGCCATAAAGAATAGATCTGAGAAGCTTCCAGATCTCACGCCTTACTAAGGGAGCTCGCCTGTCAATATGAGATGGTTTTCTGGTAACTGCGAACAGATAACAGAATACAGCGAAGGCCCACGGCTCCGGCAGGAGGAGGCAGTAAGTATTTCAGGTTATGGATAAAGGGCCCCACTCTCCCCCAGCTAAGCTGCAAACTGCCCACCTGGCCTCATCCCAAAGTTAATGGCAGCCACAGTAGCCATGGCTTTCGCCAGGGTTCCCTTTGTCAGTTCTGGGTGAAAGGCTGGCACTGCAGCCGTCGCTCAAAGCTGTCAGAGCACTTCTGTGATGTCTGTTGCTAGGCAGTTCATGTGCACGGTCCCAGGGTGGTCTGACCCCACATCTGCACTGAGACACTATGGCTGACACAAAGCTATGGGGCCTCTGGAGCCAGCATCACAGAGTCCAATGCAGAGATCCAACCCCTCCCAGCTAAGAAACTCCAGCTCCTCTAGGATAGGAGCTTACTCTGAGCTCCTCCACTTTTTCTTTTTTAAGAAAATGTAATTTTTTATATCTTATTACAAAACTAATACATGCTTATTTTAAGAAAATACTAAAAATAAGTAGACATTAAAAAGTTTTTTTCATTACCCTTCAATCCTACCCTCGGAAGATTCTACTATTAAATCTACCTAGGTTTTTATTTATGAAAATCTACACATTTCAAATGTATTTATACAGAAATGGACTCTTGTGAACCATACTGCTATACAGCTTGATTTTAATTTAGGAATGTTCTGAAGAAATTTTCTTGACCTTTTTAATGGCTACCTAGTAGTATTCCCTGGTGTGGTTGGACAATACAACTTTATCTGGATACCTGGTTTTAAAGTGAGTCTCCAGTAGGGCCCCTTTGTTTAGACCAATTGTTAGTAGGCCTGTTAATTCTGCTGGTGGTAACTATTTAGTAAAACCCAGAAAGCAAGGGCTGAGGTATTTAATCTGCATTTTATAGTGCAGAGCCAATAAGATCCCTCGAGGAAGAGACAAGGAAGAGGAGGGGAAGGAAGGCTTCAAAGAAGTAGCTTTGCTGCCTGTAGACACAGCTAACTCCTTTCACGAACAAGTCTGTTTCTTTTTTTTTTTTTTTTTTGAGACGGAGTCTCGCTCTGTCGCCCAGGCTGGAGTGCAGTGGCCGGATCTCAGCTCACTGCAAGCTCCGCCTCCCGGGTTTACGCCATTCTCCTGCCTCAGCCTCCCCAGTAGCTGGGACTACAGGCGCCCACCACCACGCCCGGCTAGTTTTTTTTTTGTATTTTTTTAGTAGAGACGGGGTTTCACCGTGTTAGCCAGGATGATCTCGATCTCCTGACCTCGTGATCCGCCCGTCTCGGCCTCCCAAAGTGCTGGGATTACAGGCTTGAGCCACCGCGCCAGGCCACAAGTCTGTTTCTAGAGAAAATGTGCATTGAACATTTGTACCCAAGGAAAGATGGAGTTGAATAGCTCCACGCACCCTGACTCTTATCTTACCAGGAAAGGTCTCTTCTCCTACCCAATCCTCTAGGCTCAGCTTTGCCCAGTTCAAAGGCTGTCTCCTCTGGATGCCCTCCCACCTCAGGTCAGAATGGATTTCTCTGTTGTACAAGCTCTAACAGCTCAGACAATGGAACCAGGCAGAATAAGGTGGACTTCCAGCTCTACCCTTTATCAGCTATGAGTCCTTGGACAAGTCAGCCGACCTCTCTGTGTTGTGCAAGGATCACATGTGTAATTACAGGTAAAAATGGAGTAGGTGCTCAGTCTTAGCAAATGGACAGATCCCAGGTGAAAACTGTTTCTTTTGCCTTTCTGCACTGCTTGGCAACCTGTGAGTTCCAGAAACAGCAACTGTGTCTTCTCCATCCCAGCACCTCCAACAGTGCCTAGCAAGTTTGCTTAGTACATGTCTTCTAGGTAAATTAGTGAAAATTTTGGAAAAGGTATATGAAGAGGCTGAGAAATGGTGTCCACAGGTGCCAACCGCCTCTCAGCTCCACGCCTTCCCTCCAAGGCCAATTAGATGCAGCCAGAACAGTTAGTTGGGACAGGAAGAATCAATGGGGTCATGAGGTGTCCTGCCTGCCCAAAACATGAACCAGAGAACCAACGTCAGAAACTTGGAACAAAGGCAGCAGCGGCTGTTTGGCAGGCAGTGGCTTTCAAAGCTGTTAAGCTTCCGAGGCTGAGAGGCTGGTTTTCTGCCTTAGTGTTGTCAGGTAAGAGCGTCCTCTTTGCAAAAGAGAAAAGGAATCTCCCATGCAAAACTGAAGCGTTCCTCATTTCCGAGTGCAAGAGCAACCTGCTGCAAAGAGCCAGAAACTCCCTCCAGGTCTCCTTGGGGTGGTTTGAAGGCACAGCGAGGACTGGCCCAGCAGACTCTGGGAAGCAGGGACAGGAGAGCCAAACTCCGAGGCTCCTTCCTCAGTGTGAGAGCAGATGCCAGGGCTTGTCAGACAGAGGGTCTGCTAACAACAATCTTGGGTACAACAGAAAGTGAAACGAGGATTTTTCCCTGACAGGTCTAGGGGCCAGCAGGCAACGCCCCACCTGACCCCCGTCCTTATCACAGCTCAGCACCTCCGCAGGCGGGCGGGCACAGCTATCCTCAGGCTGTATTCCTATCCCCTGCAACACGTCTGTTGGCTTCAGAGCACAATGTGCTCAAACACAGTGATGGCTGAGTGGGAGGCTGATACTGTTTGCAACTGGGTAGCTTTCCCCATGGCAGAGAAATGGAATCAATTCCACCATCAGAGAACGCCTGTCTCCAGCTTATACCATTCCTTCCAATATGGGAACTTCTCCATCCACAATATGAAAGGAAGTCAATAATTCCCTCTTGCACCGCTAACCCCAAAGAGGGGCTAGGAGCCTGGAACCAAGCCCATGCATGGGCGTTCACTTTTCTCTCCTTGAACATTTCCTGCCAGAGCATAAACAGGACAACGAACATGTACTCCACACAAGTGATAAGCGCCTGTGGCCTGGCTCAGAAGGTGCGGTCACTTCCAGGAGAGGTTGAAGGGAAGATCTTGCTTGCAGAGTATGTGTAACTGGATTATGCACATCACGCCTTAGGCCTTCGCTAGGTAATTTAATGCTGCGTTTCTCAGGTTCACAATTTGGGTTGAACTTAGTGAAGTTGTCTAAGCATTTCCAGAGCCAAGACATGCCAAGGGCTCCCACCAGAGGAGGCAAAGACCGAGTCCCGACTGCATAAAATGAACACTTCCTGCTCTCCAATGACAGCGAGAACAGCTCTGGCCTCCGACTGCTCCTTCTCTTTCACATCACTCAGTGGGCACCATAGCTCCGTGCGCATTGAGCTTCTGGGGTTAGTAATAGCTTTTAGTGTTCACAACAACCCTTGTGATCCCCACTTCAGAGATAGCGAACAGGCTTGGGAGGCTGAACAGCTCCATGAAGCCAGCAGCAACCAGAGCCCAGACTCAAATTCGGCATTACCTCCCTCCACCACAGCTGCCTGGCTGAAAGACGGATCCTAAGGCACATTCTCTTGGCCATCCTTTCCCTCATACAAAATTCAGTCAATTGATTGCAGCTCATCCACATCTTGGAGTGAATGCAAGAACCTTAGGTATGGCTTCAAAATACCCTGTGTATTCTGTGACTAGCTACAACCTCCCTCTTCCTCCCCTCCCTCCCACTTAAAAAAAAAAAATCAAGTCAGTGCTCTGTGACATCTCCCCTACTGTTAATTTCCAAGGGAATGAAGACCAAATTGTCAGTGGGTAAGCAGATGAGACCTCCTCCACTTTCCAGTCCAAAGACCTTGGGCCATGATACAGCAATTTTAAAAAGAGGGTTCCAGAAATGGGTGATACATCAGCTTACAGGGTCTTAAATCTGCTTGGGAAAGACAGATGCTGCCTTCTGCAAGTTGCTGACCAAGGGTCAAATTTCCCTCCTCGCGCTCAGGAATCTTGTCGTTCTAAAGCCCCTCCTGTTAATTTTATCCAAGAAGCATGTAAAAGAAACAGGGCTACTGTAACCAAGTCTTGCCAGGCCCCAGCTAGAAGAGAGACAGTCTTCTTCCTCTTTTCCCTCGGTGGACACCTGAGTTCCCTGTGGTCCAGCAGGGAGTAGGTAGGCTTGGCTCGAGAGCCCAGTTCCCTGTATCTGCTTTTCCTTCCCCTTTTCACACACACCACCCTGACCTTGGATCCTGCCCTTTCTCATCAGGAAGGAAGACCCCAGGAATACTCTAATCCTCATGATAAACACGCCACTGGATACCTCCCTGCCCATGCCAGAGGCATCTGATTTCTCTTTGAGTTGAGCTGAGCCATGACCTCAGAATCTTTCAAGTCTATGAGCAAGAAAGCCACTAAACAAGTAGGGCAGATGGAAGAACTGAGGCTTGGAGGAACAAATCGACTTGCCCAAAGCCCTCCTCTAAGTCCAAAACCAGGGTGCCAGGCCGTGTCTCCTTCCGGAGCAGCAAATCCAACAGTGCAGTGGGGGTAGCCACTGGAAGCTGCCAAGAGCCTCCTGGGACCCTCTTTCTCCTGCCCTTTCCTGCTGGGGCCAGGATGCCTGCCCTTTTGCTCAGCCGGTGGCTCTGCATCCCCTGTTATCCTTCTTCACCTCGCTTCCCAGAGGCAGCTCAGCTGCAGGCTCCCTCCCTGCTCTCCTCGAGGAGGAGATAAAGAACGCCCTGACTAGATTAGCGGCCTCCTTCGCTGGAGTGCAGTCAAGCACGGCTCCCCAGTGCGAGCACGCCTCGGCTGTCCGTAATTCCTGCCTTGTGAGGCTCTGTCAGGCGCAGCGATTAGACGGCTGCCTGCTTAATGACAGGGCGATGGCTGCATTCACTCGGAGCTGGAGAAGCAATTACCTTGAAAATGGGGGTCACAGGCCCCACTCGTTGGCTTTAATTGAATTCCAATGTCTGCCTCGAGCTGCCTCGACCTAACTTGTAGCTTCCTAAATACGACTTAAAGGAAGTACAGCTAATCCAAGCAGTGCTTCTCTCCCAATTTTACTCCTTTCTTAAAACTTAAAAAAAAAATTATTTTCATAAGAGGATTTTAATCCCAGCACTTTGGGAGGCCGAGACGGGCGGATCATGAGGTCAGGAGATCGAGACCATCCTGGCTAACACGGTGAAACCTCATCTCTACTAAAAAATACAAAAATCTAGCTGGGCGAGGTGGCGAGCACCTGTAGTCCCAGCTACTTTGGAGGCTAAGGCAGGAGAATGGCGTAAACCCGGGAGGCGGAGCTTGCAGTGAGCTGAGATCCGGCCACTGCACTCCAGCCTGGGCGACAGAGCAAGACTCCGTCTCAAAAAAAAAGAGGATTTTAATCCCAAAGAGGAAGGGAGGCAGAGAAGGAGAGGGGACCCTGCTGTGGCCACTGCAGGGGTAGGAGGAGTTGGCCTGGAAACCTCAAGAAGATGGTTGGACATGGGATAGGGGTGAGGAGCTGGAAGAGAAGTGTCAGAAAACAGAATTCACAAGGTATGTCCTACTCCTGCAGCCCCCTGCTACCACTAACAGAAGAACCACCAAGCTGAGAGCTGGTCACTGAGACAGATGACACAGGCCACCCTCCAGGGCTGCACCAGAGTCAGGGGAAGAGTCCTGGGCTGCGAGTCAGCCACCCGGGCCTCTGGCCTGGCTTTGCTCCTAAACATCATAATCACCTCCCCTCTCGGTAAAACCAGGGCATTGAGCTAGATCAGAGGTTCTTAACCAGGGGCCATTTTGCCTCCTACGAATATTTGGCAACGTCTAGAGATGTTTTGGAGTGTCACAAGTGTCGGGGGTGTTATTGATATCTAGTGGCTACAGGCCAAGGATGCTGCTGACCATCCCACAATGCACAGGATGGCAAAGAATGATCTGGCCCCAAATTTCAACAGTGTCAAGGCTGACGATCCCTGGGCTAGATGATCTCTGATGATACTTCAAACATTAAAATATCATGATTTCTCCTCTTGGGGTGCTGCCTTCCAGCACTGAACACTTCCTCACGTTCCAGTTTTAAAACTCCTCTCTGCCCATTCCACACAGTAGGCCAGGATTCAAACCAGGCCAAGGCTTGCAACCCCCACCCGCCCAAGCAGCAATGAGAAGTGTCCCTATGGGCTCAGCTCAGAAGGGTAAACCCACTGGGCTGCCTTCACCAAAGGACTCTGCAACCATCACGGGTCCTGACAGCGTGATGGAGGGGTCAGTGCCCGTAAGTGTCATTCTGTGATTCCAGCCTCCCAGCATTGCTGGTAGGAGTCCGGAGTGCCCAAAAAGATGAGCCGGTGTACGTTCTCCCTTTACAGATACAGGAACTGAGGCCCAAGGAAGAGAAGGGACTTGCCAAAGGTCACATGGGGGAACAACCATGACTAAAACACAGTCCTCCAGGTTTCTGCCCCAGGCGGAAAAGTCAAGAGTTATCATGTATCCCATCAAGCAGAGGAAAATTCTGGGGCCTTAGTTCCACCTTGAAATAGTGACTTCCCGTAAGAACAGAAAGAGGAAAGAAGACCAACCAGGTTCCCAGAATGTTAGAGTTGAATCAGTCTACTGCTTCCCAAGCCTAACTACACTTTAGAATGATTTAGAAATCACTAGGAACACAGATTTCCAGTCCCATCACCAGACCTATGGAAAAGACCTCTGGTGCAAGTGCCCCTGAATCTGTACTGTCCAGAAGCTCCTCCGTGGACTGGGAAGCAGTGATCCCATCCACCCCCTTCATTTTAGAGATGAAAGGTGGACAGGCACACCCCAAGGGTAAGAGCCTTGCCCAAAGTCACACTTAAAAGACTCTTCTTCCGCAGGTGCTTATCTTAAATGTCGCTAGCCTCACACCAAAGCAGCAAGTAGGAGCAAGATGCCACTTGAACCTAAGAAATGCATTAAAGATACAAGCCAGGTAGACCCAGCTTCCCCTTTCCACTAAGGGGCCAGTCTGGAAGTGGGCCTTACAGAGCACTCTTGGGTATGTCTTCCTGTGTAAAGGGGAGATGGGACTTCTAGAAAGTCAGGAAAACTCGTCTAGGCTCCCCAGCTGGAGTTCACAAGCGTATGTGATGAATGCTCAGTCAGGAAGCTTCGCACATGGGACAGCAAGACGTAAACCCAAATTCCACAGCACGATGCACATCAACAGTACAGCAGAGACTGCTCTGATCCCAGTGGCCAAAGAAGGGCAGACTTCTGCCAGGGAGGAGGCAGACAGGTGCTGGGGTAAGTGTGAGGAGGTGGCCAGGTACTGGCCAGTTGGCCTGGCCTTGAAGGTGACCCTAGGCCCCCACCCTCCTCAATAGCAAGGACACCAAAACCTAGTGGAAGATGAGGCAGATGGCTGAAGAGGTGGTTTTGAGGCTTGCCTGGCTTCCCTTTAGTTTGAGGCCTAGGAGGCAACTAGGAGTCAATGGGGAAACAGCCCCACAGGGATCCAAGCCCTTGGGGTGTTTGTAGAAGCCGGAGCCCTGGGACTGCCATTCTTTGAGGCCAGCTAAGGTCAGGGTCAATCTCTGGTTATGATAAATGAGAGGAATAAAAGGGCTATACACACGGTAAGAGGCAGATTGGGGAGTCCACGTACCCCGATGATGGCGTTCAGCTCCGTCATGGTGACCTGCTTGGCGCGTTCCACTGCCTGCGCCACCTGCTGCTGGTGCTGGAGGGAAGAGGGTGTGCGTTAGATGCAGCCACTGTCCTGGACAGAGGAGGTGACAGGCTGTGCAGCACTGGCAGGGACTCTCGGAGAGGCCCAGAGCAGACAGAGGAGCCCCACTGAACAGGCATAGGACACAAGCAGCGGGGAGAGTGACAGGCAATTTTCCTTTCTCTTTTAGACCTTTGTCAATGAGCATGTATTAGTTTTGTAACTGAAACTTCTTTTTAAGTTCTAAAATAAAGACGCATGCCAAAAGAAGGCTATTAGTCAACCACACACACAAATTTTTTCATGCAATTTGCATATGAACTGGATATCAGATGGTATTACAGGACGATTATTAATTTTCTAAACACGGTAACAATACTGTAATCATGAAGGACGGTATCCCTGTTTTTAGGAGATGCAGTTATAGTTTTAGTGGTGAATTGTCAGGATATCTGCAATGTACACTCAAAGGATTTGGGGAAAAAGTGTATCTACATATACCTTATCCATAAATAGAGAGAAAACAAAGTATGTTTCCAGATAAACAGATAAAGAAAGAAAAAGTGGTAAAATAAACCCTAACATAAACCACGGACTTTGAGTGATGATGTGTCAATGTAGATTCATCAGTTTCAACAAATGTACCACTCTGGTGAGGATGCTGATAGTTGGGGAGGATATGGGAAATCTCTGTGAACCTAAAACTGCTCTCTAAAAACATAAAGTCTATTTTAAAAAGTGGTTGCATTAATTCCCTTTGGCCTTGAGGTAGTACCAGCCACATACACAGCTTTCTCCCCTACTGGGCTGCAAGCTCCGAGGGCATTGCCGTATCTGATTCTTATATATTAATTCAATCATTTATTGGTCACCACTCTGTGTCCGAGACCCAGGAGTCTGTGAGGGAGCCGACATGGTCCCAGCCACCGAGTGGGAGCAGAGGGCAGGGCCTGCCCTGGCTGGAGTGAAATCGGGACAGAAACAGAGCCTGCTAAAGTCGGCCCATCTGTCTGGTCGGCACCAGGGGACTTCTTTGGAAGATTTATCTCAAATCACGCACTGGTCCAGCCGCTGTCCCAAATGGAGGTCCCCTGGAAGGCAGGCTTAGAAGGTGGTCATGCTCCCAGCAAGGACACTCTGTACCAGGAACTGAGGTCCCCTTTGGGCTGGGGATGCTAGTTTGGATGGGAAAGAGGCACCCACTGACCACTGATGGTTAGGTCGCACGCCAGAACCCCCATCTCTGGACTCAGGCAATGGCAGAGAAACAATTCTATCAGAAGAAGGAGCAAATGGTCCCTCTGATAGGGCCCCCTGCCTTCATACTGGCCGGAGAAGGCTCTGGAAATCTCCAGGTTGTCAGCTCAGTCAGTATGAATGGACAGGGGCTGAGACTGGGGCTAGGGCTGGGGCTCAGGCTCCAGTGAGACCCCACTAGTCACTGGGCTGATTTGGAAAGAAAAGGAAGAAATAATAAAAGAAGGTCTTACCTCTTGTGACAGGAAAGGCATGATCTGTGCTAAAATTGTATTCAGTCTCTTTGCAATCTCTGTCTGCAAAGGCAAGGAGACCACATGAAGCTCAGGCAAATAAATTAAGTCACTGAAATGTCACAGACAAGTGGAAATGCAAACTCCCCCCCCCAAACCACAGCCCCTCTCCATGGGGCTCCATCCTTTCTGCCCTCAGTCTGCCTCCTGCCAGGAGGCTCTAGCTAAATCCACAGCATGAAGAAATCTCTTTCAACTCCCTCACAGCCAGGATGCCTACATTTTGGGGAGCTCCAATTTCCATCAGAGGTGGTATATATGTCTGGATCAGAATATAGTTTGCATCCTCTGGATGGAATCCCTAATTAAAGCAAAATGAAATAAAAATCACCCCCAACAATCCAGCAAAATCCATTATAAGAGCGAAACACAGTTTAGTGAGAGAGGAACTGCTCTGCCCGCTGGTGCCCAGTGCCAATAGGACACGAGCTCTGAGACAAATGGGACAGAGCTGATAAGTGGTCCTATGTGGCAAAGGGTTCCCTGGGACTAGCCCCTCCCTCACCAAGATCAATCCATACCCCATATATATGCTACCAGCCTAAAATCCTACCATTAAACCTTTTTTTTTTCCTCCCCACTGAGACACGGTCTCACTGTCACCCAGGCTGGTGTGCAGTGGTACGATTTTGGCTCACTGCAGCCTCGACTTCCTGGGCTCAAGTGATTCTCCCGCCTCAGCCTCCCAAATATCTGGGACTACAGGTGCACCGCCATGCCCAGCTAATTTTTGTATTTTTGTAGAGACTGGGTTTTGCCATGTTGTCCAGGCTGGTTTCAAACTCCTGGGCTCAAGTGATCTGCCCACCTTGGCCTCCCAAAGTGCTGGGACTACAGGCATGAGCCACCACGCCCCACCAACACTTCATTTTTTAGGATACAGCATTGCCTTGTCTAAGAAGCTGCTCAGAGACGTAATTCATTAGATCCCCAATCCCTCACAGAAGTCAATCTTAGGAAGGCAGATCAATTCTCTGCCTCATCTCCCAACACCCCAGAAAAGACTGCATTTAGAAAGTCAACAGTTTCCACCAGCATCCTATGTAAACTTTAGATCTCAGATCAAGAGTGGTGCTATAAGGGTTAACTGAGTCCAGATGGAAAGGCCTAGAACCACTTACAGATGACTCTCAGAATCGCTTTTCTTATCTCATTCTGAATCCTGAGCCCGCCAGGACTAAGGTCCCAAAGCTGGCTTCAAAGCTCTCATCAGCACATAGCAATCTTTCAGAGACAAAACCATGACAACAGCCTTTAAAAATCTGTGAGTATCTGCATGTCAAATGATTCTGGATGAGAAATCCTTGTGCACTTAAAATAAAAACAATCTGAAGGCGCATAAATAGACCCTGGACTTTGGGAGAATTCCTGGGGCTAACACCCTCCACCTCCTCCACCCGTGGCCACTGAAGAGGACATCTCTGGTTTGTGGAAAAGCAGACCATCAACTAAAGAGCCTTATGGGCTTTTGCAGGCCTGCGTGCTGGGCTGCCAGCCATGGTGGCAGGGCTCGCCAACCTACAGAGCCTGTCCGCTACAGTGGGGGATCCTGGTGGGGAGAAGATCAGGAATCACTGCTGTCAGCTTTCTGCCTGGAACACTCTAGCTCCTCAGGAACAGAGTCAAGTGTTTTCCAGCCGGCACCACTGTTGGCATTTGGGGAGAGACAATTCCTGTTATGAAGGACTGTCACTCACATCCCAGGCCAACTGTGTCAACAACGGCCCCCACTTCCGAACTGCCCAGCTCAGACCCACTGGGACTCCACGTTGACATGTGTGGGGCACTCTAGCCAGGACACCATACATCAGGGTTCCCCAAACGCATAGATAATTCACTGCTGTGTAGAGCTGTTCTGTGCACTGTAGGGCTTTTAACAGCATCCCTGGCTTCTCCACCTCCTAGACACCCTTCATTCATACTCTAAGGAACCCGGGAGGATTACTAAATAATCATTATATAAATTATTAATCTAGTTAAGTGGGAAGAACTCTCCCAAACAGAATCCTTCCTCACTCTGCTTATTTTTTCCCCGCCTAAATCAACTGATAGTAGGAATGGGGAATGAAGGAAAAAAGTCCGGGTTGGATAGGGCAGGAGTTCTAGAAACAAGCATAGGCTGCACCTCACTCCAAACCTGCACAGAGTAACAAGTTCGCTCACCTTTGAGTTCACATGCCAAATAAGAATAGAAAGATATGTAAAAATAAAAAGCAAACAAAAGTAAACAAAAGAAACCAACCTGACTGTTCAGGAAGCTCACAGGTCCAAGGCCCGTTATCTCAAACAATGATAGAGCAGTGCCTGGTACACAGTAAGTGCTCAACAAATGTTTGGCCCAAAGAATAGTATCACTGGCATCTACGCATTTATTGAGACTTCATATTGCAGTGACCCCTGGCTGTGGATCTGGGCCTGCCCCAGCGTGGGCGGCATCCGTGGGAGGGGCCGTGGTGGATGGAGTGTTGACATACAACTGGCTGGTGGGTAGCCAGTGGCCCAAGCCCTTCACCAACGGTGTGGGGCGGCACCTCCAAGCCAGGCCAATCGCAAGCCACCTAGATGGGTCTCTGACCACTGCCCCTCCCCATGGCCAGGAAGGTGGGGGGCAAGTTCAGAACATCCCCAGTCACTCTGGCCTCCTCAGCAACTATTAACTCTCACAGTCTCTGGGAGGGCAGGGGGCAGGGTGATTATAAAAAGGTTCTGACTGTAGCCTCCTTCCACTGGCAAACAGGCCAAGGGTCAGGGTCTTGGGAGTTGACAAAAAAGAAAAGTAGCTGACCTTGCCCTTCCCCACACCCTTCAGCAAACACATGACCAAAGGCTTCCCACAGATAGGATCTTCCCATAGGGCTGGTCTGGAGCCCAGCTCACTCTGGTTATGAGAACAAGGGATCTCCCAGGATTTATGTAGCCATCCGGGCAACCAGGTGACCACAGCTGGGTGGCTCAGGCCAAGTTCTCTCTCATTCTCACCCCTCCACCCTTCTAAAGTAGTTCCTGCCTCCCAGCACCACAAACAAGCGTCAACTGAGGGCTATCACAACAACGCCACACAGATACAGAACCTTCCACGAGCCTGGGGTAGTGGCGTTCAGGCTGTCTTTCCTGAGGCCCACGTTCCATGAAGAGAGGCCTCTCTGCATGGCAGGAAGGCCTTTGGCACGTCACAAGACAGGACTGTGTGGGGTTGAGGCAGACAGAGGGGAGGGGCTGGGTTTATGTTGGGAGAACCTCCTGGTTCATGGTAAAAGTTGTCCCAATGTAAACCCAGCCCCTTGCTTGGGAAAGGGGTGTGAAGCAAGCACATCCTATCCCTCCCAGCTGTCACTGTGCCATCATCTCCTAGTACCCTCTTGGGGTCTCCCCACAACGTGGAAACAGGGATTGGTCCTCCCCCATCTCTACAAAGGTTGCCCAACCCTGAGAATGGGCTGCGTGTACTCTGCAGAGTCAAAGCATGAACAGGAAAGCTGTTTGCTCAACATTTTAAAAACATGTTTATTTTTTGGAGGGTGGCGCTTGGGGGAGGGGAAGTTCCTGGAAAGGAAAAGCTGGCTTAACAGAAGCCCTCCTAACAACAGTAATGGCCGCTGACATCGCCCACCCAACTTGCCATGTGTGCATCCACAATAACCCAGCAGAGAAGGCGCTTGTCAACATCTCCACTTTTCAGATGGGGAAACTGATGCCCAGCCATTAAGTGACTTCACTAAATGACTTCCTACCAAGAAGCCGAATTTTGACATTTCAAGAGAGTTTAGAGAAATATTTCTGAAAGAAAAACCACCATTAAGGTTAATAATTGACAGCACTTCTGATTAGAACAGCTGTTAAAACAGCATTGGATCCAACTCAAACAAGCTCTAAACATCAGTTCCAAAAAAGGAAAAAAAAAAATTGTTGAAGTGTGACTTCAACAATTGGGACAGGTCACAAATCACAAACTGGAACTCCATCATACGCTGGAAAACTCCTTTTGGCAACTCGGCACAATCCGTTGTTATCAATAAGGCGGCTGTAGTTTCCAGAGGCCGACCTCCATCCTTCCCTCCATCTCGGTCCCACAAAGCCACTGCTTTTGAGCCAGGTCTTCAGAAGCGAACCTGAGAGGTGGTGGGAGGTGGGAAGACGGCTCCCTTTGGAAAGCACTTTGGAAAAGGTGTTCAGGGAGGCTGGTGCCGCCTTTGAAAGTTTCTTTTCAAGTATGGTTCAAAGCAGGCGGCTTTGTTGGTGGAAAAACATTGTTCCTCAGAAGGAACTAATCTACTAGATACAGACAGAGAAGCAGTTCAGAGAAATGGGGACAGAGGTCCTGCTACATTCAGAATCTGCACTACCAACTGGGCGCTGGGAGTAACATCTGCCCTGCATCTCTGTCGAGATTGTTAGGCAAATAAATGACAGAAAACAAGATAGTGGGGGGCAAGGGTAATTTCCCAAAGAGCAATCTGTTCCATGCGTCTTAGTAGCTCCCATTTGCATGATCATCTCCTCATTAAAGCAGGACCTCTGAACATCTTGCTGTAAACCGAGGGTACTTGAGCATTCTAAAAGTCTATTTCTCTAACCACAGTCTAGTATTCACGTTTGCTGCTAGTTCAGACTATCCTTGGCCCTTGACCCAAGACACTAAATTAAGGGAGATGGAGTCCGCTCTTGATCTGTACCCCCCAGCAATCTCCTGCTCCTGGTCTTGCAGCACCCAGCCGGTCCTTGCCCTTATTTTTAATTTAGGTGACTGTGTTCAACACACAGTCGAGAGCAACTTCCACCAGAGGGTCTGTCTGCTAGTTAGTTTTAAACTGCCCTGTCCTGTGTACCTGTGGACTCTGAATGTACAATTCCTTTTAAACTCAGCCAAATAAGGGCAAGGAGAAGAGAAAGCTGCCCCTTTAAAGAATGTGGTATGCTCCAGTGCCACGCAGAAATGAGCTGGCTTCTACCTCCAATTCTGCCTACATTTAGTTGTGTGGCTTGGGGCAAATCACTTCCCCTCTCTGGGTATTAATTTTGCCGTCTGCAAAATAAAGGGATTAACTAGATAATGTATTAAGATCCAGGAGCGCTAACTTACAGAGTTTTAGAACCCTAAATGTTCCCGATTTGCTGTGCAGCTTATAATTTCCTCCATAAAGATCCATAAAACAGAGCATCACATGAATTTACAAAGGACCAGCGGAGAAGAGCCAAGCCACCTTGAGATGTGGATGGATGCTGGCTGCTGGCTGGGCAGCTGGCTGACCTGGGCTGGGTCCCAAGGACCAGCCTTCAGAGCACGAGCCATTCAAATTTGTCCATCAGCAAAACTGCGCTTCACTGTGGAAGAGCCTCTAGGCAAGAACAATGATATCATATTTCTAAGTGTCAAGCCCCTACTGTGCAGTTTCTGTGATTCACAAGGGAAGACTGGTTGGTGAGGCTAAGACAACCAGGCCAGGGTTCTCCAAGTTGTTGCATTCAGTGGGAAGTAATTCCATGTCTGTTAGACAGGCAAGCCGGCCATCCCATGCTACTAGGCGTCTAGTTACATTTGTGAAATGAGGATTCCTTCTTCGGAAAATCAGGGCAGTGTCATGCAAAGAGCATGGTACTGTGAGTCTAGAGACTGTTTGTGGATGTGTGTGAAAGATGAGATGAGGAAGGGACCTGCCCATTTGAAAGGTGAATTACATTGCAAAGCCATGGGGAAGTGATGATTTTCATCCCAGCAGGCCTCTGGGCCTCAGGTTACTCCTCTAGAAAATGCGTGTGTTTAGGGGTGTCGTCTCAGTCAGCTCTGAGGTTCTTAAATTTTAATCAGGTTTTACCTGGTTCTCCGACTGAGTTCTTGGGATTTGAAAACAGTCTGCTTCATCTCGAATGAAATCTCAGAGCTGCAGGGAGAGGCTGGGGTGGGAGGCTGTGCAGAAAGAGGTGCCCTGGCCCCAACCTTCCCAGCAGCCTCCCAGCAGCCAGGCGCCAATCACCCAGATTCAGAACACCACGTCTGGGCATTTAACTTAAAATATCCCATTGCATTTCCTAGGCAATACTAAATGGATAGCCCCTCAATGATTTGACTAAAAGAAGATATTCCTTGCCAGGTAGTTTCTCCTTAGGCCGAGCTCAGAGAACACTGAAATAAAGCAAGCGGGTGTTTTATCAACAAAGGAAGAAATCCATGGGGGGCCGGGGGACAGCCAACAAAAGCTGGGATGGGGTTCCCAGGCCCTGTTCCATGCACACCATGGGCTCTGAGAGGAAGCAGTGCTACAATATAAGAAGGGGAGGAGGGTCAACAAATGATCCATGGAGTAGCCTTGGGAAACGTAGCCCCTCCCGCTACTGGAGGGGCTGGTGAAGGTTCACATCACAGATCACTCAATGATAGGTGAGCCTTCTTAAAGGCCCTTTTAGCACTGACATATTGATCAAATTATATATAACTACAATGCCATTAAATATTTATGCCCTCCGAGGAAGACTGCTGAATTCTTTATGCAGGGAGGACTTGGTACAAGACAGGCCCAGCCCCCTCAGCGTGACCCTGAGGATCTGTCTCCTCGGGGAGGGACGGGGGTGCTGGCCTGGGCTAGCCTGTGAGGACACTCTGGGCACCAGCCCCTGTGCCCTCCACAGGCGGGTAAGGATGACAGTGAGGATCCAGGGCAGGGAGAAGGAAACACACTCACTTTTCCCCAGCTAGGACCAACCAACGGCAAGGGACTCTGGGGTTGCTGGGGTTGGGACCACCCTTCTGCACACTTCCCTGAAAGGAATCCCACCTCCCCTTTTCTTCCAGGGGTCTACAGTGTGAGGGAACTGGGGATAGTGAGGCTGAGTGAGCACGCATCCAGGCAACCCAATCCCGGAAAGACGTGGCAACATACAGTCCAGAGTCCTGTGTTCCTAGCCCAGATCCACCCTGCACTTGGGCCTCAGTTTCCACTGAATAAAGAAGGCCGATCTGAGTCCAGTGTAATAATCGGAGCTCTCAAAAATGAATTAGGTGCTGTGTGAGTGCCCTGCCCTTGGGAGCATTCCATGGAGACCCAACAGAGACTTGGAGGCAGACACCACAGGGCCCATATGACAGCTCAAGTCCCTCCCGGCTTTGGGACTCTAAGAGTTTCATTCCTCAGACTCTCAGTTTCCATCTACCGGGCTTCCTGTTAACAAGATCCAATAATCTTTAAATATTTGTTCACTTTAATTTCTTGGTTCCCAAACACTAAACTCTGCTTGCCTCCCACCCCTACTTGTGGGGGGAGATGACTCTCAAAGAGCTTGCTTGTACAGACAGAACAGGGAGTGCTTTTTCAGATTACACCTTCCCCCAACACTGCCCATTCATCCCAGGCACACCACCCCCACCCTTCCCTCTCTCCTTCTCCTCCTCCCTCCCCTCAGATAACCCCCTGCCCCCTCCCCCACCTTCCCAGACTCCATTGGCCAACTCCTGCCAGGAGGAAAAATTCTCAATTCATCCCTGTGGGGTTGCCATGGCAACCCCCAGCCACCTAATCCCCCTTGGAACATTATGCAAATCTCCCCTTGCCCCTCAACAGGCTGTAAAAGTCACATTACCCTTGCAGAGACAGCTCATTAAATTTTGGGGGTCTCCTCACATCAGGTCAGCACTACAAACGAAATGCTGGCTAGGATTTTTTAAGGGCATGGACTCTTTGGGAAACCCAAGTGGCATGAGGGAAGACTAAGGTGAGGGGAAGAGGAATGACTGTAGGCAGAGACAGAGCCCCATTCTATCTACCTACCATCTTATTCACAACCAAAGAGCATACCTCTTCCATAAATTAAAATAAAAAGGGTGAGAGGGTCTTCTTTCTCCAAATAAGGAAGGCAGGAGTGATGGCATTTCTTAGGCTATGAAAATCAAGATCAGTCATTTAGAAACTTATTTTACATGATAAGTCCCTTCTCAAACTGACCTCCTCCCAAGTCACACCATTTGACCTCTCATTTTACAGATGAGGCAAAAGAGGCCCAGAGTGGGCAAGAAGCTGTCACACAGGAAGACCACACGGGAAGACCAGGTGGTAAGCAGATCTCCCAGGTTAGAGCCAGACTTCTTCCCTCTATATCAAGGCCTCTCAACCAATAGTAATTGTTTCCCCAAGGGATTCTGGCAATGCCTACGGTCATTTCTGGATGTCACAACTGGGGCACTGATAAAGACAACTAGTGGGAAGAGATTAGAAATGCTGTGAAACATCCTAAACACAGAGGACAACCTCACCACAAAAAAGTATCCAGCCCCAAATGCAAACAGCACCCAGGCTGGGAATCCCCCATCCATATGTGGCTGACACTCAGGTTTTACTGAATTCTTCAAGGGTTCATCTGGTTTCTTCCTAGCACTGGAATTGATGCCTATAGTACGGTGGTCTGGGGGTGGACACGTGGGAAGATCATAGAAGACCTCATCTTGATATGGTCTGTGGATAAAGATCACTGAGGTCCACGAGGGAAGCAGGCCTGGTTTCCAGTTCTGAACTGGCCGCTGGTCGGCTGTGCAACAATGAGCAAGTTACTCAACCTCTTTAACCGTCAGTGCTGCTATCTGATGCGTGGCGCCCACGGTGCCTATGCTGCAGGATTGTAGAGCCAACAAGTCACATATGGGAAAGGGCTCTGAGAAATCTTACAACATATGCAACACCAAGGATCTTGTCCTCTATGTCTGAGGTCTTGACAATTTGGGGCCTCTGTCCCTTTGTGAGAATACCTTGCTTCGGCTTTTCCATGTGCAAGGTATTGTGCTAAGCAGGCTATATGCATCCTTCATGGCACTCCCTAGAACTGTAACTATACAATTTATGAAGCCACCAGCCACCTCTGGCTAGCTAAATTTAATTAAAATTAAATGTCAAACTCAGTTCCTCACAGTAGCCATATTTCAAGTGCTTACGAGCCACACGTGGCTGGTGGCTGCCTTACTGAAGAGTGCAGACACACAGCATTTCCATCACTGAAGAAAGTTCTACTGGGCAGCACTGCCCCAACAGGCAGGTGTTATTATTATCTCCACTGCAAACTGAAGATCACAGAGGTCAGTCTGCTCAAAGTCACACACCAACAACAGGAATTGATCTGGGACTCAAACCCACATCTGTCTGACTCCAAAGTCAACCTCTTAGCCATAAAGACAAATCTCCCAGCTTCTGGTGCTCTACACGTAACTCTCCAGGATCACCCGGCAAGAACCTGTGATCTTCTGAGGGAGAAACGGAATTCACTGGCCAAGAAAAACCCCACCCATCACCCAGTAGGCCTGGAAAATGCCCAATGGGCATTCAGCGTCCTGGGAGTTTAAGAAGGGAGTTTGCCCAACATCTCTGGGCAAATGGATAGTGAGGAAGCGCTGGGTAGGGGTCTCTTGAGAAGTAAGGTGAAAAGCTAGGTAACAGAACAGTGAGAAAATCCAAGACGCAAAGAGAAAGGGGTATCTAGACACTTCTCAAGTTCCTGCAGGCCGGGCCTGTGGGTGCCACACACAAGGACTGGGTGACATGGAGGCTGAAACCAGGCCAACAGCGGAAAGACCCTGTGGGGGAGCGGCAGGTCTTTCAAGCTCTAAACCAGGCTGCTTCTCCCCCATTTCAAGTCTGGCTTCATGGAGATCCCGTGTTTCTCTGGGATAAAGTATGAGATCCCAGGGATTGAGGGATGGTAGATGGGAAATTCTTCCCGTCTTTCCCCAGGGCTTCTGCTGTTAGGCAAAGCAAAATAAGAACTGGACTTTAGCTTTCTTCACTGGAGATGGAGATCAGAGGAAGGGGCCTCCTTCTAGGAAAATAGGCAGGTAAGGGTTTAAGGATGAGCTAAAGACCTATTGACCAATCAGTACCAACAGGCTCACTTCCTCTATCTCCCCTGCTCCTCCTTCCTCTATCCCACCCAACCAGTTAGACCCTCATTCCACACCATCTGGCATCACCTGCTGCTTCTGAGCCCTCTGAGTGTCCTACTTCTCCCTGGACAGAGGCCAGGAAGGTTAATAGAAGTTCTTGTACCCCACCCCCACCAGAGAGCTAGAACAGACTCCCATCCCTTGTCCAGTAGTCTGCACTGAACTGCCTTCCTCTTCTCATTTTCCCCAGCAGAAATTGCAAAGCATCACCGGTTCCAAAGCATGCCCCTGCCAGTATTATCAGAATTAATCAGTTTCAGATCCAAACTCAGCAAAGACCTGTCGAAGGCTAGTCCAAGGGAAAGATTTGGGGAGTGGGTGAAGGGCCGCCTCCTCCAACCTTTTGTTCATATAGCTGGCTGGGTGATGTAGGAGTCTAAACCTCAAGTCTTCATGGCTGACCAGGAAGAGAGAGCCCTCTCCTGTACCCAAATTGCATTTGGTACTCAGTGCTAAAACACTAGTGGGAAGAGCTCTTCTGCATTTGAGTCTCCATTTGAAGAAAGCGTCAGCCTTCAGTGCAAACGAAAAAGCAACTTCTATTGGCCTGCGGTAGTTTTCATTCAAAATTAACAAACAAAAATAGCAGTAGAAGAGCTGTGAACAATAGTCAGACTTAAAAGGCTCATGAGATCAGGCCACACACAACACTTGGAACTCCATGCCCAAACAGCCAAGGCATGGCAAGCCCAGTTTACCAATTCACCCACTCAGCACTTGTCTCTTCCCCATCTCCGCTTTGTCATCTCTCCCTCCCAGTTATCTCTTCCCACCCCACCCTGCCTTCTTCCCCTTTTGCACTTAAAACTGTTCGTAGTGTGAGATGAAAAGAAAAAGATGCCTAAGATACATTAAAGACACGTTTAAATAAAGATTCATGACACCTTTACAACTCTTTCTATAATCACAACGTTTGCAGCCCACAGGCCTCTGTCAGAAAACTAAGAAAGCCTCTGTCCTTCCCAAAGAGTCCATAACACTCTTCAGGGTAAGAGAGAACCCTGAGCTGGAATATTACCTTCCCTCCTCAAGTCCCCACAAAATGCACACTGTATATCCAGTATGGGCCAAGCACTGCTCAGGGTTCAGGGCCCTTAGTGAAAAATACAAAATGGTCCTGTCCCTCATGGAACTCTCAGTCCTGTCACAGCACAGGCCTCACCTCCCCCCACCCCAATTTGACAACATAGCCCTCTAGTACACAGGTCATCTTCACACTCCAAGCTTTCAGGGTATGCTCTGATGCTTTTATCCTATGTCTGTCTGTCCTGGACCCAAATACCCATTATTTTAGCTGCTAAGATGAAAATGCCGAATCTGCTTTGCAATCAAGTGCTACAGAAATTCTAAGGGGCCACATCATTATAATCTATAATACCTGGAAGATCAAATTTTTCAAACAGTTTGTACTCAGGAAAGTACTTCCCCTGGGATTGCTTGGTGGTGGCAGCAGCCAGAACACTGGATCCTATCATTCACACGGTGATTGAAGGAACCACCTAAGACACACCAGCCAAGCCCATCCATGCTCCTACCCTTTACCAACAGCAGCCAGCCTGAGAGAGAACAGTACGACATGGACTCCAGGCCCCAACAGGGTTTCTCTGGCCTCTCAGGCCCCACAGATGGGAACTTGCTTCTCTCTTCTCCCTTCACAGGACACATTGGCAATGGGAGGCTTTGGCGACAGAGAGGCAAAGGAAACCTCTTCCAAAGGACTGCATCTTCAAAGCAATAATGAAGTTGGCTGGTGTGAAGGGGAGAAAGGTATTTGTTCTCAGATAAAATCTTCGGGGTGGACTAGACGGGCCCCTTGGTTAACCCTCCAAGCCTGGTACGAACCTCTACTTAAGAATACAAGTCCTTGTCCTACCCACCCTGTTGATTTCCAGATGCGCCTCTTGGGCCGCCAACTCTGCAGTTAACAGCCTCCTAGAATCTAATTCCTTAACAGTCCTGCCCTGACTCTCCAACAAGGTGACCCCTCTCCTCCAGCCCTCCCCCAGAAGGTGGCCTCTGCCTAAACATTCACAGTGACAGCTCCACAGCCCACTGATTGTGCAACATCCTTAGCAAACAAAAGAATTCAAAATCAATGCTGATGCGAATTCAGACTCCCCCATTACCTCGAGAAACGCAAGGTCCTAAGGACTCTCAGTAGGGCAAGGCTGACCCATAGTTTGCTGCCTGCAAAGGACGATGCTTCAAAACAACAAACCCACCAAATATTCCCCGCTTACATGGCGGCAGGACATTTCCCCCTTCCTTAAGTTTCTCCTTAACCCCAACTTGAAGGGAACAATTATTTTATGAAGAATTTTTTTAAACTATGTATTTTGAAAGAGAAGAGAAAGTCAAAAGAAGAAAGGAAAAAAAGGAAGAAAGTATCTTGGCTGTGCGTCTCAGAGAGCATTTGTTGAAAACAAGATATTGTCCCTTTAAGCATATAAAAACAAGGCCCTTGAGCACGCAGTTCTCACTCTGGTACACAATTATGGGTGCTTTCAGCTGTCTAGCACTACTTCAAGTGCTCTCTTAAACCAGACTGTCAATGGCATGTTGAAAGCTATTTTGCTGGCTGCTATCATTAATAGCAAAGTGGAGAGCTGGGCTGATGAGAATTAAATATGGGGGAGGGGGCGGGTCATAACCAGTCATTACAGAATTACCAATATGAGAAAGGAGACAATGCCACTTTGGGGAATAAAGTTCAAAGCAGCGCATTACGGTAGCAAAGCAGGCAGGGCAGGCCACAGACGGCCCGGAGCGGGCCCCCGCCCCCACCCCGCGGCAGATGGACTCAGGCCAGCCCTGGAGAGCCAGCCATGCAGGGATGGAGGGAGCCACGGAGTTGGGAGCCGCGACTGCAAGGGCAGAGGGGCCTTGGAGATCACTCTGCTGCAAAATGTCACCACCTCACCTCACTTCCCAAGTGCAGTCCCCGCCCCACATCATTCCAAAGAAGTGTAGCTTCCAGAACATATCTCACTGCCTTGCCGCGAGCTGTTGCCACCCTGGAGGGGCCTCCGCTGGAGGGGCCTCCGCTGCCGACTTCTGCCTCATAAACCCTCCCTTTAAGACTCGCCTCAAGTAAAGCCCTCAGTGAAGTCCGCTCTCACTCCACTCTCCCCTCCCAGGAAAAATAAGCTGTTCTGTGCTGGGTGCTCCTCCTGTGACACTCGGGCCACACTAGCACTTACCTCACTGCATTGCAATTACTTATTTAGACATCCAACTCCCCCGCAGAGGGAATGGTGTCTTATTCGGCTGTGTAACCAACCTCTGCCCACACCCAGCACATCCCAGGCCCCTAATAACCGCTTTGGGAATGAATCCAACCCCCTCATTTCACTGATGAAGAAACTGGATGCCGGGCCATAGGAGGAAGCCTGCAGAGCGGGCGGCCAGCCCACAACTAAAATCCCCACTTCCTACTCAGGGTTCAGGGAATCGCAACTCTATTCTCAGATAACCTGAGTAAATTTTGAAGAAAAACCAAGATGTCTACTGAGCACCTATTACATACTAAGTGCTATAGAGACCTCAGCAGAGGGGCTTCTTTCATACCTACAAAAATGAGATGAGGAATGAGTGCCAGATCACAGGGGAAAACACTGCCGAGGTTAGGTCTTTGTCATCTTTTTGCCCCTGGTGTCCCAGTATTTTGTACAATGAGATAGAAGGACTTTCTCCCACTGAGAAAGCAAAGGGAGATTTATTCCTTGAGGGACTCCTCCTTCCACAAAATGGAAACAAACAGCCTAGAGCCTTCCTCCGCAAGCTGGGAAGGAGGAGTTCAAGCAAAGGAAGAACTCTGCGGTCTGCCATGGGCTCCTGGTCCAAAAGAGTTCAGAGAATGAGTCCTGAATTAGGAGCCAGGTTCCCACCCCTTGATTTGTAAAGTAAGGACAAGGGGCCATTTGCTTATCTCCCAGGGTCATTTCAATGACAAATGCACAAGAAGGAAAAGACCCCAAAAGCACTGAAACCCCCACTCTACCACTCCCACTGGCAACTAGAGAAAAGGGGTCCAAAGGCAGTCTTGAGGGGTTGGGCAGCCTCCCTCTAGCTAGACAGCGTGCAGGGAGCTTGGAGCCCCCAGACCCCAAAGCTGAGCGAGGCAGGCACCCCCTCAGTGAGAGGACTCGTGATTACAGTCTGTTCTAGGGAAGATCAATATGGCAGGAAAAGTCAGATGGATACCAGGGCATAGGGAGGTTCTTGGATGCTAGCACTATGGCAAAAAAGAAAAAAAAATTTCACAGTTCAACTCAGATGCCACACAAATAGGCACTTCCCTAGTCTAAGGACCTTTGACCCCTTCTACTTTGCAAGTGGTCCCACATTCTCCTACCAAGACAGGCTCAACTCCTTGGCAGAGTCTTTTGTAACCTCATTGCCTGGTAGCTCCCTCTGGCCACCTGTACCTTGCACCTTCACCGTGGTCACAGAACTTCTGTGTGCCTCAAGATCCTCCAGCCGAGCCCCTTATCCTTTAGATGAGAAGATCCAGAGCGGGGAGGGGAGGGAAGGGGAGTGACAAATGGGGATTTTCCATTTCCCACCTCAGCTCTGTGTTTATGGCACCCCATGGCTAGGGTAAAAAGTTCACAGGTTGTACCTCCCTTCTCTGTCAATGAATCTTTCCTCTGGGATTGCTAGCTATGCATTATGTATTATTATTACACACATCAAATCATTAGTTGTGCAAATAGCTGGCAATTCAAAACAGGACTGTGGACAATAAGGGTTCGGCGATATGATTATACAACCCAAAATGGGGCACTTTGGACTCTGGTGGGGCCAGGTTTGTAGCCTTAGCCTGTTTGGATAATAACGCAGAAAGAAGCAATAGTAATTAAAGACAGAGTACATTAGAAAAGGAGCACTCTTCATTTCTTGAGTCTGACAGAAAAGAGTCCCGGGCTGGAAGGGAAGCAGCGGTAGCAGCTTTACCACTAACGTGGGACTGTATGACTGGATACATCAGCTTCCCTTCTCTGGGCCTCCGTTTCCTCATCTGTAACTTGAAAAGTTTGCATGAGAACCCAAAGGGCTCTTCCAGTTCCAGGATTCAAAGAGAAACTTACAGGAAAGGTTGTTCAGCTTACAGAAAAAATAGGTGACTATATCGTGTTGGCACAACACTGCCCCAAAATCAAAATGGCTCAAGTCCACTTTCAAAAACATCAGTGCTCACCAACAGTGGGTGAAAAGGCTGCCTGACCCAGCTTCTCAGAGCGTCAGTGCCTCAAATCCAACACATGGCAGTCGCTCTGGGGCCCCTGGTTCTAAGCTGGCTTTGTTATTTGTGGCTGACACTGGAAAGCCTCTGCACAAACAAGATGGCAACTGATGAGCCAGTCAGTCATCACTGCCTCCCCAGCCTCTCTGAACCACCCTCGACATTTGGCCTGGAAGCAGGGGGCTTGGTGGAGGTGGGTGACCTCTTCAAGTCCCGGGCCAGGCCTGTGATTCTGTAATCTTTGCTTTACCGTAATTAGGAAGGGAGGCAGAAGAGTAGGAGGAGAAACCATTTATTACTTCTCTGGGATTTTGACAGCTTGGAAAAAGAGAGAGACAGAGAAACAGCCAGAGAAGGAGCCAGCCACAGTGAGTTTAACCTCTCAGTAAAATAAAAATGGGCTGGACGCACCTCATCAGCTGCCCTCTGTCAATACCCAGGCCCATCTGGCAGGACTCGAGGTTCCCAGCTAATTGGCATTTCCCATAGAGCCAGCAAAGGAGAGTTTTTAAAAAAAATATGTGGTGGTGATGGTGGAGTGCGTGTGAGCGTATGCGCGCGCAGGCTGAGGACTGCCACACTTCCCAAGGTGCTAGCTCTGTAGATCATCTATTATATAAAAGTACAGACAGTCCCCACCCCCACCCCAGCTTACAGATGAAGAATCCAGCCTGTTTGTTCCAGGCAGATGTAATCACACGAACAGTCAAGTCTAGAGGGCAGGACACTGCATGAATAATTCAAGCACTCCAGTCACTTGATTGTGTGTGCAGATAAAACACCAGTCAACCGCTAAACAGGTCAGCTGATAAACTTGTTTGCTCAGGCCTAACCACCATTCGCCAAATGCACCCAAGACCCACACTACAATTAGTGGCAGGGCTTTCTTCTCCAGAACCCTTGCAAACCTAGGGAGTGGCCAACTCCTTTAGGTTAGGGTTGCATTTCATGGCACAGGTTTCTTCACCTCCTTGCCTCTTTGTTCCTCCACAGCCACAGGGTGATTTCACCCAACTCAGAGACTGCCATAAGCTTGAGAAGCCACTGCATTCAGAGCACACATGTTCAGGCTGGGAACTCAGGCTAGAGGGCAAAGGTGAGTGGCAAGCAAGGTAAAGTGCCCAGTGGGAAAGCCAGAGGGCTGGATTTGAGTCCCAGCTCTGACTTCCTGGCCTCCCTGAAGCCTCAGTTTCCTCACCTATAAAAAGAGGGCAAAGAATCCCTCTATCCACCACTGGCAGTTGAGAGGATTAAATGAGACAACGTAGCCAAACCCCAGGCATTCTCCCCTTAAGAACCTTGTTTGGGGAATGGCCAGAAATCCCAGATGTACACACCTGCTCTTTACATAAACCCCACCACCAAATGCGTTAAGATATTTAACTCTTCCTGCGTTCACAGCATCCCCAGGACTCACAGAACAGATCTGCTGCGAGCCAAGGTGGATTCTTAGTGCCAAAGCACCATCCATTCACAGACATGCGGAACACCACCCATGCAGACCTCAACATGCAACGAGACATTACACCTTAATTACCAAGCTCTTACAATAACTGCTGCTATAAATTTTAAACCTGGGTGCAATTACCTTCTTTAAACACACCCAAGATACTAAGCGTTGAGAAAAAAAAAAAAGAGGGGGGTAGACAAAGGGAGGAAGTGGCACCCTGCATACACCCCAAGGTCCTTGAAACACCTGGGACCCCAGTTCCATTTCAAGCATTCTTCCGGGACCCGGCCCGTTCCAGTCGCAGAACCTGTCTTGATTCTATTTTCCCGAGGAGAAATATCTTTACATATAAAGCCCTGTCTGTTTATTTCTGTGTGTCAAGAAGTAAAAACATGGTAGCCTTCATGTGCCTTCCTAAGGGACTAACTAATCCCTCAGGAAGCCACAAGTTGGCTTCCCACACATTGCTCAATAAACTCAGGCCCCTTTCTGGCTTCCCTTCACTCAACACTGGGGTTCCCTCCAGGAGGGGAAAGGAAACTACAGATCCCAAAGGCTCTACAGGAAGCCACTCGAGTGGGTAGGAATCTGCCCACTTTCCAGGGTCACCTGCCCTGGGTCCTGCCTCCTTAAAGAACAAAATTGAAACCTTGTAAACGACTGTTAATTTACAGCAGAAAATCCATTCAAGTCACGGTCACCAAAGGCTAGAATGAGTCAACAGTCTTCTGAGATTTCATGAACACCAATTGTTAAAAAGAACAACCGGCCTGCCTGCTCCATTTATACATGCCAAGTCAACTCTAATCATTGGCTAAGCCAAATTATAGGCAGCCTTTCCTCAGAACACAAATACACAAACAGGCCTCTCCCACAGCCCAGCCTAGCACCGGGACTAGTTACTGATATGCACTGAGATAAAGGGTGTTTGTATTTGCTCGGTTTGTGTAGCAGGTTTGAGGTATACTGTTATTAGAAGAGCGACAATACCAGGTAGTTTACATATCCATCAAACGACACCACACTAGCTAAACTGGTTTGACTTCAGGATTTCAAAGCTGAGCTCAACCCCCAGCCATCTCAAAAGTCCTGGCTAGGCTGCCCCTGGGCAAGTTACTTCATCCAGGAGCTTCAGCTGCCTTCTCTGTAAAATGGGAATTCAGCTGCCTTCAAATCAAGACAGAGATGAAAAAGCCACCTTGTCAATGCAAGGCATTAAAGTTATATTTCATTATGGCTTTATATTTTTAAGCAGTTAGCAGCTTCATTCCCTTAAATTTCGACAGCTCAGCCTGGCTTTTAAGGCTCTTGAAGTTTAATCTTATCAACGCAGAACATCACATTTTTGCAAAAAGAAAAAAAAAAGAGAGAGAAAGAAAAAAAATCCTCCTGTATTTCCTCTTGAGAATTCTACATTAAAACAGATAAAAGCAGCCAGCCACCTCTGGGCTTTCAGGAGTTTGTAAGGCAGATCCTGGAGGTACAACTTTCCCTTTGGTCCTTTATCCTCCACCAGGATCCAAGACCAGGACTAATTTCACAAGCTCGAATGCTAAAAGCTCAACGTGTCTAAAAAAAAAATCAGCAAAGCCTCAGACCTTGCGTTTCAAGGACTTGATCCATTTACTCTTCAAGGAGAAGGGGGAGGAATAGAAGAACCAGGCTCATTTTCAAACAAGATAGACCATAAGACATCCACATAGTAAGTTTTTTAAAAATGAAATATATTTTTCAGAAGAGAAAAGCACTTACCTGCTTGTGCATTTCAATGTTCAAGCCATAGGACATCTCATAGTACTAAGAGTAAAAAGAATGGCTATTAACAGACAACACAGAAATCTGATCATTTTTGAAAATCAGTTTTTTCTTGGAAAGGTTTTGGCCAAGTCATACTTTTACGATACATTTGCTAAAGAAGTTTAAATCAAACCCCAAAGCCAGCTTACAGAGCGGTTTAAGAGCTGACAAGGGCGAGTATTCCTCTCATCTCAACAGAATGTTATATATGTGGTAGTAAGGGGAGCTGGGTCCTCCCTCCCACAAGCACCACATGTGCCCTATATCCTGTTTATACAAGGTTCAGGTTCAACAGGGAATCGTGTGTACACTGGGACCCTCTCGTCCTCTGAGAGTTATTTAGCACTGTGTCGAAGGCCTCTTATGTGGAAAGCAGTGCAGGCAGCCGTGCCCTCTCACAAATGAATATTAAAACTTGCTGAAACGGACACTGGGCAAAAGGAAGACAGTCTGCCTACTGCCCTAGCATGGACAAGATACCCAGCTGGGGGATCCCTGAGGAGGGGAGTGAAAGCAGAGGGCTTTATAAGGCCTCTCCACTCCTCACAACATCCTGGGGAAGGAGAGCTTCTGTCCCACTCTGGCTAGATCCCAGCTGCAAAGCAGAAAAGTTTCTAAACACTTCCAGGAGGTCACTAAGAGAGATTTTTAGCAACCCTAATTTCACATGGGCTGGTCCAATCCTATCTTACTAGTCAAGATAGGGCAATGGCAATCGGCCCCTGGGCAACTTTCAAAACACAAATTAAAGGCACACAAAGATAATACAGAAGTCGCCGGCCTGGAATCAGGGTTTCTCTTTCTGTCCCTCCCCTCACTCACCCTCCTCCAAGTGGCCCCGGCAATGGAAGCTGGGGAAGGGGAGGGCAAGACCAGATTATGCCTCTACTAAGGCCGCCCTGCGGCTGGGGGTGGTGGGGACCTGGCGCTCATCTCCCCAGATACACGCCGCGCCCCCGGCCGGGGTCGGCGCCCCCACTGCCCCCCAGGCCCACTGCCGCATCTCACCATCACGTAATGGCGCTGCATCTCCGTCTTCTCGTTTGCCAGCTTGTCGTACTCCACTTTGAGGCTGCGAGGGCAGAAGAAGCTGGCTCAGGCCTGGCGCCTGAGCAGCCTCCGAGGCCCCGACCCAAGAGCCTCTGGAGCCACTTTTCCACTTCCCTGACACCCCCCCGGGGCGCCCTTTTATCCCCCAGCCAGGGGACGCGAGGGGATTTGGGTCCCCGCCGTGGGGAGGGGGATGTGAAACAATTCGAAACTTCCCGCGGCCCAGTCAGAGGACTTATCACGGCCGCAGGGGAGCAGGACCCTGACGCTGGCTTCCCACACCCAGAACCCGGAGTGAATCCGCTCGCCGCGACCTAGACCCTCATTCGGGGACCCCACAGGCGGCGCTGGGAGCCGGGCGGCTGCGGGCAATAAAGGGTTAAGGCGGCGCGCTCGGAAAGGGGAAACAAAAGGCGGAGGCCCGGGCTGCCCCGCCGCCCCTGGGTCCGGAGCCCCCTCCGTCCCCGCGGGGGACGGCAGGAGCCAGCAGGGGCCGCCCCTCCCCGCCAGCCCCCGGGCGGCCCCCACCGGCCTTACCTGTGATACTGAGCTTGCAGGAACTGGAATTCGTCTTTGATCCTGTCACAAGACTCAGCCACCGTGAATTTAAATCCCGGCTGCCCGGGTTGATGGGGAGCCTGGAGCCCGCGAAGACAAGACAGGGGAGGGGGCGGGGGCATGAGACGGCTTTCAGAGCGGCCGCGGCCCCGGCCCCTCCCCGACGGCGCCCAACCAGAGAGGCCACCCTCAGCCCAAAACCTTCCCAGCAAGTTTCTCAGCTCTCCGACAGGGAGGAGGGGGGGCGCCCCATCTCTCCCCGTCGGCAGCGGGGCTCCCATGCCTTTCACCAAGGGCCTCCCTCTCCCCAGTAAGGCGGGGGCGGGAGACAAGCCGGGTGAGTTGGGAGACTTAAAAGCTGGGCCGGGGACCGCGTGAACAGCTCCCCCTGGAACACAGGCAGCCCCCCGCGCCACTCACGCGGAATTAACCTCCTCTCTCAACGGCGCCCCCCGGCCGCATCCCCTTTGTGTGAGAGCACACGCACAAACACACACCATAAAGGTAGCAACAAGCAAAATGGAGGTGCCAGATAAACTGCCTCGTTTACCCTGCCATGATAGATGCTTAAATAAACCGAGTTGCAATTACTCACCGGATGTCTGCCCTGCGGATACATGGCAGGGAGGGGTCGTGATTCCAAGAGCGTGGAAGCGCCGAGAGCCCGGGCCGGGGAGGTGCGGGGGAGGGGGGAGCCGAGCCCGAGCGGGGGGCGGCCGGGAAACCGAGAGCTCGTCCCCGGCCCCCCCAGCTCGTTCTCGCAGCGAAATCCCAGAGTCGGGCGCCCGCCCCAAGTGGAGACAAAGAGCCGCGGAGCAGGCGGCAAAGTCGTCGGCGGGCGCCGGGCGCGGGCTTTGTGCGCCTAGGGCTCGGCGGGCAGCGGCCGGCCGCCCTCCCTGGGCTGCGTCGAGCGCGTCAGTGCCTGGGACTGCGCGGACATCGTCGGCACCCCGGCAGGTCCGGCGCGGGGTCCCGAGGCCAGGGGCCCCTCCTGGGGCGAGCTCGGGCCCCCTCTGGGTCACTCAGCGCGTCGCGCCTGTAGGGGGGCGCGCCGGGGCAGCCCCAAGCATCGGAGACGCGCGGGTCAGATCCTAGAGGCGGCCGGGCCTGGGGCTCGCTGCGAGAAGAGGAAGGAGGCGGGCTACAAGGTGGTGGCTTGGGGCCGCAGGAGCGCAGGAGGGTGAGGGCGGGAGCCCGGCGCGGGCGCTTCGACGCCCCCCCTCGGAGAGGAGAGCCTGCTGTTCCGTCTGCTACTGACGCTGCCGCCGCCGCCGCCGCCGCTGCAAGCCCTTCCCAGGGCCGGGGAGGAACTCCGGGCTCAGTAGGTGCAAATCAAACGCCCTGGCATCCTAACTCCAGCGGGTACGGGAAGCCTCCGCAAAGGGTTCTCGCTGCTCCCAGCTCGAGCGCCGCGTCCCCAGCGAGGAGCGCTCGGCGCCACCGCCGCTGCCGCCTCGGAGCGCACAAGCAGGAGAGCGCTGGAAGGGAGACGCAGCCCGAGACCGGGGAGCTCTGAGGCTTCCTTCCTTCCCCTCTGCCCGGCTCTCCTCTCCGCGCCCCGGCAAACCCCCAAAACACACACACCCAACACACACACGCGCGCGCACACACACACACCAAAAAAAAGTGCCCCGGACCTACGGATACCACACACAGACAGGCGAGGGGGACGAGCACGAGGTCTGAACTGCCGCGAGAGCAGTTCCAAATAGGGACTGAAAAGTAACAAAATAATGTGGCAGCTTCGTCCGGCGCTGGCCAATGGGAGCGCGGGGCCCCCACGTGGGGCTGCGGGACTCGGCCTACGACTGGGTGCCGCTGGGCGCGACGTCACAATGCCCTCTTGTGTCTAAAACTATGCATGAAAAGTAGCAATCAGGCCCTACCCGCTGGTGACTTTCGCATGGGAGTGAAAAACAGCGCTCCTCAGATCAGGAATTAACCGAAAGACGTATAATAAATAGATATATATTATAGTCCTGGGCTGCTAGAGTTTTTTTCCTCCTCTTTTTTTTTTCCCACGATCTACTAGCAAATAATTATTTGGCGGGAGGAGGAAAGAGGGAAGACAGAGGAATAACAACAAAAGAAAATAAGACAGGCTGTACAATCTTCAAAACCTGTGGCTGGTAGTAATGTATCAGTTTATTCTGCAGCGGCGGCGAACGATTCCTCCCTCTAATCTCATTAGGTCTGCAAAGCAGCCCAATTAGATACTATAAAACAAACAGAATCACTTTGTCACTTTAATGTTTTCACTTCAAAAGATTTAGGACTGATAAAATGGTGGCTCCCAAAGTTGCCTCCGACCTTTAAAAATTTGCTCGTAACTGAGGATGTCCCCTTTTCTTCACCCCTTCTTCTGCCCGCCTCCCCCCCATAGCCCCCAGCTCTCCTTTGTTCACTCGCCCTTCTTTTCAGAAAGCCAAATAAACAGCTCCTTTGATGTGCGGCGGCTGCCTGCGAGAAGTCTGAGGGACTCTGGCTTGGCGGGCAGCGCAGATGGAAAGGCCTGGCTGCCCGTGGACAACAGGCTCAGCCACGGCTGGCCCCATTCGGGGCGCCTTCCCCGTGGGGACAACTTCACCCTCGCCGCAGCCTCGCCGCTCGGGCTCCTCACTGCACTGCATCCCCAGGCTGAGGGGGTTGGAGATGGGGTCGGGACCCTGCTCTGCCGAGGCCCGGGAACTCCGAGTTCCCACCTGGTTTGCTCAGCCTGCTCCCGGCAGTGTCACGGCGTTGGCAGAAGCCTGTAGGTGTCTCGGTCGCCAGCCTGGGCACCCCGGGGGACGCGGACGCTCCCCCACTCGCGCCTCGCCCACCCCTGCCCCGCGCTCTCCGGACTCCCCGCTTGGTCGCAAAGGCCACTCGACTCCCGGGCCAGCTTGCCCGCAAACCGATGGCCTCGCCCTTCCGCGCTCGGGGTTACGGCGGGGCAGACGAGCAAGCAGGGAGTGGCCCTCGAAGCGCGCACCGCCCGGTGGGCTGCCAAGGCGGGACCCCCGGGGCCCTCCCCGGCAAGTCCGCGAGCCCGCACGCACCCCGGGGCCCGCGGCGAGCGCGCGCGAGCCGACCGCGCGCCCCTGGATCTATATTCTCCCCTCATTAGGAGCCGGAGGTTAGCTTTTGCATCTTAATGAGGAGCTGAGAGCTAGCGGGCGCTCGGAGGCCGGAGCGCGGGGAGTTACACGTGAGCACCCGCCTCAGAACTGAATCTCCCCGCGCCCGCTCCGGCCGCCAGCCCCGAACTGCGCTCCCTTCTTCATTTATTTATTCTCCTAAATAAAAACATAAATCGTGTTTCGGCGCGCACCGAAGACGGAGGAGGGAGAAGCACGGCTCGACAGATGCGAGCATCTGGCCGCAGCATTCATTAGACACAAAATGGCTCCTCTTTGGAGCTTCCTTTCCCCCTCCCTCTTCTCTGCCCTCCCCCTTACGTCACGGGTGGGCGCACCCGCTTCTTACCCGCCCCGCCCCTTTCTCGCTCCGCCCCACGTGGGGGACGCCGACCACGCCTCCGAGCAAGGTGCACGTCACCAATCACGGACCGCCGAAGGGGCTCTTCGTTGCTGATTGGCGGAGTTGCTGGGCCTTGTCAGTCCGCGGCCAGAGCTGTCAGTCAAAACCACGCGGGGTGGGGGAGCGCTGACAAATGCCGAGGCTTCTGAGCCTCCCGCTTGCAAATAGTGCTTGGAATGGCTGCTTAATTAGCTTTGAATGGCTTTTCCTTCCAGCTCAAACAATCTGTCACTACCATGTGGTATAAAGGAGCCATGCATAAAAAAGTAAGCAGAGGCTAAATATCAATTTGATTTTGTGTATCAAAGGAATATTTTTTCTCCCTAGTAATGAAACGTATCAATTTAAATAATAAAAGGTAAAAACACACACACAAACAAAAAAAGAAAAAAAAAGAAGGAAAAGAAAAGAGGGGAAAAAAAGAAAGAAAAAGAAAACCCAAACTCCACCTTGTTGCGACTCCTGCGCACGCCTGTAACAGGTCACTTCTACAGCCCACATTCTGGAGGAAGCCTGAAGACTTCCCCCTCCTCTAAACTTGCATTTAGTGTTTTGTTGTCGTCGTACTCCAGAAGTCTAGAAGGAGTGGTGGAGGAGGGGTGGCCTGTAAAAGGGGACGTGGGGGCGGGGGATGGGGCGAACTTTAAAGGGAGCTCTTTGAAGCTGCCACTCAAAGTAGAGGGGTTTTTAAGACCCTGTAAACTGGGGGTCCTAGAGCAAGTCTCGATTTGGGAGCCGAGAGGAGAGGGGGATGAGAGCGGGTGTGCGTCTCGCTTGGATTTATTAAACACAATGCCTTTAAGATGCCAGGGACGCGGCGCCTCGCCGGGCCTCCCTCTCAGTCTCGCTCTGGACTGGCTCCGACGGCGCCCGCCCGCAGGGGGCCGAGAAGCCCCGGGGACCCAAGCGGGTCTTACGAGGACTGTGTACATACAGAAAAGCACAGCAGCTCTATCTCTGGCCCGGGTGTCCCTCCTGCCCCGATGTCCACGTCCCCGGTGACCACACGAGCCAGAACGCTCCCGCAGGGCAGACCCACGTCGAGTTCACCTGTGAGCCCCAGCGCCAGCGCCGAGCCCGGCACGCCGGAGGAGTTCGCGGCTGCGTGTCCCCGACGCGGTTTTGCAGAGCGCCGCCTCCTCCGCAGAGCCGGGCGGTAGAACCACTCTACGCAGTCAGGAAGAACAGCGCTCGAGCACTCACTGGGTACAAGGCAGGGCACCGCTACCCAGGCAGCGCTCTCCTCTCCCTTACCTCACTCTCGACGGAAGCAGTTTGGCTGGGGACCCCATTTTATAGAGCAAAAAAGAGAGGCTGAGAAAGCTCAGGCATTTGCCCGGAGCTGGGCAGAGGGTCAGGATTCGAATCCATTTTAATTGTCAACCTCAGCGACCCCTTTGCTTGCGCAAGCTGGATACGTGCGAGTTTTTGCTGAAGAAAAGACATTCATTCATTCATTCATTCCCAGCCCTTACTGAGAGCCTGGTTTTGGTAGAACAGGCCTCTCCTGCCTGTAGCTCCCACTCACTCCTCACCCAGCGTCGCTCCCCGCTCTCACCGGCTGCCTGAACCCTGAGCAGGAAGGGGGCAGGGAGGTAAGGAACCAGGCCAACATCCCTTTAAGCTTACCACCAATATCTCCCCGCCCCCCCCCACATGCCACCCCACAAATTAGGAAAAACAAGGAGAAAAATGCATGTCTTTTATGCTGGAGAAAGAGAAAAGAAAATAAAAAACATGTATACAACACCCCGTCCAAAGGCTTGACAATTATTTTAAAGAAGGAGGGGAGTCGAGAGAAAGAGTTCAAACGTCTCTGTCTCCAGTTCTAATTGGAAACGTTTCAACTGTTTATGTTACAAGAAGTGTCAGGGTCATTTGCTACCGGAGAGCTGACTTTTCATTGGCTGCTTAATTGAGTACCTCGGAGTCCACCCCACGTGGGAGAGGAATTCCTGGCACATTAAAAAAAAAAAAAAGTCACCCGGGTGAGACAGAAAGCCCGGCCTGGATTTGCAGAGCAGCGGCTCCCCAGCCCCCAGCCCTTCATTTGGGGTGCAAGGTGGTTGGTGTGCGACTGTCTGCCAGTCCAAGGAGCCACTTCTCTGATTCTTTTAAAATATTCGTCAAGCACTTTAGCTGAGTTAATATATGCTTTACCCCCTTTTTTTTAGGAATTGAAGGGTATGGCTCAGGCCAGCCACCAGGCTGTGGTCACCTATTTGAGGAACTGATCACAGTGCCGTGTGTGGGGTTGCAAACCTTTCCCTGTCATCCCTTCCACTGGCTTTGATTTTTGGAAGCCTCTTGTTGGAACTGCTCGGAGAGGACAGAAATCTCCCTCACCATGCCCTGCCCCCTCGGTTGATTCTATAAGTCTCCTCTGATTCTTGGGCTTTGTCTTCATCACTAGAGTAATTCTGTCCCCCCTACCCCCACCCCTCCACTCACCAGGCATTGCAGACCTTCCTCCACAAGCAAGGACCTCGACACAGAGCAAAAGGAAGGGAAATGTTTATTTATTTAACAAACTCTTACATAGTGCTCAAGCTGTGTGCAGTGCTGTTCTAAGCACTTGACAAATATGAACACATTTAATACTCACACAAGAAATGAAGTGGGTGCCATGAGTATCACCCCCATTTTCCAGATGGCGAAATGGATATACAGAGGTACAATGATGTGCCCAAGATCACATCAGTGACCGATGGACCCAGGCATTTGGGCATCAGTGTCCCTGCCCTTAACTACTATGCCCTGCTGTATCTACAAGCTTGGCTTTCCTGAGAATGCAGGCCAGGACTGCAAGAGGGACCACAGGAACCTGGAGGGCCCCAGAGGGTCCCAGAGGGAGCTCATCCTGCAGCCACCTCATCTCAGGGAAGGCGACAGAGGCTAGTGGAGGGAGAGAACTTTCCAGGGTCTCCCAACTCCATCTTCCCATTCTCTGACTGATTCAAACTATGTGACCTTGGGGGACTTATTTAATCTTGCTAAGCCTCCATTTCCTCATCTGTAAAGTGGAGATAACAATCCAGTACCTGAGAGGATTGTCCTGAGAATCAATGGAGATAATGCATGTGATGTACTTAGTACAGAACCTGGCACATTAAGTGATCGATAACAGTTAGCTGTGGTGGCCATGATGATAACACACAACTATCTGGGTGATTCAACTCCTCCAATATTTTCTGCGTGCCTAGAGAGGCTAGGAAGCCCTGGGGGGAGCAAGCCAGGCAGCAGCCCTAACCTTATTCTGCATAGGCACAGCCACGCCCAGGTGGGAATACCCAGCTCCTCTCCTCTGGGCTCTCAAGAAGGCCCTCCTGAGGTCACCGGGCCTTCCTCTCCCTCTCTGGAAATCCCATTCTTTATCAGGGTCCTCAGATGACCTTGGGCATCCCTGCAGCCCAAGGACCCTTGGAGCGTTCAGGAGGCGGGAAGGAAGGAATGGGGAGGAGCAATTCAGAGCTAACCCTGGGTGAGGTGGGAGAGGATAGAGGCAGAGAGAGATCTGTCTGCCACCACAGTGGAATTCATAGCATTTCTGAGAAGAAAAGCCACAAGAAATAAGCCTATAAAGTGTGAAGTAGGGAAGAACAGTTGTGAGAAGGGTGGTTCTGGAAGGGCTTCCTGGAAGGGTGGCGCTTGAGCTCAGCTCAAAAGGATGCACAGAAGTTGCAGTGGGCAGAGGGGGCAGGATGAATAAATATTTCTAACAAAACCCTTCCCTTCCCCCTTCCCCAGCACCTGAGTGGTTTCTGCTTCCTTGGGTCTTTTCTTAGTTTTGCCACCTGACAAGCTGTTTTTGCTCCCTGGGGAACAAAGCTAAGAGCTTGCTTCTCTAAGACCCTGCTCCCATCCCCACTCCCATTTCAGCCTCCAATGAGGATACCTCTGAAGGTTACTACAGCCAGGAGAGAGGGATCCACTCATCTGGACTGTGTGGCAGCACCAACCTGGGCTTCAGGAGGCCTGAAGATCTGCAAGATCTTGGGCAAGACCCCCAAACTCCTGGGGTCTCCATTTTTACCTCTGAAAAATGAGAATAACGGCACCTAATTTCTTACGTGGCAAGAATTTATGGAAAGCTTACCTCCAAAATCTAAGGAAATCCCTTGCCTTCGAAAACATACACAAGGCGAGACTGTCCCCAATTCTAGGTTGTATTCCAGGCTGTATCTAGGCCCTCAGAGCTAAATAGAACCTGTGCAGGGAAATAGTACTGGGTAGAAGGGTGGGGGTGGGGGTGGGGGAACCAGGACCATTAGGGAAGCTGCCTGTAGAGGGTGGACCTTGCTGTGGCTCAGTGGGAAGGAAGGAAGAGAGTTCCAGATAGGAGCAAAGGTGCCCAGCCAGGACACTCCAGAGAACACTCACTGGGGAATGGTTTGGTTTGCTCCATGGCCCAACTAGCGGAAGAGGACACTGCCTCTCTCCAGAAAGCTTTGGAAGCCAGACTACCAGGCGATGATTTACAATGAGGCCCTCATGCCCACCTGAGACTTTGTGAGGGGCAGGTGTGCAGGGTAGGCATGGAATGTGTTTGTTCACCTGTCTTTAGCAGAAGAATAAGACTGGAAACATTCTCCCCACACCCGCTCCAAAGCCAAGCTGAATTGCATCCCGCTGTTCCCAAGGTGCACTTTGCTGACCTCTATTGACTAATGGCGCAGGGTTTCCATGCCTCATGCCGGAAGCGGGTAAATATTTATCGAAGTGATTGGGCGTTCTAATTAAGAGATTTGTGCTATTTCTTTCTGTCCTTTTTAAGGATTCAAAGCTGAGGCTTAGGAGATTAAGAAATATTTTGCTGGTATTAATGCATTCAACTTCACAAGGGTGGAGGCCCACACTGTAAGAATTATCCAGGCCAGTGGAGGGGAGTTCTGGGGTCAGTCTGGATCATTTAGGCAGAACTCGCGCCAGGCACACCCGGTCTTTGATGGAGGTTCTGAGATGGGGCGGGGAATGAGGAGGGAATGAGAGATGAGAGAGTATTTGCCTGACAGATTTGATTTTCACTCCCAGATCTGTTATCAGCTTTGTATCTTTTTAATAAATGAGTTCATAAATGTGAGTTTGTCACATACATCCAGCAATAGTGAGAGTCTGATTGGGTATCAAGTGTGTTCTCATACACCAGTAGCTCTTAACTGAGGGTGATTTTGCTTCCAAGGGGAATTTGGGCAATATCTGGAGACATTTTTGGTTTTCACAGCTCAGGGTAGCAGTGCCTTTGGGTACAAAACAGAGATGCCTCTAAATATCCTGCAATGCACAGAACACCCTCCTCAACAAAGAATTATCTAGCCCCAAATGCCAATAGTCCTGAAGTTGAGAGACCCTGACATATACTATCTCATGTAATCTTAACAAATAGGGCCGTTCTCTATGTCCCTATTTTGCAGGTGAGTAAACTGAGATACAGGAAGCAAAGTGTCATATGTGCAGGAAGGGAAGAAGCTGATTGGTGAGCCCAGTCCCCTCTGTCTCCAAAGCCTACCCTCTGTCCTCTCCTCTCAGTGCCCTCTCTACTAGAAAGTAATTCAAATCCCTCCAGTTCTAGGTTCCTACCTTGTGCCGCATTTGAGCCATTTTAAAGGTTGCCCTACAAGTTAGCAATTATCTAGTCATTCAGATAAAGTCACTTTATGAAGAGCTAATGCTAGAGAAGTCCTGGGATCCTCTGGCATCTCCTCCAAGTGGGGACAACAGTCCTAGGTCATTAGGTGCCTGTGTAACATTGGAAAATAGTCACAAAAGTTACCATTGGCACATCCCTGAAAGATGTCAGGGTGGAAGGCTAAATGGAATTAGATTGTATGGAGTTTGGCAGGGAGGTGTGGCCTAGTGATGGGGTATTCTTTGCCTTTTTGGGGAGTGCCCTTCCTGAAGTTGAGATTCTGCAGGAGGGAGATAGGGGCAACAAGAGAGGGGTGGGTTGAAACAAGGTTGGGGCACAAACACAGGAGACTGATGGGGACTCTGAAAGTCCAAGCTGCAGGTGGACCTTGGAGTTCTGGAAATAGAGAGAGATGGGCCAAAAAAGGGGGTAAAGCGGCTTCACTTGCAAGAAAGGCACATAGAAGACTATAGATTTTGATGTTGGAGTGGAATTGAAAAAAAAAAAAAAGACTCAATTTTGAGGGCCTGGAGTTCCAACTTATTATTTGACCACTAACCTACCATAAAAAATCTATAAGATGAGACAAGGTACAAACAAAACCAATGCCATCTTACTTTTGTCTTGTGTTTTCTGCTTAAAGCATTGTCGTGTCTGTGGGTTCCTAGTTAAGACACAACATGGAGAGCGAGGAAAGTGATGCCCATGGCAGATGAAGAAGCTGAGGGCCAGGGAAGGTTAGGTAGTTTGTCCACCACCACACAGTTGACGAGGGTGAGTTCTGACCAAACTTAGGCTTTCTGGCACTGGAATTGATTCTTTCTATAAACCAGTCAAACTTTCAAATTGTGCTCTAAGGAGGTCCTGGGATCCTCAGAAGTTGATGGGGATGCCAAGAAGATAAGGAAGTAAAGAGAGTGGTCACAGGGATCACTTCCCCCACCTCAATCAGAACAGCCCCAATTTTTACCTGTTTTATAGTTTAGGTGTCCTGGTGATGCCTCATTCAGAGGACCTTGTGTCTCCTCGCGCTTTGGGAGTCTTTTAGCTCTAATTTTGCATCTCATTTGCTCCTTGAAATGGCCTACTAGAAAAGGGAGACTCTGGGAAGCCCCATTCATACCCCCAGAGCCTCATTGGTAGGGAAAGTGGACTCAAATTCAGGCCTTGCTGTGTGGAAGGGCTGAGCAGCTCAGAAGGGACAGGCTACAGATTATTCTGGGGGCAGCCTCCCACCCTTTTACAGGGAAGGAAAGGAAGACCCGGAGAGGTGGAGTAACCTAGCCAAGTCATACGGCTCATGCATGGTGGGCCTGGGATTCTATGTAAGCCCTGTTGAGCTGCAGAGGCTGTGCCCATCACCACTACACTACCCTACCCAATACCATCCGGCCTCACTAACCCGCCATTCCTTCATGCCAGATCCCAGTGAAATAATGCTCTGTTCTCTGCTAAGTAGGGGCCTGGCACTTCCTAATACATCACCTAATTTATTACTGTGGCTTCCTGGTACTTGTCTTCCATTTGAACCTCCTCACTGGAAATGTTATACACTGCAGAGGCTGACAGCTAAACATTATGCTTCTAGACTTACTCACTGCAAGGGTTCTGAAGAAAACATGGCTTCCGCATTAGATCCACCCAAGCAAGATGGGAAAACAGCAGTAAGACAAAGACTGTCTCTGGCTACCTGTTCTTTCTGGTTGGTGATATGTTTGCAGAGATGGTGAGTTTTTCTGCACCTATGTTGCAGTATCTAGCCACTACCTTCATAAACGTCCAGTGTAAGTTGTGTGGGTGGAGGGTGCAACTCTCTGAGCTCTGAATTTTGGTGACAGACCTCCCTGAAGTCAGAAGTTCTTGAGGGGACCATCTATTTCCCCATCCTCCTGACTATACCGGAAGAGGCAGCCCTCTGACCCTATAAAACTCCTAGAAGAAAACACATGCTAAAGCTTTGTGACATTGGATTTGGCAATGATGGGTTGGCAGTGATGCCAAAATCACAGGCAACAAAAGCAGAAATAGACAAATGGGACTAGAACTTAAAAACTTCCATGCATGAAAGGAATAGATTAAAAGAGGGGAAAAGGGGGCTGGGTGTGGTAGTTCACACCTGTAATCCCAGCACTTTGGGAGGCTGAGGTGGGAGGATTGCTTGAGCCCCAGGAGTTCAAGATCAGCCTGGGCAACATGGAGAAACCCCATCTCTACAAACACACACACACACACACACACACATGCAAAAATTAGCTGGGCATGGTGGTACACACCTATAGTCCCAGCTACTCAGGAGGCTGAGGTGAGAGAATCAGCTGATCTCAGGAGGTTGAGGCTACAGTGAGCCATGATCTCGCTGTTGAACTTCACCCTAGGCAACTGGAGTGAGACCCTATCTCCAAAAAAAAAAAAAAAAAAAAAGGGAGGGTAAAGGCAACTTACAGAATGGGAGAAATATTTGCAAATCACATATCTATAAGGAGTTAATATCTAGAATATATAAAGAACTCCTACAATTCAATAATAAAAAACCAAATAACTTAATTAAAAATGGACAAAGGACTTGAAAGACATTTTTCCAAAGAAGATACACAAATGGCCAGCAAACATATGAAAAGATGCTCAACGTTACTAATTATTAGAGGAATGCAAATCAAAACCACAGTGCAATATCACCTCACCCCCATTGGGATGGCAGTTATTTAAAAAAAGAATTGCTGATAAGGGTGTGGAGAGATTAGACCCTTGGTGCATTGTTGGGGGGAATATAAAATGGTACAGCCTCTATGCAAAACAGTATGCAGGTTCCTCAAAAAATTACAAATAAAATTACCATATGACCCAGCAATCCCACTTCTGAGTATATACACAAAAGAATTGAAAATAGAATCTCCAAGAGATATTTGCATACCCATGTTCATGGCAGCATTATTCACAATAGCCAAGAGGTGGAAGCAACCTAAATGTCCATTGACAGATAAGTGAATAAAGAAAATGTGATGTGATATGGATGTGTGTGTGTGTGTGTGTGTGTATAGACACACAATGAAATATTATTCAGCTCTAAAAAGGAAGAACATTCTGTCACATGCTACAACATGTATGAACCTTGAGAACGTGATGCTAAGTGAAATAATTAAGTTACAAAAACCCAAACACTGTATAATTTCACTTATTTGGGGAATTTAAAGTAATCACACTCATAGAAACAGAAAGTAGGATGATGGTTGCCAAGGGCTGATGGGAGAGAGGTATGGGGAGTTATTGTTCAATTAGTACAGAGTTTAAGTTTTGCAAGATGAAAAGTCCAAAAATCTGTTGCACAACAACAGGAATATAGTTACTATTGAATTCTATACTTAAAAGTGGTTAAGATGATACATTTTATATTATGTGTTTTTTACAAGGACTAAAAAATAGATAAAAGGTGGCAGCGCCTCTGGCATGTGAGTTCTGTGGGGTTCTAGTCATAGTTCCTGCAGGCCAAGCCTCCAGGACTCTCCTCTAGCTTAAGATACTAATTCCTTCTATTAAATGTCTGTTTCAAATAGCTGGGGTGGTCCTTGTTCCCAGCACCTGGCTTCTGACTGATATACTCCTGCTTCTTCCAGCAAACCTCCCTACTGTGTCAATCTCTGCCTGACTGGGGCTTTTTGGGGTCATTTATGTTTCCTTGATGTTTATCTGTTTTATTAGAATAGTGATATTGAATGTAATGATGACATAAGGCCGTTAAGCATACACATGAACAGGTAACTCCGCGCAATCGAGGCACAGCATGCTACTCAGCTTAAGTGCTACTTGCAGCTACACAAGTTGGAATCCTGACACCCCAGCTTTTTTGCTTTAGGACCTTAGGCAAGACACTTGTTTTTGCTAAGCCTCAGTTTCCTCATCTGTAAAATTGGGATAATGCTAGTGCCTTGCTCACGGTGTTGTTGTGAGAATTAAGCAGGATAACGCGGCTGGCAGCAAGCCTTCAATGACTGTGAGTGATTCTGAATGAATGAGGACACATCAACCGCTTGGTCTCAATGTGTTCAGACTCCTCAGCCTCTTTGTCTAAATCCAAGCTTGGATGCTTTTCTAACTAGAGCCAGATTCTCTGCTCCCAGAATTTAAATATGTCTCACATTGATGGGAGACACCGAGAGATGGGAAGATGGGGAGCCAGAGGCCTCAATGTTAGAAGTCAATGTTCATCAAAGGGCCCCTGGAGTCCTCGAAAAAGGAGAATGCAGAGGTGGGTGGGTTTTCAGTAGACCTGAATGTATGTGTAGGGGGTGAGAGGTAGGGAGACGCTCCTCCAAAGCCAGCAAGGGCGAAACATGGAGGCAGCCCCAGCCCACCTGCCTACAGCCTCCCTCTTTTTGGAGGCCAAACCCGGAGAGAATGAGAGCCAGAACCAGGCTGCCCTCCACAGTTGGCACACAGGGTTCCTCTTTTAGGCAATGATGAGAAGGTCCTCTTCAGCCTAATTAACTGCAGACTTGTAACTTCTAACTCAGATAGGAATGAGGCCAGACACAGACTGAGCAAGAACAAAGCCCCCACGACTGTTGTCTATAGGGCTGGACTTCAGAACGAATCTTTAGAAGATCTCCATCATACTGTTGGTTAGGGTCGCAGAATTGAGGTATAGAGAGGACCTACACACGGGGTCATCAACCCATAGGGGAATTGTGAACATGGACCCCTCCCCAGATGGTACTCCAACATACATGATTTTGGAAAGGGCTCCCCAAAAGGGGCTGAGGGAGATCAGAAGAGCAGATAACTTGGCCCTGGATGGCTGATGGGTTGAGGGCCAGGCTAAGTGACCTGGCCTTTATTCAGCGGATACTAAAATTACTGACTTGTAGGTGTCAGCCTTGTGCTAAGCCATTTACACAATTGTTTCATCAAACTGTGTAACAACAGGGTCATGATTGCTGCACCCAGAACCCCCTCAGCACTGAAGCCCCATGCCCCAGCTGCAGAGAGTATTGGGAGAGGAAAACGCTGAGCTGAGACCCTTCTAGCAGAAGACAGCCAGCTGCCTCCCCAGGGAAGCCAGACTCAAATGATGCTGGGATGTGAGGGTCCCGGGAGGCCTCGTGCCCCAGCCCCTTTGAGGCAGCTCTGTAGGGCCAACCCAGCTCCAGAGCCCCCCATGGGGTCGCGGGGACCTTTTTGTGACTTCATCAAGCCCTATGTACTTTTCCCTATGCTCCGTCCTGCCTTCAGGTGAGGCGCTGGCAATGAAGCACTCTCCAGTGAGCATGGGAATATTCTCCACTTTATGATCGCCAGATTTAGCAAATAAAAATACAGGACACCCAGTTACATTTGAATTTCCTTTAAACAATGAATTTTTTTTTTAGTATAACTATGTCCCAAATATTGCATGGGACATACTTATACTAAAAAAAAATCACCCGTTGTTTATCTGAAATTCAAATTGTACTGGGTGTCCTATATTTTCATTGGCAGCTCTACTCCATCTCAGTCTGTGCTTTGGGGAACCTGACCTGTAACAAACCCCACCAAGTGGGCACTATCATTGCCCTCATTTCAGAAACAGAACACTGAGCCTCGAATTCTGGTCCTATGAGTGACCCTGGTTATTAAGGCAGGAGTGGAACAACAGCAGTGGATTTGGGAGCTAGATCAACTGGATTGGGGTGGGGGTGCAGAAACTCCTCAACTATTTTCACAGCCCCATCACGAACTGGGCCTACAGCTCTGGAGGAAAGGACTCCAGTACGGGTTTTCCAGCCAGCCTTCCCTGGGCAGGGCTGAACAACCCCCTGGAAGAACATTTTAATCAGCCGCCTTGTCTCTGCCTCTCTTGGCCTTTGCTTTCATTGTCAGAGTCTCTGTCAATAGCTGGAAATCCAGGCAGCAGCACAAGTAGACATTTCGCTCCTTCCCAAGCAGAAATCTCACAAAGGGCAGGGCTCCCCTCTTTACAAGGAAAACAAACAGGTCTTCAGGCTCCCAGGGGCTGGGGGTGGGCTAGGGCAGAGGGAGGCTTGGGGGAAGGAGGAGGGGGCAGCCAGCTGGCTCAGCCTGGCCCAGGCTCCCACCCTCACTGGCTTTCCACTTCCATCTGCCTTTCCCCCACGCAGATCCAGACTGCGGGGGGAACCTGGGCGGGCTCCCCTCTCCTCTGGAGAGTGCAGCTGGCTAAAGCCTCAGTATTGCTCAGCCAGCCCTAGCAATTCTACTCCATCCCTCCCTAGGAACCAGGGTGACCTCTAAGCAAATTGGGTTCTGCCACTCCTCTGCTCAGAATCATTCCATAGCACCCTGCAGACATAGACTGTGCACTTTCACACTTCAGGCCTTTGCCCATGCTCCTCCCTCTACCTGGAATGTCCTTTCTTCTCTATTTGAACCCATCCATTCTTCAAGATCCTTTTTTCTTCTGTGAAACCTTTGCTGTCTGTACCCCCTTAGTCAGAATGAGTCACCTCCCTCTCTGGGCTAGCATGGTATCTTTACTTGTGTCTGACACCCTCATCCCAGGCTGTCCTGCTCCATGTTTAGCTGGGTACGTGTGGTCTCTCCCCCAGGCTGTGAGCATTCATCTGACCTTCGTGCAGCATTTTCCAGTTCGTGAGGTGGTTTCACATCTCTGCTCCCTTATAGCTCTCTTGGATAGACACCATTGACCCCATTTTAAAGATGATGCAATAGAGACCTGAATGGTTTCCTGATGTACTCATCATCAGGTAGCTAGTAACTGCAGAACAGGACTTGATTGCGTAGATCTTCGAGTCAAAGGCCAGTGCTGTTTCCAGGAAAGGCTGGCATTCTGACCTTATATGCAAACACCACCTAGCTCAATGGCTAGACACACAATATTTCAATCGTGCTGAGAGGAACCCCTTCCCCTGCTCTCCCCACCAACCCTCCTGAGGCCCCGGCTCCTGGCTGGGTATGAGGATGCTGGGGCACGAGTTCGACTTCCGGCCCTGCCTGCTTCCTCTTTAACTGGAATGCTGGGGCCGGGTGACTGGGAGGTCAGCTTCTGGGGAGTGCAATAGGAAGCTACCATCATTGTGCCATTGACGGTAAGGCCAAGAGGAACTGGGATTGGGGCCCATGCACTCCGGAGAAGAGGAGTTGTACCAGGTGCTTTCCACCTCTGTGTGGCCCCAGCATCAGCAGCCTACCTGGCAAAGAAGCAAGCCTGGAATCTCCCATTTCCCATGGGTCACTGGCAGGGCTGCCCCAAGTACTGGGCTTCGGTAAGGGCTTCCCCCCTAGACCTTTAAAGTAGACACCAGTCTCATCAGGGCATCATGATGGCTCTATCTGTCCAACCAGATCCCAAATCCCACCTCTTGTTACCCACTCTGCTGCTACCAGCAGGTCCCAGCCACCATATTGCCTCTGCTGGCAGACTCTTGCAGCCCCTAACAGGCCTCTGTGTTTCCACCCTTCCACCCCTCCGTGTAGTCTGCGCTCAACAGAGGAGTCAGTATGATGATGTCAGTCCTCTGCTCCAAACTCTGCCCTGGCTTCCCATTTCTAGCCAAGAAAAGCCCAAGTCCTTCAGTGGCCTGGTGGGCCACAGACAGATCATGGAGAGGATCTGTCCCCATTGTCCTCTGCCCCTCTGTCTTGCTCACTCCACTCATCCCCTCCTCTGTGCCAGATCCAGCCCTGCCTCTGGCCTTCACACTGGTTGAGCCTTCTGCCTGCAAGGTTTTCTTGGCTAACTTTCTCTCCCTCTTCCTTCACATCCTGCTAAGAACCTCACCTTTTTAACATGGCCTACCATACTGGAGTCAGTCCAGTTCCACCCCCACCACTCCTGACCCTACTCCCTGCTCTACCTGTTGTTTCTTTGGTAGCCCTTGCACCTTTTAACAAGCCATGAAGCTTGCTTATGTTGATTGCTTACTGTCTGTCTCCTGCCCTGGAATGCCATCTCCATGAGGCAGCCAGGGACTCTGTCTTGTTCACTACTATAGCCCTAAAAGAGTGCCTTTGCCTGTGGTATGCACTCAATACATATTTGTGGGTGGAACTGAATCTATGAATGTGGATTGGGGTCCCCAACCCCTGGGCTGTGGACCCGGGGCTGTGGACCAGTATCTGGCCATGGCCTGTTAGGAACAGGGAGGCACAGCAGGAGATGAGCAAGCATTATTGCCTCAGCTCCACCTTCTGTCACATCAGTGGCAGCATTAGATTCTCATAGAAGTGCGAACCCTATTGTGAACTGCATATTCAAGGGATCTAGGTTGTGTGCTGCTTATGAGAATCTAATACCTGATGATCTGAGGTGGAACAGTTTCATTCCAAAACCATCCCCACCCTGTCCGTGGAAAAATTGTTGTCCATGAAACTGGTCCCTAGTGCTAAAAGTCGTGGAGATCGGTGATGTAGATAACAGTCCCTAAATCATTGAGCTGTATAATAATTAAATCAATCGATCAAGAACATGAATGTTCTCATGATCAATGTGTTAAAATGAACATGACTCTTATCCCCAGTGAAAGGGGTTAAGGGTGCTCCTACCCTCTTCCTTCCTGTTGCTGGGGCCTGGGGCCCCATTCTGTGAGTGGGACCTCAGCTAACAGAGACCTGGCCTTCTCCCCTTCCAATCCCCTGCCTTTCCTGGAAAGTGTAGTGGGATGGGGAGGCTCATCTGACAGGGATTCCTAGAACAGCCTGTGTTTGTGTCATAGGAGGACGTGATGGCCCCATGTGGGAAAGGGACGTGACTGAAGTCTGATGCCCAGTCTAGGTCCCTCTCACCATGCCTCTGGCAACTGCATATTTGGAATCCCAAAGCAAGAGTCAGTATCTAGCAAAGGACGCATTAAACAAAAAAAGAAAAAGAAAAAGAAAAAAAGAAAAAAACTGTTTGTGAAATGTTTTAAGATAGAAAGCCTTACACAGGCATTTTTCATTTTTATTTGGTTATGCTTATATTAAATCATTTTTGTTGCAAAGAATAAAATAATATGAAATTTAAAATGTCCTGGAAAATCTGAGGTATATGATTGGCTGTTTGCATTTTTTGTTTCAACAGATATTTATTGAGGACCCATTATACATAAGCCTTGGAGATGGACAAGGACAAGACACATTCTCTGCTTCCAAGAGTTCTTTGGCTGGGGTCCGGAGGGAGGTGTTGTGTAAGAGAGGATGTTGCTGCTGTAGCAGTTGTCTCTTTGGTATTTATCCAAATGAGTTAAACACTTATATCCATGCAAAAACGTGCACAGGGATGTTTACAGCAGCTTTGTAATTGCCCAAACTTGAAAACAACCAAGATGCCCTTCAATGGGTAAATGAGTGAACTAACTGTGGTACATCCAGACAATGGAATATTATTCAGGGATAAAACAAAGATATGAGCTATTAAGCCACAAAATTACATGGAGAGACTTTAAATGCATATTACTAAGTGAAAGAAGCCAGCCTGAAAAGAGAAAGGCTGTATGATTCCAACTAGATGACATTCTGGGAAAGGCAAAACTATGGAGACAGGAAAAGGATCAGAGGCTGTCAAGGGTTAAAGGGAAGGAAGGGACGAATAGGTGGACCACCGGAGAGTTTCAGGACGGTGTAACTACTTTGTGTGACACTTTACACATTTGTCAAAATCTAAAGAATGTACAACATCAAGAGTGAACCCTAATGTAAACTGTGGATTTCACCTAATTATGTATCACTATTGACTCATCAATTATAGCAAATGTACTATGCTAATGCAAGATGTTAGTAACAGGGGAAACTGGGGGTGAAGTGAAAGGGTGTTGGGGAATTCTACTTTCTGCTTGATTTTTCTGTAAACCTAAAACTGAATTTTTAAAGTCTATTTAAAAAAAAAAAAGAGCATCATGAAGTGTAATCATGGAGAAATGCATAGGTGTTATGGGAGCAATCTGGGGTAGGGGTTGGGGAGGGCTTGGGAGTATGGGAGTCAGTAACGAAGTCAAGACCCTTGTATGTAAAGTTAGACAGACAAAGTTTCAAATTCCACCTCTGCCACTTATCCACCATGTAGCCTTAGCCAAGTTACTTAACACCTCTTAAACCTCAGCTTACTCTTCTGTAAAATGGGGCTAATGACGCCTGCCACCAAATTATTATGAGATTTAAATAAAATGCAAATAAAGTACTTGGCACTGCCAGTGATGAGAGTCAGCATTTGGTGAAAGACAGTTCCTCTTCATGCCATGGTGGGTGAGGAGGCTGGCTCAGGTGGAGTGCAGGAGGAGAAAGCATGCTAGCCTGAGAAGCAATGTGGGCAGAGCCCTGGAGGTTCAAGGAAGGGCCGATGCAGGGGGTTTGGCTCAGCCAAGAAGGGCATGTGGAGGGTGGAGGCTGTGGCTGCAGAGGCAAAAGAGATAGGTAGGGTGCTGTGGCCTGGTGTGCCGTGCTAGGGAGTTGGTATTTCCTCTTGAGGATTAATGGAAGGCAGGATGACTGGCACTGGGTATAGCCATGATTGGCTTGGAAGTTTAGAATGTTCCCTCCAGGAGGCATAGAAAAATGATGGGAGAGAGTATGGCGGGGCGGGGTTGTGGGGGAGGCGGGAATCAGGAAAGGAATGACAGCAGCAATCCAGGGACAATTTTTCTGGGGCCAAAGTAGTGGGAAAAGTTGGACTGTGGGGTCTGGGAGCTCGGGATGTGGCTTGGGAAAGCAGCTTACCTGAAGTCACCGGCTGGCTAGCTGTGTGACTGTAGGTAAGTCATTTAACCTCTTAGAGTTTCAATTAGTTCTTCTTTAAGAATGTCTGTCTTCTAGGGAGATCCTGAAATTGAAATAAGATGGTAAGAATCAAAGACGTTCTGGGGGCGGGAGAGACATGAACTGTATACTGAAGTCTCCGACTATGGGAGGTGGAAGATGAAAACGGCACAGTCTAAAACTGCAGCATTCAGAGCAAGGACTGTGGGGCTGACAGTGCTGGGTTTGAATACTGGCTCCGCTGCTTACTAGCGTGAAATCTTGGTCTCACCACTTAATTTATCTGAGCCTCCTTTGTAGCATCTGCAAAATAAGGATACTAATACCTACCACACAAGGTTCTGTGGTGGGGTCACATGAGACAATTGCCAAGGGCCCAGAACATAGTGAGGGTTTCAAGATGAGAACAGTCATTACTATCATCATTATTATTATCATCCTTGGAGGAATGATCAAGAATAATCAAGAATATTTTTTCTTTTATTGTGATCTGTGTTATCAACATGATGTATGTATCGTGAGTGTCTTGATAATAAAAAAACTTAATTTATCAAAAGAATAAGAAGGCAAGCCACAAACTGAGAGAAAATATTTGCAAAACACATTATCCGATAAAGGACTGTTAACCAAAATATACAAAGACTCTTAAAACTTAACAATTGGAAAACAAACGACCTGATTTCAAAATGGGCCAAAGATCTGAACAGAGACCTCACCAAAGAAGGTATATAGATGGCAAATAAGCACATGAAATGATGCTCAACATCATATGTCACTAGAGGATTCCAAATTAAAACAGTGATGAGATACCAGTCCACTCCTATTAGAAGGGCCAAAATCCAAACCCTGATACCACCAAATCCTGGTGAGGATGCAGAGTATATGTGCACTCTCATGCACTGATGGTGGGAACGCAAAATGGGACGGCCACTTTGGAAGACAGTTTCAGACAAAACCAGAAGTACTTTTATCATATGACCCAGCAATCTCACTCCTTGGTATTTACCGAAAGGAGTTGAAAATGTATGTCCACACAAAAATCTGCACATGGATGTTTATAGCAGTGTTTTTTTCATAATTGCCAAAACTTGGAAGCAACCAAGATGTCGTTCAGTAGTTGAATGAATAAACTTATATCCAGGGTATGAAACATCATTCAGTGATAAAAAGAAATGAGAAGCCAGGTGCAGTGGCTCACACCTATAATCCTAGCACTCTGGGAGGTCGAGGTAGGAAGATCGCTTGAGGCCAGGAGTTCAAGACCAGCCTGGGAAACATACTGAGACCCCGTCTCTACCAAAAAAAAAAATTTAAAAGAAAAACAAACAAACAAAAAGAAATGAGACATCAAGCCATGCGCAGGCATGGAAGAATCTTAATGCATTTTGTTAAGTGAAAGAAGCCAACCTGAAAAGACTACAGACTAGGATTCCAGTGATGTGATATTTTGGAAAAGGCAAAACTGTAGAGAGGGTAAAAAGATCAGTGGTTGCCAGAAATTAGGGGAGAAAGATGGGTGAATAGGTGGAGCACAGAGGATTTATTTAATTTCAGAGAAAGGTCTCGTTCTGTTGTCTAGGCTGGAGTGCAATGATGCAATCATAACTCACTGCAGCCTCAAACTCCTGCGCTCAAGTGATCTTCCTGCCTCAGCCTCTGAAATAGCTGGGACAACAGGTGTGCACCACCGCACCTGGCTATTTTTTAAAACTTTTTGTACAGATGAGGTCTTGCTATGCTGCCCAGGCTGAGCACAGAGGATTTTTAGGGCAGCAAAACTGCTCTGTTGCTGAGATGGTGGATGCACGTCATCATACATTTACCAAAACCCGTAGAATGTACGACAACAACAGTGAGCCTTAATGTAAACCATGGACTTTGGGTGACAATGACACATCAATGTAGGCTCATCGATTGTAACAAATCAGCTCTCTGGTGAGGGATGTTGTTAATGAGGAGATTGTATAAATGTGGGGGCAAGGGGTGTATGTGAAATCTGTGTATTGTCCATTCAATTTTGCTGTGAACCCAAAACTGCTCTAAAAAATAAAGCCTATTAAAACACTTTTTAAAAATTAGCTCAGATTTGACACACAGAAAGAAACATATCCAAGCACAGATGAAGCTCATGGATTCAGAATCTTGGAGAAGGGAAGGTCTTAGAGATCCTGTTTTCTCAGTCTCCAATCTGTGACCCTCACTTTTATAGAAGATTCCCTCATGAAACCGCCCCAGTTGGAGGACTTTTTAAGTGGAGGCATGACTTTTTTGGAATCTCAGTGGGTCAGAAGTAAAGACCTTAAAGATCGCTGCCTAGTCCCTTTGCAGTTCTGATGAGAATTAGGGTATAGGGGACAGTGCCCCAGTCTCCCAGCTGTGAGCGGTACAACTGGATTGAGTCTTTGAACTCCCAGGGCAGAAGACTCTCCTGTGACCTTCCCCCTTGTTGGAAACGGCTTCGCCATCCCCCAGAGTGGCCTGTGAGGGTTGGACCTGGGAGGACCAGGATGGCCAAGGTGTGCAGTGCCAGGCCCAGATAGAAGGGTAGTGGGGGATAATAAAAGTCCCCTGAACTCCAGGCCCAGGCCCAACAATCATCCTGCACTCTCCAACTCTCCCCCTTCCAGGCTGATCCTCCTGGGTCCTGACCTCTCATCGCCTGGTGCCCTTGGCCTTGCTCCAGGTTTCTCTAAGGAGAGAATGGGGAGAGGCCTCATAGTCTAAGAGGCTGAGGGCCAGGCCTTGGAGCAGGCGCAAGCTGGGTCTGGACTTTTCCATTCCAAGCCCCACTTCTCTGCGCTCAGCTCAGCCACCTAGTTGATGCCCTCAGGCAGGAAGGGATGGTGGACAAACAGCTTGCATGTGGCCTGCCGTTAAGAGGGAGGTGGAGGCACTCCTCGGGGCTCCATCCATGGTTACACAGCGCCTGCTGCCCTGTCATCAGATGAAAAGCTGGCAACTGCTCCTGAGAGGACCTCATTGATTAAGTCTCTCCTCGTTATTAACAGCAGGAACTCTCGGCCCGGGGTGTAGCCTTGCAGAGCTCTGAGGGAAATAGGGTGATGAAACAGAGACCTGTGGTCACAATCGACACATGTCCCTTGCTGGCTAAAGCCCACACTCCCTCCAAGGCCCACAGGGCCCCAGGTGACCTCAGCAGCCTCCACTGGTGCCCCGCGCTGGGCTCCAGTCTCAGAGCTGCACTGCTCCTTCCCAGGCCTACTGCTTCACTAGCACCCAGCAACGGGCTTGAGCTGGCTCCCGCTGACCTTTGATTGTCTGTGTTCAGTGACATCGTGCCACCATGAGAGTGTTTACACCATACAACGCCAAATGCTACCAACCTGCTGACCCCTCCACTGCCCACCCTAGAGCCAATTACTAGAAATTTACCAGCAGGTCACTGTGCATGCTGATCGTTGCCAGACACACACTTCCTTCCCTCTTAAAAATATTATTAATTTTTTTTTTAGAGACAGGGTCTTGCTTTGCCGCCCAGGCTGGGATACAGAGGTGCAATCATGGCTCACTGAACCCTCAGTCACCTGGGCTCAAGCAATCCTGCCTCAGCCTCCTGAATAGCTAGGACCACTGGTGCGTGCCACCACACACAGCTCATTTTTAACATTTTTTTCCAGAGATGGGGTCTTGCTCTGTCACCCAGCCTGATCTCAAACTCCTGACCTCAGGCAATTCTCCTGCCTCAGCCTCCCAGAGTACTGGGATTACAGAGGTGAGCCACCACACCCGGCCACTTCCCTCCCTTTTTATACCTCAGTTCAGGTGGGGCTTCCTTAGAGAGGCCCTCTCTGCTCCCCGAGGCCTGCTCACACGTGCTGTTACAGAACTATGTCTCTCCTCTCTCCTCAGAGCTGAGTAGCGTGTGGGGGACGTAGCAGGGAGTCTGTAAGGCTGTGGGGAGGTGCATGGGACAGGCTAAGGCATGACAGTTGCGAGAAGGGAAGGAGCGGTAGACACCCTTCTCCGGGGACCTGCAGTGTAGCTCTCTCTCCGTCTGCTCCAGTTAAGAATGATGTCTTCTTCCTGCATCCCTCCTCCCAGGAACAGATGATTTTCATTTTCTGCCTTGATAGCTTCAAATCGCTGCCTGTCTCTGGGAGGACTCAGGCACTTATCCTTCCTCTTTAGCAGTGGGAGGATCTCTCTGGACCTCTAAGCCTGGCTTTCTGTTTTCAGAAAAGGCCTTGGAAGTTGCAACCTCTGCAAGGCTCCCCTGCCTTTCCAAGCCCTCTCCTTCTCTAGTACCATCTTTCCCTTCCTCCCTGTGGGCCTTCACACTGCCCTCAGATTCCTCTTCCCTCCCATTTACAAACCTTGCTTCCAGGCGCAGACCTGCAGTTGGTCATTTACAGCTTAGTGAGATTTAGTGGTGAGGCAGCCAGAAGCAAGGACTTCCTTTCACTTCTCATCTTTCAGGGCTCAGCTCAAACCTCCTTAAAGAAGTCTTCTTGGAACAATTTAATCTTTACTTGGGATCATAGAACCTTGTTAATTTCTTTCACAGCTCTGACCACAGGTTGTGATATGTATTCATCTATCTTCCTCTAGCTTGTCTATTTACTGGAATGTTGGCTTTAGAAGGCCAGGGAACATGTTTGTCTTCCCCACTCTTACACCCTTGGGGCCTGGCCAATTGATGTTGAAGGGGCGTTTCTTGGCTGCACAAATGATTGCTCATCCATGTGCAAATCTGTGCTCTGCCCTGCCCAGTTGTGTCACTGGAGACAGCTCCCTTGCTCTGTGGTCTCAGCATTCTCATCAGCAGATGGGTATAACAGTACCCGCCTCTCTGGATTTCAAGCCTGTTGTAAGGATCAAATGTGATGCCAGGTGGGAGATGTGGACCCCAGCCATGTGTGTTGGGGGCTAGGGCTTATTAGTCCCAGTGGCTGTGCAAATGGCATCTGCCCTCCTTGTCTCCCTGCTGTGTGCCATGAAGGGGTTCCAAGAACTGCAGGTGGCAGCAAAGAGGTGAAGAGAATAATAATTGATGAATGAAAATAATGATAACCAAGTAGATAATAATAATAAAAGTAATAATAACTGACTTTATCGATGCTATTCTCAGCTCTGCACAGAAATTAACTCATTTAACTTTAGAACAGCCTGGTGAGGTAGGTCCTCTCATGGTTTCTATTTTATAGGTGAGAAAACTGAGGCCAGAGAGATTGAGTAACTCATCCCAGAAGTGGAGGTGGGATCAAATTTTACCTTTTGATGGGACTTTCCCTTAAATCCCTTCAATCTACTAACTTTCCCTGTTTCGTTTCATGACTGTTTATTGGATTGCTAAAACCAAGAGTTTATGTCTGAGTGTGACTTTGCCCCTTTGGTAGGCCCTGGAGGTCCAGCAGTGAGTGGGACTGATTCCTGCCCCCAGGGAACCCATTAATGGGGTGCAAGTGTGTGTGTGTGTGTGCGCATGTGTGTGTGTTATTCTCAGCTGCCCAGTCAGTCAGGAAACTCCCTGAGGACACGAGGAGGACTGTTCCTTCTCTGCTGTGTTACTCTAGGACAGAATGAACTCTTACAGTCCTAGAACTCCAGAAAATCAGCACCAGAGTCAGCTACTCATCAGCAAAGTGACTGATCCCTTGCTTGGTACTGGATTTGGTGCTTCATGCCAGGAACACAGTGGGAGCAAAGCCAAGCCCCCATCCTCAAGGGACATCCATATGTGGGGGTGGGACTGGGACTCCGTAGGTCAATTCTTAGGTCAACTGAGTCCAGAGAGGGTAGGAGCCCTCCAGGGTCAGGAATCAGGTCAGTGACAGAGCCGGGACTAGAACCCAGGGCTCCTCCCTCCTAGGACTACCCCTTCCAACTCTAGCACCTGCCTCTGGATCCTGTGGGAAGCCGGCTCTCCTTCCTCCAGGATGCAGGTTGCAGCCTGGAGCAGCGGCTGACCCAGATCCCACACTTTTAGCCCAGGGCCTACTGGGGCCTGCATGGGAAAGGTGAGAATGAACCCACCACCCTCCCCTCTACCTGGCCCTTAGCTGCCTTCCTTTATCACCTTGTTAAAGGCTTTTTCCTCTCCATTTGGAACCTGGAATTTCATTATTTCGCATGTGAAGCTTAGGGATAATAGGCTGCCACTTGAAGGCTGCTTTTCATCTTCAAAGCCCTCTGCAGACTTTTAATTAGTCCTCTCTGGCCTGCTCCAGTAAGTGTTCTTGGGCTAGGAAGGGGGAACCCAAGGGAGGCGGAGGGACTTCCCTCAGGTATGTGGGGCTGGCAAAGGCCTGAGGAGGAAAAAGAGGAGCCCTGGATTCTGGAAACTTCTCCTAACAGATACCTAGCTCACCTAGCTCCCAGACTCCTTTCCTGTTAGGACAGCTGAATAACTAAGGGCAGGAGCAGGTGGGAGCCCTCCTATGGGATGTGGCTCAAAGAACTTCACAACCAGACCCTAAGTTGCAATTCCATCCCCTGCTGATTGCATGACCTAACCTCTAAGCCTCTGTTTTCTTTTCCATGGAATGGAGGTAATAACAAAGTGCTCCTTGATGTTGAGGATTGAACTAGGTAAGTGTCTGGCACAGAGTGGTGCTCACTAGCAGTGAATGAATGGATGAATGAATGAGTGTGGCTAGTGGTGGGCTGGAGTGGGGGAGGATTAGAAGTAGAGAGAGGCAATGTGGGGACTGAGAGGAAAACAGGGACTCTCCTTCTTCCTTTGCCCCTCCTTATCCTTAGCCCGAAGGCCAGGGGTTTTGCCCACAAAGCAACCCCTATCAAAGGTGTTGCATGGCTGGTCAACGAGGGATTGATGTCTGTCTTTGCAAGCCCTTGAAATCCCCTGAAAATGGTGATATGGTCTATTTTCAACAGTGGAGAACCCTGTCTATGAGTTGCCAGGTGAAAATATGTCCATCTGCTCAGCCTCCCCAGCTGGACCACAGTGAGAGTCAAAACTAGACAGCGGATGCCACAGCCCGGGCTTCAGGGTCTCTCAGACCTGGAAACAAATCTCTGCTGCTCCATTCACTTGGACAAACACTCAAGCTAAAGCAGGGAGATCCTCCCTGCCTTTCAGGATGATTGAGTTTGGTTCTGTGATGAGATGTAATGTGTACCGAGCAGCTCACTGTTGAGCTCAGTGGTAGCCAAAGCCAGCAATGTAGGAGCCTGGGACACCAAGCACGAGTTGCACCCTTGGGTCCATGGCCACATGAAATGGGGAGGGAGGTTGCCTCCGGTCAACTGGTCACCTACCCTGTCCTCTCCATAGACTGGCACGGGAGTTAAAAAGGAGGGCTGAGAAATGTGTTCAATGTTTAAAAGTCATTCCTGGTCAGGCACGGTGGCTCATGCCTATAGTCCCAGCAATTTGGGAGGCCAAGATGGGAGGATCACTTGAAGTCAGGAATTCGAGACTAGCCTGGAGTTCAAGCCTAGCCTGGCCAACATGGTAAAACCCTGTCTCAAAAAAAAAAAAAAAAAAAAAACACCACAAAAATTAGCTGGGTGTCATGGCACGTACCTGTAATCCCAGCTACCAGCTCCTTGAGAGGCTGAGACATGAGAATCTCTTGAATTCAGGAGGCAGAGGTTGCAGTGAGCTGAGATTGTACTGCACTCCAGTCTGGGTGACAGAGTGAAACTCCATCTCAAAATCAATAAAAGCATAAATAAATAAATGTCATTCCTTAACATTTTGGTACCTCTAAATTTCAGTACCAGGGACCCCTTTGCCCCCATCCTACTTGGGACTCCTATGCAGGTTATTTAATGACAGTTTCATCCTTCATGTCCTCTCTTCAAACCCGTCAAAAGCAGGAACTGAGTTTAGGGTGTGTCTGGGTCCCCAGTGGCTGGCACACCACAGGTGCAAATTAATACTTGCTGTTGGTGGTGACAATGTAAGGGATGGGGTTTGGAACGTGGGAGGAATCAGAAGGACATCATCTCATGAGGAATCAGAAATACCGATCCTGCCTCCTGTCTGTGCCCAAAAGGTAGAAATATTGAGAGAGAGAGAGGATGGGAAAAACATCCACGAGAGAAGTGAGTACCACCTGGCTGGTGCTTCCACCATCTGCCCAGCCCTCTTGACTGGGACTGGGGATGCAGAAGGGCTAACCAGATACGACCAGATCCCTGAGGCAGGGTGTATTTGCTGAAGGGTGGGAGGAGCTAGCTGGTTAAGGGATGGCATGGGGAAGGGGGTGCTAGGGGAGTATTCTAGGGTAGAGCCCCAGGGTGGGCAAACCCCAGAGCGGCACAAGGTAACCTCTGCCTGGGGGGATTCCTCCTTCCCTCAGGAGCTAGCATCTCTTGGGACCCTGCAGAGCAGGAGCCCGCAAGCCCAAGAGACTTGGGGCATCTCAACCCTGCTTCTCACAAGAAGTGTGATTTGGGCAAATTATCTAACCAGATATGGCTGGAAAAGTCTTGTTCCTCCCATGTGCAAAATCCCCACTGGCTCCCCAGTGCCTGTGCCAGGAGTCTGTGGTCTGGCAGCTGTGAGGATGGTTTCACGTGTAATCTATAGGTTCTTTCCACGCCTTTCCAAAACTTGGTGAATGCCTGGTACCTTCTTCTGTGACATGACTCCATGGTCAACCAGAAATGACACATCACATTCACTCATGCACTCACTTGCTCACTACTCAAACTATATTGAGTTTTTCTATATTCCACAGTGCTGGCCACTGGAGGTTGGATGTGAGTCCCTGCATGCTGGGTATTTACAGTCCGTTGAGGGAGACAGATAAGCAAATGAACCATGACTACACAGAGTGATCAGAGCTCACCAATGAGCCTGTATCCATGGGTCAGCAACACTGCCTGGAGGAAGCATTAAGGTTTAAGCCCAGAGAGAAGAGAAGATACGAGGGGGTTGGAAGAGAAGATACGGAGGAGGTTGGGAATAGAAGCTTTTGTGTGGAGAGGGGCGCATATGCAGGTCTGGAGAACCACAAGTACTTCAGCAAGGCCTAGCAGAGAGCTGAGGGACTAGGTGGTCAATGGCCTTGCATGCTGGGCTTTATTCTGAGGGTAATGGGGAGCCATGGAAGAGTCTGGAGCACCAGAGTAAAATGTTCAGAAAATTTTCTTTTTCCTTTTGGCTAGAATAATAATAGCCGAGCTAACACTGGTTTTTCTGTGGGAAAACACACAAATCATTGCTTAATAGAAGTGGTCTATTCAGAAGAAAAAGCCTGCTAAAAGGTGGGATCCTGAGACAGAACCAAACAAAAGGTGTGACGACATTGGTGACCTCAGGTCCACACCCTATCTCCTCACCCCACAACCCCAGCTTTGCCCCCGTTATTTCAGACAGACCTTCCTTCCAGCTGGGACACGTGTGGGTGTGGCTGTGCCTGTGACTTGGCTCTGTGGTCACCCTGCCTGTGTGTTCCACTGCCCCTGCCTCCCTGCTCACCACCACTCCATCTCTCCAAAGCCCAGTTCTGCCACCCCCTCCAGCAAGCCTGCCCTAGTTCCCCCTGGTTGCTGAGAATATTTTGCTAGTTCCACTTGGAAGAACTTTAGTAGGGTTTCTAAGGCAATATGAATGCTCCGGCTGGGCTGTGTGGTGGAATAATCAGTGCTCAAACCTTAACCTGCATAACCAAACAGTAAGCAATTTGAGGGCAGGGGCTATGCCTCATTCCTTTTCGGAGGCCTCAGTCATCCAGCTCTGTGCCTGAGAAGCAGCAGGTCCCATATTAACATGTCTCTTCAGTGGAATCATGTTTCATTGTGTGCATCCTAAACTTGTCCAGGAATATTGGGAGCCTCCTCTTTGGAATAAGTGTAGGACCCCCCCTAAATTTCTGCAGGGTCATTCTCTTCAGTGCCTGGCGGCCCAGTCCTCTTTCTGAGCCTTCTGGACTTGCCAGGTACAATTTGCTATCCCTTTCGCTGGGCTCCCATAGATTTTGGTGCCTATCTCTATTGTGTTTCTTATTCTATTGGGTCAAAGACATTTTTTAAAAAGTGTCCACTCTCTCCACCTCCCCTCCCCCACACCCAGCCCAGTGTCTGATTTGCAGTAGGAGATCAATAAGTGTTTGTTGAATGAAAAAAAATGTACTAGCAAGAGTACAGGACCACTCCTTAGCATATTAAATGGGAACACAATCACCAATTGAATCTGTTTCCTTCAAAAGAGCCATGTATCCTGGAAGCTCCATTCCAGACGTCCAGATGGCAAGGCCGGGGAGAGCTAGGAGCTATTCCTATTGAAACCGTTTCCTCCAGAAGGCCCAGAGTTCAAAAGGGAGGCATTTGCCACAAACAATTGGGCCAGTGTGAGACGATGTGGGTGGCACGCTTCCAAGGTCTTGGTGGGACTTTGAGCAGTTACCAATGCAAATAGGAGAGAAGACTTATCCCCGGGGGCAACTGTGGTCACCCAGAAATGGAGCCTTTGGCAACAAGGAGAAAAAACCAGGTCAGCCACTGCACGGGGATTTTCTGAGGGCTGTGGAGTGGCCTCTGGACTTGGAGTTAGGAGGCCTAGGTTCGCAGCTGGGATCTGGGTTTTAGATCAAGGGTTAAGATGATCTAATGCCAACCTTATTTTCCAGAGGCATTTTTCTGAGCCAAGAATTAAATGCAGGGCACATCAAAGGAATTTTCCTGATTTGTGAATTGTTTCTGCCAACTCAAGCTTCAGAATAAAGACCGCTTTTCTCATTCTTTGAGATGTATCTATTGAATATAGGACCATTCTGAAAAACTCTACGCCAGTGAAGCTCATCTCCCAGAGCTGTCCCTGTGCATCCTACTGTCTGACCTCCCTGCCTTTGCTCACGCCCTTCCTCGTTTCAGAGAGTCATCTCCTGATATTGCAGCGTCATCCAGACTTTGTTGAATGTTAACTTTTCTTTGAAAGTTTTCTCTGATCACCACAAATCCAGAGAGAGAGAGAGAGAGAGCCAATAAGCATGTAGAAGACATGGAGCACCTATTACTAGGTAGTATTGGCTCAGCCTTACCATGTGCCAGGCATCGTGCTAAGCTCTCTACAAGTATGATCACACTCAGCCATCACAACAACCCTCAGAAGATCATTCTCATACAATTTAAAAAATCCCCATTTGTGGGCTGGGTGTGGTGGTTCACACCTGTAATTCCAGCACTTTGAGAGACACAAGTGGGAGGATCACTTGAGCCCAGGAGTTTGAGAACAGCCTGGGCAACATAAAGAGACTCCATCTCTACTAAAAAATAAAAATAAAAAATTAGCTGGGCATGGTGGTGTGTGCCTACAGTCCCAGCTGCTCTGCAGGCTGAGGCAGGAGGATCGCTTGAGTCCAAGAGACAGAGGCTGCAGTGAGCTGTGATCATGCCACTGCACTTTACCCTGGGTGACAGAGTGAAATCCTGTCTCAAAAAAAAAAAAAAATCCCCATTTATGGTGGTCATTAGTGCTGTCATCCTATACTTCTGGTTCTCTTTCTTCTTAGTACAAAGTAGAATTTCACTTCCTGACCCCTTTGTGGTTGGTCAGGTGGAGCCATGTAAATAGTTCTGGCCAATGCCTTGTGAAATGAAGTAACACATTGCTCCAGATTGGATAACATTTCATGTTCCTTCCAGAATAGTGACAGGCCAGCAATGTTTGCAATAATGGCTACATCAGCCTGCTTTTTGCTAAGTGAGTAGAATAAGTAGAAACTCCTACTAACCCATGATGAACATGTAGCATGAGCAAGAAATACATTTTGATTGTTTTATGCCACTGAGATTTTTGGACTTGCTTGTTACTGTTGCATAATCCAGTCTATGCTGACCAATACCCAATTTTACAGATAGAGAAATGAAGCTTGCATGGGGAGGCATGGATGACCTTGGTGAAGAGGAAGCTTGAGCCCTTACTGTGCCCAGTGCCCTGACTGGCTGGCTGACTGTGAAAGGCCTTGAGAGCCTGAAATGACAGGACTTGATGCTGTTACCCCTAAAGCACAAGAGAGAGTTTAAAACAGGGAGCAACACAGCCATCCTTGGGCTTTCAGAAGGATCTCTCTGGCAGCTGCTTCTGGTTGAGAGGTCACTCTCTATTCGTCCATCCGTAAAGATCAGCCCTGAACTCAGTTGAAAGCCAAACTCCCAGCATACACAGAGACCCTCAGGGCAGGTCTGCCATGTGCTTACAATTCCCCAGCACTCAGAGCGGCCCATCCGTGCCTCCACACAATGGGCAAGGCTGGTTGGAAGAGGGAGCTCCCAGGAGCTTCCTTTCCCAGGGAAGCTCCCAGAGCTTCTCCCCATCAAGTCAGGCGTACTGGCTCCGTTGTCTTTTTAAATGACCATAAAACAGCACGGAAATGAATGCCAACTAACAAGGTTAAAGGATCCTTAAAAAACAAATGATGCCATTTTTCCCCCAACTCGCTGCTGAGTAAAAATTTGTCACTTCAGTAAGCATTTTATTGGTAATTACAGAGTTACTTTATTTGCATATTACAGAGCTGCTAGCGGTCCTAGTGAAAATGCTTAATGTCGCTGAGCATCTTGGAAGGAATTACTCAACCCAGGGAGGGAGAATTCAGTAATTATTTCCTTAAAACTAGAATTTGCTAACAACTTTGCAGTAGATCACTTTGTGCTCCCCAATACAGCAATTAAATAATAAGCAATTAAGTGCCAAAGTGACTCAGGCATAGGGCCTATCCCCAAATAGAGCCTCTGCTTTATTTCCTTTGAAAGGGGAATAAAGCTACAGTTAACCCTTTTGACTCCTGAACCACCAGGGAACACCGATTCCTCTTAGAGCCAATTAGAGAGGGCTGGTGCTAAATGTTACCTCCTCATCTTCAGAGCAGGATCTGGAAACCCAAAGAGAGACCTGGGGCCTATCCTGCAGCGAGGAAAGGAGGCTAGCTCTCCCCTCCAGCAGCAGGGATGGCAGGCACAGAGGTCAGGTAAGAGAATTCTGACATCAAACTGGCTGGGCTTGTCAGCTGGGTCTGGCTTATTATCCAGGTGTCTTGGAAAGGTTACTCAGACTCTCTAGGTCTCAGTTGTCTCACCAATAAAGAGGGGTTCATCACGTGATCAACTGCACCTGGTGGCTGTGATAATAAAATAACGTGACACATGGAAGGTAGAACTTTGAACATAGGAAATGCTCAGCAAGTGTGAGTCACAGTGTCTCACCCAGAACCCACCACCGCACTGACAAGGAAAGCCCAGGTCCCTGCCAACTAGGAGAAGGGAAGGCATTCACATATAACTCCTCTGCCTGCACTGGGGAGGTTTGATAGTAGGAGAGAAGGAGTGGCACTTACCACTTGGGGTTTGTTCTGCCCAGGATCAAATCCTGGTTCCACATGCACACACCCAGAGGCAGTGTGGCTTTGGGCCACTCATATGCTCTCTGAGAGCACCAGTTTCTCACCTGTAAGACAAGAAGTGTGATACCCATCTGACTGCCAGGGTCTCCAGGTGACCTGTATTTAAGCACATGCTTTAGTTGCTTAGCTTCCTGCCAGGCAGATTTACAAATACATATATATACATATATAAAGTGTACATGAATATGTCCTTAAAAAGGATCATTATAATTTCAGACTTGTTCTGTCTTAATTTCTGATGGATACTTAATCAGCAATGGCTTAGAACACTGGCTTTTTGTCTCTCCCTCTGTTAAGTATTTAACGATCTGAAAACAAACATTGGAGAAGATGGAACTTACAGGGGCCCCTGATCCTTCTGTAGTCCTTGATCCTTCTGTGGTAGGGCTGAGTCCACTCTCTATTTTATCTTTCTGCAAGATCTGCTCCAGTGTGGTATTCTATTTAATAATGTAAAATGCTATTTCATGGAGGAGAGAGTACAGAAAGGTATCTTTTACAAGATTTGCTTTCCGACCTCCATGGCCAGCCTGACCCCTGCCTCCAGGTGGGTTTGTGAGGAATATGTAGTGGCCCTCTGAGAAGGAATATCCAATGAGATAGAAGAGGTCCAGTCCTCAGTACAGGACTTGGCATCGAGCTCTGTAATGGCTAGTCCCCATGTGCAGCTTGGCCTTGCCCGGTATTACACCTAGGAAGTTTTTCTCTGTAGCTAAAGGCATTGGTGCAGAGTCATATTTCTTCCCAGCCTCGATGCTGATCTCACTGTTATTGATCATTCACATTTTGGCATGGCCTTTTCTGGGGCCATGCTTCAGAGACATCTTGCGTCTCAGGGCCAGGAGAGGGGAAGAAGTGTACCAGGTTCTAGCATCAGCGGATGTAAACACAGAGAGAGTGCTACCTTTGACACCCCTCCTGGGAAATTTAGCCCCTATTAGTTGCTGAAGGTTGAGTGGCCTGGGGTCTTGGGGCCACTGCCCTGTGTGTTAGCAGTGGTAATTTTAAAGGTGGCCCTCTCTGACTAGTGTCCAGCCGATGGGGATCAGGCTGGCCTTTGTTTTTTTGCCAACTTTAGAGGCTTCTGCAGGCAGCAGGTTGGACAGACAGCTCGGGAACTGGGCTGTTTCTGCTTTATGGATACTCCTCTCTTTGGTGAAATTCAGCCCTCCATGGCCATACAAAAGATGAATTCCACATCCACGTGGTGGCTCTGCCAGCTTCCAAAGTAAGCTCTTCGGGTCAGACTCTCAGCAGATCAAATGATGCCTGGTCCCTGGACCTCCCCCTGTGACTTGGCTTTTGGGGTACAGCTTGATCACTGGCTCCTGGACCCATTCTGGCTTATGAATGCCTGCCCTAAACATAGCACCAATCTTCATTTTGCCTGTCCTAGCGCTTCAGATGGATTGGTGTGGAAGCCAGCTGGAACTGACTGGATGAGCTCATCCACCATTGCCCAGCCAGGAGTCTGCAAGGAGAGAGGATTGCTGATTAAAGCGGAACGTGTGTGGGAGGTAGGGAGGAGAGGCTTGGGAAGGACTGGGCTGGGTTCATCAGGGACTCCAAGGAGGCTAGCTTTCTGCTACAACAAGAGCATCCAGTACATCCCAGAGGATCCGGCAGGAGCTTAGAGCAGGGGTTCTTGGGAAATGCAAAAAAAGGCCTGGACAATAAGTATAAACCAACATAGAAATGGCTCTGGGAGTGCTGGGTGCAATAGCTCTGTAATCTGAATACTCTGGGAGGCCAAAGTTGGAGGATTGCTTAAAGCCAGGAGTTTGAGACCAGCCTGGGCCACAAAGTGAGATCCCATCTCAATCAATCAGTCAATCACAATCAATCAGGTGTGGTGGCACATGCCTGTAGTCCCAGCTGCTTGGGAGGCTGAGGCAAGAGGATTACTTGAGCCCAGGAGGTTGAAGTTGCAGTGAGCTGTGATTGTGTCACTGCACTCCAGCCGGGGCAGCAGAGTAAGGCCCTGTCTCAACATAAAAAGAAATGTTCTTGTCTTTGCGGAAATAAAATAATGCAGAGCCCAGTCCTCTCCTTATGAGATGGCCATACACAACTCAGCAGCTGACACCTCCTTCCTCCCCACCTGCCAACGCTAACTGCCCCTCAGCAAAGAGCACCTCTTCTTCAGGGCTGCTGATGTTTTGCAGCATGTGCTGTTGGCACATCCATTTGACAATTCTGGACTGCGACAGTCTCTCATTTCTGACTTAATCTCTCACTCACCTCTTCCATGGTCATGTAACTTTTCGCCTTCAGCGTTCAGTAATTGGAGGCCTTGAGGGCTGAGACCAGGTTTCACAGCTTCTGGGGTCCCTCCAGGGCCTGTGCAGAGTGAGGGCCAATCAGTGTTTGCAGCTCTGGTTTGCTGTGGGCAGCAGGGGCTGGAGGCTGTAAAGCTGCTCACATGGAGGGAGGGAAAAGGCTCGGGGGCATGGAAGACATATTTCCAGCCAGGAAATCTGGAACCCTCGGGATGGAACCCATCCTGGAATAGAAGACATATGGATTAAAAGTCTGACCTCAGATGGAAATTTCTCGTCCCCAGCCTGTGACTCTCTTTTCAGTTCCTAATGGAAGCCTCTACAACCTGGCTTGCTTCCACACAGTTTGTCCCAGCCCTGCAAACTCTGCCCAGCTGGCATTCAAGCACAAAGACAGTGGTGTGCTGGTAAATGTTTAACAACAGGCTCTCTGAGAGAAAAGCCTGATTTGTTTCCTGATCAGTAGCATTTGTCAGTTTTTCGTGGTACTCATCATCTCATCATGGCTGATCCTAAGCTACCCAAGTGAAGCCACTGAACACAGAGTTGGGAAGAGATGCAGAGGAGCAGCTTTCTTGGACAGGTGGGAGCTGGCTCTAGCACATCACTGCCTAGCGACCTCCTAGTGCCACCCCCTTCTGATGTTCTCACAGTATTTATCCCCTTTACTGGCCTTCTGAAGCTGCGAGGGTCTCCTGGTTCTCCTTCTCGCCATCTGCCCTTTGCTTCTCCATGAATCAGTCCATCACCTGCCCCGCAGAGCAGCGTTCTCAGTCCTGACTATGTGTTTGGCTCCCATAGGGAGCTTTTAAAACTGCCCATATCGGCTAAATGCAGTGGCTCATGCCTGGAATTCCAGTACTTTGGGAGGCCAAGGTGGGAGGATCGCTTAAGCCTGGAGACGAACTGGAGTACCAAAACCCTGTCTTTATGAAAAATTTTTAAAAGCTGGGTGTGGTGATGTGTGCCTGTAGTCCCAGCCACTCAGGAGGCTGAGACGGAAGATGGCTAGAGCCTGGGAGTTTGAGGCTACAGTGAACTAAGATAGAGCCACCGCACTCCAGCCTGGGCGACGGAGTGAGACTCTGCTTCTAAATAAATAAATAAAACTCCTGACTCCCAGGTCTTACCTCAGAGCAGTTAGATCAGGATCTCAGGATCTGGCATCAGGCAGCAGCAGTTTTTGAGGCATTTCAGGTGATTCCAATACGCAGCTAACTATGAGAACTGCTGATTTTAAAAATACCAAAGCTGGTTCTTTCTTCCCATGCCAGTCATATCAGATTCCCCTGGAATGGTCCTTGGTTCACTGTATGACTTCAAAGGTCTCCAGATGAAGCCATGTGTAGCCACCATAGAGGTTCACTATCTCTGAGGCCCTGGGTCCTGTCCTCAGCCCTTTCCTAAGCGCTCACCATTCTCCCCAGGTGGCCTGATGAGGCCTCCCTTAATGTCCTCCTATAATGTCTCCCATAATGTCCTCATCTCCCATAATGTGTAATGTCCTAGAGATTCGTCTTTTCAAGTCTCCATGTCCAGCCCTGATCTTTCTCCTAAATTCTTCCTGCCTTGCCATGTCCATCTGGGACACTCCAGATGCCTCAACTCAACACATTCACCACCTCTCAGTCTCTTGTCCATTCCCTGTCTTCTCCATGTACATCCTTGTCTCAAGGTAGGGCACCCTCCACTCCATGTGTCTCTTCCTTTCTCACCACTTGTCCTGGCTTGTCCCTGGAGAAGTCTGGAGTTCATGGCTCTTTCCATTCCTGCTCCAGCTACCCCAACAGCTCTAGCCTGGGCTTTTTGGAAGTCATCTTCTGGACTCAGTTCCCTGCACTACTAGTGACCTTGCTAAATCACTCCTCTGCACAACCACATGCCTTAGCTTCCCTTGGCCTGCAGGGAATACACACGTGGGACCCCACAGTGTCTATCTTGCCTCCTGGCTTCATGTTGATCACATCCCAGCCTCACTGAACTGCTCAGTGCTACCTTACAAGGCCCAGCACCATCCTGCCTATCCCCTTTGTTCCCATTGTCCATTGGCCTTTTTCCCTTCTCCACCCATGGACACCCTTTTTATCCTGCAAATGCCCAGCTCAAGTGGCAGCTTGTATTAGTCTGTTTTCATGCTACTGATAAAGCCATACCGAGACTAGGTGATTTAGAAAGAAAAAGAGGTTTAATGGGCTCACAGTTCCACGTGGCTAGGGAGGCTTCACAATCATGGTGGAAGGCGACAGGCACATCTTACATGGCAGCAGGCAAGAGATAGAATAAGAGTCAAATGAAAGGGGTTTCCTCTTATAAAACCATAAGAACGCTTGTGGACTTATTCACTACCATGAGAACAGTACGGGGGAAACTGCCCCATGATTTAATTATCTTCCACCAGGTCCTCCTGCAACACATGAGAATTATGGGAGCTACAATTCAAGATGAGATTTAGGTGCAGACATAGCCAAACCATATCACTTCTCTTCCGTGAAGACTCCTTGACCCCATCCACACAATTAATTATGCCCATCCTGGAGCCTTGCTCTTATTGTGCACAGTCTACTATGGGTCCAGTCCTCCTTGGATGATCTCAGTTAGCTCTCTATTTCTGTTTCTGCCTCTCTTCCCTATGCTCTGTGGAGATAGGGACATTTTTTGATCATCTTTATAATCTCCCAGTGTTTAATTAATCAGTTAGCAGATAGGGGATGCCTACTACATGTTGTGATGAGTGGATTTAATTCATTAATTTAATCAATTAATAATTATTTATGTTTTCTCTTTTTTTTTGAGACAGGGTCTCACTCTGTCACCCAGGCTGGAGTGCAGTGGTGTGATCATAGCTCACTGCAGCCTCGACCACTCAGGCTCAAGTGATCCTCCCACCTTGGCCTTCCAAAGTGCTGGGATTATAGGTATGAGCCACCGTGCCCAGCCTAATGAATAAACTAATCAGCAGGTATGATGGGTTGAACTTTGTCCTCTAAACGTTCAAGCATTGGAGCCCTAACCCCCAGTATCTCAGCATGTGACCTTGTTGAGATATCGTGTCTTTTCAGAGGTAATCAAGTTAAAATGAGGTCCTTAGAGTGAATCCTAAACGTATGTGCTGGCGCCCTTATAAAAAAGGAGAAAGGTGGACCTAGACACAGAGGGAGAACCTCATGTGAAGACAATGGCAGAGATTGAGGTGATGCTTCTACAAGCCAACGAATGCCAAAGATTGCCCGCAAACCCCCAGAAGTGAGGACAGAGGCAAGAAACAGGTTCTCCTTCTCCCCATCAGAAGGAACCAACCCTGCTGACATCTTGATCTCAGACTTCTGGTGGGGTCTGTAGTACCAATGTCCCCATTTTGTAGATTTGAAAACTGAGGCTCAGAGAGGTTTGGATGATGTTAGTAAATGGTAGAGCTAGATTTCAGTGCAGGCCAGCCTGGTGCCAAGGCCTGTGCTTCTGATCAGCATGCAAAGCTTGTCCCCTCTCCCTCCAAGGTCACTGAGCCCCATCAGGGTCCAGGCACTAAAGATACTGAGAGAAGCAAAATATAGCCCCTGTCTTCACTGAGCTGCCAGTTAAAAGGAAGACAGCCTCTGAGACCAGTGGCCACCACGTGAAGACTTCTGGCCTCCAGAACTGCAAGAGAATACGTTTCTGTTATTGAAGCAACTCAGTTTGTGGTACTTTGTTATGGCAACCCTAACATTCAGACAGCAGGTAACTAGTATGTCCTAGAACTTTGATTCAAAACTTAGTTCAAAATCATTTTTATTCTACAAATGTTTATTGCATACTTACTATTGGCAAGGCAACATTGTGGGCCTGGGAGGCAGAGCAGTAAACAAAAGGGACAAGGCTCCTTCTGTCCTATGACTTCTTTTCCAGGGGGAAGACAGGCAATAAAAACACAAACGAGGACAGAGCTAATGATGACAGTTGCAAGGGGTCCTGAAACATGGCCCCTTCTTTCTCTTCTCTTTATCTTATTTGGGTCATGAAAACTCAATGATAAATGTTCCATCTCTGAGTTTTGCTTGTGTGGGGTCCTTAAGAACAAAATGAGATACTTTTTTTTTTTTTTTTTTTGAAACAGGGTTTTGCTCTGTCACACAGGCTGGAGTGCAGTGGCACGATCATGACTCACTGCAGCCTCTATCTCCCAGGCTTAAGCAATGCTCCTACCTTAGCCTCCAGAGTAGCTGGGACTACAGACACATGCCACTATGCTTGGCTCATTTTAATTTTTGTAGTTTTTGTAGAGATGGGGTCTTAGTATGTCGCCTAGGCTTATCTCAAACTCCTGGCTTCAAGTGATCCTCCTGCTTCAGCCTCCCAAAGTGCTGGGATTATAGGCCTGAGCCACCGTGCCCAGACCAAATAGACATTTTTAATAATCAAAGTGCCTTTTGTTTTCTTCTTCCCACTCCCCTGGTTAAAAAAAAAAGGTTAACAAAACAAATGAAACTTTTTTTTTCTTTTTGAGACAGGGTCTTGCTCTGTCATCCAGGCTGGAGTACAGTGGTGCGATCTTGGCTCACTGCAACCTCTACCTCCTGAGTTGAAGTGATTCTCCTGCCTCGACCTCCCCAGTAGCTGGGATTACAGGTGCCAGCCACCATGCTCGGCTAATTTTTTGTATGTTTAGTAGAGATGGAGTTTCACCATGTTGGCCAGGCTGGTCTCAAACTCCTGACCTCAAGTGATCTGCTCGCCTTAGCCTCCCAAAGTGTTGGGATTACAGGCGTAAGCCACCATACCCAGCCTCTTTTTATTCTTTATTAAAAAAAAAAAAAAATTCAAACTACTCACATGAGGCCATGCTCTGCAGGATGGGTGATGAGGGTGACTGTCCCAGTGTCAGCATGTGGTTATGGGCTCGCTGTTTCATGTGGAAATGGACTAACAGGCCTGCAGAGCTCAGCCAACTTGGGAGTGGGCATGTCACTTTGGCTGGCTGGAGCGTGAAGCCAAACCTTCCTTCAGTGCCAGGGAGCCCTTCCCCAAGACAAGCTTTAACCATGGCCCAGCTGCCTAAGGAGGCAGGGCAGGGGAGGGTGTGAGCCTCTGGATAATTTCTTTTCTGGGTGAAGAATCACAAAGACTGTAATTTGAGAATCTATAGAATCGTAACACCTCATTTAGCCAGTGCCATTAGGGAGTGAGGAGTTCCACATAAGTGAGTTTTCCAGATAATTGAACTTCAGTCCCTTAAGAGCCAAAGCTTAAAAGAAATTAACCAGTTTGACAGAAGGCTTTCTAAAGTATGTTCTTCTGCTTTCAGACCCTGGGTACCCAGAAGAGGTTTGACCCCTTCCCAGCAACTATGATGGGACCCTCAACATCTGCGTCTGGGTTGGATGAGTCACGGTTGCTTCTAGGGTGATGGTTCTCAGCCCACCTTAGCTGTGTGTTCAAATCTTTTCAAGAACTTAAAAAAAAAAAAAAAGTCTGGATGCCCCTGCCAATCTTAGGTCATTTCGTTTAGAATCTCTGGAAGGCAGAACCAGGTATAGGTGTTTATGAAAGCTTCCCGGATGATTCCAATGTGTAGACATATCTGAGAACTACTGTTCTAGGGTGCATTGAGTTTCCCCCAGTAATAAAAAGTAACATCGTCTCAGCAACCATCATGCAAGTGACTGCTCCTGAGTCAGATCCTCGGCCAGTGGCCCACCTGTCTTGTCTTCAATTCCTGCCACTATCTGGTAGTTTTAACCCTGCTTTTCAGATCGGAAAGCTGAGCTTCAGAGTGGCAGGAACTTGCCCACTTCACTTAGCTAGACAACAGCAGAGTCAGGGTGTCCAGCCTGTTTCATCCCAATGTCCTCCTAGGTAGGACAGCCCTAGCTGGCTCTCTGTTTGGAGCATTCTTCCCCATCTTGCTTTGGTTTTTCTGTCGCCTTCCTCACAGCTGGCTTCCAGCAGCACCTTCCCCTTATTGTCTACACACCTTTCTCTAATCCTGCCATTTGGCATCTGCCCAGTCTGTTCTAGCGTCAATTTCTTCATCTGTGAAATGGGGATGGCACCAACAACTGCACAAGGCTTAAACAGGGCATGTAAAACACCTAGTCCAAGTGGATTGTCCTCCCAGATCAAATCCTCCTCCAAACCCATGAGGAACTCTCTAAGTCAACCCCACTTCCCCCTGCTGCCCCCTCTACCTCTGGTTTGAATCTGCTTGGCACTGGGAATCCGGGTCACTCAGCTTGCTGGGGCTATGCATAAACTAAGAGTAAACAGGCTCCAAGTGGAAGCCTGAAAGATGGCCCTTTCTGTGGGAAATGCATGTGAGCCTAGTGCATCATTTTCAGCAATTTGTCTTCACTGCATAGGACCCATGAGATTGCTGTGTAAATAAATCAGCTCACTTATCTGCCTTTTGTATGCTCCTTGGGGGATCCTAAGGCACTGGGCACGCTGACGGAGCTCCATCATTATTTGCTGGCTGTCTATTTTGGAGATCGCCCCTGGTTGGTCACCCCATGATGTATGAGGAGGATGCAGTCCCCTCTAAAGTCAGCTCCTGCTGCTGCTCTGTCCTTACCTCCCCCATCTCTTTCCTCTTTGGCCAAATGCGGCTTCTCACAAGCCTCTGAACTTGTCCCAAACATCCTCTCCTTGATGCTTTTGTGCCAGCTTCCCCCACGCTCCCTCCTCTGTAAGCCCTGCCCTGCTTCCTTTCAGCAAACACTTCTTAAGAGCTTTTGTAGACAAGGAAGGTCACCGGACCAAGCTATGAGAGGGAAAGACAAGCCTTACCAGGACCCTATCCTCAAAGAGCTTCTACTGGGGTCCTGGTGTTTGGGTAAGGAGCCCAGTCTGTTCTATTATAGCATCAGTTTCTTCATCTGTGGGGATGGGACCACCCACCTCATGAGGCTGAAAGTAAACAGGATGTATTAAATACCTGGCCCAAGTGAGCACCCAGGATGTGGAGGCTCGTCCTCCTAGAGGACCAGACCAAACCCTCCTCGAAACCCATGGAGATCTCTATCAAGTCAACCTTGCCTCCCCTTCTGGCCTCCTCTACCTCTGCTGTTAGGCTAAGACAGCTCCTATGAGAATAATGAAGCTCAGATAAATGTCATTCCTCCCTGCCCAGCTCTTGGCAGTACGAGAAGTTTACATACTCCTTGGGTGAAGAGGTGGGGGTGGGTGCCAGTGCAGAGGAGGGACTGGAAGAAGCACTGAGTTCCAGCATTTCTGTAGTTAGGTCTTCAGGAGATGACTTCTTCACACCAGCCTCTGGTCTAAGCTGTCTGTGCCCTGGGCTCATCTGGACATACTTCTGCACGCCTTCTTCTGCTCTTCCCAGCCAGAGGCAGACTCCATGAGAGTGAGCTCCCTCTTCCACCTCTAGTGGCTCCTGTAGGCCCAGCCCAAGAGCAGAGGGCCGTTGTGTTCCCCCACTGGAGTCTGATTCTGTTGCCCACATTACCTCCAGCCTCTCTGAACACAGGCCTTGAGAGACCTGAGCATGTAAGGGCTTCCGAATGCAAACAAGGAGTGAAGTATTTCAAAACTTGGTATTTCACCAGAAATGGCCCTTCAGAGGGGCCCAAAATACACAGCTCAGTGTTTGCACTTTAAAGAGTGGGAGGCCCAGTCGAGGCTCCAGGCAGCCAGGTCTTCCCTGTGTCAACAAGGGGAAAGAAAGCAACTTGGCCCTGTCTGGGGCATCCTGAGAAAGGGGTTTTCCGACTGCAGCTGGAGAAGAAGGCAGGGCTGGGCAGGGCTGCCAATCCCCGGGGCGCTTCCTGCAGACGGTGTGGAGACCCAGGGGCTTTCTTGTGAGCTCACAGAGGAACCTTTTGGGGAATTCCCCAGTGATAGTAACAATAGTTCCCGGTTACTGCCTGTGATGTGCTAAGCTCTTTCCATGGTTTTTCCCATTCATTCTGATGAGGTCTGCAGTACCAATCTTCCCATTTTGTAGATTTGAAAACTGAGGCTCAGAGAGGTTTGGATGACATGTAGGTGAATGGCAGAACTGGATTTCAGCACAAGCCAGCCTGGTGCCAAAGCCTGCGCTCCTGATTGGCACATAAAGTTTGTCCCCTCTCCCTGCAAGGTCACTGGGCCCCAACAGGATCCAGGCGCTGAAGACACTGAGAGAAGCAAAGTACAGCCCCTGTCTTCACTGAGCTGCCAGTTAAAAGGAGAACAGCCTCGGAGACCAGTGGCCACCACATGAAAGTGAAAGTGCTTTGTCAGAGGCTTTCTGCACAGTCATGGGAGTGGGGAAAGGAAGAACTTGCCTCTTCAGGGGCCCTATGGAAGAGGGGGCCAGCAAGCTCAATTTGGAGCGAAGAGCTGGCATTTTCCAGGTGGGCAGAAGGGACAGCACGTGTGGCCAGCCAGACCCTGCAAGCTGTGTTTGTTGTGATCACTGAGTGGGCCTGAATGCTGCAAAGTGAACCACTCACTCTGAGGTCTAGGCGGGGCTGTGGAACTTGGAGGATTTTAAGGAGCATGGAGAATGAGCCAGGCACTCTCAAAGGCTCAGGGAGATGCGGAGGGGGCATGGAGCAGACACAGATTACCCTGTCCTGACCTCTCTTGGCACATGAGATGCCAAGAGGACCCCAGTGACAATTTCTGAAGATCTCATGACAGCAGTGTGGGTAATGATGACACAGTGGTGGTGTCTCAAATGCACCCAAACTTACCTGTGTCACCATTTTTGACAGATCCATCCTTAGCACAGGCCCAAGATGCAGGCGCTTTCACCCCCATGGGACCCACGAGGAGAGTGGAGTGGTTCCACATCAGGAGAATGGGACGCTTTGCGGTGTGAGCCGGGGGAGGCCCCTTTGCTTCCCTCTATGGGGCTCAGTTTTTTCAGCAGAAAATGAAGTGGACAGGACGATCCCTGAATTCTGGCTTGAACAAAAGCTCCCGTGTGGCCCTGAAGGTGGAAGTGATTCGGCTCAAGGAATCTGCCCTGTGAGCATGAGGAGTTGAGACAAGCCCGGGCTAGGAGAAGGACATCAGCCCATGATCCAGGCTAAGCTCTGTCATGGGCAGGATGTATAACCACCACAAGCCATTTCACTGCTATAAAATAGAGATTATAATCCCTCTCCTCTTCACTTATGGGCTTACTGTGAACATCAAGTGAAATAACAAGCACAGAAATGTTTAAATTGTAAGCTATGGTGTCAAGTTGAATCATCTTCTGGTTCATGAACCACAGGGATCATTTAACCCAATTTCCTCATATTCCAGAAGAGGAGACAGAAGTTCAGAGTGGCTGTGACTCGTCCAGTGGCTCCTCTGTGGCAGAACCAGCTCCTAGATGCGATCTCTTCTCTTTAACCACCGCTGTGGCTGCTATGATTCAGAGACCTGACAACATTTTGTCACAGAAAAAAGTTCAACCACCCCTCCGCCCTGCTGACCCTTGGCATGGAGTATCTCTCTGCCTTCAAAAGAAAAGAAGAAAAGAATTCCAAACCCCAAACCCCACTAACTATAGAGCAGCTGCTTCTTAGGGAAAGCTGCCACCAGGAATGTAATGCGGCAGAAACCAGTCTCACTGCCTGCCACCAAGCAAACGTGGCCTGTTCTGATGGCTCGGTGGCCAATGTCTTCCTGTCACCAAGCTCCTCCAAATCGTAGGAGAGATTGTTTTGACATTTGATTAGCCACAGAGTGTAACTTGTGAGTGCTTGAGCGAGCCGACTCCCAAGCAATCGCATCGCTGAGTGCTTTAGCCTGTTAGAGATACCACGTATCAGGGAAAGCGATGGTGGGCAGGGCTCCAAGAGGGAAGATAAGTGGGCTGTTGGGAGAAATTAATACGAAGAAAGGAAGCGGCGAATGAAGTCAACGAAAACAGGGTCCTATGATATCCATGCCTCATAAATTTCATTGATACCCGGAATGCAAGTTTCCTGCTCTCCCTTGAGTTAGTAAACTGCTTGTCCTCGGGGCGACCCTGCGGGAAGATTCATGGGCGGGAAGGAGGTGGGAGGAACAGGCTGGAAAGCCCATGTAACTTTTAGGTGGAGCTTGCACAAAATCCTCTCTCTCCTTCAGGGGAGAGCCTATGAAGATGGCCCTGAGAACAGATGAGTGCCTGCCTAGGGCATGATTCAAGGGGGAAGAGGTCACCAGAGGGAGACAGGAAGGTGATAATTGTGGGGGTGGGAATGGAGATTGGAGGGACCTAAGACAGAAGTCACCATTGAATCCTTATTTCTTAGCAAGGTTGTTCAGGCCACCGTACTCCAAACTATTCACTGCCAAGAGTCCTTTCATTATTTTTAACCACCATAAACCCACTGATGTGCAAGACTTAGTCTGCCAAATGAATTAGGTTTTGCCCAGAGCTCAGACCTTGGAGTTCCGTAAGCCTGCTATGAGAACTAAGTCTAATCTATGGGGGGTTCTCAGTAGGATGTCTGACGTATTGGAAATCACCTGGGGACCCCTATGCTTTCTTCTGGGCTCAACTCAGGCTGGCAACTGTTGATCCTGTGCTGTCACCTCCACTCCTCCTGCCGGTGCCTATGCCTCGGAAGCCATGATGGAAAGAGGGCAGCTCCAGGATGCAGGAAGGAGAGTGAAGTAGTGGGAAAGGCCTGGTCCGGGAAGCTGGGGAGGGGTGTGGTCCCAGAACATAAAGGGGTTAAGGGGAAGAGTAGGTGAGGTGTCGTATCAGGGGACTTCCTGGAGCTGTGGATTTGCTAATGCTGCCCTCTCTTCACTCTGAGGTCCTGTTTGTGATATCAAGTGACCTCCCTATATCAGACTCTCGTGTACAGAAAAGGCTATACCTTTGTAGCCAAGGAAAACCGATTTCAGTGGGCGAGAACCCACATCAGAGTCCGCAGGTGAGCACCCCTAGTAAGGCAAAATGAGGAACAGATTGGAAGATCCAAGAGATCTGGAAAATGGGGCCTTTTATGAACCTGAGAGACAGGAACTGCCATTGCCCAAACCCAGCTCCAAACCCAACTCAGCAGAATGAGGCCTCACCATACTCCACCCCAAAGCCTGCAGTGGAAACCTCAGAACTGACCTTCCAGATTGACCAAGTTGGTAGTCTTAGCTCTAGATTGCAGCTGAGGAAACTGAGGTACCTAGAAGTCAAGTAATTTGTTCAGCATTACATGCTGGACTCTATGTCCAGCTTTGTCTGACTCCAAGCCAGGGCTTGTAATGCTGCACCATGTACTGTGTGGAGGTTTTCGTGTACTTCAGAGTTTCAATAGCTATCTTCCCAACTATACTGTGAGCACTTAGAAGGCAGAAGCAAAGTTTTCTTTACTATTTGCATGGCTTCATTTTAACACATTTACTGAGGGCTCACTTCATGTCGGGCATTGCACGAGGTGGGAATAGCTATATGATCTCATATTTGGGGCCCCTACGTTCAAGATTTTCAAGATGGTGACAGCAGAGCAGGAAACCAAGTGCAGGGTCTTTCTGAGAGCAGCTCCCGAAGCCAGTCCAGTCATCAGAAGAGCAGAGAGAAAAACACAAAACCAGACTCAACCACTGAGAACGGGGATAGCTGTAGGCACAGGGCTAAGGGAGTTCAGAGGAGAGCCCTAAGCCCAACAACCACTTGCCTCGGTGGCAAACTACGCTTTTGCAGCTTCTCAGCAGGTTGTGTGCCGAGGAAAGCACCTCAGTGCACATAATCTCACAGTGACGTAATGAGGCAGACATTATTTATATAACAAGAAAACAGCATAGATCCTATACTACCTACCAGATACTTCCCTCGTCCCTAAACGTTTGTGACTATTAATCACTTGGCTTTTAATCTTTTGATGTAGTTGCTTTGTTATCCCCATTTTACAGATAAAGAAGCTGAGGTTCAGAGACATTAAGTGACTTGGCAAAGTTGAAGCTTCAACCTCAGATTAGTCTGTTTCTGGGTCTAGAAGTTTTTCTACCAGAGCAGCACTTCCATGCAAGTAACCTCGGTAAATCAGCTTTAGAAAACATGATACACAGACATTGTGTGAAGGCCTCTGGGGTCCCCTCCTTGCTGGGATGAGATAACAGGTCCACAAGGAGGCCAGGGGCAGCTGGTGCCCAGGGAGGGGTTGCACAGTGAGCCCCAGAGCCTGCAAGCTTAGAGAATCCTTTGTCTGAGGATCAGCATGGGTAGGGGTGGGGCTGGTTAAAACAAACGATTGCACCTTTCCTCCTTTTAAAGGGGAAAACATTGGGAAATGAAATTAGCATAAAATGAAGGGGAGAAAAGCATCCATTGTCCCGGTATCCAAACACAACTGCTGTTAATATGTTGAAATATTCTCTGCCAGTCCTGGGGGATGTGGGGAAAATGTGCCTTCTTATATTTTGGGGGAAATGCGAAGTGGTATATAACCTTTATGGGAAGCAATCTGGCAACATCTATTAAAATAAAAAAAGTATATACTCTTCACCCAGCAATCTCATTCCTGGGAATCTAGCCACAGAAATAAAAGCTCCATTAGGTAAAAATGTAAGTACAAAGATGTTTATTGCAGCGTTATTTGAGTGGTGTTCATGCATGTGCGTGCACACACGGGGAACACAATGAATACCCACCCCAGAGAAAGGCTGAATAAATGAGGGTACATAAACCACGGACTATTATATAGCCATTAAAAAGAATGAATTAGCACTGTACTAGTTGACTGGGGGTAGGGAGGTACATTAGTCTCTTTTGTGTTGCTATGAAGGAGTATGCGAGACTGGTTAATTTACAAAGAAAACAGGTTTACCTTGGCTCACAGTTCTGCAGACTGTTCGGGAAGCATAGAGCTGGCATCTGATTCATGCAAGGACCTTCACACAAGGAAGCTTATACTCATGGTGGAAGGTGAAAGGACATCACATGGTAAAAGAGGGAGCAAGAGAGACAGGAGGAGGTGCCAGGCTCCTTTAAGCGACCAGATCTCATGTGAACTCATAGAGTGAGAACTCACTCATCACCATGAGGACAGCACCAAGCCATTCATGAGGGATCTGCCTCCATGACCCAGATACCTCCCACTAGGCCCTCTTACAACACTGGGGACCACATTTCAACATGAGATTTGGATGGGACACACTTCCAAACCATGTGAAGAGGTACGTTGAAAGGGAAAAGATAGATGCAGAAAAGGGTGTGTAACATGATTCACTTTTTATAAAACAATAACAAAAATGACCTGCCTTTGCGTTTGTATGCATATGCATGTATGTTGACACAGGTCTATATAGGATTATACAAATCTGCATATAAACATGGAAAGACACATAATAAACTGTTAACATGTGTTACCTGAGCAGGGATAGAAGGTAATGGGGTGGGGTGTCACTTAACAGCACGGGACAGGAAAAGAGGAGAGGGAATTCTCAGAACAAAGAGGAGGAAACCAAAGACTACTTATTTCCAGTCTTTTTTCACTATATAATCTTCCTCCAGCCAACTCCCTAGCTATATAATTGGTGCTTCACATGCAGAGCAGTTTGGTGGTAAAAACAGGGTCACAACCACACAGTACAGTAAACATCTACATCTAACTCCAGGCCCTACCGGATCTCCAGCCCTGCTTTTTTTTTTGAGACAGGTTCTCACTCTAATGCTCAGGCTAGAGTGCAGTGGTGTGATATCAGTTCACTGCAACCTCAATCACCAGGGATCAAGTAATTCTCCTACCTCAGCCTCCCAAGTAGCTGGGATTACAGATGCACACCACCACACCTGGCTAATTCTTTCATATGTTTTGTAGAGATGAGATTTTGCCATGTTGCCCAGGCTGGTCTTGAACTCCTGGGCTTAAGCAATCTGCTCACCTTGGCCTCCCAAAGTGCTGGGATTACAGGAGTGAGCCACTGTCCCTGTCTCCAGCCCTGTTTTTAAAATTCAGTCCACCACTCTGGGGGTCTGCTCATCCAGTGGTCAGGCACTGCTAGTCATTTTGTTCCTCTACTTCCAAAGCCTCCATGACCTGCCAAACCAAACAAGGCTCCCTTGCACTGCCACTGCTGAACATGAGAGCACCATCTCCAGTTGTTCCCAAACATGAGGCGTGGCCTCTGAGGTCTTGGAAACCACTGGAGCTGTAGGAGCTCCACACATAGCTGCCTGATCTCCTCTTGGTCCCTCCTCCCCGGGCTGGTCAGGGTTTGGGGACTGCAAGCAACAGAAAACAAAATGGGCAAGTGCAACCAACAGCATAAAAAGGAACTTGGTGGGAGAATTTGAGGGAGGTCACAAGATGGAGAGAAGGATAAAAACTGAGCTGTGAACTGACAGGAAGTGGTGGCTACAGAGTCTCTCCAGAGCAGAAACTCTGTCCATCTCCCCAGCTGGTCATTCCTGGGGAACTGAACGAACTCCAACCCTACCTTCTCCCTTGCCTCTGTTCAAGATTCAGGGTCCCAAGAGAAGGTGTCATTGGTTATGTGTGTACCCCCTGGCTGAAGAAGGGCAGTGGGTGGAAGGTTCCAGCAAAAGGAGCCTTTGGGGCCCCCCTATCCTTGCCAGTGAAACACAGACCTCCTGTGCTTTCTATAAATTGAGACTGCATGCTGTGAGGGGAGCACTTTACACAAAGGAAACTGGGGGCTGCTGGGGGAGGGGAAAAGTCTCCGTGGTCTCAAAAAAGCCAAATCTCTACTTCTCACACCCTCCCCATTCAGAGTCTAAGGAGATGGGCTGGGTTGGTTTTTACTTGAGATTCTTTTGGTTGCAAGTGACAGAAACCAACTCAAGCAAGCATAATCAGAAAAGGGGGCTTTCTCTTAAGGAATCAGAGGAGCTTGAAGAACTCAGGCCTCGGCTGGGTGCAGTGGCTGAGGCTTGTAATCCTAGCACTTTGGGAGGCCAAGGCGGGCAGATCGCCTGAGGTCAGGAGTTCGAGACCAGCCTGGCCAACATTGTGAGACCCATCTCTACTAAAATACAAAAATTAGCCGGGTGTGGTGGCACCTGTGATCCCAACTACTCAGGAGGCTGAGGCAGGAGAATCACTTGAACCCAGGAGGAGGAAGTTGCAGTGAGCCGAGATCGTGCCACTGCACTCCAACCTGAGCGATGGAGCCAGACTCCATCTCAAAAAAATAAAATAAATAAAAACAAAACAAAAAAAAACCTCAGGACTTAGGAAGGGCCATTTGAGAACGAAGCTTCTCTATGGCTTCTCTACTTAAAACTACATGGTCTCTAAGTTTGCCCCTTCCCCCTCCCCCCGGCATTTGTCTGAGCCCTTCTCTCTCTCCAGACTGACTGTCTGCCCTTCATGCCCAAAAAGTTGGAAATCTTCCAGCCCACAGCTCCTTCATTTACATTTTTCCCTATCCAGAAAAGCAGTCCAGCTGTCTGGCTGTCTCTCAGCCTCAATTAGAAATCTCCGAAAGGGAGAATTGGATTGGCTCTGCCTGGTCAGGTTTTCATCCTTGCTCCAATCAGCTGTGGCCAGTGGGCGGGGTCACCTGGTGGAAATACGGCTGCCGGAAGTCTGGGGCTGGGGTATGAACACCTCCCCCGGGACAATGGGAACCAAGGGAGAAAATGGAGGGAAAACTTTAATTGAAGTGCTGAGTCCAGCAAGAGCATTTTTGAAACCACAGAAAGTGAAAGGCAGAAACTCAGCATGCTATATGGAGTTAAGGGTCAGGACAATGGATAGAAAAGTGAGAGAATCAGGTTGGGAGCAATAGGGAGGCATAGCTTCAGAAATTGCTTTAAATTACCGAGGTAGCAAGTCTTGCTGCTTGCTTTTAGTAGCTGCACTGGAACATGATATGGGACTGGGTTAATCTGGCTTTAAGACCCAGGCGTGGAGCTGACAGTTGTGATTAAATTGGGGAAACAATTTTGAAAAATTAATTTTTACTTTTACCAAAGTGATATATGGACATAGTTCTAAGAAACAAACAAACAAAAAACACACGTAAGAGGCTTCCTGTGCAAAGTAGCTGTCTCCTACCCCAGAGCCGCTCATCCTCTCATCACTCCTGAGAGGAAACAGTTTCAACTCCCTTAGGCATTGCTTCTATTATTTATCTTCATATACTTCTAAATCATTTGCTATGCTGCTTTTCCCCCATTATCTATTGACTTCATGTTCTGTAATTGAGGATTTAGCTACTTTACAAGCTCTCTCCTCCATTTCTCCTTTGATTATCTTACTATGTTTGGGGCTGTGTTTGCATTATTATGGCTGTGAAAATATTCCCCCATGACCCAAGTCAGGTACCTTCCCCCATTTGCACATCATTTTGCCTTTATGTTTGCTCAATTATCTGTCCTCCAAAAGAACTATCAAATGCCCATCAATATTGTTTTCTAAAAGTTTGAAACAACATACTGGATAATATACAAATTTCACCTCCATGCCTTCCCTTATTTGTACTGGCTGCTCTCTGGTTATCTCTAGAATCCAGCCAGTTTCTTGGGTGAGATCCCCAGTTTCCTGTATCCCATGTATTCCTATTTATTGGTTTATTTTCTTGTTTGGCTGAAGCACACCCTATGGTAATTTCCTAAGGAAAGGTGCAAGGGAGATCATTTTTTTTGCGTATTTGAAATATACTTATTCCACCATCACACTTGATTTATGATCAAGCTCTGTATAGAGCTCTGTGTTCAAAATAGGGTTCCTCTCTGCATTCATGTTTCTATTGTCTTCTATTTCTCAAGTTCTAGTTGAAGTCTGACACCATGTGGATGTGGCGGACGCGGGCAGGTGACCCTGGGTCGGTAACTCCTCCAGATGTAGACTTTAAACTAACTGCAATGCCTTCCACTCTGCACATCGCCATGGATTTTTGCAGACTTGGAGCATTCAAGCGCTGAATCTCTCAGGAATCCTTTAAGATAAATCAATGTGCTTCTCATTGGTCTGCCTTCTTCAAGTGCTGAAGTTTGTAGCTTTCTCCACTGTGCTGAGTCATTACCACTCATCTCTCTGCTTCCCAGAGTCCAGGTCTTTGTTGAAATCTCTTATCTCCTGATGTCACAAACCACTTTGGACTTGGGATTTCATGTATGTCTCCTCATTTACTGTCAATTTAAGGTCAGGGTATATTTAATCCATCATATTTAACTGGATTGGAATTCTAGTTCTTTCCTCATGTATAAATATACAATATTTATATAATATATGAATATCTGTTGTATTTTATATAATATAATATAAATAATATAATTATATAATATAATTACATATATTTATATATATATGAATCTTACAAGCAGATTTCAAAAGGTGATTGCGCAGTCTGTTTTGTGCTGCTATAATAGAATACCTGAGACTTGATAATTTGTAATCAACAGAAATTTATTTGGCTCACAGTACTGGAGGTTGAAAGTTCATATATATGTCCATATCCAAATTATGGAAGTTTTATGAACTTATTTTTAAATTGCTGTATAGTATTTTATAATCCATTAAGAAGATGTGGGATGGTTTACTTACCCAATCCTTTATTGATAGACATTTAATCTGCTTTAATTTTTCACATAATGAACACCTTTATGCATGTGGCTCTTTCCTTCTGTATTTGGTATTGCTTTCTTGGGATATATTCCAATATCCAAAGGATGTGAACCTTTTAAAAAATTCCTGATAAATTTCGCCCAAGTGCTTTCTAGAATGTTTGTGACCATTTTACCTGTGAGCAAGAAAAAGGAGTAGACTGTTGTAACAGCCTGGCCTGGTCTTCTATGGCTGTTTACACCTTGTTTCGCTTCAGGTTTCCTGCAGTTTGCCCCAGCACCAAGTTCTGGTGATCCTGTGTAAGCTGACAATGGCATCCATTCTTGCTGAGAAATGTCCACATTCTTGTCTTGACCAGTTTTAAAAAAAATGCAGATGAGGGAAGAAAGAAAACGTGAATTCCTTTTTTTCTCTTTCTTAGTCTTACTTCTGTGGGTGGTAGGGGAAGTGCAGGGAAAAGAGAAATAATCTTTTTAAAGTTATTTGAAAAAAAGCATGAGGTGAAACCAGTCTGGAAGGTCAGTAACTATAAATAGGAGAATTTTACTTCTTCACCTCATTACTTTAGGAACAAAGGTGTCTGAGTATACCCGTAAGGTCACTGTTACGATTTGAATGTGTCCCCCAAAGTTTGTGTGTTGGAAACCTAATCCCCAATGCAACATGCTGAGAGCTAAGACCTTTAAGAGGTGATTAGGTCATGAGGACTATGTCCTCATGAATAGATAGTGTCATTATCGTGGGAGTATACAGTGTCATTATTGTGGGAGCTTGTTATAAAATTAAGTCTGGCCTTCCCTAGTGCACAGTCTCTCACCATGTGATGCTCTCCATCATGTGCAGCAAGAAGGCCCTCACCAGATGCAGCCCCTTAATCTTGGACTTCTAGCCTCCAGCACTGTGAGCCAAATACATTTCTGTTGATTGTAAATTACTGAGTACTCTGTTATAGCAGCACAGAATGGACTGAGATAGTCACCTTGTGAAATTGGCTTGTAAGATTCGTAGACTTTCAGTGCTGGAAAACCTGGTGAGGTCATTCACTCAGGGCCCCATTTTACAGGTGAGGAGACAGAGCCTAGAAAGACACAGTCCACAGCCACAGAGCAAGCCAGTGGCAAGGCCTTAAAGAGAGCCCAAAGCTCTTGGTGCTACACAGACTGATGCTTTCCTCTGAATCAGGCCTGCCTGAATCATACCTGGCATTTCTTAGCATCTTGTTCATGATAAACACGATCTCAGTGGTGGCATAAGGTAGGCTGTGGGCCTTTCCCCAGCACAGTGCTCTGAAGGAACTGCAGCAGTAGCAGCTGAATCAATATCACACTTTGCAGGGAGCCTGTTGGCAGCTGGACATGCAGTGAATTGTGGTTCTTGGCGTTTGTGGCTGTCAGAGCCTTTCCTGTGGGGAGGGTAGCCTTCCTGTGAGGCCGGCTAGGCTTTAGCGCTCAAAGGATAGGTTGCAGAGCCCCCAAAGAGACTGGTAGCCCTCAGAGGTTGCTGTGCACAGCCCTAACTGTCCACTGGGCTCCTCCACATACAAAATCTCACTTTGGGTCAGGTGCAGTGGCTCACTCCTATAATCCCAGCATTTTGGGAGGCTGAGGCGGGAGGATCACTTGGGCCCAGGAGATAGAGACGAGCCTGGGCAATACAAGGAGACTCTCACCTCTGCAAAAAAATTTTTAAAAATTAGCCAGGTGTGGTTGCATGTGCCTATAGTCCCAGCTACTTGGGAGGCTCAGGCAGAAAGAAGACGAGGCTACAATGAGCTATAATACAGCCACTGCACTCCAACCTGGGCAACAGAGTGAGATCCAGTCTCAAAATAAATAAATAAATAAACTCCCAAAACAAAACAACTTCACTTTGACCCTTACATTTAGTCCTTCCACACTTTTAACTGAGTCTGACCAAGTGTTTCTGGTGCCAACAGGTTTGAATCTGTTCAGGGGAACAGGGGACCAACCTGTGAAAGCAGGACTCATGGTGGTTATTCTTTATTCTCTAGAGTCTGGGAGCTTCTTATGGGCCTGCTGTTCCTCCACATCAAGCCTGAAGCCAAGAGGCTTCAGTGTCTACTGCCAGGAGCCATCTCAACTCCACCACTGGTCCAAGTGTCTGATCTGAGCACATTGACATTCCCAGCTCCAGGTGCCTCATCAGTAAAATGGAAGAAGTTAGTTTTAATGTATGAAATTGCTACTGGCCAACCATTTTTGATCTGCAACAACACCACAGTTCATATGGCTCAATTGACTACTAGTACCTAACTTATAGCATTTTTAAGATTAAAGTAAGAACATTCATACCCAATGCTTAGCACCCATGTAAAATGTAGGAACCACCAACATCAAGTGCTTATTTTCTAGACTCAGGACTTGGGCAAGAAAGAACAAGTGAGCTAACAGGAACTGAGCGTCTACTCTTTGCTAGTACTGTACATGCAATATTGTTTCATCTTCTCAACAATTCCAGGGAGGGTTGGCGTGGTTAACACCATCTTACAGATGAGGAAACCAAGGCACGTGGAGGTTAAATAAATTACCCCAAATCACACGGCTAGTTGACAGTTGGGCTGTGATTGAAATCCAGATGTTTCTAACTCTGGAGGCCATGTGCTTTCCTAAAGCACTCTGTCACTTTCTGAGTTCCAGTTTTGGGCACTTAATAGTCTTCCCCCAAATTTTGAATTTGGAAAATATAAAAGATAATTTTTGAATGATCACGAATTAATTAACAAGCTTCATGCATGTATTATTTTATTTGAGCTCATAAAATGTTGTGACTCATCATACCACTCCATGAAAGAGGAACTCTTGCTTCCACTTTACAGGCAAGGAAACTGAGGCTCAGGAAGGCTATGGGACTTGCCTGAAGCCACACAGCAGGAAGCAGAATAGCTGAGATCCACCTCCAAGTCTGCTGGACTCCAAAATCTATGTTTTCTCTCTGCTAGACGAGAACCATGGCTTCCTTCCTCTTAGGGAAAGGGCTGCAACACAACCAGGCCGCTGGCTGGAATCTTCTCATCCCAGGGGATGCGGTGGCTACTCTCCCCATCCTCTCTGTCCTGTATGCGATTCATCTGCCTATGACTGGGGCAAGGCCTAGATTTGTGGGAAAGGGTCCCGGCACTGGGACCACGATGAACGGCAACCTCCCTGCAGCAGCCCCCTCCCCCAACAACACACGCACATCAGAGCTCTGGGGGGAGGCAGAGGGCCCTCCTTGCTCAAAATAGCTCTGTGTTATTAGCTGCATTTAATTGAAGGTGTTTCGAGGGCAGCCTCCACCGGGCCCAAACCAAATAGAAAATGACACACTGTCAAATTAATGTCCCCAGACCATGATAAATGTCCGGGCTTGGTGAGTAATGCTTCCATTTCTTGTTTTAAAGGAGAAGGATGCAGCCAGGCTCCGCGCGTCTGTCCCTGTTGTGCGGGGAAAGGTCAGGGGCATCCTCGGGATAAATAGCATTCCTCGCTGGCCCGCCCACCCGAGCTGGGCTTCTCCGGCTTCTGCTGAGCTCTGCTTTCTCTCTCTTCCTGTCTCTTGAGGCTGGCAAGATTGCTGAACAGCTTGTGAGCCTCCCGGCCAATGTCCAGGGAGGAAGGAGCTGGAGATAAGACTAATCCTCACCATCCACCCGTACTTTATACCTTCCAGAGTGCAGTCACCTCGGTTATCGTGTGTGTTAGTTGGCATTCAAGGCCTGCTCCTGACCTCCAGCTGCACGCCCCACTGCCATGCCCTTGGTTCAGCCATACTGATTCCTCAAACCTGCCCTGCACACCCCAGCCTCTTGGACAATGTGGAACACAACTGCTACAGCGCCTGCTCTGTACCGGGCTCTGGGCTCGGCCCGTGCCCTGGAGGACAGACGGCCCATGAGAGCCAGAGCTGCCCTGGCATTCCCAGCCTGGCTGTGGTAATCTCTTATTGAACATAAACAATTTCCCAGAATATAAACATCAGACAAGGCCACAAGCAAGACGAAAACAAGACCACTCCGTAATTGTGTCTGAACACAGACAAAAACAAGAACACTGTCCAAACCACAGAGATCATCAAACACCCCCCTGTCCCGGTGAACATCAGGGACTACTGCTTCTTTACCAATTACAGCTTCAGCTGTGCTCTCTGCTTCCCTCCTTCTAGATAAGGTCCCCAGACACAGAATTACTCCCCATTACTTTCTTCCTGACAGCATTCCCTCTAGAACCAAGCTCTGCTCCCTAGAGCACCTCACACTAGCCCAGATCCTGTAACTCATTTCCAGCGCCCTCTCACTGAGCTGCCTCACCATTCCCTGTGGCGCGTGTTCTCTCTGTTGCAATGGGTAATATGCCCGCCTTTGTTCAAATATAGGTGTGTTTCTGGCAGCTTAGGTTGGAAGGCACTGGCACCACCAATTTGGCCACAGGGCTGGGCAGAATGATAGAAGAGCTAAATCGTCCCACAAGTAATCTGTTTCAAGAGCAAGGAGGGCAGACCATTCATTCTAGATGGAGTGGTTTGTGGAGGAGGAGGCATGAGCCTGTCAAAGAAGGAGAAATTGAGCAAATGAGGCCCAGGGAACAGGTGGCTGGGACTCTCCAGGTGACAGGACCCTGAGCAAAGGCCCCAGGTGGGACAGGTGTGGGCAATGTCGTGTTTCCATCCTCCTCTCATTGTCTCTTGAAGTGGGGGAGACACTGCTCATCCTTCAAGGTTCACTGTGTGTGTCCCCTCCCAGACTGCCCTGGGGCTCAGTGTCCCTGTTGGTAAAATGAGAGGATTGGACTCTGTCAGTGCTTTTCATACTTTTCTTTTTAGAGGGCAATCCTTTGTCAAAGGTGAGCTCACCCAGAAGCCCAACATAGAAAAGGCATACAAGATGTAAAGGATGCTGCGTTGGTTGAAGTGGAGGCTGGGGATGGGGTCTTCGGCTTTTGGGCAAATCTGAGGGGGCCAGTGCTCCTGGAGAATCCTAGGGCTCCTCAGGGCCAGGTGGAAAGGCAGGCGAGGGGAGAGGGGCTGCAGTTTCCTCCAGTCCTCTAATTTGATCTCTCTTGCTCTCCTGGAAGCTCTCCAAGGCCTGGAGTCATCTCCTCATCGACTGTCTACCTCAGTGCCCTGCAGGCTGAGGAGGCTGAGTAGATGCTGCCTGAATCCATGTGGTCCTCACGTCAGTCCTGGTGGGTTCTTGCTCCCCCATTCTTCCAACATGGCTGGTGAGGACCACAAGGAAGCCCACGTTAGGAAAGGGCAGTGCCCCAAGTCGTGTGGACTGTGGATGGCCTGCCGGCTTCCCTGATCTCTCCCCTCCGTCCAGCACTAGTCCCACTGTGCAGGGATCCAAGGCTCAAGGCACCCTCTGTCTCTCTGTCTGTCTGTCTGCCCTGTGGGCCCAGGCTCTTTTCCTTCCCTGCTGACAGCCTGAAACAATATTGAGGGCACACAGTAGCTCTCCCAGCTCCATTATCGCCAACTCCCCTGCTGCTGAGAATGGACCATCAGTCCCTGATGATACATAGCAGAAAATTGGTTGTCAGGCCAATAAATGTATCCGATTGGATTTTTGACATCTGGGCAAACCCATTCGTAAGGCATTTGATTAAAGTGCTAAAAGGTAGTGCAGAGATAGCTGGGCAGAGCTGCCTTCGGTCTGGCCTAAATAGGGTGCTGTCTTCCCTCTGGGCGAGATGCCCCCTCCTCCCCTGTCTGCTCATTCTCCTCCTTTTCCATTTTCATCCTTCACTGCTCTGAAAGTGCCGCACTCAATCAGGGCTCCCAGTGGCGAGAAGGACAGCTGAGCCAAGACGGAGAGGGATTGCCTTTCTTGGCTGCCTGTGCGGGAGGCTTGGGCTGGCCTCAGTCCCTGGCCCGGAGCCCTGCCTGCGCTGGCCCTTCCTCCTGGGCTGTCTGTGGGCATCAGTCACCAAGTCTCAGCCACTCCTCTTCCTGGGGCGTGGAGTGGAAAGAGCCCCCATCCAAAAGGCTGCTTTCAAATCTCTGCCCAACCTCTCCTGAGCTTGGTGACCCTGGGAGAGTTCCTATCCATGAGTCTGTTTACCCAGCTGTAAAGTGGGGATCATAAACACGGGTGCTTCCATACCTTGAATTGGAAATGATAGGGCTGATTAATTAGGGAACATGAGACATATGACTGGACTGCTGTTGCTGATGACAGTCACAGTGGGTGATGACACAGGCACCTTGTATGTGGGGAACATGCTGTTCGATTATTTTTAGCTTGCAATCACAAAATGCAAGTTTGGCTATAAGACATTTTAATTGTTGGATCACTATAGAGAAAATAAATTTACTGTGAGTCCATTTTTTTTTTCATTCTAGAATCTCTCCTTTTTCTATTGCAAACGTTTTTTCTGTGATTTTGTTTTTTTAAACATGATGTTTCTTAGAAAGCCAGTTGTCCCATTTTAGTGGTGGTTGAGAAGATTGGATGAGAGGTATCATGCCAAGTGTCTGGCACAGAGTGGATGTTCACTAAGTCCTTTTTCCTTCTCTTCCTCTTACATTCTTTTCTCTCCAGCCCCAGAGCCACCACCCTTGTTTAAGCTCCCATTATCTTTCTCGAGATCTGGTTAACAGCCTCCCAACTAGCCTCTCTGCGCTGTTCTCTCCTGCTCCCCATTCTATCTGACACGTGGCCCCTGTACTGATCTTCCTGAAATCCAGCCCAGTATTGTCACTCACAAGCTGTAAGCCTGGGTGGTTTCTGGACCCCTACAACACCAGCTTCCAGCCTCAATCCAAAGCTAATTTCTCTACACAAACCTCCTTCCAGGTGTCCCCCAAATATCCAGAATGCTTCCTTACCACACCACTGTCCTGTGCCCCCTGCCCTCCAGGCTGTGCTCTGTTACATCTCTTTGTGTGCACAGTTTCTGTCTAGTCAGCTGCTCCCTGACTGTGGAGACAATGTCCCCTACCTTTCTTCCCTCCATGCTGTCTCTTTCAGAGCCAGGCCATGGTGCTCAGTAAATTAGCTGATCAGCCCAGAGCTCATCCTCCAATGAGCTGGAGCAGGAGGGCCCTATGTGTTCACTGGCATGTTTTCAAGACCCAGATCTGAAGGCATGCTTGTCAAGGGCTCTGATAATGATATAAAGTGCTCCAAACTGGGACAGATGTGCTGAACCTGGGCTCTGGGGGCCTGTGCTTGGGCTGGGAAGAAAAGGTGGTACCCACCGGAATGTGTTTGAGTTGCACTAGGAAGTTCCACCATATGTCCTTCTACTGTGCCTGTGCCTGGACTCCAACTCTTAGGCCCCCACCCTGTTCACTGCTGGGACCCCTCCGTGTCCTTTGGTGTGAGAGGGACTGGTTTGATTGTCCCAGGTCCCCTCCAGGCTTGGCCATTCCAGTCTATGGAGTTGAATTAGCTGGCTAATTTGTCTCTGAAATGGATGATGGCTGCTGGTGCCTCCCCAGAGCTGGAGGTGCCTCTGCAGAAAGGCTCCCTCCCTCCCCACTCCCTTCCAGAGTGTCTATGCTCTCAGACTGGGCTGAGCAAGTGAGAAGCAGGCTGACCCTCACTTGGAACTTCCCACCCAGTTGAGCTGAGCTGCCGGAAGACTCTGACTCCAAGAGCCACTGAGTGTGGAGTCCCAGCCCTGGGCTCCCCAAGGTTCTGCTCAAGGGTGTTGAATGGCGGGCCTCAAAGATATATGTCCCAATTCCCAGCACCTGGGAATATTATCTTACTTGGAAAAATAGTCTTTGCAGATGTGATTAAGTTAAGGATCTTGAAGAGATCATCCTGGATTATCCAGGTGGGCCCTAAATCCAGTGACAGGTATCCCTATATGAGACACACAGAAGGAGATTTGAGAGAGATGGTAGACGAGGCATCGGGACTGTGGAGGCAGATTGAGTGATGCAGCCACAAGTCAAGGGATGCCCAGAGCCTCTAGAAGTTGGAAGAGTCATGGAAATGGATTCTCCCCTAGAGTCCCTGGAGGGAATATTGTCCTGTCAGCACCTTGGTTTTGGACTTCTGGCCTCCAGACTTATGAACTACAAATTCTGTTGTTTTAAGCCACCCAGTTTGTGGAACCTGTTAAAGCGGCTACAGGAAACTGATACATCTGCCTCCAGCAACGGCTTCCCTCTGCACTCTTTCCACGGCAGCCATCTTCGCCGGCTGAGCTGAAGGGCTGTCAGCCTCTCAGGGTCAGGACTCCTGTTCCCCACCCCTAGCAGCCTTCTAGGGGGGCTTGGGTGAGAGTGCCTTCCTCCAGGCAGCGCCCCCCTTGCTGAAGCAGCCTCTCCACTTCCCCTGATTCCCCCACCTCCAGATGCTGCAGACCTCTGACCATTTCTCCTGTGGTTCTAATGCAGGCTGCTTTGTCATTGGTGTCCCTTATCTACCACCTTACAGAGCTAAGTGGAAGCTTGAGGGACCACCTGACCACCCCTCTCTCATGCCTGAGATGGAAATGGGGCCCAGAGAGATCAAGGGCCCCAGCCGCCTCAGCCAAGGCCCCACAGAGTCAGAGGGACAGGACCCTGCACTTATGGCACCCAGTCCCACTTCCTCCTGCTACACCGCACATCCTATCCCGGCCCCTGCAGGGCCTCCCACTGACCATGGTTTCTCATGAAATGCTTGATTTCTGTGCATTCCAAAAGGCATTTCTTTTTCCTATGCTTGAGTTTCTTAACCTCTCCCTGGGCTCCAAGCTGGCCCAGAGTCTCTAGCTTCCTGTGAGGTCAAGTACACAGGTGTTCAGGGGACACCCCGTGCCCTGTGACTGTGTCCTGGACTGCTCTGGCTCAGGGCCAAGGGCTTCTATGTAAAACTGGGAGCAGATGGGGAGCAGGGAGGATGCAGTCTCTTCATTCTGTCCTTGTCACTGTGTAACACACAGGAAGTTCCATTCCCTCTCTGGACTTTGACTTTCTCATCTGCAAAACGGACAGAGTTAAATGAATTACCTACTCAGGGTCTACCACAATCTGTAAGATAAAGGCTAAAGGTATTGAACCATCTCTAAGATCCCTTGAGGCCCTCGGCATTGCTGCAACTAGGAGGCATTTGATAAGAACAAGCTAGTGAATGAATGAAGAAAAAGTGTAAATAGCTAAAACAAATATAATAGGGGCCCTAAACCAAATAATCTCAAAGCTCTGGGCAAAGGAGAGTTAATCTCTCCAACCTGTGTTTTCCTTATACGCAAAATAGAGATAATAAACATTTACCACCCACGGCTGTCTTGAGGATTAAATAGAAGAACAGAGGGAAAGAAAGCTCAGAGCCCAGAGGCTGAAGTATGTTAAGTGCCGCCAGGGTAAGGGGGCTGTCCCATTCATACCACCTCATGACTTGTCTGTGGGAGATTAACAGAACCTAGTGCCTGGTATACAGTAGATACTGAATAAATGCTCCTTATCCACATGAGAGCCATGTGCCGGGGCTGACTCACTCAGAAGTCTGCAAGACTCAGTGGAAGGTCAGGCCTGAAGGTCTCAGGGTGAATGAAGCAGGAGATGAGGCCAGACCAGAGCCCCGTGAGGTCCTCATCCAGATACTGGGAAGAGGGTGTGTTCCCAAGAGCCACCATGAAGTGGAAAGAGGGCAAGGTTTGCCCTCAGACTGACCTGGGTTCAAATTGTAGCTTTGCCATTCACAAGCTGTGTGACCTTAGGCAAGTTACTTAGCCTCTCTGAGTGTCAGTTTTGCCCTCTGTAAAATGAGGGTGGGTAATGCCCACCTCTCAGCGTTCCTGGGAAGATTATATGAGGGTGTGTGTGCGTAAGGCACCTGGCACAGAAAAGCCATTCAACATGCATTAGTAACTTCCTTGCCCTTCCCTGCTTCTCTGCACACAAAATTGAGAATAAGGGGCCGTTGGCACATTGTGGGAACTGGGAAGACTCCCTGGAGGAGATTCTGCCTTGGCTCTGAGGAGGCCTGGGGAGGCAGAGTGTTGGACTGCAAAGCTCCTTCTCCTGAGGGCATCTCTGTGTCACCATGCAGTGGCACAGACGGCTACCCCATCAGGCTGCCTCTAAAAATAACCTCCCCTCTTGCTGTCAGCACTGGCACTTGCTCAGGGCTTCCTCTTGGCGCTGCCCCTGCCCTGGCCCGGTTCTGTTTATGGCTCTGCGTGCGGTTTCTGCAGAGCAGCTCCAGCAGAACCAGAGACCTGGGAAAAGGTGGCGGTGCTTCTCAGAGCAGGGGGCCCTAGGGGCCCCAAGGGTATAGGCTGAAGATGAACTGGACCAAGCCCAAAGGTCCTCTGCTAATATAATCTGAATCTCACACCTGGTAGCACAGGGGCTTGAAGGAAGAGGCTCCTTGGTGGCAGGGTGGTCCAATAGGGCCTGCCAGCAACCTCTGAGCCCACAGGCTCCTCCTTCCTGGCATGGCCATCCCGTCAAGGAAAGGCCCTCTTGAGCGAGGCAGCGAGGCAGGTTGGGGGCGGAGAGGTGGCCATGCGCTGTCCTTGGGCATTCGCAAGTGCTTTCCTATCCATGATCTTAACTGGCCTTGACACCTCCCCAGTCACCTGGGAAATGACGACTGTGCCTTGAAACGTCTTGCTAATCCTCTGCTGGGCAAGGTGTCTGGCACACAGTAGGTGCTCAGGGAACACACACGCCGAATGAATGGATGAGCACAGGCTTCGTGCCTGCACGGAGCTGGTTCTAATGTGTGCCCAAATTCTTATTGGCCTTGGGGCTTTTAGGAAAGTGACTTCCCTTCTCTGAGTCTCATCTTCTTCATTTAAAAGACAGACATAGTCCAGGTCTCCACTTCTGAACGAACCCCTCTCTACCTCTGCCTCCATTAAGGCCCATGTGGGAGGCTGCAAGGTGGAAAGATAGGCAGAGTGATCCCTGTGGAGCACCAGGCTCCATGTGGGCTTGTCCCAAAGGCTAGCTAGCTCCTCCTCCGGCCCACCCCGTCTGGCTACAGGACTCATTAGCTTCATTTTGAGGTTTAGGAACCAAAACTCTGGGCACCAAGCCACTTGCTCAAGGTCACACAGACAGTAGTGGGGAGATAAAATATTGAGCCCTGAGTCTCCTGACTCCAATGCTATACCTGTTTTATTTCTGGGTGAGAAAGAGGAATGTTGAGAAAGAGTGTGTGTGTGTGTGTGTGTGTGTGGTGTGTGTGTGTGTGTGTGTGTGGTGGTGCTGGTGGGAGGCAGGGCATGAATAAGAGAAGAGGGAGGATGAAAGAGCAAGTAGGCTGGAAGAATGACCCAGGCCCCGATTGGTCTCAGGTGCCTCTGGGGAGGGTGGGTTGAGAGATGGACCAGCCCTACTGGGGTTAGGTTGGGCTGAAAGCCACAATCAGAAGCAATGCAACTCTGGATGGGTCATGCCTTATTTCTGGAGAGCGGGATCTCACATCTGCCTCTCAAGCTTTAGTTTTCTCTACATCCCACAGATCATGGTGCTTAAGAGCACTGGCTTGGGGGTCAGATGCATCCGGATTTAAAACCTATGCAGCCACCTACTAACTGGGGGAAAATCACTTAGCCCCTTGGGGCATCATTGCACCTTTTGAGGTTTGGTCAACACTAAGAGGGTGGGGGACTCCTGAGAGCTCTCTCAGGGGGTCGATGTGAACCATGGGAAGTGAGGCTGCACATGGACAGCATTTAGCACAGTGGAGACATGTCATAAGGATTATCAGCGATTGGTATCATGCGATTGTTGCGGGGATAATATGAGACACCAATGCGAACATCAGGGCACAGCGCCTAGCACCCGGTAGTGCTCAATGTATTAATTCAACCCATCTCTATTGAGGACCATAGACTTAGCCACATCTGGAGCTGACAAGGGTCCTTCTCTTCCTGGAGTGGGCTTCCAGGCAGCTGCCTGGAGGACAATGGGCTGTGAGTGAACTGTGCAGGTGCTTTCTCAGCACCCCCACCACCCCCGTCCTGCCAGCTCTGAGGTGCAGCGCTGTTCTCCAGGCTGGATTCGGAGCACTTGATGGGAGCACTGGAAACATCTAAGGAGGAAAAGGAAAAAGTGAAGCTAGTAATTAGCTGCTGAGGATGCTGGGAAAATCTCTCCTCAGCTCCTCTCGCGGCTCGGGTTGATGAGGAACCAGCCCCAGAGGCCAGGCCTGGCTCAATCTCTCCTTTCATTAATGCAGTTTCCACTGGTTGTTTCCACACTGGAGTTTTCATGCCAGGTTCTCTACTTCCTCTGGGAGATAACAGGCAGTGTGGTAGAAATGGCTGTGGCTCTGGATTCAAATCGCAGCCCTGACACCTACTAAATGTGTCTTCTTGGGCACATTTAGCCTCTTGGAGCCCTGGTTTTCTCATTTGTGACAAGGCATCCCTGGCAGCATTGTTGTGTCAATTAAAGCAGAGCATGTTTGCATTGTACCAGGCACACACTGAGTGTTCAGCAAGTCTTAGGTTTTGCTTCCCCTGCCTGGTTCTCAGCCTCACTGAAAAAGGAAAAAGAGAGGCTTATCCTCATGGAGATTGAAGGAGAGTGGGTGCTGGGTGACCAGGAGCTAAGGACCCAGGAGAGAGAAAGATGCACACCCAAGAGATGGCAAAGGGGCCCCTTCTGATGATGAGCTAGGGCTTGTGCTAGGGCTCTACTATGCTACTGGGGTCTGGCCCTCCCTCCTTCCTGTGGGTTTCTGGTTGCAGGAGGCCTTAGAGGGGCTGGTCATGCCCCAGTCTTCCCCACCCACACACCAAGGAAGGCTGGTTGTGGATAACTGAAATCCCAGAGTCTGCTTCTGCCATACTCTTGAGGCTGAGGAATGGGCTCAGCCAGCTGGGATCCATGTCACTACATCAGCACTAAGACAAAGGGACAAGCTCTGGACCAAGAATTAGGAGACTGGCTCAGGGCTAGTTATTTTTCCGGGTCTTGGATTCCCCATCTGGGAAATGTGGAACCAATAGTATTTATCTGCTTGGACTACCATGCAAGTCTGCACATGATCTAACTCCAGAGAAGTTGATCACCCAGATGTTCCTTTTGGGACTCCTGGGGCCTTCCAGCACACTCTTGTGCTTTCTCTCTCTCTCTCTCTCTCTCTCTCCTCTCTCTCTCTCTCTCTGAGGTGAGGATGTAAGAGGCAGCAGATGGCCAGGACGTTTCCTGTCGTCCCAGGAGTCCTCACTGGGTAAATAACACTGACTCCCAGTAAGCCTGGAAAGTTCCATTCTTTAGGGAGAACATTAGTGAGCATAGTGCCAGCCACTATTTTAGTCACTTTTAACTCAGGCTGCCTGGCTCCAAAGACCACACACTCTTGCCCACTACATGGTCTTGCCTCTTGTGAAGCACACACATAATATTCAGAATGTGGCTCTGGAGTGAGATTGTGTATCAGTTAGCTAGTGCTGTATAACAAGTGAGTCTAAAAACTAAGTGGTTTATTTTTCACAATTCTATAGGTTGGCTGGGCAGTGCCTCTGCTGCTTTCTGCTGGGTTCATTCACTCAGCTGCATTCAGAAGGAGGGTGGGCTGAGAGGGCTGCTGGACTGGGGAATCCACCGTGGCCTGATGCACATGTCTGATGCTCGAGTACCTTGATTCTCCTCCAAGTGTCCTCTCACCCTCCAGTAAGATAGACAAGCAGCCTTGGGGCAGCAATCCAAGGTCAAGAGCAGGAGCTGTCCGGCCTTTTGGCCCCAGGCTGCTGAACTTGCTGGTACCTTTCCGTCACATCCTGTTAGTGATTGGGTGAGGGAAACAGATCCCACCTCTTGATGGAAGGAGCCTCAAAGACATTGTGGACGTATTTAATTTGCCACAAGATGCCTGGGTTTAACTGTCAGTTTGGACACTTGCTATTGTAAACTTGGGCTTTTCACTTAACCTATCTGAATGAACCTCAATCTCTTTCTCTGCAAAATGGGGACAATCTTAATCCCCCTTGTCAAGTTGTATGATGACTGAGAAAAAGGCGTGAAGTGCTTTTCCTAGTGTCTGAGACATAAGCGCCCATTGTGATTATATTAATAGACTCTGCTCTTACTCGTCCATGACCTCAGAGCCAAAAAGGACTTTGAGGAACTCAGAGAGGCCTGGTGCCCTGGCCAGCTGACAGCAGAGCCTGACAGTTAGCTAGGTCTCCCAACGTCCCTGTTCTTTCTGCCACACAAGCTGCCACTCTTAGACTAAGCACAAAAGACAAATCTTCCAGTCTGGGGATGGCAGATCGATTTTCTCACCCTTGCTGGCTATGATTGATTGGTGGTGCTGCCCTGAGTTCTGCAGTGAGAAAAGCTGTGAGGTCTGGCCCCAGCTCAGTGGGAAGGAGGGCCAGGATCAATCAGTGATGTTTGCCCTGGGTGCAGTCGGGGGGTGGGTGCACACACTCAGTTTGCTTGCCACTCCTGCTCTGGTCTTAGCTCTGATCTCACCCCTGTGGCTATACTGAGTGCTGGGTGAACAATGTGCTCCAGGCCTTTCATCACAGAAGAGGACGCAAGGTCCGGAGCGGTCAGGAGATTGGCCTCACGGTCACACAGCAGGATGTTTCCTGGTCAGTGACTTTCCCATGTTTCCATTCTTCCCAGATCCCTGGGGAGTCTGGACAAGTATGTGTCTGGCTCCTGTGGCCTGAGTTTCCAATCCCCAACTAAGAAAGGTAGAGACTCCAGGGCTTTCTGCTCTGGCTCAGGCCTTAGGCAGGGAGTTCTCAAAGCACCAGCATGGGGAAGTAGGCTTCTCGGCTCTTTGCTTGGATTCAGATAGGGCATTTTCAAGTTTCTTGAGATCACAGTGGAGGTCAGCCAATTCTATTTCCACCCGAGGCTCAATCATCTCTTTCCCTGGTCTTCTGCACACACAGGCTGGCGTGAACTCAGACGGGGCAGGCCCGCAATTAGGAGAGAGGGAGGCGTGGTTATTCAGGCGCTCAGGGCCAGCAGGTTTGGAACTCCCTTTCCGAGGCAAAGACATGACACAAATCTTCCCACTGCCCAGCCAATTCCTCCTCGTGTATTTGCCTGGGGTGACACTCAGACAAGGTCTGCACTCAGGGCCCAGCCATTAAGGAATTCATTAATCAGAATCCTGTTTACAGCTCTCTGGCAAGCGATCATAATTTACTGGCTCAAGCCAGACCCTGGGCCTTCCTGCAAACTGCTGTGACATTTGGTAAAAATATCAGCTGGGGACCGGGCCAGGCTGGGAGGTGTGTGTGCAATTCATGCTGACTTGTGAAATGGAGACGCTGTGTGGGTCACAGGCACTAGGGAAGGCTGGAGGACAGGCTGTCACTTGTTCCAGGTGTCACCTTGGACAAGTCACTTCCCTGTCATCTCACATCTGTATTGCGAGAGGTTTGGAGTAAGTCAGATGGCAAGTCTGTCAGCCCACAGACTCCCCCACTGTGCTCTCCACAGGATCCACCAGTATGGTGTTTTTTGTTTATTTGTTTGTTTGTTTAAAAAAAAACAATAGAAAATGGAATCCCTTGCCAACATTTACACACTGCAAATTTCACTTGAAAATCCAGATTTCTGGTACATGGAGAGTGTACGAGTGTACTCCTATCTGGCAATGAGGGCCTGAAGCTGAGTATTTCCTGACATCTCCAGATGGGTCTCAGGTTTGCCAAGGTTAGCAGCGATCCCTGCTACGAGCATGGGCCCAGGGCCTCCATGTACGGCTGTACAGGTTGCACACTGTGGAGCCCAAAGGGGGCTGAATTCCTACAATCTGCTGGCATGCCGTAGCACTCATGTGGAGTTTACATCGCCGGAGGAAGGGGTCTTTTTTATAATTCTCACAATGGCCTTGTTTGGGCCAGCCATGGTCCTGCCTCGGCCCACAGAGTTTCTGTAGTTTGCATTCCACAGAGGGCCAGGGTGTGGCTTCCTCAGAGCCACGGGCAGGGACACGGTGGCTGGGAGGCCTTGGGGAAATCCCTGCTCTTCTCTGGGCAATAGTTTCTTCATTTAAAAAGCAAGGGCATGAGCTAGCTGATCTCAGGGGCTCTTCCAGCTCTAGAATATAATTCACCGGAGGGGAAGAGGTCGTGGCTGGAGCACACCAGTGGGGAGCTGGGCTGTGTGGTTCTGCTCTGGGGAGAAGGCTACAAATCCTAACAGGAGCCAGCAAAAGGGGCACAGCACAGACTGGGCACAGCACTCCTGCCCCCAGGCTCATCTTTCAGTGCTCTTCAAGGCAAACTCTGGCCATCGGTGCTGGAAAAATTTATAATCTGGCCTTTTCCAGAAAAAGTTTATTGACCCCTGCCCTAGACCCACCAGTGCCCATGAAATCGGAGTTCTGATCAACTCAGCCCGTTTTTCGTATTTTACAAATGAGGGAAATGAGGCGCAGAGAAGTTAAGCAACTTGTCCAAGGTCACACAGCTAGCGAGAGACAGAATTAGCATTTGAATCTAGTGGTCTGACTCTGGAAAAGCACTTTTCCAAAGTAGTGAGATTTCAAAGAACAAACCCAACGCCCAGAGCACAGGCTAGAAAATGGACAATGTACGACCCCTATATTCGGCATTTTATTCCAAGGCACTTTCCTCCCTAGAGTATATATTTTAGTTGATCATCAGAAGAGGGTTTCTATAGGAAAGGCTGTGTGTAATAAATGCTTTTTGTTTTTGAAGCTTTGAAGTGGGGCCATGAGATAGTACTAGTCTATGAGGCTCATTTGGAAAATGGCTATTTGCACATGGCAGCCAGGGAGAGAAGGGTGCACTAAGTGACTGCCTACAGCAGGGGGAATATTTAACCTATTTAGGAGAATGAACGAGATACAAGCACTCCTGAACCTATGTTTGTACCGTTGATCCACAGTGTAGGTCCTTATAGAATATTGTTTGTTTTATGTTGACTGATGAACTGGTTTTTATTCCCTCTATCAAAAAAAAAAGAAAGAAAGAAAGAAAGAAAAGCATTCCTTGTAACAGGTCCTAAGGAATATCACTTAGGCAAACTTACTTAAAATCTGATACACTTCATAATGTTAAATACTTCATGTAAAATACACTTGTTACATAACACCATGTAACCGTTTACTGTTAATCAATTTTTTCAGAATATTTTTATTATTTAGGTAAAATAGGTTGATGCAATGGATTGCTATCAGGATGTCTTATGTGCAATATATTTTATTCCTCCTCATATGTGCTAGTGCTCCTTCACCTTGAACACTATGGAAACTTGTTTGAGAAAAGGAAACACATGGAAAGTTAATATCACTACATCAAATTAACATTTAAAATCAGAACCAGGCCAGGCACGGTGGCTTATGCCTGTAATCCCAACACTTTGGGAGGCTGAGGCGGGTGGATCACCTGAGGTCAGGAGTTTGAGACCAGCCTGGTTAATATAGTGAAACCTCGTCTCTCCTAAAAATACAAAAATTAGCTAGGCATGGTGGGGGGTGCTTATAATCCCAGCTACTTGGGAGGCTGAGGCAGGAGAACTTCTTGAACCTAGGAGGCAGAGGTTACAGTGAGCCGAGACCACGCCACTGCACTCCAGTATGGGCAACAAGAATAAAACTTCATCTTAAAAAGAAAAATCAGAACCATATACCCGAGTAGACACTACACCTCTTCCTGGAAGTCGCTCTTTAAGATTCTGATGACTAAAGGCAAACCCCTAAATTGGCAGCACCAACAAGCAAAAGCCAGCATCGCTTAGGACGATCATTCCAGTTTACTTGCCGAACCAAGCAGGTTTATGTCATTGACAATATACTTCATTACTACCAAATCACAAATTGAATGCCAATCAAGGCATAGATTTGAAATATGAAAACAAACTTGTAACTTGATAAGTCATCTTTGGGCATTTTGGAATCTTCTGGAAAATGATTTTCTGCACAATGGTTTGTTCTTCAGCTTATGCAGAACTTACTCATACCTTATCTCATAGTCCATACTCTATTGGAGTGTGATGACGGACGTTACCATCCCCATTGCACAGCCAAAGAAACTGAGACCCAGAGAGTCCAATGGCTTCACCCAGCAGAGCTGTCTTCACCAGCTCATCTGCGCCTTGGCTCTGTGCTCTTTGAGTGTGCCAACTCTTTGGTTGAAAATAACACAGTTGTACTTCTTTTCACTTTGTCCTCAGTTGTCATTAATTCCAAGGGCTTCTTCCAACAAATCCAGAGGAACGAGTCTTGAAAATACAGCCCATGGGCTATACTTTTTAGAGGCCAGGCCCTGGCAGGCAAGATGCGAGTGCTGGAAGAGTCCCTTCAGCAGGGAGGCAGTGGCAGAGGGGATGAGGAAAGGTGTGTGGTTTGGGAGCCAGCGTGAATCCTGTTCAAATCCTAGCTCTGCCACTGGCCCACCCAGTCACCTTGGATGAGTCATTGGAGTTTCTTTGGTGCCTCTTAGGTTGAATGGCAAAATCTGCATAAGGCTCCTGGCCACTCAGGTTTGACCATTATCATTCCTTACACTGGTTTGTTTACTACTCTATTCCGAGATCAGACTCACACAGCAAGTCTATACCCAGTTCTTCACTTAAAGACTGGAGTTTGTTCCTGAAAACTGCTGCTAAATGAAAATCTATTAAGTGAAAAATTCATTCCACACATTTTCATAGGGAAAAATGATGATTCCTTCCACCCCCATGGCCTGTTTTAAGGCAGCCTCACGGGCAGACTCTCCAAGGATACGGTCTGGAAATTTATGCGTCTGCAAAGCTCCACAAGTGATTCTAATGCACGCCCGGGCCTGAGAACTCCCTTGACTCCTTTTTTTTATTTTCTTTTTAATTAGAGGTGGGATCTTCCTGTGTTACCCAGGCTGGTCTTGAACTCCTGGGCTCAAGTGATCCTCCCCACTCAGTCTCCCAAGTTGCTGGGATTACAGGCGTGAGGCATCATGACCGGTCAATCCCTTCCTTTTCCCTTCGAAGAACCTGAGATTCCCTTACACCGGCCCCAAGATCTGAAAATGTTCTAGGGCTTTTACACCAAATAGTGCTTTACAATCACACCCATCAGCTTCCTAAACCCCATTTCACAGATGGAGAAAGTATTTTACAGACTGGAGGCTGGCTCAAGGCCACCCAGAAAAAATGGCAGTGCTCTGGGCCAAATCACAGGTGGGTCCATTCTGGGGTCTGTGCTCTCTGACCAGCGTGTGTGAGGAAGGTGGCTTTGCTAACCCAGGCCTTCCTGATATTAGACCTAACGGTCTCAGATCATCGTCTGCCAAGGATTGAAGGTTCGAGTGTGCCTGGGCTCTGCTGCAGCTCACACATACACAGCTGAGGGGCCCCAGCACTTTTACACAGGGTCCTGGGTCATCGTTTCCCCAGAGATTTCCCAGTTAATAAATCCCAGGCCTTCTTGGTGTAAACAGGAAGAGATGACTAGCCAGGGCATTTGGTGGGTGCTGCCTGGCCTTTGCACACCTCGTACATCAAAGCAGGTGCCCCAGGAGCTCTGGCATGGTGAGGGGTTGATTCAGGGCAGCCAGGTAGAATTGAGCTCTTCCCAATACCTGTGTCCCCTCCCCAGCCAGCTGGGCCTCCGTTTGGAGGCGAGGGCAATGAGTGCTTTCCATACCGTCTGGGAGACAGTGTGCTCCTGTTCCGGTGGGGCTGTGTGTGTCAAGAGGTGAGAGACACTCCTGTCGCCAGAGGGTTTGCAGCCTCCCTGGAGAGCCAGACACGCACTGCAAAAGGGAGTGAAGGAGGTGCATGTGCACGAGTGTGTGTGTGCGTGCGCGTGCACCTGCACAGAAAGTGCACCTGTGGTCTGTGAGCTAGGAGGGAGAAGGCTAAGGAGGAGGAGGAAAGGCATGGAGAGAAAGGGAGAAAAGAGGAAGAAAAGGGAGGGCAGGAGAAGGAAGAGAAGAGGGAGGAGTGGGAGAGAGGGGAGGAGATGGAGAGAAAAGTGCAGGGAACTGGAGCCAGAGGCCTCAGAGGTTTCATTTTCCAGTTGACCACCACCCACGTGGTTGGATGCAAGATCAAGACTATTCCCTCAGGCCTGGGGTTGCAGGTGCAGTGCCTGGAGGGTCCAGCAAGTAGTAATATACAAGAGGGAGGGAGGGTCTGTGTGGTGGCTCCCACCTGTAATTCCAGCCCTTGGGGAGTCTGAAGCTGGAGGATCCCTTGAGCCCCAGAGTCTGAGCCCAGGAGTTCGAGACCAGCCACAGTGAGACCTTAGCACGGTGACCTACACCTGTGGTCCCAGCTACTCAGGAGGCTAAGGCAGGAGGATCACTTGGGCCCAGGAGGCAGAGGCTGCAGTGAGCTGTGACTGTGCCACTGCCCTCCAGCCTGGGTAACAGAGTGAGACCCTGTTCCCTACCCTTCAAAAAAAAAAAAAAAAGAAAAGGAAAGAGTGAGGCGGGCCAGTTGCAAAATTGGAGTGCACCGAGACTGACTGGAGTCTCGTCCAGAGGTCTCAGCCTCCGGAAGCTCCAGCTCATTGTTGCCGTGTGGAACAAGAGCTCTGTGTTGCCAGATTTTCCAATTTTCTCATCCAGAAGCTGAATTCCTGTAAAAATTTCCAATTTTTAAAGCCTCACTTGGACCAAACAACACACATTTGTGGGCCGGATTCTGTCTGCTCAGCGTCTGACCTGGTCTCTTGGCTTAGAAAAGAGCACGGCTTTGGGTTCAGATGAACTGTGTGTATATCTTATCTGCCATTTTCTGCCTGCAGGGCCCCAGACAAGTTGTTTAATCTCGGAGCCTCTGTTTTCTTATCTGCAAGATGTGGATAAGAATGGCTATCTCTAAGGGTTGTGGTGGGATTAAAGATAACACGTGCAAGAGTCCCCTGCAGGGAACTAGCGACTAGCACGTAGTAAGTGATCAACAAACATCAGGTCCGTCTGTCTTCAGCTTGCTCTTCTCAGGCAATATTTCTTAGAAACGCCCCCTTGAACAGCTTTCCTCTTGGAAACAATCCCCCTTGGTTTACAATGAAGAGGTGGACAATCTATACATTTGAATCTGGGGCTGGCTGGATTGTAGTTTACTGGCTGACGTGTGTGAGAAGGCTTTCTTCCCCAAAGCGGAGGGCACAAGCAACCAGACATGTGCAGGCAGGCATAACCCACTCTACCCATTCCACCTTCCCCCTCTGTCAGAGACTGAAGCTCAGAGAAGGGAAGGAAGGCTTGCCAAAGGCCACCTAGCAACTGTTAGTGGCAGAGCTAAGAGGAGAATTCAGTTTCACGGCTCCCAGCCCATGGCTCTCTGCAATCCCTCTCTCAGCTGGGAATGAGTCTCCAGAACTTGGGAGGCCCTGGTTTTCTCGCAGAAGGTACGGTCAGGCCGCCTCTGGGTGAGCTGGAGCCTGAAGAAATTCAAGCCTGCTGATGTGGCAGGTGCTCCTGCAAGCTCTCTCAAGCCCTGAAGCCCCTGAGCCAGGGAGGTGAGCCTGGGAGCAGAGTCTGGCCTGGGCCATCTCTGGGCCTGGGCTCCATCCTTCCCTGTTCTGGTCCTGACTGTGCATTGCTCCCCTACTGGGGCGCATTCATTTCCTCGGCCTCCTCAGCAGGAGTGTGCACTAGCTCAGAATGGGGGCCCTGTCTTGCCATCTCAGTACTTCCCATAACAAATCAAGTGCTCAAGACCTAGTAGGTGCTCAGTAAAAGCTTGCTGAATGAAAAAAATGGAGGAAGAAGGACTGACTTCTGTCTACCAAAGGAGCAAAAACAAATTGAGAACACCACCACCAAAAGCCAACAAGATAGTAGTGGTGAAACTGGTATACCCAACTCCTGCTGGTAGCATTTGGAATTGTTACATCTTTTAAGAAAGCAGTTGCACCATATATAGGATGCACTCTACAGATGCTCTTCCCCTTTGACCTAGTAATTCTACTTCTGGGAATATGCAAATATTCTCTCCTTTCTTAAGTCATCATTTTTCTCTCTACGGCTCCACCTATTATTTGAATAACCTTTTCCTCTTTCTTCTCTCCCAGAGATTTCTTGCTCAGAGACTTCTTGAAGTGCTTTTGCTGTCCTAGTCCAAACTGCTTTTAAAGGAACATTAACTCATGAGCAAGGCTGGCACTTTTAAGCCCATTAACATTAGACACACATGAGATGGCAGCCCCGAGTCTTGGAAGCCAAGCGTGACAGCAGGGGCGGCTTTTCCTTCTGTTCCTGGGGCTGCCCTTGGGTTTACGGGGTAGTCAGCTATGTTTGCCTTTGGTGCTCTCCCGCCATCTCCTTTTAAGTCCTCTCTTCCTTTCCCCTTCTGAAATCTTGTCCATCTCTGAACAGGTGAGAACCTTGAAGGCCTCCTCCCAGGAGGGCCCAAGATGTTTTCTCTCCTTAGGGAATTGGTCTCATAGGATGGATTTCTGGGGAGAGAAAGGGAGAGCATGCTAGGTAAGTATCAGGGTGGGTGTAGGAGGCAGGTATAGCTGGAAGGACAAGAAGTACCTTTCCAAGTAGCTCCTTTAGGAGCAAAGACAAACTCAAACAGAGAAGTCCAGTGACGTAAGTACCCAATGTGAGATTCACAGAACAAATCAAAATATTTCTAGCCAGTATTATATTGTCACCCCAGATTCTCCTGTTGAATGGAGCACAGCTTCTGATCAGATTTGTGTCTTTGGGAGAAGAGCTTGCAAACAAATAAGCAAACATGTTTCTGAGCGCCAAAGGAGTGATTTTGTAAGAGAGGAGTTCACAGTGAGTCTAGGGGCTCTCCATTTCCATACAAAGTGTATTGGCAAAGCCCCTGCTTTCTTTCTCCACACCAGCACAGTCAGATGCATTGGCATAGGGGCTACTGATTTTATTGCTTCTTACTTTTCCATGAAATGCTGTGTCCTGGAGAGCGATTCATCTTTTCAATGTACATCTAGTGGTGGCTTCCAATTGCTACAGAATATGCACTTACCATGTTCTCATTAACTTTTCTGCGTGAGGGACATCTAGGCCACCTACACATCCCCATATCACAAACACCACTGCAATCCACATCCTGGGCCATGAATCTTTGTGGATCCCTTGTTCCCTACAAGAGAAAGCCGAATCTCTACCTCCCCTGAGAAATTTACCTGTGAGCACATGGATGTTGGACAGGTTCTCAGAGATGGTTTCGTCCAACTGGTCAGTTTTCCAGATGAGGACTCTGAGGATCCAAGAGGGGAAATAACTTGCCGCCAGTCACTCATACATTCAATTGGTAGCAGACCCTGACTACAACCATGGTCTCCCTCCTCCTCTTCCCTCCTCCCCAAGCTTAGAAAATTAGAGGCAGCAACCAGGTGACAAGGGGTGTAGCCAGCTAGAGACACATAGATTCATAGCAGGACAAAAGCTTGACTAGATGGCAGCAAGGTGGAATGAATGAAAGACTTTGAACCTCCAGGTTTATCTGTCTTATGAAAGATACAGGAGTCTGGCTGAAGCTGCCTAGTCACTGAAGGGGTGTGTGCGTGTATGTGTGAGATCTCTGTGTTTCATCCTGAAAAGATAATGATACCAGCAGTGATGTTGCCTCTACAGAGAGAGCAAACAAGCCTGGAGCAGAAGCAGAGGGAAGACATTGAGGAACAGCCAAGTCAAGCCAGCTGTCCTCTCAGCAGCCAAGGTGGTTTCCGATCCATGTGCCGTGGCGTGCTCCTGAAGCCAGAATTGCCTGTGTGTGAGTGACAACTCGGGAGGGTCTCTCCTAGACACTTGTTAAGTCACCAGGAGGTTTCTAGAAAAAATAACACAAGCCATAGAGAACTCTGGACTTGTCAAAGTGCCTTCTTATCCCTTATCACATGATTTCATTTCAGGCCAGTTGTAATCTTTTTTTTTTTAAACAGAGTCTCACTCAGGCTAGAGTGCAGTGGTGCAATCTTGGCTCACTGCAACCTCTACCTCCCTGGTTCAAGTGATTCTCCTGCCTCAGCCTCCCGAGTAGCACCTGCCACCATGCCCGGTTAATTTTGGTATTTTTAGTAGAGATGGGATTTTGCCGTGTAGGACAGGCTGGTCTCAAACTCCTGACCTCAGGTGATCTTTCCACCTTGGCCTCCCAAAGTGCTGGGGTTACAGGCGTGAGCCACAATGCCTGGCTGTAATCTTAAATGCTTAAAAATAAATAAATAAATAAATAAATAAATAAAGACTATGTTTATTGTTAAAATCTAAAAAAATACAACAGGCATAAGAACAATAATTTTAAAATTTTGTGACCCTTAAAGTATTTGTTTTGTCAAAATATTAGAAAATTTTATTCCTATTGTTATACAATTTATTTTTTCACCAAATACTTTATTGTTTCCTTTCCTTTTTTTTTTTTTTTTTTTTGAGACAGTGTCTCACTCTGTCACCCAGGCTGGAGTGCAGTGTTGAGATCTCTGCTCACTGCAGCCTCTGCCTCCCAGGTTCAAGAGATTCTCCTGCCTCAGCCTCCTGAGTAGCTGGAATTACAGGAGTGCGCCACCACACTCTGCTAATTTTGAATTTCTAGTAGAGATGGGGTTAGTAGAGATCTAAACTTATTTCATATTGGCTAGGCTGGTCTCGAAATCCTGACCTCAAGTGGTCCACCTGCCTCGGCCTCCTAAAGTGTTTGGATTACAAGCGTGAACCACCATGCCCAGCCAACCTTTCCTCTTTATATGTCTTTAAGTATTCTTCACAAGCAATATTGTAAAAGACTATATAATATTCAATATGTGACTATATTATAATTCATTAAACCATTCTCCTGAAGTGTCACGTTAATGGACATTTATGTGGCTTTTGAAGTTTTGCTATTATAAATCTGTGACAAGCATTTTTTGACATATATATATCTTTGCCCCCAATTCTGACAATTTCCTTGGATTAGATTCCTAGAAGGAGACTTGCTGTGTCAAAGGATTTTTTGGGGGGGTGGGGTTCTTAAAATATAGCACCAGATTGCTTTCTAATGAATGAAGGTGCTGTTAGTTTATACCTGTGTCCACATAGAGTAATAATTTTTTTTAAGTTTTTGCTAACTTAATAGTTTAAAAATGACTTAAAATTATTTATGGCACATTTTTATTTATTTGTGTTTTTGTGGTCATTAATTTGCATTTATCTTGTTAATTTTCCATGTATATTTTGTTGATTTTTCCATTGGTACTCTAGTTGTTTTCTTGTCAATTTGATTGACTCTATATATTCAGATCAATCTTTCTTTTTATTACAAATGTTTTCAAGTTTGTAATGAGCCTTTTTATTTTTCTTTATTATGTTTGTGAGAATTTGAAATATTTCAATTTTTCTTTGGTCAAATGTATTAATTTTTCTTTATCTTTTTTACTTTCATGTCTTTTATCCTTCTAGAACTTGTTCCCCCCCTCCCCCATTTTAAGAGCCAATATTTATCTTTGCTTTCTTCTAGATTTTTATGGCTTTGCTTTTTATGTTTAGCTCTTTAATCCTCTGTAATTTCTTTTGGAGTCAAGTATGATGTGAAGATCTAAACTTATTTCATTTTCTAAAGAGTTAACCAATTGCCTTACCACCAGTTAATCCAAAATTGTTTTCTTTCCTTGCTACTAGGAACTGCCATTTTATTGTCTGCTGACTCTACATATGTACCTAGCATGTTTATGTCCTAAGTTCTGCTTTTAGGCTAGTTTTCTTTTTCTTCTCTCATTGACTTATGTAATAATTTTTGTGCTGCAACCATACTGTTTTCTATAAGGATTATAAACTCGTATTATAATATTTTCTTGCAGGGACTGTCTCCTCTCATTTCACTTAATTCTCAAAATCTTCTTGGCTAGCTTCACCTCTTCATTTTTCCAGATGAAAATTAGAATAATTTAGAAATTTAGAATAACTTGATCAAGGCCTAGATTTCGTAGTTTAAAAAAATTGCATTACATTTATACATTAATTTGGGGAAGAATGAACATCATTATAATATTATAATATGTCTTATAATAGTTAGACAAAGTCTTATAATAATTATTATAAGAAGACTTGTGGGCTGGGTGCGGTGGCTCATGTCTGTAATATCCACACTTTGGGAGGCTGAGGCAGGCAGATCGCCTGAGGTCAGGAGTTCAAGACCAGCCTGGCCAACAGGGTGAAGCCCTGTCTCCACTAAAAATACAAAAATTAGCCAGGTGTGGTGGTGCACATCTGTAATCCCAGTTACTTGGGAGGCTGAGGCAGGAGAATTGCTTAAACCTGGGAGGCAGAGGTTGCAGTGAGCCAAGATCGCACCATTGCACTTCAGCCTGGGCGACAGAGTGAGACTATGTCTCAAAAAAAAAAAAAAAAAAAAGTAGACTTACAATAGGACTTCTCCTCTGAGAATATGTTGTATCACTCATTTATTTAAGTCTTATATCTCTGAAATGTTTTATTATTTGTCCACGTTGTCCTGCTCATTTACTGTTACGGTAATTCACATTCACAATATTTGTGGCTACCATCAATGGTATCTTCTTTTCCAAATGTTATACTCTTACTTGTTCTTGTTGGTACATGGAAGAAGTAATTTTAAAAAGTATATTGTACATATACATTTATTTTGCATTTAGTATTAGTATAATTTGAGTATTATTATTCCAATAGGTTTTTTGAGTTTCTGGGAGTGTTTTGAGAAATTTTTTTGGTAGGCAAAAGTATACTATCTGACAATTGTATCTCCTCCCTTCTGTTAGCTATCCCTCATATCTTCTCAGGTCTAATTGTATTGTATTTGCTGGGACCCACAGAATAGTGTTACATAATGGGAGTATTTAAGTAATGGGAGTAGTAATCCCTATTAAATTAATAGATATTACTGGCTTTTTCTACATTTTGATGAATACTTCTGGTTTCTCACTAGGTATTATGTTGGCTGATTTGAGAAAGGCTTCTGTTTTTATTTTATCAAGGTAGGAAAGTATGTTATTTTAGTTTACATATAGTTTTTTTTTAATGAGTTCTTTATGTAACATTTTATTGAATCTTCTTTTCTATTTTTTTTTTTTGGGAGGGGGGACAGAGTCTTGCTCTGTCACTCAGGCTAGAGTGCAGTGGCGTGATCTTGTCTCATTGCAACCTCTGCCTCCCTAGTTCAAACGATTCTCATGCCTCAGCCTCCTGAGTAACTGGGACTGCAGGGGTGCACCACCACACCTGGCTAACTTTTGTATTTTTTAGTAGAGATGGGTTTTTGCCATGTTGCCCAGGCTGGCTTCAAACTCCTGGCCTCAAGTGATACGCCCGCCTTGGCCTCTGAAAGTCCTGGGATTACAGGCGTGAGCTACCATGCCTGGCCTCTTTTCTGTTCTTTTAAAAATAATTGTATGGTGTTTCTCATTTAACTTATTGATATGATGTCTTATATTAGCAGGTTTCCTAATATTAAATCATGTCCACATTCCAGGAATAAAAATTACTTGATCATGGACCATTCATGTTTTCATTTAAAGCTGCTTTTACTTTGCTAATATTGTACTTTGGATTTTTGTGTCAATATAACAGATTGTTAAGAAGGCAAGATCTGGAACGAGTCTGCCTGGGTTTGAATCCTGGGCTTGCCACCTCTGGCTGTGTGCCCTTGGGCATATTCCTCCCCTCTGTCATTCTCCACAAAAATGGGATAGCACTGGCATCCAGCTCAGCTCCCAGGGTTATAAGAATTCAATAAGAGGAATATGTGTAAGATATTTCTACATTTATCTCATCTAAACCTAATGACCCTATGAGTTAGACATTGCCAGCTTCGTTTAATAAAATGAAAACCAAGACTCAGAAAGGCTAAGTGACTTCCTCAAAGTCGCACCACTGGTGAATTGCCGGTGAGATATGTCTTCTCCACTTCTCTTTGCCGTCTCTCAGTAATTGAGAGCCATTCACAGTTCTTCAAGGAGCAAACAGTTCAACATCTGCTTGCCTTAGACATGCAGTTTCCTTTGTTCTGAAGGATCATATTTACTTTGTCTGAAAAACTTCTACTTATCCTTCAAAATCCAGGTCAAATATCTCTTCCCCTGTGCAGACTTTGTGCCTCATTGGAAAGATCCTTTAAGTTACCACGGCATCTAATGCTTATATTTTCGTAACTGTCACACCATTTTGCAGTGGTTTTACCCTCCCCCAGGGTCCTAGGCCTCCGAGGAGGGTTCACCCCCATCTATTGAATTGAGTCGTAGGCCCCAAGTGAGAAGCAGTGTGGCGTGGGAGAAAGGGCCCATGTTTTGGAGACCGACTGGAATCTAATTCTTAGCTTCACCAGTACCAACAACTTATCTTTCTCCTTCCCAGTCTCATCTTCCTCTTCTGTAAAACAGGAATAAGATCTCAACCTTACAAGGCAGTTGTGGAAATCACATGTGGGTAGAGCCCTTAGCTTGGCACCCAACACATAGTAAGTGCTCAACAAACATTGTTCCTTTTTTTCCTTTTTCCTTTTCCTTTTTTTTCCTTTCCTCTGACAGCTCTTTCCCCATGGGAGAACCCCAAGCTTCCAGGCCAGGGGGCATTTCCCACACATCTTTCTCCTCACTAGTATCTGGCACAAGCCAAATAAGAAATGCTTCTTGATCACGTCTCCCCACAACCTTGTGAAAAAGGAAGGGATTTGTGTACCCATTTTACAGAAGATGAAACTGAGGCCTTAAGGAGAAAAAGATCTGCCTAAGGTCACAGAGGTGAGTAAGCAGAAGCGCCAGCACCAGAACCTAAATTCCTTGACCTAATTTCTACTCAAAGACATTGTTTCTCTGGCCCTAAAATGGCTGCACTTACAGAAATGCATTCCTCAACTTGCACCCTCTGGGACTATGCCAGCAGGTAGATGTGGAAAGAAAAGCAGTGAGCCAAACCACGCTCTTCCATTGTTTTTGGCATTTAATTATGTTACCTTCTCATAGCATTTGGGGGCTGATTTCAGCACTGGAGCTGTGGTGTCAGCTAATCCTGGGATGACATCCCAGCTCTGCCACTTTATGAGTTGAGTGATAAAAAACAAGTGACAGAATCAGGAGTTTTGTTTGACCCTTCATTTTCCAAGCTTAGCAACATAATGAACAACCTGAGCAAGATCAACAACAGCAGCACCAACAATCGGACTCTCCTAAGAGTTTTGGGTGATGCATCCTTATCCCTGCTTTACAGATGAGGAAATCAAGGCACCAAGATGCTAAGTAAATTGCCCGGGTTTACAGCCGTGGCACAGAAGAGCTAGGTTGCAAACTTGGGCCACCTGGCTGCAGACGCTGCTTTGTTTTTCTCTTGAGGGATGCGCTAGAGTTCTGAGGAAACGCTTGTGAATGTGTGAGAGACCCTTGCTGGATGACAAGTGGCCCCTCTCTGTCCAGAGTTAACACCCGAATCTTCAGAGGTACAAAAATCAAAGCAGCAGTAAGGAGCAGTGTGGCTCCAGGGAATTGATTGGCCTGGAGGCTGGATTACCAAAGGCAGCAAGAAAACACCAAGCTCTAGCCAGTCAGGCTTCGGTTCTGACCTCAGATCTTGGACTAGCTTCAAGGCCTGGCCCAGGGCAAGTCACCTCATCCTCAAGCCTCAGTTTCTTTGTCCAAGAAACGGAATAATAATAAGGATTTAGTGTGAGGTTTGGCCTTCCTTGCTTTTTCACACCCTACAATCAGTCATAGCCCAGGCTTGGCAGTTTAGCTTTAGGAGGAGGTCCTCTCCTCACTGCCCTCCCTCGCCAAGCCTTCAGGTGCCTGCATCGTTCTTGCCAATGTCTCAACAGTGCTCTTTCCTCCTGTCTTTGATTTCCAAACCACTCTGCCTCCGCTACCAGGGTCTTCGTCTACCAGTGCCATTCCCCAGCCAGGAAGTCAGCAACTCCCCGCCCCTACCCCTTCCTGACACGGACCCTCTCCACGCGCACACACCTGCATCCACATGCAAATGATCTTGTTTGGTTTCTTCCAAAAGCAGAGTCAAGGACTCAAGGGCAAGTGGTTCATTTGAGAGATGTTCCAGAAAACACCAGCAGGGAGAAGAGAAGTGAGAGTGAGAGGGAAGGTGCCCAGTATAGACAGGGATATTCTTAAGCCAGTGGCTACTGTGGGTGCCAGGGCTCAACCCTCCTGGGGAATCCCAGGAAAAGTCTAAAACTTCGATCTTGGAGCCGCACCATCTGAGGGCCAGAGAGCTGGGCTATGACTCACAAGCTCTTGCAAATCATTGGGTGAGGGCTGCTCCCCAGGACCGCTAATTCCTGGCACTACCAGTCTTTTCATGCCTGGGGGAGTGCAGACTCCAGTGGCCACAGTTAGGTTCCAGCTGAAGGGATTCTGACGGTGGCAGACGGAAGCTGACAAGGCAAAGGGTCAGGGCAGGACACTGACAGACTCTGCTACACGGGTGGGCCTCACACATGGAGGGCATTTGCATCTCCTGGACGGCCTGATAAGCACAGATTCCTGGGCTGCACACTCAGAATGTCTGCTTCAGGAGGGCTGGGGCGAGGCCTGGAGTCTGCATTTTTAACAAGTGCCTAAGTGGTATGCTGCTGATTGTCCAGGGTTCATAGGGAAAACCACCGTGCTGCACACACACACACACACACACACCCCTGCCAAATAAAGTCCAAATGTCTCCGCCTAGTGTTCAAGCCACTCTGTCATCTCCTCTAAATACAGTTGCAACGTTATCTCCCACAGGCCCCCTGAAGATATTGATGGCTTTTTTGTGCTGTCTCTGGAACCTACTCTCTTCTTTCTGGCCTCTGTATCTTGGCTTGCTCTGTTCTCTGCTGAAATATCCTTTCTCTGCCATTTCTGCCTTTTGAGACTGTGCCCATCCTTTAATTTCAACAGCTTACCTCTTTTCTTCAGTCCTTCCCTTGTCCCAACTCCTTCCCCTCCTCCACTTGCTCTGGGCCTTCAAAGCCCCTTATCGGGGCCTCTCCAGCAGCACTTGTGGCTGTCTACCTTGTATCCCTAGGAAATAAGTGCTTGATTTATCCTCTTCATAACACCCTACACATCACTTTGTCAAAGAAGATCTCTTGATTTTCAAAGCCACCCTGGGACATAGGGAGTTGGGTGGTATTATTAACTTTATTTTGCAGATGAGGTTGAGAAAAGCCAAGTAACTACCCCAAGGCCACACAGCTGGAACTGGTTGATCAGGCTTTGACTTTGGGTCTTCTAAGTGGAAATTCTGCATTCTGCTTTCCCTCTTGTTTCCTTCCTTCTCTACCGGCAGCCCTTGAGGGCAGAGGCGGGAGTACCTTCAATCAATATTTGTTGGATGAGTGGATGGGATGGGTTGGAATGGACTGGAATCTTCTTTGAGTTGTTCTCAGGATAGGCTCTTGTAGAAAAGCTTGGCCTTTGGTTGACAGAATGCCTTAAGTCCTTCATGTTGTCTCAGAGAACAGTTACCCATCTTCCCCTCTAGAACCCAGAAATTGCAAAGACTCTAAAATCCCTGTTTGGGGTCAGACCACCCTTTCTCAAGCTGTACTTCATCATGAGTCAACATCTTCGAGTCATACCCTTCCCCTGCCAGCAAGGCTGAGAAACTCCATGGCTATCTTATCCCTCCAAGTGGCCCCTGATCCTCTTCCCATTGTCCCAGACCCATCAGCAAAACCCCAGGAAACGTGGTTACTTCCAGCGAGCAAGGGATACCCATGGCTTGTGACTTGTTTCTTATGGCAGGAAATAAAGGGTCTTGGGGTGAGTGAATCGAAACAAGGGAGAGAAAGGGGTGGGTGGGTGGATGGTGCTTCTTGCAGGGATTGGCCTTTGGCTGCAATGTCTGGGCAGAGGGCAACCCTGCTCGTGGTCCTTGAAAAGGGAGTTCAGTGTGAGGGGACCCGACCTATAGTCAAGAGATCCGGGCACACTTTATCTCTCTGAGCCTTGATTTATCTGTGTACCCTACCTTCCTCAAAGGACAATTTTAAGAGCCAGATAAGATAATGGTTATGAAGGTAGTTTATAAATCACAAAGCCCCTTACTACATCAAAACCATATTTTTATTATACAGACAGGGAAGCTGATTCCTGTAGAAATGACCCAAGACGCACAGGTGATCAGCATCCCAGCATTCACTGGGATATGCCTCACCATCCGCAGGCTCCCAGCTTCTCTGTGCTGACAAGGGATGGAGCCCAGGGGTCTGGGGCTAGAGTTCCAGATCTAGTTCTACCTCTGATACTAGCCTACCGTGTAATCTCAGGCCTGTTACTTCATGTCTCTGGACTTTAGCTTCTTCGTTTTTTCTTTTCAAAGAGTCCTCGTTCCTTATTTTCCTGATTGTGTTCCCTACCAGTTACCTCATTCATAACATCTTTAGCCAACATCTTTCTCTATGACCTCCAATCCATATCTCCAGCCCCGTTTTTATTCCTTGCCCCCAAACCTACCGTATGCCTATGAAACACTCAACAGGTACCAAATGGAACTCAGGTCTTTCCCCACAAACCTGAACCTTTTCCTGTATTTCTTGTCTTAATGAATAATATCATTTCATGTGACTCAACCACATGACAGATGATGAGGAAACTGAGGTCCAGAGAGGCTAAGAGACTTGCCCAATTTACACAGCAATTGGTTGACAGAGATATTAATAGAACTAGAGCTCAAATTTCCTGACTCAGGGCCAGATGTGCCACTCTACTCTCTTTCATTTGACTGGGGAGTGACTTGAAAATATTTTCATTAGTCTTTCAATGACAGGTTTGTGTTAGTCAGGATAGGTTGGGCTATGGTGCAGTAATCATAAACCCTGGCATCTCAGTGGCTTAGCACTATAATGATGATTTCTTTCTTCTTTCTTTCTTTCTTTCTTTCTTTCTTTCTTTCTTTCCCTCTCTCTCTCTCTCTCTTTCTTTCTTTCTTTCTTTGGAGTCTCTCTCTGTCTCCAGGCTGCAATGCAGTGGCACAATCTTGGCTCATTGAAGCCTCTGTCTCCCGGGTTCAAGCGATTCTCCTGCCTCAGCCTCTCAAGGAGCTGGAATTATAGGTGCCCACCACCACACCTGGCTAATTTTTGTATTTTAGTAGAGACTGGGTTTCACCATGTTGGCCAGGCTGGTCTCGAACTCCTGACCTCAAGTCATCCACCTGATTTGGCTTCCCAAAGTGCTGGAATTACAGGGGTGAGCCACCATGCTCCGCCTGTAATGGTGATTTCTCATTCATGGATGGTCCAATGCGGGTTGTGTAGCTGTATTAGGGAACACCAGGTAAACAGAATCAATAGGATCTCTCTATCATATATAGTAAACATGCACACGCACACACACACACACACATAAAAATAGGATCTATAAAGAGATTTATTATCAGATACTGGCTCACATGATTATGGAGGTTGAGCAGTCCCTTTATCTGTTGTCTACAAGCTGGAGACCCAGGAAAGCTGTGGTGTAGTTCAATGGCCTGAGAGCCAGAGATCTGATGGTGTGGATTCTAGTCTGCATTTGAAAGCCTGAGAACCAGGATCATCAAGGGTAGGAGACCAGTGCCCCAGCTCAGCAGTCAGGCAGAGGGGGGCAAGTCCTCCTTTCCTCTACCTCTTCATTCTATTCAGGCCTTCAGTGGGTTGGATGATACCCACCTACATCAGGCAGGGCAAATGCGCTTCACTCAGTCAACAAATTCATACGCAAATCTCTTCCAGAAACACCCTCACAGACACACCCAGAAATCATGTTTCACCGGATATCTGGGCATCCTGTGATCCATTCAGGTTGACACATAAAATTAACCATCACAGTAGCTTTCTTCATCTGTAGGTACATTCATTGAAATACATGACCAGGACAGAGAGCGAGAGAGAGGAAGAAGACATGCTGGATCTTAGCTTCAATCTGGAAGCTACAGACCATCGGCCTGAACTAGCAACATGGTCCCAACCCTTTCACACAAGAGGCTGGGAAAGGTAGCGTGTGGCCACACAGTGAGCATGAACAGTCCTTGCTACAGGTATCGACCTACCACATGCCAGGGGAGACCAAAACCAAACCATGTGGAGAAAAAAATTACCCTCTGCTGTCAAGAAGGTCACTGCATCTGGGCAAGGCCAGGTATGTTTTTGGTGTCTAACTAAGAAAGGTCCCCACCCTGGGGATGCCCTGAAGGAGTATGAGGCCTGCACACAGATGATGGCCAGAGCTGTGGAGGGATCTCAGTTGGACAGGTGGCAGTGGAGCAGGGCTGGATGAAGGGGAGTGGGCTGCAGAGATGAGAAGCAGAGGGGAAGGTGGTGGGGAGGAGAGCAGGAGGGAGGAGGAAGAGCTTCATGGAGACCTGGTGCATCTAAGCCAAGTTAAGCCCCATAAGCCTGCTGTCAGCTGGGGTGGCTAGGTGAGTTGTGCTAGGGGCTGGCCCTGGCCCTGTGCTGCAGAAAGACCTCAGGGCCTTGCACTCTCTCAAGGGATGGGCTGGGAGGCAGAACTTGACGGGGCCTGTTAGAGATGTTACAGACCCAGTGCGGGAAGCTGTTTTGATTAAATTTGGGAGCATAATTGCAGGGTTTGTGCTGCGGTCTCATTATGGCTTTTTAAATCTTGTTAACCTCTCCTCCCCATCTCCCAGCCCCCCTCGCTTCCCTCCACAACCACAGGCTGTGGCCTTAGAACAATACCAGGAATAGTTTCTGTCTCTCCCTCACGGCTTTCTCCTACTCCCCCAGATTAGATCCTGGAGGCCAGATGGACTGAAGGAAGGAAGCAGGGAGGAAGGCCCAGCAAGCAGAGTGGGGACTTCATGGGGCTTAGTCATTCGGAGTGCCTCTTGGTTCAGTCCCCGCGCATCCAGCAGGGTGTTTGGTGCTTTGAGAGACACAAAGGGATTTTAGGCTTGATTTTAAGTGATTGTACGAGTGAGTGGAGATGGGTTCAGGAATTTGAGAGTGGCTGGAAGGGATGGGCTGGGGAGGGATGGCAGTGGCCTGGAAGGTTAGGAGGAAGTAGAGAACAAGGGACGAGCTTGGTATGGGCCAAGGTGCGAGGTGCCACCACTGCACAGGGATTGCATTACGCAGGAGAGGCCAGGCTATGGCACAGTCATGAATAAGCCCTGGCAGCTCAGCAGCTTCATACAATAACGGATGTGCACTTCTTGTTCTTGAAAATTCTCGGTGGGTTGAGTGCAGAGGGATGGCTAAGTGTGGCTATGGAGTAGGGGTGGACTGAGAGAATGGACTGTTTGGTGCCCAGGGAGGGCGCGCTGGCAGATGAGGCCAGTGCAATGGGGCAAGGTGGGGGATGAGGGTCTCCAGACCTCTGGCTGCCATGGCTGCAGTGGTGTGGCATTGGTCTGTGAGCTCCCCTGGGGAGTGGATGCCACCCCCAATGGGGCTGAGGGGACAGGATGTTGCCTGGGGAACCAGAGCTGAGGCAGCGGCCTGGGCTGCGGGAAGAAGGGGAGAGCAGGCTGCGTGGGGAGACTGGTTCCACCCCTGCGGCTGTCTCTCCCCAGGGGCTCTCTGGCCACTCCTCTTCTCCGTCTGCTTCTCCTCCCACCTCATGACTCAATCACTGTCTTCAGCCCTGACTCTGTCCTGAACTCCCGAAGCTGCGCCCATCTCCTCCCTGTAGGGTCATGGCACTTTCAGCCATCCAGACTGCAGGCCTCAACCCAGATCTTCCGTCACAGATGCCCCTCTGCCCTCCACCCCATCATCCAAATGTTGATTCTGTGGATTCCTCCCATCAAGTATCCCTGGAATCTTCATCCTCAGCTACATCCAGCCTTCCATGTCCTGGGCCATCTGCTCGCTGCTGGGCCATGTGGTCACCTTCTCACTGGTCTTTCAGCAGCTGCCCTTACACCCTCCTCTCCCCAGTTCTTGACACTGTAGCCATAGACGGTTATTTTCAAAATCTGGTCATACCGTTTCCTGCTTCAGACCCTTCTCTGACTCCCTTCTGGCTCCCAAGGTCCTTCACCACAGATTCCCGCATATCTCATCTCCAGCCTCTCAAGCATCTCAGCAGTCTAGCAAACTAAGTCGTCCGAATGCATCGTGCTTTTTTTTGCAGCTCTGAGCAGCGTGGTGTTAAGCGGAGCTTAACTAGTCCTCAGATACCACCTCTTTGAGGAAGCCCCCTGGATTCCACAGATAAAACGATCTCCCTCATCCTTTAAGCACCTTCAATAGCCCTCACTTTCTAGCCTATATTGCAGCAAATTACATCCATGTTTCCTCTGTTCCATCAACTGCAAGCTCCTCACGGGCAGGGCCATCCTATTCACCACCAGTGTTCCTGCCCAGATTCCACAACCGGCACTCAGATATGGTGCAGGAGGGCCCCCACCTTACTGAATGAGTAAGTGAATGAGAGCTGCAGCTGGGGCTGGGCTTTCTGTGGGAGCAGGCGGGAAGAGTGACCAGGGACTAAACACTGGGGAACCTTTAGGGCAGAGCCTGAGCGTCGGAGCTAAAGCTTGTTGAACACTTCCAGGGGTCCAGACACTGCTTGGCAGGGAGGTCTTTCCATCAGAAGACAGAGAAAGCCCGGTCAGAGGAGGAGGAGGAGAGCCAGGGGCCATGGGCAAGCAGCACACCGCCTCCCAGCAGGGTCCCACTCACATGGTGGAGGAGGACACTTATGTGGGCAGCTCCCTTGAGGCGGGAGCTGAGCCAGATATGGGAATATTGCCCTCTCCCAGAGCCGTCCTGCCAGTGTGGGGTTGTGTCTCAACAGCCATCTTAGGAAACACTGGCTTAGTTCTTCACAGCCCCGGGGGGTACCAGGGGCATTCCCCAGAGCAAAGGGACAAGGGGCAGCTAAGCCATGGTTCCCACTCTGTGCCAGGATGTTCATACCATCCATGGGGTCCTCTGTCCATCAGGGCCTTTGCCTCCTGCCCTTCAGCCTGTCTCTTGCCTCAGCCCAGAAAGCCTCTTCCTTCATGCACTGAGCCAGGTCTCACCCAACTTCCAGGCCTTTCTTCCAGGAAGATTTATGAGACTTGCCAACCTCGTCCTGCCACACTCCTACCCCGTCAGTGCCAGTATACTGGCCTACTCTAGCTGCGTGGCTATCTCAGGGAGACCAAGCAGAAGGAAACAGAGAGCAAGCCTTCTCTCTGCATGGCCCCAGGAACACCTGACTCTTCCGTCTTCTCTGCACATTTGTGAAACTGAGCTGGGGTGGTAGGATGAGGGCTAGACCGGGAGTCAGGACACCTAGCTCCTGGACCTGGCTTGATGGAAGGCCTCAGCAAGCCACTTTCCTCTCTGACCCTCAGTTTCCCCATCAGTAGAATGGTGAGGTTGGGCCGGGGGGGCCTCAAAGGGCCTTCTAGCTCTGACATCATTGAACACAGAAGCCTACCACGGCAGCAGCTGGTTGATGAGAGCCCAAGGGCCCTGCACTGGTTACCTCAGGCAGGGTTATCTGACCAGTGTTCCAGATGCAGGATGGCTGGGCCTTCCCAGGGGTGCAGATTTTCAGTGCCAGGTGCAAGATACTGGCCAGGAAAGAGAGAGCAAACGTTACTGGAGGTCAAAAGCAGAGCAACAGGTGGAACCAATGGCCTGGGTTTGCCAACCCAGGCTGGGGTGAGAGGGAAGAGAGCGCTGAGCAACCTAGCCAATCAGAATGAGCATGACACTGGAGGTCTGGGTTCGAGCTGGGCTCCACCACTGTGTAGTGACAGGACTTTGGGCTGGTCATTTAAATACCTCTGGGTACAGATTCCCACCATAATATGGGGGAGAACAATTTCTACCTCACAAGGCTGTTGTGAGCATTAAATGTTAGCCCATGCTTGAAATGGTTTAGTAGCATCTGAGCTTAGCACATCATAGGTGCTCAATAACCCCTCATTCTTTCTCTCCTCCTACCCTCTCCAGTTTCCACCAAATACATTTGCTGATCTGGCACCAGTGAGCCACACGAGGGTAAATGTCAGGTCTTCCATTCCACCTGCCAAGGTATGCGCCCAGCTGTCAGTCTCAACACTGTGCTGTGCTTGGTATCTTAGGGTGTCAGGTGTGGTCTTTTCCTTCAAGGCACTTAGAATCTGCTGGAGAGACAAGACCACATTCACACTCACACAGACTAAGAAATGGATAAACGACATTTCTCCATTTCCTGGCTTTGTTGCAGGCCTGGGAAAGCCAATTTTAATGTTATTGTCCCAAGAAATGGATAAATGACATTTCTCCAAGAACTGACCCATGGGTAATTCAGAGCGTGGTGGTCCCATACGAACCATAAGCACTAGAGAGATGCGGGTTTCGGAAAACAGAGTTCAGTCTGGATGGGAGCAACCAGAGCAGTGGAGAGGCTAGGCTGCCTGTGGCCAGCTGAGTTGAGAGTAGCAGGGCTGATTGGGACTGTGATGGGTTAGACCTGGGCTGACTGCTGAGGCCAGAGGATCTCCAGGGCACAGTGAAGGTAGAGCTGGAGGCATGCCTCTGTGGGGAGAGCCCTGGAATGCTAGATTGCAAAAGTCCAGCTCTCATGACTAAGCCTCCTGAGCTAAGGCATGTGGAGCATAATCTTCTTCCAGGTAGCAGGTAGACAAATGCCCTTTCGACTTTTGCCAGGATTGGCTGGCATAGGATGGAGTTGATGAGAACAACTGTGGGCTATGAGGAGATGGGAGGGTGGGGCAGGAGCCAAGGTGGGGGCTACTCCCTGGCCAGAAATTCAACTGCAGTTCCATCTGTCTTGGACCACCCCTGGCCACACAAAGCCCACGGAAATGGGATTAACACATGCTCACCACCTACATGGTTCCAAGCCCATGCCTGACACTTCACCTTCAGAGGCTCATTTTCCCCATGCTGGCTCTATTATCTTCAGATCCCAGATAAGGAAACTGAGGCTTAGGGGGGTCAAGGCCCAGAGTCTTGCAAAGAGGTGGTAGGTTGGAGCCCTGTACTCTTCCTCCTGTACCACGCTGCATCTCCATGACTTAAAGGTTGCATGCTAAGGCTTATCATGGACTCCAGCTCTCTGCCATCTACCTCCTAGGTTGAAAATCAGCCCCTCGCAGTTGAAAGGTTGCGCCATGCCGTAGGCCATGTTCCTCATTTCATCAGCCACTGTCCTGCTGGCTCATGCCTGGTTACACACGCAGCCTCCTGGAGGGCAGGGGCTGGGTCTCATTCCCATGCCCAGCACAGCCCTGGCACAACTGCTTCCCAGAAGCGATTCTGGTAATTAGAGTGAGTGGTGGGTGGAACTACCCCACCCTGGCAGGTGTGTTCCTGGAATCCACGGATGAGGTGGTTACTGACAAGTCCAGGAGGGAGAGAGGGAGGGGCGAGGAACTGCCCGCCTCCCCCAAACAGGAATTCTTCCTAATGGGCTGAGTTCTCAGCTGATGAGAAGACGTTGGACAGGACCCTAACAAGAGAAGGTTCTAGATGCAGCACCGAGTGAGTAAATTAGATGCTAACTAATTTGCATTTCACAAGAGAGTCAGGGATGTTGGGGGAAAAAAAAGTTGCAAAGATGAAAGGCCTGTTGGAGAAGGGAACGCTGGGGACGAGAAGCCCAGACAGAGCCGAAGAGGAGCGGTGGTGCAGGTGTGCTGCCGGGCACAAGTGTGGAGATGGTGGAACGAGGGCAGAAGGTCTGAAGGTCCCTGCAATGCCCCCGATGGCTCCAAACATCAGCCTGGGCTGCCTACCATTGCCTTGGGATGCTTTTTTTATTTGCATTTGGAATGGCCAGGAGGGAGACAGCAAGAAACTGAGACTGAGATGTATAGATAACTCTCAGTTTCTAGGGTAGGGCTAACAAAGTTTATCTGTAAAGGATCACCTGGTAAATATTTTAGGCCTTGTGGCCATACACTTTCTGTCACATATTCTTCTTTGTAAAAGGTACAAAAATCATTCTTAGTTCTAGGGTCCAACCAAAACAGACCACTGCTGGCCTTGATGTCTGGGTCTATTGCTTCCTTCTCAAAATGGAACGTGAGGCCCAATATCCATTCTGCATTTCTAACAAGTTCCCAGGTGAGCACAGAACCCACTTTAGCTATAGAGAGTGTGAGATCGCTCTGCAGCATGGGGCCTGCACTGGGAGGCCAGCCATTTAGGAACTGCTGATGTAAGACGCCTGCTTTGTTTGCAGAACACAGTGGTAGCTGTAGGTCCACACACTCGGAGCTCCCTCCCAAGAAGATCCCGCTGCCCATCTGCAGGGAGCGTGGCAGGCAGGCAGCCCCGGCTGTCAGCTCCTTCAGGGTGTCCACCTCAGCTACAGACACCCACCTCTTCTGAGGTCATACCCTCCCGGGGGTAGCCTGCATCTGGTGACTGAGCATGATGGGAGTGGAAAGTCCTGGCTACTTCAGCTAGACAGAGGATGACTCCCTGCCAGGTGACTGAGGCTTGGTCAAACTTGCATTGCAGTTTGTCTTCAATCTCCTTTGGCTGAATCCAACTTCTCTCCTTTTCTTTCACTGGTGCGGATCTTTAATAAACCCCTGGTACCCCAAACTCCCTCCCAGAGTTCACTCCCACAGAACCAGCCTGTGACACGGGCAATGGGAGCACATCATGATTGAGGGCAATGGTGGCCACAGGTTGGGGCTTGGCACCAACAAGATTCACCTGGGGGCAAATACACATCACCGTGGAAACTAGAGGCATCTCAGGTCTAAGACCTCCCTGGGGTCCCAGCATGGCCAGGAGGAAGCAGGGCAGATGAAAGCAGGAGCGCAGTGGTTTGGGGACTGTTAACCTGGTCTGGCCTTGGCCAAAGGGACTAATGTGTTGTATGGCTCTGTGCAAATCACTGCTGCTCTCTGAGTCTCTGAGTCTATATTTCCTCATAAGTAAAATGGATCTCATGAGCCATTATCCTGGCTGGTTTTCCTGCGGCTGCTGTAACAAATCATCCCACACATGGTGGCTTAAAACAACAGAGGTTTATTATTTCACTGTTCTGGAGGACAGAAGTCAAAAATCGGCATCACTGGGCTAAAATCAAGGAGTCAGCAGGGCTGTGCTTCCTCTGGCTTTAGGGGAAAATTTATTCTCACTTCTTCCAGATTCTGGGAGCTGCTAGCATCCTTTGGCTTGTGGCCTCATCACTTGGATCTTCAATAGCAGCATCTTCAGATCTTTCTCTGTTCTCAATTCCCCTCACTGTCTCTCCTCTGTGTGTCAAATTTCCCTCTGCTCGTCTCTTGTAAGGATGCTTGTGATTGCACTTAGGATACACCCTGATCATCTAGGATAATCTCCCCATCTCAAATTCTCTAACTTAATCAGATCTGCAAAGATTTTTTTTTTTTTTTCCTCCCAATGAGGTCATATTTACAGCTCCAGGATTAGGACCTGGAGCTGTATTCAGCCGACTCCTCTTGCCATCTGTCTCCCTCATAGGCTTTTCAGCTCTGCTTGAGTTCTCCTTCCTGAGCTGCAGTTCTAGATGCTGGCCCATACCATTTGCTTGCACAGCTCAGATATTCTCACTCTGCCAAAAATTATTTTTAATGTATATTGATTAAATATATGGCTGCTCTGCTCACACTGTTGGTTTTATTGGCAACTTCCACAGCTAATATTTACTGAGCACATACTGTATGCTCCATGTTTTACTCGAATTATCATTCTTCTGTCCAAGGAGGTAAGTACTGTTATAATTCCCATTGTGCAGGTAAGGAGACCAGGGGCAGAGAAGTGAAGTGGCCCATGGTCCACTGACGTGGTGCTGGGATTCCCGCTCTGGTTGTCTGAGTGAAGGACCTTCTCATCCCCCACACATACTCCCTCCCCAGCATGAATAGGGCTTCTATTTGGAACTGTTTACAAAGTCCTGTTGTTTTTGAAATTTGGAACAAGTTTCTTATCAGATTCTACACATTGCAGACATAGCACAGGAAGGGCTGTTGTAGAAAGCTGAAGATCCAATTCTAAGAGCCAGGGAATGCGGTTTGTTTGGGGCTGCATTTGTGACCTCTGCCATCAAGCCAAGCCCAGGCAGGGGAGGAGGGGGCATCCCAGGCTCTCATCTGCCTGTTTGACAGCACATCTCAGTGGCTCTTAATTACTCTCCCAACTTTGAACTGTTTGGGACTTTGAATATCAGCCCTTGTTCCTGTTAAATTTTTAGGTTGAGCTTCTGGGTTCAGCTACTTATTCATCAGCAAATGAGCCAGTGCATGTTGCTAGTCATAGACACTTGTATTTACACTTTGTCCTGACTCTAATTTCAGGCCCTGGAAGTACTTATATGTAAAAAATTGTGTCTGCTCATGTAAGAAAACTGCTGTGGAAGGGTGTTTACATATGATTATCTTGTGTGTAAGTTTCTAAGGTTATCTTCCGAAACCATAAATGTGCTCGTTTCAGCAGCACACAGACTAAAAACTTGGAACAATACAGAGATTAGCATGGCCCTTATGCAAGGATGACAAAATTCATGAAGTGTTCCATATAGATTTTTAAAAGCCCATAAGTGGGAAAGTGGATGGACCCCTTTAAGATATCGCTGTCGAGAGGGAACTGAATTTTAAAAACAAGCACGCAAGCAGACCTCAAGTTTAAAGGGTATGAAGCTGGTCTATGCACATATTCTTGCTCTGGATAGGAAGAGCAGCAGGAGCAAATGGGCTTCAGGGGGTTGGGGGCATGGAGCATTTGCCAAGCTGGTGCCAAGAATGGATGTAAGCACATGGTAAGGAGGGACTGTGCCGGCCATGGGGGGCTTTGTAGACCACACTGAGGACTTGAACTTAATTTTCAAGGCCATAGGCTACCTCTGCAAGATTTTAAGCTGAACAATGACATGTTTGTGTGCTTTAGAAATGTTTTTCTGGCTGTGATAATGGCCTCAGCAAGAGGTGAGGAGGGCCTGGATTCCTGTTGATAAATAGTAAGAACTGGGTTTGGGTTTGAGCGAGAGGCCAGTCCAGTTAGGAGTTGGTTGCGGAAGGGGAGCAGGGGGAGAAGGGGAGAGATGTCCCTGTGCAACTTGGGTGAGTACAGTCATGGTGGAGCCTTTCCCAGAAATGGGGCACCAGGATGCAGGGAACCAGTGGGACCATGCTCGTGGGAAGAAAGTGCAAAGGCAGTTTCACCAAGAGGGGAGGATTGGGTCGGGAAGAGACGATGGCTGAGAGGGATAGAAAGTACATGCTGTCCCCTCTGTCCTGAGGCAGGATGCTGAAAACTGCAGCTGAGCAGAGGCACAGATTGAGGAGGTGGTTGCAGCAGGCACCCATGGGAGAACTCTGGGGCAGAAGCCAAAAGTCTAGGCCTGTTCCATCCTGAGTCACCACACACCTTCAGCAAGGCACATTCTTTCTCTGCCTCAGTTTCCTCATCTGCAAAACCCAGGAGTTGAACCACATTGAGGGTTCCTCAAAGGAGATGGGCTGGTGAGGGGATGTCCTTGAGCCCCTGGAAACAATGTGCAAAATTGTGTGCCTATGTCCCCTTTTGCACAGGGGCTGGCAGGGTCACCTGAGAAGGGAAGTGACATCAGATCTCATAGGCCACACCTGCAGTTGGAGACATGCTGGTAAAAATTGCTCTCTACATATGCCCAGGATGAGTCTCATCTCACCCAACCAGTTCCTGGAAGGCAGAGATCTAGGTCATAGGATGTGTCTCGACACCCCATGGGGGTCTTGCAATACCTGTGGAGCCACATATGCTGGCATGGAGACGCCTCAGTACATCTGGGTCTTCTAGGACCCCGCCCCCTGGTCAGCCCAGGCACGTGCTCCCTACTGGAGCCCCTGGGACCTTCAAACCATGTCTCTCCCTTCTCCACCCTGCAAACTCCTGCTCCTTCTCCGTGCAGCCTTTTCTGTTCCCCTGGAGCAGCCCTGATTTCTCACTGCATTGGGATTTCCCAGATAAGGTGTCTGTACCTCATGCGCAGCCTACTTTTCACCTATCTGGGGTGGAGGTTATTTGCATATTCCCTTCTCTTTCCTTCCTTCCTCTGCCACATGGGCCTATTTTTGGCAGGGACCATGTCTTAGGCACTTCAGTATCCCTAAGTGTCTCTCTTAGTGGTTGACACATAGTTGGTGCTCCATAAGAATTCCTGTAGTCTTCCTAACTTATGGAATGACTGCTAGCAAAGTATTTCCTGTTTCCAACCCAGGCTCTTCACTTACCCTGCTTCCCTGAGAGTTGCTGGGAAGACCAGCAGCAGCGGCCGGCACTTGCAGCATTTGTAAGGCCCCTCATGGGTCCTTTCCCACAGGGTCCCAGGATAATGAGACTAATAAAAGATTGCAGAAATCTTGTTGGACCCACATCTAGGATGGAAAGCAATCTCCACGTCTGAAGCATGTTGGAGCAGGCCTTCCACCAAGCCCTTTAGTAAAAGGGTTGTATGTGTTGTGTCGAACAAACCTGGCTGACAGGCATTAGCATGCCCATTTTACAGATGTGGAAACGGAGTCTGAGAATTTACGAGCCTTGCTCAAGCTTCCACAGCTATGCCAATGCCGCCAGTGCGCCATCCCTGGGGTTGGAGCCAGGGCATGTGGGGTGATGTTTTTCTTGGTTGTGAGCAGATGAGCTAGTGCCCTACCTGCCCGATCTCACCGTAACTCATCCTCCCATACATCCTGTTAAAGGTCCAGCCAAGATCCACTTCCCTCCCTGGTTTTCTTGCCTGCATTTTGCTCAATTCCTTCTCTTCATGCACCACAGGACGCACTCTGAGCAGGCGGGGAGGCCGGTGAGCCTGGCAAACAAGCTATTTGCTCTGGGAGGTGGGCTGCTTCTGAGGACAGCACAGGGTTTCCGGGACAGTGCTAAGGAAGTCACCCACAACCTGGCTCCCTGGCTGAGTGACGACTGAGGTGGCCAGAAGAACTTAGAAGTGGCCCTCCAGTCTCAGGGGGAAAGGCTGGAGGGCTAGAAAGAGAGCAAACTCTGTGATTGAGCTGTGGGAAGGCTGGCCAAAGTCCCAGGGCCTTGCTGATGGCAGGCTGGCCGCCGGGGCACCCCCAGACGGGCCAACGGAGCCAAGCCAACAGCGGGGAGAGAGGCCTGCCCTCCCACACACGTGGGAATGAGGGCTGCTGAGTCACTGCCCAGCTGGACGCAGCTCCCACAGAAGGCTGGAAAGAAGGCAGGAGAGTATTCCCAGCCAGGCTGGTGGCCTCAGGACACCCTGAAGTTAGCTGAGCCCTCTAAATGGGCCATGATAGCCCGGGCTGCCCCTGGCGCTCCTGAACTGAGGCATATTTGCCTGTTGCCAGCTTCTGGGGAGCTCTGACCAGGCCAACAGCCCTTCAGACAGGACATTGGATTAGAGGTCAGATCCCTGAACTTTGGAAAAAAACAATCCCAGGGCAAGTCACTTCCTCTCCCACATCCTCACCTTTCCTCTCAGTTACACAGTAAGGCCGACATCAAATATGGGAAAGGTCTTCACCGGTTGCCCTGCATATAATAGGATTCAGGCAGGCTGGTGGCTCTGCTCCACACCTTCCCCTGAGGAGGGGACGGCAGTGTGGCTCCCTCCTCCCCGGCCTCCCACCATTCCCCGCTTTGCCAGTGTCATCCCTGCCATGTGCCCTTCTGAGCAACCAGGCCCCTCCCTGGAGGGCCAAGGGGAGTTCCTGGGGAGGAGTTCCTGGATTCCCGGTCACCTCCTGACCTGGGCCTGGCCGGGAATCCACCTTTCACCTCGGGCAGTGGGCAGAGGAGAGCACTGGCCCTGCAGGCAGAGGCTTCTCTCCCTTCCAGCACCAGCAGCGCCCGCTGGGAGGCCCAGGTGTTGTGCAACTTGAGAAGCAGCTAAGCCAGTGGACCACTCTGCCAGGACAAGTATCAACAGGAAACCTCACTGCGCATCTAGTTCACATTCCAGGGGCACCAAGTCCAGCCCAGAGACATGGTAACAAGACACCACTCTGGCTGGGGTTGCCTATGACACAAACCAATCTTTTATCCGCCATCTAAGCCTCCCAATTTGCATGCCAGTGACGTACCTTCCACCGCAGGGCACTTTCCAAACCTAGTGAGACTGTGTGTCCTAAGCTCTGAGCAAACAGGAGTGAGTGATCCTTTAGACACAGGAAGGCTTTGCTAATGGTCGTCAGGCATGACGACCTTCAAGGGAGGGACTCGTCTGTAAGAAGCAGGGCCCCAGCAGAGGACCTGACACCAGTAGGCACCCAAGGAGCACTCAGTGGCAGTTCACTGAGCAAGTCACATCTCTGGGGATTAAAGAAAAGAAGGTGAAGCAGACATGGGACCCTGGTTAAAAGGGTCCCATGTGTGCTTGGAGAAACCCCTCCATCTCTTTCTCTCTATCACATACGCACGGGCCCTCCCCCTCCATGCACACGTCACTGTATTATTTCTCATGATTGGAGCAGGGTGCTGTGGCAATATGGAACTCAAGCCTTTTATCTCTCAGGCCCAGAATGGGAAAAGGACTCACTCAAAGTCACCCAGCAGATTAGTGACAGCACTTTTGCTGTTTATTATTTATTTTCCCATGTCCTGCCATTTCATTGCTCAGTTGTCCTCCTTCTCCATCCCACTCCCAGCCAAGTCCGTGCATCTGCTGCACTAGTTTCCAGTGCTGTGTTTGAAATGCTTAGGGAAAGGGGATCGCTGGCAGAGGGGAGAGCACGTGCAAGCTCCCTGAGGCACCAGGGAGCAAGTGAGGTGAGCACCCCACCCCCGCCAGTGAGCAGAACTCAGAAAAGTGGGGGACAGTGGGGGTGGGTGGGAGTCAGAATAAGATCCGACTTCATAAAGTTTGTTTCTGGATGTGGAGCTAGCAGCCCATGGGGCCAACTTGCTGCCTTCAGGCAGGTAAGTTTCCCTGCTTGTGGCTAAGGATGTCTCTGCAGTCTTGGGGCACCAAGGATCTGGGCATGAGCCTGCTGGGATGTGGGATGGGGGCATGTGAGAGAACCCACAGCTCCTGCTTCCGAGGTCAGAGCACCAAGGAAGGCTTCCTGGAAGGAGCAGACTTTGTGTGGGGCCCAGAGGAGAGCTGTGTGAGCACCCTGGACAAGCTTTATGGAGTTGGGTCAGGAGTGATGCAGGAGGTCACACCACAGGCATCTTCCTGGACTGAGCACAGCTGCCCCCATGTGTGCCTCAGGCATTGGGCCCAGCCTGACGTGTCTCAACAGGGTGGGGTTAGCCAGAGGCTGGCATGGGTGGGTGTTAGGGGAAACCAGCAGAGGAAAGGTGAGCCAGGGCTCCCTGACGTGACCTGAGAGATAATCCTGAGGTCAACCCATAGGGGCCCCAGGGAGGAAAGGTGAAGGGAGCCTGGCACCCTTGCTGGTTGTGAAATGATGGCATCTGCTGTGGGTCTGGAGCAAACACACAGTTTGCCACAGACCCTGATCCTTGGAGACCCCACAGTCAGTGCAATTGGAGTTCAACACACACACACACGTGCACACACACACGCGCATGCATTGCATACCTACTGTGGCCAGACATTGCCAGAAGTGGTGGAGCCTCTAGGAACTCAGAGTATAGAGAAGACCCTTGCACTGCTCAGAGAACACAGGCAATAGAGTTTTGCTCGAGGAGTACTATTTTTTAAAGTGCTACTGAAGCTCTCAGGAGGGAGAAAGGAATTCTGGTTGGAAAAGGCCAGGAGCAACTCTGGTTAGATGCAAATGAGACATGAGTTGGGACTGAACCATCAGGGTGGGGAGGAGGTGGGCTGGGGCAGGCATTTCTGGCAGTGGGAACAGGTTAGGCTCGGAGCGTGGTGGAACAGGGAGGGGTCTTGTGTGCATGGAGCTGGAAACTGTGGTGAGGAGTGTGGGAGGTAAGGCTGTGCAGCTGAGAGGGAGGGTACCAGAGCTTTCTATTTTCCCGGCATCCTCTGTTTTAGGCCAAGCCTTCGCACCTTTGGGATCCATAGCCTCAAGACTTCTACATCTGGGAAGGATATTCAGGGGTGGGCTGGATGTAGACTGTCATTCTCAAACCCAGGCGTGTATCCAAAACCCCAAGGGGTCTGTTGAAACAGAGTCTCCCCTATATTCCCCCAGGGATTATGATTCAGTAGGCTGGGTATAGGGCCTGTGAGTCTGCATTTCAAACTAGTTCCCGGGTGATGCTGATGCAGCTGTTTGGTCTGTGGACCACACTTTGAGTAGCACTGGTCTAGTTTGCTGCCATGGGATGCCCTGGGCAGTTCCTGTTGGGAGGTCTCATTCCACTTAACCCAGTTGTTTCTGGGACTGGGTTTGGGAGAAATGAAAGGGTACCCTGAGTGTCTCCATCTCCATGACCCAGACCAGGCTGTGACACTCAGTAAAGCCCCAGGTCACTTCGTGGATCAGGAGCAGTAACAACCATGTGAGAATGAAGTTTTCTGGCACTCTGGGAATGGGATAGAGGAGAGGAGCTCTGGTCCCCAGTCTCCCATCCAGAACACTGGCAGGGAGTGCTTCAGAACCGAGAGGAAGGAGCCAGGAGGCCCAGTCAATTCATGTAGAGATGAGAGTGCGAGAAGAGGTGTATATGTATGTGCACACGTGCAGCCCAATACCCATTGCAAAAAAGAACTCAGGTTAGTTACGACCCTGGGCAAGTCTCTTCCTTTATCTCAGGGTCATTTTCCTCCTCTGGAAAAAATAAGGGAGTTGGATTAGATGGTTCCTTCTGCGAAAGAGAGACCTGAGAGACTGCCCTGGTAACAATGTCATCATCTGATTAGCACTCAATTTAAAACAGCTAATAGACATCTAAAATTTTGCAAGCCTTGGCAATTACTGGGCAGAGCTGGAGCAGAAGCTTCATCTGTGGGGACCAGCCCATCTATGAGGGTGTCATCAGCCACTCAGGGGACCTTCGGCATGAATAACATTGCCCCGAGGAAGCTTGTAATGCAAAACAACAGCAGCTCTTTCCCCAGCAGCTCCCCGGGTCCTCTGAAGCGGTTTTCTTGAGTCCCTGCCGGGCTAAGGGAGAGCTGTCCCAGGGGTTCTGCGGAAGCTGGCAGAGGCCGGCTCCTCTCCCCACTTTCCCCCAGGACTCTGCCTGCTGACACTAGTGCAATTACAGCATCCTTCTGAGAGGCTGACAAGCAAAACGAAGGCTCTGAAACAGAAGAGAAGGACCCCCAGAGAGCCCCTGGGCTGTGGAGGCATCGGGAAGGGCAGACACAGGCATGGCAGTCAGCCCTGGATTGAATCTAAGTTCTACCTTCACGAGCTGTGTGAACCTGGACAGCATACTTGACCTCTCTGAGTCTCAATTTTGTTATCTACAAAGACATCCTCCTGGTTGGTTTTGAGAATTGGCTAAAATGACAGAAATGCAATTATTTTGGAGAAACAAAAAAATTAAATCTACTGAAGCCTTCCATGGTGCCATGTTGTAGATGAAAGCAGTGGTTAAGGGCATGGCATGTGGCATCTCAGACCTGAGTTTGGGTCACAGCTACTTGCTGGGTGACCCTGGGAACCTCACTTACCCTCTCTGAGCCTTCATGTCTTCATCTGTGTAATGGGAATATTTATGGTATTTTCCCCAAAAGGCTAACAGAATGAAAATTAAAAGAGGAGAGCATGTACAAACTGCCTGGCTCATAATAGTCCTCAAAAAGTTGTTCTTCTCATACTCCCCAGGCGGCCTCGCCTAGGAGAGAGGGTGGCACTGCCGTTATCCACAGCCAAGCGCCCGCCTCAGCTGTGTGTTACCATGCCGCCCTGGGCAGGCCTGGCCAGGCTGAGGGGCACAGACAAGCCCACAGCAGGCTGCCCGCCCAGTGGTTAGCTCAGGAAAGCCTCAAATTATACAATTTATGAAACCCAATCCAGTTTTCCGACTGGAACGTGTGATTAGAGAGATTACACATTCACTGTTGCAATTATGGTAATGTTGATGTGTGGACAGATAACTGGCAGCAGGGCTGTTCTGAACTGTCTATTTATAGGCTGAAGATGCTTGCTATCTCAAGGCAGACATATGGGCCATAAAGGCAGGCGACAAAAAACAGGAGGGGGAGAGCAAGCCTCCCCCGGAATGAAAAGACACCAAAGGAAGCCATAATTAGGGCTGGGATCGGCTTATGTAAATCAGGTAATACTTTCAAAACAGAGATGAGATCTGGTTTTAATAAAGCGCATTGGAACAAATGGTGGAATAATGACTTAATAAATCTAAATACAAATATTTTGTTCCGTCTCCAAAATGAACAGCCCTGGCATCTGCCGAGCCTGGGCCTGGGCGAGGGGGCGGCACCGTAGTGTTACTGTATTCTTTCACTCCCTCAGCAGGCTCGAAGATTTTAATTTTTAGCCTTCTGCTAAATTACATGGGCTGTCAGTCAACTGTGGGAGATATTTTGAGTAGGGAGATTTATACAAACACACAGAGCACACTCAGAAGACTCCGCACAATATCTTTACACCGGCCGGGATGTAAATCACAGGTTGTTGGGAGTCCGATTACAGTTCTTCCGGAAATAGACTGCAGAGAAAACATTCAGTAGCAGGAGGAATCTGGTGGCCCTCTTTGGTGCCCCCTCACCCCAGTAGTAATCAGAAAAGCTCTTTGCTTGTTCTTTTTAGTACCTTTTCCCATCACTTCCCATCCCAACTCCATCCTCCTTCCCATCCCAACTCCAAATACACACACACACACACACACACCTGTAGGTCGGGTTTGGCCCATGTGCTAAGGATTTGCAACCTCTATGCAAAGCCATGGCACAGGCCCAAACCCAACCCACAGGTGTGTGTGTGTTTTGCTTGGCTAAACAATGCTGGCCTGAACACAGGGCAATTTTTTAAAATTAATGCAGATATTTTGAAATCAAGACATTCCCCATAAAATGTATATTTCCAGATTCTCCTGATAGATCTGAAAGTCTAGCCAGAAACATGCAGTTTGCTGTCCTGCATGGTGACAGTGAGCTGGAACTGAAGATGTCAGGTGAGTGTGGCTTCCACTGCTCCTCACTGCCCCACAATCCCCGTGCTCCACCTGCTTTAATTATGTTGTCTGCCTGGTCTCCAAGGCCATGACATTTTTGACCACTGGTATAAATTCATCCTTTTTTACACATGATGGTCTGTGGCTCAGGAAATGTAATTGAAAATCACAAATAATGGATGCATAAATCACTAATGCATACATTATTATGCACTCAAATCTGGGTTTATTAAATAAGAAAAGTGAAGACAATATAATATATAATAATATTAATGTAAAATTAATGTCACAGATACATATGTGTGTGTGTATATATACACGTGTGTGTGTGTATATATACACGTGTGTGTGTGTATGTGTATGTGTGTGTAGAGAGAGAGAGAGAGAAGGGAGGTTTCAATGATTCTTGATTGGGAAAGACTATTCTCTATTCCATTCTAGTCTATTTCATCTTTTTCAATAGATTCTGGTTGTCACACTGATGTTCTTAACTTGACAGAATTAAAAGATGGTAACTTTATGTCAGTCCCTTACATTTTACTGATCTGTGAAATCCTATGGAATGGGTATTCCTTGCCCCAGTTTTGAGATATTTGTAGATTCTCAGAATTGGAAGACAGCTCTGAGGGCATCCACTCATCATCATCCTTACATACATCTGCCTGTGTGTCCCTCCATCCACCATTCACTGATACGTGTTCATCCATGTGTTCACACATTTGTACAACTGTCCATATATACATACATACATCTGCTTGTCTATCTATCCATTCATACATCTGTTCATCTGTCCATCCATCCATCTACCTACCCATCTATTCATTCACCCAACTGTCCAATGCCCAGACTCCCCTTCCTGCTTAGTCTGCCCTCTCCACGTAGATATCCAGTAAGTCTTCCTGTTCTGGTCAGCTCCAGGTGTTAGAGAGTTCTTCCTATGGAAGACTGTGTCCTCACTGAAACACATGTCCCTGTGACTTCCAGCTGACAGTCTGCTTGAGGGCTTTGCAAATATTCAAACCTCATACCTCTGTCAACTCCTTAACAGAACTCTCTATCCTCCCTCCTCAAGCTTCATCGCTCAACAAAGGCCACTAGTCTTTTCTTCTCCTGGACAGATTCCTTGGAGCCCTTCCACGAATCCTTCTGTAACAGGAATTTGGAACTTCTTGGTCAGGCTCCCTGTTCTTCCTCATAATGGCATTTCACTGTGAGGCCCTGAGTATCCCAGAGTTTAGTGGGCATTCTGCTCTCTCACCATGGATGCTGTTTCTATGGCCTTATTTGGGGTCTGGATGTCCTCCTCTCACTGGTGACATGTGGGTTGTCAGGTCCCCCAAGCCTGCTAGTTATTTTTACACATACCACTAATTTCCCATGTGGACATCGACAGTGACCATGGACTCAGTTGAAAAAGTGCTTTTTGGGGGTTTTATTTTCCTGCCAGAAGGGATTAAAAGTATTTCCTCCTGTTAAACGTTATTTCCAACCACTTGCCACCAATGTTGACATCTTCAACAAGACCTGGCCTTACGCAGCATGAAGTGGTTGGCTTCCCTACAAGGAGGAATGTCTGAGTCTGAGAAGGCCTCTCCACACCCCAACCCCCAATACTTCTCTTGTCTGCAGGTGAAGCTTGGCGTTTCCCCATCAGCACATCATTGATTTTGTAAGGCTTTGGGCCTGGTTAGGATACTCAGGTCCCCTTGAATGGGAGGTGGGTTTACACCATGCTCTATTCTTGGTCATTTATGCCACTTGTGGGGAGATGAAGGTTTTTAAGGTCAAAGTTTAGAAGGTGAAAGAGAGCTGCTAGGAAGGCCTGTCTTGAGCTGGAGTGGGAAAATAGACAAAATGGAGAGCACAAAGTTCAACTTCACTCCTTTGCCTTAAATGAGATTGAGATGGTTCCCTCAACACTCAGTGAATCTTGTGATTTTAAGTGCTCACTGTACAATGCCACCGCTTCCCGGAGGCTCTGCCTTCCTCATAGCACGCTAAGGTCCTTGGCTTCTCTTGCGTTCCTCTCTGAGCCTCACTTGGGCCTGGTGCTCCTTTCTCACGCATTCCTTGACTAGGACCAGATGCTCCATGGAGACTCAGCCCTGGTCTTCCTACCGGCTGCACTCCGAGATGCACTCCGAATCACCAGCAGCTGCCTCAGGGCCCCCTGCGACACTGATGAGCTAATCAGCGTGTTTGTTTATGTGCCCACAGTGGTGGGAGGGCCTTTTGTGAAGGGGAGAGGCAACTGGGCGTTACTAGAAGGACGTGTTCAGACATCCAAGGGTGTGTGTGCCGGGACCAGAAACACTTCCCGTCCTGGGATACAGGAAGGGTTGGTGGGGGAGTTGGAACTGCTGGAGGACATTCCAGGCACAGCACGGGATATGACTTGTGAGCGGGATGGAGCTCAGAGATAGGAAGGAGGTTGCCACGGTCAATTTTATGTATCAACTTGACTAGACCAAGAGATGCCCACATAGCTGGTAAAACATGATTGCTGGGTGTGTCTGTGAGGGTGTCTGGAAGAAATTAGCATTGGAATCCATAGACTGAGTAAAGATGATTGCCCTCACCAACACCAATGCAGATGGGCATCATGAGGGCCTCTGAGAACCTGGTTACAACAAGAAGCAGAGGAGGGGTGAATGTGCTCTTGGCTTCAGCCAGGACATTCATTTCCTCCTGCCCTCATACAACGGCGCTCCGGGTCCTCGGGCCTTCAGATTCAGCCTAGGACCAACAGCATTGGCCCCACAATTCTCAGGCTTAGGACTCAAACTGGGACTTAACCCACTGGTTCCCTTCTCAGGCCCCTGGACTCAGATTAAATTACTTCACTGACTTTTCTTGGCTTCCAGCTTGCTGACGGCAGACCGAGGGACTCAGCCTCCGTAGTCACATGAGCAGATCCCTCATCATAAATCTCATTTTATATATCTCTATACGTCCTGCTGGTTCTGTTTCTCTGGAGAACCTGACTAGCACAGAGAGAGATAGACAGATGGAGGGGGTGATGGTGGGAAGGGTGGCAGTGTGGAATGGATCTGAGCGAACTAGTAGGTTCAGAACAGCTATTAATGATGACTGTCGTATCTCAAGCACTTCCTATATGTCAGACACTGGGCTGACTGCTTAATATAAATAATTTAATTTTACCCTCCCTGCAGATGTTTAGGAGTGACAGGATGAAATTGATTTCCTTATTTACTCGGGAATATTCACATATACGCTACCCTACCTTCTTCTAATAAAGAGAATTCTGAATATACCCTCTGAACTCACCTCCTCCAACCTTCTCCTAAAGTGGAGGGAGGGGTAGGCAAGGGGAGGAGAAGAGTCCTGTGTACACAGCACTGCAGGGAGTACTTCATCATCACAGTGTGAGATGCTTCAGAGCAACTGGGGAGATGGCAAGAGGATTGGGCAGTGAAGAAAGCAATATTGCAGGGGAAAGTTATTGTGTATAATTTGAGAGTTTCTAGTAAAAATGGAATTCCTTCTCAATTATTTTTGGCTGCAGAATTGGACTAGACCACATGGGGCCCTGGATTTATAAAGGTTACATAGTTATGATTGTCTTTATTTATAGATGAGGCAACAAATGCTAAGAAAAGTTAAGTGATTTTCTCAAGGCCACGCTGCTAGAAGCGATGAAGACAGGACTTGAACAGGGGCTGCCTGCCTCTGCACAATGCATTTGCTCTCTCTGCTGCGTGTTTCCCGGGGCTAAATAAGTGAGAGAAACATGTCCTCATATATGTTTAGACACAGAAGGGACACAGAGCCATCCCTCCCAACTGTTTGGTCAGTAGAGAAACCAAGGACCAGAGGAAGAGAGTGACTGGCCCAAAGTCAGACATGGAATGCGACATCGGGTGGAGACCTCAGCTTTCTGCACCAACGAGTGTGATTCTCTGTGCTGAGGGCTTACCATGAAGCAGACACTGTGCCTAGGGCTTTACAAGCAACATCTATTTAATCTCTGACAGTTCTCAGAGGTAGGTATCACTATCCCCATTTTATAGAACAGGAAACATAGTGGCTTGCCTGCGTTCGTACAGCTCAGAAATAGCAAGGCTGGAATTTGAAACCCGACCTCTTTGACTCAAACCCATGCTTATCAACAGCTCTTTCCCCCCTCTGGCTTTCTTGCTTACGGTTTCTAACATAATAGAATGCTTTTGGTTCTCTAATTTCAATGTCTAAAACAAAATTATACTCTATTTATAGTCAGGTCAAACATCTAGGTAGAAACAAGCATTTTTCATGCAGAATTTGAAGTTGTTTGTAATTATTTTCAGAGAGGAAGGATGGGGAAGGTTGGGGTGTAGACGGCAAGGGACTTGCCTGCTGGGTGAGGTTTCTTAACCAGTGATGCAGATCTGAACAGAGAGAGGCCTCTGGGAGTTTGTTTCTTCTTCTCCCACTGGAATCATGTTGACAAGTTCATTCCTACTGTAAGGTGGGTGATTGACCTCTGCTTTACCCTGAGGGAGCTGGACACCAATACTGACACACATGTGGGTGAACACAGATTTTATTTATTGGACTGTACCATGTACAAAAAAGCACATAGACGTGCTCAGCACACATAGGCCATTTCATTGCCTCATCTCTGAAAGAGCAGATGGGCTGGATGAGCTCACCAAAAGCTCCAAGTTAAGGTGGAAATGGATGTGCCTTTAGAGAGGGGTAGATAAAGGGAAAGAGAAGGCTCAGAGGACCAAGTTGTCATATCCGGCTGAGAAATCTGGAGGACTTCCTGGAGGAAGTGAGATTTTTTTTATCAGGGCCTTAGAAGAAGAGAAATCCCTCGGCTGTCAGAGATGGGGAGAGGTGGATAGTGCAGATTTAGGGATTCTCCATGTATGTGTGTATTTCTTCCTTTAAAATAGTTCCTTCTCTATCTTCCAGTTAAAAATCCATCAACAAAATTCCTTCAAGTGCTTTTGTCATCCTAAATTATCTGATCTTTTTTTTCCTTTGCTGAAGTTTATTGTTGATTTCTTGTGAAATAAATCATAATTGCCTACTGTCACAACATGAGAAGCACTTGACAGGCATCTATCCTGAGACGTCACTCAATGCCTGTCTCAGCCAGCTGGCTCTGGGGCTGGGGGAGGCAAGGGGAAGAGTCCAGCAGCCAGGCTGAGGGTCCCAGGGCCCCCAGATCACCCCCTATCATCAGGCAGGAAGTCCCTTCCCCCAGCATGCCCTGCAGCAGGGGAACAGACACATGCTACAAGGGTGCGTTGACAAACTCCCACTCCTAAAAAAAAGGCGATTCGAACAGCCCAAATTCCCATTCTCCTTCTGGGCAACTGGCAGTTTGTAAACCCCAATCACCAGATGACAAATTATTATAGGGAGTGATCAATACATTTTTCAGTAGAGTTGGCATTTGGGGAAAACAGACTGACATACAAAGAGACAGTCTTGGAAGTATTAATGTGCGGAGTCTACCAATTAATCAATAAGTAAATATTTCTTGAGTGCTTATGTGGATAGAAAGGAAGCATTGTGCAGTAATTAAGATAATAGGGCTGGCTATGAAGTCAGATGGATCTGGGTTTGAATCCTTGATCCACACTGGGGAGGTATAACCCTGGGCAGGTTGCTCAACCACTGTGCACCTCAGTTTTCCTGTTTATAATGTGAGGATGCTATTACTGCCTACTTTCTGGGATTATTATCAGGATTAGACAAGATAATGGGCTTGCATTTCAAAATAGCTACAGGAGAGGATTTTAATTGTTCTCATCACAAAGTAATGATAAAAATTTGAGGTGATGGATATGCTAATTAGCCTGATTTAATCCTTTCATAATATATACATGTATCCAAATATCACACTGTACCTTACAAATATATACAATTACTATTTGTCAATTAAAAATAAGATAAAACATTAAAAAAAGATAATGTATATAAAGGTGGATAGTTCCTGGCATGTGATGTGCTCAGTAAATGCTGCTGCTATGGTTGATGTCATTGTACTTGGGCTCCGTGGGGAGTTCAGGAGAGGACAGAGTTTGCAGCCTGCCAAAGTCTAAAATCAAGCTGGAGAGACCAAACACTGACATCACAGAAAATGGTAGAAAGCATCAAGTTAGAAGTGTTTTGATTCTGATTGTGGATGCAACAGAAGCTTTGGAAGCAGTTGCTCATTCTGCGTGGCTGGATCGATCAGGGGAAGCTTCTGGAGAAAGCAGAGACTGCCTGGGAGGATCTTGAAGGGAAACATCCACTGAGCACCTATGACAGGTTAGCTGCTTCCAGGAGCTCTTCAAGGGAAGTATCATTCAATCTCCATTTCACCCATGGAGAAGCTGAGGCTTAGAAAGGTTGAGTCAGAGAGTTAGGAAACAGTGGGGTCCTGGTCAATAAGTTTATGGGGTTTCCGTGATACTCCAGGCTGGTGTATAGGGTGCAGGAGAAGGTGTCCAGATCAGAAGACTTAGAGTCATCTTTTTCCTGTTGCTACCACCTTGAAGCAAGCCAGCACCAGCAGCTCTCTGCCATGGGTTCTTGCAGTGGCCTCCAGGATCTACCCCAACTGCCCACTCTTAACAGAGCAGCCAGAGTGAGTGTACCAGCTGGGTCCTGGAACACTCCAAAGGCGAGTGTTTCATGAAGTCTCCATTAGCCAAGAAACCTGCCCAGAAACTCCTGAGGCAACTGGGACCCAGCAAGAGCTGGAGCTGTCAGAGGGGCCACCCACAGCAGCTGTGCCTCCAGTTGAGGGACACTGCCACCACCAAGACAATGAGCACCCCAACTGTTCTCTCCCCATGCCCTCCAATCTCCTGCCACAACTGCCCCTGGCTGAACCCAGCTGGAAGCCAGAGGGCAAAGGAGTTTGAATAGTATTGTCAAAGCAAACTTAGTAAGATGTTAAGGAAGCTTAAGCCGCAGGCCTCTCACTTGCAGGTTTTTGTTTGTTTGTTTGTTTAGTTTTTATTTTATTTTATTTTTATTTTTATTTTTTGAGGTAGAGTTTCACTCTTGTTGCCCAGGCTAGAGTGCAATGGCACAATCTCGGCTCACTGCAACCTCCACCTCCCAACCTCAGATGATCTACCTGCCTCGGCCTCCCAAAGTGCTGGGATTATAGGCGTGAGCCACCATGCCCAGCCCACTTGCAGGTCTTTTACTTGGAATTTTGTATTCTTTGTTTCTTTGATCCTTTTTTTCTTTCTCTTTTTTTTTTTTCTGGAGATGGATTGTCAGTCTATTGCCCAGGCTGGAGTGCAGAGGCGCAATCTTGGCTTACTGCAACCTCCGCTTCCTGGGCTCAAGTGATCCTCCCACCTTAGCCACACAGGTAGCAGGGACTAGAGGCATGTGCCACCATGCCCAGCTAATTTGTTTGTTTGTTTGTTTGGTAGACACAGGGTTTCACCATGTTGCCCAGGCTGATCTTGAACTCCCGGCCTCAAGCGATCCACCTGCCTCAGCCTGCAAAAGTGCTGGGATTACAAGCGTGAGCCACCACCCCCAGCCTGTTTTTTTCTTTTTTAAAACAAGGCCACCTAAATTATTTAAACTTTAAGCCTCCCCAGATCTGGATCTGCTCTGGGATGCAAATGTTCCAGACCCATCGGTCTCCTGGGACTCTGAGCAGGGTAGAGGGGATCTGACGAGCAGTGGGGAATTTGTGATCGGGACCTTCTTTTAAAAATCCAAGTTGTATCTTGCTACTTCTCTTCTTAAAACCTTCTAATTATTACTCGGAAAAAGCCAAGGACCTTACTATGCCTACCAGGCCCTACACGGCAGAGCGGTGTCCTCCTTTCCCCTCCTCCCCGAATCCCTCTTGGGCATATGGCCCCCACCACGTGGGCCTCCTCGCTTTTCCCCAGTGAGCCAGACATGCTCCTGGATCCTTGCTCTACTGCAGTCTGGAGTTCTCTTTCCCAGCTTGTGCTTACGACTTTCAACTCTTGGTTCCGAAGTCATCTTCCCGGGGAGACTTCCCTGACCTCTGCATTGAAATTGGGATGCCTCATCCCTGCTTCATTTTTCTCCACAGCACTCATCATCTTCTAATTATTCCAGGTACTGTATTTATTTGTTTTATTTCTTACCTGTCTCCCCTCACTCCATTGTAGGCTCCAGGAGGGCAAAGATTTGTCTATTTCATTCACTGCTGCATCCCCAGTGCCTGGAATAGTGCCTGGCTCATAGTTGGCACTCCGTAAATGGTAGTAGAATTAGGTGCTCAGTAAATGCTGGTTGCGTAAATAAATAGACTGATGAAGGAGGGACAATGAGACAAAGTTTCTGGGTCTGGTGGGAGGACAGATGCATAAGACTCAGGGCTTTCAGGGCAGCAGGACTCCTGATCTTGTGGCTGGAGTGCCACAAAGGGCATGTGGGGGAAGTGGCCCAGGACTCCAGCTCAGACAATTTGACACTGAAGACTGGGTCTTTTCTATCAATGTTTCTCAGACTCACCCATGCTCTGGGGGTGGTGCTTCAGGGAAGAAGAGGGAGTCCACCTGCTCCAGGCAGAACAGATCTGTTTGGACTTGTTTTATATGTAAGGTTTTCAAGAACTGTTTTATTTGAAGAAAGGTCTCTGATTCAGAAAGGATTGAGCCCTCCATGATGCCTCGTCATCTCTTGAAGAGGGTGTCCCACGGTGAGGTGACACAGCACAAACAAAATCCTGAAAGGGGAGGCAGGGGAGATCGAGTAAAGCTCCTCGGTGTGGCCAAAGCCTGTGGAAAACCCAATTATGGGGATGGCAGACTGAGCACGGGCCTCCAATGCCAAGGAGTTTGGACCAGATGCAGAAGGCACTGAGGAGCTTTGTGGATTTTTAAGGAGGGAGATGTGAGAGAAGCAGCTGCTTGAGAAGACAGGGCTTGGCATTGCTATACAAGATTGGATATCCAGCCGAGAGGACAGGGCAGGAGCTTAGAAGCAGTGAGGGATGTAGGGGACAACAGAGGTAATGGAGAAGAAGGGGGCCATCAGTATTTCCAGGGACTCCCCTAAAGGTGCTTCGGAGCACCCTGGTGCCCAGACCTGTTCTGGGCTGTGTCTTTTGGATTCTGCTCTATCCTTGGTATCACCTGCCTTTCCCTCACTTCTGAATATTGAGCAAACAGAAGTAAGACCAGGGCCAGGACTAGAGCGTGCCTCATGCACAAAACTTAAAAGGAACTAGAAAAATTTAGTGATCAATAAAAATAAAATTTAAGTGAAAAATTTTTAAAACATCACAATTAATGCAAATAAAATATCAAAATTTCAAATAAAGACAGGAATCAGAAGCAACCGAGATGTCCTTCAGTAGGTGGATGAATAAACTGTGGTACATCCAGACAATGGAATATAATTCAGCCATAAAAAAATGAGCTACCAAGCCACAAAAAGACATGGAGGAACCTGAAATACACATTGCTAAGTGAGAGAAGCCAATCCGAAAAGGCTGCAGACTGTATGATTCCAACGATAAGAAAGATTCTGGAAAAGGCAAAACTATGGAGACAGTGAAAAGATCAGTGGTTGCCAGGGGTTGGGAACAGGGGAGAGGAGAAAGGGATGAATAAGTGAGATCAGGGCATTTTTAGGGCAGAGGAACTACTCTGCATGGTGCTATAGTGGTAGAGGCAGGTCATTATAAATTTACCAAACCCACAGAATATACAACACTAAGAATGAACCCTAATGTAAACCGTGAACTTTAGTTACTACTCACGTATCAATACTAGTCAATGCTATTGATACTAATCAATATCAATTCTAATGTGCCAATGCATACATTACAATACATTCATGAACTGAATGCATTTGATTGGATGCTTGGGAACTTTGTATTTCTCATTTAATTTTTCTGTAAATTTAAAACTGCTCTAAAAGAATTGTCTATTAATTTTAAAACATCAAAATTAAAGCAAAAAGAAATCCACACTGCATAAAATATCGAAATTTCAAATAAAGATAGGACCCCCAGCCAGGATTAAGGTGAGAGAAGTGAGGCACTTATTTTCAAACCTGCGCAAGTACAGGGCCCAATTCTGCACTTCCTGAACTGCGAGAGTCTTTAGAAGCCTCCTAGCCCAATCCTTGTGTTTTGCTGATACAAGAGATGCTGAGGTTGGGAGAAGGAGGGAGGGTTGCCAATCTCACCTGGTGAGGTTGCTGGAATCCTGAGTCAGAGCCACCCTCCAGCCCTGGCCCCAGTCCTATGCTCCCTGCTACAGGCGGGTGACTCATGGTCCCATGCACCCTGTGTGGCCATGAAAGGGAAGAAGGAGGCTGAAGCTTAAATGATCCCTTGATCAAGTGCCAAATGACCTTGGATCTCACCAAGTGTTCAGGGGTTGCTTTATGAGAAGGCCTTCTTTGTGTCTCTCTTGGATTATCACATCATTAATGGAGAAGTGGGACCAGTCCCCACATTCAGCACATGGGCTGGGTGGGTCCTGACATCTTCCTGAGCTCTGCCCAAGCCAGACACTCCACGCTCCTGGGAAAAGCACCAAAAATGCTGCCTTTCCACTTCTTCCCCTCAAACTCCTAATGATCCATTTCCAGCTCAGCTGAGAGCCTTCCCACTCTCTGAACAGAACAGTCCGGATGTTCAGAGGACACGCTCCCCCACTTGACACTCACTTAGGGCACTCTTCAAGCAGACGCCGGCCTCAAGTGGGTCTCTGGACTTCCCCTTGACTCATGGGGGCTCCCTTTCCATCCAGGCCTGTGCAAGCTGGCCCCTTGTGCCAGAACACTCCTCGCTCTTCACAGATGTGGAAGCCAAGAGGGGCTCTGAGGGCAGCTGGGCCTGACCTTGACCCCCAAGGGTCAGGAGGACGAGGCAGCAAGTGCAGCCATTAGCGTGCCCACTTCCAGAGTCCTCCAGGGATCTGAGGAAGTGGCCTAGTCATGCCGGCTTGGTGTGACAGGCCACATGTCCTTTAGCAAGGGCTCAGGCCTGTTTCCTCTGATGAGCCTGTACCATAAAGGTCGGATTACGGGAATTACAGGAGGATTCAGCCACCGCCACTGAGGTTGAGGATGGGCAGGAGACCCGCGTGTCAGAGAGCTCAGAGATGGCGCTGCAAGGGTGGGAGCTAGACTTAGATGGCAGGAGCAGTCAGATTTGGAGTGGAAGACACAGCATATGCAAAGACGGTTTGGATTCTGAAGATCACAGGGGTGGAGCCAAGGGAGGGAGAGGAGGTGGATCCGGGGTTTTCCCTTGGTGAGGACAATGGATGCTCTCTGGCTTTGGAGATAACAGAGAATTCTAGGTGGAAAGAGCCAAATATGCAAACAAATGTAAAACAAGAGGTGGGAAGGGCCTGGGAGAAAGGATTTCTAAAGGCATCCATCTCCCATTTGGTCGGTTGGCAGGCAAGGTGCAGGAGGCGCTGACATGTGAGCAGGACCCTCACTGGAGACCAGGCTCCCTGGCCCGCTGGCAGTTCCTAGCTGTGAGGCATCTGCTGCTCATTCTTGCTGTTTTCGTAAGCCCCACTATCTTATATTTGCTCAAGTAAACTTTCTGCTGACACAGAGGGTAGGAGATGGCCCATAAGGTGTGATTCTGTGGGCATCACCTTAACAAACATCATAATGACTTGGAGTCTGTAGGGTGGGTGATGGTCCCTGCTGTAGAGAAGAAGAGGCCAAAGTCCTGGGGTGTGGGTGGCTCGGGGTCAGAGAGGTCTGGAATGAAGCATCAGCTTGCCCCTGTGTGACCAAAGCCCCCAGCTGCGTCCCATCTTGGTTCCCCTGTTGCTCATTGAACTAAATTTTGTTTTAAACAGTAAAATCCAAAGAAAGTAAATATAATACAACCAGGATCACCGCTGGCAGCCTCGCCGTACCACCCAGATTCCCTGAGCGTTCACAGCCTTATCTGATTCAGCCTTATCTGCTCCAGCCTCTCTTGGCTTTCTTCCTCCCCTTTCCGGGTGGGGTTGAAGGTCCCTGTGCATCCCCCACTGCACATCCAGGTCCCCACCTCCCTCCTTTGATGTGGCTACTGGGTGGGCTGAAGCGGGTACGAACCGCCCCTCAGCTCTGACAGCCCTGGGTCAGCTGAGATTGCCTCTTCAGTCTCCCTTTAGAGGCTGTGGACTTGGGCTTCCATGGCAAGCTCCAGCCCCATAGTCCTTCCATCCTCCTCAGGCATCCCCTGAGGATACAGGCCAGGTCCCCTGTGTCTTGTGTTAATCTCCCTGCTCCATGGAGGCCTAGCGCACAGTCTGTGTGTAATGGGTGTGGTTGAATGAATTTGGCTGAATGCACCACTCTAGGCCCCTCCTGACTCCCTTTCTCCAGAGCTTGGTCCCAGGTTGGCTGCAGCGGGAATTGATTTCAGTGCCAATAGGTAGCAGCTTCTAAATGTCAGTTGCTCCCCCAATCCTGTCTCTGCAGTTCCTGGGTTACTGACACCCTCTAGGTTTATCATCCCTTTTTCAGGGAAGGTGTGGGTTTATTCTTCTAGAGCCCTCAGATGTCTCAATACAGTACATGACTTATAAAGTTCACACAGCAGAGATCTCACACCCTGGGAACTTGGCTCCCAGCCAAGAGCTGAGCCAGGACCTGGAATGGTGGGGCCCATATGTGGGGTCTAAGTTGGGCCACATGAACTGGGAGAGCCCAAGGGGCAGCCAGTAGGGACCCAGGGTCATTGCTAAGGGAAGCTGAGGTCCTGGGCAAAGACTTTCAGCACACCTGGAGGCCTCTTTAGGTAGCATAGGGCTCTCATGTCTTTGCTTAGATAAGAAGTCAGGGCTGCTTCTCCCGCTAAATGTCAGTCTCCTGAGCTGCCTTTCTCGCCTCTCATTCTTTGTCCTTAGGTCATGAGGACAGGATTCACTGAGGCCCTGACTAGCTGTGAGCCCGAGGATGATAGCCAGGCCACATTTGCTCTCTGATCAGAGGGAAGGACAATCCCTTCCCAACCTGGTCCTGCCACAGGGTGGTCAGGAGGCACATAAGAGATGAGGTGCGTCACCCCAGGGTTGCTGTGCAGGCAAAGAAGGTTAGAATTCTTGCCCCCGCCATTGCAGGAAGACGGGTTCCTGGGCAGGAATGTTGCGAGCTCCAGGGGCACAGTGAGCAGGCCAGCCTGCAGGTCAGGGGTTTTCTGGGTAGTACCCAGGGAAGGACTAGGGCCTGGGGACCTGAGCAGGGTCTGCATTGCCCAGGTTTCCAGGGACCTGTCTGATGCCACTGCAGGCAGCACTGGAGAGCTAGACCCAAGCCCAGGGATGGCCTGTCCCAGCAGCCTACCTAGACCACTCAGAGAGGCCAGGAAGCTCTGGGCAAGAAAACCTGAGGAGATCCAGTTCAGGGCAAGGGCAGGGCAGGCACCAGGGTAGGGGACAGGGATCCACAGAATGTTAAGGGACCTCCTAGTGTGACCAGCTCTCCCAGTTTGGTCAGGACTGAGGAGTCTCCTGGAATGTGGGACTTTTCTTGCTAAAATGAAGACAGTTCCAAACAAGCTGGGATGGTTGGTCACCCTAAGGCCACCATTGCCTGGCCATTGTTTCCTTGGAGACAATCACTGACTGGTTAGGAGAGCTGGAGAGTTTGGGGTAAATGCGCATGCCTAGCCTGCCCCTTCTGGCTCTGACCTCCAGCCCTGCCTGCCTGTCTGTAAGGAGGGGCCTTCTGGCCTCTTGTGGGCCTTGTGACTGGATCTCATTAACTGGGCCGGGACTCTTTGGGCAGCGGGGAAAGGGGCTGAAATTTCTTAAGGCTCATTCAGGAGGAAGAATCAGGAAACCCACTGATGCCCTTGCTCTAAGCCAGGACCTCGGATCCAGTTTTGAACATAAGGCTGACATTTTCATCTCCATCTCCTGCCTCCTGGACTCTCTCTTACTAGGTTCTAGACTTGGAAGGAGAGAGCGGTGTTATTTGTTGGCCTTCTTGACCCTCCAATAGGCACAGAGTGGTAGGGGGTGTGGAACAAAGCACTCAGGCCTCAAAAAGTTGAGTGAGTGACAATGGACTCGGGCAGTGGTGATATAGTCCCACTGAGAGGCAAGATTCCATGCCCAGGAGTGTCCAGTGCAGCCCAGGTCAGGCCCACAGTTAGCATCTAATACACGCAAGCCATTATTATTGTTCTTACTATTGTAATTAGACTATCAGCTTTTACAGTGTTTTCATACTTATCACCTCATGGCCTTCAGACAACCCCAGGGTGTAGGTGGGAGGGCATTTCTTTGTCCATGTTTGCCCGTTGAAGAAACAGGCCCAAAGAGGGTTGGTGAAAATCAGTGGCAGCCGCCAGGTCACAGTCTGGGGCTCCTGGTTCCAGGGCTGTCACGGCCTGTCTGGGCTGTCTCTGGCTGGAGGACGTCAGGGCGAGGGGTCAGGGTGTGAGTGTGTGGTGGGGAGTGTCAGGAATAGGAGAGAGGGAGAGGGCGTGGGGATGGAGAGAGAGGGAAGAATAAGGGAGATGCTGTTCTAGGAATCTATGGTTATATTGAATTAAGATGTTTCAGTAAATCTTTAAGAATGAACAGGTGAGGGGCGTGGCTAAGATGAGGGGCCATGGCTAAACTGAAAGCCGAGAGGGCCGGGTTGAGGAAAAGGCTGGGTATTGACATTTTTCAGTGAACAGCCCTTCTGCCCCTCTTCCTAAGGGAGCCAGTGTGGAACAGAAGACCGAGTATGCTTTGGTGTCATAGAGACTCAAGTTCGAGTCTTAGCCTGGGTCACCGAGGAGCTCTGTAAGCTTAGGCAAGTGAGCCTGTGTCATCCCACCCTTCTGGGCCTCAGTTTCCTTGCCTGTGAAGTGGGGACACTCTTTTCTACCTCCTAGGGTTGTTGTGAGGGTTACAACATCTGGCACATAGTCGGTGTGCAACAGAATGGGTCCCTTTTGCACATGGCTCACATGTCCTCTTGTGAGCTGGAAGAGGCCCCGCTGGTTCTGTAAGGTAATGGAACCTGCCCTTCATGCCATGGCATGCCAGGCGGGCTGATAACCATGGAGGCATGATCTTCAGTGGGGCCTTCATACTCAGGAAAGCTTTAAGTATTAATACTCATGAATGTTTTGGTCTAATACTTAGCTTAGTCAAACAGAATTGAGGGAGAAAGTGTGGTGCTCTTTGAGTTCGGGAAAAACAAGTTGCCAAGGACTATGCCAGGGCTGGGCTGGGTGGCCTTAGCAGAAAGGACAGAGTCGCTTGGTCCTGCTGTCCCTCCTTCCTGCAAGGCTTGGATTTTTCCCTTCCACTCCCAGCACTTCCCTTTACTTGCTGCGTGGCCCCCTCCCCCAAAAGGGGAGAAGGCTGGATCCTAAAGCAGGGAAGTCCAGCTGGAGAAATGATCCATTAGGCAGATGAAAAGACATTTTTCTCCACTGCTGTTATACTGTCCGCCCCAGACAACACACTCATTACAGTTATATCTCATTCAGCTCACCTAGAGAATAAAATTAGAAATCAAGTCAACTCCCCAGAGTCTTGTTATATCAATCTGACTTACACAAAACAGGCCAGACAGAGTGTGAGGTTTCCATAAAATTAGGCTGTCTCCCCAGGGGCTGCCTCGAAGCTACCCAACATTTCAGAAAACTGGCAGGCGCCCTTTTGCATAATTTATCAATTACACACAATTCAATTCATCACAGGCAGGAGGCAGGAGGCATGGCTCAGGATGAAGGGGACCCTGGGAGCAGGGAGTGGAGGAGAAAGGAAATCTAGATTCGACTGTCCACCCTGACACTGATGGGTTGAATGAGCCTGGACAAGTCCTTTATCCTCTTGGGATGACACTTACCCCAACCACAAAACAAGGGGACCTAAATGTTTCTTATCCCATTCTAGAATTAGTTTGAATGCTGAAGTTCCAGATTTGTAGAATCTGAACACCGTGGTAGGAGGAGATGCCCAGAGCATGGGCCCTGCCTGGCAGAGCTTTGGAGTGTTCAGTGACCCAGGTTAGCATGAGGGTCTGGATGGTACACAGGTGACAGGTGATCTGGAGGCCACACATAGGTCCGCTTGTCTAATTTGCCTAGTAGTTGTCTTGCTTATAACGCCACTTCTTACATCTGTCTATCATGTTAACTTCCTGGGCCACCTCCACTTTATTTCAATTGCTGCTCATAGCTCCCTAGGGAAGTGGGCTGGGCTGACATGGGCAATCCTGCTTTCTGATGCATGCTGAGGCAGGTGCCTAGGGAGCAGGAGTGATGTGCCCACAGCCACTGAGACCAAGTGCCATTGATCCTGTGGCGTCTCTCCACCCCCACCACACAATTCCTCTCTCTCCTGGACCCCACTGCCCCTGGAGCACACTTTTTCATGGTACAAGCAACACTTGTTATAATTGGCTACTTGCCTACTTGAGGGCAGAGAGCAGGGCTGTTTCTCTGTCTCTCAAGCACTCGGTCAAGGACCTTCCCCAATTGTGGATGCTCAGGATGTGTTGTGAGATGAAGGAATAAATGAGTATTAAAGACACAGAAGAGATAGCTTGGGAATGCCAGTTTCCTCACTCCCTGTCCAATACTCCTGGCTCTGGGATCTGGCAAACCATTTACTTCCCTGACTTCTATGCCATGACTGAAGGCCCATTTGTAGGCTCAGCTGCATCTAGTTCTGAGTCACCACAGAAGGGACAAGACATCTTTCTCCAACCTCAACCCTACCATCTTGGAAGCCTACACTTGGCCATTGTGTCCACAGCAATAGAACTTGTGAGACAGCCATATTTGAACCGACTCCTAACCGATCCCCAAATCTGCACACCCTATGAGTCACCATTCTGCCACATTGTCCTGTAAGTTTCCAAGGCCATCTCACTCCATCTCTCACTTCGATCCTTACAGGATCATGGTAGGCAGGTAGGTAGGCAGGGATTGTCAGCCCACTTTAAGGATGAGAAGACCAGAAAAGCAGAGTGACTTGAAGGCCACATAGGTTGTGACAGAGCTGGGACTCCAACCATCCTATAGAGGAAGGACGGAGACTCAGACAGAACCAGTTATTTGCCCAAGGCTCACAGCTAGCAAGTTGTGAGGCTCAAACTCATACCTATGCTTTCTGATTCCAAACCAGTTGTTCAATACCTCATTGCTGGCTGGCGTTTTTTTTGTTTTGTTTTGTTTTGTTTTATTAAAGCATTGAAAAGAATTTGTAGGTCTCCCCCAAGAGTAGTTTCCTACTGCAAAAAGATCAGAGTGGGATTTCCTAACAGAATGGGAACGCACTGGGCCACTGAGACTAAACCAAAGGCAATTTTGCTATGCTGAAGTATCTACTAAATTATCTGCCTGGCAATTATCAACTCAAATAATGAAACCTAATAGGTCCTCATTATTGTCCTGGAGGAGGGCCATGGTGCCGGAGAAAGGATGAAGTCACAAGGGGGCCTATGTGTTGTCCCTGAATGGAGGGCCAGAAAGGTCAGGAGGGGGTTATGGGTGGGAGGAAGCTGGGGGAGCCTCCAGCCTTTTACTGAGGAGGCTTCCTGAGAAGGCTCTGGAAGCACTCAAGGGCTGCTTTTGTTCCTGGTCTTGGAGCGTGCAGGCAGCTTTCTGGGGCAGTGTGTGCAACTCTTGCTCAGCTTGGCCCCTCGGCCTGTGTGTGTGAGAGCTGAAAGGCTTAACTAGATGAGGTAGTGCCAGCTCCGCTTTGAGATGTCTTTGGGGGAAATGTTTGCTGCTTTTGTCTGGAAGCAAAATCCTTAGCCACTGTTTTCTCCAGCCTCCACGGAAATTAAAGCCAGGAAGCTAAGCGGTGGGTGATTACGGGGTTCAACTTGCTTATTGACAGCCCACAAAGGATTATCATGGGGCTTCTAGGCAAAGCCCACAGAGGTTTGGCAGTGCAGCGGCTGCTTCCCGGCTTTGAGCACTGCTCTCCAGGAGCTCCACCTCCTCCAGGCTCCGCCTTGCGGGCTGGGGCACCCCTGCCCTCCCAACCCACAGGACGCTCACAGGGACCAACAAAGGCAAAGCCCTTTGTGAAGGGTGCCTGCAAGGGGTGTGGAATGAACAGGGAGAGAAAAATGCCCACCCCATGGTACAGAGTGCAGATATTTTAAAAGGTCTTGTTGAAGAGGGATCACTTAGGTGAGTTGTTTAAGTAGTGAATGGCAGGGGTTAGTCAGCAAACTACAGCTAAATCTGCCCGCTGCTGATTTTTATAAATAAAGTGTTGTTGAGTACCGCTGTGCCTATTCCTTTACAGGTGATCTATGGTGGCTTTCAAGCTACAACACCAGGGCTATGTGCAGTCATCCTCCACGTCCACAGAGGATTGTTTCCAGGAGCCCAGTGGAGGCAAAAATCTGCAAATACTCAAGCTCTGCAGTTGGCCCTGCAGAACCTGCATATACGAAAAGTCAGCCCTCCTTACACTAGGGTTTTGCATCCTGCAAATACTGTATATTTGGCCCACGTTTGGACCTGCACAATTCAAACCCATGTTTTTCAAGGGTCAACTGTAGTTGCAAGAGGTTCTGTGGCCTGCAAAACCTAAAACCTAAAATACTTACTCTCTGGCCCTTTAAAGACAAAGTTTACCCACCCCTAGGAAGGGGAAAGAATTTGAATTTCAGAGTTGACTGGATATGGATTCAAACATCAGTTTCACTTTTGCTCCTTATTGCCTTGCACACATTGCTTTCCCTCTGCGCCTCAGCCTCTCCACTCGTAAAGTGGAGACGATCATCTATTTAACACACGCTCAGGATAGTGTTCGCTCTGTAGCTGGCACTCTTCTAAGTGCTTTCCAAGCATTAACTCATTTAATTCTCACAACAACACGATGAGGTAGGTGAGATTATGGTCATGCCTATTCTATAGCCTGGGATATCATGAATGCTGCTGTGTATTTCCCCAGTGCTCTCTCCCTCTCCCCTCCTGCCATGGTCCTCCTCCCACTGTTTAGTTAATAATAACATATCATGTTCTGTCTCAGATGCATATCAGTTGTGTGTAATTATTTATGGAGAAATAGACAGATGAGTCCCTGCTTGGACCGTTTTCCCAGGCAGCCCTACCTACCGCTTAGCATCCCTCTCTCCCCTAGTCTAATAACACTGTCCACTTTAGATGCTGGGGCCTTGATTTATTAGGTAATTTGTTTCTTCTCTGTGGCTTGGGCCTGCCTGTCATCAATATAATAGAATGATGGAAGTGCAAGCTATAGACACCAGACATTAAAAACTAGGCAAATATTACCCATTTCAACTCCTTGTCAGCCACAACCAATCCGTAGCAATCCTTGGTCTCTGCTTATCTAGGGGGAGGAAAAAAGAGGACACCCAGGGTCTTACTTCTCACAAAATGGCTCTTTGAAAATTAGGCTGGTTGCTCTGCTTACAGATGCTCAGAAGAACACACACATGCACATGTGTGCACGAACACACACACACACACACACACAGAGCAAATGAGTCTAATCAGAGAGACTAGATGTGCTGAAGAGGGAAAGGACTGAGCCCCATTCCAGCCCTGCCATGCTAATCAGCTGAAGGGACCAGGGCAAGTCACCTCATCTCTCTGGACCTGAATTGCCTCATTTGTCAAACAAGAAGGTGGATGAGATGAGCTCCAAGTGGCCTTCTAGCCTTCACAAGCTGTGATGTGGCCAAGGTTACACAGAATGTAAGAGGCTTGGTTGGAAACTGAACCCTTGCTGTTTGATGCCAAGATGAGTGCTTTTAACACTCTATCATGCCATTTCCATCGATCATAATTGTAATCAAAGTTATCAGTCTCTTCACTATCAATAGCTTTATCACAATCACTGACATAATATCACCAATAAATGACCTTAATTGCATCATCAAAAGAGTCATCAGTGCCATTATCTCCAAGAGCATCTCACCATCATCACCATCATCATCATGTTAATTTCACTGTTTTATGTATTCCAGGTTTTACATGCAGGATGTGATTTAATCCTCACATCAGTCCTAGAAAATAGGCACCATTATAATTATCCTCATTTAATAGATGAAGTAACTGAGGTACGAAGTGGCTGGCATTTTTGAGGTCACACAATAGTAAATGTCAAGACTTTGGATTTGAACTCAAGTCTCTTTGGTGCCAAAACGAGCTCTCAATCATCATGCTATGTATCATTATCACAAATGCTATCATCAGTGTCAGCATAACCATTATCTCCACTGGCGTTGCCAAATCACACAGCAGCAGCTTTAAACCACTCCCAATGTAATCACCAGAATTAATGTCATTGCTAATGTTGACATTGCCAGTATCAGAATCCTTATCACCAATATCATAATTCCTAATATTATTTCAATATAAATACCATCATTAATCATTAGCAATATTGTAATTGCTACTGTCATCAATATATCCCATACCAATGTCATCAATATCGTCAAAAGCATTGTCTTTAGAGTCATGGCTAATACATCACTATTCATATCACCATTGTCACTGGCAATATTATGGTCACTATCACCAAACTGTCCACACCAACATCATAATCAATGTTATAAAAAGCAGAATTATTAGGGCCATCACTAACCTCACCATCCATGGGGAATCACCAGTATTGTGTCTACAGTATGATTAATATCTTCAACTGCATCCTCACAAATATTATCCCCTCAGTTCACCATTATCGACATCCCCATCCAGACAATCAGGGTAAATAATAGACATTTCAATTAAATTGATAACATAAACATCAATATATTTATCATTGTCATAGCCATAATCTACTGGGTCCCTACTCTATGCTAGGTTCTTTTCTCCCCTGGTACTATACAGATATCCTGTGAGAAATATGGAATGTATAGATATTTGATTCATTGCCACATAGCACATTCAGAGTTGCCAGGGTCATCAGGAATTTGAAATTTCTCTACTTCCAGAGTTAGAAGATTCCTGGTTTGGGAATTTAATATTCTTAAATACCACCCATTCTTCAAAGTCCAACTACTGAATAGTTTCCCAGTGGGATTCCAGCTCTTGCTTCCTTGTACTTCTGTCACACATTGTTTGAATCTCTGTTCTAACATTCACTGGTCGTCTCTCGTCCAAGCTGTTTATATGTCTGTCTCCTTCTCTGGGATGTAAGTTCCTGGAGATGGGCTAGGTTTTCTCTGTATCCTTTAGAGGCTCTATACAGAATGTTCTCAATATTGATGTTTGGGAGATGGAAGGAAATGGAATATTAGCTAGTCCATAAGAATCATGTGCCAGAGTATAAATGACATCAGACTGAACCACAATATCTAGAATTTAGTCTGTGTTGTCCCTAATTGTACAACCTGGGATCATTCATTTCCCCTCCTCTACCCTGCCCCCTCCTTCCCTCCTTCCCTCCCTTCCTTCTTTCTTTCTTTCCTTCATCTCCAAACCTAAGAGTCATCCCTTTTCCACATTTGACCCATCACCAAGTTCTGTGACTCTACCTTCCAAATACACCCTCCAAGCTGCCCATTTCTCACCCCTTCTCTTCTGCTTCCACCCTAATGCAGGCCCCACGTTTCTTGCTAGAACCACTGCAGTTCTATCTCAATTGGTTTTGCTGCTATCACTTTGCTCCCCGCTAAACTCTGTCCCCCAAGCAGAGACTGGAAGATAAATTAGTTCACATTACTCCCCTACATGACTTTGAACCTCACTTAAAATAACACCCAGGCTGTGTCCTTTGGTCTGCACAGTTTGTGAAGTCTGACCCCTGCCCCTCCTCCCTCCCCGCAGGCCTCAGCACCTCTCCCCTTGATCCCAGCACCATCCGTCTGGCAGCATGTTGAAGCTCTGGAGCTTGCTTCTGATGCTAGGCCTTCACCTTTGCTGGTCTCTCAGCTTAGAAAGTTCTTTCTTTGGTCCTCCATGTGGCTTGCTCCATGATATTGTTCAGTTCTCCAAGCAATGCCCTTTTCTCAGAGAGGCATCTGTGACTACCCTCTGTGAACTAGGATCCTTCCATAGGCGTTCTCTTCTCATTAATCCACCCGCCCAACACATATTTATTGACTTTCTACCACAGGCTTTCTCAACTTCAACATGTGACATTTTGGACAGATCATTCTGTGTTGCGGGGGATGGGGAGACTCTCCTGTGCATTGTAGCATGTTCAGCAGCATCCCTGGTCTCTACTCACTAGATGCTAGGAGCATCCCCTTCTTACTTCCTAAAAATGACTCCAGACATTGCAAAATGTCCCCTGGGGGGTAAAATTGCCCTTGGTTGGAAGCCACCAGAGGATATGGATTCAGCACTCTTTAAAAACCTGGGGTGCTTCCCTGAGTAAGACAGACTGCACTATCAGCACCCCACACATTCTTTCCCTGGCCTTCTTGGAGTACATTCTAGGGGGAGACAGATAATAAATATAATAAATACCTAAATTATGCTATTCTAGAAAGTGACATGTGCTATGGGAAAAACTACAGCAGCTGAGGGGTGATCACGGGTGCTGGACAGGGTTGTGATTTTAAATAGGATGGTTAGGGTAAACCTTGTTGGCAAAGCACTTTAATATTTACTTTTTTAAACCATTGCATATATAACAACATGAAATGATGTCACAGCTTTGTTTCTTGGGTTATTGTCTATCTTCTCTCCCAGAAAGTAAGCTCTATGAGGGCAGAAACTGTTTCTATCCTGTTCAAAACCTTGTATAGTTAATATATAGAACAGTGTCTGGTCTACCACTGGAATTCAATAAACATATAGGTCATTTTCAAGAGCTGGGAATATAAAAATAAATGAGAGCCTAAACAGGCAGCATTTAGTCCTACTCTGATGTTTAGAGATACCCCTTACCTCCCCATTCTACCCACCACCAATAGTGAGATATCCCCAGTACTAACTTATTTCAAGGCTAATTAAGACATTCTGTAATTTTAGTTTATACTCGAGTTAATTTCAAATAAGTAATTCTCTTACAGGAATATTAGTCTTCCTTTATTCAAGCAAATCTGGTGACAAAGAATCTTGTCAAGGAAAGTCCTTTCCATCCTGCTAAACTGCTTCCCACCCTGACATCTCCCCGCCACCCGTCCCCCAGTTTCAGCTCTTTCTTCTGAGACATCACTCAGCAGGAGGAAAGGATGCTTTGGAAAGGGAAAGGAGAGAGCTTTCCAACACTGAAGGTGTTCAAGGGTGGATTCCATGGCCACTTTGCAGGATCCTATCAAGAGGACAGGAACCTGCAGTGGTGGTGACACAAAGCCAGTGATTCAAAATGTTAGTGAGCAGCAGGGTCCCCAGAGAGCTGATTAAACAGATTGCCAGGCGCCACTCTTAGAATTCTGATTCAGCAGCTGGAGGGAGTGCAAGGCCCAGGTGACACCTGGTGCTGCTGTTCGAGGGACCACAGTTTGAGCCATTCCGCAGTCAAGTGCCCTGCAGCCCCTCTCACACCTGAGGGTCTGCAATGGTATGAAGCCTCCTTTTGAGGCATGAAATGCAGCTCTCTGGTTCCTGCCTGTTCCTCACCTCCTGTTAAACTCAACTTTGAACTTGTCTTCCCCTGACACCTACTATGGTCCTACTTTGGGTCTTAAACATCTCATTTTTACCCCTGGTGTCTCCTGTCCACCCCTCTTCCTTTTAAAAAATAATTCCTGCCTCTCTGCCTCAGTCAGTAACCCTTTTAAAAGTCAAAGATGGATAGTAACCTCTGCTGTGAGGGATATGGGGCCAGAAGACTTTGCCTGGGAGGGAAGCATATGACCTTGGCACCCTAGAGAAGCACCAGAGATAGCCCATAAGGAATTGACAAGCTCGGAAAGGAAGCTCTGGGCTTTTTCCGAGGAATGTGTACACTTCGTGCCTGGGTAATCATGGATGGTTCAGGTGGAGGTGTGGTCTGAGCTGAGATCTGCAGGCTGAAACGAAGGGAGCTATCAGGTTGAACCACATGAAATTGCTGCTATTCAAGCGTTCTTGGCCTAGAAAACCTGAAATTTCATATGGCTTAATCTAAGAATATTATTTTAATTCCTCCCACGAATCAGGTATAATTTATTTTGTAGATGAGAAACTGAAACCCAGAGAGATTAAACAACTTGCCCAATGGCACAGAGTAAGAGGCAGAATCAGGAACCCAGACCTGTTTGACTCTACGCCCTAGATTTAGGATTGATCTGGCTCAGTGGGTCTCAAGATTTGGAGAGAGCTTCTGAATCCCCTGGAGGTCTGGTTAAAACCCAAATTGCGGCCGGGTGCGGTGGCTCAAGCCTGTAATCCCAGCACTTTGGGAGGCCGAGACGGACGGATCACAAGGTCAGGAGATCGAGACCATCCTGGCGAACACAGTGAAACCCCGTCTCTACTAAAAATACAAAAAACTAGCCGGACGAGGTGGCGGGCGCCTGTAGTCCCAACTACTCGGGAGGCTGAGGCAGGAGAATGGCGGGAACCTGGGAGGCGGAGCTTGCCGTGAGCTGAGATCCGGCCACTGCACTCCAGCCTGGGCGAGAGAGCAAGACTCTGCCTCAAAAAATAAAAAAAAAGAGAAAAAGAAAACCCAAATTGCAGGGCCCCAGCACACAGAGATCCTATTCGGTAGTTGGGAGGGCAAAGAGTGGGAGTTAGAGAACCTGCATTTCCAACAAGCTCCTAGGAAGTACTGAAGTTGGTCTGTGGACCACACTTGGCATTGTACTGGTCTAGGTAGACAAGGAGGAGGGCATTCTTAAAAGGGCCAAGGGAGGTGGCAGGATGAGCAAAGCCCCAGAAGCAGGAGTGGACATGGGTAGGGGGAGGTTGGGATGGTGGAGAAAATGGAACAGGAGAGTGGCAGAGACAGGTCGTCTCCATCCTTCCTGTCCCAGTCCCTCTCACTCCCACCTTGCCCCATCGAAGGAGACAAGATCTGGCAGCATCCATCTCCCCGCAGAGGCTCATAGAGGGTTTCTTAGCCTGGATAATTTCTCCAGCGCCACTGATCCCTTCTGCCGAGTGTGATAAACCCTATTTCATAAAAAAGACATGAATGGCTGTAATCAGATACAATGTTTGCTACACTGAACAAAATGAGCAGAAGAAGAAAAAATATGCAGCCAGGCTATAATTATGAGTGTAATATTTCAGCCCATTAGCAAAAAATATCTCAGAAACCTGCTGCCCCTCCTTCTCAGCTAAAAAATTGGATGCTAAGCTGGTGAAGGCAAACAGAGAGAGCAGAGCACTGAAGCAAGGGCCTAATTAATTGCTGATACCATTTTTTTTGTTTGTTTTTTCATTTTCAGTTGGCAGTGGTTCTGAGAATTCTGGGTCTTCTGCTGCACCGGATAAAAAGAGAGGTGGCCACTCCCAGCCGTGCTGCTCTGAAGGCGTCTCTAGGTGCCCGTCACTCTTCCTCAGCTCCATCCACCCAGGTCTAGTGCTCATCAAGGGCCCAGCACTTCCTAAACACTTAGTGCATTCAGCCTTTTCGGACAATCATAGCTATCTTTTATTGCTTGCTGTGTGCCAGGCGCAGTGATAAAGCCTTTACAAATTTGATCTCAGTCTTTCCTTTGGGAGCAATGTGAGGGAGTATAATGGATGTTGTTGATGTTCTTCAGGTCCCTTTTGACTTCTCTTGTTTATTTTTGAGCCCTAGCACCTGTGACTATCTTTGGAGGATGATCCATGAGCTGCTAGAGTAACGTCGTGTGGGTGAGAGAGTCCCTATTACCTGGAAGTCTGTGCCCTAGGGAGGAGTCCTAGGCCTGTGGGCAGCAGGGTGGGAGTAGGAAAGCCTGCCCCCTGCCAGGGGTCAGAGTATCGGAGAGGAACTTACACTTCTGAGTTCCCCAGGGATCCTGCTAAGGGCAGTAGGAGGCTTTGCCTGAAGTCACTCCTTGCCTGGCTTCCTCCCCAGCCCTGCCCTGCTCACTCTACTCTTCCCTGGGAATCTTTCTTCAAAAATCATCTGCATATCAATCTTTGTCTCAGAGTCAGTCCCTGGGGCACCTGACCACCATTTTACCCCAGAGGAAATGGAAGTTTAGAGGAGATAGTAGCTCACTTAGGGTCCTTAGCTAAGAAACTGGGGACTGGGATTAGACTCCAAGTCATCTGATCCCAAGGCCTCTTCTGTGAATCCCTATATGGTGACACCTTTTGTTTGCAGCATCAGTAAGATAGTCCTGGCCTGCTCCTTCCTTTCCCCACCATTTGCAAGTCTCTGCTTCCCAGAGATGTTTTTCCAGTGTGTTCCCAAACCCTTCACCAGTACCATTGTGTAGTATACAGATGTCTATCATATTTCCTGCACAATCTGGCTCTATGATGTCTAGAAATGTGAGTGTTCCTCCCCAACCCCACTAGACTGAGTTGTTTTTTTTTTTCAAATTTTATTTTAGTTTCAGGGGTACATGTGCACATTTGTTATATAGGTAAACTTGTGTCATGGGGGTTTGTTGTACAGATTATTTCATCACCCAGGTACTAAGCCTAGTACTCAATATTTATATTTTCTGCTCCTCTCCCTCCTCCCACCCTCCACCCTCAGATAGGCTCCATTGTCTGTTGTTCCCCTCTTTGTGTCCATGTATTCTCTTCATTTAGCTCTGACTTGTAAGTGAGAACATGTGGTATTTGGTTTTCTGTTCCTGTGCTAGTTTGCTAAGGATAATGGCCTCCAGTTTCATCCATGTTCCTGCCAAGACATGATCTCATCCTTTTTTATGGCTGCATAGTATTCCATGGTGTATATGTACCGTATTTTCTCTATCCAATCTGCCATTGATGGGCATTTAGATTGATTCTGTCTTTACTATTGTGAATTGTGCTGCAGTGAACACACATGTGCATGTGTCTTTATGGTAGAATGATTTATATTCCTTTGGAAGTATACCCAGTAATGGGATTCCTGGGTTGAATAATAGTTCTATTATTAAGCTCTTTAAAGAATAACCACACTTCTTTCCATAGCAGTTGAGCTAATGTACACTCCCACCCTCAGTGTATAAGTGTTCCCTTTTCTCTGCAATTTCACCAGCATCTATTATTTTTGGACTTTTTTTTTTTTTGACAGAGTCTCACTGTGCCACCAGGTTGGAGTGCAGTGGCGCAACCTTGGCTTACTGCAACAACCTCTGCCTCCCTGGTTCAAGTGATTCTCCTGTCTCAGCCTCCTGAGTAGTTGGGACTACAGGTGCATGCCACCATGCCCAGTTCATTTTTTGTATTTTTAGTAGAGATGGGGTTTCACCATGTTGGCCAGGATGGTCTCAAACTCCAGACTTCATGATCTGCCCACCTCGGCCTTCCAAAGTGCTGGGATTACAGGTATGAGCCACCGCTCCCAGCTGACTTTTTAATAATAGTCATTCTGACTGGTGTGAGAGGGTATCTCATTACAGTTTTGATTTGCGTTTCTCTACTGATGAGTGAGGATGAGCTTTTTTCCCATATTCTTGTTGGCGGTATGTCTTCTTTTGAAAAGTGTCTGTTCATTACACTGAGTTCTTACAGGGCAATGATTCTGAATTGTGCATCTATAAATTCCCACAATCCAACACAGGGGCCAGTGTTCAGTAGGCTCTTGGGAAATACATATGAAATAAATACATTCATGTATTAATGGTAGAGCCATTTGGCCTTTACCTGTGAATATAGCACCCAGCCCCATGCCCTTCCTAGGCCCTGGGATCTATATGAAACCAGGGTAGGTTGGAGTTCAGCAGTCACCACCCTACACTCTGGAATGTGGCATTGTCTGGGCAGTTTTAATAATTAGATCCATATTTTTTTTTTTTCTGGGCCTCTCTAGTTGCCTGTCTTTTACTTTAGGCTCACCAAATTCTGCAGGAGTCTGACCAGTTCCTCTACATACATTCATTCATTAAATCTTTCATTCACTCTGTAGTCATCTACCCATCTAATCCCGTCCGTTCATCTAAACTTTAGTCATCTACCCATCTAATCCCATCCATTCATCTAAACTCATCCATCCATCCATCCATCCATCCATCCAACCATCCATCCATCCATCCATTCATCCAAGCTCTCCTGAAGCTGGCTGTGCAGCAGGCCCTGCCCTCAGTAACAGTCTAGTGGGGGTTATGGATATAATAAGGAGTCAATCATCAAACAGTGTGACCTGTGCCTAGAGCGGGAAATGTATAGGGTACTATGGAAACATAGGAGGGACACCTTCCTTAACCTCAGTGATCACAAGGCTCCTGAGCTATGATCTGCCAGGTGAGTGATGAAGACAGGACAGGAATGGGGTGGACTGTTCCTGGCAGAGAGAGCAGCAGATACGACACCAGAGATGAATGAGTGCATGGAAAGTTCAAAGGAAGAAAGAAAACTCAACCTGGTAGGACCTCTTGTTGTCAGGGGAGGTAAGAATTGAGGCTGGAAGGACTGGCTGGAGTCAGATCATACAGGGCTTTGTCCCTCAATACATGTAAAGGAGAAGGATCAGGATCTGAGAGCAGTGGGGGAACCTCTAAGGAGAATGTCGTGATCAGATTTGCATCTTTCAGAGGGTCACTCTGGGAAGAAGAGATTAAAAGAAAGGAGACTAACAGTAGGACTGGGATTGGGAAGGTGGAGGAAACATTTGAGGGAATTTCAGTTGCCCAAGTGACACTGATGGAGACAAGAGTTGCTGTGGTTTCAAGGAAAAAGAGAGAGTGGGTTCCTGCTACAGGAAAGAAATATTTAAAAATTAATGGGACTTTGTGATTGATTGTGGAAGGCAGGTAGAAGGAGGAGTCAAGGATGAGTACCAGTTGCTGGCCTGTGCAGTGGGGCAGATGGAGGTGGCACTGACCAAGACAATGAGGGAGAACAGGTGGGCAGGGGGGATAGAGCCTGGAGTGGAGAGAGACACTGTACGCAGTTTTTGTTAGGTTGAAGTGGAGATGCCTGTGGAGCTTTCCAATGGGGTTGTTCAGAAGATAATTGAATATCTGAATCTGAAGCCCCAGAAAGAGACAAAGACTAAGAACAAAGGTGTAATGCTCACTGGACAAGGAATGGCCACTGACTTTTTGGAGTAGGTGGGAAGGCCTAAGAAGTCTGAGTCTTCCTCCCACTGCTTCCTCCTTCTCTCCAGAGCCCACTGGGCCTCAGCTGTGTGGGTCAAGCCTGGATGTGTTTCTCTGTGCAGCTACCATAGGATAGACTCTCCTTCTAGAGGGTTCTTTCACTTGGAGGAAGGAAAATTGTTCTTCCCAGCATGGCTGCTCACCAGAGAAAGGAGAGAATGACCACACATCTGAAATCAGAACCTCAAGGGTTGAGTCTCCTGCCACTGTTTTTAATTATTAAATTACTATGTGTGCATTATAAAAGAGATATGCAACCCAGAACAAACACAAGATAAATATGATAGACTGTTCACTCTCATCCTGCCAATATCAGCCCCTCTCTACCCTATTCCCTAGTGACAATAATTATTGTAATTCCAGATTACACACACACACACACACCACACACACACACACACTACATACTGCTCAACAATGGACTTTTTTGTTTTAAAAATATTCTAGATATATTTCAACACCAAAATATATATAGTTATACTTCCATTTCTCTCTCACTTTTATTATAAGAATCATGCAAGTTTATGACAGGAAATGTGAAAATTCAGAAAAATACAAAAAAAAAATCATAATCTGCCAGTAGCCTGAAATCTCATTATCCAGAGGTGATGATTAACATTCAGAAAAAATATATAAAATTTACTTTTACTGGATAATAATTGAAGAAAAAATCTAAAGTTAGAGACAAAGAATTAGAGAATTTCAGGCAAATTTTTCTTCAACATATCTCCAGGAGATATAGGTTTTTATATAATTTTTCTTTCCTTAATTTGAAAAGAATTGAAAGTTGAAGTTGTGGTGTTTTATTTTAACTACATACTTCTAAGTGGCTTTTAGTTAGGCATTTCTCTTTCAAAAATCAAAAGACACAACTTACCCCTAAACAAATAGACTAATTTATCTACATATACAATTTAATTTAAAAAAATATAAAGAGATAAGCCCATTGTTAGGATAATTTGTCAAGGGAATTACTGAAGTATTCAATCACTTTCAGAAAGAACAAACATATCATGGGGAAATAATTATCACTTGTTCCTAATACAAATCCAAACAGATGATATGTGAATTTAAAGTATTCATGGATTATCTTCTTCTTACATTACCTGACCAATGGCAGGTTGCTTCTGTGGGTTCAGAAAGCATGACTTTCTACACTTAATTGGTGGCTCAGACTCTTGCCACAAGTTAGCCCTCATTATATCTGTAGTATGACTTTCATGTATAGTTCTTTGTTTTTCCCAGAGTTTGCAATTGCCTTTGTTTTTCTTGTTTCTGAGAAGTGTCTTATACCAGCATGTCAGCTTCTTACTCATAGGATATGGTTAATGCTTTTTTCTACTTTAGGTTATTCTTTACGAGTCCTCGGATTTCTTGTTCTAATTGGGACGAATTGCTTATTAGGTCAGCTGCACAACTGTCCTACTAGTATTCCTTTCCATTGTTCTTCTGGGTTAATTCTATAATTTTTGAATCTGTTGTCTTCTTCTTTCTTGAACTCAGTTTTCATTTTGCCAGAGTATATCTTCAAGGAATTTTTCAGAAAATGTGCATAACAGGGGTGGCGGTGCACCAAGTAAATTCGAATCCTTGAACATCTAAAAGTGTCTTTACTATGCCTTTGCACTTCAATAAGAGATTCCAAATGATTTCCCTTCAGAATTTGTAGACATTGCTCTGTTACCTTCTAGCAAGCCCATTGCATATGAAAATTCAAATGCTACTTTGATTGTTGTTTCTTTTTAGGTATCCTAAATATTTTCCTTAAGAAGTTTTAAGACTTCCATCTGATTGTAAGAGTTCTGAAACTTTCCCAATTTTTTGAGAAGTGTATGTCTTTTTCATTACATCTGCTCTATACTTGGTGAAAATAGCAGATGGCTACGGCTTTGTTTTTTTGTCCGGCCTGCTTCCCTTTTCCTTGAAAACTGCCAATAATTCGCCCACTTCACATGATTTTGGAGGTGCTGTTAATGAAGGGTCCCTCTTTCCCTGCCCCAGAGTGGCCATCAGAACATTCCATCTTTCCAGCCAAGAGATCAATTCAGGGCTGGATATGCAACCAAGCCAGGCCAATCAGAGTATGTTTTACAGACTGATCTGGATGCTGGAAGAGAGGGGATTATGCTCTTTTCTCTGGGTTTGGTACAAGGATAAAATAAGACTGGAATTTATAGAGGCCTTCTTGGTCACTATACATAGAGAACTTGCCTGGGAATGAACCCAACACAGAAGAAAGCAGAGGGGAGGGGTAGAGAGTGAGAGAGAAAGGGAGAGAGAGAATGAATAAATAATTTTCAACGTTCAAACTTCTAGAGGCAGGCAAGACTGAAGCCAGATTAGCCAATATATTCACTTTTTTCTTTCAGCTCTTTGAATTGGGTTTCTATCAAATGTAACCAAAAAAATCTTGATAATATAGTGACCCCTTTTAACCTCCAAATTCATATCTTTTATCAGATTAAGAAAATTTTCTTTTGTTATTTGACAATTCCTTCTCCTTTATTACTTCAGTTCTCTCTTACTAAAATTCCTGTTAGTTGAGTACTGGCCTTCTCATTGTAGCCTCTATTTTTTTTTTTTTTAATCTTTCCTCATTTAAAAAGTCATACTGACATTTTAATCTACATTCTGAGATACTTCCTAAACTTTATTGTCTTTATATAATTTCTCTGATTTGGTTTTCTATTCTTCCCTTCCATTCCAGCCCTTTCTTTTTTAATTTCAGTCAACATACTTTTAATCTCTAAGAATGTTTACATGCTTTGCTTGTTTTCTTTTTTCCACAGTGTGCTGCTTTTGTTTTATGGATGCAAATATCCTCCCAATAAATTAACATCCATTCTCTTCTGCTTGCTGCATCATCTCTGTTTCTCCTCTGGGTTGCTTTGTTCACCTTAGTCCTTCTCTTTTATGTGGTTTGTTTTCCTAACAACTTGGAAATCCTCAGAAAGCCTTTAGAACGTTTGAATAAATAGTGAGGTTGTTAAGCAACCTGCCTGGGATGAATTGTTCCCTCTGCCGGTTGCACAGGTCTGCTTGGAAAATATGCCTCTCTCCTGAACAGGACAGGGGCCCTGGAGTTGTCTGAGTGAGGATTGCTGATAGGGAACAGAAATGCAAGCTCATGAGTCACCACCATTGCTGAAGTAAGGAAGACATTCCTTTCTAAGTGTGGAGAGCATTAGTGTACATGAGTTTTGACATACGATATACCCCAAATCCTGAAAATCTTCAAAACTGCATATTAAAAATAATAGAACTAATGAGAAAAATAGGATTAGAAATAAACTACCCAAATTTCATGCAACATTATAATCAGACCATTAACAAAAATAATAATCCTAACAAAACAAAAGGCTCATATTTTAAGAACACATTTTTAACTTTCTAATAAGTAAAAAATACTACAGTACACATAAGGCTTTACTTTTTTTTTGAGACAGAGACTCACTGTGCCACCCAGGTTGCAGTGCAATGTCACAATCTCAGCTCACTGCAACCTCAATCTCCCAGGTTCAAGAGATTCTCCTGCCTCAGCCTCCTGAGTAGCTGGGACCACAGGCATGGGCCACCATGCCTGGCTAATTTTTGTATTTTTAGTAGAGAAGGGGTTTCACCATGTTGGCCAGGCTGGTCTCGAACTCTTGACACAGATGATCCATCCACTTCGGCCTCTCAAAGTGCTAGGATTACAGGCGTGAGCCACCTCACCAGGGCAGGCTTTACTTTAAAAAAAAAAAAAAAGTGAAAGTAGCTTAATAGAAGGAGGTATGAGGTAGGGTTTAGGCTTCCAAGTTATGAAAATGAGGACTGAATGCATCAAGAATGGGGAGAACTATTTAACTGGCCCTTCCAAGACAACACAAGTGACCATGAGGAGGAGTATAGGTGCGTGTGGGTTGCTTCTGGCACCACATCTCTGGGTTCCGCTTTCTTTGCATTCAGCTGCTGTTACTGACATCATGCTACTATGCATCAATTGTGTATGAGTAATGCAGATCATAGAAACACAGACCAAGCTTATTCCTCTATAGAGTTTCTTTCCTTCATCTTTTTTCTCTGAGTCTGCTAAGGAGGTCAGGAAGGGTTAGTCAACAGAAATGCCTGCAGAACCCTCATTTTATTTTGAGAGTTGTTCTCGTGACTCTTTCCTGAGGGTGAATGCCAAAGCCAGCTGTTCCGTCTATTCAAGAAAGGTCAGGGACAACCAGGCAAGCTATTCTTCAAGCAGTTTGGGTTGCCCCATGGCCTGTCTGCTTTTACTGGAGTTTCCCAGAGTCTGCTGAGATAAAGGACTGTGGCTTCAGCCACATGCCTCGTGCAGGTCTACGCTGACTTGTCACTTCCTTGCTCTGGCTTCTCAATCAGCTGGATCTCATTTGCCTACTATCTTTCAGAAATTCCTCAACGTTTCTGGCGCACGGATGACATCCTTTTTTAATTTCCTAATATGGATTTATTCATTCTCTTATGTCTTTTCTGACACTTTTTCCAATACGATTTTGGTATAGAGAGAAGCTAAATTTCATGTACTCAATCTGCATCTCTAATTGGAAATTCTCTGCACTGCTTTTTTTCCCTTTGACTCTGGCTAAGTCTTTTCATCATCTTGTTTCTTGGCTTATCATCTGGAAAATGGGAAGATAGTAAGACCAGATCTGCCTACCGCATAGTGTTTAGGGAAGGATGGAAGAATTTGGGAATCATCTGTGAATGTAGAGTGGCATAAATTTAAGTTGCTATTAGATTGTGGAGGAGAACCCCCTAAGTGACAGATGAGAAAATGAAGGCAAAAGATTGGAAGCAATTTTTGCCTAAAGTTTCTCAGAAACCTCCAGCCTCTTGGTGCCTACATCCTGATCTCTTTCCAGGGCCTGTTACTCCTCAGCCTGCAGACAGCCAGGGCTGCAGTGCTGGAGGAAGAGCAATTGAGAATTCGGAAGAGGCAGAGATGGCATAAATAATTCAGTGATTGCCAACCACGGGCCATTAAATTTTCCATGATCTGTTTTATTGTATCCGCTATGCAGCATTAGTCACTCCAGTTCAGACGCAAACCAGGCAGTTCACTCTGGCTACAGGAGCTGGCCACTGCTCCATCTCGGGACCCACGACCATAAAAGCATTGGCTTTGGGCCTGGCTGGGCCTCCATCCTAAAAGGTGGCCAAATAGAGGTTCACATCACAGCAGGTATGAGTGTCAAGCCTCCCTGTTTCTGCTCCTGTTCATCACTAAACCACTGATAGAATGGTGATGATCACCACTCAAGCACAGGATATACTTGCAAACACATCAACTGTAAACTTTGCTGCTGTCCCTACCATCAGGAAAAACAGTGTGTGTTGGGCAGGGATGAGGAGTTTCAGGGGTTAATGTGTTGCACATAAACTTTAACAGTTACCATCATGTTGACACCCTATTTTGTCTTTTAAAAAAAATATTTCATCGTATACTGGGAGCCTCAAAATCTGACAATGGCCCAGATCTCACATAACTCCTGAGAAACTAAGGATCTTGAGCTCCAGGGTCAGGCTATTTAGAATCTTAAAGGTGATGAGGGCATCTTTGCAGATAAAGAAATGGAAGCTTGTAGAAGGAGCTGGCCATGCTCAAAGACACAGTCAGCAGGTGGCAGGGCCGCCCCAGGACCAGGTCTCAAGAATCCCAGTCCAGAGGCCTCCACAGGGCCCAGGTCTTGGGAGGGAGGATTCCCCCCAGCTCTGGACCATCATCTGAGCTACTCAGGGTCATTGTGGTTTGTCAGATTTGTAATTAGAATTGGACACTTTCTTCATTGCTCTGAGGGCCACATAGCTTCCTGAAATCACACTTCTCCGAGTGTGTCCCCCAAACCCCCTGGCATCACATCAGAGTGCAAAAGGGAAGAACTGGGTGCTGCAGGCCAGGTTCACCCCAATGTCTGTGGCTCAGGAGGTTGGCCACTGAGCGTGACCACATCTCCCCCATTCTACATGCTGACTTGATACCTGGGTTAGGAGAGTGTGTGAGGCCAGACAAAGGCAAGAAGAGTCCTTGAATCACTTAAGAATACAGGATGTGTAGTCAGATGGCCTGGCTCCAAATTCCAGACTTATTGCCTATCAATTATGTGCATAAAAGAAATCTCATCTCTTCCTCAATCCTCAATTTTCTCACACATGAAGTGGGGAGGCCAAATCTGCATCCATAGGGTTTTTATGAAGTTCTAAGGTAATGATAGTTGTGACTTGCCAAAGTCCTTTTGACACCTCTAGCAGTTAACCATTGCTACATAACAAAACACCTTAAAACTTGGCAGCTTAAAATGACAACATTACCGCTCAAGACTCCATGGTGTTTCCTGGGGGCTCATCTCATCCTGTGATTCATTGATCTAGGATGGGCCTCTTCACAGGTGCAGGGCCTGCTGATTATAAAGTGGCTTGGGGTGGGAAGCCTCAGCTGTCTCACCCTCCAGCAGGCTAACTCAGACTTGTTCACTCAGCAGTTGCAGGGTTCTGCGAGAGAACATGAATGCACACAGGGTTTTTAAGTGTTGAACTTGGAAGCAGCACACTGCTAATTCTGCCACATCCTGTTGGCCAAAGCAAGTCACAAAGCCAAGCCAGATTCAAGGCAAGGTCGAAGAGAATGGACTCTGCTTTCCTGATGGAAGGTGATGCAATGTCTCATTGCAAAGGACATGTTTACAGGGAGGACTAAAGGATTGTGGTCATTTTTGCAAAGACAATGCTGAGTAAGACTTTCAAGATAGGAAAAATAGCTTGCCCAAGGCCACACGGTGGTGGACGGTAGAGTTGCCATAAGAAAGCAGGACTTTTAATGTCAAGTACCATACGTTAAAAACAGCCTCAATGCCATTTCTACCATTGAATTTACTCTGGGGAAAATCTAGTAGATAGTGATTTGGGGTGTTCACATTTGCATTCCTCTTTATTCATTTTATAATCTCAGAAGGTAAAGGAGAGCCAAGGATTTGATTTCCTGGCTCTCCCTTCTGGAAGGAACCCCTGAGGAAGAAGGAACAGGTCTTGGGATGAGACCGAGATTCAGATTCCATAGCTTGAAGAACTTGACTTATGTAACTTTACTGTTTCCTTTTAGGGTGGCGGTGCTGGCAGCAGTGGTTGGGGATGGGTAATACCTTATGCATCATAACCAAGGAAGAGGTCAGTGTGTGTACGTGAGTGTGTGTGTATATATGCGTACATGTGTATGAGTAGAGGAAGAAAATGATGAACACAGGATCACCAGTCCTGCTACCTCAGGTTGGAAATCCATCATCTGTTGTGATAGTTTCATACTTGAGTTGTTTGTTATGAGTCTGCACCGCAAGTATGCTCCTGCCCATATGGCCAAAATGCAAAACCAATCATGTCACTCTGTTTCAAACCTCTTATGGTTCCTCAGTACCTTGGGGCTAAAGTCTACTGTTTTAACTCAGCAATCAAGGCTTATACTCTGGGTTCTAGTTCCTCATAGAGCCCACATCCTGGCTTCAAGATCCTCCACCATGTCCCCAAATCTTTACACCCCGTTCTTATCTCCGTTTCTTTCCATAGTGTATTCCCGCCTTCTTTACCTGGGAACCTCTCCCTCATCCTTCAGAGTTCAGCTGCAATGTCTTCACCTCAGGAGGTTTCTCTCACCACCCTCAATGAGCTGGCTAAGTGAGGGTCTCTTCTTCCTCTCTAAAAGTGTCCCATGTCCTGCACATACCTTTAGTAAAGCTCCTGGCATGGTGTCTTGTGATTGTAGATTTACCTGTATGTCTCCCATGTAGATTGTGAGATCCTTGAGGTCTTGCACATAATAGACTGAGGATACGTGTATGAGTGAATAAATGAATGTATGATAATCTTTCTGATACCTTTCTCCCTCGGTAAGTCCTGTTTCCAGAACCAGAGAACTCACATCCCCAGTTCGGGTGCAGGCATGCAACCCCAATATCATTCATCTTACTCCCCTGTCCCTAGAAGACTTGGGTTAGGAAGTGTGAGCCACAGAGGTGTGTCAGAGAGCAAGGGAATTGATATTCTGGCACCACATGGCAGAGGGGCCCAGTTCTTTGGCTGGCAGGGATGGGGATGCCAGTGGCAGAGCCCCAAGCATTCATCCCAAGTGTTCTGGAGCTTTGCTTAGGCATATTCTTATGTGGAGACTCCAAAATTGTAGGTGGACATTTCTGGCTTTCTGGCCCTTCCAGAAATTCTGTGATCCAACTTATATCATTTCTACTTAAACCAGCCAGTGTGGATTTTATTGTTTGCAACCAAGAGCTCAACCAATTCAATGAAAGGGAGCAGTAAAGAGTTTAGTGGATTAGCCAAATCCTAGATCTGCCATTTACCTAGCTGTGTGAACTTGAGCAATTTACTTAACTTCTTTGTATCTAAATTTCCTCATGTAAAGTGGACAATAATAAACTGTAAATTTATTTTACATGTAAATTGACAATAATAACTATGTCTAGGGATTACTGAGAGGATGAAATGAGTACAGAAGTTATCTATTGCTGTGTAACAACACACTACAACATTTAGTGGCTTCAAACAAAAATGTATTATTATCTTTCATGGTTCTATAGAGTGACCGAGCTTAGACTGGCAGTTCTTGCTTGTATGTCTCCCATGTGATTGCAGTCAGATAGTAGTGCAGGCTGCTGGAGCTGGTGACCTGAGTGGCTACACATGGCCTCCCCATGTGACTGGAGCTTTTCCCAGCCTGAAATCCTAGAGGGTGTGCACTGAGACCAAGTGTTCCAAGAATCCCAGACAGAAGCTGCAAGGCTTCTTGTGACTTAGCCTCAGAAATCCCAGAACGCCATTTCCACTGCATTCTAGTGGTCCATTATCTGGTTAAGCAAGTCATTAAGGCCAGCCCTGATTTAAGAATGACACTTCAGCTTTTGATGGAAGGAGTGGCAAATGTTGCAGCCATCTTTAAACTACCACAACGAGATGCTGCACAGAAAGCATGGTATCTGGCACATGATACATATTCAATAAATGCCAGTTTTGGGGTTGTCTCCTTCCTGCATTTATTCGACCAGTTTCCAGCTCAGTGAGACTGGTCCCATCTATCCACCAGACTCCTCTCAGCCTTCCTAAGGGAATGCCTAGCCTCACTAGTCAATGTACAGAGAGGACAGGTAGGCAGGGTGATGGGTTCCACAAGCAATCCACACTGGCAGCAGAAAGATCCAGGAGAGATGGTTTCTAGCTCTAATTACCCTAATAAGTTATTCAGTTGCCTTGAGCAAGTCTATTGCCCTCTCTGGACTCAGTTTCCCCATTTGTCAAAGGGGAGATGGACTGGATGAGCTCTCAGGCCCTTTTGTTCCCCTGTCATTCTTGTTTTTCTTTTTTTTTTATTTTTTGAGACAGAGTCTTGCTCTGTCACACAGGCTGGAGTGCAGTGGCATGATCTTGGCTCACTGGCTCACTTCGACCTCCGCCTCCTAGGTTCAAGCAATTCTCCTGTCTCAGCCTTGGGAATAGCTGGGACTACAGGTGCTCACCATCACGCCAAGCTAATTTTTATATTTTTAGTAGAGACGGGGTTTCACCATACTGGTCAGGCTGGTCTCGAACTCCTGACCTCAGGTGATCCACCTGCTTAGGCCTCCCAAAGTGCTGGGATTACAGGCCTGAGCCACTGCACCCGGCTTCTGCCCCTGCCATTCTACGATGTGTGTTCCTTAGCATCATCTCAGGGACTCTGGGGGCTCATAAACTGATGGCTAGGTTGTGGGACTTGACATTGTTTCTGTCCTCATTGCAGGGACTGTCCCAACTCATCTTTGGTGTCACACCTGGGTCCAAGCTTTCAGAGGCCTCAGAGGCGCCTGACTTGTAAGCCAGTGCCAGCCTGACTTCCCCTTATGAACTCAGCCCCTTGAAAGTCCCTTTTGTAAATGAGGCATGGTAATATTTAGGTTGTGGGATGCCCCCACTTCTCCCTGTTCCTCCTGAAGAAACTAAAGGCTTTGCTTAGGTCAGATAACACTGTAGCCACCCCGCCTTTGGTGGGGACTAACCCCACTGTTCACTCAATGGGTTTTCCTCTTGATTTCTTGGGAGTGTTTTGCTGAAGTGAGATGTGGTTCTCAGCAGGGCTGACACCACCTGGAGATTCCTCAGACTGCTCAGCTGCACTGTGAGCAGGGAAGTTTCTGTCTCTGGAAATACAATCAAAACATGTGCTTTTATTGCTCAGGTTCTGTGTACCAGAGACCACCCGGCCATGGGGAATTGAGAAGATTTTCAATATGGGGTAGAAAAAAGCTTCAACACATAGTGTCTTCTCCCAGCCATCCTCCTAGTGACTGTTTCATGGCTGTTTCTTAGAATCTAACATGAGCTGAACCTTGAAAGGGATGAAATTTAGCCAGATGCAGGGAAGAGGGGAGTAGTGTATAGGATGGGGCAGGAGTGAGCACAGGCCGGGAGGTGGAGCTGAGGAAGCTGACTTGGGGGTAGTAAGAAGGCCTGCCTGGCTCCAGGACAGCCCTCAACTGGTGGAATGGGGATGAAAGTGTTCAGACCTAGGCCTTCTTTTCTTCCTAACATTCATTCATTCATGTATCATTCTTTCGTTCCTCATGGAGCTCCTGCTGTGGAAGGCACAGGGCTGGCTCTTAGAAATAAAATGACAAACCAAAGCAGACACCTTCCCTGCCTTATAGTCTAGAGCGGGAGACAGATGAGAATCAGATGGTCTTTCCAACAAATGGACAGTTCCAGCCAGGACTAGTGTCATGTGTGAGCGGCACACAGTGTGTCAAGGCCTTGACTATAGGGGGCTGGCCTGGTAAGTGAGGTCAAGGCAGGCTTCCTTAATATTCAAACTATGACCTGAAGGAGGAACAGGAGCTAACTACAGGAAGGGGAGAGGGGAGAATGTTCTCCGTCAAGGGGAGAGCATGTGCAGAGGCCCTGGGCAGGACAGAAGGGAGCATGTCAGGCACAAAAGGCTCAGAGGGACAGGTGGCGAGGGGGAAGTGCAACTTTTCCTCCATATTAATGAGTTGCACCTTTAACCCCAAAATAATGGGAAACTACTGTTGGTTATGAAGGCCATGGGCTATGGATTTGAGCTGACTTGCATTTTGGCACTATTGCTTGAGCAGCATTGTGGAGAACAGATTGGAAGGAGCCATGGGGAGTTTGGGAAGAGCAGCTGGGAGGCTACTGCATTTGTCCAGCCCGGGGACAGACTCAGGGGCAGAGATGGAGAGGGTTGGAGGGAGGTGAGAGATCTTGAGGAGGCAGCACTGCCGTGATTCGGGGTGGGCTGGCTATGGAGGGTGAAGGATAAGTTGAAGGCCAGGTCCCGTGTCCGGCTTGGGCATCTGGATGAATGCTGTGGTCATTGGCTGAGACAGGGAAGGCCTGACTGGGGGTTAGCCAGCAGACTCACTTTTGGAAACTTATGTTGAGGGTCCCTGTAGGCACACAGGTGGGGAAGTTAAGGAAGCAAGTGGCTCTTTGGATCTGAGTCTCAGGATGGCTGTGGGGTCTGAGAGCCACCTCTAAGCCATCTTGTCTGGGTGGTTACTAAGCCATTGTGGTGGAGTTCAGGGCCTCCCCTACCCCCACCAAGGAGGAAGTGGATGGGATTAACCAGAGAAAGTAGAGTTGAGGGAAGAGGCACTCAGCCCTGGAGGGAGGCTAGCATTTGCCATCCAGGGGAGGCCTGGCCTGCAAAAGAGACCGAGAAGGAAATGAAAACCCCAAGGATGAGCAGGTTGTTGGGAGGGAGGGTTTACCACTGCCAGGTCCTGCCAGGCTCAAGGAAGTAGACATTGAAAATATCTGGCTTTGTGTCATGGTGGCCTCTCTGCCTGGACACTGTCATCCACTCCCAGGATGCTAATAAGCCTCTTCTTGCCAGTGTCATCCAGATGTTCTCCTCCAGCTCCTGGTTCGTACCTGATTTAGAGCTCTGCCAGCCTGACATTACCAGTACCCATGTACGCCACCTGCAATCCGAACAGAGAACTTTCAACTGGCTTCTGTTTTGCTTCTGGGAATGAGGTTTTTTGGCATTTTAAAGCTTGATTTGGAAAGGTGAGGAGTGCTGGAGAGTGGTGTTTTTCAGAGGAAGCCATCACTAAATCCCATTTCCCTTGTCCCTCCTCCTGTACCCCCGTTTCCCTGCCTACCTCCCGAGGAGGATTTGGAAACAAGAGATGAAAATTTGTCTTTCTGATCTATGGACCAGCATTTAGAAAAACCAGATTTCTGTGGGCTCTGATGAAGCCTGTAATCTGGCATTTAATTCAACTCACTTCAATAAGATTCAAGTCAATTCAATTCGACTCAGTCAATTCAAATTAATCCAAGAAACTTATGAGAGTCTTTGTGTTGGGCAGAGTGGGACAGAGGGAGACCTCAAGGCTTCAGGGAGTAAAATGATTCAGTGTCTTGGGGGAGCCAGCTGGGCTGCTGATGGCAGGGCCTTTGTGACAGTCCAGGTCCAGGGGAAAAGGGGCTTCCCCGCATCCAGGAAGGAAATGGGTTAGGGCCGGCATTCTGCAGAACCACGTCTTTGCTGGGCTGTGACGCAAGGAAGTGGGAAGGTGGGTCATGTGGCACAGACAGGCAAGAGATGACTTGGCCTAGCCTGCTGCTTGCCTAGTTCTCAACAAAGCAGCCCACTGCTCACATCCCACCTGCGCTTCTTCAGAAAGCTGGAATGCACCAAGGCCCTTTCCACTCCTACATGCTCTGCCACCATTCATCCCCGGGTCCCCAAGGCTAGTGGGTGATTCAGTTTGGAAGACTGTCCCTCACCCCATCCTGCCCTTACCAGCCCAGAGCTCCTGAGGCCTGGCCTTCTGTCTGGGGCTCCAGATCAGGGAGGAATCCACCAATGTCTCTGGAGGAGCATGGGTTTTCCTCCAGAGAAGGGCTTCAAGAAACCTGGTCACACTCATTATTGGCTCTTTAGGGTGTCCTGTGGCAAAGCAATGAAGTTTTGCTCACTCATTCATTCATTCAACAAACACTTCTGTATGTCTGCCGGGTGACTGGGCAACAGCTAAACAGGAACCACGTGGCAGCTGCTCTCTTGGACCTCACAGGAGTAACCGCAACTGGTAGGTGCTGGTGAGTGAGAAGCAGGATGAAGGAGCGTCAGATTCTCTGGGAGGGAGGCCTGGGAAGGGACATCACATCCCAGAGTAGTACTGCTCTGAGTGACAAAGGACACAGACACTATCTGACCCAACTCCTTCCTTGCAGTTGAGGCCAGCAAGGGGACAGTTGTCCAAGGAACCTCTGCAAGTTGACAGCAGCACTTCTGGCTCTGAGCCAGAGCAGCTCTGTCCCTTCCTGCAGGGCTGTGCCTCCCTCTCCGGGATTCCTGGATCAGAAAACATTCCTCAGGTTTACTTGACAAAGGTAAGAGGGCAGTGGCGGGGCCAGGCCCTTGGCTGGGTGCTCTTTCAGACAGTTTATTCAAGGACACATCAGTGACCAGCCCAGTAAGGAAGGCTCAGGCCCCTCTGGCCCCCAGGGAGGGGAGTAGAGGAGAGGGGAGGTAGAAATTCTCTGCTCAGTCTACAAGAGGGCTTGCTCTCCAAGCAGCACCCTAATGGGGCCACTACCCCAGGACTTTGGCTGGACTTCTCCGCTGAGTAAGAGCTGCTGCTTTCTGGTGGGCCAGCCCCACTTTTCCAGGGAGTGTCATGTAGATAGACCTCCGTTTCCTCCTCTGTCATAGAGCATTAACATTGGCGCTCACTCCTATGGAGTTGCTGGGGAGAATGAAATGGGTTTGTGTGGGGGGTGGTGACAGTCAAGTGCCTGTGCAGGGCTGGACATATGGGAGAGCTCTGCAAATGTGAGATGTTATTAACAGGCATGCTGCCTTCTGGAGATTTCCAGGGCCTTGGCCCAGGTGCAGAACAGTGCACTGGGACCCAGGAACCATGGGCTCACGTGTTGCCACTGTCTCTTTCTTTCTGGTGACCTTGGGCCCCTGAACCCCTCAGACTGCTTGGACCTTCGAGGTGTTGGCCTCCCTTTCAGAGGATGATGCCTGGGCCTAGGATCCTGGAGATCAGGCCAGGCCAGAGTGGGCTCCCCCAAGACACCTGCCAGGGCAGGAGCTGTTGGAAGCCATTACTCTTCTATACCATCCCAGCCATACTCTCCAGCTCAGAGTAGACTCAGTCCTCCGTTGTTACAGCCTAGAGATTCCACCCCCTTTGGATTGGTCACTCTGGGCCACTCCTGCAGGGAATGAGAGAAATTAGCTGAGAAATAAAATCGCAATTCATATTGCAAAGAAAGGATTAATTTCTTCATTGTATAAAGAACTCCTACCCAGCAACAAGAACAAACCAATAGCTTAATTTAAAAAATGGACAAAATATAGGAAGACAGTTTCAAAAGAATATATAAGTGGTTCTTAAATAGATGAAAAGTTAATCAGCCTTACTCATGAAAGAAATGCAAATTAAAACTCAATAAAAGACCCTCTTTTAGGCCAAGTGTGGTGGCTCACGTCTGTAATCCCAGCACTTTGGGAGGCCAAGGCAGGCAGAGCTCTACAAAAAATATAAAAATTAGCTGGGTGCAGTGGCACGTGCCTGTAGTTCCAGCTACTTTGGATGCTGAGGCAGGAGAATCGTGTGAGCCTGGGAGGCAAAGTTGCAGTGAGCTGAGGTCATGGCATTGCACTCCAGCCTGGGCAATGGGACAGAAACCCTGTCTCAAAAAAGAAAAGAAAGAAAAGACCCTTTTTCAACCATCAGATCAAAAAGATCAAAAGTACGGCACACTCTGCTGCTGAGGGTGCAAGGACAGGTGCCAGAGTGTGGGGCTGGCAGGAAAAGGAATTAGTGTGTCTGGGAGAGCCACTGGGAGCCCCTGCCAAACCACACCTGCTCTTCCCTCTGACCCTAGGATTTCATCATGTGGATACACAGGGCACATGTGTGCTCCTTATTCACTGTGACATTATTTATCAAAGCAAAAGATTGTCAGTCTCCAAATGTTAATCAATAGGGGACTGATTAAATAAACAATGGTGTCCCTACAATGGAACTCTACACAACTGTTAAGCAGAACCAACATATAGATGACCTTAGCTACATCACATGGAATGGAGGACCTCCCAGCTGTGCTTCTTCAACCCACAGAATTATATGAAATACATATTAGTATTGATTTAAATCACTGAAGACAAGGAGAATGGACTCTGTATGCTTCTATAAGGACAGGGCTCCAAGGTATATTGACATGCTACCATTTGTGTAAAAAGAGGAAAAGGATGAACACACACGTTTGCATTTGGGTTTCTAAATGTATGTACAAATATATATGGCTTTAAAGAAGCTGGTAGAGTGGAGGCCTCCAAGGAGGAGACTTGGATGCAGGGGAACTTGATAGTGAAGAACAGGGGAGGGAAGGAGTCTTGGTTTTCACTCTTTTTTTTTTTTTTGCAATATGTCTGTAGTTTCTACTCTAAAGATATACATACTTACAATAATTAATAAATCAAATGATCTCTTGGCAGAGATAGTGAGAGTAAGACAGAGACATACCAGGGTGTGAACCCCAGGCTGCAGCCTCTCTTTATGTTGTCATGGGGTCAAGGGATGTGCCCTTGAGCTGAGGGTCAAGGCCTGGGAAAGTTCCCACTGAGCCCCAGGGCCTAGCCCTCACAGGGTGGTGACTCATGGGCACCCAGGGAGTTTCGGTTCCTGTGGTTTTTGCTTTGTTCCAGTGGCCTCCTCTGCTGGGGCACACCACTCTCCTGGCTGCTGAGATCCCAGCAGCCCACCAGGCCTGCTGCATCCCTATCTCTGGGTATCTTTAGATCCTGTCTCTGGCTTGTCACAGGAGGGACTCAGACCCTTAGAATGCCAAAGCAGAGGGTCCCTAGACCACTCAAGTGCTATCCTCAATGTCTGGCCCATCACAGCCCTGCAACCCCTACCACAAACACTGACCTCAAGGGGTCAGCTGTGGTGCCTTTGCTCAAAGCACCCCCTGCCAGTCTTAAAGTGGATGCTAGAAGGGAAGGCCAAGTGAGAATCCTGGGCGAGGCATTTCCTGTCTTTCTATGGGTGTTGGAGCAGGACAGTGGGCGGTGTGGCCAGCTTGGGAGTGGAACCCTTGCCCTTCTCCACCTCCTTTGCCAGGTGCAGGATGGATGCTGAGAGTCTATTTTGCAGATGAGGCAACTGAACCCAGAGGCGTTCTGCCTGTTAGGTGTGGTGCAGGTGCCTGGGCAGATTTGTACTCCCAAGCTAGCTCCTCAGCTGCATGACCTTAGGTGAGTCACATCACTACTCTGGGCCTCAGTTTTCTCGTCTGCAAAGTGGGAACAATAATATTTTGTTTTTTACTTGCTGACCACAAAGGCCCTGGATGAAAGGTAACTTCATATGGATGACTGCTCTGAGCTGTCTCCTCCTGAACCTCTGATGTTCCCACTTCCTAGGGAATGCGAGCTTCCAGAGGGCCAAGCTTTTGCCCAAGTAGTTGCAATAGGGACCTGGAGCAGTCAGACCTACTGGGGAAGCAGGTGAGGGGGTTAGTTCCTGGGCACCAGGGTAACATTGCTCAGGGATCATAAAATTCACGTCCTCACCCATGTCCTTCCTCTTTAATTTATTTTGACTCAGAGCCAATCCTTGCTTGCTGTTCACTGAGACCAGCCTTCATCTACAGAGGTCTCTGGGAGGGAGAAGGGTGCTAAGGAGCTAGGCTTCCCTCTGGGGAGCCCATCTGAATAAAAATAACCAACTTGCCTCACCATCAGGTCTCGTTCTAGTACCTTCTGGGTGCTTTACAGAGGTTAGCTGATTTTCTCTTCTCAGCCAAATGATGGGGAGAAATGCCCCATTTCATAGATCAGGAAGCTGAGGCACAGAGAGGTTTACAGCTTGAGGTCACCCAGCTGGAAAAGAAGGAGCTGGCATTTAAAATCAGGCAGCCTGGCTCAGAGTGGAGAGGAGACAGAGGTGAAGTCAGCCAGGAGGTGGAGACCCGAAGAAGAGCAGGCGAAGGCCCCGGGCAGGGAGGTGAGGAAGCCCTGGGCGAGTGCCATTGCTAGCACCCGTACTTGGGGTCCCCAACTAACTCATTTCTTCCCTCTATGCCAGCCAGATGGGGCGGGGGTGAGTAGACGAGAGGACGCTGTCTTGCCTGTTCAGGGCTTTTTCCTTTTTAAAGCCTGTCAGATGTTCCCCCGAACCTCACAAGGAAGAAAGCATGCCTGTTGGACACACAGGGTTTTAGAAGTCAGAGGAACCAGGCTAGGTTGGGTTTAGACTCCATACCAGGTGGCCTCATGCCCACTGTCCTGTGTTCAGGCCTGTGCTTCGTCCTATGTCACACCCCTCGGCCTGCCAGTATTCACGTTCTTGCCCCCCGTGTAAATGTCAGGTCTCCTGGGTTATAGCGAAGAAGTCAGTGAAATGCACATGGAGGACCTGCTGAGAGCCAGGCCTTTCACCCTCCTCTGTTTACAGATGAGGAAACTGGGGCTCACGGAGAAGTCACTTGCCCAGGGCACCTAGTTTGAGAGAGGAAAGCCCAGATCTGGGATTTGGACCCTGAAGACAAATCCTTGCTTCTCTCTCTATGAGAAGTGAGAGGGGCTGAACCCAGCCATGCTCGACATAACCTTGAGCCTCAGCCCACCTCCCACTGCCCACCGCCAACACCGGGGGCCTGGGAAAGGAAACCTTTCCACCAGGTACCCACGTCACTTTTTCCGTGCTCATTTGCATGGGCCCTCTCTGTACCGAGGCCACTTCACACAGGGTCACTGCGGGGTGGCCTCTGGTGGGCTGCATGTAGCTGGCTGCGTTGCTGCTGAAAGGCAGACCACAAAAGCCACACCCGGGGGTCCCAAGGAGGGGCTGGCAGTGTCACATGGCAGCCTTGGCCTCTGCAGCCTGCAGCATCTGGCGGGGGAGCTGGGGAGGTTTGAAGGGAACCCATGCCTCTCTTTACCCCCACTTTCTACAGAGTAACAGAGCAGTCACTGAGGCAAGAAGCAGTTCCTTTGTCTACCCGTCACCTGCCTAAGAGTGTCTGTCCGCCTCCTCACTGACTCCATGGCCAGTCTAAGTTCAGCTGTGGTTTCTAGACCTTTCATGACCTGTATCACCCTTTGATCTTTTAGGCCAAGCTGGTTTCTCCATCCTTCCTGTGCCATTCCCATATTTCTATCTTTGTTCCAACCGTTGGTGCTTCCTGGAATTCCTGTCCCTTCCTCCCTTCCTCTGCTCAAGAAAACACTTCCCAGTTTCCTTTAAATCAAACAGAAGCTCCACCTTCCCCGAGGCCTCGCTTCAGTGACAGCCCCAACCCTCTTCATCCACCAAGCCCTTCCCCAGACTCTGCCCACATGCAAGGTCTCTGCCTGCTTGGGGGCAGAGCTGCTGGAAGCCGGTTTGGAAAGGCTTCAGGAGGGTCTGAGGGGGAGGTCACCCAGGACAGAGCAGGTTCAGGCTGAAAACCCTAATCACACAGTCCCAGAGAGGATGGAGGCACATTACAGTCACAGTGAGAGGGAGGGAGGTGGGCTCCTGACAGGAAAGATTGCAAGACCCATCTCTGGGCAGGTGCTTTTCTTAGATCCTAAAGTGATCCCTGTGCCCTGGGCTGGCCAAGGTGCAGCCCTGCCTGGGGCAGAGAAATCATTTCAATGGCCTTTAAACTATTTCAGTGATTGGTTTGCTATTGAAATAAGGACGATTACAATTTATAATTTTAGACTCAGTTTTAAGATACAAGTTAGCTGGGTGCGGTGGTTCATGCCTGTAATCCCAGCACTTCAGGAGGCCAAGGCAGGCAGATCATGAGGTCAGGAGATTGAGACCACCCTGGCTAACACAGTGAAACCCCATCTCTACTGAAAATATAAAAATTAGCTGGGCATGGTGGCACGCACCTGTAGTCCCAGCTACTCAGGAGGCTGAGGCAGGGGAATCGCTTGAACCTAGGAGGCAGAGGTTGCAGTGAGCCGAGATCACACCACTGCACTCCAGCCTGGGCGACAGAGCGAGACTCAGTCTCAAAAAAAAAAAAAAGAAAAAAAGTTAAACCTCCCAATAGCTCATGAGGCCTAACAGATGTGGTGCCCATTCTTCCCTCCTAGGAATGGGAAGCTCAGTCTCATCCGGTGGGTGGTTCCCTAGGGCCCCCAGTTGACTACAGCATCTGGTTTCCAGTCTGGGTCCTTGCCTGCCCCTCCCAGACTCTGCCTATTATATGCCTCCTCCCGTTCAGAGCCTGAACATCATGGAGGGTGGTGGCCTGGAAGCAGACTGGCCTCTGCTGAACTTCCTGCTCCTCCACTCAGACCAGCGACGTGACTGTCAGCAGGCCCTTTCACCTCTCTGGGTTTCTGATGGTTGACCCGGAAATGGATGTAGTGGAACTCATGCTGAAAGGTTGTTGTAAAGATTACACTGACGAGGAGACTCCCTCTGCACGCTCTGGCAGTGCTCCATCAATACTGCCTGTTCATACACCCTCTGTGAAAGCACCCTTCTTTGCTGCGACAAGTCCTGGCCCCTTCTCGGAGGCCAAATGCATCCTGACGTGGGTATGCGTGCGCAATAATAGCCCCTTCTGTGTGTGGGCCTGTAATTGATTGTTTTCCTGTGCTGGATCTTCCATGGCCCCCTTGGGACGTTGGTGAGGTGGGATTATTTTCTGTGTTTCACAGATAAAAAGACAGAGAGGCTTAGGAATAGGATCAAGTCACTCAGCAAGGGAGGGTCAACCAGGACTGGACCCAGAGCTGACAGCCTCCAGCTCATGGTGGATTTTCCTGCCATACTTTCCTGGTTCCTCATTCATGCCTTCATTTGAGGCCTTTCCAAAACCTGAAACAAAATTCCCCCAAACCTCTCAAAAACCAGCCCAAATAGACCGTTGTCCCCCTGCCTGGGCTGGGCCGAGTCGACGCTGGCACTGTGCATGCTTGTTTAAGGTCTCGTGTCTCCCTGGGTGGCATCTTCCCGCTCACAGGCACCGACATGGCAGTTGCCGTCTGTCCAGGTCTCACGCGCAATCCAGGGTGGCTGCTAACTCTCTGTCTTCCAAAGCACGGCGTTTCTTCTCTCAGGGCCTTGCGTCCCTGTTCTAGAAGGCCTCCTAGGTCTCACCCGGCTCTGCTCCTCCATGGTACCCAGTGTGGGAGGCAGCCGTGTTGTCACAAGAGAGCAGCTTCATCATTTCCACAGCCTGCAGGCCTCCCCCTGAGAGGGGACTGCACGGAAGCCAACTTGCTTGCAGCCCCAGGGGAAGCCACTCTCCTCTCAGCAGGACCCAGGTGGCCAGAACGAGCCTCTAATCAGAGAAGCCCCCTGAGGACTCCCCGCCAGCATCCCCTGCCTCTTCTCAAGGAGCCGGGCAAGGGAGAGGGATGGAGAGCTGCGTCAGCACAGGCACAGAAACATCCTCTCCACCCCAAGTTCAAGGGCTGCCCTCTGTCTGAACTGTTTCTAGCAGAAGAGAGTGAATCAGGCACAGCCGTGGCCAGACCGTCATCTTATTTTCCAGAAGCCTTTGGAAGCAGGGGCTGTAAACGCCTGCTCCTCTCCAGCTTGTCCCAGGAGAGATCATGGGATACTGCCACCCAGACCTCCCTCAGGCTGGCCCCCACAGCCTCCTGCCCTGCTAGGAAAATAAATCACCCTAATCAAGTCCTGGGAGTCCTGCATAGGCTACAGAGAGGCCTCTGGGCCTACTTCTGGTGACAGTGGCAAAGTTGCACCCCCCTGGCCTCGACTCCCTCAGTTTCTCAGCTTCTCTCTTTCAGTATACCATGTACCTAGTGTTTGAAAAGTGTCTGATCCTTTTAGAAGCACATTTGTGAAGTCGACAATGTATTTCTGTCACTGGCTGAATCGTTCACTCACTGAGCATAGGTGGACAAGAGGGTTGGGGGGGCTAGGCCTGGCACCGGCCCTCAGGGAGTGTGGCACCATTGGATGGTTCTGGCACCAGCTGACGGAGTGAGCAATGGTGGCTCAGAGTCCGACTGTGGGTCGGGCAAGGCCCGAGATCTAGAAGGCTCTGCTCTGCAACTTTCTGTGTGACCTTGGGCAAGTTATGCAGCTGCCTTGAGCCCGTGTTTCCTTGCCTGAAAAAATAAGGTTGTAAGGATAGAATGGGTCAGAAAAGCCCAGGGCTTTGCATAGGATGAGGTCACTTAACTAGCAGCTATGATTTCACCCTCATTTCACAACTGGGGTGCTTGAGGGCAGGAGCTCTGACCTGATAAGCTTCCTCCCTCAGCTTGTTTACAGAGGGCCTCCACATCCAGGTCTTACAGGAGATCACCTGGAAGAGGGTGGAGCCAGGAGCTTGCAGGTAGACTCTGCCCAGTTCTCAATGGGAGCTCACAGTCTCAGAGGAGAGGAGAGGCTGAGACCAAGAAATGGGGAACTAACCAGGAAGACAGAAACTGCGGGGCTCGGATGGAATGCCAGCCAAGGGGAGAGAGAGGCAGCACCAGCGTGAGCCTGTGGCTTGCAGTGGCTTCCTGGATGCTGCCAGTCTGGCTTTTGGGATCTGAACAGTTTTGTAGGGACTGAAGGGGGAAGGTTGTTTCAGGGGATTGGGAAGAGCACAAGCAATGATTTATTTTAAACTCACGATACAGAGGAAAGGGGGCTTCGGCAACAGCCTGGACGCATGGTTCTGCCTTGGGTCCATCCTCTCTGGGCTGCAGAGGGAATAGGCCTAGAAATCCAGCTTGTTTCCTGTGTTCTTCTTATGTGTGGGCATGGTTCTAAGTGCTTAGTTAACCCTCACTACACCCTGTGAGGCGGCATGGCACACTATCACCCCGGGACCTGAGGTCCAGGGCCGGTGGAGCAGCTTGCCGGGGCTCACGGATTTTCAAAGGGCAGAGGGAGGAGCATGAACACAAGCAGCCTAACCCACTGCCCTGTGACTTGGGGCCCTCCGGCACTAGAACCATGCAGCCCCTGGACCACGGCAGGGGAGCTCTGGGGCGCTGTGGTTGGTGCTGCCTGCACAGACCTGCCTCAGCTGTTGATAATAGCGTCTCTGTGGCAACCCTGCTGGGCCTCCCTGGAGCCCAGCTGGCAAGCCGCCCCCGCCAGGCTGTGTGGCGTGTCCTTCTCCACGCAGGTGTGCAGAGACAGCCTGGGGTTTGGAAGGCCGGGATCTTCCGCCCAGATTCTGTGAGAGCCGTGCCGCTTAGCCTCTCAGACTTCAACCGTTCCCATCTGCACAGGAACATCACAACGCCCTCTCCACTGATGACGCAGGGTTGGGGCACTTGGGGATGGGCAGCAGGGCCCAGCACCCCCTTGTGTGAGACGCCAAGGGATGTCTGAGCTGAGCTGGGCACTAGGATCACCGTCAATGCAGACACTGGCCAGATGAGGAAGCTGCCGCACAGGGGTGCTTTTTGGCCACTCCCAAGTCACACACATAGGAGGTGGCATAGCTGGATAACTCCCAGGACAGCACCCTCCCCGCCCACTCTCCCTGGGAGGAGGACTGGTCCTCTGCTCAGCCTTAAAGAAGACCTCAAGCTCACCAGCGCACGTGGGGCCAGCAGGCATCAGCACAGGCTTGGTCTCCAAGAAGAAAGAAAGCCACACAAGGCATCAGTGCTCACCCCAGCCTGGTTGTGGCAGGAGACACTCAGGGGGATGGGTGGCTGTGAAGAGCTGAGGCATTTCCCTGGGGAAAGCCCTCCCCAAGTCCCTATGTTCCTTCCCAGCCCTCTTTCCTTCCAAGCACCCCTGGGGGCTGCCTCCCCAAAGCGAGCGCATGGGGGCAGAGTAGAGGTTCTGCAGCTCTCCTGTGGGCTCACAAGGCCGGGACTCCAGGCTGGGTCTGTGCAGGAACTCCTTTTGTACCCACACAAAGTGGAAACACCCTAGCAGCTGGCACTGGGATTCCTCTAAGAGAGGGAACAATTTCTCTTAAGAAAATACCGTGGATGTGTTTGGGGTAGGAGGGAAGCTTTTCATAGCAGGGAGGCTGCTCTGCAGAGAGGAGGGAAGAGAATGCGGAGCTGTCCCAGCAAGCAGTTGAGGGAAGGCGGAGAAGCAGCTGGAGGGAGGGCATGGTACCCCAGGGTGAGTCCCAGACACTGCGTCATCCGCATCATGCCTCCTGTGCAGCCCAAAGAAGAGTTGCCCTTGCCATGGGAGCCTAGAGGCAGAGGGGCCTGGAGGACTGGGCCCCACCAAGCACTCAAGAGTTAGCCAGAATTTGGAGGACAGGCTAAGACAGGGGAGGGATGCAGGTTGCCCTGAATGCCACTCTGCAGGTAGGGATCTACGGAGGCCACCTCCCAGCTGGTAACCAGAAGTGACTCCAGGTGTCAAATCCAGCATTTGGTAAGTTCGGTTTGGCTGATGGCAAATGGTTGTCTTCAAACCCACCTTCTCTCTCTTTTCTGTCCTTCTGGCTCCTTAATGACTCCCTCCCCTCATTCCACCCTGACTCTCATTCAGAGAGGAAAGGATGCTACAGTCTCATGCCCCTGAGGTTTGGTGCATCCCCTCCACTCTCAAAGGGGCTATTCGACCTTAAAACTGGCTCCTGAAGAGGGCAATGCCAGACCCAAAGGCAAGATCCTCCAAGGGGTCTTGCAGCTCTCTGCATCAGGGAGGAGAGAATCCCCGGGCAGGGCGGCCTCTGCCAGGGGAAAAGGAAAGCGTCGGCATGCCAGGGTGCCATAAAGCTCAGTCTAGCACAGCAAAGTGGCAAAAAGGAAGAATAAAACACCCATCTATTTAAAAGAGTAACGACAGGGAAAAATACATTTTCATCAGTTTGTCTTCTTGTGGCTGAATCCCCGCAGCAAGCTCCAAATTCCGACGTTAGGAAATAAATCAAAATAACTTTGCTGTGTTTAGCCTCATTTTGCTGCGCCGCTCGGCTCTGAGTTAAAAAGCAACAGGTACCGTGGTGTCTCTCCCAGAAACACAGGAACGGTTTTAAAATGCAATTATGGGGGTTGGTGGAAGGGAAGGGGAAAAATGTTTTTCTTCGATTGATGTATGATTGCCCCCATGCTGTTTGGAATCGTATTTTCGCTGAGCTCTGCTAAGAAGTGCTATTTACAGGGAGCCTGACAGACGGAAGCGATTGGGTTTGGCAGGTCTAAATGTATTATTTTAGCAGGTCTCCAAGGAAAGATTCTGGGAGGGGCGCTGGCCTTTTAAAGTGCAGAGGACAATGGAGCTGCTCTGCCTCAACCCTGCTTGTCAAGACCAATCAGCCAGCCTGGAAACAGCCCCTGCTTTCTAAAGAGGCCTGCCTCCTGCCTCCTGCCTCCCCGCCTCCCCTGGCCACAGCCTATTCTCCCCTCCCCTGCAGCCCTTGGTTCCCACATGACAAATCCCATCAGTCAGTCGTCCACCCAGCTAGGACTTCCCAAGTCAGTCTAACAGGCTTGGCTCTTTTCTAGGCACTGCAGGGCTTCTGCGTTAGTCCATTTTTTGAGTTGCTATAAAGGTAATTTATAAAGAAGAGAGCTTTAATTGGTTCAAGGTTCTGCAGGCTGTATGGGAAGCATGGTGCCAACATCTGTTCCTGGTGAGGCTGCAGGAAGCTTCCAGTCATGACCGAAGGTGAAGTGGAGCCAGCGCATCATGTGATGAGAAAGAGAGGTAGGGGTCCGGGGTCCGGGTGGAGGTCCCACACTCTTTTCTTTTCTTTCTTTCTTTCTTTCTTTCTTTCTTTCTTTTTTCTTTCTTTCTTCTTTTTAGATGGAGTACCAGCCTGTAATGCCATGGCATAATCTTGGCTCACTGCAACCTCTGCCTCCCAAGTTCAAGAGAGTCTCCTCCCTCAGCCTCCCAAGTAGCTGGGATTACAAGTGCCCACCACCACGCGTAGCTAATTTTTATATTTTTAGTAGAGATGGGTTATGCCATGTTGGCCAGGATGGTCTCGATCTCCTGACCTCATGATCCACCCACCTCAACCTCCCAAAGTGCTGGGATTACAGGCGTGGGCCACAACCAGATCTCACATAGACTCAGACCTAAAACTCACTCACTGCCATGAGGAGAGCACCAGGCCATTTATAAGGAATCCGCCCCCTATGACCCAAACACCTCCCACCAGACCCCCACCTCTAACACTGGGGATCACATTTCAACATGAGATTTAGAGGGGACACACATCCAAACCACATCAGCTTCTAAAAGGTCTCTGGTCAGATGGAGGACAAAGGAGTCTGGGCCTGCAGGAGCCCAGGGAGGATAGCAGCTGGCTGAGAAGGGGATCAGCACAGTCTAGGAAGCCCAAAGCATTTGGCCCCAGGCCCCAGGAGATGAACGTGCAGGAGGATATCAGGGACAGAAAACAGGTGGCGGGGAATAGTGGAAGGCAGTCGTGCTTCTGAGATGATGGGTTCACGGTGGGCACCCAAGGCAGGATTATGGCGTGGGTAGAGAATCCTATCTGATGATCAACAGTAACTCTGATTGAACCCCGACTGTGTATCAGGCACTGTTCTAAGCTGTTTCCATCTATTAGGCCATTTAATCATCATGTCTATGTGGTAGGTTTCATTACTGCCCCCACTTCACAGATGAAACAGAGAGGTGAAGTGTCTTACCCTAGGTCACTCAGCTAGTGAGTTGCAGGAGCTGGATTTGAACACCTCCCCCACTACCCCTTAACCACTCTGCTGTGGGAATCCAACAGGGTGAGTCCTGGATGAGGCTGAGGCAAGGCTGGACCAGCAGCCAAGGGGCAGGACAGACCGAGCCACTGACTGAGCCTCACAAGGTGCCAGGCTGGAATAGGAAGTGAATAAAACCCAGTCCCTGCTTTCACAAAGCTGATGATCATATGAAGAAAGTGATCATTTAAATAAATAACATAAAATATGATGCAGGGTGACAGTACAACAGTAGAGGGTTTTGCATGATACAGAAGTATCACAGAGGGCATGACTGGTTACACTGGTCCTCGTGGAGGGCTTCCTGGAGAAAGTGATGTCTCATTTGAGTTTTAAAGGGTGAGTAGAAGTTTGCTAAACGGATGGAAAGGGGCAGTGCAGGGAAGAGCAAGTAGGTGGAAGAACACGGGTGAGAGATGAGATCTGTGGTGGAGGGAGATCCTGAAAGGATTTGTGAACCATGCCGAGGAACCCAGGGGTCTCAGTGATGGATGAAGTTGTGAATGGGAGAGGGAGGTTGATCCAGCTTGAAAGGTTAGGGGTACTGGGCTAGGAGCCCAACAGATCATTCTAGTAGGGGCAAGAAAGCAGTATATTCTCTAGGCCTGGGTTTCTCAACCTCAGCACTCCTAACAGTTTGAACCAAATTCAACTGTTGTAGGAGGTTTCCCTGTCCATTGTGGGACGCTTAACAGCATCTTTAGCCTCCATCCACTAGATACCTATAGAAGCACCCCACCCCCACCCTTCCAGTTTTGACAACCAGAAATGTCTTTAGACATCGCCAAATCTCACCCAAGGGGCAAAATTACTTCCAGCTGAGAACCACTGGTTTAGGCTTTCATCATCTGGGAGAAAGGCATGAGAAACAAAACAGCCATGCAATGGGTGGAGGCTATGGAAGAGTTCTGTTTGGGGAATGTCTTAGATGAGAGATGGCTTGTTCTAGGGAACTTGAGAGCAAATGAGGGAGGACTGGAAGAGAATGAGTTTCAGGCCTCACAGGCAGATATTTATATCCAGGATGGCAAACACGTACTATGTGTGTCTCATCCCCTGCCCAAGGCAGACATCATTAATCAATCACAGTGCTCTTTCTCCCTAATTCAGGACATACTCAGCAGTGTTCTAGTGAAGCAGCCACCACAGCTCAGGAGGGAGGAGTGTAAGAGAAAAGATCCCTTGCCCTCCTAGGTGTAAGATTCTCTGAGATTTTTTTTTTTAAGAGAAGAGGTCTTGCTATGTTACCCAGGCTGATCTCGAGCTCCTGGGCTCAAGCGATCCTCCTGCCTCGCCTCCCAAATTGTTGGGATTATATACATGAGCCACCACGCCCAGCCAAAATTGTTTTTTCTGACCTGAGGGACTCCCGATTCAAAGTTTCCCCACCCCCAGCGATCCCACCCACATCCACCCAATCTAGACATCCATAATTCCAACAGGAGAGAGGCAGGCTGCATTTTCCTGGTGAGGCTAAGAATTGCCTTCTTCCATCTTCCTCTTTTCAAAGGAAGAGCTGATCCAGAGGGCCCCAAGGCCCAAGGTCAGGAGAGCACGTGGCTGATTCCTCATGACAGGAAGGACTGGGTAGTGATACAGGACACATGGGGGCAGGGGCACAAAGTGACTTCAGTGAGACCCAGCACAGGGAGCTGTTCATTTGGCCTAGCAAGGATGACTCCATGGTGAGGAGGAGGCTGGGCTTGCGGTCTCCATCTCACTGGGCATCTGAGTCTCTGCTATTGCTGGGTGGTGGGGGGAGCTGCAAAGCTTTGTTACCCAGGGGCCACCTGAGGGGCTCAGGCTTGAGTGCTTTTGGTCCTGCATTTCCTGAGCACCTGCCAGGCACCAGGCACCCACAACTTCATTGCTCCCACAAACTTCCTGCAGGTAGACCTCATTGCTCTACATTGCAGGTGAGAAAAACTAAGTCTCAGAGAAGTTAACTAACTGCCCAGGGTCCACAGCCAAGGGAAAGCACAGCAGGGTGGAAACCCTAAGTCACCAGCTATGAGCTGGGTGCTCCTCCACCACTCCACGGCTCTTGGCCACCTGCGGCTCATCTTTTAGAGGGAAAAGCCGTGAGCTGGGTGCTCCTCCACCACGCCATGTCCCTTGGCCACCTGGGGCTCTTCTTTTAGAGGGAAAAACAGAGGCACAGAGAGGATAAACAAACTGAGGGGCCATATAACAAAGTGGTGAAGGACTCTGGACCAGACTGGGTTCAAATCCTGGTTCTGCCACTCAGTAGCCAGTGGCCCCAGGTGAGTTATTTAACCTCTCTTTGCCTCGGTTTCCTCATCTGTAACATGGAGACAATGGCTCCTAACTCAGGTGTTGCCAGGACATTGCTGGCACAGTGCCAGGCGCGTGGCGAGTATTCAGTGGTTGTCAGCTGCCACCGCTGCCTTGACAGGTAGACAGCATGGTAGTCAGAAGCTGGGCATCCCTTGCTCTGCCCCTGACTCTTCTGCCTGCACAAGATGCAGTCCTCTCCTCTCGGAGCCCTTCTTAGAGGAAGCTTGCGGGGTGGTTTGTGTTTCTCTCACCGAGTCTGAAGCCGACCTCAACCCCAGCCTGAGCCAAATGTTACCGGAAAGGCATGGCCTGTGGTTTGCTGACGCCCCTGCCTCACCAGCCCTGGAAGCCTGCTGTTCCCTTGGGGCCCCAAAGGTAGAGGGCCTGGCTGGGCCAGCTCATGAGGTTGGAGGCTCTAGAAACCAGGAGGAAGGGACGAGGGTGACAACCGGATTGGGTCCTCAGTGAGGGGCTGGAGAGGTGAGTGGTTAGAGCAGGTCAGGCTGTGCAGGGGGCCCAGGCCGTCCAGAGTGCTGGGCCATTTGTCCATCTTTCTGGCTACCTGTTCTTCCCTCTGTCTGGGAATTCCTCACATGTGAGTTCCTTCCTTCTAAGGCAGCAGTCACTTACTGGTTTTCCTGCTCCTCTGCAGCCAGAGCACGGTCATGTGACCCCTGCTCTGCCTAGCAGATATGCTCACGTGGGACCTCAGCCTGCAGTTAGGCATCTGAAGAAGCAGATGCTGTGAGACCCCTGTCCAGCAGGAGTACCAGCAGCAGGGCCCCCTCTCCTAGGGGCAGCTGTGGGTGGGGTTCAGGGGTGGTACCCAGTGCCCAGTGTCCATGGTAGAAAGTGTGCTGGCTGAGAGGACCGTGGTGACCCCATGGCCAGTCCTGCAGGGTGGCTTTAGGATTGAGTCCTGGTGGTGTGGCCTTCATGTTTGGGTCTCTAGTCCTCACAGAGACTGGCCAAGGGCTCAACTGAAAAACCCTTTAATAAATACATTTTTCCTTAAACAGAGTGGATTTCTATTGTTTCTTCTGTCCTGTGTGCCTCCCCTACTCCCCATCTAATGGATTATTCTTAGGGGAATTCAAACGGGCTTCTGAAGGACAGCTCCATGCTGTGCTTTTTGTGCCTGGCATTTATACAGATGAAATCAAGTTGAAATCAACATGGAGAGCTGCCTTGGTCTGGAGGTGTGTGTGTGCGCGCATGTGCATGGGTGTAGCCACAAAATGAGGATGTGCAGCTTGAGAATGGAGTGTGAGAGAGGTGGGCACAGTCTCATTGCCTGACCGTGAGGTAGGTGGGTTTGGGGCTGAGTGTGTGAAGCCACGTTCTTCCTGTCCCAACTGCTGCCTCCCCATTTCTGCATCCTGGTGCAGGGCCTCGGGCTTGTAACTCCCACCATCTATTGGGACCTGAGTAGCACCAACTGTGAGAGGGCAGACAGACAGACCACCCGCAGGCTACCTCCAGGCCTCCCCTGGATGACCCACTCCTTTATGCCCGGGCCTGTATCAAGCACTGGGTAGGGTTGGGGGAAGGCTGGGAAAAAAGGCCAGTAGGGACTCATTGCATTATAGGATCCCAGGGAGGGAGGGTACCTCTGTGACCATGAATTGTGTTTTCACCACAGTGCTTTGCTTTCCAGTAAAATCTATTCAACCCAACCAAAGCCAAGCTGCTCTGGGGGGCATCTCCCAGGCCCTTCCCAGGACCAGACAATGATCTTTGTTTCACAGAAAGGAAACTGCAACCTGGAGGTGGGTAGTGACTTGCTCAGGGTCTCCCAGTGAGTTACCCACACAGCTCCCTCTAGTCTCCAGGGTAGAGAGTGTATGTGCATATGTGTGTAAGCGTGCAGACACACACAGGCACATATGTGCACACTCAGACAATGGACTGTGTCTTCACTCTCTGTCTTCCACAAGGCCTGCTGTCCCCTTTGCTGGCCTAGGCACTGACCACACTCATTCTGCTACTGCAGTCCAGAGACTCCTATTCTCAGGTCCTGGGGGCTTTCACAGCCAGGCCACAACATCAGCAACGGAAAACATTCCAGAAGTCCAGAGTGGCAGTCCTAAGGTTGGAGTTTCATGGGTTGGAAGGTTTGGTTCTAGCACAGGAGAGGAAAGCAGACACTGTGAGGGAAGGAGACTAGGAAGGACCCAAGCAAAGGGAGGGAGGAGAGAGGGGAAACGAGGAAGAGAGAGAGAAGAGACAGAGAGAGACGTCAGGCAGGCGGAGCGTGCAAAGGAGCAGTGGGGCAGGAGGCAGGGAAAGAGGGTGATGAGATGGCAAGGATGAGGCAGGGTGCACCACAGCGTAGTCCTGGGGCCACACCCTTCCCCAAATGTAGCCTGGTGTTCGCAGCCTGGGCCTGGCCAGAGCCTTTCCAACTGAAAGGTGAGAAAGGGAAAGGGGATCCAATGAAGGCACCCCTGCACTGGGTGTCTGGGCTCTGTCCTTGAATGTCTCTGGTGCTGATGGTGATCCACACCTCCAACAGCCTGCACAGGGAGGGAGCCTCCCAGCCCCTCCAGAGCTTTGTAAACACTGCCCCAGGCACTTGTGCGTGTGTGTGTGTGTGTGTTGTCTGTGAGGTTGTGTGCACTCAAATTTGAGGGTGAGTGTGTGTGCTTGTATGAGTGTGTGTCCAGTGGTGATGGTGTGATCATGTGTATTTGTATGTTTGAGTGTGGATACGTATGAGTGTGTGTGGCTGCCCTGAGTCCACATCATCTCACTGAAGCTTGTTTTGCTGTAAAGGCAGTTGGGCTGCTGGGTTGGAGCTGGGCCTAGGGACAGTGTGGCTGGAGGGACAGGGAGAGGCACAGTCCTCTTCTTCTCCCAAACCGTGGAGAGAATGAGTGTGGAGCTTTCCCCAAATGAGACACCAGGAAGGAGACACCTCTACAGAGACAAGGGTGCTGAGGGAAGGGAGGGCAAGGACAGGGGCTTCAATCCCAAACTTGCCATGATCCCCTAACCATCTCCTCATGGTGAACAAGTCTTCATCCAAACATGTGGCACCCCAACCCATTCTTCTCAACCCCTCTTATGTCCTCCCCATGCCGGTACCTGATGCCACCTCCCCAGTCCCCTGGATTAGGAGGGGGGCAGCTGCTTTGGGGCCTTTCCCTGGCATCCAGGCCCCATTCCCATTCCTCTGTGGTCTGTGTGGATCAATACAGGAGCATATGTGACTATTTAAATTTCAACTTAGGATTCAATAAAATTAAAAATCCAGTTCCTCAATAGCACTAGCCACATTTTGAGTCCTCAATAGCCACACATGGCTGGTGGCTACCGGCCTGGGCAGTGCGGATCTGGAACATTCCCATCGTGGCAGGAAGTCCTATGGGGCATACTTGGGCTTGCATACCTCTGGACCTTGGCTCATGCTGGTATAACCACCAGGACTCCTGCCTCCCTTTGCCCACCTATAGAAGCCCTTCTCCAGGCTCAGCTCAGACACCAACTTCCCTGGGAAAGCCCCCAGGTGCCACCAGGCAGCAATGCTCCGCATCTGCCTTCCTGCTCTGCTCTGGGCCTCCTTCTCACCTCTAGGCCATCAGGTCCTCCAAGACACGGGCTGGGTCTTATTGATATATTTTTCTTTGTACACACCCCTTTCATCTTTCTAGCCATCCCGTCTCTCTCCTTGCCCACGTACTTTTGTTTTCTCTCCCCATTCCCTTGGTTTTTCTCTTGCAACCTCTTGGTCTGTCTTGAAGGCTCCTGCATTTCCTCTCACTGTTTCTTTCTTCCCCTCTGTCTCCTCTCCCTCTCCCCTTGCTTTGCTGGAGAGATGTTAATTGCACCTGCAATTACCTAATTGCCATGGCAATTAGCCAGTTGCACTCTATTTTGAAGGTGCAAATGAAAAATTGCAGGCATAAGGGGTAATTTTGGGGCACAAAACTGTGCCCAGAGAACTTTGGCCTTGGCCCCGGGGGCTCAGGGGAGACTGGAGAGCTGGAGAGAGCCAGGTCTGGGGTGTGAAGCTCTTCTCCCAGGTGGGGTATTGCTCCCCTGTAAGCAATTCACATCATCTCTAATGCAGAGCAAGACCAACCTGCCAGCTCTAATTACAGTGATTTTCATATTATCACTAGTGCTGATGAGAACTCATTATCGATACTCAGCAAGGTCATTCAAGGTGCCTAGAGAGGGTGGGAGCCCGACCTCCAAACTTTCCAGGCTGGTGCAGAGAGCTGGGTCACAAGCCCACCCTGGGAGGCCACTTCTGGGGTGCAGGACCGAGCCCCAGAGCAACAATCAGGCTGCCTGGCACTTGCTGGCTGTGAGCACCTGGTGAGCAGCGGTGCAAAGAGGCCTGAAGAGTAAATGCGCTGAATTTCATGGGTGAAGTCCAAGGCTTAGCCTGTTTCAATCCCCTTCCTCTAGGAGTCAGCACTGCCGGGTGAGAAAGGAAGCAGGAAGTCCACTTCTGTCAGGAGACATGTGACTCCAAGAGTAGCCCCTCCATGTGACCAGCGCCTGGCCAGCTGCCTGCTTTGGGAGCAGGTGGTTGTGAGTCTGGACAGTGGGTGTTTAGGGCCTTGGGCTTGGCAGGGGCTTGTGAGCAGTGACGAGGGATGACCCCTCGTCATCCCTCGTCATCCATCTGGACAAGGGTGTGCCCTTGTCCAGAAGCCTGCACTGGGGTCAGAACCTGGGATCTAGCTTGGATAGGGGAGGGGGCTCTGGGATACAGGAGAGGCCATCTGGGAGTAGGAGATGGGGGCTCCTAGGGGACTGGCATCAATGTTGCATTGGTAAGGCCAGGACACCATTTCTGTATGGACTGTGCGTGTTTAGGGCAACCCTGGGGATGCTGATGGGGAGCTGGGGGAGGTGGTGGCTGGCATTGCTTATGGTCCTTGTCTCCTTAGGAAGCCTGAGACAAGGAAGTCCCCAAATGATAACTGAATCCTACCATATGCCCAGCATTGGGCTAGGTGCTTCTGGCAATGCAGAGGTGACCAATCAGTGGACATTATCCTCACTGGCTAGACACTGGTTCCCTACTAGACAGGGAGTGTACAGGGGTGTGTACAAGCAAACAAAGAAGGTCTGTGACAAGTGCAGGGACAATCTAGGTCAGCATTCATCTACACACTGGGGAGTTAACAATTGCTATTGAATGAAGAAATGAACCAATTAATTAATTAATGGATGAACAAGATGCTGCCTCTCACGTGAGGAGGCTGGACTTGAGGTCCTGGACATCCCTCACCGACTCAAAGTCCATGCTGCTCCGCTCCTCTTCTCCCTGCCTTTTCTGGGAACGTCTTCCAGCCTCGTCTCTCCTCCCAGTCCTCCAGGGAACCCCTGCCTATGGGATGCAGCTTTCAGCCTGTGTTGCTCTGTCCCAGAGAATTTTGGAGCTTTACATCTTGGGCCCTTGCTTTCCTGCTGAGAGGAAAGGATGTACTTTTTTTTTTTTTGTCCTAGTACGTTGTCAAATTGGCTTTTAAAATCCCAAAGCTCCAAGGCTTTAAGCTGTGAAGCTGGGGTACAAGTGACCCCTCAATCCTCCTCCGCCAGGCGTGCGAGTGGCTTGCCAGGGAGCTCAGAGCTGGAGTGAGGGAGACTGACCGCAGGGCTGGGGGCAGCCAGCAGCCCCACCTTCCAGCCTACTCCACTCCTGCTACCCGCTTCCAGCACTGGTCTCCACACAGACACCCAACTAAATACAATATTGTCCGAGGCCTCAAGTACGAGTTAATTAATTCACCAGAGGGAAGGCAGGCTATAAATAACTGATGGGAGCAGAGGGGGCAGCTGGGGCAGGTTTATTCACCAGTGGTTTCGCAGTCTCTGCTCTGGCAATACAGGTTAATGAGCACAGGCCTCCTTGCCGACATAATAGTGACTAAAAATAAAAAGAGGAACGAGTCACCCTCCCTGGTGAATCAGGCGCCTCCAATTGTAATTTCCATGCTGATACTGTAATTTTCCTGTTCCTCTTGCTACCCCAGGGGCTGATGAGAACGGAACCCCCTCCCCACAAAGGAGACAGATCCCTTTCTGGTTTATTTCCCTTCCTTTCAGGAAAGAGAGAGATGGTGGGTAGGTGGGAGGGAGGGCGACTGAAACCTAAGCCCAGACCCCAGGACATGTCAAAGATGCAGACCCAACTCTGTCTCCTGTGTCTAAATGCATGTCATTGCCCTGGTCTGTTCCCTCCCTCTAGATTTGTCAGATGAGGAAACTGAGGCACAGGGAGGAAAAGTTACTTGGCAAGAGTCTCCCAGGAGTGTCCCAGGAGTGCAGGAGCCAGGCCCAGCACTCCCCAGCCAGTGCTGCCATCTCTGCTCTGCTCACTCCTCCTATCCCGGCCTCAAACCTGCTCTCCTGGGTCCTCCCTAAAGCCGGCTCCTGCTTCACCCTCCACCCTGGCCTCTCCAAGGGACCTATAGATTGGAAATCCTCCTATTCCCAGCCCTCCTCTGGCCACTTGAGCTGCATATGCAGGTTGCCAGAAGGCTCTTATTGCATGCCTCTGACATGGAGGTCCCCCGGACCCACCTGGCTGAGGATGGGTGTGTAGAGCTTCCCAGGCACACACTCCTACCTTTGGAGGAGTCAGCCAGCCTATACAATGCCTTTGTGTGAATTAGAAAAGGCTCCTCCTCTGGGCAGACACAGCCCATACCAGGGCTTGACCAGTGGGCCTAGGGTGGGTTTCAGGTCCCACTTGACCCAGCCCCCACCAGGTGCCTTTGAGCAGTGTACACACTGCACAACCTTCTCCAACAGGCCTGCCTGCCTCTGTCTTCCTGGAGGTCAGCCAAGCCCCCAAAAGTGCTCCAAGAGAGTAGAACTTTCATGAAAACTAAATGAGTGTCCCCACTTTTGTCCTCATCCCCGACCTCAGCCCCCTCTCCCCAGTGTATATTATGAAAGGAAGAAGACAGACAGGAACTGGGTTGCCCATGGAGACCACAGCAGCCCTTTCCTGGAAGGAGCAGGGGACTTGGGAACCCAGCACCTAGGGGGCTAAGAAGTTCACCATGGAAGGTGGATACAGAAACAACTAAAGCCAGAGGGTAGCGCCAAGCCAGACTCCAGTTGGCTGACCCCGAGGCCCAGCCCTGCTCCTTGCACATGGAGATGGTTTTGTCTCACTAGGGCTCATGCTTTGGTGACTGCCACCTGTTGGAGGAGAGAGGCCTCATTCTGGAGAATGGAGAAGGAAGATGGGCCAGAGGAGGGGTGCTCCAACTCCTGGGGGATGCGGTGACACCCTCTGGCAATTCCCTGGGTGCTCCATGACCGGCCACTGAGGACGATGCCCATCAGGCCACTGGTTCCACCACATCATCATTCTGTGACAATTTGCAGCGCAGATGTCAAGCCCAGATGAAAGGCCAGTCTGTCTTCTATCATCCTCCTCACTTCTCACTCGCTGAAGACTCCCTGCAGAGGAAATCGGCTCCACCTTGGACCCACGGGGCCCACGGACCTATGGAGAAATTATTTTCTGTGCCTTTTCTCCACAGCAAAAGCTCCTTCCTCCAGCCTGTCCAAGCCTATGCGCAGTGAACCCAGTCACTCTCCTTGCTGCGCACACCGTCAGCTTCCTGACTACCCCAACGGCTCTCCGCCCCCAGTGCCCCCTGCTCCCTGGCAAGACTAACACCACAGCTCTGGCCTCTTCCTCCCAGGCAGTGGCCTTCTCAGGGCTTCCTTGCTTCCCCTGTCCATCTCTGCCAGTGTCACCAGCAACGTGAGGCCGAGGGGCACCAGGTGAAGGCCCTTACATCTTCCTGTCCTCTCCAGGATGTGAGTTGGGGGCAGGAGAGGCAGAGGAGAGTGAGGGGTGAACTGAGAAAGGGAGAAGGAGACAGTGGTATAGCTGGAAGCCCACCGTGACCTCCCACACAGGCCCAGCTGCCCAGACTCAGCACCTTCCACAGCAGGACTCCAGAGCCCCTCGGGTCCTGCCACCCAACCTGCAAACTGACGGCTGCGCCCACGCCCACCTTCCGCCCTCCTCCCTCTCTCCACCACAGCGGTTTCCCTGACCCTCAGAGGCCGCTCCTTCCGTCAGCCCCTATCTGCTGCATCCCTGACTTCCCTCCCTCTTTCCTGGCTCCTGGCCAACAGTGTTGCCACAAGTTCAGCCTCTTCTGGAAAGCATCCCTTTCTTGGCCTCCTGACCCCTTCCCGCTGTGGTCCCACCCCCGCTTTTCTTTCACAGCCAAACCTCTCACCTGGGGGTGTCTACACAAGTGTTTCCCACTTCCTCACCTCCCACCTCCCTCAGTCTGGCTGTGGCCCCCTCCAAGCCGCTGAGGCTGGCCTCTGACCTCCTTGTTGCCAAATCTAGCAGATGCCCTTCCTCCCTGATCGCACGTGGGCTGTGGACCAGGCCTGGCACTGCTGACACTTCCTCCTTCTTGACATACTTTCTGGCCTCAGCCGCTGGACACCCAGGCATCCCAGCTCTCCTCCCTGACTGCAGGCAGCTCAGCTTCCTCCTAGGCGTGGGTGTTGCTTAGAGGGCTGTTCTGGGCTCCCTCCTCTCTCACTCCACACCCTCCCTTTTGTTTTCACATCTTCACGTGCCTTCTCTAAGTTAATGACCCTCACATCATCAGCAGAAGCCTGGACCTATTCCTTTGTGGTGGGACAAAGGCAGGCACAGCCAGGGCCCTTCGGCTCACTCTTCCCAAATGGCTTCTGGGTCAGCCCGGAGCCCAACTGGAGTGAAAGGTCCCTGAGGTCAAAAGTCATATTCTTTTTCCTTCTGTATCCTCAAAGGGCCAAGTAAAGTGCTAGGCAAAGCCTCAGGCCCCTGCTCTGTTGAAAAAACAGGTGCAATCCAAATAAAAACCAACTGCAATATCAGAGACTTACCAGAGGCTAGGGTAAGGGGTCCCCTTGGGGGACAAGCCATGGTTCCCCAGGCACCTCACTCTGATCTGCTTCTGCCACAGCTATAATTCTGAAGCATACCCACATGCCACTCCCTGTATATACCCCTCCATGGCTCCCCACTGCCTGTCCCCTCTGCCTGGGCTCTCCTGACAACCTGGCCCACTCTCCAGCCTCATCTCCCACGGCTCCTCTTTGAGCATCCTCTTTGTGCCCCAGAATGTGTGCTGTTTCTTAAACACACCCAGTACTTTTTGGCTCCCTCTTTTATCTCCTGACAAGCTTCTAACTGTCCTTCGAGGCTTTCTCTAAAATGTCTCTTCCAGATAGCCTTCCTTGATTCCTCCAGCATGCAGTGGTCTCTCTCTCCAGCACACCCTAAGAAGTCCATGCGTAACTAAGAGCTGGTGATGTTTGCCACCTTGAATCATAATGATCTGTCTCCCTGCTCTCCCCCATGGAGAGCTCTTTGAAAACAGGCCCAAGTCTTTTTCATGCCCCCATCTCCAGGGCATGCGCTGTCGCTCAGTACCTGTCTTGGTTTGTCTTGGGTGAGTGGATGACGAGAATGAATGAAGGGCCAGAGAGCAGAGTGGTTTGGAGAGCAGGCCCTAGAGTCTGACAGACATGGGTCCAAACAGAAGCTCTGCCACGAACCGTGTACATGACCCGGGGTGAGTCATTTGCCCACGATGGGCTTCAGTATCCTTGTCAATGCTCTGGAAGTACGAGCAGTCGCTCCTCCATCAAGCTGCTGCAAAAGCTCAGTAGAAGCATGCACGTAAGACAGCTTTGCACAGAGTGGGCACCTGGCAAGCATTCCGCAAACACAGGCTCTTGGGTTGTCATTAATCATTGTAGCTATTCCCATTAAGAGGACAGGCAAGTGGAGGGTCCAAGGACATCTGGGGAGCTCATCCACGGGAGATGCATGTGTCTTTATCTCAGCTCACCTGTTTCACTTCCCAAGCTCATCCGGGCATGTGCACCTGGGGTGACCCCAGCTCAGTTCATCAAAACCTGAACAAGTGCCCTCTGGGGCCAAGAGCACCACTTTCCTTGCCCTGAGACCACAACTCTCTTTCCTTGGCATTTCTCTCTCTGCCCCAAGTCTGTATGAAGCAGAGATGGCTTTACAGTGCCTTGTAAGTCCTACGAAGGGAACAGCAGGGGCCTCTCAGAGCTACCGCCTCCTCGATCAATACCTCTTCTTCCACCCTCGAGGGCCCAATAGGACTCATTCAGCAAAACCTGGAGGGCCGATATCACCTGGACAGTGTCACTCATGGGCCTGCTGTTTATTTTCCTCCCACTTTCTCTTGGTGCCTCCAGATCTCACCGTAACCTGCACCCCCAACCCCAGGTGGCAGCCAGTGTGACTGTCGGCCTCCCTGCAGCCGTGACCCCGGCAGGCATGAGGAGGAGGGCGAGCTGGGGCTCTGCCACCCTTCAGCTGGCTAATGTGGAAGTCTTAATGAATATGAATCGCCTCCTCCTCCACGGAGCCGGCCCCATCAGATTCCTTCACACCTCGCCGAGCCCAGAAAGGTTACTCAGAATTAAATGTAAATCACATATTTACTGGTATGAATCAGATCACAGTGTCACTTTCTCACAACAGAGAATTTAATCACACTGCAGCCCCGAGGGCTTCTGCTCTCCTGAGGCCGTCCCCGCCACGTCGCCCTTGTGGGCTGCACCTGGGAGAGAGGCTCACAGCCTTCCCATGTGAGGTTGTTCGTAGGGGTGTTCCCAGAGGCTGGGAAAGCACAGTGGCCACAGCAGGAGACCTGACGCTGGTGTTCCCAGTCCTTTGGTATCCAAGTCACGGTTGCCTTCTAATATCATGTCAGTCTGAAGCTGTCACGATGGGCTAGGCAGCGCTTCACATGCTATGGACACTTAATAACTGTTGAGTACAGGAACATCCCTCCTAAAAGGCTGCTGGCAGTCACCTCTCCTTCCCAGGCTCACTTGTGTTTCAGGAACTAAGGGGGAAAGAAGAGAGATGAGTGAAAGGTTTCACCCGTGTTGCTGTGTTCAGAGGCGGTGGAGTGGAAGGAGCACTGGCTTTGGAGCCAAGAGGCCCAGCTCAGAGCCTGGCTTTGCTACCAGCTCTGCCAAAGGATGCTGGGCAACTCACGGTAATGGCAGCTTCTTTGTCTATACAGCAGAGACATGATGCAGGTCCCGCAGCTCCACTGACGTGTTACATGTGGAAGCATTTGCCTGCAGTAAAGTGCTTTGCAAATGTCAGGAGCGATGACCATGAGCCCAGTACAAAGGTCACTGGACAAGAAATAAAGGGGGCCAGGTCTCAGCCCCTGATTCTCCTGCCTAATGGCTAGATAGTCCTTAGGGTGAAGTATCACACAGCCATTTGAAAACAGGCTCATGTCTTCCCTGTGCCCCCATCTCCAGTGCGTGCACTGTCTGCTCAGTAACTGTCTTGATTTGTCTTGGATGAGTGGGGGATGAGAATGAATGAATGACAGGCTGGAGAGCAGAGTGGTTAGGGGAGACAGGCATGGGCCCAAACTGAGGTTCTGCCACTAACTGCGTGCATGACCTGAAGTGAGTCAGCTCTTCTGTGCTTTAGGTTCACATTAGCAAACAGAAGTAATGAGGCCTTTTTTTGATGGAGAAAAGCTCAAATGAATGCCACAGAGACAGATCTCTGTGCAGACTATAAGGTGCGGCACACAGCTAGGGAGCTGTGCATGGCTCACTTCCTCAGCCATGGCGGGATGCCAAGGACCTCTGGTTTCCTCAGGATGTCATGGCCCCTTCCCTTCCCAAGCCCATTGCTTTGGAGGCTAGTCTGCAGGCTAACGGCTGTGCATTTGGAGAGCTCTTTACAGTTTGCAAAGCACTGTGCAAGGCAGGAGCATGTGTTGGACTTAGGAGGATACACCATGGTGTTGGAGCTTCTTGGTGGCTTCCAGCTCTTCAGGTAGAAGCTTGCTGGAGATGTTGGCGCCTACTGGTAATCCACAGACTGAATGTGCTCCACCAGCAAACACTGTCCCAGAGTGCCCTCCCCAGAGCTAAATGGCCTGGTTGGGCTTTCTTGACTGGAGAATTTCCTAACTGGGTAACTATTTTCCGGAAAACTGAGCCCACATTGTCTGCACAGGAAGCCAGTCTACATTGTGTGTGTGTGTGTGTGTGTGTGTGTGTGTGTATGTGTGTGTGTTTAACCCAAAAAACAGATGTAATTTCTTCATGTATCAGGAAGCCTCCCTTTTCACAAATGTTAAGGAACACAGCTCCCTTGGGCATAAAGTCAAGGAGGTTTCTTTTTATAGCAGTCTCAGTCGCAGCTCTGGCTTTGCTTATGAACTCAAGTTAGGGAAATTAGAATTAAAATTCCACCCTGAAGAGAACACAGATTTGTCCTCCTGGGTCCTCCTACCCTCAGTGCCTCCACCAACACATATGATGGCTCACAGAATGCCTTCTCCACCTACATGGCAGCGCTCACATCCAAGGGCGGGCCCTACTGCAAAAGAGGTATGACAATGGGCACTTACTTGGCCATGGACTCCCCTAATCTTCTTGTGTACCCATTATAGAGAGGCGGTGGCCCATGACAATGGTGAAATGGCCTGTGAAAGGCTGAGCTCAGGTGCCAGCTTGGGGACGTCCCCCTGTGGGACTGGAGGACTGTCTTTAGCATGTGGTCTATGCACCTGACCAATGGGCAGTAAATGGTGCTGGTCTTCCTACTGCTGGAATCCATGGGTCTGGGAAGCCAGAGCTGAATGTCCATTTCCTGTTGCCATCACTCCTAGTGACCCTCTAGCAGGATTTACACTTGCCACAAACCTTAGGCTCTGTGAGGTTAGGGGTCGTGGTCCCCAGACAGCCAATGTTTCCGTTGTGGGGCTAATATTTCCTGCAGGTGACACTGTAAAGGTCCCACTGGATTTGAAGCTGTGACAGCTACCTGTCACTTTAGGTTCCTCGTGGACTAGCAGTGATGAAAGGAGTTACCGTGCTGGCAGGGTAATTCACCCAGACTATTGTGAGGGCCAAGTCCTGTTGCTCTCTGCAGCAGGGATTCTCTGCGCTTCTCTTGGTGCTCTTTTGCCTGATGAAAGGGACTTGTGAGTCAGCAATTGCAGCAACAACAGCTCAATAAGAACAGGACAAGCCAAGGGCTCAGACTTCTTCAGAATGGTGGTCCGGGTCATCCTGCTCAGTAAGAAGCACAAAGCAGACAAATTGCTGGTTGAGGATGAGAAACGTGGAGACGGGGGAATGCAGGGGAGATCTGATGGGTACCCATGAGGGCCTCAGGACAGGTGCTGGGACTGTGTCTTGTTTTATTCGCTTTTTGCCTTAGGTCATCTCAGAGATCCCAAGGAAACTCCGTAGTCATTGGACTTGTACCCACTTCTTAGAGAAAGCAGGGACATTCAGTTTACACCAAATACAGAGGCCCCAGATTGTATAGGAGCTGGATGTGACGGAAGGGTAGATGCCTCTGCGGGTGGTACAGGGTGACACAGAGACACTTCTTACACCATCCTCAGAGCCTCTTGACCACCCATGTCTCTGGGATCTTAGACCTTTGCCCCTCACATTCCCCTGCAATGACCAACTTCTTGTGACTCTGAACAACTGAATGTAGGTACAACCCCAAAGCAGTGCATCTTCTGCATGTGCACACATCGCTTCTGCTGTGGAGCTTTCCTCTTGCTAGTGACACCTGAAATGCAGCAAGACCCACTCAGCAGGCACACATGTGCAACCAGGAGACCTGGGGGAGTGAACACACCAGGGGCAATCCTTTGAGTCATTAGATACTGGAGCCCATGGGTAAATTCCTCTTCTTGCCTCTTTCTGGATGAACTGTCTTAAAAAGCAGTTGCTACATAGCTTTTTTTTTTCTCTTTTTTTTTTTTCAGATGGAGTCTCGCTTTGTCACCTGGGCTGGAGTGCAATGGCGTGATCTTGGTTCACTGCAACCTCTGCCTCCTGGGTTCAAGTGTTTCTGACACCTCAGCCTCCCGAGTAGCTGGGATTACAAGCTCCGGCTACTATGCCTGGCTAATTTTTGTATTTTTAGTAGAGATGGAGCTTTGCCATGTTGGCCAGGTTGGTCTTGAACTCCTGACCTCAAGTGATCTGCTCATCTCAGCCTCCCAAAGTGCTGGGATTACAGGCATGTGCCACCGCACCTGGCCTACATAGCCTTTTGAGAGACCTTTTCGTGAGATCAAGCACTCAGTTGCTCTTAATGCCATTGGGTGGCTGAATTCTCTTGCATCCTTGCGTTGGCTTTTCCTGTCTCCAGTCTTGCCTATCATTTCCCTCACTCCTGCGGCCCTTGCATCACACTGCTTAAAAGAGCCGTAGCACACAGGCCTTTACCTCAGGCCTTGCTTTGTAGAAAACTTTGGCTAAGACAAGATGTTCAAGCCCCTTTAATCTTTGCCCCAAAGCAAGACAGTCAGTACCGTGATCCTCTGTCATTTTTGTCTTAGAAAAGTAAAGCGGAAAAAAGTTCAGTCCTTGATCCAGAACCAAATCACCAAGGCACAAAGACAGAGCTTGTGTTCAGCTCTGATTCCAAGCCTGGGGCTTGTTCTGGAGTGGGAGACTGCTACCTCCGAGCAAGGCGGCCTGTGAGGCTCAGGGCGGCACGTGAGGCTCGGTGGCATGTGAGGTTCGGAGGCATGTGAGGGGCGCTGCAAAGGATGGGGAGGGGCTTAGGGGCTTACCCAGTAAGAGGGGAAGGGGGCAAAGGTTGGTTGGGGCAATGACACGGGGCCTGGTGAGCGTCATTGTGGCCAGCACAGGTTTCCTGGACAAGTAGTGGTAAGGTCAAGTCCCCAACGTGGACTTTGAGTGCGTCTGAACAAGAGCATGGTGACATTTAGAGGAAGTGAGTGATCCAAGCTTAAGGCTAAGAGGATGTCTCTAGAGCAGCCTCCTTTATTTCTTATCTCTTGGAGTCACAGAAGTCCCAGAGTGTGACACAGAGGAGACCTAGGCCCATGCCTGCCAGAATTTCCCATTCTGTGCTCCCGGGAACTCTTGTGCTCCAAAGGACTTCACAAATTGCCGCGAAAAAAAAGCCTCCTCTTAGAGGGTCCCAAGGTACTGCATTATAGGAAAAGCCCGAAGCACACATGTCAGACAATAAATAAATAACAGTAACAAAACCCTGGTTAACTTGAATCCAGCAAACTTATTAGACTCTGTACACTTTCAAAAAATTGCAACCTCCAATCCGCCTCCTGGGTTCAAGTGGTTGTCCTGCCTCAGCCTCCCGACTAGCTGAGATTACAGCCATGCGCCTCCATGCACAGCTAATTTTTGTATTTTTAATAGAGAGGGGGTTTTGCCATGTTGGCCAGGCTGGTCTTGAACTCCTGACCTCAAGTGATCTGCCCTCATCTGCCTCCTAAAGTGCTGAGATTACAGGTAGGAGCCACCCCACCCAACTAAAAGCATTCTTTTCTGAATAACAAGTATTTTAATCTTTTTGCATACTGTATTCTACAGAGGGGTTTTAGAAGTGTGTTTGGAAAAACACGAAGCTATCACGGTCTCCTCATTTGACTGTGGAGAAAAACCACAGACCAGAGAGGTGACTCAACTTATCCAGAGACACACAGCAGGAGCTTACACACATCCTGATTCCCCAACCGGGGCTCTTTCTTCGACCTGGGAGAAATTTCCACTGCATGATTGTTGCCAAGCTATTAATGAAAATGAGACCTAAATTAGCTTCAGAAAATGAGGTTTTAGCATTGGAAAGTTTTTGACTATTGAAATTGGGAATGCAAATGAGTCTATGTGCTAGAAATCTGTTAGCAAGTAAGAAAGAAGCTCCACAAATTCCAGCCTTTGGAACCTGTGGGGCCTTTTGGAGCCTCAGTTTACCCTTTTGTGAGGTGAGGTGGGAGGGAATAGGCCAGCCAATTGCTAAGTAAGGTTCATCTCAGGTGTAATGAGATTCTGCGATTTCAAAGACAAGTGTTGAATAGCAGAGAGGTCTGGGGACCAGGGGTAGGGGAGCCCCACAAGGAGGGGGAGACCAGTTGGCCCAGCCTCTGGCCTCTGGCAGACTTCTCAGCTGCCCACTGAGGAAGGCCCTTTCCCCAGATGCAAAGAGTGCATCTCACATTAGTTTGCAAGGCAGCACTGATTAGTAATTAAATGGTTTAAAAAAAAAATAAAGCCATTAAAGCTAATGCCATCAAAATCAGAACCTCAGACGCTGGCTCATAATGATGAGTGTGCCTCACGACTCGCAGGAGAGGACATTTACATTTTAACATGTACATTGCACAGGCATTAATATTTCCCCCACCCACCCCTCCTCCCATCATTACAGGACCTGCTGATGAATCCATTTGTTTTCCAGCTTTACTCTGATCCTAGAAAAAGCAGACCATCCTGCAAGAAGTCAACGGGGAGGGGTGAAAAGAGGCTCTGCATGAAGTCGGCTTTAGCCCTGCCACGCCTAGCTGTATAACTTTGAACAAGTGACCTCTTGGCAAACCTCATTTTGCTCATCTTTGAAATGGGGATAAGAATGCCTGCCCATCTTGTGGTGCCGTGCCAAGGATTGAATGGGTCAGTGCATTCGTAAATGCAACTCATAGTCAATTCTTGATAATGACTAGCCATTATTAGACCTGGTACTTGGCATACAGTAGGCACTTATCCAATGTGTCCTTAATTGAGCACCTACAGTGGGCAGTCCTACTGTGGGACACTGCTGGGGACCAGGGAGGGGAATGTGGGGCCTTCGAGAAGATTCATTCTTTCTGGAAGATGAGATGAATGAACGTAGAATCACTAGGCCCATCTCAGCCACAGGCTCAGAGGCTGGCCTGCAGTGAGAGGTAGTCACAGTTACAATGCTGTGGACTGGGGAAGAAAGGTTTGCAGTCCTGGAGGGATGGGTGACATTCATAGCACCTGGTACAAGCCTGGCTTCATCCCGGGTGCTTTACACACTATCACATTTAATCCTCACAACCATCCCCATTTAACAGACAAAAAGCACTGAGGCTAGGAGAAGCCAATCAGCTTGTTCAGTACCACAGAGCTGGTAAGTGAAGGAGCCCTTGGTCAGTTGGGGTCTGTGAGGCCATCAGCCCATTGTCTTTTCATGGTATCAGGCTTCCTGCCAGGCAGGAGGAGCAATAAGTATCTGTACTGTCCCTTGGCTGTCAGGGTTGCAGAGACGGAAAGGGCAGGTTTCAGAGGCTCCGAATGACAGGCTGCGATGCAGACTTGGCCCAGGAGGTCTGAGAGGGAAAAGTTGGCCTCCATGGCTCACCAGACCTCACAGTCTTGCCTCTGAGACATAGTGACTCCCTTTATCTGAGGACTGGTCCTCCACTGGAGGCAAACCTCCTCGTCAGTCCCCCTGGCAAGTTTCTGTTGGCTGTGGAACCTGGAGTCTCCAGGCTCTCCCTAGACTTTTGCAGGCAGCCACTTGGAGAAGAGAGCCAGCCTGGTGAATCTGGAAGGCCTCTGTTCTAGACTCCTACAACATAGTCCATTGCTGTGTGACTTTGGGTCAGTCACTTCTCCTCTCTGGGCCACCACTTCCTATTCTGTAAAATGAGAAGGTGGGATGAGACAAGCTCAGCAGCCCCTCCAGGCCTAACTCTCCTATTCAACATGAGTCTTTGCATCTTCTGGATTTTTTTTGTAAATCAAGCATCTGCGCTTGGTGCATTGGCTCACTGAGACTTTCAACTTTCATTATTTCCCCCTAAGACTTAGCTGTCCAAGGGCTAAGGAACAAAAGTTTCAGCACATTTTAAGAAATATATAAAATATCAGGGCTAGACAGGCCATTTTCAGACAGTCCCTGGGGCCTAGTCAGCTATTAAAGATGGAAATTATATATTCATAACGCAGGATATTGCTGCTTGCTTATTTATAACTTGCTCCATTTCAAGAATATTTATTCTAGACGAGGAGGCTTGATAATTTTTTCATCCAATCTACTCCTCATAGCTTAGGGCAAAAGAAGGAAACAGCTCAATTGAAGGAGCAGTTTTCTATTACAAGCAGGTAAGGAAGGAACATGCAGCTCCCCTTTCACAGGCCAGGAACTCAGTCAGGTTGGGGCTCTCAGCCCTGCTGCCCCTCAGTCTGCACCAGCCCCTGGGGTGCCCCACCCAGAACCTCACCACCCAGGGGCACAGTCCTCTCAGACGAGGCAAAACTGCACATGGGAATGGGTAAAACACATAGACTCCATGCCCCTCCTTTGACCCAGGAAGAAGCTGAGGTCCAGAAAAACCTATGTGCTTGCTCAAGATCACAGGGACCAGGATACACATACAAAGAGCTGGAGCGTGAGCCCGCTCACCCTGGTCTCAGGCTAGCAGTCTCAAGGAGGGAAAGGGAGCTACCAAACCTGCTATGATGCAGTCTCTTGACTAGGTGATACATCAAGCAAGTCAATAAGATTTTACTGAGCACTCCTGTGCTAGACAGTGTGCTGGGGATTAAGGAAGAGGGGATGGGTGCTTCAAGGAAGGTTCCCTCTGAGGAGGCGAGAGCAAAGCACACTGCATCACCAATTTGGACAACCCTCTCCCCAGTAGGTTCATCAGGATTATTCCCATTGGACTGAGGACAATGAGGAATTGAGCCGAGGTCACAACACTGGTGAGGGAAGGATGGATTCTGGATTTGAACCCACCCTGGTCAGATTCAGGAGCCATGCTCTTTCGGTAACCCCTGAACCCTCTCCTAGTAGAACCCCATACAACTAAGGCTCCCCCACTTCCCCTGGACACTCAGGCTGTGAGCACTGCCATCCCCTGCAGGCACCTGGAGCAGGGGCCCTGATGCAAAGAGAAAACACAATTCACAGAGCTACTTTGTGATTGTTGGAAAAAGGCTATGGGCCAAGATGCCGCTAAGTTCAACCTAAATGTGACCTCTAACTCCCATACACCACACACATGCATACAGGCACACATGCACACACACATGCATGCGGGCACACGTGCACACACACCACACACACACATGCATGCGGGCACACATGCACACACACCACACACACACATGCATGTGGGCACACGTGCACACACACCACACACATGCATGCGGGCACACGTGCACACACACATGCCAGGTCTGCCTGTCATGCTGCACTATCTGAGCATCTTCAGTTACACATCCCCTTGCCCACTCAGTGAGGCCATAAAATCTATTCAGGGTAAGCATCACCAAAACTGAAAAAGTATGTGTTTTGTGTCGTTTATTCATTCTGCAAATATTTATTGAGCACCTATTACATGGCAGGCCCCAGGTAGACACGTGGGTTATGGGGTTGAATGGGGAGCGAAACTGACCCAGCTGCTGTCCTCCTGGAGAGTGTGGTTTGGTAGGGGATCCAGATTCGCACCTAGAGCTCTGGGATCTGTGAGAGGCGGTGACCAGTGAACGGGGCCTTTGAAGGGGTCAGGAGAGCTCTAAGCAGTGAGCAGGAGTTTAGCTCTGTCAAGTGGGGAGCCGAGCAGAGAGAGCTACACCTGCAGAGGCCCTACAGCCAGGGAGAGGGCTCAAGGGGAGGCCCAGGCCAGACCAGACCAGACCTACAGGTCCTCCTACGCCACATTAGGGATTAAGGTCTTTGTCATCAAGGCAATGAGAAGTGATTGAATGAAGAAAGGAACAAAATTAGATAAGTTTTTAAAGTATGGCTGAGGGTTGAGGAGGAGGATGCCAGGGTTCCTACCATGGATGATGTTTATCCTAAAGCAGCCTTTGACATGTGTGAGACTGAGGGATCCCCTCATTTCTATGTAGCCAGGCTACAAAGCCTCCTGGAGCTGGTTAAAGAAGGGCTGAGGACCACCTGCCTTGGAACCAGGAATCTGGGAGCTGATTTTAAACGTACACTTCCAGGTCCAGGACACGTCTTCAGAATCAGAAGATCTGGGGACGTCCCCAGATCTGTATTTTAGGAGCTCAGCAGGAAACTTGGAAGTAGATTGAAAGTTGAAGACCTTTCATTTGGTCTCTATGAGATTTAGTCTGTCAAGAGAACCTGAGATTCTCTGGCTTCTAGGGAGGAGGTTCTCAACCTACAGTGTTCATTAGAACTTCAGATGGCAAAGCTTCATGCTCAGAGATTCTGATTTACTTGGTCTTGCGGCGGTCTGGTCACCATTATTTCTCCCCAGGTGATTCTGTGATGCCAGTAAGGCAGGAGAGCAAGGGAGGAAGAGAGAGAGATGTGGGGAGCTCTGGGTCTTAAATCAGGGCATGATGGGGCAGGGATGGTGGAGGGGGAGGCAGGAGGCAGCAAGAACACTGCTTCAGCTGCTTCAGCCTCACCTTTTCCACACACCCCTCCTTCTGCACATGCTTCCACAGCACCTGCTCCATGCCAGGCCCTGTGCTGGGCACTGGGACACTGATAAACTTATTGCCGGAGTGTCCAGTCCCGAGGGAAGCTTGGCATGTGTATGTGATGGTTCCTAGACCACTTCCCAGCTCACCAGGGTCAGGAAATGTGCATGTTGAGAATGACCAAGCCAGAGGAGTCTCTCACCACCTCATTTTCCTGCCTGAAGCCCAGGGATGAGGAGGGACTCACCCACAGTCACCTGGGTGTAAGGACAAGAGACAGCTGAGCCCATGATGCAGGTGAAGGTTCCCAGCCTTTCCCAGGTGCCTGGGCAGCAGGAAGAACCGAACGCTGCCCAAGGGTTTAGGGGCAGAGAGGGTGAGGGGTCAGGGGGTGAACTTGCAGCAGAGAAGGGGGAGGATGGAACTCATCACAGCCCCAACAGCATAGCTGAGCATCCAGTGCCCTCCAGAAATGGGGGTCCACTTAACACTCACCCCTTGTGTTAGTCCATTTCACATTGCTATAAAGGAACACTGGAGAGTGGGTAATTTACAGGGAAAAGAGGTTTGATTGGCTCACGATTCTGCAGGCTGGACAAGAAGCATGGCACCAGCATCTGCTCAACTTCTGGGGAGGCCTCAGGGAGCTTTCACTCAGGGCACAAGGTGGAGGAGGGTCAGGTGTGTCACATGGTAAAAGAGGGAGCAGGAGGGATGCCAAGCTCCTTTAAACAACCAGCTCTCACATGAACTCATAGAGTGAGACCTCGCTCATTACCACGAGGATGCACCAAGCCATTCATGAGGGATCCACCCCTATAACCCAAACACCTCCCACTGGGCCCCACCTCCAACATTGGAGGCCACATTTCAACATGAGATTTGGAGGGGACACACATCCAAACCATATCACCCTCATTGTACAAATGTGGGAACTGAGGTCCAGGAGCAGTGGGACATGTCCAGGGTCACGTCCACACTCATACATGCACAGATGCACACACAACATGCATGCACATACACACAGGCACACAGACACATATACATGCACTCACATACAGATACACACACAGTCACACTCACATACACACAGGTACAGACACATATACATGCATACACATACAGATACACACAGTCACTCACATACACACATACACACAAGCACACAGACACATATACATGCACACACATACAGATACACACAGTCACTCATACACACATACACACAAGCACACAGACACATATGCATGCACACACAGATACACACAGTCACTCACATACACACATACAAGCACACAGACACATATACATGTACACACTCACATACAGATACACACAGTCACACATACACACAGGCACACTCACACACACACATATAACTAAATGAACATACACAAATGCACACATATACACACATTGGACACACAAGCACACAGACACATACAACATGCACACATTCACATACAGATCCATACAGACATACATACACATAGCCACAGGCACAAACGCACACATATACACACAGACATGCATATATGTGAACACACACAAATGCACACATACACCATACACACACCCACACAGCTTAGACAGCTATGATCTCCAGAGTTCTTTCCACCCACAGCTTTGTGTCTCAGCCCGGGTGTAGTTTATTGATTCTTTGGTATTGAAACATTTATTTCTGCATTTTTAAACCACAGTTCTTGCTGAGGATACCCTAAATCTTAATATCAAATGAATCATCGTGATGTGAGGTTTTGGAGGGTGATTGTCTTTTCTATTTCTCTTAATCAATAAATCATTTGTAAATGCCTTTAATAGAGATAAATGAAAACCTGCCTTTACCCTATTCTATTATTTTCAACCTTTAAATATAGAGTTTGTTAGCCCAGGAGTCTATAGGTTCTGTAAAAACAGGAAGCTCCTCTTCCAGGAATTTGAAATTGCTTCAACCTTCTCATCGACTGAGGTGGCCAGGCTCCTCTGTGCGCCTGGCTAAGGTTCTAGAGCCCAAGAAGGCCCGCCTCCTGCCCATTAGGGGATCCGCTGACATGCACCCCCGACATGGCAACATGGCAACAGGGCAACATGGGCTAAAGATAGCCCCTTCCCCGACAGGGATACTCTCACATATACTGACAGACATTCATCTGCATGAACACACATTTATCCACACCAGCTTACACAGAAACGTACACACACGCACCCATGCAGATACATGTGTGCTGAGACACACACGTATGCTTCCATCACACACATGTGGGCAACCTATACACATACTCCAAGGCTCCTTATTGCCTACAAATATAGAAGGATGTGTGTGTGTGTGTGTGTGAGAGAGAGAGAGAGAGAGAAAGAGAAAGAGAGAATAAGAGAGACTTTATTTTATAGGAAGATGGTGAACAATAATTTGGGGCTCTATTTTTAAACTCTAAGGCCTAAGATTTAAAACAATCTATTCTTCTTTTTTTATTTTTTTTTTATTATACTTTAAGTTCTAGGGTACATGTGGAAACCATCATTCTCAGAAAACAATCTATTCTTAATTCTCACTTTCTTCCCCCCTCCCACCCTGACAGCCATGCTTCGTTTTCTAGAAAATCAACAGGTGAGATGCTGAGGACCTGGGGTGACATCAGCAGGTGACACAGGGCAGGATCAGGGGCTTCCTCCATCACTTGCTGTTCAGAGAGGAGCAACCAAGGATCTTCAAGCCAAAGGGGCGGCCTGAACCCACAGACAGGTAGAAGTCAAAGCAGGTGGAGGGTTAAAAGGTGTTGCTGCTTTCTGCACAGCCCCACTGTTAATATCTCCTCCAAGGCCAAGAGCAATTCTGTAGCAGGAAGGTGCAGAGGCCTCCCAAGACAGCCTCCTGGAAAGTAACCACTCACGTGACATCTCATGGGAGGAAAAGTTAACAGAAAAGGAATCTCACAGGAGGTGAAGGGCACAGGCTTTGCTCCTTCAGACCTCCGGGACAGGGTGCCCCTTTTGCTATGAGTTGAGCAGCAGAAACATCTTTGCTCTGGCCCTGACAAGCTGCTCTGTCCAAGAGTCACTCTGGCTCTCCTTCACATCTAGAAGAAACCGTATTCATCTCCGACACCGTTCTGGTGAACACGGCAGCAACATAACCCCAGAGAAGGTCAGAATGTCTGAGCCAACTTCAGCCTCTCTCCTGGCACAGCTGGCAGTCGATAGTGTCAGGGACTGGCCCTGGACCAGAGGCCTAAGCATTGGCTTCTAAGCCACTTGCAACCTCAGCTGCTGCTTAACCTTTCTGAGTCTCGGCCTCACTTCTGTTATGATGGTGAAGCTTATTACACAGGCACACATGAATCTCCAGGGTTCCAGAGCAAACCTATCACCCATGACAATGAAGTTTGTAGAAGTTATTCTTATCTGAGGCTCACTGATCACATCAAAAGGAGAAGATCACTTCCTCAAAGATGTGATAAATGGACTCACTGCTTGATATATGCCCAGAACATTGGAGTTTACAAAGTTCTTTAAGAAAAGTATTTTTCTTTATGCTCCCAACACCCCTGTGAAGATTAGACAAGACATTTTTATTCCAATTCTGCAGATGAGAAAATTGAGGCCCCAGAGAGAGAGTGTGTGTTTTTCTCAAGGTCACACATACAATAAATGTACAGAACCGAGACTCCAACCCAGCACAGGCTCGGAACCTTCCAAAGGGCTTCAGAATTCAGGGGACGTCCTCACAAACCCTTTTGGGGTGGTGCAAGAAGCCTGACCCTCAGCCAGAATGTAATTACCTGCCTTTATCCAAGGGGGCCCGCAATGTCCACTCAGCACACTGAGAAGGCAGTGACCATGGCTGTCATTGCTCTATTCCTGGCATCTGGCATCTGGTGCCTGCCACAGAACAGATGATAGATCATATTTGTAGAATAAATGGGAGAATAGACCATGGCTGATTGGATGGATGGATGGATGGATAGATGGATGAATGGATGGATGGATAGATAGATGGATAAATGGATGAATGGGTGGGTGGATGGATGGATGGATGGATGGATGGATGCATGCATGCATAAATTGACATTTGGTTCTCAAGATGGCTGCTGAAACATCATCCAGGCTCTGTGTATCACATGTAGATGTGAAAAAGGCAAGCACAGGGGTAGGCCACTCATTCGTGAGAAAAACCTTCCCCAGAGGAAACTCCCTCTTTTATTCACAAACTCAAGGTCTCACAACCCCATGCCAGGATGGCTGGACTCCAGGAGTCTCCCTGCTTTGAAGCGTCCGCGGCCCCAGTTTGACCTGGGCCTTGGGCCTTTGGTAAGGACCTCGGAGCCCTACTCTCCTCCATAAAGGTAATGCAGTCACTTCATTATTAGCTCAATATGTCCTCTGATGGGAACGGACCTGCTGGGCTGGCCTGGAATATTAGCTGGGTTAATTGTCCCTTCAAATGAACAACCAGTTTAATCAAGGACTTAATGCCCTCAGCCATTCAATTATGCCTGCCTCTGGACATGCAGATTCCATTACCACCCAAGCACCTTGCGTGCAGGGAGAATGAGATTGTCTGGTGCATGTGTGTGCGTGTGTGTGTCTGTGTGTGTTGTCATTGCCCACAGGCATTTGTTAAGAGCAAACTGTGGGCCTAGAGCCCAAGCTGACAGGCAGCACCTGACCTTGGCTGTTGGCTGCACGACCTCATCAGGTAGCTCTGCCTGGTTCTGCTCAAGAGGGTTTTGCAACCACATCTCACTTGCAAATAGAGTGTGTGTGTGTGTGTGTATGTGTGTGTGTATGAGAGAGAGAGAGAGAAGCTTGATAAGATCTCTGTGGGCTGTGGGGTTAACCATCTTTAAATTAAATTATTTAAATCAAATTCAACCCATGAAAACCCATATTTATACACACACACACACACACACCCATATTCAGCCACTGTTCACTCTACCAAAAAAAAAAAAAAACCCTAAAGCAAACAAGAAAACCCTTAACTTTAAAAGGAAAAACAAAAAAGAAAAAAAAAAAACCTTAACTCTAGAGTTTTTCTTAGGACTATATTGGAATCTTCCTTTTCCAACACATTCATGACAAGATGTGGTTAGAAGTAATCTACATGTCCATCAAAGGGAGAGTGGCTAAATATTTTATGGCATATCTATACAATAGCATGCGGTCATTCCAGGACTGACATGTATCTCTATTCATGGACATGCACATTACACATTAGTGAGTTTAAAAAGAAGGTTGCAAACTGCATGCTTGCAGCATGATCCATGGATGGGAAACTATGCTTATCCAGTTCTATATGAATATTGATGGACAAGGACTTATCTGAAAGAGTAGTCCTCCCAATTTTCCCACTGTTTACATCTGGGTGGTGAGATGTTAGGTTATTTTGTTTTATTTTTATTTTCTTTATATCCTGGCTATTCTACAAGAACATATACAGTCAAATGAAGACACTACAGCACTACAGCAATTTTTTGCTTGGGACATTTTCTCATGTCTTTCCGAAGCCCCTTTCTATGAGTAAAGGTCACACCTGTCTCACCTCCTGAGAGGTCTCAAGTGTTGCCTTGGGACTCAGGAGATAGGTGTGGCCCAAATTCTGTCATCACCTGCTTTGGACACTCTGGGACTTAACTGGCTCCTTGAGAAAATGATTCTGTTATTTATTTCAACAACTTGAAACGACTTTCATTTGCTTGTGATTATAAGCAAATACATGATCACTGGTAAAAATCTGAAAAATGCAGAAAAGCATATAGAAGTAAACAACACCCATAATTACATCAACCAAAGAGATCCACTGATACCATTTTGTTGTGTTTCCTTCTAGTCTTTTTTCTAGGCAGAATGAGGGATTCGGACCTGTAGGCAGTCTCAAGCATGGGTGCTGATTCTTCGGAGGCAACCAGTGTTCTGGACCCAGGGCTGCCACTGACCAGCTAGGTGGCCTTGGCTGGGGACCTCACCCCCTCAGCCTGGTTCCTTATTTGTAATGTGGGAATGATCTTCACAATGCCTTTCTCATATGGTATCAATGGAAATGAGGACTAGAAAGCTTCAGCAATATTCCTGGCACAGAGCAGAACATTATTGTTAGACTATAAACACTATTTTAGAACCCTTTCTCTCTGTCCTGTACACCAGCCTCACATCACTTCTCCCATTGCAAGCAGTTGCCATGAGGATGACAGAAGATGAGGCAGTCAGTGGCTCCTGGCTGTGGCTTCACACCGGAATTATCTGGGAAGCTTAGAAAATACTGGTGCTTGGGCCCCACCCCAGTCTAATTAAATAAGAATTATGGGGGTGAGGCCCTGGCATTGGTTTTTCTGGAAAGCTCCCCAGAGGATCCTAATGTGAGCCCTGGCTGAGCACCACTGGTGCATGTCAAAGTGCTTTAGAAAGGCCAGACTGGATTAAGAAAATGTGGCACATATACACCATGGAATACTATGCAGCCATCAAAAAGGATGAGTTTGCGTCCTTTGTAGGGACATGGATGCAGCTGGAAACCATCATTCTTAGCAAACTATCACAAGAAGAGAAAAACAAACACCGCATGTTCTCACTCATAGGTGGGAACTGAACAATGAGATCACTTGGACTCGGGAAGGGGAACATCACACACTGGGGCCTATCATGGGGAGGGGGGAGGAGGGAGGGATTGCATTGGGGAGTATACATGATATAAACGTCATGCACATGTACCCTAGAACTTAAAGTATAATAAAAAAAAAAAAAAAAAAGAAAGGCCAGAGAGCTACATAAACGAAGGGGTTGTTATTATTCATTAAGGATACTTCTCTGGGGGTGGAAATGAGTTCATTGACTCCTCCTCACTCTCACCTGATCCTTCTAGTGGGACACGTTGGCAGAATCACAATCTCCTGCTCCGAGTGGGGCTTTAGGGCTCATAAGGCATTCTTATCACTTTTGGAGCTGAGGGTCTCATGGTTTTCTGAAGTGTCAACACTGTCCCAGGCACTGTGCTAAGCTGAGCACTTCACATGCAGAACAAGGGAACGGGCACTTCTTCACATTGCACCAGCCTCTACAGAGGGCACTTCGTAACATTCATCAAAAACGTAATGCTACTCCCAGATATAACTAATGGAAATGAGTTTTAATTAATGTTCCCCCAAAGAATGGATATGGCAGCATTATTTACAATAGCTTAAAACTGGGGGCAACCCAAATGTCCATCAAGGGTTGAATGAATAAGTAAGTTGTAACATAGTTATACAATGGAACACCAGCCAGCAATGGGGGGGAAAAAAAGAGCTAGTGCTAAACACAACATGGGGTGAGTTTCACTAATTGCATATTTTTTGTTTGTTTGTTTTGGAGACAAGGTCTCACTCTGTCTGTCACCCAGGCTGGTGGAGTGCAATGGCGCAATCTCAGCTCACTGCAATCTCCACCTCCTGGGTTCAGGAGATTCTCCTGCCTCAGCCTCCCGAGCAGCTGGGATTATAGGTGTCCACCATCACACCCCACTAATTTTTGTATTTTTTGGTAGAGACAGGGTTTCACCATGTTGCCCAGGCTGGTCTTGAACTCCTGACCTCAAGTGATCTGCCTGCCTCAGCCTCCCAAAGTGCTGAGATTACAGGCCTGAGCCACTGTGCCCAGCCCACAGATGCCATCTTGAACAAGAGAAATCAGATACAAAGAGTATATCCATTCTTTATGATTCCATTTATACAAAATTCAGAAACAGGCAAAACCAATCCTGGTGGTAGAAGTCAGATTAGTAAATTGCCTTGGTAAGAATAAATTGTCCTGGATATCCACCAGGACAAGCCGTGAGATGGGGCTGGCAACATTCTATAGTAACCTACACCTCCATGTGGGTGGTGACTGCACAGGTGTATACACAGCCTGTGTATCACATTTAACCAATTTATTCGGCTGTACACTCTTCTTTTTGCAAGTTAAATTTCAAATCAAAGTTTTAAAAATGCAAATAAAATTGCATATAGCCTTGACCCTCATGGCTCCACGTCTAGAATTTCTTTTTCTGTGGGTGTATTTGCACAATGAGGATACTACGTAGGTACAAGATTATTTATTGTAACACTTATTGTAAGAGCCAAAAAAATAGCAAGAAAGCAAAATGTCCATCAATCGGGGCAGGTTAGATAAAGTACCACTCTTAACCACGCAGCATGACGCCGCCATTCAAAAATACAAACAACCGCCAGCATATGTTCTTCAAGCGAAAAAAAGAAAGCAATGTGCAGAGATGCATGAAGAATGGGCTATCCTTGGGGTTTAAAAATGTAAAGAGAGAGAGAGAAAGAGCTTAGTATATGAAAGAGTAAAATGAAAAAGCTATGGAAGGACTTACAAGAAACTAGAGATTAGTTGAACATGAAGAGGGGACCTGGGTGGCAGGATAGGGTTGAAGGAAACTTTCCACTGTATATTTTTTATGCATTTTGAATCTTGAACCTATTAAAATTTCTTTTTAAAAAAATCGAAAACAGCCAGACCCACATTCACCTTCTTCAAGGCCTATTGCTGTGATACGATTCCAACGTTCACCTTGGCTAATACAATCCCAAACCTAGCCCCATTGCCCCCCGCCCCGCCATCCCTTCAATACTCTACTTCCTGATGCCTTGAACATGTGACTTGACTCTCATACCTTCCCTAGGCCTTTACATCTGCTAGTCTCACCTTGGAACATGCCCCTTTTCTGCATGATGTCACCTCCTCCAGAAAGTCTTCCTAGACTTCCCTAGACACCCCTGGGCTCCTGGAGCCCATATTTTTCATATACCATTTCTCATATGTCATTTGTCATACACTTCACAATAATTGGTTTCTAGGCCTATGTGCCTTACTGTAATGTCAGCACCCAGCATAGTGCCTGAAAGTAGGGATTATGGAATGAATGAATGAATGAATGGGTGGTTTTTACCAGGATGGGAGCTGAGGAACAGCTTTTGTCTTTTATACATACTGTTGAGTTTCCAAATTCTGTATAAGCACGAGCTGTGCCTCAGTTTTCTCATCTGTAAAATGGGAATAATAACAGCACCTATCTCACAGAATTATGTAGTGAGGATTAAATGAGTTACTATAGGTAAAGCATGTAGCAGTTATTATTATTTACAAATATCTGTACTGTGATACAGAAAATATATTCCAGTGAGTCTGAATCCAGACCCCCAAGGTGGTGTCTCCATGACTAACTTTTCTTTCCTGTGAGTTTTCACCAGACTAAGGTAGGCATTGTAGTTGAGGGCTGGCAAGGTTGTCAAAGTCCCCTGATCCTCTAGACACTGGGTGGGGTGGGGGGTGGGGAGGATCATTTAAATGAGAAGCCTGAGTCAGAACACAGCACAGTCCCAGTGGTTGAGTTGGACAGTTATATGTCAACCTCCAAATCTGACCATGGGGAAAGAATTGGGGGCACAGACCTTTCTTTGAGTGTCTTCAAGCCACGCCCCATAGATCCCTGCCTGGAATGAGTCAGGGAAATGTCTTCACCTTGCTAAGACCCAGTGCCCTCATCTGCCAAGTAAGGATAGTGACAGTAAGGAGGAAAGGAAATGACAATTCAATGAAACCATGAGGAAAAGAGCTTTGGAACCGGTAATGCATTGACAGAGGTTGGCAAACGGTCAGCCCGAGGTCCAGAACATTGATTTTCATTTCAATTACATCAGACACATCAGGACTCTCCAGTTGCCCCAGTCCCCACCACTTCCTATTGCTTACTCCAGCCTGCTCCATACTTTCACTCCTGAAGGCATGTGAGTTTGTCACCCTTGCTATACAATATTAGTTACCAAGGTGCCTGCTCTTCTGTCAACTCCCTGCCTTGAAGAGGCAGCCAGCAGGGGAGAGAGGAGGTGTGACTCTTTGAATGCCAGGAGCCACTCTGCTCCACCCAAGTCTTCGCACTGCACTGAGGTCCAGGCCAAAGCCCCATTAGTCTCAGCCCCAGTAATTTTCCATGAGCTAAGAAGTCACCAAACCTGCATACTGCCAAGAAGACATGCCTTCCTTTAGCCTCTAGGTACGGAGAATAAATCTGCAGTCTCCTGAACTGCCAAATTCCTGGTCTGCTAGAGTCTGGGAAGCTAAATGGTGCTTACTAGTCTGGCTCCCAGATGCCCGAAATTCCATCATTATCAACACATTCCTCCATGTTAAACACTGCACTATAAAGTTGAAAGATCTAGTGGGAGGAGCAGGAGAGTGAGTCCAAACTAGGCTGGAGCAGATCTTTAAGGATAAGCTTCGGAATGGGGGGAGGCAGATTCTGTAAGCTGAAGACAGAGTGGGTGGAGGAGGGGGAGAGGGAGAAAGAGACCGTGAGGTGTTTGAAGAGGAAGTTCCCAACCTCCTCAAGGGCAAGGGTGAGACAGGAAGGGAAGTAGAGGAGGAGAAGAGCCAAGAAGCAGGGTGGGTGCCCGGGCCAGTATTGACAACCAGTCCCACGGTGGGAGCCAGCAGAGTCCGCTCTGTTGTTTGCTGAGTGAGCGAATGACCTCCTGCAGGAACAGAGGTGGCTGAAACCACCCCAAATTGCTCTTCCCAATCCTTTCTCCTGCTCTCTTCCATCCAACCCCCATACAAACAAAGGAACATTAAATGTCTCCTTGCTGGGAGGATTCTACTCCCACTGGGATAGAAAAAGGATATGTCGGACCCCTGGATCAGAACATATCATCTGCTGTCTCATCGCAGGCAGGGACAGGCTTACAGGCCCCAGGAGATCACCCCAGGGCTGAGGACCTGCAGGTCTCATTCGCAACCTCCAGCCCAGGAGGAGCTACCTTCCTTAGGGTCCATTCTGACAGCAGACGCTGACACATTCCCTTTTGTCCTCAGGGAGAAAGAGTCTTCGGGAGTAGAAGGGGAGTGAGGTGGAGAGACTCAGCTGCCTCCAGATTCCTTGACTTCACTGTGTGGATCCAGGCAAGACACTTAACCTCCATCCTCAGTTCCTTCATCCGCAAAATGTGCACAGCTATAGTACCTGCTTCATAGGGCTGCTGAGGATTCAAGGAAGGGGCTCTAAGGTAGGGATTTGAGTTGAACCGGATAGGATGGACCAAATTTTGATGGATGTTTCAGGCAGGGAGCAAAGGTTGAGGGCAGGGGCTGGGGACTACAAGGCATGTCTGGGGCACAGCCTGTGATCAGAGAAGAGAATTCTGGAAAGGCAGGCTATGGCTTGATTACCAAGTATCTTCACTGCCCAGCTAAGGACCCTGGACTTGATCCCATAAGCAGTGGAAAGCTGTTGAGCGGTCCTTGCTTCTAATAGAGGCTATCATCGCCCAAGGGCGTGATTTGCTCCAGGCTCGGTGGGACGCCTGGTTGCAGTTTTATCTGTCAAATCAGTCAGAAGGAGTCCCCTCCATTAGGGCCAACAGTGACCCCCAACCCCTTCCTTTCTGCCCTTTCTATTTCTAGGACCTAACTGTGACATGAGATAGACCTGGTTTCAGACATTGGGTCTGTCACATCAGTAGGTGACCCGGCAAGACCCTTAACCACAGGAACCTCAGTTTCCTCATCAGAAATATGGGGGAATAACGTTGTCCTCACAGGATTGTGAGAATGACCTGAACCGGAGCATGTGGGGTCCAGGCCCAGATGCCCCCTGGCAGATGCTGGTGGGACCAGGCATATCCTTTTCCCACCGGGCTGGCAGGGCTGCAGGCAGCAGGCAGCTTTCACTCTAATTGCCCACAGCCTTCTCCTCTGTGGCTCTGTGAGCAACAAGAGAGAGAATGACCCGTGATTGGAAACCTCGAGGCCAGGCTCAGGCCTATTAGAAAAATATGGAACAATTATGAACGGCAGGAAAATTGTTTTTCTTTGTTTGCTTTGGCGGAGAGAAGAAAACCCGCCTGGAGGCTGGATTTAAGGTGGGGAGAAGACAGGGTGGAGACTGCAGTGTGTGCCAAGTGTTCTGGGAAAAGAACTCATGTTTTTTGTGGCCCTACTAAGGCATGGTGCAAGACACCTTCATCGATGCAGCAGGGGCTCCCCAAGCACATTCTGCACACTCAGCGCTGATCTGGGGGCAGGGACACAGCCAGACTGTCTGCTCCAAATCTGGGTTAGTCCAAAGTTGGAGCAGACAAGATCCCCACCCCCAGGGAGGAGGAAAGATAAGATGAAGTGAAAGCAAACAATAAGGAAGAATCTCAGCGATGACTGCTATGAGAAAGTGGAGCCAGGTAAGCTGTGAGGTAGGGGCATGCCCTAGGGGCTGGCGGGGGGACCTGAGAGAGGAGACCTAGCCTGCCATTCAAGTGGGAAGAGCAGGAACTCTGCCAGAATGCTCACCTGCGCCCTGGTCTCTTGGCCTCACCCGAAGCCTAGGCTCTGAATATTGTTTTCCCCATTGTACAGGCAAGGAGTCTGAGGCTTGGAGAGGGAAAGCGCCTTGCCCAAGGCCCAGGGCAGTGGGAGGATTGGAGCCAGCACTCTAAGGACTGCAGTCCTTTCTGCGTTCTGATCTTTGTGCCTTGGATCCAGACCAAAAGATCGGGTAATTCACACATCACTTTTTCCCAGGCCCAGTGAAGGGGGAAAGTTGGTGTGACTTTTTCCAGATCCTCCGCAGGAATGGCCCACAAGACCCAGACCCTGGCAAACTGCATGGGCAGTGCCCAAAATTGCCACCCCTGGAGCAGAGGTCACTGATGTGCAGCAATTCAAATGTTGCCCTAGAATGTGCTTCTCCAGGACTTCCCCTATGAACCTGTGTGGCAGGAAGCAAGTCAGGATAAGGGCAGGTGTCTGTCTGCCTGAGCAGCATAAACTGGGAAACCTTCTACCATGCACAGCCCCATCTACTGCAGGGCTCCTGGCCTGAGGATGGACTGGCCAGGATCCCAGGGGATCCCCCAGCACCCAGTCTCTGTAGTCTGAGAGGTACAGGAGTATTTGGGAGTAGTGAGTTCCCCCTCCCTGGAGGTGACCAAGCCCAAGCTGAAGGGGAACCCTGCATAGTTAATAGCCACCCTCAGCCCTCCAGCCCACTTTCCAGGGTTAGTCCAGAGTTTGAAGCATGTGAGCCCACGGGGCATGAAAATGTACAGAGGACTCTGCAGACCTGTGGGATTCACACTGACGATTAGGTGATGGGACCCTGGGGAAGTTCTGGGATCCACGGCCCGGGATCCCCTGACCAGTTTCCGATAACTTATTTATCCAAGGACAGCATGTCCTGTTACAACATAATTCCACCAAAAAAAAGAAAAAACACCTACAACATTCCTTATGCTAATGAAGCAAACCTAATGTATACCTAATAATTTATTTATTCAGAAACATTGTATCACTATTTTAAGTTGAATTATCACAAGAACAGTTTAACACCTAAGTGGCATCTGTGGACCAGCAGCATGGACATCACCTGGGAGCTTGCAGAAAGATTCTCAAGTCCTACTCTGCACCTTGAATCAGAATTTGTGCTTTATCAAGATCTTCAGGTAATTTATATGTACATGGAAAAAAGTCAAAAAGAGGTATAATCATGACTCTCATATAGATATAGAATAAGCCTGGGTCAAAAGTTTTATTTCACTCATTCATTAATGAGGAAACCACTAAGATGTTACAATCAATTCAAAGGAGAATGCAGAAGTAGACACATGATATAGGTCACCAGGAATCTGAAGTGAATTTACAAACAGATGCAAAACTGGCAAAAAAAAAAAAATCTAGAGGGCAATAATCAATTGCATTTCATTGGACATAATTTATATTTATATGGACAAGAATCATTTGCATTAACATCAGTTTTTTACAATTTGCAGAATTGTAAAATAGCTCTGATAATGAAGACCAAGAAAAAACAAAACCCAGAAGGCTACACTGGGACATCCAGTGGTCTCTCTCTTTCTTTTTTCCCACTATTTCAGTCTTTTACAATTTTTCTTGACACACATTACATCTTGTTAAGCACCTCTTAGGTCACTTCTGGTCTCTGGCATGCCTGAACATAGAGAGCTTCTCCAGACCAGGACTAGAGCAAACCTTGGAGTAAATCCCAGTGTCTATCATGCTGTGCTTGAGAATGAGCCTGGGGGTGCGTGTGGGGCAAGGTCAGGACAGTCCTACTGACCTGGTAAATTCTCATTTGCCTATCTCTATTACTACTATTACTATTGCATGCTGGGCCCAGGTGGAACTCTCATTCAAGATGCTATCAGAACATCTGAAAGGACAGAGACTCAGGTCTTCATTGAGCTTATGCAATTTGTCTGGCTGTTTGGGACTGCTTGCAGTAATTGCCAGGACATGAAACTTGATTTTGTCTTTGCTTTGATATCACAGTGCCTGGTGTTGTGCCTGTAGGGGAAGATCTAAGCTCTCAACAGCCCCTTAATTATCGGTTATCAGCATTTATCAAAAAGAACTACTAGTTGTGTGTAAGCAGAGTGGCTTAGGGGGCTGGAGAATGAGCAACTGGTTAGGACCCTCATGTCTGATCTGGGTCGTTGCTTTTCTGGGGCAGTTCAACATGGAGGTTTAGAAGCAGACCTGGTATCAGACAGGTCTGGGGTTGAATCCTGGCTCTGCTCCTCTCTGGCTGTGTAACTGGACTGCTTGTTTAACCCCTGTTGGGTGCCAAGCATGGGACCAGGAGCTGTGAGCAACCCAGTGGACACAACGGACATGAGGTTCATAGTGTAACAGGGAAAAGACATGAAACAAAACACCACACATGCTGGGTGTAAGTTACCATCATAGTAAGTGCCACAGAGGAAAAGTCTACTGTGCAAAGGAGCGTGTAGTGGGAAGACCTTTCCTTGTCTAAAGAGTCGAAAGACGTCCCAGGGAAAGCTTAGACTTGAGAGTGAGCTGCAGATGAGGTTGTTCATCAGGCAGAGGAAACGGTAGAGGCAAAGTCCCTGGGGTGGGAAGGGTTGGTCTGCTCAAGAAATGCAAAGAAGGCTCCTGGGAGTGGTGGCTCTCAATTGTTTGTGGGTTTAAGAATATTGGTTAAAATGTACTTTCTTGAATCCTACCTCCAGAAATTCTGATTCCACAGGTTTAGGGTGCAGCCCAAGGATCTTCATTTTTAATAAGCATCCCAGGAAATTTAGAGAAAAATATTGCTTAGAGCCACATGTTGAGAAATATCGGGTTAAAGCCTAATGAGAATGGCACAAAATAAGGTGAGTCATCTAACTTCTCTAAGCAGCTCTTAGCTACAGTGTAACATAGGAGATAGGAGTTACAGGGTGACAGGAAGATTAGAGAGAGGCCACACACAGCACCTAGCATAGGGTTCAGCAGGAAGCAGGTGCTCAGCAAACCCCTGCACGTGTATTACTGACCTTCCCAAGTCAAGCCTATGGAACCCTTGAGGTGTGAAGAAATGAGCACAAGGCCAGGAATCAGGCAGCCCATGTTCTAGCCTCAGCCAGGGGCCACTGACTTGCCACCCCACCTTGGGCAAGACCCTTTCCCTCACTGGGCCAGTTTCCCCACCGTAAAAGGAGAGTGTGATTAGGTGACTCCTACCCCTTACCCATCCACTACTTGCCATCTTGAATTCTCACACCTTGCCACCCAGGGCTCCCTCACCAAATTCAGTAGTACTCAGCCTGGCTGCCCATTAGAGCCACCAAGAGGGCTTTTTCAAATGCCAATTAAATCAGGATCTCTTGAGAGTGGATCCCAGTGTTGGTAACTTTTTTAGCTATCCAGGCAAATCTAATAAGAATCAGCACTTTAATTCCCCAAATATCCCTTTTGTCCATAAGAGTAAAAAGAGGCCTCAGAGGAAACATCCTGCTCCTCAATTCTGACCTGAGATCTCAGGAAGCACCCAAGCCAGTAGAGCCTTAGGCTCTGTCCAGCACTACACCCTACACAACACTGTTTCTTCACAGACGGGGTCTTACTCTGTCACCCAGGCTGGAATGCAATGGCACAATCATAGCTCACTGCAGCCTTGAACTCCTGGGCTCAGGCGATCCTCCCACCTCAGCCTCCCTAGAAGCTAGGTTGATGCCACTATGCCCAGGTAGTTTATTTATTTCTTTATTTAATTATTTTGTAGAGATAGGGTCTCTCTATGTTACCCAGGCTGGTCTCTGACTCCTGGCCTCAAGTGATCTTCCCACCTCAGCCTCATGAAATGTTGGGATTGCAGGCGTGAGCCACCATGCCTGGCCTAAACTCTGTTTTTCTAAAATAGTTTTAAACATAAATTTTAAAAACATTGTTAAAGTAAAAATCCGCATTTAAACAAAATCAAACAATAAAAAGTAGCTTCTCACTCACCCCTGCCATCTCCAAAGGCCACTATATTTGGATTAATCAACTTTATTGAGGAATAATTTACATACCATGAAATGCACACATTTAAACTATAGAGTTGGGTGAGTTTTGATAAATGTCTACTGCTGTGCTCCTACCCCCAGTGAGACATCACTTTTCACAGTGTTTGTTTTTCTTCCTTGGTGGTTTTTTCTCTTCTGTGTTTTTTCCATGTCATGTGTTAATACTGATGTTTTTCATTTATCAACTTTAGATCGAGTAGCAGATAATTAATCCTTCAACCAGGAAACGATTCAAAGTGAAAAGGGACAGAACTAATAATCACAGGACAACAGTATAAAATAAGCCTGTCCTGGCAAGGTCAACCTCACATTATCCATTTATGGCCAGCCATGGTGGAGAAGGATTTAATTCATATGCCCCATCTCTAGCCCCTTCCTCTGCCCAATTTGTGCTACTTTTGACCCCATTTTAATGTCTCTGTTGCTTAACTTTGCAAATGTAAATAATATTTCTAGGCCTCTATTTCTGGAGCCATTTGGTAAGATAAGAACATTAGTATTCCTATTTCCCCCCCATCTTTGTCCACTTCTATCTCCCAATTTCGTATTTCTTTCATCTTTGTCTTTTATTTTGTCCTTATTATTTAGCCTTTCTTATCTTGTCTGTGAAAACGAGTCTCAGTGTTTATGTTATGTTGATGATGTGACTTTGTTCCCCAAGGAGTGCATTATGAGTGATCATGGTTCCTTCTCTATGGTTACAGTATTATTACTCCTGTGCCTGTGCCTCTAACAAGCAAATGCTTCCAGCATCAACAGTAAGAGAATTTTCCTTTCTGACTCTCTACCAAGTCTTCCAAATCACGTCACATTTTAATTTGCTTTATATTTGAACCATTAACTTCTTTTTTTTGAGAGAGAGAGAGAGAGAGAGGTTCTCATTCTGTTGCCCAGGTTGGAGTGCAGTGGCACAATCACAGCTCACTGCAGCCTTGACCTCCCCAGCTCAAGCAATCCTCCCACCCCAGTCTCTGTAGCTGAGACTACAGGTGTGTGTCACCACTACCAGCTAATTTTTGTATTTTTTTTAGAAATGAGGTTTCACCATGTTGCCCAGTCTGCATTAACTTCTTATCAAAGGTTTTTTTTTCTTCCTCCTTCTCTTGGTGTTTCTGATTGTTTAATTTGCTTTGGAAAGAAGCACAGGCCTCTTCACCATATTTCTAATATCTTCCAGCCTCCTTTTGTATATTTCTTGGAATCTGTTCCTCTCTTCTTTCATGTCATTCTCCTAGGTCTCTGATTCTCTATTCTTGTTTGTTCAAAGGGTTTCCCAGACCTGCTGCACACAGATCATTCTGGAATTCCTTTACATTAGATCCTTGAATTAATTCTAGCAGTTTTTATCCCATAACATTCTTCTTCATGGATTCTAAGCTGAAATACACATTCAATAACTTCTCAGAAAGGAAGCATGAGGAATAAATTTCTGAGTCCTGGAATATCTGAATATAACTTTGTTGTTGTTGTTGTTGTTCTTTTGCCTTCTCCCTTGACTGATAGTTTGGCTATCTGTAGAATTCCAGGTTCAAAGCCATTTAGACTTAGCTCTTAGAGATGGAATATAGTGATGAGATTAAAATCCGATCTCTGGCATGAGGCTGCCAGGGTTTAAATCTTAACTTTATATTTTCTAGAACCCAGCAAGTCGCTTAATCTCTCTGTGCCTCAGTTTTCTCACAAATAAGCCAAGATAAAAATAGTACCTCCCTCATGGAGCTGTGATGAGGATTAACCAGTTTACATATGTAAAATACTTAGAACAGTGCCTGCAGTCGTGGGCGTCATGTTAAGTGCTGGCTATTATTCTCTGGGCCTCGATTGTTGCTATAGAAGACTATGATGTCACTCTTATTTCAGTTTATTTGTCAGAGTCAATGTTCTGGTATTTGTGAGCTGATGTTCTAGTTTCCATAGAAATATCCAGGATCTGCTTTAATCTTTAATATTCTTAAATTGCTCAGTTCTATGTCTGCTTGGTATTCTCTTAGCTCTTTCAATTTAAAGACTCGGTGTCCCTTTTTGGCTCTGGGGACTTTTCAAATGTAATTATTTCTGCAATAATTCCCTCTCCTCCATCTTCTTTATTTTCTTGTTCTGGAACTCCTACTGTTAGGTGGATATTGGACCCCCTGAATTGATCCTGTTTGAATATTTTTTTCCTCCCATACTGGATGCCATTGGCTCCATGTTCTGGGAGATTTTCTTGACTTTGCATTTCAAGCTTTTCAATTGATTCTTTAAAATAATTTTAAGCAATAATCATTTCCGGGAGTCCTTCTCATTTGCTGATTGCTTCTTTTCTATGACACTTTCTTTGGACTCCTGGAGCATTGCCACTCCAGCCTTCCTATCAGCTTCTGGGGACCCCAGAGACGTTTCTGCAGAATTCTTGGGCTTTTGGAAATAAGATTTGAAAATCTCTGACCTATGCATTTGATCAAAAAACTTTATGAGTTTATTGGGCCATTACCGAGATGAATGAGTTATAGTCTATAATCTCAGCCCTCAACAAACTGCTCTGATGCAGAGACAAACACGGAAAGAAATAATGGCCATATGACAGGTGCACAAAAGGTCCTTCCAGAGGGAAAATAACCAACAGCCTGTTGGAGCTCAAGAAGGAGAAAGCCCTTGAACGCTTCTTAAGGTAGTGTGCAGGAGAAGCTCATACAGGTTCATGAGCGGACCGGTAAAATTTCAGGAGTTTTGTGAGCTTGTTGTCAAACAGTTATTTAAAAATTAACTTAGGCAAATTTACAATTAAATACATTATAACAAAAACAAAGCTAATAAATGCCAAAAATTCATCACTTCCTATTTATCGCATCTTACGATTACCTATGCTGTTGAGGTTGCTTACACCTATTGTACATGTATGGCAGAAATACCATAGCAAGGTGTGCTACTGAGCATCTCTGTTCAACTCCTCCTGCCGTAACTCATGTTGGTGACTTGAAATCAGTGATAGTGGGAATATTTACATCACAGAAATTGACAAATGCTACAAATCAGGTCCTGGCTATTGTTTTGTTGATAGTCTAGAGTTAAGAAAATAATGGAGAAAATGTTAATGTAGACTATACTTTAAAAGTATGTTGTGCTGGTAACCTTTACATTGTAAATAGCATGAAAAAGAATTGAGGGCGTATTCTTCCAGTATTCAAAAACTATTACTTAATTCAGCAAAGAAGTCACTCGTATCACTGCCAAATGTATGAAATTCATGCCTCTGTTGTTCCATTTCCATCAAACTTATTAATGTAAAAGAAAATAGCAAACAATATTCACACAGGAACTATACTTATTTGGTAACTGTAATAATAATTTAACTATAGATACAAAAGTTTAGGAAGTATCAACAAAAGCTTTCTATGAGAATCAATTTACTAGATAAAATTGATAATAAAAAATACTGTATATTTTATTATTAGTTGTAAATTGTGCTACAATCCTTGATGGCAATAAACTTTATATTGACTTTTGTGTGTATACATGTATACACGTATTTGTTTCTGGAGAGCCAGTTGATAACACTTACCAGCACACCACGGAGAATAGTGGCGAGTGCCCAGGCCCTGTGGAGTTCCAGTGCATTCATTTATTAGCGGTGTGACCTTGGGCCAGTTATTGTACCTTTCTAAGTCTCATCAATAAAATGAAACCGTGGATGCGATGTGCTAATATTGATTAAAAAATAATATGGTGGAGAGGTTAAGAATCCATGCTCAGAGGTTGGTTTGCCTCCATTTGATCCCTGGCTCCCCGCTTACTAATTGTGTGACCCTGGCCCAGTTGCTGTTAGATGATATATTAGTCAATGTTCTATCTGAGAAAGAGAGCCAGTAGTAGGTGATAGATATCAAGGAATTGGCTTACATAATCATGGGTTGTAGCAAATCTGGTCTGTAGGGCAGGCCATCAGGCTGGAAACTCTTGAGCAGAAGCTAATGCTGTGGGTCACAGGTAGAGTTTTTTCCTCCTCAGGAAAACCTCAATTTTGCTCTTAAAACCTTTCAACTGATTGGATCACGCCCGCCTAGATTATAGACAATACATTCTTTTACTTGAAGTGAAGTAATTGTACGTGTTAACCACATCTACAAAATCCTTCACAAAAACACCTAGATTAGTGTGTGATTGAGTAACTGGAGACTCTAGACTGGCCACATCAACACATAACACTAGCCTCACAGGTAGGAATAGTGAAAGCAGACCGTTTATGGGCTTCTTGCAAGGATAGAACAGAGCAGTACTCAGAAACCACTCAGATAGCGCCTGGCCCAAGCAAGTGCTCATTAAGCTACAAACCTCTGTTCTCGCTGGAACTAAAGTTTGCTTCCCAGGCAGCCACAGCACAAGGAAAGGCCAGGGACCCTGAATAGGAAGGTCTGGTTGGAGCCCCAGCACATCACTGACTGGCTGTGGAGATGGCTGCCTGAGGCCTTGCCCAGAGGAAGCTGAGAGAGAAGAGATGGAAAGGAGCCCATGGCTCTGGGACCCAGCAGAGCAGATTCAGATGGAAACCAGCTATGACTGGGTGACACCCCTCAGGGCTCCTTGCGGGGCAGGACTATCTGGCTCAGTGGTGAGAGACTCATGGCCGGAAGATGAAGTGGTTACAGGTGTCAGACAGGAGGCCTTGCTGGCGGCGGGTGGCCGTGGTGGATGTTTCATTAGCTGCTGACTGAGGATTTATGTTGCTTTCATTTGCTGCCTCAGCCAGTAGCTAGGTTTAAAATAAATTTCAGGAGATCAAACTCAAATCCCCAAACCAGCATCCCTAGGCCCCAGGCAGGCCTCTGGCACAACCATACAATCTGCAGAGTTTATCTCAGGCACTTCCAATGGATGTCACCTTAAATGCCCCCCTCCCCTCCCTGGGAGCCCTCTCCTCCAGCTCTGAGACCTCTGGCTCTTCCTTAGATTCCCCCCTCAAGTCTCTGTCCCAGTAAACCCCAGTCCTTCTGGGGCCTGCTCCCAGCTGCTAGCCTTCCTTTCATCTGCTCAGCCTCTCATGGCAGAGCTGTGCAGACCTAAGGGGGCAATAGACAGAATTGACTGCTCTTGGTTCATGCCTTAAGGTGTCACCATTCCCAAGAAGATCTGGGGGCACAGGAGAGAAGCCTGCCAGAAGAAGGGCGTCATTATCACTCTGTGGGGGGATGCCTGATACCTGAGCCTCTGTGCAAGGAAAGACTTGAGCACGAAACACACTTGCACACAAGTGTCAGTCTCCTAGGAACTACCAGAGCTGGGAAGAGCCCAGAGCCGTTTCGCCTCACTCTTGTCATTTTCACAGATGAGGAAAGCAAAGCTCAGGGAAACGAAATGATCTGCTCTCCCTCACACAGCAAGGAAACCACTGGGTAACTGAGCCTACACCCAATTTCCTGGGGCGTGGACCCCGCCCTGCCACAGTCAGCAAATGAGCAGGGGTAGCTTCCCAAGACAGGGAACCACCAAGAATTCCCAGCAGGCCACACAAATCCCCGAGTCCTGTCTTCCCTGGGCAGCCCCACCCTGGCCCTGACCTGGTGGCCTTGGCAGCCTCCTGGCCAACCCTGCTTTCCAATTCAGAGCTGAGCAGCCTGGGCCTCCAATAACTCCAGACACGTGAGAACTGAGCAGTTTTACTCTGGCTTGCCAGGGCGTGGAGGAGTTGCAGCCAAGTTGTGCTCCTCCAAGGACAGAGGGCCAACCTGGGAGGGCATTGCTGAGGCCAGTCAGACAAGTCTTGCCTGTGGTAACCTCAGGCCTCACCTACTTTTCACCTGTCTGTCTCACCAGCCCCACCACCTCCTCACTGTGTCCTCTCCAGTGGGACCTACCCTATTCCCCAGGCCATGCTGTGGCTTTAAACATGCAGCCATAGCTTCCTTGGTCTGCAGGCTATTCTTTCACTAACCCTCCAGCTTTCATTTTCAGGTCACTATATTTAGTCGTGCTGCCCCCATGCCAACTCCCACCTCTAGTTCCAATAGCACCTTGTCTATTCTTCATAGCAGTTTTTGGTGTATTGTTTTAGTTTACACTTTCTGTTCTTTTAGACCATGAGCTACTAGTTTCATTTGGTTCTATTTATCACTGAATGCCAGAATCTAGCCAGGTGTTTCTGGTACCAACTAGTGCTTAACATACTGTTTTGTGAATAAGAAAAAGGATGGGCAGAGAGATAGATGGATGTTGAATAAATGAATTGATGGATGATTGTTGGATGGCTGGATGCAAGGATAACAGAATGATGCTGAATAGATAGATGGGTGGATAGATATTGGATGAAAGGATGGATGGATGGATGGATGGATGGAAATAAAGATGAATGTGTAGATAAGTAGATGGGTGGATATGAGAGGAATGGGTAGATGAGTGGATGGCTAGATATGAGATGGTTGGATAGATGAGTGAATGAATATGAGATGGACAGATAGATGAGTGGATGAGTGACTATGAGATGGATGGGTAGATGAGTGGATGAGTGAATATGAGATGGATGGGTAGATGAGTGGATGGATGGATATGAAGTGGATGGGTAGATGAGTGAATGAATGAATGGATGGATATAAGATGAATGGGTAGATGAGTGGGGAGTAAATATGAGATGGATAGGCAGATGAGTGGATGGGTGAATATGAGATGGATGGATAGGTGAGTGGATGGGTGGATATGAAGTGGATGGGTAGATAAGTAGATGAATAGATGGATGGATATAAGATGAATGGGTGTATGAGTGGAGGGGTGAATATGAGATGGGTGGGCAGATGAATGAATGGGTGCATATGAGATGGATAAACGAATGAATGGGTGGATATGAAGTGGATGGGTAGATGAGTGGATGAGTGAATATGAGATGGATGGGTAGATGAGTGGATGAGTGAATATGAGATGGATGGGTAGATGAGTGGATGGGTGGATATGAGATGGATGGATAAATGAGTGAATGGGTAGACATGAAGTGGATGGGTAGATGAGTGGATGAATGGATGGATGGATATAAGATGAATGGGTAGATGAGTGGAGGGTGAATATGAGATGAATGAATAGATGAGTGGAGGAGTGAATATGAGATAAGTGGGCAGATGAGTGGAGGGTGAATATGAGATGAATGGGTAGATGAGTGGAGGGGTGAATATGAGATGGATAGGTAGGTAAGTGGATGGGTGGATTGGTGAATGAGTAAGAGGATAACCAAAGTGACCTTTTACCCCTGTTGAGCTTCTGTTTTCCCTGCTCATTTAAAGGCCGAGAGTATGACTTTACTATATGATGTTTCCAGAGAACCCCCCATTCCTCAGGCTCTACTGAGTCACCTCTAAGAGAAGACAAAGCACGAAGTATTGGTCCCACTTGATGACTGAGGAAGCTGAGATCTAGAGCTATTAAGGCTTCTTTCTGTTCATGGACACCCAGCTAGTGCAAAGCAGAGTGGAAATCAGACTGCTGGCTTCTCACCTCCACTCCAATCGCAGGTCTCCATTGCCTCTCTCTGAGGACTGGACCTGGCCAAGTTGACCCCACACACCTGTTCCCACTGTGGCCCAGGCCCCCCTTTGGCACCCAGTTGACTGCATGTGCATCATGACTTGTGAGAGAGAGGTCAGCCCTGCCTTTCCACACAGGCTCTGTGTGACTGGGCTCTTTGGTTCCTCCAGGAAGGAAGTGCATTGAGAGAAAAATTAGGAGAGATTAGGACCCTCCTCCCATCCCCACTGGACCAAAGCTGGCCCTGTAAGTCCACGGCTGCACTGAGGAGGCAGGCGGGGACACCACTGCACCTTTTTCCTCTAACTCTTAACCTTGATGGCCATGTCCAGCCCTCACTGTGATCCTGCAGGAGAGCAGCTCTAATGAGAAAGCCAATACAAAGCCATTTTGAATTATCCATTAGACAAGTGCAGCCTATTAACTTTTTTCCTATTAATTTTTAATATTTTAAACTTTATAAGAAATACTTTTAGATTTAACTATATTGCAAAAATATACAAAGAAATCCTCAAATGTTAGCATTTTACCACACTTTCTCAATAATTGCCTTTATAATTCTTTCTACATATATGTATATGTGTGTATATGTCTACCTATGCAAATATGTATATATACATATATGCATGTATATATATATGTGTGTATTGTTTTCCTGAAGCATTTAAAAGTAAGTTGTATAAGTCTTTTGCCTCTAAATACTTCAACATGTTTTTATTTGAAAAAGGACATTCTCTTACATAATCACAGCACAATTGTCAAAGTCAATAAATTAACATTGCTGCAATAGTAACTACCAACTTTATTCAGATTTTACCAAACGTCCACTAATAACCTTTTTCTAATCCAGGATCCAACCTAGGATCACACTTGCTTTTGGTTTCTGTGTCTCTTTAGTCCTCTTTAATTGTCAACAGTTTCTCCGCCTTTCTTTGTTTTTCATGGCATTAACATGTTTGAAGAGCACATTTTGTAAAAAGTCTCTCAATATGGATCTATGTGATGATGTTTCCTTTAAATTATATTCAGAATTGCAGGTTATGCAAATTTGGCAGGCTACCACAGAAATGATGCTGTCTCCTCAGTGCATTGTATCAGGAAGGGCACCATGTTGCTTTGTCCCCTTGCTAGGCATGTTAACTTGGATCACTCAGTTAAAGGTATTGCCAGGTTTCTCCACTGCAATTGCTCTCTTTCCTTTTGTCAAATAATGAGTGTCTTGTGAGAATATACTTCGAGATTACATAAATATTCTGTTTCTCATCATACGTTTGCCCACCAATTTTAGCATCCATTGATACTTGCCTGAAACAGTTATTGCTACGGTGGTTGTCAGGTAGTGATTCTTCCAATTACAACATTCCTTCTATATTTATTAGTTGGAATCCTTCCATAGTTAAGAGCCTTTCCTTCCTTTTATTTATTTATGTATGCATTTATTTATATCAGTATAGACTCAAGGATTCTTCTTTCGACTGTGGGTAATAATCCGATACTGTTGTTATTAATTAATTTTAGTGTTTTCTTTTGAAATAATTATAGATTGTCAAGGAGTTGCAACATTAGTGCAGAGAAGTCCTGTGTACCCTTCACCCAGTTTCATCCAATGGTTGTATCTTACATAACTATAGTGCAATATCAAAACCAGGAAAATAACATTGGGACAACGTACATGCATAGTTCTGTCATTTTTATTATCTGTGTAAATTCATGTAACCACTGCCATAAAGATACAGAACTATTCTGTTACCGCAAAGATCTCCCTCATGCTATTCCCACCATCCCGAATCCCTGGCAACCACTAATTTGTTCAGCATCTCTATATTTTTGTCATTCCGATAATGTTTTATAAATGGAATTGTAAAATATGTGACCTTTTGAGATTGGATTTTTTTTTGTTCAGTCCATGAGAGTCATCTGAATTCTTCTGTGTCTCAGTATTTCGTTCATTAATAAAAATACTCTGCAATAAAGCTGAGTGGTATTCTGTGGTATAGATACACAAAGTTTGCTTAACCATTCACCTATTGTAAGACATTTTGAATGTTTCCAGTTTGGGACTATTACAAATAAAGCTGCTATTTGGACGATCAGGTACAGGTTTTTATGTGGACATATTTGCATTTCTCTGGGCTAAGTGCCCAGGAGTACGATTGCTGGGTTATATGGTAAGTGTATGTTTAGACTTTTAAGACACCACCAAACTGCTTTCCAAAGTAGCTGCACCATTTTACATTCCCATCAGCAGCATAGAGTAATCCAGTTTCTCTGCATCCTAGCCAGTATTTGTATTTTCACTATTTTTATTTTAGCCATTCTGATAGGAGTGTAGTGATATTTCATGGTGGTTTTAATTCGCATTTCCTTTTTTAAATTTATTTTTTTCTTTTTAGAGACAGAGTTTTGCTCTGTTGTCCAGGGTGGAGTGCAGTGGCATGATTATAGTTCACTGCAGCCTTGAACTCCTGGGCTAAGTCAATCCTCCCATCTCAGCCTCCCAAATTGCTAGGACTACAGGTACACACCACCATGCCCATAGAGATGGGGTCTCACTATGTTGCACAGGCAGATCTTGAACTTCCTGCCTGAAGCAATTCTCCTGCCTTGGGCTCCCAAACCACTGGGATTACAGGCGTGAGCCACCATGCTCAGCTTGCATTTCCTTAACGGCTAATGATGTAGAACATCTCTTCATGTGCTTATTTGCCAACTATATACCCTCTTTGGTAAAATGTCTCTTCATGCCTTTTGCCCACTTTCTAATTGGATTGATTGCCTTCTTACTGTTGAGTTTTGAGGGTCAGATAGGTGGTTTGCAAATACTTTTCCCTCATTTATTCTAATGTTCACATTTTTACTGTTGGCCCTTAAAAGAATGTTTTCATTTATTCATCTGACAAATAGTTTCCTAGACCCCATTGGATGCTGAGAACTTGTCTAGGAGCTGGAAATAGATAAGACAGATAGGGCAGGGCCCTGGCCCGTGGAGGCTCCCACTCTGGGGTCAGGGTGTGGAACAGAAAAAGAAACAGATGGTTTCAACACCATGCAGTCAATGGCAAAAAAGAGGCAGAGATGGGCTGTGTAAGAACACAGGAGTGAAGAAAATTGGCCATAGTCTGAAGGACGAGTCTGCACCTGTGAGACAGACCAGGGAATGAGGGCATTCCAAACAGAAGCAAGAGCCCATGCAAATGTGCCATTCAAAGTTCATGGCAGCAAAGATTTGGAGGCCAGAGGACCCTGTGGGGCAGATGCTTTGGGGGGATTCCTCCAAGTTGGGTTGCAATCTTGGAAGGCCCTCTCTGGTTGTACAAATGTATAAATGGTTACATGGACTGAATATTTAACCTTTCTCGGGCTCAGTTTCTCATGGGCAAAATGAGCTCAGTAATACCTACTTCCCAGAGACTACAGGAAGATTAGAAATAATGTACATACAGCATCTAGAACAGTGCTGGGGAAGACATTAGGTACTTGACAAACACCTTGGAAAATCAGGATGGAAAAACAGCATATTTAAAGATTGGCTTGGACCCAGCACAGTGGCTCACACCTGTAATCCCAGCCCTTTGGGAGGCCGAGGTCAAGAGTTTGAGACCAGCCTGGCCAACATGGTGAAATTCCATCTCTACTAAAAAAAAATACAAAAATTGGCCAGGCATAGTGGCACATGTCTGTAGTCCCAGTAACTCAGGAGAGTGAGGCAGGAGAATCGCTTGAACCCAGAAGGTGGAGGTTGCAGTGAGAGGAGATCGCGCCACTGCACTCCAGCCTGGACAACAGAGTGAGCCTCCATCTCAAAAAAAAAAAAGATTGGTTTGTAGGAGGCAACACCCATCAAAGCTGTGCTTCTTTTCAAGGGTCTCTCTCAGGCCCATCCCTTCAATGGTTCCTCCTACCCTTGGGAGGGAATGAACCTCCTCCTATCTAGTCAAACCTATTTCCCTGTACTCTCCACCATACCCTTCCACCTCGCTGGGACCAGGGATGTTCTTCATCAGTGAAAACACATTTCTTTTGCTTCCTTCCCAGCAAGGTCTAAATGTCCTTTGGCCACCAGCCTACCAGTCGCCTTCCTTTCTCAGCCACATTTCTTGGAAGAGTTGTTTATTTTCACTGTCTTCACTTCCTCCCCAACTCACTGTTTAACTCATTATGGTCTCCTCCTGGCCCCAACCCCAACCCCAGAACTTCTCTGGCCAAGGTCACCCGTGGCCTCTGTGACACTGACACAAGTTATTATCTCACTGATCTCTCTGCAGCATTTGAGAAGGTGACACTTCCTCCTTCTTGAGACATTCTCCTGGCTTGGCTCTCAAGGGGGTGCCTTAGAAGTTCCTTTCCTGCTGTCCCTATGGGGGGCCTCTTATGAGTGCTTTGACAGGCTCCTCTTCCTGCACCCACCTCAACATGACAGGCTCTCCAGGGTTTATTCCTCTGTTTTCTGTTCTTCTCACTCAGCATGCTCATGTCCTCTTCCTGGGGTATTACCTGACGCCCATCCGTGCCTTCTGCTAGTTTCTTAGGTTGGAACACTCTCAGGTCTCTATCCAAGCCACCACAGGCTTCATTCCTGAACTGCAGACCATTGGATCCAAATGTCTACTGAATATGGATCTACATCTCAAACTCAACATGAGCTCAAAATCAAGCTAACCCCCTCCGGAGACCAGACACTTCTCTCTCATATCTCGTCTTTCACAGAGCAGCTCCTCACTCTTCCAGCTGCTGAGAGCACAATGGGAAGACACAGGGAAAGGAGTAGTTGGAGAAGTAAGTGACAAGGTCAAAGTCCACTTAAGTCCTAGGAGAAACTGAGGCAGGGATGTTAGGGAGCAGCTGTCCACATGTGGCTGGAGTTTGGGAGAGGGATAAGGGCAGGAGATGTGATTTTGCTGATGTTCCAGCTGCTTCAGAGCACACCTAAAGTCCTGGCTGGAAAACACAGTCCCTCTCCCACGAGCCCCTCAGCCAGATTGTACTTGAAGACTCAGGCCTCCTCATCTAGGCTTGTGGGCTGCCAATGCAATGATCTACAAGGGCAGGAAACAAAGGAGAGAAGAAGGAAAGAAGGAAGGCAGGAAGGAAGTGTGAACCCTTAATATCTGAGACAGGTCTCAGTCAATTTAGGAAGTTTATTTTGCCAAAGTTAAGGACACGCACCCATAACACAGCCTCAGGAGGTCTTCACGACAGGCACCCAAGGTGGTCCAAGCACAGCTTGGTTTTATACATTTTAGGGAGACATGAGACATCAATCAACATATGTAAGATGAAACATTGGTTTGGTCTGGGAAAGTAGGACAACTCAAGTGGGAAGGGGGCTCCAGGTCATAGGTAGATAAGAGACAAATTGTTGCATTGAGTTTCTAATTAGCCTTTCCAAAGGAGGCAATCAGATATGCATGCATAGCGATGACTTTGAATAGAATGGGAGGCAGGTTTGCCCTAAGCAGTTCCCAGCTGGACTTTGCCCAGCTTAGTGATTTTGGGGCCCCAAGATTTATTTTATTTTCAAGAAAGGAAGGAAGAAAGGAAGGAAGGGAGGAAGGAAGGAAGGAAAAAGGGAGGGAAGGAGGGAGGAACGACTCTGCTTGGTTCAGTGAAGGGAAAGGAGTTGGCCAAGGGGGAACTGAAAGGCCCAAACTGAAAGTGGCCATGGGGGAGTGGGGAGGGGGATGCACAGGATTAGAGGCTAAAACAAAAAGTGACCTTGTTGTGTTGATGAGATTTGGAGAGGAAAGATTGAGTTACCCTTCTCCCCAGTCCTCATTGAGAACATGTGAATTTGCACTTCCTGCCTTAATCTGGGTGGGATGGGGTGCGAGAATCACTAATGACAACAGCAAGATAAACAAAAAATAAATAAACAAAAACTACTTCTCACAGGTGTAAGTGGAGAAAGGACATTTGTTGGGCAAAAAAGAGAAAGCAAGCAATTTGACTAACAGTCAGCAAATATTTATTGAGGGCACACTAGTTCTTAACACTTTAGATACTTATCACATTTTATCTTCACAAACATCATGTGCAGTAAATGCTTGAATCCTCATTTTACAGATGAGGAAACTGAGACTCAGAGACATTACTCAACTTGTTTGTGCCTACACAGTAAGAGGTGGTGGTGTCTGATTCTGATGCCTATGCTCTTGTTGTCATTGGTTTGTTAAGTCTTTATTTTACCTTTAAAAAAAAAAAGCTAAAGTGACACAAATATGTAGTTTAACAAGTCAACCAGTTCTACAAAGTTTATGTAAAGGAAAACAACATTTATCAGACTCCCTCATAGAGGATCACTTGTAAGTTTTTTAATGAATTCATTTAATGCTTACCTCCATGTCCTTATATGTCTGTATTGCTGTTTATGGATATTTCTATTTGAAGCATTGTTTATTGACTTTCTATTACGGAAGAATGAGTTTTAGCGCTTTCTCTCTCTTTCTCTCTCACTCACTCAGTACACACATGCACATATCCTAATCTCCATCCTTCCAATACAGTCATCTAATTAATTTTCTTAATCTGTAGTCACTGGTGGTCAGGCATGGTAGCTCATGCCTGTAATCCCAACACTTTGGGATTACACCCAAAGTGAGTGGATCACTTGAGTCAAGGAGTTCGAGACCAGCCTGGACAACATAACGAGACGCTGTCTCTATTTGTTTTCAAGTAAAAAAGTTATCAAAAAGAAAAAAAGAAAAAAATCAGTCAGTGGTGACATTATTATGACTAAGTAACTACTATTCCTCAGAACTGATTGACATAGTAAATTAGGATTCCTTTCCCTTTCCCGCATACCTTTTGTTTTCTTCAGAGTTGACAACTACTTTTGTTTTTCCTGGTGTTTGCATAGTTTTCCATTAACTTGTTAATTCATCATTCAAAATGGCCACCAGCTGTCTAACCAGAGTTAGACACATTAATACACAGTATTCTATCAGTTTCATTTCCACGAACAAATGTGTCACGGAGCTTTCTGCTCTTCTCTAATTGGGACTAGCCACCATCTCTGCCTGGGTCATGGCTCTCATCCTGGGCTTTTCCACAGTCTTCATTTTGGGAATTCCCTTGGGATCTTTCTGTTTTATATCATTTATTTTCTTTGTTCATTCCCCTCATTTTGTTTGGTGTCTATATCCTTCAGGAGTTTTCCTGGCAAAAATGTGCAGGAGTGTAATTTTGAACCCTTGTAGCTCTTCCTTCCTGGGCTCATTCCCCCCAGAGAAGAGGTTTCTAGTGTGTTTCCTAGAGGGTATAAAACCAGATGCAGCTTACTGGGAGATCATGGGAGAAGATGGCTAGGGGACCTCAGCATTAACTATGGAAACATTCTGTTACTCCTGTTTTCAGCTGAGACTCATGCCTCTCATTCTGAGCAGAGACTTCACTTTATCTCCAGGCTTTGGCCATGGTAAGGACCGGGTAGGTGCCTAGCAGTATGCAGTGGAGGCAGGGATCTGGGGTTCTAATGCCTCTGAATGAATAGCTTTCACTTAGAAATCCTTATTTTTGGCCCATCCCTTCACTCACTTCCAGAAGTACCTGACACTGCCAGTTCCTGAGGCTTCTGAGGGTTCTGCTGTATAAATCAAGTTGGTTCTCAGCTTTTCCCAATGCCAGCTTAAGAATCCTTATTTCTCCTGTTAAGTTGGTTACCACTTGTCTACCTGCTTTCCAGGTTCCAAAGTTTTGTGATAAGACTCTTATCTCTTCTCTAGTTCTTTCCATCCTCATGGCTTTGTGCCTTCTAGATGCTTGTCTTCATTATCTGTCCTTACCTAGGAATTCAAAGTCCCTGCTCCCTCCCAAATCACAGGTATTTGATGCTGACAGTGGGCAAGCCCTGTGTGCATGGGTCACTTTTCAACCACAGAGCATCTCAGAAAGAAAGAAAATGAGCATCTGGTATGAAATCAACACGTTTTCAACAACAGAGTCAAGACATCTGAGATGAAGACTGACTCAGCCACAGCCTCCCTGGGCAACCTTGAGCAAGTAATTTCACCTTTGTTGCTGGATGTCAATGTTCCCATCAGTAAAACAAAGCAAATGCCCCCTGCAACTTTCCATGAAGCTAATGAGAATCAAATGAGGTGATGTGGAGATACAGCTCTCTGTATAATTTCAGGTACCACATAGTTATCTGGATTAACATTACTGGTCTTGAATCCAGGAAGTGCCAAGTATGCACCTGTGCTAAGTCTTCAAGATTCAGAGATGGGCAAGACCTCCCTTTTCCCTTTACCTGGGGAAGTTCATGGCATAGCAAAGGAGGCAGATGAATAAACAGAGGGCTACAGTACAGTGAAATAAGCAAGATTATATATTGCATAGAGTGCACAGAAGAGAGAGACATCACTGTTGCAAGCTGGGGTAGGGGAGCAGAAGAGCTTCATAAGAATTGGGTAGGAGTGCATCAGTCAGAGGAGGAGAAAAGTTTTCAAGACAGAGAGACTAGTATGAGCAAAAGAAAAGAGATGTGCATTTGTCATGCAGGAGCAGAGCCACAGCTTCACGGGGCTGGAGCTGGGCAGCCTAGGGACCACCTTGTACCTGCAAGTCAGAGATGGGGTTTGATGTCGGTATGGTACGACCAGATCTGCCTGTGGGTAGGTTGCCTCTGATAGTGAGATGAAGGGTGGCCTGGAGAAAGGCCAGTCGAAGCTCACAGTTCTGTCAAGATGGTATTCCCATATTCAGGGGGAAAGTAATGTGGTCCCAAGTAAAGCAAGAACAGGAGAGACAGATGACTGTGGGTTTCAAAAAGTGATTAAGAGGTCAAAGCATCAGGATTTGGTAATTAACTGGCTGTTGGGGATAAGAACAGTTGGATGATGTAGTTTAACTCTTGGGCATCAGCTCTGATGGTTGGCTGGCTGGCTGGCTCGCTGACTAGGGGGGCTGTCTCTCAAGCCAGGGAATACAGGTGAAGGTAAAGGAAGGCAAAGGGAAAAGAGAGGAAGTCAAGGGCTTGAGTGTCAGCATGTAGAAGAGTGACAGGCCTGCATGATACAAGAGGAGATGACAATGGGGGAGGTAAAAGTGGGAATCACGGGAGAGGCTAGAGGTAGCAGCCATTTTGGTGTCAGTCATTCAAGCATAACTACCACTATCACCTCTACTATCATGATCACTACCATCACCATCATCATCACCATCGTCATCACCACCCCACCACCCTCATCATGAGCACTACCACCACCATCACCATTACCTCCACCACCATCTGCCATTACTACCATCACCACCATCATCCCCACCCCACCACTACTATTCCAACCACCTCCAGCACCACTGCTGCCACCACCACCACCATCCTAATAGAGATTATTTACATTCTCTTAACTTCACAGAAATTTGTCTCTCTTCCAGGTCAGAGAGAAACCACCTGGGCCCAAGCCTGCCCCATGCTAGGTATTCAGAAACTATGAATATTATATCCAACTGGTGATAGATATCTGTGTCAAAAACAGAGTCCCTGCCCTGCAGCCCAGCTCATCCAACCTGCCCAGTTTCTCTTGAGTGGTTTGTGCACTGACTTTCACCCAGGGCCTGTGTCTGCAGACTGCAGTCTGCCATCTTCACTTCAGTCAAATATGCTGAGCCAGGGCCCGCCCTTCTCATAGTGGCCAGGCTGTCATGCTTCTCATCCCTGTGTGAATTGGTCAGTACTGAAGGGGCACATGCCCCCTTCTGCTATCCCTCCCCTGCCTGCTCTGAACTTCTATGCCCTGTAAAAGCCCACCTCCTACTACTTCCCTGACAGCCCTTCCCTGGTCTTCCAGACTTCCTGCTTCAGAATCAGCAACTCCCCTCCCTACTCTTCTGAACTCTCCTTCCACCATAAGCCTTACTGGGAATATGCTTCTCCCCTGAGCCTATGTCCTCTCACAGGGCCCTCCTACGGAGGCCCCTTGGTGATGGCGTGCTTGTGTAGTGAGCCCCGAGTCCTGAAGTTTCTCCAGATTCCTATAACTGAACTCATCCCTTCCTCACCTTGCCATGGCAGCATGCTCTCACACCTCCTTTGGAGTCAGGCTTCAACATGCACCAGCTGTGTGACCAGGAGTAAGCCACTGGCTCCTCTGAGTCTTAACTTCTTTATCTGTAAAATACGACTCTGTCACTAACATGAAATGACGTAGCATATATAGGTTGACTCGGAAATTGCCTTGCACATCCTAAGTGTGAGATACATTTTCATTATCTCTTTATTTCCCTAACTCACAGCCTATCACCTACAGGTTTTGTAATTGTTGTTGTTATTTATAGTCTTGTCTAATCTATCCTTATTAGGCTTTAGTTAGATAAGTGCAGAATTGTAAACCAAAAAGTATCTGAGACAGGTCTCAATCAATTGAGAGGTTTATTTTGCCAAGGTTAAGGACCATGGCTCATGATACATTTTCAGGAGGTCCTGAGAACATGTCTTGGTTCTATACATTTTAGGGAGATGGAAGAAGTTACAGGCAAAGACATAAACTAATACATGTAAGGTATACATTGATTGGCCCAGAAAGGTGGGATATCTCGAAGCAGAGTGAGTGTAGGCTTCCAGGTCATAGGCAGTTTCAAAGATTTCTTGATTGGCAATTGGTTGAGAGAGTTTGGCCTTGCCTGAAGAGTTGAATTCAGCATAAAGAAACCTTGAGTTTAGATAAGGCAGGATTGTGAAGCCAAGATTCTTGTCATGTAGAGGAAGTCTCCAGGATTCAGAGGGAAAAGATGGTAAATGTCTGTTATTAGGTGTCAGTCTCTCCTGAAAGAGCTAGTAAGGGAAGCAGATTTTCTACAGAATGCAAATTTCCCCAAGAGACAGTTTTGGAGGGCCATTTCAAAATATGGCAAAGAAATATATTTTGGGGTAAAATGCTTTTATTTCCTTCAAGGCCTGCTATTTGTCATGGAACTAGAGTCAAGTTGGAATTTAGTATCTCATTGCTATGAAGAGTCTGTTTTGTCAGCCTTCAGACTTCTGTTTTCATGTTAATGCTGGTCAGTTGAGTCTAAACTCCAAAGGGAGGGGGCTACAATGAGGTATGTCCAATCCCTGCTTCCTGTCATTCCCAGAATTAGTTATTCAAGTTTCTTTGGGGTCTCCTTGGTGAAGACGGGGGCTCCATTCAGTTAGGGGACTTAGAATTTTATTTTTGGTTTACAGAGACTATATCAAATATGCTGTGAATCTCTCATTTCTCTTTATCCATAATAGGTGCTCAATGAATGTTGGTTAAATGACTGAGTGAATTGATTTTGTGGCTGTCCAACAGCTGCAAATTCTTGTTCATTTGGAAGTTAAGTTCAGAGAAATGAGAAGGTGTATCCTACATCTTTCTGTGTCCTCTTCAACCAATTCACACTAGTGGGGGATATTTCACCCCATCCCCCTCCATTTATATAGATACATCAGGGCTGGCTGAATTGGAAAAGGTGTCAGGTCCACTGGGCTCACAGATGAGCACCAGCTAATCAGAGGTGGCTTCCTGGAGAAGCTAAGATTCAACTTGCAATTTTGCAGCCCCACTGCACATAGAATCACATGGGGGCTTTAAAACCCCAATGTCCTTAGGCCACACCCCTAAGGAAATAAAGATGGCTGGGGCAGAGACATCAGCAATTGTTAGAGCTCCCAGGTTACGATTGGTAGCTGAGTTTGAAAACCTCTGGGTTAGAGGCTGGTTTTGAGAAACAGGGGTGACCCGTGGGAGGGGCAGGAGGGTATCTGCGCTGGGGGGAGTTCTGCCACTCTTCTTGCCTAGATGCCTGTGTTCTTTTCCTTTCTTTCTCACTCTCTTTTTTTCTTTTCTTTTCTTTTTTTTTTTTTTTAACTCACCTCCAGCTCACTTTCCCTGCTGACGAGTGGGAACATCTCCTTCCAGAGCCTACATTAATAACGCCATGTATCCTCAGGGACATTATGAACCTCTCTCTGTTCAGAGCCCCCTTCCCCGCCCATCAAAGGCCATGGACACGAGGAGGAGATGGTCAGGGTTTACATGGTAACTCCAATTAAGACAAATGTCAGCTCGTTCTCTGCAGGCTGCCCACACTCACCCGGTCATGTAGCTTCTGCTCAGCGTGGGAGAGCAAGAATACTTTGCTATAGCTGTCAGGCTCCCATGGAAGCAGTCAGAAGGAAGCAGAAAGAGATGGTGATCAAGAGGGCAAGGCTGGCCCTGGCAACCCTGCTAGGAGGTGGCTCCCAAATCCCATCTCTACTTAGAATCCCCCTATGGGGACCACACTTAGAAGGTAACTTTAAGGACTCCTGCAGATCCCAGTCCCAGGGGCCCCAGGGCTGGCCTTTTGTTTCTCTGAGCCTGCTCGAGGGACCTCTACCAGCTGAAGGAGACCCTCAACCAAAGTGAGGCCCCAGGACCAGCAGCTTTGACCTCCCCCGGAGGACTGCCAGAAATGCAGAGCCTCAGGCCCGCCTGGCCCTCCTCAATGAGAACCTGCATGTGAACAAGGTCTCCAGTAATGGAGACACATACTAACATTTGAGAAGTGCTGGAAATGTGAAACTGGACTCAGGAATGATGAACAGCTGCAGCATGCTGGGGACGGGAGCTCACCGTGGGGTCAGGGGCTCAAGGCTTAGCTCTGCTCAGTCCTTCCTGGATCACCTTGGGCAGATCAAGATGGATCAGTGCCCAGTTGTCCAGTCTGTAGAATGGGGACATAATGCCTCCGTGTAGGTTGAGCAAGTCAAGGGCACTTATGAAAACATTTACCAATGTAGATCGCTGTAACAACGGAGGTAAGAAAAATAACGGTAGGCTGGGCGTGGTGGCTTATGCCCGCAATCCCAGCAATTTGGGAGGCCAAGAAGGGTGAATCACTTGAGATCAGGAGTTTGAGACCCACCTGGACAACCTGGTGAAACCCAGTCTTTACTAAAAACACAAAAATTAGCTTGACGTAGTGGTGGGCACCTGTAATCCCATCTACTTGGGAGGCTGAGGCAGGAGAATGGCTTGAACCTGGGAGGTGGAGGTTACAGTGAGCTGAGATCGTGCCACTGCACTCCAGCCTGGGTGACAGAGTAGGACTCTGTCTCAAAAAAAAAAAAAAAATCGTCATCAGAGCCAATGTGTGTTAGCTGTTAGGCACTGGAAATGTGCCCAAACCATGCTGATGGCTTTGTGTAAATTATCTCACTCAACTCATAGTATTTCACTGAAGTGCTCTTATTACCCCATTTGTAAATGGTGGCTTAGGATGATAATATAATCTACCCAACTTCACATAGGTAGTAAAGGCTGGAGCCCCTTGGAACCTGGCACTTTCTAATTCCAGAACCTCCATGCTTAGCTATCATACAATTACTACAGTTTCCCTTCAAGACCACCTGCTACTGCTACCTTCCCAAAAGCAAAAGCTTCCCCACTAAGCCATCCTTAGGCTCCCTCCCAACTATCAGGATATCACCACAGGGATAAATAGCATTGCATTACAAGTAAGAAGGCTGGTGCCAGATCCAGCTCCACTTCAGTGAGCCTGCAAGCCTATGGACTGCACTTTGCCTCGGCGACGGGCAGCGTTCGCGTTCTGCTCATCTCAGCTTCCTATCACCCCCGTAAGACTGCTCTGGTCAAAAGAGAGAATAACAGTGGGAGTTCTTGGAAAGCTACAGAAACAGGGTGGTGGATACAGTGGACTTTGGAATCAGAAAAACCCAGAGTTCAAATTCCAGCTCTGCTATTTCTTGTGGATGCAGGCAAGTTACTGTAATCTCTGTGGGCCTCAGTTTACTCCTCTATAAAATGGGAATCTTAAAAATATGCTTCCTAAGGTTGAAAAGATTAGAGATGGTTTGTTTAGAGGCTCTGGCACAATGCCTGGCACACAGAAGGTGCTCAATCAGGGGTAACTGCTCTTCTTTACCATCTTCACCATCATCATCATCAAACTCTTCCCTACAAAGGAATCCTGGGAGTCCTGTGGGGTAAAATGGGAAGGTTCTGGTACCAAGGACATCAAAGAAGGACTGGTTATTCTTATTGTGTCCTGGAGCTGAGTGTGTTTGGCCAGGTGCCTGGAGCAGGGCCTGGAGCAGACACGGAGTTTTGGAAACTCTGTAACCAATGGTTGCCTGGTTAGCACAGTACCAGAGAGTTGCCAGATTACCCAGAGAAACTTAAATGGTTGGGTTTTTTGTTATTTAAATTAATTTATATGAAAATTACTTCTAGAATTTTCCTTTTCACATTTCCCTATCGTCTTGCCCTCAGCCTTTTCATAACAACTTGTAGTCATGCCCACAAACCAGCTGGTTGCACTGTGCTGTGATACAGGATGCCCATGGTGCCCTGGGCAGTGTGGAGATCCAGACAGCTACAGGTAGCTACCAGCAGAATCACCACAGCTCTGGCCTTCCAGTTCAGACACCGAAGGCCCCTGTTAAAATGGAAACATGTGAGTAGGAAGCACATGAAGTCATCGTGGTCCATGCCTTCCTGAACCAACGAGAGAGAATTGATTTCTTGGATTGATAACAGGTATTTGGCTAGGCCCCAAAGTAGGGGTGGCCTCAGTTTGAGATGCAACAAGAGAGAGAAGAATAGGCCTGGGCCTTGGGGCTGCATGTGGTGCAGACAGGAAGGGATTCAGACCATTGCAGTGAGTTCAGTAGTTTAGAAGAGGCCACAGTTAGGGTGGCTGAGGGGTGAACTCTTGTCGTCAGTGAAAACACTCTGAGATCCAGGGGCAACATATGAGTGTCTGTAAGTGGGTATGTTCAGAAAAGGCTTAAAAGCTGATTGAGGTGAGGACCAAGAGCCTCTGCTTCCCACAGGATAAAATCCCCACTGCTCAGCCTGGCATACAAAGTCCCCCTTGATCTACCTAGTGGCCTACATCTCTATCTCTATTTTTATCTGTAAAATAGCTTTTTTAAGCCCATGATCTGGATGAAGACATGGAAAGCATATGCATTAAATTTGCAGATGACTCAAAGCTGGAGGGGATGAGAGAATTAAGGTTCAAGATGATCTCGACAGTCAAAAATGCTGGGTCAAAAGCAACCAGATGAAATGTAGCATCAATAAATCTAATGTCTTGAATGCAGTTTCCAAAAATCAGTTGCACAAGAACAGGATGAGAGAGACCTGGCTGGACTGCAATTCACATAAAAAAAGATCAGGAGGTTTTAGTCTGCCTCAAGTTCAACATGAGCCAGCTGAGTGATGCGGCGGGCTGGGGAGGGAAAAGAAACTTACAAAACACTCAAGTGAAAGCTTATGTTGCATTAACCCTTGGTGATGAGGAGAGAGAGAGAGAGATGACACTCTTTGTCATGGAGTGCGAGACCCAGAAGGGATAGTAACTATAAGAGCTGATCCTTACTGAGAACTCAACATGCACCAGGAGTACATCAGTTTGTAAAATCTTCACAACATCCCTACAAGGTTACAGGACAGGAGAGCAGGGTGCAGAGGGTGGATCTACTTGCTTGTCCTAGCTCACACAGCTAGTGGATGGTGGATCCGTGCTCTTGACCACCCCACTCTGCTGCCTTTCTGTTAGACAACACCTTGTCTACTTTCTCTTCCCCATTTCACAGATGAGGAGACAGGACCGGAACTGTGAGGACAATCTGTCTATAGTTAGGCAGTGAGCTGACTGTAGACTCAGGCTCTCCTGGGACCCTCATCAGTCCTCCTTCCCTCTGCCATGCTGGTTGGCTGCCATCCTGTTAGATGGTTGAATACTTATGCTTAAAGATCTAAAGCCTTCATTAAATTTCATGTGGCACTTACTCCACAATGTATCCCACCTTACCCTGCCTTATAACACATAATATAACGCAGAAGACTTAGCCATTCCTTTGTTCTGCAGAGTCCCACTCAAGGACGACAATTACCGTGGCTCATTGAATTCCAGTGAGATATTCACAGTACAGAGGACCTTGAGACCCTCACAGTACAGATGACCCTCTATCGAGTGTCTCGGTTTATGTTTCTAGGTGTTTTTAGAAATGGTTTTCCAGTTAAACTGCTCATGGCCACCTCTCAGTCTTTGACTTCTTTCTAATTTGCCATAATTAACTAGGCTTTCCAATTAAACAGAACATTGTGTATCTGCTATGTGCCAGGCACATTGCCAGGTCTTCCAAATATATTATCTCAGTTAAAATTATAGCAACCTCATGAGGTGGATTACTGTTATTCTGATACCACAAAGAGAAAATTGACTGAATAGGGTGACCAACTGTGCTAATTTGCCCAGAAAGGAGTGATCTCCCAGGACATAGGATTTGCAGTTTTAAAACCAGGACAGACCGGGGCAATTTGTGATGGGTTAGTCACCTTAGACACTAACTTTCCTGAGGTCACATGGCTAGAAAGTGGCTGAGCCAGGATTTAAAATCAGTTCTACAGATACCAAATAAATCTTGGCAGAAATGAATGTAAAGGAAGAGTAAATAATAGACTCTGGTGACTTTCTGGCCTCTGCTCAGCCTCCTTAAAGACTTGTTTTGCTTACTTCCTTATTTTCAGTTCTATGTCAGAAAACCACGTTCCTGCATGTGTGAAACAAAGAGGAGGGTATCTACTTCCTGAGGCAGTTCTGAGCCCTGAGTGTTTAGAAAGAACGAGAACATTGGCTAGCATTACAGGGGTTCAAGAAGACTTCATTCCTTCCCTCTTCTCTTGCTTACATGGCCTGGATAGCTAAAGTGAGTTTTAGAGATGAGGAATTAATGGCACAGGGCTCAGATCTTAGAAAGCAATTCAACTGTAGCGCTGTGATGAATTTGGGGGTATCATATGTTAAGACAGATATTGACCAACTAGGATGTGTTGGACATGGCAAGGAAAGGTGACCCCAGTGATGAGGGGCCAATGAATGAAGGCCCCCAAGAAAAGAACAAAGGAGCTGAGGAAGAAGAGACAAAGGAAGGCAGACAGGGAGGCTGAGTTCTAGCCTTTAACATGCTGTCGTGGGAAAGAAGATACCCAGGCTGTGAGGCCCTAGAGACCCATCCAAAACCAAGGGCAAAGTTACTGGGACGCAGTTCTGGCTCAATGTCAGAAGAACTTTCCAACGATAAGATCAACAGAAAGCACTTTCTCAGAGGAGGATGACCTTTCTTCCCATCACAGGGACCAGCAAGGGGAGGCTGAGTGACCACTGCCAAGGGCTCTGTGGAGGCCATTCCTATAGTGAATATGAGGCTGGGCTAGGCAAACTCTTAGCTCCTTTCCTATTCTAGGACCCTCCAGCAGACATTGGCTCCCTTCCCTACAACTGTAAATATTTGTGCATTCCCAAGTGATAAAGTGGAGCTCTTGGCTTACATAGGTCAGGACGACAAGGAACAATTTGCTTAGTGTTTCTTTAGGCTGCGTTGCCAAGACTTCTTGTCATCTGTGTTTGGAGTGGACACAAGCTGCAGGAGGTAGATAGACAGGTTTGGTGAAGGGAGGATTATTCAAGAGAAAAGGATGCAAATGCAGATCATTCAAGAAAGCAGAAGCCAACCCAGAAAGGCAAGGACGCTTCCTCTGTATGGCCACAGTATGTCACAGCAGAGCCCTGGCTCTTCTGGTGTAGGTTCAGCCTTGGGGGCTTTTGTCCCCTTTCATAGAGCTTCCTATGGGAGTCATAAGGGTTACCCCCACCTCACTGCTGTGAGACAACACCCTTTGGCTTTGATCCGTGGACTAATTATCCATGCCCATCTATGGGGATGAGAATGGAGGGGAGGATCACGTAATAAGTCAGGTTTTGGTGCCCACAGAAGCAGGCCTGAGTTTCAGCTCCTTCCCTGGGAGCTGGTACGGGGTGGGTTGGGGAGATGACAGGAGCACGTGGTGGTTGGAAGTTGGAAGGGACCCTTATTTTTGTTGCTGGCCTTTTGTTCCTTCTCAGTTTGGCTCCTCCACTGCTGTGCTGTCCTTCTCCTAAAAACAATCTGAGCAGGTTACCTCCCCACAGCTTTCAAAGGAGCCCCTCCCCACTGTCCATCAACACTCCCTACCTTCCCAAGAGTGTGTCCTTTCCCACATGCCATTTCCTGGCCCAGAAAGTTTCTTTTCTCTCTGCACTTCAGCTTCCTCATCTGAAAATGGGGGTAAAAATAGCATCTGGGCTGGGTGCAGTGGCTCATGCCTGTAGTCTCAGCACTTTGGGAGGCCAAGGCAAGAGGATAGCTTGAGCCCAGGAGATTGAGACTGCAGTGGGCTATGACCACCACTGCACTCCAGCCTGGATGACAGAGCCAGATTTTGTCTTAAAAAAAAAAAAAAGCATCTGCCTTATAAGATTGTAAGATTGTAAGGATTCTATGAGTCCATATGTGTAGGGCCCTTAGAATAGCACCAGACATTTTGGGCTAGCCATATCTGTTACCATTTTGCTAGGGTGGCCAACTCCTACTCATCCTGGGAGACACTGCATCACCTCCTCTGTGAAGACTTCCTTGTTCTCCTCAGACAAAGCTTTGGTTTTTGGTTTCGTTTTTCTCTTGTTGTTGTTTTGTTTTGCTGTTTACTTGGGGATTCCATGACGTTTATTTTTCAGGACATTTTGTGGTTGTAATTAGCCTGCAGGCTGGTCTTTCCCATTAGACTGGAGCTCCTCGGAGTGGGCAGAGACAGGTCTTACTCTGTCCTGGGTAGCCAGCACAATGTCTGGCGCCTGGCAAGCGCTACAGAAACTATTGTTGCCCAAATGAATGGAAAAATGAAGAGATTAGAAAGCACCACAGTGGTCCAGGGAGCTGTTCCCTGGTGTTTATTAGGATGATGTTGTCCCAGCCTCAAGAGACCTGCTCCTTTCTGCACCTCCGCTTCTGTCCCTCCCCTTCATCTTCACATCATTGGAGAGACATTTCATTTTCCCACTTCCCCAAAATGTTTTGGATTTGGAAAATAGCAATAGTTTAGGAAAATGGGTAATTAACAAAGGCTCAATCATGGAAAACATGTAACTCCTTGAGTCTTACTGAAATGTCAAGGACTTGATTAGAGGGAGCCCCGTCCCTGGTGATCTGAAGAAAACATGATCTGTTTGTCCTAGAGGGGAAAGAAGGATCACTCTTTATTTACAAACCAGCCAGGCTAATCCCTTCTGACAATATGGGAAGTCATTCTGCTCAGCCGAAGCACTATTTCAGGGCTCCCTTAAGGAAGAACTATCTTCTACTCAATTAAAGCAAAGCCTGAACTCGCTTTGACCCCGTCATTCCACGGCCAGGAAAGCAGGCTCCGCTCCTTCCAGCAGGGTGGCTGCCCGGGCTCCAGGCCCAGCTCTTTTTCATCAGGACGTCTCAAGCATTTACTGGGGTGAGAAACTGGGGAGTGGAAACCATCCCTCCCTGGTTCCTTCAGCCTGGCCTGGCCTTGGGTGCTAAGAAAGAGAGCTGCTGGAGAGGGAGATAAAGTGTCCGTCGGGCCACCTCGGCCTGCCCAGCTCCTGGGGAGGGCCCAGCAGTCAGAATCAATGAGCAGCCACCAGTAGCAGGTAGGTGGCCCCTGAAAAGTCTTGAATGCCACACCTGCTTCCCCTGTCCTGCTCTATTTAGGTCAGCGCCTCCAACTCAGACCTGCCTGCCAAGCCCTGCCTCTGTCTGCAGGAGTGAGCAGTACCATTATTACTGGAGACCAAAGCAAGACGGGCCGCATAGATGATCTTACTGGAAAACCACACACTCAGCCAGTCCCTCCTCTCCTCCTCTTCCCCAAGCCCCACCAACCCCCAGGGAGGGAAAGAGCTTAGGCAGGCCAACTGCCATAGGAAGGAGTACTTTAGCTGGGAAGATCATCTATATAGAAAAGCATAATTTTCTTCTTGCTCCTCTCAATTACAAAATAATAAGATTGTTAAAAATCCAATAGCATGAATGTCAATATTGGCAGGGACAGCCGCAGGAAATTTAATTGCACAATGGGTGCCAGTTAAAGATGGTATGTGCTCTTCTCGGCTTTTCTTAATTCTAATTAGGATAAAATTTACTGATCTTACAGATTCACAAACAGAGGCTTGTCACTCCGCCAGGAATGGATCCTAACGCTCTTGGCTTCCTTTTCTGAGCCTCTTGCCTTTTTTTTTCTTCCTCAAAACATCATCCCTGATTGGGACTTTTAGCTGATTTTGAACATCAGCTCTCTGGTTTCTTTGGCATGTCAGAGGGCCAGATGTTTTTTATTTGAGAGCAAATTGACACATTAAATTACACTGTGCAAACATTAAAGCCAGCAGAGGGTAAACAGGCCGAGATTCATTGAATTTTACGGGTCACAATAATGTTTATGTAATTTAACAAATTCCTGCCCTGCTGCTGAGTCTCTCCAAGAAGTATTAATGTAAGAAAGATGAGACCTGCCCCAAGGCTCTCATCCCATCCACCTAGTGGCGGCCTCTCAGAACCCTAGCCCAGCAGGTTTTAGAGTTGAGTAACTGAGTTCCCCTAGGCAGAATCACTGCTTAGTCTGGCTCTGTCTTAAAGACACGTCCTAGTTTCTTCCACATGAAGCTTGATGAAATACTCTTATTGCTGGACATCTGCTGGGTTTGCCTATCTGGGATGCCCCCACTCCTACTTTTGATAGTGGCCCAATGATTTTTCTTTAGGAATCATCATTCCATCCCATTTCCAGTTTCCCCAGTTCCTCTGGGGCAGATCCCACTCTCCGGCTCCAGGGATGAGCATGTGCCCCAGGCCTGGTCCATCAGGGCCTTGCATCCCGCCCGTGGCCTTGGTGATTGGTTCAGAGATGGGAACGAGATCACATCTGGGTCAACAAGCATCCACCCCAGGACTTTCACAAAACTGGCAGAATAAGGAGTTCTCTTTCCACTGATCTTAAGTGGCAAAATGTAAGTTGGGAGCTGCTGGGTGCCATCTTGCCACCAGTTGGAAATGGCTGTTGGGCATGAGGTCAACACAGAAGAAAGTACAAATGGAGAAGGGCACATTCCCAGTGAGATTTTTTGAGCCCGTGGGTCCACTTACGGCTGAAGTCTAACCTGGGGTTTTTGATTGTCTGAGTTAATAAATCCACTGTTTTGGTTAAGCCAGTTTGAGTTGAATTTCTGTCATTTTCACCCTTTATTCAACAAAACCAAAGATTCCCCTATAGGTCTCTGTAGAGAACAGGACCTCTCCTCCACATTTCATGTGACACTGGCTCCATGCTCACCTCTGACTCCCTAAAGCATTCTTCAGACTTCCTCTGCCTCCTCTCCAGTCAGGCTATTCTGTTGCTAAACATGCACTGCGGATCTCACCTGGCTGCCACTTTATTTTCCTCCTGTTGCCTGCAGTGCCATTGTCTCCCATCTACCACCCATCCTCCAGGGCCAGGCTGAATTCTCCTCTCCACAAAGACCACTCCCTACAACTCAGAACTCCCTCCTCTTAACTCCCAGAGGGCCTCAGTAGGTTCCACACCTCCTGGCCCTTAATTACACAAATTAAAGGTTATATTAATTATATTAATGCTTTGTTGCTTCTTGTATAGTTGTGTCTTCTCTTCTGTCTATTTATAGATAGAAAAATGTCTGGCATAGTTCTGGCCAAATGAAATCACAGATTATTCGTATTTAAAGGTACCTTACAGATCATAAAAATCACCCTGCCCCCACAATTAGACGGATGAGGAAACTGAGACTCAGAGAAGTGAATTGACTGGTCCAAGGCCACACAACTGGTTTATTGCCAGACCAGAGATAAAATCCCAGCTCAGCGTTCTTTCCACGACATGGAGCTCTATCAATTTGCTTGATTGATTTTCCAGTGAAGCATATATAGAGTTTGAATTGGGTTGGCATCTTACCATCGACTAATGGTACTAAGTCAGCACATTCAGAAGAAAGAACAGTAGACTTAAGAGAATCAAAAGGTATGTTTTCAAGTTCCAGCTGGGCTACATGACCTTGGACAAGTCCTTTCAGCCTTTTGGATCTCTATTTTCACAATGGCAAAAAATGAGGGTCTTGAACTAGGTCTGAGGGCAAGTACTCTTTTTTGTGAGCCACCTCCCACTGACTGATGGGGCAGTTCACAGCACCGCGTGGGAAAGATCTGAAAGTGTATCTGAGCTCAGCAGGAAGAAGTGCTGTGAGTGATAAACGCTGTCTCTCTCAAGTTTGGGAGCCAGGGTCAAGGAATGTCAGGAAGCACTCTAGGTTGTGCTTCTTTAGATGATTTTTGAGGTCTTTCCTATCCTGTCATTTGAGGTCATTTAAGTCATGGTGAAAATGCAGAGAGCTCAGATACAACTTCAAGACCCCCATCCTGTTCTACCAAAAGTGGGCTGCCCTCTCACACAGATGGTACCGTGAAACTTCCAGACTCCAGGGACCCACAGCTGCACCCAACAAATTTCACTTTGGCCTAATCTTGGATCCACTGAGCAACACAAATTTGGGATGTGAATTTGGTGGAGCTGGTGTGGACTAGGTCAAGCGGTGAGAAAGGATATAGGATCATGGAGAGAAGTGGATGGTTGGGGAAGTCGGGGACCTGCGAACTCACTTGTATGTTTGCAGTGTTCAGCCCCTGGAAAGAAACCTCCCCCTGACATCCAAGGGGAAGCATGGAAGTGGTACAGAGAGCCCCACAACTCTGGTCTAGGCTCTCCCAGAAGGCCAAGGGCCAGCACACACAGGCCACTGTGAGGAGCAGACACTCGATGGACCAGCTTCTGAGGTGTCAGAGAGAGCCTGGTTCGAAGGCTCCATCCCACATCTGAAGGTCTGGACTTTCACTGGGAGCTCTTTCTTCCTTATTTTACGTAACCTTCAAGTGGAGATCGTAGTCGTAATACTGCAACGCTATAATGACTGAAATAATTTATATAAAGTGCCCAACAGAGAGCTGGTAAATGCCCAACAATGCACTTTCTTCCTTCACCCCAACTTTATTTATTTTTTTCTTTTATTTTCTTTTTTTGAGATGGAGTTTTGCTCTTGTTGCCCACGCTGGAGTGAAATGGCACAATCTCGGTTCACTGCAACCTCCATCTCCCAGGTTCAAGCGATTCTCCTGCCTCAGCCTCCCGAGTAGCTGGGATTACAGGCATGTACCACCATGTCTGGTTAATTTTGTATTTTTAGTAGAGACAGGCTTTCTCCATGTTGGTCAGGCTGGTCTCGAACTCCTGACCTCAGGTGATCCACCTGCCCTGGCCTCCCAAAGTGCTGGGATTACAGGCATGAGCCACCACACCTGGCAACTTTATTTCTTTCTAAAGGCACTCAAACTTTCATTTAACAAGCATGCTCCTGTGTGCTGGGTGTGCTAGAGATGCAAAGTTGAGTGAGACACATATTACTTGGCTCTTTCAGTTGCAAGTGGCAGGAATAAAATCTAAAGTAAATATAGGAAAAGAAAGGAAGAAAGAAAGAAAGAGAAAGAGAGAAGAAAGAAGAAAGGAAAGAAGGAAAGAAGGAATGAAGGAAGGAAAGGAAGGAAGGAAGGAAGAAGGAAGGAAGGAGGAAGGAAGGAAGAAAGAAAAAAAGAAAGAAAGAAAGAAAAAGAAAGAAAGAATGAAAGAGAAAGAAAAAGAGAAGAAGGAAGGAAGGAGGAAAGAGAGAGAGGGAAGGAGGGATGGAGGGAGGAAGGAAGGAAGGAGAGAGAAAGAGAAAGAAAGAAAGAAAGAAAGAAAGAAAGAAGAAAGAAAGAAGAAAGAAAGAAAGAAAGAAAGAGAAAGAAAGAAAGAAAGAGAGAGAAAGAATCTATTAGCTCATAGAAGTAATCTACCTGCCTTCAGGCACAGCTGTATCCAGAAACTCAAATGATAGCATTGAAGATTGCCATCTCTCTCTCTCTCCCACCTCCTACTTGCTCTCTCTGTGTCACAGGCAAGATGAGTATTGGAAGCTCTGCCACTTTAGCAAGCCCAGAGCAGAAGGAAGGAAGGCTTCTGACTGGCCTGGCTCGGGTCATGTGGCCAGGGAGCAGGCAGGATCAGCCCCATCCAATCCTGGTGGAAAGAATTCTCTATAAGAAGGAAAGGTTCTACTCTAAGAGGCAACAAGTAAGTGCAGCTCAATGGAGTAAAACCACAGAGGTATTTACATCATTGTTTCTGGAGAGGAGGCATTCCCTCTTTTAGGAAACTCAGATGCACACTGGAGTCCCTCTGGATTTTCATACCAAGTGGGCCCTCTTCCCCCGCCTTCTCCCAGACCCCCTCATCCCCCGCCCCCATGAGGCAGGGATGATTACAATTCCTAGTTGACACTTAGTCCCTGCCTGTCCAGGGGCAGGGAGCCAATGGCAGTGTAACCGGCAGGTCTCTGGGTCTCTAGTTTTCTCAAGAGAGCATAATGACATGATGCTGACCGCACCGGCTGTGGACCGGGGCCCAGCAGTGCAGATGCTTCTGAGGCTTGTGGTTTAGTTCCTGCCAATGTCAACTTCTTGCTGTCTAACTTTAGAAATCCATGGTTGGCTTCCCTTGCATCAAAGAAGTCAAAGTATTCAACTCCAGAGGGTGTGTATTTTTAAAATGAAAACAACAACAACAAAATCAAAACAAAACCAGAAAGAGAGGAAAAGAAAATCCAATGATCTTTTGGAGTCAGAGAAACTGTGCACAGAGAGCCCCGAGCTTCACGGAAATGCTCCATGACGGTGGTGAGCCTGAATTAAACATATCTCCTCTGTTTTTAAAGCTAAAAAAAATCCTAAATGACCTTTAATTAGTAGACCTACTTCTTTCCTTCCCATCAAAGCCAAGTGTTTCATGCAGAGCTACATCTCCTAAAAAGGCCCTGGGCTGGAAGGCTGAGCTCCTTCACCTTGCACATGATTCTACCCTGCAGACAGAATTCCCCCTGTCCTCACGGCTGATCTGATGAGTGTTGGTGAGAGAGCAAAGAGGGAAAAGTGTCCAGGGGATGTCCCCCACCCCAGGAAAAGGGGTGGCCATCAGGAAATCTGGCCAAATTCCCACTTGGTGCTTTCCCTTGCTATGCCAAATTGAACAAGTGCCCTGAGCTTTCTAGCCTCTGTTTCCTCATCTGTTAAAAGTGGAGAGTCCTGATACCTGGCCAGGTCACCTTATGGTGTAAGATGTGGGCATTTTGAAAAGCACTAAACCCTCTACAAAAGGATGAAATTGTTGCTAGTCAATCCCATGCCTTGAGAGGCCAGCAACAAAAACTTTCCCCTCTGACTCCAAAAGATCCTTTTCTTTTTTTTTAAGCATCCCTTCCCCTTTCTCCTGTCTTATCCATCTCCTTGGTTCTTCTCTTCCTTCCCCTTGTCCTGTGGGCAAGTCATCTGTCTGGTTTCCCAGCAATGGGAAGCTCAAAGAGAGGCGGTGTGGAGGCAATGCTGGCGCTGGGGAGGTGGGGGTTCCCGAAAGGACTGAACTGGACTTGTGTAGGTGTCATAACTCGGAACCTCTATTTGTGTATCTTTTCCAGGTCATCTGGCCCTCCTCCCTCCCCTTGGACACGAGGGCTGTAAGAAAGCTTTAGTCCTTTTAGATCCAACCAGTGGTGTAACCCTCCAGGAAATTTTCCTCTGTTGGCTGCCCAAGTTGGCCAGACAACTTATCCTCTGATTGGCGGGGTCACACATCATTCCAAGGAAATGGTTATTTTTTCTGAAGGCCATGACAGTGAAGGAGAGGCAGGAAACTTAAAATAAAACACACACAGACTCAGAGAAGACCAGCATGTAACACTGATGGGCTCACACAGACTTCAGGATTAATTTGTAGACACTTCTTAAATTGAAGTGACTCGTTCAGGCAGCTGAGGACAGGACAGGCCCACAGGCTTCCCAGGCACCCAATCTGCTGAGCCTTTCTTTCCGTAGCTCCAGCTAATGCAGAGAAAGAAAAGCACTGACCACAGCCCCGCTGTGATTAAGCCCTAGGTGTAGACACTCAAGACTCCTGGAATCAGAGTCTTGTGTTTTTGTTTTTTAACTTCCTTTGTTTTTCCTTTTAAAATTGGCTCAAAATTGACACACAGTGAAATGCACATATGTTATCTTCAGGTAAACATGTATACCATGTCAACCAAGGTATAGAACACTTCCATTGCCCCAGAAAGTTCTTTTGTGTCCCTTCCAATCATATCCACCCCAAAGGCAACCATTCTGATTTCTGTCACCAGGGCTGAGTTTTGCCTACCCTAGATCTTCACATAAACAGAAAGCATACTGTATTTGTTCTTTTCTCTACTGTTACTTTCATGATGTCTGTGAGATTCATTCATGTTGTTGTGTGTAATGGTGATTTATTCCAATCTCTGCTGGGTACTGTTCCAGTATATGCAGATACCACAAATTGTTCATCCAGTGGCTCTGTTTGTGGACATTTTGGTTGTTTTCAATTTTTGGCTATTGTGAATAAAGCTGTAATAATGATCATTCATATACAAGTAGTTATGTAGACATATTTTAATTTCTCCTGGATAAATACCTATTGATGGAATTGCTAGGTCACAAGTAGGCAAACGATTCAATTAATAAGAAATGTATAATTGAAGTGGTTTTACTATTTTACACTCACCAGCAGTGGATGAGGGTTCCAGTTGCTCCACATCCTCACTAACATTTCATGTTGTCTGTCTTTATCCTGATGTGTGCTTAATGGTAGCTTATTGTAGTCTTAATTTGCATTCCCCTGATGATTAATGATGTTGAACACTGCTTCATGTGTTTATTGGCTATTTTTATGCCCTGAGGTCACAAATATGTTTTCTTCAAAAATTTTTATAGTTTTAGCTCTTATCATTAGGTCTATGATATGTCTAGAATTAATGTTTGTGTGTGGTGATACATAGGGCCCTAAGTTTATTTTTACCATAGATTTATCCAGTTGTTTGATATTTGTTGCAAAGACTTTCACTTCCCTGTTAAGTTGGTTTAGCACTTTGATTGAAAATCCATTCACAGTATATATGTGAGTCTATTTCTGGTCTTTCTATTCTGTTCCATTATATGTCTTTCCTTATACCAATACCACACTGTCTTGATTATGTAGCTTGACAGTAAGTCCTGAAGTCAGGTGGTATAAGGCCTCTAAATTTGTCTTTCTTTTCAATATTGTTTGACTATTCTTTAGCTTTGTTTTTCCATATAAATTTGTAATGACATGTTTCTTGTCATTTTCTACAAAAACATTTTGAGATTCTCTTTGGGATTGCTTTAATCCGTAGATATATTTGGGAAGACTTGACATCTTAACAATATTGAGGTTTTCAATTTATGAATATGAAATCGCTCCTCACTTATAAAGTCTATTTAAATGTCTTTTAGCAATATTTTGTCATTTTGGGACAAATATTGTTCATATTTTATTACATTTATTCCTAAGTATTTTGTGTTTTGAGATATTAATGTAAAATGACTTAAAATTTTAATTTTTCAGTTTTTTGCTGCTAGTACATAGAAAGACAGTAGACTTTTGTATGATCTTGTATCTTGTGACCTTTAAACATTCAGTTATTAGTTGCTTTGTTGAGTTCTTAAGCTTTTGTGCATAAAAAATGATACTGTCTATAAAGACAGTTTTACCTCTTTTGTTCAAATTTTAATGCCTTTTATTCCTTTTTTGTTCTACTATTGCACTGTCTAGTATTTTCAGCACAGTGATGAATAAAAGTGGTAAGAATAGGTATTCTTGCCTTATTTCCATCTTGAGGGGAAGCATTTAATATTTTATATTAAGTTATATTTATGTTAAGTGTGAGTTTTTGACACATCCTTTATTAAACTGAGGAAATTATCTTCTCTTCCTATTTTGATAAGATTTTTATTATGATTGGATGTTGAATTTGCCAAATTATTTTTAGGGATCTATGGAGATGATCACATATTTTTTTTCCTTTCACATATTTTTTCCTTTATTTAATCAATATTGTGAATTACATTATTTGGCTTTTCAAACGTTGAATTAACTTTACATTTCCAGGATGAATCCCACTTGGCCATGATGTATTATCTTTTTATGTTACTAAATTCACTTTGTGAATTTTTTGTTAAGACATTTTATCTGTGTCTATGAAAGATATTAGTATGTACTTTTTTTTTGTCTTTGTCAATTCTGGTATCATGATTATGCTGGCCTCATAAAGTGAGCTGGGAAGTGCTCTCTCATTTTTTTTTCTTCTGAAAGCACTTTTTATAAGATTAATATTATTCTTTCCTAAAGTATTTGATGAAATTAATGAGTGAGATCATCAGACACTGGAGTTTTCATGGTTAGAAGGTTTTTACATTAAAGTCAATCTTTTTCATAGACACAGAGCTGTTCAATTTTTTTGTCTCTTTTTATGTCAGTTTTGGTAAGTTGTGCTTTCAGATAATTTGTCCATTCTACCTATATTATAAAATTTGATAGTATTGTTGTTCATAACATCCTCTTGTTATCCTTCAAGTGTTTGTAAGATCTGTAGTGATGTCACTTTTCTCTCTCTCTCTTCCTTTCTCTGTCTCTTTCTCTCTCTCTCTCTCTACATCTACATATGTATATTTGCAATTTATATTTCTTTTTTCTCAACTAGTCTTACTAAAGCTTTATCAATTTTGTTCACCTTTTAAAAGAACCAGCATTTTCTTTGCTAGTTTATCCATTGTTCTTCAATTTTCTGTTCATTATTATCATCTCTAATCTTTATTATTTCTTTCTAACTCTGGGTTTAATTATTTTCCTTTTTGTAGCTTCTTAAAGTGGATGTTTAGATCTTTTTTCAATTATAAGTATTTAAATACATAGTTAAAGCACTACTTTAGCTATATCCCACAACTCTTGATATACTGCATTTTCATTTTTATTCTGTTCAAAATATTTTCTAATTTTTCTTACAATTGCTTTTTTATGCAAAAATGTGTTGTTAATCTCCAAATATTTGGGGGTTTTCTAAATATATAAATATCTTATCATGAATGATTTCTTATTTCATTCCATTCTAGTCAGAGGACATGCTATATATGATGTCAGTCCTTTCAAATGTATTGATATGCATCTTTTGGGCCAGCATTTGGTCTGTTTTATTGATTGCTTCTTTGTACCTGAAAAGAATATGTACTCTGCAGGTGTTGGGTGTAGGGATTCATAAATATCAGTGAGTTCAAGGTTGTTGGTACTGTTGTTTAAATCTTTTTATGCTTACTGATTATTTTTTGTGGGGAGGTGCTGGTTGTTTTAACACGTTATGAGAGAAGAATATTAATGTCTCCAACTATGGTTGTTCACTTTTCCAGCTCTGCCTTTAGTTCTATATGTTTTTCTTCACATATTTTTAAACTCTATTATTATATGTATACACATTACAATTACAATTTCTGTGTCTTTCTAATGAGTTACCCTCTATATCATTGTGAAATGATAATTCTTCTTGTCTTAATGCCAGTCAAGCTGTCTTCTGCTAATGTGTGTATCTTTTTTAATACTTCTACTTTTATTGATCTGTGTCTTTATATTTAAAGTTTGTCCACATATTTTCTACTTCTAATGATCTCCATTTCTTTTTGTATATTTGAGTTTTCTTTTCTTTCATACTGAAGAACTCCTGCTGGTAACAAATTCTCTCAGCCTTTACTTATTTGAAACTGTCTTAATTTTGTCCTCACTTTTGAATACTATTTTCACTTGACACAGAGTACTGAGTAGATCAGTATTTTCTTTCAGTAGTTTAAAGATGTCATTTTATTTTTAGTGCTTCACATTGTCATTTTGTTGTATTTAAAAGGCATTACTATTATAGTGTCTCTTGAGTGTATGATATGTCTTCTTTCTTATGACTGTTTTCAACCTATCTCTTGATTTTTGGTTTTCAGCAGATTCACTGTGATGTGCTTAGGTACAGTTATTTCTTCATATTTATTTTACTTGGGATTCACTGAGCTTCTTGCATCTGTAGATTGATGTTTTTCACCAAGTCGAAAGATTTTCAGCCACTATTTTTCATAATTTTTTCTATCCCTTTTCTCCCTGTGTTTTTCATATTGAATTTCTATCGATAAGTCATCAAGTCACTGAATCTTTCTTCTGTAATTTCCAATCTGCTAATAAATCCATCCAGTGAATTTTTTATTTCAATTATTCTTTTCAGTTTTAATAGATTCGTTTTGTTATTTTTTCTCTTCTGAGATTCCCTATCCACTCACTGTGACCATATTTTCCCTAATATTCTTGAACAAACTTAAAATAGATGCTTTAAAATTATCATCTGTTAGTTCTAACATCTGAGACATCTTGGTATCTTTTTCTATGGACTGTTTTTCCTTTTTGTCTTAAACCACATTTTCTTTTTCTTCTAATGTCTAGTAATTTCTTTAAATGTATACTGGACATTGTGGGTAATACATTGTAAATACTTTATATTCTGTCATCTTCTTTTGAATATTTGTTCTGGAAGGCAGTTAAGTTGCTGGATGGTCACTTTGAACTCATGGAGGCTTAACTTTGCACTTGGTTATACAGCATGTAATATTTGGTTTACCTTAATTTTAGGGTGAATTCCTTGGTTCTGGAATATAAATTTTGTTCTGCTAACTTGGTAGAAAAAAACTCTGGATTTTATCTCTGCAGCTGCAGTTGAGCCACAGCTGAACTCTCTGCTCAGCTTTTATGGACTTCTAGCTGATGTTTCTGCCGGACTTCTTGATGTCATTCCCATGCATGCACAGTTCAGGGGTTAGTCAATAATTTATGGGTCATTTATATGCAGATTTTGAGGCTCCCTCCTCAGAGGTTCTTTTTCAGGATGTCTCCCTTTTATCCCAGGTTCTTCTGGCACCCTTGAGCTCCAGCCTCTGATACCCAAAGTCAGAAAGACTACGGTTTTCTACTTGAGTTCTAGTTACCCCATGCCATGAAAACAGGGGCACTGTGCACTCAGGGGAAAAGCCAATTAAACATGAATTTCACCCAGTAAGGTTATTTTCTTAAATAATTTCACTCTAGTTTCTGCCTCATTTTGGCAGCTCTCCAGTGCTTTTGAATACTTGTTTTTAATACTTTTTCATGCATTAAAACTGTATTTTATGGGATAGTCTAATAGAAGCTATTCTGACACTACCAGCATATGAACTTAGCCACTTCACTATCAAAGTTTGGGAAAAGTGATGCCCAGAGGGAAACAGTGACCTGCCCAGTATCACATAGTAGTTATCAGCTGAACCAAGTCTTGAAACCAGGTTTCTTTGCTACCTTTGTTGTATCTTGCTGCTGGATGACCTTTAATGCTTTACAAAGAGCTACTGAATAAGATTCACATAGCCTCATGGATCCTCATCATAAGTATGTGGTGGAAGCCAAAAAAGGAACAAGAGAAATTTTGATGTCTAATAATTTTAGATCATTCGGAGCCATCAGGGAGCCAGGTAGTGGGTTATAGAGACAGAGGCTCAGCCTGTGGGCACTAAAAGGGACCAGAAATTCCATAGTGCCATGGCTTTAAGTACCACCAAGAGGCTGGCATCTGCCCAGTTTTATACCTGTACTCCAGACCCACAGGTACCTTAGACTCAATCCTTTCAGAACTAAACCATCCCGGTTTTCCCCATCCATGATGCATCTTCTCCTGTGCTCCCCAGTTCTGATCAAGATCTTACCATGACTCTACCTGGTTGTCCAAACTAGAACCTGAGAGCTAGTTTTTGACTCCTCCCTGGTTCGTTGTAGAGATTGACACAGATTCCACATCCTAAAAAGCTCCATCTCTTCCTTTTCATCTCTCCGGGCCCTGCTTTTGTTCAGGGTTTCTTTCCTACTCCCTGGTTTATCATGATATGTCCCACATCTGGTTAACTCCTACACACACCCCTGTCCAAAATTCCCCTATTGCCAGATGCAGATCTGTTGTTCCCTGACCTCTCACAGTCTACTGGGAAAACCAGGCAGATTAACATCTGGCTATAATACACAATGATAAGCCCTAATAGAAACTATGAACTTAGAGGGCATCAAAGCCCCTGCATGGGGAACCCTCCTCTCTGCCTACAGAGGAATTCTGAGCAAACATCAAAGGGAGAGGAGTTTTCTCAATTATTCCTGGGCTCTACCCCACCTTGACCCAACGCCCCACCTATGCTAAGTCAGGGCACCCAAAATTGAACATTTTGGCTTCAAGGGGGTGTGAGGAGAGAAGATAAGCTTACATTTCAGAGAAATAAAAAAGAGAATAAAGAACAAAAGAAGCAATCGGGTATTTAAATATTTGTATTAATTACCACCTACAATCAGTTTCCTAAAATTAAGGGTAAAAATTCTTCCTGACCATCCTCTCCAACTGTCTCATTCTAAAAGTGAGGTTAAGATTGACTTCCTGTTTTTAAAACTTCAGAAAGTGAAAAAGGCAGAAAGCACGTTGTTGAACAAGACATAGAGCTACTCAGCACCTTCATTTCCTCCCCCTTAAGGAAAAAGGTGATCATAATCTTCCCAGGCAGCTCGTGAGACTACTGCTTGCTTCAAGTAAGACAGCAAACGCAAAGGCCCTTTGAGAAATTCAAGATGTGATGACAAGAGAAATTATTATACCAGACACCTTTGTGTTCATTTTGCCTTCTCCTAAGAGAAATCTGTTGCATCGCCCCTCCCAGACTGATTAATATTCCAAAGACACAAAATAACTTGAACAATTCAGAGAGAGACAGGTCTGGAAGGTGGAAGTCTTCAATATTTCCAGGAGACAATGGGAGCCATCAATAATTCTAGGAGACAAAAAGACCATATAGAAATCCTCCTACTTGGTTTGAGTGTCCTTGATAACAAATGTCAAGACACGCTATGAGATCTGAGAGAGTGGAGACCTGTGCTCTTGCCCGGCTTAAGGTCAGCATCCCTGGAAAAGACCACACACCCTGATGAGAGGGAAGCATCTTGTCCTACCGCCTCCCTGCTGCACCATGTTGGGCACATCACGTCACTGCTCTGAGCCTCAGTTTCTGACCCCCCTCCCTCCTTCCCACTCTCCCATAGTTGTTGGGAGAGCAAGAAGAGATCAGGGATGTGGAAGCTCTTTGCAAACTATAAAAGGCTTCATACATTTACATTGTTGTCATCACTATCTGCGTGACTTGTGCTTTGGTGGAATAAGTCCATCTGTGCAAAGCAGGCCTTTGAAGGTATTCTAAGCCTTGCAGGCCTCCTGCTGCCCTCAACGTAAGCCAGTAGTGGAGTATGGTTTTTATCAGGAAGGCTGGCGGGAGACCAGACACCACATAGCCTGCGGAACCTCAGGATACAGGCTGGCCCCGCCAGAGCTACTTGACCCCAAACCATCCCGGGGTCCTGCTCTGGCCTTTGCAGTCCCCAGTTTCCACGTGGTACTAGGTCTTGGCGTAGAGTGGAGAAGGAGGTGTTCTCTTTCTCTCTCTTGCAAAGCAATATTAGGAAATGCATCAGGATTTAGATTCCCAACTGGAACTCCAGGCTGTCCCCTTAATTGATTTCTTTTGTTTCCCTCAAGTCCTCAAAAATGTGTCGACATCCATTTGGAGCTGCCGTCCACCAGGCGCACACTGGCCAACTTTCTTCAATTAACGAGCTGAGAATGAAATTGAGAGCCTCACTTTCCACAGCCACAGCAGGAGATTGACCTTGCCTTGGTGATTAAACAAAATGTCAGTGCTGTGTCTGTGAAATATAAGTTATTAAAAACTGGCCACGCCAGCTAGCTCGGGCGGTGCGTTATCACTGATGACCATTGTCTTGGCTGTGGCTGGCCATCCCCTGACACTCATCTCCAAACTTGGCCTGTTTGCTGCTTGTGCCTTTGCTCAAGTCAGTCCCCCTGCCCAGCACACCCTCTCTATAGCTATGTGCTTGTCAAAACACAGCCAGCCTTCAGGACCCAATTATTTGGATTTTTTATTCATTCAATAAGTGTGTTGAATGTTCACTGTGCACCAGACTCTTGTCATTTATTCATTCTATAAAAATTTATTAAATGAACAAGACAAACACCACTTTTATCCTCACAGAGCTCGGAGCCTTGGAGGGATACAATTTAAAAGGCGACTCTTGGCCAGGTGCAGTGGCTCACACCTGTAATCCCAGCACTTTGGGAGGCTGAGGTGGGCAGATCACTTGAGGTCAGGAGTTCGAGACCAGTCTGGCCAGCATGGTGAAAACCCGTCTCTACTAAAAATACAGAAATTAACAAGGCATGGTGGTGGGCACCTGCAGTCTCAGCTACTCAGGAGGCTAAGGCAGGAGAATCACTTGAACCCGGGAGGCGGAGGTTTCAGTGAACCAAAATCGCACTACTGCACTCCAACCTGGGCAACAGGGGGAGACTCCGCCTAAAAAAAAAAAAAAAAATTAATTTAGTCTAAGGTGGCATACTGGATTTAGGGCAGTGACAGATGTGTATGAGTGCTATGGGGTACTGGGAAGGGCCACTGGCTTCTGGAGAAAGTGCTATATATTTTTAAATATTTTTGCAATGAAAACTTTCAAATATTTATTCGGAACTGTTTGAAGAACCCCTCAATGCCCACCACCCAGCTTTAGCATCGATCATCTCACAGCCAGCCTTTTATCTCTAATCCTATCTGCTTCCCCACACTCTTGTGCTATTTTGAAGCGAATCCCAGACATCATGGTATTGTCTCCACGAGTCCACACCCCTTCTAATCTGTACTGCTCAATGGCTTTAGGCCAGCTTTATGTCAATAAGGGAGCCACCGAAGCGTCCACGGAGCACTGACTAGCCTTGGCATCAGACAAATCCAAGTTCAAATCCTGTTTTCCCCACCTGCAAAGCTGCTGACTGTGCAAACAACTTACCTACTCTGGGCCCTGCATTCCTCATCTGCAAAATAGGGATACTATTTCTGAGTTTCTAGAGTTGTTCTGATAATTGAATTATGTAAAGTATATAAAGTGCCCAGCACAGCACCTGGCCCTGAGTCAGTGCTCCATAAATATTCCCTCCCTTGTCTTGCTGTGTCCTGGGTCACTATAGGAGTACCATGAAGCAGCTGAGTATGTTTGACTATGATATTTCACTTCAGACATGCTAAGATGTGATCGGACATTCCCAGAGGGCAGACTCCTGACCACGGTATAGGCCCAGCCCAGACAGTTATTACAGTAAGACTTCTTTAATGTCAGCCTCTCTCACCTACTCTTTACCAGTGGTCTCTGTAAGGAGTAGTCCACACCATGTAAAGAGTAGGTGAGATAGGCTGACATTAAAGAAGTCTTACTGTAATAGCTGTCTGGTCTGGGCCTGAACCACCATCACGTGGGTTCACTGCAGAGAGATGTTGCTTAGGTTTTGCAAAGTTCAAGTCGTGACGTTGGCCATTCCTTTCACACTTCACAGTGCTTTGGGAAGAAGGGAGACTCTAGGCAAGGGAGAATGTGTGCACCTAAACTGAGCACTTGCAGGCTTGCTTTTCGAAGGCTCGACCTGCTTTTGGCTGCTGCGAGCACCAGCCTCCTCTCTACTCTGGGTGGCAGCTGGTGATAAAGCCCCAATAACTCAGACAAATGTGGTTGACGCCAGAGAGGAGTCAAGGGCCTGGCTGCGACGTCTGGGGCCAGCTTGGTCTTGGACCTCACTGTATGTTTACAAGTTTCCCTTTGACAATTCAGTTTTGAAGATGGGCTTCATTAAAGGGCAATTATAGGTTAAGTAACTTGTTGGCTCATTGCCTAATGTGGAAAACTCGACTGTGACAATCAGATAATTCTGAGATTAAGCAAGACAGCAATTGCTACTGAAAGAAGAAGCTTAGCAAGAGGATAAAAGACTCTCCCCAGCCATGACCTCATCCCAGCTGCCCGTCTGGGCAGGAAGTCTGGATTCAAGGGGCCAGCAGGCTCTGGGAACCTCTGGCATCGGGGGTGACCTCTTCTGGGAAAGGAGACCACAAAAGGCAAAGTGCTCTCCCATTGAACCGCAAGTTTCCCCTCTTCCTATAGGGCTCAATACTCCCAGAGGCTTCTCCTGGGTGCCAGGGGTGAGCCAAGCTGGTCTGTGCTGTGGCCTCTGTGTGTACCCGGCTATTTTCCGTCAGCCCACCCTTGCTAATACCTCTACTTTCCCTCTCCTTGCACATCTCTGACTATCCATGAAGCTTCCCTAATGCAGAAGGGGTGAATTACCTCAATCTTCCTGGAGAATTTGGTGTCAGATAGGAAATTTTCTATTACGTGTCAGAAAATCCCACCCCAAACTATGACTTGTGCAGAAAGGGGGATTTATATCCTCATCTACTCATGTAACTAACAGGCTCAGAGGGTGCTGACCTCAGGAGTAGCTGGATCCAGGAGCATTAAACAATGCCCTCTCCTCTGCTTGTCCCTTATAAGCCCCATTTTCAGAGCTCTTTCCACACTGTGGCAAAATGGCCACAGGAGTTCTGGTTCAGCTGGAAAAAAAAAGCCTTGTTTCCTGATGATTCCTGCCAAAGTTCTCTTATTTGATCTGATTGGACCAGGGTAAATCATGTGACGGGTAAACTCCACATCCTGATTGGATGTTCTTTGGTTACATATATGCTCTACTCTACAGCAGATGGAAGGCTTATTAGGGGGGCATGGCCTGAGAATAAAGGAGGGATAGACCCCTCTTTTATCAGAACAGAACAGGGTGCTGTTCTCAAAAAAAGGGGAGAAAGATGCCAAGAACCAAATATCTAATTAATATACTTCTGGCCTCTGTCATGCATTCATTTATTTATTTTTATTACTACTATTTATTTCATGTTTTTGTTTTTTTGAGACAGAGTCTAGCTCTGTCACCCAGGCTAGAGTGCAATGGCACAATCTTGGCTCACTGCAACCTCTGCCTCCTTGGTTCAAGTGATTCTCCTTCCTCAGCCTCCCAAGTAGCTGAGATTAGACATGCACCACCACGCCCAGCTAATGTTTGTACTTTTAGTAGAGACAAGTTTTCACCATGTTGCCCAGGCTGGTCTTGAACTCTTGGCCTCAAGTGATCCACCCACCTCAGCCTCCCAGAGTGCTGGGATTACAGGCGTGAGCCAACACACTCCACCTGTCCTGCATTTAAATATTAACTTTGTGATAATCCTGTCTCTCAGGTAGATTTTTAGTTCCTATGGGGCTGTGGTTCTTAAAAAGCGGTTCCCAACAGGCAGCAACAGCATTACCTGGGAATGTGTTAGGAAGTTTCCAGCCCAGTCTGACTCTATCTGAGCCCCTGGAGTCCCTCAGGTTGGTGGCCATGTGTCCCAGGTCTCCATGCCCCTGCTACGGTAGTCAGTGCCATCCTGACTTAGCCCAGTTGATATTCACGAGGGCAGGATGGGGTGATAGCAAGAGCTGGGATTAGCAAGGTCGGAACAAGGCTCCCAGACCTGGCCTGGGCCCTGCAGGACACATTCAACTCTCCTGCGCCTCACTTTCCTCATCTCCGAATGAGAGGCTCAGGAGTAAAGATTCTGGATCCACATCGTATGACACTTGGGTCTGCGGAGCTCTCTGCTGGACCCTGGGCAAGAGGCTGAGGTGGGTGCATGGAAAGAAGGAAGGGTGGTTCCTGCCTTTGCTGACTTTATAGTTCAGAACAGCGACACTCAGGTGATTAAAACCAAGACAGCTGGTCCTATTTCCAGGTTCAGGAGCAGGACACAAACACACGAGGTCCTGCAACAGCAGGATACCACTGTGGGCTTCCTGGAGGGGGTGAGCCTTGAAAAGGGAGTTTGATTAAAGAGTAAAGGGAACACCCTTGAAGGAGGCGGAGAAACTGCTGAGCAAGGGCGTGGAGGCGGGTTTTTGTCGTGTGTTTGGAAGTGGGGACAAGACTCCCTGGCTCTCCCTTGCTTCATATGACACAGGCTGTGTCTTCCTCTCCGCACCTTGTAAAATCTTGCCTCTTCTGCCCTAGACAGCTGTGGACCTGTTTTTTCAGAGTGTGTGTGCTCAGAATGCCTTCTAGGTAGGCTCAGAGATTGGGTGGAGGCGGAGTGAATGTGATGCTGTAATTAGATTCACCTACAAGAATGAACCAGCTTCCCCACGGCTCTGATCCAGGCAGCAGCTCCGTAACACAGGATATAAGAGGGGTTTGGAACGTGGATCTGGACTGTTGAGAGGAGGCGGAAGATGAGGAGTCCTGGGCCAGTGTAAGGAGGGAGACAGTGGAGGGCATCTCTCATGGATTTTCTCATTTGTTCAATCAACAGCCAAACATTGACTGAATGTCTGCTCTGAATTAAGGCCTATTCTGGCACTGGGACTGCAGAGGCTCCGTAGTTCTGGATGTCAGTTAATGCTGAGCATTTGCAGAGTTTGTCTAAACCCCCCATTTTACAGGTGGGAAAACTGAGGCTCAAACCCAAGCCTCACAAGAAGTCAGTGACCTGGCCAAGACAGGCCAGGCCCAGGCATGTCCCCGCCAGCAAAAAGGGAATGACTCCAAGAGGCTGGAGCCTGTATGGACCCAAGCCTCACCTGGCAGGAGAGGGAGAGTAAGCAAAGATGCAGCCTCAGGGCCTGGGAGGGCTTGAAGTGTCCAGACACAGATTCCTAAGAGTGGAACAATTAGCAACAGACAAAATTCAGACAGCTGGCCCCAGGGCAAGTTCAACAAGCAGCCACCACAGGGAAGAGGTTTCTGGGAGTCTGGCCCCAAGCAGGATGGGGGTAAAGAGACCAGGTACTGTGATCAAGTGCTGGAGGAGTGGGGGTTGTAGCCCCAGAGAAACTGATGTGCTTGGTCCAATGTGACAAAGGCAGGCCTGCAGGGTGAGGAGCCAGCCCCTCTGCAGCCCCTTTTGCCAGAGGCCACTGCGGATGCAGAGCTGAGCCTAGGAAAGGGCCCACCACTACAGCTGGGATGCAGCAAACCTGTGGCCGATCTGCCGGTGGCCCACAGCTGCAGAGCGGGAGGGCCTCAGCCAATAGCAATATCAATGATAATAGCAAGGACAAGACAAGGCTTACCATGCACCCAGCACTGTGCTGAAACCTGTGTGCACTGTCTTGGTAAATCCCAGCAACAAGTACATCACCATATCACAGATGAGGAAACTGAGGCACAGAAAGCTCAGGTCCTTGGTCAAGACCACACAGTTAGCAAGGAATAGAGTTGAACTTGAACACAGGGAGCTGGATTCTAGGGCCCATGTCTTGAGGGGATTCTCATCTCCTTGCTATAGTCTAGCCTTTTTATTATGTACATTTTCAAACATACATGAAAGAGGAGAAAACGGTTATACGGACCCCAGTGTATCTGTCATCCGGCTTCAGCATCGATTCACATTTTGTGATCTTATTTATCTACAGACCTCACTATTTTTAGGAGAGGGTTAGGGTATTTTAAAGCAAATCACAGATATCGTATCCTTTCAACCTTAAGCACTTCAGTCTGCATATGGAATAGATAAGCATATTTTTCTTTCACATAACCATTATGCTGTTATCACACCCAACAAAATCAGCAGTGACTTCTGGATGTCATCGACTACACAACCCAGGGGCAAGTCTCTCTGATCATCTCCAAGCTGGCTTTTTACAATTGCGTCCAATCAGGATGCAAATTAGATCTACCCATTGCATTGGTTGCTGTGACACTCAAGTCTCTCTGATTCTCAAGTTTCCCCTCCCCGCTTTCCCATGCCAACCAGTGGAACCTCCTTTTCTAGATGGGAAATGAGGCAGTGTTCGTGGTCTCTTCCACGACTAGGCCCCAGCCAGCTCTAGATCATTTCTGCTGCCGCCATCGTGGCAGACCCTTGTCTTATTTATTCTTTTCGATGTTTGAACTAGCTGAGAAGTTAGCAAGAACGGGCATCCTCAAGCTCCGTGCGTTCTCAGGATATAATTCACTTTAATCTTTTAAGCATTTGACAGTATTTGCTCGAAAGAAGGAGCAACAAGTACATAATTATTGCACTAATTAAGCTGCCAAAAACACAAGCGTGAGGCAAGAGCACCTTTGAAACGGGGAGCCCACGACGCATTAGCATCTGCTGTAAGCTTATTAATCACCTAACAGGCAATTAGCAAGCTGTTACTGTTTGAAGCTGCTATGTAAATAAATTCTTGGGTTAATTTCTTCCTCTGATAATAAAGAAAACATTATGAAAATTAGCTAAGCGACAATGTAAATGATCTTCACTGTTAATTATATGACAGCGCTACATATGCAAGGACCCCAGCGCTGATAAGGGACGGGCTCCCTCCTTCCCCATTGCCCATCCCCAGCCCCCACCTTGGCTCTGCCACTTTAAAAAGAAAAGTGTTGACACAGGTAAGGAGGGGGAGCTTTGGGAACTGGAGTCACAGCTGTTTGCTTGCAGCTTGCCCAGAGCAACTGCCAACTCCTGCAAACTGGGATGTTTTGTTGCCTGAACCTCAAGTGACCTTGGGCTGGACCTGTGACCCCAGCTGGTAGGAAGGGAGCAAGGAAGGGGCAGAGGACCAGGCCTGGGGTTTTCCCCACCCATTGCGGCCTGCTCCCAGAGGCCTTGCAGCAGTGCTGAATAGACTCTTGGGTTTGTGTCATTGTCACATGGGGGAATTCCTGGGTACTACTGTGCATGTGGCATTGCTAGACAGGGGTCACCTAGCTCACCAGTCTGGGTCAGGTGTGTGGCATGAGGCAGGTACAGGCCGTGTAACTCAAGTTCAAATCCTGCTTCCACCACTCAATGTCTGTGTGACCTTGGACAAGTGACCACATTCCCCTCAGCCTGTTTCTTCATTTGTGAAATGCAGATGATGGTACCAGAACCTGCAGAGGGTCACTGTGAACAGATATAAGGGATAATTCTCAGAAAGCCCTTAGCACAGAGCCTGCCTGTGGCGAGCGCTGGATACATGCTCACTGGCATTATCACCATTGATCTGGTCATTCCAAAAGACACTGATCCTATGCCAAAATCTGTGCCAAGTGCCAGGAACCCAAAGAGGAAAAGGCACAGCCTTGCCATCATGAGATGGGAGAGCCAGGACCTGTGTGTCAAAATAGCCAGCCCTGCCAGGCAGCCAGGCCATGAGCCAGAGGAGAGGGACAGCCCAGGGCCCGAGGTGTTGTGGCAAGGTGGGGAGGGGATGAAGCCAGTATCTGGCTTCCTCGAGGGCTGGGTCTTGGGCACTGTTTTGGTTCTAAGCAAGTCCTGTAGTGTAATGGAGGGAGCATGACTTTGGATCAGATGATGGTTTGTCTTCCCTTAAGGAAGCTCACTGCTCTGAGCCTTGTTTCTCACTTGGTTATGGAAGCAGAGGTAAGTGACAGGAAGCATTCAGCACAAAGCCTGACACACGGTGGATGCACCTTAAGGATGGGTCCTAAATTGTAGGATGGAGGGCAGACCAGAAAGGCTTCCAGCTAGGGTCAGCCTCTGAGAGCTTTAAGGTCCTCTGAGCAGGGGAGAGGGGCCTGTGTACTACTGTTGAAGGTTGCCCAGATGCCAGCATCTTGCTTGACCAGGTCCTGATGCGTGTTCCCTTACAAAAGCAATCCCCCGAGTTAGTCCTATCAGATACTCAATGAGGAAAGGGGTTCAGGGTCAATTGAGTTAGGGAAACTCCCGGTTAAAAAGGTTTCTTTGCCAGGTGTGGGGGTTCACACCTGTAATCCCAGCACTTTGGGAGGCCAAGGCGGGTGGACCACAGGGTCAGGAGTTCAAGACCAGCCTAGCCAACATGGTGAAACCCTGTCTCTATTAAAAATAGAAAAATTAGCCAAGCATGGTGGCAGGTGCCTGTAATCCCAGCTACTCAGGAGGCTGAGGCAAGGAATTGCTTGAAACCAGGAGGCAGAGGTTGTGGTGAGTGGAGATCTCACCACTGCACTCCAGCCCGGGCTAGAGTCTCAAAAAAAAAAGGTTTCTTTACTGTAGGGCTTTTCTGAGCATCTGATATGCCCATATCACAAAGTGCAAATGCTTCCATACATGAAGAGACAATGTTGAGGACTTTGAAAAATGTTGAATAAAATAATATCAGTTATAGAAGTATATGTATAGTTCTATATCATTTATATAAAGCCTTAAACATGTACAATAAGGTATTGTTTAAGGAAATGTATGATCTCTTGATAGGAAGATAGATAGAAGATAGATAGATAGATAGATAGATAGATAAAACTAAAACGTAAAACAAATGAATAAACAAAAAATTAAGAATTTTGGTTATTCCTGGGACACAAGGAACTTCAAATTCAAATTCCTTCAAAGGAATTATAATGGTCTATTTCTTTAGCTGAATAGTGGGTACATAGGTGTCTTTCTATTTTTATACCTTTTCTAAATATATATATACACACACATATAGAAACATACATATAAATATATATACATGTATACACATATCTTTTTGTATATTTGAAACATTTTATATTAAATATTTTTAAATAAAGAAGAATGAGCAAAAGTTACAGACAGTTCACAGAAAATAAAATGTAAATAGCATTTGTATGTAAACTTCAAAAAATGTAAATACTGGGTAAAAAAGGCTCATTCTCATTATGAAAATTAAAATCACAGTGAAATATAATTTTCTACCTTTTACATTGGCAAAGAACAAAAGTGTGATAATGCATTGTGCTGGTAAGGACAGAGGGAAACAGGCATGCACCTAAATTGCTGGTGGGAGGGACTCTGGCACAACCACCCTGGAAGGCAATTTGGCAACATTGCTCAAAACTGAGAATGCATATTCCCTTTGACCCAACATTCCATTTCTAGGTTTTCTGCCTTACAGATAAACTCCTAGGATTGCAAAATGACTTGTGTACAAGAGTATTTACTGCCATGATGATTGCAATAGCAAGAGATTGGAAGCATCCTAAATGTGCATTATAGGACATTTAAATAAATTATGGCACATCCGCAGGATGAAGTGCTATATGGCCATTCAAATGCAGGAGACTGCTCTATGTGTACTGATAAGGAAAGAGTGCCAAGATACATTGTTATGTAAAAAAATGCTATGCAGTATACAGTATCCTCTCATTCCATGAAAATATGTGCATATATATATATATTACCTATGTCATATATTTATATGCATATAGGCTCATCCATGCATGACTGTCTCTTGAAGGCCTCCCAAGAAAACAATGTGTTCCTCTAATGTGGGGACCTGGGTGCTGGGACAGGAGAGGGAAGGAGACTTACTTTCTGCTGTATGTAAATCGCAACTCATAGCAGATCCAGCCCGTCCTTTCCGCATTACCTGTGTCTTCTTCCAGTCTCAAGCAGTGACAGCACTGTGGGCATCAGCCCATTTCACAGAGGTGCCATCCTGCTGTTGCACTTCCTCTTGCTTCACCCTCAGGGCATCTCTGTGGACCTTACTCAGAGGACCTCCTCAGGACCTCCTCAGGACCACCTCAGGACCACCCCTAGTGCCCACGCTTGCCCAACTCAGACGCAAGGGAAAATTATCTTGCATGGAGCCAATCAGAGACAGGACCTGATGGAAATTGCTTCCCGCTTGTCCCTTGCAATAGCAATCCTGAAACACAGTTTAATACAGCTTCTCAGGGAATAGTCCCTTGGGATCCAGCAATCAGTTGCACTTAGCGGCAGCCAGCTCAGTGTCAGATTCTCATGTGGGCTCTTCCTGCTCGGCGGCCCCTCCCTAACCCCCTCCCTAGGACTGCACTTCTAATCAAGTCGTGATATCTAAGCTCTGTTTTTTAGGGGGCTTGGGCAAAGACAAGCTCTTTCGTACCTTTAGATTTCATCCCTTGTAATGTACCTACTAATATGTATATACACAATATGCGTATTGTACATTAACATATATGTATGCACTAATATACACTTTGAATCTGCAAGAACGGATAGAGAATAACACATATACATTTCCTACTCTTGGTTGACTGCGGTCCCTCTTTTTTGGGTACCCGCTGTCTTCTTGGCATTCTGTGGGAAACAGCTGGTAATCCACCCCACACTGTTTTGCATCCCAGTTCTGTCCTCTGGGGCCCCCTAGACAAGCCTCTGCCTTTATTCCATGACAACCACCTCATCAACTGAAGGCCCTTATCCTTCTCCTCTTTTCCAGTTAAGGTCTTCTGCTACCTTAATAAGGTCTCTGACAGGCTCCCCCAGACCCCTTGACAGTTCAGCCATTCTCCTCTCTACAGTCTTCAAACCTTGATGTGCTTTTTAATCTATGACGCCTAGAAATAAACAAAAATCTTGGAAAGTGGCCGATGAGCACAGACAAAAATGAGGCTGTCACTCTTCCGGCTCTGGACACATTGACTCTGCCCAGTCTGTGGAAGAGGAGAGACCTCCCTGTTGAGCGGCTCCATCACACTCTGGCTTCTATTGATCTCGTGGCCAACAGACTCCCCCTGGTCTTTTGCACAGGACCGGCTGCGAGCCAGCCTCCCACATCCTGTACTTAGGCAATCGATTTTTCTGAACCTGAAATGCAAAGCGCACACTCACTCATCCTTGGTAGGCTGTATCTTGCTAGAATCAGCCGCCAGCCCAGGCCTGCCAGGATCATGTGAATCCTAAATTGGCCAGCACAGCACAGGGAGGTGGAGAAATTTGCCCTTAGGCTGGTTTGCCACAAACTGACTGTGTGACTTTGAACGAGTTCTGTGTCTTTGTAGAGTGGGAAGGGGTGATCTGTAAGGTCTTGCCCAGCCTGACACTCTGAAACACTTGAATGATCACTCTCTCTCCCAGCTTTGTGATCAACCTGCCCTCTGTGTCTGCATCTACCAGGCTGCTGATCCAAGTGTACTGATGAGATCAGGGCCAAGCACGGACCTTGAAGGCAGGCTACCAGTGACCCCCCTAGGTGGAAATGGAACCATCCATCACCCTATTTTGGTTAGGTTTGTTCAATGAGCTATGAAACCACTAGCTGATTTATGACCAGCCCACATTTGGGTCTGTCTTCTGTTTACTATCCTGCCTTTTCTCATCCATTGGCTTTTACGTGTGAAAACACCTGGCCCGGCGCAGTGGCTCAAGCCTGTAATCCCAGCACTTCGGGAGGCCAAGGCAGGTGGATCATGAGGTCAGGAGATTGAGACCATCCTGGCTAACAGAGTGAAACCCGATCTCTACTAAAAGTTAGCTAGGCATGGTGGCGGGCGCCTGTAGTCCCAGCTACTCAGGAGGCTGAGACAGGAGAATGGCTTGAACCCGGGAGGTAGAGGTTGCAGTGAGCCGAGATTGTACCACTGCACTCAGCCTGGGCAACAGAGCGAGACTCTGTCTCAACAAACAAACAAAAACAAACAAACAAAAAACACCTAACACAGTGTCTGTCCAGAAGTCTAAGCAAGGTATGTGCACGCTTCTTTTTGCTTCCTTCTCAGCTGTGCTATAACAATGTTCCTGCTCTGTATCTCCTGCCTTCCTTTATACCCGACTCGCCATGTGACTCCATGGCTTTGCTAAATGGACATGGGCTTTGTGACAACCGTGTTTGTCCAGCCGACCACTAGAGTGGGGCTGAGTAGTCACCAGGAGGTCCCCAGAAAATTGACCTCTGAAAAACTCCGTATTCATTTCTACTGATCTTGGACCAAAGAGAGAAAACTTTACACTTGTTTTGCCTTAGTCTCGGGGTAGGAACTTGGTTCATTTCCATTCTCAGTGTTTCTAAATCCTAACCCCACTGGAAGGATTATGGTGAGCACCTCAGGAAACTTTGCTTCCAAAGGCACATGGAACACACATCCAGGAAAATTAAATTTTACATTTAAATTTAAAAATTTATCAAATTAAAATAAAATGGAAATTCTTCCACCAAGGTATTTATCTAGCAGGTGAAAAAATAATACAGACTAAAGAAAGAGAAAGATGGAAACACTGGTCTTTATGAAATGGACAAGATTCTCTCATTGAGTTACTGGAAAGATCGAATGCAAGTCTATGTGGTCTCTCCTGGCACACTGGCACATTGCAGGTGCTTAACGTTTTGCTTTTGTTTTTTGTGTACCGGGGGTATTGGTTCTGAGTATTCAGATGTTAGAGAGTTGGAGAGGTCTTTAAAGATCTGCTAATGAATCCTCTTTTTTTTTTTTATTTTTAGACAGAGTCTCACTCTGTTGCCCAGGCTGGAGTGCGGTGGTGTGATTTCAGCTCACTGGAACCTCCACCTCCCAGGTTCAAGTGATTCTCCTGCCTCAGCCTCCTGAGTAGCTGGGACTACAGACATGGACCACCACGCCCAGCTACTTTCTTTTGTATTTTTAGTAGAGATGAGGTCTCACCATATTGGTAAGGCTGGTCTCAAACTCCTGATCTTAAATGATCCACCCACCTCAGCCTCCCAAAGTGCTAGGATTACAGGCCTGAGCCACTGTGCCCGGCCATGAATCCTTTTTTAGCAGATAAGGACACTAAGGCCCAGAGAGGAGCAGAAGGAGAGGCAGCCAGTTGCTAGCTCTTTGTTCTCCCACCAGGAGACCGTGGTAGGTTGCTAATGATAGTATAAGGTAGTGATAATGGCTAACACGCATTGAGTACTCACTATGTCGTACCACTGTTCTCCCACCCCATCCTCACAACAACCTTACAAGAGAGGTATTATTATTTTTTCAAGTTTCTAGATGGGGAAACAGAGGCACAGAGAGGTTAAGCAATTTGTTCAAGGTCACACAGCAAGTAAGTGGCAGGACAGGGCTTCCACTCCAGCAGACCAGCCTCAGAGGCTGTGAACGCAAAGGGCTGAAGCAATGTCTGGGAAAGAGCGCTGCCTCCCTGCTTCTCCTCTTGCCACTGAGAGGGACTCTCCACACAGCTGCAGGTCTTGTCCTCGTCAACCATTAGTGCACCAAGACTGTTCCTCTACTCAGCCCCCTCCAGGACCCCTCATTTGGCGGGAATCAAACCACACACCCGCTTGGTCCTCCTTGGCCCACACATGACTCTGGCCTGTCTCTCTGAGCTCCTGCTCACTGCCCTCCAGCCACACAGGCCTCCTGGCTTTTCCTTGAACCTACTGAGTTCATTGGCTACTCGGAGACCACACACCTACTGTTTCTTCTGCCTGGAACGCTCTTCCCCTGGGTTTAATTCACGTATCTGCACAAATGTCACCTCAGAAAGGCTTTCCTCGAACCATTGAAAGTTCTCCTCTCCCTCCCTTGACTGTCATTCTCTTTCCCCTCCCTTGCTTTATTTCTCTTCCCAGTGCTTACCCTGATCTGACAGGGGTTTGCATGGTCTATTTGGGCCTCCATTATTTGCCTTCCCCACTGGAAGGTGGGAGGCCGTGAGTTCCCTGCTGCATCCCTAACACCTAGCACAGTGCCTGGCACATTGCAGTTATCCAATCCATCTTTGTTAAAAGAATGACTAGATGCGATTGTCTCGCTCTCCCGACATCCAGGCCAGGGCTCAGGCACCAGGATCACCTGCTGGGTGAACGAGTGAACGTAGTCAGGAGGCAGTTGTCTTAAACATCCCCACCCTGGACCCCTCCTCCACATGTTGAATCCTGGAGAACAGACAGGGGAAAGCTGGCTTTCTAGTGTGCAGTGGGCTAGATCAGCCCGGGGACCCCATCATCAGGGCCTAGAGGGCAGATAAAGAACAGACTGGAGTCAGGGGCCAGGAACAGGGGAGGGAGCAGCCCCCAAGGGCTAACCAGGCTCAAGACAGAATCACTTCCAAAGGCCCATCCACGAGGATCCTAGTATGTAGAGCCAAGGTGGAAAAGGCAGACTCCAGAGCCAGCTCACCTATTCCTGGTCAGTAACCTTGGACCACCAGTGCTCAGCTGGCCTCCTCATCTGCAAGGCTGCAGCAAATGAGCTGCTGGACGTCAAATGCCCAGCGCCAGGGCCTGCATGGCAGAGATACTTGTCACACACACCTTCCTCCCCTCTTTGGGTTCCCCTTTCCCCTTTTCTCCTTCCCCTTCCTCTCCAATACCTTTGTCCTTCACGCTTTCCTTCAGGATCAGGCTGGCTGAGGCTTCCAAGCTGGTGCGTTGTCCATGAGGGCAGGGAAGACACTCCCCCAATACTTATATGTACTCTACTGAGCCTTCCAGAGACCCTGCTCACTTTCTCCTAAGCTCAAGAGCTCCTGGAACATGGCATTGGAGGCGCCTTGATTACATGCAAGAGGGGAAGAAGGGAGCCCACAGTACTTCTTTGTGTTCATTTCTGTACTTGAAGTAAAATTCATGGGACATAAAACCAGCCATTTTAAAGTGTACAGTCCAGTGGCATTGAGCGCCTTCACAGGGTTATGCAACCATCACCTCTATCTAGTTCCGGAACATTTTCACTGCCCTCAAAGGAAGCTCCATACTCATTACTCAGTCTTTCCCCGTTCCCCCTCCCCGAGCCCCCTGCAACTACCAGTCTGCTTTCTGTCTCCACGGATTTGCCTATTGCAGACATCTCATTGAGATGGAATTGTACGATGTGATCTTTGTGTCTGGCTTCTTTCATTCCAGGTAATATTTTCAAGGTTCATCCACATTGCAGCAGGTATCAGTGCTTCATTTCTTTTCAGGGCTGAATAATATTCCCCAGCAGCACTTCTTAATTTATAAGAAAGACAGTGTCCATTCCACATTTGGGCAGGGTTTTTCCTGGAGCTGGGCAGGGGCATGTGGAAGGAATTCAAAGAGGGAGTAAGGAGGGAAGACAGGGAGTAGGAAAGACAGAGGGAGGGAAAGAGAGAGGGAGGGACACCAGCCTATAACAAGGATGAATGCAAGCCGCAGGGCTCAAGAGGATGCAGCTTCCAAGCCATGAGGGTGCATTTTGGTGACACTCAAAGATCAGTGAACGGTAAACACCTAAGCTAGGCAGCCCCAGGCTGGGCACGAAGCCCCAGAAGTCACAGCTTCTGCCCCGTGCATCTCGCCCACTTGCTGTTCTCACAACTTTCTCTTCTTGCACACGGGTCCTTTGGCAAGGCTGGCACCCCTGCCGCCCTGCAAAGACAATGGACACCCCAGTCTTTGGAGAGGCCTTTCCTCTCTCCCACTGCTGGGGGACCTTGGTGCGGGTCAGGGTCGCTGCAGGGGCGGACTGCACTGTCCTGGCGCCTTTGCCAGATCACAGAGGCCCGGACCCCCACTACTTAGCTGTGGGCCAGAGCTTTGGCTTTGCGCTCCGTGTTGAGGAGACATTCAGGGCACAGGCCAGGGCAGATGGGACTCCCACGTTCTTCGTTTGTTCCTTCACAAGGGCGTGGGGGTGGAACTGTAGGACAGGGCTTCCCTGGGATGATTTAATTCAGTACAGAGACCCTTGTTTTTCCTGGAGCTTGGAAAGCCTGTTCTCCACACCTGGAGCTTAGCTGTGTCATGCCAGGGAGCCCAGCCAATCGAAATATTGACTGAAGTCAGGTTTGAAGGCTTTTGATGACCCAGTTTTGCTTGTGTTTAATGGGCTTGGAAATTTAGATGCCCTTCCAATTCAAACTGGTCTGCCAAGGGTCTTTTCCCCCTCCCTGTTTTGTTTTGAACATTGGTTTGGTAAGTGGTTCACAAGAGAAATTCAGGTTTGGGTTTGGTTCAAAGATCAACAAATGTGTGCAGTTAGTTCTGGTCTGGGGTGCGCGGTTCAGACCAGTCTGAGGCTTTAGTTCAGAGAGAGAGGACAAAGCCTGCCGTTCACCAGGCAGGAGGAAGCACCGGCTCCCCTGCCCCCACGGCCCCACTGCGGGCCTGGGCCCGGCCTCTGCTGCATTTAGACTGGGAGCTTCAGCCCTCCAACCCCGGTGTGTCTCCGGAGGGCAGCACTGTTTGATTGATTTCGAAAGTACGACAGTAAAACAGTTAATAAAAACCCGATAGGTCTGTGCAGAAGCACTTCCCATACCACCTAAATGAGCGCTATTCATCAAGGCTGGGCACAGATGCCTGGAGCGCCTCGCACAGAGGAGGGGTTGGGTAACCACTGCCCAGCGCCTCAGGGACCCCAGCTTCCCCTGTCTGCTCTCAGCCTCCAGTGAAGATGAAAACGTCTGCCTCTGGAATTCCAGCTTCCCCTTTTTTTTAAGGCAGCGGTTCTCAAAGTGTGGTCCCCGCACCGCCAGCAGCATGGCTACTGGGAACAGGTTAGAGATGCGTATTCCTGGACCCCACTCCTCGCTGGGCCTGAACTCTGCGGGTGAGGCCCAGCTATCTGTGTCTTGTCAGGCCCTCCAGGAATTCTGATGCAGGCTCCAATCCGAGAATCCTGCTCTACAAAGTCTCCTCCACACTCCAAGTCATCACACACCTTGAGTTTTCAAACCTTTTTGTTTCCTCCGTGTCAAAAAAAAAAAAAAAAAAAACCTTGACAAATCCGGATAACACTAAGGCTGAAAGTTTTGGAACAGAGGATGGAATAGCAGCCCTCCACTCAACACTAGAGATCTGTGTGGCAGCCGACGAGAAGGAGGGTCTTTTGGGGGCTAGAGTGGGCTGAAGAAGCACTGTCTGCCCCAGCTCTTTCTGCTTTTTCAGGGTACTGGGACATGAGAAGTGGAAAGGGTTCAGGGTATGTATCTAGAGCTAGAAGGCCTGGGCTCAGGTCTCCACTCAGACCGGTGCCTGCTGTGTGACCTTGGGCAAGTCATGTCACCCCCTGTACTTTTTAGTTCCCTCTTCTGAAAACTGGGGACAGTAATAGGACCCATCTCATAGGATTGTTGTCCATGAATAAGTGGAAAGTTCTTGGGACAGGCATCTGCTCCTCTTTTGGGGACCGCCAGGTGTGCTCTCGAGCTCCCAGCAGCTCCCCTTGGGTCCAGGTGCCTACACCTCTGTTCATGGCCAGTAGATGTATGTGAGGATGTGTGCTGTTGCTGGCCAGTGTGGGGGTGCTCCTGTCCGTGGAGAGGCAGAAACTACACTGCATAGGCTTGAGGATGGGGCTGTGGCTCCATCATCATCACTCTCACCCTGGTTGGGATAGCAGATCCCTGCATTGCTGGTCCTGCGGCTGTGGTCACCCAATGGTGGCCCTGATAAGCAGCCCTGCTGCCATATATAATTCCCCAGAGGAGATAAGAGAAGAGAGAACAGGGGTAGTGGAAAAGCAAGAAAGGACATGAAGGAGGAAGACAGAAAAGCAGATGGAGACAAAGAGAAAGATAAAGGAAGAAAAAAGAGGGGAGGACTGGAGGAACAAAGTCATGCAGAGATGGGGAGGGTGTGGAGATGGACGAGAGAGAGAAGAGAGAAGGAAGGGACAAGAAGGTGGGGCTCTGCTTCTCTGCACCAGTCCATGCTCTGCAGCCCATGAATTAACCAGGCTATGTATGTGAGTAGAAGACCAGCCTCTCAGAGCACCTGACCTTTGAGGGAGGCAAGTGAATGCCTTTACCCTGATCTGGGAACCTGAAGGTGGCCACACCAGCCTCACCCTGACCAGGGAGCTAGAGTGTGGCTGGTCAGCCACTGCCCACATGTTTTGGAGGCTGAGGGGTCCCCTATGAGGAGCTGTTCCAGGAGCAGGTCTCACACAGGGTGAAGGAAGCTGGCAGCTGTCTCTCTTTCCGCATCAGCCACGGGCTCTGGTGCACCAAGTTTCCCCTCCCTGCCCCACCTGGCCATCCGCCCTGCTGCACTCGGGGCCACAGCTCTGGGTTCAGTAGAGGACCTGCCCTGTGGGTCCTGACATTGCTGCCAGTGGCTCTGAGACTCTCCTGCCTGTGACTGCCACATGTCAGCTCTACTGTAGCTTTTGCCTCCTGCAGTGTGTGGAGTGAGAGATTGTGTCATTTGAACAACAGCGGGTCGTGGGGAAAATGCCCAGGTATGGCAAGAACCAGGGGTGCCCATCAGAAGGGCACAAGGAGCACAGCTGCCCAGTTGTTTATATACAACTGCCCCTGCCAAGGGGCTCAGGGGGTTGCTCACCAAACAGGCATCCTGGAGTAGGCTGCATCCACCCGGGAGAGGGACCCGTTTTCCAATTGTGCAAAGGTGCCTGACGATTTGACAGAACCCTGGATTGCAATGGATGTTGTGCTTAATCTCCTGGAGAAAGCCCAGCCTGCACCTCCTGGACACCACCACGCAGCACTTCACAAAACACCTATGTACTCTAGTCCACTCCCTGGTTGAGTCTAGCCTGCAGAGTGGTTTGTTTGTTTTTTTCCTGTTGTTGTTGTTTGTTTGTTTGTTTTTCCTATTCAGGTTCCATTTCTTTCATTCAGCTGAAGTGCCTTGAGAAGGGGATGCACCTTCTGGTAAGTCGCAGCCCCTCCTCTCCCTCCTGTCCCAGCCGCCTGACCCCGCAGACCCTGGCCTGTGACTCATCTCCTAGAGCAACCGGATGGCCTCGGATAGGCCCACTGGTCTTTGGAAAAGTCATGAGGGACACAGGCGGATGTCCAGCTCAGCTTTGTGCTCCTGGCTTGAGTACCCCCTGCTCCCTTAGAAGAGGCCTCTGGAGAAGTAGGACCTGCAGGGAACAGAGGAGGGGGTGGGAAAGTGGGGTGGATGCAGCAGAAGCCAGGGAGGCTTGACTGGCTCAAGAGGTAATGACGCTATCTGGAGGCCAAGACATTGAGATCTCTGGAATCTGTGACCCTCGGATACCCTGCTCCCCAGTTTGTTCTCCCTGTTCCCCTCTGGCCGTTTCCCTGTAGATATTAGCAATCCAAGGCCTCAAAACACAAAGGCTTGTGTGTTTGCCTTCCCAGATCTGGACTGCATTCTGTGTTGTAGGGGAGGGGATGGCTTTAGTTCAGTGCAAAAGCTCGTTACAACCCCAGAAAGAAAGCAGGGGTCAGTGTGGGGGCCATCAGGGACTGAGAGGAGGCACGGGGGGATGTGTGCAGATGGTCCTCATGCCACCCAACCCTGGGCTGAGTGGGCCCTTGCAGACGCTGGGGACGCAGACTGTCCCACCCCAGGCCTGTGCTCACACCACCCTCGGACACCACTGTGCAGGCGAGTGTTCGAAGGGCCCCCGCTCTGTTGATCCAGGCCAGGCTAACGTGCAGATGGGTGATGGTGGTGATGCCATGCCTTGTCCTCCCCAGCTCACCTGCTCTGCCTGGTGGGGGACACAAAGCCTTACTCAGGCACAAAGATGTCTGCTGTTTGCAGATGCTTCTCACTGGTACCTGGATGCATTTGTTTTTATTTTAGTTATACTTTTATTTTTAGTGTGCATGAGAAAAATAAAATGAATACATCAAACAGTGGTTAAATGGATTTATGGCCTAGGATGGAACTAAGTTAAATGTTAGTTGATTTAAGGAAATGCATTAAGTAACTAAAAGTACAGGTGGTAGATAGATAAAGTTCAAAAATGTGTTGGAATGCAAAAGGCTGAAGTTTGGTGAACTCTTTGCTGTCCCAGACAAGGGTAAGGCTCCCCAACTGCACTGTGCCTTGTTCCATCTTCTCCTGCCCTGCCCAGCCCGTAACACAGGCTCAGCCCAGGAGACACTGAAGGAGACTGACTTTCACAAACCCAGAGGACACCCTGAGCCCCAAACTTGCTCTGGGGCAGAACAGCTGCCAGGGGTGGGGGGCAGTTGATGTGGCTTTTGTCCACATCTTTTCTCCAGCAGCCTTCGATCTGCCCTTTCAAGGGGTGCATTTCAGAAAGCTGAATTCCTAGGGAGGTACCACAATCTTGCTCCCCCTCAAAACAGAACTGGAGACAACAGAGCTGCAAATAAAAAGAGGCTTCGGAAACATGCTCACTCTGGGCAACTCACTCCTTAGGAGCCAGGAGGTCCAGTCAGCGGCTAGGAGACCTCCATGCAGCCCCTTCACCTCTCCTCCTCCAGCCAGCATGATCATGTGGCTCATTTTGTGCTGAGTGGGGAATGAGATGATGCATGAAATGCTTTGGGAAGTCCAGGGTGCACGGCAAGGGTTCCGATTTCCCCACTCCCCGCTGTTGCCTGCGGGTCACGCTTGCCCACTCTGCTCTGCAACCCAGGGCTCCTGGGATTCGGTGGAGGGAAAACCCCGGGACGGGGACAAATGGATGAGGAAACAACCCCTACAGCCCTCTCAGCAAGATCAGCGCCGCAAAGGTAAGCTGCCCACAATGCCTTAGCTGGCTTTGTCGGGGAAATTGCTTTTGCCTAGCATCATTTTTTATGTGCCTGTTCAATAAAATAATTATTGATGGCCTCATCCATTTAAGTCACAATCAAAATAGCAGCCAGGATGGGGCAGCCCCATATTATATCACCAGAGCGAGAACTACTTTCTATACATTCTCAAATACATTCACATTTAGGTGAAAAATTATGCCGCCTAGGATCAAATATATCAGAGGCTGGGAGCCAGGAGGGAGAGGGCCGGGGTCTGAGGGCTTCTTCATTATTCACTAGTGAAGCACACAGGAGCGGGAGGAGCAGTCCTGTGCCTGCCAGTGGGCATCATGGAAGGTAGGGAAGGGATGCCGGTCCCCACTGGAGGTGAGTGATGCTGGCCCTATCTGAAAGCCAGGCAGGCAGAGAGCACCAGCTTTTCCAAGGAGGAAGAAATGAATACGTGTGAGTTAGGAGAGAGGCCCATGATTCCCCAGGTGTTAAGAGCTGTGTGCCAATTATCCAGCAATGATCACCATCCAAGATGGTGGGGCAGATGCAGAGAGAAAAGGGCAGTAGGTGTGGGGGGTGGGAAGGTGGAACCTGAGCCAGAGTAGAGAGAAAGCACACAGTAGAGGAAAACAACAATGGCCAAGCGTTGCTGTGTACCAGGCCCTGTGCTGGGCCACCAATCTTCTTATCGACCCCTGCAGTGGGCCACAGGAGCATTCTCACTGCTGAGGCGAGGGCCTGAGGCTCAGGAGGGGAATTCACAGCTCCAAATGTGCACGGCTTGTAAGGGGCAGAGCTTGGCTTTCTCATCTAATCTGTCAGATGCCAAGTTGTGCTCTGGAAGGGCCTCATTCAGTAATTTATTGGTAGGTGTGGACTGGGGTTGGGGGTGTTCAGAGTAGGGGCAGAATGGGGATTGTTTGTTTATTAAGGTTTCTTGTCTGTTTGTTTGTGTGTTTAGAGAAAAAATGTACTTGGCCAAAGCACCAGCACTACTTTCCGAAAGTGAGAAGGTAAGGGAATTGGGGAGAAATCAAGAAAACAGCTAATTTCTGGGTCATGGAGGAGGTGTGGGCCTGGCTGGGTGCAGGCTGTACAGGGCCAGGCCTAGTTTATCTGCAGAGCTTTCTTCAAAACCCCATCCACTTAAGGATAACCCCAGCAAAGTTCCCTTCCTGGTCTGCCTCCCCACCCCACCTCTGTTTTTAATCGCTTTCCCTCCCGCCCCCACGCCACCCCCACCCCCGACCCCAGGAAGCTCCTAGTGCTCATGTACCAGTGCCGATGGATTCTCTCTGCCCAGAAGTCTGCATTTTAAATGATTTCTAATTATGGGTTGAAAGGCTCTGACTCTGGAGATGAGATTTCAGGAGCTGGCAAAGTATTTTAAGGTCTGGAGATGTCTCCCCCATGTTCCCCCTAAAATCATACCCTATAGAGCATTGTCTTCCCACTTCTGTTCAGGGCCAGTCCTGAGCCTGTGCCTTCAGTGACACACAAAGTTCAGGGGTTCTGGTGTTGGAGGCATAGATAGGAAGACTTTGGACAGAGAAACTCTTAAAGCTTCCTTCCTGGTATTTGACCCTCCTCTTGCCTCCTTTAATTAACAAGAGGTCATTTCATTACCTAGGATCTTACCTGTCAAGGCATTTTACTTGCAGGATTTATCTTGGAAAATCCTCCACAAAGAAACTCAGGTCTTACCCCAGCCCCTTAATACCCATCCTTCCTGTTTGGAGAACTGTCAGCAGTCTCATCAAAATGATGGGGCTCCTTTGGAAAACAGCCTGGCCATGCCACAGATGTTAAACACAGAGTTACCACAGGATGCAGCAATTCCTCCCCTGGGCATAGATACCCAAGAGAATGGAAAACATGGGCCCACACAAAGGCTTGGAGGAGAAATGGGCAGAGCACCATTATTCATGATAACCAAAAAGTGGGAACAACTCAAATGTCCATCAGCAAATGAGTGGATTAACAAAATGTGGGATAGCCACACAATGAAATACCACTCAGTGAAAAGGAATGACGTGCTGATTCATGCCACAACACGGATAAGTGTTGAAAACATTATGCTAAGTGAAAGAAGCCAGTCACTAATAGACCACATATTGGGTGATCCCACTTCTATGTAATGTCCAAAATAAGCAAAGCCATACAGATAGAAAGTAGATTTACGGCTGCCTAGGGTTGAGGTGTACAGGGAAGAAGTATTAGAAGGAAATGAGGAGCGAATGCTAATGGGTGTGGGGTTTCTTTTGGGCGTGATAAAAAGGTCCCAAAATTGATTGTGGTGATGGTTCCACAATTCTGAACATACAGCTTGTACTCTTCAAGTGGGTCAGTTGTATGACATGTAAATTATATCTCACTCTGCTAAAAGCAAATCAAGATTACGCCCATTGCTTGGCTGCCAAGGCCTCTGAAACCTTGCTCTCCTGATGGCAGCCCTTCCACCTGCCTTCCACTCATGCCTACAAACCTGATGCCTAGTTAGCACCCATCCTCCAATGATCCACCTTCTCAGCGCCCCTGCTTCTGCCCACGCCGGAGTTGGAGGGTGGTTGTCCCCAAGCCTCTGCCCCCTGATATTCAGGGCCAGCAGCCTCTCTTCTTCAAAGCCTGTTGCTCACCCCAAAGGCAGCCGCACTTCTCAGGATGGCCCTCTTTTAGGACAACCATGTTTGGGGACTTGTCCAGAGTCCCAGCCTTCTGGGGCAGAAGGCTGGCATGTGTGATTTTTTTTTTTTAAGAGTCTCACTCTGTCGCCCAGGCTGGAGTGTAGTGGCTTGATCATGGCTCATTGCAAGCTTCGCCTCCCAGGTTCATGCCATTCTCCTGCCTCAGCCTCCCAAGTAGCTGGGACTACAGGCACCCACCACCACGCCTGGCTGATTTTTTGTATTTTTAGCAGATATGGGGTTTCACCCTGTTAGCAAGTATGGTCTCAATCTCCTGACCTCATGATCCACCTGCCTGGGCCTCCCAGAGTGCTGGGATTACAGGCGTGAGCCACCGCGCCAGGCCATTTGTGACTCTTATCTACTGAATGAGTAGCCTTGCCGTGGCAGTCACTGCCATGAACCACAGGCCAGAAAGAGAAGGAGACATTTCCAGTGCCACGTGGTTGGTCAGGGGATGAACCAGGGCTGGCCCTCCATCCCTGGTATTTCCATTCAGGGCTCCCCTCTACCATCACTGCTGGGCAAGGCCCCGAAAAGACAGCCTCGCCCACCCATCAGCACCATGAGAGGCAACTTTTTACTTATACGCCATGACAGCCCCTGCTGGAATTAAAGCAGGAAGATTGGGGTGGGGCGGGTAGTTCCCCTGCAGGTGCTTGTTGCTAGGCCCTCTGCGGTGTAATAACTCCCCACATACACACACCTGTGCAGCCCGGCTGTTACAGAGCACTTTCCCACCATTAACTCATGCCTCTGGGAGATGGGCAAATGCCAGCTAGATTTGGGTGGTGGAAGGTGGGTGGGGAACCATCTGAAGCTTGGGCCTGACAGGTGCAGAATGCTCCAGGCAGGGTGGAGGTAGCCTCTGGGGAGCCTATGGGTTCCCCATAAATGTCCCAAAGTTGTGCAGATGAATACGGGTGGGGATGCCACTGGGCTCAAGCAGGTCAGTCTCTTTTAGGGTCAAGTATTGGGCACCAAAGTCACTTGGCCAGCTTTCCCCCAAGCTGATTTGATATCCCAGGCTCCAGGTGAGATTCCAGTTCCAGAGTCTCTGCCCTTCTGAGATACCCACAGCAGGGAGCAGCCACATTGATCCAGGAGAGCCTGACCCCAGATGCATTCTCCATCTATCATCCAGAGGGCACACCAGGTAAATACGCCCTCCCTGAAGCCAGGAGATCCTGAGGCCTCTGGGAACAGGATGTCCATACAGTGATTAAACAAATGCCTGTTTACACAGCATCGTCGCTGTAGACACTGCCAAAACAATCACATCAGGCTGCCTGCAGTACCCCTGATTGAGGTCTTTGACCCTCCAGGCTTGGCTAGAAGGGTGCAGTGAAGGTACAGTGTGGCTGTGTGGGGTACGTCTCAAATCACATGGGCATGCTGGGGAGAGAGGTGGGAGTGAGAGCCTCCTCCTCCCAGGAAGGGCAAAGGGCCCAAGATGAGCCCCAGACATCCTCTGCTTGAGGATGGTCCTCTCCGCTCCAACCAGGCCCAGGAGGCAGGTCCAGATTCAAAGGCAGATGTGGAAAGGAGGCGGGTCCACCTGCAGGGTCTATGGTCTTTAAGTGAAGGACCATAGATGGCCCATGATGGAGAGAGTGGGCACAGTAGGGAGACCCAGGGCGTAGCATTCCCAGCCTGGAGAGGGAGGAGAGGAAGGGAATCTTCCCCCACCATGTGGCCACACTGGGCTGCTGCACTTGCTGGCCCACCAACTGGGCAAACACTGGGGCTGGCCTACCACGTCGGGAGCCAGCCTCTTCCCGGTGTAGGGTACCTGTGTACAGGCCTCAGCAGGAACCATAGAGTGGCTGGGGCCTGGATGCACGTTAGGGACATCCCCTGCCTTGGGGTGGGACTCACTTCATCATAGGAACACGTGTGTGCATCAACACATGCTCACACAAACACATTCATCGAAGAAATATTTATCAATTAAAAGCTTTCTAGAGACAAATGAAAATGAGAACACAACTTACCAAAACCTATGAGCAACAGCAAAAGCAGTCCTAAGACGGAAGCTTAGAGCAATGAATGCCTATGTCAAAAAAATAGAAAGATCTTAAATAACAACCTTACCTTATTCCTCAAAAAACTAGAAAAACAAAGACAATCTAAGCCAAAAATAAGTAGAAGGAAAGAAATAATAAAGATCAGAGCAGAAATAAATAGAATAGAGATTAGGAAAACAATACAAAAGGTCAACAAAACAAAAAGCTGATTTTTAAAAAAGACAGTCAACAAACCTTTAGCTAGACTAAAAAAAAGAGAAAAAACTCAAAATAAATCAGAAATGAGAAAGGAGACATTACAACTAATACCACAGAAATATAAAATATGACTGCCACAGTAGCTGCAACAGACTACCATGAACAACTACATATCAACAAATTGAAAAACCTAAAGAAAATGGATAAATTCCTATTCACATACAACCTACCATGATTGATTCATGAAGAAACAGAAAACCTGAACAGACCAATAAATGATGAGTAATAAGACTGCAGCAGTAATAAAAAGCTTCCATCAAAGAAAAGCCAAGGACCTGATGGCTTCACTGCTAAATTCTACTAAACATATGAAGAAGAGTTAATACCATTTTTTCTACTCAAACTATATGTATTAGTCTATTCTCACACCACAAATAAAGACATACCCAAGACTGGGTGATTTATAAAGAAAAAGAGGTTTAATGGACTCACAGTTCCATGTGGCTGGGGAGGCCTCACAATCATGGTAGAAGGAGAAAGGCACATCTTACATGGCAGCGGGTGAGAAAGAATGAGAGCCAAGTGAAAGGGGAAACCCCTTATAAAATCATCAGATCTTGTGAGACTTATTCACTATCACGAGAACAGTAGGGGGAAACCACCCCCATAATTCAATATCTCCCACTGGGTCCCTCCCGCAATTGTGGGAATTATGGGACCTACAATTCAAGATGAGATTTGGGTGGGGACACAGCCAAACCATATCATTACACAAAAAAAAAAGAAAGAAAGAAAAAGAAAAAATGAAGAGGAGGGAGTGCTTTCACATTTATTCTACAAGGCCAGCATTACTCTGATACCGAAACCACACAAAGATACAACAACAACAAAAGGAAACTACAGGATAATATCCCTCATGAACACTCATGCAAAAATCCTCAACAAAATACTAGTAAATCGAATTTAATAACACATTGAAAAGATCATCCACCATGATCAAGTAGGATTCATTCCAGTGACACAAAAATGGTTCAACATACACAAATCAATAAACTTGATACATCACATTAACAGAATCAAGGACAAAAACCATATAATTATTTCAATAGACGCTGAAAAAGCATTCATTAAAATTCAAAATCCTTCGTGATAGAAACTCTCAACAAACTAGGAATAGAGGAATATATAATACCTCACCACAATGAAGGCCATATATGGCAAATCCACAGCTAACATTATACTGAATGGGGAAAAAGTTGAAAGTTTTTCCTCTGAAATCTGGAATAAAAAGGGATGCCTTCTTTCACCACTTTTATTCAACATAGTACTGGAAGTTCTAGCCAGAGCAATTAGACAAGAGAAAGAAATAAAGGGCAGCCAAACTGGAAAGGAGGAAGTCAAATTGTCCCTGTTCATAGATGGCATGATTTTATATATAGAAAACCCTAAAGATTCCACAAAAAAAGTTAGAACTAACAAATTAAATCAGTAAATTTAAGGATAAAAATATTAACATACAAAAATCAGTAGCATTTCTATAAACTAATAGCAAGCTAGCTGAAAAAGAAATCAGGAAAGGAAATACATATACAATAGCCACAAAAAAATACCTAGGAATCAACTTAACCAAGGAGGCGAAAGATCTCTACAATGAAAACTCTAAAACATTGATGAAAGAAATTGAAGTGACAAGTAAATGGAAAGATATTCATGAATTAGAATAACTAATATTGTTAAAATGTCTATATTGCTAAAACTAATCTATGGATTCAATGCAATTTTTATCAAAATATCAATGACATTCTTCACCAAAGTAGAAGAAAAAATCTTTTCTGTTTTATTTTTTTCTAGATGGAGTCTCACTCTGTCACCAGACTGGTGTTGAATGGCGTGATCTTGGCTCACTGCAACCTCTGCCTCCCAGGTTCAAGCAATTCTCCTCCCTCAGCCTGCTGAGTAGCTGGGACTACAGTTGCGTGTGACCACGCCCAGCTAATTTTTGTATTTTTAGTAGAGATGGAGTTTCACCATGTTGGCCGGGATAGTCTCGATCTCTTGACCTCATGATCTGCCCACCTCAGTCTCCCAAAGTGCTAGGATTACAGGTGGGAGCCACCATGCCCAGCCAAAAAAAATCTTAAAATTCATATGGAAAGGCAAAGACCCCAAACTGCCAAAGCAATCTTCAGCAAAAAGGACAAAACTGGAGGCATCACACTACCTAACTTCAAAATATACTACAAAGCTATAGTAACCAAAATAGCATGATACTGGCATCAAAACAGATGTGTAGACCAGTAGAACAGAATAGAGAACTCAGAAATAAATCCCTCCATTTTCAACCAACTGATTTTTGACAAAGACACTAAGAATACACATTGGGGAAAGGATAGTCTCTTCAATAAATGATGCTTGGAAAACTAGATATCTACAGGCAGAAGAATGAAACTAGAGCCCTATCTCTCACCATATACTACAATCAAATCTAAGTTGATTAAAGACTAAATGTCAGATTCAAAACTATGAAACTTCTAGAAGAAAATATGGGAGAAATGCTTCATAAGACTGGGTTGGACAAGGATTTTTTGAATAAGACCTAAAAGACATAAAAGGAAAAATAGACAAATGAGATTGCATGAAGCTAAAAAGCTTCTGCACAACAAAGGAAGCAATCAATAAACTGAGGAGATAATCCACAGAATGGGAGAGATTATTGAAAACTATGCAGCTGGCAATGGGTTAATATTTAGCATATGTAAATAACTCAAACAACTCAATAGCAGAAAAACAAATAATCCAATTAAAAATGGGCAATGGCCTTCTCAAAAGAAGACATACAAATGGCCAATAAATACATGAAAAAGATATTCAACATCACTAATCATCAGAGAAATGCAAACGGAAACCACAGTGCAATATTACCTCACCCCAGCTAGAATGGCTATAATCAAAAAGACAAAAATAAATAAAATAACAAATGCTGTCAAGGGTGCAAAGAAAAGGGAATTCTTATATTCTGTTTGTGGGAATGTAAATTAGTATAATCATTATAAAAAACAGTATGGAGGCTCTTCAAAAAATTAAAAATAAAACTACAATAGAATCCAGCAATCCCATTCCTGGGTGTATATCCAAAGGAAATAAAATCAATATGTCTAAGAGATACCTGCACTCCCATGTTTACTGAGGCATTATTCACAATAGCCAAAATATGGAATCAACCTAAGTGTCCATCTAATGATGAATGGATAAAGAAAATGTGGTATGTATACCTGATAGAATAATATTCAGTCATAAAACAAAATAAAATCCTATCATTTGTGACAACACAGATGAACCTGGAGGACAATATGTTAAGTGAAAAAAGTCAAGCACAGAAAGACAAACCTTGCACAATCTCAATCATATGTGGAATCTAAAGAAGTTGATTTTATAGAAATGCAGAGTAGAATGGTGGTCACCAGAGGCTGAAGAGTCTCTTCAATAAATGGTCTCTTCAATAAATGATGCTGGGAAAACTAAATATCCACAAGCAGAAGGATGAAACTAGAGGCCTACCTCTCACCATATACAAAAATCAACTTAAATGGATTAAAGACTTAAACGTAAGATTCAAAATTATGAAACCTCTCCCAGTGGCGAGACTGGGAGAGGTTGGTCAACAGGTTCACAGTTACAGTTAGACAGGACAAATAAGTTCTGGTGTTCTATTGGACCAAAGAGTGATCACAGAAAATAACAATGTAGTGTAGATTTCAAGAAGCTAGAAGATTTTGAATGTTATCACCATAAAGAAATGATAAATGTTTTAATTGATGGATATGATAATTACCATAACTTTTTCATATGTAAGCATGCATTGAAATACCACATTGTCCTCCTTAAATATTTATGATTATTACTTGTCAATTATAAATAAAAATTAAACATAATAAAATAAATATTTAAGCACTTACTTTGCACCAGAGCTTGTTCCAAGTTTTCAGAATACAGCAATGAAAAACACCATCTCTGCCCTCACAGAACCCACATTCTTGGCAGAAGGGGTGACAATTAGAAAGGAGACCCTACTGCAGCCCATGGAGGGCAAGCTGTAGCAGGGCGGGGCATCACCTACCCAGAAAGTGCAAGGGGTCGGGGTTTCCCTTTCCTAGCCAAGGGAAGCTGTGACAGACTGTACCTGGAGGAATGGTACACTCCCATCCAAATACTGTGCTTTTCCCACAGTCTTAGCAACCGGCAGGCCAGGAGATTCCCTCCCATGCCTGATTTGGGGGTCCCACACCCACAGAGCCTTGCTCACTGCTAGTGCAGAAGTCTGAGATCGACCTGTGACACAGGAGCCTGGTGTGGGGAGGGGCATCTGCCACTGCTGAGACTTGAAGAGGTAAACAAAGTAGGTAGGGAAGCTCGAACTGGGTGGAGCCCACCACAGCTCAGCAAGGCCCTACCGCCTCTCTAGACTCCACCTCTGTGGGCAGGGCATAGCTGAACAAAAGGCAGCAGACAACTTCTGCAGACTTAAACATCCCTGTCTGACAGCTCTGAAGAGAGCAGTGGTTCTCCCAGCACAGTGTTCAAGCTCTGAGAATGAGCAGACTGCCTCCTCAAGTGGGTCCCTGACCCCTGTGTAGCCTGGCTGGGAGACACCTTCCAGTAAGGGCCGACAGACACCTCATACAGGTGGGTGCCCCTCTGGGACAAAGCTTCCAGAGGAAGGATCAGGCAGCAATATTTGCTGTTCTGCAATATTTGCTGTTATGCAGCCTCTGCAGGTGATACCCAGGCAAACAAGGTCTGGAGAGGACCTCCAGCAAACTCCAGTAGACCTGCAGCTGAGGGGCCTGACTGTTAGAAGGAATACCAACAAACAAAAATGAATAGCATCAATCAACATCAACAAAAAGGATATCCACACCAAAACCCCATCTGTAAGTCACCAACATCAAAGACCAAAGGTAGATAAAACTACAAAGATGGGGAGAAACCAGAGCAGAAAAACTGAAAATTCCAAAAACCAGAACACTTATTCTTCTCCAAAGGATCATAGCTCCTCACCAGCAACAGATCAAAACTGGACAGAGAATTAGTTTGACGAGTTGACAGAAGTAGGCTTCAGAAGGTTGGTAATAACAAACTTCTCTGAGCTAAAGGAGCATGTTCTAACCCATTGCAAGGAAGCTAGAAACCTTGAAAAAAGGTTAGATGAATGGCTAACTAGAACAAACAGCGTAGAGAAGACCTTAAATGACCTGATGGAGCTGAAAACCACAGTACAAGAACTTTGTAAAGCATACACAAGCTTCAACAGCTGATTCAATCAAGTGGGAGAAAGGGTATCAGTGATTGAAGTTCAAATTAATGAAATAAAGCAAGAAGACAAGATTAGAGAAAAAAGAGTGAAAAGAAACAAACAAAGCCTCCAAGAAATATGGGACTATGTGAAAAGACCAAATCTACGTTTGATTGGTGTACCTGAAAGTGATGGGGAAAATGGAACCAAGTTAGAAAATATTCTTCAGGATAGTATCCAGGAGAACTTCCCCAACCTAGCAAGGCAGGCCAACATTCAAATTCAGGAAATACAGAGAACACCACAAAGATATTCCTCGAGAAGAGCAATCCCAAGACACATAACTGTCAGTTTCACGAAGGCTGAAATGAAGGAAAAAATGTTAAGGGCAGTCAGAGAGAAGGTTGGGTTACCCACAAAGGGAAGCCCATCAGAACTAACAGTGGATCCCTTGGGAAAAACCCTACAAGCCAGAAGAGAGTGGGGGACAATATTCACCATTCTTAAAGAAAAGAATTTTCAGCCCAGAATTTCATATCCAGTCAAACTAAGTTTCATAAGTGAAGGAGAAATAAAATCCTTTACAAACAAGCAAATGCTGTGAGATTTTGTCACCACCAGGCCTGCCCTACAAGAGCTCCTGAAGGAAGCACTAAACATGGAAAAGAACAACCAGTACCAGCCACTGCAAAAACATGTCAAATTGTAAAGACCATTGATGCTATGAAGAAACTGCAACAATTAATGGGCAAAATAACTAGCTAACATCATAATGACAGGGCCAAATTCACTCATAACAATATTAACCTTAAATGTAAATGGGCTAAATGCCCCAATTAAAAGACACAGACTGGCAAATTGGATAAAGAGTCAAGACCCATTAGTGTGCTGTATTCAGGAGACCCATCTCACGTGCAGAGACACACACAGGCTCAAAGTAAAGGGACAAAGGAAGATCTACCAAGCAAATGGAAGCCAAAAAAAAAAAAAAAAAAGAAAAACAAGCAGGAGTTGCAATCCTAGTCTCTGATGAAACAGACTTTAAATGAACAAAGATCAAAAGAGACAAGGCCATTACATAATGGTACAGGGATCAATTCAACAAGAAGAGCTAACTATACTAAATACATATGCACCCAATACAGGAGCACCTGGGTTCATGAAGCAAGTCCTTAGAGACCTACAAAAAGACTTAGACTCTCACACAATAATAATGGGAGATTTTAACACCCCACTTTCAATATTAGACAGATCAATGAGACAGAAGATTAACAAGGATATCCAGGACTTGAATTCAGCTTTGCACCAAGTGGACCTAATAAACATCTACAGAACTCTCCACCCCAAATCAACAGAATATATATTCTTCTCTGCACCACATCACACTTATTCTAACATTGACCACATAATTGGAAGTAAAACACTCCTCAGCAAATGTAAAAGAACAGAAATCACAACAAACTATCTCTCAGACCACAGTGCAATCAAATTAGAACTCACAATTAAGAAACTCACTCAAAACCACACAACTACAAGAAAACTGAACAACCTGCTACTGAATGACTACTGGGTAAATAACAAAATGAAGGCAGAAATAAAGATGTTCTTTGAAACCAGTGAGAACAAAGACACAACATACCAGAATCTCTGAGACACATTTAAAGCAGCATGTAGAGGAAAATTTATAGCACTAAATGCCCACAAGAGAAATCAGGAAAGATCTAACATCGACACCCTAGCATCACAATTAAAAGAACTAGAGAAGCAAGAGCAAACTGATTCAAAAGCTAGCAGAAGGCAAGAAATAACTAAGATCAGAGCAGAACTGAAGGAGATAGAGACCAAAAAAACCCTTCAAAAAATCAATGAATCCAGGAACCCCCCCTTTTTTTTAAAAGATCAACAAAATAGATAGACTGCTAGCAAGACTAATAGAGAAGAAAAGAGAGAATAATCAAATAGACACAATAAAAAATGACAAAGGGAGTATCACCACCGATCCCACAGAAATACAAACTACCATCAAAGAATACTATAAACACCTCCACAAATAAACTACAAAATCTAGAATAAATGAATAAATTCCTGGACACATACACCCTCCCAAGACTAAATCAGGAAGAAGTTGAATCTCTGAATAGACCAATAGCAGGTTCTCAAATTGAGGCAATAATTAATAGCCAACAAACCAAAAACAGTCCAGGACCAGATGGATTCACAGCTGAATTCTACCAGAGGTACAAAGAGGAGCTGGTACCTTTCCTTTTGAACCTATTTCAATCAATAGAAAAAGAGAGAATCCTCCCTAACTCATTTTATGAGGCCAGGATGATCCTGATACCAAAGCCTGGCAGAGACACAACAGATAAAGAGAATTTTAGACCAATATCCCTGATGAACATTGATGCAAAAATTCTCAATGAAATACTGGCAAACCGAATCCAGCAGCACATCAAAAAGCTTATCCACCACAATCAAGTGGGCTTCATCCCTGGGATGCAAGGCTGGTTCAACATACGCAAATCAATAAACGTAATCCATCACATAAACAGAACCAACGACAGAAACCACATGGTTATCTCAATAGATGCAGAAAAGGCTTTTGACAAAATTCAACAGCCTTTCATGCTAAAAACTCTCAAAAAACTAGGTATTGATGGAATGTATCTCAAAATAATAAGAGCTATTTATGACAAACCCACAGCCAATATCACACTGTATGGGCAAAAACTGGAAGCATTCCCTTTGAAAACCAGCACAAGACAAGGATGCCCTCTCTCACCACTCCTATTCAACATAGTGTTGGAAGTTCTGGCCAGGGAAATCAGGCAAGAGAAAGGAATAAAGTGTATTCAATTAGGAAAAGAGGAAGTCAAATTGTCCCTGTTTGCAGATGACATGATAGTATATTTAGAAAACTCTATCGTCTCAGACCAAAATCTCCTTAAGCTAATAAGCAACTTCAGCAAAGTCTCAGGATACAAAATCAACGTGCAAAAATCATAAGCATTTCTATACATCAATAACAGACAAACAGAGAGCCAAATCATGAGTCAACTCCCATTCACAATTGCTACAAAGAGAATAAAATACCTGGGCATACAACTTACAAGAGATGTGAAGGATCTCTTCAAGGAGAACTACAAACTACTGCTCAACAAAATAAAAGAGGACACAAACAAATGGAATAATATTCCATGTTCATGGATAGGATGAATCAATATTGTGAAAATGGCCATACTGCTATCCCCATGAAGCTACCACTGACTTCCTTCACAGAATTGGAAAAAACTACTTTAAAGTTCATGTGGAACCACAAAAGAGCCTGCATGGCCAAGGCAATCCTAAGCTAAAAGAACAAAGCTGCAGGCATCATGCTACCTGACTTCAGACTATACTACAAGGCTACAGTAACCAAAACAACATGGTACTCGTACCAAAACAGATACATAGAACAATGGAACAGAACAGAGGCCTCAGAAATAACACCACACATTTACAACCATCAGATCTTTGACGAATCTGACAAAAACAAGCAATGAGGAAAGGATTCCCTATTTTATAAATGATCCTGGGAAAACTGGCTAGCCATTTGTAAAAAGCTGAAACTGGATCCCTTCCTTATACCTTATACAAAAATTAAATCAAGATGGATTAAAGACTTAAATGTAAGACCTAAAACCATAAAAACCCTAGAAGAAAACCTAGGCAATACCATTCAGGACATAGGCATGGACAAAGACTTCATGACTAAAACACCAAAAGCAATGGCAACAAAAGTCAAAATGGACAAATGTGATGTAATTAAACTAAAGAGCTTCTTCACAGTAAAAGAAACTAAAGAGTGAACAGGTAACCTATGAAATGGGAGAAAATATTTGCAATCTACCCATCTGACAAAGGGCTCATATCCAGAATCTACAAATAACTTAAACAAATTTACAAGAAAAAAACAAACAATCCCATCAAAAAGTGGGCAAAGGATATGAACAGACACTTCTCAAAATAAGACATTTATGCAGCCAACAGACAGACGAAAAAATGCCCATCATCAGTGGTCATCAGAGAAATGCAAATCAAAAACACAATGAGATACCATCTCATGCCAGTTAGAATGGCAATCATTAAAAAGTCAGGAAAAAACAGATGCTGGAGAAGATGTGGAGAAATAGGAACACTTTTACACTGTTGGTGGGAGTGTAAATTAGTTCAACCATTGTGGAAGACAGTGTGGCAATTCCTCAAGGATCTAGAACTAGAAATACCATTTGACCCAGTAATCCCATTACTGGATATATACCCAAAGGATTATAAATAATGCTACTATAAAGACACATACACACGTATGTTTATTGCAGCACTATTCACAACAGCAGACACTTGGAACCAACCCAAATGTCCATCAGTGATAGACTGGATTAAGAAAATGTGGCACATATACACATGGAATACTATGCAACCATAAAAAAGGATGAGTTCGTGTCCTTTGCATGGACGTGGATGAAGCTGCAAACCATCATTCTCAACAACCTATCACAAGGACAGAAAACCAACACCACATGTTCTCCCTCACAGGTGGAAGTTGAGCAATGAGAATACATGGACACAGGGCGGGGAACATCACACACTGGGGCCTGTCGGTTGGAGGGAGAGCTGGGAGAGGGATAGTATTAGGAGAAATACCTAATATAAATGTTGAGTTTACGAGTACAGCAAACCAACATGGCACATGTATACCTATGGAACAAACCTGCACGTTGTGCACATGTACCCTAGAACTTAAAGTATAATTTAAAAAAAAAAGAAAAGAAAAGGAAGGAGACCCTATCTAGTCATATGCTATCTACCAGTTAGAGTCAGTCCCATGGGCCACTGATTTCTTACGTGCTCTTCTTTCTGTTAGAACCCATCTTCAGAACTTCTGGAGCCTTGAAGGCAGTGGCCAGCAGTTCCCACCCCAGCCCTCTCTCCTGTCTCCTGCCAGATTCTCTTTGTTTTTAACCTTTCTGTCCCCTCTCTGAATTCTCTGCCCTGTTCTCTGCCCCCCACCTCCCCATCCCTTCCACCACCTTGAGATCTCTCCCCAGATCTTTCTCTCTCTTAGCAGTGGAAGCTATGCACAGGGGAACCCTGGTCAGCAGGAGCTGAGCTGGCCTTGGCGCCCACACCTGCCTGAGGACAGCCAGGAGGAGCTCCATCCACTGCTAGCCAAGCCGTCCCTAAGGACCATCATGGGGCAAGGGCTGGCCACTTATGGAGTCAGCCAAATGGGTTTCTTGTGCCTCTAGGAACATCCTGTAAAATCGCTTGGTTCCCAAATTAAAGCAGCCACCATTTGGTAAGTGCTTCCTATGGGCCAGGCTCTGGGCTCAGCTCCTAGAAGCATTACCTATTTTAATGCTCCAACAACCAAATGCAGCAGGTATAGTTATTGTAACTTAATTCCCCGGAGAGGACACAGAACACGAGGGAACTTCCCAAGGTCCCAGAATAGGAGAAAAACAAGGCCAGGCTTAGACACCCCACATGCCTGCTGTTGGCCTCTGTCTCTGCTGCCTCCCCCATACTCTATCCCTAGACTTTCCTCCATGAAAACTGCTTTTCAATTTAATTTTTGTTTAACTTTTATTTTTATCGGGCAACTCTTTATCCTATAAAATAGATGAGTGTTCCCTACACGAGAACTGCTTTTGTCCTCGAGTGGCGTCCAATGAAACCCACTGAATTTGTCATTGATAACAGCGAAGGTGTGCCCTTCCTATGGCCATTCACATGTCATATACTATATTTTTCTAGGACCAGACAATACATCTGTGATGGCAGAATTTCAAACAGACAGTGAGTGGAGCAGATCACTTTGATTTGGGAACGGGGCAGCCCAGAGGTCCCGCAACACCACCTCCAGGAGGCTGCCTCCTCTGCTGTCTCATAAAGCTGCCCCGTCTGCCTGCCACAGTGAAGCAATCAAACCGTCTGTTCCCTTATTCACTGCTCACCTAGCTTGGCTCTGAGACCAGTGTTGTAGACCTATTAATTATCAGGATAATTAGGGATGGGGAAATCCAGACACAGATACAATCAGTGTCCTCCTCCACCTCCCCGCACATTCCCCTCCCGGTCTCCCTGAAATCCTGGGATACGCTATGTTCCCCTGTCATCTCCATGTTGTGGCTCCTACTAGATGCACCCCTGCCAGTGCCAAAATGCCCAAAAGTAGGCTGAGTCATGCTCTGGCCTGCCCAGCTGCCATAGTCATGCTGCAACTCCTGTGGAAAACCTCCTTTTGCCCTCTCCAGAGATCTGAGACACCCTAATGGGTCAAGTCTTTGCCCCTCACCCCTAGAGCTTAAACTGCCTCTCACCTTACCTCCTTCCAACTCAGGCTGTAGAAAACATTGGATAAGGTAAGACTTCCTAACCAGGCATCCTTGCACCTAAAAATGGACCGCTTAATTTCAGGACCCCCTGAAATTGTCAGCAAAAGTTTCTCTGTGCACATCTGTACATTTAGCTGGGAAGACTCCACAGCTTACATCAGATCGTCATAGAGTCCTAAGCCCCAATGGGATAAGAATCTCTGAATCAACATGTCACAGAGATCACCCCCTATAACACTTTACCAAGAACTTAAGCCTCCAAGAGCTCGCTTAATGCTTGCTCCCATGTGGAGAGGCAGGCCATCACTTGGTTTGGGAGCACCAGCCTGCAGCCAGACTGCCTGGGTTTCATCCCAACACTGCTCCTTTCTAGCTATGTCACCTCGGTTTCCCTATCTGAAAAATAAGATCACATGGCATCTTGGTTTCTTCCTTGGATCGCTACAGGGAGTAGCAGCAGCCTGGGTTCTCCAACTGGAACTCAGAAATCACTAGGGAACACTCAGGTCATAATCGAAAGGAAGAAGCACTACTAGGGATTCAGGCTGAAGTTACAGTCAACAACCCTCCCTCCATCAAGGCCGGCACAAAGAGTCTCTCCCTGGCATCCTCATATCACAGCACACTCCAGGACTGGGGAAGCCCTGAGGATGGCCCAGGGCAGCCCAGCCTCCTTTCTGAAAACAGGATTCAGAGCTCATAGAAGCCTCCCTGCCCTGGGAGTCTTAAGAGAACACTCAAGCACAGAAACCTGGTTTGGCTTGGTAGGCATCCCTAGCCTGCGGAGCTTACCCCCACCACACACATCTGGAGAGTCAACCATCGCAAAGAGAAATAACAGGACTTGTCCTGCCCCTCCAGGATGGTGCTGCCAGTCTAGAGTAAAATGCCAAGCACGGGCTCAAGACGCCTCCCAATGCCAATGGTAAGCCAGGCTGCTTCAGGAAGGGAGGGAGGAGAAGGGAGGGAAAAGAGCGGAAAGAGGAGGGAGGGAAAAAGGAGGGAGGGATGGAGGAGGGAAAAGAATCAGAGAGGGAGGGGAGGAGGAACAGAGAGAAGGTGGGAGGAAGGAAGACAGGGAGGGGGAGGTAGAAGGGAGGAGAGGGAGGGAAGGACGGAGGCTCTTCAAGCCTCTTCAAGCCTCTCCATCCCTCCCTCTTCAAGGCAAAATAGACTTTCTCTTAAAAAAAAAAAAAAAAAAATCTCCCCCCTCTTCATCCTTTTCCTTTCTGAACAAGAGCTTTGTAACACTAGATGGTTGATCCGAAAATAACTATTTAGCCCTTAGACAGAGGTGTTTTTTAACAGGAGAAGCTGAGATATTTTGAAAGCCACCCCTGAGGCGAGAAAGTTGTGCAGAAGGCACTAATTGTCAACGCTCCCCAAGGACAGCCCGCCTGTTCCAAGGCAGGAGGAAAGGGCTGAGCTGTCAGCGCCCGATTCCTGGGGGAGTCTGCCTCGCCCGCGCTCAGCCAGCCAGGCCAGCTTCCTGCCCGGCATGGAGGAGATAAAACACAGGAACACAGATGATCTTACATAACCGAAGCGGGACTGAACATTTTCAGCAAATTACCTCTGTTATGAGCTCTGCCATAAAATCGCCTCACAAGTGAATTTAGTTTTTCTTCCCTCCGTGCCCAATCAATTAGCACATGAGTAATACCAAGCCCATTAGGACAAACTGATGCCGGGGGAGTTATGTCATCTGCTATAGAAATGATTGCTTAATATACCAGTTGGCTCCGAGGAGCTCTTAGCCACACACAATCTTGCCATAATCAATAGCAACAGTCAAACAACGCCGTTTCCAACGAGAACACTGCTGGGCAGAGGCTGAGCCGGAGCCAGTGTCGGGGACACAGAAGCTGAGTGGGCCCCAAATACCAGCTCCCTCCCTCCACCTTCCTCCTCCAACCTCCCCTCCCTGCTGCTGCCCTTCAAAGCCAACAGAAGAAGCCTAATGGTGACTCAGAGGAATAGAACCCCAGGCATGGTGGGGACCACGACGGTGAGAGGGAGTGTCACTGGGGGCAGGGGGGTGCGGAGAAAGCCTGGAAGACAGGGCTTGCCAGAGCCTGGGAGTTGTGGGAATTCCTATCCAAGAGGAGAAGGAAAGGGATGGGACTCTTTCTGCCTCCATATTTCCTAGCAACTGCAGAGTGGGCTTTCAAAAGGAACATTGAAAGACGTGTGGGACTAAACCCTCTGTGGAGCTGAGCACATGTGCGTTCTCAAGGCATGTGTATGTGTGCACGTGTGTGGGCATATTCATACACATGAGTGTAAACAAGGACAGGTGCCCGCACCTACATGTATATGTTTACACATATGCATGTACAGTTGGTGGGGGCCAGCATGGAGGGCTCTGTGTGTGTGTGTGCACGTGTGTGTGTGTAGCTGCTGGAGTACTGCATACATGTGTGCATATGAGTATATATTTGCATGCAGGTATGTGCATGCGTTCCCATTACTCTAGAATGCAGCCATCCTGCAAGATTAGCCGGCCTCCCGTATCATGTTGTTCAATCACAATTCTGGGCTGCAGAAACCAAAGGTAAAAGCTAAGAGCCTTTTCCCCAAGATGATGGAGAAGAGAGACAGCGAACTGCAGCTGGCAGCCACCTGAGCATGGCATCATGGAAAAGCACCAGCTTGGTTTTGGAGCTAGATCACCCTTGGATCTGGGCCCTGTCCTGCCATGTAGAAGGGCAAGTTCTTTAATTTCCCTGGGCCGCAGATGCCTCATCTGTAAAACAGAGATGTCAGCATGACCCCGAGAAGGCTAGGCTAAGGGTTGGTGCACAGAAAGCACTTAGCAGAGCCTGCCAGAGGAAGCATGCACTCAGCTCAGCTATTGTGATTCACTGCTGTGTTCCTGCCATCTCCTTGGTTGCCCAGACAAGGACCCAGATCTCCAGCCCCTCCCTGCTCCAGGGGAGGATGAGGGAGCCACTCCATTTCCCTCCTAACACCTCAGAGAAGAGTTGCCATATCCCAGAGTGTGAGCACATCCCACTAGCAGTGTTTGCAGCCTTAGTCTCCACCCATCTCCTCTGGGCAGGCCCCTCGCCCCCTGGCTAGCTGGGTGTCTCCCTGGCAAGGTAATTCTTGGCCTCCATAGTCAGGCAGAGCTGTTTTCAACTAGCTACAAGCCCATGGGCCGGGGGCAGAGAGGGCGAGGGCCCAGCTTACATGGGTGAATCCAGGAGTCCAGCATCTCAGACACACAGCAAAAGAGCCACAGGCCTTGCAAACCTTAAATCCTTTACCGATGAGGAAACAAGTTCCCAAGGTCAGCCAGTGAGTTAGAGCTAGGGCCCGCATCAGACCCAGAGATGTGGGTGTGGAGGTGGGATTTTGTTCCCATGATAGTGGCAGGGTTGGGGGTAGGGGAGGCTGGACCACAAAGCATGCTGGGAGGGAAAATGGACCTGTGGCTATGAGGAAGGGCAAATTAATAACTGGATATTGTGGGGAGCAGTGGAATGGGTACAGAGATGAGCGTCCAGTCCTCTGAAATGTTCCATGTTTAGAAGCAAGCTGGGTGCCCTCTTTTCCTCCCTAGCCTCATTTCACCCATTCATAAAATGGAAGAATGGACTCTCTAAGCCTACGCTCCCTCCCAGGTTTGATGCTCTGGGACTGGGCTATAGGGTCCCTGCGTCCCTGGGACGTGGTTGCATGAGGTATAATCTTCCTAGCAGCCGTGGATTGAGAGGTGGATGGGAGTGGAGAGATTCTGGGGTGGTGCAGCTGTGCTCCTGCCCCCTGCTCCTGTTGTAGTGTGGAGAGAAAGTCTTCCTCCTACTTTCTGAATCACACATAGGCAACTGTAGAGAGGCAGCTTGGCGGGGAGGCAGGACGTATCCTCCAGCCCCTTCCCTCACTGGCTGTGCGGCCGCAGGTGTTGTGTGGTCCTTCTGCCCCTCTGCCCACTGCCCATCTTAGAGGGCATTAAGGGTCACACCTACCCCGGGGTGGTTAGGAAGATTCAGAGAGGTTGTTGCATCAAGGACCTTTTAAGTACCATTCTACATGGCACAGACACAGCAGTGAACCAACAAAACAAACATCTCTGCCCTCTTGGAACTGACATTGGAAATCAGACATAGGGATAAATTAAATTAAAAAAATAGAAAGAATATCAGGGGTGATGAGTGTCACAGATAAAAAAATCAAACAGGGAAAGGGGGAGTGCAAGAGGGGGCACAGGGGAGGCATGAGTGCAGTTCAGTGAACAAGGCTGCAAGAAAAGAGATCTGTTTCTGGGCCTCAATTTCCTCATCTGTAATGTGGGCACAAAACCACCCGCCTTATCTATCTCCCAGGTTCCTTCTAGGGAATAATTATGGTCTAAGGGGCTTTATGGGGTTTAAAGTCTAGGGGGTGAAAGAGGACCTGGGGGGCACTGGCATGAAATGGGCAAAGGTCATGTTAACGATTGTTAGCCTGGGTCAGGACCATGGCTCAGGGCGGCGACCTTCCCACACTGACCCAGGCCCTGTTACTACTGAGCCAGGCCATCATGAAGCCTCCTTGTTGGGCCCTGCCCCTCCACTCACCTCCAAGCCTCAGGAAGCACATGGCTTCTGGGCTCAGAGCCCTCTCAGCCCCAGGCACCCCATCTGACACCGACTCCCCACAACCCCCCTCTAGCAGACGGAGCAGGAGGGACTTGGGTCCTGGAGCTTGCTGGGATCTCCCACCTTGTGACTCCTGGGAAGCCAGCTCCTCCTCAGGCTTTCTTCTTTCTCAACTATAGACAGGAGTCCCTGTGCGGGTGGAACACATGATGTGTGTCAGGCACCTCATCCCACACATGCTGGCAGATATCTGGTGTCCAAGGTTCCCCTCCTCATGTGTACACACATCTTCTTGTCTCAGGAAGTGGCGAAGAATAAATAAGATGCAATCATTAGCTAACTCAAGCATTTACTAGGTGTCACCTGAATACCTTTCATTTGTACTTCATTTAACCCTAAAAACAATCCCACCATGGTGTAGGCACACTCACAGCTCTGCAGGTGCCATGAAGTCACTGAACTCTTGGAGCCCCTCTTTCCTTATCTCTAGACCCCTGAGAGGGTGAGACCTTTCCCAGGCCACCCAGGAAGTGGGGACCCAGGCCGCCTATCTCCAGGGCCCTGAGAGTGACTACCCTGCAGTTCCTCCTCAAGATTGTGAATGTGGAGAATGTCTTGAGGACTGGGAAGTATTCAGTGAATGGCAGTTACCACCCAGCTTCAACTGCATCCAGAGGAAGGAAGGCAAGGAAGCTGGGTGGTGCCTTAGATGAGAACCACAAGTTAGGTTTCCCTCCTGGTCCCCAGGCAAAATGAAATTCCTCTGATGAAGAGCGGCTCACATTCACCTCCAGAAGAGCTGTGGAAATATTTTGGTCTCCAGCTGCCTAACTCTTTTCTGTCTCAATGAGTCCTAGAATCAAGGGTTAGGGTCCCTGCATTCCCCAAGATGTGTGATGTCCAGGCTTCAGTCTCCTCTTCCATAAAATAAGAGACTTAGAAGACAACAGCCTCAAATCGCTTCACTGACAGGCAGCATTTTTGGTGAGTGGAGCTTTAGACTGAAAGGAGTGCTGAGTTCTAGTTCTAGCTCTGCCACAAGGTGCTGTGAAGTCACCGAATGCTTGGGGACTCAGTTTCCTTATCTCTAAATTAAGCATAATATCACACACCCTACCTATAACACAGAATTCTCATCAGGGAAGAATCAACCCTCAGCTCAAGGTAGGCGGCTTGATGAAGTAGAGAGAGCATGTTCTAAAGAGAGAAAAGAGACCACCTGGGTTTCTGATTCTCGTTCAGCAGCTTCTGCACTGCTGGGTCTTGAGTAAGTCCTTTTCCGAGCCTGCTTTTTCATCTGGGAAGGAAAAAAACTGCCCTAAGGCTGTCGTAAAGGTTAAATAAGCCAAGGAGGTGTTTAATGATTATCCCTCGCTTTACAGAGCATCTACCATGAATGGTATCAGATGTAGCCAGCCTCTGAGATGGTCCCTAGTGCCTGCTGGACCTGATGCCCTTAAGCAGCCTCCTCCACCCTGAATAGGCTGACCTTTGTTAAGTGATAGAATTTGCAGAAAAGATGGAATGTGACCTCCGAGGCTAGGTGGGACAAGACATTGCCACTTTCTCCTGCTCCCTTGGATCCCTCACTGTGGGGGAAGGTAGCCACCATGTTGTGAGGACACTCAAGCAGCCCTACGGAGTGTGGTTCCACGTGAGAAGGAACTGAGGCCTCCTGCCGACAGCCAGCATCAGCTTCCCAACGGTGTAAGAGAGCCATCTTGGAAACAAATCTTCCAGCTCAGTCAAGTTTCCAATGACTGCAGTCCCGGCTGATATCATGACTGCCACTTCTTAAGGGCCTGGAACCAGAACCCCCAGCTAAATCATTCCTAAATACTGCTATACTGATGGTAACTCATCATCAGTAACTCATATGCCTAGCTCTATTAGACAGTTTCAACATTTACCGTTGAAGAAAATGTTATACACACCACACTGTTAAACACAGCGTTTCACACAGATGTCTCTACACTGAGGCACTCATTCATGCACCAACCTCCATTAAACACAGAGTGTCAGGACTCCTGACCCACAGAAACTGTGTGAGATATAAATGTTTATTGTTGTTTAAACTATGACATTCAGGGATAATTTGTTACGCAGCAATAGATAACAAATACTGATGTGGTCTCTGCCCTCTTTAACCTGGATTTAGAGGACAGAAAAGCACATGGAGAGATGGTAACATAAGGTGTGTGTGGTCAGAGCCAACCTTCAGCACCACAAGCTTCTCCAAGGCCAGGGCACAGATGATCTCTGCTATCATTCCTTTCCGAGGAGGCCAGGGAGGCCATGGGGGAGAAGTTGCCTTGAAAAGCAGACCATACTTTCTGTTCAGATGTAAAGGGTTGTTACTAAAAGAAGGGAAATGTCTGGGAAATGTTCCAAGCCTGACGGTTTGACCCCTGAGCCTGGCCACTGAGGGGAGGGTGAATAAGCACAGTTGCCCACATCTGAAGGGCACCGTCTAATGTCAGGCACTGGTGGGCTCCACGCTGGCCTGGCACTCAGAGTCACAACCGCGAGTCTTACAGAAAAGGCTCCTTTACTGTAACTTGAAAAAGAGGAGGAAAAGGACTCCTTAGCTCTCCTAACGGGCCCAGCCACTCTCTGATTTTCACACGCAATGGGGCAGGAAATTGCCTGTGGTGAATGAGCGAGACCTTCTACCTGTGGGTGGAAATGGGTAATGAGAACTTAAATCCAGGCACATCACCGGATCACATTAGGGAGTCAGCTTGCAAAAATGATTAGGAGGGTTTTATTATCCAGCGATTGGACGGATACCCATCTCCTGCAGCGACCTCGGACTCATTAACCTAGTGGTCCTGCGTGGGCAATCAATCATTTGTACTTGTGGAGTGGCCTGCGTCCCAGATCTCTTATGGGGCCTTCCAGAACCCAGAGATTGGAAATAATTAAAATCCTCCTTGGCATGATGCAACCAGCTCCCCTTAAGTGCAACTCGGATTCTCCTTCAGACCTTGCCTTAACGAATAGCCCTAAGCTTACAGCCCCGCCTGGAAGAGTGAGTAGAGGAGGCAAACTGCTGGGCTCACCTCCCACTTCCTTTTTCCTGCCCCCAGTACAGGTGCTGTTAAGAGGCAGTGCGGCCTAGTGGTGGAAGCACTAAGCCCACGGTGGGAGCGCCAGGGCGCCGGGGCTGCTCTACTGCCAGTGATCGTGTTATCAAGTCATGTCCCCTCCCATACGTGTGACCCACCTGGTCTAGTTCTCTTCATGAGCTCTGTCACTGACCGCCTCATAGACCCTCTCCCCGTGACTCCCCAGAGTCAGTTCCTCATGTTTCCTCAATCAAAACTCCCCATCTTCTCCCCAGCCACCATTTTTCTTTCTGCACTCTCTTTGGTACTTCCTTCCAGCAGATTCTATCGTCTCATCTCTGGAAATACTTAACCCAGCCCTACCCCTAGGCCACACCTAAACACATCAGCCGAAGGCTTCCTCCGTAGCTTTCCTACCCCTGGCCTCTTCATTCCAGTAAGTCTTTTCTTGGACACTGCTTTCAATACATCATCCTTCTGCTCCAAAACAGGCGGTGGCTCCACTGAGCATCGCAGCTCTCCGTAAATCCCCCAGTCTGGCCCAACCCACCACTCACCCAACACATGCTCAGTGTACCATTGGTGGAGTGGTCTCTATCCCAGACCTCTTATGGGGCCTTAGAACCCAGAGATTTGAAATAATTAAAATTATCCTCGGTGTGGTGCAACCAGCTTCCCTTAAGTGAAAGCTGGTTCATCTTTCAGACCTTGCCTTAGCAAATTGTTCTAACCTTGCAGCCCCTCCTGCGAGAATGAGTGGTGCATGCGCTCAGTATCCCACTCACCATGCCTTCCCTCTCCCTCTGTCTGGTAGACCCTGTCATCTCAGCATCTTGCTCAGCCTCTCTTCCTCCCAGAAGCTGGCCCTGTCAGCTCTGGCTCCTGTGGGTCTCTCCCCAACTGGGAACTCCTGCAGCACTGACCCTGCAGCTTCACACCGATTCCCACCAGCTGGAGGGCCCCTCACCTATCTACATTAGGCTTTCTGCAGACTGACAAGACCTTTGAGAATCCTGTCATCCACATCCCCTTGCAGGGCCTGGAGCGGGGCTTGTTCAGTATAAATGTACAGCAAATGTTTCTTTTCATCTAATGACTTAAGATAGGGTCTCTGCCCTTGAAAACATTCCTTGAGGAATATTCTGCTACATTTGTATTCATAGAATTTAAAGCTCAAAGGAGCCCAGGAGACCCCTGTTCAATCCCCTACAGATGAAGAACTAAGCCCGGCCCAGCCCCACACCTCCATGGGGGGCCAGATTGTATAGTAAAAAGCAGCATTTAATTATCTCAAACACTAGACAGTTAAAGAAAAAACCTAAAATATTATTATCTAGGTATCAGGAGAGCTGGTTTTGGATCTAAGATGTGCCTTTTATTTGCTGTGTGACTTTGGGCAAGACACTTAACCTCTCTGGGTCTCAAGTGTGGATTTTGCTTTATAGTCTGTGTGTGTGTGTGTGTGTGTGTAGCTTTTACATATATATATATATATATATATATATATGGAGCTTGCAGAGCTTTTGTAGAGTCATTGGCTCTAGGCTGAAGCAAGAGGGGTGGAGGAATGTCACCTTGCTGATAACCAGCAAGCCCCCTAAATCCAAGCTGCTCAGAAGCGGCACTGATCTATCTGCAGCCTCTTGTTCCCACACACCATCACTGCCAGCTGCCCTTTCCCCCTCCTCTTCCTCACCACCATGCCCCCCAGCTGGCCAGGTCAGCCCGCCCACACCAGGCCAGGCACCTCGGCAAACCCAGGCTGTTCCAGATCTTCCCTGAAACCTGCCAGGGGCCAGACTCCTTTCCAGACAGGATCCCTGTGGAGAACTAACAGGGGCTGACAGCCTGGAGGCTTTGTAATCATCTGGAGAGGCAGCAGATGATTGAAAGCTTTCCACAGCCAGACAGAGGGCAACCTCGCCTGGCCAGACTCCCCACTTAGAGGCAGCGTCAGGGGTTCCAGGCCAAGATCCTTCTTGGAGACTTACCAGCCTGGCTCTCTGACACCACCTATTTCCTGAATCAATCCCAGGGGATTGCCAGGTTGCATGCATGATGCCCTATTTGCAGGTAATAGGAGGAGCAAAGGTTCCCATGAATGTACAGTGAAAGGAAGTTCTAGGGAACATGAGGCCCAGCCCCAAGTCACTCACCCAGGGGCTCCTGGAGAGCATTCCTGGGACGGGCTGCAAAGCTGGCCCACCAGAGAGAAGAACACTCAGTTTCTGCAGCTCTGCATTTTGATTAAAATGGCTGGCCATGATTAATACATGGAGTGCTATAGAGGAGGAGGACGCTGTATACTTTCTGAAGCAGCGCCCACCTTCCAGAAACATGGAAGGCCATTAATTATTGATCCTCAGTCAGGAGATGTGCCTCCCTGGGCAGAAGTAGCTCTGAGATGATTTCCTATGTAAATCTGCAAGAACCCACTGGGAACACCAATGCTGGGTGGGTGACAGGGGGCCAATCATAGGCGGCCAGTTCCCCCATGGAGTCCCCCACCCCCGGCTTCCCTGGCCATTCCCTTTGGGCAAGGGGTCAGGCCTAAAGGCAAAGACCCGCTCCCAAAGCCAAATTATTATTATCATTACCATTATCATCGATTAAAAGGAGCCCCCACCAAGTCAGCTGACCCTCCTAACAGAGGCGCCTCATTAAATTCCTGTTGTGACAAGGCCAGAGCTTTGAGATCAAGAAAAACTGGGTGCTGAGAAAGGAACAGACACCACCATGTCCTTATTTATGATACAGAGTGTTTTATATATATGAAAAGCCGGCCATAATTTGCTTATAAATAATTGACTTCTCCTAGATTAAAATCTCTAGAGGGATTCTCAGTTTATTCACAACAAGGTGCTTCTGCCTACAGTGCAAATTAGGCCCTTTCAAATCTGTCTTATCTCAACCCCGAACGTTATGAAGAGTGATTTTTTTTCCTTCATCCCCTGTAATAACCTTCAACTAACCTTTAAACCAGAGTGAATAATTTAAATCTTATTTTCATATCAATGGAGGAGTCAAGCCAAGCAATTATCTTTTATCTGTATACTCTGTCGTCAGAGCGGCAGGCATAATCAAGTTTTCCCAAGCGAGCCAGATGAGAGACAGAAACAGTGAGGAAGTGAGAGATGGTATCTGAAGACATTAACGCAACAATGAATTATTCAATAATGAGTACAAGATCTGTCATAACACACACACACACACACACGCACACACACGGGAAGCTCTACATCTGCCCAATGTTCCAGGCAGGCCAAGGCTTTCAGTATCGGGGAGGGGGTGCCAGGAAAGGGGTCTGGGCTAAGCATGACAAATCGGCAGATCATCTGCTCAATTAGGACAGAGAGCAGGTGCATGGGGCGCGTTTGCAGCACAGGACGACACTGTTGTGGGCCAAACAACAGGCTGAGGGAAAACACCTAATTTGTGTGACAGTGATTTAGAACATCTCTAGCTATTATTTTGCTAAAGGGAAGGGGCTCAGGCAAGAAAAAGATTTCAGAGAGGGGGTGTGGAAGGAAGAAGGGAAAAATTTTTTAAAAAATAAATAAATAAAAAGCAAGAAAAGGTTGAAATTCCCCATGGTGCTCATTAAAATTCTACGGCACGCACTTCTTCCCTGGGTCCCCCTGGACTGCCCGTGATCATTTTTATTAATTCATAAAATATCGCACCAGTGATTGAGGCTGATGATTAGTGGAGCCGACAAACAGAAGAGCTGGTGAAATATTGCAGCAGCTCCTGTCGGGTCTCTTCAAGTGAAAATACAGACGTCGCATGAAAATTCATCCTTCAACTAGGCCTTGAGCATCCAGGCCGTGCTGAGGGGCATGCGGAGGGACCATTGTGTCTACTGCGGCTCCTGCCACGCCAGAGATCTCGCTTGTTAAGATACCCAGTGGCACCAGCAGACATTTCTCATCCCTATCTCTTGGATTACGGGAAATGCCTGCTTGAGACAGAGATGTCCTTTAACCTCCCATGGGAAACGGACTGTCAGGCATTAACAAGAAGCACGTCAGAGGTTTCCACTAGAAACTCGGCTCCTGGCTTGGCAGGTGCAATGGCTTAGAAAACAGCACCCACAAGAGCCAGGGTGCTCCCACACTCATCCTGGGCTTTTCTCAAAATGTCCTCATCTTCTGTCCCTTCCCAGAAACTCAATCAGTGGCTATGGAGAAACTCTGTTTCTGTGCATTATGTATTAGAACTCCCATTTTACAGGTGAGGAAACTTGTGTCTGGCAATGTTAATCAGTAAGAACAAGGCCTCAGGGCCAGCAGAGATGGAGGTCCTGGTTGCAGGAAAAGCAGAGTAAAATGTTGTGTTCAGTTATAATGACTGTGCTTGTAGGTTTCTACGATGATTGTCTTTTTCCTTCTGGTTTCTAATGCCCTTTTCCTTTTTTTAATGATTATTCTATTCCACTTTTGCTTCTACATTTGAAGACATAGCACCTACTTTGTGACACTAGGTGGAAGGAAAGACTAGGTCAGTTGCTGCCAACACTGATCTTACCCACAGAGACTTAATAAATGAGAATATTGAGGAAGGGGATGAGGCCCAGGAATCTGCATTTCAACCAGCTTGCAGGTGAGTCTCATGCTCTAGAGGTGGAGAACCACTGGCCCAGAGACATCAGAGCTCAAGGCCTTGACTGTACCCTAGAATCACTGGAAGACCTTTTGAACAGTAATAATTTCCTAGGCCCCACCTCAGATATTCAGATGCTATTGGTCTGGGGTGAGACCCAGGCATGGTATTGTTCAAAGATTTCCAGATGTTTACAGTGAGCACCCAGCCAAGTTGAGAAACACTCAGATGTGACAACATTAGAGCAGAGTCTCCCTGATTCCACCCTCAATTCCCATCAACTAAATATGATCCCACTCCCCAGACCCCTCCATTTACACGGCACCAGTAACTAGACAGGAACAAAAACGAGGTAGAATACATTCCTTTAAAAATATTCATGATTCCATTTGTTTTATGCCTTGGGCACGGAGTCCAGACTAATTTGCATGCATAGATGAAATATTTCAGTTTCTACTTAGAAAATAGCAGTGCTATCTATAATGTGGGAAGAAAGATATACTAAGTGCTTATGTGCTAAACTCAAAATCTTTTCTCCTCTCAATTAGCTCATATAGATATCAAGTTTGTGCTATACACATTTTGCATTTAATGTATTTGTATAGCTTCTACTGGGATCATTTTAGAATCCTGAGCTCCCAAGTCTAGAGAAAGTATGCAAAGGCAGTTTTCATCTTAGGAGCTTGTTTTCAAAGTAAAGCTTGTTTCTCTTGAGAAAATAGTTCGATTTTAGACTTATTGACAATGCAAATTGTAAAACTGATTGGATTGCCTTCTTTGATTTAGTCACTGGGAAGCTCAGAGCCAAATTAGCCACTTCCCTCAAACAGGGTTATGACTTACACACTGTTTATATTCACCTTCATGTCCCTCTTCTGCCCTAGGGTATAAGTACATAAATATGGATAAAGAAAAATAAAGTAAATAGGAGCTCATTTTGGTGCCTCTTGAACACTCATCTATCACCTCCTGCACCAGAAGTCCTGTAGGGATCAGGCAGGTACCATAAATGTGTGGGATAGGTCAGGGGTACCCCATTGCAGGGCTATGAAGACTGTGGAGAACTGAAGAGCACATGCCCCAGTTAAAGGCTCCAAAGTTGTAATAACAAACAAACAAACAAAAATGGTAATCACTGTGTTGTCAAAATGCACCTGCAGGCCACATCTGCCCACTGGCAGCCCCCTTGCTCAAGCCACAGAGAGGAGGCCCAGGACCTGCTTCAAGGCAAGTGACTCTAGGAGAGATACGTGAGAAACACTTCCATTTTGGAGAGATTGTTTACAGCAGCAGTCAATCTCCATCTTTTAATTTTCACTTTGGAATAACTGTTCCAGCCTGAATTGGAGGAAAAGTGTTAAATTCCTGATTGAAGGGAAGTGGATGCTAAGGAAATGTTTGGTAAATGAGCTATTGAATGAGGCTCATTCTTTCCGCTCCCAAAATCTGCTTGAGTGTTGGGAGTTATCACTGAAGCAATCCATGCTCATTGCAGGCAAGATAAACATATGGACACAAACCAGAAAGAAAACACAAATGCATATAGGCAGGATGCAGAGGTGACATAGCCACTTAGCACTTCAATATATGTATTCCAGGCATGTATGTGTGTTTGTGTATGTATAGTGCATATGCCTACTTTTATTCCCAACTTGCGTTTTTCTAGGAACTTCTTTCTTCCAGGGAAAAATCTATTATTTCCCTAAATTATTTTCCTAAACTCTTAGGAAATATGGCACAGAAGATAGGGCAATCACAAAATCTCTTCCAAAACTGTATTAATTAAAAAACAAAGATGACTAAAAAGAGCAAAAACAATCAGAAAAATACTTTACAAATGTTAGAAGAAAACTTTCCTGAGATTAAAAATAATAAATCTATATTAATAAAAATGCAAATAAAATACTTTGATATACCTTGATTAAGTAACTGAACCTTCAAGAATTATTTTAAAAAGTCTTTCAGTTATTCAGGCTAAATATATAAATTACATTTAAGACGCAAAATCAGGATGGCCTCAACATTCTCCACAGAAACATTCCATGCCAAAAAAATTGCAAAAATATCTAAAGTTTGGGAATGAGGAAGTAACTCCCGAATTTTATACTCAGCAAAATTTTCATTCACATATAAAGAAAAGAAAGGCCAGGTATAGTGGCTCATGCCTACAATCCCAGCACTTTGGAAGGCTGAGGCAGGAGGATTGCTTGAGCTCAGGAGCGCAAGACCAGCCTGGGCAACATGGTGAGACCTTATCTCTATGAAAATAAAAATAAAATAAAGAAAGATACATCCAAACCAGAGTTAAGAAACAATGGATTATAGACCTAAAGATAAGAACTAAAACTATAAAAGTTAAAAATATATATATATACACACACACACTATACACATCAGAAAATCTTTGCAATATCATTGCAAAGTTTTCTTACATAGGAGTGAACAAAAATTTATTAGCTAAGATGCAAAAGCAGAAATCATAAAGGAAAAAATTGATGAAGTTTATAAAAATTAAGAGCTTCTGCTCTTCAAAAGTCAGTCTTTAAAAAATGAAAAGGGCAGATCCAGAATGGGAGAAAATATTCACAGTATGAATATCTGACAAAAGGTTTGTCTCCAGAGTATAAAAAGGACACTTATGACAACTGGATTTAAAATAAGTAAAATATTTGAACAGACCCTTTACCATAAAAGGTATGTGAAAGCTCAATGAGCACATGAAGAAATGCTCATACTTGTTAGTCACAGGCAAATGCGAATTAAAACCACAACCCCTAGGATGGCTAAAATTTAAAAGACTGATAATACCAAGTGTTGACAGGGATATGGATCAAGTGGAACTCTATACACTGTAGGTGGGCAGATAAAATGGTACAATCACTTTGGAAAACATCCTGGCAGTTTCTTATAAAGCTAAATATACATCAGTCATATACTACATTCTACCACTTGGTATTCACCCAAGAGAAATGAAAACATAGGTCTACATAAAGATTTTGTACAAGCAACTTCATAGCAACTTTATTTGCAATAACCCCAAGCTGGAAAGAACCCAACTGTCCATTAACATATGGGCAGTTATATAATCTATGAAACAGCAATAAAAAGGAATGAATGTAACAACACGGATGACTCTCAGAAGACATTATGCTGAGCAAAATAAGTCATTTACAGAAGAATACATACTTTATTACTCTTTAAATATTGAATTTTAGAACAGATTAAACTAATTACAGTGATGGAAACCACATTAGTATTTGCCTGGGGTAGGGAGTGCAGGGAGATTGATAGTAAAGGGGCATGGGGAAGCTTTGGGGTTAATGATAGTGTTTCATATCTTGGTTGTGGTCATAAAAGTTATATGGATGTATACAGAATATGTATTTGTCAAAAGTCAACAACTATTTAGAATTGTGAATTTTATGTATAGAAAGTATACTTTGGCCAGGTGTGGTGGCTCATGCCTGTAATCCCAGCACTTTGGGAGACTGAGGCAGGTGGACCACCTGAGGTCAGGAGATCGAGACCAGCCTAGCCAACATGGCGAAAACCCATCTCTACTAAAAATACAAAAATTAGCCAGATGTGGTGGTGCACACCTGTATGCCAGCTACTCCAGAGGCTGTGGAAGGAGAATCACTTGAACCAGGGAGGTTGCAGTGAGCTGAGACTGTGCCAATGCACTCCAACCTGGGCAGCAGAGTGAGACCTTGTCTCAAAAAATAATAATAAAATTAAAAAAAGAAAGTATACTTTAATAAAGGCATATTCTAATTTTATTAAAGTCCAAATAACAATAATAATACATATGATGGATAATAAGAACTCAATTAAAATAAAGATATCTTAAGGATTTTTTAAAACATCAACTTAATAGATAAATGGGTGATGGATGTGAACAAGTAAATGAAAACAAGTCAATGAAGTACAAATGAATATTTGAAAAGATGGTCATTTACTTATATTAAAAGCATAAAATAACACTCAAACATCATTTCTTGTCCATTACATTTTCAAATATTAACACGATTTGGAATGTACAGTGTTTTCCAGGACTTGTGGAAGCAGGAACTCTTCCACACTGTTGGTGGAGGTACACATTAGTACAGCCTTCTGTGGGGCAATCTGGCAAAATCTGAAAGTGTGTAAACCCTTTCAACTGAAAAATTCATTGCTGAAAATTTACCATACAGCTATACTCAATGTGTGCTCAAAGGTTTAAAAGAAAAAGTTGGAGCTTTGCTTGCCAGATTTAAAAGAAAGGAAACAAAATAATGTCCATCAGTATGGAAATAAGTAAATTCTGTTATATCCATACATTATACTTATACATAACAAAAAAGAAGACAAATTTGTATGCATTCATATAAAAAATACCCATTTACTAAGTAGAACAGTAAGCTAATACATATTTAATATAATTTTATTTTTGTGAATATATGTTTATAAATGCAAAATAAGTGTATAAATGCATATCCACCAAATTGTTCAGGGGCTTTCTTGGGGGTGGGAATAGGATTGCAGAGATGAGGACATGGTGAGGGCTTTATTCTGTCTTCTTCAAGCAATTCTATATTTTTTTTACAAGTGTGATTTATTTTTACAATTAAAAATTTCAAAACAAAATCAGTTCATCCCACTCTTTTCTCCCAAACCACTTCATGACTCATCATTGTTTGTGAAAGTACATAGGCCTTAACTTGGCAGTCAAACCTTCTGTGATCAGATCCAATTTATTATCATTATTACTATTTTTGAGACAGAGTCTCACTCTGTCTCCCAGGCTGGAGTGCTGTGATCTCGGCTCACTGCAACCTCCACCTCCAAGGTTCAAGCGATTCTCCTGCCTCAGCCTCCCAAGTAGCTGGAATGATTACAGGTGCCAGCCACCATGCCCGGCTAATTTTTGTATTTTCGGTAGAGATGGGGTATCACCATGTTGGCCAAGCTGGTCTCAAACTCCTGACCTCAAAGAATCCACCTGCCTCAGCCTCCCAAAGTGCTGGAATTACAGGAATTAGCCACTGCACCGAGCCTCAGATCCAATGTAACGGCCTCAGTAGTGTTTACTGATACACATATTCTCTCAGTTAATCTTCACAGCAGCCCTACGACACTGGGTCTGTGTAATACATGACTGGATTCTGAGGACCCAGCACCATGTCTGGCACATGGTGGGTGCTCCAATAAACATTAATAAAAAGTGACCTGAATACCCTCCATCACTTTCTTCTACTTCTACTAGGAATTTCTCAATTGCCAGTGCTTCTCCCCTTTGTGATGTGTCTACTCTGTGCACAGTGCTGTCTCAATGAAGGAGTGAGGAGAAAGAATGGGACACAAAGATGAATAAGACATGGTCCAAGCCAGGTGCAGTGGCTCATGCCTGTAATCCCAGCATTTTGGGAATCCAAGGCAGGTGGATGCCTTGAGCCCAGGAGTTGGAGACCAGCCTGGGCAACATGGCAAAACTCTGTCTTTACCAAAAAAAATTGTTTTTAATTAGCTGGGTGTGGTGGTGCATGCCTGTAGTCCCAGCTACTGGGCAACCTGGAGTGGAAGGATGGCATAAGCCCGGGAGGTGGAGGTTAAGTGAGCCAAGATTGCACCACTGCACTCCAGCCTGGGCAACAAAGCCAGACACTTCTGCCAAAATAAATAAATAAATAAATAAAAATTTTTTTAAAGACATGGTCCTTGCTCTTGTGGCTGTGGACAACAAAAGTCTCAGCTATAGGTAGTCTCACAATTGGATCACACTACCTTGACCACCCGCCAAGTATGGTCAGGTCACCAAAGGTAGCACCCAAGATGACCTGGAGCAAATAAGCAGAACTTCCTTGAGTTTCTCTTATCTCTGAAGACATTTTCCCAGCCCTCATAGCCATCAGAGGCTTCTGGATGTCTGACTGAAGCATCACCCTGTTCTCCTTAAATACAAGGAACCTTCAAAACTTTATTTTTCTCTATTCCAAAGCCTGCTACCAAATCTGGGTTCCAGGAGAGAGGTTCTTAACCCAGGCACATCTTTGACTAATAGAATGAGTTTTCCCTGATGGTGGTGGTGGGAGATGGTACCTTTGCATAAAAAGAATCTTCTTTCTCCTGTATTTTCCATGGACACAAGGTTTATCTGAGCACAGTGCTCAGCATCAGGATTTAGTCAACTAAACTAGTTGACTGGACAGCTGCCCCCACCTCCCACATCGCTCCCTGAGCATTGAGCCCAAAGGTTGATGAATGGAAGAGGACAAACCCTCCAGAGGGCAGAGAATCCATCCTCAGTCAAAAGGCTGAAAGCACTTTGGAAAGCTGAGGCAGGAGGATTGCTTGAGCCCAGAAAGTTTGAGACCAGCCTGGGCAACAGAGCAAGACCCTGTCTCTACAAAAAAAATGAAAAATTAACAAGGCATCGTGGTACTCACTCGTTGTCCCAGCCACTTTGGAGACTGAGGCAGGAGGATTGCTTGAGCCCAAGAGCTTGAGGCTGCAGTGAGCTGTGATTGCACCACTGCACTCCAGCCTAGGCAACAGAGTGAGACACTCTCTCAAAAAAAAAAAAAAATGCTGTGCATAACTGGACAGATCTACTAAATATGCCAATGCAGTGCTGCTCTCAGCTCAGCCACCAGTTGAAAGTCCCCAGCTGAGAATGGTATCCTGAGCTGTGGGCCACCAACTTCTCCCAGACCCTCTCAAGCATGTTTGGGATGCTCTCCTGGGAATACAAAGAAGCAGGGCTAAAGGGAACATGAATTAAGTCTCCAGACAGAGGCAGGAGTGAATAAGCCGTTTCAGAAACTGGTAGCTTATGAGCACTGAAATCCGGAAGCCCAGGAGGAAGGCTTTTAAGGAATACACGTCTCTCAAATGCCACCCAGGTTTCATTTAAAGAAGTGATTCCTTCAGAAGTGCAGGCAGGGGTCTCCTGGGGTCCAGGTTGCTTGGGGCCAATTGAAGAGAAGCCTAAGGCTGGAGGCACAATGGAAGGAATCAGGAGGGAGGTGGAATTCCTGGGAGAAGGAAGGAGGTACTGGCAGCAGGGCTGGCACTGACTCAGCTGCAGGAAACGAACAGCACAACTCGAACCCTCCAGATGAGGTGGGAACAGACAGAAGGACACAGGGGGATACAAAAGTGTATCTGCTTGAAAGTGGTTCTCTCTGGAAGTCCACTCCCCTCCCGGAAGACACGTGCGCCCGTGCCGGCAGAAGCACTCCCTGCCTGTGGCATTGGGATCCCATACGCCAGCCAGTATCGGTGCCCACTCTCACCGGGCAGCAGGCTGGGCAGGCACGGACACTTGTTTTGTCATTTCATGCTCCTGATGACATGCGGGGCGAGGACCATTATCATCCCCATTTGCTGGATGTGACACAAGGCTCATAGTGTTAAACAATTTGTCTAAGGTCACATGTCCAGGGAGTGAAGGAGTGAACCCAGATGTGTTCAGGCATGTCAGGTGCATGCTCCTCCCGGAACCCTGTCTGCGAGGACCCCGGGGGAGGAGCTGTAAAGCCCACATGGCTCCTTCCCTCCACGGGGACAAATGAGCAGGTTAACAATCCACCTCCCTCCAGCGAGGTTTGAGGGATACAACATCAATGTACTTAGAATGCCTATAATGACGGCGCTTCATTAGGATGGAAACAGCAGCACAGAACAGCATCATCTTTACTCTCAGATCAGTTTCTCATGACAGGAGCAAAAGTTCAGAAAGTTACGGTTTGAGGTAGGGAATTCTTTTTCAATAGGATTTCAGAAACAGTGAGTTCTAGTCCTAATTCTGCTCCAAACTGTTTTTGGGGTAAGAGAAGGTGAAATTTAAGCTGGGCCTTGTAAGATGGGGAGGATGGGGGTAGGGCTGATAAAAGCAACATCTGGAGGTGGGTGGGCCTCTCCACTGAGAGCAAGGGTCTCTATTAGCAGAGGAAGACAGGCTCTGCCACAGTGCATCTTCAATGTTGCTGTTTCTCCCAAGAATTTACCCTCTCTACCCAAGATGTTTAGTCTGTCTCTTGTTGACGTAATACCTGTTGTACCTACCATGATGCACAACGCTTTTCCATTACACCTCCTGTCCTCAAGCAAAATTGGAGAGCATAGCATAAAAAGCTGTCACCATAGATGCACGGTGACCATTTTGTTAAATGTATTGTATGCAGAGGAAGTTATTCATGTTCACCCAGGAGTCTCTCTTGAAGCCCCCCACATCTGAGTGAAGGCTGGGGTGCAATAGACACCCCCAGCATGCAGGTAGATGGGGGTTAATAACCTTCCTGACAGTTAAAATATGATGTCAGACCTTGGGTGCTGCCTCGTACTTTCAAACCACATCAAACTTGGGCTCTCTGAGTACACAGACGTAGAAGGAAGAAACTGCTCTCTCATCCTAAAGAACACTCCCAGTCTCCTTCCCAATTTCTTAAAGAATGGTCTTGGTGCCAACTTAAATATTGCATTTGGTTGGGAGAGGAGGAACCGCAAGCCCAGAATGGAAGTCAAATTATTCCACAAATATTGCTTATTTAAATAACATTTAAAAAATACATCATGTTCAGTGGTGAAGAACTACTAAATTATTGAATTCCCTGAAGCATCCTATGAGCTTTAAAGTGGCTCATGAAGCCCTATAAAAGAATATAATAAATAGACAAAAAGGAACGCCGGGCTCCATGTCAGAATGCCTGTGCGCGCCAATGCTAAACATCTTCATGTAATCTTTCCACTTAAACCAATGATTAAACAGATTAAACAGATGATTAAACAAATAAAGATTAATGAAACAAGTAAAGTAATCAAATCTGTATGGGTGTATAAATGAATGATTCCAGACAATATTAGAACAAATTGTCTAAAACTAATAGCGAATGCGTCAGTTCAGCTCCAACAGCTTTTGTTGGGCTCTCACTTGGATGTAATCAAAACATTTGTTTAAACTAAGATGGATATGAGGCGCTAAGATGTCAGTTTTTTGAAAGAGAAAAATAAAACAAAAGCAATGTCTTTTGGTGAGGAGATTGGCACCGTCAATAGGGCTGCATTACTGAGGTATCTGGAAATGTTACGTTAAGGGATACCCTGAAATTTAATATCTCTCTGTCTATTTTTGAAAATAGGCTCTGACCAAATTATAAATATAAGCAAGCCAAAAGAAGACGGTGATATCTAAAGTACTTGAAAATTTGAGAGGAAGAGAAAAACCGTTTAACCACCCCACCACCCCCAGAACTTTAGAAACCCCTTTTTAATTATTGGTCATTGATATGCTAATTACAACACATGCTTATCATTTTCTTCTTTCCCTGAGAAGCAAACTATTCCCTGTGTGCTCTTGGAAGGAATAACATGAGATTTCTTAGCAAGAATACTCTATTCAGATTTTTTTTTCATTATTTAAAACTAGTGATTTTTTTTTTTTTTTTTTGTCCTACTTAGGATAGTTTCAACCTGCTGACGGGTACTGGGGTTTTAATTGCAGTTTGTTTGGGATTCCTGGCAGAGGAAGTCTAAACCCTTGCTACTCCAGGTGTGGCCCTTGAACTAGCAGCCTCACATGGAAGCCCATTAGAAATGCAGGTTCTCAGGCCCTGTCCCAATCTGCTGAATTGGGATCTGTGTTTTAGCATTTTTCTCAGATAGAGTTTGAGAGGCACTGAACTGTGTAGTTTGGGTGGTGGAAAATTCTCTCAGTACATCAGCAAAGAGGTGAAGAGAGAAGGGCCATTATCTTTCTTCAAGGTAAAACTCTGTAAGAAATGCTTTGAAAACATTACTTTGGGAAGAGTGGCTAGCTGGGGGTCTGCTGCAATGTTTTGGCTGGGACCACAGGGCCTCTCAAGGGGTAACCAGAGCAGCCTCACGCTGTGTCTGTCCTGCTCCTGGGGGCCTGGCTGCTGCTGCCTGCTGGGACAGTGGATGCAGGCTGTGAGGGGAGGTGTCTTGATTGACACTGTTGGATTGCAAGCAACAGAAATCAGACTAGACTAAGAAAAAGCAGAAGTCGTTTGCTTATTTCTTTTCCATAAAGATGCAAGGAGGCTCCTGGAACCTATAGGCAAGATGTTGCTTCAGGAAAGTACTGACGCTATCGCCCAGACAGCCCCATGACTCTCTCCCGTTCTCTCTCTCTCTGTCTCTCTTTCTCTCTCATTCTTTCCTCTGCCTCTCTCTGAGTCTCTGTTTAATGCTATCTCTCTGAAAACCAGCTCACTCTGTCTCTAGTTTTTGTCATAGCTATCTGCCCAACTATACCCATCGCAGACATATTACTTCCAGCTACCTACAGACTTTGTCTCTCGGCCAAGTTCCAAATTCAAGATGAGAGACCACAGGTGGCTTTGTTTAAGTAGTGACTACCCAGTCCAATCAACTATGGGGGTGAGACCATGTCGAACAGCCATGCCTATGGGGAACGTAGCTCTGTGCATGGCAGGTGTGTGTGTGTGTGTGAGAGAGAGAGAGAGTGTATGTGTGTGTTCTCAGACAGATGGAAGCACAGCAACTCACCCAGGGTTAGACAGTAGTGGCAGAGAAAACACTGTGAGCCTCAGCCTTCTCTGAGCCCTCCTCAGTAGTCTTCCTGGGGTCCTGTATGAGCTAAGTGAGCCTCATTGTCACTCCCCTTGCCCTCTTTCCATGCTATCACCTCCCTTTCAGCACCAGACTCTGGTCTTCAGTGCTCACAGGCTTTCCCCTCACTATTCAGAAAATACCGTACCTGTTGGGGTTCCTTAGTGTCTTGAAATGTGCTGACAATGGCCAAAATGCCAGCATCTCAGACCCTGATCTCTGAAGGAGGTTTGCACCTAATAGCGTAAAGCAGTCTGTGTGATGCCGTGGATGGCAGTGCGTGGCTGCACCATTCCTCTAGGGTAGCTTGTGGGAATCTCACAGGGGCCTCCAGAAAGCAGCACCTGCTCTGGAAGGTGGAAATGAAGTTACTTGGGGAGATATTTGAGAGAGGAGATATTTAGGAGTGGAATTGCTTTTTTGGAATTCCCTAATCACTCCCAAATCAGGGAACTGAGAGAGGGAGAGATCAAGAAAGAGCAGAGAAATTGATTAAAACTCAAAGAGCCTATTAAAAATACAGAAGCCTGGGCCCCACCTGATGGTCCTGAATCAGAATCTCTGGAGGTGGAATTTGGGGATGTAATTACTAAGCTTCCCTTGGCACCACTACTTGGCCTAGCCATATGGGCACCTAGGAACCACTGGACTGACCAGACAGGGACCCAGGGGGCCCGGAGAGGTCCCTTGTTCCATGGTCAAACAACAAGTTGGTGGTGGGCTTGAGACTGAAGTCTGGGTCTCTCAACTCACATTCTAGTATGTTCCCAAAGCAGGGCAAGGCTCAAAGATGGGGGAAGGGGAAGCCAACCGAGAAAAAGATATAAAGTTATTTAGATCGGAACAAAAATATTCAGAAGTCAGAAAGGCTTTAATGTGCACAGCTGCTGGCACCAGGTTAAGGACACCAGGACTGCCCCTCTCCTGGGCCAACTAGAGTCCCCTCCCAGCCCACCCCAAAGTGCAGACTCGGTCACACTCCCCACTCATTATTAACTCAGGTCCTGTGGCAAGGGAAAAGACCAGAGACCTTGGAGTCAAAGGGCCCTGTGTCCAGGCTTTGGTTCTGCTCTTTGTGTGATCTAAGAACAAGTTCCTAAATGTCTCAATGTCTCAGTTCCTATCTGGACGTCAGTCCCCTCAAGAACAGAGTCCAAGAAACAAGCTTGCCTGTAGGTCATTTGCCTTGGAAAGGATCCAGAAGGAAGGACCAGCCAGGGGAACATGGGAGGTGGGAAGCTCATACAAGGATCCATTATTGAGTAAGCTACTGCTACAGCCACCTTCTGAGCCACCCTAGAGAATACATCACAGAAACGTCCAAGCAGGGAGGAGTGGAGAAAACATTCCTCGTTGGCTTCTGTTCCTCACTGGTTAAGGGCAACTGCATGGCTCCCTCTCCTGCCCATGTGGTCCCTGAGCCACCTGATGCTTTGGCATCCAAGAAGCCCCGGGATAGGAAGTGAAAGCCCCAGAATAGTGGGTAAAACCTGCTTGGAACTGCTCATCACAGTGGCTGGAACAAGAGGAGGGACCAAGATTTTCATAAAGTATCTGATAGAGTTCCCGGTATGGTTTTTATGGGATAAGAGCAGAGTAACAGCCCAGAATTGGGGCTGCAAGCAACAGAAACTAGCTGTGGTTGTCACAAGCAGAAAGGACCCTCAGAATCAACAGGGAACTGAAGAGCAAGGCTTGCAAAATGGAGAAAATGAACGTAACTGCTGACAGCCAAGCAGTAGGTGGCACAATGAGCAGGTCCACTGCTGCGGGGCTCTGTCATGAGTCCACTCTAACGGTCCCTTTACCTTTGACGATTTGCTCATGATTCAGAGTCCAGGTGGGAGTGTCTGAACTATAGGAAGTAGGCCAGGTGTCCTCACCAGAAATACTCCTGGGACTAGGGAGGAAGCATCTTGCCCCATTTTCTTTCCAAGGTGGAAGGCAGGGCTTTACCTCCCACCAAGACTCATCCCTAGGAGAGGACTTAGGTTTTGGCAGTCCAAAGAACGAAAAATATTACTATTTAATACATACCGCATGTGAAATGTGCCCAGTAGAGAGGCTGATGCTTAGCAGTTGCTCAAGAAAACTCAAGGAAGCTGAATGATTCACAGTCCATGATGAAGTCATCTTTCTGACATTCTCTGGTCGCATACCTCACACTGTGACTGACCAAGGCGTTTCTGTAAGGAACCACAGGCCTCATTAAAGCCAAACCCAGAACCCACCAGGGAAGCTTCCTGATGAGAAGAGGCCGCTGTGCTGATGAGTTCCCGGCTGTTCTCCCTCCGCTCTGCCTCTCTGCAGGATTAACTTTGATTTCTGCTGCCCAGAGAGATCCTCAAGTCTCTTTCAGAACGCTTTGCTCCTTTCTAGCCCTGGAGAGTTTAAGGATTTAGTTTGTGTTGATGAAGGAGGTGCTGCCTCATCAGGGAGCCCTAACATGCGAGAACTGGAAAGGATACTAGAGAGAGTTTGTCCATTGTCTGGATGGGGACACTGAGTCCAGAAAAGGTTGCCCAAGATCACATAGCTTGTGAACATCAGGGCAAGAACAAGGGACTCAGTTACAAAATCCCTCAACTCTTCCCTCTGGAATGGTCAGCTCTCCATGCACACCCGCCCCCACCCCGCCTCCCCTGACAACAGGATGCTTTAACCCAATCACATCTTTAGAGATTGCCTTTAAAAAGAGGCTCTTTCAAGTATCAAGGCCAGCCTTCTCTCGTTTCCCCACTCACTCCTGAGCTACTTCTGAGCCATTTCCCTTGTGTGTGAAGGTTGGCAGTGATGGTGTTTTGAGTGATTTCCATGACAAAGAGCCAATTTGAAGACCATGAAGATCTACAAATGTGCCAAGACAAGGACATTTCAGCAGAACCATGACACCACATCCTCTTAGACCTGGAAAGAATTTTGAAGAATTCCAAAATTAAGAATGAAGCCTTATTTTGCCAATGAAGAAACAAAACCCATAGATGAAAAGTGACTTTCCCAAGGTCCCACAGCTAATCAGTGGCAGATCAAGGCCTAGAGTTAAATTCCATTCTCCAAGTGTGATGTTCCTTCCATCCCACTATGCTGGAGAACGCTTCCCCATCCCAAATGGCTTATCCGTTGAGTCATCTCTGGCAAAGTCCTTTGGCAAACTTTCGCCCTTCCTTTGTCCTCAAAAACAACATCTTTCCACACCACTTTGCAAGCATCCATTTGCTGTCCTAAAATTACTGCAGCCTCATGTGCTTATTTTAGCTACAATGGGTCTGCAATTTACACTCAGCTTGTGTGAGTTGCCCAAAAGCCAGAATCAATCCCCAATCCCCAATCCCCATGCAAGCCTGTCTTTGAGTGGAGATCATGAAACGCAGGCCAGTAATGGGCAAAAAAAATATCATGGAGGAAAGGATTTAGTGAGTTTCTGCCCTTTCCACATTCCCTGGGTCACTAAAGAAGCTATTTCCATTAAGAATTCTCACTTGTCTGTAACCCAAGAAATAAATCAGGTGCTCAACTGAACCACACTTCCAGGGTGGCTCCCCATCATGTATCAGGGAGTTGGCACTGTGGGCACCAATATTTATAGATCAGGTCAAGCAACAACACATTAAGCACGTTCTAGGAAACAGAGGTGTTTGCATGCTCGACACCAACAGGGAAGGAGTGAAAGAAATGGAGTGCTGGAGACCTGCAGAATGTTTCAAGCAGCCTTGAGGACATGGACGGCAGTGTGGGAGGTACGTAGGAATTCCCAGGTGCTTTTCAATATCCATTTAATGATCCAATAGTTCCTGTACTTTAAGGTGGCTGTCTGAATTGTGGGTGTTTAAGCAAACATCATGCTTTTCAGCTTCAATCCATCCTTGTATTCCTGCAGTGCCCAGCACAGTAGCTGGCACACATTGGGTACCCAGTAATTGTCTGCTGAAGGAATTAATTAATCCCTTTACAAAATAAAAGTGATGCAGTCTTGCTCATAGTTCTACCCAGCGAGGGTACACTCACTGAGTAACTGCTTGGTAAGTAGCTTTCCATAGGGTGTCCCACGGCTCCTGCCTTCAAGGCGCAGGCAATTTAGCAGAGGAAGCAAGTAGCACACACGTCGTATGATGATATTTTTAATCTTCAATGTGCTTTCTCTCTTGCTTTCTTGGAGGGTGACCTTGGTCCATTCCAGGGAACCATCTGCCTGGGGAGAGACTAGACTTTGTTTCCAAAGGGATCCAGAAAGAAAGATTGAGGTAATATTCAGTTATTGACACACAAAATAGGATTACGCATGGGAGCACTAGTCTAGTGGTGAACCCAAGTATTGTCTCAGAAAGGATATTTAAAATTCCTTTATCTTCTCCACTAGCATGCTAACTGCCAAGACCAGGGGATAGTTCACACTCTTCCTAATCAGTGGGCAAAACATGGGCCTGTTTGCCATTAAGGCTCAAGCAATCTGGTCAAGCAATGACACATTAAGGCCCAGCCAAGAGTTGGAGGTGGAAAGAGGGAGGATACGATGGGTGTGAGCCCCTCACTCTCCCCTAACATAGAAATGGCTGCAGCAGGGGGTGATGAGCCCTCCACCAAGGTGGACTGCAGGCCAGAGGGCTAGACACAGGACTGGCTGACCTCAGCAGGTCTGCATCCACAGGCATTGAGAAGAGGCAGAGTCAACCAAAAGGTGCCACTGAACTAAGGCCAAGCCAAGGTAGACCCATCACCGTCTTCCCCTGCCTCAGGCTCTGGCAGCAAATGACCCCAGAGCAAACAACACCCAGGTGGACAGGGCAAGAGAAGACAGGACACACCATCCAGGGGCTTAGACTCATCCCCCACACTGTTACCATATGGATGTGTAAGTCCCTCTTCCCATGTATGTGGACCCCACCTTAGCAAGTGCAACAGTTGAGTATTTTTACTCCAATGAGCAAAAATTTTCCTAGTGGGGCTGTTCAAAATTATTAGAGCCAACTACATTCAGTCATACTAAAAAATTCAAATTGATTTTTTTCCCTGCTCACCAGTATTGAGAGGACGATCTGGTTAGTTATGGAAAAGTACCAACCAGTTATATTTTCTCTGCATATATGAATACATATATCTCCTGCACAAGGTAGCGTGTGATGATGGCCAAATGAATGGAAGGATGGGAGGCCAGCAGAAGCCCAGAGCAAGACCAGGCGAGGAGAGAGTGGGCATTTCTCATTCCTGTCTGACCAGCTCTACTTTCTCAGTTCCAGTCATCTGCTCTTCCTTGGAGAACACACCTCCCTCAGGCCAGGCGGTCAGGGTGAGGTTATCATTCACAGTCCCCTTCCCACCAAGGCTCAGGCAGATGACCCCCGCTCCACTGGCCAATCAGAGAGGTGGCGGCTATGTGAATGTAGTAATTGGTTCTGGGCAGCTGTGTGAGCCAAGTAGGACTGCTTGGGTTTCTTCTAAAAACCGACATGCTGGGGGAAAAAGAGATGCTTGGAGAGACAGGAAACTTCTTCCTTTTGACTTTCAAGCCATAAGGAATCAGTCTTCAGGCTACCAGGGGCCATGCTCCTTACCTCACATGGAGAAGGATACTGACTCACAGAGGGAAGCCAAGAAAAGAGATGGCTAGAGAGAGACAAAGTCCCAATGGCATAATTTGTTCCCTGGATCCATCTGTGCCTCAGGTTAACCTTAGACTCCTCAGTTACATGAATCACTAGTTTCCATATTTTTCTTCTCAACCTAGTTTGAGTTGAGGTTTTTATTGTTACCACCAAAGACAGCCTTACTCATATAGAGCTATCAGGAAAGCTTCTGGAGCAGATGTGTCTCAAGCTAAACCTTGGAAGATGAGAAGTGCAGTGGGCTGAATGTTTGCATCCCCTTGGAATTCATATGTTGGCATTCTAACTGCCCCTGTAATGGAATTAGAAAGTGGGGCTTTGGGAGGTGATTAGGTTATGAGAGTGGAGTCCTTATAAACATAATTATGGCTGAGCTCGGGTGGCTCTTGCCTGCAATCCCAGCACTTTGGGAGGCCAGGGCAGAAGGATCGCTTGAGTCCAGGAATTCAAGACTAGCCTGGGTAATGTAGTGAGACCCCTTCTCTACAAAAATAATTAAAAATTAGCCAGATATGGTGGCTAATGTGCACCTGTAGTCCTAGCTACTTGGGATGCTGAGGCAGTAGGATCACGTGAGCCCAGGAGCTTGAGGCTACAGTGAGCTATAATCATACCACTGCACTCCAGTCTGGCTGACAGAGTGAGACCCTATCTATTAAAAAAGACACAAGAAACATGATCTCCCTCCACCACATGAAGATACAGCAAGAAAGTGACCCTGTATAAACTAGGAAGAGGACTCTCGTCAAGAACCCAACCATGCTGGCACCCTGACCTCAGACTTTCAACCTCCAGAGCTGTGAGAAACTAAGTTGTTGCTGTTTAAGCCACCCAGTCTATGGTATTCCATTACAGAGGCCCAAAGTGATTAGGACGGAAACTTGTGTGTTCAATTTTCAGTCTGGTGACAGGGACGGACAACACAGAAAATGGAGGAGAATGAACGCCGACATGGAAGGTGGTATGTGGCATCTAACTGGGTGAAGCATAGGAGAGTAGAGAGAAGAAGTGGAGCACAAGGTCCAGAGTGAGACTAGGCCCAAATTACGGAGATTCTGAATAGCAGAGAGAGGAAGGCCCTCCGTTTTCCTAAAGGCAATGGAGATTCATAAAAGGTGTTTGAGCAGAATATGGCAATACAGAAATAGTCTCATGCGAGGATTGCTCTGACCTTGAAGCCAGAGATCTTATGCAAATTAAACTACAGCTTCCAGGTGGTCATTCTCCCTGCATTTCTTTACATTAGTGTCTGTACCCACAATTAGAATGAGCATCCTGTGAAGGGCCTTAAAAATCACTGGATCCAACTCCTACTTTTACCAAAGAGAAAACTGAGGGCCAGAGAAGGGACATGACTTGTCTGAGATCACTAAGCAAGCCAATGGCAAAGCCTAGACTAGAGTCCAGGTCCACATGTGCCTAGACTGTAAAAGAAATATCAGAATCTTTTAGCAACTTTTCTCCTAGGTAAGTGGGAGGCCAAACACCTATATTTATTTTCTATTGATGCAGAACAAATCAGCACAAACTCAGTGGCTTCAAATAGCACCCATCTACCAGCTCATGGCTCTATAAGTCAGAAGTCAGCACAGCATTGCTGTTCCCTGATCAGGTAATGACACAACTGAGATCAAGGTGTGGCCAGGCTGAGTTCTCAACTGGAGGCACTAGGGAGAAATCCACTTTCAAGCTCATTCTTGTTATTGGTAAAATTCATTTCCTTGTGGTTGTTGGACTGAGGTCTGTTTTCTCAAGGACTGTTCTCAGCTTTTAAAGGCCACCCAAATTTCTTGCCACGTGGACTCCTCCATTTTCAAGCTAGAAATGGTGTATGGAATCATTCCCATACTTGAAGTTTCTAACTTTCTCTTCTGCAATCAGCTGGAGAAAACTCTGTGCTTTTAAAGGACCCATGAGATTAGGTCAGTCTCACCCAATAATTTCCCTGTTTTTAAGCCAGCTGTTTAGGGACCTTAATTATATCTGCAAAATCCCTTCACAGCAGTACCAAGATTGGGGTTTGACAAAGAGGGGAAAGTGTGTGTGCACCAGGGTAATCTTGGGGATCATCTCAGAGTTCTGCCTCCCACAGCATCATACTGCCATCCCCCAGCATGGGCCACTAACTGGGGAGTTGGACAGCTTAGGTCATTGAAGTGGGATGTGCGTTGGGTGGTATATAACCAGAAGACAAGACCATCACCTCAAATAAAGAACCAGAACTCAAGGCTCGAAGCAAGGCCCCCTTGGCCCAGGGCAGCTATCTGAGCTAAGCAGCCCACAGCTGTATCTGTCTGCATTGGGCATCTATGTTTGTTTAGGGGATTCTCCTCATGATTGACAGTAATATCTGTGACCCACATAAGTGTGCCAGCAAGATTCAGCATGGTCCCTTGCACTTCCTTAGTAACTCCTTCATTTGCATTCCTGGATTTGTGACATCCTACCATTAGCTGGCCCGGCTCATCCCCACCCCTCTCCTACAACTAACTCATGGCCCTGAAAGAATCTGCACCATCCTCCACTCTCCTGGGCCATCCTGCGCTGGTCACTGTGCAGCCTGGAAGAGCCATCAGAGTGATGATGACCCATGCCCTCTGCTGAGTGACCACACTGCAGCAGCATGGAACCCAACACCTCCCAGGTTACTGGCCTGGGTCATCTGGATTCAACCAATTCAGCCCAGCCAAGTACCCTTATGTCAGCAGGTTTACCCATGAGCCACGTGATCAGTGTTCAATAAGTGTTCTTCAGTTAGCTTGTTTAATCAATTCCTTTACAGACTTCCATGGGACTGAGGGGAAAAAAAAACTACCCAAATATAGAAATCCAGAGGGAAACAAAGTAAAAGGAAAAACCCATTGTTATTCTAATTCCAGCCCCTGACTTCCTCCCTCCCTGCAAGGAGAGCTTGCCCTTGGGAGATGCCTGCTTCCCAATGCCCTGGGACAGTTCTGGAAGGTCGGCACCCCCAGCGGGCCCCCCTAGCAGGAGCCACTCAGTCTGGGAGAAGCAGCAACTGCCACACTGTCTTGTGCTCCAGGAGAGGGCTGACTCTGATTCTCCCAGGCTCCAGCAGGTCGGCTCAGCTCCGAGCAGTTTGTTTTTTGAAAGTCTCATAAATTTCCAAGAAACTTCTCCAGACAACTGTCACGAGGCTGCACCTGCCAAACAAACACAAACAGAGCTCTCCTCCACCAGATTAGTTACTTAATTAAGAAGAGAAAGAGACAAGGCACATAATGTGGAGATAATTACCCATCTTGCCAAGTCTCCAAGTGTAGCGTGGCACACGCGAGCAAATTGCAGCACCGCCGCTAATGCATATTCATCCAAAGTTGTAACTGCTGTGAACATTTTCCACACAGACAGCAATATGTTCAACCAACAATCTGAGCTCCTTCTCAGATTCCAGCATCTTCCCACACCCTTACCCTGCCTTCCCAGGCTCCCTCCCTGTCTTTCTGTGAAGGAATTTGCTAAACAAAGCAAATAGCAAACCAGTTACAAGTGAATGTGACCAAAATCCATTCCAGGTGACACTGTTGGGAACAATCATTTCTGGACCCAAAAAATGAGGTGAGGTGTTTGAGTTTTTTCCCTAACCTGTTTACTCATTCAATTTAATCTCATGTAATTTAATTACAAGGATTTATTGAGCATTTACTGTGTTAGGCCCAGCGCCAATCAGTACTAAGACACAAAGATGAGTGCAGTGAGTTCTCATCCCAACAGGCTCACAATCTGTGAATAGAGGAGCTCTCCTCCATGAGATAAGGTGGGTGGGTATTATTTTAATCCTCTTTGACAAATGAAGAAACAAGGCCAACGAGTTAAGTAAACTGCCAAAACAACAGAGTAACTACATAGGTGATTGGGCCTTGATCCTAGATTATCTGACTCCAGTTTCTATGTACAAGGCAGACAAGGGGAAATTCCACCTTGGAGACAGAGGAGAACAGAAGAAAGAACAGAGCCTGGAAAAGCAAAGGAGATGTGGACTCTGCCACCTTAGACAAATCACTGAACTGTGAAGGTTTTCAATTTTCTCATTAATAAGATGTAGATGGTGAGATCTAAGAAATAGAAGGGCTGATAAGATTAAATAAAATCAGATTCCTAATACTCCTACCTAGGACAGTGACTGGCACTTGGTAGATGCTTAATAAATAGTTGTGTGCTTCCCTTGGCCAAAATAGAAGGGCACAATGGGCACAATGGGAGACCAGAGGAAGGAGAGATCTAGGATAATGGGTGAGGCTGGGGGACCTTAGGCAAGAAGTGTAATTTGAGTAGGTCTTGATGTGGGAGTAAGACCAAAGCAGACAGAAATGGAAGCAAGGACATTTTAGGTGCTAGCAATAGCATGAAGGAGAGACACACATTCAGGGGAAAGCAGCAATACTGTGGCCAGAACCTGGCCTTCTGAGGGTGAAAAGGAGATCAGGATGGAAGAGTAGGCTGGGGTCAGGTGGTGTGCTGTCCTGATTAGAAAAACAATCCAGGATACTTGAAATATAGTTTGGAAAGTAGAGCTAAGGTCACCCCATTAACAAGCAGACAGTCAGACCTTTAGAGAAGAAAGAACATGAGGAATCCCATACACATGGAGACAAAGGAATGGTTTGATTACTTCTAGACTATGCTCAAGTGGTGGGGAAATTGACAATGTTGTCAACTTGGTTTGAAAACACACTTGGCCATCTTTCTCAGATGCCCTACTCCTCTCTGTATAGCCTTCCTTGCCCTGGGTCAGCCAAGAGAGCTAATGGGAGACCATGCTAAATTTCTTTAGAAAGATGAATACATTGGCTCACTCTGAAGAAAGTCAGAATCACCTTTCCCATCTAAAGCTAGGCCCTGAGGACTTCCAAGGATAGTTAGGAAAAGACTACCATTACCACTGACTTTCTTGATCGAACCTTAAGCAATCAGGGCATTTCTATTTCTGCTTCATCTAGCAGGAGTAACAAATACGTTCAACTAAGATGTCAACTCTAATTGATTGGATCTGCCTGGAGCACAGAGTAGTGAACACTGTGAGGACACTTCTGGTTCAGAGAGAACATGCACCACTATTGCTTAGCAGTGACTGTCAAGGGCATGGAATGGAGTGGCTCCATAGCTATTTGCCATCCTTGGCAATCATTCCTTGGTCTCTGGTTAGTTTAAGCCTACATCGAGTCTTGGGGTTTTTTTCCCCCCATTTCTAAAGGAGTGGAGATCAGAAAAAGAACAAAAGAACAACAGTAGCTACACCATATGTTGAACTCTCACGGTGTTAGAATGAAGGGAAAGTAGTTTTGTTCTCAAATTGCCCTTTCATAGCTAAGAATGAGCATCAGCCTATTGTACTGGCTCTCAGCCTCCACAGTGCATCAGAATAGCCCAGGGAGCTTTTGACTTGGTTAATCCACAGATAACTGGTTTCAGTTGATCTGGGGCAGGGACAGGCATCAGTATTATTTTGGCATGTGTTTTGGTTTTCTGTTTGTTTGTTTGTTTTAGATGGAGTTTCGCTGTTGTCACCCAGGCTGAAATGTAATGGTGCAATCTTGGCTTACTGCAACCTCTGCCTCCCAGGTTCAAGCGATTCTCCTGCCTCAGCTTCCCAAAAGTAGCCGGAATTACAGGCACCTGTCACCATGCCCAGTTAATTTTTGTATTTTTAGTAGGGACAGGGTCTCACCATGTTGACCTCGAACTCCTGGTCTCGAACTCTTGACCTCAGGTGATCTGCCCACCTTGCCACCCAAAGTGCTGGGATTACAGGCATGAGCCACTGTGCCCGGCCTCATCAGTATTTTTTAAAACTTCCCAGGTGGCTCTGATATGCAGCCAAGGTTGAGGGTCTTTGTGCCTACTGTAAGCTCAACTGATGAAGCAACATCCAACATCCAGTTCATGACTTAGGTCCCACCATGAGGTTCCTGTTCCTCATTTGAAGGCAAGGCCATCAGAAGGTTCTAGCCTTTGCCCTGCGTGTGCATAAAGCTCAGCTGATGATAGATATAAGGTGATGGAAGCTGTGAGAGAGACAGTGTATTCTGCTGGTATGGTCAGGGAAGGCCACACAGAGTCAGGCCTGAGCTGGGCCTTAGGAAGATGGGCAGAATTTGGACAGACAGAGTGACTTGCAGGGAAGGCAGGGCATCATGAGACGTGGGCAGAGACTGGAGGCTGGTGGGAACAGAGGCCCTAGAGAGGAGTGGTGAGAGAGAACATGAGGGACCAAACCCACGTGGCCACAGAGAACTTTCTGAGAAACGAGGTCATGAACCTGGGGCCAGCTCCTGCCAGGGGTGAGCTCTCCCTAGACTTACCTGCCTGCCAAGTCCTCCTTCTGGGGGCCCCACATCTAGCCAGCTTCTAGCCCCAGGTACCCAATTGTCCTTCTGATCACACTCTTTCTATAAATTTCATTCCAAAAATAAACTTCAGGGTGAGACTTGACCTGACCTGCCCTTACGAGTTCACTAAGGCCTCCCTCCCTCCCGACAGAACACTGGGCTTCCTCAGGCAGTGTCTCCCCTGCCTGAGCCCCAGGGCCCCTCCCTGCCAGTGTGTGTGCCTAAGACTGTCAAGAGCCTGTTGTTTCAACTTGAGACCTGTCCGCATTGTTTCTCTTGTCCACCGCTGTCTTCCGCCTGTTCACAGGGACTTCTATATTAGTCATCTGTTGTCAGGGAAATGCTCGGCTTCCCCCAAGGTGTAAATCCTGAGGGATTCAAATGTGGAAGAGGGGAAAACAATTTACTAGGCTGGCTTGGTCCGTATATTCTCCAACATGTGGATGGCAAATGCTGGAGTGGGGTCTCGCAAGGTGGGGTCCTCCTACCCCCAGCATTAGCATTACCAGAAAGGCTTGTTAAATGCAGACTCCTGGACCCCTACCCTGACTTCCTTAATAGAGGATGGGCCTTAGGATAACCTGCTGATAACCTGGTAAAACGGGCATCTGGAGGTCAGGAAAAAAATCATCTCAGGCATTGTTGGTATACAGAATATGGTTCTGGAGGGCTGTGGCATTTTCTCTGACTTGACCATGTCGGAGTGTTTTTAACAGTGTGTCTTCCTCACTTGCCATCCGTAGGGATGTGTGTGTGTATGACACAGAGCTGGAGAGGCAGAGACACAAAGAGTAAATAAATACAGAAACCCAGACTTGTGCTTTGGAATGTTTTCTCTGGGCCCCCGTAAGCTACCCCCTATTCCCTTGCAAATCACTTGGAGCTCTCGTGGTGAAAAGGGTGTTTCAACGTTGTTAAAGACAAATCGGTATTTAATTAAATCTCCATTCCTGATAGAAAGAATAGTAGCGGTCAGAATCATTTTGTGCCAAGATCAAACACTCACAGCTCTGCCTGTTCCCCGGGGAACCACAGAACCATTCCCCACTGTCAAGTGGACCAAAGACTGTCTCTCTTTCTGCTTAGGTATCTGTTAATCATTGACACTCAGTTAGCCCTGTAACATATTAGAAAGTGCTTTCTAGAAAGTGCTTAGAAAGTCCTATTCAAATATAAGGGATAACTATTACACAGACCTGTTCTCTCCACTGACAGCGTCTACTCCAGGTCGTGTGCTCTGCCATATATCACCTTGTGTAATTACTGGTGGAGGTCCTGGATTCTCATCCCTGTTTTACAGAACCAAGGAGACAGAGGTGTAAATGATTTGCCCAGGGTCACACAGGCAGTGAGAGGCGGGGTTCTGTGTGCTTCTAGAGAAACCCTCTTTCTACCTTGCATTCTTCAGTGCCGCGTTTTCTTTCTTTCACCGAAGCCAGGATTCTCTCCACTGGTTAGTGACATCCCACCTGACCTTCATTGTGTCCAAAGAAGCAGTGACATTTTCAAAGCAAGTCATTTTAATTTCTTCTGATTAAAAATGCCTGCTGGCATATATGCTATGGAGACCATTAGGAGGTAAAAAGCAATGGTGTGAAAAGCAGCAAACCAATCACAGATGGCTGTCAGGTCACTCGACCTGGGGACAGAGACACGCATGCCCCATGTTACAGGGATTGTGAGCCTGCCTCCTTCCATGTGTTAGCTGGATGTCCACTGTACGAGGGTCCTCTGGGGCAGGAGGAAGAGGTGGAAGACACAGCCTGCCACCCAGGAACTTGTATTTGAATAGCTTCCATTTGTGCAGAATGTGCACTCAGCCCTTAGGCCTTCCTTTACAAGGTGGTTAGTGAAGAAGGCTTACGGCTTTAAAAGGGGAGCATTATTGGGAAGGGGGTGGTGGCATCTTAGTGATAATGCTGGTGGTGTAGAAGAGCAAAGCTGGATGGTCCTGGAGGCTCATGCCCGAGATGGCACCCAGCAGGTAGATTTGGCTCCAGGATCAACAGGCAGACTCCAGGCTCTGCACATTGGAGGCGACCACTTTGCAATAAGACCTCTTCATCACCAGGAAGCCCCCAGGTGGGGCCCAGGAATCTGCATTTAACAAGCCTCTCCAGGAATGCCAATGCTGGGGGTAGGAGGACCTCACCTGTGAGACCCCACTCCAGCCTTTGTCATCCAGGTATTGACGAAGTACTAGTGATCTACAATGACTACGCCACCTCCGTAGGCTCTGTAGTCAGGGCTTATTGACTAGATGTTCCCTGGCCCCTTTCCCATAAGGAGGTAAAGCATCACAAAGGTGGGAGTCTTTCAAGGGCACATCCAGTGTGGTGAGCATAGCCTAAATAGGCACTCTGAGAGATCATTCAAGCTCCAGGGTTGGGTGTGCCCTGCTCCATCTCTGCTTAGAGGCTGTACTCTGGGACACCTTACTGTATACATAAGCATGCTTCCTTTGCAGGGCAAACATGATGGTAATTGTATTTTTGTAAAGTGGAGTGAGCAAACAATATGCAAAAATCATGAGACTCTGTCTTTGCCTGGGGGCTGGTTCCAATGGCTGGGTTGACTATATGGGAAAAGCTTTAGAAAAGGTTTCCTGGTTGGGCCCAGCCAACTGCCACGGACACAGCAGGGAAGCGAAAGGCCTTGTTTCTCTCATGGGAGTCCTAAAGGGCACCCAGAAACATTGGAACACTGCGGTGAGGCTTCTGACCGGGAGAACACCCTGGCCTTGCTGAGGGCTCTGGATGGATGAGGAAGAAATTCGGGTCCAGCCATGGTGATGGGCGGTTCCCTTCTCCATATGTCAGAAACAGACCCTGACCCCCTGCTCAAACAGAGCTGTGTCTGGGACTTGTGCCTGGTTCTTTAATTGGCGGCATCTCTGTTAGTCCTCACAATGACACAGTGAGGTCAGTGTCTTGAACACTGTTTGATCAAAACATTGGCACTATTATTATTCTTATGAGTTATTATTATTGTATATTTTGGGGGGTTTTGAATGATTTGCCGTAAGTCACGTAGCTGATAACAGCAAAGTTAGATTTGAACTCAGTCAGCTCTGACTAATCCCAGAGCTCTTCTACCGGAACACCTCAGGGCAGCGGGTCTCAAGATGTGGTCCCTCAACCAGCAGTATCAGCATCACTGGAAATGCAAGTTCTCGAGCCCCTCCCCAGACCTCCTGAATCAGGAACGTTGGGGTGGGTCCAGCAACCCACATGCCTCCAGGGGATTGATGCTGTTCAAGCGTGAGGATCCCTGGTATAGGGAGGTTCAACAGAATACTCACACACCTCCCAACCACCCTTGCTCCCAGCCCCAGATAAAATTTCAGAACTTTGGCCGCCTGTGGTGGCTCATGCCTGTAATCCCAGCACTTTGGGAGGCCAAGTTGGGCAGATCACAAAGTCAGGAGATGGAGACCATCCTGGCTAACATGATGAAACCCCATCTCTACTAAAAATACAAAAATTAGCTGGGTGTGGTGGCAGGCACCTGTAGTCCCAGCTACTTGGGAGGCTGAGGCAGGAGAATGGTGGGAATCCGAGAGGCGGAGCTTGTGGTGAGCGGAGATGGTGCCACTGCACTCCAGCCTGGGTGACAGCGCAAGACTCCATCTCAAAAAAAAAAAAGAAAGAAAAGAAAAATTCAGAATTTTTTAAAGCCTTGCAAGTGTTTTCTTCCAGTCTACCTTGAAAAAGTGGTTAATCTTTCCTTTTCTGGGTCTCACCGTCGCAGCTTGGACCCCATCACCCCCTTCTCATGATGAAGAAATATCGTGCAAAGAAATATCAGGCAAAGCAAGTCCATGAGAGCTGAGCGGATGAGGCACAAGGCAGCAATTAGAATCAGGGAGGAAGTTGGCAGCAACAGGAGGACAGTTATTTTGAGTACATTTTTTAAAAACAACAACAACATAAGGTGAGTCATATCTTTATAAATTCATAAAATTTCCCTCCCACCCGCCTTGGTTCCCAGTCCCAGGAAGGGCCACTGGATGGTGTGAAGACTGTGAGCTGCATCCACTGCATTTCTCCAGCCCATGCAACCTGGCATCACGAGGAAGCGGGGATGGGGTCCAAGCTGCCACAGTGAGACCCAGGAAAGGAAAGATGAACCTCTTTTCCAAGGTAGGTTGGGAGAAAACACCTGTGAGGCCTGACATGCTTGTCAATGGAGGGAGCATGTGACTCCCCTGGCCAGGACTAGAGGGTGACAGGCAAGTGCCTGGAGCACATTTAAGGAGACCCTTGCCTGGCCCTGCAAGTGAACACTTTCTAAAAGTTTGCACCCTAGCCGCCAACCTACATGAAGGTCAGCCCTAACTTGACATTAAAATTTTGGTTTCTCCCAAAGAAGTTACCTGAGTCAGAACCATTGTTTCATTCCATGATTTGAAGGAGACACCTGCACAATAACCAGGTGACAGCCCAGAAACCTCTGCTGACACCTGCTTGCCAGTGGTCCCGCCGTGGGGAGCGAGCCTCCCTCCCCTCACCAAGGCAAGATTCATGCTTCTGGTACAGTGCCCGGGGGACTCCCGCCCGGCCCTCCCAGCTGCCAGGAGGCGGTACCCGCCCGCGCCAGCTGCCAGGCTGGCCTCTCCGTGCTCCAGAGCCGCACAGCTCTGAACGGCGGCAGCAGGTGGGAGCCCCACCGGGGAAGGCAATGAAACTCACAGCCGTAAACGAGTTTATTATTGTTGTTAACTGGGGAAATAAATGTCTCAAGCACTAATAAAACATTGTGTTTTCTGCTTTTATGTCTTGAAGCCCTGGTTTCTCCCAGCACCTTGTCTGCTGGAGCCGGGTTGGCCCTCGGTGTCTAGGGCAGGGTCTGGTAACTGGATTCCCTGGCGACCCCTTCTCCCCTCAGCTCCAGCTCAGGCCCTCCTGGCTCCCTTCAAAGGTGTCAGAATAGAATGGCACAGCAGGGGATCCTTGAAGGGAGACTTTTTTGTATGGGGGAAATAGACACAGACCTCCAGATGCACACATAGAAGTGCCATCTTCTCCCTTCTGTTCTTGCTTGTGTGGGTGAAGGTCCTACTTTTATCTTGCAAGCACCTGACAGGGAATCGTGATGACAGACAAGCTACTGCTCTCTCTGGGCCTCAATCTCAGCATCTATAAAATGAGGGACCAGGTGGAGATTACATAGGCCCTTGAGGCATTGAAGTTTTATGAGTCCGTGAGTGGATTCTAAGACGCTGAGGCCAGGTTCCCCTCGGCCAGGTGTACCCTGGGCAAATGCAGGCGAGGACAAATTCTTCAGGAATTTTGGGCTCTTTATTGGCCATAGGTTGTGTTTTTGTCAGGCCAATGCTAGATGCTGTATCAAATAAACTTGAAATCATCAAGAACTTAACACAAAGTAAGTTTATGTCTTGCTCCCTGAGGATGCTTCTGGTTGATGGGCCGCTCTCCTCCACAGAGTGATTCTGGGATCCAGGCTCCACTGGTCTTGTGGATCTGCCCTCCTCTAAGGCTTCCCAGTCCTCTGTATCCACTGGCAGATAAGGGAGGAAGACCAACCAAAGGTACAGAGGCTTCTGAGAATCCTGACTGGCTCACCCCATTGGTGGGAGTTGGAGACACGACCCATGATGTTGAAGGGCAGCCTGGGAGATGTAGCCCATGATTTAGCAGTAGCTTCACATATGGGCTGAGGTGGGGTGTAAATTTCTGGTGGACAGCTTGTCCTCTTTGCTGTGGGCTGTAGCCACCACCTCCACATGTCCTGGCATCTGCCCCATGAGAGGGCACCATTGTCACCTGGGGGCCAGGGAAGAATGATGGCGACTCCACAAAGATGCCCTTTGCTGCCTCAGTTTCTCCAACTGGAAAATGGAGTGACTAAGAGTACCTACTCCCTCAGGCTGATAAACAGTTTAAATGGGATGGTGCATGTTAGCACCACCACACATGGTACCTGCACAGTGAAAGTTAATTAAGGAAGGTGGGGAGGGCTGGGGCAGGAGAGTCTGCCTTAGAGCCAGTGAAGCCGGGGAAGAGGCAGTTAACATGAACATGGAAGGGAGGCAGTCTGACCTCTGTCCTAGCAGACATCCTTAAATCCCAGCCTGTGATTCTCATATCTGAGCCCGGCCATAGCCTAGTAAGGTAGAGCTGTGTGTGTATGTGTGCTTGGTTTCAAATCACACAAGCAAAAACAAACTGATACCAAACACCTTCCCTCAGACAGTGAATATGTACACAAAATCACACAGAGAGAAGAGAGAAACAAATAAATAGACTTTTTTTTTCCAGAAAAAATGATGCAGTTTTAGCCATAGATGCTTATGTACTATATTTAGTGTAGGTTTGGCACAATCATATACTGCCTTACATTATTTGAGGGTTTAAGCAAGTATTTCAATTCCAAAAATAATTACCCTGCTAAGAGTTTTGAGAGAGACAAAAATAAGAGATGTGTTGTCCAGCTCCCAAAGAGCCGACAGCGTGGATGGAGATGGCAGCCTATGCGGGCCATTTAAATAAAAGCCCTATCCCTGGAATCAACACTGGCACCACAGCTGGGACAGCTCCAGGGGAGAGCAAGGGATTCTGCCATGATCCAGCAAAGCACTGGTTCCTTTACCAGGTGACATAGTCACCTTCCTGGATGGCCCCTTTGCTTGATGATGGGCTTGAGATGAGGAGGTGATGGCACCATGAAATGAGCCTGGCTCAGTGTCATGCGAGCTGGCTTTCTGATCCTCTCTGGGTCATTTGAGAACTGCATGACCTCAACAGTTGTGAGAATCAGAGTCAATCTGTGTAAAGAGTACATGCAAGGGCCTGACACCTGGTCGACCTTCCACAAGCTGCATGAAGTTCCCACTTGATGCGAAGGGAATGGAATGTTCTGTTAAGCTCTTGGGAACTGCCTACACATTCTAGAGACTGCTGGGCACACAGTAAAGGCTTAATGCATGGTTGAATTGGATCGGTGATGCTGCAGGCCAGTTCTCTCCCTCCCTCCCTCGTCCTTCCCTCTTCTCTCCCTCCTCTTTCACCTCTTCATCCCACTCCCAGCATCCAGGCAGTTGAGACACCCCACATATGGAGAACATCCTTTGCTCTACTGAATTCTCCTGCACTAACCTGAAGGCACCAACCCAGTGGGAGCCAGAATGGGATGTGTCTCCTCCTAACAGGGTGGGAAGCATACAATTTTAGGATTCGCATGGACCTGGATTCCAATCTCAACTCTACCACTTACTCATCGTAGCTTTGGATGAGTTATGTAACCTCTCTAAGCCTCAGGCTCACCGTGAGCAAAGTGGGGGAAATACCTATCAGGAGAATGAATACGGGGGTTCAACAAGACTACAGATGGAAGCACTATGTAGTGATTTTGTAGATATTAAATAACTGTCAGTCCCCTTTTGTCACGTGTAGTTTTTCCTGGGATCTGGGCAGCTCTGCAGCCCCACTTCTGTGCTCCACTCGATTCTCCACCATTGGAACTTCATATTTTTGGTCTTTGATCCTTGTGAAAATACAATGTCCGTTAGGAGAAAACCTGGCAGGCTGTGCATGGTGAAGAGTACAGAGTAAGGAAGGCTGGGGGGCATCAAAAGCAAACTCATAACTACTCTTGGGCTGGATGGCAAGTAGATTCACCCTGACTTCTCATGTCAGTCAATTGGTGGAGGCTACTGGGGGTGTTATATTGAGGATATTGTGTTGAGGAGGATTCCACGGTCACATCCAGCTTGGGGAGAAGGCATGTGTGATCAACAGGTGGTATGTGTGAACAGGGCAGGGAAGTCCTTGGCTCTCGTAGGGTGTGGGGGCAGAGGGCTGAAGAGCTGCAGCCTGGGTGCTTTGGTTCTCGCCCTCCTGTGCTGAGGTTCCCTGTGCTCAGCACTCACTGGCTTGTCTCTCCCACCCTGATCATTCCTCCAGGAGGCCCTCCTGATTGCTCTTCCTAAGCATGTCTTGGCCTGTGCTTTGCTTTCTCCAGGCTGGTTCAGCCGCCTGACTACCGGGCATTGATATTCCTTCACTGTAAGCCCAGCTGCTTCCAGCCAGAGCTGGCTCTTGCCACCAGAGGGAAATGGTTTTGAGCATGCAGCGCCATGCCCCAGCATTCTTCTCCCTGAGCCTCATTACGATATTGTCGATATTCCCCGCGAAAGGGCATCTCTCTCGATGCCTTTGCTTTTTTATTAATGTGTGTGAAGGCAAGTCAAGCCTGATTATCATGAAGACAATTGCTGCAATCCCTCCTGGAGAAGGCTCATCCAGACTGTGTAGGCGGTTTAATTTCAGAGACCCATTAATTGGCAAAATTGCTTAAGCAGCTGCTCTCGGTGTCATTTCAGGACCACTTTGTGAGAAGCAGAGAGGAGGGGAGAGGGAGGGGAGGAAGCAGGCTTCCCGGTGGGCCAGCCTGCCCAGCCCCGCGCAGTCCTTCTCTCCCTGGCACACAGACACCAATGTTGAGGGAAGATATGTTATGGCTTGGGCTTGCTACTGCCTGTGCCCCGGTCCTAGGCAAAGTCACTCAGCCCTCAGACGCGCATGCACACACCACCCTTCTCTCCACTGCCTCTTCTTTCTCCAACCATGTTCAGCCAGTAGCAAATTCCCATTCACTTTCAACATCCGGTTCAGAGTGCCAGCTCCTCCAGGAAGCCTCTTGGGATTTGATCTGCCAAAGACAATTTCTTTTTCTCTACTATTACTACTTTTTAAAAAATCTGTCAACACTTAGCTATTTCAAAGATCAGGTTATATAATGGACAGGGCTCATGGTGTCTTTACTTCTCTACCCCAAGAACATGGAGCCTGTAGTAACGAATTGACTGACGAAGGCTTGTTACATAAAATGTGCAATGCTTGGGTTGCAGTGGGGAGATCATACAGTTGTTCATTCATTCAACAAACATGCGCCAGCCGTTGTGCTAAGAGTAAGGGATGTGGGGCTCACTGAAGGTCTGATATGCCTTCAAGGGATATAGAGCTGGGGACATTCTGGGTAGAGAGATGACATGTGCAGCTCAGCGGATTGGAGAAAGTTTTGCAGGAGACAGGCTCAAGCTGGGCCTTAGGAAAGGGATGCTAGAGTCTTCCACAAAGCAAACAAATAGAAATAGAAAAATGTGTGTGCATGTTCTGACTAATTCTTAGAAGACAGGTAATCCTGAAATGAACATGCTTTTAAAAATTATTGGAGCATAGCCAGTATACATAAGGTGCATAAATGTTAAATGGATGCCTCACCTATTTTTATATTAGTATCCACCCATAAATGCCACCCAGATCAAGAACTAGAACATTTCCAGCTCTCCAGAAAGCTCCCTAGTCACTCCAGAAAGCTCCTCCTCCTAGTCACTGACACCACTCCACCACAAGTAACTCCTTTGACTGTTGGCACCATAGGTTAGTTTTGACTGGAATCACAGTAATCTTTCCCATAAGGCTTCTTTTGCTCAACCTTTTCTGTGAGAATCATCCATGTTGTGTGTGGCTTTTGGAACAAATGGGCTTTTAATAAATGCCTCCTGTGAACCCAATTCTAGCAACACCCAGTTTACCCTTCCTTCTTGCTAACAGAATTCCAATTTATAGGAGGTAGCAAAATGTGCAGCTACAGGACTACATTTCCCAAGCTTCCCTGCAGCCAAGGGTAGCCAATGAGATGTCCATGGAACCCCCTCAGTAGGGCTCCAGGAAAACTCTGCAGGGGATTGAGTGGGCTGGGAGGCCTCTCTGCCTCCTCCTTTTTATGCCTGGTATATGAGTGTGATTGGAGCTCCAACAGCCATCTCGGGTCATGAAAAGACTTGAGAATAGGGCCATGCGATAATGTGGAACAGAAAGCTAACAGAGCCTGGACCCCAGTGGCATCCTGGAGCCTCCATATGAGTCCTGGACTGCCTTCCTCCAGGCTTGCTTAAGCCACTGTTACTTAGGTTGTTGGTTATAGGCAGGATAACTTAATCCTAACAGTTAATCAAATTAGTGCATAAAACCTTCCCATGGCATGCAGAATAAAATCCAAATTCTTTGCTGCGGCTCGTATAGTCCTGAGTGATTTGGTTCCTGGCTTTTTTCTGATTCTTCTCCTTCCAATCCCCCACTTGCTATCCACTCACATGGACCTTCTTTCACCTCCTTAAATAGCTCCTTAAATACTCCTTAAATAGCTCCTTTTTTGCCCCAGGGTCTTTGCACAAGCTATCTTTCCAGTAGGAGCACTCTACATCTGCCTGCTTTCTCCTCCTCTTTCAATTTCACCTTAAGTGCTGTCTCTTTAAAGAGGCTTTCCCTGAGCACCTGATCTAAACTAGACGTCCCTGGCACTTTTCATCTTGGCACTTATCCCACTTGGTAAGTGGCTTATTTGTTCAAAGCCTGTTTACTTCCACTAAATCCTCTGTACTATGAGGGCAAAGATTGCAATTCTGTTTTGTTAACTTTAAGGTCCCCCGAGCCTACCATAGTACCTGACACATGGAAAGTGCTCCATAAACATTTCTGAATGAGTGAATAAATGAATGAATTTGCGAGAAATACAAAGGAGACTATAGCTCCCAGCTCTACAATAAAGGAGACTACAGATCTCAGCTCTATAATAAAATAAAAGCAATAATGCGTATAAGATACCAAGATGAACAAAACAAACAGAACTTAGAAACCAAGACCAGATTGGTGGGTGGATATCAAGGACTTATACAAACATGAAATGTCCTGAGACTCCAGAAAAAGGGAGGGGAGAGTCATCAGGGAAAGCTTTGAAGGATGGGGACAATTGTACTAAATAAAAGGGTGAAAAGCAATCAGCGTACAGAAGAAAGTCTATTATCTACAACTGAGTTCATCTGTGAGTAACAGAAGTGCCAAAACAACAATGGCTTAAAGAAAATACAAGTTTGTTTTACTCTCATATAAAAGAAATTAAGTTACTAGGGACCTAGGTTATTTCTGTCTTGCTTCTCCACCATCTTTAGTGCATTGCCTCATGGTTTAATATGGCCACTTATGCTCCAGCCACTACATTCAGAATCCACACACCAAGAAGAAAGAAGGTAACAAAGAACTTATGCTAAGTTTTTTTAACATTTCGTTGGACAGAACCTATTATATAGTCTCTTCTAGCTTGAGAGGAGGCTGGGAAATATAGTCATGATTCTGAGCCCAGATAAATGTCAAGGCTCTATTATTAAGGAAGCAGGGACAGGGCGCAGTGGCTCACACCTGTAATCCCAGCACTTTGGGAGGCCGAGATGGGCGGATCACGAGGTCAGGGGATCAAGACCATCCTGGCTAACATGGTGAAACTCCATCTCTACTAAAAAAATACAAAAAACTAGCTGGGCGAGGTGTCGGGCGCCTGTAGTCCCAGCTACTTGGGAGGCTGAGGCAGGAGAATGGCGTAAACCCGGGAGGCGGAGATTGTAGTGAGCTGAGATCCGGCCACTGCACTCCAGCTTGGGCGACAGAGCAAAACTCCGTCTCAAAAAAAAAAAAAAAAAAAAAAAAAAAGGAAGCAGGGCAGAGTGGATACGGGGCAAGCCACTATAGTATCTACCCTAGGACAGGGAACTAATTCCATTTGTGGAGGTGTGGCAGATTGCAAACAAGGCCACAATGCCACTATTCACAATATCAAAGACTTGGAACCAACCCAAATGTCCATCAATGATAGACTGGATTAAGAAAATGTGGCACATATACACCATGGAATACTATGCAACCATAAAAAAGGATGAGTTCATATCCTTTGTAGGGACATGGATGAAGCTGGAAACCATCATTCTGAGCAAACTATCACAAGGACAGAACACCAAACACCACATGTTCTCACTCATAGGTGGGAATTGAACAATGATAACACTTGGACACAGGGTGGGGAACATCACACACCAGGGCCTGTCGTGGGGTTGCGGGAGAGGGGAGGGATAGCATTAGGATATATACCTAATGTAAATGACAAGGTAATGGGTACAGCACACCAACATGGCGCATGTATACATATGTAACAAACCTGCACACGTACCCTAGAACTTAAAGTATAGTTAAAAAAAAAAAAAAAAAAGAAAAGAAAAGAAAAAAAGAAGGCCACAGTGCATTGTTGTTCCTCTCTCAAAAGTAGAGTATATTTCCCCACCCCTTTATCTGGGCTGACCTGTGACTTGCTTTGACCAATAGCATGTAGCAAAAGTGACAGTGAGGCTAGGCCTCAAGGGGCCTTGCAGCTTCCACTCGTGCTGCTTGTTGAACACTGTTGCCATATACACAGGCCAGAGCAAGCCTGCTGGAGGGTGAGGAAGCATATGAAGAAAGATCAAGGCACTCCAGCTGATAGCTAGACAACCACCAGGTATGTGAGCAAGGCTATCTAGGACCAGCCAGCCCCAGCCAACCTGCCAAAAGGTGCAAATGAGCAGAACTAACCGTCAGACTTGTGAGTTGAATCTACTGCTGTTTAAGTCACTGAGTTTGGGTATGGGTCCTCACCCAGCAATAGATAACTGGTACGGGTGGAAAGGCTACAGGTGAGGACACATTGGAAGTGTTTGGGGTTGTGAGTGGAGAGGAAAATCCTTAGGAGGCTGATGTCAAGATTGTTTCTCCCAAGCAACCCCACTGATGTTTGTTTAATGCACTGATTCCAAAATGAGAGTGTCTTCCTGAGAGTCAAAATCCTTCCAGTTAAAAAGCCCTGTAAGAGGGATTCAGGAGTCTCAGTCTCCAAAACTCAACAGTCCACAGCTACAGTGGGACCTGAAGCAAGTTCCAGCCCCTCTCCAGTCCTCATGGCCAGTCATAGCGTGGACTTCGGAGGTTACGCAGTAAGGCCAAGTCAGCTGACATGGAAGCAAAGAAGACCAAGCTGGGACTCAGAGAGATGAGACATGGCAATGCAGCATTGGAAATCCAACAGTGATCCCTGAACAGTCAAAGGAACATTTGCTGGAGACAGAAGGAAGAAAGAGGGCTCACTGCAGCCTCCAGCACTGCCTTCCTCTGGGGGTCTTTTGTGCTCCTTAAAGATGATATTTGCCACCTCCCCTTGTCTTTTCCTAGCAGAATCACAGAGACCCAAAACAAAAAGTGACTTTGTTCTGCCTAAGGCCACTCAGTGAAGAGATGACAAAGCTCGCCTTCAGTTGTATCTCTGGATTTTACTCTACTGCATTCCCTACCACTCTAATTGTCTTGCCCCCAGGAGCCAGAGTGATGGTTGGTATAGGACCCCTGTGGCCCCAGAGCTCCAGGATGTCTGTGATGTACCAGGTCACCCTTCCATCCAGTTGGGATTGGGCGGATCTCCATAGCTCCTCCACATCAAAGGGGCAGACAACCAAGGGACACCCTGCTTCGCTGAGGAATGACTGCATCACTGCATGCTCCCATGGCCACACAGCTTTCCTCCCAAAGTGGGAGGCGATCAGTCCCGGTCTCCCCAAATCCAGGTCTGGGCATGAGACACCAGATCAAGAGGGCATAGCCCTGCTTTCCCATCCCCAGGAGGGGAGTGGGCACATCTGCTGCTCCTCTGCCCAGTAGCCTGTTGAACTCAACTCCTGGGGGCTACACTCCCTGCCTTAACTATCAGTTAGCGGGGCTCATCTGCTTTCCTGGCTTCTGTCCACATCCCTGGTCAAAACCCCTGGCCCAGCCAAACCTTGTGATCAGCAGTGCCCCTGAGAGTGAAGGAGCAAATGGTCAGTGCTCAAATTCCAGCTCTGTTACTTGCTAGCTGTGTGATCCTGGGCACTTTAGTTAACCTCTCTGAGCCTCATATGTAAAACCATCATGATACTACCCCACTCACAAGGTAGTTGGAGAGATTCAAAATTAACCTTCTAACAAGAAAATGTATCATCGCCGATCATTCTGGAAAGTCGGGGGTACCTGTGCCCAATAATGCGTGTTAGCATCAGCATCCGCACTCTCTGGTCTTCACTCTCTTACCCCCAGGCTATCCCTGGGAACTACATTTCCCAGGATCCCTTGCCTGCTGGCTTCCTGTTAGGTTCAGCCAACAGGAGACACTGGTGGGAAATTAGAAGGCAGGAAGGAGAGAGAAGGCATTTGGCTGCTCCTGACAGAGACCCTTTGTCACCATTGCAGGCTCCCCAGTGGGGGGGAGGAGGGAGCTCCCAGCAGCTGGGGCTTGTAGGCCCCATTGCCCAGAACAGGAGCAGCTTCCTCCTGGTCTAGGGGTAAGAACCCTCTTCTTCCTTTTGCCCCTCTGACTCTTTTAGCCCCCTTGTGACCAGTTCCCCTCATTAAATCTGCTTGAAACATCTAGAGCAGCTCTTGTCTTCCTGCCTGGGCATAGATAGATGCCATGGACAATGGATGCCCATGTCTGGAGGATTTCTCACTTACCCTGTGCATCCTCCACTAAACAGTAGCTCAGGCCCTCCAAAGTGCCAGAGCCACCTAGGCACCCCTACACAACTGACACTCAGAGCAGATCCAGACTCAAGCCTCAGTTTACCTTATTTCTGGGATCAATGACTCAAGACCTTGGCCCTCCTCTCCAGAAGAGGACCCAGCCTTTCTGTTCTAATTAGTCAGCTACCACACAACAACATCTCAGTCAACCATGGACCACATATACAATAGTGGTACCATAAGACTATAATCCCAAATTGTTACTGTACCTTTTCCATGTTTAGCTATGTTTAGATACACAAACACACAATGTGTTCAAGTTTTCTGTGGTATTCGGTAGAACAACATCCTGTACAGGTTTGTAGACTAGGAGTAATAAGCTATACCATTAGCTTAGGTGTGTAGTAGGCTACACCACTTAGGTTAGAGTAAGTACACTCTATGATGGTCACACAATGATGAAATTGATGCATTTCTCAGAACATATCCTTGTTGTTAAGTGACACATGACTGCACTTTCTCCCACCAGCCCCAGCTTTGGCCCCGGCAATCCTCAGCTCACTCATCCCCCAACCCTGTCAGGTGCTCCCAGCCACTCTGGTAGGACAGACTCCTAGAACGTATACAGCTTCCTGCCAACCCCTTTAACAAAGCAGTAAAGAGAACGGCTCTGCTGTGAGGAAGAGTGCCCAGCACAACTCAGAGGTTACTCTGGGGCTGGATCAGCCCTGCAGCGTTCTTTAGTCCAGCCTTTGCTCATCAGAATGGCAAGATATTATTAAGCCCATTGTTCAGATAAAAACAATGCTGGGTTAGTCCATTTGCATTGCTATACAGGAATACCTGAGACTGGATAATTCATGAAGAAAAGAGGTTTATTTAGCTCATGGTTCTGCAGGCTGTCCAGGAAGCATAATGCTGGCATCTGTTTGTGGTGAAGTTTCAGGAAGCTTCTCCCAGTCATGGCAGAAGGCAAAGGGGAAGCCAGTGTGTCACAAGGTGAGACAGTGAGCAGGAGAGAGAGGGAGGAGGTGCCAGGCTCTTTTAAACAACCACATTTCATGTGGACCCACCATGAGAACTCACTCATTACCACAAGGATGGCATCAAGACATTGATGAGGGACCCACCCCCGTGACCCAATCACCTCCCACCAGGCCCCACCTCCAACCTTGGGGACCACATTTTACCATGAGATTTGGAGGGGACACAGGTCCTAACCACATCAAATGAGCCCCAAAGTGACTTGCTCATGGCTGTCTTCTGGGAAAAGCTTCCATGTGCCATCAGCACTCACTACTTCTTCCTATCAGTTCCTGACAACTTCTCTGCACTATTTCAGGTGTTCTTGGAGTTGACATGCCCCTTAGCAACACACAGCCCTCAACTCAGGCTGAGTCCCATATTTTGGACTTTTCCAATCTTGAATCCCAACACAACACAATGTCCTGGATTCTATCTCTGTCAATTGCTATTTTCCACCAAGGAAGTGAAAAACTAATTCATACTGAAGTATCATGGGTCAGTGTGTCCTTTCTTCCTTAGAAACACATTTGTTTCTTAGCTGAGGCCTTCAGCAGGGCCTCTCTCTCCAGCTGTGCAGGCTGTGCATTGCACCACCCCAGTGGGTCTCATCCATGGCATGGGCCACGTGAATAGCCCTCCTTATCCACCTAGAGTTGTACAATGCACATTCAGACGGTGCCCTGCCTTTCCAGACACAATGTCGAATCCAAAGGAACACATTGCTAGAAAGAGCTCATGACAGGGGCTTAAGAGACCCAGGCCTGACCTGGGATCTCACATGAGCCATTGACTCTCTCTGGAATTCTGTTTCCTCTCCCAAAAAATCAGAGCTCTGCAAAATATATCTGTGCAGAGCTGAATACCTTAAAATATTTATGCACACACTTTCTCACCCAATCACACAGTAGGCAAGGCAGGCCCCATTCTCCCCATTACAAAAAGGAGTGAACCGAGGACCAGAGTATTGAGGACTTGTCCAGCATCTCACAGCTCTAGAGGACTGGAGCCTGACCTTGGACCAGATCCTCAGGCTCTCCACCGAGTCCTCTCACACTGACATGGGGAGGAGCAGCTTTCTAAGCTCTAAAGTTGTGTGAAGGTTTGTGCCCAAGTGGCGCATTGGCCATCTCCGGCAGCACCACGGCCAGTGTCATGCCGTCTCGGGAATCCATCGACTCACTCCCCTGAGGTGGCTCCGTCTCCAGCTTTGGCTCAGTCTTGGCTCCTCGAGATGCCAGGTGGAATCCCGACATTTCTTCCGCCTTCCCCAGGCCTGGCAAGTGGAGCCCAAAAACAGATGCCTAGCACCTTGTTCTTGGCGAGAATGACGGATTTTCGAGTCCCCTTCCAGGAGCCGCGCTCGCTTCCCCAGCGTACATACTGTGTCAGCCCTTCCCGAGCTAGTGAAAATAAACAGTGTCATTATCCCTCCGCTGGCTGCTGCGCACTCTATCTATACCACTTAAGACACGGGATAAATGACTTCTCAGTTTCCTAATGAAAGGAATATTTCATTTTACAGAGCTGAGGAACTGTTTATTGAGCATAAAAACAACATTTATACTATGTTTTGATAATAAACTGATCTGGAAGTTGGTTCATGTAGGTGATGACTTGGATGTGACTCACTCATCTCCTTGGGAGTTGGTGTGGGTGGGGAGTGCAAGGAACCTGTGAGCTAGGGGGTCACAGGGCCCTGAAACACCCTTCCTATTTTCTGTGCTCATACTCAGAGTCTTCACAATGATCCTAGGAGATGGCTGTCATTACAATTTACAGGTGGGAAACTGAGGCATGGAGAGGCTAAGTAGCTTTCTCAAGTCATAGGTCTAGTAAATGGCAGAGCTGTGAATTAAATGTAATCAGATAGGCTGAGCACAGTGACTCATGCCTGTAATCCCAGCACTTTGGGAGGCCAAAGTGGGAGGATCACTTGAGGTCAGGAGTTCGAGACCAGGCCGGCCAACATGGTGAAACCCCGTCTCTACTAAAAATACAAAAATTAGCTAGGCATGGTGGCAGGTGCCTGTAATCCCAGCTACTTGGAAGGCTGAGGCAGAATTGCTTGAACCCAGGAGGTAGAAGTTGCACTGAGCCGAGATTGCACCACTGCACTCCAGCCTGGGTGACAGAGTGAGATCTATCTCAAAAAAACAAACAAACAAACAAACAAAAGAAGCAGACAGGCTCCAGAGCCCACTCTCTTAATTATTTTGCTGGAGATTGGTTCTCAGCCTAAGAGAAGTCTAGAGTATGGCAGGAATACACCAGCAGGAGGTGAATGAGAGACTTTTACAGTTTATGAACATTGAGCCCAACACTAGGTCTTTGCCCCAGCATTGCTCTGCAGTCCTGATCGCAGTTTCCTAAAAATGGAGCCAGTTGGGGAGTGGGTGCTGGGACCTTGCTCCAGAAGACTCCCTCTTTCAGGCTCCTCCTGTCCCTGCTTTTTGCAGACAATGCCTCCCATTCACAGGTTCTGCCTCTGTAGCTCTGGACAGTTACACTCAGGCCCTTCACAGGACTCCCTGCTCAGAAACGATGGAGCCATCCTCACTGTTGGATATGACCCTGCCTCCACCCCTTGCTGATGAGGGTCCCTGCTGGAATCTCCACTCTGCCAGCACCTCCCCCATCGATGCTCTCATTCACTCACAAAGGTACCGGATAGGGAGTTTATGGTAATACTTGCAGCCACCGGGTGTTGCTAGGTGCCAGGCACTGTGCCAAACAGTTTTCAAGGGTTATTGTTCATCTTTACAGTAGCCATGAAAGTTAGGTATGACTTTCCTTGATTTAAATAACAGACTCAGGAAGGTAACTAACTTGCCTAAGGCCACACAGCTGGTAGCTAACAGAGAAGAAATGCAAATCTAGGCCTGTCCTCTCCCAGGCCCTTGGGCTTTCTCTATTGTGTCTCCTCTCAAAGGCTTCAAGAGTGAGGCCAGATTAGACAGACTGTGCTGGGTTTCCTGCCCTTTACCCTCTACTCCAAAAAAAGTGTCTGAATTTCCTCTCACTGTCTCAGTCTGTCCCTGAAGTAGGCTGAATAATGGCCCCCAAGGATATCCACATCCTAATCTCCAGAATTTGTGAGTGTCGCTTTATATGGCAAAAGGGACTTTGCAGATGTGATCAAATTAAGAATTTCAAGAACAGATGATTGTCCTGAATTATCCAGGAAGACTCTACCTGTAATCACAGATATCCTTCAAAGAGAGAGACTTGACTGCAGAACAGAGGACGGCAATGTGACATCAAAAGAAGACACTGGAGAGATGTGGCCAGGAGCCAAGGAATGCTGCCAGCCACCTTAGATGGTAGAAGAGCCAAGGAACAGGTTCTCCTCTGGAGCCCTCAGAAGGAAGCACCTCTGTTGACACCTTGATATTAGCCCTGTGAGACTCATTTTGAACATCTGACCTCCAGCATTTAAGAGAATAAACGTGTGTTGCTTTAAGCCACGAAACTGGTGGTAATTTGTTATAGCAGCAATAGGAAACTAATACAGTGCTATTCAGCCCAATCTTCTAGTGTGGTCCTGATGCCAAAACAAGTGTCCCGTGGACTCCATAGATACACCCGAATTTGTCACTGTCCCAGTATAGAGTCAGGAAACCCTATCTCTATTTACGTAGTGTTCCACTGAGGAGAATCCTGAAGTTCAGAGAGGGGAAGTGACTGCTTAAAATCCATCCGAAGTTAACAGCGATGAAGATGGGACTCAAACCCAGTGCCTCTTGCTTCCATATGAATCTTTTATCTACATTTTAAGGCAATCAATAACTCTAAAAAGTTACAAAGAAAAAATAACTGTGGGATCTCAGAGCTATTTCTTTGTGTGAGTGTGTGTGTGTGTGTGTGTGTGTCTCAGCATTATTTTGTTTTGTTTGCTTTTTTTTTTTTTTTTTGTCCCCACAGCAGATTATAGGCCTATGGTTGAAGTAAAAGAACATTATTCTGAGTTAGCAACATTATTCCACTTCCCAGTTTAGGGCTTTTTTGATGAGATAACACTAAATGTTCACCCAAACATTTCATGTGCCTCTACGTGGGATTATTTGACTAGCTCTGGTCAAAAAATGTGGTGTGGTAGAAGGGAGATTTGCCACTTCCAGGCCTTGCCCCTAAAACCTCAATAAACTCCCCTTTTTAGATACACCTTGCCCATTGACTGGGCAGCTGAAGACCTCGAGGAGGACTTGGAAATACTGAGGCCCTAGAAATACTGAGGCCCTGCTAAGGTTAGCAGAGCCTAAGCTATGTAAAAAGAAACTAGATCCCTGAGTCTCCACTTGGAGGACAGGTGCCCAGGAGAGCTATCTGACAGCAATACCCACATTGGACCTTGCAGTAGTGATAAATGAACTATCATTAGGTTAAGTCACTGGGAATTTGGGGCTTGTTACTGCAGCACAACTCAGCCTATCCTGACTGACAAAGATGGCAAGATGGCACTCAGTGCCTCTCAGGTACTCAATAAATGGAATTACTAGAAGGGCCCTTAAAACGGAACCACTTCTGTGGGTGAATATCAGATAGGATCTGTGGTATATGTCTATACACACCTTTCCAGCTTCACCTGGACATTCACTGAAGGACTGAGAATTAATAGCCAAGAGTGGTTACAACAACCAAAAAAAATGGCTTGTTAACTTAACCAAACCTTCTACTGTTTCCCCGTACACATCATCCCATCTGAGAGAGGTCATAAAGACAAGTTATTCCTGGAGAGAGGGTCAGGCCCTAGGAGAATGGGTGTGACCTTGGAGGAAGAAAGGGGAGGGGAGCAAGAGAAGGGGTCAGGGTCCATGTAGGCAAGAGTAGGGGATCAGTCCTGGGACCTTCCTTTCCTCTGTCCCACATCTCTGCACCACCACCCTCTCCATCCTCATTTTGAAGGAGATGCCATCAGAGACTTTGGAAGTAGATCCAAGCTTAGCAGACTCTGGAGGACAAATGGCCAGTAGACATAAAAACACATGTTCTTATGAATCATCTCCCAAGGAATCCTGAGAAATGGGAATTACAACAACATATCCAGGGAAGGTTTAACCTCCTGTATCTTATCAACTGTAAGACACATTTCACAATCTGACATTGTGAAATCAGAATGTATATTACAGCCAATAGCATGTCACAGTGTCATTAGCAGTGCTTTTTATTTTTCGTGGAACATATAATAATTGTGTCTTAGATTAGACAAAAATGTGGTAGAAATGTGGTCGGAATCTTTTTTTTTTTTTTTTTTGAGGCAGAGTTTCACTTTTATTGCCCAGGCTGGACTGCAATAGTACGATCTTGGCTTACTGCAACCTCCACCTCCCAGGTGGAGCAATTCTTCTGCCTCAGCTTCCTGAGTAGCTGGGACTACAGGTGCGCACCACCATGCCCAGCTAATTTTTGTATTTTTAGTAGAGACGGGGTTTCACTATGTTGGCCAGGCTGGTTGCGAACTCCTGACCTCAGGTGATCCACCCACCTTGGCCTCCCAAAGTGCTGGGATTACAGGCGTGAGCCACTGCACCCAGCCAGAATCATTTTTAAAAAGAGCATTGCTGTGTTCAACTAAAAATTGTAATGGGGCATTTAAGTCTCTAGGTATATATTAAGATAGCAGGAGCTAAATCCCTGAGTCACACTTGGAGAAGAGTGGCCAGGCACAGCAATTTTCAAATTTATAAAAAATATATAGATGGTGGTATTTAACCAAAAAAAAATTAAGATTGTAGTATTTCACAGCATACATGTGATATTGGAGTAGTAAACATTGGAACTGCAATTTTTATATTGGGACTATCTTTAGGTAAATGGGAAAATGGGTAGGACGTACCTTTCATGTAGTAGACATTCAATAAATAGTTGTTTAATTAATTATTTTTAGAGTCTAGGTCTAATGACTAATCTTTCTTTAATTCTCTTCCTCTTAAATTTTGTTTCTCTTCCTTCCCCACTGCACTTTCTTAATTTTCTATCATGGGATGCACAGGGAAAACTGTCAAATTTTTAAATATTTCAGGAAACTTCTCAGCCTTCAGGCCCACTTCTTTCCTGTTTCCCAGCCCTTTTCTGAAGCTCGAACTATTGCCAAAATATGAACATTTTCAATGTGTCAGTGTTACAGGCTCTTTGAGTTGTCGATTTTCTTCCTGGAAACCTCTGTGGCCAGTGATGTCTTTGTCCAAGTTCTCATCCTGTGTCCAGGAAGAATGAGGTACGTAGACAAGTGAAGGGTGAAGATGAAGAGGAGTTGTATTTAGTGTTAGAACAGCTCAGAGGAGACTCGCAGTGGGTAGCTCCTCTCCGTAGGTAGGTCATTTCATGGTGTGTTCAGTTTTCAGCTGAAAGGAGGCCCTGGAGGGGCTGGCTGCTGTCTGCAGACAGGTCATTCAGACATCTCTGCAGGTCTCTGAAGCTCTCAGCAGAGAGGGTAGCTCCTATCTGCAGCTGGTCATCCCATCTCTCCATCCTCTGCCCTGCTCTGGCTGAGCCCGGGGCTTTTACGGACCTCAGAGGGGAGGAAGTGCATGCCAATTGGTCCATGGGCAGCCATGGATGGGCCTGCAGGAGGCATCACAGGTCCCCTCTCCAATGTGACTGACAGCCTAGTCCCCAGCCTTCAGGCCCTCCCTGGCCTGAAGGAAGGGCCTGACTGGGGACCTGCCTCCTTCCACCCAGGAACCTGTCTGCTTCCCATGGCCATTCATGGTCCCAGGGCTTGGCCCCACTCCAAGATCAGAGCAGGCACCGGAAGAGGAGAGAGTCCAAGCAGTGGAAGCAGATACCCCTGAGCCTGCAGGGACAGGGAAGGGCCTTCCTGGGTCCCCGAGGGTGTAGGCTGCAGAGATGCTGGGTCCCACGCCTGGGAGGGTGGCCACAGCTGCACCCGGGGAGCTCCCACTGCAACTCAGGAAGGGCGGGACTCCCACCAGCTCCATGGAGTGTGCAGCCCCAGCAGTGCCTCCTTGCTGCACCCTGTGTGATAGTAGCAGTCACTGGCATCATCAGGTCCAATGCTCAACACTTCCCATGCATAGTCTAGAATTTTGTGAATCCTCTTTTTATGGCTCTTAACTCACCGTGCCTTGAATTTTAGCTACTTCTCTGCTTGTAAATCTCTTAAGGCATCAGTTAGGTCTTTGGGTCTCTGTTAAGAATGTTAAACCCCTTCATCTAAGGTTGTAACTAGCATTTAGCAAGTACAGATGCTCCTCAACTTACAATGGGGTTATGTCCTGATAAACCCAATGTACGCTGGAAATGTCATAAGTTGAAAATGCATTTAACACACCTGACCTACCAAACATCAGAACTTAGCCTACCCTATCCAAAACATGCTAAGAACACATACATTAGCCTACAGTTGGGCAAAATGACCTAATAGAAAGCAGATTTCAAAATAAAGTGTTGAATATCTTATGTAATTTCCTGAATCTTGTACTAAAAGTGAAAAACAGAATGGTTGCATGGGTGCTCAAAGTACAGTTTCTACTGAATACATATCACTTTTGCACCATCCTCAAGGTGAAAAATCGTAAGTCGAGCCATTGTTAGTTGGGGACTGTCTGTGCTCTCATGATTGAGTAGATAAAGGGATGACAGATGAGTGGATAGGTGTGAATGGATGAGTAGATGGCTGGATGAAATTATTTTTATACTTTTTACTCTTAAGTCATTGGAAACAGACCAAAACAAAGGTCCCCTATGACATCACAAAAGTTAGAGGTCCCTGAGGCAAGGATAGATTTCAGAAGGCACAGCCTTCCGATGTATTGATGTATTCAATACTGCAAATGAGTAAAAATAATAAAGTTCCTGCAAAGTCCAGAAATCCAGATGGGTGTCTGCCCCTGGCCAAATACGCATGATATATTCTTATTAATAAAGCCAGACTAGTGTCCTCAAATTATCCAAGGAATACATTTGCCCACCCACAGCGGTGGGGGAAGCGATTACTTATTAATAAAGCGATAGCTAAATCTAATTATATCCCCATCAGAGGCAGATGGTAATAAAACCAGGCTGGTCTTCCAGAGCTCGGTGACCCTGCTGACCTCAAATCAAACTTTAAACCATCAGTCAGCTTCCAATGCATTCCCAGCACACCTACCAATTACGAGCGCCCTGGTGCCGCTGTCTGCCAGGGGTCAGAGGTCACCGCCTGCACTCGATAGCTGGGAGCTGGAATGGGGCTTTAGAAATCTCATTATCCTGTTAACCATACATTTATCTGACAAGATAAAAGAGACTAGGTGACCAAGCTATCATTAAAGATTAATAGAAAGTATAAAAAATTCAGCTGCAACCAGCATTGCTGTTTAGAGCTTGTGATCGGCATGACAGGGTTATTAATCAGGGAACCAAAAAGATTTAGGTCTTTGCTCTTGATATTTTCTATTTTTATTTTTAGTTTTGTTTTTTCCCTCCCTCTGTCTGAAGTCATTATCTCATCTCCTATCACCCCAAACTGGAGGTCAAAGGAGACTCCTGCTAATTGGCTCTTCCGCCTTCGAATCATAACCCATTGGGCTAATTAGAAAATTGCCAGCACTCGAGGTGACGTGGGATGCAGCAGGGGACGCTGGTGGGCTGGGGCAGCAGTGCCAGCTGCTTACTGGGCTGCCGCCCCTCTCGCGTGCCAGGTCTGTTAATCAGCGGGGGAAATCAATACATTTTAAATTTAATTCAGTCCTGTAAGGCACACCCAAGCCCCAAGATGATTTCTCCTCATTCGTGATTCCACTTCAGTTTTACATGAAAGATTTTGAGCCCACGCCTACCCAGGAATCAGAGGGCAGGCTCTGTTTTTAAGGCTTAGGGATTCTTTTTATTCTTTCTAGTTCTCTCTTATCGCCCACCCACCCCTGCCGACCAGCTTCCTCCCCATGGCATCCTTCTTCGCCTTTTTGATGATAAATCAATGTCCTTTTCCTCTGCTGCCCTGGAAGATGCAAGCTCAGATGACAACTCAGCTGCTCCCCTTCCGCCCCCAGGGCCAAGGTGAAGAGAAGCCAGGAAGGTGTGCCAGTGAGAGAATGTAGATGGTTTCCAGAGCAAAGAGGCAGCTTTAATCAACCTGTGGAAGGGACTTGCAGCCCTGGTTGATCTTTTAGAAGGCTGATCAGGAAGCAACACTGACCAGGGGTGCCTGGCATTCTTCCCTGCCCTGGGATCAGCGTGGCCTCAGGAGTGCACCCAACAATGCCATCAGGCTGCCAGGACCCTCTACTGCCAACTGAGTGACCTTAGGAAAGTCAGCTGGCCTCTCTGAGCCTGCTTCCCTGGGTGGAAAATGGGGAAAACCCCTCCTTCTTGGGGTTGTTTGAAGATCAAATGGAATTCTTGAGTACAATCTCTTCCATGTAATGCCTTCCTCGCTTGCTCCTACTTCCTCCCTGCTCCATTAAAGCTTAATCTGATAAATCAATTAAGTATAAAGTACTATTGGCTAACCTCTGGTTAGTTGCCAGAGTTCAAGGACAACAATTTATTCCTCTGTGCAGCTTACTACCCCCAACCAACCCAACACACTTCCCTTCACACACACAGACACACACACACACACACACACACACAGAGTGAGTTCTCAGTGAATTGTCTAATGACTTCTTCTTCCAGATAGGAGACACTCTTTGTGCCTCCATGAGTGTAGCCTGGCACCAGTAAGTCCTGTATAAGCACTTAGTAGTTAAAGGAATGAAAGCCTGACCAGAGGGAAAATCCAAACCTCCTGCTAGGAGGAAAGCCAAAGGTCAAAGTTGGGTAAATAGAGGAGAGGAACCAGTCCCAGTAGCCAAGGTAGGTGAAACAGAAAGAAAAATCAGGAGAGAAGAGACAGGTTGGGAAGAAGAGTGCAAGGTAGGTCAGGAGAGTGGTCCAGGTCGTGCAGTGAACAAGGTCTTCCGGGCTTTGAAAGAGACGTGACTGTAGCTCTGTGGCTTAAGGCTGGACTTCATGGTTTCTAGAACCAGGCTTCTCTGGAGACCATGCAAACTGCACTGCCCAATTGCGTGCTGGGGAGTCCTGGTGAAAAGACTGTTTCGTTCCACTGAGAAGCCAAGGAAGCAAAGACACAAATGGGAGAAATAGGGAGGTTTTTGAGCAAGAGTGACAAGAGAAAGTGATGTTTCAGGGAACAAATGATTAGTGACATTACACAGAACAGGTCAGAGGAGGGGAAAGAATGCAATTGGGGGAAACTAGTGAGGATGCGGCCCAAGGAAGACTCAACGAAGACTGAGGCCAGGATGACGAGGGTGGGAAAGGACACAAAAGACGTAATCATCAAAGGAAATCAAGACACAGACTCCCTCTCTGTGCCCCTCAGCCTGCTTCTCACCTTCCCTGCACCTGTGTCTCAGCCAAAGCCAGCCCTCAGGGACCTCCTAACCCCATGCCCCGGGGCCAGGCCCAATTACACCAGGTAAATAAAAAGGAAGTATGTGGTTTCTTCTTTCATTTCTCTCTCCTAACTTCCTCTGACTGCCAAAATTTGTGTGTCCCATCTGCAAAAATGTGACATTTTATATTCAAAGCAGTGCATGTCTAGTTATTTACTAGATGTGCATCTAAGACATAATTACATTTAAAGTATTTTCCCCCAGGAATAGTTTTCCTTTAAGCAACAGTGCTCATTGTTTGAAGATCCTGCATTTGGGGAAAAGAGTTCATGATGGCCCTGTAAACAGGTCTTGCAGACAGACACAGCAACAGCTACTTCTAAAACCTCCTGGAAGGTTCTGGGGCTGAGAAAGTTGTGTATCTGTGTGTCTGCACATGTATAGGTCCATGTGTCTGTGCATGTCCATTTGTGTGGGTGTGTTCTAGGTATGTGTGTGTGAGAGAGAGAGAGAACATGTGTTCATGGAACCCGTGTCTATGTCTTGTGTGTTGTGGAGGAGCAGAGCATGACGAAGGAAACTAGTGTCTATTGAGAGCCTACTGTGTTGCAAGTGCTTTGGGCATGGCCTTATTTAATCTTCAAATATTCTTCTCTCAGTGTAACAGCTGAAGAAACTGAAACTTAGAGAAGTAAAAGAACTTGCCCCAAATTAATCTGCCCATAAGTTTCAGAGCTGGAACTCTAATTCTCATAGTCTGTCTAGTTTGTGCTAAAAGACTGAAGAAATAAAAGCACCATGTCGTGTTTTCACTCAGTGGCATACTTCATATTTTCTCAGATCCATCCATATGTAATCATGTACATATCATTTTCTGAGTCCCTCCTGTCCTAGGCATTGTGGTAGAAACCTTACATATGCAATCTAATGCAATGCTCACCACGTCTCTGGAAGCAGATTTATTGTTGCCATTTCAGAGATTTTAAAAAAAGAGGCATCAAAGGATTAAGTAACTGCCCCTCACAGAGCTGTAATGCAAAGGCAGCTTTGTTCAACCCCAAAGTCCAAGCCCTTGCCCTTATATCCCACTGACTGGTTTCATTATTACTCAGTTTTGAGTCTTGAGAATTTAGAGTCTAGGTAGGTAGGAAAAGCATACATGTGACAACCAAAGTTATCACACGGTGGTCTGTATGTGAAGGCCAGCAGCTACCTTACATCACCAAAACTCAGATTATCTCCATCTTTCTGCTCTGCTACCCTCAGTCCGTCGGCTGCCTTAGACTAGTTTGCCTCATGGTTACAAGACAGCTCCCAGAGCTCCAAGCATTGCACACAGCCTTGACTATACCCAGTGAAAGACAATAGACTAGTTAATTCTTGTTTCTCTGTCTTTTTTCCTCTTTTTAAATCTTTGTTTATTTTATTTCTACTATATCCATCTGACTTTTTGTCTGTGTGTATACATAGAGGAAGGTTGGGAAGATGTTTACCTGTTGAAAAGGCATCTTTGTGTACTTTGATGTATAGATTGATTTGTTTTTGTAATGAACATACAGAATTTTTTAGAAAAAAAATCCTTAAAAAATGATAAAGTCAGTATTAAAGAAATGAAACTAATCTCACAGTGTCATTCACCTGCTTAAGATGCATCATTGGCTTCCCCACCACAGACCGGATGAAGGACAAACTCCATGGCAGTTTATAAGGCCCTTCTGTCATGTGGCCTCTCTGTTCTTGCCAGAGGACTCTGGTCCTCAGACATACAGATGTTTCTGTGCTTCCTGCCTTGGTTCTGGCACTCTTTCCTGCTGAAGAACCTCCCTCCACTGCTCCATCAGTGGAAACACTGTGCCTTCCTCAAGGACCCAACCAAAAATACCTTGATCCTTGCAGCCTCTCCAGGAAGCTCAGTCAGGAGATATTGCTTCCCTATCTAGAGGTCAGATTTTTGTGCATTTTGCAGTGTGGTGAGTTTGGGTCAGTGGTATGCTGGAGCTGATGGCTTTCATCCACTCTTGAGACCTGAGTCTATGCATCTCTTCCCAAGACGTCATATTGGTGTCTTGGAATCAGCCACGGTGAGAATATTTATACCATGGGAATTGAAAATGCTACATTTTTTTTCCCTTAGGGAAAGTTAGTTGTTAAACGTTTACCAGCACACCTCCAGTTTGGGGAGGGGTCCATCTCAAAAATTAACTCAGAATTAATTCAGGGAGGCCAGTCTTATTTAGCTCCAAACTCCATCCCCCCACGCTTCTAGCACAGTGCTGTGCTCAGTTCTAGACAATTAGCTTCTGCAAGCAAAAGGGCAGTCCAGGACCCCACTGTCACCGCCCGCTGTAGGAGCCAGCCAGCCTGTGGCCCTGGGCTGGAGCTATAAGAGCTGCCATAGTGCAGGTTTCCTGCAGGCTTCCTGGAGACGGCGGGCTGTTGGGCCCCACCTTTTGGAAAGGGAACAAGCAGGGCTTAACAGGAATGATGGAGATGTAAAATGGCCCCAGGCCATCCCAAATCCCTAAATCTTACACAATAGAGAGGCTTAAGTGACTCAGTAAATGAGCCAAGGAGTTCAGGTCTTGGAAAATGCGAAATGGTTTGCTAAACCATCCCAAGCAGCATTGATCATCAGCTTACTGGTCGTGTCAGAGGGGCCCATCCAGTTCCCTCAAGCACTGTCTGTGCTTTTCAAGAGAGATTGCAAGTGACAGAGGAGCACAAGAGGCAGGCCCTGGCAAAGCTCAGACTGGATCCCTGAGTCCACAGATTTACAGCTGTGACCTGGAGCAGGCCCGGTCTGTGCGTGGCCAGGGTGGAATTAGGGGGCTAGGAGCCCTTCAGAGAACTGATACAGACAACCATGTGTCCAAGTCACTCACATCACAAAATCATGTAGCCCTCGGAACCCATACCTACATGTGACCCTAAAGCTGTATGAGAGATCCGGAACAGCATCCTTCAGAGGCAGACCCCAGAAACCAGGGTTCTGACATCCCTCGTCCCAGAAAATGCCCAGTCTGCAGGTCATTCTGAATCACATGTGTTGAAGAAATAAATCTGAGTTCTGGCCTGGTCTTTGCACTGTGCAACCTTGGACAAAGACTTTCTCTGTGGGCCTCAGTTTCTCCATATGGACAATGAGGCACTTATTAAACTTTATGGGCTTAGTGATACCCTATCCCCACTTCAGCCCTGTCACCTTATGTTCCTAGGTATTTCTAGCTGTGTGCCCCACATAAGACTGTAGGGCAAGACTGGGCGCTTGCAGGGGTTTAACTCACCCAGCTGGTCTACACAGGCCGAAGCTTGGGGAGCCCCAGCCTCCCTGGCTCAGGCCCTGTGCAAACCAGTCTCTCGCCCTGTCAGAGGGAGGGACTGCTCCCTGGAGCCCACCCAGCTGGCTGGGAGCTCTCTGCGTGCCTGCCACTGTGTGACAGCCATGCGATGAGAGGGAAGCTCAGCACATGTCCCCAGCCACCATCAGTTGGCGGTTCCTTGAGTGGAGGGATGTCAGAGGCACGTCAACACTTTGGTGGCTGCTATTCCAGGCGGGCGAGGCAGGCAGAGGGCCTGTGGGCGCCTGAGTCTGCAGAGCCAGCCCTCGGGGGAAAGGAGCCAAGATACAGAAGGGGCTCAAGCTGCCCTACCCCTCACCCTGCAGCCTTTAGGGGGCTGGAGAGAAAGTGGGGGAGCAGAGAACTATTTTTTTCCTGTGTTTTCTGCCTATTAAATACTTTAAAATTTGATCTCATTTCTCTTTTATGATAACTGTACAAGGTAGATACTATACCATTGCCCCCATTTTTCAGAAGCAGCTCAGTGAGGTGGTGTGTCCTGCCCAAGGTCACTCAGTCCTCAAGGGCACAGAACTTTCTGGATGACAACTACAAGCTACTGAACACCACACTCGCAATAAACCCAGTGTTCTGGACTGCGTGTGGGTGTCTTCCCCAGATTCCTATGCTGAAACCCTAACCCCCAAAGGGATGGCGTTAGGAGGCGAGGACGCCAGGAAGTAGCTGGGTTCAGATGAGGTCGTGAGGGTGGAGCCCACATGATAGGATCGGTGTCCTTAGAAGAAGAAAAAGAGATAAGGGTGCACTCTCTGCCTGCACAGACCAGGGAAAGCCACGTGAGGACATGGGCAGGAAGAGGGCCCTCACCAGAGCCCAGCCATGCTGGCACCCTCATCTCCAGCCTCCAGAGCTGCGAGAAATAAGGTGTCATCTAAGCCCCCCGGTTTGTGTTATTCCTTTACAGCAGCCTGAAGTGACTGAGACACCTAGGAAGGAGGTGTCATCCATCCACTTGCTCAATACCCCACATTTCACCTGTTAATGGCGGGGTCCATCCACTCCTAGCCCAGCTGGAAGTGCCCTGTGCCCCGGTGTTCCCCAGGCTCCCCAGTGTCTAGAGTATCTTGTGGGGATGTCCACTTGGGACAGCAGAGTTTAGTTTGGGAAGCCTGTGTGGAGTTTCCATTCATATGAGGTTCAGGGTGGTTGGGGGCAGGCAGGTTGATGTGACCAACCCCTGGTGGGGAGCCAACTTGGGACCCAGATTTTGGGCCAGCCTTCCCCAGGGACACAGCCCCACTGGGGACCCAGCTCGAGGGACAGGTTAGGAGGCTCTGGCTCCTCCTGCCCCCCACCTCTCATGCCTTCTCCACGCTCCTCCCACCAAGCCTCTCCAGGCCCCCACTGTCGCCCATCTCATCTCTCCCACAGAAAAAGCCCTCCGTCTCGTTTCCTCCCAGTAAGCTTTAAAGGTTCATCAGAAATTGCTTTAAGACCCATTAGGCGACCATCCCAAAATTGGCGCAGTAAAAACAGGTTTGCCTGCCTTAGAAACCAGGCCACCCAACCCTACACATGGCTCTTCCCTCAGAGGGCTTTTCTAGAAGGGAGGGGGACAGGGATCACAGACAAACCAACCCAATTTTAGTTCTCTTATCCCTCCTAGGAGGAAACTCAAGCTCAAAGAGGCTGGCTGGCTCACCTAAAGGCACCCAGAGGGCGACAGCAAGAGCTGGAATCCAGGTCAGCCGGGCCTGCCTGCTCCAAAGTCCCTACTTTCACCAGACCCTGCATGCTCTGCCGCCATTGTCTAGACTCCAGTTGCATGGAGTAGCTCTGTGAGTTATCTCTTCTCCCAGCCTCTGGGGACTTCCATCTTCTCCACAGTAAATATCAGGCCTGCCTTGGGCGTGGCCCTGGGACCCTTCTCAGCCTGGGGCAGCTCCAACTCCCATACTCTTCTTTATCCCTCACCCTCCATGTGTTCAGGGCTCCTTGTTGCCTCTCTCTCACTTCCATCTTCGAAGCAAGTATTGAGAGCAAGCTAGAGACTCCGCTAGTGCCAGAGATAGAGGTGACTAAGCAGAGCAAGCTCCCTGCTCTCAGAGTTGATACACTACTTGGGGGAGGCAAGTAAATGAATAAATCAGTAAGATAATCTGTCATAGCGTTGAGTGTCAAGAAGGCGACAAAAGCAAAGTGAGCTTTCCTGCCTGTCCCCGGCTGTTTGCCCTGCGTAGGGCCTCACAGGTCCCCTCACTTCACCTGGGTAGCAATCATGGGAGGGGAAGAGGCGGGGGCCAGGAAGACAGGGAAGAAAAATAACGCCAGGACAAGCCCTTTGGAGTGTGATGTTGTATGGAACTTCCATACTGACTGTGGAAAGTAGAGATTCTCCCCAGTGCGATATGACAAAACTGAGAGTAAGAGAGGCCACTCAAAGGCATAGGAGCCAAAGCAAACTCCAGTTCTCCCGACTCCCATCCGGTCCAATGCTGTTTCCAAAGCACAAGCTGCCTCCCATGCTCAAGATGGGGCTGTAGCCATTTCTTCTGCTCCCAGCCCGCATAGCCCCTAACCTGCAACAGCCTCCCTGCTCCTACCCCTGCTATAAATGGCCATGATGTGCAGCCATGACTGAAAGCACTCACCGAGATGTGCCAGAGAGTCCAGCCGATGGAGCCATCTCACAGGAAGGCATTCAGAGTTGTCATTTCTTCGTGGGCAATGCTCTCCATCCAGCTGTGTATATGCATTCGGTACCTGCTATGTGCCACTCGTTCGGTGAGGTGCTGGGCATATGATGAGGCAGGCAGAAGCCTGGCATTCCATAACTGGGTACAACAGCTCGTGCTTGTAATCCCAGCACTTTGGGAGGCCGAGGCAGGAGGACCACTTGAACCCAGGAATTTGAGACCAGCCCGGGCAACATGATGAAACCTCTTCTCTACAGAAAATACAAGCATATTAGCTGGGCATGGTGGTACGTGCCTGTAGTCCCAGCTACTCAGGAGGCCAAGGTGGGAGGATCACCTGAGCCTGGGGAGTTGGAGGCTGCCATGAGCTATAATCATACCACTGCACTCCAGTCTGGATGACAGAGTAAGACTCTGTCTCAAAAACAAGAAGAAGCAGCAGCCTGACACTCCAGTGAGAACACAGCCATCCGGCCCACCATCACAGAAGTCAGTATGGAATCCCAGACCGGGCATGCACTGTGGGCTGTGGAAGACAAGACAGAGTGGCACAAGAACATTTGAAAGGAGAACTGTTGGATTCCAGAGGGTCCCTGAGGAAGGAACAATGATCTGGCATTGAACAGGAAAGGGGAGGGTTAGAGGGAGGGGGAGACACAACAGAAGGAACAGCCTGTAGGAAGGTACATGGTGTGTTCTAGAAAGTGGGGAAAGGCTGGGTGGGTTTAGAAGCAGAAGCAGTGAGGAGGGATGGAAGAACTTGGAACTGGGGCTGTCAGCAAGGGCCCCACCACATAGGCGGTGGGCTGTAAGACACGGGAAAGCATTGGGCCTCGATCCTGAGGCTACAAGGAGCCCTTGGAGCTCTTTGAAGTGCCTGAGCTTTTAGAAGATGACCCGGCAGCCGCGTGGGTGCACATCTGCCAGGACATCTGTCAGGGTCTATGAGTGGTTACCAGGAGAGACGATGGTGCCTTAGAGCAAGGAGATAACAGTCAGAGGGGGACAAGCGATGGGTTCCAGAGACATGAAATCCAGGAGGTGAAATTGAGAGGTGGGGATGAGGAAGAGGGAGACTAAGGGTAGTCCGAGTTCTAGTCTGTCAGCGAACATAGGTGGGAAGATCTGATTTTGGGAACTGCAGCCTGCATGGATGAGATTTGCTTGAGGTCTCACTGCCAGGCTTGATCCTGGATTCTGGACTCCAGCTCTGTTTCTCAGCGTCTTTCTCAACACGCAGCCCATGCGGAGAAGAGCAGGGAACCACCATCTCTTTGTCCCCCTAGACCAAGAGGCCCTGGCAGACAGATGGCCCCGGTCATCCAGGTGGGCCCCCACTCCTGTTGCCCCATGGCATCACACAGAGTCCTGGTGCACAGGGGCCCGAAGGTGCATGTGTTGGGTTAGTATGGTTGACCAGGGATCCAGAGAACATGTCTGAGTTCTAATCTGTCCCCAGGGAGTCACACCTCTTGGGAACCCCCTGTTTAAAATATTGTTTCTGAGAAGAAAAACGTATCAGGTTATGCAAAAGCCCTCCAAGTAGTACCAAGCCATGGGGGAATGTAAAACATTTTCATTGCACAGCACGGGGAGGAGCTGCCTAGGAAGCTGAGAAGGAACAGCATGACAGGGGCAGGTGCAGTCCAAGCAAAGGCATGAGGTAGGGAAAGTGCGAGGCCACTGCAGGGAGGTGGCAGGTAGAGCACAAGGGATTTTTGTGTATATTATCCTGCGGTTCGATCTTCATAACAGCCCTGTTCAGGTAAAATCACTCTTTCATTTCTCAGATAAGGAAACGGAGATGAACAGCACTGCAGCAGATTTCCCCAGCTCACCAGATTCTAAGCAGTCGAGCCAGCTCCTCTCACCCACAGGTAGCCAAGCCCTTAATAGATGAGAAATCACTTGCCGAGTTAAAAGTTAAAAGTGACTTACTGATGACAACAGTCTCCCAAGGATCTAGCTAAGGAAGAACTTTAAGTGGCCAGGACCTCTGAAGGTCCAGTTTCATCTTCCAAGGCAATTTGGAGAAAGAAATTGGCCTTTCTTGAGATGGACTGGAGCAAATACATTTGCTCTCTTTCAATTTTGCAAGCACCTGTCTCCCAGAAGCGGGGGTGGAGGCAGACTGGAGGGTGAGGAGAGGCGTCCCTGTCAGTGTCTGCCTGCACTCATCCCCTCCCCCAGCACCTCGGAGGGGCAGACAGGGAAAAAGAGTCATCGGTGACACTGTGTGCTGATCAGCAACTTGAGCAAAACTTAATTGCTTCCCTGAACCTGAAAAAATATCAAACTGCATAAGTAAATGTGCTTTAAATTATTAATAAAGGCATTTACATCTGGAGTTGGAGCATGAAAATTAATTTAATTTTTTATGCTAAACGGGCTGGTGTAGCATGTGATTTAAGGATTCGGAGATACAAAGGGCAGGGAAGAAAAGGGAGACAGAATGTATGCTATCTTGGGCATTCTGCATTTAAAATCTCAAAAACATAAGAAAGAGGAACGAGTAGAAAGAAAGGGTGGGAGAAAGTTCTTCTTCAGACGCAGACTCAGGCAACTTTAATTACTGAGAAACAAGAACATGAAGTTACCTCAGGGTTCCCGCAGTTTGAAGTGAACCTGAAGACTGGCAGAGCTCACATTTCTGTGAAGGGGGTAGTTGCCTGACTTCCTCAAGGGGCAGGCATAATTAAACCTGAGGTTGAGATGCCCATCAGATGCACTTGGAAAGTAGGTCTGAGAGCATCAAATAATGCCTGTGTGGCTTTGGGGAAGGGACCCAGAGCCTGCTGACCCCTGCCAGCAGCCCTGCCTGACACTTGCCTGGCTTCTGGCAAAAGGGTGGTACCAAACAGCCCTGGGTCTGAATCCCAACTTGGCCACTAACTGGTTGAGTGACCTTGGCCCAAGCTTGTCCCCTCGGAGCCTCAGTCTCGTCCTCTGTAAAGTATGTTAATAACGCCTGTCTCACAGCATTTTTGTAGGGGTGTAACATGGCATCTAAACATTGCTGAGACAGAGGCCAGATGCTGTTAGGACAGAGCATGGCCCCACCTACATTTACCAGGCCCTTTGATATCCCTTGATGTGCCTAGATGTTTGTTGTTTCTTAAGGGAGAAAGGAAAGGAAATGTGGGGTAGGGGGCTTGATTTGAGGGGCGAAAGGAGAAAGAGAGAAGATAGAGGACCCCTGGGACTGGGTGGAGCTCCGAGATCCAGATGCTTGAAAAAGACTTCGTAAGACAGTGGAGAAAGAACCGCAGTGCAGAGAGGTGAAAGCCCCTTGTCTTCAGCGTAGTGAGCAGAAAATTCGGGATTTTAGCTGTTCCGGCCAGAAGCCATGCCCTGAATGACAACCCCTGTTGCCTCTCACTTAGCAAATTCAGCTTCCCAATCTGTCACACAGACCTGGCAACACTGAACTTGCAGAACTGTGTGAGGACCAAAGAGGGCCACAGGGCACCTTGCACTCAACTGGGCTTTCAAAAAAAAGTGTTCCCTTTCCTAGGCCCCGGGGCTTCCCAGAGCCAAGCTGGGACAGAAGGACAGAGATGAGCAGCTGAGCGGAGTCCCTGGGGAATAGCTGCCCAGCTCCAGGATGGCTGGCATCGCCACCACCCCATGGCTGTCTCTCAAGCTGGAGCCCACTCCAGGACCTGAGCGTCTGCCTCTGTCCTACCTTGACCTTTCTGCCTTTCAAAGGGTCAAAAACACAGTTGCTCCTTTTTCCAACAACTTCCATTTTCATTGCAATTAATTCATGCCAATATCCCATTTATCTCTGCCTTTTGCTGTTCCTTCCATGATTTCTGCCAGTATCTGAAAGGCCTTCCGTGGCTTAGTAGAAAGTGTTGGCTGTGGAGTGACACAGGCCTGCATTTGAAACCTGGGGGACTTGGGCAGGTGTCTCTGGGCACCCTGGCTTCCTGCCTGAAAAACAGAGATGGTAACGGTCCCTACCAAGGTGGTTGGGCGGGGCAGGCAGGACTTAAAGGTCAGCCACCTCCTGGTGCAAGTCTGCCCCGTGCCATCACTGCCATTGGTATTACTGTTTCCCCTGCTTGCCCCTGGGACCCAGCCCCAAAGGCAGCAAAGTACAACAGAAAGGGCACGTTTGCTGTGGGAACATGTCTAAAAGAAAAAGGAGGCACCTGCTGCAACTATTTTTTCGTGGTTTTTGCTTCTCAAATATTGGCAATCATGCCTTCAAGAATGCTTCCAGAATTGTTAAAAAAAAAAAAAAAAAAAAAAGCTCCTTAAGTAAAATTTTAATTAATCCTTATGAAAGATAGTACATTAGTTCAGGTTGAAATTACAGTACAGCAGAGGTCCATTTTATTGTCTATCTTTAGATTTTATTGCGCATCAGGGCCCCTCTTGTAATCATAGTGTGAAGTAAACATTTACGTCCATTCCATAAGAGTTGAAGCAGTTTTATATTTTACATGATGATAGACATCTACAACTGCCAGCTCCATTATGACACAACTATCGGTCACTGCTTTCATTTAGTTGCCATTGCGACGTTTGTTGGCAACATCATCCCCAGTCACTGCATGGCTCTTTTGGAGAAGTATCTTCCATTTACTTTCTAAGAACAAACTGTTAAGGGAATCAAGGTATTTCTGAATTACACATGTTTTGTGTTGAGCTTGGGGGGGAAATCATATTTTCTCAGAAATTGCTTTAACTGTAAGTGGGGTCAAAAATTTCACCTGGGGCCAGGTACGGTGGCTGATGCCTGTAATCCCAGCACTTTGGGAGGTCGAGGCTGGCAGGTCACTGTAGCTCAGGAGTTCAAGACCAGCCTGGGAAACATGGCAAAACCCCATCTCTACAAAAACCACAAAAATTAGCCAGGCATGATGGCGGACACCTGTAGTCCCAGCTACTCAGGAGACTGAGGTGGGAGAATGGTTCAAGCTCCCTGGAGGTGGAGGATGCAGTGAGCCATGATCACGTCACTGCACTCCAGCCTGGGCAACAGAGCCAGGCCTTGTCTCAAAAAAGTGAAAAATAAAAATTCACCTGGAAGTCAGGAAGTGCTGAGCCACCCATCAGCTTTGGTACTGTCCTCCCTTACTTTCTGAGGCTCTCTGCCTCCCAATGGGTGAGCACATTCGAGCCTCTGAAATTGCCTGTAAACCCACGCATACTTTTTTCTGGGGATACAGAAAACAGTGAGAACCAGAACCCCACTCACGCAGGCTGTGACTCCCCTCAGCCCCACACTCCTACATTACGATCCCAGCTCGAAACCTTCTTGCCCCTTTTCCTTCTCTCAGTTCAGGGACTCATTAGTCCAGCTCATCTCATAGGTGGAGTTTGAGCCCAGCGAGACCCGATCCCAGTCTTACCATACTCTGTGACCTTAAGCAAGTCCCCCCCATTTCCTCATTTGTAAAATGAGGATGGGCACACCTACTCCACAGGGTTGATGGGAGGCTCAGACATGATGGTGGGTGTGAAAGTGATTTGTAAACTGCAAACAGTCATACTTTTATCATGATCATCATAATCATTATTATTAAGTGATAAGCACACACCTGGCTAACTGTATTCATCTCTCTTAAAATACCCAAAGTCTCTCGACTGGAGAAGCACTTGTGTTTCTAAAGATGCAGTCATGGATGAGGGAGCTTCCTCCTCCTCCCCCCAGGCTGCATCCCTGCTCATAGAGTATGGGTGTCCCCTGCCCGCTTTAGAAAGGAGCTGGGACTGAGCGCCTGGATAAGCTGCTAATCTGAGCTGTGAGCCCACCAGACCTGGCCCCGTTCAGGGTGGGGAGACACGTCTTTCTGGGTTTCTGTGCTCGGGTGGGGGCCGTGCTCTTTTTCCAAGGATGCCGGGTGCCCACCGGCCTTTAACATACAGGCTTTGCCTCCTCTGAACTGTGCTCGCTGGGTGTGGAAGCTTCACCAGTCAGACCCTAGAGGGAGGAAGGAGTGCAGGGCCTTGAATCCCTGGCACCTATGCTGAACCTACTAGATCTCCAGGTAGTAGGATGTCAAATGCTGAGTTCTTTATTTGTTCAATAAACACTTTCTAAGCAGTTGTTATAAAGCAGTCCCCATGACAGTCACCAAGAATCAGGAGATCAGAGGAGGAGGATAAGAAAAATCTGAACTAACTGTCTCATTTCCCTGTCACATAAATTCTTCTCTGTCTGTGTCATACTGGGTTTCTGTCTCTCCCTGGCACACACATTTGCTCTCTCGAGAGGCCCTCTGGCTGAAGCTGAGGCCTGCTTTCTGGACAGGCTGGAGTGAGTGGGAACCCAGTTGGAAGAATAGGTCCACTGTGCCTCTGGCAGGCACCCCAACATATCACACCCCCAGTCCCCTCCCCACACTCAGCTTTCTTCCAGACAGAGCTCCCCAGGCCTCCTCTGACCCTCAGGCTCTCCCTGGACCTGCCTGCCCACTCTTGGCTCTGCTTCACTTCCATTTCTAAGATTTAGAAGCAAAGACGGAAAGAGAAGCTTGGTGGGCCCAGCTGGGTTGTGGGAGGAGAGGGGAAGGGGCCCCAGGATGGAGCAGAAGTCACTGATGTGCCCGAGTTGCCTTGCGGTTTAGGCCCAGAGGTTCATGCGAGCGAGCGTGCTGTGGTGAGCGCGATAACCGGCGAGCCGCGAGGCGATTCGGAGAATTTCTGAAGGCTCTGTAATAAAAGGTGACAGTACAAAGCCCATGATAACAAGGCCGAGCCGCTGTGCCAAGAAGTCAGCAGTAGTGACAAGACGGGCTTGGCAGAGGTGGGGAGCCAGCCGCTCCCCCTTTGGCAAGGAAGCACACACAGAGGATGCCTCCCAGCTTTTGAGCAGAGACAATGAACCCACTTGGAAGAACTCACTTGTGCGTGGCTGGGGTGAGAGTGTGACAGGAATAGAGATGAGCCCCGGCCAGGCCCTCCCTGGGATTCCACATGTGCCTGCTGCCTGCAGTGACAGTCAGCTCCAGACCGTCCCAGCAGCTGTCCCCTCACCTCCTCCTCGCTATCTCAGGATGGACATGACCCTGGCCTCCAAGGTAGCAGGCCAGGGTGGACAGCACAAGGATGATGCCCGGGAGGGAGAGCCTGACAGGGGTCCAGTGGGTGGTTTCAGGCACACTCAGGGAGGCCGGGAGCCGCCGATAACCCAGGGCTAGGGGATGATGCCTTCACTCCTTAGTATGCACCCAAGTCCTGCCCACCCTGGTGCCAGCCTGCCCTCTCAGCACCCTCTCCCCACGCTGGCTCTGATGCTACAGTGTCTTTGCACCTGCTGCTCCATCTGCCGTAACGCTCTTCCCTTTCCTTCCTGCCTGCCTGTCCTTCAGGACCCTGCTCAAATGTTTCTCTTCTGTAAAGTTTCCCTTGACCCCTGGCAAATGTATGTGCCAGGGAGAGACAGAAACCCAGTACGACACACACAGAGAAGAATTTATGTGAGAGGGAAATGAGACAATTAATTCAGATTTTTTCTTATCCTCCTCTGATCTCCTGATTCTTGGTGACTGTCATGAGGACTGCTTTATAACAACTGCTTGAACTGCTTTATAACAACTGCAGAACACGCCCCCAGCAGCCATCTACTTTACACACCCCTCCATCGAAACCATTTGTTTTCCTGTCTGATTCCCTTCCAGGTGCTGAGAAAAAGGGTTATGTCTTTGTTTACCTCTTGTTCCCAAGTCTAGCTCAGATTCTGGAATGTAGCAGGCACTCAATGATGAAATGATGAGGGAGGGAGGGAGGGAGAGAGAGAGGGAGGGAGGCAGGGAAGGAATGGGGGAAGAGAAGGATGGAGGGAGGGAGGAATTGAGGGATGAATAGATGGAGGGGTGAATGGATGAAGGGAGGGATGGAGGGAGGGAGAGATGGAGGAATGGAGGGAGGAAGGAATGGAGAGATGGATGGAGGGCTGCGTGGATGGATAGAAGGAAGGAGGGAGGGAAGGATGATGAATGAATGGAGGGATGGGGGATGGATGGAGGGGTGAGTGGATGTATAGAGGGATGGAGAGAGGGAGGGATGTATAGAGGGATGGAAAGAGGGAGGGATGTATAGAGGGATGGAAAGAGGGAGGGATGGATGGAGGGATGTGTTGATGGATAGAGGGGTGGAAGGAGGGAGGGGTGGATGAATAGATGGAAGGATGTAGGGATGGATGGATGGAGAGATGGAAGGATGGGTGGATAGAGGGACAGAAGGATGGGTGGATGGAGGGAAGGAAGGAGGAAGGAATGGATGGATGGATAGAGGGATGGAGAGAGGGAGAGGTGGATGGAGGATTGGATGAATGGGTGGAGGGATAGGGAAATGGAAGGATGGGTGCTTAGAGGGATGGAGGGAGAGATGGGTGGATGGAGGGATGGAGGGATGTTTGGGTGGAGGGATAGAAGAATGGATGGATGGATGGATGAATGGATGGAGGGATGGATGGATGGATAGGGAGATGGAAGGATGGGTGAATAGAGGGATGGAGGAATGGGTGGATAGAGGGATGGAGGGAAGGATGGGTGGATGGAGGGATGGAGGGATGTTTGGGTGGAGGGATGGAGGGACGGAGGGATGAAGGGATGGAGGGAAGCATAGGCAGAGGGATAGAGGGATGGGTGGATGGAGGGATGAGTGGATGGATAGAGGGATGGAGAAAAGGAGGGATAGATGGAGGGATGGATGGATGGGGAGATGAAAGGATCAGTGGATAGAGGGAAGGAGGGAAGGGTGGGTGGATGGAGTGATGGGTGGATGGAGGAATGGGTAGACAAAGGAATGGGTGGATGAGTGAATAGTGGGATGAAAGGATGAGTGGATAGAAGGATGGAGGGAGAGATGAGTGGATGGAAGAGGAGCGGAAGGAGGGAGGGATGGATGAATGGATGGAGAGATAGAGGGATGAGTGGATAAAGGGATGGAAGGGTAAGTGGACAGAGGGATGGAGGAAGGGATGGGTGGAAGGATGGGGTGGAGGGATAGAGGGATGGAAGGATGGAGAGATTGAGGGATGGGTGAATAGAGGGATGGAGGGATGAAAGAATGGAGGGAGGGATGGACAGATAGGAAGGATGAAGGAAGGATACAAGCAGGTAAACATCTTCATAATCCCATCAAACCCCCACACCCCCTCAGGCATAGTTTGAGGACCTGTACTATCTCCAGTGCTGGAGGCCTGAGTCCCCCCTATCTGCCATAAAGCCTCTGCTTTGTCTCTGACATCAGAGGCCCTGGCCAAGGTCCCCTCCTTGTCCACCTTTGTAATCTCATTCCTTGGATCTCTGGTTAGTACTTGATCCCTGTGAAGTGGGTTGGGCCCCATACCTACAGGGGGTCATGGGAGCCCAACTTTCTCCTCAGAAATACACCAGAAGGTTACAGACTCTTCCTCTTGGCAAGCCCTGCCTGCTCTATCCAGAGATGGAAGGTGGGACAACTGCCCCCAGGTCAGCTCCAGCAACAACTCCCCATGCAGGCCTCAGTCAGTGCTCCCTGGGAATCCTCCAGGCCCTCCATCTCCCCACTAAAAGCCCTTCCTGCCCAGGACGGGGATCACATCAGTACCCAACCCCAGGAAGATTATTCACATCAGACCTGCAGGCATCAGCCGACCAGAGCAACGCCAGCCATGAGCCAGAGTAGATGGGCAGGGGCCAGGAGGTGCACAAGGCTGACAGGAACAGGTGTAAGCCAGAGTTAGCCAGCTTGGCTCTGTCTGGTTCTGAGCACTGGAGGAAGGAAGGGATTCATACCTGGGAACCTAGAGTGGCCAAGGGTGTCTGGAAGCCTGGGCATCTTCTCTGTTGGATCCATTGCTGAAGATACAAACAGAGCCAGCCCCCACTCCATGGCTCCTCAAGGGACACAGCCCAACACAGACACAAGAGACACTCAAAAACAAGGCCAAGACTTCCTGTCCCCAACCCCCTGCCTTGAGGGACCTCAGAGCACCAGGGAGCTCTGGTGACTGTCCCCACCCCAGAATTCTGTCCACATCTGTATTCTTTCCTTGGCCTCCCTCAGAGAACTATTTATGTCCCTGGCTTGTGGGCAGTTAGACTGCCTCAGGTGTCCTCCCTTCTGGAAGCTTCCATCTCCTCCACCATGCACACTGCTTCCTCCAGGGAGCATCAAAGCCACACTGCAAAGACACAGCCAGGCCTCCGCCCGACAGCCCACCCAAGCCAACAGAAACAGGCCTTCCTGCTCTTCTCATTCTAGAAAATGGAGAGAAAATGCTCCTCAGAAAGCAAATGACAGGGGAGGCCCCCTATAAAGACAGGTCAGCCATGGGGCTGCAGGCAGAGCTGGCTTGGGTCCCCACTGAGTGATGTCTGGCAAATGAACTCCTCTGAGCCCCCGCTCCCTATCCTGTAAATAGAGGTGATACCAGAATGCCTGCTGTATGGCTCCGGTGGTAAGCAGTAAGTGAGAGAGTTTAATCCTGAACTTAGAGGGTGCGCTACAGGAAAGGGTTCAACAGGCCACAGATCTCTTTGTCTGTGTGTGGATTCAGGGTCTTCCTCATGGACAGCTCAGGCTCTGGGGTCAGACATCCGGGTTTGAATCCAGCCCTGCCGCTGACCAACTTTGTGTGCCTTCAGCAACGAACTCAGCCTGCCTGGCCCTCCACCTCCTCTTGGTGATGAGACTCAGTGACAGTCCCACATCCGAGGGCCAGTAGGAAGGGCCAGTATAGCATTTAACACAGCAACCGGCATGGAGTAAGCGCTCAGCGGTTCTTTCGTTATTTTTATTCCACACCAATCATAAGCACAAGGCTCTCCTCTTTTGTTCTGGAGCCACAAGTTCCTTGGCCTCCAGGCCCCTGAAAGAGCCAGGTGGAGGGGCTGCCAGCGCAGGAACCCTCAGAGACTGTTTCATCAACCACACCTCCTGACCAAATCAACATCACCTGTGGGACACTTGGCACCACTGTATCACCCACCAGGATCCGGCTCCTTAGGTCAGGTCAGGAAACTGCGCCTGCGAGTGAGTTCCCAGAACAGGATAACATTTCCCTGAAGCTCCGCCTGCTGGGCACAGGCGCTCTGTGAGGTGAAAGGGGATGCAAGCTGCGGGTGCACAGCATCTCTGGCTGAGGCCCCGGTGGGAGATCAAACGCTTGGAGCAGGCGCAGCCACAGCTGGGGTAAGGCTAGAGAGTGGAGAAACCTGTTCAAGAGAAGGTAAGTGACTGTCCCAGGATCACAGGGCAGCCAGTGCTCGGCCACATCACAGGACCCTGTGTCCTGCTTTGCTACCTTTCTGCAGGCCAGAATTCTGAGGGATCTTCCTTTGCATGCATGTGCCATTTTCATCACTTTTGGAAAGGCATATACACGTTATTTTGTTTTTTTGTTTTTTTGTTTTGAGGCAAGGGCTCATTCTGTTGCCCAGGCTAAAGTGCAGTGGTGCAATCATGGCTCACTGCAGCCTCGACCTCCTCCCAGACTCAAGCAATCCTCCCAACCTCAGCCTGCCTCAGCTGGAACTATGGGTGTGCAGCACCATGCCTGGCTAATTTTTCTGTGTTATTTTTTTACAGAGACAGGGTCTCCCTATGCTGCCCAGGCTGGTAGTGGAACTCCTGGGCTCAAGGGATCCTCTTGCCTCAGCCTCTCAAAGTGCTGAGATTACAGGCATGAGTCACTATATCTGGCTTAAAAAGGCATCTTTTTGTTTTGTTTTGTTTTTGAGATGGCGTCTTGCTCTGTCACCCAGGCTGGAGTGTAGTGGTGCAATCTCAGCTCACTGCAACCTCCACCTCCCGGGCTCAAGAGATCCTCCTGCCTCAGCCTCCTGAGTATCTGGGACTACAGGAACATGCCACCACCCCCGGCTAATTTTTGTATTTTCAGTAGAGACAGGGGTTCATCATGTTGACCAGGCTGGTCTTGAACTCCTGGCCTCAAGTGATCCACCCACCTCGGCCTCCCAAAGTGAAAAGGCATCGTTTTTATACCTTACGTCTGACCATTTTTTTCCTGAACTTTTTACTCAGATCATTTTTTTAAATTGAGATGGCATTCACATAACATACAATTAACCATTTTAAAGTGCACAATTCAGTGGCATTTAGTGCATTCCAAATGTTGTGCAACCATCAGCTCTCTCTAGTTTCAAAACTTTTTTTATCACCCCATAAAAACACCTCATACCTATTAAGGAAGCACTCTCCATTCCCTCTCCCTCCCTCAAACCCCTAATAACCTCTAATCTGCTTTCTGTCTGTCTGGATTTGCCCCTCCCCTCCCCTTTTCTCCCCTCTTCTCTTCCCTTCCCCTCCTCTCCTCTCCCCTCCCCTCCTCTCCCCTCCTCTCCCATTTCATTTCGTTTCCTTTCCTTTCCTTTCTCTCTCTTTCTTTTCTTTTCGTTCTTTCTTTTCTTTTCTTTCTTTCTTCTTCCTTTCCTCTTCCTTTCTTTCTTTCCTCTTTTATTCTTGTTATAGTGTATAAAAGAAATCATCATATAATACACAGTCTTTTGTGAGCAGCTTCCTTCACTTAGCGTGATGTTTTCAGTGTTCACCTACTTGTAGCATGCATCGGTATTTCATTCCTTTTTGTAAGTTCGTAACAGTCCATCATATGGATCTATCACATTTGTCTATCCGTTCATTCACTGATGGACATTTGGATCATTTTATCTTTTTTAAACATACAGAAGAGTTTAAAGAATAATATAACGAACACTCGTTTTCTCACTACCCAGATTCAGCCATGGGGCCAGGACTAGGGTGAGACCAGTAAAGTGCCGCCAGCACTACATTGAAGGAGGCATTCACTCTTGGGGCCTGCAAGGGGCAGGGTGGACCCTGCAAGACCATAGCTGAGGCATCTCACTGGCCTGGACATAGCTCAGGCCCCATTCAACAATTTTCATATGTTGCCATCTTGCCTTTATTTCATTCTGTGAACATTTGTTTTGCTGAACCATTTGAAGATAGGTTACAGAGCACACAAGGCTTCATCCTCAGTTCCTTGAGTCTCTTTTTTATAGAAAACCTTGCTCCTAATGTGTTCCTATTTATTATTTCCTCTTCTGTGGAAGAACAGAAAAATGTTCCCCTACATAGCCATGGACCCATTCTCAAACATGACCACATCAACCATAATTCTGTATAGCTTCTGCCTCCAGTCCATATTCACATTTCCCGATTCTCCCGAATATGTCTTTCATAGGTTTTTTTTGTTTGGTTGGTTGGTTGACTGTTTTGTTTTATTTATTTATTTACTTATGAGACAGAGTTTTGCTCTTGTTGCCCAGGCTGCAGTGCCATGGTGCGATCTCGGCTCACAGCAACCTCCACCTCCCTGGTTCAAGGGAGCCTCCCACCTCAGCCTCCCAAGTAGCTGGGATTATAGGCACATGCCAACGTGACTGGCTAATTTTTGTACTTTTGGTAGAGATGGGGTGTCACAATGTTGGCCAGGCTGTTCTTGACCTCCTGACCTCAAGTGATCTGCCCGCCTCAGCCTCCCAAAATGCTGACATTACAGACTCATGAGCCACTGCGTCTGGCCTTGTTTATTGTTTTCACCAGGGTCCTATGTCATTTCCCACAGCTCTTGTGGACTTGAGGCCTCTTTTATGCTAAAATATCCTCAAATTTTATCTCCAGACTATTCACTTTTTGAAGAGTCCAAAGCTTACAGTCTTATAGAATGGCCCACGCTGTGGATTTGCCTTATTGTTTTCTTTTTCTTTTTTTAAAATAAATTATTTTTGTATTTGTTTAAATAAAATTTTTTTACTCTCTTGTAGAGTTTTTTTAAATAAAAATTTGTTTGGTGGGTGCGTGTTTTGAATGCACTAAATGCCGCTGAATTGCACACTTTAAAATGGTGAATTGTATGTTATGTGAATGTCATCTTTTTTGTCAATTTTTATTCTTTTTTTTAATAAAAATTTTTTGTCCTACTATGTTGCCCAAAATAGCGTCAATCTGCTGGCCTCAAGCCATCCTCCAGCCTCAACTTCCCAAAGTACTGGGATTACAGGTCCAGCCCGATTATTTTTTCTTGTTGTCATTAAACTTGTTCCTCCATACGCTGTAAATCCTGTGATCTGAAAGTCGGGACTAATGCCTTAATTATATCACGCTAAACATTTTGGCAAAAATACTACATAGGTGATACTGTCTTCTCATCACCTTATATTAGGCCTGAGATGTCAGCTTGAGCAACTAACAAAGGATACTAAGTCTGAGCATGTGGCTAAACGCATGACCATCATCTCTCCCTATTATAATGCTACATTTTCCCCTTTGTACTTAGTAAGTAATCTGGGGGAAGTTTCTTTGCAGCTGCACAAATATCCTGTTCCCTAATAATCCTTCACCCAGTGGTATTTAACATCTATTGATGATCCTGCCTGAATCAAGAGTTACATTGGAGGTTGCAAAATGGTGGCTTTCTGTCTCATTCCTTCTATACGTATCAGGTGGCGTTCTTTTGCAAATAACTTTCCTCCTGCCTACTTCTCTCCCCCAGCCCCCGCCCACACACACACACACACCACACACACACACACACACACACACTATGAACTCATGAATTTTCTATTTGTTTAATGTATTTTAATTAACTACAGTCATTCTTTTTTTGTTTTGTTTTGTTTTGAGACGGAGACTCACTCTGTCACCAGGCTGGAGTGCAGTGGTGCTATATCGGCTCACTGCAAACTCCCCCTCACGGGTTCAAGTGATTCTCCTGCCTCCGCCTCCCCAAGTAGCTGGGACTAGAGGGCCCATCACCATGTCTGGCTAAGTTTTGCATTTTTAGTAGAGACGGGGTTTCACCATGTTGGCCAGGAAGGTCTCGATCTCTTGACCTCGTGATCCACCCGCCTTGACCTCCCAAAGTGCTGGGATTACAGGCATGAGTCACCACACCTGGCTCCCTTGCAGTCATTCTTTTTGATGCTCAGTAGTCCGGAACTTAGCCAGGCAGATCCCTCAAGTCAGCTTCCGCATCCTTTCCTTGTGACCTCAGTAGTTTTTAAACATATCTTTCCTGCTTAGGACCATAAGACCTCCCAGGCTTAATGTGGAGCTTCATTTCCATGGATCTGGAGTCAGCCATTTCTGCAGAAAATTTTAGTTCCTTCTGGTGGGTAACAGCATTTAGAAAGCAAGATCTGGGTACAAGGTGGTCTCTCTGCTCCTGGGCTGTTATTGCACCAAGGCTTTTTCAGTGGACAGAGCTAGGAAAAATAAAATGAGCTCATAATTATATAATCTGTTCAATTTAACATCCCGGGTGGGTTTTTTTTTAATTCATTTTCTTAAAACTGTAATACTTGAGTCTCAGTTTCATAGAGAATCTTGTTTCCTAATATATTCTTATCTACTAGTTTCTTTATTTTTTAATATACATAAACTTCCTTCAAAATTACCATGTTATCATTATTATTTACCATAAACCTACTAGGTAAAGCTTAAGACATCATTGTAGTTTTATTTGTCCTTAAAATATATCCCACCACAGATTTACAGTTAGGGTATTTTTTTCAAAATTATTTGAATAGGTTTTTGGTCGTGTGCGTGTGTGTGTGTGTGTGTGTGTGTGTTGGTGTTTTTGTTTGTTTGTTTTGCTCTGTGGTTAAGCTCTCTAATTTACAATTAGGTTTATTTGTTTCTCTTTGTGCACAATTTGGGGAGGGTTTTTCCTATTTTTTAAATTTAATTTGATTTAATTTTTTGAACATGTAAATCATGTACAAATTATGTGCAAATGATTCAAAACACAAAACTATATTTAAAATCCTATTTGGAGACATTTCATTCCCATGCCAATACCCTCTCATTCTCCTCCATTAGTTTCCAGTTTATTCTTCCTGTATTCCTTTACATGTGTGTTATTCATGTGAGTACATACATAAATACATACCATTGTTGCCTCTTCTTTCTTTCAGAATTCATGTGAAGGGTGTAGATGGGAACCCGCAGTCCTGGAAGGAAAATAATTTTAAATGAGACAAAGGTGCTTTTGAATCTTAGCTCCACTCCCTGCTAATTGTGTGACTTGAAGTAATCACACAGCCTCTGAGTCTCAGTTTCCCTATGTGTGAAACGGGATAAAAACACTTACCTTGTATGATTTGGTCTGTGATTAAGATCTTTCTGGCATTGCACAAAAGGTAAATTCCAGAACAAGGAGCAAAAAGTACACAAAACAAAGTAGAAGAATCTTTTTTAATATTTTTTCAAAATTTTAAACCTTCCTGTACAAGACATGAGCCCAGGATTCACAAGTAGAAAGCAATTTTGGCTACCCTGCCTATGGAGTAGCCATTCCTTTGCTTTCTTAATAAACTTGCTTTCACTTTACGGAAGAAAAAAAAAGAAAAGAAAAAAGTGACTTCATAACGATGTGAAACATCTCTATGATAAAGGACACTGTAGTCAATGTTTTGGTTTTTTTTTTTTGTTTGTTTGTTTGTTTGTTTGAGACGGAGTCTCGCTCTGCCCCCAGGCTGGAGTGCAGCGGCGCGATCTCGGCTCACTGCAAGCTCCGCCTCCAGGGTTCACGCCATTCTCCTGCCTCAGCCTCCTGAGTAGCTGGGACTACAGGCGCCCGCCGCTACGCCCGGCTAATTTTTTTGTATTTTTAGTAGAGATGGGGTTTCACTGTGTTAGCCAGGATGGTCTCGATCTGCTGACCTCGTGATCCACCCACCTCGGCCTCCCAAAGTGCTGGGATTACAGGCGTGAGCCACCGCGCCCGGCCTTGTAGTCAATGTTAAAACATAAGAAATAGACAAGGTGAAAATGTTGGCAACATATTTAAAACACATCAGGCCCAATCACTTTGAAAAACTGCTTGGCAGTTTCTAATAAAGCTTAAACATATACCTGTGACCCAATTATTCAGCTCCTAGGTATTAACTCAAGAGAAAAGAGAACATATGTTTACACAAAGACTTGTATAAAAATGTTCATAGCAACTTTATTCATAATAGCCCCAAACTGGAAACGACTCATATGTCCATCAATGAGAGAAAGAATAACCAATGCATGGATTGTCTATACAATGAAATACTACTCAGCAATTAAAATGGACCAACGGAAGACACACGAATCTCAGGAAAATATATGTGGAGCAAAGAAGCCAGACATAAAAGAATTTACCTGTATGACTCCATTATATGAAGTACAGGAAGAAACAAATGTAATCACCAGTGATAGAAATCAGAATAATGGTTGCCCTTGGGTATTGACTGGAAAGGAGCCAAGGGAACTTTCAGAAGCAATGGAGATGTTTTATGTCTTGATGAGGGCAATGATTACACAAGTTATACATTTGTCAGAATTCTTCAAACTCCACACTTGAGACCTGCATATTTTGCTGTGTGAAAAGTGCATCTCAATTAAAAAGACAATAAGTTAAAAGAACATATACAAAGAGCTCCTAAAATATCAATAACGAGGATTATAAGTATCTTAGAAAAATGTGCAAAGACTATGAACAAACAACTCATTAGTAATGAAACTTGCACGTCCAACAAACAAATGAAGAAAGATGTTCAACTTCACAAGTAAGCAGGGAAATGCATGCTCAAACATTAAGTTTTTATTTTTACCTATCAGGTGGGCAAAAGTTAAAAAAGATTACTAACATCAAATGCTGACAAGAAATCAGAGACACAATAACTTTCATGTACTATCAATCGGTGGAGGTTATTGAAAGGCAATTTGGCAGTGCCTATCAAAATTTAAAACTGCATGCCCTTTGATACTGCAATCTGACTTCTAGAAACCTATACAAAAGAAAGGTTATTTAAACTTTGGTATTTCTGTACGGTAGAATGAAGTGGATCTATATGCACCAATATAAAAGAACCTATAACTAAGTGAACAAAAGTAAAATGCAGAATAATATATAGCATAGCACAATCCCATGTATATTATTATAAAACCTAAGTGTATACAACTACATACATACCTACATAACTATTCAGAGAGTGCACAGGAAAAATGTACCTTAGGTATTGATAGGGTTACTTTGGGGGCCGGGGAATGTGAGGGTGTTTGGTAAAGCAGAGGTTTCTCATATTGTATTGTATATTTTTAGTATTGCTTTGATTAAGTTGGTGCACATGTAATTGCAGTTTTTGCCATTACTTTTCATGGCAAAAGTTGAGCACATTACTTTTAATAGCAAAAGTTGAGCTCATAGTATTACTTTTAATGGAAAAAATCGCAACTACATTTGCACCAGTTTAATACAGTAAGAGTGTTCCAGCTGAGCACAGGGGTTTACAACCGTAATCCCAGCACTTTGGGAGGCTAAAGCAGGCAGGTCACTTGAGCCCAGGACTTTGAGACCAGCCTGGGCAATTTGGCAAGATCCCATCTCTACAAAAAACTGGAAAATTAGCTGGGAATGGTGGCCTGAGTCACCACTGTAGTCTCAACTACTCAGGAGGCTGAAGTGGGAGGATTGCTTGAGCCCAGGAGGTCAAGGCTGCATTAAGCCAAAACTGTACCACTGCACCCTACCTGGATGACAGAGGGAGAATCCAGCCTCAAAAAACAAAAAATAAAATAAAATAAGTGTTCCTGTATTCTTGGTGTAATTTTAAAAACAAACAAAAAAGGTTTTCAGCAGTCTCTGATGCTAAGGATTTGTTAAGGAATCATTTAACACATGTTTAGCCCTAAATAGATGTCCAGCATCATGGGAAGGGGTAAAGGAACCCAAAGAAGTGGGTCGCATTCAAATCCCTGTACATTTACCTCACAATGATCATGAGATGTGAATCATTCTACATACAGTCACTGCTGTCATCCAACATGCACTTGAAAACAGTTGACAAACATTTAAATGCATGAGGATAGGGTCTCACTCTGTTACCTAGGCTAGAGAGCAGTGGTACAATCATGGCTCACTGCAGCCTTGACCTCCTGGTTGCAAGTGATCCTCCTGTCTTGGCTTCCCAAAGCCAAGCCATGAGCCACATGCCTGAGCATGAGCCACCATGCCCTCCCCATTCAAATGCATTCTTATGTGTGTGGCAGGGATAGGGAATCTTTTCCTAAAGTTAGTAAATAACGTGGGTTAACCCCTTATCCAGAACCCTGGAAGCTGATGTGTGCTGAAGATCAGAAATATGATGTTAGTAGGTGCCACTGTGCAAAATCTGTACGTTACACAATACTCCTAGAGTTCTGGGGAAGCAGCTTGCAATCAACACACAACATTTCCACAGCAAAATGCATGAATGTTTCTACTGAATATAAACATTACAAATAGTCACAGGTCAGTTCAGCTCCAGTTCTGCTGCCACATGAGTTTGTGCCAAACTGACGAAATAAACTTTTGGTTTTGAGAGCTCTTGGGATCTCAGAATTATAGATAAGGGCAAGATCCCTCACTAGACCTTTCCTTTAAAAAGCCATTTCTGATTACATAACGCTCTTTCATTTCAGTCGGTCCTGTCATAGTTGAGCACACAGTGGATGAACCCAAGTTAAGGGAGCAGAGCATTGCTGTCCCGGAGGCCTGGCCTTAGTCACGTGGAGTGATTTCTATCTTTGGACCAACTGTATTATCAATAGGAAAGCTAATTGAGAACATGGGCTGGGTAAGATGGCACCTTGGGAAAGGATATCACACTAGGGTCAGTGTATGCCGAGTGCAAAACGTGGCTTTTGGTAGCCAGGTAAATGCCTTTTGTAGGGATGGATACACTCGCTACTATCAGCCAGATCTGGCTGCTTCTACCTGGATTTACAGAACCCCACCAGGCTGGCTTGATGAATCCCTGAATTAAAAACACCTGAGTGCCTGGTACCTGAGGTCTGTTTTGCACATACAAGAAGCATGGGAAAAGGTGTGTGTTTGACATACGCTCCTGGACTCCAAAATAGAAGACCAGGCAGGAAGATGAGGTCAGAGGTCATTTGCACTTCCCTGCCAGCCAGGTGGATGCAATCCGCCTATTTCCACGGGGGACCTGGTTTGAGGATTTGAGGGAAGTTCCGATCACCAGCATTTGGTCTCTTTCTGTTTTTGTCTCGCTTCCAGGAACTGATGCAGGAAGCACACTATGACATGATCACATGCAGACACAGGCGGTGCAGGATAGACTAACCCCGAGCGCGGCTGAAACCCTGGCTCCCAGCCGACCAGCCGTGGCCAGTGACTGTGTGCAGTCTCCGATCTTCATTTGTGCGTTGATGTGGGGAAATTCAAAGTCAGCATATGAAAGTCAGCTCTAGGGTATCAGGGTCTAATGCGCAAAATTTTGCAAAATTTTGCAAAATTTCACATGAGAGGGGGTTTGAGTTGACGCTACCCACGTGGGTGGCGGCCTGGGTTGGTGGTGCCCCCTGCTGGATGATAGGAGCAAATGCAACTCTTCTCTGGAGAGAAGTGTTCTGTCTGATTTATCAAGGAGAACAAACAAACAAAACACTCGAGGGCCGGGCGCGGTGGCTCACGCCTGTAACCCCAGCACTTTGGGAGGCCGAGGCGGGCGGATCACGAGGTCACGAGTTCGAGACCAAGCAATGAGTCACCATGAGCAAGGGTCTGCAGAGCCAACAAGCAACAGATTGAAACCAGGATGTCTTAACCTAAATGCTATAAACATTTCGGACCAAAATCCTTTACTATGGGAATGTTTAGCAGCAGCCCTGGTCTCTACCCACAAGATGCCAGTAGCAGTCCCCACTGCCACCCCCAGTCATTACAACCAAAATTGTCTCTAGACATTGCCAAACATCCCCTAGAGGAAAAAACTGCCCCCAGTTGAAAAACACTAATTTAGATTGTCAAAGACTTTAAATAATACAATAATCAGATAGGTTATAAAATAACAAGGTATGAAATGATTAAAAAAGTAAATGATGGAATGGAAACAAAAGATCAAGGAATACGAGATTACAAAACATACAGGCAGATGTTTATAAAGGATCAAGTAGAACTTCTGGAAATGAAAAAATAATCTTTGAAATTTAAAAGTAAATGGATATGCTTGACACAGATAAAGAAAGAATTAATGAATTAGAAGAGAGATTTGAAGAAATTACCACAAATGCACCAGGGAAGTCAAAGAATGGAAAATTTGATAGAGAGGTTAAAAGACAGGGAAAATATGAAAATGGTTAAGCTACGATTAATCTGTGCTCCTCATAAAAGTAAAAAGACAGTGGGAAAGAGGCCGTATTTGGAGAGATAATGCCTGAGACTTTCCAGATCCACATATGCAGGAAAACTGAAAGATTCTAGGCAGGATGAAAGTGCAGGTTGTTGTGAGTTGCATGTATTAATAGAAAAGTTGAGGACTGGCTGGGTGTGGTGGCTCACGCCTGTAATCCTAGCACTTTGGGATGCCAAGGCAGGCAGATCACCTGAGGTCAGGAATTCGAGACCAGCCTGGCCAACATGGTGACACTCCATCTCTACTAAAAATACAAAAAGTAACCAGGCATGGTGGCATGCACCTGTAATCCTAGCTGCTCCAGAGGCTAAGGCAGGAGATTGCTTCAACCTGGGAGGTGGAGGCTGCAGTGAGCCAAGACTGTGCCATTGTACTCCAGCCTGGGCGACAGAGACTCTATCTCAAAAAAAAGAAAGAATGAAAAGAAAACTTGAAGACTGAGCCTCCAGGGCTCCTCACTGAGACTGAGGCACCAATTCAATGCAGGGAGCCATAGGAGAGCCACCCTGGCATCAACAGCAGGGGCCACAGGAGTCCTCAAAGGGAGAAATCACTGCAGACAGCTGGCCAGAGCACAGCCCGGAAGGATGGGCTTGTCCACCACTGAATCAAGCGACCTTGGTCTGAGCCTTGTATTTTACAGGGCAGCCCAGGAGTTTCCCTGGGGATGGAATTTAGAAGGATGAAGAGGAAATGGGATTTCCTCCCTAAGCAGGGAGGAAAGCATGGGCAAATGTGTAGAGGCTTAACGCTTCCTAAGCCAAGGACAAAAGGAGTCCTGTTGGGTCATACTGGGGAACACTTAAGGGAGTATTATAGACCACATTGGATGAAGAAGGTAAGACCAGGCTGGGGAAGTCCCTTGAGAGAAAAGCAGAGGCTTTGGACTTGAAACTCGAGGCCAGGGATTGACAACTATAACCTGAGGGCCAAATCTGGCCCACTGCCTATTTTTATAAATAAAGTTTTATTCGAACAGAGCCGCACTCGTTCATTTCATATCATCTATGGCTGTTTTTGAGCAACATGAGCGGAGATGAGTAGTTGTGGCAGAGACCACATTGCCTGCAAAGCCTATAATATTTATCCTCTGGCCCTTTACAGAAAACGCTAGCTGCCCACTGCTGTAGGTGGGCACAGCCAGTCAATGAGGCCTTTCAGGAGCCACCAAGATGGTAAAGACAAGCCTGGCCATGGCTGAAGGACAGGGTGTGTTCTAAGAGGAGGGAGAAACGTACCTAACCTCTATTGAGTTCCTGCCTTATGCTCTTCCTTCACCCACATTATCATTGTTACTTCTCCTAACCACCCTGCCCAGAAGCTGTTACTATCTCCATTTCAGAGATGAGGAAAATGGGGTCCGGAGAGGTTAAGTGACTTACTCAAGGTTACCCAGCGCTTCAGGGCAGAACTGAGATTTAATATCAAGTTGGTCAGATTCCAAAGCCACTGTTCTTCCCACCACACCTCACTGCCTTTCAGGGGATTGAATATCCCAGGTGGGAGGGGACAGCCCCAAGCCAGTGAATTGGCTACTGTGTGTCACAGCCTGCAACAGTCCAAAGTGGGGAGACGGTAAGTGTTTCACTTCCCTGAGAACAAATGTAGGGGCCAAGTCTGATCTGGAGAGGGGACTTCTGCCCAGGGTTCTTCCAGCAATTGCTCTCAACTTGTTCAAACATGGACTCCACCCTGTCCTCTCCACCCCATACCTCCGGAGGCACTGGCTCGGCCAGGAATGCATATCGTTCCATCTTCCCCCAGCCTCATCTCACAGCCAGATGCTAAAGGCAGTTGGGAGATACCATCTCCCCATCTACCAAAAAAAAAAAAAAAACCCACTCACAAGGGTTGGAAGGCCTGCACTGTGTCACCCACAAGAGATGACCCAGTTGATTTGCAGTGAAATTGCAACACAGCCTCTGCTTCCACCCCAGCCGATCCTAAGCCATGGAGCAGAGGGGAGCTGGCCTTGTTTCCACCCCTAGCCTGGCTCCTGTTCCTCTCGTGACTAATTCGGATCCTGGTCTGACAGCCACCCATGACCACTTCATCCAAAGAGGCCCCAACAGACCTGCTTCTTGGTTTTGCGGTCAAACTGGTTCTTGAAACTTCCCCAGAGGTCCAGCAGGGTTTAGTCTGTCTGTGAGGAACTGTAACTGGCTGTCCCTTGAGGTTGAGCTGGTTGAGGACTTGATAAAACCATGAGAAGGAGGTCAGGAAAGTATGACTTCTCCCTGAGGCCTTGGTTATCTGTATGGTGTGTAAGACAACAGGAATCCACCCAGCAGATCCCAATGGATGGGTCTGTTCCTTATCAGCCCCCCATTGGCCCAGAGACCAGGCCAGATAAGCCTCTGCCCCCAGTGTTTCTATCAGGAAATGAACACAGAGCAGGTGGGAGGAACCCTGTGACCCCCTAGGCTCATTGACAGTCTCTAATGAGTAATTGCTACACCCTCCTACTCTCTTACCTTGGGAAACAGTCAGAGTTATGTGACAGCTCCAGGGTAGACCGGACCCACACCTACTCATGAGCTGGGGTGTCAGCTCTTCTGGATGCAGAGGGAGCTGAGAGAATGAGAGACACCTGCCCATGCTACCCACCAGCCTTCCTCAGACTCGGTTGCCAGCTCCTTGTCACAGCCCCACTTTGTTCTGCTGTGACGACAGTGTGTGCTCACATAGGGTAGTAGAAGGAAAAAGACCATGAGAAGATAAGGCAAACAAGATTTCATGAGCATCTATTATGCGCGAAGCTCAAAGTTGGGCACACACAAGCATCATCACATTTTTTTCCTTATGCAGCGATGCATACATGATTTTTTAGACTCTACATGTGCATCCCTAAGACGTAGCATAACATAAACGTGAAAGGCAGCTGCAGAGACAGCCCTTCCTGGATCCCTGCTCTGCTACTATCTGTATGGCCTCAGTTTACACATCTATCACATAGGAACTAAACAATAATAAGTATTTCGTATGGTAATTACAACAATTGAATGAGGTCATTTATATAAAGTACCTGGAATAATGCCTGACACATTGAGAATAAAAATAGTAGTGTTAATTGTGATTTTTTTTTAATCATTACCCTCTTTTACAGCTGAGGAAATCAGACAGGGTCTGAATTTACAGTGAGGAAATCAGACAAGGTCACAGCTAGAAAACAGCAACACAGTGAGCCAGGCATGGTGGTGCATGCCTGTGGTCACAGCTACTCCAGAGGCTGGGGTGGGAGGATCCCTTGAACCTGGGAGGTGGAGGCTGTAGTGAGCCGTGATCTTGCCGCTGCACTCCAACCTGGGTGACAGAGCAAGATCCTATCCAAAAGCCAGCCCAACAAAAGAGAATGGCAACGCTGGCATTCATATCCGTGTCCATCTGATACCACTACTCCCCATTCAAAGATTTTAGTCCTTAAGGGTCAAGTTAAGAAGAGAAGCTCTGGAATCCTGAGACCCAGAGAAGGCCACTGCAAAGCAGCTGCCAGAGACTATGGCAGTCTCCAAAGAAGGGAGAGAGTCATCTTGATAAAGTCATGGGGGTAAGGCTCTCTAGAAGGGCCTTGGGACTTCTCAGTACCCCCAGGGCAATGCCTCTGGAAAAAAGCCATTTCCAGAGGTTGCCCATCCCTGAAGACCAGCCAATGATCATGCCCAAAAGACTCAGGGAGACAGCTCAGCAAGGCCAGTGGGTGGTGAAGGGCAAGGCCAATGGTGGTGAAGGGCAAGGCCAGTGGGTGGTGAAAGGACCCCTGACCACAGATAAACATAAAACCCCATTGCCCAACACCAGGGCAGATGCACGACCAGCACCCACCTATAAATGGTGGTAGCTGAGCGTTGTATCACCCAAGACCAAAGTGGCAGAAGCTACTTCTGGTGGAGCATCCTTCCTTGGCAAGCCCACATCTAGATACAAAGTGGACCAGGTGTCTGGAGCCTGAGTATCCATTTTTCCATCTGTAAAATGCAGATGATCAGACCCAGCTTCCAGGGCAGTGCTGAAGAATGAGGTTGGGTATATACAGACAGAGTAGAGGGTGAGTACAGAGTGTCACCAGCTTTCCTCCATGCATAGCAGGGTGCTAGTAAGGTATACTTGTGACCCTCTGCTCACGCTGTGCTCCTCATGCTCCTGCCCAAACCTCCTTCCCATTCCTTCAGAGAACTAGCTTCAAGATGGGTTTCTTCTGAGCTCTCTCAATGTGACCCCCACACCTAATGGAGAATAAAAGTGCAACTTGAATATCCTTGGACAGGTGTAGCTGATAGCTTTGTCTCCATGTTCTGGGGACCAATAAACATAAAAACCCTGACTTCCTCCAAAGATACTGAGTTTTCCATCATCAGTAGGTTAAAGGGAGAGGCCAGCACCACTTGGAGAGGAGATTGCAAAAGGGATTCACTCATTGAATAGAAGCCTCAAACTATAGCCTTCAAAATCCACAGGACAAGGGTCGTCCTGAGCCTCTGATGCCCTGCGGTTGGACTTCATGACTACTTTGAAGACAGAGCTCAAAGCCTTCTTGATAGAGGGCTTTCTGTCTGTTGAAGGTATTTATGGACACACGAGTTCAAAGCCAGTACAATATTGGCATGCAGGAATTGGAGAAGAATGAGGAGACAGGGTGGGAGAAGGGTGCCTCCATGACCCAACAGACCTCTGCGAAAAGGGCTGGCTCACTTCTTGAAATTCCTGAGACTCCACCTCTACAGCCCCAGAAGGCTGAGCTGTGATAAAATCTACCCTCTCCCAAGGCCTGAGGCACACCAGGTATCCAGGAGGGAGATGAACTCACACTCACTTCCAGAAACATCTGAAGATTCCACGATGTTGCTCTGAAAATCTGTTGGAGGCTCAGAAAGGCACCAAAGCCGCTCTTCAGAAGACAAGCAGACTGCAGTGAAGGGCACCAAATCCTTAATGACTCTGGGGACTGGAGCCTTTGAAAAGAGATGGTTTAATGAAAAGGTGCTGTCAAGAGCTAGCCGCCTAGAAGGCAGCTTGTCCTCGGCTGGCTGCTGTCTCCCTGTTACCTCCCTTCTCGCTTAGTCAGGAGCTCCTGCTTAGCCCTGCAGACCCCCAGACCTCAGTGCCTGAGGATTAACCCCTGCCAGTTTGGACAAGAAGGAGCCATAGCCCTCAAATGCACAGGCCTCCTTGATGCCTGGAGATTGTCCTGTTACCCAGTCTGTGGCCCTGGGTTCTAGACCTATTGTTCCTGCCAATGCTCCATCTGCTACTTCCCCAGCCAGGTGGTGACCATGGCAACCATGGCTTGGAGAAGACAACGCAGTCACAGGTGGTTTTCTACGGATAGGTCAAGTGCACAAAGTTATTCATTGTTTGGCCGAGGGAACTTCTAGCTTAGAATTAGAATGCATCTCTAGGGAGGACTTAACCTTGACAAATAATTTCTTATTTAATTTTCAAACTCTCCTTTGATGGGGGTACTATCATGTTTCCCATTTTAGAGACAGGGAACCTGTGAAGGAATTTGTCCTTGGTCACACAGCTAGGAAGTGACTGAGCAAGGATTTGAACCCAGATTGGTATTATTACCAATTATTATTACCATTATTACCAATCTGGGTTCAAATCCTCAAATCCAGTTCAAATCCTTGAATCTGACAATAGTTAGGTTGGCTTTAGAGTCAAGCTCACACACTTTCCTCCTTGTCTGGAGCTCCCTAATGCTGACAAACTATCTTGGAGCACCCTCTAGGTGCTCATCTGATGCCTGATTCCTTGGTCCCATCTTTAACCTCCAAGTACTTCCAGGCCTGGTCTGAGCCTCCTCCTCTACAACCTGCTCTCCCTGCTTCTGCTTTGCCTCTGCTCTTCTTCCTGGGCTCTGGAGCTGCTGCCACCTGCAGGCCTCATGTGCAAGGACGCTTGAGCTCTAATAGAGGATGTCAGAGCAGGAGGGCTGGGGACCCAATCCCTGCTATGTATGCTCCTCCACGGTGGTCAAGTGAGGGCAGAGGCCCAGGAGTTTTAGTCTCCTGGATAGATTTGCCTCCAGGCTATTCTGCAACGACAATCTGGATCCCACAGGAAAAAATGGGGGTGCACTAAAGTCAACTGCACATAAGCAATGGGAGGCATTAAGATGAGCTCCAAGGGAGATCTTATGTTGGAGATGAGTCAGTCTCCTGCTGTAGTCCTGCCTAAATTGCTCTCAGAAGGAATATTTTGTGTGTGTTTCTATACTACCTTTCTTTTCTAGCTCATGAAGGTCTTTACTGACTGGACCATAATGCAGCTGGAGGAATCTATGAAGCTATGAGATGTCCCCCTGATTGAGACTAGGATGGGCTCTTCTCCTCCAAGTAATAGATGTAATCAACACTGATCAGTGAGGGATCAAGAGAGCCACAACCTCATGGTGACAAACAGATTTAGAATCTGTGGCTGAAATTAAGATTGCACCGCAGAGCTGGGCATTGTGTGCTGAGGGACCCAGTCCAGTAGGAGAGAAAGTATAAGTCTACATAGCTCTGGTTTTATTTCTAGATTTGCCACTGGGACACTGTGCCAGCCTCAGTGGTCACCTCCCTTGCCCTCCGTAGATAATTCACATAGAGGAAGAAAGTGGGTGGAGGGAAAAAAGAGTGGTGGTTAACTCTGCACCCTGTAAGAGGTAAGCACTACGGGAGTTGCTTTACATAAACTACCTGCCAATCCCCTAGGGGGTATGTAGCAGATTCCCACTTTAAAAAGGAGGAACCCCAACATCACACAGTGACTTAGTAATATACATGGAATGCAAAGCAATAACAATGGCAATAATAGAAATACCAATCCGACAACAGTCGATATGTATGTAGAACAAGCTGTGTTCTGGACAATATACTGATTCCTTGAAACCTCACCAAAAAACCATCAGGTTGGTATTATTATCCCCATTTTACAGAAGAAGAAAATGAATACCAAGATCTGTGAATCCCACCCAATGCCAGCTGCCCTGACATCTTTCCTCTTCATGTCACAGAATTGTCATGAGGACCAATGGCATCGGGGAGCAGAAAATATTGCATATTCCCCAAAAGAAAGTGGTCCCTGGGTCTTCCTTTGCTTCCTTCCCAGAGGAGCCATGCTCTGGAAGGGATATTTCCATAGCTGGCCTCTGACAGCATCAGTAAGCACCATGACTTTCAGGAGTACAGGACTGTACCTTTGATGGCTCCAGGCCCACAACCAATTGCATCCCTAGACCACAGGGAATGGCAGCGGATCACTGCCTCATCTGCCCAGAGCTGTAGAGGCACCTCTGCTGGTGAATTGAAAGCCCAGGAGCTGGTGCAGATTAGTTTTATTTCTTCTGTGCTCCCATAGAACTGGAGTAGTGGGTTTCAAAGGTGCAAGTACTGCTGAAGAAAATCCCGGGGAGCGGGGGCAGGGTGAGGGTGGGGAGGAAGAACTGGCTTAGCAGCAAATCTGGAATGGGTAAGCAAGTGGGATAATGAATAGGAGATGAAGGACTGAGGATAAGAAGGGTAGGAGAGGGAGACAGAAAGAAAGAAAGAAAGAAAGAAAGAAAGAAAAAAGAAAGAAAGAAAGAAAGAAAGAAAGAAAGAAAGGAAGAAAGAAAGAAAGAGACACAGAAACAAAGAGACAGAGATCAAGGCAGAGAGATAGTGAGAGAGAAAGAGCACCAGGGCTGAAACTCTCCCCCCTGATGCTGCTACTAGAAGGCTGGGCTGGCCTGGGTCTGCCCAAGGCATGTGGCTCTTGGCCTCTACTGGTCCTAGAGTTCTACCACCTTCCAAAGAACAGAGCAGAAAGGCTGCTTCGAGTCCAGGAACATGCAGGATGAGGCTCCATCAGAGTAACTGTACCCTAGATCAACCTCACCATACCACCTACAGCATGCATTGCCTCCTGAGCATGCTCATGTGTGCCATGCAACCTCCTACAGGAAGGAGGTTAGAGATTGCAAATTTAAGCTTAGAGGGAGAAGCAACATGTTTAGGGTCACCCAGCAAGTTACTGTCCTGCAGAGATTGGAGCCCCAGCCAAGGAGTTCACCATCCTGCAGCACCAGGGGCCTGCTGGCTCTTGGAGGTGAGTCAAGGGACAGAGTGCCTAGGATGAGGGTGAGGGTGCAGAGGTCTCTCCTACCTCCCTATCCCACTCCAGCCAAAAATCCAAGCCAAATAAGACACAGGAGCCAAGGTGTTTGCATCGTCTCCATCTCTCACCATTCCCTCCCATGGTCTTTCTGGCAGTTCACTTGGTCCTTGCCGCCTGCTCACTTACACAGTCAGGGACCCACGAGCATACCTGCCCACCAGTCCCTCCAGTGCCCCAAACACTGCTCCTCTGCAGGCTGAGAGGGGCCTGAGTGCTTCACTGCATCAGCTTTAACCCCATGTGGTCCCAGCATCATCCACTCACAGAAAACTCCTCGATGGCCCTGCCCTTACAGAGTTCACCAAGTAACAAGAGACAAACACGTATCATAACTCACCTGGCACAAGGAGAGAGTACAGAACAGAGTGCTGGGGAGGACAGGAAGCAGCAACGGCCAGCGAAGCTGGCAAGGGCTGGGGGCTCAGAGTGTGCAAAGGCACAAAGGAGAAGGAACAGGTGGTCTGGGGTGGCTAGAATGCAGGCTGCATACTAGGGTAGAATGGAAGGCTCTGGTGGCAGGAGTCCTAGAGGCAGGGCCAGAAAGGTGGCCTGGGGCCAGCTTATGAAGTATCTGGTCCCTTTCTCTCCATTCCCCACCACCATGGAGTCAAGGCTCATTCCTAGGGGCAACAGGTAGATGCAGAGGGTGCATGGACAGCAGAGCGGCCAACACTTTCCCACAGCATGAGCTCAGGGCTATGTCCAGGGCCTGGTACTCAGCAAGCCCCTGTTGCATGACACACTGCCTTCTGCATCCCCCATCCTCCCTCAGTTCCTGTATCCTCACCCCCTGCTGAGGGTCACTGATGCATAAGGACCCAGCCTCGGCTCCCTGCACACTGGGCCACACCACCTGCCACCCTTAGCAGTCAAGAGATCATGTTGAAAGGGAACCTTTTCATCTGGCACTCTTTAGGGAGATCTTTCTATAGGAGGCAAGCCTGTGGCTGCAGGAAAACAGTCAGCATTCCTATCTCCTATGTTAAAAGCCGCTGAGTCCACCAGCTGATCCCTCAGCTGTATTAAAATGTGCAATAAGAACTGGCCCAGTGGGTTTCCCTAGCATTGGTATAGCAAACCCCAGGGTTTCCTCTGTGTGTACCTGCCTGTGTCTCCTAGCAGGGTGACAAGCACCAGCAGTGTGCAGAGTCGGGGTAGATGGGAGTGGCTGAGATTCTTGATGCCAGCTGTGAATCCCATAGAAGTCCCAATACTCAATAGCCAAGCTTTTATTGTGGTGGCTTTGTTTGTTGGGGCCATGGTACCAGTGCTGGGGCCTTAGGCTCAGTCAGGCTATGTCCCAAGGGCTTCAGGCAAGATTTCACAGGAGCCTGAGTCAGAAATCCCGTCCTTCCAATGCTTCCCCCGGCTGGGACACAGATGCAGCCGGTGCCAGGCTAAGGCCATCACCTCTGCTCCTTCTTTGGGGCCCCAGGAGCTGGCCAGGGAACCAACCCTCCATTGCCTGAGCGTCTGTGTCTCCCAACCCAGGCTCTGACCCTACTCTTGGATTCCCTCGGTACTGGGATCTACAGGATCCAGGATCAGGCCAGAGGGCATGGGAGAGACCTGAGGTGGAAGTCAGACAGAACTGAATTGTGAGACTCACGTCTTCCACTTACTCACTGTGTGGCCCTGGGTGGGTTTCACAATCTCTCTTCGCCTCAGCTCCCTCACCTGTAAAAGGGAGATTCCATTGTTTCCTTTCAGAGATGTTGTGTAGGCTGAACAAGGTGATGTCCAGACAGTCCTAAGCACAGCAGTAACTGGCCCCCAGTGGAGCTCAGTAAACTTCGGCTATAATTATAAGCTGTTATAAGGCACTTGGCAATGGAGTAGATACTCCATAAACAAGCATCATACAAGTGTAAATAATTATTAATTATTATGATGACTAATCATCATTATTATTGATGATAAACGTGAGAAATGCTACCCAAACACCAGCTCCCTAACTCAATCTGTTTGCAGACAGACATCACTCCTCAACCATGCAGAAAAAGTCGGGGACCCAGAAAGAGAGCTGGTCCCAAGCACCCTAACAGGGAGCACTATCCTCCTTCCAGTCCCCATGCAGCACTGCGCAGGCTGGTCTCACCCCGGCAGGTGACATTCACCCAAATGTATCCCATCTGTCTGTTCAATCTGCTTATGGCCTGCGTCTTTTCAGCTTGGCTCTTCTGTGTCTAGGTTGTTAAATATTTTGGATATCGCCTAAACAAGAAATGTCTTTGTGATTCCTTGAGTCCTGGCTCATGAGCAGCAAGGCCGACCTGAGTGCAGAAAGTGACCTGGGGAAATCCTGGTCAAGCTCCCAGAACTCTGCTTCTTAGATGAAGTCAGATAGGCAAAGAGTGGGCTTTGCTGAGCATGGAAATTTTACCACCATCCTGAAAAATGAATCAGGGCAAGGCCCGCAGAGGTACACAGGGCCAAGCTCAGCACCCAGCAGTGTAGGAGCTCAATAAGTACATGGATGGGTGGAAGGGTAAGTGGGTGAATGGATGGATGGGTAGGAAGATGAAGCATATTAACCAAGCCTTTTTTTCTGTAGCCCTTATGCTTTGACATCTGGGGCCTTGCTGACCCTGGAGAGACTGCCCCAGTCTCTATAGATAGTCCAGTCAGTCCTACAGATCATGAAGGACTTACCTACGAGTGTGCCTTGCTTATGTGTCTGAGTGCAGTCATACTGCTATAACAAAATACCACAGACCGGGTAATATATAAAGAACAGAAATTTATTTCTCACAGTTCTGAAAGCTGGAAGTCCAACAGACAGGTTCCATGTCTGGCAGGTGAGGACCTAGTCTCTGCTTCTAAGATGGTGCCTTGAACACTGTGCTCCAGAGGGGATGATACTGTGTCCTCATAAGGCAGAAGAGCAGAAGAGAAAAAGGACAAAAGAACCTAGCTAGGTCCCTCCGGCCATTTTGTAGGGCAATAATCCCATCCATGGTGTGGAGCCCTCCTAAAGGCCCCCCGCTCCTAATATGATTGCATTGGAGATTAAATTTCAACATAATTTTGGAGAGGATGCAAACATTCTAACCACAGCAATATGCAAACAGTCCTGAGACTATCCCTGCTCCCAACCTCCTCTACTGTGCTGTCACACTCCGGGCCCCTATTCCCCTACCCCAATCACCCCAGGGCCAGGTACCAAACAACTAGGGACTGTGTCCCACAATCTTGACATTATTCAAACTAACCGATCCTAAACCTGCTTGCCCTGCCCTGCCCATCCATTCCCACAGAAACCACCATAAAGGCTCCTGCCCGTGTTTTCCCCTCCCCCGCCACCTCCTGACTGCCCCTGGTGTTTCTCCACATGGCCTCGCATGGCATGGCATGCTCCCTTCTCCTGGAACTGTGAGTAACAAACTTTTCCACGGCATCAGCTCCTGATTTATTGGCCGTGACATACCTGAATGATAATAAAGCCTACATCTTAAAACAGAGAGGGAAGGAGGAAAGGAGGAAGGGAGGGGAAAAATGGATAGAAGAAAAGAAGGAAGGAAGGAAGGGGGTTAGACAGATGGATAAAAGGAAGAAAGCAAGGGAGGATGAAATCAACCTGGGCCTCAAGTTTCTACAGGAATGACCTGACTACAACTTAGCTCCATGGTTTAAAAGCAGCAGCTTTCTCCTACCAAGTTTTGGCTGTGTTTGGGAGAATGTACCTTCTCAGTGCCACAGGTCAGCAATCAACACAGCATCTTCTCACTCCCTTTGGAGACAGAAACACCTGGATCTGAATCCTGGCCCTGCCATTCACTGGCCATGAGACCATGGCCAACTGACTTAACCTGTGTGAGAGACACACACATATATATGTCTACCCTCCGAGTTCCCTGATGCTAGAACCAGAAGATGCAGTCTTAGCATGGCTTCCAGCACAGAGTACACACTCCCTGACTTTCATAATGAGCATTATTATTCGGCTATTCTGCAATCCCGCACGCCAAGTGCCATCTGGTAGAAAGACTGTGCTATTTGGTCTAAATGTCTTCCTCACCCAGAAGCCCCTATTTGGGGCTCTTGGTCTCTGCCTCACCAAAACCAATGTTAATCCCTTCCTGGTCCCCAGTCCAGAGTTCAGGGCTCGGCAGGCAAACGCGTGCTCCCTATCTGAAGGACTAGAAGGACCCTACAACACACCACAGGCCTGCATTTCACAGACCTCTCTTCTGAAGTTCCGCTGACCCTCCCCATTGAGATGCTGCTTGACTTTTCCTGCCGCTTTTAAAGTGAGAAAGGGGAGGACCTTTACGCTGGAATCGCATTTCAATTTCCCCATCTCCCCTGTACACCATCACTCAGTAAAAATAGCTAATTTTAAAATGGCTGCTCTTATGATGGACGAGATTAATGGATCTTGAAGAGCAGCCAGTATACCAACTGCTCCTGCAGCCATGATGAAAGCTAATAATGTAGAAAATTCTGCCAATTCCTTTAATTCATGAATATTTAAGCCTGTGAAAAATCTGTCAGATTATATCATTTTTTTCTGGTGATTTTCCGCCTAAGTACGTTCATGGCGGCCTGCCAGTTGCTCAAGAAACTTCAGCAGGAGCAAAATCATTTTTGTTGTTGTTGTTACTATGGATGGCCGTCTTCTCCTTGCTGAATTTATCCCCTCATCCTGGGGTGGAGAATCAGGTGCACTTGAGACATCCAAAGGCAACCACGGTGATTTCCCTCAGCAGGCACGGATTCCTCTCCCAACCCAAAGGCTGGCAGGGACTTTTGTGAAAGGAGACCGTGGTTTTCAAATTGTGTTCCACAGCACCCAAGTCTTCCTCCTTGGGGCCCGGGGGGATCACTGGGAGGGGTTTGGGCTGGACATGCTGCGTGCATGGGGTTGCCAGACCCAACTTCCACTTGCACCAAGCAGTTCTGTTTGGTGCATTGAGGTTCCATGCAAAATTTCCCTGCAAATAAGTGTTGCCCCAACTTAAAAGAATTTTAAAGGCATGAGCATGGAAACCACAGCTCTAACACACCCCTCCTAGCTCGAACAACAAAGGGAGAAACTCAGCCCCCATGATGGTAACTGTTAAGCCCACCTCACAGGAAACACTAGCAGTGGCAGCTGAGCTGCAACCAGGATCCGTAACTGCAAGTGAACGCTCTCTCCCCCTCTCCAGCACACTCTGGGTGACCTCTTGGGCTCTGCTTGTTTGGGGAAGGCAGGAAGTGAGGCTCAGATGGGCCGCGGCTCCCCAGCCACAGTGGAAAGTCCTCTCTGAAGCCAAGATGTTTCCTTGCAAAGACGAGAGAGAGAGAGAGAAAGAGAGGGAGAGAGAGAGAGAGAGAGAATGAGCATGTTTAGTGACTTGAGAGGGAGGGAGGGAGGGAGGGGTGGCCAACTTCAGAGATGATTATCATTCAGGGACTTGTTGGCTGGAGGAAGGAGCGAGCTTCTTTTTATAGGAACTCCAGTTCCTCATTTTGTTCTCTTCGGGTTATTCTCCAAAGAAAGCCGGCTCTTGAGTCAGCTGGCAGGAGAGAGAGGCGAACGCGCTGGTGCTGGCCGCAATGGCCCCGGTTCAATGCTTGCTCCAGCTGGTCACGTCCTCACCGGGGCGGCCGGCGGCCTGCCTGCCCACGCTCTGCCAGGAGCCCAGGTCAGCCCTCGCCTCGCCGGGGCCGGAGCCCGTCCAAAATCAACAAGTCTTTTGTGCCTCTCCTTTGGACGCTGTATAATTACAGCAAACATGTATTGGCGGTGCACAGCGATTGTGAGGCAATTGTTGAAGGATCTCAAATGCGCTTGGCATTTGGTCTTGGAGAGCAATTCGAGGAACCACAGCTCCAGTTGGCTCGTGCTGGCCAGAAAACAAGAGATTTTCAGAAGTCGTGAGTGGTGTGTTGGCACGGCTTCCATGTAGTTCATCAGCTATTTCCTTGATAGTGGGTTGCGTTTTACCACCAAGCCAACCGACTGACTCATGAGTCAGGGACTTAAAAAATAAATAAATGAGGGAGGCCATCAGTGCCCGCTGAGCAAAACACGTCAGGCTGCCGACAAAATGGGCCCCTGCTGCTTTCCGGGTGGTTTCATTTTTCCTCTTTTTGTCTTCTTGTTTGAAAACTATGAAAGCGAAACTGCACACCTCCCCCTTCAAGCTGTTCTGTTCCCATGGGCAGCCAGAGGAGATGGGTGGGTGACGGGGTCTCCCAGCAACACCATCTCTCGGCAAATTCACATTCCTATCAACCAGGCTTGAATGAGGTGTCCAGCGTGTGCCTGGCTTTCAGAGGGCCTCTGTGGAGGGAGGTGATGTTCACTGAGCTGATATTAATTGACCACATGACATGGCCCAGGGCACTAACCCAGATGTGGCTTGCTTTAGCCTATCGAGAGCTTAATAAGAGCAACAGCTTTAGGCTCATTTTGTAAATGAGGAAACAAAGGCTTCTGAGGCTAAGATACATAGTCAGGTCACACCCTTAGTAAGTGGCAAAGTTGAGGTTGGAGCCCAGATCTGTCTGATTCCAATACTTATCCTACCAATATTCATCTCATTCCAAGGCTCACCTTTCCATAAATATCCAATGTTTTGAGTGCAATGAGTTCCTGGAGCTTACAGGGGTAATTCAGACTGACATGGTCCTTGCCCCTCCAAGGTTGACATTTTAGCTGGGAAGGCAGAGTCAACGATGAAGTAGACAATTGATCCTTTCATTGCAATTGTGGTTCTTGCCCTCAAGGAAAAGGACAGAATGGTTACAGCACAGGGCAGGGAACTTGGCCTGGCTTCACAGGCCTAAGAAATTTGAGGGACGATAGGAATTCAGTGGATAAAGCATTCCTGGAAGTGGGAACCACTGGTGCAAAGACCCCTGGGTTAGAAGATGGGTGTGGTGTTGTGGGGGAGCAGACAGGAGGTCAGGGAGCCTGGAGTGCCCAGGATGAGGGAGCCATGTGGTTGGAGAACCTGGCCTGAGCCCTGAAGGCCAAGGAAATGACTGCAGGGGTTTATCCCAACAGCAAGGGGCAGCCATTGATGGGTTCTAAGCAGTGGCATGATCTGATCTGTTTGTAAAAGGACCCCCTTGGTTGCTTTTATGAACAACAGACTAGAGTGACAGGAGTGGGTGTGGGGAGGGTCACTGAGAGATTAGTGATACTAGTGGCTCATGGTCTAGGGTCTAATTCAAGATGTACGCTGCTGGGCACAGCCAGGCCTTCTCTCCCCATCCACCTCATCTCCCCTCAAAGGTGCTCCCAAGAGTCTAAACTGGGAGCTCCCAAGAGTCTAACTAGACTGGTTAGTCTACCCGCTAACCAAGGTCATCTCATGATGGGGGAATAATCTAACAAATGCAGAAACAATACTCAAAGAGCAGAGTGACTAGGCTGTGGCCTCACAGCGAGTGAATGACACCTATTCTTTGCAGCTCTCAGTCCTGTGCCCCAGCCCCTCACCAGCACCTCTGCTGTGCCAGGAAGGGCTCCAGTACATGTGCCCAGCTCCCACTGAGGCCAGGGTTGTGGCGGCTGCAGAAGCCATGTCCTCTTCCTCTCCTCCCTCCTGGCTTCACACTATTGAAAGCCATTCTTCTAGGCAGTCCCTTGCGGACCCTTCAAGTTGGCTTTTGAAATGGCTTAGCCAGATTTCCTCAGACTTGAAAAGTGACTCCTTTCACACCTTCCTGCCTTTACACCTGCAGTTTCTTCCCCAAGTAGTGCATTTACTGTCTTATCCATCTGGTGACTTAGTGTGAAGTGGAGATCCAGGGTCCAGCGAGAGCTCAGGGATCCTTCCCCCAACTCCCACCCCAACCCCATTCCACCTCACCCCTTACTCTTGCCCAGGATGAGTCAATCACAAGGGCCAAATATCATATTTTGTAGGGTGCAGGTTTCAAGGAGAACAGAGGTCACAGAGCTATAAATGGGTTTCCTTTTTCCTTCCTGGCAAGACTGTCTTTGGATCAGTCAGTGCCTGATTGGCGTGCTCTCCCCTCCCTTCCCATTCCCTCACCTCTCTTTTTCTCCTCCCTCTCCTGTCCTCTCTTCACCCTTCCCCATAGCAGCTGGGCCCATGACCCTCTGTCCAGGTCTAGGAGGCCTCAGCCTGGCCAGGGCAGTAGGCTTGGGGCAAATGCCCTCTCCTGACCTCTGTCTTGTCCTCCCTCTGCCGCTCCCATCCCCTTAGAGGCCAGAGCCAGACTGAGATTTGGGCCCCATGTGGGTTAGGGGGAAGGGGCTCCCAGAGCCGTTCACTGCTGGGTGCCAAGCTTCTACCTCTCTAACATGTCACTTTGGCTGTTCTGTACCATTGCTATGAGGAGCCCTCAGGAAACTCCTGGGGAAGAGCAGCATCCAGGGTCCTTGGAGCTTTTGACCTAACACCATCCTCAGAGCATCACAATCTTGCTGCAATTTCTAATCCCCATTTTGCAGGAGGCTCAGACGGGCTAAGGAACTCTTTTCCTGCTAAGTGGGAATGAGCAGGTGAAGCTGAGCCTGTTCTATTGCTTCCCGGATCATGGAGGAGGAGGAAGAGATGGAGGAGGAGGAGGAAGAAGAGAAGAAGGACACAAGGCTCTGTCCCTATCAGCCACCTGGTGCCCAGGGTAGGGCTGTGCCCCTCAGAGCACATGAGCCCTGCAGAGAACTGGGGCATGGAAATGAGCCTCCCTGCCCAGCACCCCACTCCTAAGAGCCCCCATGGGGGCCAGGGCCTGGAGACTGGAGGGCGAGCCTCTGAGACCCCACAGAGCATCGATCAGCCCCAGGAGGGCTGCTGCACCCTGTTCAGGCTCCCCGGCCAAAACGCCACTGAGGGCATCATCTTGATGAGGTGCAGCAACTGGGATTTGATTACTCTGGCCCTGCCTCAGGCTTTTCCTAATCTTTCCTGTGGCTCCAGACAGGAGCACCCAGCCCTTCCCACTCACTGCCCCTTTCGTCTCCCTTAGTGTCCCTCCCACCACAGCACCCTAGCTGCTGCCAGCCACCTGCTCAGGGCAGGCCTCTCTCCCTCCGGGTGCCCGCCCTGCCCTCTCCACCTCCCGATGGCTAGGACAAGATGATTTACAGGAGCGTGGAGGGAGGGACGGCGAGCTGGATTAATGCACCAGCAAGCGGCCGCCTCACTCACCAAACACACATCATGAAAACTTATTGCTCAGAAAACAGCACAACGCCACTAATTCATAAATGTTTAATGCCTCCCACAGTGGAGCAGCCAGGGCTTATCGCCTCCAGGAAAGAGGAGGCTGGCTATCCCCAGGCCACCCTCCTCCCACTCGCCCAGCCTGACCCGGTGGCCTTCCCACCCGCTCCTCAGCCCAAGTGCTGAGCAGGTGGTTTCGCTTCCTGGTAGTTTTTATTTTATCTGGCCCAAAGATGCTCATGACTGAGCCCTAGGTGGTGTCGTGGGGCAAGGAGGTGGCACTCAAGATGGCCTCTAGGCCTGCTCATTCAGCCAGTCCTCCACAAACACCCAGGCTCAGGGAGAGGGGCCTGGAGAAGGACAGAGGGCGGTCAGACAGAAACCAGGAGGGGACCCACAGCTGTCACCCCTGCACAGAGGGCCTGCCTCAGCTGGCTGCACTGGAGAGGGGGAGACAGAAAAAGAAACAGAGAGAGAAACAGAGAGACACACACATAGAAACAGAAGGAAACGAGAAAAAGCGGCAGAAACAGAGAAAAGAGAAACAGAAGGAGGGGGATCAAGCGAGATGAGGGAAAGAGGAAGCCAGCCCTTCAGCAGGAAGACGGCTTCAGGCTGGGGTGCTCTCCCAGGTGAGGAAGGATTCATCTTCCCTGGCAGCCTTGGAGACTTGGGGAAGAATGGCAGGCCCGCTAATGGTCCCATCCTGTTTAGGACAGGCAGGAACAAAAGGAGACATGGTCCTCACTGATTCACTCCCCTTCCAAGGGTCTGGCCAACACCTCAGTCGTTGCCACAGTGGTGGATGGCGTAACCTCCCACCTGTCTCGAGTCTCCGTGTGGCCAGTCTCTGCCTGTCCCTCCCTTCCATTCTCCAGTTCCTGTGGACTGAGGTCTCTGGAGTGCAGCTTCCCAGCTCATTTGCCTGCTGGCTTCAATTGGGGTTTAACCATAGGGAGGCGCCAGCAGGAGATGAGGAGGGAGGAGAGAGGTTAGAGGGTGTCTCTGGCATCCCTGCATCCTCTGTGCCCACGCCTCCTCCTCCAGGGGTCCCACTGTCACCAGGTTTCCATAACAGGCCAGGACTGATAGCAGCTTCCACCCTCACCAGGCTCTGGAAGCTGCAGCATTTCTCCTTCACCCCCTCCACCCTGCCCACCCCTCACTAAGAAGTCCCTGCATTCACTCCCCTCATTGGAGCCATCTGAGTGGATCCGTTCCCTGCCAGGACCCTGACAGGGGCTTGCTTCTCCTCTACCTCTCACTTCGTCTTCCTCTAGGCCCTAAAAGAGGAGGTAGAGAGGGCAAGATTGGGTGGGAAAGAGGGCCAGCTGTGTGGATCAGGCAGGTCTAGCATTGAGTCCTGGCTGTGTCATTTAATTGTCATGAGAACTTGGGCCAATCCCTTAATTTCTCTGAGTCTCGATTTCCTCATCTGTAAAACAGAGATCATGAGAGCAGCTTCCTCTCGAGTTGAAAAGATGAAGTAAGACCCCTGTTCACTTGGATTCTTCACTCCTCTGCTCAGCACATGGCCAGTGGGGAGTGGGCAATGCTGCAGAGAGGCCCAAAGGCCAGGGCTCCCCAGCCACCCTTATGGGTTCTGCAGAGTCCCCCTATATCTCCTAGGCCCAGCAGGCTGAAGCCTTTCCCCTATGGCCCCAAGGGTCTCAGGAACCCTCGCTCCCCACCCCTAGACCTCAAAGCCACAAAGAAAGAGATGACTATTGCAGTTCCTGATGTTACCCTCAGACCACAGGGAGACAACTGACTCACCCAATCCCCGGAAATGAGGCCACCCTGAGCCTACTCTGGGCACCCCACCTGCCCCCAGCCCAGGGAGCTCCCAGGATGAGAGGAAGGTGACCATGAAAAGAGTCTGTCTGCCTGCCCCAGCGAGTGGCCTTTCTCCCTGTTTCTGCTGGGTCCCATCCCCAGGCTGTCGAAGAGTCATAAAAATAAGCTCTATGTAGATGCCACCTCTGTGCCACATGCGGTGCACAAATGCAGTGAGTGGGTGAGTGAGCAGAACAGCACAGAGATGAAGAGATTGGCTCTCAGCTCAGCCTGCCTGGGTTCCAGTCCCAGAGAGCGGCTTATCAAAGGGTCATCCTGTTTTGATGAGCCTGCATTGCTGCTCAGAACACAGCAACAGTCCCACGTCAGCTCCCGAGGGGCCCTGAACCAGTCTCAGTATCCAGGAAAGCCATCCCTGCTGTTCTGTTATTTTTTTTTTTTTTTTTTTTGAGACAGAGTCTTGCTGTGTCCCCCAGGCTGAAGTGCAGTGGTGCTATCTCAGCTCACTGCAGCCTCCACCTCCTAGGTTCAAGCAATTCTTGTGCCTCAGCCTCCCAGGAAGCTAGGATTACAGGCATGCACCATCATGCCCAGCTCGTTTTTGTATTCTTAGTAGAGACGGGGTTTCACTGTGTTGGCCAGGCTGGTCTCAAACTCCTGACTTCAAGCAATCTGCCTGCTTCAGCCTCCCAAAGTGCTGGGATTATAGGCATGAGCCACCACTCCCCACGGTCTCCACTACTTTTTTTTTTAGATGGAGTCTTGCTCTGTCACCAGGCTGGAGTGCAATGGTGCAATCTCGACTCACTGCAACCTCCGCCTCCCTGGTTCAAGCGATTCTCCTGCCTCAGCCTCCCAAGTAGCTGGGGCTACAGGCACATGCCACCATGTCCAGCTAATTTTTGTATTTTTAGTAGAGACGGGGTTTCACCATGTTGGCCAGGCTGGTCTCGAACTTCTGGCCTCAGGTTATCTGCCCACCTTTGTCTCCCAAAATGCTGGGATTACAGGAGTGAGCCACTGTGCCCAGCCCCACTACTTTTTAATAGTCAAAATAATCTGACCAATTGGTCATTTCTCTTATACCATATGTTCATTCATTCAAAAAGCATTTACCAGGCACCTACTATGTGCCAGGCACTGCAATGAATGTAAGACAAAGAAGCAAGCAGAGGTCTGACCACACGTGCCTTGTATATCTTGCACAAGTTCTCTCTTTGTTAAGAGCAGTGGCAGGTCTTTTTTTTTTCTTTTTTTTTTTTTTTTTTGAGACAGAGTTTTGCTCCTGTTGCCCAGGCTGGAGTGCAATGGTGCAATCTTGACTCACTGCAACCTCTGCCTCCCGGGTTCAAGCGATTCTTCTGCCTCAGCCTCCCGAGTAGCTGGGATTACAGGCACCCGCCACCATGCCCAGCTAATTTTTGTGTTTTTAGTAGAGATAGGGTTTCCCCATGTTAACCAGGCTTGTCTGGAACTCCTGGCCTCAGGTGATTTGCCCGTCTCAGCCTCCCAAAGTGCTGGGATTACAGGCGTGAGCCACCGCACCCAGGCTTTTTTATTTTTTATTTTTATTTTTATATTTTTTTGAGACAGAGTTGCACTCTTGTCACCCAGGCTGAAGTGCAACGGCGCAATCTCGGCTCACTGCAATCTCTGCCTCCCAGGTTCAACCAATTCTCCCCCCTCAGCCTCCCGAGTAGCTAGGATTACAGGTGCCCACCACCGTGCCCAGCTAATTTTTTGTATTTTTAGTAGAGACAGGTTTTCGCCATGTTGGCCAGGTTGGTCTTGAACTCCTGACCTCAGGTGATTCACCCGCCTTGGCCTCCCAAAGTGCTGGGATTACTGCAGTGAGCCACCACGCCTGGCCTGTCAGCCTTTAAAGCATCGTGGGAAGGAAGGTTGCAAGATCAAGTTTGCATTATTTCCTTGGCTGCAGCATAAAGAACAAATGGGGGTAACTAAACAGGGAGGGAGGGCATGGGGTCCCTCACAGCAATCAAGTGGGACACAGTGGCCACATGGACCAGTGATGGAGATGGTGATGGAGCTGGAGAAGGGTGGATGGATTGGAGACTAAATTAATAGGGGTTGGTAAGGGACTTAAAATGGAAGGGTGTGGCAGACAGAAGAAAGGATCAAGCGTGACTCTTGGGTTTCTGGATCCTATGACCAGGTGGATGGTGTTGCTATTCAGTGAGATGCAGAACCCTGGAAGGGACCAGGGGTGGAGGGGAAGAGGTCATGACTTTGGTTTTAAGCATAATAAATTGGAGCTAGTGTTGACATATTCTTGAGAAGATGTCAAGTAGACAGCAGAACACATGAACATGGAGATCCAAAGCAAGTCAAGTCATCCAGGTGAAGGGGATTGTTCAAGGCAAGGCAATGGATGATATCCGCTGAGGAAAGAGGTCCACACCCTGAGAATCTCCAAAATACAAGGCCAGTAGAAGAAGGGAAAAGTTGCAAAGGAGCCAGGGAAGCAGTAACGCAAGAGATAGGAAGGAAGTCAGTTAAACGATGTGTGCTTGAGCCAAGAAACATGTATTAAGAAGGATAGTGCAGTGTGACAAGCAAGGTTAAGGAAAATGAGGACCAAAAAGTGTCTACCAGGTGGAGTAACATGCAGGTCACTGGGGCCTTAGCAAGAGCTGTTGTGGAAGGATGCTCAGGCTGACACCATCTTCATCAAAAATTTGCTCCTCCCCTACTCTGCCGGGCACAAGGTATACGGTGGTGCCCGACAGAGCTGCTCACCAGATCCTCTGGCTCCCCACGTTCCAGGTACATGGTGAACTCATACCTTCTAGTCCCCTCTAGCTGGTGGGGCCATGTGACTAGTTCTGGCCCATGAGTTGTGAGCAGAGCAGTTCTCACTTGCAGAGCCAGCATTTAACTGCAAGTGCAAGACCCTCCAGGCTCTGTTTTCCTTCTGGTGTGGAGACTGGTGAGGGTCAAGACAGTGACTGTTCTCTCAGCCTGAGCCTCAGTGACTGTGATGAGCAGAGCCTGCTTGCCTCATGCTTTGGGACTGCCTTGATATTCTGCTATAGTAGCCCACATCCAGCTCAGTGTTCTTCCTGCAGACATCTCCCTCTTAGTTGCACAAAAATAAACAAGTAAATAAGCTTTACCCGTTGACTGAGGTTTGACCTCTCACAGCTGAGAAGGGTCCGTGGCACACGAGTGAGCCACAGCTCTCTGGCTGGGAATCCCTGCTTGAGCAGATGGCCTAGGGATATAACAAAAGGAGGAGGTGCACCAGGGAGGAGCAGCTGATAAGAAGAGAAAGGAAGAAGCAGCAAGAAAGATCACTGACAAGCCAAACTGGGAGCCTCCACACTGAAATACACTTTCCCTGGCCAAGGAAAAAACTTCTCTCAGAAGGCAGGGGAGTTTTAAGAATGAAGGCTTTGTTATCGGACTGACCTGGGTTCCAATCATGTCTCTTCCACTTAGTTCCTTTATGTTGGTCAAGGAATGAATGATCTCTCTAATCAGTAGCCCAGGCCCCATCATTTTCCTGCTTAAATTCTTCCCATGACTCTGCAGCTCTCAAAGCAAAGCAAAAGTGGAAAATGCATGACCTGCAGGCTGTCGCTCCCAACTCCCAGGCCCGTGGAAGATATCACCCATGGATCACAGCACTTTTTCCTAGATGTAGCCTCAGAATCTTTCTCAACACAGTGCTTCAAGCAGTCCAGTCACCACCAATTCAACACAGTTGACTTTTAAGATACAAAAGATACCCCATGCCCTCCCTCCCTGTTTAGTTACCCCCATTTGTTTTTGCCATCTTTAGCCTTCTGAATGTCTATAAATGTTGTAATTTAGGTCCCATCTGCTCTCCCCACCTTAACTCCCAGAGGTCTTCCTCGCTTATTTTATCTTCCAGTCACATTGAATTAGCTGTCATTCACCAGTCTCCACACCAGAAGGAAAACAGAGCCTGGAGGGTCTTGCACCTGCAATTAAATGCTGTGTCTGCAAGTGACTTCCATGAGTTCTGCCCTGCTTACAACTCATGGGCCAGAACTAGTCACATGGCCCCACCAGCTAGAGGGGACTAGAAGGTGTCATTAAACCAGGTTCTCTTACCCCTCTTTGCCCTTGCTCATGTTGCTCTCTCCATCCCATTCCACTCCCCACCCTGAGCCCAACCTCAGACTCCTGGAGACCCTGCTTAAGTGTCAGCTCAAGGGTTCTCCACGTGCTCATTGCACCCTATGTGTATTTCTGGTGGAGTGCCACACTGGATGGCAGCTGTGCACTGCTGTGACAGTGACTCCCACCAGCCTGAGGTCCCCTGAGGGCAGAAGCATGCCTTTTTGTGTTTAGATGCATCCCTCTACCTCTCCCTAGCACTGCTAGGGAGTCCTCCCAGTGGGTCCCAGATAAAGATGAAGAGAGTAAATAAAAGATGAAAATGCCAGGGAGAGGGCAAAGACCGCAGGGCCCACACTCCTCCTCTGTAAAGTGAGGGTAAGGACCTCTCTGTCAAGACTGGCATAAAAGGGAGATAACATATGTAAAACACAGTGCCCAGGGCATGGGAGGCACTTCCTAAATATTTGTGGAGGAAATTAAGGCATGAAGGAAGGATTAAATAATGAAAGATAAAGAGAGGAAGAATAAATTCGAGAAGGAGGAAACTAAAGGCAGAAGGAGAGAAGACAAATTCTGAACAAGCACCTGTCATGTATCATGCACCATTCTAGGCCCCAGGTATACTTAACAGTGAAAAACAACCCCAGATATATTGCTGTACCCAGGAAGCTCACAATCTAAAAGGAAGAAAAACCACCTTCTTAACCCAAGTGTTGGATCTAGGCCCTGCCATTCTTTCCCAAGACTTGAATCTCTTCCCATGACCTTCACAATCAAGGCCAATCTCCTTAGCTTGGCATTGCAAAGTCAGGGTAGGTAGACTATGCTGCAGTAACAAACAGCCCTCTACATGTCAGTGACTTACACAAGTGTATTTGTCATTCAGACAAACCCACTGCAGTTCCAGTGGGGACTCCAGAGTGCTAGCCCCACTGTGTTGACTCAAGATTTTGGGGTGTTTTGTTTCAGTGGCACCTCCATATGTCATATTTCCCATTTCTCTTCTGCTCCAGACAGTGAGGTTGAAACTCCAAGTCTCATTACAGAGCATTTGCTGGGCTATCTCTGAGCCATTGCACAGCCTTGCCCCCTGCAGAGAAGAGGTATGGAATCAACCCAAGTGTCCCGCAATGGATAATTAGATAAAGATACCATGATACCTTTATATATATATATATATATACACACACATATATACACACACACACATACATACATACATACACAATGGAATTCCATCTAACCATTAAAAAAATGGAATCCTATCATTTGAAGCAACGTGGACGAAAGATACATACCACACCATCTCACTCATGCGGAATCTAAAAAAGTTGATCTCATAGAAGTAGAGAGTAGAATGGTGGTTACTAGAGACTGGAGAGGAGAAGGGGAGGGGGCACATTGAGAGGTTGGTCAATAGGTACCAAGCTACAATCAGATAGGAGGAATAAGTTCTGCTGTTCTATTACATAGTAGGGTGACTATGGTTAACAATATTGTATCATATAGTTTAGAATAGCTAGAAGAGAGGATTGTGAATGTTCTCACCACAAAGAAATGATAATGTATGAGGTGATAGATGCACCAAATACCCTGATTTGATCATTACAGAATGTATACATGTATAAAAAATCACACTGTACACCATAAATATGTACAATTATTTATGTCCATCTAAAAATTAAAAATAAATAAATAAATAAAGGCATGGACAATTAACAAGAAGACACAGCCCACTCACTCCCACCTTGCCCAGCTGGAAAGTGTTGAAGGGTCCTGAGATTCTGATGCCATGAGCTCAGCTACGCAGGAGGGCGTGGGAGAGAGGGGTGGAAGCAAGGTATCCGGCAACTTCCCTTTGGCCTCATCTTCTCCACTGAAAAATGGGTGGATCTGCCTTTGGGAAGGGTCATAGAACTCCAAGCAGCTGGAGTCTTTACCCCTCCCTGCAGATAGTTCCTACCCAGGGGCAGCTATGAGCCTGGCCTGTGAAGTGGAGAGAGGGAAGAAATTCATCTTGAGGTTGGACATTCTCAGCCCATGGCCACCATGTGTCAGCTGACGGGATGCAAGCCAGGGAGTTCAAATAGAGAAAGAGGAAGAAAGCAAACCAACCCATCTCCCTGGTTTCCCCCACGCCGCTGCAACGCTCTAGAGGATGAACCAGCTCATTTTCTTCACTTCTTTTTCTCTTGGTGGTAGTGGTAGGGCCAGGGGCTGAGTAAGCCAGAAGGTTCCCCAGTGTGGTCTCGGTTAAGGTCACTGGATACTTGCTTCCGTCCAATGGGTGATGAGTTCAGTGTCAACTCACACCTACCCCACCCCACCCCTGGAGGCCCTCTCCTGGGTTTTTCTTTCCTCTCCCAAGTTCGTGTCAAAACGTGGTCAACCCCCCACACTTCCCTCACCCCTGGCCTGGCCCAACCAGCTCCTAACCAGAGCACAGGGTGCAGTCCATAACCACATCTTGCAACATGATTTACTGCGTCTGTGGAGGGACTGATGCAATTGTGGGTGAGGAGTCATTTCTACTGATGGGGAAACCACAGCAACCCGGCCAGGGCTGGGAGGGCAATCCATGGGGACCTACCCTGAGACAGGCCGTGACCGAGAACCTCAGGGTCCCCAGAGCAACCCAGCCACACTATGACTGAGGCCAGAGAGCAGAGGCCCAGGACTTACTGTCCTCCTGTGGAGAGGCAGTAGGCTGGTGGCCGGGAGGAAGGCAGGGGTCTTGGCAAGAGAGGGCCTGTTCAGGGGTCTTGGCAAGAGAGGGCCTGTTCAAAGACAGCAACCCTTCCAGGAACCCCCAGAGTGATCCATCTTTCTCTCTGAGCAACATGGACGTGTGAGGTTCTTGGAGGAGGCCAGGCAACCGCGAGCAGGAAAATCGCTTTCTCTGGGTGCTGGGTCCGTGCCTGGACCAAAGACTGAAGCCGCCTTGCTGCTCACTGCACTGCATGGGAAGCACACGCAGCTGCCTGGAGAGAATGCGCTCCCACTGCCTGAGCAGGTGCCCAGGAGACACACAGAACTGAATCTGAAATTCCAGTGGTGCAGCAGCCTGCATGCTGTGGCCTGGATCAGCTGGGCACACCTGCCTTGGGTGCCTGATCTACTGTTCATTTCCAACGCTCAGCTCAGCATTGGATGTGAGGTGTCCAGTGGACCCTGCGCTTGTCCCTCTGGCTCTGTGAGCTCAAGTCAGCAAATTTCCCTCTCTGGACTGCCCCCTCCCTCCTCCGAACCCTGCTGCTCACTTCTGCAACTTAGCAAGGGACTATATGAAGTCCCGTGACAACACTTGCTCTTTCCCTGTGTTTCTCTCTTATTTCTGCATTTTCATCATAAGCCATTCTAGACAGAGGTTGGATTAGCCTCGAGAAGTTATCCCTGCCCCACCTCTACTCACTGATCTTGACACATCCCTGCAGGGGAGGTATTTTTACCTTATTCCACTGAAGAAGAAACTTAGGCCTAGGAGGTAATAGAGCCTAACAAGGACACTAGTAAGGGGCAGACTTGGAGCTAAGACCCAAATGCTCTTCAAAACCCCTGCCGAGTTCTTTCCAAAACCCGGCCACCTAACCCAATCCTCCATGGCGTCTCCTGGTGAAGGGCCAAAGAGATGAGGATCTCTCCAGAAGGTACCAAGCAAGATGTAAATATGAGAGAGAATAACGTTTGACCTCCCAGATCTGCAGGTCACAGACCTACAGCTCCAAGAACCACATTTTTAAAAATGTGCCACCCCCTCCTCCCCATCCTCACTGTCCCTCCAGCTCACAGACTGGAGGCTCCCTGGAGCACCATAAAAGACATAACTCAGCCATCCGTGTGCAAGCCTGACCCCTGGTGACCAGAACCTTGAACTGCATGGCCAACCAGGCAGGCCCAAGAAATTAAAGACATCTGGCACTCACTCACTTGCCCAGCAAACTTCTGACCAGCACAGAGCTTAAGGATTAGGCCCTTCAGCCCAGGCGACTCTGAAACCACAGGCAATGGGACCTTATTAACCTAGCCCATTACATGGCTAGCACATGAGTCCATCACAAGCATAACTCATGCATCATGAATCCCACAGCCACCTGGGAGGCAGATGAAGTCCTATCCCCCATCTAGAGAGAAACAAAAGCAGTGAAAGCAACGCTCTGAGATGTCACAGAATCAGTGACAGATGCTACACTCAAGCTCAAACCTAGACTTTTCTGACTCAAAATCCCATCCCTTCCAATTTTCCTGTCATCCTCATCCTCTGGTCACTAAGGGGCAAGAAAGAGATGAGGGAACATGGTTCCCAGGACACCCCACTTAAAGCAAGTGGACTTTTACAAAATAAAGTAAATCTACTTAAAAAAAACTTATTTAAAATAAAATACATGGAAGACAGCTTTCTTCCTTCTCCCAATCAACAGCCTGGAAGCACAAGATCCTTGACCTGAGAGATACTAGGTCCAGAGAGGATGGACTAGACTAGGGCTGCCAGGTTAGCAAATGACCATACAGGATGTTCAGCCACATTTGAATTGCAGGTGAGTAATGCCTGCACCACTTGGGATACACTTATGTAAGGTTTACCTTGAAGTTCAAGTTTAACTGAGGATCCTCTATTTTATCAGCCAACCGTAGAGCAGATGCAACTGGGGAACGAATGGGAAAGAGGGGCAGCCGGGCCAGAGGGGTGCAGGAAGAGCCTGAAGGGCTGCCACGTGGGGAGAGAGATGGGAGATGAAGCAGGAGACCCACATGGGAAGGTGGGAGTTACTGCAGGCCTTGAGTGGGATGAGTGTTTTCTTGAGGATTATTCTGACAAATGTGTGAGGAATAAGCTGAGCCAGGGAATGGGGACGTGGGGGGTTCAGCTGGATAGGGAGGGATGCCTGGGTGCCTATGGGATGGTGGTTTGTGTGTAGTTGCCTGGCGAAGGTGGAGGGAAAGAATGGATTCCAGATCCATACCAAAGGTGGAGCTGGCCAGAGCACTGCCTTCCCCTGCAGCTCCCTTTGAATTTCTGGCCTTGGTCCTTCCCAGTTCTGCCCTTCAAACACCTGCTGGGTTTCCAGCCCCAGTTCTGACTTCCCCTCTCTTTCTTCTCCCACGTGTCCTCCTCACCCCATTGCACTCTGACTGAGTTAACAAAGGGAAGGGGATTTCTTTCCCCAGCTCAAGGCCTCCGTGCCCCTCAGAGGATCCAGCCACATGGCCCAAGTCCCACTTTCCTGGGAGAAGCTCTCTCCACTTCTCCCCAGAACCCAGTGCCAGAGCAGGAAGGGGGTCCTGCTGCCGTCCCCGGAAGCAGGAGGCTGAGGCCCTCAAGGGGCTATGGCTCACCCCCTCCTGCCTAGGGAGGACTAAGATACCAGCGCCCCCAGACGCTCAGCACTTACCAACCCCACTGCTGGGAAGTGCTCCCTGCTATCCAACCCGTTTCTGCTGCACTTTAGACCCATCTCCTCAGGGCCGAACCTCAGAAGGAGGTGGAGAATGTGCGTCCTCCTGCTCTAGGCCAGTGGTTTCAGATTTGTTCCCCAGTTAGGCCACTGTAGGGGTGGGGAGCTGAGGGACAGGTCCCATTCCAACCATCCAAGTTCCACTTATCCATACTTAATAAACCGGGGCCCCTTATAAAATTACCATTTTTAAAGGGATCCACTGGTGAAAATATTCACCCATGTACATGTGAAAACCACAGATAGATTGAGAGATGCTCTGGTCTCTACATAAAGACTCCTTGAGTTCAGCTTTCCCAGCTCCATGTCATCTGATCCCTCCACCCTGAGCCTCTATGCCCCCTCCTGTCACCGTCCCTGAGGCTTGGACTCACTGACCTTCTCTGTGAAGATCTATCAGAATCCCTAACACCACATTAGGCGTGGATTATCGCCCCATTTTACAGATGAGATCACTGAGGCCCAGTGGTTGCAGAATCTGAACTGGATCCTGGGGGTCTGGCTCTGGATGCTGGCCCCACATGGGCTCCTGCTGCATCCCCAGCCCAAGCTGCCCACCAAGATATGGACTAAGGGCTCAGGAGTCCTAAGGCTGAGGATGGCCTGACCGCTGCTGGAGGAGTCAGCCTCAGAGCTGGGAGCTCCCTGGGGGTCATGCTGTTATCAGTGGGGGCCAGACTCCCCAGCAGGGAGAAGAACGAGGTTTCTGTGATCTCAGCCCTGGAGACCGATCCCTGGTGTGCCCTCTTTCCTACAGCACCCAGAGACCTGCCACTGCCCCTCACCTATGATCTGATGGGAGAAAAATGTCCACCATGCTGGGAGACAGCTTCCGGCCGAGCAGGACACTCCGTCAGCTCTGTCACTCATCCACACACATGCCGAGGGAAGCACAGCCCAGCTCACAGCAATCTAGTGAGGTCCCATGCTGCTGTCCTGTGCCAACCATCAGGGAGCTCAGAGCCATCCAGTTCAGTGCTTCTCGCCCTTCACTGGGCATCAGAATCAAAACCACAGAGGCTCAGAAGCACCCACAGAGGTTCCCTTGACCTAAGGTGAGGCTCGGGCCTCAGAATTGTTTAAAAGTCACCCCCGTGATTCTCCAGGCAGCCAGGGTTGAGAATGAGCATCCAACCCAAAGCATCCATGTCACAGAGGAGGAAAGTGAAGCCCAGAGGGAAGACCTGGTGACACATTAAATAGGGCCCAGGACCACTGGTCTGGATTCAGGAATCTTTGCACCCACAAACCAATGTTCCCACGTATTCACTCAGCCCTGGGTTGAGGGGAGGGGAGAATGGCCACCGTGGACCCAGCGTCTGAAGGAAATTCTGGCCTTCCCTCCTATCCTCAAGCCAAGTCCTCCCTCTCAGATACTGCTCCATGAGTCACACAGTGAGAAGGTGATTCTGTGTAGACAACCACAGCTGTTTCTCTGCCTCAGTTCACAGTTCTAAGTACCTACTTCATGCAGAAACTCTTGCTAAATGCTTTGCTAGCATTATCTCATCTAGAAGATCTGCTGTTTCCGGCCAGAACTGCTCCACTTTCACCAATAGAAAAACACGAGCTGGCTTCACCCGACTTAGTAGCCATGCCCTGCTTCACACAATCCAAAAGGTCTCTCTTGGACATTCTGACAGCCAAGAGGAGCTGCAGTTCCTGCTCAAGGCAGGCAGCAACCGGTCTGACTCCGAGTCCCACCATCTGCCTGGGCAGAGCTCAGGAAGGCACAGAGTCGGCCATCAGGACCCCTGAGTTCCAGTCCCAGCTGTGCCATTGAGCAGCTACAGGGTCTTCAGCAGGTCATTTCCCTCCCTGGGCCTCAGTTTCACCATTCCATAAATGGGAACGTTGAACTCAATCAGGGATATTGAAATGTGTTTTGTAGGACAACACTTCCTTGGCATAAAACTGCAAACAGAACACACAGACCCCCATGGACGTGGTAGAGGAGCGGCCAGGGTTCCAGAGTTGGGCACTTGGCCCCTCCCAGCCCCTTGCTCTCTGAAGACGCTCCCTAGAACTCTCCAGAGCCTCCCGGTTTGGTCTATAAAGTCTCCTTTGATTCCGTCATGTCCTCCTGGTGTATGACCGGAGACAGGGGTTCAGAGGAGGGCAGTGGGGAACACACAGGGGTTCTGGTAAGGTAAGAGACAACTTAGAAAAAAAAAAGAATATCTGCTGTAGGGCAGGATCCAGAGTTCCTGTTTTCCAAAACAACCAGGAGAGGAAATTCCATGCTCATTTGGCGAGACTCTAATGGTTGCAGACGCAGGATGGGAAGGAGGTGACAAGGTCCTCAGCGCACCCAGGTAAGGGGAGGGGGCCCCTGGGGGACCCCCGGGAGGAGGTGGGACCTGCCAGCATCCTTGGTTCACACCTGGAAGAGGTCCCCGATCTGTAATATGTAGGACAGGGCTCCCATCATGGATCCCCAGGAATACTCTGGTCTGTTTCCTGCTCTGTGAGAGGGGCATACCAGGGCTGCTGGAAGGCTATGGAAATCATACAGAGGCTCAAAGCAGGGCCTAGCCTGTCTCCAGCAGTTATGACTTCTTGGCTGTGGTTTTCCGTGTTGTTATTTTGCTCCCTTGTGGTTTGTAGGCTCCTTTGATTGGGTGGGGGCAGGGCAAAGTCATCGACTTCTTAGAGCTGGTGGAAACCTCATTTTAGAGATAAAGAAAGAAAGTGAGGCTCAGAGAAAGGAAGGTCCTTGCCCAAGTTCACAAGCTGGGGCTCAAGAACCCCAAGTCAGAACCAAGCTGAGGCTTGCGAACCCCAAGTGAGAACCAAGCTGGGGCTCAGGCCCCAAACTCCAGACTCCACGAGACCCTCCCTACAGGCCAAGCACATGGCCACTGGCTTCCTCCCTGCTGCTCAGCCCAGTGCTTGCCTGCGTGGATGCGTCCTCCCACACACCCTCCACCCACCCGGCCAGTGGTGAAATCACTGACCCCTGGGGCAGTCTTGGGTTCTTGGGTCCCAATTCAGTCTCCCCCTGAGAGCACACCCCCCTGGCCTCACCGTGCCAGGGCCTGTAATTGCTCTAACTGCCCCCTGGGGAAGTGGGGCAGCCTGGTCTTTGTCCACATGAGTCAGGTTTCCAGAGCAGAAACCTCAGGCAGAGCCACATCGCACAGCCCAAGCCCTGCCACTACTCCCCACAAACCACTTCCTGCCCCGTTCCTGGCACCACCGGCCTGAGGCTCGTGGCAGCTGCACGGCCCTAGTCTCTGCTGCTCCACTGGCCCCAGCCCACTACCACCCCACCCACCCACAGGCAAGGGTGGGGCAGGATTTTGTCCAGGTGGACAGGCCACAGGCTGGGTCACCCAGGCAGTGGAAACCCCCAGCAGGAAAACCAGGCCTGGCTGTTCATCAGTCCTGTCACTGTCTGTAATTTGGTTGTCCGCAGGTCCTCCATGTCTGTCCACAGCAGAGCAAGGAATGAAGATGCTGGGCTGGCAGCTCCCACCCATCCACCCAGGGCTGGGGCCCAGCTGTGTCAGCCTTTCCAAAGGAAGTTTCAAGGAGAACGGAAAGAGCACTGGATATAGAGTTAGATAGATCTGGGTTTCAACTCCAGCTATATCATTGCCTTACTGTGATCCTGATCAAGTGATTTCAGTTTCTTCACCTGTAAAATGGGGAATATAACATCACCCCTTCCAGATGTGTTGGGAGGAGTGACTGAGCTAATACACAAGCCTACACTGTATCTGGCACATAGTAGGTGCTCAATAAATGAGTGTCCTTCCTCTGCAGCACGATGACAGGGGTTCTGGTGAAGCAGTGACAGGCAGCAAAGTGTTGGGAAGAGCCCTGCAGTGGGAGTCTAGAGGCTTTGGATTCAATCCTGGCACTGCCTCCAACTTGCTGTGTGGTGTTAGGCCAGTTGGAGCACCTCTCTCGTCTTTAGTTTTCAAGCACAAGTCTGGGATATGGGAGCAGATGGTTCCAAGGACTCTCTCAGTGGTGACACTCTAGGCTTGGTGCTGACAGGATAGTGACACGGCTCAGGGTGATGGGAACAGTGAGAGGGATGTGGTCATGACCATTACCAGGTGCACAGTGCAGCTCATCGGCGACAGTGAAGACAAAAAGGCCAGTGGTGACCCGGGCTGGGGCCCAAGCTTGCTCAGGCAGGGTCCAGGAGGCAGCTCCAAGGACACTATGCTGAACAGTGAGAGTGGTCTGCGCTCAGGACAGGTGGGCACCCTCCGCCAGCCAGCCTCACCCACCATGCTCAGGAACCAGGCCTTGTTCCCACCCAACAGGTGGGCACCAAGAGTCCCCGGAAGACTGAGGCCCTCCTCTGCCTTCAGGGAGTTTCTGCTGGGGGAAGACAGACTTCACAATGCATGCTCATTAATTATTAACCATCATAACCACACATCAGAACACTGATTTACCGCTTGAGGTCGTGCCCTCTGTTAAGCCCTTAATGAGCATCATCTCATTTAATCCTCCTGACAACCCGGGATGAGGTCATCACTATCATTCTTTCCACGCCACAGTGGGAGGAAAATGAAATGCAGAGAGGTTATGCTCCCTCGCCCCACTGTAAGCAGCAGAATGAGGATTCCACAGAGGCTCGGGGGAGCCTTGGGGCCTCCAGAGGAAAGGATCTTTCTTTCTGCTGGGGGATTGAGAAGATGTCCCAGAGGTGGGGACATGCGAGTCAGGTGATGACAATCCTGGTTCTCATTTATCGAGCACTTGCTAATGTCATGCACTTCTAGGTCTTTAGGGGAGATTCTCATTTAGTCCTCACTTCCACCCCTGTGGCAGATACTATTATTATTCCTGTTTTACTGAGGCACAGAGAGGTCAAGCCCTACCCTGTGCAGGGGAAAAGGGGGCCAAGCCGAGGGAATGGCTTGGAAGGTACCATGCTCAGGAAATGGCAGGAGGTTGGTGTGGCTGGAGGCTTAGGTGCTGGGAATAGAGGTTAGAAAGGCAGGCAGATGGGGCCAGGACATGATTCCCGCACCTGCCCCCACAACACCGCCTGGGAGGAAGGGACCCAGGTCCTAGCCTCGCTCAAGAACTTGGCATTCAAACTTAGGGGCCTCCCCCTCCCGCCCAGTTCCCAAGGAGGCGGCCTGTTAGTCACCTTGTGACTGATACATTCAGACTCAGAGTAAGCAGACAGATCATAGGGGCCCCTAATCCCCTCACACCCAGAAAGCTGGGGAGAGGCTAGAGAGACAGGCCTGGAATCCATGGCCTCCGGGGGAGATAGGGAAACCTCATTCCACCCTCCTTCCCCAAACCAGTAGAGCGAAATGCCAGCGTGATTCATTTTTTGAAGACAGAATAAACAAGTCCAGAGAAGAGATTAGGTCTTTGTTTCCCCCGACTCAAGACAGTTGGAAAAGCAGAGTTAGAAATGCTGCAACCTAGGGTTGGCAAACAGAAAATTAGTGGCAGATTAATTTCATTGTCTCGCTGGGGAATGGAATCCTGTACGTTAAGTATAGGATTAAAGGGAGATTAATTTCTCATCTCACCAGGTTGGAGGAAGTCGCCTGCAGGGAGTTCACTGGAGTTCTCTGCCTCTGGAGAGCAGGGAGAGCAGTTTCAATGGAGGAGAAGCAAGAATCCCCAGGGTAACATGACGGGGCTGAATGGATTGCTGGGTCCAGGCCCCTCCTGTCTGCCCTGATAGCTGGAAGGGAAGCTCTGAGCTTTCAGCAACCCAGGGTACTACATCACAGCCCCTCTACATGGCTCTGCCTTCATGCGAAGATATGCTCGGACCCATTCCTTCCTACTCACAAGCCCTTGTGTGCCCATTCTGCCCTTCCTTGTAACAATCTTTAACTAGTGTTTGCTAAGTGCCAATGCTTCCCTTAGAATCTTTCGGTTAACTCTTGCAACAAAACTGAGAGGAACGACCATTATTATTCCCACTTTACAGATCAGAAAACTGGCACACAGAAAAAGATACATAGTAGAGCAGATAAGTGGCAGAGCCAGGATTTGAGCCCAGGCCATCTGGAAACCAAATCTGTGCTCTTCACTTCAAGTTTATGCCTCTCCAAATACAGGGTTTGCTTAAAATGGAGCATGCTTGTACTTACTACGTGGTGTTTCTCTGGACTATTGTAGTGGCCCTTCTTGGGATGGTCCCCACCCTGCCCATAGGCTCTGCCCAAACTGGAAGCTTCTTGGAGAGAGCTTTGAAAGTGGTCACTGGACCTAATGTGGTAGACCCAGCTGCAGCTTCTACAGGTGGAGAGTAAGCCAGGATGGGCCACGCCAAACCTGCTCCTGTAGAGGGATCTGCCCACCCAAGCAGTCCAGTGCTGGCCAGGAATGGGTGTGCCACTGCCCTTGCTGTGGGGAAGGCAGGGTGGAACAGCCCAGGCTCAGCCAAACCTCAAATGGCAGGCTGCTCCAGTTGCCTCCCAGACCATGGTTAGGATGGATCCAGAGAAGGCTAGCATAAGAAAAACAAAAAACTATATCTTGCCAGCCAACTGAAGCCAGACCACAGTGTGGCAAAGACAGGAAGGGTTTGATAGGACTCCCAGCTGGGTGCAAGGACGTATGTCTGGTTTCAAGAAGAACCAATGTCTAGTTCTCACCCAGAGGGGGCAGATAGCCTTCAACTTACATGTCAATGCCAGTCAGTTGGTAGTGGCTGCTGAGAATGATGCCAAAGTCACATCCCGGCTCAGCAAGGACACATTCTATCATTGATTAGCAATGTCTCCTCGGTTGCATCATCAAAGTGGTGGCACGACTGCAGCTTATTAGCCACCCCTGTTAGTTCCATGGTATGACACTTCAGACCCTCCCCAACAGCGCCACAGCTTCATCTCCCCCTCCTCTCCATCCCTCTCACCTCTATAGCCCTTTAAGCTCCAGCCACATCCAGCTGTTCGCTATTTTCTGGTAATAGCCCTAAAGGCAATATGGACATGTTTTGGAGTGGCCTTTGTTCCTGCTGCCTTCAAAGCCTTTCCACCCTTACCTGCCTGGTGAACTCATTTCATCCTTCAAAACGCTGTCCTGGCATCACTGCCCTCAACCCCTACCTTGACAGAGCTCATCACTTTCTCTTCTGTACATTACGATCAACAGAGTCAACATTGCTGAGTGATTCCCAGGCCCAGCCTAGCACCAAGTTCATTACATGCATCATCCTTATAACCCTGCATTACCTTCTAAATTGATGCCCATTTTACAGATAAGGATATGACACTAAATGGTGTTGAGAACTTGCTCCAGGTCCTCTATCTGGGCCATGATGGGACCAAGATCTGAACCTGGCTTGTCTAGTTCCAGAGCCCAGATTTTAATCATTGTGCTGTGGCGTGGCAGCTGTCTTCTCTCACTCTATTGGCCCAAGCTGTAATTTATTATGTACGTATCTATCTTCCTTTATACATAGTTGTTTCTTAGATGGAAAGGGCCTTTTCTTTATCCCATAGCCTCAGCAGCTAGCCCAGAACCCTGCACACTGTAGGCACTCAATAAATGCTGGCTGAACTGGATTTGACTGAGTGCAGAGAGCTTTCTTGTCCTGTCCCCTGCCTCACATGCCAACCCAGTCCTCCTCCCAGGAGTCCCCTCAGCCCTGCCTGTCCAATCTGGGTAGTGAAAGTTTACTGGTGCCTAATGGGGCAGAGTGTTTGTGGGTTATCTCAGGATGGGCGAGGGCAAAAACCTTTTCTGTGTGGGTAATTTATCTACCTAGAAAGATTACAAACTCACAGCAGAATAAGACAAAACATACATCTTCCCTTTTCTTTTTCTTCATTTGATTTTCTTCCTTGCTCTTGCTGCTTATTTACTGAGTGCTTCCATTGTATGAGGCACGGGCTGAGTCCTAGGGGAGCGTGCCTCCCCGCTAAAGTAGCTTGACACCAAGTGCACTCTGTGAACAATCCACTGGTTTAAAACAGAGTCTTTGACTTGCCACCAACCCTCCAGATTCCAATTCTGCAGGGCCAGGCCGAAGCCCTGCCCTGCCTGGCTTTAACAAGCCATTTCTGATGTGAAGCCATCAACAGTGGCTGAGCCATAGAAATCCCCACGCGAGCATCTAAGCCATCAGCGACATGGCAGTTCGGTGATTCACTGAAGGTCTGACTGTATGGGGAAGGGAGCTTTGGGCATCCTGGCCCCCTTGCTGCCCACAGGGAACTAGGGCCTCCTATCTCCAACTGGCTCGCTTGACACGTCCCTTCCCCCAGGAAGCTCTCTGATTTATCAGGCCAGGTTCCATGCACCTTTCTTCGTCCATTCACAGGCCCACTGCAATGGCCTGGTCATTTGCCTCATGCCTGTGCTGGACGGTGAGCTCCTGGAGAGCTCTGATTCACTAATGCGTGGTGTCTGGCCCAGGATGCTTGTTTGTCCAAATACATAAAACATTCTAACCTGCCTAATACAGCCTGGCTTGAAAACACAGGAGCCACCCATCCATCTGGGTTCCAGAGGGCAGTCAGGGTGGGGGTGGAACCAGAGAAGAGGAGGGATTCAGTGGTGCCAGCACCAGCTCCCCGGGGGGAGTGGACAGGGAAGCCTGGCAGAGCTCCAGGCTGATCAGGTGAACATGCACAGCGACATGCTGTGGTCTGAAATGCAGCCCCAAATTCTGCCCCAAAGAACCCTGAACAGCCAAGGCCAAAAGGGACCTCAGGGAAGTCAGCCCCTATGGTGGTCTTTTTCCCGTGAGCTCCACGTGGTAGCTGCCTTTGTCTGCCTGGGGTTTGTTGAACTGTCACTTGGCTTTTCCATGCTCGTTATGGAGATATGACACTAACTGGCAATTCCATTAGCAAGCACAACCAGGACAGCAACATGCCCAGGACTCCATGGAGCAGCGGAAATAATGCAGGAAAACCAGATAGATATTGATTCTCCTCCACAGTTTGGCTCCTAGCTGTGTGACTTTGGGTCATAATGTGCCCTCTCTGGGCCTCTATTTCCCCACTTGTAAGATGGAAATAATCTTTGACTCAAAGTTGGGTTGAAAAATAGATGGTAAAGCAATTCTAGAGGGCCTGGGAATTCTTCCCCACCCTGCTATGACTGTGTCCCACCTCTTGCTTGAGGACTTTCCCAACACTGATTATCCATCTGCCTGAATGTCCTCTCCCAGTGGGGTCTTCCACTGGTTTTTGGTCCAGTCTTCCATGATGTGGGCAACCTGTTGTTGCAAAGCTCTGGTTAGAGCAGAGGTTATCTCTGCACACCCCTTAGATAACGCATCACTTCTTCGAAGGCTGAAACACGTCTTTCCTAAGGGGAGGAAAGCACAGGGCATGATCCCAAGAGGTCCTGAGCTCCATACACCTGCACTGGGCTCAGTGACACCTCTGCAACTTGGTCACATTCTTAGTGATATCTCTTACTCAAACAGGCCTCAGAAGAAGGACGTCTTCCTTTGAGTATTTGTAGGGGAAGCTGAAGCCCCCAGAGACTTTGAGCCAAGGAGCCCCCAGAATCATTAGCACCCTGTGGCGCCGAGGCCCCTGCCATCGCTGACATGCACACATCTGATAAAGTGGTATGGGCTCTTTCTGGGCACAGCAGAGGCCTTGTGGTGGCCAAGGAAGACCCTGTCCCTGCCCCAACAATGGCAGACAGGCCCCTTCCCTTCCACAAAGCTGCGGTGGGCACAGAAGATCATTACAGCAAATTGAGAGGTTGCGAATTCAGGGGAGTGTCCTCTGGATGGGAATCATAGAGAGGGGATGATGATGTGTGTGTCATGAGAGGCTCCTGCATGCCAGGCCCTGGGCTAAGGCGGTTTGCAGACATTATTTTCTGGATGACCCTCACGCCGATCCTTACAGGGAGGAGCTGCCACTCGCTCCATTTTGCAAATGAGGACACTGAGCTGTACAGAATGTAAGTTACATGGGCCTACCACAAGTTAGCGAACACTCACGATCCAAAGCCCCCAGGCCTGATTCCAGAGCCCTAATGCTTTCATCTCCCAAAGCACAAATTCAGGGAGCTGGTTCTTGTGGGCTGGAATCTTGTTTTTCAGCTCCTCCCTTGACAAGCTCCATTCCACCCACCCTCGAATAGGTTCCCATCCCTATCCAAAGGAGGAAATTGAAATCCCCAAGCCAGGAGGCCAGGAGCCAGCATGTTCCAAACCTGGCCCTGTCACCCAGAGGCCATCAGCACCTGCTGCTCCTACAGGAGCCACACAGCACTGTGCTCACAGACCAAGCCTTAGTGCCACCGGGACCCAGGCCTGTGTCCCAGCTCCACCAGCCCCCAGCTCTGTAACTGAAGAAAAACAACTTCAACTCTCTGAATATCAGCTTCCCACCTGTGATATTTGGACAAGATTCTTTATTTTAGACTCATATAAACTAAATAAGATAATACACAAAGAGTCTGGCATGTAGCTTGTGCTCGCCTAATGCTAGTTCCTCATGTGAGTTCCCTGTTAGGCAACACCCCCCAGACACAGCGAATCATTCCATCAGCTGCTTCTGATTTTTTCTGGCACCCCTCTCCTTCACCAAGAAAGGAGATAACTAAATATTTCTGAATAGGAGGCAGGAAATAACCAGGTAGGCCCCAGCTGCCTTCACAAATTATTTAAATTTTTATGAAACTAGGAAATTCCCTCTCTCACCTCCAAGTTCCTGGGCTTAATGAACCCAGCCCAGGAGGAAAACATTCGCTGCTACTCTCTGGTTGGTGTGTGGGTGGGAAAAGCAGATATCCCCTGATCCCACCACCCCCAGGCCCACCGAAGCAAAAGATGAGTCCTTTGTCTTCACTGACGCCGGGCAGGGAGGTGGGCATGTCTTGAATTATCCTATAGTAGAGCTCACACCAAAATGCACTTCCAGGCTTTAGGAATATCCAGGATATGAAAAGCCAAATGTGCAGAGGAACTCTATCAGGAAAGGGGCAGACGCCATCCGCATTTCAAGGGAAAGGACACGGACATGCGTATAAAGACTTGGAGAGTCCCCAGATGTCAGAGGCACCAGCAGCCTCCTCTGACTGGCCCTGCGACCGTTCCTCAGGCCAAATGTCTTGACAATGTGCATCAGAAAGCCTGAATCTGCCTGGGCACAGTGGCTCACCCCCCTGTAATTCCAGCACTTTAGGAGGCTGAGGTGGGAGAATCACTTGAGCCTAGGAGTTCGAGACCAGCCTGGGCAACACAGGGAGACACTCTCTCTAATGAAATTAAAAAAAAAAAAAAACAAAGTAAAAGAAGCCTGAATCTGCCCATGTAGATGTGACTTCCACAATCAGACAAACAGCCCTTTATAGAAACTTGTAAGAAACAGTTCCTTGTGGGGGTGGTGGAGTGGGTAGGAGGGTTGCAGTGTGTGGGGACAGCAGGCAAATAGAGGCACCCATCGTCTCCTGCTGAGAGGATGCCCAGGCACCCACACACCTGCTCTCTATGCCTAGAACCCACCCCCTCACCTGGACTGGCCAGTCAGAATGGTCATGCTCCCACAGACTCCTCAGGCCTGGTGGTGGTGTCACCCAAACCTGGCTCTGGAGCCAGACTGGTTTCAGATCCCAGCTCTGCCACGAGCTGTGTGACCTCAAGCAGGTCACTTAATCTCTCTGAGCCTTAGTTTCCTCTTCAGTAAAATAGGGACAATAAAACCATCTGACACGTTGTCAACATGGATGAAATAATAATGAATGTGCCTGAGGTATTGTTTGAGATCAATATCTGGAATCTATTATTGTGGTAACACTTCTGATCAAGGGGAAGGGGTTGGGCTGCCCCTCTACTTCCTCTCCCAGTGCCCACAGTTGCTACCCTCCAGGGGCTTCTTCCTCTTCCTGAAGACAGGGACTGCCCTGTCTTCAATGTCCATTTCACCTCAATGCCACCTGCATCTTAGGTCATCTCTTGGCCTCAATTCACATGCGGAAAGCCCATGAAATGCCCCAGCACAAGCCTCCTGGCTGCAGAAAAGGCTCAGATCTCTGTGCAGAAACCAAGATGGCCTTGTATGAGAAGTCACGATGAACACCAGAGAGGACCTGGGTAGTCGGGGAAGAGGAGGCCCCAGACTGGGAGTTAGGGCCCATGTGGGCGCCAGCCCCAAGTCTGAGCCACTTCACTGCTCTGGGTCCAGCTCTTCTTTGAATAAAACAAGAAGGTTGGACCAGAGCTATAGATTTCAAATTGTGTTACTTGGTGACACCTCCACGCCCACGGGCCCAGGAAGGCAAGGCTGAGACGGCACAGTTCTCTCTGGTCTGTTTGATGTGATACTGGGGCCCCATGGGTGTTCTCGCTTGAGACAAAATCAGCTCTTGCAAAACCACCACTCCGCCAACTGCCCTGGACATCTTCCTAGACCCTAGGCCAAGTCAGGAGGAGGTGGTCAGTTCAGTTGCTGAATGAATGAGGGGAAGAGCGGGCCACTGATTGGGAAGAGCAAGTCCTGATGCAAGTGCATGGAAAAAGGAAAAAGAGGAAAAACTGGTAAGCAAGAAAGAGGGTGTCTAGAAAAGGAAAGGGATTGAAGTGGAGGGGGCTTCCAGGGTCCCCATGCACCAGCGCCCACACCAGCCTCACGAGGGGCCGGCCAACCTGGACGCTAAGAGGGGCTGCTGTCTCTCTCACGGCAGCTCCACCATCTTCTGCCCCGAATGTCTAATGGCCCCGCAGGAAGGATGATGCTTCCCAGATCTGGAGCAGTGGAGGCAGAGCTGGTAATGAGACTCCCTGGGTCCTCTCCTGCAGTGGCCATGCAGCATTTGGCCACCAGCTGGGCCCTCCTTTCCAGCTGCCACACCCTCCGTCCACACTATGCTTGTTAGTTTCAACCGAAACCCACAGTGTAAGAGACACAGGCCTCACTGACGGCTAATAGCCAGGGCTAGGGTGCCTGGCCAGGTTCCCGCAGCAAGCTGGTCAGACCCCATCCCACCCGTGCCCACACCAGTCCCTCCACCTACTGCCTCCTCCACTTAGCATTTTGTTCTGGGCAGAAGAACCTTCTAGAGAGGTCTCAATGCTCAATAATGACAGGCACTGGCACCTGCCATCTCTAGCATCTGAGAGATACGTAGGCCCATTTAACAGATGAGGAAAATAAGGTCCAGAGAACAACTTGTCCAGGTCCACACAGCTACTTGGGTAGAAGCAGCACTTGAACCCTGGTTTTCTGATTCCAAAGCCAGCTCCCTTGCCAACAATAACAGCCACTGCATATCAGCCCTACCCGTGTCGGTCTTTTTGACATTCATTTGCGTATTTACATCACAAGGTGAAAAAGAAACTTGTCAAAAGTAATAGGCGAGAAAACTTGAGACACTGATTCTCACAGTGTCACATGGAAGGAGAGAAGAGGCCTTCTATTTGTCACCACTTTCAGAGTGGGCCTTTACATCCTCAGTATTCAAATGGAGAAACTGAGGCCCAAAGAGGTTAAAGAACTGAAGTCATCCCATGTTTCATGCAGCGAGACCATCATGGGCCAGAAAGTAAGCTGCTTCCACTCCCTAAACCGCCCCCCAAGCTGTGCAGAGCGCTCACTGGGCGCCCCTGTGGTCTCTGTGGACAGCAGAGTGCTGGATGCTGAGGCTCCTTTCTCAGGGGAGCTGATGGTGTGCAGGAGGGGGTTAGAATAATGTCACTTCCTGTAAGAAGCTTCCTCTAAGAGTCCCCTGGCTCCCTGGCCTGGGGCCAGGACTTGGTCACACCCTTTCATCACACCCTGTCCCTTTCCTTCATGCCACAAATCACAGCCCATCATTCTACATAGGCGGGGTTAACCAGGTGAAGCTTCTGTCCATTTTCTAGAGTGTAAAGGGACCTGGTCTCCTCTGCCCAGCACAGAGCCTGGCACAAGAAGACACCCATAAACAGCTACATGAATGAATGCATGAAGGAACAAATGCTGAAGCAGGCAGTGAAGTGGGAGGGCAGAGAATAGAGAGAGGAGTACAAACGCAGCCGCCCAGGGAGAGCGTAGAAGAGAAAGGTTGCAGTTATCTGCGGGTGGGGAAGACAAGCCATGGTGGGTATCCACAGCCGAGCTCACCCTGGAGACCAGCCCCAGGGCCTCACGGCCACTCTGCTCTCGAGCAGGCAGTGGAAGATGGGGAGCGGGCTTCGTTTCCACCATGTCCCCAGCCTGCTGGGGACCCTGCTCGGGGGCCTTTGCCCTTCTAGGCCGCAGTTGCTTCTGCTGTAAACAGGGTGGAGTTGTCCTTGTCAACCTTTGAAAACACTTCTATTTCTGAAACCTCACAGCTGGGCCCAGCCTGCAGCTCTCAGGGTTTCTTCCCTTAACACCAAAAGCCCATCCCCTAAAGCCTTGAACCCCAGCAGGGAACACTGCCTCCAAGACAGCTGGGTTAGGGGCTGACCCTGAAGTGGCCAAAACTTGTAAGACTTCCCCTAAATTCTCCCAGGGCCTACTTGGGGCCCTGGGCCCAGCTGTGCCTTACTCACAGCCACAAGTCCTGGCTCTGCTGAGTCTCAGCTCTGTGATCTTGGACAAGTCTCCCTCAGTGTTCCCATCTGTAAGACAGGAGAGGAGCCTTATGTCAGCAACACCCCTCCCCAGAGTGACTGTGAGCTCCAGGTGGAATCAGGGAAGTTCTGCCTGCAGAGGGAGGACATCAGGACCAGGGAGGAACGTGTCTTTGAGGTGGCCTCCCCTCTCTACCCCGTCTTGTTTCCATGAATGCCACGCTGTGTCCTGGGGCCTGTCTTCTTTGTAATCCCAGTGTCACTGATGGCAGCTGAAGTGCTGCTTCTTCCCAGGGCTGTGTCAATGTGGGGGTGGGGGAATCTCCTGAAAGCCAAATCAGCACACTCTAACCTCGAGGTTCCTGGCAGTCGTCAGGGGAGCACCTGCGGACAGGAAGCACTGAGCTTCCTCCACCAGCTGCACACTTGACCAGCTCCTGAGAGGCTCTGGGCTCAACAGAGCCCAACATCCCCTGTGGCCTGCAGGAGCTCCTCCCCCAACGCCAGCACCTGAACCTTGGGGTGCTGCCTGGTGAGGAGGGGCGGAGCTAAGACGTCAGCTCCAGAATGTTCCTCAGGGAAACTCCCACTGCACAGACGAGGGGGTGTGAGCTGCCCAGTGCCCCCAGGCGAGGCAGTCCCAGGCCCCAACTCTTCAGCTGCACGTGGTGCCCTGCAGGTACCCATGGGGATGAGCTGAGACTGCAGAGGGGAGCAGCTCACTGGGTCCATCTGCCACCTGTGGCACGGGGGCATCTGAGGGGCACCCCCACGGGCACCCCAACACGGGGGCTTAGGGACTCCCACATTTCCATTATGAGGGCTCAGATTTATGGGCCAAATTCAAGCCTGAAGCTTGTCTGTTATTTGGCTGCAAAAGAATCCCTGGTGGGAGTGAATACCACCCACCCTAACAAGGTGTCAGCCCTTCACCTTCTAGCTCCAGCTGCTCCCCAAACCCAGAAAAACCCACTCTGATTTGGCCTTGAAAACCAGAATAGTGACTCTTGCTGGCGGCCAGATGTTTGCACCGCAGGCTCTGACATCCAGGTATCTTAGGGCTGTCTTAGACATCCAGAAGGCAAGACGGGCAGTGGGCAGCAGACCAGAGGTGACTGAACGGCCAACTATACCCCATGTGAGAGCAAAGCCCCTGAGGGACACCCCTTTCCCCCATTCTTCTGAGGCTTTCCTTCCCCATAACTCTTCCATCTGCCCAGACAAGGGCTTCTGGTGCCAGGGGCAGCTCCCTACTTATCCTTTATACTTGGCTGTTTGTGCAGACCACACAAAGATGAGTCATGCTGAAAGGCAGAACCTGCCCAGGGCTCCATGAGTAATTTAGGTGCTCACTCTACTTCTATTAAAATCCCCTTCCCTTGGGGATATTAATGGGAAGAAATCTGACTAAAGTAATTCACACTCAGATGTAGCTGACTAATAGCACTATGGGGGTGGGGAGAGGTGGCGAGGATTACTTTTTAGGTGTCTTGCTAATCCCAGATAGAGGAAGAAATCTCAGCAGTTGACCAACCCATGATATCATCCCTGAAGGTAGCTAAAGAGAAAAGGCAAGGGGTTGCATTAGTTCCCCGACATCCCTGCCAGGAAAGGACCTCAAGATCCATTAGGCATCTGTGAGGTTAATAACAGCGTCATAGCTGCTCAGAGTCAGAAAGACCTCACAGGCCAGGCAGACCCCTGGGGTATGCAAATGTGTGCAAACTAACATCCAGATTGGCATTCATTACTCTGTGGTCACCAGCTGAGGGACTTCTGTGTGGAGCACAGCTACGCTGCTGGCAGGAGCCCTGATGTGGAGCAACAATATCCTACTGGAAATGCCCAGGGTGGCCTTGGAGAAACTCCAGAGGGGCACAGGAATTGGCCTGCTGGACCCAGCTCTGGAGGACCAGCCAGGGATGCACATACACTCACTCAAGATGAAGTGCAAGCCTGTGTGTTTTAGTAAAAGGCAAATCTGAAACCACCTTTGCAAAAATCATAACTAAGGAAATTATGACAGTGAGAGAAACCTGACAGGGCTGACTCCATCTTGCCTCGAGCCTCACAGGTTGGCTGTCTTTGCTCCTTCCTGGGCTTGGGCCAAGCTAACTTTGGGAGACATTTAGAGTTTAAATAACAGCTCTTCCCAAAAGCTAACCTGTTCTTGTAAAACAAATAACAGGCCACCAAGTTAGGATGAGAGGGGCTTGAATTCTAAATATAATCAGCTATTGTTCTGGAGGTCATAAGATTTACAACTTCTCCAATTACTCTTGAAGATAACATCACTATTGTAGAACCTAACATTGGCCTTTTGAGATAAAGTTTCAGTTTTTTGCATGTCTGGCAACCTCATGGCCCCACCTGGACCTGCCAACCACTTCTATGGCCCCCACCCAGGAACTGACTCAGCGTAAGAGGACAGCTTTGACACCTTATGATTTCATCCCCAAGTCAACCAATCAGCACTCCCGACTCACTGGCCTCCTACCCACTAAATTATTCTTGAAAACCCTGATCCCCAAATTCTCAGGGAGACTGATTTGAGTAATAATAAAACTCCAGTCTCCCGTACAGCCGGCTCAATGTGAGTTGAACTCTTTCTCTATTTCAATTCCCCTATCTTGATAAATTGGCTCTGTCTGGAAAGCAAGCATGATGAACCTGTTGGGCAATTACAAATCATGCAAAGATGATATTAAGCAAATTACAGGGGAATGACCACAAAACAACCACCATCTCTGCCTGCCTGGTAAGGGTCCTACAACCCTGACAGGCGGTGCAGAGTGGCAAGTCGGGAGCAAGGGATAGCCTCTCACCACACCCAAATGCCCTCCAGCACCATCCTCCTTGGTCTGTTGCCCAGCAGTGCTCTGGACCAGATATCTGTGCTCAGCACCGAGGTGCACCCAGTGTGACTCCAGCAGAGTCTCTCCCCCAGAAGGGGCTACTGGAGCCACATGTCCAACCCTGAGGTCAGGTGAGAACTGAAGCTCAGAACGTCCACACCAGGATGGGTCTCCATCTGTCCGTTATCCACTACTGTTGTGTAGACCATTCAAAGATGAATATCAGCCCAGGCGCAGTGGCTCATGCCTGCAATCCCAACACTTTGGGAGGCCAAGGTGGGTGAATCACTTGAGCCCCAGAGTTCAAGACCAGCCTGGGCAACAAGGAGAAACTCCACCTCTACAAAAAGTACAGGCACACACAAAAAATTAGCAGGTGTGGTGGCACGCACCTGTAGTCCCAGCAACTTTGGAGGCTGAGGTGGGAGGGTCTATTGAGCCTAGGAGGTTGAGGTTGCAGTGAGCTGTGATTGTGCCACTGCACTCCAGCCTGGGTGTCAAGATGAGACCCTGTCTCAAAAAATAAAATAAAATAAAATAAAATAAGAAAAGAAAAGGAAAAGATGAGTATCAGTTCTCCAAGGCGGGGCTCACCCAGACCCTATCAGATAACCATTTGCAGTGAACAAACCTTGCCTCGCCAGGCTCTTTAAGGTGAATTTCAACAGAGGGACAGGTGAATGGAATGAATAAATAAATATTTAGCATGTAGTATGAGTCAGGCACAGCAAATAGGGTGTCCTGTTTACTCACAGTGGCCTTAGGAGGAAGGTATTAGCATCTCCAATGGACTACTGAGGGACTAAGACTCAAAAATGTTAAGTGCCTCACCAAGTCACACAGCTAGAAATTGATATGACCTCTACGTTCATGGAGAAGTGAGGGGAAGTTGAGGGAGCTAAGGTTAGAGTGGGTGGTGTCAGGGGTAGTGCTGACTTGCAACCGCCCTCCCCCTCATCTGGCCTCTCCCTCTTCCAGCATGCACTCTCTAACCCACCTCATGCCCCAGCACTCACACACAATTCATGCTGCAGAGCGCAGTCGGGCAAGGCAAGTGGCAGCTTTGAGCTCCCTCTGGAAGGGGCAGAGGAGGGGGAAATCATGCTCTTGGAGGCCCCTCCTCAACCCCTCCCTCCCCACCCCCAATCTGCTGCAGCATCTGCCTCCCCAGTGTCAGCATCAAAGATTCATCAAAGCTGAAGCCCAGCAAAGTGTGTGCTTCACATCTCTAAATGTGCTTCTTCCCAATGAAAAATTCAGTGGAAAATGCAGGGAGTTAAAGAGGGGAGAAAAAAACAGATTCGAGAAGGAAACAGGAAGGTAAGGAAGAGAAAAGAGAGCTGCCTCTGCATTGTGGTTCCACTGAATCCACCCACATTTATTGAGCATCTGCCTCATTTAGGAGACTGGACCAGGCACAGAGGTGCGACCGCCAAATGCAGCCTCACAGGCTGTGCACTGCACAACTTTGGGGGAACCATTCCCAGAGATGCATTCTGGCTCCTGTCCAAATGGCGTGGGAGTCAGGAGGCCTGGGTGTCTGAGTCTGCTCTGCTACTCATTAGTCATCTAACATTCTTAAGTCTCAGATTTCTCACATCCAAGCCAGAGGTTACAATCTCCACCCCTCTCTTCTTCCAGTGTTCTGAGGAACATGTGCACATGTTGTAAACTGTTGTGATAAAAAGAAAGTAGATAACTCATCCTACAGAGAAGCCCAAACAATGGGTTTGGGAAAAACAGTGGAGGAAGGGACCATTTCCAGTGGGGACAGTAGAGAGGGCTGCTTCCCAGAAGAGATCTTTGATACCAGTTGTAAAGGATAAGGAGGAGTTCAGCAGACAAGTCACTGTGACAAATGAGCAGCCACTGCAGGTCCAGGGAGAGTGACAATGTGGGCAAACACCCAGATAGAGGAATGAACTGTTTGAGCAGTGAAAGGGACTGTCTGGTTTGGCCCAGGAGGAGCTGGTGTAGGAAGCCCAACGGGAGGTTGGACTTAGCTGATAATAAGATGAAAATAGATTTCATCACTACAGGGAAGGCCTTGTGTGGCCTGCAGGTGTGGCGAGGAGTCAGGAGATTGCTCGCCTACACCCCTCATTGGTTTTGTCACTTTAGATGAGTCACAGCTTCCCTCAAACCTCAGTTTCCTCATCCGTAAAATGAGGACATCAGACCAAGTGATCTACAAGTTCCTCTTTAGGCTCATTTAGTCTGTACTTCTAGTTCCAAGAAGTTGTTTTGTTAGCCGTGGGGGTATCCCAAGAAGCTCAGGTTGACAAGACCTGCCCTTCCTCATAGGACACCCCCAACCCTATGTCCTCATTTCAAATCAGTCTCTTGTTGCTGTGCTTTGGACAGAGGAGCCTCCGAGTACATGTGAGTGAGCCTTCCTGGACATGAGGCTTCACCTTCCTCTACAGTGGAGACTCAGCACAGCTCCCGGCAGACAAGCAAGGAGTACACATGCCTAGAGCAGCCCTGAGTAAGCAAGCAGCACTCACAGCCCTAGTGTCACTGGCTTAGGCCCAGGAACGTCCAGTGTGAGCAGTCGTACCCCACAGGCTTCACACTATACCCTGCACACCAGCATCCCCAGCAACGTGTTACCTGAAGATGAGTCTCCACATCCTGGCCAGTCACATGCCTCTCAGACAGAACCAGAGTGACACTGTGAAATAACAGGTCCCTGAGCAACCCACACGTGGACAGGGCTGGGGAGCTTCCAGCTTCTGTGACTAAACCTTCCCTCTCCTCCCCCGTGGGAAGTGTGGTGCTTCCCCAGCCCAGCTCTGGGAGCAGCACAGAGGAGCGGTCTGTGGCTTGGGCCTTGGGGTTAGTGGTGTGAGCTGAGATTCTCAACTCCTCTCCTCCTTACTAGCTAGATAATCTTGACCTTGAACAAGTTCCTTATCCCTCCTAAGCCTCAGTTTGCTCTCACCTGTATAATAGGAATAATAACATCCCTCTTGTAGGGTTAATGTGAAGATATAATGTGATCTTGCTTTTAAGGCACCCTACCCAGTGTCCTGCTCAGTGACCTTCTCATAATGAGAGTCCAAGAGATGGTAGAATTTGTTGGTTGAAAAAAATCAAGGAGAACTCTTCCATAACTCATTCTACGAAGTCAGCATCATTCTGATACTAAAATCTGGCAAAGACACAGTGAAAAAAGAAAACTATAGGCCAATATCCTTGATGAACATAGATGCAAAAATCTTCAAATACTGGCAAACCAAATCCAACAGCACACAAAAAGTCAATTCGCCACCATCAAGTAGACTTTATCCCTGGAATGCAAGGTTGGTTTAACACACACAAATCAACAAATGTTATTCACCCCTCATAAAAAAACTTAAAAGCAAAAATCATATGATCATGTCAATAGATGCAGAAAAAGCTTTCAGTAAAATCCAACATCCTTTGTGATAAAAAGCCTTAAAAAACTAGGTATCAAAGGAGCATACTTCAAAAGAATAAGAGCCATCTACAACAAACCCACAACTAATATACAGAACAGGCAAAAGCTGGAAGCATTCCCCTTAAGAACAGGAATAAGACAAAGATGCCCACTCCCACCACTCCTATTCAACATAGTACTGGAAGTCCTAGCCAGAGCAATTAGGCAAAACAAAGAAATAAAAAGCTTCCAAATAGGAAAATAAGTCAAATTATCTCTCTTCACTGATGATATGATTCTATACCTAGAAAGCCCTAAAGACTCTGCCAAAAGGCTCTTAGAACTGATAAACAACTTCAGTAAAGTTTCAGGATGCAAAGTCAATACACAAAAACCAGCAGCATTTTTATAAACCAATAATATTCAAGCTGAGAGCCACATGAAGAACTCAATCCCATTTACAATAGTTACACTAAAAAAAAAAAACCTAGGAATACATCCAACCAAGAAAGTGAAAGATCTCTAAACAGGACACTACAAAACACTACTGAAATAAATCATAGATAACATAAACAAATGGAAAAATGTTCCATGCTCATGGATTGGAAGAATCAATACTGTTATAATGGTCTTACTGCCCAAAATAATGTACAGACTTAATACTATGACGATCAAACTACCAACATCATTTTCCACAGAATTAGAAAAAAATTCATATGGAACACTTACAACCATTTGATCTTTGACAATGTCAACAAAAATAAGTGACAGAAAAAGAAATCCCTATTCAATAAATATTTGGGGCTGGGATAACTGGTTAGCTATATGCAGAAGAATTAAACTGGACCCCTACCTTTCACCACATACAAAACTTAACTCAAGATGGATTAAAGACTTAAATGTAAGACCTAAAACTGTAAAAATCCTGGAAGAAAACCTGGGAAATACCATTCTGGATGTCAGCCTTGGCAAAGAATTTATGACTAAGTCCTCAAAAGCAATTACAGCAACAACAAAAAATTGATAAATGGGACATAATTAAGGAGCTTCTGCACAAAAAAGAAACTACCAACAGGGTAAACAGAAAACCTACAGAATGGGAGAAAATATTCACAAACTATGCATCCAACGAAGGTCTAATATCCAGAATCTATTAACAAGTCAACAAGCAAAACAACAAATAACCTCATTAAAAAGTGGGCAAAGGACATGAACAGACACTTCTCAAAAGAAGACATACAAGTGTCCAACAAATGTATGAAAAAATGTTCAATATCACTAATCATCCGAGAAATGCAAATCAAAACCACAATAAGACACCATTTCACACCAGTCAGAATGGCTATTATTTAAAAGTCAAAAAATAACAGATGCTGGCAAAGCTGTGGAGAGAAAGGAACACTTATACACTGTTGGTGGAAATGTAAATTAGTTCAGCCACTGTGAAAAACAGTTTGGAGATTTCTCAAAGAACTGAAAATAGAACAATCATTCAACCCAGCAAGCTCATTAGTGGGTATATACCCAAAGGAATATAAGTTGTTCTGCCAAAAAGACACATGCACTCGTATATTCCTCACAGCACTGTTCAGTATAGCTAAGATATGAAATCAACCCAGGTGCCCATCAGCAGTGGATTGGGTAAAGAAAATGTGGTACATATACACCATGGAATACTATGCAGCCATAAAAAAGAATGAAATCATGTCCTTTGCAGCAACATGGATGCAGCCAAAGGCCATCATCTTAAGCAAATTAATGCAGAAATAGAAAACCAAATACTGCATGTTCTCATTTATAAATGAGAGCTAAACATGGACACATAAACACATGTCCATAAACACATGGACATAAAGATGAGAACAACAGACACTGGGGACCACCAGAGGTGGGAGAGAGAAAGAAGGGTAGGGGCTGAAAAACTACCTGTTGGATACTATGCTTATTACCTGGGTGACAGAGTCATTCATATCCCAAACCTTGGCAACATGCAATATACTCAGGTAACAAATCTGCACATGTAAACCCCTGGATTCAAAATAATAGCTGAAATTTAAAAAAAGAATTTGCTGGTGGGGCGGCGCCCTTGGGAGTTGGCAGCAAACCAGGGTGTCGTCCCAGGTGAATCCTTGAAGGTAGGGCTGGCCCTACCCAAAATTATGTACTCCATGCTTGGCTCCACAGCACCCTCTTCCCGCCAAGTCAGGACACTACCACTGTCGGTGCAGCCCAGAGACTTGAGCGCCCCCCAGTGGCCACACCCCTGCTCTGCTGGCCCCAAGTGAATGGCACACACAGCATGGTGGCTCCGGCACTGTGAAGAATTTTCCTGGACACAGCAGCCCAGGTCCTTTGTTGGGCCACACAAAGACAAAGTAGTTCAATTGCGATACCTAGCAGGCTAATGCAAGTTTGTACTCACCCAAATTAAAAGGGATAAGTGGGCATATATTAGTTATGCCAGAAAAAGAAACACGATCACTTTTTTTTTTACAGAAAAACAAAAATGACAGAGGTGCAGAGTGGGGAGAGGTGGGGCAAAGAATGAGGGAAAAAAATCGATTTTCCACAAACTACATTCCAGGGCACAAAGTGGAGAATGGGAAAATTAGTTTCCAGAACAACTCCTGTCTACTTTGTCCGAAAAATAAGGTTGACCTAGGAAAGTCTAGTTGGGGCAGAGAAGTGCAAACTGCAGTGGGATAGCAGCCTGGCCGGGTCCTGCGTGAGCAAGCGGGCCCACACTTCACCCAACCCTATGCTCTAAGGGATCCTCACTAACCAGCCCCTGCTCGGCAACCTTGGCTGCCCTTGTCATTGGCTGCAGTTGGCACAGGGCCCTCCCTCTAGCAATAACAGAAAGTGCCTTTAAATGCAGAGTTTTAGAGTGCCCCCCAAATGATCAAGTACGAAGGGCTGAGCACTCCCTGTGAAATGAGAACTGACAGATACATTCTCTACCTAAGTGCTCATACAAGTAACCCAAATGCCTCCAGCCCTCTGGATTTCAAGGGTCACCTTTCCTCTAATAACCAAATCACTGCCATCCAACCAGCCATCTCATATGGCAGCAGGGAGGTCAATGTTCCCTGGGATTTCTGGGCCTCCTCGTGGGCTCCGAACATGTTCAATATGACCAACAGGACACTGATTGTTCCTTATTACCTCCACCCCTGGCTGTTTGGTCCCAGGCTGCATCTGCACTGTATGGGGGGCACCTCCTGCCATCTCATAACTCGATTCTCCAGGCCACCACATGCATCACTCCCTGACTGTTTCATCTCAGTCCTGGATGTGAGCCAGTGTCTCCACCCTCAAACTCAGCTAAGACAGAGCCTGTATGTTAACACAATTTTACTGAAGGTTTAGGCGTGATTTATGTACAACATGGAGGTTAATTTACAACTTCTGCTAGAAGTTACTAGTCTTAGAGCTCATCGTCAAAAACCTGACCTCAGAATGTTTGCCCACCTCCCAGCAGGCTCCATATGGAGGGGAGCAGCTCTGTCTCCAGGAGCCACCACACCCCACAGTCCACTCTTTTGGCCCCAGAGGGAGAAGAAAAGCCTCCCCTCCCCAGTGCAAGACCTGCCTCCTTCCATGCCCCAGGACATCCCTTTCCTTCAGGAGAAATCCTAGGCCTCCGCAAGGTGTAGTCTGACCACCTGGACCCAGACCTGACGATCAAAATGACTCCTGTTTTTAGGGGTCACCCAATTGAGTAAGGGAAGTTCAGGGGCCGCCTAAGCCCAGTCGCATGCACAGTCATCTGAGAGGAAGAGAGAAAGCAGCTCGCTCACCTCTTTTGGCCCAGTTCAGTCTTGGCTTCAGATCTCCCAGAGAAAATTCAAGAAAGGAGGATGAAAACAGCCTAGCGTACAAACAGTAATTTTCCAACATGGACTATTGTGAATCTAGATGTTGGAGGTAAGCAGGACTCTGATGCCACAAGATCAGGCTCTGCTAACACACTAGGTACATTCTAAACAGACACTGAATACCATGGGCTGCAGCCTCTGCTTCCAGGGCACGTCACTGACGTTTCAAAGATACCTCAAGAAAAATGGGCAGGTAACTACTGCCTCAACTTAAAGACCTCACCAAGTGGGACTGCCAAAATGATGAATTCCAATCTCCATCCAAGATTGCTGCAAATGTTTGCAGGTCCCCAAGGCAGTTTTCCAGCTCCAACTTGATTTTATAATCCAGTGTCTTATCAGATACTCCTTAAATACATGGAAAATTGAGAACCCCTTTGTCAGATGTATCCAGGGAAGAATGGCTGAAGTCCACACTCCTATTCTTCATCTGGCTCCTTTTCATCCAGGGTCTGCCTCTGGATCGCATTCTGTCTATCCATCTGGCTTCCTTTTCTTTATCTATGTATCTTACCTGTCATCTGTATCTACCTAATCATCTCTATTTATGTATATATGTCTACCTATCATCTATATCTACCTATCTATCATCTATATCGATCTGATATGGTTTGGCTATGTCCCCACCCAAATCCCTTCTTGAACTGTAGCTTCCATAATTCTGACGAGGTGTGGGAAGGACCCAATGGGAGATAATTGAATCATTATCTTGTGGTTTCTTGTGGTAGTGAATAAGTCTCACAAGATCTGATGATTTTATAAGGGAGTTCTCCTTTCGCTTGATTCTCATTCTGTCTTGCCTGCCGTCATGTAAGATGTGCCTTTTGCCTTCCACCATGATTGTGAGGCCTCCCCACCCACGTGGAACTGTGAGCCCATTAAGCCTCTTTTTCATTATAAATTACCCAGTCTCAGATACTCCTTTATCAGCAGTGTGAAGACAGACTAATACACTATTTCTATATAATCCCATGCTAATCTTTGCTGAAATGGTCACCTTTCTGCATCAAAGGATTTTCAGGCTCTGTCTGTGACTGCTCGCAGGTTAGACTTTAAATTCTGAGTCTTGCCCAGTGGACTCCACATCGCTGTCCGGTTCTGTTCCTAGCACTTTCAAAGACTCGGTCAACACCAAGAATTAAGATAGCTTGTTTCCCTTCGAAGTGTTCCTCCTGCAAAATGCCTGCTGCTTCCCCTTTATTTATATCATCTTATTACATTTATAAGCTTTCATTTCTAAACATTTGAAAAATGCAGAAAAAATACCGCCTTGAAAAATATCTAGTTTGTTTAACAGCAATATAAAAAATTTTTAAAAAGGAAAGAATCCTATTCCCAAGACCCAGAATTAAACACTGTGAACTCCTTGGTATAGTTGTTTTCAGGGTTTTCAACTTTACAACAAACAAACAGAAAAAAATAATCATTGTATAAATTTTATTTTAAAAATATAAGTTCATATAAAGAACTCAAATAGGCCAGGCATGGTGACTCACACTTATAATCCCAGCACTTTGGGAGGCCAAGGCAGCTGGATCACTTGAGCCCAGGAGTTCAAGACCAGCTTGGGCAACATGGCAAAACCCCATCTCTACAAAATATATATATATATATATATACATATATATATACAAAAAAAAAAAAATTAGCTGGGCATGGTGGTGCATGCCTGTAGCCTATAGTCTCAGCTACTCAGGAGGCTGAGGTGGGAGGATCACTTAAGCCTGAGAGGTGGAGGTTGCAGTGAGCTGAGATCATGCCACTGCACTCCAGCCTGGGTGACAAAGCAAGACTCTGTCTCCAAAAATAAATAAATATAAATAAATAAAGAGGGTTCTCCACCCAGTTTTGACCAATTATTGCCTTCTGAGAAGGGTGCAGGACCAATGCTGCTAAATCTTTCCATTTTCAAGAGAAGCCAGAAATATGGGTTTTACATGGAATTTTCAAAAGTGGGCAATGAATTCAACAATTTTAAAATGTGCTGACCTCTCCAAAAAATGTGGGACTCATCCAGCCCCCGGTCACATATTTGCAACTCAGTGGTAAGTACTCAGTAAAGCAATGTGTTGATGCTGGTCATGCAGTTTGCACAATGGTTGAGGCTTTGGTGAGCCTCACCTGGAAAATAATCTGCTGTGTCCTTTAACAGCTGCCCTCTGTTCAAGTGAAACAGCTTGAATTTCCTCACTGGATAAACTCCATGCAGTTCTCTTGGTTCCGACTCTGTTTACCCCCGACCCCTCACAGCCTTCTCCAAAGCTAGACTCTCTTGGCCACCCTCAGAGCACCTACAGTGAGCTCAGGCTGGAAGTGGGAGCAGGAGGACAAGGGAAGCCACCAAAGGCCAGGAGCTGCAGAGGCTCAATTGCCAGCAGGTGGCCTGCACCAAGGGATCTGTGGGATGCTCTGAGGACTCCCTGCTATGTCTAGTCTTCTCTCTGGCAGCAACTTCTCCATCCATAAGTTGAAAAAGAGGAGATGCCATACACAACTGAAGCAGCAAAATAATTCAGGCTGTGTGACTTGGAGCAATAAGGCCAAGTCCCTAGCCATATCCGTGAAAAACATACCGAATTCCAACTCTCCTGTGGCATGCACCTGTGCACATGCCCATACTCAAAAAGACGCACTCGGGGACAGTCATGCATGTGCACACACAGCCACAAATGCATGAGCCCAGGAGCATACCCAGATTCCCACCCAGACACTTCCACCTGTGCCCGCTCCTGCCACCCCACCCTGCATGCCCACAGGCACACAGCATGCACTTTTGCCTGTGTACACACGCCAGAGAGGAGAGGCTTCCTGGAAAGTCTGGTCTGCAGCACTGCCCTAACTGGGAACCAGCTTTACCAGCAAACCCCTTTCCCCCAGCCTTGCCCAGGGAGTCTGCCCCAGGCAGGGGCACACACGGAGGAGTTGATGACTTCAGGTTCCTAGAGGAGTTTCTCTAGGAGATGATGAAAAGAGGCAGAGAAGAGGAGACACACAAAAACAGAGCAAGCATGAAAATGAGAATGAGTCCTCCATTCCTGGTCAGGCAACCCCTCCCAAGCCTTTCTCCAACACAGACTTCTCTCCTCCCTCACAGCTTCCCAGGGACTTTTACTCCAGTCTATCTTTCTCCCCCTACCCCCAGACCCCCAATTAGCACCTTAAACCAGTCCTTTCTAAGCCTAGTGTCTTTCACTGAATGTGAGTTCCTTACACTAAGCCCCTGCAGTTCGCTCATTCCTGCTAAAAGGTCTGCAAGAGTTGTACTCAGTGCACTTGACTTCCAACCCTTCTGCACCCCTCAAAGTCTCCAGGAAAAAACACTCTACCTGTCCCTCCACTGCTGAGGTTCAAGAGTACTGAGGGTCAGGGGAGTCACCCAAGGATGACATGCCCCCAGCCACAAGCATCTTAACAACCATGGGTCTTTATCATTTATTTTTCTTTGTTTTTTTTTCATTTTTTTTTTTTTAGACAGAGTCTCGCTCTGTCACCCAGGCTGGAGTGCAGTGGCATGATCTTGGCTCACTGTAGCCTCTGTCTCCCAGGTTCAAGCAATTCTCCTGCCACAGCCTCCCGAGTAGCTGGGATGGCAGGCGCCTGCCACCATGTCCAGCTAATTTTTTGTAGTTTTTGGTAAAGACAGGGTTTCACCATGTTGGCCAGGCTGGTCTCGAACTCCTGACCTCAAATGATCATTCTGCCTTGACCTCCCAAAGTGCCAGGATTATAGGTGTGAGCCACCATGCCTGGCTGAGTCTTTGTCATTTCTCAGGTCAGAATAGGAGCAGACAACTTGTGAACACAAGCAGGAGAGGTCCCCCTGCTGAGAAGGTTTGCCTTTCCTCGCTTGCCAGCCTCTGTTCAAGCCTGGACAGACCAGCCAGGTGGGACACGGGGGAGGCTGCCTTCTGCAAATGCGTCTTTGTGCCACCACCTCAGAGCAAACAGGGTTTTGGGGCTCCCCCTGCTTCCTGGGAGATGTTCACCACACTTCAAGGAGCCAACAGAAGCCAGCTGCCAGGCAGGGCCCTGGAGCCCCAAGGCCTTCCCAGTTACTCATGGGCTCCTCCAGACTCCTCTAAACTCCAGGAGTTCCTGACCACGCCCTCTAGCCCTAAGTCATATCAGTCACTTCTACTCACTGAGCAGTCATTATCTGCTGTGCAGTGAAGTGCTGTGAATCCATTCTCTTTCATCATCTCAACTACCCTGCAAAATGGGCATTTTCATGCCCATTTTGCTGAATAGAAAACTTAGGTTAAAAGGCTTGCTCTCAGCCAGTCTATGGAACATCTGAGATTCAAACACAGTTAAGCTGCCTCATGGAAGTCTTATCTCTCCAGTGAGGACCCTAAACTCAGTGGAGTCAAGGAGTGGCTTTTCTTTTTGAGTCTGAGCAGTGAACAGTGTGCAGTACACTTAAAATTGCCCCTGTGCTCTGAGAAGGGTCACGCTTGTGCATCCTCCACTGCCCCACGCCACCCCCCCCGCCTCCCCAACCCCCCCGCATCCCCATCCCACCGCCCCCCACCCCCCACCTTTTTCCTCTTAGAATGAGATCTTCCCATGAGGTCCTTCTAGTCTTCACGCACATAGATCCCCAGTGGCCTAGGCCTACAGCTCTGCAGGGCAACCCGCTTTCTGTGGCCCTGGCCAGGACAGATGGGGACTCATTGGGCAGTAGAGTCCTTTTCCATCCACTTTCCATCCAGATCTCGCCTGTGACCTTTAGGGAGTTGCCACCATGGACTCCTAATCACCCCTCCGCACCACTAAGCACTGCGCTGGTGCTAGAAAGGCTCCAAATGAGTGGCCCACACAGCACAATTGCAGAGAACACACATACACACATACACACATACACACATACTGCGAGAAGTTGCACTCTAGAGGCGTCAATTGGGAATCTGTGCTCAGAGCCATTTGCATGATACAAGGAAAGAGAAACACAGAGGAGGGACATAAAAGTTAGTTCAGGTTGGGGCTAACCAAGGAAGGTTTCAAGGATGAGGTGAGATTAGAACTGAGCATGAGAATTTTTTTTTTTTTTTTATACTTTAAGTTCTAGGGTACATGTGCACAACATGCAGATTTGTTACATATGTATACCTGTGCCATGTTGGTGTGCTGCACCCATCAACTCGTCACTTACATCAGGTATAACTCCCAGTGCAATCCCTCCCCCTCCCCCCTCCCCATGATACTAGAAATACCATATGACCCAGCCATCCCATTACTGGGGATATACCCAAAGGAATATAAATCATGCTGCTATAAAGACACATGCACACATATGTTTATTGTGGCACTATTCACAATAGCAAAGATTTGGAATCAACCCAAATGTCCATCAGTGACAGACTGGATTAAGAAAATGTGGCACATATACACATGGAATACTATGCAGCCATAAAAAAGGATGAGTTTGTGTCCTTTGTAGGGACATGGATGCAGCTGGAAACCATCATTCTCAGCAAACTATTGCAAGAACAGAAAACCAAACACCGCATGTTCTCACTCATAGGTGGGAATTGAACAATGAGATGACTTGGACTCGAGAAGGGGAACATCACACACTGGGGCGTGAGAAGTTTTGTCAGTCTTAGCTTGAGGTGAAAAGTAAAAGGAGAACCAGGTGGGCCGGGGTGCCGCACTCTCAAGATGCTTGAAGCTGCAGCTTCCAGTCAGAGGAGAGGAAGAGAAGGTGATGCTGGCCAGGGGATGGTCAGGCTTGGTTCCAGGGCTGCTCCCTCACTCCTCTGCATGTCCTGGCTCATTTCATCCCTGCCTGGCACCAGCCACTGAGGAATAGTGTCATGGGCACCAGTGGAGTGACTACTCCTGGACTCCCATTCTCTGGGAACAGTCCTTGATGGATACTGGGCTGGGGCCAAGAATTGTGAAGATGCCCCAAGCCCTGCCCTGGGTAAGGATCACACACACACACACACACACACACCCCAATCTGGGCCACTCAGACTCTCTTCCCTAGTAGATTAAAAAGGAAAACACAAGGTTGTCAGGCGATAGCAGGGGCAGAGTGAAGTCTCACCAGCTGGAGGTAGAACACAATTAATCTGCCTTCTGTCTCTCTGAATTTGCTCACTCTAGGCATTTCATACAAATGGAATCACATAACACGTGGACTTTCATGCCTGGCTTCTTTCTTTAGAATAATGTGTTCGAGGTTTGTTCGTGTTACAGTGTGTACCAGTACTTCACTCTTTTGAAGCCTGAATAATATTCTATTGCATGAAGATTCCACATTTGTTTATCCATTCATCAGTTGATAGACATTTGGGCTGTTTCCACCTTTTGGCTGTTGGGAATAGCACTGCTATGCACAGCATGCACAGGGTATTTTTGAACACCTGCTTTCAATTCTTTTGAGTATACACTGGGAGTGGATTCCTGGGTCATATGGTAGCTCTATGTTTAACTTAATGAGCAACGAATCTAGTTTTATATATTTCTTCTTTTGAAAATGTACACAACATTCCCCCACTATTGTAAGACAGTCTGGCAAAGGACAAAGAAATACAATGTCCAGGAGACAAAAGAGAATCTCCTCAAAAATTTTTGAAAAGCAAACAGTTTCTACCCCTACGTGAAGGCTTGCAATGCATAGACAGAGCACTGAACACTTTATACAACTTGTGTCAAGTGCCCAGAACCTACAGGAGCAGAGAAAACTGTTCCCCCAACCACCCACGGGACCTGGGAAGGGCTGAAAGGGTGCTCTGGCCAGGGACACACAGCATCTGCATTAATGTGCCTCCTAGCACTCCAGCAGAGCGTGAGGAGAAGGGGATGATGGGTAATTGCAAATTTGCATTTCAATTCCCAGATACAAATTAAACCCAAAGTTGTCATCAAAGAAAAGATGAAGATGAGGATCAAAATGATTCCACACTCTTGGAAAAGCAGAGATTAAAGAAAGTGAATTGAACACAATTTAAAAGAGGTTTTAAAAGGTGTTAATGCAGGCTAATGCAGTTAATGAAGGTTAAAAAAATCAGTGGCTGCTCTATTAGCATTTTCAGTTAAAAGAAGGGGAGCTCTTTGCACCTTTCCTCATATCAAAGCCTGGATTCTTCCTCTTATGAAAAAACAGCCTTGATTATTTTAAAAGGAAGAAAAGATTAAAAATAGATTTACAATAATTGCTTCATCCATAATAGCAACAATGTATTTCTCTGCTCCCCAAACTCAGCCTCATGGCATATAGTCTTTGAACCAGCACTGTGGGAGTTGGATGTAAGCTTTGTAAAACCATTGATTAAGATCAAACTTCCTGCAGACTCCCTTCTTCCCTGGATTTGGTGGAAAGGGATCCTAGATGGACCCAGAAAGTGATGGATTTACATCTCTTCTCCAGTGTTCACTGTTGTATAGCAATGTACATGCTACGAACAAGAACCAAACAATCGGCCCTCCAGCATCACTGGAGGTCAGGGACTCCATGTGGCACTTTCCAGGAGAAGGTAAGGATGGGTATGGGTGTGGAGGGTCTCCTGGAAGCTCCTCCCAAGACAAAATAAAGTCTGGGGGAGTAAAATGCAGCAGCATACCACATTTGGTTAGGTTTCTTGTCTGGGAAGGGATGTGGAGGCAAGGTCAGCCAGGAGTAAGTGCTAAGGAATGAAATCAGATGTTGATAACAAGGGGCAGTGAACCAGGCAGGTGAAACCCTGAGTCGGAGTGGCAGCAGGTGGTAGCAGCTTGTCACACATACAAGGTCGAGTCAGGGAGGTAGGTGCTAGGGCAGTGTCCCAGCAGGCAGGGGTACTGGGAGCAGGTAGGACACTAACATCCCAGAAGACAGCATAGTGGAGATGAGACAGCAGGTGTGGGCCTGGATGTGATACCTGCAGGGGAGATCTCCAGAGCCAGGCAAACCCTGGTCTCAGAAGAGTTCAGGTTCCAGACAGGTTGACAGGACACAAGAGAGTAACACAGTGTCCTACATTTCATCGTCGTGGTCATCATCAACAGAATAGCTAATGTTACCTGTTGAACATTTTTTATATGCCAGACAGCATCCCAGGCACTTTACAAATATCTCATTTAATCTTCACAGCAATGTTACAGGGCTGGTACTTTTATTATTCCCATCTTACAGAGGAGAAGCTAGGACTCACAGCGGTAGGTAAGCAGCCCTTAGTCTGAGGAGGAGGGGATATATTTCAGACCACTGCTTCTCATCACTCCACGTCCCAGGCACAAGGTCAAGACCAGCCCCCAGTTACCATGGAGGGCTCCTTCAAGACCTCACCCCAATCTACCAGCCAGTAGGGTGCCAGACCTGGAGGCTGAAGCCTGGAGGGAGTGAGTGGGGCAAAGCTTCACTTGTGGAATGGGGGCAGGTTTTAGAGTCATGAGAACACTGCCTTCTTAAGGCTCCTTCACTCTCTGAGCTCACAGCTCTTACATACAGGAGCCACCTGTGGGAATCCCAGGGGGAGCTGAGGGAGCTGCAGGCAGGAAGAGGATAAGGAGATGTCTGCGATCTTTCAGCAGCATTTGTTGAATACGTGCTTGTTGGTCATGTAACTTCAGATGATTCCATGTTCGTTCATTCAGTCAGTCATTCAACAAACAGTCATCGAATGCCAATAAAACACAGTTCCTGTCCTCAAAAACTCTCAGAAGAGAGACTGTGAAGCAAACAGGATAACATGTAACACAATGAGATAAGTGGGATGGTGAAGGAGGACACACAGGCTCTCGATGAAGCACTGAGAAAGAGCACCATGCCCAACAGCAGAGGGACATTCAGGGAAGATTTCCTGAAGGGGGTGACAATGGGGTAGTGTTCATGGTAGTACTCACCATGGGACGCTCCGCACCATGCACAGGCTCCAGATATAAAAAGTTGCTCATGCAGTTTCCAGTGCATTAAATATTAGAAGAGCTTCCAGGGCTGGACTATCCACTAGGGTACCAAGCAAAGGAAAGTGTACCAACTCCACCATAAAGTACCTTAGGCCTCTTCTGGTATCAGAGACATGGGCATCAACCACAAGCAAACCCTTCTGGTTGAGGCACCTGCCACCACAATGTATTTCACTTGATAAAAATGCCCTGTGTCCTGGAGAGGCAGTGGAGAAGCAGGCACACCAGTCCCTGCCCTCATGGGCCTTATTACGCAGGAAGACTGGGCTACCTCTTATTTAGTGTTTTAGTCTGTTTTCACACTGCTATAAAGATACTACCTGAGACTGGGTCATTTGTAAAAGAAAGAGGTTTAATTGACTCACAGTTCCATATGGCTGGGGAGGCCTCAGGAAACTTACAATCATGGTAGAAGGTGAAGAGGCAGCAAGTACCTTCTTCACAAGGCGCCAAGAAGGAGAAAGGAAAGCCCAGGGGAAACTGCCGTTTATAAAACCTCATGAGAACCCACTCACTATCAAGAGAACAGCATGGAGGAGGCCGCTCCCATGATCCAATCACCTTCTACCAGGTCCCTCCCTCTATATATGAGGATTATGGGAATTTCAATTCAAGATAAGATTTGGGTGGGGACCCAGCAAAACCATATCACTTAGTGTTTTGGGAGCTCAAGAATTTGGAATAATAATATTAGGTAAAAAGGAAAATTTTCAGAAGTGACCACATGCATGGGATAATTGGCTTTTCCCTATTGGAAAGAACAGCCAGCTTTTGAGAGCCAGTTCAGCTATTGGGCAAATGGCATTCAGAGGAGCTGATGATTGGATACAGTTGGGCAGGGCCCCAGGACTACACTAGGGTGGTGGTTCTCAAACTATAATTCTTGGATGAGCAGCAGCAGCGTCACCTGAGGACTCCTTTGAAATGCAAATAATCAGACAAGAGCCACCCCAGACCTACTGAACCAGAAACCCAGCAAGTGGGGCAGCGCCCGTGTTTAAACAAGTGCTTCTGTTGGTTCTGCTGCACACTCAAGTTTGTGAGGCACTGAACTAACAGGAAAACTGGTTCTAGGGCCAGTGTCTGTGCTGGGGTGAGAGTCCAGGAGCTGAGGAGCTATGCAGAAGACCCTATGGGGACCTCGGCCATCCTCCCCTCTATTCCCGGCCTTCAGGAGTCAAGAAGGTGAAGACGAAGATGGAGACACTAATAAGACGCTGCTGCCGGTAACCGTTTATTGAGCTCTCACTGTTGGCTTAGGGTGCATGCACTATCTCATTCATTCCTTACCTATGAGGTTAGTGTTGTTGTTACACTTATTTTGCAGATAAACAAACTGAGACATGAAGAGCTTATGTTTCTTGCCCAAGTTCACACAGCTAGTCAGGTGCAGAACTAGGATTTTTACCCAGGTTTGCTGACCTCCAGAGTCCCCAGTGTCATTGACCACAAAATTATCCAGTTAGGTATCTGTCTGCAAAGAAAAAACCATTGTTTTGTCACATCATCTGTATTTCCAAAGTATCCACAGTGCATAGGTTCAATGGGCCGGAGCCAGATGGGGGAAAAGAAAAAAACTCTCCACCCAGCCCCCTAGGAATTTACAACATAAATATTGTGTGTTGCATAGGCAGATGCATCCTTAGAGGGTAATTGACCCTTGTTATTTGCGGATTTACTATTTTTGGTTTTGACTGTTTGCTAGCAACCCCCAGATCCCAAGGTCTGTAATCAGTTGCAGCTCTGCATTTAAATCCCAGGCCCTGAAAAGCTGGTGTGGGGGAAGAGACCATTGAGCAGGCGTGAGCAAGAGCCTGGTTCAGGTGCCTCTCAGTTCCCATTTCTTGTTCTCTCCTCATCAGTTGCAATGACAATTGGAAAGCGATCCAGAGTTTCCTTCCTTCTGGAAAATGATCCAGGAAAAAGGGCCCTTGTCAGTGCGGTGGTGATATTCATGACTCTGGGGATTTGCACAGATTCAGGATATATCTCTCCTATTTACAGGGGTCTTCTGCATTCTGTAGTCTGTCCTTATGACAATAATGTTAAAAGTTACTGTTCTCTTCAACTTCCCCCAGACATAGAAAGCTGCAGTGCATCTCCTACCCTCTCCCATCTTCCATCAGAAGCACGCCCTGCCTTAAGTCCTCTGAGTCCTTGCTCATTCCACTTTAGTGGATGTCACGTGCCACACTGTCCTATTTGCACATTCCTCCCACGTGAAGCTGCAGGCCACTCGAAAGTGAGCCTGGTCCCAGTTGTCTTCTTCTCATCAGCACTGAGCATGATGCCTGCCACCAAGGGGCCATGGAAAAGTGTTTGTTGGATGGATGGATACATGAATTACTTACTTAGTTAATTCATTGATTCATCATTTCATCGCAGCCCTTTGGAGAGAGTAAGTGTAGGTGTTATTGCTATTTTGAGGCAGGAAAATAGGGTCTGGAGGCAGGGAACATAAGACTGATTCACACTTCATCTATGACAGGACATATCCTCTCCATTTACATAGGGCATTCACCAAGTAAATGACTTTGTTACTTTACTTCATCCTCTCCATTTACATAGGGTGTACGCAAAATAACCAATAGAAACCTCTACAGGATATTTAAACCCCCAAAAAATTCTGTCGTGGGGCCCTTGAGCCCCTATGCTCAGGCCCACTCCCACACTGTGGAGTGTGCTTTCATTTTCAATAAATCTCTGCTTTTGTCACTTCATTCTTTCCTTGCTTTGTTCATGTGTTTTATCCAATTCTTTGTTCAAGATGCCAAGAACCTGGACACCCTTCACCAGTAACACTTGACTGCTAAGGAAACTGAAGACCAGAGAGGGTAAGTGACTTACCCAAGGTAACACAGTCACTGAATCCCCAACTCCTAGTGCAGAGTTCTTATAATAAGTGTCGAGCCCAATACCTGCAATACCTCATAAACTCAGTGCATTCTAATCTTCACACCTCCTTCCCTTTGCCTGTGCAGTCTGCAGGCGGAGCTGAGGCTAATTCCCTCTTTATCAGTTATTCCTGCACTTGAGGTATTTGAGTTAAGAACCTACCTCTTATGGCATCCAACCCAATTGCAAGGAGAAGTCAGCACTCTGTGCCTCTATTTCTTATCACAGGTTGATGTCGAATCTATGCCTGGGGCATCAAGGGATGTTAGATGGCTGGAAAATTACACAGTGAATGAACAAGTATATTCCCACACACCTCCAGTGATAGGAAACTCTGTGATATTTTCAGATAACATTAACATTGAGAAAATGTTCCCTACTCATTCTGCTTCTGCCTTCTCCTCGTGGGTCCTAGTGAGGTGCCAAGAGATCTCAGAGAACCAGTTCAATGCCTCTGCCCACATGACCTCCCCGTTTGAAGACAAACACTTTCACTGCAACAATATCCCTACAGAATGTAGGTTCTTTTTGTTGTTATTATCAGTCCTACTCTGGCTTGAACTGCTTAGCGTGGTGGAGGAAAGACATGTTTATGTTCTTTATTCGTCTCCCAGGTTGGAGTCAGAACCCTTACTTTATGTTAAGGCCACATCTCCTTTCCATTTCTGGCTCCCTGGAGCCGAGGTCTCTGCCTTCCCCTTAATGAAGTCCATATAGCATCCGGATCTCCCCAGATGGGGACCTGCCTGGAACTGGCATCAGGCCAGGGCACATGCAGGGGAGCAGAGGAACATCCCTTGGGGGACAATCTGCCTCTCCCTGTGCCACCCACACTTTGCAAATCACCCAAATAACTCTCTGCCCAGGAGCCACGTCTTTGCTGGGGGAAGGGCAGCTTAAATTGGTAGCTTCCGCACATAACAAGCTCAAGACCAGACAAAGGCTGCCGAACAGCCCCCGTGGGAACCAGTGGTTTTATGAGCCCATCATATTTACTATTATCCAATGAGTCATCGGCTGGGTGCTTTCATTTTGAGGCTGCTGGACGAATAGGCTCTCATCGGAGCCACTCTTAATCCATTATTTATGTCCGCTCTTTGTCCTCTCAATTGTACCTTTGCAGACACGAGCTTCAGTCCACATCCACCAGCAGCATTGGCCAGACTAATGCACATCCTTAGTTTCAAAGTCTGTGGTGCTGAAAAATAGCAAACAAAGCAAACACTCTGATTATGAAATTTCTAGCCGATATTTCCCTTGACTTTCATTAGGGAGAAAACTAGCATTAAGTGAACCCAAAGTCCAACGGGTAGAAATGAAGAACACTGTGTTTTTGACTTCTGCTCAGATTCGTTTCCCAGGAAGCTTATGTTGGTCTTGAAACAGCCAGGATCAACAACGTGAATATGTCTATTGTGCCTGAAGATCCCATTGCTAATGGCCGGGAAGGACGAGTAATTAGCTAATAAGTAAATCGTCCTCAAGTTTGCATTTCTAGTATAAGAACCAGTCGCTGAGTTTTCAGAATTGACCTATGCGTTTCATGCCGCAGGAAAGAAAACATAACATTTGTGATTTAAAGTCACTCATTGAATCCCAACCCAAATTTGCTTTATGTATTGGTCACTAAAGACCTGTAATCTCGGCTAAGCAAGGGAAACGCTTACTTTCTACAATGGTGGGTAAGCAGAGGACAATTCCCTCGGTGGCTAATTGTCCTGCTGCTGCTTGTATCACTGCTCGGAAGGCTGTGTTACCTGAGCTAGGCAGAAATCCAGCACCCTGGTGGAGGCAAACCTGGAAATCCCTTGTGTGGTGCTCTATGCATGTCTGCGTGGGTATCGGGTGATAGATGGGACGGTGAGGGATGGGCAAAAACGGAGATAGAGCAGCAGACGGTGGAACAGAAGCACATGCTAGGCCCACTTGGATTCTCCCTGGAGTTTGAATCTGGAGTAGGGTGACAAAAAGGCAAAATGGTCGACACTCATTAGCCCTGGCAGTAGGAGCAGCAATGGCAACCCCTTAAGAACCTGTTGTCCTTTCAGGACAGGCGCAGTGCCTCACACCTGTAATCCCAGGGGTTCTTTTTTTTTTTTTTTGAGACGGAGTCTTGCTCTCTTGCCCAGGTTGGAGTGCAGTGGAGCGATCTTGGCTCACTGCAAACTCCGCTTCCCGGGTTCACGCCATTCTCCTGCCTCAGCCACCCAAGCACTTTGGGAGGTCGAGGCAAGCGGATCACGTGAGGCCAAGAGATTGAGACCAGCCTGGCCAACACAGCAAAGCTCCCCATCCCTACTAAAAATACAAAGATTAGCCTGGTGTGGTGGCGTTCACCTGTAATCCCAGCTACTCAGGAGGCTGAGGCATGAGAATTGCTTGAACCTGGAAGGCAGAGGTCGCAGTGAACTGAGATCACACCACTGCACTCCAGCCTGAGCAACAGAACAAGACTGTCTGAAAAATAAATAAATAAATAAAAACAAAAATGAAAAGGCCAGTTCTTTTATCAGTAGCTCCTGTTTCTGACACCCACACCCCATCCTGTTTGTCAGCCCAATTCTAATTGCTCTGAGTTGGTTCTCTACCCTCCATTCAGTTCCATGGGCTCTGCTACATGCTTCCAATAAACTCTTTAACGCCTACATTAGCCACAGGACTTCCTGTTGCTTACACCTAAAGCACCCTAGCAGATAAGAACTGGAAAGTGAAAGCAAAACAGGAACATAATCCAAGATCAAAGGTGCAGTTGTCCAGGAGAAGGCTTGAGTCAGAGAGGCAGGCAGTGACCCAGGTTGTAGGGTGTATGAAACCAGGGCTGAGCACCCAAAGGACAGGAGTGCATGCCTTGGAGCTCAGAAGTCACCCTATCAGGCAGATGATGTTGCTGACATCTTAGATCAGTGGAAGTCAACTGTGAAGCACCCCAACCTTGGTTCTTAACGGTGTTAGATACACTATGACAGGCCAGGTCTTAATCCGCAAAGTATTTATTTTAATTTTGACCATTATGAGAGGTAATTTTGGAAGGTAAATAGGTTGTTTTTTTTTTTTTTTTTTTTTTTTTTGCCTAGGATGACTTGAATATCACTGTAAGAAAGCAGGGCATTTGGTCATAATTATATATTTGTTCATTAAACAAACATTTATTGAGCTCCTCTTCTGTGCAAATATCTGCTATGGGCGCTGGGGAGACCAAAGTGACTAAGTCATAGGCTCTGCTTCTGAGCCTGAGGAGGGATGGCAGCGGGCACACAGCATGCCTCAGCAGTGCATGGCAAGGACCCAGAGACTGGAACACATGGAGTTCAGATGCAGAGAAACCTCTTTGAGCTGAGAGGGTCAGGAAGGTGATGTGGAGGAGCCAGCATTCAAGGTGATCCTTGAGGGAAAGAGAAGGTTTCGCTGACAGCAATTCCAGATTCAGGGGAGAAAAAGAAAAATGGCAAGTGGTCTGAATTGGCTGGCGTGCCTCCAGTCCCAGGCAGGATGAGGAGGTAGGCTGACGTCAGATTGTGGAAGATCAGGCTGAGAAGTCTGCATTTTACCTGTAGTGAATGGAGAGCCAGTAACCATTTGGAGCTGGAGAGGGACATCGTCAAAGCAGCAAACTGCAGAGAATCAACAGTCTGCTGAGCAGATGGGGGATGAGAGAGTCTGAGCAGAGTTCAGGCTACTTGGAGGCTACTGCAATAGTCCAAGCAGGACCCTTCCCCTAAAGTGAACAACAGGAATGCAGAGGAAGATGGAGATGAAAAACCCTGACATGAGAGCTTGGCATTGAAAACTAGATGGACATGGCAGGAGGGGGCGAGCCAGGGGGCCTCATGGTTTGGGCTAGAATGGTTTCTCAGTTCCATTCAAATAACACATATTTTCTGGGCGCCTGCTATGTGCACAGCATGTGTTAGCAGGTGGAGAGGTGGCAAGGAAAATACTGGAAGGCCCAGGTCCTTATAAAAGGCCAGGGCTTTTCAAACCGTGCTCCGTGCATCCACATCTCATCTTCAGCATTAGTGAGTGGACACTGTGCCTCTCAGTTTCCCCACTGCCAGGTTACCTGAGTGGAGGCTTGGAGGCATGAGAAGGGAATTGCAACTCAGAGGAAAAAGTACAACTGTTGTTAGCAGTGGCTACTCCTTCAGCCCAGAGGTATAAACTCAACTCCCAGGCAAGGCCTTCATCTGGCTAGTTTTCACCCTGCCTTCTAGGCTGCCTCTGACTCTTACCCTGGATTAACTTCACCCCAAAACAATTGATAGGGCCAGCCTCTACTTGTTTCAGAGCCACAGCTACACTCTGTAGAGTTTTAGCCCAGACAAAGCACTCAGAAGAGTGCACTGTGCATTGTCCCAAATCCTTTCCCCATGGCATCTCTCACAAGAGGCTGGCAGCACAGGCAAGGCGGAACTGTGCCAAGCCAGGCCATCCCTCTCCACCACTTCCAGCACAAAGGGCCAAAGCCCGGCCCACACGCCCTTCCTACTTTAGTGAGGTCTTCACCTCCCATCTCCTGGGAGCAAAAGTGCAGACAAGAACAGACACACACAAACACACACTCAGACACATACACACTCACACAAACACACACAGTCACACTCAGACACACACTCAGAGAGACATACTCACACAGACACACACACAGACACGCTCACACAGACATACCACACACACACACGGACACACACCACACAGACACAGACACATGACACATACAGACACACGGACACACACAGTCACACACACAGACACAACACACACAGAGACACACAGTCACATAGACACACACAGACACACCGATACACACACTCACACAAACACACACACAGACACACAGATACACTCACAGGCACAGACACACACACAGTCACATATACACACACACAGAGACACACACACACTCAGACATACACACAGTCATCTACACACACACACACATACATGCTCCATACATACACCCAAACACCACCAAACACGTCCCTAAGATAAATACTAACTTCCAGGTAGGGAACACACTTCCTCAAATTTAGAGGGGCATAGTTTTCTTTAATTCCATGGGACAGCAGCTCCACGCCAAGGGGGATACAGAAAAGAAAACTTAATGCCAGCTGGAAGCACCCTGTGATCGCTGAGTGCCGATGTCCCTGGCTTAAAGCAGCCCGCACAGTGCCCACTCTAAGAGGCAGATGACTTAGTGTCTCTAAAATGATAGTTCTTCCAGCTTAAAGTTTCCATTCAGTTCCCACTGGACACCTAGTGATAAATAGGTGAGGAAACTGTGGCTCAGAAAGCTTGAATAAATAGTAAAAGGGTCAAACACTAAATGCAGAGCTGAGATTCAAACTCAAGTCTGCCTATTCCCTCAGCCAGCAGGCAGTGACCTCCCCGTGTGAGGCACTGACTGGCACGGTGAGCCATGGACACTGAAGCAGAGTTTGGGAGAGATGGCGGACCTTGGGGAGCTCAATCAGTAATGAGACAAAACAGGACAGGAAATGCTGTGCTTCCACCTTGTCCTGGGACTCAGAGTCTGTCTTTCAGATTCAATGTGTGGTCAACACGGGACCTCGAAGAAGGTGGCCCTCACTCCCTGGACCTTGTGTGATCTGGCCCGAATGGAATAAGGAACTTTATCGAGGCTTGAGTGCCAGCGCCGCCATGAGGACCTGCACCAGACACTTGCCTTGGCTTTCTCATCTCAAACATCTTCCCCTCTGCTTTTTATCAGAGGAAAATTAGGGACCAAGACCTGGAGAGTTACCTGGAGAGTTTAATTTCCTCTCCCTCCTCCAAAAAGAAAGGAGAGAGGAAGGAAGGAGGGTGGGAGGGAGGAAGGAAGGAGGAAGGAAGGAGGAGGGAGGGAGGGAGGGAGGAAGGAAGGAAGGAAAGAAAGAAAGGGAAAGGAAGGAAAAAAGGAAGGGAGGGAGGGAGGAAAGAAGGAAGGAAGGAAGGAAGGAAGGAGGAAGGAAGGAGGAAGGAAGGAAGGAAGGAAGGAGGAAGGAAGGAGGAGGGAGGAGGGAGGAAGGGAGGACAACAGTCATTTTTGCTTTCCATTTTCTCTGATTAAGGTAAAGGTGAGGAAAAGTCTGTTAAAAGAAAGGCTAATCAGAAGGCTGGTTGGTTTGTTTCCAGGCTGTAAACTCACTGGCGCCCAAATGGACCAAGTGACTTGTCCAAGATCACACAACTAATGGGACTAGAATCCTGCTTCCTGGCACTCAGTTATTCTGCCTCCCTTCCACTGCCTGTGTCTGTCATTACCTTGAAGACCACACACACACACACACACACACACACACACATACACACACACAGCCTTTCAGAATAAATTAAATAGGCTCTGGGGTGACTTGTCAGAGCATCAGTCCCAGCATCACAGGTGGGGAGCTCTTGGGAGGTTGTTAGCAAACTAATAAATTATATAATGGCTGCTCAGTAATTCCCAGGGCTAAGGTAAGGTCCTGGAAAACACACTTTCATTCGAAGAAGATTAAGTTAAAACCATATGTGATGCTCTTGACAAGCTTTGAGCACTGTCCTTTTTCCTGAGAACATTTGCAGTATGAAGAACCCATGGAGGTGGAAGGTCAAGGTTATTGAGGGAGGTAGATCTGAGGAAAGCACCTGTATCAGGTGACCAAAAGGCAGGAACATCTCCAGTTCAGCACCAAGCCCCCGTAGGGATCCCAGGCAGTCGACAGTAAGCGCTGAGGATCCGCTGTGTGCAGGGATCAGTCCTGGACAGCAGGAAACAGTGAGAAATATGGCGCTAGGACTTAGTGGCACCTGCTTTGTTGGGAAGACACTGTCCTTATTTAGGGAAAACTCCCAGGGAAGAGAGCACTTCCCACCCTTGGGAAGCTCTCCAATTTGTTGAAGACATATGACCTTCTGAAGCTCCCAGTCTGGTGGAGAAGACATTGTGCCCTTGGAAAAGCCTAACCTGTCTGCCGGATGGAGGGAGGGGAGACAGACAGCACCTCCCTTGGGGACCCTCCAGACTGATAGAGAGGATAGAGTCCTTGTTATGGTGGGGCAGGGGCTGGCCCTCGACCTCATGGGACAATATCATCCCTGGAGTCCCCACTCCAGTATGGAGTTAGATCCCAGGAGGTGGTGCCCACACATGTGTACATCTGCCCTACAGCACCTTGCCCTGGCATCATTCCTTTTTTGAATGGCGAAGAATAGTGATGACTTTCTTTGAACTTTGTAACCCAGCTCAGAGCACACCTGTTGCCTACACGCCTCTGCCTGTACCTGGCACCTGATTCAGTCCAGCCCATGAAGACTTTGTGTGTGGGTCCACAGAAAAGCCAGTCTCTGGAGGGCAGGACACTGGGGCTTTATATCCAGGCCCGACACAACAACCCTCTTATCCCAGGCAAGCAGCCCCGGTCACTGGTGAGTCCAGAAGAGGAGGGGCTGTGATCAGTTTCCCACAGGCAACCGTGGAGATGGCACCCAGCCCTCTGTTCAGGAGCCACAGGGCAGATGCTGGGGAGACACCAAGGGGACAAATGGAGTAGGCTTCTGCTTCTTCACACTTCTGTCTCTCGTGATGCCAGATTCCCAGACCCTACCAGCCACAGCATCAGCAGTGACTTGGCTGTGAACCACAGGTTTCTGGATTTGTACCCCACCCAGCTCCCTTCCCGGGCTCTAGGTCCCAGGTCTCACCCTTCCTAGAAGCCAGGGCCCTGTTGCCACCACAATATGACAGAAATCTATTTCTCCAGCTCACGCTCTTCCCAGCCCCTCTGCTATCATCCTCCCAGGCAGCTGTGCCTCTTTCCACCACCCTTGGACCAGCTGCTTCCAGGTGACTATGGCTTATTTCCAGGGCCTGTGTTCTACTCCCCAGGCCACTTTCCTAGGAACTTAGGACAAGGGCCTCACATAAGGCTTAAAGTGCCCTTGAGAAATGTACTCACTGACTGGTCAGAAACCTAAACTGAGTGCAATCCAGGGCATCAGGGGGTTGATTCTCTCCTACTTCTCAGGTCCCAGCCTTCAGGAGTCCCAGTCACTGCCTCCTGGCCCCCTAGACATATTCTAACTCCCCTCATTTGTTTGAAAGTCTCAGTTTCAGAGTAGAAATGGCTGCTCCTGTGCCCCAACATTTCTGAAAAGTGGTTTCCAGGTTGTACCCCACATCTTGGCTACGTGACTTTTTTTTACTTAATTAGGAATGTACTTTATTAAGGACTACTGCCTGGAAAGAATCAATAATTAGTTTAATAAGCCAGACAATTTAGTCCAATCATCAGGAGTTAAAGTTGTTTGGGGGATAAAGTCTGTACGAGTTGTTGAATGATCTAAACCTTGGCCTAGTTCTAAGTAAAAGTAAATTTGTAGCAGGTGCAAACCTGAGCCATCTCTCTGCTACCAAAACAGCACAGCAGGATCTTCCTGGGCAGCTTCCACAGAGAACACATGGTGTCCTGTTGCTCTTTTGCACCCACATGCACACCCACCAACCACTGATTCCAACCAGGCTCTCCTACCATTGGGAGCAGGTTAAAAGATGTCTGGGATTTCAGAAAGGTGGAAGAAGGAAAAAAAAAAAAAGACTCAACAGAGAGCCTGAGGAGCTGATTCCAAGCTGTTGCCTACTCATTGTCACCTTCCAAGGAAGTCATCCAAACCCTCTGTTTCTTTATCCATAAAAAGCAGGAAATGATAACCTTCTTGTCGATTATTCTAAGGACTATGAAAAGAGACACAAAAGAGCTTAGCCAGAGAGATTCGGAATGAGCATGGCCATGTCTTCCTCCTCTGGCCAAAGTCCTGCAATTACTGAAATCATGCATTTTGAAGGATGAGGAGGAAAAACAACAGGAGGAAGAAGACAAGGGGAAGGAGGAGGAGAAGGAAGAGGAAGAGGAGAAGAAGAGGAAGGTGAAGGGGAGGGGGAAGGGGAAGAAGAAGAAGAGGAAAGAAAAGGAGGAGGAGGAGGAGAAGAAGAAGAAGAGGAAGAAGAAGAAGAAAAAGAAAACGGAGGAGGAGGAGGGAAAGAAAGAAGGAAGAAAGAAAGAAAAAGAAAGAAAGAAAAGAAAGAAGGAAAAAAGAAAAGGAAGGAAGGAAGGAAGGAAGGAAGGAAGGAAGGAAGGAAGGAAGGAAGGAAGGAAGGAAGGAAGGAAGGAAGAAAGAAGAAAGAAAAAGAAAGAAAGAAAGAAAGAAAGAAAGAAAGAAAGAAAGAAAGAAAAGAAACTGTCTGTTGCCAGCACTGCAAAGAGGAAGGAAGCAGGGACAGGGGAGGTGGGGAGGGAACAAGGGGCAGGGAGGGAGAGGAAGTGGAGCTAAGCAGACCAGAAATATTGAGGAATTCCTGGATGATAGAAAGCAGTAGGAACTGAACTGAGAGAGGAACAAAAGCAGAGAAAAATCATAGCCCAAGATATGAGGAGTTGCAGGAGGAACAAACAGGGATTCTCAAGTACAAATTGAAAAATGTGAACAGACGATGAAGAATCACCAAACATTAGAAAAACCAGCAACGTAATCCCTGAGCTCACGCAAAGGATGAACACCCAAGGGAAGAGCATCAACAGAGGAAACAGACAATGAAGTTAAAATAATAATAAATATTCTCAGAAAGATTCATGATGATGATACACAAATAAAGAATCACAAGTTCCAATGCAAAGCCATGATTCTCGAACTTTAAAATATGCTTATAAGAATTAAAATCATAATGGACAGACTGAATAACGGAATGAGCACAGTGAAGATCCAATTAGTGAGTTGGACTGTGGAGCTCAGGAAAGTCTCCTAGGACACAAAGGGAAAGGCCCGAGAGAGTCTAGGGGTTGTAGGGCCGAGGGGCTGCCTGGCAGGAAGAGGGAGCTCCTTCTTTGTTGCTTGAATCTGAAAGGCATTTGATGAGAGGCAGCCCGGTGTCATGGAAATGATTCTTCCATCATCACAGCAACACTATTCATGAGCGTATCAAGTTTTTTTGTGTGTGAATTATGCAAAAGTAGACTTCAGCCTAGTCCAAGTCAAAAAAATTACACGTTCAGAATCAATGGAGTCTGAATTAGCCACATTTGAGTGCTCAGAGACCTCAAAGGACACACACATGCACACACGCACACACACAGACACACGCACACACACAGAGCTAAACTGAGCTTACTGAGCAGAAGGGTCTCCTTCTAGGGATTATACAACCCAATGCTCTTGTCGAGAGAAGAGGAAACTGAAGCTCAGAGAGGTAGAGTTGGCCCCCAGACTTCCTCTGATGCTCCAAGCCTCAGGCCATCCTTTCAGAAGGCTCCTTGGTGTCTCAAGTCCACCAAGCTGAGCACAGTCTCGATCTCTCTTTCCCGCTGGCTGGGGTCAAGCCCCAGGACTCTCAGAGCAGCATCTGCAGCATCGGCAGCTCTAGGGAGCAGAACTCATCAGAGGAATCCAGAGTCCTCTTCGATTGGTTTGGGCCACAAAGGAGAAAGGAAGCCAGCTGCGGTCATTTCTGCTGCATTCAGCTCCCTGCAGGGGCCCCAGAGGCTGTGTCAGGTGACCTTCTGGATCCAGTGTGTCATTCTCACCCATTTACCCAACCACCCCACATTTTCAGTAGGCACATCTTCCCTTCAGTTTTTAGTCCCCATAGGGCACCATCTGAAGCCAGTTGCCTGTTCTCCCTGCCCTTTTATCCTATGAGTTCTTCTAGAGGAAGGAAAGAATTCAACATTGATCAAGCCCCTCCCATGTACCAGACTCTGCGGGGCATTTGACATACTTGACCTCTTTTAATTCTCACAGCAATGGGATGATGCAGGCATTCTTTCCCCCTTTTCCAGATGGGACCACTGAGTTCTGAGAAGTTAGATAACTGGGGGAGGGCCACACAGCCAGCAGATGGGGAAGGCAGGAATAAATGCAGGCCTCTCTGATGCCTTACTCCTCCTGTGCCCAGGCCACCCTCCAGTGATCTTTAAGTCTCCTGAGACTTCCGGGAAAGGGCATTCTATAATAATTGGGGCAACAAGGCTTGGCAATGATATTTACTCCGTGGTAGGTAGGTCATGGCCAAATGCGGGCCCTGCCACAAGATTCAAAGACACTCCATCAGGGAAGCTGCCTAGAGGAGGAAGATTCTGAGCTCATTCCCAGAGGGAGACAGGCAGAATTTGAGGAGCCAGGGAGAAGGAAAGAAGACCTTCCAGGCTTAGCAGGCAAGATTTTAAATTGCTTTAAAAAGTAAAACACAGTAACTCCATCTGCCTTTGAAGGAGGCAGGGATGTGGAATAATTTATGTTAGAGAAAGACTACATCGTGGCCCGGATGCCTTTCACTGGCAGAGTCTGGTGGGGGAGGGTGGCTGCACTGGAGAAACTGACTATTGTAAAGGGAAGATTGGCATGTCAGGCCTCTGCTGGATCCAGTCTGTGATTGTGATGTACAAAAATAGGTCCCAGCCCAAGTAGTAGATGTGGAGAGTTAAAGCTGCTTTGCTTAAGAAAGTGAAGGAAACCTGAACTTCCAGAGGGTAGCCCATGGGAGAGGGTTAGAAGGGCCGAGAAAACAAAGAAAGGGAGAAATATGGGGTCCAGGGAGAGTGAGGAGCTGGGAGATCCAGAGGCCTGGGGGAAATTTTCCCAAGGAAGGTGTGGCCAGGATCTTTAGGGACCCATGAGAGACATTTAATTTGAAGTTCCCTGTGCCATGCCATAACACAAATATACACTCCGTGATCCACCCGTCATCGGCAGAACATGCGACAGCGTGAAGCTGTGGTTGCTTTAGGGCCTCAGGGGTAGAGGGTATCAGGCTGTAGGTTCCCCATTATTCATGAAATGGGGATGTGCAGCACTTTTATTAAATAGGAAAGGGTGACTCCATGACAGGAGAGCTTGGGGACAGCCAAGTGGCTGACATGCAGGTTACCAACGCAGGGATAATAGTGGAAACAGTATGTGTGAATGAGGTTGGCAGCTTTGATTCACAGGCAAAAGCCCCATCCTCATCCATCCATGTAGGCCATTTCCATCTCATTTTAGGTAGTAGGTCTGTGGTACTTGCCTGGAGGCAATTAAAGTTGTTTTTTAATAGTAACTGAAGCTCTTACATTGCTGAGTACCAGCTATATGCTGGCACTGTTCTGAGCACTTCACAAGTATTAAGTCAATTAATCCTCACCATCACCCAATCAGGTAGGTTACCATGCTTACCCTCATTGTGCCAATGAAGAAACTGAGGCACAGAGAGGTTACCTGCCAAGGTCATACAGTAAGGGGCATGGGTGAGACTCCACTGCGGGCCATCTGGCTCCAGAGTCTCACTCTGCATCTCTTCATTGTATCATAGAATCTCCCTGCAGAACAGCTCAGCCTCTGCCTTGCTTCATGAGGCTGGACAGAAGGACTAGCTGCTTAGAGAACAACAATAGGAAACCTACAGACCCTCTGGATTCCATAAAAAGTTACCTTTGTTCTTGGTCAATCCAAAGAATAAAATCAGATTGACGAGTGGGAGAAGTGAGGAAATCAATTCCAGCTCTGCAGAAGACTTTGCTAACATGTTGAGTGACCCACACAAATGCGTGGTCTCAGTAGGTAGTGAGCTCCCTGTCATCAGAGTGGTGCAAGCAGATACTTTCCAATGACTTGCACACTCAGCTAAGGGGTCTTTTAAGTTTCTAATTTGAGGTTCTATGACTCCAGGAAATTTTCCTGATCTAGAAGAAACTACTTAAAAGAGCGACACCAGGGATCACAGGCTTCACGGGTTTCAAGTTACCAAGGTCTGCTGTGTTGGCCATTTCTGAAATCCCCTTTCTCTCCTTGTCCACTTGGTTAACTCTCAGTCCATTCCTACTAGACATGGGGTCTCCCAGGCCCTCCCCACCTCCTGCTCCCTGCTTGACTTTTTCTAATCATCACATCTTTCTGATTACAGCTCATCCTCCCCACCTGCCAGTGAGCACCCAAGAGCAAAAATCAAGCCCCATTTGTGGTTCTAAACCCACAGCACTCAGAGTGGGGAAGGTGGTCAGTAGGATCAATTCAATTCAGTAAATATGTCTTCCCTCTCAGGCTATTATCCTCCACTACAATTATCTGTGTTTACCGACAAGCTATCTCCCTAGCACTATCTCACTGCCCACTCTGAACGTCAAGCTCTCTTCCCTATGCACATTCTATAAACGATTCATGGATGAACAATATCAGGGATTCCCTCCCCTCTCAGGTGGCTTCCTTGTGGCTTAGTTTTTCGTCGTCCACATGAGGTGATATGGCCTAGAGTGGCCAGATTTCCAACAGCAGGGATCCTTCTCATTCTACAGCCATATTCATCTCTGTCTGGGCTGCAGACTTAAATGCAGAGACCCCCTTAGAGGAAGATCTTGCTGGGAGAGCTGGGAGCAGGCAGCTTTGTGGTCAGCCCCTGCAAGGATGACCTCAGCTGTACAGGGCAGCCACACCCAAGGTCACACCTCTCCCTGAGGAGGACCACATCCAGTGACCAATGATTAAGGTGGAGGAGTGTGCAGAAACGCATTAGCAAAGCCACATGAGACTGCTCTCCTTAGAAAGGCCTGCAGGCCAGGTTGGCTCTTGGCTGGCATCTGGGAACCTGGATTTGGGGAGGTTTCCCACCATTCCCTGATAAGAATGTCTCACTGTGCCTATACTGTCCAGACAATACCACGTGTGCTGAGCACCTGCTTTCCTTCTGGGAGCCTGGAATTTAGGTACGTGGCAGGCAGAGGGTGCCTGTGTTCCTTCTTTCACTGTCCTGACAAAAGCCCTGAGCCCTGAGTCCCTAGTGAACTGGCAAATTCAACACATGCGGGCACAGTTTGTTCCTGGAGGAATGATGCTTTCCTGCGTGACTCCACTGGGAGAGCACTCCCGGGAGTTAGTGCCTGGTTTCCTCAGGACTTCTCTTGTGCCTCTTCCCTTTGCTGACTTTGTTTTGTATCCTCTGACTGTAACAAGTCATGGCCATGAATGCCACTGTATGTTGAGTCCTGTGAGTCCTCTAAGTTAATCACTGAACCCAGGAGTTGTCGTGAGGAGTTCCAGCACAGGGTGCAAAAGACCATTTTGGCTCCAGAGCTCCCTGGGGATCAAGCAAGGCTGTGATTGGGCCTGCCTCACAGGTAACCTCCCCTTCTGCCCACTGCAGCAGCCTCCTTCCCTCCTTCTCACTGCTGTTGACCCCAAGGGTGCTCCCTAATTAACTCTACCAGAATGTTAAACTCTATCTCAGATTTACTTCCCTGAAAACCTAACCTGCAACATATACAAAACCAGCATTTCAGGACCTGCAATTCACAGGGCATTTTGTCATGTGTTAATTTCGTCATCACAACCTATCAGGTTTTTACAGAGGAGGAAACAGGAGCCGAAAGACATTAAGTGACATGCCCAAGGTCACAGAGCAAGTGAGAGTTGGAGCTGGGACTGACCCCTGGGCAGGATGCTTCTGAAGCCTATGGCCTATCTCAGAATCAGGCTGCCTCTCACCTGTGGCTCTGAGGCTCCACAGTTCTTCCAGGCCTAGGGACATTTATCATATATTTTCCCACTAAGATATTCCCAGAGGCATCTGGGGACCAGATCTAGGAAGCCCTGTGTGGGAGAGAATTCCAGCACCAGGAAAGGAGACCGGGTATTTTCTCTCTCCCTAAGGGATTCAGAGGAGAGGATGAGGAAACTGAACTTCTTGAAAGAGGGACACCTGTAATTCTCAACTGACTCCCCAGGAGATTCAGGTCATGCACATGCACACACCTGCACACTCCAGCTGGGACCTCTGGCCTCCCAGGTCTCACTCCCAGGCCCTGGAGTCTGTGTAGAGAGGCCTGCCCCTCCATGCAGAGGACAGGAGTTCTCCATGGTCTCGTTAGCCATCCTGCACCCCCTCCCACTGCAGCCACAGGAATCTATCCAAGCAGGGATGGCAATGAGAGGGACTTGGCCTCAGGCACAGGAGAGTTTGCCATGCCACAGAGGCAGCCAGGCCAGCTGTCGGCTCCAAAGAAGCCGGGGTTGCTGGAGAAAGTGACAGACGGCATCCCGGGGAGCTCACGAACCCCATCTGCCCATGGCCAGGGGGAGCAACACCCTTTCCAAGACATCCAGCTGAGGCGTCTCAAGCCCCCAGCTGCACAGCTTGCTGAAGCCAGCAGCTCCTCCCAGGTTCTGGGAATTCCCAGAGTTTCCTGTGCGGTGGGCTCCTGGGGCCGTCACCACCTCACATTGAGTCAATGGAAACTCCCCCTTTCCCATTTTCCACATAATAAATAAAGAAATAAGCCAATAAATAATCACACATACTTGCCTGGTCTGTCATACCAACAACTGAACTTACTGAAAACTCTGAGGTCCTGAAAGGAGACCACATCCACACCTTATTGCCAGCAGGTTAAAAAGCCTCTTAGTTCCTGCCACACGGTGGGTGTTTCTCCCCAACCTCCAAGGGTTCTTCTCTTTCACCCTTACTCAGCCTCTCCTCTCATCCTGCCCCACCCTCAGGAGCAGTGGAAATGGCTCCCCTGGCCACATTCCAGCCAAGCTCCTGCCACATTCCAGCAGGGCCACGTATAATCATCTCTCACTGCAAGGACCACCTTTCGGCTGCTCCTTCACCCCAATTTCTTTATCAATGTATTTTCCCTCTTTTTTTTAACCTATAAATGTCTGCATGTTTCTGTGTGCTTAAATTCTACATAAGATTTCTTCTAAGTTTGAAAATCATTGCCTTTTTCTATCCAGCATAGGTGAGGTTGATAGTAGATTTTTTAAAATCCAGTTTTAGAGATGAGAATCCAGCAATTCAGAGAAGCTAAGTACTTTCCCCAAGGTAACACAGGCAGTCAGTGGAAGAGTCAGGACTCCCACCTGAGTGTGGTTGCCACTGCAGCCGGAGATCGTGCAAATGAGCCACTCCTTGTCACCTCACCACTCCTGAAACAGAGTCAATAATTTATCCAGAACAGTTAATTTTCTAAAAAAGATCAGACATTTCTATCAGCATTAGTTTCTTTCATGTTCCATCTGTGATGAAAACAAACAGAAATACCCACGCTGCTTATTGACATTCTTATGTGGCTTTAAGGGCCCCTTGGGGCTAAGCTGCATGTTCACTGGGTTAGGGACAAATGACACTGCCCTGCACCTACAGTTTCACAGTGAGAATAGAGGCCAGGGGCTCAGAAACTCACAACCCCAGACTACTAGAGTGAGGCCAGGTCTAGAGTACCTCTGGTCCGGCTCTATGAATTTTAGAGATGAGGAAACTGCAGCCCACTGCTGTAGCAACAGGCAGGAGCCAGGGAATCCAGGAATTTGTAACCTCCTGTGTGTTCTGGCCTGCTCTGGTTCTTTCTTGTTCTCAGCAGGTAAGTAGGAGAAGCATTGCCCAGTATGGGGTAATGAGGAAGGTTGTCTTGCTCTTCAAGCCTAATGGAGATGACTGATTGTCTGAAGATCACACCAGCCTCATCCGCCATTTCCACTACTCCCCTACCATGGCTTTCTTTGCGGGCAGAAGCTTGCAGACATTCCTGATTACCCGGTGATTACCCTAATCACCCTAATTACCGCTACCCAAGAAGTGAAGGGCAGGAGAGCATGTTCGCATCAGCTTGACTTTAGTTCAAGCACCTGTAGAAAATGGAGAGGAGTAACAAGCATAGCTGAAATATCTATTTCCTAAGGCTAGAATAAGATTAGGAAGATTTCAACTCCAGTCTTTGAGCATTAACCCTCACAAGCATGTGAGGAAACCGCCCACGACTGGGCAAGGAGTAGGTCAAACAATCCCCAGAGCTCACACAGAGCCTGCAATAATTTTTAATCCCAGCTTCCAGAGTGAAATAGACCTCCGTATACACAGGGTATCGGGTAAAATCCTCAGAAAACTATTGCCTTAATAGTGGGGTGAAATTAACCCTAGACCAAAGACTGTCAACCCATGTCAACAAAGTGTAAAAACAAGTTTTAAAGGGATCAAACTGATTTCAAGCAATCTAACTGCAATCCCCCCAAAAAAAGCCCAACACTATTTAAAGGAATGCAGCAAAATCCAACATCCAACACAGTAAAATCCAAAATGTTCAGTACACAGTCAAAAATTTCCAGGCACATCTGCTGTTTCCTCTCCTATTTAACATTGTACTGGAGATTCTGGCAAGTGTATTAGGCAAGCAAAAGAAATAAAAGGCATCCAGATCATAAAGGAAGAAGTAAAAGTATCTCTATTTACAGATAGTGTGCTATTATATATAGAAAACCCTAAGGAATCTACAAAAAATATACTGTTAGAGGTAATAAACAAGCTCAGTAAAGTTGCAGGACACACCAACAATATACAAAATTTATGTAAAAATTTAGTAATAAACAACTATAACATGAAATTAAGAAAGCAATTTCATTTGCAATAGCATCAAAAAGAATAAAATACTTAAATATAACCAAAGAAGTGCAAGACTTGTACACTGAAAACTAGAAAACATTGTTGAAAAAAATTAAAGAAGATCCAAATAGGTGGCAAAACGTCTTGTGTTCAGGAACTGGAGTCTTAATATTTTAAGATGGCAATACAGGCTGAATATCTCTAATTCAAAAATCCAAAATCTGAAATGCTCCAAAATCTGAAACTTTTTGAGCATTGATATTATGTCACAAGTGGAAAATTCCCTACCTGTCCTTATGTGATGGGTCATAGTCAAAATGCAGAGACAGAATACACAGTTTATTCAGAGTCACCAAGGGAAAAAGATCCCTCAGCCTCCTTCAGCAGTGATAGATCTTTTCTGCACACAGCATGATGGTAATGCCAAACAACCATAGATTGTCCACATGAGTGGCTGAGATGGTGACAACTTTGCTTTCTTGTGGTTCAATGTACACAAACTTTGTTTCACGTACAATCTTATTTTAAAATATTGTATAAGAATACCTTCAGGCTGTATGTAATGTTTATATGGAACATAAATAAATTTCATGTTTAGACTTAGGTCCCATCTCTGAGATATCTCATTATGTATATGCAAATATTCCAAAATCCCAAAGAATCTGAAATCTGAAACACTTCTGGTCCCAAGCATTTCAGATAAGTGATACTCAACCTGTACTATCCAAATGGATTACAAATTTAGTACAGTCCCTATCAAAATTCCAAGTACTTTTTTTTTTTTTTTTTGCAGAACTGGACAAGCTGATTCTAAAATTCATATGGAAATGCAAGGGACCCAGAATAGCCAAAACAAACTTTAAAAAGGAAAACAAAGTTGATTTCCTGATTTCAAAACTTACTACAAAGTTATAGTAATTAGGACAGTATGGTGCTGACATAAGGATGGACATATATAGATCAGTGGAATAAAATTCAGAGTCCAGAAATAAATCCATACATCTATGGTCAACTGATTTCAGCAAGGATTCCAGGACAATTCAATAAAGAAGGAATGCTCATTTCCACACACGAAGCTAGGACACATGGATATCCACATACAAAACAATGAATTTGAGCCTCTACTTTACACTATACACAAAAATTAACCCAAAGTGGATCAAACACCTAAATGTGAGAGCTATAACTATAAAATACATAGGTGTAAATTTTTGTGATCTTGACTAGGCAATAGTTGCTTAGATGTGACACCTAAAGTATAATCAACGAATCAAAGAATAGATAAATTGAGCTTCTCAAAATTAAAATTGTTTTTGAGTCAAAGGATACTGTTAAAAAGTGAAAAGACAACACATAGAATGGGAGAAATTATTTGCATGTTATATATCTGATAAGGATCTAGTATCCAGAAAATATAAATAACTTTTACAAATCAACAAAAAAAGACAACTCGATTAAAAATTGGGCAAAGGATATGAATAGACATTTCTCTAAAGAAGATACACCAATGGCCAATAAGCACACATAAAGATGCTCAACCTCATTAGTCGTTAGGGAAAATGCAAATCAAAACCACAATGAGATACCATTTCATATCCACTAGAATGACCACATCAAAACGACAATGACAAGTGCTGGTGAAGATGTGGAGAAAGTGGGACCCTTACACATTGCTGCTGGGAATCTAGAATGGTTCAGCTTCTTCGGAATACAGTCTAGCAGTATTTCCTCAAAATGTTAAGTATAGACTTACCATATGACTCCAGCAATTCTACTCCTAGGTATATACTCAAAGGAACTAAAAACATATGTTCACACAAAAATTTATAGACAAATGTTCATATCAGCATTATTTATAATAGCCAAAAAGTGGAAACAGCTCAAATGTTAATCAAATGATGCATGGATTTTAAAAAATGTGGTATCACCATACAATGAAATATGATTCACCATACAATGGAATATGATAATAAGGAAAGAAGTACTAATACATACTATAACATGGATGAACCTGGAAAACAATATGCTAAGTTAAAGAAACCAGACACCAAAGACCACATATTGTATAATTCCATTTATATGAAAGGTCCAAACTAGACAAATTTACAGAGACAAAAGGTAGATTAGTGGTCACTGGGGCATAAGAGGAGGGGGAAATTGGGAGTACTGCTATCAAGTACAGAGTTTCTTTTTAGTGTGATGAAAATGCTCTAAGTTGAATGGTAGTAATGATTGCACAACTGTGTGACTATACATATTAAAATCCACTAGATTGTACATTTTTAAATGATGAATTTTACATTATGTAAGATTTGATGGCATGTAAATTATATTGAAACTCATATAATGCATAAAAAATCACTAGGTATGCAGTGAAACAGAAAAATATGACCCACAACGGGAGGAAAAAATCAATCAATAGAAATATACCCCAAAGTGACACGGATGATAGAATTAGCAGACAAAGACATTAAAATACTTATTATAATTATACTCCGTATGTTCAAGAAGGTACAGAGGAGCATGGACATCATGCAGAAAAAGGTGAAAGACATATGAGAGAACCAAATTAAATTTCTAGAAGTGACAAATATAGCATCTGAAATAAAAATACACAGTCTACACTGATGAGCTTGGAGTAGCCAGGGTCTCTACGTTGTATTTCTTCATTAAAGTGCCAGTACATATGACCAAAAAGCATCTGGTTGGGCCCAGTGCCCATTCCCCACTAGCACTGGGTAGACATTGCTTTCTAGGTAGGCCTGAGGGTGATAGGAACCCATCTGGGGACTTTTCCCTTTGGGAATCTAAGGGCATGTTGTCCACCTGTCCTCTTGGAAGAAGGTGTGATCCATGAACTTCCATTAGATAGTCATGTTGGTGTGGTTATAGGGAATACACAAGCCACAACTGGTCAAGCTGTGGGTAGCCAGCTCCAGGGTGGCTTCTCAGAAGAGTCAATAGCAACCCCTATGAGAAGGAGTGGGAGGGGGTATGAGAACAGGCATGGGACTGAGATGGATATATAAGAGGGCAATGAGGAATGCTCTTCTAAAACAACAAATCCATTCACAGCTATTACCACACACACACCCACACAGATGGAAGGGCAGATTTGACATTGTAGAAGAAAAGATAATTGAACTTGAAGACATAATAAAAACTACACAAAATGAAACACAGAGAAAAGAGACTGAAAAAGATGAACGGAGCATCAGTGACTAGTGGAACAATATTAAACAGTCTAACATATATGTAATCAGAGCCTCATAAGGAGAGAAGACAAAAACAAAAATATTTCAGGAAACAATGGCCTCCTATTTTCCAAATTTGGTTTAAAAACTATAATATTACAAATCTAAGAATTGTAATGAATTCCAAGAAAAAGAAACATGAATAAAACCACACGACACATCATAACCAAATTACTTCAAACTAGTGATAAACAGAAATATCTTAGAAGCAGTCAGGTAACAAAAAAAAGGCCCACTGCATACAGAGGAGCAAAGAAAAGGTGACAAAAGAATCCTTGTCAGAAATCATGCAAGCCAGAAGACGATGGAGCAACATCTTTAAATAACTGAAAGGGGGAAAAAACAGTCAACATAGAATTCTATAATCAGCAAAAATATCTTTCAAAAGTGAAGGCAAAAGAACTACTTTGTTAAACAACAGAAATAAAAGAATTTGTTGCCAGCTGCTCTGGGCTCAAGAAGTACTAAAGGAAGTTCTTCAGGCAAAAGGAAAATGATATTAGATGGAAAAGATAAGCTAAGTATCTCCCAAACTATCTTCCCCAAACCATAAGAAAAGACAAAAAGAAAAAATTTCTAGAAGTGACAAATATAGCATCTGAAATGAAAATACACAGATAGGTCCACAATGATGAGCTTGGAATAGTCAGGGTCTCTACATTATATTACACAAACCACACCATCAGCATAGCTGGAAGACAAAAAATGTTTAAACTGCAAGATAACCATGAGTAAAAACAGAAAAATCTCCCAATTCTAGCATCTGATCCCTCATGCTGCCATTCCACTCCCTTATAGCTGTAAGGCTCTGTAGGAAGAAAGGGCCCATGGAGAAAAGAAATAGGAAGTAGAGAAGAACATTAGAAAAGGGGCCTAAGGATTATCTGAATGACTGCCAAAATATTACATACTCTAACTTTGAAAATACTGGAAAAGTGACCGGGCAACTAATAGCAGAGTACAGAAAAGGGAGTTCCTCCTCCACCTCACCAGTAGCAATGAGCACAGCCAGCACCCACATCTTGGATTCTGGTATGGTTTGGCTTTGTGTCCCCACTCAAATCTCACCTTGAATTGTGGTTCCCATAATCTCCACTTGTCATGGCAGGGACCTCATGGGGGGTAATTTAATCATGGGGGTGGTTAACCTCATGCTTTTGATAGTGAGTGAATTCTCAGAGACCTAACGGTTTTATAAGGGGCTTTTCCCCCTTTTGCTCGGCACTTCTTCTTGCTGCCACCATGTAAAGAAGGAAGTGTTTGCTTCCCATTCTGCCATGATTGTAAGTTTCCTGAGGCCTTCCCAGCCATGCAGAGCTGTGAGCCAATTAAACCTCTTTCCTTTATAAATTACCAAGTCTCAGGCAGTTCTTTACAGCAATGTGGGAATGGACTAATACAGATTCTCAATACCATTCTCTAATCAAAAACAAAACAAAACAACAGGGCTCCTTGGAGAAGAGACTGATTCTAGGACTGGAACAGGGAAAATGCAAGATAACCCTGGAACATCTTATGATGCCAGAAAAGGAAGAAGTGCTTGAAAAAGGATGGAGCATGTCAGAAAGGACACGCCAACAAAAAGGAGTTCCCAGTGGCCAGAGCTGGGACAGTATGAGGAACAGACAAATAACGATAATACCCATATTGGATTATAACCCTTAGAATAAAGAGAATATCCATGAGTCCATACTGGTATACAAAATAATTCCAACTAATAAATGTAGAAAGAATGAGAGAAATGCTAACTCACAATTAGGGAAACACCACAGTAATAATCATTAAAGACAAGATCCACTGACGGATATTAAAATCAGTAGATGTAAGTTTGAAGATAAACAGGATATTAGCATACTCTTAAAGTATCTCCCCAAAGATATCTGTCAACTACAAAGAAGGGAAATAGTAACTATTTTACAGTGGAGAAACTCCAAACAAATCACCTGAGCCAAGTGATTAAGGTTAACATCACCAGTTACGAGACATTTCAGTATTATGTATTCACTGCTACATTGATATGATGCACTGAAAAATACACAACATCAGCTCCATGATATTCCTGCCAAAAATGCATCATCTCAGTCAAATTATGAGAAGATATCAGACAAACTCAAATTGAGAGGCATTCTAAAAAGTATGACTAGTATTCATCAAAATATCAAGGTCATGGAAGACAGGGAAAGAATGAAAAACTCCACTCCACAGATTAAGGGAGAATAAAGAAACAATGCTGTAGGATTCTGAAACAGAAAAAGAACATTAGTGGGGAAACTGGTGATATTTGAATAAGATCTGTAGTTTGGTTAATAATATTGCACCAGTGTTAATTTCCTGGTTTTGATAACTGTACTATGATTATGTCAGCTAACAATAGGAAAATCTGAATGAAGAGTGTAGTGAATTCTCTAGTTTAAAACATATAGTTTTCTTCTTCTTCTTCTTTTCTTCTTCTTCTTTTTTTCTTTTATCTTCTTCTTCCTCTTCCTCTTCCTCTTCCTCTTCCCCTTCTTCTTCTTCTTCTTCTTCTTCTTCTCTTCTTCTTCTTCTTCTTCTTCTTCTTCTTCTCCTTCTTCTTCTTCTTCTTCTTCTTCTTCTTTTTGATACAGGGTCTCTGTCACTGAGGCTGGAGTGCAGTGGCATGATCACAGCTCACTGAAGCTCTCAACCTGCTGAACTCAAGTGATCCTCCCACCTCAGCCTCCCAAGTAAATGGGACCACAGGCACGCAACACCATGCCCAGTTATTTTTGTACTTTTTGTAGAGATGGAGTTGCACCATGTTGCTCAGGCTGGCCTCGAACGCCTGGGCTCAAGTTGTCTGCCTGCCTCAGCCTCCCAAAGTGCTGGGATTATAGGTGTGAGCAGCCACACCTGGCCTGGTTTACTATTTAAAGCAAAAATAATGACAGTGTATTTGGGGGCTCATAATATATTTGGAAGTAAAATGTTAAAACCATTTAACACAAAGGATGGGAGTAGGGAAATGAAAAAATATTTGTATAAAATTATTACAATACATGGGAAATGGTATATTATTTGAAGGTAGAGCATAATTAGTGAAGAGATGTATATTTTGAGCCTGGGTCAACCACTAGAAAATGAAAAACAAAAGCAATCTAACTCGTAAACCAATGGTGGAAATAAAGTGGAATTATTAATATAAAAATAACCCAAAACAGGCAAAAAAGGAGGGAAAAAGAACAAAAAGGACAAAGAACAAATAGAAAACAAGTGGCAATATCCTAGATTTTAAACCAACCATATCAATAATCACATTACATGTAAATGATCTAAATATTCCAAATAAAAGAAGGAGGTTGTCAAATTGGATGAAAAAAGGAAACTTAACTATCTGCTATCTATAAAAAAACCCACTTTAAACATGAAGACAGATGTGTTAGAAGTAGAGTAAAAAAATTATGCCATGCACAAACCAATCCAAAGAAAGTTAGGTTGCCTATAATAAGATCAGACAAAGTAGAATTTAGAGCAAGGAATATTACTTGAGAAAAAGAAAGACATTACATAATGATAGAGAGATTACCAAGAAGACAAAACTATTCTATATTTTTTCTTTTTTATAATTCCTTCCACAGAAAAAAACTATTCTAAATGTATGTACATCTAACAACAGAGCTTTAAAATACATAAAAGAAAAACTGACAGAACTGAATAGAGAAATATCCAAATCCATAATTATATTTGGAGAATTCAACACTTTTCTCTCAATAATTGATATTATAAGCATACAGAAAACTGGTCAGAATATATTGAACACCAGCAATCAACTTGACCTACTCAACATTTACAGAGCACTGCCCAACAATAGAATACGGCCATGCGTTACTTAACAATGGAAGTACATTCTGAGAAATGTGTCTGTTAGGTGATTTAGTCATTGTGAGGACATCATAAAGTGTTTTTGCACAAACCTAGATGGTATAGCCTACTACATACCTAGGCTATATGGTATAACCTATTACTCCTTGACTGTAAACCTGTACAGCATATTACTATAATGAATACCATAGGCAGTTATAACACAATGGTATTTGTGTATCTAAACATAGAAAAGGTACAGTAAAAAAAAAGTATAAAAAATTATAAAGGGTACACCTGTAGAGGACACTTACCGTAATTGGAGCTTACAGTACTGATAGCTGCTCTGGATGAGTGAGTGATGAATGAATGTGAAGGCCTAGGACATGGCTGCACACTTTTTTTTTTTTAAAGACAGGGTTTCACTCTGTCACTCAGGCTGGAGTGCCGTGGCACCACCTCACTACAGCCTCAACCTCCCAGGCTCAGGTGATCCTCCCACCTCAGCCCCCTGAGTAGCTGGGACTACAGGCGCATGCCACCATGCCCAGCTACTTTTTTGTATTTTTTGTAGAGACAGGGTTTTTGCCATGTTACCCAGGCTGGTCTTGAACTCCTGGGTTCAAGCAATCTGTCCACCTTAGCCAAAGTGCTGGGATTACAGGCGTGAGCCACCCATGCCCAGCCTGCTGTACACGTTTATATAACTGGCAGTGTGATAGGTTGTTTACACCAGTGTGACACAAACATATGAGTAATGTAGTGTGCTATAGCATTACACTGGCTATGACATCACGACATGAGGGGAATTTTTCAGCTTTGTTATAATTTTATGAGACCACCACCATATATGTGATCTGTCATTTATCAAAACACTATTATGCAGTGCATGACTGTACACCTTTCTTTCAAGTGTACATGGAATATGTACCAAGAAGAAGGATATTTAAAAGAACTGAGCTGATACAAAAATATGTTCTGATTACAACAATATAAGCCAGAAGAAAGTTCTCAAATCAATAATCGAAGCTTTCACCTTAAGAAAGTATAATTTTAAAAGAGCAAATTAGACTCAAATGAAGCAGAAGGGAAGGTCTGCAGTACAGGAAGGGCCTGCCAGACACTACCTAATTTTTCTTAAGAAAGCAATATCGGAAATTACAAATAACATTACAGACCAGGCATGCTCCTGCATCATCGCTAGTTTTCCATGCAACTCAGATGAGCCATGTCGTTCAAATATTTATTGAACCCTAGAGAAAAAGTGGTGAACAAGACATTCCCTACTTCCACGGAGTTACAATCTATTAGCAGAGAGAAATGTTAGCTAATTGACAATTGCTTAATTACAGTTGTCTTAAAGGCTGTGATATCAATGAGGGTAGGCTGAGGTCTGATAAAAAAGAGACCTACTTTCTTAAAAAGTTGATTTCTTCTTCAAGATAAATTCCTATGCAAGATGTTCCAGTCAGTGAGGCGGCTCTCCTCCATGAGGTTATTCAGGGGCTCATGTTGATAGAGGCTTTGTCAATTTCAACATATGGCTTTCCAGGTGCTCTGGGTATGTTACCCCAGTAAGCTGGAAAGGGAAAGACCCAAAAGGAGCACTCTTGGGAGGATTCTATAGGCTAAATCTGGAAGGGACAAACATTGCTTCCACTCATATCCTATTGTGAAGAATTTAGTCACATGACCCCACCTGACTGCAAGACAGTCTAGGAAACGCAATCCTCCAAAAAACAGGAGAATACATTTGGATGAATACCCAATAGTCTCTATGAAAACAAAGGAAAGTGACTTGGGGGATCTAACCTAGGGACTGGAGCCAGGAAATGTTTCCCAGAGAGAATGGCAGGCATTTAAGCTAAATTTGGAAGGATGACTGGGAAAAGAAGGTGAGTATTTCAGGCCACAGGAACAATATGATCAGGCCCAGAAGTGTGAAAGAGCAGGACAAAAACAAACGTTTGAAAGACGGTCAGTATTATCAGGGCTTGGTGAGCAAAGGAAAGGGTGACATGAGACAAGATTAGAGACATAGGCAGAGGCCAGTGCACAGAGTACCTTGTGGAGTATGTCAAGGATTTGGGTTTTTATCCTACAAATAACTACTGAAGGGTTTTCAGTTGAGAGAAAAGGGTGACAACATGACCCAACTTGTATTTTTAAAGCACAGTACACAGTGACTGCTAAGTGTGAATGGACTGAAGATAAGCAAGAGTGGATATGGGTAAACTAGGTTGGAAGCTGTCTTAGTTTGTTTCCTATTGCTATAACAGAATACCACAGACTGGGCAATTTATAAAGAAATTTATTTCTTATGGCTATGGAGGCTGGGAAGTCCAAGGTCAAGGGGCCATACCTGGTTAGGACCATCTGCTGGTGGGGACACTGCGCAGTCCCAATATGGTACAGGGCATCACATGGTGAGGGGGGAAGAGCACAGCCAGACTGATTTTTTTTTTTTTTTTTTTTTGTGGAGTCTCACTCTGCCGCCAGGCTGGAGTATAGTGTCGTGATCTTGGCTCACTGCAACCTCCACCTCCCGGGTTCAACCAATTCTCCTGCCTCAGCCTCCCAAGCAGCTGGGATTACAGGCATGCACCACCATGCCCAGCTAATTCTTGTATTTTTAGTAGAGACAGGGTTTCACCATGTTGGCCAGGATGGTCTCGATCTCTTGACCTCATGATTCACCCACCTTGGCCTCCCAAATTGCTAGGATTACAGGTGTGAGCCAATGCACCCAGTCCAAACTGGCTTTTATAACTGACCCACTTTCTTAATACTAACCCATTCCTATGGTAACCCATTAATCTATTAACCAGTGGATTAATCCATTCCTGAAGCGAGCCCTCATGACCCAATCACCGTTTGTTTGTTTGTTTGTTTGCTTGCTTGCTGCTTGCTTACTTGCTTATTTCTTGAGACGCAGTTTCACTCTTTTTGCCCAGGCTGGAGTGCAATGGCATGATCTCGGCTCACTGCAACCTCTGCCTCTCAGGTTCAAGTGATTCTCCTGCCTCAGCCTCCCGAGTAGATAGGATTACAGGTGCACGCCACCACTCCTGGCTAATTTTTTTGTATTTTTAGTAGAAACAGGGGTTCCCCATGTTAGCCAGGCTGGTCTCGAACTCCTGACCTCAGGTGATCTGCCCACCTCAGCCTCCCAAAGTGCTGGGATTACAGGCATGAGCCACCATGTCTGGCCCCAATTACCTTTTAAAAGCCTCATCTCTTAATACCATTACATTGAGTTTCAGCAGGGACAAACACTCAAATGATAGCAGAAGCCACTGTAGCTGTCCTGGTGAGAGACACAGGTGGCTTGGACTAAGACGGTATCTATGGAAATAATGCAAAATGACTACATTGAGGTATATTTTAGAAGTAGAATTTGATGATTGATTGATTGATTGCGGAGGGTGAGGGTTAATACTATGTGAAGGATGATCACAGGCTTGGGGCAGGCTGATTTGGGGTGAACATGAGTTCAGTTTTGGATAAGCTCATTTAGAGATAGATGCCTATGAGATAAACAGAGATGCTGATATAAGTAACAAGTAGAATTTACAATATGGCATTCAGAAAAAAGTTCTGGGCTAGTGAAATAAGTGTAGGTTCCATTGGCAAGTGAATGCAACTGGAAACCATGGGAGGGGGTGAGATCATTTAGCGAGAAAGTGTAAAATGAGAAGGAAGGTGGCTCAGGAGCAGGCCAGAGCGTTCCAGCCATTAAAAGTAGGTTGGAAGAAGAGAATCCCTAAAGGAGGCTAGGAAGAATTAATCAGATGTGAAGAAGGTGAAGCAAGAGAGTACAAGGAGAAAGAAGGCAGTGTTTGGAGATGTGGAATGCTGCTGAGATATTAAGAAAGTTGAAGACTGAGGATTGCTCCTTGGATTCAGTGAAGCAATTGATAGTACTGGTAATGAAGATTGAATCAAATTGAAGCGGACAGTGCTTCAGTCAGAAAGTCAAATGATGTTATTAAACATGAGCCTGGGCCAAGCATATTTTTGGATACCACAAATACAACGGGAAAGAGATAGACAGGGCCTTGCTCTCCAGAAGCCTATATTCTCATGGGAGGGAAGGAAGAAAGAGCAAACTTGGCTGCTGAAGGGAAAGATCTGTAAGAGAGATGAGCTTAGCTATAGAGGAAAGGGAGTAGGCAATGAAGTGGGTTTCTAAGATGAACCCGAACATGTGCGGAAGATGTGGCCATTGCCAGGAAGAGGGGACACTTTCTCCATCCCAGCAAGATGGAAGAAGAAAGCGATGAATGCAGACAGACCTTTGCCAAGATAGCTCAGGAAGCTGGGAGGGTTTCCTTCTTGCCAGCTTTTTTCTATCTATAAAAGAGGCGGGGTGTTCATTTGCTGAGAGTGAAGGGGGTGGAATTTGAGGACAAGTGGTGAAGGAATGTAATGGCTATTTTGGAGAAGAGGGTGCAGTGAGCTAACTGAAATATATCATGAGACGTCCAGGAGGTGATGAGAATCCCAGGTGCATTGTTGATTCGTGAGTTTGTTATGATGCCAATAGGACCAGTGGTGAGAGTTTCTGCAGCAACTCTCAAAGGTAGCTTCAGCACAGTAGTGTTGGTCAGCTTCATCTGGAACTGAAGTTTAGCCAGGCACATGCATTAGGACAAAGGGGCTAGGACACTCAGGATATTTGTCAGACAGTCATCGCAAGGGGGGAACAAAAAAAAATCTAGTGTGGAGCAGGAGAGATGGGCAGCATAGGGTCAACAGAAGGAAATTTGGGAGAGGGTCTGTAAGTCAGAGGTCTTGATGAGGTTGAAGAACAGTTGCACTGGAGAAGCCTGAGCAGGTAAGCTCAAGGTTGGCTAGAGCATCTGAACTAGTGATTTTGGAGATCATGTGGTTTGGGATGATGACACTGACTCCTCTACGACCTGACCCTAGGAGTGGCTGGACAAGGTGGGAGTGAGAAGTAGATCACTGGGGTCCAAGAACGAACAAGTCAGAGTGTTGGCTGGGCCACCCATGTAGAGGCTACAATTGCCTATGATGGCAGGAGCAGAGAGGGAGAGACTGATCCAGGACCTGCTGGGCAATCGCAGGAAACAGCTGGTGGGCTTGTGGGCGATCCCAAGGTGGAGAAGGACAGGGCCACATGGCAGAAGTCTTGAAGTAGGGGGGCTTTTTACAAGACACAAGGAGGCACAGTGGAGACAAAGAAGGCAGCTCCACTGGATGGGGGAGAATGCCCACACTTCATTCACTCTGTGGCTGCAAGGAGATGAACCCTTGGGAACAACCCAGTCTCAGTTAAGGATGGGATGGGGGTCGTAGGCTGGATTCTCTGGGAAGCAGACTGGGACAGGGTGTAGTGTTCAGGATGTTTATTAAGAAATATTCTTGAGATCAACACTTAAGGATGTGATGGAGAGGAAGCAACATCGGGCAGAGAGAGAAGTAGAGCTGGGATGCAGACCCTTGGCTAACCCCACAGGGAGCTCTGGAGGGAAAATGGTCCATCCATCAGAGTTGTCCTGCACTGGACCAAAATAGCCAGGTTTTTATACCTTCACATTGATCAGACATCAGACATGGCATGCCCTTGGGCAAGGCAACTCTGCAGCTAAGGCACTCTCCAACGGGGCTAACAGCTAAAGGCAGGCCACTGGCCACCCTGCCAGCTGCTGGGGCAACAAGTCCCTCCTTGAAGGAGGATCTGGGTGGTGTATCTGCATGTCCCCCTGCAAGTAATGAAGGGAGTCATCTGTCCACTGAGCAGAAGCCCTGAAGCCCAGAGGGGGTGAGGTTTGGGAAGGAGAAGAGTGGGTACTGTCATGTGTGAGTAGTTGAACACAGTTCTAGAGCACTCCAGAAGCACAGCCCCCAGAGCTAGCAAAGCTGGGGGTGGCTGGAGCGCAGCAGACAGGAAGTGAACAGACTTGGACTGCAGCCCACATTCTGCCACTGATTAGTTGTGTGACCTTGGGTAGGTCCCTTGACCTCTCTGGTCTTAGACTTCTGAACAGATAAATGAGAGGAAGACAGAACCTAGACAATCTCTAAGGTGTATTCAGAACTAATCTACAGGACTCTCTCAACCTAGAAGGAAATCACTAGGGTAGGGAAGATTCTGAAGCCTTTGCTCCCCTCCCAGAAGGTCCCAAAAGGCGATCCAGGGCCACCCAGCGTGCTCACTGTGCCCAAGCCTGCCATTCCCCGCTGTTCCCACTCTCTCAGGCTCTAGCTGCAAATTGGTTCACATGATGAATGCAAGCTGCCTGAATCACTCATAGGATGGCTTGAGAAAAAGCAATTAAATGCTTTCTTAATTGTAGGATGGCAAGAGGTTAATGAGTTACTATAAAAACCAGTCCCTACCATCTGGTGGCTGTCACCAAAGCCCACATGCAGGGAGAGATCCCAATTTGTAAGACAGAACGACAGGATCACTCCGAGTCAAGAGAAGGGATGCAGGCACGAGGGGCTGAGGCTGGGGGCTCCGAGCTCCAGAGCCCAGTTATCATGTCCCTGCCAGTCCCCAGACGTCTCCTAGCTGCAAGGCCGTTCAAAACCAAGATGGAGGAAAACACAGACGGGGAGCCAATGATTTATCAGTTCAGACCCTGTTTTTCTCTAAGATCCAGCTTTTGCACGGATGGCCCTGACAGCCACTTTGCTCAGCATGAGCCAGGAGAAGGAGAGGGAAAAGTGACAGACTAAGGGAGAGCCCAGCCAAGCTGAGAGAGGGACGGACAGAGACAGGGACTGGCAGACCCGACAAAGACAAAAGACAAAACAGCCCAGACAGACAGAGAGACAAACAGAAAGGAGAAGAATTGAAATGCTCAGAGATGGAAACAGACGGTGACAAGTTGTGAACTTGAGAAGCAGATGAAAGGGCAGGTAATTTTCCACAACCAGAGATAGGAAAAAAATTTCTGAGGATTTTGCTTTGTTCTGTGCAAACGTGCCTTCAGTATTCCTCAGCCCTCTGCATCATCAAGAGAAATGGCCCTTCTCCCTCGGTGGACGTGAAGAGGAAACATAGAGGAGGTAAGCCCCTCCTCTGCACACAGCCACCATATGCACACATAAACACCTTTGAGGACAATGGGAGCTTGCTCCTGCAGGTCTAGGGCTCTGTCTCTCTCTCTCTCTCTTTTTTTTTTTTTTTTTTTTTTAGCTCATGCCCCAGAGTAAACAAGCAAAAAACAGGCATCTACAGCTAGAAGATTCCAGTATCTCCATTTTCCACATTATCTTGAGTCTTCAATTTTTCTTCTCCTCCCTCCTACTCCAGTCCATTTGGCCAACTCCCTTTTTAGGAGACTGCCCCTGTGGAACTGGGGAGAGAAGTTGTACCAATAATCTGTTCATTTTACTAGAGATTTAGAGATTCCCCTAAAATCTGTATGAGAATTTAGAAACAAGGTTGCTGGTGTTGCAGAATAAAATGAGAGTTTGAAATTCCTGATCTACACTCTGTATTCAACCAGTGTAAGAGTTGACCATAATTGTCTCTTTAATTTGCAACAATATTCCAGAATCCCAGGGCTGCCTTGGGCCGGCCTCACCTATCCAGCTGGGTTCTCTGGGGACTCGCGTCACCTCTCAGCCTCCCAGCAGAGGTATGCCAGGTCTTTGAAAAGCTGCCTGATTCTGGTGTCAGCAGCAGCCAGGGTCCAGCAGCTGCACAGCAGCAGTGCCAGTGGGCGGCATCCAGGACCCAGCAGGGTGCCAGCAACGGTGTCCTCACTGGCCTGTTCTGGGATATGATTCTGCCTTTTGTTCCTGTACTTTTGAAGGCCTGAGTGCTCCTCTTTCTGGTAATTCTGTGAGCCACTCAGTAGCTTTTCTGCTTCAAAACAAAAAGAGCCAGCATGCACACACATGCACTCATGCCAAGAGCAAGAAAGAGAGATGGGGACTGGGGGAGAGGGAGAAGTTGAGAGAGAGAGATGGAGAGATGCGGGATGGAGAGAGAGACAGAAATGAATGGAGAGAGACAGAGACAAAGAGACTGGAGTGAGACAGAGACAGAGAGACAGAGACAGAAGGAGAGAGAGACAGAGAGATAGAGACAGAAAGAAATGGAGAGAGATAGAGACAGAGACAAATGGAGACACAGAGAGATGGAGAGACAGAGACAGATGGAGAGATACAGAGATGGAGAGACAGAGACAGATGGAGAGAGAGACAGACAGATGGAGAGAGATAGAAACAAATGGAGAGAGAGAGAGACAGAAACAGACGGAGACAGACCGAGAGATAGAGACAGAGGCAGACAGGCGGAAAGAGATGGGGAGAGACAGAGAGGTAGAGACAGAGACAGAGATAATAAGACTCTAGTTCTTAAAACTCAGTCATTAAGTCACGGGCACTGGTGTCAACCCCTCACCTGCTTCCTCTGGACTGAGCCTCCTCTCCCAGCCACACTCCTTGGAGGCCCTGCCAGGTCAGACTTCCAGTTTTGTCCCCTGGCTTTACATCTCACTCCTCAGGCTGGAACCAATTCCAATACCAATACCCCCTGCTCCTTTATCAGCCTCCCTCCGACAGCTGCCCCACACCTCCCCTGACACTGTGTGCCTGTGTACACACACACCACAGCACACACAACTCACACACACACAACTCACACACACCACAGCTGACACACGCCACACATCACAGCACATACACACCACAGTGCACACACACACCACAGCACACACAACTCACACACACACAACTCACACACACCACAGCTGACACACGCCACACACCACAGCACATACACACCACAGCTCACACACACACCACAGCGCACACACACACCACAGCTCACACACACCACAGCACACACACACCACAGTGCACACACACACCACAGCACACACACCAAAGTGCACACACACCACAGCACATACACACACCACAGTGCACACACACACCACAGCACACACACCAAAGTGCACACACACACCACAGCACACACACACACCACAGTGCACACACACACCACAGCACACACACACCACAGCACACAAATAAAAGTGCACACACACACCACAGCGCACACACCACAGCACACACACACCACAACACACACACACCAAAGTGCACACACACACCACAGCACACACACCAAAGTGCACACACACACCACAGCGCACACACACACCACAGCGCACACACCATAGCACACACACACCACAGTGCACACACACACCACAGCTCACACACACCACAGCACACACATACCACAGTGCACACACACACCACAGCACACACACCAAAGTGCACACACACACCACAGTGCACACAACTCGCACACACACAACTCACACACAGCACATACACACCACAGTGCACACACACACCACAGCACACATAACAACTTGCATACCACAGCACACACACACCACAGCACACACACCACAAAACAAACATACCACAGCACACACACACACCACAGTGCACACACAAAACTGCACACACAACAGCTCATACAGCAGTATACGACACCCCACAGCTCACACACACCACAGCACACATACCACAAAACCCACACACAACAGCTCACACACACCACAGTGCATACACCCCACAACACACACACAACACACACATGTGACCACTACAACAGCTACACAAACCACAACACCCACACCACAGCACACACAACACAACACATACACTCTACAACACACATACACACCACAACACACACCCCCCTCCCCCCACATACACACACACTCTTATTTCTGCCCCTGTTCCATCTGGCATTTTCTGGGAGTCATTGCTGGAGGTTGACGCGTTCCACCCTCCAGTCCCGGCTGCCTGTATTCCATCCTCCACAGCAAGCCTGCGGGTACAGGAAATGAGAGGCCACAGGGTTGTGGGCTGGAGACAGGAGGGGAGGGAGGGGAAGGCAGGCAGCAGTCGGAGTCTGAGCTGTCACGTGGAGACAAATCAAATGCCACCGCAGAGTTTACTCCATGACTTTAAACCATGGGAAATGAGTACCCCAACACTGGACCGAAAGATTTTCCTCTCAGTTATCACTATTGAGGAGTCATTTCCACCCAAGTGTGGCACATGCACAGCCAGGTGTCACTGCCAAGCCATTTGATGCCCCCGAATTCCTTTTGAGGCACCACCTGCCTTTCTTCTTTGGCGCAAGCTGGGTGCTGCTTTGTGAAGAAGGGAGCTCAGATGTCTCTTGGAATGAACATACCAGAGGAAAGAGTTTGGTTAGAGGACTGATCCTGAACATTTCAGTGAATTTCAATAAGCTCAGCCCCGTGAGAAAACACTCAGACAGAACAAGCCACCCGAAGATGAGTCTAAAACAAAATATAAACAAATGCAAGATGCCAGGGAACATTCTGTGTACACCAGTGTCAGGGAGCTCAAGGTAAAAGACAGATGGCTGTTGAGAAGTGAAGTTAAAATCCACGTGTCCCCTAGACGCAGCTCCCACAGTGACTTGCCATGGGTGGCTGCTACCACTCCTCTCGACCCTGGTCCTAACCAGCCAATCACAAGTTTACACTGGACGAATACCCAGGGCTGGCTGCTGTTTACATGACTACCTCTGACATCCTCTGGCATGGCAGGTGAGGACTGGGGCCCTGGAGTAAGAAGACTTGAGGTTTGAATCCTGGTGCTATTACCTGGGGACCTGCCTGCCTTCTCTGTGTGCCCAGTTAAATGGGGATAGGAATTGTAACTCTCACCGTGTCCTTAAGGGGATTAAGTAAATTGATCTGTATGAAGGTGTGTTAGCCCAGGTTCAACCAAAGAATAGAACCAGTAGGAGATATAGGTTAAGAGATTTATCTCAGGGGATTGGCTTATGCAATTGTGGGTCTGGCTAAGCAAGCCTGGAATCTGTAGGGCAGCCAATCAGGAAGGGCAGGCTAGAACTCTCAGGCATAGGCTGAAGCCACCATCCACAAGTAGAATTTCTTCTCCTTCATGGAAGCCTCGGTTCTGCTCTTAAGGCCTTTCCACTGATGGAATCAAGCCCACTCAGATTGTCTAGAATAATCCCTTTTACATAAAGTCATTGACTTTGGACTTTAATGGCTGCTATAAAAGACCTTCGCAGCAACACCTAGATGAGTGTTTAAATAACTGGAGACCAAGGCCAGGGCAAGGTGACATGTAAGACTGACTGTCACAGAAAGATTAGCACAATGGCTGGCTCGTGGTAATTATTCACTCAAGAAAGCTCAGATGTGATTTTTTTTTTTGAGGATTCTAAAGCATTCACTAATGAAGCTGACAAAATAAGTCAAGCATTTCCCCTTAGTTCTCATCGTACATGGCCAATAGCACCCTCTTCCTCACTTCCAAAATCGTTCCAACTTCTTTGGAATTCCTCAATTCCAAAGAAGGCTGAGGGCTCATCCCAAGGAGCGAAAGGAAGGTGATTTATTTTTCAGACATTCTCAGCAACATTTCCTGAACACATTGTGCCAGACTAGCACCAGGGTTATAGATCTAGATGCAGGTACATGTTGGTCCCCACCCTCCTGGATCCTGGGTGCAGGGTCCCACTCTCCTTCCATTCTCTTCCCTGACCACATGCCTCCTACCGGGCCTACTGCAGTACCCAGGGCCTCCTCCTACAGCTGTCCCACAAAGGCTCTAGACCAAAGGGGACAGGGAGGCAGAAATCCAGCCCATGCTCTGATTGGTGCACCTGCCCAGAGGGCCACCTTTTCTCATCACTCAGAGGAGCCATGAAAGCTAGTGATAGCCAGTGCAATGCCTGCGTGGCATAGCTGAATTTCTACCATGTCCTGACTCTGCTTGTCTTTGAGAAACAGGATGCCTGCAATAAAAAGTTCCCTTTGTAACCAGACCAACTGGGAGTGGTTAGAGCCAAGATAGCCCATCCTCAGGCTTCATTCTAATCTCATCTCCATGCTAAATGATGCTCCCACCAGTGCCATGACAGGTTGACAATCACCATGACAATGACCGGAAGAAGCCATCAGAGGACAAAAAGGAAGGCAGCCCTTCAGTTCCAAAGAAGTTCACCACCCAATTACAGAAAATATGGGAATATTCCTACCCTGGCTTTTAACGTCCAACTCCTTCAAGAGAGAAATCCTCTATTCTCACCCCTTCACCCCTCACTTGTTGAGAAGTCAATTTGTGAGCCAGGCTCTCGCTCCTCAATTCCATGGCCATCGAATCAGTCCTGCACTGCTTGACACTCACTTTCGGCTTCATGACACCAAACAGGGAAAGACCCCATCTTTCTGAGGACCAGCTTTGTCCCCCGGCAGCACATATAACCACAGACCATTCTCCTGCTGACAGAAGGGGGCTCCTCCAGGAGGCCACATTCTCTTTCAAAGGGAATGTCCCATTTCCAGCCACAGGGCTCACATGTGATGCAGCAAAGAGCATCTCTCAGCTTCACGAGGCAATTTTCACTTCTCATCTACAGGACCTTCTAAGCACCAATCTCGGTGGCCACTGCCCTCCCTTGCACATCCCCAATTCCCCTATCCTGTTTTTTCCAAGTCTCAGAGAAGTGATGCTCTGCCCAGTGGCCGTGGTCATCCCACACCTACACCTGAGTCTGAAGCTGGTCTGCTCACAGGCATGGGGTTAGTGCCCACTAACCTAGGATGAACCAGTCCCCAGATCCATGATGAGCCTCCTAGTCTACCTTCGTTCCATTCACATTTGCCCCTGATGAATCCATAAGGCCCCAGGAAGTCCCCCATGCCCTTTCCAGAAGCCTGGCAGGCTCCCAAAGAGCCTGACTTGGGTTATGACAAACCTGGGATCCAGTCCCAGTTCTCCTAACTTATTAGTTATAAGAACTTGGCTAAGTCAATTAACCTTTCTGAGCTTGAATTCCTCCTCTAAAAAATAAGGATGATCATAAAATTCATTCCAAGGAGCTGCCATGAGAAACAAGTGAAATATTGCATAAGAACTGCCTGACAACCAGGCGTGGTGGCTCATACCTGTAATCTTAGCACTTTGAGAGGCCGAGGCAGGAGGATCACCTGAGGTCAGGAGTTTGAGACCAGGCTGGCCAACATGGTGGAACCCCATCTCTACTAAAAATACAAGAATTACCCTGGCGTGGTAGCACATGCCTGTAGTCCCAGCTACTCGGGAGGCTGAGGCAGGAGAATCACTTGAACCCGGGAAGCAGAGGTTACAGTGAGTCAAGATCATGCCACTGTACTCCAGCCTGGGCAACAGAGTGAGACTCCGTCTCAAAAGACCAAAAAAAAAGAGCTGCCTGACACATGGTATCCAATCTATCTCCTGCCTGCCCAGCCTCTCTGGCTGATCTCGCTGCCCACCCTTCCTCCAACCTTATCTTTATCAGGTATGTGAAACCTGCACTGAACCCCATCTGACTTCATGATATCCTAGCTCCAGTCAAGTTCACTCTCCTTTGCTTCACCACGGCATTGGGAAAAAGAATGTGTTTGACCTGGCATCTGGTGGGGAAGGCTTCCAATAAGCAAAGCTTGAATTCAGAGTTAGGATCAAAGTGGGGAACATGGAGATTTTATCACAGGAACTCATTTCATGGGAGAATGAGAAGCAGGTGTAGTCTTCCACTACCCCCACTCTTCTGTCTCCAACAATATGGGGGTGGTGTAAAGGACCTCAGTCTGTAGGGAACCCAAGCACAGGAGGAAGCACTTTGCCACCTGCCAAGCACTGTATCAATGTTCGTCATGACTAGAACTTAATTCCTGCCAGCCCCTTGGAAACAGAGCCCTCTAGGGAGGATGGAGCTGGTTCTTCCCACCTGGCCGTGGAGAAATCTGCTTCTCCCCAGAATCTGAGCACAGCGGCTAAAGAACTTCCAGATGTGGAACCATCAGGACCCTCACCCCTTCTGCTGCAGAAAGGTCTAATCTGGGCAGGTTTTGAAATCTCAGCACTACTGAGATCTGGGGCTGGATGATTCTTTTTGATGGGGGACTTTGTGTGCATTGTAGGATGTTCAGCAGCATCCCTGGCCTCTCTGCTCGCTAGATACCAGTAGCACTCCCTCCCCAGTTGTAACAACCAAAAGCATCTCCAGACATTACAAAATGGGGAGCAATCACCTTTGGCTGAGAATCACTGGCCTAGGCCTGTCCAAGCTGCCTTACATGGCTCTCATGGCCCACTGTGGCCTGGCCACTGCCTTCCAGCTTCAGCGCTCACCTGTGTGGCCAGGTTGTGCTCAACTGCTCTGAGCTTCCAGCAGCATGCACTGGACAGTCCACAGAGTCCCAAGTGCCTGCCATGCCCAGAGCACCCCTCTGTGTCAAGCGGCTGTAGATCTTGTGGCCACCAGCAAATGGACCAGGATCTCCACCCTGGACTAGCCTCCTATGCCATCCTCTAATGGAGTCAGGGCACTACAATTGAATCGTGACTCCCCATCCCTGACCAGGGTTGCTCTCTGGGTTTGGAGGATTGGAGCAGGATGTCATGGAAACAGGATACTGGGAAGAAAACCAGGAGAAAGGCAAATGCAGCATGGATGGCACGAGAGGCAGCAGCTTCCTAGAACTGACAAGATGGCTAGTCCACGCCATCAGCCCCTTCCACATTTTCTACAGTGGCAATAGACCACTTTTTCCAGCATGAGGTTTTCTGGGGTTTTTTGCTGTTGTTGCTTTTTGAGTCAGGGTCTCACTGTGTTGACCAGGCTGGGGAGCAGTGGCATGATCATAGCTCACTGCAGCCTTGGTAATTTGTCTACCGGTATATAGCAATTTAGCTGTGCTTCCAAACTGAGATTTTTGTTTCTGGCATAAACTGGGTGTTATTTTTCAAGGATGTATTCTTATCACCAGATGGGGTCTTTTTTTATTTTATTCAAGTCAATCAATAATGAAAAATAAATAAAAACAGAAAGGACTGAGAAGGCAGTTTTTTTTTTTAATCTCACTGCTTTTTTTGGAAGAAAATAAAGAAATCCATTCCTACTTCCCCTCCAGTCATCATCACCAAATTAACCTTTTTATTTTTCTGATAATGCAGACACACATATAAATAATATAGGTTATATCTACATATATATTTTAACCCAAATGCGGTTATGCTACATCTTGCTGCAGTTTGCTGTTTTATCACTTAACATTTAAACTTCATCTGTGACCCTTTCCAAGTTGGTGCCTCAGGAAACCCACTGCCTCATTCTAATGCCAGCTCTGACTTCTCACAACTCTGTGATCTCGTGCAGGCTAATAACCTTTCTGTGCCTCTTGTGTAACATGTGAATGATAACATTGCCTACTTCATAAAGCTGTTGAGAGAGTTCAATGAGGTCGTGTATATAAAACACTCAGAGCAGCGCCCAGCACATGACAAATGCTCAGAAAACAGCTCTTATTACACGTGTCTACCTCATTCTCTCAGAGACTAGAATTTCATTGCCTAGATATTCCTTAATTTATCTGACCCATGTTCTTTGATGGAAATTTAAACTTTTACAAACTTGGCTCTTATAATAAGCAGTAATACAGTGAATGTCCTTGGACATATATCTTTATACATTCACGCTATGATTTTTGGAGGGTAAATTTCTGGAGGAGAGACTGCCGGTTTATTCAGTAAGTGCATTTTAAGTTCATATGTCTCTTACTAAGAAAGTGTGTGGCACTTTACCAGCAGTGTGTGTGTGTTCATTTTTTCACTCTCACCAATTATTTCTAACTGGACAGGCAAAAACTAATGCTGCGTGTTGTTTTCATTTACATTTCTTTAGGCATTAGTGAGGCTATCTTTTAATGGTTTCCTCTTTAATGAAGCGGTTGTATATAATGTGTGTGTGTGTGCGTGTGTGTTGCCCACTTGTCCATATTTGCTATTTCTGATTGCTCTGAAGGAATACATTCTATAGTGTAGAGATTCACAGTTTTCCTGTTAGAATATGTAGCAAATACTTTCTCCTAGGCTGCAATATATGTTTTGATTTATTTAAGGTACCTTTGACAATACAGTTTTGGTTTTTTTTTTTTTTTATTTTTAGGAGGTCCAAACTGCCAAACTTTCCTATTGTGGTTTCTGGGTTTGGTGTTAGATTAAGAAAGGCCTGGCTGGGCGCAGTGGCTCACACCTGTAATCCCAGCACTTGGGGATGCCGAGGCGGGTGGATCACCTGAGGCCAGGAGTTCAAGACCAGCCTGGCCAACGTGGTGAAACCCCATCTCTACTATAAATACCAAAAATTAGCAGAGTGTGGTGGCGGGCGTCTGTAATCCCAGCTACTCAGGAGGAGGCTGAGACAGGAGAATGTCTTGAACCTGGGAAGCAGAGGTTGCAGTGAGCTGAGATCACACCACTGCACTCCAGCCTGGGCAACAAGAGCAAAACTCCGCCTCAAAAAAAAAAAAAAAAAACAGAAAGTCCATCACTACACTCCCAACACACACACACACACATACACGCACGCACACATGCACACACACACATATATATAGTTAGTTAATATTTTTATATTTAATGTGAGGCTCTTTAATTTATCTGGGACTTGTTATTATGCACATTACAAGGTAGATGCCTGATTTTATCCTCTTGCATGTAGATAGCGGTTTCTGCCACGGCTCAAAGTGTCTCTAGCCTCCAAGTGGCTCCCCTATAGGACTAAGGCTCTCTGAACTTGAGTCGGTCTAGCCCAGGCAGGAAGGTGGGCTGCCGACGAAGCAGTTCCCTCCCCATGTCCTTCCTCCCTTTCCATTTATTGTGTCCAGCGACAGCCAGTGTTGGAGGCTCCTCCACTCAGACAGCAGGGGAGCCAGAGGGCTGCCGAGGGAGCCATGAACACTACATCACTTGAACACAGCATTACGGGAATGGTCAGAGCCTGAACTACAGTTGTCCTGGGACCGCAGTAACTTATGTGCTCAGAGAAATCATTTTCCTGGAAGATGCATTTTAGGCAGCACGGAGGCTCAGGTGACCCTTATATCATCTGGTCCCAGGTTTCTGTGGATTTACACATGCTGGCTTCCCACAACAGAAAGAAATCTAATTACCGATGGAATAACTTACAGGTAAGGGGACCTCCAGTGGGCGCCCAGCCTGGCTGTAAATCCTCAGAGCTAGATCCTGAGGAAAGTGAGCTCGTGCTCAGACCTGGACACCTTGCAGCTCAGAGGACAGCCACCACCTCGAACCCGGGGCTGGGTGGGACAGCGAATGGGTGGCAGAGCACACGTGGGTTTCCGGGGCTTGGAAAGGGAAAGAACATCAGACTGGGCCTCCAAATGCCTGGGCTCTTCCTTCTGCTACTAACTGCCGGGATGACCATAGCTTCTCACTTAACATCTTTTCTCAGTTTCCCTGTGCTAGATTATTGGTTAGCAGGTATTAAGCCACATCCCAGGGACCATGTGATATACTTTAAATACACATCCCCAGTTTGCACAACTGCCCTGGAAAATGAGAATTAGGATTCCCATTTGACATATGTAAAAACAAGATCCGAGAGGTCAAGTGGATTTGTTCAGAGAGACTTTGGAAGAAAGTGGCAGAGCTCAAATTGCAACCCTCTCACCCAAGCCCTACACTGCAGCGTGTTCCACAGGATCCATGTTTATGAGTGTGGTGGGCAGGGCCCTGTGCTGCCAGGGGACCTTAGAGTGCACATGAGGGAGGTTCCCTGGGCCCCTCACCGAGACCTTAGAGTGTGCATGAGGAAGCTTCCCTGGGCCCCTCACCAAGACCTTGGGGTGGCTCCCAGGGCTTCTCCCTCCCTTGGCCTTGGCATGACCTTCGCTCCGATGACACGTACACAAGGCAGCCGTGGCCTGGTCTGCACAGCTGCCCGGCATCCTGCTCCAAGGCCTTCTGCCACGCCAAGAACCACATCCTTCTCTGGCTATGCGTAAAGATGAGATGGCTGGGCGTGGTGGCTCATGCCTGTAATCCCAGCACTTTGGGAGGCTGAGGTGGGCAGATTATGAGGTCAGGAGTTCGAGACCAGCCTGGTCAACATGGTGAAACCCTGTCTCTACTAAAGATACAAAAAATTAGCCAGACATGGGGTCACACGCCTGTAGTCCCAGCTACTTGGGAGGCTGAGGCAGGAGAATCGCTTGAACCCAGGAGGCGGAGGTTGCAGTGAGCCGAGATCACGCCACTGCACTCCAGCCTGAGTAATACAGAAGAGACTCCATCTCAAAAAAATTTTAAAAAAGAAGAAGAGAGGACACAGGCCTGCCCAAACATTGGCAGGGGCTAGGGAAAGAGACAAATGGGGACCACGTACCACGTGTCTACATGTGTGGTACCACTCAGGCTGCCATCTCATAACATATGATGTTCTGCTGCTACCTTGACCCACAAATACCTTCATAACAATTTTAAAGGATGAATAAAGTTGTGATTTTTAGATACGACTGACAGCCTTAGCAATATCAAAGATGGATTCAATTAGTGCACATGTCTGTGCAGCCCATTGATGGGCTGTTGATATTTGGATGAGTAATAAAATAGAGACATAATCCATGTATTATTTCATATTAATACCATACAATTTTTGCCTTCATTTTAGCAGTCTTCAAGTACCTTAGTCCCTACAAAACTTTGTTCCATTGATAATAGTCTAGACGATTTAAAAAGTATAACTGTATTCAAAGAGAATAAGCTGTGATTATACTTTCATCTTTAAAATATCTTAAAGTTATGTACAAATTGAATATTTTTCAATAATGATTTCTGCAAAAGTTATTTTTCTTCTAAAATATTTTAAATTGCTATAAAAGCAAAATAGAAATAATAATTAACAGATATCAACATTTTTAACCAAAGGTACTTAAATAAAGGTGAAACTTTTAAACTTAAATACTTAAAAATTAATTAGATATTAAATACTTTTATACAAATAAAACAATTTACAATTCTAGTATTCAATGTATGTTTGCCAATGTTACACTTTACATCCACGTCTTGAGTTGCATACATAGTAATTTAAGAATAATATGAATCATTGATTATTGCAAACTATGCCTCAGTATCCATGTGCAAGCATTGTGAATCCTGTGTTCATTCTTATCTCCAGAACCAGGAATTAGAACATGCAGAGAAGCAAGAAAAATGAATGTTTGGCACTACTGGGAAACAATAATTTGATACAAGAATCTATTGCATTCAAGCGGAGAGGAAGGATTTGACAAGCTCATTAATTTGCCTTTTCTCTTACCCAAGCACTTCTCCTGCTCAAATTCTCCCTGTTCCCTGAAGCAGTGTCTCTGAGGCTGTTGGAGTGGACAACACACAGTCTTCATGGTGTTTGATGCAGTTTTCCAGGACCCAAGGCAAGAAATGTGCAGAAGGTTTTCCCTGGGATCTGAATGGTGATAGTTATGAGAGCTGGTCCTTAGAGTTGCAGGTTGTGCTGGGCCAGCACTGAACTTTAGATTCTAAGTGTCGAGGCAGCCATGCATTCTTTAGTGCATGTGTGTGTGTTTGTTTGTGTGTGTGTGATATGCAGGGGCCTCCAAAGTATAAAGCACAAAGCACATGCTCCTCTATTCAGTGGCTCCTGGTGGTGTAGAAAACCAGAGGGTTCAGAGGAGGGCTGGGGTCCTCAAGACCACACCCAGGTTTGATATTTCGTTGGAGGACTCAGGAGACTCAGCATAGAGTCACACTCACGGCTATGATTTATTATAGCCAAAAGATACAGCCCCAAATCCACAAAGAGAAAGGCCTTTGGGGCAAAGTCTAGAGGAAACCAGGAATAAGTTTCCAAGAATCCTCTCCCAGGGAGTTGCACAAGACAAGCTTAATTCTTCTAGCAAGGAGTAGTGGGAACACATGTCAAATGTTGTCTACCAAGGAAGCTCATTAAAGACACTGTGCCCAGGGTTTCTGTTGCCACTAAAGGGGGAGCTGGTCACATAGGCACCCCTATGTCCAGCACATACCGCAATTCCAGACTCTCAGAAGGACAGCACTGTTCCACATAAAGCATATTGTTGGGACAGCTTAGGCACAGTAAGCCATTCTTATTAGGGAATGGTGGGAACCCTCCTGAAATCCAAGTTCCCAGATGCCAGCCAAGGGCCAACCTTGCAAGCAGGACTTTCCAAGGAGATCGGTCTCAGGTGGCCATGGTGTCTCTCTGAACAGGAAGTAACTGAGGTTAAAGGTGGAGGAAGGAGAGCCCTTTTAATTTCATCCACCTTTTAAATTCCATTTTCTGGGGCAGAGGTGAAAGCTGTCGGCCTGAGCAGAATGAGCGTTGGAGACCAGCTTCTGGCCTCACACAGATCCATCCAAGCTGTCGTGGGCAGTCTGATGTGTTCATCTTCACCTGGAATAACATCTGCTGTGTACAACGTAGACCGTAATTTATTTATCTAGTCTTCTAGAGGATACTAACAGTATGACAGCATTTTTATTAAGCAAACCTAAACAATATGCTATTTAAGAACGTCATAGGTGGTTATTTTTAAATGCAAAGGAATTCAGAGTAACTCTTATCTGAGGAAGGGAGGGAGCCATGGGCCGAGATCAGAGAAGAGCACACAGTTATTAGTAATGTTCTTAAGGTGGGCAGTGAGTTCACAGGTTGACTTCATAATTATAGTTCAGGTCTGGTGCACCGGCTCATGCCTATAATCCCAGTACTTTGGGAGGCCAAGGGGGGTAGATCACCTGAGGTCAGGAGTTCAAGATGAGCCTGGGCAGCTCATCTCCCCATCTCCACTAAAAATACAAAAATTAGTCCGACATGGTGGGACGTGCCTGTATCCCAGCTACTCTGGAAGCTGAGGAAGGAGAATCCTTGAACCCAGGAGGTGGAGGTTGCAGTGAGCCGAGATCGCACCACTGCTCAGGCTGTAGCCTGAGCAATAGAGGGAGACTCTGCCTCAAAAAACATAAAATAAAATAATTATAGTTCATAATTTCATATAAGTGATGAATACATATGTTCTTTCACATGTACCAAAAATATGCACTAAAGCATTTTAACTTTTTTTTTTTTTTGAGACGTAGTTTCACTCTGTGGCCAGGCTGGAGTTTAGTGGCACAATCTCAGCTCACTGCAACCTCTGCCTCCCGGGTTCAAGCGATTCTCCTGCCTCAGTCTCCTGAGTAGCTGGGACTACAGGCGTGTGCCACCACGCCCAGCTAGTTTTTGTATTTTTAGTAGAGACGGGGTTTCACCATGTTGGCCAGGATGGTCTCAATCTTTTGACCTCGTAATTAGCCCACCTCGGCCTCCCAAAGTGCTGGGGTTACAGGCGTGAGCCACCGTGCCCAGCCAGCATTTTAACTTTTTAAAATTTACTATCTGGGTAATGGGGAGGTGCCCTTCCTAACCATGGAATTCTCAGGACTGGCTACCATTAAAACTAAGGAACATTATAATTTAATTGACATAGAAACCCATCATCTCCAATCAAGTGACATTAAGCCTAATATTTTTTATTACTGGCTGCTCATTTTTTTCACTGAGGATCTCATTTTGCGAATGAATTCGATTTTGTGAATCAACTCAATTTTATTACTCAATATTTTATTGTTTATTTTAATTCTTAGGGGAATTTCATTTTCATTATCTTTATTTTTACAGCTATGCTTTATTATGATAAATGACGCTGGTCTTCTATTTATGGTAGAGATGCAAATGCTTCCTTTTAAAATAAGTTTACACAAGCTAAAAGTTGAGACAAATTAAATACAAACATTAATCAAATGATAGCACAAGCATCATAGGAATGTGACAGTTGTTGTCAAAGAGTTGAACGAAAGTGCTGGACAACACAGGCTGGTATGCAGATATCTAGCACCCAAGTTCTCTTTGCTTGATCCGATGGGGGGCCAGAGAGTTACAAGGATGTGTATGTGTGTGCTTGTGTGTGTGTGACACAATCTTTTTCCTCAGAGAGTTTCCACCTAGAAAAGCAACACACTTACCAGTAAGGAAACCGTCACTGGTGAGGCCTCAGTGCCAGTGCCTACAAGAGGCACATGTCAACCTAAAATCGGGAAAGGGCCCAGCTTTTAAGAAGACAGGTGTGAAGCTATGAGTCACAGTGCCTTTCAAAACTCTTCCTATATATTAGGCTGCAACAAACCCTAGCACGTCCAAGAGTACAAACTTATGGATCTCACATTGGCATCACTGGTTTATGGTACTGTGTAGGCTTTTCTAATTTTAAAATAATAAACCAGCAACATCTGGCAGGATGTAGTAGGGGCTGTCCCACCTCTCTGCTGTGTATGTCAGGACTTGTGGAGAAAGGCCCTATGAAGAGCGTCCATCGTACCTGCCCATAGAAACGAACGGCACCGTTCACCAGCTATGAACCACATGTCAAACACACAGACATATGTAGTATGTGATGATCATGCTGTGTAATGATACCAAGCTCTAAGAGGTAAAGAGCCCAGGAAAGGGATAGCTCACCCTGCAGGAGACTGAATCCGAAAAGGCTCATTAGTCATTACGACTCCTATTGCTTAGAACAGTGCCTAGTACATAGCAGATGCTCAAATGATACTTGTAGTAGTGAGTAGGGAAGTAAAGGGATTGAAGTGGCCATGATGAGAGGCTGAATAATGGTCCCCCCAAAGATCTACCATGAAGCCTTTGACTATTACTTTACATGGGAAAAGGGATTTTGCAGATGTGATTAAGTTAAGGTTTCTGAGATGCAGAGATTACCCTGGATTATCCAGATGGGCTCCTAATGTAATTATAAGTATCTTATAAGAGGGAGGCAGGGGAAGATTTCACTACAGAGAGAAGAAAAGGCAATATGACCACTGAGGCAGAGACTGGAGTGATGTGGCCACAAGCCAAGAAATGCTTGCAGCCCCCACAGGCCGGAAGAGTCCAGGAAAGAGAATTCTCCCTGGGAACCTCCCAAGGAATCACAGCCCTGCTGCCACCTTGATCTAGGCCTATAAGACTCAGTGTGGATTTTTGGCCACCAGTACTGTAAGAGAGTAAGTTTCTGTTGTCTTAAGCCACCAAGTTCGTGGTGATTTGTTACAACAGTACAGGAAGCAACGGCAGCCATGATCTGGGAAGAAGGTAGAGTGAGAGGGAGCTGTGAAAGCTGTCTGGGCAGTGCCAAGGACATTGGAGAGCCTAGGGGTTTTGAACTGAGGCCTCCTAAGATGCAAACACAGCTTGAGAAAAATGAATCTGTCTTGACTGTGCAGCATAGATCGAAGGTGGAGAGGCCAGAGGCTGGGAGCTCTGTGAGGAGGTTCTTAAAGCAGCTCAGAATCACAGGGGTGAGAGACAGGCCCCTAGGATTAGCAGTGGAAAGGAGAGAAGGAGACCAGTACAAAAAATTTCAAAGGCAAAATTGATGGCGCTTAGTGAAAGGCTGAATATAGCAGATGAAGGAGAAATTTCTTCCAGCTGTTACAGCAGACACTGGCAAAGAAAGCGAAATTGCGGTTAAAGGGGGAGACATTTCTAAATGTTTCTAACAATATTGAGCGGGTTAGTCTAAACTATAGCAGTGCCATGAACTGAGCTGCTTGAAGAGTCAGAGAAACAACTCACGGATCAACCCTTTCTATGGCTGGCCACTGGTGGCAGAAGGAAAATACTATTGCCTGGGCTCTTTGTTATAAAGTGTGGAAGAATTCTTTCCAATATTCTTTCCCCCTTTGACCTCTCCTGCCAAGGCCTAGATTTTCAGTGTGGAGGTGGGCAGGGGAATGGAGTGAAAGAGAAGGAGAGGAGTGCAGGTAGAAAGTAAAAAGGGAGGAAAAAACAATAGCATGGGTCAAACACGGCACAAACATATACCAGCTGCCCTCTTGCCTGGGCACTGACCAGTCTCAACAAGCCCGTCAGAATGAGGTCGATGCCTTCACAGCTCCATCGGCAGAGCCCTCTCACTGGGTGCCACTTCCATCCCTGTAGACCTTGACCTTCTTGCCAGAAATGCAAGTGGATTCTGGCATGGTGGGGAACTGCAGAGCGAGAATAAGTGGATTGAGCAGGAATTGAACTTGAAACATCTAATTTAGGGTATAACCTAAATCCAAGCACTACCCAGAGCAGGGAGCACTGCTCCAGAATAGTAATCCATCAACCCTAGAAGCCATCTCCAGAGATCTGGGCTACAGATTGGGAGAATGTGAATCACCACAGTGCCCTGCCTCATGCACTCCGTGATCACCCGCCCCCACTGGGGAATTCTGCCACAATGCCTCCACCAACTGTACCAAGAAATTCTCTAAGAAGGCCACAGCTCTGAAGCCTGCCTTTGTGCAGGAGCTGTCAAGTCTCATGGTTCAGCTTGGCTTGGTAAGAGGAAGGGGGAGAAAAAAGGGAAAGAGTTTCCCGCATTTACCACTAGCTATTTACTGTGCATCTCCTGTGTGTCAGGCACCTGCTAGATGCTTAGAATACTCAGTAAATAAGACAAGCCCAGCCCCTGTCCCCATGATGCTGATAAATATTATCAAAAGCAGCCTTTGAAAAAAGCCTGAGTGGAAGCTTGAATCAGAACCAAATCTCTATTTTCCAAAATGATTGAACTGGCAAACGTGCAAATGTTCTCAGGACCAAACAGGATTTTGTTCCATTTGAGTCTCTCCTCTCTCCAGGGCCTCAAACAACCTGCTGAACAACAGAAACTCACATGGCCCAATCTTCTGACAAAGTCCCCTGAGGAATTGCTGAGATTACTGAGAAATCAATTTGATCACACCATTTTCTAGCAATATTACCCTCTTCCTTTCCCAAACCCCTTCACGGGTTCATCTGCTCATTCGACAATGATTTATTGAGTGCCCAGCCTGTGCCAGGTATGGACAAAGGGTGCAGCCCTGCCCAGTGGGGCTGTGAGTCCACAGGTACACACCATTTGTATTAGTCCCTTTTCACACTGCTGATAAAGACATATCCGAGACTGGGTAATTTATACAGGAAGAGGGGTTTAATGGACTTTACAGTTCCACATGGTTTGGGAGGCCTCACTATCATGGCAGAAGGCAAAAAGGAACAAGTCACGTCTTACATGGATGGCAGCAGGCAAAAAGAGAGCTTGTGCAGGGAAACTCCCATTTTTAAAACCAGCAGATCTTATGAGACGTATTCACTGAGACGTATTCACATGAGAACAGCACCAGAAAGACACACCCCCTTAATTCAATCACCTCCCACAACATATGGGAATTCGAGATGAGATTTGCGTGGAGACACAACCAAACCATATCACCATTCATCAGCTCTTGGCTGGGGGACAGGGCAGGAGTGACAGCCTTGATCAGACAAGCAGAGAGCTAAGGGTAAACCTGGAGAGGAAACAAGCCCAGGGTTGGAAAGTGGCAGAGCTGGGGGAAAAAAGCCCAAGATCCCTAATTCCTGTACTAACACCTTCCTCCAACACTCTGTCCAATTCAGCCACTGAGAAACTTTCAAGGATGGGCCATTAGAATTTATCAAGTGTATTCACATCCACAGTCTCACTTGAGCCCCACGGCAACCCTAAGGTGCACCCCCATTTTACAGACAAGTTAATGGAGGCACAATAAATCTCAGGATTTGTCCCAAGTTAACCAGCTGGTAGGCTGCCAAACTGAGGCACAAACCCAGGTCTTGTGATTTCAATGTTAGTCTTTTTTTTGCTGGACATCAAACTCCAGCTCTTTGTTCCTGGTATCTTGTCCCCCCCACACCAAGCCACCAAAAATCATACACACACCCCAATCCCCAAAATAATTAAGTTAAATTAAAAACAGAAATATCTTTCTCCACTCTAAGATCTGGCAGCAGGCAGCAGGCAATTCTCCCGGGAACACTAAGTGATTTCCAGGGGAAATCTGACCATCACTAAAGTCCAAAGACTCCACTGTGGTTTCAATTAGGGGTCGGAGCGCTCTGGTACTGGAGGAGAAGGAACAATGGACCATGCTCCGGGAGAGAAGGCTGACCTCTCTCAGAACCCCCTCTGTTTCTGGCTAATATGTCAATAGCCTCTTAAATGGAACGTTATGTGTCTGGGATTTTACTGTCAGACCCACCCCTTTTTGGTAGGGTTTAGCTTTTTTTTTTTTTTAATCTAAAGTTGATTGCCTCTCTCATTATCAAAGCCACCATCCATCTGTTTCCACTTTCTTGAGGGCTGTAGCAAGGAATAGAGCTGGAAATGTGTTTTTACTTGAGGTTTCAGGATTCCCCCTCCTCCCCGCTTGTTGAGGGTTGTTCAAGTTTTAATGTTGTCACTGCAATATGATCTTCCAGTAGTGGGTGGCCCGGCTGTGCCATTTGAAACTAATTTACAGCTTCATCTGAGACTATCGTCACTTGAAATTAATTAACCAGAGCAGACCAAAAGTTTATATGATGGGGGGAGGAGGAGAGAACTTTTACCTGGTAAGAAAAGACTCCCCAGATTTTGCAAGGTACTGTCCTTGGATACAAAGAGCAGTCTTTACTTTCCTATCCACCCACCACGTTTTTGAAACTAAAACACACACATAAACCATAAAAAATTCAGGATGTTTTCTGAAAGGTTTCTTTGGGAAGATAAGAACTCTGTGGCAGTTTTCCCAGACCCAAGCCATGGCTGTTACCAGGAAGAAAGGTGAGTAGACTCATCACCAGCTGATAGAGATTTCTGCATCCCATAATGAATGCTAGAGATGAAATGATGGGGGAAGCAGGCAAGAGTTGGGTAGGCTGGGCAGGTCTCGGGGCATTTACCACAGTCCCATCTAAAACAGATTCTTCCCAGGCTGCAATGGGGAGATCATCCGTTCCTCTCACATTTGGTAAGTATGTAGTGACCCGTTGTTATTTGCCAAGCACTGTGGGTGAAGGAAATACCCTCAAGAGGCTTATAAGTTTCATCAAAATGACAACCAATACTTGTAAAGCTCTTGGCAGTCTACAAAGCACTCTTACGTACATTCCCACTTAATTCTCACCATGACCCCGTGAGGCACACAGTACTATCATTCCATTTGATGAGGAAAGAAGCCAAGGTTCAGGGAGGACAAGAGCTTTTCCCTAGACCACACAGCTAGGAAGTGATGGAGCACAAATCCAAACCAAGGTCGGTAACAAAAGTCAAATCCTCTTTCCACCAAACCTATAGTTAGGGATTAAAAACACAAAGCAACAGGAACAAAAGGGGCATTAAGTCTTGAGGTACCCCCACATGAATGTGATTAGGGGTCAGCAGGCATCTTATTTTTCTGCAATAAAGGGTTCCAGACACCGCCATCATGAGACTTGAGCTAGTGATGTGGCCAGAAGAGGCAACTCTCTGACCAGCTCTACGGAGTTCTGGGCCCTCAACCAGACACAAATCTGCAGATGACAAAACTATGCACATCATTTCCTGGGCTCAATTTGACTTTCTAAAGCTGAAACATGCGGAGTGTTTGGGCGGCAACAGATTATAATCTCTCTGCTCTTAAATGCCAACGAGTATGTGAAAGTAATTTGAGAGCCACTAACTGATGCTTGCATAATGCCTGGTTCCTACTAAATACTGAAAACACACTGGCTGTGATTGTGATTCCCCAAATCATCTCCCTCCTTGACTCTCAGAGTTGGAAAGAAGGGACCTTAGACACAAAGATTGGTCCCTGATCCAACCAAAAATATGGATATCTATTATAGAATTACATAATCGATTGTAACAGCTAGCATTGGGCACTTACTGTGTGGTAAGTGCTCTTCTAGTATTTTGAGCAAAGTAATTCTCAGGACAACCCTATGAGATCTTTGATTACCCCATCGGACAGATGAGAAATCTGCAATAGAGATCAGTGACACATCCTCTTGCCCAATCAGGATTCAAACCCAGGCAGCTTCCCTCCCAGGGAGGGCCCTTAGCCACGATGCTATTCATCCTGTCCAGGTCCTCCCTAATGTACTGAACAACGGAGTGTGTAGCCTTTGCTTGCATATCACAGTGACGGGTGCTCACTACCCATAGAGGCAGCCTCCTGTTGCAAGACTGAGGATTTAAAGTGGAAAATTCATCTTTATGTTGAAATGAAGTTTCTTTTTTTTTGAATCTCACTCTGTCGCCCAGGCTGGAGTGCAGTGGCATGATCTCAGCTCACTGCAACCTCTGCCTCCTGGGTTCAAGTGATTCTCCTGCTTCAGCTTCCCAAATAGCTGGGATTACAGGTGCCCACCACCATGCCCGGTTTTTTTTTTTTTTTTTTTTTTTGCTTTTGGATTTTTAGTAGAGACGGGGTTTCACCATGTTGGCCAGGCTAATTTCAAACTCCCGATCTCAGGTGATCCGCCCGCCTCAGCCTCCCAATGTGCTGGAATTATAGGCATGAGCCACCACACCCAGATGGGCCTGAGATTTCGCATTTCTCACATGCCCCCAAGTGACACTGATGCTGTTGGTCCAAGGACCACATTGTGAGGAGCAAGGGTCTAGCTCAGGAGTAGGGCTGAGCATGCCTGCCATCTATCTCTGTAAACGGTGTTTTATTGGCACACGTTTACACCCATTGGCTCCCACATTGTCTGTGGCTGCTTCTGTGCCACAACTCAGTTGAGTGGTCGCGACAGAAACCATGAGGCCCACAAAGCCTAAAATGTCTTTCCCTTTGTAGAAAAAGCTTGTCTGCCCTTGCTTTAAATGACCACCCTTCAAGTTTTGAAAAGCTCTGCCCTGTCCTCCACCCATAGCCTCTGAGCCATCTCATCACAGGCTGAACATTCCAGGCTTCATTATCCCTCCCATCAAGTGTCCTGGGCATCCTGATGTCTAACCATGAGCACATCCAGGTTTGCCAGGACTCCCTCTGAAGAAGGAGCCTCACCCCCCAGATACTCCACTGTAGGAGTGACTGAGACTATTCACGCCCTGATCCCAGGGTTATATTTCTCTTCATGGGAAGGTCAGCACTTGGCCTCTGTGGTCCTGTTGAGCCTTCTGCCCCGGGTCTCAGCCCCCGAAAGGCATCCTGCCCTGTTCCCTGGCACTCTCTCCCTCCTCCTCTCCTTCCCACACTCTGATGTCCCACAGGCTCTTCAGCTTTCTGCTAAACAGTTGACAGTAACTACTGTCAATTGCTGGTTACCACTCTGGTACTCAGGCCATTAAGAAATTGGCACCCAGGCCACTGCAGAATAGGCCTTCCATTCTGGAGGCTATCGGGGGAAGCTCTACATGATTCTGTCCTTGTGGAGTGGGTGTCTCTGGCCCCTGGTTGCTCTCAGAGCCAGAAGGCAGGATCTTAGGGCTGAAAGATTACCAGGAGCCTCATTAAAGGCCCAGAAACCACTGTGTCTGTGACCTCAAGGCCCAAGCTCACTGCGTGGGCATCTCCAGTGACTAGACATGGCTCAGAGGGGTCTCCTTGCAACTCAAGGGGGAGGCCTTAAAGACATGGCCCTGCCCTTAGGCAAGGCAAGAACCTCTTAGCTGGAGTGATTTAGGACTGAGAAGTTCCTGATATGCTCCACATCTTTTTATTTCTTGAGACAGAGTCTTACTGTGTCGCCCAGGCTGGAGTGCAGTGGCACTATCGCAGCTCACTGCAACCTGCCTCCCAGGTTCAAGCGATTCTCATCCCTCAGCCTCCCAGGTAGCTGGGATTACAGGCATTCACCGCCACACCCAGCTTTTTTTTTTTTAAGTAGAGACGGAGTTTCACCACGTTGGCCAGGCTGGTCTTAAACCACCTGCCTCAGCCTCCCAAAGTGCTAGGATTGCAGGCATGAGCCACCAAGCCCAGCCCACACCTGCTTTGTAAAAAAATCATTTCTGGCAGCTATTGAGCATTTAAAATGTGGCTCCCATAAATGTAGTCCTGAAAGACTACATTTATTTTATTTAACTTTAAAAAACCACAGATGGTGAGTGGCTACTAAATTGTACAGTACAGTATCTAGCTCAGGTATAAAATTCACACATTAAATTCATTAGAATTTGATCTAATTCTGTGACCTCAAGGACCAAACTCACTGCACGGGCATCTCTAGTGGCTGGGCATGGCCCAGAGAGGTCTCCTTGCAACTCAAGGGGGAAGCTTTAAAGACCCAGCCCTGCCCTTAGGCAAGGCAAGTTCTTTAGAATTTGATCATGTCTACTCTTTGGGGCTTGGTCAAAATTTCCCCGGGGAGAAGTCACCTATGGAGCTATTCTGAGTCACTGGTTCCTCCATACGAAACAAGGCACTAAGAATAGGAGTTAATTTGGGGAGGCCGGAAAAGGGGCCCTGGAAGTCACAGGGATCCATGAAGGAAGGAAAAGAACCAGCTCAGGCCAATTGGAGATCAAAAACACCAAACAAACAACTCTGCCAACCTGGGGATCCCGCTAGGACCTTGGAGGTGGCCAATCCAGTTGGAAAACATCAGTTTCTACTTGATAAACAGAAGGAAGGGAAGGAAGAAGAGAAAGAAAGAGGATGGAGGGGAGCCATTGTCATTGTCCTGACCCTCAAGGAATTTGCAATCTAATTTAAGAAACAGAATCACAATAGCTGAAACTGCTGGAGAACAATGAGGTGCTAAGTTGTGGCACTGCCCTGTCTAAAGCAGAAACCCCAGGACTGGGGACATGGGTGGGGGCTGAATCACACTAAAGAAGTGGGAGTGGGCTTGGGCCCGAAAACAAACAGATTTCATTTGGACTAAAGGGAAAGAGAAGACACCCTGGGCAAGTGGCAGGCTGGGACAAATGCAAGAGGAGGAGGCATCAGGACTCAGTGGCAGGAGACCCCGTGCCCCTGATTAGGGTGAAGGGCCAGGGTGGGGGGCAGAGAGGATGAGGGTGGGGTGCCAAGGTAAAGCTGGGCTTGGGGGTTCTGGACAGCACAAGAGAGGGAGTTTGGGCTTCAGTCGTTTTCTGGCTTTCTGAAAAGGAAAAAGAAGTTGTCCAGGGCTGGTGCAGAGGCTCCCCCTGCAAAGTCCATGCAAGCAATGCCAAGGGTCAAGGGGCAGGAGGAGCCAGTGGCTGAGCGGGTGGGTCTTAGCACCCTTGTGCAGGGTGCAGCTCCTGTGGCTGCTCTGAAAGCAAACAGCCTGGCTAAAACGTCTTTAGAACCACTCCACACTGCGGGAGCCTTCCTGTGCAAGCGCCCTCCCTTCTCTCTCTCCTTTTGAAGGTGTCAAACTCCAGCCAGCTCCTGCTCCTTGCCCTGAACCCTGCACATGCATTTCCCCTTCAGCACATCTAATTCTGTGGTCGAGTCTGCTTCTCATAGGACCCAAAATAATGTAAGTGGAATAGAGAATTCTATTCTCTCCTAAGAGATTACATCCTCCTTGAGGGTTGAGGGCTCTCCACAACCAAAGCAGCCCCTGACAATGTCTGCCTCTGGAACATAGGAAGTGCTCAAGGTACAGGAAGTGGGCCTCAGGCCTTTAGGAGCAAGGGTGTGGCACAGGCAAGCTTCACACTTTGCCAGGGCAGATCCCAATGATGGCCCCTGCCGGCAGCCTCCCCTATTCTGTTCTGGGCCCTCCCCTTTCTCGTAGTGACCCTCCCCTATTTTGAGCAATGAGCACGCTCATACATCAAAGTCCCCTGGAGAAAGTGAGGCCAGCATGCTCGCACCTGAGACTCACCCCCACGCAGCTCAAATATGGGCACCAAATGTTGTAAACTTTTGATCCTGAAGTGATAACAGAAGTGTGAGGAATGGAGAGAAGCAGAAGGAGACCATAGAGAGGAACCAAGGCCCTGGTCATGTTTTTTGGGGAGCAGGGGAAGAAGGGAAAGTGGAGGGGGCAACTGTCATCCCCCAGTCCCTCCTCTGTCACAGGCTGCGTTGCTGAAGCGGAGTCAAAGGCCGTCAGGGAAGCCACTTCCACAAACCTCACTCACCCACCGGGCTCACCTGCTCCATCCTTCACATCCAAGATTCTCAACCTCAGCACCAATGATACTTAGGCTGGAGATCCCTTTGCTATGGGGCTGTTGTGCACATAGTTCCACATTTAGTAGCATCCCTGGACTCTACTCACCAGGTGCCAGGAACACTCCCCTAACTCCAGTTGTGACACCCACAAATGTCTCCAGATGTTGCCAAATGTCTCCTAAGGGCTAAAATCATGCTGGTTGAGAAGCATTGACTGAAATCATCAGAAATCCCACTTCAGACAGAATAAAATAAATATGTCTACTGACTGTGTCTCTCCACATCAACCTCCCTACACTCAGGGCTTACCAGATCTCTGCTAACCTGAATCTCCCAAAACAGCTCTTTCCTGGGCTAGGCCTGGAGGTTCCCAGCTCCTCCCCAGATCCAGCACCTTCTCACTGTGCCCATCCCCATTTTATCAAATCTCATCAGCCAGCCAGCCCAGCCAGCCCAGCAGACAACCCCAGAGGTGCTGCCTGGATACAGTCTTCAGGTTGTCTCACTTATACATGCCAGTGGTTTCTGGCATGGATCAATAATATAGCTCTGCTTCCCCTCACTGCATTTTTCATTTTTATAGGTTTAGGGGGTGCAAATGCAGTTTTGTCACATGGATATATTGCATAGCCCTCACTGCATTTACAGGAAACTAATCCAGGTGGGTATCTCACTCGCTGCCCATTGCTGAACACCTCCTGATTTATTTACTCATTCAACAAATAGTTACTGAGTTCCTACTAGATGGCAGGCACTATACTAGGAGCTAGAGATATAAGTATGGATGCAATAGACAGATGAAGGCCCTACCCTTCCCAGCGGGTAGAGGTGCAGGCTCTGAACTCTGACTCTGGACTCCAAGAAAGGTGAGAATAGATAGTGTAGGACATAAAATATGCTTAGTATGGTGCCTGACACATGGTAAGGTAAAAAAGAGCTCATCCTGTGGTAAGGGTTGACATTATTGTTATTATTCAAGACATCGCAGCCTCATGGGAGAGATAGACAAATTTAACATGCAATCACATCAAGTGTAATAAATGCCCTTGGAGACAGATGCATAGAACTCATTTGGGGGTAACCTATGAGACTCAGGGATGTTTCTGCCAGGAAAAAGTGCTAGTAAGTTCAGATCTGAAGCCTACGTAGGAGTTAGCCCCTCTCCCCACCAAAAATGAGGTGGTCAGGAGGGTATTGCAGACAGAGGGAAAAGCGTGTGTTAAGTTTCAGAGATCAGAGCATCACAGCATGGCAGGGGCGGGCTCAGTGTTCAGCGTGGCTAGAACAGGGATGCTGATGATGTGAGCAGGGCTCACACCAGTCACTCCTGTGAGCCATATTAAGGCATTTGGACTTGACCCCAGAGCAATGGGAAGCCATGGAGAGTTTGGCAAAGGAGGAGTGTGATCATATTTCATTTAGAACATTCACTCTGGTTGAAAAGGGAAGAAACATTGGAGAAACAAAGTTGGCCACTGCTGTAGTCTCCCAGTGAGAAAGGACAGTGGCCTGGCCCAAGGAGTAACAGTAGCAACAAGAAGAGGTGGATAGAGCAACAGATTTGTGAGTGACACAGTTTCAGGCACATAGTAGATGACTAATGACTAGCTGGAGAACAAGTACACAAGTGGGGAGTAACAGTCAGATCTTTGGAGGACCATGTAGAGCCTCAGAAGACCTCCCAGCAAATTCCTGTAGCATCCAGCCCGGAGGGGCCATCTATGGCCTCAGAAGATGAACTGAATGCTAGGCAGCTTCAGGAGACTGATTAGAAACAAAATAGAAAATGCCTTCCTCCCTACATAGGCAGTCTCCCCACTGGCAGTCATGACCTGTACTGTCAGAGAGAGAGGATGAATGATAAATGTCAGGGCAGAACAACAAAGTGTGCCACGGCTTCAGCGGCCGCCACATGTGGAGAGGTTCAAGAAATCAGGTCCAGAGTCTGGAAAGGCAGGAGCTGAGAGGGATCAGATCAAAGGCTCCCAAAAGTCCTGCTGCAGTCACCTACAGCTGGCCAATGACAGATGAGCTCACGCAGGTAAAGCTGGTACATAAGGCGTTCTGCAGGTGTTTGGGGTCTCTAGGATGGAGTGGGCACAAGCACATCCCCCAGAGTGCAGAACATCAGCTTGGAGCTTAAAACAGGAGGTCTGGGGGCAACTACAAGAAAGGCCAAATTTTTAAAAATACTAATTTTTAATGATGTAACAAATTCTCATAAAAAATTTAAACATTACAGATAAGGCTAAAGTCCCTCAGCACCCAACCCAAATCTAGCCCCTTCTTCACCTCTCCCCAGAGGTTCCTATGTTTCCAACGTTTTCATTTCTTGTTTCTTTCTTTTCTTTTTCTTTTCTTTCTTTTTTCTTTTCTTTTTTTTTTTTTTTTTTTTTTTTTTTTTTTTTTTTGAGACGAAGTCTCGCTCTTGTCTCCCAGGCTGGAGTGCAATGGTGTGCAACCTCCTCCTGCCGGGTTCAAGTAATTCTCCTGCCTCAGCCTCCCGAGTAACTGGGATTACACGCACCTGCCACCACACCCGGATAATTTTTGTATTTTTAGTACAGAGTTTCACCACGTTGGCCAGGCTTGGACTCCTGACCTCAGGTGATCCACCCGTCTCGGCCTCTGAAAGTGCTGGGATTACAGGCATGAGCCACTGAGCCTGGCCCTTTTCTATTTATTTATAAATAGAATAGGATGGGTATATACTTGGCCAAAGAAAGAGTGTCATCTTTTAAGGAGTTTGCTTGCTTGCTAATTGTCGTTGCTGTGAATTAATCTGTCTTTCTGAAATTTACTATTTTTCATTCCACAATATATCTGGAGATCTGCCCACATAGGATTATAGGGCTCTATGTCATCCTTCCTAACCATAGCATGGGATCATATATTATACTATGTTGAATTTGGCCATTTCCCCATCACAGGCACTTTATATAATGTACAGAAAATCCAAAATATCTTACTCTCTAAGGATACTCAGGGCCAAAAACAGAAGTTTCTTCCAAAAGCTCAACATAATGGTAGAGTCGGGAAGGGCTTGGGAGCGAGAGGAAGGGAAATGGGGGGTTAGTCCTCCAGCCTCAACAGGGAGGACCCCATCCTGGGCAATAGTTATTAATAAAATGGAAGGTTGAGAAGAGTTGCAGTGGGTGAGAGAGGGTAGATGAGTTGCTTCATGCTTATTCATGCTTGGCTTGACTGATATCACATGCTGAGTGGTAAAAGAAGGTTCTCCTGGCCTTCCCTGGGGGTGGAATTACAACTCAACACTGGGGCTAAACCTGATTTCAGAACTCAAGCAGAGAGAGCTCCTCCTACCATGTTGGCAGAAGGGAAGACAGGGGTGGATGCGAGTCAATAGTCACAAGCACACACTCCACTTGCTTCTCCAAGTTAGGGGGCCAGAGGGGAAGTGTAGGAGGCTCTTTTGGTTGCTATGGCTTCTGTATTGAGTTCTCCTTCAGATCACACCTGAGTTTAGACGACTCAGCCCAGGCTGGATCCTACAAGACATGTCCGAGGTTGGAGGTGAAAACCAATGCAAGGCCAAGGATTCTGAGGTGGGGCTGCAGGGGCTCCTGATGGCCTCATACATAGGCAGGGCAGGCGGTCACCACACTGACCCTGATGATGCCTGAGGTTCCACACTAAAGTTCCAGCATGTGTTCAAGGCCTTCTCCTTCGTCCTTTTTTTCCCAAAACTAAACTACCGTCCAATCCCACCAACCTGGAATTCAACCACCCGGTAGGAGTATGCCATCCAGGACCCAACTCCTCTATGTGGGTGATCCGGACAGCACCAGGGTTACTGCCAGAGCAGGCTTAAGATCCACAGAAAAGACCCCAAGAGATGCCTGGTCTGGGCTGCTACTTCGTCTCTAGGTCAAGTCCAGCTTTGATCTCCTACTGTGCTTTGGAGACCAATGACTCACCCTCTTAGGAGCACACTTGCCTTGTTACATAAATGGGAACCCAACAGGGTCCTGCCTACCTCCCGGCACTGTTGCCAGGCTCAACATGAGCTGTAGATGTGCTGTCGGAGGGCCATGAGACTGGAGAGGCGGTTCCTACTACCGGCCACAGAGGTAACTATTTTAAGCCTTAGTTTTCTTATCCATAAAATGGGAATAACAACAGCCCCTACCTCAAGGACTGTTAGGAAGATTGATGTAGATGCTGTGAGATGCAGCCAATAAAAAGTAGATGCTAGTAATCATAATTGGAAGAATGATGTATAATGAAGATGTTGAGTATTACAGTGTGGGATATGTCCCCGTGTCTCAGCAAGGACCTGGCCTCTAGCAGACTCAGCTACTGAAGCTTAGCTTTGCTGCCAAAGGTTCCAGATTCATTGACTCAGCTTTTCTTGTAGGAAAATATTCCATTCTGTTGCTAATTCTCCAGGCTCTCACCCCAAAATTTTATCTCAGTCCTCCCAAAGCTTCCTGACCTTGTGTGACTCGGGCACTGCCAAGACCACATTCAGGATGAGTCACCTCCATCCTGGATCTCAGCACAAAGTAGGTAAAAAACAGGGGAGGGTATGAGTGACAGGCTGCCAGCAGTGCCTACTAGTGCCTGAGCATTTGCTGGGAGCCTTTCCCCTACAGGGAAAGCTCAGGAGGGTGGGCCAAGCAAGGAGGACAGAGTCTCTTCGGCCCCTGCTGTGGCTGTGTTTGAATCTGTCTGTCCTGAACCAGGAGCCCTGGCACCACATTTTCCACTTCCCCAATGAGGCCTCCACCTGAACCTCCTGTCTGAATATCATGTGGTCTCCACTAAAGCCTGACATCAGAGCCTTCTCTACCTCCCTTACAAGAAGGCTAGAATAGCCTCCCGAAAAATTCAGAGGCGCCCCCTCATCCTGCTGAAACAGCTGGCCTCCTCTCCATGGTGCGGTGAGGGCCACGGTGAGCCAGTGTCTCCCAGGCTTTCAGGCTAGAGCGCAAAGGCCTGGCCTGAGTCCCACCCCTTCACGTAACAGATGGGGAAACCGGGCCCTAAGAGAGGAGAAATAAGCCCAAATCACAAGCTAGCAAGGGGCCACAAGTCTTTTGACCCTCGCCCGCAAAGTAAAATCAATAAACTCCACCTGGATTCCTTTTCAGCAAAACACCGTCAGAAACCCGTAGGCAATTCTTTTCTAAGTGGAATCACTTGTGGCTTAGGCCTTTGATGTGACTCATCCGGGCAGAATCCCTGTAAACAGTGGGCTTGACCCGCGAGGACTTGGGGGCTGCTCGGGTCAGAGCCCCGCGGCCGCTGTCACAGACCCCGGGGAGCTGGGGAGGGACGACCGGCCTCCACCAAAGAAACAGCAAGAACAGCCACAGCAGGACCCTGGCGAATCCGCGCCCGTCCCTGCCCAGGCTGCCCGGGTTCCGCCGCTGGGCGACCCCAGGATTTCCTTTGAAGTCTGAATCTCTCTTATCCCTGGACTCCTGCCTCCAGGTACCGCCGTTGCGCGGCGATTGCCAGGCAGGTCTCCGCCGGGCTGAGAGAGTGGCCGCCGACCCTGTGCGGGAGCCTCCCCTTTGCCCGGGTGCGCAGCGCCCCCTGCGGACCAAGCGTGGGCCCCTTTCCAGCCCGGGCAGGGTCGCTGCCGCGGCGGGCACCAGAGGCCGAGCCCAGAAGGTGAGGACCCCTCCCCCGGCAGCAGCAGGTCTCAGGAGCGCAGGGTTCAGCCTCAAGGGGTTCTGGGTTCCAGGCGGGACTGGACAACTTGGGAGCTGGGTGGCTGGGACGCGCTGGTCCCCTCTGTGAGCGCGCTCCATCCGCAGAGGGAGGAACCCCCCCACCCCCACCACAGCCCAGCCCCCACCACAGCACACAGCCGGCTTCCCAAGCTGTCTGAGGACCACAGCAGTCGAGGTAACGTCTTTGGCAGAGCCTCTCCTCCCCGCCCCCAATCTGTGCACAGCGCCCTCTCACCCCAGGTGACTTCACCTCTCCCTCTCCAGAGCCGCCTCTATCCCTCTCCCGGCAGCGTCCCCCGAGCCCTGACCTGTGCAACCACGGGTAGTTGTTGTCAAGCCTCAAAGCCTCCCTCAATAATGCTGAGCGTTACAGAACAAGGACTTCTTTCTAAAGTGACAGACAGAAAGGCACAGTCTGTGGGCTTGCTGAAGCACTTACTTGAGAGTCAGGAGATTGGACTCCAGTCAGCTCAGCCAGGCTTTTAGGGCATCGCTCTGTTCCCCAGGGATCCTCCCACTTCAGCTCCCACCTCCCCGGTCCCCCAGTAGCTGGGACTACCCGCACGGGACACCACACGCGGTTAATATTTGTATTTTTTGTAGAGACGGGCTTTCGCTATGTTGCCCAGGCTGGTCTCGAACCCCTGAGCTCAGATGATCTGCCCTCCCTGGCCTCCTAAAGCGCTGGGATTATAGGTATGACCTACGTTGGACAATTCAATTGTCCTTCTTAGAGCCATTTCCTCCTCTTTAAAAAGGGAGAAGATCTTTTCGGGTCTGGCACTCTTCCCTTCCAGTTCACTCTCCCAACTCTATACAGAACTGGGAGCATGCATCCTGACTCCCCCTACCCAGTGATGCCCCTGCCCCTCCTCCTGGACTGAATTAGTAAAGAGCACCACCCGAACCTCATCACCCAGACTACAGAGCTGGGACCGGCAGTATAGACTCTCCCACTACATCCTGAGAGTCTTCAGAGACGCCTCCCCACCCCCTACCTCTCTGCCTTCTCCCTAAGCAAAGTCACCCCCACATCGCTGCTGGAATGGCTGTGCAAAAAAACAATTCGGACCAGGCCACTTCCTGCTTCAAACCCTTCAGTGCCTCAGCCTTCAGGATGAAGGCCACGGTTCATACCCAGGCAGAGAGCCTTGACCATCGACCCCTGCGGATGTCTCCAGCTTCACACCCCATCCCTTCCCACCTTAGACTGATCCCCATAATACAAAACGGCTTTTGATTCCACACACTACCCCTCACTTACAGGGTCCCCTTCGCAGAGGACGTCCTCTTCCCTCCACCCCACCTCATGCAATACACACACTGTCCTGTGATTAACTCCTGCCCCTGTGCCTCCTCCCCAGTGCACCTCTGCTTCACAGCCCCCTGTGCTTGCTTCGATTGCTTCCCCTAACCACATTATATTAAAATGTGATTCAGTGTTCTTGTTGTTCCAATTACTTATCTGTCTTCCCTTCTAAATTGTGAAGTCCTCAAGGGCTGTCTTATTCATCTCCAAATAACCCAGATGAGTCCTGGGATCTCCCAGCCCACTTAGCTCTAGTTTAGATGAGTTTTGCAGAAGACACGGCCAATTGCCCACCCAACAGTCATTTTCCAAGTCATCTTTAATGATAGAAACTTGATTTTGTTCAGGAAGACAATAAGCCCAGCTAAAATAGTCTCCTTCCCAGATTCCCTTACCACTAAGTGTGGCCACGTGACCCACATGTGGCAGAAGTCACTGGATGGCACTCCCAGAAAAGATTTTCAAAAGAGGATACATTCATTCATCTGTCCTTTCTCCCCCTTCCTGTTTTTCTTTCCTGGAACATGGGCAAGATGGCAGGAGGAGGAGCAGCCATCGTGCAACCAAGAGGACAGAAGCCGCACACAGAGGTAGAACAGCAAGTGAAAAGGAACCTGGGACTCTGGTGTCAACTTTCAAACACTGTACCAGCCCCTTGATTGTTTAAATCTCTCTTTGGAGGTTTTTCCTCTTACTTGCCGAAAATTGCAATCATAACTGGTACAAACACAATTTCCTCACCCAGAAGTTCAAACCTCTCCCCTACAAGATGTCTGCCAGCTCCCAGAGAGCTCACATTCTCCTGGTCACCACTGACATTAAGCTCCTGCTCATTTTTCTGTTTAACTCTGGAACCCGAAGTGGCAAACCACTAGACTTCCATTTTTACAATTTCACAGGAAGCATTGCAGAGGGAGGTGGGTTAACTGAAAACGTTTTATAGTGAAGACCCAGACAGAGGCATGCCACATTGCAGCATCTCACATATAATGAGGCAAAAGAGTAGGAAGCCTCATTCTTAGAAATCCTTCAGCCACCCCACTCCCCTAGAGAAAAGATCTTGACCACATCAGTCCACTGTGGTCCCCAGCCTCACACCCTCTGACTGCCCCCTCTCTCCCTCTCTTCTCCTCTGATCCTCCCTTCCCAGCCCTCCAACGAGTAAAAATCAAATTTTCATGTTCTCATGCATAGCAACTTAACACATCATTCCTGTGGCTTGGACTCCTATATGCACCCTCCCCCTCTATCCCAGTGGCTTACCGCACTATTATTCCAAAGACAGTTGCCTCTATATGGGAAACTCTGTTACTAGAGGATATGATCAGTAATTTTTCACTCTTACCACATTTGTCTTTCCAATATACAGTAAAGGGGCTCCATGAAGATGGGTCATATGAATGGGCCAGAAGGGAATCTTGAGACACCCCCTCACCTGCCGTGAGCTATCACTAATACTCACCTATTTTAAGAGGTGCCTTGGATTCAAATTCAAAGGAATAATTCTCCTGTGAGAAATGGCAGACCAAGTGAAAGGAAAGGTTGCTGTGAAGGTCAGGCAAGTGCAAGATGTGACAGATAAGCGCAGTGATTCTCTGTCCATGTGCAAATCACATTCAGTCTCTGGGCTCAGGTTTGCCAAGAAGAACTTAGACTGAAGTTAGAAGGAATTTTAAATCTCATCTGTAAAAAAAAACTAAGAATGATATGGACCTCTTGTAAATTGGGGACATTTTTTCATTCCAAATACGATGCCTGGTTGTTGGGTTTTTTTCTAGTCAATCTTGGTACATTTATTGTATTAATCTTTTCAAAACACTAACTTTGAAGTGGTTTTGGGTTTTGTTGTTATTGTTTCTTTTGTTTGGTTGTTTTTGTTGTTGTTGTTTGCTGGAGTTTTACTCTGTCGCCCAGGCTGGAGTGCAGTCGCATGATCTTGGCTCACTGCAGCCTCTGCCTCCCGGGTTCCAGCAATTCTCCTGCCTCAGCTTCCTGAGTAGCTGGGATTATAGGCACGTGCTGCCACACCCGGCTAATTTTTGTATTTTTAGTAGAGATGGGGTTTTGCCATGTTGGCCAGGCTGGCCTCGAACTTCTGACCTCAGGTGATCCCCCGGCCTCGGCCTCCCAAAGTGATGGGATTACAGGCATGAGCCACCACGCCCAGCCTGAAGTGTTTTTTATAACGTCAACTATATGCCTATTTTCTCTTTCTTCACTTATCTTTATTATCACCTTCCTTCACTTTCTGTTTTTATTCTAACTTATTAAGTTTCATCTATGCCTCATTAATATTCAGGTTTTTTTCATTTCTAATATAAATATTTAATGCTATGAACTTCCATGTAAATACTGCTCTGGTGGTATTATGTTTTGATGTGTAATATTTTCATTAATGTTCAATTATAAATATTTTCTAATTTCTATTATAAATTTTTTAACCCCTGAGTTGTTAAGTGTTCCCTTTTCTAACTTCCAAAATAATGGTAGTTTATAATTTCTTGTCATTGTGGTTGTTGATTTCTAACTTAGTTGCATTATGGTTAAACAACATAGCCTGTATAATAACACTCCTTTTGAAATTGCTGTGGCTTGCTTCATCACCTCTCTCATGATAAATTTTCATAAATGTTCCACATGTGCTTGAAAAGAACAATGGGCCCTATCAGAGGGTGAAGGGTAGGGGGCGAGAGAGGATCAGGAAAAATAATTAATGGGTACTAGGGTTAATACCTGGATGATAAAATAATCTGTACAACAAACCCCCATGACACCAGTTTAACTGTGTAACAAACTGACATGGTTGGCTGTGTCCCCGTCCAAATCTCATCTTGAATTGTAACTCCCACAGTTCCACAGTTCCCACATGTCATGGGAGGAACCCAGTGGGAGGCGATTGTATAATGGGAGCGGGTCTTTCCTGGGTTGTTCTCTTGATAGTGAGTAAGTCTCACAAGATCTGCTGGTTTTAAAAATGGGAGTTTCCCTACACAAGCTCTCTTTTTGCTTGCTGCCATCCATATAAGATGTGACTTGCTCCTCCTTGTCTTCTTCCATGATTGTGAGGCCTCCCCAGCCATGTGGAACTGTAAGTCCCATTAAACCTCTTTCTTTTGTAAGTTGCCCAGTCTTGGGTATGTATTTATCAGCAGTGTGAAAACAGACTAGTACAGTAAATTGGCACCAGTAGAGTGGGGCAGTGCTGCAAACCTTCCCCGAAAATATGGAAGTGACTTTGGAACTGGGTAACAGGCAGAGATTGTAACAGTTTGGAGGGCTCAGAAGAAGACAGGAAAATGTGGGAAAGTTTGGAACTTCCTAGAGACTTATCGAATGACTCTGAACAAAATGCTGTTAGTGGTATGGACAATGAAATCCAGGCTGAGGTTGTCTCAGGTGAAGATGAGGAACTTGTTGGGAACTGCAGTAAAAGTAACTCTTGCTATGTTTTAGCAAAGAGACTGGTGGCATTTTGCCCCTGCCCTACAGATTTGTGGAACTTTGAACTTCAGAGAGATGATTTAGGGTACCTGGCAGAAGAAATTTCTAAGCATTGAAGAAGTGACTTGGGTGCTGTCAAAAGCATTCAGTTTTAAAAGGGAAACAGATTATAAAAGTTTGGAAAATTTGCAACATGACAATGCGATAGAAAAGAAAATCCCATTTTCTGAGGAGAAATTTAAGCTGGTCACAGAAATTTGCATGAGTAATGAGGAACCAAATGTTAATCCCCAAAACAATGGGGAAAATGTTTCCAGCGCAAGTCAGAGGTCTTCACAACAGGCCCTCCCATCACAGGCATGTAGGTTAGGAACAAAACATGGTTTCATGGGCTGGGCCCAGGGTCCTCGTGCTGTGTGCAGCCTAGGGACTTGGTGCCCTGCATTCCAGCCACTCCAGCTGTGACTAAAAGGAGCCAAGGTACAGCTTGGGCCATAGTTTCAGAGGGTGCAAGCCCCAAGCCTTGGCAGCTTCCACGTGGTGTTGAGCCTGTGGGTGCACAGAAGTCAAGAATTGAGGTTTGGGAACCTCCACCTAGATTACAGAGGATGTATAGAAATGCCTGGATGTCCAAGCAGAAGTTTGCTGCAGGGGCAGGGCCCTCATGGAGAACCTCTGCTAGGGCAATGCAGAAGGGAAATGTGGAGTTGGAGCCCCCACACAGAGTCCCTACTGGGGTACCACCTAGTGGAGCTATGAGAAGAGGGCCACCATCCTCCAAACCCCAGAATGGTAGATCCACTGTTAGCCTACACCATGGGTTTGGAAAAGCCACAGACACTCAACGTCAGCCTGTGAAAGCAGCCAGGAGGGAGGCATTACCCTGCAAAGTCACAGGGGTGGAACTGCCCAAGACCATAGGAACCCACCTTTTGCGTCAGCATGACCTGAATGTTAGACATGGAGTCAGCTGGGCGCGGTGGCTCATGCCTGTAATCCCAGCACTTTGGGAGGCCAAGGTGGGCGGATCACAAGGTCAGGAGATCGAGACCATCCTGGCTAACACGGTGAAACCCCGTCTCTACTAAAAATACAAAAAATTAGCCGGGCATGGTGGTGCGCACCAGTAGTCCCAGCTACTCCGAGGCTGAGGCAGGAGAATGGCATGAACCCGGGAGGCAGAGCTTGCAGTGAGCCGAGATCGCGCCACTGCACTCCAGCCTGGGTGACAAAGCGAGACTCCATCTCAAAAAAAAAAAAAAAGACATGGAGTCAAAGGAGATCATTTTGGAACTTTAAGATTTGACTGCCCTGCTGGCTTTTGGACTTGCATGGGGCCTGTAGCCCCTTTGTTTTGGCCAATTTCTCCCATTTGGAATGGTTGTATTTACCCAATGCCTGTACCCCAGTTGCCCCCATTGTATCTAGGAAGTAACTAATTTGCTTTTGATTTTACAGGCTCATAGGTGGAAGGGACTTACCTTGTCTCAGATGAGACATTGGACTCTGGACTTTTGAGTTAATGCTGAAATGAGTTAAGACTCTGGGGGACTGTTGGGAAGGCATGATTGGTTTTGAAATGTGAGGACTTGAGATTTAGGAGAAGCCAGGGGCAGAATGATATGGTTTGTGTCCTCACCCAAATCTCATGTTGAATTGTAACTCCCACAATTCCCATGTGTTGTGGGAGGAACCCAGTATGAGATGATTGAATTATAGGGGTGGTTCTTTCCTGCTCTGTTCTCGTGATAGTGAATAAGTCTCACGAGATCTGATGGTTTTAGAAACGGAAGTTTCCCTACACAAGCTCTCTTTTTGCCTGCTGTCATTCATGTAAGATGCAACTTGCTGCTCCTTGCCTTCCACCATGATTATGAGGCCTCCCCAGCCATGTGAAACTGTAAGTCCCATTAAACCTCTTTCTTTTGTAAATTGCCCAGTCTTGGGTATGTCTTTGTCAGCAGCATAAAAACAGACTAATACACAAACCTGCACATGTACCCTTGAACTTAAAAGTTAAAAAAAAAGAAAAGAAAAGAATGTGTTCTCTGTGTGCAAAAGTCTATTAGGGCAAACATCATCTTTGTGTTGTTCAAATACTCTATATTTTTGTTAATTTTTTAATCTCCCAGATTAATCAATAAGAGAAGAAGGTTAAAATCTATTTTGATTATGAATGTGTAAGTTTCTTCTTATAGAAGTTCTGGCAATTTTTGCTTTATATATTTGTATGTTATTTTTGTTAGGTTTATTCTGGTTTAGAATTGTTACATCTTCCTAGTGGAGAATGTCCTATTATGTAAAGGAACTGTGAGTCTGATGTTATGCTTTTTTCCTTAAATACTATTTGTCTTCTATTAATATCACCACATCATTTGTTTTCTTTGGCTTAGTATTTGCCTGTTATATATCTTTCTAGCCTTTTACATTGAGCTTTTATGTATGCTTATGTTTCAGTTATGTCTCTCATAAAAAGCATATAAACTGAATTTTGCTTATTTAAAAAATAATCAACTCCAAAAATCCTTGCCTTTTGCCAGAAATTTTAGTTACTTTACATTTATTGTGACTGTTGGCATATTTTGATCTATTTTTGTTATCTTATTTTGTACTACAGTACACATTTGTCCCACTTTTTCTCTTTTCTTATTTGGTTTCTCTTTCCTTGTCATTTTTTTGGTGGAGGGAGGGTGATTGATTTGTTTTTCTCACTCAGTTTTTTACCTCTGTTATTGCAGTAGCTACCCTTGAAAGTTTAACAAGCATGTTTAATAGTATCTAAAGCTAATTAGTATCCTCACCCCTCTTATGAAAACTTCATGGGTTTTTAAATACTTAACTCTGATTACACCTGCCAATAACTTGCAAGTTATTGGTATCTACTTTTTATCTTATTTTTCCTTTAGTCAAAAAATAGACATTATTCTTATTTTATACAGTCATTGCATATTTAGATATGCCCATATGTGTTCACCAATTTCTTGCCTCTTAATTCCTCTTTGTATATCCTATCTGAGATCTGGGATCACATCTGAGATCACTTTCCTTCTGTAGGAAGTATATGATTTTAGAATTTCCTTAAGTGAAGATTTGCTGGTTTCAACTTCCTCATTTTTTGTCTAAAAATGACTTTATTTTGGCCTCCCATTTAAAAGATATTTTTGCTGACTATTGTATACTCAGTATTGTATATAAAACTGTATTTTAGACTGTTATTTTTCTCAACAATTTTTCTATTATCTTCTGGTTTTTATTCCCCTTGCAAGTGTACTTGTTTTGTAGGTAGCTCATCTTTTTTTGGCTGCTTTTGTAATATTTGCTTTGTCTTTGGTGTTCTGCATTTTTCCAATGATAAGTCTAGGGGTAAATTTCTTATCCTGCTTGAAATTCAGAGTATCCTAGTTCTAAAGTTTACTGTCTTTCAGCAATTCCAGAGAATTCTCAGTTATGATTTTTCTGTCTTCTCTTCTGAAACTCTGATTAGAGATTACTTCCATGTTGCTTAACTTTCCTTTCGTACTTTCCATTGCCTTTTCTCTCTGGGATACATTCTAGGTAATTACTTCAGATCTATCATCTAGTTCATGATTCTCTCTTCAGCTGCTTCTTACATGCTATATCACCCATCTACTCAAATTTTAGATTTCAATTGCTATTTCTTATTCCTGAAAGTTTTATTTGGTTCTTTTATAATTCATCTTGGTTCTTCCTTTTATATTCTATTTTCTTTTTGCCCTTTTCCAAGTACTTGTTTTCTTTTATCTCTTTCTTTGCTTATTTTCAAGTATCTCTTTCATTTCTATAAACATGTTAAACATACTTCCTTAATTCTCTGTATCCATTAATTCTGATATGAAAGTCTTTTCAGGACTAATTCTGCTGTCTGTTTTTTCTGCTGGCTCTTGCTCATGGTATAATTTTTCATGCCTATTTTATGATTTTTGACTGTGAGCAGAAATTCATTGGAATTTTATCTGTGGGGATTCTTTGAGCCTAGGGTTGAAGTTGTGTTTCTCTGGATGCTTTACATTTGCTTCTGCCAGCAATACAAACCTAAGACTGCTTTAAATTCAATTCTCTGTTTAAGGTATTTCAGACCATGTAAGCAGAATGAACCTGGGCTGCAGACCCACATGAGGGCCAGCCTGCAATTATGATTTCACAAAGAATACTTTTTCTTTCCACCCAGTGCCCAGTCTTGCCAGGCAAGGGCAAATGTGCCTGCTGTCCCCTCCTTCCTGGATATTAGACATTTACCTTTACATTACAGATGTAGCCCTTTTGAGTCCCAGCTCTGTGTGAGGGTCTCTATTAGATTTATCAGCCTAAGTGGAACTAACATTTTATCTCCCATACCATACCCAGCTTTCAAAAATCGAAGTTCAAGGCCATCGTTTTTGGCAAATACCTTCAAGGTGAACTGGCTTTTCTGCTAGCTTACTTATCTGCCTTCCCTATTATTGTTATGACTGTTGTTGTTATTTGCCTTCTTTTTCTTTTGTTTCTGTGCATTCCTTATTTTCTTATCTGCTCAGCTCTTCATTTAAAATCATTTTTGTGTTCAAAACCATTTATCCAGTTCTCTTTTTTTCTTAACTGTTTTCTTCTTCTAGAGTATCATTCAATGTGTCCAGTTCACCAAACTCCCTGAAACAAAGTCTGGAAACATTTTTGGATTGGGCATAGTTGTCCCCGGATGGATTCATGATTCACATTGTCTTCACCACCTAGGTCCCGCAATCACTGCAGTGACTCTGTCGCATTGCTTTCATGCCTCCCACAGCTTTACTAACACCAGACCCTGTGGATGACAAGTGACTCTTATCTTGTCTTTGAAGAGCCCAGGAACTGTACTAAAATTGCAGAAATAACAATGTTCTTCAGAACATTTTCTAATAGTGATCATGATAGCTAACTTTTAGTGGGTACTTCTGCATGCCAGGCATTATGCTAAATGTTTTGTGTGCATTATCCTGTTTCATCACCACAACAGCACTATGAGGTAACACAATTGTTATACCCATTTAAAATATAAAGAAACTGAAGTACAAGTGGTTACATAAATCACCCAATGTCACCAGCCAGGCAGGGTTGAAGTTTGAACCTCAGTCTGTCTGACTCAGAACCAGAGCTTTTAACCACTGGCTAAACCGTATGAGTAATGGCTCTTTGGTCACAGTGATCAACAACTCACAAAGAGGGTGAGAATGGTACAGGTGGGGAGGGGTGGCTGAAATGAAGCCAAAAGCCCATTGATTCCAGAGCACCTTCAGCCCTCAGCAGTCTTTAAAACTAGAGATGTGTTTCTTTAGAGTAAGGCATTGTGTCTTCAACCTTTTACTTCTGGGATTGGCAGCACAGAATGATTATTAAAAGGAAGATGGAAAGATTATTAGGTATGTGCCTTTGCTATGTACCAGATACTGAGCCAGGTGCCTCCACATCAACCCTGTAAAAAGAATATTCTTACCACGTTTTGCAGATGGAACAATTGCAGCTGTCAGAAGTTAAATGTCTTACGCTGAGTGGGCCCAGGATTCAGATCCAGAACTTGTTTTAAGCCCATGGTCTGTCTTCTACACAACACTGAAGATATTGAGGCAAAGGAGTGAGATGTTAGCTACAAACCTATGAGGATGAAAAGAGAATCAGAGAGACCAGGCAACCCAATTAGGGGTTCAGGTCAGCCATTGCCCCCAAACTACATATTGACAAGGAAAGGGAGGACACTTTTGCTAAGGACTGATCTTCCCTAGTGGAACTGCTTGGCTGGAGCCTGTTCAGCCTTGGTGTCCCTGGGAGAGGAGAGAGGCAGTCCTGCCCACAAAAGCAAGTGGGTGCTCTCTGGTACACCCACAGGCATCAGCCCTCAGCCTCAGCAGGATATCCAGGTGGTGCCAAGAGCTCCCAGGGAAGCATGGATTCTGTCCTCACTCTCAAGTCATTCATAGTCCATGAGTATCTGGACAGAAGCCAGGAAAGGCATCTACAGGGGCAGGAATCTGCTGAATCTCAGCAGATCATTCAAGGGTTGGACAGAGAGCAGTCGGATGCTGTTTGGTACAGCTGAGACAAAGAAAAGCTTCACAGAAAAGGGCCATTTCATTGTAGTTTAAATTATTTTTTATTTTAGTATGCGAGAAAGAATACAGAATGGGGCCAGGCACAGTGGCTCATGCTTGTAATTTGGAGCACTTTCAGAGGCTAGGCTGGCAGATCACTTGAGGTCAGGAGTTTGAGACTAGCCTGGCCAACATGGTGAAAACTGTCTCTACTAAAAATACAAAAATTAGCCCAGCATGGTGGCAGACGCCTGTAATCCCAGCTACTCAGGAGGCTGAGGTATAAGAATCACTTGAATCCAAGAGGCAGAGGTCACAGTAAGCCGAGATTACGCCATTGCACTCCAGCCTGGGCGACAGAGCAAGACCCTGTCTCATAAAAAAGAGAAAAAAGAAAGAATACACAATGGGAGGCATGACTACTCTGACAAATGGTAACAAAAATGATGCTAATCTTTAAAGAGCCAGTGTGCGCCAGGCATGATGGTAAGCATTTTACATGAAGAGGACATTCCACATTTTGAAATCCCTATAGCTGGTGCTTAGAGCTGATGTGAAGGAGAGACCAGATTACATGGTAATTTCTAAAACCTGAATTTGAATTCCAGCTTCACCATTAATAACTGTGTGACATCAGGCAAGTAAGTTAACCTCTCTTGGCCTCAGTTTCTGCGTCTGTAAAATGGATTTATACTATATCTGCCTTCCTAGGTTATTTTAAAGATGAAATAATTCATGTGTAGAATTTCCACAAATCAAGCATTACAAAAAAAATACTTGTTGTTGGTAGTACTTGGTATAATAGTATTAATATTACAATAACTTTTATTCTAGGAATCTGTGTTGACAAATTTGGGCAAAAGGAAATATTTTATTTACCAGCCTGGGTGGAAAATTACTATGTCTATTTTCCATAATTTAGCTTAACTGCTAAGTCTACACACCCTCTTCCCTTCTGCCAAGCTGGAAGACATTTTAACCCCAGCCATTATTGGGGTCTCACTTCCTCCTCCCATGGGGTCCAAGGCACTGGGCGTGGTGGGAGGAGGCTCTGGTCATCTGCCCACATAGACTTCCTCTGAGATGTATCTAGAAGCCTTTGCTCCTAGGACCTCCAAGGTTGGAAACCCTAGCATCCCATGTACCCTGAAGTCAATCCTCCCCAGGGTGTGACACTGCCCAGAAGTAGGCCTGGCTAGGATACAAGAGCCTTTCTCATAACAGGCCTCCAATGCCAGGGAACTCTTCCCAGCCTCTTCTCCTGAGACACCACCTTGACTCTCAACCTCCCTTCCTTTCACCTCCCCCTTAGGCCCTCTGACCTTCTACTGACTTGGCTTTGCAGAGCAGAAGCCTTATAGAGATTTCTTTATCCCACCTGGCCACATAGCTCCCAGGAGGCATTGAAGCGCACTATTACCTCCCTGCTTGACTAGGGGACAGGAAAGAGGGAAACCCAGCCAAGTACTGACACCATCTTCCCTCCTGTGGCCTTACCTATGTGCAGAGCATTTCTTCAGCTCCAGCTTGGCAGCTCCTCAGAATCAGCATTTCCAAGCTCAGTCTCAAGTACCCCCTAAAGCATTTTCCTCTTGAGAGCCTATGGCTCTCATGCACTCTTGCCCAGCAGATGGAGAAGCTGGCCACCTGAGAAGAAAATGACTAGTGTAGCCTTTCCCTGCAGGAAAGCATAGGATTAGAGTAGCTCCCCTGCCACCCCCTAGGCCCAGGCCCCCCGCTCCAGCCCTGGTCAGTCATGTTCAGCCCCTGATCTTTCTGCTTTCACGTGCCGCTTCTCACTTCCACCCACAGACCCTAACAAATTGTCCTACATTGCCGCTTAGCATTGAGTCTTACTAGTCCAAAGACCTCACCTGAGTCCTCGGCTACCTATTGAAGACCCAAAACTGATTCTAAAGTTTATATGGAGAAGCAAAACACTGAGCAGCTAACACAGTATTGGAGAAGAGCAAAAGTGAGAGAACTTACACTTCCTGACTTCAATTCTTACTATAGCGCTACAGTAATTACGACAGTGTGGTATTGATGAAATAATAGACAAACAGATCAATGGGACAAAATAGAAAAATAGATCCACATAAACATAGTCAACTGATCTTTGACAAAGGAGCAAAGAGGCAATACAATCAAGAAAATATGTCTTTTAACAAATGGTGTTAGAATAACTGAGTATCCACATGCAGAAACATGAATGTAGACACAGAGCTTCCACCCCTAAGAAAAATTAACTCAAAGTAGACAGTATTACCAAATGTAAAATGCAAAGTTCTAAAACTCTTAGGAGATAACACAGGAGACAATCCAGATAACCTTGGGCTTGATGATGACTTTTTAGTTTTAACACCAAAGGCACAATCCATGAAAGAAATAATTGATGAGCTTGGCTTCATTGAAATTTCTGCTCTGCCAAAGAAGACACAGTCAAGAGAACAAGGAAAGCATCCACAAACCAGGAGAAAATATTTGCAAAGGACATATCTGATAAAGCACTGTTATCTAAAATACACAAAGAAATCTTAAAACTCAACAATCAGAAAATGAACAATCCAGTTAAAAACTAGGCAAAAGAGCTGAACAGACACTTTGCACACAGTGCAAAAAAAAAGACATGCAGATGAAAAACCATCAAATGAAAAGATGCTCACATCATATGTCATTAGGGAATTGCAAACTAAAACAATAGTGAGATGCCACTACACATGTATTAGAATGACAAAAATCCACAACACTGACACCACCAAATGCTGGTGAGGATATGGAGCGACAGGAACTCCCATTCATTGCTGGCGGGAATGCAAATCAGTAAAGTCACTTCGGAATACCATTGAGCAGTTTCTTATAAAACTAAACATACCCTTACCATATGATCCATCAGTCGTAGTCCTTGGCATTTATTCAAATGAGTTGAAATTTTATGTCCACACAAAAACACAGATGTTTATAGCAGCTTTATTTATAATGGTCAAAACTCTTGGAAGCAACCAAGATGTCCTTCAGTAGATGAATGGATAAATAAACTGGCACATCCAGACAATGGAATATAATTTAGTGCTTAAAAAAGTGAACTATTAAGCCATGAAAAGACATGGAGTGGCCTTAAATGCATATACATACATATGTTTGTTTTTTGTTTTTTTTTTGAGACAGAATTTTGCTTGTGTTGCCCAGCCTAGAGTGCAGTGGCACAGTCTCAGCTCACTGCAACCTCCACATCCTAGGTTCAAGTAATTCTCCTGCCTCAGCCTTCTAAGTAGCTGGGATTACAGGTGCCCACTACCACGTCCAGCTAATTTTTGTACTTTTAGTAGAGATGAGGTTTTACCATGTTAGCCAGGCTGGTCTCAAACTCCTGACCTCAGGTGATCCATGCACCTTGGCATCCCGAACTGCTGGGATTACAGGTGTGAGCCAGCGCCCCCAGCCTAGTGCATATTACTAAGTGAGAAAAGTCAATCTGAAAAGGCTACAGACTGCATGATTTTATAGATGACATTCTGGAGAAGGCAAAACCATGGAGACAGTAAAATGATCAGTGGTTGCTAGGTGGGTAAGAAGAAGGGAAGGAAGGATGACTAGACAGAGCACAAAGGACTTTGAGGATGGTGAAACTACCCTATATGATGCTATAATGGTGGATACATGACATTATCTATTTGTCAAACCCCAGAGAATGTATAACACCAAGAGTGAGCCCTAATATAAACTATGGACTGTGGGTGAAAATGACATGTCACTGTAGGTTCATAGATTATAACAGAGATCTCTGTAGTGGGGGCTGTCTTTAGTTGGGGGGCTGTACATGTGTGGGGGTAGAGGTTATCTGGGAACTCTCTGTACTCTCAATTTTTTTTTTTTTTTTTTTGTGGATCTTAAACTACTCTAAAAAAGAAACTGCTCTATTACAAAGAAAGAAAAGAAAAGAAAGTGACAGGCCCAGATCAGGTAGCAGTTGACTCAAGGTTCCCTGTGCAAGCCAGAGGGCCTCTGTGGTGCATTTAAGATCTCATGGCTCTTACCCACAGGCACCCCTGGTGTAATCCTCAGGCCCAGGATCTAATTGTAAAGGTGGCAATGCTGTTAAGAGGACAAGTCTCCCATGTCAATATCAGAGGTTTCATAGGAAAAGAGTGGGAGCCTGAGGCCTGGAATGGGGATATTTGGGTAAACAAGACTGAGAATTTGGAACCCTGGATGCCTTCAAACATCAGGGCTGGAAGAAGCTCCCTCCCCTTTGTTAGAGAAGAGTGGCCTCCTGCTGTGTGGAGACCGTGCAGAAACCTCACCTGACTCAGGTGCCTCCTCAAATGATGCTTGACCTTCTCAAGATCTCCCCCCGGCATCAACTGCTGCCTTAGGCCAATAACCAGGGTCAGGATACCACACAGTCCAAGCAGAGAAACACAGCCCCTCCTCTGGAAGGAAGCAGCAGGTGCCCTCCTGCAAGGAACATGGGAACACATGTGAGGGAGGATCTTGGGAGTTTAGGCTCAGTGTGGTTGGCTAGAGATAAGGCTGAGTGTTTTTTATATTGACCAATGAGGGAGCATGTCATAACTCAGGGCTCAGTGTCTGAACTCTGAGGACTCTGAAGCCCCAATCCTAAGATGCTACTGCTGGCTTCTTCAGGCCTGGACTCGAGGAAGGCCCCTGTGTGGGAAGTCAGCACCCAGTTACCTTGGCCCTCAGCCTATTTCCTTTCCCAATGAGACCCCACTTCCCTACTCCTCAGCCCCTGCCCCTCTGAACGGGGCCACCTCCAGCCACTGTCCCCAGGTGGGATGCCAGACTCTAGCCAACTCGGCCTCCAGGGCTGCAGAGCTGCGGCCATCCAGCGGACCTCCCTACTTGAAGAGGTACAAAGCCCATCCCTCAGAATGGGCCTCCAGGTTCAGTATTTGAGCACCCTTGCCCCTGGTAGCTCAGAGCTCTACCCTCTGTCCCCTTCCCCCATTGAAGACCTTCAGCCAGATGGATCTTTGCTACCCCTGTTCTTCCCGACCACCCCAAAGGACCCACTGCCACCTCCTTGAGTGCTAATCCGCCCTCCAAACCCATCCGACAATCAGAGACATATCTCATGGATCCCAGTCAGCTGTGGGTTGGCCTGGAGTTTTGTTTGGACATCTAGTTTTCAAAATGTTCTCAGATGTAAGTTGTTCACTATTCCTTAGTACACAGCACGTGCTCATGGGTCCATGCAAGTCCGCTCTATCTGGTATTTCTCATCACTTTCTTTTTTTGCTTTTTGCCCCGTAACCTTGATACTGGCACCTTTTCTCCTCCCCAGCCCTTGTTTTTGGCCACACTCTAATAGTTTTGCTATAAGTCTTCAAATATGCATGCATGCAACCTGGTAAAATGAGCTTTATACGTATGTGTTTTTAAATTACATAAATAGCATACTAGAAAAAAAAAACTCCGTGGTCTAGGAGGTGGAGAGGCTGGGATGTTTGGAGTAACACTGAGGAAGGAATAGCATTCTCAGGAGGGTGGGAATGGCAGAATGGACATGTTATGTGAAAGCACAGAAAGAAAGCTCACTTTGTTTCCTCTAAGCAACCAGAGCCCATGCCCCCTGTAAGGCAATAAAAATGGCACAGGACAGGGGCCCACCAGCACCCTTCAGGAGCTCAGTGGTGGTGGCTGTTCTTTCCGGACAGGACAGGGTTGGGGGTCACAGATGCTGCCGTGGACCTGGGGGGCCTGGAATCCTGAGTAGGGGCAATAGGATTCCAGACAGGCTGATGCCAGGGAGAGCATTTAGTCAGCAGCAGGAAGTGAACGGAATGACTGTAACAGGCAGCAAGGCTGGAGTGGCAATCAGGCCACCCCGACCTGTGGCGATCTTGGTGATTGCCAACTGATCATGCTGTTCTTCTGAGGGGCACAAGAGTGTCATCTGACTTACCTGAAAACAACTACAACAAAAACCACAGAGAGCTGGCAAGCAGAAGCTGCCATCAGCTGCCCCACTAGAGTACAATGGCTCTGTATACAGCTTCCAGATCTCAGTCAGTTTACAGACATGGGACCCACCATTTGCAGGGGAGGCCAGATCCCCTTGAGGAAGGACCCTGTAATGCCATCACAAGTATACGTGATAAATCATTTCCTGATCCCTTCCCAAAGGGTCCTGCAGCCGGTTACTTGATAACTGCACTGGAAAAGAAGAACAAGCAGACTTTTAGAGGAATTCTGGACAGGGGCGTCTGTGCTGACACTGATACCAGGGAAGCCAAAATGCCACTGGGGCTGTCCAGGTAGGAGTGGGGCTTGTGCAAGGCAGGAACTGTGAGATGGTAGCAGGAGTGGACCCTCTCACGTCATGCCCACGGTCTCCCTGCAAAATGGGGTCATAATAGTACCCTCCACATAGAATTGTGAGAACTCAATGAGATGCTCATGAGAAAAGACTGCATAATCAGCTTGACCAGTTATATATATATATAAATATGTTATGTAAATAATACATTATATATAATATTTTATATATATATATGTATATTTGCTTTGTAGCTTTGCAATAAGAAAGCTGGTCCATAAACCATTCACAGAAAAGCCAGAAAGTTAAGAAATACTGGGCCAACAGTCATCTCAGCTGGCCAAACGAGGGCACCAACCTCACACCCAAAGTTCCCTGTGGGAAGGAGCCGTGCCTTCTCCTCAGCCTTGCCCAGCAGTCCCTGGCTCTGGGCAGGCTTGGTCCTCTGTTCTCCAATCTAAGAGTTTGTTTTCCCTTGGCATCGGCGTGGAATGGCGCACATCTGACTAGGAATCAGGTGCTGGGGGCCCGCCTCCTGGGTTTCCCCCAGCCAGCTGCATGACGCTGAGAAAGTTCCTTACCCCTTCTGGGTTCCTCAGTGTGAAATAAACAGGTAGATCAGAGGCTCACCAAGGCCTCTTTCATGCCCAGAACCAACAGACTTACCTAAGCCAAACCCCAGTGAATGCATCTTTGAGACCTCAGCATCTCTCAACAGAAGACGGGGTGAGCAAATCAAGAAGTTCAAAGAAACTAACCGTAGTTATAATTGCCTCCTCGCAAAGACCTTCAGAGTGTCTCAACGTATCTAATACAAATGAACAAACTGTTCTTGCTGCTAGATACCCCTCTAAGTTCTTGAGTACACACAAACAGAGCGGAGGGGCCCTATGGGACGTTTGCTGTGGGGCCTCCCCTGTACAGTCCATGTCCCCCCAGGAGACTCTAGCATACCTCTCTTCTCCCTTCCAGTCTCTGCTTTCAGCCGCCTTTGAATTCTTCAGCGACCCTGAACATGCTGTTTGTGTCCTCATTGTGGTGCTGTTTGCCAGGCAGGCAGGCAGGCAGGGAGGTTGGGGGAGAGCCGGAAGCCACAGATGCCCTAGCGAGTCATACTGTCAATTCTGTGCCTCAGTCCCATTTAACCAGGGACAAGCCAGTGCTTTGGCAGCCCAAGAATGCAGTCCTTAGGCAGACGTCTGCTGCCCGCAGGAAACTCTCAGAGCAGCCACGCTCTCCTCTCAGACTTTTGGCAGAGCCCTCGCCATTTCTTCATGTTAATAATGAAGAAAGAAAACCCCTCAATGAATGTGCAGTGAAATGAATCTGCAATTAATTTTAAATAAGCTTAAAATCCCATCGCAATGCCCTCCCTTGGTATTTTTATGGGAAATGGTTTTCACTAGATATGCACACCATAAAGATCCTGAAATGTACCATAGACAAAATCCTCTTAGGTGTGCTAAAGGGTAATTTGGTTTTTCTCAAAGCTACATTAAAAAAAAAGGATAGAAATAAGCCAGCTTTTAAGAAAATATTAACGGTTAACCTATAAACCATCCCCAAAAGCAATCTCCCTACTCAGGAAATTTAGCATATGGCTTTAAAAGCTTAACCCTTTTGCTTTTTCTCATCTTTATGCATCTCTCACTTAAGCAGAATCACTTAAAATATCTTATCACAAGGGGCTTAAGAAGGCCTTTTCGTATGGATCTAAAATCAGCAACAACCCTTAGGTCAGGGGGGTCATCCTTTTCGGAGTCTGCCCAGCTGCAGTTCAGCCCCACCAGCCTGGGAGCTGCAGGCCCGACTCAAGAGGAGCAGCCACTCCAAAGCTACAGGAAGCCCTTTCTCTTCCCAGGCCTCTGGGACAGTTTCCAGCTCTGGTTCCCAGCCTGCTGTCCGTCCCCTCCCCCTGTCTGATCCCAGGCCAAACCTTGGCTCCAGTAATAACAAAGAGGCCCAGAAGATGAAAAGCTGAAGTCCTTTCCTTTCCAGCTGAAGCCAGGTGTGATGTTGGCAAGGAGAGGTTCCAAACTTGGCCAAGCCAGATGAAGGCATGCTAAAGCAATAACCCAAAAACGAGCCCCACATGGGGCCGGATGCCCAGATCTTTCACTTATTTCACTATAAATGAGTTTCCTGGGGCAAAATAATTTCTTTCTTCAGAGAAAATCGCAAAGGCCAAAGAAGAAAAGGCAGAGGGCAAGAGGGAGGAGGTGAACTGGGGACCACAGAAAGACAGCAAGAGAGGAGTCCCTTGGTGGATACTCCAGGGCTTTCCAGAGAGCTCAACCAAGCCCATACAGAACTTGCTGGCCTGTAAACAGGCACTCTGATGTTTGCAATGATCAGCCCCAGAGTTTTGCCCAGACTTTTGACTGACAGTGTGTTTCTCAGCAGAGACAAGCCGTTGGGATGTTTTCCTGACCTCCCAGAGAGCTGAACATCCTGATGCCCTGGGACTGGCAGGCTCCCCAGGGAGGTGTCCAGATCCTAGAGAAAGACCGGAAGGGTGGATGCAGACGGCAGGCTAGATTCAAATGCTGTTCTCTGATCTTCCTTAGTCCTTGATGGCTGCTCAGACATAGGGACTTGAGAAGGCAGTCTCCAGCCCTGCCTGCAGGAAACCTTCAATCTGATATTTTAGTCTCAGGGGACCTATATTTGAGCTTTTGAACACAACCTCAAAATGAAATCCAGATGCCATGCCAGGTTGGTTCTGTCTGGTCATTTAGAGTGGATAGCACTGCAGGTTGAATCAGACTGGTGAGCTATCCATCAGCACAAAAAAGGGCTGATGTTTGCTGTGGTGGCCAGAAATAGGGACGTTTCTCTCATTGCCCTTGGTAACAGCTCATTCTCCTTGGTAATAGCTCATTCAGGTGGGCAAAGGTGGCCTGGCTGGTGGCTGCATGGCTTCCCAAAGCCTGGATCTTGAGCCGCTGTCTGGAACCCAGCACACTTAGCTCCAGATCAACCACCCAAGCCCTCTGGTCAGCATCGAGCTCTGAGGCCCTTTGATATTCACAGGTCAGTTGTGTAGACAGACTGAGAAGAAGTGGACTCTGAGAAAGGGTGAAAATTGAAAGAATGTGGTGTTGGAGAATCTGGGCCTCGCTCCCTTCCATTCCCACCTCCTTGCCATGTGCCTCACTGCCCACTAGAAGCCAGGAAGCTAAAGAATATCTCTATGTGACACTTCTCTAGCTCAGATGTGCACCAGACCTAGCTTTCTCCCAGCAGGTGCAGATTTGGAGAATGGGACATGCATGGGTCTGCTGCACCTCCTGGCAAGCACAGCCATGGGGGCATTTGGTTTTTCAACAGAGGGTCCCAGGGAGTCTCTGGCTCTGTGAGTGTCAAGAGGCTGGGTTGGAGCCTTGTCTGAGTTGGCAGGGTCTGCAGCAGGGCAGCGTGGACCTGGAGCCAGAAGTTGTAGTAAAGCATCCCAAGCACAGCAGAGGCAGTAGTAGCGCCCGAGGTGGGCCAATTCCTCGGTGTTATTCTAGCAGGCATTTATGCTGAGTCATATGTGGAATGTGACAGCCATCGGATGCACCTCCAATCCTTCCAATCCTTTTTTTTTTTTTTTTTTTTGAGACAGGGTCTCACTCTGTTGCCCAGGCTGGAGTGCAGTGGCACGATCTCAGCTCACTGCAATTCCCAGGTTCAAGCAATACTCCTGCCTCAGCCTCCCAAGTAACTGGGACTACAGGCATCTGCTACCATGCCTGGCTAATTTATTGTATTTTTTTAGTAGAGACAGGGTTTCACCATGTTGGCCAGGCTGGTCTCGAACTTCTGACCTCAGGTGATTCGTCCATCTCGGCCTCCCAAACTTCTAATCCTTTTATAAAAACTAGACTTCCTCTATGAAATCCCTTTCAGCCTGAGTTAGCTAGGGTGGATTCTGTTGTCTGCAGTTAATCCCCAAATAAATCAGAAGTGAAGGGAAGAACGCATTTCATAAAGGAGTAGCCACTCTGTCAAACACTGCAGAGACTTTAAGAGGAGCATAGGAAAGCATCTTGGATTTGTCAGCGTGAGGGTTATTGGTAACCTTGATGTGTATAATTTCCATAGGAGGCTGGAGAGTGAATGGGAAGTGAGCAAGACGAGACAACCACTGGAGAAAACTCTTCTGAGAAGGATTGCTGAGATGCAGAATAGGAAATGATGCAACAGCTAGAGGAAAATGTGGGCTCAAGGAAGAGTTTTTTCAATATGGGAGACTTTGGAGCATTTCACCTGCTGAAGGGATGCTGCAGAAAGAGAGGGAGATGAATAATGCAAGGAAAAGAGGATATCAAAGGAGAAAAGTCTTTAACCACAAGGAAATAGGATCCAGAGTGAGTGGAAGGGCAGGTCTTTGAAAGAAAGAAAGAAACTTTCTCCATGGTAACAACCTCTTGGCATTCAAAAGATAGAGCACAGACCAGCTGGCCTGAGGGGTTGTGCAGGGAGCTGAGAGGGAGAAGGAAGAAGAAATAAGAGGAAGCAAAACTGCAAAGAGCCTCGGATGTCAAACCGAGGAATTTAGACCTCCTTCTGCAGACACTGGTCTTTGGAAAGAAATGCTTCTGGCCAGAGGATGATGTAAGAACAAATATCCCAAGGACACCCAAACCAAGTCCGCAGGAAAGAAACTGACCTGGTGTATTGCCAGTGTGTGGGCTGGCATCAGGACAGGGGTCGAGTTTTGGGTTAAGGAAAGGGCAGCATGATGAAAAGAGCTCCAGCTTTGGATTCAGATAAATCTGGGTTCAAATCCCCTTGCTATTAAGCTGTGAAACTTAGGGGAAATTATTCAACTTTTCTGCACCTCTTCTGTAAAATGTGGAGAATAGTTGTTCCTCCTGGAATGGGTGTTGTGAAGAATAAATGAGATTACATACCTGGCCTAGTAAACACTTAATGAATAGTAGCTACTGAATCCGAGTTCCTGGAAGAGGTGCCTGGGGTCCACATTTTTAACACCCTCTATGAAGTGATTCCACTGTTAGGCTGTGGGGCCTGCACAAAAAAGAAAAGCCCAGAAAAACTTGTCGTGAGCTTTTCTCATGACCTGGTAGATAGTAGGTGGTCAGTAAGTATTTGTTTAATAATTAGATAAATAGATAAACAGATAATAAATAGAATATATGTAGATAGAACTGGCTGTAAAAAATGTATAGTCTCAATTTGGAACATTAAAATTTAGATTGTTGGTCCAGTGTGGTGGCTTACATCTGTAATCCCAACACTTTGGGAGGCCAAGATGGGCAGATAACGAGGTCAGGAGTTCGAGACCAGCCTGAACAACATGGTGAAACCCCATCTCTACTAAGAATACAAAAAATAGCCAGGCATAGTGGCACACACCTGTAGTCCCAGCTACTCAGGAGGCTGAGGCAGGAGAATTGCTTGAACCTGGGAAGTGGAGGTTGCAGTGAGGCGAGATCATGCCACTGCACTCCAGCCTGGTGACAGAGCAAGAATGCGAGACTCCATCTCAAAAAAAAAAAAAAAAAAATTTAGAATGTTGGTCTGGTATGGTGGCTCACACCTGTAATCCCAGCATTTTGAGAGGCCAAGGCAGGTGGATCACTTGAGGTCAGGAGTTCAAGACCAGCCTTGCCAACGTGAAGAAATCTTGTCTCTACTAAAAATACAAAAATTAGCCAGGCGTGGTGGCACATACCTGTAATCTTAACTACTCGAGAGGCTGAGGCAGGAGGATTGCTTGAAACTGGGAGATGGAGGTTGCAGTGAGCCGAGAAGGTGCCTCTGCACTTGAGCCAGGGCAACAGAGCAAGCCACCATCTCGGGAAAAAAAAACAGTAATAATAATCAGGCTCTTCAGGGCTTGGAGGCCAGATTGTGTCTCTTCCTGTTTCATCTCTTTGGGCAATTGGTAGATGTCCCCTGGCAGCCAAGGCTCCCTCTAGGAGGGCCCCGATGACTGCAGGGGACTGTTTTTTTCACTTTTCAGTAAACATGACATTTTGAACCCAAAGCTGGAATATTAATGAAGTCTGTGTACAGGCTGGAGATCAAAATGACCTGAAATTCAGGCTCAATCTGGAACAGTAATTGTTCCTGCAGTTATTTTCTGCTGACCGCTTCACAGTGTCAAAGAATCTTAAGGAGGGTGGGGATACCTTTCAGATGAGCTCAGACAAACTGCTTGGATTCCTCTGAGGCCTGGGATAAGGTTTCAAAATATTTTTCAAATTGTGTTTGCCTGCAGCAGCCCAGTGTGATAACAATTATCATATGTGTTGGAATCCTAGCAAGTCCATAAACGGGCTCTGTGACCTTGGGCAAGCTGCTTTAATCCCTCCAGACCTCCGTGTTCTCATCTGTAAACTGGGTCAGGGTGATGCTTACTCTGGGAGAAGTGTGAGAAATACTAGAGATCGCGTCAAATCCCTTGTCGGGCCCTGACACGCGGTAACTGCTCCATCCAATACTAGTGTCACCCTCCCACCCTGACCTTCTTCCCAGGAGCCTAGAGGGGTCAGGACAGGTTCTTCTCAGAAGATGCCCACCACTCAGAACAGTTCTCTTGCCAAAGTTTTGTCCCTACATAAATTCAGCAAGCAAAGACTCCTTTGATGCTCCTTTCTGTATTCTCACCTTGGGTTAGAGTAAGTTCAATATTAGCTCCTTGCTTTACAGAAAGAGAGACAAAGGCATTGTAATTTAAGTTCCTTTTAGGGCTACAAGATAACAATCAATCAATCAACATTTGCAAAAAGCACTGACATATTAATTTTTTAACCTTGAGGGATTATCTTTACCTACAGTAAATGAACTACACAGTAAGTGCATTTTCTGTACACAGAATTTCTACACAGTAAGTGAACACATTTATTTTTCTTCCCTGAAAAGGCCTCTTATCCTTGGAATGAAGAATGCAATGCAATTCCCTTCTATCCCTTCTCATTCCAGGATCCTCTTGGGGACATACCTCCGCACACACTGCTCAGACCCAGCTAGCATCCATCCAAACAGTGGGTGTTCTTTTTTAAAATACAGTTGTACTTTTATCCTAATAGAAGTACCAGGATTCCTGAAAATCTTTTTTTACACCATGCATAAAATCTCATATGTGCTGAACCACTGGATTTCCCAGTCCCCACATGCCCCCACATACAAAAATATACCCTCATTAGACTGTCCTGTGCCCCCAGCTCTTCCACTATGGATCTAATCCTTTGGGTTAAGCATGCTCTTTTATTTGGCTCTTAGGGAGCTGGGAGCCTCCTAGCATCTAATGACAAGGTAGTAGGAGTAAATCCCTACTCATAGATATACCAATGCCACACATATAATTCTATGTATTTTTCTCAATTCAGGCCAATTCCAGTCCCCGGAGTCCTGAATCCTTCCAGAGGGTTCCTCCCTTCTGGAGCTTCCTGCCTGTCTCTCTGAAGTCATGCTGAAGTTCTGGTTTCTAACAACACTTGGGGTAGGAAGTGGACTCCAACTGGTAGGTGTCTACTTCATTTGCCTAATTCACTCTCCTAGTGATAGGCCCTTCACATCCTCCCTATGGTAAGCAATGCTATGATGGACATCTTAGCACATGTAACCTCCTGAGGCTGTCTGGCAATCAAGAGCAGATGGCTAGGTCCTAGGATACATGAATACCCAGTTTGACTGCATACTGTTAGACTGCAGTCTAAAACCACTAGCATGATAAGGGCTCCTGGCTGCTCAGTCTCAAGAACATTTGGCATTGTATGGCTTTCCAATGTTTGTCAACCTGATGGGAATAATGTGCAGCTCATTTTGCTTTTAGATTTTCCTTTCTGAGATTGCCTGTGACACTGGGCATCCCCTTATGTGCTTACAACCAGTTAGGTTTCTTCTGCTGTGAATTGCCTGTTCATGTCCTTTGCACATTTTTCTATATTGTTCTTCATCTTTTTATTGTTGATGTTCAAGAGTCACTTACATATTCTGTACATGACTTTATTGCTATTTTCTCCAACTTTTTATTTTGAAAAAATTCAAACTAACAAAAAAGTTATATAGGTATGATAACAGGTTTACCTATTATTATTTTCCCACAGATTTTTTTTTTCTTGAGATGGAGTCTCACTCTGTTACCCAGGCTGGAGTGCAGTGCCATGATCTCAGCTTACTGCAACCCTCGCCTCCTGGGTTCAAGCAATTCTCTTGCCTCAGCCTCCTGTGTAGCTGTGATTACAGGCATGGGCCACCACACCCAGCTAATTTTTGTACTTTTAATAGAGATGGGGCTTCACCATGTTGGCCAGGCTGGTCTCAAACCCCTGACCTCAAGTGATCCACCCGCCTCAGCCTCCCAAAGTGCTGGGATTATAAGCATGAGCCACCACGCCTGGCCTCCACACATTTTATATCACTTTCTATACCATAGCTATAGATATATAACACACACACATCACACACATATATATACATATTATATATACATATATATATTTTAATGTAATCCAGCCCCCAACTGACTGCAATCCTCTGGGTCACGTGATGAGTTGTTTTGTTTCGTTTTTTGTTTTTTAATTATGGTAAAAAATACTAACATAAAATTTGCCATCTTAACCATCTTAAATGTATAATAGTATTAAATATGTTCACATTGTTGCGAAGATATACAAATATATTCTGTTGAAATATTTGAAAGTAAGTTGCTGATATTTTGACACTTCACCACTAAATAGTTCAGTGTAGATCTCCTAGGAACAACGACTTTCTCCTACATAAACTAAAATAAAATTTCCTCACTGAATACATTTAACATTTATACAATACTAATGTCTAATTAAGGGCTTATATTCAGTGTTACCCATTGGTCCCAATAATTTTTCACATTGTAAAAATCACCTCCCAACGTGTGACCTATTTTTTAATTTCATCTATGAAGACCTTCAGGTAACAAAATGTTTAATTTTGCATCATCAAATGTGTTCCTTTTTTCCCCTAAGGGCAGAGGTTTTGAGGGTCTTACGTATGACGTTCTTGGCTATTCCTAAATTACAAAGATTATTTGTCAACAATTTCTCCTTTTAGCTTTATAGTTTCACCTTTCAAATTTAGATCTTAAGTCTAAGGGTAAGAAGTAAGAATTCAATGTTTTCTTCATAGTGAACAAGTTTTTCCAATGACATTTAATAACCAATCTGTTCTTTCCCAAGTTACGTGTGGCAGTCTCTTAACACTCCTATGTATATTGCCTGTTTTGGGACTTCCCATTCTTTCCATGTGTCTATCTGTCCATTCCTGTGCAGGAACCACGCTATTTTCATTTCTGTGGCTTTGCCTTGTGTTTTCCTATCTTTCTGTCTGACACGTCAATGTTTCTCTTCTTGCTCTTATTTTTTAAACTTGACAGCTGTTGGGGAACTTTTATTCATCTGTATAAATTCTAGGTTGTTTTAAGGTCTTCAGACATTCTGCCCTTGGCCAGCCATTGTAATAACCTAGATACACAGCTGCCCTGCTGGCCCTGACCTTTCTGCCTCACAGACTCCTAAATTCTACATGACAGAGTTACACGTGATGATTCTATTCCAGAAAATCCATTTCATGCAATACCACAAAAATGCACAAGTTTCTCCTGAAAGTAAATAAAAGCAAGTATTTGCAGGGTATGGTGGCTCACATCTGTAATCGCAGTACTTTGGGAGGTGGGAGGTGGGTGGATCACCTAAGGTCAGGAGTTCAAGACCAGCTGACCAACATGGAGAAATCCCATCTCTACTAAAAATACAAAATTAGCTGGGTGTGGTGGCGCATGCCTGTAATTCCAGCTACTCAGGAGGCAGAGGCAGGAGAATTGCTGGAACCCAGGAAGCAGAGGTTGCAGTAAGCCCAGATCATGCCATTGCATTCCAGCCTTGGCAACAAGAGTGAAACTCTGCCTCAAAAAATTAAAATTAAAATTAAAAAATTGAAAAAAACAAATAAGACTTTAAAGTGGCTGTGAATCCCAATGCACAAGTTCAGATATGTAAGAAAGAACACTTTTTTTCATATCCCAAAACTGAATTGAATTTGTTTTTGGAGCCCCTAGTCTGCTGGAGTAGCAGAAACACCATTTCAGTTAATTTAGGGACTCTTCCTACTTTCTCTGGGGTGAATTTGAGTTACAAAGGACTTGCAGAGAATCAAGGCTCCAAGGGGGAGGGGTGATCTTTTAAGTCCTCAGTATCATCAAAGCGTGTCACTAACTTGTCCATCGTCCCATCTGGTCCTCAGTCAATGGTCCTTAAAGGTCTCTCTGCTACTTCTGTTCCTCTCTCAAGCTCCTGGCAATCATCCGTGCTTGTGAGACAAGAATTGAGAAATGCTGTGAGATCTCATCTGCCTAGATGCTCCATACAACTGAAGCCATCAGTTCTCTGGGATCTTGCCACCCCTTGAAGCCCTACCAGGAAAGACAGACATAGATGCCCTGTATTCTCAGATCCCACAAATCTGTCTGGGCCTCACCAGGGTTCATTCTCTTCTCCCTGGGACCCAACAACAGCTACCTCTCTGTATTAGTCATGGTTCTCCAGAGAAACAGACTCAATAGGAGATAGACAGATAGCTAGCTATCTAGCAAGATAGACAGACAGATAGACAGATGATTTCTTTTTTTTCTTTCTTTCTTTTTTTGAGACAGAATCTCGCTCTGTCACCAGGCTGGGGTGCAGTGGCACCATCTTGGCTCACTGCAATCTCTGCCTCCTGGGTTCAAGTGATTCTCCTGCCTCAGCCTCCCGAGTAGCTGGGATTACAGGTGCACACCACCACACCCAGCTAATTTTTGTATTTTTAGTAAAGACAGGGTTTCACTATGTTGGCCAGGATGGTCTCAATCTCCTGACCTCGTGATCCACCCACCTCACCCTCCCAAAGTGCTGAGATTACAGATGTGAGCCACGGTGCTCGGCCAAGAGATTTCTTATAGAGAACTGGCTCGCATTCGCACGATTATGGAGGCTGAGAAGTCCACAATCGGCAGGGAGGGCTGGAGACCCAGGAGAACTGATGTTTCAGTTCAAGTCTAGAGGCAGTCTGCTGCAGAATCTTCTCTTGCTCAGGGGAAACAGGAGTTTTTGTTCTATTCAGGCCTTCAACTGCTGGGAATAAGGCCCACCAACACTACAGAGGGCAATCTGCTTTATTCAAAGTCCATCAATTTAAATGTGAATCTCATCCAACACACCCTCACAGAGACACTCAAGATAATCTTTGACCAAGTATCTGAGCACACTGTGGCTCAGCCAAGTTGGCATAAAATTAACCATCACACACTCCTTGATTAATGCCATATCAACCAGGATCCAGTCAGGCATTCTAACATAGAAGATTTATATTTTTACAGACATAATTCACATACCATGAAATTCACCCATGTAAGGGAGTTTTAGTATATTCAGAATGTTGTGTAACTATCACCACTATCTAATTCCAAAACATTTTCATCAACCCCCACCCCCAACAAAAAAAAAAAAAACTCATACCTGTTAGCAGTCAACAAGGGGATTTAATATAGGGAATTGGCTGGATGGATAGCAAAGGACTGAAAGGAAGAAAAGAAACACCTGACATCATGCAAACATAGTAATTGCAGGAAACAGCCACCACTCCTAGGACTAGAGGAACAGAGGGAAAGGGTTGGGGCTATTAGAACCCAGAATCCTGGAGGACGGCCTCACAGAACTAGGGTAAAGACCTCTCAGGTAAGGGTAACAGCCTGCTGGTATCGGTACCTCAGGAAACTCGAAGAAGGGTTTCACAGAGCTGGGACCTAGATCTCCCAGGAGTGGGCATGAGCTAAATGCTGCTGCACCACAAGAGCTCAGAGAGAAGGTCTGTTAGGACTCAGTCCTCTTAGGAGGGGGTGCTACCTGGAAGCTGCTGCTAACTGATGGGGTGAGATGGGCTGATTGTGGGAACTTAACAAAATGATGGAAACTGGAACCACCTCCACTGCTGGGGTAACAGTGACAGGAACAGCAAGCATGGGGAAGGAGCATCCCTTCTCCATCATCCTATTGTCTGGTCTCCTTTTAGCATCTCCTATTACCAGGACCTAACAGGGAGCAGCTGGCAACAAGGAAATTGGGTTGCAAAGTCACAGCCTCACCGTTGCAGAGCTGAGCACAGAAGAGTTATTAGGAGCTGGAGATGGTAGCTTTAACACCATGCCTTCCTACTCTGTCTAACCCCAGCCCAGGGAGGGAACATTCTAATCTGAAAGGTTGGATGACAATCCATCTTGCTCTTTACCCATCTTATTAGTCTATTCTCACACTGTTATGAAGAAATAACTGAGACTGGGTAATTTATAGAGGAAAGAGGTTTAATTGACTCACAGTTCTCCATGACTGGGAAGGCCTCAGGAAACTTACAATTATGGCAGAAGGGGAAGCAAACATGTCCTTCACATGGTAGCAGGAGAGAGAACTGCTGAGCAAAAGGGGAAAAGCCCCTCATAAAACCATCAGATCTCATGAGAACTCACTCACTGTTATGGGAACAGCATGGGGGTAACTGCCCCCATGATTCAATTACCTCCCAACGGGTCCCTCCCGTGACATGTAGGGATTATGAGAGCTACAATTCAAGATGAGACTTGGGTGGGGACACAGCCAAACCATATCACCCACGACGTTTTCTTTGAAATGATTCATCTGTTGCAAGTACTTCTGTAATATATCCATTTCCTGATCTAAGAGCCTATTAGCATGATTCCTAGAGACACCTGGGAAGCTAACCTTGGTTCTAGCCCACAGCACTGGGTTTAGCCATATGTGGAGACTGGGCTGTTTGGGCATGGGGAGGTAAAGGATGATAAAAGAGGATTGTCTTTGTGCTTCAGTGGATAATGGAATGTGAACTGTATGGAATATGTCATCATATTCCATGTAATGCAACCCTGAGACTGATGAGGGGCATCTGGCTTATGTGAGGTGGTCCCCGACATATAATTACACTAACTGCCTGCAGGACTGCACCAGTTTTAAAGCGGGAAGTATCTTCCTAGATTAAGTAGATAACGACAACAGCACCAGTTTTAGTAAATAGAGCTACACTCCCCCTCAGTACATGCAGCTGGCACAAATGGAGCAGCCAAGCTTCTAAAGGTCTGCTGTGATCCCCACATGGACACTGTCATGCACAAGCATGAGCCAATCACCTATGCACCTCTACCTGTCTCCAATAACATTGCTCTTCTCTCCAGCCTGTGTGCTGACTGCATGGCCCCTTCTGTTTACTTTAGATAAGTAAACATTGTTTGATTTACCCATGGAATGTCTGTGTCTGGATTTTCCTTTCATCTAAGTCCACTATTGACATTTGTCAATACAGTATAGTGGTCGTGTGGTTTTTCCATCACCTGACGGGCTTAAGTTTTGAAATGTAAAAAGTTGGGGTGTGGGGGGATGTTGTTTTTTCTTTACATGTTTGCAATCATCTCCTCTCTAGAAAGAATCAGCACAGAATCCCCTAGTTGCTTCAGAGTAGAAGATGGAATGGAGAAGAGACACATCCCAGTTGCTTTTTTACAGTTTAATTTTTAATATTATATACATCAAGTTCACAAACAAAAATGTGCAGTTACATCATGAGCATCCATGTAGTCACCATCCAGGGCAAGAAACAGGACATTGTCAGCCCACCAGAAGTCCCTGGGTGCTTTGTTGCTAGCATCAATCTTCTCTGCACATGTAGCCACCCTGCTGACTGTGGGATCTGGACTGTGTCAACTCGGCTCAAATGGAATTAGGCTTCCTGGAATTCCTGAGTTACTTGTAAAATAACTCAACTAGATTTGTTCCTTCCCTACTCCACCCCACCCCCACAACCTACTTTTTATTTTCTTTTGCAAGATGGAAGGCAGAAGTGAACAGCAAGTTTTGTATCATAAGGCTGTCACAGTTAGATGTGGTGACAGACAGACACAGGTGTCCTGTCCTTGTCCTCCTATGCTGCACATCCAGCTCTTCTTTCTGAGGCAGGCCATGCTGAACCAACAGTTATCCCAGCTCGCAACTGGATATTTGGCTGCCAATCCTCAGGCATGGTAGCTATGCAGAGGCTCTAGTCTTCAACTGACTTCTTCCCTCCACCAGCCCTTCACGGTCCTACTCCAGCAGCCTCAGTGACTGGTTTCTGGATCTTCTAGAAAGCTCTGATGTGTTCACTCCATGCCAAACGGACCTTCAGGTGGTTGTTTAGTAGCTTTTCTCTATCCTTAAACTCTTTTCTGAATCTATACTTCTCCAGCTTCTCTCGTAACTGCGTAGGGTCTATTTCCTCTAGTTAGAAGGAATGTTGCATTCTACAATATTCACAGGGTTCCACTTCCCTGATGGAGCACTGACTGATACAAAGATTTTCACAACAATTACTTTCTTCTTTTTCTTTATAGTGTTATTATCAATGAGGCATGGGTTCATAACACTGTAGTTTAGTTTTGCCTGTTTTTTTTAAGAATATATAACTGATATTATTTAGTGTGTCTTATTTTGTATCTAGTTTTATTTACTCTATGTTTGCAAGATTCATCCACGCTATTGTTTGAATCTGTAGCTTATTCATTTTCTTTGCTGTGAGAACTTCTTTGTATGAATAACTCACACTTAATTTTTCATTCTATTGTTGATGAGCATTTGGGTTGTCCATTTGGACTATTATGAATAATGCTGCCCTAAACATTCTTGCACATGTCTCAGTACATCGATGTATGCATTTTTGTTGTATACATATTTAAGGGCAGAATTGCTGAGTCATTGAGTATGTGTGTCTTTGTGTTTAGTAGATAAAAACCTAACTGTTTAAATGTGTTTTTACCAGTCTACATTCCAATCAACATCGCAATTAGTATTACTAACCTTTTTATTTTAGCCATCCTGTCTGGTGGATCCCTAGGTGGACACTCGTTTGTGTTTTACATTGCATTTCCTTGATAATGAGGTTGCATGCATCTGTATATATTTATTAGCTATTTTGAAGTTTTCCTGTTCATTTTTCCATTAAGTGTTTTTTTCATTGATTTTGAATAATTCATAATATAATTTGAAAATAAGTGAATGTATTTTAAATATGAGCCCATTTCTGTGTTAAGCATATAGTTTGAGAGCGCTGACATACATATAAATCAGTCATTGAGGCTGGGTGTGGTGGCTCATGCCTGTAACCCCAGCACTTTAGGAGGCCGAGGCAGGTGGATCACTTGAGGTCAGGAGTTCAAGACCAACCTGGCCAATATGAGGAAACCCTGTCTCTAGTAAAAATACAAAAAAAAAAAATTAGTGGGGCATAGTGGTGCATGACTGAAATCCCAGCTACTTGGGAGGCTGAGGCAGGAGAATCACTTGAACCTGGGAGGTGGAGGTTGCAGTGAGCCGAGATCACACCACTGCGCTCCAGCCTGGGTGACAGAGGGAGACGCCATCTCAATAAATGAATAAATCAGTTGTTGAATAGTGTTGGAAATTCTTCCCAGTCCAGGGCAATCAGGCAGGAGAAAGAAATAAAGGGTGTTAAATTAGGAAAAGAGGAAGTCAAATTGTCCCTGTTTGCAGATGACGTGATTGTATATTTAGAAAACCCCACTGTCTCAGCCTAAAATCTCCTTAAGCTGATAAGCAACTTCAGCAAAGTTTCAGGATACAAAGTCAATGTGCAAAAATCACAAGCATTCCTATACATCCTATACAGCCAAATCTGAGTGAACTCCCTTTCACAATTGCTTCAAAGAGAATAAAATACCTAGGAATACAACTTACAAGGGATGTGAAGGACCTCTTCAAAGAGAACTACAAACCACTGCTCAAAGAAATAAAAGAGAACACAAACAAATGGAAGAACATCCCATACTCATGGATAGGAAGAATCAATATATTGAAAATAGCCATACTGCCCAAGGTAATTTATAGATTCAACGCCATCCCCATCAAGCTACCAATGACTTTCTTCACAGAATTGGAAAAAAATACTTTAAACTTCATATGGAAGCAAAAAAGAGTCTACATTGCCAAGACAATCATAAGCAAAAAGAGCAAAGCTGGAGGCATCATGCTACCTGACTTCAAACTATACCACAAGCCTACAGTAACCAAAACAGCATGGTACTGGTACCAAAACAGATATAGACCAATGGAACAGAATAGAGCCCTCAGAAATAATACCACACATCTACAACCATCCAATCTTTGACAAACCTGACAAAAAACAAGAAATAGGGAAACAATTCCCTATTTATTAAATGGTACTGGGAAAACTGGCTAGCCATATGTAGAAAGCTGAAACTGGATCCCTTCCTTACACCTTATACAAAAATTAATTCAAGATGGATTAAAGACTTAAATGCTAGACCTAAAACCATAAAAACCCTAGAAGAAAACCTAGGCAATTCCATTCAGAAACATAGGCATGGGCAAGGACTTCATGTCTAAAACACCAAAAGCAATGGCAACAAAAGCCAAAATAGACAAATGGGATCTAATTAAACTAAAGAGCTTCTGCACAGCAAAAGAAACTACCATCAGAGTGAACAGACAACCTACAGAATGGGAGAACATTTTTGCAATCTACCCATCTGACAAAGGGCTAATATCCAGAATCTACAAAGAAACAAATTTACAAGAAAAAAATCAAACAACCCCATCAAAAAGTGGACGAAGGATATGAATAGACACTTCTCAAAAGAAGACATTTATGTAGCCAACAGACACATGAAAAAATGCTCATCATCACTAGCCATCTGAGAAATACAAATCAAAACCACAATGAGATACCATTTCACACCAGTTAGAATGGTGATCATTAAAAAGTCAGGAAGCAACAGGTGCTGGAGAAGATGTGGAGAAATAGGAACGCTTTTACACTGTTGGTGGGACTGTAAATTAGTTCGACCATTGTGGAAGACACTGTGGCGATTCCTCAAGGATCTAGAACTAGAAATACCATTTGGCCATTCCATTACTGGTTATATACCCAAAGGATTATAAATCATGCTGCTATAAAGATACATGTACATGTATGTTTATTGTGGCACTATTTCACAATAGCAAAGACTTGGAACCAACCCAAATGTCCATCAATGATAGACTGGATTAAGAAAATCTGTATACATATAAAATAAAAATTCCATATACACTATGGAATACTATGCAGTCATAAAAAAGGATGATTTCATGTCCTTTGTAGGGACATGGATGATGCTGGAAATCATCATTCTGAGCAAACTATCACAAAGATAGAAAACCAAACACTGCATGTTCTCGCTCGTAGGTGGGAATTGAACAATGAGAACACTTGGACACAAAGTGGGGAACATCACACACCAGGACCTGTCATGGGATGGGGGGAGGGTGGAGGGATAACATTAGGAGAAATACCTAATGTAAATGATGAGTTAATGGGTGCAGCAACCCAACATGGCACATGTATACATATGTAACAAACCTGCACATTGTGCACATGTACCCTAGAACTTAAAGTATAATAATATAAATAAATAAATAAATAAATCAGTTGTTGAAAAGATTACCCATTATATAATGAATTATCTTGGCAGCTTTCTCAAAAAGCAATTACTCGTATGTGTATGAGTTCACTTTTCAACTCTCTTCTGTTACACTACTCTATATGTCTACATACCATGCTGTTTTGTTTATTATAGCTGATAGTAAGTCTTGAAATCAGAGAGTTTAAGTCCTTCAACATTTTTCTTCTTTTAAAAACGTTTACCTGTGTAACAAACCTGCACATCCTGCACATGTACCCTGGAACTTAAAATAAAAGTTAATGAAAAAAAATGTATTTGTTATTTATGGTTCTTTGTCATTTCAAATATTAAACATCAATTTGTCAATTTCTGGTTTGAAAAGCTTACTTTGATTTACATTGTTTCATATAAACATCCCATTTTGGAGAGAATTAACATCTTAGTGATGTTGAGTCTTATGATCCATTAACATGGTATACATGCCTATTTATTTAGATCTTTAATTTCTCTCAGCAACATTCTTTAATTTTTACTGTACATATCTCTTGTATTTAATCCTAAGTATTTTATGTTTTTGACATTGTATTAAATGAATCTTTTTATGATATTTTTGACTGGTTTACTGCTAGTAAAAAATAACAATCAATTTTTGTATATTATACTTGTATCCTGCAGGTTTGCTAAATTTGTTTTTTATTTCTAATAGCTCTTTCATAAATTCCTTGGAGTTTTCTATATAAACAATCATGTTACATGCAAATACAGGCAGTTTTACTTCTTACTTTTCATCTGTATACCTTTTATTTATTGTCCTTGTCTTATTGCAATGGCTATAACCGCAGTACAATGTTAAATAGTAGCGGGTGAGAGTTACATCCTTACCTTGTGCTCAGGCTGAGAGGTAAAACATTCACTATTTCATTATCAACCATGGTGTTAACTGTAGGTTTCTCATATAGATGACCTATAGAAATGTGAGGAGGATCTCTTTTTTCCTACTTTACTGAGAGATTTTATTAATGGATTTTAAATTTTTTCACTTGCATTTTTCACTTGCAATTTCTATTAAAATTATCTATATTGTTTTTCTCCTTTCTTTATTTTGTTAATATGGTGAATTACATTGATTGATTTTTAAACATTAAGCCAACCTTGCATTTCTAGGATAAATCCCATGTGGTCATGGTGTATTATCCTTTTTATATACTGTTGGATTCAATTTGCTAAACCTTTTTTAGGAATTTTATGTCTATGTTCATAAGGAATATTGGTCTGAAATTTTATTTTATCTTTGGAATATCTTTCACAGATGTTGGTATTAGAGTTATGCTAACTTCAGATAATTAAATAATTGTCCTACTTTATTTATTTTCTAAAGGATTTTATGTAAAATTGGTATTATTTTATTTTATCCTTGAATTTTTTATAGAATTTACCAATAAAGCTATTTGAGCCTGGAATTTTCTTTGTGAAGAGTTGTGTGTGTGTGTGTGTATTTTGTTGTTGTTGTTCTTAAGAGACAAAGTCTTGTTCTGTCACCAAGGCTGGAATGTAGTGGCATGATCACTGCAGCCTTGAACTCCTAGGCTCAATATTCCCACCTCACTTCCTGAGTAGCTAGGACTATAAGTGTGCACCATCATGCTTGACTAATTTTTTAAATTTTTGTAGAGATGTGGTCTTGCAATGTTGCTCAGTCTGGTCTCAAACTCCTTGCCTCAAGTGATCTTCTCACCTCAGTCCCCCAAAGCAGGAAGTTGGTTAAAAAAAAATTAAATTTATTTAATAGATAAAGGCTACTCAGAGTTTCTGTTTCATCTTATGTCAGTTCTCATGAATTATATTTTTGATTTTGTCTATAGTGTTGAATTTGTTGGTATACAGCTATTTATACTATGCCCTTCTATCTTTTTAATATCTGTAGTATCTGTATTAACTAATTAACTTTCATTTATTCCTGATGTTGGTCCTTTGTCTCCACTCTATGACCAGTCTAACTAGAGATTTACCAATTTCGTTCACCTTTTCAAGGAAACAACTTTGGCCTTGTTAATTGTTTATATTACCCGATCTCTTCTATACTGATTTTTGCTTTTGTCTTTATTGTTTTTTCCTTCTACTTATTTTTGGTTTACATTGCTCTTTTTTGTTTGTTTTCTCTTAGCTCTTTGGGCATTGATTTTCTTTTCTTTTTTTGAGATGGAATCTCGCTCTGTCACCAGGCTGGAGTTCAGTGGTGCAATCTCGGCTCACTGCAACCTCCACTTCTCAGGTTCAAGCAATTCTCTTGCCTCAGCCTCCAAGTAGCTGGGACTACAGGTGCACACCACCATGCCCAGCTAATTTTTGTATTTTTAGTAGAGACGGGGTTTCACATGTTGGCCAGGATGGTCTCGACCTCCTGACCTCATGATCCACCTGCCTTGGCCTCCCAAAGTGCTGGGATTACAGGTGTGAGCCACCACACCTGGCCTTTTCTTTTTAAATAAAAGGATTTAAATCATTTTCTTCTAAACACTGATTTAGCCAAATCTCACAGATTTAGACATTGTTATTTTCCTTATCATAATGTCTGAGATTTTTATTATTATTAATATTATTTTGAGATGGAGTCTCGCTGTGTCACCCAGGCTGGAGTGCAGTGGCACGATCTCAGCTCACCACAACCTCTGCCTCCCAGATTCAAGCAGTTCTCCTGCATCAGCCTCCCTAGTAACTGGGACTATAGGCGCGTGCCACCACGCCTGGCTAATTTTTGTATTTTTAGTAGAGACGGGGTTTCACCATGTTGGCCAGGCTGGTCTTGAGCTCCCAACCTCAGGTGATCTACTCTCCTTGCCTCCCAAAGTGCTGGGATTACAGGCATGAGCCACTGCGCCCGGCATAAAATATTTTTTAATTTGGGGGAATTTCTTCTTTGACCCATGGGTTATAGAGAACTGTATTATTGAATTCCCAAAATGTGGGTTTTTTCTAGATGTCATAGTTGTTGATTCAAATTTAGTTCAATTTTGGTCAGAGAACATACTCCAAAAAGGCCAAATTTTGAATTTACCTCTCTGGGTTTCTGTCATCCTCCAATATGCTTCATTATAATATCAGCTCACTAGAGCTTACATGCAGATCTTTTAAGAAATATTTTGTCTGGTTTTCCTTATTGTGCTAATGGGGAGAATTAATCCAAATGATTAATTCAAGTCATTCATTATCAGAAGTCACTATATTTGCTTTTCAAACATATGTCAGACAAAACCAATTGTTTAACATAAAAGTTAAGTCATAAATCATTTGATGGAATTTTTCTGCCTAAGATAGATTGGCTCTTTCCTTAAAACATGAGTCAAATGAAGTTTGGGCCAAAGACATTTTCTCCCTGTCCTAGAACAAATTTCAGAATCAAGTTAGGCATTCTTTTTACAAGAATTTCCAAGAGATACTCATATTGAGGTCCTTTTTCACAGTTGTTCTTCATTGCCTATTCAGTTTATAAGAATGTCTTTGACATTAATTGCTGAAGAAGGAGAAATCTCACTTCTTCCATTCCTTAGTCTCTGTTTTATCAACCTAAAAAACCAATTTTGAACTGCATTCCTTTTCAACAATTAGATATACTATTTTCTAGAATGTCTACAATGCTCTATCTAGTCCTATAGCTTTCCTCAAACCCTGATGTCATTGTTAGAAGGGAAAATTATTCTCCACTCATGTATCATTCCATGTGGAGGGGCACCATTCTTTGTAACACTTCTGGCCTCACTCCAACTGGTGAGTTAGAAAAGAGGAACTGGGAATGTGCACTTCAGCTTCTTCTGTCCTCTTTCTCTGGAACAGATTGCCCCAAAAAAGCACATGTTCTGTTATGCTCCTCCAAGAACAAAAATTCACAAGCTAATACTTCTGGGTGGGTACAATTATCAAAGTCTGACAGATTATTAAACCCAAATATCAGGTTCATAATTAATAAAGGAACTATTCCACTGGCTCCCTTGAATCCAATAGATACGCCAATCAATTCTCTTCCTGAAGTGATCCCAAAGGAAAAGAAAGCATTATATCAAAAAGAAACCAAGTGGATGGATCACCTGAGGACAAGTGTTCAAGACCAGCCTGACCAATACAGTGAAATCCCGTCTCTACTAAAAATACAAAAATTAGCTAAGCGTGGTGATAGGTGCCTGTGGTCCCAGCTACTCGGGAGGCTGAGACAGGAGAATTGCTTGAACCCGAGAGGCAGAAGTTGCAGTGAGCCGAGATCGCACCACTGCCTCTAGCCTGGGCAACAGAGCAAGACTCTGTCAAAAAAAAAAAAAGAAAAGAAAGAAGAAAGAAAGAAAGAAAGAAAGAAGAAAGAAAGAAAGAAGAAAGAAAGAAAGGAAGGAAGGAAGAAGGAAGGAAGGAAGAAGGAAGGAAGGAAGGAAGGAAGGAAGGAAGAAGGAAGGAAGGAAGAAAGAGAAAGAAAGAAAAGAAAAGTAAAAGAGACCTGCCATCAGGTATTTATCACGGCACTAGTCACAATAGCAAAGATATGAAATCGACCTACGTGTCCATCAACAGTTGATGGGATAAAGAAAATGTGGCATATTTACACCACGGAATACTCTTCCACTATAAAAAAAAAGAATGAAAAATTCCACTATAAAAAAAAAACATGTCTTTTGCAGCAACATGGATGGAACTGGGGGCCATTATCTTACATGAAACAATTCAGAAACAGAAAGTTAAATACCATATGTTCTCACTTATAAATAGGAGGTAAATAATGTGTACACATGAACATAGAGTGTGGAATAATAGGCACTGGAGATTCAGAAGGGTGGGAGGGCGGCAGAAGGGAGTGAGGGATAAAAAATTCCTTAAAAGTGTACAATGTACATTATTTGGGTGATGGTTACACTCAGAGCCCAGACTTTACCACCATGCTATATAGCCATGTAAAAACACTACACTTGTACCCCTTAAATTTATACAAATTTATAAAAAATAAAAATAGAGGTTTTCAGTCTCCAATGTGGTGTAATAGTGAGAGGTGATACTGTGCTAGCAGCCCTCACTCTTAGTGCCTCCTCGGCCTCAGCATCCACTCTGGCAGCACTTGAGGAGCACTTCAGCCTGCCACTGCACTGTGGGAGCCCCTCTCGGGACTAGCCGAGGCTGGAGCCGGCTCCCTCTGCTTGCCGGGAGGTGTGGAGGGAGAGGCGTGGGTGGGAACCAGAGCGAGTCCAGGCCAGCGCGAGTTCCAGAAGGCACCCATGCGGTTCGGCAGGCCCAGCGCTCCGAACGGCCAGGCTGGCGGTGCCGGCCCAGGGCAGTAAGGGGCTTAGCACCGGGGCCAGCAGCTGCGGAGGTTGTGCCGGGTCCCCCAGCAGTGCTGGCCCGCTGGCACTGCACTCAAATTGTCGCGGGGCCCTAGCTGCCTCCCCGCCGGGCAAGGGCTCGTCACCTGCAGCCCACCATGTCTGAGCTCCCCTCCTGCAGTGGGCTCCGGGGCAGCCTGAGCCTCCCCAAGGGGTGCCGCCCCCTGCTCTGTGGCGCCTGGTCCCATCGACAGCCCAAGGGCTGAGGAGTGCAGGCGCAGTTCGGGACTGGTGGCAGCTCCTCCTGCAGCCCGGGTGCAGCATCTTCCACTAGGTGAAGCCAGTTGGGCTCCTGACCCGGAAGGGGGCTTGGAAAACTTTTATATCTAGCTGGAGGATTGTATGTGCACCAGTCAGCACTCTGTATCTAGCTAATCTGGTGGGGACTTGGAGAACTTTTATGTCTAGCTAGAGATCGTAAATACACCAATCAGCACTCTATGTCTAGCTCAGGGTTTGTGCTGTATCTAGCTAATCTGGTGGGGACTTGGAGAACTTTTATGTCTAGCTAGAGATCGTAAATACACCAATCAGCACTCTATGTCTAGCTCAGGGTTTGTGAATACACCAATTGGTACTCCGTATCTAGCTAACCTAGTGGAGACTTGGAGGACTAGCACTCTGTGACTCTGTGTCTAGCTCAAGGATTGTAAATACACCAATTGGTGCTCTGTATCTAGCTAACTAGCACTCTGGGTCTAGCACAAGGATTGTAAATGAACCAATCAGCACTCTGTCAAAACGGACCAATCAGCTCTGTGTAAATAGACCAATCAGCTCTCTGTAAAATGGACCAATCAGCAGGATGTGTGTGGGGGGGTGGTCAGTTAAGGGAATAAAAGCAGGCTGCTGGAGCGAGCCAGCGGCAACCTGGCCGGGTCCACTTTCGCGCTGTGGAAGCTTCGTTCTTTCGCTCATTGCAATAAATCTTGCTGCTGCTGACTCTTTGGGTCCACGCTGCCTTTATGAGCTGTAACGTTCACCTGGAAGGTCTGCAGCTTCACTCCTGACAGCGAGACCACCAACCCACCAGAAGGAAGAAGCTCCAGACACATCTGAACGTCTGAAGGAACAAACTGCGGAAACACCATCTTTAAGAACTGTAACACTCACCGCGAGGATCCGCGGCTTCATTCTTGAAGTGAGTGAGACCAAGAACCCACCAATTCCAGACACAATAGGACAGAACTGAACCCAAATCCCAGCTTTGTGACTTTAGGCAGACGGTGGTCGTTCAAAGTCCCAGTTTCTTCCCTTGTGGAAACAGAAACAAACAATGACTGTCTTTAGGGGCTGGTAAGTGGGTGACTACTGGCAAGACAAGTGGTGAGTACTTGATAATGGCAACTATTTTTTTGAGACAGAGTCTCACTCTGTCACTCAGGCTGGAGTGCAGTGGTGTGATCTCTGCTCACTACAGCTTCTGCCTCCCAGGCTCAAATGTTTCTCCTGCCTCAGACTTCCAAGTAAGCGAGATTATAGCTGCCGGTCACCACGCCCAGCTAACTTTTGTATTTTTAGTAGAGATGGGGTTTCACTATGTTGCCCAGGCTGGTCTCGAACTCCTGGCCTCAAGTGATCTACCCACCTCAGCCTCCCAAAGTGCTGGGACTACAGGCGCAAGCCACCGTGCCTGGCCTCTGATAATGGTAAAATTTTTTTCTTCCAAAAAACTAACCCAAATGTCCTTGATTATTTTAGGGAGTCTCAGGGAAGACTCTCAATAATACTGAAAACCAAAGAAACGGGAAGATTGGCCAAAACAAAACAAGATAAAAACAACCGCGTTTAGAGAAGGAATGACCCAGGAAACATTCCATTTCTACAACTTGATGCTTTGCCAAAGGGCTCCTCTCACTGTTATTTGATTTGAGCCTCACAATTGCTCTGTGAAACTGATGGGGCAAATACTACTGGGTCCATTTGGAATGTGAGGAAACTGAAGTCAAGAAATCATGTGATGATTGCTCAGGGCACCTCAGTGTCTAGTCCAATCCATTTCTCCTAGGGAACCCTCGACATGTTCTGGTCACTGAAATGATGGCCATAAAGATGCCACCCTCACACATATACGGCACTTTGCAATGTGCAAATAGCACATTTATTTTCTCATTGAGCTCTCACAGCAATGATTTCTGGCCATTTCACAAAGAGGAGCCCAAAGCTTCAGAGAGGCCAAGCAGCCAACCCCATATCACACAGCTGATGCAGAGGCTGAATTTGGGTCTTCTGGCAAGGCTGGGGCTCTCATGCTCATGGATTTTAATTACTAGGGCAAATGAGGATACCGAGGGCAAGTGGGGAGGTGGACTGGTGTTAGAGCGAGAACAGGATGCACATTTTTCAGCCCTGGAGGAGCGCCGCACACGAGCAGCTCTGGCTTTTGTGGTCACAGTGACTGGCACAGCCAGCTCTCTGCCCAGGTCATTTAGTATAATCTGCAGCATCGTTGTGATTTATTGATGGCTTTTATTCCCCACTGGGACGGCATGAAAATAATCAGATGAATAATGAGCTTGTGAAGATGGATGCACTCTGAGCCAGCTCCCGCAGAAGGGAATTATACGCTGGGATTCTGCCTGGAGCAGCACAGGACGATGGATGTTGCTGCAGAAAGCTGGGCCTCATTTGCTCCTTTGGCAGTGAGTTGCTTCTCTCTACAGACACAGAGAGCTTAAGAGGTAATAGTGCTGGCATGTCCCTGTTCCAAGAGTGGAAATGAGATGGGCATTGATGGTCTCAGGGATGATAAAACGGAACCTCATCCTGGGGGTTGGTGGTAGGAGGCATAGCTGCACTTCACCCTGTGGTCGCTAGCAGGAAGACCACCCACTGTGAGGTTTTGCAATGCATGGGTAGCCACTCTGCATGATCGTGAGTCTGGCACCTTCCTGCTGGTGCATCCATGCTGTTTCAGTTGTCTATTGCTGAATCACAAATCACCCCAAAACTTAGGGCTTTCGAACAACAGTCATTTTATTACTCACAATTCTCTGGGTCAGAATTTGTGTGTCTCAGCAGAGATAGCTTATCTCTGCTCCAGTTGTGTTGGCCACAGCAGCCCAACCAAGGCTCAAAGAGCCACAAGAGCCTGTCTTGCATGTCTGGGGCCATGGTGCTGGCTATCTACTGGGCTGCCTCAGTTCTCCTCCATATCATCTCCCTCCAGCAGTACAGCTTGGACTTGTTTACATAGCGCTGGGTTCCCAGAGTGAAGGTGAAACTGCAAGTCCACTTAAACTCAGGCTCAGAAGTCCCAACCGTCTCTTCTACACATTGTCTTGGTGAAAGCAAGACACGAGGCCAGCTCAGATTCAAGGTGGGGAGAAATAGGCTGCCCCTCTGGAAGGGAGAAACAGCACGGTTACTGTGAAGGGGTGGATATAGGCTGTGATTCACTGGGGCCAGTCAGAAGCTGACTCTGAGATGGAGTTTGGTGAGCAGGATGTTTGCTGAAGAGTGTCCTTGGGACAAACGCCTGTGGAAGGGAGAGCTCTGGAAGGAAGGCGTGGACAGAGAGGGAGGTGGAGTTGTGATCAGGTTCACAGAGAGCTTCAGTGGACGCCGCAGGAGCACTGAAGCTGGAATGGTCCATCAGAGCTGTCCCGAGGTGGGCCAAGGTGGTCAGGACCTCGTATGCCTGCACCAAGGATGTAGGCACCCTGGAAAGGGACATGACCTTGACAGAGGCAGTCCCTGAAGGCTGCCTGCTCACAACCCTCCCTGCAGCAGGCAGCATTGCGGGCGGCTCTCACAATGTCCTCCCAACCTTCTACCACACTTGCCTTTGAGAATCTACCTTCCTCCCCAGCCTCACAGCTCCCTCAGTTCCCATCCATACCACTGTCCACCCCGAAAATGCCACAGATTTCCCCTGACGCCTCCTCCCATCTGGCCAGGCCCTGCCGACCTCAGCACCCCACGATGTCCCTGTACCCTCTCCTTCCTCCCCAAGTCCTCTCCCTCCTCCCTGCCCTAGCCCTGAAGCAGCCTCCTGACCCCATGTCCTCGCTTCCGCCCTTTCCCCTTCAAAACCAGTGCTTCTGCAGTAGCCCCAGCCTTCCTTAGAAAACAGAAATGTGCCCCTGAGGCTTTCCTGTTTAAAGCCCCTCACTGATCCCCATCATCTGAAGGCCGAACCCCGGCTTCTCCACATAGCTTCCTGGCCCTGACACATGGCTCCATCCAGAGCTCCCTTCACATTCAACCCTGACCCTCAGGGGCTTCCAGAGCTCTCTGTCTCTGGGCTGCCACACAAGCTGTTCCATGTGCCTGTGTGCTCTGTGTTGTGGTCCCCTCCCTGCCTCTGTCAGCAACCCCATCCCACTCTTCATCCAGCTTACTCTTCTGCTAACCCCTTGCCCTGGGAGCTTGCCCCAGTGAGCCCTAGAGCCCACCCACGTCCCTCACAGGCCCACCGCACCTCCGTTCCCCCATCCCGGCTCTCTGCACATTGGGCACAGGTGCCAGTGATGTCTGTCTCCCATCCATCAGGCGGTGGGCTCCACAGGGCGGGCCCAGGTTCACTGCACCACAGGGCCCAGGGCACAGGACTGTGCAGAGCCGCTGCTTAGTGCATGGCAGGGGATCTGCCACCTGTTCTCTGTACAAGGCTGTTGAGCTGAGAGCTGGAAGAGGGATGAGGAAGGGAAGAGAGGGCTTCAGCCTAGTCCTGCGTTAGATAGGCAGGCCTCAGGAGAGGGGTACACTCCAGGGCCAGGAAGAGCTGCTCTGGAAAATAGGCCTGGCCCACAAACAGTCCTATCCACAGGGCACGAGTGCTTCACCTGGCAGCCCATGACAGTGGAGGCTTGGAGGATGCCCCGTACTGGTGGACAGGCTGTGGAAGGCATCACATCCCTTAAGATAATATCCAGATTCCACTCCCTACTGGGATTTTCCCTGAACATGGCACAGCCCTCAACATTTCCTGTTATGGGGTGAAATGCACAGTCCATCTTTTCCCTGCCCCACAAGAACGCTGCCAACACACAGTGCCAGAGAACTGCCTGTCATTTCTCCCAGTTCTTACTAGGATCCACGCCCTGGCAATGCACTTTATGAGGATTATTAACCTCGGTTTTCAGGCTAGGAAACTGAGGCTCAGAGAGGTTAAGCGGCTTACCCAAGGTCTCCAGAATTAAGAAGTGGTAAATGTGGGGTTTGAAACTAAGTCCTGTCTCCTGTCCACCGCAAACACCTGACACTTTGCACAAGACCCAGGCAGGGAAGTCTGCGAGAGTCAGAGAGTGAGTGCCTATGGAAGCAGCCCACCACCAATGGGAAAAGATCACAAAGCTCGTATTTCTAACCTCTATGAGGCGCTCTGCCCAGGATTGAAAGGGAACTTGGAGACCATCCTGGCCAACTACCTCCATTTATATTTCATTTTACTTTGTGGGCCCTCGGGACTATGGTTTTTAATATCCATCTATGTTTCTATGTGAACATCTGGTTCACTGCTTTTAAACGCTTCTAACTGCTGTGTCTACTGTGGTTTACTGCCCACTGCTGCAGGGACAGAGGCCCGGGTAACAGCTTGCTCCACAAACTCCACTGCAATGGACACCCATAGTTGTGTCTCTGTTTTTAAAAGTGAGAAAACAAGGTCTAAAGAGTGGAGAGAGGCTTGCGGCCAGTATTTATCCGTGGTAGGCATCTCTAGTTAGCTCTTAGCAACTCTGGGGAAAGGGGCATTTTTCTCTCCCAGTATTTGCATGTCCATTCAGGAAAGAACTCCGACTGGCCCTGCTTAGATGTTCACACACTTAACTAATCCCTGTGGTCAGGGACAGGGCATCCTGACATTCCAAGCCTGGACCAGGTGACCACCTCTGGTTTGGAGTGAGTGAGGCAGTTCTTTACCTACCTATAGAGGACAGGTGGAACAGGGGAAAGACACTTAGCTCTTCAAAGAAAAATAGCAGGTGTCTATATAGGGACCTACGAGCTTTCCCAAACTGGGGACAGCAGTGCTGGCCATGGGAAAGGGCCCTTTGTTGGGGTGGAGGCACAGGGGAATGCCTGAGGAATGAGGCTCTGAGTGCATGGGGGCTCAGAGCTGCCCACCAGGAGGTGGGCATTTCCCTGCCTGTGCTCCCATGAAGGAGCCCCAGATGTTTCTCTGGTCTCTCTGAAGTGCTCAGCATGGAGCAGCAAAATTACCAAGTTTAGCATAAACTCCCCTCCCCACCTTGTCCCAGGCCAGAGTGAAGAGCTGGTGAAACTGCTCACAAACATCGCCAGGTGTGCACAGAAGCAGGCACAGAACAATAAGCGTCTCCGGACATGTCAGGGAGTCCCATCCTGCCAAATGCAGAGTCCTATCTTTGTTGACAACTTAATCTCTCAGAAAGTAGAGGAACAAGCACAACTGCTTCCACAGACTTAATTGTGGTCAACAAAGAACTGGCTGTTGAAATGGCAAAGAGAAAGGAAATTGAGAAAACATAACCATCCACTCAGAATGTGTTTGTGGACTAGGTATGTGCCCGGAGCTGCCACTCATCCCTTCTCTTTTGGACACCTGAGACCTTGCACATTAGGTATGGGCAGGGCCACCTGGAAGAGTCAGATTTAATGCCTCCAGAAGCTGCCCACAGTCATCCAGGGATCGAAGTTTGGTGAATTAATACCCCAGCTCCCCAGCTTCCTTTTCCTTTGTCAGGCAACTCTGCAGTGTGCTCTGCAGGATCTCCCAGGGGTCCCCAGCAGGTTAAGCTTTCATTGCCTACAGCAGTAACTTACATGATAACACACATACAGCAAATAGTTACTTGCACGCACGCAGCAGTAACTTGCATAACACACACAGCAGTAATTTACATGATACACACACAGCAGTAACTTGCATGATACGCACAGCAGTAACTTGCATAATACACACAGCAGTAACTTGTATGATACACACACAGCAGTAACTTGCATGACATACACACACAGCAGTAACTTGCATGATACACACACAGCAGTAACTTGCATAATACACACAGCAGTAACTTGCATGACATACACACACAATAACTTGCATGATACACACACAGCAGTAACTTGCATGACATACACACACAGCAGTAACATGCATAACACACACAGCAGTAATTTGCATGATACATACAGCAGTAACTCACATGATACACATACAGCAGTAACTTGCATGATACACACAGCAGTAACTCCCACAATACACACACAGCAGTAACTTGCATGATACACACACAGCAGTAACTTGCATGACATACACAGCAGTAACTTGCATGACACACACACAGTAGTAACTCGCATGATAACACATGCTGTATGCACTTCATTTCCTTCTTGTCTCTTGTCTCCACTCCTTCAACCATTTCCTTTCTTAAAAAACTATTTGCACTTACATTCTTCTCTCGGGTTTTGTCTGGTGGGACTCAAACTAAGACAATGCAATAGCTACAAAAGTAAATTCTAGGAACTTGGAGACAGAGTTGTACAGTTGGACAGGCTTTAGAGTCAAACCATCTATGCTTGAATATACTACTAGTGTGTAAATATTTAATATTAAAATGATTGTTGTATATAAACTTTAGGAAGTAGATTTCAAGACAGGCAGAACTGGAAACTCTAGAAAAAGGAAGATGGCTCAAGAAGGAAAGGAGACATGTTAAAATTCTGAGAATAGACAAATAATTCATTCTTCCGAGGTAACCACAGAAATACAGTGACTTCCCAGGACGCTATCCGGGGAGGCAGGTGTTTAAAGGACAAAGGGCAGAAGGAGTAGTAATGAGCCAGGCAGAGAACAAAGGCTTCCTCCCCCAGCCTGCAAGATGCTGGGGAGACCAAGCCCCAGAATGCACTGTGGCTTGCAGATATCCCAAGGACAATAGAAAGGCTTTGCTAAAGTATGCCTGAAACAAAACAGAGAGGGAGGAAGGGACACACTGGTGCTTGGAGCGGAGTGTGCTGTTCACGGGTGATGGAGAAAAAACTGAACTATTCAACTCCCGTCTTACTGCTGTCTGTCCCATCAAGGCAAACGATTTAAAACATAAAAGGTGAAGACAAACAGAGTTAAGAGGAAATCAGCAGTCAGCTAAAATCTCGGCAGGCTCTCTGGCTTCACAAGGTTCCTAGACTGGTAGACAGAGATGTGGGCGAGCCAAGGAGGCTGGGCTTGGGCTCAGAGGCTGACAAGCTCTCTTGGTCAGCGGGGCAAGTGGTAACCGGAAGTGGGCTGCAGGCTCTGCCCTCAGCCCCAGCATGTTTTCCAAGAAACTGAATGAAGATACTAAACAAAGGGCTTATCACAGAGATGCCTCCAAACCAACGGGTCTCACCAAGGGTGATTTTGCCGCCACAACAAGGGAAACCTTGGCAATGTCTAGAGACCATTTTTGGTGATCACAACAAGGGTATGGTGGGGTGCTATTGCTATCTAGAGAGTAGAGCCCAGGGATGTGGCTGAACTTCCTGCAAGGCACAGGGCAGACCCCACAACAAAAAATTATTTGATCCAAAATGTCAGTAGTGCCAAGATTGAAAAGCTCTACTCTGAGAAACCCCCCTGAAGAGATGGCTATTGAGTGAATGAATAAGACGTTGAGTATCCACTATGTGCCCTGGGAAAGTACAGATGACTGAGACGCATTCTGTCCTCTCACAAGCTCATACTTTTTTCCAAGAAACAGATACAAGTGGCTGTGTTACAGTATACAACATGCTTTAATGGAAACGCTATGGGAGCAGAGACCAAAGAACCACCGATCCCACTAAGCAAGGCATGATTTGAGCTAGGCTCTGATAAACAAACGGAAGTTTGGCAGAAACACAAAGTGGGAATGAAGGGCGGATGGAGGCATTAAATGTGCCTGGTGTGTTAGGGACACCTCCTCTTAAGGAGGAGCAGCTGGAGGGGACTGGGGTGGCACTGGATGCTGCAGTAAGGCCTTGGCTCTGTCTCACAGGCACAGGGCTCAAGAAGGTTAAGCAGAGGGTAACACAGTCAGATCTATTTAGGGCTGGGTGAGGTGGCTCATGCCTGTAATCCCTGCACTTTGGGAGGCTGAGGTGGGCAGATCACGAGGTCAGGAGTTCGAGAGACCAAAGCCTGACCAACATGGTGAAGCCCTATCTACTAAAATAGCAAAAAAAAAAAAAAAAAAAAAAAAATTAGCTGGGCATAGTGACAGGCGCGTGTAATCCCAGCTACTCAGGAGGCTGAAGCAGGAGAATCGCTTGAACCTGGGAGGCGGAGGTTGCAGTGAGCCGACATCGTGCCACTGCACTCCAGCCTGGGTGACAGGATGAGGCTCTGTCTCAAAAAAAAAAAAAAAAAAAAAAAGAATATATTTATGATCTCTGGTTTAAAAAAAAAAACTTCAACAAAGAATTAGCATAACAATCACCTCATTTGTAAATCTGCCATGATGACCTCACACCAAAACACAGTGGAATATGCTGGAACCTTGGAGAGCACGCTAAAACGCTGCTCTGTCCACCCTCATGCACCCCTCCCTTGCCCTGTGCATGTGCCAGATGTTTTGTGTACAACTTAATAATTTTTTCTAAATTCATGGAGTTGTACCACCATCACCATCATCCAGTTTTAGAACATTTCTGTCACCCCAAAGAGTCCCTGTGTGCATTTGCGCTCAATCCCTATTCCTACCCCCAGCCCCTGGCAACCACGAAGCTGCTTTTTGTCTCCATCGATTCACCACTTCTTGACACTTCCTATAAATGGAATCATACAATATGTGGTTTTTGACCTCCGGCCTCTCTCACTTAGCATGATGTTTTCGAGGTTCGTCATGTGGTAGCATGAATCAGTGGTGTGTTCCTTTTTATTGCTGAACGATATGTCAGTCAGAGGCCTATTTAAAAGACTATGCTGGTTATAGAATGAAAGATGGGGTAGGAGGAGGAAGAAAGTAGAGGCCAAGAGACCAGTTAGGAGACAGTGATGGTTGTTCAGGCTGAGACAAAAAGCTGTGAGTCAGTAGAGAGGCTGTGGGTGTGAAGAGAGAGGACTGGGTGGGAGGTTACAGGTCTGGAGGCAATTAGTGTACAATAGCACCATCGGGGAGGCTTGACCAGAGGCCAGGGGCTACACAGGGAAGGTGAGAAGCCCACGAGAGGTCTGAATTCCCACGGGGCTAAGAAACAGGACCTGAGCTGATTGCACCCCTGGGCAGATTCATACCTGGCTGAAGGAACAGAGTGCTCTAAGGACTCACCAGCCCTGCGGACCCTCCTGGTGGCCTGCTGCGAGGCTGGCTCCTTGGGCTATTGGGATGAAGACAATGAGAACATGTTTGTCAACTGTGCAGGTGACACAAATCTGGAAAGAACAGCAAATTTGGGATAACAGTGTTCAAAAACATCTTGGCAGACTCCAGTGATGGGCTGTGGCAGAATCTGGGGCAGCTCCAGAGGGGTGAGATCTAGTGGATTATCCGTCTTCTGGTTCCCTGTTTTCCTAGGATGCTGTGAACTTTGTGAGAACAAGAACAGTGTCCGCAGGACACAAGAAGTATCATCTGAAAAGGACCCCAACAACTTGCTCTGAGTCTCAGCTCTGGGGGTTCCCCCAATAAAACCTGATCCCTAACCCATACTGTATGATGTGCAGAAATTTATCCCAAGCCCTGGTAACTCAATAGGTGGCCATCACAGTAGTGATGTCTTCTTCTTCATATCCATTTATCAAACACCTGTCATGCCAGCCCATGGACAACAGAAGGCACACACCCCTTGGATGATGGGCACCTTCCCTAAACAGAGTCAGCTCAGATTTCCAAATACAAGTATTAAGCAGGGGCCCCATCACTGTACTCTGTTTATTGTGTCCTCATTCTTAGAAACTGGAAATTCTGATAACATTTACTGCACTGTCTAATGATATAACTAGCACATGCTCTCTGAGGCAGATCTAGAAAATATAAGCAAGGTTAACTTTTTGATTAATCTATCTCTCAATACAGAATATATGCTCCGCATGTTCATTCATTCACCCATACACATAGATACACACACACACACACAGATTCTGTCTACATATTTGGGATCAACAGTTTGGCTTTCAGTTTCAAATTAAAAACATTTTTCTGTCCTTAAGACTCTTTGAAAACACTCTGTGTACTCAAGGCATCACACCCCACCCCATGCAGGTTCCATGACTGATGTGCCCATTCCCCTCTCATTGCCATGTCGGTGGTTTTGGATGTGGGGACTGGCTTTGGTGAGCCTAAGTCTGCAACCGGTACATCGGCTGTGTCTCTCATATGAGCCCATGAGTTCTTCCCTCTTTAAGCCACCTTCTTTCAGAACCTGCAATCCTTCCTCTTCTGGTCCCCTTGCTCCTGGGTCTGTGTGTAACTTCCCTCTGTTCCTCACCTCAAGGGCAAGTTCTGCGCTAGCCCCCTGCTTCCCCCTCTCTACCAGCTAGCTTCTATGGCTTTACATCTTCACAGTCCTTCGAGGCCACAAAAAAGATTCTTCCTGGCTCTCTCCTGCCATCTCCTGCCCACTCACAACATCTCTAGCTCCCTGGCTGAAGCGGTACGGTGCTCGGATGAATTAGAAAAGGACAAACCTAAACCCATGTGAAAACATGCAGTAGGTTTCATTGTAAAGTCCCATGCTTGCTTTGTTCTCAGCTATCTGCATATGACATTATGACAAGCCTAATTTAGCATCTGAAAAGAGACCTAGAGGCATAATTGGTTAATAAGCTAAAGAAGAATCAATAGTGGAATGTGGCTGTCAAAAAAGAAAGTTAGGCTGGGCGCAGTAGCTCACACCTGTAATCACAGCACTTTGGGAGGCGGTCGGATCATGAGGTCAAGAGATCAAGACCATCCTGGCCAACATGGTGAAACCCCGTCTCCACTAAAAATACAAAAATTAGCTGGGCACACCTGTAGTCCCAGCTGCTTGGGAGGCTGAAGCAGGAGAATTGCTTGAACCTGGGAGACAGAGGCAAGATCGCGCTACTGCACTCCAGTCTGGGTGACGGAGCAAGACTCATCTCAAAAGAAAAAAAAAAAAGAAAGAAAAGAAAGAAAGTTAATGCCATGCCACTCACAGCCACCTTTGTGTACTATGTTCAGGCTCAGAACCAATAACGAAGTCACAGGAAGGCAGATTTCTGGTCAAAATTAAGAGAAGGCTTTGTAAAAGGGGTTGACTCTAATCAAATGGACTGGCAGTGAGTTGCCCACCACTAGCAAGGTGCAGGAAAAGATGGTATTCATTATGCTCCAAGATTTTCTTGCTTCCCACATAAATGTATGACCCCCACTTCTTAAGAAGTGACTACAGAAAGAGAATACCTAAACAGTCTATGGGAAATGTGAGCTCTGGCTTCTGTGTGAACCTTGGAAGACTGCAGTGAGGTGTGTGGTTGCTCTGAGGTGGGTCCTGAACAGGCCCCCAAGGAGTGCTTTCACCAGCGATTGGGACTTGACAGAGGGAGGCAACATTTGGTCTCGTTAACTAGGACAATCACTGGTGGGGGCACAGTGCGAGCCATTCTCCCTGAGCCGTGGGTTAAGAGAGAGCAAGGCCCTGTCCCCAACCTCCACGGGCCCTGGCCCATGATGTTTTGCTGCAGCCCCTGCACTGTCTGTGCCCAGATGAGCCCCAGCAACTCTAGCAGATACTCACTTTTCACACATTCAACACATGTTTCCATCCTCCGGCCTGTTGCTGAGAATGGCGTGCAAGGGTGGTACACTCATAGGGATACCTAAGAGAATGGTTCCATTTACCTTGGGAAGAGGCATCAAGAAAGCAAAGTCTTACTGGGTCAAGGCAGTGGACATGTGAGAAGGTGTGTCTGCCAGAGAAAACAGCAAGTGCAAAGGTGTGGGAAGTGGAGGGCCTTGGGACAGGGCTTGGGGAGGAAAGCATACAATGTAGCCAGTAGCTTGACTGGTTGGGGCTGAATGGGGGTGAGACGTGAAGCTGGAGAGGCAGATGGGGTTCAGAATAAGAACAGCCATGCTAAGAAATGGGTTTTAATCTCCAGGCCATGGGGAGCCGCTGAAGGAATGTAAAGAAGAGAATGATAGAAGCAGATTCTCATTTTCAAAAGACAATCTGGTAACACTTCACAGTGAAGTGGAGAATGGATTGAAGCAAAAGAGGCTAGACACAGGATGGCAAACTTGGGGAAAGAGTGTAGACATTCACGTGAAAAGTGCCCGGTGCTTTCGCTAGAGCAGTGTGGTTTGGGAGAAGGAGGGAAGGCTTCCATCTAGAAATATTGCAGCATGGTTACAAGTGGGTATACAGAGCAGAATGGATTCGGGTGGACTCCCATGCTTTCTAACTTAAGCAGCTTCATAGATGGTAAAGTCATTTCCCAGGGCATGGCAGTGATGATTTCAGATGTTGTCTTATTGCCCTTGCTTATGTTGTCTTATTGCCCTTGCTTATGTTGTCTTATTGCCCTTGCTTATGTCTTGATTTGGATTAGAAACCAATAATGTCCATGCAACATAGGATATTTCTCAGAGTGTTGGATGCCACGTATCTGAGCCACTTCCTTGGTTTAAAAATTTCCTGCATGGTAAGACCAGATGGGAAGCTTGCTTTCCCTGGATTCCTTGCAGTTGGGTGTCCTGGGTTCAGCCAATCAACTACTCCTGTCCTGGACTTTAAAAAAGGATGTGGCGACATGAAGAAGCAAGGGCCATGAGACTCTCTAGCAAGAACAGGGGCTGCATCATCATGGAGTTTTGGGCTTCAGGGCTGCCACATTAGCAGTCCTGCATCTAGTCACAGTGGTGCAAACAGTAGCCGCAGTCTTCTCACTCAACCAGGCCTGTGAGTGAGGCCTGTCATTCAAGTAGCCCTTGAGCCTAGTACTCCAGCCCTTCTGGCAAATCTGTAAGCTCCCATGTAATCTCTCAAAAACTATTTTTTCTCCCTAAATTAGCCAGAATTGGTTTCTGTTGCTTGTAATTACGAACCTTCAATGTTACAGACATTGAAATCAGGACTAGTTGTAGACAACAGATCCTTAGGGAAGTGGGAAATTGTGGCAGGGTTTGCGGAGGTGAAGGCTGTGAAACTCTAGTATTAAGCAATGGGATTCCGGCAGTCCATGCATGCAGAGAAGAAACAGCAGATTAAATTATCACCGCTTTATACTTAGAATGAAGTACTGATTGAAGACAACGCTGTAGGGTACTGTGATAGGCAGGATTATGGCCCCCAAAGATCTCCCACCTTAAACTCTGGGACTGGGAATACAATGTGGGATCATGCCATAAATGTTGCCTTGCATGGTGAAAGAGACTCTGCAGGTGTAATAAAGTTTGCTAATCAGCCAACCATAAAATAGAGAGATTATCCTGGATTATCTAGGTGGGCCCAGTATAATCATATGAGCCCTTAAAGCAGAAGAACAGGACAAACCAGAGAAGTTGGATGCCCAGGAAGGATTTGATGTGTTATTGCTGGCTTGAAGATGGAGGGGCCACGTGTCAAGGAAGGGGACCCCAGTCCTACGACCATGAGGAACTGAATTCTGGCAATAACTGAATGAATTTGGGAGTGGATTATTCCCCAAAGCCTCCAAAAAGAAACAGCCCTGCCGACTCCTCAGTTTCAATGTTGTGAGAGCCTGAGCAGTGGACTCAGTCACAGTGCACGGTACCCCTGACCTACAGAACTGTGAGAGGATAAGTAAGTGTTGTTTTAAGCCACTGAGTCTATGGTGATTTGTTATGCAGACATAGAAAACAAATACAGGTACTGGGGAGGGGTCATTGTCAGAGAAGAGATGAAAAGCCTGAAGAATTCCAGGACTATGGGGTGGGTGGTTCCTTCTAAGGGCAATGACCGGGTGAAGGAAAAGACAAAAGTTCTGATTCCTGAGCTCTTGGTCTAATGGGCTCTACTTGCCAGTAGCAGTGAGCAACCTAAGACATCACACAGCACCTCGTGGAGAGCATGGTGTTTTGCTCTCCTGAAACACACTTGGGCTTGCTTTCCACTCCTATTGTTCTGCAGCAGCTCAGCCGTCTGTGGACTCACCTCACACAGGCTTCGTATCAAAAACAACACTGCTCTTAAGAAATCTATTTTTCTGCAAAAAAAAAAAAAAAAAAAAATGGTTGATGGTCTTCATTCACTAGTTTTACCACGTACCAAATCACCCGTAGGCAGCTGGCCTTATAGAAGGATGCATTAACCTATTGCAGACTCAAGTGATAGTATCAATGGAGAGACAACGGCTTTTGGGGTTAGGGTGCTGATCTCCAGGGTACAGTGTATGCCTTGAACCAGGAGCCAGTACATGGGGCCTAGAACCAAGGGGTGGATGTGGAAATGTTGCTTGTCACTGTCACACCTAATGATCCATTCACAATGTTTTTGCTTCTTATCCCTACAACTCAGGGCTGTTTGGGTTTAAACGTTTCAGTGTAGAAAAAAGAATGCTTCCAACAACAGACACAACGATGGTTTCAAAAACATGGCCATTTCAAAAACATGATCATTTTAGCTCCCCATAGTACTGTGGTTGTAACAAAACTGCTACATCATGCAGACAGAGAAGGGTAAAGATGGAACCTAGGAGTCTCCTGGGACTTCTCACAATACCTTGATGTTCAGTGGTAAAAATGAATGGAAACTCTAGCCAGTGGTACTGAATTGTAGTGTTTGCTAATTTCCTTGATGTAAAAACCCCCACCATAGCCAATTTCAATCTATCAACAAGACATTACTGAACATGCAGTTGGGATAAGATGCATGGTAGTACAGCATTATATAGTATTTCTACTATACATATAAAGACATGCATCATCTCAAAAGGAAGAACATATGCTAGTAAAATAATTACTGATGAGTGCAGGAGTATTTATTACATTTGTTTTTAATAAAATGTATTTAATTGTAGGCTTATATAATTTTTTTTTATTTTTTATTTTTTTTGGAGATGGAGTCTTGCTTTGCCACCCAGGCTGGAGTGCAGTGGTATAATCTCGGCTCATTGCAACCTCCACCTCCCAGGTTCAAGCAATTCTCTGCCTCAGCCTCCTAAGTAGCTGGGATTACAGGCACCCACCACCATGTCCGGCTAATTTTTTTGTATTTTTAGTAGAGACGGAGTTTCACCATCTTGGCCAGGCTGGTCTTGAACTCCTGACCTCGTGATCCACCCACCTCGGCTTCCCAACATGCTGGGATTACAGGCATGAGCCACTGCACCTGGCCTATAATTTAATTTTTAATAATGGTTGTTTTTAACAAATGCTCATAACATTGTTGAAAATTTACTAATCCACTCTCACAAGCCGGTACAAGATAGATCCAGCACACCACTGACAAAGCTATTCTATAGAGAAGAAGTCATTGAGGTCCTAGATCCCTTACAAATGAAGGTTGGGGTCACCTTTCCTGGTTAAATAATCCAGTTGGTTGAGATTCTAGCTAAAGACAAAGTGGATCTTAAAAATTGAGGAGGAGAAAAATCACCAACACCAATTCTGGCCTTGGGTTCAGTTGCAAAAACTAAGGCTACCCACATTTCTTCTTCCTTCCATATATCTATTGATGAGTTTTAATTAATTTCCTTTGTCTTCCCTTTCATTATCCCTCACTCTTGGGAAGATGACTCTACAATTTAGTCTGTAAATCAGATCACAGAATTTTGAGAAAGAATGTGACATAAGTTGAGGAGGGCTGGACAGTCCCAGAGACCCTGAATGTGGACTTAAAGCTGGTCACAGTTCTTTTTTTTTTTTTTTCAGAGATGGAGTTTCGTTCTTGTTGCCTGGGCTAGAGTGCAATGGCGCAATCTAGGCTCACTGCAACCTCCGCCTCCTGCGTTCAAGCGATTTTCCTGTCTCAGTCTCCTGAGTAGCTGAGATTACAGGAATGCACCACCATGCCCAGCTAATTTTTGTATGTTTAGTAGACATGGGGTTTCACCATGTTGGCCAGGCTGTTCTTGAACTTCTAACCTCAGGTGATCCACCCGCCTTGGCCTCCCAAAGTGCTGGGATTACAGGGCTGAGCCACCACACCTGGCCAGAGCTGATCACAGTTCTTATGAGATGTTGGGTTGCCTCCCTTCAGGGGCATGGATGAATTTGTTTTTTATGATATGATGGGTAGGAGGGAGGGATTTTTGTTTTGTCATATTTTGGTTTTGAAGTATAAATGTAGAAAGAAGAAATATTTTTGATAAGGTAAAATTTCTAAATAACGCACCACCTCATATTGCAAACTTGAATATAACACAACTAGTGATTGCCCTCTGCCCAACCCCTGTTTAATCGCAGGCAGGCTTAATTTCTTATCCTCTGCAGCAGGACTGAGAAATATGGAGGAAGGATGAAGCCAAGTAGGAAATAGCAGACACAGGCAGCCCTTGTTTGGGAAAGATGAGAGATGGGGGTTATGCTCCTACATCCCTGGTATTCTCCCCAGATCAGGGCAATTAAACGGGAACCAATCAAGTGGGATAGTTTTAGAAGCACTGCAACTGTTCTGGAATCCATTCTGGTTGCAGAATCCAGAATCATTTTCTTGATATTTAAGCTAGGGGTTGACAGCTGCCCCAGATGGTACCAGATGGCACCTGGGACCAGGACACAATTGAATCCTGCAGTAGGACTCTCAGAACTCTTGTCCAGCTAGCTGTGCTAACTCACTCAGTTATTTCACAATAATACAACCCCTCCTTCTACAAGCTTTGATTCATTTTGGAACTTACTGTGGCATTAGAGCAGAGTTTATGGTATCAGCTACCAAAGGGAAGGGCTTTCATAGATATCTGTGTTTTGTTTTTCATTTTTGACTTCCCAGAGCTTGAGCCCATTTCTATAATTAGGAAATTCCCACCTTATGAGTCTTATGAGGCTGTGCTGATAATGCCCAGAACCCACTTCTCCAGCCTCCTTTGCAATTAGTGTATAAGCCACATGGCTGAGGAACAACCCGGATGGCAAACTCGCCCTGAATCTGGCATTCAGTGGTAACAATGGCATCTCCACCAAGCCCCTTCTGACGGTTTGGTTGGATAGCCTGCATACAGTCTTTCCATCTTTTGAGTGATTCCTGAGTTACCTAATATTTTTCCAATAATTACTTTTCTTCTTAAATCAGACAGCTATTTTTGTAATTAAAACCCTTAGTTCATGCTATACAAATATATTCTACGGGGAAGCAGCAGAGTCCCATTTCAACTTTTGGGCCAATGACCCAGGAAGTAAGGCCACTTGGAAAAACTATGGAATTATTTTTGAATGAGTTTGCTTGTAATGTCACTCTGCTACTTCCTTGGTGAGCTATTTGAACTCTCTGCCTTTAACCTCCCCTTCTTTCATAGGGCTTGTCCTCCAGTCATTACTATAGAGGCAGGAGGGGAGCTCTTATATCCATAGCTGCTTGATTCCCCCTGTATTCTGTCCTTCTGTTAATGCACATAAGCACATCATACACTAACAGCAGTGTGAGAAGTTCAATACATGCATGTAGACATACATCTCAACCAAACTTAGTGCCAGAAAAAGCAACTTCAAAATTCCTAATTCAGAGAAAATAAGAACATGATTGGTCCAAATGCCAAGACAAGCTCAACAGTCACACCAGGAATAGAACCTCATAAAATTCTTGTGCTAAGAAGCAGTTTTGTAATAATCAAAGCATCTCTCTTTTCACTCAGGTCTAGGTACTGAGGTTAAGTTAGTTATACAAGGTCATACCAATAATTAGGAGTATACCTAGGAGCCAAACTCAAGTCTTGTTTACATTTTTTACATTTCACAAAACTTTATAAATTCTCCATCATTAAATATGTCCTGGGTTATCTAATCTACACACACACACACTGTCCAGTAAGAGGAAGAAACTTTCTGCAGAAAGTGTCAACTTCCAATGAGCGCACTAATCTCTAAAAGACATGTCTTACTTGATCTAATGTTAATTTCTCCCCATAACGCATTCACTTCCTCTTCCACACAGTTCCATTTTAGATGGATCCTGACAAGCCTTGTACCTAGGAAATTCTTCCAGGCTAGTTTTTCCACTACAGGCGCTGGCGTTTCCCACTGACCATCATCATAGCCAGGACATAATGAGTCCACCAAGCTCTTGAATATGCCCAGAGACAAATGCATAAGAGAAAGGACTGACATGGGCCACTATTCAGTGTTTTATTGTAACACAAAACAATAGAAAGTGCTCTTTTATTCACTCAAGTCCTAAAGGTGCTGTCCTCTGGATTAAAGAGGTAGCTTAGGGGCAAACAGAAACCCCAACAGACTCATGTTTTTCTTTGGGTTTAGGAAGCTCAGATCTGACTTTGTAGGCCAAGCTTGGTTATGGTATGAAGACTTTACACTTAGCTTCATCTTAACCCTCCATTGCCTAACATAATTACTTTCATCTTACACGGATTTCTGTAAGTCATTGTTTATTTTTCTGAAGAACAAGGTAAATTACTTTCACCATTTTTTTTCATTTTGAAATTGTCACTGGCCGGGCACAGTGGCTCACGCCTGTAATCCTAGCACGTTGGGAGGCCGAGGTGGGCAGATCACGAGGTCAGGAGATTGAGACCATCCTGGCTAACACGGTGAAACCCTGTCTCTACTAAAAACACAAAAAATTAGCCGGGCGTAGTGGTGAGTGCCTGTAGTCCCAGCTACTCGGGAGGCTGAGGCAGGAGAATGGCATGAACCCAAGAGGCGGAGCTTGCAGTGAGCCGAAATCCAGCCACTGCACTCCAGCCTGGGAGACAGCGAGACTCCATCTCAAAAAAAAAAGAAATAGTCACCAAAAGTTTTCAAGATATTACAGAGAAGTTCACTGTGCTCTTTACCCAGTTTCACTAAATGGTTACATTTTACATCAATAATCAAAACCAAGAAACTGACACTGGTACAATATGTGTATGTTAGTTCTAGGTCATGTTCTCACATATGTAGATTCCTGTAACCCTGGAACCACCCTGTAATCAAGATACACAACTATTCCATCCCCACAAAGATCTTTCCTGCTATCTCTTCATATCGTACCCACTCCCTCCACCCCTCGTGTATTAGTCCATTCTCACACCACTAAAAAGAAATACCCAGGTCTGGGTAATTTATAAAGGAAAGACTAATTGACTCACAGTTCTGCATGGCTGGGGAAGCCTCAGGAAACTTACAATCATGGCAGAAGGAAAAGCAGGCATGTCTTACGTGGCAACAGGTAAGAGAGAGACTGTGCAAGAGCAAGGGAAACTGCCTTATAAAACCATCAGATCTCATGAGAACTCACTCACTATCATGAGAACAACATGGAGAAACTGCCCCCATAATTCAATCACTTCCCTCCCTCCACACATTGGGATTGCAATTTGAGATGAGATTTGGGTGGGGACACAGACCCAAACCACATCACCTGGCACCCACCAATCAGTTCTCCATTGCCATAATTTTGTCATTTTGAGAATGCATATAAATGAGTTCATGTAGTACGTGAAGGTAAATATATTTTTGAAGTATTTATTTTTTCACTCATCTTTTTTTCTCTAGACCATTTTCATTCACCATTTTATTAACATATCCACTTATTCAAGCAGAAGACTTGGCTGGGAAAGCCACCACTGGAGAGATTCAAAATGTTCTAAGACCACTCTTACTTCACTGTAGCACATAATTTGGTTTAGTAACTTACGTGTCAAAACTTCACAGATGATAGGATAGATAACTATATCTTTATTCTCTGTGCCAGATTCAATAATGGCTTCCCAAAGATGTTACCCATGTGTTAATTCCTAGAACTTGTGAATGTCACCATATATGGCAAAAAAGTACTTTTTGCAAGTGTGATTAAGGGTTTTGAGATGGAGTGATTATCCTGGATTATCCAAGTGGACTCTCCTAAATGCAACCACGTGTTCATATAAGAGGGAGACAGAGTGGGATGTGACTACAGACAAGAGAGGAGAAGGCAATGAGGCAACGTGACCACGGAGACAGAAGTTGGGAGTGACACATGCACAAGCCAAGGAATGCCAGACGCTACCAGAAGCTGAGAGGCAAGGAATGGGTCTTTCCCAGAGCCTCCAGAGGAAGTGCAACCCTGCTGACACTTTGACCCAGTGAAACTGATTTCTGACTTTTGGACCCCCAGAACTGCGAGGTATTAAATTTCTTTCATTTTAGGCCACTAAAGTTATGGCAATTTGTTTAAAGTGCCCATAGGAAATGAATATACTCCCTGACAACTAAGACGGTGCCCTTCTGATATATTGCAAGTGCTCAAGAAACGTTTCACTGGCCGGGCGCGGTGGCTCAAGCCTGTAATCCCAGCACTTTGGGAGGCCGAGACGGGCGGATCACGAGGTCAGGAGATCGAGACCATCCTGGCTAACACGGTGAAACCCCGGCTCTACTAAAAAATGCAAAAAACTAGCCGGGCGAAGTGGCGGGCGACTGTAGTCCCAGCTACTCGGGAGGCTGAGGCAGGAGAATGGCGGGAACCCGGAGGCGGAGCTTGCAGTGAGCTGAGATCCGGCCACTGCACTCCAGCCTGGGCGACAGAGCGAGACTCCGTCTCAAAAAAAAAAAAAAAAAGAAACGTTTCATCAACTTCACTGAGTTCAGTATGAAAGAAAAAGCCTTTTACAAGGGAATTTCTGAAAGGCTTAATGGAAGGAGGATTTGGGTTGTCCCTTGAAGAATTAGGTGAATTATAATACGAATAAATGGAGCAAGAGATTATTTCAAGTGGTGTGAATAAGATGGGCAAAGCAAGGAGGCAGGATTATGAGCCCAGTATTATGAGGACAATGATGCTGGGATATTGTCCCAGCTTGGCTGGGATAGAAGGTCCTCGCTGGGAATCAGTGGGGGAAGCACCACAGTATGAATGGCTGGCTACCTCATTTATCAGTCCATATATGGGTTTTCACTGGCTTTCCTCCAGTGCAACTAATCCTGCCAATATGGGAGACTCTCAAATGATTCTTCTAAGACCTGAGCATAAGCAGTGGTGTTCTGTGGTGTGCTGTAGAAATCCTACTTCAGTGGGTCCACTTGGCTCCCCTTCCAGGAAGCCATTTGGAGCCCACTAGGATAGAAAGAATGTTTGCTCCTCTGGGAGATGGCTCTGTCAATTACTGACCAACTGTTATCATTGTCTTAGTTACCATTCTGTAATAGTTATAATGTACAAATTTCATTCATCAGCTTAGTGTGGATGTTGTGATCCATATAACGAATGGATGAGCCTGTCGTCTGTCTCCAAAAGCTCCGACACTCACTTCCCTCCCGGCATCCAAGAAGAAAAACACGGTCAACTCTATTTTATCCAATATCCTGTGCGGGCTCTGTTCATGAGCACATCAGCACATCCACTGCATAATGATAATCAGTGTTGTGATGATGTTGATGATCCTGAGATACTACAAGGTCTTGACAGCCCTTGTGAATTCCCAAAGGCAAAGTATATTTTTTCAATACAGTTTCTTATTTAACAGAATTCTGTGTTAACCAGGACATCTTATTCTCTGCCCACATGGCCATCTCCAACTGGCAGGCTTCCCAAATTCCTGCCTATTTATCCAAGATTGCCTTTTGTTTTCTCAAAAGCAATTGCAGAAATATTTGGAACTTGTGAGAGTATAGATTTTGGAATAGAGGTAAAAGATAGGTAGACTAATGGAACAGAATGAAGAGTCAAAAAACAGCCCCAAATATATTAGAAATTTGATGTGTGCTCAAGGTGGCATCACAAATCAGTGGAGAAGACAGCACTGAATTAAAAAAAAAATAACTGAATTAAACAAACTGTATAGCAATTTGGACAAGAATTAAACTGAATCTATATCTCACACGATAGCATTAAAACAAACTCCGAATGGATTATTTGTTTAAATATATACAGTATCATACAAGCACTAGATAAAATATGTTGGGAAAGAATGTTTAAGGTGTAACACTAATGTCGGAAACCATAAAGACTGACAAATTTTACTGTATACAAATTTAAAATTTCTGAATGAGAGAAACACAGTTAAATGACAAATGAAAAAAATCGGGAAAAATTGCAATCTATATGACAAAGAGTTAGCATTGTTTTATAGCTGATTCTTAAATAAGCTACAAATCTTAAAGGCCATCATTCTTCCCCTCTTGCCCACATAGTCCAATTCAATTAAGTACTCTTAAGCCCAGACTCTTAAAACAAGGATTGGAAGCCTATTTTTTGGATTCCCTGGACAAAGATGGAAGTAACCCCAAAATTCTGCTCCATTATTATTATTATTGTTTTTTGAGACGGAGTCTCACTCTGTCACCCAGACTGGAGCACAGGGGCGCAACCTCAGCTCACTGCAACCTCCACCTCCCAGGTTCAAGCGATTCTCCTGCCTCAGCCTCTCAAGTAGCTGGGACTACAGGTGTGTGCCACTATACCTGGCTAATTGTTGTATTTTTAGTAGAGACGGGGATTTCACTATGTTGGTCAGGCTGGTCTCGAACTCCTGACCTCAGGTGATCCACCCACCTCGGCATCCCAAAGTGCTGGGATTACAGGTGTGAGCCACCGTGCCCAGCCAATGCCCCATTATTCTTCCTCAGAACAGTCTTCCTTGGAATAGATGCATACAACGTATTGGAAAAGATACATCAAAGCACTAAGAGTGATTTATCTGTAGGCTTGGAGTGAATTATTTTTGCTTTTTTCCTATCTATATTTTCTGAAATTTTCTAAATTGACTACGCTTTGGAAATAAGGAGAAAAATTTATCAGCCCAGGTTCTTAATTGTAAGCAATAGAAATCAATCTGGGCTGTTTTAAGCAGACAGGGATTTATTTAAAATGTACTGGCTATCTATAGAGAAGGTAAAAAACCCTGCTTAGGCCTGAGCAGACAGAAACAAGCTTCCAAGTTATACTCGAAAGCCTGTCTGGTGAGAAAACAGCTGTTCCACCAAACATGAGATGCTCATCTTTTGGCCACCTCCATCTCTGCACCAGGAACCTGATTGTGCAGTAACCCCAACTGTCCTTGCTGCCAGAAAGACGAATATCACCCCTGCCTCTTACTGTTACTTAGTCCCCTAGTCAAAGCTGAGGGCACATTTGGCAGAATGTGCTGGCCTGGGTCATGTGCCTGCACCCCACCACCACCTCTGTCAAGGAAAAGCAACTGTTTGCCATTTTCAGCCTCTATAGTTAGCAGATGTTTCCACATCTTATCATGACTCATAAGGCAGAGAATTCCCGAGAGCTAGAAAGGTGGTTTGTATGCTGGGTGGTCAAGAGAACAGTAAATGTCCACTACACACTACACTTTTTAAAAAGATATTTATAAAAATACAGAGAAATGGAACAGTCTAAGGAAAGCAGTTCAGGGAGAATTGTGAAGGGGGTGGGCATAATACAGGCAGAGATGATGCCTCTACTTCTTGAAAATCATCTTCCTCTCCCCCTAAAATATGAATCATTTCCCTTCATTTTATTGTTTTTCATAAGATTCTCTGCCAATTAATACATTAGGGGGTTAAACATGCTTTTCAAAAATTAGTTTACAATGGTTGTTATCAATAATTTACAGCCAGTATGAATTAATTTAGTCACACGGCTTTTGAATTCCTGCCTCAAAGCTATACCAATTTCTATCTTTGAATGAAGTGAGGGAGAGGAAAGAAAGCAGGAGCACATGCACTTAGGGCCTAGGTAAGAGGATGCAAAAATGGGGGACTTACGGTATGGTGAGCATGTTAATGAAAAAATTATTCAGTGACACTTGTGAAAGCACAGTAAGGAAGGGTTTATTCAGGACCATCGTGTTAGGATAGGGACCACTGCAACCGAGTTTGCAAAAGGGGAGAGAGACTGGGATTGACTCTGAATACAGCAAGGGCAAGTGGAAATTTATAGCCAAGGAGCAGGGTTGGAGTGGTGGTCACTGGACGGGAAATTTCTACAAGACAACATCAGGAGTAAGGCTAAACTAACCCACAGGATTCTTGCTGAAGACAGATCGGGGTGATGAGACATCACCCGTGGAAGGTGAAGTATGAGGCACCGGATCAGATGTCAAGAGTGACCAGCTATCAAGGGTGAGGGCTCTTGCTAACCTGACCTAGTAGCGTTCTTTGCTAAAACTGGGTTGTACAGGGAAGTGCACAGATGGGCCTAGAAGAAGGTTGAATAGCCTGACTAAAGTTTGGCCAGGCAAAGAATGTTTGTCATGTGCATAGGAGGCCAGAAGGGAGTGACACAGATAATGAAAAATAAGTAAAAGGCAGGCAAAAAACCAACGAACCAACCAAAAACAACCAGACACAGGTATCTACTTAAGAAATTTGTTTGAAACATCTGTGGCCCAAGAATAAGGCAAGAAAAACAAAAACAAAAACAGATTTTTCCTTATGGACCCAAAATATGGACTGCTATTACCCTGGTTCAGTCATCTCATGGACTACAAATTACTCCAAAATAAAAATGTTACTAAAAATAGCTTTCTTTTTAGGTCCAATGGAAGCATTTTAGGAAGATGTGCCATTTTTATCCCAGGGCATGTGCCCTGAGGCACTGCGTGCTCCAGCTTGAGATGTATACCAGTTGATGTGCTGGACCCACGGGGAACACCAGGCCAGTTTCAGAACCAGGAATATCTGTGATCTGTCTGACACCGTGTCTCACATATGTGATGTTTTCATCATTACACTGGCCACTAGGAAGTTCAGAGTCAAACTGAGGTCAGCCCCAGAAAAGCAGGATATTATATTGTTAACTGGCATGTTTCCTGCACAACAAGTTGTTGCTTGTTTTTCCTATCCTTTTAGTATTTATCATCCCCATTCTCCTCTCCCATATTAACAAAAAAAAAAAAAATGTGAGCCATCTTAAAATCCTTTTTATAATGAGGAAGGGCAAAAATAATAAATATGCATATTGACATTTGCTTGGAAACCTAGAATATAAATTCAGGGCACTAGCTCTTTATTCTGGTTAGACATCAAATCACAATTAAATCTTCCTCAAATTCTCTGTTGTCCTGGTAACTGCTCTCTACTTAGAGAACATGGAGGGCTTGCCCAAAAGGGTCTGGAAGGAGAGCAAGAGCTTATTAAGGAATTCTTTCTGATGTTCGTAACCACACAACAAGCTGTGCCAGAATGACAGCGCGGAGCTGGAGAAAAGCCCTCCTTCAGGTTATCCCAATTGCTGTGATATATTTTAGGCTCTGCTGCCGTTAAATGGCTATGTACATTATAATAATAAGATTGGCCATGGCACACCAAAAACACTGACAATAAATAGTATTTTGGATAATCAGATTGCAAATCCTCTTAAACACATTTGACTCTAACAGCTATATTTAGACTTAGATGAACAGTGGCTGGGGGATTTTAAGTGTCAATTGGTGTGAATGAATAAAGATGGTTTTAAAGGAGCTATATTGCTTAGGGATTAAGGCCAACTGGAACAATTCACTTAAAAAAAAAAAAACCTTCCACACTCAGGAGTGCAGCTCACATTTATTTGATTGAGGCAGATGCACTTTAATCCTTAGGACTTATACTGGTAGTCCTGGGATGGTTCATCTCTCTCCATTTGTACAAAGCAGAGTGAGTTTTAACTGCATAAATGAGATCTTGCAACTCCTGTAAGTGAGACAATGTTTGCAGCAACAACAAAGAGAGGAAAAAAAAATTTAAGTAGCAGTCATTTTTATTTTGGCTTAACAGATTTTCAGCAGGAAGACTCTGAATATGAATCGGCTTCATTTTTAAATCCTGAAGAAAATTTCTGAAGCAGCCCATAAGGTGCCACTTTAGTCAGAGGCAATTTAAAAAAGCCTAGAATAGCAAGAAAGAAAATCACCAAATTTGTTTGGACATTGTAGGGGGGGAAAAGTTACAAATTATATTAACTCCATTCTCACAGCCTCCCTGAGTCTATTTGCTTTTAAACTCCTAAAACTCTTCCCATTTTTGGAAGTAGGAATGGGGCAGGAGGCATGGTATAAACAGTAAGAAAAACTTACATTAAGGCATTAATTTCAACAATGGGATTGTGATAAGCACTGAATAAAGAGAATGGTGCAGACTTTCTTCCAATAGGCAAGTGATTCTTCTCAAGGGTCAAATTCCACTCTCGCATTGATAATTCGAGCATTGCTAGAAAAAGTAAACACTTCCTAGAACTCTTCTCTGGGTCTTTGTTTTCATGGTCCTTAAGGACCACTGAAGAAGGCATTTCCAAACTTAAATTCCTGACAATACATAGCAACCTTAAGAATCCTGGAAACTACTAGAAATGCAGTTTCTCTAAGTGAAATATCAACAAAGGACATGTAGCTACTTGGATTTCCTGCAGGTACCACTTTTAAAATGGGCTTCACCATATTCTTCTAGCCGGTAAGCAAGCTACTTAATGATGCATAAAACTAATTATTATAAGACTGAATCTGTTTGGTAGCTGTTCACAATGTGGAAAATCACACTTTTTCATGGCCTATTTTCTTTTAAAATGTGTGCCCCTTTCCCATCCTTAATGGGTTCTGTATATGTAAAATAAATACTCTTCACAGCAGGACCCTGGCTTGGGGGCCTTAAAACCCAATGAAAGAGTCCTGTAGTTTAATGGTCCTTAAATGCTCAACATCTTTTTCACTTAATGTAAAATCCATCTGATCTAATAGCTGTGACTGAATTATAGATATATAATTTTTTTCTATTAAATGTTAATCTTCTGACTTGGCAGAGCAATAGACGCTCTAAATTATTAAGAAGGCAATAACCTCTCTAAACTCTTTCCAGAATTCAGAATATTCCCATGACTGCTATCTTGAAAAAAACTGCAAACTTGCTTAAAATATAAAAGTCAGGCCAGGCGTGGTGACTCATGCCTGTAATCTCAGCACTTTGGGAGGCTGAGGTGGGTGGATCACCTGAGGTCAGGAGTTCGAGACCAGCCTGACCAAAATAATGAAATCCCCGTCTCTACTAAAAATACAAAATTAGCCAGCCATGGTGATGCATGCCTGTAATCCCAGCTACTTGGGAGGCTTGAGGCAGGGGAATCACTTGAACCCTGGAGGCGGAAGTTGCAGTGAGATGAGCGTGAACCACTTTAGCCTATGCAACAAGAGTGGAAAAAAAAAAATCAGGCATATTAAGTATAATTTGATGCCAAATATCAATTATAAGGTGCATTGTTTTTATTGATGTCTCTTCCATTATTTTAACTGAATGGAATATATATACATATAAATTAGACTGAATTACATATATATATGAACTGGAGAAGCAACCCTCACAAGTCTTGCTCTTTTTCATTTACATATGACATTTTTGTAACCTTCTCTTTTTGGTTTAATTCATTCATCACCGATGTTTGTTCATGCAGGCATAAATAATGAAAATGCCTCTTAAGATCTAAGTGATGTCACATGCCCAATTACGCTGAACACAAGCACCCTCACTGCCCAGGGAGTCTGTTGGAATGCCATTGCTGATACAGCTTGATCTTTAAAAAAAAAAAATCTGTACATTCATTACTCACTTGAGCCCAAAGGTCAATATATTAATCATCAGAAACTATGCTAAGAAGCAGGTTAATATTTACCTGGAGAGGCTGGTCTAAATAGTCCTGTTTCAAATAGCTAAGACCAAAACATGGGGAAGAACTGAATTTCCAGCAACAGTCTCAGGTTCAGTTTCCAGTTTAGCTGGGAACAACACTGAATGAAATGACAGTTGAAATGTCTATACCAATTTTCATTTTGTATTTTGTGCACAATCTATTTTATAGTGCAAATTCTGCCTTTACTCATCTAGTGCTTTTTATCCTCCCTCTGAACTTATTCATAAAACTTATGGGCCAGGGGTAAGATCTAGGTCAGCTACATCTTCCATGTTCATCACAGGCATTCTCTTTCAACCCGTATTTTGGTGCCAGAGGTGCTTCCATTACTTTGGTGCACAGAACCAACAAGAAGAGAAAAGATCACAAGGTTGCAGAATCCAGTGATGAGGAAAACAGAGGCAATAAGAAGTAACTGTCTTCTACCATGGTGAAGCAGATGTCAAAAGAAGCTTGTAACCACTGCTAAGGTCCGGCACTCCTGCAAGCAGGCACTGACGTATCTAGTCACCATGAACACCAAAAATTAACTTGAAACTCTTCCCTTTTTTACTTCAAGTCAGTCAAAGACATGAACATTCAGGTAGGGTAACAAGCACATGTGTGAGAACAGTTTTTAGGTGCTAGTCAGAGGAAAGCTGGTAACACTGGAGAAAAAAAATGCTCACGTTCTGAAGCTGCAAGATTTTTAAAGCAGCAATGAGCCAATGCATTTATAGAAGAGTAGAAAATTGTAAACTACAAAATTTGGTTGGGGTCAAGAGAAAAGGTTCAACTAAAAAGCCATAAAAAAGACAGAGCTAAATTCATCTGGAATTCTGGAACAATGCTGATATAGTTAAGTGATTATAGTCACCATAACATTAAAATTTAAGATGCTCAACACATGAATATTTGATTTTATTTCAGTAGACAATTATTTATAACACTGACCCTCTATCAAAAAGAATATGCTTTTCTGATGGGGAAGTGACCAAAAAAAAAAAACACTACACAGAACAAGAGTAATAAAGCTTTCAAGTAACGATTGCACTCCAATAGGAATTGAGTGATTCTCTGAGAGAGCACTCATGACATCTTAAACAACATCACTCTTCTTTCCTCTTGGCCAAATGTTCAGGTCTCACAGTCTTTCTGAACACAGAATGGCAGTGGCCAGCATTGTCCGTTACCTATGTTCCACTTGTTTACTAATTAAAAAGCTTTAGTCTTCAGTGTTGTAAATGCAATTTCTACCTTCAATATCAAAAGGTGAGTGAATGAGACAAGATTAGTTGAAGGAGGTACTTGATATTTTACTTCAGAGAGCTGAAGGAAAATGGGTATTCTCATTTGTACTCTGGAGCCCATCATTTCCCACTCCCAATGCCCTCACAGACAGTAAATAAACTAGTTTAACTTGCAAATCCTTTTACAAGGATGTTCAAAACAATATTCTAGAGAAAACTTTATTAATCGTTGAAAACAAAATAAAATACACATAAGATTCCCTTCCCATCTCTAATGTGGAAAATAAAACACTTAATATAAATATTCCGTTTAAAACTTTGCTCTGTTGTATATTGTAGAGCTTTTATTTTATTTATTTTATTTTGAGATGGAGTCTTGCTGTTGCTCAAGCTGGAGTGCAGTGGCGTGATCTTGGCTCACCGCAACCTCCGCCTCCCGTGTTCAAGCGATTCTCCCATCTCAGCCTCCCAAGTATCTGGGAATACAGGCGTCCGCCACCATGCTGGGTTATTTTTTGTAGTTTTAATAGAGACAGGGTTTCACCATATTGGTCAGGTGGTCTGAACTCCTGACCTCAGGTGACCTATCTGCCTCGGCCTCCCAAAGGATTCTACAGGCATAAGCCGCTACCCCTGGCAACTTTTTTAATTTTAATTTTTTTTTTTTACTGAAATAAAAATAAGTGGCCCAAAACTTGTGAAACAGAACTCATGCTGAAGGACAACATTAAACATAATAATTAAAGAAACAGATATTGCTTATGTAAACCATATAAAGAATTAAAAATATATCCAATTCTGACTTTCAATGTTGTTTCAACACTGAAAAAATATGATGACTTATTCTTTGTTATGAGAAGTCATTTTGATGGTACTTTTACCCTATTAAAAAAAAAAGGATTACAAAATCTGCTTCAGGATGTTCAAAGATTATTGCTAAGGCAAATTTTGCAATTTGAGAAAACCTAACAGCAATGATCCATTTATTCAGTTATTTGTTAATACTCAAATTAGTAATTTTCACTCCGAATGGTAAATAAAATGTTAATAAAAAATAACAAGACATATAAACTTTCCCTAATGAGACGCAGTACATAAAAATGGTTGGTTACTTCAGAGTATTTACTATAAACATGTCCACTTACGTTATTTTGCTATCTATATACTCTTTCCGTTTACTGTATTACTGCACTTTTCTCTAAAACTTCGAAAATCTGTTATCTAAAATCAATTCTCTAATGCTAATTTTGCAGGAAAACTGTATTTCATATTATTAATCTCATTAGTATAACTTTCCTATAAATAAGCATGAAACATTTGGAGGATGCATATATAATGAGTGCTTGGTTACTATAGTAGCAAATGTCAAACTAATTGCTAAAAAAAAGTCTAAAGGTTTTGACACTTTGAAAAATCTAGTATATCATTTATCATTATTCACTAATACTGTGGCAAGAATAGTCACCACAAGTAAAAATTAAGATACTGTTTTAGAGACTGAGGCAATTTTATTATAAATTCCTGATATATTCCACCCCTGCCTGTTCTTAATCTAAATGTAATTTAGCACCACAAACCATTTATGAAAATTAATTTATTTTAAAAGGCATAAAAGTTATTAGTGTAAAAAGAAAAAATACCTATAACTACAAAAAAGGCCAAAGACACTAATGCAGTTACCTCAATAAAGATACTGTAATATGTAACTTGGCCAGCCAAGTCATAACACATTCCTCGCAACTGTATTATGTCTCAGGGTTCTGAGGATCTGAAAGGTTTTTTGATCCACCTAAAAGTGGCCACCAACCAAATTAATTTCTCTGAAAGACATCTTTAAGGCCGGGCGCGGTGGCTCAAGCCTGTAATCCCAGCACTTTGGGAGGCCGAGACGGGCGGATCACGAGGTCAGGAGATCGAGACCATCCTGGCTAACACGGTGAAACCCCGTCTCTACTAAAAAATATAAAAAATTAGCCGGGCGAGGTGGCGGGCGCCTGTAGTCCCAGCTACTTGGGAGGCTGAGGCAGGAGAATGGCGTGAACCCGGGAGGCGGAGCTTGCAGTGAGCTGAGATCCGGCCACAGCACTCTAGCCTGGGCGACAGAGCGAGACTCCGTCTCAAAAAAAAAAAAAAAAAAAAAGACATCTTTAAGAAATTATTTCAGCCTAACCTCGCTTCATATGGACTCACTCAGATGGCTCATGTTTTATTAGGGACTCGAAGGTTTAAAAATATGTAGTCAATCCAGGGCAAAGTGTTATGTTGTTTGCCTATTTGTAAAATTAACACATACAGAAAATAAGATTCAAACTGATATTGAAAAAGACTAATATATTCATCTAATTTTTTTAAAAAACCTACCAATGGAACAAAATATATTTTATTTTAATTATACCAGCACAGTAAGGCCCAGAAAGACCATGGAGTTGCACAAAGAATGTTCAGCACCAGCAAGATAAAACAGATACTGGCCGTCAGTGCTAAGTGCTAGCACACAAGCCCCTGCCGCATTTGTATGATCTGGAGCAGAGCCTCCTGAACATCTTCATCCATGTGACCCTTCGGAGAAACAAGAAAGAGGAGCATTATTTTATGTAATCTTTGTTTACATAAGAATTCTAAAGACAAAGCTTTTACAAAGCATAACTAGTCATTGACTCATCAAATGCTAAATCCTCACCATTGTGATATCTAAAGGAAAAGGGGGTACAGCCCTATCATGAAAATAAAGTCAATTAATAAGGAGTGCACAGCTGGGTGTGGTGGCTCATGCCTGCAATCCCAGCACTTTGGGAAGCCGAGGTGGGTGGATCATTTGAGGTCAGGAGTTTGAGACCAGCCTGGCCAACATGGCAAAACTCCGTCTCTAGTAAAAATACAAAAATAAGCCGGTTGTAGTGGCACACATCTGTAATCCCAGCTATTCGGGAGGCTGAGACAGGAGAATCGCTTGAACCTGGGAGGCGGAGGTTGCAGTGAACCGAGATCGTGGCACTGCACTCCAGCCTGGGTGACAGGGCGAGACCCCATCTAAAAAAAAAAGACTAGAGCACACCAGTTGCTCTAACATCCATTATCAGAAAACATATGGATAAACCTCCCTCTTTCTCTTTTTTAATAACAGCCTTGAATGATAGGGCAGCATAAGTTATACATGAGCAAAGTAAACTACAAGGAAATCTGTTGTTGCTGCTGAGGATTTTTTTTTTTTTTTTTTTTTTTAATTAGAAAACTAACTGACGGCCGAACACGGTGGCTCACACCTGCAATCCCAGCACTTTGGGAGGCCAAGGTGGGAGGATCACTTGAGGCCAGGAGTTTAAGACCAGCCTAAACAATAGAGTGAGACTCCATCTCAAAAACTTTAAAAAAAAAAAAAAATTAGCTGGGTGTGGTGGCATGCGCCTGTAGTCCCAGCTACTTGGGAGGTTGAGGGAGGATGATCACTTGAGTCCAGGAATTGAGGCTGTATGAGTTATGACTGTGCCACTGCACTCCAGTCTGGATGACAGAGCAAGACTCTATCTCCTAAAAAAAATTTAAAATTTAAGTAATTGATTTTAAAAACCCATATTTATGTTTTTACATAAATAGGTTCATATAATATATATTATTTTATAACTTGCTTTTTTATGTAGTGTCATAAAAATCTTTCCCTTGAGCTACTCAATTATTTTAAGTTATTGTATAATATCCACTGCATGGATATATTACATTTCTTTACCCATTCCCCTAATGATGGACATTTAAGGTATTTCCAATCTTAATGGAAAGATTACTAGAGAATAAATTGCTGGGTCAAAAAGCAGTCTCAATTTTTAATTCTGTTAAGTACTACAAAATTTCTCTCTATAGAGATTATAACAATCTGTACTACCATCAATGGACTAAAAATGCCCGTTTCCCATACACTCTGGCTAACACGATAGACTATAATCTTGTGTGTAATATTCCCAGTCCCAATATGTTCTTATTCCTTTGCATCTCCCCCATTACTGATGAAACCAAGTTATCTTTTTTACATGCATGTTCACCATTTATATTTTTAAAACACACTTTAAACTTAAAATGATGGCATGAGCTGATTAAATGCAGCTCAATATGGTGGGCCTATTACAATACTGCACCCCCTCCCAACACACACGTACGTTTTTTTTCCTGGAGTATCTGAATAGGTTTCAGCACAACACTTCCTATTAATATGAAAAGTTTTGCTTCCAAAATCTGTTTCTATAACAGCAGGATGTTTACATTTCAAACATTAGCCATAGTTGACTGAACTGAATTTCTTAGTTAACTTTATGATGCCAGAAGGCAAGACTATTTCTGATGCCAATTGCTTTTGTTATGTTTCATTAGGACACAGTAGAAAATAATTTCAAATTCTGGAAGTGCATATCATACAAAGTGGAAAGGCTTCTTAGTTTGCTGTATTTTTCATTAAGAGCAAGCTCTTCCTCTCATGGCCAATACTAGTGAGTTTCTCAGCCTCTCTGATACAGATTTTCTACTATTTCCCCACTTGAACTTCCTATTCACTGTCCCTCAATAATCTTCTCTAATAATTGCAATAAACTTTAAAATTCTTATCTCTGATTTGCTCAAAAGAGTAGCTAAGATACCTTGTTCTATCATATCATTCATTCTTTTTCATTGGTTTCCCCTCCATCTCCTATAGAAATGGCAGGTCTATTGATTTTAAGAATTTGATATCATAAAGTATCTTTCATTATTTTATCTAGTTCTCTGTTTAAAATTGATCTTTTTTTGAATCTTTCCCTTCTTTTTTGTTTTGGCTTGTTTTTACAGTGTGACCTAACATACTTCAAATTCAAATAATTCCCATTATCTCTGTCATTCTAATATTTGTTTCTTTTAGTACATTTTCTTCCTGAAAAAAATCTATTCTGAGAATTTTGGGGATGCTGCTCATGGTGTTTCTACAGGAAATTAAGTATAGTATCCTTTATATGTTAATCATTTCTTAGTATGTTTTTTTTAAACAGTAACTTCCTCAGTACACCCCTAAAAAAGGGAATTCATAATATTATTCCTTAATTATTCCTTGGCTTTACCAAGCCAAGTTAAGACTTGGTAAATAATTATCACCAATTCTCTCTTAACGAATCATTTTGTCTTTAATTACTACAGTCCTATACACATAACACCCTGCTTGTCACTTTTGTACTTTTCTAGTATTCAAAGCCATTCCCCCTCTCCTCTTAGATGACAGCCACGTGTGATGTCAAGGCACTGTCTCCAGCTAGCAATACCATTAACGTGTGCTACCATCACATGTTACCAAACTGTCTATAAACTGAGTGACAAGCAGATGGAGACAACACTAAATTTAAGATGTTGTGTTGCCATATAGCTTTGTAAATTTTTCTGAGAGATCCACAAACCATGATTAAAAGAAACATAATTATTTTTAAATAAGCATATGGGGTGCAGCTACTTTAAACATCAATTACTTTCACATAAATTTATTTGAAAATAAAAAATTATTATCTCTAAAGCAATATTCTTTCCAAAGGAGAAGTAGCTCTTTACCTGTGCAGCACTAAGAAGGTGTGTCCGATAAATTGCAATTACTTCTTGATGCTGTCTGTCAGCATCCTAGAAATGTGGAAAGATGGGCAGATGTGAATATCAGCATTGACATTTCCAAACTTTGGACAATGCTCAGGCTTCATGCTACAAAACTATTATTATTATTAAGGGGCTCCTGCTATTTCTAACAACAAACTACCTTGGACCTACCAGATGCAGAATTCCAAAACATAACAATAGAAACTTCTCTAATGAATGCGTGGCTAATGACAGTAATGCTACTTTCTCTAAGTAACATGAAATTATGGCTTTAGTTCACATCTAGTGCCATGACCTTCTGTAGACACTTATCACATGTTTGGATTATTGCAAACGCTTCCTATCCTGTCTTCCTATCTCCACACCGTATTCCCTATCATGCCTCTGAGACTAAGGTACCTCTTTCCTAACATCACTTTTGGCTCAAAAACCTTGAGTGACACTTCTTTACATACATGAGAGAATCCAAATTCATCAGTTTGGTTCTCAATGACTTCCACAGTTTGGCTTCAAACATTGGCTCTCAAATACAGCAGTTCCCTCTTATTGGCAGTTTTGCGATCAGCGGTTTCACTTTCTCTATTTCAGTTGCCCATGGTATAGTACAATAAGATATTGGGAGATATAGAGACCACATTCACATAACTTTTATTACAACATATTGTTATAATTGTTCTATTTTATTATACTATTGTTATTAATCTCTTACTGTGCCCAATTGATAAATTAAATTTTATCACAGGTATTTATATATGGGGGGAAAACATAGCTTAGATAGGGTTCAGCAGGTCCTATCCATGGTTTCAGGCATCCACTGGGGGTCTTGGAACACAACCTCAGCTGGTAAGAGGGGGACTACTCTACAGGTAGGCCTTTCAGTGCCCTCTGGCCATGCCACTTGTATTCTGTCTCCACGCTTTATAGCATATACAGGGTTCAGCAGGTCCTATCCATGATTTCAGGCATCCACTGGGGGTCTTGGAACATACCCTCAGTGGGTAAGAGGGGGACTACTCTACAGGCAGGCCTTTTACTGCCCTCTGACCAAGTCACTCGTATTCCATCTCCATGCTTTTTTTACACTATTTTCTTTGGATGGAAGAGCCTCTACTTTCCTTTCACCTACCAAAATAGCATCTGCTTTACAAGTTGAAGCCAGGTACTCCCTTCTTTAAAACTAGCTTCCACCACACCACTAATCTTTCCTTCCTGGAAACTCCCATCACTTAGAATCTGCATTCTCAATTCTATATTTGACGTCTCTCATCTTGTCATTTTATGAATCTGTATTTTGCCTCCCTAACTACCCAGAATTCCTTGGGGACAGGAATGGCATACTTTCTTTATCCCTGCTTAGTGTCATGAAGTTAATGAACAATAAACAAATATTTCTAATTACTAAAGGGACACTATACTCTTTGGATAAGATCCAAATTCACAATTTACCATCCTTAATCTGTAGGCCTACAGTGTTAAAAATAAACACTACAAAAAACCTTTCTCCTCTTAAAAAATAAACAATTCTATGAAATAGGGAAACATCAACAGCAATTTACATGTGATTGGGCCATTTTACTTAGCATTTCGTGTGTATTAGTGCATAATTAAAAGCATAGTCCCAAATACTCAGGAAACTGAGGCAGTAGGATCACTTGAGCCCAGGAGATCAGCCTATAGCAAGACCCCACTGGAGACAAGCCCAAGCAACATAGCAAGACCCCATCTTTAAAAAAAATGTAAACAAACAAGTAATCAGTTATTATTCTGTTTTGTGGATGAGAAAACCAAGAGTTAAAGGGAATGTTCCTTGCCACTTCCTTGAAAGTGGCAAGACTGAGACCAGACCTTCCAACTTTAGCTTCTAAATCCAGGCATTTATTCTTCTATATAATGTATAAAACCATAGTAATGCCTCTTTATTCACAAAGATAACAGATTATTTTAAAACCTCCTTTAGTTTAGTGGACCAATATTTTAGAGAGTACACTGCAATGAGAAAGATGCTGGATTTGGAGTCAGCCAGTTCCACATTTATACCCCAGCTGAATGACCCCAGGCATCAAATATTTTATTCTTTGTTTCCTTAAGAATTAAATGGAGGGAATAAACCTGCTTTGTGAGATTGTGATGAAGATAAAGTTTATAGATAAAGTATGTAAAATGTTTAATATGGTACCTGGTATACAGTAGGCATCAAATAAGTATTATTACACCACCAGTATAGGTAACTTTTCGTATATAAAAACAATTACATTCTTGGATCCAAACACAGCTACAAATCACTTTAATTTCTAAATTAGCCTTACAAACTAACTACAGGGAACCAGCACATATTCACGCAAAGCCCCGTGTGCCTGGTTACTCACAGCCAGCTGTTGCTCCAGAGATTTCACTTGGTGCTGCAGAGTGTCAATCAGCTGGCTCTGCCTCTTGGTGGGGTTCCCACTTGTGTAGGTGAGTTGGGAAAGGCCATTGAGTGCTTGTTTTAGTCTTTCCACATCATTAAGCAGTTCAGTTATCTTTAAAAAAAAAACGTTGTGGGAGAAACATATTATTCACTTATTCATGTACAAGGAACATCTTTGTACATAAATCATTCCTTTTTGGAGACACAAGCTTTATCTTTATACACCAGAAAATTGAAATATGAATATTGCCAAGATTGTTATCAACGGTGCATATAATATGTAATTTATAATTAAATTCCTCTCCAGAAATTCTTTACAAAAGCAATACCAGATTACAATAAATATTACATATATCCTAAGATGTGAGTATAAACATTGTCTTCTTACTTTTAGATTGTAAGTATCTATGAAGGCACATGAACTATCTTCCAGGTAACATATGGGACACAGGAAGGGAAGGGGGATTCCCAGCAACAAAGTGTGAAAAGTAAAAGGGTATGGCCCATGTAAGTCTAACATACGTTCCTTTTTCCTTTCAAGAGTTGTATTATTTAAGACTACTTTGCTGTCGAGAAGAAAAAAAAACAAGGAGGCTGTTTATAGGAATACGAAGTGTCTAGAAACATAGCATTTCCCCCCCTGCTTTACAGTCAGACAGAGTCAACTTGTATGAGCTTGACTCATTTCCTTTACTTTGCTGAGCCTTAGATGCTACATTGATGAAAGGTGGACAATCTTTCAGCGTTAAAAAAATCAGGTTGGGCACAGTGGCTCACACCTATAATCCTAACACTTTGGGAGGCTAAGGCAGGAAGATTGTTTAAACTCAGGAATTCAAGACCAGCCTGGGCAATATAGCAAGACCCCATCTCCTCCCCTGCAACATTTTTTATTGAAAAATAATAATAGAAAAAAAAACAAAGAAAATCAAATGCAATTATATGCACATGCTCAATAAATGGCAACAAGTAGATATTAATAATTAGCTCTTATAATTTATAAGTATATTTACTTATACTTAAGTATAATAACATACTTAAATTTATAAGTATATTTATATAGTAATATATATTACTATATATATTCATAGCTACCTTCTGAACAAGCTTAGAGCATTTAAATTCTCAATCACAGAGACGGTGTGCCAGAGGATAGTATGTACAAATACTTTCCAATGGGGAGGGCAGTCTGTGTCTGTGTTTACTCCACATGACATGTAGAAGGCATTTAATCATTACATGTTGAATGGAAAAAACTGCAGTCAGTCTTTATATGTCATCTCCATAGTAAAAACTTTATACGACACCAGTGTCAAAAATATTGTTGAGTACCTGTCTGTAAATTGTACCATGAGAATTAAAGATAAGATGGAAAGTTAAGTTATAAACCCTGCTCATAAAAACTGGGCAGATCAATTACATAATTATAACAAGGTAATATACATGTTTTAAAGGGATGGCAAAACTACAAAAAAACATGTATCTTAGAGGAGGAACTGTTTACCATAGACTAGATTGGACAGTGAGGGCTTTAGGAAGGAGGATAACATGTTAATGAATGTATAGGATTCAACTCAGTAGAAAGGAGGGAGAAGACATTCTGGGTGAGGGGACTAGTCTGTAGAAAGACATGAGCAACAGAACATAAAATGAATTGGAGGGCTCAGTTTACTACTATGGGTGAGTGCCAAGACCAACTCTGGATGCTCCCCAGTGTTCTTGGTTTCTTGCAGCCCAGAAGGAGAGCTTCCCCATCACCCTCTTCCCCACCTTTCACATGCCACAAACCCACTGGCTTTTGACTCTTCATCTGTGAGACAAATAAGCCTTAAGTCTCCCCATCATTCCTCAATTCTTGGCTAGAACAGCTAAACAAACAGAAGGAAAAATGCTTTTGATTTTTGTTTGCATTACTTCACTTTTTTTCAATTCGGAATTTTTGCACACAAGTTGCCAAACTGGAAAGGGTGTGTCTAATGGTCACTTTGTTAATACCTGTGTCTACTTTCCTGTGAGATTCTGTGGTAAAGAGTGCTGCTCTGGGTTTCCAACACATAGTCATGTGGACTACTTTGTACCTACCTTATTATCTTTTGCTTCTATTTGTTTAGCAGATTCTTGTATTCTTCTTTGCAACTCAGTGATTGTTGTTAAGGATTTATCACATCGTTCCTTCTGATCCTTGATTTCTTGCTCAATGCTGAAATGCAGTAATTCCTTCTCATCTTTTGCAGATATTTCCTTCTTCTTGGCATGTAAAACTTCCTCACATACTTCCTCATACTTTCTATTCAGATTGGCCAATTTTTCATTTAAACTGGAAATCTGTGTCTCCAAATCACTTTTTGTTGCTTTATATTTAGACAAATCAACTACCTCTCTTGTCTCTAATTTTTTTAATGCTTGTTTAGTATTCTGAACCTCAGACTGAAGTTTGGAGACTTCTTTCATTTTGTTTTGGCTTTCTTCTTCCTTTTCTCTCAAGCTAGCTTTTATGATTCCAACTTCTTTCTCAAATGCTTCTTTAATCTGCAAATGCTCTGCCAGGGGTACAGAAGAGTTCTTTTGATTCTCCAACAACTGATGCAGTTTGGTCACTGTCTGCTGCTCTTTCTCATAACACCTTTGCATATTCTTCAATTCTTCCTTTAGATTTTCAATTGTGCCATTAAGAGATTTTTTCAGAGCCTCAACTTGTTCCAATGGAACATGTTGTTTTTGCAAAAGATTTTGCATCGCAAGTATCTCAGAAGTCTGTTTGGCATTTTCTTCTACTAGCTTCTCTTTCACATTCTTTATTTCTGCATATTTCTGTGACAAGTCTTTTAACTGTTTGTTTAGCTCGTCTGTTTTTCTGCTTAATGCTCTTTCCATTTCATGAGACTTCTCAATGAGAACTGTCTTATCCCTCAAATCTTTCTGAAGGGTAAAAATCTCCTTCTTTAACCTGTCATTCTCTTGCTTGTTTTTCCTGACTTCTTCTTCACTGACACTGTACTTCTGTGTCTGCTCTGATAACTGGTCTTTTAGTTCTTTCTCTGTTGCTTTAAATTTTCTCTCGCACTCCTCAAAGCTGACAATTGGGGCGTATTTTACCTTAATGCATTCTTGTATTGTGTCGAGTTCCTTCTTCTGGGCTTTAATTTCGGCATGCAGTGTCACAATCTCTTCTTGGCCTTTTCTGTAGTTGGCCAATATTTCAGTATTACTATCCTGCACCTTTCTCATGCTCTGACTTAGCGAGCTCATCTTTGCCTCGTGCTCTGCCAGGCTGATGTACTCAGCTTTTATTTGGTTCTGAGTGTTTTCCAGGTTTCTTTTTAATATTTCATTCTTATCTTTTATTTTTACAAATTCCTGATTTATATCTTCAAATTTTTTCTTCACATCTAATAATTCTTTGTTAGTTTTAGCTAACGTGCTATTCAGTGTCGTTTTAATCTCTTCGTGGGTTTTAACTGGCACATACTCATTACTCATCATCTTCTTCAAGTTACTGTTTTCAGATGTGAGAGCGTGTATTTTCTCCTGGTCTTCACCACATTTTTTCTTAAGTTCAGACAGTTGTTTCTTAAGTTCAACAATATTGGATTTCAGAGCTGTTATCTCTTTTTCATGTTTCTCAGGAGGTACAAACACAGTTTCTAGGCGGTTCACATCCTTACTTAAGCTGTCATTTTCCAGTAGCAATTTCTCCATTTCCAGCTTCTTTTCTGTATATTTTTGTGTTACATCTAAAAGCTTTCTATTAAGATCATCAATAATTGCATCATGTGATTTTTTCATGTCTTCACTTACTTTTAAAGGAATATAATGATTTTTCATTTCAATTGTTAAGTTATGTGCTTGCTCCTTGAGGAGCTTATTATCCAGACAAACTTTTTCAATTTCCTTTTGTAGTGTCTGATTTTTCAATGTTAACTCAGTGAGCTTCTTCCCAAGTTCTCCTGATTTCTGTTCTAATCTGCTCTTAACCTGTTCATGTTCCTCTAGTTTGATGTGCTGAGCAAGTTTGGCCTTAACATTCTCAAGTTCTCTCTTTAACTGTCGAATTTCACTAAGTGATTTTTCATGTTCTCTTTCCATTTCTACTAATTTTTTTGCTTTCTCATTCACTTCATTTGATAATGAGCTCTTCATGTTTTCAAATTTTTCGGCTGGAATGGAAAGGGCCAGCTTTGCTAACAATTCTTTTGCCTGGCCTTCCATCTCTTTGACCTTTCTTCCTTTCTTCTCTCGCTCCATGTCACACATACTAAGTTCCTTCTGTAATCGCTTATTTTCTTCTATCAGCTTGCCTTCATCCCTCTTAAACTCTTCCACTATCATCTCATTTTGTTTGATTTGGTTTCTTAATTTCCCCACTTCTGCTGAAGCACCTTCATATTTTGCTTTCATGTCTTTCAACTGATCCTTCAGTTCCTCGGTTAGTCTGTGATTCCCTGAGGCTGCTTCACTTGTTAAGTGTTCTTTAAGGGCAAGAAAATGGGTCTGCATTTGTTTAACTTTACCTTCTGACTCATACATCCTCTTCTGCACATCTTTTAATGCATCTTCTAATTGCTTTATCTGTTCATCTGAATCCTCCTTGACCCTTTCACATTCTAATGCTAAAGCTTTGCATTCTGCCACTTTGTGTGCCAGTTCATTTTGGAGCTTCAGTCGGTCTTGTTTTGCTGACTCACAGAAAGTTCGCATTGCTTCTAACTCTTTCTTTAAAATTTCATTTTCGGAGTATGATGTTTGACTGGGTAAAGATAGCTCCAGAGGTCTTAACATAGATCTGCTTTGCATATGGGCTGGTATACCTGGTGAAGTACACTGAAAAGAAAAAAACAAAAAGACATCAATCACAAAAGCCTAAATGAGACATTTACTGTACTTATTTGCCAAACTTAGAGAAAGTTTGCACATCATCAGGAGTCAAAGAGTTATCAGACTAGGTAGTAAGATGGAAGAAAAACACAATGCTGATTTTTGTAGTAAGAAAACAGTTCTGGATATGATTTCCTTAATACATTCACAACATTTTCAGACCTCTGTTCACGTAAGTCTATTTCTGGCAGAACAAGGGAAAACGGTCATGGCTACTGGGTGCTATTTTGTCTTTCTTTCCCCCTTCATAACACCTACTCACACATGAATATCACCAACTTCATCAAAACATATTTATTATTTATGTTTTATGGCACATAATGTGCTTAGAACTTCAAATTCTGAAGCAAACCATCATAACCTTGAATAAAAACAAGTATTGTCATTTTAAATGTGCAGATAATTTCATAGAATTATAGATTTAACTTCTAATAAGATTTTTGACTTCTGTGTACTTTCACTGTTAAAACAACAGAATATTCTCTAAATTATAAAAATACCACAAAAATAAACCCAGCTAGTTATCAGAGTTGTCAAGAGAATGATTGGTCATGGCCAGCACCAGGGAAAGAGAGTCTCCCAATAGATAGAAAACACCTGGAGCTGGTAACAGCCGCTTCCTGATAAGATCTCCGGAGCTGGGTGAGCAGGCTCAAGTATGCACACTAAGAGGCAAAATGGTGGCTGTATGACCTTCTTCCAGGGGCATTTGACTGGTAAAGGAAAACAGCCCCTAGAGAGCATGTGCACAACCTTAGTAAAGGCACTACACATGTGGACCCTCCTAAGTGCTGACAGGGCACTACGCATGCAGACAGCCTGACCTCAAAAGAAGAATCAAGGGAGGAGAAATGCAAACCCCAAAACCAAGCCAGTGTATAAAAATCCCAAGCCAAGGGCTGAACAAGAGCACTGGGATCTCTCAAGCCACCCACCTGGCCTTCTTCCAAGTGTACTTTGCTTCCTTTTGTTCCTGCTCTAACACTTTTTAATAAACTCGCTCCTGCCCTAAAACTTCCCTTGGTCTCTCCCTCTGACTTAAACCTACTTCTGCCCCTCAGCCGAATCCTTTCCACTGAGGAGGCAAGGATAGAGCCTGCTGTAGATCCCTACAGATTTACTGTTAGTTAAATCTGAACTGCCTTTCCCCTGGATCAAGAGGAAAAAAAAAAAATTAACTTTGAATTATTTATATCTGTCCTCCCCTTTATATGGGCAAATATGAAGAGTTAACTGACCACTGTTAATGAACAGAAACTTAGCATCAAATGCAACGAAACTGCAATTCAAATCTCTTATTATAACCACTATCATCAAAAACACTCTAGAGGGCACCAGAAACAGCAACATCTGTTTTTATTAAACTCAAGAAAGCAGGACCAACCTGTCTTTGATAATGAAAACCTCACTCTATTACAATGCTACTTTCTCCTCTTTATAAAGGCACAGAAATTTTCTTTAAATGTTTTTTAAAACTAAAAAAAAAAAAAACAGTTATTACCTGTGAGTCTGCCATATACATCTGACCTTGTTTAAGAAGCATATCTTCTTTTCCTAAATAAATCCATATAAATGACATTTTAACTTAAATATCCATATTAAAGTAGGCTAAACATTAATTTGATGTTATTTCCTTTATTATTCAAATAAAACAGAAGCAAGAGGTACAACATAAAAGTATCCTCATTCTAAAATACCCCCTTTTTTCCCTTATTATTTCTATAAACAGAAGTACCTACAATCTACTGAACAGTAGATGCTAGGTTGGTTTTTATTTTTTTCTACGCTCTCTCTCAGCAGAATCACTAAGATTTCAGAAACATCGAAGACTGTTAAACTAGGCTATATGATAATAAAACGTATCTTATAATCAAAACAAAAATGATATTCTTTCATAATATTACTGTTGTAACAGCATAAATATTACTGTTGTACGAGAGGATAGTTTAATAGTCACTAGGAAACAAACAAAAATAGATTTTCTAGAGAAATTGCTTACCATTGCAGAATAAAAAAGATTAATTATGTAGAGTCTAAAAATAATTCATAAATGTTTATTGAACATGTAATTTTAAAATGCCTACTTGCATTGAGACTGATTTCTCCAAATTAGAAAACTGCATTTATGTTCTTTCCATAAAAAAATGAAGCCTAAATATCACAAGACGAATGTCTATGTCTACTAATCAATAAGGCAAATTTGATAATTCATACAATATACAATTTTAAAATACAGGTAGCAAAGGAGAATCAGAGCTTCAGTAATTATCAGAATATGTTAGAAGTTACAATAGTCATCTTAACGTCTTCCTAGTTACATGTGTTGATGAAGTTTAGCAGCAGGAATATCTTGTACAGTTATTTATATATAGTTAAACGAGTAAGAATAAACATTCTTCTTTGCTTGAACTAGGTGAACTGTAATGATAATCCGTATTTTTATACTTACGGTTACTGAAATGACTTCCTGATCCTAAATGATCACTCTGAAATCAGAAGCATAAAACATTTTAGGGTGAATGCTGCCTCATTTTGTTAAATTCTGTATCTGTTTTAGCTCTAATGATGCAGTCATTAAAACTACATTTTTGACATTCCTGTTTCTCCAGAGCATTATTCTACTCAAACTCACAAAAAGAAACACTAGCAACACTTAGAGAGATCAGGTGGGAATAAAGTACTTCACTAAGCATTTTAATAAAAGCAGTCAAATGTTTTAAGGAAAAACTTCATTGCTCAAAAGAAAAAAAAAAAAGTAAGCCCTAAATGAACTGAAACAACTTTCAAAAACTACTGTTTGCTACTGTTTTACCTGAAAAGGAAGGAGGTGGCCACATTCATGTCAATAACTCATTTTACTGTACCACTGTAGGAAGCAGAAACCCTACCTCATTGACTAGGAAATATCGACGTAACCTCTTCTTCCAGAGTTTATAAAATACCAAGTATTTGGAAAGTAAAACGAGACAGAGAGCAGGAAATGAAACTGAGGCAGAGACCTACACATAGTAATAAATCCATCAATCCATTAGTTAGGAAATAATAGAGAAACTCCAGATATAGTGAATCAAAATATACTGGGTTGCTCCTTTTCCCAAGTAAGCCAAATACGAAGAATCTAATATAAAAATTAAAATGTTACACTTCAAGAGTAAGAACACTTGTAATCCCAGCACTTTGGAAGGCTGAGACAGGCAGATCACTTGAGCCCAGGAGTTTGAGACCAGCCTAGGCAACGTGGCAAGACCCCATCTCTACAAACAAATACAAAAACGAGCCAGGCGCGGTGGCTCATTCCTGTAATCCCAGCACTTTGGAAGGCTGAGGCGAGTGGATTGCCTGAGGTCAGGAGCTCAAGACTAGCCTGGCCAACATAGTGAAACCCTGTCTCTAATAAAAATACAATAAATTAGCTGGACGTGGTGGTGGGCACCTGTAATCCCAGCTACTAGGGAGGCTGAGCCAGGAGAATTGCTTGAACCTGGGAGGCAGAGGTAGCAGTGAGCCGAGATAGTGCCATTGCACTCAATTGCTTGAACCTGGGAGGCGGAGGTTGCAGTGAGCCGAGATAGTGCCATTGCACTCCAGCCTGGTCAACAAGAGTAAAACTTAAATAAATAAATAAATACACACAGAAACATTAGCTGGGCAGGGTAACCCAAGTTACTCAGGAGGCTGAGGTGGAAGCATCACCTGAGCCCGGGGAGGTCAAGGCTACAGTGAGTGGTGATCACACCACTGCACTCCAGGCTGGGTGAGAGAGTGAGACCCTGTCTCAAAAACAAAACAAAACAAAAAACCCAGAGTGAAATGAAGAGTAGGGACAGGCAGATGCAGTTCATATTTGTGTATTTAGGTGTATCAGTCCTAATAGCTACATACCAAACTCTGAAGTAGTCGACCATGATAAAACAGTCCACAATTCCATGACTAAATTAATGTCACCTCCTTTAATCATTAGTGCCCCCACGGTATGAAAAAATACCTATAAGCTTAGTTAAGCTCTTTGTTCTATGGAATATTTAATACTAAAGTTTACAATAACTACTAAATGGCCTCATACATGCATAAGGCGGTGCTATGCACATAAGGAGTTCAAAAAACTTAATTTGGTCTTATTACCTTTATTACTCAAATGAAAACAAACATAAAAGTTGTAACATAAAATCAGCCTCATTCTAAACTATCCATTTTCCCCATATTTTTATACATACAAGGGAAATAGCTATGTTATTATACATAACTCATACCAGTAATTATTTTAACAGTTAAGGTTTTTTAAGCATGTGAGATAATACAGCAGTAGATATTCAATGTTTGTAGTAAGTGATGAATTCTTAGTAGTTTGTTGTTGTTTTGTTTGTTTGTTTTGAGACAGGGTCTCACTCTGTCGTCCAAGCTGGAGTGCAGAGGCATAATCTCAGCTCACTGCAGCCTCCACCTCCCGGGTTCAAGTGATTCTCCTTCCTCAGCCACCCAAGTAGCTGGGATTACAGGCATGCACCACTTTGCCCAGCTCATTTTTGTGTTTTTAGTAGAGACAGGATTTCACCATGTTGCCCAGGCTGGTCTCGAACACCTGAGCTCAAGTGATCCACTTGCCTCAGCCTCCCAAAGTGTTGGGATTACAGGCTGAGAAACCACGTCCAGGCAAATTCTTAGTAGTTTTTAATGGTTGCTGTTATAAATACTAGGTCATGTATAAAGTGGGACCTGTAATTTTCTGTTTGAAAGTAAAAAATCATTGCTAGCATAAATATTCATCACAATGAGTATATAGTGACTGAGGAAAATGTCCCCATCATATTGAATGGGAACAGCTACAAAATAGGATGTACAATATGATCCCACCTGTTGAATGAGTATATAACACACAAATTATATACAAGTGTCTGAAAGGATTTCAGTCAGGTGCTAGCAGAGTTAAGATTATAGGTGTCTTTTGCATCTGCTTTCAGTTTAAATATATTTTCTTATTTTTCTAAAGTAAATATGTATTTTTATAAGAAAAATAAGTTACTTTTATGAATACTGTAAGTTATAGACTTGACAATTTAGACAGATAATTTGTCTAAAGCTACAGAAAAACACCTTTGTTTTCTTCCCCTTGAGACAGAGTCTCACTCTGTCACCCAGGCTGGAATGCAGTGGCGTGATCTCACTCACTGCAACCTCTGCCTCCCGGATTCAAGCGATTCTCCTGCTTCAGCCTTCTGGGTAGCTGGTATTACAGGAATGTGCCACCACACCCTGCTAATTTTTCTATTTTTAATAAAGACAGAGTTTCGCCATGTTGGCCAGGCTGGTTTCAAACTCCTGACCTTAAAGTGACCCACCCATCGTGGCCTCCCAAAAGTGCTGGGATTACAGGTGTGAGATGCTGCGCCTGGCCTACATTTTACACTTAAGACATGCAGAAAAGCTAGCTCCTAGAAGAAATATATACATAAATAATACCCAAGTTATAGGTGTCAAACTTGGATTAATACTTAAAAGGCCCTGTATATACTCCTAAAGTTTTCTCATTCAAGTAATTCTAAGTGTAAAACTAGCATTGTAGTTAAAGCACAAAGGAGTCAGATGCTTGGATTCAAATCCTGACTCTGTCACTTACTATTTGTGAAATCCCTCATGGGTAAACCTCTCTGTGCCTCAACCTCCTTATCTGTGAAGTCAGGTAACAATAAAACTTATCACATAGAGTTGTTTTTTAATGCATGTCAAGAATGCAAAGTACATTGGTCAGTGCTATTAAAATATTAGCAATCATCAGTTTCACAATTAACCTAAAAAAGTCTTCAAATATGAAGACAGAAGCCACTATAGCTAGATCATTTTTTGGTTTATAAAATGGTGTTTCTGAATAATCTTGAAATTTCAGTGACATAAATATGTACACATATTAAATGTGTATAATACAATGAATTTTTGCATATGCATACCTTTTGTAATTATACACAACCCAGATTAAGATATAAAATATTTCCAGGACCCCAAAAGTTTTTTCACACACCTTACTCAGTAACCCCAACCAAAGGGTGGCCTCTATTCTAAATCTCTAACATCATAGATCAGTTGTATCTGCTTTTGAACTTCATAAAAATAGAATCATTCAGTATGTACTCTTTGTGCCCGATTTCTCTCTTGCAACACTGTCTGTGAGATTCATACATGTTTTATATTATTTTTCATAATGCACACATAGTTTTTTATTTACAAAGAAAAATACTATTTTTGCTATGCTCTGAATGTCTGCCAAAATGTGTTGAAACTTAATTCCCACTGTGGTGGTATTACGAGGTAGGGCCTTTTGGAAACTGATCAAGTCATGAGGGCTTCACTTAGGCCCCTTTTTGCCCTTTCGCCTTCTGCCAGGAGAAGATGCAGCAAAAGGCCCTCACCAGACATGAATGCCAGATCCTTGATCTTGGACTTTCCAGCCTCCAGAACTGTGAGAAATAAATTTGTTCTTTACAAATTTTCTGTATTTTGTTAGAGCAGCACAAATGGACTAAGACACTTTTTTAGTGTACTTTGGGGCTGCATTCACCAACAAAGATAAAAGATTCATGCTGAATCAGTGATGCCCAGTGATGACTCCTTCCTGAGATAATCCTGGACATATCACCGTTCATTTTTATGAATGCTTTTTATTATCATAATACTCAATGCAAAATTACAGGTAGAAATATGACGTTTTAAAAAGGTAAGGATGGACAATGAAGAGAAACTAGAATGACACTAAATGTCAATTACATGCTAGTCAATTTAAATGATCTCAACCTTTATAACTATGTGGAGAAAGAGACAATCACCCCAGTTTTGCCAAAGAGGCAAAGGTTCGAAGACTTTAAATAAGCAGCCCAACGTCACACTATAAATAACAGATTTATAATTCAAATTCAAGTCTGCTGCCAAGCCCCTTACCATTACCCATTATGAGTTATAGGAAATAATTTAACCTTTCTATACCTCAAAATATTTAAATCTATTTTTCAGGGCCTCAATAGTCCTTAAGCTTTCTTCATGTTGCTTTTCTTTAGCTGCCAAAAGGGACTTCAGCTTTTCTTTCTGAAATGAAACAGAATAAATAGAGTAAAATCACCCTGTGCTTGGAATTGGGTTAAAAACGTGTTTTAGAAAACATGAATTGGAATTACATTAAGGACTAGAGTTAATGAATTCTCCAACCTGGTGAACTCTACTAGTAGAGTTGATAATTTCTACAAATACACTAATGAAACATACAATATCTATAAACAAAATCATAAAAAATTCAAATCTCTGTTTTCAATCTTAATGTTTTCAGACATTTTCTTTATGTTTAGAATTTTACATTATTTTCAGGACAAGTTTCACAGAAAGTAAGACTTTCAGAAGCAATAACAACAAAATGCCTACAATAATCTATGCCACTATATTCAAAACATCCTTTTTTAGTCATGTATACATTTTGAATTTCCCTTTAATAACCAGAAATAGAATCCTGGTCTGTATCTCAATTCAGGACTTAAACCTTTACTACTATAGCATCTTCAATTCCTAAAACAATTTTAATGGTTTAAAATAAAATGTCATCCTACCTCGCTTTCCAGATCATCAGCAACCATAACTTCCTAAATTTAAGAAGAAGACAAAATATTTTCATTCTTAAAAGCTTATTTTAAAAGACATGAACTTGGCAAAGATCTTTTTAAAAAAGACTGGCACATATCTTTAAGACTGGGGTCAAGGATATGAGAAGAAAATAATGTACTACCAATTCTGTTGTACGAGTTGTCTTTTATTCTTCTCACTATCCAGGTTCAGAAGCACTTTCGATTCTCTTGAGAATCTATCAACCAACAAGTCCTACTTGTTCTTTGTCCTTGTATCTTCTGTCTACTCTTTCCTCTCCAATCCCATGGCCCTAACTATAGTTCAGCCTTTTGCTTTTGCATATGTTCAATTTTAGGAAAATCTAACATAGATAGCAAGATATTAAAGTGATACAGAAAACCAGAATCAGAAGGACACAGCTGTACCAATCACGCAGTTACTTCTTACTTTTGAAATGCAAATATCACATAAGATTTCACCTGTGATAAGTGATACATAATAAAATGTATATTTAAAGAGTGAACTGATTATACTAGATTTCATATATATTCTACTTTCCCTCTAAAAACAGGATTCATGGATATTTCTTGTATTTCCAATTTTTTTATACAACAAGGAATATATTACAGGTCACTGTTTCTGTGATTTTGCTCACCACAGTGTTTTCTGGAATGCCCTCTGATTCCCCCTTACTTCCTTCAAAATTCAACAGAAGTACCATCTCCCACAGGAGGCGCCCCCCTCAGAAGTGGCAGCCCACAATGATCTCTCCTCACTTTCCTGAACATTCTTTACACTGTCCTTACTTGTTTGCTTATGCTACTTTAAATGTAAAATTTCATGTAAAAAGCCTGGTCCCCAGTAAGATTTAACTCCTCTGAAATGCAATGAGCTAATTTTACCTTAAACAATCATTAACAATTTGCTATTGATGATGTAGTAAGACAGGTTTTTGATTTTTTATATGCAGATTTATTTACCTCATTCAGCTGTAACTGTAAACCGTTGACTTTATCCAAAAGTATTCGTTGTTCTTGCTGAATTTTTCTCAACCTCTCTTTCAAATCTTCATTTTCAATCTCCAGATCCTTAAATAATAAAGACAACAAGGTGCCAGGCCAATCTTAAAAGACCAAATTCTTAAAGAAGAAATTTTTTTAAAAGCAGTTCACTGTCATACAGGTACATACGTATGTAAAACACTAAGTACAAAGATACAATAATTTCAATGATATGCCAAGGATTTAAAATCTACAGATCAAAAATAAAATAGAAAATTACTATCCTATAATAGCTAATAAATACAAGTATATACTACAAGAGGGCAAATCATCATAATTCCAATAAAGAAAAAATAAAAAGCATCCAGACACAGAAAAGAGCAAAAGAATGTGCCATTTTAACTTTTGCTTAAGACCTCCCAAATTTATGAGACTCTTCTGACGTTTTTGTTGAACTTATCATCGTTTTCGGTGCTCTGGTAAAAGATAAACGCTCGAATTTAAGGACATAGTTCATTTTCTTACACTACATACTAAACTAAGAAAACCCAAATAAAATGCTTTTATTATTTTGAAAACAGCTATTCAATTTATCATTTAACAGTGTTTCAGTCATAAAATTAATTATGGGTCCTTCCTCTAAAATAATCCTCATAATATTATTTGGAAACTTTGACCAATATAAAAGCTAAAAAGTACTATGTGGTTAGTTTAACAAAATTATTTTTCTCAATCAAAATAGAAAATACTTCAAGAAAAAAATCAGATTTAATTTACATTAATGATCATCATTTTTAATAGTATAATTTCCCAAAATAAACACAAATGTATGGTTTACATCACAGAACAGACACATTTAAATCAAATAGTTATATAAAGTTGCTTTTTCTAATGTATATTAAAACAATACTTTCTACACCATACTTCTGGCGTTATATAATTAAATTTTATAATACTGGACTCAAACATTGATAACAAAAGTCAATTCTTTAAGACAAGATTAGGCAGCCGGGCGTGGTGACTCACACCTGTAATCCCAACACTTTGGGACGCTGAGGCGGGTGGATCACCTGAGGTCAGGAGTTCGAGACCAGCCTGGCCAACATGGTGAAACCCATCTCTACTAAAAATACAAAACTTAGCCAGGTGTGGTGGCACATGACTGTAATCCCAGCTACTAGAAGGGCTGAGGCAGGAGGATCACTTGAACCTGGGAGGCAGAGGTTGCAGTGAGCCGAGATGGTGCCACTGCCCTCCAGCCTGGGCAACAAAGCCAGACTCCATCTCAAAATAAATAAATAAATAAATAAAAATAAAATAAGAAGAGATTAGGCAAAAAAAGAGAATCACAAATAACGTTAACGAGTTTCTCTTTCTTTGCCCCGCTCATTTCACCCACTCTCCTGTTTCCTCTCTTCTCTCTCAATCCCACTACAAATACTGGAATTGTTTTTAAAGGAAGATACCACATTTTTTTCTTTTTACCTGAATATTTTGAAGCTCCCTCTGATGTGACTTCACATTTACTTCATCTTGCATGTGTGTCAAATTTCGCTTTGGTAAAACGTAAGAAAACACGGGTCAGCAAGTGTGAGAATACAGAAAAGTATATTTTCCTCAACTGGCAATACACCAGGTTAGTGATTTTCAGTTTATCCAACATTAGCTGCACATAACACAAGGTGGCAGTGTTTCTATTTAAAACCCCAAAATGCAAAGGACCTTTAAGATTATATTTTAAATAAATCAAGTATAATTTATTTAAAAATACTAAATAACAAATTTTAAAATATGATTAAGGATTTATTTTAACTAAAGTCACAAAATTTTAAAAAGAAGAATTTGTAATAAACTCGTAACAAAAGTTGGGCTATAAAGCACTGCATTGCCAACTACTCCTAAAAGAACTCAATTTAAAAAAAAAAAAAAGGAGGAGGAAGGGGAAGTCACATAAATTTTGAAAGACAATAGGGAAATTATTTACTTCTCTGAGCATCACCAAAATAAAATATCAAGAGGTATGGTAAGGAAGAGACAGACAGTCCCTCTGACCCGAGCAATATAAAAAGGTCTCTAAATAACTTGGTTGGGTATATGTTGTTTTTGTAACTTACTGCTTTGAAACTTTATTCCAGCTTAGAGATTTGCTTTAACAAAAACACAACATAATCATTAAACAAGAGAACAAATAACTCTCCTATTAAAAAAACCAAAATGATCTTTAAATCTCCACAATAACTAATGTAGAAAGCTATTTCTTTCTTCCTAGTTTTTTTTTAAAAAAAACTACTGCTTTAATTCTTCGAAATAATTTTCTCATGTTTTGTATTATTTGTTTACCTTTGTTTGAACAAGTTTTTAAACTATCATTCAAATGAGTTTGGATCTAGAACCAGAGGAACAAGTCCCATTTTTAAAATATTCTATGTCCACAATTTGGCCCTAACTATGTTTCCAGCCTCGTTCCTTCTACCAAAGGACTGTTCTTCAAGTGGAATCTGACATCTTCTCACAGCTCACCTGATCATACCACTTTCATTCCCAGTCTTCACTTCAGAATCCTCACCCACTGCCTCCACCATACCTTAACTCAGACATTTTAAATCAACCCCATCCTTTAATTAAAATCCATCTTCCTGACAAACCTTGTTATTAGCACACTAAAAGAACCTCTCTTGCACCTCTGGCTCCACTTAGCAGCGATCTGATCACGTGCACCACTGATTGGGGAGCACACGTCCTGCCTTCTGCCATCTGGTAGTTACTGGTGGGTACACATCCAAAGTCCTTATCAATACAAGGTCCTTCTTAATCTAGCACTTTGTTACTTTAGCAGCCTCTTCTGCTCCCTCCACGATGGGCACATCACTCCTGTCACACTTGTCTGCTGCTGCCCCATGAACATGTCTAACCTGCTCCCTCATCAGGGGCCGGGCACCTGCCCTTCTCTCAGCCTGTGAGGCTTCTCCCACAGACCTCCACCCACTCCCTCTTCATCCTTTAATTCTGTTTCGTTTTGCTTCATAGCATCTGCTATGATACTAAATATTCCTTTGCTTATTGTTCATCTCTCACTAAGCTAGGAACTCCATAAGGGCAGAGACTTCATACACTACAATATTCCCAGCACTTAGAACAGTAGTTGGCATGTTGTAGATGTTCAACAGATATCTGTGAACTGACTGAGTCTTACATTTGCAACTGTACTGTAGGCTTCTTGATAACAGAGATTACATGTGCCTTAGTATTAAAAAAAAAAAAGTCCTATTTACAGCATATATTTAGTAAGTATATTCAATAAATGATGGAAACACAGTAATTAGGAGCAGTGTGTCTTTCTGTTCCTAGTAGAATATTAACTCCTTGTATTCACCTCAATAATTCCTAGAGCACTGAGCCAAGCACCATTCCCATATTAATATTCAGTAATTCTTTTTATTTTAAATATCTATACATTTCAGAAATCATTTTTCTCTGATTCTGTGTGAGATGGCTAGTACAGTCATAGCAGTGTACATTTTTTTCACTCTACTCACACTTAGGTTATATGAGGCACAGGGAAGAAAGCTGGAACGGTTGCTCCAGATGGAAAAGTGCCAACAGACATGAACCATGCATGAACATATTAACTCAGATGGATTGAAAAGGAAAACAAGCTTTAATGCAACTTTCATGATAAGTGCAATAAACCACCATGGCACATGTATAGCTATGTAACAAACCGGCACAGTTAGCACACGTATCCCAGAACTTAAAGTAAAATTTTTTAAAAATGTAGCTTTCAGATTCAGGTGAGAGGTAGAAAAATGACACAAGATGATGATCAGAATTGCTCAAGATACCTGATTACTTTCTCTTCAGGGTTTGCAAATGCTTAGGTTCCTCTCTCTAGAGAAAAGCTGGAAGGAACAGTCAGCAGGAAAGGAAAGCTGCCTACACTAGCTTTTGAGCCACAGTACTGTAAACTAACCCCGCTTACTTGAACACAAATAGATTAGCAGAAAATATAAAACATTTCACAAACTGGTACATCAAAACAGGGTTAAACAGTACTTTAATAATAAATTTAATGCAAAGCATGAATTGTTTCATGTGTTGTTATTCTGCAAAGTCCTCAATTAAATACACACAGAAAAAAAGACTGAAGAAGAAACAAAAACGCTAACAGTGGCATTGAAATCACAATATATAATCAGTTTAGAACTCTGATTTCTTCATTTCTTATTACATTTAAAGAATTTTCCCATAACAGTAAATATTTTGTCCTATTATTAAGGGAGACTGGGGGAAACTGTCTATGATCTGCCAAGCTAAAGTTCATCATTTAACAAGTTACAATGTCTCCGACTTGAAAAAGTTGAATGCTCACGGCCCCAATCAGGAGGCTATTTCTTTCCCACTGGATACCTTCATTGAAACTGAGATCTACTGTCTCAAGCTAAGTGACAGTATCTTGATAGGACCTCATGATCTAAGTACCCAGAATCTACATGGGCTTGATTAACTAAGAAGAGAGATAGAATGCATTTAAACTCAGAATAGTTATGCATAACTATTAACTAGTTTTACTAAGCACTTTAAACTGTACAATACATATAATTCTTTAACATTAAAATCAATATCTACCTGTTGCAAAGATGGTCCTTTCTTCCAAAGTTCTCTCCCTAAGATTTAGACAAAAAGAGAAACAACAAAATGGCAGGTTAACTTGGTGTAGATATACATTCCCTAATTATACAATTGAGTCAATATTGAATAAATAAACTTTAGAGTTTCCTCTAAAGCTTACAACTTCTTAGTTTTATTTCTAAAACATATGCTTAAAACAATAATGAAATCTCACTTTTGCCTATCAAATTAGCAAGTTTTTTATACCAACATTCAAGTAGGTAAGATTAAAGACTAAGGACGGGAGGCAGATAAAAAATGGGAAATTTATTTAGGCTGGGTATGGTGGCTCACACCTGTAATCCCAGCACTTTGGGAGGCTGGGGCAGGAGGGGCAGGAGGGGCAGGAGGGGCAGGAGGGGCAGGAGAATCACTTGAGGCTAGGAGTTCAAGACCAGCCTGGGCAACACAGCAAGACCCCATCTCTACAAAAAAATATAAAAAATTAGCTGGCCGTTGTGGTACATGCCTGTAGTCCCAGCTACTCATGAGGCTAAGGCAGGAAGACAGCTTAAGTCCAGGAGTTTGAGGCTGCAGTGAGCTATGATGGCACCACTGTACTCTAGCCTGGGCAACAAAGGGAGACCCCATATCTAAAAAAAGGAAGGGGAGAAAATTTAAAAACCTCCTAAATTGGGAGGCAATTTGTCAACATAGACCAAAGGCTTAAAGAACTGTACATGCCCTGAAACTCAGTGATTCAATTTCTAGGAATTGACACTAAAGGGTAATAAAAATACACTAAAATATTTATGCATAAGGACAGTCACAACCTTTGTGTACTAATGAATAATTATAAATAGCTTAAACACTACATGTAGAAAATTGTTTTATTAAATGAAACTTAAATAAACGGAATCTCATACACCAATAAAAATCATACTATAGAAAAAGTATTTTTGAGGGAAAGGCCTTCAAAATATGTTACATAAAAAAGTAAGCTACAATTCACATTTATAGGTGAATTCAATTTTATGGGAAAAGACTAGAAGGATATTTCTCAAAATGTTAACAGAGGCTCCTCAGTGGTAATGAGTGACTAACTTTATTCATTGTGCTTTTCTGTATTTTCCTGTTTAAAAAAAAAAAACATAAAAAATCATGGCATAGGCATTTGATAAATATCAGCTTAATATTTTATATACATGTTTAAGCAACGATTCTTTCTTTAAAACTTTCTAAGTATAAAAACTTGGGAGGTTCACCCCTCTTCATAAAAAAAAAAAATTAGTAAAACATTTGACTCTTCCTTCTCAGTTCTGAAGTTATTCCAGTGTCTTAGTGTTCACTAGATAAACTAGATGATACATGCAACACATACTGCCTCAAAGCAAGTGACTATAATGTATGTAAGCAAATCCATGTTGTAGAGGGAGATGAACCAACACTGTTTATCAGTAAGGAATGTTTTGTTTCTTATAAACTGTAGTACTACTACCTAAGTCTTTTAAAAAGTGGCTCTTTGTTAACGTGGACTCTTCTAGTTACAGAAAACTGCTGATACCTTTGTTGGTATTTTCCGATGCAGTCTTCAACAAGGTTAGAATGTCCAGATTGTCACCAATTCTTGCATAGTAAGAACTATCATGGCCAAGCGCATCCAGCAAGCTTATATCAGCACCATTTTTAATTAAGACTTCTACTGCATCTCTGCAACCATATTCGCAACCTAGCATGAGGGCAGTTCTAAATGGAAAAATGGAAGAGCAAAAGACTGAGAAAACTCCAAGGAAATATTGCAGAAATATTCTGCCAGAGGCTCCCTTCGTAAAGAATAGACACTACTTTTAAGAAGTCAAGCCTGTTACAAATATAGATTTTACTTTATATTTTAATCTCATTGCATTTATAAAAACATTTGCTTTGTATCTTACTTTGCAAAGCTAAAATTTTCTATGTCTTTATGTCGTTTAATTACTTCCACTACCAAACCAATCTCTTTTTTTTTTGAGGAATCTCATTCTGTCATCCAGGCTGGAGTGCAGTGGCACGATCTCGGTTCACTGCAAGCTCCGCCTCCCGGGCTTACACCATTCCCCTGCCTCAGCCTCCAGAGTAGCTGGGACTACAGGCGCCTGCTACCATGCCTGGCTAATTTTTTGTATTTTCAGTAGAGACGGGGTTTCACCGTGTTAGCCAGGATGGTCTCGATCTCCTGAACTCGTGATCCGCCGGCCTCGGCCTCCCAAAGTGCTGGAATTACAGGCGTGAGCCACCACGCCCGGTCATAAAATTCAACTTTAAAATCCAATTTTCTTCATCATGCTTGGAATCAGATGATAGTATCCACAAGAAGAAAGTAATATTAAAAAGCCACTTTCTTAATCACATCATTTAATTGCTTAAGAATTTCCTCCTTTGAGATGTGTGAAGAAAACAATTACAGCTATAAAATCTGACAACTAAAGACTATTTTTTATACTTTTATACTTCTAATAAACTACAAACAAAAGAACACATGTTTGTAAGAATAAAATTAAGTCAACAGAAACCAAAAAGTTTACTGGTAACTAACTACAAAAATCCCAGAAATTTTAGTTTAATTTACTGTAATATTTGAATTAAATGGAAGGGGTATATTTCAGATACTTTGTGACCCTAAACATCAGAATTGTAACACAGCAAGCACCATGACACATTAGACCTACAGACAGAGATAGGGAGAATTCTGGATAGAAATTATTAGAGCACACCAACTAAAACAGTATCAAATACAGAAGCAATAATAAAGCAAGGGACCTCTGCAGTACAGAAATGGACAGGTTGAGAGGAGATGGCACTGTACCCTGGCAGAGTAAGGAGAGAAAACACCTTGAGAAAATCTATACTGAAACATATCAAGTTCCAGAACACTCAAGAACCACTTTACTCAAAAGATTCACTAATGAAGAAGTAACTACAGATGTACTTTTTAAATCTTCTCCTATGTATCTTACTTGCACCCATTTCATTAAAGAGTTTTTTAAGCTTAAAACACCTGGGATAAAATTCCTCTTTCCTTCAGTTCTTTGAGTCAAACATAAGGCCTAATCACTGCTTTTATTCACATTCACCCTGTCATCTTCCTCTATTTCCCTCTCCTCCTTTCTTCAGTAGACTCTGAAGAAAACTGACAAGTAGATGTTAATTCCAAGGAAAAGCAAGCCAGGGAAGGGGAGAATCCAGGGGAAAGAAAGGCCAAGTTGGAGAATACAGCTGCTGCTTTGACTTGGCCTTTCCATCCCTGTGTATCCAGCTGGTATCTGGGAGCCATGATAAAAGAATTACCTGTTTTGTTTGTCTCTGGAATTAACATCCGCTCCTCTATCTATCAGCAGTTGACATATTGTTGGCCTACTCATCTGAGTAGCCAGAACAAGTGGTGTCCGCCCATCCTAAGCAAGAGGAAAAATAAAACAGCATTAAGACAACAGATCTCCCAAAATGTAGAAGTTAGAATACATTAGTTGAAATGAGAATAAACATCATAGACTAACTTACTACATCTTTGGCATTCACAGAGGCCCCGTGGTCACAAAGCAGCTGTATGCTAGAAGGACAATCTGCCATTGCTTTAAGGAACAAAAGAAAATGACAAATGGTGAACATCTGTTGGTAAGACACATGGTGTTTTTCTAGGTCCATATAAGGAATAAGTTCTTCAGTTTTTAAACTACCAAGCTTCACATCCTTCACTCTCAGTTTAGCATTATAAGTATCAATTTTTCATCTGAAAATGGATTAGACAAGATCATATTATAAATTGTCTACAATTTATTAGGACCAAGGAATAATGTCAACCTTGTAGAAGATAAGAATACACTACTATTCTAAGGATAAGCACAGATAATAAAAATCAAAGTTAAATTTTGTACTTACAGTATATTTTTAAACATGGCTATAACTGACTTGATCCTTGAAGTGTTGGCTCAGGTTTTTTAAAGAATCATATCGGTTTTTTATAGAATAGTCACAGTAAGTAAAGTATGAATCATACAATCCATATTTCTCATAAAAGCAGAGATTGCAATGTCCACCTTTATGCAAAGTAAGGTCATTTTGCTAATAATTATAAAATCACATTATGTTTCTTTGACTAACACTATAGTTCATATTTATATTAGGAAAACTTATTGTTAAATTCATAAAATAGGATTATGTTTACAATCCTCATGAATTTTTTAAGTTGACATAAATTATAAGCACAAAAAGTACTGACAGAGTGAGCATTCTTTTTTTTTTTTTTTTTTGGTGAAATAACAGAATTAAACCAACATAAGAAAATCAAGTAAATTTTCACTTTTCGTCTCTAATCCAGAAAATCTTTATATAAAATGTATAACCAGCTTTAAGAAAAAGATAAACTGAACTTGAATACATTAATTCAGGAACTGTAAAATTAGCGACCCTTTAGGTCCAATTATAAATGAAAATTTAAAAATGTAAAGCATAATAAATTCCAGAGTTTACAGATTACTAGACATGAAGAACCACTTAAAATCAAAAAGAGAAAACGGTATATACCACCCAGAAATCCTAGACTTTGAGCTAGACGAAGTAAATGAGTTGCTTTATACACCCACTTCTTTGGGAGTATGTGGGAAGTAGGGGCTTTGGAGATATTTGGAAGGCCAGAGGGTTGAACTGTAGTAGAAAATGCAGTATTTTACCAATTTGTTCTCCTCTTCTTCTACTATAGAGTAAGTGGAATATGACTAGTCACCTAGAGAGTTTATTTCTGAGCCTCCTTTGCAGATAAATATAGCCAATTGATTTTGCTCCTATCAGTAGAATATGAATGGAGAATAATCTACTACTTTCAAATCTGAGCTCTAGACTTTGGGCATGTATTCCACTAGGCTCTCTCCTCCTTCCTGCTAGCTAGAATATGGCTATGACCACAACTCTGCTTCAACGTTGTAGTTAAGGAAGATACCCAGAGGTAAGTGGAGAAACAAGATAGAAAGAATTCAGTTTTAAAATGACCATGAGTGACCTGTCAATATATATCACTCAACAATTTTTTTAATAAGCAGCTGATATTAGAGTTCTTTTGTTATAGCAACTTAGTTTCCATCCTAGCTAATGCATCTAACTAATAAATATTAAGATTTCAATTGGTCAAGTTGTAACAGTTTTTAAAGCAGGGATAATAAAATATACAGTTAACTCACAGGGGTCACTGTGAGGCTCAAATGATAATGGAAAAATGCTTTGCAAATACAGTAATACCCTTCTATATTAAAAAAAAAAGAAATGCATTGTGTGAGAAATTATCATACAAACACATAAAATACAAAAAGTAAAATTTGTAAAAAATAAGGTATAAAATTTTGAAGGAAATTTGAAGTATAATACGCCTTCAGTGCAGACCACCTTAATCTACTGCATATATTCCATATATATGAAAAGAGAAAGTAGACTGTTTTTTTCCCTTTGGCCTTATAGTTAAATGTAGGACTATCAGACTTAGCAAGAGGTCAGGTTATCTTACATTCCAAAAATACCTAAATACATAACTTTTTTTAAAGTACTTTCTTTAAGACACCTAAAGAATAATGCAAATAAATTTAGACATACAAGTATAATAAAATCTCTAAAAATTATCAGTATAAATCTCTTTTAAAATATAGCACATTACAGTGATAAGAAATTCAGCACTGACATATCTAAAGGAAAACAGCTACCACCATTAATTAAGAAATTATTATGTGCCAGGAACTACTTATGATTTAATTATACTTATTAATACTACTTATTGCAGTAGTATTATTAACTTCATTTTGCAAATGAGAAAAAAGAGGTTCAGACATGTTAATTAGGTAAACATAGTTTAAGGAAAGTCTTCTTCCCATTTCTCCAGTTCCCAAAGATATGAAACACACACACACACACATTTTCTGTTTCTCTCTTTCTCTCTCTCTCTCACAAACACACACACACACACAGCTTGGAGCTCCTTGTAAGCAGGATTACAGTTTATCTACCTTTGTACCTTTAGTATCTAGCAAACTGACTGACCTGTAAATATTGACTGAATGAATCTTTTTAAAGCTGTATAATCTAATAAATTTCTAATTTGTGCATACGGATTTTTAACACTCTCTGTTTCTCCATGAATTATACAAATATCTATGTGTTAAAACTCTGAAATTAATTCAAATGACTAGAACATTTTAACAAATATTTGTATCCAAGGGAAACCTCTGCTCACCTGCATCGTGAAGTGCAGTTCTTCCCTGCAGGTCTGCATGCTCAGTGGGACAATTGTACTGTTAAAATAAAGAAAATTTAGTAAAGTAGGAGAGTTTTATTTTAAAATTAGATATCCAGACTCAGATGAACAGCTGCTATTTAATCTTAAAATATTCCACTTATCAAAGAAGCTAAAGACTATCAGACAATCCATTAAATATTTTGACATGGAACAAATACAGTAACATCATATAACTAAATTAACAATATTTCACCAAACAGGAAACATATGGTACATTATAACGAATGGCATGAAATACAGGAAAATATGTATTGTTTGAGTTTTTTTCCACTAAGAATTAAAACTTGAGATACTGAATCAGAAAAGCAAGTGAGTTCTGCTATGAAATGTAGTGAATATGTTTTTAAAAATATATGACTGAAATCTTTGATGCGAACTTTAGCCAACTAGTTAGAATTTTGTGGTTACCTGATTAAAAATGTAATATTATGTAGTATAAGTTATCCATGTTTGTATAGAAATATACAGATCCTATGTTGTATTACTTTATCTTACATGATAGTCTAGACAACAGAAAATTCCAGCCTTCAGCTATGTCAACAGGAAGGTCAAGCCTTTGTTATTTATTTTTAATACACTGAGTTATGCAATTCACTTCCCTCAGAGTTTTTGCTCTTTATTGTTCACATTCCTTCACAAATGATGGAAAAAAATATGTAAGCCCATAGTCAAAGTTAGTTTACTATTCTCTTTGATCTAAAATTCCAGAAACACATTAAAAATACATCTACGATTTGTAGTCAAAATAATAAAGCTAAAGTATTAACCACTTCCACTACCTGTAGAAGTTTTTGTAGGCACAATGCATGTCCATACTTAGCAGCCAGGTGAAGAGCATTTCTCCCTATAAATAATTTAAGATACATGTGAAGGATTATTTTCTTCATATGTGAATTGAGGAGTTTTATAGAAATATGATTCATTTTTTCCAAAACTAGTTGACAACATACTTAATCTGTAAGTATACTTTCAGTTTCCAAAGATGTTTCATCTAGTTTGATATTTTAGTAAGAGATGACATACGTACCAAAACAATGAATGTAGAAAGAAAAACTAATTATACAAATCTATAACAAGCAGGAACTTTGTTGTATTCACTACTATATCCCCAGCATGTAGAACAGTACCTAAAACACAGCAGGTAATTAAACATTGGCGCAGAGAAAAGGGAAAGGAGAGAAAGATAATGAGTAAAGAAGACGGATAAAGAAATACCAAGATTTCACATTACATTTCCAAATAGGCAGTGTGGACACTGAAAATTGAGAAAGTTTAGAAGCGTAAGGCACAGAAAGGGTATTCCTTAACTGATTTTCATACTTAATGGATAAAATTCAAAGTTTATTATGTAATTTTATCTCTGAAAATCAGACAGCTCATTCAAATATAATTTGTATAAAATGTGCATTTTAAAGGAAATGCCAAAGGGGGTAGGGAGGAGAGTTACCAGGTAATCTGAAAGGTTAATTCTGAATACCAGAAAAGAAACTTGTAGGAAAGTTCTACCTCCAAACACTATTTTTGCCAATTATATTTCTTTATCCAAACACCTCTTGGATGGTGAAAGATATAAGGATTTAACCAGACTATTCCAACTTCTGACATTTAATGCTCTTAATTTCCCTCTAATCTCACAAACTTCTTTTCTTTTCAATTTATCCTTTTAGAGATAAGGTTTCACTCTGTCATGCAGGCTCGTGTGCAGCCTCATAGCTCAGTGTAGCCTCGAATGCCTGGGCTCAAGCAATCCTCACAGCTCAGCCTCCAGAGTAACTGGGACTACAGGCTCATGCCACCATGTGCAGCTAATTTATCTTATTTTGTGTAGAGATAGGGTCTCACTGTATTGCCCAGACTGGTCTTGAACTCCTGGCCTCAAGCAATCCTGCTGCTTTGGCCTCCCAAAGTGCTAGGATTACAAGCAGGAGACATCACACCTGGCCACAAACTTCTTAAAATATAATTTGGGGGCCGGACACGGTGGCTCACATCTGTAATCCCAGCACTTTTGAGAGGCCTAGGCAGGTGGATTGCTTGAGCCTGGGAGTTTGAGACCAGCCTGGGCAACATAGTGAAACCCCATCTCTATAAAACACATAAAAATTAGTCAAGTGTGGTGATGTATTCCTGTAGTCCTAGCTACTTAGGAGGTTGAGGGCAGAGGATCACTTAAACACAGGAGGTCAAGGTTGCAGTAGACATGATCATGCCACCACACTCTAGCCTAAGTGACAGGGCGAAACCCTGTCAGAAAAAAACAAAAACGCCACAATTTGATTTCACAAGTAGACCTTTTTGCTAGAAAAGTAATTTATGTTTTATTCATCTTGGAGGGATAAATAAACTGGCTTTCAACTTTTTGGTCACTTCTGTGTAGCTGACTAACCAGGCTGCAGAACAAAATATAGTGAGTCCAGGTGTTTCAGGTTTTTCAATAAGTACAGATACAATACATTCAACCACACCCAAACATCCTCTAATTACAAGTCGATCGGATGTGATCATTTCAAATTTCAGTTTGCTCCTGTTCATGAACAAGTGTCCTAGAAACATTTCACATTGTGAAAAGTGACTAAAATAACTGTCATTTACATGTGAAGTAAGAGATAGCACGGAGTGGAGATGGTAAGGTTAGGCACAGTGGCAACAGTACCTGGTGTTCTACAAAACGGTACAGAAACTTGATCACATAAAAATGTCAGGTCAGGACTAAGGAAACACCAAATCTAGCCAGTTGAGGTATGGCAGCAAAAAATCAAGGAAACATCAGATCTAACGCGTACCCACATAAATTACAACACAGGTGCATACCTGGTAAGACTCAAGTAACAAATATCTCAAAACTGCACTGATTTGAAATCCGGTCATTTTAAATACACTTATATATTAAACAGCACTTAAGATAATACACATAAAGATGTGTGTTCAAATTTAATTGCTATAATGTCTGGATTATAACGGACATTACAGCAATTGAGAAAAGACCCTTGTATTCAATAAACGACAACTCTAGAGACAAACGTAATAAAACAGATCAAATGAAAATATAAATAGCAGCAAAAACAAAAGACAGGAAGAGTTAAACATGGTATGTTGGGGTGCAATATATGAAATAATGTCTGCTGAGCTTGGGAAAGCATTTGAGCTTGATCTGCAATGAAAGAAGGTAGGCAGAAGTCACTAGATTAGCCACTAGGCAAAATGTCCAGAGCAGAAAGAATACAGGCAAAAACAAGAAAGATACTTGTTTGAATTGGAATCAGCATAATAAATAGTCTTAAGAGCTCTGAAGAGGTATGGTTAGTCCAAAATTTCTAAAAATAAATGTTCTTCTACATCAATGGAAAGCATATATAAGTAATAAACACATTTCTTTGTTCACTCAAAGGTAGCAGATAAATTGAATTTGGTCGTCTTAGAATCCGATGTATTCTTAAAGACTTGCCTCACTATTTCAATTATGATCTGTCTCCCTCTCCTTCCCTTCCATTTCTAAACACAATGCTGGGTAACAGTGATGTATTTATTTGCCCATACATGGAATCACAGGATAAAAAACTGTAAAAACTGGCCGGGCGCGGTGGCTCAAGCCTGTAATCCCAGCACTTTGGGAGGCCGAGACGGGCGGATCACGAGGTCAGGAGATCGAGACCATCCTGGCTAATACAGTGAAACCCTGTCTCTACTTAAAAATACAAAAAACTAGCCGGGCGACGAGGCGGGCACCTGTAGTCCCAGCTACTGGGGAGGCTGAGGCAGGAGAATGGCGTAAACCCGGGAGGCGGAGCTTGCAGTGAGCTGAGATCCGGCCACTGCACTCCAGCCTGGGTGGCAGAGCAAGACTCCGTCTCAAAAAAAAAAAAAAAAAACTGTAAAAACTAACAAACAAAAACCTTTTAGTTCTGGGTCAACTCCTGTATTTAATAGAAACACAAAGTAGAACTGCAAAGAACTAAGCTGTCAACAGTTCCAGAGAAGTGAGAATGTTTATCCTGATAGATAGGAAACTAGCACTCTCATGGAACAAAAGAGATAGTTATATTCAAATACTTAAAGGTCTACCTTTGATGTACAAACTTCTGTTGTAAGATTTTAAAGAACAGACAAAGGTACAAATAAGTGTAAGCAGAAAACTGAGTAAGAAATGTATTTTGATTCTCTATAAAAAATGATTTTTTTATAAACATAGCTAGGTACAGAATGGGTTCCTTATGAGGCATAATGGTTAAGAATACAGATTCTGACTGCAACTTAGCTACTGAAGGGCCTTGGGCCAAGTTACTTAACAGCTCAGGGCCTCAGAACCTCTCTGAGTTGATGTGAGGATAAAATGAGTGGGTAAAGTGCTTAGAAGAACAGCTATTAAATGTTATATACACGTCAGCTATTCTTGTTATTATTGTGTCCTTGATGATAATGTTGTTATGTGGCAGTTAGTTCTCCATCACAAGAAACATCCAACCAAATGCCAAATAACCTCACAATAGAAAGAATTCATTAATCAATAGTATATGAATATAAACTAAATGGTCCCTAATGGTTCTTCAAAATCTGAGATTTTAGGATCCTGTAACACTACTTGGACCTGCACTAGAATTCAGGTCTCCAGCTGCTCATCAGTAAAGCAATCCTTTCTCCTAAATTCCCTATACTTGACCTATCCCACAATACCTCAGAAGTAAACTCTTTCTCAACTATTTAAAAACAGAAAATTGAGGATGTCTCTCTTTAAATCACATTTAAGTCTGAATAAAAATGTTAGCAGTAGACAATGTTTGTTTTCGCTTCATGTTTTACAATTAACTATGGAGGCAAACATACCTGCAGTGTCGCTGGTTGTAATATCAACTCCATGTATAAGGATGGCATTTAAACACTCAAGATTCCCCTTTGAGGCCACAACATGGAAGCTAAACAACAACAACAAAAATTTGTTATGCTAAGGAAATGACCAAAGGTCACCTTAAATGTTATATTAATGTCACCCTTTATTCAACACACACACACATACACACAAACACACACATGTTTTAAAGGCTACATTAGAACACCAATATATTTAATTAAAATTAAAAAAAGAAACCTATCCTATTTACATAAGCGGCCAATACTTTCTAAAAATATCTGCTTAGAACCAGTGAAATATACAAACGTGCAAAAGCCTTAATAAGAGAAAGTTTACACTATAATATCATTAACTCTAAAGTTTATAGCAAAAGCACTGCTGGTTGGACCTTAATAAATGCACTGAAAATGTTCTATCAGATTATTTTATTTAGTTTCAAATAGTTTCATTATTTTATTTAGTTTAGCGGAATGCTGAGGCCAAAGACAGATCCAAACACTTATCTCTTCTTTTTAGAATTATCAAACTAAACCTGACTAAGAAAAGACTTCAAAACAACAAGCTAAACTACCCTTAAAATCACAAAAGAATCAGCGCCTTCCTCCCAAACATTACCAACTAATTACCAACTACCAGTTAATTCTTCCTTCTGTTCAAACGCCTGGGCTTTTATGATTGGCTTAAGTTTCACATGAACAGGAATAATTGAGTAAGTTTCCTAATAAGGCAAGTTAAAGTTAAAAAACTAACTTTAAGCTATCAAATATTCAAAATGCTAGGTAACAATATTTCATTATTTATTTGATCATCTAATGTTTTATTAATCAAGAAACACTGAAATATTTTGTGTGCAGTGAGAACTGACATTCTGTGAATCTATGAATTATGCTGAGTTTAACAAAAAGAACTGCCACTGACATTGAATATTACTCTACAAATCCAAACTGGTAAACACAATAGTTGCTGGCAAAGGATGTTGAACGCAAGTAGAAATAGAACTGAGGCCTTAAGTAAGTGCAATAACCATTCTAAAGATGCCAGGAAACAAAAAATGTGAAAGTGCTCAGCAGGTGCCGGGATACAGATACACTGTTGAAGCCCACTCTCAGCAGAGGTCTTCCCTGACCACACACACCACACACCATTAAAATTGTTTACATTTCCCCATTCACCAAAACCTTAGTACTCCTAGTTCCCCCAATGCCTGCCTTTATTATTCTATATAGGATTTAATATTTTGTAATAGAATAAATTCATTACTTTATAGTCTATCAATCTCTTCCCGCTCAACTCAATGAAAGCAGGGATTTTTGTCTATTTTGCTTCCTATTACATCCCCCAAACCAATAACAGTGCCAGTCAAATGACAAACCCTCAAATATTTGAATAACTGCATGCTTGGAGACAAAATCTGATGATAGCTTACAAATTCATTTCCAGATATTACAAGACTCAGTGTTGCGAAGCTATTAGTATTACGATGGATATAAATGCAAACTATAGACCAAGCACTACCAAGTAAAGCAGGTTTGTGTACAATTCGAATTAGAAAGATGTTTCTGGTAAAAGGAATATAGTGTTCTTAAGAATCAGATAAGTTCTCCTTCTACTAAATTAAATCGCTGTAAGGCTGAGTATCTCCGCCTTATAATCCCTCTGCCACAGTGAAACTGGGAATTATACTATGCAATGCACCATTAGAACCTTTTGAAGAAAGCTAATTTCCTTTAGCAAAGGTAGTCTCCCAACAATCTTAGAGATATCATTGTTTTGTTGTTTGCTTGTTTTCATTTCTTAGATCACAAAATGTGGAAGACCTCTTTCTTCAAAAGAGATCCACATTATAATGATGATGTACAAAAGGTCAGAAATCACAACAAATCTACAATGCATTAGTAATGCTGATGTGCTATAAATAGATGTGCTTTGGAAAAAAAATATATCAATCATTAAAACATATGCAAAGAATTGTATAGGAAATTTGAAAAATTGCTTTATAAAAAATACTGTTTTGGCCGGGCGCGGTGGCTCAAGCCTGTAATCCCAGCACTTTGGGAGGCCGAGGCGGGCGGATCACAAGGTCAGGAGATCGAGACCATCCTGGCTAACATGGTGAAACCCCGTCTCTACTAAAAAGTACAAAAAACTAGCCGGGCGAGGTGGCGGGCGCCTGTAGTCCCAGCTACTCGGGAGGCTGAGGCAGGAGAATGGCGTGAACCCGGGAGGCGGAGATTCCAGTGAGCTGAGATCCGGCCACTGCACTCCAGCTTGGGCGACAGAGCGAGACTCCGTCTCAAAAAAAAAAAAAAAAAAAATACTGTTTTGCAATTTAAAAAGCAACTCTATGTTTTTTTCTTTTAAAAACAAGACATGGACTTCTTCTATAACAAGAGATATGTGTAACTTGGACCAACGTTACTACCGAGGACAACTAGAAAAGCTGCAAAAAATATGAGACATATGCTTAAAGGTGTCAGTGAGCTAACAAAATAGTAAAAAGTTACTAGGCCAGGATGCAAGGTAGGACGAAGGCCCAGAGAAGTGAGCTTAGTATTTGAGGTCACTTTTTCCCTGGGAACATTTGCTGATTCCAGAGAAACAGCAGACTGAACAGCACTTTGACAGCCTTAACGAAATGGGGAGACACAAACTGGAGTCCACTGCTCTCCAAGTAGCAGTGGAATCCTTGGTGAACCTTCCCCATCTTGGATTGGGCAGTCGAAGGGCTGTATCTTAGGAGAGAGGCGAACAGGAAGAAAACAGATCCTTGCAGTAACTATGGCTAGGCTTCAAGTATTTCATTTTTGAAACCAAATTAAGCTCAAGAAGTACATGTTCTTTTGTCTTAAATTTAGAAATAAATTTCAAAATTAAAAACAATCATTTGAAACAAATTGTTTTTGTAAATACAGAAAATATATTTGTAACATGTCCCACACTTGACTAAATACAACATGCTTTAATTAAGAATACAGTTTGCATGTGAGTTTAAAAAAGGGAAATACTTAATTCTACGAATGCTAGAAAGAATTCTACTCTCGGCCGGGTCCAGTGGCTCACGCCTGTAATCCCAGCACTTTGGGAGGCCAACGTGGGCAGATCACCTGATGTTGGGAGTTCAAGACCAGCCTGACTAACATGAAGAAACCCTGTCTCTGCTGAAAAGACAAAATTAGCCAGGGGTGGTGGTGCATTCCTGTAATCCCAGCTACTCAGGAGGCTGAGGCAGGAGAATCAATTGAACCCGGGAGGCAGAGGTTGCGGTGAGCTGAGATCACGCCATAGCACTCCAGCCTGGGCAACAAGAGCAAAACTCCATCTCAGAAAAATTTAAAATAAATAAAAAATTTTTAAAATTCTACTCTCTACACTGAAAACTTCAAGACTAACACTCCTCAACTATTTCAAAAACTAAAGTTCACAGTTCATCAAATTACATCATTATAACTGACTATTTAATGCCACTCAAAATTGAACCTTATATCAAAAACTCCAAACAAAAACTCAAGCCACCATTCACTCAAAACATTCAAAGTATGAATGGGCAGAACTGATTTCAGTGATGTAGGTTTCACTGAAAAGTTTTATCCCAAAAAAGATTCCCTTTATCTTTTATCATCTTAGCATTTGAGAAAAAAGAAACATGAAAAGCAATGTCACTTTTGGATATTAAATTTTCACAATTTATACTGTGAGCCCTATAAATAGCTTAAAATTCAGTAATGGGGCAAGATTCAAAATAACCAATGTTTCTATAACTATCAATCTGCTACTTGATAAAAGTGAAACATTATGAACTTGAAACTTTTCCAACTTTATTGCTCTTAAAAACTACTTAATTTATAGCCCTGCTTTGTTATCTTTACTATATTTAATATCTAAGCATTCCAAGGCAGTGACCCACATCACACATTAACTATTCACTTCCTAATATTCATTTCTATATTTAGTATCTGGTTTCCAGTTATAATATTCTGAATAAATTCATGCAAGTACAAGACTGAGAAGAATTTTTAGGAAATGAGACTTTTCACCTCTAACTTTGGAAGGGTTCCCAGAAAAGGTTTTAAAAGCTATAAGTATAGAGGGTCATAACAGACACCAGATCTACCCTTTAACCCAACTGCTCCCCACCCACAGCAAGAAAGGAAATAATGAAGATTTGAGACGAGGGGGAGAAGACAAGACACATGGTTCATAAGCATATATACAAGCCAGCAGTTCCCCTCAGTAACAAAAAAACAAAAGGGTGGGATTATTACCTGTATCTCCCTAAGCCACACTAGTTATTCTGCCTCCTTTCTGCTCTAAGCATTCTCATTTAAGTGAATTATCCAAGTATAAAAATGGATTGGGGGTTGGGAGAAAAGACAGTGTAATTTACAGAACTCTTCAAAGACCCAAAGCTTAGGTTCACATTCCAGCTCTGTGACTTTACCTGAAATGAGACCAAATTATTTAACCTCCGTAAACTTTTTCCCACTTCTTTTATCAGGCTGCTTCAAAGAGCAAATATGATAAGGAATACAAAAAGGCTTATAATGAAAATGCACCAAATAACCATAGGCTGTGGTTTGCCACCGGGCCTAAACAATTCTAGACCACTGGATAGTATTCTGGTGTTCTCTCTCTAGACTGGAAATCTTTTAAATTGAGAACAATTATTAGTTTGTTTGAAAGATTTTATACTGCAGGTTTTGGCAGAATTTCTTAATAAGTTGATAACTACAATTCACAAGTTTCATTTGTATCCCAAGACAATTCCCTTCAGACATGCTTTTATCATCAATAATACTTACGCAGATCTGCCTTCCACATCTAGTTTGCCTGGATTGACCCCCTTTTTAGCAAGGATTGAGGACACTTTTTCTACATCCCCCCTTTCTGCTGCTTTCATCAATCGGTCATCATATTTATTCCAATCTGCTGCATGCTACAAAAACGGAAAAAAAAAGTAAATATGGCATACTACATTAGTTAAGATTTTCTAAAGAAAGGGAAAAAAAGAGAAGAGAAAGCAGTACTGCATAATACATAACTTATTTTCCAATTGCATTCCAAATTTCCTTCTCCCTTCTGTGCTAACTTCATTAGGAGAGCAGAGTTATAAAATCTGTGTATCTTAAACAAGATATACAAGACACAAGATATACAAGAAACATTTAAAATTATACTTTTGAGGGAAAGCATGTTTCTTTTGTTCTCTGCCCAGTTCTCTTTGCCTTTGAGGCAAAAAAGAAAATCAGTAACTACTGAACACTTACCCTGTACCAGGCACTAAGGTCCCAACCAACCCCAGTAAACTAAAATTATCATCTCCATTTAGCAGATAAGAAAAGCCACGGCCCCAGAGACAGTAAATGTCTTAAGTGTTCAAGCCCAACCATGACTTTTATAGTTCCAAAATCAGTGTGGTTTTCCCACACCCTTTCAGATTTCAAATCACACTTTCAGATTTGGCTCTGGTTACATATCTCCTAGGACTCTTAGATGCAGTGGAATTCTATATACATTTTAAGAAACTACCCCCCCAACAGACATTTATTTAAAAAGTACTGTTGGAAATATATTTATGGAGGCAAATTAAATATACACACACATATTCTATAGAGAAAGCAATGCATTGTTTATATATTAGAATAAAATAAAACTTTTACATAGAAAAAGCTAAAAATGACAGACTCTAAAGTATTAACTGCTTAACATCTGAAAATACTAAGATCACAGCTCACTTTCATTTTCTCCCTTTTTACATTCCATATGTATTGTTTTTATAAAAAATAGATTTTTAATTTTAATAAAAATTCTGTGTATGTGTATTTAGAAGATTAAAGGTGGGGGTTTTAAGGAGGATGTCTCATATAACATACATTTTAATCATATCAAGGTTATCTCTAACTTTGATAAGCGAAAATACATTCAAGGTATTCTGAAGCCAATAACCTAGATCTTTTCTCAATAAGCATAAATGTCAGAACATAGAACTAAAATGCATGTTAAACAGGTAAGATTTTAGCCTTTTAAAATATTATACCAATTTACTAGTAAATTCTGTGCTAAATCCAGTATTATTTCTAGAACAAAAAAAGATCTGGGTATTTTTCACTTAACTTACAAAACAAATCCTATGGCTACAAATACCCTAACAAATCTCTGAGAAAAAAACTGAATCACCTGTATATCCTCTAAATGTTTGATCAATATGATAATTTTATATCTACTATTCCCTACAAACCAAAAAAGAAAACAAATCACCATCACTAATTTTCTTGTTAAACAAGTAATGTAAAATTAAATACTTGATGTAGAGAATGAATATGAAAAAAGACAAATACATTAAAATTTTAACTTACTCCTGTAATTTAATATTTTAATGGAACCTGGTTCAAGTACCTACACAGATTTTAGAATTGTCTCTAAATTAGTTAAATTTGGTGATGAACCCACTTCCTCCTACCTTCAAAAGTTTAAACTGCCAACTTATAGAATAACCCTACCTACGGGCTCCAAATCTAAGCTACATTTTATGTATCACCTTTCTTAAGCTTTAAAACAAAAACAAAACAGTTTACTGACTCCAATTTGGGGAGTGGTAGTGAACATAAGCTTACAAGACATTGTATTTTCAAATGTCTAAAGGATTAAATCACACTTAACACACTTGTTCTAGATTTGATTAGTCTATCCTTACAATTAAAATAATCTCAAGTTTATTTCCAAGTAAACTTGCTGGTGGAAAAAAGAGCCATTTAAATCACCAAAAAGTTGTAAAAATTCAAAAATAAGGTTTTCTTTAAAGATAATTAAATGTGATTAAAGTCTCACATTATCATATGACTTTCAGTTCTACACCAAGTACCATTTTCAGCTGTGATTCACTGTCAGTTAACAGTAACACTGTACAATTATTAAGATTTTATCATGTGCTTTTTAAACCCAGAGAAAGAAAGAACTTTTGTTTTCTATTACTAACCCCAATCTGCTAATCAACTAAATCAAGAAGAAAAAAATAAAGCAAACCAAATTAATAAAACAGTAGTGCATTTTAAAAGAACACAGTTCAGAAAGCCTAACCAAGAATCTTTTGTTACACTAGACTACTGGGATACCTACTCTGTTCTTAGGAGCACAAGAAAACCAACAGTTCATCATAGACAGGATTTAGTTTCTTGTTGCTAATGGCAAACTACTTTGCATTAAGTTACAAATCTCTGTAAGCTCACAAAGCAAACCCTCAGACAAACTCCTGACAAGTGACTCAGTCCCTCACATGCTGTGCTACACTTAGCTTGGCTCTCTAACGATATTTTCTTCGTCTTCAGGATCCTTCTCCGCCTTCATAACGCTTGAATATTATCTTCCTTGCAATGCAGCACTTGATTAACAGCAGCCCCAAGTCAGGTACAGTAACTATCTATTTCTTATTCTTTAGAAGCTAGCTATCTTTCAAAGTTGTCCCTTTGAGGGACTCCACTGGAAAACTTGAACAGCACTCTGCATCCTGCTGCCTCAACACTGCAACACAGACGCTGCAGTGCATGATAAAACTGTCCACATCCGAATTGTCCAGTAAACAGTGTGGAGCCTGTCTCCCATTGGTTGAGGTCTATTTTAGATTCCATAGGACTTGACAGCTGAATGACAGAAAGGAGCAGCTAAGAATATATTGTAAATGCATGCTTCTCCTCTGAGTAATAAATTTCAGGTCTACTGGGGAAAATGACTCAAACATATTGTAAAACATGCTTATTATATAAAAAACAAATTGTGTGACATAATGACAACATTTTAAGAGACAAATTTGGTTATTCCTCAGAACAATATTTAAAACCAGTTTCAGTCTTAGGATCATCTAACATGGAAGTTATAATAGCCCTGACAAACTCTATTTTAAGCAAACGTGTCACATTTTAATTTAAGGAAACACACAGTAACACTTTCAAATTTTCTCCATTTTACTTTGTACCCCTATCAGTCTCATTCTGCATACAACCAGGTTTCAACTTACAACTGCTGCCAGTCTGTCTCCCAGCATGTTAAATGAGAAGAGCCAGAGGCACTGCCAAAACATTAAATAGAATACATCATGATGAATACTTTTCAACAAATTTTAAATTTAACTCAGTACTTTTAATTTCCAAGTTTAGCACCCTGCCTAATATGACAAGTAAATATTTTATCAGTGGAAAGTCAAATTACCTGGATTCACTGGATTAAAAAAAAAACTGGTTAAACAGTAAAGGAGGCAAATACACATTAGACAACAAGCTAGACTATTAAAAAAATCTCCATTTGGGGACAAACCAGGTAACTTCTCTGCATTCTCTATGATAGCATACTTGTATCAACATTTCTTACATTACCAACGCCGGTGCAAGTTCAGGGTGGTTTTTTTGTGGTTGTTAGTGGTGGTGGTCTTTTTTTTTCTTTTTTAAAACCATGTTCTCATTACCACAATAGCATGAGAATAATTTACACTTCCTCTAAAAAGACACATTTGGGAAAATTGTTTCATGGGAACGCAAAACATTCCAACACAAGTGTTTACAGGAAGGAGGTAGCTGCTATATTATAGATCATGCTGCCAGTTAAAAATTCTGCTATGTACTTCCACAAGAAATTAGTTTCCTACTAAATTTAAAACATTAGGCCCATATTCTAATTATAAAATATATAAGGGTCATATACCATATCTTATTTTTGAAACAATGATTGTTTTTTTCCCCCAAACCATGAGACATCACAATGGATTCATTTGGCTAAACCCAGAGACTCCGCCCAGTTTGTGTCACGTTCTTCTGAGGAAATCTGTGATAGAACTCAGACCCTGTCCTTTGGGTAACAAAGCAAGCACATTCTTTCTAGAAATAGGACAGCAAAGGCAAAGGAAGATGGAAAACAGGAACAAATAACTAAAGCCATATAAGGAGCTGCCCGTGCTCAGGAGATAGAATTGTGTGTCCTAGTATTATGGATGTCCTGAGCTGTCTGCCACCTCCCCAGCCTCTGTGGCGTAATTTTCTATGCCTGCTCTCACACCTTCCTTCATAGCTATTTCCCAAGAGCCCTAGGCAAATTCCCACCTTTGCTGTCCCCTGTACCTATAAGGTTCTTCCCTCCCCTACTTTCAGGTTCTTCTCCAATGTTACTTCCTTAGAGATGGCTTCTCAGACCTCTGCATCTAAACGGCCCCCAGTCCCACTCTACCCCACCACTCTTTATCCTTGTGCCCTGTTTTACTTTTCTGCAGGGAGCTCATCAATATCTGCCATTATATCAGATGATTATCTGTTTATTAGCGTACTGTCTGTTTCCTCAGCTCCCCTCTCATTTGACTATATCTAAGGTTTCTTCTGTATCTGGTTTGAAACTGTAAAACTAATTTTTCAATAAGTAATTTGGTAGCCAGTCACTAGATTCTCACCCACCTTAAGGACCAGAATCCACATCTGCTTGATGAATCCTCTTTCCTCTTGGACTAAATTGTTAAATAGGCTAGATCTGTAACACACATTTACCAGCAATATTGCTTCCCTGTAAACTATCTACATTCAGATAACAAGTATCTGTTGGCCTGAGGTGAGGGCAGTCAGCCCATGAGTGGTTCAGTTGATTGCCAACTGAGCAAACAGATCCTACTGCTCATGGTCAATAAAAGATCCTTCTTCACACTTACTCCTGCACATCCCACACTGCAAGTCTTTCTTTACCAGTCTACAAATCCCACTGAACTCCTCAAAAAGCATTTTAGTTAAAACACACATTCTTCAGAATTTTGCCTGACTCAAAAGTCAGGCAAACCTGGGTTCAGAGTCCAGCTTTGCTACCTACCTGCTGTATACTACTGGGATAATTTATTTACACTTTCTAGGTACCAGTGCCCTCAACTACAAAGCAAGGATAACAATAGAGAACCTATATGTGTAAAATCAAACAGCTAATAGATATGAATGATCTCAGCACCATGCATGGTAGATGTTTATGCCCCAAAATGGTAGGCACTGGCGATAGTCACAAGTGCTCCCGCTCCTGGTCAGTGTTACTGTGAAAAGAAAAATTTCAGCTGAATTAAATTTAAAGGAGTTTAATTGAGCAATGAACAATTCAGAAATCAGGCAGCCCATAGAATCACAGCAGATTCAGAGAGACCCCAGGGATGCCCTATGATCAGAACAAATTTATAGATTAAAAAGGGAAGTGATGTATAGAAATCAGAAGGGAGGTACAGAAATAGCTGGACTAGTTACAGGTTGGCGTTTGTCGTATTTGAATACAGTTTGAACACTCAGCAGTGTATGAGTGGTTGAAGTATGTGGCTGCTGGGATTGGCCAAGACTCAGCTATTGTTACGGGCACATACTCCTAAATTAGGTTTTCAATCTTGCCTACCTACCGATTAAGTTAGATTATAGTTCATCTGCAAGGACTCAAATATAGAAGTACAGAGTCCTTCTCAGGCCATATTTAGTTTGCTTTAACATTACTCATCAGAAAAACACTCTTTAAAAAATTAATAAAGAAGTGGCTGGGCGCAGTGGCTCACATCTGTAATCCCAGAACTCTGAGAGGCCGAGGCAGGCAGATCACCTGAGGTCAGGAGTTCGAGTCTAGCCTGACTAACATGGAGGAACCCCGTCTATACTAAAAATATAAAAGCCAGGCATGGGGGTGCATGCCTGTAATCCCAGCTACTCCAGAGGCTGAGGCAGGAGAATTGCTTGAACACAGGACACGGAGATTGCAGTGAGCCGAGATCGCGCCATTTCACCCAAACTTGGGCAACAAGAGCGAAACTCCGTCTCAAAAAAATAAAATAAAATACAAAAATAAAAATCCAACCAAACCCCTAGAAGTAACAATTTACAAGAAATACTGGGGACAGAGAAATATAATAAACTATATCACAAAGATTGCATCACAGGATGCAATCAGAAAGATCTACCATTGAGTAAACCATGGCTTCTTAAACAAAATATGGCAAGATTAAAAAGACAGAATTTAACCTATAAATTGAAAGTGACTTCAGAAACCTACCAAGCAATCCTAAGTCACAGAACTTAAGTACGCTGATTAAACAAACTGTATTTATAAAAATAAAACAATTGAGAAAATACGACTACTGACTGGACATTGGATGGCATTAAAGAATTACAGTAAACTGAGATTTCTGATGTGATAATCTTATAATTATTTCTGAAAATCCCCATGTTTTAAAAATACGTACTGAAATATTTTTAGATCAAATGAATCAAGTGATAAGATGCCTGGTATGTGCTTCAAAAATAATCAAAACAATCAGAGGGCAAACCTAATCTAATAGCACATTTAAAAGATTATACACCATGATCAAGTGTATAATCTTTATTCCTGGAATGCAAGGATGTTTCAATATATGAAATTCATTGTAATATACCACCTTAACAGAATAAAGGACAAAAATCACAATGATCATATAAGTTGATAAAGAAAAAGCATTTGACAAGACTCAACATCCTTTCATGGTAAAAATACCCAAAAAACTGGGACTAGAAGGAAACTGCCTCAACACAATAAAGACCATATATGAAAAGCCCACTGCTAACATTACACTCAACTATGGAAAACTGAAAGCTTTTCCTATAAGATCAGGCAGAAGACAAAGATGCTGCTCTGGCCATTTCTATTTAGCATAGAATTGTAAGTCTTACTCAGAGAAATTAGGCAGGAAAAAGAAATAAAAGACATCCAAACCAGAAAGGAAGAAGTTGAAATCATCTCTGTTCTCAAATGACATGATCTTATTTGTAAAAAAAACTCTAAAGATTATAGATACACACTCATATACACAAACAAAACAAAAACCTGTTAGAATAAATTCAGCAAAGGTGTGGGAAAGAGCACACAAAAACCAGTTGCATTTCTATACAACAACAATAAACAATCCAAAACAAAATTAAACAACTCCATTTACAATAGCATCAAAAATAAAAAAATACTTAGGAATAAGCCTAGTCAATTAGGTGAAAAATTTGTACACTGAAAATGACAAAATATTTTTGAAATTAAAAAGTGACAAATAAATTTAAAGACATCCCAGGTTCACAGGTTTGGAAAACTTAATACCATTAAGATGTCAATACCACCCAAGGCAATCCAGAGATCAGTGCAATCCCTATCAAAATCCCAATGGCATTTTTTGCAGAAATAGAAAAATAAATCCTAACATTCATATGGAATCTCAAGGGACCGCAAATAGGCAGTCTTGAAAAGGAAGAAGAAAGTTGGAAACCTCATACTTCCTGATTCCAAAGCTTATTATGAAACTATAGTAATCAAAACAGTGTCAAAAGTGGCATAAAGACAGACATATAGACCAGTGGAATAAAGTAAACAGCCCACAGATAAACCCTCATATAACAGTCAAATGATCTTCAACAAGGTGCCAAGAGCACTCAATGGAGAAAGAAAAACCTCCTCAACAGTACTGGGAAAACTGGATATCCACATGCAAAAGAATAAAGTTGCACCTTTAGCTTACACCAGATGCAAAAAATGACTCAAAATTGATTGAAGACCTAAACATAAGACCCAAAACTGTAAAACTCCTAGAAGAAAACACAGGAGAAAACTTCATAAATTGGATTTGGCAATGATTTCCTGGATGTGAGACCAAAAGCTCAGCTACAAAAGCAAAACTAGACCAATGAAACTACATCAAACTTCTGTGCAGCAAAAGAAACAATCAACACAATAAAAAGGCAACCTACAGAATGCACAGAAATATCTGCAAATCATATATCTAATAAGGGGCTAATACATAAATTACATTTTTTAAATTACTATGACTCAACAACAACAAAGATTTTAAAATGGGCAAAGGACTTGAATAAAGATTTCTACAAAGATAATATATGAATAGCCAATAAGCATAAGAAGATGTTCAATGTCACTAATCATTAGAGAAAAGCAAATCAAAACCACAGTGAGATATAACCTCACACTCATTAAGAATGCTAACATCCCAAAAAAAGGAATAAGAAAAGAACAAGTGTTAGCAAGAATGTGTAGAAATTAGAACCCTTGTGCACTGTGGGGATTGTAAAATAGTGCAACTACGATGGAACGCATATGGTGATTCCTCAAAAAATTATAAATAGAGCTACCATATGATCCAGCCATCCTACTGCTGGGTATATATCCAAATGAGTTGAAAGCAGGGTCTCCTAGAGATATTTGCATATCCATATTTATAGTAGCATTATTCACAACAGCCAAGAAGTGGAAATAATCCAAATGTCCATTGATGGTTGAATGGATAAACAAAATGTGGCATATGCATACAATGGAATACTACTGAGCCTTAAAAAGAAGGAAACCCTGTCACATGCTACAACATAGATGAACCTTGAAAACATTATGCTAAATGAAATTAGCGAGTCAAAAAAAGACAAATACTGTAAGATTTACTTACATGAGGTACCTAAAGTAGTCGAATTTACAGAAACAAAAAACAATGGTGGATATCAGGGCTGTGACAGGGGCAGAAATGTGGAGCTATTGTTTAATGGGTATAGAGTTTCAATATTCCAAGATAACGTTCTAAAGATCAGTTGCATAACAATGTGAACATACTCAACACATGAATTTAAAATTGTTGACAGTAAATGTTTATGTTATGTGTTTTCAGTACAATTAATAATAAAAATATAAATGTAATTTCTCAAGACCATTTTTCTTTTTCTTTTTTTTTTTTTTTTTTGAGACAGAGTTTGTTCTGTCACCCAGGCTGGAGTGCAATGGCACAATACCAGCTCACTGCAACCTGCAACCTCCACCACCCAGGTTCAAGCTATTCTCCTGGTTCAGCCTACCGAGTAGCTGGGATTACAGGTGCACACCACCCACACCCGGCTAATATTTTTGTATTTTTAGTAGAGACAGGATTTTGCCACGTTGGCCAGGCTAGTCTTGAACTGCTGACCTCAAGTGATCTGCCCACCTCGGCCTCCCAAAGTGCTGGGATTACAGGTGTGAGCCACTGTGCCCGGCCAGCCTATTTCATGATTAATACTAACAAATACTAATTTTTTAAAAATCAATCAGGGGTTTGGGAGTATAGATAAAATAAGATTGGCCACAGGTTAATAACTGTTAAAGCTGAGTTACAGGTTCATGGGAGTTCATTATAATAAACTATTCTCTCAACTTCTGTATATTTCATTCACTGTTAATAAATTAGCTGATGTATACATATTTAAACTGCAATACATCGTTATCACCAATGCCTTTCACTGAGTCATTAATGTGGCAGGAAAAGCAGCACACCCTTTCCACTCTAATCCTTTAACAAAAGATACCTCTCTGCTTCAAAAGAAAGTAACATTTCAACATATCTTAGTGAGTCCACAGTCATATACTTACAAGGTAAGCGCCATAATATCAAATGAAAGCCTTCTAAAAGGAAGTAGTAATTTTTTTGAGGGGTATTAATGTTTACCATATATTATAACAAGTAAATTTCTACAGTCAGTTATTATGTTGGTTTGAAAAAGAGACGTTCATCCTATTCAGAATGCAGCAAACCAAAGTATCTATGGTAAAAGACAAATATAGTTGTTTCTGGAGAACAAACATTTTAACATAAATCAGTTATTTCACTAGGTAGATCTAACTGGATAACTTTAAACTCTACATCAACATAAAAAAATCACTTAAAAGTTTTGACACTGACTCTCATATTAATATCAATTAGAAATTCATAACTTTTCCAGATATATAAAATTTTTAATTTGAAAAGTAATGTATGTTTTGTGTAAAAAGCCTAGAATACATTTAAGTTTATAAATGAAAACAGATATACCCCATAATTCCACCATGCAGAAATAACCATTATTAAAAACTTTACATCTAGACTCTTTTCTGTTAAAAAGTCTAAACAACATTTCTTTAAGCCTATGAGTCCAATACTGAATATTTATTCAATATTTAAGACAGAAAGTCTCCTAAGAAATGTATATGCAAATAAACAGACCTTAACATATATGCAAATCCATATGAAATATCTTATACTGTTTAATGGCTAGTCAACAAATCATAACTAAAATGATTAGGTGGCTAGTTTTAGCCTAAAGGTAATTTATATAGGATGATACCAAAACTTTGATAGAAAACTGCTTAAAGCCAAGAGGAGTCATCCTGAACAAAAGTATCTAATTCACAGATCTTAATAATTTTGGTGTCATGGCTCCCTTTAAAAATCTAATGAGGCAGGGCATGGTGGCTCTCGTCTATAATCCCAGCACTTTGGGATCACTTGAGCCCAGGAGTTGAGACCAGCCTGGGCAACATGACGAAACCCTATCTCTACAAAAAATACAAAAAAATTAGGCATGGTGGCACACACCTGTAGTCCCAACTATTTGGGAGGCTGAGGTGGGAGAATCACCTGGTCCTGGGAAGTCGGGGCTGCAGTGAGCCAAGTTCGTGCCACTATATTCCAGTCTGTCTATTAGAGCAAGACCCTGTCTCCAAAAAATAAATAAAAATAAATCTGACGAAAGCAATGGACCCTCTTTTTATTTATAATTGCATATAAGCACTCAGTGAGATAGGAAAAACCAAACTTTTCCCAACTCTCACACTCACCACAGAATACTTCTGTGACCAAATGCAGAGAGGTTTTCCCCACTTACGGAGCAATTCTCCAGCACACACCATCTGAGTCTCCTACAATTTAACTCATTTCTGACACTAGCTACCTGGAGATAGTGTCAGATCGCACAGAGCTACAGACTCAGTCCCATGAGACTGTCACTCCCACCCTTCAGATGCCAATTGCAAGCCCCAGCTTGTGACCTGTGCTTCTGACCAACTGCCTGTAAATCAGGGTTCCCATGACCCATGATTAATTTGCTAGAGCAGCTCACAAGACTCAGGGAAACACTTTACTTATGCTTACTCATTTATTGTAAAGGATATTACCAAGCTTGCAGATGGAAGAGATGCAAAAGGCAAAGAATGCGGGAAGGTGTAAAGAGCTTTCTTGCCCTCTCCTGGCTCACCATCCTCCAGGTGCCTCCACATGTTCAGCAACCAGGAAGCTCTCTGAACCCTGTCCTTTTGGGGCTTTCATGGGGGCTACATTACATAGGCATGACTGATTACATCACTGGTCATTGGTGACCAACTCAACCATCAGCCCCTTTCCCCACCCCTGAGGTTGGGGTGGGCTGAAAGTCCCAACCCTCTAATCATGGCTTGGTCTTTCTGGAAGACCAGTCCCCATTCTCAAACTATCTAGGGGCTCCCAGTCATCTCATTAGCATACAAAGGCACTCTTATCTCTCTGGAGGGTCCAAGGGTTTTAGCAGTTGTGTGCCAGAAACCAGAAGCAGAGATCAAATATATCTTTCTTGTTACATCATAATATCAAAAGCACATATTCAGAAACATTTATATTTATTTTCAAAGGTTCATTGACCTCCTTTGCACAATATAGAATCCATAAACCCCAAAATAAAAATTTTAAACCCTAATATAGGGAGAAGCAGCAAAAAAAAAATGTGTATTTTACATAACGTTTATAAAATAAGTACCAAAGAACTGCCAGAAGACTGGATAATTCATTTGTTCAATAAAAATCAGGCCGGGCACAGTGGCTCACACCTGTAATCCAAGCACTTTAGGAGGCCAAAGCGGGCAGATTACTTGAGGTCAGGAGGTCAAGACCAGCCTGACCAACATGGCAAAACCCCGACTGTACTTAAAAAAAAAAAAAAAAAAAAATTGCAACAAAATAATCACTAAACACCTATGTGTAAAGGGATATAAATATTTCACTCAACATTCAAATATGTATGATCAATTGATAGTGCCAATCACCATATTTAGGGTGCTAGACATACCCGGAGGAAGAAAATAGACACGATACCTGGCCTCAACCAGGTAACTGGAATTAAACTCAGTCACTTTCTTCAACTGATCTCACAGTAGAATAAGGCAGACAGATATGTATATAAACATGCACAAAACAATTACAGTATAGTATAACACCACCACAATAATTATGTGTGCAATACAGAAATAGTTCACAAGAGGGAAAGTCAGAAAAGTTCTACAGAGAAGATGACTAACCTATCTATTAAAAGGTAAGCAGAAAATCAGGTTGGAAATACCACCACAAATTTAGGAAACGACAAACGCAACCTGTGGCCTTTTATGTTCTACAAAGCACTTTATATTCATGATATACATATCAATTAAAATCTACATGCAAATGACTCAGAAACACACCCGCAACCCAGGCTTCTCTAAGTTCCAGGAATATGTATGTATCTCCATGTACCTTCTTCATGATTCTTCTTGAGTGTTTTAAAAGCACCTACATGTCCCAAACCAAAAACATGCTCTTCCTCCTGAATTCTGATCCTATTCCAAGTTTCATTAACACAGCAAAGACATCAGAATCCATCTGGTTGGGCACAGACAGAAATCTAGGTATTAATCTTGACACCTTCCTTTCCTTGGTCCCCATCACCAAATCCTGCTGATTTTACCTCCCCAAGTTACTGAAATCCACCTGCTCATCTCCATGTCCATTGAAATTACCCTATTCCAAGTTAGTACCATCCCTCACCAGGATGGCTGCATTTATCTCCTAAATGGTTTGTTCTCATTCATGCTAGCCCCTTTCCTTGTGTTCTCCACACTGCAGCCAGTAATTTTTCTAAAATGGAAACCTAATCATACCACCACCACCACTTCCCTATACCCTGTCCCACCTCAGTTAAAATCCTTTCAGTAGCTTTCTATTGCTTGTAGGATAAATACAAAGTTCTTTGACGGAGTCCAAAAAATCCCTGCACAGTGCTGCCCTCACTTGCCTCCTTATATCATATGGAAAGTTAACCCTGTTTCTCATTTTATATATGCAGAAACGGAGTCACTAGGAGATCAGGGGATTTGGTCTGCTATAAGGCAACTGTAATTAGTTGCAGAATGATTAAAGAAAACTGTTGTATTGACTTCTTGTCCATTGCTCTTGGTACTAGTTGTGCTACTTCCATTTCTCTAATCATCTGGAAAAAATCTTCAATGTAAAAATGCAAGTATCTTTTTAAAATTTCCACCTAATAAACTTAGATATCCTTTATAGCAAAAAGGATGAAAACTTCCATATTTGCATATGCAAACTTTCATGAAGCGCCTACTACTGTCAGGCGTGGAAGACAGCCCAAGTCTCTCTTCCCATGGAACTTGATGTTTTAATGAAGAAAGATAAGTAAGCAACCAAGGAAAACAAACTATCACGTAAGAATACGGAAGGAGGGCCGGGTGCAGTGGCTCACGCCTGTAATCCCAGCACTCTGGGAGGCCGCGGCAGGCGGATCACGAGGTCAGGAGATGGAGACCACGGTGAAACCCCGTCTCTACTAAAAATACAAAAAATTAGCCAGGCGCGGTGGCAGGTGCCTGTAGTCCCAGCTACTTGGGAGGCTGAGGCAGGAGAATGGCATGAACCCGGGAGGCGGAGCTTGCAGTGAGCTGAGATCCAGCCACTGCACTCCAGCCTGGGCGACAGAGCGAGACTCCGTCTCAAAAAAATAAATAAATAGGGAAGGAGATGTGATGAAAATGCTGAGAGTTGACTGTTAGGTTGGGTAACTGGAAAAGGCTGTTGTAAGAACCTCATCTTGAGGGTGATATCCGAATGACAAAGAATTTATAACCCAGACAGTGGGAACAACTAGTGAAAGGGGGCTTGGATGTCTGAAAGAAGGCCAACGTAGCTGATGCATAATGAGTAAGACAATCCCAGGATGAGATAAGAAGGCAGACACCACCAGATCTATAATATGGGATTCCCCAGTTTTATCATAAACATTTTTCAAAAGGGACTTCTTGAAGGATTAAGGCAACTGTATTTTCATGAAGTTTTTCTGGTCACTTTGGAATCAAGTCTACAAAAATAACTCATCCTGACATACTATTTTTTTTCACTTCCAAGAATTTATATTGAGCAATATTACCTGCTGAATCTTAACTTGCTTTGAAATGTTTACAAGATGAATTAATTATCTTAATATAATAGATATCTTATATACCTCACCCACTTCAGACCTAGAAATCTAAATAAACTTTACAATGAACTATGCTAAAAAATCTACCATAAAAATAGCACTCCCCAAAACAGAGTTTCATAAACAGTCACCATCCTCCAGATAAGGCTCCAAGAAAAGAAAGTCTTCTCCAAAGGGAAAAATATATATCCTAAATAAAACTAAACATCATTGGTGTTTAGACAAATTCCCCCAAAACATCTAATTAACAAAGTACAGCAGGCTTCTATAGTACCCTATAATTACCAACATTCTCTGTTACACAAGCTGTATCACAATTCAAAACAGCAGAGAGCAAAGCTTACAAAGCATAAACATTCCTTGAAGATTAGGCTGCACAATTAAGAACTGTTCTACAGTTCATTGGATTGATGATGGCTAGAAGTATTTCCCCCATTCCATTTAGTCCAAAGGTTATTTATTCCTCCCACTTATATAACAGCAAATTAGAGCTTATGTAATAGAAAAAGAAAACAATGTTAAAATATACCAGGGAAACAAAAGCTGTACAGCCAGCTTCTTTCTCCCTGACCCCTGACTCTCTTCTCTTTATTATTTTCCTTATCCTTAGTTAATTATGCCTCATTCACTTCTGTTATCCTTCCACTGTATGATTTGAAAGTATGCAGTTTGGACTCAGTGGAACAAACAGAGGAAAGGGAAAATTATATCCTAAAATCATTTTCCTGACCAAGGCAAGAACAGGCTTAATCTCACTTTACTGGATTCTTCTACATAAAAATATAAACGACAAAAAAGATGATGATGATTTAAATAATAAATCTAACCTCTTCAACATCTAAGGTGGCTATCAAATCTGAAAACTAAATTTAAAGAACTGGAGTCAGAAAGACTCAGAAAGCATTGCTTTGCCAAGATTTCCTAACCACCCAGTTTGATTCTATTCTAGTCTGTTGTATAAATACCAGACTGGTCTACCCCTCCCTAATGCAGGTATTTGTTACTTTATTAGAACTGTCTGGGCACTTAAAACAGTTTATTTAAAATATAGACAAGATGTGGCTTCTCCACGTTTAACAGTTATCATTTATACTGTAATATTACTTATTTTACCCTTCCTCAAGAGGAGATGCATTAAATTACTAAGTAAATATATACACAGATCTTAAACAGAACAAATTATAATGTATATCATACAAGAATGAAGCTTTCAGGCTAGTTAAGATTTCGTTTAATATTCCCTTAAAAATGCCAAGATTGGTTATCTGGAAAAAAATAAATTTTGTTCCTTGATATTTTTTGAAAAGTGTATTCAAATTAGAGTTCTTAAAAAGCCTAAATGTCATAAGTAAAAATTTTTAAATATAAAGCTAAAAACCAAAGAGGATCATTTTGCCTTCTATTCCTATATACACCAATGAACATAGTAATACTTATGGTGAATTTTAACAAATATTTTTGCCAATGTTTGATATGTATCTCAAAACAGGAGAGTTTTAGAAAGCATTTTATGTTTATTCTCAACAAAGTAAAAGGCAAAATAGATACACTTATTAAAGAGCCTCTGATGGGGTTTGATCACAATAAAAACCAACAAAAGATATTTTTGTACCTTTGGTTTTTTCTTGGCTTTGCAAATAAATATTAATTAAACAAAAATATGTTCACTACAACTCAAAAGACTCTTCAAATACTAAACTGAAAACAAACATTACACTATCAGCCAATATTTTTAGAATGTAAAATGTGAATTATAAGGTTATATATATAAAAGCAGAGGGTTATAGGAAAGCATATGTTTTTGTAAACCTATTAAAAGTTAGCTGCCCTTCCTTTTATTAAATGAATAATACTTCTGCACAAATGCATAACTTTCCCCCAAACACAGCTATTTCACACAGGATTTCCTTCCAGTGAGTCTTAATACATGTCTCCCATATTAAAAATACATGGCCAAATTAATAATGAGAAAGAATGTTTGCTCTCATATTTAGATCTATAATAAAAACACAGCATTATAAATAAGGATTCTATTTCAAAATCGTTGAGGAAAATCTCTAAGTGTTGTATGTACACAATTATTAAACTTGAAGAACCCTTCAAGTCAAGTCAAACTGTTATTTCTACTTTCCAAATAGGGTATAAAGGAACTAACTTATTTAAGGCAGTGGATGATGCAGCCACTGTCCATTTCTTTCACTGCTATAGGCCCAGCCCTTTGCAATGTGATTGTGCCACTCCTCTCATCAAGAATGACATTTACTTCCTCATCCATTGAATCCGGCCTGGACTTGTAACTTAATTTGACAAATACAATGTGGCAGAAGTGACCTTTCTTGCTGCTTCCACTCTACTCTGGGAATGCTGCTAGCATGCTGTGAACAAGCTAGCCCCCTTGAGGGTAGGAGAGCATGTCAGAAAAAGAGCCCAGCCACCCAGTCACGCCAGCAGGCATCATGTGCCAGACATTATCAGTGCTGCCATTTTAGACCATGCAGTCCTCGTGCAGCCACCAGACGACTGCAGCCACAGGAGTGACCCCAGACAGACCAGACCAGCAGAACCACCATGTAGCAGAGTCCAGCCCAAATTGCTGACCTACAGAGTCATCAGCAAATAAAACAGTTGTTATAAGTCACTAAATTTAAACCTAGGTCTGTCTAAATCCAGAGCCTAGACTCTCTCCACTAACTAAAGCTGCAATTATTCTTTGGTTGAGAAATACAAAATCTTACATCTTGTAGTCTAATTCAATTTTATAGATACAAGAAGAGCAGCCAAATTGAGAAATAATAGTTTATAATATTTTTTATCCATTACCTAAAAATAGGGGGTTAGCTGGGAACAGAAATATATCTTTTTACCCTCCCAAAAGGAAAATAGATACAATATCAATAATATTACGCTGATAAAATTTTATTAGAAAAAGTACTTTTTCCTGTTTCCCAAAGATATGCCAAGTATTCATTTAAAACCTAACAGCATTCATATATGTTTTATTGATAAAAGCTGAACTCAGCACCTGATCTAAAAGACAATCTGGCCATGCAATAAAAATTAAGAAGTTATTACTTTTTATTAATAAATTTATGGCTTCAAACACTGAAACATGGCTGGGCACAGTGATACGCTTGTAATCCTAGCACTCTGGGAGGCCAAGGCGGGCGGATCACCTGAGGTCGGGAGTTTGAGATCAGTCTAACTAATATGGAGAAATCCCGTCTCTACTAAAAATACAAAATTAGCCGGGTGTGGTGGCGCATGCCTGTAATCCCAGCTACTCAGGAGGCTGAGGCAGGAGAACTGCTTGAACCCAGGAGGCGGAGGTTGCAGCGAGCCGAGATCACACTACTGCACTCCAGCCTGGGCAACAAGAGCGAAACTCTGTCTAAAAAACAAACAAACAAACAATGAAACACTGCTACTACTGTAATGTCTGATCAGTATACATTCATACTTGAATGGAAACCCTAAACTAGGCATGGACCATAACATAGCAAGAAACGTAAGGGCCTTCTCTATATGTATCCTTTAGGGTTTGGCAAACTTTTTCAGCAAAAGATTACATAGTAAGTATTTTAGACTTTGCAGACCATGTGGTTTCTGTTGTAACTATTCAATTCTGCCACTGTAAACTAAAACAGCCATAGGCAATATGTAATGAATAAGCATGGCTGTTTTCCACTAAAGCTTTATTTATAAAAATGGGCAGTAGGCCACAGTCTGCCAATCCTTGTTTTAGATAGTCACTGATCTTTGGCCAAAAGACACCGATTGGCTCTGATCAAGCTAATCTGCATGCTGCCTTCTCATAAGACCTACCAGAAAGTACTCCCCATAACTTATATTTTACTGTCTGCAAAATTGCACAATGTATATGTGATGGTTAAATTTTGTGTCAATTTGATTCTGTTATGCTGCTCAGCTGTTTGGTCAGACACAAGCCCAGATGTAACTCTGAAGGTATTCTGTAGGTGTGATTAACATCTACAATCAGTTGACCTGAAGTAAAGGAGATTACCCTCTATAATGTAAGTAAGCCTCAAACCCTTAAAGGGCTTAAGGGCAAAAACAGGATTCCCAGAGAAGAAGCAATTCTACCTCAAGACTGTAACAGGAAAATCCTGCCTGACTTCCCTGCCTGCTCTACAAATTTCAGATTTGCCAGTACCATAATCACATCAGCCAATTCTTTAAAATAAATTTACACACACACACACACACACACACACACACACATATATCCTATTAGTTTTATTTCTCTGGATACCCCTGATTGACATACTAAGGTAGTATGTCCTTACATAAAAAGGAATATACTCTGATTTTCTGGTACATCAACTGAAAGTTATGGTAGATTGCATTACTATTTGAAACTATTTATTCTCCTGCTTCCTTACAAGGTGAGAGAGACAGAGGAACAGAAAGAGAGAAGGAGAGGGGAAGGGAGGGAGGGAGGGAGGGGGAGAGAGAGAGAGAGAGACAGAGAGTGAGTGAGTGAGTGTGTGTGTGTGTGTGTGTGTGTGTGTTAGGAGTAGACATCCCTAGGTTATTGCTCTGGGGATCAGCCATGTGATATGTTTGACCAATAGAATGTGAACAGAAGTGAGGTACACTGCATGTTACCAAAAGCTTTAAGCAGCAATCCAAGTTACAGTCAGCCTTCTTGCTGTAGTACTTTGTGAAGAGACTGGCACATATCTTACGAGGGCTGTTTCTTCAGCCTTGTTTCCCAAATGAGAAAAAGTCTGGAGCAGAGCCACAGGTCAGGGCAGAACTGAAGTTGAATCACATTTTATTACATAAAGTTAGTGGGAAATATAAGTTTGTTATCTTGAGAAGCCACTTAAATTTGGAGATAATTACTATAACATGGCTGAACACTGCAAAATTTGGTACCAAAAGTGGGGTGCTACCTTAACAACAGCTATCACAAAAAACAATTTTAAAATATGTGACCTAGGCTTTGAAACCAGGTGGCAGAAAGCAAGAAAATTGTTACTGGAGAATGGAAAAATAGCAACCCACATAAGGCGGTGGTAAATAAAACTGTCACATAAAAAATTGAATAACTTGACAAAAAGATTATAAAAGCTGAACTTTAGATGTCATTAAGTAGATTTAATAAAGTACCATTAGATTAGCTCATTAAAGGAAAAAAGAAATCCCCCAGTCATAGGAAGGAGGAAGGAAGGGAAGAAGGAAGAGAGGAAGGAAGGGTGGAAAGTAGGAAGGGAGGAAGAAGGGAAGGAGGGAGGGAGGAAGAGAAAGAGGAGAGGAGAGGAGAAGAGAAGAGAAGAGAGGAGAGGAGAGGAGAGGAGAGCAGAGGAGAAGAGAAGAGAAGAGAAGAGAAGAGAAGAGGCTCAGAAAAGGGGCCTACTTGCAAGTAAGGATAAAAAAAGAGGGAACCTGAAATTCCTGGACTTGCAAGGTAGACACTCCCAACTATTTCCCATTTCCAACAAGTAAAAAAGTGTTTTCAAAGGTCAATTATGACACAAACCCAGGGCAAAGACCGAATCAGAAGTGTAGCCATCATACTGTCTAAGACCTTAGAATTAACGCTGCCCCCAGTAAATCCACTCAGTGGAACAAAATGGCTTGGTGGGGGATTCCCCCGACAGGCAGCAACTAAGAATGTGGACCCACGGAAGCCCAGTAAGCTCAAGATACCTGTACTGAAGTCCAAAGTAAAATGCACATCTCAACGAGTTGAGGATGTAGCTACTGGCACATGGCTCTGACTAAAATCAAATAGATAAAAAGAAAAAATACAACCACCAAAACATCATTCTGTTTGAATTAAGGAACTATTATTCTTCTGGATTACCTTTGGGCCCTCAATTTTCTATAGGCAAGAAGTGGGTTGAGAAAGGTGTTCAACCCTTATAACATTCCCTGACCAAGAAGAGCATATCCTCCAATATTCCGTTCAAATGTAGACAAGAATGATATATTAAAGGAAACACCTTACAGAGTACCCACCCAAGAGTCATGGAAAACAACAAACCGGGTGAATAATCAAGGAAAATCCCCTAGGGCCAATAAAAGTTACCCTTGCTACATTTATCCAGTAAGATTTTCATTGCTAAGGACCAACAATTGTTATATGCTTCCTTTCTTCCCCTTTTATTTATTTATAAATTGTTTGAGATACAAGGTGATATGGTTTGGATCAGTGTCCCCACCCAAATCTCATGTTGAATTGTAATCCCCAATGTTGGAGGTGGGCCTGGTGAGAGGTGACTGGATCATGGGGGCGGATCTCCCTTTGGTGCTGTTCTCATGAGATCTGGTTGTTTAAAGTGTGCAGCACCTCCCCTCTTTCTCTTCCTCCTGCTCCAGCCATGTAAGACATGCCCGCTTCCCTTTTGCCTTCTGCCCTGATTGTAAGTTTCCTGAGGCCTCTCCAGAAGCAGATGCCACTAGGCTTCCTGTCCAGCCTGCAGAACAGTGAGCCAATTAAACCTCTTTTCTTTACAAATTACCCAGTCTCTGGTATTTCTTTATAGCAATGTGTGAGTGGACTAATACACAGTGTCTTGCTTTGTTGCCCGAGCTGGAGTGCAGTCGTATGATCATGACTCACTGCAGCCTCAAACTCCTGAGCTCAAGTGATCTTCCCACCTCAGCCTCCCAAAGTGCTAGGACTACAGACATGAGCCACCATGCCCCACCCATTCTTCCCCTTTCTTAACAGGAATGTTTATTGTGGACATCCTGTCTCTGTTCCACTACTGGGAGAGATGGATGGCAGAACTGGTATTTTAGTTCATTGATCTCTGGATCAAGAAAATCTGCATAGGTAAAAGATGTAGAAATCCTAAAGAGGTTTAGACTTCAAGACTAATGTTATTGAAGGAAATTCTTGGAGTATTTTCCTTGAGGAAGAGATAAATATATTTTGTATGCCGAAGCAAAGAAAGTTAATATTTGTGATCAAGAGGACAAACTGTGGTAGATTATATTACTATTTGGTATTTACCAGCCCTGTCTTTGAAAAATATGCACCCCTACACCTCACTGACTCTGCACCTGACCACGTGACATGCACTGGCAGTCATGAAGTACTCCACTCCCGAGCAGAAGATTTAACAGGTATCACAAGTTACAGCCAGCCCTGAATTCTGCTTACTACCATGAAAATGGCAGGTAGAGACAGAGGCTGCTCCATCATTCTGCATCTTAGGATGAAAATATGGAGTGCAGCCACTTGCACAGTCAGCCCAAAGCCTACATGTGCCATAATGCTGACAAACCACCAAGATTTGGAGATTATTTGTGTCTGCAGTGAAGTTGATTAATACAGAAATCAAATGAAACAAAAGGCTAAAGGGGGAGGAACTGTGTTACATACAAGTATTATTCTGGTAGTTGAATATAATGTGAGATGCCTTAGGTGGTAAAATGAGTACAGTTAGTGAAGTAAAGAACACCCATTCTGTTTCTAGAATGGCTATGGGTATGGGTAAATATAGATTCTTTAAAGGATAAATCAGTTCAGTTTGGTTGTTGGATGTGATGCGTAGCAAAATATAAAACTACAGTTGCAAACCTAATAAATTAACTTTTATTAACCCAGCACTTTGCATAGTCCTCAACTATAATCAACACAGACTTTTATTACCATCTTCATAAAAAGAAACAGAGAAGTTCAGTCACCTGCCAAAATTACAGTTAGCAAGCAACAGTTAAAACTCAAACTTGAGACTATCTAATTCTAAACTTTAAATTTTTTCTATAGCATGCTGTCAAAAAACAAGGGTACAGATCATCTGGTAAACATTCAATTAAAGTGGTTACCTGACTTTATACCATTTGCCCATTAGATGCAAAAGAAAGGTGATTCCATGAACTCAGTTCTAAGTCTGAATCCTATTTAAAAACATTCTGTATCTCTATTCAGTAAGTTCTCTTAAATTTAGACTATACTAATTCAGAATTCTGAAAACCCAGATAAGGAATGGCCTATATTTTACCTTTTTGATATGAAAAATATTTCCCAGGCAAATTAATAATGCATTCAAATGACTGGTGATGCAGTTTGGACATTTTATACACTTTATAAACCCCTTAACAGCCTTCAAACTCCTTATATTTACTATGTCATTTTTATTATACAATAATATATTCATAGTAGACAAATAAGAAAATACTAATACATACTGAAAAAAAGAGGAAAGGAAGGCAAGAGGGAAGAAAGAGGGAAAAGACAATCTAGCAAAATCACTTTTTTTATTTTTTGAGACAGGATCTCACTCTGTTGCCCAGGCTGGAGTGCTATGGCACCACAGTAGCTCACCATGGCCTCAATCTCCTAGGCTCAAATGATCCTCTCACCTCAGCCTCCTGAGTAGCTGGGACTACAGGCATGTGCCACCACACTGAGCTAATTTTTTTGTTTTTAGCAAAGAAGAGGTCTTGCTATGTGGCCCAGACTGGTCCTGAACTACTGAGCTCAAGCAATCCTCCTGGCCTCCCAAAGTGCTGGGATCTGGCCTACAAAACCACCATTAAAACAGTAACTTCATATTTTGTTATATGTTATATGTCTTTCCAAACTTCAACTTTATATGTTATATGTCTTTCTGAACTTCAATATCTAGACATTCATTAAACTTTTAAGTCAAAATGAGAACATACTATACACATATTCCACTTTAAGGAATATTCTTAATATGAGTTCACTGGAATTCCTTACTGATGAATATTCCTCACTGAGAATTTCAAAGCTCCTATCAATCTTTCTGGCTCCCTCTGGTGGCAACTAAGAGAAGCTATTTTTTTTTCTTCAATTCAGTTTGAAAAAAAGGTGGCTCCACTCAAAAGCACTAATTTATCATTACTAAAAACATCTTTAAGAACCTATCTGAATAGGCTGGGCGCGGTGGCTCAAGCCTGTAATCCCAGCACTTTGAGAGGCCGAGACGGGCGGATCACGAGGTCAGGAGATCGAGACCATCTTGGCTAACACGGTGAAACCCCGTCTCTACTAAAAAATAAAAAAAAAAAACTAGCCAGGCGAGGTGGCGGGTGCCTGTAGTCCCAGCTACTTGGGAGGCTGAGGCAGGAGAATGGCGTAAACCCAGGAGGCGGGGCTTGCAGTGAGCTGGGATCCGGCCATTGCACTCCAGCCTGGGCGGCAGAGCGAGACTCCGTCTCAAAAAAAAAAAAAAAAAGAACCTATCTGAATATACAATTTGGCCAGACAGTGTAAAATGGACAATTTTTGAGTGAATTTCTATTAACCAACAGGGATTTCACATCAGAAAAACCTGGACAGAGTTCCTGACTTGACATTGGTTTGCTAGTTGACCTTGGTCAAGTTACTTAATCCCCCTGTGCGTCAGTTTCCTCATTTTAAAAATAATGTTAACAGGGCCGGGTGCGGTGGCTCAAGCCTGTAATCCCAGCATTTGAGAGTCCGAGATGGGCGGATCATGAGGTCAGGAGATCAAGACCATCCTGGTTAACATGGTGAAACCCCATCTCTACTAAAAAATACAAAAAAACTAGCCGGGCGAGGTGGTGGGCACCTGTAGTCCCAGCTACTCGGGAGGCTGAGGCAGGAGAATGGTGTAAACCCAGGAGGCAGAGCTTGCAGTGAGCTGAGATCTGGCCACTGCACTCCAGCCTGGGCGACACAGCGAGACTCTGTCTCAAAAAATAATAATAATAATGCTAATAAAAACCACTTCATTCGTTATTAGAGTTAGGGTTAATATATGTGTACTCTGAATGTGCTCCACAGTACTGACACAGTAAAACAGTAAACCGTGGGAGCAGTGGCTCACGCCTGTAATCCTAAACTTTGGAAGGCCTAGAATGGAGGGTCGCTTGAGCTCAGGCATTTGAGACCAGCCTGAGCAACATAGTAAGACTTTGTCTTTACAAAAAATTAGCCAGGCGTGATGGTACATGTCTGTAGTTCCAGCTACTCAAGGATACTCTTATAATAAACTTATTGTTCTCAAGACCAAAGTCCTTAATGACCTCTAAGATTCTCCACGGTCTCGCCCCTCCTTACCTCTAAAGTATAATCTTGAAATGGGATACTCTCCGTCTAGCCTCCAATCTCTTTTCATAGCGAAGTTCTTCAAAATTACCAAGTTCCCTCACATAGTACCAAGGTACAATGCTACTCCATTTGTGCTTCTTAATCCTAATTCATTTTTCAGATCTCATCTCAACTTTTTCAAAGAATCTTCCTTTGACTCCCCAGATTTTGTCAGGCCCTCCCTGTTAGATACTCTGGTATATCTGTACTTCGTACAGCTTATTACATAGAGCTGTACCTTTATATTTTAAGTGTGTTAGCTTTCTAATCCTGTCTCCCCCTACGTTTCTGTCTACAAATTTCTCAAGAGCAAGGAGTACATGTTAGAGCGTAGCACTCTATTTGTCTACATAGAGTAGGCACTTAAGTATCTGTTGAGCAACTGAATAAACTGAAATTAACACATACTGCAATTAAAGAATTTTTTCTAAACCTACTTCACATAAAAGATGGTCATGGAAATGTAAAATAATATTCCACATACTATGCTCTGTATTTCTTCCCAGGTTATTTAGTGTTCATAAAGGCTGATAGAAAATAATACTCAGAAATATATTTAACCCATACTCACAGAAAAAGTTACACCCTTCAGAGAAGAATCAAGAGCACAGAACCTAAATATATATAGTCCTTTAAACACCTCCGTTTTAATTTTTTTCAAATTTTAGTACATATGTGGTTGTTTTCTGTAGCAAATATCCAGCTGAAAATGTGTCTGAAAATGGTGTGTTTTATAAATGTACTAGACAGTTTTACTTTTCAAGGAAAACTGGTGAATGAACTAGTACAGCTAACAATCACTCGCTAAAAAGTGTACTTCATGGTTTCCTTGGAAGGTATGCACTGAACTATTTTAAACCAAGGCACACTTATAATTGCCTCAAAGAGTGTGACCTTTTTATAGATTAAACTCTTTCTCTATACAGTAAGCATCCCCAAGCACAAAGTAAATTTTGGTCCCAAATGGCTGTGTCCTCTTCATTTTCACCAAGCCAGAAAAAAAAGATATCTGGAAATCCCCAACCAAAGAAAGTTACAAAGTTTGCAATACTCTTGCCCAGAAGTTTGAGACCAGCCTCAGCAACACGGCAAGACTTTGTCTCTATGAAAAAAAAAAAAAAATTTAACTAGCCAGGTATGGTGGCAAGTACCTTGTAGCCCTAGCTACTCCAGAGGCTAAGCTGGGAGGATCACTTAAGCAAGGGAGGTTAAGGCTGCAGTGAGCCATCACCACGCTGCTGCACTCTAGCCTGGGCAACACAGCAAGACCTCAAAAAAAAAAATCTTCATTTGGCCGGGCGCGGTGGCTCAAGCCTGTAATCCCAGCACTTTGGGAGGCCGAGACGGGCGGATCACGAGGTCAGGAGATCCAGACCATCCTGACTAATACGGTGAAACCCCGTCTCTACTAAAAAATACAAAAAAAACCCAGCCGGGCGAGGTGGCGGGCGCCTGTAGTCCCAGCTACTTGGGAGGCTGAGGCAAGAGAATAGCGTAAACCCGGGGGGCGGAGCTTGCAGTGAGCTGAGATCTGGCCACTGCACTCCAGCCTGGGCGACAGAGCGAGACTCCATCTCAAAAAAAAATCTTCATTTGATGGAATATTTGACAGATTTATCTGACAGATTTTTGGTAAATCCTATGACTCCAAAACAGTAATTATTTTTCCCCAAAAGCTGCATCATGATACATAAAAATTTTTAAATTAATTCCTTCCCGTTAGGTTAAAGGAAAATAAGAGTTTAAAATATAGCTCATATTTATAATAAAATCCTTGAGAATCACCTTCTCCAGGAAAAGTAAATATTGGTACTATGTGGCCTCCCTCCCATGGTTAATATAGATAAATCAAGCTTAGCACTCTTTCCTCTGACCAAGAATGTCCACAGACCTCCTTAGGACATGGCTCTACTCAGTAATATAAGAAAAGCATAGGGCCGGGCGCGGTGGCTCAAGCCTGTAATCCCAGCACTTTGGGAGGCCGAGATGGGCGGATCACGAGGTCAGGAGATCGAGACCATCCTGGCTAACACGGTGAAACCCCGTCTCTACTAAAAAAATACAAAAAATTAGCCACGCGTGGTGGCGGGCACGTGTAGTCCCAGCTACTCCGGAGGCTGAGCCAGGAGAATGGCGTGAACCTAGGAGGCGGAGCTTGCAGTGAGCTGAGATCGCGCCACTGCACTCCAGCCTGGGCGACAGAAAGAGACTCCTTCTCAAAAAAAAAAAAAAGGAAAGAAAAAAAGAAAAGCATAGTCATTTTAACTGTCAGAGGGAACATTTGCCATCAATGGTTGTGAAAGGAAGTGGCCAATACTTTAGGGAAACTTCTCTTCTCCCTGTCTGAAAAGAAAATCTTTCAACTTTCACAGTGTCCTTCTAACCTTAAGGAGGACCTCTCATGGTGGATCTCTTAATTCTCCAGTCTCCAGGAAGGCGGATAGAACTGTGATCTTATTAATAATATATTTCCTATGTTATCGTTTAACCAAGAAATAAAAACCTAGAGTGGGGATACAAATGTACCTGAGTGAAAGCAGAGGTATATTAAGAAGGAAGGTTTTCAAGAATCCTGGCACTGGCCACGCAGAAGCAATCCAAGGAAGATGAAGGCAACTCCAAGTCATCAAGATAACTTTGCTAGAAGAAAGAACCTGAAATGTACCCAACACATAGACATGATAAACACTGAGGTGATGGATGCCCTAAATATCCTGACTTGATCATTACCCACTCTATGAATGTAAAAAAATTTCACAGGTATCCCATAAATATGTACAAATATAATGTATCCAGATAAATAAATAAAAATAAATAGGACGACTTTAAACATCTGAATCTTATTCATTCCCACTGTTCTGACTGCACCTTCACTAAGCAAGCTTCCGACAAACTTGCTTTCCTACGGGAAGAGACTGGATGGAACTATCCAGCCCCTCAACCAGTTATTTAGTTCTCATTACACATTAATAAAATGACATTTAATACATGAGTGACTTTCAGGGTAACTCAGCACCCCCAAATCCAATCAAGGTTGAGTTTCTGCTTAAATAAGCCTAAGGTGAATTTACCAAGATGACAAAAGGCCTTCACCTGGCAACAGAGGATTGGCTCTTCCCCAACAAAACTTCTCAAAGTTTTACAAGATGTATATCTGAGCAGCATGGAGGAAATTGTTTTTAAAAAATGTAAACAACACTGATTTTCTCATTAGCTTAGAATTAGAGGCATATTCTTTGCCGTTTGTGTATAAAATAAAACTAAATCTCTCCAAAATACAGATCTTAAAAATACGTATTCACGACTTTCTCCACTTATTTTCATTTCATTTGGCTTTACTTTTTCTTCTGAAATAGAAATAAGATCACAAAGTTCAGCATCCTGAAAAAGTTTTAAGACTACATGTTAAGAAATAAACACTCAGAAAACTAATGAAAGGGAATAGCCAAAAAATTAACAGCTATGGGATGTGGTATTAGAGAAGACATTTTTTCTTTATATGTTCGGTGCTTTCTAAATTTTCTACAATAAATATTGTTCTGTTCAGGCTTCTTTATTTGGAAGGAACAAGTACCCATCCAATTTCTTTGTGATTTATCACAAAGCTATACAAAGAATCACAAAGGAAATCTCACAGAAAATACTGGGAACCACAACTGAGCTGAGCCCTATAAAGTCAGGAGCTAGAGGGTGGCCTGGGAGTCAATTCTGTTCTGGGAATCTCAAGCAGACGATGAGTGGTGCTGCGGCCAGTGCTCAGCCATGCACACTGCTCAGAGCTCTAATCCACATGTTCTTCCACTCTCACTATCAGCTGGAAACATTCTTTCTTGCCTCCATCTTAAACTCTAAATTCCTTTCATTTTAAGTATACGGCTGCAGTATAAGAAGGTTAGAAAAACATGCAGCTTTTGGCCGGGCGCGGTGGCTCAAGCCTGTAATCCCAGTACTTTGGGAGGCCGAGATGGGCGGATCACGAGGTCAGGAGATCGAGACCATCCTGGCTAACATGGTGAAACCCCATCTCTACTAAAAATACAAAAAAAAAAACTAGCCGGGCGAGGTGGCGGGCGCCTGTAGTCCCAGCTACTCGGGAGGCTGAGGCAGGAGAATGGCGTGAACCCGGGAGGCGGAGCTTGCAGTGAGCAGAGATTGCACCACTGCACTCCAGTCTGGGTGACAGAGCGAGACTCCGCCTCAAAAAAAAAAGAAAAAAAAAGAAAAACATGCAGCTTTTTCTTAAGGGTTAAATTTAATGCTTTTTAGATTATATACAGAATGCATAATCATAGCTTCTAAAAAGATCCAACAGTATAAAGAAGGGTATATAAAAAGGAAAATCTCCTTCCCCCCCATTCCTCTTCCCTGGCGTATTTTGGGGGGAAGAGAAAGCAATCTACGACAGAAAAATTTATAATTAATGCATATTTCCTAAAATCATAAAAATATTATTTAACAAACCACAATATCCTATAACTTTTTTCTCATTTTATTACATAAATTAAAAATTGCTGTATAACCAAAAAGTACAGATAATAAAAAAGCAAAACTAGGTCACTTTAAAATTACTTGATACTGCATACTGCATCATATATAAATAATAAGCAGCACTTTAAAATTGATTGGTTCTATTTTAAATAGACATTTTTCTTTACTGTCCATGGAGTAGATATGTTTACATTAACAACCTATTTATAAATGATATAAAATGCCTCATCACTGTAGAAATATTTCAATTCCTATAAAACTTTTCATTTGTCTTGTTCAGGTTTAATTGGTTAAAATTAAAATAATTGTGAAACCGTTCTCAAAAACTAAAAACACCAAATAAACACAAGGCAGTGATGTTTAATGTATTAATTACTAAATATCTTAAACTGTTTTAGAACTTCTACTTAATATAGCCAGTAATCTCCAACAGTGGTTTTCAAACCTATCTAATTTTTAAAATTTTCTTAAAAGCCTTGAAATGAAGAAAGAAAGAACAGTGGCTCTGTTTGAAAGTAGGGCCTCTTCACTGCCTATATTCTTTCCCTGAACCCCTAAGGCTCTTCACAGAGCAGCTCAAAGTGTAGCAGGCAAACCATTTTCATCAAAATAACCTGGTGCATAACACTAACCAAACTAACCAAAACAACATTGATACTGGTACAAAAACAGACACACCAACCAATGGAACAGAAGACAGAACCCAGAAATAAAGCCACACTCCTATAACCAGCTGATCTTTGACAAGGCTGACAAAAATAAGCAATGGGGAAAGGACTTCCTATTCATTAAATACTACTGGGATAACTGGCTAGCCATATGTAGAAGAATGAAACTAGACCCCTACCTTTCACCATATACAAAAATGAACTCAACATGGATTAAAGACTTAAATGTAAGATCTAAAACTATAAAAATCATAGAAGAGGCCAGGCACAGTGGCTCATGCCTGTAATCCCAGTACTTAGGGAGGCCAAGGCAGGCGGATCACCTGAGGTTGGGAGGTCGAGACCAGCCTGACCAACATGGAGAAACCCTGTCTCTAATAAAAATACAAAATTAGTCAAGTGTGGTGGCGCATGCCTGTAACCCCAGCTACTTGGGAGGCTGAGGCAGGAGAATCCCTTGAACCCAGGAGGCGGAAATTGCGGTGAGCCGAGATGGCACCATTGCACTCCAGCCTGGGCAACAAGAGTGAAACTCCATCTCAAAGAAAAAAAGAAAAGAAAAAACATAGAAAAAAAACCTAGGAAATACCATTCTGGAAATCAGCCTCAGCAAAACACTTACAACTAAGTCCTCAAAGGCAATTGCAACAAAAGCAAAAATTGATAAGTGGGACCTAATGAAACTAAAGAGCTTCCACACAGTAAAAGAAACTCAACAGAGTAAACACACAACCTACAGAACAGGAGAAAATAGTCACAAACTATGTATCCAACAAAGGTTTAATATACTAAATCTATATGTAACCTAATGCAACAAGCAAAAACAAACAACCCTATTAAAAAGTGGGCAGAGAACATGAAACGACACCTCTCAAAAGAACACATACAAGCGGCCACCAAGCATACGCAAAAATGCTCAACAACACTAATCAGAGAAATGCAAATCAAAAACTGCAATGAGTTACCATCTCACAACAATCAGAATGGCTATTACTATAAAGTCAAAAAATAACAGATATTGGTAAGGCTATGGAGAAAAGGTAATTCATATATACTGCTGGTGGGAATGTAAATTAGTTCAGCCACTGTGGAAAGCAGTTTGGAGATTTCGCAAAGAACTGAAAATAGAACTACCATTCAACCCAGTAATCCCATTACTGGGTACATACTCAAAGGAAAATAAATCGTTCCACCGAAAAGGCACTGTACTTGTGTGTTCACTGCAGCACTATTCACAATAGCAAAAACATGGAAGCAACTTAGGTACCCATCAAGAGTGGACTGGAAAAAGACAATGTGGTACATATATACCATGGAATACTACTTAGCCATAAAAAAAGAATGAAACCATGTCTTTGCTGCAACTTGGATGCAATCGGAGGCCATTATCCCACATGAATTAATGCAGAAACAGAAAACCAAATCCCACATGTTCTTGCTTATGAGTGGAGCTAAACACTGAGTACACATGGACATAAAGACGAGAACAAAAGACACTAGAGGGCAGACAGAGGGACGGGGGGAAGGGCTGAAAAACTACGTATTGGGTACCATGCTCAATACCTGGGTGACAAGATCAATCATATCACACACTTCGGCAACATACAATACACACAAGTAACAAACATGCATATGTACCCCCGAATCTAAAAGTTGAATTTTTTAATGCAGATTCATAAACAAACACCATTCTAAACATCTCTAAAAGTGTTGTCTAGGAATACACCTGAGAACCTAACATTCCTAAACCCCTTAAACATAAGAAACTATTTTAAAGAGTTTAAAGAATTGATGCTTATTTTCTCAATTAAAAAACTCACCACTAACCAAACTGGGATTACACTAATAGTCCTCCAGCTTGCTTCTTTTTACATATTTTGACATCTTGGCATGTCACATATATGTAAATATGAACAATTTGCACACTCCAAATGATAATTTCTAAAGATTTACAATTTCCTACAACTAGAGAAAACCATGTATTTTTGTTGTTTGTTTTTGAGACAGGGTCTTGCTCTGTTACCCAAGCTAGAGTGCAGTGGTGCAATCATGACTCTGCAGCCTTGACCTCCCAGGCTGAAGCGATCCTCCCATTGCAGCCTCCCAAGCAGCTGGGACTACAGGTTTAAGACACCAAGCCCAGCTAATTTTTTAATTTTCTATAGAGACAGAGTCTTGTTATGTTGCCAAAACTGGTCTCAAACTCCTGTGCTCAAGTGATCCCCCCACCTCAGCCTCCCAACATGTTGAGATTATGGATGCAAGCCACTGTGCCTAGCTGAAAACAAATATTTTTTTAAAAAGAAATGAATAACAAAGGTTTTTTTATACTTCTGTAATTTCAAGTACTTTTAATTGATTTTAGGATTTAATGTTGAGATTATAATTATAATATTATACTGATAGATGTCTTTATGCAAAACACCTCTGGTGTGGAATTTGAAAGTTAATGGCCAGATTTCTAAATTGGTTTAATTTTCATGTTTTAGAAATAGTAATACTTAAAAACAAGTTTGAATGTTTCGCATCATATTTTACATCAGTCAAGTAGCTGTATATAAAGAATAATTTGAATTTGACACGAATAAGTAGTTTCCATACTTCTTAGTATGCTTTAAGTATTTATGTTTATAGTCAGATTCTTTATAGCAAACTACTCTTAAAAATTATACTTTATTATACTATACAATCGGGATAAAATATTTTATACTGATTTTAATAGAATGCTTAAGTATTTAACATGCTTTTTGTGTTTGTTTTTTTTTTGAGATGCAGTCTCGTTCTGCCACCCAGGCTAGAGTACAGTGCCGCGATCTTGGCTCACTGTAACCTCCACCTCCCAGGTTCAAGCAATTTTCCTGCCTCAGCCTCCCGAGTAGCGGGGATTACAGGCAAGCACCACCACGCCCAGCCATTTTATATATATATATATTTTTAGTAGAGAGGGGCTTTCACCATGTTGGCCAGGCTGGTCTCGAACTCCTGACCTCAAATGATTCGCCCACCTCAGCCTCCCAAAGTGCTGGGTACAGGCGTGAGCTACCGCACCCAGCTTCAACCTGGTTTTAAATAACGTTTTCGGTATTTAAGAAATTATGGAACTTAAAGTTCAACAACTTTATCCTTTTAATGTAAGATTGCAGTCATCTATATTGAGGTGATTATTCTAACTGTAGTAAATAAATGCTCTTGGCTGATGGTGACAGAGCTCGTGACCTTTGATTATGGCAGGGCTTGGCATTTTACGTAAGGAGAATTTCAGTTTACTAGTTATCAAATGCTAACTCAGGACACTCTTTGGTACTATAAAAGGTATGAGGGTGTCTCATATCCATCCTATTACTTTTTTGAATTTCAAGGATATTGAAAATGTTTAATAATGAGCAGATCTGAGATCCAAAACAGTTATGATGCTCTAAAATTACTACTGTTCTGAGCTGATAACCTAATGTGAATAGGTGGCCATCAGGGCTTAGTGTTTGGAACCAAATGTCTTAGGAAATTTCTGCCCCTTTTAAGTGTAACAGTGCCCTATTTGGGAACTATGCCTATATTATCAACAGATTAAAGAGTGGGCAACTTCATCCACAGTATTATAAATGTGTCCATTAAAGAATAAAAGACTGTGTCTAAGTCTTAAATTTTATATTAGATTCTAACAAGTTTTATTCAGTTTTAAATTTAGTATTTTTTCTATATTTAAAAACACCTGGCTGGGCGCAGTGGCTCATGCCTATAATTCCAGCACTTTGGGAGACCATGGCAGGCGGATCATCTGAGGTCAGGAGTTCAAGACCAGCCTGGTCAACACAGTGAAACCCCATCTCTATTAAAAATACAAAAAAATTAGCCAGGCACAGTGGCGGGTGCCTGTAGTCCCAGCTACTGGGAAGGCTGAGGCAGGAGAATCACTTTCTGAACCCAGTAGGCAGAGGATGCAGGGAGCTGAGATTGCACCACTGTACTTTAACCTTGGTGGAAGAGTGAAACTCCATCTCAAAAAGTAAAGTAACATAACATAACATAACATAACATCACTTGTTAGTTGATTTGCTTATATTCCTACAATTATCGCTATATAATAAGATATTTGGATTTTTTGAATGTCATCTGTACCTCAATCATAGCCTTTTACTTAAAGTAGAAGTGGAACATCAGCCACAGTACTTACACAGACACCAAACCACATTTCCAGGCCCACTCTACAATTCAATAATTTGCTTGCTTAGACTTTTCCAATAATAGAGACCACACAGTCTCACACATTTTTGCAACTTGTGATTCTCTTCCTACATCTTTCCTGGACTTCCCATTAATGTTTTGACGGGAAGATGAATTTTTAAATAGACCCATATTATTTTTTAAAAAACCAACTTTTCTATTTTATTATTTCTTAAGTAAAAGACTACGGAAAAAAGCAAAATAATATTTTTTAAATATCCTGGAATAAACTTAATTTATATTAATCAGTAAAAATCAGAATTATAATCACTTATTTTTCTTCTGGTTTCTGCATCCTAGACTATTATAATAATCTATTAATTGGTCTCCCTGCTTCTGCTTGTACCCTTGCCTCCCTGCTACAGTTTATTCTCCACACAGTAGTCAGAATATTCTTTTAGACCATGTCAGATCATGTTCCTCCTTTGTTTTAAAACCCTCCAGTAGTCAGCATCCTTGCCATAAATGTTTAACCTAAACCTAATAACTAGTAAGTAATCAAACCCAAATTGTAGGAAGTTCTTTTAAAACAAAACAAAACACACCTGGCCTGGATTCTTTAGTTTGGCATTCAAACACAATCCAAAATCTTTACCCATACATGATCCAGACCCCTAAGAGATCACTGACAATAATCTCCTTCCACTTTCTCCCTCTTGCTTACTTTAATTTTAATGGCTTTAAACCATAGTTTTAAAACATGAAGACAATAAAATCTTATCTCGGGGTCTTTTAACATGCTATTCCCTCTATCTGGAATTATTATTGATTAGAGGAAAAAGCAGAAACATTCATCGAAAAAAAAAGTATTACTATGTCTATTGCTGCAGAACCAAAATAGCGATTTGAAACAGCTACCATTTATTATTGCTCATTACTCTGCAGGCCAACGGAGCAGTTCTGCTGGGCTGGGCCAGGTATAGCAGTCTCAGCTGGTTCATGCATTCATGCTTGTGTCTCCAGTCGACTAGTAAGCATGTTGGAGGTTAGATGGCTCAGCACGGGCTTGTTCCCAAGAAAGAACGGAAACATGAAAGACTTTTTGAGACGTAGGTTCAACATCACTTCTAACACATTCTGTTGTTCAAAGCAAGTCACAAATCCAACCCACATTCAAGAGGTAGGGAAACAAAGTCACATTGCAAAGACTATGGATCCAGGCAAGCGTAGAGACTTGGGACCAATTTGTAATCAATCTACCATATCTTAAGAGGACTATTTCAAAATAGTGGTTCATCTAAGATGGGAGAAAGTGAAATGCACAAAGGATAAAAACTATACTTTATACTTATAAATCCTATAAGGCAGGGTTTCTCAATCTTGGCACTATTGACATTTTGGGCCAGGTGATTCTTTATTGTAAAGAGGGTGTCCTGCACATTGTAGGATGTTCAGCAATATCCATGGCATCTCTCCACTAGATACTAGCAATACTCCTCAAACTTAACAACCAAAAATATCTCCAGGCATTGCCAAATGTCTCTTAAGGAACAAAATGACCCCTAGTTGAGAACCACTGTTATAAATGGATAAATAAAGGGATACATTAAGGGAAAGACAACTTGGCCTTACAAACTGGCTTTATATTGGCAAGAATATAATTGCTTTAAAAGGCTGTTAAAAATGATTCTAAAGTGCAAACCTTATTTACAGGTATGTATGATATATACCAAACTTTCAACAGCTGACATATTAAAAATTCAAAATTTTGTTGACAATTCCTAGGTCACTCCCAATTCATACAATTTAATAAAAAACATTACCATACTCTTGAAGTCAATATAAAAGAAGATAACGGTGTCAGATGTTAAATTAAATTAATACTACTGGCTCTAGAATTTGATGTGTGTATATATAAGCCCCAGATTGTAATAAACAAAGTTGTTTCTCTCCAATTGCCAAATATGAAATTCTGTCTTACAACTCTATCTCATCTCCAACCCTTCTTTTCCCAGTTCATGCATGACACTGGCAATTTGCCTCCCAATTCCACTTCTCATTCTTATCATCATCAACAGATGTAAAACACAGCACAGAAAACTGCTGTAAAAAACAACAGCAGTAGAAAGTATTAATTTTTTAATAAGTACAACAAATCAAAATACAGCTTAGAGAACTTTTCTAAGTCAAAAAAAAATTGGAAAACCTACAGTAAAAAGCAACCAAGAAATATTTGTTAAATTGTTTCCACAATACTTATGTTCCTGAAACTCTATATATAAATCAAACTACTTTAAATACATAATACTGTGAATCTTATAATATTGTATGTTGTAATCGTGTAATTTGTAAATATTATAAACTAAATATTCTCTGACATTCATGTGCAAATCTGTGATAGCACTGGCCAAGTAAAGTCATATACACAAGAACCAATTTAAAAACTTTCTTTTGAGCCAGGTACAGTGGCTCACGCCTGTAATCCCAGAACTTTGGGAGGCCAAGGTGGGAGGATCACTGGAGCCCAGGAATTTGAGACCAGACTGGGCAACGAAATGAGGCCTTGTCTCTATTTAAAAAAAAAAAAAAAAAATTCAATCGATCAATCAAAAAATTAGCTGGGCATGGTGGTATGCACCTGTGGTCGCAGCTACACGGGAAACTGAGGCAGGAGGATTGTTTGAGCCCAGGAGGTCAAGGCTATAGTGAGCCAGTTTCCTGCCACTGCACTCCAGCCTGGGTGACAAAGCAAGACCCTGTCTCCAAAAAAAAAAAAAAAAAAAAGCCCTTGGTTATGGAGTTTTAGGGCAAAAATAATAGTTTCTCCCTTAGAGAAAATAAAATGGGGTAACTTGCTAACGCAGTAATACACAAGTGAGCTGGGCTGGCCAGGCGTGGTGGCTCACGCCTGTAATCCCAGCACTTTAGGAGGCCCAGGTGGGCAGATCACAAGGTCAGGAGTTAGAGGCCACCTGGTCAATAATTTCTACCAGAAATACAAAAATTAGCCGGACGTGGTGGTGGGCGCTTGTAGTCTCAGCTACTCAGGAGGCTGAGGCAGGAGAATCGCTTGAACCCGGGAGGCAGAGGTTGCAGTGAGCAAAGATCACGCCACTGCACTCCAGCCTGGGCGGCAGGCTCAAAAACAAAAAAAAAGGGGTGGGGGGGGGGCGTGGGCTGAGAGTAGGAAGAGGGCAGTAAAGTGCCTACGGTGCAAAATATATAAGGAGGGACTCACTGTCAAGGCCAGGCAATAAGCCAAAATGTGAGGCAAGAGCCTGCTGTTCTCATTTCACGTCCAGTCCAGCAGGAACTGCACTTAACAGCAGGCAAATAACACAGCAGGCTGCCCAAGGTCTGTCCTGTACTAAGCCTCAGCACTCACATCTTACTCTTCACTATCTCTGTGTCCCAAGCATACAATTAAGATACTTGCCAAAGTTTTGAAACTATGAAGGTGGAAAAGAGGAGCATTCTGGGAAGTTTCCAAACCTCTGTCCTTTATAAAATTGGCTTTGTGTTTAAAAGTAGTTTCTAATTTAAGCATGTGTATTCACAATTTCAATGAAAATATTATTTTAGTCATTTTTTTCTAATTACTGCTATTTAACTGAACCAATGTTATTACCCATGAACAACGAAAAGCAACAGTATGTGATTAGAACATTAGTTTTAATAAGTCAGTTCATGCAAAAATGACTACAGAATAGGGTTTCATCCTCACAATGCAAGAGTATTCCTTCACTACTTTTGGTCCTCTTTCAGGAGTATCTTCAATACTAGCAGTTAGGAGCAACCACAAGAAATTCCACCTTACAGGTTAGAACCAACAACAAAAACCTACCTGATAGCCTCCATGCATTAAATGAGATAATTTGTCCTAGGATACACACAAACACACCACCACACCCAAAAGCATTTACAATGGATCATAAGTGTAGTTCCTTCCTCTTTTGTGACTCACCCTTTTCCAGGATGTCAAAACAGTTCAACAGCAGGAATGTAATTAGATATGAGCAATTAGAAAACTTGCTGTTCTATTTTCTCAATGCGCATACAAAAATGTTCTGATTAATAAAGCCTAACTTACAGGACTCCCTGCAATATAGTTCTTACATTAAGGCTAAACTGGCCGGGCGCGGTGGCTCAAGCCTGTAATCCAGCACTTTGGGAGGCCGAGACGGGCGGATCACGAGGTCAGGAGATCGAGACCATCCTGGCTAATACGGCGAACCCCGTCTCTACTAAAAATACAAAAAACTAGCCGGGCGACGAGGCGGGCGCCTGTAGTCCCAGCTACTCGGGAGCTGAGACAGGAGAATGGCGTGAACCCGGGAGGCGGAGCTTGCAGTGAGCTGAGAGCCGGCCACTGCACTCCAGCCTGGGCGGCAGAGCAAGACTCCGTCTCAAAAAAAAAAAAAAAAAAAAAAAGGCTAAACTACTTAACACGGCTGTAAGTAATAATGTGCACAAATCCTTTCACATCTTCATTTTAAAGGCCATACATAACATAAGCAACTTGAAATCCATCTTTCCAACTGCCACTTCTACTACCTCCACACATAATCTATTTTCAAAAGCTATTTCCTCAGCAAACTAGTCAATTGGTGAGTGTCAAGGAATGTAGGATTTTTAGTTTATTACCTACAGGTTTTTAAATACCAATTATCAGCTGGGCGCGGTGGCTCATGCCTGTAATCCCACCACTTCGGGAGGCCAAGGCGGGCGGATCACAAGGTCAGGAGATGGAGACCATCCTGACTAACACGGTGAAACCCTGTCTCTACTAAAAATACAAAAAATTAGCCGGGCGTGGTGACTGGCACCTGTAGTCCCAGCTACTTGGGAGGCTGAGGCAGGAGAATGGCCTGAACCTGGGAGGTGGAGCTTGCAGTGAGCAAAGATCGCACCACTGCACTCTAGCCTGGGTAACAGAGCGAGACTCCGTCTCAAAAAAAAAAAAAAACGATTACCTTACTGACATATTTAGTAATTACACAAAATTACGGAAAACACACAAGTTTTTCACATCTAACACTTGACAGCAAGAGTCTTTTCGGGTACATGAATTTGCATGCTCCCAGTAATAAATTCCCAAATAAAATTCTTTGTTTTATATAAATGTTTATTATAAGTTGCATTAATATATTTTAATTATAAAAAGGAGTATCATAACCAAAAAATGAAAAATAAAAAACATTTCATAATTCTACCATACCTCCATAACTATGATCTTTGTATATCCCCTGCCGGTCTTTTCCCATGTGAATGTTTCATATGACTATTATCCGGTTGTACCTATAATTTTTATTTTGTTTTTTTCACTCATTTCCATTTCTTCCATAGTAGTCACATGGTTGCCAAATGCCTTGCATATCAATTTTCTATTGCCATATAACAAACCACTGCCAACTCAGAGGCTTAAAAACAACATTTATTTAAAATTTTACAGTTCTGTAGGTCAGAAGTTCAGGTGGAGTTGACTAGGTTCTCTGCTTGGGGTCTGATCTCTCAAGGCCAAAATCAAGATGCCAGCCAGGCTGGGCTCTTGTCTGGAAAAAGACTCTGCTTCCAGGCTCATTTGGTTGTTGGCAGAATTCAGTTCCCTGAAGCTATAGGACTAAGGTCCCTGTTTCTGATGGGTTGTTAGCCACAAGCCTCTCTTAGCTCAAAGACCGCTCACATTTCTTCTCACATGGCCCTGTCCATCTTCAAGCCAGCAACAGGAAAAGTCTTTCTCATCTTTCAAATTGCTGTGACCTGCAGTTCTGCTTTGAGCCAGAGAAAACTTTCTGTTTTTAAAAGGGCTCATGTAATTAGAATAGGCACACCTAGGTCTCCTTTTTAACTAAACTCAAGTGATTAGTAACTTAATTACATCTGCAAGATGTCATTTGCCATGTAACATAACATAATCATGGGCACATTTCCTTATCATATTCAAAGTCCTGGGGATTCAGGTGGGAAATTAAGGCCATTTTTTAAATTCTGCTTACCACATCTCTGGATGTGTATTTTTCACTGCGCGTTGTAGTCAAAAAGCTTAAAGGGCATCTTTAAGGTCCCTTCCAGTCCCAAAATTCTAAAAATCTAACATGTAAAGCTATTTTTTTAATTGGAAAGGAAATACAAGTATGCAAATTTCAAAGTTAGTCAAATCGGAAAGGGTGCTGAAGATTTTCCTTTCCTAGTTTAAAATAAAAAGGATATGTTTTAACGAAATTGTCATTTTGGGGGGGGCCAATTTCTAGTCCCAATAAGAGGCTGAACATCTAGGGAAGAATACAGTATGAAAGTGAAAATAAAAGTTAGTGCCAAATTGTAACGCCTGGGAAAGCCAAAAGCAAAAGACTCCAAACCAGTGGCAATTTCCACACTACAAAACTCCAGTTTCATTGTAAGTATAAAGATTAGAAAAGGTAAACAGGAGAAATGAAAAATTAGGTCATAAATAGACTATTCTACCCAAGGTTCATTAAGAAAAACTAGGACTAAGGATACGAACATTAGGCTCTTGGGTCTCTTAACATACAGGGATTCAGCTGACTGCCTTTGGTATAAGACAGTCCTCATCCCTACCACACAAATCTAGCAGAAGGAAGGAGGGAGAGAAAAAAGTACCTCACATATACCTGATGCCACATAAATATCTGTTGAGTAAAGGTGTAAGATAATAGACTATACATTTTTTAGCCTTCAGAAACTTCACCTCCCTAGCCAGAGAAGAGAACTATTTCTGAATTTCAGCTATTAATGGAATAAAAGCTACCTATATCAAGCAAGGCTGACATTGGATCAAAGGTAAGACAGTCTGCAAGGGGGCTGGATAATGGTCCTCAGGGGTGACAGAAGAAAATGGGGGCAGGCAGTGCTAAGACCAAAAAATAGTCTTAACAAATATTAGAATTGAATTTTGCTGAAATTTTTAGTTTCAAAGTAATTACAACTTATATAATGGCAAATATACAAGTAGATACAGTGTCCTCAACAGAATTCCCAAGACTTGTTCTCAGCAAAATTAGTCAAGATTCTGCCTACTGGTATTAACAAGCAGAAAGAACACTTTGATAGCTATGTGTGATACCATGGAATGAGAACTTCATAACAGTCATTCAGAGAATACTAACCATAGCTCCAACTCCTCATCAAATACACAAGTGTAATGTTTTCCATAGCTTACAAAACATACTTCAGTCTAGGGTTCTCATTCATTGCTCTACTCTATAACAAAAATTTACTGGGGAAAAAACATGTATTTTGACCTACGAATACAACTCACAAGAGATGTGAAGGACCTCTTCAAGGAGAACTACAAACCACTGCCGAAGGAAATAAGAGAGAACAGAAACAAGCCAGGCACAGTGGCTCATACCTGTAATCCCAGCACTTTGGGACGCCGAGGCAGGCAGATCATGAGGTCAGGAGATCAAGACCATCCTGGCTAACACAGTGAAATCCCTTCTCTACTAAAAAAAAAAAATACAAAAAATCAGCCGGTTGTGGTGGCAGGCACCTGTAGTCCCAGCTACAGGAGAGTGGCATGAACCCAGGAAGCAGAGCCTGCAGTGAGCCAAGATCGTGCCACTGCACTTCAGCCTGGGCAGCAAGACTCTTGTCTCAAAAAAGAAAAAAAAAAAAAAAAGAGAGAGAGAGAGGGGGGACACAAACAAATAGAAAAACATTCCATGCTCGTGGATAGGAAGAATCAATATTGTGAAAATGGCCATACTGTCCAAAGTAATTTATAGATTCAACGCTAATCCCATCAAGCTACCATTGACTTTCTTCATAGAATTAGAAAAAACTACTTTAAATTTCATATGGAACCAAAAAAGAGCCTGTATTCCCAAGACAATCCTAAGCAAAAAGAACAAAACTGGAGGCATCATGCTACCTGACTTCAAACTACAGTAACCAAAACAGCACGGTACTGGTACCAAAACAGATACACAGACCAGTGGAACAGAACAGAGGCCTAAGAAATAACACCACACATCTACAACCATCTGATCTTCGACAAACCTGACAAAAACAGGTGATGGGGAAAGTATTCCCTATTTAATAAATGGTGTTAGGAAAAATGGCTAGCCATATGCAGAAAACTGAAACTGGACCCCTTCCTTACACCTTATACAAAAATTAAATCAAGATGGATAAAAGATTTAAACATAAGACCTAAAGCCATAAAAACCCTACAAGAGAATCTAGGCAATACCATTCAAGACATAAGCATGGACAAAGACTTCATGACTAAAACACCAAAAGCAACGGCAACAAAAGCCAAAATTGACAAAGGGGATCTAATTAAACTAAAGAGCTTCTACACGGCAAAAGAAACTATCATCAGAGTGAACAGGCAACCTACAGAATGGGAGAAAATTTTTGCAATCTATCCATCTGACAAAGGGCTAAGGGCTAATATCCAGAATCTACAAAGAACTTAAACAAATTTATAAGAAAAAAACAAACAAACCCATCAAAAAGTGGGCGAAGGATATGAATAGACACTTCTCAAAAGATGACATTTATGCAGCCAACAAACATGGAAAAAAAGCTCATCATCACTGGTCATTAGAGAAATGCAAATCAAAACCACAATGAGATACCATCTCATGCCAGTTACAATGGCAATCATTAAAAAGTCAGGAAAGAGATGCTGGAGAGGATGTGGAGAAATAGGAATGCTTTCACACTGTTGGTAGGAGTGTAAATTAGTTCAACGATTGTGGAAGACAGTGTGGGGATTCCTCAAGGATCTAGAACTACAAACACCATTTGACCCAGCAATCCCATTACTGGGTATATACCCAAAGGATTATAAATCATCCTACTATAAAGACACATGCACACGTATGTTTACTGCAACACTATTCACAATAGCAAAGACTTGGAACCAACCCAAATGCCTGTCAATTTTAGGCTGGATAAAGAAAATGTGGCACATATTCACCATGGGATACCATGCAGCCATAAAAAAGAATGAGTTCATGTCCTTCACAGGGACATGGATGAAGCTAGAAACCATCAATCTCAGCAAATAACACAAGAACAGAAAACCAAACAACCATGTTCTCACTCATAAGTAGGAGTTGAACAATGAAAACATATGGGCACAGGGAGGGGAACATCACATACTGGGGCCTATCAGGGAGTGGGGGGCAAGGGGATAGCATTAGGAGAAACACTTAATGTAGATGATGGGTTGATGTGTGCGGCAAACTACCATAGCACATGTATACCTACGTAACAAACCTGCACGTTCTGCACATGTATCCCAGAACTTAAAGTATGTTTTTAAAAATGTATTTTGTCACCTTTACAAACACTGTTCCATCTCACTTCTGCTGTATTCAAGTATTCAACTCAAAACTACTTTGTGCAGAAACGAATGGTGTTTGTTTTGGGGTGGGGGTTTGTTTGTTTTTTGTTTTATTTATTTATTTATTTATTTGAGACTGAGTCTTGCTCTGTTGCCAGGCTGGAGTGCAGTGGTGTGATCTCAGCTCACTACAACCTCTGCCTCCTGGGTTCAAGCAATTCCCCTGCCTCAGTCTCCCTTTTAGGGGTTATTTTCGGGAGACAAGGTCTTGCTCTATTGCCCAAGCTGCAGTACACTGTCATGATCATGGCTCACTTCAGCCTCCACCTCCTAAACTCAAGGGATCCTCCTGCCTCAGCCTCCCAAGTAGCGGGGACTATAAGTGTGCACGACTACACCTGGCTACTTTTTCTCAAGATGGGGTACATTTCCATTTATATTGTTTTAAAGCTTTCGAAATATTTCCCTTCTTCCTAGTAGCTAAAATCTCTGGTAGGGTAGAAAAGCAAGTGGTATTAGCCCCATCTTACAAGAGAAATAATAGAAACTTATTGAGATAAAGTTCTTTGACCAGAGTTTTTCGGTAGCAGTGCCTGGACTTAAGCCAAAATTTTCTGACATCCTCTCATCCTTGATCTTTCTGTCCACTGAATATCTCTACTTAAATAGTATTGACACTAAAATCAAAGAAGACATTTTTTAAATTGCATCAAATTTATTTTTATTTATACAGAAAAAAAACAAAATAGAATAATTTATGTTCCAGAGAAACACTAATTTTATCCTAAAAATCTGAATGAAATAATATATTCTTAAATAAAGTCCAGGTGATTCAGTTTAGAGAAAAAGAATTCTCTAATTCATATAAATTCTCAAATATTCACGAATATATGCTGAATTTTTTGTTTACGTTTTTTATGCAACCTAGTGCCTGGCATACTACCGTATGTATACACCTACACCAAGCTAGGCTGACACTGGACCCAAGGTGGGGCAGTGTGCAAGGCGGCTGGATCATGGTCCTTAAGAGTGACAGAAAAAAATGCGGCCAATTTGAATGGTTTACTATTTAATTAAGAACTTCAGGCCGGGCGCGGTGGCTCAAGCCTGTAATCCCAGCACTTTGGGAGGCCGAGACGGGCGGATCACGAGGTCAGGAGATCGAGACCATCCTGGCTAACATGGTGAAACCCCGTCTCTACTAAAAATACAAAAAAAAAACTAGCCGGGCGAGGTGGCGGGCGCCTGTAGTCCCAGCTACTCGGAGGCTGAGGCAGGAGAATGGCGTAAACCCGGGAGGCGGAGCTTGCAGTGAGCTGAGATCCGGCCACTGCACTCCAGCCTGGGCGACAGAGCGAGACTCCGTCTCAACAACAACAACAAAAAAAAAAAAAAAAAAAAAAGAACTTCAACAAATTTCAATTCTTAGCTGTAAAGTCAGAAAAATTCAACCCACAAACACGAAAGTATTTACTTAGTAGCAGAATACAGAAATTGAGCATCTCTCTAAGTGTAGTCTATACACCACTATGCACGTAACCCTCCTCCTGGCACAAGGACAAACGTGGGTGACACAGCCTTCTGGCAGTTCCTCCTATGGTTCCATATTGTTCTGCATCAGTCTGCAGCAGGGACAGATGCAGCAGTGAAGCCTGGGGCATGAAGTTAGAAATTAAAAAGGAATAAAAGCCCAACAGAAGCCGGCTCCAAAACTCTGGTCCTTGGCTCACCCTAATGACAGGACAAATAGAGCGCAGGTCCTTGCATACAGCCTGCAGTCACATGCCTGGACACCAACATTCTCTTCCCACCTGCCCCTACCCTTCCCTTTCCCTGTTCATTCCCCAGAGATACTCATCATACAAATACTCTCTGTAGCTCAGAGGAACACTAGGTTACCATTTCACACACTGTCCTGCATACAGTTTCCTTTCTAAATAAATGTACTGATATTTAAGTGTTTATAAGTGAGATATTTAAAAGAATATTCCAATTATTAATAGCACCAGTATTTCATGGATGTGATAAAAAAAATCAAGATAATACATTAATATTAATGAAGTTTGTAAAAAAAAAACCTTATTTCTTCTAGCTCCGCTTCATCTTCACAAAGTCATATTACCCTTAAGTTTCCTCACCTTTAAAAGTTAGTTTCAAATATCCCTGTTATATTGTAGATACCTGCTATAGTATTTAATGGTAAAATGTCATTCTACAACTTACTTCCAAATGGTTCAGTGAAAGATATGAGTGTGCATTTATTATGCTTTTACTATACATATATAAATAGAGAGAATGCACCAAACAGTTAACTTTCAGATCTAAGTAGAGTGCAGGCAGATCCTAGTTCATTGTGCTATTCTTTCAAATGTTATGTATGGTTCAATTTTTTCATAACAAAAAGTTGGAGAAAACAAATTAGCTATGTGCTAAAAAAACTGTGCTTATAAAGATTATTAGCACAGTAAGTTAAACTTTCAAAGTTATTTTTCTTTTTTTTTTTTTTGAGACAGAGTCTGGCTTTGTCTCCCAGGCTGGAGTGCAGTGGCCGGATCTCAGCTCACTGCAAGCTCCGCCTCCCGGGTTTACGCCATTCTCCTGCCTCAGCCTCCGGAGTAGCTGGGACTACAGGCGCCCGCCACCTCGCCCGGCTAGTTTTTTGTATCTTTTAGTAGAGACGGGGTTTCACCTTGTTAGCCAGGATGGTCTCGATCTCCTGACCTCGTGATCCGCCCGTCTCGGCCTCCCAAAGTGCTGGGATTACAGGCTTGAGCCACCGCGCCCGGCCTAAAGTTATTTTTCAAACATCATCAGAACATTGAGCTATTCACCTGAACTGAATATAAATATGTGCACTTCAGAAAAAAACCCACTAAATTGCTAACATACAGGGGGATGTAGACAGTGCTCTCTCTCTCCCTCTTACAGCATAATTACCATTCAATCAGGGACTGCACAGTGCATCAAACCCAGCACGCTTGGAAATCACAAGGGACTAGCAGGCAGGGTTTCTGACCACTTGTCTTTTGACTATGTGACTTTGGTAAGTCACAACTTCTTCAGGGTTTCAGGTGGCCTACGTTTCTCCAACTTGGGCCCTCCTCTCCATCCCTTCCAGCATTGTAATGATGCAGGCCCTCACTAATTCTTGCCTATACTATTTCAGCCACTTCATAACTGATCCACCTGTCTCCAGGCTAGACCCAACTCAAATCCATCATGAACAGAGCTACCACAGTAATCATTCTAAAACACATTTCATTTTGGAATTTCCCACTTCTGGAACCACAGGAAAAAGTTCCAACAACTCCTGAAAATGCCCATTTTTAAAGCCATTCCAAGATCTACCCCTAAATCTCCTCTACTTCCTATTTCCCACCCAGTCTCCTTGCTATTATTCCAGGATCCTCCCTTGCTATTTTTCTAGTATCCAATTTCCCCCTCACCCAGCTCCGTGATATTTCCTCTTCTCTATGCCTTTGCTCTTGTTGTTCCCTCTGAAAGAAATTTTAACCTTTCCTAGATCACTCCTACCCACTTCTTTCAAATATCAAGAAGCTCACCCTGGCCAGGTGTGGTGGCTCACTCCTATAATCCCAACACTTCAAGAGGCTGAGGTGGGAGGCTCGCTCGAGCTCTCAAGCCTGGGGAACACAGTGAGACCCCTGTCTCTACAAAAAAATAAACAAAATTAGTCAGCCATGGTGGGGCATGCCTGTAGTCCCAGCTACTCACTTGCTGCAGTGAGCCAAGGCTGTGCCACTGCACTCTAGTCTGAGTGACAGGGCAAGACCCTGTCTCAAAAAAAAAAAGGTCACCCTGCAGATTGGTGTCTGCCAGGAGCTAGAGAAGAGTAGGTGGAAAGCAGTTGCTTAATGGGTACAGAATTTTCTTCTGGAATGATGAAAATGTTCTGGAAGTACGTAGAGATGGTGGTTATACAACATTGTGAATGTATTAAATGCCACTGAATCGTTCACTTTAATATGACTGATTATATGTTTTGTCAATCTCATCTCAATTTTTAAAAGACACCACCAGCAGCAGCTTATTCTACCAAAAAACCCTCAATGGCTCCCCACTCTTCTGCCCCAGACTAGATCAGTACCTTGTACACTTCTCTATCACAGCATTTATTATCTTCTATTGTCTGCTCATAGAGCTTCCCCACAAAACTATGAGCCTCTTCTTAACTTCCTCATCTTCTTACCCTGCAGCGCTTAGCCCAGGTGCTCAATACATTTTTTCATAATCGAAAAATTATAGAGATACTACTTATCTCACTCAAGAAAATGGCAATGGACTTTTGATGATCTAGGCTATATAAAAGCCTATGAGAGTTTATATTAATTGGAAAGGAAAAGATTAGGAAGATTGCCGTGTCAATCTGGTTATAAAGGACAACAATGGCATGACCTCTGGTGACACTTTTCAGTTAGCAATATAAACGTACTGAGTTACCTATATAAGAAGCACTGTATTAATACGCAAGCCCTGAATATGCCTTGTATCATTTAATGCTCACAACTACTCTATGAAATGAGTATAATGATTAATCCTGTTTTCCAAATGAAGAAACAAACATATTTAAGTAACTTGCCTAAGGTCACAAAGCTGGTTACCAGGAGTGGCAAGGCTCACACCCAAGATGTGCAGGCTGCAGAGTTTGACCCTATAGCATCAATGTACTACCCTGCACCTTCATGCTGCCCCAGGTATGGTTTCAAGAGCTATGAATGGACATTCTGTGGCCCACAATTTGCCTTTTCTAAGACTGAGAAACACTTCATTTTCCTTATTTACCTACTTATACATGGCCATGAATACTATTTATATTTCATAAAGTGCTTTTTTAAAATATAAAATGTTAATTTAAAAAAAAAGTCACAAAAAAGAGATGAATCATTTAAAAAGGATTTATCATTTAAAAACCTCTCATGTGGCCTTTCGGCCGGAACCGCCATCTTCCAGTAATTTGCCAAAATGACGAACACAAAGGGAAAGAGGAGAGGCACCCGATATACATTCTCTAGGCCTTTTAGAAAACATGAGTTGTTCCTTTGGCCACGTATATGCAAATCTATAAGAAAGGTGATGTCGTAGACATCAAGGGAATGGGTACTGTTCAAAAAGGAATGCCCCACAAGTGTTACCATGGCAAAACTGGGAGAGTCTACAACATTACCCAGCATGCTGTTGGCAATGTTGTAAACAAACAAGTTAAGGGCAAGATTCTTGCCAAAAGAATTAATGTGCGTATTGAGCACATTAAGCACTCTAAGAGCCGAGATAGCTTCCTGAAACGCGTGAAGGAAAATGATCAGAAAAAGAAAGAAGCCAAAGAGAAAGGTACCTGGGTTCAACTGAAGCGCCAGCCTGCTCCACCCAGAGAAGCACACTTTGTGAGAACCAATGGGAAGGAGCCTGAGCTGCTGGAACCTATTCCCTATGAATTCATGGCATAATAGGTGTTTAAAAATAAATAAATAAAATATCTCTGGGCTGAAAAAAAATAAAAAATAAAAATAAATAAAAACCTCTCATGTGGCCAGGCACAGTGAATCACACCTGTAATTCCAACACTTTGGAGGCCAAGGTGGGCAGATCACCTGAGGTCAGGAGTTCAAGACCAGCCTGACCAACATGGAGAAACCCCTTCTCTACTAAAAATACAAAATTAGCCGGGTGTGGTGGTGCATGCCTGTAATCCCAACTACTCAGGAGGGTGAGGCAGGAGAATCGCTTGAACCCGGGAGGCGGAGGTCGCAGTGAACCAAGATCGTGCCATTGCACTCAAGCCTGGGGCAACAAGAGGGAAACTCCATCAAAAAAAAAAAAAAAAAAAAACCTCTCACGTGTAAATCAGCAAGTATTTGTGGGCTATTCTTGTACACGGCTGGAAAGATCAGAGTGTACTGGCTTTACTACAACCACACCCACGAGGCCTCTCCACTGGGACTCATTTTCAAAGTACCTCAACATCTGCACAAAGTAGGCACCCTGCTAATGAGAAAACCATATGAAATAACAGTATGTTGGAAAAAAAGTTAAACACTCTTACTTTTTTAAAAGTTTAGAAAGCATGGTGTATATGTCTCTCTCTAATAAAGAGAAAATGTCACAATCTGGTAAGAAGAAAATTAACCAAGAATCTAGGAGATTAAAAAAAAAAAATGATTTGTGCATCTGCAAGGGAAAACCTTACTACAGAGGTAATGTAAAACCTTGACAATATATAAATATGGTCAATATTAAAAACACGTCATCTCCTCAAAAGTGTACACAGTTGCAGATACGCACACAAATACACACACACACCCCTCCAAATAAAACTAAGGATGATAGTATAATATACTGGGTAAGTATACATGCATACAAAGCAAAATGACAGAAGGGGCAGTGTGACAGTATTAATATCTAACAATGTCAAATTCAAAACAAAAGTTATAATGGAACGAACTAGAAGCTTTTATACTACAAGTTATACTCTACAATGAATATAAAATAGCCAAGAACCTTAATGTATCAATTATCACAAAATTAAATACATAAAACAAAAACTGTTTGAAATATAAGGGAAGGTAACAGAAGCACAGCTATAGTGAGACAGACACTACTCTAAAGCGACGGCTGGCCAAGTAGCAAAAATAAGGATGTATAATGCTCTTATAGCTCAACATCAACAAGGCATCAGCAGAAAAAAATGGTCAAAGAAAATGAACAAACAATTCCTAAAACAAGAAATGAACGCAGCCAATAAGCACAGAAATATGTTCACACTCCCTGGAAAGCAAAAACAAGGATTAAGCCAAACTATTTTTTTCTATCAAGTTTAAAAATATGTTTTAAATAACAGCATCTATTATTGGAAGGATATAAGGAATGCAACAATTTCACATATCTCTGGAGGCAACACAAATTGGTTTTGGAATTTCCTGTAAAAGGCCTCCTTTCTCCCTAATCACGCCTTCTCCAATTTTTTTGTATATATGGCTTAAGGTGTAAATCCCACAGCATTAAATTTAAAACATCAGTTCACAATGATAAGGACATGGGTTCCAAAGCCAGGCTACTTAACTCTTCACTTATTAGCTACAATGTCTTGGGCAGGTAAATTATTTAACTTGCATCTGAAATGATGGCAATAGTACCTACTTCTTAGGGTTGCGGTGAGGACCGAGTTACTACCACTTGGACCAATGCCTGGGAAATACACGCTCAATAAATCTTGGCTGTCGGCACATGGATTTCTCATAAGCAGTTTCTTTCTAAGTAACTCACTAGCATTAACTGAGTACACCTAATTGGGACACTTGTATGTGCTCAAATAATTTCAAATTACTTATAATTTTTAAGTACAAAGTTTATTAGAATAAAATGTAAATCAAAAAATTATACATATATCAGCAGGGCATGATGGCTCACACCTGTAATCTTAGCCCTTTGGAGAGCAACATGGCCAGATTGCTTGAGCCCAGGAGTTCAAGACCAGCCCGGGCAACAGAGCAAAATCTGTGTCTACAAAAAATACAAAAATTAGCCAGGCATGGTAGCATGTGCTTATAGTCCCAGCTAGCCAGGAGGCTGAGATGGGACGATCACCTGAGCCCAGGGAGGTCAAGGCCACAGGGAGCCATGATTGTGGCACTGCACTCCAGCCTGGGCGGTAGAGTGAAACCCCCATCTCAGAAAAAAAAAAAAAAAAGTAGACATACATTATTGCTATAGAATCAAGATAAATAAACGCAGAGTGAATAACAAAGAGAGAGCATGGTATATTTATCTATTTATTTATCTTGAGAGAGGGTGTAGTTCTGTTACCCAGGCTGGAGTTAAGTAGGTGCTACAGTGGCACAACTGCACCTCACCATAGCCTCAACCTTCTGGGCTCAAGTGATCCCCCTGCCTCAGCCTCCTAAGCAGCTGCGACTACAGGTGTGCATCACCATGCCTATTTTTTTTTTGGTGAGGGGTTAGAGACAGGGTCTTACTATGTCGCCCAGGCTGGTCTCAAACCCCCAGGTTCAAGTGATCCTCCCACCTTGGCCTCTTTAAGTGCTAGGATTACAGGCATGAGCCTCTACAGAATTTTTAAAAAGAGCATCAGTGGTTTATGCACAGTGAATGACATTATGGTTTGTTCCATTCTTATCATCAACTATACTTGGTTTTCTTTTTTTTCGGGGGGGTGGGATGGAGTCTCACTCTGTCGCCCAGGCTGGAGTGCAGAATGCAATGGCTCGATCTCAGCTCATTGCAACCTCTGCCTCCCAGGTTCAAGCAATTCTCCTGCCTCAGCCTCCCGAGTAGGTGGGATTACAGGCACGCGCCACCATGCCCTGCTAATTTTTGTATTTTTAGTGGAGATAGGGTTTCACCATGTTGCCCAGGCTGGTTTCAAACTCCTGACTTCAAGTGATCCACCCACCTCAGCCTCCCAAAGTGCTGGGATTACAGGCATGGGCGACCACGCCCAGCCTATATTTGGTTTCTACAATGAACATGTATGAATTTTGTGGGATAGTCATTTATCCTAACTGGTTGAGACATTCACCTGCGCTCTCTCAAGGGTACCTGGCCAGGTCCCATTCAATTACAGAGAGCCCCCAACTTATAATGGTTAGACTTAGGATTTTTTGACTTTACAACAGTACAAAAGCTACATGCATTCAGCAGAAACTGTACATACTTTGAGTACCCGTACAACTATTCTGTGTTTTCACTTTCAATAGAGTATTCGGCATTGAATTCATGAGATAGTCAATACTTTCTTATAAAATAGGCTTTGTGTTCAATGATTTTGTCCAATTAGAGGCTAACGCGTAAGTGTTCTGAGCATGTTTAAAGGTTAGGCTAGGCCGGGCGCGGTGGCTCAAGCCTGTAATCCCAGCACTTTGGGAGGCCGAGACGGGCAGATCACGAGGTCAGGAGATCAAGACCAACCTGGCTAACAGGGCGAAACCCCGTCTCCCCGTCTCTACTAAACAATACAAAAACTAGCCGGGCGAGGTGGCGGGCACCTGTAGTCCCAGCTACTCAGGAGGCTGAGGTAGGAGAATGGCGTAAACCGGAAGGCTGAGCTAGCAGTGAGCTGAGATCCGGCCACTGCGCTCCAGCCTGGGCGACAGAGCGAGACTCCGTCTCAAAAAAAAAAAAGTTAGGCTAAGCTATGATGTTAGGTAGTTTAGGTGTCTTAAATGCATTTCAACTTACAATATTTTCAACTTACACTGGGTTTACCAAGATATAACCCCATAATAAGTCAAAGAGCGTCTGTATAAAAATACAACTCACCGATCCTTTGCCAGAACCTTTGGTCACTCAACTACATCAGTTCATCTTCTGCATATCACCTTGGAGACTGTACCATTTCAAAATATGTCAATGTCAACAATATTTAGGATTTCTGACAATAAAACAAAGCCAACAGACAAAACTGTTTTTGTGACTACAAACAATCCAATTTATTCATGTGTTTTGGGGCTATATTTTTAAGCCCAGAAGAGACATTATCTTTTCTAACTATATAAAAGCTATATAAAGCTTTTAATTGTATTATGATTAAGGAAAATAAGGCAAAGAGTATTATATCCTATTGTTCCGTTTATAATTTCAGGAAGCGCATTTCAACCATCCATTTTTAGGCAAATTCCCCACAGAAATCAATCTGACTTCCTTTCCAAAAATAAGCGTGTATGGGTGGAAATTTCAATAATTTGCTGTATCCTTTAGGTGGCAGGACAAACATCTGCAAAACTAACAGGACAGTAAAAGCTTCCATATGATAGCGATGAAACACAATACATAAGTTATAACGTTCAAATCTATTATTCTTGGATCTAGATGGGCTGATAAAATCAAAATTTTGCTGGCTATTAGTTAATTCTGAGAGGAAGGGAGAAGCAGAAGGATGAACTGATAAACTCACTAACGGTATAATTTCTGAAGATGAAACTTTCATGACTAGTCAGTTCTCTCTAAACAGTGATTTAAACTTGTCAAGTAATTTAACATTTTAATTCAAGGTTAAAAAAAAAAAAACGAATGAAGCCGGGTGCAGTGGCTCACGCCTGTAATTATTAGGGAGGCCGAGGCAGGTGGATCGCTTGAGGTCAGGAGTTCAAGACCAGCCTGGCCAACATGGTGAAACCCCATTTCTACTAAAAACACAAAAATTAGCCAGGTGTGGTGACAGACATCTGTAATCCCAGCTACTCCAGAGGCTGAGGCAGGAGAATCGCTTGAACCCGAGAGGCAGAGGTTGTAGTGGGCCAAGACCGCGCCACTGCACTCCAGCCTGAGCGACAAGAGGGAGACTTATTCTAAAAAAAAAAAAAAAAAAAAGAATGAATGAAAACCTTCCTTTACCACAATCCCCAAGCTGTAGGCCCTCTAACTCCCTATTTTCACTAGAATTCTTATTTAAAGATTTGTCTATGCCTCACCTGTGCCACCCTCTACCATAAAACCAGAATTAGTTTCCAAATCTGATGCTCGCTCAGTGAGCTGTGTAATTTCACAGCTCCATACCACTGCATTTGCCTGTTCTTTTGCCTAGAAAGCCACTGAAATTGTCTTTCTGGCCCAAGTTCAGACTCTACTTTTCAACCTTTTTATGGGCTCACTCTACACATCTGTGCTCCCACAGCAATTTATACCGACTTCTATTATGACTTTTAACATGCCATATACATTTATTTTTTCTATCTAGCTCTTAAAATTATTGAAGGCTATGACTAGCTCTTTCTAATTACAGTACAGAAATTTTTAGGACATACGCTAAATACAACAGTATCACAAAAGTGAATAAACATCATGAACCACCCAGTTGCAATTTTTTTTTTTTTTTTTTGAGATGGAGTCCCACTCTGTTGCCCAGGTTGGAGTACAGTGGCATGATCTCAGCTCACTGCAGCCTCCGCCTCCCAGGTTCAAGCAATTCTCTTGCCTCAGCCTCCCAAGTAGCTGGGACTACAAGTGACCATGCCCAGCTAATTTTTGTATTTTTAGTAGAGACGGGGTTTTACCATGTTGGCTAGGCTGGTCTCGAACTCCTAACCTCAAGTGATCTGCCCACCTCAGCCTCCCAAAGTGCTGGGATTACAAGTGTGAGCCACTGTACCCAGCCCCAAATGCAGTTACTCAAGACCAATCCTATTGCAACTATACCCCCAACATATTATCCCTACCCACCCGAAGATTATTTTGACGCAAATCCCAGACTCCAAAGTATTTCTTTGAAAGATAAAGACTCAGCCAGGCAAGGTGGCTCATGCCTGTAATCTCATCACTTTGGGAGGCCGAGGCAGGTGGATCACCTGAGGTCATGAGTTCAAGACCAGCCTGGCCAAGATGGCAAAACCCCGTCTCTACCAAAAATACAAAAATTAGCCAGGTGTGGTGGTGGGCAACTGTAATCCCAACTACTCAGAAGGCTGAGCCAGGAGAATCACTTGAACCTGGGAAGCGGAGGTTGCCGTGAGCAGAGATCACGCCACTGCACTCCAGTCGGGGCAACAGAGTGAGACTCCATCTCCAAAAAATAAAATAAAGAAGGATAAAGACTCTTTATAAACACAACCACATTACTACCACAGTCACATTTAGATGTTTTAAATAATTCGATATCATCAAGTATCCATGTGATGATTACATTTCCTCAATTGTTTAATAAACTTTTACTTTTTACAAGTAGTTAACCACGATCTAAATAAAGTCCATCACTGCAATTGGCTAATATGTATTTTAATCTCTTAAATCTCTTGTAATCTATAGGTATCTCTTCTTTTTCCTTTTCTTACAATTTATAATTTTTAAGAAACCATTTCATTTTTCTATAGATTTCCACAATCATAATTTTGCTGACTGCACCCCTATCTTCCTTTGTTCCCTGTACTGTCTATAAAATCGTGGTTATAGCTAAAGGGTTATTATTTTGGCAAGACTATTAATAGGTGGTAATAAATATTCCCACCACAAGATATACTATGCCTGCTTGTCTTTCTTACTGAGACATTAGTAACCTCTGATAATCATGTCTAGACTCTAGATTCATTAACTCATTAGGAGCTGTAAAGTTATGATATACTAATTCTATCACCTCTTCTTAATGTATTAGCTGGGACAGAATACATGCTGTACTAATTACATCATCCCTTCTTCATCAATTAGTGGCAGTAAAGTACACCTAAAACAAGACACTTCCTCTTATCAGCTATTTGGCTACCTTGAGATACAGTTCTCAAAGGAAATGCACAATAAATGTTTTATTATTTCCCTTTATTTTCCTGATCTTAAAAGAATGCATCAGTTTCCTAGCATCCTCCAAAAGTCAACAGTTGTTTTGGTTTTTTTGGTCATCATTACAAACTCATGCATTTAAGGATTTCAGTGCACTACAGTTGTTATTCTTACTGATGGTCAAACTGTCCCATCCTTGGGCAACTGAGAGCCTCTCTGAGTTGGCTCCAGTGTCCTAATCTTTCACAGCCTCTTTACACTCTAGCATGACAAGGGGACTCCAAGTTGATCCTCCACACTTTCTGCTTTCAACTTGGAATTATCCATTTCTTTGAAGAGGACCTAATTAATCCATTCTTGAGCCTATGTGTTCCATAAATGTTTTCCAAACAAATAAGGCGACTGCTGAGCAAAGTCTACTTCCTGAACTAAACATTTTTAATTTGAACAATGTGTATGATGCACAATAAGTATACATAATAATTATGCCATCCTTATTAAAAAACTAATTAAAATCCTTTACTCATCACCTAAAGTTCCTGGACTCATTATGCACCAAAGGACCTACCAAACCACTCTGCTTTGGTATTACAATAAAGTTCAGCAATTCAAATCAACATAATGATCTGAATAAACTTGCTGCAGGAGAGGGTTGAAATCAAAAAGTATAAAAGGAGGGTTTCTTTATTGTAATCCTCCTTCAAGAACAACAAGAAATACAATGCAGGGATAACCATAGGAAGTTGTCTGAATACAGCTTTAATTAAGGTAAGCATTTTTAATTTAAGGTTGGAATTGTTAATGACAATGAGTAAACAGTGCTTAATTAAGTATCATGAGTTTAAAACTAAACATAACAATTTGTTATCTTAATTATTTACATTACCCAAAAGTCGTTGTTATGAGAATAACATTAACAACTTTTCAAATGCACCCAAATCCCTCAGTGGAAAACACAAAGCCCTCATTCTCAAAATCACAACTAAAACAAAATCATGTTTAATCCTTTATGCTTTCTAAACATCTCAAACTGATGTTATTAGTGGAAACAGAAAATGTTTTTGAAGATTTTTTTCAGTTGCTGTATTTGTAACTCTAAATTCTTTTAGAAATACCAGTATTTTTTCACAGTGCTGAAGCATTATAGCAAGATGCTTTAGAACATATTTAGTTCTGATGTATAAAATTCACTGCCCCATTTTAAGAGTAGCCTGGAAAAAGGGCAGCAAAAATAATCACTACAGAACCTCTCAGGTCAGAGATTACTTCTACAATCAAAGTACTCTGCTACGACTTTTTTTTTTTTTTTTTTTTGGAGACAGGGTTTCCCTCTGTCACCCAGGCTGGAGTCACAGTTCACTGTAGCCTTGACCTCCTTGGCCCAAGTGACCCTCTCACCTCAGCCTCCCAGGTAGCCAGGACCACAGGCATGCACCATCACGTCCGGCTAATCTTTTCTATTTTTTTGTGGAGATGGGATTTCACCACATTGCCCAGGCGGGTCTGGAACTCCTGGGCTCAAGCAATCCAATTTAAAGTGGAATCCCCTTCTAAAATGTCTGCTTACAATATTTGTTTGCAGCACTTCTACTACTTCTGGAATTACAGTTCCTTAATTTATATTACTTAAATTTCCTAAGCTAGGTGAAAATGGAACAAGCATATTCTCACTACACATATAACTGAACAAATAATTAACCAGATCTGATACAGTATTTATAGTCATTTAATTATCCCTTTTAGAAATCCAAAGCTCCAACTTAGTAATTAAAAATAAATGTAACAGGCTGGGCACGGTGGCTCATGCTTGTAATCCCAGCACTTTGGGAGGCCAAGGTAGGTGGATCACTTGAGGCCAGGACTTTGAGACTAGCCTGGCCAACATGGTGAAACTCCATCTCTACTAAAAATACAAAAAAATTAGCCAGGAGTGGTGGTGGGTGCTTGTAATCCCAGCTGCTCTCGGGGCTGAGGCAGGAGAATCACTTGAACCCGGGAGGTGGGGGTTGCAGTGGGCCGAGATCGCGTCATTGCCCTTCAGCCTGGGCAACAAGAGCAAAACTCCGTCCCAAAAAATAATACATAAATAAATAAACATAAATGTAACAATAAAAACACTCTTCGTTTATGGTTAATAGATGCAGCCATCTCCAGATTTGCTAGCAAAGGACTAATCCGCAAATGTAGTTTATCCACAATTTGTAATTGTGAACTACATTTACACGTGTACAAACATTCCCATTTAGTAAACTCTAAATTCACTGCAGTATTTATAACAAAGGTACTATTCAGAATATGTAAAATACTACTTTTGCCCTTAATCTGCACATAATTCTAATTTAGCATGCTAAGCTAATATGCTGTATTCCACATATTATGTAATAAAATATCTGTATATGTCACATATCTCAGTCTACTGCTAATGTGTCTCCTTCAGATAATAAGCTTAAATACACATACACAAAGGAAATTTATGAAATAAACATTTTAAAATTTTATCTCAAATCAAATCTGTGCAAAGCGAATAGTGACTATTTCCAAAATAATTAAATGAACACTTTAAGACTCAAATTAGGTACCCATAGAGGAAAGAGGAGAAGTAAGATGTACATTACACCATAATAAATATCTTATGTATCAAAGACTTAAACATTAAAAAAAAAGAAAAAAAAGACTAGAAGAAACTTGAGGAGGGGGGTTGTTTAATACTGAATATTGCAGAGTGGAAAGGCCAAGATCTAACATAAACCTAAAAAACATAAAAGGTTATAAATTCAATTGTATAAAAATAACCACCTTCTCTGCACAGCAAATGCCACCAAAAAAAGTCTTAAGACAAATAACCAATTAAGAAATAATATCATTCATATGAAAAGGGCTAATTTCCCAGATATAAAGTACATACAAATGAATAGGGAAAAATGTCAACAACCCAACAGAAAAATGGAAAGGATAGGCCGGGCACAGTAGCTCACGCCTGTAATCCCAGCAGTTTGGGAGGCCGAGGCGGGTGGATCAACCAGGTAAAGAGATTGAGACCATCCTGGACAACATGGTGAAACTCCATCTCTACTAAAAATACAAAAAATTAGCCAGGAGTGGTGGTGGGTGCTTGTAATCCCAGCTGCTCTCGGGGCTGAGGCAGGAGAATCACTTGAACCCGGGAGGTGGGGGTTGCAGTGGGCCGAGATCGCGTCATTGCCCTTCAGCCTGGGCAACAAGAGCAAAACTCCGTCCCAAAAAATAAATACATAAATAAATAAACAATAAATGTAACAATAAAAACACTCTTCGTTTATGGTTAATAGATGCAGCCATCTCCAGATTTGCTAGCAAAGGACTAATCCGCAAATGTAGTTTATCCACAATTTGTAATTGTGAACTACATTTACACGTGTACAAACATTCCCATTTAGTAAACTCTAAATTCACTGCAGTATTTATAACAAAGGTACTATTCAGAATATGTAAAATACTACTTTTGCCCTTAATCTGCACATAATTCTAATTTAGCATGCTAAGCTAATATGCTGTATTCCACATATTATGTAATAAAATATCTGTATATGTCACATATCTCAGTCTACTGCTAATGTGTCTCCTTCAGATAATAAGCTTAAATACACATACACAAAGGAATTTATGAAATAAACATTTTAAAATTTTATCTCAAATCAAATTTGTGCAAAGCGAATAGTGACTATTTCCAAAATAATTAAATGAACACTTGAAGACTCAAATTAGGTACCCATAGAGGAAAGAGGAGAAGTAAGATGTACATTACACCATAATAAATATCTTATGTATCAAAGACTTAAACATTAAAAAAAAAGAAAAAAAAGACTAGAAGAAACTTGAGGAGGGGGGTTGTTTAATACTGAATATTGCAGAGTGGAAAGGCCAAGATCTAACATAAACCTAAAAAACATAAAAGGTTATAAATTCAATTGTATAAAAATAACCACCTTCTCTGCACAGCAAATGCCACCAAAAAAAGTCTTAAGACAAATAACCAATTAAGAAATAATATCATTCATATGAAAAGGGCTAATTTCCCAGATATAAAGTACATACAAATGAATAGGGAAAAATGTCAACAACCCAACAGAAAAATGGAAAGGATAGGCCGGGCACAGTAGCTCACGCCTGTAATCCCAGCAGTTTGGGAGGCCGAGGCGGGTGGATCAACCAGGTAAAGAGATTGAGACCATCCTGGACAACATGGTGAAACTCGGTATCTACTAAAAATACAAAAATTAGCCGGGCATGGTGCTGCGTGCCTGTAGTCCCAGCTACTCAGGAGGCTGAGGCAGGAGAATCACTTGAACCTGGAAGGCGCAGGCTGCAGTGAGCAGAGATGGTGCCACTCCAGCCTGGCGACAGAGCAAGACTCCATCTCAAAAAAAAAAAAAAAAAACAGAAAAAGAAAAATGGAAAGGATAAACTGTTCTTACCTATCATGTTAGCAAAGATCAAAAACCAATTTGAACAGACTTCTACTAAAAGCTTGGAAAACATCTCTCATATACTGGTTCCATGATGCATGAAAGGAAATTTTACATCATTCAAAATTACAAATGCACATATCCTTTAACCCAGCAATTCACTTTTAGGAATTGATCCTACAGATACAGACACGCACTTGAAATATAAATATTAATCACATAATTGTACATTACAGCAAAAGATATGAATGGGAAGGTTCTATTTACAGTTAAAAGAAAGTCCAAGATGTGAAACAGCAGCTACAGTGTGCTAGCATTTCTATAAAGGATGACTATTTATATTCATATTTGTTTGTATATGCTAAGCTCTCTCTGGAGGAACATGCAAGCAACTGTATCACCAGTGGCCTCTGAGGAAGTGGGGCAGGGTGGCTGAAGCAGGGGTTAGGGAAACAGTACCGATATTTTGTTGTAAATATTTTTATTCCTTTCCAATATTAAACCATGTACTATAATACCTATTCAAAAAATAACTGTTTTTAAAGGCAAAAAGAAAAGAAAAAAAAAAGAGTAGCCCAATCATACAATACATACACGTGACCAAATTTGGGATTATGGTTTATAGACTGAAAAGCAGAAAGGATCTATTTCTCCTGTATATGTGTTTTATTCCATCAGTGCTTGGTTTGGTTTTATTCATCACTACAGTTTTATTTTAAAATTTTACAGAATTCATTCTAAGTTTTATTCATCATTATGTTTTTATTTTTAAATTGCACAGAACTTATTCTAATATTTAAACAGAAAAGTTTGCTTTTTCTACATAAATAGGTTAATATCATGTTTATCATTATGTCATTTTGAGAAAAATAGAATGCTCAATTGAGTGATAAGATTTAAGCTCAGAAAAAAAAAAAGATTTAAGCTCAGAGAGATATGCACTTTATGTTCCAAATGTATAAAATGCAAACTATCATGCTGATAATACCCACCAAATACTCTGCATTTCCAGAAAACGGGATAAAATTAAGTCATATAAACCTCTAAATGGAATGTAAATCCTTAGTGCAAACCAAACACAACCAGGGAAAATATAGTTAATAAACCTAGAAACGTGTAACTTCTATAAAGCTAAAAACACAACCTGCATTAGAGAAGTAGAATCTTAGCTGTAATGACCTCCAATATCACTGACATTTCCAATTACTTTTTTTTAAGTGAAACAAAGTAATCTCTTTTCTGAGCTTATAAAACGACTTCATGCTTTATCAAAGAACATCAATTACATATCTGAATCTACTCTTTTTCAAATAGGAATTTGTCTAGTTAGTTCCTCCACAATTTCTTGTATGTTCAAGTAAAATAATCCTCAATATAGGTGGAGAGAAAGGCACAATTCTGAATTAACTCAAAGAAGCAGAAGCAGATTAATTAGTATTCTGATAAAAAGAATACAATCCTTTGGTAAAATCTGTGTTAAATTGTAAAGGTTCATTTTAATTGCCCCAACTAGGTAACTGGGCACTTGGAGCATAACAACTCCTTTACATTCGACTCTTCAACACTTTTTAAGTAGCACTTTTTTAATGACATAGAATTTTGATGATATCGCCATTCTTGTAACGTGACAAATTATCTAAATCACAACATCTGTGGTCAGGCTGTTTCTCAAGATTTCTGTTCTCCTGCCAACTAAAGAGGCCCTGACTACTCCTTGGCGTGCACACTGAGGCCGCGCTACAGGTCAGCACCGAAAGCGCCCCGCACGGATCCCGCCCCACAGGTGCGATTTACACGACCCACATCACCACCCGACTTCACCACCTCCAGGGTCACTACCCTGTGGGGTTTTGTCTTTACAACTAAGGCGATTCCCTCTGCCTCGCTGGGGAATCAAACTTCCCAGTGACAACGACAGCGGCCAGCACGGGACGTCCACCAGCCGGGCAGGGCTTGACGCTGTCTCAGACTCGGGGAAGATCCGGAGTCCGGGCACGGTGGCGCGGGGTGCGCAGCCCTGCCCACCTACCCTGCCCGGTGCGAGCCCCGGCCCTGGGGACGGGGGAGCCAACACGGCCGAGCGGGCGTGGGGAGCCGGACAAGCGCCGGGAGAGGAGAGCGATGGGGGGGTCAACGGAAAGAGCGGAGTAGGGGGGAGCAATCGAGGAACGCTGGATTTAGGAGGGGGCCATAACCGCCGCACTGAGGTTTCTTCCAGAAGTTCGGAAGCTTGGGGAAAGGGGTGGGAAAGAGACCCGTAGAGGCTCGGGTGCGGCGACGGGGAGGGTCCCCGGGGTCTCTGGGCTGACTGAGTCTCCGGCCTGAGAGAGGAGTCGCCAGGGCCGCCGAAGCCGAACTGGCAGAGGAAAAGCAGAGGAAGGCGGCGCGCGAGCTCGCCAGCAAAGGAGGGCTGCGCTGCTCCCGGAGCGGAGCGCCAGGCAGCCCGGGCCGCGGGACTCACCGCGCTGGCGGCGGCGGCCGCGGCGCCAGACGACGCGGGGCCGGGCACGTCCTGCCTCCTCAGGCGGGACTTGAGGCTCTTCATGGCTAACTTTCGCCAGTCCCGCGCGCCACGGGCTGGGCGCGCCTGGCCCGCGTGCGAACCTTAAAGGCTGCGGGGTGCCAGCGCGCAAGAAGTCGATCGCGGTAGCTGCAGCAGACGCCGCGCGGGCTGCACCAGCCCCACCTGCCTGCCACCTGGGGGCCTAGGCAGCCGACGGCAACGGGCCTGAGGCGGGGCTCCCCTCCCGTAGCCAATCGACCCGCTGCCCTGGCGGGGGCGTGGCAAATCCCGGCCAATCGGAATCCGGGAATGGGGCGGGACTTCCCTTTTAAACTGAGTAACACCCTTCCTCTCCCCGCTGGAGGAAAAGTTTGGGAACTTTAGCCGGGGAAGGGGCGGAGGAGGTGGGTGGTCAGAGGTGTGGAGAGGCGCGCAGGCCGGGCTCCAGGCCACCGGCGCCCGCCCACCCGGAGCTTAAGATCTGGAGAGAGCACGGGGTCTCGCCTCTGCCACCTCTCATCTTCCCGGACTCCCCTCCTCTGTGCACCCACGTGCTGTATACCAAGTAAAGTTCCTTCCCTTGGTCTGGTCTCAGAAATTTCTGATTCTTGGTTACCTGCGCACAGAACAGCTTTCGGGAGCAACTTCTCTTCAGTCTCCTGTTTTACTACCAAATCCTGGTGCCTGGAAACCACCACGTGCATCAAAAATTCCAGAAATGAACAGTCTCTAAGAAATAAGGTGCTGATTGTGCAGAAAAACGTACAGTTAAGAAAGACCTTGAAAGACGTTATAAGTTACAGTACCAGTTACGTGCTCGATTATGTATTGAGTGAGGAACCCGCCGTATTGGAAGCAAAGGGATGGAATGGGGGCGGGGCGGGAGGTAGAAGAGGTGCCATCAATTAAAAATGACTCCCATAGCCAGTAATGTAAGTTGTCAAAAAAAAGTTACGCCCTTTTTTCTTCAAAAAGGTTTTTTTGTTTTCTGTAGAAACACATTACACGTAAACGTATAAGATGAAGTTAAATCATCCTACCTAGAAATCTGGGTTAATAAAAATGAAGAGGTTGAAGAAACAGGAAGGTGTTCAGCACCCAATAATTTGCTGTTCGTGTGACATCTTCAAAAGTCTTCTTTGGAGTCATTTTTCGCCCCAGCGAAACGTTTATTGTCGCATGCATCCGTTTGAAAAGACAAACAGTCCACATTTCCTGACTAACAAAGGACTCTTTTTGTATGAAAGGTCAGTTGCTTTCTTTAGAGTTTCTTTATATTAACTCAAGGTTTTCTTCAAATACTGTAAGAAAGTTTTCAGAATTTCTTGGAGAGACAGCATTCAAAGACTGTGTTAACCCTATACAACAAGTAAATAACAACTAACTACCCAAAAAAAAAAATTACTAAATTTCATCTTGATTAGATCGTTGGAAGAAAATTTTCTTTGACTCCTCCCCCTTCCTCTAGATCTCCAGTCATTTAGTTCTTGTTTAAAGTTCTCTTTAAAGTGTCTGTGTATGGTCAGTTACTCTGTTCTCACTGCCACTGCAGAGCCAAAATTATCTCATACCCGGACTATTATTACAGAAGTTCCCAGCCAGTCTCCCAACCTTAGTCTCTCAATTGTCACATCACCAGTAAATTATCAGCCATCATCAAAAAGTCTTACAAAAATAATCCTCTTGCTCAAAAGCCTTCAGCAGCTAACAAATAAAATCTAACTCCTCTACTTGGCATTTAAAGCTGTATAACGTGGACGCGACCCTGTTCTGTAGCCAACATCCCAAGCAAATTACTCTTCAGCCCATTCTCCAAACATGGGTCATGGCTTTCAATTTCCACATCTTTATGCATACTGATCCTTCCTCCAATAATCTTCTGTCTGTCTACATTCATCTCAGAAAATCCTACTCCCCCAAGAGTGATTGGCAGGGGACATGGGGGGCTTCTGGAATACTGTACTATTCTCTCTGGGTGCTGGTTACATATCTAGTGTTTTCAGATTGTGAAAATTCAGTGAGCCTGTACTGTATACAATATATACTCTTTTATGTGTGTGTTATGCTTTAACAAAAAGTTTGTTTTTAAGTGTATGCCCCTTCCAAGTGCCCTCCTGGCTATAGAACCTTCCCTGATTAAGTAACTGGAAGTGATCTCTGCATCCTCCAAATAGTTACAGCAATTATACCTCTCATACAATACTAACACATATGTGCTGAGCAAACCTTATTTCACTACTGGACTTCAATTTACTTAAAATTAGGGAATAACTGGCCGGGCGTGGTGGCTCAAGCCTGTAATCTCAGCACTTTGGGAGGCCGACGTGGGCGGATCAGGAGGTCAATAGATCCAGACCATCCTGGCTAACCCGGTGAAACCCCGTCTCTACTAAAAAATACAAAAAACTAGCCAGGCGAGGTGGCGGGCACCTGTAATCCCAGCTACTCAGGAGGCTAAGGCAGGAGAATGGCATGAACCCGGGAGGCGGAACTTGCTGTGAGCCGAGATCGCTCCACTGCACTCCAGCCTGGGCGACAGAGCAAGACTTCGTCTCAAAAAAAAAAAAAAATTAGGGAATAACTGACATATATTTGAATTCCCTAGAATGCTTAGCATGTTACAGGTGTTTAATAAATATTTCTGAATGAATTGACGCACTCTTATTGACTACCATAGCAAATTACGGTTGTTTGTTCTATGTATTTATGTGACACAGGATTGGGATTCCCCCTATTGTGAACACAGATGAAATGATCTGAGGCTGTGATCCTCCTCAAATATTTGTGTCTCAATCAACTCCTTTGCTCTGGACTTAAGATAAGCACTCATTTACCATCTAGTCCTCTGACTGAATGTTATGTGTTAATTGCTTACACGAGCACTGTCTCAGTAACTGGCTGTTGAGTTATTAATTGCAGTTGTATTGCATGTCTCCTGTACTGGTTGTCTCCTGTAACATCCAAGTTGTCATAGTCCTGGTGACCAGCCTCCTTTTCTGTTGTTACTGGATAAAGCAAAGGAAACAGACAGAACCACAAGTATAGCTTGCATCAGATTCCAAAAATGTTGGGCAAGTTATTTTTATGAACTGTCTGGATGATGTCCCCATGGTGTCTGTGTCCAGTGGCCTTTACGGATTTTTCCAGCCTAGAAATTTGATAGCTGATGTCTGCTTATTCCCATTTGAGAGCAGCTAAGTAAATAGCACTGGTCTGAATATTCCGTAAAGCTTTTTTACATTGATCTGGAAGCTGCCTATATGAAATAAAGCCACTATTATTCGCATTCAACCAGACAGGTTGGGTTTTACTTTGTTAACTCTTATCACTATTATTTATTTTTATCTTCCCTTCGGAGCAAAGGGCACTTATCAAACCTAGGTGAACTTTTGTTTGTTATCACATTGAGCCTAAATAAAATACTGTTTTTATTTCACTTCTTATTTTTTCCAATATTTATTTATTTACAATATATACCAGAAAGGGTAATGCATTTTTTAAAATTACTTTAATAGATTATATATACACATGGTAATCTCAAATGATACAAATGGAGCAAGTTAATCTGCTTACCACCCCTATATTTTGATCCCTGCTGTTAAGGAACTTGTGTTCTGGATTAGAGAACAAATGTGTAAGCTGTATGCTAACACATACGGCTTAACTGGACAATCACTTACTGAATCGTGTAGTAGGACTGCAGATGGTATTTAGGGAAGGAAAAGATCAACAGATAAGTTTGCCTGAAGGGAGGCTATCTAAGGTTGAGTATCCATTCAATGAATACGAACAGGTGAGAAGTAATACCAGATAGGCAGAGGATACCCAGGGGACCTGCCAGAACAGGGAAGAGAACACAGTTGACAGATGCTCACTGATAACTCAGATGATAATAACAGCAAAAATGATGACAAATATGATTTCTCAGAAAAAGAATAAAGAATCCACACACAGGGCCAGGCGCAGTGGCTCACGCCTGTAATCCCTGCACTTTGGGAAGCCGAGGTGGGTGGATCACGGGGTCAGGAGATCAAGACCATCCTGGCCAACATGGTGAAACCCCGTCTCTACCAAAAATACAAAAAATTAGTCAGGCGAGGTGGTGGGCGCCTGTAGTCCCAGCTACTCAGGAGGCTGAGACAGGAGAATGGCATGAACCCAGGAGGCGGAGCTTGCAGTGAGCCGAGATTTCACCACTGCACTCCAGCCTGGGTGACAGAGCAAGACTCCATCTCAAAAAAAAAAAAAGAAAAGAAAAGAAAAAAGATTCCACACACAGGTGGGGCGTGGTGGCTCATGCCTGTAATTCCAACACTTTGGGAGGCCGAAGTGGGCAGATCACTTGAGGTCAGGAGTTCAAGACCAGCCTGGCGAACATGGCAAAACCCCATCCCTACTAAAATACAAAAATTAGCTGGGCGTGGTGGTGGGAGCCTGTTATCCCAGCTACTGGGGAGGCTGAGGCAGGAGAATCACTTGAACCCAGGAGGCAGAGGTTGCAGTGAGCCAGGATAATGCCACTGCAATCCAGCCTGGGTGACAGAGCAAGACTTTATCTCAAAAAAAAAAAAAAAAAGAATTGACATACAAAGTCTAAAATTTACACATAAAATGAGTCCTTTTCAGACATAAAGATCTCCTTCCAGACAAACTTTAGTTATGAATTCTATATCCAATGACTTCTCTTCATTTTCAGAACTTCTTGCTGCTCCTAGTAGCCCCGAGGACCCAGTGAACAAAGCCAGTGAATAATTCCATGAAGGGGCCCATGACATCAGTCATTCTCTCCCAGCTCAGATGCCAAAGCGAATGGCTGGCAGAACCACGTGTGGCCACAGTCATGAGGAAGGGCACCTCTACCCGGAAGTCATAGGCAGCCCAGGAAATGAGAGACTTGACGCAGTTCTCACACCCTCTTCTTTTGCCACATTGAAAATTAAAATATTGCATAAACGAGCTTTAAAAATAAAATAAATAGGTCATCTTTGGCACTAACTTTAAAACAATCTGTATTTTTAGTTAACTTGCCAAAGGCTGCATCTTAGAAAACTAGAATGAGAAGAAGAAAAGGGGGAAGGAAGATGGTGTCTGCTCCATATAACCATAGACCCTCATGTAAGTTTTCTTAATTACTCAGCAGTAAAACTTCAAGGGATATCAATTCCTTCTTACAGAAGCAACTTCTTTCATCTCCCCTGTTGAGGATTGTTATGCATTTAGCTATAGCGATCTTGAGTTTACCACTTATCTTCCAAAGAAGGCTGCTTTCTACCTCTCTCTGTCTTCCCTGGCATTTATAGACTGTCATTCACTTATGACACACCAAGTGTGCCATTAGTTTCCATACTAGACTTCCCCAGCATAATTGACCTCATACCTAAAAGCAGTTGAGATAACCACTGTGATTTCTTTGGATTTAGGTTTAACATCAAGTCTTCATTACAGACAATCCAGAAGTACCCTTGGCTTCACTTTAATGGTAAGACTGATGGCTCTGAGTGCTTATGGTTGAAAGGCAAAAAAAAACCTCTTGATTGCCTCTTTTAAAACAGGCTACTCATCCTGGAGCCCAGATAAACACCAGGAATTTGGTTCTGGGATCAGTAACCATCTTACTCCACAGTAAACTTTCCTGGACCTTGGAGTTTTCGTATCTTGGCCAGGATACCAAGATATGTGCAATGAGCCGAAAAACTTTCAAAACTTCAGCACTGTCAAATAAGTTGGATAGAAAAGTTTCTTGCTTTTAAATTTAAAATATGGCAGATAAAGGCTATCTCTATAGATTTTAAATGATGGTTTTACTTGTCCTGCTTGTATTTTTTCCCCTCCAGATCTCCAAGGAGACTTTTAAAATTCTGGTGAGGTGTTCGATAAATACTCTTAACTGAATTATCAATTACTAGTAAATTACATGCTGGTTCAATACCACCAGTTACTCCATGACAACCTTTGCTACTCATCCTAACAAAAGAACACAGCAGACAGAATAAGTTAAGATAAATCTCACTTTAAAATGTACTTGGGAGATGACCCAAGCTTTATGGTGGATGATGAACAATGGCTTTACAGTCATTTAAATTGAAATTGCTATTGACTATATTGGTTTCAGTTATGGGAAAGGGAAAGGGAAGGTCATAGATAAAATCTGGATATACAAATGTTCTAATAAAGTTATATATAAACATATTTTATTATATTTTATATCATAAAATTATCACTAGTATCATACGCTTTAAATGTACTATTTGGAATTCTTTCATCAAATATCCTTATAAATTAATATATATGTAAGTAAATCCTGATTTTTACATTAAAAAGGAACCCATATAAGTGTAGATAAAATGTGTGTCTTAGGCCAGGCACAGTCACGTCTGTAATCCCAGCATTTTGGGAGGCCAAGTCAGGCAGATCATTTGAGATCAGGAGTTCAAGACCAGCCTGGCCAATGTGGTGAAACCCCATCTCTACTAAAAATACAAAAATTGGCCAGGCACGGTGGTGGGCGCCTGTAATCCCAGCTACTCGGGAGGCTGAGGCAGGAGAATTGCTTGAACCTGGGAGGGGAGGCAGAAGTTGCAGTGAGTGGAGATTGCGCCATTCCACTCCAGCCTGGGCGACACAGCAAGACTCCCTCTCAAAAAAAAAAAGAAAGAAAGAAAGAAAAGAAGTGTGTGTTTTAAAAGGTTAATTTAAAAAATTACTTACTGCATGATATAATACATGATTGATTGATTGACTTTTTTAACATTTGATTACCAAAAGACCCATTCCCTTCCCTTTCTGGAAGGAAATAGTTCGTGAAAAGTATTTTCTGCATGCTCCTTCTTCAAAACTACTTGAATCAATGTTTGTTTTCATTAAAAATTAAAATATAATTTTGTATCCAATTGTTAAGTAATACTTAACTACAACTTTTATTTGGGAGAAACGTTTAAATTAAGATACAATTCTTATATACAGTAGCATTATTCCACATTGCATTTAGGCCATCAAGACTATTTTAATAGCATATTTTATTCAAAGAGATTTGTCCACTCTTATGCCTTCATGGATTAACCAGATAGATATATTCTTTACATCATCTATTTAGTACAAATATCAAAAATATTTGATAATAATGAATCAGTGTATGCTTTCCCTCTTGCTGTTTTATGAATGTTGTTGCCACAAACAAAATATTTAAAGTAGCCAATAAATTAAAATACCAACACATGCTGAACTTCAAAAGAGCTACATTTTAATTTTGCCAGGCTAGGGAGAAGCATGTTTTATGCTCCATAAACTTCAAAACCCTCCCTGGACCTAAACAATAATTAAGAACAGTTCCTTTGAACCTTAGAAGGGTGTAGTCCATGAATTTACTTGAGATCAAGACATCCCATTTTAAGGCTAAACTAAAAGGCGTATTTCTTCTACTACTGAGACATTGATCTCTAAGAGAACAATAAACTCTCGAGATCCATGAACTTTTTGGTTCATAACTCTGAAGTGACACTCATCAAGTCAACAAATACAAAAAAGCCTAAAACCCCTAACACCCAGGGGGTTGAGCTCTTATTAGGCAAGTCAAACCCCAGCTAAAACTACCTTGGGGAATTCCCAAATATGAATCACAGCAAATCACCTAACAACAATAAAGGATGCTTATAAACTCTTACAGCCAGAGAGCTCCCATTCAATACTACATGACTCCAAGTCAACATTCCTTGACAGGTAGCTGTGCAGTCTATACCAAAATGTTAACAATTTGAATGCTTTTGTTTAAATCACACTTCCATCCAGAAAGAAATTGAGGCAACTTGTAACAAATTTCATTACCATACTTCCTGACAACAAAGGGAGGAAATCAACCTCAGGAAGGAAGAACTTATGTTCACTATTGGAGAGAGCATGATATTCATCCTCGAGTTTGAAATTTGGCTTTCAGCTTCCTAATAACCAAGGCAAAACAAAAAATAGAAACTAACAGTGACAGCTTTAAAACCAGGAAAGGAAAAGGCGCTGAAAATTCTCAACAGAGATAATGCTTTCCTGCTGCTACATTCTGCAATAAATTTCTCGTATGAGTGTGCCTTTACTTACAGGACAGTGAGCAATGGAATAGACAACCCCCTCAACTATAAGAAATATCTTTATTGGGTGTCCAGAGTGTTCATTCCTCCAGCAAGTGTTGGTTCTCAGATGATGTGTGAGATGATACTGAGGAATCAGCAGGGAACAAGTAAACAAACAAATAAGTAAGTGACCAAGATCAATTCAGAGAATGTTATATGAGGAAAATAAAAAGGATAATGTACTAGAGAACAAAGTGGGAGGCAGGGGTAGAGAGAATGATTGTAGATTGGGTAGTTGAGGAAAGTCTTTCTGGAGAAGTGACTTTGAACTAAGGTCTGAATTACAGAAAGGAGCCTGTCAAGCATAGATGTGGAGGCAGAACACTCCAGGCAAAGAAAACAGCAAATGCAACGGCCCTAAGCAGTGCGGTATGGCTTGGCTTGTTGCAGGAGCATACTGAAGGCCAGTGTGGCTGGAGCATAGTGGGAGAAGAATATGGGCAAGAGAAAGTTGGAGAGACAGGCTGGGGCCAGCACAAAGAGGGCCTGGTGGACCAACAAAGGATTTCGAATTGTGTTCTGATAGGAAGCTAACTAAGTAGGGGATGATGTGATCTTATTTATATACTAAAAAGATATTTCTGCTGCTAGGGAGATAACTGATCATAAAAGACCAAAGGGGAAAGCAGGAAGGCATGAGCAGGACTGGGATATAGTCTAGAAATAGAGCTGCCTCACTGGTAGACTGGATGCAGGGAGTAAGACATTAAGAATCTAGGTAGGTAGATGGTGCTGCTTACTGAATGGGGATGACTATGGGAGCTATGTTTCCAAGGGAAAGTCAAGAGTTCTGTTTCAGTTATACTGGTTTAAGTCACCCATTGAGCATCCAAGTGAGGATATATTAAGTAGGAGGCCTAGATAGCAAGAGTGAAATTCATTAATTTGGAAGTTATGGCCAAATAAGTGTAATTTAAAGCCATGAGGCCAGATAAAATCTGTCATGGAAGAAGAGGGCCAAGGGCCTAGATGTGGATACTGCAACCTTTAGAAATCAAACAGAAAACTAGGTGCGGTGGCTCACGCCTGTAGTGCCAGCACTTTGGAAGGCAAAGGCGGATCACCTGGGGTTAAGAGTTCGAAACCCCATCTCTACTAAAAATACAAAAATTAGCTGGGCATGGTGGCAGGCATATGTAATCCCAGCTACTCGGGAGGCTGAAGGAGGATTGCGCCACTGCATTCCAGCCTAGGCGACAGAGCAAGACTTCATCTCAAAAAAAAGAAAAAAGAAATCAAACAGAGAAAAAAGGTACCAGCCAAGAAGACTGAGAGGAAATGGCTAGAGAATAGGCAGAAACTAGAGAATGTGACACAGCAGCCAGGACAGGGTGGTTTTTCAAAGGTCGATTCTACCAAACACCACTGAAAGATGGAGAATCACAGAGACAGAGGAGCAACCACTGGGTTTCGCAGCAAAGGGTGTTATTAATAGCCTTTACCAAACAATTTCCATCACTTTTGGGGACAGAAGCTAATGAAAGTAGACTGTCTCTACTAAAAAATACAAAAAATTAGCCAGGCGAGATGGCGGGCGCCTGTAGTCCCAGCTACTCGGGAGGCTGAGGCAGGAGAATGGCGTGAACCCAGGAGGCGGAGCTTGTAGTGAGCTGAGATCCGGCCACTGCACTCCAGCCTGGGCGACAGAGCGAGACTCTGTCTCAAAAAAAAAAAAAAAAAAGAAAGTAGACTGGAGAGACAATGGGAGGTGATCGGGTGTTCTGAAGGAGAGCAGAGAAATAGGGATAGCAGCTGGACAATGACAAGGTATCAGTGGAAAGTTTTTTAGTTTAAGGTGGGAGAAACTAAAACATTTTTTGTAGGCTGGGAGGAGAATGATCCAGTAGAGGGGAAAGGACTAATGAAACAGAGAAGGGGGACATCTGTAGGAGTTAAGTCTTTGAGGTCAAAGGGGATTTGATCCCTCAGTTAGGAGCTTGGACATATCATCTGCAGTAACAGGATAAAGGCAAAAAAATGCAGGTACAGATAAGTGTACGGTGGTATATTCAGTGGAAGGAAAAGACGAAGGTCCCAACTGGCCTACTTCTATTTTCTCATAAATCATGATCATCACTTTAGAGGGAGATGGGCAATGAAGAAACACCACTTTTGGAAATTTGAGGACAGATAAGAATATATGAAATAGCCAATATTTTTCAGTCTTACAATTCCAAAATATCAACTTGGTCTGCCTGATCTATGAAATACCCAATGTGATTCTGAGAGTGTGAAGAATTTCTCAATTGATAATGTCTCAGTCTTTCTACTAGCAAAGGGATTAGCTTGTACAGGAACTGCCAATATCTAAGCCACCAAATAGCAAATGCTTAATTAATGTTCCTAAGCTATAGAAGGATTGGCCAAAGCATATATTCAGCAAAGCACCACATCTCACCCTTTTCTGTATGTCTACCCCACAGCACAAAGTACTACTATTACTATTACTACACAATCACTAAAGTTTACTGAAAGTAAAAAGTTTATTTCTTTTAATACTCCCAGCAAAGAAATGAGCAGTATATACTACTATTATCCTAGTTTTATGAATGATGAAGGTGAAGCTTCCAAACGCTAAATTATATCAGTATTAAAGACCATGCAGTTGTCCATGAAATGGGAAGGACAGATAATTAACTATTATCAATCATGTCATGTAGTTATGAGTGGAGTTGTATAATTAAGTGTCAAACCAAAACCTAGTAAGGTATTTATGCTTGTAAATAGTTTGCCCACATACAAAAAAAAAAAACAAGACTTGATTAAAATGATTTATACCTATAATGATTCACTATAGAAAGTTAAAATAGGCTTGGTGCAGTGGCTGACACTTGTAATCCCAGCACTTTTGGAGGCCAAGGTGGGGGGATTACTTCAGGCCAGGAGTTCTAGACCAACCTCGGAAATGTAGTGAGACCCCATCTCTACAAAAAAAAAAAAAATTAAAATTAGCTAGACATAGTGGTACACACCTGTAGTCCCAGGTACTGGTCGGGGGAGGCCAAGATGGAAGGATCACTTGAGCCTGGGAGGCAGAGGCTGCAGTGAGCCATGATCACGCTACATCATTCCAGCCTGGGTGACAGAGTAAGACCCTGTCTCAAAAAAGAAAAAAAAGAAAAATTAAAATACTTCAGACAGAAAGTCCCAACTGAAAAATGGAAATTTGGAAAACCCTGTTGACAGAACAAGGTCTGTTGAAAAAGAGACTCAACCAGTAGTATACTGGTAACCTGTTAGACAGCTGTTTTTTTTATAGGTGGGAATAGGGGGCCTAATTTATAGCAATTGCCAATTTCAATGGTATAAATACGTCCACCACGGAATTCAAACTTTCAGTGTGACATCAATCATCCCTCAAAAATTCTTGAAAATCTACCAGTCAGCTCTTGTGAGTCAGTTCCAGCACTCCACTGGAAGAAGCTGATATGAACCCTCTGGCACCACCAGACCTCATGTTTCCTTGGGTATGTCTAGCAAGGATAACTTTGGGATCTCAGAACTGCAGTCAGCCTGAGGTTTCAGCCCTTCTCCTATGGACCAAACAAATGAAGTAAAAAAGGAACACGGGGCATGAATTATGCTGATTCTAATGTATTTTTGATATTGGAGTTAGGAATAGGTATGAGAGACCATCTTGTTTCAATCTTTGCTTTTTGCTTGTGTTTTCTCTCTTTTTTTCCAATGTATTGAAAAGCTTAATTGAATAAAATACAATCAGATATTAAAATGAACATGAACATTGGATATAGAGATTGTCAGATTGATCACTTCCTGTGTTTCAACATGCTGGTGTGATTCCATGCCTGTATTCCTAAACCGTACTTACACAGCTTCCCCATGTGAGCGCCTGAGAAGTTGGTGTTGATTTATTGGATAAGTGACTGAGTTTTGTGTGTGAAAACGACTCACGCATAGAAATTTAACTTAATGCCATCTTAAAGGATTCAGTGACCTAATTTCAAGTTCATTAGTACTCACCAAACAGTGCATTTATAAAGTCATGGGTGATTGTTATATGAACTTTCAGAATTATGTCTTTCCAGTTTCATTCTTGATTCACATCCAAACAGGTATGGTTTAGACTCTAGGATTGAAACAAGGGTCTAGGGTAGAATCAAGTTTTCTTTCAAACTTTTCCCATAGATTTTAAAAAATATCAGAGTTCCTGGTGTTATAGGAACACTGCATTCTTCTGTCACCTCCAACAAAAAAACTAGTCAATGCTGCCTAAAATTGAGATTCTAGATAAATATCTCAAAAAACAAATGAATAACAAAAAATATTATTAAAAACAGGGAAATTTTAAGCAACATGAGAACTTATGACAGAGAAAATTAATTTATTTATTCATTAAATATTTGCTGAGTATTTACTTATTAAGTGCCAGGCACTGTGCAGAATCTTTGAGTTTCATCATTGCCTCCAAAGGACAAAGATTCCTGTTTTCCTCGGATATATCCACATGACTAACTGCCTTATGTCCCTCAAATGTCTTTTTTTTTCTTTTTTTTTGAGATGAAGTCTCACGTTGTCACCCAGGCTGGAGTGCAGTGGCACGATCTCAGCTCACTGCAACCTCCGCCTCCCAGGTTCAAGCGATTCTCCTGCCTCAGCCTCTCGAGCAGTTGGGATTACAGGCAAACGCCACCATGCCTGGCTAATTTTTTGTATTTTTAGTAGAGATGGGGTTTCACCATGTTGGCCAGACTGGTCTCAAACTCCTGACCTCAGATGATCCACCTGCCTCAGTCTCCCAAAGTGCTGGGATAACAGGCACGAGCCGCCACACTCAGCCTAAATGGCATCTTTTCATGGAGTCCTTGACCTATTCTGCCTTCCCCATCCCTGCTGCTTCTCAGTCCACTATTTTTTTTTCCATAGCACTGGCATACATGTTACCTTCTGAAATACTACACCGATTATATATAGTGTATCAAAAAGTTATAAATGCTGGAGTGATTGGAACAGGGTGAGAAAGGGTAAGAGAGGGAGGAAATGACCCGAGAGATATAGTAGGAGCAGGAGTCTAGATCACGTAGTGCCTAGCAGAGTATCGTAAGAGCTCAGGGCTTTTATTTGAGGTGCATGGGAAACCACATCAGGGTTTTGCAGTAATCCAGGTGAGAAGCAATGATGACCAGACCAGGTTAGTAGCAGTAGAGAAATGACTGGATTCTGATAGATCTTGAAGGTTGAGCCAACAAGAATTGATGTGAAATGTGAGAGAGTCAATTATGAAACTGAGTGCCTGGAAGGACAGAGTTGTCATTAACTGAGATGGGGAAGGCTGTGGGTGGAGTGGGTTGTGGGGAGGAAATAGAGAAGATCAGGAGTTTGGTATTAGCCATGTTTATTATGAGATGTCTATTACACATCCAAATGGAGATGACACGTAGCAGGTTTGAGAAATGATTCTGGAAGCCAGGAGGGACATATCAGATGGAGAGATAAATATGGGAGTCATCAACATACAGCTGGTAGGAGACTGCGTGAGGTCACCAAAGGAGGAAAGATAAAGAGGCCAAGGACTAAGCTCTGGGACACTCCAGTATCAACCAATTGGAAGACAAGGATCCTACAAAAGAGAAGGAAAAGTGCCATACAACGAAGAAAAAGGAAAACCAAAGTGTATGGAGCCCTGGCAGCCAAGTAAAGGAAGTATATCAAGGAAGAGGTCACGGTCAGCTGTGTCTCTGCTGCTAATCAGTGTGCTGGGTGAGGGCTTAAATTACCATTGCATTTAGCATGATGGAAGCAAGCCATTGGTAACCTGGACCATGGGCAAGTAGTGTTGAGGGGGAAGTGAGAACAAAAGTGACTCAGTGGCTTTAAGAGGAAATTGGAGGAAAAGAATTGGAGACTACATTAATAAGCAACTTCTTCAAGTTTTGCTGCAACGGGGAGTGAGAAAATGGGGCAGACGTGGTGGAGAAGTTTTTCTAAGATGGGAGATGGTAACAGAATGTCTCCAAGCAAATTTTGTATACATGGTTACATGTACACACCCCAACTTTAGCACTTGTATTATTCCATTTACATGTTTGTCTCCCCTAATAATTTGTAATAATATATACATTCTTCCAGCCTGGGCAACATGGCAAAATTCCATCCCTACAAAAAATACAAAAATTAGTCAGGCATGGTGACATGGGCCTATAGTCCCAACTACCCAGGAGGCTGAGGAGGGAGGATCACCTGAGCCCAGGAGTTCAAGGCTGCAGTGAGCTGTGATCGTGCCATTGCACGCCAGCCTGGGGTGACAGAATGAGACCTGGTCTCAAAAAAAAAAAAACTCTTGAGAACAGGAAACTCTTTTTACTCAAACTTTAGATGCCCATAGGCTAACCCAAACTACTCGCTTTGTATCATAGCTGCAGCAAATCGCCACGAATGTAGCAGCTTAAAACAACACAGCTCTATAAGTTAGAAGTCTAACACAGTCCTCACTGAGCTAGAATCAAGCTCTGGCAGGGTGTTCCTTTGTTGCCTTTGTCTGCTTCTAGAGGCTGCCCTCATTCCTTGGCTCATGGCTCCTTTCTTATCTCCAAAATCAGCATCCTTCCATCTCTCTGACCATGTTTCCACAGTCACATCTCTCTCTGACTCTGAACTCAGCTAGGAAAGATTTTTTTATTTTAAGGAGGCAGGTAATTAGATTGGACCCACCCAGATTATCCAGGGTAATCTCTCCATCTCAAAGTCCTTAATTTAATCACATCTACAAAGACCCCTCTGTCCTGTATATGGTAAGTTATTCACAGGTTCTGGGGATTACAACGTGGACATCATTGTGTGTCATTATACTGCCCATGATATCCAGCGACTCACACATAAATAAACAAATGTCTGGAATACAAGCCTTATACATTTTTTGTCTCATGGCATTTGTCCTACTGCATTCCAAAGGCCTGACTTCCTTAAGGAATTGTAATCTCTGTATGAGAGCAGAAACTGTTGCACCTTTGTTCTTCACTGCATTCCCAGCACCTAGCACAAGACACGAAGTAGGTGCTCAATAAATATTTGTTGAGTGGCTGAATGAATAAATAAGTGGGTAAACCTATTCTATCATGTGAGCTGCCCGAGCAGATCTCTTCTTTGACCTCAGCAGATAATCTCACTCCCTTAATGGAAATGTGGCTCCTTCTCCAGGAGCGGGGCCAGTTTATCTTCCTTGCCTTGTTACTTCTTTCAGCGACTGAGTCTACCTTTAGCACATCTTTTCCCTGAGGCACCCACTGAGTTCATGCCATCTGCTATGCTAATTCACATTAAGCTGTTAGTGATTTTATGACTGGAAGGACATGTTTAATTTTTATAAACATGGAAGGACATGTTTACTTTTATTTTATTTTATTTTTTTTGAGACGGAGTCTCGCTCTGTCGCCCCGCACCATCTCGGCTCACTGCAATCTCCAACTCCTGGGTTCACGCCATTCTCCTGCCTCAGCCTCCCGAGTAGCTGGGATTACAGGCACCTGCCACCACGCCCAGCTAATTTTTTGTATTTTTAGTAGAGACGAAGTTTCACCTTGTTAGCCAGGATGGTCTCAATCTCCTGACCTAGTGATCCCCTTGCCGTGGCCTCCCAAAGTGCTGGAATTACAGGTGTGAGCCACCACACCCGGCCCCAGAGCTTGGTTTTATACATTTTAGGGAGACATGAGACATTCAATATGTGTAAGATGTACATTGGTTCAGTCCAGAAAGGTAGGGCAGCTCAAAGTGGGGAGGGTGCTTCCAGGGCATAGGTAGATAGGAGACAAAGGATTGCATTCTTTTGAGTTTCTGATTAGCCTCTCCCAATGAGACAGTCAGATATGCATTTACCTCAGTGAGCAGAAGGGTAACTTTGAATAGAATGGGAGGCAGGTTGGCCCTAAGCAGTTCTCAGCTTAATCTTTCCCTTTAGCTTAGTGATTTGGGGGCCCCAAGATTTATTTTCCTTTCACAGCACAAAAAGTTTTAAGTATAAAAGCATATATATTGAAAAGCAAATTGGCGTTCACGCCTGTTCCTGATACCTAGTTTCCTTCCAGAGGCAACGTCTTCTACTCGTTGGTTTGCTTGTTTTTATTTTGAGGGAAGAAGTGTAATCTAATAGGCATACTCTATGCATGTGCAACTTTTTCATATAAACACAGAAGCCTCCTAAAAAAAAAAATCCCTTTTCTACACTTTGCTTTTTTTTTTTTTTTTTTGAGACGGGGTCTCGCTCTGTCGCCCAGGCTGGAGTGCGGTGGCCCGATCTCGGCTCACTGCACGCTCCGCCTCCCGGGTTCACGCCATTCTCCTGCCTCAGCCTCCCGAGTAGCTGGGACTACAGGCACCTGCCACCTCGCCCAGCTAATTTTTTGTATATTTAGTAGAGACGGGGTTTCACCGTGTTAGCCAGGATGGTCTGAATCGCCTGACCTCGTGATCCACCCGCCTTGGCCTCCCAAAGTGCTGGGATTACAGGCGTGAGCCACCGCGCCCGGCCTCTACACCTTGCTTTTTAATTAACAGTATCAATCTTTCCAACAGCGGCTTTAGCATACCATTAAATAGAGGTACAACAACTTAGCAAACCTTTATAAATCAGGCTCTCAAGGGATGACTTGAGTGTGGCAGAATTTCAGCATTTGAGGCAGAGAGAATATGAGCAGTCCTGTGTGTGGGAAAGGCAATAGAGAGATCTGTAGTGTTGGTGGGGCACGTGGAAGCCTAGATACGTGTCACAAGAAAATCTCAAGGAAAACAATGTATACAGGGTTGCAATGAGTAGAAGGGAGCGGGAATGCAGACGCCAAAAGAGGGAAAGCCAGCAAAGCAAAAGGAGTGGGCACTCAGGGCTCTTCACAGCCGTCTGGACCCAACCTGTCCCGGTGCTCCAATGCATCTTCCTTTTCTTTTTCTTTTCTTTTCTTTCTTTCTTTTTTTTTTTTTTTGAAATAGAGTCTTACTCTGTCACCCATGCTGGAGTGCACTGGTGTGATCTCGGCTCAATGCAAACTTCGCCTCCCAGGTTCGGGTGATTCTCCTGCCTCAGCCCCCTGAGCAGCTGACATTACAGGTGCCCACCACCATACCTGGCTAATTTTTATATTTTTAGTACAGACGGGGGTTTCGCCATGTTGCCCAGGCTAATCTCAAACTCCTGACCTCAAGTGATCCGCCCACCTCAGCCTCCCAAAGTGCTGGGATTACAGGCCTGAGCTACCCTGCCTGGTACCAATGCATCTTCCTCTACTTCCCTGAGTGCCTCACCCCTCTGAGCAGGAAAGTTTCCTCTCCCAGCCCCTAGCCCTAAGCAGGCACATTCCAGGGCCTTTGCTCATGTCCTCTTGTTTTCTGGGATGCATTTGAAACCATTGACACACCCTCTCTCCTAAGCTCTCACCTGTCCAGGTCTCTGGGTCTCCTTGCTCTACTGGTACTTCTACTACCTCTCTGAACTTTCTTCATTCTCTAAATTCATTGGCTAGGCCCGTCATAACAAAGTACTGCAAACTGTGTGGCTTAAGCAACAGAAATGTATCATCGCACAGTTCTGGAGGCCAGAAGTCTAAAAGCGAGGTGTTGGAGGAGCCATGTTCTCTCTGAAAGCCATAGAGTAGAATCCTTCCTTGCCTCTTCTAGCTTCTGGTGTTTGCCAGCAATTCCTGGTATGCTGCCCTTGTAGATGGGTTGCTCCAAGCTCTGCCTCCAAAATCACATGGCTGTTTTTCTATGTCATCTTTTTAATAAACTTGTCTTTTTCTTGTCTTATGAGGACACCAGTCATATTGCATCTTACGCCAGTATGACCTCATCTTAACTAATTATATCTGCAATGACCCTATTTCCAAACAAAGTCACATTCACAGGTACCACTGGTTAGGACTTGAACATGTCTTTCTTGGGGACACAGTTCAAGCCACAACACTTCCCATAAAACAGTGGTCTACAAAATAGGGTGGGACCCGTCTCAGAGTGTATGAGATAATCCTTTGAGAAAAGGAAAGAAATTTCTATTTCTACTTTTTTTTCTTTCTTTTTTTTTTTTTTTTTTTGAGACGGAGTCTCGCTCTGTCGCCCAGGCTGGAGTGCAGTGGCCGGATCTCAGCTCACTGCAAGCTCCGCCTCCCGGGTTTACGCCATTCTCCTGCCTCAGCCTCCGGAGTAGCTGGGACTACAGGCGTCCGCCACCTCGCCCGGCTAGTTTTTTGTATTTTTTAGTAGAGACGGGGTTTCACCGCGTTAGCCAGGATGGTCTCGATCTCCTGACCTCGTGATCCGCCCGTCTCGGCCTCCCAAAGTGCTGGGATTACAGACTTGAGCCACCGCGCCCGGCCTCTACTTTTTTTTTCTAAAAGATAAAAAAATTAAGCGTTACTAATAATATTTAATATGTGGACTGATAACGGTGGCCTCTCCTGTATTCTGTTTGTCAGAGCCCCGTGTCATGCCCAGTGAGTGGTGAAAGCTAAAGGAATAGTAGACTTTCCTTAGCGCTGAGAGGATGACAATGGAGCCTCTGATTCTTGTTCAATTTCAGCATGTTGCCACATATTGCAATTGGTGTGCTTTGGAGTATCATTAATTGGCTACTTTTATGAAAACAAGATGTTTAAATAGTAGACTCTTTACACTACTTTGTCCTGAGATGAAGCATGATCATAAAAGTACTTTAAAATTCAACTTAAACATGAGGTTGCACTCTATTTTACAAAACTACAAATTTTCCAATTTTGCTAGCCTTTTTTCATGATGGCAAATAACAATAAGTAGTATGCTACCTAGCAAATGGTATGGAAAAAACAAAACTTCTGAGTGTATCCCTTCAAGATAAATGCGATATTTTAACAATGAATAAGAAATAGATTTTTTTCAAAAGGCACTCATGTGGAGAGCATATTGAAAATGGACATTTGAAAATGTTTCCACTGTTAGATAAAATAACCATGTGTCTTTCCAAAACTCTTATAGCCTTTCATTTCTGGCAAGAAGGATGACAACATGACCCTAAAACGATCATGCTGGTCGGGCACGGTGGCTCATGCCTATAATGCCAGCACTCTGGGAGGCCGAGGCGGGTGGATCACCTGAGGTCAGGAGTTTGAGATCAGCCTGGCCAAAATGGTGAGATCCCGTCTCTACCAAAAACACAAAAATTAGCTGGGTGTGGAGGTAGGCGCCTGTAGTCCTAGCTACTTTGGAGGCTGAAGCGAGAGAATCACTTGAACCCGGGAGGTGGCGGTTGCAGTGAGTCGAGATCGTACCCCTACACTTCAGCCTGGGCAATAGAGTGAGATTCCATCTCAAAAAAAAAAAAAAAAAAAGAAAAAGAAAAAGAAAATAGAAAACTATCATGCTATAAAACATTTAGTGATGTTGAAAAGAATAATTATTGCTAATGCATAACAGAGTTTCTAAGAAAGTCAGGGCAATTCCCAGGGCCAAAACCAAAGAAGGAAATAAAGCCCAGAGCTGCCACCGCAGTCACTGCAGCTTCCTGGTAGAGCCTGGAGACAGGAGACACCACCTTGGGGTGGTGCCTTGAGGAAAGGTACAAATAAAAATAAAAATGTCTATTTCCAATTATTTTCTTTCTAAAACTTGCAAAAAAAAATTAGCTTCTCTAATATTTACTATGTGGACTGATACCGGTGATCTCCTTTGCATTCTATTTGTCAGAGCCCCATGTCATGCCCTGTAAGTAGGAAATGCAATATTTTACAGGTATATTTTATCAGGTATTTTATCAGAGAGCTGAGTCTTCTGTGAAAAAACACCCTGGAAAACATCCACCCACCAGCAAAGAGACACCTGGGGAAGAGTATCAGTGTGGGCCTATTCTTTTGATAGGGGAAAAGGAAGTCTCTATTAAGGATTTTTCTTTTCTTTTTCTTTTTCTTTTTTTTTTTTGTAAAAAGCATCCTGCTCTGTCACCCAGGCTGGAGGGCAGTAGTGGAGCCACAGTTCACTGCAGCCTTGCTCACTGCAGCCTTGACTTCTCAGGCTCAAGAGATCCTCCCACCTCAGCTTCCCGAGTGAGTGAGTAGCTAGGACCAAAGTGCTGGGATTACAGGCATGAGTCATTGTGCCCAGCCAGTATTTCAGCATTTCACTTAAGCAATGTGAAGAGCAGAAATTGAATATTATAGCAGCAAATCCTCTATACTAGCAAATGCTCAGTCCACTGATACGGAAACCACAGGTTCATCTAAATGATGGAGAAGTCTGTATAATGATGTTTCCTTCAACAAGGCCTTACGGGATCCAGCAAGTCTTTGAGGTCATGTGTGCTCATCTTCCTGGCATCTGTCCTATGCGCATAACACATCTGCAACTGACTGGCTTAGTTCAAACCTAAGGCTAGCAAATTCAGAGCCAAGGGACCAGTTAGTCTGTGTTTCTCATTCTGTAGCCACATCTTAGTCTATTCCCATTCAACTTTACGAACAACTTCTATCCATTGCTAAACATTCTTCTCTGACTTTATTGCCGGGCACAAATCTTTCTTTGGCCATTTCAGCTTATGGGCCTTTTTCCTTGCTGTAAACTTGCATCACATTTTCTGTGTCACTCACCTGATTTTTGATAATATTTATTTTGAGATTGACTTCACTGGATCTTATTTCCCCTCGATGTTACTTGCTGTCATCAGGAAGCATATTGAAATATTTGGCATCTTTTATTTATTCTTTTAGAAGCTTAGACCCACCTCTGTTCTTGGTATAGATGTTTAGTTATTATGTAACTATTATACTAAGCATATAATAATATGTACAATATACACATATAATCATATATGGACATGATTATGGCATGTTTAAAGTTTTGAGGTGAAATGCCATCCTAATCAGGATTGGTTTCATTCTGAAGAAATTTCTTAATGATTGAGGAATAGAGGTGAGGAAGGTATAGAAGAACAGGCTAAGATCATAACTCACCTGTACAATACAACTCATTCACTTCTTTCATACATTAAGGTTAAATTTCAAAGAATCATATAGTATAGAATGACAGCATGCTGGTTATTGATTTATCACTTCCATCTTCACACCCCTCTTCACTTCACTTCCCCTGCTTGTGATACTGGTGCTGGATCCCAGAAACGTGTCTCTTCACCTGATGGCATAATGCTAAGCTTTGTCAGTGGAGGGTTCTGGAGGGATACTGCAGGAGAAAGGGGCCTCTCTTCCTGGTTCTCAGGTGCTTTCTTTTCTTCTTCCTCCGGTGGCTCCCCTGTGGTCAAGGATGGGACTCAGCAAGTTTCACTTTAACCCCAGAGGCAGCTTCTGGCAAGTTCCACAAGTGTCCTGGCTGGCTTCTCAGCACTCCCATGTGCAGCTTCTCAACAATATTTTTTTTCTTTTTTTTTTTTTTTGAGACAGAGTCTGGCTCTGTTGCCCAGGCTGGAGTGGTGGGATCTCAGCTCACTGCAAGCTCCGCCTCCCAGGTTTACGCCATTCTCCTGCCTCCGCCTCCCAAGTAGCTGGGACTACAGGCCCCGCCTCCTCCCCCGGCTAGTTTTTTTTTTTTTTTTTTTTTTTTTTTTGAGACGGAGTCTTGCTCTGCCACCCAGGCTGGAGTGCAGTGGCCGGATCTCAGCTCACTGCAAGCTCCACCTCCCGGGTTTATGCCATTCTCCTGCCTCAGCCTCCCAAGTAGCTGGGACTACAGGCGCCCGCCTTGTCGCCCGGCTAGTTTTTTGTATTTTTAAGTAGAGACAGGGTTTCACCGTATTAGCCAGGATGGTCTCGATCTCCTGACCTCGTGATCCGCCCGTCTCGGCCTCCCAAAGTGCTGGGATTACGGGCTTGAGCCACCGCGCCCGGCCGTTTTTTGTATTCTTTAGTAGAGACGGGGTTTCACCGTATAAGCCAGGATGGTCTCGATCTCCCGACCTTGTGATCCGCCCGTCTCGGCCTCCCAAAGTGCTGGGATTACAGGCTTGAGCCACCGCGCCCGGCCTTTTTTTTTTTTTTGAGACAGAGTCTTGCTCTGTCACCCAGGCTGGAGTGCAGTGACACGATCTCGGCTCACTGCAAGCTCTGCCTTCGGGGTTCACACCATTCTCCTGCCTCAGCCTCTGGAGTAGCTGGGACTACAGGCGCCCGCCACCACGCCTGGCTAATTTTTTTGTAGTTTTAGTAGAGATGGAGTTTCACCATGTTAGCCAGGATGGTCTCGATCTCCTGACCTTTCAACAAGATTTTTTAGCACCCAGTGGATGCCTGCTTGCCTGCCAACCCCAGTCTGCCACACCCAGCAACTCCCTCTGCCATTCATTAGTGACAGCTGGACCTTCTCTGTAAGGTCTCTGTCTCCACATAGGGGTGGAGACTCGCCAGATTTGTCCCTTTCTTGGGTTCTCTGTTTCAGCCCTAGGGGGGACCCTAAGCTGCTCTCTCTATCTGCTATCCCTGTATTCTTCAGAGTTCACTTTAGCCTTTAATAGCTGACTCCCTGCTATTAGTTAATATTTTTTTTTTTTGAGATGGAGTCTCGCTTCATCATCCAGAGTGCAATGGTGCGATCTCAGCTCACTGCAACCTCGGCCTCCAGGTTTCAAGCCATTCTCTTGGCTCAGCCTCTGAGTAGCTGGGATTACAGGCGTGCACCACCATGCCCAGCCAATTTTTGTTTTTGCGGTTTTTTGTTCTTTTTTTTTTTTTGAGACGGAGTCTTGCTCTGTCGCCCGGGCTGGAGTGCAGTGGCTGGATCTCAGCTCGATGCAAGCTCCGCCTCCGGGGTTTACGCCATTGTCGTGCCTCAGCCTCCCCAGTAGCTGGGACTACAGGCGCCCGCCACCTCGCCCGGCTAGTTTTTTGTATTTTTAGTAGAGATGGGGTTTCGCCGTGTTAGCCAGGATGGTCTCGATCTCCTGACCTCGTGATCCGCCCGTCTCGGCCTCCCAAAGTGCTGGGATTACAGGCTTGAGCCACCGCACCGGCCCAAGTTTTGTATTTTTAGTAGAGACAGGGTTTCACCTTGTTGGTCAGGCTGGTTTCGAATTCCTGACCTCGTGATCCACCCGCCTCAGCCTCCCAAAGTGCTGGGATAACAGGCATAAGCCACCACGCCCGGCCCTAGTTAATAATTTTTTGTGTTAAACTTTTGTTCCAAATACTGTGTGATTTCTTTCTTCTAACCGGACCCTGAAGGATACAGAGAGAATCAAAAGGAACCATTTTCTACAATTCCATCACTTTATAGGTGAGGAGATTGAACCAGAGGGACAGGGAGAGGGACCGGAAAAGCAAATGTCTTGCCTTTCACACAGTGACTGGTAGAATTAGAGGTGGAAGCCGTATCACCTAGTAGACAATATCAGTAGTGACTACACTGTAGTCACCCAGCTCAATGACTGGAATATAAGAAGGGTTGCGTAGAAATGTGTTGAGTGAGTGAATTAATGAATTATGGCTCTGAGGGCAAGGCTTGGTTGGGGAAGTTCAGGGAAGAGGAAGTATGAAAGTGTAGAGTCTTTCATAATGATAAAGTAAGTTATCAGTGAGATAAGAAAACCATGCAGGAGAGACCAAGATCCCTTGGCAGATAATTTGCCAGTTACTTCTTAATGGAACAGACTAACCCAGCAGCTTGACTTCAGCCTATAGATGATCTGGTGATTTGGGGTTGAATTTTTTTTTCTTTTTTTTCTGAGACAGAGTTTCGCTCTTGTTGCCCAAGCTGGAGTACGATGGCATGATCTCGGCTCACTGCAACCTCCGCCTCCCAGGTTCAAGAGATTCTCCTGTCTCAGCCCCCTAAGTAGCTGGGATTACAGGTGCCTGCCACCACACCCAGCTAATTTTTTGTAATTTTATTAGAGACAGTGTTTCACTGTGTTAGCCAGGATGGTCTCAAACTCCTGACCTCAGGTAATGCACCCACCTCGGCCTCCCAAAGTGCTGGGATTACAGGCATGAGCCACTGTGCAATCCCCCCAGTGACTTTTCAGATCACCCCGGCTGACCAAATATTTACCAGATGGAGGCGGCTTCCTGGAAGGGTCCCCAACCTAATTGGTTTGTGGCATCCAAGAGGAAGCAGCTCGGCCTGGCGTGGCCAACATGGTGAAACCCCATCTCTACTAAAACTACAAAAAATTAGCTGGGCATGGTGGCGGGCACCTGTAATCCCAGCTACTCGGGAGGCTGAGGCAGGAAAATTGCTTGAGCCCAGGAGGCGGATGTTGCGGTGAGCTGAGTTCGCGCCACTGCACTCCAGCCTGGGCAACAAGAGAGAAACTCTGTCTCAAAAAAAAAAGAGGATGCAGTTCTCTGTCGTGGCCAAAAATAAAAAATCAATGGCAATAAAGGAGGCCCCTCCAGAACTGGCCCCATCTCCCACCCACTCTCTTGAGATCCCCACAACCCACAAAGCAGTGGTTTGGATTTTGTAATTAGCAGTTTGTCTTTAACAACGATGGTTTTAGCATGGCGGGTGCCAATACAGATTCTCTGAAGCATTGGCCAGGACCCAGGAGTTGCTCCTAATTTCTGATAAAGGCATGTTCAGATAGTAAGAGAAGAAAAACCAGTCTAGCATTTCAATTAGAACAGGGTGATGCGATGGATTCGGCTTGGGCAAACTCCTTTTAGACAAATTGTTTTGACAGGTTCAAGAAAAAGGAGGGGATTCTAGGAGTAACAAGATCAAGTGGAAAGAACACTAGCCCTGAAGTCCAGCTCTCAGGGGTCAAGTCCAGCTCTGCTACTGACTGATTGTATGATCCTGGCCAACTCACTTCACTATTGGAGCATCAGTGCTCTCTTCCGTGAAAGTTTCACCTAAACAATTTCTGGACCCCAGCAACATCTTAAGAGATTGTGGGATTCAGGGCACATCTCCACTGCCACCTTCAAAAAATTGACTTCTGTATGTTTCAGAGTAAATGTTATTCTTAAAGAGTAAGGGTTTCACAGCCAAGTGCATTGCCTCACACCTGTAATCCCAGCACTTTGGGAGGCTGAGGGGGGTGGATCACCTGAGGTCAGGGGTTTAAGACCAGCTGGCCAACATGGCAAAACCTTGTCTCTACTAAAAATACAAAAATTAGCCGGGCCTGGTGGTGGGTAATCCCAGCTACTCGAGAGGCTGAGGCAGGAGAATCACTTGAACCCAGGAGGCAGAGGTTGCAGTGAGCTGAGATCACTCCACTGCACTCCAGCCTGAGAGACAGAGCAAGACTCCGTCTCAAAAAAAAAAAAAAAAAAAAGTAAGCATTTCACTTTGTGCCTATCTCGGAGCAAATGACCAAAAGTGTTTCTCTTATGCATGTATTCATTCAGTTATTCTCTGAGCCCCTCCAGGGCTTGAAAGAAGTGCCTGAGAACTAATCTTTTTTCAGGCTCACACACTCAAACCCCTCCTCTACATAGTTTTCCGGCTCAGCGGCATACTCTAACTCCTCCTCCTTTTCTGTACTCACAGCAGTCAGCATCTGTTCAACTCATTTCCTAATCTATCCCATAATCTCTCTTTCAGTCTAGAGTTTAGCCATTAAATTGTTACCTCATTTCTCAAAGTCATTTGCCATATTTCTAATCAGATGTGAGATCTGAAGGGCAGAAACTGGACCCTGCACTTTCTACCTCCCACAGGATCTAATTCAGTGTCCTCCTCATGGGTAGTCCTCAATTAATGGTCCTTAACGGGTGGGTCCATTAGCGTTGTGGGTGTACAAAGGCATGTAAGTGGATCCTGTCCTCAGGAAAGATTCAGTGTAATTAAGGGAGACAGTGCGACCTGAAGAGTTAGGTGACAGTTGCAAGCAACATTGCCAGGCCTGTGATTCATTGTCAATAAATGCAATAGGTCACTGGTTCCCAACCTTTGGACCCTGGACCTCTTGTAAACTACGGGTTACACTAAGCATCACAAATCCTTCTATCTGTAAGATGACTCAGACATGTCTCAGATGGTAGTCCCCTCCCCTGTTATCTATGGTTTGGCTTTCTGACACTTGTTACCCATAGTCAGCCAAGGTTCAAAAATATGAAATGGAAAATTCCAGAAATAACCATTTGATGAGTTTTAAAATGTGAACTGTCCCACTTTATCCAGCCTGGGATGTGGACCCTCCCTGTGTTCAGCGGATCCACACTGCAGACGCTACCTGCTCATTAGTCACTAGGTAGCCATCTCTGTTATAAGACGACTGTCACGGTATCATGGTGCTTGTGTTCAAGTTACCCTTATTTTACAGGATAACAAGTCCTTGAATAATGTTGTTCTTTTTTTTTTTTTAGTTGGAGTCTCGTTCTGTCACCCAGGCTGGAGTTCTGGAGTTCAGTGGCTTGATCTCAGCTCACTTCAACCTCCGCCTCCTGGGTTCCAGCAATTCTCCTACCTCAGCCCCTGGAGCAGTTGGAATTACAGGCACGTACCACCACACCCGGCTAATTTTTGTATTTTTAGTAGAGATCCCGGTCTCAAATTCCTGACCTCAAGTGCTCTGCCTGCCTCAGCCTCTCAAAGTGCTGGGATTACAGGCATGAGCCACTGCGCCCAGCCTCTGTTACAATGTTGATAAGAAAAAAAAAATCTATTCCTGTCTGGGGCCGACATTTGTGTGGAGTTTGCTTGTTCTCCTCATGTCTGCGTGGGTTTCCTCCCACATCCAAAAGATATGCACATAAGGTGAATTTGCATGTCTACCTCATCTCAGGATGAGTGAGTGTGGGTGTGGGTGCACCCTGTGAGATAATGGCACCCTCTCCCGGGCGGGTTCCCACCTTGCACCCTGAGTTGCTGGTACAGACTCCAGCTACCCATGACTCTAAACTGCAATAAAAAGGTAAATAATTATCTTACTTGCTTTTAATAATCTTTCTTAAATACATGCATAGCTCACATTTATTGTAAGGTTTAATATGAGTAGTTTGGCTTATAGTTAGAAGTTTAGTGATAGTTTTGTCACCAGAAATATGCTGAGGGAACTGAACTATTGTTTGTATCACTAACCTATGGTAAAATTGATTTCTTCATATGTTGTTTCACTTAAAGTCATAGTTTCTTTCTTTTTTTTTTTTTGAGGTGGAGGTTTATTCTTGTTGCCCAGGCTGGAGTGCAGTGACACAATCTCAGCTCACCACAACCTCCGCCTCCCGGGTTCAAGCAATTCTCCTGCCTCAGCCTCCCCAGTAGCTGGGATTACAGGCATGCGCCACTATGCCTGTAATTTTGTATTTTTAGTAGAGAAGGGGTTTCTCCATGTTGGCCAGGCTGGTCTTGAACTCCCGACCTCAGGTGATCCGCCCGCCTCGTCCTCCCGAAGTGCTGAGATTACAGGCGTAAGCCATGGCACCCGGCCTAAAGTCCTAGTTTCCGAAAACCTACTGATGATGTTAAGTGAGGCCTTACTGCACTTAATGGCCCCAAAGCATAAAGAGTAGTGGTGCTGGCAATTTGGGTATGCCAAAGAGAGGACATCAAGTGTTTCTTTGAGTGAAGAGATAAAAGTTCTCCACTTGGCCGGGTGCGGTGGCTCAACCCTGTAATCCCAGCACTTTGGGAGGCCGAGGCGGGCGGATCACAAGGTCAGGAGATCGAGACCATCCTGGCTAACACGGTGAAACCCCGTCTCTACTAAAAAGTACAAAAAACTAGCCGGGCGAGGTGGCGGGCGCCTGTAGTCCCAGCTACTCGGGAGGCTGAGGCAGGAGAATGGCGTGAACCCAGGAGGCGGAGCTTGCAGTGAGCTGAGATCTGGCCACTGCACTCCAGCTTGGGCAACAGAGCGAGACTCCGTCTCAAAAAAAAAAAAAAAAAAAGTTCTCCACTTAATAAGGAAAGAAAAGATATTGCATGATGAGGTTGTTTAAATCTATGATAAAGGCCAGGAATGGTGGCACACATCTGTAATCCCAGCACTTTGGGAGGCCAAAGCAGGTGGATCACTTGAGGCCAGGAGTTCGAGACTAGCCTGGCCAACATGGCAAAACCCTATCTACTAAAAATACAAACAAATTTAGCTGGGTGTGGTGGTGCATACCTGTAATCCCAGCTGCTCAGGAGGCAGAGGCAGGAGAATCGCTTGAACCTAAGAGGTGGAGGTTGCAGTGAGCCCAGATCGCGCCTCTTACCCCAGCCTGGGTGACAGATCAAGACTCTGTCTAAAAAACAATAAAGAAAGAAAGAAAAAAAAAGGAAAAAGCTATGATAAGGAGTTTGTACTAGTTTTGCTGTCACACTTCAAACTGCAAAAGTTACTGCCACAGTGTGTGGTAAGTGCCTAGTTAAGATGGAAAAGGCATTAATTTTTGTGGGTGGAAGACATGTACAGAACATGTTTCAACTGATGGCAATTGGGTTTATCCAAGGTTTCAGGCATCCATGAAGGGTCCTGGAATGTGTCTGCCACAGATAATGGGGGGACTATTGTACTTATTTTTCAAATATATGTTGTGATTGGCAAAATATATAGTCTCATAAAAGCCTAGGATTTCATGCTATCCTTTGTTCATCGTGAACTTTTAAGACAGATGCTACTCTTCCCGTCCCAGGAGCTTTAAAGCTGTGAGTTATAATGCCGACATGGCCAATTCCACGAACCATACCACACACAACCAGTCCCCCAAATGGTAAAAAAGTGGCATCAAGAAACCCTGATCACAAACATATGAATCTCTTAAGGGGGTGGACCTCAAGTTCCTGAGGAACATGTGTTTTGAAGCACAGCAAGAAGGGCCTGAAGAAGATGCAGGCCAGCAATGCCAAGGCCATGTGTGCGAGAGCCAAGGCTATTGAGGCCCTCGTAAAACCCAAGGAGGTTACGCCCAAGATCGCAAAGGGTGTCATCTGCAAGCCCCACCAACTTGCCTGCAGTGCCCACCCCAAGCTTGGAAAGTGTGCTGATGCCCACATTGCCAGGAGTCTCAGGCTCTGCTGACCAAAGGCCAAGGCTCAAAACAAGGCTCAGACCATGGCTTCAGCTCCAGCCTCAGTTCTGGCTCCAGCTCAGGGTCCCAAATGTGCTCAGGCACCCACGAAGGCTCCCGAGTAGAGGCCTGTGTCTGCCAGAATGAGAACAGAAGGACTGGTGTGACCTCTGGGCTGCTGTCTGCTTGGGGCTGGTGCCCTCCTGTGCTATTTGCATGAATAAACGTGAGGCAGGAAAAATACATACATATACGTACATACATAGATGCTAAAAGAACAATTATTATGCAGGTTCTGTGATCATTTTTTTGAAGTTAAAAACCATCATGCTCAAATAGAGTTTGTTCAAACCACTGGCATAGACAGCTATAATTTAGAAAACAAAGTGAACATTTTAGCCTAGGTGGTTCAATAGATTTTTTTTTTTTCCCTGCAAAGGATGGGATTTGAACTCAGCTTTGAATAATGATTAAGTTTTTAACAGCAAGGATATGTCTGAGATTCAACCCATTTCAGGTGTCCCAGTGTATATGAAAGGAGAAAGCTTCATACCTACATGTTATAATTCTTTCCCTGACAGGTCTTGATACCTCAAGATCAGCTGAATTGGAGCACAGCTGGATGGAGGCCTCAGGTTAATTAACTTCCTTTGAGAGCATCCAGAAAATTAGCAAGGACATGAGAAACAATTCACCCTAGTAATGCATACCAATCAGCCAGGACACTCTGAAACCTATTAAATCAGATTTTTAATCTTCTAAGCGCTGTAGACACCTGTGTGACATCAGCCACACCCTCAAATCTTAAGGGAAACATGAATACAAGAACACATGTGTACAAGGAATCATGCATAAAAGGATTGTGCCTTCAAATCAAGTCCAACTGTTTTTATTTGTCATCAAATGTGAATGGAGATATGGAATGCCATAAACCAGCAGTGAATCACTTCTTGAGTAAGTCACCGCATTCTGCTAGACTTTGATCTGATAAAGGGAGGGATTGGACCAAAGAATCTTTAAGGTCTCTTCCTACTAGTATGTTTCTACCTTTTGGATGATGACTATGATGAGCAGAGCCATCTGTTCCCAAGGAGCTGGCTGGTGCCACTGCTCTAGCCCTGTGTTCTAGAAGTGGATAGAGGATTTGCCTAGGGAGGCGAGCAGAGGAAGAGATGGCTTCCTCATTTGATGTGGAATAAGTCTCAATAGGCTGTCATTTCCATAACCCTTTCGTAAAAGTTGTTTCTCTGCAAGAAGTGAAGCTTCACTTTCTCCCTTTTTGACCTGTCCCTTTAGGCTAAAATTTGCCGGTGAACCTGATCTATCTTTCTTTCCTTCCTTCCTTCCTTCCTTCCTTCCTTCCTTCCTTCCTTCCTTCCTTCCTTCCTTCCTTCCTTCTTTCCTTCTTTCTTTCCTTCTTTTTCTTTTTGAACCTGGTTTCACTCACATAAGAAATGCTGCCTATTCACTCCCTGCACTGCTGGGAGGAAATCATCTAAGATGATGCCTCTTTCGAAAAATATTTTGGCATGAAAGATCACAATGCTTAAAAATGTTCGTAGCGGCCGGGCGCGGTGGCTCAAGCCTGTAATCCCAGCACTTTGGGAGGCCGAGACGGGCGGATCACGAGGTCAGGAGATCGAGACCATCCTGGCTAACAGGGTGAAACCCCGCCTCTACTAAAAATACAAAAAAACTAGCCGGGCGAGGTGGCGGCGCCTGTAGTCCCAGCTACTCGGGAGGCTGAGGCAGGAGAATGGCGTAAACCTGGGAGATGGAGCTTGCAGTGAGCTGAGATCCGGCCACTGCACTCCAGTCCAGGCGACAGAGCGAGACTCCGCCTCAAAAAAAAAAAAAAATGTTCGTAGCTTTTTATCTTATAATCTTACTTCCAGAAATCAATCTTAAGAAAGTAATTCTAAATGTCATTACAGATTTAGGCATGAGGATGCTCATCACTGAGTTGTATAACTACAAAACTGGAAGCAACCTACACTTGCAGAACAGAGGAATGGTGAAGAAGTCATGGCATGTCGAAACGATTAAATATTGTGTTAACAAATGGTGTTCAACAGTTTGAAACAGAGACCTGAAGACCACTTATTTCGAAAAATGATAAGTCAAGAATATGAGATACAAAATTAGGCCGGGCGCAGTGGCTCACGCCTGTAATCCCAGCACTTTGGGAGGCCGAGGAGGGCAGGTCACCTGAGGTCAAGAGTTCAAGACCAGCCTGGCCAACATGGTGAAACCACATCTCTACTAAAAATACAAAATTAGCTGGGCATGGTGGCCCATGCCTGTAATCCCAGCTACACAGGAGGCTGAGGCAGGAGAATCGCTTGAACCTGGGAGGCGAAGGTTGCAGTGAGCTGAGATTGCACGATTGTGCTCCAGCCTGGGTGACAAAAGCAAGACTCCTTCTCAAAAAAACAAACAACCAGGCAAACAAAATTGATTGTATCTTGCGATTTCAATTCCATAAACAAACAAAATGAATAGAAAAAAGAAATAGACCAAAATGTTAACAGTGGTATTTCCGGATGCTGGGATTCTCTCTTGCTTATATTCATCTAATATTTTTATTAACAAACTTTTATTGTTATCAAAACAAAAATACTGGCCAGGTGCAGTGGCTCCTGCCTGTAATCCCAGCACTTTTGGAGGCCGAGGCGGGCGAATCACCTGAGCTCAGGAGCTTGAGAACAGCCTGGCTAACATGGCAAAACCCCGTTTCCACTAAAAATGCAAAAATTAGGTGGGCGTGGTGGTGCACGCCTGTAATCCCGGCTACTCGGGAGTCTGAGACAGGAGAATCCCTTGAACCCATGAGGCAGAAGTTGCAGTGAGCCGAGATCTTGCCACTGCATTCCAGCCTGGGCAACAGAGCAAGACTCCATCTCAAAAAGAAAAAAGAAAAGAAAAAAGCAAACTCACAGGGCAGGAGACCCTACCAGGAAGATAATCTTGGGGCTCCCCAGAAGCTCTTCACCCGCATGGGTGGCCCTGAAGAGATGGAACATGTACACACTTATTAGTGGCTCCATGACCTGCCAAAGTGGCCCAGGCGGAAGGTGCTCTGCTGTGCTTGTCACTAAATTTAGACTACAGGTGGCAGGAAGGACATAGGAGGAAGGATTAAAGATCCAAGGGGGCGGCTGCTTAGAAAGTTTTGGGAACCTAAATCTGGGTTATGCTGTTGAGTGGAAACACCAGTTCCAAACATCCCAGCCAGCTGGTGTGGCACTGTTTGTCCTGAGAACTGGAGGTGAACACTCACTTGTCCACACAAATACCCAGCCTGCGCACCACCAGCAGGAGTCTGCTGAGACCAGGAGGCAACCAGGTGGGCAACCCCACTAGAGACTCTTAGGGTGCGCTGCTTGCTCTGTAGGATGGCTGATCCCAGCTGCTGGGAAGTCAGATCCCACAGGCAGATGTTGCAGGCAGCCTGGACAAAGCCTGGGAAACACATAGGAGATCTTCCCTTCATTCAAACATCTGGCATAGAGGTGAAGTGTGAGGGCTCTGGAGTGAGAGCCACTATTGTCTTCCAGCTCTTCTACCAACTAGGCTGGAGGATAAGCCTTAGATAAGCTGCTTGATCGCCTCACTTTCCCCAGTTAGCATGGAACCTTGGACCTGACGTATGGTGGATGCTTGACAAATGCTGTCCAATGAAAGACAAAGAGTAGGATAGGGTTGGCCTCATCAAGCAGACCCCTGAGGTAGGTTCACAGGGGCTTCTCCCCTTTGGGAAGAGACACATGGTGTGTCACGGTTCCCTGCTCTCCCACACCCCTTCACCGCTCAACTAAGAGGGAATCCCTTCTATCCATGCAGGCATGTTCTGGCTTTCCTCTTGGTGGGTAGGCACACATCCACAATCTAGGCCACAATTAGGCGTGGCTCAGACTTGGCAGGGTTTGGGGCAGCAGAGTCCTCACCATCGGTTGGTGGAGTGGTGGGAGCTGCTTTCCTCCATCTTTCCCACAATCTTGCTTCCTCTAACATATTTCCATCTTAGCCACGATGTTATTATATTATCTTTAAGAATGTAGGAAAACCCTCCCCACCTCATTCCCACCACCCCTACTCTGCCTGTGGTCCCAGGCAATGGAGTTCAGGCTTGAGCCAAATGTAACCAGCCCACAAGGGTCAAGAGGGTCCCAGGGGGCCTTAAACATACAAGGAAAAAATAAGAATGTATCAAGGCCCTCCCAAGGGGCCAGCCAAGAGAATGTTGAAGCCCACGCAGAAGTTCTTTAACAATTGGAGTGGGAGAGCTTCCCTCGAGGGTGACTGAGAAGAAGGATAAAGAGGAAAATCACCATTCAGAGGAGAGGATGAGGGAATGGAGGCTATCCCCAAACGTCCAGGGTGGGCGGTTACACGAGATCTCACAGTTCACCCACAGCTCGCTCTCATCCTAAATCTCTCTGGCCTCTGAAGCAACAAGTTTCTCTACTTTTAACCACTTGAGCAGAGACAGAGGCATGTCAGGCGTGAACCACAGTAACCAGTTCACGATGGAAATTCAAGAAGAGAGAGAAACATCTCACAAATTGCTGCCTGGGCTTTGTGGGTGGAGAGGCTGGGGGAGGGTGGGGACAGGAGATGGGGTTTATCCACCAGCTGATCCAGCCTACCAGCAGCAATTGCTCCGGGTGTTGGGGATTTGAGGGCTTCTTCCCAGACCAGTGTAGCTAATTTAAGTCATCTGTGTGCCGAAATTCAGTTAAAATGGAGTTTTAGCAGAATTCTTCATGTGGATGCTGTGGTTAAAAAGAAATTCCTTTTCAATGATGTTTGAACAGTGAGTCAAAATAAGGCCAGTAATAAGCTAGTGATGAGTAAGTCCAGGACAGAACAAGACCTGGGTGGAGAAGATATTTACGTGGAGCGCACGGGCCAACGTAGAAGGGAAATGATTCCTTCTCCAGGTCTCTCAACAGGAGGTGGCCTCCTGCTCTCCTCCCACCCACCCCTGTTCTATAGGGATTATTGTTTCCTTTTTTTTTTTTTTTTTTTTTGAGACGGAGTCTCGCTCTGTCACCCAGGCTGGAGTGCAGTGGCCGGACCTCAGCTCACTGCAAGCTCCGCCTCCCGGGTTTACGCCATTCCCCTGCCTCAGCCTCCCGAGTGGCTGGGACTACAGGCGCCTGCCACCTTGCCCGGCTAGTTTTTTGTATTTTTTTAGTAGAGACGGGGTTTCACCGTGTTAGCCAGGATGGTCTCGATCTCCTGACCTCGTGATCCGCCCGTCTCGGCCTCCCAAAGTGCTGGGATTACAGGCTTGAGCCACCGCACCCGGCCGGATTATTGTTTCCTTATAGAATTCTTGAGCCTGATTGAACTTTAGTGATCATAGGCAAAGATCTGTCTTTTTCAAGATAAAGTTTCTTTTATTGCTTTTTCTTATTAAAAAGTACCACTGCTCCACGGGCACAGTGGTTCATGCCTGTAATCCCAGCATTTTGGGAGGTTGAGGTAGGTGGATCACTTGAGGTCAGGAATTCGAGACCAGCCTGGCCAAAGTGGTGAAAGCCCGTCTCTATTAATAAAACAAAAAATTAGCCACGCGTGGTGGTGCACACGTGTAATCCCAGCTACTCAAGAGGAGAGAATCTCTTGAACCTGGGAAGCAAAGGTTGCAGTGAGCTGAGATCGAACCACTGCACTCCAGCCTGGGCTACAAAGCAAGACTTCATTTCAAAAAAAAAAAAAAAAAGGTATTACTTCTCATTACAGAAAAATCAGAAAATACTAATAAATGTTAAAGTACTCACAATCTCTCTTAAACATCACTATTAATGCCACTTTAGATTATTAGTACACCCTCTGAGGTAAATATATATATATGTATATATGTAATATATTTGAGTATATATAACATATATGATACACACACTAATGTACTTTTTTCAAACAAAAACGGGTCCATCCTGTAGTATGGCTTTGTGCTTTATTTCTCCTCTTTTATCTAACATTTTCTGTGGCTGTAGATACATTTGCCAGCATCATTTAATGGCTGCATATTTTCCTACCACCTGAAGTACTAAGTTGATTTAGCCAGTTCCCTGTTGTTGGACACTTAGGTTGTTGCAACTTTTTCTCAATTATAATTGTTATAATGAACATCAATGCAGCTAAATCTTTGCATAAATTCTTTTTTTTTTCATGCCTCAGGTTTATTGGTACAAATAGCACAGGAGGACACCAGGCCCCTGCAGACGGCAGCCCGGGGGGTCACATCAGTCCTTCTGTCCTCACGTTGGCGGACAGAGATCTCTACTCTGAAGCCTTTGTAGGGGGCCTGGGCACCTTTGGGAGCCTGAGCTGGAACTGAAGCTGGAGCTGCAGCCTGGGCCTTGGTTTGATCCTTGGCCTTGGCCTCTGGCTGGCACAGCCTGAGCGCCTTGGCAATGCGGGCACGAGCATGCTTCCCAAGCTTGGGGTGGCCAATGTAGGCAAGCCGACTGAGCTTGCGGCTGACACCCTTTGGGATCTTGGGCTTAACCTCTTTGGGCTTTATGAGGGTCTTGATAGTCTTGGCACGTGCACTCATGGTCTTGGCACTGTTGGCCTGCATCTTCTTTAGGCCCTCCTTGTTGTGCTTCTTGGCAAAGGGCATGTTCCTCAGGAACTTGGGGTCCACCCCCATTTCTGTGCCATTTTTGGAACTGGTCGTGTGTGGTGTGGTTCTTGGACTTGGCCATGTCTGCACTGTAAGCCACGGCTCCCAAAGCTCCTAGAACCGGAAGAGCTTGCATAAATTCTTAACCCCTTCATTGGATAAATTCCCAGAAGTTAAATTGCTGAAGCTCCTTCATATTTCTTTGTTGGGAAAAATAAACCCAGATATTGGCCTAAAATACTGAATTAACACTCAAAGGTTCCCAGCCTTCAGTGGGGAGCTGGACAACCCATGCCAGTGAGCTCCAGGGGCCGTGCTGTTTGCTCTGTACAAGGAAGAGACTCTCCATCCTCATGTGACTGTTGGAGATACCAGCTGTGAGAATGGAAGCCACAATTATAACTTCTTGTAAAAGTAAGGGCTCTTCATTAAAAGCCATCTATGGGAGTTATCCATCTTCTGGAGCCTCAAGTGTGGGATACTTTGGAATGCATGCATGTGTATCAGACCTGTCATACTTACCTATCTTTAGCATGCATGGACATTGCATCCTTCTTTCTCTTCTCTTTGCATACCTTCTTCTCTGCTGGCCACAGGTGAATTGGAATATAAATGGTTTTTGAAATTCTATAGGAATGTCCTGGCCCATTATCAAATAGTTCCTGCTTCTCACTTAACATCTCTGCCCTAAGGGTATTTGGAGTGCAATTCAAAGGCCTCAGAATAGAAGCACAAATTGTCATATCCAGTAGAAAGCAGATCAAAACTGCATGAGGTGGCTCACACCTGTAATCCCAGCAGTTTGGGAGGCTGAGGCAGGCAGATCACTTGAGGTCAGGAATGTGAGACTAGCCTGGCCAACAGTGAAACCCTCTCTCTATTAAAAATATAGGCCGCGGCCGGGCGCGGTGGCTCAAGCCTGTAATCCCAGCACTTTGGGAGGCCGAGATGGGCGGATCACGAGGTCAGGAGATCGAGACCATCCTGGCTAACACGGTGAAACCCCGTCTCTACTAAAAACTACAAAAAACTAGCCGGGCGAGTTGGCGGGTGCCTGTAGTCCCAGCTACTCGGGAGGCTGAGGCAGGAGAATGGCGTAAACCCGGGAGGTGGAGCTTGCAGTGAGCTGAGATCCGGCCACTGCACTCCAGCCTGGGCAACAGAGCCAGACTCCGTCTCAAAAAAATAAATAAATAAATAAATAAATAAATAAATAATAAAAATATAAAAATCAGCCGGGCATGGCAGCAGGCACCTATAATCTCAGCTACTTGGGAGGCTGAGGCACGAGAATCTCTTGAACCCGGGAGGCGGAGGTTGCAGTGAGCCAAGATTGTGCCACTGCACTCCAGTCTGGGTGACAGAGTGAGACTGTCTCCAAAAAAAAAAAGTAGAAAGCAGATCGAGATCGCCACCCCCAACCCCAACCCCACCTTAGAAACACAATTTAAACTGAGTCAGCTTGTGACTAAATCTGTAAGCTAATAATCCTCCCCCAAGGAGAATGGCGGCTGGGTGAGTTGCTGGGGCAGGTAAGGAATTGTAGAGGAATACAAGGGGGACTGTAGAGGAAAGAGGAAGATGTGCATTGAAGTTGAAAGAGAGTTGGCTTGGGAGTAAGGAAACTGGGTTCCAGTTCTGCCAGTGATGTAAGGTGCGTCTTTGAGGAAGTTGCCTCCCTACTTTGCTCCTGTTTCTTCATCATTTAACCAGGTGCTGTTATGCTCAGACCGTTTATTCCCCGAAGAAGACCACCAGAGTCCAGAGTCAAAGCCAAGCGGCAAGGATCTTTAATGCAAGTTCGAACTTGGTCCCTCCGTTCTACAACATACAAGAGGGCCCCAAACAATGCGTGCGCTTGCTTTTTATAGCTCGAGGTAAACAGGGCTTGTCAGGTTACAGAGGAACAAGGCATTTCTCTAGGCTACAGCATTACAATTGGTTTACATGTTAATGTTAAGTTATGCTTTTAGCAGCCTTCTTATTGGTTCCTGCGCTTTTACAAACGGTTGTAACCTTATTGGAGCTTCTCCAGGTGTTGTTTTTCTTAATGTGTTTGTGTCGGGAGGCATGTGGGGGGATGTGATGTGCTCAAGGCTGTGATGTGTTGAGGAATGTGTTCTTTCAGTGCTACCATCCTGTCCTGTTCTCACTACTTTGCTCTTTTCCTCACTCATTTAATAATTTTCTAGTAATTTTCCCACTCACATCAAAAGAATGAGGAGAACACATCAAACCCTTCCCTCGGTGCTAGCTTCTAAACCTTTTCCTTCCAGAAAATAATGGATTGTGGTTCAGAGCATTGTTTCATGACTTTTGACAGTCTTTTACACTTTCTGAATCTTGTAAATGGGCTGCCCAGTAACTGATCGCATCTGAATGCCTTAGAGAGTTAGCCAGTCAAGCTTTGACTTTCGCTATTGTCAAAGCCCTTCAGTTTCCAAAAGCCTCTCGGATAGCAACAAGCTCTTGTTTATAGGTGACCATATTCCCTTGCTTTTAAAGCCTGGAACATGGGGGCCTCCAGGAGCTAGGAATGTCCACTTCATGTATACCTGGAGAATTCCCCCACTTCTACTCAATTTCTGCAAGGCTTTGGCCACCAGGAACTACAGAGTTGGCAGATAGATTTCATCCAGCATGCCAGCCTAATCAAGTGGTGGCGGCTGCCTCCACGGTCCTACTGAAAAGCACTCTAAGGCGACTTCCATTCTCAGCCAGAAAGATTCCCATGTCTGCCACGAGCAAGGAACATGGGGAGGAGGTGCCATTACTGCCATTTCTCACTCTTCCTGACCTAGTTTATGAGAATCAATAAATTTGCACGTCCTAGCTTTCCAATAGGTTCCTGTGCTTCAGGGCGGGGATGCAGAAAATCATCCGTCTTAGTGAAGGTGAGCTTGAGCAGAAGGTGACCAGTGCTGTAAAAGGAGGTGTGCGTCTCACCCAAAACCTTCTAGCATCATGGAAGTGAGGTGTCTCCTCTCACCTGGACACTGCATTTTCTCAAACTGTGTGTTACTCTTGGATGGTGGCTTATCCTCTCCAAGCCTTCTCTGGATGTTAATTTTAACTTTTCTCCTGTTTTATTTTGATAGGTAAGGTGAGAACTCACAGTGAAAGTGGCCTTGAGCCTCTGTTTTCCAGCAGGAGAAACTGGCTGGACCACTGTGGGCTGGAAGTTGGGACTTCAAACACAATCCATTATTTTCTGGAAGGAAAAGATTTAGAAGCTAGCACCGAGGGAAGGGTTTGATGTGTTTTCCTCATTCTTTTGATGTGAGTGGGAAGTAAAAGAAGTGTGGGGTGGTTATTAGAGGAACTCTAAGGTGAGGAGCAGAAAACTCCAGAAAGGTTAGTTGGTTCGTTTTGAGACAGAGTCTTGCTCTGTTGCCAGGCTGGAGTGCAGTGGTGCGATATTGGCTCACTGCAACCTCCGCCTCCCGGGTTCAAGCAGTTCTCCCTGCCTCAGCCTCCAGAGTAGGTGGGATTACGGGTGCCCTCCACCACACCTGGCTAATTTTTGTATTTTTCATTAGGTACGGGGTTTCGCCATGTTGGCCACGCTGGTCTCGAGCTCCTGATCTCATATGATCCACCTGCTTCGGCCTCCCAATGTGCTGGGATTACAGGCATGAGCCACTGCTCCTGGCTTCCAGAAGGGTTTTGAAAGCAGGCTTCTTAGAACTGGAGCTAGCATGCATCTGTGTTCATGGCAGTGTGGTCTACAGGGCAAACCAAGGTGTAGAATCAAGAAGCCAGAGCTCTATCTTCAGCCTTGTCACCTATTGCAGAAGTCAATTCACCTGTCTGGGCCTCAGTTTCCCCATCAGTTAAAACATGCCCTGCCCACCTCAGTTTTGGGGATAATCTGATGAGAGAAAGGATGTGAATATTTCTTGAAAAAAATAGCTAAAGAGCTATATAAATGGAAGGCATGATTGTTTGTTTTCCTAAGTGAAGCTGTCTCTTTGCCATCACTGCTGGAGAGGCTGTTTGAATCATAAGTATTTGGCCTCTGAACTTTCATTCTGGACTGGAGCAGCTGTGGGTGGCAGGAATGCAGAGAGGGAGGAAATATCAGAGTTTGCAAGCCTGGGCCTCAGTCTCAGAGTTGGCCAAGATTCTAGGGGAAAAAAATAATCTCAAGTAGCTCTTTGTGGTCATGAAGGATACACTTATGCAATTGTTTTCAATATTTTAAGAGTCTGAAGAAAAGCTTTAAGGAACACTTATCCCAATGGAAAGCAATAGAGTTACTCATTCAACCTAGACTGAACAAATGTGCATAAAATGGCGAATAGAAAAAATTATCTAAGTAATTCAACACTCCTCTTTTTTCTGGCACATACACATACATAAACAAGAGGATTATTTCATCCACAGTGATTCCGCTAGGGTGTTTGGTGTGTTCTTCTTCCCCCTTCCCAACAAGTTAGAGCCTTTCCATTCTTCAAAGTTCTTCCCAATTGCTTTGTCTTTTAATACTCAGTGCCAAGCACAGTATAGTAGGCACTCAGTAAGTTTCTGATAAATGAAATACCACCCTGTCTGGGGTATATCATGACCATAATGGCTCCCAGTGAATCATGCCTCTCTCAATCCATGTGCTTATGGAGTCACTTTCACACTGACTCTGGGCTCCACCACGTAACTTGCTTTGGCCAATTGGACCTTAGCAAACACATTATAAGCAAGAACTTGAAATGTGCTTATACACTGAAACATAAATACCATGTGAAGAAGTCTAAGTGAGCCTGCTGCAGATACCTGGCCCAGTCAACAGCCAGCTCTCACGACAGGTCATGTGACTGAGGCCATGTTAGAGCGTCCAGTCCTCATCAAACCACCAAATGATTGCAGCCAAAGTCGGCAGAATTGCCCAGCTGAGCCCAGCCCAAATTGCTGACCTTTAGAATCATGAACAAGTAAAATTGTAGTCTTAAGCCACTGAATTTTCATGTGTTATGCAGTAATATATCACTGGGATGCCACTTCTTTTTAGAAAATTAATAGAAACCTTTAAGTGAGAAATAGTAAATATTATGTTATAGCTCATCTATTGACTTTGGTAGTGTTTTCTTGGACGACTGTCATAAGAAGAATTTGAAGGCTAAATTAATGGAAAAGAAAGCCAGCCAGCCGCAATGGCTCACTCCTGTAATCCCAGCACTTTGGGAGGCTGAGGCGGGTTGATCACCTGAGGTCAGGAGGTCGAGACCAGCCTGGCCAAGATAGTGAAACCCCATCTCTATTAAAAATACAAAAATTAGCTGAGCATGGTGGTGCACACCTGTAGTCCCAGCTACTCGAGGCTGAGGCAGGAGAATCACTTGAATCTGGGAGGCAGAGTTTGCAGTGATCTGAGATCATGCCACTGCACTCCAGCCTGGGTGACAGAGTGAGGTTCCATCTAAAAACAACAACAATAACAAAAGCAACAAATAAACAAGCAAAACAAATGGAAAAGAAAGTCAAATTCATTAGTGGTGTGTGCAAAGAACATGGACAGGAGTGGAGACTATATATATGCTATATATTTGCCATTCTTGTTCCATATTATCAATCACAGGTCAATGAATTTAAAAAGCAGGATTATTTTGTTTGTTTGTTTGTTTGTTTGTTTGTTTTTTGAGATGGAGTTTTGCTCTTGTTGCCCAGGCTGAAGTGCAATGATGCAATCTCAGCTCACTGCAATCTCTACCTTCCGGTTCAAGCGATTCTCCTGCCTCAGCCTCCCAAGTAGCTGCGATTACAGGCACCTACCACTATGCCTGGCTCATTTTTTTTTTTTTTTTTTGTGACCGAGTCTCACTCTGTCGCCCAGGCTGGAGTGCAGTGGCACGATCTCGGCTCACTGCAGCTTCCGCCTCCCAGGTTCACGCCATTCTCCTGCCTCAGCCTCCCAAGTAGCTGGGACTAGAGGCACCCGCCACCACGCTCAGCTAATTTTTTATATTTTTAGTAGAGACAGGGTTTCACCATGTTAGCCCAGATAGTCTCGATCTCCTGATCTCATGATCCACCCGCCTCAGCCTCCCAATCATTTTTGTATTTTTAGTAGAGAGGGGGTTTCACCACATTGTCCTGGCTGGTCTCAAACTCCTGACCTCAGGTGATCCGCCCACCTCAGCCTCCCAAAGTCCTGGGATTACAGGTATGAGCCACCGCACCAGGCCAAAAAAGCAGAACTATTCAAGTTGAATGTTAGGTGGGCCAACTGGCAAGGAATTTTTCCAGTGAATTAGGTCACATTTTCCAGGAACAGTGACAGTGAAGGCAGAACACTTTGAGTAGACACAACCAAGCATTATTTACATCACTGGAGAACACAATTATATACTGAAGAGGCTCACAATTTGGGACTTTGATTGACTAGCAGTTTACCTGGGGCAGTTTGAGAGTGTATTTACCATGGCTCCATCGTGTCATCAGCCTCGTAGGTCCAGAAACTCAGTGCTGTTGGTGTATCCAGAGCTGACTGGACTCTTGAGAACAGACCTACAAGAATCATGTTCATGAGAGACTGACAGCAAAATGAAATGCAAAGACTTCCTGGGATACGGCAATTCTTATCTGCTCCCCAGACTAAGTGAGTCATCAGAAAGGCTTGGTCCTGTGAAAAGCATGGAGTGAGAAGAAAGGAAGTGAGAAGATTCAGAGGGAACATTTCACACGAGTCAAGAAGGCCGGATGGAGCATCTCTGCCCCACAACAGTGCTCTCTTCAGCAGTGGGAAAAGCCCTGACCTCAGGCCCAGCGTCTCTGTCTCTTGAGCATAACTGGAGGAACGCTGACCACTTGCAGACATTTGTTCCCCTTCTGACATCTCTGCAGACCTCATTTCTTCTGGGAGACCTGCTTCCTCCAACACATTAACATCATTGATTAGGCCATTGCTACTTTTCTGTTCAGAAACACCTTCTGGGGATTATACCATAATTAGAATTTTGTTTTTCCAAATCCCTGATTATCCATTACCACTTTGATTTTATTTATTTATTTATTTATTTATTTTTTGAGAGGAAGTCTCGCTCTTGTCCCCCAGGCTGGAGTGCAGTGGCACGATCTCGGCTCACCACAACCTCTGCCTCCCGGGTTCAAGCAATTCTCCTGCCTCAACCTCCTGAGTAGCTGGGATTACAGGTGCCTGCCATCACGCCCGGCTAATTTTTGTATTTTTAGTAGAGACAGGGTTTCACTATGTTGGCCAGGCTGGTCTCGAACTCCTGACCTTAAGTGATCCACCCACCTTGGTCCTCCAGAGTACTGGGATTATAGACATGAGCCACAGTGCCCAGCCTACCATGGCATCTTACCCCTTTGAAGATTTCCATGTAATGCAATGATTTTGTCCATCCATCCTTATACCTATTTGTTCTATTTCGTCTGTTTATTCAATAAATTCCTAATATACAGTCAGTTGGTGCTGGAGGAGGTTAAGAGTTTGAGTAAAGCATGGCTCTTGCCTCCAAAGAGCCTCAGAGGCGAGAAAAGAGACAGGAGTCTAGGTGAGAGACCAGCCTGAGACAAGAACAGGGAAGAAATGAGGACATTCTGCCTAAGGTAGAGCTGGTGTGATAGGGAAACAGTGGCAGGTATCAGAGAAGGAGAGATGCTAAAGACAGAAAACAGATTTAGCGACTGCCTTGTTGGTGGGCAATGAGGGAGCAGGAGACCAGGATGATAAAAATGAATGTTAACTACTAAATATTTATTAGTGTCATCATCGTCATTGTTAACAGCCTGCATTTATTTATTTATTTATTTAGTTAGTTAGTTATTTTTGAGACAGAGTCTTGCTCTGTTACCCAGGCTAGAGTGCAGTGGCGCAATCTTGGCTCACTGCAACCTCCATCTCCTGGGTTCGAGTGATTCTCATGCCTTAGTCTTCTGAGTAGCTGAGATTACAGGCATCTGCCACCATGCCTGGCTAATTTTTGTATTTTTAGTAGAGACGGGGTTTCGCCATGTTGGCCAGGCTGATCTCAAACTACTGACCTCCAGTGATCCACCTGCCTCAGCCTCCCAAAGTGCTGGGATTACAGGTGTGAGCCACTGCACCCAGCCTAATAGCCTGCATTTATTAAACGCTTCCAGCATACCACTGTTCTAAGCACTTTATAAGCATGAATTCATTTAATCCTCACAACCCAATGAACCAGGCACTGCCATATGTCTGTATTTCAGGTGAGGAAACCCAGGCAGAGAAAAATAAGTAACTTGTCCAAGCTGATGCAGCTAGTCAGAGGCAGGGGCCTATCTTTCCTATCTTTGTCTCCCACAAAGGTAGGAAACCACAGGAAGATACATAGAATAGTTTTAGAAATGTGTGATTTGAGATGCCTGGGGCCATCCGGTGGAGAGTTCCAGGAAGGAGTTGTATGTACAGGAGGGAGGCCAAGGAGAGCATCTGCCTGGAAATAGTTTAAACATCACCAGCATCTCCATGTGGCAGTGGAAGCTGTAGGTCTGGTATGGAATATCACGGATGGGGCCACGGTCAAGACCCAAGAGAAGAACCAAGAGTGAAGAGCCATTAAGAGGAAGAGGACCCAGACAGGGACTGTGGAAATGAGGGATTAAAGAGCTAAGGTATGAACCAAGAACAAGCGGTATCATAGAAAGTGAGGGAGTGAAGAGTTTCCAAAATCAGGCAATGCTCAAGTGCATCAGATACCACCACCAAGACAGCATTCAGATGAGGCTTGAAAAGCAGCCACTAAGGTAGACATTCAGGAAGTTTGACAACTAATGGTCTTGACAAGCACAGTTTTGTGGCATATGAACTCTAGCTCTCAAAGCACCCGAATCAGTGGTTTTCAAACTCTAGTACAAGAGAATCTTTTGATGGTTTATGGAAACGCAGATTCCTGGAACCTATGAACCTGGATTCATAAGATTTAAGGCCAGCCCCAGGAATCAGAACTTTTCAAAAGTTGCCCCACCAGGTGATTCTGACATAGGTGGTTCATAAACTATGTTTTGACAGGCATGGCCCTAAAGACACAGCATTTCTTTTTCTACCTGCCCCAGGCTCTGGTTTCTTGTTAAATGATCTACAACCTCTCTCTGGGAAATCAACATATGAATGGCCAACCTTTCAGTTCACACCTTCCCCCAAGGGCTTTGCACACTTATGTGCATACACAGAATAGGTAAGAAAGCTATTTATACCTGACAGAAACACTTATAAGTAGATATAAATACCTATGAGTAATCCAATGAAAGAGGAGACTAGAATAATAAAAATGGCTCTCAAATACATTTATATTTACTCTTCAGGACAAAGTGTAGAAGGAACATAGAGGAAAGAGTAGTAAACTCAGCTTGGAGGTGTTGGCTGAGGCATTCCTGAGGAGGTGAAATTTGAATTAGGACTTGAAGGATGAATAAGAGTCCATGGGAAAAGGATTCCAGGCAGAGGAAGAGCAGGTGCAGAAGTACAGAGACATGAAGGAGCACAGTGGTTTCGGTAAAGGTGAGAACTGCACTGTGGCTGGAATAGAGGAAACGGGGTGGAAGAGAGGGTGTAGAAACAAATGGAATAATGGTGAATCAAGTTGGAAAGCTTCACTGGGCTCTCTGGCAGGTCTCACACTTAGGAATTTGGGCTTCATCTTGGAAGAAATGGAGAGCCCACACAGTTTTCAAGCAGGGACTTGTAAATTTGATAGCTAAGAATTTCAATGGTGGGAAGGCTAGGAGACCTCTTCCTGTTTGACTCTTCCAGCATCCAGCAGAAGAGGGATCTCTACTAGAGAGAGAATCCTGGAATTCACATGGTACTTGTAGACACAGCTTTTGAGTTTGTTTCTTCTAAGCTATGAAACCTAAAGACTCTAGTTTTGGAAATGAAGCATGGGAAAGAGGAGGGAGATAAAGAGGGGGGAGAAATAACACTCAACTCCAGTTCCTCAAAGGAAAAAAGAAAGTATAATGTCTCTATCGAAACATGTATTTAAAATAATCACAAAAAAATAAAGTTCAGTTTTTGCAGAGTAGGCTACTGGAGGAGAACCATAAATGACCAAAGAACAACAAAGCAGAAAAAATAAGCACAGGAGAAAGAATATAAAAACAGGAAGTCAGCAGCAGGCAGCAGTTCCCCATGAGGTCATTGGCAAAGGCCCGGGGGCCTCTTCTCTACGGGTCATGGGTGGGGAAGGGAAAGCTGGGACGCAGGACTTTTCTCATAGCCATGGGCACCAAACAGGGCAGAACACAGGGTCAATGCCAGACACACCTGGAAATTTTCAAAAACTGTTTTCATGTGGGATGGGGGTGGGGTGATCTCAAGGCTGCCCAGCTGGAGGCAAAGAAGCCCAGTTCAAGTCAGGAGCTGAGTCCCCACTCTGGGTCTGCCATTAAGTGATTGTGTGACCTGGGCAAGAGCCTCCACCTCTCTGGCATGTTTCCTCACCTGGGATTTAGTATGATTGGCAAGGCCTCCATGCATGGGTGGCCAAGGGGCATGTTGAAATCCACTGCGCACTCTGGCATGAGCTGAAACCAGGAAGAACAATTGTTTAATTTTTCCAGTTTACACCAAAACATTGTTCTGCCAGCCAAACCCACAGCCTCTGGAGCTGGGACCACTCAGAGAGGTCCCTTTTTCTCCTTTATATGTAGGAGTTTCGTGGGCAGGCAGTGGCATCGAAGTGAGGTGGTGTGGAGGCACAGAGGACCAGGTCGGAAAGAAAGGGTGAGAGCCTTGGATGCCATGATAAGGAATTTAGACTTGTTATTGAAAGAAATGGAGAGCCGGATCTGCCTGAGGTCACTTGCCTGCCCGCAAGGCCTTCTCCTGGCCACTTGCACAAGGGAGAGCCCCTGCTGCCACCGATACCCCACTTCCCAACACAGCAGGCTGTCTCAGCCACTCTAGGGGTGAGTGCTGGGTTTTGGCATGGCCTTCATTATGCCTACTGCGATGGGAAGGAGCTGAAACAGCTCCAGTACCCACTTCAATGTCCAACCTTACCTAGGTCCACTGAGGCTGGCCCAGGTACGCAGCCCAAAGTGGGGGCAGCTAATGCCCCATGGTGTGAACTTTGAGCAGTGAGAGACCCAAGCAACAGACAGGTTCTTGATGCTTCTCCCCAACACACTGCTCTGAGGTGCAGTGGTTTTATGTGGCCTCCCCAGAGGCTCTAGTGTGGCTTGGTGATTCTATTTCATGGGGTGCCACAGCCAGCTTTATTATCCCACTTTGTTGGTTTTCACTATTTATTTTTTTCTTTTCTTTTCTTCTTCTTCTTCTTCTTTTTTTTTTTTTTTTTAGACAGAGTCTTGCTCTGTCGCCCAGGCTGGAGTGCAGTGGCACAATATTGGCTCACTGCAACCTCCACCTCACAGGTTCAAGCGATTCTCCTGCCTTACCCTCCTGAGTAGCTGGGATTACAGGCATGCGCCACCACGCCCAGCTACTTTTTTTGTATTTTTGGTAGAGACAGGGTTTCACCATGTTGCTCAGGCTGATCTTGAACTCCTGACTTCAAATGATCCACCTGCCTCAGTCTCCCAAAGTGCTGGGATTACAGGTGTGAGACACTGCACCTGTCTAGTTTTCACTATTTCTCTGCCTCACTTCATCTCACACTTCATAAGGCTTTATCATGTGAGTGCTGCCTTTTTTTTTTTTTTTTTTTTGGAGAAATGGGTTATGATAGTGGGCCAGGCAAGGTGGCTCATGTCTGTGATCTCAGCATTGAGATCAGCTTTGAGAGTCTGAGGCGGGCGGATCACTTGAGGTCAGGAGTTTGAGGCCAGCCTGGCCAACATGACAAAATCCCTTCTCTACTAAAAATACAAAAATAAAAAAAGATACTGGCCATCTTGCTGGCCCTGTCTAGTGAGGGTTAATCACAGTTGTAATGTTACATTTCTTGCTTCTGAGTGTGTTAGAATAAACTCATACTCCTTACAAATATTTGGGCAGTAGAATGAAGAGAGCATGGAGTCAAACAGGCCAGGCTTCGAATCCTAGTCCCGTCGCTCACTAGCTCTGTAAAGTTCTCTAAGAAGACTTGACTTCTCCATCTCTTAGTTTCCTCCTCCATGAGATGAAGATAATCAAACGTACTCCATTGAGTCAGGGGTGATTAAATTAAATGAGATGATGTACGTGGGTTACCTAGCATATTGCTGGACATACAGGATGAGCTGGCAAGGATGTTTTTGTTGTAATGATTAGGAAAATTGAAGTATAGGAGGCTTTTGAGTCAGTGCCCTGGGAACAGTAACTGCAGAGAGGGACTGCAGGACTCAGGCCTGAGGGAGGGGCAAAATGCCGGTGGCTAAGGCCAGTCTGGAAGATTTCCCACACTAGATTCTGAGTGTGGAGATGGGGAATGACATGAACAATAATCCAGGTCTCCCCTGGAACCCCTTTCATCTGCAAGGCTGCATAGACCCACTGAGCCACCCACGCTGACCTCAGCCCGGAGCAGATCCACCTCCCATCCCTGAATGCTATTTCCACTGCTGCTCCTGTCCCCATTTCATCCTCAGAAAGGACAGGCTTCTTGCCTGTTTGTTTTCACTGTGGCCTTGGTATTGAAAGCTAAAGGCATGATTTGGCAGAAGGTAAAGCCCAGGGCAACCTAGGACAGAGGCTCTTGCTGCCCACAGCCTCAGCAGCCTGCAGACACGTCTGATGCCAACTTGGATGTCAGAGACTACAAGGTCATTATCACATGTGCATGGTGGTGCTACTGCTTGACCCCTTTGTTTATTTTTATTGTTCTACTGCTACTGGTGGTAACAGACTACCAGTGGGGAAGGGCGGGAAGGAGAGGGGAAGGAGTTTCTACTCCATCCCATTTCCCTGTGTCTTTACTGCTGCCCCACATCTGGAGCTAAGCAGTTGAGTTTGAGGGAACTGAAGCAGGCTGGAGAATGTGCTACTACAGGTCATCGACAGCCTTAAGGGAGGCCTTTGTTTCATTCTGCTTTTTTTTATTTTAATTTTTTATGATAGGGGAGCATGCACATGGAAAGAGCCAGAGAGAGAGAGAGAGAGAGAGAGAGAGAGATGAAAGCTGGTAGAACAAAGACCCCAAGGAAACACATGAGGGGTGAAGGCACTGGAATCCAGGGCATGGGGGAAGAGATTTTGGTCTCTATATAGATGGCACACCCAGTTCCCTGACATTGGTGGGGAGGATGTGAGGGCTGGCAGACCTAAATACTTTCGTGGGAGGGAGGCTGGAAGTTGAGGGATTTCGTGCCAGATGTTCTCAATTTTCTTTCTTTCTTTCTTTCTTTCTTTCTTTCTTTCTTTCTTTCTCTCTCTCTCTCTCTCACTCTCTCTCTCTTTCTTTCTTTCTCTCTTTCGAGTCTCGCTCTGTCACCCAGGCTAGAGTGCAGTGGCACTATCTTGACTCACTGTAACCTCCGCCTCCCGGGTTCAAGCAATTCTCCTGCTTCAACCTCCTGAGTAACTGCGACTACAGGCGCGCACCACCATACCTGGCTAATTTTTGTATTTTTAGTAGAGACAGTGTTTCACCATGTTGGCCAGGCTGGTCTCAAACTCCTGACCTCAGGTGATCCACCCACCTCAGCCTCCTAAAGTGCTGGGATTACAGGCATGATCAGGCAGGATGACCAGGCAGGATGGTCTCAATTTTTTCTGGGAGCTAGTAGGCAAAGCCATCTGCTGAGAGGGGACTTGAGGTAAGGATGGAAATTAAGGAGTAGTGGGAAAGGTCTGGAATAGCCATCGTGGTGATGGAAAAGGATGCTTCCTAGAGGCAGTTCAAAGGATTGCACAGTTGCACCGAGGACTGTGAATTTACAATTTATCCCTGAGCAGCATTGAGCAGTACAGACCTGGGGTCCAAAAAGGTAGAGGATGGAATTAGCCCCAGGATTGCTACCTATGGATGAGACCTACAGACATCACTATGGAAAGTATCTTGATCAATGCTTCATGTCTAAATAGTTATTAAGCCCAGACCTTTCTAATTCATCTCCTGGGAGCAGTCAAAAGGTAAGTGGCTCAGTCAGAAGGTAAGTGGCTCACACCATCAGGCCAACACACCCCTGTGTGCCACTTCATCTTCCTCTGCCCCCAGGGTCAAGTGACTTGTCTTGCCGGCAGCTCAGATGCTGCAGGGGCAGATGGCCAAGTAGGTCACCCCTGCCTCTTTGGCATGATCTGTCTGTCTGTGACCCCTGCACATGGACCCCCCGGGGGCCGCACACAGCCAACACAGAGTGAGGGCCCTGATTGTCTGAGTTTATGGGCTTTTTAAACACCGGGAGTATAGTCCTTCATGCAGCTGGGCCCAGATCTCAGCCAATCAATCAAAAGCTGGTCATGAGAGGTCACTGTGCTTCCTCTCCAACACACAGAGAAGGCCAACCTCCCTGGTGCCAAGGGCAACCTCCCTGGTCCCAAGGCCAGCTTTATTAAGGGGAGCTTGTTCTCAGAGGTCTTATTTAATTGATATATACCCAAATGTATCTGTGTTTCTGCAAATCAGTTGTTTCTCAAAAGTCCCCCTGTGCATGAAAAAAGCTAGGGACCAGGGTGACTTGGAAATGTGTCTCATGGCATACAGCAGATGATTTATTGGCAGAAAAACCAAATTGGGGTCATTTACTGTCCTTACGTAAAATAGTTTCATGCTTGGGACTGACCTACCTTTCCAAGATCCCATGAGCATACAGATGTCAACTAAGCAGCTCAGCCTTGTAGGAGAGACATGAGCCATGTGAACTCACTATGTTCTCACCATTTTTTTTTTTTTTTTTTTTGAGACAGGGTGTTACTCTGTTGCCCAGGCTGGAGTGCAGTGGTACAATCACGTCTCACTGCAGCCTTGACCTCCCAGGCTCAAGCAATCCTCCCACCTCAGCCTCTGGAGTAGCTGGGACTACAGGCATATGCCACCACACCCAGCTAATTTTTTAAAATTATTTTTTGTAGAGATATTGGTCTCACTATGTTACCCAGGCTGGTCTGGAACTCCTGGGCTCAAGCAATCCTCCTGCCTCGGCCTCCCAAAGTGCTAGGATTTACAGGCACGAGCCATTGCTCCCAGATCCACTTATTTAAAAAGATAAAGGGTGAAAAATAAGAATCAATTAAAACCCACCTACGCTTCATCGTTTATCAACCGTACATCCCTTTCATTTTGGCAGTTGAGACTTGAGCATTGTTCTGGAGTGAGTCTTGATATGTTGCCATCTTGTGGTAGAAGAGAGTAACTGCCTGTTTACTCTCTGGTCGTATTTATTTCAAGTACTCTATTTGTTGAGGTCCGGTCTGTATTAGGCACTGTAGAGTAATTGCAGTCATAACTTTACGTTAAGAACAAGGGTCTGCCTATGCTGTGGGAGCCTCTCCCTGGGATTGGTGGTGGCTGCCATTCCAGACCCTCCATACCAACTGCATCGTGGAAAGCCAGTACCCTCACACCCCATTCTATTTGAAATTTTACCCGGAATCTTGGATGCTAAAAGAAGCCTGATGGAACAGTGCTGCCTTATGCTGCATCATTCATTTCAGGTGACTCAAAAGGTGATTTTTTCCAGCTGTGGCAATTTCCCAGCCCTACACATCAGCGGTTCTCAGCCCTGGCTGCACACTGGAATCACCTGCAGGCTTTTAAAAAGCACAATGCCCAGGCCTCACCTCCCAGAGACTCTGATTTAATAGCTCAGGGTGAGGCATTGGTATTTTTACAGCTCTCTGGGTCAGGAATGAGAGATGCTATAAAATTTAGGATGGGTCAGGCATCACCACTTTTATTGCTATTATAACTGGAAGAATTACCCTCTCAACATTCCTGCATGCGCACACACACACACACACACACGCACACACCTCTGCCCCCTCACCACATTGGGACAGAAATTGGAGAACAGCATGCATGGCTCCAACATCTAAAAACTTCATTTTTCTCTCACATTATAAATAATACTTTCCAAGCTTCTGGGGCAACGGGGGATCTTTGAGAAGCTCTACAAGTTACTAGTGAAGGTATATGGTCAACAGGCCCCTTTTCTTATTCTTGGTCAGTCAAAGGGAGCACCATTTGAAAGTAGGATGGATGGATAATTGAGCAAAGGAATACATTCTGGGCACCAAAACAATGTAAAGTGAAACTCCAAGGAACAGCCTGGTAGAGTATGGACAGTTTGATAAAAAAAGGTTTGTTTTCTTTTTAAGGGTAAAATCTATACTGTTTCTGGGAATTAATGTTTGTCAGGAGGAGAGTGTGTGCATGCACCAACAATTATTCTAGGAGCATTAGGAAGAATAAAGACATCTCTTTTCCATTCACTTTGGTAGGGACAACTTAAAGGGGAACAAGCATGAATCCCCACATCCCCCAGAGCTTGTCTGGCTCTGAGGGACTTGGAGAGCCCAAGTTCATCTTGGACCAGTTTGCTGAGCTACCAGGTGCCATTCTGAATTAAATAACTAAGACTTGGCTAAATAAACTCTCGCGGGGAGTTGGGTAGGGTGTGGGAGAGCCTTGTGTGACAGACCAGTCCCTATAGGTGGGAGGTGAAGTCTCTCCGACACAGGAGAGGATACATACCTGTCTTAGTGGACTTTTTGCTGCTACAGCAGAATACCATAGACCGGGTAATTTATGATGAACAGAAATTTATTTGGCTTATGGTTCTGGAGGCTGGGAAGTCCAAGATCTAGTTGCCACACCTGGGAAGACCTTCTTGCTGTCGTAACATGGTGTAGGGCATCACACAGGCAAGAGTGCACACGCGTGAGAGGGAAGGGGGCTGAAGTCATCTTCTCCTGAGGAGCCCATTCCTGCGATAATGAACCCAATCTCACAATAACAGTGTCAATCCACTCACCGGGTACAGCCCACATGGCCTCATCATCTCTTAGAGGTCCCACCTCTTAATACTGTTACACTGGGGATTAAGCTTAATGTCTTTTGGGGGACACATTTGAACCACCGCAACACCCCAGAGGGGGGAGGTTTGAAGGAGGCTGTGTCTCTGAAAGAAAGGTAGATATAAAGTCAAAAGATCAAGATTAAAAACTGAAGAGCACCACCTAAAGAGTCTCCGGTTTTCTACGGAAAATCATTCAATGAAACATTTAATTCGTTGAATGGTTTTTCTTGGGAACACAAGAAAAATGGTATTGGTGGCCATTTAACATTTTCTGTTATATGTTGTGACTTTCTTTAATTTTCTCACCTTGAGTAAAGTTGGATGTATTTATTCACTTTTGTGTCATTATGTCGTGAAGAGAGGAGAGACACATTCCCTGCCTCCCAGTTCTCGGAGACCATTGCGCAGGAAGCAGCAGGATGCTGGGGCAGGCTTGCCCCGTGATGACCTGAGCCTGGGACCACAAGGAACCCAGAGCTGCCGGAAGACAAAAGAGCTCAGAGGGATGGAGGCCAGGGGAAAACTGAGATGTGGGAGTAGGAAGACAACTGCACCCCACCACCACCAAATACAGGAGCATGTGACCCTTAAGAAGAGAAAGCTGCCATTTAGGTTACAGCATAAATTCCTTTATTACTGAGATAAAGGTGTGAACCCTGAAAATTTGATACAGGTCTCAGTTCATTTAGAAAGTCTACTTTGCCAAGGTTGAGGATGCAGACCTGTGACACAGTCTCAGGAGGTCCTGGTGACGTGTGCCAAAGATGGATAGAGCACAGTTTGGTTTTATACATTTTATAGAGACATAAGACATCAATCACCATATGTAAGATGAACATTGGCTCTGTCTGGTCCAGAAAGGTGGGACAACTGGAAGCTAGGCAGGGGGCTACCTCTTATGGTAGGTAGATAAGAGGCAAATGGTTGCATTCTTTTGAGTTTCTGATTAACCTCTCCAAAGTGACAATCAGATATGCATTGATCTCAGTGACCCGAGAGGTGACTGAATAGAATGCGAGGCAGGTTTGCCCTAAGCAGTTCCCAGCTTGACTTTTCCCTTTAGTTTAGTGATTTTGGGGGCCCAAGATATTTTCCTTTCACAAATGGGAAAGAGAAAGGTGGTTGACAGAGAAGGCTGGTCTAGAGTTATGATTTTTAACTCAATTCATTTTGGGTGACAGCAGGATATTCAAGCAGAGACTTCCCATATATATGAAGACATATGTGATAAGGAGAAGATGCGAATTTAAGACCAGTGGTAAAAATTGGAAAATGTAAGCAGAATGAAACTTGTCCAGATATGACAGGTTTGAAGTCATAGACCAAGTCCTAGACCTTTATTTTATATATGAGGAAACTGAGACCAGAGTGTGTCAAGGACTACTGACATCCTCGAGGCAACAGAGCTACTCCTCCTGGCATCCATGGTTTGACTCTGCCTCTCCTCACTCCCAGCTCAGGTCTTGTTTTTGTTTTCTGTTTGCCCAGGTGTCATTTTGGTCCTGGTAATCTGAACACGGACAATGGTGAACACATGAAAAACACTTTGGGGGACACGCTGGGGAACCCACTAACCAATAGTCTTTTATTGAGTTTTCTTGTGTTATTGGTTAAAAAAAATTTTTTTTTTGCTCTTTTTGCTTTTTAGTAGAGTAGTCACCAATGTTTGTGTAGACAGAGGGTTAAATCTCTGAGTCAGAACTCCCTGCTTTCTTTCAGCATATTCAAAGATTTCAGGACTGCATGAGCAAAAGGTATCAAACGGTTTCCATTTAAAAGGGAAACTGAAATTGAGCCATGGGGCTTGGCTGCAGTCCTCATGCTAAGAGATGTCAATGGGGACAGGCTAGCCTTTTTATGGAGGAGATGTTTGCCCATTACCAAGTGGAGAAATAAAGCAGGAAAGGTTCAGAGGCATCCCAGGAACCAAATGAAATGACCTCTTTGAATGGCCATTGTTATTATTTCTAACAGTTTTTTTTTTTTTTTGAGACAGAGTCTTGCTCTGTCACCCAGACTGGAGTGCAGTGGTGTGATCTTGGCTCACTGCAACCTCCGCCTCCTGGGCTCAAGCGATTCTCCCGCCTCAGCCTCTCGAGTAGCTGGGATTACAGCTGCCTGCCACCAGGCCTGACTAATTTTTGTATTTTTAGTAGAGGTTTCGCCATGTTGGCCAGGCTGGTCTTGAACTCCTGACGTCAGGTGATTTGCTTGCCTTGGCCTCCCAAAGTGCTGGGATTACGGGCCTGAGCAACTGCGCCTGGCCTCTAACAGATTTTAAATTTATTTTCTTGTTTTTTTCTTCATTAGGTAGAAGATTATAAAATGTGCAAAAATTGATGATCTTGTTTCTTTTCCTAATATTTATATTTCTTATTTCATCCTCTTTCTTAGTGACTTTGATAGCACTTCCAGAAGAGAATACAAAAGCAGTGCTAATGCCAGTTGCCTTTGTCTTTTCTCTGATGCCACAGGAATGCTCATGAGTGTCTTCCCTTTGAGTGTGATGCCAGCAGTCATTTGATGTGCATGTGGAAGCTTTTTGGTTATATTATGGAACTATCCTTCTATTCTTTTTTTGGTGCTCTGGTTGCACGGAAAAGTTATCTCATGGCGATTTCTGAGATTTTGGCACCCCCGTTACACAAGGTATCCTACTATTCTTATATAAAACATTGCTATTAGGAGTAGATGTTACTTTTAAAAATTGTTGTTATGCATTTATTGAGACTTTTTTCTTTTTATGCTCACAGCCTATCAAATTTTGAATAATCTCACAATTTTTTTGCAGCTATCCCACAACTGCAAAGGAGGAGGAATCAGCCTCCCTCAGCTCAGGCTGAAGTCTTTCTCTTTTCAAAAATCAGGATTAATGTCTTTGCAGCCATTTTATGAAAGGACTTGGGGGTTTGGGTTGGCATTTTTGCTGCCAGCTAGAGGGTCCAACAGATTCCTCTGTTGGCTCTCAACTATCATCTCCTGTCTGCACTGCCAGCCATCCCATGTCAAGCCCCCTCAAGCAGTGATTCGTGGGGCTCCCAAACAGCCTTGACCACACTCATTTTCCAGTGTTTCTGAGTTCAGAGTTGCTAGCCCTACCCGTGAAGCTCTACTCTCCGTGGTTAAGCCTCATTCGTCCATGAGGACTTGGGATGGCATCGAAAACAGCTCTGGGAGGTGTTCAGACTTGCTTGGGCCTCCTGTATCTTGTGTTTATAGCAACAGGGCCCAAGCTGTGACCTGTAAGAAAGCTTCTGTGGTCTGGATCGGGCCACCCTGAATACCTGGGACCCTTTGAATAGTTTGGAGACACCATGTTTGTTTATTCTGAAACAGAAGGCCAAGAAAACACATTGGAAGAAGCCCTGTCCTGCACCAGTGGAGCTGGCCAAACAAGGAAACTCTAACCACAAAGCTGAACCTCATTTTAAAGGCCAAACTGTTTTCTTCTCCTTCCCAGTCCTCAGTCACAGTTAAATGTTTCAATTATTTGGGTCTCTCTTCTCAAAATAAGATTGCTTTTCTCTTTATCACTTTTTTAAAATGGAAAAGCACCTTTCCCATAATTTACTATTATATACCCATTCTCCACATAGTAGCCAGAATGATCTTTAAGAGGCATAGATTCCTTTCCAAGTGTTTCTATGGCACTACATGGGCTGACCCTGCCCATCTCTTTGACTTTGCTGTGTGACACTCTCCCCCAAGCTCTTTGAGCTCCAGCCACACTGGCCTTTAGTTTATGCACCAAGCACTTCAGGTTCAGGGAACTTATAAGGATAGGTGAGGCTGCATACACACCTGAAACCACAAATCAATCATTTTTATTACATTTATTTATTTATTTTGAGACAGTCTTGCTCTGTTTTCCAGGTTGGAGTGCAGTGGTGTGATCTCGGCTCACTGCAACCTCCGCCTCCCAGGTTCAAGCAATTCTCCTGCCTCAGCCTCCCAAGTAGCTGGGACTACAGGCGTACGCCACCATGCCCGGCTAATTTTTGTATTTTTATTAAAGGCAGGGTTTCATAGTATTGGCCAGGCTGGTCTCAAACTCCTGACCTCGTGATCTGCCTACCTTGGCCTCCCAAACTGCTGGGATTACAGGCGTGAGCCACCACATCCAGCCCTTTATTACTTTTAAAAACTTACAGTAAACTTCACTCCCATTGTTGTCCAGTTCTATGATATTTCACACATGCATAGAGTCTTGTAATCACCACCACAAACAGGATACAAAACAATTTCAGTATTTAATAGAATTCCTTCATGCTGGCCTTTTGTAGTCAGTCAGTTTTCCTCCCATACTCTGGCAACCACTGGTCTGTTTTCTATTCCTATAGTTTTGCCTTTTCCAGACAGCCACACAAATGGAATCAGACAGTATAAATCTTTTGAGGCCGGGCGCGGTGGCTCAAGCCTGTAATCCCAGCACTTTGGGAGGCCGAGACGGGTGGATCACAAGGTCAGGAGATCGAGACCATCCTGGCTAATATGGTGAAACCCCGTCTCTACTAAAAAATACAAAAAACTAGCCGGGCGACGAGGTGGGCGCCTGTAGTCCCAGCTACTCGGGAGGCTGAGACAGGATAATGGCGTGAACCCGGGAGGCGGAGCTTGCAGTGAGCTGAGAGCCGGCCACTGCACTCCAGTCCGGGCGGCAGAGCAAGAGTCCATCTCAAAAAAAAAAAAAAAAAAAAAAAAAAAAAAATCTTTTGAGACTGGTATCTTTCACTTAGCATAAGGCATTCAATATTCATCTATACTGTTGAGTGTATTAGTAGCTCATTCCTTTTTATTGTTGAGTAGTATTCCATTATGTGGATGTACCACAGTTTGTTTATCCATTTATTTGTTGACTAATATTTGGGTAGTTTTCAGTTTGGTGCAATTCTGAATAATGCCACCATTATTAAGTACAGATTTTTCTGTGAATGTGGGTTTTCATTTCTGAATAAGAAATACTGACAAATGATATTTCTGAGTCAAATGGTAAATGTATTTTTAATTTTGTAAGAAAATATCAGCCTTTTCTAGAGTGCCCATCCTGCACCATTTTGCATTCCAACCAGTCACATATGAGAGTTCCAGTTGCTCCACATCTTTCAGCACTCGGTATTATCAGAATTTCTTATACTTACCATTCTAATTGGTATATTAGAGGATATATCCAGAGGATAATGGTATCTCATTGTGGTTTTCAATCTGCATTTTTCTAATGACTAATGATGTTGAACAACTGTTCATATGTTTATTTCCCATGTATATATTTTCTTTTTTTTTTTTTTTTGAGGCAGAGTCTCGCTCTGTCGCCCGGACTGGAGTGCAGTGGCCGGATCTCAGCTCACTGCAAGCTCCGCCTCCCGGGTTTACGCCATTCTCCTGCCTCAGCCTCCCGAGTAGCTGGGACTACAGGCGCCTGCCACTTCGCCTGGCTAGTTTTTGTATTTTTAGTAGAGATGGGGTTTCACCGTGTTAGCCAGGATGGTCTTGATCTCCTGACCTCGTGATCCGCCCGTCTCGGCCTCCCAAAGTGCTGGGATTACAGGCTTGAGCCACCGCGCCCGGCCTCATGTATATATTTTCTTTGATGAAGTGCATATTCAAATCTTTTATTCATTTAAAAAAATATATTGTTTTCTTATTGTTGAGTTTTGAGAGTTCTTTATATACTCTGGGCACAAATTCTTTTTCAGATATGTGATTTGCAAATATTTGACTTATCTTTTCATTTTCTTAGTGTCTTTCACAGAGCAAAAGTTTTTAATTAAATGAATTCTAGTTTATTTATTTATTGATACAGAGTTTTACTCTGTTGCCCAGGCTAGAGTGCAGTGGCATGATCTTGGCTCACTGCAACCTCTGCTGCTCAAGTTCAAGCGATTCTTCTGCCTCAGCCTCCCATGTAGCTGGGATTACAGGTGCCTGCCATCGCACCTGGCTAATTTTTGTAGTTTTTTTTTTTTTTTTTTTTTGAGACGGAGTCTTGCTTTGTCACCTGGGCTGTAGTGCAGTGGCCGGGTCTCAGCTCACTGCAACCTCCGCCTCCCAGGTTCACGCCATTCTCCTGCCTCAGCCTCCCGAGTAGCTGGGACCACAGGCGTCCGCCACCTCGCCCAGCTATTTTTTTGTATTTTTAGTAGAGATGGGGTTTCACCGTGTTAGCCAGGATGGTCTCGATCTCCTGACCTCGTGATCCGCCCGTCTCGGTCTCCCAAAGTGCTGGGATTACAGGCTTGAGCTACCGTGCCCGGCCAATTTTTGTAGTTTTAATGGAGATGGGGTTTCACCACCTTGGCCAGGTTGGTCTTGAACTCCTGGCCTTCATGATCCACCTGCCTCAACCTCCCAAAATGCTTGGATTACAGGTGTGAGTCACCATGCCTGGTCTAGTTTATCTTTTTTTAAATCTTGTTTTGTGAGCCAAAATCACAGTAGATTTTCTCTTATTTATTTATTTTTTTTTGAGACGGAGTCTCGCTGTGTCGCCCAGGCTGGAGTGCAGTGGCGCGATCTCGGCTCACTGCAAGCTCCGCCTCCCGGGTTCCCGCCATTCTCCCGTCTCAGCCTCGGAGTAGCTGGGACCACAGGCGCCCGCCACTGCGCCCGGCTAGTTTTTTGTATTTTTTAGTAGAGACGGGGTTTCACCGTGTTAGCCAGGAGGGTCTCGATCTCCTGACCTCGTGATCCGCCTGTCTCGGCCTCCCAAAGTGCTGGGATTACAGGCTTGAGCCACTGCGCCCGGCCTTTCTCTTTTTTTTTACACTTATAAAAATAATACTTTTATAGCTTTAAAAATTCACATTTAGTTCTATGGTTCATTTACAGTTAAATTTTGTATATTATGTGACATATAGGTTGAGATTCAAACTTTGCATATGAATATACAGTTGTTCCAGCACTATCTGTTGAAGTGTTTTCATAACTTTGTCAAAACTTTGAACACTTAATTCACTAAAGAAGATAGATGACAAATAAGCATATTAAAAAATCTTTAACATTCAGAAAAGATCATCAATATTTGAAAAATGAAAATTAAAACCATGAGTTACCACCACACATCTTTTAGACTGGCTAAAAAGACTAACCATACTAAGTGTTGGTAAGGGTGTAATGAAGCTGGAACAATCATACACTTCTGATGAGCATGTAAGATGATACAACCACTTTGGAAAACAGTTTGCCAGTTTCTTTAAAAGTTAAACACATAGGCCGGGCACAGTGGCTCACGCCTGTAATCCCAGCACTTTGGGAGGCTGAGGCAGGTGGATCACAATGTCAGGAGATGGAGACCATCCTGGCTAATGTGATAAAACCCTGTCTCTACTAAAAATACAAAAAAATAGCTGGGCATGGTGGCAGGCACCTGTAGTCCCAGCTACTCGGGAGGCTGAGGCAGGAGAATGGCATGAACCTGGGAGGTGGAGCGTGCAGTGAGCCGAGATAGCGCCACTGCACTCCAGCCTGGGCAAAACAGCGAGACCCCATCTCAAAAAAAAAAAAAAAAGTTAAACACATAGTTACCATATGATCCAGCCATTCCAACTCCTAGATATTTATCTAAGAGAAATGAAAGCATATGTCCATACAAGACTTGTACATGAATGTTATATCAGGTTTATTTGTAACAGCCAAAACAGCATACCCCTGAATGCCCATCAACAAGTGAATAGATAAGCAAAATATGGTACATGAATACGATGGAATACCTCAGAGCAATAAAAAAGAATGGACTATTAATACATGCTACAACATGGATGATTCTCAAAAGAATCATCAGAAAGCAAGACGAACAAGTACATTTTATATGATTTCATTAATATAAAGTTTCAAGGAATATAAACAAATATAAATGATATAAAGCAGATCAGTGATTGCCAGGAGATGAGGTGGAGAAGTAGAGTGGGGAGGAAAGAAGGGATTACTAAAGGACACAAAGAAACTTTTGGGGATAATGTATATGTTTATTATTTTGATTGGGCTGATGGTTTTACATATGTATACATATGTCAAAATGTATCAGTCTTTATACTATAAATATGTGCGGTTTCTTGTAAGTCAATTATACTTCAATGAAACGCCTTAAAATTACCATATTTTATGAATCTATTTCTAGAATCTCTATTGTGTTTTATTGATCTCTGTATCTATCCTCTAGTCAATACTACACTGTTATGATCACTGTGGTTTTATTTTATAGTATGTCTTTTTTTTTGAGACGATTCTCGGAGTCTCGCTCTGCCGCCCAGGCTGGAGTGCAGTGGCGCGATCTCGATTCACTGCAAGCTCCGCCTCCTGGGTTGACGCCATTCTCCTGCCTCAGGCTCCTGAGTAGCTGGGACTACAGGCGCCCGCCACCACGCCTGGCTAATTTTTTGTATTTTTAGTAGAGACGGGGTTTCACCATGTTAGCCAGGATGGTCTAGATCTCCTGACCTCGTGATCTGCCCACCTCCACCTCCCAAAGTGCTGGGATTACAGGCGTGAGCCACCGTGCCCGGCCAATAACTCTTCTAAAGCATGAACAGGATATCTCCTCATTTTTTAGGTCTTTGGTAATTTGTAGTTTTTAGCACATTCATCCTGCATATATACTTTGTTAGAGTTATAGCTGAGTATATCATGCTTTTTGGAGTTATTATAAATGTCGTGAGCCACCCTGCCCGGTCTGTTTACTTTTCCACAGCATGTTATATTGTAATAAAGATAATTTTTTGAAAGATGGAAAAACAAGCACCTAAATTCAGTTACCAAGTTCAAGTGATTATGGGCTATTTATATAATTTTAAAAATGTTATTATATAATGGTTAGTAATCATTTTATAACTTCTAATTTCATAATTATATGAGATATAATTTATATAACTATAATTACCATTAAAATGTCAAGTTATATATTATTATATTATTTATAAGTTTATAATTTATAGAATATAATTTTTATGAATTGTAAATTTATTTAAGGCAGTTTTTTAAAACCTTGTCTGACCCTTAGAGATGCATACTTAACATATATAGTGATGAAATGAATGATGGCTGGGATTTGTTTTAAAACACCTTAGCAAAAAAAAAAAGAAAGCGAGACAGATAGGAAAAGGGACAACAAAAGTAAATGTAGAAAAAATTGATAACTGTTGAATCTAGGGAACATACTAGAGTTCACAATATTCTCCATTTTTATGTCCTTGAAAATTTTTCATAATAAAAATTAAAAATAGCTCTGCACTCCTACCTACTGTCATTCTCTACCCCTTTATATGGTTTTATTTTTTCCAAACGATTGTCTGAAATTATCTCATTTACTTGTATATTGCCTGCCTCCCCCCAGAAGAATATAAGCACAATAAACATAGGATGTACCTGAGTCTTATTCATTCCTCTTTTCCTAGCAACTCAAACAGTTCCTGGCAGGGAGCAGATGTTCAATTAATTTTACCAGCACATTACAAGTAACATGATTTTTCAAACAGGTAGTGTGCTGTAGTTGATGGGTAATTTATTTTTGATGTTTTTTAAACAATAAGATCTTAGTACAGCTCTACTTTTTGTCCCAAAGGGATCTCGGCTTTTTACATAAGCGACCCAGCTCTTTTCTCCTTGCATGGACAGCATGATTTGGATTGATGCAGAGACAAAATCCCCTCCAGAGTTCTTCACAACCGTTTCATGACCCCAAATCTGGTTATTTGCCAATCAGTAAAGGCTACAAGGCCCAGCACTTTAATTTGACCAACTGTTAAGTTCCCCTGTGAGGTTGTTATTTTTTAAGAACTTGGAGGTTTCATAGCCTCAATCTTCCTTTAATTGTTTTAAGGCTATACTAAATGAACAACAGATGTTGCACTCCATAAATCTGTGATTACCAGCTTCTGATCGGTTCTTAATGTCAAAGTCTGCTTCTTCCTCTTGTGAAGACTCGTCTCAAAAAAAAAAAAGTGAAACTGATGTACTAGTCTGTCTTGTTTATTTTCTTTCTCATTTCCTTTTTTTTTTTTGAGATGGAGTCTCGCTCTGTCCCCCAGGCTGGAGTGCAGTGGTGCAATCTTGGCTCACTGCAACCACCACCTCCCGGGTTCAAGCGATTCTCCTGCCTCAACCTCCTGAGTAGCTGGGATTACAGGCACCTGCCACCACACCTGGCTAATTTTTGTATTTTCAGTAGAGAAGAGGTTTCACCATGTTGGCCAGGTTGATCTCGAACTCCTGACCTCAGGTGATCCACCCTCCTCGGCCTCCCAAAGTGCTGGGATTACAGGCGTAAGCCACTGCGCCCAGCCTTGTTTATTTTCTTTTATTTACTGTGGGTTTGTAGACTTATGGTGTTAGAAGAATAACTTTTGTATAAAGAAAATATGTATTCATATTCGTAACAGTTGCTATATGTTCTTCACTGAAGTCTGAAGTCATGGCCGACTTAACACACGACAGACTCGACTATATTTTTTTCTTTTTCTGTGAGGGGGGACCGAGTCTCACTCTTGTTGCCAGGCTGGAGTGCAGCGGTGCAATCTCAGCTCAATGCAACCTCCGCCTGCCGGGTTCAAGCGATTCTCCTGCCTCAGCCTCCTGAGTAGCTGGGATTACAGGTGCCTGCCACCACGCCGGCTAAGTTTTGTATTTTTAGTAGAGACAGGGTTTCACCATGTTGGCCAGGCTGGTTTCGAACTCCTGACCTCAGGTGATCCGCACCTGCCTTGATCACATTTCTATAATTGAAGTCATCTGGGCCGGGCACGGTGGCTCATGCCTGTAATCCTAGCACTTTGGGAGGCCGAGGCAGGTGGATCACAAGGTCAGGAGATCGAGACCATCCTGGCTAACACGGTGAAACCCCGTCTCTACTAAAAAAGACAAAAAAATTAGCCGGGTGTGGTGGCGGGCGCCTGTAGTCCGAGCTACTTGGGAGGCTGAGACAGGAGAATGGTGTGAATCCAGAAGGCGGAGATTGCAGTGAGCTGAGATCGCACCACTGCACTCCAGCCTGGGCAACCCAGCAAGACTCCGTCTCAAAAAAAAAAAAAAAAATCATCTGGGCACTTGTTGATTGAGTTGGCCCATCAAAGTGTATTCCAGCGACTTCAGGATGGGACCATCACTCTCATTTTACACATAAGAGAGGCAATATAGGAGGTCTCTTGGGTCCTGACTTCTGAAGGTCCCTACTGGCCTTTGGCCACCACTCTTATTAACCAAGCTCTTCCCATTCATCCCAGGAGCTCACTCATTTTTTTCAGATGCATCGGGGGGGTCAGAGCTCAAGAGTTCTCATCCCAGATTTTATCATGCTGAATATGCTTTTCCATAGCTTACCATGAGACCTACAGCTACCCCAAGGTGTATTCCAGAGCTGGAGTATTTCAGGACAAGGAGAAGTTGCCAAACAGTGTTGAATTATAGAGCACTTAGGATTTACATGCTCTGCAAGAGAGTAGGCTTGGATATTTGGAAATGATGAATTTATATTACACCCTGCAATATTTTTAAGGCCAGGAAGAATCATTTTTATTCAGTACCTCTTCAACAAATATTTTCTGAGATTTTTCCATCGACCCGGCACTGTAAGATGTGTGGAGATACATGGTCTCTTACCTCATTGTTCATAATTCAGCAAGGAAATGATGCATAAACAACCGGTTAAAATGCAGAGGGAGGAGTGTGCTAGATTAGTCTTTCCCATCCTGCCTACTTAGGATGAGTTTACGTCTGGGAGCTTTAGTGATGGCATATTTTTGGAAGCAATTTCTTTATGGTAGGATGGTGTCATGCTTTCCACGTATCATCCCTTAATTCCTTACAAAAAACCTCATGTTGTAGGCATTATCATCCTTATTTTACAAGTGAGGGAACTGAAGCTTAGAGAGGTGAGACAGGCCTGAGAGTTCTGCAAGTGGCAACGCTGGAATTTCAACTGGTCTTTCTTGTTCCCCGACCACAGGAGCATACCCTAGCTCGGAGCAGGTGCCAGGCTATCATGTTTAGATAAAGCTATGTCCCGGTTGGACACTAGAGGGCACCGAGATAGCAAAACAATGGGAGGAATTTGCCTCCGGCTACCACTTTGAACAACCATAACAAATTGAACTTCCCAAATTCATCTTTGAAGGCGAGTTAACTGTAAATACAGCATTGGGAAGGCAGGTCTGCACCTACTGTACTCTCCAGTTACAGGTAAGGAAAAGGATCACCTAGGATTTATCTTTCATCCAAAGCACTTCAGCCTCCTGCTGCTTTTACCCATAGTAGTTGCTCAGAAATCTTTGTGAAAAAAAAATTTTTTTTTGAGACAGAGTCTCACTCTGTCGCCCAGGCTGCAGTGCAGTGGCACGATCTCGGCTCACTGCAAGCTCCGCCTCCCGGGTTCACGCCATTCTCCTGCCTCAGCCTCCCGAGTAGCTGGGACTACAGGCGCCCGCCACCACGTCCGGCTAATTTTTTGTATTTTTTTTTTTTCAGTAGAGATGGGGTTTCACCGTGTTAGGCAGGATGGTCTCGATTTCCTGACCTCGTGATCTGCCCGCCTCGGCCTAGCAAAGTGCTGGGATTACAGGCGTGAGCCACCACACCCGGCCAAAATCTTTGTGAAATTGAACTGAATATCTGCCTGCCATCACAAGGCACATATCTAGCTGGCTTCTGCTCATCCCACAGCTGATTCCAAATCTGGGGTGTTGTGCAAACAGCTGCTCAACTGGACATTGGTCCAAATGAAGGTAGCTTGGTTCACCAATGGGCTGTCTACACACTCCAGATATATCTCATATATCTCCCACTGACCCAGAATGAATCGCAAAGGACTGATGCAATCAACATGACTGTCATCCTGAGGGATGCTTCATGAGGATGAAGTACTAAGATTGTCATTTACAGGATTATTATTATTATTTGAGAGGGAGTTTCGCTTTTGTCCCCCAGGCTGGAGTGCAGTGGTGAGATCTTGGCTTACTGTAATCTCTGCCTCCCAGTTTCAAGTGATTCTCGTGTCTCAGCCCCCCAAGTATAGGCGCATGCCACCATGCCTGGCTAATTTTTTGCATTTTTCAGTAGAGATGGGATTTCACCCCGTTGACCAAGCTGGTTTCAAACTTCTGACTTCAGGTGATCTACCTGCCTCGGCCTCCCGAAGTGCTGGGATTACAGGTGTGAGCCACCACGCCTGGCCCAGGATTATTTTTTCATTACGGGAGCTAGCACTCACCAGGATCTATGTCAGTGTTAGGAATAAAAAGTCAACACTCCTTGTTGATTCAATCCTTTCTTCCTTAGATCTTTGCTGTTAGTTTCTAGGTAGCTTTTCTGTCATGTTTACAACTTACAAGGAGTAGAGTATATGGATGAAAATTACTGGGGAAAGCTAGCTCACATTTTACGGCAAAAGTATTTAAAAATAATCGATGAACAATATGTCTTCAATGAGTACTTGCTCATGTGTCTGTCTTGTGTGGCAGAAACCAAACAGAGCCTTTTTCAACCCAGCCACACCCTGGAGTGATGCAATAGTAAATGAGACACAGGCATGGTCACATATTTGGGATATGAAGCAGGCCTGCCAGCTCAGGAAGTTACCCCAGAGTCGGACGGGTGGTGGATCAGGGAGGAATGTTCTTGATCTAGAGAGCCTTCCCCACAAAGCACACAGCACAGCAGGGCATAACAGGCAGTTGGGCTCTTTTTCTCTGTACAGGAAGCGGCAGACAGCAATTTTTTATTTTTCTTTTTTGAAATAAGGAAGTTATGTGACCAGAACCCTATTTTAGTAAGATAGGTTTGGTATCATGATGGCGGATGAGTTAACGCAGAGGCTTAGAGACAGAGAGACCTTGGGAGGAGGGTATGTGGAACTAAGTAAGCAGTGAGGGAGAAGGGAGCATGTAAGAAATATTTCAGAGCCAAAAATGGAAGTTCTAGATTGTTGATTGAATACGGGAGATTTGGAAGGTAAAAGTATAAATATGGTAGCCTCACGTTCTTTGAGCATTTACCATGGGCAAATTACTAAGCATTTTACAGGCATTGACTCATTTAATTTTTTTTTTTTTTTTTTGAAATGGAGTCTCACTTTGTCATCCAGGTTGGAGTGTAGTGGCTTGATATCAGCTCGCTGCAAACTCTGCCTCCCAGGTCCAAGCGATTCTCCTGCCTTAGCCTCCTGAGTAGCTGGGACTACAAGCATGCACCACCAGGCCTGGCTAATTTTTGTATTTTTACTAGAGTCAGAGTTTCACCATGTTGGTCAGGCTGGTCTTGAACTGCTGACCTCAAGTGATCCACCCGCCTCGGCCTCCCAAAGTGCTGGGATTACAAGCATGAGCCACCACGCCTGGCCTGACTCATTTAATTCTAACAAATTGTATGAAATAGGAATTATTATTATCTACTATTATTATCTATTATTTAGTGGAGAGGAAACTGAGACATAGGGAGGCTCAGTCGTTAGTCAGAGGTCACTTGGTCTTCAGAGCCTGCATTCTTCACATATTCCACATGGCCTCGTCTCCAGTCTGGGTGACACGGGAGATGGTGATGCCACTGGCTGAGATAGGGAAGTCAAGAGAAGAAGCAGATGGGCATGTGTATGGAGCGGGAGGGAGGGTAGACAAGGTAGTGTTCTGGATATGTGTAGCTTGTAGATGTTCTGCCAGCACCTCAAGTGGAGATGGTCAGCAGGCCTCGTGTCCTAGCGTGGAGAGGGAACTGGTTTTCATTAAAAACAATGAAACATCTGTAAAAATACCGTTGGCTGAGTTTCTCAGTCAAGCTATTTAAGAAAAGTTGGCTATGCTAACAAACAGGAAGCCCATGCCCCAGCTGAAGATTTGGCCAGAGAGTTAAAAGGAGCAGGTTCATCAACAAAGTGCTCAGACCCCTGGAACACCTACAAGAGACCAGGACTAAGCCTTGAAAAAGGAGGAGGGAAAAAAAAGAAAGAAAAAGGAGGAGGGAATTAATGTGCTCCTCATTCCAGTGGGCGAGAGCTTTCCAATGCTGCCTGCCCGTTAGAATCACCTAGAAGTTTTTCATTTTTAAATTTTCTTTTGAGACGGACTTTTGCTCTCGTTGCCCAGGCTGGAGTTCAATGGCACAATCTCGGCTCACTGCAACCTCTGCCTCCCAGGTTCAAGTGATTCTCCTGCTTCAGCCTCCAGAGTAGCTGGGATTACAGGCCCACACCACCACGCCTGGCTAATTTTTGTATTTTTCTTTTTTTTGAGACAGAGTCTTGCTCTGTCGCCCAGGCTGGAGTGCAGTGGCACGATCTTGGCTCACTGCAAGCTCCACCTCCGGGGTTCAAGCCATTCACCTGCCTCAGCCTCCTGAGTAGCTGGGGCTACAGGCGCCTGCCACCACGCCCAGCTACTTTTTTTGTTTGTTTTAGTAGAGACGGGGTTTCACTGTGTTAGCCAGGCTGGTCTCGAACTCCTGACCCCACGTGATCCACCTGCTTCGGCATTACAAAGTGCTGGGATTACAGGCGTGAGCCACCATGCCTGGCCGAGTTTTTTAATTTTTGTTTTAATTTTATTTTTTTGAGACGGAGTCTCGCTCTGTCACCCAGGCTGGAGTTCGGTGGGACTATCTCAGCTCACTGCAACCTCTGCCTCCCAGGTTCAAGCAATTCTGCCTCAGCCTCCTGAGTAGCTGGGATTACAGGCAGGAATCACTAGGGGTTTTAAAAAATGCTCATGCCCTGGCCTCACCCCAGAACCAATTACATCAGAATATCTCAGGGATGGCCAGAGGCAGTTGGTTGTTTTCTTTTGTTTTGTCTGAGACAGGGTCTCACTCTGTCACCCAGGCTGGGTACAGTGGCGTGATCTTGGCTCACTGCAGCCTTGACCTCCTGGGCTCAAGCGAGCCTCCCACCCGTCTCCCTAGCAGCTGGGACTACAGGCAAACATCACCACACCCAGCTAATTTTTTATCTTTGTAGAGCCATGGTCTTGCTATGTGGCCCAGGCTGTCTCAAACTCCTGGTCTCAAGAGACTCTAAAGTGCTGGGATTACAGGCATGAGCCACCATGCCTGGCCCATAGGCAGGTTTTTTTTTTTTTGAGACAGAGTCTCATTCTGTTGTCCAGGCTGGAATGTAGTGTTGCGATCTCGGCTCACTGCAACCTCTGCCTCCCGGGTTCAAGCAATTATACTGCCTCAGCCTCCCGAGTAGCTGGGATTACAGGTGCGTTCCATCATGCCCGGCTAATTTTTTTGTATTTTTAGTAGAGATGGGGTTTTACCACATTAGCCAGGATGGTCTCGATCTCCTGACCTCGTGATCTGCCCACCTCGGCCTCCCAAAGCGCTGGGATTACAGGCATGAGCCACCATGCCTGGCCCCATAGGCAGTTTTTAAAAGCTCTTTAGGTGACTCTAATGTGAGGCCAGGGTTAAGAATTGCAGCAAAAGGAGGCTTGTCTTTGGAGGTGATGATCAGAGAGCAGGATAAGTAGTGAGTAATGCATACAAAGTACTTTTCCATTCAGAAAGCACTTGCACATATATGACCTTATTTAAGGAACATCTTATTGTTATTCACTGGTTTGTGGGAAAAACTGTGAACCAATAAAACAAATGACTTGCTGAAGGTCACAGTCGTTTAGTAGAAAAGCCACGACTCGACCTGAGATCTGCTGACCCCCACTGCAGTGTTCTTTTATAATGTCACACAGGGCAATGCGACCCAAGGAAGGCCAAGTTCATCTGTATTCACATGTAAAGGTGAGGGTGTAGATATTTTTGAAAGTAATTATGATCCACGAGGGTTAATCTAAAAATAGAGCTGTGGCTTGTGTAACAGGCATAATAGGGTGGAACAGCCTTGAATGTCACTGGCCAAGAAGAGCTGGTGAAGCCCAGATGGCCCGATGGCCAAGGAGCAGGTGGAGTGGCTGCAGGGAAGGAGCAGGCAGGAGGCGATGGGAGCAGAGTCAGGGAGGGAAGTATAGGGCGGGGCTGGAAGGGGCCCTGGCATTGCCCAAGGTCAGGAGGCCTGGCGGTCCAGACACAAGCCTTCAGGCACCTACAGCTGGTAGTGGTGGAAATGGCAAATCCAGGACATTCCTGGAGGCATTTGCCAGTTTATTGGAACTCTTCTGCATCTTAAGGGACACAGCACCTTACTATCCAGATGATAATCACCTGCTAATTTGTATAGACCTGTGTCATTTAGGATATACTATCTTTGTCCATTTTCACAAGTTTAGGGTATTATTTTCTTACCTCAGTAGCTGCATGTGTGATACTGGCATAATAATACCTTATGATGGACACTGAGAGTAAGTGAAATATGTCTAACCAAATGCCTAGCACGTAGGAAGCAGCTGAATAAATATTAGCACCTTTTAATAGTGGATTGTTTTTTTGAATGTAGATAGTAAAGATCAGAAATGTTGACCACCACTTAGTGGTTAAACAATGTGGGCTCCAAAGCCAGACCACTAGTTTCAAGCCCAACTCTACCAATCTAGCTGTTCAGCCTTGGGCAAGTTAATTACCCAAGTGAAGTCTGTTTTTTTCTGGAATAAAATAGAGATAATACCTGAACACTTCTCTTGTACTTGTTGGGCAGATTAAATGAGATAATGCATGGAAAGCTGTTAGCATGGTCCCTGGCACCTAATCACTGTTCAATAATTATTAACAAGCTCTATTAGATCCTGCCAAATAGCCAGTGCATAAGCCAACACTGGAATCTAGGCCAGTGCTCTTTCTACTACACCAAGGCAGCTCCTGATGATAACAAACATGAACCCAAGTGAGAAGGGAAGAGAGCTAACATTTAGGGAGGGCCAGCTGCATTCCAGACACGGACATCATGACAAAGCAATTCACAGGGAGATGATGAGGTTCATGGGGCTTAGTAACCTTCCCAAGATCACAAAATAGTGAGAGATGTGGGGGTCAAATGGACTGACCTCAAGTCCTGCAGCCTTTGTCCATCCAGTGGTTCTCTAGCGTGCATCAGAATCACCTGCAGGGCTTGTTAAAACCCAAATTCCAGACCTTTCTCCCAGACTTTCTAATTCAGTGGGCCTGGGGTTGGCCTGAGAATCTGGATTTCTAACAAGTTCCCGGGTAAGATCGACGCTGTGGGTCCTGGACTGTACACCCTCAGTATATGCCAAGCGGCCTTTGCTCAGTAAAATTCATTGTGATGAGACACCTCGCAGGCTGCCAGGAGCCCAAGGAGAACCCTGGGACTGCCCTGGGGTATAGTGAGGAACCCTAAGTGCCCTGACTTGATCACTATGCATTATAAACATGTAACAAAGTTTCTCATGTAGCCCATAAATGTGTACAAATAAAAAAAATTTTAAATGTTCTCTTAAAGAAAAGAAAGATGTCTCTGCTAACCGCCTCAGGGCCTCATGACATACCACCCACAGCTCTGTTAGATAGGCACAGACTTTTGTCAGGCACAGTCTATAACCTCAAAGTCAGCACTCCCAGTGGGTTGTTTTATTATTTATTTACTTGACAGATAACATCGATTTGGTCCTATAAGACACCATGCTAAAGGCTTAACTACTTGTTGTTGTACAAGGTAACTCTCCTGGACTCTTAGGAAGCCCTTGCATGGCCTATCAAGGACAGCTCAGTCACTGAAGGGAAAAACTCCATACCAAAAAAGAGAGATGCTGCCAGAGTTTCCCAAGGGAACCTCCATCCCACAGCCCTTCAGGGCCATCACACTCACTCACATCATCAAAATAGTGGCCACGCTGGGAAGAACAGGTGTCCTAAACTACAACGTGGTCTTCAAACCATGGCGTACCGGTTTATATATATTACAGATAGATAAATTAAGAGGTCTATATGTATACAAAATCTCTCAAAGAGGAATGAATTCCATCCTGTCATGCCAGATATTTGTCAGAAACTTGAAAACGAAGGTGGTTTTCAGTGGAGCTGGTATTAAAAATAGAAGGTATTTATACACAGGCCCTGCTTCTCTCATGGCCATGAAATCCTCTGGTGTTGTCAGGGCCCCTGGGCAACCTCAGCACCCCCACAGGTAACCCATCTGCAGTCTGCATCTTCCGGGAGAGCAGGGGACTCACACCGGGGCTTTTCTCCTGGGTCCCCATCTCGGCTTGGCGGCGCCTCCGGACCCAGGGGCTGCCAGAGGGAGTGACGCTGCTGTCAGAGGAATAATCCATACACTTGCGGAAGATCTCAGGGCTGGTGCTGCAGTTCAGTCTACCTTCCTCCGCCAGTGGGGACTTTCTGGAAACGCCTTTGCGTTGGGCCAAAGGGCTGCTCCAAGGACTTGTGCACGGGGAGGCATTTGGACTCAGAAAGAGATTCTGGTGGCCAGAAGGGCTGAGCTTGTTGGTGGCCATGTGCCGTCGGCCCGCCATAGGGGACGTGGGGTTGCTCTCGGGGTCAGAGGAGCTGTTGGCGGAAGACTCATCACCCATGTACTGAAGCTCTTCCACTCTCTTGTTCAGGGACTTGTTCAGGTGGATGCTCGCAGGGGGCTCCTCGTCGTGATTTTTGTCTTTGGCAGGTTTCTTTTTGGGTGGCTTCATACCAATCAGGACAGCTTTCATGTTCTCTTTGCCCTGAGATTCTGTGATCATGAACTCATGGGCTTTGATGGCTGCTTCCACCTCCTCAAACTCCACGATGGCGCACTCCTGGGTCCCCACTTGGCTGTAGCGGCTGCTGATCCTCCGGATGTCAGGGGGCAGCTCTCTCCCAGGTTTGAGGATCCGCACTGATGAGATGACTCCAAAAGTCCCAAAAAGCTTGAGCAGGTGTTCCATCACCTTCTCCTGCACCCTTCCATTCTTCTGGGGGGTGGCCAGAGCCCACAGCTTAGGAGACAGGTAGAGATCATAGACCAGGAGCATCTTGCTGGGGAGGTTCTCGTTGGGGAACAGTGGGACAGGGGTGGTCCTCCTCACCTTCCGGTGGTCCTCATTCAACTCAAGGACCACTGAATACTTCAAGGCATGTGCTGTGGTTCTCCAGTCCCGTGTAAGGTGTTTCACCTGCAGAACAGAAAGCAAATCTGAAATAGTATCTAATGCCCTTGTCCCTCCTGGTGTACACTATAAGCTCCCTCCCTCACTTCCTTATCCCTGTAACACCAGAATCCCTGTATTCTACTGTCTAGAATCATACGTAGTATGTGTAAACACTCAAAAATCTAGTGAATGAATAAGTGAACGAAAACAAGTTCTACAATTTCAAACAAGGGCACCACAGCAGTGTTGTCCAACAGAACTCTCCATGAAAATGGAAATATTCTATTCTGTGCAAGTTTAGAGGTTAAACTGCAGGCTCTGGAACAAGGCTGTTGTATACACAAATCAAAGACCCACCTCTAGCTTGCAGTAAGACTTGGAAAGTTATTCAACCTCTTAGTGCCTCAACTTGCCCTGGAAAATGGAGATGTTAATAGTGCCATCTCAAAGAGCTGTCCTGAAGATTAAACGAATAAATATATACATGTACATATGTATGTACAGACACATACAAACTCATTTACATATAAAACAGAATAGTGTCTAGCTCACAGTGAGTACTCAATTATCATGTGCTATCATTATTTCAAATATTACGTGTCATCACTTTGATAGGATTTGGAGATTTTAACATTCAAATGCTTCTCTAAAGCAGTATTTCTGCATTTTGGCATTTGATACAGAGAAGGTTCCAAAAGATCTTTCACATTTTACTGCAATATCTCCTGAGAATGACATTGAACTATTTCAACTTGAAATTAAATCCAACTTGGGCCTCACTAAGAACGGTGAAATAATCCCTCCCTCCTCCTCTGTTGGTGGAAATTGTGTGTATCAATGTTGCAGTATATGAAAGCTATATTTGGCCGGGTGCGGTGGCTCAAGCCTGTAATCCCAGCACTTTGGGAGGCCAAAACGGGCGAATCACGAGGTCAGGAGATCGAGACCATCCTGGCTAACACAGTGAAACCCCGTCTCTACTAAAAAATACAAAAAACTAGCCAGGCGAGGTGGCGGGCGCCTGTAGTCCCAGCTACTCGGGAGGCTGAGGCAGGAGAATGGCATAAACCCGGGAGGCGGAGCTTGCAGTGAGCTGAGATCCGGCCACTGCACTCCAGCCTGGGTGACAGAGCGAGACTCCGTCTCAAAAAAAAAAAAAAAAAAAAAAAAAAAGAAAGCTATATTTATACTGTAAAACAGTAATTTTCTAGAGACCCACTTCCAGTGAAGGGAATGCCAGGGGGAATGAGTCATCCCAAAGAAATAGTGAAGGTGGGTGGGGTGGGTGACCTGAGCCCGTAATGGCGAGATCCCCCTAAGTCCTCTGAGAATAGGCCAACATAGCTGCTCTGCAAAAGAACTGGGAACTCCAGGTGCCTCTGAGCATAAAACAGGAACTTCATGAAATTCAAGAAGGAAAGGCTCACTCACTGGGCAGGATGGTGAAACCCTGGCAGACCCATGACTATACACAGGCTCCTAGAGAGATAGTACTGTCCACTGTATAGCCTGCAGCCTCTGGGTGAAACGGCTCAGACTTAGGCTACTAGAAGAACACGGGGCCAAGGGCACAGAGAAGAAGGCCCAGGCCAAGGGTCGGATTTCAGGTGGACAGAGTCGAGGAATCCAGAAAGGGTGAAGCTGATGACTGCAGGTGAGTGTGAGGCTGGGGGAAAGCCAGGCAGTGGCTCACTGTGGGGTGAAACATGGTGGAGCCTTCTCCAAACACAGCTAGGGAGGGAGCACTTGGGAGATAAAAAGAAACAATTTCCTAAGCATGAAGCTTGAGCTAGGAGCACCTGAGGAAAGCACAGCACTGCCTTACTCAGAGGGCTACAGAAGTCTGTGGGGGACCACATCTCATTGCAAGAGAAGCAGGCTCTGCAAAGACTGAATATCCCTCCTGAGCCAGAAGCAAGGTCCACTGGAAAATCTCGGTTACAGTCCGAGCATCCTAAGCCTGGGTCCATGACCATTCATAAGGAAGGTCCAGGTAGCACCTGAGAAAAGGGACCGGGGAGCTTTCATCCTTGTGCAATTACTAGAAGAACTCTAAGGTTTCAGAAACATTGTAATTTGCCTGTGTTTTTTACCTTTGTCATGTATGTTTCCCTTTTGTGATTAACAGGAAATCCTTCAGAATGAAAAGGATCTTTGCTTTGATTTTGGAGGTGTTAGGGAGTCTGTCTGTACTCTGCAGCCAGGTTTCAACAGAGAAGAACATTCCTAAATTGGTCCATAAGTGGCAGCTTAAAGAGGAAAGTAAAACAGGCTGACTCTCGGGGTCCCTGGGGAGGAACAAAGAGACGTGCGGGATGATTCCACTGGCTGCTTCATTTTGGAATCCCCCACAAACACTTTTCATATGAAGGCTTGCTCACTGTTCTCTGGCCATTAAAATATCCCTTCCATTCCCCTGTACCTAGAAAACTCCTACTCATCCTCCAAAATCCTATTTCAATGTCACCTTCTCTGGGAAGACTTCTCAAGTCTCCAGACAGGGTTAGTTGCTCTGATCAACTAGCACCCAACAATACTGTGTTCTCTCTTTTGTCCTACTGTATGTGGTCACATTGTAATCTTTCAGATCTCTCTCCTTTATTGGACTGCGAGCTTGTCAAGGACAGGGGGAGTACCATCTTCATTCTGTACCTCCTGCGCCTAGCACAGCACTCAGCAGAGACAATGAGTATATTTGATGAATGAATAAAGGAAAAAGAGTGAGAGGGCCAGGCAGAGTACACCAGTGGGTGAGGCAGGGAAGAGGTCCAACGAGAAAAGCTCTCCTCCAGTGCTCTCTGACAAAGTACACAGACAACTTGGCCGGGACCCACTTGTTACGCATCCCGTTATGCAACAGGCTGCGTGGTGCTTTTCCATTCTAGTAAATGCACTTTCCCCAAGGGAGACACAGAGTTCTTATTCCAACTAGTCTGTCAACTCTCTGAGAAGTAGACAGTACACAGCCCAAACACTGGATCTATATACGGCAGGGACAAGCAGTCTGCTGCCCAGATGGCAGCAATAATTACAAATCTCATCTCCCTATTGTATAGATGAGGATGATGGCGTCACACAGGCAGAGCATTTGTGTCTTAGAGAAGGCTCATTTCTGGTAGTGCTGGGTGCTCATTCTCTCCCTTTACTTATTCAACTTGACAAATGAAAAGCTTGGATTTCATATAATTTTAGGTCTGGCAGGTATCTCTCAAGGCCTTCGAGTCCCTCTGTCCTGGTACTGCATCCTCCTGGCCACCCACTTGCCTGGCAAAAGTGCCTGAACTTTACTAAGAACAAGTAATATTGTTTCATAACTGCTGCCAGCTGAGATTTGTCCCAATGCCCAGGACCCTTTTAATAGTGTGGGAGTGTATTCCTAACAATCCTAAATCCCTTCTCCTAGCTATTTTTCTCTTTTTCAGGCACAGACTTAATTTTGAAAATTGTTCATCATCAGGTTTCAAGGGAGTAAAAAAATAAATGTTTAGAACCACAACCCAAAACACACTTGAAATCCTTGAAGCAGCTTCTGAGAACCAAGCCTCACCTTTTTAAAGGACGTGAGTAGCTTAACGCTCACATATCCCAGCTTGTTCCTCCTCACGTGCTTTAGCAAAAAGGCGTCCTTCTCCAGGTTTTCATCTGAAAAGTAGAATTCGATCTGATCCACCAGTTTCTTGATCAACTCCTCGTCCGGGGGCTTCCACTCCTGCTCCAGGTCCTCACGCTCATTCTCGCCTCCACTTGCAGTGGTGCCACTGAGACCAGAAGGAGACACTGGGTGTTAGGGGTTGAACTGTGTCCCCCCAAAATTCATATGTTAAAGTCCTGACCCCCAGTACGTTGGAATATGATGTTATTTGGAAATGGGGGTCACTGCAGATACAATTAATTAAGATAGGTCTTACTGGAGTAGGGTAGACCCCCTAATCCAACACAACTGGAGTCCTTATCAAAAGGGGAAATTTGAACACAGACATGCATACAGAGAGAACATCATGTGAAGGCGAAGGGAGACACTGGGGTGAGGCAGCAAAACCCAAGGAACGCCAAAGACTGCCACTAGAAGTGAGGAAAGATGCCTGAAATGGATCCATTTCTAGTACTTTCAGAGGGCACTTGATTTCAGGCTTCAGGCCTCCAGAACCATGAAACAATATATTTCTGTTGTTCTAAACCATCCAGCTCATGGTATTTTGTTACAGCAGCCCTAGGTGATGACACTGGGTCACATGGTCACAGAAGGAGAGATTTGCCCCCAAACAGCTAAGAAGTCAATCTTTTGTTTCTAACAAGTATGGAGGATCATAAAAATAATAACTGGCCAGGCATCGTGGCTCCCATCTGTAATCCCAGCACTTTGGGAGGCCAAGGCAGGCAGCCTGAGCCCAGGAGTTTGAGACCAGCCTGGACAACATAGTGGGACCCCTGCCACTACAAAAAACACAAAAATATTAGCCAGGTGTGGTGGTGCAGGCCTATAGTACCAGCCACTTGGGAGGCTGAGGTGGGAGGAGAGCTTGAGCCCGGGAGGTCTAAGTCGCAGTGAGCCAAGATTGCACCACTGCACCTCAGACTGGTTGATAGAGTGAGACCCTGTCTCAAAATAAGAATAATAATTATTATAACAACACCCTCTGCTGACATGTATGTGGCGCTCTGCCACCATATGTTTTTCACATATGGCAAAATGTTTTTCACATATACTCTCTTATTCTTCCTCTTCTACTCCACCCCCTCAAATCCTAGTTTCTAGAAGACAGTATAGCAGAGTCACTTGACCTTTCAGTAAGATCTTCCATATTTATTAAAGAAAAAAAGCTTGATTTCTTAGCTGGTTCAGGACAAGACCTGGAGTGCAGTGGTGCGATCTCCATGTGGATACATGATCACTGCCTCTCAGGAGTCACTGCAGTGGTGCGATTTCCATGTGGATACATGATCACTGCCTCTCAAGCCACCTGCCTTGGCCTCCCAAAGTGCTGGAATTACAGATGGGAGTGTAATTTCCTAGGGCTGCTGGCTCTAGGAGTCCTGACTTTAGAGTTAAGACTGCCTGGGTCCAAATGCTTGGTTCAGACTGAGTATCCCTTATCCAAAATGCCTGGGACCAGAAGTGTTTCAGGTTTCCGATTTTTCCAGAGTTTGGAATATCTGCATATACGTAATGAGATATCTCAAGGATGGGACCCAAGTCTAAACGCAAATTCATTTATGTATCATATACACCTTGTACAGATAACCTGAGGTAATCTTACGCAATATTTTTAATAATTTTGTGCATGAAACAAAGTTTCTGAACCAGTGGAAAGCAAAGGTGTCACTGTCTCAGTTTTTAACCCATGTTAAATCTGTGGTGTCATGGTGGCTCAAAATGTTTCTGATTTTACAGCATTCCAGATTTTGAATTTTTTTATTAAGGATGTTCAACCTGTACCACTGTTTATTAGTTAAGTAAATTTAGGCAAGGAACTCCACTGCATCTCACTTCAGTTCCATCACCTGTAAATTGGGAATCATGATAGTCCCTACCCTCATGGGAGTGTTGTGAAGATTCAATGAATTAATACATGAAAATATCCAGAAGAGTGCCTAGCACACCCTTAAAGCTCAGTAGGCACAGATAAATTCCTTCACTCGTTCATAAGAGGCAGATCTAGGATTTAAACTCAAATCCTCTGTCTCCAAATCCAGTATACATAATAGCTTATATGTTTTGCTAGGACCCTTCCTGCAATGGACTCTGGAAACAATCCTGTCACCGGGCCCTTCTTAATAAAGCCCACCACCACCAGCAGCGCCACCTGGGTAGACTTCCTCCTCTCCCTCTCCCTAAGAACATTAGGTGACGGGAACAAGCCAAAGCAATCCTGGACAGAGCTTCCTTAGGAAGGCTAATCTTTCATAAGGGGATTATAACAATTTCAAACCAATAAACATTTAGAGAATACTGATTATCTACATCATAACTGATGCCATTATTAGAAGTTACCAGAAAGTTGCAGGTAGGTAGTTATAGGAGTTGGTTTAGCAACTCAATGTCAGGACCAGTAATCTCAACAGGCCTATTACAGTGATCGCTTAAAGCTGGAAAAGACACATACATATATGTCCTTCAACAAAATTTTCATTGGCTCTCAGCCTCACAAAGAAAAAAAAGAAAAGAAGCAACTGTGGAATACTCAAAATGAAGGAAAAACATATTCTGGCAAGAGAGAACAAAGCAAATAAAGCTATTTAATAATTTTTCAAATTCAGAAATTATAATTAGTATAAAATATAGGCATTGGTTGATTAAAAATAAAGAGTTTTAGCTATTTGCCTGTAGGCAGCCTGGGAATGGCTTTTAAAATACCTTATTGATGTTTCAAGGTAAATGCGGAGTGAAGAGGCCAGGTGCGGTGGCTCACACCTGTAACCCAGCACTTTGGGAGGCTGAGGGGGGTGGATTACTTGAGGTTAGAAGTTCAAGACCAGCCTGGCTAACATGGTGAAAGCCCATCTCTACTAAAAATACAAAAAAGTAGCTGGATGTGGTGGTGCACGCCTGTAATCCCAGCTACTCGGGAGGCTGAGGCAGGAGAATCCCTTGAACTTGGGAGGTGGAGGTAGCAGTGAGCGGAAATCACACCACTGCACTCCAGTCTGGGTGACACAGTGAGACTGCCTCAAAAAAAAAAAAAAGTATAGTGAAGAAAATAACAGGTAGACTCAATTTTAAAGTTTTTTTTTTAAGTCTTGTTAAAATGGGATGATAAAAATCAGGTATTAAGCTGACTCACCCAACATCCAATAGCAAACACTTTCTCAATTGCTTTCTTCTTCTTCTTCTTTTCTTTTTTCTTTTCTTTTTTTTTTTTTTTTGAGAAAGAGTCTCGCTTCGTTGCCCAGGCTGGAGTGCAGTGGCGGGATCTCGACTCACTGCAAGCTCTGCCTACTGGGCTCACACCATTCTCCTGCCTCAGCCTCCCGAGTAGATAGGACTACAGGCTCCCTCCACCATGCCCAGCTTCAATTGCTGTCTTTATTCTAGAGGCTATAAAAACTAAATGTTATGGCTGGTAATACTTAAGTGAAAATCTCTTGGCCCTGCCCCTTCCCCTTTTATCTTCTTTGAATGTGGATGTGATGGTTGAATCTGTAGCAGCCATTTTACTACCATAAGGAAAAGGCCAAGAGAATCAGCTTGGCCTGATTTGTTGACATTATTGGCCCTGACATTATTAAGTTGTTGGATAAGCTCTTATAACTATCTACCTGCAGATTTTTTATTATTACATGAGAAAGATCAAATCCAATTTGTTTAATTCACTTGTTGGGTTTTCTATTACTTAAACAGCCAAATACAATAGTAGCCTCAGCAACACTACATGGAGAAAAGAGGTCCTCAAAACATCCCGAAGGCAAAACATCAGTGGGACAACCAATAGGATGAAAAAGGAGATGCAAAAAGGACAGAACAAATTTCACTTTATTAGGGAAAGTTTACCCCCTAAACAGTAATTAAAACAGATGGGTTGAGGCTGGGCACGGTGGCTAACGCCTGTAATCCCAGCACTTTGGGAGGCTGAGGCGGGTGGATCACCTGAGGTTAGGAGTTTGAGGCCAGCCTGGCAAACATGGTGAAATCCCACCTGTAACAAAACTATAAAAATTAGCTTGATGTGGTGGTGGTCGCCTGTAATCCCAGCTACTTGGGAGGCTGAGGCAGGAGAATCGCTTGAACCCAGGGGATGGAGGTTGCAGTGAGCCAGGATTGCACAACTACACTCCAGCCTGGGTGACAAGAGCGAAACTCTGTCTCAAAACAAACAAACAAACAACAACAACAACAACAACAAAAAACAGATGGGTTGAATATAACAGGCAAAATAACTACAAATGCAAAGGGAATTCCCGGCCCAGCTAACAAAGATGTCAGTAAATCACAGGGGATGGGGCCAGGTGTGTGCTAATGGCCAGTGAAGAGTTTTGAGCAGACTCAGGAGTATTGGCAAAATGGTCTAACTTACTACAAATAGCTAGTATCTCAGAAGTGACTGCACCACCAAAGGGAGCCACAGACAAGTTAGTCCTACTCCCAAACCACAGCAATAGATGCTGTTACAAAAGGTAAACTCATAAACAAATAAAGCATAACGGAAGGAAGACAGTATAATTTCTCAATCTCTCTAATGCTTATTCCAGAACTTCCCAGTCTTCCCAAGGCCTGCCATGTCTGCTTAACTCCCTGCAGATGATTCTATCTCAGACTGGATGGAGAAGATGGAGTTCATCCAATCAAGCTTCTCTGGACCTTCATTGGGCAACCCCTTCTCCCTTTTCCCAACCTTTGCTCCAGCTTGTTCTGTGTCTCTAGACATCCATCAAAGAACTTGTAGCCATATCCAGGTGTCTCTTCTCCATCTTGGTTCTTGATATAGTTTGAATGTACGTCTTAGCCAGATCTCATGTTGAATTGTAATCCCCAGTGTTGGAGGTGGGGCCTGGTGGGAGGTGGTTGAATCAAGGGGTGGTTTCTCATGAATGGTTTAGCATCATCCTCTTGGTGCTGCCCTCTTGATAGTGAGTTATTGTAAGACCTGGTCATTTAAAAGTATGTGGTACTTCCCCCCACCCCCACCATCACCAACTCTCTCTCTTGATCCTGCTTTCGTGATGTGATGTGCCTGTTCTCCCTTCACTTTCTATACCACGATTGTAAGCTTGCTGAGGCCTCCTCAGAAGCAGATGCTAGTGCCATGTTTCCTATACAGTCTGCAGAGCCAAGAGCCAATCAATCAAGCCTCTTTTCTTATAAATTACCGAGTCTCAGATATTTCTTTTCTTTTTCTTTTTTTTTTTTTTTTTGAGACAGAGTCTCGCTCTGTTGCCCAGGCTGGAGTGCGGTGGCTGGATCTCAGCTCACTGCAAGCTCCGCCTCCCGGCTTTACACCATTCTCCTGCCTCAGCCTCCCGAGTAGCTGGGACTACAGGCGCCCGCCACCTCGCCCGGCTAGTTTTTTGTATTTTTTAGTAGAGACGGGGTTTCACCATGTTAGCCAGGATGGTCTCGATCTCCTGACCTCGTGATCCGCCCGTCTCGGCCTCCCAAAGTGCTCAGATATTTCTTTACAGCAATGCAAGAACGGCCTCACACAGTCCTCTTGCCCCAATGCAGGATCTGACACTATTGACCATCTTCTTCTTGATACTCTCCCCCTGGGCTTATGTGACTTATTCTTTTCTGATTCTTCTCCCCATTTTACTGCCTTCTATGTCTCCTCTTTCTCTCTCCATTTATTTTATTTTATTTATTTATTTATTTATTTTTTTGAGACTGGATCTTGCTCTGTCGCCTCACGTTGGAATGCAGTGGCACGAACACAGCTCACTGCAGCCTCAGCCTCCCAAGCTCAAGCAATCCTCCCACCTCAGCCTCCCAAGTAGCTGGGGCTACAGGCATGTGCCATCATGCCTGGCTAATTTTTCTATTTTTTTTTTTTTTTGTAGAGATGGGGTTTTGCCTTGTTGCTCAGACTAGTCTTGAAACCCTGGGCTCAAGTGATCCACCCACCTCAGCCTCCCAAAGGGGTGGGATTATAGGTATGAGCCACCATGCCTGGTCTCTCTTCATTTCAAAGTGTAGGTGTTACCCAAGTATCTATCCCTGACACTTTATCCCCTAGCAACCTCTACACTTCAGCTCCTATAAGCTCATCAAATTCAAATCTACCCCCACCAGCCTGTCAGCCCCACACCCTCCTCTCCTTCCTGAGCTCCAGTCCTCAATTCCTAACTGCATGCCAGACATTTCCACTAGGACAATCTGATGTAACATCAGATTAAATATGTCCACAATCTAACTTCTCACCTTCTGCAGAACCTGACCTCAGGCAGGACTGAAGCCTGGGCCTATCAACAGGCATTCTATCTGGGAAATTGACCTTCCTTTCACACAGTCTCACAGTAGACTATCCATAATGTATTGGGGGTGACTCTGCATCAATTATTTGCACCCACTGAGCAGACAGGGAGATAGCCAGAGATTCCAGAACAGGTGGGTGATACTGTGGAGGTGACATAAACCCCTATGCAAGTGCAGAGGTGAGCTTCTTGGGCTTGGAGGACTCCACCCTCTGCATGAGTGCTGTCAGCAGCAACTGTGCGTATCCAAAGGGGGATCTTGGGGGAGTTGGAAAGCCCATGTTATATCCAGGAGCAGGCTGCATTGTTTCCTGTTTGTGAAATAGCCTTCAAAAGGGAAAAGATACCATATCTTTTAAGAATATTAAGTTTATATCCTTTAAGTCTGAATATTGTCAACTTTTTGTCGATTACAACCATCCTGTGAAAATCATATATCTTCCCTCCCAATCCACCCCACCAACTACTTTCCCTATTCACTCTTCTATGTACTTAAGCTCAAGACATAGGATGTATCCTTTCACTCTCTCTTTTGTCCCCACATTTAGTCAATTATAAAGTGCTTATTTCATTTTGAAGGGTCTCCCATCTGTTTTCTCTTTGCCAGTCCAACCATCCTCATTATTTCTCCCTTGGACACAATATCTCATCAAAACATGATTCCAAAAAATTAAAGTAATAGATAAACATAGCAAAAACTAAAATAAAATAGTAGGGAACTTATAAAGAAACCAACAATTCCCCACTCCACCCTTCCTCCCTAGAGGTAACTTCTCTTCGGCCATTTAGTTCTTAGGAGAGTTATCTCATAGCTCTATAAAATATGCTTATAGCTCTATTTCTCACTTGCTAACTGTAGTCATTCTCTATTCATGTCTTACTATATAAAATGAGGATTTGGGGTCACTTATGACTTATGTCCCTAAATAATCCCTTCTTCAAATTTTTAAAATTTTCTTTTCATTTTGGTTCTTCTATTAGCCTTCTATTTGTGGTTCTGGTGTTTTTCTTCTTTCTTTTTTTTGAGACGGAGTCTCACTCTGTCGCCCAGGCTAGAGTGCAGTGGCATGATCTTGGCTCACTGCAACCTCCACCTCCTGGGTTTAAATGATTCTTCTGTGTCAGCCTCCTGAGTAGCTGGGATTACAGGGGCACGCTGCCATGCTTGGCTAATTTTTTGTATTTTAGTAGAGACAGGGTTTCACTGTGTTGCCCAGGCTGGCCTCAAACTCCTGAGCTCAGGCAATCTGCCCACCTTGGCCTCCCAAAGTGCTAGGATTAAGGCATGAACAATCACACCCGGCCTTTTTTTTTTTTTTTTAAGACGGTCTCAACTGTCGCCCAGGCTGGAGTACAGTGGTGCGATCTCGGCTCACTGCGACCTCTGCCTCCCAGGTTCAAGCGATTCTCCCACCTCAGCCTCTCAAGTAGCTGGGACTACTGGCACGCAACACCACACCCGGCTAATTTTTGTAGTTTTAGTAGAGACGGAGTTTCACCATGTTGGCCAGGCTGGTCTCAAACTCCTGACCTCATGTGATCTGCCTGCCTCAGCCTCCTAATGTGCTGGGATTACAGGTGTGAGCCACCATGCCCGGCCCTATTTATGTTTTAAAATAATATACTTTAAGTGGTTACTTATTTCATAAACATTAAAAAGTATTTTTCAATTCCTTGCTACATATGATATATTAATACACACTACTGTCCTATCCTCTCTTCCATCTCACTTTTTCCAACCTTCCATATTGCATCAGATGTACTTTTATTTCATTTTGCCATGGTTCGTAATATTTCATTCTCTTAGGTAACTAACATTCCATATTTTATCTATAGCTACGTGCTGAAAATTGAAAGTCAATCAGTTGTATTTTATTATTATGACTATGTAAACACTGTTTCCTAATAGGGCTAAGTCATTTGCTAAGATTATATTTCTTGTCCTAAAGTTCTATTAGTTGACTGACCACCTGGATTGGTCCTCTATGTTTATTTTTTCTTTCATATGATCTGTCCTTGTCTTTGTTTGTAATTTACACACTAAGAGATTTCTTTGACATTATATTCTAACCTTTCTTATGGAATTTTTAAATTTTAGTAGTCATTTATTTAGTTTCTAAGAACTCTTTTTGGTCCTCAGATCATGGCCTTCTAAGAGCTTCCTACTCTTATTCTGTGGATGCAGTATCTTAAATTCACTCTCAGGGTGCTAGTTGGAGTATACATTTTTGAGTCCTTTGTTTCAACATCATCACCTCTGTATCCTTTGGGGTCAGTTCTTCCATTTAACTTTCATGCCACTGATTTTCTTCATGTGACTAATAATCCATTTTTTCTTTATTAAAGAGTTTAATAAACTTATTTTCGAATAGTTTTAGATTTACAGAAAAGTTGTGAAAATTGTACAGAGAGCTCCCATATATACACCCAGGCTTGCTCTGTTATAAATATCTTGCATTAGTATGTTTCATGTGTTACAACCGATGAACTAATTGCAATTAGTTCATTAGTTCATTATATATTATTATTAGCTAAAGTCTATATTTTATTCAGATTTCCTTAGTTTTTGCCTACTGTCCCTTTTTCTGTTCCAGGATCCCATCCAGGACACCACAATACATTAATACATTAAGCTGTCATGTCTCCTGAGGCTCCTCTTGGCTGTGACGGTTTTCCTTGTTTTTGATGACCTTGACAGCGTTGAGAAGTACTGGTTAGGTATTTTGTGGAATGCCCCTCAATTGGGATTTTTCTGATGCTCTTTGTCACGATTAGATTGGGATTACGGGTTTTGGGGAGGAGGACCACAGAGACAAATTTCCATTCTCAGCACATCCTGTCAGGGTACATGCTATCAACATGAATGATCACTGTGGAAGTTAACCTTGATCAGCTATCTGAGGTAGTATTTGTCAGGTTTCTCCCCTGTAAAACTACTGCCTTTATCCCCATTCCCATACTGTGCTCTTTGGAAGAAGGTCAGTGTACACAGCCCACACTTAGGGTGTGGGGAGTTATACTCCACAGCCATTCACTGTGAAGGCAAAAGGTACATGTGCTTTTTTTTGGAGGGCTGTAAGTTGTACACTTCCACTGGTTTTCTTCCTAGATGGCGCTATGTACACAGGTGGGGCATGCCAAGTGGCAGGCTTCACACGCGGGTGAACAGGCAGGGAATCATCAAGCTGGGGGCTCTACTCAAATGGGGAAGGCTTTACTCTGCAGCTGCCAGCTCTGCTTTCGCATCCCTAGATCTCCGTAGTGAGCTCATTCAATCCCTTTAGAAAATAATCTTGTCTTTTCTTTTTCTCCCTTAAAAATAAAATACCTGCTACTTTTTACTGGCAGACATAGAGGCTAGGAAATGGTTCTAAAGGAAGAATTTAAATTACCTTTCAGATATTTGTAGCCCTTTTTACTCCTGCATCTTTGGTATATTTCCCAACCAGAGTCTTTCGAGGGTTCTGTCTTCCCACCTCCTGCCACCTCCCGTGTTATATTTTAGGCTACAGCCTCCTCCACTCTGTGCTGTATTAAATGTTTTGAAGAACAGCTAGAATATGTCACTGCTTTACTTGATGTCACTGATTTACTTTAATAGTAATAATAAAAGGTTTTCTATTTCCTGTTAAATAAAATTCAAAGTCTTCAGCTCCCAACCAGGCATGGTGGCTCACACCTGTAATCCCAGCACTTTAGGAGGCCAGGGCAGGAGGGTCATTTGAGACCAGGAATTCGAGACTAGCTTGGGCAACGTAGCAAGACCCTGTCTCTACAAAAAATTTAAAAATTAGCCAGGTATGGTCGTGCACATCTGTAGTCCAGGCTATTTGGGAGGCTGAGGTGGGAGGATTGCTTGAGCCCACGAGGTCGAGGCTACAGTGAGCCATGACCACACCACTGCACTCCAGTCTGAGTGACAGAGTGAGACCCTGTCTCAAAAACTACATACATACATACATACATAATAAAAAAAAAAACCACAAAGTCTTCAGTTCCTTATTCAGATTCATTTAGAATCTGGCTGTAACCAGCGTCAAAACTTATTTCCATCGGTGTCCCTTCAGATCCTTTGCTCCAAACAAACAGAAAGACATAGTTATCTGTAAGTGTCACAAACTTTCTGGACTCTGTGCCTTTGAGCTTGCTGTTTCTGTCTCTGAATGCCTTGCTCCTCTCTCTCAGGTCTAAATTCTAGTCACACTTTAAGGTCCATCTTAAATGCAATTCTCCTAGGAAAAAAAAAATCATTTCTACTTTTCCCAACACTTATCTGTATTTGTATTATAGCTACTTGTGTGCATATTTTATTAGCAGCCTGAACACTGAGTTGAGAGTAGAACTCGAGCTGGTTTCTTTCATTATAGTATTACCCCAGAGCCTCGCACGTAATGGGAATTTAAAATGTATTACCAATGTAAAGCAAACAGTTTTGAGGGCAAATCATACCTATCAGGATGCTATCAGGAGGGAGGAAGTATGGTTTCTGATGAATATGTTCTCAGCAGCCTTTCAAGGAGGCTTGAAAAAGTTTTACACTTAAGGTTTTGCTTTGTTTTGTTTTTTAATAAAACATTGTAAAATATTGTAAACTGGGAGTGATGAAGTATTTTGTTATAGCTATAAACCTGCGAGAAAAGGGTAGAAATAAAGGGGTACATTTTAAAACAGATAATTGGGTTCCATGAATCAGTGTTGAATTCATTTTTTTTTTTTTTGTTTTGCATGTTGTCTCACTCTGTCACCCAGGCTGGAGTGCAGTGGCACGATCTTGGCTCACTGCAACCTCTGCCTCCTGGGTTCAAGCGATTCTCCTGCCTCAGCCTCCTGAGTAGCTGGGACTACATGTGTGTGCCACCATGCCTGGCTAATTTTTGTATTTTTTAGTAGAGACAGGCTTTCATCATATTGGCCAGCTGGTCTCAAACTCCTAACTTTGCGATCTGCCCATCTTGGTCTCCCAAAGTGCTGGGATTACAGGTGTATCATATTTGTAAATGATTTAGAGAAACAAAATGATTTGTAGCATAAAACATCCAAGGCTACTCTTTTCATAAAATATCGAATCTGGTTACACTGATTGCGCGGTTAATCAAATAATACCCTACAGGAGGAAAATATCCAAACTAAGATGGTGGAATAATGAGACCCTCACCACAACTTTCAATCCAGGAATGATTTCTCAGACGCATCATCTATCATTGCAGATGGCGGAATATGGTATTTTGACCACCAAGACCAAGAAAATGGTGGACACCAATAAGGAAGGTACCAAACACAAAAGAGAAACATCATTTCTGAAAAACATTAGGGTCCAGGTCCTGTCTGTGTGAGATTTCTTTTGACTCACCTCTAGAACAAGATAATCAATGTGAAATGGTTCAAAAAGGACAAATTGATAATGCAATATAAAAACACCAGGGTAGATTCAAAAGATAAAGATTCTTCACTGAGACAGATTAAAAACATATACAGGTATGTTCTCAACTTTGTTAAAGGCATCACCCTTTTACAAGCCATATTTTGGATGGTGCTAGCAGGGTCACATCTTATGCTTGGGTGGCCCATGGGTTTTTTTTTTTGAGATGGAGTTTCGCTCTGTCGCCCAGGCTGGAGTGCAGTGGCCAGATCTCAGCTCACTGCAAGCTCCGCCTCCCGGGTTTACGCCATTTTCCTGCCTCAGCCTCCCGAGTAGCTGGGACTACAGGCGCCCGCCACCTCGCCCGGCTAGTTTTTTGTATTTTTTAGTAGAGACGGGGTTTCACCGTGTTAGCCAGGATGGTCTGGATCTCCTGACCTCGTGATCCGCCCGTCTCGGCCTCCCAAAGTGCTGGGATTACAGGCTTGAGCCACCGCGCCCGGCCTAGTTCTTATATATTTATTACAGAGACATGAACTTCCTCTCTGACCCTGTCTTCTGCAATGCTGTTCTGGCATAAGCCCTTGAGCCTGGGAAAGGGATATACAACTAGTGGATGTCTCTGCAGGTCTAAATAATGATTTGTAGTACGGAGTAGAGACTACATATATAACGCACTTAGTTCCACATCTGACAAAAAATTGACATTAACAAAAAAGTAGAGACCAGGGTTGGTGGCTCATGCCTGTAATCCCAGCACTCTGGGAGGCCAAGGCGGCCAGATTACTTGAGTTCAGGAGTTCGAGACTAGCCTGGCCAACATGGTGAAACCCCATCTCGACTAAAAATACAAAAATTAGCCAGGCATGGTGGCAGGCACCTGTAATCCCAGCTACTCAGGAGGCTGAGGCAGGAGAATTGCTTGAACCCAGGAGGTGAAGGTTGCAGTGAGCCAAGATTGGGCCATTGCACTCCAGCCTGGACGACAAGAGCAAGACTCTGTCTCAAAAAAAAAAATTATATATATATATATCTTAGTTCTGTCCACTGAAAGGCTCTGAAAGCAACAATACTCTGGCAGAAGTTAGCTTTCTTAATTCCAGGTCTTGGTTTCTAAATACTTTCTTATTAGTATTTGAAAAAACTAGAGATTCCTGTGGAAATGGCTGAATTCCATGACTGGAGTAGGAAAAGTACAACTTATGCCTGGAATATCTAGTACCAGAAAGCAAGGAAATGCTTAAAGACTAATGGGCATGTTACAAAAAGACACAAGGAGACCAGCTTCAAGGAGGTCTGCTAGCTGCAATATAGGCATTTTGAGCACCAAAAATGACTGTGACTAATTATTAAAAAGTGAATAAATACAAATACATGAATTGGAGAGAGAGGGAGAGTATGAGCTTGAGGAAGAGCCCTCATTTAAATTATTTAGTGTAACTATTATATCAAATTATCTCTTTGAAAACTGTAATTAAAGGGAAATACTTAAGCATTTTTTTGCCTCTTTACAAGAAACTTTTGTTCAATCCAGATGATGAGACAAAACTCTTTAAAAAAAAGAGCAATTCTAGCTAATAAGTGTACAAAAAAATGTGAAAATTAGAAAATCCTCAATTTCCAGTCCCCAGTGAAATAACCAACTTAGGTAAGGATCATCAATAGATGCTAAAATAATTAGATGAAAAGTCACTGGGGAAATAATATTGCAAGAGGAATGGATAACTTAGAAGAAATGCACAAATTCCTAGAAACATGCAACCTACCAAGACTAAATTATGAAGAGACAGAAAATCTGAACAGACCAATAACAAGTAAGGAGATTGAATCAGGAATAAAAAATTTCCTACCAAAGAAAAGCTCAAGGCCTGATGGCTTCATTGCTGAATTCCACCAAACATTTAAAGAACAACTAATACCAATACTTCTCAAACTCTTCTAAAACTTTGAAGAGGAGGGAATGCTTCCAAACTCATTTCAAAAGGCCAGCATAACCCTGATATAAAGCCAGACAAGGAAAAGAAAACTATGGGCCAATATCCCTGATGAACATAGATGCAAAAATCCTCGGCATAATATTAGCAAACTGAATTCGACAGCATCTTAAAAGAATCATTCACCATGGTCAGGTGAGATCTATCCCTGGGATGCATGCATGGATCTACATATGCAAATCAATACATGTGATACATCAACTTAACAGAACCCAGGATGAGAAGCCCACAAATAACTTGTTAACTGCAAAGGGAAAGACAACCTGTATGATGGAGAAATCTCCTTAATCGAATGGTCAAATTTAGTATCGCTAAAGGTGAGATGGCTCCTGAGGTGATGCAACATAAAGTTCCAGGCACAGAGTATGAGGCATTCTTGCCAAAATGTTTAAACAGATTCAAATCAAAATCTTAGCCCTAACTTCCAGTTTATAAGAAGCACATGGTACAAAGGAGCAAGTAAAATAAGACCATGAGAACATGACCAGACTAATCCAAAATGTGAGACATTCAACAAGATATCTGGCCTCTTCTGTCCAAAATAGCAAAGCATTAGGGAAAAAAATGGTGGAAATTTCTAGATAAATAGATTCTAGAGACATAAGAAGCAAATTCCTCAACCCAGACCATATTCTGGTTTGAGGGGAAAAAAGAAACAGCTGTAAAAGACAATTGTGGAACAATCTGGGGAATCCTGAATGTGGAACTTGGCAATTAGCTTATCTTCAGGATTATATTAGGGAATGATAGGTAATTTTCTCAGTTGCAATAATAGTGTTAGGGCTTTATAGGGAATGTCATTATTAGGAGTTACAAAGTGAAGTATTTAAGGTATAATCTTGTGTAAAACATACCTCAAATGGTTTGGGGGAAAACACGTACATTATATATCCATTCACTAAATATGGCAAAATATTAAGTGTTAAATCTAGATGATGGGTCTATGAATGCTCATAGTACTGTTTTTTCATATTTTCTTTATGTTTGAAAATATGTATGTTAAAAAGGTGAGAATAAAAGGAAAGGCATCTTTTTAATGAATGAGATGTGGGGAGACGATCCATGAACATTTTAGAGGCTGTAAAGGCTTTTCTTTATTGTTCATTTATTCTCTGTTCCCTTATATAAGCCAGGTATTAGGCTAGGTATGGAAATATGAAAAGGAGTAAGATAAGGCAGCTGCCTTCAAGGATCTCACTGTCTAGGGGAGGGGAAACACAAATATCTCAACACCATGGAGTGAGTGTGATGACAGAGATATGCATTCGATCAACAAATATGTCCTATGTGCTGGGTGCTGTGCTAGGTGCTGAAGATACAACGAAGGAAGTAAGCATGGTCCTTGAATTCACCGAGCTCCTATCCCTGTGAGGGAGACACAATGATAGAATCACAATTGTGGAAGGTGCTAGGCATAAAATGTACAGAGTACTACAGCAACAGAGAAGAAAGGAAACACAGCCAGCTCTGGGGTGGGGATTGGGGGTGGGTGGAGAACAGGCGTCGATGTTTTAAAGGCTGACTAGAAATTAGTCAATCAGAGGACCTAGAGGTGGGGGTGCAGAGACATGTAGACACAAAATAGCCCCCTGTGCTCAGGGAACTAGACGGAATCGCGGGAGCAGGGAAGGAAGCAATGGGCTGAGGAGATGATGTGAGTGGGTGTCGCATCTTAATGAGCAGATTGAGGAATCTGGGCTTTCTCCTGTAGGCTCTAGGAGCTGAGAACATTCACATCAGATGATGGCTGCTGCCATGCGAGGCTGGGCCCAAACAGGGGATAGTGTGAATCCTGTTCTTGGCTACATCTCCTTGTGCTTTGGGTGCCTGCCCACTGGGCTCTGTCGGCTCCCTGAAGAACCCCAGGGATTTTCTGGGGTCAACTCTATGCCAGTGGGCAGCAGGAAGGGTTTCAGACTGAACACTTGCTGAGACTCAAGCCATGGGAGCTGGGAATTCTGGAGGAAGAGCAAGAGGGGTTCAGGCAAGAGGCCCACCCGTACTGAAGCTTGGTTTCTCCTAGACCTCCATAGGGGATCTTTTCAGGCCTTAAACTAAGTAGAGCTTTAATCCTGGCTAATGATACAATCTCACAAATTTGGCCTCAGGATAGGGATGGCTATTTGCCACTGCCGCAGGAAAATAAAGTTATAAGGATAAACTACTCGGGGCTATTTTACGTACTCTGATATAATCTGACTAGGTGACTGCCTTCTCAAGACTGTGAGCTGTCAGTGACCACGGGTTCATCATTTTTACGTTCTCGGTACTTAGCACAGAGCTAAATGAATCAGGCCTTGCATTATAAAGCACAGATCTATCTACCGTGTCATATGCTATGGTCCAGCTTTCCTGCCCTACCCTGGTGGGCTGACTTTTCTCCCCTAATAACTGTCTCTACTGGTCTGCCTCGAATCTCGGGGTCCAGAAATCTGACCCTTTAACCTGGGGAAGGGTCAGCCAGTAATAGAGAATGGCTCTGGGCCCAGTATTCATCCACCCTTGAGTTGAGTATTCTCCCAATGAAGTAGATATACGCTTGCCAGGACAATCCTGCAGAACCTTAACAGCTAAACGCCTGGGACAGGGTCCTAGAAGAAAGAAAGCTCCTAACAAGTGCCTGTTGGCATCCCCCAGAATGTGCAAGTTCTGTCATTTCCCCACTCTCATGTCTATGTCTATGTTGTATCTCCTTTCAACAGCAGGAACAAAACCCCAGTCCTTAAGGGTCTGGGCATTAGTGGACAGGAGCCAAGGTGCCTAAGGACAAAGCTCAGGACCCAGGACAAGGTTAGACAGGTGCCATAGCAGCTCCAAACTACCCAAAACCCAGGAACCCACCCACCCAAGGCAGCAAGATGATGATGCAAACATAAAGGTCGGGTGGGAAAGGCTGTGTGAAAATGGGAATCCCCCAGAGCGGGAGGATGTAAAGCAGCAAGTCCTGTATCCGTCTCAAATTACCATGAAATCCCACCTCCTGGAATCCCCCATCAGCAAGTGTCCGCTGTACCTGGCCTGCTACCACCTAAAGACTGAGCGCAGCCAGCGGGACTGGGAAAGGCTGGGCGATGCTGGCAGTGAAGGGTAAGTGGGGCCACTCGCAAGGAGAGGGGAAGGCGGGCAGGGATGGACTTTGCGGGGATGGGGGGTGGTGTCTTGAGGGAGCCCACAGAGAAGAGGCCTCCTCCAGAGGAGCGGGTGGTTTGGATGGCCCGTGAAAGTCCTCCTCCTGGATCCCTGAACATCCCCACGTCCGGGCCCCTCAGATCCCGGCCGCCAGCCCTGGGAACCTCGGTGGGGCGACGAAGCTGCGGACTGGGGCACCGGCTGCCTCCACGGGCCGGTTCTGACTCAGGGGCTCGGCCCGGAGCTGCTCAACCCCCTCTGCCCACTGAGTTGTCGCGCGCAGTCAGCGCCCCAAACTCGCGCGCGGCCCGGCGCCCCCTCCGGGCCCACCTTCCTGGCCGGCCGCCGCGCCTACCTGTGCCCGCGGCTCGGCTCCTCCTCGCTGGCGCTGCCCCAGCCGGGGCTGAGGTACCGGGCCAGGTCCCCGGAGCCCCGCGTCTCCGCCCCCTCCTCCTCGTCCTCCAACTCGTCCACGTCCTCGGCCTCCTGGATGGCAACGCGGATCTGCACCGCCGTCTCAGGCCCGGGCCGAGCCATCCCGCCAGACTGGGCCATGGCTCGCGGGACTGCGGCGCCGCCGGGGTCCTCAAGCCGCGAGGCCCAGCCAGCCGGTCGGCAGCGACTGCAACGAGGGGGCGGGGGCGGTGCGAGCGCGCCCGCCGCTCGGCCCGGGGGAGGGACAGGGGTCGCGGCGCCCCGCCCCGCGCCGCCGCCGCCGCCGCCGCCGCCACCACCGCCACCACCGCCACCACCACCACCCCGACCGCTAGTGGAGCGCGCGCGCAGGCGGGGCCTCGGAGGTGGAGGGCGGCTTTCCGGCGCTCCTCCCGCGGAGGCCTGTCCCGGAAGGATCCCCGCGACCCCGGATCCCTCCCTCAGTCCTCTCGCCGCTGTGGGGCCCCAGCCGGAGAAGAGGCGTCAGGGCTCCCTCCTCCTGCGCCTTCTTTCACGGCGCCGCAGGGATGGGCACAGCACAGCTGACTTCTGTTTGTGCTTGACTCCGGGGGTGGCAGGCGCAGACCACAGCTCCAGGGGCTTCCAGGCCTCCTGCGTGTCTTCCCCACTGACGTGCCAAGATGAGAAAATCTCCATCGTTAGTCTCTTTGACATAATAACCACCCTCGATCGTGTCTTAGATCAGGGGCTCGGCTCCTGCCATGCCCTGTATCAGTTTTTCTCCAAGTGTGGTTCCCAGATCAGGAGCATCAGCTGTACCTGGGAACTTGTTAGAAATTGAATTCTTAGGGCTCATCCAGACCTCCTCAAGCAGAATCTATTATTCAGAACTTTGTGTTTTAACAAGGCCTCTAGGTGATGCTGAAGTTCACAAAAGTTCGAAAGCCGATGGCCTATAGAGTATGCCCTGCACATAGTATGTTCTCAGATATTTGTTGAATGAATAAAGGGAGCTATTGAAACGTCAGGATGTTCTAAAACACTGCCACCTTTACACGTGTAGCTTCAAATTGAGTTCCATCTCACCCCTCCAAATGTGACCCAGAAACTAGGGACAGGAGCATAGAAATGAATAAGACCAGTCGGGCGCAGTAGCTCACACCTGTAACCTCAGCATTTTGGGAGGCCGAGGCGGGCGGATCACGAGGTCAAGAGATTGAGATCATTCTGGCCAACATGGTGAAACCCTGTCTTTACTAAAAAAATACAAAAAGTAGCTGGACGTGGTGGCGTGCCCCTGTAGTCCCAGCTACTCGGGAGGCTGAGGCAGGAGAATCACTTGAACCTGGGAGGCGGAGGTTGCAGTGAGCCAAGATCGTGCCACTGCACTCCAGCCTGGGCAACAGAGCCAGACTCCGAGAAAGAAAAGAAAAGGCAAGGCAAGGCAGGGCAGAGCAGGGCAAATGAATAAGACCTGAATCTGCTTTCATGTAGCACTTTATTTAGAGCCTTAAACATAATTTATCATATTAATTTGCCACACTGGGACCCCCAAACAACAGAACCCTGGACCAATACATTTATTTTGATATAGGAAAGCAAGTTAGGATAGGCTCAGGAAATGAGGCCTCCTGGAGGGCAATGTCCTTGTGAAAGAACACTGTGTATAGGGTCCTGGGTTTCTGGGCAAGGCTTGGGAGAGACCCAGGGGCCCAGCGAGGACAGCCCCTCTTCTTAAGGACACTAGAATCTGTGTCCCTTTCTTTCTCAGATCTCTCTTTTGATAGAAGAGGTCCTAAAATAAGTAAGTAAAGGGAGAGAGAGAGACCTTTGCTGCTCTTGCTGTTTGTGCACCAGAACAGCTCACAGCCCTGGATCTGAGCTATTGGGAAAGGAAGAGGCAAGGGGTTGACCACATCTTTTTCCAGCCAGCTGTGCCTCCCTCCAGGGCTACAGAGGCTATAAGTCCTCTGCATAGACCTGTGATGAGGCTCAGAAGGACACAGCTGCAGCAGCCACCATGCCTTCCAGTTTGATAATTTCGGTTCCTGAATTTCACAAAGTGATACCCATTATCTATCTCATTTAAGCCATCTCGTGTGGCAAAGACATCAGGGGTTATTATCCCTACCCACAGTGATGGCTCACATTCGTCTCAGGTTTTATAGTTTATGAACAATTCATACATGTCATTTCAGGGTTTCCAAATGCCTGATCATAAGAGTCCCCTGGGGACTTTTCTTAAAATACAGATTCTGAAAATATAGTTTGAAAACTGACAGTTGGTGGGTGAATCTGGGCTGCAGAAGTGTTTTACTTGGTGAGAGTTTTGAAAAAAAGAAATTGAATTTATATGCCCTTACATTCAAACATATCTGCCTATGTTGTTTCTGTTATTACTTATTTCTGACTCCTCATAAAGGAATTTTGGATCTAGAAAGAATGTCAGACATCATCCAGCTCAGAGCTGCTCCTGGTAGGGAATGGGTAGTCTGGCAGAGTACCCAAGAATGGGTACTCTTGGGGGTACCCATTAAGTCATAGGATAAATATGGGGCATCTTTCTGGGGTATCAATTTTACTTAGATATTTGAGAGAAGAGCCACAACATATATATTAAAACAACTTGTAATATCTGTGAAATCAAATGCAAAACTTGCACAGAATGTTTAAGGCAACTCACATAAGTTTCTCATTTATAGTAGTTGGCTTAGAATAATGCCTAGAGCAGCGGAGGACAGAAACCCTCATCTGCACTAGGGGTACTTCATAGGAGAAGTCCAACTTGATCACTTTTGCGATGAGGAGAGTGAGTCTCAGTGAGGCTTAGAGGGAAGGGCCTCTTCTTCCACTTTGTTGCACCCCATTTTGTCTAGCAGGGAGCCTTGCATCTGGGAACACTTGCTGATTTGCTTTGATTAGTCCTACCCACATACCCACCATTTGTGTCACTGGTGAAGAAACCAGGGCTTTTAAAGAGCTCCTTCCGGTTTCCAGCTTGTTCCTCCCCAGAGCTGTGGCAGGGGAAGGAGACCAGTCCCACCCAGGCCTGTCTTGAACATTACTGCAGGGAGTTTGCATCACCACTGAGATGATTAGCAAAGCCTCTTTAAACAAAATTATGACCTCAGCCTGGAGCTGGCATCTTTCCCTTCCCTGGAATCTTGACAGCTCATTTTCATAGTAAACTCACAACGGGAAACAGCTTTTTCCATAGCTCCTGAGGATGAAACAAAAGGAAATACATTGACAAGCCATCAGGATGGACTGAGATTAGGTTGAAGGAAAAACTCAACCCTAGAAGACCTTTCCAGTATATACAAGGGTGTTGTTTGGAATCAATTGGAAATATTTTTGAGTGTGCCTGGCACTACAGCTGGAAACAAAGGACTTGGAATAAAATATTGTGGTGAAGCTGGGAAGTTGGGACAAGGCTAAGTGTTGAAGAGAAGAAGTACAATCCCAGCTACTCGGGAGACTGAGGCAGGAGGAGCCCTTAATCCCAGGAGGTCGAGGCTGCAGTGAACCATGATGGCACCACTGCACTCCAGCTTGGGCAACAGAAAGAGACTCCATCTTCAAATTAAAGAAAAAAAAAAAAGAGGTCTGTTTTAACTGTAGGTTAAGACGAGTCATTTAATCATTTGTTTAAGCATGTACCAAATACCAGGACCTGTGCTATACTCAATTTTGTAAAATGCCTAAGACATGATCCATGAATACCAAGAGATGGAGGGAGCCTAGGAAAGACAGCCTTCAATAATAAGACGGTGTCTATGCACTAAATGCTGTGACAGAAATCCATATAGGGAGGCACAGCCAGTGAAAACATCCCCAAGGATGCTTTGAAACTGACTAGAAAAGCTCACACATAAGCAGCAGGGTATAATGGAAACATGCTCACTTTGTTATCGAATAGATCTGAATTCAGACTCCAGCCTTGCTGCTTCTTGGTTTCATAACCTCTCTGCTGTTCAGTTTTCTTACCTGTAAAATGTTCCGAATGATCCTCACTTAATTGAGTTGGGCACACAGATCAAACTAGGTTGTTTGTGAAAAATGTCTAGCAAAGACCTGGCCCAGATTAGACACTCAGTGTGTGCTAGTAGATTATGATGCAGCCTTCCAAGAACCTTCATACCAGGAAAACCTTAACCTGAATTGGAAACACAAACATTCTAGTTGCTGAATGTATATATTGCTCCATTGTAAATTAATAAATCAGGTTTTTTTTCTAGATGACATACTCTTATAAGTTGAATCTGGTCTGCAGAAGTGTTACTTCAGAGCCAATCTAATCCTGAATACACTGACAAAATGGAGGACTTCCCTGGGCCAGAAACCAGCATGTTTCTATAGTGTCTTTTTTTCCTTTTATGTTTTGAGACAGGGTCTCACGGCTGGGTGCAGAGGCTCACGCCTGTAATCCCAGCACTTTGGGAGGCCGAGGCAGGCAAATCATTCGAGGTCAGGAGTTCAAGACCAGCCTGGCCAGCAGTAGTAGTAGTAGAAACTCTGTCTCTGCTAAAAATTAAAAAAATTTAGCCGGGCATGGTGGCAGGTGCCTGTAGTCCCAGCTACTCGGGAGGGTGAGGCAGGAAAATTGCTTGAACCTGGGAGGTGGAGGTTGCAGTGAGCCGAAATTGTGCCATTGCACTCCAGCCTGGGTGACAAAGTGACACTAGATCTCAGTTAAAAAAACAAAAAAAGGACCAAGAAGAAGCTTCTCTGCTCCTTCTGGAATCTCTGCCTTATTCAGTCCACCTGCCTCTACTCCTGCCTCCACCGTGTCCATCAGGGTGACCCAGAAGTCCTACAGGGTGTCAACCTCTGGTCCCCAGGGCCTTCAGCAGCTGCTCCTACACAAGTGGGCCCAGTGCCCGCATCAGCTCCTTGAGCTTCTCCCAAGTGGGTAGCAGCAGCTTCTGGGGTGGCCTGGGTGGAGGCCGGGTGGTGAGGCCAGCAGTATGGGTGTGTGTCACCGCTGTCACGGTCATCCAGAGCCTGCTGAGCCTCCTTAACCTGGAGGTGGACCCCAACATCCAGGCTGTCCACATCCAGGAGAAGGAGTAGATCGAGACCCTCAACAAGAAGTTTGCCTCCTTCATAGACAAAGTACCGTTCCTGGAGCAGCAGAACGAGATGCTGGAGACCAAGTGGAGCCTCCTGCAGCAGCGGAAGACGGCTTGGAGCAACATAGACAACATGTTCCAGAGCTACATCAACAACCTTAAGCAGCAGCTGGAGACTCTGAGCCAGGAGAAGCTGAAGCTGGAGGTGGAGCTTGGCAACATGCAGGGGCTGGTGGAGCACTTCAAGAACAAGTATGAGGATGAGATCAATAAGCATACAGAGATGGAGAATGAATTTGTCCTCATCAAGAAGGATGTGGATGAAGCTTACACAAACCAGGTAGAGCTGGAGTCTTCCCTGGAAGACTGACGAGATCAACTTCCTCAGGCAGCTGTATGAAGAGGAGATACGGGAGCTGCAGTCTCAGATCTCCGACATGTGTGTGGTGCTGCATGTGTGTGGTGCATGGACAACAGCCGCTTCCTGGACACGGACAGCATCATTGCTGAGGTCAAGGCGCAGTACGAGGAGATCGCCAACTGCAGCCGGGCAGACGCTGAGAGCATGCACCAGATCAAGTATGAGGAGCTGCAGACGCTGGCTGGGAAGCCCAGGGATGACCTGTGGCTTATAAAGACTGAGATCTCCGAGATGAACCGGAGCATCAGCTGGCTCCAGGCTGAGATTAAGGGCCTTAAAGGCCAGAGGGCTTCCCTGGAGGCCACCATTGCAGATGTAGAGCAGCGTGGGGACCTGGCCGTTAAGGATGCCAACGCCAACCTGTCCGAGCTGGAGGCTGCTCTGCAGTGGGCCAGGCAGGATATGGTGTGGCAGCTGCGTGAATACCGGGAGCTGATGAATGTCAAGCTGGCCCTGGACATCGAAATCAGCACCTACAGGAAGCTGCTGGATGCCAAGGAGAGCCGGCTGGAGTCTGGGATGCAGAACATGAGTATCCATACGAAGACCACCAGCGGCTATACAGGTGGTCTAAGCTCGACCTATGGGGGCCTCACAAGCCCTGGCCTCAGCTACAGCCTGGGCTCCAGCTTTGGCTCTGGCGCGGACTCCAGCTTTCCTTCAGCCGCACCAGCTCCACCAGGGCTGTGGTTGAAGAAGATGGAGACCCGTGATGGGAAGCTGGTGTCCCAGTCCTCTGATGTCCTGCCTAAGTGAACAGATGCAGCAGCCCCTCCCAGCCTACCCCTCCTGCGGCTGCCCCAGTGCCCTGGAGGGAGGCCGCTGTGCAGGGTATCACAGGAGACCCACCTGAGGCTCAGCCCTAGCCCTCAGCCCACCTGTGGGGGAGTTTACTGCCTGGGGACCTCCCTTGCCTGTGCCTCCAGCTACAAAACAATCCAATTGCTTTTTTTTTTTTTTTTTTTGGTCCAAAAATAAAACCTCAGCTAGCCCTGCCAACTGTCAAAAAAAAGAGAGAGACGGAGTCTCACTCTGTCACCCAGGCTCGAGTGCAGTGCAGTGATCATAGTTCACTGTATCCTCAAACTCCTGGGTTCAAGCTTTTTCCTGCCTCAGCCTCCCAAGTAGCTGGGACTACAGGCATGCCAACACACCTGACCAGTTTAAGTTTTTTGTAGAGATAGAGTCTTTCTATGTTGTCCAGGCTGGTTTCTAACTCTTGGCCTCCCAAAGTTCTGGAATTACAGGTATATGGCATTGTACTCTGCCCTGTAGTTTATTTCTAACTTCAATATGAATTAAGATAGTTATGCATAGGTGTGAGATTTTCATGAGAATTGTCCATTAATATTTATTCTTTCTTGTCTAACAATATCAATCCCCAGTCTTAGACGGCTATATGGCCACTTAATTAGTGATTACATTTCCTAACCTGCCTTGCATATTGGTATAATCGTGTGACTAAATTCTGGCCAATAGGATGTGAACAGAAATGTTTTATGGCACTTCTGGGTTTTGCGTCTCTGGCTTTTTCCTCTACCCATTGGCTAAAGTTGCCTTGTCTAATCCAAGGATGGAAGTCACATGTTAAGGAGAGTTGAAGCAACAAACACGCTCTGTGCTTGTTCGCTGGGCCATAATCTGCATCATTATTTTAGAAAGAAAGAATCTCATACCTTGTCTAATAGACTGTATTTTGAGATATTTTTGTCACAGACTTAACCTATATCCTACTTAATATCTAATACTAATGCCTAATATTAATACAAGATTGAGTTGTATAACACATGAAAGTACCTAGTTCAGGGCCTAGGATATAGTAGCTACTCAATAAATTGGTGTTGAATTTGAATGTAACAACTTAAATATTTATTGCATGGCAAAAGCATGCAAATTATGTGGTAAGAATGATGCAGGAGTCCAAAAGGAATAGAATGTAGTTCCCCCATTAGCACAGAAGCACGTGTTCTAGTGGGGGAACTAGATTCTTTATTCCTTCTTCTTCTCTCCCTTCAGAAGAATAGCATTATCAGCATTGTCAATGGAAGTCAGGTCATTGCTGCAGGTGGTAAAAACAGTGGGGTTTTCTAAAAGGCCCTCAGTACTGTCTCCCACTCCCCTAAGTTTGAGGTGCTCCCCACAAAGCAACAACATCCCCAGTTTGGGTCCCACCATTTAAAAATAACATCTTGCTCTCATTAATTTCTGTGTAGCATATTATCAAATTGCTTTGACACATAGTTTGGAGCTTATATTTGAGCTTTACCTGCCATTTATGTCTTGTGGAGGATTGGTTTATCAAACTGATGTGGAATGTCACATGTTAAAAATAGATGGAGACCCTAAGCCGGGCGTGGTGGCACACACCTGTAGTCCCAGCTACTCGGGAGGCTGAGGCAGGAGAATGGCTTGAACCCGGGAGGTGGAGGTTGCAGTGAGCCAAGATCACACCACTGCACTCCAGCCTGGGCGACAGAGTGAGACTCTGTCTTAAAAAAACAAAACAAAACAAAACAAAACAAAAAACAGATGGGTTCTATTTTAAAGGGGTGAAAGAAGGACTAGATCTAGGTGAGTGATCAGTAACCACAGGTATAAAGGTGATTGGTAGAAATTCCGAGAAACACAGGCACAGGTACTTACTTTTTTCTTGAGGGAAAACCTGAAGAACTTATACAAAGCTGGACCACATACAGCAAGAGAGCCAGCTGCCTACTCCAGCCTGAAGAGCGAGCCCACCCTGGTCCTCCATTCCCCAGGAAGACACACAGCAGTCAATGCTTCTCCCTGATCACGGTGAGGGCTCCATTAGGTCAGCGATTCTCAACTTAAGCTGCATGTTAGAATTTTAGAATCACCTGGGGGGCTTTTAAAAATTCTGATGCTGGCCAGGCACGGTGGCTCATGCCTGTAATCCCAGAACTTTGGGAGGCCAAGGCAGGCGAATCACGAGGTCAGGAGATCGAGACCATCCTGGCTAACATGGTGAAACCCTGTCTCTACTTAAAATACAAAAAATTAGCTGGGCATGGTGGTATGTGCCTGTAGTCCCAGCTACTCAGGAGGCTGAGGCAGGAGAATCGCTTGAACCCTGGAGGCAGAGGTTGCAGTGAGCTGAGATTGTACCACTGCACTCCAGCCTGGGTGACAGAGCAAGACTCCATCTCAAAAAAAAAAAAAAAAGCAAAACAAATTCTGATGCCCTGCCAATTAAGTTCTGGGTTAAGACCGAGGCATCAAGCATCACGCATCAGACCTAGTTTTCAAAGCTCCCAAAATGATTCCAACATGCAGCCAAATTCAAGACCTCTGTGTTTGATCTTTCAAGCCGTATTTTTCAGGTTCCTCCCAACAGGTCTGGAGACGCTGGCTACTGGTTCATCTGATCTCCAGGTGCAAGTAACCAGCACAATTCAACCCCAGTATCTTCCTAGAGTTTACTGAGGGACTGGGTGACTCCAAGATGCATTTCTCATGTGCACTATTTCTTCGCAGGAGTAGGCATCAGACCAGGCTGCTGCAAACAATTGTTCAGGTTGTGCACAGCACAAGAATGCTTAGCAAATGGGATAAAGAGATGAAATGACTGCCTAAACTGTGCTCACCAATCTGTCACCCTGGCCTTGGACTTGGTGCAATTAGAGGGGGAAGAATAACTATTTCCATTTCTCCCCAGTGAGCTGAAGTGGCCCTTTGTGCTAATAGTGGCCCTGGTTCAGGCCTGCCTAAGGTAGAGGCAAAGTGAAATTCGAGGACCACGTGCATCAGAATTACTAAGGAGCTTATTTAAATGTATATTCCTGCGTCTTCACTCCAGATCGAATGAGTCGTATCTCTGAAGATACAATCTAGAAATATGTGTATTTAACAATCTCCCAAGTGGTTTCCATCAAGCTGAAGTTTGGTGGCCACTGACCGAAGGTATGGAATGGTCTTTCAATAAAAATAACAAACTGAACATCTCCTACATGCCAGGCCCATGCCACCATTCAAGGATATGAGAGTGAATAAGACCCCATCCTTTCCTCAAGTATTCTGGTCTAATAGAAGACAGACAAAAGCTGTGGGTCCCAGGAGGAGCCCAAACTATGACCTCTGCTGGAGTTCAGATATCTGGCATATTCACAGAACCAGTTAGCAGATCCAAAACTCCCTACAGGAGGGACTGAAGCTCCTCCGAGAAGAATAGTCATCCCAGAGAAATAGGAGCCAGGCACCACAAGCCCGATCCACTAACAAAGTCTCCATTGTCAGAAAGGATGAGTGATTTGGGGGACAGACTAGTATCTGATATGTGTTTGTTTGCCTGTGGGCCAAGGCCCTGCTACCCAACCTCTGTGGTCATATATCTGAGCCCCATGGAAAGCTAGGGGACTACACATGAAAACTGACCTTTTTCCCTATCTCCCTATAAACTATTTCAGCAGAAGGAATATGACTTTGGGACCTCACTATCTGAGGGTGCACATCACAAGGGGAGGCATTTTTTGCCACTGCTCACAATAACATCTCACAGCTTTGGCACCTCCTGTGCCACTCATCAGCTGCAGGAGGAGACTCTGGTGCCTGGTGGACACAGTTGTGCCCAGGGAAGTGCCTGTAGTGCCCATTGGACAGGGTATTATCTGGCAGAGGCTGGGGCAGTAAAGGAGAGACCACCTGCACTAGCTAGATTCATCTATGAACACATATGAGACATCCCCAGGGAATGTCCACAGATACTTGGGCAGTGTTTGAGGGGCTAGGATCATGTATTAATAACATTAGTGGGTAAAAGGAGGCAAGTGGAAAGAGCTCCCCCCGGAATGGGTGACAGACTTGCTTTCTCTCCATTTGTCATCACTTTTACAGCAAGAAATTGGTGCCTAATCAGGATGACTGCTAATTTGTAGCCCAGACTGCACATTCTAAAGACACTGAAACGCACTGAGGCATGGACACCAGGATGGATGGGGCATTGGGAGGGAAGGAGCAGGGCCCTGGAGTTCCTGAGGGGAGAGGTGTGAGTGATTTCCTTTGCCTAGTTTGGAAGGTCTAGAGCATTCTGGCTCCAGGCTGCCTTTCCACCCTCATCTCGTGTCCATCTTGCCCTCATTCCCTCTGCTCTGGCCATACTGAATTTCTCTTAGTTTATCTCAAGGCACCACTCTTCTGTCCTTTAAATGTGCGGTTTCAGATGTGTGACATGTTTATTCTCTCCTTTTTACCTGGCCAACTTCTAATCTTTCAGATTTTAGCTGAGATATCACTCAGGGGAACGTTTCTGGGTTTGCCAGATTAGTGTACAGGACATTCAATGCCGTCCATAAACTCAGATGTGGAGAAAATGTAACTCTTTGGGGTGATGGAAATGGAATCTCAATTTCAATTTGGGTTCTTCTCATAACTTGGGCTAAGGTCAAAATTCCAGGTGTCTGCTCATCAGTCATCTGTGTGTCCAGGAATCTATCCACTGAGATGTCCATATCATTAAGTCAGGGCTCTCTTAGCTGCTTCAGTGCCAAATTTGGGGCACTAGGGTCTTTGCTAGGCCCTCTATAATCCCATGTGCCTAGAGTCAACACCACCAGCACACAGTCATTTTCTTCCTTTTTTCTCCTGCTTCCGTTCTGGAAGAAGCCTTTTCCAATTCAGGGACAAATTTCTTTCATCTCGAACTTGGATCCTCCAGCAATCCTCCTGCCTCGATCTCTCACAGTGCTGGGATTACAGGTGTGGGCCCCGTGCCTGGCCGTTTCTCTTAACCCAAATCCCTATTCTCCTCAGTGGTTACTGACTTCTTGTCCAAAACTTTGTATTAGTTTCATAAATACAGAAAGGTTGAAATAATAATAAAATGAACATTCTTATACACTCTATTGAATTCGAAAATCTTTAAAACTTTATCACCATCTTTTTTTCACCTCTCAAAACTAAAGCCTGTCTTCTAAAGAGAAAGACATTCACCTACAAAACCACAATACTGTGGTTGCATCTAACAGAACTGTTGATAGCTCCGTAAAATTATCTAATATCTTGTTCATACTCATTTCCCCAAAACGTTTCATTCCAAGAATGTTTGTTATGCTTCAGAAGAAAAACCAGGATCCAATTTAGAGTCACACATTGCATTTGCTGTTTATGTCCTTCTAGTTTATTCACATCTAGAATAATCCCTCCACCATTTTATATTGTTATTGTTGCTTCATGACATTGAATTTTTGAAGGATTCATGTCCGTTATCCTAAAGAATTTAGGCTTTTGAAAACAAAAGCCAGAGAACTCTGCCTCCAGACTTTCCCTGAGGCAAGAAGTATAACCTACCTGTCTGGTTTTTCGAGGACTGAGAGTTTTCCCTGGCCATGGGACTTTCAATGTCAAAATCAAGAAAGTCCTGGGCAAGCCAAGATGAATTGGTCACCCTAGAGGCAAGGAGGTATGGAATTGGATATTTGCTTGAATTGTTGCAAGGCATAGAGTGAAACATTTTTTAAAATGAATAATCCAATATTATTCAGCCACACTTGGTTAATAGGTAGGTTTATAACATCCTGTGGTTATACTCTTGCAATATGCATCATATTTTTTACTCTGTTTGACGCCTGAATTTCCCAATAGGTAGTAAACTCCACGAAGGCAGAGACATGTATATCTTTCTCATTACTCTAATCTCATTGTATTCCCATAGTTCTGGTACATGTCAAGTATTTATTTACTTATTTATTTATTTATTTTTGAGATGGAGTCTCGCTCTGTCATCCAGGCTGGAGTGCAGTGGTGCGATCTTGGCTTACTGCAACCTCTGCCTCCAGGTTCAAGTGATTCTCCTGCCTCAGTCTCCCAAGTTGCTGGGACTACAGGCGTGCGCCACCACGCCTGGCTAATTTTTTGTATTTTTAGTAGAGATGGGGTTTCACCATGTTGGCCAGGATGGTCTCCATCTCTTGATCTCATGATCCACCCACTTCAGACTCCCCAGTGCTGGAATTACAGGTGTGAGCGACCACGTCCGGCCACTAAGACATGTTGAAATAGTAAGGCTGCAGCCTACTGGTAATTTCCATACCCCTGTTCACTGAGTATTATTAGGTTAGGTTCCTGCATAGAAATCTTAACAAGCATTCTGTGCAACTGTCCTGGCCTTACAGATGAGACTCCAGAAGTTTAAATCATCTTCAAGATCAAATTAAGACCTTAACTTCTAAGTCCTCAGGGTCTTCATGCAGTGAGGGGATACAGATAAGGGTAGAAAAATATCTGGGAATCTGGAGATACTTAATCCATTGGCTAAGCAGCACTGGACCATATACCAAGGTCCTAAGGAAATCAATCACACCTTAAGAAGATTTAGTTAAACTGGACAGAAATTAACATAATAATTTCATTCAGTCCTTGCCTTATTCTCCAGATTTGAATCCCCCAGGGTCATTAAATGATTGGACAAGGAGAAGTAGGGTTGGGAAGTTGAAATAAGGTGTAATTCTGAACCTGGCCTGAACTCCAGATCGACTCAAGGCCAGGTCTGGCCTTTGGAAAGTCTTTGGGGTTAAAGATTTGGTAATGGACTTATTGTAGCATTGGGTACCTGATTATAGAGAATTCAGGTGGAGGCTGATCGGAATGGAATCCTGAAGGCCAAGTGCCCAAGGCTATCAAGGTCCAAGCAGAAGATAGCACATCTCAATGCCTGCTCTCTCATTCCATGCACCCTCTTTGGAAGAAGGTCCAGTTGAGACCCATGCTGAGTCATGTAGGCCCGCCTTTGTGACAGCAATCCTCATATCAGACACTCTCCGGAGAAAGAGGTGATACTTCACCATGAATATCAAAAGAATGATAGACAAGAGCATAGAGAAGAAAAGAACTTCCTGTGAAGAAGTTTTGAAATGCATCACGAGATTTGTTTCTTTCTTCTGAGCATCCACAGAGTATTTTTCGTGTTCTTCACATCAGGGTGAAGAAGACATCAAAGTACTGGCCAGGAGATGACGAGAATGGCCATTTTTGGAGCAATTACTGTGTATTCGGCCTATGACCTCATTTAACCCTTGCAGCAGTTCCAAGTCACAATGATCCCAGTGAGGTATTGTTAGAAAACTGAGGCTCAGCAAAATTAAGTAACCAGCTAAAGGTTATATGGCTGGGATATGGAAGCGCATAAAGATTTATCCTCACGCTGTCAGACTCCAAATCTATGCTGTTCCCACCATCCCACCCTGCACTCTTCTGAAGATGCCATGGCGTAACAGTCCTAAACAGTCTCAGAAGTGGGGACATTATTAAATCCAGGTGAAAAAGACAATATTGCTGGAGTGCTATATGAAAGGCACTGGAAAGACTTTTGCTCCCCAATTTTCTCTACCACATCTACCACAATGCCTGCAATCTTGGCACGCATTTCTTTGAGATGAGTATTGGGGTCCTGCCTCTGAGAGCCATTCAAAGTGGACTAGTCTGATCTAGAGGTTGTGGGGTGAGGTGCTCTGTACTCCTCTCTGTCATCTCTATTTTGACACATCCCAGATTCTCCGGCAGCTCCATTTCTGGGTATTAGCTGTGAAGTTGAGAGCAGAGTGTTTTTCCTTCTCTTTGGCTTGATTGTCTTTCACCCTTGAGGGAAAGGGAGGGGGTGCTAATGGCTTGGAGGGTGGCCAGACTATTCCATTTTGCAATCTCCAGCCACAGCTGCTAAAGAAAACTTATATTGTGTTTTCATTCTGTGGGGAAAACATGTTTTGTTTTGTATTCTTGTGTAACCATGAAACATCTGGGGTAACCTTAGCTAAAACTTCTTTCCAGTGTCGTATTTGGGCTCAATGATATAGAGAAATTTTCACCTTGAAATGTAAGCTATGACAGTGTAACAAGTTATCACGACAAGTGCTTGGATGCACACCCAGTAGGGAGCCATCCAGTTCTTACAACTCAGGACCTCTAAACTAAAACCCCTTACCCTTATGTTACATCACACTGTCCCTTATAAATGGTCAGGGCCCCGAAAATTGTATTTGGGTGCTCAGAATTGGGGAAACACTGTGAGGGCTTCAATGCTTTCAACTGGTGGCTCTCGAACTTGAGCATGCATCAGAATCACCCAAAGGGATTGTCGAAACTCAGATTTCTGGCTCCCATCCCCAGAGTTTCTGACTCAGTAGGTCTAGGGTAGAGCCTGAGAATTTGCATTTCTAACAGGTTCCTGGGTGATGCTGATGCAGCTGGTCTGGGGACAGTAAGAATCTCAGCTTTAAACTTTTTTAAAACTTGGGTCAACCCAAATGCGGAATTGAATACAACACAAGGAGAGGCAAAAACTATATACAGTGACAAGCTTCAGTTTCATGCTTTGTTTTGTTTTTCTAAATAGGTAAGAGCTGATGCTAAGATGAGATGACTCCATCTAATCATTGTCGCTGGGAGTACAGGTTGGTATAAACATTTTAGAAAACAAATTGGTAGTAAATAAATATTTGTAGGCATTGATTACACTTCTAGGTATCTCTAAGAAAATAATCAGAAATATGCACGAAGATTAAGGTACAGGGATGTCTACTGCAGCTTTACATAAAATGATAGATACTTAGAAATCACATAAATATCCAATAGTTTATCAATTATAATAGTATCTCTACAGTGGAGTGTTATGCCACCATTAAAGTAATTAGAGAAAAAAATTTAATGATAAGAAGAAATGTTTATGATAAATTATTGTAATACATGAAAAGCTCAGGTCATAGAGCTACATGTATCATTTATCAACTATATAATACATATATACTTCTACAAACAGCATACTAACTAAGGAAACACACTGACATGTTAACAGTGATGATTTCTGGATAGTATTATATTTGTTCTAGGATGCCATTTACTTCTTGCCTGCCTAATCTTCTAAAATAATCTATCCCACTCGAAGCCTCCCCTCTTCATAATATCCTCTTCTGGAAGGAGCTCTTAGGTTGACATATTTAAACCAAATGATCCCACCCTTTCAGTGGTAGGCGATTGGCTGTATGGACATGTGACCCAAGGTGAACCTACTAGTGAGTGTCTATCAAACACTTTACTGCTAAACCCAGAAACTAGGGCTAGATAGCTGTGGGATGTACATATATTGAAGTAGGGCTGGTGGGCATTTTAGGCTGTATGCAAGCAGAGGGGGCTACTACAGGTCTGCTGTTTTATTATAGATTACTGTTAGTACAATATAGGCCCAGGAGCTAAGTAGCACACACATGCAGGAGCCCACCCACACAGGCACAAATCCTTCTTAAAAAGCAGGCAATGGGGAGAAGTTGTAAATATTAAACTGTAATACTCTTGTCCCTGTTATGCTTCCAATATTCTCCCTTTTTGCCTTGAGCTAATGAGAATGGGTTTCTCTTCTTTGCAATTGAGTCCTAAATTAACAGGTGATTTTTATTTGCTTATTTGTATGTGTTTGTTTTTTTAAAATCAATTTCCCACACTGAGTTTATTACTGATTTTATTAACAGAAAAATATTAAAATTAAAATCATGAGCTGCAGCTAAAAAAAAAAAATTATTTAGTGAAAGTTTCCTCTTTGCTCACTAGCCCCTACATCCAGACCCTTTTATTTCTGACACTCTGAGCTTCAGAAACTGAGAGGTTCTCTTTGGTTTCTTTCAGTTTGGTACAAAATCCAGAGGACAATTTAAGTTTGGAATGTGTCCAGGCAAAATTCTTTTTCTGTACTGAGCTAAGAGGATTCCAACAGCAAAGACCGATGCAGAATAAAAGATATAGAGCATGGTTTTCTCCATCGATTTATAAACATGAAGATTGGGATGGATGAGTCATCAGCAAATTGAATTGGGAGGGATTGCTGCAGAGCAGCCCACACTTTGTCATAAAAATTCTGCTGCAGTATCACACTAGCTCAACTGTGGTTTACCATTTTTAGAAACATGAGCAAATGCACTATAGTTGGTTACCACTTTTTTGTGACACTTGAGGTTCATGTGAAGTTGTATCAATCCCAAAGAGTGATACACTTCAAGACAGGACCATTTGGCATAAGCAGTAGGTAATTTCTTTTTTGAGATGGAGTTTTGCTCTTGTTACCCAGGCTGGAGTGCAATGGCATGTAATTAATCTCGGCTCACCGAAACCTCCGCCTCCCAGGTTCAAGTGATTCTCCTGCCTCAGCCTTCCGAGTAGCTGGGATTACAGGCATGTGCCACCATGCCTGGCTAATTTTGTATTTTTAGTAGAGACGGTTTCTCCATGTTGGTCAGGCTGGCCTCAAACTCCTGACCTCAGGTGATTTTCCTGCCTCGGCCTCCCAGAGTGTTGGGATTACAGGTGTGAGCCACCACGCCCGGCCAGCAGTAGGTAATTCTTAACCCTTTCAAGGTCATCATCTCAATTTCTTCCCCACTGGGAATCAAATTGTAACTGAAAAATGATTGCAACTTGTTTTTTTTTTTTTTTGAGACGGAGTCTCGCTCTGTCACCCAGGCTGGAGTGCAGTGGCCGGATCTCAGCTCACTGCAAGCTCCGCCTCCCGGGTTTATGCCATTTTCCTGCCTCAGCCTCCCAAGTAGCTGGGACTACAGGCGCCCGCCACCTCGCCCGGCTAGTTTTTTGTATTTTTTTTAGTAGGCACGGGGTTTCACCATGTTAGCCAGGATGGTCTCGATCTCCTGACCTCGTGATCCACCCGTCTCGGCCTCCCAAAGTGCTGGGATTACAGGCTTGAGCCACCGCGCCCGGCCGCAACTTGTTTTAAGAAAGATATGCTGTAAGATATTTGAGGGCAGAGACGGATTCTGCCATGCTTAGTTTTATCTGTGGTTTGTTGAATGACTGAAAAAACATTCATATTGATGCTAAGAGATGAGCCTAGGGAATAAGTGCTTGGGAAGTAACTTTCCAAAGTGTCCATTTCTGGGACTGGATTTAGAAGCTTGAGATGATGTCGAAGATAAAGTTGTGATAGACTTTAGGGTTTCCAAAAGTATGTGTTCTAAAAGGATGAGGTAATTGTCAAGAAGGAAAAATTGCTGACATTTCTAAAAAAGAGGAAATTGAGACCAGAGAAGTTCCATAGGCAGCATCTCAGAAAGCTCCATATCCACCAAGGAGAGTGATTTGCATGTTCAGCCATGGAGACCCTAGAGAGAAAGAGGACCTTTTCTCCAAGAGATTCTAAGACTTGTGAGAGAACCGACTCTGGCTCCAAATGTCTTATAAACTTGACATAACTTTTTTTTTGAGACCGAGTCTCACTCTGTCACCTAGGCTGGAGTGCTGTGGTGCGATCTCGGCTCACTGCAACCTCCGCCTCTTGGTTTCAAGCAATTCTCTGCCTCAGCCTCCCAAGTAGCTGGGATTACAGGTGCCCACCACCAGGCCCAGCTCATTTTTGTATTTTTGGTAGAGACGGGGTTTCACCATCTTGGCCAGGCTGGTCTTGAATTCCTGACCTCAAGTGATCCACCCACCTTGGCCTCCCAAGGTGTTAGGATTACAGGTGTTAGCCACCGTGCCCGGCCAACTTGACATAACTTTTAAAGATGGATTGCCAAGATGAGGTAAGTCTACACTTTCAGTTGACGTAATTTTGTGTAACAATTATGCTCTGCTATCCCCTCACTGAACTAAAACATCATATATGGTCAAAATACTAACTAAAGCTGTTATACAAGAATAAAAAACTGAGGGTCATGGTGAGGAGGGAACATGAAGATAGTGATTGCCTTTTCCTTAGGGAGTCTTTACCACTAGTGTATCAGGTAGTGCTTGCTGCATGACAAACAGCCCTACAATTTAATGGCCTAAAACACAACCACTAATTCATCTCACAGTTGCATGGGCTGACTGGGCAGCTCTTCTGTCTGGGCATGCTCAGCAGATTTGCTGGACTTTCTCATCCTTCTCTGGTCAGCTAGCATGTGGGAGGCAGCCAGATGATCTAGAATGACTTCCCTCATGTGTCTGACAGTCGGAGGGCTCTTTGCAAGGGACCAGTTGCTTCTCCACATGGAGTCTCATCCACAGTGGGCTAGCTTGAACTCAATCACATGGTAGTCCTAGAGTTCCAAACACAGCAAGAGGATAAGCCACTTTTAAAGCCTCAGTTTATATTACCTTTGCTGATGTCCTATTGGCAAAAGTAAGTCACATGACCAAACCAAAGTCAAGAAGTGGAGAAATCGATTTTACCTCTTGATGGGAGTGGAAGAATTTTTGGCTGTTTTTACAATCTACTGCAACTAGGTGGTAAGGTTAGTAAAGAAATAAACCAATAGGTACATGGAACTGTAGAAAAAGATTGAGATATCAAGGATAGAGTCCTTGACTGTAGAAACTCTACATTTCCTGGGTGTTGTTAGCAAACCAGTCTGTGAATGTCATTTAGTCCAGCTAGGGAACCTTCTGTTTGGGGATTTCCCTGGGTTATGTTATCTCAGAGCCCAACATAACTTTTGAGACTCTGATCAGAACTGCAAACACCATCTTGAAACAATCCTGGAAGTGTTCTAGACGTCTGGGATCCTTCTGTTCTGATGCTAATCAGGGAGGGATATCTGCAAACCCATCCCTGCTGGTTCAGGTGAGAAAGAGGATCTACCTTTTCTTCTCAAAGACAAGGATTAAGAGCCAGGAGGTACAAAGGGCAGGTGGGTGGGCAGCAATGATAGAGTAGGCTAGTTATTTGAACTGGGGTCAGGAAAAGGAAGGATGTAAATAGTAAGCCTGCTCCAAGAGGGAAGCAATCAAATTGATAATTTGATAATAAGCTGGAGACTATGACCTGGAGACAAGGTTAGGGAACATTTAAAGGGCAGGTGGAAGAAGTTTGACAGTTTCTTGAAGCGGTTTGCGTTTTTTGGTTTTTAGATGACAGAAAATTCTAATCTCATTTCTGCCACTAATCAGTTATGTGAGTAGGGACAAATTGCCTCAGTTAATTCTCTCATTGACAAAACGAGGCATTTTAACTGGAAGATTTTTCTAGCTATAACACCTTCTGGGAATCTAGAAAAAGAAGAAAAGGACTGACATATATATGAAAGGAATAAGTCTACATTAGGAGGAATCCCCTTCAGAAAGCATTGGAACAAGTACCAAGGAAGATTTTCAATCTCTAAAGCTTTAAAAACATGATAGATCCCTATAATTCTTCAACAAACATTAACTGAATGACATGCTAGGCATTGTAGACAGAGCAGTCAGTGAACAACAACAGCAGCATGCCCCTGTGGCGCTTACAGGATCATTTGAGTTTGATCAAATGGTTCTAGACGATTTCACTAAGTAAGAGTTGCAAGCACATCCAGCTTCATTTTGCAGGCAGGGATTATACCAGATAACTTCTCTGATCTTCAGTTTCTTCATCTACAAAATAAAAAGTGTGAACTAGATCATCCCTAAAGTTCCATTCAGCTCCAAAATTCCAATTCAGCTGTCCAGCAGTTCTTAGGTGCTTTAGCTCAGCAACTCCACCTAGTGTCTCTGTGAAATGAGCTTAGAAAACATCCAGTGTACTAACTATTCACTAAAATGAGAGACCACTAAAGAGACTGGACATAACTGAAGGCCGGCCTCAGAATCAGGATATATGGGCAAGGGGTTGATGGGTTATACGTCATATTTAACATAATGTTTACAATGTGTCAGGTGCTGTTCTAAGTGGTTAGCATATATTTCATTCTCACAACAAACCTATGATCGAGGAACTAGAAACATCCCTACTTTACAGATGAGGGAACGGCCCAGAAAGTCATAGTAACCTGCCTAGCAATTGGCAGAACTAGAATGGAAGCCTAGGTAGTGGGTTACAAAGTCCATCTTCCTGGTCAATATCCTTTCCTGCCTCTAGCTAAGAGTTGTGGAACACTTACCATGTGCCCAGCAGTGTTCTAAGGGTTTTCCTATTGTAACTCGTTTAATCCTCTCAACAGAAATATGATGTAGATACTAAAATCACAATTTTGCATGGGAGTAGACTCAGGCCCAGAGAGATAATGTAATTTATCTAACTACACGATAGCTGGTAAGTGTCTTGGAGCCTAGATTGGAACTTCAGTATTCAGCCAGGGTGAAGGAAGCATCCAGGCTGTTGCCATGTCCCAAGAATTTTTTTCTCCCACTTTCCTAAATGTCACCAATCATGATTCTTGGTACATAAAGGGAAGATGCAAGCAGCAAGTGCTAGACAGTTTTTTTCTTTTTTTCTTTCTTTCTTTCTTTTTTTTTTTTTTTTAGCATATTATCTGCAGAGCCAACTCTTGAATATTCAGAAGTTAATTCAATTAATGGATAAGACAGGCTTGGGTGCATTTTCTTGGTCTCTCCTGCTTCTCATTTTCGGATCAGTTTTGCCAGGTAAATAATGAAGACTTTAAGTGCCACAGGAGGTTTAAAAATTCTCCTTTAGGGGATCCTACATGATGGTTTCAAGGATCACTTTCATGTAAATGCCTTTGAAGGCTGCATCTCTATGGCTAACTACTCTAATTGCCTGATAAACACATCCGCTTTCCTGTTTCATTATCTTCTGAAACTCAACATTCAGTATTCATTTAGCAAATACTCATAAACACTTACTATATAGGAAGAACATTTGGAAACCCCTTAGACCCTTAGAACAGTGCTTGGCACAGTTAACTACTGTCTTTACCTTCAGATTGTACAGAGTCCAGTGGGGGAGATTAGTAAACAGTTTCTTACAAGACAAGGTGATAAATGCCGTGATGGGCTATGCATGACATGCTTTGGTAGTCTGCAGTGACATTTCATCCAGTCTTCAGAGAAGGTAAGGGTAGGGTCAGGGTAAGTTTCTCAGGCAACTCATTTCTAAAATTGAAGTCAGCACCTTTCTCCCCAGACTGGCTCCTTCTTACGTCTACTAACAGTACTGCCAGTTCTTGTTACCCACGCTTGAAAACTCATTGTTTACTCTTTCCTTGTTCACAAATCCATAAAGTAACCACCCTGTCCAGTCAATTCTTCCTTTTCTATCTTCTCCTTTTTTTTTTTTTTTTTTTGCCTTCCCTCACTCTAGGTCAATCTTTTACCGTGTCAAGCCAGGAGTATTGCAAAGGCATGCCACCTCTAACAAATTTAATCCATTCCAATTCTTCCTGCACTATGCTCCAGATTCATTTGTCTGACATACTTTCCTGCCTTCAAATCTGAAAAGTTCATTCAGTGCCCAAAGGTTAAAGGCCATTCCTCTTGTTCTGGCAACATTCTGCTTGTCGGTCTGAATCTTTCAGAATTCCCTTGTAAATCTTCAGTCTAATGATGCCACCCCTCTTCTCACTCATCCTTTGCTTTTTAAGCATCCGTGTCTCTATTGACTTTTTCTGTGCCTTCAGTTCTTTCTGTTGGTTTTTAAAGCATATTTATATCCTCCCTCTCCTTAAAGGACCATTACAATTTCACCTATTTTGTGAAGCCTACTTTAAGAAACTACAGATTTTATTGCTTGAACTAGTCATTTGGCAAAATAATAGTGTATTGCTTTTTCTTTAACATGCTTTATAAAGGTATAATTTACGTACAACTATTAATACAATTCATGTGTTAATGTAACCCTTATCACATTGGGGTATAAAACATTCCATCTGCCCTAAACATTTCCTTGCTTACTTTTGCAGGGAATGTCCCCCCGCCCTAGTCCCAAGCAACCACTGATGAGTTCCTTTCTGTCACTATAGATTTGATTTTTTCTTTTCTGGAATTTTATACAAATAGAAATATAGAATGTGTACTTTTATTTGTGCCTGGATTTTTTTCGCTCAGCATAATGCTTTCAAAATTCATCCAGGTTGTTTTGCATATGTTTGTTTTATTTCTAAGAGATCATTATTTGGTTATACTTCAATTTCCTTATCCACTCACCTGTTGATGGACATTTGAGTTTTCAGACTTCGGCTCTTATGAGCATTTGTGTAAAAGTCTTTGTGTGGATATGTATTTTCTCTTGGGAAAGTACCCAGGAGTGAAATTGTTTGGTTGAATGATATGGGTATGTTACCTTCATGAAAGTTTGCCACATTGTTTTCCAAAGTGCTTGTAGTATTTTTATATTACTACCAGCAATGTAGGAGAGTTCCAGTTGCTATTGCTCTCCAACACTTTGTTATTTTAAATTCTTTGCATTTTCCATATTGTAAATGAAACCGGTTTTTTATCTCACTTTCCAACTGTTCATTGCTAGCATATAGAAATAAAGTTGATTTTTGCACATTTGGTTTGCTAAACTCACTTATTGGTTCTAGTAGCTTTTTAATAGATTTATTAGGAGGTTCTACATACATAATCATATCGTCTCTAAAAAAAGGACAACTTTATTTCCTCCTTTTAAACATCTATGCATTTTGTTTTTCCATCTTTCTTCCTTTCTGCCTTCTTTCCTTTTTTTCCCCTTGCCTTTATTGCACCGACTAGGATCTTCAGTATGATGTTGAATAAAAGTGTTGAAGAATGGACATCCTCACCTTTTTCTTGATATAGGGATAAAGCTTGTAAGGGAACATTAACTATGGATATCAGTGGCGTATATTCATGGCTGCTATTAGGTGAAGAAAGTAAATTCCTTTCTATTCTTAGTTTGTTGGTAGGTTTTATCATGAATAGATGTTGACTTTTGTCAAATGTTTTTTAAATCTAGTAAGATGAAGGTGACATGATTTTTCTCTTTCATTCTCTTAATATGGTGAATTACATTGATTGATTGTTGAATGTGAAACCGACCTTGTGTGGCTGAGCTAAACTCTACTTAGATGTGATATATTATTTCTATAATATATTGCAGGATATGTTTGCTAATAGTTTGTTAAGGGCCGGGCGCGGTGGCTCAAGCCTGTAATCCCAGCACTTTGGGAGGCCGAGACGGGCGGATCACGAGGTCAGAAGATCGAGACCATCCTGGCTAACATGGTGAAACCCCGTCTCTACTAAAAATACAAAAAAACTAGCCGGGCGACGTGGCGGGCGCCTGTAGTCCCAGCTACTCGGGAGGCTGAGGCAGGAGAATGGCGTGAACCCGGGAGGCGGAGCTTGCAGTGAGCTGAGATCCGGCCACTGCACTCCAGCCTGGGCGGCAGAGCGAGACTCTGTCTCAAAAAAAAAAAAAAAAAAAAAAAAAAAAATAGTTTGTTAAGATACACATATAACTTCACAAGGGATGTTGGTTTATAATTTCTTTCTTGCAATGCCTTTGTCTAGTTTTGGTAGGTTAATGCTGAACTCATGAGATGGAAAGTGTTCTCTAGTCCTTTTCTCTTGGAAGAGCTTGTATAATGTTGGTATTCTTTCTTACGTTATTTGATAGAATTTAAAAGTGAAGTCTTCTGGGCCTAGAGTTTTCCTTGTAGAAAGGATTTTAATTACAAATTCAATTCTTTTAACAGATACAGGCACTTCAGACTTTCTGTTTCTCCCTGTGCCAGTTTCAATAGCTTGTCTGCTTTAGTTCTAGAATTTCCATGTGGTTCCTTTTTTAGTTTCCATTTCTCTGTTGAGATTCCTCCTATCTCTTCATTGTGATTACATTTTCCTCTTGGAATATATTTATAATGACTGCTTTAAAGTTCTTGTCTACCAATTCCAACTTCTGGTCATCTTGAGGTTGGTTTCTATTGATTCCTTTCTGTCTTGATATTAGGTCACACTTCCTAATTTCTTCACACGACTAGTAATTTTATATCTGACACTGGACATTTTGGATGATAAATTGTTATCTTCTTCCTAAACACTTGAATTTTGTTGTAACAGCTGGTTAACTTGGCTGGACTCAAACTCCAAACTCTATTTCCCCTGTGATGCTAAGACTTGCACCTGTTGTTTTATGCTGGGCCCCCAGAGGTCACAGCACAAGGCATAGCTCATGATTAGTCAGAGATTTGGGTGGAGTTTATAAGAGATTTGGGGCCTCCTCCCCTCTGGGTTTCCTCTTTTCCATGACTTGCCCCATCACTTTTCACTCTGGCAGCACTGAATTCCTACCTCTGATTCCTCAGGCCAATAAGACTGTAGCTTTCCAGAAGTCCCACAAAGGAATATTTTTGACTGAATAAGATTTACGTGGCCGGGCGCGGTGGCTCAAGCCTGTAATCCCAGCACTTTGGGAGGCCGAGACGGGCGGATCACGAGGTCAGGAGATCGAGACCATCCTGGCTAACACGGTGAAACCCCATCTCTACTAAAAATACAAAAACTAGCCAGGCGAGGTGGCGGGCGCCTGTAGTCCCAGCTACTGAGGAGGCTGAGGGAGGAGAATGGCGTAAACCCAGGAGGCGGAGCTTGCAGTGAGCTGAGATCTGGCCACTGCACTCCAGTCCGGGCGACAGAGCGAGACTCCGCCTCAACAAAAAAAAAAAAAAAAAAAAAATTTACCTTCACATACTCTTGACATGTCCCTCTTCTCTCACCTGAAGTCCAATGATTTTTCATGTATTTCCAAGTAAGTTTAAGAAATAAATACTGGCAGATAATTAAACCAGTCATAAGAACACATTTAAAATAGAATTTAAGCCCAGAATAAAAATTCCTGATTGTAGCCTCTGGTACCGTAACGTGGTCTGGTCCTATATACCACTCCAACTTCATCTCTTACCATTCTTTGCCTCGTTCATTATCTCTAGCCACCCTAGTCTTCTTACTGTTCCTCAAACACACCAGAGCAACTGCTATTCCTATCACCTGGAATTCTCTTCCCTTAGATCATTGCATGGTCACTCCTTCTGATATCTAGGTCTCTGATCATATACACTCTCCTTGGAGAGGTCTTTTCTGATTACCCTATCAAAAACAGCTCAACAAACCTCTCCCCCCACCTCAATTAACATCTTCTACTTTATCTTCTTCAAAGCACTAATCACTATCTGAAATTATTCATTTGTTTTCTTGTTAATTGTCTGGCTCCCCCACTAAAAGGTAAGCACCAAGAGGCCAGAATCTTTGTCTTAATCACCAATGTATCCTTAGTGAACAGTTGTCCGGCGTAGAGTATATGTTTGATAAATACTTATGAATAAATAAATGAAGAATGAGATGGGAGGTACTAAGGTAAATCTAAATTTCCCCCCCACTAAACTGATCTAGCAACAAAATAAATTAAAAATATTTGTGCAAAAATCAAGCAGTATAATATAAACTATGAGTTCCTTATATGTCATTTAAAATAAAGCCAGTATTTCCTTTTACTGTGTAGGGCAGTGAAACATTATACAATAAATTATGAAATCATGTAAATCAACAAATCAAGTATAAATACTCAATTGGTAGAAGAAGGAAACTAAGTGAAGAGTGAAAAAACAGTGTTGACATGGCTGTCAAAACTGTTTAACATGTAGAAATGAAGTAGATTGATGGCAGTGAAATTTGGGGACAAATGGGCATGTAACTTCATTATGGTTTGAATTAAGGAGATAGGTTATTTCAAAGCTCAAAGGGTACTTATTGATGGTATTTAGCTTCAGAAGATTTATGTGATTCATTTTAAAACATAATGCTCTCTTAAAACAGGCCAGGTCCAGTGACTCATGCCTGTAATCCCAGCACTCTGGGAGACCGAGTGGCAGGATTGCTTGAGGCCAGGAGTTTGAGACCAGTCTAGGCAACGTAGTGAGACCTCATCTTTACAAAAAATTTAAAACACAAATTAGCTGGGTATGGTGGCACACACCTATAGTCCAAGGTGCTTGGGAGACTGAGGTGGGAGGATCGTCTGAGCCCAGGAGTTTGAGGTTACAATGAGCTATGATTGCACCACTACATTCCAGTCTGGGTGACAGAACAAGACCCTGTCTCTAAAACAAACAAGCAAACAAACAAAAAACAGTCATCTCAAATTCAAGTCAAAATAGCAATAACAATAATGAAAGTAATAATAATGCTATGTTTTTACACAATCATTGTAATCATGACTTCTATTAATATTTTATTTTATTTTCCTTAAAATTAAAATTACACTATTCAAATTAAAGCAGGCATAAAATTAGATAATAACTTTGATGTATTATTTAAACCTTCGAGGATAAAAATACATGCAAGTTCTTCTAATCATCCAGAACTAAGAAGACATATGAGGTGTAAAATGGATATTTATTTTTGTTATTCTCAATGGAAGATCAAAGTTATAGTATGGTTCTCAGAAACTATTGTAACAGTTTACTTCATGGTACAAAATTGCCATAGAAATTTTTCCTGGTGAATGGCAGATGGGGCAGCTAATATTTCCATGTTTATTTCTCAAATGTAGAATTCAAAAGAGAAGTGTTGACGAAAGAAAACCTAACACCTGCAATGGGAATATGTTAGAAATGTAGTACTTTTTTTTCATGATGTTAATGATTCTAATCTAAATTAATCAAGCTAATTAATGTGTTGCAGTAAGCACTGATGCAAACAGATTTCATTAATAAGTTAATGTAAGTATATGAAAACTCTCTCTCTAAATTGATTCCCTTTGAAAAATTTCTGTAAGAACCATCAGAAATGCTCACAGGACAGATCCATATATGTTACAAATGGACAAACTAATAAGTAAACAACATAAAAAATAATCACGGGTAGATGTCCTGGCTTCACTACCAAATCATTTAATAGTGTCAGGCTTGGCTGTGCTCACTGTTACTGTGTTATTGCTCTATACCTTCAAATTATTTAGAAGAGCAGTGACATTCTAACTAGCACATGTCAAGTCCCGTAGGAGCACTGCTTCTGAACTAAGCTTAAATAAATATTCAATGCTTAATTTTGATTAGGAAATGTTGTTGATATTGTGGTTTTGCTTTGTAATCTGATTTCTACCAAAAGGATTAAAAGAAAGAAAAAAAAGGTGAAAGCAGAGAACAGGCATGTTTGTGGGTAGGGATTATCTTCATTGTGTTGGCAAGCAAGCAAATTTTGCCTTAGAGCGAAACAAATTTTGCTGATACTCAACTGTCAAATTATCCTGAGGTGAAAGATTTATAATAGCAAAGAGATAATTATGTGAGTAAAGATTTGAAAATCTATAGCACATCAGAGCATTTGATATTGAGTTTTTAACATGTTTCTTCTTTCACCTGTACAGCTATATAAGACAAATCACTCTGTTTACTCTTGATATCCCAGTCTGTATCTGTTTCTGAATCACTGGAGTAAATGTCAAAGAGAGAGGAAGTTCTAGACCACAATTCATCTGTCTGAGTAGTTGCATTACACAGTCTTTTTCCAAACACTTTCAGTTTGGCTTGAATACCTGAAAGAGAATAAGCATAAGTACCTATGAGTTAGACTTTGCTTTTCATATATCTTTAATATACAAAAGATCGATTCAATTGCTTAATCCATTGAAGAGTCAAAACATACCCACACTACGGTGATGGGGCCTTTTCAAAGAAATTTGTGTACTTTTATGCACTGGGCCTTCTTCACAGTGAGTAGGTACTGAAGTGACAGTATTCGATGGATTATCAGCATGGGGCTGGGTTTGCACAACTTTATTTTCACACGTAATCTAAAAATACAAATCGGAGGAGAAACATATTAAAGTCTACCTTATAGGGTTTTATCTTTCAAAAGTTACAAGTAGTAAAAGAGTATAGCTGAAAATTTTCAGTCACATATTAGTAAGGCTGATACTTGAACCTAGGCAAGGTGAATCTATAGTCCAAGCTTTCATAAATTCTGCCATACTGTCTTTTTTCCACTTATAAATCATGAACTCTGGTCAGCCAGAATGTATAAGCTATTTGCTTACAACTAATTATTTGTTTCTTAAATCAACAGCTAGAAGACATAATACTTTTTTTTTTTGAGACAGAGTTTTGCTCTTGTTGTCCAAGCTGGAGTACAATGGTGCGATCTCAGCTCACTGCAATCTCCGCCTCCCGGGTTCAATTGATTCTCCTGCCTCAGCTTCCCAAGTAGCTGGGATTACAGGCAGGTGCCACCATGCCTGGCTAATTTTTTTGTATTTTTAGTAGAATCAGGGTTTCACCATGCTAGCCAGGCTGGTCTCAAACTCCTGACCTCAGGTGATCCGCCCGCCTCGGCCTCCCAAAGTGTTAGGATTACGGGCGTGAGGCACCGCGCCCACCTGAGATAATATTATTAGTATTAACTTATTTGATACCTTAGCAGTCATATTATTCTAGAAAACCTAATCATTTGTTCTTTATACTTTATAGAGGACTCCTTTAATAAGATAAATGACTTTTAATACTTTCCTGAGAAAAATTACATTGTGAAATGGATTTTTTTTTTTTTTTTTTTTGAGACAGAGGTCTCCCTCCGTCACCCAGGCCGGAGTGTAGAGGCATGATCTTGGCTCACTGCAACATCTACCTCCTGGGTTCAAGCAATTCTCATGCCTCAGCCTCCCAAGTAGCTGGGATTACAGGTGCCTGCCACCATGCCTGGCTAATTTTTTGTATTTTTAGTAGACAATGTTTCACCATGGTGACCAGGCTGGTCTCAAACTCCTGACCTCAAGTGATCCGCCTGCCTCAGCCTCCCAAAGTGCTGGGATTACAGGCGTGTGCCATTGTGCCAGGCGGTGAAATTTGATTTGTGGGGGAAGTAATATGGGTAAGAGGTAGAAAGAGGGAGGGTTTCGATATGTAAAAGGTAATATAAGAAAGGGTACCTAGAGACTATGTGGAAGAGGGTAAGAAAAGATGTCTGGAAAAGTTAAGAGGGCCTGGGAGGAGAGAAAATAAGTGATAGAGAAATGAAAACAAAATTAAAGTGTTTAGCAGTAGTGGCAGCTGCCTTCAAACCACTGAAAAAATATTTTAGTAGGTGTCTTTGGTGGCTGTACTATAGGCCACAGGCTATTGATACCCAAGTTAAAGAAACTTTGTGGCCAGGCACGGTAGCTCATGCCTCCCAGCACTTCGAGAGACGGAGGCAGGTGGATTACTTGAGGTCAGGATTTCGAGATCAGTCTGGCCAACATAGTGAAACCCCGTCTCTACTAAAATACAAAAATTAGCTGATGTGGTGGCACATCAGCTACTTGGGAGGCTGAGGCACAACAATTGCTTGAAACCGGGAGGCAGAGGTTGTTGCAGTGATCACACCACTGCACTCCAGCCTGGGCAACAGAGTGAGACTCTGTTTCAAACACACACATACCCACACACACAAAACAAAAAAAAGAAAAGAAAAGATACTTTATAAAGAAATTCTTGTGAAGAGTTCCTTTGTAACACGATTCTTATTTAAAGGGTTTATCTCCATGTTTAAAAAATCATGACCAATTTTCACTAGTTATATCTACGTCTAAGTCAAGAATTGTCAAAGTCCAGAATAAGCACATATTTCTTTACAAAAAGGTGTACTCTGGATAAAATAGAGTTTTAGAAATTTAATCAGGGTTTGAAAAATAACTTTTGTTCCCTTTATAACAATAATGCATTTTTTTACTGCAAAAATTTGCATCATACAGAGAAGCAAAAATAAACTAAAGATTAGTCATAATCTCACAATCCATAGCTAAAACTTTATATTTTGATGTTTTTTGTCTTTTTCTGTATATTTTTAAAAATTGAGATAATATAATGCTTTATAACCTAGTTTTGCCACTTATTTTATATATCATCTTTCTATGTTATTAAATATTCTACATCATAATTTTTATTGCCACATAGGAATGTATTATACAGATATACTACAATTTATTAAAACAATCCGTATTACTAGAAATATTTGAACATAAATCTCTTGTGTAGATATCTGATTGCTTCTTCAGATTAAAAGCTTAGTGGCAGAATTTCCAGGCATGTATTAATCCACTAGAACATGAGTCAAAAGAAAATATCTAGAATGAGGCAGAAAGAGACAAAAGGAAGACAGAAAATACAGAAAATGTCATGATAGACATAGGGGTAAGATTTCAGAGTATAACATAAAATGGGGCAGACGCAGTATTTGAACAAATAACAGCTGAGAATTTATCAAAATGGATAGAAGGCATTAAGTCATGGTTTTGCAAAAGTACTATAAACCCTTTCTATTTATCAAAATAAAAACAACAGAAACCAAACCTATGCACACTACAGTAAAACTGGAAAATGAAGAGAAAAACTTAACAGCAGTCTGAGGAAAAAAGATACATTCTCTTCAATGGAGTAACCATAAGACAGAATAATGCCTAAACTTTTTTTTTTTTTTTTCCTTTGAGAGGGAGTCTCGCTCAGTCGCCCAGGCTGGAGTGCAGTGGCGCGATCTCGGCTCACTGCAAGCTCTGCCTCCCGGGTTCACGCCATTCTCCTGCCTCAGCCTCCCGAGTAGCTGGGACTACAGGCGCCCGCCACCTCGCCCGGCTAATTTTTTGCATTTTTAGTAGAGACGGGGTTTCACCGTGTTAGCCAGGATGGTCTGGATCTCCTGACCTCGTGATCCGCCCGCCTTGGCCTCCCAAAGTGCTGGGATTACAGGCGTGAGCCACCGCGCCCGGCCATGCCTAAACTTTTAAGGACAACACAGAAAGATTGAAAATAGAAGGATGGGCCGGGCGCGGTGGCTCACGCCTGTAATCCCAGCACTTTGGGAGGCCGAGATGGGCGGATCACGAGGTCAGGAGATCGAGACCATCCTGGCTAACCCGGTGAAACCCCGTCTCTACTAAAAAAATACAAAAAAAAAACTAGCCGGGCGAGGTTGCGGGCGCCTGTAGTCCCAGCTACTCGGGAGGCTGAGGCAAGAGAATGGCGTCAACCCGGGAGGCGGAGCTTGCAGTGAGCTGAGATCCGGCCACTGCACTCCAGCCTGGGCGACAGAGCAAGACTCCGTCTCAAAAAAAAAAAAAAAAAAAGAAAGTAGAAGGATGGAAACAGATGTACTATGCAAACACTAAGTTAAAGAAACCTGGTGTTGCTATATTAGCACTATATACCTAGCAACATAGCTTCAAAATATATACATACCTAATAACATTGCTAATAACCTAATGACTTCAAGATATATACCACAAAATGGGTAGAATTTGAAGATTAATATGTAAATTCAAAATCGCAGTGGAAGATGGCAACATCACTTTCTTAGTAATTAATTGAATCAGATAAAAATTCCAAAAGGATATAGGAAATTTAAATATGATTAATAGACATCAGCAGAACACTATCCAAGTGCAATACGCACATTCATCTCAAGTACATATGGAACATTTAAAATACTATTTTGGGCATATTACAAGTTGCAACAAATTTCAAAAGATTAAGTCCATATATTGTATTTTCTCTGGCAGTAGTGTAATTGACCTAGAAATCTATTGCAAAAATTTAACTAAAAATGCCCGGAGATATGGCAATTAAAAAATATACTTCTAATTAACCCTCAAATAAAATATAAAATCATGATGGAAATTAGATAATTTATACTAAATAATAATAAAAATACTCCATACTTAAAACTTGTAAGATTCAATAAAGTCATGTTAGGTCGGGACTTATAATCTTTAATGCACATATTAGGATGGAAAAATTAATTGGGCTTAATTTAGGTTAGATTTATTAATATCATGCAAAAAGTATTCCACAAAATATCTCGAACATATCCCCCTCTCAGGACCCAGGTTTTCCTCTATCAACACCATTCTACCGAATTCTACATTTGGGAAATCAGCTTGTGAAACTTAGCTGCGCCATTTACCATTCACCATAAAAATTCTGAAAATCAATGATATAATTTAACTTCTTAAGAAGTTAAAAACAGAGCAGTGGACAAAATTTTAAAATGTAGAGGAAGGGAATAATGAATAAGCGAAATAAATGAAAAAAAATTCTAGAAAGAAGATCAACAAGGCAAACTTTGTTCTTTGAAAAAACTAATAAAAATCAATAAACTGGTGGGGTACGGTGGCTCATGCCTGTAATCCCAGCACTTTCGGAGGCTGAGGCAGGTGGATCACTGGAGGTCAGTAGTTTGAGACCAGCCTGGCCAAGATGGTGAAACCCCATCTCTACTAAAAATACAAAAATTAGCCGGAAATGGTGGCGGGCACCTGTAATCCCAGCTACTCGGGAGGCTGAGACAGGAGAAATACTTGAACCCAGGTGGCAGAGGTTGTAGTGAGCCGAGATTGAGCCACTGCACTCTAATCTGTGTGACAGAGTGAGCCTCCATCTAAAAAAGAAAAAAAAAAAAAAAATCAATAAACCATCAGGTGAAGCTGATCAAGAAAAAATGAGAAAGCAAAAATTACCTCGGCTCAAACAGAATTTTTTCAAATACAAGATTATCATGAAGGTTTTGTGTCAATACATTTAAAAATTTAGATGGAACAGACAAATTAAAAAACACTATTTATCAAAATGGATAAACAAAATACTATTTATCAATATGGATAAACAATAGAACTCTGAATAACATTATAACAAAGGAATTGAATCCATCATAAAAAACCTTTCCAAAAGGAAAACTCCTGTCTTATCAATGAGTTCTACCAAATTTATTAATGCATATATAATGGCATTTTATATAAACATTTCAGAGAATGAAAAAAGAGAGAACAATTCCAAATCTGTTGGCATAATCTTCATACCAAACCTGAGAAAGGCATTCCAAGAAAGAAAAAAACTGTACACCAGTTTCACTCATGCACACAGATACAAAAATCCTAAATATTTTATTTTAGCTAATATTTTATTAAGCAATATGGGAAAGGAATAAAGCACTTTGACCAAATTGAGTTTATTTTAGCCATGCAAGTTTGATTCTATATTTTAAAATCAAGCAATATAATTTACTATATTAACATAATAAAAATGTTATCCTTAATAGATTCCAAACAACCATTTGATAAAATTCACCATTATTTATAATTTAAATTAGGAATAAAGGGGAACATTTCTTTTTATTACAAAGAGAGTTATAAAAAAGTATAGTAAAAATCATATCAAATGGGGAAATATTAAAGGTTTTCCCTCTGAAATTAGGAATGAGAAAAGGATTCCCCTCACCTCTTCTGTTCCCCACACTGTACTGGAGGTTCAAGCCAGTGCAACAGGAAGAATATGAAATAAAAACACGAACATCAAACACTTTTTTCAGATGATATTTTTGTACATGTATAAAATTCAAGAGAATTTATAAACTATTGAAATTAATAAGTGAGTTCAACAAGATTTTTGGATACAAGTTCAACAAAAATTATCAATATACACTTATAGATTATAAAATTTAAAATACCACTTATAGTAGCAAAATCAAATAGCTGTGAATAAATCTAATGAAAGATATATAAGACCTCTACATCAAATACCATGAGTAACTTTTAAGAGAAATTTAAAAACCCAAATAAATGGAGATATATGTTCATGGATTAGAAGAATCAATATTGTCAATATGCCATTTATTCCCACACTCATTTATGAATTCCATGGAGTCATAATCAAAATCCTAGTACGTAATTTGTGAAAATTGACAAACCAATTCTGAAATGTATCTAGAAATCTAAAGAGCCCAACATAGTCAAAATATCCACAAACATGAACAAGAGGTATTAATCAACTTGATATTAATTCTTAATAAAGCTATATAAGACACTGTGATATTTTTGCTAAGACAGGCAAACAGATAAGTGAAACAGAATAAAGTATGTGGAAACAGACCTATGCATATAAAGGGCACCTGATTTGTGACAAAGTTGATATTGCAAGGCCAAGAAGAAATGCTAGTAGTTTCAATAAAAGATGCTGAGTCAAATGGGTATCAATGTTGGGAAAAATGAAACTTAAATCCTACCTCACACCAAACACAAAAATCAATTCTGAATTAGATCTAAATATAAAAAGTAAAAACAACAAAGTTTATTATGAACAGCATAGTAGAATGTTTTAAGTATTAAGCATAAAGAAAATTATTGGTAATTTGGACTACATCAGAATTAAGAACTTCAGTACATCAAAAGACATTATTAAGAACCAAGAGGCAACCCATAGTGGGTGATGATAAAAACATTTAACTGAAAAAGGACTTCAAGGTAGAATCTATTAAAAATTCTAAATCAACAAGAAAAGCCAGACGATCCAACAGAAAAATGGGCTAGATTTAAAAGGGCAAGTCACTGAAGGCTACCCACATATCCAATTAATATTTGAAAAGGTATTTCCTTAGTAATTTCATCAGTAATCAGGGGATGAAAAACAAAAACACTACTACCAACTCTGCAAATGGACTCAGATGTGAAAGACTAGAAATCCCACGTATGGGCAAGAATGTGGAACAATGGAAACTATCATACTTCTGGCAGAAGTGTAAATTTGTACAAGTATTTTAGAAAACGATTTGGTATTATCTACTGAAGTTTAATACTATGACCCAGCAATTCTAGGTAGATATCCTCAGAAATGTGTGCACATGTGGACCAAAAGACATGTACAAGAGAGTTTATAGTAGTATTACTTATGATATCCCCAATGGGTAACAACCCAAATGTTCAACGATAGACAGACAAATTTTGGTATATTCATACAATGGAATACTACGTAACAATGAAAATGAACTACTGTTATATGCAACAATATGGATGAATCTCAAATATATCATGTTGAACAAAAGAAGCCAGACACAGAAAATGGCTACAGTATGATTTGATTTATATGAAATCCAAAAAAAAAAAAAAGCAAACTTGGTTACCTTTGAGGAGAGGGGAGGGGCTGGATATGGGGTGATATAGTGACTCCTGGGGTGCTAGCAATGTTCTGTTTCTCTGACCTGGGTTGTGGTTATACATGTTCAGTTTATGATAATTTAATGACTTGTCCACTTAAGATTTGTTCACTTTTCTGTGTATTTGCTATAGTTCAAGTAAACAATTTTAAAAAATTCAGTTGCGTTTTTAAAAAAAGAATGCACAATTAACAGTTAAGGGAAAACAATAATCAAGCCCCTTTCTTTCCTTGGAAGTGGTGTCTTATCTTTTCTGAAGCCCCCTAAGGATATTTAACATTCACATTTGTATTTATCTATATATAGCACCAAGCACCCAGAACAGTGACTACAATAGCTCTTCAATAAATGTTGGAGAATGACTGGAAATATGATTTGTAGACAGCTAGTCCTGGGATTAGGAAGAAAAACATTGGGTGGGGGAAGAAGTCAGATAGACAAGCCAATTTTTTAGCAATGTGATTAGGGTTCTCTATCCAGACCAGGCTGAACATTTATTGCTATTAACTCAAAATCTTTTTTTTTAACCTTATATACTTTTAAAGTGACTATTTTAGAACTCACACGTATTTTTCTCGTAATTCAGCAAGTATATTAATGTACTATGGATTGTTATAAATGTTGGCTGGTTACACTTACCAAATGGAAAACAGATTTATTATGTATGCTGGATCTGTTTCCCAATGGTTAGTTTTTATGGGTTATAAAGACTTTGGTTGTTTGACTAGCTTGACTTTTCTTCCCCCAGTTTTTGGTTAGGTTGTATAATTATGAAGAAGAAAAATGGTGTAGGGGGATGTGTGTGGCACATGTTTAGTATTTATCTCTCTTGCTACACACATATATATGTACATGGATATACATGTTTGGGCAAAGTTTGCATAGGTGGTGATGGTAGACAGATGGTTCAAGGAAAGGACAGCTATCTTGACAGATATACAGCTTGGTGAGGAGGGAAACTGGCAGATAATTGAAAATTCAATTATAATGCAAAAAAATTGTTCTTATAATCATGTAATCATTTCATAAATTTTTATTGAACTACTTAAATTTGTAAAATATTGTTTTAGGCACTGCAATACAATGGCAAAGAAATCAGACATGATCCTAGCTCTCATGGAGCTTACATTCTAATGTGAGAAACAAATATTAAGTAAACTACACAATTATTTTATGGCAATTATGGTAAATGCTACTGAAGTATCTATACTATTGAATCACGTGGAGTACATGAAGAATGAGAGTACATAACTAAGTGATCAAGGGGAAAGATGTTTAGCTGATTTTTAAGGGAAAAAGACTTAATCGGTAATGATGGGAGTGGGAGGGGCATAGTTCCAGGATATTATAATACATGGAACAACTGAGCAAAGTCTTGTTGGTAGGAAGTAATATAGTATGTCCAAGAACTGAAAGGTCAGCATGATGGTACACGGTGAGCAACAGGGACACTGGCCTTGGATAGGGCTAGTGTGGTATGCAGGGGGAAAAAGCATGCAGGGCCATGTAAATTGGGTTAATAATTTTGTTCTTTATCTTAATAATTGCAGGATGCCATTAAAGGGTCTTAAACACCCACCCCAATGTAGGAAGCAGGTTAGTACTGCAGAAAGAGTGTTGGTCTGGCAACCGGACCTAAGTAAGGATTACAAACTCCTGAGGAAATTACTAACCTCTTGCTATAATTTAATCTGTCATGGTGGTAAGGCTGGAAAGTTTATCACAAGGAAGGCTGGAAAGTTTTCTTTAAAATGGTAAGTGGGAAAGAAGGTAGTAGTAACCAGATGCAAAATAAGTGCAAACAATAGAAGAAGGAACAGAAAAGTAGGCAGAAGAGAGCAAGATGGGGAAATTCAGCTCACCAGGGATACTGAATTTAAAGGCAGCTAGAGCTAGTACCAGTCAAAAGGAAGTTTAGGGGTGGGAAGGGATTTATTAGCAAGCTCCATCTTCATCTGTAGCTCCACATGTCCTTCGCCCCATCATCTGTGACACAAATAAGGGACTTTCCTCAAGCTTATGTAATGTTGTGCAAACGCAGTTTCAAGCACTCCAATCCTGGAGATTTGCTCAAATTAAACCCTTTTTATTTAAAAACCCTGGAGCGGGGAGTGAAAGCAACTCAATACTCTGCAGGACAAGACTGTGTGTGTGTGTGTGTGTGTGTGTGTGTGTGTTTTGGGGAGGAGCAGTTAGAAGGAATTAACTGGGTTACTTAATTCCAAAGTGTTAGTGCTAAATGGGACCTCGAAGATAACCTCTAAAGTACACTCCTAAATTTGCTGATTAGAAAACAGGAACTTTCGAGATGAGGTGCTTTTCCCAAGGTGACACTAAGTGGAGGAGCCCAGTCAGAGTCCAGGGGTCCTTCCACAACCCTCAGTGGTCTCTCTTTACCTGTGAAGCCGCAGCCTGCTTCCCAGCTCGTGGACGTGTACAGGAGACTAGATCTGGGACAGTCTCAGAATGCCTGGCTGCCTGGAGCTCTCCTCCCGTGTCCGGGCGGCCTGCTTGGTCTCTCTCCTCTTCCCTCTTAGGTGCCGGGGCGGGCACTCGGTGCAGGGTGGGCACGGCGCCTGCCACTAGCCTCAGGCGCTGGGAGAAGCGCAGGTTCTTCTGGATAACAGAAGAGACGTCAAAACAGGCTGGGGCAAAGTGGTCAGAGCAGATGACCGAGCGGTCATTGCCTCCGTACCAGTCGGCGCGGCAGCCCCGCACGAAGCGGTCCCAGAGCAGCCGAACGGCCCGGTCTTTGGGGAAGCGGAACAGCGACTTCCCAGACTTGGTGGTGTTGCCGCAGTGGGCGGCCACACAACGGGCCGGCATGGCGGTCGTCTTCGGTGCGCGGGAGCCGGGCTCCCTGGACCTTCGCCCTTGGGCACGCTCCTCGCAGCTGCCTCGGCGTGGCACGTCCTTTCCTCCTCACCTGTCCCCTCTGGGTCGGGATCGTTTCCTTCCCTACCTCTGGCCACCGGAAGTGGCGATCTGGGGCCCCCAATGGGAGGGCTCTTCGATATCTTCCTCCTCCTCCTCCCTGCACTGCTCCCCAGGAGCAGGTGGACACAAGCAGAGGGATACAAATTTCGCGCGGGCAGCGCTGAGGTGGGCCGTAAAGAGGAACGGACCGGAAGTGGTGGTTGTCATAGCCACCAATGTGGCCAGGCTCTTCCTAAGCTTATCCTCCTCCCAATACTCCCGCTCTGTTTTTATGAGGCCGGGAAAATAGAACGAGGAAGTGGTGACGCACTGGGCGCTCACGAATACAACCAAAAGCTACAACAACTGTGTGGCCCTATGGATTCGGGAGAGGTCCAGACCGGAAATGGCCGTTTCCATGGTAACCCTGAGCCGGTTGCCTGGGAGATGACCTCTTTCGGGTCTCTCTGAATCTGCTGTAGCGTCACCTCGAAGGCAGATCTAACAGAGATCCTGGACTGTCTCCTATCATGATTCCCGGGAAATATCGCTCTGTTTCTGGCCGGGCTGCGAACAACGTAAGCTGGGCCTTCTACTTTCTCTTTCTTCCCGTTGGTACTCTTTCTGACTGGCGTCTTTGTCCTAGGAGATGGGCTGTATTATTGGGACCGGGGCCGCTGGGTCTGCTCAAGCTATTGTCTGACCGGGGTTTGAGGTTCGTGGGCTGAACCAAGGCACAATTTAATATTGTATGATGGGTACTCAGTCTTGTCCAGGATCTGGGCTCCCCAGAAGGTGGAGCTGGTCAGCTGTGAAAGGTTCGGATTTATTTAAATTCGTTTGGCCAATTCCTTTTTCTTTTCTTTTCCTTTTGACTGTGAAGAGAATTTATCATTAGGGACTCCCACCTCCTTCACGTCTCCCATTGAGATATTTATTTAGACCTGAATGGCAAATGTCGAAAGCCTGAGTACTAACTAGAGGGTTAAATTGCTGCCGACATTTTGGAAAATAAATCAATGAAATCTTTTAATTCTTAGATGTGATTTTATTGTTTTCACCAAATCCTCAGAACAAGATCATTTACCAGAAACAGAAATCGAGCATTCTGTTCTAATTTTTTGTTATATTTTTATGTGTACCCCCCTTTTTTTTTTTTGAAATATGTGTCTGTGTATGAAGAGCAAATTTTATGGTTTAATTTTTACATTTCAGGTGAACTGTGGGCTTCATCTGGTTATTCAAACATCATCGCTTCCTGAAAAAAACAAAGTAAGACTTAAGAAGGTTGGCCTTTAAATAGAAGATTGTTTTATTTTCTACGCAAATAGCAGCATGTTTTAAGAGTAGATTCTAAACTGAAAAATTTAAGTAGATTTACTTTGATTTCCAGTTTAAAGCTAGTTCTTACTTTCTGCCTACATAAAGCCAAAATAACCCTCTTTAAAAAACTTAGTGTTATTTTATTGATTACAAAAGGTAAGATTTGTGTGTGTGTGTGTGTGTGTGTGTTTTGACATTTACACTTTTTTTTTTTTTCTTGAGACAGGGTCTAGCTCTGTCACCCAGGCTGGGGCACTGGGGCACAATTTTGGTTCACTGCAACCTCTGCCTCCCAGGCTCAAGCGATCCTCCTACCTCAGCCTCCTGAGTAGCTGGGACCACAGGTGCATGCCACCAAGCCTGGCTAATATTTTTGTATTTTTTGTAGAGACAGGTTTCACCATGTTCCCCAGGCTGTTCTCGAGCTCCTGAGCTGAAGCGATCCACCTGCCTTGGCCTCGCAAAGTGCTGGGATTACAGGCGACAGCCACCACACCCAGTGATACTTACACATTTCTGAAATCAGGAGCCTTCTTAAAATTGATGGCATGTCATAGTTTAATTGGGGAGGTTTTTTTTCTTTCTTAGTAGAGGGTAAAATAATGGTATGTCTTACTACTGATGACACCTTAGATAAAATGGTAATTGGGAGGGCATATCCACACATCCCATTTAAAATCAGGGAAGAAAAAGAGAGGTTAGCAGTGGACACATGTTAGACTTAATGTTATTTAGAAGTTACAATATGAATATGAGATTTTTTTCCCCCAGACTATTTGCCCATAATGTCTCTAGCATTTCTAGAATTTCTGGCTTTTGATTTAATTTTTGAGATTTTAAGATAAACATGTTTGTCTTTCCCTTCTGTCTCACCTCAGCATTTATACTCACCTACTTTCTACACACTATGTCTCAAGACACAACATGACTTTTCCTCCTTTGACCATGTTGGAAACCTCTAACCATCACAATTCAGGTGTTTCCTAAAAAGTTATTAAATAGGCGTCACTGGAAGAACTCTAAAGTGAAGGGCAGAGTTCACACATAACAGCATGAAGAAGGGTAAAAAAAGGCATGAGGAAGGTAAATGGAAGGATATCGTTAGTCAAGGAGGCAGCTGTTGATGACATTATATATGAATATGAAAATAGTGAACACTCGGAAAATAGATCATTTGATCATCTCAAATAAACATCAGTTAGATTAATTGAAAAATATTCTTTATTGTAATTGAGCATAATGGATTCCCTCCAGAGCTTTCCTAATTGATTTCTCTGGACAAGTCCTTTCCCACCATTATAATGTTTCTAGGGACTGTGTGCCTCATCCAAACATTTTTTCGAAACCATTCACTTTCTCTTGTGTGGACATCTATTCAGAGAAAATACCTTCAGGTCTTATAATTCCTAAGGATATAATGCAAATGCCAACATAATGTTTATAGTATGGATACATTAGAAGCATCTTAATTTATTCAAGGTACATATTTGGGTTTTTTTGTGGCTAATCATAAGAAGTTGTTTTGGTTTTGTTTTTCTCATTCCTCCTACCAGATAATTATTTTAGATCAGTTTTAGATCAAGTGAAAACCCTTCTTAGAAGACTTAAATATACAATTGTATTATGTTATAATAGGACATTTAAAGGGATTATAATGATCAAAACAGTGATGTTTTTCAACAGCATTTTATTTATATTGTGTGCTTTTTTTTGTAGCAAATGGTTCTTTTAATCATTGTATTTGTGGTGAGAGCATGGAGGGATCGGAAGTGTCTCAGCTTGGAGTATCTTTTATCTGACCTCATAAAATTGACCCTGATTTTGTGCGTGGTAAAATACAATGATAGAGGTGCAGTCATCACCTCTATCTAGTTCCAGAATTTTTTCATCATTCTAAGTGGAATCCCTATAGCCATTAAGCAGTTACTTTTCATTCCCTGCTTCCCTTAAATGCCTGGAAGCCACAAATATGCTTTGCATCTCTATGGATTTGCCTATGTGGTATTTTGTGTCAGTTTTCTTTCACTTAGCATGATGTTTTCAAGGTTCATCCACATTGTACCATGTGTATCAGTTATTATATGTTTTTTTAATTATCTTCATTGCTTAGTGTTAAATTCGCCTCCAAATATTTTTTTCTTTAATAATGTTTTTCAGGTTGAATTCAAGCTAAATAAAGACACATCGTCATTCCCCGGTAGACTTTCACAACATGACCTTGAAAGAAACTACTCCAGTAGGCAAGGTATTGTCAGTGAGTAGAGATCAGATGTGGTTCATCATCTTTGAATAATATTAACTGTTTAATAATGTTGAATTACTAGATCCAAATAAACTTGAATTTAAAATGAAATGGTTCACTGGGACCAAATTGGTTTGGTATTTTTAAAAAAATCATTGGTTGTATATATGTAGCATAGTAGATTATTTCCAATATAGGAAAAAGCTGTTATTATTTTCCTTTAAGGGTGGGCTATACACTAGAGAATGGAAAAAGAATGTTTCAGATACTGTATTAGAACAGTATTTGGAAGTCACTAATTAGAGAGAGTAAGCGTATGGTAACACAAATATTAAGGAAATAAGGAAAGAATGGAAAGTCAGCAGTAGAGAAGAAACAATCTTTCCCTGTTACTATCACATATAATAATAGATTTTATATTAAAGGCTTTAAACTTTAGTGTCTATCACTTGGGATCTTGTTACAAATGCACATTCTTAGTGCTCCCCCTCCATCTTCCCCATTCTGATTTTGTAGGTCTTGAGTGGGATTTGGAAATGTGCATTTTAATAATGTCACAAGTGATTCTGAGGTATATGGTTTGTGGGTCATCCTTTGACAAATAGTGCCTCATATGATCTGGTTATATTTCTGAAATATATTTTTCAAATCAAGGAAAAATTTCCTTCACATTTGAATCTTGGTTTGTTGCTGACAGCCATTAGCTTTGTGTAATGTGCTCATGTTAAACACTTCTGAATCCACATATACAAAACTGCCTTTACCTCTTAGGAGTTTATATGAGAGGGCTGATCAATATAGGCCTTTCTAGGTTGTTCATGTTATTACTGTGGGAACATATGGTGATTTTAAATATTGGGTAATTTTCTCTCTCTTTTTATTTCTGGGCTGACTTCTTGGACCCATCTAATCTGACATATCTTTTCTCTTTCCTACATTCTACACTCTTGTCTTGACCAATTGCTGGACATGACATCAGCCTAACTGCAATTCCACAGTTCAGGAAGCATCTGTTTTTGCTTTCTTTGATTCAGTTCAGTACATATTTATAAAGCAAGTATTATATGCCAGTCACTCTTTTAGGTACAGAATTATAGATGTGAAGCTTCAACAAGGGTTTTTATGCTTGCATTGTGAATTTCCTTAACATTTTTAGTAACAATATCTTAAAAGTTTTCCCGAAAACACGAATCAAAATTAAGTACTTTCACTAAGCTTTTCTTGAGTTAAAGTAGGGAGTTAGTAAACAGATTTGAGGACAGCTGGCCAGGCAAATTTATTTAAGTGGTAAAGTGTTACTAGATATTTGCTTATGAGGAAATAGCATGGATGTATTGAATTTTGTGAACTTGAGAGATGAATAAAGTTTTATACATAAGTAATGACCCATTTAGTATGAATTAACTCTTTAGGGAAAAAAAAACCTAATTGGTTTTTCATTTAAAAAATTTATTCAAAATTAGGTTCTGTGATAGGACACTCATTTGAAATGTCTTAAATGTGTACCTGGTTGCTTTCAATGTGCTCCCTCAATAGTTCCAGGCAGTTTCGTGCAAAGAAGGCCAGACAACTTAATTCTTTTCTTGACTTTTGTACTCAAATTTTACTTCCACGGGCATAAAATTTTGGAAAAATTATAAGTAGCACTTCATCAGGAAAAGCTTAGGGATGTCTGTCTAATAAACTATCTTGATACCTAAACATTATAATTAATTTCAGTCATTTCTTATTTTTCAAAATTAATCAAACATATGATAGCCTGTCCACACAAATTAACCAGTGGTACTCTCAGTCAAAAGTAAAGACACTTGATATTTTATTTAAGTTAGTGAGTTTAAAACTTGATATGTGATTTCTTTTAGGCTTCTTAGAATACTAAGAGTTAACCCCTGTGTCTTTGAGATTCTATAAGCGCCATATATTGCAGGAACTACTATATAATAAAATTTCAGTTAACCTGACCTTATTGATTAAATCCCTTAATTAGGAATTTTAAAATATGTGTGTAGAAGGGAAGAGGCAATACTTTGCTCTTAAGATAATGATAAATCACTGGAAAATCTAGAGTTAAGATTTTCGTTACCAAAACAATCTCAAAGACAGGGCCGAATGGATGCACATATATGGCAATATGTACTATGCCATCCATCCATCCACCTGTCTGTCCATCCACCCATCTGTTCATTTATCCATCCATGCATCCATCTCCTCATCTATATATTCATATATCCAACCAGCCATCCAGCCATCTGTGTATCTAGCAAACAGTGCAGTGAACACTCTTACCAAATTTAGACCATTATACTTCTTAACACTTTGAGATGCTATTTATATTGAGATTTTTTAAAACAGAAATAAGACACACAAAATAGATTTTCAATTAAGTCTTAGTAAACTGGAAAAACAATTAATTTGTCTATTGATTGCCTACTGAATTTAGACTTTACCAAGAATATAAAGAATGTAAAATGAGGTTCATCACCCAAGGAGTTTGTAAATTTAATTGGGAAGACAAGGGCTACATATCTGGTAAGTTAAATAGTAATATAAGAAATAAATAATAACAGGCCAGTTGCTATGGCTCACACCTGTAATCCCAGCACTTTGGGAGGCCAAGGTGGGTGGATTGCTTGAGCCCAGGAGTTCAAGACCCCATCTTGAACATGGTCAATAAGATGAAACCCCATCTGTAAAAAAATACGTAAATTAGCTGGGTGTGGTGGCACATGCCTGTAGTCCCAGCTGTTCGAGAGGCTGAGGTAGGAGGATCACTTGAGCCCAGGAGTTTGAGGCTGCAGGGAGCAGTAATCATGCCATGCTGCATTCCAGCCTGGGTGACAGAGCAAGACCCTGTCTCAAAAAGGAAGAAAAATCAAATAAACAGTAACAAACTGTTACAAAGAAAATTTTGCCATATAGTAATGTAGTTTTTATGTGGGTGTTTATATACCCATATATATGTGGATATTTTAACTGGGGATCTCTCTGGTTCCCAGTTATTTAGAAGATCTTGTTGTGTGGTAGATTTAAGGCCTTTTACCCTAATCATTCTTATGGCTTTCTATTTATTGTAAGCAGTATATCACATTGATAGTAAGTTCATTATGCTGATATTGATTATGACTTCTGTATATAAAAAGAGCTAGAAAGTTTAAGGATAAAATTTCTTTATTCACTGAGTGTAAATTAAATTTAATCTTTGATTATTGCCTCTGTATCTCAAGTCTTGTAAAGTTTAAATTTGCCTCTTAAAAATTGAGGATTGCCCTGAAGCCTTAACAAAATAATTCACAAAACCTAACTAATGCTAACAAGAGAAATTGAGGTTGTCTGCTGCTTGGAGTTTTTCAATCTTTTATCTTTAGTTGACCAATTAATCTTTAATTAGTTAATTCTTAGACTGCAGTCAGTCTTTAGACTGGTTTTTGTTTGTTTTGTTTTTGTTTTTTTTAACCATCTTGACTTGATATCCAAATCAATTTACTGACTTGTGGTTGCTTTTAGGTATCCTGCTAGCATGTGGTCATGCCAGAAAATCAGTTCGTTGGTGAATATGATGTCAATTCTGAATGCTTATGCTCTAGAACATCATTATTATCTTGATATTTCACAATATTCAGAAAAGTGGGATGTGAGCACTGATTATTTTGTTCAAGAAACTAGGGGTGAGATACTTCAGTTTATGCCTTGCAGACCTGAGGAAGCTAGCAAATGCCATTGCCTTATAGCTTTTTAATATGATTTATATATAACTTGATTTTAAGTTGTCATTATATTGTCTGGTGACCTCCCAAAAAGTAGGTTAGCTTTCTAGATTCGGTTTTGATCTTTTTGTTAGTTTCAACAGCAGAATTCTGTGGTAACCTCAGGTTCTATTTTAGTATTATACTTACTGCTGCCTTCAAGCATTTCAACATCAGTTGCTGCTCAGAAGATTTTCTTTTTATAGAGGAAAATATGGTAGATTTCCTCTGGCATTCAAACTGTCACATTTGACCCATTACTCAAATCTTACCTCATTTCTGAAACTTCTCATCGTTCCTTCTTGACCATTTACATTCTTCTAGTTCTTTAGAAAATATCTTAATATTCACCTCCCCCCAAACCCATCTGTAACCACCTTCATTAAGTAAAAAATAACCAGACACACTTATGTGTGAATTTACAAATAGGTATTCTTTTTATTCGGCATTTATGTATGTTGTTCTATTTTTGAATTTCATATGTGTATTTATTAATTTCAGTCTGTTAGATTGAAGGCTACATAATGGCAAGCACACAATCTAACAAACAGCCTATAAACCTTAGAGGGGTGTCATATACTCCGTGGACCCTAACTATGAGAATACTAGATTTACTGACATCTACTTTGGTATCTTGGCAATATTCTCTACTAATAGTGGCTGAACATACAAAGAAAGAGATGATGCGAGGTTTACATCTGCTATCCAGAACTACTTTTTGTGTATTTCCTATGCATCTCATCCACAACAAATGTGACAGAACTATATGGGCTGGAAATGAAAACTACCATGAGCTCCTTGTCAGCATTTGGAGATTCTTCCATTAAGATACCTTCAAAATCCAGAATCTGGCAGGGCTGTCATAGCGCTGGCCCAAATATATCTGGTAATGAGGGACTATCATTTGAGTTATAGAGAGTTAGAATTTAAGACAAGAAGTTAGGATTCCAAAGGGATAAAGATAGCACTGGAGTAGTTCTGTACTTTTAACCAATCTGTAAGGCAAGGGAAAAATTATTTGGCATACATGAAACACATAGTTTAGGTTTAAGAATGAAAGAAACAGATTCAACTTAGTAATTAATTTCAAGTGTGGAGAGCTATGGAAACTATACTTGCTAGATAAGATATTTATGGTGCCAAAATTCTCCAAGTATAAGGTGACTTTAGTTTCAAGACTTTGAAGGTTTTTCTTAATTAAGTAATTTGTATATCATTTTTAATAGGTGATCATATTAATTTGGTGAGCTCATCATTGTCATCATTTCCTATTCTTCAACGTTCTTCTGAAGAGAAAATTCTTTACTCAGACAGGTTGAGCCTAGAAAGGTGAGGACAATTTATTTTATTTTCTTTTTTTTGACTAGGTAATACATAGACATGGTACAAGATTTGAAAGATGCAAGTCTCCCTCCTTCCTACTGTTCCCCAGTTATTCAATTCTCCTGTTTAGATATAATCATTTTTTTTTTTTACCAACTTTTTGCTTCTCCTTCCTGAGGTATGGTGAGGGATTTTATATCTATATAAATAAAAGAGCTTGACTATACTCCGCAAGAGTACTACAGCAATTCTAAAATATGACATTGATGAAAAATGGATTTTAGTATAGAAAAAAACTACAATATAATCCTCACATGAGCTTCCTGGGCCCTATCCAGTCTAGTTTCCTGTTACTTCACTGGCTTCATCTCTTCCTACACTCTCCTTCACTCACTGCTCCAATCATACCTGCCTCCTAGCTGTTCCTTGAATACACCAAGAGTGATTATACCTCAGGAATTTGGTACTTGCTATTCCCTCTGCCTGGAATGCTGTTCCTCCTCATATCTTTAGGTTCATTCCCTTACTGCCTTCAGATCTTTGCTCAAATGTCATCATTTCAGGGATGATTTTCTCTGGCCATCCTCTCCAAAATTGCAACCCCTTACACACTGAAGTCTCCAGCCCCCTTCTCTGCTTTCATTATTTTTCTTCTTAGCATTTTTTACCCTATAACATAATAACTATTTACTTACTATGTTTATTGTCTGTCTCCTGCTAGAATACAGGTTCCATAAGCACAGAAATTTTTGTCCAGTTCTGTATTCTTGATATTTAGAACAGAACCTGGTACAAAACACGCTCTTGATAAAAATTTTTTAATGAATGAATATATTTAGAACTTGATCCCCATCTTTACATCTAGGAAACTATCCACAGTAGCATGATGGATGAAGGATCCCAACCTCTACCCCAGTGGTGTAACCAGTAGAGAAAACATCTCTGCTATGCATACCTTTAGCTTAGCAGTGCACACCTGACAACAAATTATAATGAACTATCTGTGTTTATAGTTGGGAAAAACTGCTGGAGGTTCCAACATGTTCTTTTGTATGGAAAGTAACACTGAAGGGCAATATCGCTTATGACATCTTTGCAGTATAGATGGTTTTTGAGAATGCTAATATTTATAACTTTCATTATATTTTATATTTTAAAATGTTTTGAGGGATTTTGTTGGTAACTTTTCTTTTGATCTCTGAAAGACTGGCTAAGAATAGTACCTCAGCTTCCTTCCGTTTCGTGTTACTTGATATTAACAGGAGCCAGCTTGGGGTGACTCAGGCAATTGTGAAGATGGGTCCTTAATGGCATGGGCCTCTGGGGTGGAGAAGCAAACTTTGATCCGGCAGAGACTTGCTTATCAAGAAAGTCAGGATTAAGAGAACTGACTCTACTTCATTGGTTGTGAAATGACAGAATCACAAAGATATAAAGTTAGGCACCGTTTGACAAGAATCAGGATGTGCAGTCAAGCAAGTTTGGCTAGCAGCAAGAAACTAGCTCAGGGATCATTTTTGAGAGCCAGTGGGTAGTGCCAGTGATTTCCAAAGACAGATATGCCATGCTTTGCAGCTTCTTAGCTAGGAGACTGAGGGGTCAAGAGCAGAATCCAACTCTGAGAAGAACTACTTGGAAGAGCTAGGCTCTGGCTCTTTTGGGTGTTAGGTTAGCCCTGGAGTACCAGAAAGACAGCTTATGGGGCACCCAGAAGGAAACACAGAAGCAAAGGCATAGTCCAATAGATGTATCGGTAATGGGGTAGGAGGTGTAGCAACTCAAGAGTTTTGTAGGCCTAGAAACTCCCCTTGAGGGCACTGGTTCTCTGGTTATTATGTATGTTTGCTTGCTTGTTTTGTTGGAGTGACAGAGGTTTGTGGGGTTAAGTGGTATACAAGTGAACCTTGGCACTGGGACTTAACCACTGTGTTTAGTATCAGAGAAAGTGACTTTATTTCAATCTATGGTAGCTTATGTAAGAGGGAGGTTGTAGGTTATTTATTTTCCTATCTTAGTGATGACCGATTCAAGAACTGGATGAAATAGAAGTTGGGGAATACCAGTAAGTTTAAGAGAAAAAGAAAAAGACTGAAGCAGAAGTGAGACGATTTCAATTTTTTGCTAAGCTGATGCACAAAGATACAAATTTTAAGGTAGAATACTTATAATTTATTAATTTATGATTTATATACTAAATTTATTTATTTATCACAGTTGTGATAAAATAGTTGATAAAATATTGTGATAAAATAATTGGATAAAGTATTGTGATAAAATAATTGAATATATAAGTGAATTTTAAATATTCTGTGATAAAATAATTGAATACATGAAATGAATTATAAAATTAACCATACATTAAAAGAATTAAACTATTGCCCAAAATTTCCTTTTCTTTTCCTTTATCTTTTTTTTTTTTTTTTTTTTTTTTTTTTTTGTTGAGACAGAGTCTCGCTCTGCCGCCCAGGCTGGAGTGCAGTGGCCGGATCTCAGCTCACTGCAAGCTCCGCCTCCCGGGTTTACGCCATTCTCCTGCCTCAGCCTCCTGAGTAGCTGGGACTACAGGCGCCCGCCACCTTGCCCGGCTAGTTTTTTGTATTTTTAGTAGAGATGGGGTTTCACCATGTTAGCCAGGATGGTCTCGATCTCCTGACCTTGTGATCCGCCCGTCTCGGCCTCCCAAAGTGCTGGGATTACAGGCTTGAGCCAGCGCGCCCGGCCTACTAGAATTCTTAAAGGGACCTGAACTTACTTACTTCACATGTAATACGTTACAACATTTTGCATAATAGAGGCTTACTGTTTTAAATACTGCTGAAAGCATATATTTTTAAGGTTTCCTACCCTGTAGGACTCTAAATGTTCTGCAAAGTTCAAAGTGTGGAGCATGTAAACATATACATAAAGTCTTAGTTTCTGAGGAAATGTTAAGGACCATTTTGCCATTAATAAATCTCAGTATAAATTTTTTTTAATCAAATCGAACTGTAGATGGCTGAATTTCTTGCTCTTTTGAAGATGTCATCTAGCTCAACAGTCTGTGATTCCCTGAGAGACCCTTTTATATGTTTTTAACTCTGATGACTTAGTTGCCTGGGCAGTTGTTGTATCAGTGAATTGATGCCAAGGGCACTTGTCTGGTTAAGTGACAAGATTCAGTCATTTAAACCTCTATCACAAAAGACAATTATGTTGAATGTTTTCTCATGTTAAGTCAATTTCATGTGAAATAAATTATATTTGAGTTTTTTAATGAGAGCTTAGACATAATTTTAATAATAAACCCTGTTAAAGTCTATTGGGTTTTTTTTTGTGAATGATTTACAATTAAATATAGGTCGCTTAGTTCATGGGGGTTGGAAGTGGTCCAACTTATTTTTTTCTCCTCACAGAATGAGAGCACAAAGATACTACTACTAATATTTGTAAGAGGAGGTAGGCGGCTGAATCATGACCTAATTAACTTTTTAACATTTTTTTCTAGACAAAAGCTGACCGTGTGTCCTATCATCAATGGGGAAGACCACCTTCGTTTGTTGAACTTTCAACACAATTTTATAACTCGGATACAAAATATTTCTAATCTACAGAAGTTAATATCCTTGGATTTATATGATAACCAGATTGAAGAAATCAGTGGGCTTTCTACTCTGAGATGCCTTCGTGTCCTTCTGTTGGGGAAAAACAGGTATTCTTTGTAGAGCAGTGTTTGTTTGTAACCTAATGTTATGTGTAGGATTAATGTGGAGATGACAGAATTGAATAATACTTAAGAAACGAATAGGCTAAAAATTTTAAAAAATTATTTGAATTATTTGAGTGGACTAAGATCCAGTCATAATTCGTTTCATGAGATTCAGTTTGACAATTTGTCACACCAAGTAACATTTATTATGTATTTTACTTCCATTGCTTTTCAGTGCCATATCTTATAGGGAAGTAAATAGCAGACTTTGGCCTTGATTTTGTTTGCTTAGAACTTACTTTAAACATGTGTATTCACTTTAGGCTTATGTATTTCACTTGTGACTCTTCCCAGTGTTTGACTAAGGGTAGACACTCGATACTTTTTGATTATCAAATCACAAATTGATTCTTTTTCAGACGGTAGTTTCAGTTTGTATCTAACATTACATCCTATATGAACTTCCCCAGTTCCTTTTATACAACTCTATTATGTAGTGCAACTATACAGTTCTTGACTTATTTCTTTGAGATTCATTCATTACTTTTCATTCTGTTTTACTGAATAGCTTTTGCAATGCCTACAAAGAAGGGCTTTATAGTAAAATCCAAAAATGATTTTTATATTATCAAATGAAGAAGTTTAGATATAGTATCATAACCAGGCTAGGTTCTCCTCCCCCATCTTTCCCTGCCTTCCACCCTAGCATGGATCTTGGATTACTCCTTGCAGGGAAAAAAAGTAATATCTTTTCCTCACCCGTCTCAAGGTTCATGGCTGACACTCTGTAACAAAGATTAACAAGAGAAAAGCATTAACAATTTATTTAATACAACTTTTACATGACACAAGAGCCCTCATAAATGAATATCCTCCAAAACAGGGAAGACTGTGTATTTTTATGCTTAGGTTTGGTAGCAAGTGGACAGTATGATTGGACAAAAGGAGGTATGAGCTAATGGTAATAAACTGGGGAAACTGAGCAAGGTCTGTTTGTTCAGATTCTTCTTGGTGTCTCTGTGTCTCCATTCCCTTTTTTGGGGTATATTATGTATTTTACTTCCATTGCTTCCTTCCATGAGGGTCATAAGACCCTCATTCCAGAGGACTCCTGCCCTATACCCACAAAGGGAAGGGATAGATTGGATACTTCTGTCTATCTGGAAGATAGATCAGAGAATTCTTTTTATGGCCTCAGGGGAGAAAGGTGAGAGAAGCTCACAGAGCGAGCTTAGGAAAGGTATCTTAAATTTAAGGTAGGGTAGGTAGATCAGAGAATTCCTTTTGTGGCCTCAGGGAAGAAAGATGGGAGAAGGTCAGAGAGTGAGCTTCCTCCTTTTTTTTTTTTGAGATGGAGTCTCGCACTGTCGCCAGGCTGGAGGACAGTGGCGCCATATTGGCTCACTGCAATCTCTGCCTCCCAGGTTCAAGTGATTCTCCTGCCTCAGCCTCCTGAGTAGCGAGTATCTGGAACTATAGGCATGTGCCACCACGTCCAGCTAATTTTTGTATATTTAGTAGAGACAAGGTTTCATCGTGTTGGCCAGAATGGTCTTGATTTCTTGACCTTGTGATCTGCCTGCCTTGGCCTCCCAAAGTGCTGGGATTACAGGCGTGAGCCACCACGCCCAGCCTGAGCTTCCTCCTTATATGATTTTCTCAATTTCCTTCAGCTTAAATTACTCAGTATGCCACTGTGCCATAGTTTGGGGTGTTGTGTACTGAGCCTTGGCTGTCTTTATTCTCACTACCCAGTGATAATATAAGATACTTTTCCCAATATCATGTCCCAGAGTTCTAGTCTCTTGTTTGTCCTCCATAGTTTATTACCCACAATTAGTTCAAGTGTTAAGCTAAGCATTATGTAGTCTGAGCAAATTTGGAGCATATCTTAGTCTGTTTATGTTACTATTAGGCAACCCATTGGGGGCCAAATTTTAACATGATGTTCAGTGGGGTCAGATACTCAAACCATAGCAGGGAGATTATAGAATCATAGAGTATTAGAGTTTGAAGTGACCTCATAGAGTAGCTTCCTCTTTTTACAGATGGAGAAATGGAAAGGCAAAGTGAGTTTTGCAAAGTTAGATATATACAAAGTCTATACAATAAGGGTATGCCACCAGAGCAGTTCACTGAGTAAGGTGAGAAGGGAAGTTCACTTTTCATACATTTAAGGCATTCCCTAGTCTCCCTATTCTCTTGCCCAGGTGCTCCCTATTCTCTTGCCCAGAGATTTCTTTACTAGTTTCCGATCCTCAGAGTTACTGATTTCTTTGCCTTGCTTATAATTATTCTTTAATACCATTGTCATTATTCCCTCCTTTTAGTCCTTGAGTTAATATTTTTAGTGATATTTAAAATCACTTTCTCTAGTATTTGAGCGCTGTTCCTGGTTCCTACCATTTTAAGTCATCTTTCCATCTGTTCTATCTTCCTATTTGTACTTTTCCGCTTCTCTGGCTTCTTAGAATTAACCCTTTAAGTTGCCGTTTTTGATAACTTGTGCCTTGAAGCCACCAGTCTATCTGAGCTTCTGACTTTATTTAAGGTCTTTTTGTTCTTTCAAGTCTAAGAGACTTAATGCCTTTCTACTATATCATTATGTTAGTGAAGTAAAAGCAATCTAATGCTGTCTCTTCTTCCTCTTTCTACTCTTTCATCTTTTTTATTTGTTATTTGTTTGGTTTTAATCTTATTTTATTTTTCACATAAAGGAGTAGCTATTGAACAGTTCTGGAACTATTAGTGTTCTTGGATCAAAAAGAAAATGAATCAGAAGAAAACTTTCCATATTTTCCCCTATTGCATGTTTTTGAAGTGTCAGTAAAATGCAAGTCTGATCCCTAAAACAAATGCCAAGTGCTCTCCAGCCAGCTGACTTTGTCACAGCAAGGGGCCTTTGAGCTGTGAAGATGGAAATCTATCCTGGGTTAGTACTTTGTCAACATTAGGCAAACCTGGCTGAGGATGCTGGTAAAGAGGGAAATACATCTGCTACCCTGTCTCTTCATGCGTTTGCGTTAGATGATTTGTTGCTTCCTGCTGGTCAACTTCAGAAAGCTTTCTCCTTTCCACATTACTCTGCATTGTCTTTTGGTCCAAGGCAGTAGAACCATATATGGAAATCCAGGGCAATCACATGCCTCTGGGTTCAGGCAACTCCAACAAAGATTTCTACTCTAAAGCTAAGAAAGAACCTTGCTCAGGTTCTGTATGTAAGGTTTCCGTTGATACTAAAGAACTCCCAACCCCACATTGCTGTCAAAGTTCTTGTTCTCTAATTGTTCTGCCTTCAGTATCTCCTGCTTATCCTCTCCAGGTCCTCTGCCACCCTTGTCATTACAGGCGAATGCAGAGAACTTCTCTGCATTTTATTCTGATCACCCAGGATTAGAGATCAAAACTCTCTGTTAGAACCTGGGATTCTCTGTTTCTTTCCTTTTGACTCCTTGAAGTTTCCCACTTAAGGATTTGTTTCTGACACCTGAAAAGCTGAGCCTTCTTATAGGTCCTGTATGAGGTCTTTATCCTGGCATCGATAACATAATGTGGCCTGCAGAGACAGGGTTTGATATATCCCTAGAGGTCTCAGGTGATGGGTGGGCCTCATCTTTTTCTAGTTTCAGTTTCTATTCAATGGAAGAGCTTCTTTTTTAAATAAATCTTTCAGGTCACATTGGTGTTAATGTAAAAATGGTCAAATTTGGGGGCACTGGCTAGGATTTTGCAAATTCCTCACCTCAATACATAATCTGACCAGTGGGGGCCTTCTAGGTCAAGTGATGCCTTCGTTTACCTCCGAATTCTTTAGAATTGGGTATGTTTTTAGGTCATTTCAGGTGTTTGGGGGTGGGAAGAGAATTTATGGCAAAGGCAACTCATGAGAACAAGAGAGCAAGATGTTTGGTTGGTCTTGGGTTTAACTGATTGAACGTCTTGTCTGTTTTTCTTCCTGTTCACCTGGGTGATCCAAATCTGATGTGAGAGTCATAAAGCAGCTATGTGTCAAAGCTAAACTAATACCAGAAGTCATGTTATAGCCCAGTGGGTTCTTCTTGCCTGCTGCACAGAAAAGCCAATATACTGAGACAGTAGGTGTTGCAACTGAGTAAGGATTTAATAATCACAAGGCAGTCAAGTGAGCAGGATGGAGAAGGAGATATTTCTCAAATCTGCCTCCCTAAGAATTTGGAGACTAGGATTGTCATGGCTTGTTTGGCAGGCAGGAGGCTAGGGAATATGGGTTCTGCTTATTGGTTGGATTGGGGGTGGAATCACAGGAGTGTTGAATCTGTCTTCTTGCACTGAGTCAGGTCCTGAGTGGAAATCACCAGTCTGGGTGGTATCAGTTGGTCTACCAGAATCTGAAAATATATCTGAAAAATATCTCAAACACCAGTCTTAGGTTTCATTAACAATGTTATCTATAGGGGAAATTGGGGAAGTCACAAATCTTATTACCATTGGCTCTGTGATTCCTGAGCAGTAAGCAATTACAAAAAGGCAGCTTAGAAAACAAGGACTGGTTATCATTTAATTATGCCTCAGTCTTAGCAGAATTCAGGCTCCTAACGTAATTCTAACCTTGTGGTTGGTCTTTCATTAGTTTTATGAAGATGTTTTTGGTTCTTGAACAAAAATGAGGTTAGTTTCAGGAAGGGACTATTATGATCCTTGGTTTAAAGTTAAACTGTAAACTAAATTTTTTCCCATAGTTAGCTTGGCCTATGTGCAGGAATGAGCAAAGACAGTTAGCTTGTATGACTAGAAGCAAGATGGAGTCAGTTATGTTAGATTTCTCAATTTTGCAAAGGTAGTTGCAGTCACAACAGATAGGGAGTGAATATGTGAGGCCCTGGTGGAATTCTGAGGGAACACATACTGCACATGATGGTTTCTCTGATTGAAGGGCCTTAAAGGTGCTCAGGATTTCTGATAAAGACAGAAACAGACTACATTGGTTCTTCAAATCAGAGAACTTTGGGCTGATATAATCTCCATTATCCCTGATGTATAATTTTCAAAGTGTTAAAAATATAATTCTCAGACAAATAGTAATCACAGGCCAGCATTTTAATTAATTCAATAATGTGGGAACCAGCAGGATGACAAAGCTGGTTCAAAGGAGAGTAAGAGAAACTAATAAACAGTGTTTTTACAGGCACTCCAGGTGATTCTGATAAATCCGGAAATTTGAGAACCACTGTTTTAGGGAATGTGAACTTGGAAGTATAAGGGAATGGAATAAAAGGCTTCTCTAATAGCTATGAGGTCAGGTTACTATTAGAATGCCTGACTCTGTCCTAAGCTGTATGATTAGGGTATTATAATTTTCTGCAACTGTTTTAGGTATTTCAGGAGCAAAGCAAGCAGAGGAAAAATTGTGTTGAAAGTTGTACCTGGGCCAGGCGCAGTGGCTCATGCCTGGAATCCCAGCACTTTGGGAGGGCGAGGTGGGTGGACCACCAGGTCAAGAGATCAAGATCATCCTGGCCAACATGGTGAAACCCCATCTCTACTAAAAATACAACAATTGGCTGGGCATAGTGGTGCGCATGTGTGGTCATAGCTTCTCGGGAGGCTGAAGCAGGAGAATCACTTTAACCCGGGAGATGGAGGTTGCAGTGAGTCGAGATTGTGCCACTGCACTCCAGCCTGGTGACAGAGTGAGACTCCATCTCAAAAAAAAAAAAAAAAAAAAAAAAAAAAAAGAAAAGAAAAGAAAAAAAGAAAGTTGTACCTGTTTTCCTATCTGGTTGGGCTATTAATTTAGCTATTTGAGAGATTTAAATTCTAGACAGGATAGTATTAAATGCCTGGCAGTAGGTGAAGGCTAGTGAAAGTCCAGTGAGTCTGGAAGAATGCTGATGGTTTGGACGAAGTGAGATAGGAGTGTTCAGGGGGTAGGATACAGATTCTGTCAGGGTGATGATGTGAGAGGAGACTGATGAGGAGGTGGTGGTCATAAGGCAGTGTGGTGTGTGTGTGTGTGTGATAAGGGAGTGAGGAAGATCTACAGCTACACAGCGATGATACATGGTGAGCATATGAGAAATATTTTTATAAATGAAATTGGATTGAATTGGCTTGTAATATAATTCTTGATTTGGCAATGATATAAGATAACTGAGATCAAGTGCAGACAGAAATTAATTAAGTTTAAGTCTGCATTATGTTTACATGGTAATGATCAGTATGTATGTGTATACATATACACTATATATATATCTCACATATATACACACTATGTATAGATAACATATATATTATTCAGTGGATGATCCAAGTTCTGAAAACACTTAGAGAGGTGGAAATGGTTCTTTGAGGCAGTAAACAAGGACAACAAAAATCGATGGTGATAAATATATAGTGATAAAGATGGGTTGTATGAACTTCATTTTTTGTTCTTTTTTTTTTGCCATTACTCTCATCTGGCATATCAAAAATTTCAAATAAATATAAGCGTTTTACAAACTGAGCAGGTCCCAGTAGAAAGAATTTAGGTGGTATGCAATTTGTCTCTGTCATAAAGAATCCTATTATGAATACCTTGTGCATACAACTTATTCATTTAGTTAGTATGTTCGTTCATTCACTAAACAAATATTTATTGGGTACTTACTTGGCACTAGGCACTGTTATAAGTGCTGGGGATAGAGTAGAGAACATGTCAGAATGTCCTCTTAAAGCTCACATTTTGATTTGGCAAGAGAGTTTTTTTTTAATGTAAACACAAAATAATATAATTTTAGGCTATGATCAATTCTGTGAAGTCAAAGCAGAGAAAGGAAACAGTGTAATGGGGACAGGAAGGGAAAACTATTTTAAATAGGGTCATCTGGAAGCAACTTTGAAGAGTTGTTTGATCTGAGACCTGAATAAAGTGAAGTTTTGAGGGAAGAACATTAGGGGAGTAGGAACAGCAAGAATAAATACCCTAAGGTGGAAATGTACTTGTCAGGTTAGAGGTACAGCAAGAATGCCTCTGTAGCTGGAGCAGAGTGAGTGAGTGAGCCTGTGGTAGGAGATAAGGCTGACGGAAGAGTCAGCAGCCAGGTTAGTGCCTTGTAGGCAGAAGTAAGGAGTTTAGATTATATTCTAATGTGAAGAACTGCCTTGAATAAGTGCATTGACTTAAGGTTCTTAGACATAGGATTGCTCTTTTCTAATGATGACATTTAAACTCTCTTTCTCTTGAGTGGTATCGCATTTTTAAAAATTATAATAAATCAGAGGGAAATATATTATTGTTGAATATATATAACTATATATGTAGATAGGGTAAATTAAAATGAGTTACACCTTTACGGCTTAGCATACTTTGATTTACAGATAGATGTGATACATCCATATTTCTATTCTACTTATTCTGGTTTTCAGAATCAAGAAAATCTCAAATCTGGAGAATCTAAAAAGCTTAGATGTCTTGGATCTTCATGGAAATCAGGTATTGTAAAGCCCTTTCATTTCTCTCTTTTTTGAAAAAAAGTTCAGGAAAATGGTATAAAAGTTTTAAGAATCATACTTGCATTGAATTTTTCAAGAGTTTCTTTATTGATTCACTGAAATTTCTAAGGTGTCAAGGTTATTTATAGAAGATTTGGTAACTCCTCAGCAGTAAATGACAGATACAGCTTATAAAACATTTGGAATTCTTATAGTTATGACAATTTTGGTTTTTGTTAACTTATTTTTAAAGTACACATTTTGCAACCTCAATCCAAGACCTAGAATATTACTGACTTTCGTCTACTTAGGTATTTCTTTTTTTATTCCATCTCCTTACTTCTGCATCACAGGTAACCACTATTCTAGATTTCATGTTTTTCATTCCTTTGTGGGTTTTTCAGTTGGTTTTGTCACATATAGGTGTGTCTAAATAATATATTCTTTAGTAGTATTGTCTCTTAACTTAAAAAAGGTATACTATATGTTGTCATCTAGTGTTTGCTTTTTGAATACAGCATTATATTACTGAGATTTAACTATTTCAAGTAGCTATAGTTTTATTTATAGTTGTATGTTCCATGGTAAGACTATACAAAACCTTTTGACTTCAGTGTCTTATTGATAGACATTTGGGTTGTTTCCTGTTTTTGTTGTTGTTGTCATTTGTTTTATCTTGTTGTTTTGCCATTATGAACAGTACTTCTACGAACTTTCTTGTACATGTCTCCTCTTCTACATGTTCCATATGTACTCTAGAGTATATAGGAATGAAACTCATGAGTCATAGGCTATTTAAATGTTTAACTTTAGAAGATAATGCCAAATTGCTTTCCAGAGGGATTGTACCAGTTGGTACTCATACCACTAATACATAATCCTGTTGTTTCCTATTCTTTTCAACATTTGGACTTGTCAGACTTCTTAATTTTTTTCTGATTGAATTGGTATAAAGTGGTATCACGTTGTGGTTTTGATTTATATTTTCCTGATAACTATATAATCTAGGCTCCCAATTATGTTCAATTTGTCTACTCCTGTATCTGTCTGAATTTCTGTATCTATTTTTTATGTTCCCTCTCTTTATTCTTCACTGTCAGATCCTATTGGCTGTTTTTCAGTCCTTTGCTCATCCATTTAAATTTTTGTCTTTGAAATGTATTATTTATGGCCGAGATGGGTGGATCACGAAGTCAGGAGATCGAGACCGTCCTGGCTAACACGGTCACGGTGAAATCCCATCTCTACTAAAAAATACAAAAAAATAGCCAAAAAATTAGCCGGGCGTGGTGGCGGGCACCTATAGTCCCATCTGCTCGGGAGGCTGAGGCAGGAGAATGGCTTGAACCCGGGAGGCGGAGCTTGCAGTGAGCCGAGATCGCGCCACTGCACACCAGCCTGGGCGACAGAGCGAGACTCCGTCTTGAAAAAAAAAAGAAAAAAAAAAGAAAAAAAGAAATGTAATATTTATAAATAGTTACATTGAGCTACATACTCATGCAGAATGTAAAGTCTCTTCTGCAGTGATAAGCCTACATCCTGGGATGATCTGGTAATCCCTGCCTGTTGATGAACAAGATCTTTCACAGCTGCTTACAGTTGGTCAGGTGCAAACCTCAGTGTGATCCGTCTAGGCTTTCTAACAGCTGTTAGTTCCGGTAGTTTTGGTGAAAAGCTAACGTAATTAATAAAAACCTTGATAGATTTAATAGGCCACATCTATTAGGTTCGAATCTAGTTGCAGCCTCATGTGTTTGTGTGTGCATGTAGTGAGTGGGAGGAGTGATGGTGGCCTGGGAATTGTATGGCTCTGCAGGTTAGTTACTGTCTGTCCAATAGAGGGGAAGTTATCCGGTTAGATGGTGGTGGAAGGGGAAGAGGAATTAGAGTATTGACAGTAAAAGAATATCATATGCAAAGGCACTGAGATGGAAAACAACACAATAAGTATTTACCACCAGAGAACAGAGCATGTGTGGAAGGATGTTGAGAGAAGAGACTAGAAAGGTAGGCAACGACTAGATTGTGGAGGGCTTTGTATGCCAGGCAAATGAATTGGTGTTTTATCCTCTATTTTAAAAACTGTTTATAAATTAAACATTTTATGATAGCAGTATTTTTCTTGTTTATTTTAAAGTGTATATATGAGCAATAATAAACATATGATTTTCAAATTCTAATATATCTTTAAGAATTTGTGAGTACTACCCAAGATCTTCAAAAGCACCTGATAAAGAATACCATATCATTTCATGTGTACCTTATGTATAGGCATTAGTTACCAATCATTATGTTGACGCAAAATGTCTGTTCCTTGTTAGCTGACCTGTGTTATGTATTTTATAATTTCAGTGTATGTTTGTGATATTGTGTGTGTTAAACATTTGTACTGCACAAATTACTTCTCAAGTTCTACAACTGGAAGAACCTTGAGAAGTAATTTGTGCAGTACAAATGTTCTATAACTGGAAGAAGGAAGTTTTAAATGAAATCTTAGTCTTGTTTCATAATATATGAATCCAATAAGCAAAATTTCACAGTATTTCAAAGCAGAGATATAGTCTTAGTGACCTTAGGTTTCTAAAAAGCCAGGAAGGAACTATTCTAGATGAAACAACTAATGTTCAATTCTAAACATTTAGCATCTTATAGTAAAAAAGCTAAAAGACATTAAGTGAATGTTTATTGTCATTTGAATTTACTTCTATTGGAAATAAAAATATGCTTGGTGCACACTGTGAAATAAAACATAATTGGTTTATGGATGTAAAATCATTCTGAGTAATGATGGTGGTGTTCAGGAAATGGATTGGGAAGTAGAGACGGAAGGAGGGGAAATGGAGACAGAATAGTTGAGAGAAACTAATTATAATAATCTTGATGAGATGGCGGCATGAACTAAAGTAGTAGCATTAAGATATGATAAAGGGGCAGACTGGATAAATATTTAAAAAGTAGAAACATCAAGACTTAGCAATTAATTGTATGTGAGTAGTGAATACAGAGGGATCTAGGAGGTTGACTAGGAGTTTCTAACCTAGATCTTGTGTTGGTTAACTGTAATTTTTTCTCTCAGTGAATTTTTGCCTTAGCATAGACACAGATGTGCTTCAAGAAGAATCTGTTCTTTCAGTGGTATCTTTTCCTCCAGGGAGAGCCTATTTCTGTGGCTGCTAACGTGAAAGCAAACACTTGCCCTTTCTGTATTGCTAGGGGGGAAGGTTATCTTTATCCAAGCAGAGCAATCTAGGTTACTCTCATACACAAAGGTTAATACTGGAGTATACAGCTTTCCTAGATGTGTTAAGCAGCCCTGCAGTCTATATTGGGACTCTATCTGATCCGTGTGACCCATAAATGGGCTTTCCAACATTCCCATCATCTTTTTTCTTGCTGTGAAGTATATCAATCAATCAAGACCTATGCTGTCACTTTATACAACCCTTTGCCTGATGCTTCTATTATCTGCTTTATGCTTGTGACTTTGTCCATGGTTGTAACAAGTAATTGACCTTATTCCATAGCAGATGTTGTACATGATTCTGGCCTATTGGGTTTTAAACCAAGAAGCCAAATAATATTCTTAGTGATTTTTAAAATATGGGTCTATATACAGGAATTAACCCTGTTTCTTTTCAGACTTTTCTAACTAGAAGGTAACTAAATGCAGGCATTCTAATTGTAAACCCCACCAGGACCATGTGGAAGGGTCGTTTTCTAAAGGAAATGTCCAGAACTATTAGCAGAAGGGAGAAAACATACCATGCAGATCATACAACAATTGTCCCCCATAACTCTATATATTTATATATTTCTTGAGCTCAGGAAAGTTTTCTATATTTAAACACTCCTTCTTTTCCATTTATGTTTGTTATATCTATATTGTTTGTCTTCCATGTCTCCATTTTATCTTTTATTCTTCCTCTCTGTTTTGCCTTAGCATTTTGGGAGGATTTCTAAGCTTGTGCTGACATTGCTGATTTCTTTTTCTATGGTATCTATTTTGCTTTTTACTGGCTTCTTGCATTTTGAATTCTATCACTTGTTTAGTTTTAAAATGTTTTACTCCGTGTCTTATTATACAGTTTTATAATCTGTAAATACTGATAATCTTGTTTCTTCTTTTTCAAATTTTATATAATTTTATCTTATTTCACATTAGTTAAATCAAAAATCTTAGAACACATTTTAAATGTGGTCATAGGTTACTTTTATGTATTATTGAATTTATAATTAACGTTTCTTTTCTGGAAACTGGATGGAACCTAGATGGTGTTTCTTGAATATAAGAGTGTCCAAATAACAATGTGAAATATAGATTAGACATCTGAGAAAAGTTATTTTAGCTAACATCTGCTTTGAAATGTTAGTAAAAAATTTCAAATATACTGTGATGGCAATACAAATGAGCAAATTAATCTCCAGTGACTGTGAAATTCATTTTAATGTTCATCAGGTTGATGAAGTCCTCCATGAGGACTTTTACCTTGTGTCACGCAGTAACTCATCCCATTTGCTATACTTGCTGTTTTATAATAGTGGGGCTTAACATCACTTTGAGCTCTCATCACTTCACAGTGTTAGTTTTTACTTACCTTCTCCTTAGTGTACAGCTCAAACTTCTCTGCTGCAGTTCAGAGCTGATTATTATTTTTTATTATTATTATTTTTGAGATGGAGTTTCGCTCTGTCGCCCAGGCTGGAGTGCAGGGGCGCGATCTTGGCTCACTGCAACCTCTGCCTCCTGAGTTGAAGTGATTCTCTTACCTCAGCCTCCTGAGTAGCTGGGATTACAGGCACACGCCACCGCGCCGAGCTAACTTTTGTATTTTTAGTAGAGATGGGGTTTCATCATGTTGGTCAGGCTGGTCTCAAACTCCTGACCTCAAGTGATCCACCCACCTCAGCCTCCCAAAATGCTGGGATTACAGGTGTCAGCCACCATGCCTGGCCTTAGTGCTGATTATTAATGGCAGCAGCAGGCCATCTGGAGTGGCTGCTGCCATCAGGCCAGCTGCGGCAGGGAGGCGTGGCCGGGGATGCAGGCTCCATGGAGCCAGCCGGAGCTGGGGACAAGTGGGAGCCCCACCCCTTCCGAGTTGGAGCAGGAGCTCCCCGGGTGCTGCTACAGCCACCCAAGCCATGGCTGCAGACCTGGGCATCCCTGTGCTGTTGGGGCTAGGAAGCAGGCAGGAGCCTTGCCCTCCTGGGTACAGCTGCAGCCTCCCAAACTGAAGCCGTGGACCCAGGCATCTCTGCACTCTTGCGGACCCAGGAGGCTCCCCCGCTGCTCTCCCAACAGATTCTGAAGTGTCTGCTTCTGCTGTCTGGCTTCTCCCTGCTGTCAGTGCCTGCTCCAATCTCAGAGCAAAGTTGTGGTTAAGCCTGGGTGCTGTGGCAGCCTGGCCAAGTATGCACATGCTTGGGGCAGTGTTTACACACCAGCCCTTTGTCACCTCAGCTTCCTTTGAATTTTTGGCACCAACAAGCATAGAAGGGAATCCGAGGGGGGCTGAGGACAGCTAGGTGCTGGCCTGCAGGTGCCCCTTCATACCTATAGCCTGGGCGCCATGAACAGCAGCAGGAGGCAGACAGTTTCCTGAGCAGAAGCAGGCAGGTCCCTGGTGACTCCCCACCTTCAGGCCAGGCTGCCAGTCCCACTGACTGGAGTGGGAACTTGTGGTACCTTTTCTGAGTCTGCCAATGACTGCCCATGGACCAATCAGCACACACTTCCTCTACCCTGAAGCCCATAAAAGCCCCGGACTCAACAAGTGCTGAGCAGACATTGGGATAACCAGCTGTAGAGAGGAGCAAAGTGCTCTAGGGCCTCCTCTCTGCTGACAGCTGCAGAGATGATGGGATAACCAGTTGCAAAGAGGGGCTGCCCTTTCTGCTGATAGCTGAACACTTGTCAAGATGACTTTCTTGGTAGAGAGGAGCCACCCTCTCTGCTAGGAGTTGAACACTCATCAGAACACCCTGGCTGTGGAAAGGAGCTGCTCCCTGTGGGTTTCCTCTGAGCTGTTCTATCACTTAAGAAAGTTCCTGTTTTTCTTGCTAACCCTCCACTTGTCTGTATACCTCATTCTTCCTGGTCGCAGGACAAGAACCTGGGACCCACAGAATTTGGGACCCACAGAATTGTGAGGCTAAAAGAGCTATAACACAACAGGGCTGAGACATGCCCTTCGCTCGTCATGTTGCAGGCAAAGAGAAGGAAACTGTGGCCCTTCGGGTCACCTAGACTTGGGAGCTCCCCAAACCAGGGCTGTGACTCCCTCTTTGGGACCCTGAGGTTCCTCGCATATCCAAGCTTCTGGGTGCCACCGTGTTCCTCAGTGCCAGCTGTGGAAGCTGTTTGCAGTGTTCCTGGTCCAGCCGCAGCCTTGCAGAGAGCTGGTGCCCGTGTCAGCACCTGGAGCTGCCTGCCCCGCCGTAGCAGCCAGCATGTCTGACTGTGCACAGTGGCCAGACCCCACGCTCACTCACTCCCTTCTCAGTTCCACACCTGACTTGCCCTTAGCAGACATGGGACCCAGGCCAGCAGCATGAGCTGAGCGCAGCCTGCCAGGGCAGTTAGGTGAAATGAGCTCAGTGGGCCAGAACAAAACTTGGGCAAAGGCGCCATTGGCCACAGAGGTTTCTGGTCAGAAAAATGACACCCCAAAGATCCCGTAACATTATATGCACATGCATATTCCATGATTCAAGTCCTCTTGTTTTAAACAGTGTTCACCATTTTGTACCCTCACTAAATATTTTCCGTCTTTATTAATGTAGCAGCTTTCAATTAATTAAAAAAAAATTACCCTCATCTTCTACTGGGAATCCTAGTTCCTTGACCCTTTGCATTCAGACTTGACTGCTCTCAAGATCTTGCAGTTTAAATAGAATTAACAAGGGTAACTTGATGTCATTCCTTTCCCTTGCCTTTTCTGTCAGAGGCCAAACTTGCTTTATTAAAACATGATGAGCTTACGCCTTGGGATCACAGTATGTTTCTATTTGGCAGGTAGTATGTAGCCTGCACAGAACCTGGGACAGATTGGGCACTTAAAGTTGCCCAATGGACTCGTTGATTATTTGATGACATTTACTTCAAGTGTTTACTATGGTCAAATTGTAAAATATGATCTTTTAGCTAATGTTCACAAGTTATGTGACTTCATGTTATCTGCAACATAGGAAATTGAAAATAGATTTTTAAATATCTACATATAAACTTGCCACTGAATCCAGTGACTTTGAATATTTTATTTTTAGGGTTTTTAGAAGATGTGTATTTTAGGTTTTTGACTGCTAATCACCCTTCTCCTATTTTTTTTAACAGATTACCAAAATTGAAAATATTAATCATTTGTGTGAGTTGAGAGTTTTAAATCTTGCTAGGAACTTTTTAAGTCATGTTGATAATCTTAATGGGCTGGATTCACTAACTGAACTGAACTTGCGACACAATCAAATCACTTTCGTGGTGAGTATTAAAATGGAATTGATATGTACTTTGTGGCTTTTCTTCAAGGAATTGAAACAAATGCTGTAATATGACTTTCTGCAAAGTAAGAATCTATGATTATTGGCCGGGCGCGGTGGCTCAAGCCTGTAATCCCAGCACTTTGGGAGGCCGAGGCGGGTGGATCACGAGGTCAGGAGATCGAGACCATCCTGGCTAACATGGTGAAACCCCGTCTCTACTAAAAAAAAATACAAAAAACTAGCCGGGCGAGGTGGCGGCCGCCTGTAGTCCCAGCTACTTGGGAGGCTGAGGCAGGAGAATGGCATAAACCCGGGAGGCGGAGCTTGCAGTGAGCTGAGATCCGGCCACTGCACTCCAGCCTGGGCGGCAGAGCGAGACTCCGTCTCAAAAAAAAAAAAAAAAGAATCTATGATTATTTAGTTTTTTTCTGAATTTAAATTGTGGAGTAATTATTAAGCTCTGTAATATGTTGATTTGGGAGGTATTGAGGTATTTTCCATTTTAAAGAATAAATACAATGTTAGAAACACAATAGAAGTGTTATCAGAAAACGAATCATTTGGTGTGAATGAGTAGTAAATCCTTTTCTGTTTTGTCTTGGGTATAGAATTAGTAAGAAAGAGGGTTACTAGTGACTGAAAGTTGAGAAATTATTGTACTAAGAGGGAAAAGGCACAGAGAGGTGAGGTTGAGAGTTGTGAAGATACACATAAATACTGTATGCTTTGCAGTTTTTAAAGAGGCAGCTTGGTATGGTGGGAAAAGCATTGCATAGGGCATCAGAGGCCTAGTTCTGGTCTTAGCTTCATCCCTCATTAGCTGTGTGACCTTGGGTAAATCACAACTCTCATGGCCTCAGTTTAGCTTTTTCTAAAAGGAGGACATTGAACCAGTTTGACTCTAGGGTGTTTTTTGGTTTATTGACTCTGAAAAAAGACATGGATATGGCAGAGAACTGGCATGTGAGCAGGAGGAAAAGGAGTTCGATTGTGGGGTCAAAACTATGGAAAGGGAATTCTGGAACTCTGAGATGAACTTGGTCAAATTTATGATTTTGCTGAAGGTCAGCAACTAAATGGAAACTTGATGCTGAGATAGTTTGTATTTGTACATATGTGAAGAGCATTAGAAATATAACTGTTCTGCTTTGTGATATGATACAGGTAATGAGGAACATTATTTGCTCTTTTAAGAAGTTTCCTTTGTTTAAATGCTATAGAAAAACTGCATTAGGTTCTCTCTGGTATCATTTATGCACTTTGAAAGACACAATATACCTCTTAACTCTTTCAACATTGAGTTCCCTTGTAAAGAATTAAGTGTACTGTAAATGGTACACTTGAAAAGGCTGGGGGACAGATGATACCTTATTTATAGGTCTCATAGTACAGATTGGTTTTATTTTGAAGGTTTCCCAGAAAATATGAGTCAGGTAATGCTCATCTCTTCTAGAAGGTTAGGACAATTTTAGCATGCTATCCAAGATACAGATTTATTCCAGAACTTCTACTTTCTGTCGAGCCCTTCCCAGATTAGATATAATACTGGAACTGGACTGTTTATTTAAAAGACATTCAGATTGGGATAACCTGTTATGTTGCTAAATCTCCAAGAACTGCTCAGTCAGGACTTAATTTGTCCTTAGGACCTTGGGTCTGGTAAGATTCCAAAACATTTTGTTAGAGTAGGGAACAGGAATCTACTGGCCCTAGCATATTCCTGCCTATATTTTGGCTTTCGTTTGGAAAGTGCATAATGCGTATTCAGGAAATTGCTTACTGAATTCCCCATTGAGAATTAGATTTAATCACTACTGTTATAGTTTAGGCAGCAGTAAACAGCTGATGGAAGAGGAAATTGTATTAATTTCTATAAGTTAAAAAGCCAATAAGTATCATGCATATTAATTATAGTCATTTGCTACATATCAAATTTACTATATCCATGTGAAATATATGGATAAATAAACTTCATCCAACTCTTATTTCTTTTTCAAAGCATCTCTTTCTTAAAATATTCAAGGGACTTTAAAATCTGAGGATACTTTTTTTCCCATCATTTTTTTCTCCAGGATCAATCACCACACTTACTCTTTTTGCTTTTTTTTCTTTCATGGTTTTGATTTTCCTCAGTAGCTGGTAATCTTTAAATGAAGGACCATGTTAAGGAGTATCTGGGTATCCTGTACAGTTGAGTAGATCTTTTTAACCATAAGATCTTGCTCTAGAATGATGGCTAGATTTGTGTAAGTTCTTGAATCCCACACATTTGTGAATTTCCTTTTAGGGTAAGTGAAAGGGAAAAGGCAGACTCACTCAGTGACTGCCAAAATAAGACTTTACTTTCAGGGGTAGAAAGACTTTGTTTTCATTTGTGCCAGGTGAAACTGCCATTTATTTTTTCCCTCTGATTCTTATGTAGAGGTGGTTAATCATCTCTATAGATAAAACACCCACACTTTCCATCCTTTTTTGACAAATACTCTATTTTGTTTGGAGAACAGTTCCTTAGGCTCTAGCTGAGGATTTCTTCAGCCAGCTGCTCTGTACATGTTTATATTCATGACAGGAGTGGGAGTGGGTGAGTTTGTTGGTATTCTAAAAATAGCTGTTGAGTAGACAGATCTTTAATTATACACCTACTTGATTCAGCACAGTTCACCATAGTCCATGCTTGTTCATTGTATGCACTGACCCAGCATGGAGTAAGATGGCATTCAGTCAGAAAGAATTGCTGCCTTTGAGTACAACATCTCTCTTGCAGTTTTGAGCTGCAGTTCTTCCTGCTCAGGGTTATCTCCAGTAAGATTCCATCAGCTTTTCAACTGCCTGAAATTCATCAGAAGTGTTGGTCAGTTAATGATAACTCTTTTGTTAGGATTTTCATGAATGTTCTCATTTGTGCGTATTTTTATTGCTTCACCCATTGAATCTTGGAAAGAAGGTGAAACAAATGCAACCTACTTGCCTTCTTGAAGAGAAACGTTCTGTGATGTTTTTGATGTAGAAAAGTTATTGCTTGTTTATTTACCAATCTTTGTTTTTGAAATTTTATAAATTTCAAACCAAATATTTTTAGTTTGTATGGCATCTTTCTCTTTAAAAATTATGAAGTGTCTTATATCCAAAAGACAGGCAATAACAAATGCTGGCAGGAATGTGGAGAAAAGGGAACCCTTGTATATTGTTGGTGGGAATGTAAATTAGTACAACCACTGTGGAAAACAGTTTAGAGGTTTCTAAGAAAACTAAAAATTGAGCTACCATACGATCCAGCAGTCCTAGTGTTGGGTATATTCCCAAAAGAAAGGAAGTCAGTATATGGAAGAGATATCTGCACTCCTATGTTTGTTGCAGCACTGTTTGCAATAGCTAAGATTTGGGAACAACCTAAGTGTCCATCAACAGATGAATGGATAAAGAAAATGTGGTACATATACACAGTGGAGTAGTAATCAGCCATAAAAAAGGATGAGATCCAGTCATTTCCCACAATATGAATGAACTGGAGATCACGTTAAGCGAAATAAGCCAGGAATGGAAAGATACACATCGCATGTTATCACTTATTTGTGGGATCTAAAAATCAAATCAATTGAACTCATAGACATAGAGAGTAGGAGGATGGTTATCAGAGGCTGAGAAGGGTAGTGGAGTGTTGAGGGGAGGTGGAGGTGGTTAATGGGTACAAAAAAATAGAAAGAATGAATAAAACCTACCATTTTATTGCACAATAGGGTGACTATAGTCAATAATAATTGTATATTTTAAAATAATGTAAGTGGATTGTTTGTAATTCAAAAGATAAATGCTTGAGGGGATGGATACCCCATTGTCCATGATGTGCTTATTACACATTGCCTGCCTCTATCAAAACATCTCATGTACCCTATAAATACCTATACCTACTATGTACCCACAAAAATTTTTTATTATTAAAATTAATAATAAAAAATTTTAAAGCAAAAAATTAATAAAACTAAAAAAAATCCTGAAACATTTCAGATATCCCCAAAATAATAGGAACTAATATTACCAACAATTGTATATGTCCTTTGTTTTATCTGTTTCTTTCTCAAGTTTTGTGTTGGATATTTTGTATATTAGTTTTCAGTCTTTTAAATTTTCTCATAAAAGCATTTAAGCCTATAAATTTCTCTCTAAAAATCACTTCAGCTTCTTCTATTAAGTCTTGAAATTTAGTATTTTTCTTATTGTTTAGTTCTAAGCATTTTCTAAGTTCTATGTTTCATTGCGATTTCTTTTTTGATCCATGTGTTATTTGGAAGTACACCTTAACATTTTGAAATGTATGGATTTTTTATTCTATGGTCATTCTTTTCTAATTTAATTGCATTGTGACCAGTAAATGTAGAGTATGTGTAATTGGTACTTTAAAGTTTACTGAGGTTTTTATTTACTTATTTATTGCCTGGTATGTGGTCAGTATCCATAGTTGATGCTCACTGTCAATATATTTGTCTACTATTTGTCAGTATTTTGAAGCTATGTTTCTAGAAGCATACAAGTTTAAACTTAATATATCTTCTTGGTAATTGTTGCTTTTATTGTTATGTATTAACTCTCTTTATTACTCACTCCTTAATTAAGCAAGTATTTTACGAGTATGGGCTATATGCCAGGCATTGTTCTAGGTAGTTGGTATATAACAGGACACTAATAATACTTATTACCTTAATGTTTATTTAATGTTAATACCAGGCTTTTCTGGTTATTTTTCCTTGGTATATCTTTTTTATTTCCTAACCTTTTAAGAAAAATTTTTAATTTGATATAATTTCAGAAAATGTTGTAATAATAGGATAAAGAATTCCCAGTACAAAATGCACCCAGATTCTCTAAATGATAACATTTTGCTACATCTGCTTTATCTTCTCTCTTGCTTACTTTCTCCCTTCTTCCTTATCTGTATATCAGTTAATATATACTTTTTTTCAACCATTTAAGAGTAAGTTGCTGGCATGATGCCTCTTTATTGCCACATACTTCTGTATGTATTTCCTAAAAACAAGAAATTGTCTTATAACAATAGTACCACTGTCAAACTCAGGAAATTAACATTGATATGATGCCATTTATCTAATCTATAGACCTCATTTGGATTTTGCCATTTGTCCCAATAATGTCCTTTATAGCAAAAGAAAATACAAGACATGCATTGCATTCAATTGTTATATCTCCTTAGTCTTCTTTAATCTGGAAGAGTCTTTTTATGTATTTCATGACGTTGACATTTGTGAAGAGTATGGCAGGAATATCAGAGAAAAGATGCTGAGTTTTTTTTCCAGTGTATATCAAGTATGTATTCTTTAACTTCCAACCTTTTTCTTATAAAGAATGCATAGCCTCCTTTTTAAACATATAATCTGAGAATCTGTCATAACCAGAGACTTTAGTCTATTATACTAATTATGATTACTGATATATTTAGATTTTTTACTTTGATGTTATTTTATGCTTCTTACTTATGTTTTCCCTATGTTTTTATTTTCTTCTGTCTTATTTTGAGTTGATGGTGTTTTCTCTGTTCTTTCTCATTCACTTTAATGGTTACTCTTAGCATTTTAAAACATACACTTCACTTAAATCACAGAGTTAATATACATCTCTACCCTCTTATCAGATAAGGACCTTAGAATCATTTAATACAGTAACCTTTCCATTTTACATGTTTTTGTTGCCTAGTATTTTCTTTTTATTCTTTTAACCCCCAAATTAGACATTTTAATTGCTATTGTTTCCAGTCAGTGCTTATTTGGATTCACTCACATGCTTGTTTGGGTTCACCACTCCTTTCTGCATCTCTGTCTATCCTTCTTCCCAAAATATATCATTTAGAAAAGGTTTATTTAAGATAACTCTGAAGTCTCTCGGTTTTTGTTTATTAAAAAATGAGTTTATTGGCCGGGCGCGGTGGCTCAAGCCTGTAATCCCAGCACTTTGGGAGGCCAAGACGGGCGGATCACGAGGTCAGGAGATCCAGACCATCCTGGCTAACACGGTGAAACCCCGTCTCTACTAAAAATACAAAAAACTAGCCGGGCGAGGTGGCAGGCGCCTGTAGTCCCAGCTACTCGGGAGGCTGAGGCAGGAGAATGGCGTGAACCCGGGAGGCGGAGCTTGCAGTGAGCTGAGATCCAGCCACTGCACTCCAGCCTGGGTGACAGAGCAAGACTCCGTCTCAAAAAAAAAAAAAAAAAAAAAAAAAAAGAGTTTATTTTGCTTTTATTCATGATTGATGATTTGACTTGATTGACAGTTATTTTTTCCCAGATGTTTGAATATCATATTCCATTGTCTTTGAGCTTCTGTTGTTGTCATTAAAATGTCTACTACCATTTGTGTGTGTGTGTAGGGTATCTTCTTTTCCTTCCTCTGGTTGCCTTTAGGATTGTAAAATTTCTTTTTGAAGTCCTTCAGATTTACTATGATATGTTTAGGTGTGAAACTATCTTATTTTATTAATTTGAAACACACATTTTCCATATTCCAACAACTCTGAAATCTAGATATGTCTTACAATCTATAGCATGCTTAAATCAGTGTTATACAGGCTACAGCAATTTCATTGCTTAAATGTATGTGGACTTGGTTATAGCTGTTTATACTATTGTCATTTCAGTTGTTGGTACTATATGTTTTGAGTTTTGTCACTGTTCAAAATGCATTTTAAAATATTACACCATGATTTGGCATTGAAATGAAACATTCTATTCAAAAACCTATGGAAATAGAGCAGCAAAGACATTAAGTTTAATATTAATGAGAAAAATTATTTTTCATTGGAAGAATGGTCCCGATTCTACCTTCTCTTGCTAATTAACAATCAAATACTTTAAAAGGAAGATAACCATGTATTGTTGAAGCTGTATTACATTTGTTACTGAGATAGATTCAGAGAGATTGCCTATCATGTATCAAGCAGTGCAACTGAAGGCAGAATAAATTGAGGAAACCCCTTGGAATAGATGAAAGAAATTTCAAAATAACAAGAAGCTGTGTGAACAATTCATGTTGGTGCTTTCCTTATCTTACAAAATCAAAACATATAGAATGGGTATCAGTATTTGGAAGAAAATCCCATAGACAATAATGGAAGACACTTTTAGGATATACTGCATCATCAATGTTCTTAATGGCATAGAAGACAATATTGTGTGAAAAGCATGGACATTATTAGTTGAAAAGTGATTGAGAAGTTTAAATCCAAATATGAAGACTTTTCCTCTGTACTTTATTGAGGGATAATTTAGGTACAATAAAATACACAATCAACTGTACAGTTCAATAACTTCTATTTAATCTGAGTAATTGCATGTGACTGTCACTCAGATCAAAATATAAAATATTTCTATCACCTCAAAAAGTTCCCTTGTGCCTCTTTCTAGTCAGTACCCTCCCCTGCCCCACAGATATTCTGACTTCTATCCCTGTGGATTAATTTTACCTGTTTTTGAACAGCACATATGTAAAGATTATGTACTCTTTTGTATATTCAACATAAATGTCTTAATATTCATCCATGTTGTTGTGCATAACAGTAGTTTAAAAAATTACTGAGCTGTATTCCATTGTAGAAATATCATACAATTTGCTTATTCATTTTTCTGTTCACAGACACATTGGTTATTTCCAATTTTTGATTCTTACAAATAAAGCTGCTGTGGATATTCTTGCACTTTTAAAAAATTATTTATTTATTTAGAGGTAGGTTCTCATTATGTTGCCCAGGCTCGTTTTGAACTCCTGGGCTCAACTGATCCTCCTGCCTTAGTCTCCCAAAGTGCTGGAATTACAGGCATGAGTCATAAATTTAGGTGGGTGTCTAAATTTATTCGAAATTACCAGTTTTATGAAGTGATTAGACCATTTTATACTCCCAGTAGCAATAGAGAGTTCTCATTGCTCAATATCCTTGCCAAAGTTTGTCAGTCTTTATAATTTTAGCAATTCTATGATTCTCATTGTTCTTTTAATTTGCATTTTCTTTATAACTAATGATGCTGTACATCTTTTCAAGCATCTTTTCATCTTTTATGAAGTATCGGTTCAAATTTGTTACCTGTTTGAAAAAATTAGGTTATCTTTTTATCATTCTAGATTCAGGTCCTTTGTTTGAGATATATACATGTAGAGAGAGAGTGTGTATTTTCTCCATGGCTTGCCTTTTTACTCTCTTAACAGTGTTTTTGATGTGTAGAAACTTCTAATTTTAGTGAAGCTCAGTTTATCAATTTATTGTTTTTAGTTGTTTTTATCTTTTGTGTCCAGTCTGAGAAATCTTTGCCTATCCCAATATCATGACTATGTTCATCTACATTTTCCTCCAGAAGGTTTATAGTTTTACCTTTCTATTTAGGTATGTGATTCATTTTTATTTTCATTTGTTTGTTTATTTATTTGAGACAGAATTTCACTCTGTTGCCCAGGTTGGAGTGCAGTGGCTCGAACATAGCACACTGCAGCCTTGACCTCCTGGGCTGAAGCAATCCTCCCACCTCAGCCTTCCGTGTAGCTGGGACTACAGGCACAGGCCACCACACCTGGCTAATTTTTTAACTTTTTGTAGAGACAGGGTCTTGTCATGTTGCCTAGGCTGGTCTCGAACACCTGGGATCAAGTGATCCTCCCATCTTGGCCTCTTACAGTGTCAGAGTTTACAGGCATGAATCACCATGCCCAGCCTGTAATCCATTTTTGATTAAGTTTGTGTATGCTGTGAGGTAGGGGATTATAGTTCATTTTTCCCACATAGGAATATCTATTTTCTTCATTACCTTTTATTTAAGAAAACTTGCTTTCCCCACTGAATTAAATTGTTGTTGTCTTTGTTGAAATCTAGTACTAATCAAATGGATCTTTTTTCTGGACCCTCTATTCTGTTCCATCTATTTGTCTACTTACTATATACCAGATCCAATCACATCTTTAGGCTCCACTTTTAGTTCTAGTTCTTTTGCCCTTTCTACCACATCTATATAGTAAGTGGAGATATTTTAGAAGTTCAACTTTATTTTGTGTAACTTACTTTTTATGTATGCATAAAAATGATATTCAGTAAAAAAAAATCTGGTTAAGTAAATCTAAAAGAGTTTTTTTCAGTAATAAATACAAATTTTAAGTGATATATTATTCTACTATAAGTTAATTATATTTTCCCCAAGTGCTGAATAAAATAGTTGTAAGATAATGTTAGATTTAATAAAATGTGGTAATTTTATTAGCATACCTAATATTTGTGTTTCCTAAATCTGCAGATTTGTAACATTTATTTATTTATTTATTTTCTTTTATTCATTCTTTTTGAAACAGAGTTTCACTCTTGTTGCCTGTGCTGGAGTACAAGGGTGTGATCTTGTCTCACTGCAAGCTCCACCTCCCGGGTTCAAGCCATTCTCCTGCCTCAGCCTCCTGAGTAGCTGGGATTACAGATGTGCACCACCATGCCCGGCTAATTTTGTATTTTTAGTAGAAATGGGGTTTCACCATGTTGGTCAGGCTGGTCTCGAACTCCTGATCTCAAATGATCCACCTGCCTCAGCCTCCCAAAGTGTTGGGATTACAGGCATGAGCCCCCCGCACCTGGCACATATCTTTCATTTATTATGGGAACATTCTGAGTCTTTATATTTTCAAATATTGCACTTCCATTTTCTCTCGTTCTACTTCTTAAACACCTACTAGATATAGTATGGACTTTTTCATTCTATTCTTTGTTTCCTAATCTCTCTATAATTTTCATCATTCTTATTTTTCTCTGCTTCGTTTCTTCATTCTTGTCACTTATCTGGTTCTACCTTTGAATTCACTGACTTTATCCTCAAGTTGTCGAATTTGATTTTTAGTCCATCCATTGAGTTTTTAAAAATGATCATAGTTTTTTCTTTGTAGAAGTTCTACATGAATTTTTTTCATAAATGCCCAGATTTCTTTATTTCTAATGTAGGCATACCTTAGAGATACTATGGGTTCGGTTCCAGACCACCACAATAAAGCAAATGTAGGAATAAAGTGAGTTATATGAAGTTTTTAGTTTCCCAGTGCATACAAAAGTTATGTTTACTCTATACTGTAGTCTATTAAATGTGCTATAGCATTATGTCTTTAAAAACAATGTACATACCTTAATTCAAAAATACTTTAGTACTAAAAAGTACTAATGATCATCTGATCTTTCAGCAACTTGTAATCTTTTTGCAGTGGAGGGAGGGTCTTGCCATGATGTTAATGGCTGCTGACAGATCAAGGTGGTGGTTGCTGAAGGTTGGGATGACTGTGGCGTAAAAATCAGACAACAATGAAGTTTGCCTCATTGACCCTTCTTTTCATGAAAGATTTCTCTGTAGCATGAGATACTGTCTGATAGCATTTTACTTACAGTAAGACTTCTTTTGGAATTGAAATCCATCCTCTCAAACTCCGCTGGTGCTTTATCAACTAAGTTAATGTGATATTCTAAATTGTTTGTTGTCATTTCAGCAATGTTCATAGCATCTTTTCACTAGGAGCAGTTTCCATCTTAAGAAACGATTTTCTTTCCTCATCCATAAGAAGTCACTCTTCATCTATTCAAGTTTGGTCATGAGATTGCAGCGATTCAGTCACATCTTTAGGCTCCACTTTCAGTTCTAGTTCTTTTGCCCATTCTACCACATCTGTAGTTTCTTCCTCCACTGAAGTCTTGAACCCCTCAAAGTCATCCATGAGGGTTGGGATCAACTTCTTCCAAACTCCTGTTAATGTTGATATTTTAACCTCCTCCCATGAATCATGAATGTTCTTAATGGCATCTAGAATGGTCAATTCTTTCTGGAAAGTTTTCAATCTACTTTGCCCGGGTCCAGTAGAGGAATCATTATTTAAGGCAGCTAAAGCATTATGAAATGTATATCTTAAATAATAATCCTTGAAAGTTGATATTACTCCTTGCTCCATGGACTGCAGAATGGATGTTGCGTTAGCAGGTATGAAAACAATATTAATCTCCTTGTATATCTCCATCAGGGCTCTTGGGTGACCAGGTGCTTTGTTAATGAGCAGTAATATTTTGAAAGGAAAAATTTTTCCTGAGCAGATCTCAGTGGTGGGCTTAAAATATTCAGTAAACCATGCTGCAGACAGAAATACTGTCATCAGCATACAACTTTGTTATTCTGTTTATAGAGCACAAGCACAGTAGATTTAGCACATTTCTTAAGGGCCATGGTATTTTTGCAATGGCAGAGGATCATTGGCTTCATCTTAATGTCAACAACTTTGTTAGCTCCTAACGAGAGAGTCAGCATGTCTTTTGAAGCTTTGAAGTTAGTTACTGACTTCGCCTCTCCATCTATGAAAGTCCTAGATGGCATCTTCTTCCAATAGAAGGCTGTTTCATCTATATTGAAAATCTGTTGTTTAGGGTAGCCACCTTCATCAGTTATCTTAGCTGGATCTTCTAGGTAACTTGCTGCAGCTTTGACATCAGCACTTGCTGCTACTTCACCTTGCCCTTTTATGTTATTGAGATGACTTCTGTCCTTAAACCTCATGAACCAACCGTTGCTAGTTTCCAGCTTTTCTTCTGCAGCTTCCTCATTTCTCTCAGCCTTTTTAGAATTGTTGAGAGTTAAGGCCTTGTTCTGGATTAGGCTTTGGCTTAAGAGAATATTGTTGCTGGTTTGATCCTTCCAGACCATTCAAACTTTCTTCCTGTTGTTTTTATTTATTAGTTGTGTGTTCCACTAGAGTAGCACTTTTGGTTTTCTCCAAGAACTTTTCCTTTGCATTCACAACTTGGCTAACTGGCGAAAGAGGCCTGGTTTTCAGCCTATCTCAGCTTTCGACATGCCTTTCTCACTAAGCTTAACCATTTCTAGCTTTTGATTTAAAGTGAGAGACTTGTGACTCGTTTTATCACTTGAACACTTAGAGACCATTGTAGGGTTTATTAATTGGCCTAGTTTTAATATTGTTGTGCCTCAAGGCAAAGGTAGGCCCAAGGAGAGGGAGAGACATGGGGGAAGTGCCAGTGAGTGGAGCAGTCAGAAGACACATTTGTTGATTAAGTTTGCCACCTTCTATGGGCACGGTTTGTAGTGCCCCAAAACAATTACAATAGTAATATCATAGATCACTGATCATGGATAATCATAACTAATATAATAATAATAATAAAACTTGAAATATTGTGAGAACTACCAAAATGTGACATGTGAAGTGAGCACCTGCTGTTGGAAAAATGGCACTGATAGACTTGGTTGATACAGGATTGCCACAAACCTTCAATGTGTAAAATTTTAAAAAAGCACAATATCTGCAAAGCATGATTAAACGAGGCATATATGTACCTTATTTTTTCTTGTTTTTCATTTCTTTGATTGCTCTTATAAATTTAAAAATAAATATTCCATAGTCTTTATCAAGTTACTATATTTTCTTAATTTTTTGGCATTTCCACATCTGTTGCCTGAAAGTTCTACTGACTGTTACTCATGGTAATTTTTTCTTTATAGTCTAGTAGTTTGGAATAGTCAGGATGTTGCAAAGCCTGGGTTGAATTCGTGTCTTTCCAGACAGTTTTGCCAGGAGTGTTAGGGTCATGAATGCCAGGTACCGTTTTTTATGAGGGGTCTTTTTAGATGATGTTTGTGATGTAAATTTGAACTGTAAATTCCAGTGAGGGAAAGCCTATGGTTATAAAATTGAAGCTTTTTGTTGATTTCCTCAAAGCTGTTCAATCTAGCTCTCCTAGATTATAAAGACTGGACATTTCCCTAATTAGTTAGCATATCAGTACCTTCTTACTGGTCTGGTTTTAAGTTCCCTTTCAGTTTTTGCTCTGGGGTATTAAAACAGTGTGTAGAAGAAAATCAGACCGGAAGAGTAAGATGTAGCTGAATTGACTGATATCTATTGCTGTGTAATGGGTAGTAAACAAGCACAAAAACTGGATAAGCACATTAATGCCTTTGGATAACAGAGCCAAGTAATGGACTTTTTTCATTGGCATTTATATATATGATTAGAGTTTTCATATGATGGCTTGCAGCTATTAGTCCTCATATAATATGTGTCTGTGTCACAAAGTGATGGGTGAAGCACGTAGGTATTTTGGAATTAATTTAATAAGTCTTCTTATAAAAAGGAATACTTTGTTGTTTTTTGTTTCCAAGCTTGTTTGATGCTTCGTGAATGGATCTGTTTACAGCTCTCAAAGTTAGAATAATTACCCCTGTATATTTTTACTCTAACTTGTTTCATATGAAAGCCTACATAGTAAAAATGAGGGTAGCTGGGATTTTATTATAGTCATCTTTGCCCTACATGGTGCATGTCAAAATCCTTATCTGTTCACCTTTCTTCTTCCTTATTCCTCTAGAGGAAGCTGCTCTAAAAATAGCTCCAGTGATAGATGTTCCCCATGTGGTCAGATTGCTGAATCATTTAATTCTTTTTTTTTTTTTTTTTTTTTTGAGATGGAGTCTTGCTCTGTCACCCAGGCTGGAGTACAGAGGCACGATCTCAACTAACTGCAACCTCCGCCTCCCGGGTTCAAACAATTCTCCCGTCTCAGCCTCCTGAGTAGCTGGGACTACAGGCACATGCCACCATGCCTGGCTAATTTTTTATTTTTAGTAGAGATGGGGTTTCACCATATTGGTCAGGTTGGTCTCGAAATCCTTACTTCAGGTGATTCACCTGCCTCAGCCTCCCAAAGTGCTGGGATTACAGATGCGAGCCACCGCACCTGGCCATTTAGTTCTTTTGCGCAGTTTAGGGATATGGACAACAGTGCCTGAGCAGAGTAGGACAAGCATTTTTCTCAGAAAACAAGTCAGTATTCTTTTGAAAAATAAAGAATTATAATCCTCTCAGATAATCTTGTGGTAAATAATTTTGTCTATTTTTCAAAGGATTATATTTTCCAAATACATGAAATAGTTTTTAATTTTACTTCAAACAAGTTTTGAATACTATTTTCAGTATTATGTTCTATTAAAAGTAATAAATTTAAGATAATGAAGAAATTAATAACAGATGAACTATAAATATTCCCCTACATGTAAACATTTTATTTCATTTTTTCCCTCTCATCTTAGGTATGTTAACATTCTGGCTGCTTTGTTATAGTTTCTCTGATGCTGAAATAGTTACCTCCAGAAAAGAAATGTTAGGGGTATTTAATGCTTGACAGTAAAATAAATACTTTTTCTTAAAGAGTTGAGAATTTGGCTTTCTTACATTATCCCTAACCCCCATTTCCACTTTCCCTGTCATTCCAAAATAATTTTTAGGTAAGCAGATTGAGTGCTGGCTCCTGCAGAGTACCACCAGAATGACTAGTTGATAAAGCAAAGGAGAATTTATTACTGGCAAGTAAAAGCACACTGCCTTGACATAGCCTTGGCTGTATCTTCAAAGGCAAAGACAGGAGATTTAGTTTGAAATTTCTTGGGGTTCTGGTTTAGGATAGGTCTTTCAGTGCAGGAGCTTAATGAAAATGGATACATTTATGATAGAATAGATTAGGATGGTTGACAAAGCAAGGTGAGGTTTTCAAAGTGAGTCTTGGACCATGATGTTAAACTTTTGTTTTCCCTGAGATTAAGAACTGTCTCAATTTAGGGCTTAACTATCATTAATTAATGTCCAAACTCTTCAACAGAACCCTAAAATTCCTCTTTGTATGGGCAAAGACTTCAGGTGATCTATGTTTCATTTTTACCTCTTGGAGATACCCTTCTAGAGCCTCCTGTCCTCTGTCTAATGTGGCGTGCTTGCATTTAGCCCTGCTATACAGATTTCATCGTTGGATTTCTCTTTGCTTCTCCTGGATGACAAATTGTACTCCCTCGATCTTATATATATCCCATCTTTTGTTTACTCTCTCATATTAGAGGAGCCATCCCCTAGTAGTTTTTAATGAGTCTTTCTTCTGTAAATAATGCATACATAGATAATTGATATGGTAAATATGGTGTTTTCTTTTTGTCTATTATAATGCTAGAATTTCTTTACAAAAGTATATCACAGAATTGCTAAAAATTTGGAGAAAATTAATGTTTTCTTACAGAAATGAAATTTGGAACAAAAAAATGATTGTGGGTAATTATTTGCTTTTTAAAGTTCTGGAAAGCTATCTATGTAAGTGATTATGAGGATATACAGAATTGAATTATGTATTTTAATGTTTCAACTTGTGAATATTTTTATATTTTTGATAACTCTACTAGGCAATGACATTTAATGATTTTGAAAATTTGATAAAGACTTGTAAAATTTTATCTCATAAAGATTAAATAATTATAATTTTATCAAACTTAAAAAACTTTTTTCACAAATTATATCCTGACGGAATTTGAGTTTTATATTTTAATTGACAAAAGTTATGTCTTAGAAGGTGTTTATGATCTCTGAAGATGGCATGCTGGAGCTCAAAGGGACAAATGTATTTTTTAAATGAGATGCCTTGATTCAAAGGATTTAAAATGTATTTTAAAAAGCTGCTGCCTCTCCGTTTCTCCAGGTTGAGTGCCAGTAACAATGATTGTGCCTAGAAATATATCAGGTAGATTCCAGGAAGAATTTGGGAGAAGAGATTTCCCCAGGATTACAGAGAGAGTTTTCAGTCTGGCTGTGACTTCATGTTTCTAGAGACCAGATAGACAGTAGGCTGCCATTTCCTTTGGAAACTAGGGCCCTGGAGTGAAATGAGCCCTATACCACTAGTCTATCACTCCTCCTCCATTTGTGAGAATATCAGAGAGAATTAGCTGAAAGAGATGATTTTATAAGTTTGCCAACATTTGAAGTATATCACCTACTGAGGGAAATTTGGCTGCCCTCCTGTTTCCGCAGACTTACTCCTTGGCCATGAAAAGCTCTAAAAATCATTATCTCACATCTGCAGAATAGGCTTTGTGGGAGTGGGCCTGAGAATGATAATGTCAAACGAATGGTATACATAGCCAGTGTTTTGATCATGGACTATTGTATTGATTTTACACTGTTTAGGGTCTAAAGGGTTGAGAGAAGTTTGGAGAATAGTACATAGGGAAGGTAGAAAAACAAGGCAGGTTCATTTTTCCTTTGCTCTCTGAAAAACCATTAAAAAGTGGTTCTGTCCTAATTCTATCACTTTTATATTTTCTTTTAATAACAAAAAATACAGCATTTTGGGAAAAGCTAGGTTTGTCAATAATTTTAATGCACTTGCCTAAACTCTTACTCAGGTCTTAGAAATGGTAGTTTTCAAATAGAGGGAAGAAAAGGAGGGGGAGAAAGAGACAAAGATTTATGGAAACAGTAAAACAAGTTTTGATTTAGGTTTAAATATTGGTCACAATAACATGTCAAATGTGCTTATTTTTGTATTATTCAAATTAATATAACTGAGAATTACTGCAAATGATGCTGCCCTTGAAAAACATTTTATATGAGACATGGCAGTATATAATACTTTAAGCAGCAGAGCACTGGAAGTCAGGATAACTGGAATCTTTCCCTGTCTCAGCCTCTAGGGACTGACTGTATGTACTCCTGGGCCACCTTCCCACCATACCCTTCTTCTTCCCCTGCAATAACCTCAACTGGTCACTTTTCTAGGCGAATAATAAGGTTGTAGACTTGGTAATTACAAAGGCTTCTGTAAGATTCTGTTACTCCGTTATATATAAATCTTTTCAGAAGTTTTATGTCTTTTCATGATTAGGTAGCTTTTACTTTATTTTTTGTTTTTGTTTTTGTTTTTAATAATTTGGTCCTAAACAATTCAATATTTGTTAAGGTTAACTGTATTTAAACAGCAGTGGTGTGTTTTTGGAGTGGTGTACATAAATATAACAGGGTAGATTTCCTATTGTAAGAACCTCTGATATGAGCTTAGATGAGAAATTGCCCTTACAGTGCCCTTCAGTGACACCATGATTTGCTTTTAGTTTCTGGGGGAATCATTAGTGTATTGGTTCATTTGTAACTGATGGTTTATTTCCAAGGTTTTCAGAATAGTGAGTTAAATAGCTTTAAAATTCTCACTATTGTTTAGAAGGCTAACTGTATAAATTTAAATGTTAAGGCTTTTGAATGGCTTCTTTTTAACAGTGATTTTTTAACAAATGTTTGATCATACTGTATTTGTGCTACAGCTGAAATGCTGAAGTAGCATTTTGGCATCTTTCCCAAAAGCATGCTTAAAGAGGCTAGCGGCAGCATCTCTCTCTGTCTCCTCAGTGCTTTTTACCTTGCGAGTGGTGCAGCTTGTTCTGCGGATGTACTGAAACCCTCCCATTTAATCTGCAGTGGAGGAGAATGGAGCTCACTGACCAGTAGAAATCAGTGAGGTAGCAATGTTGCAGTAAATAGAAATGATTATATATTTCAATAGCTTAGCAAGAAGATATTTATAGTATTTTTTTCTTTCATCTGATTAATTTTTGCTTTCTGTTTTCTTCCAGAGAGATGTGGATAATTTGCCCTGCCTCCAACATCTCTTTCTCAGCTTCAACAATATATCTAGGTAAGTGGAAACTCTCAAGTTGTCATTTATTATAACTTGATTGTATGGATTCTAGCGCTTTAGATTAAGATTGGAAATACCTTGGAGAATTTTACTAGCATGGAAGATTTTAAATTAGAAAATGATAAGACAAAGTTCTTTGTGGAAAAGCAAAGCTCTTGTGTGTATTCTTGCCTGTAATACTAAGATGATGAAATTAATATAGCATGTGCTTTTGATTTAATTATGCTTTAGAGTTGTCCTTTTGTAAAACATGAGTACATGGAAAATTCAACATATATTTTGCTGTCCTTTGACATTCACAGCACTGGTCAGTTGAATTAGAATTTCTTTCATAAATTATCAGCTGCAATTTGTATAGCTACTAAGCAATTTTAATACAGCAGGCTATATTTGTCACTGAGCCACTTGCTAATTAGGCCAAACTGCCTTCTAGCTTAGTATCTCTACTTAAAATTAATGCTGCTAAGAGACAGTGGATTAGAATATAGAAATGTATACATTTAGTTTTCTAACGATTTGAAGCATATTATCCTTTATATTGTGATGATGTCTCATTTAGAATTGGAGCTGAGACATACAGTAAGACTTTTCAATGCAAAAGGGCCCCTACTTTTTCTCTAATTCTTTCCTTCTCCTCCTTCCCAGGAGCCACTTAGTTTGAACTGGGCTTTTTAATGCCCCCCGTTCTTTAGTTTCACTTTAAGGCTGTTCTTTGAATCTGCTTTTATAAGAAGGTAAAAAACATATATAAAAAGATTTAGAGCATATCTTTTTCTGAACTCCAGGTCTATGCTTCTGTATTAAAAACCAGTTTAATTTTTGTGTGTTGTCTGTTGGCATGTTTTTTGCATGTCTGCCATCAGACTTGTTTTAACCCAATCATCCTGTACTATGTCTCTAAAAGATAGAAATTATCTAAAGACAGTGAGCTTTGCAAATAGACATTATTTTAAAGAAAATACTGTTACTCTTTCTCTTTTTTCTCTTCTGTGGGAAAAAAATATTAAAGTTTTTTGATAGACTTTTCATATTCTTCTTAGTGTATTTTGAATGCGACATTCCAGGTGCCATTCTGTCTTGTTGGGGAGGTAGAATTTCTTTTCAATGGCAATGGAAGGGTCACTCATTTTTTTTAAGGAAATTTCTTCCTAAAAATCATGAACAACTCTTTGGAGAAGAGATAGTCTCTCATTTTTACAATATGTGAAATATTCTCTGTTTAAAATACTGCAAACGTATAGATTCCCCCCACCTGTGGCGGAACTCATTGCTTCTTTTGCTTCTTGTTTATGGGGAGTAATTTAAAGAGAGATGTAAATTTGGTTATATAGGGGTTATGATGTTCCCAGGTTGCCAGGATATCTGAATTTCTGAACTCCTAAATGCCTACCTCTGTAGGAAGTTGGTGTTGGTTGCCTGTATCTGGAAAACTTTCTTCCCAACCTGGAAAGGAGTTCCACTCACCCAGCAAAATAAAGTTAAGATTAATGAGATTAGTATTTATAACTTTCTTTAAAAAGTGTGATTTCTCAAGAAAATAAAGATAGAAGTGAGCCAACAATTTTGAGGCTTTTATTCTCTCTGTAATTGCTTTCTCTGTGTTTTTATATAGCTTTCACAGTATACCTTCATCTAGTATTTCCAGCAGATCTGCTTTTGAGGCATAGTGCATTTCCTGCTCTGTTTTTGTTGATGCTTGTGGTCCAGGAGGTGGTATAGCGAATATATTAGATCTGAGGAGGGAAAAATCAGAGAGAGCAACTTTGAAAACATTTCTGTGAACTTTACTCAAGATACAGATATCTCAGATAGCTGGGCTGTCAGATAACCTGTAGTGATAGCTACAGTATATATTCAAGGCACAATTGTTCTTCTATATCCTGGCACAATAGAGTTGCCAGGTTTTACAGTCCCAGCTTTCTGGGACCTATCTATCATGGACCCTAATTCAGTAGTTTAAGTAGGGCTCAGGAATTTGTACCTTTATTTTAAAAATGCAGCTGACTTAAAAATACCAATGGTCTGTGTTTTTTAACTTCAGGTCAAAACCCATATAGGGATCCTAAGATCAATTTAGTGGTTTAAAACCAGGTAAATTAAAATAGAATGGAAAATATCAGAGTTTGTCACACATTTTAAGAGCATACACTGTTTCATAAAAATTTTCCAGTCTTAATTATATATGGGTATGTCTATGTATGCATATGTATGCATGTTATTTTACTATAGACAATGTGGAAACTGGGTTACAATGTAAATATGTTTCTCACTATGGGTTAGATGAAAAAATTTGAAAAATTCTGTGAGATCTTGCTACATGCATTTATAGCTTCCTATATTTCCACTATTATTGCAGTGTTAGAGTTTATTGTACTTTCATTTTATATTGTCCCTTCTGTTAGACTGTAAGCTTGACAAAGGCAGAAGAATATGTCTATACTGCTCACTACAGCCTCTTCAGTATCTAGCATGTATGTGTTCTTAGTATAGGTGTTACTAGCTGTATTTAAAAGATTCATAAGGAGAGGCCGGGCCCAGTGGCTCACACCTGTAATCCCAGCACTTTGGGAGGCCAAGGCGGGCGGATCACAAGGTCAGGAGATCGAGACCATCCTGGCTAACAGGGTGAAATCCCGTCTCTACTAAAAATACAATAAGAAAATTAGCTGGGCGTGGTGGCGGGCGCCTGTAGTCCCAGCTACTTGGGAGGCTGAGGCAGGAGAATGACGTGAACCTGGGAGGCAGAGGTTGCAGTGAGCCAAGATCGCGCCACTGCACTCCAGGCTGGGCAACAGAGTGAGACTCCGTCTCAAAAAAAAAAAAAAAAAGAAAAAAAAAGATGTATAAGGATAATTTAATTCCTCAAACAGAAATAGTTTTCTGTGTGATCTAAGAACTCTGGTATGTCCTTTTTTATGTTATTACTAGGTCATTTAGTCTGTGTTTAATGCGCGGACCTGTGAGGTTTAAAGCCATAAGCAAAACAAAGTTCTCTTGGCAGTTGTTTTGGGATTCCAGGTTAGTTTACTGATTTGTCAGTAAGGATCTTGCCCGTAATTTCTAGAGAAACTAAACCTTTTATTTATGCGGTGGGGTGTATCAGGGTTAGCGTGGTGGGTGTGGTGTGCCCCAGGATACAGACATTAAGGAGGTTCATTGTCTGTAAGGCATTTAAAAACAACAAAACTGACAAAAATAGTGTTGCTTTTTATTGTCACCTTGTACTGGAATTTCTAACCTATGTCACTGATAAAATACTCTTCTCTGCCAGGGTGACCTCTCATACCTCTTTTCTTACTTTAGTAAGACAATGTTGTTTGGACTTAGCTCTTTCTTTATGATGTCACTGAAAATTTTAAACTAGGTTTCTTTCTCTTTTTTTTTTTTGTTTTGAGGAAGGAATGCTGTTTTAAGTTCTCTAATGACCTTTGTTAGTACATATGGTATGGTTAAAGGTCACTGAAGCACACGCTTTGGGGTGTGACTTTTCCTTCTTCTCTATTCTCCAAGTCAAGATAATCCTCTAGGCTATTTTCAAAATTTTACTGAAAATGGTTTATAATTTTACCTTTATCAGGAAATCGTTCTCTTTGCATTTTTCTTAAGCTATATTTCAACTTGATAAATCACCCTATATCAATTATATTTCTAGAAAAGAATTTATTTCTATTTAGGAAAACTTAAACTGCCCTGCAGGTGTCTAATTTAGTACTGGTTGATATTTTAAGGAGGAAATTATTTCACTGACCTTCAGAATATATGGATATTTTTTATGAGCTCAAGTTGTTAGATAGTATTCCTGTAGATGAGATATAAGATTTTACTCCTGTACCTTCCAGGATTGCACGTGTCACTTACGTTATTTTGGCTTGACGGAAATTCATTTCCCTTAGTTCTAGTATGCAGCATACTGTTAGAATGCCTTTACTTTTCCTTTGTGAGCAGATAACCAATGATATGCAAATCTTCTTACTGAGTTAAACAGAGGAAATCAACTATTGACAGATATTTTCTGACCATCTGCTAAGTTTTAAATCTGAGAAATGACTACATGCTTGTCAAGGAAATTTCATTATCAGTACCCATTTATCTACTGAACTCCTCTTGAGGGGTTTACCAAGTGGTTGACGTGTGATTCACCTTCAGACAAACATTTAATTGCATATTTCTAAATGTGATGGGCATAATGTAATGGGCACAAAAACAAGATTTAAAAATAGGGACATTTGTTTTCATCCATGCTGCTTTATTCCTTCTTTGTCAGTAAACCCCTCCGAGTATGATAAGGTGGCATGTAGTGCATTAGTAGGTCTGACTGTAAAGCCTAGCTACAGCTTTTGAATTCTTTCAGTCAGAAAATAGGTGAAAAGAGATATTCACAACTAATGACAGATATGTTCTACCACTTCAGAAAAATAGACGTTGAGGTAAGATCAATTTGTTTGACCATCCTCAGGGATGATGTAATTATTGGGTCGAAATTTATTTTATTTGAAACATAGCATTTATACTAAAATAATTTTTCTATAGTTTTTCATTGTATCTTATTTCAATGCTACTTCATTAAAGTGCTGTATTTCCTTTTAGAGATCAAAAGCAAAAATTATTCTAAAATGTTATAAAATAGAAATATGTTTAAAATAAACCAACTTTATTTTCCTCATTGTTCTTAGGACATTCAGTTTGTTATAGATGATTGTGTTCTGGTTGTAATGCTTTATAGTCTAATATAAGGTCTTATTTTAATTTTTTTACACAAGTTAAAGATTACTCAGTTTAGTTAATTTTTATTTTGTTTTATTGTTTTATTTTTGTATTATAGTCAAAATGACTTCTTATTCCTATTAGTTCATATGTATTTGTTGATCTCATGCTAGACAGATTATTGACTATATAGGCAGGATGTTAACACCACGTACTCTTGTCAAGTGGCAGTAAGATTGAAGACACTGGAGATTTTCTTCTGATTTAAGGGAACCAGCATTACTGCCATTTACACTTGTAAGATTATTCTATTAATGTTTCTGTAGAGGTAAATGAGCATTAGAAATCAATTTCTTTATATGCCATACACATCTTTACAGCATTTTGCACAGTTGTAAATTTTATAAGTTTATTTGCTTTAAACTAGCATTTAAAATGAACAGAATACATTTGCTTTATATCTTCTAATTTACTAAATTGCGTGTAGAGTTTACTGCCATCTTGAAATTATATAAGTGACAGGAACAGAGGTTAAAGGCTTCATTTGGATGTATTTTTAGGGGGCCCCTGAAAACCAGGTGACTCTGTGATTGAAACAGAGTCAGAGTTTGTATAGGCTATTGAAAAGTTGAGTATGTGACCTTGTGATTTTATCTTAAGCAGCAGTTTTTGGATTTAACCACCCCTCACTGTTGAGGGTTTTCCTGTTTTCATGCCTCTTGTATGAGGTCCCAATAAACATCAGAATGATAGTTTCTGAGGACGATTTTTCTGCAAGCCTTGCAATTTACTGAAGAGTCAGAGTTCGTGGGGCAGGGGTAGTAGACAGTAAAAAAAAGAAAAAAGAAAAGAAAAGGGGGCCAATGTACAAGGTAATGGGGAAACTGGGGACCCTCTATTATATTTGTTGTATTCCTTTTGCATTACCTTTGAAGCAGAGAAAAAGCAAAAAAATCTAATGGATAGCAGTCACTTTTTAAATTATTATTACATACCTTCTTTTATTATCTTCCTTATATCAGCACCTATAACCATTTAAAGCATTAATTCTGTAAATACAAAAATACATACAGATACTCTCATGGATTTTATTTATAACATTGTAGAGTGGGGAGTGATACCATGTATGCTCTCCAACTCCATTTTATAAAATGTTGTTGAAATTAATCTTTCCAAAATTGTAATTGTTTTCTACTAAAAGGTTGCCTTTCTTTAATGGACATTATGAGTTGATTGGAGGGTTTTTTACCTGTACCTTCTCAACCAACTTATAAATATATATATGATTGCAAACTCACAGGAAATTTTCCAGATACTCTTCTATAATTGTAAGGCTCCATTTTCATTACTGTAAAGGGTGTGTGTGTGTATGTGTGTGTGTGTGTGTGTAAGAGAGAGAGAGAGTTTTTCTAAAAAAAAGGCTTCTTGAACTAAAATTAAACTAAGGCCTGGGAGCAGGCTGCTTGCATACCTTGTGTCAGTCTGAGTTCACACATACATAGTTAAGAGGCTGATAGCTATTCATGGCAGTGAGGTAGCAGTTTTGAAAACACTGATGTACCAAAGGTCCCTTTGGATTTTATTCATGTGAAGGTTCTAAAAGTTGCAGGAAAAATGTTGGTGCATATTATTAAAGACAAGGGCCTTAAAATTACTCATGATTACATATTAGGTGGTGTTTCTAGGTTCCGAAATAAACAGGTATGATAAATTGAGACCAACATATGTTTTATGATTTTCTTTGTATTTTGTTTTACAAAGGCATGGAAATTCAAAGAATATTCAGAAACAAAGTATAAGTAGATTAAATTCAAAATCCACTTAGAAGCAAACTTAAGATATATAACTAGTTTCCCCTAGTGCATTTCTTGTACTTATATTATAGAAATACTTCCAAAAGGCATTTGAGGTAGTGTCAATAAAAAGAGTCAAACTCTGTAAAATATTTGAAGAGATTTATTCTAAGCCAAATATGAGTGGCCATGGCCCATGACACAGCCCTCAGGAGGTCCCAAGAACATGTGCACAAGGTAGTCGGGGTGCAGCTTGGTTTCATACATTTTAGGGAGGCACGAGGCATCAATCAAATACATTTAAGAAATACATTGGTTTGGTCCAGAAAGGCGGGACAACTCGAAGTTGGGAGAGAAAAATAGAGACCTTGTTCCAGCTGTTTCCTAACTCATTTGATGCAAAGGTAAGATAGTCCTCTGTCAGAAGCAAAAATGTCTACCTGATTGTATAGATTTTTAAAATCTATAAAAATAGCTGTTTTAAAGTTCTTATCTACTAATTCCAACATTTGTGTCATCTCTGGTACTGTTATAGTGACTTTTTTTCCTCGTTAATAATATGTTTCAATTTTTATTGCTTCTTCCTCATCTGGCAATTCTTTTTATTATATTCTGGGCATTGTGGATGTTCTGTTGAGAGATTTAAGGATTATTGAGTTTTGTTTTGATAACTACTAGAGAATCAGGTTGATCCTGTTGAGGTTTATTTTTAGTTTAGTTTAGTTTTTTTTTTTTTTTTAAAGGAAGATCTAAAGTGATCTTTCTTATAGAGCTAGAGTAATATGTTTTTATATCTGTTACCAGTGGCAAATCTGTATGGGTCTGCAGCAATCTCAGTTCTTGCCTCCTCAGAAGAAAGAATTTGACTGAGGGGTATAAGGCAAAAAGAGAGACCAAGGCAAGTTTTAGAGCAGGAGTGAAAGTTTTTTAAAAAGCTTTAGGGCAGTAATGAAAGGGAGTAAATTACACTTGGAAGAGGGCCAAGTGGGCAACTTGGGAGATCAAGTGCCTAGTTTGGCCTTTGATTTAGAGTTTTATACGTTGGCATACTTCCCAGGTCTTGCATCCCTTCTCCCCTGATTATTCCCTTGCGGTGGGCTGTCCACATGCACAGTGGCCTGCCTGCATTTGGGAGAGGCTGCATGCGCAGTGTGTTTACTGGAGTCGTACACATGCTCACTTGAGGCATTCTTCCCTTACCAGTCAACTGTTCCTAGAAGGTCATATACCAGTTAAACTCTGACATTTTGCCTCTTAATGCACGTGCTTGAACCCACTGGCCCAACTCCAGTGGGAAGCTACTAATTATCAGTAGATCTTATTGGGAAGCTACTAATGATCAGTTTCAGGGTTTTTTTCTATCTATTAGGAGATTGCCTTTCCCTGGTGCCTGCTGCAACCAATTCTTATTTTAGAGAAACAGTGTAACAACTGCCTGACCATCACCTGAAGGTCGCCTGACATTCCTGGTTGCTGGGGAGCCCTCTACAGCCCCACTCAAGCCTGGCTAGCTACTTACTGTAACATATGTATATATATTTTTTTGTTATGACAGTAAACACAAGATTTGTGTATCCAAAGTAGACTGATTATTTACCTGCAGAATATCTTGTATTAGTTTCCCATGCTCCATTTTTTTTCCCATGGTGCTATGTGATAAATGCATATGTCATCTGCATGTATGAGGAGGGGCCTCTAGTGCATGAGAGAAACCCCAAATTATTAATCTTGAAGCTTATGTAGAAACTGCTTACACAACTGTACCTTCTCCCCTCCAGGAAAGAAAGAGAGAACACAGAGAGAAACTGAGACCTTATCTTCCTAATGTAAACAAATCCTCTATGAAGAGAAAAGTCAAAGGTGTTTTGGCCAATAATGTTTTGGAATGTAAGCAAATGGCTCCACATTTTGATACCCTTTGAAATGTAAACACATAGTACTTAGAGATAAATTTCTATATTACTCTTTTTTTTTTCTTTGAGACCCAGTCTCACTGCTCTATCGCCCAGGCTGGAGTGCACTGGCGCAATCTTGGTTCACTGCAACCTGCGCCTCCAGGGTTCAAGCAATTCTCCTGCCTCAGCCTCCCAAGTAGCTGAGACTACAGGTGTGCGCCACCATACCCGACTTACTTTTTTACTTTTAGTAGAGACAGGGTTTTACCATGTTGGCCATGCTGGTCTCAAACTCCTGACCTGAGATGATCTGCCTGCCTCGGCCTCCCAACGTGCTGGGATTACAGGTGTGAACCACTGTGCCCGGCCTGAATGTCCACATTGCTCTTATCATTTCTATCTATTCAGTCACCCTTTAATCAAAGTGCCAATTTTCTTTGCTCAGAAAGCCCTTACCATGCAGAAACATGAAGATATTCACATTGTTTCTTGACACGGAGTCGCCTTACACCTAAGGCATGGCCGTTCTTGGACTTCAGATATATAATCTGGGTATTCATTGATGTCTCTTCACTGTGTTTGGTTGGAATTGCAGTGTCTCCCAGTTCCATGTGACCCATAGATACCCTTCATCTCACAGCCCCTCAATAGTTATATTTTGCTAGGCTTTGTGGAATTACACCCTGTGTACCCACATCCTAATATTTAGCCAAATACTCAAGAGACCCCTGTGCAGACTTCTGGAGTTCCTTCTCTATAAGATTCCCTCCTCTCCATTCCCCTTCACCTAAATTCCGGTAGCCTCAGCAGACCCAAATTCTGACTTCTATTTCGTCTACCCAGTGACACCTCTGTTCTCCCTCTAGCTCCCCTTCCCTGTGCTATGATCTGGAAAGTATCTTCAGGCAGAAAGCCAAGATGAATGTGGCTTTTATATGTCTGTCTTCTCCCAAGGATCACAGCCCTGAGCTGTCTGTTGTTCAGCATCTGCTTCATATATTTTGTCCAGTTTCATAGTTGTTTACATTGGGAAGGTGAGTCTGATGCTGTTATGGCAAAAATTGGAAGCTCTATCTACTAGATTTTCAAATTGTCATGATTGTATATCATCTCTGCCGTTTACCTGTCTGGTACTTAAAGAATATTAATTCCCTTTAAATCAACAATACATTATTTCTGTATTTAACAACCTGTGTGTGTGTGTGTGGGTGGGGTGTGTGTTTGTGTCTGTCTAGGTTATTAGATGAGTTGAATTTGTTTCCTTTATATTTGTTTTTAGTATTATAGATGACTTTTTTTTGTAGGGATGAAACTCAGCTTGCTCAGGAAGGAAAATAATTGTCTGATCACTAAGGGCACTGGGCTTGGTTAAAAGAGGAGGCTATTTTCTTCTTTAAAAATTTTTGCTTGCATGCCAGTAAGGAAGTTGGGATTCTCCATAAGGAGGATACTTCTGGAAGTGAAACAGTTAGGCTTGTTTATTCTGGATACACAGAAAGGTATCACAGTGACTTAATTATACACCCCGAAATATCTTAAAAGAGTAGTTTAGAACTGTCAGCTAGTCTCTGGGCATTGTTTGGTTTTGTGTTTTTAAACATTTTTAAAATGAACAAATAAAAGTTGTATATATTTGTGGTATAGAAGATAATGTTTTGAGATATGTATATACACATTATAGAATGACTAAAACTGATTAACATATATGTTATTTCACATACTTATCTTTTTTTGTAATAAGAACATTTAAAGTCTTATTTAAAGATTTTATTAAAGAACATTTGAAGTCTTAGCAATTTTCAAGTATACAATACATTGTTATTAAATATAATCACCATGTTGAACTAATTCCTCCCGTCCAACCGAAATTTTGTATCCTTTGACCAACATCTCCCCAATCACCCTACATGATCATAGCATAGCCCCTGATAACTACCATTCTACTCTTGGCTCCTCTAAGTTCAACTTTTTTAGATTCCTCGTATGAGTGAGATCATGTTGTATTTGTCTTTCTGTGCCTGGCTTATTTTACTTAGCATAATATCCTCCAGGTTTGTCCATGTTGTCAAAAATTAAAAGATTTACTTCTGTTTGAGGCTAAACCGTATTCCACTGTGCGTATATACTACATTTTCTTTATCCATTCATCTATTTAAGGATGCTTAGGTTGATTTCGTATCTTGGTTATTGTGAATAATGCTGCAGTGAACATGGGAGTACAGATATCTTTTCAACATATTAACTTTATTTCCTTTGGAATATACCCAGAAATGGGATTGCTGGTTCATATGGGATAAATTTCCTTTGGAATATACCCAGAAATGGGATTGCTGGTTCAATGCTCTAATTTTAATATTTTTAGGAACCTCCATACTCTTTTTTATAATGATTGTACTAATTTATATTGCCAGCAACAATGTACAAGGGTTTTCTTCTCTCCACATCCTCACCCACACTTATCTCTTGTCTTTTTGATAAAATACCCATCCTGACAGGTGTGAGATGATATCTCATTGTGTTTTTAATTTAACGAATTTCCTTGATTGAGTTTTTTCATCTATATTTTGGCCATTTATAATCCTCTTTTGGGAAATTTCTATTATAGTCCACTTTATTTCCATAAAACTTCCTTTTTATGGCTTAAAAAGAAATAGACAATGTCAGTTGTAGGCCCCCAGGTTAGAGACCGTAGTTTTTGGTTTAGGAATATCCTGGGAAGCACTCAGTAAATGTGAAATAAAATTAATAATATTTTTCTGCTAGTTTCTTTGAACTTGTTTTTGGGGCTTGCTTTTTGGCATTTCATGGGTATTGGCTTGTTATTCTCCAAAATGACCTACTTCAGGGATTATGAGTGATGCCAGTTTTTCATAGCTGGGTGGCTTTAGGATCTAAGGTTATCTTAGGGATATCCTGAGGATGTGTTATTTTTACCTCAATAGTGATAGCTAGTAGCTGATCCTCCTCCTTCCTGTCCTTTACAATTTCATTAAAATACCTTCTCCATCTCTTTCATCTAAAGAATTCAAGTTTTTTTCCAAGTTGGTTGTTGGAGAACATTGATTATGCGTCTTTATGTATAAAACACCAAAAAAGGCATTGTGGAGAGTAACAGAAGTTAAACATATGACTTTTGTTTTCTATGAGTATGTAACCTAATGACAGAGAACACACAAAGATGTGAGTGACAGAAATATGAAAAAAAACCTTGCAGCTTTTGGAAAAGCCAACAGCCTGAGAATCACAGTCTGTCACTTAGCAGCTCTAGTATAAAGAGTGCTTCGTCCCTGATTGCTCTGGCAGAAGGTTCTGAAGAGCCTTAATGTTCAAAATTGTGTCTCTGAACCAGCAGTATTAGCATCACTGGGAAGCTCATTGGAAGCCCAGGATCTCAAGCCCTACCCTAGACCTTCTGGGTGAGAACTGTCATTTTAAAAAGGTCCCCTGCTGATTTAAATGCACATTACAGTCCGGGAAGCACTGCTATAGAGGATTCTGATTGTGTTTGTTTACGTCAGGTGCTCACTTGGAATGAATCACCGCAGCCAGGGACATACATAACATACTGAATCTTGGGACCTATGGTCCTTATCCCCTAGGACAATGGGAGTGGGATCAGTTTGTGGACTGGATTTACTACAGGAAAAGGGTGTTTTGTTACCAAGGGAAGGGAAGTTGGGAAAGAAGATAATAACAATAGATGTCCAATAAACTTATTTCCTCTTTCATGCCTTTGCTCACATTAGTGTTAGAACTAGCCAACTCCATTACTTTGGGTCATTTCGTCCCATTTCCTGTGTGTGTGTATGTGTGTGCACACGTGTATGTGTTCATGTGTGTTCTACTTTCAATTCTCCACCCCTCTTTGCCATCTGTCTGCCTGACCTAGATATTAGAGGTTCTTCCTTACTCCACAGCATGGTTCTGTCCCTCTCAGAGAGTTCATCTCTCTCAAATATATATTAACACATTATAGATAAGCACACACATACCTCTGTCTAAGTCTAACTTTACCTCATTGCACTCCTGATAGAACATGTTTGCTTTACCCACTGCTTTTCATTCTCCAAGGCATTAATCCTTCGAGTCACGCCTTTTAAAGCTGTGAATATCTGTTAAAATGTACTTGTATTAATATTACAGGGGGTCATACTTTTAGCTCTCAGGAATTATGATTCTATTAGCAAAGTTTTTTTTTATACAGGGAACAAAAGAGGGATGTAATCCTTTACTATTATTATTTATTTTGATGTTCAAATTTTCTCTGATTTCTCAAGCAGACTCCTGTTCTCTTTTGATGTGTCCTCATTCTTTAAGTTCCTTCTTCCCTTCTGGCCCAACAAGATGTTCCAGGCTCATCTTATACTTTTGCAATCCTAGCTCTGGAATCAGCCATTTCTCCAAGGAGTTCTAATGACTTTTAGTGGAGAATGCTGTTTAGAAACTAAGATTTGAGTACAAGGTGTGCTTATCCTTTTTGAGGTATCGTTGTTTGTGGGCCATCTCAGTGGATAGAATTAGGAAATATGCATGTGTATATGTATGTGTGTATGTGTGTATTTAGATAACTTAGATTGGTATCATGTACATGATTCTTTGCAGGCCAGGTGGTCTCTGTTTCAAGTACTTAACTTTTCCTATGTAACACAAAAGCAGCCCTAAATAATATGTAAATGAATGGGCAGAGCTGTATTTAAATAAAACTTATTTATGGACACTGACATTTGTGTTTCGTATCATTTTCACTTATGACATAGTCTTTTTTGACATTTTTTCTAACCATTTAAAAACATGGAGGCCATTATTAACTTGTGAACCATACAAAAACAGGTGATAGAGCATATTTGGCCTGTGGGCTGTAGTTTGCCAAGCCCTGGTCTTTCCGAAACACTTTAGGTTTACATACAACACACATACCTATATAGTCATACACTGCATAACAACATTTTGGTCAATGATGGACCACATTTACAATGGTGGTTACCTAGACTATATAGGAGCTGAAAAACTCCTATTGTCTAGTGATATCATAGCCATCATAACATCATGGCGCAACTCATTACATATGTGTTTTTGGTGATCCTGATGTAAACATACCTACTGAGCTGCCAGTCATATCAAAGCATAGCATATGCAGTTATGTATGGCACACAATACTTGTTAATTATAATAAGTGACCATGTTTTTGGTTTATGATGTACTATATAGTTTTCCCTCCGTATCTTTGTGGGATTGTTTCTAGGAATCCACTCGCCCCCTCCCATGGATACCAAAATCCACCAATGCTCCCCAATATAAAATGGCATAATATTTGTGTATAACCTATGTACATCCTTCTGTATACTTTAAATCATCCCTAGATTACTTACAATGCCTATTACAATACCTACACATCACTTCATTTGTGTGAATACAACGTAGTACTTGGCACACAGTAAATTCAAGTTTTACTTTTTGGAACTTTGTGGAATTTTTTATTTTATATTTTATTTTTATTTATTTTAAAAATTTTAAGTTCAGGGGTACATGTGCACGTTTTTTACGTGGGTAAATTGCGGGTCGCTGAGGCTTGGTATGTGAATGATCCCATTACCAAGGTAGTGAGCACAGTACCAGATAGGTGGACTTCCAAGATATGCCTTCTCTCCACCCTCCCCCATCAAGTGGTCCCCAGTGTCTTTGTTCTCTTCTTTGTGTTCATGTGTATTCATTGTTTGGCTCCCACTTATAAGTGAGAACATGCAATATTTGGTTTTCTGTTCTTATGTTAGTTTGCTTAGGATAATGGAGTCTAGCTGCATCCATGTTGCTGCAAAAGACATTTCATTTTTTTTTTTATGGCTGTGTAGTATTCTATGGTGTATATGTACCACATTTTCTTTATCCAGTCCACTGATGATGGGCATCTTGGTTGATTCCATGTCTGCTTTTGTGAATAGTGCTGTGATGAACATGTGTCTTTTTGGTAGAATGATTTATTTTCCTTTGGATATATACCCGATAGTGGTATTGTTGGGTCAAATGGTAATTCTGTTTTAAGTTCTTTGAGGGATCTCCATACTGCTTTCCACAATGGATTGACTATTTTACATTCCCACCAGCAGTGTATGTGTTCCCTTTTCTCCATTGTATAAGTGTTCTCCCTTTTCACCAGCATCTCATTGTGGTTTTGATTTGCATTTCTCTAGTGATTAGTGATGATATGAGCATTTTTTCATATATTTGTTGGCCACATGTATGTCTTCTTTTAAGAAATGTCTGTTCATGTTCTTTGACCATTTTATAATGGGGTTATTTGTTTTTTGCTTGCTGATTCAAGTTTTTTATAGATTCTGGATATTAGACCTTTGTCAGATGCATAGTCTGCCAATATTTTCTCCCATTCTATAGGTTGTCTATTTACTCTGTTGGTAGTTTCTTTGCTGTGCAGAAGCTTTTTAGTTTAATTAGGTCCTACTTGTCAATTTTTTGTTTTGTTGCATTGTTTTTGAAGACATAGTCATAAATTATTTGCCAAGGCCAGTGTTCAGAATGGTATTTCCTAGGTTTTCTCCTAGGGTTTTTATTGGTTTAGGTCTTAGATTTAAGTGTTTAATCCATGTTGAGTTAATTTTTGAATATGGTGAGAGGAAGGGGTCTAGTTTCAATCTTCTACATGTGGCTAGCAAGTTATCTCAACACCATTTATTGAATAGGGAATACTTTCCCTATGGTAGTTATTGTTGACTTTGTCAATGATCAGGTAGTTGTAGGTGTATGGCTTTATTTCTGGGTTCTCTATCCTGTTCCATTGGTCCATGTGTCTGTTTTTGTACCAGTACCATGCTGTTTCAGTTACTGTAGCTTTGTAGTATAGTTTGAGGTCAGGTAATGTGACGCCTCTGGATTCATTCTTTTTATTAGGATTGCTTTGGCTATTCCAGCTCTCTTTTGGTTCCTCCATATGATTTTTAGAATAGTTTTTCTAATTCTATGAAAAATGACATTGGTAGTATTATAGGAATGGCATTGAATCTGTAAATTGCTTTGGGTAGTATGGTTATTTTAACAATGTTGATTCTTCTTATCCATGAGCATGGAATGTGCTTCCATTTGTTTATGTTGCCTCTGATTTCTCAGCAATGCATTGTATTGCTCATTGCAGACATCTTTCCCCTCCTTGGTACGTTGTATCCCTAGGTATTTTATTCTTTTTCTGGCTACAATAAATGGGATTGTGTTCTTGATTTTGCTGAGCCTAGACATTATTGGTGTATAGAAATAGTACTGATTTTTGTACATTGATTTTGTATCCTGAAACTTTACTAAAGTTGTTTATCAGTTCTAGAAGCCTTGTGATGGAGTCTACGGGTTTTCCTAGGTATTGAATTATATTGTCTGTGCAGATAGACAGTTTAACTTTCTGTCTCCCTAATTTAGATGCCTTTTATTTCTTTTTCTTGCCTGATAGCTCTGGTTAGGACTTCTAGTACTATGTCGAATAGGAGTAGTGAAAATGGGCATCCTTGTCTTTTTCCAGTTCTCAAGGGGAATGCTTCCAGCTTTTGCCCATTCAGTATGATGATGTTGGCTATAGGTTTATGTTATATGGGTCTTATTATTTTGAAGTGTGTTCCTTCGTTGCCTAATTTGTTGATGGTTTTTAACACATGAAGGGATTTTGAATTTTTGTGAAGGCCTTTTCTGTGTCTATTGAGATGGTCATATGGTTTTTGTAATTAATTCAGATTATGTGGTGAATCACATTGATTGATTTGTATATGTTGAACCAACATTGCATTCCAGGAATAAAGCCTACTTGATCATGGTGAATTAGATTTTTGATGTGCTTCTGGATTTGCTTATATTTTGTTGAGGATTTTTGCATCTGTGTTCATCAGAGATGTTGATGTGAAGCTTTTTTTTTTTTTTTTTTCTGTGTCTCTGCTAGGCTTTGGTATCAGAATGATGCTGGCTTTGTAGTCTGAATTAGGGAGTAGTCCCTCCTTCTCAATGTTTTGAAATACATTTAGTAGGATTGTACTAGCTCTTCTTTGTATATCTGGAAGAATTCAACTGTGAATCCATCTGGTCTAGGGCTTTTTTTGTTTGGTAGACTTTTTATTATTGATTTAATTTCTGAGCTCATTATTGGGCTGTTCAGGGCTTTAATTTCTTCCTGGTTCAATCTTGGGAGGCTGTGTGTTTCCAGGAATTTATTCATTTCTTTTAGGTTTTCTAGTTTGTGTGCATAGTGGTATTAGCAATAATGTGATGATTTTTTTGTATTTCTGTGGAGTTGGTTGTAATGTTACCTTTGTCATTTCTGATTGTGTTTATTTGGGTCTTCTTTTTTTTTCCTTTATTAATCTATCTAGTGGTCTATGAATCTTTTCAATCTTTTTAAAATCTTTAATCTTTTGAAGAACCACCATTTGGTTTCATTGATCTTTTGTATGGATTTTTGTCATTCAGTCAATGTCATTCAGTTCAACTCTGATTTTGGTTATTTCTTTTCTTTTCTTCTGCTAGCTTTGGGGTTGGTTTGCTCTTGTTTTTCTAGTTCCTCTAGGTACATTAGGTTGTTAGTTTGAGATATTTCTAACTTCTTGATGTGGACATTTAGTGCTATAAATTTTCCTCTTAGCACTGCTTTAGTTGTGTCCCAAAGATTCTGATATGTTATGTCTCCATTTTCATTAGTTTCAAAGAATTTTTTGATTTCTTCCTTAGTTTTGTTCTTTACACAAAAGTCATTTAGGAGCAAGTTGTTTAACTTCCATGTAATTGTATGGTTTTGTTAGATCTCCTCAATATTGATTGCTATTTTTATTGTGCTGTTGTCCACCTGTGTGGTTCATTTGATTTTGATTTTTGAATTTCCTGAGACTTGCCTTATGGCTGAGCATGTAGTCAGTCTTAGAGTATATGCCATATGCAGACAAGAAGAATGTATATTTTTCTTGTTGGTGGTTGGAGTGTTCTGTAGATGTCTTATTAGGTCCAATTAGTCAAGTGTCAAGTTTAAGTCCAGAATATCTTTGCTGGTTTACTGCCTTGATGATCTGTCTAATGTTATTAGTGGAGGTTGAAGTTCTGAGTATTATTGATTGGTTGTCTGAATCTCTTCACAGATTGCTAAGAACTTTTTTTTTAATCTGGGTGCTCCACTGTTGGGTTGGGTGTGTATATATTTAGAATAATTAAGTATTCTTATTGGATTGAGCCCTTTATCATTATGTAATACCCTTTCTTTGTGCTTTTTGATCATTGTTGGCTTAAAACCTGTTTTATCTGATATATGAATAGCTACCCCTGTTTTTTGTTTCCTATTAGCCTGATAGATCTTTCTCCGTTTCTTTACTTTGAGCCTATATATGTTATTACTTGTGAGATGTGTCTCTTGAAGACTGTAGTCAGTTGGTTTGTGCTTCTTTATCTAACTTGGCACTCCATCCCTTTTAAGTGGGGGCATTTAGCCCATTTCCATTCAGGTATTGGACACATTCCAGTATTGGACTGTGAGGATTTGATTTTGTCATCATGCTATTAGCTGGCTACTATGTAGACTTGATCACATAGTTGCTTTATAATATCAGTTAAGTATGTGCTTAAGTATGTCTTTATGGTGGCAGGTATCATTCATTAATTTCCATGTTTAGCACTTCCTTTAGAAGCTCTTATAAGGCAGGTCTAGGGGTAATGAATACCCTTAGCTTTTGCTCGTCTGGAAAGGATTTCATTTCTCCTTTGCTTATGAGGTTTAGTTTGGAATGATATGAAATTCTTGGTTGGAATTTCTTTTCTTCAAGGATATTGAAAACAGACCCCAAATCTCTTCTGGCTTATAAGGTTTCTACTAAAAGGTACATTGTTAACCTGATGGGGTTCCCTTTGTAAGTTTTTCTCTAGCTGCATTTAAGATTTTTTTCTTTTGCATTGACCTTGGAGAATCTGATGACTATGTTTTGGGGATGGTCATCTTGCATAGTATCTCACAGAGGTTCTCTGAATTTCTTGAATTTGTATGTCACCCTCTCAAGCAAGATTGGGAAAATTTTCTTGGACTATATCCTCAAATACATTTTCCAAGTTGCTTGTTGTTTCTCCTCTTTCTGAAATGCAAATGAGTTATAGGTTTGGTCTCTTTGTAATCCCCTATTTCTCAGAGATTCCGTTATTTTTTTAAATTATTTTTTCTTCATTTTTGTCTGCCTGTGTTGCTTCAAAGGAGTGGCCTTCAAGCTGTGAGGGTTTTTTTGTTTTTTTGTTTTTTTGTGGTTTTTTTTTGACAGAGTCTTGCTCTGTCACCCAGACTGTAGTGCAGTGGCATGATCTTGGTTCACTGCAACCTCCATCTCGTGGGTTCAAGTGATTCTTCAGCCTCAGTCTCCCGAGTACTTGGGACTACAAGCATGTGCCACCACACCCAGCTAATTTTTGTATTTTTCATAGAGATGGGGTTTGCCATGTTGGACAGGCTGGTCTCAAACTCCTGACCTCAGATGATTCACCTGCCTTGGCCTCCCAAAGTGCTGGGATTACAGGTGTGAGCCACCGTGCCTGGCCAAGCTGCAAGATTCTTTTCTCATCTTGGTCTGTTCTGCTTTTAATGCATCCAATTGTATTTTGAAATTCCTGGAATTTTTCATTTCCAGAAGTTCAGTTTGGTCTTTTTTTAAATGGTTATGTCATCTTTCAACTATTGGGTTGTTTTAATGTTTTCCCTGGGTTGGGTTTCAACCTTTTCTTGTATCTCAGTGTGCTTCATTATCATCCAGGTTCTGAATTCTCTGCCTGGCATTTCAGCCATTTCATTCTGGTTAGGATCCACTACTGGGGAGCTAGTGTGATCATCTGGAGGTAAGAAGACACACTGGCTTTTACAGTTGCCAGAGATCTTGTGCTGGGTCTTTCTTCTGTGACAGTTGATGATTCTTTATTATTTGAAGTTGTTGTCCTTTGGGTGAGGCTTTTTGTTTTTATGATCTTTATTGCCCTTAGGGTTTTTTGACTGTGGTGTAAGTTGGATATAGTTGAATCGCTTCATTTCTGGATGCTTTTGGGGGGCAAGGCTCAGCTCTACACTACTGCGATGCATGCTCTAGCCCTGTGGTACTGGGACTGGGTCAGCAGCTTTGTCCTCTGGTCTCTCACGGTTGAGCTTTGGCTGGGGTAGAGAGGCTGAGGTGTTCCCAGACCATGGACAACAGCACTCCATAGGGGGCAGCAAATGGGGCATGGGTGTAGGTGCTCCAACAGGAGCAGCAGGGGCACTGTGGGCAGGATGTGCTCCAGTGGGCAATGATGTGAGCAAAAGGCACTCTGGCAGGGGCACTGAGGGTGGGAGGTGCTCTGGTAGGGGGCACCGTGGGCTTGGGAGGTGTGCTCCAGCAGAGGTGGTGGAGGCGTTGTGGCCGGGAGGCACTCCAACTTGGGGTGCTGTGGGCAGGGTCGCTTCTGCAGGGGTAAACCATGGGTGGGTGGGTTGCTGTGGCTGGAGGTGCCACAGGCAGGAGGCCTGGAATTTTCTTTTTTTTTAAATCTGAGGTTGATTGAATTCACAGATGTAGAACCCATGGATATGGAGAGCCAACTGTACCATACATTTTACTGTTATTTTTGAGTATATTTCTACTTATTAAAAAAAAGTTAACTGTAAAACAGCCTCAGGCAGGTCCTTCAAGAAGTATTCCAGAAGAAGGCATTATTATCTTAGGAGATGACAGCTCCATGGATTGTTATCTTAGAAGATGACAGCTCCATGTTATCTTAGCAGATAAAGCCCCTGAAGACTTTTCCCTGGGACAGTTGTGGTCTGTGGTTACAAGTAATCAGGGAAAAGTTTTCTACCCTTTCTAGTCTTAGCCTCAAGCTTTGAGATAGGCAATATTTCAGGGGCTGTCAGTAAGAAAGTTTATAACTAATCAAATTTTGAGGATCTTGCTCTTAGGGTCCCAGATTTATCAACAGGTGTCTACTAGTTAGACTCTCCAACTTGAGTGGCTCCTAGGATTGTCTTCTATCTCTCAGCCTTGAAGATCATGTAAACCAAATCTCAATTTCATTAGGTTTAGCAAAATGCTGTCACAGCATAAAGGTCAGTTTCTACATTCTGTTTCCCTCTCTGGGTTCCTACGTTTATTTATTGATTTATTTTTCTATGTAGTCCTCATTTTTTTTTTAGCAGATCATGAATGCATTTGAGACCAGTAGTTTTAGTTCATCATTCTCTCAGAATACAAATACCTGCATTATGTGCACTTTTCTTTAACTGTGCATTGCTCTTTAATATTTGATCATATATTATACATCTTTCTAGTTATTTTATGTTTGTCAGTTATGTATATTTCAGTCCTTGTGAGCACAGTTGATGATTTATTCTATTGTTCCATTTCACTTCAGCCCTCTAGGCAAATAGTAAAATTCTCACTGATCAATATAAAATAAGTGAGCTTTTTATTAAGATTATTTCAGAGATCATGGTACCTTGCTGGTATAAAAGAGTAAAACCCCCTTTTCTAAAGTACTTAGCTTACTTAGAGGGGGAAAATTTCTAGTTGGAGATATTTGACTGATATTTAGGAATTGTTAGTTAAATATCTATGTTGTGTGATACATGCATATATGGGAATTTTATTTCTTTCTCTGTATTTTATGAAGTAAGCATAAAATGGACTAAAATATTTTCTTTTCCTTTTGGGATATGAATTTTGGTCAGTAGGGACAGATTGTTTCTCTACAGGTTCTTTAGCAGATAGGAAGCAGATGCAGCAATGTGAGGAGACTACTAGGGGAAGAACAAATGTATGAGTAATCTGGAAAAAGATTAAAGTCAATTATAAGTTAAATGTCAGCCTTTAGACCAAAGCTTTTTCATTCTTGGTACTCTAAAGAGATAGAGACTGTTTTTAAAAGCTAGTATTTCACTATACTTACTATTTTATTTCCAGATTTGTTTCCTTTTTTAAACAGTCTACTTTTGATTTTCTTTGGTTGGGTAAAACATAACCCATCATTAGCCTGTATTTGTACTTAAGAGTATTGTTTTATTTGGTTAGCGAATGTCTTTAAAATCATATGGTCTTTGTCAGTGAGCTTCTAGGAATGTCTGGCATGTTTATTGGTCAAATGCCTGGCAGATGGAAGTAAAATTTTGTGAGGAATTTTCTGGATCAAATCCAGATTTATTTTTACTTTAATAAAACTATTCAAAGCATAAAGACTTCAGTCTGACTGTCAACAGTAGTAGCTGATCTGGGAGCAGTTGCCTGGATAGTACCTACTGAGGATCGCAGTGGTGTCCCCATTCCTGATGCCACTTTTTTGTTGTGCTTGAATTATAGACATAGACCATATGGGCATCTACAGGTCTTTTAGATCTCTGAAGTTCTTTATAATGTGTACTGGGCATACTGTTTTCTTCTATACATAAAAAAGTGCTTTGTATTTAATTAAATGAAGATACTGTTTAGTTTTGTGTGTGACACCACCCATTATTAGACCAATTCCATTGGCAATTATTAGATCAATTTAATTCCCCAAAGGAATACTTGAGAGACAGGGCTGGGAACAGTTACAATCACTTTAGTTTAAAATTATACTTAGCAATAAGAAACGAATCGTAGACTCTACAATCTAGCTTGTAAATAAATAGTAAATAGCAATAAAATTAGAATCTGTCTATAATAAAATTAAGTTTTCCAGCTTGTCTGTGCTTTTGTATATATTATTTTCACTTTTAAGTGCATCTGCCTAATTAGTAATATATATTGTAATGATACTTAAATATCATGTTATCTTTTAAATAATAATTCCAAGAAAAGTGTAAGAAAATTCACTCATTCACTTTTTTAAAATCAAGGATAAGCCCTTTGGAATAATTTCAATTCATCACATTTTTTCATTCATTCACCAAAACTTTATTGCACACTTACTAAAGATAGGTCTTAAGTTAGGTGTTGGAGCGGTGGTCACAGTATCTTTCCAGTCTTCAAGAAACTTACAGTTTAATTCTATTGAGTTAGGCCAAGTATTGGAAAAAAAATGCTCTTCAACATCTACTGGTTCTCTTACCTCTGCTCTTCACATTAGTTAACACCTTAAGTTTGAAATTAGTGAACCCATCCTATGGTAGCTGCAGGAAAACTTAGTGAAAACCCTTTTGAATTGTATCTTAATAGCCATTGTCCACCAACATAACAGCGTTCCAGGAAAAGGAGACTTGATAGATGAAAAGATAATCTGTCAAATATATATTTTTTATAATTTAAAATTTCTCTGTAAGTCAATTTTTAAAGATATAATTTACATATAATAAAATGAACACATTTTAAGTGTGGAGTTCAATGAATTTTGACAGAGTATGAACCCTTGTAACCATAACTCTAGTTGTTCACTTGAGAGAGAAACTTGGAGTTATTCTGGATTCCTTTCTTTATCACATCCAAATGATTACTAATTTCTGTCCATGCTATTCTCTAAACTTCCATAGAACCTATCCCTTCTTTACTCTCCTGACTACTACCTTGGTTTTTAACATGTTAAGCCCTGTTTTTCACCTCTATTACTGCAATCTACTTTATAACTAGCTTTTGATTCTTACCTCTTTTCTTTTTCATATGCCCTCCATGACTTTATTAAGTTGTGATTTTTCTAAAATACTATTCTGATCATATTACCCACCTTGCTTAAAATCGCTTCATGACTCTTTAGAGTTCCCATTCTCAATTATTGGTTTGATGGTGACATCATTTTTCAGATAGAAAATACACATAGAGAAGCAGATTTGTGGAGGGAAGGTGATGAGTTAGTTCACTTTAACAAAGTGGAAGAAATAAAACATTGCCTTCTGAAGCATTTTTTTTTTTTATTATACTTTAAGTTCTAGGGTACATGTGCATAACGTTTATATCATGTATAACTCCCCAATGCAATCCCTCCCTCCTCCCCCCTCCCCCTGATAGGCCCCAGTGTGTGATGTTCCCCTTCCCGAGTCCAAGTGATCTCATTGTTCAGTTCCCACCTATGAGTGAGAACATGTGGTGTTTGGTTTTCTCTTCTTGTGATAGTTTGCTAAGAATGATGGTTTCCAGCTGCATCCATGTCCCTACAAAGGATGCAAACTCATCCTTTTTGATGGCTGCATAGTATTCCATGGTGTATATGTGCCACATTTTCTTAATCCAGTCTGTCACAGATGGACATTTGGGTTGATTCCAAGTCTTTGCTATTGTGAATAGTGCCGCAATAAACATACGTGTGCATGTGTCTTTGTAGTAGAGTAATTTATAATCCTTTGGGTATATACCCAGTAGTGGGATGGCTGGGTCATATGGTACATCTAGTTCTAGATCCTTGAGGAATCGCCATACTGTTTTCCATAATGGTTGAACTAGTTTACAATCCCACCAACAGTGTAAAAGTGTTCCTATTTCTCCACATCCTCTCCAACATCTATTGTTTCCTGACTTCTTAATGATTGCCATTCTAACTGGTGTGAGATGGTATCTCATTGTGGTTTTGATTTGCATTTCTCTGATGGCGAGTGATGACGAGCATTTTTTCATGTGTCTTTTGGCTGTATGGATGTCTTCTTTTGAGAAATGTCTGTTCATATCCTTTGCCCACTTTTTGATGGGGTTGTTTGTTTTTTTCTTGTATATTTGTTTGAGTTCTTTGTAGATTCTGGATATTAGCCCTTTGTCAGATGAGTAGGTTGCAAAAATTTTCTCCCATTCTGTAGGTTGCCTGTTCACTCTGATGGTAGTTTCTTTTGCTGTGCAAAAGCTCTTTAGTTTAATTAGATCCCATTTGTCAATTTTGGCTTTTGCTGCCGTTGCTTTTGGTGTTTTAGACATGAAGTCCTTGCCCATGCCTATGTCCTGAATGGTACTACCTAGATTTTCTTCTAGGGTTTTTATGGTATTAGGTCTAACATTTAAGTCTCTAATCCATCTTGAATTAATTTTCGTATAAGGGGTAAGGAAAGGATCCAGTTTCAGCTTTCTACTTATGGCTAGCCGATTTTCCCAGCACCATTTATTAAATAGGGAATCCTTTCCCCATTTCTGGTTTCTCTCAGGTTTGTCAAAGATCAGATGGCTGTAGATGTGTGGTATTATTTCTGAGGACTCTGTTCTGTTCCATTGGTCTATATCTCTGTTGTGGTACCAGTACCATGCTGTTTTGGTTACTGTAGCCTTGTAGTATAGTTTGAAGTCAGGTAGCGTGACACCTCCAGCTTTGTCCTTTTGACCTAGGATTGTCTTGGCAATGCGGGCTCTTTTTTGGTTCCATATGAACTTTAAAGCAGTTTTTTCCAATTCTGTGAAGAAAGTCATTGGTAGCTTGATGGGGATGGCATTGAATCTATAAATCACCTTGGGCAGTATGGCCATTTTCACGATATTGATTCTTCCTATCCATGAGCATGGTATGTTCTTCCATTTGTTTGTGTCCTCTTTGATTTCACTGACCAGTGGTTTGTAGTTCTCCTTGAAGAGGTCCTTTACATCCCTTGTAAGCTGGATTCCTAGGTATTTTATTCTCTTTGAAGCAATTGTGAATGGAAGTTCATTCCTGATTTGGCTCTCTGCTTGTCTGTTACTGGTGTATAAGAATGCTTGGGATTTTTGCACATTAATTTTGTATCCTGAGACTTTGCTGAAGTTGCTTATCAGCTTAAGGAGATTTTGGGCTGAGACGATGGGGTTTTCTAAATATACCATCATGTCATCTGCAAACAGGGACAATTTGACTTCTTCTTTTCCTAACTGGATACCCTTGATTTCTTTCTCTTGCCTGATTGCCCTAGCCAGAACTTCCAACACTATGTTGAATAGGAGTGGTGAGAGAGGGCATCCCTGTCTTGTGCCAGTTTTCAAAGGGAATTTTTCCAGTTTTTGCCCATTCAGTATGATATTAGCTGTGGGTTTGTCGTAAATAGCTCTTATTATTTTGAGGTACGTTCCATCAATACCGAATTTATTGAGCGTTTTTAGCATAAAGGGCTGTTGAATTTTGTCAAAAGCCTTTTCTGCATCTATTGAGATAATCATGTGATTCTTGTCTTTGGTTCTGTTTATATGCTGGATTACGTTTATTGATTTGCGAATGTTGAACCAGCCTTGCATCCCAGGGATGAAGCCCACTTGATCATGGTGGATAAGCCTTTTGATGTGCTGCTGAATCCGGTTTGCCAGTATTTTATTGAGAATTTTTGCATCGATGTTCATCAGGGATATTGGTCTAAAATTCTCTTTTTTTGTTGTGTCTCTGCCAGGCTTTGGTATCAGGATGATGTTGGCCTCATAAAATGAGTTAGGGAGGATTCCCTCTTTTTCTATTGATTGGAATAGTTTCAGAAGGAATGGTACCAGCTCCTCCTTGTACCTCTGGTAGAATTCAGCTGTGAATCCATCTGGTCCTGGACTTTTTTTCGTGGGTAGGCTATTAATTGTTGCCTCAATTTCAGAGCCTGTTATTGGTCTATTCAGGGATTCAACTTCTTCCTGGTTCAGTCTTGGGAGAGTGTAAGTGTCCAGGAAATTATCCATTTCTTCTAGATTTTCTAGTTGATTTGCGTAGAGGCATTTATAGTATTCTCTGATGGTTGTTTGTATTTCTGTGGGGTCGGTGGTGATATCCCCTTTATCATTTTTTATTGCGTCTATTTGATTCCTCTCTCTTTTCTTCTTTATTAGTCTTGCTAGCGGTCTGTCAATTTTGTTGATCTTTTCAAAAAACCAACTCCTGGATTCATTGATTTTTTGGAGGGTTTTTTGTGACTCTATCTCCTTCAGTTCTGCTCTGATCTTAGTTATTTCTTGCCTTCTGCTAGCTTTTGAATGTGTTTGCTCTTGCCTCTCTAGTTCTTTTAATTGTGATGTTAAAGTGTCAATTTTAGATCTTTCCTGCTTTCTCTTGTGGGCATTTAGTGCTATAAATTTCCCTCTACACACTGCTTTAAATGTGTCCCAGAGATTCTGGTATGTTGTATCTTTGTTCTCATTGGTTTCAAAGAACATCTTTATTTCTGCTTTCATTTCGTTATGTACCCAGTAGTCATTCAGGAGCAGGTTGTTCAGTTTCCATGTAGTTGAGCGGTTTTGATTGAGTTTCTTAGTCCTGAGTTCTAGTTTGATTGCACTGTGGTCTGAGAGACAGTTTGTTATAATTTCAGTTCTTGTACATTTGCTGAGGAGTGCTTTACTTCCATTATGTGGTCAATTTTGGAATAAGTGCGATGTGGTGCTGAGAAGAATGTATATTCTGTTGATTTGGGGTGGAGAGTTCTATAGATGTCTATTAGGTCCGCTTGGTGCAGAGATGAGTTCAATTCCTGGATATCCTTGTTAACTTTCTGTCTCGTTGATCTCTAATGTTGACAGTGGAGTGTTGAAATCTCCCATTATTATTGTATGGGAGTCTAAGTCTCTTTGTAGGTCTCTAAGGACTTGCTTTATGAATCTGGGTGCTCCTGTATTGGGTGCATATATATTTAGGAGAGTTAGCTCTTCCTGTTGAATTGACCCTTTACCATTATGTAATGGCCTTCTTTGTCTCTTTTGATCTTTGATGGTTTAAAGTCTGTTTTATCAGAGACTAGGATTGCAACCCCTGCTTTTTTTTGTTCTCCATTTGCTTGGTACATCTTCCTCCATCCCTTTATTTTGAGCCTATGTATGTCTCTGCATGTGAGATGGGTCTCCTGAATACAGCAGACTGATGGGTCTTGACTCTTTATCCAGTTTGCCAGTCTGTGTCTTTTAATTGGAGCATTTAGTCCATTTACATTTAAGGTTAATATTGTTATGTGTGAACTTGATCCTGTCATTATGATATTAACTGGTTATTTTGCTCATTAGTTGATGCAGTTTCTTCCTAGCCTCGATGGTCTTTACATTTTGGCATGTTTTTGCAACGGCTGGTACCGGTTGTTCCTTTCCATGTTTAGGGCTTCCTTCAGGGTCTCTTGTAAGGCAGGCCTGGTGGTGACAAAATCTCTAAGCATTTGCTTATCTGTAAAGGATTTTATTTCTCCTTCACTGATGAAACTTAGTTTGGCTGGATATGAAATTCTGGGTTTAAAATTCTTTTCTTTAAGAACGTTGAATATTGGCCCCCACTCTCTTCTGGCTTGTAGAGTTTCTGCTGAGAGATCTGCTGTTAGTCTGATGGGCTTCCCTTTGTGGGTAACCCGACCTTTCTCTCTGGTGCCCTTAAGATTTTTTCCTTCATTTCCACTTTGGTGAATCTGGCAATTATGTGTCTTGGAGTTGCTCTTCTCGAGGAGTATCTTTGTGGCGTTCTCTGTATTTCCTGAATTTGAATGTTGGCCTGCCCTACTAGGTTGGGGAAGTTCTCCTGGATGATATCCTGAAGAGTGTTTTCCAACTTGGTTCCATTTTCCCCCTCACTTTCAGGCACCCCAATCAGACGTAGATTTGGTCTTTTTACATAATCCCATACTTCTTGCAGGCTTTGTTCATTTCTTTTTCTTCTTTTTTCTTTTGGTTTCTCTTCTCGCTTCATTTCATTCATTGATCCTCAATCGCTGATACTCTTTCTTCCAGTTGATCGAGTCGGTTACCGAAGCTTGTGCATTTGTCACATATTTCTCGTGTCATGGTTTTCATCTCTGTCATTTCGTTATGATCTTCTCTGCATTAATTAGTCTAGCTGTCAATTCTTCCACTCTTTTTTCAAGATTTTTAGTTTCTTTGCGCTGGCTACGTAATTCCTCCTTTAGCTCTGAGAAGTTTGATGGGCTGAAGCCTTCTTCTCTCATCTCGTCAAAGTCATTCTCTGACCAGCTTTGATCCGTTGCTGGCGATGGGCAGCGCTCCTTTGCAGGGGGAGATGCGCTCTTATTTTTTGAATTTCCAGCTTTTCTGCCCTGCTTCTTCCCCATCTTTGTGGTTTTATCTGTCTCTGGTCTTTGATGTCGGTGACGTACTGATGGGGTTTTGGTGTAGGTGTCCTTCCTGTTTGATAGTTTTCCGTCTGACAGTGAGAAGGACTGTCTGTTGGTCTGTTGGAGATTGCTTGAGGTCCACTCCAGACCCTGTTTGCCTGGGTATCAGCAGCAGAGGTTGCCGAAGATAGAATATTGCTGAACAGCGAGTGTACCTGTCTGATTCTTCCTTTGGAAGTTTACTCTCAGGGATGACTCCACCCTGTGAGGTGTGGGGTGTCAGACTGCCCCTAGTGGGGGATGTCTCCCAGCTAGGCTACTCAGGGGTCAGGGACCCACCTGAGCAGGCAGTCTGTCCGTTCTCGGATCTCAACCTCCGCGTTGGAGATCCACGGCTCTCCCCAAAGCTGTCAGACAGAGTCGTTCGCCTCTGCACCGGCCCCCGCTGCTTTCCCTATTGGACCTCAGCTGTGGGCTGTCCCCAGAGGTGGAGTCTACAGAGACAGGCAGGTTTCCTTGAGCTGCTGTGAGCTCCACCCAGTTCCAGCTTCCCAGCAGCTTTGTTTACCTACTTAAGCCTCAGCAATGGCGGGCGCCCCTCCCCCAGCCTCGCTGTTACCTTGCGGATAGATCGCCGCAGACTGCTGTGTTAGCAGTGAGGGAGGCTCCGTGGGCGTGGGACCCTCCCGGCCAGGTGTGGGATATATTCTCCTGGTGTGCCTGTTTCCTTAAAGCGCAGTATTGGGGTGGGAGTTACCCGATTTTCCAGGTGTTATGTGTCTCAGTTCCCCGGCTAGGAAAACGGATTTCCTTCCCCCTTGCGCTTCCAGGTGAGGCGATGCCTCGCCCTGCTTCAGCTCACGCTGGTCAGGCTGCAGCAGCTGACCAGCACCGATTGTCCGGCACTCCCTAGAGAGATGACCCCAGTACCTCAGTTGAAAATGCAGAAATCACCGGTCTTCTGTGTCACTCGCGCTGGGAGCTGGAGACTGGAGCTGTTCCTATTCGGCCATCTTGCTCCGCCCCCCTGAAGCATTTTTATTTGATTCAAGCTTTATGTATACAACTATGGGGGAAAGAGATAAAAAGCCATCACAAATACCAGAAACTGTTCTGAGATTTTTATATTGATGAAGAAAATGAATTTTGGCAATGCTAGGTGGGAAAAATTATGTTTGTTCAAGCTTGTTTATACTTGAAGTGATGATTAAGTTTAAATTTATAAACTCGCATTTTCACCTTCATATACTAGTTTGTTAAAAAAAAATGCCTTCCCATATTTATCTAAACATGTCTCGAACACTATGAGTTGCATATAAATCGTGAAGTTTACCTTTCAAATTGGTAAAGATAAGCTCTGAAGTAAAATAATTAATAGCAGGGTGTCTTTTTACATTCAGTGTGAGGAAAACATAGAATAAATATTTAAATATGACAATAAAAACAGCGAACTTTATTCTTGCTGTATAACTTGCCTCAACCTTGTTAGTACCTATTTATTATTTTCTATACCATGAATATTCTGTATAATCTAGCTTTTCTTGACACAGTGAGAAGAGATATTTAATTTAGTGCCTGAATAAATAAAGTATTTATAGTACTATAAAGTACTGGTAATTTAGTGCCTGAATAAATAAAGTATTTGTAAAGTATTTGTGTACTGAATGAGAACGACTCTAATATAAATGAGTTTTACCAAGGTGTCCTGTGGTCTTATTTAGAAAAGTGATTATTTCTTTAAAAAATGAAAATCCTGGCCAGGAGTGGTGGCTCATGACTGTAATCCCAGCACTCTGGGAGGCCGAGGCGGATGGATCACCTGAGATCAGGAGTTCAAGACCAGCCTGGCCAGGGTGAAACCTTGTCTCTACTAAAAATACAAATAATTAGGCCGGGCGCGGTGGCTCAAGCCTGTAATCCCAGCACTTTGAGAGGCCGAGACGGGCGGATCACGAGGTCAGGAGATCGAGACCATCCTGGCTAATGCGGTGAAACCCCGTCTCTACTAAAAAATACAAAAAAAAAACTAGCTGGGCCAGGTGGCGGGCACCTGTAGTCCCAGCTACTCGGGAGGCTGAGGCAGGAGAATGGCGAAAACCCGGGAGGCGGAGCTTGTAGTGAGCTGAGATCCAGCCACTGCACTCCAGCCTGGGCAACAGAGCGAGACTCCGTCTCAAAAAAAAAAACAAAAAAACAAATAACTAGCTGGGCGTGGTGGTGCATGCCTATAATGCAAGCTACTCGGGAGGCTGAGACAGGAAAATTGCTTGAACCCGGGAGGCGGAGGTTGCAGTGAGCCGAGATTGTGCCATTGCACTCCAGCCTGGGCAACTAGAGCGAAACTCCATGAGAGAAAGGAAGGAAGGAAGAAAGGAAGGAAGGAAGGAAGGGAGGGAAAGAGGAAGGGAAGGAGGGAAGGAAATCCCGGTCAAAATCTCATAGGTTATAGATATCAACAGTTGGATTCTAAAGTTTATATGAAAAGGCCAGACCTAGAATAGTGACACAATACTGAAGAATAAAGTTGGAGGATTCACACTAACCTTTTGCAAGAATGTTTTCTATGGTTAAAATAAACAGATGATCAAAGTATGTTTTCACAAATCACACAGTTTATTGCCATACAAAGAGCTTATCATTTTTATTCATAATGCTCAAAGAATGGAAGAATAACAGGAACAAACATCACAGGGAATATACTCAATAGATAAAGTATATTATCCACATATTGAACGAGTTCCATTTTAGTTTAGAGTCCAGTTATTAAAGTTTAGTTGCTAAATTAGGATGGAAGCATGCCTCTGCAGATGTAAAGTCTAATCAAAGTTTGGCGAGTACTTTTCTCTATGTGGTTTCAAGAGGGATGGTTTGATCACCACAGGGTACATCCATAACAATGTGCAAGGTCCCTCAACACTAGCAAGCAGTGCCAGTGTTGCTGGGCTTTGGAGGATAGTTCAAAGGCTGCCAGACAGCAACCCTGCTAGTCTGATATTTTGGTCTTTGGAGAAGTGTCTGACATAGAGTAGCCCTGACAAAGCCTAAGTTACCAATCTGTCAAAATCTTGGGTTTATATGTGTTTTTAGAGTCCAGGAATTAAGCCCAATAACTCATGTATGTGGTCTGATGAGGAGTGATAGAACATTCTTACAGGGAGAGGAATTAAACTTCATGTTCTTATCACAGCAAAACATGTGTCATTCATGTAGTAAATAAACTAAGTGTTTAAATCATTTCAAAGCTACATAATAAAGATCCCGTATAAAACTACAGTCATCATGACAGTGTGGTATTGGTGAAAGAGTAGACACATATATCAATGGAACCAAATAAAAGGGCCAGAAATAGACCCATATAAATATAGTCAGGTGATCTTTGATAAAGGAGCAAAAGCAAGTCAATAGAGAAAGGATAGTCTTTTCAACAAATGGTACTGGAACAATTGGATGTCCATATGAAAAAGAGAAAGGAATATAGACAGGGACCTTACACCTTTCACTAAATTAACTCAAAATGGATCATAGACTTAACTGTAAAACACAAAACTATTAAACTTCTAAAGAAAACTTAGGAGAAAATCCAGACAACCTTGGATTTGGCAATTTGTTTTTAGATACAAGACCAAAAAGTAGAATCCATGAAAGAGAAAATTGTTAAGTTGGGCATCGCTAAAATTAAAAACATCTGTCCTGTGAAAGACACTGTTAAGAGAATGAAAAGACAAGCCACAGACTGGGATAAATATTTGCAAAACATATATCTCATAAAAGAATTGTATCCAAATTTTCAAAAAAATCCTAAAATTCCCCAGTAAGAAAAGAAAGAATCCAATTTAAAATGGGCAAAAGAACTGAAAACACAAAGAAGATATACGGATGGCAAGTATACATATGAAAAAATGCTCAGCATCTTTTGTCATTAGGGAATTGCATATTAAAACAATGAGATACCACTACGTACCTCTTGGAGTGGCTGAAATCCCAGAACACAGATACCAAATGCTGGTGAGGATGGGGAGCTGTTAAGATTGCAAGATGATACAGCCACTTTGGCAGGCAGTTTGGCAGTTTCTTACAAAGCTAAAATAAACATAGTCTTACTGTAATATCCAGCAGTTATACTCTTGGGTGTTTATCCATTTGGGTTGAAAACTTATGCCCACACAAAAAGTTGCAGGTGAATATTTACAACAGCTTTATTCATAATCAACAAAAAATGGAAGCAGCCAAGATGTCCTCAGTAGGTGAGTGGATAAAGAACCTATGGTACATCCATACAATGGAATATTGCTCAGTGAGGAAAAGAAATGAGCTATGAAGGCACAGAAAGACATGGATGAAACTTAAATGCATATTGCTAAGTGAAAGAAGTCAATCTGAAAAGGCTACATATTACATGATTCCAAGTATACAACATTCTAGAAATGGCAGAACTGTAGTGACAGTAGAAAGATCAGTGGTTGCCAGTGATTTGGGAGGAGGAGAGGAGATCAAACGGCTAAAGTACAGCAGATTTTTCTGGTGTCATGAAACGGTTCTCTAAGATACTTTAATGGTGGATACATGACATTATGCATTTGTCAAAGCCTGTAGAAATTTACATAATAAAAAGTAAGCCTTAATATATGCAAATTTAAAAAATCACTTAGGAGTTTAGAGGATCTCAGAAAGGAATGCAGACTGACAAGAGAATCTAACTGCATTACAAATATATGAAACAACCTTCCTAAAGGGGTGGGGGAAAAGGCACTGACCTAAGAAACTTTGGAAATGAGCCTGTAAGACTAAATGCAAAAGCAATTACACCTAATCATTGTACTTTAGTTGATAAAAATTCTCATTGGGGGTACACATTAAAAATTCTGATACCTCTATACATACATACTGGAATTGAATAATTAAGTAAATGGAGAGTTGATGGTTTGAAGCCAAACTTCTTGTTGAAGTAGAAACTTTCAGATAAGCAAGGGAAAGAGGCTGGAATGGTTCATTTGGTGATGGATTAGAGCTGGAAACATCAGTATGAACTCATCTTTAGCTTAATATAGACACAGATGGCACAGATGGTTACTTAGAGAAATATTTATAGATATATGCATATACACAGGTTTTTGTACACACATATATTTTTTTGCTGTGTCAGCTGAGAGGGATTAAAGGAAATGACCCCACAGTAGCAAGAAGTACACTTAGCCCCCAGATCTTTGTTTCTAATACTAGCCTCCAATAAAATGAACTATGGCTCCTCAGAAATGGCTGATTCTAGGACCATGGCAGGAGTTAGTCTAGAAAATACTTGAGTCTAGAAAATTTTGTAGTGCCAGAAAGTAAGAAAGTGCTCAGAAAAAGAAAAAAAAAATCCACATCGATGGGAGCCAAAGGGACATAGGAGCCAATTGAAAGAGCTTCCAATGGCCAAAGCTGGAACAATTTGAACAACAAAATAGTAAAATTGTATTGGATAATAACCCAAAGCATAAAATAAATATACATGAGTTCAGACTCTCTGTCCTCAAGGAGGAGGAGCTTAACTTCCCACTCCCTAAGTGTGGGCTGCACATGGTGACTTCCTTACAAATAAATAGTTGAGTATGAAAAGGAGAGGGTGCAATGGTAACTTTACATTGGAGAAACCTGAAGAACATAATCTCAGCCTCAGCCTTGAACATGTTGATCAGAGTCAACATCAACAGTAATAAGTCATATTAATAATATATACCAGCTGGGCATAGTGGTCATGCCTGTCAATTCCAGCACTTTGGGGGGCCAAGGAGTTCAAGACCAGCCTGGGCAACATAGTGAGACCCTTTTCATTTTGTAGACAAAATAAAAAGTAAAACATTAGCCACGCATGATGGTACACACCTGTAGTTCCAACTACTTGGGTTGCTCAGGTGGGAGGAGTGCTTGAGCCCAAGAGTTTGAGGTTAGGATGAGCTATGATTGCACCACTGAAACCCAGCCTGGATGACAGAGTGAGACCTGGTCTCAAAAAAAAAAAAAAAAAGGAGTTATCTTAACCTCCATCTAATCATGAGAAAAATATCAGACAAATCGTAATAGAGGGTCATCCTACAAAATAACTGATGGGTATTCCTCAAAACTGTCAAGTCATCAAAAACAAGGCAAGTCTGAGAAATTGTCACAGCCAAGAGGAGCCTCAGGAGGTATGACAACTAAATGTAATATGGTATCCTCCATGGGATCCTGGAACAGAAAAAGGACATTAGATAAAAAACTAAGGGAAACCTGGATAAAATAGGGGCTTTAGCTACTAAGAATATGTTTATATTGGTTGATTAATTGTAACAAATGTACTAGACCAACACAAGATGTTAACAATAGGGGAAACTGGGTATGGGGTATATGAGAACTCTCTGTACTATCTTGTTAATTTTTCTGTAAATCTAAAACTGTCCTAAAAATAAAGTCTATTAAAAATGAAAACATCATTTTAAGACCTCAGAATAATCCAGTGGTTTGTGTCTCTCCTGCAGTTTTGACAGTGTTTCCTGCCTTGCTGACTCTTCTTCCCTCTCTGACATCACCTTTGATGGCAATCCCATAGCTCAAGAGTCATGGTACAAACACACTGTCCTTCAGAATATGATGCAGCTGCGCCAGCTAGATATGAAGAGAATCACGGTGAGAACCCTTCCAAAGTGTTCACCATGTTGTTGTCCTTAGTGTGGATTAGGAAATTGGGGGGCATATTATTTGCTTGAAATGCTTCTTAATTTTACTGAACTATGGGTTATCATGATTGTATACTTCATAATTGCAGTTATGTAGTTTTTACTGCCTGACCCCATCCTCAGTTTAATTGAGCAGGACTTTAAAAATTCTTAGCCTTCTATTTAAATTAATCATCATGTTTATTTTTCATTCTTGCTTAATATCCAACTAATAATTTATTTTGAAATGAATGAGTGAGAATTTTGTTAAGTTACAAAGCGTAGTGGTTAAGAGCATGGACACTGGAGCCAGATTGCCTGCATCTGAATTCTGGCTTGACTGCTTTCTAGCCATAGGCCTTTGACAATGTATTTAACCTTTGTATACCTCATTTTACTCAAAGTAAAATGGGGATCAGAATTATGTCATAGTGTTGTCGTGAAGATAAAATAAAGTACTACACCTTAGAAAATAAGGTACTACACCTTAGACTGCGAGGCTCTTAGGAGGCATTTGTATGTAGTTGTTATTGTTGATGTTATACCTCCCAAAGTAGCTACCTCTTTTTATTCATTGTATCTCCATGTTAAGATATTTTCTACACTTAGATGTTTTAATATGGTTTCTGATCTAAGTGGAATGCTATGCATAATATCCCCCTCTTTTTAGGTGTACAATGTGTATTAGCATATTATGGGCTCCAAGAAGTTCTGTAATTAAATAAACTTATTTAACTTTGTTTCTTTGACCAGGTTTATTTGTTATTAGAAAATGCATTTTAATAATCTCAGTTCGATAGTCTCTGACCTAGAAAAATATCCTAAGCCTCTACCTATTTTCTCTCTTTTGAACTGCTGTTTTTCGTGTGAATTCTGATGATCACCTAGGTTTATGCAGTTGCCACCTGACCTATTTCTTTGTATATTAGGATCACAATGTGTGCAGGTTTCATTTATGGCTCAGCAATACTGTGGACCTCTAAGGTGGCTAGCGAATAACTAAAAGTGTGGATGAATTGATGGATACCAGAGGTCTTCTAGGGTTCTGCCTCTCTCTATTCCATGGTGGAGCTATGGTTCTTTGTCCTCTTAGTTAATTTGGCTCTATAGTGTCAACACTGTTTCATACTTTTGTGGTGACTCTTTATCCTTATCGCCATGTCTTTCTTAGTTAAGCATCTTTGCTACTTCTTAAATTGCTCTTTCTAATGAGGTTGAGATGAGTGGGATAAGATTTAGAGCTAGCTCATTTATATAAATTAGCACTTAATTATGTGGTATGTTCCTCATAGTGAATTTATTTGTCAGTCTTGTCTACCCAAACAATATATAGTCTTTAAGGGGAGAAACCATTCTTCTTTCTTGCCTGGCACCTACAGATTACTAACATCTAATTCTCACACCACATTCAACTTTTACTAGTTATATCAATATTGTTCTTTATAGCATAAAGATGCAATTTAGAATTATACATTGCATTATAGATGAATTTTGTTGTCATGTCTCTAAAGTCATCATTTTTCTGGAACTCTTTCTCATTCTTTCTTTGATTTTTGTGACTGATATTTATGAAGATTACAGGTCAGTTTTTTTTTTTTTTTTTTTTTTTTTGAGGCGGAGTCTCGCTCTGCCGCCCAGGCTGGAGTGCAGTGGCCGGGTCTCAGCTCACTGCAAGCTCCGCCTCCCGGGTTCCCGCCATTCTCCTGCCTCAGCCTCCCGAGTAGCTGGGACTACAGGCGCCCGCCACCTCGCCCGGCTAGTTTTTTGTATTTTTTAGTAGAGACAGGGTTTCACCGTGTTAGCCAGGATGGTCTCGATCTCCTGACCTCGTGATCCGCCCGTCTCGGCCTCCCAAAGTGCTGGGATTACAGGCTTGAGCCACCGCGCCCGGCCACAGGTCAGTTTTTTTGTAGAATGACCCTCAATTCAGATTTTTTGATGTTTCCTCATGATTAATTTTTACTTATAGGTTTTTGGCATTAATATCATATTAGTGATTTTGTATTCTTCTCATTGCATCTTAGACCAGCATGTTTTACAACATGTTATTCATATTTATCTCTTTATTGAGGATGCTTACTTTAGGAAGATTTCTGTCAAACTTTTCTTTGTGAAGTTTCTCTTTTTCTCTTTGTAATCCCATTCCTCATAAAAATTTAAATTTATTCATTCATTCATATCTATATGGACTTATGGTATTTAGTCTCACCTTTTGTTTATAACTTTTTAGTAATTTTAATGTGGAAACTGTAGCTTTTTAAAGGACTCAAATATCAGCAAACAGCCTATGAGCTGGCTACCTGTTTTTGTAAATAAAGTTGTATTGGAACACAGTGATGCCCATTCATTTATGTATTATCTATGTCTGCTTTGATGCTGCAATGGCAGAGTCAGGTAGTTGCTATGGATACTATATGGCCTACAAGCCCAAAATATTTATTATCTGGCTGAAAAGTTTGCTGATGCCAATAACTATTTTTGCTTTTTAAGAAACAATATTTTTTTTTTTTTTTTTTGGAGACGAAGTCTGGCTCTGTCGCCCAGGCTGGAGTGTGGTGGCCAGATGTCAGCTCACTGCAAGCTCCGCCTCCCAGGTTTACGTCATTTTCCTGCCTCCGCCTCCCAAGTAGCTGGGACTATAGGCGCCCGCCTCGTCGCCCGGCTAGTTTTTTGTATTCTTTAGTAGAGACGGGGTTTCACCGTATTAGCCAGGATGGTCTCGATCTCCTGACCTTGTGATCCGCCCGTCTCGGCCTCCCAAAGTGCTGGGATTGCAGGCTTGAGCCACCGCGCCCGGCCAAGAAACAATATCTTAATGGAATTTTTGTGTAAATTACCATATAAACATTCTCACCGTGGTGGATTACACAAATATTTAATGAACTTCTGTGCATTGGGGCAGTGGTTCCTAAACTGCATGCAGAGGATGCTGCAGTGAACTCATAGGGAGTGACTATTTTTAACTTCCAAGGGAAACAGTGAGATTTGACATCTGTGAGACTGTGAGCAAATTAGTAGCTCAAACAGTTTACCATTTCAACATTAGTTCACACTATATTTCTTTCAATCACATCCTGTCTTTGAAAAGCTGAATTTTTAGTAGTTGTAATAAAAATAAATACCTTGCCAAAATCAGTGTGGAACAGGAAATGAGGGTGGCAGTGTCCAATATGATTCTCTGTTTGAGAAGTTGTATAACATCCTCCTGGTTCTACACATTCCATTGATAAGTAGTTGTGGTTATTTAAAAATGATATAAATTTTTTCTTTCTATTTACATATATTATTTTTTAATTGCTACTAAATTGCTAGACCATGAATACATACTAAATTGTTTGGACCTAACTATTTAGTAAACAGAGTTGTCACATATTTCTTTTGGCCTAGAGGTACTGGGAAAAAATCCCTGAGCTTCTTAGGTATCTTGAACTCAGGAGTTTCTGTACTAGGATATATATTAGACAATATAGATGAAAAGAGCAAAATCACAGTTCATGCTCTAAAGTTACTTGCAGTCATCTGCAGAGGCAACCATGCAGCCGGATTACAATGCAAAATGGCAATCTAGAGAGATGAGATTGCTAGATGGATCAATAGAGATATATGTTTGTGTCAACACACTTATACTCAGGGCAAAGTGATATCAAAGAGCAAAGCAATCCCAAGTCTACCTGAAAAACAAAAAAGTTCCAAAGGAGAAAATGATTGACTCAAGACTTTAAGAGTGGTAAAGAAGAAGGAGAATGTATTTGTGGAGAATAAAGGCATGCAAAATGCAGAAGGAAGCTGAGAGAATATAGCAGCTGATAGCAGTTTAAAATGGCTAAGCATTGAATGTACATGGCTGAGGGGCATAGAGGGAGACAAATATGTCTGACAGGCAAGGACAGGCAAGGGCTAGGGCATTTTATATCATAATAAGGAGTTTAGATTTTTGTCTTGGACATAGTAGGAGAAGCCCTTGAAGAGTTTAAGGTAGTTAAATTGGATTTGCCTATTAAGAAGACTGTGTTTCTGGGTTCAGCCTTGAAGATGGATTGGAGAGGATGTGATGGGTGATGAGATGAGAAGCAAGGAGATTAATCAGAGTAAGACTCTGGGCATCTGATCCAGAGGAATGGCAAGAGATAATATGATGCCATCTATCACTGGCCTCAACTCCTATTTTGCTTTATCTTTCTTAAGAAGAATGGGTTTTAGTTTGTAAAGATTACATAAAGATTAATAAGATAAAAGTGAAACTTAGGATAGGTGAATAAATAAGTTGGAACTCAGGCCCACATCTAGAGCAAGGGTTGGCAAATTTTATCTATAAAGGACCTGATAGTAAATATTTTAGTCTTTGGGGCCTGCATATTCTCTGTTGAAACTACTCAGTTCTCCCATTGTAGTATGAAAAAAGGCATGGGCAATACATATATGAATAAGCATGACTCTGTTCCAAGAGAATGTTATTTAGAAAAACAGGTGACTGACTTTGGCCTGTGGCCTAGAGTTTGGCAGTCCTTAATCTAGAGCACTGAATAAATCGCTGAGCCATTGAGAGTTGTGTCTAGGTAGGGGTATAGAATAATGGAGCAACTGAAAGGTAAGATGAACTAACTTTTTTTTTTTTTTGCAATATTACTTTATTTATTTATTTATTTTTTATTATACTTTAAGTTCTGGGATACATGTGCGGAACGTGCAGGTTTGTTACATAGGTATACATGTGCCATGGTGGTTTGCTGCACCCATCAATGCGTAATCTGCATTAGATATTTCTCCTAATGCTATCCCTCTCCTTGCCTCCATACCCCAACAGGCCCTGCTGTGTGATGTTCCCCTCCCTGTGCCCATGTGTTCTCATTGTTAAACTCCCACTTATGAGTGAGAATATGCAGTGTTTGGTTTTCTGTTCCTGTGTTAGTTTGCTGAGAATGATGGTTTCCAGCTTCATCCATGTCCCTGCAAAGGACATGAACTCATTCTTTTTTATGGTTGCGTAGTATTCCATGGTGTATATGTGCCACATTTTCTTTATCCAGCCTAAGATTGATGGGCATTTTGGTTCCAAGTCTTTGCTATTGTGAATAGTGCTGCAATAAACATATGTATGCATGTGTCTTTATAGTAGAATGACTTATAATACTTCGGGTATATACCCAGTAATGGGATGGCTGGGTCAAATGGTATTTCTAGTTCTAGATCCTTGAGGAATTGCCACACTGTCTTCCACAATGGTTGAACTAATTTACACTCCCACCAACAGTGTAAAAGCATTCCTATTTCTCCACATTCTCTCCAGCGTCTGCTGTTTCCTGACTTTTTAATGATCACCATTCTAACTGGTGTGAGATGGTATCTCATTGTGGTTTGATTTGCATTTCTCTAATGACCAGTGATGATGAGCTTTTCTTCATGTTTGTTGGCTGCATAAATGTCTTCTTTTGAGAAGTGTCTGTTCATATGCTTCCCTCACTTTCTCATGGGGTTGTTTGTTTTTCTCTTGTAAATTTGTTTATGTTCCTTGTAGATTCTGGATATTAGCCCTTTGTCGGATGGATCGATTGCAAAAATTTTCTTCTGTTCTGTAGGTTGCCTGTTCACTCGGATGATAGTTTCTTTTGCTGTGCAGAAGCTCTTTAGTTTCGTTAGATCCCATTTGTCAATTTTGGCTTTTGTTGCCATTGCTTTTGGTGTTTTAGTCATGAAGTCTTTGCCCATGCCTATGTCCTGAATGGTATTGCCTAGGTTGTCTTCTAGGGTTTTCATGGTTTTAGGTCTTACATTTAAGTCTTTAATCTCTTTTGAGTTGATTTTTGTGTAAGGTGTAAGGAAGGGGTCCAGTTTCAGTTTTCTGCATATGGCTAGCCACTTTTCCCAACACCATTTATTAAATTGGGAATCCTTTACCCATTGCTTGTTTTTGTCAAATTTGTCAAAGATCAGATGGTTGTAGATGTGTGGCATTATTTCTGAGGCCTCTGTTCTGTTCCATTGGTCTATATATCAGTTTTGGTACCAGTACCATGTTGTTTTGGTTACTGTAGCCTTGTAGCATAGTTTGAAGTCAGGTAGCATGATGCCTCAAACTTTATTCATTTTCTTAGGATTGTCTTGGCTATGTGTGCTCTTTTTTGGTTACATATGAAATTTAAAGTAATTTTTTCTAATTCTATGAAGAAAGTCAGTGGTATATGGGAATGAACAAATTCAAAAGGTAGTAGAAGACATGAAATAACTAAGATCAGATCAGAACTGAAGGAGATAGAGACATGAAAAACCCTTGAAAGAAAATCAATGAATCCAGGAGCTGGTTTTTTGAAAAGATCAACAAAATAGATAGACTGCTAGCCAGACTAATAAAGAAGAAGAAGAGAGATGAATCAAATATACACAATAAAAAATGATAAAGGGGAGATCACCACTGATCCCAAAGAAATACAAACTACCATCAGAGAATACTGTAAACACCTCTATGCAAATAAACTAGAAAATCTAGAAGAAATAGATAAATTCCTGGACACACACACCCTCCCAAGACAGTGGTATATTTGAATTTGAATGCTTGATGGGAATAGCATTAAATATATAAATTACTTTGGGCAGTATGGCCATTTTCCCGATGTTGATTCTTCCTATCCACAAGCATGGAACATTTTTCCATTTGTTTGTGTCCTCTCTTATTTCCTTGAGCAGTGGTTTTTAGTTCTCCTTGAAGAGCTCCTTCACATCCCTTGTAAGTTGTATTCCTAGGTATTTTATCCTGTTTGTAGCAATTGTGAATGGGAGTTTGCTCATGATTTGGCTCTCTGTTTGTCTATTATTGGTGTATAGGAATGCTTTTGATTTTTGGACATTGATTTTGTATCCTGAGACTTTGCTGATGTTGCTTATTAGCTTAAGGAGTTTTTGGGCTGAGACGATGGATTTTTCTAAACATACAATCATGTCATCTGCAAACAGAGATAATTTGGCTTCCTCTCTTCCTATCTGAATATGCTTTATTTCTTTCTCTTGCCTGATTGCCCTGGCCAGAACTTCCAATACTGTGTTGAGTAGGAGTGGTGAGAGAGGGCATCCTTGTCTTGTGCCGGTTTTCAAAGGGAATGCGTCCAGCTTTTGCCCATTCAGTATGATATTGGCTATGGGTTTATCATAAATAACTCTTATTATTTTGCAATATGTTCTATCAGTACCTAGTTTGTTGAGTGTTTTTAGCATGAAGCGGTGTTGAATTTTATCAAAGGCCTTTTCTGCATCTATTGAGATAATCATGTGGTTTTTGTCATTGGTTCTGTTTATGTGATGGATTATATTTATTGATTTGCATATGTTGAACCAGCCTCGCATCCCAGGGATGAAGCCAAGTTGATCGTGGTGGATAAGCTTTTTAATGTACTGCTGGATTCAGTTTGCCAGTATTTTATTGAGGATTTTTGCATTGATGTTTATCAGGGATGTTGGCCTGAAATTTTCTTTTTTTTTTTGTTTTGTCTCTGCCAGGTTTTAGTATCAGGATGATGCTGGCCTCATAAAAATGAGTTAGGGAGGAGTCCCTCTTTTCTGTTGTTTAGAGTAGTTTCAGAAGAGATAGTACCAGCTCCTCTTTGTACCTCTGGTAGAATTCAGCTATGAATCCGTCTGGTCCTGGGCTTTTTTTTCGTTGGTAGGCTATTAATTACTGCCTCAATTACAGAACTTGTTATTGGTCTATTCGGGGATTCAACTTCTTCATGATTTAGTCTTGGGAGGGTGTGTGTGTCCAGGAATTTATCTATTTCTTCTAGATTTTCTAGTTTATTTGCATAGAGGTGTTTACAGTATTCTCTGATGGTAGTTTGTATTTCTTTGGGATCAGTGGTGATCTCCCCTTTATCATTTTTTATTGTGTATATTTGATTCGTCTCTCTTCTTCTTCTTCTTTATTAGTCTGGCTAGCAGTCTATCTATTTTGTTGATCTTTTCAAAAAACCAGCTCCTGGATTCATTGATTTTCTTTCAAGGGTTTTTCATGTCTCTATCTCCTTCAGTTCTGATCTGATCTTAAGTTATTTCATGTCTTCTACTACCTTTTGAATTTGTTTGCTCTTGCTTCTCTAATTCTTTCAATTGTGATGTTAGGGTGTCAATTTTAGATATTTCCCACTTTTCCTTATGGCTATTTAATGCTATAAATTTCCCTCTAAACACTGTGTTAGCACTCAGATTCTGGTACATCATATCTTTGTTCTCATTGGTTTCAAAGAACTTCTTTATTTCTCCTTTAGATTCGTTATTTACCCAGTAGTCATTCAGGTGCGGGTTGTTCAGTTTCCATGTAGTTTTGCGATTTTGAGTGAGTTTCTGAATCCTGAGTTCTAATTTTATTGCACTGTGGTCTGAGAGACTGTTTGTTATGATTTCCATTCTTTTGCATTTGCTGAGGAATGTTTTACTCCCAATTATGTGGCCGATTTTAGAATAAGTGTGATGTGGTGCTGAGAAGAATGTATATTCTGTTGATTTGGTGTGGAGAGTTCTATAGATGTCTATTAGGTCCACATGGTCCAGAGCTGAGTTCAAGTCCTGAATATCCTTGTTAAATTTCTGTCTCGTTGATCTGTCTAATATTGACAATGGGGTGTTAAAGTGTCCCACTATTATTCTGTGGGAGTCTAAGTCTCCTTGTGGGTCTCTAAGAACTTGTTTTATGAATCTGGGTGCTCCTATATTGGGTGCATATATATTTAGGATGGTTAGCTCTTCTTGTTGCATTGATCCCTTTATTATTATGCAATGCCCTTCTTTGTCTTTTTTGATCTTTGTTGGTTTAAAGTCTATTTTGTCAGAGACTAGGATTGCAACCCCTGCTTTTTTTTTTTTTTTTTTTTTTTTTTTGCTTTATTTTCCTTGGTAAATCTTCCTCTGTCCCTTTATTTTGAGCCTATGTGTGTCTTTGCACATGAGATGGGTCTCCTGAATATAGCACACCGATTTGAGTCTTGACTCTTTATCCAATTTGCCAGTCTGTTTCTTTTAATTGGGGCATTTAACCTGTTTACATTTAAGGTTAATATTGTTATGTGTGAACTTGATCCTGTAATTATGATGCTAGCGGGGTTTTTTGTCCATTAGTTGATACAGTTTCTTCATAGTGTCGATGGTCTTTACATTTTGGTTTGTTTTTGCAGTGGCTGGTACTGTTTTTTCCTTTCCATATTTAGTGCTTCCTTTAGGAGGTCTTGTAAGGCAGGTCTGGTGGTGACAAAATCGCTCAGCATTTGCTTGTCTGTAAAGGATTTTATTTCTCCTTCGCTTATGAAGCTTAGCTTGGCTGGATATGAAATTCTGGGTTGAAAATTCTTTTCTTTAAGAATGTTGAATATTGGCCCACACTCTCTTATGGCTTGTAGGGTTTCTGCGGGGAGATCCAATATTAGTCTGATGGGCTCCCTTTTGTGGATAACCCAACCTTTCTCTCTGGCTGTGCTTAACATGTTTTCCTTCATTTCAACCTTGGTGTATCTGACAATTATGTGTCTTGAGGTTGATTTTCTCAAGGAGTATCTTTGTGGTGTTCTGTGTATTTCCTGAATTGAATGTTGGCCTGTCTTGCTAGGTTGGGGAAGTTCCCCTGGATAATATCCTGAAGTGTGTTTTCCAGGTTGCTTTCATTCTCCCCATCACTTTTAGGTACAGCAATCAAATGTAGCTTTGGTCTTTTCACATAGTCCCATATTTCTTGGCTGCTTTGTTCATTCCTTTTCACTCTTTTTTTTCTCTAATCTTGTCTTCACGCTTCATTTCATCAAGTTGATCTTCAGTCTCTGATATCCTTTCTTCTGCATGATCGATTCAGCTATTGATACTTGTGTATGCTTCATGAAATTCTTGTGCTGTGTTTTTCAGCTCCATCAGGTCATTTATATTCTTCTCTAAACTGGTTATTCTTGTTAGCAGTTCCTATAACATTTTTTCAAGGTTCTTAGCTTCATTCCATTGGGTTAGAACATGCTCCTTTAGCCTGGAGGAGTTTGTTACTACCCACCTTCTGAAGCCTACTTCTGTCAGTTTGTCAAACTCATTCTCCGTCCAGTTTTGTTCCCTTGCTGGTGAGGAGTTGTGATCCTTTGGAGAAGAGGCATTCTGGTTTTTGGAATTTTCAGCCTTTTTGCGCTGGTTTTTCCTCATCTTCGTAGATTTATCTACCTTTGGTCTTTGCTGTTGGTGACCTTCGGATGGAGTTTTTGCGTGGTTGTCCTTTTTGTTGATGTTGATGCTATTGCTTTCTGTTTGTTTGTTTTCCTTGTAATAGTCAGGCCCCTCTTCTGCAGGTCTACTGGAGTTTGCTGGAGGTCCACTCCAGACCTTGTTTGCCTGGGTGTCACCAGCAGAGGCTGCAGAACAGCAAACATTGCTGCCTGCTCTTTCCTCTGGAAGCTTCGTCCCGGAGGGGCACCCGCCAGGTGCTAGACGGAGCTCTCCTGTATGAAGTGTCTATCAACCCCTGCTGGGAGGTGTCTCCCCATCAGGAGGCAAGGGGGTCATGGACCCACTTGAGGAGGCAGTCTGTCCTTTAGCAGAGCTCGAGCACTCTGCTGGGAGATCTGCTGCTCTCTTCAGAGCTGGGAGGCAGGAACATTTAAGTTTGCTGAAGCTGCACCCACAACCACCACTTCCCGCAGGTGCTCTGTCCCAGGGAGATGGGAGTTCTATCTATAAACCCCTGAGTGTGGCTGCTGCCTTTCTTTCAGAGATGCTGTGCTCAGAGAGGAGGAATGTAGAGAGGCAGTCTGTCTACAGTGACTTTGCAGCATGGTGGGTTTTCTTATCTCAAAAGTAGAGAATGTAAATTCCACAAATCGTGGCAGTCAACTTGATGTTGATTATGAAATAAATTTAAATTGCATTATTAAAAGATGGTTTGTGGCCCAGCATGGTGGCTCACTCCTGTAATCCCAGTACTTTGGGAGGTTGAGGTGGGCAGATCATGAGGTCAGGAGATTGAGACCATCCTGGCCAACATGGTAAAATCCCATCTCTACTAAAAATACAAAAAATAACTGAGCATGGTGGTGTGTGCCTGAAATCCCAGCTACTCAGGAGCCTGAGGCTGGAGAATCACTTGAACCAGGGAGTTGGAGGTTGCGGTGAGCCAAGATCACGCCACTGCACTCCAGCCTGGCGACAGAAGCAGACTCTGTCTCAAAAGAAAGTAATAAAATAAAATAAAAAGATGGTTTGTGAGTACTTAGGAATTGGTCACTAGGAGGCAGCATTAGCTCACTAAAAAACAATTCATGCCAGAAAAAAAATTAGTTTCCTGCCCTCGAAATTACAAATAAACCTTGTCAGAGGAGTGCTATAGACAGTGTTTTGGTATTTAAGCAAAACATTTGACAAAGTCTTTCATGGCATCATTTTGAGTAAATTATATGACATGGTTATATAGATTTTTGATTCAAGTGTACTTACAGAATATGAAGTAATGGATTAATGCTAGCCTTTAGAGAAATCTGTACTGGCATGCCATGAGGCTTTTTTCCTCAGGCCCATTCTATTCACATTTTTATTAATGTCTAAGAGAAAATATTCGTTTTTCTGGTAGAGTATGTGAATGACAGAAACTAGAGAAATTAGAGTTCTTGATATATTGGTTGATCAAATGAGAATCCAAAAGTATCTCGGTAGTCTAGAACAGCTTCTGGCAAACTACAGCCTATGAGCTAGATCCATCTGGCAGCCCACTTTTTGTACAAGTCTCAAGCTAATAATGGTTTTTATATTTTCAAGGCATTGTAAAAAGAAAGAAAGAAAGAAAGAAAGAAAGAACAACAAAGAAGGATATGAGATAGAGATCACATATAGCTCACAAAGCCTAAAATATTTATTATACTATCTGATTCTTTACAGAAAAAAGTTTGTTTATGCCTAGTCTAGAAAAGTAAGCAGAATTTAACTACATAAAAAAATAGATGAATTGAAAATCCTGGACTTTATTCCATAACAACAATCAAGCAAAACAATTCTTAGTACAAACGTGGTATTATAGAAGATTACACTTAGCAGCATGTGTTAAAGTGACTTGGAATTGCCAAATTCAAGTTGAATTAATTATGAGATGTGATTATTAAAAGTTAATATGGCTTAAAACTATTCATTTATGGAAAAAGAGAATTCAGAAAATGGAGACAGTCCCATCCCATTTTTTTCTACAATGGTCAGATTACACCTGAACTATTCCTAGTTGTAGAGGGCAGACAACAAACTAGGGCATTTCCAAAGAATCTGACATGATTAGTTGACAAAGGAGAAGACATAGGAAGATATCCCAGTGATCTTCACCTGTTTTCACAACTATTCACAAAAAGAGAGAATAGACACATGTTGAGGGGCTAGAACAAGGACCCTTGTATAGAAAATTCTGGGAGGCAGAATTTTCTCTTTTTTATTTCTAAGGCAGCATTTTGTGAATGCAGGCAGTATTCTCACAATTCTGAAACAGGGCCGGGCATGGTGGCTCATGCGGCACTTTGGGAAGCTGAGGCAGGTAGATTGCTTGAGGTCAGGAGTTCAAGCCCAGCCTGGCTAACATGGCAAAACCCTGTCTCTACCAAAAATACAAAAAATTTAGCCGAGTGTGGAGGCACGCACCTGTAGTCCCAGAGACTTGGGGGACTGAGGCAGGAGGATCACTTGAACGCAGGAGGTCAAAGCTGCAGTGAGCCAAGATCTCGCCACTGTACTCAAGCCTGGGGGACAGAATGAGACCCTGTCTCAAAACAAAACAACAACACAGTTCAGAAACAAACAATGTCTAAAGTTTTCACCTCAAGCTCACATTTAATTGGCTTAGTGTGAACTTGTTTACAATTTGCTCTTCACAAAAAAAAAAAAAAAAAAAAAAAAAATTGGAGCTCATCTCATCTCAGATGTAAGTTTTCTGTTTTGGTAGACATTACTTAGTGTTCACCAATATGCTCTGGTTCCTCTCCTTTTTGACATGCGGGAAGATGTTTGGCCAATGAAATGTGAGCAGAAATAATGTATATAATTTCCAGGCAGAAGCATTTAAAAGCGTAATTCTCATGCTCCCTTCCCATGTAGTAGTCACTGTGGAAGCCTATATAAAGTTGAGGATGCCATCAGATCGTAGCACTCAGGAATACTTAGCCACTACATTGAAGACAGTTGCAGTGTTCTTTGCGTGATCAAGAACTAAACTTTTTTAAAATCATAAGCCAGTGAAAGTTTTGAAGTTGTTACAGCAACATAACCTACCCTGTTCTGGCTATTTCCCTCTTACAGCTAGTATCCCTGGACCAGAAGTCAGGGGACATGACTTCTAATCTTCACTCTAACACTAGGTGTGACCCTGCAAAAAAGTCAGTTTTGTTTGCTAAAAGTGATTATTTGAGTAAAAATTATTGACCATCTCTTTGAGGGAAAAAACCTTATGATTTTAAAGTCTGTTTTAATATTTTATATGTTCAAAGAAAATAATGTTTATAACTAAAGTATATGGTTAAAACACACCTTGCCATTTGATTTTTAAAATTTCATAAAATAAATTGCTGCCTATATTAGGACTACTATTATTTATTTTGGATCAAATCTTCTTGTGTAATATATACATTGTTTTGGCCTTAATATCTGCTAACAAAGTATAATCTAGGTTATCAAACACCTATTAAATCACTGCTTGGCTTCATTGACTTGAAATCACTTCTATATTGGGTCTACATGGCCAAAACAAAGTGAGGAAAAAAGTAATTTTTTGTCCCAGATTCCCCCCCAACTTATTTATTTTTTTTTTTTTATTTTTTGCTGTATAAAGAATATGGCTTTTGTCCCAGAAATTGGACTATTATCAAGAAGATGCCAGAATTTTAGTTTTTCTTTCTTACCAACAGATTTATAACTTATCTTCACAATTAGAGGTTTATTTTTATTTCTAAGTTTAGTTACTCAGTAATTATTTGGGCTGAAATATAGCTCTCAGATACATAAATTCCTTAAAACATTCAGTATTTGAATTGATTTGGTGTAAATCCAGTTTTCCAAGGTTTAGCTTTCCTTTAAAGCCCTACTGCCTTTAATAGAAGCTCAAATTCTTTTCAAAAATCTGATGAAATCATCTCATAAGTATGTGTAGTACGTGATCCATACAGTTTCCAGTACTGTTTGAAATTGACTCTTTGAAAAAACAATCTGTTTCTAGTTCACATTTTATAGATGAGTCAACAATTGAACATCAATATATTTTGCTCTTTTAAACACTTTATTCTGAAATACATTGTACTCTGTAGGTACCAAATCAGTATTTACTGAATAAAAGAATTTAACAGAATTATTAAACCAGCTATTGTGTGAGGCTAGGATTCAAAGTTCTGCATTTTTAATTTAGTTTATTTCTCCTCATTACCTCTATTTAGTTTTTAAAAGTTAAGAATAATTATTTTCCAGCAGGGCATTGGTGGCTCATGCCTGTAACTGTAGCACTTTGGGAGGCTGAAGTGGGCAGATTACTTGAGGATAGGAGTTTGAGACCAGCCTGGCCAACATGGTAAAACCCTGTCTCCACTAAAAATATAAAAATTAGCCTGGCATGGTGGCACATGCCTGTAATCCCAGCTTCTCGGGAGGCTAAGACATGAGAATTGCTTGAACCCAGGAGATGGAGATTGCAGTGAGTCGACATTGCACCACGGCACTCCAGCCTGGGCAACAAGCAAGACGCAAGACTCTGTCTTAAAAAAATAATAATTCTTATTATTATTTTCCATATTGTAAAAGACACTTAAAAGTCACTAAAATTACATTACATTTCCATTTCCATTTCCTTTAAAACAACTAAAACATATGGCAGATCACTTCTGAGTTCTAAACTCTTCTTTATCTATCTAAAATCAGTAAAATTAATTTAAATATATCTTTATTATAAAAAAATATGAATTTTGTTTCTAGCAGGCCATGGCTTCTGGTCCTGATCCTGGCCTTGTCACTAGCTATGTGACCTCATATAAGTTACTAATGTCTTGGAGCATTCGTTTCCTTATTTCTAAAATTAGAATTGTCTAGTGTATGCTTTCTCAGTTTTCTTTTTTAACTCTGTGTTGGTTTCTGTTTGTGCATTTTTAAATATAATTATTTAATCTAGGGTTTTTCTTTGTTTTCAGGAGCATGTATAATGGCCCATCCTCTAGAACACATTTTCATAGTCTCTGACCTTTTTTAATTCTAATATAACATATATATACTGGTCTGCATAGGCTAGATTGTGCTGCAATAACAACTTCTTTAACTTCAGTGAATTAAAACAACAAAGTTTATTTCAGGCTTCTAATACCTGTCTGCTTATGATGTGTAATTTTGGATCTTTGCTCTGTGTTGTCCTCATTCTAGTACTCAGGCTTTCAAAGTACCCACCTGTGGAATTTTGCAGGTGCTATAGCAAGGTGAGAGACAGCATAGTTGTATCATACATTGTCTTTGAAAGTTTTCAACCAGAAGTAAATACATGTCACTTTTGTCCATATGACATTGGCCAAAGCAAGTCACATGGCCACATCTAACTTCAAAGGGGCTAGAAGTGCTATCTCACAATGTGTCTTGGACATGTGACGACACAAGAATATTTGGTGAACAGCTTTCATGACTAACCATCAGGTTTTAAATCAAATGTTGAAATCTGGTAGGAGTGTAAATTAGAACTGCATTTATGGAGGGCAGTTTGCAGACATATCAAAAGGATAGAAATATGTCTACCATTTGATGTAGCAGTTTCAGGTTTAATAAATTACTGAACAGACATGGTTCACACATTCATAGAGCTTATTTTATGGCATGGGAGGCATGAGGGATAGCACCAGAAATAATTAAAATGAAACAGGTTAAGTGCTATGATAGAGAAGTATGTAGGGTGATACTAAAACATATAGAAAACATTCTCATCCTCTGTTTTCCAGTTGACTGATCCTGTCTTCAGCTGTGTATAATCTGCTATTAAATCTCCCTTTGTTGAATTTTAAATTTCAATTCTTAGAATTTTTTGTTTCTAAAAGAGTAATTCTTCAAATCTGCTAAGTTACTTGTTATGGTTTCCTACCTCTGAAGATGTTTTCAAGCTTGTCTTTTATGAATAAATTGTTTTCTCAAATTATCTTATCATTTTGAGAATCTGAAAATCTTTTGGTAATGAAAATTAAAAGTTACGTGGTTATAATTTATTAAAATCAGACAGTCTTCAGGGGGAAAAATGGTCCAGATTGTGTATATAGATTATAACCTTTAAAAAATTGCTCATAGTGAATATTATCAACTGATGCACAGAAATTGTAAGATTTGAGTGAGGTGTATGGGATTATGACTGATTTTTAAACATTTTTGTAAACTGTCTATGTTATTTTGTGGATTCTACTTTTTCGAGCTTTGTTGAGGTATGATTGACAAAACTATATAAAATTAAGGTGTACAGTGTGGTGATTTGATATATATTATAAAATGATTACCACAATCAAGTTAGTTAACATTTCTATCACTTCACCTAATTATCTATTTTTTTTTTTTGTAGTGAGAACATTTAAGATCTATTCTCTTAGCAAATGCCAAGATTATAATACAGGATTATTAACTACGGTCATCATGCTATATTTCATAGCTTTTAGAATTTAAAAAATGAGACTGGGCAACACAACTTAAAAACAAACCAAAAGTAATTATATTAATGGAGAATAATTTATTAATATAATTGGAGTTTTAAAAGATATTTACCCTTGTTTTTTTAATCAAAAAAGTTCTGATTTTCTATCACAGATCCAGTCAATATTGTTAGATGTATTACTTTTATCCTTCTTACCTTGATGATGGAAAGTTTAAACCTATGTGGAACCATGATGCACAGAGTACAAAAGGAAAATTATGCAAACATACATCTCCTTTTCTTCTCATTCTTTTTCCTTTCTTGTATGAGCTAGGTTCGCGTCACCTCCAGAGCTGGGAACAGAGTTAGGAATGCACAGATTTTTAGCATTAGGAGGGAAGAAGAAAATAAAGAAAAACATACTAACTTTTTCTTTGAGAGTGTATTTTCTGCTAGCAAATACTATGCCTCTCAAGAAGAAAGCTGTACTTAATAGGACCAATGATATTTAGCATTAAAAAATGGTTAAACTCTTCATAATACTTTTTGGAAAATGTCTTTTAGGAAGAAGAAAGGCGTATGGCATCTGTTTTAGCCAAAAAAGAGGAAGAGAAGAAGCGGGAAAGTCATAAACAATCTTTGCTTAAGGTATTTTCTCTGATGTCTACGTGGATGTGTGTGCACACATAGACACACATACCCCAAAGCTGGCTAGCTAGTCTACTGGAAAAGTGGTTTCTAAACTTTGTAAGTTTTTTATTCCTATCAACAGAATGTATGCACCCCTAAAAGTTTTACAAGTTATTATCTATAAGTAAACCTGTACTTAAGAAATACAGTATTATATACATTATAGAATAAATGCAAAAGCTAGTTTTAAAAGGAAGAGATGAAAAATAAATATAATTGAAGTTATAATACTTTTAGTTCATACCAGTGCATCATCTTGTGTATCCCATGGCATATTCACTTCATTTTGGAATGTACTGTAATTGACTGTCATCTTTACTGATATATTTTAATGAGCTCTGCTATGTTTTTTTATGATAGCTTTTTAAATTTAAAAAGTTTATGATATAGAAGTGATAAAGATTTTGTGGAACTTAGGAATGCAAATTTGTTTTAAACTGGTTTTAAGTGATTTAGCAGATATTAATTTCCTTAAATAAAATATTCTCTTTTAAATATTTTATATTAACATCACAAAGTATAAGTAAAGACAGCTTAAAGTTTATAGTTCATAATATGTATCATGCTATGTTCTAAAATTAAGGACATCACCCTGATTATCACTACTCATTCATATTCTATATAGATGCTTTTCTTTTTAAAATTAAAATGGCACTCAGAATTCAAAAGAAATGACTAGCCAGGCAAGGTGGTATGTACCTGAAGTTTTAACTACTTGGGAGGCTAAGACAGAGGATTGCTTGAGTCCAGGAATTAAGTCCAGCCCGAGGAAAATAAGTGAGACAAAACAAAATGTCACTAAATAGGACTCTTTAGTTATGAGGTTTACTCCTTATATTTATTTTTAGTAAGGGGAAAAGCATGGGAGAATCAGGAGACCTAGGTTCTAGCCCTAGCTCAGATTTGGAATCATGATACAACAGACCCTCAGCATTTGCTGAGGATTGCTCATGCAACTCTAGATATTGATCATTAAGAAAATGGGATGGACATTCTCAGCAAACTAACACAGGAAGAGAAAACCAAACACTGTATATTCTCACTCATAAGTGGGAGATGAACAATGAGAACACATGGACACAGGGAGGGGAACATCACACACCGGGGCCTGTCAGAGGGTCGGGGGGCTAGGGGACGGATAGCATTAGGAGAAATACCTAATGTAGATGACGGATTGATGGGTACAGCAAACCACTATGGCATGTGTATACCTATGTAACAAACCTGCACGTTCTGCACGTGTATCCCAGAACTTAAAGTACAATTTAAAAAAAAAGAAGAATGCAAAAAAAAAAGAAAAAAAGAAAATGGAATGGATTGGGTACAGGAAGAGTGTATAGATACTGTCTTCTGCCTTGTTGCTTTTCTATCTTTTTATTTTCCTTGTAACCTTAGAAGTGAAGGAAAGTGAAACTTATGGCATATACTGGTGTGGTCTTGCCTAGACGATGAAAAATAGACTTAAATGGCAGAAATTGGAATTTGGCACCTTCTAAAATATTTGTCACTTTAGCACAGACTTGGCCATTTATTGGCACCTAGCTATTAGAAACATAATTGTTGCTGATATCCCAAATGACTCTGTGATCTTTACACTTTACTTTGGGTACCCCCTTATGCCTTGCAGAATCTCTAGCATTCTCTAACCTTTCTTTTGCTTCTTTTTTTTTTTTTTTCGTCCACAGATGCCCAGAGCCCTTATATGTCCTCCCGGCCAGCTGTTAATCCCCACCTGACATTAAGACAGGCTATACTCCTGTCTTAAAATATATCTTCCCTTTTCCTGGCCCCAGTAAAATTAATCATTCTCTTAGTCAACCTGGTAATTATCTGATTTTAATAACCCAAATTAAAGAAGCTTAACTTTGGCACTAATATAGGAAAACATTTGCATTTTCAAAGACTATCTTGTTATAAATTTGTTAACATACTCAGTGGTCTAAAGATATTTTATGCCCCTTTTCTAAGCACTGCTATATCTACCTCATTCCGAATATTTCTTTCACCTACCCCTGCCAGCCAGAAATTCAAATGCATGAAGCCAACATGAAAACCATCATCCGTTAACTCACCGCCCTGGCCTCTTTCAAAGTGGCCTTGATACTGAGTAAAAAAAAAAAAAAAAAAACAGAGTTGCTTAGATTAAACATTGGGTTGACATAGTCATCAGCAAGTAACTTAAATAGAATTCCTTAAAGTAAGAAGCCTTTTTATTATAGAATAGGGAAAAATGTTTTTATTTAAAAATCACAGATTTCTACTTGCTTTATATAAGGAGCACATGCGTAGAATGTCAAAAAGTCCCCAAAGTATATACATATTAAATATAACCCGCTGAATTGTAGACACAAATTTGAAACACCAAAAAACAGAAAAAAAGAAAGCCAGGCCCAAAACATTTTTTTTTTTGAGATGGGGTCTTGCTGTGTTGCCCAGGCTGGAATGCAGTTCACAGGTGTGACCATAGCACACTACAGCCTTCAACTCCTGCAAGCAGTCCTCCTGCGTTAGCCTCCCAAGTAGTTGAGATTTCAAGTATGCACCACTGCGCTCCCCCAAAAAACATTTTTAAATCAGAAATAGAACTTTTAAAACTTTAGTTTTAATTAAACAAGCCATATCACTTTTTATTCCTATCTAATGTCATGCATACATGCTAAAATCTTAGATAACCAAAAATTACTCAAATATATGCAGACAGGTACAACTACAAAGAATTATTCTACGTGTACTGAAGGAGTGGACAGAGAATCTTCCTACTAGCCTTCTCTGGCTCCAGGGCCAGCAGGTGAAGAGGGGTCAGTGTCACACTCAGCTGATTTTTCAATGCAGGATTGTAGTCTTAGTAAAGAGGAAAAGGAAAGTCTATTTTCAGCATTCTGATCTAATTGATAAACTGTAATTAAGTAGTATCTTTTGATAATGGAAACTTTACCAGAATAGGGATTTTTTTTCTATTAATGTATATAAATTGAATAGAAACGTTTCAATTTAGCACAATTTCTTTCAGTAGTCTAGATCTGCTTTTTCACAACAGGGTTTCTATGAGAGGATTGAGCTCCAATGCTGTAAGTCAGTGGTTCTCAAAGTGAGGTCCATGAACTAGCAATATTAGAATACTTAGGAGCCTGGTGGAAATTCAAATTCTCAAACACTATTCCAAAAACTCTAAGTCAGCAATCATTTTAACCTCCAGGTGATTTGAGGTACCCTGAAATTTGAGAACCACTACCTTAAGGCATCCATTGCTTATAATGAATTAATTTCTTTCCTATTCATCTGGAATGGTACTAGTTATCTAGAGACACTTCAACCCAGTACAATTTCTTTCTTTCTTTTTTTTTTTTTTTTTTTTTGAGATGGAGTGTCGCTGTGTCGCCCAGGCTGGAGTGCCGTGGCCGGGTCTCAGCTCACTGCAAACTCCACCTCCCGGGTTTACGCCATTCTCCTGCCTCAGCCTCTCAAGTAGCTGGGACTACAGGCGCCTGCCACCTCGCTCGGCTAGTTTTTTTGTATTTTTAGTAGAGATGGGGTTTCACCATGTTTGCCAGGATGGTCTTGATCTCCTGACCTTGTGATCCACCCGTCTCGGCCTCCCAAAGTGCTGGGATTACAGGCTTGAGCCACCGCGCCCGGCCTACAATTTCTTTTAATAGTCTAGAGAATAATTTTTAAATTTCAGACATTATAATTTATTCTGAGAAACTTGGAACATTGATCAACTCCTTCCCTTCCACCCTCCAAGATTATTTCACCTTACCAGTCTTAATTACTGAGTAGAAAAACTAAAATATCATTAGGTTTTTCTTACTGTGTTAGAGGCATATAAATTTCTGTTTAAAACTTCAGATAACATTAAGTATGTAAAAATGTCTGTGAAATTAAAATTTCAGATTTTGAATTTTTAATCTCTAATTGGTTGTATATTTATTTTTAATAAAATTAAGTTCCTAAAGAGCAATAATTGTTTGCATATTTTTTTTCCGTTAGAGTGTTAGATGATTATTGAGATTTTGGATGCAGAGAGTAAATACAGGCCTCTTGAATCTTGCTTTAGAATGTATTGGGTATCTACTTATAAGGAACAGGTTCCTTTTAAAAGTATTATAAGAAGGTACAAACAATATGCCCCTTAGATGTCACTTCTGCTACAAAAATTGCATTATATAACTTTTGTCACAATTAACTTTTTAATAGGAGAAGAAAAGGTTAACAATTAACAACGTAGCTCGACAGTGGGACTTGCAACAACAACGAGTAGCCAATATTGCTACAGATGAAGATAGAAAAGATTCTGACTCTGCTCAGGATCCCTGTCAGATTGATGGAAGCACCCTCTCTGCATTCCCAGAGGAAACAGGGTATGCAATGGTATTCTTTCAAGATACGAGCATCTTTAGATAATTGAATTTGGAGTGGGAATTAGAAATCATTTTACGTATAATTATTTTAAAAGAGTTTTCTTAAGAAAACTTGCTGAAATTAGAAATTAAGATGGAAAAATTGAAAATATAAATCTTACTATAACACTCTCCTAATACAAAACCCTTCATAGGGCATTTCATATTTTTTTATAGGGAAAAGTCTAGATTGCTTAATATAGTCTATGATGTCTTTTGCCCACTTCATCTCTTTTATCCCATGCCATCAACCATGTTCTTCTGCTATTGCAGCATCACTGTCTTTCAGTTCAGTTACTTCCTACTTCAGAACTTTTCTTATAGGAATAGTGTTTTTCTGCCCTGACACCAATCACTTCCCTGCAGTATTTCTCTGATCCCAGCCTAGCTAACTTCAGCTCACCCATAAAGGTCTGAAGTTTAAAATTCACGTCTTCCAAAAAAGCCTTCCCTAACTCCAAGTTGGTAGATAGTTGTTTCATGTGTGTCTTCCCCATTAGAATGTAAGCTTCATAAGGAAAGGAATCCTGCCTGATTGGCTTGACTCCTGCTGTGTCCTCAGCAGCCAGCACAAAACCTTACTCTTTAATTACTCGTAGTAAACAACAGGGCATGTAATCTGAAAGTTACTCCAGCTGTGATCTGTACTTCTATTCCAGTGGCTCACAACCTCTTTTCTTCTATGATACATTTATCACATGATAACATATCCCTAGGTTTATGAGCAATGCTGAGTGCACTATCTAGACTCCACATGTTTCTCTTCCCTCAGAAAAGCATATTGGAATCAAGTAAATTCAGAGGGACATAAAGCATCTATATCTTTATAGTGCATGTATAATTTAAATATATATTTGTACAGCTGCCCCTCAGTATCCACAGGGGATTGATTCCAGGACCCCTGCAAATACCCAAATCTGCAGATACTCAATTCCCTTATATAAAATGGGATAGTATTTGCATATAACCTACACTCTTCCTGCCATATACTTGAAATCATCTCTATGTTACTTAAATAGTATCTAATACAGTACCTACACATCACTCGATTTGCATGAATTTGTTATAGTACTCAGCATGTGGCAAGTTCAACTTTTGCTTTTGGAACTTTGTGGAATTTTTTTCAGATATTTTTGATCCATTTGGTTTAATCTATGGATGCAGAACCCACTGATACTGAGGGCTGACTATATTTACATAATTTTAAAATAAAGCCTAAAAATCAAAGATAGAATACGTTTTAATTTTGTTTAATTTGATGAAGCATATGTGTCTTATTACCTTAGCTAAACTCTGATTGAAACACCTTTTAAAATTAAATATAATATAGCTTTTACTTCAGGTTTTTAGCTGGAATTCTTTAAGCCTTTCATATGCAAAAAATATATAGTAAAGGAAGTAATTTGAGTGACATGAGAATAATGTTTTGGAAATTGTCTGCAGTTAGAGTCTAACATATATTTAGGCAAATATGCTTTTTAACTTTTAACTATAGAATTAACTTATATCAGTGTATTTCCTTCAGCTCACTTGGGATCCACATGTAGACCTCCTCAGCTCTTTCAGCTACAAAAATAAAGCAAGAATAAAAATTCTAATGAAGTGACAATTTATATAACTAATATACCACTCTTATATAGCCCTGGAGTGGCTATTTAAATGGCAAAATATAATTTTACTTGGTTAGAACTATAACACTTTATAATGTTAAAACTTTATAGCGTTGGGCTTTAGATTTATGAAATAATAAATGTCAGTTCTATTTCTAATTTCTTTTTTAAAAATTATTTTTTTCAGTTTCAAGTTTATCCAAGTAATCTGGAATTTTTTATTCTAAAATTATAGTAAGGTTCTAAAAGTCCTTCAATCCATCAATTTTTTTTTTTTTTTTTGGAGATGGAGTCTCGCTCTGTCACCCAGGCTGGAGGGCAGTGGTGCGATGTTGGCTCACGGCAACCTTCGCCTCCCAGGTTCAAGTGGTTCTCCTGCCTCATCCTCCTGAGTAGCTGAGACTTTACAGGTGCCCACCACCACACCTGGCTAATTTTTGTATTTTTAATAGAGATGGGGTGTCACCATGTTGAACAGGCTGGTATTGAACTCCCGACGTCAAGTGATCCTCCTGCCTCAGTTTCCCAAAGTGCTAGGATTACAAGCGTGATCCACCACACATGGCCTCAAACTTATTTTTATACACAGTGTTAGATAAGGGTCTAACTTGATTTTATTTCAATTGACTAGTCAATTTGCTAATAACGTTTTAAAAATTAAACTATTCTTCTGACCAGGCACGGTGGCTCACACCTGTAATCCCAGCACTTTGGGAGGCCGAGGCGGGTGGATCACGAGGTCAGGAGATCGAGACCATCCTGGCTAACACAGTGAAACCCCGTCTCTACAAAAAATACAAAAAAATTAGATGGGCGTGGTGGCGGGCGCCTGTAGTCCCAGCTACTCAGGAGGCTGAGGCTGGAGAATGGCGTGAACCTGGGAGGCAGAGCTTGCAGTGAGCCGAGATCACGCCACTGCACTCCAGCCTGGGTGACAGAGCAAGATATCGTCTCAGAAAAAAATAAACAAAATAAATAAAAATTAAACTATTCTTTTTTCATGAGAATGCCATCTTTATCTCACGTTAAGATTTTGTAAATATGTGCATATATTTCTGGACTACCCATTTCACTTACCTGTTTTAATGCCAACACCAGACTCTTTTGATTATAATAATTTCATAGTAAGTTTTCACAACTTGTAAGGGAAATAGGTTTCCACTGTTCTTTTCAAGTTCAATTGTCACACACCTATTCTTCCATATGAACTTTATTTATTTATTGTGACAGGGCCTCATTCTGTTTCGCAGGCTGAAGTGCAGTGGTGTGATCTTGGCTCACTGCAACCTCCGCCTCCCGGGCTGAAGCAATCCTCCCACCTTAGCCTCCCTAATAGCTGGGACTATAGGCGCATACCGCTATGTCCAGCTAATTTTTGTAATTTTTGTAGAGATGGAGTTTTGCCATGTTGCTCAGGCTGGTCTTGAACTCTTAGGCTCAAATGATGTGCCCGCCTTGACCTCCCAAAGTACTGGGATTACAGCCATGAGCCACTGTGCCCAGCCTCATATGAACTTTAAAATCAGTTAACCTAAATAGAAAAGAAATGGTGAGAATCTTGTTCAAATCACATTTAAGTTTACTTATTAATTTCAGAAGAATTAGCATTGTTATAACAGTAGTGACACTTTTTTAAGAAACAGGTCTTGTTTGATATCCAGAGGGAGCTAATTGGGAAAATGTTGAAAGACTGAAGGAAAATTCTGAGGAACTAAATGAGGTTAGAGACCATGAAATTATAGCAACTTTAGCCTGAATGGTTGAGTGAGTTTATTCCAAGAGCGCAGAGTATCTAAGTATAACAGAAGAGAAGCTAAATGTCTGATAAACAACAAAGAGACAAGGGATCAAAGGCAAGGAATAAAAATATTCAAGTGTGATGATAAAGGAAAAGATAGAAATGATGGGTCAGATAGTCTAGGCGAGATTTTAAGGAATTAAAAAACAGAAGGTTGGCAACAGATTGGAAGAAAAAATTGTTTCTGGGGCTGGAAGTCTGATTAAAGTTGCAGATGAGGAGCATGTAAAGTAAGAGCATTAAAAATGAGATGGGGCCGGGCGCGGTGGCTCAAGCCTGTAATCCCAGCACTTTGGGAGGCCGAGACGGGCGGATCACGAGGTCAGGAGATCGAGACCATCCTGGCTAACATGGTGAAACCCCGTCTCTACTAAAAAATACAAAAAAAACTAGCCGGGCGACATGGCGGGCGCCTGTAGTCCCAGCTGCTTGGGAGGCTGAGGCAGGAGAATGGCGTAAACCCAGGAGGCGGAGCTTGCAGTGAGCTGAGACCCGGCCACTGCACTCCAGCCTGGGCGGCAGAGCGAGACTCCGTCTCAAAAAAAAAAAAAAAAAAAAAAAAAAAAAAAAAAAAAAAAAAAAAAAAAAAGAGATGGAATGGTGGAAATTTATGGTCAAAGTAAGTTTTTGAGGTTAAATATTTTAGAGGTAGAACACATTTAAGTAATGAAATCTAAGCAATATGGAAGCCATTATTATGGTTATCAGAGTGGATTGTTGGAAAAGAGTAGAAGTGAAGATCACCAGAAGAAAGAAGATCCGTTGAAGTCATTATTGTAGATATTGAAGTTACTGATGGTAGAACAAGGTATGGTACGGTACCAGAGGCCATGCATCCTGTTCTCTTGTGACAGGGCTATTCACTGTTTAAGTTTTGCTAGTTTTGGCAGCTTCAGTGAATGCAGGAGTATCTTTTTTATTAAATGACTCTTTTATCTGGCAAAACTATCTCTGATCAGTGGATTGCAGACTGTTAACATGGCTTTCATGACATTTTGAACTTTTAAAGTGGCATATGGCCAAACATTTTATGACCCTCTAAAATAATTTAAAATCATAGGGTCTTTATGGTCTCAAAAACAAGCAAGCTGTTCCAAGAGAAAGAGGAAGTATCTGTTAGTGAAAATTGTTGTGCCTTATGCTTACTGCCAAGAGTTTCAGAATTTTTATTAGGAGTTCCACAAAGTCATTAGCTTTTAAGAAGGAAGCATAGAGAAAGAGTTTGGGAGAGATGGGAGAAGTGATGTGGGGGTTCAATGGAGAGGATGTAAAGAGTAATGATGAATCATTAGGAAAGGGATCCACAATTTCTGGCAAAAGATTTACTTTCTACGAATGTATGTTTAAAGTGTCATGGAAACACTATTACATCCTCTTAGTTTGATTCTTTTTTTTTAATGACCTAAAAACTAGCAAGTTGAGTAGCCACAGAAGATATTTATACATGAAGGCAGAAAAATAAAATTTTAGGACAGATAGTATATAACTCGTAGGGATTATAATGCAAAATCAGTTACTTATAACTTCTACTGGTTGTAGATTTTTCTTCAGTTTAGTTTGTAGTTATCTGATTCCTGTAAAATCTCCTAGAACTGAAATTTAGAGATATTTCTAAAAGAACTTATTGTATCTTGCATTTTGTCTAAACAAGGAATTCTTAACCAGAGCATTCAGTTTGACTTTTTGAACTGTAAGTCCTTATTTTACTTGACCCCCTTACAGCATTTGACGTAGTTGAAACTCCTCATTCACCTGATTTTCCTTTTATGTATGTGGCTACTCTTTTTTTTTTTAAGTGGTATTTTACTGGCTCCTTTTCTACCACATCTTTAAATGTATATTATGCAGTTCTTTAAATTTGTAAGATTTAGATATACTACTTGCTATAATAGATGAAGATTCAGCTTCCTCACCTCTTTTCCTCCCAAAACTATGTATCTATAGTTGCTTTATTGGTAGCTTTTGTAATATGTATCTAAATTTTTTTTTGTTTGTTTCATCCACTATAGGCAATAGCCCTCAAGTCTGCATTTGCAAGATGAGTCTATCCTTTTTATTTTTCCCACTTTGTACATTGCAACTTCTATCAACTGTACTTTTGTAATTTTCCTTGTGATTTCTTCTTTCATCCAATGGTTGTTTAAGACTGCAGTGTTTAATTTGTGAATTTTCCAGATTTGTTCATTGTGGTCAGAGAAGATATTTTGTAGAATTTAGTCTTTTTAAATAGATTGAGACTTGCTTTATGGATGAACATATGGTCTATCCCAGAGAATTTTCCATGCATACTTGAGAAGAATATGTATTCTGCTGTTGTTGGGTGGGGTTTTCTGTACATAAATGCTAGTTGGTTTTATAGTGTACTTCAAGTCCTCTGTTTACTTGTTGATCTTCTCTCTGGTTGTTCTATCCATTATTGAAGGTAGAGTATTGAAGTCTCCAACTGTTATTGTAGAACTGTTTCTTCTTTCAACTTTGTCCATTTTGCTTCATATATTTTAGGTGTTAAGTGCATATACCTTTATAATTGTTATACCTTCCTTATGGATTGACCGATTTTTCAAGATAAAATGTTGTTCCATGACTCTCATAAAAATATTTGATATAAAATCTTTTTTACATAATATTAGTAGATACTCTGGCTCTCTTGGTTACTGTTTGCATGGAATATCTGTTTCTATTCTTTCCATTTCATCCTATTTGTGTCTTTTAATCTTGTAGAAAGCATATACTTGGATCTTTAAAAAAAAAAAATCCTGGCTGGGAGTGGTGGTTCGCACCTGTAATCCTAGCACTTTGGGAGCCTGAGGTGGGTGGATCACCTGAGGTCAGGAGTTCGAGACCAGCCTGGCCAACATGGTGAAACCCCATCTCTACTAAAAATATGAAAATTAGCCAGACGTGGTGGCACATGCTGTAATCCCAGCTACTCAAGAGGCTGAGGCAGGAGAATCACTTGAACCCAGGAGGCTGAGGTTGCAGTAAGCCAAGATTGCACCATTGCACTCTAGCCTGGGCAACACAGTAAGACTCCATCTCGAAAACAAGAAAATCCTTTCTGCTAATTTCTGCCTTTTAATTTGAGTAGTTTAATCTTTGAAGTCCTGATAAGGAAAGACACATGTCTTCCATCTTGTTATTTGCTTTCTATCTGTTGTATATCGTTTTTTGCTTCCTCAATTCCTTCATTGTTTTCTTCTTTTGTATTTAGCTGATTTTCTTAGTGTACCATTTTTGATCCCCTTCTTGTTCCTTTTACTATACATTTCCTTGCTATTTTCTTAGTTGTTACCCTGGGGATTACAATTAACATTTTAATTTAGCTAGTTAGAATTAATACCAATCTAGTTGTAATAGTATATAAAAACTTCGCTTCTGTTTAGCTCTACTCCCTTTTCTGTTACTATTTTCAGAAATTACATCTTTAAACATTGTGTGAACATTATAGATTTATAAATATTTTTATGCATTTTTCTTTTGAATCATATTTTAACAAAAGGAATTACCACCTAAAAATTCAGTAATACTGGCTTTTATTATGTACCTGTGTAATTACCTTTCTTGATGTTATTTATTTCTTCATATGACTTCAAGTTACCAGCTAGTGTTCTTTAATTTCCAGAGAACTTCCTTTAGCATTTCCTGTAGGTCAGGTATACTAACAATAAACTCCCTCAGCTTTTGTTTATCAAAGAATGTCTTAATTTCTCTCTTATTTGTGAAGTCCAGTTTTGCCCTATATAATTCTGGGTTGACAGGTTTTTTTTTTTTCTTTCAGCACTTTAAATATGTCATCCACTACCTTCTGGTCTCCATGATTTCTGATGAGAAATCAGCTGTTATTCTTATCGAGGATCCCTTGTCCATTATGAGTCACTTCTCTCTCACTGCTTTCAAGATTGTCTCTTTATTTTTGTCTTTCAGTAGTTTGATTATAATGTGTCTTGGTGTGGATCTATGAGTTTATCCTAGTCAGAGTTCATTGAGCCTCTTGGATATGTTGTTTTATGTCTTTTATCAAATTTGGGAAGTTTCTGGCCATTGTTTTTTCAAATATTCTTTCTGCTTTTTTTTCTCTCATGTCTGTCCTTCTGAAACCCTCATTATGTTTATGTTGGTATGCTGGATAGTTTTCCTGGTTCTGTTCATTTATCTTTACTCTTTATTTTCCCTCACTCCTATGTAATTTAATTGACCTAAGTTTACTGATTCTTTCTCCTGCCTACTAAAATCTGCTGTTGAAACCCTCTAGAGAGCTTTTTAGTCATTGTACTTTTCAACTCCAGAATTGCTATTTGATTCCTTTTTAATTTCCATCTCTTTATTGATATTCTTTATTTGGTGAGACATCATTCTCCTGGTTTTCCATAGTTATTTCAGCATATTTAAAATAGGTGACTTAAAAGTTTTTGTCTAGTAAGTCTAATGCCTGGGCTTCCTCAGAGACAGTTTCTGTTCATTTCTTTTTTTCCTGTGAGTGGGTTAGACTTTCTTGTTTCTTTGTATGCATCGTATTTTTTGTTGAAACTGGACATTTATGTGACAACTCTGGAGATCAGATCATTCCTCCCCCCAGGGTTTATTGTTGCTGCTTGTTGTGATTGTTGTCTTCTATTTGTTTAATGACTTTCCTAATTATTTCTGTGAAGACTACATTATTTATCATGTATACCCACTGAAATCTCTGTTCCATTAGCTTAGTGGTCAGTTAGTGATTTTCAGAGATTTTCTTAAATGCCTGGAGAAAAAAGGAAAAAATAAACCTCTCCCAGCCTCTATAGATTGGTTCTGTTTTGAGGCAGTCTTTCACGGCTTATCTAGACAGTTTGCCACTCTGCCTTAACCTTCATTCCTGCTTGTGTAAAACCTGAAGATCAGCCAGGGGTTAGGTTTAGGGTTAAGATTAGTGTCTTCTCAGGTCTTTTCCAAACATGTGTCTGACCCTGGACATGCATGTGGCCTTTTCGATTCCCTGGACTCACAGGAGCTTCTTAAAACTCTATTCTCCCAGACATCTCCTTCCCTAGCCTCTTCCTTCTCAGCCTTTTTGATCTGTTTGTTGCTTGCTGCAGCTACTGTCCCTTGTCCAGTGTGGTGGCAGCTAATACATTTTTGCCTTTCAATACTTTCAACAAATGCCACTTAGAAGCCACCTCAGCCCTAGGGAAGCTCCAAGGCAAGTGATCCAAAGGCAAGCCCTTGAGCTAATCCTTCAGAGAGTCACCAAAATGTCAAAACACACAACTGCAGTTTTTTGAGAATATGGTCTATATTGCTTCGTCTGTTGCCAGCAGCCTGTACCAGGAATGTGGGCTGTTCAACTTCAAGGCCACCACCAAACTGGGGAGTGGGGAGTGGTAACGGGTAAGTTAAAATGCTTCAGAACTCTCTTATTGAAATTCAACAGTTTTTCTTTTCTTCATTGTTTCCCTGGTTTTGTAATTTATTAGATTCCAGATTTCTGAAAAAGTTGATTTTGTTTTGGGGGGTTTTTTGTTGCTAGCATATTTGTTGCTTTTGTGGAGGGATGGAGTGTTTTGGAGTTCCCTACTCTAGCATTTTTGCTTTCTCTTTGGGATTCCAATTTGGCTATATTCTATGAGCTATACTTTTACATTTCAAGATTAATATCTGTTCTATAATTATAAAACTTTGTCAGTTGGTAGCATTTAAAACTTGAAAACTGGTAAACAGTATTTAAGTTTCTATAATATAACAATCTTTTACTTTATGGTAAAGGATTAAGCTATGATTATGTCTCCTTTTCTGCTTCCTAAGCCACTCTAAGGATAGTCATAGCATCAAATTCAAATGGACCCCTCTTCATTATACCTTAAAAGTTGTTCAAACCCATGCCACATTTTAGTTTGTTTCATATTTGAGCCATGCTTTTCATATATAGTTTGTTTTTTTCTGGAGTTTCTGATTGCCTTTTTAAAAAAATTGAACAAAGAAATTTACTGTTGTTTCTCCATTTCTGACTTCTAGAATCTACTCTTTTTGAAGCCTGTCTCTGTAATCTAATTTAGACTCTTCATTTGCTTTTGGCCATTCTTTATAGTTTATCATTTTATATCATATTATTAGTAGCCTTTGATTTTTTCTTATATTATGTGTCTTTCTCATATCTTCAAGTATTTCTGTCCTCTCAACCTCTTGATGGTAGAGTTCTTCGGGTTTTGGTCCTGGGCTGTCTTTACACTCTCTGCTTTCCCCCTAGGCAGTCTCCTACATGGCTTTGACTTTAAATACCATTTATATACTGAAGACAAAAATATATACCTGTTCCTTTATGGTTTACCCACTTAGATTGTGTTTAGGAAAACAATTCCTTTACCACATTGAAATTTTAAAAACATTCTCCCATTTTGTCTTCCTAAAGGTTTAACATTTGGCCTTTTTATATTTAACTTTTTATTATACCAGTAATTGATATTTATATCTGAGGCTAAGGTCTGATTTGGGTGGGGAGGGGTTTTCCTTGCATAGGAATAATCAGTTACCCTAGTGCTATTTATTGAGTGTTCTTCCTTTCTCACTGAACTGCAATGCCACTCTGTGAGACTTTTGTTGGCAGTGAGATAAGTAGGTGGGAGAGACCTTTTACAGATCTTCAATTAATGCCCCGTGTTCAGTCTCACTTCTCACTCCCATCCTCCATCATACTTACTGTTTGTTGCTTTCCAGAGTTCCACTGAGCAATTTGGCTGCCATCTTTTTCTTATTTCCAGGGCATATTTGAGAATACAGCCCTTTTTTATCCTTCTTCATCATTTAACACTTTTTCTTTCTAGCTTCCAGAAATTTTCTGAAATCTCCTGCTGCCAATAGTCTTCCCCTGCTGCGCTTGTTGTTGTGGGTTTATGTCTTTTTGATTACTTTACTATTCTTCAATGGGGTCTTGGAGGGAGAGGTTTTAAACACATGTGCTTATTTTTATCTGAAAGTACAAAGTAAAGAATTTTAAACATTAGAGGTTATATTTCTACATTTTCTGTAAGTCTTCAAAAAGATAATTAAATTTTATCATTCGGGACCCTGAATGATACAATTTAACTGTTTCTGAACATACAAAGCTAGTCAGAGGGCCGCAAAGTTTCTTACCTAGTGTTTCCATTCGTGTTTTAATACTACATAAGGTTTTCCATTTTTAGTAATCATTTATATTTATAGTCTTTAGTATTTCATAATGCCAAAAAAGTGGATAATTGTTGGGTTACAATGTTCCGTAACCTTTGGCTTATGGGTGTGTAACTAAATGCCTGGAAACAGTGTCCATGAAAAAATTATAGACACAAAAAGGGAAGAAATTCTCTACAACTTTGCTATATCCCACTAATGATTTCACTGTTCACTGTACTTGGAACAGCTCTCCAGTAAAATTACATATTGCAGGTTTCTTTTCTCTGGCAGAAATTGGAAAGTACTTGGTGTAATTTTTTTTTTTTTTTTGCTTACATTGGATGCATGCAGTGAAGCTGGTTTATTTTTGGTCATTTCCTGTCTACGAACATTGTGGTATTTTAGCCAACACTACTATAATAAAATATAATGCATACAATGAATTTTCACACGTATGAATGTTGTAATAGAAATTCATAAAATAAATTATTATAGGAATCAGCACCACTTATTCATTGGGAAAAGAATCTTCTGCAATACTTTAAGTCTTTGTGTTCAGGCCTGTTATGAAAAGCCTAAAGGTTAAAAAAATAATAATAATCCTCCTAAATAATGTCTCTTTTCATCTAGACATTTAAGAGTATGTTCTACATTTAGCCTGGCTTTCAGAGTCATTACTTTATTGCATTGAGCTAGTCACCCTGTCTTTTCTTAGGGTCCTTTATTGAAAAGGCATAGGGTATTTTCCTGACTTTTAAAAATTTATTTATTTATTTTTTGAGATGGAGTTTCACTCTTGTTACCAAGGCTGGAGTGCAATGGTGCAATCTCGGCTCACCACAACCTCTGCCTCCCGGGTTCAAGCGATTCTCCTGCCTCAGCCTCCCAAGTAGCTGGGATTACAGGCATGCGCCACCATGCCCAGCTAATTTTGTATTTTTAATGGAGATGGGGTTTCATCATATTGACCAGGCTGATCTCTAACTCCTGACTTTGTGATCCACCCACCTCGGCCTCCCAGAGAGCTGGGATTACAGGCATAAGCCACTGTGCCCAGCCTCCTGACTTATTCTTATGTAAAGATCAAGTTGAATAGATGAAACTTTGGGCTTAAAATTAACCACTAAAAATCTTGAAGAGAATTCATATTTGATGTCATTCTGCCTGCTATTATATAATTAATATTTCAGTTGGAGAATGTAATTGGAAATGTATTGGACTTTATGGGAAAACAAATTTTAAACAGATCCTCCAGAGAAGAATACCAGCTTTCTTAGAGTACAAATTTAGAGTAGACAGAGGTAGGAAACTGGGTCAGATGACCAGTTGCCCACTCTAGAAATTTGAGTCACACTTAATTCCACCCTTTCCTTCATTCTCTAGTCAATCACTAAGTCTTACTTTTATTTATTCTTAAATGTCTGATAAATCTAAGTTCTCTTATTAATAATCATGAAAATGTACTGAGCTAAGTATGAGGCATAGTTTAGAATATTTTTTTCTAATCTTCACAACTCTGAAAATATGTGTATTATGATAATCATTTACATACAAGGAAACTGAAACTCAAATAATTAAGTAACTTGCCCCAGAAGTCATCAGTTACCAATAGCAGATCTGGAATTTGAACTAAAGTCTATCTCATTTTCTTGACATTGCCATTTCTACTATACCATACCATTTTTTGTTATGCCTGCATATGGTCTAGTTGACACTTTTGCAATGGTCTTCTTGCTCATCCCCTACATTCAGCCTCTCCCTACTATGTCCTCCACAAAGTTGATTGACTTATCTGTCTGAATTGGGTCTTTGAGAGCAGAGTGCATATCTTATTCATCTTTGTATCCCTAACACCAGTACCTAGATTCATGCATGGTACTTTGGAGGTGCTTAAATCTCATCACTTTTTAAATTTTAAAACCTTTTTCTGCTTCTGAACCATGCAAGATAAAATCTGACTTTTCAGGCTCATCTCCAGCTCCTTCTCCCTTCCATGTTTCAATGTTCCTGCCCTGTATTTTAGTGTTCCAGCCATAGAAATATTGTTCAACCCAGCAATCCCATTATTGAGTATATACCCAAAGGAATATAAATCACTCTAGTATAAAGACACATGCCCATGTATGTTCATTGCAGCACTATTCACAATAGCAAAGATATGGAATCAATATGAATGCCCATCAGTGATATACTGGATAAACAAAATGTGGGAGGCCGAGGCAGGCAGATCACTTGAGGTCAGGCATTCGTGACCAGCCTGGCCAATATGGTGAAACCCCGTCTCTACTAAAAATACAAAAGTTAGCTGGTCATGGTGGCACATGTCTGTAATCCCAGCTACTTAGGAGGCTGAGACACGAGAATCTCTTGAACCCGAGAGGCGGAGGTTGCAGTGGGCTGAGATTATGCCACAGCACTCCAGCCTGGGCGACAGAGTGAAACTGTGTTTAAAAAAAAAAAAAAAGAAAAGAAAAGAAAAAGAAAGAAAGAGAGAATATGTGGTACATATACACCAAGGAATACTATACAGCCATAAAAAAGAATGAGATCATGTTATTTGCAGGGACATGGATGGAGCTGGAGACCATTATCGTTAGCAAACTAACACAGAACAGAAAATCAAATACCACATGTTCTCACTTACAAGTGGGAGCTAAATGATGAGAACACATGGACACACTGAGTGGAAAGACACACCAGGGCCTATTGGATGGTGGAAGGTGGAAGGAGGAGGAAAAATAACTAATGGGTACTAGGCTTAATACCTGGGTGATGAAATAATCTATACAATAAACCCCCATGACACAGTTTGCCTATGTTACAAACCTGTACATATACCCCTGAACTTAAAAGTTTAAAAAAGAAATTATTCTTACATAAATATATTATACATAATCAGGTTTTATTTTCCATACAAAATAAAATCTGTGTCAGGTTTGCACATGTGCCCCTGAACTTAAAGTAATCATTCCAGTGCCCTTCTTCATTCTGTTTTCCCAACTTCTGCTCCTGCTAAAAATCTGCTATTTATCTCTCAAGGATCAGTTCGAATGCAACCTTCCTTTTTAAACTTGACTTTTCCCCTCTGGAAGAATTAGTCTTTCCTTTTCTGTGTTCCCTTAGCATATGGTTTAAATATTCATTATATTACAATAAGCACATTATATTATATTTAATATATATATTCATCTTCCTCTCCACCCCACCCATCCAGATTGAGAGCTCTTTGAGGGCAAATATATCTTGATTTATTTTTATATCCCCAATGCTTAACACAATATCTGACACATAATAAGCTCTCCACAAAAACCTATTTGTTTAATGTGATATTGAGGTCATTTTAGTTTAAAAATTATATCCCATGTGTTTGTTAGGTTGATTGCAGAGTAGGATTAGAGCAGTTATATTTCTGAAACTATCACCCAGTAAAAGTGAGCAATAATTTTGCTATATCCAGAAACCTTTTTTTTTTTTTTTTTTTTTTTGAGACGGAGTCTCGCTCTGTGGCCCAGGCTGGAGTGCAGTGGCGGAATCTCAGCTCACTGCAAGCTCCGCCTCCTGGGTTTAGGCCATTCTCCTGCCTCAGCCTCCCGAGTAGCTGGGACTACAGGCGCCCGCCACCTCGCCCGGCTAGTTTTTTGTATTTTTTAGTAGAGACGGGGTTTCACGGTGTTAGCCAGGATGGTCTCGATCTCCTGACCTCGTGATCCGCCCGTCTCGGCCTCCCAAAGTGCTGGGATTACAGGCTTGAGCCACCGCGCCCGGCCTGAGCCACCGCGCCCGGCCATCCAGAAACCTTTGTATGATCTCATCGTTGATTGGTCTTATCAATACACATGATTTAGAGGCATTTGCCAAAATTCTTAGCACAGTGTTTTGTAGATAGTGGGCTTTCAGGATATGTTTGGTGAATGAAAGAAAGAAAGAATTAATTAGTTAATTAATTAATATGTGTGTATGTATAACTAAAAAGATGTGCCCATATCTGCTACGGACACAGGGAAAACTAGAAGAACAATCCCCAATATATAAACATTGTTTGGCAAGCTAAGTCATTTTTTCATAGAGCTCCGAACACACTTTCCCAGAGGAGCAAATTTGTAAACATTGGCCATAGTTTAAGGCTAAACTCAAAAGCTTCCTTCAGAAAATAACTGAAATGGGTTAGGTGCTATATGGCCTATTTACTAGGTGCTACGTTTCCTAGTGAAAAAGATGAGCCTGTCTGCAGCCCAGGAGACTTGCCATTTGTTTTTACCAAATGGGCATGTGATAGCTATATAAATTGGAAATTCTGCTTTGTTTTGTAACCATGTCACTGTTTTGCTGAATGTAGCCTTGTTTATTATGTCACTTGTTTCCTGAACAGTTTACTTGACAAGCCCTTTACACAAAATAAATAATCCCTTTCTGATGACAGACTTTTTATTGTGGAACTTATATTCTTAAACTTTTAATTATGTGGAAAAAGAAAGGCAAGACACTTTTAAATATATGATGTGGAACAACATCATTTCCCTCTCTCTCTCTATATATATATATAGTGTGTATATATCATATAAATAATGATTCCTTCTCACTATTTCTTATTTCAAAGTGAGGAGGAAATCTACACTGATTTTACTGATTATAACTATAGTATACACTTTAAAAATTTCAAAAACCATTGAAGTATCCAAAAGTAGAAAGTTAGAGTTACCCCCTAATACAACCTCTGAGAAATAAACTATTTTTAGCAGTTATTACTTGGTTTGTAAACATATTTTTATATGTATGGTTCTTACTATAGAAATACTAATTTGTGGCCAGGCGCGGTGGCTCACGCCTGTAATCCTAGCACTTTGGGCGGCCGAGACGGGCGAATCATGAGGTCAGGAGATCGAGACCATCCTGGCTAATGCGGTGAAACCCCGTCTCTACTAAATACATTTTAAAAAATTAGCTGGGCGTGGTGGCGGGCGCCTGTAGTCCCAGCTACACGGGAGGCTGAGGCAGGAGAATGGTGTGAACCCGGGAAGCGGAGCTTGCAGTGAGTGGAGATTGTGCCACTGCACTCCAGCCTGGGCGACAGAGCAAGACTCCGTCTCAAAAAAAAAAAAAGAAAAGAAAAGAAATACTAATTTGTAAACTGCACTTTTTTTCTAGTCAGAAAAGTTTATAGATTGGGAAAACCTATCCGTATTGAAATGAAACGATAACCATAATGTAGTGAACAGATTGTTTTAAAACTAAAGGGACTGTTAGTTATCTGTCATGGATAGAAATAATTTGGGTTTAGAGGTGATCTTTTTGTTCATAATGTGCCTCTTTTTAAATTAAAATATATGATTAGAATAATACAAAACTTCCAGATAGTCTATTGAAAATTAGTCTTTAATGCTCTAGATTTAATTATTGAAATGAAAAAATAATATAAAATTGTGAAGAGCTTTTCTGACAGGTAATTATACTGTTAGGTATTCTGCATGATGTCTTTCATTTAAAATCATACTTTGGATTTTCCAGGCCTCTAGACTCAGGACTCAACAATGCTTTACAAGGTTTATCTGTCATAGACACATACCTTGTTGAAGTGGACGGGGATACACTTTCCCTATATGGCTCAGGAGCACTGGAATCTCTGGATAGGAATTGGAGCGTTCAGACGGCAGGAATGATCACAACTGTCTCCTTCACTTTCATAGAATTTGATGAAATCGTCCATGTGCTTCCTAAACTGAAGATTAAGTTTCCTAATTCTCTGGTAAATATTTCCTTTTAGTAGTATATTTGAATTATTCTTAGTCAATGAGTTGTGTGTTCAGGCCAAAGACCTGTTTTAACTTTTATTTATGTAGTTTCTGTCTGGCAGGAAGATTAAAGTTTTGTGTTGATTTTCTTGAGCTAGGATTTAAATTAGTATTCATAAATGGCCTTGAAGTTTTATGTTAACATTTGAAATTGAATCTCGAAAAAAAAGATCCTTTGTGGAGTAGAAAAAGACTGATATAATTTTATTCAAGTTATTTATTTCTACTTTATAAAGGATTCACCTTAACACATAGCCTTATGTATTCACCTGTTATACCTGGTAATGGTGAAATGTATATTTATTATATAATTTTTACAGTTGTCCCCTAACAGTGTTGAAAATAATTTTAATAGCTCATTAAAATTACTTTGAGAAATTAGCCTTCCTCAATTATGGTGCCATTGTATTATTTAGTATGCATTTGTAGAAACCGTGATTTCTATAATGAGCTCTCTCTTATTATTGTTGTGTTTTTCTCTGTCAGCCAAGAGACTTCCCTCACCTGCCTTTTTGGTGGGTTTTTGTTTTTATTTTCACTTCATTCTCCCTAAAAAAGATAGGGGTGGAGACAGTATGTTTAGAAAAGAGCATCTAGATTCACAGACAGAATGCTTGCATTAACATTGCAGTTTTAGTGATTTGATTTTTCTGTAGCCAGTGTAACTATCCTACATAGTGTTTGGCAAGATACAAGTAATCACAACTAACTAGTTCTTCTCAGGAAAATTGTGGGGCCTGTATTTATAAAGCTCTGAAATTTTCATTTCTAGTCTTTTTTAAAACATTTATTTAATGTCAATGTAAAGCACATAAAATCAATAATTCCTGAATCTGTATTATTTGATATTTATGTAACTTTAAAGAATGTTTGTTTATAAGTGAGACTGTCATTTATAGAAGGAGTCACCCAGAATTCAATACTGGATGGATTCCATCAATGGTGCATTGGATGAATTAAAGTTACGTAAGTTTAGTACATTCAGTTGATTTAATGTAATTGAAGACATACTTGCTAAGCCTAAAGTTTACATATTTACTTGGGGAATGATTAGTGAAGCTTTAATGTTAATATTTCAATATGGTTAAAATTAATGTTCCAATCTGCATTTGTGTTTTATCATTGCAGCACCTTAAATTCAAGGAAACAAATCTTGTAATGCTGCAGCAATTTAATGCACTAGCACAACTCCGTCGTATTGACCAGTTGACAATTGATCCTCAAGGAAATCCAGTTGTCAATTTTACACTCTGGAAATATTATGTACTGTTTAGGTTAAGCCATTTTAGTATGCAGAAAATAAATGGAACAGAGGTAAGCTAAAAACTAGATGAACTATAGAATAAAAATATTCCTTCTTAGGGGAAATAGTTATGTTAAATGGTTAGAAATTTAAGTAACCATGATAGAACATTTGAGACATAATGTTTTTTTTTTAATATAGACATTTAAAATGTCAAAAAACCTAAGAATCTATTTTAAAACTTCCAAAGAACTAAACAAATTGTAAAAATAAAATAGTAACCAGGTTATAGTGAATGGCAAATGCTTATACTGTTGTTTGTAAGCATTCAGTGAAATAAAATGGTGGGGCGACAGTTAAAAATAAAAATAAAAAATAACTGTTTTATAAGTAATGTGATCTTTGTATTTTTCAAAGTACTTTGCAGACTGCCTGGTATGCAAGAGGGGATAAGGAAGTAAAACCTAAATGTCAACTAATAAGGGTATTGTGGTAGAGAAAGGGAAGAATAAAATGGAAAAAAAAAGGGGAGGAAGAACATGATTTACAAAAAGAAGAGATGAAAAGGAGAAATAAGCCAGGAAGAAAGATAAAAGAAAGTGAAAATAAGAGAAAAATAAAATAAAATAAGTATAAGTAAATGTCTGGACTGCTCTGTTAATAGCTGGTAGCAACCACTGTGCCATGACTACATTGGGTAACTCAGGTCTGGAGCTGAATAGCTGGAAAATTATTAGTGAAAAGTTATTTTTAGATAGATTCTGCTAAGCTTGTCACAAGGTAATCCCCCAGCTACTCAAAAGCCATGTTCTTTTAAAATACTAATTTGGAAGAAAAGAGAGAAGCTATGCTTCTACCTCTACTGAATTTAAACACTCCTCCAAAGGAAAAAAAAATTTAATATGTTGTTAGTCTTATTACAATATCTCTTGAAATTTGGAAGACCTCTTTATTGTAAGATTAACTGTAATCAACTTTCTGGCACAGTAACTGTATTTCCCTGCAGCTGATACTTAATTCCAAAAATTCAGCATACTATGAGGAGACTGTACATCTCTGGATCAATGTACAAGCAGCTATATGAAATTTGCATCAACCATGGTATTTCTATAACCTCAGAATCAGCCATCTGCTGAACATGTTGGGTAAATCTGAATCTTCAGATGACTTTTAATTTCTCCAGCTAGTTCTCAAGAGGGTTGGCTCAGTCTTGTGTATTCATGTATACTATTTGGTCCTTCCCCAGAGGTGAGGTTGTGAGTCCCTGGAAGGACCTAATAATTAGTCCTAAAGGTTTCTAAAGTTAGCCCAGACTGGAAATAGAATGGTTATTTTTACTATGGGTGAGTGATTCTCCCTTAATTGAGGTAACAAACTGTTACCTCAGTTAACCCTAAATAGTGTATTTACCCAGATATGGATCATTACTAGAAGAATACCCATTATTATGAAACTTTGAATTAGGAAGGAATAGTATAGTTATGTAAAGTGGAGAAGAATTAGAAAGAATTAGAAAGAACCAATATAATTTATTCTGATTTAAATTTCTGAAAATCTCAATGCCAGGGATATTTGACACTTTATTAAAATACCTAATATATATTCCTGTTTGTAAAGTCCTTGACCTTACATAGTAATGTTACACTGCATTTTTACTTCTCCGTGTATAAAAAAGAATGATATTGCTTGAGGTAGAATTAAATTGAATTATGAGCATCAAGAAGAAAACATGGAGTAGTGGCCTGCATTGGCCACTAGGTGACTATATTGGACCAAACACAACTTAGTTATTAGCTAAGGAAGGATTTGAAATGACAGAAGCCTCCTTAACTGTTAAGATCCAGGGAAGGGAAGAGAGCTAGCCTGCACTGATTCATATGTATAAGATGTTTGTGAATTACTGGTTTGTTTTTAAGAAAATGCCTGTGAAGAGTATTACAGCTAGTGTCAGGAACAAATTTTCAAAAGATCTAAAATATAATTATACCAGGGTTTCTAAATCTTGGCTCTGTTGACATTTTGAGCCAGATAATTCTTTCTTGTGGGGGCTGTCCTCTGCATTGTGGCATGTTTAACAGCAACCCTGGTCTCTACCCACTAGATGCCCGTAATGTCCAGAAATAACTAAACATGTCTCCAGACATTGCTGATTGTTCTGTAGGGTGCAAAATGGCTCTTGGCTGGGATCATTGAATTATGACAAAAAAACAATATTTAAGATGTAAGCAACCCTATTTTGTATTAAAGAAAATATCCCCAGATAGTAATACCGTACTGCTTTCAGCTTTTAGTACTTTTTTGGTTAATGTAAGAATGGGTCCTCATAGGGTATACTTGTGACAAGTTATTCTTTTTGGGGTTAAAGACTGATAGAATGAATGGGAGCATCCTTGCTAATTCAGTGAAGTTCCATCTCTCAGGAAGGGACAAAATTCTCCCTAAAGGAGCAAGGTATGTCCAACACTTTGGCTTATCTTTGATACATTATTAAAATGCATCTATCCCATTGACACTTGGGAATTTTTTTCCTCTAAATCATTCTAATCCAAGAAGCTATAGAATTTCTGAAAAAAAAATTACTAAAAATTGAAGTGTAATTCTCAGGAAAGAGAGCTTCTAAATCAGAGCTAACTCATCACCTCCAATCAACTTCCATCATCATGAACCACAATTGTACATCTTCTTTTAACTCAAGAAAGAAAAATATCAATGAAAACTCTTCTTTCTACAGCACAGGAGAATGTGCTTTTGTGGGCTTACAAGATAATATTTAATCTGGATCTCTCTTTGGGATTATATTAGTTTTATCCAGCTAAGAGATGGTGTCATTTTTTTTACCCCTTTCTATCGTATCTCTTCAGGTGACACAGAATGATATGATAATGGCTGAAAGGCTCTTTGGAATCCTAGCACATGTAGCATCTTCTGAGTTACCCCAGTATCGTCTGATTTCCATTCTGGGTGATGCCAGGTAACCTTTAATTTTTATAGTTTTTTATAGAATCACTGTTACACTAGAAAAAGAAATAAATCCACATACCTCTTAACTATGCTAATTATGTGTTCCATAAACATGTATCCTAGACTAGCCCTATTGAAAGTGTTGGGGATATTAAATAAGATGATCCTTATTCTCATATGGCTTATAGTCTAATAAGTTAAAGATATACACAAGTAATTAAAACATAATGTTTCAGGTACTATAAGGGAGGGCCGTAGGAGAGACTAACCACATTTTGGAAGAACACTGGGGAAGGCTTCACAAAGGAGATAACATTTTATCTAGTTCTTTGGGAATGAGTAGTTTTCAGGTAGAGGATATGGGGAAAGATATCTGCAAAAGCACAAGTAATTGTAAATAGCTCAGTATAATCGGAACATGGGATGATTATGAATAAGTGATAGGAAATGAAGCTAGAAAGACTGATTGTGGTCTGACTTCGAAGAGCTTTCCAATCCATGCCAAGCAAAAATGAAAATGTGTGTTTTGTAATGAAGCACAAGCAATCATATAATTGGATTTACATTCTAGAAGACTGCCATTTGAGCAGGTAGAGGTTGAAGTAATGAAGACCAATCAAGTGGTTACTCTGTAGGCCAGGAGAGATTATGAGGGCCTGAGTCAAGGCAGCAAGATGGAGAAGGGGAAACCTGACAGAACACACTAACTGACGAGGTGGAGCAGGGATGAAGAAATAGTCAAGGATGGTTGACCAGCCATGATTCAGTTACAGATCATACATGTCACTCTGGTTAAAGTAAGCAAGGAATTAGACATCTACAAAATATTTGAAAGTGTTGAGGAAGCAGTTTCTAGACTGAGCCTCCAGAGATGTCTCCAAGAATACCATAGAACAAGCCCACAAAGGAAACTGCCTCCTTGCTATGGTCATGGAACACTTTGCTACAGTCAAGGACAACAGGAGACTGTTGTCCCAGCTGTGAGCACCAGGATCATACCACTTTAACTGCGCTGGGGATAAGGAAGTTCCCTACTCTGCTCCCCAGAATCTGGCTCCAGAATCATGTTACCCTACTATAATTTACACTAACAAAGTGAGTCTTTGCATGCTACTCCTACTTCCCCACTTAGCCCAGTTCTGAATTTAAATCTTACCCAGGTGTATCTGATTGATGGAATATAAATCCCATCTAAAACCCACAAAACCATTCTGAAAAAAAAAAAAGGAGGCATTGAATTCAAGAAACAATGATGTAGAAAGAAATCAGTAAAAATTATAGTTGTCTGAATAAGTATTAATGTATAATGTTAAAAAGATTAAATAACCTAAAAATAAAAATCCAAGAAAATCCTAAGAGAATGGAAGTTAAAGTTTACTTTCTTTCCCTGTTTAGGAGAGATAATAGGTACTAATTAAAAACAAAAATTGATGGAAAAATACACATTTGTGTGTATTAAAATATTAAGGGTTTTCATTAGAAAAAGATTAGATGGATAATTTCTAAACTACTAAAAGGAAAAAGGTGATCAACAAAAAGCAGGAAGGAAAAAAATAGCATTTGGGTTATCACCATAAATATTAATAAAGTCTTCTATTAATAGATACTAACTCTCAGATTGAATTAAAAACATGTTTTTTCAGAGATACCTCTAAAAAACCCCTAAAGGCTTAAAGCAAAGGGATGGGAAATGTATAATGAGCTAAATGCCAACAACAAACAAATGCAGGAATATTAGTGATTAATAATGATAGAATTGATGACACTAAAAATTACAATCCACCAGAAAATAGTTATGAAACAGTGTAACTAAGACTACAGCTTTTAAACATATCAACAAATAGAAGCATATATTGACAAGTTTTTCAGTTATTGTAATAGACATTAATATGCTTCTGTCATAAATCAGATCAAATCAACTAAAATAAGAAAGACTATAGAGGATTTGAATAACATAGTTAACACATTTTATCAAATAAATATACTTAAAATCTTATACTGACAACCTTATTCCCAGTTCAGAAAAAAAAACACGTATTTTATTCAAACATCTATGGAATGTTTGTAAAAGGTGACCATATATTAAACTCAAAGTAAATCTTCAAGTATCTCAAAAAGCATACTCATACAAATCACATTTTCTAATCATAATATTATAAAATTAGAAAATAATGGGTCAGGATAGCCAAAAACTTATCTAGTTGGAATTGGGATGGGAAGTGGGGTAGACAGCAGATGCAAGCTTCCAGAAAACAAAATACAAATGTCTTTAAACTTAAAAAAGAGGATGTTTGATCAAAGTCATAGACAACCAAATTTTAAAATAATGAGATAACTTTGTGGGAAAAGACTAGAAGTTTGATGATATGCAGCAGCAGTCCTCAACCTTTTTGGCACCAGGGACTGGTTTCATGAAAGACAATTTTGCCATGGACAGTTGATTTTTTCAAAATGCTTACCTCTAAGTGTTGAATTGGAGGGAGACACTAGGATTCCAAAGTACATAGATATTTTTACTCTATGTTTCTGTGAACCTCTTGAATTATCTTCTTGCTTTTTGTTCTATCTTGTTTTTTTTGGTTTTTATCCTTTTTTAAAAAGCATTTAAAAATACTTTAATGCTTTTGAATTAAAGAGGAAATTAAAGCTAAAATAATAAATCATATATAAATGAGTTTGACAATAAGAATACTGTATGTCAAAACCTCTGGGATGTGACCAGAGCTGTGCTGATGGGAAATTGTATATCTTTAATGTAGTTATTAAAAAATAAAAAAGAGGCCGGGCGCGGTGGCTCAAGCCTGTAATCCCAGCACTTTGGGAGGCCGAGACGGGCGGATCACGAGGTCAGGAGATCGAGACCATCCTGGCTAACACGGTGAAACCCCGTCTCTACTAAAAATACAAAAAATTAGCCGGGCGAGGTGGCGGGCGCCTGTAGTCCCAGCTACTCGGGAGGCTGAGGCAGGAGAATGGCGTAAACCCGGGAGGCGGAGCTTGCAGTGAGCTGAGATCCGGCCACTGCACTCCAGTCCGGGCGACAGAGCGAGACTCCGCCTCAAAAAAAATAAAAAATAAAAAATAAAAAAGATTAGAAAGTAATGAATGAAGCTTTTACTTCACGAACCTAGAGAAATACCAAAGTAAGGCAAAATTTTAAAAATTGGAAAAAAAAAGTTTATAAAGATAATAGCAGCTTTTAAAGAAATAAGAATTTGAAAGAGAATAGTTGACCAATAAAAGCAAACACTGACTCTCCAGAAAATCTAAGAATTCAACTATTAAACTTTTTGAATCAATCGGGATATATAACAATGAGGCCAGATACTAGATTAACATATCAAAATAATTAATATTTCTTCATACCAATAATAAGCTGTTGAAAATAGTATTAGTACCCCATTTATAGAGGCAAAGAAACTATGAAATACCAGAAAATACACCTTATAAAAAGTAACTCTGACATACACAGTAAAATTGGGAACAGGCCTGGCATGGTGGCTCATGCCTGTAGTCCTAGCACTTTGGGAGGCTGAGGCAGGTGGATCGCTTGAGCCCAGGAGTTTGAGACCAGCCTGGGCAAAATGGCAAGACTCCATCTCTAGAAAAAACACAAAGACTAACCAGGCATGTGGCTTGCGCCTGTGGTCCCAACTACTTGTTGGGGCTGAGGCAGGAGGGAGGATCGCTTGAGCGTGGGAGGCTGAGGCTGCAGTGAGCCATGATCTGTGCCACTGTACTCTGATCTGGGTGACAGAGCAAGACTCTGTCTCTTAAATAAATAAATAAATAAATGAAAATACAATTAAGAACAAAAAGGAAGTTTAAAAATGAATATTTACAATGTTAAATTCCAAGACTTAATATTGTAAAGATGCCAATTTATCCAAATTAAATTATAAATTTACTTAATTCTCAATAAAAAATCCCAATATGATTTCTCAGGAACCTAAAATAAGGTATATTTTATATCTTAGAAAGGCATTTATCATCTCATGTTAATGAAAATGTTCTACTATACTTTCTCATACTTCCCGAAGGTTTGTAACATGTAGCTCACATTTTTACAGTTTTATATGATCATCATACAGAAAAATACATAAGCAGACAAGAGAATATATTTGCAGCATGTTTAACAAAATTTTTAAGAAATCCTACAAATTTAGTAAGAAAAAAGACAGTTGAGATAATAGAAAAAAAAAGGCAAAGCATATAAAGAGAAAACTCACAAGAAGAAATATGAATAACCAGATAATGTAAGCCTAAACTCACTTGTCATCAGAGAAATACAGCTTAAATTAAAATAATGAGATGTCGTTTTTGCCAATGAGATTGACTTAAAAATTTAAAAAGCAATAATATCAATGACTTTTTAGTATTTAGGACGATGTACACTGTACATGTTGGTAGAAGTGTAATATGACTTGGTGGAAGGTAGTTTTGCAATGTCTATCAAAATTTAAAGCATACATATATTTGAACCCTGTAGTTTTAGTACTAGGCATATAGTCTATTGAAATACACATATGCACAAGTTATTTATGTAGTAGGCTGCCATGCTTTATTGTTTGTAGTTACTTAACTTTGGAAAGTAAACAAATGCCAAATAATTGGTAAAACTAAGTATATCATAGTACTTCTACATTTACAGATGTAGAATCTATCTGATACTATTTATATTACAGTAGATAATATGACTGTAAAAGAAGGAGGAGGAGGGGGAGAAAGATTGAGGTAAATCTCCTGTTCTGACATTAAATGATCCAGAGACAGCTCATTAAATGAAATACAGCATAAAACTATTTACATTATGACCCAATGTTATTTAAAACAACATAATAAATACGTAGACATAAAAATATGAAAACAGAAAGGGAGTTGACAGGATGAACACCTGGGAGGATATAGATATGAGGAGTGGCGGTAGAGTAGTTGAAGAATGATTTTCAGGTTTTATTCTATGTCTGTACAGTTTGAAAAGAGTAGTTTTTGAGTTTTACTCTGTATATATCTGTATAAGATTAGGAATATATTGAACTTCTGTTTCTGAAAATGATGAGTTTGGTTGTTTTTACTATTCCTTGAGTTAAAAGCAATACAAAATGCTAGACAAAATAAAAACCTTCATAAAAGTTTTGGGGAGCCAGTAAGGTATAACATAATTACCAGGCCAGAATCTATGGGAAAAGGAGAACATTGAAAATTAAGGTAGACACAAAGCTCTTAGAACCAAACTTACTTTTCCTGCTTTTACACACCATTCAACACTTCCGATGCCAGATAAGTGAGGGGGTTTTCCCCACACACCAGCCTGGCAATTCAGCAGCAGACATCAGCTGGGTGCCCTCTAATTCAATTTAATTCGGACACTGCCTACCTGGAGATAGTGTCAGATCCCACAGGTTGAACGATCAGTCCCACAAGACAGCTCCTCCCCACCAAACCCAGCCTCCCTACATCACATGCCAGTTGCAAGCACAAGTTGTGACCTATGCTTCTGACTGATCAGCTATAAATTGAGATTCTGACAACCCCCTTCTTGGGGGGGTTCTATTAGTTTGCTTAGAGTGGCTCACAGAATACAAGGAAACACTTTAGTTACATTTACCCAGTTATTATAAAGGATGTCACAAAGGATACAAATGAACAGCCAGATGGAAAAAATGCATCGAGCAAGGCATGTGGGAAGGGACACAGAGCTTCCATGCTGTCTCCAGGCATACCACACTTCAGGAACCTCCACGTGTTCATCTATCCAGAAGTTCTCTGAATCTTGTCCTTTTGGGTTTTTATGGAGACTTCATTATGTAGACATGATAAATGAAATCATTGGCTATTGGTAATCAAGTCAATTTTCAGCTCCTCTCCCCTCCCCTGAGGTTGGCAATGGGGCTGGAGGTCCCACCCCTCTAATTATGCCTTGGCCTTTCCAGTGCCCAACCCCCATCCTAAAGCTATCTTGCTCACACACCCCAGGTACCAGCCATCTCATTAGCATAAAAACATTCTCATTACTCCTGCAATTCCAAGGGTTTTAGGAACTTTTTGCCAGGAAATGGGAATGGAGAGAGTACAGGGATGGACAAAGACCAAATGTATATTTTATCATATCATAGAGACTGTTTGATCCAGAGGCATTTCAAGGAAACATACGTTTTTGTTCTGCTAGCCTAGAACAGTAGAAATGATGGAAATCAAAGCCCAGGGCTCCATCTAAAGTGGTAAATATAAATTGACGTCTTTCTAACATTAAGATGAAACCCCAGTGGCTATACTATCAGGTCAGAAATAAGCCTACCTCTTCTCCCCACTCAGGAATTTCCAAGGAAAGTTGCCTTGATATGAGCAGAAAAGAGGAAAGTTGTCCCTAAGCAAATGTAAACAAAAAGCAGTCCTCATATAGATGTACAGCCTGAATTCATAACACATAGCTAGTTTAAAATAATATAAAGGTTTAAATATCACTGTCTGTAAATATCTGGAAAAAGCAAATGTACCTCCTCTCTGGAAGAAGCTACTTTCACCTTGTCTCAAAGAATCCTCATGGCTAATTTTTAAGGGCAATTACCAGCATACAATGAAAATATAAATAACCAGTCACACAAGAAAATAAGACATCATGTAAAAGAACTAGAAGGAAAAAACAGACTACAGAAGGAGATCCATGAATACTTTAAATATTGGTATTATCATGCATAGACTATAAAATGACTGTGCCTAGTATATGTCATGATATACAAGATAAGCTTGAAAATATCTGAAGAGAATAAGAAATTGTAAAAAATGATCCAGCAGACATGAAAAGAAATTATATAAATGAAAAATGTAATACACAAAGTTAAAATTTAATTAGGAGGCTTAACAGCTGACTAGACACAGTTGAAAAGAGATCCATAAACTGAGAGACAGACTAGAAGAGATTTTCTGGAATGTAGTACAAAAAGAAAAGAAGATAGAGTATATGAGAAAGTGGCTAAGAAATTTGGAGGACAAAGTGAGTTAGAAGGTTTAACATCTGACTGAAGTTTCAAAAAGACACAATGGAGAGCATAGAGTAGAGGCAATATTAAAACAGCTAATGGCAAATATTGTTCAGAACTGATGAAATATACAAACCACACATTAAATAAGCCCAGCTAATCACAAAAAGGATAAATGAAAAGAAATCTACACCTAGTCACATCACAGTGAAACTACAGAATTCTAAATATAAGGTGAAAGGTTTTTAAAACAACCAGGAAAAGAGAGGTTACCTTGGAAAGAGTGGAGATCAACAAATTGATTTCATAACAGCAGCGGTGGAAGCCAGAAGATAGGATAATGAATGATGTGTTCAATGTACTAAAGGAAATTACCAACCTAGAATTCTATGCACAGCAAATATGTCTTTTAAGAATGAAGGTGAAATAAAGACATTTCAAACAAAATAATAAAAACAAAATCTAAGAGAATTCCCGTTAGTATTCTTATACTAAAAGAAATTATAAAGCTTATAATTAAGGGAGGACAGTGACCCCAGTTAGATGGTCTGAGATGCAAGAAAAGCTAAAGAGCAAGGAAAGTACTAAATATGTTGGATAAGGCTAAATGAACATTGGCCATATAAATTAGGGATATCCAATCTTTTGGTTTCCTTGGGCCACATTGGAAGAATTGCCTTGGGCTACATGTAAAATACACTAACACTAATGATAGCTGATGAGCTAGAAAAAAAATCACAAAAAAATCTCATAAGAAAGTTTACAAATTTATGTTGGACCACATTCAAAGCCATCCTAGACCACATGTGGTGGCCCGTCAGCCACAGGTTGGACAAGGTTGATAGAGATCAACAGTAACAACATTTTGTGGGGTTTAAAAATATAAAATTAAAATACACTGCAACAGTAGTATATGTAGCAGGAAGGAGTAAATGGAGATATTGTATTTTAGGACCTCGTATTATCTGGGATGGAGATAAATATAGTGATTAACTTTATATATTAGTGGGTTAATGTTGTTCATGTTGTAATTTCTATGGTAACCAAATAATAAGCAAATATATAGCTTCTAAATTAGTAAGGTAGGCAAAGAGAAAACGAAAAATAGAACATGTGGATTAAGCAGAAAGAAAAGAAAATGGTAGATTTAAACATAAATAGTGATATATCAGCATGTATGTTCCTATCACTACCAGTACTGTGTAACAAACACCCCAAATCTTAGTGGCTTAAAACAAGAAGCATTTATTTTTTTCTTTGAGTCTATAGGTCAGCTAGGTGGATCTTCTGCCTTCAGCTGGGGTCCTCATGTATCAGTAGTCACCTGTGGATTGGTAGGCAAGGTAGATCTGCTGATCTAACCTTGGCTCTCTCACTTGTTTGAGGGTTGGCTGGCTGTAACCTGGTCTAGGAAGGCCTTAGCTGAGACAACTTGTCTCTGCTACACATGGTCTCTCATACTCCAGAAATCCGCCTGGGCTTGTTCTCATGGCAGAGGCAGGGTTCAAAGAAAAAGTAGAAATATGCAAGGCCTCTTGAGTCCTATGCTAAGAACTGACATACCATCATTTCACCCACATTCCTTTGGTCAAATCAGATAACAGAGCAACACTTAAGGGACCTGAGAGTAGGCCTTATGTAGCTGTAAAATCACATTGTAAAGGACATGGATGCAAGGAAGCCATAATACAACCATCAATGTAATGAATCTATCTTAATGATAAAATGCAAATATACTAATTGTTCTGATTAAAATGCAAAGATTGGCTGGGCCTGGTGGCTCATGCCTGTAATCCCAGCACTTTGGGAGACCAAGACAGGCAGATCACCTGAGATCAGGAGTTCAAGACCAACCTGGCCAACATTGTGAAACCCTGTCTCTACTAAAAATACAAAAATTATCCAGGTGTGGTGGAACGTGCCTGTAATCCCAGCTACTCAGGAGGCTGAGGCATGAGAATCACTTGAACCCAGGAGGCAGAGGTTACAGTGAGCTGAGACGGTGCAGCTGCACCTCAGCCTAGGTGACAGAGCAAGACCCTATCTCCAAAAAAAAAAAACAAAAAAATAAAATGCTAAGATTGTCAGACTGAATAAAAAATTAAGTTCAACTATATGTTGTTTACAAGAGATACATCTGAAATATGTTTACATAAATATTGAAAGCAAAAAAGTGAGAAAAGATAAACAACATAAATACTACCAAAATAAAAATGGAGTAGCTATTGAGGACTCAATACTTGAAAGTTGAAAGTAATACTAGAAATAAAAAGGATCATTTCAAAATGATAATAGGTTCAAGTTCACTAGAAAACTATAGGACATTTAAATTTGTATGCACTTATTAGCATAACCTTAAAAATGTATAACCCCAAAATTGACAGAACTACAAATCCACAATTACAATTAGTGGGAAGTTTTAATACATCTCTGAGTAATTAATAGAAAAAGGATATAAAATGCTTGAATAATGTGATAAATTTGACCTAATTACCACTTAGAGAACATTGCCCCAGCAGCTGCACATTCTTGTCAAGCATACATGGAACATTTTTAAAAATTGACCAAATACTATTCATAAAGCAAATGTCCAGAGATTGCAAAGAATTGAAATCACATGGAGCATGTTTTCTATTCAAAATGCAGTCAATCTTTAACCTGACTACAAAATGATAACCAGGAAATTTCCATATATTTGAAAATTAAGAAACACATTTCTAAATAACCCACAGGTTAAAGATAATTTCATAATAGAAATCTGAAACTACCTTGAACTGAAATATAATAAAAATACCCGTTTCAAAACTTGTGGGATCAAGTTAAAGTGGTGCTAAATGGAGACAGCCTTGACATGGGTGTAGTAGGAAAGAATAAAAGCTGAAAATGAATGCGCTAAAACACTTATCTCACCAAGGTAGCAAAAGAGCAGCAAAATAATCCAGAAGAAAGTTAAAAAAAAGAAATGATGTTAAAACAGTATTAATGTAAAGTTGATTATGTGAAAAGACTAATAAAAGTGATATAAGATGTGTATAGGCATTACTTTTGTAATTTAAAGAAAATCAGTAAAGAAAGTAAATGGAAATAGGGGCCAAGATGGCAAATTAGCAGTAGCTGCAGTCGGAGACTCCCACTGAGAAGAACAAAATGGTGAGTGAATCCTGCACCGGCAACTGAGGTATCCAGGCCCTGTTATTGGGACTGACTGGGCATTTGGCATGACCCATGGAGAGAGGAAAAGCAGGGTGGTGCGATGGCCCACCTGAGAGCCACACAGGGCAAGGGGAGCTCCCACCCCCAGCAAAGGGAGGCAGTGAGTGATTGCACTACCCTGCCTCGGAAACCACACTTTTTCCATGGCTCTGTGCAACCCACAGACCAGGAGATCCCCCTCATGAGCCCATGCCACCAGGGCCTTGGATCTCAAGCACAGAGCTGTGCATATTCTCAGTGACCACTTGGCTGGATACTGCCTAAGGCTACCAAGTTCCTCCGGGGAGAGGCAGTCACCATCAGTGAGGCTGCCTGCTGCCTCCTTGGGACAGATTCACTGCAGCTGCCTGAGCTCCCCAGGGGAGGGGCAGATGCCATCACTGCATCTGACTGCTGCCTAAGACCACTGAGCTCCCAGAGAGAGGGGTGGCAGCCATCACTGCAGTAACCCATCCTGCTTACTAGGTGGGGCCTCCCTGCAGGAATTTCAGCAACTCCAGCCAGGGGTTTAGGGACAGAACTCTGATCTCCCTGGGACTGAGCCCCTGAGGGGCAGCCATAGTGTCCACAGATCAGCAGAGTTAGTCTTTCTCCTGCTGGCTCTGAGGTATCTGGGTAGTCCAGACAAGTGGGATTCCTCCCAGTGCAGTGCACCCCTTCCACTAAGGGACAGCCAGAGTGCTTCATTAAGCAGGTGCTGGATCCCATGCCTCCTGAGTGGGTGGGACTCCCCCCAACAAGGGTTGCCAGACACCTAATACAGGAGCATTCCCACTGGCATCATACTGGTGCCCCTCTAGGACAGAGGTCCCAGAGGAAGAAGCAGGCAGTCATCTCTACTGTTTTGCAACCTCCACTGATGACACCTCCAAGTGCAGGAGGGACCCAGGCAAATAGGGTCTGGAGTGGACCCCCACAAACCACAGTAGCCTTACATAAGAGGGGCTGACTGTTGAAAAAAAGCAAACAAAAAACAACAACAACAACAGCACAACAAAAAAGTCCCCATAGAAACCCCATCCAAAGGTTAGCAGCCTCAAAGATCAAAGCTTATTTAGCTTTGAAGATGAGAAAGAATCAATGAAAAAAACACTGAAAACTCAAAAAGCTAGAATACCTCTCCTCCTCCAAATTATCCCAACACCTCTCCAGCAAGGACACAGAACTGGGTGGAGGGTGATATGGATGAATTGACAAAATAATGCAAAGAAGCCAAGAACTATGCTAAAAGATTGCAGGAGCTGTTAACCAGAATAACCAGTTTAGAGAGGAACATAAAAGGCCTGATGGAACTGATACCAAGCAGAGGAAAGAATTTCAGAGCTTGAAGACTGTCTTGATGAAATAAGACAGGCAGACAAGATTAGAGAAAAAAGAATGAAAAGGAATGAACAAAACCTCTGAGAACTAGGGGATTATGTAAAAAGACAAAACCTACAACTGACTGGGGAACCTGAAAGAGACAGGGAGAATGGAACCAAGTTAGAAAACATACTTCAGGATATCATCCAGGAGAAATTTCCCTACCTAACAAGACAGGCTAACATTCATATTCAGGAAATCCAGAGAACTCCAGTAAGATACTCCATGAGAAGATCAACCCCAAGACACATAATTAACAGATTCTCCAAGGTTGAAATGAAGGAAAAAATGTTAAGGGCAGCCAGAGAGAAGGGCCAGTCACCTACAAAGGGAAGCCTATCAGACTAACAGTGGACCTCTCAGCAGAAAGCCTACAAGCCAGAAGAGATTGGAGGAAAAGCCATCACCAGCCACTGCAAAAACACACTGAAGTACAAAGACCAATGACACTATGAAGCAAGTACATCAACAAGTCTGCAAAATAACCTGATAGCATCATGATGACAGGACCAAATTCACACATAACAATATTAACCTTAAATGGGCTAAATGCCCCAATTAAAAGACACAGAATGGCAAGCTGGATAAAGAGTCAAGACCCATCTGTGTGCTGTATTCAAGAGACCCATCTCACGTGCAAAGACACACAAAATAAAATAAAATGAAATAATAAAATAAAGGGATGGAGGAAAATTTACCAAGCAAATTGAAAGAAAAACAAAAGCAGGGGTTGCAATCCTAGTTTCTGACAAAATGGACTTTAAACCAACACAGATCAAAAAAGACAGAGAAGGGCATTACATAATAGTAAATGGATCAATACAACAAGAAGAGCTAACTATCCTAAATATATATACACCCAATACAGGAGCACCCAGATTCATAAAACACCTTCTTAGAGACCTACAAAGAGACGTAGACTCCCACACAATAATAGTGGGAGACTTTAACACCCCACTGTCAACATTAGATCATTGAGACAGAAAATTAACAAGGATTTTCAGAACTTGAACTCAGCTCTGGATCGAGTGGACCTTATAGATCTACAGAACTCTCCACCCAAAAACAACAGAATATACATTATTCTCAGCACCACATGGTATTTACTCTAAAATTGATCACATAATTGGAAGTAAAACACTCCTCAGCAAATACAGAAGAAGTGAAATCATAATAACCTGTCTCTTGGACCACAGCTCAATCAAATTAGAACTCAGGATTAAGAAACTCACTCAAAACCACACAACTACATGGAAATGGAACAACCTACTCCTGAATGACTTCTGGATAAATAATTAATTAAGGCAGAAACCAAGAAGTTATTTGAAACCGTTGAGAACAAAGAGTCAATATACCAGAAGCTCTAGGACACAGCTAAAGTAGTGTTAAAAGGGAAATTTATAGCACTAAATGCCCACATCAAAAAGCTAAAAAGATCTCAAATCAACACCCTAACATCACAATTAAAAGAACTAGAGAAGCAAGAGCAAATAAACCCCAAAGCCAGCAGAAGACAAGAAATAACAAAGATCAGAGCAGAACTGAAGGAGATAGAGACATGAAAACCCCTTTAAAAAAATCAATGAATCCAGGAGCTGTTTTTTTGGAAAAAATTAATAAAATAGACCTTTATCTAGACTAATAAAGAACAAAAGAGAGAAGAATCCAATAGACACAATAAAAAATGATAAAGTTTTTATCATTGGCCCCACAGAAATACAAACAACCATCAGAGAATACTATAAATAAAATAACTAGAAAATAAATAAACTAGAAAATCTAGAGGAAATGGATAAATTCCTGGACACATACACCCTGCCAAGACTTAATCGGGAAGAAGTTGAATTCCTGAATAGACCAATAACAAGTTCTGAAATTGAGGCAATAATAAATAGCCTACCAATCAAAAAAAAAAAGCCCAGGACCAGATGGATTTACAGCTGAATTCTACCAGAGATACAAAGAGGAGCTTTTATTCTGTACTTTTTTTTTTTTTCTCACTTTAAGTTCTGGGATACATGTGCAGAACATGCAGGTTTGTTACATAGGTATACATGTGCCATGATGGTTGACTGCACCCACCAAGCTGTCATCCAGGCTTTAAGGCCTGCATGCATTAGGCATTTGTCCTAATGCTCTCCCTCCCCTTGCCCCCACCCCCGACAGGCCCCAGTGTGTGATGTTCCCCCTCTGTGTCCTTGTGTTCTCATTTTTCAACTCCCACCTATGAGTGAGAACATGCGGTGTTTGGTTTTCTGCTTCTCTGTTGGTTTGCTGAGAATGATGCCTTCCAGCTTCATCTGTGTCCCTGCAAAGGACATGAATTCATTCTTTTTTATGGCTGCATAGTATTCCATGGTGTATATGTGCCACATTTTTTTATTCAGTCTATCACTGATGGGCATTTGGGTTGGTTCCAAGTCTTGCTATTATAAACAGTGCTGCAGTAAACATACATGTGCATGTGTCTTTATAGTAGAATGATTTATAATCCTTTGGGTATATACCCAGTAATGGGATTGCTGGGTCAAATGGTATTTCTGGTTCTAGATCCTTGAGGAATCACTACACTGTCTCCCACAATGGTTGAACTAATTTACACTCCCACCAACAGTGTGAAAGAACTCCTATTTCTCCCCAGCTTCACCAGCATCTGCTGTTTCTTGACTTTTTTTTTGTAGAAATAAAAATATTTATTAAGCTTTCTAAAATAAAGATATTTAAGATTTGATTGTATTTCAACTTTCCATTTTCATTTTTTTCATTTTAAAGAGAATAAATTTAAGGCACCTTTTACTAAAATTACTATTACTTTTTTTTTTCACTTTTCTAAGAATTCTTTTTTTTTTTTTTCTTATTATACTTTAAGTTCTAGGGTACATGTACACAAGGTGAAGGTTTGTTACATATGTATACATGTGCCATGTTGGTGTGCTGCACCCATTAACTCGTCATTTACATTAGGTATATCTCCTAATGCTATCCCTCCCCTTCCCTCTTCCCCACAATAGGACCCGGTGTGTGACGTTCCCCTTCCTGTGTCCAAGTGATCTCATTGTTCAGTTCCCACCTATGAGTGAGAACATATGGTATTTGGTTTTCTGTTCTTGTAATAGTTTGCTGAGAATGATGGTTTCCAGCTGCATCTATGTTCCTACAAAGGACACGAACTCATCCTTTTTTATGGCTGCATAGTATTCCATGGTGTATATGTGCCACATTTTCTTAATTCAGTCTGTCACTGATGGACATTTGGGTTGATTCCAAGTCTTTGCTATTGTGAATAGTGCTGCAATAAACATACGTGTGCATGTGTCTTTATAGCAGCATGACTTATAATCCTTTGGGTATATCCCCAGTAATGGGATGGCTGGGTCAAATGGTATTTCTAGTTCTAGATCCTTGAGGAATCGCCACACTGTTTTCCACAATGAATCTATAAATTATGTTTACAGTCCCACCAACAGTGTAAAAGTGTTCGTATTTCTTTACATCCTCTCCAGCACCTGTTGTTTCCTGATTTTTTAACGATTGCCATTCTAACTGGTGTGAGATGGTATCTCATTGTGGTTTTGATTTGTATTTCTCTGATGGCGAGTGATGATGAGCATTTTTTCATGTGTCTGTTGGCTGCGTGAATGTCTTCTTTTGAGAAGTGTCTGTTCATGTCCTTTGTCCACTTTTTGATGGGGTTATTTGTTTTTTTTCTTGTAAATTTGATTGAGTTCTTTATAGGTTCTGGATATTAGCCCTTGTCAGATGAGTAGATTGCAAAAATTTTCTCCCATTCTGTAGGTTGCCTGCTCACCCTGATGGTGGTTTCTTTTGCTGTGCAGAAAAGCTCTTTAGTTTAATTAGATCCCATTTGTCAATTTTGGCTTTTGTTGCCGTTGCTTTTGGTGTTTTAGACATGAAGTCCTTGCCCATGCCTATGTCCTGAATGGTATTACCTAGGTTTTCTTCTAGGGTTTTTATGGTTTTAGGTCTAACATTTAAGTCTCTAATCCATCTTGAATTAATTTTCATATACGGAGTAAGGAAAGGATCCAGTTTCAGCTTTCTACTTATGGCTACCTAATTTTCCCAGCCCCATTTATTAAATAGGGAATCCTTTCCCCATTTCTTGTTTTTGTCAGGTTTGTCAAAGATCAGATGGCTGTAGATGTGTGGTATTACTTCAGAGGGCTCTCTTCTGTTCCATTGGTCTATATCTCTGTTTTGGTACCAGCACCATGCTGTTTTGGTTACTGTAGCCTTGTAATATAGTTTGAAGTCAGGTAGCGTGATGCCTCCAACTTTATTCTTTTGCCTTAAGATTGTCTTGGCAATGCAGGGTCTTTTTTGGTTCCATATGAACTTTAAAGCAGTTTTTTCCAATTCTGTGAAGAAACTCATTGGTAGCTTAATGGGGATGGCATTGAATCTATAAATTATGTTGGGCAGTATGGCCATTTTCACAATGTTGATTCTTCCTATCCATGAGCATGGTATGTTCTTCTATTTATTTGTGTCTTCTTTTATTTCACTGAGCAGTGGTTTGTAGTGCTCCTTGAAGAGGGCCTTTGCATCCCTTGTGTGTTAGATTCCTAGGTATTTTTTTCTCTTTGAAGCTATTGTGAATGGGAGTTCATTCATGATTTGGCTCTCTGTTTGTCTGTTACTGGTGTATAAGAATGCTTGTGATTTTTGCACATTGATTTTGTATCCTGAGACTTTGCTGAAGTTGCTTATCAGCTTAAGGAGATTCTGGGCTGAGACAATGGGGTTTTCTAAATATACAATCATGTCATCTGCAAACAGGGACAATTTGACTTCTTCTTTTCCTAACTGAATACCCTTTATTTCTTTCTCTTGCCTGATTGCCCTAGCCAGAACTTCCAACACTATGTTGAATAGGAGTGGTGAGAGAGGGCATCCCTGTCTTGTGCCAGTTTTCAAAGAGAATGCTTCCAGTTTTTGCCCATTCAGTATGATATTGGCTGTGGGTTTGTCATAAATAGCTCTTATTATTTTGAGGTATGTTCCATCAATACCAAATTTATTGAGAGTTTTTAGCATGAAGGACTGTTGAATTTTGTCAAGGCCTTTTCTGCATCTATTGAGATAATCGTGTGATTTTTCTTTGGTTCTGTTTATATGCTGGATTACTTTTATTGATTTGCATATGTCGAACCAACCTTGCGTCCCAGGGATGAAGCCCACTTGATCATGGTGGATAAGCTTTTTGATGTGCTGCTGGATTCGGTTTGTCAGTATTTTATTGAGGATTTTTGCATCAATGTTCATCAGGGATATTGGTCTAAAATTCTCTTTTTTTGTTGTATCTCTGTCAGGCTTTGGTATCAGGATGATGTTGGCCTCATAAAATGAGTTAGGGAGGATTCCCTCTTTTTCTATTGATAGGAATAGTTTCCAAAGGAATTGTACCAACTCCTCCTTGTACCTCTGGTAGAATTTGGCTGTGAATCGGTCTGGTCTTGGACTTTTTTTGGTTGGTAGGCTCTTAATTATTGCCTCAATTTCAGAGCCTGCTATTGGTCTATTCAGGGATTCAACTTCTTCCTGGTTTAGTCTTGGGAGAATGTAAGTATCCAGGAAATTATCCATTTCTTCTAGGTTTTCTAGTTTATTTGCGTAGAGGTGTTTATAGTATTCTCTGATGGTAGTTTGTATTTCTGTGGGGTCGGTGGTGATATCCCCATTTTTTATTGCATCTATTTGATTCTTCTTTCTTTTCTTCTTTATTAGTCTTGCTAGCAGTCTATCAATTTTGTTGATCTTTTCAAAAAACCAGCTCCTGGATTCATTGATTTTTTTTGGAGGGCTTTTTGTATCTCTATCTCCTTCAGTTCTGCTCTGATCTTAGTTATTTCTTGCCTTCTGCTAGCTGTTGAATGTGTTTGCTCTTGCTTCTCTAGTTCTTTTAATTGTGATGCTAGGGTGTCAATTTTAGATCTTTCCTGCTTTCTCTTGTGGGCATTTAGTGCTATAAATTTCCCTCTACACACTGCTTTAAATGTGTCCCAGAGATTCTGGTATGTTGTATCTTTGTTCTCATTGGTTTCAAAGAACATCTTTATTTCTGCCTTCATTTCGTTATGTACCCAGTAGTCATTCAGGAGCAGGTTGTTCAGTTTCCATGTAGTTGAGTGGTTTGGATTGAGTTTCTTAGTCCTGAGTTCTAGTTTGATTGCACTGTGGTCTGAGAGACAGTTTGTTATAATTTCTGTTATTTTACATTTGCTGAGGAGTGCTTCCAACTATGTGGTCAATTTTGGAGTAAGTGCAATGTGGTGCTGAGAAGAATGTGTATTCTGTTGATTTGGGTTGGAGAGTTCTGTAGATGTCTATTAGGTCCACTTGGTGCAGAGTTGAGTTCAATTCCTGGATATCTTTGTTGACTTTCTGTCTCGTTGATCTGTCTAATGTTGACAGTGGGGTGTTAAAGTCTCCCATTATTATTGTATGGGAGTCTAAGTCTCTTTGTAAGTCTCTAAGGACTTGCTTTATGAATCTGGGTGCTCCTGTATTGGGTGCATATATATTTAGGATAGTTAGCTCTTCCTGATGAATTGATCCCTTTACCATTATATAATGGCCTTCTTTGTCTCTTTTGATCTTTGATGGTTTAAAGTCTGTTTTATCAGAGACTAGGATTGCAACCCCTGCTTTTTTTGTTTGTTTGTTTACCATTTGCTTGGTAGATCTTCCTCCATCCCTTTGTTTTGAGCCTGTGTGTGTCTCTGCATGTGAGATGGGTCTCCTGAATACAGCAAACTGATGGGTCTTGACTCTTTATCCAATTTACCAGTCTGTGTCTTTTAATTGGACCATTTAGTCCATTTACATTTAAGGTTAATATTGTTATGTGTAAACTTGATCCTGTCATTATGATATTAGCTGGTTATTTTGCTCGCTAGTTGATGCAATTTCTTCCTAGCATTGATGGACTTTACATTTTGACATGTTTTTGCAATGGCTGGTACCTGTTGTTCCTTTCCATGTTTAGTGCTTCCTTCAGGATCTCTTGTAGGGCAGGCCTGGTGGTGACAAAATCTCTAAGCATTTGCTTGTCTGTAAAGGATTTTATTTCTCCTTCACTTATGAAACTTAGTTTGGCTGGATATGAAATTCTGGGTTGAAAATTCTTTCCTTTAAGAATGTTGAATATTGGTCCCCACTCTCTTCTGGCTTGGAGAGTTTCTGCCGAGACATCTGCTGTTAGTCTGATGGGCTTCCCTTTGTGTGTAACCCGAAATTTCTCTCTGGCTGCCCTTAACATTTTTTCCTTCATTTCAACTTTGGTGAATCTGACAATTATGTGTCTTGGAGTTGTTCTTCTCGAGGAGTATCTTTGTGGCATTCTCTGTATTTCCTGAATTTGAATGTTGGCCTGCCTTACTAGGTTGGGGAAGTTCTCCTGGATGATATCCTGCAGAGTGTTTTCCAACTTAGTTCTATTTTCCCCGTCACTTTCAGGCACACCAATCAGATGTAGATTTGGTCGTTTCACATAATCCTGTATTTCTTGGAGGCTTTGTTCATTTCTTTCTACCCTTTTTTCTCTACACTTTTCTTCTCGCTTCATTTCATTCATTTGATCTTCAATTGCTGATACTTTTTCTTCCAGATGATCGAGTCGGTTACTGAAGCTTGTGCATTTGTCATGTAGTTCTCATGTTATGGTTTTCGTCTCTATCAGTTCTTTTAAGGACTTCTCTAGATTGATTATTCTAGTTAGCCATTTGTCAAATATTTTTTCAAGGTTTTTAGTTTCTTTTTGCTGGTTACGTAGTTCCTTCTTTAGCTCTGAGAAGTTTGATTGAAGCCTTCTTCTCTCAACTCATCAAAGTCATTCTCCATCCAACTTTGTTCCGTTGCTGGCGATGAACTGCGTTCCTTTGGAGGGGGAGATGCGCTCTGAGTTTTTGAATTTCCAGCTTTTCTGCACTGCTTTTTCCCCATCTTTGTGGTTTTATCTGCCTTTGGTCTTTGATGATGGTGACATACTGATGGAGTTTTGGTGTGGGTGTCCTTTCTGTTTGTTAGTTTTCCTTCTAACAGTCAGGACCCTCAGCTGTAGGTCTGTTGGAGTTTGCTTGAGGTCCACTCCAGACCGTGTTTGCCTGGGTACCAGCAGCAGAGGCTGCAGAAGATAGAATATTGCTGAACAGCGAGTGTTGCTGTCTGATTCTTGCTCTGGAAGCTTTGTCTCAGGGGTGTACCCCACCGTGTGAGGTGTGAGGTGTCAGTCTGCACCTAGTAGGGGATGTCTCCCAGTTAGGCTACTCAGGGGTCAGGGACCCACTTGAGCAGGCAGTCTGTCCATTCTCAGATCTCAACCTCCGTGCTGGGAGATCCACTGCTCTCTTCAAAGCTGTCAGATGGGGGCATTTACCTCTGCCGAGGTTTCTCCTGCTTTTTGTTTAGCTATGACCCAGAGGAGGAGTCTACAGAGGCAGGCCGGCCTCCTTGAGCTGTGGTGGGCTCCACCCAATTTGAGCTTCCTGGTGGCTTTGTTTACCTACTTAAGCCTCAGCAATGGCGGGTGCCCTCCTCCAGCCTCACTGCCGCCTTGCAGTTAGATCTCAGACTGCTGTGCTAGCAATGAGGGAGTCTGCGTGGGCGTGGGACCCTCCAGGCCAGGTGTGGGATATAATCTCCTGGTGTGCCATTTGCTAAGACCCTTGGTAAAGCGCAAGTGTTAGGGTGGAAGTTAACCGCTTTTCCAGGTGTTGTGTGTCTCAATTTCCTTTGGCTAGGAAAAGGAATTCCCTTTCCCCTTGCGCTTCCCAGGTGAGGTGATGCCTCACCCTGCTTCAGCTCTTGCTGGTCAGGCTGCACCCATGGACCAGCGCCAACCGTCTGACACGACCCAGTGAGATGAACCCGGTACCTCAGTTGAAAAGGCAGAAATCACCCATCTTCTGTGTCGCTCACACTGGGAGCTGGAGGCTGGAGCTGTTCCTATTAGACCATCTTGGACGTGCCCCTCTTGACTTTTTAATAATCGCCATTCTAACTGACGTGAGATATTATCTCATTGTGGTTTGGATTTGCATTTCTCTAATAACCAGTGATGATGAGCTTTTTTTTCATATATTTTTTGGCCGCATAAATGTCTTCTTTTGAGAAGTGTCTTTTCATATCCTTGGCCTCTTTTTGATGGGGTTGTCTGTGTTTTTCTTGTAAATTTGTTTAAGTTCCTTGTACATTCTGAGTATTAGACCTTTGTCAGATGGGTCGCTTGCAAAAATTTTCTCCCATTCTGTAGGTTGCCTGTTCACTCTGATGATAGTTCTTTTGCTGTGCAGAAACTCTATAGTTTGATTAGATCCCATTTGTCAATTTTGGCTTTTGTTGCCATTGCTTTCGGTGTTTTAATCATGAATTCTTTGCCCATGCCTATATTCTGAATGGTATTGCCTAGGTTTTCTTCTAGGGGTTTTATGATTTGGGGTTTTACATTTAAGTCTTTAATGCATCTTGAGTTAATTTTTGTATAAGGTGTAAGGAAAAGGTCCACTTTCAATTTTCTGCATATGGCTAGCCAGTTTTCCCAGCACTATTTATTAAATAGGGAATCCTGTCCCCATTGCTTGTTTTTGTCAAATTTGTTGAAGATCAGATGGTTGTACATGTGTGGTGTTATTTCTGAGGTCTCTGTTCTGTTCCATTCATGTATATGTCTGTTTTGGTACCAGTACCATGCTGTTTTGGTTACTGTAGCCGTGTAGCATAGTTTGAAGTCAGGTAGCCTGATGCCTCCAGCTTTGTTCTTTTTGCTTAGGATCACCTTGCCTATAAGGGATCTTTTTTGGTCCCATACGGAATTTAAAGTACTTTTATCTAATTCTACAAAGAAACTCACTGGTAGCTTGATGGGAATAGCATTGAATCTATAAATTACTTTGGGCAGTATGGCCATTTTCATGATACTGTTTCCTTCTATCCATGAGCATGGAATGTTTTTCCATTTGCTTGTGTCCTCTTTTATTGCCTATTTGATTCTTTGTAGCTCTCCTTGAAGAGGTCCTTCACGTCCCTTGTAAGTTGTACTCCTAGGTGTTTTATTCTCTTTGTAGCAATTGTGAATGGTAGTTCACTCATGATTTGGCTCTCTGCTTGTCTGTTGTTGGTGTATAGGAATGCTTGTGATTTTTGCACAATGATTTTGTATCCTGAGACTTTGCTGAAAAGTTGCTTATCAGCTTAAGGAGTTTTTGGGCTGAGACAATGGGGTTTTCTAAATAAACAATCATGTCATCTGCAAACAGAAACAATTTGACTTCCTATCTTCCTATTTGAATACGCTTTATTTCTTTCTCTTACCTGATTGCCCTGGCCAGTACTTCCAATACTTTGTTGAATAGGAGTGGTGAGAGAGGGCATCCTTGTCTCATGCCAGTTATCAATGGGAATGCTTCCAGCTTTTGCCAATTCAGTATAATACTGGCTATGGGTTTGTCATAAATAGCTCTTATTATTTTGAGATATATTCCATCAATAACCAATTTATTGAGTGTTTTTAGCATGAAGAGATGTTTAATTTTATCAAAGGCCTTTTCTGCATCTGTTGAGATAATCATGTGGTTTTGTCATTGGTTTTGTTTATGTGATGGATTACATTTATTGATTTGTATATGTTGAACCAGCCTTGCATCCCAGGGATAAAGCCAACTTGATCTTGCTGGATAAGCTTTTTGATGTCCTGCTGGATTCAGTTGGCCAGTATTATATTGAGAATTTTTGTATCGATATTCATCATTGATATTGGCTTGAAATTTTCTTTTTTTGTTGTGTGTCTGCCAGGTTTCAGTATCAGGATAATGCTGGCCTCATAAAATGAGTTAGGGAGGAGTCCCTCTTTTTCTATTGTTTGGAGTAGTTTCAGAAGGAATGGTACTGGCTCCTCTTTGTACCTCTGGTAGAATTCAGCTGTGAATCCATCTGGACCTGGACTTTTTTGGTTGGTAGGCTATTAATTACTGCCTTAATTTCAGAAGTTGTTAGTGGTCTTTTCAGAGATTCAACTTTTTCCTGGTTTAGTCTTGGGAGGCTGTATGTGTCCAGGAATTTATCCGTTTCTTCTAGGTTTTCTAGTTTATTTGCATTATAGGTGTTGATAGTATTCTCTGATGGTAGTTTGTATTTCTGTGGGATCAGAGGTGACTTCCCCTTTATTATTTTTTATTGTGTCTATTTGATTCCTCTCTCTTTTCTTCTTTATTAGTCTGGCTAGCAGTCCATCTACTTTGTTAATCATTTCAAAAAACCAGCTCCTGGATTCATTGATCTTTTGAAGGGCTTTTCATGTCTCTATCTCCTTCAGTTCTGCTCTGATCTTTGTTATTTCTTGTCTTCTGCTAGTTTTAGAATTTCTTTGCTCTTGCTTCTCTAGTTCTTTTAATTGTAATGTTAGGATGTCAATTTTATATCTTTCCAGCTTTCCATTGTGGGCATTTAGTGCTATACATTTTCCTCTTAACACTGCTTTAGCTGTGTCCCAGAGATTCTGGTACGTTGTCTATTTGTTCTCATTGGGTTTAAAGAACTTCTTTATTTCTGCCTTAATTTCTGCCTTAATTTCATTATTTACCCAGTAGTCATTTAGGAGCAGTCAATATTAACTTTTAGGAGCATAACAATATTAACTTCCGAAGGCTACTTCTGTCAATTTGTCAGTCTCATTCTCTGTCCAGATTTGTGCCATTGCTGGGGAGGAGTTGCAATCATTTGGAGAAGGGGCATTCTGGTTTTAGGATTTCCCTCATCTTTGTGGATTTATCTACCTTTGATCTTTGAGGCTAATGACCTTTGGATGGGGTTTTTATGTGGGGATCCTTTATGTTGATGTTATTGCTTTCTGTTTGTAGTTTTTCTTCTAACAGTCAGTCCCCTCTTCTGCATATCTGCTGCAGTTTGCTGGAGGTCCACTCCAGACCCTGTTCACCTGAGTATCACCAGCAGAAGCTGCAGAACAGCAAAGTTTGCTGCCTGCTCCTTCCTCTGGAAGCTTCATCCTAGAGGGGCATTGGCCTAATGCCAGCCAGCACTCCCCTGTATGAGGTGTCTGTTGGCCCCTGTTGAGAGGTTTCTCCCATTCAGGAGGCACGGGGGTCAGGGACCCCACTTGAGGAGGCAGTCTTTCCCTTAGCAGAGCTTGTGCACTGTGCTGGGAGAATCTCTCTTGTCAGGATCAGCTGCTCTCTTCAGAGCTGGCAGGCAGGAATGATTAAATCTGCTGAAGCTGTGCCTACAGCCACCCCTTCCCCAGGTGCTCTGTCCCAGGAAGATGGGGATTTTGTCTGTAAGCCCCTGAATAGGGCTGCTACCTTTCCTTCAGAGATGCCCTGCTCAGTGAGGAGGAATCTGGAGAAGCAGTCTGGCCAGAGTCACTTTGCCATGCCCAGCCTAGACCTCCCAGCCTCCTTAGCACTGTCAGGGGAAAACTGCCAAATAAAACCTCAGTAATGGTGGACACCCCTCCCCCCACCAAGCTTGATCCTCCCAGGTCAACTTCAGCCTACTGTGCTGGCAGTGAGAATTTCAAGCCAGTGGTTCTTAGCCTGCTGGACTCCGTGGGAGTGGGACCCACTGAGTGAGACCACTTGGCTTCCTGGCTTCAGACCCCTTTCCAGGGGAGTGAACGGTTCTGTCTCACTGGGGTTCCCAGCACCATTGGAGTATGAAAAAATACTCCTGCAGCTAGCTCAATGTCTTCCCAAGCAGCTGCCCAGTTTTGTGCTTGAAACTCAGAAGCCTGGTGGTGTAGGCACATAAGGTAATCTCCTGATCAGCAGATTGCATATTCATGGGAAAAGCGTAGTAACCCAGCTGGGTAGCACAGTCCCTCACAGCTTCCCTTGGCTCTGGGAGGGAGGTCCCTGGCTCCTTGCACTTCCCGGGTGAAGCAATGCCCCACCCTACTTCTGCTCACCCTCTGTGGGTTGGACCCACTGCCTAACCAGTCCCAATGAGATGAACTGGGTACCTTAGTTGGAAATGCAGAAATCATCCGCCTTCTGTGTTGGTCTAGCTGGGAGCTGCAGACTGGAACTGTTCCTATTCGGCCCTCTTGGCTCCTTCTATTCTGTACTATTTCTTCCAAAACTATTCCAAACAATTGAAAAGGAGGGACTTCTCCCTGTCTCATTTTATGAGGCCATTATCATCCTGATACCAAAACCTGGCAGAGGTACAACAAAATAGAAAACCTCAGGCCAATATTCCTGATGAACATTAATACAAAAATCTTCAGTCAAATACTGGCAAACCAAATCAAGCATCACATCAAAAAGCTTATTCAACACCATCACTTTGGCTTCATCCCCGGGATGCACGGTTGGTTCAGATAGGCAAATCAGTAAACGTAATTCATCACATAAACAGAACTAAAGACCAAAACCACATGATTATCTCAATAGGTGCCGAAAAGGCCTTTAATAAAATTCCACATCCCTTCATGTTAAAAACGCTCAATAAACCAAGCATTGATGGAACGTACCTCAAAATAATAGGAGTCATTTATGATAGCCAATATCATAATGAATGGTCAAAAGCTGGAAGTATTCTCCTTGAAAACCAGCACAAGATAAGGATGCCCTCTCTCACCACTCCTATTCAACATAGTATTGGAAGTTCTGGCCAGGGCAATCAGACAAGAGAAAGAAATAAAGCATATTCAAATAGGAAGAGAGGAAGTCAAACTGTCTCTGTTTGCAGATGACATGATCCTATATCTAGAAAACCCCATTGTCTCAGCTCAAAAGCTTCTTAAGCTGGTAAGCAACTTTTCAGCAAAGTCTCAGCATACAAAATCAATATGCAAAAATTACAAGCATTCCTACACACCAATATTAGATAAGCAGAGACCCAAATCATGAATGGACTCCGATTTACAATTGCTACAAAGAGAATAAAATACCTGGGAATACAGCCCACAAGGGAAGTGAAGGACTTCTTCAAGGAGAACTGTAAACCACTGCTGAAGGAAATCAGAGAGGACACAAACAAATGGAAAACATTCCATGCTCATGGATAAGAAGAATCAATATCATGAAAACAGCCATACTGCCCAAAGTAATTTATAGATTCAATGCTACTTCCGTTAAACTACCATAGACATTCTTCACAGAATTAGAAAAAACTACTTTAAAACTTATAGGGCACCAAAAAAAAGTCCATATAGCCAAGACAATCCTAAGCAAAAGAACAAAGCTGGAGGCATCAAGCTACCTGACTTCAAACTATACTACAAGTCTACAGTAACCAAAACAGCATGGTACTGGTACCAAAATAGACATATACACCAATGGAACAGAATAGAAATCTCAGAAATAAGACCATACATCTACAACCATCTGATCTTCAACAAGCTTTACAAAAACAAGCAATGGGGAAGGGATTCCCTATTTAATAAATGATGCTGGGAAAACTGGCTAACCATGTGCAGAAAATTGAGACTGGACCCCTTCCTTACACCTTACACAAAAATTAACTCAAGATAGATTAAAGACTTAAATGTAAAACCCAAAACTATAAAAACCCTAGAAGAAAATCTAGGCATTACCATTCAGGGCATAGGCATGAGCAAAGATTTCATGATGAAAACATCAAAAGTAATTGCAACAAAAGCAAAAATTGACAAATGGGATCTAAACAAATTAAAGAGCTTCTGCACAGCAAAAGAAACTATCATCAGAGCAAACAAGGCAACCTACAGAATGGGAGAAAATTTTTGCAAGCCACCCATCTGACAAAGGCCTAATATCCTGAATCTACAAGGAACTTAAACAAATTTACAAGAAAAAAACAAACCCCATCAAAAAGTGGGCAAAGAACATGAACAGACACTTCTCAAAAGAGGACGTTTATGTGGCCAACACACATATGAAAAAAAGGTCAACATCACTGATTAGAGAAATGCAAATCGAAACAACAATGAAATACTATTGCATGACATTCAGAATGGCAATTATTAAAAAATCAAGACACAACAGAAGCTGGTGAAGCTGTGGAGAAATAGGAACACTTTTTGACACTGTTAGTGGGAATGTAAGTTAGTTCAACCATTGTGGAGGACAGTGTGGTGATTCTTCGAAGACCTGGAACCAGAAGTACAATTTGACCCAGAAATTCTATTAGTGGATATATACCCAAAGGAATATAAACCATTCTATTATAACATGTACATGTATGTTTGTTGCAGGACTATTCACAATAACAAAGACATGGAATCAACCCAAATGCCCATCAGCAATAGACTGGATAAAGAAATTATGGTACATATATACCATGGAATACTATGCAATCATAAAAAGAAATGAGGTCATGTCCCTTGCAAGGACATGGATGGAGATGGAAGCCTTTAGCCTCAGCAAACTAACACAGGAAGAGACAACCAAACTCCACATGTTCTTATTTATAAGTAGGAGCTGAACAATGAGAACATATGGTCACAGGGAGGGGAACAACACACACTGGGGCCTACCAGGGGGCAGGAGGAGGGAGAGCATCAGGATAAATAGCTAATGCATGTGGGACTTAATACCTAGTGATGGGTTGACAGGTGCAGCAAACCACTATGATACATGTTTCCCTGTGTAACAAAGCTGCACATCCTGCACAGGTATCCTGGAACTTAAAATAAAATAAATAGAAATAAAGATCTATATGTTATTCACATTTTTCTTTACAAAGGTGAGAAAATTATACTATGTAACTATCCTATAAGAGGAACCAATTAAGTAAATTGTGATATATATCACAGTTGATTTTTATTCAGGTATTAAAATTGTAATTTTTAATGATATAGAAAATACTTATATAGCATTAAGTGAAAACAGTATACAAAGTTGTATGTTTAGTACAATCTTAATTTTTCACAAAAATGTATAGAAAAAGTTTGCAAGGAAATATGTCAAATGTGAACATTATTATTAGTTTTTTAAAGATCTTTTTTTTCTACTTTAAGTTCTGGGGTACATGTGCAGAATGTGCAGTTTTGTTACATAGGTATACACGTGCCATGGCGGTTTGCTCCACCCATCAACTCATCACCTACATTAGGTATTTCTCCTAATAGTATCCCTCCCCTAGCCCTCCACCCCCTGACAGGCGCCGGTGTGTGATGTTCCCCTCCCTATGTCCATGTGTTCTCATTGTTCAACTCCCACTTATGAGTGAGAACATGTGATGTTTGGTTTTCTGTTCCTGTGTTAGTTTGCTGAGAATGATGGTTTCCAGCTTCATCCATGTCCCTGCGAAGGACATGAACTCATTCTTTTTTATGGCTGCATAGTATTCCATGATGTATATGTGCCACATTTTCTTTATCCAGCCTAAGATTGATGGGCATTTTTTGTCCATCTGTGACAGACTGGATTAGGAAAATGTGGCACATATACACCATGGAATACTATGCAGCCATAAAAAAGGATGAGTTTGCATCCTTTGTAGGGACATGGATGCAGCTGGAAACCATCATTCTTAGCAAACTATCACAAGAACAGAAAACCAAACACCGCATGTTCTCACTCATAGGTGGGAACTGAACAATGAGATCACTTGGACTCGGGAAGGGGAACATCACACACCGGGGCCTATCATGGGGAGGGGGGAGAGGGGAGGGATTGCATTGGGAGTTAAACCTGATATAAATGACGAATTGATGGGTGCTGACGAGTTGATGGGTGCAGCACACCAACATGGCACAAGTATACATATGTAACAAACCTGCACGTTGTGCACATGTACCCTAGAACTTAAAGTATAATAAAAAAAAAAAAAAAGATTGATGAGCATTTTGGTTCCAAGTCTTTGCTATTGTGAATAGTGCTGCAATAAACATTTGTATACATGTGCCTTTATAGTAGAATGACTTATAATACTTTGGGTATATACCCAGTAATGATTGCTGGGTCAAATGGTATTTCTAGTTCTAGATCCTTGAGGAGTTGCCACACTGTCTTCCACAATGGTTGAACTAATTTACACTCCTACTAACATTGTAAAAGAACTCCTATTCTTCCACATCCTCTCCAGCATCTGTTGTTTCCTGACTTTTTAATGATCGCCACTCTAACTGGTGTGAGATGGTATCTCATTGTGGTTTTGATTTGCATTTCTCTAATGACCAGTGATGATGAGCATTTTTTCATATGTCTTTTGGCTGCATAAATGTCTTCTTTTGAGAAGTGTGTGTTATATCCTTTGCCCACGTTTTGATGGGGTTGGTTTTTTTTTTCTTCTAAATTTGTTTAAGTTCTTTCTAGATTCTAAATAAGTCCTTTGTCAGATGGATAGGTTGCAAAAATGTTCTCCCATTCTGTAGGTTACCTGTTCAAATGTGAACATCATTAATTTATGAAAACTTATGGGTGGTTTTTATCCATTTCTTTATACTTTTCAAATTTGTACTTCCTAAAATCTCTAAAATGATTGTGTTATACTTTTAGATCAGAGAAAAATAAATTTTTAAAAAAGTTATATTCCTCTTCAGCCCTCAATCTTCAGTATACAGTTCACAGTAAAGTAGTAGTATCATTTTGAGACACCCTAAGTGGTGGAAACCAAAAATCCACCTTCATGAGGATGAATCATGGCTGATGGCTCTGTAAGTTATACTGTGATCACTGTATATGTTCCTCTTCATAATCAAACGAGGCTTCTTGTTTCAATATTTAACCTGCTACTAGAATCTTGCCATGATATGCTCACAATCGGAAGTTTTTGGTTTTTGGGTTATTTTGGTTTTGCCTAAACTTAAGCCAAGATCCCCTTCCATTTTCTAGCTATGAGTAATATTACTAAACTGCATAATGGAATTATTAACCATTTGTGTGATTTATAAGTGGTAATTAGCATGTTTTATAGGACATAAAGACTTTGAAAGTTTGACCTACTATATCTTTTTGGGTTGTTTTGTGCTCTGTGATTAATTTTTCTATTGATTTTTATTAAAGGAGAGTGTTTTCCATTTTAGAAATGCTTGAGACATATTTTCATTGATGACTGGTAGTTATGGATAAAAAAATTGGGGTTGAATAGCTTAGTTAGTAGAAAGATTGGGTTACCAAACTGAACTAAAATAAATCATAAACTCAAACTCATTAAAATATATGTTCAAAAAAGTATATGTTCCCCTCTAAAGTCAACAAAAAATAGACATGTTTTAGTAAGTCTGATAAGTAACTCTCTAAATCTCTTTACTGTCTTTCTATAGGAAAAAGCAATTTCGGTATCTGCTAGAATCCAAAGGAAAAAAACCTGGTATTATCAACGAAGAAAATAATGACAGCAAAAGACCTGTAGGAGAAAACACAAATCGTGCTACATTAAATTATACTACAAGAGACTTTTATAATGAAAAGCTAGAGGTAAAACTACTGTTAATCTTAGCGATTTATTGCCAGGATATATCCCACATGGCTTGGAATTTGGGGTTTGTACATTTTACCCTTAGTTAAGTTAACTTTTTGTTTTGGAATATTTGTCAACCTTATATTACAAAGCCGGGGACAGAAGGTACCCCGGCAATTAGGGAGAAATAGAGCCCTGAAATGAAGAAGAACCCAGGGTTTCAATATTGTTATTTCAGCAGAAGAAAAAAATGTTCAAAAGAAATCTGTACTGTAAATCTGTAGCAAAAATCTAGACCAAAGCAGAACCAAGGGTCCCAATCTGTGTAAGAAGTAGGTTATAGGCTTGCTGTAGGTACTTAGCCACATCATGCCAGACCATCAGAGAACACAGCAGGACCTCCATTTGTGTTCTCCTTACTGGGGCTGTAGATGTTTTAATTCATATCTTTCATTCTACACCATTTTCGTATAATTACTTAATCATACAATTTCAACCTGTTCTATTCCTAATATAGCTACTTAGCCAGGAAAATGGGAACTAAACCGTTATGTTTTATGTGGTCAGAGGTTCAGAGTGTTTTGTTTATGAGTCTTAAAAGATAAAATATAGCTATATTGCAAAGGGGAAAGAGGCAGTTCTGGCAAATAGCACAGTGCAAATAAGGCATAGAAGTATAAAACATGTAAGGAGAGGGCCAGGAACTATAAGCAGGTCATCGTTGTGGAAGTTCAGAGATTGAGGTAGACAGTATTAAAAGATGAGACCAGAAAGATAGTAAGAGAACAATGCGAAAGAGTTTGAATGTAATCCTTTGGCCAGTAGGGGTTTCCCAGTGTTGCCAAAAGAAGAAAATGAAAGCCAAGGTGGCAGGATTATGTCTCCTTCTCTTCCTGAATACAGCTGGTTCTATGAGTGAAAAAATTAATATGTTTATAGTTGTGTTTGGTGTCTATGGGGGATTGGTTTCAGGACCTCCTGCAGATACCAAAATGCACAGATGCTCAAGTCCCTGATAAAAAATGACATAGTACATATTGCATGTAGTCAAGGCACATCCTCCCATATACTTTAAATCATTTCTAGATTACTTATAATACTACAATGCAAATGCCATGTAAATAGTTGTTATACCGTATTGTTTAGGGAATAATGACAAGAAAAGTCTATACAGATGCGATTTAAAAAAAAAATTTTCAATCTGCAGTTGTTTGAATCCACAGATGCAGAACCCATGGATATGGAGGGCCAATTATATTTAGTAAATCTAAACATGCCAATTTACATTAAAGAAATTTAGTAAAACATCAAAGAGCTGCATTTAAACCAAGAACAGTTTCACAGTAAAAACTACCAACTCTTTAAGAAACAGAGAATTCTAATGATTTTAAAATTGTTTGAGAGTATTGAAAAAGAAGGAAAACTCTTCCATGTTTTCAATACAGACAGCATAACATTGATTCCAAAAATGCCAGCATTGCATAGGAAAAGAAAAGCCAAACCATACATTTAAAAATATTGGTGCAAAACTCTTTAAAATATTGTCAGCCAGAATACAGCAGAACATTAAATGAATAACAAACATTATACCCAAGAGTAGTTTATCCTAGAAAGGCAGGAAAAATTCAGTATTAGTGAATTAATAAATTTAATGTGAAAAATCATGATTATTTCTATATTGAAAAGAAATTTCACACAATTCAATACCTATTCTTAATTTTGTAACTCAATATATAGGATAAATGGAAATTGGATAGTAAGTGTTATGCTTGATGGGGAAAGTCTGGAAACACTAGCTTAAGTAGTAGGCAGAATTCTAACTAAGGTGGCCTCTGTGATCCCCACACCCCGGTATCCATACCTTGTATGGGTGTAGGTAAAACCCGTGTCTTGCCTTTAACCAGTGGAATATGGCAAGGGTAAAGGGGTTTTGCAGACATGATTAATATCCCTAATCAGTTGACTTCGAGTTAATGAAGAGGGAGATCATCCTGAGTGAGTCTGACTTAATCTAGCAAGTCCTTTAAAAGAGGATTCAAGAGGCCGGGCGCGGTGGCTCACGCCTGTAATCCCAGCACTTTGGGAGGCCGAGGCGGGCGGATCACGAGGTCAGGAGATGGAGACCATCCTGGCTAACACGGTGAAACCCCATCTCTACTAAAAATACAAAAAAATTAGCCAGGCATGGTGGCAGGCGCCTGTAGTCCCAGCTACTTGGGAGGCTGAGGCAGGAGAATGGCGTGAACCTGGGAGGCGAAGCTTGCACTGAGCCGAGATCGCACCACTGCGCTCCAGCCTGGGCAACAGAGTGAAACTCCTTCTCAAAAACAAAAAGGAGAGGATTCAAGCTTTCCCTGAAAGATTTTTCTGTTGGCTTTGAAGAAATAAGCCCCCATGTTTTGAGAGGCTCACATGGCAGGGAACTGCAAGAAGCTTTTAGGACCTGAGAACAGCCCCAGACCAGCAGCCAACAAGAAAACAGGGATTTCATTCCCACAGCTACAAGGAACTGAATTCTGCCAACAACCACTTAGGCTTAGAAGAGGACTCTGAGCTTCAGAAATAAACACAACCTAGCCAACACCTTCATTTCAGCTTTATGAAGTCGTGAGCAGAATAGCCAGCTAAGCTGTGCCTGCGTTCCTGAAACATGGAAACTGAGCTGATAGATGCACGTTCTTTTAAGCTGTCAAGTTTGAGGTAATTTGTTAGACAGGACTAGAATACCAATGCATCACTGAAGTAAGTATCAAGCAAGGATGCCTAATATCACTATTATATTTTTCTCAATACAGATAATACAAATGAAACAAGAGAAGGAAATCAATGGTTATTTGAAAAGAAGGAAGTAAACTTATATTTGCAAATAATATTATTGAATACCTGGAAATCCCAAGAATATTAATTTAGAAATCATAAAAAGCTATAAGAAAATTCAGTAATGTAGCAGAAGTCAACAGCTTCCATATTACAAATAATAAGCAGAAAGAAGATATAAGGAAAAACCGAACTCACAGTAGCAACACAGAAAGATAATGTATCTTACAATAACCTAATAATAAATATGCAGGATCTATAAAAAGAAAACTTTTCAAACATTAGTGAAGCATACAAAAGATTTATACAAATGGAAAAACATACCATGTTTTGGATAAGAATCTCAAGCAAAATATGTCAATTTTCCTTAAGTTAACTTAAAAATTTCATTTAATCTCAATGAAAATACCAAAAACTTTTTTGTTGAGGCTTTTTGACAAGTTGATACTATAGTACATGTGGAAAAATAAACATAATTAGCTACAAAAACTCCGAAAAAGAAGAACAATGAGAAGAAGGCTAGCACTATTAGATATTAAGGCATATTATAAATACCTATCAATTAAAACAGAGTGGTTGTAAAGAAATAGTCTACTGGGATAAATGATACTGAGGAAATGGGATATTCAAGCAGAAAAGCATATTGAACCCCTTCTTTGCACCATGCAACAAAAAATTAACTCCAGACCAAATAAAAACCCAAGTATTAAAAGCAAAAGTTTCAAGTTTTTATTTTAATAAGAAGAGAAATCTTTATGATCTTGATTGGATTGGCTATGATTTTTTAACACCATAGATGCACAAACCATAAAGGAAAATGTTTTGGTAAACTGGACAGTCATCCAAGGTGATTGTGGTTTTTTTTTTCTACATTGCCCAGTCTGTCCCTGAACTCCTAGGCATAAGAAATCCTCCTACCTCGTCCTTCCAAGTAGCCGAAACTACAGGCATGCAGATTTTTAAAAACAGATAGCTTCAATGCAGTCATGTAAACCTTGTTTCCCATTTATAAAATGGAGATATGGATTAAATCCTAATACAAGTACCATTATAGTTAAAATTACTCTGTAACAAACCCCACTGTTGACCTTCTTTTTCCCAAACCATCTTGATAACAACAAAATTCTAGTTTAATGAAATAATATAAACCATATTGTATAGAGTTTATCTCATCAGGATTGAACTTGTAAAATACTTGCTTTATGAACCCCACAGGGATCTTGTGAGACAAAAAGAGATGAGTATATGAAAGCATTTGGAAATGGAAAAAGCATTACCCAAGGAGCAACAACTCCTTGACGGGTCAGGGCAAGAGAGGAAGTAAAGACAGGGAATGTTGACTCCTGCTTTGAGAAATTTTAAAGAGGAAAGAAGGAATCTGAAGCCCCAAAATATTTGGAAAGAAACACTAATCTAACAATCAGGAGATGTGGATTTGAGCCCCTAATTCTACTTCTGAGTACTTGAAAGACCTTGCTCAAGTCCCTTAATCACTCTCTCGACTCACAGCCCAGCATTCCTTCACTTATACCACGCTCCTTACATCTTGAAAAATATTTAAATCACTGCAGCACAAAGTGCTCAGTTTCTCTTCCATACATCCTGAGTTATTGAGAAAATTAATTGAGGTAAGTTCTTCCAAATCAGGTTAAGCAGATCCTTTCATTATACATGTCATAAATCTGTTGCTTGGTAGTTGTCCATCTATTCTCCTGACTCATCTAAAAAAGATTTAAGATGGACGTAGAATCATAGTGCCGAAAGGGACTTTAAAGAATGTAATCCTATTCTTAGATGAGGAAAACTGGAAACTCAGACGAGTTACTGAGGGTCATGTTGAATTATTGACTGAGCCACCTCTAGAATGGAGTCCTAATTCTGACCTTGAACACGTTCACAATATATCATGGTGCTTTCTCAAGTTTTCTTGACCACCCCATTGCAAAGGGCTCTCTCTTTTCTGAACACTGTTTGTAATTTGCTGTCTGAACATTTTACTCAGCATGTATCTACTGTTTTATGTTTTTAGTTGACTTTTTGTATGTGCAGGCCATCTCCCAACTAGACTGTAAGTTCTTCAAGGGCTAGATTAGAGAGTTTTCTCTACGGAAGTATTAATAGAAGATGCTTAATCCTGAGCAGATCTCTCAATCTCTATAGACCTTATTTCCCATTTATAAAATGGAGATATGGATTAAATCCTAATACAAGTACCATTATAGTTAAAATTGCTCTATAACAAACCCCACTGTTGACCTTCTTTTTCCCAAACCATCTTCATAACAACAAAATTGTAGTTTAATGAAATAATATAAACAATATTGTATAGAGTTTACCTCATCAGGATTGAACTTGTAAAATACTTGCTTTATGAATCCCACAGGGATATTGTGAGACAAAAAGAGATGAGTATATGAAAGCATTTGGGAATGGAAAAAGCATTACTCAAGGAGCAACAACTCCTTGACGAGTCAGGGCAAGAGAGGTGTCTCTAACGTGCTTTCAATGGGATCATCCTGGACAGGCAGAGTGAGTTGTCCTGGCAGACACCTGATGAGTTATAGGGTATATTGTAAGGAGATGCAGAATAATTGGCTTGGAGGAGAGGAGAAATGATGAAGTAAAAATGCTTTCAAACACAGTTACTAAATTAAGGATTATTATAGAAGATACAATTTTGTATCAACATGTTCCTAGAGAAACAATGGAAGTAACTATAGCAGAAAATTTTAAAGGACTGTAAATTATACTGTGCCAATTATGAATAATTTATTTTCATTTGTATAATATGTAAATGATTTAACAAAATATATCATTTACTTGTTTTAATTTTTGTTATCCTAAATTATTATAAAAAATCTTCCAATCTTTATAGAATTTTGTCTTTTTAAATCCAAAATTCTATTTTAAGCAATTCAGGAATCTGTAAAAGAAGCATTCACTAAATGTGCTCTATGCCTTCTACTTGTAAATGCATTGCTTGTAAAATATTGCTCTAAAATGAGCAAACTAAAATGTTGCTGATCTCTAGTGATTCACACTTGTCCTTCTTTGTAGGAGTTCCTCTGTAGTGCAGATTTACTGAGTGCTAAAAGGGAGCAGCTACATTCTGTTCTCATCAACAAGCTAACTTAGTATATATAGGTGGCTAAGGTTCAAATTGTAGTATTTCAGAGTGAGAGAAGTTCATCAGAGAAGAGGCCAGCTGGAACCATTTGTTGCTTATCACACATCAAAATCTGTACATATTTCTATGATAGGTCAATCTATGACTTATTGTTTTAGTACATGACTATATCAAATCAGCATGTTGACCCGTGAATGGTGAGTGATTACTTAGAGGTGCCTTATATATCGTAAGAAAATTCTTAAAATATGCCTCTGTTAAGGAAAGTTAGTGCAATTTGGACTTATTATTAACTTACATTAATTAATCAGGAATTTAAAACATATTTTGTTTTAAAAATCATAAGCATTTGGGCCAGGTGTGGTGGCTCATGCCTGTAATCCCAGCTCTTTGGGAGGCTGAGGTGGGTGGATTTCTTGAGTTCAAGAGTTTGAGACCAGCCTAGGCAACATGGCACAGCCACGTCTCTACAAAAAAATATAAAAATTAGCTGGGTGTGGTGGTGCACACCTGTGGTCACAACTGCTCAAGAAGGTGAGGTGGGAGGGTCGCTTGAGCCTGGGAGGCAGAGGTTGCAGTGAGCGGAGATCATGCCACTACACTTTAGCCTGGACATCAGAGTGAGACCCTGTCTCCAAAAAATAAATTAAGTTACATTAAATTAAATTAAATTAAATTAAAAATCATAAGCATTGGGAAAAAGAAGAAAAATATTAAAAAGGAGGAAAGCATACTAATGTTCTCAGAACTCAGAAACAATCTTTTCTTTTTCTTTCTTTCTTTCTTTCTTTCTTTCTTTCTTTCTTTCTTTCTTTCTTTCTTTTTTCTTTCTTTTCTTTCTTTCTTTCCATTTTTTAGACCGAGTCTCACTCTGTCACCCAGGCTGGAGTCCAGTGGCGCGATCTTGGCTCACTACAAGCTCTACCTCCTGGGTTCACTCCATTTCCTGCCTCAGCCTCCTGCGTAGCTAGGACTACAGGCACCTACCACCACACCCGGCTAATTTTTTGTGTTTTTTTTAGTAGAGATGGGGTTTCACCGTGTTAACCAGGACGGTCTCAATCTCCAGACCTCGTGATCCACCCGCCTCAGCCTCCCAAAGTGCTGGGATTACAGGCGTGAGCCAAGAACTCAGAAACAATCTTAATGAGACTTCAATATATTTCCTTCAATAGTTTTTATGCATTCTTTTCTAACTTTTTAATAAAAACTTCAAACATACAGCAAAGTTGAAAGAATTTTACAGTAAACATCCATACATCCAAAACCTACACTCAACTGTTAGCATCATACTATACAGTGTACTTACTTTATCACATATCTATGTATCTATCCATCCATCAGTCTACCTTGGGATTTTTTAAATTCATTTCACAGTGATTGCAGACATTAGTATGCTTCTGCCTAAATAATTCAGCGTGCATTTCATTAATTGGAATTCAGTATTCTATAGAGTATTTTTCTTTGTAAATTTTACCATTTAGAGGTAAAACTTATATAGTGAAATGTAAATCTTAGGTGTACAATTGCTGAGTTTTGACAAATCATACATTCATATAACCCAAACCCTATCAAAACATTTTTATTTTTTTCACATAACATTATGATGTAAGCATTTTTTCTTATTATGAATCTTTCTTATTTTTATTTTATTTTACTTTTAAATATTTTATCTTTTAGATATGGGGTACAGTGCAGATTTGTTACATGAGAGTATTATGTGATGCTGGGTTTTGGAGTATGGATCCTGTCACCCTAGTAATGAGCATAGTACCAGATAGGTAGTTATTTAACCCACACCCCTACTACCCTCTATGTTGTTCCCATATTTATGTTGTTCCTGTCTTCCATGTGTGCTCAGTGCTTAGCTCCCACTTATAAGTGAGAATATGCAACTTGGTTTTCTGTTTCTGCATTAATTTGCTTAAGGTTATGGCCTCCAGTTCCATCTATGTTGCTGCAAAGGACAGGATTTCACTCTTTGTTATGGCTGTGTAGTTAGTATTCCATGGTGTATATATACTATATTCTCTTTATCCAGTCTACCATTGATGGGCACCTGGGTTGATTCCGTGTCTTTGCTATTGTGAATAGTGCAGCAGAGAACATACGACTGCATGTGTCTTTTTGGTAGAATGATTTATTTTCTTTGTAGTATATACCCAGTAATGGGATTGTTGGGCCAAATGGTAGCTCTGTTTTAAGTTATTTAAGAAATCACCAGACTGCTTTCCACAGTGGCTGGACTAACTTAATTATATTCCCACCAGCAGTGTATGAGAGTTCCTTTTTCTCCACAGCCTTGCCAGCATCTGTTGTCTTTTCACTTTTTAGTAATAGCCATTCTGACTGGTGTGAGATGGTATCTCACTGTGGTTTTGATTTGCATTTCTCTGATGATTAGTGATGCTGAGCACTTTTTCGTATCCTTGTTGGCCACTTGTATGTTTTTCTTTGAGAAGTATCTGTTCCTGTCCTTTGCCCATTTTTTAAATGGGGTTATTTGGTTTTTGCTTGATGATTTAAATTCCCTATAGATTCTGGATATTAAGCCTTTGTCAGATACATAATTTGCAAATATCTTCTCCCATTCTGTAGGTTGTCTGCTCTCTTGATAGTTTCTTTTGCTGTGCAAAAGCTCTTTAGTTTAATTAAGTCCCATTTGTCCGTTTTTGTTTTTGTTGCAATTACTTTTGGGGACTTAGCCAAAAATTCTTTGCCAAGGCCAACATCGAGAAGAGTTTTCCAGAATTTTTATAGTTTGAGGTCTTACATTTAAATTTTTAATTCCTTTTAATTTTTGTATATGGTGAAAGATAGGAAAGCTTCAGTCTTCTGCATATAGCTAGCCAGTTATCTCAGCACCATTTATGGAATAGGGAGTCCTTTCCCCATTGCTTGTTTTTGTCAACCTTGTTGAAGACCGGATGGTTTTTGGTATGCAGCTTTATTTCTGAGTTTTCTATTCTGTTCCATTGGTCTATGTGTCTGTTTTTTACCAGTACCAAGCTGTTTTGGTTACTGTGGCTTAATAGTATAGTTTGGAGTCAGGTAGCATAATGCCTCTGGCTTTGTTTTGTTTTGTTTTTTTGTTTGTTTGTTTGTTTTTGCTTAGGATTGCTTTGGCTATTTGGGCTCTTTTTTGGTTCCATATGAATTTTAGAATGTTTTTTCTAATTCTGTGAAGAATGACATTGGGAATTTGATATAAATAGCATTGAACTGTAAATTGCTTTGGGCAATATGGCCATTTTTATGATATTGATTCTTCCAATCCATCAGCAGGGAATGTTTTTCCATTTATTTGTATCATCTCTGATTTCTTTCAGCAGTGTCTTGTAGTTCTCCTTGTAGAGATCTTTCACCTTCTTAGTTAGAATACAGCTAGAATACAGTTAGAATACACCTAGGTATTTCATTGTCTTTGTGGCTATTGTAAGTGGGATTGTGTTCTTGATTTCATTCTCAGCCTGGATGTTGTTGGTGTATAGAAACGCTACTGAATTTTGTACATTGATTTTATATCCTGAAGCTTTACTAAAGTTGTTTCAATTCAAGAGCCTTTTGGCAGAGTCTTTAGGATTTTCTAGGTATAGAAATTATATTGTCGGCAAAGAGAGAGAGTTTGACTTCTTTTCCTATTTAGATGCTTTTTCATTTCTTTCTCTTACCTGACCGTTCTGGCTAGGACCTCCTAGAAATCTTCGTAGGTATAGTTTTAATGACAATATCTGCGATTTTTAGCATTTTGTTTGTTTGTTTGTTTGTTTTGTTTTGTTTTTTGAGACAGAGTCTTGCTCTGTCACCCAGGTGGAGTGCAGTGCTGTGACCTCAGCTCACTACAACTTCCGTCTCCTAGGTTCAAGCAGTTCTCCTGCCTCAGCCTCCCGTGTAGCTGGGACTACAGGCGTGTGCCACAATGCTAGCTAATTTTTATGTTTTTAGTAGAGATGGGGTTTCACCATGCTGGCCAGGCTAGTCTCGAACTCCTGACTCAAGTGATCCACCCGCCTTGGCCTCCCAAAGTGCTGGGATTACAGGTGTGAGCCACTGCACTGGGCCAAATTTTTTTTCTTTTTTTTATAGAAACAGGGTCTCACTCTGTTACTCAAGCTGGAGTGCAATGGCATGATCATAGCTGAAACTATAGCCTTGAACTCCTGGGCTCAAACGATTCTCCCACCTCAGCCTCCCAAGTACCTGGAACTATAGGTATGTGCTATTAAACCTGGCTAAATTTTTTATTCTTGTTTTTCTGTAGAGATGGAGTCTCACTATGTTGCCCAGGCTGGTCTTGAGTTCTTGGCCTTAAGCGATCCTCCTGCCTTGGCCTCCCAAAGTGCTGGGATTACAGATGTGAGCTACCATGCCTGGCCTATGATATTTTAAATTTAACTCATTTAATTTATCTTGAAATTATTTTGGTGTTTTGACTTAAGTTGGAGATTTAAATGGATCCTTTTCCAAGTAGTTAAATCTATTGTCTCATTGATATTTATTACTTTCCTTCTTCATTGATGTGCATTACTTCCCTTATAATTCTGATTATCTGATGTGTTACATTGATTCTTACATATATATTTTACTTTCTATGATCATGCCTTGATGCTCTCCAGAAGTATCAATAGCCAAAATAAATGTTAAATTCTTGCATTAAACAAAATCACTTTGTTTTAGCCTCTGTGATGAAATTGGGGCACAATGCTCAAATATCCTCTGGCCCCAAAATTCCTCTGTTGTGTTTAGAACCAGGTTTTTCATTTGCACACTGCCAGACCCAGAAGTTGAGTGGGAGACCTATTTCTTTAGAAGGCAATGTACTGGATCCCAGGTTTATATATGTTTACTCTTCCTCCTTGTACACTTTCCGCCAACTTTCTCCAAATGGTCAAGGCTGCGTAAGTCAGTGTAGTGTACCATTTTATGCTTTTCCGTAATAGAGGGTAAATTCAGAGTATAGGTACTTAAAGTATTACATAGATATTAACTAGTATCATACCAATTGAAATTATCACTATCTGTATCTTGATACATTTACCACAGGAATCTGTGAGTCTGCATTCAGCTGACTTGTATGAGCTAAATGACCTGAACTGAGATAGGAGAAATAGTAGTTATGATTCAACAATTCCAGTAAAGAAACACATTTTCTAGCAGAGCTGTCCGACAGAGGTAGGAGTAGACTGAGAAGGACTGAGGCCCTTGTTGTTATCTTTACTCAAGCAGAACTCTCTGTCAGCAGTGACTAGGAAAGAATTCCTGCTCTGAGGAGTAGGTAGGGGAGGGATAGGGGGTCAGAATAAATTATTTCCATTTTTTGTGGTTCAGCTAATTGTTGCTTTGACTTTTGGATTAGTTATGATTTAATGCAAAACTTTCCTTTTTTTAAACAGGAAATAAAGGAAAAGAAGAAATTCTGTAAAACGTATATAGAAGACCTTGTGAAGGAAGCCACAGAAATCAACATGAAAAATGAGGCTTTGCAGAAGCTTTGGCCACAGATGTTCATTGAGCTTGTTAGGGATGCAGTTATAGAAATTCGCAATAAAAATTCCTATATGAAGCTCTGCCTACAGCAGATAACAGACCAAAAATAAAGATGGCCTTTAGTTACAGTTGATTTTGGCAGTTTTATTTTTTGAAGGTTGAAAATATGCAGGTTATACATGTTAAAACAACACTATCCTATAAACTAGAAAGACTAGTATTAAAGCATTATTGCCCACTGTTCTCATAGCTAAAAGTTAAGAAGGAAATAAGGAGAAAGGAAGGATTAATTTCCTGTATGTGATGACCAAACAACCTCTGGGAGCTAAGCAGTTTTCAGAGCTGGCGTGGCACTGCATCCTTGGTTCTTGCTTTGATTGGTGCCCTGCTACAGCCCAAAGCACGTAGTATTTGCTGATGATTCAGCATGAGCTGCATCTACCTACTTTTAGCTGATAATTTTCAGTTATTTCCCTTTTTATTTTATGTCATGATTTCAAAACCAAAAATATGTTCTTTTTATGAGTGAAGAATAAACTTACTAATAAATTAGTAAAAATAAAGTATGTTTGCCTCAATTCGGTCAGAATTGTCATATTTATTGTATGTTCCTCTTTAGTTAGATACGGTCCCTGCTGTTCACCTATATGGAGGATGCCCCATTCTTCTAGGGATGCATTCTCAGGGAGCCACAAGAGGTCCTGGGAATCACTATGGACAGAAAATATGAAAATGAGTCAAAACTGGGATAGGAAGAAAATGTTTTGTCTTAGGAGATCCTGAGTGACTGTAAAATGCTGTTATAAATTAGTAAGTCTGCTTCTCTGCAAGGTGTTTCCTTCCATTGTTAGCTCTCAGGGGCTCTTTTAATAGACAGGCATGTGTACCTGTGCCTCAGAAGTATTAGGGAGACATGAGTGAAGGGTTCTAATTTTTTAAATTTCATTCAAAGATCAAATTCATGCTGGTGAGAAGGGTAGTAGGAGCCTATTACCATAGCTAGAGATTATGCCACTTCAGAAAAACAATCTTAATAAATAAACTGAATTCTTCAGTTTGCTTAGATTTTACCTAGCAGCTATTATGTCAGCAGGACCACCAGGATATGGGAAAACAGGACTAGAAGATGTACGACAGCAAAGACTTGCAGAGACTTGCAGAGACACCTGAAAGGAAGCTAGGTAAGCTGCTATTGAGGTTCTGAGAAAGACCCACATCCTTAAGATCTCTTAATTACTCTTCTCCCAGAAGGAGTGCTTGACTTTAACAGGTTACCATTTTTCTGATCATAGCCTTAAAAGGCTGTCCTGGTTTTTTCATCTTGGCACTTAGGCCATCAGCTTACTAGTGTGTAACCTCAGTTTCCTCCTAATAGCACACACTTCATAAGATAGTCATGAGGGTCAAAAGAAACAATACATGTAAAGCATTTCTCCTCATGCCTGGCACACAGCAAACACCCAATACATTGAGCTTTAATTATTACTCTTTTGGATGTAGGTTGAATGATAGGGTTGGTGCCCTAGGACAGAGGAGCTATTAGCCTTGCTTTCTGATCCTTTAGCCTCTCCAAACTGAAACATATGGACCATTTCTCATCTGGCTAGTAAACAGTTATCTCTCCTGGGGCTTATGTCTTGTTTGGTATAGAAATGAGATCCAGCTTGAAGGTGATATTGAGAGGAAAACCAAAAGTATATTGTCTGTGGACTTCTGCCAGATTGGAAAGATGTAGGAACTTGTGACTCTTCGAGAGTCTTCCCACTCTAGGCTTTGCAGATGAATGGCCTGGCTGTTTAATAATCTGTCCAGCTTCTTGCATGTCTCTCCTCCCCTAACCCTCCCATCCCTGATGCTAAAGAGACTTAACACTCACATGCTTTCTTGGCCCAGCCATCCTGGGAATTTTAGGAACACTAAGTCAGCATTCAATGAAATGGCAGCAAGCCGTCCCAGCCACTGCTGGCTCTACCCAGACCTGCTTCAGGCCTGGTAATAGGGTCTTTCTCTTGTTCCTGAAACCACGCCTCTTTTTTCCTCAGCTTTCGTCTCTCCTTCCTTCCTACCTGAGTTCCCTTTCGCTCCTACCTGCTCCCACTATCCCATACTGATTTCTACTTCTTGAATCCTTATTTTGTCTGGTCTCAAACTTCCAATGGCAGTCCTCCCATCTAGTTTTACCCTCCAAGCTCATTTTGCTTTCTGAAGTTCCTCGGTGAAGATAATCCCCAGATAAAAAGACAAAGAGACCTGGGTCTGCTGGGTTAGGGATCAAGTGAGAGTCCTATGTTGTGAGTGAGTGGTGATCTAGGGAACAAATTGCCATTTCTACTTGGAATTTTCCAGGGTTTTCAGGGAAGGGGAAGAGATGCAGATCCACAGTCTGAGACTCTCTAGGTTAATGTGTGCTGAAGAATTGCTTTTTTCCAAAAGGGATCTTATGCAGAAACAATATTGCATTTGCCTCAAAAGCAGAAGCTTTCAGTACCCCCATTTAGGGAGATACTCTACCCCATGTTCTGGTACAGTGGCTGGATGGTGAAGTGTGCTGCTAGACCTGGTGATGGTTACCAAGTGTGCAGGTGGACCTGAGGCTGGTTAACTGTGCTGCTGAGTCGGAGGATGGTGCTGGTATCAGCTCCTCACTTCCTGAGCATCATTCCACTGAAGGCCTGGCACATAAGACAGTACAGCCCTACCATGCTCCTGATCTATTCCGGATCGGGCAGGGAGTGCATTGGGATTCATATTCTCTTCAGTGAGTAATCATCTTAACAACAAAGATTCGTTGAGCAGTGTCTTGCACTATTATAAGCTCTTTGTATACATTCTCATTTAATTTCCTAATGCTGCAATATATATATGATAGCAATCCCATTTGAACACTAGAAAACTGAGGCATAGAGAAGACAAAAAAAAATACCTAAGGGTATTTCAGCCAATAAATAGTAAACAGCACCCACATTCACTGTTAGTCTTAAGGATCTGGCATCTGGGAAGAATTTTGATGCCCATGGTCATTCCTGATCTACTTTCATGTTTTGTCATTGTGCTGAGGAATAGCAAATAAAAGATGAGAATTTCTCAACTGTGTCTACATGTGAAGCATATTGTAGACATTATGTGCAGTATAAATACTAGCATAAATGTATAAGTGCACATGTATAATACTGTGTATTATTTAAGGATATACATATTAAAGTATAAAATATTGGCAGCTGGATTCATTGCAATAATGTGTAGAGAATCAACTTCAGGAGGGGGCAATAAATAAATTAGGGGGACCATTTGGAAGGTGCTGCACTGTTCTAGGCAAGAGATAATTGTGACTTGGATCAAAGTGGTAGCGGCAGAGGTGTCAAAAAGTAGTTGGATCATGGGTGTATTTTAAAGATAAAGCCAACAAGCTTTACTGACAGAATTGGATATGGAGTATGAGAAACATTAGTCAGTGATGGCCCCAAGGTTTTTGGCTCGGACTACCGAAAAGATTGAGTTGCCATCAACTGAGATGAAAACAATCTGTGAATGGAGCATCTGTTGGGAGGAAGGATCAGGAATTCCATCATATGGAATACACAATGTATCTCAACATGTACAATATATAGAAAATATACCACACATCTCAGCATATGTTGAGATGGTTGTTAAATATCCAAGTGCAGGTGTTAAGTAGGTGTGAATATGAGTTGAGAGTTGAGAAGTATAGATTGGGCTAGAATTGTAGAATTTGGAGTCATTGGCATATAGCAGTACTTGTTTATGCTATCTTTATATTTAAGAGAATAAACCTTTCACTTGCTAAATAAGGTTATCATAGTGTACTTGCCTTTTCTTTTCCTTTTTTTTTTTTTTTTGAGACAGAGTCTAACTCTGTCGCCCAGGCTGGAGTGCTGTGGCGCAATCTCAGCTCACTGCAACCTCTGCTTCCTGGGTTCAAGCAATTCTCCTGCCTCAGCCTCCTAAGTAGCTGGGACTACAGGCATCTGCCACCACGCCCGGCTAATTATTTTGTATTTTTAGTAGAGACGGAGTTTCACCGTGTTAGCCAGGATGGTCTCGATTTGCTGACCTTGTGACCTTGTCTCGATTTCCTGACCTCCCAAAGTGTGGTGTTACAGGCATCAGCCACCACACCCGATCTGTACTTGCCTTTTTATTTTGATTTTTATCTGAGTTTTTCCTTCTGTTTTTCTTTGTGATTTTTCTTCTGTTTTTCTCCTATTGTTTTTCTTTGTGATTTCATTCATCATAATTCAGAATTTACTGCTTATTCAGAAAGCAGTTAATGATTCACCTATATTTTCTCTTGGTTTGATTCCATGATTTTCTATCATTAACAGTTTGTTGACAAACCAAAAAACATCCTATTCATCTCTTTGGGCAAACCTGGGCTTTATTCTCCCATCTCACAGTTTATTTAATAAATTTAAAAAGGAAAGAAAAGAGAAAGAAGGGGGACAGAGAATCTGGCTAGTTAGCCGCAGGCAAAATGCAAAATAGAATAAAGACAGACTATTCAGGAAAATATTTTATTTAAATCTTGAAGAACAAAGGTTAGTTTTTATAATCTGCTTTTATGGGTCAGATGGAGATGGAGTGGTTACTGTTGCCAAGAACTTCAGAGCCAAATTTGAAATTTAATCACAGCAACTGTGTTAACCAGTATTGATGGAATGTTTAGTATATTTGATCCTGCTTTTCTACTTATGTTTATGTTTTCATGATTCATTGTATGTGTCTTTTGTTGCAAAATACCTCAAATCTTTTATGGAAAGAGTTAAGGTATATTCAAAGCTCCAAAGAATAAATTACTCCTAAATAATAAATGTACTCCTTGGGGAGTGGAATAGTTTGCCATTTCTCTTCAGGAGACAATGAAACTATCTATTAATCCCATATACAAGTGCCTCTAAGCCTGAGCCCTCAGAGAGTTGACTTCTTCTCTTTGTTTATCTTGAAATATTTCAGTGTGCAGAAATGCCTGAAGAATCGTATCTCAAATAAATGCCCTGTATCTACCACCAAGCATAACATCTTAATATTTTTCCACATTTGCTTCAGATTTTAAAAATCAAACATTACGAGTAAACATGGAGCCCCTGTGCACCTTCTTTCCCTCCCTCCAGGTAACCACTATTCTGAATTTTATGCTTATTCATGCATATTCTTCTTCTTCTTCTTCTTCTTCTTCTTCTTCTTCTTCTTCTTCTTCTTCTTCTTCTCTTCTTCTTCTTCTTCTTCTTCTTCTTTTTTGATACAAAGTCTTGCTCTGTTGCCTGGCTGGAGTACAGTGGCATGATCTTGGCTCACTGAAACCTCTGCCTCTCAGGTTCAAGCGATTCTCCTGCCTCAGCCTCCTAAGCAGCTGGGATTACAGGAGCACACAACCATGCCCAGCTAATGTTTGTATTTTTAGTAGAGACAGGGTTTCACCATGTTAGCCAGGATGGTCTCAATCTCCTAACCTTGTGATCTGCCCGCCTCTGCCTCCTAAAGTGCTGGGATTACAGGCATGAGCCACTGCACCTGGCCTCATTCATATTTTCTGGCTGTTCCTATTTATGCATAAATGCATAGGGAGCTTATTGAATTAAGTTTTTATATTTTCTAATTTTATATAAATGGGGCCATGCAATATGTATTCTTCTGCATTTTTTCACTCAATATTATGTTCCTGAGGATTATACTCATTGATGGGAGTAGTTCCACTTCTTTCATTTTTGTTGCTATTTGATATTGGGTTGTACAGCTCATGAGTGATTTATGTATCTGTTTTCCTGTTGGTAGGCATCAGGAGATTTCTAGTTTAAAACTAGTACAGACAATGCTGCATTGAATATGCCTGTTCACATGCGTGCTTTAGGAGTACACAATTAACTGTGGAATTGCTGAGCCATATGGACACATTCAACTGCATTAAATATTGTCAAATTGCTTTCTAAAGTGATTCGTATCAGTTTACACTCCCACAAGTAGAGAATACAACTTCCAGTTGTTCCATATATTCACTAACAATTAGGACTTTCATTTTTTTACAATCTAATGTGTTAGTGAGCCTGTGTGTGTGTGTGTGTGTGTGTGTACTTGAAAGTGGCTTTTTGTGTACAGAAGAGATCTTTCAAGGATTTTTTTAAAAGATAAAGTTTACATATGGAGAAGTGCACATAAGTGTATAATTTGATGAATTTTGAAAATATCAACATCCCAATTAAGAATTCCAACATTTTAATCACTTCAGAAAAGTTTTCTTAGTCAATCCTTGGCCATCCCCTATAAGCAAATATTGCTCTAATTTCTTTCACCATTGATTAGTTTTGTCTGTTCTGGAACTTTCTGTAAATGGGAGCATATAATAGGTACTCTTTTGTGTCTGACTTGTTTTACCCAACAATGTTTTTGAGAATCATTCATATTGTTTCATGTATCAATAATTTTTTATTTCTTAGTATAAACGTATTATGGTTTTCTTATCCATTCTATTGAGTTGTTTCCAATTTGGGGGTCTTGTGATTGAAGACATGTTTGTACAAATCCTTTTGTGCAGTGGAGCTGCTGAGTCAGAATAGTTGAAGTTTAACTTCATAAGAAACTGCCATTTTTTAAATAGTGATTGTACAATTTTACACTCCTTCCATCAATGTATAGAGAGTTCTGGTAGCTCCACATATGTGCCAACATCTGTTGTTTTGAACTTTTAAATTTTCAGCTATTCTAGTATGGCCTCTTCAGGTTGTTGCTTTAATTTTATTTTCCTTGATGTGTAATGATGTTGATCACATTTTTATGTGTCTTTTGGTCATTTTTATATCTTCTTTTATGAAGTAAATGTTCAGATCTGTTGCCCACTTTTCTAACTTGAATTGTCTATTATTGATATGTGTAAGTTCTTTATACACACTAGGTACAATGCTTTTGTTTTGAATTATGAGAAAGTCCAATTCATCAATTTTCTATGTCAAGTGCCTTTTATAATCTCTCTAAAACAGTTTTCCTGCCCCAAGTTTACAAAGACATTCTCCTCTACTTTCTTCTAGAAGCTTTATAGTTATTACATTCATGACCATAATTGTTCTTGAATTAATTTTTGTGAATGGTTTGAGGTAGAGATACAACTTCATTTTCTTTTCTCTATAGAAACCCAGCATTCCAGCAAAATTTGGTGCAAAAAGTGTTTTTTTTTTTTTTGCCCATTGAATTGCTTTGGCAATTTTATTTTTGGAAAATTAATTGACCAATATATGTGCAGGTCTCTTTCTAGACTTACTATTCTATTTCATTTATTTATGTTTTCTATTTTTACACAAATTTTACTGCACAGTTTTGATTGCTGTAGCTCTATGTAAGCCTTGGAGACAGGTACTATAACCCCTCAAATTTTGTTGTTTTACAAAATTGTTGTAATTGTTTTAGTGAGTCTAGGTCTTTGCATTTCCATATAAATTTTAGAATCAGCTTGGCAACTTATTTTTAAAATGACTTTTAGGATTTTTAATGGGATTATATTAAATTTATAGATGAATTGGAGAAGATCTTCCAATCCATGAACATGGGATAGCTCTTCATTCATTTAGATCATTTTTAAAGCAAAATTTAGTAGGTTTCAGTTTAAATTTTATTCTGAAGCAGATTTATTCCTAAGCATTTTATATTTTTTGCTATTTTAAAGTTATTTTAAATTATCATTCCCAAGTTTTTTTTGCAAATGCATAGTAATACAGTTGACTTTTATATATAGTTGATCCTCGTTATTTGCAGATTTTGTATAATTTGCCTACTCACTAAAATTCATTTGTAGTCCCCACATTCATTTGTGGATATATACAAAGTGATGACAAATTTGAGCCCCCAGTCCACATGTTCCCAGCTGAGGTTAATCAAGGCAATACTCTCCCTTCTTGTTTCAGTTATCAGAAAGTAAACAAGTATCCTTTTCACAGTATATTTAATGCCATGTTTATTGCATTTTGTGCTTTTTGTTGCTTTTTGTGCTTTTTGTGCATTTTGTGCTTTTTGACTTTGCTCTTTACAGTGCCCCCCAGGGGTAGGCCTGAAGTGCTCTCTAATGCTCCCAAGCATAAGAAGGTGGTGATGTGCCTGACATCACAGAGGAATGACATGTGTTAGATAAGCTTTGTTGAAGCATGAGTTACAGTGCTGTTGGCCATGAGTTTGATGTTGATAAATCAATTACATATATATATATTTTTTTCATGATGCCGTTAAACAGAAACACACATATAAAAAGTTTAAGTATTAGTTGACTAAAAATATTGTTCCAGAGTCTTACAGGAACTTAAACCTATATTTCCCATCAGAGCAAATGTTCAGTAGTATTCACTCATTTTATGTTCAGGACAACTTTAGAGACCATATTTACCATAAATAATGAGAATTTACTATATTGACTTTGTATTCTGTAAACGTGCAATATTAATTGCTTAGGATTTTCCACACAGATAAAATCATTTTTTCTACAAATAAAGATTGTGTTACATCTTCCTTTCCAGTCTGTATACATTTTGTTTCTTTTTCTTGCCTCATTGCACAGGCTAGGACTGCCAGTTCGATGTCTTTTTAAAAAGTGGTAAGAGTGGTCATTATTGTCCTTTCTCTCTTTACCTAATCTTAGAGTGAAAATGTTCAATTATAAGTTTACCTGTAGGTTTTAATTTTTCTTTTGTTTCTTTCTCTATTTCTTTTTCTTTTTTCTTTCTTTTTTTTTTTTTGACAGGGTCTCACTCTGTTGCTCTGGCTGGAGTACAGTAGTACAATCATGGCTCATTCTAGCCTCTGTCTCCTGGGATCGAGGGATCCTCCCACCTCAGCCTCCCAAGTAGTTGGGACAACAGGCACACACCACCGTGTCCAGCTAATTTTTGTATTTTTAGTAGAGATGGGGTTTCACCATGTTTCCCAGGCTGGTCTTAAACTCCTGAGCTCAAGCAGTCCACTCACTTCAGCCTCCGAAAGTGCTGGGATTACAGGCATGAGCCACCATACTCAGCCAGCTGTAGGGTTTTCACAGATAGCCTTTATCAGGCTGAGAAAGTTTCCTATTATTCCTACTTCACTGATAATCTTTTATCATGAATGAAAGAATATTGACTTTTATCAGGTATTTTTCTACATCTATTGAAATAATCATATAGTCCTTCTCCCTTATTCTTATGTTATTGATTACATTGATTGATTTTCAAATGTTAAACCAACCTTGCATTACTAGGATAATGTAATTATATATTAACCTTTAACATATTTCTGAGTATTATTTGCTAATATTTGTTTAAAAATGTTTGTGTCTGTGTTTATTAGTGATATTGGTCTGTAAAAATTTTCTGTTGTGCCTTGTGTTCTCTCCTACTCTGTTTTCTAAAAGAAAAGTGGAAAAGCCATATTCTTTGAAATATATCCTAAATTTTCTTGTGATTTCTTCCCTAACTCAGAGGTTACTTATAGGTATATTGTTCAGTTTCCAAGTATTTGGCCCCATTATGTGAGTAATAAACCATTTCATGGCTTATTTGGTGTATGTGTTTGTGTGGTGTCATCAGTATTAACATCTCAACCAAAGTTTGACTGAGGGGTCTGTCTCATTCCCAAAAGGTGACCATAACATTTGTATATATTAATTAGGTGAAAATTCTTAAGTATAGTGTTCAAATCATCTGTCTTCTTTTCTGGCTGTTCTTACCAGTTATTGAAAGACTCAGATCTCCACTAAGACTGTGGATTTGTCTGTTTCTGCTAGTACTCTATTATTTTTTGCTTTATGCATTTATTAAGGGCATGTTATTAGGTATATACAAATTGAAAACTGACATATCTTCCTGTTGAATTGATGTTTTTGACATGAAATGAGTCTTCTATCTCTAAAAATTCTTTTTGCCTTAAATTCTAATTTGTTCAATATTAACATAGGTATACCAACTTTTTAAAATTAATATTTGAATGAGATCTTTTTGCATGATTTAATTTCCACCTTTCTATATTCTTATGTTGTAGATATGTTTCTTTTAAATAATATATAATTTAAATTTATATTTGTATCCAATTCAACAATCTAGCCTTTTAAAAGTTGAAATTAGTTTTTTAGAACAAAATCAACTGAGTTTAAATTAAACATTTTGATACGTGTTTTTACTTGTGCCACCTATTCCATGTTTTGTTTTACTTCTTTTTTCCCTTCAATTACTTTTTAAAAATTACTGGGTATTTTTTAACCATGTTTCCCCTCTATGAATTAAGAAGTTATACACTCAGTTTCTTATTTTGTAAATGATTTCCCTAGAACTTATATCACAGATCTTTACCTTCTCATTGATTAACATTGGTTTCTAATGTTAATCAGTATCTTTAGCATCCTGCTGGAAAATACAAGGACCTTGGAACAGTTTCACTCAAACTACTTCCCCTCTCTTTTTTTAATATGGCATTTTTTTCTTTTTATTTTCAGTTGATACATAATAATCATTTATGGGATATTGAATGAATTTCTATGCGTGTATACAATGTGTAATGATCAAATCAGGATAAATAGCATTCCATCACCTCAGCGTTTATCATTTCTTTGTGTTGTGAGCATTCAAAATTCTCTTTTAGTCTTTTGAAAATGTACAATAAATTATCATTAACCGTATTTACCCTACAGTGCTGTAGAACACCAGAACTTACTCCTTCCATCTAGCTGTAATTTTGTATTTGTTAATCAATCTCTCCCCACGTTCCCCTCCCTGCTACCCTTCCTAGCCTCCAATACCCACAATTCTACTCATGACTTCCATGAGCTAAAAAAATGTTTAGCTCCCACATCTGATTGAGAACATGCAACATTTATCTTTCTGTGGCTAACTTATTTTGCTTAACATAATGTGCTCCAGGCACATCGTTGTTGCTATGAATGACAGGATTTCATTCTTTTTTATGGCTGAATAATATTTTTTTTTTTTTTTTTTTGGAGACGGAGTCTCGCTCTGTCGCCCGGGCTGGAGGCTGGAGTGCAGTGGCCGGATCTCAGCTCATCGCAAGCTCCGCCTCCCGGATTTATGCCATTCTCCTGCCTCAGCCTCCCGAGTAGCTGGGACTACAGGCGCCTGCCACCTCGCCCGGCTAGTTTTTTGTATTTTTTTAGTAGAGACGGGGTTTCACCGTGTTAGCCAGGATGGTCTCGATCTCCTGACCTCGTGATCCGCCCGTCTCGGCCTCCCAAAGTGCTGGGATTACAGGCTTGAGCCACCGCGCCCGGCCGCTGAATAATATTTCAATGTGTATATATATCACATTTTCTTTATTCATTTGTCTGTTGGTGGACATTTAGGTTGATTCCATATCTTAGCTATTGTGAGTAGTGCTGCAATAAACAAGGGTACAGCTATTGGTATTCCTTTGATACACTGATTTTCTCTTTTTTGGATAAAAATCCAGCAGTGGGGTCATTGGATCATGTGGTAGTTCTATCTTTAGTTTTTTGGGACATCCCCACACTGTTTTCCATAATGGCTGTACTAATTTAAGTTCCCACCAACAATATATAATAGTTCCTTTTCTCTGCATCCTCACCAGCGTGTGTGTTTGTGTATGTGTGTGTGTGTGTGTGTGTGTGTGTGTGTGTAATAATAGCCATTCTAATTGAGGTGAGATGATACTCCTTGTGGTTTTGATTTGCATTTCCCTGATGACTAGTGGAGGTTGAACATTTTAAAATACATTTTTGGACTTTTGTATATCTTCTTTTGAGAAACATCTATTTATTTCCTTTGCCCACTTTTTGATTGGATTTTTTTTCCTGTTGTCTGAGTTCCTTTCATATTCTGAATATTAGTGCCTTGTTGGATGAATAATTTGCAAATATTTTCTTCCTTTCTACAGTTGTCTCTTCCCTCTGTTGTTTCCTTTGTTGTATGGAAGATTTTTAGTTCATGTAATACCATTTGTCAATTTTTGCTTTTGTTGTTTATGTTTTTAAAGTCTTATACGTAACATTTTTTCCAAGATCAATGTCATGAGGCACTTCTCTTATTTTTATAGTTTTTTGTTTCATGTTTAAGTCTTTACTCCATTTTATGTTGATTTTTATATTTGGTGACAGGTAGGGGGTCTAATTTTATTCTGCATATGGCTATTTAGTTCTCCCAGCACTATTATTGAAAAGGGTGTCCTTTCCTCAATGTATGTTTTTGGTGCCTTTGTCAAAAATCAGTTGGCTGTGAATATGCGAATTTATTTCTGGATTTTCTATTCTCTTCCATTGGTTTATATGTTTGTTTTTATACCAATACCATACTGATTTGGTATCTCTTAAAGTAGGCCTTATTCTTAACAACTTTAACAAACCCCATCCTGCGGAATAAAAGACCCGCGTTGGCGGCTCGACAGAGACCTGCAGGCCCAGCAACGCTAGGGGGCGGAAAGGCTATATGGCATTATTAATGTATATTTTAATCCAATATATTTCAATCCCATTGGATATTATTGTTTTTTTAAAGTCAGTAATCATTTAGAGCTCCTCATATATTCACCACATATTTTGCTCTTCATTCCTTCTTGTAACTCGGAACTTCCTTCTGGAATCAACTCTTTTATAATCTAAATATTACATAGCCTTTAGAAATTTTTAGTGCTGTCCTTGTAATGGAGAACTCTCTAAGGTTTTTTTTCTGTTTTTTTTTTTTTTTTTTTTTGAGATGAAGTCTCACTCTGTTGCCCAAGCTGGAGTGCAGCAGCACAATCTGGGCTCACTGCAACCTCCACCTCACATGTTCATGTGATTCTCCTGCCTCAGCCTCCCGAGTAGCTGGGACTACAGGCGTGCACCACCATGCCTGGCTAAATTTTTTTGTATTTTTAGTGGAGATGTGTTTCACCATGTTAGCCAGGCTGGTCTCGAACTCCTGACCTCGTGATTCGCCCACCTTGGCCTCCCAAAGTGCTGAGATTACGTGCTTGAGCCACCATGCCCAGCCAGGTTTTTTAAATCTGAAAATATCTTTATTTCACCTTCATTTTTCAAAAAAGCTTCATTAGAATGTAACAATCATATAGTAAAGTCTACTATGGGGTCACTACTAGTATGGGACCATCTTAAACCCAAGTTCAGGGCTTGAAATTTAATTTTATGGTTGTTGGATTCTTAGTTCTGTTTCCATCTCTCTGTGATGTTATCAAAACAAAAGTCCTAGTTTTCCAGGACTGGCAAGCATCAGAGGGTCAATGTGTCTTCCGTGCTCTTTTACCTTTCTGGATTCACATTTTTACTTTACTTTGACTTTATAATTCCTTACAGTCATGTTTTGTCTTCGATGATTTTAAAAGTTTTAATATGTTTTATCTAACTGTTTAAAATTTTTATCCCATGGCATAGTTAATTCAAATAACATAGTCCTCCATTACTAAAAGCAGAAAGTTCCCATGTTGAATTTTTAATTTTTTGCTATTATAATTTTAATTTTTAAGAGCTGGTTTTTGTTTTTTGTTTTCCGAATGCACTTCTTAATTAATATCCTGAGCATCTTTCACAGAGTTTATTTGTAATTTCCCTCCTACCTACCTGTCTCATCCTCCAGTCTGTAAGTTCCCTACCCATGTCTGTCTCCTTCCTTCATGGCTGTATCTCCAGCACTTAGAAAAATATCTGGATGAGGCCAGGCATGGTGGCTCACACCCAAAATCCCAGCACTTTGAGAGGCCGAGGTGGGCAGATCACTTGAGGCCAGAAGTTCGAGACCAGCCTGGTCAAAATGGTGAAACCCTGTCTCTACTAAAAATACAAAAATTAGCTGGAAATGGTGATGCGTGCCTGTAAGCCCAACTACTCGGGAGGCTGAGGCACAAGAATTGCTTGAATCTGAAAGGTGGAGGCTGCAGTGAGCTGAGATCGTGCCATCACACTCCAGCATGGGTGACAGAGTGAGATTCTGTCTCCCCTCCCAACCTCCCCAAAAGAAAAATATCTGAATGAGTAATAAAGCTTTATCTTGGGTTTTGCCTAGACAAATTAGTTTCATTTAAGCTGGATTCCTATTTCAGAGACAATTCTCAACTTCTGACTTTTAACATCCTTACATCCTGCAGTTTTGAGTCCCATGCATCTCCCAGATGTGAAGTTCAGGCTTTTATAAGCCAGCCATCAAAGAACATTCTGAGCTACTCCATTGTGGCTCTGCCTGGCAGCTAACTGTTCAGTCTTGTAAGCATCACCATGTGTGCACAGCACAGAGAGTAGAAAAAAAAAAGTAAATCTGATACTGGTGATAAGAAGTGAAACCTCACAGGTACTACAATAGAGTCAAAGATGGATATCATTAAACATGATGAAAGTGCCATAAAGAGCAAGAAAAGAACAAAATGTAAAGAACATGTACAAAATGCTGGAAATATATTATCAAAGATGGAATCCAAAAGGCAGGACATGTTACTATGGATTTTATCTTTTTTTTTGTTTTGGCTCTCTGGGAATGAAAGTCTTCCATAACACATAAATTTTCCTCTTGAACTTTTGGATTCTTAGCAGATATACAGGGACTCATTGTGCAGTAAAAGATAGGACCACCTATACTAAATAACGTGTGAGGCTCATGAAGAGTCTACATTAGCGATGCAGGTGAAGTTTAATAGTGATCAGGTGTCTGTCTTGAGAACTGATGTTGACCATGGTGACAGTAAGAAATGTGGTCTGAGAGGAAAACTTAGATGCATCTGTGCCTGTCACAAGCAGGGGATCATACAGGTGTTTTTAGGACTGGCAAGATACCTTGTAAGCAAAGACCTACTGTCATTATCCTGGGAAACATTTCTCAAAGAATGGCCTGAGTAATACGCTAGTTACGCTGTATACATGTTTCAATGCATGTATTCAAATGTAACACTAGACCCCATAAATATGTGCAATTATTATATGTCAATAAAAAATAATAATAAAACTCATGTTTTAAAAAAAGAATGACCTTGGGACACCTATCTCAGCACCACTTGCGGGAATCTTACAGTTTGATTGCCTGCCTCCATTCCATTTCCTCAGACCCAATCTCTGTGGGTGGGTCCCAGCATTTTTAACAGGCTCCCAGATGAGTCTTCTGCATACCAAGTTGTGGGTCCAATGCTTAGGAAGATGCTGACCCTGGACCCATTACCCCTTTTCCCTCTCCCTGAAGTCTGGAAAGGAGTCCACATTAGACTCACCACCATGAGAAAGTGATGCAAGTCTCACTTTGGGTGGGGCCCCAGTGATACAAGTCTCAATTAACAAAATTAACAATTTGCAACAAGAGAACCAGAAGAAAAATCCAAAGAAATTTCGCAATCAGCTTTGAAAATGCTAACTTTACACATTTTTAAATGTACAAGGCCTATGCCGTTCTTCCCAAGCCAACATTGGAGTAGCAGATTTGGGAAGTCATTCTTCCAACACTTCTATGTTAATCACTAGTCATGTGTCCAGCTGAACATGAATTGGTGTATGGGAAGAGAAGGTGGCCAGTAGCCAAGCATTTCATAAGACTGTGATGCAGACTGAAGGCTTTAAGTATTAGTAAGATTCATGTTTCTGACTTCCACCCTGTGGAATAGACTGCTGACAGTGATGGAGATGGGAACATGATAGAACTCATCAACCATGTGTGTGGCAAGCAAGACCTTTGACTTTCAGCTAATCCCAGCACGGAATGTAAGAATGCAGAGGTCATCGGCACCATGGTTGGTGGGAAGTGAGGTGTAGTAGCTGAACTTATATAGCCTGTTACTCTACAATGACCAATGAGATGGACTTGAAGATGCTGCAGCCAAACATGAGCCTGATGATTGATACCCAGCAGAGCCAAGCAAAAGAGAAAATGGAAATATGTCCCTAATCCCACAGAGCTCAGACCTTAATTAGTCTATATCCTACATAATGGATTTGAGTTCCGCTAAAACCATTCAAATCTAGCTGGTTGTTTCAGTCAGTGAATTTACAGCTTGTATTTATTGTCCCAAACAGAAACTATGTAAGCATCTCGCTCTTTTTTTCTCTTCTTTCCACTTTTCTTCCTTTAGTCTCTCCACATTGTTTTTTCATATCTTCTCATATCTTGCTGCAAATCCTCTCTCAACATCAATCATTTTCTCCAACTGTGTCATCTCTCCCTTTGTTTTTTGTCCCAAATCTCTCTGTAGCCCTCTTGCTATCTTCTCTTCCATCCCCTCAGTGCTTACTCTCCCACACATTCCTCATCATGAAAACACAACTCCCTCCCTCTCATTCCATTCTTCTCTGGATGTCATCGTTTTGTCCCTTTGTGTCTGAATGTCTGCAGATTTCAGTCTTTCTCTGTGTCCTCATCTTCCAAGACCTTCGTGGCCATAAAAAAAAAAAATCCCTCTATTAATCTCAATCTCTACAAAGTTATTTCCAGTGGTATTACGTGGCAAGGCATGTAAGCTATTCTGACAAGGAACAGCTAAGGCCCTATGACAAGGAGAAGGGGAACATGCTATATCCAGCTTATCTCATGCTCTCCTGCAGCCCTCAAAGCAGAGATAGTGCTTGGACTGTGTTAGGGGCATATATGTTTATTAACCTGGCTGCTATTACTGGGAAGAAAGTCTTAGTATCAGATAATACCATTTACTGTAAGGAAAGTAGAGTTCAGCAATATAACATTGATATGGCTTTGTGTCCCCACCCAAATCTTGAATTGCAATCCTTATAATACCCACATATCAAAGAAGATACTGGGTGAGAGGTGATTGGATCATGGGCAGTGTCGACACCCCATGCTGTTCTTGTGATAGTGAGTGAGTTCTCACCAGATCAGATGGTTTTATAAGTGTCCGACAGTTCCTCCTTCACTCTCTCTCTCACTTGCTGCCATGTAAGAAGTGCCTCTTCCCCTTCCACCATGATTATAAGTTTCCTGGGGCTTCCCCAGCCACATGGAACTATGAGTCAATTAAACCTCTTCTCTGTATAAATTACCTAGTCGTAGGCAGTTCTTTATAGCGGTGTGAGAACGGACTAATACATATATCTTTAAATTTGAAAAATCTTTGGAAACCATGATTTATTTTTTAAAGTCCCATGTTCAAGTGCAAGTAGGTCAACAGCTTTGGCAGGACTTTTGCCCGTCTCCTTTTTTATGCATCCACCCATAACCACCATTCTAATGCTATTGTCAAGTAACAGAAACCAGAACTCTACAGAGGACAGATGACTCTTTGTTCAGGGAAATTTAAAAAAATCAGAATGAGCCTAGAATATCCTGTTATTACCAGAAAGTAAAAATCTTATTTTTAAAATGTTAGGGACAATATCAAAAAGCCAAAGATCCAATTCAAGGTTTCCATAGACCAAGCTGTGATAATTTTAGTGTGAAATATTATTATTATGGTTACTTGGAACATGTTAAGTCTATAAAAGTCCACGGATTCATAATTATACTCAACAATGGACATAATTAGTACAAAAATATGGTTGTAATAAAAAATAGGTAACCAATTATGAATATGTTTTTTGTTAATGGATTTTAACAAGTGAGCATTGTTTGTATATGGTGATTTTATTTCTCGTATTGAATTACTTTCTTATAAAAGATATATATGCACATATTTATTTCTGAGGAAAAAATAAAATTATGGAACCAAGTAACCTCCTTCAAGAAGAGGGAGGACTGAATTGGTTGGTACTGGGATTAACATATGATAATGTAAGCGACAAAAAATTCCATATTTAATCAAGATAAATGATCACACAAAATTACCAAGTAGAAGAAAGATCCAGCAGGGTTGTCTTAGTGCATTTGGGCTACTATAACAAAATGCCATAGATTGGGTGGCTTATAAACAACAAATACTGATTTCTCAAAGTTCCAGAGGCTGGGAAGACAAAGATCAAGGTGCAAGCAGATTTGGTGTCTGATGAGAGCCTGTTTCTCATAGATGGCACCTTCTTGCTGTGTCCTCACATGGTGCTGGGGATGAATAAGCCTCTGGGTTTGCTTTTACCTGGGCACTAATCCCATTCATGAGAACAGTTATAATTTAATCACCCCCAAAGGCCCCTACCTCCTAATCTCATCATATTGGGATTAGAATCTCAGCATATACATTTGGGGGGAACACAAACATTTTGTCCATAGCAAGGGTCTTCCAAACAGAGGAATTAGTCAAATGTCCCAAAGAGAAAGAGTATACTACGCACACACAATGTCTCATCTCACAGGAAATGAAACCACTAGATGGCCCTGCTCATTTTAATAAAACATCAATAAGGAATATGTAATTCTTTAAAAAGGTAGCAGACCAAGTCAATATATCATACGGATAGGGCCTTGCAAGATTTTGTAACTTGGGCCAAGTGAGATTTTAAAAGTACATCATTTCCTGAAAGACACCAGGTTGTAAAAAAATAAAACCTAAGTGAAGGTGTGACTTTAAAAATTGTATTGTAGTAACACCAGGAGTTAACTCAGCCTGATGATGAGTCCTGAGGCCAGACCAAAAATGGATCAGTCAGTAATCCAGATCCTGCAGCCTTGGCTGGGCCAAGCACGTATACTTTTTCTTTTGGGTCTAGTAATATTACTCCACTCCTGGGAAGAAATAAAAATATATTACTGAAACCCTAGGAAGATATTAAAATAAGTATACTAATATCCCCCAGGAAGGTATAAAACAAGCACATAAATTATCAAAGAAATGAATAAGTCCATTGTTCTGAGACTTTAGAATAAGTTCAAGTGTAAGTGTAATATTAATAATAAGTTTTGTAGTCATTGCATTTGTGAATGTTTTATGATATTTGAAGTGTTGGGAAAAAATCAACCATAGTGAATTTATAATTGCGTTTTAAATGATTTAAGATAATGTAATCAAATTATAGTCATCTTAAATCATCAAGATAACTTCTTGTTAAAATTTGTATTTATTAGGTATACGAGTTCAATAATTTCAGCATTAAACAAAATACAGGTTTTTAGTTCCTGAACAAGAAAATTAAGAAACCTGGGCTGTGAGGTCCCTTTCCCAAAACTGACCCAGTAGAAATTACAGACAATGATTGAAAACCTTTGTTGCCCATTAGAATCACCCAAGAAGGTCTGAAATCTATTGCTAATCTGGATCCCTCCTTGGACCAATTGTATGAGAATCTCCAGAAGCAGAATCTGGACAATGGCATTTTAAAAATACCTTTCAAGTCCTTCTAATATGCAGCCAGGGTTGAGAAACTGAAAGTGGGAAAGAAGCCATGGTCTGAGGAATTAACATAAAAACTCTGAGAAGGCCAGAGGAGACCAAAGACAGTTGTGAGCTGGTTTAGAAGCTCATAGCAGTCTGGGATTGGGACACAGTGGGGCAGTAGGTGCAGCTGTGGAGGATAAATTTTGCTCTTACCTGTCCCCTACATTGCTTTGGCAGGATCACTTTTCTAGCCTCATCACTTCTGTAGAACAGAAATTAGCAAGAGCAGCCCAGATGCCAGGGGTGTGCGTGCATGCGTGCGTGTGTGTTGGAAGGTGAGACAGAAAGGTTGGGGAGGTGGGGAGAATATCATTGCAACCTCAAGATCCTGCCAGGTTGAGAATCTGGTGAGAATACATGTTATGATGACTAGTTGTCCAAAGGCATTTATTTCCTCATTCCCCTTCTCTCCAGGCCCTCAACAAAATGGATTGCAACCTAATATTTAAGGAAGATTCCCTGAAAGAGGAGATGCCTGGTGTGGATACTGGGAACGAAGTTGGTCTGCAGGTTGTGTGGTGTGTGGTGCTCAAACTCATGGAAACTTTCCCCACCCTTCTGCATAAATAGTTCTAAAGATCTATATTGCACAGACTATGTTCTCTGACCACAGTGCAATTTTGTTAGAAATAAATTACAAAAGAATAATTGTTGGGAGAGAATGCTGCATGGATTTCTCATGTTTCTGCATATCTTTTGAGCAAAGGCATTGTTAACTTTTGTTCTGGACTGTATTTTCAAAGATGTTTATATAGCAAACAGCCTTGGAAAATAAAGATAGTATCTCCCTTCATGGCAGAGGGCAGGTTTGTTTGCTGTCCAGTAAAATGAAGATAATATCTCCCACTGGGGCAGCAGTTGGGTGGGTTGGCTCATAGCCTCCTTATTGAAGTTTCCTAAACTCAGGGTTCCTCAGCTGTGACTTAATCCCACCTCCAGCATCCTCCTGGACCCATGTATGTATCACTCTTGTGGGGCTTGTGAAGCAAGGGGAACTAATGAGAAAATGAAGTAATTAAATTATTTGTCTCTGATCCAGGAGTCTCATGTCTTCTGCCAGCATTTTTGAAACTGTGACTGGCTGGTTTGTTAACTTGCAAGTAAGATAAAATTTAATACTCTTCACAGTTCTTGGTAATAACTTTTTAAAAATCCCATAACTCTGGATATTAAATAGCATAAAACTAAATAATCAATAGATTAAAAAGAAGCTCACAAAATATTAAACAAAATAAACTGAAAGCATTTAATCCAAAATATATGAACATAGCTAAAGTAATAGAGGGAAATTTATAAATCTAAATAAATTTATCACGAATGAATAAAGATTGAAAACTAATGAGCCAAATGTTTAATTCAAGAAGAAGAAAGATTAGAACAAACTAAAGATATTAGAAATATGGAAATATTAAGGGCAGGAACCAAAGTAAAGAACATGAAAAACAGTAATACTGAAGTGGCGTCGTTTGGGGAAATACCCAAGATTCGTTGTCTTGCACTAAGGAAATCGAAGATGCAGACACACAGGTGTGAGTTTAAAAGCAGAAGTTTAATAGGTGAAATAAAGGAGAGAGAGTTTCCTTTTGCAGAGGAAGGCCCGAGCGGGTTTCTGGGTTTAGGGTGAGATGCAGTTGGTTTTACAAACGAACTTGAGGAGGCAGTGTCTGATTTACATAGGGCGTAGTGGATTGGTTGGACCAGGTGTGCCATTTACATAGGCTGTGAAGAACTGGCCAACCCACCCTAAGTTTTTATTATGCAAATGGCGTCTTTACCTGGCCAGAGCCATGTTATCTGAACACGTGGAGACAAAGAAAAGGGAAGAGGAAACCTCCATGTTGAATACACTTGGCTTCCAGGTATTCTTTTTCAATTGGCACAGCTGCTGGCACTTACCTATATAAGCTTGCAGCTTGTTTATCTATGCTTGCAGCTTGATTTTTCTGGCTGCTTTTTATTAGAAAAGAGATTATTTTGGGGCTGGTTTTTATTTTTTTTATTTTATTTATTTATTTATTTTTTGAGACGGAGTCTTGCTCTGTCGCCCAAGCTGGAGTGCAGCGGTCGGATCTCAGCTCACTGCAAGCTCTGCCTCCCGGGTTCACGCCATTCTCCTGCCTCAGCCTCCCGAGTAGCTGGGACTACAGGCGCCCGCCACCTCGCCCGGCTAGTGTTTTTTGTACTTTTTAGTAGAGACGGGGTTTCACCATGTTAGCCAGGATGGTCTCGATCTCCTGACCTTGTGATCCACCCGCCTCGGCCTCCCAAAGTGCTGGGATTACAGGCTTGAGCCACCGCGCCCGGCCGGGGCTGGTTTTTGTTAAAAGGAAAACCTTACCAAGGACAAAATAACAAAATTAAAAGTTGCTTCTTTAAAAAGATAAACAAGGCCGGGTACGGTGGCTCACGCCTGTAATCCCAGCACTTTGGGAGGCCAAGGCGGGCGGATCACAAGGTCAGGAGTTCGAGACCATCCTGGCTAACACAGTGAAACCCCGTCTGTACTAAAAATACAAAAAATTAGCCGGGCGTGGTGGTGGGCGCCTGTAGTCCCAGCTACTCGGGAGGCTGAGGCAGGAGAATGGTGGGAACCCGGGAGGCAGAGCTTGCAGTGAGCCGAGATGTGCCACTTCACTGCAGCCTGGGCAACAGAGCAAGACTCCGTCTCAAAATAAATAAATAAATAAATAAGCAAGATGGTCTTCTGGAAAGACTCTTCAAGATAAAGGAAAGATGATATAAATAAACAAAACAGAATTATAAATGGGGAAATAATAGCAGATGCATAAGAAATGTTTTAAAAATAAAATAGTATTGTGAATAACTATATTTTAATATATTTTAAATCTTAGATTAGGTAGATTTTGTTCTACAAGTATTTAAATTACTCGACAACACGTAAATCTTAGGCACTGACTCATCAAGATGGACACTTGACCCACCAGAAAGGATGCCATACTAGTATGTACCAGCTCTGTATTTCTGGGATCAAAGTTAAATTCCCAATTGGCCCAAGAAGAAATACAAACATCAACTAGAACAGCAAGCATTCAAAAAGTGGAATGGTAATCAAAGCTCTCCTGTTCCCAAAACCTGTAATCCAGAAGGTTTTCCATTTGGAAGTTTTCTAGGTGAAAGCTTTACAAACTCAATGGGATTAAAATCAATTAGTTTTAGAGGAGGAGGTAAAAAAATCTTACATATTAAAATAGTCTCTGCCCTGTAAAGGGTCATGGTACACAGATACAGTATGTGGTATTAAATTTTATGGTAGAAGATTAGAAAAAAAATACACCTAAAAAGGCCCTGGGGGAGGGAGTGAGTATAATGGAAAAAAAAAAAAGGTTGAGAAACATTTCCTAATCTTATTCAAGAAAATGGAAAAAGAGAAAAAACTTCCCAGCTCATTATAGCATTTTAAGAATTTTCTAATCTAAAACTGGATAAGAACACACACACACATACACGTATCATATACTTATATACACATATGTATGTATTTATATTCAAAAGTAAAATGTACTCCTCTACATATATAAGTCATGTTCAGTTACAAAAATGAATTGAAAAATCCCCCTTATTAATTCAAGGAATTCAATGGAGTATTAAAAATATGTCATGGAACCAGATTTACTCTCTTGCCTTAATGAGAATAACTGGAAAAACATGTGGAACAACTGTATTAAAATATTGGACAATAGGGAGATTAGGACTGTAATGCAAGAAAGAAAGGCAGCAAATGAGGTAAGTCCAATATTCTCTGTGCCTTTCTACCCCAAGGTACATTCTGTAAAGCAGAGTGAGTAGGATAATCCCAAGCAAAACACAGTGGTCTCTCTGCATTGAGGAGCAGAGATTTGAGTTCAAAGACTCTAAGGTAGCTAGAAGCTGTAAAGCAGAATTTCAGAGAAGAGAGAATTATGTAGAAAAACAGCTCCAGTCTTTGTTTGATACTAAGATATATAAGCATAGAGTGAAACTCTACAAGACATACATGCACACACACACACACACACATTTTAGTGTATATATGCGTATATACATATATTAAATTATTTAAATGTAGATTATGGTAATTAGAACTTTTTGAAATTAACCCTAAGACAACTATTAAATATGAAACAGTGTTATAACTAGTAGTCACCCAAAGGAGGAAAAAAAGATTTATAAAATATTTAATTAGTTCAAAAGAAGTCAATAAAATAGAAAAAGCTTTACATATAATAGACTGAATAAGTAGAAATCAAACAGTAAAGTATAAACATATAGCCAATTGCATTAAAGGTAAATGGTATAAATGCCAAATTAAAAGGCAGAGATGGTAAGACTGGATAATAAAACAACATCTAACTATATCCTGCATACAAACAATCCACTTTAAATGTAAAGGCATAATAAATCAAGAGTGAAAGAATGAAAACAATACATCAAAATAATTCTGATCAAAACAAAGTTGGAGTATCTATACTAATACCAGACAAAGTAGATTTCAGGACAAATAATATTAGCAGAGATAAGGAGGGCCATTTAAAATGATAAAGGGGTCATTTATGTCTAAAAGGACATAACAATTCTCAATTTTTTTGCACCAAGTAACAGAAGATCAAAATATATAAAGTAAAAACTGATTGAACATGAAAGAAGAAATAGACAAATTTACAATTAAAGTCAGAGATTTCAGAATCTTCTTTCAGTAATTGATAGCACAAGTAGAAAATCAGTAAGGACACAAAAGACGAAAAATAAAATAGATATGATAAACCAAACTATTTTTATGTGTATATTCATAGAGTATTCCACTCAACAACAACATAATACACATTCTTTTCAGGTGCATAGGAAATATGGATTAAGGTAGACAATATTCTGTGATATAAAACAAGCCTTCATAAATTGAAAACAATTCAACTCAAAGTATGTTTTCTGACTTTAATGAAATTAAATTTAAAAACCACACACACACACAATAAGATAGCTGAGCATGGTGGCTCACGCCTGTAATCCTAGCACTTTGGGAGGCCAAGGCAGTTGGATCACTTAAGCCCAGGAGTTTGAGACCAGCCTGGACAACGTGACAAAACTCCATGTCTACAAAGCATACACAAATTAGCTGGGCATGGTGTTGCCCACCTGTGGTCCCAGCTACTCAGGAGGCTGAGGTGGCAGGATCTGTTGAGCTCAGGAGGTCGAGGTTGCAGTGAGCTGAAATCGCACCACTGCACTCCAGCCTGGGCAAGAGAGTGAGACCTGTCTCAAACAAAGCAACAAAAACAAAAAACAACGAGATAAAGATATCTGGAAAATCCCCAAATATTTGGAAAGTAACACACATAAAATTAGAATGCATTTTGAAATTAAACGTATTATACCAAATATTAAAAGATGCTGATAAAATAAGGCTGAGAGGGGATATATAGAACAGTTTCAAATTAATAACCTCTGCTTCCACCTTAAGAAAGCAGAAAAAGAAGAGCAAGTTAAATCTCAAAACCAGAGAGAAAACCAATGAAACCAAACACTAGCAAAATTGATAAATCGCTAGTCAGATTGATTAAAACGAAAGGAGATAAAACATAATTTACCAATATCAAGAAATAGGAGGTGACATAATTAGTTTCTACAGACATTAAAAGGATAAGGGAATAGTATAAATAATTATACACATATAAATTTAACAACCTAGACAAAATATACCAGTTGCTTGAAAGATACTACTAAAGCCCATTCAAGAAGAAATATATAATCCAAGTAGCCTTATAGCTACTAAAGAAACTGAATTTTTACTTAGAACCCTTCCCACAAAGAGACTGAGTATGGTGGCTCATGCCTGTAATCCCAGCACTTTGGGAGGCCAATGTGAGAGGATTGCTTGAGTCCAGGAGTTCCAGACCAACCTAAACAACATAGCAAGACCCTGTCTCTACAAAAAATAAAAATAAAAAATTAGCCAGGCATGGTGGAGTGTGCCTGTAATCCCAGCTACTGGGAGGGCTGAGGTGAGAGGATCACTTGAGCCCAGGAGGTCAAGGCTTCAGTAAGCCATGATTGCACCACTACACTCCAGCCTGGGTGACAGAGCAAGACTGTATATTTTTTTAAAAATCCTTCCCAGAAAGAAAACTCCAGGCTCAGATGGCATCACTAGTAAATCCTATCAAATATTTCAGAAAGAAATAATATTAATTCTACACAAACTCTTCCAGAAAATTAAAGAGGAGGAAATACTTCCTAACTCATGCTTTAAGTTCAATGCTAGTCTAATACCAATACCAAACACATTATAAGAAAGAAAATTTCAGTCCAGAATCTCTCATGAACATTGTGTCAGTCTGAATGTGTCCCCCAAAAGTTCATGTGTTAGAAGCTTAATCCCCAATGCAACAGTCTTGGGAGGTGGGATTTATTAAGCGGGGATTGGATCATGAGGGTGAAGCCCTCATGAATGAATTGATGTAGTTATTATGGGTCAGTTGTCACAAGAGTGGGCAGACATAAAAGTGGGTCCAGCACCTGGTGCCTCTCTGTCTCACATGCTCTCTTGCCCTTCTGCCAAGTTATGATGCAGCAAGAAGGCCCTCACCAGATGTAGGTAGTATGCTATAGAACTTCCTAGCCTTCAGAACTGTGAGCAAAATAAGTCTCTTTTCTTTATAAATATCCAGTCTATGATATTCTGTTATAGCAACACGAAACAGACCAAGACAAATGTTCCACAGTGAGTAGGTATATGTAAACCTGCCCCCAAAGGCTGAGGGAGCTGAGAGGCTAAATAAAAAGGAAGAAAAATCCAGTTTCTTAAAAAGAAACATTTAATAGGAACTTATGAACAGGAGTGATGTCTTGGGTGGCCGTTAGGCAGTGGATCCCTGCACTCACCTTTTAGAAAATATCTGTCATATAACAAGTTCTTTTGGTAAAATATGTGGTAGCTAGTCATATCTGTGTTTCTTGTGAAACTCAAGACCACTGGGGAGGTTAGATAAGCATCTTTATGAGGGGTTATCTAAGCTATGGGCATTGTTTAAAGACCTTGTTGCAGACCACCTTGGCATGCAAGAGTCAAACAGCAGTCATCATGGCAGTTTCAATTCAAGATGGCACCACTCTTGCCATGCAATGGGCTATTTTCTTACAACAAGCATAGACACAAAACTTCTTAGCAGTAATTTAGTGAATCAAATCCAATGATACATAAGAAGATAATAGGTCATGACCAAGTAGATTTCATCCCAGGAATGTAAAGTTGGCCTAACATTTGAAAGATCAATCAGTGTAACTCATCATGGTAAGAACTAGAAAAGAAACATTAAATGATCTGAATAGATACAGAAAAAGTACTTGTGCCACCCTTCCCAGCCTCCCCTGTGTCCCACACACATGGGAAGAATATCAGGGAATGGGATCTATAACAGTCTTGGGAGTGACAAGAATCATTCCTCTATGTAGACACCCAGGTTGCTTCTGGGCTTGTGCTTCTGAACTGGCTCTACCATCAATGAGTGGACAGGGAGGGCCTCCTTTTGCCTTGATAGGGACATCCCAGTCCTGCTCTGTGTGATGGCCCCACCTGCTGCCTGGTCCATCAGTTTTATGCCCTATTTAAGGCTACTGGTTTCCTCAACTGAGCTGAGACAATAGAATTTCCGGTGGTGAGATACTTCAGCCAACCCTCACTGCCCTGGTTAAAGAGACTGACACCACCGCCCCCACCCCGACCACCACCGTCAAAGAGCTGCCTCTCACCCTTGATGGTGGTTAAGTGTTCATTTTAGGGCTCTGCACTGGCAGGAGAAGAGTGTTGACCATTCAACCATGCACCCTTGTCAATCCGTGCCATCCTGGATTGAGTACAAAAGTGAGTTTATGTTTTATTTTTTATATATTCTGCCTAGTGCCAATAGCTTCTTGCTTTTACTCTCAAATTGCCCATAATTTTTCACAGAATGATCTCCATATTTTACCATTTCCACAGCACCCTCTAGCCGAAGTTTATTGTTAACATGGCTCTTCCATGAGAAAAGGGAGCCTGCTGGGAAGATTACCTGAAAAGGACGGCTGTGTTGCATCATTGGAAGCACTTTTTGACTTTATACAGGTAATTCTTGGCTAAAATAAAATGATATTAAAAAAAAAAGAAAAATACATAGTACGCTTGCTGCTCTCCCCCACTTAGCCCTAATGCAGGCATTCCTAATCCATAGCTCTGTGCCTTTCCTCTGACTCACGGCTTCACAACCCTTCTCAGTACCATACCCCAGACAGGCACCACCAATCAGAGTTGATGTGAAACCTGTTTGCCGTTCCTGATCTTATCCATTGGCTCTGCAAACGGGTTTCGATTTTGCTTTTCTAGCTCTGAACTTTGTGCCTTTTCCAGAGTGATTCTAGGGATCAGCCTTCCAGCTTCATACACAACAGCGTAAGGCATCTACAGCTCCCAGACCAGTCCATGCCTCATTGTCATGGAGCCTGCTTCGGCCACATGCAGTGCCTGCTCAACAGAGGCAGAGATACGCATAGTTGTTGTATGCAGGAGCTGATTTATTAAGAAGTCCAACTGGCCAGAGTCCCCAAGAGAAACTCTCTTTGGGAACAGTGGGTGCTGTTGACTGCTTGGACGTGTCATTGTTTGGGAGGTCTTTAGTCTTTTCTGTCAGTCTGAACACCCTCAAGTGGGGAAGTGACCTCTGATCATTGGATACTTTCCTAAGGGGAGTAGCAACAGTCTACAGGTATTCCTCCTGTGGTTATTCTGACAGTGGTAGACTTAAACCAGGTAGAGAGGTCTTGCATTCCATCTGGTGGAGTGTGTGACAGAGAAACAGTTATGGAAATAAAAGCTTTTACCCTACTCTCCCACCAATCAGGAAGAGCACTGACTTTTTAAAAATATTTCCCCTTGCAAATCCTCAGTCTCAGAAGCAGAGCAATCAATTATGTTGTCAACACAAACAGACCTCGTAAAATTCAAAGTTAAAGTCACTTCTGACAGCTCCTTAGCCTGTAAAATGAGGGGGTTAGATCAGATAATCTCTAAAGGTCTTTTCATCTTTCACAGCTTATGACTTTATGGCTTTGGTCAACAATATAAAACAAGGGCAAAAGGCAAAAAGAAAAAAGAAAAAAAAAAAAAGGCCCTAAAACTTAGCACAGACTCTGGAGAATCTACAGGCATTTCAAAAAGACAGTTAACCTGAAATGTAGGAAGCCCAAATGAATTCTGAAATGGAGTAGAACAATGAGTACGTGCTTGTAAAATGTGTCACCAGCCACTGCCTTCCAACTGGCTGTGGGGCCTTTCCAGCACAGGCTGGTATCTGACTGATAAGTATCATTCTTTGTTAATGTAGCCATGGTTTGTCATGTTTGCCAAAGGCTGGAAGAAAATTGAGCCAAGAGCTGGAAGCCAGAAGTTCCCCATGCCTGCCCTACACATCCAGGCTCTGAGTTTTTACTTTTTCTACTATATTGCGATGCAAGTTAACTTTGCTTCTCTGTTCTCTGTCACTGAGAAATACCATGTCTCCATGGCAATAGGAATGCATTTACCTTCACCAAACCTGCTCAAATCCTTTCTGAAGAGGACGTAGCAGGAGTTGCCTTTCTGATGGTGGGGGTTCAGAGTACAACCTGTAGCCACAGAGAAACGTTGCTTGTTCCTGAAATGCAGACACACTTCCAATCCAGAATACAAGTCATCTCGTGGAGGAAGTGGTAGCTGTAAAAATTCATATGGAAAAGGCACAGGCAAGAAACGAATTTTTTGAAAAGTTTGCCTTAAGTTTGGCACAGAATTTGGGACCGTTGCTTTGGCAATTAGTGACTCTCAGAGGGGAACAGAAGCCTCCGGGATGGGTGAGGTGGCTCATGGAAAACAAGTGTGTGCAGGGCGGAGAGGAGAGGACCAGGACAGAAAGCAAGGAGGTGGGGGCGGGAGGGGTTGCTGTTTTGGGTCTGTTCCTAACAGGCTTGCTTTTTCCATTCTTTTCATGACCTCATAAACCTTCACTGATGGTTGGGCTGATGGAGTGTTGCATTTCTTCATTTAGTCATTGAATCATCCATTCCTCACTTACTCACCTGCTCATTCATTCAGAAAGTCTTTATTCCACACCTACCATGTACCAAATATTGTATTTGGCTCCAGTTCACTCAGATGAATAGGGCATGGGCCCTGCCCACCAGGGCTCAGAGCCTGGGTTGAAGAGGTAGATGACTAAACAGGCAAATGCAGTTCAACATAGTATGTGCCTCTTTGGAGTAAGCACGGATGTGGTGGGAGCACAGCAGAGAGGCAGCGAAGCCCACCTGAGGGAGGAGGCACAGTGGGCTTTTGAAAGGAGGGTCTGCCTTAAGGCTGCTGAAAGGTGTGGTGTTTTTTTTTATTTTTTGCTTTTTTGTAAGAGACAGGATCTCATTGTATTGCCCAGGCTGGAGTGCAGTGACTATTCACAGGCGTGGTCATGGCTCACTGCAGCCTCAAACTCCTGGCCTCAAGTGATCCTCTTGCCTCAGCCCCACGAGTGGCTGGGACTCTGGTGAGTGCAGTGCTACTTAGTGGGTAAAGAGGGGGAGAGGAAAGAGTCAAAGGGTATTCTAGGTTCGGGGGCAGCTTTTACAATGACTCAGAGACAAGGAAGAACACGTAGGGCTGGTTTGTAAGTCTGTAAGCGGTTCAAACAGCTCAGCTGATGAACTGACGCCACCCACATCATGGTGGGCTTCACTGAAGCATTTACTGGGCAGCTCCTGGAAGAAATCAGCTTGCTTGAGCAAAACACATGAAATGTGTTTGGTTTGATCATATTTAACCCCATGTGGCTGGGTTAAATGTAATTGTTCATCCTTTGGAAGGAATGCAAAGATTTTGGGGTTTTGCTTGTTTTTGAGATGGGTTTTGCTCTGTCATCAGGCTAGAGTGCATTGGAGTAACCATAGCCTCCAACTTTTGGCTCAAGCCATACTCCTGCCTCAGCCTCTTGAGTAGCTGAGACTACAGGTATGTGCCACCATGCCCACCTAACTTTTTAAAATTATTTTTTGTAGAGGTGAAGTCTTGCTTTGTTGCCCACGCTGGTCTCAAACTCCTGGGCTCAAGTGATCCTTCTACTTAGGTATCCCAAAGAGCTGGGATCACAGGCATGAGCCATTGCACCTGACCACACAAAGATTTTTGAACCAGGAAGAAACCTGGAGAAATTATGCAGCAGTGGACAAGGGGGGTAGCCCAGTGAAAAGACTGAAGAGACCCTCAAGAGAATCTGGTACCCATCAGAGTCAGAGGCATTTAGAATGGCACAAACACAGTGGGAAGGGAAGTGGTGATTCTATCAGGCACCAGGAGAAACATGATAGACAGGTTACCCCATGTCATTCTCACAATAACCTAATGGATGTCGGTGTTATTAAACCCACTTTACAGATGAAGCACCAGAGGTTTGGAGTTTACCAAAGCCACTTGCTCTGAAGCATTTTGAAAAGTTTGTCCTGGTTTTGGTGACTAGAGCAGAGACTGAGCTGCCTCATCACACCACCGGGTTTCTCAGAAGGAAGATCCATGGCGGAGGAGACGGTGTCTGGTTAGTGGCTAGTGGCACAGGAGGGGCATGGGCCAGAACCGCTCCCATGAGCTGGAAGATGTGACAAGTACTGGTGTCAATATCAAGAGCAGGGAGGTTGGGAGCGGTTGTGGATTTTAGCAGATACATCCACTCCTTCATTCATTCTATTTATTCAATAAAAGGTTCTGCTGAAGACTCAGCAGCAAAAACAAACAAGGAAACAAAAGACACAAGGATTTGTACCTTCATGGAACTTACATTCTAGTGGAGGGCGGGCAGAACATAAGCAAGACAGTCAGTTTCCTCTATAATAGTTTAGATGGGGATAAGTGGTAAGGTGAGAAATGAAGGAAGGGATTTTTTTGTTTGTTTGTTTGTTTCAAGATGGTTGCAGTTTTAGATGGAGTAACCAAGAAAGTGGCATTCAAGTAAAGACCTGAAGCAAGTGAGGGAGTGAGTTGTGAAGACGTCTGGTGGGGAAAGCATTTTTGGGTGAGAGAATCACATGTCCAAGGGCCTGGAGATGAGAGAACTAGCATGGAGCCCAGGTGGCTGTAGCAGAGCTTAACAGGGCTCGCTAGGAAGAGAAGAGGCCAGAGTTAACACAGAGTTAACACAGGGCTAGACCACTTGAGGCCTTGAAGGCCGTTGTAAGGACTTGAGGTTCCCTTCTAGGTAGGATTGGAAGTCTTTCAAAGGCTTTGAGCAGAGATTGCCCTCTGACTTTCATGTTAACAATATGGGTCTGATGTCTGTGTTGAGAATCCATGGTCCAAGGGGGCAAGGGCAGAGCAGGAAGGTGAAGCGGGAAGCCCGTGCAATAAGCCAGGTGAGAGACGACGAGGGCTTGGACCAGGCGGGAATGGGGGAGGGGTGAGAAGCGGTCAGGTCCGGATGTATTTGGAGAGAGGAGCAGCAGGATCAGCTGACAGATTGGATGTGGGGTGTGAGAGAGAGAAGTCAAGGATGACTTCAAGGTTTTGGCCTGAGGAACTGGAAATGCCTTTCACTGAGGGGGAAATAAAGAAATAAGCAGGTTTGGGAAGAAAATGAGGACCTCAGGTTTTATTCTGTTAAGCTTGAGGCAGAAATGTAGGAGGAGCATGAAGAAAGGACAGTTTCACAGAGGCCAACGGCGGGAGGAATGGATCAGATGCCACGGAAAGGTCAGGGAGATGTGCGTGGAGGGAAGGTCATTGGACTTGGCAGGCAAATTGGTCATGAGCTCACAGAAGAGGCACATGGTGTGCTTTGTGAATTTCTCCCTAGTCCCACACTCTCCTTCATTAAGCACAGGATTCTTTTGGCCAGTTTCTTCTTTCTATTCCCCTCCCCAGCTCTTTTCAGACCAGGGCTGGCCTGTACCCATCCACTCCTCCAATGCTGGCTTCAAAGCCTGTTTAATTTAATGGTCACTCCAGGGATCTTTTGGAAACCTGTGGGAGGGTGCCCTGTCCCTCATATGGTATTTTTATGTTCATTTTTATGGGGCATTTATTTTTCCTGCTAAAAATATCTCATGCCTTTCTGGGGGCAGGGGAGGGGGGAAGTGGAGCGGAAAAATTATTTCAGCATCTCGCTTACAAATCTGCTCGGTGGAGCTGGAGTCTGTGGGTTGAGCACTGGTTTTCCATGCCCATTTCTGGATGTGCTCACTAAGATATTCCAGCCCAGGCCCTTCCTGTTTCAGTGAAAGGAAAGCAGTGAGGTCCCACCCACTCGTCTTAGAAGCTCCCTCCGGATGGCCTGGCCAGTTTCCATTCCAGTAGATGGCACGAAACTGAGTTCATGAAGTACAGAAAATCTGAACATCTGTTTCTACGGGTCTACATGATGTCATTTGTCCTGAAACACCCCCAGCCCCTCATACACAGACAGTCCAGATTCTACACTTGGAGAAAACACACACACACACACACACACACACAGAGCAGAAGGGGAATTCCTACTGAGGTAATGATCTGAGTGTGGAAGGGCTCCCAATTTGGCCTTTATGAATGGACTGATTGAGCTAGGTAGACAGAAAGGGGTAATCTCCCCCTCACCGCTTCTCTAACGCCGTCCTTTGAAAAAAGAAAATAAACTGCGCAAAGAAAATTTCATCACTGTGAGAAATGGGGCTGAGGATTAGGATTTCCACGGGTCCAAGAGCAATCAAGTCATTACCATTGAGTAGATTCGAGGTTGACTTCAGGGTGGCTCAATTCATGTATCACAGAATATTTGAACAACTGTCTAAAGAAAAAGTCGGCCGGGCGCGGTGGCCCATGCCTGCAATCCCAGCACTTTGGGAGGCCGAGGCGGGTGGATAACGTGGTCAGGAGATCGAGACCATCTTGGCTAACACAGTGAAACCCCGTTTCTACTAAAAATACAAAAAATTAGCCGGACGTGGTGGCAGGCGCCTGTATACCCAGCTAGCTACTCGGGAGGCTGAGGCAGGAGAATGGCATGAACCTGGGAGGCGGAGCTTGCAGTGAGCAGAGATCGCACCACTGCACTCCAGCCTGGGCAACAGAGCCAGACTCCGTCTCAAAAAAAGAAAAAAGAAAAGAAAAGAAAGAAAAAGAAAAAAGAAAAGGTCACTGTGCCCCAGCCTGAGCTGGGTTGACAGTTTGCTTCTGAAGGGCAAAAGTAAGACAATAATGTCCCAGCTGTAGAAGGAGGTGGGGGAGCAAGGAGAGAAGACGAGCAGAGTAGAGACGCCTTTAAATAACTGAGAGGGAAGGGCTGTCTTCTAGGCTTCACTGTGCGCAGCCTCCAGGGGGTCCTCTGAAGCACTTCTTCAGCACCGTGACCTCCTCTGGGTCTGCAAACCAGGGCTGAGGCCATGCTGATCAATTCTGGCTTGCGGAAGGGTGAGAAAGAGACAGTTTGTGAATAACATTTAGCACCCCAAATCAGGTGGACGGCTTGAAAGCTTGAACTCAGGGAAGGGCCAGGATACAAGGAAGTGGTAGAAAGGAGGGGTGGGATTGAGGTGGGTTTTGCCAACTTGGAACACTAGAATCTTTATTTATTTATTTATAGACACAGGGTCTCGCTCTGTCACCCAGGCTGGAGTTTAGTGGTGCAATCATAGCTCACTGCATCCTCGAACTCCAAGGCTTAAGTGATCCTCCAGCATCAGCCTCCTGAGTAACTAGGAATACAGGCATACACCACCACACCTGGCTAACTGGAGCACTAGAATCTTGTTGGCAGTAGCATATGGGCTCCTCTTGGTGGAAAAAAAAAAAAGTCCACATCAATATTTGGAGGAAAGTTTTATCTTGGGACTTTAAGAAGATAGCAAAGGATTTGTTCAGGCTTGAACCTATGCTTATGAGTGAGAACTTTATAGTGTTACTGTATGGATAACATGAGTTTAATTGTATACACCTGTGCAGGAAACAGTCACCATGGCTGCCTGAGACTGCTGTCCTTAGAAAGGTCTGTTTGCAAAGTTGGCCCCTGGCGGGCATCCGGGAGCTTGGCCAGCGAATAATTCCCTACATTGATGGAAAACTTCCATCAGTGATAAGGTGGCTCATTGGACTTACACCGTTTGTACAAACAAAATGGTTTGTGCTGAGCGCCTGCCTTCCTTCTGAGAGCCTGGAGTTTTGTTCCATGCTAGGCAGCAGGTGCCTGCATGACAAAACCCCAATACAAAATCTTAAGCACTGAGTCTCTAATGAGCTGTCCTGACAGACAATACTTCACATGTGTAGTTAGAATTTGTTGCTAGAGGACTTAAGTGTGTCCTGTGTGAATTCACTGGGAGCAGACTCTCGGGAGCTTGCACCTGGCTCTTTCTAGATTTCTCCCCATGTGCCTGTTCCCTTTGCTCATGAACAATGTTTTGTATCCTTTTGCTGTAATCAGTCTTAACTGTGAGCATGGCTATATGTGGAATCCTGTGAGTTCTCCTAGCAAATCACTGAGCCTGGTGGTGGCCTTGGGGATCCCTGATGCAACTAAATCACCGATACTCTAGGGCAGAGTTCTAAAGTTAATGACCTGATTCCTGTTTACTAAAGAATTTGTAAAAAGGCTTTAACCAGGTGGGATGAAAAGGGGTGTTGATTTCAGTCTGGATAATTCTGTTGACCTTGTACTTGGTGCTCTTGTCCCATGCCCCATCTCATAAAGCAATCGCAGGACCCTTGCTCCTGGGTGCACACTGTTCTCAGTCTCAACCTACCTATCATGGAAGCAGAGGCAGAGCAGAGACAAGACAAGAGTGTATGGATCTATCAGTGGTAGAGGCTGGGGACTCCATGGGTGTTTGCATTTCCCCTCCTAAGCCAGTGGGAGGGTAATTGAACAGCTGGACTCTGCTACAGTTCAGGACTGACTCCCTTAGCAAGGCTTTCTTAAGTTTGCCTTTCTGCTTGAGCTGTTTCTAGATTCCAAGCAGACATAGTTCTACTTGGTTTCGATGGAGTCTTTCTTTAGCTATGCTAATGTAATCAATTAACTAACACAGAGCTTTGCTCTGGCCTGTGAGCCTTCACTTCTGTAAGGTCTGTAACCTGCTGTGTTAATTGTGCGCTTAAGGCAACTTGATCCACATCCTGGGGGCACTCCTCACTTGTGGTCCCTTCCCCAAGCTGCAATTACCACCTTGTATACAGAATTGCTTTGAAGCATGGTATACTTTCTGGACCATCCCATAGAGAAAAGCAAGATTTTAGCTTGCATGTGCTGTCCAGGGTCTTAGAAATCAACCTGCTATGTACCCAGTTCTAGGTTCCCGGACAGCCACTGTGATGTGAAGGTTTTCTGGCAGGGTGGGTCTGTTTCTTCACCCTCACTCCCTTCTGCGGACATGGCAGATGTCAGTGGGGAGATGAGAAGAAGGCAGAGGAGTTGCGCTAAGAGGAGGACATTCTTGAAAATATGAAAGATTTGACTATGTTATAGAACTTTTAGAGCTGGTTTTCTAAATTTCCTCCTCTACCTTCCTGTGTCTGCAGCCCCCATTTAGTCATCTTTAGATGAAAGCAGAACATGGTTCTGACAGCCCCCATAGAAGGCCAAAGAAATGTGAGACTCCTGAGTGGGCAGCTAAGGGGAGTGAGGGAGCAGGAGTATCCAGGTGAGCACAGGAAGTGGTGAAGGTAGGAAAGAAAGAGTGTCCATGGGTGACGCAGCTCCTGGAGGACAAGGAAAGGGTATGTGAAATTCCAAGGGCTTTTCAGGACAAAGTATTATCACCGCACTGTGCAGTGGAGATAGATCAAGGGACTCCTTATGCTTGTTGGCCCAATGTGGGCCTTTGTGGGTTGTTATAAGTAGCTTCAAGTCCAAAGTGAGAAACTAGTCAACATACTCTCCTGCCTCTGTGTGATTGATAGGCATAGAGTAAGACTCTTGAGTAATGTACTGACCATTCTTCCAACATTAGAAGCATCACAGGAAAATCCCACAATTCCCACTGCAGGAAGTGCTAGATCACCAGAGGAATATACTAAAACTCCAGACTTCCAAGATGGAAGCCTCCACTCATTGTTAATTTCAAAAGACTTTTTATCAAATTCTTTGAAACAAATGCAAACAATATTCCAAAATCTCTGGCATGAGGCAAAAGCAGTGTTAAGAGGAAAGTTTACAGCACTGAATGCCTATATCAAGAAAATAGAAAGATCTCAAGTTAGCGATCTAACATTACATTACACATAAAGGAACTAGAAAAACAAAGAACAAGCTAATCTCAAAACTAGCAGAAGAAAAGAAATAACTAAAATAGAACAGAACTAAACAAAATTAAGACCCCTCCCAAAACTTACAAAGGATCCACAAAACGAAGAGTTGTTTTTTTGAAAGAATAAACAAGATTGACAGACCACTAGCTAGACTGACAAAAAAGAAAGAAGAAAGAGAGAAAGAGAGAAAGGAAGGAAGGAAGGAAGGAAGGAAGGAAGGAAGGAAGGAAGGAAGAAAGGAAGGATCCAAATAAGCACAATCAGAAATGACAAAGGTGATGTTAAAACTGATCTCACAGAAATACTAAAGATCCTGAGAGACTATTATGAACGCCTCTATGTACACAAGCTAGAAAACCTAGAGAAAATGGATAAATTCCTGGAAGCACACAACCTGCCAAGATTGAATCAGGAAGAAAATGAAACTCTGAACAGACCATTAATATGTTCTGAAATTGAATCGGTAATAAAAAACCTACCAACTCATAAAAGTACTGGGCTAGATTGATTCATAGCCGTATTCTACTAGACATACAAAGAAGAACTGGTACCATCCTATTGAAACTATCCCAAAAGACTGAGGAGGAAGGATTCTTCCCAAACTCATTCTAGGAAACCAGTATTATCCTGATACCAAAATCTGACAAAGGCACAGTGAAAAAACAAAACTACAGGCCAATATCCCTGATGAACATAGACATGAAAATCCTCAACAAAATCCTAGAAAACCAAGCCCAGCAGCACATCAAAAATTAATTCACCACAATCCGTGAGCTTTATTCCTGGGATACAAAGTTGGTTCAGCATACAGAAATCAATAAATGAATTCACCACCTAAGCAGAATTAACAAAAACCATGTGACCATTTCAATAGATGTAGAAAAAGCTTTAAACAAAACCCAACATCCCTTCGTGATAAAAACCCTCGACACACTAGGAGTTGAAGGAACATATCTAAAAATAATAAGAGCCATTTATGATAAACCCACAGCCAATATCATACCAAATGTACACAAGCTGGAAACATTCCCCTTGAGAAATGAAAAAAAAGACAAGGATGCCCATTCTCACTTCTATACAACATAGAATTGGAAGTCCTGGCCAGAGCAATCAGGCAAGAGAAAGAAATAAAAGGCATTCAAATAGGAATAGAGGAAGTCAAACTATCTTCATTCATAGGCAATATAATTTTATACCTAGAAAACCCCATAGACTCCACCAGAAGGTCTAGAACTGATAAACAACTTCAGTAAACTTTCCAGATACAAAATCAATATGCAAATATGAGCAGCATTTCTATACACCAGTAACATTAAAATTGAGAGCCAAATCAAGAATATAATCCCATTTACAACAGCCGCCCACCAAAATAAAATGACTAGAAATACATTTAACCAAGGAGGTGAAGGATGTCTATGATGGGAATCACAAAACACTGCTGAAAGAAATCATTGACAACAACACAAACAAATGGAAAAATATCCCATGCTCATAGATTAGAATAATCAATATTGTTAAAATGGCTATACTGTCCAAAGCAATCTACAAATTCAATGCTATTTATATCAAATTACCAATGTCATTTTTTCACAGAATTTCAAAAAACTATTTTAAAATTCATATGGGACCAAAAAGGAGCCTGAAAAGTCAAAGCAATCCTAAACAAAAAGAACAAAGCCAGAGGCATCACATTACCTGACTTCAAACTATACTACAAGGCTACAGTAGCCAAAGCAGCATGGTACAGGTACAAAAACAGACACACAGATCATTGAAACAAAATACCAAACCTGGAAACAAAGCCATACACCTACAACAAACTGATCTTTGACAGTTGACAAAAATAAGCAACGGGGAAAAGAGAATAGGGAAATAGGGGAAAGGGGATAAGTAATAGGGAAAACTACCTATTCAATAAATGATGCTGGGATAGCTGTCTAGCCATATGCAGAAGAATGAAACTGGACCCCTACCTATCACCACATACACAAATTAACTCAAGATGGATTAAACCTTTAAATGTAAGACCTCAAACTTTGAAATCCTAGAAGAAAACCTAGGAAATACCCTTCCATAGACAGTGGGGACTCCAAGAGGGAGAGAGGGAGGAGAGCAAGGGCTGAAAATCTTCCTATTAGGTACTATGTTCACTATCTGGGTGATGGGATCAATACAAATCCAAACCCCAGCATCACGCAACAGACCCTTGTAACAAACCTGCACATGTACCCCCGATTCTAAAATTTTAATTTTAATTTTAAAAAAATCTTTTTATTAGCAGTGTTTGGGGGTTTAGGCCTCAGACTTCAGGAAGAAGCCAATGAGAGAACATGATGTGAAGAGGGTCTCCTTTTCTCTCTGGGAGATCTGCTCTCCATCCTTAACAACTGTGAGCTGCAGGCCTGGTTGTTGTTTGTGCTGCCATTCCTTGGCTGAGCTTCTGGAGTGGTTGGAGAAACCACTGAGTATTAGCTAAGACACAACCACTTCCTTCAGGGAACTTGCTGCCTAAGAAGAGGCCATGTCATTAAACAGATACCGAGTCAATGGACCCGGCCCAGTTCTCAGTAGTGAAACATCCCATGAGGACAGGGTTCCCACCTTCAGACCGATCTTCTCAGGACAGTTCCAATACTGTCTGTGGAGGCTGTCATTCCTTCCTCGGGATAATGGTTTTCTGCACCATCTGTAAATATCTTTTAAGCAGATCTTCAATAACTGATTTCAGTTTCTCATAATTCCAGTCAATCCAACGTTTATTGAAGGCGTGCACAGATGGAAGAGAATGTGCTCTCTGACCTCCTGTCCCCACTTTTACTCTCTTGGGATTGGCTGTGAACCCCAAATCATTGCTTGGCAGGTAGCACAAAACCTTCAGCTCCAGATGAGCCATTTAATAGGTGCTTAAGGTGAATTTTTGGAAATTTTTAAGAGAAAAGCAATTTCCCTAAGCATCCAGGAATGTTTTCTGTGGCTGTATTTTTATCCTCTGCATTTCTCCCTGCTGCAAGGGATGGCCTGCCACAGCCTCAGTCCAGGGCATCTGCCACCTGTACACAGGGCCCTAACCCTCTCTCCTAATCAAGGACATGACATCTTTCTCTTGTATCATTGATTTTCCTATTTCTTGTGGTTCATCCCATTGGCATACCAATATGTGATAACATCCTATATTATATTAAGTAATTAATTAAGAAATCAATAAATCTCTTTTCAATCTCCAATTCCTCTTTCATCTATTACTGTATTTTGTACTCTTTATAGCAAGTACTCATAAACCACTTTATTTATGAGAATAAAGTATTCTCATTGCATGGCTTTCATATTTCCTGCACCCACTCCCTAGAATGCTGTCCCAGGATCCTTGCGTCCTCACTTCTTTAGATCTCTGCTCAAGCACTTCTTATTACCTGTGTTAGTCTTCTTTTGCATTGCAATAAAGAAATACCTGAGGCTGGGTAATTTATTAAGAAAAGAGGTTTAATTGGCTCTCAGTTCTGCAGGCTGGACAGGAAGCATGGTGCTGGGATCTGCTCCTGGTAAGGGTCTTGGGAAGCGTCCAATCATGGTGGAAGGCACAGGAAGAGCAGGTGCATCACATGGTGAGATGTGGGGGCAAGAGGAGAGAAGAGGGAGGTCCCAGACTCTTTTAAACAAGCGGATCTCACGTGAACCTACTGAGGGAGAACTCACATGTCACTGAGAGGATTCTAAGACAGTCATGAGAAATCTGCCTCCATGATCCAGTCACCTCCCAACAGGCCCCACCTCCAACATGGAGGATTATATTTCAACATGAGATTCGTAGGGGACACACATCCAAACCATATTATTATGTGAAATTATAATGGCTAGTTATCAACTTATTTTCTTGTTTATTGTCTGTCTTTAAGGCAATAGAATCTAAATTTTATAACAAATTAGATTGAATCTATCTCAATTCATTGGTGTATCACTGGTACCTGAAATAGGGCCTGGCACACAGAAAATACTCAATAAATATTTGTGGAATGAGTGAGAATATTAGCCAGAGTTTATTGAGTGTTCATTATGTGTCAGATACTGTGATAAGAGCATTATCTCATTTAACTCTCACAGCAGTTCTATAACAAGTTTAGTACTTTTTACCCCATTTTACAGATGAGGAAACTTCAGCATAAAAAGACAAAGTAATGACCAGGTGTAGGGGCTCTCTCCTGTAATTCCTGCACTTTGGGAGGCCAAGGCAGGAGGATGGTTAGAGGCCAGGACTTTGAGGCCAGCCTGGGCAACATAAGGAAACTCTGCCTCTACAAAAAACAAACAAACAAACAAACAAAAAACAAAATTTAATTCGCTAGGCACAGCAGTCTGTGCCTGTAGTCCCAACTACTTGGGAGGCTGAGCTGGGAGGATTACTTGAGCCCAGGAGTTCAAGACTGCAGTGAGCTATGGTTGCACCACCTCACTCCAGCCTGGGTGACAGAGTGAGATCCTGTCTCTAAAAATAAATAGATAAATACATAGATGATGATGAAGTAATTTACCTAAGTTTATACAGTTAACAAGGTATGGAACTAGACCTTGACCCCAGTTTGGTCTCACTCCAAAACTCCTGCTCATAACCACAGGATTATACTGCCCCCAATGACAGCAGCCTATCAGTCAAAGTCCCAGTGACATCGGTTTAAGATTCTCTGCTAATGAATGCTGCACGAGGCACCGTAAGTGCTCCTTTCATTGTCCAACAGCACTGAGCTAGCTCCAGTTCTCCCACCCTCTACTCCGTAAATGGGTGCCTATTGCAAGTGGAGTGGTTGGACAGGAGGGTGCTGGAGTATGAGTGGAAGCGGGGAGAAGCACTCTATCCTGGAAGCACGAATTTCTAATCTTCTAGGTTTCAGCTTTGATGTAGGGCAGACGCCACATGTTTTCCAGATGTCTTAACTCTCCACCTTCAGTTTCCTCTGTCTCCTCTCTCTCCTTTTCTGGACGTGGGGGGAACTCTGTTTCGCAGGCATTTTGGTCCCCCAACTGCATGCCCCAGAGGTTGCCTGCAAACCGTTCCTCAGGCCAGGGGTGCAGGTAAGTTAAGGCTGTCGGAGTGAGTCTCTACCGGGAGGAACAGGAGTTGGTGAATAAACCCCCCGCTCCACCCCTCTCAGCAGTGCCACTCTGAGGGGGGTTGCACCATTTCCTAGAGGGTCCCTAGGGGGACTGAGCCCCTGTTGCCCATGGAAGTAACCCTCCCAAGTACACAGCATGCACGGAGTCTCCTTCCTTCCCGGCCTTATCCCCTGCTGTCTCCCTTGCTTCCTGAGCTCACCTCCCAAGTAAGTGATATGTCCTGGAATCATCATCTCAGATCTGCCTTTGGGGAAACCTGACCCGAGATGGACTTCTCCTAAATCTGCACCACCTGTGGAAACAAACAGTATCCAGGAGTCACATCCCAAGAACCAGACCATCTTCCCCCAAACACAGGTTAAATGACATCTCAGTGAGCTGGAAGGGCACAGCTTCAGCCATCATTTCATTCAGTGTCCTCATCATTCTGCAATAGACACTGGTTAGGTAGGGTCAGCCCACTTCACACACACGAAAACTGAGGCTCAGGGAGGTGAATTAAGTACCTGGCTCTCAAGACTCCAGGTCAGCGGACTTTCATCCTCAGGTGTTTGCGTAAGAATTCAATAAGCTCTTTTCTATAATGCACCTAGCAGACAGCTAAGCATGCAAGTCCATGTAAGTTCTCTTTTCTCTTTTGACTTTTATTATTCCACTAAATGGTCTAAAAATTATGTTGTCACTGGAGTTGGGCCCATATTTCATAAACAGAAAGATAGATGCAGCTCCAGCCGTTCCTTCTCCTAGGTGAATAGGTGCACATGGTTCAGGAATGTCCCACTGGAGTCATCCCTCTTCTCTTCACAGGTGCGGTTTATAAACCAGCTCAGCTTTGGCTCAGGACAAACCACCCATCTCCAGGGGCTGGTGTGTGTGCCTCTGCTGATCGCAGCTGCTGACCTGTCTCCTGTACGCTCCAGATGCTGTGGACAGCAAAACTTCTTTTCAGGCTCCCCAGGAAGGCAGGGACCCCGGTTTTCTCAAGAGCTAATGTTGGAGCCAATCAGTCTCAAGAGGGAGTCCCAGAATCAAGAGGAAATATGGCCTTGCTCCTTGATCCTGGAGTACAGCATGTCTTCCCTGCCCGCATGGACAGGCTGTGAACCTGCAGCTCAGAAAGTTGGCCTCCCTAGTGCCACACTCTGGAACCATGTCAGCCACATGATTGTGGCTTCCTGGGGCCATGGCGTGTGCACTCTGCCTGTTCATGTTGTGTTTTCCCGGTGACTCCTTCCTTTGCTATTCAGTAATAAGGCTGATCTGCTATAGCAATACCCACAGCCAATGGCACCTGCACAGTGCGTTCCTTCTCTGCTCCACAATATTTCCTTAAAGAAACACACACCTGGAAATGAAATTTCTGGAATGATTCCCGGATGCTTTCCAGAGAAAGCCTGGCAACATGGGCAAATAGCCCTTTATTTTCCACCATGGGAACAAATATTTCCGATCTTTCTTTAGTGTTGGGGCTGCATACAATAAATACTCAGGTGACAGTTTTCTGGGTGGCAGGGGTGCAGGGGTGAGTGATGGGAATGAGGCTAAATCACTACTTGTCAGTTTGTGTCATTTGCACCAGCACTGAGAGGGTGACTGTTTCAGTATCCAAGTGGAAATTGTGGACTCAGGGAAAAAAGACAGAGATGAAAATTCAGTAGTTATCTTCAGAGGGAAAGAATTTTAAGCTGTGGGGATGGATACAATGTCTATGGAAGGGAAAAAAAGACAGACAGATGAAAGGAGATGGGGCCTTTGATTATATAATTCGTTGCCCACACTGGAACAGCTTTGAGAGTGAAAGGAGGTCACTATTAATAGTGACACTGGGGCCTCAGATGTGAACTAGGATTGTCTTAGGCACACAGGGACATATGGTTGCCCTAACACTAGGGTCAGTCTACTGAAGGGGCCGATAATGATAGCCTGACCTTTGCCACAGCCCTGACACTTGCCACATAACAGTAGGGAGTGGTAACAAGGCAGTCACTCAACATAGCTCAGGACATAAGACCTTCGGGTAGGGTCTTCACTGGGGGTGGGAGATTGTCTTCCCTTGGCTGCCAAAGGCCTCCCTCCCTTCTCTCATCTTCCTCTTTCTGTGGGGATGAAGGAGGTACCATGAGGCTGGGACACAGATGTCCATGTGCTCTCCAAATGTCTTGAGGGAAGGGAGAAAACTATTACTCTTGGAAATTTGATAGAATCGTCAAAAGAATATAATCAGCTACATACATTGTTTAACCAAAGTTATAGTTCTATGATAAAAGATAAAAATTTTCTTTTATATTAGCACTACCCATTACCCTTTCAGTATAACCCCCTAAGGTAATTACAATATACATTTGATCCTGCTTGGTTTCCAACTCATTCCCTCTAGTCTGTGCCCTCCTACCTCTCTGGGGACCTTCCTCCATATTTAAAAACAAACCAACAAAAAATCATCTCTTGACCCTGAGTTTCTCTTTCAACCTGTATCTAGAAGAGTATAAATGCAATACCTTCCATTTTCTCCCACCTCCTTTATACTCTAACCCTGTTGTAATCTGGCCTTCTAGCATTTCCACATTTTTGTGTTTCAGAACAGGTGGAAGAGTTCTAGCTGATGTAACCTCACTCAGTGTGGTTCACAATAGGCTCAGATAAGCTAAGTCATTCCGAACATCAGACTTCTAAGGAAAGCCAACTAGTTTTTTAAGAAACAAACTGATTCCAAGTTGGTTAAAACCTGCTTAAATTGGTTCTAATCAGGCCAAGCCAACCTTCCTGGATCATACTGGGTAAAGCCAGCTCGAACAGGATAAAACAGTCCCAAACTGACACACATCAGATTCCAAGCAGTTCCTGCTGGTCAAGACCAGATAAGCCTGTATCTAACTTGTCCTTACTGGATCAGACCAACGTGAATTGAATCACAGCAGTTCAGAAGAAGGAAACTGGATTCAGGCAAGTGATAATGCTTTATATTAGGGGAAAACAGTGTAAAGTGATTCTTAGTAGAACAAACAGATCCTAACGAAATTAAAACTGTTTAAAGTCACTTTTGTCAAAATAGGCTGGTTCAAACTGGATCAAATCAGCTCTAATTTCAATAGCTTTTCCCTTAGTTGGGAAAAACACTGAAACTATTCAACCAGCTTTGAAGAGTTTAAACCAGATCAACCTGGCAGCATTGCTAAATAGCCTTCAAAATATATTATTAACTATTTATTGAGGGGAAAGGCTGGGCTTGGTGGTTCATGCCTGTAATACCAGCACTTTGGGAGGCTGAGGTGGGCAGATTGCTTGAGTATAGGAGTTCGCTACCAGCCTGGGCAACATGGTGCCCCATGGAGACGGGGTTTCCGTCTCTACAAAAAATACAAAAATTAACCAGATAGTGGTGGCGTATGCCTGTGGTCCCAGCTACTCCAGAGGCTAAGGTTGGTGGATTGCTTGAGCTTAGGAGATCAAGGTTGCAGTCAGCCAAGAGAGCACTACGGCACTCCAGCCTGAGTGACAAAGCGAGACTCTGTCTCAAAAAAAAAAAAAAAGAAAAGAAAAGAAAAACCCAACCAAATGAAACAACAAAGAAGCCTATTTATTGAGGAGGAAAAAAGAAACAGGTTATAGATGTTGTTATACATTATATCTTATAATTTACATTTTGCTTTCATAGGTCACAGAAAGATGTGTATATATATATATATATTTGTTTTTTAAGTCCAAAGCACTCTTTCCTGATTCAGCACACAATCTGTAATGTTCATTGCTCTATGGATTACTCTTGACACTAAAATTATTTCTTACACTGATGACTGTCGTGAGTTTTAATGAAACTGAAGCAAGTTGTTTGCCAAAAAAATTGTCCCCCAATTATCTAGACATGAGCTTCCCTCTATGGGAATAAACTTCATGTCCAGTGCTGACCTTCTTGCAGTGATGTTTTTGGGGAAACATCTTTCTTCATAGGGACAATACACTTGCATTACTTCATAGGAGCCAGACCCACAATAGGGCACATTGTCAAAGAGAACTTGTTTCTCCAGATCTGTGTGCACGCTGTGTCCCAAGGCAGTGCTGCTTTTATGGCAACTATGTTGCTTATGTGAGCTGCGGAACAGTTCTTCTATAACCTGAATATAACTTTCCAATAAAAATTCTTTCACTTTTTTTTTTTTGGAGGGAGAGAGGGTCCCGCTCTGTCACCCAGGCTGGAGTGCCGTGATCATGGCTCACTGCAACCTCATCTTCCTGGACTCAGGTGATCCTCCCACCTCAGCCTCTCGAGTAGCTGGGACTACAGGCCTGTGAGACCACACCCAGCTAATTTTTTGTATTTTTGTAGAGATGGGATTTCATAATTTTTGTATTTTTGTAGAGACATGATTTCATAATTTATATTTTTGTAGAGACAGGATTTCGCCATATTGCCCAGGCTGGTCTTAAACTGCTGGACTCAAGTGATTGGCCCGCCTTGGCCTCCCAGAGTGCTAGGATTACAGGTGTGAGCCACTGCACCTGGCCCCACATTTTTTATTTAAAAAATTTATGAACTAAATCATCATTGGATATTGGGACATTCATCATTTTTACTTAGTCGCAACTTCCTGGCTGATGGGCAGTATGAAAATGAATGCAGAATTATGTTGACTGCCTGGGAGCCACCTGGACTGATATATAATATACTTATCCAAATGGTAAACTAGTACAGAAGTGGAAGAAAACACGCAGAGACTTAATAAGAATACAAATTAAGTTACAATGCAATTAATAGTCAAACTGAAATGGAAAGGTAATTTATATAACTACACTAAAAAAAATATATATATATATTTCCCAGGCAGAAAATATTGGATTTTGTGTTTCAAAACCAGACACCTGCAAGTCTAAAATCCAGGTCTGATCCAATCAAACGTGCTTGAATAATTGTATGCAAATAAAATTTGTTCTGAATTGTTTAAGCTGGTTGCAATTGGATTACAACGAGAACCACCTTTTCATTTCAGTTTGCACTCACCATGGTCTGACAGCGACCTTTAAGAGAGTCAGGGATGGATGGTTAGAGGATGAAGTGAGAAAATGCCTCGTACTCCACACCATGACCACTACTTCTGTGTTTCTCTGGCCACAGACCTTACCTCCTGGTGGTCTGGGGAAGAGTTGTATTGTACATCAGATGCCCAAAATGTTCCATGGACACTTGAAAGAAATGTGTATTCTGCCATGGAGTGGACCTGTAAGTGTCCATTAGAATCAGTTGGTTGGTGGTGTTGCTCAGTTCTTCAATGTCTTTGCTGATTTTCTGTCTACTTATACTATCAGTTCCTGAGGGGGGAGCTTTGATGTCTTCAACTCTATGGGCTTCTCATTTCTCCATTCAGTTTTATCAGTTTTTGGATTTGGTATTCTGAAATTCTATTGTTAGATATACATACTGTTAGGATTGCTATGTCTTCTCAGTGAATTGGCTCTTTTTATTATTATGCAATGTGTCCTCTTTATCCTTGGTAATTTTCCTTGTTCTAAAGTCTATTTTAATGATAAAATCATATTCCAGGTTTCTTTTGATTAGTGTTTATATGGTTTAGCTTTCTTTCTATATTTTAATTTTCATTCTGTTCATAGATATATTATTATATTTAAAGTGGGTTTTGCTGGGCATGGTGGCTCACACCTGTAATCCCAGCACTTTGGGAGACCAAGGGGGGCAGATCACTTGAACCCAGGGATTTGAGACCAGCCTGGACAACATGGTAAAACCCCTTCCCTACAAAAAATACAAAAATTAGCCAGTCGTGGTGGCACACACCTGTGGTTCCACTGGGAGGCAGAGGTGGAAGAATCACCTGAACCCAGAAAGTCGAGGTTGCAGTGAGCCGTGATTGTGCCATGTACAGTCATTTAGCCTGGGTGACAGTTTTGTTTTGAATTTAGATATTGTCTCAAAAAGTTAAAAAATAATAAAGTGAGCTTCTCTTAGGCAGTATGTAGTTGTGTCTTAGTTTTCTTTGTTTGTTTGTTTTGAATTCATTCAGTCTTTGTCTTTTAACTGGTAGGTCTGGTGGACAGACTCCAACATGGCCTCTATTGAGTCCTACCTCTGGGATTTATATTGTTGCTTAATCTCCACTCCTTAAGAATGAATAGGTTTGGAGAGGTCCCGCGAGTTGTTTCCAACCAATAGAATATGGTAAGGGTGATGGAATGTCACTTTTGTGATTATGCTATCTAAGATTGTAACTTCTGTCTTGCTAGCAGTCTTTCTCTATAGACTCACTCTCTTGCTGGCTTTGATGAAGTAAGTTGCCATGTTGGGGAGGCTCACATCGCAAGAAACTGAGGCCTTCAATCCAACAGCCCAAAAGAAATGAAATTGTCTCAATAGCTGTGCATGCAAGCTTAGAATCAGATTGTTCCCCAGTAAAGCCTTCAAATGTGACCTCAGCCCTGGACAACACCTTGGTTGTAGCTTCATGAAAGACCCTGGAGCAGAGGACATAACTTAGCCATGCCTGGATTCCTGACCCACAGAAACTGAGATAATAAGCATATGTTATTTTTTATTTTTATTATTTTTTTATTTTTATTTTTTTTGAGATGGAGTCTCGCTCTGTCACCCAGGCTGGAGTGCAGTGGCCGGATCTCAGCTCACTGCAAGCTCCGCCTCCCAAGTTTTTACACCATTCTCCTGCCTCAGCCTCCCGAGTATCTGGGACTACAGGCGCCCACCACCTCGCCCGGCTAGTTTTTTGTATTTTTTAGTAGAGATGGGGTTTCACTGTGTTAGCCAGGATGGTCTCGATCTCCTGACCTCGTGATCCGCCCGTTTCGGCCTCCCAAAGTGCTGGGATTATAGGCTTGAGCCACCACACCTGCCACATATGTTATTTTAAGCTAAGTTTGTGATAATTTGTTACATAGAAGCAGATATCTAATATTTATATCATTATGTATTTATACTATTTAATGTAAGAATTGAGAGCTGGGTGCAGTGGCTCATGACTGTAATTCCAGCATTTTGGGAGACTAAAGCAAATGGATCACTTGAGCCCAGGAGTTTGAGACCAGCCTGGGCAACATGGCAAAACCCTGTCTCTACAAAAAAATACAAAAATAGCCAGGCATGGTGGCATGCACACCTGTGGTCTCAGCTGCTCTGGAGGCTGAGGTTGGAGAATCACCTGAGCCTGGGAGGTTAAGGTTGCAGTGAGCCATGATTGCACCACTGCCCTTCATCCTGGGTGACACAGTGAGATGCTGTCACACACAAAATAAAGAAATAAATAAAAATAAAATAAAATAAAATAGATATGTTTGTACTTAGATCACCATTTTATCATATATTTTATGTTTGTGTCTTCTGATTTTCATTTTCCCTTTCCTACTTTCCTCTGAAATATTTGAATATTTTTGTCTTCTATTTTAATTTTCTATTGATATTTTTACTATATCTCTATAAAAAAATTTTAGTAGATGTTCTAGAGATTACAGTATATGGTCTACTTATATTTTACAATTTCAAGTGGAGTACGGAAACCTTCTCAACATATAGGTACCTTTGGCATCCCCTCTTTATGTAGTCATTATAGTATCATGTACTATGATGACTACATACATTGAAGATTTCATCAGTCAGTGTTACAATTTGTGCTTTCACATATTTCAAAGAACTTAAATTCTATTATGTTTTCCCAGGTATCTACCGTTTCAGTTGCTCTTATTTCATTACTATTGTTAAAGTTTCCCTCTGATTTAATTTCCTTGTAGTCTGAAGAATTCTCCTTAGCATTTCTTATAGAAGAAGTCTGGTATCAAAGAATTTCCTTACTTTCTGTTTATCTGAGAATGTCCTTATTTCATTGTCATTCATGAAAGATGTGTCCACTGGATATGAGATTCTGGATTGATAGTTTTCTTTTCTATTTTATTTATTTATTTATTTTGAGACAAGAGTCTCACTCTATAGCTCAGGCTGGAGTGCAGTGGCATGATCTCAGCTCACTGCAACCTCCAACTCCCGGGCTCAAGCGATTCTTGTGCCTCAGACTCCCAAGTAGCTGGGACTACAGGTGCGTGCCACCATGCCTGGCTAATTTTTTGTGTTTTAGTAGAGACGGGGTTTCACCATGTTGCCCAGGGTGGTCTCAAACTCCTGAGCTCAGGCGATCTGCCCACCTTGGCCTCCCAAAGTGCTGGGATTGCAGGCATAAGCCACTGTGCAGGGCCTATAGTTCTTTTCTTTCTGTATGTTAAAAATGTTATTCCACTTCCCTCCAGCTTCCGTGGTTTCTGATGAGAAATGCACAGTCATTTAAATCATTGTTTTTCTACCTGAAATGAGTCATTTGTCTTTGGTTGCTTTCAGGATATCTTCTTTATTTTAACAGTTTTCATAAGTTTGATTATAATGTGTGAATGTCTTTGATTTTATCCTGTTTGGGATTCACTGAGTCTCTTAAATCTCCATGTTCATGTCTTTTGTGAAATGCAATAAGTTTTTCCACCATTATTTCTTAAAATATTTTTTTCCCATTCAACATCCTTTTTATTTTCCTTCTAGGAGTGTAATGACACAAATATTAAGCTTTTTGGTATTTTTTTCGCACAGGCCCCTAAGGTTCTGCTGGGTTTCTTTTTCAATTTTCTTTCTTTTGTTCTTCAGATTAGATAATTTCTATTGATCTATCTTTAAGTTAATTTTCATCCAGTGAATCTGAAATTTAAGTTAGTGTCCTTCTCTTTCTCTGTTCTAATATTTCCATTTGGTTTGCTTTTATATCTTCCTTTTTAAAAAAAATTTTGAGACAGTTTTGCTTTTGTTGCCCAGGTTGGAGTACAATGGTGTGATCTTGGCTCACTGCAACCTCCACTTCCCGGGTTCAAGAGGTTCTTCTGCCTCAGTCTCCTGAGTAGCTGGGATTACAGGTGCCTGCCACCCTGCCCAGCTAATTTTTTTGTATTTTTAGTGGAGACAGGGTTTCACTATGTTGCCCAGGCTGATCTCGAACTCCTGACCTCAGGTGATCCACTTGCCTTGGCCTCCCAAAGTGCTGGGATTACAGGTGTGAGCTGCTCCACCAGGCCTGTTTTTATATCTTCTTTTTTTCCCCCTGAGAATTTCTGTATTTCCATTTGTTTCAGGAGCACTTTCCCTTACTTTATGGAACATGGTTATAATTGCTGCTTTAAAAAAGGTTTGATAATTCTAACATCTGTATCTTCTCAGGGTTAGTGTCTGTTGATTGTCTTGTTCCTTGTCAGTTGAGACTTTCATGGTTCTTCATATGCTGAGTAATTTGGGATTATATTCTGGACATTTTGAATATTACAGGACCCCAGGTCTGATTTAAATCCTAAAAAGAGGGCTTTTTATTTTCTTCTGAAGCAGGAAATGAAACAGATTATATTATTTTTGCAAGTCCAAACCTGCCTCTTGGGCTGTGGTTTCAAAATCATTTCTGATTTCAGAGTGCAGTACTATTCAGATCAGTCCTGTGTGTGTGCCACCCAGTGGCCAGTCATGGGCCTGGATTGGGCTCTACCTTGCAGTTTCAGTTCTTCAAACATGTGGTAGGGTGTTTAGGATCAGATCCATACATGTGCAGCCTGGAGGTGAGCCCAGGAGCTAAAACATAAGTTTGTGGGATTTCTGTCTTAAGCTCCCTACTCTCCATGATCTCCCCAACACCCTCTGGCTCCTTGGGGCCTCCCTTTTTAGCCCTCCAGTGAGCAAGCTTGGGCTTCAGTTTCTCTGCTCTGCCACACTTACCATGACTGTTTCTGTGTTTGGAGTCAAGTGGCAGGAGGAGAGAAGGTGAAAAAAAAAGGAAGAAGGATTTGCCACACACTCTTGTGAACACTGCTCCTCCAGTCAAACAGAATAATTCCCCTCTCTTGGAGTCTTAGATGACTGCCAAGCTCCACTCCCACCCCCTCAGCCCCTGCCACCAACACTGCTGCTACAATATTGCCTGTGGGCTGAGGCTGGAAAGAAGGAAAAAAATAATAAAAGCCAGGGGTTCCCATGCACCCTACTCTCTCTCTGACTCTTCAGAATCTCCTTTCTTGTTTTTTAGAGAGGTCTTCTCTTACAGCTCTTTCTGTCTTCCTCTGGTTCATACTTCCAGCTTTCTGGCTGCCTTTTAGTCTAGGCTGGCTGATACTGGAAGGGAAAAAAAGGCAAACTCACTACTGATTTAGTTGGACTTTGAATTCTTGTCTCCTTCCCAAAGCCACCTGCTATGATTTATGTTTCAGAACTCTCAGATAGCACCTCCATCCATTCTGTTCAGGATTTACAGTTACATTTAGTGTGTCCTTCCTTATTCCATCTTTTCTGGAATAAGGCTCTCCTTTTGCTTTTTAAATCATCAATCATTTGCTATGTGGAAAATGATATCTTCGTTTATATGCATGGCACTTACTGTCCACCCCCTCCCAAAGTTCCATAAAAAACAAAACTTATTGACTAGCAATAACTCTTTATTATATGGCCGGAAAGAATTAGGCAGTCTATCTGGAGAAAACAGACTGTTTCTCTTCGCTCACACAATACTTCTGACAGCAAACATGTGGGGCTTTTTTTTTTTTTCCACACCAAGCAGTTCTCCAATTCTGCTGCCATCAGCTGCATGCCCTACAATTTAATTCGATTTTGACACTGTCTACCTGGAATTAAGCATCAGATCCCATGGGGTTAGGTCTCAGTCTCACAAGATTGCCCTGTTAATGGAAAAACCAAACTCTGAAAATGTTTTCAAGAGGTTTATTCTGAGCCAATATGAGCGACCATGGCCTAGAGAACAGAGTCTCAATAGGTCCTGAGAAAGCGTGTCTGTGTCAGTCAGATTACAGTTTGGTCGTATACATTTTAGGGAGGCAGGAGTTATAGGCAAAGACATAAATTCATACATGGAAGGTATACATTGGTTTGGCCTGAAAAGGTAGGATATCTTGAAGAGGGAGCATATAGGTTCCAGGCGGATTCAGAGATTCTTTAATTTGCAATTGATTAAAGGAGTAGAGTTTTGTGTAAAAATTTGGAGTCAACAGAAAAGAATGTTTTAAGTTAAGATAAGGAAGTATGTGAACCAATATTTGAGGTCAGAGTGACCCACAGGGGTGAGTGACTTAGCCCTTGTCCGGCATGGCCTTATGTCCTCTTCATAATTTGATATCTTATTGTCACACGGAATCTGTTTTGTTAATCTTGTGATCTGCATTTTAACATTAATGATGGTCAGTTGTACCTAAACTCCAAAAAGGTGGGGATATATCACCTCCCTTTGTGTCATGCTGGGAATTCCATTTTTAAGGATTTTCTAGGGTCCCCATAGCCGAGAGGGGGTCTGTTCAGCCAGTGAGGGGCTTAGGATTTTATTTTTAGTTTTCAGCCTCTACTTCAGATGTCAATCACAAGCCCAGGTCTCTAGTACTTTTGACCAACCAGCTATAAATGGGGGTTCCCCCTACCCACCTCCTCAGGTTCAATACTTTGCTGGGATAGCTCACAGAACTCAGGCCGTTTACTTGTTTATTATAAAGGATACAGATGAAGACTTAGGTGAGGTCTAGAAGGGTCCCAAGCATAGGAGCTTTTGTCCTTGTGGAATTGGGGTACCCCACTTTCCCAGAGTTTTTATAGAATTTAATTTACCCCCATCCCATTCCTGGAGGTCAGTGGGTAGGGCTGAAAGTTTCAACCTTCTAATCCCTTAGTTTTTCTGGTGTCCAGTCCCATCCTGAGGCTATCTGTGGTCCTACCCTAAATTATCTCTTTAGTATAAACTCAGGTGTGCTTCAAAGGGGCTCCTTAAAAATAAGAAAGGACACCCCATGACTGAGGAAATTCCAAGGGTTTTAGATTCTTTGTGCCAGGACCTGGGACAAAGACCAGATATACTTCTTATCACACCACACTATCCTATTTTCTTTTCCTCTAAATTTCATCCTATTTTCTGAATCCACAATTGGAGGTATTCCACCCAAAGACGAATTCTCAAACGAACACATTCACACCAAGATTGAACCACAACCTCACCTGGCCCGCACAATGCCTTCAACTGTTTTTCTGGCTTGCATTTTCCCCTTTCATATTAATAGAGAAAAAAAGAGTATTCCAAGGCCATGAGCACTCTTGAGATGTTGAGCTGGAATGATTGGGAAGATGATAGCTCTTCATCCAGATATGGAGTATGGAATAAGAAAGAGGATTTGGAGGTGGGACAGGAAGTGATATGTTCTATCCATAACACATTGCGCTTGAAGCACCTGCCAAAATATCCAGGAAATGGGAGCCTGGAGGTGAGGGGCAGAGGTCAGACTTGGGTGGCATAAAGAATGACTTGGAATAAATTGTTGTGGAAGGGCTACAGGAGAAAATTATCATGAGAGGACAGGGTATGTATCATGGTGAGAGAAGAGGGCCAGGGACCTCGTGCATGGTGTGCTTAACCTTCACATTGCAAGGACTTCCCACCGTGACACATGCCTCAGTTCTCCATGGCTGCTCTTCAAGACCACTCCCACTACTGTGCCTCTCCACCATTCCTCAGTATTCTCCACTCCCAGAGCCTGATGAATTTCCCTAAGCTCCCACTTTCAGTACTCAGATTGGCCTTTATCTCAAGGCAGAACTGGTATTTGGGTACCATGGCAGATCTGTTGGGGAGTTTTTTCAGATTTTCCTGATTCTGGCCCCTGGTGGAGAAAAATGATCTGGGGTAAAGTTGCAGCCTGCCTGACCCATGCAGGAATATTTATCCCTTACATTGGGCCTACTAATCAGCACAATTACCTCTGAACACGAAAACAACAAGGCTTTCCGATCACTTTACCATTGCCAAGTTGTATTTACAAATGTCATCCTATTGTATTGTGTCACCCATTATATCAGTCATGATATGCTAGGTTTTGCTGCAGTAGCAAACTCGAATCTCAGTGGGAGATTTGATGCTGTACATTCAATGAATGGTGCGGGTGCTTGTGGATCACAGTCCTCTGAGACCCAGGCTAGCCAAGCATTCCACAACCCTAGCACCAGTGGGAAGGAACACGATGATTTGTACATTGAGTCTTAAAGCTGCTACCAACTTAAAAAAAAAAATTAAAACGAGAAGTCACATTCCATTTGCCACAGCAAGTCACATGGCCACATTTAACTTCAAAGGAAGGGGAAGTGAAATCTCGTCCCTGAAGGTGAATTGGTGAACTTCAGTCATGACTACCACAACCATGCCCTCTAAAATCATTATAGCCACAGGAGAGTTGAAAAACTCAGACTAGTAAGTCACTTTTCCAAGTCACACAGTCAGGAAGCTAGTAGAGCAAGGCTCCAAGTGCACATTTGTTTAACTGTAAAACCTTTCACAACCTGATGTGTTGTCTTCACGAAAATGTTATCCAGAAGAAAGATCTTATTAGCTTCAAGGGAACTTCAGATGCTCACAAGTAAAAGTTTGATATGTCCAATTGACTTAATCAATCAAAAAGAAACAATGTGTTCCTGTTTTCTTTCCTTTTGCAACAACCTGTTTTTAAAAGAAGGAAAGAAAGAAGGAAAAAAAGAAAGAAAGAAGGAAAAGAAAGAAAGAAGGAAAGGAAGAAGGAAGGAAGGAAGGAGAAAAGAAAGAAAAAGAAAAGAAAGAAAGCAAAAGAAAAGAAAGAAAGAAAGAAGAGAAGAGAACAAAAGGAAAAAGAAAAGAAAGGAAAGAAAAAGAAACCAGCCTGGCGCGGTGGCTCAAGCCTGTAATCCCAGCACTTTGGGAGGCCAAGACGGGCGGATCACGAGGTCGGGAGATCGAGACCATCCTGGCTAACACTGTGAAACCCCGTCTCTACTAAAAAATACAAAAACCTAGCCGGGCGAGGTAGTCCCAGCTACTCGGGAGGCTGAGGCAGGAGAATGGCGTAAACCCGGGAGGCGGAGCTTGCAGTGAGCTGAGATCCGGCCACTGCACTCCAGCCTGGGCGACAGAGTGAGACTCCGTCTCAAAAAAAAAAAAAAAAGAAAAAGAAAAAGAAACCAAGCCTTTTGGCCCACCCTTGGACCTACACCACAATATCTGAGCGCATGTCAGGGTGATTTGGTTTCTTTTCCATTGTGTGGTATTTTCCACTCACAGGACTGGGTCAGGAGAAGTTTGTATCTTAATCTACACACTTGTTCTTGCTCATGTTTGCCTCTGCTTGATCCCATACCCTTCATTCATCCTTTGGAATGTTCCCGTGACAACAGAAGAATGGCAATATAGCTAGCCAGACAAAAGGGACAGACCAAGAACAGACCAACTTCTCTCTGACTAAGGATGTTAATGGAGAAGACACAGGACACGAGAGTGTTCTCTCCCCATTTTCCCCCTTGAGAGAAGTCAGCAGTTAGTGAGTGTCAAGCCAGTTCTGCAGATGAGGAAACAGGCTCAGCAGGTTAAGCCACTGCTCAAGGTCACAAGGCTAGTACCCAGATGAAAACCAGCTGCTATGATTTTTTTCCAAATCACTGCTTCATTTTCTGTCCATTCCACCCTGCAACCTTCCATCTCTCCTCCTGGGAAACCTGTGCCCGAAGCATTGAGACAATTCAGGTCTCCTCTGCCTCCTCTGATGCCTTCCACCTCCACGTGGCCTGCTTGCTGGCAGATACGAGGATAGGTGCAGCTTTTTACAATGGAGGCATAGAGATGAGGTGGCCACCGTAGGGCTCAGGTTGCTGGGGACTAGAGGTGGGAGCTGTCCTAGTACTATAGAAGAAATGCTTCTCAGCCCTCGAAACTCTTCCTGAACAAACCCGAGGTTCATAGAAGAGGAGTTCTGGCAAGAGGCTGAGTTCTGGAAAGCGGCACCAATAGTAGCAGAGACTGGGGTCCACATTGCTGGGCTAAGCTTTGGGACAAGCCCATGAGGGAGAACCCACAAGGCTTCTATTTTAACTCCAAAGAAGAAAAATAAATATTATTTTTAATATTTAAATATGCTTTGAGCGGGGAAGATCCTTAGCTTTAATGTGTATGATATTTGGAATTCAAGATGTCCTAAGTAGTTTCCATGGCTATTTCTGACAGCCTGAGGCCCTTGGTTTTCTCCACCCATGGACTTCTGAGGGACAGGACAATGGGGAGGGGGCTCACTGGAATAGCTCAAGGCCCATCAGGTGGGTTCTTATTTCTGATCGACAACATACTCATGGTGTGAATGTCTGCAACTCATTTTTTCCCCTAGGCCTCTGTTTTTTTATCTGAATAAGAGAAAATAGGACCGGGCGCGGTGGCTCACGCCTGTAATCCCAGCACTTTGGGAGGCTGAGGCAGGTGGATCATGAGGTCAAGCAATGGAGACCATCCTGGCCAGCATGGTGAAACTCCATCTCTACTAAATAAATACAAAAATTAGCTGGGTGTGGTGGCGTGTGCCTGTAGTCCCAGCTACTCAGGAGGCTGAGGCAGGAGGATTTCCTGAATGCGAGAGGTGGAGGTTCCAGTGAGCCAAGATCGTGCCACTGCATTCCAGCCTGGGTGACAGAGTGAGACTGTCTCAAAAACAAACAAACAAACAAACAAACAAACAAAAAACCGGAAGAGAAAATACTCTCTTCTACCTCTAGAATTCTGAGATTTTAAATAGGGAAAGAAGAACTTAGGAAGAAGCTGGCCCTGAACACAGATCCTGTAGCTTCTGGATAAACACCTAATACCAGAGGAATAGAGGAGCCATTTCAGGGTCACCCACTCAGGTGTTCTCTCATCCTACCAAAGTCAACAAACACAGCAGCTCTGTCAATGTCTTCATGACTCAAGACACGGATCATGGAGAGTTTTGTCTGTAAGCCATGATGTGGCACTAGAGCTGCATGGTAATTCTCTGCATTACAGGGAATAAAAGAAGCTATTCCAAACCCAGCTTGAAATTTTTAAAAAAGAAGTCACATACTTCTCTGAGTATGTCATCTTTTCCCAGATGGATCCAAAACGAGTCACATAATTTTCCTGTTGCAGAGTTTCTGAGAGATTCGTGGATATGAGAACTGGAAGGGGCTATACGAGGTGGTGTGAGCCTGTTCAATACTCTCCCAACAGGTATAATTAGGTTCTTGCCATTCCACAGGGGAGGCGACTGCAGTTCAAAGGTTGGTGACTTCTACGATGGGATGGCCAGAGAGTAATGGCAGTGTAGTGGTTGGGGGACTGACTGCTTTCTTTTATGACACCAAACTGCTGCTTAGAAGCAAAAGTTTCCGCCATCACACACAGAGTGGTGAAAGGAAACATTTAAAAACAAAAACAAACAAACAAACAAAACGGAATATGGGGCCCAGAAACACTCTGGCAGCACTGTCGGGCGAGCCGTTACAACTGGCACATAGTAGGTGCTCTGTGTGCTGAAGAGAGGCAGGATGAAGGTGAGTGAGGCAAGGCAAAGCCATGAACTTGGAGACCGTGTGACTTTGTCATTTGTAGTGCCCTGGTTTTATGCATAAGCCATATCTGGCCAGTGTTCACTGGATATGCCCTATCTCTGAGATTTTATAAAAATTAATTCATTCAACAAGAAAACCGGTTTGCTGAAGAGGGAAAATTGCCAACAAGGCCAAGGTGACAGCAATTTCAAGCACAGTGTAAGCTGATTAGCCTCAAACAGAGAAACTGCTTCCTGGCTGAGCTCTCCCACCCTGCTCCAGTGGTCTTGGAGATTTGCAATCCTGGTCACAAGAGGTAGCAGGCGGCAGTGTGAGCAATGGGTGAAGGACAGGACCTCATTATGAGGGTCTCCCAGGAAGGAAAAGGCAGACACAGGGCATTCTTTCAGAATGATGGATTTGCTTAAATTTGCATTTATTTTTTTCATTACAAGAGAATTGTGGAATGATGCTTTTGCATTACCTTTTTAAAAAAATAACAAATGGGTTTTTTCCCCCTCTCTCTCTCTGGAAAAACACAGATCTGATTACATCTGCCCCAGCTTAAACCCCCTTAGAGGCTTCCTCTTGCTCATTTGAAAATGACACAATTCATAAAAACGGCCGAAAGCATCACCGGCATTGAATAGAATTGCACAGCACTGCTTTCTTAATTGTTAATAAAATGATGCACTTCCATATCAGCTGATCAACAGCCACTATGTCAAGCTGCCCCCTCCTTCTTCCACTCTGGGAACCCTGGGTCTCCCCAAGGCCTCCAGGACAGCAGCGGGCTCCAGGGCCTGCTCCAGCCAGTGTCCTGTATCTGCTCTGATGGGACAGGCCCATGCCTTTGTGGCCGTCAGGGGATGATTAACCAGGCCCAGTAGACTCTGTGCAGTCAGACCCCAGGCCGCCCTGCCTTGCTTTGCTTCCCCACCTTCTCTCTCTCTTGTGGATTCTGAGGCCACACAGCTCTTCTGCTCCTTGAGAGTGCCCTGCCTTCCTCAGGGCCTTTGCAAAGGTGCTTCCTTCTGTCTAGAACAGTCTCCCACACTGTCCCCTTTGACCTTGGGTGACTTTTCTCATCCTTCCTTTAGTCATTCATAGTTGGCTTCAATAAATAAAGGATAGACAGGCGAGTGACTGATCAGCCATGCTTGAGAGGAGGAGGCCCTGGCACATGGGCATACGCCATAGATCTCCATTGTCTAGGCCTAGTTAATCATCGCCAGGAGGAGAAAGGAAGGCTGTGGACTGGAGGCTGCCAGCCCCACCTTCTCCTTCTCTCTGCAAGTCCTAAGGAGAAGCAGCCTCAGATCCGGGTGATGCCTCTTGGCTGTGAGTATTATCATTTGCAAAGAGGAAAAGGGGAAATAATCTGAATATCTGGGATTCCAAAAGTTGTCTTGTACCAGGTAACAAGACCCTTCCTATCTCCTCTGACCAGATGTGGGGCGAGAAAGAGGATGAGAGCAAGAGTGAAGCAGAAAAGGGAAAGAGAAGGAGATAACCTGAAGTGTGGCCTGAAGACTCCCTGCCACTTCATGTGAATCCTTGACATTCCATCTGGAAACCATTTTGCTCATGTCCTCAGAGCTGTGGCTGCAGAATTTTCTCTTGCCCAGTTGTGGGTTACAGGTCAAGTAGAGCGTCAGCCCCAGACAAGGGCACGGGAACTCAGACTGTAGGTCAGCATTCCAGAGTCCCTGGAGGAGGAAGAAAAAGGACTGGGTTAAGGAGGCACGCAGGGGAGGGAATCTACCCTGAGATTCTTAGAAACAGCTCAAAACAACAGCAAGTTGACCAGCTCTCGAAGTGTTTTGTTTTGTTTACCATGCATCCCTTATTTTCTTATTATTTGCTGGGCACAGGCTTGCCTTGACTTTACTGTCCACATAAGTTTACAACCAGGAAAATGAAAGGAACAATTTTACAAGCATCGTAATGCATCCTGGTACCTCCTTCAGAGCCTGAAATTAGGGGTTTGAATGTAGGTCCATTTTCATCCCACCTTCAAATACTAGCAACGGAGGGAATTATACAGGGTTTTCCTGCCCTGCTGGGATACAATTCTCTGAAGCACAGTTAGGATGAAAACACGAGTGTTTGTAAGAGCTGAGAGCAGTGTTTTTCAAAGTGCAATTTTCAGAACTCTAGGCCCAATAGATGTTTCGCTGGTAAAAAGGATTCCAGGTCAAATAAATCGGGGACACTCTGCATCATCTCTCCCCTCTCAGGCAATCTCAGTGCTTGTAAGTGAGAAAACTGTGCTCCCCATAAAGTTCCCCACAAAGGGGCTGGCTGTCCCATATTGCCTTCCTGTAATCTGTTCACACGTTGCTCTTATTCCAATTCCACATGCCCTGAACTCCCAGGAAGTTGCTCTCAGCAGTGAGCCATTCATTCCTCAGAGATCTGGGAGGCCTCACCATGTGCAGACGCTGTGCGCAGGCTGGGAACCACAGGAGAAATGGCTGAATGTTCTGTGGGTGTGGCTGTAGGCAGAGAGCTGATCAGTGAGGTGGGCCGGTGACAGTCTTCTATAGGATGTCATATGCATAATTTATCACCTTAACTAGGACAAGAGAATGAAGGGGGACACTATTAATAATTAATAATTATAATAGGACAACAGGTGTAAGCTAGAGCTGTCTTACATAGACAGAAGTGACACGTGACAGTTTCTTGTCTGTGCATTTAGGAGCTGCCTCTAGGGCCAATGGATAATAATCACAGGGCAAAAGGTTTCAGGTCAAAATTACAAGGGACTTTCTAACAAAGAGCCTCTAAAAACAATGTGGGCTAGTTTATGAGGCAGTGAGCAGTTCATCACATCAGATATGCAAAGGGGTACCCACCCTCCAAGATGCTGTGTACAGATGACACTGATATGCCAGGCAGGCCCCCAGCCTGGGTAAGCACAGGTCAGCCTCTGACTGTGATCTGAAGCACCTATTCTTGGCTGTCTCTTTTGGTGAGGGTCAGTAAGATATTTTACACGCAAGGATCAAATTCTGCTCCTCTGATTCATACATAAGAGACACATTTGGATAAAAGTAGAAATATAATAGGACTGAAAGATTAAAACTTGCTGTTTTAGCATACTTAATATTCACTGATGCTTACACATAATGTAAATATCTCTTTGTTGAAAATGAGTATAGGCTGGTCTCTGTGGCTCACGCCTATAATCCCAGCACTTTGGGAGGCCGAGAACGGAGGATCACTTGAGCTCAGGAGTTTGAGACCAGCCTGGGTAACACAGCGAGCTCTCCTTTCTACTGAAAATAAAAAATGAAAAAAAAAAAAATTAGCCAAGTGTAGTGGCATAAGCCTGTAGTCTCAGCTACTTGGGAGGCTGCAGTGAGAGGACTGCTTGAGCCCAGGAGATGGAGGCTGCAGTGAGCTGCAATCGTGCCACTGCACCCCAGCCTGGGTGACAGAGCGAGACCCTCTCAAAATAAATAAACAAATAAAACAAGTATTATCTTGACTTTAAAGAAAGAGACTTTCCTGTGACATATAAGCAAAATTTAGTCAAAACAATTTGACCAAAGTTGAAATGGACTGGAATTACTTCTGAGGAACCAGTCTAGGTCTGTCGAATCAAGTTTGCTCACTAATAATCGTACTTGGGTTATGTAGGATGTTAACATTAGAGGAAGAGGGTGGGGGATATAAGGGGATTCTTTGTACTATTTGTCAAATTTGTCTAAAATTATTTCAAAATTAAAAAATAAAAAAACAAAAAGACAAAACCACATCCTTTGCTCCTAAGCCCTGTTTGCCCCAGCCCTTATTCGATGAACTCACTCAATTCTTTAAGATTCAGCTTAGCACAACATCCCAGATTCCCTGTCCTGAGGCAGGCACTCCTGTATGAGCTCCTAAATACTTCTGCATATACTTACCACCTACTGGTATGGTTTTCTGGCTGTATTTCATCTTCTTCACCTTACATGGAGTTTCTTTTAGAATGGAAAGTTTTCTTCCTTTCATCTTTGAATCCTAGCACCAAGGCCACACCAAGGCACTAAATACGTGTCTCAAATGAATTAATAAATCTTTGAACAAATCTTATTAGTTTTGCTTTCTTTTTTAAAATTATGGTAAAATGTACATAACATAAAATTTCCATTTTCACCATTTTTAAGTGTACAATTCAGTGACATTAAGTACATTCTAAGGTTGTGCAGGTTTTTTTTTTTTTTTAATCAGTTCTAAATGGTTTAAACTGGCCAGTAGTTACTAGAGCTGTTAGATCGACTTAATTTGGACCCATGAGACTGGTGACACTCAGAATTAATCTAATCCCATTTACACCAGGTGCGTCCCATCAAAATCTGTTTGATAAAGTGTGGAATTGTTTCATCCCATTGGAACCAGCTCTTGAATAAGTCAGAACTGGCTCTGCCAGCCTCTGGGCCAGTAGTCAGCACTCAAAGTGGTGTTTCTTTGGCCTAATCTCTTGGGTTGCCACTTTCCCTTTTAATTTTTTTTTCTGGAGGACAGTCTTCCCTGGGGGCTCCCTTCTGCTCCCACGAAGCACCCAGCACCCAGCCCTGGTGCAGCCTGGCTCTGGGGCAGGGAGCTTGCATTCTGCCACCTCCTTCATTGTCCTCTCGGTACACCTGCACTTTCAAAACAACCCCTGCAGGCAAGCTTTAGAGGCAGCGATAAACAAACAGGCTGACTCAAATTTAGGGAAACGCCTGTATCTGGAGAGCCTCTTCAAATATTTGTCACCCCCTCCCTGCTCTGGGGGAAAGAGGAGACAGTTCCACACAGTGACTCTATTTCCTGCCTTCCCAGCTCTGAACACCTTGGCTCGAATGTAAAGAATTTGGCTCTGAATTAGGACTCAAGAAACTGGGCCCTAGTAATTTTCCCGCCATTAACTAACCGCATCTCTTTGGTTATGCCTTTTTGGGGGCAATAATTTCCCAATTTGTAAAACGAAGGTATCAAAGTTTGATTTTTATCATTATTAATGACAATAATAATAATATATATATTTTTTGGTAGCAGGCATTTTTTCCCCAACAAAATATTACCCTGAATAAGACAAGAAAGAATCCCGAACGGCTCTGGCTGTCAGGGTGTGTGTGTCTCCTCCCCATGCTGTCTAACCCCAGTTGGAATTTGGAGGGCTCTTGTCCTTTTCCCTTGGCCTCAGAAGGAGCCCAGCGCGACCTACCTTGCGTGGGAGTGTGTGTGTGACCAGGGCTCCTTCCTGCCCTTAGAGTCACCGCCCCCTTCTCGCACAGGTTTACAGCACCACTTGCCTCGTCCGCTCCCCGCTTTGCCTCCCCCTATCCTGATGCTGCCGGAATGGCTGTTCCAAATGGAAGGACGCCCACGTCCGTCCCGTGCCCCAGTCCTTCAATAGGTCCCCACAGACCTCAGGATAAGACGAACGCGGAATTCAGGGCCTGGTCTCAACCGCCCTCTCCCTTTTCCTCTCACTTAGCCCTGGCCAGCTGGGTCACTCTCCTGTCCACTGTCGCCCCCTCCCGCCTTCGTGGCCTCTGTCTAGACCGTGCTACCTCCTACTGGGTGATGTATCTTCCCCTGGGACCCAGGGACCATCCTGTTGTTGACCTCGGGGGTCTGCGGGTGGGGGGCAGATGGGGGCCGGTCCTTCCCGCGGCGGCCGCCAGGGGGCGGCAGGAGCGGCTCCAGATGACAGCGGGAGGCCGCAAAGGGGGAGGGAGGAGGGACCGACGGAGCGCGGATCCCGCTCTCGGATCGCAAACTTCGAGCCAGATCTCTCCGCGCGCTCCTGAACCGCTGGCCGCCCGCGCAGCCCGACGCGGAATCTGGGCACAGCGGGAGCCCGTACAGGGCGGGCGCGGGACGGCGGGACGGCGGCGGCCGTCCATGCGGCGGCGCTCCGGGCTGCCCGGCGCCGGGAACCACGCGGGGGCGAGGCGAGGCGGCCGCCGGTCGCTCCGGGACGCGGACCGCCAGGTGAGCAGAGCCACGCGCCCCGCGCCCCCTGCGCGCCGTCCGCGCCTCCCCGACACGGCTTCCGCTGCCCCGGCTCCGGCCCCAGCACTCTGGCCGGCGGGGCGGGCTGGCGCCGGCAACCCAGTGGGTGTGTCCGGGGCGCGGCGGGCTGCGCCGCTCCGGGCTCGGGGAGCCAGGGCGCGCCTGGTCCGTGCGGACGGCTGCGCCTCCTTCTCTGGTTCTCTTCCTTGCTGGGAGTCTTGCTCTGTGCTGGCGCCAGCACTCACCCCTCCACCCTCGACTCTAGGGACAGTCTTAAACTCTAGGGACAATCCACCTCAGTCGTCCCCGGGTCGGGGCCCCGTGCTCCCCGGGTCGGGTCGGAGGGGGACCGGCGAGTGCACACCCAGCCCGTGCGTCCCCCACCTCAGCCTCGCCTCCCTCCCGCCTGGGGCCCGAGAGCCGGGCAAGTCTCGGTCAGCGCTACTTGAGCCTTGGCCTGGGCCCCCGCATCTGTGTGTCCGTCTGTCTCAGCTTAGTTGCTGCAACCCAGCGAGCGCCGGGAGCCCGAGTGGATGAGTTGTTTCCGCCAACTCTGGACACTTCCTCAAGTGCAGTCCAAGTACCTGCGGCCCCTTGGCGCACTTACAGAAGTAGTTTTTGCACAGCGAGCTCACCTTGGAGCTCTTCAGATCTGGAAGTTAAGTTTTCTTTTTCTTTGAAATAACATCAGCCCTGACTTGGGAAGGGGATTTCAGGGCGTTCTCGGGCCCACCTAAGTGTCTGGAATTTGTGGTCTAATGAGTTTTTTAAGCAGTCCACACCCAGCACCGTGCCTCCCAGCCTCCTTTGCCGTCTTATTAAAAGTGCATGCTTGCTTCTCTTCCTGTCTCCTTTGCGACCTCTACCACGCTGCGCTTCGCCCTTTTCGGGCTATGAGTCTAAAACTTGGACGTGGATAGCGATCACTGGATGCCTGTTGGAATTTGGAATTAGAGAAATAGAGACCCGAGAGAGATCTAAGCAATCACCTTGTCCAACCCTCCATTCACAGCTGGATGCACCCAGGACCCAGAACAGTCTAAAGATTTTTCAAGGATCACACGGCTTTTAAAACCTGCATGTCTTCTACTTGATTGATATTGTTGGAGGTGATAGGGTAACTGGGCTTACTAGGGTCTTACTGGGTCTCAATATACAAAGAAGCAAACATTTTAAAAATGTGACTTAAATACGGAACTCCTCAATTCCTATAGATTTTCGTTGGCATCATAGTTGAATTCCTTTAGAAAACAAAATCCTAGCCCTGAAATTAATGTGAGGAAACAGATGGGCGATCTGGGACTTTCCTAGAAATCTCTGTAGTGCTGGAGCAGGGATTTCCCAGAGGTCTGGGCCTGGGAAATGAGTTTGGGTGAGCAGGATACTGGAACCCCTTCTGAATACGCAACTGCTTTGGTCCCTTGTGGGGAGGCTGGCCAGTTGAATTCATGTGATCTCCTCTGTGCCCAGCACTGGGCAGGGCACCAGATTGGCATTACCTTCTTTTCAGTCTCTATGCCATGAGGAAATGTTTCTTACTGGCTGTTAGGGAAAGAAAAATACAGCTCAGAGTTTGGGAGGAAGATCAGGGGTGGGGAGATTTTTGACTTGGAGTTTGTTTTTGTTTTTGCCTGGAAAAACTTGTGGAGATTGCAATCAGTTATCCTACACAGAGGCTGTGTATTGCCTTCTTCTCCATCCTCCCACCACTTTTATCCTAATTGCTCGGAGTCTCAATGTTTAAATGTCCCCAGCACTCCCATTCTGTCCCCCACATTTATAGCTCATTCATCACAAAATGTCTTCCACATTCTTTTGTGATATCTGAGGAATTATTTCCCTGTCTCCATTCTCACTGCCCCCACCTTCAACCATGTCCAAATTACAGTAATAATCTCCCCTCTTGACTCCCAGCCACGGGTTGCTTTCTTCATTTTAATGCATCTTCTTTCATGCTGACAGATTAATATTTCTAAAATTCTGATTTCACCACATCATTTCTCTCAAGAAATCACAATGGCTCCCCAGTATTCGCTTCTATTTAATTTTTCTCCAACAGATATTTCTGAGCATCTGCTACGTGCCAGGGACTGTTACTATGTGCTGGGGACTGTTACGCTCTGAACAAGACAGTATCATTGCCTTCAGGGAGTCCACAGGCTAGCAGATGATAAATAACCGCCCAGGGGAGAAAGGGGAGTAAAGAAATAACCGCAATACAAGGGGGATGTGCAAAACATCAAGGAGATGCGGATGAGGGAGAAATCGATTCTGCGTGAGGGGAGCTACGGCAGTTACCACTAGGCTTTGAAGCCTAAGGAGGAGTTCAGGGAGATGGGAAAGGCTGGTGGGGAGAGAGGACAGGCCAAGCAGAGGAAAGAGCTTGAGGAAAGACTGAGAGATAGAAAAGTACTATATGGACATGGTTGAATCAAAGTTAATTTTCATCAGGGCATTTAAAATGTTTCCTAATCCCAGTCTACTTTATTGATCTAAGAGCCATCCCAACGCCTTCCTGCTTGAAGGCCATCCCTCCACTCACCCAGTTTCTTTATCATGGTCTTATCTGCCCTCCCCACACCTCCCATCCCCAGCTCAGAAATTCAGATTTCCTCTCTTCTGATGTAAATTTTGCCAGACGGTATATCCCACCCAGCCTTTCTTGCACAGACTCCTGTGTCTCTTCCCTGCATTCTTTGCACCTGCTCTATGTTCAGCCTGGATGAGCCTCGCCTTCCCAGCCACTCAGAGGTTTCCCCCGAACAGCCTCCTTGGGCCTCTCCAGGTCATGGAACACACTGTCCGCATGTTAATGGCCCCAACACACTTGAAAGCACGTGACTACTTTCCTGGGTTTGACCCCCCCATCTCACTTTTCCCTTCCGTCTCCTTTCTGGTTTTCCCACCTTTTCTCTTTCTTTGCGTGTGTATGCAGAATCGTGATGTTTACTTCTGTGCAGATGTAAAGGTTTCATGTGTATTTGCTGAATATCCTCGCTGTGAAAATGGATTAAAAATGTCATGCTGGGAGCTAACACATGACGCAGGCCGACACAAGCGAGGAGGAGATTCAGGGGAAGCTCTGACTTTAGGCTGCTTTGCTGCCTCTGGCCCCCTCTTGGGATCCTCCAATTTTACTCCTCCGCAGGACCGCCGTGCTGAGTCTGGGACACCCCTTCATCATCTGGGCCTATTTTGCCCTCTTTTCCTCCTACCATCAAAACTTTTTTCTGTGCCCACAGCCTCGCTGGCTTGTTAGCCTCACTGGGGCCATGCTTAGTGAGCACTGGTGTGTGCGATGCCTGGGGCTTTCAGTGGTTTCTCTTTTAATCCTCCCAGCCCCCTATAAGGGAGGCATCAGCATCTGCATTGTACAGGAAGAAAATTGAGGCTTACTTGCCTGAGGTCAGCAGCTCAGGTTTAGAGCTGAAATCTTAAACCCAGCTCTCTAAGTCTGGTGTTCTTTCCACTATATCATTATTTCCTGAAACAGTTGTCCTAGGAACATCTGAATCAAAATTCAGATCTAGCAAAAGAAAAACACAGGCTCCAGGGTGGAAGCAGGGCTTGAGAACTGGCATTTTTCGGGTTGCCTCAGGCGATTCTTCTGCACACCCAGGTTTGGAGACCACTGCCCTGGGCTTCCTTTACAATGTGGTTCTACTGACAGGTGGTGGGTTAATATGCCACTTTATCCCAGGCAGCATGTTCCTTTTTGACAGAGGCCCTGACCTTGACTCTAAGGAGTGAGCAATGGAGAACTGTGGCCAAGGCCAGGAGGAGGGTCCTCTCCTTTGGTTTGAGGGGTATTTAGTTCAGTCCTGAAGGCCCAGCCCCCTCAGCCTACTTGAAGGCATGTAAGCCTGCCCACCATCAGACTCACTGTGAATTTCTTTTGCGGCCTGAGTGAGCACCGAGGGAGAAAGGCCAGGGTGGGTTTGTTCAAGAGCCCCAAGTTGCTTGGGTTGGGACTCCCCAAATAGGGCTAGACAGGCAAAGCCAGCCCCTTCCTCCCTGCAGGCACGGTGAGTTGAACCTCCTTTCCCAGAATGGGATCTGGCTGTTGACAGATCTCTTTCATTCAACAGGCCTTGCTCCACTCCCCACCCACCCAGCCTCAGTTTCCCCTTGTGTAACAGGAGGATGGCCAAAGCCTGGCGGGCTGGTGGGGGACCAGTGCATGGGTATGCAGAGCTTAAGGCAAAGCCCTGTCACATAGCAGGCGCTCAGTGTCAGTTCTTGCCCCATTTCTTTACTCCGTGCCTGATCGGTGCTTGAGACAATTGGAGCTCAATATATCGCTGTAGGAAAAATATATATAATCTCAGGCCCCCTCAGATCCAGGAGTTTGTGTCTGAACAGCATAGGGCTGAATGTTACAACTGTGTATTCAAACCCAGCAAATAAGCACTCCCAGCTGTGCGGTGATAATAATAACAACAAATTATCCATCCAACATCCCTGCTCACCCCACTCCCCTTCCCCAGCTTCCCTTTAGATTCCCCAAAGAAGAACCCGAGGAACAAGAGGCAGCAGTTCTGTGTATTGATGGTTGTCTTGGGAAAGTGGTCTCTTTCTGTTTACCTCTTTTCCTGTCTACCCAGTCTTTCAGCTGAGTGTACTGCCCGTGTTGTCTTCTCCTACCAGCCTTTCCAAAGCTGATCACTGAGGTGGCACCCCAGGCAGAGGTGCCACTTATCCCTGCTTCTCTAGGGCGTGGTCCGAGGGCAGTGAGCCAGGCTCACAGTGCCACTGTGTTTTGTCCCTGGAGGGTAGCACTGGGCAGCCCACAACCAGGTGGGCAGCATGTGGCCTGCTCTAACCTCCCGGCCCTTGGCCAGCTGCCTAAGACCTGGCCAGCAGTGAGGACCAAAGCATTGAGTGATTAATAGGCGCCCCATCTAATCTCCTGCCAGGGGAAATGAAGGGCCAGCCATGGGCTGGGAGCTCGTCATGACCTGCTCCAGGTGGGCTTGGAATGCACCCAGCTCAGGATGGGGATTAAGGCTTGAAAGACAAGAGGAAATGAGATGTTAACCCTTTAGGCCTTGGTCCTCTGAGCCCCAGCAGGGAAATCGCAGGGGAATTATCTGCAGGCATCTGATGAAAGGGGGCATCAGCTTTGATTTATGGCAGAGATGCAGCCACGTGACTACAGGAGTGGGAGGGTGACAGCCATGTCTTTGACTTAACCATTTTTCTTAGAGGCAGAGTCAAAAGAGAGAAGAAGGTTAATTTCCTATGAAAAAGGATAAACGGACTGCTGGGAGGCTGCCCTACCTGCTTCCTTCTTGGAAACCCTCCACTCATATCAGCAAGTTGCAAATTTGTAGTTACCAGACATACTTTTCCCCCTGAAATGTAGCGTCTCTGATCACTTGTGATGTGAAGGAAGAGGAGCCCACCTCCTTTCCCAGGTCAGGCAGCAGCACGGTGGTGCTGAGGAGGAGAGCACTCTGGAGCCAGGTCCTGAGTTTGAGCCTTGGCTCTACCAAGTTTTGGGCCTTGAACAGGTTCCTTGGCCTCTGGGGCTGTAGTTTTTCCACCTGGAAAATGCTCAAAAGTATCTCAGGCGTGTAGAAAAGTGCCACTTGAATGTTAGCTGTCACTTTTTTTTCCCCCACTTTGGCTGAGTCCTGAGCCTGCATCTCCTTTGGGAAGGACAGAAGCAACTTCTCTTCCAGAGCCCCAAGGCTTGCTTTGGGTGAATTGACGACTGACTCTTTGATTGATCTCCTTTGTTTGACCCCTGACCCTCACATGCCTTGGATTCTGTCTGGCTTGCTCCTCCCTTTGCTCCAGTTCCGTGGTTTCCAGCTGCCGCTTTGATGACATTACCCTGCCCCTTGTCTCCTGCCCTCATGCTAGGTTGTCAGACTACTTGTGGGCTGGGCACTGACATCTGTTGTGTCCTCCGTGGTGCTGGCCAGTTCTGCACTGGCTCTGCTCCTTGCTAGCTTTGCTGTGACCTGACAGTCCCTAGCCAAGTGGCTGAGGGTAGAGAATGCAGCTGTCTTGAGAGCAAAATCAGGAGCCGTGGAGGCCGTCTGGCCTGGATGCAAATCCCCACTCTGCTCTCTTTTCTGGTTTCTCTGCCCTCTCATTGCCTTGTTCTTGGTGGGGGATAATAATAGTTGTACTTACCTAATGATTGACAGGAGGATCCAATCCAGCCATGCACATGAGGCCCCTTGGGAACTATGTAGGAGAGTTTATTGCTGGTCATAAGGTGAGCCCTGAGGGTAGAGCTGTGTCTTCAAGTTCTGAAGTCTCATTATAGGGCGTGTAGTGACAGTATAGCCTTTAGCCCCATTTAGTGTCTTTTCCAGAGCTGACAAGTACCCAGGACCTGCTTGACTTGAGTGATGTTTTAGTTGAGGCCCAGGATTTCATTCTGCTTGAAGTTCAGAGGATCTTCTGGTCAGCTAAGCAGGGAGGAGCTGCCATTTACAGAACTCCGTGTCAGGTACTGGGATTTACCTGGCTTCTTTTATTTAATCCTCTCAACAACCTGTGCGAACTAGACACTATTATTTCTACTCTACAGCTAGAAAACTGAGGCTCAGAGAGGCTAAGGAATGTTCACAGGCTCACACAGCAAGTAGACATCAGAGTGATGTTTGAATTTCAAGTCATCTGACTCCAAAACAAATGCTGGCGGTGGGGCCCCGGGGGAGGAGCTATCAGGCCGGTTAGTGAGTACCTCAGGGAGGAAAGGTCTCTCCCTGCTCTCAGCCTCTCGCAGGATGCTCTCTCTTCTTGGCCTCTTTCACAGGAACACGTGTGCATAATGCCGCGCCAATATTGCTCTGCTTTCTCCTTGATATAGGCTTATATTTTAGTTTAGCACATGCAGATTTGTCTTTTCCACTAATATGATTTTGTGTCAACATTTCCCACTTTCCACCTAAGCAGGGTTCCCATTTTGTAAAGCACAATGACGCTTTCCATCATTTTGCTCCATCGCGGTTTCCTTAGCCGTTCCCCACCCTCTATTAAGGATCTAGGTTGTTTCTAGTTTCTCCCAATCTAAAAATCGGCACTACCAACATGAATGTTCAATTTGCTGATGTTTATTTATTTCTGATCTCACGTTTTGCTTTGGAAATACACTTCCCGGCCATGTGATTACCAGGTCAAAAGCAGGAACTGTAATAAGCGTGGTCCGTGCTGCTCATGGGGTCTTCAGAGAAATTGCAGCTGGGAGGCCCAGATGAGGGGGGACCCAGAAACAGAACAGGTGCTTGTTTTCTGCCTACTCTTCCTTTCCTCACTAGTTACTGTTCTTTCCTGAGGCTCAGATTGGAGGAACTTGATACCTCACTCTTAGCAAGGGGTGTGAGAGGTACTGTTCAAGTGGTGACTTTCTGGGTTCCAGAGAGGGAAGTTATTTCAGTGTTCACAGAGGTCCCATGGAGTGGAAGGTCTTGGCAGCTTCTGAGATTGCGCTGCTGTGTGTTAGTGGTCCTGTGTGGGCATGGCTATGTAGTCATTCACTCAGGCATCCAGTGCCTTCTGAGCCCCTACTGTGCATCAGGTGGCAGCATCATGCACTGTAAAGTGTGTGAATTCCAGACCTGACTCTGTGTGTGTGGCCTTGGGCGGCTTAATCTCTTTAAACTTCAGTTTCCTCGTGTGTGAAATGGGCTAACAGTCTCTGTACGTGCTCTAGGAGTTAGAGGAGAGAACATAGGTACGGTGTTTGCTCAAGCCTCCAACGCAATGAAGGGCCAACTCTTGTGCAGGTGAACACTAGAACTTCTTTCTTCTTACAGATGAAGAAGGTGTGTTCTTGCTTGGTGGTGTGAGAGGTGGGGAGTAATATACTTACAGCCTTAGCAGGGGGCAGGTGAGAGGAAAGTCACTGTGATAAACATGCCACAGAGAGGCTGGGGGACCCACACAGGCATCAGATTCAGATTGGTGGGAATTCAGAAAGATTTGGGGTGGGATCTGCGTCCCAAGAGGAGGAAACAAGGTTGGGGGAGAAGGAAGAAGGAGAAAGGAAGTAGAAGCCTGTTGTATTTTATGGGATGGTTACATTCTTGAAGACCTCTCAGAGTTCAGCTCTCTCGTCATTCAGACTTTTGCCCCTACAGAATAAATGTAGAGTGTGCATTTACTTGATATGGTCTCAAAACACATAACTTTGTGCTGTCGCTTCTCATACAGTCACACTCTCTCTCACATTGTACAGTGGGCTCACTCATAAGTTACCCATTCGGTATCTCGTGATGCTTTTTTGGCTTTCTCATTTGCCAAGCTGGTGGTTGTTGCTGTTCTCATCATCATCATCATCATCGTCTCGATATGTTTTCAGTCTGACACCAGCACCACCATTTGACAGACTGTCTAGATTGGGGGTCTGCACATTTTCTAAAGGGCCAAACAATATTTTGACTTTGCAGATTGTGTGGTCTTTGTTGCAGCTAATCAGCTTTGCCTTTTGAGCACGAAAGACGCCATAGACAATAGATAAATGAATGGGCAGGACTGTGTTCCAGTAAAACTGATTTACGGGCACCACAATTTTAATTTCATGTAATTTTTATATGCCATAAAATGTTCTTCTCTTGATTTTTATTCGATCATTTGAAAATGTGGCAAAAACAGGCAGAGGGTCAGGTTTAACCTGTGGGCCAGAGTTTGTGGACCCCTTGTCTAGATGATTATAATGTTTGAAAATTGTTTTAAATTGTAGGAAGAGTGAATGTTAAAATATCCTGATAGTCAACAAAATCATTCATAGACATTCCAGTGCTCATAAGAATAAAGCTTAATTCACAAGTTCTATCAAAAGATTGGGGTATTTATCAGCTTGAATGGTACCAACATAGGCAGTTACTTTAATACAATTTTAAATTATTTAGGTAGTTATTCTAGCGAATTAAAAATTTTAAATCATATTGTTTCAAAATTTCGGCACCCAATGACCTTATTAATATTGTTATTATCATTCTATTTCATGATTTAAATTGTATACCCTGGCTAGGCACGGTGGCTCATGCCTGTAATCCTGGCACTTTGGGAGGCCAGGATGGGAAGATCGCTTGAGCCCAGGAGTTCAAGACCAGCCTGGGCAACAAAGTGAGACCCCATCTCTACAAAACATCAAACTATTAGCCAGGCAGGGTGGTGTGCACTTGTGGTCCCAGCTGGTGGTGTGCACCTGTGGTCCCAGCTACATATATGGGAGGCTAAAGTAGGAGGATTGCTTGAGCCCAAGAATTTTGAGGCTGCAGTGAGCCATGTTCATGCCACTGCAATCCAACCTGGAGGACAGAGTGAGTCCCAGCCAGAAAGAGAAAAGAAGAGAAGAGAAGAGAAGAGGAAAGGGAAAGGGAAGGAGAAAGGAAGGCAAGGGAAAGGAAAGGAAAAGAAAAGAGAAAAGAGAAGAAAAGAAAAAATTTTATACCCTACACTGGTTTATTATTGTGTACTCTCCTGGAGTCCAGCAGCTCTGCCTGACTCCCAGCAGCCTGCTGACTGGAGTTTGGAACTTGATTCTAGCTGGAATTTTTTTATTGTGAAAGGCAGGCGAGAGCATGGACGGAGCACCAAGGCTTGTGTCTGGCATACAATGAATGTGGAATAAACTTTTGCTCCCTCTTTTCCCTTTTCTTTCCTCCTCACTCGAAAGTTCTGTATATTTGGTCAGATCCAAAACATGCTGAGCCTCTTTGAAATTGTTACTTTGGTTCTTTCCACATGCAATAAAGTCACTAACCTTTTTAAATGGAAACAAAAACAAAGACTGTTAGAAAGCAGAGTTTCCCCTCCTGGGTCACCAGGTTTCCCTTACTGGAGAATAAGCAGTGCTGTGCTGAGACCGCGGCTGGCTGGCCAGGGCCAGAGGGAGGCCCCAGGTCCGAAGAAGGCGCCTCTAGCTGGATGCAGACCCAGCTCTGCAGTCAGGATGGGGGCGCCGGTCCTGCTGGCTGCTCCTGGGTGTATCTTGGTTTCAGAGATTCCAACAGTAGGAAAGCCAGAACCTCTCCAGATGGAAGACCACCAGCCCCAAAGGTGACTGTGATGCTGTGGTTCTTGGCTCGGGAACATGTTTTTGCTGTGTATGTTGGATGGGAGACTCGTCCTAAGTAGACGTGTGTTTGTGTTGTTTAGGGGGTGGTGGCGCACAGCCACACGTGCTTTCTGGTCTGGGGTCTGGCAGGATGTGAAGGGAGGCAGCCGCTGTCCTTTGGCTTGTGAGATCTTTCATTATTCTGTTGGGCAGGGGGCTGGCATTCTTCCTGTGTGTTTCGTTTAGAAGCAAATGGTCTTGTAGCCAAGGGCATGGGCGTTGAGCCCCAGCTTTGTCACTAACTTCTTGTTTGATGTCCAGCAATCCATTTCCATCTCTAGGACACTAATTCTTAATTCCTACTGGGGTGGTCAGAGGAGGCCTAGTGGACACTTAGGACTCTTGCCACCACCCAGCAGTAACGAAGTCATGCATCGCTCTGAGCCTTCCTGCTGTAGTACCAGCACAGGCCACAGGAGACTCTCCTGCCCCTCCAAGCCAGGGACATGTCAGTGGGGACCTGGTGGGGAGCTGGAACTCCCACTTCTACCCAGAAGCAATGATGACTCCCCTTTTCCTCTCTGGTGTTACTGGAGGCCAAGTGGGGAACCTGGCCTTCTATTCCCACGTGGCCATAATGACAGAGGCCCCCCTTCCTTGCTGGAGCAGTGTCAGAAGAAGCCAGGGAAAAGGGAAGGTTTAAATAAGATCTAGCACCTCATACCATAATACCTAAAATGTCCAGGTTTCAATGGAAAATCACTCATCACACTGAGAACTAGGAAGATCTCACACTGAATGAAAAAGACAGTTCATGCCAGCACTGAGTTGACAGAGATGTGGGAATATCTGACAAAGACTTTGAAGTGGCCATCATAAAAATGCTTCAAGGGGCAATTATGACCACGCCTGAGACAAATAAATAAAATATAAATGAGAAGTCTCAGCAAAGAAATAGAAGAAGCAAATGGAAATTTTATTTTCAAAAAAATTGTAAAACATTTTATTGTAGATTGACATTTGTAACTGCATTCTCTTATGGGGTACAAAGTGATGCTATGATTTATGAATACAATGTGGAATAATGAAATCAACCTAACATATTCCTTACCTCAAATACTTATTATTTTTTGTAGTGAGAATATCTGAAATTTACTCTTAGCAAGTTTGAAATGTACAAAATGCTGTTATTAACTATTTTCACTACACTATGCAATAGATCTCAAAAAGGGCTTATTCCTCCTGTCTGAGTTTCTCTACTCTTTGACCATAACCTCACTATTCCCCCCACCCTCCAGCCTCTGTAACCACCATTCTACTCTCTGCTTCTGTGAGTTTGATGTTTTAGATTCTACATATAAGTAAAAACATGTGATATTTGTCTTTCTGTACCTGGCTTATTTCATTTAGCGTAACGTCCTGCAGATTCATCCATGTTGTAGCATGTAGAATTTTCTTCCTTTTTAAGGTTGAATAATGTCCCATTATATGCATAGGTATACCATGTTCATCTGTTGATGGACACACAGATTGATTCCATAACTTGGGTATTGTGAATAGTGCTGCATTGAACATGGGAGTGCAGATCTCTCTAGATCTCTCTTGACAAACTGATTTCAAATCTTTTGGGTAAATACCCAGAAGTGGGATTGCTGGATCATATGGTAACTCCACTTTTAGTTTTTTTGAGGAAGCTCTATATAATTTTCCATAATGGCTGTACTAATTTACACTCCCACCAATAGTATACGAGATTTTCTTTTTCTCCACATACTCACCAACACTTGATTTATTTTGTCTTTTTGATAATAACCATTCTGACAGGTGTGTGTGAGATGACATCTCACTGTGGTTTTAATTTGCATTTCCCTAAAGCTTAGCGATGTTGAGGATCTTTTGATATACCTGTGGGCTGTTTGCATATCTTTGTTTGAGAAATGTCTATTCAGGTCCTCTGCCCATTTTTTAATTGGGTTTTTTATTTTCTTACTGTTGAGTTGTTTGAGTTCCTTATATATTTTGGGTATTAACCCCTTATCGGATGTTTGGCTTTCAAATATTTTGTCCCATTCTGTGGGTTGTCTCTTTACGCTATTAGTTGTTTCTTTTGCTGTGCCGAAGCTTTTTAGTTTCATGTAATCCCATTTGTCTATTTTTGCCTGCACTTTTGGGGTTAAATACAAACAATTATTCCAGGCCAGTGTCTTGTAGTATTTCTCCTATGTTTTCTTCTAGTAATTTTACAGCTTCTAGCATTACATTTAAGTCTTTAATCCCAAATGGAAATTTTAGAACCAGTGGATTGGAAGATGTAACGATAAAATTTACCCAACCTGAGCAACAGAGATAAAAATAGTCTGGGGAAAAAAGGAAAAAAAAAAGAAAAAGAATAGAGTCTCAGGGACCTGTAAGACTATAACATGTAATCCCAGCACTTTGGGAGGCCAAGGTGGGTGGATCACCTGAGGTCAGGAGTTTGAGACCAGCTTGACCAACATGGTGAAACCTCGTCTCTACTGAAAATACAAAAATCAGCCAGGCATGGTGGCACATGTCTGTAATCCCAGCTACTTCAGAGGCTAAGGCAGGAGAATCACTTGAACTCAGGAGGCAGAGGTTGCCGTGAGCCAAGATCGTGCCACTGCAGTCTGGCCTGGGTGACAGAGTGAAACTCTGCCTCAAAAAAAAAAAAAAACAAAAAAGGCTATAACAAAAGATCTAACATTTTTGTCTTTGAAGACAAAGGAGGAGGAAAAAGAGAGTGGGATGAAAAACTACTCAATGAAATACTGGTTGAAAACTTCCCAAATTGAGCATAAGACCCAAACTTAGAGTTTCAAGAAATTGAGCAAACCCTAAATAGAAAGAAAGTTATACCAAGACATACCATAGTCAAACTTCTGAAAACAAACTTGAAAAAGAAGAATAAAGGAGGGGGAATGAGTGTTCCTGGTTTTAAGACATACATAGCTATAACAATGAAGACAGTGTTGTATTGGTGAGGGAAAGGCACGTAGATTAGTGGAATACTATACACAACCTGGAAATACACCCATCTGACTTTTGACAAAGGTGCATAGGGAAATCAGAGAACATTAACTGCAGTTATCTGGATGATGGTTTAGATGAGGCTGGTGGAGGATGGCATGGAGAAGAAAGAGGCTATCTGAGAGATAGTTCACACGAAGAATTGAGAGTTGGCAAGAGAGTGGGCCCAAGGCACACAGGAGAGGGTGTCCCAGAGGCCCAGGAAAGCTTGGAGAGTCATTTCCTGGAAGGACGGTGATGCCACCGCTGAAGAAGGAGGGCTTGGCATGAGCTGGTGATGGCTCCTTTTATTCACCTTGGGCCATCAGCAGCAGGAGGAAACTCGAAGACCAGGGAAGCAGCCTGAATGAGCGTGCAGGTCTTGAGGTGTTGGGTTTTTGAGACCTTAGCCTGACATAATAAAGAGGTTGGAGTGTAAGAGTATTTCTCCAGAGTACACACTTTGATAGTGAGGGTTGGTTCTTGTTGACATTTTTCTAGTTCTGGTTTGAGTCACAGGGAGAGCCAACAAGGAAGACAAAAGAGACAGGAAGAGAGCAGGTGTGTAGGGCATCATAGCCATTGATGGCAACGTTCAAGAAAAAGGGGATAGTGACAGCCTATTCTATCTAATCCTAAATGCCCTTTACAGTCCTTCTTGACCTCTGGGTGACCCTTGACCTCCAAGGATGTATCTCTCTTGGTTTCCTTGAAAACATTTTCTAATTGATGTGATGACTGACTTTTTCACATTGTCATAATCTTTTAATCACAGCACCTGATTTCAGCCTTACCTCATACTGGCCCATCACAGAATTGTATCAAGGAAATCAGACTAATTTGCTAGGTTTCTCCCTCCTTCTGAAAGGATAGACAGAATTTTTCAGCACACATTGCACAGTGGTGATTGCTACAAATCATTGACTAGATTTCTATCGCTTAAAAAAATAATGACATAACTCAAACGTCGATGCGCAAGCCTCAGGAGCAGAGCAGGATGAGGCAAATCCTTTCCCTTGATATTCAGAGGCATCAAGGGTAGCATGTGTGGTTGGCTGATTTACAGTGGCTGAGGCACACTGAGTTAGGATGCATTCTGGATGGGCAAATGCATGGGGGCACTAAGAAAATATCCTGGACTCAAGGGCAGAGCTGTCCCAGAGTGAATGGGGCAGAGCACAACCTCACAACCTCACACCCTGTATCTTGCCTGGCTGGGGCCCAGGCTGCAGCCTGCATGCTGTGTACCAGGTAAATGTGAACCCAAGCAACTCTCCTGAAAAGATGCATTTGATACAGTGTGTCAGGAGACTCAAGAGACAGTTTATTTTTATTTTTTTGAGACAGAGTCTTTCTCTGTTGACCAGACTTGAGTGCAGTGGCACAGTCTCGGTTCATTGCAGCCTTGAGCTCTCCGGCTCAGTCGATCCTCCCACCTCAGCCTCCTGAGTAGCTAAGACCACAGGCATGTGCCACCATGCCCAGCTATTTTTTGTATTCTTTGTAGAGATGGAGTTTCGCCATGTTGTCCAGGCTGGTCTCGAACTCCTGAGCTCAAGTGATTCTCAACCTTGGCCTCCCAAAGTGCTGGGATTACAGCCATGAGCCACTGCGCCCGGCCCTGAGAGACAGTTTAATTTAGTGCTAAGACAAGCCATGACTCCAACAATCAGGTGAGCTTGCATTCAAATCATGCTGCTGCCACTTACTACCTGTGTGACTCTGAGTAGGCTTGTTGTTTCAGTGCTTGCAGCCTCAGTTTCCTTCTCTGTAAAATGGGGATAGAAATACACTTGCTTCATAGGGTTGTCTCTTAAATTAATTAATGTTTAAAAAGCATTCAGCACAGCCTGTCACATATTATACACTTAATAAATGTTAATTTTTTTTTTTTTTGACATGGAATCTTGCTCTGTTGCCCAGGCTGGACAGCAGTGGCACAATCAGGGCTCACTGCAAGCTCCGCCTCCCGGGTTCACACCATTTTCCTGCCTCAGCCTCCTGAGTAGCTGGGACTACAGGCGCGGCCACCACGCCCGGCTAATGTTTTGTCTTTTTAGTAGAGACGGGGTTTCACCGTGTTAGCCAGGATGGTCTTTGTCTCCTGACTTGGTGATCCACCCGCCTCGGCCTCCCAAAGTGCTGGGATTACAGGCCTGAGCCACTGTGCCCGGGCAATAAATGTTAACTTTTAAAATCTTTAGTCCTAGCTTTGACTCTAAGTAGCTGTGATACCTTGTACCAGTCATGTGGTTTCTTTACCTATCAGTTTATTCATCTTTGAATCATGATGACAAAATAATGACATTGGGGAGTTGGATTAGAATTGCCTAGTTTTTTGTATGTGTAGGTTTGCCTTGTGATGAGATATCCAACAGAAAATCACAGTGGAAATGATTGATTTGAATACATTAAATAAAAATGTATCTATTTAATAATCATAAATAAAATTAGAAGATGAAAAGCAAATGAAAACAAGGTCCTAACTTGACAAAATAAGGGCTAACAACCTTAATGAAGAAAGAGCTCTTAAAAATCATTTCAAAACATGGCTGGGCACGATGGCTCATGCCTATAATCCCAGCACATTGGGAGGCCGAGGCGGGTGGATCACAAGGTCAGGAGATTGAGACCATCCTGGCTAACATATGAAACCCTGTCTCTACTAAAAAAAAATACAAAAAATCAACCAGGCGTGGTGGCACACGCCTGTAGTCCCAGCTAATCAGGAGGCTGACACAGGAGAATGGCACGAACTCAGGAGGTGGAGGTTGCAGTGAGCCGCGATTGCGCCACTGCACTCCAGTCTGGGCGACAGAGCAAGACTCCATCTCAAAAAAAAAAAAGAAAAGAAAAAAAATCATTTCAAACATTATGAGCCCTACAGAAAAATGCGCAAAGGAGGTTGTAAAAAATTCACAGAAGAGACAGTGTACATGGCTAATAAAAATGAAAATCGATTCCAACTTTAGCAATAATCAAAGGAGTACATGTTAAAATGATTTTTACCAATTTTTTCCCTATTGTGACAAACGTTGGCTAGTTGTTCACCAGAAGATTTCCTCCTGGAAATAGAGATAGACTGTGTTTCCCACAATCCTTTCCAGGTAGGTATACTGCCATATGACTAAACTGGGTAATGGAATACCAGGCACAGTGATTTAAGCTGCCTTAGTGAAGCTGCTAGCTCAGTCCTCTATGCCTTCTCTTTCCCTTTGTTTGGTCACTGGCTGGAAAGAACCCAGGTGAAGACGATGAGGCCCTAGACGATGGTGGAATCACTCGATGGAAAAAGGGTCCCTGGATGCCTGCATGACTGTGTGAAGTAGAATGTTCTTGACAACCTGCATCAGATAGTGACTTGAGCAAAAATCCTTTTATTGTGTTAAGCCATTGACATTTTGAGGGGGTTTGTGGCAGAGTTACCCTGCCCTAACTAATTACTTATCAATTTAGGAGAGATTACAATCATAGCATTATTGGCAAATGTGTTTATTTCATACACTACATGAGAGATTCTAGGTTGATACAATTCTTTTTGAAAAGGATTCATCGTGAAGGACCTTAGTCATACTTTTTGGCTTAACGATTTCATTTTTTAGGAATTTATCCTAAGGAACAAGGAAGAGTAGCAAATAAGGGATTTTATACAAAGATGTTCATCATATATTCCAACAATAAGGGAACATTATTAGGTGTGTTATCCAGGCATTCATAGGGTGGATTATTTTGCAGCGATTAGAAATGATTTTGAATATTACTAATGAGATGCTTAGGATGTAAGGTAAAAATAGAATCCAAAACTACATGTGTGATTTTGTTTTGTAGAAATAGTATATGTAAAATATGCAGATAATACATATAAGCATTACGCATAGAAAAAATAAATAAGAACATCAAAAGGTTTAATGGTGAGTAACTTGGATTATTAGGTAATACAATTACAATGAGTAATTTTGGTTTTCCTCTTTATATTTTTCTGTAGTTTCGAACTTTCCTTAATAAATAGATTTCCTTAATAAATTTTATAGACAGATTTTTTTTCCAAAAGAATACCTCATTGGCTGTGTTTCAGCCCTGAATCCTCACCTTGTGAATGAATTTGGTATTTACTGTGTTTATTCTTTTAGTGTTAGTGCCTTTGTTACACCTTCCTTCCCCAACACGTGTGTGTGTGTGTGTATGCTCATGCACAGATGTACACAGGTGCTCACCAGAGTGGTAAGAGGCCATTTGTAGATAGTAGGACTGAGGCCTTGTATTGGAAAGCAGGGAGGAAGGCCTGAGCCCCCAGCTGCCTTTTTCTCCCCTGGCCACCTGCTTTTGGCCAAGGCAGCTGAAGAATATTGGTTTTTGGAATGAGATGGATCATCATCTTGGAGAAAGGGCAGCACATCAGAAAAGCTGCAGCTCCCATGCAGAGCTCAGCCATGGTAGTCTGATGTTTTTTTTCTTTGGTAACTATGACCCAGGGATTATAAACTGCTCTTGGCAGCGGATGCTGGGGAGAGGTTGAGTCTGAGAAGGGGGAAGGTTGGAGTGTGTCTAGGTGTCTTTGATTCCTAGGTAAGGTGGCCTGCATCTCATCACTGCTGTTTATTTGGGTGTTGTGGTCTTTAGGAGTGGGAGAATGTCATGTTAATTTCAGAAACAGTTAGCAGAAGAATGGAGTTGCTGTTTGGATCCTGGGCTGGGCAGTGGTGCCTCAGACAGGCAGCACAATCCTGCATGGAAGAGAAAGCCCCCACCTGAGTTTGAGTGGAAGGCCTTTCTGTCACTGGGAACACCTACTGCACCCCAGGTGCTGTTCTAGACACCAGAACTATAACAAGTAAGTATTTGAGGAAGAGGTCCTTTGTTGTGAGGGAGGAAAGACAAGCCCAAATCATAATGATACGCTGTGACGATCCCTAGTTCTGCATCTGAGACTTGCACAGAAGCAAAGACATTTAACCAGGTTAATCAAGTGCTGTAAATCAAGCAACGAAGTCAGTCATATCTGGGGAAGAAAAGTGCTCTTACTCCAAAGGTTTTTCCCCACTTTGATCTGCAGTATCACGTCATCTGAAATTGAAAAAGCAACTTTATACAGAAGCAGGAACAAATGGCTCATTTATTTTAAATATCCTGCCCGCCTGATATTTCTGCCCTTGAATATTTTCTTTAGTTACCTGGGAAACGTTTTTTTAGGACTGAAAACAGATATAAACCACACCAATGTTAATGACCATGAAAATGATGCAATTTGCATTGAAATCCTTAACTAATCTGTGCTGATTACCTAATTTCTCCAGGTGAGGATAGAGAAGCAAGGTGTTTTCCTTAATGAGTAACAAAACCCGCTGTAATGTGTTTGCTTGAAAGCTGCCAGGGAGTTTTAATAGACCTTCTCAAGGTTTAGTCCTAATCCAGATTCTGTGGGTTTTCACGCTGCTCTGGGCAGGCCAGCCAGTCTGCAGTGTGGGGGTTCCATGGGAAGAAATGAGTTCTGCAGCTGAGTTTGGATATGGCAGGAACAAAAAGGACAGCCTCTGTGAGGTGGTAGGAGAAAGGACTGTGAGCCAAGGACATGTTAGGGGAACATTCCTCTGGCTGTCCTCACAGGCAGGGAGCAGCTGGAAATGTGACCAGGCCTGGGGCTCCAAGGTCAGCGTCCCTGAATACCTCTGGCCTGGGACAGGATTTCCTGAAAGGGCTGTGACAGTTGATGACCGCCACCAGAGAGCTCGGGAGGGTGGGACCTCCACAGAGGCAGTGTGCATCTGCAGTGGGTTAGCGCCTTCAGCGCCTTCATTCTCTCCCTAGGGCAGTCTAGACATTGGCTGAACATTGGCAAAAGCAGTGAGAGAGAAATCACATGGAGATCCTGCTTTCTAAGAGGGAAAAGTCTATAAGAAACTCATGCTGTTCATTCTTCACCCATTCACCCATTCATTCATTCATCCAACTGTGATTGCATGCCCGCCCTGTGTTGGCATCAAGTCTAATGGAAGGGCATTTGTAAAGAGGACTGAAAGAGTCCTTTACCTTTAAGACGCTTCCCATCCAGTGAGGGGCAAGTGTGAACAGGTATGTCTAGTATCTATTAAGGAAGATGATCTCCTCTCTTTGAACTTCTAGACTCTGTCCTGTGCCTGTCATTGTCAGCTAGCAAGTCTGCCCACCATATTGTTTATGAGGATGATTTAAAGCCTATGCCTCCCTCCACTTTTCCCGCTTGCTGTGGATAATCTCCATTTAATCAGGGGGTAACTTGAAGAAATAAGGGCATCCCTTTTTCTGCCTCTTGCTTTTGGGCCATTCTTCTTGGCTGCCTTCTCCAGCCAAAGCTCTTTCTCCAGTGTACTGAGTTTTCTCAGGTCGGGGTGGAGGGGACACTCTGCATATGTTGTCCTGGGCCTGCCCCCACCTCCATGCAGTGTGGGGCAGCCTCCTCCCAATGCCTTCCTTGGCTTCCACCTCCATGCTTTGCCCCTTCTCCTCCTCCCCTGTTGGCTCCAAGGGCCTTGTTGGATCCCTGGTCCTGTCCTCCGTCATACACACTGGGCTCTTTCTCCACTATGGGGTTCGTTCATTCCCCAAACACACAAGTCCCTTGGTTTTTTGTTTTAGTTTAGCTTTTTTTTTTTTTTTTTTTAAGACTCCAGAAGCTTTCCTGTCCACTCAACCAATCATCTTTCTTCAAACCCCGTTACTTATCCAGGTGCTGGTTCCCTGTGCCTGAGCTACCCTGGACCCACTCTGTGGCCTCGGTTTGCTGTGAGGATTGTATAGCATGACTTAACGTCCCATCTCAGATGGGATGATCCAGTAAAAGCCAATTCCCGACTCTTTTCTCATCATGCAAGAAAAAAGTGCTTTTATCCACCATGCCTAGAATGTCAGACTGGGGACGGTAAGGGCGCTGCAGACAGAAGGTCAAGGTTGCGTGAGGAGAGTTTGCGTAAATGTTGGCAGGAGAGGAGTGTGTGTTGGTGATGTTGGTACAGACAGGACAAGGCTCCAGTGGTGGAGGCTCCTGTCTTGTCCTGTCAGGACCTTCAGGGACAGCTTTCCTGGGAAACAGGCAGGTTCTGAGAACTTGTCCTCACCACATGTGACTGGGTGTTGGATTTGGGGTCTGGAGCTACTTCCTTCTAACATCTCTGGTCCTCATTCCTTGCCAGTGAGTCACTTCCCCTCCCCAGGGATGAGTGCTTTTGTTTGAGTAGTTGCTTTACACTGTGGGAGTTCCAGAGGGCAGCGTGTGTAGGAGGGAAGGAGGGAGGAAGGTGGAACTGGTGCCTGCAGTGAGGCCTTCCTGAACCCCGACTTGAGAGACTGAGCAGATCCTTGTCTTCTGAGGCATGGGTTCCTCCAGGAGGGGGTCCTCCAGGAGTTCTGGTCAGGCCCTGAGGTGAAAGGGCAGAAAGGATACTCAGAGGTGAGCCTGTGTGTAAGGGGTGGCAGAATGGTGTCACAGATCAGGCAGCATGGCCTCCTTTCGGGTCAGGGAACCCTTTTCCACCCTTAGTTTGATGATCCTGGCCCTCTGTCTGACCCCGCTGTCCTGAGCCTTGGGCCTGTTGTGCCTCCCCCTGGTGTGTGGGGACGGCCACTTTGGCCTGAACCAAATTGGGTGACTCATTCAAGCTTCCTGTAGGATCATTGTGGAAGGCAGAGAAGGTGGGGCCTCCATGCCCCAAGGAGCATATGTTCTAACAGAAACGAGATTGTTAGATTTTTTGTTCACTGTCAAGAAAGGTTATAAATCAACAGGAGCAAACCTCAAAAGGCGGACAGAGCTCTGCAGACAGCACGTGTGCTCAGCCCTCTCGGTGCACCCTTGCCAGACGGATATTTGGGAACCCTCACTCTTTCCAGGTCCCTCCCTACTCCACAACCTATAATGGCTCTTTCTTGCCCATCTTGTCAACATTGGCCGGGCGCCACCTTTCAGGGCCTGAGATAACGTTTGGCTTTGCCTCGGCTTCTAGGTTTAATTCCCCACAATCACAGTTCTAGTCCTCCGCTGCCCTCTGGTCTTCCAGAATGAGGACTTTTAAACTTTTCTGGCTGGGAGCCACAGTAAGAAATACTTATCCTTATTATGCGTGATGAGTGCAGGTATTTTTTTTCTCTTATCTTTCATTCTTTTTTACTTATTAAGAAATGCTGGGCGCGGTGGCTCAAGCCTGTAATCCCAGCACTTTGGGAGGCCGAGACGGGTGGATCACGAGGTCGGATATCGAGACCATCCTGGCTAACACGGTGAAACCCCGTCTCTACTAAAAAAATCAAAAAACTAGCCTGGCAAGGTGGTGGGCGCCTGTAGTCCCAGCTACTCGGGAGGCTGAGGCAGGAGAATGGCGGGAACCCGGGAGGCGGAGCTTGCAGTTGAGCTGAGATCCGGCCACTGCCCTCCAGCCCGGGCGACAGAGCGAGACTCCATCTCAAAAAAAAAAAAAAAAAAAAAAAGAATGCTGTTTGTGACCCAAGAAATTAATTTCATGGCAAACTCATGAGTGGTGACCCCCAGTTTGAAAAGCAGGGCTGATTTAACACAATACTAATCACAGAAGCTCAAGTGAGAGTCAAGAAGAATGGCAGAGCTGGAAACTGCCAGTGCAAACTCATCAGCCGTATCCTGAGGGAGAAGTGACAAATCAAATCTGATAAGAAGTTGGTCCAAAAACATACTAGAGCAGTGGCCTCCAATTTTTTTTTTTTCTGATTGCACTGATTATAAAAATTTTTGCCTCAGTAAAAAAATGTTTGAGCATACACCTTCAATATTTGTCTGGTTGTTTATTTTGTTACTATCAACGGTAAGGTTGCAAATCTGTTTTCAAAGGTTTTAATAATTTCAGATGTTTTTCCGGGTGACATCTCATCAGATCTGTTCAGGCAGTCTCCCCACTCTGGAGACAACTGCTCTTCCCAAAACCTTCTTCCTTCTATATTGCCCTTCCTTTCCTGACATAACCACTGTATCAGTCTGTTCTCACACTGCTGTAAAGATCTACCCAAGACTGGGTCATTTATAAGTAAAGGAAATTTAATTGACTCATAGTTCTGCATTGCTGGGGAGGCCTCAGGAAACTTACAATCATGGTGGAAGGGGAAGCAGGCACATATTACATGGCGGCAGGTGAGAGAGAACAAGCAAGAGCAGGGAAAACTACCTTATAAAACCATCAGATCTTGTGGGCCCTCACTCCCTATCACAAGAACAGCATGGGGGAAATTGCCCCCATGATCCAGTCACTTCCCACCTGGTCCCTCCCTTGGCATTTGGGGGTAATAGGGATTACAATTCGAGATAAGATTTAGGTGGAGACACAGAACCAAACCATGTCAACCACAAAATCTTCATTTGCTCCTTCTGTCCCCCAGAAATCTAGAGGGAGTTGTCTTTGACACCTCTCTTTCTCTTGTCTCCTCAACCATTCACTTACTGTGTTCTGGGGACTTGACTGCCCAGTAGACAGTCAGCTCTTCCCACTTTCTTCTGCCACATTGCTTCCTTTTTCCTCCCACTCCTCACAAGAGCCTCCCTCTCCTGGGATGCTTCTCTCCCCTCTCCACAAGGCCAACTCCTACTCACCCCTCAAGCCCCCACATAGAGGCCACTGCCTCAGAGGGATCTTCCCTGATCACTGCCCAGGGCACTTTCTGAGGCACCTTGGACTTTGATGGCTTTTACTGCAATTTTATTTTTATACTTATTTATGGTTTAGTTTGTTTAAAGAGTGTAGTTCTCCAGCATCGAGGCTGTAATTTCTTGATGTGTATGTGTGTGTTTCAGCACCTAGGCCATACAGTCTAGACAAATATTTAATACAACAATCCTATGAGGTAGTTACAAACAGTATGCCCCCGGCATTTTACAGATGAAGAAAGGTTAATTGCCAAAAGTCAGCTGGTTAATAAATGTGAATGCTGACCTAATACCCATTTCTTTCCAGTTACAGTGTGCACACTTACCAACAGCTCTAGATAGTTCATGTATTAACTTATTAGGCTAAGGCTTGAATTTAAGTCCCATCTACCTTGCTTATGCCAGACCATCCCTCTACAGCCATTCTTCTTCTTGTGCTAGTCTGAGTTGTACTTAGGATCTGAATGAACAGTTTACCCTGTGTTGTTCTGGATGATAACACCATCATTTTCCCCACAGTCCATCTCCCGAACCATTCCCACAGCACTGGAGAGGACCTGAGCCTACCACCTATTGAATAAATACTTACTGATTAGTTGATGGTTATCAGGGACTTGGCAAAGACTTCATTTTACTTCCAAGTTAAATCCCCTGACTTGGTGCAGACCTGTTCTGCAGCCAAGAGCAAGAAGACCGTACCTTCGATTCAAAAGCATTTTAACTGTTCCAATTTGCACTTGTTGGCCTTCTTCCTGGTGAATCTCAGCGTAATTTCTGGCTGAGAGCCAAGAATTTAAGGGTCTTCAATACCAGGAGTAATTTCATGAGTTGCTGATGGCTAATTAGGGATGATTACAGTTAAGAGGCTTTCCTTTCTTAATAATCCCCAGAAAGGGCCTGTGGTAACTTAAAATCTTGATTCTTTTCCCTTGAGAATGGAATTGTCTGGTTCTCATGACTATCTTTTCATAAATCCTTGTCATTTATCTTCCCACCCGCCTTTTCTGGTGAAAAGAAAGTCTGAAGTCCCTGGAAGAAACAAGAAAATAATGATCTTAGAGAACTCTGCCTTTATTAGAAAGGATCCCTGGCCCACCTTGGAACCTTGCTTCATTTGTCTTTCCCTTCAAGGAGATGCAGCAGGAGAGGAGACTGGACCATGCTCTCTTTTATTCTCAAGTTTTATTACATTGCAACCAATCTGCCCATCCTGGGCTTTCTGGTGCTGTTTATAACTTGCCTTTGAAACTATTGGCTCTCTTGACAATTTTTAGAAATTTTGTTTAGTGAGGGCTTCTGAATGAAGTAGTATTTGTGGGCAAGAGGTTTTACCTCCCTGTTTTCACTGTGACAACATATTTTAAGTGTTGCTTGACCTCTTCTTGCATCACTGTATTAGTTCATTTTGTGTTGCTATAAAGGAATGCTTAAGACTGGGTAATTTATAGAAAGGTTTATTTGGCTCCCAGTTCTGCAGGCTGTACAAGAAGCATGGTGCTGGCTGGCATCGGCTTCTGGTGAGGACCTCCGGAAGCTTTCAATCATGGTGGAGGAGGAAGGACAGTCAGTGTGTCACATGGCAAGAGAGGGAGCGAGAGAGAAGGGAGGAGGTGCCACACTCTTTTTAGGCTCTTTTAAACAGTCAGATCTCACCCTCATAGAGCGAGAACTCACTCATTACCACAAGGAGGGCATCAGGGCATTCATGAGGGACCCACCTGCATGACCAAACACCTCCAATGGGCCCCACCTCTAATACTGGAAATCAGTTTTCAGCATGAGATTGGAAGAGGACGAGTATCCAAACTCTCAGCATCATCAGAGCTACTATTTACTGAGAGTGACCCTGTCCCAGCCACTGTCTAAGCATGTCACATGTATCCCTTCATTTAATCTTTACAACAACCTGCAGGAATTCTTTAGACAGTATCTTTTAAATAAGTTTTATTGAGATATAATTCGTTTCCCATACGTTTCACAATTTTGTGTACAATTCAGTGGTTTTTAATATATTTACAGGGTTGTACAACCATCACCACAATCTAATTTTGGAACATATTTGTTACTCCAGGAAGAAACATTGTACCCTCCCATGAACTCCTCCAACCCCCAATCCCTGGCAACCACGAATCTACTTTCTGTCCCTATAGATTTGCCTATTCTCGGTATTACCTATAAATGGAATCATATAATGCATGCTATTTTTGTATCTGGCTCTTTTCACTTAACATAATGTTTTCAAGGTTCATCCCCATTGTAGCATGTGTGAGTACTTTATTTCTTTTTGTTGTTAGGCAATAGTTTTACTCAACTTGCACAGATAGGGACACCAAGACACATGAATGTGACATGACATCTATGGTCAAATAGCTTGTAATAGATGGGGCTGGATTTCCAGCACTAGTGTGCCTAGCACCAGCTCCCCTATTAGCTCAGAGTCTGAGGTGATCGCTCTGATAGTAATGTACTGAACATCTTCTGTGGGTCAGGCACTGTGCTGGTTGTCTTGTAAACTTGTTACCTCATGTTCATATATAATTGGATTTCAGTTGGGAAATCCTGGTAACCATAACTGGGCACTTTTGTTTTAGTATCTTCCATTTGCTCATTTCTGGTTTTGCTGACCCAGTTATGCTTCTAGAATCTTCCTAAGTAAATGTTGCTAAAAATAACATTGTTCATTTCTGTAGGACTTGAACGCCACTCCCAATTGCAGAAAATTGGTAACGTCTCTGAAGAGCCCTTGCTTTTGCCTGGACCCTCAGCATCATGGTTTTCCATTTCATGGGGTCTCTCAGGTAAGTGAAGAACCTTTTTTTAAAGAAATAGGAGAATACGAAATTTGGTATTTGCATTGTACTATGTTGTTTCTTAAAGTAAGTGACCTTTATGGTCTGAAGCTGACCGATATTTTTGATATAATACGTCGACATGTGTCAAAGTTTGCTATTCAGAAGGGCCTTGGGAGTTGTGTGCTATGCTGAATGGCTTGGGGTTGAAGTCAATCTACTGCCTTCTGGGAGACCTTCTCTAGGCTTCAAGAAATTTTTTCTAGGCCGGGCGTGGTGGCTCACACCTGTAATCCCAGCATTTTGGGAGACTGAGGCGGGTGGATCACCTGAGGTCAGGAGTTCAAGACCAGTCTAGCCAATGTGGTGAAACCCCATCTCTATTAAAAATACAAAATTAGCTGGGCATGGCGGTGGGCACCTGTAATTCCAGCTACTTGGGAGGCTGAGGCAGGAGAATCACTTGAACCCTGGAGGCGGGGTCAGATCAATGTATATTTACCATGGTTGCATAATAGAATTGTCTAAAGAACTTTTAAAAAATTGTTCTCTGGTTGCAACACCATAGATTTTGATTGAATCTGGTATTTTAAAATGATGCTCCCTCTTGTCCCTTATGTGCAAAACATTTTTGACTTTCACTTGCATTTTAAAATTCAATCTTCATATCAACCATGCGTGACAAGTTGAGTTAGTACTATTATCCCTTTTGTGTAGATCAGAAAACTAATGCTCAGAGAGCTTTCATCATGACTGTTGCCTTCCTTTATGTGCAGAATTAGAATAAGGGCTCTGAGCATTGGAACTGTAGTCCATGTTATTGAGGTTGTTTTCAAACTTTTTAAAAAGGTTGACAGAGCCTTTTAAAAATTCCTCCATCAAAATCCTATGCAAAATCTCAATATATAAAATAGACAATGACAGTATTTTATTAATATAAATGTACTTTATAAGTTTAAATTTATAATATTTATACATTATGAGATCAATGCATTAATTTTGATAAATACCAACATTTGAAATCAGGATTTATGGTTGGCAGCTTAAATATCTGCCCTGGCATCTAGTTTATTTCGCAGCTGTTTTAGCTGCATACATTAAGAAAATCCAGCCCATACAGGTAAGTACTTGCAGTTGGTAACAATTCTGTGATGAAGCTCATCTTACTATTTTAGGATACTATTTAAATGAATTGATTGAGAATCTGGAATGGGGGAAGGAAGAAAGTTTTGTTTCAAAGTTGAATCATTACAATATCTTGTAGTCTTTTTTTCATAACTGTACATTAATCCCAAATGCCTAGAACTTACAACAGAAAGTAAAATGCTCTGTAATATATAACATATTATATATGATGCTGCCACAGGTGGTTGGCCAACCAGGGCTAGAGCATTTGCCAAGCGGATGCCCTTGGGCTAATGCCTGGCGTTTAACTGAGTACGGTGCATGTGTGTGAGCTTCAGTATGTAGTTGCTTGTATAATTTTACATGAGCAGACGTGTGTAGGCCTGCAGTCCAAATACCCGCAGAGAACTGCAAACCTCTTTGTCAATGACATATTCACATGCATGTCACATATGGTCAGAAAAGAAAGAAAAAGCTTCATTCTGAAGGCCGTATGATATTGAGCCGTGAGGAGGACAGCCCATATTCATAATGTTTGGTGGTCTTTTCAGGATAGAAGTTGGCATCTAGTACAAATTAGCATGTGTCCTTTTTTAAAACTATAGTTTTTTTTTTGTTTTTTTGTTTTTTTTTGAGACGGAGTCTCGCTCTGTCGCCCAGGCTGGAGTGCAGTGGCGCGATCTCGGCTCACTGCAAGCTCCGCCTCCCGGGTTCACGCCATTCTCTTGCCTCAGTCTCCCGAGTAGCTGGGACTACGGCGACTGCCACCTCGCACGGCTAATTTTTTGTATTTAAAACTATAGTTTAAAAAAGAGTTTAAAAGATATTTCAAGACATGAAATATGCATCTAGTTTGTGGAAGTTCCAAAATACTGTTGTAAAACCACAGGGTAGTGAGAAACGCAATTGGCCCACAGGGTCACTGTAGGACCACGGCATTTTAAGCACCAGGACCCCATGTGGGACAAAGAAGTTGAGGTCACAGTCGGTTATTGAACTGGTTCGAAAAGGGCAAGCAGATTATGAAAGGTAGGTTCACCACGTGCTAAGCTCGTGTAAGTCTGGCTGTCATCAAAAAGACCTAAAGTGCTTGAGGACCCTCAAAAATGTGGCCACCCAGGCTGCACAGGCAGGGAGTTTCTTGGGAGGAAGTCCCTTTTGCAAAGTTTTTTCTTAATGTCTTGGATTGTTTTGTTTTTTTCTTTCCCTCCCTCCTTCCTTCCTTCCCTCCTTCCTTCCTTCCCTCCTTCCTTCCTTCCCTCCCTCCCTCCTTCCTCCTTCCTTCCTTCTTCCTTCCTTCCTTCTTTCCTTCTTTCCTTCTTTCCTTCTTTCCTTCTTTCTTCTTTCTTCTTTCCTTCTTTCCTTCTTCCTTCTTTCCTTCTTTCTTTCTTTTTTCTTTCTTTCTTTCTTTCTTTCTTTCTTCTTCTTTCTTTCTTTCTTTCTTCTTTCTCTTTCTTTCTTTCTTTCTTTCTTCTTTCTTTTTTGTTTTTAAAGAGACAGGATTTTGCTTGTCACCCAGGCTGGAGTACAGTGGTGCAATCATAGCTCACTGTAACCTTGAACTTCTGGGCTCAAGCGATCCTCCACCTCTGCCTCCCAAGTATGAATAGCTATGTCCTGGAATTTTAATTAATGCCCCTGCAAACAGTTAGCCTCCTGTAATGATCTGAGCAGGGTGTGTGGTATGGAGGTCATCTCCCTTTGCGGGAGGCCTGGGGAACTCACCTCTAAACTGTGCATTATTTCAAGGAAATTGCCCACAAAAGAGAAATTAGCAGGATGGGAGTAGTTGAAAGCTAGATGCTACCCTTGTGGTGGCACTCTGGAAGCCTTGACAGGCCTCCAGCACGAGAGTCCTGCTGCAGGAATTGTTTGAACAGGGCTTCTCAGCAGGACATTTTGCCAAGAATTCTGCTGTCAGTACTAGAGAAAGAAAATGTGAATTACGAGGATGGCTGATTCTTTAGGAGATCTCAGCTTGAGATTTCCGTCAAACTCCCTTCTTCATAAACCAGGTGCACACCGACCATTTTGCATCCGTGTTTTTAGGGCCATGTAAATATATTTTTAAGAGAAAAAGAAGCAAAACTAGAGTGTCTTTTGATTAAATGCTTTTCAGAATGTTATGGGGAAAAGGGCTATGATTACTTTAAGAGTGAAAGGTCTTTGACAAAAGTGGTAGATGGGAAGCACACACACACGTACACACATGTTAAGGGATTTTTAATATTTATCAAGGCAACTAAATGCATAAAGATCAATTGGAAAAGCTGGAGAATTTCTCTACCTAAAGAGAAAACAGGTTAAAATTAGGAATTAGCTGCCGAGAAAATCCCTGAAAGAACATTTAAGGGGAGTCACAACTCTGATACACAGAGATTTCATTTAAAAATCCCTCCGCAATTTTTGCCAAGCCACAGAGAAATAGAAAACCAGCTTCCTTCTCATTGAAGGAGACAGAGAATCCTGGGCATTAACATCTCAAGAGTATCTCTGCCTTGTTCAGAGTGTGTAGTAATAAAAAGAATCACAGTTAAACCTAGTAGCAGAAGAGGCACTAAGATTTTAACTCTCGATGGTTCTGGTTGGGGATTATCACTGAATCTTGGACAAGTTCTGGATGCCATGCAAAATTCAGGGCAATTAAAGTCCATGTGGACCAAAGGGTAGGCTAACCCTAGTTTAGGAATGTTTGTCATCTGTTAAAAATTAGAAAGGAAATGGCACTAAATGATATAGAATTATTTATGTTTCTTAAAGACTTGTTCCAATTTATGCACCTTTTTTTTTTGGATGCACAATTACGTCTTTATTTGTTTGTTCAGTGAGTGATAGGAGGGAAACACAATTTTGTCCCTAGAACAGTACAATAAATGCTGATGGCTACCTGACTTGTCCAACAAAATCTCTGGAGCCAGTCTGCTTGACCGGATGCTCTTCCTTTACTTCAAGGAGTGCTTTCGTAGGGTTGACATATTTTCTGTTTCAAGTGAAAGTGAAGAAAAAAACAGAACTATCAAATGCCAAACAAGTAGTGAAATTGGCAGGAAATAAAATTGATTTTGGTGATTTTTATTTTGAACAGTAGTTTTTGAAGAATTACAGATGTAATGAGAGTGATTACAGAGTTAGAAGGTGATTTTTATAGATCTTATGAGGGAGACTTCTGGATTATTTTAAGGGTTTTACAGGTTGATGGCCCTAGGTCAAGTGTCTGGTTTTAGTCTTCTGAAACTTAAAGTTTTTCTTTTCCTTGATACATACTTCAGTAAAGTATTATTACTTTAATGCCTGTCAGCTACTGCACTTAGAAATACAACCAAAAGAGTTGAGGAAATGAGAAAGAGAAAGGTGGCTGTTCTTAGGGGTAATTGAAAAAGATCCTGAGTACAGAAAGGAAGAAAGGGGTTCAAAAAACGTGTTTGTATGTGTGAGAAAGAGAATGTCCCAAGTAGTGATATTTCAGGTACAATTGATCATTGAAAACTGAAATTTCCCTCAGGGGTAAAGAACTATGTGATAATTGTGTGGGGTCATGGAGTCAATCAGTGTCTCTGTGCTAGTGATCAGGAAATGGGGAGAAAGAGGATGGGGAGGAGGGAGTGGAGGAAGAAGAGGGAAGGAGAAGGAGGAGGAGGAGGAGGGGAAGAGGAGCAAAGGGAAGGAAGGCCAGGCCTGGATCACAAGTATTAAACTTCATGGTATTAATAAGGCAGGCCAGAATTTGTGTAACTTACATCTAAACTACTACTTGGTTGATGCTTAATAAATATTTGTTGAAGAGTAAATGAATAGATTAATTACTGCCTTTTATGTACAATAGATAAGGTTGAAATTTTCTCTTTCCTGACCAGGATGGTTAGCTAGTTAATTACAAAAGTAGGGTGAAGCATGGAAATCAAACAAATGACACACACACACCTTCAACAGTTTGCTTTTAACTTAAAACACATGTACATCCATTCACCAGTTTTTTGATTTGGGGCCATGGGCCTTTCTTTGCTCATGAACCCCTGATTGTCTTTCTTGCACAAACCATACCCATACGCATTATCTGAGGTTTCCATTTGGGTTTCTTTAAAGTGCAGTGAGAATTTAAAGACATTTGCAAAGCAGTCTGAGTACCAGAATGATTCTGGATTTTTATTATTTTTGCCCCTAATCATTTGCAGTTGTCTCATCCACACCTAATTTGCCAGTAGTTTTTTTTTTTTTTTTAATCTTGGCTGCTTGCCTTTATTGGATCTTTCCAAAGCAATTAACTTCATTTTTGTAGAAACAACTAACAAATGCTCTTTCTTCTTGTGCTTGCTTTCATGGGTTTGTGTACTATTTGAATACTTATGTCATTACAAAGCAATAGCAACTGGCATAAACAGGTATGCGAACATGGTTGACACTATGTGAACACAGCACATCTCCGGGGTGCAGGAGGGTGCAAGTGTCCCACGGAAGAATCTGCCAGAGTCTTGTCTGTGGGAAGCTTGGGAGGAGCCATCTAAGTGGTAGGCATACAGGCTAGGAGGAAATAAAATAGATTTTTGGAGGGCTGCCCTGGCAAACCCCCATCTATAAAATGACGGCAAGCATTCAGACAGTATTGATTTTTCTTTATGCCTGGCACAGGCCTGTACCTGGATCCTGTCCTCATCACTCACTCCTTGACTGTGGGATTTGCTAGAACATTCTGTACCCAAAAAGGTTCAGTGGAGTCAAGGTGTGATCACTGGGCTGCCAATTACCCATTCCTTACATCTCTAAGTGGATTTTTATGCCTTGGGTTAACATTGACCCCTTCTCTTCCTGCCAGGGATTAGAACCAGTAATTCCAATTTGTAGAAATCTGCTTTTTACCAGTGTCGTCCTTTTCCTAGCTCTTTGGTTTTTCCAACAGGGAATTCTGGGATGAACTTAGAAAATATTTTCTTGATGAAAACTGTCACAGAGCAGCACTTTTTTTTTAATTTTTATTTTTTAGAGACAGGGTCTCTCTTTGTTGCCCAGGCTGGAGTGCAGGCACAGTCATAGCTCACTGCCACCTCAAATACCTGGGCTCAAACGACCCTCTCACCTCAACCTCCTGAGTAGCTTAGACTACAGATGCGTGCCACCAGGCCCAGCTAACTTAAAAAATTTTTTTTTGTACAGATGTGGTCTCACCATCTTGTCCAGGCTGATCTTAAACTCCTGGACAGCAGCACTTTCTTTAGTGACTGGTATTTCCTCCCTCCTCTCTTTCTCCTTTTCTGCCTTCACTTTATTCTATCCTTCCATTCTGTTGTTCACTTGATATTTATTAGTCTTGAGGATGAGACTGCAAAGGTGTATCAGAAACCATTTCTTCAAGAAACCTGCCATTGAGGAGGGAAATTTACCAAAGGGTGTTGTGTCTTTAAAAGCTGTGCTGTGTCCGGGCGCGGTGGCTCAAGCCTGTAATCCCAGCACTTTGGGAGGCCGAGACGGGCGGATCACGAGGTCAGGAGATCGAGACCATCCTGGCTAACATGATGAAACACCGTCTCTACTAAAAAAATACAAAAAATTAGCCGGGCGAGGTGGCGGGCGCCTGTAGTCCCAGCTACTCGGGAGGCTGAGGCAGGAGAATGGCGTAAACCCGGGAGGCGGAGCTTGCAGTGAGCTGAGATCCGGCCACTGCACTCCAGCCTGGGCGACAGAGCGAGACTCCGTCTCAAAAAAAAAAAAAAAAAAAAAAAAAAAAAAAAAAAAAGCTGTGCTGTGTAGGCCAGCACAGTGGCTCACTGTAGTCCCAGAACTTTGGGAGGCCGAGGCAGGCAGTTCACTCGAGCCCGGGAGTTCAAGGCCAGGCTGGGCAACATAATGAAACCGTGTCTCTACAGAAACAAACAAACAATTAACTGGGTGTGGTTGCATACACCTGTGGTCCCAGCTTTTCAGGAGGCTGATGTGGGAGGATCACTTGAGCCTGGGAGATCGAGGCTGTGGTGAGCTGTGATCTTGCCACTGCACTCCGCCTTGGTGACAGAGCAAGACTCTGTCTCAAAAAAAAAAAAAAAAGGAAAAAAGGCTGTGCTGTGTTAGAACACCTTACATTGCCAGAGGTACTGGTCGAGAAAATACAAATGGCTGCAAGACCTAAGAACCTGGAAACAAGTGATAAAAACCAATTTGCAGTTAGAATATGTGTCCTTAAGTCCACGCTCTATAATGGAAATATTTCACTCTGCACGAGCCAGGCAGGCGTTTTCACAGGGCCTGTTGGTCTTGGTTTGGCTGCAGCTTGGTATCTGAATGTTTCCAAGACCAAGGCAGATCCAGAGGGAGCCCAGTTAAGAGGACACAGGGTCACTGACAGTACAGTAAACAACACCTGATAGCAGGAAGGAGACAGCTAAATGCCAGCCAGATTCCAAAAGCCCTAAGGGTCTGAGGATCTCAAGCCCCAGGCTGCTGTACGCCTAAGACCGAAGACCGCCACCTTGAGCTGCACAAATTGATTGATACTCAACTTGGTGCCTCTGAGCCATCAAAGAAAGGTTACTGAAGCTCAGATTAATTTGTGTAAGAAAACAGAGGAAATAAATAGAATGCATTTTTTTAAGTTTGGGATTTATGTGGTTAGCTTCATTTATTTTGAAATTTAGAATGTCCTCTGGTGGGACTGGATGACTGCAACTTTATTGCATCCACCTAGTTTCTGATGATTCTTGCAAGCAGTGGCAGAAAATAAAGGAGGCTGTGAAGCCACCAGGCTTCCCTACCTCATGCAGAGTGGGGAAGAAAGTGGATGTAATCAAATGGCAAATGCTTGTTTTGTAAAAACGTGTTGTGTCCTAATGAGGCCCTGCGGCACAGTCGTTAGGAGTCCAGGCCAAGAGTCTGACTGCTGGTCTTAGAAATCAAGCTTTACCACTTAGTAGGTATGTGTGGCTCTTTGGCAAATGACTTAATCTCTCTTTGCCTCAAATTCCTTACCTGCAAAATGGGTATAATGTAAGTGTCTGATAGGATGGTTGTGAAGTACTACTTGTGAGCCCTGAGATCAATGGTAGCAATCAGTTCTTTGTTGGCTAATGTCATATTGGTAACCCATCCCCCTTCCTTGCTGCCTTTACTCTTTTTTTTTTTTTTTTTGAGACAGAGTCTCGCTCTGTCACCCAGGCTGGAGTGCAGTGGTGCGATATCAGCTCACTGCAAGCTCTGCCTCCTGGGTTCATGCCATTCTCCTGCCTCAGCCTCCCGAGTAGCTGGGACTACAGGCGCTTAGCTGTTGTCAGAAGAAGGCAGAGGGCAGAGCTGAGCACAGTGAAAATGCATGCTTAGCAAATATTTTTGTTTTTCTGAGACAGAGTCTTGCTGTGTTGCCCAGGCTGGAGGGCAGTGGTGCAATCACGGCTCATTGCAACCTCCACCTCTTGGGTTCAAGCGATTCTCCTGCCTTAGCCTCATGAGTAGCTGGGATTACAGGCACACACCACCATGCCCAGCTAAATTTTGTGTTTTTAGTGGAGACGGGTTTCACTGTGTTGGCCAGGCTGGTCTCAAACTTGTGACCTCAAAAGATCTGCCTGCCTCGGCCTCCCAAAGTGGTAGGCTTACAGAGGTGGGCCGCCGTGCCTGGCCAGCAAACATTTGTTATCTCCAGAGTGCACTAGGCAGGATTTCACTTCAATGCTAAGATTTTGGCTCTCTTTTGCTAAGGTCGATATAATTTTATTAGTGATCTGGTTGCTCCCAAGATATCTCTTGGGTTGTATTAACTGAGGAAGAAAGGAAGTAGTTTTTTTTTTTTTTTCTTGTTTTCCTTGTTTTGTTACTTGATATGCCCAAGTGGTGTTGTTCATTGAGGTAATTCGAGGTACACAGGGGCTGTGACAGTATCCACCCCTCATTACAGCTGAGATGGTAGGGGGCATGGAGAGTGGGATTGGCCAAGGCAAATACAGAAGCCCAGAGCTCCCGTTCCATGATGTAAATCTTGTACCAAATTTCAGTGAGCATTATTTTCTACACGGGGAAATGAAATGATGGAGTGTTTAAAACCTAGAACAGCACTGGGTAGATGGCATAACTTTTTTTTTTTTTGGTTGGTGTGAAATGTTAGGTTATTTCGACTGCAAGGTGAATCGGAAAGTCTTGGTAGGAATGTAGCTTCCCCCCGCCACTTGGAAAGGAGTGTGTGATTTGTTTGCCAAAGGCCCTGGTAGCCTTCAATCTGTCAAAACGTTGCAAGCTGGGAGCGGTTTGCCAAAGCAAACTATCAAAGTGAAATAACACACGAGTTGCACACACAGAGACACATGCATGCTCTCTCATTCTCCAAACATTAATTTTGAATTGGGTCAGGAGGAACAAGGATTTGGGCTAGATTGTTGGTGTTTTGAAAAGAGGTGGGCACAGCTACAGATACCAATTAGCTAAGTATGCGCAAGCAGGGTGAGGTATCCTAAAACAGAGTGTGCTGAGCAGGGGTGAGAAACTTGCAGCCCTTGGCAGAGTTTCCTCTGGCCCCTGGGGTTATATATTGCTGTGCCTGCTGTTATTGTAGCCCAAAGAATAATTGCCCCTCTGGGGGAATTTATTCTATTCCATTCAGAGCAGAGACCATTTAATATCTCAGATTCTACTCCAGAATGAATTTTGTTGGGTACCCCTATGCATTTTAGCTTCACTAGGGCCCAGTAAATGAAGAAAAGAAGCATTTGAACATCTAAATATAATTTGTGTCGCACTTTTGTAACAAGAGGCACCAGCAAACATTTTGCTGCCATATCTTGTCATCTTCTAAGGATGGTTTTTTGGAGAGGGGTAACATAGAAATTCAAAAGCAGATCTGATTTTTATAAATCCCTCATAAAAGAAAGTTGTAAAAGCTCCCGAAGTGGCTTTGGACACTTTTGAATATGTTAATTCACAGTATTTTCACTTAATCTTGAGATTTCAGGGGTCACCAGGATGGTGAAGCATCATTCTTTAATCCAGTGAATTAAGCTACTGCTATATAGCAGCCACTCTGCTAGGTGCTGGGGAATTCAGTAGTGACAAAACAAACTCCCTGATCTCATGGGGCTTACATTCCCTTGGCTAGAGAGAGAGAAATTTAAATAAAGACAGTGTGTTAGATAGTAAGTGCTATGGAGAAAAGGACTGGGCTGGGAGAGGGACCACTGTTTTTTGTAGGCTCAAGGAAGCCCTGTACAGACAAGATCCTTTGGGCAGAGACCTTAAGAAGTGAGGGAATGAGTAGAATTGACCAGGCAACCTGGAATGCAGTTCCTCCAAGTCAGAGGAAAACCTAGATGTGATCTCACTCCCTCTCCTGCCCCAAGTCCCCCTGAATGCTATGGAAGTGCAACCTCAGATCAGTGATTATCCAAAACTGCTCCGTACAAATATGTGGCTACTGTGTGTGCCAAGAGCTTTGAGGCACTGAGGTGTAACACGTTTATGAAGCTGCTGTTTTTTTTTTTCTTTCTTTTAACAAAACCACACCAATCTGGTTTTCTTTTTAAATGAGTAAGCAGTGCCAGAATGTGTTACAAATGATTCACATTTGTAGGCCTGGGTTCATAATGTGCTTTCTTGCATATTAACTCATTTGAGGTAGGAAGACAGATTATATAATTCCCATTTTACAGATGAGGAAACTGAGGCACAGCAAGAGAAGGTGATTTGCCCAAGGTCATGCAACCATGGAGCATGGACTTGTGAGTTGTGATGCACATGTTCTTGGTTTAGAGGTCAAATTGGATCCAGTAGTGATACAGCTATAAGATTACTGTCTTTTTGCCACCGCTGTCTGGGAACCCGCTCTCTTTAATTCTCCTGCCCTATTGCTGGAAGACATCTTGATCAATATTTCCAGTACATTATGTGTGTAATGAACAGGCTCATTTTCAAGTATTAAAAAGTCCAAAGGAAGTTGTGTGTGGTGGGAGTAAGAAGGGGAATAATTTTAGAAGTTATCCAGGACATCGGTAACATCACCATCTAGACCTGAACCATTAGCTTCCTGTGTCCTGAATAGCACAGATCTGTGTATCTGCACTGGACAGTACAGACAGAAAATGTTTCCATCATCGTAGAAAACTCTATGGGACAGTGCTGCTTTAGATCCTCAGCAAGTTATACTTCAACTCTTTTATTCTTCTCCCCACTAATTTCATATTATTGTCCCGAATACATCCCTTGTTTGGAAGAATGTTGTTATAAATACAGTATATTAAAAGGAAAGTCTAGGCTGTGCACGGTGCTCATGCCTGTAATCCTAGCACTTTGAGAGGCCAAGGCGGGTGGATCATCTGAGGTCAGGCGTTCGAGACCAGCCTGGCCAACATGGTGAAACCCCATCTCCACTAAAAATATAAAAATTAGCCAGGCGTGGTGGTGCCGCCTGTAATTCCAGCTACTGGGGAGGCTGAGGCAGGAGAATCACTTGAGCCCGGGAGGCAGAGATTGCAGTGAGCCGAGATCAAGCCACTGCACTCCAGCCTGAGAGACAGAATGAGACTCTGTTTCAAAGAAAAAAAGAAAAGAAAAGAAAAGTCTAGTCAGATACAAACATTTTGATCTCTCATCCAGTTAAAAACTTCTTTTCTCCTCTAAGCTGGTCCTGTTGTAGCCTCAGACGCCTGTAGTAGGGAAGAGGGGGTTTGGTTGGTTCCTTCACACTCCTAGTTTCCTGCCCTGCCCACTCACTGTCATTGTGAATTCCTTCAGGGTGAGGCACAGGAGAGGAGAGGAGAGGTAACCGGCAAAGAGGTTCCCAGTGGGACTGGTGTTCCTTGTAATCTGGTGCTGCTGTCCTTGGTTGGGAGATGTCCAAGTTCCAGATTCTCCTCTCTTGGGGCACTTTGGAGAATTTCCCCCTCACTAGGCTCTCCTGCTGCACCATGCCCTCGTGCAGGCTATGCAAATCTGCTGACTCCTTAAGGTCCACCTCCCTCACCTAGCTCCTGTACTCCATGGGTATAAGCCGCAGGCTTACTTTCTAGGAAACGTAGAAAGTAAAATCTTTCTGGTGAAAATCTTTGGTAGATTCCTTTCCAGATAACCTAAGTTCCGTGTCTTTCCATGGTGCTAAAACAGCATCTCCTGCCCCTCCAGGCTCTAAAAATACAGACTGTTCCCACCTAGCCCTCTCTCCATTCTTCCCTCTTGGATACTCCAGCTAAGGTTTGGCCTTTAGATGTTTTTCAGAGGAGAATCAGGCACTAATCCTTGTACCCCCGGATACCAGGGCATCTGGATCAAGCTCTGAATGTGTTGTCCCTCTTGCTTGGCTTGGGGAAGAGCTCCTACTTTTCCTTCCCCATAGGGGAGTGGAGGGGCTGTATGCAGCTCTCCTACATTGTCTTCAGGGAAATCCACACCCAGCAAACTCCATCCTCCAGCCTCCTTGTGCATACAGGTGGGAGGTGAGTGAGGGGATGACAAGCACCCACTTTGTCGTTCCTCGATAGGCAGTGCAGCTCTTTGGAATGTGTGCATACTTAGTACCCATGTTCTGAGCTCTGGATCCTCAGCTGCAACTCCATGACTACAGCATGAAGGATGCCTGCAACACCATATTACAGAGACCATCTTCCCTGCTTCTCACCACATTGCACAGTCTCTAGCCAGTCTGTCCATGTCTGTTCTGTGTAGTCTGCTTGGTCACTTACTTACAAAACAGGAGCTCGGGTGGAATTTTGGATTCTTAGAAATGGTGGATGCTTTATCCAACTCCACAAGACCTAACTCCCAGCTTCAGGCAGGTTTTCCTCATCTCCACCCTGATGTGGTGGTTTTTCTTGGTCTGGGGCAGTGTTTCACATCTCTCAGTTGTGTTGCAAGTCTCAAAAAGGTTGGGAACCACTACATTATTTAACTTAGGTTAAATACGGTTTGACAAATGGTCAAAAGATACAGCGGCCTCATTGCCGGGATGCTTAAAATAATGACACTGATGATTTGAAATCATGAGACCTTGGGCATTTAAATTAATTGACAGTGCTTGTCTCGCCTTTGGTCTGAGGTTGCATTTCCAATCACATTCAGATGGGACTTGGGGCAGGAGAGGGAGTGAAAGATCTAGGTTTTCCTCTGACTCAGAGGACCTGCATTCCAGGTTGCCTGGTCAACTCTGCTCCTTCCCTCACCTTCTTAACTTACTAACCATGCCAATTGTTTTACCTCTGTCATATTCAGTGATCCTCACAGAAGGTGAGAATGTTTGAGGCATGGAAATGCTAACTGACCCGAGATCACCCAGATGGGAACGATGGAGCTGGGATTCTAGCCTGGCTCCATGCCCTCTCCAGCACACCCTGCTGTCTCAGCCGGCTCCTATTTCCCCACCTCCTCTTTATTTGATGACATTCCCTAATCAGGGCTGGTGACAGTGAGGCTTAGCACAGCTAATCCCACCCATGGAGAACATATGTGACATCAAAAGGCTGGAAAGAGGCAGAGGAATGGTTCCCAGGAAAGCATGAGCTGTAAGGAGAGGAACTTCCCTGGCAGGCTCAAAGCCCACACGTTTCCCTGACCCTACCACCCGTGAAGGACCGCATGTGGGCTGCACTAGCACTCCCTCTGCCAGGCATGGTGCATCCTCTTACTCAGTTCTCCCCTGAACCTCTGAGCCAGTTCCTGTTGTTATCCCCATTTTTCAGGGGAGGAGACTGAGACTTAGAGAGGTTAAAACTCTGACCTAGAACACCCCTGAGGGTAAGCAGGAAGGCTGGGATGTGATCCCACACCTGCCCCATGCCATGTCTTGCCACAGCACCATGCTGCCTCCCTCCTATAGGGCCAACAGTTTGTGTCTTCACTGGGTCACGTCCCAGGGCCTGGGTTGGGCTGTTCCCCCCCATCCACTGATAAGATGGTGATGCTGCCTTCCACTGGGTGCTGTTGCCTGGAACATACTCACCATCTTGCCTGTTGCTATTTTCCCTTTTCAGTGTCCTGGGTTCCCTCCTGCTGCTTGGATTCCAGTTCGTCTGCCCACAGCCCTCCACTCAACACAGGAAGGTAAGCCATGGCCATCCAGAGGTTTTCTTCTCTGCCCAAGAGGCTAGGGTCACTCTGGTCACTGCCCTGAACTTTGTTCTATTTGAAGGTGAGTCACCACTGATCCTGAAAGGAAGCACAGTTTACAGAATGTGGAGTGTACTATTCTGTTCTCGCATTGCTATAAAGAAATACCTGAGAGTGGGAAATTTACAAAGAGGTTTTATTGGCCCACAGTTCCGCAGGCTGTACAGGAAGCATGATGCTGGCCATCTGCATGGCTTCTGTGGAGGCTTCAGGAAGCTTACAATTATGATGGAAGACAAAGTGGGAACAGCACTTCACATGGCTGGAGAAGAAGCAAGAGAGAGAACGGGGAGGTGCCATATACTTTTAAACAACCAGATCTCACGAGAACTCATTATTGCCATGACTGCACCAAGGGGGATAGTGTTAAACCATGAGGAATCATCCCTATGATCCAATCACCTTCCACCAGGCCCCGCCTCCAACTTTGGAGATTACAATTTGACATGAGATTTGGGTGGGGACACAGATCCGAACCCTATCATGGAGCTTAAAATGTGAAGCTGGTGCCTGGAGTCGGTCTCTGATTTGAGAGCAATGGCAACTTTGCAACATGTGTTCGCTACAATGGACAGCTGAGAGGTCAGTGGGAGCATTCTACAAAGGCATGGGCAGAACTTAAGGAACCCACTTGGAAATGGAGGAGACCAGTATGGAGCTTTTACCCTCTCTTGGGGCACCTTCAAGGTCAAGGGCAGGGATAGAGTTGCAGCTGTAGCTGTGGCTGTTGCTATGCAAGAGAACCCCCTGACAGGGAGTCATGATCTTCAGTAGAGGGACACAGTCACTGCCAACTGATGGCCAGGCAGGGATGGAACTGCGAAATAAGAACCTCACCTTCTCTTTCCTCTCACCCCTCATTTCCTGTTGGTGACTCCCTTTGGCCAAACCAAGCAGAAGGCAGAAGATAAGAAGGCTTTGATGCAGTCCCCAAAGGCCAGCCTCCTGGGCCACAGGACTGGGTGGAGAAGGGTAGACAGCATCTAAAGGAGCAAATGGACAGTATTGCATACGCTTCCCTTCAGGCTTTGTGTGTTTTATAGTAAATGAACCATCCACCATTGCCTGAATAAGCCTAATGGTGCACTGCAACTGAGCAGGTCCTTGATCAATGTTTCCTTAGAAACAATACATGACAGGACTCTTAGAAAGTCCCTAGAAGCCCTTCCTGCTACCTAGGAGCTCCTCCTGTCTACCTGGAATCAAATTCAGACTCCTGAGAAGAGATCAGTTATTTGTATCCAAGTATGACCAAGTTGGTTGACTCCTTTCCTGAGAGAGGGTTTTCTTTTCTTTTTCTTTGTTTTTGAGATGGAGTTTCGCTCTTGTCACCCAGGCTGGAGTGCAATGGCACGATCTCGGCTCACTGCAACCTCCACCTCCCGGGTTCAAGTGATTCTTCTGCCTCATCCTCCTGAGTAGCTGAGATTACAGGCCTGCGCCACCACACCCAGCTGCTTTTTTTTGTTTTAACAGTAGAAACGGGGTTTCACCATGTTGACAGGCTAGTCTCGAACTCCTGACCTCAATCAGGTGATTGATCCACCCACCTCGGCCTCCCAAAGTGCTGGGATTATAGGCGTGAGCCACTGCACTGGCCTGAGAGAGGGTTTTCATAGGGGAAATTCAGGACAGAAGGGGGCCAAGAAAAAAGAGTATGTGCACATATTTGGCTAAATATGACCCTTCTTGGGAGCAGTTCTTCGTGTTTTTATCTGATTATAGTCTAATTTCTTTTCTGTTTCAGTCTGTTTTTCTGGACCAGGTATAAACCTCTACTGTACTGTATCTCCCACTAGGATGTAAGCTCCATGAAAGTAGGAACTTACTAGTCTTGTTCATGGCCCTATTCCCAGCTCCTAGAATAGAGCCTGGCATGTTGTAGGTGCTCAATAAAATCCTTGTTGAACGACTGACTGACTGAATGGAAAACCTGGCCAAGGTCTAAGCATCATTTCATTGGATTCACCTGGAAATTTGCACCGCCCCCCCCCCCCCCCCCCCCCCCCGCACCCCGCTTACTCTGCTGCATCATCTCTATTCATAATATCAGGACTCAGAAAGGACAACTGCCTACTTTTATTATGAAGTTGTATTATTTATTAATGTTTAGAATTACCAGGTTTGTTAATCCTAACAGTTGAATCAATTTACTGTGTTCCTCTTGTTGTTGTTACTCAAATAGGCTATCATAACTGAAAATACCTTATACATGATCAATTTACTTTGCTGTCTCCTGTAATTTTTCAAGTTAACCTGAATGATATGTGAGTCACCTGAACAAAAGGTCCCCAAATAGGTAGCACTCTCATCTTTCTTCAAGTGTTTGCTCTGAGAAATGGGGAAACAAAGATTTATGAGTTATTTTATCATTAAAATTTTTTAATTGATGTAGTAATTGTACAGATTTATGCATACAATTTGGTGTTTCAATACATGTGTATTATACAATGATTCAGTCAGGGTATTTAGCATTCTAGTCACCTCATGCATTTATCATTTTTTTTTTTTTTTGTGGTGAGAATATTCAAAAGCCTCTCTTCTAGCTATTTTGTCATATATAATACCTTACCATTAACCATCATCAAGCTACTGTGTAATAGAACACCAGAACTTACTCCGCCTGTCTTTGGTAACTTTGTACCCGTTGACCAACCTCTCCCCACTCTCACCTCTTTTCTTTCCCCTCTTCTCCTCAGTCTCTGGTAACCTCTGTTCTCCTTTCTGCTTCTATATCAGCTCTTTTTTTCTTTTTTTTTTTCAGATTCCACATATGAGCGAGATCTGTGGTATTTGTCTTTCTGTGTCCAGCTTATTTCACTTTAAACATAATAACCTCCAGGTCCATCCATGTTGTCCCAAATGAAAAGATTTCACTTTTTAATGGCCAAATAATATTTCCATTGTGTATATATACACCACATTTTCTTTGCTGTTCATTTGTTGTTGGACACTTGGACTGAATCCATACTTTGGTTAATGTGAATAGTGCTGCAATAAACATAGGGGCACAGATGTTTCTTGAACATTCTGATTTCATTTCCTTTGGATATATATGCAATAGTGGGATTGCTGGATCCTATGGTGGTTCTATGTTTAGTTTATTAAGGAGCCTCCTAATGTTGTCCATGGTGGCTGTACTAATTTACAGTCCCACCAACAGTATGTAAGTGTTCATTTTCTTCCATATCCTTACCAAACATTTGTTTTGTCTTTTATCTTTATTTATTTATTTATTTTTTAATGGAGTCTTGCATTGTCTCCCGGGCGGGAGTGCAGTGGCACGATCTCAACTCACTGCAACCTCTGCCTCCTGGGCTCAAGTGATTCTCCTGCCTCAGCCTCCTGAGTGGCTAGGATTACAGGCATGTACCACCACATCTGGCTAATTTTGTATTTTTAGTAGAGACAGGGTTTCTCCATGTTGATCAGGCTGGTCTTGAACTCCCGACCTCAGGTGATCCGCCCACCTCAGCCTTCCAAAGTGTTGGGATTACAGGCAGGAGCCACCACACCTGGCCAACACTTGTTTTCTTCTGTCGTTTTGATAATAGCTGTTCTAACTGGAGGGAGGTGGTATCTCACTGTGGTTTTGATTTGCATTTCCCTGATGATTAGTGATGTTGAGCCTTTCAAAATATATTTTTTGGCCATTTGTATGTCTTCTTTTGATAAATGTCTATTCAGATCATTTGCCTATTTAATCAGATTGTTGAGTTGATTTTTTTTTTTTTTTGATGTTGAATTATTTAAGTTCTTTATATATGCCGGATATTAGCCCCTTGTCAGATGTATAGTTGCAAATATTTTCTCCTGTATGTTGTCTTTTCAGTTTATTGTGGAAATTTATACTCCCTCACTTCACTGTTTCCATTGCTGTGCAGAAGCAAAGTTTGATGTCATTCCATTTGTTTATCTTTGCTTTTGTTTCCTGTGCTTTTGAGATCTTATTTCTAAAATCCTTGCTCAGCCCAGTGTCATAAAGCATTTCCCTTATGTTTTATTCTAGTAGTTTCATAATTTTGGGTTTTGTATTTGAATCTTTAATCCATTTTTAGTTGATCTTAGTAGGTAGGGGTCTAGTCTCTTCTTGTCAGGTGGATATCTAGTTTTCCCAGCATTATTTACTGAAGAGATTGTCTTTTCCTCAATATGTGTTCCTGGCACCTTTGTTGAAGATCAGGTGGTGTGTGAATTTATTTCTGGCCTCTCTGTTCTGTTCCATTGGCGTGTGTGTCTGTTTTTATGCCAGTACCGTGCTGCTTTGGTTATTGCAGGTGTGTAGTATATTTTGAAGTCAGGTAGTGTGATGCTTCTTTTTGCTCAGGATTACTGTGGCTATTTGGGGTCTTTTGTGGTTCCATATGAATTTTAGGATTATTTTTTCAATTTCTGTGAATAATGTCATTATTATTTTGATAAGAACTACATTAAATCTGTAAATTGCTTTGGCTTGCATGGCCATTTTAACAATATTAATTCTTCCAATCTATGAACATGGGATATTATTCCACTGTTTTTGAAGTTTTCAGTGTAGAGATCTTTCACCTCCTTACTTAAGTTTATTCCTAGGTATCTTATTTTTGTTTGTGTATACTATTGTAAATGGAATTATTTTCTTGATTTCTTTTTCAGATAGTTTGTAGTTAGCATATGGAAATGCTACTGATTTTTGAATTTTGATTTTTTGTGTCCTCTGACTTTACTGAATTAATTAGTTCTAAGAGTTTTTTGGTAGAGTCTTTAGAGTTTTCTGTATGTAAGATTGTGTCATGGCAAACGGGGACAATATGATTTCCTTCTTTCCAATTTGGATGCCCTTTATTTTTTTCTCTTGCCTAATTACTCTGGCTAGGAATCCCTATGTTGATTAGGGTGGTGAAGGTGGGCATCCTTACTTTGTTCCTGTTCTTAGAGGAAAAGGTGAAAGCTTTGCTCAGTATAATGTTAATATAATTTATACTATTCAGTATACATTATTCAGTATAATGTTAGCTGTGGCTTTGTCATGTATGACCTTTGTTGTGTTATGGTACATACCTTCTATACTTAATTTGTTGACAGTTATTATCATGAAGGAATGTTGAATTTTGTCAGTTGCTTTTTCTGCATCTTTTGGAATGATCATATGGTTTTTGTCTTTCTGTTCATGTGGTGTGTCACATGTATTGATTTACATATATTGAATCATCCTTCCATCCCTGAGATGAATCTCACTTGATATTAGTGAATAATCTTTATAATATGCTATTGAATTCAGTTTGCTAGTGTGTTTTTGAGAATTTTTGCATCTATGTTCATCAGAAATATTGGCTTATAGTTTTCTTTTTTTGTTGTATCCTTGTCTGGTTTTGGAATCAGGATAATTCTGGTCTTGTAAAATGAATTTGGAAGTGTTTCTCCTTCTTCAATTTTCTGGAAGAGTTTGAAGAGAATTGGTGTTGGTTCTTCTTTAAATTGTTTGTAGAATAGAACAGTGAAGCCATCTGGTCCTGGGTTTTATTTTGATTAAAGACATTTTATTACTGATTCAACTTCCTTACATGCTATCGATCTCTTCAGATTTCCTGTCTTTTTATAATTTAATCTTGGTAGGCTGTATATGTCCAAGAATTTATCCATTTCTTCTGTGTTCTTAAATTTATTGTATAGTTGTTCATAATAGTCTTTTTCTGTTTATCAGTTGTCATGTCTCCTTTTTCATACCTGATTTTATTTATTTGAGTCTTTTCTCTTTTTTTTTCTTAGTGTACCTAAAGTTTGTCAATTTTGTTCGCCTTTTCAAACACAAACTCTTTATTTTTTGATCTTTAATTTTGTGTGTGTGTGTCTTTCGTTCATTTCTACTCTGAGCTTTATTATTTCCTTCCTTCTACCAATTTTGGGTTTAGTTTGTTCTTGAGGTCCATGGTTAAATTATTTATTAGAAATCTTTCTTGTTTTTTGAAGTAGGAGTTACAGGAGGTAATGGAGAAAATCACCAAAAAACCTATTAACCATTCTTGCTTGTCTGAAGGAATTTTTAAATTTCCCTTTTAATTTCTTCATTGACCTACTGGTTACTCAGAAGCATGTTGTTTAATGTTCGTGTATTTGTAAGGTTTTCAAAGATTTTCTTGTTGATTTCTAGTTTTACTTCATGGTGGTGTGAAAAGATACATGTTACATTATCTTTTTAAATTTGTTAAGACTTGTTTTGTGGCCTGACATGTGATCTAACTGGGGAATGTTCCATGTGCAATTGAGAAGAATGTGTATTCTGCATCTCTTGGATGGAATGTTCTGTAATTATCTGTTAGGTCCATTTGGTCTATGGTGCAGTCTAAGTCCAGCTTTTCTTTGTTGATTGTCTGTCTGGATGATCTGTCTGTTGTTGAAAGTGGGGTGTTGAAGACCCCTTCTACCATTGTATTGCAGTCTATCTCTAATATTGATATAATAATATTTGCTTTATATATTTAGATGCTCCAGTGTTGGGTGCATACATATTTATAATTATATCCTCTTATTGAAGTGACACCTTTATCATTATATAATGACCTTCTTTTTGCAGTTTTGGATTTCAAGTCTGTTTCATCTGATGTAAGAATGGCTGCTCCTGCTTGCCTTTGGTTTCCGTTGGCATGGAATATGTTTTTCTGCCTCTTCACTTTCAGTCTGTGTTTGTCTTTAATGGCGAGGTGAGTTTCTTTTAGGCACCATATAGTGGGATCTTGTGTTTTTTTAATCCATTCAGCCACTCTATTTTTTTAAATTAGAGCATTTAATCCATTTACATTCAAGGTTGTTATTGATAGGTAAAGTTTTCTGCCATTTCGTTAATTGTTTCCTGGTTATTTTGAAGATCTTTGTTTCTTTCTTCCTTGCTTGTTTACGTGTGTGGTTTAGTGGGTTTCTGTGGTGCTAAGCTTTGTTTCTTTTCTCATGTTTATTTGTGTATCTGTTGTAATTTCTTTCTTTGTGGTTACCATGGGAGCAGCATAAACAGTTATAATAAACTATTTCAAGCTTAAAACAACTTAACTTTAGTTGTATTAAAGTACTTTACATTTTTCCTTCACCCCCAATTTGTGTTTTGGTTGCCTTAATTTACATCTATATCTTTTGTATGTTCCTCAGCCACTAATTGTAGTTGTTGATGTTTTTTACTTTTTTTGGCTTTAAACCTTCATACTAGGGAACTGAAAGATTTTCATAACACCATTACAGCACTAGGGTATTCAGAGTATGACTATGGATTTACCCAGACTGGTTTTGTATTTTCACATGTTTTCATGATGGTAATTATTGTCTTTCTGTTTCCAGCTATAGCAATTCCATAAGGATTTCTCGATGAATTCTCTCAGGTTTTGCTTGTCTGGGAAGACCTTTATTTCTTCTTCATTTCTGAAAAACAGCTTTGCTGGAAATAATATTCTTAGTTGGTTGACAGCTTATTCTTCTTTCAACACTTTGAATAGATCATTTCATTCTCTCCTGGCATGCAAGGTTTCTGCTCAAAAAAATCTGCTGGTAGTCTAATGGAGATACTCTTACATGTAACTTATATGTAACTTGATGTTTTTCTCTTGAAGCTTTTACAATTCTGTCTTTGACTTTTGGCAGTTTGTTTGTAATGTGCCTCAGAGAGGGTTTTTGTGGGTTGAATCTCATTAAAGACATTTGACCTTCCTGAATAGGGATGTCTACATCTCTCCCAAGACTTAGAGAGTATTGTTGTTGTGGTTAAATCGATTTCCTGTGCCTTTCTCTGTTTCTTCTCTTTCTGAAGTCCTATAATGCAAATATTTGTACCCTTAATGGTGTCCTGTAAGTCCCATGTGCTTTCTTTGTTCTTGTTAATTCTTATTTCTTTTTTCCCTTCCGACTGGGTTATTTCAAAAGGCTTGCCTCAAATTCAGAAATTCTTTCTTCTGCTTGATCTGGTCTGTTGTTGAAGCTCTTAATTGTATTTTTAAATTCATTCATTGAATTCATTAACTCTAAGATTTATTTGGTTCTTTTTTATATATCTGTCTCTTTATTGAATTTCTAATTCAGCTTATGAATTGTTTTCCTGATTTCATTGACTTGTCTGTATTCTTTTGTATCTTACTGAGTTTCTTTAAAATCATTATTTTGAATTGCTTTTTGGGCATTTCATAAATATCCTTTTCTTTGGGGTCAGTTAATGAAGACTCATTATGCTCCTTTAGGGGTACAATATTTCCTTGCTTTTTCATGTTTCTTGTATCCCTCTGTTGATGTCTGTGCATCTAGTAAAACAGTCATTTTTGTAATTTTGTGGATTAACTTTCGTAGGAAGAGCCTTTTCCCTGCAGATGGATCCTGGGATGTTGGTCAGGAATGGTATGTTGACTTTGGTTCTGGGTGGATTCAGTAACGTGGTCTCTGTACAGATTTTTCAACTGTGATCCTCATCTGTGGTATCTGCAATTTTCTCAATGGCCTAGGCTGTAGGAATTTGTGATGCAGTGGTGCAGGTTTGCTGGCAGTGGGGGTGCCAGATTACTTGTCAGGCTAAGCATGTGTGGGTGTGGTGGGCCAGCAGGCTGTTTGGTGGGCTTTCCAGGAAGGTGGAGCCACTGCTGCAATGGCTGTTGAGTTGTGGTGTGGTGTGCTGCATGACTGCATGGGGCTCTTTCTGGGCCACCTCCAGTCAAGCTGTCAGGCCAAAGGTATGTGGAGGGGGGCCTGAGTGGTTACGTGGTGCTTTCTCTGTGGGGAGAGGGAGGTGAGACATCTCTAGGTCAGCTATTGGACCAGAGGTGGCTAGGCAGCTGTGCCAGGATCTCACCAGTGGGTAGAGCCACTTTCAAGCTGGCTGTTATGATGGGTGTGAGAGCACATGAGCTGGGTGACTTCACAGGGTTTCCCCACTGTGAAGGTTTGCTTGTTTCCCTGGGGAATAGGGTACCTGATGAATTCAGATGTTGTGGTCTTGGTTGTTCCTTTGGGCCTAGGCTCTGGGCAGCTGGCGTATTGGTGCTGCAGGCACCCTTATGAATGTAGTGGAATGACGGTGGAACCTCAGAGATGGAGGGGATTGGTGGCTACTGACCCACAACACAAGATGCACTCCAGCAATAGGTCAAGTTTCAAGATGGCACCATGCTGTAGCAGCTGAGGTCATGGGGGTTGGAATGCCAAAATGTGGTTCCTGTTCTGGGGCAATGCAGCCACATGAACGCCCAGTAACTCTCCACGTGGGTTTCTGGTCCTGTAAGTACCAGGAGACCCTTTTATAGCAATGACTGTTCCTGTCTGTGGAGGTGATGGGGCGAAGGATTCCAGCTTACTTTTTCCCCGTGAGAAGAAGTTTCCCTGCCTCTGAGCTGATCCCGGTGGGGGATAGCATATGGCAGAGGGAGGATATCTCATTTCCCTCTCTGTGGTGCTATCCTGGGCTTCCATGCTCTATAGAAATTTTGTTGCTCCCCTGGTGCTTTCCAGTGTACTTCATCAGTAACTCCAGTCAAAGCATAGTTTATTTATTGTTTTGGTACCTTTTTGTGTCATGCAACTCTAGTTGGCCATCATGCTGACATCACTCTATAAGTTACTCTAGAATGTTTAATTTAAAAACTGAGCAAAAAGTATCACATCTTGGGATGTGGTACCTCCTTGTCAAAGCAGTACTAAGAACTTTGTAGTAGAAAGACAGATTAAACCTTTTCCTCAGAATCATGTGGAGATTACTTTATATAGAGAACATACATTTTAGAATAGTTTTTGAATATAATAAATATGTGTACTTGTTATCTTGGCCACTAAGATCATTGCCATTCACTCAAGACAAGAAAGGATTCACTGTTTTCCTTGGTGGTGAGTTTCTTTTTGATGTTTTATCAGAGCTTTGTGGAACTGTGGCTGTCATCCTGATTAAGTGCTCAAAAACTTGGCCGCAGAAGCAGTACTAGCAGTAGTAACATCCATTTTTTCCTGCAAGATGTGAAATGAGGAAATGCTTATTAAAACAGGAGTCAACATGTTTTTAAATAAAGGGTTGTTGTGAACATTTTAGGCTTTCTGTGCTATAAAGTCTGTCACAATTCTTCAAATCTTCCTTTGCAGCACAAAGGCAGCCATAGACAATGTGTAAATGAATAAGCATGGCTGTGTTCCAATAAAACTTTATTTACACAAACAGGTGGTGAGCCAGATTTGGCCCATGGGACACAGTTTGCCAACTCTTGCTCTAAAGTCAGGATAGAAAGGCGTTAACTGCAAGTATACATGTTTTGGAATTTGAAGTTGAAAATTTTCTGCTCCTGGGACTTTAAGAAACACAGAAGATTTTGGGAAAAAGTATTTTTTTAATCAAAGCATGAGACTTACGATTGTGATCAAATTGTTTTCATTACTTAGATAATCATAATTGAATTTTTGCTGACCCATTGTTTTGTGGCAAAATCTACTTGCAGTCTTTAGCAGACAGCTGGGGCATAAAGAATGAGAAAACCATTTATGGTAAATTCTTAAGAGACAACATTATTAATTTGTATACACTGTAGTTTAGTATGTATATGAAAACTGCTACTAAAAGACATCGCTTTTTTTTTTCTCAGCACAATGGTGTGTCCAACTTTAGCATATGGAAGCATTTCTACAATGTAAGTTATTCTGAGGAAAAGACATAATTTGTAAATGCTGTCAAGTAAACTCTGCATTTCCACATGCTGCTTAGGTGACTTGATACATCTCTGCAAAAACTGTCCCATAACAGTGCAGGAAAAGAGGACCCTGGTGTAGAGTTTAAGTAGCTCTTTCCAGATGTTTCTGCCCAGAAGTCATCCTCATGTTCCTGCAATATGAACAGTATCACAAAGAGCTGTTCAACTTCTATTCTTGGTAATTAATTAAAGATACTTGGCAAATGACTATATTTTTAAAACTTTCTGTAGCTTCATTTGTGGATAAAGTGAAACCAAGAGTAGGAAAAAAGTTGAGCAAGACTTTAATAAAACAATAAGTTTTAAGTAAGGGAAAATACGTCGATTGTAGAATGCTTTAAAATAAATGAACTGTTCTACTGTCTGCCCAGCAGACACTCCACGAACAAGTTGTTTTACAAGTCATAATGTGTATGGTCAACATACTGTACGCAGAAAAGATTGTGAGACATTGTATTTTTTAGTTCCACATATGAAAAATCATACATACACTTTAATCACAACTGCTCAAACGTTTTTTGTTAACTTTTTAAATTAAAAATACTTATGTTTATTATAGAGAATTTAGAAACAATGAAAACTAGAGGAACTAAAATCTCATTGTCATGGCCACCAGCCAAGGGGAACTGCTTTTTTAAACTGTTATTTATAGAAACTCTGAGATAACGGAGATACTGTAGAATGAAATAAGGGTGAGGTAAAATATTTGTCTTGCTAACTGATAAGCAAGTCACAATGCGAACAGCGGAGGACCTTGTGATGGGTTACAGGCATTATTAATGCAGTAGGATGTGCAACCAGTGACTTTAGATTGCCCCTTGACAATGTCTTGCCGTTGGATGTTGAACAGAAAGCCTATAGAAGGGAAAAGATTTCAGGTTAATAAAACTCAAATTATTGCTTCTATATTCAATAGGAAGAAAGGAAAAAACAGTAATGCACCTAGAGGAAAACATATGAGAATAGCTTCATAATTTCAGGCAAAGGTTCTTAAACAAGACACAAAAATCAGTAACCAAAAAAAAAAAAAAAAAAATCAGTAACCATAAAACAATTGTACTACATTTGAGTTGAGGATGTTTAAAAATGGAAACACATCATAAAAAGAGTGAAAAGATAAACCATGGACAGGGTAAAGACATTACAACAATATATTGGTAAAAGATTTTTATTCAGAATATATAAAGAACCCCTACAGATCATTAAGAAAAAGTTAAGCCATTCAATTTAAATGGCTTAAACAGACAGTTCATATGAGGGGATATCCAAATGGCTGCTAAGCATGTGAAAAGGTAGTCAATCAAAATCTTTAGTCCTTAGGTAACTACAAATTAAAATCTCAGTGTGACACTGTCAGAATGGCTGAAATGAAAAACACTACCAAGTGTTGGTGAGGATAGGGAGCAATTGGAACTTTCATACACTGCTGGTGGGAGTTTAAATGGTAAACCACTTTGAAAAACTGTCAATGTATCTTAAAGCTAAACATTGCCCATGCTATGATCTGGCTACTGTATTCCTAGGTATTTAGCCAAGATAAATATGGACATATATCCACCAAAACACATGGATAACAATATTCATAGTAGTTTCATTTACAATAACTGCAAACTGGAAATAACCCAAAAGTCCGTCAATAAGAGAATGGAGAAATACATTATAGTATGTTTATACAAGAGAAAACCAAACAACAGTAAAGAGAAAATAACTTGTTTCTAGCCAAGATAAAGCAGCAGGGATTGGATTTACCTTCTCACTTGAAACAACCAAAAATACCCAGATAATGTATATGAAATGTTTTTCCAAACCTAGAACTTTAGACAACAAAAGATAGTTATCACTCAGAGATAGAAAATAAATGAATTGAGTCATAAAATGTCCCCAGCTTACTGCCTTGGGAGTTTCCTAGTCTTGCTGCAGGGAGGGGTATGCTAGGCAGAACCTGTTAGACATCTTGAGTTAAGGAGATAGACTTAAGAGTTCAGCAAGATGGCTGGGCATGGTGGCTCAAGCCTGTAATCCCAGCACTTTGGGAGGCCAAGGCAGGCGGATCACCTGAGGTCAGGAGTTCAAGACCAGACTGGCCAACATGGTGAAACCCCATCTCTACCAAAAATACAAACGTTAGCCAGGCATAATGGTGAGTGCCTGTAATCCCAGCTACTCGGGAGGCTGAAGCAGGAGAATCTCTTGAACCCAGGAGGCAGAGGTTGCAGTCAACCGAGATCTCACCGGGCAACAGAGTGAGACTTTGTCTAGGAAAAAAAAAAAAAAGAGTCCGGCAAGTCCAAGTGATGATGGTCTGCAGGACAGAGTACCAGAGAGGAGAGAACTACACAGACAGAAGACTATGGAGCTCTGCAGGAGATCCTCCATAAGGATGCAGCATACGAGTGATGAGCACACACATTTGAGGAAACAATCTGAGGTTGAGGAAAGATTCTTCCAAGAGAATGAAAAAGAACAGTGCCCAACATTCATTCACGACCAAGAACAGTGACTGTTCCCACTAGGCATACTTTAAAAACTCATAATCCAGGAGGCATTGAATAGAATACTCAGGAAGCTTTCACCTCAGTATTGGGGGAATAGTTAACCCTAGACTGTGTCCTGCTCTGGATCTAATAAATTATGACATCTATACTGAAATGATTAATCTGTTTCTAAATAACTTAACTGTATCCTAGCACAAAGTATGGGAATATAAAAATATCCAGCACCCAACAAGGTACAATTCAAGATGTCTAGCATTTAGTCAAAGATTACCAGGCTTGCACAGAAGCAGAAAAATATTAACATTATTCCCCGTAATGAGGAGAATAATCACGCAATTGAAAGCAATTCAGAACTGGCACATATTTTAGAATATGGAAACAAAGATATTAAAAATTACTAAAACCATATTCCATATATTCATAAAGTTAAGTAGAAGCATGGAAGATATTAAAAAGACACCCAAATCTAACTTCTTGAGATGAAAATGACAAGATCTGAGATGAAAAATATACTGGATGGGATTAATGGCAGATTAGACTTTGCAGAAGAAAAAAACAAGTGAACTTGAAGATATTACAGCAGAAACTCTCCAAAGTGAAATATAAAAAGGAAAAATAGAATTCAAAAAAGATGAACAGAGCATCAGTGAACTCTGGGACCACTTCAGGTTGGCTAATATATGGGCAATTAGAGTACCAAAAGGAGAAGAGATAGGGGTGACAGAAAAAATATTTGAAAAAATAATAGAAAAGTTTCCAAACTTGATGAAAACTATAAATCCAAGAATGTCAATAAACTCCAAGTACTAGAAACATGAAAAAAAAATGGCATCAAGTCACATCATAATCAAATTGCTCAAGACCACTGATACAGAAAAAAAATTTAAAAGCCCTTAGGAAAAATAGACATATTACGTACATGGGAACAAAGTTAAGAATGACAGTAAATTCTCTACCTCCTGTCATTCATGCAAGTGAAGCAACATCTTTAAAGTACTAAAAGAATAAAATTGTTAACCTAAAATCTCATACCCAGCAAAAATATCTTTTAAAAATGAAGGTAAAATAAAGACATTTTCAGACATACAAATGCTACACTACACCTGCCCCATAAGAATTGTTGCAGGAAGTTCTTTAGGCTGAAGGAAAATATCAGATGGAAATATGGATTTTCTCAAAGGAATGACTGCACCAAAAATGATAACTACATAGGTAACCATATTTTAAAAATTTCTCCTAAATTAAGCATCTTTTAAAGATTGACTCTTTAAATACAAATAATACTCATCTGTTGTAGAGTTTATAACATATGTATAAGTAAATTATGTATAACAGTAATAGTATAAATGTCTGAAAAGGATAAATAAGGAGGTGAAAAACTTGTACAATGAAAACTACAAAGCATTGCTAAAAGAAATTAAAGAAGTCATAAATAAGTATAAAGACATGCCATGTTCGTGAATTGGAAGACTATCATAAAAGGAAGTATGATATTATAAGGTTCTTATTATGATGCATGTAAAATGGTATCACGTTACTTGAAGGTATACTGTGATAAGTTAAAGATGTAAGTTTATAAACCCTAAAACAGCCATCAAAGTGACAAAATAAAGCATTTTAGCTTATATGCCAGAAATGAAATAAAATGGAATCCTAAAAATATTCAAATATCACCTGTAATCCCAGCACTTTGGGAGGCTGATGTGGGTGGATCACCTGAGGTCAGGAGTTCGAGACCAGCCTGGCCAACATAGCAAAACCCCATCTCTACTGAAAGTACAAAAATTAGCAGGGTGTGGTGGCACATGCCTGTAATCCCAGCTACTCAGTAGGCTGAGGTAAGGGAATTGCTTGAACCTGGGAGGCAGAGGTTGCAGTAAGCCAAGATCATGCCACTGCACTCCAGCCTGGGTGACAGAGTGAAACTCCATCTCAAAAAAAAAATTTCAAATAAATGGATAAATGTACCATGTTTATGGGTCAAGAAACTCAATATTGTTATGATAACCATTCTCTTCAAATTGACCTTTGGATTTAACACAATTCTAATACAATTCTTAGCAGACTTTTAATATAAATTGACAAACTGATTAAAAATACTTATTAAAATGTAGAAGCCCTAGAATAGCCAAAACAAATTTTAAAAAGAAGAAGAAAATTGCAAGACTTGTACTCTGTAATCTATATATTATCAGCTCCAGTAATCAAGATAGCATGTTATTGGTGTAAAGATAGGCAAATAGATAATGGAATAGAATAGAGCGTGAAAATAGTCCTACACACACATATATATATATGTGGACAATTGATTTTTATAAAGGAGAAAAGTAGTCTTTTTAACAAAAATGTGAACTTCAATCCATATCTTGTACAATATACAAAAACTAACTTAGACTCAACAACCTAAGAATAGAAGGAAATTACTCCAATATAATAAAGACCGTATAAGAAAAACCTATGGTGAACATCATACTCAATGGTGAAAGCAAGAACAAAATAAGGATGCTCGCTTTTGCCACTTCTATTTAACACAGAACTGGAAGTTCTAGGAAAAGCAATTAGGCAAGAAAAAGAAATAAAAGGCTTCCAAATTGGAAATGAAGAAGGAATACTTTTCCTCTTCACAGATGATATGATCTTATATGTAGAATCCTAAAGTATCCACAAAAAGATTGTTAGAACTAATAAATAAATTCACCAAAGTAGCAGGATACAAGGTCAACATGCAAAAATCAATTGCATTTCTATATACTAAAAAGATCAATCTGAAAAGCAAATCAAGTTAACAATTCTGTTTACAATAGCATCAAAAGAATAAAGAACTTGGCGATGAACTTAATCAAGGAGGTGAAAAACTTGTACAATGAAAACTACAAAGCATTGCTGAAAGAAATTAAACACATAAAGAAGTATAAAGACATCCCATGTTCATGAATTGGAAAACTTAGTATTGTTAAGGTATCAGTACTATGCAAAGCAATCTATGGATTTAATGCAATTCCTATCAAAATCCCAGTTGTTATTGGTGTAAAGATAGGCAAATAGATAATGGAATAGAATAGAGCATAAAAATAGACCCATACACACACACACACATATATGTATGGACAATTGATCTTTAGACATATATATGGACAACTTTCTATTTGAAAGAAATAGAAAAAAGCCATTCTGAAATTTATATGGAGTCTCAAAGGACCCCAAATAGTCAAAATAATCTTGAAAAAAATAACAAAGTTGGAGGACTCATACTTTCTGATTTCAAAACTTACTGCAGAGCTATAGTAATCAAAACAGTGTGACACTGGCATAAAGACAGACATGGAGGTCAATGGAATAGAATAGACAGCCGAGAATTAAACCCTAGAATATATGATCAAATGATTTTTGACAATGGTGCCAAGACCATTCAATGGGAAAAGACATCATGTATAAAAATTAATTCAAAGTGGATCAAACATTTCAATGTAAAACCTGAAACTATAAAACTCTTAGAAGAAAACGTAGAGCAAAATCTTCATGATATTGGTTTTGGCAATGATTTCTTGGATATGACACCAAAGGCACCAGGAACAAAAGAAAAATAGCCAACTGGACTTTATGAATATTAAAATTTTGTGCCTCAAAAGGACACTATCAACAGAGTATAAAAGCAACTCACAGAATGGAAGAAAGTATTAGCAAATCATATATCTGATAAGGGATTGATATCCAGAGTATATAGAGAACTTCTAAAATTCAACAACAGCATCACGAGGTCAGGAGATCGAGACCATCCCGGCTAACACAGTGAAACCCCGTCTCTACTAAAAAAATACAAAAAACTAGCCGGGCGAGGTGGCGGCGCCTGTAGTCCCAGCTCCTTGGGAGGCTGAGGCAGGAGAATGGCGTGAACCCGGGAGGCGGAGCTTGCAGTGAGCTGAGATCCGGCCACTGCACTCCAGCCCGGGTGACAGAGCAAGACTCCGTCTCAAAAAAAAAAAAATTCAACAACAGCAAAGCAAACAGCATGATTCATAAATGAGCAAAGGACTTGAATAAACATTTCTCCAAAGAAGATATACAAATGGTCAATAAGCACATAAAAAGATGTTCAGTGTTTAGGAGGGATGAGAGTAAGGGAAGAAATGAGGATTACCAACGGATACAAAAACTTTTGGGTGATGGATATGTGCATTATCTGATTGTGGTGGTGGTTTCATGGGTGAATACATATGAGAAAACTTATCAAATTGTACACTTCCATATGTATAATTGATTATGTGTCAATTATACCTCAATGAAACTGTTTAAAATGAACTACTGATATGAGCAACGACCAAAATAATTTCAGAGCCATTATATTGGCAATAAGAAGCCAGATGCAAAAGTATGTACAGTATCATTCCATGTATATTTAGTTCAAGAATAGACAAAGATAGTTTTTGATGAAAATAAAATCAGAATATTGGATACCAACAGGGGGTGAGGGTGGCAATTGAATAGTGAGGGGCATGAGGGAACCTTCCAGGGTGTTGGAAATATTCTAAATCTTGACAAGGGTGGGGATTACATGGGTCTTAAAAGTATAAGAATTCATACATTTACAGTGAAAATAGTTTATGAACTTTATGTATACCTCAATTAAAAAAAAAGAAGAGGAGGAAAAGGAGGAAGAAGACAATGCAGTGAATCAAATGCCAGTACTGAAATGGCAATAAAAGTCTCTGGAACAGCATGAGATTGCCCCTTGGGAGTGACCAGAAAACAAAGATGCTTTTTAAAGAATAGCATAAGGCATACTCTCATTTGAGAGTGTCCAGCCCAGAACCCCTAAGAATTGGAAGCTGATTCTAAAGCAGACACTGTGTCTCTTCCAGCTGGTGTTTGTCAAGCCTTCTGTTTCTAATGGCATAAATATAACTGACTGCTGCTGAAAAATTAAGAGCATTTCTGCTTATGAAAAAATAAAGAAATTGGAGTAAAAAGACCTTTTTAAGAAAAGAATTTCAGTGTTCACTAATTCATGCTGCTCTAAATTTCTTGGATTCAAAGTCAACAGCAGAAAAAATCTAATTTGCTTCTATTAAAAATGGAGCAATAAACTTAAAACTTTGTGTCTGTGTTTGGAAAGCCCTTTACCATGTTGCAGAAGGAGAACATCTTCAGGCTTTTAGTTTGGGAATAATGGTACAGTCCTAGCATCTTAGCCTCTTCTTTGTTTAGGGCCAGGATTCCTCTTCAAATTTCTGACTTGTTTCTGAGTATGCTTGTACCCATGAGTTGGAGGCATAAAGTGGAACATAGAAGGAACATCTCTACTAATGCTTACGGCCTTCTCCACTGTGGACAGAGTCCCTCTTTGCCATCCCCAACTTTGGCTGACTTGACTTTAATTGGTATTTCACTCTCCCATCCTAGTGGTATCTACCAACTGTCTCCTGTGGAGGAGTCTTGGTCCTGGCCATCCTAGTGTTAACCTGGTGACAGGAAGACCAGAAAGAAGCCATAATGATTCCTCTTCCATCAAGGCAGATCTGCCTGACTCCTATTGTTAACTCTTGCCTCCTTCACATCCCTCCATCTCTAGATTGTGAAAGGAGTTGTTCCCTGGTGGGTGAGCTCCAAATCAAGAAATGAAATATGAGACCTAAAAAAATCTTGGGTCACCGATTCTGTTTGCAGAAGATGTTGAGAGACCATCAGAGGAAGTGGACATTGGGGATGATGTAAGCTGGAGACACGAGGAAAACTGGGGCTACCGGCACCCATTTTTTATGGCAAAAACGATACACATTGACTTTTGAGTGTTCCTTCTCTGTAACACCCCCTCTGCCCTGATTTCTTAAATAACTCTTTTTAGTATTTAATCACTACTAAGTTCAAAGGCAAAAAAACCTTAGTTTTTCTATATATGAATATTTCTCTTGTTCTAGAGTTTGCCTGCTTCACAGAAACCTACACAATCTGAGAGTACAAATTCCTTCCTTTGGAAGCTTGTCATTCAATTTATAGCAATATTGAAAAATAAATACATTATAAATTTGTTATTAGTGTCTGAACAAACTCTACTCTGATACCCATATCGTAAATGTGGTCTTCTTATAAATAAATCCAAGTTATACAGAGTAGATATTTTTGTGCATTTCGACCGTAACACAGTGACTTTAGGACTATAAATAGTTCTAAGAAAAAATGAGTATTTTATGTACTTTAATTTTTTTCTCAAAATTTCCATTCCCTCCCACACTTATACACACAAAACCCAAACCATAAAAAGGTGTTTTTAAAATAACTTATAAATTCCCCACTATGTTATGTTTCCAGGCCAGATTACAGTTAAAACAAAGTTTTGACAGACAGAATAACTTATCACTTAGGCCACAAATCTTAGTCTTTGGGGAACAAAATGAATCATAGCACAGTCTTCTGGGCACTGTCTTTGTATGTTAGTGGTCTATCTTTTCCTCCCAGTGATGATGTGATCTGATTTTTGATGACGTAGGAATTTGGCAAGTGGAGACTTCCCATGTCAACTGTCTTCCTTCCCTACCAGGGATGCACACTCCTTCGTTAGTTTGGAGAAACAGAGCAGAAGTCAATGTCCTTTTGTTCCTAATTGTATTCTCTTTGTATTTTTTTATACATTTGAAGCATGCTTTTGTTTATAGCCATGTCCATTTATTTTTCCCCATTAACTCATCACACATGTATCAAGTGCTTACCATGTGAACCTGGACTCTGTATTAGTCTGTTCTCATGCTACTAATGAAGACATACCTGAGACTGGGTAATTTATAAAGGAAAGAGATTTGATTGACTCACAGTTCCACATGGTTGGGGAGGTCTCCCAGTCATGGTGGAAGGCAAAGCAGGAGCAAAGGAATGCCTTACATGGCGGCAGGCAAGAGAGAGCTTGTGCCGGGGAAATCCCATTTGTAAAACCATCAGAGCTTGTGAGACTTAATTCACTACCATGAGAATAGTATGGGGAAACTGCCCCATGATTCAGTTACCTCCCACTCAGTCCCTCCCACGACATGTGGAAATTATGAGAGCTACAGTTTAGGATGAGATTTGGATGGGGACACAGCGAAACCATAGCAGACTCTGAAGCCAGATTCCCTGGTTAATACCTCAGTTCTGCTGCTTAGTAATTCTGAACCTTGGGCAAGGTCCAGTGCCTCAGTTTCCTCATCTGTAAAATGAGGGTAATAATAGTACCTATCACATAGGTTGTCTTGAGGATTGCATGAGTTACAGATAAGGGGTTTAGAATATTGTTTGACTCATAGTAAATACTATGTAGGTGGTGTTGTTACTATTGTTGCTGCAACAAATGCCAGGCCATGGAATTTACCTTGTTGGCACATCAGTTTCCCTAAGACCAACCTCTTTAAAGCTGGGTACCCAAACATGTTTCTTCTCAAGGCACTTTCCTTCTAATGTCATGGGTACTGTCTACTCAGGCCTGATTTATCCACATCAGAGTTCCCCAGCCTTGAAGCTGTTGGTTTTGTGGACCAGATAATTATTTCTTGTGGGATTGTCCTGTTAGAATTTTAGCAGCATCCATGGTCTCTACCCAATAGATGCCAGTAAGAAACTCTTTCAGCTGTGACAAGCAAAAAATGTCCCAGACTTTGCGAAATGTCCCTCTGTGGACAAAATTGCCTGCGGTTTTGAGAACCACCTATTTAAACTAGTAAATCCTCCTGCAGAGGTGGCACTGTGGCTGCCCCCTGCATTCTAAGGCAGCTGCTGGTTACATGTTGTCATCTTCTCTTCTCCCTGGGCTTGTTTTTGATGCCTGGAATATTTCTCTTATTCTTGAATTTGCCTGCTTCACAGAAACCCACACAATCGGAGAGTATGAAGAGTTTGAAGAGTCGTGTTAGATCTGCCTCTTGAACCACATGTTTGGAGGCACAGGGTCATTTCTGCTGTTATACTGAGGTCTCTGTAGTAGGAGGGACTCCTCTTTAAAGTATTCTCCCCCTTCTCAATCTCGGGCTTTTCTGGAAAGAGGAAGAAAGCACATAGCCTTATTCGGACTTCTGATTGTGGCTGCCCTTGAAGACAAGCCTCCCAGCCCTTGTAGCTTAAGGAATTTACTGCTTATCACTACGGAGAAGAGGCAGGTGTCTCAAAATCTCACACTTGGGAAATCTTGCTATGTGAGATGGGGCAGTATGGTTCTTGGTCCAGGTTCTCAATGCCCCTTGCCCTTGTTAAGAGTGACACAGATGGTTAATGTTGATCGAATGCTCACCATGTCCCAGACCCTGGGCTAAGCACTTTATAAGGATTGGCCTGTTAATTTTTCACATTTGCCATCTAAGGCAGATATTTTTGTCTCAATTTCACAGATGAGGAGACCTCAGCATAGAGACATTAAATCCACTGCTACCAAGCGGCAGAAGCATGGATTTAAATGCAGGCATCTGACTGCAAAGTTCTGAACCCCAGTGATGCATATCCTCCCATCTGCTCACATGGCACCATCTCCCTTGGTCTCTAGAAAGTGGCAGCTTGCTCCTTGGACTGTCTCCTGTTTCTGCTGTAGTTAGATTTAGGCTCCTACATTCCATCCTGGTCATATACAACTGTCCGTCATTAGATTACCTTCACGCTGACCTGAAATGTGATAGAAGTAGTTTCGTTTTGTTGTTTTGTTTTGTTTTCATGGTAGTAATGTCACTGAGATTTACCCGCTCTCCAAACCCTATTTTTTGGTTCTCCCTATGTTGAACACTAAACCCATTTCTTCCCTGCCTTTAGGCTGACCTTGAGCTTCTACTAACTGATAAGTCTCCCGTGAGGCGTAAACTGACCTTTTAAATTGCATTAAAACCTTTGAGCTAAACCCATTGGCCACAGAGTTTACGTTGCTGGCAGCAGGTTTCCTAACACCTACATTTCCCTAAGACTAACCTCTTTAAAACTGTTAGTTCTCTAAGCAAATAGTGGTCACTTTTAATACACGTTCAGCTTCTTTCCAGATACAGGATTCCATTTAAGTCAAATATAAAGATCTTAGGATGGAAAAAGATTATACCTAATTCAAAGGGCCTTTACTGGAATTATATTGTATTGAATATTGTTCAAAATATGTTGCCACTGGAATTTCCTCCTGTGACGTTGGTGGTTTATGCGAACACGTTATGATTTGGACCATAAGTCCATGCATTACCTGACTTCTCTTTGGCCTACCTTGCTTTCATTGTGCTGAGGCCACATGGATCTGCTTTAATTTTTTTTTTTTTTTTGAGACGGAGTCTCGCTCTGACGCCCAGGCTGGAGTGCAGTGGCCGGATCTCAGCTCCCTGCAAGCTCTGCCTCCCGGGTTTACGCCATTCTCCTGCCTCAGCCTCCCAAGTAGCTGGGACTACAGGCGCCCGCCACCTCGCCTGGCTAGTTTTTTTGTATTTTTTTTAGTAGAGACGGGGTTTCACTGTGTTAGCCAGGATGGTCTCAATCTCCTGACCTCGTGATCCGCCGCTGGTCTCGGCCTCCCAAAGTGCTGGGATTACAGGCTTGAGCCACCGCACCCGGCCTGCTTTAATTTTCCACTTTCTCTTATAACCGTGGCTTTGAGAGCATTGTCCTTAGAGTGAAAAAAATAACAACAGCATCTATAGAAAGCACTCAGAGAAAATGAAGGCCATAAAATGTCAAAGTACAAATGAATTTTGTAGAATCTTTGTCTGAGAATATTTCTGAGTAGCATCAAGAACATTCTGTTCTTTTCCTTTATTTTCTTCCTGTGCCTTTCACAGGGAGGACAGGTCACAGAGACACACAGACCCGCAGGAGGAGGGCTTATTGTTTAGTATGGATTTATTCGCTGATTCAAATAATGCAGGAGGTTTATTGAACACCTACTGTGTGCCAGGCACTGGAGATATGCTTCCCTCCATGGAAGAGCCCGGAGCCTAATGGGGAAGACAGGAATAAACGAGTGCAGTGCAGTCAGGAGGTGCATTGCAATGGTTAAAGTCTGGCCAGAGTTTGGGATCACAGAGCAGAGTGACGATGATGACAGTGACAACCAATGTTTATTAAACATTTTGTATATCCTGGGCACTGTGCTTTCTACACATTATCTATTTTTTAATCCTCAGAACAACTTTGTGTAGTAGAAGCTACTATTGTCCCCTTAATACAAAGGAAGAAATTGAGACTCAAAGAGAAGATTTCTAAGTTGAATCTTAAAAGCCAAGTAAGAATTATCCAGGGACAATTTAAAAAATAAATAAGTAAGATGCAATGCGGGGAAAAGAGGCATTATCCAGAGGGAAGAAGGAAGAGGCCATGATTCTGGGATGAGGAATAGCAAATATGAAGACACGGAGCAAATGGATGAGATGACCTTTGTGTGCCAGGGTGGCAGTGGGAGCCGGGGCAGCTGAACCTCATTTATGCAACCTGGTCCTGCCCATGGTTCCGGGATTTCAACCGTGTGACCTGTTGTCATGGAAGAGTAACCTGTGCTTCCCAACATCCGACTTCAGTTCTCCTTGCCCCTCAAGTGGCAGAGCCACTTAATTAGGTAATGTTCCCATGTGATTGGGGTGACTAATTCAACCTTGAAGTGGTTGTTCCGGTGACTCTGAGATTAAGCTCAACAGCTGGGCCTCTCTGGGAAAGTTGGCAGGGCTGGCAGGATCCACAGGGATGTTGAGTTCTTAGTCTCCCAAGCTGGACTTCAAGGGGCCTTGAACAAGTCACTTAACTTCTGTGACATTTGCTTTGTCCTGCAGATGCCCTGAAAGCAAAGACTATGTCTGGTTCAAGTCTGTATCCCCAGAACCTACCACAGAGCCTAGTACATGATAAACTGTAAAATGGGGATACCAGTATTATTGCAAGGCATTTTAGATGATTAATGATATTTCCAATGAAAGCCTCTAAACTGCTCAGTGAAAGGTAAGGAATAAATAAATAGTCCCCTTTCTCAAGTTTCCATAATTGACTAGTCATCATTGATCTAAGTCTTTGTATTTAGAGTTGGCAGATATTCGTTGTACTAGGAAAACCGTCTTGGCCCCTGCTTCATGCAATTTTAGTTTGCAGTGGGTGGGTACAAATGAGAGCAAACCAGAGGTAGAAGTTTTTTCCATACATAGGGCATGCCTAGTGGAAAAGCAGCCTTTTCAGCAGAGGAAGGCGGGTCTAATGTGCAGCAGGACAGAAAAGCCCAGAGCCCTGATTGTGCCCATTGTCCAATGACTGCTCCTTTGCAAGGGCTGATCCCTGACATTGAATGGCGGGAGGGTGATGACTGCATTGAAATATCTACTAATAGGCAAGGCCCTCCCTTCCTCCACACCCTTTCTCCTCCGTTAAAGACTTTCTGGAAAACAGAGCAAAAACAATGCGGCAATCCCAAGGGTTGATGAGAATTGCGTTCTCCCTGCAGCTTCTATTACCCTTGTGCCTTTGTCCCCATGATCTTGGTGAAGGGTATAGCTGTCAGGTGTCTCTCCTCCCTGGTGCAGGGTAATCTGGACTGATTGACTTGTCCATTGTCCTAACGTTCGAGCTAAAACAAAACAGGAAAAGCTGCTTGGTGAGGATGAAGAGGAACTTGGTGGCCAAATGCTGTTGCTTTCCAGGCATTGGACACAAGGCTCATTCTCTCTGAGAAACTTACATCCAAAGGCAGTGACTTTGAAAGGACTGTGGCTGTGGAATTAGAGACAGATGCGTAGCTGGCCATGAGTAGATATTAAATTGTATTAAACTATGCAAACTGCATTTCTCATGCAAGGCTTGTTTCAACCTTACATCAGCCCTTGAGCTGCATTTGCATTTCTATAGAGAATGAAATAAAAGCAGCATGTCACTTACTCATTTCTATTCATAACTGTGAGCTGTTATTCTAGCTCTCATCTACCCTACACAGCACTGCCAGATTAATCTTCCTAAACCTCCATCAACAGTGAGTTTAGTTCCCAGCATTTCACTGTATCAACTCATGTTTATAAGGCCCAGGTGCTGAGAGGGATATAAACAGACTTAGGATGGGACTAATTTTAAGGTAACCACACGTCCTGCTTTGTCTGGGACAATCATTGCTTATGCTTGTTATCCTGATACAATTATTAATAGTGCCTCTTTTCAAAAGTGATCCTGATTAGACAATGAATTACTAGGTCACCCTACTCATGTCTGTCAAGTGTTCATAAGATAAAAGGGGTGGAAAGGATGAAGGTAAATACGGTAATTTCAAAACAAGGTAGAGATTGGAGGCAGAGGAGTTAGGTGTTTGCAGAAGGAAGGGAGCCACTGGGGCTGAGAGTGATAGAGGAGGCTCATTTAGTTCTAGGACTTGGCCTTGGCTTCGAAGGATGAGGATGACTCAAAAAAGGGGGAGAGAGGCTGGCAAAGGTATGGGAGCCATGTGAGTTAAGGGTATTTTCCATGGCTCTCAAAGGGTCACCTAGGTGGAGCTTCTTCTGGGAAGAGGAGAGTGGGAGCTGTGAGAGGGGAGGGACAGATCTGGAAGGCTTGAAAGGCAGGTGAGGAACTCGTGCTTTACCCTGGGGACTGAAGGAAGCCATAGAGAAACTGGCATGAAATAGCCAAGGTGAACAGGAGGATTCAACTGGTCCTGTTGTAGGACTGGTCATTCCACCACCAGCTGAAGACAGAGGATCTGACCTGCAGAAGCTGCCTCCAGACCATCACACCATGCTGCCTGCCCCTCTCCCATGGCCTGCTCGATTTCCTAGGTAAATTAAATATTTTCACCCGTGACAGGGTGAGGCAAATGGATGTTCTGGTGTCTTGGTTTCCAGAAGCCTCCAGCCAAGAGTAGACATGAGCTTGCTCTTTTAACATCAGTTAAAATAATTATTGTAGCATGATTTCTGACAGGAACAAAACAAAAGGATACACTTACAGGAGCAGGCTGTGCAGTCAGGACATGCGTGATCCTTCAGAGGGCCTTCGGGGAGTGAGTGACTCACCACAGGGTGTTTATCTGTGCTCCATATGGGGAATCATCTTCTTCATAATTTTACTCAACTGGAATCAAAGCTAAGGCTCCATGTGCACATCGAAGAGATTCATTTTGTCTTGTGCCTGCCTCTTCCTCCTTTCTTCCTTCCTTTTTTCTTTCTTTCAACTAGAATCATTGAGTACTCAACACATGGACACACCCTAAGCCAGGTGCTCTCACTCCATGGTCGCCACAGCAACCCAGTCTTGTGAGATCAGAGCATCTTCATTTTGCAGATGGAGAAAATAAGCTGCCGAGAGGGTAGGGGAACTGCTGGAGGTGACCAGCTGTATGCATTGTTGAGCACCTTGCCAGGGTAATTATCATCAAGCAGGTCTCTGTGAATAGTTTGATTATTTCTAGTAATGCTGTTGAGGAAATGAAACCAACAGAGAGCAATACTAGGTCAGTGATACTCAAGCCTGACTGTGCATTAGCACCATTTCAGCACTAGGTACTTAAAAAATACATGTTTCTGGGCTCTGTCCCCAAAGGTTCTGTTTTAGTGACTCCTGGTGGAGCTTAAGAATCTGTGCATTGTTTTTTTTAAGTCCACTAGAGTAATAGTTCTTCAACGATAGTATGTATGCATTGTTGAAACACAGATTCTGGACTCCAGCCCCTGAGAGTCTGATTGAGGAGGTCTCTGGTGGGCCTGAGCATTGCATTCCATGCTGCTACTCTGCAGAGGACACAGAACTGCTGCCAGAGAGGTTGCTAATGCTCCTCCTGCCCAGGAGCTGCTGGGGTGGAGGGCTCCTGGACTCTGCAAGCTCAGATGGTTTGAGTCTATTTTGTGGAGGCCATGATAGGATTAGAGGAGCTAGACCCAGGGTGGCTACATATGAGCCATCCCCCCTTCCTCAAAACCTGGGGTAGACATCATTCACTGACCACTGTGCTCTTTTTGACTGAGTCCTGGCTCAGGGTCCCTCTCATCTCTCTGTAGCCCGCCCATACCAATCAAATGGTGTTGGCTCACAAGCCAAACCTATTATTGTTTGCTAAGCTAGACTTTCTAACCAGCACTTCCAAAATCAGTCATTGAAAAATTCTGTTTGTTTGTGGCACGTGTGCCTTAAGTGTTCATGAGAGGGAACCCCTTGGGGAGTGGTTCTTGACCTTGGCTGCACATTAGAATCTCCTAGTAAATTCAAAACAAAAAGAAAACCAGACTATTGGGTTCCCTTCCATGTCTGAGGTGGGGTCCAGCTGCTAGCAGCTTTATGAGCATCACAGGTGATTCTAAGGTATGGTTAGGATTGGCAGCTATCGGATGGAGGGGTTGCTAGAAGCTGTGCAAACTCTAAAACTAGTTGCTAACTCCTGTCCTCTCCCTGAAGATTCCCCTTGCAGAGCATCCCCTTCTCTTCTATGCACCTCTTTATTTTTCTGCCAAACAGAATAGAAAGGAGAAGCAGCCAAAGACCTGTTGACAACATTGTTGTCTCAGAGGCTTCCTGACAGGAGGCTGAAATGGGCGGCAGCCACTGTCCTAGAATAGCTGGAAAGGAGCCATGTTTCTGGAGCAGTTCCCAAAAAACTCATCTCTAACAGCAGAAGGTGTCACTCCCCTCGCTTTCTTTGCCTTTTGTGAATTTTGGAATGCAGAGGGTCCCATCGAGAGGAAATGTTTTCACACAGAGACTCCTCAACTCTCAGCCCCACGGTTTTCCTCTCTGCTCAGTGGCTGGCCTCCCAAATTTAGACTTGCGCCCCCTTCACGGCTGCCACTCGTGCTTTACTAAATTGCTCATTGTGGAAGTCACCAACACACCCTAAACAGCACTTCTTCTCTTTGCTCTCCCTGAACCATCCGACTCTGTCGATCACTCTGTCTGTTCCTGGGGACCTAATTTTTCTGCTTCCTCTCCATTCCTTCTCTGTGTCCTTTACTAACCTCTTTGCCTTCTCCTGCTCCTTAGTGGGAGCATTTCCCCAGGGCCACCATCTTTGTCCCATAGCACTTCTCTACACACTCTCCTTCCCCTGGGATCCCTTCCCCAGATCCATGGCACAGGTCTGACTGATGTTCTGAGTCCCAGTCTCCCAACAGTGTCTGTAGAACTTCTGGTGCCCACTAAATTGGCCCTGTCTCTGGATTCCCCCATTTTCCTTCTGGGCACCAGTGTCTATGCTGATCTCCTAGACATGGGCTCTTGGATGCGTTAAACTCTGTTATCCGGTTCATGTCTGGTTCGCCTTTCCTTTGTGCTGCCTCTCACATTGGCCATTCCTGCCTTTGCCCATCTGTTAATTATTTGCTGCATGCCGGGCATAGTGCTACGTACATCTGTTATTCCAGTTAAACTTCACAGCGACCTTATGAATCAGTGGACAGGATTATTATTATCCCTGTTTTGTCTCTGAAGAGACAGCCCTGGAGATGGATAGGAACCTTGACTGACTACTGATGGAACAGAAATTCAAGCTCATCCTGAGCCTCCGCGCTCTCACTGTTCAGTGCCGTACTCGGTTGCTACCTCCTTGCCGCTGCTCTCAGTGGCTTCCCAGCGCACAGGGAATAAAGACTTAGGCCCCTGGATCAGCACACAAGGCACTTCTAGATCTACCCTAGCCCACTGTTGCAATCTCATCTCCTTTTATCCTTCCATGTATGAGTCAGTCCCACATGAACCGGTTTACTCCCAGGTCTCAGGGTCTCTTCATTCTTTTCCTCCTCTACATTTTTGCCCAAATCCTTGGTGACATCTGATACACCAAAGGCAGCACCACCTCATATGCTTAGCCTTCTTTTTATTTATTTATATTTTTTGAGATGGAATCTCACTCTGTCACCTGGGCTAGAGTGTAGTGGCAGGATCTCAGCTCACTGCAACTTCTGCCTCCCGGGTTGAAGCAGTTCTCCTGTCTCAGCCTCCTGAGTACCTGGGATTACAGGTGCCCACCACTAGGCCCAGCTAATTTTTTTTTTTTGTATTTGTAGTAGAGACGGGGTTTCACCATGTTGGCCAGGCTGGTCTCGAACTCCTGACCTCATGATTTGCCCGCCTCAGCCTCCCAAAATGCTGGGATTACAGGTGTGAGCCACCGTGCCCGGCCTTCTTGACCTTTCCAAACTATCCATATTCCAAAAGCCTTTTTTTTGGTGTGTACTCTCTTATGTTTTAAATTCCTTTGGTGGATTTTATTTTATTTATTTATTTATTTATTTATTGAGATGGAGCTCTGTCACCCAGGCTGGTGTGCAGTGGAGCCGTCTCGGCTCGCTGCAATCACCACCTCCCAGGTTCAAGTGATTCTCTTGCCTCAGGCACCCAAGTAGCTGGGATTACAGGCGCGTGCCACAATGCCCCAATAATTTTTATATTTTTAGTAGAGGCAGGGTTTCACCATGTTGGCCAGGCCAGTCTTGAACTCCTGGCCTCAAGTCTGCTTGCCTTGGCCTCCCTCCCAAAGTGTTGGGATTACAGGTGTGAACCACTGCACCTAGCTCCTTTGGTGAATTTTGAAGTGAACCTGCTTTCAACAATTTTTTCAGGTATTTCAGCGTTATTCTCCTAGACGAGTTATAAACTCTTTAGGATGGGAACTATACTTATTTCAGTGTCCTGCAGTTCCTAACATGCTTCCTTGCTAGAGCTGACCTTCCTAGAGTTGACTTATTTTGACTTCATGCTCTTGTCCATGACAGCTGTCTGTGTGCAGGACAATATGAATAAGGATGTGAGATGCTGCCCTACCCTCAGGGAGCTGTTCTGCTAAGGTGCCTGGATCCCCCAACAGCCCTCTGCACTGCTGTAATCTCTTGTTAGATTAGTTTTCCATCCTTCATGGGAATCGTTTTTCTTCCTACATTTCTGTTTTTAAAGTTTGCATAAAATGGAGACTTGGCTGCACACCAGGGAGGTTTAGGAGAGAAATGAGTGGTGGGACCTCCCCAGCCAAACCTGGCTGCAAACCGCTGACTGCACAGGAATACGAATGACTTCTGATTGGATGGGTGGGGATCCTGGGGGACGTTCTCCATTCCTGCTTTTGATCAGGAGCTGGGCCAGCTTTGGAAATCTGAGTGTTGGCACAACTCTCAAATGGTCCTCCTGCTCTGTTATCGTCTGGGGTTTCTTACTGGGTGTCCACACTCAGAAAGGACCCCCTCTTTCCTATAAGCTTGCTTCTCACTGACTGGCACAGCATGATGATTAGGGTGGTGGTAGAGGTATGGGCCATACGGAACTATGAGCATAATTTTCACAAGCACTTAAACTTGAACAGAACAGGATTAACAATATTAACATGCATTACACTGAGACATGACGCAGAGGGAAATACCTCTAGGTACCCTTGGGACAACTGTAATGATCGTGACTTAGGATTTCCAGATTCTCCTGACTGCTTGGACTTCGTTCCAGGCCCAGGTCACAGAACCTTGGTTACCTAAAGGAAGAACAGCCAGGGTTGGTGATATGGTTTGGCAGGGTTGGTGATATGGTTTGGCCCCCACCCATATCTCATCCATAATTCCTACATGTTGTGGGAGGGAGCCGGTGGAGATAATTGAATCAAGGAGGGGATTCCCCCATACTGTTCTCATGGTAGTAAGTCTTGTGAGAGCTAATGGTTTCATAAGGCGCTTCCCCTTTCACCTGGCTCTCACTTTCTCTTGCCTGCTGCCACGTAAGGTATGCCTTTATCCTTCTGCCATGATTGTGAGGCCTCCTCAGCCATGTGGTACTGTGAGTTTGTTAAACCTCTTTTTCTTTATAAATTCCCAGTCTCAGGTATGTCTTTATCAGCAGCTTGAAAAAGGACTAACACAGTTGGTGAGAATACAGAAGTACAGTCTAGGTATGTTCTGTTTCTTTTCTCTAATAGGTGAGAGAAACAGACACCTACATCTGTTTTCACAAACCGAGGTTGGTCTTCTTTCCACTGAGTAGATGTTGCCTCCTCCAGCTTGGCCCCGGCCACCTGCGACTGAGAAGCCCAGCTCACTCAAGTCCTTGGTACTAAGGGCACTGCAGAGGGGTCTGGAAATAGTCTGCCATTTCCACAATCAGGGTGGGGGCATGGATTTGGCCCCTCTGGGCACCTGTGGGAGTGTAAGGGTATAATTTCTCTACCGACCCCATCTCGTGTGGCCTGTTGCCCCGCTGGGCCTGGTTCCTATGTGTCACTCATTCTCTTACTAAAGCCAAGGCTTGACCCCGCATGCAGGCCCCATTTGGAAAGGCCCCTACAAATTCATTTAGATCCTACCAGTCCCATCTCCAAAGCAGCTCCTTGTTCATGGTATCCTTTAAGTGCCTCAAAAACCATACATAACTCTGGCTTCTGGATACCAGCTGTTCCCGGCCTTCAGTGCACATTCACCTCGGTGGCTCCTACCTACACTGTTGGATTATAAGACACAGCCCATGGCTCTTCTGCAGAGGAATGAAAACTACACATAGTTATACCTTGTGGGATGTTACATCTGGAATTCCAGTTGGAGAAGCTGCCCTGGGAAAGCCCGTGGCCACCAGAGAAGCAGAAACAGGAATGAAGCACAGCCTGGCATTCCGGAGCCCAGCACGGGGCTAGGACCACGTCTGTCATAGTCCACCGTGTGGAATGGGCCCTCCACACTCTCACTAGGGGCTGTTTTTCCAAATCGGTAAATATTTATCCACTACTTTTATGGGAGAGGCCTCGTATTAATTCACTGTAGAGGGTAGAAAAGCAATAATGTTTGGGAAGATACATAACTGTACTCAGTCTACGGGAGACACTAAGAAGTATTAAAATCTATAGAGATGTATATACATCCCTATATGGGATGTTTTCCATCCCAAAATATAAAAAGAGTACGAACAAAATAAGTCAATCCTAGGAAGGGCAACTCTAGCATATATAAAAAGACAATGAAGAAATGTTGAGTTTAGCAAAAGACAACCTCTCTTCTGGGATGCAGAGTGGATGGCAGAAATGGGAAGAGTCTAGCAGATGGAGCCAGGGAGGGAGGACAATTATCTGGTCACTAGAAGGGTGTAGTCGGAAGGTGAGAATGAATGAGGTTTTCTGACAATACCAAGTAGACCCCTCTAGGGTGCACAGAAGGAATTTGTGTTTGTAGATTGGAGGTAGGGGGTGGCCAGGGGAGGGCCAGTAACAAGTCCAGTTAAAAGGGCAGGTTGAGTCCATACTAGAGAGACCTTAAATACCAGGTTAGGCAAGATAGACTTTATCCTTCTGGTACTGAGGATCCACTGAAGCCCTTTGAGCTAAGGGGGAGACACTGATAAAGGTGGTATTTTAGGAGGATTTCTCTGGAGGTGTGTGTCAGGTGGATGGGGTGGGGGGAGAGACTGGTGGCAAGGAGACCACCTGGGAGTCATAATAATACTGGTAATAGCTACCAGTTATTGAGCACCCCCTATGTTCAGGACACTGTACAATGTGATATCTGTCATATTCAATACCTGCAAGTTGAGTACACTTGACCAATGAGGAAACTAAGGCTTATTCATGTTGAATAGCCACTGCGTCCACCCATTTGTGTTGCTATAACAAAATGCCTGAGACTGGGCAGTTTATAAAGAACAGAAACTTATTTCTTGCAGTTCTAGGGGCTGAAAAGTCCAAGTTCCAGGTGCTAGCATCAGGTGAGGGCCTTCTTGCTGTATCCTCACATAGTGGAAAGCAGAAGGTTGAAAGGGCTGACGGCTGAGTCCTCACAGGGCAGAAGAGCAAGCCAGCTGAAGGTGGCAGAAGGCTCTTTTATAAGGCCCTTAATCCCATTCATGAGGGAGGGATCTTCAAGGCCTAATCACCTCCTAGAGGCCCCACTTCTTAATATTATCACATTGGCAGCACCTGAATTTTGAAGGAGACACATTGAAACCATAGCAGCCACCCAGAGTCCCAGAGCTTATAAATCACAGAACAAGCATTTGAACTCAGGACTGCGTGCTTTCAAAGCCAGGCTACAGTAGGTAAAGTTTTCTGCTAAGCACTCTATGATCCAAATTAGGGGAATTCTAATCAAATTGAAAAAGAGAGATTATTGAAAGAATCCAGAAGACTTGATAACTGACCAGGTTGGAGGAGTGAAGGAGACAGAGAGAGAAAAAGAATGACTCCACTTTGTGGCCTTGGCTTTAAGGACAGTGGCAGTATTGCCACCAGACACCAAGTATCATCAGGAAGAGGTGCTCTTGAGTGGATCAGATGAGAAGATAGTGAGATGAGTTTCAGAAATGTGGCAATCAAGATGGTGGCAGAAATGCCAGGCAACTGTTGTCAGTCATATTCTCTGGCTTACGTTCTAGACAAGCTGTGAGCATGGGCAAGCAGGAACATGGGAAAGAGAAAGCTTCTGGTGTTAGGGGGAGATTCTAAATGAGGAATAGCAGCAGAAGCAGATGTCAGAGAGGCAGGGAGAGGAGGAAGATGGCCTCATGGTGTGCGTGGCAGAAACCAGTGGAGGAGTTGGTTCCAGGTGGGTTGTCAAGACTGCCATACATTTCAGGGAAGTCAAGGCTAGGACTCCTGCATGAAGGTGGAAGGACTCATTCAACCCACTATGCATTCATTAGGTAGTTTCCATCTGCCTGGCCTTGTATTTGGGGCAAGAAAAAGAGAAAGATGAGTCTCTCTGCTCTTAAAAGCCCCAGAAAACTTTCTTAAAACAGACCTGGGTTGAAATGTGCCCTTCTACTTAGTGCAAGAGAGCTATTCTCTGACTTCTGTTTCCTTTACAAACCTACTGAGACCTGCCCCACAGGGTTATCCTGGGAATCAGGGCTGATGTATGGCCAGCACTTAGCATAGTCCCTAGAGTGTGATCGCTCGATTATGCTTAGAACCCATAAGGACAAATAAGAGAGGACTGTTTCTGGGGCCTTCCTACCAGAAGCAGGGAAGCCTACCTTCCTTGAGAGTGGCCCTCTCCTCAATGGTTTGGGCAGTTCAGTCCAACACCCTTGACTTCTGCTGCCTCATGTGGCTTTTCAGTACTAAAAAGAATCTCCTGTTTCTAGAGCTCATGCCTTAAATGTGTTTTGAAGCCCAGATGTTCCAACAGTGCTCCCTTTCATTTTCATCTCCCAAGTTCAACGATCAGACCCCCTTCCACAAGTTGGTAGAGCTCTCATTTGTCATCGTGGGAAAGCACCCGGTATGCTTCCTGGCAGATGAGAGGGTCCCCAGAGTGCTCCAAGGCTTAGGACAGCAGAGTGAGCTCCACTGGCTGAGTTCGGTGCTTTGTGGATTGGCCTTTGTTCTCCACGGGCCACCAAGAAGAAGGTTGCACCTGCTGCCCCCACTGGACTGTCAGGTTCTGTGTTTCTCTGCCTGAGGGTCTCACTGAATACCTGCCACTTGTCTGCCCCCTGAATAGCCTTACTGGGCTCTGAGAAGTGAGCAAGTGGTTATAGGGTGCTGGCTGTATATGTGTTTGGCACTCTTGGGTGACTGGGGTATGGGGATGGGGTTGATGCCACAAATGGAAAGGCTCTCAGAGGAATATACATGTGTGACTTAGAAGCTGGAGAATGCAGTCAGGCATGGTGGCTCATGCTTGTAATCCCAACACTTTGGGAGGCCAAGGTGGGAGGATCACTTGAGCTCAGGAGTGTGCGACTAGCCTGGACAATATAGTGAGACCCCGTCTCTACAAAAAATAAAAATAAACAAATTGACCAGGTATGGTGCCATGAACCTATAGACCCAGCTACCTGGGAGGCTGAGGCTGGAGGATTGCTTGAGCCCAGAAGTTTGAGGCTGCAGTGAGCTATGATCACAGTTGTGCCACTGCACTCCAGCCTGGGCAAGAGAGCAAGACACTGTCTTTAGAGAGAAAAAGGGCTGGAGAATGCAGTGGGGAAAAGAAATCAAAGCAGGAATGGGAAAAGCCAACAAGGTTGTGGCCCCTGAGGCTGGCACAGAAGACTGTTCTGCCCAAACGCCACTTTCTTCACTTGGCTCTTCCTGGCAGACAGCTGTGTCCCCTTTCTTGGTAGTAAGCCTGTCTTAGGCCTATATCAAGGACACTGAGAATTCTTGCATATCAGGCTGGGAGGACCTTCAGGGGTCACCCGTTCCTCCCTTACTTTCTCCTTTTCCTAGTTGAACAGTTGCCTCAGTTCACCCAAATCACTATCTTAGTGTCATTTCAAGTGTAGTTTTGGCCTAGAGGGTGTTGTGGGTCGGAAGGATGCTCAAACCCATGGTAAGGAGGTTGCTAATCTTTCACGGTCTACCTCCTCCTCCTGGCCAGGTGTCCCTGGCATCCGGGAGCCCCGGCTGACATATGTGGGCTCTAGGTAGAGTTAACTCTTGTAGCCAGGCATGTGGGGACACTCCACCATCCACTAATAGGGATGGCCTCTATGTCTTTGAATAAAACTTCCCCTATAACCCAATTATTGCAAGGACTCTGCCTCTACCATTTAATGAATCAGAGCGACATTCCTTTTCATCCTACTTGGCCAGCCCTAGTCTGAGTATATTCACAATTTAACTTTATTAGTATCAAGTTTAGTCAACTGGCTTAAGAAGTTCTCCTAATAGTAGATTCCCTGGGAATCCCCTACTGTGTATTTTATTAGTGACCTTATTTAAAAATAGCCTATGTCAACAGCCACTAGTGATGCACCAAGAAACAAACTGGCCTCCCTGGACTCTTTGCATGGATGCCACAGCACATTAGAGGCAGATCCAGGGATACTACTCGGGGTCCCCATGTGTCCTCCCACAATCCCATTCCCTTTGGACCCTTTCTTTTTGAATCTTTGCTCCCTATGATTTTGTGCCCCACCCCCTTCCTCCTTTCAGTTGCGATGGCCATGCTCTGGGGACTAGATTCTTTTGCTTTTCTCTTCTCTGCATAAGTCAGAACTGGGGCTCTGCAGAGAAGAAGGCTGAGAGATGTCCAGGACACGCCTGGCTTATTGTAGAGTGGGTTTTCTCACCCGAGACACTGTTGATATTTTGGGCCAGATAACTGTGTGTGTGTGTGTGTGTGTGTATGTGTGTGTGTGTGAGTGGTGTGGGTGTGGTATGTGTGTATGTGTGGCATATGAGTGGTATGTGTGGTGTGTGGTGTGTGTGGTGTGTGTATGGTGTGTGAGTGGTGTGTGGTGCATGTGTGGTGCATGTGTGTGATGCATGTGTGGTGTGTGTGTGTGGTGTGTGAGTGGTGTGTATGTGGTGTGTGTGTATGGCGTGTCAGTGGTGTGTCTGTGTGGTGTAGTGTGTGTGGTGTGTGAGTGGTGGGTGTGTGGTGTGTGTGTGGTGTGTGTGTTTGTGTAGTGTGTGTGGTGTGTGTGTGGTGTGTGTGTGTGGTATGTGGTGTGTGTGGTGTGTGTATGGTGTGTGGGTGGTGTGTGTGGTGCCTGTGTGGTGTGTTTGTGTGATGCATGTGTGGTGTGTGTGTGTGGTGTGGTGTGTGTGTGTGGTGTGTGTGTGGTGTGTGTGTGGTGTGTGTGGTGTGTGTGTATGGCATGTCAGTGGTGTGTGTGTGGTGTGTGTGTGGTATGTGGTGTGTGTGGTGTGTGTGTATGGTGTGTGGGTGGTGTGTGTGGTGCCTGTGTGGTGTGTTTGTGTGATGCATGTGTGGTGTGTGTGTGTGGTGTGGTGTGTGTGTGTGGTGTGTGAGTGGTGTGTGTGTGGTGTGTGTGGTGTGTGTGTATGGCATGTCAGTGGTGTGTGTGTGGTGTAGTGTGTGTGTGTGATGTGAGTGATGTGTGTGGTGTGTGTGGTGTGTGTGTGGTGTGTGTGTGGTGTTTGTGTAGTGTGTGTGGTGTGTGGTGTGTGTGATGTGTGGTGTGTGTATGGTGTGTGGGTGGTGTGTGTGGTGCATGTATGGTGTGTGTGTGTGATGCATGTGTGGTGTGTGTATGTGTGTGGTGTGTGGTGTGTGTGTGGTGCATGTGGGGTGTGTGTATGTGTGTGGTGTGTGTATGTGTGTGTGGTGTGTGTGTGTGATGCATGTGTGGTGTGTGGTGTGTGTGGTGTGTGTGTGGTGTGTGTGTGGTGCGTGTGGGGGGTGTGTGTGTGTGTGTGGTGCATGTGATGTGTGTGTGTGTGTGTGTGCATATGGCAGGGTGTCTGAATTGTCTCACGTCTCCTGGTGGGCACAATTGCCTCTGGTTGAGAACTGTTGTTCTAGAAGCAGCCGCAGTCATAGGTATTTCAGAGGCCTCGGCAGCCATCCCCAGGCTTCTCCTTCAGTCGGGAGTATCGGAGTGCTAGGGGTGGTGGAGGGCATTTTCCAGCACTCCCTCCACATTCCTGAGTCCAGCACGCTTCCCTTTCAGTTTTGTGACTCTTCTTTTAGCCAGAAACCACATCGCTTCTCACATGGGTCTGTTGTTCGCCGAGTCCTTGTTGTTCCAGACAGGCTCGTCTGCAGCTTCTCTGACTTTGCATGTTGTGTTGACTCGGGGGAGGGTGGTGGATGGAGCACAGGACATCCTGAACTGCTGTCCTGGATTGGCTTCTCACTGGCGGTGTGGCTTAGAGTGCTTTGTCTGTAATATTGGCACCGGATCCTGGTGAACTTTTCACGTTATCGGATGGTATTATGGCCGAGGACCTTGAAATGCCTGAAGCCTGCTTGTGGGATTATCAAAGGAAAAAGAATCTGAGAATAGTAGCAAATGGGAAACAAAGTCTGATGTGTCTTGTAATAATGCACTAGTTATGTTGCTGAGAGGTCTTGTGCTAATTATCAAGTGCTCAAAGCCATTGTTCTGAATAATGGTTCTGAAAAGGGTTAAGTGTTTGAAAGTTTTATACTTGTAGTAACCAAATAATTTTTTTCTCTAAGAATTTAATTAATAAATGCTTTTAGTGGCCACAAAGTATATTTTAGTAAACTTTGTAGGCCATGACCATCATAATCCATTGTTATAACCAATAAAGTATACAATTGAAATAAGATGTGGGGATGCACAGAGTGAAAATGCAATGCAGCTCCATCCACAACCATCAAGGGCAACAGATGTGTGAGATGCCATATGTTGGTGGCAAGCCCACGATGGAACTGTGTCGTGTCTCGCGAGCAGCCGCCTTTCCCATGCCCCAAGCTGGCTTCCCTTTGCGAATCTCTTTGTGCCCTATATCCATGTGATGGTGACTGTGCTCACTTGTAATCATTCCCATTATATTGAGTTCACAGTATAAAGACTTACGCTGTGAATCAAATGCCTGGAAACACTATCTGGGTTGGTGCCTAATGACCCCCAGTGCTGACTTCCATTAAAGTCAAGTGTCATGTGTAGCCTGAACTTGAGGCCTAAATAGAGCCTTCTGTCTTCTTTAGGCCCAATGACCAACATTCCCAAGTGGTTGTTTAAAAAAAAAAGAGATGGAGGACTCCATGATGTAGAAGAAAGGGCCAGGAGGATGAGGGCTTTCATAATGGTACTTCTGCTCACCGATAAATGTGGTCTATTTGGCCATCTGGGATGCTAAACACATTAGCAACTCTCCTATGGATCAAATGAGGATGATATTGATCTCACAGGCTCAGGGTGTGGATTAAATGACTTTATGAATGTACTCATGTAGAATTTTTACTATTAAACACACTGGGTCTCAGGCCTCAGACAGCTAGAAAATCCAAAGTTACCTCCCCATCTCTCCAAACTGGTACTGCCTGTAACGTGGCAGAATCGGCTTGCCCATGCAGTGCCTCCAAGGGCACCTTTGGTCTCCCGTGTAATTGACTGTGAGTATTGGAAATAGCTGTGGTTTTTAATACAGTGATATTTCCTCTTCAGGGACTCCAGCCCCTCGTCTAGTTTCAACAACTGCTAGCTCAGTCCCAAGGCGTGGTTCTTGTTTCTTCCTTGTCTAATGGAGAGAGTGTTTGCATTTGCACAGGGTTTTCAATGAGCTGTAAGCTGTTGGCTCTGAGAGGGATTCTTGGCTCTGAGCCAGGGGGACTTGAAATGTTTGGGGAAGCCTAGGAGGGCTGCTGAGAGAGACTCCTTTCTGCTGTACATATGGTTCATGTCGACATGGGCAGAAGGCAAGAGGAGCCCGCCTTGGTAGCACAGGCACTGCTGCAGTGCTCAGTTCTTTGCCAGAGCAAGGAATCTGGCCTGGGCAACTTCTCCTGTGAAGATCCGGGGCCAGAAGATTCAGATCAAGCCAAAGATCTATTAAGAGGGGCCCCTTTTTCTCATGGCAGAAATAGTGGTGGGAGCTCCCAGTTTGGCTGTTGTTGGTGGTCTGGACCGTAGAGTTCTCGAGATGGAAGTAATTTCCAGAGATTTTCTCTTTCAGGGGAGACCACACCTAAGCCATCCCTGAAAGACAGATCTGTTCAATCTGGAACTGCTCTGGGAAGGGGACTTTGCATCCCCCTCCTTGGTAACATTGTCTGTTTGTAATGATCTGTGCCTTTGTCTTGTCACCTGAATCTCTTTAGCTGAGGCCTGTTTACCTTTCTCTCTGTAGAACTGCTCTTTGTGGACTTGAAGGTCATTGTTTAGGGTGGCCATCTCTTGGCTACTTTCCTGTCTGCTAAATCATTTCAACTCTAGCACTTTTGGGTAGTGGCCAGGACAGTGCAGTGTTTCTCAAACATCTCCACCAAAATGCCCCGCCAGCAAAAGAGTGTGAATATATGCACCCATACACACACGTACACAGATGGCCTGGGGAAGCCCAAAGTGGCCTATTGAAGGCTCAGAATTTTCTTGAAGGCTACTATTTTATTTAAACATTCATCAAAATGTGACATCTGTTCCCAAAAGATAACTGGTTGTTCTAATTTTTAAAACAATGTTTTAAATTACTTATCATCAGGAAAAAAATTCAACTGTTTTCCCTCCATTTTATAAAAAGTCCTTGAGGAATCTGATAACCTGGGAAGATGCCACGTGCTTTCTTGGGGTACTGTCTGGTGCTTCTTGACATGCTGCTAGCAACCCCAGCTAGAGAAGCCTGGTTGTGGGGCGGGGGGGCATCTCTTGGTTTCTGGAGCAGGCCGAACTGAGTTTGAATTCTCGCAGCATTGCTTCCCAGCAGCGTCACCTTCAGCAGATTACATCAGCTTCTCAGCTCTTCCCATCTGGCAGGGTGCATTTATTCAGCAACCACTGAGTACCTACTATGTGCCAGGTGCTGTTATAGGAGCTGGGCTAGAAAGGAATAGGGCACACAAGGTTCCTCCATAGAATGAGGCATTTCTATTTCAAATGGAAGGAATGGACAATAAACGGGAAAGCAAATAAGAACATTTCAGACTGTAATGACTATGAGGAAAATGAAACACAGCAATGTGGTTGTGTGTGTGTGTGCACCCATACACGCTCACTAGTGTAGATGGTGTGGTCAGCGGAGGCCTCTTTGAAGACATGATATGTGAATTCAGGTCTGATTGATAAAGTGGAGCTAACTGCGATGATTAAATAAAGTAAGTTAGTAAAGTGCTGGCAATGTGGGAGGGGCTTAGCAGGCATTGCTTCTGTTTCTTCAAGAAGCAAAGAAATATTTAAACAAGGGGAAATCGATTTTATAGGTTGTTAGATGTGACTGGAAAGATCTCAAAAGGGCACCCATGGAATTCAACTGTGTGAATATTTTGGAAATAATACAGTCAGAAAATGTGTTTGCATCCCAAATTGTGGCACCTGTTTCAGGGATGGCTACTCAGTGGTACACCTTTGTGAGAGGATTTTTCTATTGAGTTAGCACCGGGGCCCTTGATACTTAGTATCTTTTCCTTTGTTGGAGAGGCCCAGGTATTTTGTTTTTTTACTCACCTGTTGCCATGACCTGCTCCCACAGAGCATGTAAATATCTTCATTTCCTTAACTGACTCATACCAGGTTTGCACTGTAGCCAGTTAAGTATATGGGAAGAGTAACATCATTATTATCTCCTTAGGGAGGTACTGTTCTTTGCAAGACAGCACATTTTCTAAAATATGCCAGCTCCTTTTCTAAAGTATTATTCTTTTATACATAAAAATAAGAATAACTAAACCCTAAACTAACAAGCATACAGGACTTTTTGGTCTACAAAGCCCTTTCATACTTAGTATTTGGAACTCACAGCAGCCTTAAGAATTAAGTACCAGGCCGGGCGCGGTGGCTCAAGCCTGTAATCCCAGCACTTTGGGAGGCCGAGACGGGCGGATCACGAGGTCAGGAGATCGAGACCATCCTGGCTAACACGGTGAAACCCCGTCTCTACTAAAAAATACAAAAAACTAGCCGGCAACGTGGCGGGCGCCTATAGTCCCAGCTACTCGGGAGGCTGAGGCAGGAGAATGTCGTGAACCCGGAAGGCGGAGCTTGCAGTGAGCTGAGATCCGGCCACTGCACTCCAGCCCGGGCGACAGAGCGAGACTCCGTCTCAAAAAAAAAAAAAAAAAAAAAAAAGAATTAAGTACCAGGGGCAGTGAGAAAGAAGAGTCTGATCTTCAGAATCAGCCAAACCTGGGTTCAATCCTGATTCTGAGCCTCGGCTATAATTTTTAAAAAATTAAAACAAACAATAGGGATACTAAAAAGATCAGCAGTTGCCAGGGGTTGAGGCAAGGGAAGGATGAATAGAGCAGAGAAGATTTTTAGGGTGGTGAAAAGGCTCTATAAGATATTATACTGATAGGTGCATGTCATTATGCATTTGTCTAGACCCAGAGAACATGCTACACCAAGAGTCAACTCTAATGTAATCTGTGGACTTTGGGTGATTATGATTTAGCAATATAGGTTCATCAATTGCAACAAATGTACCACTTTGGTGGAAGATACTGATAATGAGGGGAGGCTATGTATATATGGGGACAGAGAGAATATGGGCTATCTTTTAACCTTCCTTTCAATTTTGCCGTGAACCTAAAACTGCTCTAAAAATAAAGTCTCTTAAAATTAAAAAAAAAACAAACAAACAATGATTTATGAGCTGAGGACCCATACCCACTGGAGTCTTGAATATACCCCCCGGAGCATATTCTTGGTGGTTTGGAACTTAAATTTGACTTTTTTTAGTTTAGGATTTTCATTTGGGTGATAACTTGAAAATGTGAATATGAGTCTGTTCTGGATAATCTGAATGACAATTGATTGAGTACCTTGGTTTCAGTGAGAAAAGATTTTTAAATTTTGAATCCATGAAAGGGTTACCGATCTCCAAATACTCCATCCCACAGAGATCATGGCATGTGCACCTTTCAGCTGTATTGTACAGGTTCTGTCTTTTGTGGCCCAGCTCACAGTAGCTCATTAGCAATAAGTGTAGTGCTAAATATTAGTGAATTTTTTTTGCATTAAGCAGCATTTTAAATTTTAGCCTTATGGATTAGCCCTTCAAAATAATGGATGGGTAATTTAAAACAAGTTCATTTTTCAAAAGAAAAAAAATAAATCAAATGATGATCTGTCATGCTCAAAAGAATCTGTCAATAAGTGAAACTTAAAAGGCTTAAATACATCCTGCAGTCATGCCCAACGATGTCTATTAACCACCCATCCCATTAACCATCCATCCCATTAAATTCGTATTGTTAATTTGAATTTTTATTAGTTTTCAGTTTTGTAGTTATTTCATTCATAAGTTGTTTTTAGTTTTATAGTTGGGTAAGAGCAAAATAGGTGTAAGGAATTTATACCTGATTTTGTTTCACAACTTGGGGTATGGGACACACAAAAACAGAAATTATAGTGAAATATAGTGTATTCACAATGGATGCCTAAAGGGCAGAGCCACCATCCTTACTTGGGAGTAAGGAGGGTGTAAAATAGCATTTGGCAAGTCTCAAAGGAGAAGCAGGAATTTATCAGGTAAAGTAAGGTTGGGGGAGAAGGGGGGCTTTCGAGATCGTCCAAGGTACAGAGTGATGTAGAGGCTTGGTGTGGTTGAGTAAGAAGTTAAGAACAAGGATGTGCTGGTGGGGAGGCTGCAGGTGGAGGCCAAAGAAGGAAGGGCCTTATAAACCTGGCTGGGGGCTGGAGTGGTCCTAGAGGTGGAGAGGAGCTCAGGAATGACCATGAACATGGAAGTATGGGGAGGAGGGACTGGATGGGTAGAGATCAGGTAACAGCAGATTGGGAATGAGGACCAAACCATGGACTGCGGGCTGGAGAAAGTGGGACAGAGTCTGGAAATATTTCTGAGGTAGAACTGGCAGGGTTTTGTGTCCAATTGGAGGAGGGCAGTGGGAGATGGGACCACATCTGTATAGGCCAGAAGATTGAGAATTCATGATGGAGCAGGTGTTCATGTCCTTATTAGGTGACAGATGGAGTAGGAAAAGCCCTTAGGTCACCCTGGTAGATATTTCAACCAGGTTTTTCAGAATGTAGATCCGGTGCTTGGAAGCGAGTTTGGGGGCTATCCATGAATAGGGGAGACATCAGCATAAAGATCATTGCTCGTGCTACAATGTCTTTCCTGAAAGAAGGTTTGGATTAAAAAAGTGGAAAACCAAGAATGGAACTCCAGCATTTGCGGGGAAGGTAGAGGAGGGGAAGCCAGCAAAGAGACAGACAGAAGTTTAGAAGAACCAGGACAATATGGTGTCCTGAAAGTCAAGGAGAGAGAGCATTTCAACAAGCAGAGGATAGCTGGGGGTCAAATACTGAACGGATTGCTTTGAAGAGACAGAACTGTTCTTTAGACTGTCAGCTTCCTGACATTTAGGCACATGGAGTGAGGAAAATAGTAGAGGCATCTGGTCACCAGCCAAGTGGCTGAACATGGCATGTGCTGCTAGGGAGAGGAGGTGTTTGATGTTTCACAAAGCAGGTGGGCAGGAGACCAAGCCATTGGGAAATTTGTCATTCGTTCATCCATGGGTTTATTCACCTGTCCCTCAAATATTTCCTGAGTGCCTGCCAGGTGACAGACTCTCTGTTAGAGAGAGTGAGTAGAACACAAAGATAAATAAGACATAATTCCTGCCCTGGGGAGCTCACAGTGCTGGTGGGGAGATAGCTGTGTATAAAGATAATGACAGTGCCAGGTGGTAAGTGCTATGGAGAAGGGTGTGTACTGGCCCTGGAGAATGGGAGAGAGACTGCTTGACTTGGATGGGAAAGGTATGCTCATAGGAAGAGGAGAAGAGAGAGCATTGGAGCTGAGAGAATGGCCAGGTGAAGGTGGGCAGGGAGAGAGGGTGTGTCCTACGTCTTGCGTGGTGTGAGCATGGGGGGACAGTGACGAGTTGAAGCTGGAAAGGAAGCCTGAGGCCAGATGATGACAGGTTTAGGATGCCATGGCAAAGAAAAATTTTGGATTTCATCTTTTGGAGAGTGAGGACCCAAGAAACATTGGTAAGCAAGAGAGTAACACAATAGGGCTAGGTTTTAAGAAAATAGCTTTGGTGGCCAGACGTGATCATGCCTGTAATCTCAGCACTTCGGGAGACCAAGGTGAGCAGATCACTTGAGGTCAGGAGTTCAAGACCAGCCTGGCCAACATGATGAAACCCCGTCTCTACCAAAAATACACACAAAAATATTAGCTGAGCATGATGGTGTGTGCCTGTAATCCCAGCTACTCAGGAGGCTGAGGCAGGAGAATCGCTTGAACGTTGAACTCGAGTCGAAGGTTGTAGTGAGTCGAGATTGTGCCACAGTGCTCCAGCCTGGGCGACACAGCGAGACTCCGTCTTATAAAAAAATACCTTTGGTGTTACAGGGAAGCCTGAGTGGGTGAGGGAAAGGCTAAGGCAGGGAATCTGGGTAGCGTCAAATCTCAATCCATTTGCAGCCTGTTTCACTCAGCAGGTGTTTGTTGAACACTTGCTGCGTGCTCTGTTCTGTGCTGGATGCTGATGCTTTCCGTGAAAATGCTTTCGGCTTGCCTTTGTTAAGCGGCCTGCTGATCCTAGGGGCTTCCTGGGGAGTGCTGAATATTGACCCAGATGCAGACAGCCGTCACCAGGCAGACTCTTCTGCTGGAAGATTGCTGTTCCCCAAATGAGCCTCTGGGTCCAGAAGCCAGCACTCTTTATTTCATGCATTCCTCGTTATTTTGACTGTCCTAGTTGGCTGCGGTTGCAAATAGCCACTTTCTGTGGAGAGCATGAGGCTAGCCCAAAAAAAACCACACCAGGCACTGCACAGAGACATCTGCTTCTGCTTCCTGAGTAACTGTGCAGCAACACAGGGCCGAATGGGTACAAGGCACATGCTCTGTGTTATTTTCTAGTTACAACGAAGTACAATTTCCATGTGGCTGGTGATGAAAGAGTCAGGTCAATTTCAGAAAGAAGAGTGTTTCCGATTATGCAGATCACATCCAAATGTTTACCTCATTGCATCTTAGTTTTGGCTAGGCCCTGATTTTGAAGATCATGGAAATGCACCCGGGCCTCCTTTGCACTGCATTTAGGGAAGATCTGTGCTCAGAGCCTCTTTGCTGGCAGTGGGGAGCCCTGGGTACAACCTAGGATTGCCTCTCCCTATTGTGGTACTTGAAGCGAATCAATAAGTAGCAAGAAATGTAAGCGTGTTTCCAGGAAAAATCTGAGGCTGTTAGCACTGGAAGAGACCTCAGCCCTCATTAAGTCCAACCAGCTCATTTTACTGATAAGGAAACTGAGGTCCTGAGCCACAGACCGGCTGGCCTCAGATCACAAAGAGAGGGACAGCAGACTTGGGACCAGCCTGCAGGGTCCAGTCCAGAGCTTCCCACGAGTCCACCCTTTCCTCTTCTTTCATCTTTCTACATTTCCTGTTTGCGTTATACCTCTTTTATTAAAAGTATACAGTATTTCCAGTGGAATCTGCTTAGTTTACATATCATGTGAGGGGCAGTTCTCAGTCCATGAATGTTTCCTTGTCTTATATGATAAACTCTGAGTTGGCCTCAACTTGAATGGCAGAAGTAGAAGGGGTGGTTCAACATGCAGGAAATCTGAGGGTAATAAAATCATGTGGCTAGAGCATTTGGGGGCTAAGGAAGTAGCAGCCTGTGGTACAAATCCAAAGCCTGGAGGGTGAGCTCAGTTTAGCCCTTTCATCTTTGAGTCACACATAGGGGTGTCCAGTGGCCAGTGATTTCCAAACCAGAGGATGCATTCAAATCACTGGGGAGATTATTTAAAATGCATATTCAGGGACTTGCCCCAGAGGTTCTTATTCACTAGGTTTGGTGTAGGAGCCAGGAATCTGCATTTCTCAAGTTACACGTCAGGTAGATTGTGTTGCAAATTACCCTGTGGCTCTTACCTTGAGAAGCATAGCACAGCAGTAGGAGAAATAGGACAGGGGTATGTCTATGTGTTCAGAGTATACACTCAATAACATATATTTGGAGGAGTATTGTGGAGTTTGTGTGTCTGAGATCATTTACTGTGAGAATTTTCCAACTGGGAGGACACAGGTATTGAGAGAAAGCCTTTGAGTAGAGCTGGAAAGTGCAGAACACCAGACTCAGAACTGCTTAGCGGCTGGGTGGCTGCATGTCAGTGGTGCTTTGCTCTAAGTGGTTCACATTTTCTCTAAAGCGTGGCTTTCTCATTCCTCATTTATCTTGGTTTCCCTTGGCCTCTACCCACTCCTCCTTCGTTTTGGTTTTGTGCAAATACCTCATTTAACTGTTCCTGAAATGCATTTGTAGAACTCATTTACATAATAATTACTATTGGGGCAATTCTGATCCAATCATCAAGGCTAAATGTATTGTGCTCCCGTCTTCCATATTGTGAGGTTCTCACACTGATACTGCAGCTGCTGGCATTAACATGAATGCTGAAAGGTAAGATGTGGGGCCGTTTGCAGTGTGTCATGTCAGAGTCTAGATAGTTGATCAAGATGTAACATGAAATCATCTGTCTCAGAGAAAACCATGGTGATAATCCTGAATTTAGATCTGGCTGGAGTCTGGAGGTTCTTTTTTTTTTGAGACGGAGTTTTGCTCTTTTCGCCCAGGCCGGAGTGCAGTGGCGCAATCTCGGCTCACTACAACCTCCTCCTCCTCGCTTGAAATGTAAGATTTCACTGGTTTCTAATTCTCTTTCTACAAAATAAACCTCCCATCTGTTCTTCATAGAAAATGGGTCACATGCAAAGTCTGAAATTCTAAAGTCTCATTTAATGTCTAAAGTCTCCTCCTTCGGGTTCAAGCGATTCTCCTGCCTCAGCCTCCCGAGTAGCTGGGGTTACAAGTGTGTACCACCACGCCTGGCTAATTTTTGTATTTTTAGTAGAGACAGGGTTTCACCACGTTGGCCAGGCTAGTCTGGAACTCCTGACCTCAGGTGATCCACCAGACTCGGCCTCTCAAAGTGCTGGCATTACAGGCATGAGCCACTGTGCCTGGCTAAGTTTGGAGATTCTCTATGAAGTGGTCCCACCTCCCCGAGCTCCTGCACGGGCCCCAGGTTGTCCTAGCTGAGCAGCCAGCTATATGTTCCTGCTTTCATTTGCTCTCAGGTTCCCAAAACTTTGTTCTCAGGGCTCGAACTTCAAGGTGTATTTTTGAAACGTTTGCTTTAGAATGTTGACTTGGTTATGTGGCTAAAACTAAACCTACTTTTTCCAATCTCACCTAGAATGAGACTTTAGAATTTCAGACTTTGCATGTGACTCGTTTTCTATGAAGAACAGATGGGAGGTTTATTTTGTAGAAAGAGAATTAGAAACCAGTGAAACCTTACATGATTTCACATTAGTACAGAAACCAAATCCATTGAAAACATTGAGAGCTGTTCCTGGTTATGAATTTACTGGTGGCGATGAGAAATTTCCAGGGTTTTCTGTGACAAGACTATCACCAACTCTTAGTTCACTCTGTGCCTCCCACTCTCCACAATCTGCTCCAAATCTTTCTCCATTTAATCTATTTATTTTTATTTATTGAGCAAGCAATATTGTAACCATGACTGAAATTTTTTAAATTACAAGAAAACTTACCCTGGGTCCAGCTTCAGTAACAGATCGTATGTTTTCATTTTTCCACGTCCCCTTCCAGGCTCTGTTCCTGTGCTACAGAATCTTTACATTACTATAATCATGGTGTCGTTATAAGTTTGTATTTGACATTTTTCAATTAATATTGTATTACAAGACTATTTCCATATTGCTCTGTATTGTTCATGGTTATGATGCTTCGTGGAGTCATTTGACCCTCATTTATTTGACCATCCTTATATTTTGTTCATTTATGTTCATTTCCCATAAAAAGGCTATGATGAAATAAACCCCATCCACAATTGCTCTGATAATTACCTCTCCTGTTCTTCTCAAAGCTCGCCTGCTGTCTCTCCTGTGAGCCTCTGATTCACTTGGCCCCATCATGTTTCATGGAGACCATGTTCTCTAGTTACTCTGGCTGTGGTCAATTACTGCCGCTAAATGACTCTTTCTGCCCTGGGCTCGCTTAATCATGAGACTTCTGCCAAGTCCAGACCACCTCTCCCAGCCTTTGCTTTTTCCAGTAGCTGCTTTCTCTCCTCCAAGTCCTGTGCCAAAGGCAGACCCAGTTCATTCCACATTACTTTGATTACCACATTTTATGTGTATATTATAATATTTGCAATCATTTAGTTCAGGGGTCTTCAAACCCTGGGCTGTGGACCAGTACTGGGCTGCAGCGTGTTAGGAACCCAGCCGCACAGCAGGAGGTGAGCGGTGGGCCAGCAGGCATTACCATCTGAGCTCCGCCTCCTGTCACATGCGCATTGGCATTAGATTCTCACAGGAGCGCGAACCCTATTGTGAACTGCACATGTGAGGGATCTAGGTTGTACACTCCTTATGCGAATCCAATGTCTGATGATTTGAGATTTAACAGTTTCATCCTGAAACCATCCCTACCCCCCCACCACCACATCTGTGGAAAAATTGTCTTTCATGGAACTGGTTCCTGGTGCCAGAAAGTTTGGGGACCACTGATTTAGATATCATTTAGGGTTCTTTACTGCAAGCAACAGAAACTAACATAAACAACAGGAAATTTACAATAATGAGTCTAGGAAGCAGATGGGAAGTGAGGCACATCAGATAGCAATTGCACAGGATTGGTCTCAGCATAAACAGCGAGTTCAAAGGATTTGCTGCTGGAGCCAAGGACCCAAAGACATTTGGTCTGCTGGCCAATTTGCTGGAAATTCAAATTCCAGGGAGGAAGTGTCCATTGACCCACCTTGGCTTTAGCTGGTAGGACCCCTGAATACATTCCCACCACATTTAATCCAATGTGGAGAGGTGACTAAAGACACAAGGAAAGGGGAATGCTGCCCCATATATACACCTTCCTATGGATATATATTTATGCAAAGGTCCCTGCCTAACATTAACCAACACCTCCATAGAGCTGATCTCAAAATGTGGTCAGTTAGGGCATCCAGCTCCAAATCCAAAGTCTTTGGGGGGATTTCCATTTTCCTCTAACACTGTCACAGTCTCTTGCACAGCCCAAGTTGAGTTAAATGGGAAGGGGACTACAATCTACAATGCTTCTCTAACTTCTCTAGATGCTATTTCTTTTTTTTTTTTTTTTGAGATGGAGTCTTTCTCTGTCGCCCAGGCTAGAGTGCAGTGGTGAAATCTCGACTCACAGCAACCTCTGCCCCCTGGGCTCAAGAGATTCTCCTGCCTCACCCTCCTGAGTAGCTGAGATTACAGGCGTCCACTACCATGCCCAGCTAATTTTTGTATTTTCAGTAGAGATGGGGTTTCACCATGTTGGCCAGGCTGGTCATGATCTCCTGATCTCAAATGATCCACCCGCCTCAGCCTCCCAAAGTACTGGGATTACAGGTATGAGCTACCTCGCCAGGCCCTGGAAGTCGTTTCTGTTTCCTGCTCCCTGGCTCATGCCCCATCATGACTATTTAGAGAGGCACCATAATATCAAGCAGTAGTTTTTAAATGAGGAGGGGGATATCAGATTTGGAGGATTTCATCCAAAATACATGGCCCCCCTAACCCCAGCCTCACCCCATGCGGGGCAGGTCATAATCTCTGGGGGGAAGGGTCACAGCATGGCATGTGTGCTTTGAACAAGCTCCTCTTCTGTTATGTTACCCTGACACCCACCTCGCCCCCATCCTTTAAAACCTCCAGTGAAGTGGAGAGAGCACTGATTTGATTCTAGGGTTAGATCTGTGTCTTACACGTTAGAAAGCTTCTGAATGGTAATGTACATTCTCCCAATGAAGGGACAAAGTGGAGATTTCCTCTGTCCCTGCTGGGGGCCTGGGGGCATGTTAGATGCCTTTCCTAGCTATTTCATTCCATCTACCAAGCAATACTAGCAGATTCGCATTGTTTTATCTCACATATATTTTCAAAGCCCACATCATCCACTAGACCACACGGACATTCTGAACCTCCATGACTACATCTGCAAAATGGAAATATACATCCTTAAAATGAATCTTGTGAGTATCAGAGGGTTTGTGTTAAAGCAGTTAGGGCAGATAAGGGGTATTTTTGCTCATCCACTGGGCTTGTTCTGTCTGTAATCCTCCAGCATATCTCTTCCCTTCCCTCAGTGGCAGACCTTACCTCTTTCATAGAAGGCTGAAGCCATCCAATGTGAACTTCATCCTCCACTCCTTTCCTTACACCAGCATGTTGTTTTCCATAATGGAAGATCTCTTTTGTTTGTTTTCTTTTTCTGATCATTTAAATAACTTTACCCTAGATTTTCTTAGGACCCACCAGTCTATGGGTGATATGGTTGTGTTCCCACCCAAATCTCATCTTGAATTGTAGGTCTCACAATTCCCATGTGTTGTGGGAGGGACCTGGTGGGAGGCAATTGAATCATGGGGACGGGTCTTTCCTGTGCTATTCTCATGATAGTGAATAAGTTTCACGAGAGCTGATGATTTTATAAAGGGGAGTTTCCCTGTACAATTTTCTTGTCTTCTCTTGTTCTTCTCTCTTGAGATGTGCCTTTCACGTGAACTTCCACCATGATTGTGGAACTGTGAGTCCAATAAACCTCTTTCTTTTGTGAACTGCCCAGTCTTGGGTATGTCTTTATTATCAGCATGAAAATGGATTAATACATTAAGTATAAAGTCATTCAAACACAATCACTCCAATTTTTGTGACCTTCTGTTCACATGTACACAGTGCAGAATCTTAGCCACTCCTAAGGTCACTCTAAGCCTTGCTGGAAATCACAGGAGGTATCCTGGGTGCTCATGAACAGTTATGAATTTTTTGAACTCTAGAAACAAACTCTAAGCCTCAGTTTTTCATCTGTAAAGGGAGATGATGATAGTTTCTTTAGGTGGGTGTTTTGAGATTAATTAGATAATATGTATAAAGTAATTAGCCTTTGGTTGCCCTGCATTCTGTTACTAAATAAATGGTTGTTATTGGTGTCACTGTCAAACACCTACTAATAGGCCTTGCCAGCTGCTGCAAGGTGTTGATGTGATCCCCAGGGCAACTGGCTAGTATAGGAAGTGGTGAGGGGTGGGTGAAGAGACACACTGCATTCTGCCTTATCATTCCTACTGCCTTGTTTGGTGGGAAAAGATTTTCTAGTTGGGCTCTGTTAGTTGCCAAGGTCGGAAAACTACTCATATTAGATTGAATCATATGAAAAAGTATTAATCATATGAAATTGCATTTTTGTACATCAAAAATGGTCAAATATCAGTGATTTTTTAATGTTTCAACTGAACACTTAAAGAGTGATATCAGGCCAAGCGCGGTGGCTCAAGCCTGTAATCCCAGCACTTTGGGAGGCCGAGACGGGTGGATCACAAGGTCAGGAGATCGAGACCATCCTGGTTAACACGGTGAAACCCCATCTCTACTAAAAAATACAAAAAACTAGCCGGGCGAGGTGGCGGGCGCCTGTAGTCCCAGCTGCTCGGGAGACTGAGGCAGGAGAATGGCGTGAACCCGGAAGGCGGAGCTTGCAGTGAGCCGAGATCCGGCCACTGTACTCCAGCCTGGGCGACAGAGCGAGACTCCGTCTCAAAAAAAAAAAAAAAAGTGATATCAACAAATAGGTTTATTCTCTTATACTGTCCTATTTCTTGTTTTGTTTTTCACACTAATTAATATAGTGAAAAAATGTATGGAGAACTGTCCATTTTAACAGATGTAAATCTACCTCATCCTACCAGATAAATTACATTCCATTGTTTGGATAGATTTCATTTTAGCCAAGCTCCTATTCATGAACATTTAGGTTGCTTCCTTTTATTCATTGTTGTTCTTACAAAATATGATGCAATATGTCTTTGTGTGTATATATATATAACTTTATACAGTATTTTTGAGTATATCTGTAAGATGAACTACTAAAAGTAGAGCTGCTGGTGAAAGAGTATGTGCATTAGAAATTGTGATAGGTATTGTAAAGTTCTCTCCCAAGAAGCTGCCCAAAGTTAGATTCTAATCAGCAGTGAACATTCTTGCCATGTCAGTATTGTCAAACTTTATAATATTCGCTAATCTAATGGGTTTTAAATTGAATTTTGGTGCTTTATTTTGCATTATTTTCACTATATGTGATGTTAAACAATTTTCACATATTATTTATTTTCCCATTGTATATTAGCTTGAGCTGCTGTAACAAAAAATCATAGATTGGGTGCTTAAGCAACAGGAATTTATTTCTCATAGTTCTGGAGGCTGGGAAGTCCAAGATCAAGGTGTTGGGCGATTTGGTTTCCTGGTGAGGGTTCTCTTCCTGGCTTACAGAGGGCTGCCTTCTCCCTTGTTCTCACATAGTGGGGTGGGGAGTGGGCCTAAGAGAGACAGGGAGAAAACTGGTTTATCTTCCTCACTCTGGCTTCTTTTCTGCTTATAAGGACATGAATTCTATCATGGGGCCTTACCCTCATGACCTTATCTAAATCTAATTACCTCCCAAAGGCCCCACCTCCAAATACAACCATACTGAGGATTTGGGCTTCAGCATATGAATGGTGGGGAGGGACACATTCAGTCCACAACACCTATGAACCACCTGTTCATACCCTTAGTTCCTATCTCCACTGTGTTGTCTGTTTCTTATTGATTTGTTAGAATTATTTATAAATGAAGAAAACCGGCAGTTTAGGGTGCATTTTAGAACAGGTTTTCTGCATCGGACTTCACATGTCAGTATGTATAGGGGATGGGGCAGCACGCTGGCACATTATAAAGTTTCAAGGTTCAGTTATTTTTGTCTCTTACCATGATTTATTATTTGGTTTTGCTGCCTGCCACTAACAGAGATCCTGTTAGTTCGTCCTAATTTTAGGAATATTATGTCTTGAAACATATCTTGAAAGTTATCCTGTCTTGCATCTTGCCTTACAGAAAACTCCTTGACTATCAGAACAGAAGAAGGGGAGAGAATTGTTAGGAGGATCAGGAAGGAGTGGAGGGAGCCTGGGAGGTCGATGCAACTAGCAGGCTAACATCTCAAGCCCTCATCCCCTCATTTTTTTCTTTGATTGGCTTCTCTTTCTGTTTCTCCTCCTTCCTTCCTTTCTGTTTTTCTATGTTTTTGTTTGTTTGTTTGTTTGTTTCTGGCTACATACTATAAAAATACAATTCTGGAGCATGTGGTTAGTTTCCCACCATGGGGACTCAAATGGAATTTCAAGTCACTCACCATAATTCGACTATAAATTAGAGAATTATTATGAATAGAATAGGACGGAATGTGGTTTCATGTTTTCTTCCCCCAGGGACCTTGCCCAATTTGGCAATAGGAACTAAATTAAGGGTGGGATTAGTTCTAGGAAGTGGATTTTGAGTATAGCTGCATGTCTAATCCAACTATTATGGGCAGTGTCTTAGTTATCTGTGTTAATGAGAGATCAGGAGGCGGTGGATAACTGAAATCTCCAAATGTACCAGAGATGTATTTCTGCCTTTGTTCATTTATCCCAGTGATCCTTCCACTAGAACAATTATCGAAGTGGTTTTATTTCTACTCATTTTAACCTTCTGTTTTCTAGTAACAACATAGGCAAGGAGGCCACATGCTGCAGGGGGAAAAATGAATACTAGACCAGGAGTCAGGAGACAATTTTAGTCCTGTCTGTGCCCTGCACTAGCCTGAGACCAAGGACAAGTCATAAAGTCTCCTAGGTTCTCAGTTTCTTCCCTCTAAAAGGAGCCATATAACATCACCCTCTCTGGGTGGCTAGGGGTGCTGAGGGGCCCTGGAACGTGGAACTGGCACTAGTGCTGCCTGTGCCGCAGAGCCAGGCCATTTACACATGTGCAGTCTGCGCAGCATGGGACATAGAGGAGGAGTGCGGCCTATGCCGGCCCATTTTCCTTCCTTGTTCTCCAAGTATAAGCACACTCCATTATTTTCCTAGGGCTGCCAGAATGAATTACCACAAACTGGATTGCTTAAAACACCAGACATTTACTCTCTTGAAATTCTGAAGATCAGCAGTTCAAAATCGGTGTCACTAGGGCCACGCTCCTTCCAAAGTTACTGGGGGGAGAATCCTTCCTTGCCTCTTCCAGCTTCTGGTGGCTCCAGGTATTCCTTGGCTTGTGGTTTCACTACTCCAATCTCTGCTTCAGGGGTCACACTGCCTTTGTGTCTGTGTCCGTGTCTTCTCTTCCATCTTATAAGGGCACTTGTCATTGGATTTAGGGCCCACCTGGCTTACCTAGAATGATCTCTTCTTGAGATGAGCTATGTAATTTGGCACCGAGTAGGTGCCTGAACAATTACAGTTATGACTGTGACTCCTGTTTCCTCTTCTGAGGTCTTTTCAATTCTCCCCACCCTCACCCTGCCCAGCCAGGACAGCCAGTCCCTTCCAAGAGCCTACCACAATCTTGTACTGGCTGCATAGAGCTCATCTGCTGCTGGGTCTAAGCCACTTGTGTGGACCTGTGGTGCGTTTCCCCTTGTCTTCTGGGCCTGGCTCAGTGCTGGCATACAGCTGGTGCTCAGAGTATGTCTGCATAATGAATAACCTACAGTGTGCTTGCTCTTGGCAAGGAGCCTGGCACAGTAGGTCTCTGAAATGACCAGTTAAGTGAGGGTGTAGATCACTCTTTGGATAGAGCTTTTGAACCTTCTGACATTTTTCGCCTCTTCCACGGCACCATGGCAGCAGGGACATTATTATCATTACTAACAAATATTTGTTTAGTGCCAAGTTCTTTGCTATGCACATGGATGGCCTAACTTAAATCCCATTACAGCTTACAAGATAGGTACTGGTACTATCCATCTTTAAAGCACAGTGAGCCTCAGAGAGATTCAGAAACTTCCCAGTCACACTACCAGTGAGAGGTAAAGCCAGCTGGACTTCCTGGGTCGAGTGGGGACTTGGGGAACATTTCTGTCTAGCTAGAGGATTGTAAACACACCAAACACAGGGCTCTGTGTCTAGCTAAAGGATTGTAAATGCACCAAACAGCACTCTGTAAAAACGCACCAATCAGTGCTCTGTGTCTAGCTAGAGGATTGTATATGCACCAATCAGCACTCTGTAAAATGGACCAATCAGCACTCTGTAAAATGGACCAATCAGCACTCTGTAAAATGGACCAGTCAGCAGGATGTGGGCGGGGACAAGTAAGGGAATAAAAGCTGGCTGACCGCCCCATCCAGCCAGTAGCGGCAACTCGCTCAGGTTCTCTTATATGCTGTGGAAGCTTTGTTCTTTCACTCGTCACAGAAATTCTTGCTGTTGCTCACTGTTGGAGTCTGTGCCACCTTTGAGAGCTGTAACACTCACAGCAAAGGTCCGCGGCTTCATTCTTGAAATCAGCAAGACCAGGAACTCACCCGTAAGAAGAAAGTCCATGACACCACCTTTAAGAGCTGTAACACTCACTGTGAAGGTCTGCAGCTTCGTTCTTGAAGTCAGCGAGACCACGAACCCACTGGAAGGAACAAACTCCTGACACACTAGGAAGTGTGGTGGCAGGGATGTGAACCATAGGCAGCCTGGCTCTGAAGCGGTGGCCTCTCAACCACTGTGTTAGGTTCCTTGCCGTTCCGTCAGGGAGACACAAGGCAGGAAGTCCGGTCCCTCTGGCGGGAATCCGGAAGACGAGTTGGAGCTTAAGTGGGACTCCTGAAACCACATAAGAGGTGAGGGTACCGTGCACTTGAAGCTCTCCAAGGCCGTGACACCCAAAGCCAGGGCCGCATTATGGCTTTCGCGGGCCCTAGCCATTTTTGCCTTCGCGGAGCCCTCTTTCCTCCAAAAACCAACTCTAAGCCAGGCTGGATTGTATTAATACTCCTCTTTGAAACAGACTGTGCCTACTTGTGCCCGATGGATAAGTCGACCCTGCTCAAAGCCTTCTTCCGGTGAAGAGAGAATTGGTGTTCTGGTGCCCTAACCCGCCTCTGTCTTCGCAGGTCCCGCAGCGGATGGCGGCAGAGGGCGCCCCTGAGGATGGCGGCGGCGGTGCCCCGGGAGTGTGGGGCGCCTGGGGCCCCTGGTCCGCCTGTTCGCGTAGCTGCAGCGGCGGAGTGATGGAGCAGACGCGGCCCTGCCTGCCCCTCTCCTACCGCCTGCGCAGCGGCCAGCGGCCTGGCACCCCCACGCGCGCCTTCGCGGACCACGTGGTGTCGGCCGTGCGCACGTCGGTGCCACTACACCGGAGCGGCGACAAGACGCCGGCCCTGGCCGGCACGGACGCCAGCCGCCAGGGCCCCACCGTGCTGCGGGGCAGCCGGCACCCACAGCCCCAGGGCCGCGAAGTCACCGCGGACAGAAGGTACACTCACGCCCTTGCCTGTGTCCCTCCCCCTGTCCCTGTCTCAGTTTCTGCCCCTGTCCCTGCCCCTGCCTCGGACGCTGCTCTGCACCACAGACAGTGCGACTAATGCATTGCTCTGCCAGGTGGAAAGGAGCTCTGGGCTCTACGAAGCTCCTTTCACCTTTTGATTTATTTTGCAGCCTTGTAAAGCGTTGAGGCCACTCCCACCTCACTCTGTGGTTCTGAATAATCTTCAAAGAGAGGCTAATTCTGAGAATGCCCTTACAAAGAATTTTAGGGAGACCTCCTAGAGGGGTGAAAGCAGGAGGGGAGTGCTGTCCTGGTGCCGGGAAGGAGAGATCCTCAGGTTGTGTGGATTAGAGCTGAGGACACAAGACAAGAAGACGTGTATCTAACCCGAGAGCTGATATGAGTTGCCAATCCTAGGATAAGTTGAATGTTTGGAGTCTTAGAAGGCTCCAAAGCTGTAGGCTTCCAGATTTTGTGAACTTTTCTAGTAAGTTTCTCGAAAGTTTTTTGAGTCAACACACTGGTTTGAGGATATGTCTAAGGACCTAAACTGTTTCAGAGTCCATAAAACGTAAACTCTAGAAATGGCATAGTGCCATCAAAATAGTGGTATAGTTCTAAGAAGCATAAATATGCCAAAGTAGGCAGTGCCTTGGGAAAGGTAGGGATATAGGTGCTGAGAAGAGCTTGTCAGTGAGTGAAGCAACAGATATTAACAGATCACTGCATTCATCCCTCAGTATTTGTTGGGTGTCTTAGTGCCTAGGTTCCTGATAGATCCTGGGGGAATACTAATGCAAAAACAGTAACAAAAAACAAACATGGACAAGAACAAAAAGTGTAAGATGTGCTCTCCGTGCTTAAGAAATGCATAATTCATTTGTCAAGCCCTGTTAATGCCCAGCCCTGATGAAATAGATGCTGCACATGAGGAATCAGAGGACCTAGAGCCAGTGGACAAACTGAGTTTTGAAGGTGGTGCTGCTCACCCCCAGATCCCTGCAGTACTCATCCTCCTGTGGGTGCCAGCTGAAGGGATGGAGGGCTGGATTTGGGTGGGGCCTGAGTGGGAAAGAGGCTTCTTGACAGCCTCTGTGGTTGAGAACCTAGAAGAGCTGCCTGTGGATCAGGCTCTGTTGGCCACAGGCCTGTGCTGCAGGCATTGTGCCTGTGTGTTTTGGCAGCAGGAAATTTTTTTCTTCAAATGTATTGACGGGGGCCAGTTAAACTGTTTACTATGAAGTTCCTGCAAGTTTTTATCATGCTCTTGTGATTTGACAGTTACTGATGAAATAATCCAAATATTAGCCTGGGAGGCCTGTGCTGCCTACAAATGTCATGCTCCTCCTGGCTGATGAAAATCACATTTGCTTATATTCATCAGTCATTAGGTACTTGCATAGTATATTTGACCCCAAGGAGAAATGTCAGCATGTTTTTAGGATGGCTGTCTGCTCTACTCTCTGTTTCGGGTTTGAGGTTTGAGGCAAAGGCTGTCGGAGTTTAGATGTTTAAGAAATTGTTAGGTTGCTCTGCTAGGCAACAGGAAACTTAATTGGAGTCAGATAACAAATGAAACTATTCAACCTTCCACCAGATATTTATTAAACATCTACTATGTTGTAAGACCCTGAGACATACACAAAGGTGAATAAAAGCCAGGTTTTGGGACCTCATGGCTCTTACTGACAGGCTAGAGCAGTTGTTTGCAAAGTTACTATTTTTTTTTTTAAGCAGAAGAATCCTTTCTGCAAAATCAATCTTAGATGGAGGCTTAGTTTATGTAACAACACTCGTAAAATCTGAGTTGCTTTGGTTGAAGCCTCAGAGGTATAGAAACCTGGGGTCAAGATCCAGTGGAACAGTGGTTTTCAACCTCGACTGACCGTTAGAATTTTTTTTCCAATCTTCTAGAAATCCTGACACCCACATCACACTCCAAACCAGCATCAGAATCTCTAGGGGCCACCCTCAGATGTTGGTATGATTCCATTCCAGCCAAGTTTGGGAAGCACTGGTCTGGATGAAGCTCTTTGGAGACTCAAGTTTCCATGGGAAAGATTTTGGGAATCAAATATTGTCTAGCAGAATTTTCCAAGTTTAGTGAGCACGTATCAGAATCACTTGCCGTGGAGTGGGTGGCTTGTTAAAAAGAGTTGCCAAGTCCATGCCATCTCCTATGCCTAACGGGGATTCTGATTTGTAGGTCAGTTATATGTCCTATGTATCTTCATTTTATATGCTTCTAATATAGCCTAGAGTTTGAGAACCACTACTCTAGAGGGTTGGAAAAGATGCACATCTAGATGCCTTCAATATAAGGCAGTCTGATGAGATAATAGTGACAAGGGCTCCCATGTTGAAGCATGCCTTCTGTGCAGGCATTCTTTCAAATGCATGACAACATTTACAGTTACACAACCCTGTGAGGCAGAAACTATTATTCACATTTTATAAACAATGAAACTGAGGCTGGGAGGAATGAAGTGACTTGCTCAAGATTACCACTTGAGAAGCAACAGCACTAGAATTCAAAAGAGGTCTGCCAGAGTCTGGCTCTAAAGTTGTTTTCACTGAAATGGGTATTCTGAAAATGAAGCTGCTGACTTACAGCCGGTGTGTTCAGAAAAGGTGCTTGGAGGTTGGGCTGTCTGAGCCATGTCTTGACAAACGGATAGGATTTAATAGTGAAGGCTTAGAATGAGCTGCATCTCTTCCTTGCAATGTTCAGCTCCTTTAACCAGGATAATCTTCTTTGCATCTAATCCTAGGCATCACATGAGTTCAAAAAAAAATTAGAAACCACAATCTGTATTCTTGGGGGGTGCTTACACTTTGGTGGTGGAGAAGGGCAAACCCACAAAACACTGCCCACCCTGGGAGACAGTAGAGCTATGACCAGGGTTCAGGAAGAAGGAATCTTTGTGGAATGGAACAGTCAGGGAAGACTGCACAGAGCAGGTAGGATTTGAACCTGCCCTTGATGAATAAATAGAATTTACTTAGCTGGAATATATCTGGAAACTTCTTGAGTCCACTTGCTTCCATACCAGGTGTTCGTCTCGTTAAAACAAGCACATACGTAGTATAAATCCTACTCTAAAAAGCCTCAGAAATAAAGTCAATCTTCATTGGAGCTCTCCCAAGGATTCAGAGCTTAGGAAAGTTAAACTTCTCGGAGCCTCAGAGGCTTCATCTTTCAAATGAGAGTAATAGTAATACCTATCTTGTGGGGTTGAGTAATTCAATGAAATGATACATTCATATTGCCTGGCCCATAGCGGACGCTCATCAAATACATTCATATTGCCTGGCCCATAGTGGGCGCTCATAGCAGACACTGTAACTCTCATGGGTCTGAAGGCTGTTGCTAGATAATGTGTTAGACAGAGTTCCAGTTAGAACTCAAGTGCAGCAGAAGGGATCAGGTGAACTGGGGCCACTCAGGAAGATGGAGCCAGGAACTGAGCTCCTGTCCAGAGGGGCGGGACTCTGGGCAGCACAGACTGGGTGCAGCCGAGGCCCTAGTGTCTGTGCTCCTTGCTCTCTGCCCCTTCTTAGTGTGGGTTGCTCAGAAAAATCCTCCACAAAGGGTGGCGTTCCCCTGTGATTTAGTTAGGGCAATGGCAGAGGAGGTTCCAGGCTAGGGGGTTCATCCTTCAGGTCTTGGCCAACAGATTCCATAATGGCACTCAACCAAGTCATCTTTCACCCTAGACCCAAGGCTGTGTCCCCATGATGGCTAAAGGGCAAGGGGCGAGTAGGGAAGTAGGGTGTTAGGTGAGTCCTGCAAAGCACGCCGCATTGTGGCAACTCACACCTGTGAAACCGAAGATACTCCTTGGTAGGAGCGACTTCCCCCTCAATTGCTGGAAATGGGTACCTGTAGACTAGAGGGTGCTGGCAGGAGCCCCTGTTACTATAGGACCCACCTTCACCTTTTCTTCCTCCAATTTTATTGTGTTAAAATACACGTAACATAAAATAGACCATCTTAATTATTTTTTATTTTTTTGAGACCGAGTCTCGCTCTGTCACCCAGGCTGGAGTGCAGTGGCCGGATCTCAGCTCACTGCAAGCTCCGCCTGCCGGGTTTACGCCATTCTCCTGCCTCAGCCTCCAGAGTAGCTGGGACTACAGGCACCCTCCACCTTGCCCGGCTAGTTTTTTATATTTTTTTAGTAGAGACGGGGTTTCACCGTGTTACCCAGGCTGGTCTCGATCTCCTGACCTCGTGATCCGCCCGCCTTGGCCTCCCAAAGTGCTGGGATTACAGGCTTGAGCCACTGCACCTGGCCCATCTTAACTATTTTTAAGCATACGGTTCAGTGACATTGACTATATTCATACTGTTATGCTACCATCACCACCATCCATTCACAGAACTCTTTAAAATCTTTCAAAACTGAAACTGTACCCATGAAACAATAACTTCACATTCCTTCCTTCCCCCACCCCAGCCCTCAGCCAACCATCATTCTACTTTCTTCCACTATGATTTTGACTACTCTTAAGTATCTCATGTATTTGTCTTTTTTGTGACTGGCTTATTTCACTCAACATAATGTCCTCGAGGTTTATTCCACATTGTAGCATTTTCCTTTTTGGGGCTGAATAGTATTTCGTTGCATGTATAGACCACATTTTGCTTATCCTTTCATCCGTCAGTGGACATTTAGGTTGCTTCCACATTTTAGGAATTGTGAATAACACTGCTACGAACGTGGGCATTTTCAGTTCTTTTGGGTAGAAATTGGGAAGTGGAATTGCTGGATCATAGGGTAATCATATTTTTAGATTTTTGAAGAACTGCCATACTGTTTTCTATAGCAGCTGCACTATTTTACCTTCCCACAACAGTGCACAAGGATTCCATCCTCACCAACACTTGTTTTCCGTTTTTTTGATAGTGCCCATCCTAATAGCTGTGGGGTGGTATCTCATTGTAGTTTGGTTTGCATTTCCCTAATGATTAGTGATGTTGAACTTTTTTTTATGTACTTAATGCCTGTTTGTGTATCTTCTTTGGAAAAATGTCTGTTAAGTCCTTTGAAGACCTTCCCTTTTATAACACTGAAAGCAAGGTGGATTTCTTCCCATTCCCAAAATGTCTAGGGAAAATGGCATCCAGAAAGACGCCCTGTGGCCCAGAACCCAAGTATGCAACCTAACAGAAATGCGTTGCAAATGTCTGTTGGTCAATATCACTCAGCTTCCAAAAAGACAGGCTATGAGAGCAGCGCCCTCTCTTATTTGAGGACTTCAGGTGATTTTTTTCACCACTCTGATGCTAAAGAGCCTGATATTTGGTAGGCTTTCCTTCCCACTGGACTTCCTTACATTCGCCTACATTAGCCAGCTTTTCTGGTCATTCATCACACTCATTAACCAGCTGGCATCTGGGGAATGGGATATTCGATGGCGTTAATTCAGATTTTCAAATATGAATTTGGACTAGGTAGTGCCAGGTTGACACTTTCTTCTCCTGGAGACAGTTGTGGATGGCTGGGATATGAAAGCCTCGACTATGAAAATCATGACCCTGTTCCCACTGACGGGAGTGTGTCATATTCCTCAGGCGTTTGGGGGTAGAAAGAGGTTGAGGAGGGTGGGCTTCCCGGAACTTCCCAGAGGAGTTTCCTATAGAAGTTTTTCTGTAGAGCTGATTTCCTTTTGGGACGGAGTCTGGTGGGGCAAGGAAAACTCTTGCCCAGGCATGCAGACCCACACTTCAAGAGCAGTTTGTGGCCAGCTCTCAATGCCTGGGGCTTTGAAATACAGTGCTTTATTAGAATCTAGAAGAACAGGAGCTACACACCCTGAAAGGCTGTAAACTACAGGATAGTTATGAGTGCAGCTTCTGGAATTGACAGGTTTGGATGCTCCATCTGACCCTGCCACTTGCTGGCTGTGTATCCTGCCGAAGTTACTTAACTTTTCCCTAGTGGGAATAATAATACACCTACCTCACTGAGTTGCTGTGAGTTGGATAACTCATACCACATGCTTAGCACAGTATCTCCTAAGTGCTCAGTAAAGGCGTCTCAATGCCTTCCACGTGCCAGACACATTGGCAGTTGTTTGACCTGCAGCATTTTATCTTGTCTTCATTACAACCCATGTGACAGATATGTAGTGTTCTCATTTATGGATGCCAAACTCAAGGGTCAGGGAATAAGTATCTCCTTCAAGGTCATGCAGAAGGCAAGTGAGAGAGCACAAGCCTGTGTGACATCTTGCTCCTTTCAGACCTGCTTTTCTAGAAAGCCCTTTTCAAAGTGAAAGGTAACACTCATCAATTTAGCTAAGTTTGATAAACTAACACCTCTTTGAGATGGAAAATGAAATATTTCTCTAATTATTCCCAAAGCTTTTAATGTTATATAGGAACCCTGAAACTGGCTCCACTGTGAACTCCAGAAGCCCAGAGGAAACACTACTCGCTGTCGTTAGAAGCTGGCCCTGCAAAGTCTTCATTCACATAGTTATTTGTTGTTAAGGCTGCCTCTGGATCTCAGGTCTTAATAGACATTGCCTTGTTTAAAGTTTTGTTTTCATTTGAATTCAGCCAATATTTTTGTGTATTTGCTTTGGGCCAGACACTGTGCTCGACACAGGAGGGGTAGATAGGTGAAAGAGGCGTGGTTTTCCACAGCCTCCGTGTCTGATGAGGAAATAGCTCAGGTATGAACACCTAAGGGAATGTGATGAGTGTTCTACCTGGGGGATGAGCCGAGGGCTGTGGGAGCAGAGAGGTGGGACTAATTCTTGGGGAACAAGGTCACTTAATGGTGGAGGGTACTTTCTTGAATGATCAGTTTGCATTTTTTAGGTGGAAAAGATGGGAAAGAGCTGGGAAAGGCTTGGTGTGGCTGGGGGATGAGGTGGTTTGCCCACACAAAGTGGAGAAGAAGTGCTCCTTACCTTTGAGCGGCTCATGCTGGTGGGGTGGAGCAGGAAGACAAGCAGGCATTTACAAGTCAAGTACCCAGGGAGGAGAGGGGAAGACAGCGGAGGACTGGGGGAGCCAGGGAAGCCTTTGGAGGAATAATTGAGCTGTGCTTTGAAAAGGAAAGATTTTAGCAAAGCCCAAGAATGAGGAGGGCCTTCCTGCAAAGAGCAAATCGTCAGGGTGGAGACCTGGAGGTGTGAGTGAGCATGTCGTGTTCATAAATGGTCTGGTGGGGCTGCAGCACAGCCTGTAAATGGGGGAGTGTCCAGGCGAGACTGGGGAAGTCCACAGGCTCCTTTCCAGAGAGGAACTTTAAAGCAGTCCTAAGGGGACTGAACACGAAATTCTCAGAGTAAGACAGTCCCTATAAACACGGATGGCCAACATTTTTTTCTGTGAGATGATGTATATAGTGTAAAGCCCATCTAAATTTCTCCTTAATGCCCTGTGCTTTTCAGACTGTTTGGCTATGCCATCCACCACCCCATCTCTGTCAATCTAGGAAGACAGGGTTAATTGTCTGGGGGCTAAGGCTTGATCCTGTAGTTTTGTAACAGGTTTATTAGTTTCCCGTTGGTGTTGGAAAACTCGCTACACACTTAGTTGCTTAAAAAAACATACCACTTTATTCACTTACAGTTCTGGAAGTCAGAAGGCCGAAGTCAAGGTGTTAGCAGGACTGCATTCCTTCTGGGGGTGTTAGCAGGACTGCATTCCTTCTGGGGGCTTCAAGGAGAAACTGTGTCCTTCCCTTCTCCAGCTCTGAGAGGCTGCCTACATGCATTGGCTGGTGGCCTCTCCTCCCATTACTCTGATCTCTTGCTTCTGTAATCTCATCTCCTTCTCTGACTCTTCTCCTCCTACGTCCCACTTATAAGGAGGACCCTTGTGATTACACTGGGCCCACCCAGGTAATCCAGGATAACCCCCATCACAAAATATTTAATTTAATAATCAACACAAAGTCCCATTACCATATAAAGTAACATTCACAGGTTCTGGGGTTTAGGATGTAGACATCTTTGGAAGGGAAGGGGGACGTTATCAGTCTACCATAATACTACTTGCATTTTGGGGTCTTATGATTACTCAAGCAATAGGACAACTTCTGTGCCAGCAGGACCACCTGCCACTTTCCCCCATCCACTCTGGTTGTTGTTTATGGGAAATTTAGTGATCCTGTTTCCCAGAAAAATGATGAAGAGGAAAAACCATGCATCCCCACCCTACCCTTAAGCATTCTTTAGAAGTGTTTTTGAAGGACAGTGACAATAATGAAGTTAAAAATAGCAGCCAGTATAAAGAGTTTTGTACCCCAAGTTCAGAGTTCAGTCCTCAGCTCTTATGAATGCTTTATCCTGGACAAGTCACCTCATTTCTCTAGGCCTGAGTTTCTACATTCATAAAATAAAGAGGTCCTTATTCTAGTCATTAAGGGGTCTTGCTTTTTATTGATGTATTATTGAGACCAACTGCTGTTTTAAATGTTCCTGTCATCTTTTCTGCCACCCAGAGTAATGGGAAGAGAAGGTGAGTAGGAAACGCAGCTCTTTTTTTTTTTTTTTTTTTTTTTTTTTTTTGTTGAGACGGAGTCTCGCTCTGTCGCCCAGGCTGGAGTGCAGTGGCCGGATCTCAGCTCACTGCAAGCTCCGCCTCCCGGGTTTACGCCATTCTCCTGCCTCAGCCTCCCGAGAAGCTGGGACTACAGGCGCCCGCCACCTCGCCCGGCTAGTTTTTTGTATTTTTAGTAGAGACGGGGTTTCACTGTGTTCGCCAGGATGGTCTCGATCTCCTGACCTCATGATCCGCCCGTCTCGGCCTCCCAAAGTGCTGGGATTACAGGCTTGAGCCACCGCGCCCGGCCGCAGCTCTTAAACACATTTTCTTTTTCTTTTTTTTTTTATTTTTTGAGATGGAGTCTCGCTCTGTTGCCCAGGCGGGAGTGCAGTGGCACAGTCTTGGTTCACTGTAACCTCTGCCTCCTGGATTCAGATGATTCTCCTGCCTCAGCCTCCTGAGTAGCTGGGACTACCGGCGTGCGCCACCACACTTGGCAAATCTTTGTTTTTAGTAGGGACAGGGTTTCACCATGTTGGCCAGGTTGGTCTCGAACTCCTGACCTCAAGTGATCTGCTTGTCTGGGCCTCCCAGAGTATTGGGATTAAAGGCGTGAGCTACCGTGCTGGGCCTCAAACACCTTTCCAAACATGCTTCTGGAATGTGATGGTTTTTCTCTGTAGATGCACTGACACTGTACCTCTTCAAATCCCTCCATTCAGACTTTTGTCTCATGAGTTTTTCTTAAAAGTGTTGTTCACACATCTGTCCTCCTTTTGCTAGTCTCTTGGACAGCCCCCTTCCATGGACGGGATCATTATTTCGTGCCTTATAGAAACCCCTGGGCTGGGAATCATTAGACCCCACTTCCTGTCTCAGCTCCATCATCTGCTAACTGGGTGACCTATGGGAATCACAATGTAATCTATAAAATATGAATAATTATATGTCCTCTGGCTACCACACAAGACTTGTTGTGAGGGTCAAATGAGGTAACAGCTGTAAAAGTACTTTGAAAAACATAAAGACACTATTCCAGAACAACATGGCTTGATTGTTTTATTACCATTGACTAGGTAATTTTTGGGATTTAGAGACGTGTATCCCTTTCTGTAATTTGTTGTCTGTGTGTCCATGTTCATGTGTGTGCAGGAGCACGTGTGTGTGTATTTGCATGTGCACACATGGATGTATGTGTGTTTGTTTGAAAGGTTCATTCGTTTTGAAACAGGTCAGCCTGCATCAGGCCTGGATCACAAGTTTTACCCACACATTCCCACCTCCCCTGGAAACTGTCCCTGGCTGCAGGTAGGAATCATTTGTTTTTTCAGCTCCTCCTTTCGTGTGCTTTGTGGAGGCTACTTGCACTTCATCGGTAATAACTTTGGAGCAACATTTTGTTTCTTTCCTGGGGGCTCCTAGAGCTGACTGGGCCTCTTCATGATGCTGGATAGGAAAACTTGCTGTTAATTAAACTTCACAAAGCCACATGCTGATTTCCTGACCTTAAGTCGATACCCAGGGAGTCTTGTTACCTACAGGGGGGCAGAAACCACATAGCAAGAAGGGAAATCTTTGGCCTTATCTGTGTTTCTCCTTGGAAAACCTCCCTGACCATCCTGGGTAGTCAGCAGAGAAAGCGGATACAAGTGTTTGAAATGTATACTCTTTGTTTTTGGCATTTTTCGTTTTCCTACTTCAAGGGAATTTTTGTTTTTTTACCTTCCGAAGCAGGAATAGCACTTAGTCCCTGAATTGTTTGACAAGAAGTTACCTGTTGATGTTAAGCAGATAAACGGTGTTCTAATATGCTTTGATTTCTAAATCAGAAACCTTAGCCCTTTTCAGTAACAGAGTTTGTAGCAGAGCTAGGCCCGATGGTATGTACATTTCTGCCTGTAGGTTAGGAAGGATTGGAGCCAGATTTTAAGCTTGAGTTACTCTGATCTCAGACAAGGCTTCAAAGAGCCCTTGTTCATTTATTGCGGTATTTCATTAAGTGTCAGAAGTATTTCATTAGTTATCAGAACAAAGATCACATTCGCCATAAGAATGCTGCATTGAACTTTTTCCAAGGCCTTCATAACTCTATTTCCAGAAGAAAGATGCGATGGGCTATGGAAAAAGCCTGACTACAATTTGTGTGTCCCAGAACGAGGATCTCAGTTCTGCATCTGGAATCCACTAAGGCTTTTCCTCCAGTGCACACCTGGTGCCTGTCTGCGATGCCTTCATATAAGGATGGGAGGAAGGAGTTTCCCGCATGTGGGGGTTACTGTTGTTTCCTTTGCTCATCCTACCTGCAGGAGCCTGCACGTGTTGTCGATTCAGTCATAGTCATCACAGCCATTTTTGCAGGACCTACTATGTGCCACATCATTGACATGTACTAGTTGAACCTCAGCCAGCTCCAGTTTACAGAGGACACTGAACTGAGGTAAAGAAGTCCCCAGCATCCTGCTCCAGGAAGGAACGGAATGGGATTTGAGTGCAGGGTTCCCTGACCGTAACATCCTTGCTCTTCTTATTGCCACCCTGAGCCCACAGTGTGGACACAGGTAATTTACGTGAGGTTTAGGGGACACTTGCTGTGGTTGACCTGTAATACACATGGTCTCCCTGTTGGTTCTCAGGATAAAGTGCTCACATCCCTCAAGGACTTTTTAGGTCCTCACTTGCTTGTCAATCCATAAGCCCTTTTCTGGATGTGTAGTCCTTTTGTCTCATTTCTATTAATAGTAACAAGAGCAATGACAGCTGATGTTTATCGATGGTTTCCTCTGTAGTAGGCTGAATAATTCCCTGCCCTCTCCCACTCAGTCCTCAAAGATAGCAGGTCCTAGTCCTGGAGCCTGTAAATGCTAATGTATTTGGAAAAAGGGTCTTTGCGGATGTGATTAAGTATCTTGAGATGGGGAGAGTATTCTGGGTTATTCAGGTGAGTTCTATGTGCAATTATGAATGTCCTTATAAGAGACAAGCAGAGGGAGATGTAATATGTAGGCACACAATGAGGAGGCTGATGTGAAGACAGAATAGAGAGAGACTTGAAGATGCAGCTCTTGAAGACTATAATGATATAGCCACAGCCAAGGCATGCTGGCAGCCACCAGAAGCTGGAAGAGGCCAGGAAACAGATCCTCCCCTACAGCCTCTGAAAGGAGCACAGCCCTGCTGCCACCTAGATTTCAGCCTAGTGATGCTGATTTCAAACTTCCGGCCTCCAGAGCTGTAAAAGAATAGATTTCTATTGTTTTAAATCACCAAGTTTGTGGTACCCTGTTACAGCAGCTACAGAAACTAGTGCACTGTAGGAGGCTCTGAGCTAAACCTCATAGGACCCTTATGCATAAACTATCTTTAGTGTGTCTTGTGTAACATGAGAAGAATTCTGTGCTTATAGCGACAATATGATGAGCTCTGGGTCCTAGAGCTAGTAGCTAGTAGGCTGCAGAGCAGGAATTTAGACCAGAGAACCTGGCTTTAAGGCCCAGCTTGTAACACAGAGTTATTCTGCCTTCCTGCTCCCAACTCCATTCTCGCCCTTATGCCAGGTCAGGCCTTGCCTCAGAGCCTTCCTTTCCCCACTTACGGTTTAGCTTCCAAGCACACAATGTATTTCATCTTCCCTCATGAATCTTTTTTCATGCAGAAGCATTGGGTTCTCCTATGGGCCACATGGATCCAGTAGCAATTAAGATTGCCCTTTTCCTCAGTGATTGGACCACAGTTCATTGTGGGCTACTGCTGAGAACGTTTCTTTTCTTGATTTGGGGGGAAACAATAATTTTTCCCATTTACAGTAAGTCCTTACTTGAAATAGTCCATCCCTGTAATCCTCCATGAATGGGAATTTGGTATTTAAAAGCTGTGCTGTATTGCAATTGTTAAGCTCTTTAGAGGCTTGCTTTTATTCATTCAGTCACGTTTGTCAATATCTGTTCACACAGACTTACTTACTAGCTTGGACAGGTTCTTCAATGTCTCTTAGACTCAGTTTCCTCATCTGTAAAATAAAGTAATGGCCTACTTTGCTGTTTACAGTGTTGGTTAAATGGGATTACACACATAATGCATTTAGCAGGTGTTTGATACAGCATAGCCATCTACATACAGAATGTATTATTTAAATACATTTGTCCCTTGGTGTCCAGTGGGGATTGATATTGATTCCAGGACTCCCCTGCAGACACCAAAATCTGAGGATGTACAAGCCCCTTTTATAAGATGGTGTAGTATTTGCATCTAACCTACACACATCCTCCTATACTTTAAATCATTCCTCAATTATATATGATACTAATACAATGTAAATACTTTGTAAATAGTTGTGCTGTATTGTTTAGGGAATAATGACAAGAAAAGAGTCTATGTATGTTCAATATTGAGGCAACCATCCATGTTTTTTCACAATATTTTTGATCCACAGTTCGTTGAATCCACAGATGCGGAACTCATGGATATGGCTGACTACACACTGTGCTAAGTATTTTTAGGGATGGGTAAACTCGAATACAGTTCTCTCCTGGCTTTAATTAACTGAAGGTGACAGACTTGCACCTAAATAACTTTTAATGCAAGGAAGAAAGTTTTGCCTCTTCTTATTATCATTATTGATAGTTATACTTGAGATGCTTCATACCTATAATAAAGAAAGAAATAGAAGTGATATAGAGTAAGTGGGTACATAGGCAGTGATACAGAAATTCAGACTGGGAGAAACATCCAGAATATGAGAGAAATACCATTGCTTCCTCCACGAGCCTTTCACATAAAAGATGCTCAAGAAGTATAGTTGTGTTATAATCATTATTGCTGTTGTATTAATGTATTTAGCAGAACTTACTGCTGAAAATAGTTCTTCAGGTTCCTTCAACCTGCTGGGGGTCGGCCGCTAGGGCAGAAGGCACTGTTTGACATTCCCCGGGAGAGAGGGGATAGGAGCTCGCATTTGCTTAGCACCTGCTCTGGCCAGGCACTGGGCCCCACAGGTAAACTCATGTAGTCTCCTCTAACCCCCGTAGTCCTGGAGGGCCACTCAGGTTCAGATTACAACCCATACTAACAACAGACGTGACTCCTAAGAGGGCTTCTCTTAGTTACGCTGGAGAAATGAATGCATTTACTGTTCTTTCATGCAAAACCGCCTCCGTACTCCTCAGTCTCATGTTTGGCTACCTGCCCCTGCAACAGTTCTCACATATCACATTGGAGACTCTGTGTTTTTTACCTTCAGGGCAATGCAGCCATCACGATAACTACCATTTACAGAGCATCCACTGAGGGCCAAGCCCTGTGCTCGGCGCTTTCCCTGAATCATTGTGTTTATCTGCACAGCAGCCAAGGGTGGGAGGCATTGTTTTCTCCATTTTGCTGCTGGAGAGAGGGTGTGGAATGACTTGCCCACAGTGACACAGGTAATTAGTGGCTAATTTGGCCTGTCTGATGGAATACCTGGGCTCTTTCTACCATCCCATGTTACCACCTCTGTCCCTGTTGGTCTCGTACTCTCTTCACCTTCAGAGATGTCTTTCCCAGCACAAAATAGGGTAAGAAAATCATCTTTGCTCTGAGCTATCTAATATTCTCTCAGCCTTAGCTGGAAACTTCCACTGATTCATTTCTTACCTTTGTGCGAATCCAAAAAGATGCCTCTTCCTCTGGTCAGATTCATCTGCCTGCTGGGAGGACACACTGGATTTCAACTCCCAGTTGTCATTGTGTAGTGAGTAGTCTGCTCAACTGTAGGTGACATCCTTGCAGCCTCTCCACCATTGATTTCTGTGGCACTAGAATTGGTTCCCTTGAACACCCACTCACTTGTCCTTATTCCGCTCCTCTGGGCCCACACTGAATAAGGCACCTGAAGGTCAGTTCTGGAAACCCAGATCACTCTGATGCACAGCAGCACCCGTGAGCACTGTGGTTGGCTTGTTCTTCCGGAAACTTGGCTGATTTTCAAACACAATCCTAGAAGAAGAGAGGCCACCTGATGGCAGTATCTAGGGGTGCGAGTCTACATCATCTCCTAGGGTCATTTCCCCCAGAAGGTCTGAGTTCTTTATTCTTAAGGTTGCTGCTCTGTTTTATTTTGGCAGCTGGTGTTGGGGGACACCCCCATGGAACTCACATCCTGGGAGGCTGATGGGTGGGTCACTGAGGATAGGGTCTTCTAGAGGCTTGACCTCCTGGTGCAAAAAAAGCCTTTAAACATCTAAGTGGCTCTAAAACCACCTTTCTGCTTTCTCTGCCTAGGTGGCTTGCCTCTTGATTCCTGGAAGAGCTCCTGAATCCATCTGTGAAAAGACCTCTTTCTTTTCACTTTATGGAACACATTTGTCATTCCTCCCTGTGGCCATATCTCCCATAAGCCTGTGGGGTCCTTCTTTCCTAAAGACTCCGAGCGAACCTGTCAGCTGATTCTCATGCTGGCTTTAAACTCAGATCAGCACCTTGTGGGGAGCAGCAGCAGCAGATCTGGTCAAACCTGCAGCTAACGTGTGTGACACTGTGTGCTGCACAGTAGGCGACCAGGGAAGCTTTCGAAAGTTTTCATCATCTTAATTTTTATTTCCCTAAGTGGTCAGAGTTTCACCTCTTATCTTCTGTAGACACCAGGTAATTTATTACCCAGAACAGCCCTGGCAGGAATTTCAGTCTTAGAACTTTTAAGAAGACATCTGCACTCAACCTAAACCATTTGCTCGCAGCCTCTTTGAACTTAGCACATGATATCCTTTCTCCCTTTGGCAGGTGATCTAGTGGAACAGGGCGGGTTTTAGGAAAACAGGGCTCTCTTTCCAGCTCGAGGCTGCACGCTCCCTTCCGCCCAGCTTGCCTTGGCTCAAGCGGCTCCTTGGTGAACACACATGTTTCTGGTCCTCAGCTGCTGCTCCCTCCCATTTTTCCTCCCTTTAGTTTCAGCTCTCAGGTCGCTCTAGGTAGCCACTGGCTACTGATCTAATTTTCCTAGCTCCCTTTAATTCCCACCCAGATGTGTGGGGATGCCTTGACTTCTTGCGTATGGAAACTCCTAGCCTTTTTGTCTACTGATTTGAATTAATCCAAAGCAGTAGCCTTTATTGACCCATTCGTTAGAGATGCTGAGCAACGAGGCTCTGGGCCCACCCATGTGTCACTTAAGCATACATTCCCGGGATGCCTCTATGTCAGACTCAGAGCTAGTCTCAGGGATCAGGCACACACCAATAAGAAACAGGGAGCGTAGCCCTGGAGAATGAAGCTTACTAGTACAGTGCTAATGTGGCAAAGGGGTGAGCAGACTGCCCCCGAGAGTACTAACAGTGGGGAGAGCACATGGGCGCTAGTGTTTATGTTGGGCCTGGAAGTACAGAATTAGGTAGGGTAGGGTTCCAGGAGGGAGTCTTGCAGCACAAGAGCCCTGTGTGTTTGGGAAATGGTGAGTCATTAGTGATGGTTGGAAAGTGTAGGGTTGTGGGCAGGATACAGGGGAGGGAGATGAAGACTGGAGTTGAATCTGGGAAGACAGACTGAAACCAGATGATGAAGAATGGAATGTGATATCAAACCAAATGTGCCCTAAAACTATCTAAGTTTGAACTTTATGTTCTAGGCAGAGATGAGCCAGGTGGGTCTTTCAAATAGAGAGTAATGACCAGGGCTGTGCTTAGAAAGATAAATCCAGTGGAGAGGGAAGTCAGAAGTGTGTGAGGTTCCTTACTTGGGTACCTGACAGGTGGGGATGTTGTTGGCCGCACTAGGAATATGCACTGGGGTGTTTGTCATCATTGAAAAGATTAGACTAGATATCATAGAGTCATTGTTGTTCTTCCCACAGGCTATGAGATTCAAGCATATTCAGACACTTAAGAAGCTTCTGTCTCGGCATGAGCTTGATGCTGGTCTTTGCTGATCTAAAATATTTCTGGGAGTATGTGACTTTTCTGTTCTTGATGGAGATAGTTCAGAGGAATATTTTGTCCCTGAGCTATTTCTGTCCCTCTGGTCTTTGGGGCTTACAGTATATTTATAAGTGGGCATTTTATGTCCAAATTGAAATGTCTGCATGTTTACGCATTAAGATTACTGATTTGGTTTCTCTTTTTGACACTGCTTACACAGCAGCATGAAAGGGTAAGAAATGACAAATGAGTCTGCTTCAACTCCACCTCACTGGGTCTGCTGCCCAGGGGAAATCATTGCCCAGAGTTTCCTTTTGATCAATTCAGAAATATATTCTGTATATATTTTGTACATTTTTTATATACTGTGTACATTTTTTCTTTAAAAAAAAAAAACCACATGCAAATGAAAGCATGTTTAGTGTCCTCAGCTTAGTATATTTACTGTCTTATTCTTTTTCACTTAACTATGTTTTTGAGATCTTTCTATATCAGTATATACACAGCTGCCTCATTCTTTTAAACAGCTGCATGGTACTCCGGTATCTGAATGCACCATAATTGAGCTAGCTCCTTATGTTCCTGTTTAAGGATACTTAGATTGTCTTTCAGATTTACAATTTACAACCACCACTCAGGTATGCAGAACACAATTTATTTTTCTGTAACTAAATGTGGTTCATGAGCCTCTGCTTCTATTGCTGAAGGAAAACTTTGCCAATTCCAGGAGACTCAGATGCTCAGACACTCCATGTTAAGCATGATCAATTCAGGGTTTATGCTCAACTCAGTTAGGACTCTCTCCTCTCCTCTTCCCAGGAGGTGTGACCTGGATCCCCAGGTGAGGGGCACCTGTGCAGGCTTGGCAAAGGAAGCAAGCTGTTGGGCATGCTTCAAGCTTCACCTTCCACCCTTGCTGTGGCTGCTGCTGAAATATCTGCATATACCCTCCTGGCCTTCTGTCACCAAGGGCCACATACTCTGTGGAACCACAAAGGGGTGGCCCACCCACTCTCAGGTGGGCCCCTCCACCTTGACGCCTCCCTCCCACATCCTAGTCAGGTGCCATGTTGGACACTGGCTTCCCCATAAAGCGTGCAAGTCCCTTCTGTTCTCAGGCCCCTAAACACATCTGGGATTTCTATTGCTCCCCAGCCCAGGCCACTGCATTCTGTCCTAATCTCTGAATACTGCCTTTTGGTTCCTCCCTCACCTGCCTGCTAGTCAAACTCTCCACTCGCCCAGGCTGGAGTGCAATGGTGTGATCTTGGCTCACTGCAACCTCCACTTCCCGATTCAAGCAATTCTTGTGCCTCAGCCACAGGCATATACCCACCACGCCCAGCTAGTTTTTGTATTTTTAGTAGAGATGGGGTTTCACCATGTTGGCCAGGCTGGTCTTGAACTCCTGACCTCAGGTGATCCACCTGCTTCGGCCTCCCAAAGTCCTGGGATTACAGGTGTGAGCCACCACACCCAGCCTGCTAGTCAAACTCTTAATTTCCTTGGATTCAGAAAGGTTATTCCAAGGTGATAACACTTCTTCATAGTCTGTAGTATAAGCTCTACATCTGCCTGCTGTGCTCCAGTTGGCTCTTGACGGATAAAGCTCAGTTTTTCCAATTTAAAGAAACCTTTTCACTGGGCATGGTGGCTCACGCCTGTAATCCTAGCACTTTGGGAGGCTGAGGCAGGCGGATCATGAGGTCAGGAGTTCGAGACCAGCCTGGCCAACATGGTGAAACCCCGTCTCTACTAAAAATACAAAAATTAGCTGCGTGTGGTGGCACGTGCCTGTAATTCCAGCAAATCAGGAGGCTGGGCAGGAGAACTGCTTGTCCCAGGACCTGGGAGGTGGAGGTTGCAGTGAGCCAAGATCACACCATTGCACTACAGCCTGGGCAACATGAGTGAAACTCTGTCTCAAAAAAAAAAAAAAAGAAACCTTTTCTCATTCTGATCTTTGACTCTTCCTTTCTCTGGAGCTATAATCTTCAGTCTCATTCTAGAAGAACTGTGTGGAAAGAAGGAACGACTGAAGTGCACTGGCCAGTTCCTCAGATCACTGTCCTGCTGTGGTTTCAGGTGTCCTGCTAGCTCCCCAGGGCTGCGGTGAGGATCCCCACACTCACGTCTCTGTGTGCTCTTATAAGCACTTGAGAAGGAGAATTCCTAGGTATAATTTCTACCACTTAGTATTGTTTTGATGTCTATAAAAATCTTTTGAAAAGATACATGTGGTCATACTAAAATATTTTGGCAAAAAGCATTTCACTTGATAGTCATTGTGAATTACATCTCCCTCCTCCTTCTCCTAGCTTAAAGTGCCAATGCTTTGTCTCAATGCCAGGAGAAATAGAGGAGTGTCTGTCCACATTTCGGAGGCTGGCACTGAGGCAGCCCTCACATGCAGTACCTCCACATTTGTAACCAGGACCCTGTGATACTTAGTCTCCAGGAAATTTGCCCCAAAACTTTGCCTTGGGAGTTTAGCCTTGCTATATAGTCACAGTTCAAATGCAAATGTGGCATAAAGGCTCTCTTTAAGCCACATGGACATTATTCATTAGACATAGTAAAATCCAGTAATATCTTAGATTTTCTCCGCAGAATCTAGTACGGGGACTTAGATTCCCTGCTAACTTAACAGCTTTCTCCAACAATAAATAGTCTTTCATCTCATGAGCTTCCTTCCCATCTTCCCTATGGAAGAATTTATTTCTGTTTATGTAGCAGCTCAACTTAGGTACCAAGATGCAAGTAATGCCACCTCGCTCTCTTTTTTTTGGAGACTGGGTCTTGCTCTGTTTCCCAGGCTGGCGTGCACTGGCATGATCTCAGCTCACTGCCATCTCTGCCTCTTAGTTCAAGCAAATCTTGTGCCTCAGCCTCCTGAGTAGCTGGGACCACAGGTGTGCACCCATCATGCCTGGCTAATTTTTTGTATTTTTAGTAGAGGTGGGGTTTTGCCATGTTGGCCAGGCTGGTCTGGAACTCTGGAACTCCTGGCCTTAAGTGATCTGCCCGCCTCAGCCTCCAAAAGTGCTGGGATTACAGGTGTGAGCCACCATGCTGGCTGAAATGCCACTGCTCTTAATGCTATACAACTCAGGACCTCCAAGGTTAAACAACGCAAGGAGACTTTCCACGCGAGCGGGGTGGCCAGCCTCATTGCCCATCTTTCGTGGAGTTCTGCTTTCCCGTGGGTTTCTCGGGCTCCACTCCTCTGGTTCCTCGAGGGCAGTCCCTGGGGCTGCTGCTCTGTAGGATGCTGTGGTCCATGTGGGGTTCATGTTAGCCAGCTGAGAGAGGCAGGGCCCCTCAAAGGAACTTGACTGGGCTCTAAGGGAAAACAAGATGTAAATAAACATGGAGAGCCTAAGAGACACAAACAGCCTGGCTGTGGAGGGCAGGGCTGTCACTCTGCCCACTCCCCTCTGTCCTGGAAACTGAGAGGTAGGAAGCCCCCCTCTAGCTGCAGGCTGCTGACAGCTTTGCCTGGGTGGCTTTCCAGCTGTGACAGCTCTTGAGCTCTTAATTCTTCACTCCTTTTGAAAATAAAGGCTGAGTCTTAGCCTCTGCTGGGTCCCCCTCCATTCTAAGGACCTGTCTCTTCTCTAGGTGTTTGATACCAGAAATGCTTTCACACAATAAATGAGAGTTTTATTTCTACATAGAAGGAGGTGGCTTTGTCTTCAGGGCCGTAATAATTTAACAGTCTTTTAATAAGATGTAATATTTCATATAACAGAAACTAAACAGGCACAATAATGCTGAGGGGAGATTTTTCTCGCTTTGGCAGTGGTGGTTTGAGCCATTCGTTTGTTATGTCAGCTTTTCTAGGGTCCATTAACTGAGCACCTGTTACGTGCTAGTTATTGTAGTAGGCTATAGGGATATAAGAAATAAGACATAGTCCCTGCCCTGAAGGAGCCTGCAGTCTGGTAAACTGAGGCAGATATGCAAACAATAAGCACAATAAAAGATTGTGCTGTGACAGTTACATGAAGCCCAGTGGAAGGACAAAAGAGAAGGGCATCGATTCTTTGAAGGAGAGGGTTAGAGGGCGGTTTGGACCAGGAAAAACTTCACTGACACCAAAATGCGTCAGCTGAGTCCTGAAGGGTGACTAGGTCATTATTTTGGGAAATGGTGCTGGAGAAAGCAGTTGAGGAGGAAACAGCATAGGTCAAAGCATGGAGAATAAAGTCCATTGGCCTACTGAGGAGCTGCAAGGAGTGTGGTGTGGGTGGTCCGTGCGGGGCCAGGGCTGACAAGAGATACCGCAGGAGCCAGGCTGTATAGGTTGAGTGGCTAAGCCAAGGAGTTTGGATGGAATGCAGAGATAAGGGGTGAGTGGAAGAGCCAGCCGTCTTCAGGGGATGGTGGTACTTGGGAGTAAGACAGAGCAGCGGTTCTCGCTGTGGCCCACAGACCAAGAGCATCGGCATCACCTGAGAACTTGTTCGAAATGCAGATTCTCAGTCCCTGCCCTAGACCTCTTGAATCGGAGTTTTTGCAGGTGGGGCTTAACAGTCTATTGTAACAAGTCTTCTAGCTGAGTCTGATGCTTGTTCAAGTTTAAGGACTACTAAGATAGAGAATATGGGAAGAGCTAGGGGGGCATCAGTTTTATGGAGGAAAGATGGTCAATTCAGACTTGAGTGTGTTGACTTTGAAGTGACGCATGGAACTAGCAAAGTGGAGTCCCAGGACCTACTGCATCGGCTTCACCTGGGAGCTTGTTACAAATGAACCAGAGGCCTACCCCAGACCCACTGAAGCAGAAGCTGGATTTTAATGAGACCCCCGGGTAACTTATGTGCGCTCTCCAGGCTCTAGTCTGGAGGTTAGCTAGGCACATGGGGTTGATGCTCAGGAGAGGGATCTCGGCAGGAAACAAAAAGGTGGGAGTTGTCAGTTCCAGGTGATGATTGCAGATGACACATCTCCAGGGTGAGTGTGTAGGAAGGGAGACTGGATGGAGTGACTTTGCTTGAGTCATCACACTGACTGCTTAGCATTGACTTTGTGGAGCTGTGGAAGATCACGCATTAGCCCTGGATGGCAGCCAGCCTGTTGTAAGGAAAGCATGCTGTTTGCAGCCATTATCTCAACAACTATTAAAGCAACAGCAATTTTCCCAGACACCCATTGGATGAACTGGGCCTGGAACCTGGTCTTAGAACCCTTACTGTGCACTCTCATGTTCTTCTCATAGAACCCTACTTTATGGTGGGGTGGGGGCGGGGGGTAAGTTCCATTTACTTATGTTGTCAGGGCTGGAACAACAGGAACAAGTAGAAAAAAAAATTACACACGATGCTCAATAGGCGCTCATAGAAGTTGCTCAATGAAGGTTTGTTAAATATTGTTGAAACAAATGATTAAAAATTGCTTTCAGATTAAAAAAACGCATTTCTGTCAGTAACTTCGATTTGACTTTACAACATCCTTGTAAGTAAACACGCTTTCATTAAAAAAGCTTTATGGAGATATAACTTACATACCATAAAATTAATCATTTAAAAATACTATATAACTCAATAGTTTTGGTGTATTTACAAGATTGCGTGACTGTCATGACTGTCTAATTGCAGAACAGTTCCATCATCCTAAAAAGACACTCCATCCCTTTGGCAGTCGCTCTCTTTTCCCCTCTCTCCCCAACCCCTGGAAACCACTCTCTGTCTCTATGGATTTGCCTGTTCTGGACATTCTATAGAAATGGAATCATATGTGTCTGGCTTCTTTCACTTAGAATGTTTTGCAGGTTTATCTATGTTACGGTATATATCAGCACTTCACCTCTCTTATGGCTGAATAATAATCCACTCTATAGATATACCAATGTTTTATTTATCTATACATCAGTTGATAGGCATTTGGGTTGTTTCTGCAGTTTGGCTGTTATGAATAAGGTAACTATGAACATTCATGTATAAGTTTATATATAAATGTATGTTTTCATTTCTCTTGGGCATAGGACTGGAATTGCTAGGTCCTGTGGTAGCACTACATTTAGTATTTTGAGGAGCTTGCAGGTAGTTTTCCAAAGTGACTATGCCATTTTACCTTCCCACTAGGAATATATGAGGTTACCAATTTATCTTTCCCAACACACTGTTATCTGTCTTTTTTGAGTATAGCCATCCTAGTGAATGTGAAATGGTCATACTCTCATTTTACAGGTGAGAAAACTGAAGGTGCATTATTTGCCAAAGTTGGTAGAGCTATTAAATAGCCAAACTAGAGGTTTTCTTACATAAAGGCAAATACTTGTATGATGCATACTCTGTGTGAAGCATTAGGTATTTTGCTCTAAAGTCATTTAATCTTTGCAACTATCTGTAACAAAGGTACTATTATTGTGTTTATTTGTAAATGAATACAAGGCCAGAACTGGGCTTGGAGTACAGCTAGAGAGGTTCTTAGGGGGCAACATTTAAGAAGACATTACTCTCAGGTTCCTACCAGCACTTCCACGACCCTGACTGTTATCTCTTTAAATATTGCATCCTAGGTGCTTCACTGGCCTCATCTTAATCCTGGTCCTGTTTGAAAAAACTGAGGCATACAAACATTGGGTAACTTACCCAAAGTTTCCAAACTAGCAAGTAGCAGAGCTGGGATTCAAACCCCAGAAAGCTGGCCTCAGGGTCCATGTGGTGAACCACTAACCTACGCTGACTCCCACATCTCTGGTCTGCAAACTGTGCCTTTTCCATTTCTTTCTCAAGACATAACTTTCAGAAATTAGCCAGTGCTTTGACAAGTGGAGCCAAAGTAAAATCCCAGAGATGGGTGCTGGGGAGACCAAGCAGAACTACTTAGCAGCTCCCCCAGGCACCTACCACATGATTCTCCTGGAGGAGTTTACTGGCCACACGGATCCCATCGCCACATCTGTACTTATTATCACAACTCTGCATAAATCTGCCCAGTTTCGTGGAGGCCCCCCTGCAAGCGGCCAGATGGACTCTGTCCTGTTGGAGAAGAGGCCATTCAGACCCATCAGGATTATTAGCTCCGACCAGCTGTAAGGAAAACAAACGTTCTCCTGGCCAAGCCAGAATGACTCCGCCACTTGTCCAAATGTTCTGAGTCAAATACTCAGAAATCAGATCTCTCATAAACACACCCGATTTGGTTGCTCATTCTCTTTGGTCTTTTAGAATTAACTGGGCATTTGCATTCTTTTCATCACCTTTCCAATGATGTTGCTGTGTCAGTGGGTTTTGAATGGTTCTCCAATTTAGGCAGAGCTTCCCACAAGGCAATATGAATACACAAATATACATTGGTGCTTGTATATGTTACTCCCCTCAGGGGTGATGGCAGCCTTTGGGAAGATGCTTACACAAGTCATCAGCCAACAGCAGGTTCTTCTGCTCCCCAAGAGGAAGCTCAAGTCAGTTTTGGTTCATCAGTGCTCACTGAGTGAGCTCCAGCAGGGCAGCCTGTCCCGGGCCAGCAGATCTTTTGTGTCTGCCTCCAACTCAGAGGTTTTTGGTTTGAATTTCATTGCCATTTTTCCTTCATTAAAAACGATCAATTGCAGTGTTGAATTTTTGCCCTTTTGTTTGGAATTTCTATTTTATTCTATGACTGATTATCAAAGCTGTGGGTCTGTGGACCAGCAGCATTGGCATCTCCCGGGAGCTTGTTGGAAATGCAGACTCTCAGGTCACACCCTAGATGTCCTAGATCCAGAATTTGCAGCTTAACAAGATCCCAGGTGATGCCTGTGAACACTCAAGTTTGAGAAGTGCTGTTCCACATGTCCATTTCTCTGTTACCTTCAGCTAGGGTCTCCATCCAGTACTTACTTTGAAGCTAGAATTTTTTGGTAGACTTTCAGATCTTAAAAAAACACACACATACGCAGAAATTCTTTCCTTTGCCTTTGCATGATGTAATTCATTTTACCTGGCCTGCCACAAGAAAGAAAAAGGCAAATTACATCCAAGTTTTATATATATATGTGTGTGTGTGTATATATATATATATACACACACACATATACATATATATGACTAACTTAATTGCATCTCTTAAAGCCCCCATCATTAACAGAGTCCCAAGTGTTGCCAAGATTAATTGAGAAAGACCTAAATGCAAAATAAACACTGTGGCGTGGTTTAATTCTGTATCAGCTAAGAATGAAGGTGCAATTAGTAATAAAGATGTTAATAATTAGTTGTGGTCTATTAAATTTTATGTTCAGTGATTATGTGGAGAGTGAAGAAAGAATTTTCTCATGAGGGCAGAAATCAATGTTTCACCTTGATTGCTATTTTAATGTGCTTATTTTAATGGGGCCATCCTGTAGAAACCCTTGGGCACATTTCCAATTTTACGTAAATGTAGAATTAATTATTATGGAAGCGTATAATTTTAGAGTTGGAGCGACCTTGGCGGTCATTTAATCCAGCTCAGTCATCTTAAAGTAAGAGTTAGTTCACTGACTTAAGTCCTTCCACAGAGATTTGGAACCTGCGCTCCTCAACTCTAATGCCAGTGAAGGTGAAATCTTTTCTGATCCCTCCAGACAGAAGTGCTTTTTCTTACCCCAGAATTTCCCAAAGCAACATTTATTGCATGGCCTCTAAGGCCCTTACCCCACCCTGCATTGTGATCTAGTTGCTTTCAGTTGTAAGGTTGGGGTCTTGAAAACTATGGATGATTAGTTTTTGAATAGTTGCACAATAAGTATACATGCAGTGGTGTTCTGGAGCTGGTTTTTACCTGCTCACCAGAGCTCAATGTGTCTTCACATTGGTAGCTTGATATCAGCCATGTTGGAAGTATTTACACCATAGGAGTGGGCAAATGCTACAAATCAGGGCTTCTACCCTGTCCTGCCCATTCCCCCCACCCCATCCCACCACAGGGCAGTGGGTCTTTACAAAAATCTAAAGATCTAAACCAGGCTTGTCCAACCCACGGCCCATGGGCCTCATGTGGTCCAGGATGGCTTTGAATGCAGCCCGACACAAATTCCTAAACTTTCTTGAAACATCATGAGATTTTTTTTGCAATACATGTTTTTAGCTCATCAGCTGTTGCTAGTGTATTTTTTGTGTGACCCAAGACAATTCTTCTTCTAAACCAATGTGAAGATGGCCATTTACCCATTGCTTAGCGTGGGCTGCTTCAAGAGTGATGGAGGAGCCGAGTGTTTAATGCCCTTGAGTATTTTCAGGATTAAAGTCAGTGCAAGTGAGGCCTTAGGACTGCACTAGAATTTGGTTGCTTATCTAAGTTCCATTACCTAGAAGAGCTCTTTGAGTATGAATGGTGAAGGAAACAGGGTCTGAAATACCACAGTTAGTTGAATGAGCAAAAAATACATTATTAGAAAAAAAAAGGTGAACAGGAAAGTTACTGTGACTGAAATTGCAATCATATATTTATACTTCTCCGAAAACCTTCAGTGGCTCCCGGTGACCTACAAAAATGCCCAGACTCTTTACATAAAAATTACACGCTGACCACACAGTTTACTGTTCTAATCTCATTTCCAACCACTTGCATCATCCACTGTTCATCCTCTGTTGATTCCCTCTTTCATTCTACTTTCCAGCCTTTATGGAGACTCTGTTCCAGCTTCCACAATGGTCCCTTCTAAAATGTGCTCCCCCTACTTCCCAGGTCTACCATAGACCCTTTCCCAAGCTTCTGAGTTAACACGAAATTCATCTCCACCATGGACCAGAGCTTCTGAGTTAACACGAAATTCATCCAACTCTGATCATCTCCTCTCTTGTCTATCTCTCTTTAGGAGCAGGACCCGCGGTCCCATCGGCCCTGGCAAGTATGGGTATGGTAAGGCCCCATATATCTTACCACTGCAGACAGACACTGCACACACGCCACAGAGGCTCCGGAGACAGAAGCCCTCATCCCGGCATTCCAGGTCCCAGGAGGCATCTTCTGCTAGGCATGGCTACAGCTCACCAGCCCACCAGGTCCCCCAACATGGGCCTTTGTACCAAAGTGACAGTGGCCCTCGCTCTGGACTGCAGGCTGCAGAGGCCTCCATCTACCAGCTGCCTTTGACTCACAATCAAGGCTTCCCTGCAGCTTCAAGTCTCTTTCACAGCCCGGAAACAAGCAACAACCACGGTGTGGGGATTCATGGGGCAACTCAGAGCTTCTCCCAGCCTGCCCGATCTACTGCAATCTCATGCATCGGGGCCTATCGGCAATACAAGCTGTGCAACACCAACGTGAGTACACACAACCCACACTGGGCCTGGAAACAGCTGCACCTCATTTTTCTGTCATTTGGCACTAAGCATGGTGAAGATAGCAAGCATATAGTGTCTGGGCCATGTTAACACACCTTTTAGTCTTCCTCCTTTCTCTTTTCTTTCCATGTATTCTCCCACATAGTTTTCCTTTTTTTAAAGTTATTGCTTTAGTAACTTATACACTGCTTCTTGAATTGCTTATTGACAGTCGCTTAATGGTGGTATTAATTATTAATAGCTATTGCTGCAAAACAAACAACCCCCAAATTCTCAGTGACTCATGTTAACAATATTTATTCTTTGCTCAAGTGCAATATATAAGTTTCCCAGAGGTTCTCTGCTATTCCAGGTGTAAACACTAGGTATTGTAGCATGAAGAAGTCTGAGAGTGAAATTGTAAAGAGTCTTCCCTTTGGGGAAAAGCTGGGACAGCTGGGGTGATGGATGGTGCACAGGGGCCTCTGGGCAGCAGTAAATTCCTAAGCGGTGTGAAAGTATGTTGTTATTTTAAGGACCTGTATAGCTATACTCATGCATATATATATATAGGTATACCCACTTTGGATATCAGTTCAATAAATATTTATTGATTTTATATTCATGCATTTAAATAATATCTACCATTATAAAAAAACTCATAAGCCAGGCCTTGTGCTCAGCACTTTTTTTTTTTTTTTTTTTCTTGAGATGGAGTCTTGCTTTGTCACCCAGGCTGGAGAGCAGTGGCGCAATCTCGTCTCACTGCAACCTCCACCTCCCGGGTTCAAGTGATTTTCCTGCCTCAGCCTCCCGAATAGCTGGGACTACAGGTGTGTACCACTACACCAAGCTAATTTTTCTATTATTTCAGTAGAGATGGGGTTTCACTATGTTGGCCAGGATGGTCTTGATCTCTTCACTTTGTGATCTGCCCACCTCTGCCTCCCAAAGTGCTGGGATTACAGGTGTGAGCCACCGCACCTGGCCTGTGCTCAGCACTTTTTCTACTTACTCCACTTAATCTCCTTCACCATGAGTTTGCTCTTCTCTTCATTTTATAGTTGCAAAGAGAGGTAAAATAACTTGCTAAAGATGCCACAGCTAGTGAGTAGTAGAACAAACTATCAATGTTAACTGTATTTGATGACCAAAGGAATTTTTAAAAATATCGGTTTAAAGACTGTGTATTAAAGAGAAGTGAACGAGAGGATGTTAAGAGGTTAAATTTCTGAGTCGCGATATTTTTCATTAATAATTTAATCTGCCTTAATACTCTGTTGCTGGGTAACAGGATAGCTGCTCTATATTAGCTTCAATTTCCTCATTAAAAATATATTTCCTGGCCGGGCGCGGTGGCTCAAGCCTGTAATCCCAGCACTTTGGGAGGCCGAAGCGGGCGGATCACAAGGTCAGGAGATCGAGACCATCCTGGCTAACCCAGTGAAACCCCGTCTCTACTAAAAAATACAAAAAAAAACTAGCCGGGCGAGGTGGCGGGCGCCTGTAGTCCCAGCTACTCAGGAGGCTGAGGCAGGAGAATGGCGTGAACCCGGGAGGTGGAGCTTGCAGTGAGCTGAGATCTGGCCAGTGCACTCCAGCTTGGGTGACAGAGCGAGACTCCGTCTCAAAAAAAAAAAAAAAAAAAAAATATATATATATATATATAGAGTCCATAGAAATGACTTAATTTGTGATCTTAATAATTTCATTGAATGCCTGGGTTGCTTTTTAGCTTATTCTTCCACTGTCGGACTTCAGGAATCATTAATTTTAAAAAGCAGTAATTTTTCTAAGGCCCTTGCTGATCAGTCAACCAGTAAGTCTTCATTGAGCATCATTGCTTGTCTTGTAACAGAGTAGGTGTCATGGAGAATAACAGAGAAAAGTCGTGGTATCTACCTCCTAGCATTGCTTTGAGGATCAAATGAGGTGATGGTAGGAAAGTACTTTGTAAATCAAAAAGTAAAGAACTGCTTGGTTTCGTGGTCAGACATGCCCTTGTTCCTCAATATCTATTGCTGTTCTTTTAAAACGAAATGAACTCATTTGTAATATAGAACACTTTCTCCCATTGACTAATATATCTTTTAGTTTTGAAGACCAAGCAAACCATAGGGAGAAAGTAAAAGAGGGGGCATTTGGCATCCATGTGGAGCTGATGCCCGCTTAGCATTTCTTGCATTTAACTTACTTTTGTAAAGCGTGCCCCTTTTGCCAGACCTGTGCTGCCAACAGCAGGGTTGTTCTCCCCGTGTAGAAGCTGTGCTTCCCTGGGTGCTGGGGTAATGGCACCACTGAGGAGACTGAATGGCAAGGAATCCTAGAAACTTCTTGTGAGGTCATGGTGTCTTCTGGCATTTTGGAAGAAGGCAAAATAAAGCCCCTAACCCAGGCCAAAGAAGTACATGTTGACATGGGATTGTATAGGTGTAGTTCCCTTCTCTTCCCTGTGACATGTGCATAGTGTCCTCCCCAGTGCACCCCACTGTCCCAAGTCCACATCCTGTTTACCCTTATTGAGAGATGTTATTCCTTAGAGGTTCCATTATTGTGTATATTTTTTTCATAAGCCCATGGCTTCTTGTGACTTGGACCACACCCCCATGATCTCTTTAAAATTCCCTCTGTCAGAGGTCCCCAAGACCATTCCTGGGTTTGATGATTTCCTAGGAGGACTCATGAGACTCAGCCTATAGTCACACTCACAGTTACGACTTATTACAGCCAAAGGATTGAATAAACAAAGCAAAATCACTAAAGGAAAGGCACATAGGCCAAAGAGCATAGGAAACCAGGCATAAGCTCTCCAGAATCAATGAAGCCACACAGGACTTGCTTAATTCCTCTGCAATGACTTGTTACAACATGTAAAAGTTGTCTACCAGAGAAGCCCCCACTGTGCCCAGGGTTTGTACTGAGGGCTGGTCACATAGGCACCCTTTGCCTGCCACATATCAAAATTCCAGACTCCCAGAAAGAAATCAGGTATTTAGCATAAGCTATATTTAGGCACGGTGAGCCACTCCTGTCATTTAGGGAGTGCTGAGAACTGCCCTGAGATTCAAATTCCCAGATGCCAGCCATGGACCAGCCTTGCAAACAGGCCTTTCTAAGGGGAGTAGTCTCAGTTCAGCTATATTGCTTTTTTTTTTTTTTTTTGAGACGGAGTCTGGCTCTGTCGCCCAGGCTGGAGTACAGTAGCCGGATTTCAGCTCACTGCAAGCTCCGCCTCCCGGGTTCACGCCATTCTCCTGCCTCAGCCTCCAGGGTAGCTGGGACTACAGGCGCCCGCCACCTCGCCCGGCTAGTTTTTTGTATTGTTTTAGTAGAGATGGCGTTTCACTGTGTTAGCCAGGATGGTCTCGATCTCCTGACCTCGTGATCCGCCCGTCTCGGCCTCCCAAAGTGCTGGGATTACAGGCTTGAGGCACCGCGCCCGGCCTATTGCTTTTTTTATATACTCCCCAGATGGACCCATATGCCCCAGCATCTCAGCATCAATGACCTCAGGTAGACATTTCTTTGTCCTCTCTGATGTCCAGCATCAAGAGAGGACATGAATGCCCCAATTATGTAAGTATTCCTGCTCAAAGAGGAAAAGGTATACAGATGCCAAGCTTTGACACAGAGGAGCTGAGTTTCCTTGGGCAAGTCACTTAACACCCTGAGGACCATCTGTAAAGTGGGCTAATAATCCTTCCCCTGTAGGGTTGATGTCAGGTTCAGACATGATGGCATATAGAAGAGCTGGCATGGCAGCCACACATGGAAGGCATGGTGCTGACACATTGTTAGGAAATAAACGGGACTGGCATACCCCCCTTTAGATGGGAATGAAGTAAGGTCTCCCCATATCTGAACATCTTCCAGGTTCTCAGTGGTAACTGAAGAAATGCGTGGATGAAATGATCAGACTTGCTCAGAGTTGTCCTCAGTCCCGTGTTAGCTGCAATTGAGGCTCCTTTACCTTTACACAGTGACAAAACGAGATTGCCAAGAGACCCAACAATTCAGCTGTGATTTAGTTTCAGTGTTATAAGCCTTGGGTCATGGTGACTTTAAAGTGATAAGACTGAAATTATAGATAACCAACTTCATGATAGTGAGTTATTTACATCTTCCGATGTGCACGTTTAATATTAAGACCTATCTTATGGTGTGATCTAGGAATTTTAAGCATTCCAACATGTCTCTGAGATTGTTCAATTCATGTAAGATTTCTGAATGTAGACTTTAAAGATAAGGAAATATTACTATTTTTTTTTGCCTACAATGTGTATTAGGAAGTTCAGGTGACACATCCTAGTACAGATGGAGAATCTATGGTCTTTTCCAGCACCAATCTCAAACATCAGCTAGTGCAACACTCTCCTTCAGCAGACTGTATGTGGTGGACTGTGGTGGACGCAATCTGGTCCAAAGTCTTTTTTTTTTTTTTTTTTTTTTTGAGATAGAGTCTCACTCTGTCGCCCAGGCTAGAGTACGGTGGTGCGATCTCAGCTCACTACAACCTCCGCTTCCCGGGTTCAAGCCATTCTTCTACCTCACCCTCCCAAGTAGCTGGAATTACAGGTGCACACCGCCATACCCAGCTAATTTTTGTATTTTTAGTAGAGACAGAGTTTCACCATCTTGGCCAGGCTGGTCTCCAGCTCCTGACCTCAGGTGATCTGCCTACCTCGGCCCCCCAAAGTGCTGTGATAACAGGCATGAACCACTGCACCCGGCGTTGTTTTTGTGTGTGTGTGTGTTTGTTTTGTTTTTTGTGTTTTGTGTTTTGAGACAGAGTCTCGCTCTGTTGCACAGGTTGGAGTGCAGTGGCACAAAGTCTTTTAAGTACTCCCAAGAGAAGGTTTTTGCTTGGAGTCCATAAGCATAACATTGACATTGATTGCGTGGGGTGAGATGTTAGGCTGTGGTTGGAGACAGTGAGATGGGAGCAGCCTCTTGCCTTATGCAACTCGAGTTCAGTAAGAGGGATAGACTCATAAAAAGGCATTAACAGTGTAGATCATATGTGCCATTGCACATGCCACATAGGTCCTTTCAAATCCCCACACAGTGGAAATTAACCTGGCTTGGGTGGAGTTCGAGTGCGGATTATCCAGGCGAGGGAGGATGCTTTAGGAAGAGCAAGTGACAGGGGTCCTGCAGGCCCTTTGCAGTCCTGTAAGTGCTGAGGAGCAAGGAGGAGGCACTCAAGGACCTCTTGGTGGAATCAGATGTGTTTCTAGTGAGTGAAGACTTCACCTGCAAGTTTGTCTTCAGCAGTGAAGCGGCAACACAGGGCGGGAGCCATGATTAATCCGCAGCCCTGCACTTTCTCAATGAGGGCTAAAAGTAATAGGAACTCAAGGAACAGAGTAAGCAGTTAAGTTCCTTCTTCATGGAAGCTCATTGAATTCCAAGACTTGATAGCTAGAGTTTTTATAGGGATTGCAACAGAGGAAGGAGAAATCAAACCTCAATTCCTCTGGTGCCTGAGGGGATGCAGTTGATTAAAAAAAAACAACCCTTTTCTGGCCAGGCTCAGTTGGGCTTAATTGGCTCGTGCCTGTAATCCCAGCACTGGGAGAGGCCGTGGTGGGAGGACTGCTTGAGGCCAGAGGCCAGGAGTCCAAGACCAGCCTGGGGAACATAGTGAGACCTTGTCACTGCAAAAAATTTGAAGAACAGCTGAGGTTGATGGTGTGGGCCTATGGTCCCAGTTACTTAGGAGGCTTGAGATGGGAGGATTGTTTGAGCCCAGGAGTTGGAGGATGCTTTGAACTATGATCACACCACTGTACTCCAGCCTGGGGGGCAGAGCAATACCTTGCCTCTAAAACAACAACAACAACAAAAAAACTTTCTGCCTTTGTCCTGGAGGCTTAGGTGTCTCTCTTCCCACTTTCTCTTAGGTACTCCGAATTGAACGCTTTCTCCTAGGCGCTCTGAATGCAACATTTTCTCCCTGGAGAGGAGACTGATTGATACTCTGACCTCTTCTGGAGGAGGGAGGCTGTAGTGCAAGGCAGGGACAAAATTATGAGTTTTTAAGGGGCTTTGCTGCCAAAGGAGGCGTGATCCTGAGTTTAGACAGAGTGCACTTAACATTATGAGGGAGAAACTCCTGGGGACAAAAGCAACTTATAGCAAACATGGATGTGATGAGTTCTGGTATCAATGACTCTCCAGTGAATTTCCCTGGGGTAGGACTGGCTTTTGACAATGGATTTATCCATGTGTAGTTGTTTCTGCCCCAAAGTAAGTGCAAATAAGGGGAAGGTGTTAGCCAAATCTTAAATCTAGCTGGGTGCACTCTCTGCAGGCAGATTCTAATTCTACTCCATCTCTAGTCTGATATTGAATGAAAGAGGAGCTAACAACTTTCGGACTGCAATTTTAAGCAAAAACTTAGTAAACGGGCCAAGTAAGAATCGAGTACAGTTCTGTAAGGTGTAAAGCTTGCCAGGAACCATGAGGCCAGTTACTGGATGGGCAGACTGGGGGTTTCAACACTAGTTTCTCTTTTCATGAGCTTATCACTAGCCTCCTCATCTAGGAAATATGTGTGAGAATCAGTGCTTTTTGCAGCATTTTTCTTTCTGTCTTCTCAGACCACTTGGAATTTCCATAGAAAATTCTCTTACTTTTTCATGTATATATATATATACACACACACACACACATATACATTTACATGAATCACACACATATATGTATATTTAAACATGTATATGTGTGTATACACACACCACACACATATGTGTATACATAAACCTGTGTATATTTATATACACACACACACAAATATATATACACAAGAATTGTTAACAGTTGTCATTTTTCATGATTATAAAAAGTTGTACAAACAAGAGTAAGAAATATCAGAACAGCAAAGACATGTATATCCTAGTCTGTCTCTCAAGATGTAATCACAGCCAGTGATTTTTAACTTGTTCTTATGTTCATTCTCTCTATAACTCGAAATGGCATATTAATACCCCTGCTTCTCGATATATCAACTTAAATTTTCTGCATCAACTCCTTATTCCAGAAGATGAATAAATGACCCCATTTCCTTCCACTCCTGCTGATCTACACTAGCCACATTTTTTATTTTAACTCATATTTTTGGCTATATGTAGTATATTAACAATTTTTATTTTCTTGATTTTTCAACATTAGGAAAAATCAGTTAACTCCTTCCTTTGCAAGATTAGAAATGTTGTGTCCAAACAATTCACTACATTCCTTTCCATGCATTATACATTTTTGTTTATGTATTTTTCTTGAGTTGGCCTATAAGTCCCTGAGGGAGGCTGTTATGGCAGATTCTTCTTTGTATCCTCATTACTGTCAACACCTGACACGTGGAGCGCTGCAATGAATATTTGCCTTTGAATGGAATTTTACACCCTGCCTCAGCAGATAGCAGAGGGGAAGGAAGCCAGTCTTATTAGTGTGATACCGGAAATAGCCACTAGGAAATGTGTGCTCCCTGGGAGAGTAAGGTGGTTTGGTTTTTGATTTTTGGTTTTGGTTTTGCTTGAGACAGGGTCTCACCGTGTTGTCCAGGTTGGAGTGCAGCGGCATGATCATAGCTCACTACAGCCTCAAACTCCTGGATTCAAACAATCCTTCTGCCTCAGCCTACAGGCATGCACTACTATGCTCAGCTTATTTTTATTTTGTGTAGAGATGGGTTCTTGCTATGTTGCCCATGGTGGTCTTGAACTTCTGCACTCAAGCATGCTCCCAATTTAGCCTCCAAAAGTGCTGGGATCACAGGCATGGGCCACACTGCAGAGACTAACTTTTTTAACAAGTTTACATTTTGCCATGTGCTTCCTGATTAGTTAGGGAAAACGGAATTCTTTTTTAGGTCTTCTTACAGACATAGAGATATGTAAATAATATAAATAGGCAGTCATAAGTAAGCACTCTTGAGATAGGCCTAGATTTGAAGGGATCTTGGATATTTAAAAATCTAAGATTGGCCTGGGTGAATGGCTGGGCTTAGTGTCACATTAACATCCTTTGGGGCTTTGATGTAGGTATTGAATGAGAGGGAAACACCTCTCCCTAGGAGAACATTATGAACTTCCCTTGGATGGAAAAAAAAAAAAAGCGTTTGAGAATTAAGAAAATCTCAGATTAAAACAAAACAAAACAAACAAACAAAACATCCAAAGCCTTTACCCAACTCTTTGGACAAACCAGTTAATTCCCTAACTGGAAAATGTCTGTGGTGGAAGGTGTCAAAGGTTTTTGTGAGGTTGAGTTTGTTCTGTGTAATTTGAGAAAGGAGATATTAAATATATTTGAAAAATGTACAAGATAACCGGAGCTATTTCTCTATAGCTAGAAAACAAGCCCATTTTCCAGCTGTAGCTGAGAAAGGAAGGAAGGGCATGTTTGCTCAGAACACATAGTTTTCAGGCATGTACGGCTTCTGGAACTACTGGATTCTCCACAGTGGACATTTGGTGTCTCCACTTCAGCAAACATTTATTGAGCATTACAGAGAGCTGGAAACATTAATATATTACCACTTAAAAATCCCCATAAAACCCCCTGGGGATTGGGGCCTGGAAGGTGGTACAGGGCTTGTTATTCAATTGTGGTAGTTTAGACTTTGAGAAGCTAAATGTTTTTCCCAAGGTCACACAGCCACTTTCTCATGACAGTGCAGGGACATTTTCTAGATTTATTATTTTTTAAAGGTTTCATGACTGTGGTGACGTTAAATATATCACATGTTGCTATGGTAGCTGGTCTTTTGATTGAATTCATAGCAATGAAAAGGATAAAAAAAATTGCGTATCTGACGCAGGCAGACTTCAAGGTCATGTTCCTTGGCACGCTACATTGGAGATGATGCTGTTCATCTCCTGGGGAGATGACAGTAATTAATTACCAAAAGGTAAGTTTCTGATCACTGATGGTGGCCTCTTGAGCAGTGAAGTTGGGTACAGGCAGTTGTCATTTCAGATTAACCAGGGTCACTAGAAATGTAGCTGGAGTTTCCATAATACTATTTGTGACTCATAGCAACCCCAGGCAGTTGTCTAGATGGAACTTTGGATAGGGCTCATACTGCTTTATAAGGAGTCAGCTAATCATATTAAAGTACATCTTTATTTCTCTTCCATTAAAAGTCCAGTGGAAACATCCCTCCCTCTTTTGGGTGGGAGTCATTTGAAGGGAGGTTATCTCCTAGGGGCATTACTTGGCTCTAAATCTCCAGACTTTGTTAGTCTCATCCTGAATGAGCCTGATCTCTATCTACATGGCTTTTCCCCGTCTCAGTTTTCTGGCCTGAAGATTGCAAGAATCTCTGCCCATGGAAAGGATCCGCTAGCTATCTGCAAGAAACCTGTCCCCAGGGCCAGTTCACAGTGTAATGTACAGACGATTACTGATAAGGTGAAGGTGACTCAGTCCATGACATCAGGAAACAACCAATTTAAAACCTAACAATTTAAAACCTAAGAAGGGGTAAAAGGATCTGTAACCTGGAAGTTTTAACTTCAGAGAGTCTGTTAAAATGAGAGGAGATCGCATCCCGATAATAGTATGACAAGTACAAACAGATGTAATCTATAAAAGAGACATGAAACAGGATTTCCCAGGCCCTGCTTGGTTTTCCTTCTCACTCCACAGCTCCATGCTCCTTGTAGCAGAGGCCAGCCACTTCACCAGACCTTAGGGACTGCTTCCAGCTTTTGCCTTTAGCCCTATCCTGACAATAGACAAGACACAGTTATGGCTCTCTTGTCTGAGGACCCATCACAAATTAACTTTATTGTCTACACAGTCAAGGAGGGCACCGTGGCATAGTGGTTACTATGATGGATTCCAGATGCAAAGTGTCAGGGTTCAAATCTTGATTTCACCACTTACAAGCCCTGTGACCTAATGCTGCTCATTTAACTTTTTGTTGCCTTGGGTTCCTCGTCTGTAAAATGGGTATAATAGTTATTGTGAGGACTAAATGAGCTGAATATATGTAAATCACATAGTGGAATGTCTAACATTTAATAAATGCTCAATAAAAGTTAGGTATCATCATCATTATCATCATCAGTATCATCAGTCCAGGCTTCTGCCTTCCTTGCCTATACCATAATGCTGCCTCAATAACCCACTTCCACGTCCAGGCCCAAGAAGCCTTGCATTTCTCTGGCCACATCCCTCTGCCCTCCAGGCTTGCAGTTTGCCTGGCGTCATGTGAGTCCTTGCTGGAGTCACACACAGGGCCATGCCCATGCAGTTTGCCTGGCGTCATGTGCGTCCTTGCTGGAGTCACACACAGGGCCATGCCCGTCTACCAGGACACCTCGTTACCTCCTACTAGGCTCAGCTGACTCCTGGCAACTGCAGGTGGATCTGCTGACCATTGTGGCTCTGATGCCATGTTAAGCTCTTCTGCCTTAGATAGGAACCGGGCTATGCTTAGATGTGAATGACTTAATGGTGACCAAGGGACAGGATATCCTGAATGATCCACAGTAAGTTGGGTTGGCAAATGTGTATGGATGTGAGAGCACTGGGCATTAGTGGAATATTAAGCCATACCCTAAACTGGGCATTAGTGGAGTATTAAGCCATACCTTAAACTGCAAGGACATGCAAAGCTAGCTAAGGGCTAGTGTATTTGGAAGGGCACAATTCTGATACATTGTCACTTTTTTTTTTTTGAGACAGAGTCTTGCTTTGTCACCCAGGCTAGAGTGCAGAGGCACGATCTCAGCTCATTGCAACCTCTTCCTCACAGGTTTAAGTGATTCTCATGCCTCAGCCTCCCGAGTAGCTGGGATCACAGTTGCATGCCACCACACCCAGCTAATTTTTTGTACTTTTAGTAGAGACAGGGTTACACTATGTTGGCAGGCTGATCTCAAACTCCAGACCTCAAGTGATCTGCCTGCCTTGGCCTCCCAAAGTGCTAGGGGATTACAACCATGAGCCACTGCACCTGCCTGGCCAGTTGTCGCTTTTATTACATAAATATTACATGTTTATTGCAGAAAAAAATAAATAAAACAAATAGACTAACAATTAATTATAAATTAACAACATCTATAATGTCACCTTCCAGAAATAACACTTTTAACCTCTCTCTATGTATGTACACACACACTCCACACACATAGTCTTTTTAACACTGATAACTTAATGGATTGTGGACTGCTTTCTCAGTCATGAAATAGACATTTATGTTATCAAGTACTGAGCAATTCTAGATAATTCTGAATGTGCATTGGTTTGTGGTCTAGCCTATTAGCCGTTTTACTCATTTTTTTTTTTTGAGACGGAGTCTCGCTCTGTCGCCCAGGCTGGAGTGCAGTGGCCGGATCTCAGCTCACTGCAAGCTCCGCCTCCCGGGTTCACGCCATTCTCCTGCCTCAGCCTCCCGAGTAGCTGGGACTACAGGCGCCCGCCACCTCGCCCGGCTAGTTTTTTTTGTATTTTTTAGTAGAGACAGGGTTTCACCGTGTTAGCCAGGATGGTCTCGATCTCCTGACCTTGTGATCCGCCCGTCTCGGCCTCCCAAAGTGCTGGGATTACAGGCTTGAGCCACCGCGCCCGGCCCGTTTTACTCATTGAGAGAGAGAGGTTAAGCAGACTGTCTAAGTCTTTGTAGTCTACAGCTTCCAGTTCTAGTAACTGCCACCAGGTTAATGAAGGGTGGCTTCTAGCTGCAGCCTCGTTGTGGAGGACCTTGGCTTTACTTAGGTGTAGTTATTTGAGGAACAGGACCTTCAGCCGCTTGTGCTGGTCTGTTTCTGTTATGAAGACCTGCAGCCCAGCAGCTGATCTCTAGTTCTGATTATGGACAGAGTGGGCCATCAGCGCTCTGGGCTCTGCTTCTGTGTCACTGTGGAGCCTTTGGCAAGGCTTGCCACATCTCCAGGTCTCAGTTCCCTCATCTGTAAATGAAAGGGGTTGGATTTGATTTTTTCTTTTGCTCTAGCACTCTGTGATTCTGTGTTAAGTAGTTTGGAGTGAGTGAGATGGGGCTTGGGCGTGACTCTTCATCGCTGCTGCACAGGTTAGGATGCACAGGCTGCACCAGAATCACCCAAGGAGCACTTCAAGCATATATTCCTGGGCTCTTTTCCCCACTCTCCTGCCAGAGTGAGGCTTGAGAATCTGCATTTTTAACAAACTCCTTAAGGTTTCTTTCTCGAAGCTGTACTTGGGGACTGCTACAGGGAAGGTGGCCTCTCCAAGTCACCCAGCTGTTCACATCCTACTCGAACTTTGGCTCAGGCCAAAGGGCTGTGAAAAGCATCTTAGTTAACTCAAAACCCTTCATGGAGACAGCTGGTGTTGCTGGAAGCTTACATGGGCCCAGCTTCAGGGTTGCCAGCAGGTTGGCTTCCAGAGCCCTAGGAGACAGGCTTCCGCGGCCTGTCTGACCCTCACTGATTGTCAGAGCTCAGCCCACCCTGCGTGTTCACCCTGCCTGTTTTTTCCTACCAGTTTCCATCATGTTCTGCTTTAGAGGGCTTCTTGCTCCATATGGTTCGGCTCAGACCACAGCAGGGTAATGGCCACGCTGCACGTTTGTACCAGCAGCCTCCCCAGCTGCGACTGTCCTTAGTCAAACAGGAGATGTTTACCCTCACACCTATTTTCAGTCCTTCCTCTGGTCCCTCATCTTCCAGGAGACCTAATATTTCTGATACATACAGTAGATTTCTCTACAAATCCTTGAAGACTTTGAACTATCCTATTAGCAGTTTATTCCAGAGACTTCTTCTACACAGTACTGTTTGATGTTTCAGGGGCCAGGCTTCTTTTCCTTCTGATTATTCACACACACACACTCTCTTAGAGTATAGTTTGGGTTCAACAAAGCTAGATCATACTTTATCCACAATATGAATTAGAGATTCTGATCTTATTATTTTCTGTCTCATACTTATTTACTCTATACCACACTTTGCTCATATTTACCATTTATAAATGAGGAAGAAAAAAGCCAGAGGGAGCAGTATGTTTTCCTTGAGTAGTCTAGTGCATCAGAATCACCTGGATAAACTTGATAAAATACAGATCTCTGGATTTCATCCCAGATTTACTGAATAATAATCCTTCATGGAGGGATCCAGAAGTTTGCATTTCCCAAAGGATCTCTGGGTGATTGTTTTGCACGCAGAAGGTCGGAAATTCCTGCTTTAGGTGGGACAGAATTTAAACTAGAATTTAGAGAAGATGGGGAGGACAATGAGAGACAGCCTGGTGGGAACCAGGCTGCTTGCATTTAAATCCAGGCCCCACACCTCACTGGCTGTGTGACTCCTCCATGCCTCAGTTTGCTCTCATGAAAAATCTGTAAAACTACAGTGTTTACCTCATTGGTTGTTGTGAAGATTAAATGAGTTCGTATGTGGAACATGTTTGAAGTAGTGCCTGGCAAAGGTAAGGGCTCTGAACGTGTCTGCTGTGACTACTATTCCATGCAAGGGGAATGGCATGAACAAAGTCAAACAGAAGCAGATGGCCTCTTTGAGAGAATGGAGTAGACTGACTTGTCAGGAGTAGAAGGTTTAGATCAGTGGTTTTCAAATTACAGTGTGCAAAAAAATAATCTGGGGAGCTTGTTAAAAATTTCTTGCCCCTATAACGATTGAGTTGGCATACGTGAAACCTGGGGATCTGCATTTAAACTTTTTCATGCAGGTTATGAGCAAATGATCAGAAACTCAGTAGTTTAGGTAGAAGAGGGCTGGTATTTAAAGTTGGAAATGGGCCGGGCACGATGGCTTACGCCTGTAATCCCAGCACTTTGGGAGGCTGAGGTGGGTGGATCACCTGAGGTCAGGAGTTCAAAACCAGCCTGACCAACATAGTGAAAGCCCATCTCTACAAAAAATACAAATATTAGCCAGGTATGGTGGTGGGTGCCTGTAATTCCAGCTACGTGGGAGGCTGAGGCAGGAGAATCACTTGAACCTGGGAGGTGGAGTTTGCAGTGAGTCGAGATTGGGCCACTGCACCCCCCAAAATAAATAAGAATAAAAATAAAAAATAAATAAAGTTGGAAAGGTATCCAGAGTTTGGAGATGTATCCTGGAGCTATGAACAGTATGGACACTAATTGCATATTTAATATCTGCTTTATTAGGTATGTCCAGAAAGCAGTAGAAGTATCCGGGAGGTACAGTGTGCATCCTACAACAACAAGCCATTCATGGGCCGGTTTTATGAATGGGAACCATTTGCAGAAGGTAAGAATAGACCCAGCCCTGTCCATAGAAGTTACTTTAGTCTATTTTCCATTCTTGCTGACTTCTGATTGATGTTGGAGGTATTGGTGTGATCCTGGCTGGGGTGTCAGTAGGGGACAAAGTGTGACTCCAGGGCAAAGAGAAGCCTGCACAGGTCGTTACCAAAGGTAGCAAAGCTCAGGTGACACCTGGACCATCTTCAGCATGAGTCAGATGGGTGAGGCGTTGATGGAAACAAGCAACATCCAAGGATGGCAGGGTGAGGGGGTCAGAACAGGGTTCAAGGAGTCAGTTGGAGAAGAGGTTCAAACATAAGGTTGTGAGCTGTGAGTGCAGATGGAGTTTCCCTTTCCTTGGTTACTGCTACAAGGGCTGATATGGGAGCTTAAGAGAACATGTGGGGTTGTACATTTGTATGTTTCTCTCCTCTAGGGGGCCTCACATATTGATTCCAAAGATAATAGTAGGCAGGCATTGCTGTGAGTCCAAGATCCCCGTCATTTCCAAATAACAGAAGATCCAAAGTTGGTAGAGCAAGTTGATCCCACTGCGTGCTGGAGTCACTTTTCTTTGTTGAAATTCAGATGATAACATGGCTTGTGGACTGAGAAGTGTTAACATTCTGAGATATTTCTTCCCACTCATGGAGAAAGTGGGCTCAGAAGAGGTGTTGGGTCAAGCAGAACTTGTGGGGGTTCGATGCTTACAGCCAAGTTGGCTGGAGAGGGAGTCCAGCTGCCTTCAGGGCCCAGTGGGAGAGCTCTGCACAGCCAGCCCTACTCAGCCTCAGCCTGAGGCAGTGGCTGGGACAGCTAAGGTTGGCCAAGACCCAGAGTATGGAGCACTGCACTATGTCCAGGATCTGGAGAAATTGCCTTGGAAGAGAGATTGATAGTGAGTTGTGATGATTTCTTTTTTTTTTTTTTTTTTTTGAGGCGGAGTCTCGCTCTGTCGCCCGGACTGGAGTGCAGTGGCCGGATCTCAGCTCACTGCAAGCTCCGCCTCCCGGGTTTACGCCATTCTCCTGCCTCAGCCTCCCGAGTAGCTGGGACTACAGGCGCCCGCCACCTCGCCCGGCTAGTTTTTGTATTTTTAGTAGAGACGGGGTTTCACTGTGTTAGCCAGGATGGTCTCGATCTCCTGACCTCGTGATCCGCCCGTCTCGGCCTCCCAAAGTGCTGGGATTACAGGCTTGAGCCACCGCGCCCGGCCGTGATGATTTCATTGCAGAATCAATGCCTGGGGAAGCCAAACTCTGCAAGGTGGTTCTATACTTAGGTAGAAGCCCTTGGGGAGGAGGGAAGTGGATTAGTATCTGACTGCTCTGAAATTGGATGCCAAATTGTGCAGCATTCTCAGTGACTCCGTGGCTTCTGTTAGATTCTCAGAGTGGTCCCATGTTAAGAACTAACTTGACTAAAAAATTGAGACTATCAAATTCAAGCAGGAAGGATATACAGAGGAAACATAGAACTAGCTGAATGCAAATACATGGGGTGGGGAACAGGGTGAAGCGTGAGCAAAAGAAGGATGCCAAAGTGAAGTTTTGATTTGATTCTGTAAATAGAGCTTGGTTCTGACCCGTTTCATTTTGAAGAGCATTATGTTAAATTTAAGGTGGTATCCTGATTTGAATCCTGAAACAGAAAAACGGCATTGTTGGAAAACCTGGTGAAATAGGCATAAAGTGTATAGTTTAGTTAATAGCATTGTACCAGAGTTAATGTCTTAGTTTTTATGAATGGTTTGTTTTTTGTTTTTGTTTTGTTTTTGAGATGGGGTCTTGTACTGTCGCCCAGGCTAGAGTGAGGTGGCACAATCTCAGGCCACTGCAACCTCCGCCTCCTGGGTTCAAGCGATTCTCCTGCCTTAGCCTCCTGAGTAGCTGGGATTACAGGTGTGCACCATTACGCCTGGCTAATTTTTGTATTTTTAGTAGAGATGGGGTCTTGCCATGTTGGCCAGTCTAGCCTCAAACTCCTGACCTCAAGTGATTCACCCACCTCAGCCTCCCAAAGTACTGGGATTACAGACGTGAGACACCGTACCCAGCCTATAAATGGTTTTGCAACATGTTAACGTTAGGCGAAGCTGGGTAAAGGGTATACAGGAACTTTTGTACTATCTTTGTAACTTTCCTATAAATCTAAAATGATTTCAAAATAAAATTTATTAAAGGCATTGTACTCCCAATTAGTTATGTCTTACATGCATTCTGGTGAAGACAAAGTGTAAAACTCACTTAATATGGGTGAGGAAGAATGCACTGGGTTAAATACTGCCTCTGCTCACCACCCAAATTAGTATTCTTCCTGGAACCTTAGAATGTGACCTTATTTGGAAATAGAGTCAGTGCAGATGTAATCAGTTATGTTGAGTTCATATTGGAGTAGGGTGGGCTCTTAATCTAGAAAGACTGGTGTTCTGATAAGAAGAGGAGAAAGTTGGGAGGCCAAGGCGGGTGGATCACCTGAGGTCAGGAGTTCGAGACCAGACTGACCAACATGGAGAATCCCTCTCTCTACTAAAAAATACAAAATTAGCTGGGTGTGGTGGCGCATGCCTGTAATCCCAGCTACTCAGGAGGCTGAGGCAGGAGAATCACTTGAACCTGGGAAGTGGAGGTTGCGGTGAGCTGAGATCGTGCCATTGCACTGCAGCCTGAGCAACAAGAGTGCAACTCTGTCTCAAAAACAAAAACAAAAACAAAAACAAAAACAAAAGAAGAGGAGAAAGGACACAGGCATACAGGGAGGATGCCAAGTGATGATGAAGACAGAGATTGGAGTGATGCTTCTACAAGGTAACACCAGGGATTGCTGGCAGCCAGCAAGAGCTAGGAAGAGACAAGGAAGCATCCTTGCCTAGAGCCTTCAAAGTGGGCATGGCCCTGCCAACACCGTGATTTTCGACTCTCAGCCTCTAGAACTGTGAGAATAAATTTCTCTTGTCTGCAGTCATCAAGTTTATGGTATTTTGTCATACAGCTCTAGGAAACTAATACAAAGAGGGAGGAACAAGGTTCTGGATTGATTGAGATCTACTCACTAGAGTAGATCCAGAAGTGAATTTGCTCCGACCCATAGTAGCAGATGCCTTAGAGAAGTGAGGCACATATCCAAAGTGAGCAGCTGCCTCAACTGCCTCGCAGATGTAGGTCTGTCCAGCGCAGTGGTTCTCAGCTCTCGTTGCTCATTAGAATCACTGAGGAGCCTCCTAGAAACACTGATGCCTAGACCTCTCCCCAGAGATTGTGATTTAATTGGTCTGGGGTGCAGCCTGGACATCAGGATTTTTTAAAGATCCCAGGTGATTCTTATGGGTAGCTAGGGTAGAGAACCTCTAATCCAAGAGGGGATGACTCTAGCCTACATCGAAGGACAGAATCATGGATATTTGATAAATCATGAAATACATTCTTGTGTCAGAACAACAATGCTTTTCAGTGAACATTTAGATAAGAAGTGACCCCATCTTTTGTCTGAGCTGCACCCTTGCTTTATGGCTGGCTGTGGATAATAGCTGCTTTATTGTGATTACCTGGGGGGAAAGATGAATTCCACACTACACTGAGTAGTGTGCATTCTGTTATTTCACCAGGAGCAGAAGCTGCCGTGCCAAGGCCGGGCGCAGTGGCTCAAGCCTGTAATCCCAGCACTTTGGGAGGCCGAGATGGGCAGATCACAAGGTCAGGAGATCGAGACCATCCTGGCTAACACGGTGAAACCCCATCTCTACTAAAAATACAAAAACTAGCCAGGCGAGGTGGCGGGCGCCTGTAGTCCCAGCTACTGGGGAGGCTGAGGCAGGAGAATGGCGTAAACCTGGGAGGCGGAGCTTGTAGTGAGCTGAGATCCGGCCACTGCACTCCAGCCTGGGCGACAGAGCAAAACTCCGTCTCAAAAAAAAAAAAAAAAGCTGCAGTGCCAGACCTTTTCTGTATGGTCTGAGGTGGCCATCAGCCAGCTGTTGTTGTCTAAGACCTTGAGGTCTGGTAGATGCAGGTCTTATATTGATAGCCCTATGCAGACCACAAAGAAAACTTTGCTAATGTTTTCGTGTATTTCATGTGGATGCCTGCTATTGTCTGGCTCATGTATGAATCTACTTTTTCTGTCATTTTTTCCCCTCTGATTTGTGCTAGACTTTAAGTATGAGACCTAAAAGAACTTGTTTTTTGAACATTTGATTTAACTGATTCTTTGGAAAATTTCAAACATAGGTAAAGTAGGGAGAATAGTATAATAGTGTGATAAGCTCCTACGTACCCACTTAATTCCATTAGTTATCAGCACATAACCAATCTTTTTCACAAATATTTCCATCCTCTCTCTCTTCCACCCAGATTATGGGAAACTACTTGAATTCACATTACAGAGCATTATTCATTGGTGGATATATTAATTGGAACTCTTGGTTGTAAGTGACAGAAACCCAAACTAAATACATTTTGATCAGAAAGGTATTTTGTTGGTCATGTTACTGGGAAATGCAAGAGGTGTCCTGGGATTCAGATGTGGCTGCATTCCATGGAATCGGTAACATTAGGACCCTGCCTTTCTCATCTTTCTCCATCTCTAGGTTCTGTTTACTTCGTCTCGGGCAGGCGAGCAGGCTTACCGTGGGTTTGAACTTGCAATCATAGTGGGAGGGACTTTCTCACCTGGTCTTGTGGGCTGAATTGTACCCCCCAAAAAGATTTATTAAAGGTACCCCTAGGCCAGGTGCGGTGGCTCATGCCTGTAATCCCAGCACTTTGGGAGGCCGAGGCGGGTTGATCACCTGAGGTTGGGAGTTCGTGACCAGCCTGAACACCATGGTGAAACCCCATCTCTACTAAAAATACAAAAAATTACCCGGATGTGGTGGCACATGCCTGTAATCCCAGCTACTCAGGAGGCTGAGGCAGGAGAATCACTTGAACCCAGGAGGCAGAGGTTGTGGTGAGCCGAGATTGTGCCATTGCGCTCCAGCCTAGGCAACAAGAGCAAACCTCCGTCTCAAAAAAAGAAAGGGTCCCCCTGGTACCTGTGATGTAACCTTCTTTTGGAAAGAGGGTCTTTGCAGATCTAATTAAGATGTAAGTTTAGAAGAGGTCACAGTGGAGTAGAATAGGCCTTAATCCATTGTGACTGGGGACCCACACAGAGAACACCATGGGAAGACGCAGACGGGGAAGACAGCCCATGTGAAGGCAGAGGCAGACATGGGAGTGATGCAGCTATGAGCCAAAGAACACCAAGAATTGCCAGCACCTTCCAGAAACCAGGAAGATGCGTGGAAGGATCCTTCCTCCAGAGACTTTGGAGGAAGAGTGACCCTACCAACACATTGGTTTTGGATTTCTAGCCTCCAGAACTGTGAGAGAATACATTTCTCTTGTTTGTGTTCAACAGGACGCCAACCAGTTTGTGTGATATGTTACATCAGTCCTAGGAAACTAATATACCTAGTGACTGTTCCAATCCCAGACAAACTGTACCATGGTCTTGTTTAGATCCTGTTCCCATCCCTGGAACCTAGTTTGGGGGATGGGGTACTTGGGTTAGCACAGGTCATGTGACCAACCCTGTGGTGGAGGACCCACATCACATGAAGGGGAGATAGGGAAGTGGGGATTGAGACAGACAGGAAAACATTCTTCTACCAAAATCAGTGCATACTACTTTACTGGAAGCCACTGAGACGTTGAATCAACTAATTACCATCCTAATGTGGATTAATCAGCTATTCTTTACAAAGTGTTACTAGAAAATAATGCAGTCTTTTAAAATAGTCACTGACATTGATATTTTTCACATGCCTAGAAGGAGAGAGGAAGCCTATGGTCACTGAAGTTGAGTTTACTTTGGCTTTGTTTAAATAATTCTTTTTGCTGCTAAGATTGTTTTCTTGATTTTATCCTTCCTCCTCTTAGATGGCTCCCAGGCTGACCGGCGGGAGGAAGACACTGCTAATATTTCTGCAGGGTGTTCATGCTTTACGGCTGGATTTTGCGTCGGGCTCTTGGTTTTGTTTGGATGTCTACTGCTATTCACATGTGCCTACTTAGGGAAACAGCTGCACTCATTCAGTGCAATGCCACATAGAATAGTAAAAGCAGAGTCTACTCTCTGATAAACACATTAATTTTACCAGATGTTCCTCTTAAGCCTTTAATTGCATTTCCTGGATTTGGTGACCTATCCTTAGATAATGCCTCCAGGAATTTTTCTCATAGCCCAGGACCTATTACTGTAAAGATGGCAAAAGTGGAATTAGGGTGCCTGTGCATCCCAGTTCACCCAGGACAGTGATAATTTATGCCTGTTGTCCCAGTCCCCTTTCACTCTTTGTCTTGGACAGCAAATATATATATGTGTGTGTGTGTGTGTGTATGTGTGTGTTTGTGTGTGTATAGCCATTCCACCTAGCATCGGCAGTTTCATAGGAAGCCACTTGTTTAGGTGCTGAGATTGGAGAAAATTCTACCTGTTTTCATGCCAAGGGTAATGGGGCTGGACACCATGAGACTGGAGTTTTGCTGGGTTGCTATAGGCTGTAGGGCATCAGGTATCAGTGTTAATCCTTAAAACTGATAGGTGGCAGCTTTATTTTGGGTAGCTTGAGTGCACTGTGTGTCCCCGAGAGCTGAACTAAAGAGAGTGGCAATTGAAAAGCCAGAGGGGAGGCTGAGTCAGAAAGTGAAGGGCGCCAACTGGTGACATGAACAGAGTGATTGTATCTGTCAGCAGTGGCTGGCTTATGTTACAGTAACAACCCCCAAATCCAAATGACTTAACGTGACAAAAGCTTGCCTCCTGTTCACCTTCCATGTGTAAGGATGGGTATATTTTGCTTACCTGGGGACCCAGGCTGGTAGAAGCTGTATCTCAACTCATGCTTTCACTGAGGTAGGGAAAGGGAACAAGTGACCCAGGCTCAAGTTCTTTGTTTGTTTGTTTGTTTTCTAAGTTTTATTTTAAGTTCAGGGGTACACGTGCAGGATGTGCAGGTTTATTACATAGGCAAATGTGTCCTGGGGGGTTGTTGTACAGATTATTTCATCACCCAGTTATTGAGCCTAGTATCCATTAGTTACTTTTCCCGATCTTCTCCCTCCTCCCAGTCTCTGTCCTCTGATAGGCTCCAGTGTGTGTTGTTCCCCTCTCTGTGTCCATGTGTTCTCCTCATTTAGCTCCCACTTATAAGTGAGAATATGCAGTATTTGGTTTTCTGTTCCTGAATTAGTTTGCTAGGGATAATGGCCTCCACCTCTATCCATGTCCCTGCAAAGGATATGATCTCATTCTTTTTTATGGCTGCATAGTATTCCATGGTGTATGTATACATTTTCTTTATCAAGTTTATCATTGATGGGCATTTAGGTTGATTCAATGTCTTTGCTTTTGTGAATAACACATGCATGTGTCTTTATAATAGAATGATTTATATTCCTTTGGGTATATACCCAGAAGTGGGATGGCTGGGCTGAATGGTATTTCTGTCTCTAGATCCTTGAGGAATTGCCACACTGTCTTCCGCAATGGGTGAACTAATTTACACTCCCACCAGCAGTGTGTAAGTGTTCCTTTTTCTCCACAACCTTACTAGAATCTTGTTATTTTTGACTTAACAATAGCCATCCATACAGACTCAGGTTCTTAAAACTTCAATTAGAATTGATCCACATTGTTTCTGCTCACATCTCATTGGCCAAAGCAAGTCACGAATCACACCTAGGAGGTGTGATTCCAAGGAGGAAGGGAGGTACCCTCCCACTATGTGCTCAAAGGAGGAGAAATGGAATATCTGTGGCTGGCCCTAGTGACTAGCAGGCAGAAAGCTCCAGTGAAATTCCCTGAATACGTGCCTTCTAAGTCCAGGTGACTTTTATTAGGTTGTTTGCAAGAAAAGTAGCTGTTGCTCCAGAGAATATTAAAGGTGCCACCACACAGTCTGATATCCACAGAGCCCTGAGCCACTTCAGTCAAGATCTACCCCTTGATTAAGGCTCTGAGGGGCCAAAGATGGAATGCTGGAGGCCAAGACCCCAGGCATGCTTCTGACTCCTCCACCAGTCCAGCAGTCTGGTCTAACACAGACACCATGGTGGGACATGACGGGGCGGAGGGCACTGTCAGATAAAAACATAGACAATATTATCAGAACTGTAATATATGAGGGAGGGAGGCTTATGACTAAGTGCCAGTGGGCCTGGGATTAGAGTGTTCACATTTTAATGAAGCCACTTTATTCATAGGCACTCTCATTCCTACAGCCCACCCCTGTGCATAGATAATCCATAATCACTGTGAACGTTCAGAGTGGAAGGGACAGACCTTAGGGCAATGAGAGGCAGTTTCTATTTCGTTAAGGGTGGATCTGGGATGCCCCCAACAAGATCCATTCTCAGAGCTCTCTTGTACGTGCCAGGGGATACCTGGCAAGACTAGGCCATGTTTGCTTTGAGGATGAGCATATCACTGGGGACAAAGCCCAGGGGGCAACTTTTTTGTGAAAACATTTGAAAATGATGGTTTTGCTCTTGTATATGTTGAGTCTGAATGAATGGTGGGACCCAACAGGAGATTGGGGATGCAAGGTTCTGAAGTTTAGGGAGATATCATAGGGTTGTAGACCCATACTTGCAATCAACAGCCTTGGTGAGATTAGTGGATAAGACCTTCAAGAAAACGTAGAATAACAAAATGGGTTTTACAAGGACTAGGAAATGAGCTTTGGAGTATGTTACATTAAGGAAGCAGGGGAAAGAGTCTCAGCCATTAAAGGACACTGAGAAGGTGATCCAGGTATAGGAGAGGCACCAAGGCATTATCATCCCATGTATCATTTCTTATGTTAATAAAGCTTATTGTGGTATATAAAGTTCTGCTAATACACACAACACAATGAATGCTATGGACTAAATGTTTATGTCTGTCTAAAATTCATATGTTAAAGCCCTAACCCCCAGCATCTTTGAAGATGGGGCCTCTAAGGAACTAATTAAGATTAAATGAGATCTTAAGGGCAGGGCCCTGATCTGATAGGATTAGTGTTCTTATAAGAGGAACAGAGGCGGCTGGCAAGATGGTCAAGTAGGAGCAGCTCCGGTCTGCAGCTCCTAGCAAGATCAACGCAGAAGGCAAGTGAGTTCTGCATTTCCAACTGAGGTACCTGGCTCATCACACAGGGACTGGTTAGACAGTGGGTGCAGCCCATGGAGGCTGAGCCAAAGCAGGGTGGGGCGCTGCATCCCCCAGGAAGCACAAGGGGTTGGGGAACTCCCCTCGCCAGTCAAGGGAAGCCGTGAGGCACTCTACCATGAGGAATGGTTCACTCTGGCCCAGATACTACACTTTTGCCATGGTCTTCACAACCTGCAGACCAGGAGATTCCCTCCGGTGTCTACACCACCAGGGCCCAGGGTTTCAAGCACAAAACTGGGCAGTCATTTGGGCAGACACCCAGCTAGCTGCAGGAGTTTTTTTTCATACCCCAGTGGCCCCTGGAATGCCAGTGAGATAAAACTGTTCACTCTCCTGGAAAGGGGTCTGAAGCCAGGGAGCCAAGTGGTCTAGCTCAGCAGATTCCACTGCCATGGAGCCCAGCAAGCTAAGGTCCACTGGCTTGAAATTCTCGGTGCCAGCACAGAAGTCTGAAGTTGACCTCAGATGCTTGAGCTTGGTCGGGGGAGAGGCATCTGCCATTACTGAGGCAGTTTTCCCCTCACAGTGTAAACAAAGCCACCGGGAAGTTGGAGCTGGACAGAGCCTACCGCAGCTCAGGAAAGTCGCTGTAACCAGACTGCCTCTGTAGATTCCCCCTCACTGGGCAGGGTATCTCTGAAGGAAAGGTAACAGCCCCATTCGAGGGCTTACAGACAAAATCCCCATCTCCCTGGGGCAGAGCGCCTGGGAGAAGGGGTAGATGTGGGCACAGCTTCAGCAGATTTAAACATTCTTGCCTGCTGACTCTGAAGAGAGCAGTGGATGTGCCAGCACAGCACTTGAGTTCTGGTAAGGGACAGACTGCCTCCTCAAGTGGGTCCCTGACCCCTGTGCCTCCTGACTGGAAGACACCTCCCAGTGGGGGTGGACAGATACCTCATACAAGAGAGCACCAGCTGGCATCTGGTGGAGTTCCCTTTGAGATAAAGCTTCCAGAGGAAGGAACAGGCAGCAATCTTTGCTGTTCTACAGCCTCTGCTGGTGATACCTAGGTACGTAGGATCTGGAGTGGACCTCCAACAAACTCCAGCAGACCTGCAGAAGAGGGGCCTGTTAGAAGGAAAACTAACAAACAAAAAGGAATAGCATCAACATCAACAAAAAGGACATCCACGTAAAAACCACTTCTAAAGGTCACCAACATCAAAGAACAAAGGTAGATAAATCCACAAAGGTGAGGAAAAACCAGTGCAAAAAGGCTGAAAATTTCAAAAACCAGAACGCCTCTTCGCCTCCAAAGGATCACAGGTCCTTGCCAGCAAGGGAACAAAACTGAATGGAGAATGAGTTTGATGAATTGACAAAAGTAGGCTTCAGAAGGTGGGTAATAACAAACCCCTCCAAGCTAAAGGAGCATGTTCTAATCCAATGGAAGGAAGCTAAGAACTTTGAAAAAAGGTTAGAGGAATTGCTAACTAAAATAACCAGTTTAGAGAAGAATATAAATGACCTGATTGAGCCGAAAAACACAGCACGCGAACTTCATGAAGCATATACAAATATCAATAGCTGAATCAATCAAGCAGAAGAAAGGATGTCAGAGATTGAAGATCAACTTAATGAAATACAGCATGAAGACAAGATTAGAGAAAAGAGAATGAAAAGGAATGAACAAAGGCTCCAAGAAATATAGGACTATATGAAAAGGCCAAGCATACATTTGATTGGTGTACCTGAAAGTGATGGGAAGAATGGAATCAAGTTGGAAAACACTCTTTAGGATACTATCCAGGAGAACTTCCCCAACCTAGCAAGACAGGCCAACATTCAAATTCAGGAAATACAGAGAATACCACAAGATACCGCTCGAGAAGAGCAACCCCAAGACATTTAATCACCAGATTCACAAAGGTTGAAATGAAGGAAAAAATGTTAATGGCAGCTAGAGAAAGGTTGGATTACCCACAAAGGGAAGTCCATCAGACTAACAGTGGATCTTTCTGCAGAAACCCTACAAGCCAGGAGAGAGTGGGGGCCAATATTCAACATTCTTAAAGAAAAGAATTTTCAACCCAGAATTACATATCCAGCCAAACTAAGCTTCATAAGTGAAGGAGAAATGAAATCCTTTACAGACAAGCAAATGCTGGATTTTGTCATCACCAGGCTTGCCTTACAGGAGCTCCTGAAGCAAGCACTAAATATGGAAAGGAAAAACCAGTAACAGCCACTGCAAAAACATACCAAATTGTAAAGACCATTGACACTATGAAGAAACTGCATCAACTAATGGGCAAAATAACCAGCTAGCATCATGATGACAGGATCAAATTCACACACAACAATATTAACCTTAAATGTAAATGGACTAAATGCCCCAATTAAAAGACACAGATTGGCAAATTGGATAAAGAGTCAACACCCATCAGTGTGCTGTATTCAAGAGACCCATCTCGTGTGCAAAGACACACATAGGCTCAAAATAAAGGGATGGAGGAATATTTACCAAGCAAATGGAAAGCAAAACAACAACAACAAAACAGATTGCAATCCTAGTCTCTGATAAAACAGACTTTAAACCAGCAAAAATAAAAAAAGACAAGGGCATTACATAATGGTAAAGGGATCAATGCAACAAGAAGAGCTAACCTAAATATATATGCACTCAATACAGGAGCAACCAGATTCATAAAACAGCTTCTTAGAGACATACAAAGAGACTTAGACTCCCACACAATAATAGTGGGATACTTTAACAACCCACTGTCAATATCAAATCAATGAGAGAAAATTAACAAGGATATTCAGGACTTGAACTCAGCTCTGGAACAAGTGGACTTAATAGACATCTACAGAACTCTCCACCCCAAATCAACAGAATATACATTCTTCTCAGCACCACATCGGACCTTTTTTAAAATTGACCACATAATTGGAAGTAAAGCACTCCTCAGCAAATGCAAAAGAATGGAAACCATAACAAACCATCTCTCACACCACAGTGCAATCAAAATAGAACTCAGGATTAAGAAACTCACTCAAAACTGCACAACTACGTGGAAACTGAACAACCTTCTCCTGAATGACTACTGGGTAAATAACAAAATTAAGGCAGAAATAAAGAAGTTGTTTGAAACCAATGAGAACAAAGACACAATGTACCAGAATCTTTGGGACACAGCTAAAGCAGTGTTTACAGGGAAATTTATAGCACTAAATGCCCACAGGAGAAAGCAGGAAAGATCTAAAATCGACACCCTGACATCACAATTAAAAGAACTAGAGAAGCAATAGCAAATAAATTCAAAAGCTAGCAGAAGAGAAGAAATAACTAAGATCAGAGCAGAACTGAAGGAGATAGAGACATGAAAAACCCTTCAAAAAATCAATGAATCCAGGAACTGGTTTTTTGAAAAGATTAATGAAATAGATAGGCAGCTAGCCAGACTAATAAAAAAAGAGAAGAATCAAACAGACACAGTAAAAAAATATAAAGGGCAGATCACCACTGATCCCACAGAAATACAAACTACCATCAGAGAATACTATAAATACCTCTATGCAAATAAACTAGAAAATCTAGAAGAAATGGATAAATTCCTGGACACATACACCCTCCCAAGACTGAACCAGGAAGAAGTCAAATCCCTGAATATACCGCTAACAAGATCTGAAATTGAGGCAGTAATTAATAGCCTACCAACTAAAAAAAGTCCAGGACCAGATGGATTCACAGCTGAATTCTACCAGAGGTACAAACAGGAGCTGGTACCATTCCTTCTGAAACTATTCCAAACAATAGAAAAAGAGGAACTCCTCCCTAACTTATTTTATGAGGCCAGCATCATTCTGATATCAAAACCTGGCAGAGACACAACAAAAAAAGAAAATTTCAGGCCAATAACCCTGATGAACATCGATGTGAAAATTCTCAATAAAATACTGGCAAACTGAATCCAGCAGCACATCAAAAAGCTTATCCATTGCAATCAAGTTAACTTCATTCCTGGGATGCAAGGCTGGTTCAACATACACAAATCAATAAACATAATCCATCACATAAACAAAACCAATGACAAAAACCACGTGATTATCTCAACAGATGCAGAAAAGGTTTTTGATAAAAGTAAACACCCTTCATGCTAAAAACTCTCAATAAACTAGGTATTGATGGAATGTGTCTCAAAATAATAAGAGCTATTTATGACAAATTCACAGCCAATATCATATTGAATGGGCAAAAGCTGGAAGCATTCCCTTTGAAAACCAGCACAAGACAAGAATGCCCTCTCTCACCACTCATATTCAACATAGTATTGGAAGTTCTGGCCAGGGCAATTAGGCAAGAGAAGGAAATAAATGGTATTCAGATAGGAAAAGAGGATGTCAAATTGTCTGCAGATGACATGACTGTATATTTAGAAAACTCCATCGTCTCAGCCCAAAATCTTAAGCTGATAAGCAACTTCAGCAAAGTCTCAGGATACAAAATCAAAATCAATGTGCAAAAATCGCAAGCATTCTTATACACCAGTAACAGACAAACAGAGAGCCAAATCATGAGTGAACTCCCATTCACAATTGCTGCAAAGAGAATAAATAAAGTACCTAGTAATACAACTTTCAAGGGATGTGAAGGACCTCTTCAAGAAGAACTACAAACCTCTGCTCAAGGAAATAAGAGAGAACACAAACAAATGGAAAAACATTCCATGCTTATGGATAGGAAAAATCAATATTGTAGAAATGACCATACTGCCCAAAGTGATTTATAGATTCAATGCTATCCCCAGCAAACTACCGCTGACTTTCTTCACAGATTTGGAAAAAAAACACTTTAAATTTCATATAAAACCCAAAAGGAGCCCGTATAGCCAAGATAATCTTAAGCAAAAAGAACAAAGCTGGAGGCATCGCACTACCTGACTTCAAACTATATTACAAGGCTACAGTAACCAAAACAGCATGATATTGGTACCAAAACAGATATGTAGATGAACGGAACAGAACAGAGGCCTCAGAAATAATGCTACACATCCACAACCACCTGATCTTTGACAAATCTGACAAAAACAAGCAATGGGGAAAGGATTCCCTATTTAATGAATGCTGTTGAGAAAACTGGCTAGCCACATGCAGAAAACAGAAACTGGACCCCTTCCTTACATCTTATACAAAAATTAACTCAAGATGGATTAAAGACTTAAATATAAGACCTAAAACCATAAAAACCTTAGAAAAAAACCTAGGCAATACCATTCAGGACATAGGCATGGGCAAAGACTTAATGACTAAACACCAAAAGCAATGGCAACAAAAGCCAAAATAGACAAATGGGATCTAATTAAACTAAAGAGTTTCTGCACAGCAAAAGAAACTATCATCAGAGTGAACAGACAACCTACAGAATGAGAGAGAAGTTTTGCAATTTATCCATCTGACAAAGGTCTAATATCCAGAATCTACACAGAACTTAAACAAATTTATAAGAAAAAAACAATCCCATCAAAAAGTGGATGAAGAATATGAACACTTTTTTTTTTTTTTTTTTGAGGCGGAGTCTCGCTCTGTCGCCCGGACTGGAGTGCAGTGGCCGGATCTCAGCTCACTGCAAGCTCCGCCTCCCGGGTTTACGCCATTCTCCTGCCTCAGCCTCCCGAGTAGCTGGGACTACAGGCGCCCGCCACCTCGCCCGGCTAGTTTTTTTGTATTTTTAGTAGAGACGGGGTTTCACTGTGTTAGCCAGGATGGTCTCGATCTCCTGACCTCGTGATCCGCCCGTCTCGGCCTCCCAAAGTGCTGGGATTACAGGCTTGAGCCACCGCGCCCGGCCGATGAACACTTTTCAAAAGAAGACATTTATGTGACCAACAAACATATTTTAAAAAAAGCTCATCATCACTGGTTATTAGAGAAATACAAATCAAAACCACAATGCGATACCATCTCACGACAGAATGGCGATCATTAAAAAGTCAGGAAACAACAGATGCTGGCGATAATGTGGAGAAATAGGAATGCTTTTACACTGTTGGTGGGAGTGTGAATTAGTTCAACCATTGTGGACAACAGTGTGCCAATTCCTTAAAGATCTAGAATTAGAAATACCGTTTGACTCAGCAATCCCATTCGGGGTATATACCCCAAGGATTATAAATCATTCTACTATAAAGACACATGCACATGCATGTTTATTGCAGCACTGTTCACAATAGCAAAGACTTGGAACCAACCCAAATGCCCATCAATGACAGACTAGATAAAGAAAATGTGGCACATATACACCATGGAATACTATGCAGCCATGAAAAACGATGAGTCCATGTCCTTTGCAGGGACATGGATGAAACTGGAAACCATCATTCTCAGCAAACTAACACAGGAACAGAAAATCAAACACTACATATTCTCACTCATAAGTGGGAGTTGAGCAATGAGAACATATGGACACAGGGAGGGGAACATCACACACTGGGGTCTGTTGGGTGGTGGGGGGCTAGGGGAGGGATATCATTAGGGGAAATACCTAATGTAGATGACGGGTTGATGGGTGCAGCAAACCACCATGGCATGTATATACCTATGTAATAAACCTGTATGTTCTGCATATGTATCCCAGAACTTAAAGTATTAAAAAATAAAAAAAAAAAGGAACAGACACTGAATCTCTCTCTTTCTCTCTCTCTCTCTCTCTGAGAACACACAAAGAAGATGTCACATGAATACACAGAAAGGAGATGGCCACCTAGAACCTAAGAGAAGAGGCCTCAAATTAAGCCTATCTTATCAGCACCTTTACCTTGGAATTCCAGCCTCCAGAACTATGAAAAATAAATTTCTGTTGTTTAAGCCACCCAGCCTGTAGTATTTTATTATGACAGCTCAAGCAAACTAAAGCAATGATGATAAATGAAATGACAAAAATCACTTATGTTTATTGATCACTTACTATATTATAGGCACAGTATGAAGTGTTGACTCATTTAATCCTCACAATGACCCTATCAGGTGGTAACTCGTTTTTACCTTCATCTTATAGATACAACAAAGACCTAGACTAGTTAACTAACTTGCCCAAGGTCACCTAGCTAGTGAGTGATTGAGCCAGGTTCAAACTCCAAAGTATGGCTACAGGAATCTCTACTCATATGTATATTGAAGCCAAGAAAAGGGTTTTCAGAAGGAGAGGTGGGCAACACTGCTGAACATTGCAAGAGGTCAAGGGAAATAAATGAGAAAATAAGGATGGGCTGTTCGGAACCCTGCAGGAAGGGAATTAAAGAGAATGGTCAGGTGGTCAGTGAGTATAGCCATCTCTTTTTTTTTTTTTTTAAATGGCCATGTAGATGGCATATTAGGAGTGTATGCTACTTTAAGGAGAAGAGAAAGGTTTGTCTAGAATGGTAAAGGAATGAGGATGTTCTGTAGATGCGAGGATGTAGCTTGTAGCGAGGGAGTATAGATTTAATAGAATATCTCTGAACCTGTCCCATCCTAAAAGAAAAGATGCAAAGTGGGCATTTTTTCTTCCTGTAGAATGTGTATTATTGCTTCTCTGCAAGCTTTTATAAAAAGCTTCTTCATCATTTAATAAAATTTAATTCATGCAAGAGAAATGAAATTAATTGTATTGCTATAAAAAAACAATTTGCCCAAGAATGTTCACAGCACCTTTTTTTCATATTAGCTTCATACTGGAAACAACCCAAATATCCATCAACAGGAGACTGAATAAACAAATTGTGGTACATTCATACAATGGAGTATTACTCCAAAGTGAAAAAAGAACACACTACTGACACATACAAAATCCTGGATTAATCTCAAAAACCTTATGTTGAACAAAATAAGCTAAATACAAGAGCACATACTGTCTGATTCCATTTATATGGTGTTCTACAATAGGAAGAATTGGACTGTGGCGATAGAAATCAAAACAGTGTTTGCCTATGCAGGTGGGAGGAATATTATAGCTGGAAAGGGCATGATAGAACCTTCTAGAATGATGGTAATGGTTTATGTCATGATTGACATTATATACACATGGGTGTATACAGTTATCAAAATCCATTGAACTATACGCTTATGTCGTTTTTATTGTGTATAATATAAACTATATTTTAAAAACCTTATGGTTCTCTTCCCCCTTCTCTTTCTCTCTCATTGTCTCACTCTCTGCCTTTCATTCTCACTCTGTCTCTCCAATTCCTGAAGGAGACTTTTAGAGCCAGTATAAATGTCACATTGTAGAACTATTCTAAGTCTTTCTAGTTTCTCTCTATTAGACTCAAAAATGCATAGTATCAACTATACAACTACTAGGAGAAAACATAAGAGAAACACTATAAGACGTTAGTCTAGGGAATGATTTCTTGCATATGACCTCAAAAGCACAGACAAATGCAAAATAGACAAATGAGATTATATCAAACTAAAACGCTTCTGCATAGCAAAAGAAACAACGAATAGAGTGAACAGACAACCCTCGGGATTGGGAGAAAATATTTGCAAATCATACATCAGATCAGGGGCTCAAACCCAAAATATGCAAGAAACTCAAACCACTCACTAGCAAGAAAACAACTCCTAAAAATGGGCAAAGGGACTGGGCGCAGTGGCTCACACCTGTAATCCCAGCACTTTGGGAGGCTGAGGTGGGCGGATCGTGAGGTCAGAAATTGGAGACCAGCCTGGCCAACATAGTGAAACCCCATCACTACTAAAAATGCAAACATTAGGCCGGGCGCGGTGGCTCAAGCCTGTAATCCCAGTACTTTGGGAGGCTGAGACGGGGGGATCACAAGGTCAGGAGATCGAGACCATCCTGGTGAACACGGTGAAACCCTGTCTCTACTAAAAAAATACAAAAAAATAGCCGGGCGAGGTGGCGGGCGCCTGTAATTGCAGCTACTCGGGAGGCTGAGGCAGGAGAATGGTGTAAACACGGGAGGCGGAGCTTGCAGCAGTGAGCTGAGATCCGGCCACTGCACTCCAGCCTGGGTGACAGAGTAAGACTCTGTCTCAAAAAAAAAAAAAAAAAGCAAACATTAGCCAGGTGTGGTGGCACACACCTGTAGTCCCAGCTACTTGGGAGGCTGAGGCAAGAGAATCGCTTGAACCCAGGAGGTGGAGATTGCAGTGAGCTGAGACCATGCCACTGCACTCCAGCCTGGGTGACAAAGTGAGACTCTGAGACTCCGTCTCAAAAAAAAGGGGGGGAAGGGGGTGGCAAAGGACCTGAATAGATATTTCTCAAAAGAAGACATAAAACAGGCCAACAGATATATGTTAAAATGCTCAATACCACTAATCAGCAGGGAAATGCAAAGTAAAACCGCAATAAGCTATCATCTCATGCCTGTTAGAATGGCCATTAGAGAAAAGATGAAAGATGGTTAAGTGTTGGGAGGCCAAGGCAGGCAGATCACTTAAGGTCAGGAATTCGTCGTGGCCACGTAGTGAAGCCCCGTCTCTACTAAAAACACAAAAAAATTAGCCAGGTGTGGTAGCATGCGCCTGTAATCCCAGCTACTCAGGAGGCTGAGGCAGGAGAATCACTTGAACCCGGGAGGCGGAGGTTGCAGTGAGCCAAGATCGTGCCATTGCTCTCCAGCCTGGGTGATAGAGTGAGACTCTGTCTCAAAAAGAAAAAAAAAAGGAAAGAAAGAAAAATTGTAAGTGTTGACAAGGATATGGAGAAAAGGGAACTTTTGTCTACAGATGGTGGGAATGTGAGTTAGAACAGCCATTTTGGAAAACAGTATGGAAGTTTCTCAAAAAATCTAAAAATGTAGTTACCGTCATTCTGCAGTCCCACTTCTGGGTATATAGCCACAGGAATGTAAAGCAGTGTGTTGATGAGATGTCTCCACTTTCAGGTTCACTGCAGCATTATTCACATGCCAAGATATGGAAACAACCTAAGTGCCCATCGACAGATGAAAGGATTTAAACATGTGGTCTGTGTACATGAGAGAATACTATTCAGCCTGAGAGAAGAATGAAATTCTGTAATTTGTGACAACATGGGTGAACCTGGAGGGCGTTATGCTATTTGAAATAAGCCAGGCACAGAAAGATGAGTATTAGATATGGAATGTAAAACTTTGAACTCAGAAGTAGAGAGTAGAATGACAGTTACCAGAGGCTAAGGAGGGTGGGAGTGGGTGGTGAAAAGTAAAATATTGGTCAAAGGGCACAAAGTTTCAGTGAGATAGGAGGAATAAGTTTTGGTGATGTATTGCACAACAAGGTGACTATAATTAATAATAATGTATATTTCAAAGTTGCTGAAAGAGTATATTCTAAATGTTCTCACAACAAAGAAATAAGTATGAGGTGATGGATATGTTAATTCACCAGATTTTCTTATTCCACAATGTATACATGTATTGAAACCCCATAAATATATACAAATATCAATCAAAATTTAAAAATATGCAGTATCAGAGACTCATTTAGAATGATAGGGCTTTGGCCGGGCGCGGTGGCTCAAGCCTGTAATCCCAGCACTTTGGGAGGCCAAGACGGGCGGATCACGAGGTCAGGAGATCGAGACCATCCTGGCTAACCCGATGAAACCCCGTCTCTACTAAAAAATAAAAAAAATTAGCCGGGCGAGGTGGCGGGCGCCTGTGGTCCCAGCTACTCGGCAGGCTGAGGCAGGAGAATGGCGTAAACCCGGGAGGCGGAGCTTGCAGTGAGCTGAGATCCGGCCACTGCACTCCAGCCTGGGCGACAGAGCGAGACTCCGTCTCAAAAAAAAAAAAAAAAAAAAGAATGATAGGGCTTTGCTGGGTGCAGGAATCCTCTAATAGGTCGGAATCCGAGGAAGCAAGCCAGACATCTGTATTAGTTAACTTTCTTATTTTGCAAGCAACAGACACCAATTTTGGCTAAGTCAAACACAAAAGGATTTTATCAGGAGGATATCCAATATCTCAGAGACCCAACAGGAAGCATGGAGAAGTAGACTTGGTAAAGGATGGAAACTGGGAAGCCTTGGGCTTCCAGGTGGACAGAACTGACAGTCTCATTAGTATGCTGCTGCTGCAATGGAAAATTCCAGCAGATTTCTCCATTGAAGAGTCAAAGTCCTGGTAACAAGGACTTTGTGTAGGCCACATCCCACACCTTGGCCAAGGGGAGCTGGGACACCCTGAGTGACAGTCTCAGCAAGACTACACACAGAGGGGAGAAGTAATTTTCAAATAGGAAATCTAGAAAGAAGGGAAATATGGGATGAACAAAAATGATTAGTGTCTGTGACTGAAACTCATGTCAGGGTAGCCGCCTGGCTTGTCAACTGTTATTTCATTATTCAGCTGGTAGGGCTTCCTGACACCTTTGGGGGATTGTTGAAATTGAATGTAACACACAAATATCATTCTTTCTTCCTTCTTGTTGCGTTTGCATTTCTGAAGATTGTACGGACAAGACCTGTGTAGATCCCCTCTGATCCCAAATGTGATGCTGGTATAATTCAGGTTGACCAGTGTGTATTTACACAGGGGCATGGGCCACTGCATCATAAGGGGGCGTGACCTTAGGATGGGAGTGAGGAATGATTCTATTCCCTCCCCACTGATTCCTGTAATCCTGGTCGCTGGTCTAGCTCTCCTCCCACCACTGCTGCCAAGTAGGAGTGTATGTGTGAAATGTCTCTGGGACAGGCCTACTTCTCACACCCACACCATGTTTCTCTCTCTAGCTAAGGAGGAAGGAGGATGCAGGATGGGGCAAATGGTTATCACCTACCTCTGTAAGTCTTTCCACTGGAAAATGTAGGATATGAGAAAGGAAAGATTGTTTGAGGGAGAAAATTGCTTCTGTTCTAGGGTATTCTAGCAGGTGTAAATGATTCTTATAAAAGCAGTTTCTTTCCTGACACTTGAACCCATTTCATTCTGGGTAGTTAGTAAAGAAAAGCCTCAGGGTGTATTTCAACATCTAATGAGCAGATTAAACTAAATAGGAATGGTTTTTTTTTTTTTTTTTTTTTTTTTTGAGGCGGAGTCTCGCTCTGTCGCCCGGACTGGAGTGCAGTGGCCGGATCTCAGCTCACTGCAAGCTCCGCCTCCCGGGTTTACGCCATTCTCCTGCCTCAGCCTCCCGAGTAGCTGGGACTACAGGCGCCCGCTACCTCGCCCGGCTAGTTTTTTTGTATTTTTAGTAGAGACGGGGTTTCACCATGTTAGCCAAGATGGTCTCGATCTCCTGACCTCGTGATCCGCCCGTCTTGGCCTCCCAAAGTGCTGGGATTACAGGCTTGAGCCACCGCGCCCGGCCAGGAATGGTTTTAAGGACTTGAAACCAAGCATAGCGCTTAAACCCATTGCAAAATATTAAATAATGAGACCAGATCCTATTGTTTCTCTCTTCCAAGAACTCAGCTTTCTACAAAGACTGCCTTGCTCAGTCCTCATCGTGTGGCCGGTCAGGGTGTCATTATTCTAGTGTTCCTATTCAACAGATGCAGGAACAGAGACTCACAGGGGTAGGATGGTCTGCCCTGGGTCACAGAACAACAGAGAAGAATCAGAGTCACTGAGAAGTTACATAAGCACAGCCCACCAAGCTGAGAGCAGCGATTTGCCTGAGGGCCTGCAGAAGAATTTCTCCCTCCATCCATCCAAGCCATGACTGATTCATTTCCTTTAAAAACAAACAAATGTGTTTTTACATCAAGACTACTAAGACTTCTCCAGGAAATCCTGGGTCTCTGTCTTAATCTCTTGTAGCAGAGTTCTCTCACTCTCCGAGCAGAGGTCACCATGTTGTAAATTGGTAGGGACATGTCCTAAAGGAGTAGTTGGGACATTTTGTTGTACCTTGCATAGACCTTGAGATATTAGTATCTGACCCGTATCGAGAGGTTTTCAGAGTTAGATTTGCAGCTACAGTGTGATCAGTGAATATGCAACTTATATTTAAATTACAAATTCAGCCCATGCTTATATTTAAATTATAAATTCAGCCCATGCTTTACATATTTATCAGACATTCTCCCCCTACTGATACAGTCTGATTTGTCTTGGCTCTGTGTTCCCACCTAAATCTCATCTTGAGTTGTAGTTCCGTAATCCCCACCTGTCATGGGAGGGATCAGGTAGGGATAATTGAGTCATGGGGGCAGTTACACCTTGCTGCTGTTCTCGTGATAATGAGTTAGTTCTCACGAGATCTGTTGGTTTTATAAGGGGCTTTTCCCCCTTTTGCTTGACATTTCACTGTGCTGCCACCACGTGAGGAAGGTTGTGTTTGCTTCCCCTTCCACCATGATTGTAAGTTTCCTGAGGTCTCTCCAGTCAATTAAACTTCTTTCCTTTGTAAATTACCCAGTCTAGGGTATGTCTTTATTAGCAGCATGAGAATGGACTAATACGCTGTCCTTCCCCTAAAGCTGTTAAACAGCTACCATACCTGCCAGTCTCCATTTCTTAGAAATTTATGTGAGAACATTCCATGAATCAGTGGGACTTGTTTACAAAAGGTTAAAAGAAAACTCACTTGTATATCTGTAGACTGAGGTGAAGGTGCACCCCTCTTTCCTTTTATCTGGGTAAAATCTGCCTTGATTCTTATGATGCCACCATCATAAGAATGAGTATTTATTGCCTAGCTACCCTCTGGAGCCATGTTGAGCACAATATCCAATGTACCTCTTCAGATATTTTAAAACAATCATCTTGTCACCCTGCATCTTCTTTTTGCCAGCCTGCTGAATAATTTTATTTCCTTAAACTGATTTCTATGCTTTGGGGCTTGCTGTTTGTTTATCATCCTGGCTGTTCCCTTTAGAGTGTGGTAAATGAGTCATAACACGCAGGTCTCCTCACCTGTGTGAGCTCTGATATGCTGGGCTTGGAAACAAGGAATGTTATTGGGATTGATTAATGATGCCTTGCTTGAGCATGGGAAGGGGGAAATGGCTACATCTGTGCTGCCTCTTTGCTGTCTCTATGGTTTTTCAATCTTTCCAATCATGGTTACGGAGGTGCCAATTAATCCTGCTAGTTGCTTGAAAATTTGAGATGAGTCTTTATTCTTTATTAAAGAAGATGAGCTTCATAAATGTTCACAATATTGCATTAGATTTGACTACAAATGCCTGTATGCATTTTTTAATGGTAGAGAATGATGCAAATAAATATGAACAGGTTATCGTACATTGTCTAAATGTATTCACGTTTAAAATGTAAGTAAAAAACAGTATGTAGCTGATTGTAATTTTTCAAGAGATGACCTTAGGATGGCTGAAATTGTTGGGGGCTGGCCTGGTTTCCCAGAATAATCCTTTAAATTAAGGATTCTCTTATTGGGGGCAGTGTATCCAGAGGTGGAGGAACTGAATCAAGGATAGTTTTAAAAACTGGATCATCCAGTGGCTCTGTATTAAATAGGTTTAATTATTTTGATTGCATTTCCTGTTTGCATCTGAGGCCCTATCCACTGCAGAATAATAAAATTGAGGTACTGGCAATTATTTGTATTTGAATTCTTCTTCTTTTTTTTTTTGAAACGGAATTTCACTCTTGTCACCCAGGCTGGAGTGCAATGGTGCGATTTGGGCTCACTGCAACCTCTGCCTCCCAGGTTCAAGTGATTCTCCTGTCTCAGCCTCCTGAGTAGCTGGGATTACAGGTGCCTGCCACCACACCCAGCTAATTTTTGTATTTTTAGTAGAGACAGGGTTTCACCATGTTGGCCAGGTTGGTCTCAAACTCTCGACCTCAGGTGATCCGCCCACCTCGACCTCCCAAAGGGCTGGGATTACAGGTGTGAGCCACCGTGTCTGGCCTGTACCTGAATTATTCTGTTTCCAAACCCAGCTGCCTTCAGCCTAAACAGTGGCAAGCACTTATCATATCCTGAAGTCAAGAGACATAATTATCACACCTCTTAGCTGCAAACCTAGGCTTCACCATCAGTTAACTATTTGAGGTCCTTTTACTTAGTAACCCAAATACTCAGTAATTGAGTATATATAGGGATATATTTTTCTTTAAGATTACTACTTGTGATGTGTGTTATCCTAGAATAGAATGCTCTCATTCACAGCCATTTCTGTTTAAAGTGGGAGACATTTCTGGATTTTTGCTTTTCTCTTTCCTATTCTCTGACTGTCACTGCTCTATTGGAATCACTTTTGTCCCGGTGGCGTCCAGTGATCTTTGGATGGTCCACTGAAGGTAGATACCTCCCAGCCCTTTCTGTGCCAGGACTAAGATGGCACATACAGTATTCTGTAGCTCCCCCTGGCCAAAGCAGAAGCTATCATCACTACCCACTTTGTATGATTCCTCCTGTATAGCAGCACCCTCCACTGGGTAGTGCTTAGTTTTTAATCTATATTTTTTATTCTTTCTTTTGCATTGCCAAATATAAACACGCCACCACTACTGTCCCCCCACCCCTGCCCCTTGTGAGGAAAGCACTGTATAACTTTGTTGACAGATGTCTGCTTAGTTATGTTTAATGATTCAGAAATAAAACAGGGAGCAGTCCCACATTCTAATTTCAAACTGAAGACTGCTAGAAGCCAACAGAGTGTTTGTTTTTGTTTTGTTTTGCTGAGACAGGGTCTCACTCTGTCACCCAGGCTGGAGTGCAGTGGTACGATCATGGCTCATTGTAGCCTTGATCTCCCTGGGGTCAGTGATCCTCCCACCTCAGCCTCCCAAGTAGCTGGGAATACAGTCATACACTATACATTTTTGTACTTTTTATAGAGACAGGGTTTCGCCATGTTGTCCAGCTGGTCTTGAACTCCTAGGCTCAAGCAATCCACCTGCCTCAACCTGCCCCAATAGAGATTTTTAAAATGTAGGTGATTAATAACTCATAGCTCTGGAGCTGTTCAACAGAAGTTGCAACTCAAGATCGCTATTTAGTAATTAATAAGAAAAGTTGGGGGAAACAAAGTTCTACATTGTGCTCCGCTGATGTTTTTCTTTGAAACCTTACTGCAGATGCTATTTCTTTGTGGACGCAAGGTGAGTAGTCTCTGATGGGGCATTCGATTGTGCCAGCCTGAAATATGACAGGTTAGAGGGATGGAGAGAGCCAGGTATTGCAGGGGTAAGAAACGCAAGGCAGATAAACCTTGTCACGAGTTTAGTGAGCCCAGAAGTCAACAAATGAGTAGGGGCAAGAAACTGGCAGGGCAACCATAGATTTCATATGGTTATTGGATTAATTTCTTTTTGCTTTAAAATTTTATCGAGTGAGCCATAATTTATTATGGGCTGAGTTGAGATTTGTCCAGGGGATTGATTTGAAGTTTGGATTCATCCCAGGGAAACAGCTTTCATTTAAAGTCATGCTCTAGCAAATTATGTTGATTTTAAACGGAGCAGCCTATTAAAAATAGGTCAGATTTCAACAGGACAGTGGAACGTTTGGTTTGAGGAAACTTTGAGTACATCAGTAACTATTATGAGATGTTCTGCTGTGATCACGTGGCCTGCCTGTCATCAGGAAAAGGAGAAAATGGAGGGGAGGACTCCTACATTCCAGTCAATTCATGTAGCCTCTTGATGCCAAAAATTAGAAAGGGGAAGCGTATCAGATGTGTACAACTCAAATTCCATTTGTACTTAAGGTTACATAACAGCTCATCATGTAATAGCTTTGGCCCGTGTCCAGTGAGCATGTAGATATTGGCGGCTTTGCGTTCTTAGTAGGCCCCCATCAATCAGTCGTGATGCCTGGTCCTACACCCAGTTGCCATGTTTGTTTAAGCTGGCTTTGGAGATTGTGTAAATAGTGTTAGCAATCTGCTCTCCCACCCTTGGTGATAAATGGCACCTTTAAAAATCCTTTGGCACATTCTTAGGATGCGAAGGAGTAGAACGGGATCCATTGACATCTTTGGTGGTTATCAGCCTCCTTCTGTGTATGTTCTCATGGCATCTCCAGGAGGGGAGTGTGGAGGACACCTGGGGTATCCGTACTGCCCTGGCTTCTTGGGCCTCTGCAGCCTCTGCCTGTCTGAATCAGCTAGTGGAGTGTCCTGCCTTGTGGAAACTGGCAAGGGCAGCACAGGGGTTCCCAAATGAAACTGTGACTCAGGACTGGACAAGCAAATTCGAGTTCACACAGAATGGAAAGGTGCACTTTTTCCCCTTTAAAAAAAAAAAAGATTGCTACAACATGTTGGCATTGATTCATGCAGCCACTTTTTGTTTTTCTGTGCAAACAGTGGCCTTGGGGTAGCAGGAAGAGCAATGGGCAAAGGATACAACCCCAGGGCAACAGCCCTGGACTCTCTTGGACACGGTTGCATATCTAGAAAATTAAGAAATAACTTCCTCTCGTTGTGAGGTTCCAGCGAGATGCCATGTTTAAAGCACTTGTGTCAGTGTTGGACATTCCGCTATTGGTGACTGAGTGCCTGCTGTATGCTTATCCTCCGAGAGCGAGTGGGTCTGGACGTGTGCAGATGTAGGGGAAGGGTGTTCCAGGCAGAGGGAACCACAGTAGCAAAGGTGCTTGGGCAGAAAATACAGGTGTTGGGAAGCATCGGCGAGTGCTTCCACTGGAGCAAAGAACTTATAAAGGGGAGCAGTGTAGGATAAGGTTGGCCTGGAAGTTTCAGGCCAGATTATAGAGGGCCTCAAATAGAAGGCTAAGGAAACTGGACTGCCTTTAATAGGCAGTGAGGAGTTATTGGGGTTTGTAAGCAGGAGAATAATATGATCAGAGCTGAGCTTCAGGAAAATTAATCTGGCAGCAAATCCTGCAAAACCTCTTTGGAACAAAAGGGGTAAAAATAAATAATTTGAAAATTTGGCAGTCATGTTTTCAAATATGTTCTGAAATGTGTAAGCCATAATATGTATTTTGAAATGATAACGTCGTTCTTTTTTTTTGTTCCTGCACAGCAGTCAAATTCCTTATTCATTCTTTCTCTCGTTCTCTTTTCTTTTCCGCATTCCCTCCCTCCCTCCCTCCCTCCCTCTCTCATTTTTCCTGTGTTTCTGTTCCTTTCATTGTTTCTCTTGGTTTCAGCGTCTCTTCCTTTCTCACTCACCCAGTCCCTCCCTCACTGTTTGCCCTGTTCTGTCTGTCTTTCATGGTTAGTGGTGTTTTCCGGGTGTATAAAACCCAGCCAGGGATTGTGAGTTCCAGGACAGTCCTTCAGAAAGGTCCATCTGCTGGTTTTTGTGCCCAGTGTACCAGCTGTGAGTGGGCTGCATTACTGAAGGCTGTGAAATTACCCAAGTTTGATCTTCAACTCTCATCATACAAAATATCGGTATTTTGAATTTGTAGGCAAATCATTGGAATTCATGGGGGCAGTGTTTCTACAATTGAACTTTCTGGACTCATCACCAAAAGGTTCAGTCAACTTCTGTAACTTGTGGGTTAGCAAGTGGATTCTATAGATATGTCCCACGTCCCTGCCCAGGCAAACTTAGTAAATGTGTTCAGACCTTAGGTGTGCATGGATTGAACTCACAGATCTGTGATTCTTTGTGGGTTCTCCTCTGGGTTTGTGGCACAGAGTTGGGTTGAGGTATGAATTTGAGAAGTGTACTTTGCAAGATACATGTTATGGAAAAGAGTCATTTATCCTTATTGTTCTGCTCACTCGTGCATTTGTAACAGTGCTTGTTAATTAAAACATTGTGTTGTGTCTGCGGAAAAACGGCCATCAGGTGAGAGCGACATTTAGTGAAATCTGAAAGTAGGGTTAACTTGTAGTGTATAGTATGAGGCTATGCACAGGAAAATGCTTATGGCTCTCCATGGAAATGTGATTCAAGGGAAAGCTGGGAGCCTCTATACACATTCTTGTATTTGTGAATCTGGGAATTCGAGAAGGTTTCGGATGTATGCCTCAGGAATGTCAAGAGTCTGCTGTATATCCAAATTTACAAAACAGATAAATTATTGAATGACTATTCAGGTTGCAAAACGATTCTTCATTTTATTAAATATTTACTGCAAATTTACCCTAGAGAGGTTCTTTAGTAAATATAGTACTTGATTTACAGAAATTCAGCACATATGACTTTCTGGATATATATATTGTGGTAAGTGGGATCCTTTCTCGATAGCATGAAGAAATTTTAAGATAATCTGTTCTCCATTTGATAAATGAGTTTGTATATATGAAAGGCACTTGTTCAGTAATTATAGATTTGGTTTTTTACCATGAGGAATTTTGTATACTGGATGACTAATTTTCAAAACTGTTTGATGAAAAAGTTTCCTATTTGTTGTGTTCAGCCATCAGCATGTTCACTGTCCTTTGGCTTTGGCTCACGTAGAATAACCATTAAAACCCTGACTGATGTTCACCTGCTCTGGGACCAAAGGTCTCAGATTCCCCATTAGGGAAAGGAGGATAATAGTAGTATCCCCCCTCAAAGGTTTGGGAGAAGATTAAATGAAATAGTTCCTACACCTGACACCTGGTATGGGCTCAATAAATGTTAGCTGTTAATACTATTTACTGTTATTTTTCTAGTCCCAAAGATGAGGTCAGCTAACTTATGCTGAGTAATATTTTATTTCCAAAGGAGTGTTTTTCATTCAACTTTTCACGTTTTGATTTTGTTCTCTCTGTGGACTATTGTTCATTTTCCCAAATGAGGAATGCTTGGCATCTCACTTAAACTGTGGCATCCAGCAGTCACAGGAAATGCTCCATTATTTGGTGCTTGGATTAAAAGTGTTTTAAAGGTTCACTGATTTATATCCCTGTCCAGCTGTACCATAACCTGATATAGTTGTAAGAAATATAATTTAAAAAGGGAAGAAATAGAAAGAAAGGAAAAAAGAAGACAAGGAGATATGTTAGTTGTGTATAAATGTGAGGTTGGTCCTGTAGCTGTCCCGGTCTTATTTCTAGGAGTAGCCACTTGCTTGTCCAGCGCTGCCTTCGTTCTGACATATCCTAGCTAAGCTCTGCTCCTTGACTTTGACGGTCCACATAGGCTGACACCCAGAGTTAACCCACACGTACTTTCCCACCATTCCACTTTACACTCAACCAAGCGCTTCACTGTGAACTTGCTCATGTAGTGACTCCCGCTAGGATTTCTGCCAGTGCTGTTCATTTACTCAGATTCTATCAAATCTTCAGGGTCCAACTCAAAGCTTACCAGATCCACGAAGGCATCCCTAACTACCTGATTCCTCACTGATTTCTTCCTTATTCAACTTGTGTATCCTTTTCAGCCTGGGCCCTATAACAGAGTACCCTATTTTAATTAATTATAGTCACAGTAATACTTACAAACATGCACATTAAGTTCTCTAGCCCACAGAGGATTTTCTTGTATGTTATTTCTTTGACCTGTGAGGTGGGCAGGTCAGATTTTTTTTTTTTTTTTTTTTTTTTTGATGGAGTCTTGCCCTGTCACCCAGGCTGGAGTGCAGTGGTGTGATCTCGGCTCACTGCAACCTCCACCTCCCAGGTTCAAATGATTCTCCTGCCTCAGCCTCCCACGTAGCTGGGACTACAGGTGCATGCCACCACACCTGGCTAATTTTTTGTATTTTTAGTAGAGACAGGGTTTCACTGTGTTAGCCAGGATGGTCTCCATCTCCTGACCTCGTGATCCGCCAGCCTCGACCTCCCAAAGTGCTGGGATTACAGGCGTGAGCCATCGCACCCGGCCAGGTCAGATCTTTGTAACTCTATTGTATACAGTTACTTGATCAAGCTCATTTGGCCAGCGAGACTAAACTTGAACACACCAAGTCTACCAGCCCTATTGCTCACATATGGTTTTAGATCACTTGTTGTTTCATGAATGTTAATATTATCTCCTTAAGTAGTCTGTAGTATTTTTGATGTTGAGAGAGATGTGTTTTACTTCAGAACCTGTTAATGGCATTTGACCCTGAACCTAGCTCATCAAAGACTTGGTACCGAGTAGTAGTAATGTTTATTGAATATTTACTATGTGCAGGCAGTGTGCTGGGCTTCTTTACAAGAAACATCTTACACAGTCCTCACAGCACTTCTGTAAAACAAAGGACATTATTAAGTTTAGGTTTAGGGAGGTGTAGCAACTTGCTAAGATCAGATAGATCCAGTAGCTAGTAAGCAGCTTTATCTCATCACAAAGACTGGTTATCATGGGAAATGTTTCGCCCTATTTTTTTTTTTTTTTTTTGAGACGGAGTCTTGCTCTGTCGCCCGGGCTGGAGGCTGGAGTGCAGTGGCCGGATCTCAGCTCACTGCAAGCTGCGCCTCCCGGGTTCACGCCATTCTCCTGCCTCAGCCTCCCAAGTAGCTGGGACTATAGGCGCCTGCCACCTCGCCCGGCTAGTTTTTTGTATTTTTTAGTAGAGACGGGGTTTCACCGTGCTAGCTAGGATGGTCGTATTTCTACATAGCTTACAAGTGGAAGGCAGTGGGCTGCATTACTGGGTTTGGGGGCAAGGGGAAGATCTGCTATGTTGAGATCTCAATGCCCATGGATGGTAAATGGAGACTCTGGTGGGGGAGGGAAAGAGCTAGTCCTTTGTCCTGTTTGGATCCTTTACTTTAGAAAAGAGCAGCCTTATGTATCTCTTGCCAGAATTTCACATTTTATGTCAGTACCATCATATTCTACTTAAACAAGAGGTACAATGCTTTTTCTCTTAAGTGCCCTTAGCTCCAGACTCAAATGAATGAGAACCCTGGAAATGTGACCCCAAGTAGTACAAAGAAAGGCTAGAGATGTCTACACATTTTTATGAATGCATGTGGGGTTTTCATTGTGCACAGTAATGTATGCCTGTTTGTCTTAATAGAAAAATGCTTTTATATTCCTTGCTATTGAGGAAAAAAGATAGGTTTTTGGATATTTTAAAATTGGGTTGATAAAAAGAGTGCTAATGCTGCATTAAAATAAGTTCTGGGTCCAGGCAGCCTCTCTCTCTTTGTTGGTATTATATATTGAGAACAGAAACTCATACACATAAGTGTTGGGGCATTCCACCTAGGGAGATGCTCAGCATGTTGCCAAAGAAGTGGTTCCATGCTACATTTCCAGGAACAGGAATTACATATAGGAATTTCAGTACTTCTTCATGCTGAGGAGCCAGGTTACTTCTGTAATATCATGGACCCAAAGTGTTTCTAATTTTAGTAACAACAACAACTGTTGCTCTTTATTTTGACCCATGTAAATAATTATCTTGTCTTCACATGTAAATAACCTAACTCAAAGACTTATAGACCTCTGGATCTGAGCTCTTCATGAAAAACTCTCAAACCTTTTCAGCTATGAAAGAAAAAAATGTCCTAAATAAGTCAATTTCTGAATAACAAAATAATTCATTGTATCCAGGTCTTTACCTTTGTGTTTTGAGAACATTTATTTTCTCATTAAGAAAAACAATTCAACAGTAAGTTAAAGAACACTAGTCATGATTTACCCAGTCCTTCCCCCTCCCCATAGCTAGTATTCAAGTGGATAATAAAGCAAGCTTTCCTAGGAGGCACTTTTTGTTGCAATGTTTCTACAAACTGATATTCAACCACTGTCTGCATTGACTTGTTTCTTTTTTAGAGTGTTTTGTTCTCTACTGAAGCTGTGGGTGCCTTCACCAGCCTCTGTCCAGGCTGCTATTCTCAATTTTAACCATCAGCTCTACATCTTCAGAGATGTAAACACTATTCTTACTATGAATGGAATGGAATAATAATACTTGATTAAACATTACTCCATCAAATAATTTATAGCTAAGCATTTTGCACACTAACAAGCCTTCACAAATAATATTATAAACAGAACAAGCGAAGATCATTAAATGGACTCATTACTAATATAAAACCTCCCAGCCAACTGGAAAGTCCTGTTACTATTCCTTCACTTGTGTCTGTTGAGTAGTTTAAAATGTGTTGTTTGGTGGTATTACTGATTTTTGGCTTAGCTGTCTCTTTTTGCTCCAAACCAGGATAGTTTGTGTCTACATGACAGGGCTTCACCAAATATTCTCGTGGATTGAGCTTCACCTCCTAAAGTGTTTCTGAAACTAACTCCGAATAAAATTTCAAGCAACTAAGTACTTCACTAATTGTTTTCCCATGGATTGTTCCAAATCCCAACTTTTCTCTTTTATTAAAAAACGGCCGAGCATGGTGGCTCACGCCTGTAATCCCAACACTTTGGGACGCCGAGGCAGGTGGATCACTACGTCAAGAGTTCGAGACCAGTCTGGCCAATATGGTGAAACCCTGTCTCTACTAAAAATACAAAAATTAGCTGGGCATAGTGGCATGCGCCTGTAGTCCCAGCTACTCAAGAGACTAAGACAGAAGAATTGCTTGAACCTGGGAGACAGAGGTTGCAGTGAGCTAAAATTGCGCCACTGTACTCCAGCCTCGATGACAGAGCAAGATTCTGTCTCAAAGAAAAAAAAGAAAAAAAATTTTAGTGATTTTTCTTTAAAAATGTGCATAGTTTCTTTATTAATATCATTGCAAAAAGTTTTTTTCATGCAGCTAATACTCAGGTGTTTTTCTACCAATTTTTTCAAAGTGAGGTTTAGGCACATTTATATATCCACAGTGATAAACACTTTATTTGATGTATTTGTTCTACGCATCTTAGATTGTGACCATTTACTCTTAAGTTGGGTTTGGGGTCATGCTGTTACTGTTGTTTTTCCGATTACTGTTATTGTTATTTGTTACCAACTTTATTTTATTTTTAACTTTTAAGTTCAGGGATACATGTGCAGGATGTGCAGGTTTGTTCCATGGGTAAATGTGTGTCATGGGGGTTTGTTGTACAGATTACTATATCACCCAGGTGTTAAGCCTAGTATCCATTAGTTATTTTTCCTGATTCTCTTCCTCCTCCCTCCCTCTGCCCTCCCATAAGCCCCAGTGTGTGGTGTTCCCCTCTATGTATCCATGTGTTCTCATCATTTCGCTCCCACTCATAAGTGAGAACATGCAGTATTTGGTTTTCTGTTCCTATGTTAGTTTACTAAAAATAATGGCCCACAGCTCCATCCATGGCCCTACAAAGGACATGATCTTGTTCTTTTTTATGGCTGCATAGTACTCCATAGTGTGTATGTACCACATTTTCTTTATTCAGTCTATCCTTGATGGGCATTTAGGTTCCATGACTTTGCTATTGTGAATAGTGCTGCAATGAACATATGCATGCATGTGGCTTTATAACAGAACAATTTACTTTCCTTTGGGTATATACCCAGTAATGAGATTGCTGGGTCAAATGGTATTTCTGACATTAGGTCTTTGAGGAATTGCCACACTGTCTTCCACAATGGTTGAACTAATTTATACTCCCCCAAAGGAGTGTATAAGCATTCCTTTTTTTTCACAACCTCGTCAGCATCTGTTATTTTTTGACATTTTGGTAATAGCCATTGTGACTGGTGTAATATGGTATCTCATTGTGGCTTTGATTTATATTTCTCTGATCAGTGATGCTGAGCTTTTAAAAAATGTGCTTGTTATTGTCAATTTTATAGTAGGGAAATTTCACTATAACTTTTGCTGATGTGGGGTTATTTTGAATTTTGCCTGTTATCTTTCACATTTTTGGTCATGTATACCTCAAATTTTCAGTCTTTAACAAACAACATTCCTATGAGTAAACATATTCCTGTTTAAGAAGAATGATATTTGAGTCAAAGTCATAGTCACAAAGGAATTAATACTGAACAGTGTGACTGCCTGGAAAATATACTCAACGCAATGAAATACTTAGAATGTAAAAGTACAGGAGTAGCCTTTTGGGTGGCTTAATATGGCAGTGTTAGATGCTTGTCTTTACAGAAGGAAATGGGAGAAAGTTCATCATTTTAGTCATTTCATCATGTTGTGTTAATACTTGATATTTTGAAAATTGTACTAGTGTCCAAGAAAAACTGAAAATAATCTTATTATCCCACAATGTTTTTATATAAACCTACAGATCTAGACTTTTACCCATTGCAATATCTGTAATAAGCATTATGGAATAATACTGATGTTCTTCCATTCTTTGATATGCATGAGGATATTTTTAAATTTAAATGTTTATATCCAAAACAGTTCCAGACACTACCCACAAAAATAATCAAGCTTTACATGGTGAAGAGAATGAGGGATATGTTCCTGGGAAAAGCCCTTGGCTAGAAGGCTTAAAACCAGATAGAAACTTTAAAAATAGCCTTTTGTGAGGCAAATGCAACTTGGTGAAAATCGTCTTACACAATTTTGAAACTAGGATGAACCCCCCACCACCCAGGAGTCCAGGACCATCTGTGGTCTGATGCCAGGAGGATGTACTTGCATATTTCAGATGCTTCATATTTTGTTTTTGATGTTCTGAGCTGGTTGAGTTAGGTGCAGCTCTCCTTGGATTGATAAACCATGTTCCCAGATGTTGAATTCAAGAAGGAATTTTAAACTCTTCTATGTTTAAAAATGATTTCTATGGCTGAGGGCTAATATATTCCCTCAAATCAATTTGGGAAATTTTTTTGAGAAGAAATTGAGTCTTTTTCACATTTGAGTAACTTTATACACTATGCACAACATGCCCTGTAAATACAGATAGGCCACCTACAAAGTGCACTAGGTGATATTTTATACTGCAGATGTTCTAGTTTGCACCTGATGAAACATGTAAAATGCTTATTAAAATAAATGAATTGTACAGTCCCACACAACCATTTGCTTGGTATTTACTAAATTTGATTCTGCCTTTAGATGATAAAAAGGAATCAGTCCACAGTAAACACTTAATGTGAAAAGAGATAAAGGCAAACTGGAAGCTTTCTTATCCTGTCATTTTGATCCATTTTTGAAAGAAAGCATCCTGACAGCAATGAGGAGATATCAGCTTGGAATTCATACCTATTTGATTTGGCAAATGTGAATAACTATTCTTTCAGACGATCCAGGAAGTGAAAACATGGGCCAGCAACTGAAAAACCACCTTAGAGATTATCTGATTAACTCTCTCATTGTACATTTGGGGAAACCGACGCTCGGAGATGTCTAATGACCTTCTAGGAACAAGTGAGGGTGGGGGCTGAAAGTCAAAATAAATACCCTGACTTCTCTTACCAATCCATCTCGTGCTTGTCAAATCCAGCTGGAGGCCAAAGGGCAAGGGCTCCTTTCTTGGACATAGAATAGGACAAATAATGGCAGAGAAAAGATCCGGCAAGGCAGAGAACAATCAGCACAGTGATTACAGAATAAAAAGATCCTTTAGGAATGCAGTCATCTGTTTATTCAGTAAATTTCCATATCTTACTGATCACAACAGCATCCACGTACATTTAAAATAGTGCCTATATGCATGTGTGATACTTGTTTACATAACAAGTGTGCTGACGTTTGGTGCAGTGTATGGGTTCAGGCTTCTCTGACAGCAATATCAGGACCTTCCAGGGATCCGTGGTCTTCTGCATGGGGGATTTCTGCAGAATGCAATAAAACACTCAATGGACAAATCCCAACTGGAAGAGGTGTCTGTTTATTAGTACTGCTTTTTGAAAGTAAAATCAACTCTATCTTTTAGGAAGATAGCTAAATGTTGCCAGAAGTTGGAATGAGGGTTTTAATTATGAGCTAGACACTGTATGAGACATCTTTCCTGTGCTGCCCCAGGTCCTCTTGACTGTAATCTCAGGAGTCTTGGCTCAGTCACCGCGAAAACTGTCCTCATGTGGACAGACGCCACAGCTCCTAGCCTCATGTCTGCCACCTTGGGGCTCCCTGTTGACTCTGAGGGCAAGACTCCCAGGGCCCCATGGATGCTGAGACATGTGCAACCAGGAGGGTTGGGAGGTGGTACCTCTGGGGTGAACATCCCACTGGTGGGAGATGGGAATTAGTAAAGTTCTTTTGCTTACCCCTCTCTGAATGGACTGTCTTGATGCTGCCTTTATGATGGTCCCTCATGATCCCAGGCTCAGTTGCATTGGATGCCAAGCAGAGGTCAGCTGGGGAACATGCCCCATCCTGTTTTCTCCCCCTCCTTCCCTGCCACACTCTCCATTGCCCTCCTCCCTGAATAAAGTAGTGGCTCTGCTTCAGGGAACCCAGGCTGAGATAGATACCAGGGACTGCCTTTTGGGGGTTCTCTTTTGAGGTCCAGTTTTCAAAGGAACTGATTGGGCAACTGCAAAATGAGTATGTGAAGACATTAAGTAGACCAATTTGTAATTCGATTATTATAATTATCTGGATACCTCTTTGGCTCAAAAAACAAATGCCGATCTGTGTTAAGAACAAAGAATCATAGTGCGTAGAACCCTAACCTGCCTTCCTAGCCTCACCTGATGCCTTCTCAACCCTCATCTGGGGCTCATTCCTTTCCTTTATGACCTGCCAGGAACAAGGGAGGAATAGGAAAAGTCAAAATAAATACCCTGGCTTCTCTTGCCCTTTCATCTCCTGCTTGCCGCTAGCTTCCTTCTGACAAGGGAGAAGTAACTGGGATTCACTTTTCCATTTTCCTAGCTAGATGATCCCTCCCTACAATCCAGAATGGGATGATGGTGCCAGGGCAGGGGGAGTATCCACGTGTGCTGATAACCTCCTCACCCACCCTTCTCCAGAGCAGATACATGTCACTCCCAAAGAACATTTCACAGTTCTTTATTTCCAGCAGTAGATGGAATTGGGAGAAGTGTATTGGAAGCTTTGCTTGGGATCCAGCTGCCTTAGTCCTCCCTACTTTGTCTTGTTACTACGTAGTGCTGGTGACCATGGGCGACCGTGTATGAGACATGTCTGTACCCTTAGGCCTAGTGCTGGCACAGCATGTCCTCTGTTCCTGGCTAAGTAGCTTCCAAGCTGGCTCTCCTGGAGGTTCTGCTAGCTGCCTGATGTCCTTTAAATATATTTTCCCCTGAAACCAGCTAGGGTGGGTTCTATTTGCAACAGACCAAGAGAGCACTTTTTAAATCCCTGAAATTTTATGCTAAGTCCCAGGCTTTCATTTGTTGTCGTTTAGATTTTTTTCCCTCTGTTTGTCCTATTAGTGTCTTTTTGGGATCTCCATATCTATCAATGGATTGCTTGCATTGCTTTTAAAAACTACTGTTGTTTACAACGACATTCAACACTTGTAAAGGTTATTTGTTGCCAAGAGCAAACTAAATGCATTGTAATTAAATTTATTTCAGGCTTTGATTACTAAGAAGTGCAGAGATACATCATTCACTTGTGCTTAATTTAAAAAGTATTTTGGTCATAATACATAAATTAGTTACCTTTGTAGTTTGCTTATAACCCATAAGACACTCAACTGGATAAAAAGCTGCTGGCTACAAATAAGTAACTTTGTCATCACGTGCTAAAGGTGGCTAATAGGTTTGTTCCTACTGCCAACTATAATCATCAACTTATTTTTAACATGTATAATCACATTGTAATTGATGTCTGCAAACCTGGTTTCCTTTTTTTTTTTTAGTTCACTTTTACTTATAGACACATGCGTATAATTTAAAAGTCAAATAGCCCAAAAAGGCTTATAATGAAAAACAGTATTCCCCCAAATTCCATCCCACTCCCCAGAGGCAACTATCACAAGCTTCTTAAACTGTCTTCTGGCATTTTCCTTAATTTTTCTAGACAATGTGAATTATCCAGTTTGGATATTCCTTCTTGACTTCTTGTAAGGTAACTGGATTGAGCACTCCTATATCAATCACTCCCCCAGCCTCACTTCTGCACCCTAATCACTCCCATGTAGTTACAAATGAACTTTTAAATAGTTATTGTTTATATTATTATGACTATTGTGACTATGAAAAAACAGTTCACTGCAGTTCTTTCGTATGTTATCACATATATCACTTTCTAAACATTTCTGTGTATCTGTATTAGTCAGGGTTCTCCAGAGAAACAAAGCCAATAGTATGCATATATAGAAATAGGTTCATTATAAGGAACAGCCTTACATAGTTATGGAGGCTGAGAAGTCCCAAGATCTACTACATTTGGCAAGTTGGGGACCCAGGAGGGTCGATGGTGTAGTTCCATTCTGAAAGCCTGAAGTGTTGAGACTCAGGAAGAGCCAATAATTCAGTTCAAGTCTGAAGGCAAGAAGAGACAGAAATTCCAACACAAGCAATCAGGCAGGAGGAGTTCCCACTTGCTTGAGGGAGGGTCAGCTTTTTTGTTCTATTCTGGCCTTCAACTGATTGGATGATGCCCACCTACCTTGAGGAGGGCCATCTGCTTTACTCAGTCTACCGATTCCAATGTTAATCTCATCCAAAAACACCCTCAAAGTCACACATATTATTACCAGAATAATGCTTGACCAAATATCTGGGCACCCTATGACCCAGTGAAGTTGACACATAAAATTAATCAATGCAATATCTTTCTGACATCTATCCATTTTTCCGAGTACTCAGACACATAAAGTAACCTACCATTTGCATTTTGCTTTTTCTTGGAGGCCTCCTACCCTTAGTCTTCCACCCTCCTACTCCAATCTGGACTGGTTGTGTTCTAGGCTGGGCGCATAGCTAGCATTCTCTATTGTGGTGGCCCCTGTCTACCACATCCTTCTGCTTTCTTGGTTACTGGAAACACATCCTCTAATAGCTTCCTAAGGAAGGGTGCAAGGGAAGTATTGTTTTCACTTTTGCATATCTAAAATGTGTTGATTGTACCCCAGACTTGACTTATAATTAAACCAGTTTTGGAAATTGCTGTTGGAAATCATTTGTTTCTTAGAGTTCTGAAGGTATTCCACCATTGTCTTCCAGCATTCTACTTGTGATAAGACCAATGCCATTCTGATGCTCTTTGTTTTGCGAGTGATTGCATTTTGCCTCTGGATGCTTTTCAGGTCTTCTGTTGATTTCTGGCATTCCCATACTTCATGATGAGGTACCTTGGGGAGGGCCTTTGAACATCTGTTGTCTCCTATGCATCCCTTTCGATGAACCCTTTCAAGCTAGAGGTGCTTGTGTAGTTTCTTTCAATATCTCTTTGATACTTTCCTTCTTTGTATATTCTCTGTTCTTTATTTCTGGAATGCTGTTTTGGATAACATCTCAAATTTCCTTGTCTTTCCTATTTTCTGTTGTTTTTATTTTTGGTTCTCCTTTCTGGGGCATTTGCTTGTCTGTCTTCTAAATTCTCTGCTGAACTCTTTAATTTTTATGACCATGTAATTTCCAAGACCTTTCTAGTTTCTGATTATTTCCTTCACAAAGCATTCTGTTCTTGTTTCATGGATGCACTATCTTAACATACTTTAATTAACATTCTTTAAGAATATAACAGAATTTTTTTTTTTTTTTTTTTTGAGAGTCTCGCTCTGTTGCCCAGGCTGGAGTACAGTGGCACTATCTCAGCTTACTGCAAGCTCTGCCTCCCAGGTTCACACCATTCTCCTGCCTCAACCTCCTGAGTAGCTGGGACTACAGGCACCCACCACCATGCCTGGCTGATTTTTTGTATTTTTAGTAGAGACGGGGTTTCACCGTGTTAGCCAGGATAGTCTCGATCTCTTGACCTTGTGATCCACCCACCTTGGCCTCCCAAAGTGCTGGGATTACAGATGTGAGCCACCACGCCTGGCCAAATATAACAGGATTTTCAAAGTTCTTTTTATTTTCCCTGCCTATCCCCCCCACCTCCAGGTTCTTTTTGTGTTTGTGTTAACCCTGCCTTTCTTGTCAGGGGCTCTCCCTAGACAGCTGTCAGCTTTTAGAGCATATCCATATTGGACAGGTTGAAAGTTCTGTGTGCACGTGCTGCAGATGCCCCGTGCCATGCAGCTCAGCATGCATAGGTGGGGTAGTTGGTTGATGAGCTTTTCTTTAGGAGAACATATTTTGAGCTATCTTTTTTTATTGTAACCCTGCACACAACTGTCATTATGTAGATGTTTTTTCTCTGAGGTGGTTGGTTTTCTCCAGAGAAGAATCTTTGGATCTCCTGCCTGGAGATGTGGACGTGTGGTTGGTGTTTTGGGTGCCCCTCGCCCTGAGCTCTGTTCTCCAGGGTGCCTGTTTCCTGAGTCTCCCCTGCTTGGAGAGGAGCATGGGGGTTACATAGTAGCCTGGCTGCGTAACATGGGCTTAGTAGCTCAGTTTTCCGTCATGAACTGGAGCCTCCTCCTTCATGGTTCCTGTGTCTCCGAGGGCTGGGCTACTGGGGTGTCTGTCAGTCCAGATGACTTTGTTCTCAAGTTTCCTCCACAGTGGATATGAAGGTTTGCAACTTACACTCAATTACAATGCTTTCCTCTACTTTTCTCCAAGTTTGCTGAAATCTTTATTTGTGGATATCTCCTCTCTTTTTGCTTTGTCCTCATAGGTTAAAATATTTTAAAATTCCCTAACAGTAGGCAATTTAGTAGGGTTTTGGAAGTGAGAGGAGGTGAGATGGTCACTCTTCCATGTTTAACTGGAAGTGGAAAGTCTAGGCTTTCTCTTCAGGCCTGGGAGGTGCACATGAAACAGTCCCTCCCAGTGGCTGCCTGGGGGATGGGTCCCTGGAGGGTGTGAGGCCACCATGAATCCTGGGGCAGGGCACTTGCAGTACATGTGCTATGTGTTTGCTAGTATTGTTTTCGATGTTTGATCTCCTAGCCTTTGCTTTTCTTTGTATTTTTCCTGCTTTAGTCCATTTCCCTTCTAGCTCCTTCTGTTCTTATTTATCTTCTGCTGCTGCTTGAAGTTCCATTTTTAGCAAGTCTGTAACACCTCTCTGAACCTGAGGCTCTCAAGTTCATCTTTTTTTCTCCCAGCCTAAGCCTGTGCTGCTGTCATGAGTGGCAAGCTTCTGTTTCTTCTGTCTTCTTGTCAGTCCCAGGTGCCCTTTTACAGAGAATGCCTGTTTTTCACTGTCTAACTCAGTTACCAGGAGTCACTGAGAATGACACCCACAGGTCCCTCAGAGAAGTGAGATTTCTCTTGCAGCTGATAGAGCCAACAAAATGTGACCTAAGCAGGCAGAGTTGGATGGGTCCCTTCTTACTTTTGCCCTCTGCCACATTGACATTATTATCTGATGACACAGGCTGGGAGTTCAGGATCCACTTAGATGGGGTCCGTTCAGGGGATACCAGTGTTCACGTTTTTCGTTTTAAGAAAGTGTCTTGGCCTGAATGTTCCCCATCCGGACACAGGCTGCATGTCTCTGTGAGTGTCAAAGCTGCCATGACCATCTCGGTAACTTACTCTTACTCCACAATGTCTGTATTCACTGCAGGGCTCTATGATTAGTCCGTAATGTAAAATGCCTGGCCCAAGACGTATGGCCTGAGTTTATCCAAGGCCCAAACAATTACCAAACATTCCTCTTAGATAGAAGACAGATTTCTTTCCCTTGGCAAAGATCTTCTACTAAGATATGTTACAGGATGTTTTACATTCTCTTGGTCTTATAATAACACCACGCCCAATCCAGTATTTGATGTGTCGGTGGCCACTCGAAAAGTTGTTATTTTAAAAATGCTTATTGTTCTCAGTCTGCAGTTCTCATAGCTGTAAAAAAAAAAAAAAAAAAAAAAAAAGTCTTGTTTCCACCTTTTCAGAATTTTATGGCACCTGGGAACTGGGATCAAGCTGGAACTGGGTCCAAAATCAGGGTGGGTGAGTGGCGCCTGCGTCAGGGAATGTGAGTGCCCCACAGGCTGGAAGGGATGCTCTGGTTATAGCCTTAAGATAAACAGATTGGGCTGGACATCTGTGGTTTCAGATTAGGCAGGAAGGAAATCATCTCCTACCTGGATTACTCAATATCTTCCTTACTGGTCCTGCAGTGATCCTGGGAGGGTGATATGATCGGCTTTGTTTACAGATGGATGAACCAGAAGACTCCCTGGGAAGTGAAGTGACTGGCCCAGGATCGCAATGAACTCTCAGGGCCAAGTTTGAACCCAGGCCTTCTGACTCCAAGCCTATAGTCCTTTCACTGCCCTACAGCTGCTTCCTGAGCCCCTTTCCTGGTTCACTCAAGCAAAACAAACCAGCTTCCTGCAAGTTAAGGGGGAAAAGGGTTTAATGGGGACTGACTCATTGAGGTTGGCAGTCCCCTTTGGTTAATTTCATCAGGTTCTCTCCCAGCATTCCATTTCCTTTTGTGGAGACACAGATCAGAGGCAATCTGGCTCTGTATGAACTCACTTTGTAGCTCTGGGTGAATCATTTCCCTCTCTGGGTTTCAGGTTCCTCACTGCACAGTGAGTATATTGGAATTCATTGGTTCTCAAATCTGCTGGAATGTCAGCATCACCTGGGGACCTTTTCTTTAAAAAAAAAAAAAAAAAAAAAAAAAGGCTGGGCGCGGTGGCTCAAACCTGTAATCCCAGCACTTTGGGAGGCCGAGACGGGCGGATCACAAGGTCAGGAGATCGAGACCATCCTGGCTAACACGGTGAAACCCCGTCTCTACTAAAAAATACAAAAAACGAGCCGGGCGAGTGGCGGGCGCCTGCAGTCCCAGCTACTCGGGAGGCTGAGGCAGGAGAATGGCGTGAACCCGGGAGGCGGAGCTTGCAGTGAACTGAGATCCGGCCACTGCACTCCAGCCTGGGCGACAGAGCGAGACTCCGTCTCAAAAAAAAAAAAAAAAAAAACAGCTCTTTTGAATTACATTTTACATACAATAAAGTTCACTCATTTCAAATGTACAATTAATGATTTTTAGTAAATTTACCAAGTTATGCAACTATCAGCATAAATCATTAATAGAATATTTTTATCATGTCAGTAATATCCCCATCCATTCCCACTCCCTGCCGCAGGCAACAAGTAAGCTATGTACTTTCTGCCCCTGTAGATTTACCTCTTCTGGACATTTCATGTAAATAGAATCATGCACTGTGTAGTCTCTTGCATCTGGCTTCTGTTACTTAATATAACATCCTTGAGGTTCATTAATGCTGTAGCGTGTATTGATAGCCTATTCCTTTCTATTGCTCAATAATATGGCAATTGTATGATATGCCACATGTTATTTATCTGCTTATCAGTTGATGGATATTTGGTCCAGTTGATGAATTATGAGTGATGCTGCTTAGAACATTCATGGACACATTTTTGTGAGGGCGTATGTTTTCATTTCTCTTGTGTATATACCTAGACATGGAATTACTGGGTCAAATGGTAACTATTATGTTTAACTTTTCAGAAAATACCCAAACTGTTTCCCAAAGTGGCCATGCCATTTTACATTCCCACCAACAATAGATAAGGGTTACCCTCTGGGGAGCTTTTTAAAAATTCTCATTTCTGGGCCCTACCCACCTGAGGTCTGGCACGGGGCCCAGGAATCTGCATTTTATGAGCTCCCCGGGAAATTCAGATACATCTGGTTCATGGATGTGTGTTTCAGCCCACTAAGACCAGATGACCTCTGAAGCTTCCCTAAGGCCTGTTGTCTCTATTAGTCTGTGCCTCTCGGGTAAGACGCACATTCCTGCCAAGCCTTTCTGGGTGTTTGTCTTTGGATCAGAGAATCAGTACACAGAGCAGGGCTGAGGGAGTTGGCCAAGCAGCGTGTATAACTGTGCAACACCTGTCCTGCATTATCCTCCACACTGGCCAAGGCTTTGCGTCCCTGGCTTCACGGACATAAAAATTTTATCACAGGTTTTTATGTGTTATCACATTGTAAAAGTGCCATAAAATCAAGGGTCCAGTTTTCAGTGCATCTGCAAATGTCCTATTCCTTTAAGTTATAATCTTGGTTGCAGTCATTTTGGTACCTTGTTGAGAAGCCTCATCCCAACCCTGCCATTTATTAGCTATAACTAGATTTTTAATTGCTCTGAGCTTCTGTTTTCTTATCTGCAAAATGAGATTAATAACATCGACCTCATGAAGTCTCTTGAAAGGATTAAATGAGATAACCTGTGAAATGCTACTATAGGCCGGGCGCGGTGGCTCAAGCCTGTCATCCCAGCACTTTGGGAGGCTGAGACGGGTGGATCACGAGGTCAGGAGATCGAGACCATCCTGGCTAACACGGTGAAACCCCATCTCTACTAAAAATACAAAAACTAGCCGGGCGAGGTGGCGGGCGCCTGTAGTCCCAGCTACTCAGGAGGCTGAGGCAGGAGAATGGCGTAAACCCGGAGGCGGAGCTTGCAGTGAGCTGAGATCTGGCCACTGCACTCCAGTCCGGGCGACAGAGCGAGACTCCGCCTCAAAAAAAAAAAAAAAAAAAAAAAAAAGAAATGCTACTATAATGGACCTCAATGCTGTTTTCTTTCTTTTTGCTCTTTCTGCCCCATCCCTGCTTCCATTATTGTATATCTTTTCATGTGCTTATTGCCTATTTATATGTCTTCTATTTTTAATGAGGTGAAATTCACATAGCACAACATTAACCCATTTTCTTCACATCCTTGTTATTTTCTTTTCTTTTCTTTTCTTTTTTTTTGAATTATAGTCATCCTAGTAGTGGGTGTGAAGTGGTATTCATTGTGGTTCTGATTTGCATTTCTTGAATGGCTAATGATGAGTTTCTTTTCATGTTTTCGTGTGCTTATTGGCCATTCGTATATCTTATTTGCAGAAAAATATTTATTCAAGTCCTTTGCTCTCCTCTTCTTTTTTTTTTTTTTTCTTTTGAGACGGAGTCTCGCTCTGTAACCCAGGTTGGAGTGCAGTGGTGTAATCTCAGCTCACTGCAACCGCCACCTCCCAAGTACAAGCGATTCTCCTGCCCCAGCCTCCTGAGTAGCTAGGATTACAGGCATGCTTCACCACGCCTGGCTAATTTTTGTATTTTTAGTAGAGACGGGGTTTCACCATGTTGGTCAAGCTGGTTTTGAACTCCTGACCTCGTGATCCACCTACCTTGGCCTCCCAAAGTGCTGGGATTACAGGAGTGAACTGTCGTGCCTGACCTTTTCCTCCTCTCCTTTTTTAAAGACTGAAGGGTGGTCTGTCTTATGTTGTCCAGGCTGGATTCCAGCTCCTGGACTTAAGCAATCCTCCTACCTCAGCCTCTCGAGTAGCTGGGACTGCAGCTGCACATGACTGCGCCTGCTCTTTTGCCCATTTTTACATTGGGTTGTCTTTTTGTTGTTGAGTTTTAAGAGTTTTTTGTATGTTCTGGATACTAGAGCATTATCAGATGTATAATTTGCAAATATTTTCCCATTCTGCCATTCGTCTTCTCACTTTCTTGATAGAGTCCTTTGATGCATAAAAATTTTTATTTTGATAAAGTTTGATTTATCTGTTTTTTTCTTTTTGTTGCTTGTGTTTTTGGTGTCATATCTAAGAATTCATTGCCCAAATCTAAGGATGTCAAGATTTACCCCTGTGTTTTCTTCTAAGAGTTTTATAATTTTAGCACTTAAATTTAGGGCTTTGATTCATTTCGAGTCAATTTTTGTAGAGTTCTAACTTCATTACTTCATTCTTATGGGGGCTGTTCAGTTGTCCCAGCACCATTTGTTGAAGAGACTGTGTCCCTTTAAATGGTCTTGGTACCCTTATCCAAAACCAACTCATCTTACATGTAAGGATTTCTTTGGACTCTCAATTCTATTTCATTAGTCTATATGTCTGGCCTTATGATAACACTCTACTGTCTTCATTACTGTAGCTTTGTAGCACATTTTATATCAGGAGGTGTAAGTCTTCCAACTTTGTTCTTTTTAAAAGCCCTCTTCTGTTATTAACCAGCCATACCACTATTATTTTGCTACTAGACCAGAGTATCAGCTATGTATACTGTAAAATTAGCTACACGTATCTGGTATCTCTATTCTTTTTCCACCAGATGAGGCTTTATTTCTTCTTTTCTAGTCTCCCCCTAGATATTTCCCTCCTTCAATGAGACTGAGACTGACCCTGGGTATGTGCTGACTTTTTTTTTTTTTTTTTTGGAGACAGTCTTGCTCTGTTGCCCAGGCTGGAGTGCAGTGGTGCGATCTCAGCTAACTGCAATCTCTCCCTCCTGGGTTCAAGCAATTCTCCTGCCTCAGCCTCCTGAGTAGCTGGGACTACAAGCACATGCCGCCACACCTGGTTATTTTTTGTGTTTTAGTAGAGACAAGGTTTTACTGTGTTGCCCAGGCTGGTCTCGAACTCCTGAGCTCGGGAAATCCGCCCACCTCGGCCTCCCAAAATGCCAGGATTATAGGCATGAGCCACTACACCCGGCCCAGAGCTGACCTTTTATTTCAATCTCCTCGATGGCTAGAGAAGCAGAACCTTTGTTGTTGAGTCCGTGGTACACCCTCAGCACCTGCCTGGTGCTCTCAGGTTCTGCCCTGTTATTTCATGAGTCTCTGGTCTGAGTCGTCCTTTATCGCTCTGAGTTGGACAGGAGGAACAATAACCACAGAGGGTATGACCATTAAAAGAGGAGGGAATGAGGTAGCGTGACTGTTGATGGTACTCATCTAAATGTTTTACTATGTTTTGAAGTTTTAAAACTTAAGCCATCTTGCAGTTTTAATTTAAAATTCTTGGTTTCTTCATTGGAGTATGTTAAGAATTGTGGATGCTTCCGTATTCTTCAACTATTCACTCCACACTGGTTAGAGAAGAAGCTGTGCTAGGTGAAAAGGAAGAAAGGGAGACCACTGTGGGCAGCCACTCCTCTGTTCTGGGTATTTCACCTCTGCTCTGAAACTTGCATGCTGCATTGACCAAAATAAAAACAAGGTGCTTTGTGACAGCGTGCATGAAGCTAGAGGACTTTATGCTAAGTGAAATAAGCCAGGCAGAAAAACACAAATACTGCATGATTTCACTTGTACATGGAATGCAAAGAGTTGAGTTCATAGAAGCAGAGAGTAGAGAATGGTGGCTATAATGGGGAAAAGGGAGCTGTTAGTCAAAGGGTACAAAGTTTCCGTTAGAAGGAATAGGTTCTAGTGATGTATTGCACAACATGATGACTACAATTAATAATAATGTGTATTTCAAAATTACTAAAAGAGTAGACTTCAATTGTCCTTATCACTAAGAAATGATAAGTATCTTAGGTGATGGGCATGTTAATTTGCCTGATTTAATCATTTTGCAATGTATACATGTGCCATAACACACGTTGTACCCCATAAAATTCATACATTTCTTATATGTCAATTGAAAATAACATTGGACTGGACGTGATAGCTCACGCTTGTAATCCCAGCAGCTTGGGAGGCCCAGGCAGGAGGATTGTTTGAGGCCAGGAGTTTCAGACCAGCCTGGGCATCATAATGAGACCCTGTCTCTATTAAAAAAAAAAAAAAAAAAAAAAAAAATTAGCCATGGGTGGTGGCAGGCATCTGTGGTCCCAGTGACTCAGGAGGCTGAGGTGAGAGAATTGCTTGAGCTCAAGGCTTCGAGGCTGCAGTAAGCTATGACTGTGCCACCGCACTCCAGTGTGGGCAACAGAGCAAGACCTTGTCTCTAAAAAATAAAATAAAAATAAAAAAATTAAATTTAAATATAAAATTAATTTTTTAAAAAAAGAGAACAGTTTTTTTTTGAGGCGGAGTCTTGCTCTGTCGCCCAGGCTGGAGTGCAGTGGCCGGATCTCAGCTCACTGCAAGCTCCGCCTCCCAGGTTTACACCATTCTCCTGCCTCAGCCTCCCGAGTAGCTGGGACTACAGGTGCCCGCCACCACACCCAGCTAGTTTTTTTTGTATTTTTTTTAGTAGAGATGGGGTTTCACCGTGTTAGCCAGGATGGTCTCGATCTCCTGACCTCATGATCCGCCCGTCTCGGCCTCCCAAAGTGCTGGGATTACAGGCTTGAGCCACCGCGCCCAGCCAAAAAAGAGAACAGTTTAACAACCACACCCCTTCACCAAGAAACAAGAAAATAATGTGCTTAAGGGGAACCCACCTTAGAAAGCAGAAAGCATTTTGGTGACCCTCTCCTGTCGCTCAGGCATACCTCTGTGGTTGTCATGGCCACAGGCCCCCTTATCAGAGGACTTACAACCATCTACAGAACCCTCCTTGGAAGGAGTTCTGGAAAGTAGTATTTTCTCTCTCTGGTTAGGTTTTCCTAACGTTCAGGGGCTTTCAAAGCCACATAGGGACAGCCGGGAACTTGAGATGGTTTGATTGCTGATTGTGAGGGATTGGCTTGGTTGATGTTTTTGGATCAGATGCTGCATTTATAGAAGTTTCTCATCACTTTTCTCACTAAATTCCTCAGCACATATTCTAGGCAGGGTTCAGCTTTTTAAACTCTTATGAATCCCGCCCAAAATTATCTATGAAGATGCTGTCGTATAATAGTAAAAACTACAGTAAAAATCTAGAGTGTATAGTGTGTTCTTTTTTGATTGCATTGTCTAGTTTAAACTCTCAGTGAAATGTCTGGCAGGAGAACATTATACGAGAACTTGATTAAGTTCCAAATTAAGAAATGACAAGCAAGATAATAAAATAAATGCATTGTGCTGGCAAGTTCCAATAGAGCATCAAAGTACCTTTGATAAACATCTTCCTGAGGAACCAACTCCCAGCTTCTGAAATCACAGCCAGGGGAATCTTTTTGCTGAGATTTTACCATTGTCCAAAGGAATACGGGTTTAATTAGATAATTTTCTTTTAGAACACAAGAATTTGCTAAAGTAGGTGTTGTCCGGACAGGTCCTGTTTTATTTAAAATAATCTGGGCCTTTGCTGCAGGGCAAGAGAAATTGCTCTGCCCTAGGATAATTATTTTCTAATTGCCTAAATTTTTCTTTCATTAAAGGTTGGAGGGTTTTTCTGTTGTTGTTTGTTGTTCAGCAGAAATAGGGACTAAAAGCAAGAGAAAAAAATCAGCTCCAATTTCACCACTCAGAAATAACTTCCATTAATATTTTGTTCTATACATTATTTAGTTTTTTAACAAAACCTATATATATATAATGTTGTTTAATCTGTCTTTCTGCATTTAACAATATATTGTAAACAGCTTTTAGGCCAATAAAGACTTAGTCCATGATTTTTCACGGCTCCAAGTATCTCATTTAATGGATGGATCATAATATATTTTATTAATAATTATTTTATTAGCATGTTGCTATTTAAAACAATGTGCTAGTGACTGCCTTTGAACATATACCTTTGTGTTTTGGGGATAATCATTCTTTCCCTCTTTGCTATTCTATTGGGTAAAAAATGAGATCTTAATTTTTTTGAGCAACTTTGCATTTTCTGACTATATTTCTCTTTTTGTGAATTTTTTTTTTTGCAAATTACAATTTTTCTTTAGATTTCTATAGACCTTTTATTTACTCTCATTTACTGGGGAGGAAAAAAGTCTTGTTCTATTTAGGCTCCTTTACCTTCTCAGAATTTTAGACCAGAGGTTCCCAAACATGACGGTACATCATGGTTGCTTTTCCCTGGTCCTCTCAATTTCCTGGGAATCTTTAAAAACTCCTGGAGCCTGGCGCCCAATTCCAGACGGTGGTTTAATTGGTATGGGGTGGGACCATTGCTCTACACTAGGCCAATCATTATGCATGCTTCCATACATTTATATTTTCTTCCAGTTTGTCCCATTGGTATTATTTTCATGACTTTACTCGGAAATTTCTGTCCATCCCTTATTCTGCTTTCTTTTCATTTCACATTACATCATAAGCAGTTTTCCAAATTGCTTCTTCATTTAATAACCACCATTTTAGGCCTGTGAAATGCTGTTTTGAGTGTCCTGACAATAACTTATATGAAACATATCCTATCAATGAACATTCCTGTTGATTTTATAAGGGAGGCAGCTGAGTGTAGTGGATATAAACATTGACTCTGGTTTTAGACAGCCTGGGTTTGACTTAGTATTTCTATGACTTTGACTTTGAGCAAGTTGCCTAACTTCTCTAGACCTCAGTTTCCTTATCTGTAAAATGGGGATGATAAAATAGTACCTACCTCTTAGGATAAATGATTGAATGTATGTAAATAATTTAGAACAATGACTGTCAGTTAGCAAGTGATCAATAAGTGTTAGAAAACACTTGTGAGAATAGCTCTGTATTATAAGATGTATTTTAAAACTGCCTATTACATTCCATTAATATGATTCCATTATAACTCTTTTGTAATATGTGTTAATATCTGCAAGACCTAGTTCCCCTTTAGTACTCTGCCTTTTCCGAGATTCTCCTAGCTGTTCTGGGCTGTCCTTTCTCCAGATGAGCATTAAATTGATGCTTGTGTTTTCTTTTGAGAAATAATTTATTATCTTTTAAAAAGAATTTTCTCTGGGCTACCTGGAGACCCCCTCTGGTAATGTGATTCGAGTTACAATGCAGAGTTTTGAAGTTGAGCATGTGCTTAGTTGTACTTATATCCTGCCTGGATACCTGCAAGGGAGATATCCTCTCTTCTAGCCAGTGGAACTTGTAGGGAGGAGAGGAAGCATCACTCAATCTTTGCAGTGCATCATGTTAGAAAGATGGGATGCCTTTTGAGCCCTTTAGTGTGGTGGGTTTCTGGGGGGCTGAACTCCACTGGCTGATGCCCACACTGGTCTACCACAGCAATTTCAGGGCCTTCTGATTTCTTGGTCAGACTAGAGGGTCTGCCTGTGGGAGCAAGCTTAGGGTTGGTTTATTTTGGGATCTATTTCCAGAGACTGAGATTTGAAGTAGCATGCTCAAACCCAGAAACGCATTCCACATGTAAGAGTTGAGCTGCCAAGTGTCATTGGAAAGGGAAAACCCTTTCCCTGGCAGGGTTTTCCATCCTTGTTTGATCAGATTCCATAGGCTTGGGGCTAGACAGAGTTTCTCATCCCAGGTTGGAGAGCACACCAGAGGTGGCAAAGGATTGGGGTAGGCAGAGCAAGGCTGAGACCCAAATAGAGAAGACCAGGTCTGATAAGCCTACCAGGGAAGGCCAGGGGATCACCAGAACCAAAGGGGCCGATGCAGGCACTGAGCCAGAACACACAGCTAGAAATGGCTGAGTCTGGGACACAACAGAGTAGCAGGTCCCATCCCACAGGGAGGCTCTGGGCTGCTGCTCGGAGCAGGCCCCATTTCTGCCTTAGTGTATGAGATGTGGCCACATCACCTGCAAAAGAACCTCCTCACATCCACTTACTTGGATTTTTCCAAGCGGAATGGTTTTGTGGAGTGGGGTTGAGGGTTGGGATGTGGTGCTGGGGGGAGTGAGCAGGGGAAGCAGGCAATGCAGATTTTTGGTTATGTCTCCACACATACTCCTGCCCATGCTTAGCCCAGTGGGAGCTTCCCTTCCTGGGGCCAGCAGGAAGTCTGCTTGGTTGGTGGTGCAGTGGCATGTCATGATCTGTCACCCTGCTTCAGCTGATAGATTATCAGCTGAACAACTGAATGGTACACACCTTCCCCCTTCTTCCAACACCATGGCCCCCAAGATGCTGCACCTCCTGGCTCCTCATTTAACCCTGCCACTCAACATTAAGACAGGAGGGTCTTGTAGTCATCCACACACTTGTTGCAAATTCTTGGTTTGGTCCCTAGAAATGGCAGCCTGCATGTGGAGAAGGCTGCATGCAGCCTCAGGCCTGCCCACCTCTGATATGAGGTCTACATTTATGAGTTGTTTGCATCACATAGCTCCTCGCCATGCTGATGAATAAGCTTCTCAAGGTGAAACACTGGAAACTGTTTACACAAACTCCCCAAGTGGTTCTGGCAGCCAGCACAGAATGACTGTGCACAGACACACAGGCATCACTAGCTCTGGGCACCGTACATTTCCCTGCTTCAGCCAGGACAGTGGCTAACACTTCAGGAAGGGCCCACATACACTCAGATTAAAGAGCTGCCTGGGCAGGAAGAGGGCAGTCAGCATGAGCTAAGTTTTTTACAGATCTCTGGCAGACAGTGTTGTCTGCTTTGGCTAAAGAGGGAATGGGGAGGCAAATGACAAATGGCCTCTAAAGTTGCAAAGAATAATGTGTTATGTGGAACTCAGACAAGCCAGTTCTATGGAGAAAGCAGTACACTGAAGATGAGATTCCTGCTTGTTTCTTTTTGTTTTTGGAGGAAAAGCCAGGGCTGTGGGCCTGACAGAAGTTGATATTTGGGTCTTGAATGTGTTATCTCTTCCAGAATCTTCCTTTTCCAGTGTTCCCAGCTTACTATTTCTTGCATTCAGTGCTCTCTCTAGGTGGTAACTCTTATAAACTGGGCCTTATGCTGACATCTTGGGTCCTTGGGAGGATAATTTCCTGGTGCGCTGGATTAGTCATAGCCTATTGTAGTGACTCTGGCATGGTTACCTTGGGAACACCACCAGGCAAATATAGACCCTTTAACACTGGCTGGCCCTTGTGTCTCCAGACCCGTCCCAGGAGTTCCTCACACTAGGAACCTTGGGCTGTTCCACTTTGGGTCACAAGGACCTCTTTGCCTAGCCCAAAGCAGGCCTCTTTGGTTGTTCTTCCCTGGTTCACTCTGGCTATGACCTTCAGGATCAGAGGGCAAGAAGTCGAGAAGGACATGTCTCCAAGATAGAGCACTAAGAGCCACTGGGCAGAACTGGCTGGAGCTGTTCATTCCTGGCCTTTTTATGGGTAAGATGCCTCTAGCAGTGGTGGACATCTCATCCCTGATACCACCAGGAGGTGAACTTGCTCTGGGAGGCACATTGAAAGGGCTGCACCATGCAAAGGGCAAGAACTCTCTCTTCTGTGTGAAACATGGCACAAGCTCTGCCCCATCTGGCTGTGACCAACTGGGCCTTTGGTCAGGACTATCTGTGCTGCTTCTCACCAGGTGAGGAATGAAGGAGAAAGAAGGAGCCTTGTGCTCCTTTCAGAGGTCGGACAGTGCCGTGACACTGTCCAAACTGTCTAGTTTCTCTAAGCCCTAAAGGCTCCTGCTTGGAGTTTAAGAGAGATGTAATTTATTCTGAAGTTTGCCATGGAGAGAATAGCATCTCTATTCCAATGTAGTCATAATATATGATATTATCCTGCCTATTTAAAAATACGTTTGGTAGTAAATTTTTCAGTCTTATTAAAATTTTAGCCCAAATTCTTTTCCTCCTTTCTTCTTCTTCCCCAGTCGGAAGATTTGGTCAGTATTTCCCCCAGGGGAAACGCAAGAACATTGCCTAAGAACCTCGAAATTATTTTCAGAGAATTCAGATGCTGCTGATTTTGAAGATGCCTAAAGGAGTTTCCAGTGTTCTCCAACCTCATCTATGGTAAAATAAATTCCACGTAAGAGGTTCCCTCCAACAAAAAGTAACCAAAATGCATATTTGCCCCATCTTAGATAATTATACTAACTATCAGACTTGCAGATTTAGGCAAAAAGAGTGGTCGAATATAAAAGCTCATTAATCATCCTGGCATCATGAGCTCATATTGTTATGAAATAAATATGCTTACTAAATGGATCCAGATGCTCTCAAATATATCTTTCCAATAAAGACTATTTTTTGTTCTTGCTCAGGCAATAAACACACAAGGCTTGTTTATAACACCTCTTTTCCGTGAATCACACTGGTCCGACCTATATTCTTTTCACCTCTTTCCCTGGCGAAAAGTGGATACGTCTTCTGATGAGGATTCTGGGGAAAACCCTAATGAGGTAGGAGATGTTTCCCCATGACCCAGAGATGATGGGTGATAGGAAAATGGAAATCACTTGGCTAATCGTGTACCAGCATGGAACAGACATTTTTCTCTATTAATCTTCTTACCCAACACATCAAAGTACCAATTTCAATCCAAGACAGCACCAGTCCCCAGAGGACTGGAGTCTTAGAGGACGCCCTGCAATCTGTTCTGTAAGGATGGAATGGTGGAAAGATGAAGGCGTATTCAGTTATCATCAAGCCCCAGGTTCTTGATGTAGGTGAGCTGTCTTCCCAAGATCACCCCCGGGAGTTGGCTGCAGGGCTGGAAAGCAGAGGGGGCCCATTGGAGGGAGGATGGAGTTCATAGTGAGTTGAGGGCAGTGGTTAACATGGGGTTGGAGTCAGACACATACAAGTTCCTATCCTGACTCTGCCACTTAATAGTTAAGACCTTCAAAGGTATTCTACCTTTCTGAGTCCATTTTCTTTATTCCTTAACTCCAAGTTGCTGGGAGAATGAATGAGATTGTTATCGTAAACTGCCCACCACCTAAGATGCACTAAGATGTGGTAGCTCTTGTCACCCTTCCTAGAAAGGGTATTCCGGATGGGGACTGATGCAGTCCAGGAGAAATGGATGAGTAGAGGGAAAGCTGTTTGCTCTTAATAGTGGAATGAGCCTCACGTGTGTCACTAACCAAGGGGCCTGCCCTGCTGGGACAGGCCTCCCCTTGTAGCCCAGTCCAAATCTATTGTCCTCGAATTCCCACTCACTGGAATCTCCAGCCTTCCAGATTTTCTGGGACCATCATATGTGGATGACCAGAGTGCACATTTTCCCTTTAATACTGGAGGAAGTGTGAAGATAACTTTTTCCCTCAAACGATTATGTAGGAGCTTGAAGCCATTAAGATGAGAGACGGGGCAGGCACAGTGGTTCATGTTTGTAATCCCAGCACTTTGGGAGGCCGGGGTGGGCAGATCACGAGGTCGGGAGTTCGAGACTAGCCTGGTCAACATGGCGAAACCTCTTCTCTACTAAAAATGCAAAAATTAGCCAGGCATGGTGGCAGGCGCCTGTAATCCCAGCCACTCGGGAGGCTGAGGCAGGAGAATCACTTGAACCCAGGAGGTGGAAGTTGCAGTGAGCCAAGATTGTGCCACTGCACTCCAGCCTGGGTGATAAGAGCAAGACTCTGCCTCCAAAAAAAAAAAAAAGAGGAATGGAATTATATGTTTTTGATGCCTTTTCTTATGGCCAGTATCTTACTAAACTATTTTATCTCATTTTCATCCTCATAATAACAGAGGTCACACCCAGATTTATCTTTCTTCAAAGCCTGTGCTCATTCCAGTACACTTCTTGCTTCTCAGTTATCTTTACTGAGAAATTAAGGTAAACAAAGCAGCACAAATGAAAACAGGGTTCAGAAAGGAAGCCTTTGTGTTTTATGAAGTATAGATGTCTAATCCACTAGATAAGCAATTTTCTCAACCCTGGTGTCTGTTAGAGCCATACATCTCTGAAATCCTGCTTGAAGGAGAATTCTGTGGCCAAATAAAGTCAGGAGTGCTGCATGTAATCTTACCATCTTGACAATGCATAGTGCAAATTATCATTTTAAAGGTTCTGAGAAGTCCTGCAGTTAAAAACAACCCCAAAACATAAAATTGCTTAACCTACTGTTTCCCAAACATAGACCCCTGTATATGTGAAACGCGTATTAATATCCTTGTTGCACTTCTCCTTCACAGAGCATTCTTTAGAAGTACCATTTTGAGGCCGGGCTTTACACCTATAATCCCAGCCCTCTGGGAGGCTGAGGCAAGTGGTTCACAAGGTCAGGAGATCGAGACCATCCTGGCTAACATGGTGAAACCCCGTCGCTACTAAAAATGCAAAAAAAAATTAGCCGGGCGTGGTGGTAGATGCTTGTAGTCCCAGCTACTCAGGAGGCTGAGGCAGGAGAATGATGTGAACCCGGGAGAGGGAGCTTGCAGTGAGCCGAGATTGCGCCACTGCACTCCAGCCTGGGTGACAGAGCAAGACTCTGTCTCAAAAAAAAAAAAAAAAAAAAATACCAGTTTGAAGTACAAGCATAAATTTCTCAAATTTTAAAATTGGCATCATGTTCCAGTCTAGGAGAATATTCAGGCACTCTCCCAGAATTTTCTCCCTTATCTTCTCTCCAGGTCTTGCTCTGCAGTCCTCTCTCAAGCCATACTCTTGGGGAAAATACTTTCCTTCCAGGCATTGGGACAAATTTGCCTGCCTCGTTCTTGGGGATTCTTTGGAGCTCCAGCCTGTGAAAGTTGCTCTTCTTAACTGACACCCCTACTTTTCTGGCCTGTTGGTTGCTGAACACCTCCTCACTAGCCACTTGTTAAGGCTGGCTGAGTAAATATGCGCAGGTCCTCCGTGATGGAAAGTTAGGTTGTCATCTAGCCCTAGTTATGACGGTGGCTGTGTGGCCTCTGTGTCACCATCTTCCCACATGTAGCTTGGTATTTTACCCAGTTTCTACATCTGTGTGATTGATGTGTATGTTAAGTTCATTGGATGTGCCAGCATACTGAATTTTTAAGACCTAAGTGTGTCAAGGGCCCTCAAGATCATCCTCAGGCTTGATGATTTATTAAAAGGAAGCACAGTACGCAAAAATGCATTCAGGCCAGGCACGGTGGCTCATGCTTGTAATCCCAGCACTTTGGGAGACTGAGGCAGGTAGATCATGAGGCCAGGAGTTCAAGACCAGCCTGGTCAACATGGTGAAACCTAGTCTCTACTAAGAATACAAAAATTAGCTGGGCATGGTGGTGGGAGCTTGTAATCCCAGCAACTCAGGAGGCTGAGGCAGAGAATTGCTTGAACCTGGGAGGTGGAGGTTGCAGTGAGCAGAGATCACGCCACTGCACTCTTCAGCTTGGGCAACAGAGCAAGACTGTGTCTCAAAAACAAACAAAAAATGCTTTCATACTCACACTTATGGTTTATTACAGTGAAAGGATACAAATAAAAATTAGCAAAGGGAGAAGGCATATGGAGCCAAGTCCAGGAGAAATCAGGCACAGGATTCTAGGGATCTCCTCCCAGTGGAGTTGCACAGGGATGTGCTTAATTCTCCCAGCAATGATGTATGATGATACATGTGAAATTCTGCCCTCCAGGGAAGCATGCCAGAGCCTTGGTGTCCAGGGTTTTTATTGGGGCCAGTCATAGAGTCATGCAGCACCTGTGTGACTGACCTCTAGTTTCTCCCAACCCAACCTCCTCTACCCCCCCAGGAAAAACAGTCATTCACCCTGAATACTGGGTGGTCTGTGTTCTCAGACATACAAAAACACTCTTCTCAGGACAGTATTCCAAGGACCCAGAGATTACCTCCCAGAAGCCTCCAAGGGTCAGTCCTTGAGGCAAGCCTTTCTCTGGAATATGCAAGGTTTGAGCATCACAGGCCTGCTGAGTTAGCTTTTTCTTAACCATTTCCTGCCTACTCAGGCTTAACCTGTCCTTTTAAGTTGCTACTTTTCTTAGAATGATTGAATTCAAGTCAAATAACAGGTTCCTCACATTGATTCTTTTTCCTGCTAGGGTGCTTGTTGAAATATGGAAGACAATATTTGGGCTTGGTTTGAAAGATCAGGAGAGCCCTGTCTCCTTCCTTGCTTTTTATTTTGTTTTCTTTATTTTTTACTGAGGTAAAATTCATAGAACATAACAGAGCCATTTTACGTTGTGCAGTTCAGTGGCCGTCCATGTGTTCATATGGATCAGTTCTTCATTTTAATTGCCAAGTAATATTCCATGATATGGATATATCATTTTGTTTATCCATTCATCTGTTTATGGACATGGGTTGTTTCCACTTTTTAGCTATTATGAATAATGCTGCTATGAATATTTATGGGCAAGTTATTGTGTGGCCTTGGGTATATACCTGAGAGAGGAATTGCCTGGCCATAGGATAACTCCACAGTTACCTTTTTGAAGAACTGCTAAATTGTTTTCCACAGCAGCTGCAGCATTTTCATTTCCACCAGCAACGTATGAGGGTTCCAGGTTTTCCACATTCTTGTCAACCTTTGTTATTGTCCATCTTTTTAACTCTAGTAATCCTAGTGGGGAGTGAAGTGGTTTCTCGTGCTTTTGTTTTTTGGAGACTCATTTGGTCGCCCAGGCTGGAGTGCAGTGGCACTATCTCAGCTCACTGCAACTTCTGCCTCCCAGGCTCAAGCGATTCTCCCACCTCAGCCTCCCAAGTAGCTGGGATTACAGATGCATGCCACCACGCCCAGCTAAATTTTTGTATTTTCAGTAAAGATGGGGTTCACCATGTTGGCTAGACTGGTCTCGACCTCCTGAGCTCAGGCAATCCGCCTGTCTCAGTCTCCCAAAGTGCTAGGATTATAGGCATAAGACACCACACCCGGCCTGTTTTATTCTCAATGACTAATGTTGAGCATCTTACTGACCATTTATATGTCCTCTTTGGAAAAATATCTATTCAAATCCTTTACCCACCTGTAAATTAGGTTGCCTGTCTTTTTATTATTAAGTTGTAAGCATTCTTTATATATCTGAATACTTACCAGATATATACTTTGCAGATATTGTCTTCCAATTTGGGATTGTCTCTTCACTTTCTTAATAGTGTCCTTTTAAGCACAAAAGTTTTAAATTTTGATGAAGTCTAATTTACCTTTTTTTTTTGGCTGCGTATACGTCTGGTATTGTATTTAAGAACCATTACCTAGACTGAGGTCATAACGATTTACACTTAGGTTTCTTTCTGAGATTTATAGTTTTAGATCCCTTACCCATTTTGAGTTAATATTTGTAAATAGTGTGAGAAAGTGGTCCAGTTTCATTCTTTTGCATGTGGATATCCAGTTGTCAAAGCACAATTTGTTGAAGAGATAATTTTTCAACCAATTGAATGATTTGGGCACTCTTGTTGACCATATATGTATGGGCTTGTTTTCTGTTTCTTTCTTAATAAAAAGATATACTTGTTTTTTTCTTGTAAATTTGTTTGAGTTCTTTGTAGATTCTGGATATTAGCCCTTTGTCAGATGAGTAGATTGCAAAAATATTCTCCCATTCTGTAGGTTGCCTGTTCACTCTGATGGTAGTTTCTTTTGCTGTGCAGAAGCTCTTTAGTTTAATTAGATCCCATTTGTCAATTTTGGCTTTTGCTGCCGTTGCTTTTGGTGTTTTAGACATGAAGTCCTTGCCCATGCCTATGTCCTGAATGGTACTACCTAGATTTTCTTCTAGGGTTTTTATGGTATTAGGTCTAACATTTAAGTCTCTAATCCATCTTGAATTAATTTTCATATAAGGAGTAAGGAAAGGATCCAGTTTCAGCTTTCTACTTATGGCTAGCCAATTTTCCCAGCACCATTTATTAACTAGGGAATCCTTTCCCCATTTCTTGTTTCTCTCAGGTTTGTCAAAGATCAGATGGCTGTAGATGTGTGGTATTATTTCTGAGGACTCTGTTCTGTTCCATTGGTCTATATCTCTGTTTTGGTACCAGTACCATGCTGTTTTGGTTACCGTAGCCTTGTAGTATAGTTTGAAGTCAGGTAGCGTGACGCCTCCAGCTTTGTCCTTTTGACTTAGGATTGTCTTGGCAATGCGGGCTGTTTTTTGGTTCCATATGAACTTTAAAGCCGTTTTTTCCAATTCTGTGAAGAAAGTCATTGGTAGCTTGATGGGGATGCATTGAATCTATAAATCACCTTGGGCAGTATGGCCATTTTCACGATATTGATTCTTCCTATCCATGAGCATGGTATGTTCTTCCATTTGTTAGTGTCCTCTTTGATTTCACTGAGCAGTGGTTTGTAGTTCTCCTTGAAGAGGTCCTTTACATCCCTTGTAAGTTGAATTCCTAGGTATTTTATTCTCTTTGAAGCAATTGTGAATGGAAGTTCATTCCTGATTTGGCTCTCTGTTTGTCTATTACTGGTGTATAAGAATGCTTGTGATTTTTGCACATTGATTTTGTATCCTGAGACTTTGCTGAAGTTGCTTATCAGCTTAAGGAGATTTTGGGCTGAGACAATGGGGTTTTCTATTTTTTTTTTTTTTTGAGGCGGAGTCTCACTCTGTCGCCAGGGCTGGAGTGCAGTGGCCGGATCTCAGCTCACTGCAAGCTCCGCCTCCCGGGTTCACGCCATTCTCCTGCCTCAGCCTCCCGAGTAGCTGGGACTACAGGTGCCCGCCACCTCGCCCAGCTAGTTTTTGTATTTTTAGTAGAGACGGGGTTTCACCGTGTTAGTCAGGATGGTCTCGATCTCCTGACCTCGTGATCCGCCCGTCTCGGCCTCCCAAAGTGCTGGGATTACAGGCTTGAGCCACCGCACCCAGCCGACAATGGGGTTTTCTAAATACACAATCATGTCATCTGCAAACAGGGACAATTTGACTTCTTCTTTTCCTAACTGGATACCCTTGATTTCTTTCTCTTGCCTGATTGCCCTAGCCAGAACTTCCAAGACTATGTTGAATAGGAGTGGTGAGAGAGGGCATCCCTGTCTTGTACCAGTTTTCAAAGGTAATTTTTCCAGTTTTTGCCCATTCAGTATGATATTGGCTGTGGGTCTGTCATAAATAGCTCTTATTATTTTGAGGTACGTTCCATGAATACCGAATTTATTGAGTGTTTTTAGCATGAAGGGCTGTTGAATTTTGTCAAAAGCCTTTTCTGCATCTATTGAGATAATCATGTGGTTCTTGTCTTTGGTTCTGTTTATATGCTGGATTACGTTTATTGATTTGCGAATGTTGAACCAGCCTTGCATCCCAGGGATGAAGCCCACTTGATCATGGTGGATAAGCTTTTTGATGTGCTGCTGAATCCGGTTTGCCAGTATTTTATTGAGGATTTTTGCATCGATGTTCATCAGGGATATTGGTCTAAAATTTTCTTTTTTTGTTGTGTCTCTGCCAGGCTTTGGTATCAGGATGATGTTGGCCTCATAAAAAGAGTTAGGGAGGATTCCCTCTTTTTCTATTGATTGGAATAGTTTCAGAAGGAATGGTACCAGCTCCTCCTTGTACCTCTGGTAGAATTCAGCTGTGAATCCATCTGGTCCTGGACTTTTTTTGGTTGATAGGCTATTAATTATTGCCTCAATTTCAGAGCCTGCTATTGGTCTATTCAGGGATTCAACTTCTTCCTGGTTTAGTTTTGGAAGAGTGTAAGTGTCCAGGAAATTATCCATTTCTTCTAGATTTTCTAGTTTATTTGCGTAGAGGTGTTTATAGTATTCTCTGATGGTAGTTTGTATTTCTGTGGGGTCGGTGGTGATATCCCCTTTATCATTTTTTATTGCGTGTATTTGATTCTTCTCTCTTTTCTTTTTTTTTTTTTTTTGAGACGGAGTCTCACTGTGTCGCCCAGGCTGGAGTGCAGTGGCACGATCTCGGCTCACTGCAAGCTCCGCCTCCCGGGTTCCAGCCATTCTCCCGCCTCAGCCTCTGAGTAGCAGGGACTACAGGCGCCCGCCACCGCGCCCGGCTAGTTTTTTGTATTTTTTTTTTAGTAGAGACGGGGTTTCACCGTGTTAGCCAGGAGGGTCTCGATCTCCTGACCTCGTGATCCGCCCGCCTCGGCCTCCCAAAGTGCTGGGATTACAGGCTTGAGCCACCGCGCCCGGCCACTTCTCTCTTTTCTTCTTTATTAGTCTTGCTAGTGGTCTGTCAATTTTGTTGATTTTTTCAAAAAACCAACTCCTGGATTCATTGATTTTTTGGAGGTTTTTTTGTGTCTCTATTTCCTCAGTTCTGCTCTGATCTTAGTTATTTCTTGCCTTCTGCTAGCTTTTGAATGTGTTTGCTCTTGCTTCTCCAGTTCTTTTAATTGTGATGTTAGAGTGTCAATTTTAGATTTTTCCAGCTTTCTCTTGTGGGCATTTAGTGCTATAAATTTCCCTCTACACACTGCTTTAAATGTGTCCCAGAGATTCTGGTATGTTGTATCTTTGTTCTCATTGGTTTCAAAGAACATCTTTATTTCTGCCTTCATTTCGTTATGTACCCAGTAGTCATTCAGGAGCAGGTGTTCAGTTTCCATGTAGTTGAGCGGTTTTGATTGAGTTTCTTAGTCCTGAGTTCTAGTTTGATTGCACTGTGGTCTGAGAGACAGTTTGTTATAATTTCTGTTCTTTTACATTTGCTAAGGAGTGCTTTACTTCCAATTATGTGGTCAATTTTGGAATAAGTGCGATGTGGTGCTGAGAAGAATGTATATTCTGTTGATTTGGGGTGGAGAGTTCTATAGATGCCTATTAGGTCCGCTTGGTGCAGAGATGAGTTCAATTCCTGGATATCCTTGTTAACTTTCTGTCTCGTTAATCTGCCTAATATTGACAGTGGAGTGTTGAAGTCTCCCATTATTATTGTATGGGAGTCTAAGTCTCTTTGTAAGTCTCTAAGGACTTGCTTTATGAATTTTGGTGCTCCTGTATTGGGTGCATATATATTTAGGAGAGTTAGCTCTTCCTGTTGAATTGATCCCTTTACCATTATGTAATGGCCTTCTTTGTCTCTTTTGATCTTTGATGGTTTAAAGTCTGTTTTATCAGAGACTAGGATTGCAACCCCGGTTTTTTTTTGTTTTCCATTTGCTTGGTAATCTTCCTCCATCCCTTTATTTTGAGCCTATGTATGTCTCTGCATGTGAGATGGGTCTCCTGATACAGCAGACTGATGGATCTTGACTCTTGATCCAGTTTGCCAGTCTGTGTCTTTTAATTGGAGCATTTAGTCCATTTACATTTACGGTTAATATTGTTATGTGTGAACTTGATCCTGTCATTATGATATTAACTGGTTATTTTGCTCGTTAGTTGATGCAGTTTCTTCCTAGCCTCGATGGTCTTTACATTTTGGCATGTTTTTGCAATGGCTGGCACCAGTTGTTCCTTTCCATGTTTAGGGCTTCCTTCAGGGTCTCTTGTGAGGCAGGCCTGGTGGTGACAAAATCTCTAAGCATTTGCTTATCTGTAAAGGATTTTATTTCTCCTTCACTGATGAAACTTAGTTTGTCTGGATATGAAATTCTGGGTTGAAAATTCTTTTCTTTAAGAATGTTGAATATTGGCCCCCACTCTCTTCTGGCTTGGAGAGTTTCTGCCGAGAGGTCTGCTGTTAGTCTGATGGGCTTCCCTTTGTTGGTAACCTGACCTTTCTCTCTGGCTGCCCTTAAGATTTTTTCCTTCATTTCAACTTTGGTGAATCTGGCAATTATGTGTCTTGGAGTTGCTCTTCTGGAGGAGTATCTTTGTGGTGTACTCTGTATCTCCTGAATTTGAATGTTGGCCTTCCCTACTAGGTTGGGGAAGTTCTCCTGGATGATATCCTGAAGAGTGTTTTCCAACTTGGTTCCATTTTCCCCCTCACTTTCAGGCACCCCAATCAGACGTAGATTTGGTCTTTTTACATAATCCCATACTTCTTGCAGGCTTTGTTCATTTCTTTTTCTTCTTTTTTCTTTTGGTTTCTCTTCTCGCTTCATTTCATTCATTTGATCCTCAATCGCTGATACTCTTTCTTCCAGTTGATCGAGTCGGTTACTGAAGCTTGTGCATTTGTCACGTATTTCTCATGTCATGGTTTTCATCTCTGTCATTTCGTTTATGACCTTCTCTGCAGTAATTATTCTAGCTATCAATTCTTCCACTCTTTTTTCAAGATTTTTAGTTTCTTTGCGCTAAGTATGTAATTCCTCCTTTAGCTCTGAGAAGTTTGATGGACTGAAGCCTTCTTCTCTCATCTCGTCAAAGTCCTTCTCTGACCAGCTTCGATCCATTGCTGGCGATGAGCTGCGCTCCTTCGCAGGGGGAGATGCGCTCTTATTTTTTGAATTTCCAGCTTTTCTGCCCTGCTTCTTCCCCATCTTTGTGGTTTTATCTGCCTCTGGTGTTTGATGATGGTGACGTACTGATGGGGTTTTGATATAGGTGTTCTTCCTGTTTGATAGTTTTCCTTCTAATAGTCAGGACCCTCAGCTGTAGGTCTGTTGGAGATTGCTTGAGGTCCACTCCAGACCCTGTTTGCCTGGGTATCAGCAGCAGAGTTTGCAGAAGATAGAATATTGCTGAACAGTGAGTGTACCTGTCTGATTCTTACTTTGGGAGCTTCCTCTCAGGGGTGTACTCCACCCTGTGAGGTGTGGGGTGTCAGACTGCCCTTAGTTGGGGATGTCTCCCAGTTAGGCTACTCAGGGGTCAGGGACCCACTTGAGCAGGCAGTCTGTCCGTTCTCAGATCTCAACCTCCATGTTGGGAGATCCACTGCTCTCTTCAAAGCTGTCAGACAGAGTCGTTTGTGTCTGGGCAGGTTTCTGCTGCTTTTTTTGTTGTTATTGTTTAGCTGCGCCCTGTCCCCAGAGGTGGAGTCTACAGAGACAGGCAGGTTTCCTTGAGCTGCTGTGAGCTCCACCCAGTTGGAGCTTCCCAGCGGCTTTGTTTACCTACTTAAGCCTCAGCAATGGCGGGCGCCCCTCCCCCAGCCTCACTGCTGACTTGCGGTTAGATCGCAGACTCCTGTGCTAGCAATGAGGGAGGCTCCGTGGCCGTGGGACCCTCCCAGCCAGGGGTGGGTATAATCTCCTGGTGTGCCCGTTTGCTTAAAGCGCAGTATTGGGGTGGGAGTTACCCGATTTTCCAGGTGTTGTGTGTCTCAGTTCCCCTGGCTAGGAAAAGGGATTCCCTTCCCCCTTGCGCTTCCCAGGTGAGGTGATGCCTCGCCCTGCTTCAACTCTCGCTGGTTGGGCTGCAGCAGCTGACCAGCACCGATTGTCCGGCACTCCCTAGTGAGATGACCCCAGTACCTCAGATGAAAATGCAGAAATCACCGGTCTTCTGTGTCACTCGCACTGGGAGTTGGAGAGTGGAGCTGTTCCTATTTGGCCATCTTGCTCCGCCCTCTTGACAATGGGGCTTTCTAAATATACAATCATGTCATCTGCAAACGGGGACAGTTTGACTTCTTCTTTTCCTAACTGAATACCCTTTATTTCTTTCTCTTGCCTGATTGCCCTAGCCAGAACTTCCAACACTATGTGGGCAAAGGATATGAACAGACATTTCTCAAAAGAAGACATTCATACAGCCAACAGACACATGAAAAAATGCTCATCATCACTCGCCATCAGAGAAATGCAAATCAAAACCACAATGAGATACCATCTCACACCAGTTAGAATGGCAATCATTAAAAAGTCAGGAAAGAACAGGTGCTGGAGAGGATGTGGAGAAACAGGAACACTTTTACACTGTTGGTTGGATTGTAAACTAGTTCAACCATTATGGAAAACAGTATGGCAATTCCTCAAGGATCTAGAACTAGATGTACCATATGACCCAGCCATCCCACTACTGGGTATATACCCAAAGGATTATAAATCATACTGCTATAAAGACACATGCACATGTATGTTTATTGCGGCACTATTCACAATAGCAAAGACTTGGAATCAACCCAAATGTCCATCTGTGACAGACTGGATTAAGAAAATGTGGCACATATACACCATGGAATACTATGCAGCCATAAAAAAGGATGAGTTTGCATCCTTTGTAGGGACATGGATGCAGCTGGAAACCATCATTCTTAGCAAACTATCACAAGAAGAGAAAACCAAACACCGCATGTTCTCACTCATAGGTGGGAACTGAACAATGAGATCACTTGGACTCGGGAAGGGGAACAACACACACGGGGCCTATCATGGGGAGGGGGGAGTGGGGAGGGATTGCATTGGGAGTTATACCTGATATAAATGACGAATTGATGGGTGCTGACGAGTTGATGGGTGCAGCACACCAACATGGCACAAGTATACATATGTAACAAACCTGCACGTTATGCACATGTACCCTAGAACTTAAAGTATAAAAAAATATATATATATATATATACTTGACAGCGGAAGGTGTGGCATGCAGGCCATGTTACACAGAGAATATGGTCTGCCTGAAACAGCCCCAGTGCTGACCTCTGCTGCTTTCCTCCCTACGTCATGTACTCCAGATGGACACCCAGCATTGATGGTTCTCCACCTATACAGCTTGTCTTCACCCTGCAAATATGTATTAGTCATACAACTCCTAAAAGGTTGGGGAAGGATGTCAGCTGGCATACCATAGAAAGCTATCGTTGGATAATGCTAGCATCACTGTCATTTAGGTGGTTTTCATACTGTGGTCCTTGATACCCTGCCTCCTCTAATCCAAGTACTTCTGCTTTTATTATTTTACCTACCTATCTATCTTTTAGCATGATTTCATTTTAGAAAATCAACACAGACCTTATGATTCTCTTATGCTATGGGAGTAGGAGAGATCCGTTAGAATCCAGTTTATCACTAAGTTGAAAGGATGCCTGGAACATATGTAAATGTCTCTGGGGGGGCCAAGGAAACTTCCCCTTTGCCTTCTGAAGGTTCACTGAGAAAGCAGCTCACAAAAGCCAGATTAATTGGGGAAACGTGTACATAGGAGCCTTCAGAACGAAGACCTAAAGATATAGGGAAAAGTGTCCATATTTTTAAAGTATCCATTTTTATGCTTAGGTTCAACAAAGTATGGACAGCCATGTAGAAACATGGTTGACAAAAAGGATATGATCTAATGCTAACAGACTGAAGGGAAACTCAGCAGGGCCTGCCTGTCTAGATTCTTCTTGGCTTCTCTAAGCTTGCATTCATTCCTTCTGAGTGTGGGTAGGACCTTCTCTGGAATGGAGTGGGGTTCTTATGACTGTCAAACAAGGTAGGTCAGATAATTTCTTTGTGGCCAGTTTTTACACAGAAAGCCATTGGGAAAGTTAGAGATGTATTTTTAGGTTTTATGGTTGGCTTTGGGGAAAAGAGGTTCTGGTTTCTGTGACCCACCTGGGAGAAGAGGGATTCAGTTTCTCTGTCTAGCCTTGGTAGAGAATGGGACTGAGAGACAGTGGGGCAGGTGGATGTCAGAGAAAACCTTTTACTTCTGAGGCCTTTGTTTTGGGGTATTGTTTACTGAGCCCCAACATCTCCCCCACCATGTGCCCGTTATTACCTAGCTTGTGTCCACTCAGATTTAGTTCAGTGTTAAGTAGCAGAGACCCAAAATAAAGTGACTTAAACATGACAGAAGTGGATTAAAGGTGGCTGTACTCCACAGAGTCCTCAGGGCCTGGAGCCTTCCAATTTCTTACTCTTCTACCCCTTGGGTTCGGTCCTAATTTTAACATTCCAAGAGGCCGTCAAAGTTCCAACCATCGTATTTCAATTTCATACAGATAGAGAATAAAAAGGGAGGACAATGAGCAAAGGCCATAGACCTGCTGTTTGTTAACATAGATTTCCAGGAAGTTGTCATAGGCCACCTCTACTTACAATGCACTGGCCAGAAATGCACCCCACTGGCAACACCTAGCTTCAAGGAAGGCCTGGAAATGTCATCTTAGAAGGGGATAGCCATAAGCTCAGCTAAAAAGTCTATTGTTTTGGAAGATAATGGGTTTTGGAAGACATCCGACATTCTCTGGCATGGGTGCATCATTTGAACAGCTTTTAGAATCCAGCCTCCTCCAAGACATTCTTTGAACTAATTAGAAGAGTGATGTGCTCCCTGCCCCTCTTTGTCTGATCCTGGGGTTTCATAGTACAGTTGCTGCTTCACTTTCTAACTGTGCACTGAGCCTTGCCTTCCACGTCCACATGTCCTCTTTCTAGACTTACAGATGACAAACCTAGCATTGTATGTTGATATCATGTTTCCCTTTTATCCATGTGTATCATATAATAACATCTGTTTTCACCTCGGTAAATGGCACCACCATCTACCCATTGCGCAAGCCAAATGCTCGGGAGTCATCCTGAAGAATAGCCTTTCTCTCGTCCCTCTTCAGTCCATCAGCAGATCCTGTCTTTTCTTCTTCCCAGGCCCTATATCTGTCCTCCTCTTTCCATCTTCATGCTGTCACCCTAGTGCGTACCCCATTGTCTCCAGCTGGGCAGCTGCAGCCACCCTCACACCTGGCCTCTGGCTTTCGCTCCTACTAACCCCTCCCAATAGCCCGTGCTCCACACAGCACCATAGGCAGTTATCTTTTGTGACACTGTCCTACTGCAGACCCTCCGTGGCCTTCCTGTTGTGCTTCAGAAAAATCCAGAGTTCTCTTTTTTCCCTGCCCTCTGTTGTAGGGACTGAATAGTATCCCCCTCAAATTCATGTTTAGCCCTAGATCCCAGTACCTCAGATTGTAACTGTATTTGGAAATAAGATCTTTAAAGAGGTAATTGAGGCTGCCTGTAATCCCAGCTACTCGGGAGACTGAGGCAGGAGAATCACTTGAACCTGGGAAGGCGGAGCTTGCAGTGAGCCGAGATCACACCACTGCACTCCAGTCTGGGTTACAGAGCAAGACTCCGTCTCGAGAGAGAGAAAAAAAAGGGTAATTGAGTTAAAATGAGGCTGTCAGGGTGGGTCTTAACCTAATCTGACTAGTGTCCTTTTAAGAAGAGGAGATTATGACAGGCAGAGACACCAGGGCTGCATATGCACAGGGGGTCGACCATCTGTGAGCCGAGGAGAGGCCTTGAAGGAAACCACTCCTGCAGGCACCTTGATCTTAGACTTCCAGCCTCCAGAACTGAGAAAATAAATTTCCCTTATTTAAGCCACCCACTCTGTGATATTTCATTATGGCAACCCTAGAAAACTCATATAACCTGCCAAGCCACACATGATCAGTTACCTCTGGCCTCATAACTTCCTCTGCTTTTCTCACTCCACTCTAGCACGACTCTGGTTCCCTCTCCCCATTTCCCCACCACCCCACAGGGCCCTTGCACTTGCTCTTCGTGCTTCTGGGAATGTTCTGACCCCCAGATCTTCCTATGGCTTCCTCCTTATTATTCAGGCCCCTTTTCTGATTGTCCCCTCCTGCAAGAGACCTTCACTGTCATACCTCACCACTCAAGTATCTGAAATTTTTGGAGTTGGTTTATTTATTCCCCTAGAATGAAAGCTCTGCGAGAGCAGGGACTTCCTCTGTCTTGTTCACTGCCACATCTTCACTCGCTGAAACAGTGCCTGGCATATAACAGCACTTAATGAATATTTCATTGGAATGAATAAGTAGATGTATGATAAAATTAGGGTTTTTCCCTATGTATTTATTTATATCAGTATCATTTATTTATTGATATCAGTATGGACTCATGGATATTTATTTTATACTTTAGGCTACAGTTCACTTCTACTTTATTTATTGCTCAAATTGTTAAAGCCTTAGTCACTGAATTGAGTTGGCCTCTGGTATCCCTTTGGCACAACCCCATCATTCTGTGTGTGTACGTGCATGTGCTCACATATGTGTGTGTGTGTGTGCATGTGTTTAGTACTTCCTTACTCTCTGGCACTACAAGATGCTCCAGGTTCAACTTGGGTATTCCCTGCCCCAGTTATCAAATCAGCCATTTCTTCAAGGAGCTCTGGTACTTTTTTTTTTTTTTTTGAGACAGAGTCTCTCTCTGTGGCCCAGGCTGGAGTGCAGTGGCCGGATCTCAGCTCACTGCAAGCTCCGCTTCCCGGGTTTACGCCATTCTCCTGTCTCAACCTCCCAAGTAGCTGGGACTACAGGTGCCCGCCACCTCACCTGGCTAGTTTTTTGTGTTTTTTAGTAGAGACAGGGTTTCACCGTGTTAGCCAGGATGATCTCGATCTCCTGACCTCGTGATCCGCCCATCTCGGCCTCCCAAAGTGCTGGGATTAAGCTCTGGTACTTTTTTATTTTATTTTTTGGTATTTTTATTTTTGGGGAATAACACACCCTGGAGCTTGTTGAGGGAGGGTCAGGGGAGAGCATTAGGACAAATAGCTAATGCATGCTGGGCTTAATACCTAGGTCATGGGTTGATAGGTGCAGCAAACCACCATGGCACATGTTTACCTATGTAAAATTAGTTTTAATATATAGACTATTTCAAAATCTTAAAAATACTGCTTTGAGGGAAGGAGAGAGTCTGCTTTTCATAAAAGTGTTTCTTAGGAGGAGCATGTCATTTGTTACTTTTTGATTTTTTCATACGTACCCCTCCCCCAAAGCAGCTGACCTGCTGGCTGTGGCTCGCTGGCTCCCTCCATCTCTGCAGGTTTGTAGCGACTGGGGACTCTCCATAGCTTTCATGCTATTGCTGGTATCATTACTGGCATCAATTGTTCCTATTAGAATGAGGACTTAGGTAGTTAGAAAAAAACATGGCACGAGCTCCTAAAGCAGATTAAAGCCATCTTTTCAGTTAATTAGTTCCAATGCTCTGTACAGACGATGAGGCATAGGAAGGCTTTTATTGGAGGAATTCTTCTGTCCAGAGGGGCTTTGAACGCAAATGTGCTGAAAGTCTTGCGGCTTTTCTCAGTGGTTTGAGAATATTTATCCTAAGAAGTGTTTCTGAGTGAGTTGGAAAATATCATTTTAGCCATATGATTATAGCTTTTTTTAAAGGTTTAATAACAGTTACAGTTTATTGAGAAAGAGGTTGAATTATACCTTGATTTTTTTCTTTTGTTTGATTTAGGCTGAAAGAACTTATCTCGAAACTTAGCCTAGTAATATCAATTTTGATAAGTTACTATAAGAAAATATTATATTTTTATTCTTTTTTTTTTATTGGAGGTGAAGTCTCACTCTGTCACCCAGGCTGGAGTGCAGTGGCATGATCTCGGCTCACTGCAACCTCCGACTCCTCGGTCCAAGTGATTCTCCTGCCTCAGCCTCCTGGGTAGCTGGGAATACAGGTGTGCACCACCATGCCCAGCTAATTTTTGTATTTTTAGTGGAGATGGGGTTTCACCATGTTGGTCAGGCTGGTCTTGAACTCCTGACCTCTGATGGTCCATCTGTCTTGGCCTCCCAAAGTGCTGGGATTACAGGCATGAGCCACCCACCACGCCTGGCCATTTTTATTCTTTTGAAAGAGAAAAGTAGTTGTGCTTTCAGCCTCAGAGAAACCATGCCTACAACATAATCTTATTATTTGTATCACACAGTTGTGATCCAGGTATCGCCACACCTTGGGTTCAGTGTGCTGTAGTGCAGGTTAGATATTTTGAATGCTAAACACACCTCTTGCAGCAGGTTTTAAATTTCTGCGATAGACTCAAATAAAGAGAACGATTACTTTAAAAATATTTCTATTTTAAACGAACATAACTTATTATGTCTTATTTTCAAAGACAGTAGAATATAAACTTAAACTTTCAAATATTCTCATACTTTCACTCTCTTATCTAGTTTAAAACAGTTTTCTGGGGATAATTTTTCTAAAGATTCAGGCTCATAGTTAATTCAAGCTCCAGGGCTATTTTCCACCTGGGGTTCTCTGCCTCCTGCCCCCACTCCCCAGGATGACCTCTGCAATCAGGAGTATGTTGATGGCAGTGGTAACAGGGAGGACTGTTAAGTACACACTCTGCCCTCTGGGTCCTTGTTGGCATCCTAGAGGTGCCCTTTGTCCTCCCAGCATGGCCTAGGCTGCCTGCCTTCATCTCCTCATCTCTGGCTGATATACCTGCATTCACCTGTGCTTTGGGCTGGCTCTAATTGTGCAGCTGGTGACCATCCCTGCCTTGGTTTTCAGCCAATCTTGCCCAAAACCTGGACTTTTAATCATCCACAGACCCCCTTCACACTTTTATTACAAAACTGAGCCATGCATGAGCTCCTGGTTCACCTCTCTCTAGGCTGTGGGAATCCAGGGAGATATTTCAAAGCCTGCATGACATTCTGTCTTCTCTACTCCACCATGGCCAGCTCTTGTTGATGTAGGGCACACAGGGGGTGGTCTTCTCCCAGAGTTCCAAATGGGAAGCAAAGCACCCAGGATAGGAGGTCAGCTGTGTCCTCTGGTCAGTCCTCCAGGCTCTGCCTCCTTGAAACCGACAAATATATATATTTTATTTTATTTTGAACAAAGCCTGATTATTGTTACTGAGGGTTGGAGGGGGCAGGCTTTGTTTGCAGATAAGTCTCTAGACTAGGAATTTAGAAAACACTATTTTAAACTTTCGGGATTAGGAATGACTCCCTTGTTCAAAGTTGTTATCTGTCCTTGCTGTGAAGGAGGATGTAGATGCTTCAGTTTCAGGAGGTGGAGAGATTTAGGGAAGTAGGAACACAAGGAATAAAAATATATTAGATTGTATCTCTCCACCACAAAAAAAAAATTGTCCTTCTACATTCTTAGTAGTAAAATGTACTGATTAATAACAAATGACTGTGTGTGTGTATATATGTGTGTATATATGTGTATATATATGTGTGTATATATGTGTGTGTGTATATATATAACCTCATCCTCAAAAGTGAATGTAGGATGACTTTCAAATTAGAAGTCAAGGTGAATGAGAAGTAAAATAGAAATTATAGAAGAAATCTTAGTAAGACTTTTGGGTTCAGTGGGTATGAGCAGAGTAAGGAGTTGGAGATAACTTCAGAGTTATCCCTGTTAGCCTGTATGGAAATCTGCTTGCAAAACAGGCTCTTGGCTATGACTGAAGTCACATACCACTTGATTAAGCTGAAACAGTCATTTATGTCTGTTGCCATTACTGCCCTCTCTTCTGGTCTTCATTCTCACATCTCTAACTTCTGCTAAACAGCCCCGCCTTTAATAGCTCAACTTTACTTCCAATTACGTACATCTAAACCTAAACCCATCTTTTCAAAACAAACACTGACAAACCTTAACCCCCCTACTCCAATCAAGGGGTTACGTTAAGACAATACTGATGGGACATCTCCAGTCACGTATTTTACAATGTTGAAGTTATCCCCAAGGCATTATGGTGATTGGTCCACTTTTGTGGAATTGGTAGGCCAAGCGCAAGTCTACCTTTATTTAGGGTGAGTGGTACAAAACTGTCACTCTACAGAGGTCTAGGTGTCATTTTGGCTTCTTTAATATACTACACACCAACCTAGGCCCTAGGCCCATTGCTGCTACGGAGGGGGACCCGTCGTGCTTCCAGGCCTGGCTTGGTGGCTGAAGGCCTAGATACAACTGAACCTGGGGCAAGCTTCCTCAGTTCCAGCAGCTGACCAGAGTGGGGCTCCCTGGACCTGGGGAAGGCTGGGCCCCCAACAAGCAACAGGATCTGGCTGGAAGATTAATGGTCCAAGCATCTCAGTGAAGTTCTGAGAACACAAATGTAATGGGTATTAGGGCCGAAATCTGAGGACTGAGCCCATGTTGGGAAAATACCAATGTATTATACTTTGTAGTTGTCAGTGGGACCTAATAAACCATTGTCAATGCTGACATTTATATTTTCATGTGACACAAAATGAGCCATGGGAACTGCCTTTCAAGGTTCTTTAGAAAGTGCTTGGCAGAGCCCAAAGTTTTAAAAAGATTGGGTGGGATATAAATGTTTAGACAGATTAGATTGCCTAAGTGTTTGCTTTGTATAATAATAGTCTGAATAAACTGCAGAGGGAGAATTTTCAGAGCTGGATATTGGTGTTTAAAATAGTCAACATACAAGCGACTAAACCTCCAATCCCTTAATCTCTGAAATGTATTTGTGATGGAGAGCATTAGAAGTGAGGAGTAGCCATAAAAGGAAAAAGGATGTTGTCTCCTGTGAACCCATTTCTGTGTACACAGGGTAGAATGTTTTTGAAGATGGTGTATTAGTCCATTCTTACCCTGCTAATAAAGACATACCCAAGGCTGGTAATTTGTAAAGAAAAAGAGGTTTAATGGACTTAGTTCCACATGGCTCGGGAGGCTTCACAGTCATGGCAGAAGGTGAGGGAGGAGCAAAGGCATGTCTCACATGGCGGCAGGCAAGAGAGCGTGTGAGGGGGAACTGCCCTTTATAAAACCATCAAATCTCATGAGACTTATTCACTATCATGAGAACAGCAGGGGAAAAACACACCCCCATGATTCAGTTACCTTTCACTAGGTCCCTCCCATGATATATGGAAGTTATTACAATTCAAGGTGAGATTTGGGTGGGGACAGAGAGCTAAACCATATCAGAAGGCAAAATGTACCCTTTGGGAAGTTTGTTTTTTCATATGATTCCAAGGAAGAGGCTGCCTGTGTAGGGGGACAGTGGGATAATTGAGGACTGGAAATGGTCTGGTTTCAAATCCTGGATCCATTACTTAGTATTTACATTTGACAAATTGCTCAACTTCTTCCAGCTTTATTTTCCACGTCTGTAAACATGGAGAAATTCATAATACCTACCCTTCATAGAATTTTCATGGCATTAAATGAGATACACTACCTAACGCAGTTGGTTAGCAAATGCCTGGTATTTGGTCAGGGCTGAGTAAGTGTCAGTGTCCCTTGTGATCCTCACTGCTGTTTTATTAAGGGAGGAGGTGGTGGAGCTTAGAATTTATATGCCCAGGAGGATGGTGCTTCTTGCCCAACACCCACCTACCAGTGGCTTTTGAGGGGGCAGTAGGGAAGGGAAAAAGGATTCAGGGAGCATGGAGTTACATGTTCCTAATCTGCTTGGTCTGCCTTTGGGGGAAGTTCATGAAGAACAGTCCCAGTTCCTTCCCAGGAGGCATGCCATGAGCCAGAGATAAGGCAGTGAATTTGGGAAGACAGAGATTCAAGACAACTGAGCCTCCAAAGTCACCACAGACTAGGACAGAGGCAGCATGGATGACCACCAGAATGAAGGCCGAGGGTGTCAGGAGTGGAGACAGAGAGCCAGGGAGTGGCAGTAGGCATAGGGTGGAGCATGGTTTGAAGTGGAGTTAGTTCGGTGTTTTCTACACCTGGGACCTTTGTTCCTTTATCACACTGAGAGATGGAATCTTAGTGGGAAGGAGCCACTATTTGTCCTTTAGTCATTAAGTTCCTAGCCCAACATAAAGGCTCCTGGAATAAGTATCCTAATGGGAAAAGCTAAAGCCTCTTGGAGGCACTCAGGGTTTGGCCACAGTCATTGATGGGTCAAGAGTTGTTAAGGTGATTCAGACCAACACAAACCAGGGGCCTATAGCTGAGGCTGGGACTCAGCCCATCAGCAATCAGAAGGGCCAGAACCACACTGGATCATTTCATTCTGGGTTGGAAATGACTGGAATGAAGATCCTAGGGGAAGCAGGAGCAATGAATCTAAGACTTAGAACAGAAGGAGCACAGACATCCAGGTTACCTGAAGAAGAGTCAGATGATCCCAAGTGTGAACCTGAGAGGCAGGAGGGCTGGGGAGGCAGAGTACAGCAGTGGAGAGAACACTGAGCTGAGAGCTGGAGCCCTGGCCGTGGGTGCAGTACGATTCTCCTAGCTTGGGGTTTAGCTTTGGATAATTTGTTGTATTTCTCAGAGTTTCAGTTTCCTTATCTTCAAAATGTAGATGATCATGCCCTAGGTCATAATGTTGGTTAATGGCAGAACTTGATTTAGAACCAGATCTCCTGGAAGTAACAATTTATGCTTGTGCTGGACATTGGTGCTTGCAACATACTTCTCTTTTTTTTTTTTTTTTTTTTTTTTTTTTTTTTTTTTTTTTTTGTTGAGACGGAGTCTCGCTCTGTCGCCCAGGCTGGAGTGCAGTGGCCGGATCTCAGCTCACTGCAAGCTCCGCCTCCCGGTTTACGCCATTCTCTCGCCTCAGCCTCCCAGTAGCTGGGACTACAGGCGCCCGCCATCTCGCCCGGCTAATTTTTTGTATTTTTTTTAGTAGAGACGGGGTTTCACCGTGTTAGCCAGGATGGTCTCGATCTCCTGACCTCGTGATCCGCCCGTCTCGGCCTCCCAAAGTGCTGGGATTACAGGCTTGAGCCACCGCGCCCGGCCCATACTTCTCTTAAGGGATCACATTTGATGACATTTGTTCCAGGCCTGTTTCCAGCACACCATGATCAGGACTGATACCTTAGGACACTTCTGCTATGTCTAATCAAGGAAATGGGGAACACTACAATGTTGACATCAAACAAGGATTCTAAAATCTCTTTAAAATGTCCAAAAATCCATCTTGAAATCTTCAGCAAATACTCTTTTAAGTTAATTCCAGATAAATCCACTCTTCTTTAAAGTATTTAAGAAAATAGAACTCAGTGTTTTGCTTTGTTTTGATTCTAAATTGCCCTGTTCGTGGCGCTGCCCTGTTAAAAGTCAGTTAGAATGGTCCTGAATATGAGTTTTGCTAGGTTGTTGATGACTGTTTATTTGGCCAACAAGTGTTACAAACACGTGATGAAGCAGAGGTAAGCAAATTCTTTATTACAGGAGTTATCAGAGCTCTTACTGTGCTGACATGAATTATAAATCTTCAGCAGGAGGGTATAGTAACTAGACTCCCGCAAAAGGATCATAGAACCGTTTTTAAATTTTTGTTGTTGTTGTTGTTGTTGTTAGATCTCTTGGCAGTAACATTCTTGAGAATATGCTTAGGGAAATGCTGACTCAGATTCATGTTTACTGAGCCCAGAGTCCACCGGGTCACCCCTAGGTGAACTTCTGGTTCCTAAAGTTGGACTGGATGAGTCCTCTTCCCGCATCAGGGTGAACTGTGTGAGGATCATTGTGCAGTCACTCATGATAACCACTTCACAGTTTAATGGTACAATTCCATAATGCCTTATGTTTTGTATAAGTTGTAAACTCATAAAACATCTTTTTATATTTGGAATGTACTAAAGACCACAAGTTAACTTACACTAAAACAACCTCAAAGTTATTTATAATCTTCTGAACATCTCCATATTACAGCAACTCCGCTTCCCACGAGCAGGTCCATTTTCCTTTTTCCATGGGGATACCAGCTTCTAGCAAGCTGAATTCTCCTTTGGATCACAAATTATTTCCTTCTCCTAAAGGTCCCAGATGTTACTAAGATTTAAAATGGGTTAGCTCACATTTTTGGCCTTTTCATACAATGTAGCCCACCTTAGATTGGTAAAGAGACAGACAACATGTGAGAAAAAAAAAGATCTAAGTAGCCCAAGAAAGCCTGTTCCTGGAACATGATCAAACTTTTTGCTCCATCCATATCTTTCCTCACGAAAGCTTTTTAAAGAATTAAAAAATGTGGGACTCATACTGCTTGTCCCTTGATTTAGTGGAACCAAGAAACCACATCAAATAACACTGAATCCTAGAATGAGAAAGTCATTCCTTTTTCAGTTCTCTTTCAACTCCATACATCTTTTTTTTCAACATCAAGGAAGGTGTTATGCTAGTTATGTCTTTAACAATTCTCAAATTGAGCTAGTCTTCAACTGTGTCTAGCTAGGATTTAATAACATTGTTTCATTTTCTTTTGTATTTATTTTACTATAACTTTTTATCCATGGAAAGTGATGTAGCTTTTCCATATTCCATGGCAAGATAAAATTTGTTTTGAAAATAAACGTTAAAACATTTAAACAAATAAGAGTATATTGGGAAGATCAGAATTGCTGTCCTAACAGCTGCCTTGTAACCTTCTAAAGTTGACCCAAAACATATGATTCCCGGTTTTACAGATGTATCAGCTTACTCTAGCAGAGATGAAATGACTGCCTCAGTGATGTGCCAGTTATTTGACTGAGATAACCAGAGCTGGACCCAAGATCTTCTGCAGCTTCACGTATTCCCTCTGTAAAACTTTTGTATCAGGCTGGGCATGGTGGCTCACACCTGTAATCCCAGCACTTTGGGAAGCTGAGGCAGGCGAATCACCTGAGGTCAGGAGTTCGAGACCAGCCTAGCCAACATGGTGAAACCCCGTCTCTACTAAAAATACAAAAATTAGCTGGGCATGGTGGCAGGCGCCTGTAATTTCAGCTACTCGGGAGGCTGAGACAGGAGAATCTCTTGAATCTGGGAGACAGAGGTTGCAGTGAGCCAAGATGGCACCATTGCACTCCAGCTTGGGCAACAGAGCGAGTTTCTGTCTCCAAAAAAAAAAACGAAAAAGCTTTAGTATCAGCCTTCTCTTTTATTTATTTATTTTATTTTATTTTATTATTTTTTTTGACATGAAGTCTCGCTCTGTTGCCCAGGCTAGAGTGCAGTGGAGTGGTCTCGGCTCATTGCAAGCTCCACCTCCTGGGTTCACACCATTCTCCTGCCTCAGCCTCCCGAGTAGCTGAGACTACAGGTGCCCACCACCACGCCAGGGTAATTTTTTTGTATTTTTAATAGAGACAGGGTTTCACCGTGTTAGCCAGAATGGTCTCGATCTCCTGACCTTGTGATCTGCCCACCTCAGCCTCCCAAAGTGCTGAGATTACAGGCGTGAGCGACCGCGCCCAGCCAGCCTTCTCTTAAAACATAGGGTTAACAGAATCTTTTAAAATTGTTTTCCCCTCCCTGCAGCATTTTGAAATCATATTCCAAGAATAGATTTATTTAATAACTAAGTTATTAAAATATTAAAAGCAGTTATGAATGTGAGAGTGCTGAAATAAATGTAATTGCATTCTTAAAATGCTATAACTTCAGACAGTTTTTTTTAAGTTAAAATATTTAACTGAAAAACAGCTGAAACAACTTAAGACCTATTAAAACAACAAATGGGCTAATGTGAGCAATATTTAAAAGAATCTTAAAATATTATAGTCAATTCAATATGGGCAAAAAATTTTACTTTCTTAAGACCCCGAAAAGCAGCGAAAACAAATAAAAGCCAGAGTCAACAACTGCAAATATTAACAACAATCAAAGACCATTAGAACTAAAGGGCAAATGTACAACTGAGTAAAATGATCACATAGACTTGAAAAAAAAAAAGTGGGTCAAATTAAGTTGAAAACAAGCTTGGAGTACATTAAAATGCACCTAATAATGGTTTTTAAAAATTCATTGACATTTATACAGTGTTACGGAATTTAACCTGGAAGGGATCAGTGACTTTTTAGGAACTTTGAGGAAATGTCTCCTTGGTCTCCTGATTTGTACCTGCTGACTCGCTCGCTAGGAAACAGGATTACCATGAGTTGAAGTGTCTGAGAGGCTAAGACTGTAGGTGGGCAAACTAGACAACACTCAACCCTTGCTGGAGGATATTTAGTTATTAAAACCATCCAGAAAAATGTGTCAGAAAAAAGTGAGGAAATTTAGTCCAAGGAACAGATCAGAAAAACTTACTAGGCCTGTTAAATCTTTGTGACTTCCTTCTATTTTAAATTTTGTCTATTTCACCTGGTATGGGGTAATAGAATTCTAAAAACACAAATGTATTCGTTGTCTATGACTGCATAACAAATTATTCTAAAACCTAGTGGCTTAAAAACAGCAACAAATATTTATTATCTTAAAACGTTTCTATAGGTCAGGAATTGAGAAGTGGCTTGGCTGGGTGGTTCTGGTTCAGGGTGTGTCATGGGGTTGCAGTCAGGTTGGCTGGCGCTGGAGGATGGACTTCCAAAGTGGCTCACTCCCTGTTGCTGGCTATGGGCAGGAGGCCTTAGTTCCTCTCCACATGGGCCTCTCCACAAGGCTGCTTGAGTGTACTCCTGACACGGTGACTGGCCTTCCTCAAGGCAGCCAATCAAAGAGTCCGGGTGGTGGCCAGGTATGGTGGCTCACACCTGTAATCCCAGCACCTAAAAGGCTTAGGTTGGGGGATCGCTTGAGCCCAGGAGTTCAAGACCAACCTGGATAACATGGCAAAACTCAGTCTCGAGTAAAACTCCAAAAATTAGTTGGACGTGGTAACACACACCTGTAGTCCCAGCTACTCCAGTGGCTGAGGTGGGAGGATGCGGCTGCAGTGAGCCATGACTGGGCCACTGCACTCAAGCCTGGTTGTTGGAGTGAGACCCTGTCTTAAAAAAACAAAACAAAACAAAAAAAACCTAGTCTCCTAATCCTTAACCTCATCTTGAAAGTTATGAAGTGCTTACTTCATCATTCTCTGTTGGTTACACAAACTAGTGCAGATTCAGTATGTGAAGAGACTGCCGAAAAGCATGGATACGAGAAGGCACCAATCGCTGGGGACCGTTTCAGAAGCTGACTGCCACAACCAAAGATTAAAGGTCTTGAAGAGAACACAGAAATCTCATGTTTGCCTGTGGCCAGCCTTGCAGGGGGAAGCCTAGGAAATAGACAACGTGGTGGCAGCTTAGAAAAGGAGAAAGAAGGAGCTTAAGCCATTGAGGCCAACTGAAAAGAAGCTGGGACTGTTCAGAGAGCCAGTGAGGAGCTGAGGAGGAGCGCAGCAGGACAGAGTGAGAAGGGGGCAGGTAGAAAAGCCTATTCCATTCTCTCAGGTTCCCTCAAAACTGGTTGAAGAGCTGCAGGCGGGTTTGGGTTCCAGGTGGGTCGTCTTGAGCTTAAAGCTGTGGGTGCCAGAGCGGATGGATCCTTATTAACTTGTGTGGGTGTCCTGAGGTGGCAGTACACAAGCTTATTGATAGGAAGAAAGATAGAGAATGAAGCAGCAAAAATCAAGGGCTGCCTATATATTCCTTTGGCAGAACACCAGAGTAATGCAATGATCTGACTCTTAGAAACACACACACAGAGTTGTTTTTCTCATAAGGAATGTATTTATGGTAGCAACTTTAGAGAATGCAGATAAGCAAGAAGAAAGTAAAAATAATCTGCAACCCCACTGTTCAAAGAATGCTACTACAATTATGGTTTCCATGTTTTCCCATGATATAAGTGTATCATTGTGTGTGTGTGTGTGTGTGTGTATTATTGTGTTTGTGTGCATGAATTTTACCAAAGTTGTGCTGCACCTCTGTAACCTGCTTTTCTCATGCAGCACTCATCTTCAGCATCTGTCTCTGTTGTGAATGATTCTACTACAGCACTGTTTCCCAACCCTCTCTTCATTACTGCTCCCATAGGAGCCTTTTGAATACCAGCATGAAATGTTAATACCGCAGGTATACTCTGTATCTGTTTATATACTGGGGTCCTTTGGAAGGCAGCAAATAATTGTGATACCTGTTTTTTTTTTTTTTAACCTCCCAAGAACAAATGTTTGGCCCTTTGACAATGCATGCACAATAGCACCATATACAGCTTTATAGTATTTCATTATATGAGTGTGCAATAATTTTTAAAAAATATTTTTCTTATTTCAATCGCTTTTGGAGTACAGGTAGTTTTTGGTTATGTAGATGAATCGTAGAGTGGTGAAGTCTGAGATTTGAGCCCACCTGTCACCTGAGTAGTGTACATTGTACCCAATATGTACTTTTTTAATTCTTTGCTCTCTCTCCCATCCTCCCCATTTTGAGTCTCCATAGTTGATTATATCACTCTGTATGCCTTTGTGTACACATAGCATAGCATAGCGTAGTATTTGGTTTTCCATTCCTGAGTTACTTCACTTGGAATAATGGCCTCCAGCTCCATCCAAGTTGCTGCAAAGACATTATTTTGCTCCTTTTTTTATGGCTGAGTACTATTCCATGGTGTATATATACCACATTTTCTTTATCCAAACACTGGCCTATGGACACTTAGGTTGGTTCCATAGCTTTCCTATCATGAATTGTGCTGCAGTAAAACATACATGTGCAGGTGTCTTTTTGACATAATGACTTATTTTCCTTTGGGTAGATACCCCTTAGTAGGATTGCTGGATGGAAGGGTAGATCTACTTTTAGTTATGTAAGCAATTTCCAGACTGTTTCCTATAGAGGTTGTACTAATTTACATTCCCACCAGCTGTGTATAAGTGTTTCCTTTTCACCACATCCATGCCAACACCTATTGTTTTCTGACTTTTTAATGGCCATTCTTGCAGGAGTATGTACGTATCTCATTATGGTTTTAATTTGCATTTCCCTGATGATTAGTGATGTAGAGCATTTTTTCATGTTTGTTGGCCATTTGCATATCTTCTTTTGAGAAATGTCTGTTCATATAATTTGCTCCCATTATATGATAATTTATATAACCAACCCTTCTTGCTGAAGATATGGATTATATACAGATTTGACTTGTCATGCCCAGTGTTGTAAGAAACTCCTCATACATGTACAGTAATCATTTCTCTCATCCAGAAAAATGACTCTTATCTGTAACCTCCAGTATGCTATTCTCCTTTTCCTTGCATTGCAAGACCATCAGCTTTCTCTTTATTCCTCAGTTCAACAGTCCCTGAGTACTTACCCAGTGCCAACCAGTCCTGAGGCTGGCACTGGTTATAGAGAGATGGCCAAGAAACTGATTTTGTCTGCATGTAGCGCTCACAGCCCAGTGAAAGGAAGGAGGTGAGTGTGGGGATGAAAAGGATGTGAGGAACCTGGATACCAGAAATGTCCAGCGAATGTTCTAAGGGAGTTCAAAAGTGGGACATGTCACAGTCCCAGTCCTCCCTGGAACTCAAGTCAGAGTACAAGGTTACATGATTTGTGATTATTGCAAACCTCAATTTCCACATTTGTACAATGGGCTGTCAATACTGACTGCTTAGGAATTTTTTTTTCAAACCTCTTGTGATTGGGGCTCAGCTATTGAAATGCCAAGCCCAGGTCAGAGATTAGTCAGAGGAAATGCTAAATTAGAGCCCATTTGACTTTTATGTATGATGCTAATTAAAGAATAACAAAAAAAATCTCCAAGAACTCTAGATAGTTTGTCCAGGGGACACCTATAGGTTATGACAACATCAAAACCAGAACCAAAAAAGTCCGAAGATTTTTACTGGGATCTTTTTTTCCTCACCCCTGAGTAATTCGAATAATACGCATGTAAAATACATTATGGCAAATCTCACTGTTTCAAACAGCTCCTGTCAACTAAACCTTAGCCTTCTTCCACCAGGTTCTGGAACCTCCCTTGGGAAGCCTTCCCTGACTGACCTGACCCACCTAGAACTTCCTTTCTTGGGATTCCCTGAACCACACATTTTATAAAACCAATTCACTAATGCTTTATTATGTTTTAATATATATAATGTTTATTTTATCTGTGAATGTTTCATTGTGTTTGTCTTGTCTTCCTAATAAGTTAAAGCTCTAAGAAGTCAAGAATTCTATTTTATTCACTTTTTGAATGTCATTTCCTTTCTTTTAGAAATCCCCACCCCCTTGTCATCCCCCACCCACTGCAGGAAAAAAAAAAAATTCTTTAAAGCACAATGCTGAATGTATATGGCATTCAATAAATAAAGCTGTATTTGGATTTCTTTTTTATAAATCCTGATTTTTCTCTTGCCCCTTTTGCTTCACCCTACTCCCCATATCATGTGCCTTCAAATATACACAAATACAATCTTTTGTATAATATATAGTGACCCGCTTGTGAAAATAAATGTGTTACAATGTGGGGCCTAGGACACATGATACCATTTGAGCCTCAGAATGTATTCATTCAGTCGGGTCTATGCAAGAATGGTGATTTTTCAATTAAATGTACTGTAGCAATGATGGCCTCTTTCCGCACAAAGATACTAAGTGAGGAATGGGACAAAGGTAAAGCCACCCTCTTTCCGCCCTTACAATAGGCTGTGTCCTCCTTTCTCAAACGCTGGCTCAGAGGCGAGGCCTCTAGTTCACTGCTTCATTCTGCCGGGAGATCCATGGTGACTCTCTGGGTCATGGCCCCGGCTGGGACACTATATTTTCATGCTTCTTGTTTTTATTGTTCTTCTATTTCTTTTTCTTTTGAGTCCAGTCTTCAATCAAGTGTGTGAATGATGGTGGCCACTTGGGAATCTCCATCTGCCTTTTATTGTATGGCCATGCAGAACATTTTATCTAATTCCTAGAAGATATCGATTTCTGCATAACTTGATGGGTAAAGAATGGAAAAGCACAATCTCACTTTATTTTGCTGGTGACTTTGCCCTCCCTTTCCTACAAGCAGTCGTTCAGGCCTAATGATTCTGTTCCTCCTAATTATTCATTTGTTTGTTTGTTCATTCATTCAGTCTGCCATTCAATATATATTTATCAAGCATCCACTGTGTTCCAGGTGTGATTCCAGGCTTCGGAGATAGAACAGTGAATCAAACTGATAATGCCCCCCTCTCCAGGAGCCAGCATTCTGGCGAGAGAGAATGACTTACTGAATTGTTTCAGTTGGAACTTTTTTTAGACTCTGAACCTTGGAAAAAGTCCACTTTCCATGGGCTTACTAAATGTGCTGAATCAGACAGTTGGTACTGTTTACTAGAGATCAGGGTTCAACCAGCTTTGGCTCCATGACCCAGAACATTTGATTTTATGATTTACAAAATAAAAAGTTATGGCCCTCTGCAAATGTCCCATCTGATTTGCTCATTGTTTTCCTTAGAGGCAATGTGGTGGTGTGAAAAAAACAAGACCGAGCTTTGCGGTTCAAGTGGCCTGTGCTTGCTGGGCCTCAGTTTCCTGATCTGTAAAATGAGGAGGTTGGATAAATCTAAGTTTCTGTCCAACTCTACAGTCTGATGGTTCCAGTACTACAAGATCAAGATCCTTTTCCTAAAGAGCCGTTTGTCTTATTTTAGCTTCAAGCTGAGCCAGGGCATCTGAGAAATACCAAGCCTCCGTTGTGATGTGTCGCCATGAAAACGTTGGCTGCCCTCCGGATGCAAGTCTGCTGATGCTGTGCTGTGGCTCAGAGTTAAAATTAGATAAAAATCAGTTAGGAGCTAAAAATATTCCCAGCTTTCCTGACAGGTTGTATCCATCATCATGGGAGGAAAAACAAGGAACTGGCTGCCTGGCGACAGGGAGCGGGCCAGGCTGAGTGTGAGGTCAGGCCTCGGCTGGAATCTCACGGACTTGAAAGGACAGAGACGTTTCCTGGGATGTCTGCGGCAGAATGTGGGAGGCTTCAGCCTGAGGAAAGTTCAAGTTGGAGAGAAAGGTTGCCAGACCTTTGAGTGACCCACATTGCCTATAACTTCTAGAAGGTTCTTTTAGGGAAACCTGCTTAGAAATGAAACCCTGAAACATCTTTTGCTGCCTCCTTAACAATTTGCATTAGAGAATTTCTTCAGCCAAAAGGCGAATGTCTGTAGAGTGGAAAGGAGAGGATGGAGTCGTTGTTGTCCCCTGTGAGATGTCATGTCTCAGGCAGTATGCTGGATATTCCCAAGATGCCAGCTCTGCTCAGGTGACTCGTGTGCCCTGCCCTTCTAAGCCTCGAATTACTCATCGTGAAATTGAGGTCAAGCCACTCACTCACAGACAGGGCTGTGGTAACAATAAAATGAAGGGTGCTTAGCACATTGAAAATCCTCAGGCAGTGTTCCATTATTGCTATGGGCTGGGCGCGGTGGCTCACGCCTATAATCCCAGCACTTTAGGAGGCCAAGGCAGGTGAATCGCTTGAGCCCAAGAGTTTGAGACCAGCCTGGGCAACATGGTGAAACTTCAGCTCTACAAAAAAAAAAAAATTAGCCAGGCATAGTGGCACGTGCCTGTAGTCCCAGCAACTAGGGAAGATGGAGTGGGAGGATCACTTGAGCCTGGGAGGTCGAGGCTGCAGTGAGCTGTGATAGCGCCACTGCACGATCCAAACTGGGCCACAGAGCAAGACCTTGTCTCCAAAGGAAAAAAAAAAAAAAGACCACCATGATTGTTCTAGTATTGTTTACTGTTGTGCCCTCCTGGGCCAAATGAGGAGAGGTGGGAGCTGCCCTGGGTGTGCCTATGAGGAGGGCCTCATGGTCTTGTAGAGTCACTCAGACGTACTTTCAACCTGAGCTCCCCTACTTCCTAGTTATAGGACCTTTGTTAATTTCATCTTTGAGTCTCAGTCCCCACTCCTCAGAAATGGGTATGACGTACTTTCTAAAGCTATTCTAAGAATGGCATGCAGTTGTCATTAACTAAAACACGTAGCACACAGTAGGCATTCAGCAAACATGGGGAATTATGTATTGTGGTGGTCAATAGAGGAAGCTCTCAAGTTACACTAACTCTGCTAAAATCCAGGCCAGGACTGTGATTCGTTGGGAAGCCTTGGGAAAGTTGCTTTGCCATTCTGAACTTCAGTTTCTTCTTCTGTAAAATGGAAGTAATAACAATAGTATCAGCTTTCTATAGTTACTATGAGGATTAGATGACATAAGGCATGTAAATCCATTAGCAGTGTCTGGCATGCAGTAAACCCCTCAATAACTATTAGCGCTTTCCTTCCTGCCCCTCTCAGTTCTTCCAGGACCCAGTTGAAGAGAACAGTCCTGTGCTCTGTTCCTTCTGATGTACAATACTCTTGTATAAACCCACTCATTTTTTCTCACTTTCTCTTTCTGCCTCTGCTGCTGCTGTCACGAGTCCGTCACTCTGTTGGTTGCCAAGAGTAAGAGAGAGACTAGGTTGGTAAGTAATTTCAAATAAAACAGACACCAGTCTACACACAGAGCAGAGGTTTGAGTGACACGGACACTAACCCGTTTACCGGGTGCCATTGGTGATCTGGCCTTGTCGAGGAGGAAGGGAGGCTGTGCTAATTTGTTCTCCCACCTGTGTGGCTCCCGGATGTAGACAGAGCTTTGAGCTCCTTTCTCCTGCGCTCCTCTCAGTGGCCTTTGGCTGGCAAAGCTGTTTGTCTCCCTTTCTAGTTTTCTGCTACAGCCATTTGGACAATGTTGATTAGTTTTCCTGAGGTGCTGTTTGGGCATCTCCCCAGCCACCTAGGTACAGAGGGAGCGTGTTTGGCTTGTGATGGTGACAGAGGGGCAGCTGCCCTTCCTCTTACTTTTTCTGGCATTGAAGAAGCAGCTCTGAAATCTCCAGCTGGGGTAGGCCAAGAAAATTTGGATGTGGATACATGAATGCCTGGTTTCATCTGAAGGCAGTCGGGTCTCAGGCGGCCAAGATCACTGGGAAGAAATGTGACTTTGCATTTGAAGTTCTCATTTGGGGAGACTTGGAGTTATCAGTCTCAGCTGGTTCTAGCCCAGAACAGATTAACTTTTATGAAATGATTGTCTCCAAACACACTAACTAAATGCAAAAACCTGCTGTGGCTCCACAGGCACCATGGGGCAGGGTGAGCTGCAGAGCTTCACTCTAGCTGGGATTGCTCTGCAGTCTGGCTCCCAGAGCATGGTGGGCTGGGAGGAGGAACCCCTGATTTAGATGCTGAAAACCTAGGCTTTGATCTTGGCCCACCACTAGTCAGTTTTAGGACCTAGGGAAATGGGGAAAGGCATACTGCTTCGCAGAGAACACCTCAGGGCCTGTCTCCAGGACTTTTTGTGGAGGGAATGGGAGGCCTCTGTGGCATTTTGATTCACAAATAGCTAATATTGAATTACAGTGCATTCCTTGCCAGCCCCCGCAACACCGTGACATTGGGTTGCCTATTTGTCCCTTGAGCTTCAGCTTTCTCATCTGTAATACAGACATGATAAAATTCTGTTTGTCACCATCTTCCAAGAAGCAGGCATCAAGACAGGACCGTACATTCCAGGATTTTATTAAAAGAAACAGGTTAGGAGAATGGTCAGATAGCAATGCAAAGTCTGATCTCTACTGAAGGAAAGAGGAAGGAGCAGTTGTAGGGAAGGGTCCTAGATTGCCAAGAAGGGTCCACAATGCCATCAGGGAGTCCTGCAGCCAAACTCAGCTGTCAGAGGAGTCCTGTGTCTCCCAGGAATAGGTTTGTCTCAGTACCCCTGCTGGGTTCCGCTGTTGCCTCTGGAACCAGCCCATGAGAAGTGCAGTCTGGTACCAACACAGTTACAGTGATGGATTTCAGAGCACAGCAGCTGGAGCCCTTGGTCAATTTCATTGCCTATAGTGGGAGGTCTGCGAACAGCATTCATTCTCATGGGCACCACAAATACCTACACGGTCAGATGACTATGAGGATAAGAGAGAAATGTAAGGTATGGTAAGTCTTATTTAAAGGATGAGGTATATGTGTACATGGGTATGTGTTTATGTATATATTCTTGGCTGTAAAATGCAGGAGTAACACCAGCCATGGAATCAGGAATGCTAGAAGGAGAAAAGGATTCTGCCCCTGGTCTTCAAATTTGCCCCTTAATTTGATCCTTCCCTTAACTCAGGGAAGTCAGGTGCCCAAGGTCACAAAGTTAGACTGCAGCATGCCTGGGATTTGAACCCCAGTTGAAGTCTTGTGACGTTAACATTTTATGGCCAGATTGCTGTCACAAGCTTAAGATAGGGACATTTCACCCTGACAGCAGATGTCTGTCTCTCTTTTGCCATACCTAGAATTACGCCTGACATGCAGAGAGTACTCGCCAAATATTTGAGTGATGAATTCATTAACTGCAAGCTGAGCCCTTTAAACAAGCTTGTCCAACCTGCGTCCTGTGGACCACATGTGGCTCAAGACGGAATGTAAATTTGTAAACTTTCTTAAAACATTGAGTGTTTTTTTTTTTTTTTTTTTTTTAGCTCATCAGCTATTGTTAGTGTTAGTGTATTTTATGTGTGGCCCCAGACAGTTCTTCCAGTGTGGCCCAGGGAAGACTGGACACTTCTGCCTTTAAGCTTGGTGTCTGTCTAGCTCACCAGGCTCCATTTGAATATTCCCCCCTTTAGACCTCCCTAATAGTGCTCTTCCTATGGGGAGACTGGGATGCTTGGGTGAGAAGGACATCTTCCCTTTTTGCTGCCCACGAGGTGGGGGCATAAAGAGCCACTTGTGTGTTGTGGCTGGAAAAGCAGGTGCAATGCAAGCGTTAGCAGCTCAGCCCAAGAGTGTGAGCTTCCTTTCTCTGGAGTCTTGAGGCTGAAAGGGTCTTGGGAGGGGCATTCTGAGTTTTGGCTTTCAGAGCAGGCATTTATGGGGGAAGAGAGGGAGTGGCAGAGCCAACCTAAAGCCCCCTTGTTACTGTCCTTGCAGTTGTTAAGCTCATTGTGATCATAGAGAATTGCCCATGGAGATTCCAAACAGATGTCTATTCTAGTTTCCCATTTCTGATATGTGGGCCTCTTAGACTTTAGCTTTCTCACCCTCAACATACTTTAATTAGGCTGAGCCTTTGTTTTTTTCTTGGCCAAAAGCCTTGTCATTCTGGCATCTGTAATTTTGGAGATTTGAGTGGCTGGCGACTGATAGAGTGCAGAAAGGCAGTGATCTTAGGGGACATTCCCTGGCATCAGCATGGGCATTTTTAATTTTTCCAAGAATCAGCCAGACTGAGGGTACAAATGGTTGTGACTGTCGTTAAGGACTTATTAAGTCTTGCTTCTCACTTTACTATAGGCTATTTCCCACTCAATAAAGGCAATGACTGCATCAAACACCCAGTGTTTAAGGTAGCACCAAGCAGACAACAAACCTTTTTCTCTTATGGGGCTTAGTAGATGCTTATTGAAAAAATATGAACTTTCGTTGACAAGATAATGCTACAGAAGGTTGTGGCTTCTTTCTTCCCTTTCTCTACCTCCCTCTGGTCTTTATCCTCAAATAACATTTTCGGCTGTTTCTTTTAAACCAAATATGTGGAATTCAGAGATGAGTAAGACACAACCTCTGCCCTCAAGAAACTCACTGCCTCCCAGCCTGTTGTTTTAGTTTCGAGTTGAGTTGATGAAAGTAAAGAAACACTGTTTTTAAGGTTTAGGATTCACATATGGAGGACACTGTGATAAGATACACCCAGCAAACCGGAAGCCAGAGCACTATATCAGCAACCATAGCAGTCATAAACTGAGAACTTATTTCATTCTTTTCCACAGAATAGCCAAGGCATATTTTTGTGGATCATTTTTCTTCATGACACATAACATGAAAAACAAGGGTAATCCCTTTTCATAAATGGGGAAACAGAGTTAAAGGACTTCTTCAAAATCCTAGCTTTGAAACCAACACTTGACTACCACAGAACCCTTTCTCTAAGAGGTGGACATCGGCAGCTTTCTAGATGAACTGGTCACAGAAGAATTTGGGGATTCAGCGTGAGAGTGTATGTGAAGCCTTTGGCACATTTTCTGAGTGCTTACTAAACATCCAGTAAGTCAGCTCTCATTTTTATTATTATTATTATTATTATTTTTTTTTTTTTTTTGAGACAGAGTCTCGCTCTGTCGCCCGGGCTGGAGTGAGTGCAGTGGCCGGATCTCAGCTCACTGCAAGCTCCGCCTCCCGGATTTACGCCATTCTCCTGCCTCAGCCTCCGGAGGAGCTGGGACTACAGGCGCCCGCCACCTCGCCCGGCTAGATTTTTGTATTTTTTTTAGTAGAGACGGGGTTTCACCGTGTTAGCCAGGATGGTCTCAATCTCCTGACCTCGTGATCCGCCCGTCTCGGCCTCCCAAAGTGCTGGGATTACAGGCTTGAGCCACCGTGCCTGGCCATCATTTTTATTATTTTTATCATTGTTCATGTCATTTTCTCATTCCCCAACTCTGGGGGCAGTTGGTGCAAGGCTGTCACCCAGGATCCATGGAGAATCCACAAGGGCCAAATAATGCTGAAATTGGCATTGACCAAGGCTGTGGCCAACTACCAGCCCATCAAGGCAAATGACTCAGCTTGCCAATGTCTGACCCAAGCCTAGGAGAAGAAACAAAACAGTCTCCCTCTCTCTAGTTCTTTGAAAGTAAGCCCTTGGCCTGGCGCGGTGGCTCAAGCCTGTAATCCCAGCACTTTGGGAGGCCGAGACGGGTGGATCACGAGGTCAGGAGATTGAGACCATCCTGGCTAACACGGTGAAACCCCGTCTCTACTAAAAAATACCAAAAAACTAGCCGGGCGAGGTGGCGGGTGCCTGTAGTCCCAGCTACTCGGGAGGCTGAGGCGGGAGAATGGCGTAAACCCGGGAGGCGGAGCTTGCAGTGAGCTGAGATCCTGAGATCCGGCCACTGCACTCCAGCCTGGGTGACAGAGCAAGACTCCGTCTCAAAAAAAAAAAAAGAAAAGAAAGTAAGCCCTTAGCCTGATCTGTTTGTTGCAGGATAGACCTGTGGCCCTCATAGCACTCAGAACTGTCAGTAGACCTTCTTCACTGGAAGAAGGAAGATGTACATCTTTCATGAAAGTTGTGCCGTCTATCTGGGACAAAGGGGGAATCTATTACAAAATCTGCTTTTTGAAGCTGCACTTTCAGAAACAGATTATGGCTAAGTGACACACTGGAACAGATGGGCCATGTGCTGGATTTGAAAAAGGTCCTCCTTCCTGAGCAGAATTAATGGAGCTCAGGTCCGGGGAGGGTGAGCACACTCTTGGCAGGCAGCTGTCTTGTGTGACTTGTGCTGCACTCGTCTGTGAATCATGTTGGATCTGAGAAATGAGTCTTGAATCCTGGGTCATGTTAGCATCAGAATCATCTTCTATTAATTACACGAGACAATACATGTGAGGTGCTTAGAGCAGTGCCTGGAACACAGCTTACATTCAGGAAATGCAAATACTTGTCAGCATCAGCAACAACTTCTGCTTTTAGTTGAGGACTCTTAAATCAGTATTGTGGGCTTTGAGATGGTATTTCAAGGAAACAGAATTTCCTACTCTCTTTAGGACTTGAGCCAAGTACCCCCTAACTTCCCTCCAACCCCTCCCAACAAAATGCACAGATTTTAATTTTTCTTTTCAGAATCTTTATCCCTTAAAACCTAGACTTCTAGAATGACAAATATATTTAATATGGTTTTACAGAGTTTGTCTGGACCCCTTTTTGAGGAGAATTCTGGGGCTGATTTCAGGCCTGGAGGAAAAGGATATAGTGATTGATTAGTGATGTCTTTCATGGGTGCGAGAGAAGGGTGGGGGGTATGTGTGCCATGCTTTTACCATCTCTAAACGAACTTCAAGGCCCAACTTCCTCGATGAAGATGAATGCAAGGCTTATTTCCGAAGATGATGCCACTCAGGAGAGCAGCTGAGACCTCAACAGCTGTTTATCTTCCCAGTCATGTTTCTGGTTTCTGGCTGTTTCTTTTAACAAGAGGTCAGTGACTGAGGGCTCCTCTACATCTGCAGGGAGTTTCCTGCAGAATTAGGATGTGTAAAATAAACCCACAAAATCAAAGCCCCAAACAGATGCTGGAGATTATTTCGCACTTAAGGTCATCCTTCTTGTAGAAGGGCATAGGGATCGCTTGTGGGGGAATGTTGTGGAAGGCCAAACCTGAGGGGCTGGACTGCAGCAGTACACAGTCAATGAAAAAAAAAAAATCTCAATCATTGGGGAGAGATCACCTTGGTGGATGGCCTTTCGCATTGCAATCTATTAGGGAGAGGAAATACAGTGATGGAGGCCATCCCCTGCTCAGCCAACACATGTGAGGCATGTTCACACACTGTCTCCCTCTCCCCACAAAATGCTCAAGCTTCTAGAATGTGTTTAATCAAGTAAGGGATTTAGGGCAGTGTTTTTCAACGTCTAGAATAAAAATAAATGTTACAGCCTTGGTCTGAGTCACGAGGGCCCAATGATACAGGGAAGGAAGTGGTAGAGATAACAAATACATTAATACCCTTTATTATGCGTTTATAGTATTTTGTTAAATCTGAAATTCAGTTGTCATTTAAACAGAAGCGATTCAAATTCAAGTTATAGAAAAGTTAAAATTTCTAATTAGCAATATTTAAAGCAAGGAATTTTATACTTTATCATTTTAACGGTTAAGGAAAAAAAGTAATCTGGATGTGATTGTTTTTCTTAAAGTTGAAGATCAGCATCCAGAATGTTTGGAGTTATCACTGGTCATGAGTTATATTCCACGTGAAACCATATCTGAGTTTGTTTTGAAGTATCACATGTTCAAAGAAATAACTCTCAGTGGTAAGAGACATAAAGTATTACATTTCTCTAAGTGGTACTTTCCAAACCCAAATCTAAAAATTTATCATTTCTGTTCCTTAAAGTATCAATTTTAATTTATGACTTATTTCCCCTTACTTGGCAATTCGGATACAGTGTCTGAAGCAGTAAATGGATTTAACCTCAATCTAATTTTTCTGTAAGAAGTAGGAGGGTCTAAGAATGACATGCAACCCTGTCAAACCTGTCAAAATGAGCTAGACGTTCACACTTTCACCAGTGGAAAATGCTGTTCATTCATGTCAACGGAAGGTAACTGATCACATTTTAGTACATGCCTTAGGATGGCAAAGGGCGGTATTTGCAAGGCGCAGTTTACTTGAGGGCCTTCCAGTCCTTGGGCTAAATCAGAGAGAGAGAGACGTGGGAGAGGGGGTGTGTGCGTGCATGCACGTGCTTTGTTTTGGAGAGAAGTGAGAGGCGAGGAGGAAAGAGGACTGTAATGATGTAGTGACCGCCCTGGTCCTGGGCTAGACTGAGGAAGCCTGTGCATGTGGATGTATCTTAGTTGGGTACAACACTAACAACATGAAGTGGTCATTTTCCAACCCAAGAACTGTAAGGGGTGGTAGTGGCTGCAGCAGTCAGGCCGAGGTAGGGTCTGGAGTGGCCCCACCTAGACACACAACATGTGGCTACATTCCAGTCCAGGGGGACCCAGAGTAGAGCCAGGCCTAGTGCCCCTGTGGGAGCCAGGAGTGAAAAGTGGGCAGAGCCCGAGGCAGTGGGAGGAAACCTGCCCCTGTAGGGCTTGGTGCTCCTTACTCAGTGTTTCAGCCCAGGAGAAAAACCACAAATACTTGCCTTGTGAGCCCAAACCCTAGCTTAACAAGGATCAGCTAGTTAACATGTAAAAAGTTGTCCTAAATGGAAAGTGGATAAACAGGTCTGGCCTGATAAATAGCTAAATGTTTCCCAGTCAGAGATGGGATGAGAGAGGCCTTGGACATTCTGGCCCGCAGGTCATTCATTATGCAAATTCTTATTAGGCTCTGGGAGAGATGGCCCCTCAGCCAGCCTGGAAGATGAGGCTATGCCTGCAGACTTGAGGAGGGCCTTTGTGTACCCCAGGTGAACCTAGTAGAGGCTGAGGCCACCGGAGACGTTCCCAGCAGGCTTGAGTGAAGGTTAGGAAAGTGATTTCTGCATGCAGTGTGATGTAGGCAGAATGGGCAATTTGAAGGTCAAATGGGGCTCTCATTTACGAATGACTGTGGGCAACTTTCTGGTCTTTCCAAACTCAGCGCCTTCTCTGTGTAAACTGGTGGAACCGATAAGTTCCTGGAAGGATTATGAAGATTAATTAGGAAAATGTAAGTAAAATGCCTAGTTGTACCTAGAAAAGAATTGTGCTCGTATTTTTCTTCCCTGTTCTATCATTAAACTGTTCCCCCAGCAATGCCCCCAAAATCTTATCTGCTTATTTATCTCTAAGAACTATGTTCAAAATATGGGTTCAAACACTGAAGAATCAGAAGTTTGAGCTTTGAATCCTGGAGTTTCCCTAATTAACTGTGTGACCTTGAGCCAATCCCACGGTCTTGGCATCCCATGAAATGGGAGGATTCTCCAGGTGATGGCTCAGACCCCCCCAACCCCCAGCCCCACTCTGAGCTTCTTCCCAAACACTCAGCAGTAGGACAGGAGGATCTGAAAGCAAGGGGTCTGCTTCATGTAGCATGAAAAGCTCTTTGGACCTGAGTCTGAACACTTAATAGATACCAGGGAGGTTCACATTGCTCCAGTTCATACTCGCGCGTGGATCCTAGAATTGGGCCATGAGGTAATGCCGAGAGTATGTGAACTGTTATAAATTAATGCACTGTTCTGCTCTGCAGTGAGGTTCTTTCGGCTCTGATTTCTCCTTTTATGGTGTCTTTAGAGACAAGCAGGAGGTTAGGAGGTAGTTGAGTTACAAACACGTGTATTCACTGCATCAGGGCTGGAGCTTAGCTTTTGTTTTTGAGTTAGTTCTGTTGTTTGGGTTTGGTTAATCTGTGCCTGAACATTGAGATTATTAGAAGGAAAAGATACTCTTAACTGGCCTCTTGCAGTAACAGACACTTGGTGGGAGGTAAGAGAAGGGGGAAATGGGACAAGGGAGAAAAGACCTTCCAACTCAACCCTACCGAGTGGACCTATGAAAGACTGAAATCTCCAGTTTGATGTAGCCAGAACTGAGGTCAGGGTCTGGCCATTGTCTGGAAACCAGAGTTGGAGTTGTGGGGCTGTCAGTGAAGAGCTGTCTGTCCTAAAGGTCACCTCTGTTCCTATAGAAATAGGCGCCTGAGTGACCAGTGTTTACGGGATAAAAGCAGGCTCCTTGCAGGGCATCACACTGTGTCTTGCTTCAGCCACTGGCCATCTCTGCAGCCTCACCTCTTCTCAGGCCATTTTGTCCTGACCTCACCTGCCCCCAGATCTTTTTGTTAGCTTTGTGTTCTGCGCTTAAGATATCACTGCCTCTGGGCTCTTCATAGCATTTTAGCATTCTTAGTATGTTTTATCTCCATTAAACTTTTTCAGTGTTCTATGCTGGGTTTTTTGCATTTTTTGCTTCTGTCTACCCAAACTGTTACTTCTGCCTGGGCCTCCCTTTGATTGATGTTTTTAATCCAGAAATACTCCTACTCATCCTTCCAAACCCCTTATTACGTTTAATGACTCTTGGGGAATCTTTGCCGACCCTCTCAGATATTTAATTATCCCCTCCCCCCACTGTCACCTCTGTACTTTGCACAAATGTCCCATGAAACTGATCACAGTACATTACTTTATATTTTTTTACTTGCCTTGTCACTATCTAACAATATAACCTCATTAAAAATGAGAGCCATACATTATTTATTATAGATTAGGTATGAGGTGTAGTGTTAAACAGATGGGTTGCCCGCATTGAAATTGCAGCACTACCTAGAGAAGTGGTAGGAACTTCTCTACCATAACTTGAGGTAAGTTCTTAACCTCCCTGTGCCTCAGTTTCCTAATCTCTAAAACTGAAATAATAAAGTAGCTATCTCATAAAGATGTTATGAGGATTAAATGGTAAATATGTGTAAAGCAGATAACTGCTCAGTAGGTCTTAACTTTTTTTTTTTTTTTTGATGAGTCTCACTCTGTCACCCAGGCTAGAGTGCAGTGGCGCTATCTCCGCTCACTGCAACCTCGGCCTCCTGGGTTCAAGCAATTCTCCTGCCTCAGCCTCCCGAGTAGCTAAAATTACAGGCACACTCCATCATGCCCAGCTAAGTTTTGTATTTTTAGTAGAGATGGGCTTTTGTCATGTTGTCCAGGCTGGTCTCGAACTCCTGACCTCAGGTGATCCGCCTGCCTTGCCCTCCCAAAGTGTTGGGATTATAGACATGAGCCACTGCGCCTGGCCAAGTCTTAGTTATTCTTGATGTTGATCCGAATTTCTAGGCTTCGTTCACTGCATTTGGACCTTAACACTTTGTCAGTAGATGTTTGCAGATTGGCTTTGTATTGCGTGTCTCTCTGACTGGACCCTGTGCTTGCTCAGGCATCGTGTGGGTACACCTGCTCGTTGGCATACACCTTGGCTGTACATCTTGCCAGGATGGGTCTCTCATCCCCATTTCATAGATGAGGAACTTGAGGCTCAGAGAGGTTGAAGGACTTGCTGAAGGTCACTTTAAAGACCAGAATATGGTAGAAGTCCTGGAACTGAGTGGGAGCTTAGACCAGTGCTTCCAAAATGCCATCCATCCTGTAGCTTTAAGGTTCTGGCCTGTCAAACCAAAGCCTTGAGGGATGAGCTGGACAAGCCAGGCTGTGTGGCCCGTTTCCCGCTGTGCTGGGAGCTCGCTCACCCTCTGGAGCTCCCTTGCCATGACTGCCTTCCACTTCCCAGGCTGTCTTTTGTAGGTCTATGTTTGGGCCTTAATGAGCATCCAGAGACTTTTTTTTTCTTTTTCTGTTTTTCGTTTTTTTTTTTTTTTGAGACACAGTTTCACTCTGTCATCCAGGCTGGAGTGCAGTGGCACAATCTCTGCTCGGTGCGACCTCTGCCTCCTGGGTTCAAGCAATTCTCTTGCCTCAATCTCCTGAGTAGCTGAGATTATAGACGACCACCACCACACCTGGCTAATTTTTTTTTTTTTTTTCTGAGACGGAGTCTCGCTCTGTCGCCCAGGCACATGGGGGTGCCTCCAGTCACAGACCTGTCAACCTGTGATGTCTGTAACACAGGGCAGGCACTTCAGGGATTAGACTTTCCCAGCACTAACCAGGCACAAAGATGGAAGCAACAAAAGCCCTTCATGGATAGAACTCCTTTTAAGACAGACTCTGCTGCAAGCTTGGCACATTTGGGAAAACAAAGAGAGTGCTGCTTAAATATTATATGGCTCAGGGTTCCCAGTGCTTTTAGACTAGCCACTGGACATGACCTGAAAATCACACCCCCAGAAGCAGTAGACCAAGGGAGAATGCTCCCTCTTGGTTACAAGTCAACTCTGAAGGGCATAAAACAAGATGAAAGGAGACCCTCATCCGGTTTTCATTTCAGGGACCCACAGCACAGTTTGTCTTAAATGGATGCTGGTCTGATGAGAACCATAAAACTCACCAGTCTGTGGGGGTCAGCTCAGACAATGGGCTTATAGGGGTTGAGGCCTATGTTCTATCCTACTTCTACCCTGTGATACCCTTATTTATGACAGAACAACACAGGAAGACAAAGACAAAGGAAAAATCAAAGACTATTTCTGGAAAGAGAAGGATTAGATAATATGAATATTCATAATAAAAATACATCAGAGAGCTGCTATCCCCAATGCTAATCAAACAAGTGCTTTTCTCCATTAATCTTTTTTTTTTTTTGAGACGGAGTCTTGCTGTGCCGCCCAGGCTGGAGTGCAGTGGCCGGATCTCAGCTCACTGCAAGCTCCGCCTCCCAGGTTTACGCCATTTTCCTGCCTCAGCCTCCTACTAGAGACAGGGTTTTGCGATGTTGACCAGGGTAGTCTCAAACACTTGAGCTCAGGTGATCCACCTGCCTCGGCCTCCCAAAATGCTAGGATTACAGGCGTGAGCCACCCTGCCAGGGCCCCAGAGATTTCTTTTCATAAGCTTTCCTGGGAGTTCACTTGTGAAAATGGAGTGGGAGAGTCTACACTGGTCTCTAGAGTTCCTGAGGTAGATGTACAGGTAATGGTCTCCTCATTGTTTCCCAGTGTGTTGCATTTCCTCTTCTCATTTCTTTTTTCTTTTGTTGCCTTGTCTTTTCTTTTCTATCCTCTCTTTTTTCTCTCTTCCCTCTCTCTCCCCTTTCTTTTCTTCCTTTTTTCTCCTACCTCCCTCACAACCTTCTTTTCTTCCTTCCTTCCTTCCTTTCCTTTCATTTGGTTTATTTCCACCTACTAGGTTTTTATTATTTCATCTAGAATAATGACCTTAATGCTCTTTTTTTTTCCTAAAAGTAGCTTGTGTTCAATATAAAGTATTCAAACAATCCAATTGAAAGTCAAAAAGACAGTAAAAAATTACTCCACATCCCACCACAGAGGATTAACTCTTGTTAACAGTAGGTGAGGATAGCTGTCTTTAACAGTAGGTGGGGAGGGGTAGGATAAGTGGATTGAGGGGTGGACATGCAGATGTAGAAACCGATACATCCTTTGATTGATTGACTGAAACACTTTTTCATAAAAAAAAAAAAAGCGGGGACAGTAGGTGTTACTTAATAACATCTACTAAATCCCATGTATGTCCTGGAGTTTAAAAATAACATAGCTGATGAGGTTTTAAAATATGCTTTGGGAATCTGGAACAGAGAGAGTTTGTGTTACAGAGACTGCCACGGGAAGTGCACAGTACTCATGGTGCACATGATGCATAGAAGCAACAAATGGGGGCCTGTGCTGGGCTTGCACCCTTGGTCTTCTGCCTGCAGACACTTGGAGAGCCTGAAGTCAGAGGACAGCCTGAAAACAGGAGAGAAGAAACAACAGAGGTGCAGTCTCAGCGTGGGAGTCCCTCCCTCCTCTGACCCCCACCTTGAGCTGACTGCCATGCAGGTTAATAGCTTTCTCTCTGGGTTTCCTTGCCTCCTCCCTGCCCCCCGCCCCCTAGTGTTTCCTTCTGCCCCTGCCCTGGTGTGCTCTGGCAGGCACAGACCCTGCAGAGTCTGCACAGTGGCCCTTGGGGACATTCCGTGGGTGCAGCCACTTTGGCTACTCTGACATGTTCGTCCTTGTTCTCCAGGCAGCCGTGTTGGAGGGGATGCCACTTCCGCCGTGGACGGTGCCTGGAGCAGCCCTCCCCACCCCACAGCAACTGGTGGGGGCCCTTGGATACCAATTAGATGTCTTCTTTCTTGTGGCGAATTCTCTTTTGAGGCCTTTTGTGCCAGGCACACCCAGATCCTCAGAGACAGTCAACAAGTGTTGAGCTTCAGAAGGTCTTTGAGTTCCCTGTTTGTGCCCGAGTTTTTCTGCTCTCTTCCTCCCCACTGGTCCATCTTGTGTACAGGAGGGTCTTAAGAGACAGCCTTTGCCATATGCTAAAAGGTTCCACTTTACCCATATGCCAGGGCCTTTGTGCTTACTGGGCGTATGTTATCAGAGCTGGGAGGGAAAATCATTTCTTCTCTAGACAAAGTCAGTCCACCCCTAAATGATCTGCCTTGACCAAGCCAGTGGCTCATGCCTGTAATCCCAACATTTTGGGAGGCAGAGGCAGAGGATCTCTTAAAGCCAGGAGTTCAAGACCAGCCTGGATAATATAGTGAGACCCTATCTTTAGTAGGTAGGTAGGTAGGTAGGTAGGTAGGTAAGTAGATAGATGGATATATTAGATATATAGAGAGATAGATGGATATGTTAGATGAATTAGATAGATTAGATAGACCCTGTCTTGATTGATTGATAGATAATAAATAGCCTGTCTTGCCCACTGTATTAGTTTCCAGGGGATGCCATAACAGATGACTGTAAACCTCGTGGTTTAAAACAACAGAAACTGTTTTCTAACCATTTCAGAGGGAAGAAGTCCAAAGTCAAGGTGTCATCAGGGTTGGCTTCTTCTGGAGACTCTGAGGGTGAATCTTTCCTCTTCCAGCTTCTGGTGGCACCCAGCAATCACTGTCCTTCCTTGACTTTTAGGCACGTCGCTCAAGCCTCTGCCTTTGTCTTCACGTGACCTTCTACTCTGTGTGTTTCTGTTACTGAAATATCCCTGTGCTTTTCTCTTATAAGGACACCTATTATTGGATTTAGGGCCGGCCTAAATCTAGGATAATCTCATCTCAGGATTTTTTTTTTTTTTTTTTTTTTGAGGCAGGGTGTTGCTCTGTTACCCAGGTTGGAGTGCAGTGGCAAAATGGCTCACTGCGGCCTCAGCCTCCCAGGCTCAGATGATCCTCCTACCTCAGCCTCCCAAGTGGCTGGGACTACAGGCACGCACCACCACACCCAGCTAATTTTTTGTATTTTGCGTAGAGACGGGGTCTCGCCATGTTGCCCAGGCTGGTCTTAAACTCCTGGGCTTAAGCAGTCAGCCCACCTCAACCTCCCAAAGTGATGGGGGTGGGGGGGTTACAGGTGTGAGCCACTGTACCCAGCCAGGATTCTTAATAACATCTGCAAAGATTCTAATTCCAACTAAGGTGATATGTGCAGATTTCAGGGTCAGGATTTGGGAGCATTTTGGGAGAAGGAGGGCACCATTCAGCTCACCACTTCCACCTTATGGAGCATTGACAACCTCTCCAAACATGTTTCATCTGCCTCAGGGAGCATACATGCAGGGGGCTGGCTGGATGCCTGCTCCATAGACCTCACATCCTTTATCCTTTATGTCCTCCACAGTACTCAGCACGGAAACTAAGCATATCTTTGTTTCATGCCAAACATGCTAATTTAGGAAAAATAATAAATTGGGTGAAAATTTCTCTGGGCTCAAGGTAGGGGCATTCTTTCATAATCAGAAAAAAAAAATGTAGAAACACCAAGTTGTATCATGAGCATTCACAAAGATTTCTTGTGCCTACTTCCATGGATGTACAAGGTCTACTCAACAAATGTAGCCTTGGCAAACCAGCATCTTTGGGGCCATGGGAAGAATTTTGAAAATGGTGTGTTCTCCATGTCTGTGTCTCAGGTCCAGCTCGTGAGATCTGCCAAGGTGGGAGATGCCCTTTAGGTATGATGGCAGAAAAGTGAGCCAAGAATTCTGAGTATGTGAGTGGTCATGTGGGAGACAGTGTGTGGGTTACATCAGGCAAAAGAGTCACAGAGAAAATCAAGAGACAAAGTCCAAAAGGAAACTGTTCTCAGGGTTCTTCATCTTTATCCTTGGTCCTTTCCTGGTGTAGCCTGGGTCTGTGACATTGGCTGTAATTATATATGTGATTTCTTGTTTCTGTATGGTGTGTTTTTGTTCTGTTTCAGTATGCAAGTGGTGGGGGGTGAAGGGGGTAGGGGGCAAAGGGAAGGATTGATTGTGAATAAGGAGGAGTTGTATACTAGTAGCCTGCCAGATAGAAAGGGCTTTTCAAGTGCCAGCAGCTCCCATCCTGGGCCAGAGGGTGTGTAGGAGGGAGTCTGATACTGGGGCAAGGTAGGGCCAAACGTACCCCGGGCTGCCTGTGAGAGGAGAGTGTTTACCTCTGTGATTGGCCCCTTTCTTCAAGCAGAGCTGGTGCTGTCTGAAAGCAGATTAAGATTTTTTTTAACTTAAACAATTTGGATTTGGTAATAAATCACACATAACAAGAAATCTGGAGGTAACCAGTCTGAGGGCTTGCTAATTTAGCAGCTCAACAATGGCAGATCTCTGGGATGACTTTCAGTGGCTTTTCCCTATTTGCAAAATGATTGTGACAGCTCCAGGCCTCAGCTTTGATGGGTAAATGTCTATGTCAGTGGAAAGGAAGCACTTTTCCTTTAGGCAGTTGATACTAGAGAAGAACATCTTTCTAAGATGTCCCTAAAGATGTTCCTTTAGAGTACCTTGGCTAGAATAAGTGAACGTAATTCTTTGGGGTTTTTTTTTTTTTTTTGGGACCGAGTCTCGCTGTCGCCCAGGCTGGAGTGCAGTGGCTGGATCTCAGCTCACTGCAAGCTCCGCCTCCCGGGTTTACGCCATTCTCCTGCCTCAGCCTCCGAGGAGCTGGGACTACAGGCGCCAGCCACCTCGCCCGGCTAGCTTTTTGTATTTTTTAGTAGAGACGGGGTTTCACCGTGTTAGCCAGGATGGTCTCGAACTCCTGACCTCGTGATCCGCCCGTCTCGGCCTCCCAAAGTGCTGGGATTATAGGTTTGTTTTTTTTTAAATTATTTTACTTTGAAACAGTCTCAAACTTATAGTTAAAGCCCTGTACCAAGAGGTTTTTTGTTTTCGGACTTATTTGAGCGTAAGTTGCCAATGTGATACATTGCCACTCCCCCAGATTTCCTGTAAACAAAAAAATTCTCATAACCACAAAGCAACCGTCAGAATCAGGACATTCATATTGATATATTGCTAGCACCCAGTCCCCAAACATCATTCCAGTTTCACCAGTTGTCCTGAGTATCCCGATAATGTTCTTAGAGTGGAAGGATCTGATTCAGAATCACACACTGTATTTAGTTGTCCCATGTCTTTGGCCTCCTCCAGCCTGGAAGGATTTCTTATTCCCTTGTTCACTTTCATGACATGACCTTGACATGTTTGAAGAATATAAACCATTATTAGGTAGCGTGGCCCTCAGTTTGGGTTTGTCCAGTGTTTCCTCATGATTAGATTCAGTCGATGAATTTTTGGCAGGAAAATCATGAAGGTGATGGGGTATTCTTATTGTATCCTATCAGGTGATACAACTTGTGCGTTTGCTCCTTTATTCAGCCATTTATTCATGGATTTCCCTTCTACTCCATGGGTTTTCAGCTGTTACCATTATTATTTATTTTGAAGCTCTAATTGCCCCATGTTTAGCTAGTGAGAACCACTTTGGTCTGGCTTCAGTGTCTTTTTTGACACATCTCCATCACTCTTTGAGCAGTTCCTCACTTTCAGGTATGACAAGATGTTCCAAGCTTGTATTGTATTTTTCCAGACCTAGCCCTGGAATCAGCCATTTTTCCAAGGAGCCCTGGTCCAGTTTTTTGGAGAATAGTATTTACAAGCCAAAATCTGGGCAATAAATTACCTGTTGCTCTTGTGGTGTTGCTGCTCCTAGATCCTTTCAGTCACAGAGCTGGGCAATACGTCTTATGTATATATGCACATATTTATTATGTGTGTATGTATTCATCTATATATTAAAAATTGTCAGTTTACACACATCTCAAATTCCAATATAGCATCATAAGTTTCATTTTCATTTTCTTTTTTCTTTTTCTTTTTTTTTTTTGAGATGGAGTCTCACTCTGTTGCCCAGGCTGGAGTACAATGGTGCAATCTCGGCTCACCGCAACCTCTGCCTTCCGGGTTCAAGCGATTCTCCTGCTTCCACTTCCCGAGTAGCTGAGATTACAGGCTCCCGCCACCACGCCTGGCTAATTTTTGTGTTTTTAGTAGAGTTGGGGTTTCACCGTGCTGGCCAGGCTTGTCTCGAACTCCTGACCTCAGACGATCACCCGCCTCGGTGTCCCAAAGTGCTGGGATTGCAGGTGTGAGCCACCGTGCCCGGCTCATTCTCATTTTCTCTCTTTCTGTAGTTGTAACTGTCTGGCCGTGAGAAATCTAGATTCCATTATCTTTTATATCTTTACTGTGTACTCCATCACCCTGAATGTAATCAATTTCACATCACCACTGTCCCCCTGCCCTGTGTAGATGCCCAGTTAGCACCATATCACCCTCCCCCATACATGGATGCTATCTCCCTGCACTAGGGCTCTGACACCTTGCCCTAGGTCACCCCATATGGACATCTCCCTGTTTGGCTGCTGAACACACACTTGTAAAGGCAAGGAGTTTGACTTTATCAAGGTCTCCACTTTCTATCTATATACATTTATTCATTCAAGCCTTTCTGCCTTACTTGACTGATACCTTTAGTGTCCCACCGATTACCCTTCTTTTGGCGGGGATCCTCCTGGTCCTCTTTAGATTTGAGGCAGGTACAGGGGCTGCCATGGGGTTTTTATATACCTGTGCTGTCCAATGTGCTAGCCAGTAGTCCTGTATCAAAATTTAAAATTCAGTTTCTCACTTCTGCTAGCTGTGTTTTTAGTGCTCAATAGCCACATATGACTAGTGGCTACCATGTTGGACAGTATAGTTATAGAACATTTCCATCATCACAGAAAGTTCTCTTATTCTCCTAACTTAACATTGATCCTTCCCTGACTTCAACTTAATTTTTCAGTGTTCAGATGATCAGCCGGACCATCCAAACACTCAGCAGTCCTTCATGCTAACTAGCCTGTCTCCATACCCACATAGTAACAATTTCACTAATCTCACCCCCTGCATACTCATTCCCAATACCCATGGGTCTATCCCTGTTACCGCAGACCATCCATAATACATGATCTGCAAATGAAACAGAGTGTTTGAAACTCAGACTATTTTGTAAAATCTTGGACATGTAGTTGTGATAAAATGAGAGTAGTCAAACTCCTACTTTTCTGAGCTTTTGAAATGCTTGTTTTCAGGTCATCCCTGGGAATCTCAATTCCAGGTTGTCTTTACAGCTCCTCAATACTCAACCCTTTTGTAGAGCCTCCTCCTCCAGACCAGTGCTTTTCAAACTTTAATGTGCAGAAGAACCACTGAAAACTGTTGTTAGAATGTGGATTCTGATTCAGTAGGTCCATATGAACCTGTGATTCTGCATTTTAATGAACCTCAATTGAGGCTGTCGTTGCTGCTCTGAGGACCATGCCAGCAGGCCCTGAATGTCTGTGATGTTGAAGCTCAGAATGGTCAACACTCCCCCTGCTTTTCTTTTGTCTTCCCTCAGAACACCTGCTCACCATGACCTGTATACATCCAGGTGAGTGTTGGTTTTCAACAGAGATATCTTGTGAGTCCGTACTCTGGCAATGCCACCACTCCAGAAAATAGCTCAGAGCTTAGCTCTTAGTTGTATTCAGAGCCAGATTGAGCTATAGAAGAGACAACTCTCTATTTTATAGTCACACCTAATCTAATGGCTGTTGTAGCCGTTGATTAAAACTTATGCTTCCCAATACAAATTTTTGCTCCAGATTTGGTTCCAAAGGATACAACTGCTACCAAAAACCACATTTACCTGCTAAAGGATGAACACTGTTACCACTGAGCTATTTAGAAGGAATGTGTCACTTGCTGTGTAACTGCATTCTAACAAGGAGGTACATAAATGTTTCGAGACAGCAGCATCTTTAGAGTAAGTGCCAAGCCTCCAGAGGAACCCTGCTAAAGGGAAGCAATGCTGTCATTTGGATATACAGGTTCTTGCATTTTTTAATGAAATCTACTCTCCTTTAAAGTTACTCTTGTATTGTAATCTCTATAGTTATCCATTCTGTATTTCAGACATAAATTCTCTTTTTCTGGGCCATGCTTCCTATCTGTGTACACAAGTCCACTCCATCTTCCAATATTTTGCCACGTGGAGTGGTAGGAAAACCACGACATAGGAGCAAGCTGACCCAGCTTCAAATCCCGTTTCAATTCTTAGCAGTGAGATCACAGACAAATTTCTTAACTTCTCTGACCTTCAGCATTCTAATTAAAAACAAGGCTACTCTGAGTTACAGGGATTAAAGTAGATATATTGTATACAAAGGGTAAATCGGATACAGAAGTGGCCAGCCCAGAAAAGCACCGAAAATTGTTGTTTCCCTTTCTTATTTTTTTCTCTTTAGTATTAGTTCCTTATTTTCTTAATTCATTCCTTCTTCATTCACATGCGTACATTTGCACAATGTAGAAAACAAAGATGACAGGAGCCTGTTCACTTCTCCACATGCTAGTCCATCTCCCTCTGCCCCGATCAACAAGTCTTGAAGGTGTGGCCAGTGGCTGCTTGCATCACCTTTCTGTCTACCTAGCACCTGTCAGTGACCCCTGACCCCTGAGCACACGCCCTTAGCCTTGAGAAGCCTGTATTTTCCCTACTGGGCTCACCTCTGGGAGGTAGCATTCCCATCATCTCTTCACTGGATGGCCCTCTCACAGGTGAAAGTGGGCCATACCCAGCAGTAGCCAAAGAGGAAGGGCAAGATTGCTGAGTTAGTTTTTGATTTTCTTTTGCTTTCATGTGTTTTGGAGAAATGGGATGAGGTTGCATGTGCTTAGGTTTGAGTTTGGGATGGGATAGCGGCCCTCACTCTTAGAGGCAGCAGGAGTTTGTAAGGGTAGCAGAGATTCAGTGTGGTCCCAGGGAAGGGGGAGCTGAAACACAGCTGGTCTTAGGAAGGAGGTGGAGGGCGAGAGGGAAAGATGGGGATGGTCCATTTCAGCAGAAGCAAAGTTTTCCAGTCCATTAATTTTAACGTAATGCAAATCGGTTTATGGAAGTGCTGACATGCTGTTATTTAAAAAGCATGAGTAGCATGATAATTAAATCTCCATCTATATTTTATTCTAGCACATTTATAGTGTATCCTTGCTCAGCTAGGGTGATAGATTTCCAGCCTTATAATTACATACACTGCAAATTACTAAAAAAAAAAAAAAAAAAAAAAAAAGTGAACGTTCATGCCAAAAACAAGGTGGGATATATTAATGTAAACTTCATTAAGTTGAACTCAGCTTTGTCCTTGAGTTTGACCACATTCACTCACTAAAAATATCTCAAAGTTATGCTTTTCAGCATATAACAAGAAGGGATATTGGTGTCTGTTTAATGTTCGTTTTTGGCACCTTCACTTTGAAGCACACATTCCTGGTGGGGAGCCCTAGAATGTAGTCATTCCATGCTGAGCAGAGAAGTGGAACAGGAATGAACCCTTCACTGGGAATCAGGACCCCTGAGTTCTGCACCTGGGGCTGCCAGTGACCGCTTAAGTGACCTCCCCTCTGGCTCTCTGGCACATAAGGAACCAAGATGTTGCAACTCCTAAAAATGACTATTTTTTTACTTGAATTTTTATTTTTCTTTCTTCTTCATCGCTTCAAATAAAAATCTCCCAACATAGCCATTTATAAAACTCTGAAGTTTAATTTCCTTAATTTGAAAGAAATTCAGCTAGAAAGAATGGCCAACAAGCTTGAGCTGTCTATGGAAGTTTAGGAGGATGATGCAGAGGAGAGGAGGGGAGGTGAGCTGAGGCCTTGGGGGAGGGCACATGGAAAAATAACAGAGCTGAGAACAAGGGTGTGCCATCACCAGATTCGGGGCGTCTCCTGTGTGCAAGTGTATCATTCCAGGCGAGCCACGTGGCCACACTTCCACACTTTTTATTGTATTAAGCTTGTTCATAACTCTTCTAAGAAACCTCACTGGCAGTGGCTGTTTTATTACCTTTAAGCTGACCTGATAACGTGAGGCCACTCAAGTCCCTGTGTTCAAGGTGCATAGTCAGACAAGTCTGTCAACATGCTGTGGTGGGAAGAGCTTTGCATCGGTTGGGGCACCGATGACCTCTGTTTGGGAAGTTCTTTCCAAGGCCAGCTGTGGTCCTGGGGTATCAGGTCAGTGGCTGGGGAACTGCCCTGGGGAGTAGCAGAAGTCCATCTGCATTCTGTGGGAAAACAGCCTCTGCACCACAATTAAACATTGCATGGTAAATCAATCACAGGCCGTGAGCACTGCAAGAGGTTTTGGAGATCATCTGCTGCAAGCCTGTCTTTTGTAGAGCAGAGCCCCAAACCTAGCTGGTGAGGGGCAGGACCAATCTGATACCTGGTGCCGAGCTGAGCTTTCTGCATTTCCCACCATAATACGCCATATATCATGATTGCAAAAGGAAAAGAAAAATCCCTTCTTTAGGGAAACTATACATACAGAAAACACACATGTACTACAGACCCTTAACCAACATTTCTTCTGTTGATTGATTTCACCCTGTTTTTTCCTCTCAAATTATGGATTTCATCAGGCCTTCCGCCTTGCTGCATCTCCTAGCCATCTGCTTTTGAGTTTCTTCTTGTACACAAACCAAGCAAATCTTTTATAACCTCAAAATATCAAAATGCTTCTCACATGTGCTCTTTGCTTACATTATCTGTGGCAAGGCTTACAAGCTCTAGGACACAGCAATCTCCATTGTCTTATTGCGACTGTCACCAATGAGTGGAGATGGTGTTTGCATGGCCTCTCTGCTGGGCTGGTGATGGTTCTCTATGGCTAGATTGGACTGAAAACAACATGGAAACAAGTTTCCTTTCTGCAACACTTCTCCCAACTTCGTCCATGCCTTTGCTTTTTATCTCCCTACCCGCTTCCTGAGGCCATATAGATTCAGAAGTCAATTACCAAGTAATGGTAATGTGTTTACCCTTGTCTGCATTTAGGAAACCCAGTACCTTCTGTCATTTGGCTTTACCAGGCACACTTTGCCTGCCCTGGTTCTCTTTGACACTCCTTGATACACTTGTGTAAAAGCCTCTCTGAAGAACCATGTCAACCCTGTACTCTCACATCTGTCCTTTTTGGCTTCCAAAGTGAGCCTTGTAATTAAACAAAAAGATTGCCATGTCAGTTTATTTTTGGCAGGTTCATGATTCTGTCAGAGTTGATGCTTTCCTGTCCTCTTTGTCCTCTTTGTCTTTTAATATCCTTTCCCAACCAGGAACATGCTGAATGTTCATTTGGAAAGACTGAAGCTTCCAGGACCGTCACTTCTGGTGTTACTATTACGTGCAGTCCTCAGCCAGGTTAAGGTTTGATGATGGGTCCACAAGGCAAACTTCTGGCTGAAGACACATGGCCGGAGTTTATCCAAAGCCCTGATGGTTGCCAGCCATTCTTCCTGAGAAGCAGACATGTTTCTTTCCCTTGCCAACAACTTTGTATGGAGATAAATTACAGGATGTTTCCCACGGTCATGGCCCTGTAACCAAGTAGCTGGGGTTACTGTGTATGCTGAAACTGTTAGGAGTGGAGTTAAAAAGTATGGGTCTTTAAAAACCAGGTAAATTGGGAAATGGTGGAACTTTACTAAAGCTTCTAGACACCCTAGGACTTAGAAAGGATGGGCTGATACAGTTGAGTTCATTTCAAATTTTAATTTTATTGAGAGCCTATGTTGTCAGTTAGGGATACAAATTTTAGACATATGGGTCCCGTTCTCAAAGAGCTCAGAGATACCAGGAGAAAAGAAATGAATAATTGTAACACAATGTCCTATGTGCTATGATTGAGGCTTATCCATATTACTTTTATGAGCCCTGATGAAAGAAAAATGAATTCCAACCAGAGTCTTGGGAGGGGATAGAGGAAAGCTTAACATTTAAGCTGAGTCTTAATGGAATTGTCCACAGGGACATGGGTGGAAGGGCATTCTAGGAGAAGGGAGCATCATGAGCAATGGCTCAGAAGCCCAAAAGTTCTGGGAAGTGCTGCGTCATCCTTGAGACTGGTCCAGAGGTTGGGTAGGTGTGAGGATTGGGAGAGGAGGCTATAAAGGCTTTCCAAGGACCTTGCAGGCGATAACTCACATTCGTTCAACACTATCTCATGTACCAGACACTTTTCCGAGCACTCTATACATGAGGCTTCATATAGTGAGCGTGCATCCCAGTCAGACTCTTCTGACATCAACAGACGTTGACATGTGAAGCAGAAGCAATGTGCTACACTTTAAGCCTACTTTATTTTCACCCAGGGATGTCACTCTGAGAACAGCAGTGTGGGATGAGGAACATATAATCTGTATGTGATACAACATCTTTAGCTGGTTTGGGCCAAATGTAATTGTTTGATAAACAAGCCATGTTGATAATAATTATGTCCACTTTTTGTTAGCAAACACTTAAATCTGGTTGCAAAACAAACCATAATGTGATTCAGTCTTCAGTTTGCTTACTAGAGCAAGTCAGAGCAGATGAGAAAGAACACCTAAACTGTGGTTTCCTTTAAAGTACTTCAAAGGTGTTTTCTGAGTCTTTATGTGATAAATTCTTACATCTGAGGTCCCTGACCCAGAAGGAGTCATTGATGAGCTTCCAGGGATCCAGGACACCCTTTATATTGTATACAAAATGTTTTCTCTGTGAACACATTCCCGTGTGCAGCTTTTCTGGAGAAAGCCCATGCTTTTATACAATTCTCAACAGAGTCGGTTAGCCCAAAGAAAGAGGAGCCAGGATTTATGGTTTATCTATAGAATGCACTGTCCCAACTATTTCAATGCCGGGATGATAAAATCCCTGCTTGTTTGCATGGGAGGCATGGACTTAAGAATCAGACTTGGTATTCAAATGCTGCCTCTGCCATTTGCTGTTTGTGTGACCTCTGAGCTTTAGTTCCCTCCTCTTTAAATGTAGCAAGTAATATGGGAACAGATAAGATTATTACACGTATGAGTAAAGAGAGCAGATGAGATTGCCAGGTGATTGAGGAAGGAAGACACTGAAGATAGAACCGTGAGGAACATCAGAATTTCAGGGGCTGTCTGGAAAAGGGGCCACCTGGATGTGATGGCTCATGCCCGTAATCCCAGCTACCCAGGAGGCCAAGGTGGGAGGATTGCTTGAGCCCAAGAGTTCCAGACCAGCCTAGGCAACAGACCTCATCTCTAAAAAAGGTTAAAAAATTTAGCCAGGCGTAGTAGCGTATACTTGTAGTCCCCGCTATTGGGAAGCTGAGGCAGGAGGATCACTTGAGTCTAGGAGGTTGAGGCTGAATTGAGCCATAATCATGCCACTGCACTCCAGCCTGATCGAGACCCTGTCTTTATATAAAGAAAAGAAAAGGGGACTGATGAAGCAGACTGAGGGGAGAGGCCAGGGAACTCCGATAAAAACCAGAAGGGAAAAGTGTCCAGAAGAGAGAGTGTTAAGCAGCGGGGATCAGAGTGGCTTTAGACTGATCTACCTAGGTAAGGAATGAGAAGCCATCTTTGTTTTTTCATTGTCAACCTAGGTGGAGAGTTTTCCAAATTGTGACTAAGAAAGTATCTCATTAACTAAAAAGACTCCTCTTTTATTAATTCAACATAAATTTGTTAAATGCCCTGTATGTGCCAAATAAAGCCATTGAAGGAGCTTGGTTCATGAGGTCTCACCTTTAAACACTTTGGGCTCTAACATTATTTCTAGCCCTGTGGTTGCTAAGCATAGAATTTCCGAATCAGAAAATAGATAGGCCTGCTGTGTGGCTTTGGGCAGGCCACATGACCTCTTCGGGTTTAAGCGTGAAGACTAGATTATCTTAACTTTCCCTAGTCCAGATAAGTCCTACATCACTGCCCAGACAAGATGCACGCTGAGAGTGGTGGCCAATAAATGCCTTCCATATGCAAAACTCTGGTTATGCTTAGAACATTCATCTTGTATGATGTCCCTCTAGTAAACTTCACACTCCTCTTGTTCTTCCTTGAATTTCCTGTGCCTGTACTTATGTTTAGTGAATGGACAAACCTATTGCATCTGAGGATTATCCCTCCCAACCCCAGGGAATCCTGTTGTTTTAACATGGAAGCATTAACAAATGTTTTGTAAAACAAAAATAACATTTGCCGAATGCTGACCATGAGTCAAGCCCTATGTTAGAGTCTTTCATATCCACGACGTTGTTTGGGCTGAAAGTCCTCTTTCTGGAGATTTCTATGTACTGCAGATCAAATCATGTTTCAAATAAAGGTTTTCCTGGAGCAAAACCACATGCAATAAAAGACTGATACAACATGCTTATTACATAAGGTGAGTGTTAATCCTGGCCTGCTTACACCCAGCTCACCAAGGAGCTCTTCTTTATTTGAAATTGGCTTCCAAACCTGATGCTTTTCTGAGCAAGACATGCTTTCCTCCAGCTAGTGTGAAGGCTGTGTGTCTCGTATGTGTGTGTGCATGCATGTGCCTGTGTGTGAATGCAGATACTTGCTCCAAAGAGAGGCTCCAAAAGAATGTCTCTCAGTTTATTGCATTTCCCTATCTACCCAGGAAGTTGTTTCTTGTTTTCAAGACAAATGTGGACCTGTAGCCTTGAGTATTACTGGATTGTGTGTTGTTCAGTGGTGCCTAGAGGAATGATGAAAAGAGGACTGTCCTGGGTGCTGGTCAGTTACGAGAGGAAAGAGGCTGCAGGCTCAGCCCCTGCTCAGCGGAGAACATGCTCTTGAGCAGTCAGGCTGGGTCTGTGGAGAGCTGAATTAATGGATGGAAGTGGCCCAAAGAGGGTGCTGCTGGCTTGACTGAGTTTGAATCAGCAGGACCCAGGGTCAGGGATGAAGTTTTTTCTTCACAGATAAAAAAATTGAGTCTTAGAGTAACCCTTTTCCAAGTTTTCTAATTTAGGTTTTTCGTATTGTATTGTATTGTATTTTTGAGACAGAGTCTCACTCTTGACCAGGCTGGAGGGCAGTGGCATGATCTTGGCTCACTGCAACCTCTGCCTCCTGGGTTTCACCGATTCTCCTGCCTCAACCTCCTGAGTAGCTGGGACTACAGGCATGCATCACCACACCTGGCTAATTTTTTTTTTTTTGGGGACGGAGTCTCACTCTGTCGCTCAGGCTGGAGTGCAGTGGCCGGATCTCAGCTCACTACAAGCTCCGCCTCCCGGGTTTACGCCATTCTCCTGCCTCAGCCTCCCGAGTAGCTGGGACTACAGGCGCCCGCCACCTCGCCCAGCTAGTTTTTTGTATTTTTTATTAGAGATGGGGTTTCACTGTGTTAGCCAGGATGGTCTCGATCTCCTGACCTAGTGATCCGCCCGTCTCGGCCTCCCAAAGTGCTGGGATTACAGGCTTGAGCCACCGCGCCCGGCCCAATTTTTGTATTTTTAGTAGAGATAGGGTTTCACCATGTTGCCCAAGCTGGTCTCGAACTCCTGACCACAAGTGATCAGCCCACCTCAGTCTCCCAAAGTGCTGAGCTTACAGGGGTGAGCCACTGTGCCTGGCCCTAATTTACTTTCTTCTAATTAGTCTAATGAGGTTCTTCTCCAGAAGATTCTAATTAGTTTATTCTCCCACTGAGCTGATGGCTACTCTCTGCACATTGTTGCTTCTGGGGCCTGAAGCCCTTCCAGGAGCACCTAGCCTGAGGTGGCCATGCAGTCACTCCCCTCTGTGCTCTCACACTTATTGCACACTTATTACAGTCCAACATAGAAGGAGGTCATTTTTTCTTGTTAATTTATTGCCTTTCTTCAGCCTCAGTGGAATGGAAGCTCTTTGAGGACTGGGACCTATTGACCTCTTCCTCTGCTGTATCCCCAGAGCCTAGAAAAAATACTTGGTACATAGTAGGTGCTAAATCAAACTTTGTTGAATGAGTGAACAGAAGAATGGAGAAAAGGAAGGAAAGGGAGAAAAGGAAGGGAGGAAAGGGAAAGAGAGTGAAGGAAGGCAGGGAGGGAGGAGGCTTTAGCAGGGGTACTAACTCTTTTATTAAGCAGCTGGGGCTGAGGAGACCAAAATTCTCAGGGCTCATGCAGGGCACTGCCCTCTCTTATGGTGGTCCATTTACTCCCTGGAGCCCCGCAGCCCTGCCTTAGGGCACATGGGGGTCTTTCGTAGCTGGGAGCCTGGATCTGCTCTTTTCTCCCTCCCCCGACTTTCTTCACATTCACAGCCCCTTCTCTACGGGGAATTTTATTCCTAGAGCACCAGTAGCACTGTATACCAGGAAGACACCAGGGGACAACGCATAAGATGGTCACTGAGTCCAGCCCAGGGGGCAGCAGAGAGAGACCATGGCTGTGCACATCAAAAGTGTGAGAGATGACATTGGCCTTGTGGATTTGGGGTAAGAAGAGCATATCTATGTCAGTGCTCCCAGCATTAGTAGGTGCACAGGGCATGGCAGCTGCTCCACTTGTGCCCTGTGACTTGTGGGCCAAGAAAACTGCTTCCAGGCATGCCCTAGGTGATGGAGAGAGTACAAAGGAATGTCTTTCTACCTCCTGCCTTCTTGCCTTGCATCCTAGCTGGCCCTGTGGCTTCCAATAGTCTTTAGATTTGGTGACCACTACATGAACAGGTAGCCGACTGTAGGACATCTGCACTGCAGGGACTCTAAACTTGGTTGTGAGAGGGTGTCATTCCCTGCGCTAGACCCCATCACTGGGGTGTTGCTGAGAGGGCTGGGCTGGGAGGCCTTTGTTTCCTTGGCCACCACTCCTGTCCCTGGTGGGAGCTGACAGGCTCACTCTGCAGTGTGTATTTCAGCAAGTCCACCCAGTGGGACTCCCTGCAGACTGGCTTCTCTGAGAGGGCGTGGGCTGCAGCAGTCAAGAGCTGTGGGTGCGGCTGCCAGGTTTCGAGAAAGTATTTGAGGCATTGGGGAGGCTGTGCAGAGCCCCACGCCCTTGCTCCCTTTCCCCTCCTCGCTCTCCTGCCTGCAGTTTTAATAAGGGTGGGGCCTGGATTAAGTGTCTTGGGCAGAATCCAGCAACCGGAGTCCTTTCTGGCAGAGGAAGGGGAGTGCACATCAGGATCACATTCCAGATGCAGGGATGGAGATTTGGGAAGGATAAAGGAAAGAGAGTGAGAAAATTAAATGTGGCGAGAAATGGATTTTCCCCTTCTGCTGTCTGAAAATAATTGAGTTATATTATTTTGTAAAATAATCTGTTTTGAGGTTTTTCTTGTTTCCCTTCACACTACCAACTGCCTTACTTATTCGAAGAGGAGGAAAAAGCGTTCATGCTGGCCTTGTGCTGCGGTGATTCCTACCAAATATCTCAGACTTGGGTGAGGTTCTAAGAGGTGGCTTTGCTGGCTGTGAAGATTGTGGGACTCAGCTATGGACATGAGAACTGGAGGCCCAGCCTCCTTGGGAAGGGGTGGCCAGATCCCATTTTCAGGTCTTAGCTGGCTTCTCCCTCTTTTCCAGACAAGTGCCCGTAGCACCGTCTTCCTGACCTTCCCCTTCTCTAGGCTTTGAAGGGCGTAGTCACATTTGGCTGGAGAGCCTCAAAGGTGCCTGTCTCACCCCAGGATATGGTGTCAGCCTCCCTCCCCTCCTTCCAAATTGTTCCTTAAAATTCTGCCCTGGCCTCTTTTTTTGGTGATTTAATGGAGAGTTCCCATATCAGGGTTTCCCATATGGCAAAACCTCTGTATAATCAGTCCAGGGACTATTTAGTGACTGTTAGTAACTGTACTTTAATTGTGGAGTGTCATAAGAGAGGACTTGGGGCAGCCATCCAACAGAAATCCCATCAGATGGGTGTCCATTTAGAATCATTTGATAGGACTGACCTATCCTCACAGCGTGACAGACAGGAACAAGCGTGAGGCTTTCAAGAGCTTCAGCTCTGGGGCCAGATTTCATAAATTCGTATTCTGGCTGAGCCACTTATCAACAGCATGGCCTTGGACAAAGACTTCACTTCACTGTGCATGGGTTTCCCCATCTGTAAAAGGGAAGCAAAAATAGGATTTACCTCTGGTTGCTATGAGAATTAACTGAATAATACATGTAAAATGCGTAAAATAGTGCCTGCTCAATTAGTATCACTTAACATCATCAGCACCGCTGTCGTCATCATCTTTCTTTACTATCTGGGTGGCCCAGTGCAAGTGACTTAGCGTCTCTGAACCTTGGCTTCCTTCTGTGTAAAATGGGGATGATACTAGTGGGGGTTGCCAAGAAGATTAAGAGAGAGAATGTGAAGACAGTCAGCTTAGGGCCTGACACCCAGTGGAAATGGCAAAAATGAGTTCCCCTGTCCCTCCCCAGCACGCCCTGCCTAAGCGTAGCCCACCCTTACAGCTATTTAGATAGAGGATTCATTTTACCATAGCGAAGCTGGCTGTGTAATGGTAAGAATAATCCTTGTTACTAATTTTAATTTGGTATAAGTTAATGTAATCCTCAGTCGAAAGAGTCGACACCTTTTCCCACCCTCCAGTCCTCCCCTTTGCATCTTCTCTTCTGCTGTGAATTACTCAGTCACAAGAACCTTGTACACAGCCAGGACAGTGCGAGGAGGCATAGGGGCACAGATGTGTAAGGCACTCTTTTTGTGGTCAGGCTTAACGTGCTTAAAACTCTTTTCGGACCCCCATTGCATCATTCGCATCACTGTTCTCTTACTAATCTTGAGTTATCTTTGATTCTGCCTCTATTGATATAGTACCTTCTATTTAGTAAAAACATTACCTATGTTATCTCATTGGTTTTCACAGTAACCCTGATAGGTAGGAGCTGTATTCATACCATTTTACAGATGAACAAACTGAGGCTTAGTGAGATTAAGAGCCTTCCCAAAGGTCACTTAGTAATAAGCCAAGCTAGGATTGAAATCTAGGTATGTGGCCGGGTGTGGTGGCTCACGCCTGTAATCCCAGCACTTTGGGAGGGCAAGGGGGGTAGATTGCTTGAGTTCAAGAGTTTGAGAACAGCCTGGGCAACATGAGGAAACCCCATCTCTACCAAAAATATGAAAAACTAGCCAGGTGTGGTGGTGTAGTCTGTAGTCTCAGACTACGTCTGTAGTCTCAGCTACTCAGAAGGCTGAGGTGAGAGGATCGCTTGGGCCGGGGAGGCAGAGGTTGCAGTGAGCCAAGATCTTGCCACTGCACTCAAGCCTGGGCGACAGAGCAAGACTCTGTCTCAAAAACAAACAAACAAACAAAAAAGCAATAAAACCAAAAAAAAAAAAAGAGAAGGAAAGATGTGAGAATTCATCTTCTGTCGTTCCCACTTTGTTATCTTGTGTCTGCTGCTTCCTCTGTGTTTTGGCTGTCTATTGCTGTATAACAGACCACCCCAAAATTGAGTAGCTTAAAGAACAGTTTATTATCTCTCGTGGTTCTGGGGGTTGACTGCACTCAGCTGGGAGATTCCTGCTTGGTCTTTTCTGCAGCTGTACTCAGATGGTGGCTGAGGCTGGATTCATCTGAAGGCTTCTTCGTGCACTTATCTGGCACGTGGGGAAGAGCTGGGGGCTGATGGAGAATTTCTCCCTTCCCATGTTGTGTTGGCTTCCCTACAACATGGTGGTCTTAGAGTAGTCAAATTTCCTACATGGCAGTGAACTTTCCCCAGAACAAGCATTCTAAAAGATCCAGTTGGAAGCTGCAGTGTTTCTTATGACCTATTTAGAATCTCAGGTCTTCACTTCCAGCACATTTTATTGGTCAAGAAAGTTACTAAGGCCAGTCCAGATTCAACAGGATGGGTTATTAGGCTCTATCTCTTCATATGAGAAGCGGCATATGCATACAGTGAGGGAAGAAATTGATGGTGGCCATCCTTATATGATAAAGACCCAGAAATATTTTTGCCTAAAAACAATCCGTCTTAGCCATTCTAGTCTACTACTGCCACCTTAGTAGGGTCCAATTCTGTTGTGCATCGTTTTTGGTTCACTACGGTACTCGGACTCTCTCCCCAGCATCTAATCCAATTGTGTATTTTGCTAGCATATGACTCTTCCTCAGATGCCTTTTTCATCCACGGTTCATGTATTCATAGATCCAAGGAGGGCTTTAGAAATTATCTAATCTCACTTTCTCACTTTACACAGGAGCATTTTCAAAATCATGTGATTAATGTTTAATAGAGTTTCAGGTCAGTCAGCACTTAAGCTGCCTTCCTTGAGCCAGAAGCATAAACAGAAAGAAGACCCTGAAGAGCCTATTGTTTAACAGGGGAGATGAATATCTTAGAGATAATTTTAATGGAAGTATGCATATGATCCCATTGAAGCTTAGTAGAGAGGTATATCATACAATTTGGGTTTCAGGGAAGATTTCTTGGAGAATGTGACACTTGAACTGAATCACCAAGTATAGAGAGAAGAATTATCTAGGCAAAGAAAAGTGGATCGAGGGAGTGTCCTGAAAGAAAAAGGTGAGGAGGTGAGCAGGCAAGGGTGGCACGTGCTGTCTGGTGTTTGTAAAGCATGGAGGGCCCTGGGTGTCCTACTGAGGGACCAGGACTTGATTCTGTAGGTAATGGGGAGCCACTGAAGGAGAAGGCCATCCATGTATTTTTAACATTTATTGGGAAAGAGCTTAAAAGTGACTATTAGCTGACCTACTTCTCTGTGCCTAGATTCTGTCGTGACCATGTCACTTTGGATGGATTTTAAAGTGCTACCTCCCAAAAAAGGCCAATCACCCAAAAGAAAAGATAACAAAAATACTTGACATACAGTTCTTAAAGGTGCAGATACAAATGACTTGACTGTATGAAAAGATGCTCAGCCTTATTCGTTATGAGGAAAATGGAACTTAAAGCTATTGTCACCTCAGAGTGGCGAAGATCAAAAATGCTAATATCACCTGTGATCGTTGAGGATGTGGGCTTCCTCATACATTTCCGATGGAAGTGTAGTTTGGGGAACTTCTCTGTGGAAAGCAATTTGGTCATATCTATCAAAATTATAAATGCACTTTTTTTTTGACCTAGCAATTCTACCTTTAACCTACAAATATTTCACTGTTTGGAGGAAGAAATAAATGCACATGATCATCCACTGTGGCCTTGTTTGTCATCACAAAAGATTGGAAACAGTATCAATGCTATCGGAGAAAAAACGGGTCAAATTATATTTCATCCATACAAAGGAGTGCTACGAAATCCTGAAAACAGAAAATGAGACTTTCTGTGTGTGCTGATCTGGACGAGTCACCAAAACAAAGTGTTGAGTGAACACGAAAAATGTGTAAAAAGAGGCAGACAAATAAATATATATACATATTTGGTCAAATATGCATTAAATATATCTGGAAGGAAACATAAGAAATTTATATTATTCAGAATAATGAGTGGAACTGGATGTAGTGGTTCATGCCTATAATCCCAGCACTTTGGGAGGCCAAGGCAGGTAGATCACTTGAGGGCAGGGAATTTGAGACCAGCCTGGCCAACATCGCAAAACCCTGTCTCTACTAAAAATACAAAATAATTAGCTGGGCATGGTGGTGCATGCCTGTAATCCCAGGTACTCGGGACACGGAGGCAGGAGAATCGCTTGAACCCGGGAGGTGGAGATTACAGTGAGCCAAGATGGTGCCACTGCACTCCAGCCTGGGCGACAGAGCGAGACTAGGTCTCAAAAAAAAAAAATAATAATAATGAGTGGCTGGGGTACAGAAGTAGGAGGAGAATCTCATTGTTTATTCGTTTGTACCTTTTGAATTTTGAACCATATGCATCATAGTTTTCAGAAATAAGAATGAGACAAAACAAAGGCAAGATTGTAAAACAAATAAATCATTACCACTAGGAGCTTCTTTTGATCTGGGGTAGAATAAATATTCCATGAATTGCCTTTCATTTTACAGTCAATTGAGAGAGAAAAGCCTAGCCTCATCTTCCTAGATTAAAGACTGTGAAAATAAAATTAGAAGCAAATATGACAAAATGACAAAATGTTAAAGTGAGTTAAGGTAAGTACATACATCGATCATACCACTTTTTAGTATTCTTGAACTATTTTGCAATAAAAAAGAAAAATTGCAATCAATAATTAATTTCCATGCATGGCCCTGGTGCTATGCCCCGGAGTTACTGCCAACAGTGAGTTCCGTTTTCCTCCGCACACAGCATTCCCACTCTAATTTCATCCTGCCCCTCCCTCCACACATATGGAGATCCACTTTATTTCATTGTTTTGTATTCTTGTCTATGTATACTCACTGCTTCCCTTCACCAAATTATAAATGCTGTAAAGCAGGGGTGTCCAATCTTTTGGCTTCCCTGGGCCACATTGGAAGAAGAATTGTGAATTAGTAAAATACACTAACATGAATGATAGCTGATGAGCTTAAAAAAATCTCTCAATGTTTTAAGAAAGCTCGTGAATTTGTATTGGGCCACATTCAAAGCCATCCTGGGCTGCATGTGGCCTGTGGACGGCAGGTGGACAAGCTTGCTGTAAAGGGTACAGAGTGAGTCTAATTCAGAAGTCGGCAAACTTCTATAAAGGGCCAGCTAGTGAATATTTGAGACTGTAGGCCAGTCTCTGTCACAACTACCCAACTCTGCTGTGGTCACACAAAAGCAGCCATAGATAGTACATAAGTGAATGGATGTGGCTGCATTGCAATAAAAATTTTAAAAAACAAAGTAGTAAACCAGTTTGTGCCCAAGGGCCATAGTTTGCCAACCTTGGTCTAATTGGCTGTTATATTCCCTTTTTGCTTTCTCACCGTCTCACCTTTCCTTATCTTTCCCTAGAAGTCTGCTCACTGCTTCGTGTGTGTGTGTGTGTGTGTGTGTGTGTGTGTACATGTGTGTGTTGGTGATCCCTGGGCAGGGGAGACCTGAAAAGGGAAGGAATGAGCATACTGCATTTCTGGAATAGAGTAACCCAGGCTGACTTGCAAGTGTCTCAGGTAGCGGTGGAAAATGTTAAAGAATATTAAGAACAAACAGTGAAATCATGACTCCTTTTCAAAGACAAAACGAACATGTGTCAAAGATTTTATTTAACTCATTAATGAGTAAGGGAACCAGTATGATGTTACAACTGGTTCAAAGGAGAGAACAGACACATATAGAGGCCATCAGGAATGCGGAAAGGAATTTGCTAAGGAAAATTGGCCTCTTGGGGACTAGGCAAGGTTTCCATTTGCATCTCTGCTGACAAAATTCATTTGCATTACTATCAGTTTTCTACAATTTATAGAGTTGTAAAGTAACTCAGTTAAAGTAATGAAAGATGCAGACCTATAAAATGAGATGGTGCAGAAAGGGTTCCTTGAACAATGCCTCATTATTCCCCAGAAAAGATATTCAGAAATCTTTTCTTTACTCTTTTCCAAATTGTTCCTAATTTTGTCTGATAGAAATAGTATTCATTAAAATCGTGTTACTCTAGGCAATAGAAGATGGTTGAACTCTAGGCAGGAGGTTTTCTGATAGAGCCTGTGGAATACAAGGTGAAAAGAGACGCATTTACCAGAAGTAACCTAGATGAGGGCTGAGGTTTGGCCAGTGGATGGGGTGGGGTGGACAATTTCAGAAGCTGTTACAGAAAAGGCAGCATGATGACATGGAATCACATGGGATGGGAGTCAGCAATCCTGCCTGGGAGCCCCAGCCTGCTACATATCATTCATGCAACACTGGGCAAGTCTGGACAAGTTTGCTCATCTGTAGTTGGGTGGTAAGATGAACTGCCTCAGAGGCCATTGTATTAAATGAGAAGGCACATATTTAATTACTTAGCACTTTGCCTGGTAATAGCTGTTTATAATGCAGATTAATTTCCCACCTTATCTGGGACACTTGCTAGACATTAGCTATGTGCCCTTGAGCAAGTTACTTCAGCTCTCTTTGTCACGTGCCTGCGTGTGAAGAGACCACCAAACAGGCTTTGTGTGAGCAATAAAGCTTTTTAATCACCTGGGTGCAGGCGGGCTGAGTCCGAAAAGAGTCAGCAAAGGGAGATAAAGGTGGGGCCGTTTTATAGGATTTGGGTAAGTAAAGGAAAATTACAGTCAAAGAGGGTTGTTCCCTGGCGGGCAGGGGTAGGGGTCACAAGGTGCTCGGTAGGGGAGCTTTTGAGCCAGGATGAGCCAGGAAAAGGAATTTCACAAGGTAATATCATCAGTTAAGGCAGAAACAGGCCATTTTCACTTCTTTTGTGGTGGAATGTCATCAGTTAAGGCTGGAACCAGCCATCTGGATGTGTACGTGCAGGTCACAGGGGATGTGATGGCTTAGCTTTGGCTCAGAGGCCTGACACTCTTTACCTGTTCAAAGGCGGAAAATGATATCTCCCTCACAGAGTAACTAAAGAAAAAACTACCAGGTAGTGGTTCTAGCAAATACTAGTTTTCCCATAGGGATTCAAGAAGGCTTTATAGAAGAGGTGATCTGTGTGTCAGTTCCTAATGGATGAACAGATGCTTTGTACATCAACGTTTCCAGATCTCATATTTCGAATCATTAGTATGCACATAGTTTAGTTTTATTTTATTCCGTCACCTATTCCTATTCTTGAAACACTCATGTTTTCTTTTTAGCATTTGCATAGCGCTGAGCTTTAAAGCATGTCTTGGTGAGGGGCATACATTGTGGTCAAAGTAAATGGGAAACAGTATGAAATTGCTGGAAGCTGATTGTGAGGTGGGTTAGAAATGGAACTTGTATGCATGTGAATTAATAGTTTTTTAAAGCTCTGTTAAATTGCAGTTTTTTGAGACAGCCCTAATCACAAATATTTTGACCCATTGCTTCCACCTAAACTATAAAATATCCTAAGAATTCTATTGTTTTGGCACCTAAACTGCATCTCCTAGAGTTTCTCTTTTCCAGAGATGATACAAAAATCATTTATCAGACTCTTGGAAATGATACTCACTTTACTTGTAGTTCATGAAAATATAACCCCCCTTTTGTGTCTGTGTGTGTGTGTGTGTGAGAGAGAGAGAGAGAGAGAGCGAAGAGAAGAGAGAGGGCGAGCCAATAATCCATGTGATTGGGTGTGTAGTGACTAAAGGACTTTGCATGAGGATTTCCAGGTGAAGTAAAGAAAACTGTAGGTACTGACTTTCTCAGCTTGCCTTGTAATTGTCAGTCTCCTTCCTGTCACTGTTGCTGATGTAACCATAACAAAACCACCAAAATGGTGGCCCAGGCATGACTCCAGAGTAGGAGCCTAACCCCAGGGTGCCCCTCCACTCCATCCTTCTACTCTGCCTTTCTGCCTGCTTGGGATGCTCTCATGTATTTCCCTGTCTCCCAAAGTCAACCTTAAACAGCACAATCTGCTGATGCTTTATAAAAAATGTAGGGGGGTGGTGTGGGGGACAAAGAAGAGGTTTTATGAAATGAAAGGAGGTCTGTTCTGTTCTCTTGCTTGCTTGGGAGGCCTTATGATATCACAGCTTCCCGAAGTGGGTTCTGTTTGCATTGGATTTGGATTGTTAAGTGCAGCCTGCCAACTGATGGCATGTAACTGCAAGCAACTTTCCTCCCTCTCTCTTTCATTGTCCCTTTAAAAGTAATTTAGTAGGAGAAGTTCTTTCACTGTTCTTGGTTGAAAACTCAGGTAGTCTCATGACTTTTTTGATCACTCTCAAGTCATCAAGACTCCTAGGACCACTAGAAGTTGCCAACACAGTCACAGTTGCAATTCAGTTACCAAAAGTATCCATCCAGCCTGTGTAATGATCAAAACTTGCTTTAAAGTTAAATTACCACTCTCCTTTCTAAACTAGAACTTGTCTCAGGTGAGAAGAGTTGGAGGTTTCTTCTTGCTGTCCTTTCCCACATCTTCCCTCATACTGGTGTCCAAGGTTTTTACTCTGCTGGGTGTACAGAGGGAAGAAGAGCTGCTGCTGCTTGATGAGTACCATTGTGATGCCTCCACTGGGTTGACCTGGAAGGTCTTTAGAGGTGACTCCTTCTCTCATGGGCTCTTTTGAGGGTTCTTCTGAGGCTCCTACTGGAAACATTAAACTATATTTCCCCTGACAACACATGTTGCATTTTCCTCTGGCTGTTTTTCCCAATGGCCCACTCTATCTGGGCCCTCTCATTTAGGGTCAGTCACTTTCTCACAGAATCCTCTGAGGTGGGATTTCAAATCAATGCGTCTGGCTCTCTCCCCAGTCTGCCTTCTCTTCATGAGAAACACTCCCACATTATTTGCTCTGATCATCTCCAAGAGAACAGTACTCAACAGGCACCTCTCCTTTGCTCATACCACTGAACACTCAATCTTTTAGATTTTCAGGTGGGAATTAGACCCAGTACCCTGTGTCCCAACAATTGTAGGGAGACCAAATCGAACCCTCTAATGGTCTCAGTGAAGCTCCTTTCTCATACTGTGAAGGAGAGGACCCTGACCCTTCTCCTTGGCAGAGGGAAATGCCAGCACTCTCCAAAGAGGTCCTCTTTCAAGCTCCATTTTCTCAAAACATATTCCATCCTCAGTGTGAACAAGGGATTCAAGAATCATTAATGAGTTTTGGCTCATCAACTTTGAAATTTTTGCATAGCGGTCCTTCAAAATGTAGCTTCCACGCTTTTCAGGACACAGGAACAACCCATTATATTATAACACCCTGTTACACAAGGTTGGCCTTGATGTTGTCATCACATTTGTTGAACAATTACTTCATGCTAGGCTCTCTTTCTTGTTATCTCTTTTCATTCTTGCAACAACCTCCTTTTAGAAGAAAATCGAGAGATTTTAAGGCTTTTCTAAGAATATTCAGATAGCATTAGGGTTGGGGTTGGGAACAGTTTGTCTAAATAGTTCATAATTTCAGTCTTAACTGTCTCTTTAATCAAAAGGTTATTTAGAAGAATATCTGTAACTTGCAAGTGGATGGATTAAAAATAATTCTTATTAATTTCTAGTGTTACTGCTTCTGGGGTCAGAAATATAGCCCTGAATAAGTTTGAACTTTTAAAATGTAGTGAATTTTGTATTATGGCCTAATACATGGGCAGTTTTAGTGGCTGTTTCATGAGTCTTTGAAAAGACTGTGTTATTTGCTTTCTTTATTGGGTGCAGAGTTCTCTGGCTTTCTCCTAACTTGAACTTCCACGGCTCCTATTTTAGGGTCTAATACATAGGTTATGCCAGTGGCTGAAACAAAGACATTTTGGAGGTGCTTATGACTCAAATAGCAAATCATCATTGAAACACATTGACATACCTCAAACCCAACTGTATTTTTGGGATCTTTTCTGGATCCATAAGCTCTAGTGGTGACGCTTTCCTTCAGCTTCTAAAAGACAACTTCGCATGGTGAGTCAGGAAACTCGAGTTCTTGGCCCTACTCTGCCACTGACTTGCTCCTGGCCAAATTGCCTCTCCATGAACTACAAGGGTCCAGGCAGATGTTGTCAAAGTCCATTCTGCTTCCCAAATCTGTGACTCTGTGTGGTGAGTCTCTGGCTTTTCATCCTGAAGGTCACAGGCCGTTCATGAAAGACGGTGTTCCCGTTGAGGGTGAGTGAGTGTTTCTTGGAGAAAGCGTTATATACACGCGGATGCTGCATGCTGGTCCCTGAGAATTAAAAATCATTACTTTAAAAATTCTGAAACTGCTGCTCTGCAATCAGTTGTAAAGTCACTGGGACAATCCTTCCCTCAGGATGTTATGTGAACACTGGACTGAATTCAACTACAAACTAGGTCAAGAAGGTAGACCTGGAATGATATGCAAAATACTGGCTTGTATTTTCTTTTTTGAGACGGAGTCTTGCTCTGTCACCCAGGCTGGAGTGCAATGGCCGGATCTCAGCTCACTGCAAGCTCCGCCTCCTGGGTTCACGCCATTATCCTGCCTCAGCCTCCCGAGTAGCTGGGACTACAGGCACCCGCCACCTTGCCCGGCTAGTTTTTTGTATTTTTTCAGTAGAGATGGGGTTTCACCGTGTTAGCCAGGATGGTCTCGATCTCCTGACCTTGTGATCCGCCCATCTTGGCCTCCCAAAGTGCTGGGATTACAGGCTTGAGCCAACACGCCCGGCCCTGGCTTGTATTTTCTTGTGTGGAACAGCTGAGCATGGGCTGGGTGATGTGTGTCCTCTTCCAAAGTGATGCAAACACATGTTTCTAGTGCTCAGCACTGCAGTCCTTCTGCCCCGATGTCCTTGACGGTGGAGTGGTAGAAACTGTCAAATGGGGGATGCAGAGGGAAGTGTACCTTCCTTTGCAAAGCACTCAGTTCATTTTCTTCAATTCAAATGTACCATGAAATCTTCATTATTTCATTCACTTCTCATCTGTCAAGCACTCAGTATACATCAGGCTGTGCTATCTTCTGGGGAGACAGCTGGATAAGAGAGAGATGAGCCAAGTGAGTATCTGTTACTTCTTATCCCACCTAAAGTGGGACATGAGCTAATCACATTCTATATATGAATAATTGGATGCAATAAGAAGGGGATATGGTAAGAAAATATTCATCTAAATATCCAAATCAGAAAGTGGTGGTTCTAGGGGAAGGAGTGAAGTTCTACCAGTTCCACTGTCAGGAAGGCTGCCTCTACATCATCAGAGCTCTGGGCCTCCCTCTAGCTTCTTCAGAGACTGCATTGAGGAATGAATCTTGAGGGTAAGCAATGGCCCTGACCTTCAGACTTTGAATTCTAGGAAAGAAGTTGCTTGCAGGAATGACCTCAGCCTAATCACTTGAAATTAAGGCAGCAAGGGAAAACGCCCAATCTCTGTTTATAAACGTGCAAAACAATTTGCTAGACAAGGCTATTACTCAAGTCAGAGACTATTCACAGATGGTGGCTTGGGCTGGGAGTAGACACAGCGACTAGGACAACAGACCATTAATCACCATGCACAGATATGCTGCCTGGTAGAAGTGAGCCTCCCAGGCTAAGAAAGGGTATACTATAGGGGCTTAATGTGGAATCACCTGTCCTGTGGGTATTTAGAGAAATCCTCACGGCCACAGAAATCCCCAGAGGCTCACGGAGGGGATTTCAGACAAATCCACATCTCCTCACACTTCTCTTTCCCCATTTCCCCCACCTTCCTAAATGTAGAACAAGTCCAGGATGTTGCAAATGTATGCATTCACTTAATGAATAAAAACTGCATGTCTGCTAGGGACCGAGCACCGCGAGGACTGTGTACACTACAGATGATCTTTTCATCGAAGTATCTTACAGTGTACATGGAGAGATGAGGCAGAGTATGTGCATGTGGACACATATGTGTGCAAAAGGGAAGTAGCCCAAGACAGTGATGTTTCCTTTCCCTCTTCCTGACAACTTCTCTCCATCTTCATCTCAACCTCAATGGTGCCTTCCTCTGAGCAGCCTTTTCTGACCTTCCAAGACCGAGTTGGATGCTCTGGTTCTGTGTTCTCACCGCTGCCTGTACTTCTCCCCTCCCATCACTTTCACACAGAATTGTAATTGCCTGTTCAGTTGTTTGGATCATTCTTCCCCAACCCCCTACTGTGTCTTTTTTGGGAGCAGGGACGTTGCCTGTCTGTGTTACTCCTGGCACAATACATGTTTGTTGACAGATTCCACAAGCAGTATTGATGATGTCCTCTGTGAGTGGAGATGAAAGGGGTCATTTGAAGCCCAGGAGAACGGATTTCAGCCAGCCCTGAAAGATAAGAACAAGAGGAGAGAAGATACGGTTTTATCTAGTGCAGTGTTTCTCCAAGTGGGGTCCCTGGACCAACAGCATCAGCATCACCTGGGAACTTGTTAGAAATGCAAATTTGGGCCTTACTCCCAAATTTGCTTTCACATTCCATTGCATTCCACACCTACTAAATCAGAGGCTCTGGAGGAGGACCCTGGCAATCTGGGTTTTAATAAGCCCTCCAAATGATTATGATGAACTTCAAAGTTTGAGAACAACTGACCTAGCCCTTTTCTACTATGACTCTGAATTATTTATCACTGAGACCAATGTACTATCACATACCGACTTGGCCCTACCTGCGACTTTGGGATTATGCATAACAAATAGAATTCGTGTCCTGCTACTTTCAGTTGATTGATGGCAAGAGTTCTTATGCAAGAGATTCTGGGCCAGGCACAGTGGCTCACGCCTGTAATCTCAGCACTTTGGGAGGCCAAGGCGGGCGGATCACGAGGTCAGGAGATCGAGACCATCCTGGCGAACACGGTGAAACCCCCTCTCTACTAAAAATATACAAAAAATTAGCCGGGCGTGGCAGCAGGCGCCTGTAGTCCCAACTCCTCGGGAGACTGAGGCAGGAGAATGGCGTGAACCTGGGAGGGGGAGCTTGCAGTGAGTCAAGATCTTGCCACTGCACTTTAGCAAGACTCCGTCTTGAAAAAAAAAAAAGAGATTCTGAGACCATGACTGTGCCCAAGGTGAAAGAGTGCCACAATTGATTAGTAAGGTCTGTCATGGGTGCAGGAGGAGGAGTACTCATGTCCTTTGCTCACACCTCTTGCACGTGCTGTCTCTGACTGGAGCCAATCCTGAATGTATGTAGGAGAAGATGAAGGCAGTGCTCAGGTCTGTGGGCCTGGCTGCAGGCTCTCTTCTGACCTTCATGCTCTGAATTTTTAGGACCCAGCCTCCTTCCTTATGCTTTAGGCGTCCTGTTTCTTGACACTGTTCTTACCATGATTGAGTCTCCCGCACCAGTCCCATACTCACCTCCTTCATACCACCACTCTTCTGGATCTTGATTGATAGTCTTTCCTGTCACTGTTTGACCAGGCCACCAACCTTTGTTCTGACTTGCAACCTTTTTCTGGCCATTCTTAAGCCCTTCTTCTGTGGCTGGGTCAGATCATTTGAATCTCCCCTGGGACACACATAATTCTGATCTGCCCTGAGAAAAACAAATCTTTCCCCCTTGCTCCCATTTGCAAACTCTTTGCCCAAATCAGGCCAACTTATGTTCACAGACTCCTAGTCTCTGCTATCTCCTCAACCTGCGCCAGTTATCCAAGAAAGGGATCCCAGGTGATAGGACCAGTATAAGCAAAGGCATGAGGTCAGAATATGAAAAATATGAGTAGGTCTGTAAGTAGATCAGTCTGGCTGGGTTAAGAACTCATGCTGAGACATATTGAATTTGAAACATTAGCAAACAATTGGTAAGATCAGATTTTGAGGGTCTTAATCCCCCAGCTCCAGAGCTTACACTTCATGCCCTAGGAGGGAGCTACTAAAGGCTCTGGGTTGGGGAAGGTGGTGACACCTTAAGGAGATGCTGTTCGAATACTCAGCTAGCAGATGTGTGCAGGGTGATGTGCAAGAAGGGACCGAAAGGAGGTGGCCACAGTTATCCAGGCCTGATGTGGCACTGATTGTGGGAAGAGGAAAGAAATGGACATATGAAAAGAATTCTGGAGACACTCCCGGGAGGGAATCAGTGGGGCAGGATGGCTGATTTCATGAAGCGGTTAAGGGACAGAGAAGAGTCAAGGTGACTGGAATAACAACAACCCTGACACAAAGAGGGACATCCAGTGGGGAAGAACAGATGTGAGAGGAAGTTGAGGACTTGAAATGAACAATAAATGGGTTTGAGGTGAAAGCAGGGAATCCTGGTGGGAATGCTGAGGAGGTGAATGGAAATTCAGGACCACAGGCAGTATATAGGCTAGGATGAACAGGAATATGGGTGTTCCCCATCCTAGGAGACAGCAGGAAAGGGGAGAGGGGAGGAAGGAGCTATGGACTTTGAGGCATGATCCTTGGGGAATGTCTGCATTGAGGTGGAGGAAAAAGTAGAATCAGGGAAGGAACAACCCCAGGGGAAGGGAACCAGGGGGCTGCAGTGACAGGGATGCAAAGGGACAGGAGAACATTGAGGAAAAGGTAGTCGTCTGCAGTGTTCGTGCTACAGGGAGGATAAGAGAAAGAGGGCAGATGTGATGAGGCATGCCTGTGGGTTTAGAGACAACACCCGGGATGCAGCAGGCCATTCGGTATCAGGGTAGCTATTTGGGACCTAAGCTAACTGTGTATCTCCAGGGAAACTCTTTTGCTGACAAGGCTGCAGGCCATCCTGGGCCTGAGAACTTTGTGATATACAGAAGTCATTCTTTAAAGTCCTATTCTTTCCTACTTGTGATCACACTCTTGCCTGTCATGCGCCATGCACGTCCATGTGAAGAGACCACCAAACAGGCTTTGTGTGTGCAATAAAGCTTTTTAATCATCTGGCCGGGCGCGGTGGCTCAAGCCTGTAATCCCAGCACTTTGGGAGGCTGAGACGGGCGGATCACGAGGTCAGGAGATCGAGACCATCCTGGCTAATATGGTGAAACCCCGTCTCTACTAAAAAATACAAAAAACTAGCCGGGCGACGAGGCGGGTGCCTGTAGTCCCAGCTACTCTGGAGGCTGAGACAGGAGAATGGCGTGAACCCGGGAGGCGGAGCTTGCAGTGAGCTGAGAGCCGGCCACTGTACTCCAGCCTGGGTGGCAGAGCAAGACTCCGTCTCAAAAAAAAAAAAAAAAAAAAAAAAAAATCACCTGGGTGCAGGCGGGCTGAGTCCGAAAAGAGAGTCAGCAAAGGGAGATGAGGGTGGGGCCGTTTTATAGGATTTGGGTAGATAAAGGAAAATTACAGTCAAAGGGAGTTCTCTGGCAGGCAGGAGTGGGGATCACAAGGTGCTCAGTGGGGGAGCTTTTTGAGCCAGGAAAAGGAATTTCACAAGATAATGTCATCGCTTAAGGCAAGGACCGGTCATTTTCACTTCTTTTGTGGTGGAATGTCATCAGTTAAGGCGGGGCAGGGCATTTGCACTTCTTTTGGGATTCTTCAGTTACTTCAGGTCATCTGGGCGTATATACGAGCAAGTCACAGGGGATGTGATGGCTTGGCTTGGGCTCAGAGGCCTGACATTGCCCTCTTCTCTGTTGCCAGACATATCCACAACACTCACACTCTCACCTATTTCCATCAGTGACTCTTCTGAAAGCCAACCTGAAAACAGCAGAACGTAAATTGTCCTGCCATTTTCCACCTACTTATAGGCTTAGTTGTTCAAGGCTAGCTACTGAGATGTCGGGAAGGAATTATCTGCCTTGTATAGTTGTTCAGGTTGTGCACTGCACAGGGTACTTCATCTAAGGGGACAGCATTTACATTGTAGATATATTTTATTTGGATTTTTTTCATATTTTAACTATTCTAAAGATGAGTGATGTGTATATTTATTAGAACAGCTTTCTGGCAGGTAACAGTAAAGTGACTTTTTCTAATAATATCAATACATTATGACAATTTTCTATTGGGTCGAAATAAAGATGCTGAGAAAGGGATGCCTTCACTATCCTTGTAAAGGCATGACGAAGGTGGCCTGAAGAGCTCCCACCAGATGAATGAGGAGTGGAGGCTTTGGTGAGTAGATGGTTAGCCAGCTTCTCTCCAGATGTGGACCATCAGAACGGGTGCTGATCGATTCATTCTAATTGAACAATCAATTACGAAACACTTGTCGTGTGAGAAGACCTCTGTCTAGGCTATAAGGATGAGAAAGACAAAGGTCCGTCATCCTCGAGGAACTCAGAATTTCAATGGGAACACAGGTAGGAAAACAATATAATGCAGTAATTGCATATATGAAGTACCAGGGGATGCTTCGTCCTGCCAGATCCACTGTTCCACTCCATTATGCTTTACTTTTTTTTAGTGGAATAAGCTTAAATATTATCCATAATTTTAAATCTTTTATGGTTGTGAGTCACTGCTTAATAAACCTAATTCTTTCTTCTAGATATGAGAAGGCAAAGTTGTTGTTGTCATTACTGTTTTTTGTTATTTTATTTTTTTGAGACAGGGTCTTACTCTGTTGCCCAGGCTGCAGTACAGTGGTGTGCTCATGGCTTACTGCAGCCTCGAACTCCTGGGCTTGAAGGATCCTCCTGCCTCAGCCTCTTGAGTAGCTGGGACTACAGTTGCATGCCACCATGCTGGGCTAATCTTTTTATTTTATGTAGAGACAGGGTCTCACTGTGTTGCCTAGGCTGGTCTTAAACTCCTGGGCTCAAGCAGTCCTCCTGTGTCGGCCTCCCAGAGTGCTGAGATTATAGGCAAGAGCCACTATGCCTGGCCAGAGGGTAACTTGTTTTAAGGCAGTTGTTGAGATCAAAAGCTTTTTAAGACTTCTGCTTCAGGATTAGGCAGCACTGGTGTGTGTGGGTGGGGAGGGTTTCTTCAGCTTTTCTCATTGTTAAAGTGCATCTTAGCTGTCGGTTACAGAGAACAAGGAAAGGTCATCCTACCCATCTTTTCAGTTCTAAGGGGATTCTGGTTCTCTTGGGTTTACATGGCTACTGTTTTCTTATAGTCAGCTGTCAGCTGTTCTCATATCTAGCTTGTCCTTCACCAGCCCTCCATTCCTAAGAGGAGGACAGTTTTCCTTCCAACCTCTGACTCCATTAAGTTTGTAGTTTATGAGAAATTACTGAAGCAAATGGCTTCTTTACACATGTGTGTGTTTATTCTCTGACCTTTGTTTAAAAAAAAAAAAAACTTCAGGAAAATTAAAGTTAACAGAATTTAATAGAACGATTCACAAATGGAGTAGCCCTTGGAACCAGAACAGGTTCAGAAAGACCAGGGCTGCTATATGGCTGAATAATATTTACGAACACAAAAAGGGGAGAGAGATATAGAAAACAGAAGTGAGGTACAGAGAAAGCTGGATTGGTTAAAGCTTGGAGTTTGCCTTACAGCCCCCTGTGATTAACTGAAGGTTGGCTGCTGTGATCGGCTGAGACTCAGCTATTTATTACAAAGGCAAATTCCAAAGTTAGGTTTTCATTTTTGTTTACGTACTAAGCTGGTTGCAGTTATGTAAGGACTAAAGTATGCAAGTACAGAGGCTTTCTCAAGCCAAATTTAGTTGAATTTAACAATTCCCTTCTTCTTTTGGTCAGCCAAATTTTGAGAGACTGATCAAAACTTTGGGCATTGGTGCCACTCTCTGTCATCATCATAAAAGGGCTTATTTGGTCTCAGTGCAGAACTCATAACTCTTATTTGGTCACAGTATGGAATTCACAAGTCACAGTGTCATGTCATCAGTTGAATAATTTTTTATGTTCTTGCTAATCTAGTCAAAATGCAGCTGTTCAAAGCTCAGTGAATGGCTGCATACAAACATTTAAGACTTGAGAGGGTACAACACACCCAGGAGAGTTGTGGACTGTGGAGGACTGTGGACTGTGGAGGAGTGTGATGGACTGTCAAGAGAATAATATCAAAAGACCAAAGTATACTCCTTAACAAGAAACCCTAACAAATCAATCTAAATCAAACAAACCAAACTTCTGGAAATTGAGGCAGTTCAATCATAGCTGGGTCTAACTGATCATAGCCCCTGTTTTGGTTTTGATGGCAATCAAGGGACCCTATCTTGTTGCAAAATAGTCTGACTCGAAGAGATATCCATCTTGGTAGTTAGCCTGGCCACACATGTCATCGCAATCTGGAGACGCAGGAGAAGAAACACAGATTGGAAACTTTGAAAAGCCAAGCTTGCCATCCACCACTTAGGATGCCTCCAAACCAACTGTTAGCTGCTTCCATAAACATATTAATATTATGCGTTCCTTTCCCTTTCTCTTATGGGAAAGGAACGCATAATATGTTTATTGTCATCCCATTGAGGGTGGCAATTTAATGTAGTCCCTCTGTAAATGCTCAAATGGCCCATCAGATAGTGAAAATGCACCACCTACAGTTTTGATTGTCTTCCTAGGATTATGGACTTGACAAGCCAAACATTGGTTATAGACCATTTTAGCAAGCTTAGAATAGTCACCACACTAATATTTTTCATAGTTTATATCATTTTGCCTACTGCTTGATGAGTTACAGAGTGCAGAACTTGTAATAATGGAAACTTTAAGGACTCAGGAAAGACCCCAGGGCCTCCATGAGTCCACGCTTAACACTGAATTTGCATCCTTTTAAATATCAATTTTGTTTTTCCAGTTCAGGTACTTAGTACCATTTATTAAATAGATTGTCATAGGTAATTTGATTTGGATGAATCTTATAGAGGTCATTCAAATTGCATATCTTAACAATTTTAGTATTGGCTGACTTAACATAAAAAGCTGCCAAAGCATTTCCTTGGTGTTAATATTTAATTAAGTTTTGCTCTGCTTGATGTTGGGCTAGCAGTTTTATAAAGACAGTCATTTTCTTCCTAAGCATTCTGGGAATTATTACCATTCCAGTGGAATTATCTTAAGGTTATCAGAAACCTGTACTTGTCAGAGTCCTTTCCGTCCTTTCCATGAACCTCCTTGGACACAAAGCACTTTTGGATTATGAATACTTAACTGTGGATGACAAAAGACTTAACATGTCCATGTTAAAAATCTAATGAGAGTTCATTATAACCAGCAATTGAAAAGAAAACTTGGTGATTTCTGTGGCATAGAACATTTTAACATAACCAAAATTATTACTGCTGCCATATTAGATTTTTATTAATCCCATACAATTTTTGGAACACTCATATTAATATCATATCCATAAAAGTAATTTAAATGTTAAACATTATTTCTTATTTGACAATGCTTCCCATGTAGTTAACATATCAAATAAGTCTATTCAGTTTAATGTTTCTTTTTTTAAAAGGTGAGAGATATATCCTTTGAGATTTTCCAGGGGCCCTACTGAGAAGTCACAAAGTTAATTAAATTAATTTAGATTTGATTTTGGGAAGTTTGTCAAAAATGTCAAAAAGCTTAAAACACTTAAATATGACCTTGGTTACGTATTTAATCAAGATGACAATAAGATATTTTAGGGACAAATACAGAAGGTTACATAGTTGTAGGAAACATCTTAACTTTTAATAGAGAAGACCTGGTTTTCTTGAGTAATCAAAGACCTAAGAAGGACAACGTGAAGGACAGGAAAATATTTTGGTAAAACATAGAATTTTTGTTTTCTAGGCCAAATACCTAAAAGGTAAAGAAAAACTTTTCACAATTTCCTGTTAAGAGCAGAAGCCAATATTCCAAGAAAACCTTGTTCTTTTAACAGAGAGGACCAAATGCTAGTTTTGCATCAGTGTACTTTTGATATTAACACTCAATTTTAGAAAAACTTATAAATAATTTACTTCTAATTTTAGCCAACTTGATCACATATAAAATTCCTTTTATAATATGCATATTTCACAAACTTTCTACAACTTCTTATCCGTTTAGTTTTATCCAGTCATTCTTTTCTTTCTTCATTCCTTCTGAAACCACCTCCAAACTAGACAAAACTAATCTTTTCCTTAAAAATATAACACATCCTCATGCCTTTCTTCTAATTTTTCTCACCAAAAACACATCTTGCTTTCCCTGTTTCCCTTATTATATCTCGTTTTAATTACCATATATTAATTAGAATTTTAAACTATTAACCTTAATTTCTCATGGAATAATTTTGAACTGAGATGATACAATTTTATAATTTTTAGAAATGTATTTTCTCATAGCACACAATTTTTTATGTTTCCTAATAGACCCAAATATATTTAGCTTCTCTATACTGTATAAAAAAATGTGGAAGTATATATACTGTAAACCTATGTCTAGCAATTAATGTTCCAATATTTTAACTTACTTAGACATTTAATAAGTATCTATTACTTAATTTAACATGATTTTAAGACATTAAGTTACTGGAAAATAATTTTGACACAATGAATTTTTTTTTTTTTTTTTTTTTTTTTTTTTTTTTTTTTGAGACGGAGTCTCGCTCTGTCGCCCAGGCTGGAGTGCAGTGGCCGGATCTCAGCTCACTGCAAGCTCCGCCTCCCGGGTTTACGCCATTCTCCTGCCTCAGCCTCCGGAGTAGCTGGGACTACAGGCGCCCGCCATCTCGCCCGGCTAATTTTTTGTATATTTTAGTAGAGACGGGGTTTCACCGTGTTAGCCAGGATGGTCTCGATCTCCTGACCTCGTGATCCGCCCGTCTCGGCCTCCCAAAGTGCTGGGATTACAGGCTTGAGCCACCGCGCCCGGCCGACACAATGAATTTTGAAACAAGTTTATCCCATCCTAACAAGGGGTTGGGGTTGAGTCAAGGGACCCTTTCCCCCATCATTTTTTTAAAAATTAACCTGTTGGATTATTGCCCTAAGCAATTTTTAGGTTGCTTATTGTAATTTCTGTGTTCCTACTTTTTGAATTTCTCCAAATTGCTGTAAACAGAGCAAACTGGTTTTGGACCTTGTAATTTTGGGGGACCAGCAAGGGTCCCTCTCGTCTGTCCAGACTTTGACAGATTTGGCCTTTGTTTTAACCTCAGAAGTCTGTTTGACTTATCTGTTATGCCCAGACCGTTTATTCCCCAAAGAAGACCACCAGAGTCCAGAGTCAAAGCCAAGTGGCAAGGATCTTTACTGCAAGTTCGAACTTGGTCCCTCCATTCCACAACGTACAAGAGGGCCCCGAACGATACGTGTGCTCGCTTTTTATAGCCCGGTGCAAACAGAATATGCTAAGTTACAGAGGAACAAGGGTATTCTTTTGGTTACAGCATTACAATTGGTTGTCATTTTAAGTTATACATTTAGTAGTTTTCTATTGGTTCCCGTGCTTTCAGTAAAACCACAAACGGTTGTGACCTTATCGGGGGACTCTCCAGGTGGTGTTTTTCCAAAGTTGAGATATATGGAGGAATGTGTTTGTGCTGGGCCCAGGGCTGAGGAATGTGTGAATGTGTTTGTGTTGGGCTCAGGAAGTTGAGATATATGGAGGAATGTGTTCTTTCATTCCCCCCTTTCTCAGGTACCTCTGGAGCCAATCTTGGGTCTTATAAGTCTGATTCTGTTTCAGTGTCTACAGGTTGGTATTGGGCTTTGAGGCCCATAAGCTGTATGGTGTCAAACCTTTCCCTGACAAACTGCAAAATTCGGTTAATAACACAGGGTCCTACGGTAAACAGAAATAGTAGGCTTAGCAGGGGTCAAGGAAGGGGGCTAACAGAGAAAACATAGAGGAATTCCACCATTGGTTTGCAGCTGAGGCAAATTGCTGTTTTTTCATTTCTATGCTTAACTTGCGTAGCTGTTGGACCCGGTTCTCTACAAGCCCTGACTCATTTATGTAGAAACAACAGTCTTCCTTTAGGAACATACATGTACCACCTTTTTCAGTAGTGAGTAGGTCTAGGGCCCTCCGGTTCTGCAAGGTTACCTGAGCTAGGGATGTGAGCTGTCGCTGAAGGGAAGCAAGGGACTCAGCCGACTCCTCCATAGCAATGGCAAATTGTTGGTGCAATTTGTTGCTTTCTATGAGGGTGTGACCTAGGGCTCCCCCTGCCAGTCCGGCCGCAATGAGGGATGAGGTAAGGGAGATTCCCGCAATGAGGGGGAGAAATATGGCTCATGCTGGTCTCGGTCTAGGAGCTGGGTGAATAGCAGTACTAGTCCAGTTGCCGGTGTACCCCAGGAACTCGCCGGCAGTTAGTAGAGTTAACCAGGGAACTAATGTGACAGGAAGACACAGTAGGGTGGTAACAGAGGGACCAGATAGGTTCTTAGATAATGTTCCATTACACCAAAAGAATATGCCCGGCGGGGCCCTTAGGGTGGTATTAGGGGGCGTTACCGTGATGTTGCAGAGGCTGGAGTTAGTGCCTGAAAAACAGTAGGGAAACTTCTCCTGACTGGGGTTCAGGTACAGTGGCACATTAGGAATAGGGGCATTCAAGGGATTATGAAGGTTGTTAGTTTGGGTAGAGGATTCCCATGGCAGAGGGACAGCGGTTAGTGGTGGGCGCCCTAGGGTGGCACACAGAAAGCAGCCAGACAAGCTGTGAAGTCCTGTAAGGTTAGCAAGTTCTAATCCTTCTTGTAATAACTCTAACCAGGAGAAAGGACGTAAATCTTGTGTTAGTCTGTTCTCCTGTCGTCGGATATCTCCATGGACCAGGGGCCGTACCTGAACTAGGCCACGCCACAGATAGAGGTGACTGCTAGGCCACGTAGAGGAAGAAGAATAGTATACGGCCCCATGTTGAGGCATGGTCCAGCGGAGTTCCAAGGGTCCTTAACTATCCAGGTATACATTTTACCTGTGTCTTGGGTGCCTTGCCTGAAATTCCAGTTCTTGGATCTTGGCCTCCAGCCTTCTGTGTCTGGCCTCCACACCCGAGGTTTGTGCATGTTGCAGTAGCCATAGGGGCAGCCTGCGTTTTGGTGCCACCAATAGTGTTTACAATTGTATTCAGTCTGATCAAACTCAAAACATATTATTGGCACCATTGGTTTGGCTATCTGAAAACCAGTAAAATTTAGCAGGATTGGGTCATTGCACCCTGAGGAGGGGCAATCAGCACTGGCCAACAATTTCCCGGGCTTATGAGGTTGCCCAGGGTGGGTTTGGTTTTCATAAAGCCAGAATCTCCAGACAAACGGATTAGGAGCTGGCTTTGTGCTTGCCCCAGCGGCCACTAGGGCGACTAACGTTACGGTTAAACTACCTTGCTGCATGTTTGCAGTGAGCTATGCTGCCGGCGCAGGGTGAGTTTTAAGGGGTTGTTCTTAGCTCTGTCCACAGTCCACGTGGCCGGTGCTCCAGTCGCTGCCGTGATTGGCCCAAGAAGGTCGGAGGTCGGGTCCACTGGTTTGACATGGATGTAGTGGATCCACGACGTGATGCCGTCTACCTTCAGGGTGGTGGGTGTGGTTAGGAGTACCTGGAGTGGTCCCTTCCACCTGGGTTCTAGGGTCTCTTGTCGGTGTCGCTTAACCAGGACCCAGTCTCCCAGCTGGTACGGATGGGGTGTCGGTGGAGGACCGGTCTCATACAGTTCCTTCAGCTTGGGCCAGATTTCTTGATGAATTTTCTGCAAGGCTTGTAGGGAAAATAAGAGTTCAGAGACATTTTCTGTTTCAGATTTGAGCAAATCATCTTTTAGGCTAGGAACCAGGGGTGGGGGTCTGCCATACATGATTTCATAAGGGGTAAGGCCCAGTCTGTAAGGGGTATTACGGGCCCGGAACAGAGCGTAGGGGAGGAGGACCACCCAATTAGCGCCAGTCTCCATAGTCAGTTTAGTTAAGGTCTCTTTTAAGGTCCGATTCATCCTTTCTACCTGTCCTGAACTTTGGGGCCTGTAAGCGCAATGTAGTTTCCAATTTGCCCCAAGGAGGGAAGCCAAATCCTGACTTACCTTAGCAACGAAGGCCGGCCCATTATCTGACCCTATCTGGACGGGGAAGCCATACCTGGGGAGGATGTCTTCCAGAATTTTCTTTGCTACAACCTGAGCGGTTTCTCTTTTGGTTGGGAATGCTTCAGTCCACCCTGAGAAAGTATCTACAAAGACAAGTAAGTACCGATATCTGTATTTTCCTGGCTTTATCTCAGTAAAATCTACTTCCCAGTAGATACCGGGCTGGGTTCCCCTGAGCCTAGTTCCCGTTGCAGCCTGAGGTTGGGGATAGGCGTTGCTAAGCCGGCAGACTTTGCAACTTGTCACGATGCTGCTGGCCGTCTCGGCTATACGTCTGATTTTGAGCTTGGAGCGTCTGATCAGGTCTGTCATCCGCCGGGCACCCAGGTGGGTGGTTCGGTGGATGTGTTCTAACATTTGTCCTAATTTTTCCGGTAGGATAGTTTGGTCATTAGTATCAGTCCACCACCCATTCTGGATCCGTTTCAGGGGAAGTTTGTCGATCCACTGGAGATCTTTTTCTGAATAATCAGGGAGATATGGCAAGTCCCGGGGGCCCGGATCAGGGAGCTGGAGTGCAAGGAGTTGGCTGGGAGCCTTTGCCATACTCCTTGCGGTTTGGTCTGCCAGAGAGTTGCCTCGAGCAATCGGAGTGATTGGTTTCTGATGCCCTGGGCAATGTACAATAGCCAATTTTTCCGGTTTCCATAGGGCTGTTAACAGGGCTAGAATCTCTTTTTTGTTTTTTATCTCTTTTCCTTCAGCTGTTAGTAACCCTTGCTCCCTGTAAATGGCCCCATGTATATGCGCCGTAGCAAAAGCATATCGGCTGTCTGTGTATACTGTCAGTTTCTTTCCTGCCCCTAAGGTGAGAGCTTGGATGAGTGCTATCAGTTCGGCCCTCTGGGCCGAGGTCCCCGCCCAGATTACCTCGGTCTCTGAAGTCACTGCTGCTCCAGCATACCTCTGGCCTTGGTGTATGAAGCTGCTCCCATCGGTGAACCAAACGAGGTCAGCATCAGGAAGTGGGCGGTCCTGCAGGTCTTCTCGAATTCCGTGTACCTGAGCTAGTATCTCGGTGCAATCATGGAGCGGGGCGTTTAGGTCCGGGTTGGGCAGCAGCGAGGCAGGGTTTAAGGTTGTTGGGGGCAGGAAAGTTATCCTGAGGGGGTTTAGTAGTAGTCCTTGATAGTGGGTGAGCCGGGCGTTACTTATCCATCGATCAGGTGGCTGTTTGAGTACACCCTCGATGGCATGTGGGGTAACGACCCATAATTCTTGACCCATGACAAGTTTATCAGCATCTTGTACCATCAGGGCTGTGGCTGCAATCATTTGGAGACAAGGGGGCCACCCTTGTCTAATTTCTTTGACAGGTAGGCAACTGGCCTCCGCCAGGGGCCTAAGTTCTGAGTTAGCACCGCCTTGGCGACACCTTTGCTCTCATCCACGTATAAGTGGAAGGGCTTGGTGACATCAGGTAGTCCCAGGGCGGGTGCAGAGAGTAGGGTGGTTTTGATCTGTTGGAAAGCCGACTCGGCTTCTTCTGTCCAATTAAATGGCTGTTGTCCCCGTGTTGCCTGATACAAGGGTTTAGCCATCTCTGTGAACCCAGGGATCCCTAGTCTACAAAATCCCGCCGATCCCAGGAATTCCCTTACTTGTCGGGTGGACTGTGGCCTGGGGATCTGCAGAACAGTCTGCTTCCGGGTGTCCGTTGACCAGCGTTGCCCTCCTCTTAGCAGGTACCCCAGATATGTTACTTGTGGTTTACAGATTTGAGCCTTTCTTGCCGAGGCTCGGTAGCCCAGATCTCCTAGAGCTTGTAAGAGACCCTTGGTCCCTTGGATGCAAGCTTCTTGGGTTTCGGCCGCAATCAGGAGGTCATCAACATACTGTAGTAAGGTTATTTCAGGGTGTTTGCGTCGGTACTCACCTGGGTCTTCATGGAGAGCTTCATCGAACAGGGTAGGGGAGTTTTTGAATCCCTGCGGCAGTCTGGTCCATGTCAGTTGGCCACTTATGCCCCTCTCAGGGTCAGTCCACTCGAAGGCGAAGAGCTTTTGACTCTGAGGGGCTAAAGGCAAACTGAAGAAAGCATCTTTCAAATCCAAAACAGTGTACCATTGATGTTTAGGGTTTAGGGTACTCAGGAGGGTGTACGGGTTAGGCACAGTTGGATGTATGTCCATAACCCTCTTATTGACTTCTCTCAAGTCTTGTACAGGTCTGTACTCTCCACTATTGGGTTTCCGTACCGGCAACAATGGATTATTCCAGGGCGAGTGACATGGGCGAAGGACCCCTTGGTCGAGGAGCCGGCGAATATGTGGTGCAATCCCTTCTTTGGCCTCTAGGGGCATCGGGTATTGGCGTACCTGGACAGGGTCTGTCCCAGGCTTGAGTTCAACAAACAAGGCAGGACGGTGTTTTGCTAATCCTAAGCCCCCCGTTTCCGCCCAAGCTCCTGGATATTGCTGGAGCCAGGTTGCTATGTCCTGGTCAGGGGCCGCTCACTCCTGGTGGAGCCGGTACTCATCTTCTAGGGTTATGGTCAGGATGGACACGGGCTGATTTTGGGAGTTGGTCACGATGGGCCCCTCAGGGAGGAAATGGATCTGCGCTCCCATTTTAGTTAGCAGGTCTCTCCCTAGTAGGGGACAGGGGCTCTCAGGGATGACCAGGAAAGAATGGGTTACATTCCTGGCTCCGAGGTTTACTGTTCTTTGGGTCGTCCAGGGGTATTTCTTAATCCCTGTGGCCCTTTGCACCCACGAGGACTTGGAGGATAATTTTCCATTGGTTTTGACTTGGAGGATAATTTTCCATTGGTTTTAACTAGGACCGAGTGTGTGCTCCCGTATCGACCAAAAACTGAACTGGGGACCCCTCCACTTGCAAAGTTACCCTAGGTTCGGGGAGGGGGTCCGAACCCCGTCTTCCCTAGTCTTCATCTTGAGTGACTAGTACGGGTGTAGACCTAGGGGGTCCCTGTCGTCTGCGTTGTTTCTTTTTGGGGCAGTCTTTTACCCAGTGGCCAGCCTCCTTACAGTAGGCACATTGGTCTTTGCTCAGATTATCATGTCTGGGGGACCGCCTAGGTTGGGTGTTCTCTGGCTGTAGATGCTCTTTCTGTACTACTGCTGCCAGGACCTTGGTCATTTTTTCAGTGGCCTTAAATTGCCTTTCCTCTGGAGTATCTCTATTATTGTAAACTCGCTGGGCTATCTGAAGAAGGTCCTGAATCTGTTTTCCCTCTAAGTCTTCTAATTTCTGGAGTTTCTTCTTAATATCTGGGGCCGCCTGATTTACAAAAGACATTAAAACAGCTGCCTGACTTCCTGGGGCCTCTGGGTCTATGGGGGTGTACTGTCTAAAAGCTTCCATTACTCTTTCTAGGTATGTAGCTGGGCTTTCTGCCTTTCCCTGCAGAACAGAGTATACTTTAGCCAAATTAGTGGGCTTGCGAGCAGCTGCCCGGAGACCCGCCATTAGAGTCTGGCGATAAAGGTGTAGCTGTCCCCTACCTTCTGCTGTGTTGCAGTCCCACGCCGGCCTGGTCAGAGGAAAAGTCGCATTTATGAGGTCGGGGTTGGCAGTCGGTTGACCGTCGTCCCCCGGGACCAGCTTTCTAGCTTCTACCTGTATTCTCTCTCGCTCCTCCGTTGTGAACAAGATTCGGAGGAGCTGCTGACAGTTATCCCAAGTGGGCTGGTGGGTGAACATGACACTGTCTAGTAAAGCCATTAAATCTTTGGGGTTGTCTGAAAACCGGGCACTCTGAGTCTTCCAGTTATACAGATCACTGGTGGAGAATGGCCAGTACTGGACCTGGGGATTCCCGTGTCATCTGGGGGTCCTATTTCCTGAAGGGGTAGAGCCACTGTGGAGTCAGGCGGCTGGGGGGGGCTAATCTGCAAAGTGCGCCCTCGCGTTCGCGCCGCCGGCTCTTCAGAGTTACTTTCGCTTTCAGTGGGCTCGGGTGCGCCGGCCACCTCCCGTCCGCCTGCCTCTTCCTGTGGCTCAGCCCGGGGCGCTGGGGCCTGGGGCCCGAAGGGGTACGGAGGGGGTTCTGTGGACAGTGGGTCCTCACTATCAGGTAAAACGGGATGGGGGGGGCAGTCGGTTGCTTGGATTTTAGCGGCCAAGCAACCAGTGTCTTACAGGGTCCAGGGGCTAGTAGGAAAGGGGACAGGCAAGGGGGCGGGTTCTCAACAAGGTCCTGCCAAATGAGGATATATGGGATTTGATCCGGGTGGCCAGCCCGCCCAGGTAGGAAAACCTTGGACTTTACTCTAGTGATGACGGGAAGACAGAATGTCCCTTCGGGTGGCCACCCTACATTAAAGGCGGGCCATTCGGAATGGCACAGAGTAATTAGCTTTCTTCTCCTGATTTCCACACTAAGATCATGGCCCCTTGCCCTAACATCCTTGAAATTATTTATAAGAGAGATAGGGGTGTGCTCTGGGTATTACCCATTCTGTAATAGTTTGTAGTCTCTTCCTGCAAAAGAATATGGGTTAGGATTCCTGCAAAGGAAAACTGGAGTATCTATAATATCTAGCCGCAAGCGCGCTCTGGAAGCCCGGGTCAGAATCAGTTCAGATAAAAATCTAAATCAGGCGAGAGCCAGGGGACGTCTCCCACTGGTCTCCGCTGGCTGTCCTATAGCGCGTCCGCCAGGACTGTGTCAGCTTCAGTTTCAGACCTCGCGAGTCACAGACACAGGTTCAGAACAGATACAGACAAACAAGACAAACAGAGACGAGCCGGCTCACCTATCCGCAGCTCCTGGTAGATCCGTTGACCAGGGGTCTGGTGGGCTTGGGGAATCCCAGACGAGCCCCCAAATGTTATGCCCAGACTGTTTATTCCCCGAAGAAGACCACCAGAGTCCCGAGTCAAAGCCAAGCGGCAAGGATCTTTACTGCAAGTTTGAACTTGGTCCCTCCATTCCACAACGTACAAGAGGGCCCCGAACGATACGTGTGCTCGCTTTTTGTAGCCCGATGTAAACAGGATATGCTAAGTTACAGAGGAACGAGGGTATTCTTTTGGTTACAGCATTACAATTGGTTGTCATTTTAAGTTATACATTTAGTAGTTTTCTATTGGTTCCCGTGCTTTCAGTAAAACCACAAACGGTTGTGACCTTATCGGGGGACTCTCCAGGTGGTGTTTTTCCAAAGTTGAGATATATGGAGGAATGTGTTTGTGCTGGGCTCAGGGCTGAGGAATGTGTGAATGTGTTTGTGTTGGGCTCAGGAAGTCGAGATATATGGAGGAATGTGTTCTTTCATATCCTCTTTTTTCTTTTTTTTTTTCTTTCTTTTTTTTTGAGACGGAGTCTCTCTCTATTGGCAGGCTGGAGTGCAGTTGCGCAATCTCGGCTCACTGCAACCTCCGCCTCCCGAATTCAAGCAATTCTCCTGCCTCAGCCTCCCAAGTAGCTGGGACTACAGGTGAGTGCCATCATGCTCGGCTAATTTTTATATTTTCAGTAGAGACGGGGTTTCAGCATGTTGGCCAGGATGGTCTCGATCTCTTGACCTCATGATCTGCCCACCTCGGCCTCCCAAAGTGCTGGGATTATAGGGGTGAGCCGCCGGCGCCCGGCCTTATCCTCTTTTTTCATAACCATCTAATGATTTTTTTCCCCTTAATTTGCATTTCCAAAGTGATGGCTTAAGCAAAGCTGGGTAGAACATTTATATCTCAAAGGCACGTAGCTGAGACTTCAGGCTCAAATACCATCATTTGCCGAAATCAAGAAAGAAGGGCATACTTTAAGGCCTAGTTAAGGCAAAATGTCCACTGTGATATTGTGATATATTGCAATAAAGATTTAAACCAGTGTCTTTTCCATTTTGAGAGTTTCAAATGACTGGGTCCTTCCTCTGTTCCTGGTACAGAGGCTGACAACCTTACAAATGTAGATTTTTTAAATAGATGTAAATTTCTTTTACAAAAGGATTTCAAAATAGCCAGCTAAATGCCAGAAAAGTGTACAGTTGGCCCTCTGTATCTGCTTCCGCATTCATGGATTCCACTAACCATGGATCAAAAACATTCAGGAAGAAAAAACAGTATAAAATATAACAATACAATCATAAAGAGTCATACAAATAAAAATACAGGATAACAATCATTTACATAACATTCATATTGTATTAGGTATTATAAGTAATATAGAAATGATTTAAAGTATACAAGAGGATGTGCGTAGTTTATATAATATGCCATTTTACATAGGAGACTTGATCATCTGCAGATTTTATATCTGCAGGAAGTCCTGCAGGAGTGGATATTGAGGAATGACTGTATTTTGGAGACCAATTTAGTTCAATAGGTGGTCTTCGCAACTTATCTTGTTTCTTAGCTAAAATTACTGAGTTCAGGGCAGAGCTCATTAACAAACAGGGCAAAGAAACTATTTTGTGTGCCTGGATTCAGCATGGATAGCACTGAAAAAGATGAAGGCTTCTTTTATCTGAAGGTCTACCTCTTATAAACACTTTATCTAGCTTTCTTTCTACCTTCTGGATGAGGTAGTAGCTAAGCCAAAAGGTTAGCAGATTCAGTTTTTCTTTCAATTAGTTGCTTCAGTTTTTTTTTTTTTTTTTGCCTTTTGTAAATAGTCTTTTAAAAGAGGCAATAAAATTTTTGAAACCTTTCTAGAAGCATTTGCACATCAGTAGGCTTCCCGGGTGAGCCTAGTTCTGGAGCCCGCATTTTATTTTATTTTTTATTTATTTATTTTTTTTGAGACGGAGTCTCGCTCTGTCACCCAGGCTGTAGTGCAGTGGCCTGATCTCAGCTCAAGGCAAGCTCCGCCTCCCAGGTTTATGCCATTCTCCTGCCTCAGCCTTCCGAGTAGCTGGGATTACAGGCGCCACCACCTCGCCCGGCTAGATTTTTGTATTTTTTTTTAGTAGAGTCGGGGTTTCACCGTGTTAGCCAGGATGGTCTCAATCTCCTGACCTCGTGATCCACCCGTCTCGGCCTCCCAAAGTGCTGGGATTACAGGCTTGAGCCACTGCGCCCAGCGAGCCCACATTTTAAAATGCACTTCTTAAAGTGCAGTGCTGTTCATTTGGAACCATCCACATAATGGCATTGTAAATTTAAATTATCTTTAGTAAGACTTTGCCTTTCAGGGCCTAATACTAATACATGTAAAAGTAGACATGACAAGAAAGTGGAGTACTCAATCCTTCCAAAGTTAAGGATCCCATTTTTACGTTGAATGTTGGCCTTGGCTGTCAGATCTCCTTAACCAACTTAGCCAATGATTTTTCTTTACCTAAATGCAAGAAAAAGAAATGATGAGGATAGGACACAAAATCTCTGCAAATTTCTGAAAGCTGGAGTTTGCATCCCCTGCAGTAATTGCCATTTACTGCCAGTTTCCGTTTGATTCTGTCAGACATCTGAGGCCTCTAGCTGGATCCAATCCAGTTAATTATTGGATCCAGTCCAATCCTGGATCCAGTCCAGTTGCTTTCGTGACTTCCGAACCCAATTCAGTTTAAAAGAACTGCTCATATAAAGTAGGAGTGCTCTAGACACAACTCTGTGGAGTTCAGAACTCGAGAGAAAAACTAACCCATGACCTCCAGTTACAAACAGGAGAGCAGTGAGCACACTGGGCTCCACGGATACCTCACCTGGTTGCCTGGTGTTTCTGGGAGTCGTTGGAGTCTGACTTTGAGTCCCACTTGTGACACTATTCTCTTAAAAGAAAAACCTTAGACAAATAAGAGTTTAATTGAGTAAATAACAGTTGGTGAATTGGGTAGCCCTTGAAAGCAGAACAGCTTCAGAAAGACTGGAGCTGCCACATGACTGGACATTTATGGACACAAAAAGGGAAGGGTTGTACAGAAAACAGAAGTGACGTATAGAGACAGCTGACTCAGTTAAAGCTTGGAGTTTGCTTTATTTGAATCTTGTTTGAATATGTGGCCACCTGTGATTGACTGAAAGTTGGCTGCCCTGATTGGCTGAGACTCAGTTATCTGTTACAAAGCCAAATTCCTAAATTAGGTTTATGGTTTGTTTACAGAGTTAGGTTGTGGTTACATAAGGGCTTGAGTATGCAAATATGGAGACTTTCTCAAGTCAAGTTTAATTTAACACCTTCATAAATAGGATGAACTTAAGAGATCATCTTAACCTCCTTCCTGTACAGATCAAGAGATGGGGGTCCAGAAAGCTGCTGATGTTCATACTGTAAGTTTAACATGAGGAAACAACAATTTATCAGTAGAATTGTGCGCTAAAGAAAGCAATGGCAGAATGGAGGCAGAACTCTTAAGGAAAAATTAGGAAAGCTAGCGAAGCAACAGAAATGACAGAGAAGAAATCATATCCTGTGTCCCATAGGCACAGTATTTCCTGGGACTGTTTACTGAATAGGTGCTTAATGAAGATTGAATAAATGCCAACGTACAGAAAAGCAACACCAGAAATCAGAGAGTGACAAACACAGCCTTGTCCCTGCTGCCCAAATGTTGATGGGTTGACTTCCATTAAAAATCAAAGACAAGGCCGGGTGCGGTGGCTCAAGCCTGTAATCCCAGCACTTTGGGAGGCCGAGGCGGGCGGATCACAAGGTCAGGAGATCGAGACCATCCTGGCTAACACGGTGAAACCCCGTCTCTAATAAAAAATACAAAAAAAAAAACTAGCCGGGCGAGGTGGCGGGCGCCTGTAGTCCCAGCTACTCCGGAGGCTGAGGCTGGAGAATGGTGTAAACCCAAGAGGCGGAGCTTGCCGTGAGCTGAGATTGTGCCACTGCACTCCAGCCTGGGCGACAGAGCGAGACTCCGTCTCAAAAAAGAAAAAAAAAAAAAAAAAATCAAAGACAAAACAGGCAGCTATTTAACGGTTTGCCAGCCAAATAAAGAAGCTCATGTTGTGAGCAGCTAAGATCATAGTTCAAAGGAATGCTACCCAAGGAGGACAGGTAAGCAATTTCCAGAGTCAGCCAAGGGTTCCAGGACTAACCTAAGGATGTACAATTGTAACAAAAGACTGATGAGGACCTGCCCAAACCATGTAGAGGAGGCCGAGAGGGGGTTAGGGGAGGGGCTGCAAATACCGTACCGATAAAGACCACTGGGAATCTCAGAGAAAAGGAAAAGGGGGCATATATTTTCAATGAAATACTGACACAGGTAAGAGAAAATGGAAATGTGAATTAGACGTAGATTTATAGAAAAATAAAACTAACATTATCTGCCTTTAATGCAGACATTTAAATTTCCAGCAGATGGAGATGTTACCACGTGAAAGAGAAGTTTGACAGGTGGAGCCACCTTCGCTTTCTGAAACATGATGGTTTGTTTCTTAGGAGTGAGACAAAGAGAAGACCCCTAAAATATGTAGACGCCTGAGCTTTAAGTAAATAAGACTTTTTAAAGGAACTTTAAGTGTTACCTGAGTTCCTAATTCAGAGGGTTAGTTAGCTTTTTTTTTTTTTTTTTTTTTTTTTTGAGACGGAGTCTCGCTCTGTCACCCGGGCTGGAGTGCAGTGGCCGGATCTCAGTTCACTGCAAGCTCCGCCTCCCGGGTTTACGCCATTCTCCTGCCTCAGCCTCCCCAGTAGCTGGGACTACAGGCGCCCGCCACCTCGCCCGGCTAGTTTTTTGTATTTTTTATTAGAGACGGGGTTTCACCGTGTTAGCCAGGATGGTCTCGATCTCCTGACCTCGTGATCCGCCCGTCTCGGCCTCCCAAAGTGCTGGGATTACAGGCTTGAGCCACCGCGCCCAGCCTAGTTAGCTTTTTAAATGATGAAAGCATTCGCCAGTTGTTTCCTTGTTTTAGAAGAATTTGGCAAAAATCATTTGTTTTCTAAGCTTTGTGTTTGGAAACAGAACAGAAAAGGATTCTGTTCGCCCTGTAATCCACATGTATTTGCATTACACTACTTGCTACTTTAGGAGTCAAGGTTTCAGGATTTTTTGTTTTGGTTCATGTTGTCTTTTTCTTTTCTGGTCTCTAGAGATTCCTTTGCAGCCCATGGGCATAGGGTCAAGTTGTTTTCACAGTTTGCTTGCGTTTTGTTTTAGGCTTCTGAGGACTCAGGCCGGATGCTTTTATCACGTTTGAAGAATGAATAGCTGTGCACTGGAAACTAGCCGTTAGGCCTCACTCATTAACATTAAAAAACAACAACAACAACAAAAAAACAGGCTGAGGGACTATAGAAAGGGATCTTTTTGACTGACATTGTTGTCTGGGTGATCTCAGGTGTTAGGGAAACATTTACATTATCTGCTCAGGATGCTGTGGTTTGGTGCTTCTGTCCGAACCAAATGGTACCCAAGAATCGGGGCTTACACGGGGATCCACTGTAGACGACGTGCCTTGAGATTTAAAGGGTATCATTTTTTAGAACTTGTTTTTCTTCCCTAGAGTCTTTTTCCTAATATGTATAAACAAAATAACTCAAAATTCATTCAAATACATTTTCAGGAAAAAAGGAAATATGCTGTTTTAGATTTTAGCCTTAGAACAAATTCCAGGAGGGGGATGAATGGGTCGGTGGGTATGAATTATGTTGCCTGATATCTGTCTTACTTTCCCAAAAGCTGTACCAGTCATATGAAGATAAAACTTTCATCCCAAACTTGCTTTATGTGCTATCCTTAAAAAAAAGAGAAATCTTTCTTGTTGATTCTAAGTATATACAACAAAGGTTTAGAAGTAAATATTATGGTCTGGTCAGGGAATCTCAGGCATGTAGCTCAGAATCCTGGTCAGCATAGCTTAGGAAAAGCATCTTAAAGATTTTTTTCTCAGTCCAGAACACCTCTTCCAGATTGCTCTAGGTTCACGCAAAGGTTACCCTCCCTTGGCCAGGGGACCTCTTGCTGCCTGCCAGCCAGCGATGTCTGGATCTTCTTTTGATCTTTTTCCCCCCCTCAACCCAGAGCTATTTAATCTCTCCTAAGAGAGACAGAGGCATTTGTTCTTTGGCCATCAACAGTTAACTGCTTTTGTGGTTTACACACATACACAGAAGACAAATCAAAACTACACTCAGGATATCACACTTTCTCAGTAAAACCTGAGACTTTAACAAGAACTTACTTTACCTTCTTTCACATAAATCATTCCTTGAATTCATCCAGAAAGAGGCAATCAGTCTGCATTTTTAACACTCTTGAGGGCTTCTTAAATTTCTGCTGCATAGCTGCTTGGTTTGTTCCCTTTAGCCTGTAGGTGATTCATTAATTTGCTCACCAAACCTGTATGGAGTACCCACTAGGTGCCATGCACTTTATAGTAGGAGAATGTGGGTGAAATGATGGAAATTTATCCTTAATAATGGGGAACACAGCAACGTTCATGCAGGCTTTATTGGTTTTGGGTCAGTAATGTCATCTTCATTTCCAAAGGACGGCTGATTTTTCCATCTACCAGAATGTGTTCCTTACTGAAAGGTTTTCTGTTATTCAGCTCTTCCTGTATGCTCAGCTTTAGATGAAGCGGGGAAGAATAAAGACAAGAAAGCAAATCCCTATGGGACAGAGTGGTCTAGTAGGAGATCATCTCAGCTACTGTAATTTGCTCACCAATTTTACCTACTTGTTTCATTCGAGTGTTGATTTGATTCTTTGGTGTGTGTGTGTATGTGCATGTGTATGTGTGTGTGTATGTGCATGTGTATGTGTGTGTGTAGGGAGGGAGCAGGCTTTGGATGTTTGTATCGACTCTGGCATATTGCTTCCTTTTTTAAAAAATTGCGATAATATAAAAAAATATATATATATGTAACATAAAACTTACCATCCAATGTGGTTTGGCTGTGTCGCCACCCAAATCTCATCTTGAATTGTAGTTCCCATAATTCTCACATGTTGTAGGAGTGACCCGGTGGAGATAATTGAATCATGGGGGTGGTTTCCCCACACTCTTCTCATGGTAGTGAATAAGTCTCATGATCTGATGGTTTTATAAGGGGAAACCCCTTTTGCTGGGTTCTCATTCTCTCTTGCCTGCTGCCATGTAAGACATGCCTTTCACCTTCCACCATGATTGCTAGGCCTCCCTAGCTGCATGAAACTGTGAGTCCATTAAACCTCTTTTTCTTTATAAATTACCCAGTCTTTATCAGTTTGAAAATGGATTAATACACCATCTTAACAATTTTTAAGTGTACAGTAGTGTTAAGTACATTCACATTATTGTGCAACAAATCTCCAGCATTCTTTTCATCTTCCAAAACTAAAACTCCATACCCATTATACCGAAACTCCCCATTTCCCTCTCCCTTCGGCCCCTGGCAACTATTATTCTACTTCCTGTCTCTGAATTTGACTACTCTAGGTACCTCAGAGAAGCAGAATCATATGTTTTTTGTCATTGTGTGACTGGCTTATTTCACTTAGCATAATCGCCTCAAGGTTCATCCATGTTGTAGCACGTGTCAGAATTTCCTCTTTTTTTTTTTAAGGCTGAATGATATTCCACTGTATGTTAATATCACATTTTGTTTACCCACTCATCTGCTGATGGACACTTGGTTGCTTCTACCTTTTGGTTACTGTGAATGATGTTGCTATGAATATGAACATACACATATCTCTTCAAGATTTTATTTCCAGTTCTTTGAGGTATATACCAAGTAGTGGAATTGTTGAATCATATGGTAATTCTATTTTTACATTTTTTAGAAACTGTCATAGTGCTTTCCACATGGCTATACTATTTTGCATTCCCACCAACAGTATATAAGGGTTCCAGTTTTATCCACATCCTTGTCAACACTTGCTATTTTCTGGGTATTTTTTAATAGTAGTTATCTTAATGAGTGTGAGGTGTTGGTTCCTTTTTTTTTTTTTTGGAGACACAGTCTCACTCTGTCACCCAGGCTAGAGTGCCATGGCGCAATCTTGGCTCACTGCAACCTCCACCTCCTGGGTTCAGGTGATTCTTCTGCCTCAGCCTCCTGAGTAGCTGGGACTACAGGCATCCATCACCATGCCCGGCTAATTTTTGTATTTTTAGTAGAGACAGCATTTCACCATATTGGCCAGGCTGGTCTTGAACTCCTGACCTTGTGATCCGCCTGCCTCAGCCTCCCAAAATGCTGGGATTACAGTTTCCATTTTTGAGGGTGAAATAATAAATCAGAATGAGCAGCATATCCTGGGCAATCCCTGAATTTTCAAATAAATAGATACAAATCAGGAAATGCTCACACTGGCCTTTATATACCTACTATCAAAAACCAAACAGGATGGACCCAGTGAAATCTAGGCCAAGGGCTTAAGAGAGCTTATATTACACTTTCTCTCTGTTGATGTTCTCTAATTTGAGTTTCATGGCATTATCTGTTTTTGGTGAACTGTCCATTTGACTTTAGGTGGATAAGGAAACCAGGAAGGAAATAGAGAGGACTTAAAGGGTAAAAGTATGGGAAGATTCAGGATTGCATAGATAAGCTGTGACAAGTTTGACTTTCCTTTCCTTAACATAAGTCTACGGAGGCTAAATCCAATTTTGGATCTTGTATCTCCCTATGTCTACTTTGTCATATAGCCCTCTTTTGACATCTAGCCCTCTGAACCCACAGTAACAGACCTCAGATGTCCTTGATCTAAACTTGTGTCTGCATTTGTCAGAGCTCTGCCCTGAGGAGTAGTTTACCATATTGAGTTACCTAGCAATTTTCCTTGAATCCTGATCTACAAAGTACAGTTGGAAGGGGAGTAGGAATAACTGGGATTACTGTCCAAAAAAATCACATCCTTTCATCTCAAATATATTGGGCATTCAAAGATAATTTTTCTCTTTTTCCGGGCCCCTCAATTTTTAGGTAATTATGATTGGCTAAATCTATTTTTTTTTTTTTTTTTGTACAGAGAGGGCCTTGTTCAGTCACCCAGGCTGGAGTGCAGTGACATGATCATAGCTCACTGCACCCTTGAGCTCCTGATGCTCAATGGATCCTCCCTTGAGTAGATGCGACTACAGGCATAAGCCACCACGCTGGCTAATTTTTAAATTCTTTTTGTAGAGACAGGGTCTTGCTATGTTGTCCAGGCTGGCGTTGAGCTGCAAGCCTCAAGCGATCCTCCTGCACTTGGCCTCCCAAACGACTAAGATTGTAGGTGTGAGCCACTGCACCCAGACTGGTTGGCTAAATATATCCAAGAGAAAGTAGAGCATCAAGCTTTTGCTACATATTTAAGGTGAAGTTAGGGAACTGAGTCTAGGGAAAAAGCCAGTATCACACAGGTTTCCTGGCTATGGTTATGTTCAGTGTAAGGAGAAGGGCGAGCGACCAGGGTTCATGCCAGGTATCTGAGTCGGTAGTCACACGCTTTCCATTGAGTATGCTTGTTAGTGGGAACTTCCACTGAGGGAAAAGAATAATGAGTTCTTCATTAAGACCTTGTGTTTATCAGTGGTCGATGATTGAACTGCAGGAGATGATGGCCTCTCAGAACACAGGAGACTCTCACAAGAAGGAAGATTAAAACTAGGTCTCTATCCAGATCCAATAACAAAATGAAACTTACAGGTGGCTGTTTGCAAGAACCATACAGCGGAGGAAAATAGAATAATGAGACCCTCAACAGCATTTCTAGATTTCGCTACCGAGCAGCTGGAGTCCTGAAATGCAGCCAAAAAGTCCTGGAGCCCATCTCCCTACTCTTCTTCCAGGGATATTTTAACTTGGCCATGTTTGTATGATAATTATCAGAGAAAATTAAAAGAACAGGCAGCTCAGAAGGGCTCTGATGACAGCTGAACATCAATTTACTACTTAAGAGCAAGAGAATATTCAAATGAAGCCTTGAGACCACTGGGGACTACTGCCCACCCCAACTTTTCTGCCAGGGGTTGCCACATATTGATAAATGTCGATATTTCCATGTCTGCAAATCTTTTTTTTTTTTTTTTTTTTGAGACGGAGTCTCGCTCTGTCCCCCAGGCTGGAGTGCAGTGGCCGGATCTCAGCTCACTGCAAGCTCCGCCTCCCGGGTTTACGCCATTCTCCTGCCTCAGCCTCCCGAGTAGCTGGGACTACAGGCGCCTGCCACCTCACCCGGCTAGTTTTTTGTATTTTTTATTAGAGACGGGGTTTCACTGTGTTAGCCAGGATGGTCTCGATCTCCTGACCTCGTGATCTGCCCGTCTCAGCCTCCCAAAGTGCTGGGATTGAGCCACCGCGCCCGGCCCTGCAATTCTTATAAAGCTTCCAAATGCAGACATTTCCCTACTTCCCTAGGTATCTAGTTTCATGGGAGAAGAGAGGAAGTTAACTTTTACTGAGTGCCTGTGCTTTTACAAGCATTCTCTTATTTGATTCACAGACAAATCTTTAAGATAAGCCTTGTCATACCAATTTTGACACATAAGAAAAGCAAAGTTCATAGACTTACTTTGTCCAATGACACAAGCTTATTAAGTGGAAGAACTCAGATTCAAACCCAGGTAAGGACTCTGCAGAGATCATCCTCTTTCTCTTTCACTTGTATGCCTTTCCGTAGATTCTCCAGTGTGCTAGGTGGTTTGCCTAAAGGCCTAACCAGAATCCTTCCTGCCACATTTCTTTGAATATAATTACATTTTGAAGGTTCTAATGAACCCTAAGGGCCTTGGCTATGGAAGCATAATGCTGCAGCAGCTAGTTCTGCAGAACATCTTTGGGTCTCAGAGAGCTTGAGAGGAAGGCTACACCTCATTTAACTCAATGGCCACCATCCAAATTGTCCCACATTCAAGAAGCCGGCTGCTTTTCATGTGTCTTCTGTACACATCATTTGTTTTTCCTTTTTGTCTTTTCCCATCCTTTTCCCTCAAATACCACGAAATACTGTTTCAGCCTGAGGTTTCAATTAGGTTCTGGCAGGATGAGCTCATGCCACGCTTTGTGTGGCCACGACAAGCACATCCTTCCTGGTGCTTCCTTTGAGAGGGAGCCGGGGCTACTGAATTTGCTTTTCATGCAGCCACAAGGGAACCTCCGTTTCTCATTTGTCCAAATCCTTGTTTATCTTTGGGGAAGTGAAATGCTTGCATTTGATTGTGATTGGGATGGATTGACGTCTTTTAAAGTCCTGGGGAGGAATGAAAGCCAAGCTTACTCAGGGGGATTATGCCCCCTACATTCAGTTCGAGCTGAATGTGGAGGGCTGCATTCGTTTGGTAAATAGTGGTGGAGGGGCCCGCCCCTGCCTTTTTCTCTTGGTGGTTGTGCATATTTGGATGGAACGTGTTCTGCCTACAGAGAGGGCCTGAAATAGTCTCTCAGCAAATAACTGCAGTCTGAATGGGATGAATGAATGAGGCTGGTGAGTCCCTTCAGGGTCACAGTTTCCATCTTTTGGTAAAAATGATCACTTTCCATACTTGCCATGTAAATCCAATGAGCCTTCATGCAGGAATAAACTCACCACGCCGCCAGGGAGGGAGGTGAGCCTTGGTTCCCAGGCTTTTGTAGAATCTCAGGGAAAAGGCTGGAGTCTGGTTGGTGGAATCAACCCCTTACCCGTGTCCTTTGTGTCTGTCCCTGTGTTTGTGCATGTGCAGATGGCTCCTACTCTGTCTGGCTTGCTATTTATTTTGTTTTGAAAGCTCCTGGGTGTCTGGGATTGTATCTATTCATCCCCCTCTGTACAGAGGCATGTAAATGAGATTGTTAATTCAATTGAACAATTGATTAAGCTGCTTTATAGTGTGCTCAGCACTGTCCTAGGCACAGCAGGGAAGCATGAAAGAAGCCCCAGAGGAATCTCTATCTGTGACCTTGAGCAGCTCCAGGGCCTTCCTGAGCCTCCTATTCGCATCTGTGAAGTGAGAAGGTCAGACTAGCTGATTTCTATAAGGAGTCTTCCTGCTCCAAGGTTCTCCAATTGAGGCAATCACTAAGATGGAATGACATCAAATCAGATAAAAATTAAGACCCATTGTATTTAAGAATATAATTGAGTTACATAGAAAAATGCGTTATTTGGTTGTATCCAGAGTACGGTTGCTTGTAAATAATACAGGATGCCCAGTTAAATGTGAATATCAGATACACAATTTTTAAAAACTGTATATAGTATAAGTATGTCCCATCCAATGTGTGCTGCATATCTGAAATATTTAACTGAGCATTGTGTTTTTATTTGGCAGCCCTAATCCAGAGAGATGGTGCAAACTAGACACTTGAAGGTGAACTTCCCCTCTGGGTTGTCGTACGCTCTGTTGTCCAGCCACATTTGTCTTTTTTTTTTTTTTTTTTTTTTTATTGAGATGGAGTTTCACTCTGTTGCTCAGGCTGGAGTGCAGTGGCGCAATCTCAGCTCACTGCCACCTCCACCTCCTGGGTTCAAGCGATTCTCCTGCCCCAGCCTCCTGAGTAGCTGGGACTACAGGCATATGCCACCATGCCTGGCTAATTTTTGTATTTTTAGTAGAGACGGAGTTTTACCGTGTTAGCCGGAATGGTCTAGATCTCTTGACTTAGTGATCCACCCGCCTCCGCCTCCCAGAGTGCTGGGATTACAGGCGTGAGCCACAGTACCTGATTGGCCTTCTTTTCACTCCTCCCCCTGCCGCAGAGCCTGTGCATAGGCTGGTGCTACTGCTTGGGATGCCTTCCTCCCCACTCCTCCTTCACAGAGCTAACTCCTACTCATCCTTCAGATTTCAGTTCAGAAGTCACTTCCTCAGTAAAACCTTTCCTGATACCCTGGACTAAGTCGTTTCTCTATTGTATATACCCTGGGAGACTTTGCCATCACAGCACTTGCCACAATTTAGTGTTTATACAGTTACTTGCATTTTTGTGTATTTAATAAAATTAATGTCAGTCCCTCTGACATCTCCACCTGCTTCTACTCAGCACTAGACAGATATTTCTGAACAGATGTCAGCATGAAAGGCTTCCCAGGAGTCGTAGGTCTGGAGCTCAATGCTAAAGATGGGATTTGTGAAGGCAGATTGGAGAACCAAGTATATTCTGGACAGGGGAATAGAAGAAACAGAGCCACTGAGATGGGAATGCCTGTGCTATGTTTCTGTAACAATGAGGAGAACAATTGAGTAGTTAGTTACAGGCCCAGTTGAAGAGGGAAGCTCAGTGGCCAGGAGCCCTCTGGAAGGCTGTTAAGGGACATGCTGTGAAGGTGACAGAGGACATCCAGTCTAAAAGTCCCCACTGAGCTCTGCTGCCCCCCAGGTGCAAAGCCTGTGCTAAGCACAGAAGCTCACAAGGACTGGGCAGAGGCGCAGACAATTCTCACTCACTGGTTCTGCAGTCAAAAGTTTAGACTGGCCGGGTGCTGTGACTCACACCTGTTATCTCAGCACTTTGGGAGGCCAAGGTGGTCAGATTGCCTGAACTCAGGAGTTCGAGACTAGCCTGGGCAACATAGTGACATCCCATCTCTACAAAAAATACAAAATTAGCTGGGCATGATGGTGCATGCCTATAATCCCAGCTACTCAGGAGGCTGAGGCAGGAGAATCACTTGAACCCGGAAGGCAGAGGCTGCCAGTCAACTGAGATCACGCCACTGCACTTCAGCTTGGGCCACAGAGTGAGACCTGTCCCCCAACTCCCAAAAAAAAGATGATGGGAGCTGGAGTTCCTTGGAGTTTTCCCTGAATTCCTGGATGATGTCATACCAGAACATTCTTTTCCTGAAGCCATCAAAACTCTCTTCCTGCTAAAACCTTCTTTTTCCAGTGTCTCCCAAGTCTGCTTCTCAGTGTTTTGAAGAGAGACACACACACACACACACACACACACACACACACACACAGAAAGAGACAGACAGACTTTGTTGAGCGCACGGCCTGTTGTTCAGGCGTCGGGATTCGCTGAGTGGACCCACGCGTTCAAGTGCCAAGCTTTTCCACCTGATGAACCTGCATGCTCCTATCACTGTTGAGTGCTTTGGCCTGGTACCAGTAGACTCTGAATGAAATGTGTGGATGTGCACACACGTATCTACATATACATGTACACATGTATACGCACATGTAGACACGTATATATGTAAACACATACCCGTATGCCCTATAAATACACACATACTCAGATATGCCCACACATCTATACCATATATACACATGCATACATAATATATACATATATGCATGTACACACATAAAACATGTACATGCATCCATATGCACACACACATACCTATACATATACCTATTTCCTGAGATGGTAATAGTAGGGGATGGGAAGTATTGCCTGCAGAGGTGCTACCGCTTCCTCTGCCTCTGACTTTCTCTAGTTTCTAAGACCTTTATGTGGCAGTTTGTACCAGAATTCCCTTCCCTGACATCCTTCTTATAGCTCTCAGCAGCCTCAGTTCTTGACAGGAGAAACCCCAGCCACATCATTTTGCTGGAGGATACGTATCTATTCTGTGGTTTTTTTTTTTTTTTTTGGAGACAGAGTCTTGCTCTGTGGCCGGGGCTGGAGTGCAGTGGCCAGATCTCAGCTCACTGTAAGCTCCGCCTCCCGGGTTCATGCCATTCTCCTGCCTCAGCCTCCAGAGTAGCTGGGACTACAGGCGCCCGCCACCTCACCTGGCTAGTTTTTTGTATTTTTTAGTAGAGACGGGGTTTCACCATGTTAGCCAGGATGGTCTCGATCTCCTGACCTCGTGATCCGCCCACCTCGGCCTCCCAAAGTGCTGGGATTACAGGCTTGGGCCACCGCGCCCGGCCTATTCTGTGTTTTAACACATATATCCTCTCAGATAGTTAGACATTTTCCCAAGCCGTAAAACACTGGCCATGACCTCCCGCTTCTGCTGCAGCTGTCAAGCCGCTTTCCTGACAGTTGGCCAGACTGGCTTTCTACTGGCAGAACCCCTTTCCAACTTACTTTTTATTAAATATAACATTTTAAGATGTAACACAACGTGTCACACAGCGTGAAGAGTTTTAAACGGCATGGTGCCTTTTCATAATGGCATTTGTTCTCAGTCACTTTTTCCAGCTTTAGATTTAATCTGACATGAGAGAAATAGGAAACATTTCAGAAAAAGGTTGGATAACTTGGACAAGCTTGGCTTAGCCAAATCCCGTGAAACTATGTGTCTAGGAACTTTCTACAAACGGGAAGCTACTGCTGTTCCCTGTTTGGGTTTTAAGTGTGCAGGATGCAAGCTGTAGCACTTCCCAGGACTCTAGACAAGTTTGCTCATTGTTTCTATGAGAACAATGGTCTTGCATGACCTGGGCTGCTGGTTTACCTCTGCAGCCTCACTAGGTATCAGTTTGTGCTTTCTACTTCAGCCAGCATCTTGTGTGCTTCGTGCTCCTCGCCTTTGGATATATCTCTGCCTGGAATGCTCCTCCTTCCTCCACTCCTCTTCACATAGTAAACTTCTACTCCTGTTTCACAGCTATAATTTCACACTTATTTGTGTGACTAGTTAATTCATACCTGTCTTCCCCATGAAATTGTAGTTACAGGAGGTCGAGGACCTGGTGTCCTTTTAAAATTATTTCTGGCCGGGCGCGGTGGCTCAAGCCTGTAATCCCAGCACTTTGGGAGGCCGAGACGGGCGGATCACGAGGTCAGGAGATCGAGACCATCCTGGCTAACACGGTGAAACCCCGTCTCTACTAAAAATACAAAAACTAGCCGGGTGAGATGGCGGGCGCCTGTAGTCCCAGCTACTGGGGAGGCTGAGGCAGGAGAATGGCGTAAACCCGGGAGGCGGAGCTTGCAGTGAGCTGAGATCCGGCCACTGCACTCCAGTCCGGGCGACAGAGCGAGACTCCGCCTCAAAAAAAAAAAAATAAAATAAAATAAAATAAAATAAAATAAAATTATTTCTTTGGTACTTTGTATAGTATCTGGAATAAGATCCTTAATATGTATTTGCTGAGTAAACAAATCCATGAATGAATAAATGTCGATTGTCCCATGAGGGCAGGGACTCTGTCTTAGTAATTTGCTTATTTCTAGATTCTGGCACAGTGCCTGGCATACAACAGGTGCTCAATAAACATCTGGTGAATGAACGAGCATTGCTTCATACATGGCACCATGCCAGGCACTGTCCTTGACCTTGAGAGGGTGAGCATCTGCTTAGAGGGAGAATATGTACTCAGAGGAAAGAAGAGTTTAATTGGGCACTGAGAGTAGAATTCTAAGTCAAATCTGAATTTGAATCCTGCTGGCTCCACCACTTTCTAGCAGTGTGGGTTTTAGCAAGTTAATCTCTCTGAGCCAAAGGTTTCTCATCTGTAAAATGGGATAGTAATAGTATCTACTTCTCTAAGAGTGACATGAACTAATATATGTACAGTGTCTCACACAGTACTTGGTACAATGCAAGCACTCTAGCCAGGTTGGGTGTCATTATAATCAGTTTAGGAAATCTCTGTGCAATATTTTAAGTGTGGTGAGGTCATTGACAAACAGGATGACTCTAGACAAGTATTTTCACTTTTCTGGGTGTCAGTTTTCTACTGTGTAGAATGAAAGGATTGGTTGGGGTCTTTCTAGCTGTGATGGTCCATGTAGTGCAGAGATAGCAAGATTAATAGGAGTGGCTATGATAGAGGAAGATTCCAGGAGTCACATCTGCAAGGTCAGATAAAATTTATTTAGGGAGAGAATAGAATGTGGGACACGCCAGCCTGGGGAACAGTGTGTACAAAACCATGGTGGTGGAGAAGGAGCACAGGGCATTTGGAGAAGAGGTGATGGTGGGAGGGTGGTTCTTTAGGAGTGGTGGGAAAGGAGGAGTATAAAGCTACAACAGATTCTTGAAGGGAGGGTGACCTGAAGAAGGAAGGTTTGGGGATAATATAGCTTGAGCCAGACAAATGGGGAAGAGGGCAGGGAGCTTGGAGTCAGAGAGACCAGCTAGGAGAATGTGTAACCTCTAACACACGCTGATGAAGGCCTGGGCTGGGATTTGGCAGAAGAAGTGAAAGGGAGGAGGAGAACTCACAGTGAATGAATGATATAGCTTGGTGGTAGAGCCAATAACAGGGATTGAAAGAGTTTTCTAGAATGCTTGTTGCCATTGACAGAGATGCATCCTTGTCCTTGAGAAAATTGGGTTGTGCTCTAGAAATGTGCATTAGTGACTGGCAACCCAGCAGAAGATTGAAAGCTGGCAGCCAGGGGGTGCAGAAAGAGGGAGCAGAAGGAGAGGTTGACAGCCATCTCCCATGTCCAGCACCAGGGCAGACCCATGCAGTTCTGCACAGGTTTCTTGCAGCTGATGGGAGTAGACCAGGAGATTGCGTAGGAGGCAGGGGCATGGTGTTAGAAATCCAGAACAGAAACAGGGGCAACTTTCTGGGCCGTAGGAGGGAGGCTTCCTTTATTTAACTGGCTGCCCTAGGGGAAGCAGAAAGTCCCCAGGCCCCCATGAGATCCAAGTAGGGTGGGGGTAGGTAGGTAATCTGGCCTGCAGCAGGTGACTTTGTGGCCCCAGTGGTGCCACAGCTGTAGCCCATTGGCAGCACAGCACAGCAGTGGGAAGCTCTGTTTGGAGTATCTTTGGATTCCAGAGCGGAGTAGTGAGGTGGGGGGTGCAGTGGTAACAGTGACATTTCAGTCACGTGGACCTGTTTACAGCTGAGCTCTACCACTTACCAACCATGTGGTTGTAACCAAGTCACTAAACTTGCCTGAGCCTCAGGGTCCTTGTCCTCCGTAGGCAAGGATTGGCTGAATTAATTTATATAAAGGGTCTAACATATAGTAGGTGCTCAATAAACCCTAGACATACAAAATTTACAAAAGTTAGGACTAAGTTAGGCAGCTACATCCAAATGCCTGCTAAATCCAAATGCAGCTAAAAAGGGAAGAGAAGTTCCTGTCCCCTCTGTTCTCTGTACAGCATAGACAGACCATACCTGAAAATTCAAAAGGAAACTTCCCCCTTGCAAGGCCTCCTGATGGCTGCAGTCTTCACTGTCTAGCTTTCAAGTATAAAACTAACCTTTTATTTAAGTAGCAAAACAGCAATTTGTATTTTAGCTATGGCAGTGCATTCCCAGGGTGTCAGCTAGTAGCCTGGTTACAAGCAAGGTTTCCTTTCTCTATCCTAGTTCAGAAGCTTCAGTTAGAGCAGAGGTTCTCCAGGTGTGGCTCCCAGCAGCACTGGCATCACCTGGGAACTTGTTAGAAATAAACATGCTTGGGCTCCACACTAGACCTACTGCATCAGAAACTCCAGGGAGTGGGGTCCATGTCCATCAGCCTTGTTTTAACAAAAGACCCCCAGGTAATTCTGATGTACATTAAAGTTTGAAAGCCTCTGAATCAGAGTGTTGTGGGCAATTAGAACTGTGTTTAAGTATGAGCAGTGCTAAGAAGCATATTGATAGAAAATTGAGCCAGTGATTTTTTTCAGGGCTTAAAAGGGATGTTTTTGTGTGTGATGACACCTCAGTAATGCTGTAGAAAGAAAAACAAAATGAAAATTTAAAAAGACATTTTTGTTCACTGTTTCTAATCCAGATATCCAAGCCTATTAAAACAGTCAATAAAGATTCAGTAGGGCACTTCTAACATTTCTAAAGGACATTGCCTTTAGAAATGCCCCTTAAAGGACATTCAGTATTAACTTCTGAAGTTTAAATTCCAAGTGTGGGGCCCAGGTGCAGTGGCTCAAGCCTGTAATCCCAGCACTTTGGGAGGCCGAGGTGGGCAGATCACGAGGTCAGAAGATAGAGACCATCCTGGCTAACATGGTGAAACCCCGTCTCTACTAAAAAAATACAAAATACTAGCTGGGCGAGGTGGCGGGCGCCTGTAGTCCCAGCTACTCGGGAGGCTGAGGCAGCAGAATGGTGTGAACCCAGGAGACGGAGCTTGCAGTGAACCAAGATAGCGCCACTGCACTCCAGCCTGGGCAACAGAGCGAGACTCTGTCTCAAAAAAAAAAAAAAAATTCCAAGTGTGGGATGGAAGGTTTGGGGTATTAGGCAATTGATAAGCTGTGTGTTTTTGCATTTAACCTTTAATAATGGAAAGCACTCAAAACAGTTTTCTTTTTCAGAACAGGAAAAGCTAAGACTTAGTCTCACCCCTCTTCTCTTCTGACTTTTTCAGAACAGTTTTCTAATTCCAGAGAAGAGCCTGGGCTCTGAGAATCATTCTCATCTTATTTTCCGTAACTTTGTCCTGGAAAATGCAGTCTGGGAGAAAGCATTTTAAATAGTAATCATCTGAGTCTAGTCCAGAATTTGGAATCCAAGGGCAGGAGGATACTCTGTCATAAACGGGAGCAATAATATGTAGATAATGCAGTCAGTGGAGGAGAAGCCTGGCGCTGCTGTGGCTCCTGCTGTTCCTGGATTAGTTACTAGACCAAATGCTGCAAACTGGTCCATTGCTTTGCTTTGAGCAAGCACCTTATTTTATTTAACCCCTGCATACACACTTAAAACATTGTATCCACATGTTTCTAATTCATTTACACTTCATTCATCAGCATGTGTTGGGTAAGCACCCTGCCACCTCCAAGTTTTATGAGCTGCGTTTACTAGGCTGCAATTCTTGAACAGGGATATCGTATATTCCACAAAACAAAAAGAGAAAAGAACTTGAGCCTGGGAAGTGAGGGCTTCAGTGCTCAACTTGAAGTGACCTTGTGAAGTTTGAATGGATCTGCAGCTAAGCACAGATGCTACCTATTCTCCAGGAACAGCTTCACATGTTTGTGCACAGAATCTCCTCTTTTCGTACCTCAGTTTTTCTCCCCACTAAAATGAGAGCAGGAGAATGTGCAGTTGTGGGAAAAGCTTGAACCTGGTTTCCTTCCACTTTTTGGCCCCTCCCTTCCCTCCCAAAGTCTCCTTCTTGCTGACTGAGAGCAAATGCAAACCTATGCAGTAGCAAGGCTCCCTAAAATCCAAAACCTCAACACTTTAGCAACATTTTGCTTCCCTAGAAGGCAGCATTCCCTTTTGCAAGTGTCTTCCACTTATGCAAAATTCCTAAGAAGACAGCAAGGAGTTTTGTAGTTTTTTGTTGATTTTGAATAGAGATGAGAGGGACCTCCCATTAATAATAACTACACAGAAGGATTTTGTTTCTAAGAACCTGAATTGTTAAAGTTATTTTCTAGATCTTTTAAAAATTGATTTTTCAAGTTACGTGTGTACATGTTTTTTTTTGTTTTTTGTTTTGAGACGGAGTCTTGCTCTATCTCCCGGGCTGGAGTGCAGTGGCCGGATCTCAGCTCACTGCAAGCTCCGCCTCCCGGGTTTACGCCATTCTCCTGCCTCAGCTTCCCGAGTAGCTGGGACTACAGGCGCCCGCCACCTCGCCCGGCTAGTTTTTTGTATTTTTTAGTAGAGACGGGGTTTCACTGTGTGTACATGTTTTATAGAGTCAAATAGTTCTAAAAGTTTGCCACTTCCCTAATCTTTCCTATTCCCCAACCATTTTAGCTGTTCTTCTGATTTTTACTTTATCTCTAAATAATACTTATATTGTTAATTCGTTTTTTGTTTTTTTGTTTGTTTGTTTTTTGGTTTTTTTTGAGACAGAGTCTTGCTCTGTCGCCCAGGCTGGAGTGCAGTGGCACGATTTCTGCTCACTGCAAGCTCCGCCTCCCGGGTTCACGCCATTCTCCTGCCTCAGCCTCCCAAGCAGCTGGGACTACAGGTGCCTGCCACCTTGCCCGGCTAGTTTTTTGTATTTTTAGTAGAGACGGGGTTTCACTGTGTTCGCCAGGATGGTCTCCATCTCCTGACCTCGTGATCCGCCCACCTTGGCCTCCCAAAGTGCTGGGATTACAGGCATGAGCCACCGCGCCCGGCTAATTCTGGGTTTTTACATTTTAAATTTGTTCTGTTGAAAATGAAGATCTTCATGAAGCAACAGGTGCTGGAGAGGATGTAGAGGAATAGGAAGGCCTTTACACTGTTGGTGGGAGTGTAAACTGGTTCAACCATTGTGGAAGACAGTGTGACAATTCCTCAACGATCTAGAACTAGAAGTACCATTTGACCCAGTGATCCCATTACTGGGTATATACTCAAAGGATTATAATTCATGCTATTATAAAGACACATGCACACATATGTTTATTGCAGTGCCATTCACAGTAGCAAAGACTTGGAACCAACCCAAATGTCCATCAATGAGAGACTGGATTAAGAAAATGTGGCACATATACACCATGGAATATTATGCAGCCATAAAAAAGGATGAGTTCATGTCCTTTGTAGGGACATGGATGAAGCTGGAAACCATCATTCTGAGCAAACTGTCACAAGGACAGAAAACCAAACACCGCATGTTCTCACCATAGGTGGGAATTGAACAATGAGAACACATGGACACAGGGTGGGGAACATCACACATCGGGGCCTGTCGTGGGGTGGGGGGATGAGGGAGGGATAGCATTAGGAGGAATACCTAATATAAATGACAAATTAATGGGTGCAGCAAACCAACACAGCATATGTATACATATGTAACAAACCTGCACGTTGTGCACATGTACCCTAGAACTTAAAGTAAAATAATTTTTAAAAAACATAAAAAATGAAGATCTTGTCCTCTTTCATTATCCTCTCCCTAGACCTCACCATGCATACACACTCCCCATCCTACACCCTCTCAATATAATTGTTGTAATTTGGCTTAGATTAATAACCATTGCTTACAGTATGATGACTATGTACATGCACTTCACACTGGAGCCATGTGATATACTACCTTAGGTCAGATTTCCAGAGCACTGATCCTAAAGCAGAGATTTGTGCCCAGTGTTCCATGGGGCACAACACCTGTGATGGATGTGGGAGGCAGGATTGGACAGAGGGAAAGTTGGGCTGTGATGTAGTCACACCAAGGCCTCAACTTGTCCTACAGGAAGCTCTGAGCAGGGAGAGCCCTGAAGAGTTACCAGCAATTGAGACAGGGTGGGCCTTTGTACCAGAGGACCAGTCATTACATGGAGCTGTCCCTGGGGAGGAGCTTAACCTTGGGGGAGGCAGCTCCCTCAGGCACAGCGCAAGCTCCAGAAATTCACACCTGTGAGCCAGCTCCTAACTGCAGGGGGGTGTGACTGACTGGGATTGGCAGGTAGGGGTAGGTTATCTGGGCACCATAGTGAAGCATCCATTACATATACTGGGATTATATTTCCTTTCCTGAAATCTGACTTCCTTTTGTTGATAAATACCTTTTGATTTTTAGTTTGCCTTCTTTTCTACGTACTTCATACTAATTCAACCCAAGCTCTTCTAAATTGTCTACATCATCTTTCAGTAGCTTCATGTCTCAACATCTTAAAATCTCAATATCTCAAAATGTATTGGGTATTCTACCCACTTCATCTTGAAGAATTCTCTCCTGGAACTCTCTGACCTGCTCTAGTCTTTTCCTAGTGTACAGCTGTCTTGTTGAGAGCTCCTTTCTTCCTAGTTCTGAGCATTCTCTTTGCTTCTTTTTTTGGCTTAGGTATTCTGTCTCCTGGATCCCACACGTTCTACTTTCTTGTTTTACTCCTTTGTTGTGGTAGTCTACATCCTCCAGTAAGGGTGCATGACAGGTAAATTGAGTGAGAATTGCATTTCTGAAAATGCTTTATTTTCTCCTAAGGATTAATAATTTGACTAGATATAGAATGCTAATTTTGAAAGGACTGTGCCTCAAAAATTATAAGGCATTACTCAATTATTGTTCAGCCATCAAAGTTATTGTTGAGAAATCCGATGCTATTTTGTTTCTATTCAGGATACTTTATTATCTTTTCTTTGTCCCAGTGTCTTGAAATTTCAAGTGATGTGACCTTCATGAGGGTTTATTTTTATCTATTTATTGGGAGACACTTCTTCATGGGTCTCTTGTACTCTTACAAGTCTTTGGAGTAGACCAAGAATGCAAGGCCTTGACCACCCTAAAATCAGATTATTTCTCAGGCTTGTATTTGCAGTGAGCAACCTTGAGGGATGAGAGGTTGCTTATTGCTTTCAATAAAAGCAATAGATCTCTCAACTTCAGTGTTCTTCAGCTGCAATACAAAGCCACTGTATATGCAGTATCCATGGGCCCTGCCCTTATGCATTGCCCCTGTGGAGCTTGGGGGCAAGGGAAACTGACACATACTAATGCTCACACTGCTTGCTCTTGTTTATCTCTCACTCAGAAACCTTCTATCTTCTGTTTGTATCCATGAAGCAGTAACAGGATAACTTATTGATTGTAAGTAGGGAAAGATCAAATCCCAGTCCTGACACCATTTTCCTGGGCACTTGATAGACTCCTGCAATCTGGAAACAGAAATTGTCTTGAGTTATTTATTTGATGATTTCCTGTGAATCTGGGAAACTAATTGCTTCTTTTCCTTTTTGTAAAATTACAACTTTATTGAAATAAAATTCATATATCATAAAATTCACCAGCTTAGTTGTTTTAGTGTATTCACAATTATGTAACTATTATCACGATATAATTGCAAACATTTTCCTTATCCTAAGAAGAAAGCCAATACCTATTAGCAGTCACTCCACATTATCCCCTTTCTTCAGGCCCTGGCAACCACTAATTTACTTTCTTTCTGCATGGATTTGCATATTCTGGGCATTTCATGTGAATGGAATTATACAATATGTGGCCTTATATGATTGGCTTCTTTTACTTAGCATAATGTTTTGAAGATTTATCAATGTTATAGCATGTATCCATACTTTAATCCTTCCTGTTGTCAAATAATATTCCATTGTATGGATATACCACATTTTGTTTGTCCATTCACCAGTTGAGAGACATTTCAGTTGTTTCCCCTTTTTAGCTGTTATGAATAATGCTGGTGCTACAGTCTGATTGTTAGTGTCACCCCAGAATTCATATGCTGGCACCTAATACTCAATGTGATATCATTAAGAAGTGGGATCTTTTGGAATTAAGTCGTGAGGGCTCCAACCTCATTAAAGGGATTAGTACCCTCATAAAAGAGACTTGAGTAAGCTCCCTTGTGTCTTCTGATATGCAAGGGTAACAGCAACAAGGTGCCATCTGTGAAGCAGACAGAGCCTTCACCAGACACTGAATCTTGTGGCACTTTGATGTTGGACTTCCCAACCTCTGGAACTGAGAGATCCATTTCTGTTGTTCTCTCTCTCTCTCTCTCTCTCTCTCTCTCTCTCCCTCTCTCCCTCTCTCCCTCTCTCCCTCTCTTTCTTTCTACAGTCTTGCTCTGTCACCCAGGCTGGAGTGCAGTGGCACGATCTTGGCTCACTACAACCTCTGCTTCCCGAGTTCAAGCAGTTCTCCTGCGTCAGCCTCCTGAGTTGCTGGGATTACAGACATGTGCAACCATGCCTGGCTAAGTTTTGTATTTTTATTAGAGGCAAGGTTTCATCACGTTGGCTAGGCTGGTCTCGAACTCCTGATCTCAAGCAATCTGCCTGCCTCGGCCTCCCAAAGTGCTGGAATTACAGGTGGTGAGCCACCATGCCCAGCCTTTTCTGTTGTTTATAAATGACATAATCTAAGGTGTTTTGTTATAGCAGCCCAAACAAAGACAACTGTTATGAATAGTTATGTACACTTTTTTGTGTTAATGTAGGTTTTCATTTCTTCTGAGTGTAAACCTAAAAGCAGAGTTGCTGGGTCATGTAGTAACTCTATGTTTAACATTTTGAGGAACTGCCATATATTTTCAAAAAAGGCAATTTGATTTTAGAGTCCCACCAGCATTGTATAATGGTTCTAATTTTTCCACATCCTTGTCAACACTTGTCATTCTCTGTCTATTTTAGCCATCGTAGTGAGTGTGAAGTTGTATCTCCTTGTGGTTTTGTTTGTATGCCCGAAATGACTATTGATATTGAGCATCTTTCCATGTGCTTATTAGCCATTTGTATATCCTCATTGGAGAAATGTTTATTCAAACACTTTGTCCATTTTTTAAATAGGGTTGTCTTTATATTGCTGAGTTATAAGAGTTATTTACAGATTCTGGATACAAGTCTCTTATGTGATATACAATTAGCAAAAATTTTGTCCTATTCCATGGGTTATTGTGTCATTTTCTCAATGAAGTATTATGATGAAGTTCAGTTTATTTATTTATTGTCACTTATTCTTTTGATATCATCTCATCTGAGAAACCATTGCCAAATCCAGGATCACAAGGATTTATACCCATTTTCTTCTAGGAATTTTATAGTTTTAGTTTTTACATTAAGGTTGATGATCCATTTTGAGTTATCTTTTATATATGGTATGAGGTAGAGATCCAACTTAATTCTTTTGCATGGTAGATATGCAAAGTTATCCTGCTGTCATTTGCTGCAAACAGTGTTTTTTCCCTATTGAATTGTCTTGGCACCTGTGTCAAAAATCAATTGACCATAAATGTAAGGGTTTATATCTAGACTCTTAAGTTCTGTTCTATTGATCTATGTGTTTAGCCTTATGAAACTACCACACTTACTGTTGATTTGTAGTAAGTTTTAAAATCAGGAAATATGAATCCTCCAGCTGTTTTTCTTTGGTCCCTTGCATTTTTGTGTGAATTTTAGGATTACCTTTAGAAAAATAAAAGGCCATTTGGTAGTTTGTGTTTAATCTGTAGATCAATATGGGAGAGTATTGCCATATTAACAATGTTAAATCTTTAGATCCAAGAAAATGTGATATCTTTCCATTTGTTTAGATCTTCCTTAATTTATTTCAACAACATTTTGAAGTTTTCAATGAATAAATCTTCTTTATTTAAACTTATTCTTAAATATTTTTATTCTTTTTAATGCTATTGTAAATTGAATTTCTTTTTCAAATTCATTTTCAGAATACTCATTGATAGTAAATAGAAATACAATTAAGAGGTAGGGTCTCATTATTTTGCCCATGCTGGTCTCGAACTCCTGGCCTCAAGTGATTCTCTTGCCTTGGACTCCCGAAGTTACAGGTTACACGCATGAGCACCGTTCCTGGCCCTCAAAGTATTTTCTAATTTTCCTGTGTTTTTTTTTCTTGATTCTTTATTTAGGAGTATGTTGTTTAATTTCCATGTATTAAAAAGTTACCCAATTTTTTTCTGCTATTTTTTATTTTGATATTTTAAAATTTATTAAAGTTTGTTTTATAACCCAACATTTATTCCCTCCTGGAGAATGTTTCATGTGCGCTTGAGAAGAATGTGTATTCTGCTACTGTTGGGTGGAGTGTTCTGTAGCTATCTGAGTCTAATTGCCTTATAGTATTGTTCAAGTATTCTCTATCTTTATTGATCTTCTATAGCTATCTCAGTCTAATTGGTTTATAGTGTTGTTCAAGTATTCTATTTCCTTATTGATCTGCTGTAGATATCTAAGACTAGTTTATAGTGTTATTCAAGTATTTCCATATTGATCTTCTGTCTCATTGATCTATTTATTATTGAAAGTGGGATATCAAAGTTTGAAACTACCATTGTATTATTGTCTATTTCTTCTTTCAATTCTGTCAGGTTTTGTTTGTTTGGGGTGTGTGTGTGTGTGTGTGTGTGTGTGTGTATGTTTGAGATGGTGTCTTGCTCTGTCACCCATGGCTGGAGTGCAGTGGCATGATCTCAGCTCACTGCAACCTCCGCCTCCCGAGTTCAAGCAATCCTCTTGCCTCAGCTTCCCAAGTAGCTGGGATTACAGGCACATGCCACCACGCCTGGCTAATTTGTGTATTTTTTGGTAAAGATGAGGTTTTTCCATGTTGGCCAGGCTGGTTTCAAACTCCCGATCTCAGGTGATCATCCCACCTTGGCCTTCTAAAGTGTTGGGATTACATGCATGAGCCACCGTACCCAGCCTGTCAGTTTTTACTTTATGTATTTAGGGGCTTGATTGTTATGTCTTCCTGATGGATTGACTCTTTTATTATTATAAAATGTTCTTATCTCTAGTAACAATCTTTGTCTTAAAGTCTACTTTGTCCAAAATATTAGTAGAGCTACTCTAGCTGCCTTTTGCCTTTTGTTTTTATGAAAGAGTTGATTTTCAGAGGCACTGACAGCCATTCTGGAAAGCAGAACCTCTAACTACTTCTTACAACTGTTAGACATAGTTGTTCCAGTTTTAGGTTGGCTTTCTCCCCCATTTCCAAAGTTACCTTTTGGAGACTCCGTAATGCTACGTAGCTTTGCTGCTTTTATTGCTGCTTAGGATCAGCTTTCTTGGGTTGGCTTAGTCATTACAATGAGTCCTTCTGCTTTCCGGTTTCTTAAATTTTGTAACCGTTAACTCCTTTTCTATTTTCTTTTTCTTTTGAGTTTATTACTTTTTAAAAAAATCTCCACTATTATATCAATGGCTTTTCCAAGGAAACAGAATTCAATGAGTGATTTAAATCTTGTATTCAAGGGTAAACTCTTTAGCTTTTAGTTGCTTTACTCTTAGTAACCTAAATTTTCTTGTATAGTCACCAGCATTTTTTTTTTTTCCATGATTAGAGGGCTTTTAAATATCAGGGCTCCAGATACCTGCTAATATCCCGAATTTAATTAGAGTGCCTATATTTGGGGTTATATTATCTTTTAAATTCAGGCGTGGGATCTGAATATCTTTGATTCAAAATAAGAGTCAGCTGCTTCCAAGTTGGCTCACTGCTTGATTTTCCTTAGAGCAATGATTCCCAAACTTGACCATGTCCTGGACCTCATCCCCAGAGTTTCTGATCCAGGATGTCTGGGGTGAGGTCCAAGAATTTGGATTTTTAGCAAGTACACAGGTGATGCTGGTGCTGCTGGTCCCAGGACCACAGTAAGAACCACTGCTTTAGTGTGTGGACGGTAAAATGTTCCTTTTGGAGGCAGGGAGGACATTCAGGAAACAGATGAGAACAAAGAAGGAGAGAAACGGAGAGAAGTTGGTGCCTACTTCCTCTTATCCCATTGCTTCCAGCTTGTGGCACCCCTTCTGTTTTCCCCCTTTCCCTGCACCAACAAAACCTGACAAAATCTGCTTAGAGAAGAGTCTCCTGGCATCAGAATTGTACTTTACTTAAAGGCAAAAAACAAAAAAAAGAGTAAAGTGAATATCCATGCAAAACCTTACTTTGAAACCCTTCAAAGGTTGTTGTTGTTGTTGTTTTTGAAATGGGATCTTGCTCTTGCTCTGTCATCCAGGCTGGAGTGCAGTGGTACAATCACAACTCATTGTAGCCTCAAACTCCTGGGCTCAAAGGATCCTCTCACCTCAGCCTCCTGAGTAGCTGGGACTACAGGCGTGCACCCTCATGCCCAGCTATTTTTTTTTTTTTTTTTTTTTTGGTAGAGACAGGGTCTCATTTTGGTAGAGACAGGGTCTCATTTTGGTAGAGACAGGGTCTCTCGAACTCCTGGACTCAAGCAGTCCTCCTGCTTCAGCCTCCAATAGCATTGGCATTACAGACATGAGCCACTGTGCCCAGCCCAAATGTATTTTTGTGAGGAATTTTAAAGGAGTTGGGGGCGGGGGGGGGCAGAGGTTTATGCCTGTAATCCTAGCACTTTGGGAGGCCAAGGCAGAAGGATCACTTGAGACCAGGAGTTCAAGACCACCCTGGGCAACATGGCAAAACCCCATCTCTACAAAAAATACAACAGTTAGCTGGGTGTGGTGGTGCACACCTGTAGTCCCAGCTACTCAGGAGGCTGAAATGGGAAGATGGCTTGAGCCTGGGAGGTCGAGATTGCAGTGAGCCAAGAATGCACCACTGCACTCCAGCCTGAGTGATAGAACAAGACCCTATCTCACACAGACACAAAGGTGGGGGCAGTGGGTAGGAAGTCTATGCAGGGTCTAGAGAAGTCATTACATAATTTCATGAGAAGAACTAGGGTGAGTATTTTCTAAGGCAACAGGATGCTAGGCAGTTTTGTTAAGAAGTCCGATGTCCTCAGGTTTCAGTTATCTCCTAGTTGCAAGTGTGAGAAGGCGGACGCAGTGTCCCCAATGTCTACTGGTGGGAGGAGCCCAGAGTTAAGGCCATTCCTCTGGGCTCTTTTTCTTGTGGCCATTTGGAGATTCTACTGTAATTGTCTCATGTTTAGCTTTTTTTTTTTTTTTCCCTCAGAATGTTTTGCAGTATGTTTGCAAATATTGAGGAATAAAATTGTGGCCCCAAAAGATAGTATCTCAAAGGATAGAGATAGTTGGGAGGAAACCAAGAGAAGTGAGGACCCCAAACCCTTTCTCAGATGAGGCTGCCTTTCACAGACACTTTTATTACTTACAGTGCAAGGCACCTGGATAGTTCTAGTGCTTGAGAAATTCAGGAGCTAGGGAGACAGGGAATAGGGTCTTGATAGATGAAATGAGAAAGCAAGTTGTAGGAGATGAGTTTTGCCTCCAACTTGTCACTTCCTTGCTTAAGCCTGTTGTTTAATCTATCAAATGATGATTTGGTTTGAAATAAATCCCAAAGGTGCTTCCATCTTGGCATTCTTTTATTTTTTTTTTCCCCCGAATCACCTCTTACATCTTTTGGGTAGCCAAGGGAAGAAACCAGGTCTCTCAACTTCTAAGATAGAGCTCAGAGTACCTAGATGATGCAATCATCCGGAACCATGCGGTCCCAGAGGCTCCATGTTATTTCCTGTTAGAGGTTTTCAGTGGCTTTGGAATAGAAGGAAGTTTATTGCTATGACAGTCAGGCAGCCACACTGGGGAAATATGCTATATCGTGTTGTGTAGGAAAAAGTCAGTATTATCCAATCTGGTAATTGATTTTAGACAGCCTGGAACAGGCTATGGCTGAGCAAAGCATTAGTCTTGTCTCCAAAACAGTTTTTTTTTGTTTTGTTTTGTTTTGTTTTTTTAAATCAGTGTGTACTTGGCTTGTCTGTCTCTTTTAGATACAGAAATATACCTTGCCTGAAATTTATTTTCATTCTTATTTTGGAAGCAACTAAATTGTTCTGTGATGTTCCTTGTAGCAGTAAGTAATTTAGCATTTACTGAGCACCGTCTGTGTGCCAGGCTTGGTATGAAGTGATAGAAATGTAGAGAAACACTCTGAGGTAGGGAAATATATCTAGCAGGAGGAGGGGAGAGAAAGACAAGGGGGAGAAAAGGCTGATATTCATTTATCCATCCCTTGTTTTATTCCTCAGAGATTTGTTTAGCATTTGCTATGTACCAAGCTCTGTGCTGGGTTCCTGGGATATAAAAGTGAAGAAGACAGAGACATCCTGTATTATTGCAAAACCACACTGCAACATAGCATGGTTAGCCCTGAAATAGAGGAGGACACATCAACCTGAGAGGGGGTAAAAGTACAGGTGGGATCCAGATTCATGGTGGACTTCCTGAGGAGGTGACCTGGAAATGCAAACAAAGTACAAATGCAGGCCAACCAAGTGAGGGAAGGAACAGTTAAGCAACGGCTAGAGAGAGGGAGTGCTTAGTTGTGTGTAGAATGTGTATTTAGGAATGTGGATTTAAGGAAGAACAGGAGGAAATGAGGCCATAAAGGTAGGCGAGGTTCCGTTCTTGAAAGAGGTTTTATCCGTCGCTTAGAACTTTGAACTTCAACCTAGAGTGATGGAGAAGCCACTTAAATATCTCATAATGGAGGAATTATTACAGGAAGCTGCAGCCATTTAAAAAGGCATACAGATGATATAACCATGTAGATATTAAGTTAAAAAAGCAGAATATGGCTGGGTGTGGTGGCTCATGTCTGTAATCCCAGCACGTTGGGAAACCGAGGTGGGTGAATCACTTGAGGTCAGGAGTTCAATACCAGCCTGGCCAACATGGTGAAACCCTGTCTGTACTAAAAAATACAAAACAAAACAAAAAAAAAATCAGCTGGCTGTGTTGGCAGGCACCTGTAATCCTAGCTACTCGGGAGGCTGAGGCAGGAGAATCCCTTGAACCCGGGAGGCGGAGGTTGCTGTGAGCCAAGATCACGCCACTGTGCTCCAGCCTGGGTTACAGAGTGAGACTTGTGAACATAAAAACTGTGTACTCACTGTGATTGCTGATATATGAAATATATTTAGGTTGGTGCAAAAGTAATTGTGCAATTACTTTGGGACCAACGTAATTAATTATGACAATGGCAAAGCATGGGAGGATGTCTAAAAGTAGAATCTGTTACTTGCATGGCACGAGTCTTTAAGAATTCCTTTGTAATATTCACTCAGCATTATATCACTACTATATGCAAATAGATCAAGATACAATCCCTTCCCCTCTGTCATCGAATATGGGGAGAGCTGATAACTTTCATGCACTTTTAAAGAGTGTGTGATTGCGAAATGTCTAGAATAGGCAAATCAATAGAGACAGAAAGTAGATTGGTGGTTGCCAAGATCTAGGGGGAGCGAGGAATTGAAATGACAGCTCACAGGCACAGGGCTTCTTTTTGAGCTGATGGAAATGTTTTGGAATTATATAATGGTTGCGGTTGGACATGCAACCTTGTGAATATACAAAGACTTATTGAACTGTATAATTGGTTAAAATGCTTAATTTTATGTTATACGAATTTTATCTCAATAAAAATTATAGGAAGAAAAAAGGTGCTGATTCCACAGAGATGATATTGCTTATACCTTACCTTTATTTTATTTTATTTTGGTAGTAAAAGGCAATCGCAAATGTGAGTTGAACTGCCAGGCAATGGGCTACCGCTTCTATGTACGGCAAGCTGAGAAGGTCATCGATGGCACCCCTTGTGACCAGAACGGCACGGCCATCTGTGTGTCTGGGCAGTGCAAGGTAAGTGCCCCTGAACTAGGGTGAATTCTTAGGGTGTTTGATCTGTGACTGCTGATTCCATTGTTTTCCAGGGAGGGACTAGGCTGCTAGCTGCCCCCAGCCCACGTCGGGGCCACTGAACCATGCACTCTGGGAGGAGTGGGCTGAGATGGGGCTGCTTGGTCAGCCCTGACTGTGCTTTTGATCTTTGTGCGTCACCAGGTCCCACTCTAGCATTTCCATTATTAAGTGATTTATGTTGACACCACATGCTTCACAAGGGACACGGCAATCTTTGCTAGTTGGATCTGGAGCTCCTTCCTTGCCTGTGAAATGGAAGTTACGGAAAGGGCACTGCTGGTTAAATCAAGAAATGGTTGGCGTCATGAGGGTGGCATTTTAAGGGAATGGCATATTTTATCTTGCCTCTCCCCAGAAGGGGCAGGCTTCCAAAGGAAAGTTGTTTCGTGCCTTTTATAGCAGAAGTTGTACTTTAAACAGGAAGTTTTCAACCTCCTTGGGCTTCTGAAGTCTGTTCCAGGAACTCCCCGCCTGGCGTTCTGCAAACATTCTGGGCTTGAGAGAATCCTTGTGGAATACTCAGTGTTGACAGAAAGCACCATTTGGTTAAAAATAGGCATCTTAGATGAAATGGCACAAAGTCTGTAGCCACATTAATTTGCGCTTGAACTTCTACCCTCCTTTCATCTACATATGTATTAGTGGAGCTAAGCTTTAGCAGGTAAATGACTCTGGAGCCCAAACGAAGAGTCTATCTTAATTAGCACTCTATAGCTAGCTGGCAGACCAAGTTTTATCACAGGAGGAGCTCTTTGGCTGTAACACCTGAAAGTTCCTATTGTACTTTGAATATGAATTGCTACAGTGTTTAATATTAGAGATATTGAGGTGTGATTTGTGAGCACAGCCTACCCTCCCAATAACATTTTGGATGAGGAGGTTTCAAATAGGATGCAAAATAACTTATAAAACAGGATTGATATTCTCAGATTTTAAAAAAGTATATTTTTAATTATTATGAGTGTATAATGGATGTATATGTTTATGAGGTATATGTGATATTTTCATACAGGCATACAATGTGTGATGATCAAATCTGGGTAATTGGGGTATCCATCACCTCAAGCTTTTATCATTTCTTTGTATTAGGAACATTCCAGCACTACTCTTTTATTTTATTTTACTTTATTTATTTATTTTTTGAGGTGGAGTTTCACTCTTGTTGCCCAGGCTGGAGTGCAATGGCATAATCTCAGCTCACTGCAACCTCCGCCTCCTGGGTTCAAGTGATTCTCCTGCCTCAGCCTCCCAAGTAGCTGGGATTACAGGCTCACGCCACCACGCCCAACTAATTTTTTGTATTTTTAATAGAGATGGGGTTTCACCATGTTGGCCAGGCTGGTCTTGAATCCCTAACCTCAGGTGATCCACCCACCTTGGCCTCCCAAAGCGTTGGGATTACAGGCCTCAGCCACCTCGCCCAGCCTCTACTCTTTTAGTTATCTTAAAATATACAATAAATTATTGTTAGCTATATTCACCAAATTGTGCTACCAAACACTTGATCTTATTCATTCTAACTGTATTTTTTTGCCCATTAACCATCCTCACTTTATAACCCTGTCCCTACTACCCTTTCCAGTCTCTGGCAGCCATCATTTCACTCTCGGTCTTCAGGAGTTCAATTTTGGTTTTTTTAGCTTTCACATATGAGTGAGAACATGTGCTATTTGTCTTTGTATGCCTGGCTTATTTCAGTTGACAGAATGTCCTTCAGTTCTATCCATGCTATTGCAAATGACAGGATTTTGTTCTCACATTTTGATTGCAAGTTCAGAAAGGAACAAGGTGTCACTTGATATCTGATGTGTATGAAGTATCTTTGGAAGAGCAAACACTGAAAGAATTAGGATGCGGTATAGAAGAGGCAGGAAACATCATGGGAAACATCATAGCCTCCAATTTTCTGCTCCTTTGGGAAAACCACTGGTTTTCACACATCGTCTCAGAGCTTCAGCATCCTCAGAAAATACCCAAGGGCATTCTCTTAGAGTTTTATGATCTCCAACTTTTATGTTCTCTGTTTCTAAATGTTACTGAACTAAAATGATGGGCCTGATAGCAATCTAGCTTTATCTTTCAGATCCCAAATCAACTGTTTAATTTCTGAATACAGGTGCACACTGCTGAGGAATGGTGAATGTAATGGTAGAGTATAATGGTTACAGACCTGCCCCCCGAAGTCGAATTGCCTGGGTTCAAGTCATGCCTCTTCCACTGATTTACTGTGTGATTTTGTAAAAGTTACTTAAGCTCTCTGTGCTTCCGTACATCATCTAAAAAAGGAGGATGGTACCTACATCCTGTGTTGTGGTGAAGAGTCGTGACCCTATAACAGGGTCTGGCATTCAGTAAGCATACTGGCATTTATTAGTATTATCGCTGCGTATGCCTACATATATACCGTTGTACCTGGATTTTCTATGCAAAAGTATTTGCCTTTTCTTGTTGGTTATAGATCTGTCAGATACAGATGCTCTTTTGGGTCAGCACTCTCACGCTATAGTGTGAATCACTGGGGGATTGCAGATTCTGATTCAGTAGAGCCTGGGGAAGGGCCTGGGAGTCTGCTTTTCTAACAAACTTCCATGTGATATTGATGCTGCTGGTCCCTGGATCATATTTTGAGTAGCAAGGTTTTAAGGGACACTGATTAAAATATAGTTAACAAAGAGCCAGAAATATAAATATATGGTGGTGAGATGACTTGGAAGGAATATGAAATGTGGTCTCTTCACTGGGAGAACACGTTTTCTTAGTATTTCATTAAATGTCTATTAGCTGATGATACAAAAGAAAAGCAAACACTTATAAGGACATGGATATGGATTCTTACTAATTGATGAAAAACATTCAAACTTTACGGCAACACAGTTTGCAGATAATAATTGCTAAAAGCCTGAAACAGACGTTTTCCAGGATGTGAGTATATATTAATAGGGTTCTGATGCTACTAGGACTACTTGGATACTACTTTGCATTTGTTCTCTGCATTTGCCTGAAGTTCCCTCATTGAAGTTGTTGGAACCACTGACTATCCTGTCCTCTCTAGAACTTCAGTTTAAATAATCAGAAGTACATTTGCTTCCCAGGCTGAATTTCTGTTTACTTTACAACTTTCAAAGGGTGGCGTGTGCTGTTCGAAATATTTGATTGGATGCCCAGAATTCGAATTGATTTCTCCACCTCTCTGACTTGTGGCTGAGAAAGCCGTGGCTTGCAGACAGTTTTCCCTAAGATGTGTGTCTGCATCTGACATAGTGACACAAAGCCTCTCCTGGCCACATAGAGTTGAAAGAAATAGGCAGGCTTGCAAGAAAAGTTAATGAAAGGTGACAAGCATTGCATAATAATATGAGCTGAGTCTACAAAAGAGTCCTCATGAGAGGAGGGCACCGTCCTCACATCGAGCCAAGTAAAGGCCCCAGGCCCACCCATTGCTGGCTTGAATGCTCTGTTTCAGCTCAAGCTAGAGCCTATGTTTACCCAGTTCTGGAGCTCCCTGTGTTTCATTTATTTTTAAAAAATTCTTAATTTGTCACTTTTGTGGGCACATAATAGATAGAGTACATGAGATAATTTAATACAGGCAGACAATACGTAATAATCACATCAGAGTAAATGGAGTATCCATCCCCTCAAGCATTTATCCTTTGTGTTATGAATGATCCAATTATACTCTGAGTTATTTTAAAATTACATTATTATTGACTATAGTCACCCTGTCATGCTATCAAATACTAGATATTATTTATTCTTTCTATTTTTTGTACCCATTAACTATCCCCACCTCCCCCTTAAACCCCACTACCCTTCTAGCCTCTGGTAACCATCATTATCCTTTCTATCTCCATGAGTTCAATTGTTTTAATTTTTGGCTTCCACAAATAAGTGAGAACATGGCAAGTTTGTCTTTTTTCTTTTCTTTCTTTTTTTTTTTTTTTTGTTTAGATGGAGCCTTGCTCTGTTGCCTAGGCTGAAGTGCGGTGCTGCAATCTTGGTTCACCGCAGCCTTCGCCTTAGGAGGTTCAAGCCACTCTCCTGTCTCAGCCTCCCGAGTAGCTGGGATTACAGGCATGTGCCACCACACCCGGCTAATTTTTGTATTTTTAGTAGAGACAGGGTTTTGTCATGTTGGCCAGTCTGGTCTCGAACTCCTGACCTCAGGTAATCCAGCCACCCTGGCCTCCCAAAGTGCTGGGATTACAGGTGTGAGCTACCTTGCCCAACCTGAAGTTTGTCTTTTTGTGCCTGGTTTATTTCACTTAACATAATGACCTCCATTTCCATCTATGTTGTTGCGAATGACAGGATCTCATTCTTCTTTGTGGCTAAATAGTACTTTATTGTGTATATGTACCACATTTTCTTTATACATTCATCTGTTGATGGACACTTAAGTTGATGCAAATCTTGCCTTTTGTGACTAGTGTTGCAATAGACATGAGTGTGCAGATATCTCTTCGATACATTGATTTCTTTTCTTTGGGGTATATGCCTACCAGTGGGACTGCTGGATCACATGGTAGCTCTATTCTTAGTTTTTTGAGGAACCTCCAAACTGTTCTCCATAGTGGTTATACTAACTTACATTGCTACCTACAGTGTAAGAGGGTTCCCTTTACTCCACATCCTCACCAACATTTGTTATTGCCTCACTTTTAGTGAGTTATTCACTCACATTTGAACTGGGGTGAGACAATGTCTCATTGTAGTTTGGATTTGTATTTCTCTAATGATCGATGATGTTGAGCAGGTTTCCATATACCTATTTTCCATCTGTATGTCTTCTTTTGAGAAATGCTTATTCAAATCTTTTGCCTATTTTAAAATCAGATTATTAGACATTTTTCCTATAGAGTTGTATGAGCTATTATATATTCTGTTTATGAATCCCTTGTCAGATGGGTAGTTTGCAAATATTTTCTCACATTGTGTGGATTGTCTCTTCACTTTGTTGATTATTTTCTTTGCTGTGCAGAAACTTTTTAACTTAATGTGGTCTGATTTGTCCATTTTTGCTTTGGTTGCCTGTGTTTGTGGGGTATTACTCAAGAAATCTCTGCCCAGTTCTATGTCCCGGAGAGTTCCCCCAATGTTTTCTTGTAGTAGTTTCATAGTTTGAGGTCTTAGATTTAAGTGTTTAATCCATTTTGGTTTGATTTTTGTATATGGTGAGAAAGTTTAGTTTCATTCTTCTGAATATGGATTTCCAGTTTTCCCAGCACCATTTTTTTGAGGAGACTGTCCTTTTTCTAATGTATGCTCTTGACCCCTTTAATGAAAATGAGTTCACTGTAGATGTATGGATTTATTTCTAGGTTCTCTATTCTGTTCCATTGGTCTATATGTCTGTTTTTATGCCAGTACCATGCTGTTTTGGTTACTATTGCTCTGTAGTATAATTTGAAATTAAGTAATGTAATTCCTCCAGTTTTCTTCATTTTGCTCAGGATTCCTTTGTCTATTCTTAATCTTTTGTGGTTCCATATAAATTTTAGAATTGTGTTTTTCTATTTCTGTGAAGAATTTTGTTGGTATTTTGATAGGTATTACATTAAATATGTAATTTGCTTTGGTTTTATGGACATTTTAACAATATTAATTCTTCCAATCCAGGAACACAGGATATCTTTCCAATTCTTTTGTGTCCTCTTCAACTTCTTTCATCCATGTTTTATAGTTTTCATTGTAGATCTTTTACTTCTTTGATTAATTCCTGGGTATTTTATTTGTAGTTATTGTAAATGGGATTAGTTTTTAAATTTATTTTTCAGATTGTTTGCTGTCGGCATATAGAAATATGTATGTTCACTGTTCCCATATAGAAATGTTACTGTTTTTTGGATGTTGATTTTGTATTTTGCAACTTTACTGAATTTATCAATTCTAATCATTCTTGGTGGAGTCTTTAGTGTTTTCCAAATATAAGATTATATCATCTGCGAACAAGGGTAATTTGACTTCATCCTTTCCAATTTGGATGGCCTTTATTTCTCTCTCATGTGTAATTGTTCTGGCTAGGACTTCCAGTACTACATTGAATAACAGTAGTGAAAGTGAACATCCTTGTCTTGTTCCAGATCTTAGAGGAAAGGCTTTTGGTTTTTCCCTATTCAGTATGAAACTGGCCATGGGTCTGTCATATACGACTTTATTATGTTAAGGCATGTTCCTTCTATACCCAAGTTTTTCAGAGTTTTTATCTTGAAGGGATATTGAATTTTATCAAATGCTTTTATTAGCATCAATTGAAAGGTCATATGGTTTTTGTTGTTCATTCTGTTGCTATGAGATATCACATTGATTGATTTGCCTATGTTGAACCATCCTTGCATCCCTGGGATGAATCCCACTTGGTCCTGATGAATGATATTTTTATTGTGTTGTTGAATTTAGTTGCTAGTTTTTTCCTGAAGGATTTTTGCATCATGCATTTGGAAGTATTGCCTGCTCCTCTATTTTTTAGAATAGTTTGAATAGGAGTGGTGTATTTAATCTTATTTAAACGTTTGGTAAAATTCAGCAGTGAAGCCAATGGGTCCCAATCTTCTTTACTGGGAGACTTTTTGTTACTGTTTCTATCTCATTACTTGTTATTGGTCTGTTCAAGTATTGGATTTCTTCATGGTTTAATCTTGATAGGTTGTATGTATCTAGGAATGTTATTCATTTATTCTACATTTTTCAGTTTATTGACATATAGTTGCTCATAGTAGTCACTATTGATACTTTGAATTTCTGTGGTATCAGTTGTAATGTCTCCTTTTTTAGCTCTGATTTAATTTATTTGAGTCTTCTCTCTCTTTTTCTTAGTCTGAGTAAAGGTTTGTCCATTTTATCTTTTTCAAAAACCAACTTTTCATTTTGTTGACCTTTTGCATTGTTTTCTTCATTTCAATTTCATTTATTTCTGCCCTGATCTTTATTATTTCTTTTCTTTTTCTTTTTCTTTTTTTTTTTTGGACAGAATCTTGCTCTGTTGCTGAGGCTAGAGTGCAGGGGCATGATCACAGCTCACTGCAACCTTGACCTCCAGGCTCAAGCAGTTCTCCCAGCTCAGCCTCCTGGGTAGCTGGAACTACAAGTGCATGCCACCACACCTGACCAATTTTTAAAATTTTTGTAGAGATGGGATCTCGCTCTGATGCCTAGGCTGGTGTTGAACTCCTCGGCTCAAGCAGTTCTCCTGCCTCAGCCTCCCAAAGTGCTGGGATATAGGCATGAGCACTGTGCCTGGCCTATTATTTATCTTTCACTAATTTTGGGTTTTTTTCTTGTATTTCTACTTCTTTAAGATGCATCAATAGGTTGTTTATTTGAAGTTTTTCTACTTTTTTGATGTAGGTGCTTATAGGTATAAACATCCCTCTTAGTACTGCTTTCAGTGTATCCCATAGATTTTGGTGTGCTGTTTCCATGATCATTTGTTTCAAGAAATTTTTCAGTTTTCTTCTTAATTTCTTTATTGACCCATTAATTATTCAGGAGCAAATTGTTTAATTTCCATGAGTTTGTATAGTTTCCAAAATTCCTTTTGTTATTATTTTCTGGTTTTATTCCATTGTGGTCAGAGAAGACACTTGATATTATTTCTGTGGTTTTGAATGTTTTAGGACTTGTTTGGTGGCCTAACATATGGTCTATCCTTAAGAATGATGCATGTGCTGGCCGGGCGCGCTGGCTCAAGCCTGTAATCCCAGCACTTTGGGAGGCCGAGACGGGCGGATCACGAGGTCAGGAGATCGAGACCATCCTGGCTAATATGGTGAAACCTCGTCTCTACTAAAAAATACAGAAAACTAGCTGGGCGAGGTGGTGGGCGTCTGTAGTCCCAGCTACTCGGAATGGCATGAACCCGGGAGGCGGAGCTTGCAGTGAGCTGAGATCTGGCCACTGCACTCCAGCCTGGGCGACAGAGCGAGAGAATGATGCATGTGCTGAGGAAAAGGATGTGTATTCTGTAGCTGTTGGATGAAATGTTCTATTAGATCCATTTGGTCTGTAGTATAGATTAAGTTTGATGTTTCTTTGCTGATTTTCTGTCTGGATGATCTGTCCAGTGCTGAAGAGTGCTGTGTTGAAGTGTCCAGCTATTAATGTATTGGCATCTGTCTCTCTTTTATTAGTTTTAGTACTATTTGCTTTATATATCTGGGTACTCCAGTGTTGGGTGCATATATATTTATCATTGTTAAATCCTTTTGCTGAATTGACACCTTTATCATATAATGACGTTCTTTGTGTCTTTTTATAGTTTTTGCGTTGAAATCTAGTTTGTCTAAGTATAGCTACTCCTGTTCATTTTTGGTTTCTATTTGCGTAGAATATCTTTGTTCATCCCTTTATTTTCAGTCTTTGTGTGTCTTTATATGTGAAGTGTGTTTCTTGTAGGAAACAGATGTATGGATCTTTCTTTTTCTTTTAATCCATTCAGCCACTCTGTCTTTTGATTGGTGAGTTTTGTCCATTTCCATTCAATGTTATTATTGATAATTAATGACTTATTTCTGCCATTTTGTTGTTTACTGATTGTTTGGCAGTCTTCCTTCTTTCCTTCCTTCCTGTCTTCCTTTTAGTGAGTGTGATTTTCTCTGGCAGTATGTTTTCATTGCTTGAGTTTTGCTTTTTGTATATGTTGTGTTTTTTGGTTTGGTTACCATGAGGCTTGCAAATAATGTCTTACAGTTCATTATTTTAAACTGATTATCACTTAACATTGATTGCAATTAACAAGCAAAGAGAAACCAATACAAATTTTACACTATAACTTCATCTCCTTGCTTTTTAACATTTTGTTGTTTCTATTTATGTCTTGTTGTACTCTCTATGTCTTGAAGAGTTATTGTTATTATCTTTGATAGGTTCATCTTTTAGTCTTTCTACCTAAGGTAAGAGTGGTGGCCGGGTGCAGTGGCTCACACCTGTAATCCCAGCACTTTGGGATTACTTGTGGTTAGGAGTTCGAGACCAGCCTGGTCAACATGGTGAAACCCCATCTCTACTAAAAATACAAAAATTACTTGGGTGTGGTGACATGCACCTATAATTCTAGGTACTCAGGCATGAGAATTGCCTGAGTTCAGGAGGCAGAGGTTGCAGTGAGCCAACATGGTGCCACTGTACTCCAGCCTGGGTGGTGGAATGAGACTGTCTCAAAGAAAAAAAAAAAGGAGTAGTTTACACACCACAATTACAGTGTATAATATTTTGTGTTTTTCTGTGTACTTACTATTACCAGTTTTGTACCTTCAATTGATTTCTTATTGCTCATTAACATCCTTTTCTTTCTAGTCTCTTTCTACTCCCTTTAGTATTTCTTGTAGGATAGGGCTTGTGTTGATAAAATCCCTTAGCTTTTGTTTGTCTGGGAAAGTCTTTATTTCTCCATCACATTTGAAGGGTATTTTCACCAGGTATACTATTCTATGGTAAAAGTGTGGTTCCTTTAGCATTTTAAATATGCGATGGCACTCTCCCCTGGCCTGTAAGGTTTCCACTGAAATGTCCACTGCCAGCCAGATGTAATGGCGCTCCATTGTATGTTATTTGTTTCTTTTCTCTTGCTGCTTTTAGGAAACTTTCTTTTTCTTTGACCTTTGAGAGTTTGATTATTGAATGTCTTGAGGTAGTGTCATTTGGGTTATATCTACTTGGTCTTTTGTAACCTTCTTGTACTTGAATATTGATATCTTTCCCTAGGTTTGGGGAGTTCTCTGTTATTATCCCTTTGAACAAACATTCTACCCCATTTCTGTCTCTACTTCCTCTGGAAGGCCAGTAAGTCTTAGATTTGCACTTCGGAGGTGATTTTCTAGATCTCATAGGCATGCTTTATTCCTTTTTACTTTTTTTCTTTTGTCTCCTCTTGTGTATTTTCAAATAACTTGTCTTCAAGCTCACTAATTCTTCTTTCTGCCTGATCAGTTCTGCTATTGAGAGACTCTGATGTATTCTTCAGTATGTCAGTTGCCTTTCCGCTCCAGAAATTCTGCTTGATTCTTTGTTAAATGTATCTGATAGAATTCTGAATTCCTTCTCTGTGTTGTCCTGAATTTCGTTGAGTTTCCTCAAGACAGCTATTTTGAATTTTCTGACTGGAAGGTTACATATTGCTGTTTTTTCAGGATTGGTCCCTGATGCCTTATTTAGTTCATTTGGTGAGGTCATGTTTTCCTGGATGGTCTTGATGCTTGTGGATGTTCATTGGGGTCTCGATAGTTCAGAGTTAGGTATTTATTGTAGTCTTCACAGTCTGGGTTTGTTTGTACTCGTCCTTCTTTGGAAGGCTTTCTGGATATTTGCAGGGACTTGGGTGTTGTGATCTAAGTGTTTGGTCACTGGAGGCATATTTGCATTAGGGGACACCTTAAGCATAGTAATGTTGTGGCTCTTGCAGACTCATAGAGGTACCACCTTGGTGGTCTTGTGTAAGTTCCAGAAGGATTCCCTGGATTACCAGGCAGAGACTGTTGTCTCCCCTTACTTTCTCCCACAAGAATGTAGCTTCTCTCTGTGATAAGCTGCTTGGAATCAGGGAAGAGGTGACATAAGCACCCCTGTGGCCACCACCACTGGGACTGTGCTGGGTCAGACCTGAAGGCAGCACAGCACTGGGTCTTGCCCAAGGCCTACCATAACCACTACCTGGCTACTGCTTATGTTCACTCAAGACCCTAGGGCCTACAATCAGTAGGTGGCAAAGCCAGCCAGGCTTGTATCCTTCCCTTTAGGGTGGCAAGTTCCTTCCAGCCCTGGGCTGCTTCAGAAATACCATTCAGGAGCCAGGGCCTGAGGTCAGAAACCTAGGAATCAATTGGTGCTCTATTCTACTGCAGCTTAGCTGGCACCCAAGACAGAAGACAAAGTTCTTCCCACTCTTCCTTCCCCTTTCTACAAGCAGAGGAGTCTCTCCCTGTGGCCACCACCTCCATAGGCCCACGGAGAGCACTACCAGGCTCTTGCTGATGTTCACTCAAGGTCTTTAGAGCAGTTGGCTCCCCTCTGGCCCCGGGCAGGTGCAGAAATCCTGTCCCAAAGCCAGAAATTAGGGACTCCAAGAGCCCACTTGGTGCTGTACTCCACTGTGGCCAAACTGGTATTTAAGCTGCAAGACAAAGTCCCGTTTACTCTTGCCTCTGCTTTTCTCAAGCAGAAGGAGTTTCTCTCCATAACCACCACAGCTGGGAATGCCCTCAGTCACAGCTGAAGCTAGCAGATCTCAGAGTCTTACCCAAGGCCCACGATGTGTGCTACCTGGTTACTGCTGCTGATTATTCAGGGCCCAAAGGCTCTTTAGTCAGCAGGTGATGAATCCTGCCAGGACTGGGTCCTTCCCTTAAAGGCAGCAGGTTCTCTTCTGGCCCAGGGTATGTCTAGAAATGTCTTCTGGGAACTATGGTCTAGAATGGGGGCCTCAGGACTTACATGCTGCTGTATCCTACTTTTTGACAGGGACTGGAAGGAGTCTAAATGTCGGCTTTGGGCTAATTACTGCATATCGAAAGGCCTCGAAGGGAAAGGGCAAGTAGAGCTCTCATTCTGTCATTTCCAAAAACAAGAGGATGTATTGGAAGCCCGCAGAAGTTCTCCCTCCCTCACCCCAATCCCTTTTGCCAGACATCAAAAACGAATATCTGGCCAGTCTTCAGAGAGGTCTCAGAGACACTCCAGCCCTCTCCAGTCATTACTGTCATTTATACAAGCGAAATATCACTTAGGTCTAATTAACAGAGAGCACAATTATAATTTCTATTGTTAAACATCACATTAACCACGCTATGAGTTAGTTTTACTTGATCTCAGCTTTAAACTCTATTTTTAAATGTTCCAAAATTTTATAGTTTGGGGGTGTATGTATTATTTTTGCTCACAACTTAATAAAAATAGATGAAACTTTGCCTTGAAGGTATAGCAGGCATTTGAAAGAACAGGGTCATGTGGGTACGGCACTAGGAAAAAATAAACCAAAACTTTAGCTCCCTGGAGACCAACCTTTCAGAAATCTCAGGCTTCCAGACTTTAATGATCCTGAGTCAGAATGACCCCAAGGCCTACTCCCATCCCCCCTAAAAAAGTGTTTGGTAGTGAAGGAACAGAACTTGAGTAGGTGCCTTGCAAAAAATAGCTGCTTTGAAATCACAGGGGAGGAAGGTGTTGAAGCTGATGCAAGCCAGCAAGGAGCCATTTCTGAGTTTACCATGTGCTGCACCCTGGGTGGTATCCTTTACACAAAAATGATTTTGTTCATTCATTTATCTTTACAATGACCCAATCAAAGAAGTATTATTAATCCCCATTTTGCAGAGGACTATGGTGAAGATGAAGTGAATTGTACACACTAAATGCTACAAAGGGGGTTATTATTAATATTGGCTTTTTAGGCTGAATTGTTAATCAGAATAGAAAGAGCTGTTTATATGTGTTGGGAAAAAATTGTTTTTAAGTCTTTTCCCTCTTCTAAGTTGATTTTTCTCATCTCCTTTTTCCAAATGACCATCTTTTCAAAACACAAATCAGGATGAACCTCTCTTTTGACTAAATTCCACCTGCGGCTCCACAGTGCCTATGGAATAAAGTCCCAACCCTTCATCATCTGCCTCCTGCCAGGCCTCCTGGCTGCCAGTGCCAGCCAAATGGGGACGTGTCAGTCCTTGACCCTGCAGGCCTGCTGGTTGGTGCTTTCACGGGAATGCATGTACTGTCCCATCAGCCTGGAGTGCCTTGCTGTATCCAGTCATGCTTTAGCAAAAAGCCTACCATTTGAATGGTTGTTTGAAATAAATGTGTAAATGAAAGAAGGCACTTGGTACTCAGTATGTTGAATTTCAGCAAATGAAGTTAACCTTGAATTCATCACAGAGTTTTCTCATTTGGGGCCTGGGATAGGCAAGTTGAGTACAGATAAAACAAGGAGATAAAGCCCCCTTGGCCAGATACCCAGAACGCAAGGCCTTGAAGGTGGGGGAGAATTCTTGGCACCCTCCCAAGCCTCTGTCAGCCTCATCTTGTTTTTTGGTTGCTTACTCTGAATTTCTCGAGCCCTTGCAGAGCTGATGGCAGAGGAACCTAAGAAAGTGTGAGTGCATGCTCCCATGGTGCCTTCTGGTGAAGGGAAAGAAGCCGCCTTTTGGCTCCCGAACTCCTCCCTTATATCAGGCACATCCTCTGGTCAGTCATCACCTCCACTGCAGGGCGTTTCCTACGGCTCCGCCATCCACTCACACTCAGTATGGGCCTTGACACCTCCTCCCCCAGCTGGGACACCACTTGGCTTCCATCAGGACACATCGGCAGAGAGTTTCATATTTATTCAATAAATTAAAGCAAGGTAACTGTTTCCAAATGTTGAGAGATAAGCTGTGAACCAATGTGTTGCCCTGACTGGGAAGGATGACATAATGAATGTGTGTATGAGTAAGTATATCCCTGTGTGTGTGTACGCGCGCGCGCGCGCAGGTGTTGAATGTCCATTTCCCTCCTTTATATATACACTATTGTGCTCTGCTGAACCACACAAGTAGACCCTGCTCATTTTTTGACCCTTTGGCCCTACATTGCTTTTTTACTGGCTTCACTTTGCGGGCTTTCCTTAGATTTTATATTGTTAGTCCAGTGAAACCAAGAGAATAACTGGATTGGGTAAATTGTTCTTCTCTTTTCCAAGATATTTGCATGATTCACCCTTGAAAGAGGGTGGATAGCTTCTAATTTGCCTGAATTCCAAGTTAATGTGACTCTTTGTGAACTTTCTCTTTTACACCCACCCCAAGCAAACTCTAATCTAAAAGTACTTTCTGCTTGTGACTATTCAAAAGTTTATCATATTATATTATAGTTATTTTGACATGTGTCTTAGCTCCTAACGGAGAGAGATTGAGTATTATATGTATTTATATCCTCAGTGCTTAACAGATTAAAATTATTCAATAAATGTTTTTTAAATATATACAAGAATGGAACAAAAGAACAAGTTAGAAATTTGTTGTGAAACCTCCTTTCCTGAAAATAATCATGAATAGGATTAACTAAGAAGTAAACTTTTGGGACACTTGATCTGTTCTTAGGACCTCTTGAAACCTTAAACTGAAACCAAATATAAAACTGATGAAATTTGCTTTGTTATATGTAGTTTAGAAAAATTATATAGTATTTTTCTTATTTTAATCACTAGAACAACTACCCAACATAAAAACCCTGTTTAGATTTCTTAATCGATATATAAAATAATCAACCTAAATTATACACATAATAATTAATTAATACAACAAATAATCATAACTGCTCACTGCCATACGTTGGGCAAGGCATTGGGATTAAACAGTGGAAAAGATTAACACAGTTTCTACTCAAATTGAGCTTAAAACCTAGTGGGAAAAGTAATACAAAGTCAGTTAATAAGCGAAAGAATTGATGAATGCTATGAAACATTCAAATGCGTTCAACAAATATGATGATGAATGCTGTTGATGAATGCTGTGAAGTTGAATGAATGCTGTGAAGTTAACAGGGTAGTGAAAAAATGGTGGGGGGCACACATTAAATGGAGTGTTAGGTGAAGGTCTCCAGGGAGGCCAGGAGTCCAGAAAACAGGTGAAGGCAATGTTACTGACCTCCCAGATCTTAGAGATTGGAGAAAGTATATGCCAAGCCTCTAGCCCAGGACCCAGCACATATGAGATACTCAGGGTAGAAGTTGAGATGACCATTTTGTGCTTGCGCCTTGCTCTCTACCCCTGAGTTAATCTGGTCTACTTCTGGTGGTGCCATTCGTAGTTCCTCCAAGGTATGCACACTTCTTTCTGAACACATGCTGGCTTTAGCAATGGGAAACCCTCCATTAAGTCATTCTCCAGGCCCAAAATACTCCCCTGGAAATTGGATAATATAATGGGTCAAGAAGAGGCTTTGGTCAACCAGGATGTTCAACATTAAAACAGATAAAAGAGAGGTTGTTCAGGTAAAACTGGGATGGGATGTCCAGAGTATCCAACCTGGTCCTCTTACCCAAGTGACAGAAGAGTGGTTAGGATCCCCTCCCCTAGCTTTATAAAGGAATGAGTAGCATTCCCCCAAAGGGAACTTGAAGTGTTCAGTCTAAATTGGCAGGGATGGTGACTGACATTTGTAACTGAGAAAAGAGGGGAAACTTCAGCAGAGAAAAGTCCTCTGGGCCAGACAGTCCACTTCTACCCCAATACCTGACCCTAAGCCAAGCATAGTCTAGAAGCACTGTCTGAGTAGGATCTGTTATGGTATATATACAGAGCTATGCAATGCTCATTGTATGCAAAGTCAGTTCTACAGGTACTGTTCCGCAAGGCACATAATAAAACTTTAGAAAACTGTGCTGTAGGCCGGGCGCGGTGGCTCAAGCCTGTAATCCCAGCACTTTGGGAGGCCGAGGCGGGCGGATCACAAAGTCAGGAGATCGAGACCATCCTGGCTAACACGGTGAAACCCCGTCTCTACTACAAAATACAAAAAACTAGCCGGGCGAGGTGGCGGGCGCCTGTAGTCCTAGCTACTCGGGGAGGCTGAGGCAGGAGAATGGCGTAAACCCGGGAGGCGGAGCTTGCAGTGAGCTGAGATCTGGCCAGTGCACTCCAGCTTGGGTGACAGAGCGAGACTCCGTCTCAAAAAAAAAAAAAAGAAAAAAAAAAAAAACTGTGCTGCATGGGGAAACTCCATGCAGTCTCTGTTCAGACTAATAGGACCAAGGAAGCAGTAGCCCCCTTTCCTTTTGGCCCCTGTGTACATCCTTGGAGAATCAACTTATATTGTTATTCACCAGTTATATTGACATAGGCTCAGACTTTTTAATTATTATTACGATTTTTTAACATAGGCTGCTTAGCCTAATGATGACTCAAGTAGGACCTGGACATCTGAGTGAAGATGTGAAGGTAACATTCATCACCTGAGCACCGTATTTGGACATCTCATTTAAATTCCTGGCAAAATTCAGGTCAAATCAAGTAGTGAGAAGCACCACTAATGTAATAGAAGAGCCTTAGAAAAATAGGTTAAAATGGGTTTTTGAGGACAAAAGTGTCAGATGAAAACACCTGGATGATTTGTTTCCTATTTTTAATAGATACTACATTTATATGACTCAAACATCAAAACTGCTCAGTTCCCCAGGGCTCCAACAGGAAATGGCCAGTGGTTGATAATTTCTTTTTTAATGCAGATATTTTTCTGCATCTACAAGCCAATTCATATTATCTTCCCCCTCTTTTTGACACATACAGGAGCATATTACGGACATTGCTTTCCCTTGCCTGTCTTCCTTAGCATACCTTAGAGAGCTTTCTGTTTCAATATCTAAAGAACATCCTCATTCATTTTACATTTGCGTAGTATTGCACAGTAGGAACAACCATAATTTATTTAACTGTGATGCACATGTTCGTTGTTTCCAGTCTTTTACCATTATCAGTCATGCTGCCGTAGGGACCAAGCTTCCCACTTCCTCCTCTGAAGGTTCACTGACAAAAGGCAGATTAAAAGGAGAAAAGGCATACGACATTTATTGTCAAATGAATGGCACAGGCTAATCAGAGGAGAATGTGACTACCCAGTAGCTAAATGGAATACAGATGTTTATATACCCTTCTCCATAGAGGAAAGAGATGGGGAATATGTGGCAATTTGAGGATAGTAAACGATTGTTAGGGGGAAATTAATGGACTTGGAAAATACCCAGTGACCTGGGACAAAGTCTGTTGGGCCCACAGAGCAGACAATGGGTGGTAAATGATTCTCTCTGAAATACTGAATAGGACCAGAACAGATGACAATGGTTTGTGACAAAAGTCTGTCCAGGTGTATTGACAGACTTGAATCTTTCTTCCAGCAATATGAGTTAAGTTAATGAAAACTAAGGGAAAGGCCAGAGATAATTATTTTCTTTGGTAGGTCTTGACTTTAGGCAAATAAGAGAGCTTCAGAGAACAGCTTCATCCTGTGCTTTGGGAGAGACAGAGGGTTGAGAAGCAGGAGCAGGGAGAAGATCTGCAAGGCCATCAGGTTGCTTCTTTGGCACATCAAAGTGCCACATTTTGGGATATTCGTTTCTGAGCTCAGACTTTCCTGGACGTTTCACATGTTAAAAGATGAGCTAGTGACTGTGGAGAGGAAAATAGAGTTAGTAGCTGAATGGTAAAGGATCCCATTAAACCAGCCTCTCCTTCCTGAGAATAGGCCAATCCAATTAAACAGTAGTTTCTCATTTTAAGAGATGGCATTGTAGATGGGCTCTCAAAGTTAGACCTGTATACATGACACAGGCAAACAGATATTTAATAAGAGATATTTTTATGGAAACAGATGAAAAACAAATGTTAATGTCTGTGGTGGTCTATAAACTAGTTTCTTTTAGAGTCATGGGGGCAGTCAGCTGAGACAGCCAGTGGCAATGTGATAGATTTTCCTGGATTTTAGTTTGTGTGTAAGTTTGTTCAAATAAAGCTGTTGTGATTTTTTTCTTCAAAGCCAAGTTTACTAGCTTCAGCTTGTAGGGCCTTAGGAAAAAAGAAATTTTAATTTTAGTGATTCTAAGTCAGAAGTTTTCCTAGAAAAACTCAAAAACAATGAACAGGGCTAGAATCTAATAACATATGCACCGTAGTTTTCTTCTGAAATGTAACTTTTCTCTCTTCAGCCTTTCATTTCTACTAAAGATACTCAAAATGATACTAATTTGTTTGTAAAATTTATTAACTTGGCCTGATTATTTGCATAAAGTACAATTAGAATAATGATTTATTATATAGGCTTTTTTCAAGTTGGCTTTGCTAAAAATTTTTATAAGGAATCTCAGATTAGACTTTTAAAAGCCTCTCAAGGCTACAAGCCAAATCAAAGATTTGACTTGCCCTCAGACTACGTCTGTAATAACTACACAAATTGAGTGAATTTCTCTCTTCTTGAGCCTGGCCAACATGGTGAAATGTCATCTCTACTAAAAATACTAAAATTAGCTGGACATGGTGGTGCATGCCTGTAATCCCAGCTACTCGGGAGGCTGAGGCACAAGAATCACTTGAACCCTGGAGGTTGAGGTTGCAGTGAGCCGAGATCGCACCTCTGCACTCCAGCGTGGGTGGCAGAGCAGGACTCTGTCTTAAGAAAAAAAAAAAAACAAAAAAAACAGAAAGTTACATTATTTACCTACCACGAGGCAGCCATAAAAATTGTGTATGTAAGGTATTAGGCCAATTTTTCCCAGGGCTTCTATTGGCTTCATAATGTCAGCCTCAGTTCTGTAAAGCTGTCTGGTCGTAGATGAATATATGATGTTCCAGTCAAGGCCTTCGTAAAATAACCAATGTTTCCAATTGTATTCTGTTACAAGAAGAACAGATTCTTATTGAACTTATGCAAATAACTACATTGCCATAAAATAAGAATATCCATGAATTTCAGTATTTTGGAGGGATAAGGTAGAGAGAAAGGCAAATGTTTCAATTTTGTTCACAAAACTATTCCCAATTGCTGTAAAGTTTAAGAGGAATAAAAGGAAGCTCTTTAACTTTGGAAAACAAAACAAAAAGAATCAGTAATGTTCAAACAAAAAGCCATAAAATATCATAATCCTTAATCAGTTGATGCCCATGTAATTCTTTCTTATTCTGCTTGTTGAGTTCACAGTTTTATGAGTCCAGCTTTTTCCACTGGAATTATTAAAATTTTTATCCAGTCCAACTGGATAATCTCAAAGTCATTAGCAGAGGTCTTTCAGGGTAGCTGTCAGAAGCTTTTTATTTTTTTCATGAACCTTCTTGAAGGCAGAACACTTTAGGATTGTTTTTGCTTGCAAATATCTTTCAGGAGAAGCATCAGAGTAAAGCAGTTTACTGTGGACAACAGGACTTAAAATGGCCATGGTTAAAAATCTTATGAGAGTTCATAATAATGATGCAATTGACCAGGTGTTCTGTGAAAGATCCGTACATTAAAAAGCAGTTCTCAAATGCCAAATGAGCCAAGAAACCAAAGAATGAGGCAGATAAATCCAGTTTGTTGATATATGATGATTTATTAGGGGAACTTACAGACAGAAGCGTGGTCTTGGGTGACTGCAAGACAGGTCGATATCTGCACTGTTACTCCCCAGACCCAAGGCTTATATACCATAGGGGAAAGGTATACATGCTCCAGCAAGACAATTAAAGGCAACCCTCCAGAACAGGCAAGAATGTTATATGTGTCATAGCCTATAATTTATGTGATAACATCAAGGTTGCTTTGATCTAAAATCGGGATTCGTAGTGAGCACATATTCTTATACTAAGGACAATAAATTAAGAAAAAATCAGGAGGCATTCACAGAAATGGGGTCATTCAGAAGTCAATGGTGGATTAACATCGAAGGTGGAGTCATTTTGTCTCTACACAAAGAAATCTGGTTATTTTTGTGGCATACGAGATTTAACATTACAATTATGACTGGTAACATAAACCAAGATATATCAGATTTCTAGGAATTGCATACTATTTTGGAACACATATTAATTACACATTTATACAAATATAACTCAAGGAAAACTAAACACCGTTTTGTATTTGACAATGCTTCCCGTGTGATTTTAACACACCAAATAAGCCTAATATGTCTCCCTGGACCTTCCAAAGGCCCTTCTGGAATGTTCAAAAGTTAGTTCAAGGTTAAAAGGACTTAATTTAGAATTTGAAATTTGATTTTGAAGTCTTTTAAAAGCAAAGGTTCAAAAGACTTCATCAAAAGTAGAATCACAGGTCCTTGTGAAACAATCATTCATTTAACCAAAGTGATGATTCAGAGATTTCAAAAAGCTAAAACCTTTACTCTTTGATAGAGGAGACTCGGTTTTCCAAATAATCAAAAGACACAGTAAAAACAGCATGAAGCATACGTAGTCACACTGTTACTTTCTCTCCCTTCTTTTTGTGTTTTTTTTGCAGTTTACTCAAAAAGTGAACAAAATCTTTTTTTGTCAATATTTGTAAATCTTGTTTGCAAGAGACAACCAAAATTTATTTTTGCATCAGTATCAATGCTAAAGTTAATTTTAATGAAATCTTATAAATAAACCTATCCTGTATAGTCAGCTTTGACCACACATGATACAATTTTTATAAACTTTTATAACCTCTTTAAAATTTTATTTTATTCTTTTTCAACTTTTTATATTCATTCAGTTTTATCTATACCATCTTTTTATTTCTTTATTTGGGAACAACTTTTAAATAACCTCTAAAGTAGACAAAATTACCTTTTTAAACAAAAACCACATCCTTATGCCTTTTTAATAATCTTCCTCACCAAAAACATATCCTACCCTTCCTGTACATGTTATATACAGAATTTTTTCCTTTATTTCTAGTAGTTTTGATTACATATTGTAATTATACTTTTAACTGTTAGTAACCTTAATTTTCAGTGAAAAACCTGAAAAGTAAGCAACTTAATTGCTGTGTACATTTTATGAATATATATTTTATAATTTTTAGAAACAGCCTTTTCCATAGAACAATTTTTTAATGTGGAAGATGGCATATTTACTAATAAGTTTATTCTTTCTTTTCTGAAATAAAAAGCCAAAAGTATGTAAGCTTAAACTTATGTTTAATAATTAATATTTTAGTATTTTAATTTATTTCAATGTGACACAGACATTTCATGCTAATCTTTATTTAACATAACATGGGTTTAAGATTTTAAATTAGGCCGGGCGCGGTGGCTCAAGCCTGTAATCCCAGCACTTTGGGAGGCCGAGACGGGCGGATCACGAGGTCAGGAGATCGAGACCATCCTGGCTAACATGATGAAACCCCGTCTCTACTAAAAAATACAAAAAAAAAACTAGCCGGGCGAGGTGGCGGGCGCCTGTAGTCCCAGCTGCTTGGGAGGCTGAGGCAGGAGAATGGCGTAAACCCAGGAGGCGGAGCTTGCAGTGAGCTGAGATCCGGCCACTGCACTCCAGCCTGGGCGGCAGAGCGAGACTCCGTCTCAAAAAAAAAAAAAAAAAAAAAAAAAAGATTTTAAATTACTGAAAAGATTGTTTTGAACTGACACATTTGTCTATAAATATTTATCCCATTCATATTTACCTAATTTACTTGTTCTTAACATTACATTTTAATTGCTTATGGGGAACAAAACTAGCCATTTAAGTTAACTTTTCTTTCTTTCTTTTTGTTTTTTTTTGCAAAAGCAAAACCAGTCTATCCTTATACTAGCCAGTGTCATATTGACTAAGGCCTCTGGGATACTGGACATAGATACCCTCCCCAGTGTGTCCCCTCAGTCATCCTGGGTCCCAGGTACCCAGTGGGCACACAGGTGGCTATGAAGGGCAGGACCTGTCTGGGTTCTGGATTCACATACTAGGTACAGAGCCCAGGATCCCACCCTTCCCAACATGGCCAATAGACAGAGTTGGGCCAGGGAGGACAGGGCCGTGTTAGGCTTGGCCCTGCCATGTAGCTGATGGTGCAGGTGCTGCACATGCACATATGTCCCCAGGCCTCACCATGACCACCTTTCTACACCTCAAAATTCAGAGGCTCAAAACCAAAGGCATAAGCTCACAGCAAGATGTATACAGGGCTTTGGGGGAGCCCATTAGCCAGCCCTTAGAGCTTTAGCTCACAGACAAAACAAGCATCACAAATTATTACAAAAGCAGTAGTTTTATTACACTAAAACATCGAGCAGAGATAGCATAAATTTGTCTGACAGACCTAGGCAAAATGTCCAAATTAAATTCTGAAGCCATTTTTATGTTATTTTACCAACAATTTTAAAGCTAGTTTTATTTACCGAAGGCTTATTAACATCAACCTGAACCTGAAAAGCATTTGGGCTTATTTACTTGAATTATGAGTATTTACGTATTTCTAAATTGGAACCATGTAAACAACATACAAACACATGAATACATATATGCATATATGCAAGCATAGCATATAACACACATTATGTACACAGAAGCCAAAGAGATCAAGAAGACCAGTGCAAAAGAGCAGAGCTTTAGACCTGAGAGGAACCTGCCCACGACTGTTGGAGTGTTGTGAGGAAGACAGGGAATCTCAAAACAAAAAGAGGTCAGTGGTCCCTTTTTTTTTTTTTTTTTTTGTATTTCTCAAGGGGTGTAAGGGTTAGTAGAAGTCTATTCTAGATCTCTTCACGTAGTATTGAAGATGGCAAAAGGAAGGCAGGGGCAGAAGTAAATGGAGGAGTGAGTTGTGGAGGAGCTAGTTTAGCGGGGAGGGATGAAGTTTTCCAAAAGGCCAGTGAAGTTTTAATTACCATGGGTTTGAGAAAAGGAAAGCTAGTTGACTAAAATGTTCTTGTGGGAGAAACAACATCCAAATGAGAACAGAGAAGCTTAAAAAAAATACAGTCTGAATGTCAGCTTTTAATGAAGCTGATTTCTAACCATAGACCTCTCTCTTGGAAACAATCCTTTATAATTTCTTATTATTAGATTTCAGTGGGGACAAACAGCACATATTCTGGGTTTTTAATTTTTAAAAAAACTAAAGGCATCTATCAGGTGATTCTGAATGCAAATCAATAAGCCTTTTATGACTTAACCAAGAATGTATGACTCATCTCTAAAGAGGTACAAAGAAGCAGTCCTCCCAAGACCCGGAACCACCCACGAAGACAGCGAGAAGAAAAAAGAAACTTAAAGATGGGCAGCACAACAGTAGCTGTTCATGGCAGGGAAAAGGATCAATCACAAATGTGTATTCCAAAAAGTCAAGAGTCAAACAAATATAAATTCAAAACAAATAAGACTAATCCTTATAAATGTTTCTCTTTTTTTCCTCCTTAGTTAAAGGATTTATGTCTCCAAGGGACTGGTTCCCTGACTGGGAATCCCACCCCAGAAAGAGGAGAGAAAGTTCAGAATCCTAGTCACTAAACTACAGGCCAGAGGGTCTTTTTTGCAAATTCTTCAAAGGCTCCAAAGCAGACGGTTGACATGTACAAAGGATTTTAACGTTGTTTTAAATCTAATTTCTGCCTTCTAAAAATCTTGCCAAGGGAGTTTTTAGGCTATCTTTCTTTTGTGTCTTTTCATAGGTACCAATAAGATAGCTGTTTAAGACGATAGCTCTCTAAAGAGTAGTCTTTTAAATTTAGAGAATTTATTTATCTCATAAGAGACTCAAGCCAAAAAGGCTTTTCTCGTGGAAAGTCCCTGAGGTAACTTTCCAGGTTTAGAATACAACAGGCAAAAATTGGCATTTTTTTAAATGCGTGCAAAAGATGCAGGCTTCATGATCCTCCCCAAAATTTACTCCCAGAAATAAGCTAAAATAGCAGATCTCTGTTGCCACAGGCGGTTAAGGATGATGTAGCTGGTCTCCCCATGAGCACATGGACATGTGGGCACATGGGGGTGCCTCCAGTCACAGACCTGTCAACCTGTGATGTCTGTAACACAGGGCAGGCACTTCAGGGATTAGACTTTCCCAGCACTAACCAGGCACAAAGATGGAGGCAACAAAAGCCCTTCATGGATAGAACTCCTTTTAAGACAGACTCTGCTGCAAGCTTGGCACATTTGGGAAAACAAAGAGAGTGCTGCTTAAAATATTATATGGCTCAGGGTTCCCAGTGCTTTTAGACTAGCCACTGGACATGACCTGAAAATCACACCCCCAGAAGCAGTAGACCAAGGGAGAATGCTCCCTCTTGGTTACAAGTCAACTCTGAAGGGCATAAAACAAGATGAAAGGAGACCCTCATCCGGTTTTCATTTCAGGGACCCACAGCACAGTTTGTCTTAAATGGATGCTGGTCTGATGAGAACCATAAAACTCACCAGTCTGTGGGGGTCAGCTCAGACAATGGGCTTATAGGGGTTTGAGGCCTATGTTCTATCCTACTTCTACCCTGTGATACCCTTATTTATGACAGAACAACACAGGAAGACAAAGACAAAGGAAAAATCAAAGACTATTTCTGGAAAGAGAAGGATTAGATAATATGAATATTCATAATAAAAATACATCAGAGAGCTGCTATCCCCAATGCTAATCAAACAAGTGCTTTTCTCCCATTAATCTTTTTTTTTTTTTTTTGAGACGGAGTCTTGCTGTGCCGCCCAGGCTGGAGTGCAGTGGCCGGATCTCAGCTCACTGCAAGCTCCGCCTCCCAGGTTCACGCCATTCTCCTGCCTCAGCCTCCCAAGTAGCTGGGACTACAGGCGCCCGCCACCTCGCCCGGCTAGTTTTTTGTATTTTTAGTAGAGACGGGGTTTCACCATGTTAGCCAGGATGGTCTCGATCTCCTGACCTCGTGATCCGCCCGTCTCGGCTTCCCAAAGTGCTGGGATTACAGGCTTGAGCCACCGCGCCCGGCCTTCTCCCATTAATCTTAAATTTGAAAAGGAAAATGAGACAAACAGTTATTTTTACCATCTACTCAACCAGATTTCACAAAGAGTGACCAAGAGTGACTGATAAGAATTTCTCCCCTTTTGTTAGCATATCAGGTCTGGGGTTCCCCTGAATCTGGCTTCCAGAAGAGCAGAGTGGTTTTGGTTATCCTGTTCACAGCACCCAATCTGTAGGGACCAAGGGAAAGCTTCCCCCTTTACTTTCTGGAGATTTGTGAATATCAACAAAAGATAGATTAATAGGAAAAAATATACAAAATTTATTATAACATGCGTAGCACAGGGGAATTGCAGGAGAATGAATGCCCAACAACCCAGTGGAGTACAGATGTTTAGACCCCCTTTTTCATAAGGCAATTGGAGATGAGGGAAATGTGGCAATTTGAGGGATAGTAACATTTTTACGGGGAAATGAATGGACTTGGAGAACACGCAGTGACCTGGGACAAAGTCTGTTGGGCCCACAGAGCAGACAATGACTGGTAAATGATTTTTGAAATACTGAATTATTTTTGCACTGCTATAAAGGAGATACCTGAGGCTGAGTAATTTATAAAGAAAAGAGGTTTATTTGGCTTAAGGTTCTGCAGGCTGTACGGGAAGCATGGTGTTGGCATCTGCTCAGCTTCTGGTCAGGCCTCAAGAAGCTTACAGTCATGGTGGAAGGCGAAGTGGGAGCTGGCACATCACATGGCAAGAGCAGCAGCAAGAGAGAAAAGGGGGAGACTCGTAAACAATCAGATCTCACATGAACTGAGAACTCATCACTGGGGTATGGTGCTAAGCCATTCATGAGGGATCCTCTCCCATGATCCAAACACTTTCCACTAGGCTCCACCTCCAACACTGGGGATCACGTTTCCAAATGCGATTTGGAGGGGACGCACATCCAAACCGTATCAAGCACCAAAATAGAAGACGATGGTTTGTGACAGCTTGAGTCTTTCTTCCTGCGATATGAGTTAATGAAAACTCAAGGAAAGGACCAGATGGAATTGTTTTCTTCTTTGGCAGGTGTGGACTTTAGGAAGATAAGGGAACTCCAGAGAACAGCTTTGGGAGAGACAGAACATTGAGAGGCTAAAGGGAGGTGGAGGTAGGGTAAGGTCAGAGAGACCTTGAGGTGCTTACTTCAGTCCAGCGTGTTAAAGTGCTATATTTTGGGGTATTGGTTTCTGAGTCCCAGCACTGCAATTAATATACTGGTACCTCGGTACCTTTACATGTTTGCAATAACTGTTGGATATATTCTTAAAAGGGAGTCAAGAATTCATATGTATTTGTGATTTTGATAGCTAGTAGGTGGCAAATTGCCCTCCAAAGTGGTTGAAACAACTAACACATCCACCAGCAATGTATGAGAGTGGTTCGCTATCCACTTTTTGGCTATTTGCCAGTCTGATAAGGGGAAAGTGGTATCTCCTATAGTATCATCAGTTTTCATTTGCATTGATCTAATTTTGAGTGAGCTCAAGCATCTTTTCACATGCTTAAGAACTGAACCTTCAGGGACTGGGCTAGGATGAAGTGAGTGCAGTGCCTTGGGTGCAGAATTTAAGGAGGCATTTACTAAGCTCTCTGAGTCTCCTTCACTTACGTGCCCAAAGCACCTCCCCTGCCCACCCTGGTCCCAGCCCTGCCCAGTGCCCTCCTTGCCCAGGAACCACTTACATTCCTTTTGTGTGATCTGTCTTTTAATAATCTTTGCGCATTTTTCTGTTGGGTTACTGATCTTTTTCTTAACTTGTAGGAGTTTTTTATGCATTAAAGAGATTATGGTGTAAATTGCAGGGTTTTTTTTTTTTTTCTTATGCCTTTGCTTATGGGATTTTGTTTATTTTTGCCATGCAGAAGTTTAAAATTTTTTAAATGGCAAATTTAGCAATTTTCTCTTTTGTGATTCTGGATTTTATGTTATAGAAAGACCTACAGTTTGAAGTTATTAAGAAATCATCCTATTTTCTTTCAGCAATTTATGGTTCTGTATTTTTACATTTTTACATTAATTCATTTGGAATTTATCCTAGTGTGTCGTGTGAGGTATGGATTCAATTTTACTTTTTTTCAGATGGGTAGCCAATTATGGATAATTACCCAATTACCTTTACCATAATTGAATAGTTCACCTTGCCCCCACTATTTTGAGGCTCCCTCTTTATTCCTTGTATTTATTTTTGGCTTTGTATTCAATTCTATTAATCTCTGTCTTTTCATATACAAATATTAGAACATACATTTCAAAAGAGAAGCAGAACACACAGGTGTTTGAAGTGATGAAAGGTAAGTTTGCTTTGCTCGGGGCTAGTGCATTCATGGACTTCAAATGGAAACCTTTCTTTGTTCGTCACTTGGAAAAGACACCTGTATTTAGGTACCTTAACAAGACTTCCTGTTTACAGTATATTTTTACTTGATTGAAAAATGAATATTCTATGAGTTTTTGGACCAGAATGGCAGGAGTTACAATCATGAAAAGCATTCCAAATGACAAAACCACAGTAGGCCATGTCAAGATCTCATGGACGGTTGAGAGACAGTATTAAAAAATAGAGACTTGGAAAATTATTGAAAAATGCGTAATAAACATTTTGGCAGCTGTTTGCTTTTAGAACAAACTAGATTTGCCATGGAAAAACAAATCAGTGCTCCCATAGGCAGCTGTTGAGGAACCATCTTCTGCCATTCCATAAATAGGCAGTATCTTTCACAAGTTTTGTTTTGTTGCATATGGATCATAGCAATTTTTTAAAGTTTATCAATCCATCTTCTAATGGCTTGAAATTTGCTATTTTTTTCTACTTACCCTTCTTGCGTTCTATTTTCACAATTCCCAGCAAAATGCTAGTAATTGTAGTGCTTAAGAATATGCTGGAGAAGATGTGGAGAAATAGGAATGCTTTTACACTGTTGGTGGGAGTGTAGATTAGTTCAACCATTGTGGAAGACAGTGTGACAATTCCTCAAGGATCTAGAACTAGAAATACCATTTGACCCAGCAATCCAAGGATTATAAATCATTTTGCTATAAAGACACATGCACATGTATGTTTATTGCAGCACTATTCACAATAGCAAAGACTTAGAACCAACCCAAATGTCCATCAGTGATAGACTGGATAAAGAAAATATGGCACATATACACCGGGGAATACTATACAGCCATAAAAAATGATGAGTTCATGTCCTTTGCAGGGACATGGATGAAGCAGGAGACCATCATTCTCGGCAAACTGACATAGGAACAGAAAACCAAACACCGCATGTTCTCACTGATAAGTGGGAGTTGAACAATGAGAACACATGGACACAGAGAGGGGAACATCACATACCAGGGCCTGTTGGTGGGGGTGGGGGGGCTAGGAGAGGGGATAGCATTAGGAGAAATACCTAATGTAGGTGACAGGTTGATGGGTGCAGCAAACCACCATGGCATGTGTATACCTATGTAACAAAACTGCACGTTCTGCACATGTACCCCAGAACTTAAAGTATAATAATAATCTAAAAAGAATATTCTGGACCTAGTTTCCTAACCAAATCTTTTTTTTTTTTTTTTTTTTTTTTGAGACGGAGTCTCGCTCTGTCACCCAGGCTGGAGTGCAGTGGCCGGATCTCAGCTCACTGCAAGCTGTGTCTCCCGGGTTTACGCCATTCTCCTGCCTCAGCCTCCAGAGTAGCTGGGACTACAGGTGCCCGCCACCTCGCCCGGCTAGTTTTTTGTATTTTTTAGTAGAGACGGGGTTTCACTGTGTTAGCCAGGATGGTCTTGATCTCCTGACCTCATGATCCGCCCGTCTCGGCCTCCCAAAGTGCTGGGATTACAGGCTTGAGCCACTGCGCCCGGCCTTCTAACCAAATCTTGAGTGCTGCCAGCCAAAAATACTTTTTTTTTTCATCCCACCTCCACATTCACCCAAATGGACTAAGAAAGGGAGATCAGTAACAGCCATGATTGTCATTTAAACGGACTGAATATGATGATGCATGAACAAAGATTTTGGATTCAAACATTTGCTTTCCAAATACTAGCCTCATTTCCTCAAAACTGCTTAACAAAACCTCAATATAAGCTTTATCTCCCTTGTGAGCTATGGTGAACTTCTTGTGGATGAAGGATTTTTGTATCCTTTGAGTTTCAAGTCAGTTTCTAAAAGCCTAATTTAAATACTTCACACATACAATGTGAGATTTCAAATATATGATATAAATAAAATACAATGCATGGTGTTTCAATAATGTTTGGTGTACTCATGCTATTATTTCTTGTTTAGGGAAAAATAAACTCTTTCTTTTTTGGATGGATATATAATCCCCCTCAGAATGAGGCTAGAGACCATCCAATATTTTTTAAATGAAAGTCTATGCCTTATTGTCGTGTTCCAGCTTTTATATAGATCATATAGCACGAGTAAACGTGAGACTTTTAATACTGCTTGGTGATGACTTTTTCTTATACTGGTTGATCGTGACATCTAGTGTTCAGTACTAAAATTACATGTCTTTCTCAAAAGCAGCTCATAAAGAAACCAGCATAAATTAGTGTTTAATTCAGTCCTGGCAATGCACCAAAAAGGCCAAAATACAAAAATAGAAGTGGAGTCCTTGGGGCAATAACTGGGGACAGTTTGAATTAGAAGGGTAATTGCTCCTTGATGATAACACCAAGAATTATAAATTACACTTGGGAGCAATTGTGTATGGAAGTGCAAAGTGAACTGCTGTTCAGACTTAGTTCTGAATCTGTTTTGTTGTTGTTGTTTAGTTCAGTCCTTCTTTAGCTCTTCTCAGACTAGGAGTGGGTATAAATTCACTAGTCAGATTACCTTAAGCAAGTCATATAATTTCTCAGAGACACCGTCCTCTTATCTGTAAATTTGAGATGCTGAGTCCACATCATAAAATTCTGAGGGAATTAAATGAGATGTTTCATGGATAATGATCTGGGCTCAGTGCAGGGTGCATTGTGAACAATAAATAGCAGTGCTGGTGATGGGTAATGGTGGTGATGGTGTGCGAATGTGTCTGGGAGGTCATTTGCATGAATCTTGATGTCTCGGGGTAGCAAAGACAGACAGTGACCAGGTGCAGAAGTTGTCCAGGATATTGTAACTGGATATTGGGATCAATGGGCAACAGGAGGCAGGTCATGATATGAGCAGCAAATGTGGCTGGTGTGAGGGAGGCTCAGATGAAGGGAACCACACAGTGCCTAAGGAGGCAACGAGGTTGGGAAGCCTGCTGCCCCACTGATTTAGGTGACAGGGTGTGGGAGAGAGGGATGGAAAAAAGCCTCAGTGTGCTTGGAGACAGTGTTTCACCTGTAGAACTTTTTTTCTTTTTTTCGAGATGGAGTCTTGCTCTGTTGCCCAGGCTGGAGTGCAGTGGCGCAAACTCCACCCCCTGTTTTTTTTCTTTTTTTTTTCTTTTTTTATTTTTAAGCAATTCTCCTGCCTCAGCCTCTGGAGTAGCTGGGACTACAGGTATGTGCTACCATACCCAACTAATTTTTGTATTTTTAGTAGAGATGAGATTTCACCATGTTGGCCAGGCTGGTCTCAAACTGCTGACCTCGTGATCCACCTGCCTTGGCCTCCCAAAGTGCTGGGATTACAGGTGTGAGCCACCACGCCCGGCCTCACCTGTAGAACTTTAAGAAGATACAGTAACATGGAATAGGACTTGCTATCCTGCCTCTCAGGAGCTGGGTCTTCTCCTTTATTAAGTTCCTAACTTTTCTGAGCCTCATTTTCCACTCTGGTAAATGGGGATGACAGCAGTACTGACCCCACAGGTTTGTGAGGATTCAATGAGATGGTGCATAAAAGAGCCTTAGACAATGCCTGGCATGGCTTAGTAAGCATGCAATAGCTAAATGGTAGCCCTTGTTGCTATCTTTTTTTTTTTTGAGACGGAGTCTTCCTCTGTCGCCAGACTGGAGTGAAGTGGTGCAATCTTGGCGCACAGCAATCTCCATCTCCTGGGTTCAAGCGATCCCCCTGCCTCAGCCTCCCGAGTAGCTGGGACTACAGGCATGCACCACCACACCTGGCTAATTTTTTGTATTTTAGCAGAGTTGGGTTTTCACCATGTTGGCCAGGATGGTCTCGATCTCCTGACCTCATGATTCGCCCACCTCAGCCTCCCTAAGTGCTGAGATTACAGACGTAAGCCACCACACCCAGCCCCTTGTTGCTATCCAAAGGGAGGAGATGAGGCCAAGCACGGTGACTCCCACCTGTACTCCCAGCACTTTGGGAGGCCAAGCTGGGCAGATCGTCTGAGGTCAGGAGTTCGAGACCAGCCTGGCCAACATAGTGAAACCCTGTCTCTACTAAAAATACAAAAATTAGCCAGGCATGGTGGCACGTACCTGTAATCCCAGCTACTTGGGAGGCTGAGGCAGAAGAATCGCTTGAACCCGGGAGGCGGAGGTTTCAGTGAGCCGAGATCATGTCCCTGCACTCCAGCCTGGGCGACAGAGCAAAACTCTGTCTCAAAAAATATATATACATAAAAATAAAGGGAGGAGATGAAAGCAGAAGTTTCAAAACAGGACAAACAAAACTCAGACACACGACTCTGCTTCCTCCTTGCTTTGGTATAAGCTGTTCCCTCTGCCTGGAAATCTTTTTCTTCCCTTATTACCCACATAGGTCACCTTTGGTAGAGCACTCTCTGATTCTGGCTGACATTGTTGCTCCTTTTACTGTGTTTCCAGTCCCCATAGTCCCTTGTGCTTGACACCCTCTTGTTCTTACTAGACTGTTTATGCATCAAACCCTCCTGCTAAACCATGAGCCCCTTGAGGGTAGACCCAGGAAGATTAGGTACTTGAGAAATGTTGGAAGAATTATGAATACACTAAAAATACAGGAGAACGGGGAGAAGGAGAGGAGCAGATAGACAGTGAAACAAGTGTGGCAACATGTTCACTGAATCTAGGTGAAGGGTACATGAATGTTGGTTGAACTATTCTTGCAACCATTTCTTTAGGTTTGAAATCTTTCCAAATACAAAGGTGGAGGAGGAAAAATGTTATTTCTTTTTACATTCAAAGCATTCCTTTTTAGGGAGATTGGCCTAGGCTCTCCCCTTCCTTCTCTGGCCTCCCTGGGTTGGTCTGGTTGCTCATAAATGCTGTTTGTGACTGAAAGGTGAAGCTATCCTTTCTCTCTGCAGGTCTTTTTACCCAACTTGGCTTCTGTCGATTGATGTCCAACCTGTAATTAAAAGAAAAACAGATCCCCCCCTCTCTCTATGTATATATGAGCACTTCACCTGATGTTGTTTGGAAGCTACAGTGTATTTCTGAATTTAGAGTAAGGAGGGAGAACATTGAATTTTGCTAAGAGGAAGCACTGAAACAGCCCTTTGAAAATGCATGTTCAGAGACAAAACGAAACAAAAAACACAACTTGTGTGTTGTCACTTCCAGGTCCCCCTGCTGGGCATTTGCAGAACCGCAGCATCCCAGATCACTCATTAAAAAATTTCCACATGCTGCGCTTTTTGAAAAGCACAAAAGGTGCATGTTCAAAGCTGTATCCTGACCTACAACACGCTTTGCTTCAGCTGTTAAGCTCTGTATTGAATGAAAGCACAATGGGAAAATAGAATTTCGAACCTAAAGCAAAGGTGCATAACAAACACTCTTCAAATGCTCCTGTTTTATGTTATTTCATTTCATTTCATTTCGTTTTAAGAAAGGCCATGAGGCAAATCCTAGAAGTAAAGACTGCCACACCACTAAAGCACAGGTGCTGCTTCTCAGTGGAAAATCTGTCTGTCTCATTGTTATCCAAGGCTGAGGTGGTCCTTTCTGATCTAATAGACCTTTTGTCAACTTTTTTTTTTTTTTTAAAAAAAAGGTCCTAAGAACTAGAACTTCCCCACAATGAATGGCCTATTCCTTGTCATAACACTTTCCCTGTTAAAATGGGGCAAGTGCTTAATAAATTCATGATGAACAGTGGGTTGCTGGGTGGACAGGCACGGAGAGAGGTATTTGGCCTGAGTGTAGACAAACTGGTAAGCTGAAGAAACCGGTGCCAAAAAGTGATGTTAACACACTGAGTGCAGATTTGGACAGGATCACTGCTAGATATTCCATCTAAGATATTGCGAATCACAAATTCAGAAGAACTCAGTGGAGAATTCTAAAGCACGGGGTCCACCTGAAGAGTCCCAGACTGATGCCGTCTCTTCTACGGCCACTGGTGTCATTGTTAATCTTGTCCAGTCACATATCAGTGTAACTCTTAGTCAGAAGACAGAAATATACCAAGAGAATCCATGTGTCCTCTGTAGCCCACGCCTCTCTCCTGAGCACCAGACTCATCTGCTAATTCACTGCTTTCCATTTCCACCCGCACATCTCACGGCACCTCACGCTGCACATGACTAAACCTGAGCTCATTATATTTTCTTCCTCCCTTATGCACGCTCTTGGGTTTCTGATTTTGGTGAGTGACAGCTCCATTCAGTGAGTCCCCGTGACAGACCAGCTGGATGCCTTCTTCATTCCCACCTCCCCACGACCCTTGGTGACCCAGTTCTATTTATTCTCGAAGTCTCAAAAGAGCTTCATTTCACATCTTCTTTGGACCATTATAGTGGTCTACTAACTAGTCTTCCTGCCTTTTCTTACTCTTTTTCAGGTGAACTTTCATTTTACTGTCAGAGGGATTCTAAAATATAAATTAGAGTAAATTATTCCCCTGCCTCTGTGCCCACTCTGCCTCTGTCCACAGATAAAAGTCCAAATAAGTCCAAATTCCTTAGCATGGCATTCAGTATGCTCCATGATCTAGCCCCTGCCTACCTATCAATTCTTGAAGCAAACATTTCAGCCATACCAAACCATGTACAGCTATCTGAATAGGCCATGCCTCTGGGCTCTGTCCCTACTTATTTTTCTACCCGGAATACCTTTTCCTCCCTGTACACATGGCAAATAGCTGTTTCCCTGGCAAGCCACAGCTTAGGTGTCATTTCCTCTATAATGCTGTTACTCTTGGTCCCCAGAGAGGGTAACTTCCTCTCCCTGTTGTGCCCCAAAGAGACCTTTTTTAAGATACCCATGATTCTTTATTGCCTTTTTTGACTTACATATCTACCTCCCCACAGATGCACAGAAAAATCCTAAACTAGGAACCAACCTTGTCTTACTCATCTTTGATCCTCCACTATCTAGCACAGTGAGTAAGTGCATAATACTTACTCAAAAGATGTTCAGATGAACAAATCCACCTCTTATTTAGCCAGTGGTGAGATCACCGTGGGAAGCAACACTGTTCATCTGGAGCTGCTATCATACCATCTGTTCATTCTTCACCAGGTGTTACCTGGATATCCCCTGGATATCACAAACTCAGGGTACAGATGTGTCACATTTACAGAAGCACAAAGTCAATGTACTGATCCCCATCAACTTGATTGACAGGAGGTTCTCTGTTTTCTCTGATGATCCTTCCCATCATTTCCAAATTGTGATATAAAGTAGACAGCTGGGTACCCAAGTCTGAAATTCAAAGCATTGGTCAGCGCCACTCTTTTGACCAACTGGAAAGAGGTGATGATTTATCTTCATGGCTAATGGCTCAGAAAGTTCTTTTCAAGGTTGTAGAATTCAAATGTTATCCATGATGGGATATAAAATCCTTATGATGTACTTTGCTTTTTTTGTACATTGAAGCATTAAGCATGGGACAGATTTTGCTGAGCTTAATTGTGGAGATGAATCCATGTTTTATACCCTTTAGCAAAATGCATTTGCAAGATAGCTCAGCCTAGTTGTCTAACAGGGACTTCAAACCTTGAGGTAATTAAGACTGAATTTATTCTTATTTCCTTCAACTCTCCCAAAAGAAAATAACTTTGGATACTTTCTCCTATATCTCCATGAACAACATCCAACTAATTACCCAGGCCAGAAATATAAATATCAATATCAATTCCACTTTCCATCCCCTGGCTCTATCCCGTGGTGATACTGTCCCAGGGAAACTACCTCCTTAGTAGTTCTCTCTAGTTTGCTGTTTGTTCTTCCCGCCATCACTTCCTTTCTTTAAACCTTCATCATTACTTGTACAGCAACAACTTTAATGGTCTTCCTTTCTTTAGTGTTGCCCTTTCTTATACAGAATTGCCAGTGTCGTCTTGTAAAATAGAAATCAAAATGTGTCACTCCCCTTCTGTAAAATTTCCAGTAATTCCTCCATGGTCTTTAGGTGTCTGTTTAGTTCTACAGTGTTGTTTATCACACTACTATTTTACCTTATACATTGGTCTTGAATACCTCTAGTTTTCCAAACAAGTCACCTTTTGTCATTTTTCACAGTGCTTTAGTATATTCTGCTGCTTCTTCCTAGAATGCCTTACATAGCAGGATATCTTTGGCTGCAGGTAACAGAAAATCCAATGCAAAGGCTTAAACACTAAGAGTTTAAGCACATAAAGATGGGTGTCTGGTGGTTCTAGGGCTGATTTATGGCGGCAATTTGGTCGTGTCATCAAGGCCAAGTTTCTCTTCATTTTTTCACTCTGCCAAACTCTGTGTGGCCTCCTTAGGGTCACTTCCCTCTAGTTTTCAGGATGTCTGCCACAGATCTGAACATCTCGGGAAGACATGAAGTCCAGCAGAAAAAAGAGAAACCTGTTCTTTCTTGTGCATGCTCTTTAAGAGTCAGGGACATTTCTAGAAGCCCTCAAAGAAGAATTTGCCTTTTGTCTTATTAGTGAGAACTGAGTCTCATGGTCATCTGTAGCCTGTCACTGGCACAGGGATTTAAAGAAGTCAGGGGAGGGGGCCAGGGGAGAAAAGGACACAGGAATGAAATCGAAGGTACTGTTAGCATGGAGGAAGGGGAGGTGTCCAGTGGGTTTGCAAACAACAGTGTCCTCTGTTGCCCTCTTACCTCCCCTTTCTTTCTTTCCTTCTTTCTTTTCTTTTCTTTTCTTTTCTTTCTTTCTTTCTTTCTTTCTTTCTTTCTTTCTTTCTTTCTTTCTTTCTCTTTCTTTCTTTCTTTCTTCTTTTTTCTTTCTTCTTTCTTTTCTTTCTTTCTTTCTTTCTTTTCTTTCTTTCTTTCTTGACAGAATCTCACTCTGTCGCCAGTCTGGAGTGCAGTGATACGATCTCAGCTCACTGCAATCTCTGCCTCGCGGGTTCAAGCAATTCTCCTGCCTCAGCCTCCCTAGTAGCTGGGACTACAGGCATGCACCACCTTGCCCAGCTAATTTTTGTATTTTTAGTAGAGACAGGGTGTCACCATGTTGGCCAGGATCTGCCCTCCTTGGCTTCCCAGAGTGCTAGGATTACAGCCGTGAGCCACCACATCCAGCCCTTTCCTCCTCTTTGCCAGGCTAATTGTTGAGTACTCAGCTAATGAGTCACCCTGGGAGAGGCTTCTCTGACCACCTCTCTTCCTTTTGATGCCTTCTGACAGGTTAATACAGCTATAGAATTTATTCTACCAGACCACAAATGCCGCGAGGTAGGACTGTCTTTTAGTATCTGTCATAGTTGCTGGCACATAGCTACAGGCATGTGTGCTAATATTTGTTGAATATAAAACTAAAAGACAAAACCTGAGTTGTGTCAATTAGGAATGACTTTCTGCTTGCCACAGACACCCTAGAGTGGTATAACCAAAAGAGATACTGTTTTTCTCATGGAACAACTCCATAGGAAGAGGTCCCGGGCTAATAAACCTATGCTTACAATTCATCACAGGCTCGGGACCCTTCTAGAGTCTTGTTCTGCTCTCCTTGGCATGTCACTACACGTTCTCATGAACACATCCTGGCTCTTCCACCTCCTGAGTCCATGTTCCAGGCAAGAAGAAGGGCTAAAGGTGCAAGGTACTTGTCAATTGAATCTGTACCTTTTCCTCTGATAAACGATAGCTTTCTTGGCAGCTCTACTTAGTTGACTTCTGGTTATATCCCATTAGCCAGGCATAGATCTGGTTTTATGGGACAATGCCAAAACAAACATTGTCAGGGTTCCGTTAGGGTCACAAGAAGATTTACTCTATTTCTTGTTCCGTCTGCCTGCTGAAACACAACAGCAGCCATTAAAAGTTGTTATGTGGAAGTCTTGTATTATATGCTAGAAATGGGCCTTGTAAGAATGACTTCTATCATATTGTCCACATCCTCATTGAGAATATTGAGAAGACAATGTTGAGAAGACTGATGCCCAGAGAAATGTCATTTGCCCAAGACCAAATCAAATATTTTGTTGGCCGAGACTGCTTAGGAAACAACCAGTCCTTATCTCAAGTCTAACTCCCTTAAAAATTTGGGGGCATTTCATAATTTGATCTTGAGGTAATAGATATTAGATGTATTAACTTCTTTTTCCAGTCTTACATAACAAAGTCTTCAAAAACAAACCATATTTGCATGGTTTGCTATGAGTAATACCTAGTATGGAGTCATGTAATGATTCTTTTTAATTTAAATTTAAAATTTTAATTTTTGTGGCTACATAGTAGGTATATTATGGGGTACATGAGATGTTTTGATACAGGCATGCAATGTGAAACAAGCACATGATGGACAATGGGGTATCCATCCCTGAGTCCTGTAATGATCTTAATGCAGTCCTTCCTGCTTTCTCTGCAGGGACTTTTAGGAAGACGTAGCAATGATTTGCACACTGTGGCTGCAGTTACCTCCATTCACTCCAGATGGCACTCGTGCATTGATTGGGAAACCAGTCACTGATAATATTAACCGCCTGGTAGAAACTGACAAATTCTTGAGTCAAGGTGGTGAAAAGTTAAATATAGGTGGCTCCCAGGCATGACTGGGTGAATAGATTGGTCAAAGGAGAGGTGGTGAAAACTGAGGACTGGCTGTAAACACATTTCATGATTATATAGAAATCCCCTTGCCTTCTGTTCATTCTCCCTTACAGCAACCAAAGTGGGCAAACCAGAAAATGGACTGGCCAGCCTTACCGGTGTGCCTGCCTGACCAGCGGGTGGCCTGGTCACTGCCCCAGAGGGTCAAGGGAAACCTATTCTCCTTGACCACGTTCCCTGAGATGGTGATCGCAGAGGAGACTCAGTTGCCACATCAGGACTTTCATATTCAGATGGAGAAGGCTTATATGTTGATTTGAGTTAGTAGTTAGGGCTTTTACATTGCTCTTGTTGACATAAACACATACACTATTATTCAGTACTTCTGATTTCAAACTCTTGTTCCACTGAACAAATTATTTGGGGATATATTGACAGTATTTCCTTGTGACATTTCAGAGGCTGGTGAAGAACATGAGCTTTGGAGTCAGACTTGGGTTGCAGTCTGGGTTCCATCACCTACGAACTATTGTGTGGCCTTGGGCAGGTTAATTAACCTCTCTGCGCCTCAGAAAATATGGAGGTCATAATAGAACCTACTTCACAGAGTCATTGTGAAGATTGAGTGAGATCATTCTGTGTACTTACAGTGCCTTCCACTCTGTAAGTACTAAAAATACAATCAGCTGTTATTTTTGTCACCATCTAAAGACATGAAAGTCACAGAGGACGATGACGATAATCAGTTGTCCCCACCCTGTGTAGACATTTTATCGTCACTTTAGCTTGGTTGTAAAAAGTGTTGGGAGCAAAATTGAGAAGTAAAATTTAACAGTTCAAGTTAGCATTTGAGAAGTAAGTAGACTTGGTTGGGAGAAAATTGATTTATACCCAATATACAGGCCCAACTACTGGAAAATGAAAAGCAGTCATCTTAATACCAATTGTTATCCCCCTAGTTCCTTGGGTAACTTTTACCACAAATTCATGATAGAATTTGTAGACAGGAACAAAAAACTACTTAGGATTAAAAGTAGGAAAAGAAACTACTCCCCATATTAAGGTCCTGTGACAATGCAAAGAGGTGGATTGGGACTCCAGCCTAGGGCAGCTGTCCAGGGTGGACACGGATGGCCATAGGAGTTGTGATGTGTAAATCCAGGATGAGTCAAAAGAAGGAACAAGGGAAGGAGGGATTGGGTGTGGGACAAATATATAAATCCAGCAGTGTGTGTTTGAAAACTCAAGGATGGCAGACCTGTTGCTTCTCTCACTAACCTGCTGTGACTTGGGTCATTGTAGTTAGTGAATTGGGTGACTGCGTGTCCATATGCCTCATATGACTGGCATTGCTGCCTGGAGGAAGCTTAGGCCTGGAAAAAAGTGGAGGCTCATGCTCTGGATGCCTGGTAGTTGTAGGCCCAGATGAGAATAATGTAGGCAATTGAAGTTTTTTTTTTTCTTGCTCTAATTTTCACCTGAGAGCTGTGCCCACTCAGAAAGGGTTGGGGGAGAGTAGAACAGGAAACAAGCAGAAAGCACTTTGGGTTTGGGCTCGGAAGATTCAGCTCACATCCAGCTTCTGTGACTTACAGGTTGTGTGCTCATTCACAAGCTGCTGCTGCTCTCTAGGTTTCAGTTTTCTCATCTGCAGAATGGAAATAATAATTCTTATAGCATCCAAGGTAATGTAACAAGTATAAATTAGTGACAAATTGGAGTCTGTGGAGGTGTAACTTTACTCATAACTCAGCTCAAATTGTTCACAAGCCCCCGTTTCACTTGGTAGTGTAGGGGAGGGAAATGTGGCTTGCCCCTCACCCTTCTAGGTTCCTTGGCTGGGCTATGAATTAAATTGACATAAGACAGATTAACAGGAGGAAAGCCACATTTAATTGCATAAGTACACACGGAAGCCCCACAAAATCTGAGACTCAAAGAAGGGCCAGATGACTGAAGCCTGTATTGCATCCTAAGCGACAGAAAGGAATAGTAGGGCTAGGAGCCGGTCATGGCAGCACACTCCTGTAATCTCAGCCCTTTGGGAGGCCAAAGCGGACTGATTGCTTGAGGTCAGGAGTTTGAGACCAGCCTGGTCAACATGGTGAAACACTGTCTCCACTAAAAATGCAGAGATTGGCCAGATGTGGTGGCACACACCTAAAATTCCAGCTACTCAGGAGGCTGAGGCAGGAGAATCACTTAAACCCAGGAGGCAGAGGTTGCAGTGAGCCAAGATCACACCACTGCACTCCAGCCTGGGCGACAGAGCAAGACTCCCTCTCAAAGCAAGAAAATGGGGGCTTCTGGGGGTGGTAGCACACAAGTTATGGGAGGGTAAGTTGGGGAATTGTATGGTGAATAAAGTAGCCTTGTTAGGCAGATAAAAAGTCTGTTGAGTAATACAAGTTGCCTCTGAGCAGCCCTTGGGAGCAGAGACGATTGTCTGGACTGGGATCACCCTCCAAGCTCCCCTCCTGTGATCCCAGTTAATCTTCCTATGTTGATAAGATTCCCAGGGAGCAGATTCATGACAATTGAGTTTGTTTTGCAGGATCTGTCTTCAGGCAGATAAGGAGGGCTTTCCCTGCCTGCATCTGCTGCTCCCCAAGTGCCTTCAGTTCTAAGTAATCAGCACACCAAAGTGGCATATTTTCGGGTGGCGCTTCCTGAACTCCTTCAGTAGACATGATTTGCATTAACACTTGGTAGACGGAGGCATGGGAGCTGGGAGAGGGGTGATATTTTTTCTAGTCAGTTAAAGTTAGTCCTGTCTGATTTAGATGTCTCTTTCGGACTAACTTGGACTGTTTTGGAAAACTCCCCCCTCTCCCAGAGTTTCTTCCTCCTTCACCAGGTCCCTTCTCTTCCCCTTTCTCACCCTGTTCTCCTGGGTAGGTCAGGGTGGAGGAGGAAGCATACATAGCGTTGTGGTCCCGGGGAAAGAGGGTGTGCTCCCCATTGTTTTTCTGTGCTGGTTCTTGCTGACCAGTGGAGCTGCACTTCGCATTGCCTGGTCTCTGGGCCCTATGTCCTCGCTGCATCAGCTCCAGTTACAGGGATGTGACTCTTGGTTTGTGTGGCAGCACACCACTGAGGGTTGGTGGACTCCAGCCCTCCCGCGGGACCCTCCTCACTAGCTCAAGCTAAAGCTCCACCATGGTCTTCATGAGTGCAGCTGATGCTCACAGGCTCCCCCTAAATCCCTGCCAGGCTCCCAGCTCTGGCCATCCACCTCATGACTAACCATCTCCTGCAGCCACATACTGGCTTTGTGGCCACTGTGCCAGCTCCTTTCTCTGCTGGACTCGCCACAGTGCTGCATCTCCTCTCCTGCAGCTGTCCTGTATTGCTGGGGTCACTCTGCAAGGTGATCTAACCAGCTCCCATTTTCCCATTTGGGAAGGAGGACACAAATCCCTGTGGCTTTGGGTTCCCAAAACTCATTGGAGTTTTCTATTCCCACCCCCAGGTGGTTCTACCCTGGTCTGGGTATGGGGGGCTGCATGAGATGAAGGAAAATGTTCCACACTTGAAACTTTAGTCCCTCCATTCCAATCTCCCCTCCTTCCTCAGCTCTCAAAGGGATTTACCCTTGGCATGGCTGAAATTTTGGCTCCCCTCCACCAAAACAAAAATTCATATGTTAAAGCCCTAACCGTAAGGTGATGGTCTTTGGAGGTGGGGCCTTTAGGAGGTAAATTTATTATTTATTCTTTTTATTTTTTCGAGACGAAGTTTTGCTCTTGTTGCTCAGGCTGGAGTACAGTAGTATGATCTCCACTCACTGCAGCCTCCACCTCCTGGGTTGAAGTGATTCTCCTGCCTCAGCCTCCCAAGTAGCTGGGATTACAGGTGCCTGCCACCACACCCAGATGATTTTTGTATTTTTAGTAGAGACGGGGTTTCATCTTGTTGGCCAGGCTGATCTTGACCTCCTGACCTCAGGTGATCTGCCTGCCTTGGCCTCCCAAAGTGCTGGGATTACAGGCATGAGCCACCACACCTAACCAGGAGGTAAATTTAGATGAGGTCATGAGGATGGGGCCACTGTGATGAAATTGGTGCACTTATAAGAAAAGCCACCAGTAAGTGTGTCTCCGTCTCTACTCACAACCACTGAGGAAAGGCCATGTGAGGACACAGTGAGAAGGTGGCTATCTGCAAGCCAGAAAGAGAGCCTCATGAGAGCCCAACCCTTTTAGACCTTGATCTGGGACTTCCAGCCTCTAGGACTGTGAGAAAATCAGCTTCCGTGATTTAACCACCCAATCTATGGTATTCTGTTATGGCAACCTGAGCAGACTAAGACCACGCTTTCCCCTGCAGCAAGACATTGCCTCATGCCATAGCTTCCCTCTTCTCTACAATGTAGCTTCCAGTCACACATGCCAACTTTGGGTGATCTTACAGTCCAAGCCCTTTCAGAATTCAAAACTTAAACTCTTTGATCTGAAGTATCCAGTTCTTACAAGTCCAAAGTGTTTTGCTGTCAGACCCTTCTGTCTGAAACGGGCTTCAGGAACTGATCTGTCATCTCCTTTGTCCTTGGATGTCTGACTGTGAGGGCCATGGAGCAACATGGTGTCACCTGCCGCAAGGGAATAATACACTGGATAATAATTGGAAATCATATTTGGTGACAGGAGCAGATGTGAAATTATTTAGTACTATGCCTGTAAACAATTGGTGCTTGGCGACCTAGATTTTGAGATTGAGTAACCACTGTGAATTTTAGTGTCCAAACAACAAAGCTGAATTACACTAGAACAATGGTTGTCTGCTTGTTGGTGGCTGTGTCCCCTGGAGGTATTGTATCCAGGCACTGAGGGATGCGGGTATGTGCAGTTGTAAAAATTTTCTGATGAGAATTTAATGGTAGGTATTTGTAAAAAATGGATTGTGATGGCCATTGCCTTCTTGTGTTGTGACCATCATAACCGGCTGCTGGCAGCTTCCACAGATGAGACGCTCCAGGCGTCTCTTCCAGGCATGGGAGCTTTGCAAATGAACCTGGTTTCCATGGGGGGCGCATGCTTTTTAGAGTGTAAGAATTGCATGGAAAATAACTCAAATGTACATTTAAAACTACTCTTTTCCCTGGGTGCAGTGTCTCATACCTCTAATCCCTGCACGCTGGGAGGCCGAGGCAGATGGATCACTTGAGGTTAGGAGTTTGAAACCAGCCTGGTCAACATGGCAAAACCCAATCTCTACTAAAAATACAAAAATTAGCCAGGTGTGGTGGTGCATACCTGTAATTCCAGATACTTGGGAGGCTGAGGCAGCAGAATCGCTTGAACCCAGGAGGTGGAGATTGCAGTGAGCAGAGATAGCACCACTTCACTCCAGCCTGGGTGATACAGTGAGACTCCATCTCAAAAAAAAAAAGAAAGAAAGAAAGAAAAAAAAATCCCCACTCTTTCCTCTCTTGCACCTCTAGGAAAGTTTTTTTTTTTTTTTTTTTTTAAGGGAATAAACCTTAATGCTTAAGTCAAACAAGGCAGTTTCTGTATGTTGATGTAACTGGATAGCTTTGAAAAGAAGGGTGGGATCATCCCTGGCCTGGGTCTTGGAGTCTGGCCACCAAAGAAAGAGGTGGCCTGGCCCCTCTCCCAGCTGTGGGGCTCCAGGACCGAGGAGCCTGAGGCCCCGCGTGTGACACCTCGCTCTTAAGATACTCTAATTTATAGTTAACGCCTTTTAAGCAAACAAGAGAGAGAAAAAGAATCTGGTTCATATTATGGCAACTTGCAGTGAAGGGAAGTCTAGGAGTTCAAAGAAAAAATGTCCCAGGAAAAGCACAGCCCGTTAAAATGCATTCTAAGTGGTCAGAAAGGTAATTGAAAAGAAGGCTTTTTCAGTACAGTGTTGGCAGGCTAGTTTCCCTCCCTTTGCAATCTCTCACTCTCCAAACATCTCTCACTGACACTAAGGTCATTCCAAAGAGGAGCAAAATTAACAAGAATTTGTTACTAAGACATGCTAAATTGACTGAGTCAATAAAATCCCCAAAGCCCAGTTGAAGAGATCAAGATGGGAGGAATAAACACACTCTCCTTCCAAAGCCAGAAGCCTATGGGACCCCCGCTACAGCTTTGATTTTCAACATGAATCTTCTCTGGTTTGACTAGAGGCTCCCTCTCCCTTCCCATGCCCACCTTTGTCACCCACAAATGACTGCAAAACCTGCTGATCATGTGGGGTTGGATTTTCTACCATGAAAAAATTCCTACCTGGTTTCTCTGGACCAAGGCATCTTTTGTGGCTGTGTGTATTTGTTGGAGGTCTGCAGAGCAGGAGAGATGAGGGCCAGAAAAAAGCAGAACTTTGCTTTCCCTCTTTCTGCCTGATAGAGAAGTCTTAAGCCCCTTGAGGCTAGAAGGCTTTCATACTTGATGCAGCAGCGGCACCACAATGATGAAGTCAGAAGGACTTAGGGTAGCAGGTTGCATGGAAGGTGGTATTACAGGGCTCGTCATGTAGCCGTGTTTACTGAGAAGCCTATAATTTTCGCTTTGACTGTGTATTGATTTGGAGGCTTTGGTAGGGTGTGTGTTTGAAGGAGAGCGTTCTTTATCTCCATCAGCCACCGCCTTGGCCTTGCTGCTTCCTGGATAGGAGAGGCCGCTCCCTTAATGAGTAGCCATCATTCCACGTTCCAGGGCAGCTTGTCTCTTTAGGTGGCTCCATATGCCATCAGCCCCATCTCCAACATTAGAGATTCATTCCTTCCAGCTAAGGAATTGGGCTGTAATAAAATGCTGTTCTCTGTAGCATGACACTCGGCCTAGTGTGAAAGTGAATTTGTGGATGTAATCCGTTCCAGATGAACCCCAATTTGGCTGAGAGGTAGCAGGCAGAAATTAGGAGCACTGAGGAGGGGGGTAGAAATTTGACACAAGTAGATGCTGAAAGGGAAGTAGGAGGTGTCAAAGACAAAATTGCTCTCTTCACCTTTGGTGGCCCTGGATTAAAGCAAGGAGTGCAATTTTTTGTGCTTTTCCCATCAATTCTGATAGGTTCTTTTGTTTCCCTTGAGCAACAGAGGGCGTTGATCCTGCCCCGTTGAGGTCAGTTTCCTCTCTTTCTGAGCCTGCCCGAAAGTCAGGGGTCAAGCTCAGCCTTGTTTGACCCACTGACCTTTCAGAGGGGGGCCACCTTTTGTAAGCAGTCAGGCTTTGACTGCCTTAAATGGGATCCCCTCTTATTAATGGCAAAGTTATTTTGCGGTGTTTGCTTTGGATATAAGGAAAGAACTTTTCTCTTCCCCTCTTTTCCTCTTGTGGTTTACTTTTGGATTACTTAAATAAATAGCTTGAAAATGTCCCCTGTTAAGCATCCAGAGAGTGCTAAGGCAGCATACCATGTTTATTCATATGCTTTCCGCCCTGTGTACTCCCTTCACCTCATAGTTTCAACAAAGTTATGCATTTCTTTTTCCTAATTTCTTTCACTTCTGGAAAGAATTTTTGCCAGGAGCAAAAGGAGCTGCCTTCAAATTTTGGTCAGATGGTGAAGATGCTAAAATGATCATCTTTGTTGAAAAAGGAAAAAAAGCATTGTTTCATGCTTCGTGGTGGTGATGACGGCACTGTGCTAAGCATATTACCTGATCATCTCAAGCAGTCATCTCAAAACATACTTGTTAGGTAGGTTTTATTACCATCCCCATTTCACAGATGGGAAAACTGAGGTACATAGCAGTTTGCCTGAGGTCTTATACTTGGTGAGTGGCTGAGTCAGGAATCAGACCTCAGCAGTGGAACTTCTGAGTCTGGGAGCCCCACCTTGAGGCTGCACTGCTTCCTTCTCAACAAGCCCCTATTCTAGAAATTGAAATAGAGCTAGGGTAAAATGGGGAGGCAAGACTTCTGCTGTGGATTAAAGCATGTAAATTCCCTCCTTTTTCACCTCTTTTCATAGCAGCAGCCAAGAAATTTTCCCTTCAAAAGACCATCTTGAGGCATTCCCTTCTTTAACAAACCAGTGTTATTACAGCTCAAGATGATAAAATGAGGGTTCTGGGGAATTCCAAGAGTCCCTTCAAGGAAACATCTTAGGGCCATGGATGGCCTTCCCTCCAGAAGCTACAGTTTCTAGGCTGACTTGTGAACTTTGTCTCATGAACATCCATTAAACAAGGATAAAGTCCCCAGAGTATGCAGAATTCTGTCCAATAGAGAAGCCAAGATGGGTGAGGCACAGTGGCTCACACCTGCAATCCCAGCAATTTGGGTGGCTGAGGCAGGCAGATTGCTCTGAGCTCAGGAGTTCAAGACCAGCCTGGGCAACATGGTGAAACCCCGTCTCTATAAAAAGCAAAAATTAGCTGGGCATTGGTGGCGTGCTCCTGTAATCCCAGCTTTGGGAGGTTGAGGCTGGAAAATTGCTTGAGCCCAGGAAGCAGAAGTTGCAGTGAGCCGAGATCACGCCACTACACTCCAGCCTGGGTGGCAGAGTGAGATCTTGCTTCAAAAAAAAAAAAAAAACCAAGAAGATGGTGATGCAAGTGTTTCCAACCTTGCCCATCCTGGCTGGGGCTAGGAAATGGATTCATCACCTGAAATGCCATCCAGACTCCTTGCTGTGTCTGCCTCAGGGGCTTGACACTTGCTGGAACACTTGACCCTGGGGTCTTTGCCAGGCTCACTCATTCACTTCTTTGATGCTTCTATTCAGAGGGTCGTCCTCTGACCAGCCTGTCTCCAACACCTCTCCCTCCACCACCACCATACTGTACCCCTCACATTGCCTGATTTTTTCCCAGATCTGTTATTCTTACCTGAGGTCTTAGTATGTCTTTGGTTATATGTTTATGGCCTGTCTTCTTCTCCAGAATGGGGGCCCCAGGAGTGAAGAATCTTAGTCTATCTTCCTCACCATTGGATTTCCAGTTCCATGACAATGCCTGGCACATATGTGTGGAATGAAGAAATGAAGTCAGGGGATCTGTGGTATTAGCAGTCACCAGAATCCTTTCCCAGAGGATTCCTGGGCTTTTCTAGACCTGGGATAAATTATTAAAAGTGAAACAATCCTGTGAAAATATAATTTTATTTTAATCTATTTATATGCATTGCATATTTACATTTATATGCATATGCATTTGTTTAATTCTTTAATGACCATGGATTAATTGTTATAATTGTTGTTAGTATTTCTCTTTCACAGATAATAAAACTGAAGTTCAGAGAAATTCGGTGACTTGCCAAAAATCAGATGAGCTTAGAACAAGGATTTTGTGATATAAATACACATGGAAATATGATTCATACATCTATTCTTATACTGTGGAAAGAGCCTGGGATTTGGAACCAAGGGCTCTATTTTTTCTTAGTTTGTATTTTATTATATTTATAACAATATTATCAAAGGCAACATACTTCCCTTTCTAAACTTTAGTGTTCTTATCTCTAGAATTAGGATAATAAATGTAAAAAAACAACAGGACTGCAGTAGGACTGTGATAATGTATATAAAGTACTTGGTAGAGTCCAACATACCTGGTAAGAACTCAGTAAATGTTCACGGGCTTCCAAACACCTATTTCCTCACAAGTAAAAATACTATGCCTACCTCTGGGGGTTGTTGTGAAGCTCAAAACAAGTAAGGTACGAAAAGTACTTCGTGAACTATAAAGCATAATATAAATGTTAACTGATCATGTAATTGTCGTGCATCAAGACTCTAGACAGCGTAGGACTTTCTAAAAGGGAAATAAAGGTGAGGCAAATACCGTATTCATCCTTAGACGTTATTGGAGAAACCAGGCAAGACATTTATGTTACTGAAAGAGGGTCATTCTTATTCTGGGAGGTCTCTGCAACTTTAGGTTGTAGTCTTTCACACAGAATTTTTTTTTGACTTATTTACCTTTTAAAAACCTTGACTCTGTGGTTCATTTACAATGGCACCCACTGTGGATGGCCAGTCGGAAGTTCTTTACTTTGCTAGATGCTCAGATGGAACTTTCTCTGCTTAACTATGTTTTATTTATCATTAAAGCTTGGATTGAAGATAGTTGGGAATTATATTTTAGGGACCTGAAAGGTATACTTTACACAGTTTTGTCGTGAATGCCTAGCTTGACCCTTTGAATCTTGAGTAGTATCAGTCTTTTCTTTTTCATTTTCTTTTTTTTTTTTGAGACAGAGTCTCCCTCTGTTGCCCAGGCTGGAGTGCAGTGGTGCAGTCTCGACTACTGTAACCTCTACCTCTCAGGTTCAAGCGACTCTCTTGCCTCAGCCTCCTGAGTAGCTGGGACTACAGGCGTGTGCCACCGCGCCCAGCTATCTTTTTCTCTTCTCTTCTCTTCTTTGTTTTTTCTTGTTTTCCGTCTGGTCAACATGCCTCTGAGCTGGTCACCCAGCAAACAGGCCCAGAACTGTCTCTGGCATGGGTTTGCTCACCTTGCTTAGTTTAAAGTAGAATGAAATATTTATTTGGCAGGTTTTCTTCAAATAGTTGTATCTCTTGCATAAAGTAGAATATTTGAAGCAGGTCTTGGTATTTTTTCAGGTTGCTTTTTAATTTGAAAAATACAAAAAGAAACACATACATACATTTCCAAAGTAAAAATGACCAGAACCCTCATATGCCTATAGAAACTTAGGAGTGAAGATATAAAAACTAAAAAGTTACATATAATAACCAACCTTACTTAAGAATAACATTTTGGTTTTGTAAAGGATTAGCTCATTGTGTGCTGCTTTGAACTAGAGAGTAGAGAGTGGGTTAATACATTCTAGGGAGATGAGGTATTAGGCAGATAAGCTTTATACATTTAATTTTTTGGATTGTGTTCTCTCTTAAAGACTATGTATTCAGTCTCACACAGCCTGGATCTACTTCTCCTCTGCTACATTCAACCATACCTTTTGCAGCCCCAAAGTTACCAGCAGTCTCTACCTCTGGGACTGTCTCTGACTTTCTACTTCTGGCCACACTAATGTCTCTCCTATAATAAGTGCCAAGTCCCCTTTTTCATGTTTCTCTGGAGCTGTCCCCTTTTTATCCCCTTGATTTCTGTGGCCCGCAATACTAGTGGTAATTCTTTTTCTTGAGCACATTCTGAAAAGATTCCCTAAGGGAATGGCTAAGAGGTTGAAAGCTAGACCAGTGTTCTGAGCCGAGTCACTAATAGAAGAAATAAATCACTTAACAGCATTCATAAACATGTAGGTAGATAAGCAAGATGGAGAAGAAATACAAGTTGCCTGTTTTTTTTTATTTTTAAGCATGCTATTGGTCCCAGATAACCCCAGGAGTAGATTGAATGGTATATTAAAAGGCACTTAAGTACCATGCCTGTCCTCCCCAAATTAATGGATCAGTGTACATTCCACCTTGAATTTATTATGCCTCTGCCTGTCAGTAGGGCTGGATGGCATGTGGACATATTTGCACATTCTAGCATGGTTTATGATACCGCGAGTCCTGAACTCATATCAGAAGCTGACGGTAATGCCCATGACTCTGTGGGAACTGATTTATCCTGGACCATTTAAAGTCAACAGACACTTTTAGAATCTGGGGTTTGACCTTTCTCTCAACGAACTGGTAGCTGTCTCTTCAGTGAAAATAGAAAAAGACTGCCTTGTGACAATTATGAACGTTACCTGTTTGCATACAAGATAGTTACATTTTGTATTTAATGCCAAGGTCACTTTACCTTGCTGGTGTCTGGTCATTGCCTAATCATTCATTGCAGTCCTATAAAGACAAAACTTGTATCTTCTGTATGGCTTCCTATGTCGCCAGTTTATACATATTGGTTCTTCTGGTTGTCCCCCTCCTATTTAAGCACTACAGAGAAAAACTGAGTTTTACTCATGGTAGCTCTATATTAACCCCCCATATTCATTACCTATTGCTACATAACAAATTATTCCCAAAGGTAGCAATAATATTTATCATATTTATTATCAAATAATAAACATTTATCATCCCACAAAGTTTCTGTGAGTCTAGAATTCAGGAGCAGCTTAACTGGGTGGTTCTGGCTTAGGGCCTCCCATGAGGTTGTCGTCAAGATGTTAGCTGAGTCTGCCGTCATCTGAAGGCTTGACTGGGGCTGGAAGATTTGTTTGCAAGATGTCTCTCTCATGTGCTTAGTTAATTGGTACTGGCTGTTGGTAGGAGGTCTCAGATCCCTGCCACATCCACCTCTATAGAGCTGTTGGAGTGTCTTCACAATATGGCACTGACTTCCCCAGGTGATCTAAGAAAGTGCAAGGTAGAAGCCCCAATATATTTTATAACCTAGTCCAGAAGTCAAACCCTGTCATTTCTGCAATCTTATTGGTTACAAAGTCAGCATTATTCGGTGTGTGAGGGACTTATAGAATGGCATGAACACCAGTTGCTGTCTAGAGCTGAGCCAGCATACCCTCGATGGCCCTTCAGCACTTTCAGTCTCCTCTAGTAGGAAATTTCCATAGTGTTCTTTCAAATAAAGAAGCAAATAGATCCTGTTGGGATTTATAGGGTCCATTAGTATTAAATATGGCTACCAAACAGTGTCAAAATATATGTAGTCCTTGAAAAGCATTATTCCTTTCCAAACATATTTAATATGATGTTTGTTAAGAAACAAAAATACAGTCCAGAAAAGTCAAGGTTAAAGTCCACTTTTGATCATAATTTCCAAGCAGGATTTTCTTCCACTATGATGAAGCCATATGGGCACTGTCAGGGTTCTTTTTTTTTTTTTTCTTCCCTAGTGTCTGCATTGAGAAAAGTTAAACAAATAGATCAAAAGTGAACCTCCTTTCACAAAGTTACCATTCATGGGTTGCCATCCTGGAGTGCAGGCCAGGTTCTTTTGTTAGCTGCTGCTTTGAAATACATGGCCAAGATTGCCTGGCATGAAGCTTTGTATGTTGACGAGCCAGCTCCCGTGCGTTGGAAGCTTCTTCAGAGCTGAAGGAACAAGACCAGAAGCATCGTAGAATCATCTTTCTTATAACCTTACAGTTGGAAGAAATCTAACAGATCCTCCAGGCCTAACTTTCTTTTTTCTTTTTCATATTATCTTTAAAAATATATAACTCTTCTCTAAACTTAGTTCTGATCATTTTCTTTTTGAGACAGGGCCTCACTCTGTCACCCAGGCTGGAGTACAGTGATGTGATCATGGCTGTCTGCAGCCTTGAACTCTCAGGTTCAAGTGATCCTCACCTCAGCCTCTCAAGTAGCTAGGATTACAAGCAAGCACGACCACATCTGGCTAATTTTTTTTTCTTGTAGAGATGAGGTCTTCCTGTGTTTTCCAGGCTGGTCTCAAACTCCTGGGCTCAAGTGATCCTCCTGCACCTCCCAAAGTGTTGGGATTATAGGCATGAGCCACCGTGCCCAGCCCAGGCCTAACTCTCAATGTATGCAGATATATATTCTGAAACACTAAAGACATGAAAGATGATCATCCCACTTCTACTTTAATATATTCATGATAAAACACATGCCACCACTACCTTTGATTTTCAAACAGTTCTCATATTCTACTGGAGCCAAGTTGTATCTCTGCTTATCTTCTGACCGTTGACCTTTAATTTTTATTCTCTCTGGAGTAAAAACAAATGTGAAATTTCTTCAAATATTTGAAAACCCATCTCATGTGGTTCTCCTTAGTTTCTTCCAGGCTAAACATTCCATGTTTGTTCAGCCTTCTCTTTAAAGAATAGTCTCCAAACTAACTCTCTTAGTTTCAAGGTCCATCTGAAAATGTGGTATCCATTCATTTGTGTGACAAGTATTTGCTGAATGTTGTCTGTTGGCAAGGTACCATGCCAGTCCGGATGTCTTAACAGGACAGAGTTGAGTGGGATTGTTTCTTCCAGTTGATTTGGATGTTATGTTTCTATTGATATAACCAAAGATTACATTAGCTGTTTTTGCAGACATGTGAAACTATTGAATTATTTTTAGCTGTGATCAACTAAAATCATCAGTTTTTGTTGAAGGGAATTGTCAGTTCATGACTTCCCAATCCTATGTTCATGTAGTTGGTTTTTTGAACCTAAATGAAAGACTTCACATTCACCTCCATCCAATTCCTTCTCGTTGGTCCAGCTCATTGTTCCAGCCCGTTGAAGTCATTCTGATATTTGCTAACTCTTAATCTTGACTTCATCATATTAGTTATTTCTCCCAGTGTTGTGTCATCTGCAGTTTTGATTAGCATTCCGTCTATCTTTGTATCCAAGTCACACATGGTAATGAGGAGTAGAATAGGACCCGTGACAGAGCCATTTGGCAGACCCAGGTCACCTCCCTGCCCCCTTCCAGCAGCTATCTTTGAGAACATGTTTCAGCCAACTATGAGTGGCCCAAATTATACTGTCATCTGGTCTGCATTTCTCCTTCTTGTCCACAAGAATTTCCTGAAAGACTTTGCCAAATGCCTGATTAATCAATACATTCTGGGCCTCTGACATTTACAGTTGTCAGTTCTACTAACCTGCTTCTTGCTCAGAGGAAGAAAGGAAATGGAGCAAGCTGGGAACTGTTTTGTCCTCTGCTCAAGTTCCCTAACCACATAACTCCTGGGTCAGCCTAGGGAACTTCTAGGTTCACAAAGATCTGTCTATTGACTGACCTCTTGTCCTCACCCTTTAGGACCAGGGAGTACCTGATTTCTTACGAGTGTTATTACCCTCATTGACTCCAAGTCTCTTAACTCCCCATCCGCTGTCTTTCTAGCTATGCTGAGTTCATTCACCTTCATCTTTTAGCCTCATTTGTCTGCTCTTTACCATCCTTCTACCATCAGGATCATGTCTTTACATAATTCAAATCACAAACTATTCAATTATCTGTCATATGTTCCTGTGCAAGATATGTTTATTCCATGCCAGTGCTTTTTGATGCACCCTGCACAAACCCCTAAACTCCCCAAATATGAATCTATAACAAGCCATCCTGGTCAGTTATGCTTTATCTTGGGAAGTCCTTCAATCTCATGCCTCTCCCCACCATCCTAGTTGTCCAGCCTTCTGCATTAGGACCTCTAACTTTGCGATTTGTTTTGGCTCCACTCCATGCTTGTATATCCCATTGTGGTTTAGACAGTCCACTCTGGCTTAGATCTTGTTTCCCATTAGGGTGTAACTTCCATCAGACCAATCACCATAGGTAGGATATATATTGTTTCCCTCTCTAGAACCTTCATGGCAGACTGTACCCTTTGCCTGTCAGATTAGAAAGGCAGTGGGTGGCCAAATAGATGAGAAGACTGGGTTCCAGTTCCGAAGTTGCTGGTAATCCAGTACTGTGTATTGCCTGTTAGTTTAAAGAAGGTATACTCTTTTCTCCCCCTGATTGGTAACAATGAGTTTCAACTATCATTCTTGGTGATGCCAGTGAAAAGATGCTCACCATCAAGGCTCACAGTTCAAGGTAGCCGTGCTACCCACAGTCTGTGTCTTGGTTTGCAGGTCCTTTAAGCTATATGACGCATACCCAATTTTCTTGCCCTGAGTTTTTCATGGGAAAGATAGGGCTTTGGTGCTTTTACCTGCAACACACTCATTGTCTTTCAGTATCATCTCTCTCACCTCATCATCTCACCTAGACACTTTCCCTTCTAAAGTTTAAGCATAAACCCCCTAATCAGAAATTCCTCTGCCATGATTTTCCCAGTTTTGGGAGATGGATGCTATTTTCAGAGAAGTCACAGAACCCTGATGTATCAGCCCTCCTTGGGTAGCCAGCTACCAACATCCCATTTGTTCCATAGTCTTCCAAAACTATGACCTTCCATTATAGTAAGACATGAAAACACTACCACCTCCCTCTTAAGTCTTCAATTCCCTACTTGGGAAAATGAATATGTACACATTTAATATAAGTTTACATTCCCCAGTGAATAAGAAATGCACATTTTAAACCTTCCCAATTGAGTAAAATTTGTCTTGTGTATGACCTTTACCTGAGTTATTTTTTTCTTGGTGAGTGAGTGACTCAAGGTGGAACTCAACCTCCCCATGTTTGCCCTTAACACGAGGAAATCCTAGCTTTTAGCCACTGAAATTCTTTAGTAAATGAACCTGTTTCTACTCATTTTTCAATGTATTAATCTGTACTTGCATTTCACTTTGAAGAAAACAAGGTTTTTATTAATGGAAACAAGGTCTCCCACAGGATGTTCAGTGTGATTGACTCAGTCATTACATAATAGTCATAAACAAATGAGCTCCCTTTGAACTCAGCAGTTCAGGCTCCTACTGCATCTTGGCTGTGATTCCATAGTTTGACACTTATGCTGCAGTTAATTAGGGTGGCTGTGAGAGGTAGACAGGGGCAGAGAAAAGGCAGGATTTAAAAGCTGTTCCTGCTACCTTTTGGGGGTTTCAACTCCTTTCTACATTATAAAGCTAATTGATAGATTTATGCTTTATTTTCTCCCTGGCCTCCCTCCTTGGCTTCAGATTTAATGAGCCCAAAGGAAAGACGATCATTATTTAAAATCTGGATAATGTACATTTAAATTTAAGATTTATATTTGCCCAGACTTTTTATCCCTGCAACCCAAGTTACCTACCTATCAATCAAACCTCATCTGTTGCATTGTTGGTATTCATCTCCCCTGTTGGGAAAAGTTTAATCTCATGGGTTATTTCCCAAAACCTGCTTTGTTGCTTTCTTATTTGTAAAGCATACAGTATCAGCTGGAGAGAGGAGGGAACTGGAAGGAATGCTTTGGTCACTTTACATCAGTTTTAAAGTAGTGGCAAATAAGAGAATGCATATTCAGGGCATTGATTGGCACCTCCATGGGGGGTCGGTCCTGAAGTTTCCTGTGGCAGGTGAGTGACAGGCTGGGAAAGAAGGCCAATGATGAAATCGATGTGGAGAAGAGGATCTGGCTGGCTTTTCCTTGAGAATTCTAAGGGATATTTCTTCTTCCTCATCCTTTTTTTCCCTTTTTTCACTTAGATATGGGGAATAGAAAGGGAAATAGAGGCCCCAGGAGAAGCTGTAACAGAGAAAAAGGGTCCGACATGGATATGCTGAAGACCACCCACCTGAGCCCCAGCATTCCCCCAGCTCCAGGCCCGATCCAGAGAGGGCGTGCTCCAAGATGTCATGTCCTTTATCTGCTGGTGCCAGGGCAGAACCTTCAGGAGCCTTCCTTGAGTCTTCATTCTTCCTCATCCCTCTAGGGTTTGCTACACCTTCTGGATCTCCCTCAAATGCTCCTCTTCTTCTCATCCCTTGGTAGAAGCCACCATCACCTTTTGCCCAGTTTGTGGCAGGGGCTTGGTAACCGGCTGGCTTTTCTCTCGTCCGATTTCTGTACTGGAGCCAGGGCTGTCTTTCTAGGAGGCAATGCTGTTCTTAGAGTCTTCTGATGAAACCTGGAGGAACTCTATTCACATCACCCCTTAGTCCCACAGTCCTCCCCTCATGCCCTGTCCAGCCCGTTTCCAGCTACACTGGACTGGACCTGAGCCCTGTTGGGTCTGGGCGAATGCCTCAAGGGCCTCTGGCCTCAGCTAAAAGATAGCTTCTTCGAGGGAGCCTCCCTGTCCAGACCTCTAATCCGGTGTCCCCTGTGAGGCATTGCCCTCACATTTGTAACTCAAATCCCCAGAAGTCTTGTTCAATTCAAATGGAAAGGCCTAGGAGTTCCAAACCATTTTCCATGGCTTCCAGGGACTTCCAGAGCTTGCTTTTTCTGCCTCTCCACTTCTACAACCTCACATGCTGCCTTTGTGTCTCTCCTCAAATCCATTTTCCACAAAAATCCACATGGCATGAGTTAACTTGTCATGAATTGACTAACTTTACCAAAGATTAGGATGATCGTGAGAGGTGTGGAAGGGGGAATATCTCATCCATCCTCGGTTCACAGCTGAGGACTCCTTAACAAAAGACAGAGTGAGAAGAGAAGTGCACATTTATTTAATGTAAGTTTTATGTGACACTGGAGCCTTCATAAGGAAATGAATACCTGAAGAAATGATTAAACCTGTGTATTTTTATGCCAGGTTTGATGAAGAGTGGGCAGTCATGGAGAAATATGGTAGAGCAAAAGAGTGCAATCTAATGGTGATAAACTGGGGGAATCTTAACAAGCAAGGCCTGTTTGTTCAGATTCTTTTCTTGTCCCTGTGTCTTCAGAGATAAGGATGGTCCTCTTCTCTGAGTATAGGGAGGTCACCTCCATATGAGGGTCATGTGACCTGCTTCAGGGAAGGGTCAGAAAATCCTTGCTGGGTGTGATGACTTGCTTCAGGGAAGAAGAGCAGGAGAAAGGTGATATGGCTTGGCTGTGTCCCCACCCAAATCTCATCTGAAGTGTAGCTTCCATAATTTCCATGTGTGGTGGAAGGGACCTGGTGGGAGGTAATTTAATCATGGGGGCGGGTCTTTCCCATGCTGTTCCCATGATAGTGAATAAGTCTCAGCAGATAGGATGCAGCAGACAGCTGCAGTGCAGTGGCGCCATCTCGGTTCACTGCAACCTCTACCTTCCAGGTTCAAGCAATTCTCCTGCCTCAGCCTCCCAAGTAGCTGGGATTACAGGCACACGTCACCATGCCTGGCTAATTTTTGTATTTTTAGTGGAGACGGGGTTTTATCATGTTGGCCAGGCTGGTCTCGAACTGCTGACCTCAGGTGATCCACCCGCCTTGGCCTCCCAAAGTGCTGGGATTACAGGCGTGAGTCACCGCGCCCAGCCCATCTGATGATTTTATAAAGGGGAGTTCCCCTGCACACACTGTCTCTTGCCTGCTGCCATGTAAGATGTGTCTTGCTTCCCCTTCGCCTTCCATCATGGTTGTGAGGCCTCCCCAGCCATGTGTAACTGTGAGTCAGTTAAGCCTCTTTCCTTTATAAATTACCCAGTTTCGGGTATGTCTTTATTAGCAGCATGAGAACAGAATCATACAGGTGGGGAGACGTTCCTGCACATGCTCTCACAGATCCCTTTTGCTGAAAATATTTAATACGCTCATATGCTAAAAGTCCCATATTTTTGGGTAGTGTCCAAAACACCACCAGAGGTGGCTTTAACAAGCGATTGGCAATAGGTCCCTTCACTGGTTCAGCCCTCACTTCACTCCCTTGTTCCTATTTCCTATTAACATTAGTTTTAGCTATAAGAGAAAAATAATAAATATGTAAATACAATAAAACATTAGTTTTAGCTATAATAGAAAAAAATAATAGCAGTGATCTAAAGGAGTTCATTTCTGCCTCACATTAGGTAAGTCTGAGAATAAACAGTCCGGGGCAGTTGTGGTCTCCACAGTACTAGACCCTCTTCTGTCTTACTCTTTCATGCTTAGCTTCTATTTTTAAGATCATCTCATCATCTAAAGTGATTGCTGCAGCTCCAGCCATTACATATACATTCCGGTCAGCAAAAAGGGCATGTACCCTCCCTTTAAGAATATCCCAAAAGTTTTACACACTACTTCTGCTTCCATCCTATTTGCCAGAACTTAGTTACATGATCACACCTAGTTACAAAGTAGACTGGGAAATGTAGTCTTTATTCTGGGCAGGTATCTGCGTGTCTGAAACCTGGTGGCTCTCTTACTGTGGAAGAAAGGGAGAATAAATATTGGAAGGCAACTAGCAGACTCTGTCACACCTGTGACAGTAAACATCTATCCCTTTTCTTGCCTTGCTTAATTTGACATGGGATTAGGCTCCCTCCAGGCCCCACATTTGACCTAAGAAATTGTTTGGGTGTTTTTCTCAAACACCTACAGGTCACTTCCAAGGAGAATTCTGCTTGATAGACTTTTCTCCATTTTATAAACCATGCTAACTTCTCCATGTGTTGCACTGCCCAGGCCCTGTGGGTTGTCGTGGCTTCGTCCCCAGTGGGCATCCTCAGATTGCACACAGGACTGGTTTTCCCACACACGTCCCAAGTTGTAGTTGACTTAACATTGCATTTTCAGATTTTCCAGCTCTCAGAATGCAGCTACAGGTTCTCAAGTCAGCAGCTCATGGAGAACAGTGAGACAGCATGCGAGAATGTCCGTGGCCTGGCTCCCCTGCCTCACAGTCCCACAGACACAGGCTGATGGCTGGCTTCAAGGCTGAGAAGCTGCCAACCAACTTCTTCTGAGAGCCCCCTTCCAGAGAAGTGAGGCACAGGTGGTATTTATCTACTAAGCAGCACCCACATGAATACATTTAGCCGGATATGTGTTCAACTTATGCTCAGCACATCTGCATCGAATATATCTTTGGAAGACTGCCCTATTTCGGCAAGAAGGCAGGAAATTCAGAGTCTGGTGATCTCCCTCCCCATGATCTCCACCATGCTGGTCTCGCTGTTGTATCCTTTCTTAATGTCTCCTGTGGCACCTGACATATAGCAGACCTTCTATCAATGTTCGTTTAATGAATAGAAGAATGAACGCCATGTGCTAAATGATATACAAAGACAATTGAGCCAATCTAGTGGGAGAACAACATATAGTTATAATAGCGAGGAATGCATACAATATAAATATGTACAGTGTCAAACGAGCAGAGGAGATGTCCAAGCTGGATTTTAACATATAAATAGGAGTTCACTAGGCATATGGAGGTAGAGATGAAGGCAGAGGAGCCGATTTATGCAAAGGTGTGAAGGCATGAAACAGTCTCAACTGTTCAGGCAATAAGTATAAGAGGTTCCTTACCTTTAAGGACCTTGTAGTTCACAAAGTAGTTTGTTTTTTGTTTTTGTTTTTTAAATCTTTTCATTTTTTTCTAGAAGTGATTCATAATTACTACTAATTTATAAGGAGCCAGAGCTTTGTTTTGGAATAATTATTTGCATTCAAGGGTTATGGAAAATACCTGGTAGTTTGTTGGAGTTCTACCTATTCCCTACCCGAGGGAACCAGTAAAATTGAGAATTTTTATTTCCTAGAGGTTGACTACGTGGAGCCATGTGAATGCTGCACAGTCTCAATATAAAGGTCTTTTAAAACCCAAGTGATAACCACTGCTAAAAAATAATAACAACAGCAATTGCCAGCAATACTATGGCAGAGAGTACTGTTATAAGCATTTTACATATATTAATTCATTTTATTTTCCTAATGACCTCATGAGGAGATACTAGTATTATCACCGTTTCATAGGTGAGGAAACTGACAGAGATGTAGTGATTTGATCAAGATCACAAAGCTAGTAAGTGGCTGAGTGAGGATTTTAAACTCATATATAGTTCAAAAGTTTTACAGTATATTTAAAGTTATCGGGCTATTTCTTTTTGTTATTGTTTGTTTGTTTGTTTGTTTGAACTTGTCTGCTAAGCAGAGACAAAAACAAAAAGAACTTGCTGGGTTTGGGATAACCCCTCGGACTTGACGCCTGTCAGTTCCTAAACTCCTGTGCTGTGGGCCTCAGAACTTTGCTGCCCTCCTCCCATCCAGTCCCAGGCTACCCCTTCTATGACCCATCGCCATTCATGACACTCAACTAGCTTCCCTCAGATGTGAGCACATGGGCCCTCTGCATGCTAAGGTTCAGAATTAATCACTACAGCAAGGAGGTGGAGGTGTCCAAAAATCAGACCCATGGAGGGGAGGGACAGGTGACAGAGTTTCCAGAAAGTCTGTGCCTTTACAGGAGGCCCTGAGTCTCTGGTATGGTAAATGTGCTTAATACTTTCTGTTTCTTCCCTCCCACACCCGTCTTACTCACCTAAGCCAGCCCCGAGGTGTCATGCTGGATCTCAAGGATACGATGTGCCCCTCTGAGGCCCTCCAGCCACCACTTCCTGCTGTCCTCTTTTGCCTTGCCCTTAGCCATTTTATGTCACTCAGTCAGATGTTTGTCTTTTGCAATGTGAAAGGCGAAGTATGATCAAGTGATCAGGAGCGAGGATGCACTGCTCAGACGTGCCTGGCTCCACATCCTGGCCCAGCCTTATAGCAGGTATGTAGCCTTAGGCAAGTCCCTGACACTTTTCATCCCTGTTTCCTTATCTCTCAAGTGGGGGGTCATAAAACCTTCCTTACTGGGTGGCCAGGAGGATTCAGGTAAGATCATCCATAGTGCCATAGTGCTCAGTCAACATTGGCTATGAGAGACAGGCTGTGTAGGGGTTCAGAGCTTGGGATCTAGAGTCAGACCATGGGTTTGAATCCCAACTTGGCCACATCCAACCATGTGAGCTTGAGTACATTGCTGTTTTTGTTTTTGTTTTTGTTCTGAGAGAGGGTCTTGCTCTGTCACCCAGGCTGCAGTGCAGTGGTGCAATCATGGCTCACTACAGCCTCAACCTCCTGGGCTCAAACAATGCCCCCACCTCAGCCTCCCGAGTAGCTAGAACCACAGGCATGCACCACCACACCTGGCTAATTTTTTAAAGCTTTTTGTAGAGACGGGGCTTCCTTATGTTTCCCAGCCTGGTCTCAAACTTCTGGGTCCAAGTGACCCTCCTGCCTTAACCTCCCAAAGTGCTGGAATTACAGGCATGAGCCACTGCGTCTGGCCTAGTAAGTTTTTTATCTTCCTCTGTAAAATGGAGTTAGTAACAGTATCTACATGATGGGATTGTTGTCAAGATTTTGTGCTTGCAAACTTAACAGAGTGAAATATTTAAATGCTAACTAGGATATATTAGGCCTTCAATGCATATTAACCACGACTGTTTATCATTATTGTCATCAACAGTTAATTCATTCTAGAGTAACTATACTGCATATCTGTGAAAGGCCCATCTGAGCAGGCATCCTTTCCAACAAGACTTGGACTGTCCCTGCAAGCCTTTAATTCTGCTCTCGCTCATATTGCCCATGAGAGGTCCCCCCAGTCGAAGATTTCTTTGCTCTTCTTAGAGAACAGAGGCTTGGCTTCTCTAACAGGCAGAGTTCCACAGCAGACAAAGTAGAAAAAGTCTCCCTGAGGAATTTTTCTCCCAAGATGAATGTTCCAGAAACAATGCCTCTCCTGATGTGTCTTGGAAGTCCTGCTCGCTGACTTGCATGGAAATGGGATCTTGATTTTAAGAGAGGTTGATTTCACAGGAGGCTGACTGTGTGTTATTCTCATAAAGCACATGTCATCTTAATTGAAACTGTGTGAGTGGTAAACTTTGCATTCTAAATTTAGAAAAACTCCCATGGGAAGGAAATGTAGCCTTTGAAACACTGGAGGAGGCAGTGTGTGTTGTTTTATGTAACTGGCAGGGAGAATACCTGATTTGTGCACGCAGACTTGTTGTAGATGCTGTTAATGGTGAGATCTGTTTTGAATACTGCATTATGAGGTGCTTTTAAAAAAAATTCTTAATGTTACCAAGTCTTTTTATAATTATTGACTGTATTTGGCTTTTTTTTTTTTTTTTTGAGACAAAGTCTCACTCTGTTGCCCGGGCTGTAGTACAATGGTGTGATCTTGGCTCACTGCAACCTCCGCCTCCCAGGCACAAGCAAATCCTCCTGCCTCAGCCTCCCAAGTAGCTGGAGCTACAGGCACACACTACCACACCCAGCTAATTTTTGTATTTTTTGTAGAGACAGGGTTTTGCCGTGTTGCCCAACCTGGTGTCCGACTCCTGGGCTCAAACAATCCGCTCGCCTCAGCCTCCCAAAGTGCTGGGATTACAGGTGTGAGCCACTGTGCCTGGCCCCGCTTTGAGAATCATAAACTGTTTTTAGGTCATTCAATATTATTTTAAAAGCTATAGCCTTTTCTCCAGGCCATACGCCAGCTGGAACTCTGAGCACTGAATTACTTGGAGTTGTCACTGTTTCTGAGTCTTCAAATCCACCACGCAACCTGTTGGTAAATGATTGTTCACCCTAATAATAGTAACAGCCTGAACACTAATGCCTAACATGCTCATATCATTGTAAGGAATGTAGTCTACCACTGGTGCCCCCAATCCTATACAGAGAAAAGAGTCAGCGAACATTTCTTTCCCATTGCCACTGCTCCTATGGGATGGGGCCGGGGTATCAAGGCCCCTGCCCCCTGTTTTGGGGTGCTGTTGAAAAAGGGACATTGCAGCCTGGAGTAGTTTGAATGGACCTAGCAAAGTCCCCGTGCATGCTGTGCAATGCATACAGATGTGCAGGCCACCATCAGTGGAAGGTTCTCACCAGTGAAAGTGACCAGCATGGTGCAGTATCACCTGGGCACATTCTTACCTACCAGCCCGGGTCCTACCTTAGGCCAATTAAATTGGAATTTAGGGCAGGGCCTATATGATGGCTTTCAAAGCATCCTAGGATCTCACTGTGCTGGACACTGCTGGGCAGTCTCTTGATGCTGACTCCTTATGTGGATCCCAGGTCAGGTATACCCAGAACCCCATGACCTCATCCATGGTCAGGCCTCATCCATTCAGGGAATCCCAGTGTCCTAGTCTGCTCCCCAGACGCAGAGGCAGTCACTGTTCATAGCCTCTTGTGCCTTTACAGGGACATTCTGCATTATTTGCACACAAATGGGAACATTACAGCACATATTGTTTGGCATATTGCTACTTTATTTTTTATTTTTTTTGAGACAGAGTCTCACTCTGTCACCCAGGCTGGAGTGCAGTGGCATGATCTCAACTCATTGCTGCCCAGGTTCAAGTGATTCTCCTGCCTCAGCCTCCCTAGTAGCTGGGATTACAGGTGCCTGCCACTGTGCCTGGCTAATTTTTGTAGCTTTTTTTTTTAGTAGAGACAGGGTTTCAACATCCTGGTCAGGCTGGTCTTGAACTCCTGACCTCATGATCCACCCACCTTGGCCTCCCAAAGTGCTGGGATTACAGGCATGAGCCACCGTGCCCAGCCTGCTACTTTATTTTTGCTTGCAAGTGCAGAGTTCTCCATGGTTTCATGCAACCAGTCCACCGTTGTACCAGATATTTTCTTCTCACTTCTCCAGATCTATCAGCCATCCTTTCATCCCCTGCTCTCTGTCTGCAGAAGGCTGCTCTATGTGAATTGCATCATCAAACCTTTCCTCCTAGAGTCCCTCTGGGTTCAGCCCCACATGAAATAGGAGGAGGGAGGAGAGTGAGATTGGGGTATTTATTCCATTGGCTCTCTCCTTGCAAGGACATCTTAGGTGCTTTCTCTACATGACCATCTCCTTCTGGATTCTAGCAATCTCTCTCTTCCCTTGACCCATTGGACCTGGAGTATCTCCTCCACACTTTCTAGTTCTGGCTTATTTCACTATGCAAATGATTTTCAAAGTGCGGTTGCAGGATCAGCAAAATCAGTATCACCAGGGAACTTGTTAGGAATGCACATTTCCAGGCCCACCCTCGACCAACTACTGATTCAGACATCCTGAGGGTAGAGTCCAGCAGTCTGTGTTTTACCAAGTCCTCCAGATGATTCTGATGCAAACTCAAGTTTGAGACCCCCTGCATTATGCCTTCCTCTTATGCCCTAACCCATAACTGTACTAATAATCCTTTTATGAAGCCAGCCTCAGATTATTGTAAGTTGAATGTGCCATCTGTCTCCTCTTGAAAGCCTGCCTCATGAACCTGTGGATAGATGTTTAGGTTGCTCATTTGCGATTCCAAACAAATTTGATCTTTGTTTATAGATCTCTGCACATATGTGTGAGTTTATAAGCAGAATAAACCTCCTTTAAATAGCATTTTTGTGGAAAAGGAACATGCATTTCAAATTTTCATAGATATTGCCAAATTGTCCCCCATTTTGTGGTCCCAATTTTCCATTTACTAAAGTGGCTTCTGGTCTTTTAACATGTGTTACCTCTTAATGACTATTGATTAACCAAACAGTAGGTGTATTAGGGTCATCCTTCTCAGATTTGGTTGCATAAATCATCTGGGGATCTTGTTAAAATGCAGATTCTGATTTAGGAGCTCTGAGATAGAGCCTGGGATTCTGCATTTTTTTTTTTTTATTATACTTTAAGTTCTAGGGTACATGTGCATAACGTGCAGGTTTGTTACATATGTATACTTATGCCATGTTGGTGTACTGCACCCATCAACTCGTCAGCACCCATCAATTCATCATTTATATCATGTATAACTCCCCAGTGCAATCCCTCCCTCCTCCCCCCTCCCCATGATAGGCCCCACCAGTAACAGACAAGCAGAGAGCCAAATCAGGAATGAACTTCCATTCACAATTGCTTCAAAGAGAATAAAATACCTAGGAATCCAGCTTACAAGAGATGTAAAGGACCTCTTCAAGGAGAACTACAAACCACTGCTCAGTGAAATAAAAGAGGACACAAACAAATGGAAGAACATACCATGCTCATGGATAGGAAGAATCAATATCGTGAAAATGGCCATACTGCCCAAGGTTATTTATAGATTCAATGCCATCCCCATCAAGCTACCAATGACTTTCTTCACAGAATTGGAAAAAACTGCTTTAAAGTTCATATGGAACCAAAAAAGAGCCCGCATTGCCAAGACAATCCTAAGTCAAAAGGACAAAGCAGGAGGCGTCACGCTACCTGACTTCAAACTATAGTACAAGGCTACAGTAACCAAAACAGCATGGTACTGGTACCACAACAGAGATATAGACCAATGGAACAGAACAGAGTCCTCAGAAATAATACCACACATCTACAGATTCTGCATTTTTAACAGGTTCTCAGGTGATTCTGCTACTGCTAGTCCAAGGACCACACTCTAAGTAGCAGGTGTTAGGGAGTAAGCATAAAGAAATGGGGACCAGGCATGGTGGCTTATGCCTTTAGTCTTAGTGCTTTGGGAGCTTGAGGTGGAAAGTTTGCTTGAGGCCAGGAGTTCGAGACCAGCCTGGGCAACATAACAAGACCCTATTTCTACAAAATCTTTTTTAAAAAATTAGCTGGGCATAGTGGTTTACACCTCTAGTCCTAGCCACTTGGAAAGCTGAGGCAAGAGGATTGCTTGAGTACAGGAGTTCAAGGTTATAGTAAGCTAGGATCATGCCACTGCAACTCTAGCCTGGGTGACAAAGTGAGACCCTGTCTATACAAAAAAAAGAAATTCTTAATTTTTTAAAAGAAATGGCTAAGAGATGAGTCTTGGGCTCAAATCCCCACTCAGCCATTCACTAACTGTGTCTTTGGGCAAGTTTATTAATCTTCTTGAGCCTCACCTTCTTCGTCTGTAAAATGGGGATTAAATCATAGTGTTTTATGATGACCAAATAAGGTAACATATGTATGTAAAGTATTTAGCAAAGGCCCTGACTCATGATGGTCATTCCAAGAAGTAAAGCTGGGATAATTGTTTGCCCCATCTCCTATCTATTCCAATGGCTATTTTCTCCACCGGCTGTATATTCCTCTTTTTTTTTGAGACAGAGTCTTGCACTATCACCCAGGCTGAGGTGCAGTGGCACAATCTTGGCACACTGCAGCTTCTGCCTCCTGGGTTCAAGCGATTCTCCTGCTTCAGCCTCCATAGTAGTTGGGATTACAGGCACCTGCCACCACGCTTGACTAATTTTTGTATTTTTAGTAAAGACAGGGTTTCACCGTATTGACCAGGCTGGTCTCGAACTCATGACCACAAGTGATCCACCCACCTTGGCCTCCCAAAGTGCTGGGATTACAGGTGTGAGCCACCACGCTTGGCCAACCCCTTGTGTATTCCTGATACTCAGCTGCCCTTAGCTCCCTTCAGACAATTTCCAGTGTTCCAGATTGGCAGGTACTGTAGAATGTCCTATTCGTCTTCAAGGCAACAAGGCAACCTCTAGGTCCAAATCTATAGCTAAGGCTAATACTATTTTCTTTTAGCACCTCGAGGACAGAGCTCACAGCAGAATCATTACCAAATTCTCTGCTGAGCAGTTGTTCAAGAAAGAGTGCAGCCCAGGTCTCCCTCCCCATCTCTACCCAGCATCCGCATCCCTCAAACTCTTTAACAAACTTTTGGAATGTTTACTTTTGGAAAAGTGAGCCTTTGGGAGCCCCAGCTGCTTCATCAGTTCTCTGGGCAGACATAGGTTTCTAATCCTTTGCTAGAGGGTGAGCATGAGTGAACACCTACTGGCATCCTCCCACCTGGGGTAGGGAGAACTTCTCATTTCCTCCCAGCAATGTGCAAACTCAGGTTTCATGATTAGGCAAATTAACTCCCCCAAATAGCACTGTTCACCAAGGTAAACATACAGATAATTTGCAGTACAGTTCCTGGTTTACAAAACAACATTTCAGAAACCAGAGCTACAACATCAAGGCATTGAGATGAGGCGAAAGCTCCACACACCCTCCTTCAGATGTGCACGGAGCCAGCCAGGGCCAAATGCGTGAGGGTGTGACGCCACTGGTTCCTATCAGACGGGGTCTCCTTCTTCTGTTTAATGTGAAGTTGAATGAGAACATAAACAGACTGCTAGTAAAGCTGCTAGCATATGTGCGCAAAACTGTGTTTAGAATGGTTCGAAGTTGCCCAGAGGAGTCCAGAGGTAGAGGAAGTGGATGTGCTGCCCCGCAGGCCCTGGGTATGGAATTCATTTTCCCCACTCTGAAGACAGCTCTTGTGCCTGGAAAATGAAAGGATGGGCGGACAGCAAGAGACACTTGAAAGTTACTGGAGTGGGATTAGGAGTATGGAGGCCACACTGGGATCATTATGCTGCATGTTATGCAAAAAGAAATAAAAGCTGCTGCTTCCTTTTCTTCTTGAGCAACTCTTCTATCTGTGGGTCCTCAGCCTCTCCTGTTCTCACCACCTTAGCCGGGTCAGCTCTTCTCCCATTGTTTCAGCCTCCACCTTCATGCTGGCCATTCTCCAGTTTTCACCCCCAGTGCAGCCCAGGTCTCCCTCCCGTCTCCCGCCCTGCATCAACATCCCTCACACCGTCACTTTATTCACCTTCTTCACTATGCTGAACCTGATTCTCCTTCTGTATTTCCCACTCCCAAGTAGATCTTCACTTGAATACAGGGTTCTGCAGCTTTAAAAATCATTACAAACTATCTCACTGCTTGCTTTCAAATCTCGCGCGACGCAGCAGAGCTGTGTGCCCACATCCAACGGTTCTGGTCCCCATGGATGGGAGGTGGTGTGCTCAAGCCCCAAGGCTTGGAGGCCACTGCAAGAAGCAGGCCTGTGCAACTGCTTGCTGCCTTGGTGCAAAGTTTTCCTTAAAGATGTTGCTCATTACATTCCATAACAGCTTCTTAATGAGGACCCATAGGAGAAATTTCCCCTGGGGTCGGCTGCGTAGGATTAGATATTTTCATCCTGAACAAGCGAGGCTGTTTCGGTTCTATGAATGCCACATCATATTATAGCTTACACCAGAAAGCCCAGACCTCCCTCTAGGAAGTACATAAGCAGGTATAAAAATAGATGTTGTATGCTAACTCCATTCCTGACTTTCTTGTGTCTTGATCTACTTATTTTAATTTACATTATTTGGTATTATTACATATATTTATGTAAGTCTTCTTTAAAGTGGGACATAACATATGCAGAATTATGTCCTCTATTCTCATATTTTAGTAAATAAGCACATGCATACAGTATATGTGGGGATATATTTATTAAGCAGAAAAATGCAACTTTTTATAGACAACCCGATTTGGTGGACACCACCCAAAAGATGAACAAAATCAAAGTGACAGCACTTGTAGTAACCTGTTATAAAACAGTGCAGCACTGTGAAAAGAGATTTAGATCTTGAATGTCAGTAGGAGGCAAGAAGAAAGAATTTCAATGGTAGGTAGCAACCAAAATTCAAATCACTTCTGTGTGGCCTCAAACACAGTTATGCCAAGTGTAATTATGGGATGTGCAACAATAAAATATTGGGGACTGTATTTCTGATAAAGGGAAGACTCTGGCAACCAAATGAGGGGACTGCAAAGGACAAGAATCATATGGGCCTTTTCCAGACACTGGGCAAAGTGTTCTGAGAAGTTATTCCTCTTGGGCTTCCCTAATGGGCCATTAGAAAAGGGACTGTTTGCTGGTTAACAGAGATGAAAGTTTCTGTCATTTTTCTGCAAGCGAACAGGTCTTTAATATTTCCTGAAACCACAGGTCTGCTTTGTGTCCTTTAACTGAAACAACTATAATCCTTAACACCAGAGAGCAGTGGGCCCCCAGCAGTGCAGTGGCAGTTGAAGGGAACAGAAACACCTGCAGGAAAATTAGGCAAGCGTTTTTTTTTTGTTTGTTTTTTGTTTTTTGGCAAGCCATGTCTGGGATCTGTAAATGCTGATCACTTGTTCACCAGTGGCTTTCTTTACTTTCTGTCTTCTGTTTTTTGGTTTTGTTTTTTTTTGGTCACATGTTTTCAATGACTCCCCTGTACCTGAGTGAGGTACTAGATGGACATGTTTTGCACAGATTCCCATTAGGCTTAAATAACATTCTCCATCTCCATTTGTTCATGTCATTTGCCATGTTCACAACTTCTGTTTCTGATGCCAAGCCTTAGTGCTTTTAATTGGGTAACCTTTCTCTTTCTCTGACACTAATGAAATTACTTTTACTAGAGTCTGCAGTTTCCTAATCATTGCTTCTGGATTTGGGGTTTTATGGGAAGATCAAGGACAAATCAAGAGTGAGAGGCAGGAAAGAAGGTTAACTTTACTTTTGTGAAACTGAGCACTAATTCACAGATACGCAACTCAGAGTCTGAAACAGAGACTTTTCATTAGTTGGTGTAATAAACAGATAAATTTGGGAAAGAAACAGGCTGGGCTGTTTTTTGTATGTTGATGGGTATTTGGTTTAAATTTTGAAGCATTCTTCAGCTTTTAGTTGCCAGATTTTAAAAATACATACCCTTAGGCCGGGCGCGGTGGCTCAAGCCTGTAATCACAGCACTTTGGGAGGCCAAGACGGGCAGATCACGAGGTCAGGAGATCGAGACCATCCTGGCTAACCCGGTGAAACCCCGTCTCTACTAAAAAATACAAAAAAACTAGCCGGGCGAGGTGGCGGGCGCCTGTAGTCCCAGCTACTCCGGAGGCTGAGGCAGGAGAATGGCGTGAACCCGGGAGGCGGAGCTTGCAGTGAGCTGAGATACGGCCACTGCACTCCAGCCTAGGCGACAGAGCGAGATTCCGTCTCAAAAAAAAAAAAAAAAAAAAATACCCTTCACTCTTTAGGAGAAGGTTTGAAAAAAAAAAAAAAACACTGTGTTTCCTGTTGAAGGCCAGTGATACCTGGCAGGTTACAGTCAGAAAACTCTTAAGTTTTCACTGTTTTTTCCAAATGAAATAACTTTATTATTTTCATTTGCACTTAAAATTGCTGTGAGTTTTTTTAATGCAAAAAAATAGTGATTGAGAAAGAAAAAAGTGAACATATTTATATTCTTCCCCCTCAGAGAGAAACACTGTTAACATTTTGTGTATTTTGGTCCAGGTTATTTTCTGTGTGTGTAAGCACACATATATATTTATATTGTATAAAATAAGAAATTCATGCTGGACATACATTGTTTGTAACATCCTTCCTTCCTTCCTTTCCTTCCTGAGCTAGAGTCTCGCTCTGTCACCCAGGCTAGAGTACAGTGGTGGGATCTCAGCTCACTGCAACCTCTGCCGCCTGGGCTGAAGCGATACACCCAAGCCTCCCAAGTAGCTGGGATCACAGGCCCATGTCAGGATGCCTGGCTCATTTTTGTTATTTTTTGTAGAGACAAGGTCTTACTATGTTACCCACGCTGGTCTCGAACTCCTGAGCTCAAACGATGTCCTCGCCTTGGCCTCTCGAAGTGCTGGGATTGCAGGCATGTGCCACCGTGCTCAGCCACTTCTTTGGTTAATGTTTTAGACATATCCCATGTATATATAAATATAGATCATTGTCATAATGATAATGACTGTTTAATACTATGTGATATGTGTTGCAATTTATTAAATTCCCTTATTTTTGAAATTTAAGTTGTATATCAGTTAACTCTTGCCATAATATTGCTGCATAACAACCACAAAAATATGGCAGATAGAAATAAGCACTTCTTTCTTGCTCATGAGTTTTCAGGGTGGCTGAGGTGGTATTGGTGCATAATGAGGGGGAGGGGGCTCTGCTCCCTGAGCCTCTTACACCCTGGGATCTTCTCATCGCGTTGCCAGCTAGAGTTGACAGAAGTGCAAGAGTACAAAGCCCAATCATGGAAATGTTTTTCAAGCCTTGCATTGCATCTTAGTCACAAATATTCCATTGGCCAAAGTAAGTCACATGGCCCAGCCTAAAGTCAGGGGACGGGGAGTGCACTGGACCTGTGAAGAGGAGCACAGTGGATAGTAAAATATTTTCAAGCACTCATCTAATCTACCATAGACTATCTTCATTTTTCATTGTAAACACATCCATGAACACCCCATGTATGCGGTTGACATACCTGATTGACTTTTTAAAACAGATTCATAGAACTGAAATTTGGTCCAATGTCAAAGAGTATATGAAGTTTTAATTTTTATGTATGTGACCGGACCACCCTTGTTAGATTTGTTTAAAAACAAAACAGTTTGTTAGATTGTTTTGGGGCGGGGACAAAGGAGGATGTTCACTAAGCCAAAAATAAACAAAAACCTGCAGTCGATTGAAAGAAAAAAAGCTCGAAAAAGTGACAAATTCTTGCATTAAAAGTAACATTTAGACTTTGTAATAAAAGAAGCCTTGATTCGTTCTCAAAGATCCAGGATAAGGCAATCTGATGCTTTTGGAATACTGTATTATTAGGCTTCTATGGAAAGTACTAATAGCTACTTCTTAGCTTCTAGGTATACTTATAAAATCAGAGTCATTCCTTCACGTATGTTTGTGTATATAAAACTTTGAGAATTTCTGGGATGATGAAGTTTTTAAAAATAGACATAAAAGTTTGGAAATACAACTAGGTTGATTCTTTCACTGAACCACAAGGATTTTTCTGAGTAGCTAAGTCCTTCACTGAATTCCAGCAGGCAGTGGCAGTGGAGAAACAACTTTCTTAGATACACACAGCCCAGATGGAGAAGACAAGACCTTCTTTCTCAACTCTCATTTTTCTCTTCCTTCTAGCCAATCCTTCGTTTTTGCCCCTCTTCATGCTATAGCCTCTTTCCCCTTTTCATTTGTTCATTGAGCCTTTAATTACCTAAAAAGAAATAAGGTAAGAAAAAAAAGGAAGGACAAGAAAAGATATGTACGTATATGCTCATAGTCGGATAGGACAATCGTTTCATCATGTCTATTGACTAGAGTATTATTTTCTCACCTTATTAAGTGGATCAGTCCTTCTGTAGACATTTATGAGAACACCATGGTTTCCGATAAATACATGTTTTGAGTGAATTCCCCCAAGTAAATACTGAAAAGGCAGAGATTCTTTATGTATTTCCAGCCATTGCTTGAAAACTCAACCTTTTGACTTTAAACACCAGAATAATTGCCCAGAGCCATGAGTGCCCTTCCAAAAGTCCGGCAACAGCATGTGGAGCCAGCTTAGAAAACATGGGGTAAAAAAGTGATTCCTGCTCCTTCTGACCATAGTCTGCTTTGGTTTCAAGTAACAGTAACAATTTATAGCAGCTTAAACCAAGACAGATTTATTTTCCTATCATAACAGGAAGTCTGGAGGTAGACAGTGACTACAGTTTATACAGTGGCTTAACAATGGTATCATCTCTACTGATTCTCCCATGGTCCCAAGAGGGCTTCTGTGGCTCCAGCCATCATATTTGAGTTCAAGGCAGACAGAAAGATGGAAAGGACTGTACTGTAACTTTTTTTTTTTTTTTGAGAGAGAGTTTTTCTCTGGTTGCCCAGGCTGGAGTACAGTGACACGATCTTGGCTGACTGCAACCTCTGCCTCCCAAGTTCAAGCGATTCTCCTGCCTCAGCCTCCTGAGTAGCTGAGACTCCAGGCAGCTACCACCACACACGGCTAATATTTTGTAGTTTTAGTAGAGATGGGGTTTCACCATGTTGACCAGGCTGGTCTCGAACTCCTGTCCTCAGGTGATCCACCTGCCTTGGCCTCCCAGAGTGCTGGGATTACAGGCATGAGCCACCACGCCCGGCCTGTACTGTAACTTTTAATGGAAAAGCAAACCTTTCTCATAACTGCCACCCTCCCCAACAACAGAGTTCAACTTATATCTCATTGGCCAGAACCATTGCCATGCACATCCCAGCTATGAGGGAGACTAGGAAAGTGAGTATTTAAAAAAAAAAAAAGAAGGAGGTTGAGAATAGGTATTGAGATTGCTAATAAACAGTATCTTTTACAGTAAGGAATACAAAATATTAAAGAGTTATCTTTAATATTTAATAAAAGCACCATCCAGGGACATAGAGAAACACGAAAGAGAGAGATGCACAGGCCAAGTTGGGCCGACTACAGGCTCGAGTCCCTCAGACTGATTATGCAGTCACAGTCTCCAGTACCTCAATACTTCTTGAGTACCTTCATAAACTCCCCTCAGTCTTCATACGTGTGTATATATGTAAATGTGTGGCTTTTATTTTATATGAATTTTAATCTATGTTGGTTTCATAATAGGTCAAAGATCATTAGTTTCTCCTATCGAGGCTTGTTTAGTTTTTGTTTGGACATTTTATTTCAGAGAGAATGATGTTCTAAAACTTCATGATGATGATCAAATGAAGTAACAGGTGGTGCTGTCTCATGAGAAGAGCATTTGAGTGGTTGGCAATTTACTTAGGAAAGTAACTTGAACTTGCACAGCCTTGGTTCTTTTTTTAATTTATTATTTATTACTTATTTTATTTTTAAATGTTAAGTTCTGGGATACGTGTGCAGGATGTGCAGGTGTGTTACATAGGTAAATGTGTACCATGGTGGTGGTTTGCTGCACCTGTCAACCCATCACCTACGTATTAAGCCCAGCATGCATTAGCAATGTATCCTGATGCTTTCCCCGACCCCACCCTCCCCCGACAGACCTCAGTGTGTGTTGTTCCCCTCCCTCTGTCCATGTATTCTCATTGTTCAGCTCCCACTTATAAGTGAGAATATGTGGTGTTTGGTTTTCTGTTCCTGCATTAGTTTGCTGAAGATAATGGCCTCCAGCTCCATCTATGTCCCTGTAAAGGACAAACTCTCGTTCCTTTTTATATAACCTTGATTCTTCCTCTAGAGAAGGGAGACACCATTCACTTTGCTTATCTCACAGGGTGTGAACAAGTGAGAAAATACTATGTAAAGAGGAAAGGGCCTTTCAAATATATCTCAGAATGGTATATATTTCACATTGGACCCATTAACCAGCTTCTCTGTGAACCTGGACTTTCTCAGGATTTGAAACTCAGATGGAGATACTATAGTCTGGAAAGAAAACTCTTGGAATATTTTTCTATGAAATTCCTGATGCTCTGACCATCAGGAAACTTCCCTCTGCTGATTTTACTGACTCCACCACCATAGTTGATTCATGAGGAACCTCCAGAGAGAATGGTTCTACTTTTCTAAATTATTAGAAGGGCCTATATGCTGTTGTTTTCATGAGTAAGATCTGAAGAATAAACTTAACGTGGGTCTCTTCTTACATTGTTTTTCCAATTAGATAGGTGCTATTATTATTCCAAACTTAAATTTGAAGAAACCAAGGTTCAGAAAGATTTTGTGTTTTGCACAGAAGCCTGGCTTTTAAACCAGATCTGTCCTGTCCTGAGGCGGAGCTCTAATCAGCAATCAAAGGTACCATTACCAACCTAAGCTCCTCTTCTTCCTCCTCTTCTTCTTCATCATCCTTTCAGCATACCTTTTATCTCACACAACCCTCTTTAAAAGGAGTTTGAACTTGGGAAGGTTCAAAGTGGGGGGTTGAACTCTGAAAAGTCGAAATTCTTTGAGATTGTTAGAACTGTGAGTTTATTAACCCCCATTTGCAGGTGTGGAAACAGGAAACTCAGAGACGTGAAATGGCCTGTCCGTGGCAATCTGGAGTTCGTGATGAAATGAACCCTTGTGATTGAGTATGACCTGGGGCCAGAGTTTCCCCTCCAAATCATTTAGAGGCATAGGAACTTAAAAGAAGTCAAGGACTTCTGACCTAATAAAAAATGCATTCTGGTTGAGTTTGCTTAAGACGTCCCATCATCTCAGAAGCAGACTTCTGATCCAGTCCTCTCTTCTACCCCTGACTATTGCTGACCAGCTAGGTGATCTACAAACATTTAAACCATTTTGTGTCTTCAAATACATTGTTTCTCCACCCTTTCCCCCAGCTCCTCCAGAGGCTAGAGTTTCCAGATTTGGAAGAAAGAGGGCTGGGCTGATTAAGGGTATTTAATGAATAACCGCTACCACCACTCCTGCTATCCTCATTAATGCTAATGGCTTTTTCTAGGCCCCATTGGCTCAGCATCTGTATATGTATTTCTGTTCTGCCATTTTTCATCTGACCTGGTCATCTACATGGTATGGAGCCTTAGATGAGGGACCATAAGAAATGAGTTCTAGGCCAAGCTCTGCCCCTAGTGGCCATCTCCCTCTCCACCTCTGGACCCCAGATCCTCATCCCTAAGCTGAGAAGGTTGAACTAGAAACCCCCTAAAGAGTTTTTCTGTGATTTATTTTCCTTCCTGGGTAGAATTACAGTTCACCATCATTGACTATTTTTGGCTCAGAATTATTATGGTTCAGTGGTAGAAGAGGAACTTATTACAAATTCAACTTTGAAATGTTTTGAGATCATTAAGAGAAAACTGAGCTGACCATTGCCTCCAGAGCATTTGATGTTACCAGCCTTGCTGGGCAGAAGGAGGCCTAAGGAAAATGGAAATTGGAGACAGAAGTGCCTGGAGATTCTAGACTCTTTCTCTTGCCCTCTACAGACCACTTGTCCAGGGCCCCCAGCTCTTAAGAAAAAAAAAAGAGAGAGAGAGAGAATAGAACTGTTTCCTACATTATTTTACAGTACCTCTCACTGAATGACAAATATTTATTAGTACATATTTTAGTGTTATACCTATAACATTAGCGGCTGTGTATATCAACAGTGCATAGCTTTCTTTTTATGGTCATACTTAGTTACTACTACAGCCCAGTGACAAGTTTGTTTTTCAAGCTGTGGAAATAATTAGAACGTCAAATACCACTTCATGATTAAAAACTTTCTAAACAGGAATAGCTCCCCTTCACAGTAATTACTTGTGGCAAATATCCTTTTTTAGAAAATAAATGCTGAACAAATTGAAGTCAGATCATTTTTTCCTCTCCTGCTAAAATAATTGCATGAGTAAGAGGTGATTTCAGTTTAGGGACATGTGGAGTTTTATATATTGCATGATATAACATTCAGTCTTGAGCACCCTTACACATCCTCCCCTCTATCTCAAAATATTTCTCTTTCTTGGAGTCAGGGTTGAAGTGGTATCCATCTTCCTTTAAAATCAAACCTTCTCCAATCCTCTTCTGCCTCATTGGAGATATTAAGTCCTGAATTTTTTCCTTAACACTTGTAGTTTCTCCCCCTTTGCTAGTTTGGGATTCCATTTCCAGTTCCACTTGTGGGACCTTGGGAAAGTGAAATTTTCTGAGGCCCGGCTAAAAAGTGGGAATGATGATTTTACCCCACAGGGTATTTGTTATGTGAATTAAATGAGAAAGTTACATTTTAGGATACTCCCCAGTATATAATCAGCTCTCCGTAAATGTCCATTCTCTCACTTACGTATGGTGTAAGTGGCATACATGGCTTACCATTTTGGTTATGCATGCAGCTATCGCTCACATCTTACTGAAACTTTCATTGGAACTAGTTGTCTGCTTCCCTGATGCCAAGTTTCTTTTCTGTTTTTTTTTTTTTTTTATTTCCCACATCTTTGTCCACCTCTGTACACATTTTAGAAATAGTTTTAAAAGCCTCCTTCAGATTGGCCCCTTATCTGCAGCTCCCGGGTGTGAATTTCTTTGTTATGAATGCTGGCTCATGGTGATGTAATTCTCCCATGCTTTGCAATTTTGGAGTGTGAGCTAGTGCAGCAGAGGTCCTTTTCCTGGAGATAACCCCCTGGTTCAAGAGAAGTACCTATGATAATATTTTGAATTTGCCTTTTTGGGATCCTGCAAAACCAGGATTTATGTTAACTAAGCTTTTGAAGACGCCACCTATTGAGTGTCTGCCCACCAGTTCAGAAAGTTTTAGCTTTATTCTGAGAAAATCTCTCAGATGTAGCTCCCTTTCAGCCAGGGAAGTAGTTGACCACAGTCTCAATTGTGAACTGTATTAAAACTGCATTAAAATCCTAGCCTTGCAGGACTTATTAGGGTCTCGTACCACTGTAAGACATTCAGCTATATGCCAGTCCAACATGCTTCTGACCTTGCATTTCCTCGTCATTTCTGACACCTTGGGATTTCCCTTTCTTATTCTGAATTTAGTGATGTGGGATTTGTGTACATGTGTATTTTATCCAGCTTCTCTCTCTGTTTGGAGATGGAAGATGGGCTTTTTGCATCAGTTCACACTGTTGTAAGCAGGCAAGAAATTATATTTTCTTTGTTGTGAATGCTGTTGTGAATGTGAATGTTTTCCTTAAGCACTGGAATGAATGGCTTTTGCTAACAGCTGCAGGCTAGTTTTCAACTCCATTACTCTGTGGAAACTGTTTTCTGGAAAGTCAACAGTAATCTCTTCATTGCTAAATCCAATTGCCTTTTCTAAGTCTTGGGATATACAAAGGATTTTATGAGCATGTTGATAGCTGTAACCTGCAAGAAATTGTCAAACAGTGTATAAAGGCCAAAGCAACAGGGTATAGAAAAATTCTTCTTTGACTTATGTTTGCAGTTCCCCTTATGGCCAGCTTAGAATCTTGCATGTAGGTATTTGTCTAGCTCCAAAGTAAGATCATGTTAAATGGTATGTAATTCAAGAATGTTGTTCAAGTGTTTGTTGAGGACCTTCAGAAATATTTTAAAATTTGCCTAAGTGACTTTTACATTTTAAAAATTGACTTATGTTTTATCTTTTTAAAATGCTATTATAAATAGAATATTTTCTTCCAATATATCTTGAATCTGGTTATCATTTATAAATATGAAAGTTTTTGGATTCTCTATAATTTTATATACTTTATCTTCATAAATTCTTTTTTATTTCTGTGGTTTTAATTTTTTTCCCTTGGGTGTTCAATGTATGTAACCATGTCACCTGCCAGTAATGATAATTTTATTTCTCCTGATCAAATTTTTTACCCATACTTTCTTTTTTCTTATTCAATTATGTAGGCTGCTGCTTCTAGCACAATGTTAAATAAGAGTGAAATCCTTGTCCTGCTCCTGAGTTTACTGAAGATGCTTATTGTATTTCTCTCTTCAGCAGGATGCAAGCTCTTGGGCAGCAGTAGATTTATTGTTATATGAGGGGAACATTCTAATATCTTTGAATATTTCTAACAAGAATAAATGTTGAATTATGCTTTTTCTTCTTAAACTTATTTATATGGTGAATTATATTAATATATCTCCTAATATTAAACTGTATTTCTGGCATAAATGCCACCTAATTAGGATGCATTGTTCTTCTAATGTCCTGAATTCTTTTTGTTACTAAGTTATTTAGAATTTTTGCATAAGAATTCATAAGATGGTTTCATTTTTGAAATCTTTGTTGTATGATGTTATTGCTCACATCAGAAAACTTAGAAGTTTCCATTCTATCCTGTACTCTAAAATAGTTTAAATAAGTTTGAGATTTCCTGTTCTGTGAAGTTTGCTGGAAATCTTAAATGAAACCAGCCAAATCTCATACTTTTTAGAAGATGAGGCTCTTTAGCAACTTTCTTCTCTTTTTTTCCTTCCATGGAGGTTAGCCTGTTTGGATTTTCTCTTTCTTTTGGGGTCAGTTTAAGTAAATTGTTTTTTTTTTTTCCCAAAAATTGTCCGTTCTTTTAGGTTTTTAAATATATTTGTCTTGAGTTTAGCCAAATAGTCTTTTATGATTATTTTCATTTATTTAGGTTTTGTAGTTATTTCCTCATAACATTTCTTACTTTGTGTATTTACCATTCCCCCGCCCCTTTGCCAATTAAGTTAGCTAGCAGATTATGTATTTTGCCCCTGCAAAAGCTTTTAGTTCTATTTATTCTGCTATTAGCGAGTTATTCCAACTCACCAATATCTAATGTTATTTTTATTAATTCCTTTTGCTTCTCTTCAGTTTATTTCTTTTATCTTTTCTAACTTCAAATACCCAAATTTGCTGTCATCTTAGATTTGCAGTTAAGTGTGTTCAGAGGGCCCTGCCAGTCCCTTTGCCATAGCTTCCCCCGTCACCTTTCTGTTGGCTGAGGTACGTCTTCTAGAAATTTCCCCAGAAAAGCTCATGGGAACAATATTCTCTGAGTTCCTGAATATTAGAAAGTATTGTCCTATGAAGAAGTATGACTATGCGGCCAAAAAATAGGGAAAGAAAATATGACAGAGGTGGAGTGTTATAGAAGTGGCTAAATAAGTTAGTTGCAACTAGTTATTAGAATCATATTCTTTTTCTGGATTTTGGTGGTGGGTGTAAAATATATCAGTTTAAAAAAGTACATGTATTGCGATTTCTTTGCTTATTTTAAGTAAGTGCTCTCATTGTAGCTAATTTTATGTTTAAAATGTTGCCTTATTCATCTTTAAAAAGTTCTTACCCCCAAATTGCATAAATCTCAGGCCCGCAACCCCCAGGAGCTACCCCCAACTGCTGCCCAGCTCACCGTCTTCTGTGGGGACTCCTCTGCAGGCAATGGATATGCCTTAGTCCCTCAGGGGTGCCCCTCACACTCCAGAAGTGCATTATTTTTAGGGCTTTATGAAATCTGCTGCCTCTAGACTCTCCCCGACTCCACTTCTCCACACTTCCTCCTCTATACCTCTGGAGAAAATTTGTTTTCATTTTGTAACCCTTAAAAAACTTCGATGTTTGTCTCCTGGTTTTGCCAGAAATGGAAGATGGTGGGATTTTTCTTTTGTTCTCATTTTTGGGTTATTTCCACATGAAGGAGGGGAGAATGCTGACTTAGGCAATAATTTTCACATCAGAAGTCCACTTTTGTCATTTTAAACATTTTTTTTCTATTTTGAAAATAAAACACATACCCATTATAGAAAATTTGGATCCTGAGAAGTACAAAAAAAGAAAATTAAAACCACCATCCCTGTTAAAATCTTTGTGTATTTCTTTCTAATCTTTTTTCCATGCTTACATATTTTCTTTCCTTTGAAAGATTGAGATCACTCTAAACCTACAGTTTTGTGTCCTGATTTTTTTTTCCACATGAGCATTTTCCCATTTCACTAAAAAAGTTGTAATGTTTACATAAAATATTTTACCATTTCCATATTGCTAGGCATTTAGGTGATTCTACTTTTAAAAATTATAGGCCAGGTGCGGTGGCTCACGCCTCTAATCCCAGCACTTTGGAGGCTGAGGGAGGTGGATTGCCTGAGGTCAGGAGTTCAAGACCAGTCTGGCCAACATGGTGAAATTTCATCTCTACTACAAATACAAAAAATTAGGCCAGGAGTGGTGGTTCACGCCTGTAATCCCAACACTTTGGGAGGCCGAGGCAGGCGGATCACGAGGTCAGGAGATGGAGACCATCCTGGCTAACATGGGCGGGGTGGTGGATGCCTGTAGTCCCAGCTACTCGGGAGGCTGAAGCAGGAGAATGGCATGAACCCAGGAGGCAGAGGTTGCAGCGAGCCGAGATCACACCACTGCACTCCAGCCTGGGCAACAGAGCAAGACTCCGTCTCAAAAAAAAAAAATTAGCCAGGCATGGTGGTACATGCCTGTGATCCCAGCTACTTGGGAGGCTGAGACAGGAGAATTTCTTGAACCTGGGAGGTGGATGTTGCAGTGAGCCAAGATCGTGCCACTGCATTCCAGCCTAGGTAAAATAAAATATATATATTTTTTATTTTATATATATATAAATGCAGGCTGGAATGCAGTCTATATATATATGGAGTGCTATATATATATAAATAAATTGTACTATACGGGTTGGCAAAGTACAGTCCATGGGCCAAATCCAGTCTACTGCTACCTGTTTCGGAAATAAAGTTGTATTGCAATATAACCGTGCCCATTTGTTTCTGTATTATCTTTGACTGGTTTCTTGCTGCAATGGCAGAATTAAATAATGGCAGTAGACACCAGGTGGCCTGCCAAGCCTAAAATATATATTACCTGGCCCTTAATAGAAAGAGTTTCCAGACTCTGTTGTACTAACACGACAGAAAAGTGAACATGTTCACATGTTCATTTTTGTGTGCATGTATGGTATTTTCTCAGTATAAACCCCAAGAAATGGAATTACTTTGGTCAAAGGGATATAAACATCTTTATGGCGTTTGTCAAGTTGTCCACCAGAAAAGTTGATTGACTGTTCCACTACTAAAATGTGAAAATATGCCCTTTTCCTCCACACCCGTGACAACACTGGGTATAATCATATTTTTAATGTTTTAAATTTGGAAAGTTAAAGAATGATATCTGCTATGGTTTCATTGTTGATCCCCTTTGAATCTCATGTTGAAATGTTTTGCCCGTTGTTACAGTATTTAGAGGGTGGGATATCCAACTATGGTATTGGAGAGGTGGTACCTCTGGGAGATAATTAGGATTAGCTGAGGTCGTGAGGGTGGGACATTAATGGTTTCATAAGAGAGAGACCTAAGCTAGCACACTCAGCCCCCTCACCACATGATACCTTGCACTGCCTTGGAACTTGGCAGAGAGTCTGCATCAGCAAGAAGGCCCTTGCCAGATGTAGCTCCTCAACATTGGACTTCCCAGCCTCTAGAACTGTAAGAAATAAATTTCTGACCCAGCATGGTGGCTCACGCCTGTAATCCCAACACTTTAGGGGGCCAAGGTGGGAGAATTAATTGAACCCAGGAGTTTCAGGTCAGCCTGGGCAACATAGGAAGACCCCGTCTCTACAAAAAAAATTGTTTTTTAATTAGCCAGGTATTGTACACCTGTGGTTCCAGCTACTTGGGAGGCTGAGGTGGGAGGATTGCTTGGGCCTGGGAGGTTGAGACTTTAGTGAGCTGTGATTGTGCCACTGCATTCCAGCCTGGGTGACAGAGTGAGGCCCTGTCTCAAAAAAGAAAAAAAAGAAAAGAAATAAATTTATTTTATTTATAAACTACCCAGCCTCAGGTGTTCTGACATAGCAGTACAAATGGACTAAGACAGTATCTTATTTTTGCTTCACTTGCCTTTGATGACAAGTGAAGTGGAATATTTCCTCATTATCACTTCCATTTCCTTTTTGAAATGCCTGTTCATGTCATTTGCATCTTTTTCTGTGGGCATGTTAGCTGTTTTCTCATGGTCTGTGAGATTTATTTATATATTATGGATGTTGTACACTTGATGTTTTGACACTTTCTTTTCTCAAAACAATAGCATCCATGTAGTCCACAGTGGATGGGACACCATTAGTCTAAGGTAGTATGGCTGTTCTTAGTCTTAGGTTTTATTTTATTTATTTTATTTGTTATTTTTGAGATGAAGTCTTACTCTGTCGCCCAGGCTGGAGTGCAGTAGCACAGTCTCGGCTCACTGCAATCTCTGCCTTCTGGGTTCAAGTGATTCTCCTGTCTCAGCCTCCCAAGCAGCTGGGACCACAGGTGTACACTACCATACCCTTATATATATATAGATAGATAGATAGATGTATTTGTATTTTGTTCTGTATTTTTAGTAGAGAGGGGGGAGTTTCACCAAGTTGGCCATCCTGGTCTCGAACTCATGACCTCAAGTGATCCACCCACCTCCGCCTCCCAAAGTACTGGGATTATTTAGGTTTTGTTTTGAAGGGAAGCCCCATGAAGCATATTTGTAAGAGAAAGCAAAACCGCCGAGGACCTGGCTTCACCAACTCCATGAGCCTGAAAGAAGGAAGCTTCCAGAAAAGAAACAGAAAGTAAGGAAAGGAGGCTTCCAGAAAGGAAGCCTCTTTCCCTTTGTGTCCCAGGTCCAGAGTTAGCCCAGGGTCTTTTTCAAAGTGCAGAAGCTCCCCATTGTTTCTAAAGAAGCCCCTAAATCAATTCCATACTCATGGAACCTAGTAGCAGGAATCGATTTGTTAAAGAAGCCCCTAAATCAATTCCATGCTCATGGAACCTAGTAGCAGGAATCGATTTGTTTGTGGTGAGAATTATTCCTGAAGCACACCACATTTAAACCCTTTGTCCTCCATGAAATGTCTTTTTTTTTTTTTTCAAATAAAAAAATGAACTGTTGAAAAAGGGTTAATCACTGTAATGAGGAAAGTAGACCCTCAAAAAACCACTCTACTCATCAAACTTTCCAAATAAAATGTTGTGAATTCAAGTAGGTTTCTTGACTGAGAGGAGTCGACAAGAAGATATTTCAGAGCCATATGGTTGTTCCCTAAAATAAATAAACCTGCTTGGGATACCCAGAGTAAAAATGGTTTGGGAAGACTTTAGTAGGGTTGATATAAAAGCATGAATGCTAAGCCAACTTGCCCCTTGTCGGATTTCACGGGCTCTGGGATAATGTGAGGTTGGTGGATTTTTTGTGACAGAGCTGGAAAAGTTGACATTGAATTGTGAGACCACCTGCAGTGTCTTCTGAGCTTTGCCTGCCAAAGCAGTGTTCTGTGTGTGTAACTCTCACTCTTACATTTCTTTGATTTTTAAAAATAATTTTTTTTTTTTTTTTTTGAGACGGAGTCTCGCTCTGTCGCCCAAACTGGAGTGCAGTGGCTGGATCTCAGCTCACTGCAAGCTCCGCCTTTTGGGTTCACGCCATTCTCCTGCCTCAGCCTCCCGAGTAGCTGGGACTGCAGGCGCCGGCCACCTCGCCCGGCTAGTTTTTTGTATTTTTTAGTAGAGACGGGGTTTCACCATGTTAGCCAGGATGGTCTCGATCTCCTGACCTTGTGATCCGCCCGTCTCTGCCTCCCAAAGTGCTGGGATTACAGGCTTGAGCCACCGCGCCCGGCCTAAAAATAATTTTTATCCTTTGCTCTGAGTTTGGACGGGAGCCATCTCAAACTTAATAGTAGTCTATATTTATGTAGCACCCCACAGGTACAAAGAGCTCCTTTCATGTGATCTTTGTCATCTGTGTGGAAAATGTAGCTATTATCCCCATCTGATAGCTGAATAAACTGAGGCTCCAGGAAGCTTAATGTGTTGCTGTGGGCCGTATGACTTGTCTATATCAACATTAGTGTTTGAATGTGGGCTTTAGCTTTACTCTGAGACCTCCGTACACTTCAGTGTGAACACTTCACACTCACTGTGAAAAGTGTGATTAGATTGCCCCGGAATTGCTGGCATGAACTTTCTTTGTCTTAAGGACAGCTCTTTCATCCAGAGGACAAAGGTTTATTGGGCTCACACTATTTCTCACCACTCTGCTAGGCACTTCATACCCAGTCTGTCATATCAGCCACAGCTGCCTTCCTTGTGAGGGAGGGGCTATTGCCATCACCATAGCCAGGGCAAGAAGGGCTCAGAGTGGTCATCTTGCCCAAAAGCAAGCACAGCTAATCAGAGGTTGTGCTGCATGTGAACCTTGTCCTGGGTGGCCCTGGGACTGGCCTTGAGAGCACTAATGAGCGCATGGTTGTCCCTCACAACCTCGGCTCTGACCTTCCTAGTTTAGTGTTGCTTTCAGGTGGCACCTATGGATGGGACACCCAGGTATAATCTAACTTTAATTTGGCTGAAGATTGTGAGGGTCAATTTTTAAAGGAAATTATGCATACCAACAAGGGGAGTCTTTTCAATTTACACCTGAGCCTTTGTAAGTGAAAAAATTTAGGAAGAACTATTTTTCCATTTGCACTTACTGTTTGTATTTGCAAACTGAGCTTCTGCAGGGAAGAACATTATTTGTTTAAGTATTTGTTAGTATTAGGTGAACACTAACATTTTTTTTAAAAGGGCGGAGCTCATCTCTATCCCCATCTTTTCTTTTCTAACCCCCACTTCCAAGTTGGGAAACCTTGTGCTCTGAATGTCTCAGTGATCCCAAGTCATTGTCAGCCTCTGTGTCTTATTGCAAAAGCAAGCACAAAGTGTAAGTAGCTCCCCAATAGGACACTGACTTTTAATTAAATATTTGTAAAAGCTTTCAAGCAACTGAAGTCTGTATTATACAATGTTTCCTCTTTACTTTTCCATATCCTGACCCCCACCACCACCACACGATGGACCCCAAGAGAAATACCTTCTGGATTCTTGCCCATTAGTGAATTTGATATTTTTCTTTTAAGTTCTGTTTCAGATCAGGAGGAAGAGTGGCTTTATAAACCATTACCAAATCAAAACCCCATCAGAGGGGGACAGAAGCTTCCATACATTGGGATGAATTACTTTCAGCTCTTGATTTTATGCCAGTGCTAGTGAAATTTCACAGCTGGTTATTAAAAAATCCCAGGGTCAGGGTTATGTGCTATTTATGTCACAAGAAGCAGGAGAAATAAAATACCCTAAAGATATGAAAACATTTTGTAAATCGACATATTTTTGGCATCTGTTTCTCTTTCAGGGCCTAAGAAGAGATTTATGTGCTCTGATGAGGTGCTGGTAGGAAAGGTCTCCACTGACTCTCAGCTTAATGGTCCACGCACCTCCCCGAGTATTGATACAGCTGACCTGGCTCAGGCCCAGTGACGGGTGAGAGGAGGGAGGCCGAGGAAACGTGGGCAATTTATTGCTTTTCAGAAAGTGGGGAGAAGAGATGGTGTCAGTGACCTAAGTCACAGTTTCCTCGAAAGGTAGAAATTGCTAACAATTCAAGTTGACAACTGCCAATAGCAACCCAGCCCTTTTTTTCTCGCCATAAATTTGAATTGTTGGGTTACTTTTGAGAATGCTGAAATGGAGCCCCCCTCTCCTACTGCTTGGAACAGTTCCAACCCTGCCCTCAAATGTAAAGACCCAGACACCAAAGTCCCTTTAACCAGAGAACAAAGCCCACAAGTAGACAGTGGCCCTTCTCAGAGCAGAGTCTGCCCCAGGAAACGAATGGACTTTGAGCATCTTATTGTGATTAACTGGTTGTCCCCAATATTCATTCCCTCCTTCCCATCCCTTCACCCTGGCAATACCACTCTAAACTGAAATAGGATACTAAAAGTATAGTTTCTCTTTGTTAGAAACATGACACAGGAAAGAATGAAGCATTCTTCCCTGTGCTCGGGGCATCTGATACCAGACAAGTCAAATAGGACCTGCTCAAATTCTGCTAGGTCATGACAACTGCAGACTGCAGACACTGTAAAGGATTAAAATAAGGGTCAATATTATTATCTTTGTAACATAAAAGAATTTGGATTTAGAAACCTCCCATGTGGGCTGTAGAGGAGAAAGTCTAAAACCTCTTAATCCCAGGTAAAAACTGTTTTACAAACACATGCCACTGTCCCCAGAAACTCTCCCAAGCACCGTGTCCTTTTGTTTTTAGTAACTCCATGAGGCTTCACTTCAGGAAAAGACCATGCATCTCATTTAAGCCCATGGTAGAATCACTAGAGGGACTGGTTAGAACTTCAGGCTTTGGCAGTGTTCAGGACAGGGCCTTCCCCTGCTTACATTCTGGAGGGGTAGCCACAGTTCATGCCAGTCTCTTCCCTACACAGTAAACCACCAGCACAGGCACTGGTCTGCCTGCTAGCAGAAGTTTCTCCCTTAGAGGAAGGGATGGATTTAGCTAAATACCATCCTTTGATTTCTTAAGTTACAGATCAGTTTGGAACATCACTTGTTCTAGGTGAATCTGAGATGTTCTTCGAGCTGAGCTGAGATAATTTAAGGATGTGTAATGGTACCTGTCACTTACCTGAACTACAGCTTTTGCATGCTCATGTTTCTTCATGGTACAACAAAATTCATGTTTCATATTCAAAGTTGATTTAGTGTACAATAGAAAGCAGTTGGGATGAATTATTATGTTACTGAAATTTAGAATCGGCTTCATAAACAGAAGATTCCAAGATAATCATAGCCTATAGTCCCAAAGGTAGTTTTCTTTTTTCTTTCACTTGAAAGAAGTCTGTGTATGGGCAGTGAGGATCCTAAGTTCCTCAGTCTTTTTGTTCTATCACTGCCAGCTTGCAGCTTCCATCCAGGTTGCCTCCAGGCCCAAGGTGGCTGCTGGAGCTCCTGTCAACAGAACCACATTCCAGGCAGCAAGGTGAAGAAAGAGGAGAAAGGCAAAAAGTACGTTACTGCCTGTTCCCCTCTTAAGGACCTTTCCCAGAAACTTACCCTATAGCTTCTACTGACATCTCATTGGACACCTCTAGATACAAGAAAGGGTGGAAACTATAGTCATCTAACCAGGCACAATGATGCTTGGAATAAAGCTAGGGTTCTGTCCTTAGGAAGAAGGGGAGAATGAGTCTGAGGAAGTGACTCAGTCTCTACCATAAGCAATATTAAAGAAAGGAAAAGACTGTGACATGGCTCCTACCTTCTTTCCAGCTAAAAATGGAAAGAAGGTAGCAGCCATGCCACAGGTTTGGTAGCAGCTAAAAATGAAATAAACAACTCCTGGAGCATTTGCTGGAAACTTTGGGCTCTGAGCAGGGTGATGAGTTAATTACCAGCCAGAGAGAAGGAAATACGTAACAGTGGGCATGCTGCAGACTTCACCATCCAAGAAATAAGAACACCAGCACTGCCATTGCATTCCAACCACCAAAGAGTATTTTGCCAAAGAAAGGATGTTGTGCAGTTTCTGAAATTGTTGCACCCAAAATGAAACCTTTCTGCGATGTTAATACGGTTATACAAATTTGAATGTTTTCCAAAATGCTGTGTTAGTAAGAGAAGGGGAATATGGCTATGTATCTGAAAGGTATATATGTGGCCGGGTGCGGTGGCTCATGCCTGTAATCCCAGCACTCTGGGAGGCTGACACAGGCAGATCACTTGAGGTCAGGAGTTCGAGACCAGCCTGGCCAAGGTGGCAATACCCTGTCTCTACTAAAAAATACAAAAGTTAGCTGGGTGTGATGGTGCGTGCCTGAAGTCCCAGCTACTCAGGAAGCTGAGGTAGGAGAATCACTTGAGCCTGGAAGGCAGAGATTGCAGTGAGCCAACATCACGCTACTGCATACCAGCCTGGGTGACAGAGCAAGACTCCATCTCAAAAAAAAAAAAAAAAAAAAAGGTATATGTGTGTGAAATAATATATATACACACATATGAATAATATATAAATATATATTTTTAATAAATTTATTTTGTAGTACCTACTTCTTTGTTCAAGGAGTCCTGTCTACAGAGATGAAGTTTAATCTTTTCAGATCGACTTGCCCTGTGGAAAAGCATTACTTGCCAAGCTAGCGTCACTGGATTGTATAGGTCCCCAGACCACTGTAGTCTCTCTTCAAATTTTTTTTTCCTGTTTATCAACATAAAGTTTTCAGTCATTGAATATAACCACTGGGCTGTAAAGATTTCTCATAATGTATTTTAAATGTCATTGTTTAGAAAAATATATGGGTTTGATGCCCTGAATTAAAATATTGCTTTGGGATCATTAAATTCATATCATTTACAGGTAGAACGTCTGGTGTTTGCTAATAGGATTTTCGAAGTGGGGAATTAAATATGTTTGAGTTAAAATGACAAGGGGAGGGTGGGTTATAGGTGATTCTCATAATGATTTAGGCACTTATCCTAACTGGGGTGGCATGAAGCCAACATGGGTTGGTGATAGAAATCTAATACTCACTCGAATTTAATGATTAAGTAATTTTTAACCAACAGAAACACTGCTGTTGGATTATATTCCTCAAAACAATATTAAATTTTGTAACACTTTCTAATCAGAAAGAATCCATGGGAATAATCCATATAGTATTGTAATTTATCATGCTTTAAGAGGGGAATAACTCATGCTTCTTGAGAAAGCTGATTATTTCTCGCCTAATTAAATGCTAACATTTAGGGTCCATTGCAAGTTGAAACCCACAAAACCTTCCTGCTGTGTAAAGTGCCTGAAATGTGTTTTTAAATATTTTGCATTTTTTCACCCCAGTTGTGCTTGGGTGTTGATAAATGTCTTGCTGATAGTAGTTAGGAAACAGTGCTTTATTGTTTTTCTGTTTTTTAAATACAAATCCCATGACTGCCTCTCCTAACACTCTTCCTCCTTACAGAATCATAGCTTCTGTTGGTCTGGAGTCATACCTTCCTCCACTCCCATGCCCACCCTCCATCCGGGCTTCACCACTGGCTCCTAAACATTGCAGTAGTCATCCTTGCTGCCCTCTCTGCCTCTGGTTTCTGCCTTTTGCATGGATCCTGCGTACTGCAACCAGGTTAATTTTGTTTTGTTTTGTTTTTCCTGAAACAGGGTCTCACTTTGTCACCCAGGCTGGATAGCAGTGGCATTATCATGGCTCACTGCAGCCTCACCCTGCTGGGCTAGAACAATCCTCCTACCTCAGCCTCCCAAGTAGTTGGGACCACAGGCACACACCACCACACTGTATTTTTTTGTGTGTATTTTTTGTAGAGATGGGGTTTTGCCATGTTGCCCAGGCTGGTCTTGAACTCCTGAACTCAAGCAATCCACCTGCCTTGACCTCCCAAAGTGCTGGGATTACAGGTATGAGCCACCACACCTGGCACAGGTCAGTCTTACAAGGTGACCTTGGGTGGGTCATCTAATCCCCAAGCTCAAGAACCCTCATTAGTATTGAATTGATGACAAATCAATTCTAAGTGCTGTAGCTTGGCATTGATCAGATGGGTCCTACCTTCCCACCTTTTCTCTCATTATTTCCAAAGACAGACCCTTCACTCTGGGCTAACTGATGCAACTCCTGGTCCCCAGTTGCTGCCCTCCCATTGCAGTTTTGCTTCATGCTCTCCTCTCTGCCAGCAGCACCTCCTTCCTCCGAGGCCCAGGAGGAAGGCTCTCTCTTCTTGCCCTGACTACCCAAGGAGCAGCAGTCTCTTAAACACTTGAGTTTTTGAAGCACATATTTTCCCCAGCACATTTTTGCCATGCCACATAGGATACCACGTACTATATTTTCCATACACTTATCTTCTAAGCAACTTGAGTACCATGTTTAGATATCTTAGGTGCTTGGCACAATTTTTTTTTATTATGGTAAAAAAAAAAAAAGCTAACATAAAATTGACCATCTTAATTTTTAAGTGTATAGTACAATAGTGTTAATTACTGTATATGCATATCGATGTGCAAAAGATCTCTAGAACTTTTTCGTCTTCCAAAACTGAAACTCTGTTCCCATTGAACAACTCCTTGTTTCTTCCTTCTCTCAGCCCCAGGAACTACCATTCTGCTCTCCGTTTCTAACAGTTTGGCTACTTTAAATGCCTCGTATAACTGGAACCGTACAGTATTTGTCTTTTGGTGCTGGCATATTTTACTTAGCACAACGCCCTTGAGCTTTATCCATTTGTAGCGTATGATGAGATTTCCTCCCTTTTTTAAGGATGAATAATATTCCATTGTACGAATACACCAGTTTATCCATTCATCTACGGTTGGGTTCACATTTTAGCTTTTATGAGTCATATAGCAGTGAACATTGGTGTGCAAATATCTCTTCAAGGTCTTGTTTTCAGTTCTTTTGGATAGATACCCAGAAGTGGAATTGTCAGATCCTGTGATAATTCAATTTTTTATTTTTGAGGAACCACCTTACTGTTTTCCATTGCAGCTGCACCATTTTACATTCCCACTAATAGTGTACAAGGGTTCCAATTTCTCCACATTCTTACCAACACTTGTTATTATCTGTTTTTTTTTTTTTTTTGTGGTAGCTGCCATACCAAATGTGAGGTGATATTTCATTGTGGTTTTGATTTGTATGTCCCTGATAATTAATTTTGAACACCTTTGCATTTGTATATGGTCTTTGAAGAAATGTTTGTTCATGTCCTGTGCCCATTTTTAAATTAGGTTTGTTGTTGTTGTTGAGTTGTAGGAGTTTTTCATATATTCAGATACTAATCCCTCAGATATATCATTTGCAAATATTTTCCCCCATTTTATAGGTTGTCTTTGTCCTTTGTTTATTGTTGCCATTGCTGAGCAGAAGTTTTTAAGTTCGATATAATACCATTTGTCTATTTTGTTTTTATTGCCTGTGCTGTTGGTGTCATATTCCAAGAGATCGTTGCTGAATCTAATGTCATGAAGGTTTTCCAGTCAAGTTTCTTCTAAGAGTTTTCTAGTTTCAGATAATATGGTCAGGTCTTTAATCCATTTTCAGTTAATTTTTGTATATAGTGTAAGGTAAGAGTCTAACTTCATTCTTTTGCATATGGAAATCCAGTTTTTCCAATACCAGTTGTTGAAGAGACTGTTCTTTCTCCATTGTGTAACCTTGGCACCCTTGTGGAAGATCATTTGACCACATATGTGAGAATTTATTATTGGGCTCTCTCTTCTGTTCCATTGGTCTACATGTCTGTTTTATGCCAGTACCACATTGTTCTGATTACTTAGCTTTGTAATATGTTTTGAATCCAGGAAGTGTGAGGTCTCCAGCTTTGTTCTTCTTTCTCAAGATCGTTTGGCTGTTCAGGGTCCTTTGTGGTTCCATATGAATTTTAGAATTGTTTTTGCTATTTCTGCAAAGCAATACCATTGGGATTTTGATAAAGATTACATTGACTTTGTAGATTGCTTTGGGTAGCATGGATATTTTAACAATATTAAGTCTTCTAATCCATGAACATGATATGTCTTTCCATCTAGTGCAATTCTTTATATATAAAAATAAGATTGTTGTTGGCGATGAGTGTGAAAAAAAAATCCACCAAAGCTGTGTGTGTTTTTCTTTTAGAGAAGGCAGAAAGAGACAAAACAATTCACATATATTCAGCACTTTCAGTGTATCACAGATCCATATATGATTATTTTCAGTATAAACTTGATGTAAGTGTTGGTATTCTTATTTTGCAAAGAAAGAAATTGAGACTCACATTTAATAACTTCAATTATCAAAGGTCATACAACTAGTACATGGCAGAAGCTGGGTATACCTCAAGTGGGTTTATCTGATTACCAAGGTTGTGTTCTATTCATTCTCATCCTCATTTCTCAATCTCCCCTCCCTTTCTGTTCTCATTTATGCTGGTATTTTCCAGTTCTGCCAATGTGAGCTGTTTACTGCCTACATGCCAGGGCTAGGTAATGCCAAGGTCATTTGGAGAAGGCATTTCAACATAGCAAGGCTGAGCTGATGGAATAATCCAGTGTCCTCTGACTTAATTCTCTAAACCTTGTATCTTTTGAACAGCTAATGTTTGAAGGCAGATTTGAATTTAAAAATGCAAATAACTCGTCCCACTTTTGGATAAGATATTGTGTTCATTTTCATCTGTGATCCATCATGACCTCTAAATTGTTTTCTACCATAAAAGACCACGAAGCAGCACACCCATTGTTTTCATTCATTCCCCCACCCTAATTTTGATTTTGGTGTCATCAAGGAGTCATCTTTTGACTTCTCTTTCCCATATCTCCCTCCTCTATTTAATGCGTGTTACATAATTTCTGCTGCCAAAGAGGGAACAAATCATGCAGAGAACACACCTATTTAACTATGTTTAAGATCTGCCCAGGAATGTGGAACATGTTTAAATATAAAACTGAGAATGAGGCCTTTGACATTGATTGATTTTAGAAATAAAGTAGAACTAATCCACAATACTGATCTCATAGAGAAATATTTTCATAAAATTCCAGAACATTTGTGGGAACTGGACCTTAATTAGAGCCCCATTGTACAGGGATAAATAGCATGGTCGTTAGAGTTGATATAGTTACTGAAAGGAATGGAGTGTAATCAGGGCAAGTCCAAGCATCTAGGTATTGGATCTAGTTAGAGATGCTTGTATATAATACAGGTTCAGCCCAGAAAGCACTTAAAAACGCCTCTCAACACTTATCATGTGTTATGAAAATGAACTAACAGTACTAAAGTTAATCAAAATTAGGGTGGGGAAGTGAATGAAAATAATGGGTGTGCTTCTTTGCGAACCTTTATGGTAGAAAACAATTTAGAGGTTATCATGGATCACCAATAAAAAGGAACACAATATTTTATCCAAAAGCAAATACTAAGGATGTTTTAACAATTAAAAGATCTGCTGAAAATCTTCTAATTTTAAATGAACTGTGTCCAATAGTAACATATCAAGTCTTATGCTTCACAAGTTAGAGAAATGAAGGAACTTTGAGAGGTGGCTGGGAACAAAGACGAATAAAGCATTGCAACATAAAAGAGGCAAAACAGCTGACTTGAAAAATAACATATCAGATCACAATATATTCTATGTATGGAATATGTACTGAATAGAAGCAGAATATCTTCTCCAGAAGATCATCTCAGGCTCCTGTACATCTTTAGGGGCAATAAAGGTAGGAAATGTCTTAAGTGAGAGTTGAAGAGAGAAATCATTTTATAAATGAGGTCTTTCTGACAAATGGCCAAAATAATAAGAGTGCTAAGAACTAACACTAAATGTGCTGTTACCTCAACCCTTGTATGTGCCAGGTACCACATCAGAGTCTGTCATCTTACTCAGGCAATTTGCAGTGGACTGAACTTAGATACAGTTGAATTGTATAGTGTTAAGTTGAATGAACTTAAATACAGTTCAGCACAGCACAACGTACCAATTATGTGGGTGCCATCAACCAGGAAAGTTTGAGAACCACTCAGATAGGTTCCTGTGATAGTGACTGAAGGACAATTTTAGATTGGTTGCTGAGAAGCACTCTCTGAGGACACATTTGAACTGTGATTGACATGAAGCCTTGTGAAGATCTATTGAAAAGACTATTCCAGGCAGTGGGAGCAGCCATATGCAAAAACATTTGGAATGATCCTGGCATATTTGAGGACTAGAAAGAGGACCAACATTGATGAAGCATGGAAAAATGTTGAGAGGGTGGTTGGGAAGAAGGTCAGAGGGGTAGATAGGCGTCACATCACAGCTCTGTAGGCCACAGCAAGGATGAAAGGGTTTTATTCCTCAGGGAGCATTTTCACCCAGACTCAAGTCCACAGCACACTTTCCCATTGTCCCCAGCACCCCACGGCCAAAGCCTCATGACCTCACCTTAGCATGGAGCTGTCCCACCTTGGGATTCCCAGCCCACCCTTTAGAAGTCTGTCTGGTCCACAAGTGAAAAAACAAAACAAAACAAGTGTCCCATCACTGCAACATGCTGAGAAAGCCTTGACCAGCAGAATTGTATCAGTCTGGCTGGGACCCAGTTTGAGGCCAACCGGCCTTCCACATACTCAGGGAGCCACCTCAGCCCCCAGGCTGTGGTGCATCTTCAGCAAAGGGGGCCTGGACTATCCTCTCTATAGACCTCCCAACCCCTCTCCTCAGGAATGTCACTCTCCGGGATTGTTGGCCTAATGTATTGGCTCTAGGGCCAATATGCATTGAGACAGTCATAGTAAAGTCAAAAGAGTCACTGAATCCACTCCTAGAGCCAACCCTCCTAACTTTTTCAAAAGATGAAAGTTATACACAAAACAAGAAAATGGAACCTTTGTGCTATGATTTCCTCACTCAATTGACCATGAAGAATCAGTCCATACTGGCACTCTTCATGCAGATAGTCTGTGGGACTCAGTTACTCAGTACATTATGATTTTAGGGGAGCATAGCATGGTCCTAGCTTGGGGAGGGAAGGGAGAGGTGGAAAAAAATGGAAAGTGAAGGCTTTTCAAATAGCATAGCAAATCATACTTAGAGATTTAGCAAGGCTTCAGAGACCAGCCCTTTTTTTGTGATGATCAAGTCATGGAGAATTTCACCTTTGTTTATCTTGATGACTTGAGGGCTAGGACTCCAAATCACCAGCAGATCATGAAGGGTTGCTCAGGGTCTGGCCTATGATAGGGCTCTGGATATATGTTGAACAAATGCATGAGGGAATGAATGAATGCATGCATGTGGGGTTAAGGAAGCTGAGATAATTAAAGGTAAAAATAGTCACCACTGTTGATTTTATGGAGAAGAATTGATGAACAATTACAGGACCTTTTTATGAAGTCAGGTGACCTTAGAATAAAACACTTCAGAGCATAAAAGACTAAAGTCACACATTCATTTCAGAAACAAAGTATTACAAATAATTATACAAGGTGGAGAAAAGAAGAAAATGGAGCCAGTGGTTTAAAGCCACAAATACAAGGAGTTTGAGAATACTTCATTATTTGGGTTAATTTTATTAACTAACCTTTTTATTTTGGAGTAACTTAAGGTTTACAGAAAAGTTGCAAAGATAGTAGAGAGAGTTCCTGTACCCCTTAGCCAGTTTCAGTGTCCCCTAGTGTTAACATCTTGTATTACTAGGGTACATTTGTTAAAACTAAGAAACCAACCTTGGTACATTACTATTAACTAAATTCTAGACTTTCATTGGATTTCAGCAGTTTTTCCATTGCCGTCCTTTTTCTATTCCAGGAGCCAATCCAGGACCCAACATTACATTTAGTCGTCATGTCTCCTTAGTCTCTTCTGGCCTGTCATAGTTTCTCAGTCTTCCCTGTATTTCATGCCCTTGACAGTTTTGAAGAGTATGGTCAGGTGTGTTGTAGAGTGTCCCTCAAAATGGGATTTTTAGATGTTTTTGTTTGTTGGACTGGGGCGATGGATTTGAGGGAAGAATACTATGCAGGTGAAGTGTCCTTATCATATCATTTCAGGGGCACATGATAGCCACATGACAGTACTGGCATATTCACATTGATGAATTTTCTTGAGCACAGTCCTTGCCTTTACCTCAACAGAGTCCCATCCTTATGCTCACCTCCCCATCCTTGTAGGATTACACTAGATGGTACAGAGATTCTTCTCTAAAATGCCCAGAACACCACACCTTTACATCTTCACTGAGACCTTGTCCCCACAGTTATTCTCTTTTGCTTTAGTACCAACAATCTTTTTCTGTACAGAGGTTCATTGAATATCTGTTTAAACATTGTCCAAGAGAGTGAATGAAACAGACATATACTTTAAAAAGACTTTCTTAGAGTTTGGGGAAGAAAATTGAAGAGCTGAAATGCAAAATTAGATATAGAAAAAGAACAAGATGAGATTTAAAAAAAAAAATGGCAGGCAAAAGTAGACAGCCAAATCAAACAGGGGCAAAATTTGTGATTAAAATAGCAAATGTAAAAATGGAAAAGCAGCAGTCAAAAGCAAAAGTTAAAAAATCAAGTTTCCAACTTTAAAATAAAATCTTGCAAAAGTAGAGGAAATTCAGGTGGTTCAAGTTTGTGTGGGAACAGAAACATAGATGGAAAAATAAGCTTCAAATAGGTAAGGCAAATGGTAATGAAATGCCAAATAATACAGTTATCTGATCTTGCAACAGGGAAGTCCTATAATTTGGAAAGTGTCAGAAGCTCTTGGCGATACCCAAGTGATTCATAGCTATCAGCTCAGGCTTAGTGAAGTCTAAGAATACTAGAAAGTGGGCCAGTTCTCTTTGTATAAGCAGAAGATCCAGTTCTTTGGTTTGTTTCAAGAAGCAAACAATGAAGGAATTTGAAAAACTAAGAAATCCTTTAAAATTTTGAGTAATTTTGTAAAGTGGTAAGATGGTGTTTTGTTTATTTTGAGGGGAAAAAAATGCACGAACATGTTTTCTAAATGTCGTTCATGCCCACTATGTCATACTGAATGTTTTCTTTCAAAAAGAATTGATCGTGCACCTTCTGTGTTCAGGCGTGGTGTCAGGAGTTGTCCTTGCCCATAAGGAGTTTATAGTCTGCTGAGTTTATGGCCATGTTGTTCCTTAACTCCCATCTGTGGTTTTGCTGATCTAGATCTTGGGAGTCAAATATCTTTTGCCTCCAGGTTTATGTTTTTTGGGTTTTTTTCCTTCTGTAATTTAGGTTGTACACCATGATGTTTAGAACAATGCATTACCTATCAGGATGAGTGATCTGTTTCAGCCTCTCCCTCCAACCTTCCCCCAGTGTTAAGTATTGGATTGTACTGACTCTCACTCTCCCTTCCCCATGTACTGTCAAGAGGAGCTTGCCATCTGGCTCTACCCTGTAAGGCCCATGCCAACCAAGGCCAGGTTGTTTGCAGGTGGCCTGCCTTGTCAAACCCCATCAGATACAAGAATGTCAACACAAGGTTATAGAAATCCATGTAATTTACACAAAACAACACATTAAACTTTCAAGTTTCTTAAAGGATCAGATGATCCCATTGTATCCCACAATTCCATTTCCACCACTTATGGCAGCCTGAAGAGCAGGTTTTCTTTCCTGGTCTGAACTGGCCCAAGGCTACTGCCGTGGCAGGACCCTTCTGTCAGCTCCACGGGGTCTGTGTTTCAGGCTCAGCTGCCCTGTGAGTTGCAGCTGTTCTGTTACAACTTGTATTACGATATTGCTTAGTTCGCAAATAACTGGTAAAAGGTAGAATGTTATCAGTGTACCGTGGAAGTTAGTTTGGTTCATCTGTAAGTTTTCCTAGGCAGGGGGAAGTGGAATAGTGGGAACAGAAATTAAAACTTCAACAGGACAAACACATACACACACAGACACACACACACACACACACACACACACACACACACACTCTACCCAAAACTCTCAGTAAGGGGCTGCATAGGCAGGAGCCTTTTTAGATCTGTATTAGGCAAATTTAAAATGAGCGCATGCCTGGGGCTCCCCCCAGGGGAGGCTGCTGAAGCTCCAGGACTGCAGTTGGTTGTGCTTCCTCCTGTACGCCTGTAATGGCTGCCCCACTGGCTCAGAGCTCTGTCTCACCGCCTTGCCCCAGCACCTGCAAGTCAGTGTGCCACTTTTTTGATGTTGTATGTTTTTAATATTCCCTGAGACAGACTCCAGAGTTCTGAGTTTCTTACTTGGGGTGTCAAATTATATTCCAGGAACCAATTTGGGTTTTCCTGGCTTCTGGTTAAAAAGCTGCATAGATTTTGAGTTGTTGGCTCTTAGTTCTCCCATAAACTGCACTATTTTTAGGGCACTAGTTTGTAGAACACAAGATTTTTCAGGAAGTATATTGAAAGGCCTGTACTTAGTTGTGTGTTTTTTTTCAACCACACTCAGATCTCCCCCTTCTGGTATGTTCTCAGCTGGGGACACTGTTCCCCACGTTGTCCCAAAGTTTGAAAAGTGGGGGCTGAAGAGAGGAGGGGGAGTAGTCAGGCAGTTTCTAGCAGTTACCTCCCCACATTGCCACCTTGAACCTCATCTGCCTCCCTCTACACCCCAAGCTCCAGAAAGGCAAAGACCGTATCTTTGGACTCCATATCCTTTGTGCCTGGAGAAAAGCTTGGGCTTGGTGTTGGAATGTTACTTCGAGTTGTCTTTGACAGGTGTCAGAAAGCCACATGCCCTCCCCATGGAAGCAGGACCAGAATTAGACTGCAGGACTTTAGAAACAAACCCCATGGAGGCCGGGTGCGGTGGCTCAAGCCTGTAATCCCAGCACTTTGGGAGGCCGAGACGGGCGGATCACAAGGTCAGGAGATCGAGACCATCCTGGCTAACACGGTGAAACCCCGTCTCTACTAAAAATACAAAAACGAGCCGGGCGAGGTGGCGGGCGCCTGTAGTCCCAGCTACTCGGGAGGCTGAGGCAGGAGAATGGCGTAAACCCGGGAGGCGGAGCTTGCACTGAGCTGAGATCTGGCCACTGCACTCCAGTCCGGGAGACAGAGCGAGACTCCGCCTCAAAAAAAAAAAAAAAAAAAGAAACAAACCCCATGGAACTCCAAGGGTTTCATTCTAACTCAACTGAGCAAATTAACCACTTCTCCAATGAGATCTTCTAACGACTTTTGTTGGGTTCTTCTCCTGCAGTTTAGGAGTAGCAAAGTCTTCACTACCAAAAAATAAAATAAAAAGTACAATGATACAGTAATGTCATTTGAAAATAATAGTGAAGGATAAGCGTTGTCTTGAGCAAAGGTTAGGGGAAGAAAATCGATTTTGGAAGTTATGAGAACTGTAGAGAGTTGAGCATAGTTTGTGATTTTTAGGGCCTCTAACAGTATTAAAACGGTGGCAGCCGCTGCGTGCAGACATGAAGGCTAGGCTAAAACAGTAAGGTCATTTGGACAGAAAGGCTACAGGACACCATCCCAGCTCTTGGGCTTCCGAGGCGATGGGGCAGCGTTGATCTTCAGCCACTAAGCTGAGAATAAATGAGAAAAGAAAAAAGAAAGGAAAAACAATAAGCCAGTTGGATACCTGTGACCAAGCATTGCAAGTTGATGATATTTCTGAATCTTGGATCTCTTATTCACAGTGAAGCCTGCCCAGGCATAATAAAGCCGAGAGGAATGTAAAAGGTTGCTGAATAGATAATCAATTTCTGGTGAGCAATAATTAAAGGTAATGTAAAATGAGACAATTATTGCTTTTCATCATATCTTGAAAGAACTCCTACAGTCAATGATTTTGAAAAAAAAAACTCTAAGTTCACTCTTTTATTTTCTATAATGAAAAGATATTATCCACTAGAAGTTCAAGAGTAAAATCTGAAGGCAGCTTATCTGACCTGGCCATATGGTCTTGCTACTTATTAAACATAACTTTCGGGGGGGCGGAGCAAGATGGCCGAATAGGAACAGCTCCAGTCTTCAACTCCCAGCGCGAGCGTCACAGAAGACCGGTGATTTCTGCATTTTCAACTGAGGTACTGGGGTCATCTCTCTAGGGAGTGCCGGACAATCGGTGCTGGTCAGCTGCTGCAGCCTGACCAGCGTGAGCTGAAGCAGGGCGAGGCATCGCCTCACCTGGAAGCGCAAGGGGGAAGGAAATCCGTTTTCCTAGCCAGGGGAACTGAGACACACACCACCTGGAAAATCGGGTAACTCCCACCCCAATACTGCGCTTTAAGGAAACAGGCACACCAGGAGAATATATCCCATACCTGGCGGGAGGGTCCCACGCCCACGGAGCCTCCCTCACTGCTAACACAGCCGTCTGCGGAGATCTATCCGCAAGGCAGCAGCGAGGCTGGGGGAGGGGCGCCCGCCATTGCTGAGGCTTAAGTAGGTAAACAAAGACGCTGGGAAGCTCGAACTGGGTGGAGCTCACAGCAGCTCAAGGAAGCCTGCCTGTTTCTGTAGACTCTACCTCTGCGGACAGTGCACAGCTGCAGTCCATTAGGGGAAAGAGCGGGACCGTGGCAGACGCGAACGACTCTGTCTGACAGCTTTGGGGAGAGCCGTGGATCTCCTAACGCGGAGGTTGAGATCTGAGAACGGACAGACTGCCTGCTCAGGTGGGTCCCTGACCCCTGAGTAGCCTAGCTGGGAGACATCCCCCACTAGGGGCAGTCTGACACCCCACACCTCACAGGGTGGAGTCACCCCTGAGAGGAAACTTCCAAAGAAAGAATCAGACAGGTACACTCGCTGTTCAGCAATATTCTATCTTCGGCAACCTCTGCTGCTGACACCCAGGCAAACAGGGTCTGGAGTGGACCTCAAGCAATCTCCAACAGACCAACAGACAGTCCTTCTGACTGTCAGAAGGAAAACTATCAAACAGGAAGGACACCTATACCAAAACCCCATCAGTACGTCACCATCATCAAAGACCAGAGACAGATAAAACCACAAAGATGGGGAAGAAGCAGGGCAGAAAAGCTGGAAATTCAAAAAATAAGAGCGCATCTCCTCCTGCAAAGGAGCGCAGCTCATCGCCAGCAACGGATCAAAGCTGGTCAGAGAATGACTTTGACGAGATGAGAGAAGAAGGCTTCAGTCCATCAAACCTCTCAGAGCTAAAGGAGGAATTACGTACCCAGCGCAAAGAAACTAAAAATCTTGAAAAAAAAGTGGAAGAATTGACAGCTAGACTAATTAATGCAGAGAAGATCATAAACGAAATGACAGAGATGAAAACCATGACACGAGAAATACGTGACAAATGCACAAGCTTCAGTAACCGACTCGATCAACTGGAAGAAAGAGTATCAGCGATTGAGGATCAAATGAATGAAATGAAGCGAGAAGAGAAAACCAAAAGAAAAAAGAAGAAAAAGAAATGAACAAAGCCTGCAAGAAGTATGGGATTATGTAAAAAGACCAAATCTACGTCTGATTGGGGTGCCTGAAAATGAGAGGGAAAATGGAACCAAGTTGGAAAACACTCTTCAGGATATCATCCAGGAGAACTTCCCCAACCTAGTAGGGCAGGCCAACATCCAAATTCAGGAAATACAGAGAACTCCACAAAGATACTCCTCCAGAAGAGCAACTCCAAGACACATAATTGCCAGATTCACCAAAGTTGAAATGAAGGAAAAAATCTTAAGGGCAGCCAGAGAGAAAGGTCGGGTTACCCACAAAGGGAAGCCCATCAGAATAACAGCAGACCTCTCGGCAGAAACTCTCCAAGCCAGAAGAGAGTGGGGGCCAATATTCAACGTTCTTAAAGAAAAGAATTTTCAACCCAGAATTTCATATCCAGCCAAACTAAGCTTCATCAGTGAAGGAGAAATAAAATCCTTTACAGATAAGCAAATGCTTAGAGATTTTGTCACCACCAGGCCTGCCTTACAAGAGACCCTGAAGGAAGCCCTAAACATGGAAAGGAACAACCGGTACCAGCCATTGCAAAAACATGCCAAAATGTAAAGACCATCGAGGCTAGGAAGAAATGCATCAACTAACGAGCAAAATAACCAGTTAATATCATAATGACAGGATCAAGTTCACACATAACAATATTAACCTTAAATGTCAATGGACTAAATGCTCCAATTAAAAGACACAGACTGGCAAACTGGATAAAGAGTCAAGACCCATCAGTCTGCTGTATTCAGGAGACACATCTCACATGCAGAGACATACATAGGCTCAAAATAAAGGGATGGAGGAAGATCTACCAAGCAAATGGAGAACAAAAAAAAGCAGGGGTTGCAATCCTAGTCTCTGATAAAACAGACTTTAAACCATCAAAGATCAAAAGAGACAAAGAAGGCCATTACATAATGGTAAAGGGATCAATTCAACAGGAAGAGCTAACTCTCCTAAATATCTATGCACCCAATACAGGAGCACCCAGATTCATAAAGCAAGTCCTTAGAGACCTACAAAGAGACTTAGACTCCCATACAATAATAATGGGAGACTTCAACACTCCACTGTCAATATTAGACAGATCAACGAGACAGAAAGTTAACAAGGATATCCAGGAATTGAACTCATCTCTGCACCAAGCGGACCTAATAGACATCTATAGAACTCTCCACCCCAAAACAACAGAATATACATTCTTCTCAGCACCACATCGCACTTATTCCAAAATTGACCACATAATTGGAAGTAAAGCACTCCTCAGCAAATGTACAAGAACAGAAATTATAACAAACTGTCTCTCAGACCACAGTGCAATCAAACTAGAACTCAGGACTAAGAAACTCAATCAAAACCGCTCAACTACATGGAAACTGAACAACCTGCTCCTGAATGACTACTGGGTACATAACGAAATGAAAGCAGAAATAAAGATGTTCTTCGAAACCAATGAGAACAAAGATACAACATACCAGAATCTCTGGGACACATTTAAAGCAGTGTGTAGAGGGAAATTTATAGCACTAAATGCCCACAAGAGAAAGCAGGAGAGATCTAAAATGGACACTCTAACATCACAATTAAAAGAACTAGAGAGGCAAGAGCAAACACATTCAAAAGCTAGCAGAAGGCAAGAAATAACTAAGATCAGAGCAGAACTGAAGGAGATAGAGACACAAAAAACCCTCCAAAAAATCAATGAATCCAGGAGTTGGTTTTTTGAAAAGATCAACAAAATTGACAGACCGCTAGCAAGACTAATAAAGAAGAAAAGAGAGAGGAATCAAATAGTCGCAATAAAAAATGATAAAGGGGATATCACCACCGACCCCACAGAAATACAAACAACCATCAGAGAATACTATAAATGCCTCTACGCAAATCAACTAGAAAATCTAGAAGAAATGGATAATTTCCTGGACACTTACACTCTCCCAAGACTAAACCAGGAAGAAGTTGAATCCCTGAATAGACCAATAGCAGGCTCTGAAATTGAGGCAACAATTAATAGCCTACCCACCAAAAAAAGTCCAGGACCAGATGGATTCACAGCTGAATTCTACCAGAGGTACAAGGAGGAGCTGGTACCATTCCTTCTGAAACTATTTCAATCAATAGAAAAAGAGGGAATCCTCCCCAACTCTTTTTATGAGGCCAACATCATCCTGATACCAAAGCCTGGCAGAGACACAACAAAAAAAGAGAATTTTAGACCAATATCCCTGATGAACATCGATGCAAAAATTCTCAATAAAATACTGGCAAACCGGATTCAGCAGCACATCAAAAAGCTTATCCACCATGATCAAGTGGGCTTCATCCCTGGGATGCAAGGCTGGTTCAACATTCGCAAATCAATAAACGTAATCCAGCATATAAACAGAACCAAAGACAAGAACCACATGATTATCTCAATAGATGCAGAAAAGGCTTTTGACAAAATTCAACAGCCCTTTATGCTAAAAACGCTCAATAAATTCGGTATTGATGGAACGTACCTCAAAATAATAAGAGCTATTTATGACAAACCCACAGCTAATATCATACTGAATGGGCAAAAACTGGAAAAATTCCCTTTGAAAACTGGCACAAGACAGGGATGCCCTCTCTCACCACTCCTATTCAACATCGTGTTGGAAGTTCTGGCTAGGGCAATCAGGCAAGAGAAAGAAATCAAGGGTATCCAGTTAGGAAAAGAAGAAGTCAAATTGTCCCTGTTTGCAGATGACATGATTGTATATTTAGAAAACCCCATTGTCTCAGCCCAAAATCTCCTTAAGCTGATAAGCAACTTCAGCAAAGTCTCAGGATACAAAATTAATGTGCAAAAATCACAAGCATTCTTATACACCAGTAACAGACAAGCAGAGAGCCAAGTCAGGAATGAACTTCCATTCACAATTGCTTCAAAGAGAATAAAATACCTAGGAATCCAGCTTACAAGGGATGTAAAGGACCTCTTCAAGGAGAACTACAAACCATTGCTCAGTGAAATCAAAGAGGACACAAACAAATGGAAGAACATACCATGCTCATGGATAGGAAGAATCAATATCGTGAAAATGGCCATACTGCCCAAGGTTATTTATAGATTCAATGCCATCCCCATCAAGCTACCAATGAGTTTCTTCACAGAATTGGAAAAAACGGCTTTAAAGTTCATATGGAACCAAAAAAGAGCCCGCATTGCCAAGACAATCCTAAGTCAAAAGGACAAAGCTGGAGGCGTCACGCTACCTGACTTCAAACTATACTACAAGGCTACAGTAACCAAAACAGCATGGTACTGGTACCACAACAGAGATATAGACCAATGGAACAGAACAGAGTCCTCAGAAATAATACCACACATCTACAGCCATCTGATCTTTGACAAACCTGAGAGAAACAAGAAATGGGGAAAGGATTCCCTATTTAATAAATGGTGCTGGGAAAATTGGCTAGCCATAAGTAGAAAGCTGAAACTGGATCCTTTCCTTACCCCTTATACGAAAATTAATTCAAGATGGATCAGAGACTTAAATGTTAGACCTAATACCATAAAAACCCTAGAAGAAAATCTAGGTAGTACCATTCAGGACATAGGCATGGGCAAGGACTTCATGTCTAAAACACCAAAAGCAACGGCAGCAAAAGCAAAAATTGACACATGGGATCTAATTAAACTAAAGAGCTTTTGTACAGCAAAAGAAACTACCATCAGAGTGAACAGGCAACCTACAGAATGGGAGAAAATTTTTGCAACCTACTCATCTGACAAAGGGCTAATATCCAGAATCTACAAAGAACTCAAACAAATATACAAGAAAAAAACAAACAACCCCATCAAAAAGTGGGCAAAGGATATGAACAGACATTTCTCAAAAGAAGACATCCATACAGCCAACAGACACATGAAAAAATGCTCATCATCACTCGCCATCAGAGAAATGCAAATCAAAACCACAATGAGATACCATCTCACACCAGTTAGAATGGCAATCATTAAGAAGTCAGGAAACAACAGGTGTTGGAGAGGATGTGGAGAAATAGGAACACTTTTACACTGTTGGTGGGATTGTAAACTAGTTCAACCATTATGGAAAACAGTATGGCGATTCCTCAAGGATCTAGAACTAGATGTACCATATGACCCAGCCATCCCACTACTGGGTATATACCCAAAGGATTATAAATTACTCTACTACAAAGACACATGCACACGTATGTTTATTGCGGCACTATTCACAATAGCAAAGACTTGGAATCAACCCAAATGTCCATCTGTGACAGACTGGATTAAGAAAATGTGGCACATATACACCATGGAATACTATGCAGCCATAAAAAAGGATGAGTTTGCGTCCTTTGTAGGGACATGGATGCAGCTGGAATCCATCATTCTTAGCAAACTATCACAAGAAGAGAAAACCAAACACCGCATGTTCTCACTCATAGGTGGGAACTGAACAATGAGATCACTTGGACTCGGGAAGGGGAACATCACACACTGGGGCCTATCATGGGGAGGGGGGAGGAGGGAGGGATTGCACTGGAGAGTTATACATGATATAAACGTCATGCACATGTACCCTAGAACTTAAAGTATAATAAAAAAAAAAAAAAAAAAAAAAGAAAATAATAGTGAAGGAAAAAGAGAGAAGTCTGTGATTGAGAAAGATGCTTATGTGAGTTATGAACATTGCTAAGAGGGTAGGAGGACCACTTAATGATCCAGTGAAATGGGAACTGTCTAGACAAGTAATTCAGATAGCTCATGTTGAAGCCAGCCCTTCAGGAGTTTGCGCCAGAGCCCAGCCTCAGCTCTGCCTACTGGAGTCTCAGGGCTTTGTTTTGCCCTGGGTTAAGCCACATCTCAGTTGGCCGCCAACTTTGAACAGTGAGTGGCTTACCATAAGAAGCCCAGGCTTAAGGGAATTCATCTTCTCCCTCATGCCAGTTATAGTAATGGGCAGGGAAACCTGAGTCCAGCTGCCAACAGTCATTAAATGCAAAGGACTTCTTCCCCAAGTTCAGACGGTCATGGTTACCTTGGCCAGATCCTCCCTACCCAGCTTTGCCCTGCTGCCCCTCCCATATCCCCAGAGGCGAGGGCCAAAGTCACAGCACTGAAAATCAGAGACTATGCCTTTCCTTACCAGCTCTGCAAAGGGCCTGCGGCAGGGGGTGGGGAGCGGGTGTTGGGGGAGGTCATTTAACCTGTATGCTTCTCAGTTCCTCATTTGTAAAGTAAAGGGGGTGAGCTAGAGCATTTCCTTTTTCTTTTGAGTAGAGAAGTAAGATACATTTTCAATGTAGAATTTGTAAAACACAGAAAACTATCATGTATATGTAGTGTATTTTTCAATGAAGCATTTCTCCATGCATTACAAAAATTCTGTGTAAGTTTTAATAGCTACCTAAAATTTTACAACTACTTGGTTTGAAAAATGCCTTCCACCTCAAACATTTTAGAATTCTTTTAGTGTGATGCAAAAAGACAAATAAAAGGATAGATTTTTTTTTTCCAAAAAAGGAAGCCTTTCTGAGAGATAGAGGGAGGAGGCAGGTGGAATCTTCAGATACCGAGTTGTAGGAACTGGGGGGGATAATTTAATCATGTTATTATTGGAAACAGTCCTCCATGGGTTTACTCACACTTCTACACGCCGTGTTGGGTATGACCAGAATATGAGGCCATGATCCCCTTTACCTGACCCATTTTTCAGGACTGTGTTTTCAGTAAGCAACGTTTAGAAATGAGGGAAGGCCTACCTTCAGAATGAAGAACAGCCTTGTTTATTGCTTGCTGTGAAAGCAATGCATTCCCAAGCTCAGTATTCCTCTGCTGCATTGCAAACACACTGCACGTGCAACATCTGTCTGGACCTCTCTGCATTGCCCCTGTGGACTTGGAGACAGTGGGAACCAATTGCAAACACTGATATCCAGGCTACTTGCTGTGCCATAAGTAATAAAGTCCTTTGTCTCCTCATCCAAGATTCTCTGCTAGTATCCATGAAACTGTGATAGGTTAACTGATTAGTTTGTAAGTGGAGTAAAATCAACCCCCAGACCAAATAACAGTTACATGTTAGTTACACAATGGTAGATGAGCAGCAAGGACATTTTGACTTCAAGAAGCAAAGCATCTAACTTAATTTTACACAGCTAGTGGCAGAGCTAGAAATCAAACCTGGGTCTGTTGGACTCCAAATCCCACATATTTTATTGGCTGCTTTTACCATACTGTATCTTCCAGGCAGTAGAAACCATGTGATACAAAATTAATAGAGAACCTCAAATTGACTCTTCATTTTAAAAAGTGGTGGATCCTAGGTAGGTGTTAAGTCTGAAGCTACTTTCCCCAGGAAAGTTTACCATCTGTTACCTATTTGGAGAATTTCTCTACCAAGCTGCCCAACTGGTTGATGATGAAAACATTTAAATCTGGTTATTGTAGTGTTTTAATTGGCTTTGAAAAGAATTTTTTTTCTCCAGCAGGCTCTAGTGCATAAATATTGTTGATGTTCTTAAAAATGAAATGAATACAGTAGGAATCATTCTAATATCCATATTGGCAGAAGTTAGAAGCCTTTCATGCTGGAATGAAGAGAGGGTAATGAATAACCCTCGAACTGTGTGTCACTGCTCTACCGGGGCAAGATACATTTTATTAAAAACAGAACTTTGCCCATTGGTAGAAAGTTGTTGCATTGATAGAACACCCAACGTGCTTGCCACTGGCACTCAGCACAGTGTCTAGTAAACACTCAGTAATTGGTAGATTTTATTATGACTTGTTACTTGGTAAATGTTTTCCCCCAGTGAATGACAGCTGTTTGTTCATCCTTCACTTGTTCTGTATTTATTGAGTGCCTACTGAATGGACAAATCTATACTAGGCACTGAGGATACAGCTGCAAACAGGGCAAAAGTACCTGCCCTCATGGAGCTTATGTTCCAGAGGGGAGATTGATAATAAATGCACGGACATAGAATATCAGTCACCATAGCTGCTCTGAAGAGAAGTTGAATAGGAGAAACAGGCTAGAGAGAAAGATGGTGTGGGTGGGCTTTTCTAGATTCCGTGATCAGGGAGGTCTTTGCTTGGTTAGGATGTCTACAGAGTGACCTGAATACAGTAGGGGAGCAAGCAGCAGGGAGATATGGCAATGCTGCTGCCTGGATTAGGACTAAGCATGAGACAGACCTGAAGACAAACCAGGTTTTCTTCGTAACCCAGCCTTTCATTCTGTTACAGACCATGGTCTCTCTACAGACCTTAACTCACTTGTAGTCTGGGGATAAACCTCGTGCTTAAAAACAGCAAGTAGAGTCTTTGGCATTGTGAAGGATAATTAAAAGTTTCATTATTTACCTCAGATTACCGTCAAAGAAGTAGAGTAATTCTTTTCGTTTGAATGTGACAGTATTGCTACATGCCAGGCTCTTGTATAAGAGGAGGGGTGAGCTCGCGTTTGGCGGTGTGGTCGAGTCATGTTTTGAGAGGATGGGTGAGCTCGCATTTGGCGGTGTGGTCGAGTGATGTTTTGTGTGAGAGGATGGGTGAGCTCGCGTTTGGCGGTGTGATCGAGTGATGTTTTGTGTGAGAGGATGGGTGAGCTCGCGTTTGGCGGTGTGGTCGAGTGATGTTTTGTGTGAGAGGATGGGTGAGCTCGCGTTTGGCGGTGTGATCCAGTGATGTTCTGTGTGAGAGGATGGGTGAGCTCGTGTTTGGCGGTGTGGTCGACTGATGTTTTGAGAGGATGGGTGAGCTCGCGTTTGGCGGTGTGATCCAGTGATGTTTTGTGTGAGAGGATGGGTGAGCTCGCGTTTGGCGGTGTGATCCAGTGATGTTTTGTGTGAGAGGATGGGTGAGCTCGCGTTTAACGGTGTGATCGAGTGATGTTTTGTGTGAGAGAATGGGTGAGCTTGTGTTTGGTGGTGTGGTCGAGTGATGTTTTGTGTGAGAGGATGGGTGAGCTCGCGTTTGGCGGTGTGATCCAGTGATGTTTTGTGTGAGAGGATGGTAGAGCTTATGTTTGGTGGTATGATAAAGAGATGTTTTGCTGTAAGGGTCAAGGGGAGAAGTCTGAGTGCAGAGAAATATAAAGAAAATGTGGCTTCTGTTTTCGGCAGAGCCAATCAAATGGAAAGGGCACCAAATAATGGGAAACAGGGAGAACAAAAAGGAAAGGGGAAGAGAGTTGGACTGTTTGGCCTGTGTGGAACTGGTAACCAGGTTGGTCTTGAGGGGCGTTTTAACAGACATTTGGTATTGGACTGAGGCAGAGTTTGGGGATGTCTCCACCAGGTTCTCTTTCTCAGATTTGGTTTAGGGGCATGAAGGAGGAATAATAGATTCTCTCCCCTGCTACTGCTAAAGTGGAGAATAACGGTGGGAGGATTCACAGACTTTTCAAAGGCCAAGGGGTTCACTCTGAATTGAACACCACAGATTTTTGTTGTTGTTTTTCCTTCCTCCCAGGAAAAAGGAAAAAGATTTACTTTCACTGCAAATATTTAAGCATTTGTTGAGTTCATTTTCACAAAAGAATTAAAACGTGGGAAAACCAAATTTCCCCCCTCCCACTGCTTTTGTTTTGGCCTTTGCTTAATTTTGTAACATTAATTCTTTGATCCTTCCAACCATAAATCATTTAAGTGACTTTGATTAAATAACCACTTAACTTCCCAAATTCTTTGTATCATGATTGTATTTCTTGTCATATTTTATACAATTATAATGAGGTTTTACAAAGCAGGTTCAGATGCCAGTGCACCTGGGCTTCTCCTGGCACACTGTGATTTAAAGCAAGTTATTTCACCTCTCAGGGCTTAGCTTTAGCATCGATAAGAAAAGCTTGGTATTTAATACACATCCCCCACAGAGACGGTGTCAGGAGTTTTATTCAGTTAGTGTTTATAAAGGATCTTTATTGGCAACCCCAGGGAGGGTGATATACGTGAATATTTTAATATGCAATGAACAATCTGCTGTTTGGGCCGTCTAGGCAATGTTATATAATGACCTATTTTTTTGGCTTCATATCCCCTACAGAGACCTTTCTCTGGCTTCTCTGTTGTTATCCCAGCAGCTAAGAAGTCAGGGGGTAACCGCCCAGGCTGAACACATGGCAAATTCTATGCCTAATGTGTTCTTCTTTAGTGTGAAGGTTCCAATGATGTCTGCACAGGCCTGGGCAGCAACTTCCAATGTTTTGAGGGTTGATGCAAATCTGTGAAATACAAAACCTCCAGTGTAGCTCACAGGTTTTCTCAAAAATGCTAGCAAATTACCCTTAATTTTGGTCACTGTACAGCTTTATTAGTAGTAGTGGTTGACTCCCACTGAGATTTATGCGTTGCTGCATTGCAAAGGTTGAACCATTTCAGCCAGGCAGTGTTTTCTTGTGACCCCTGCGTTTACAATAACTATTAAAGACGACAGTAAAACATATATAATGGACATGGTTCAAATATTTCCCACTGCTTCTGAAATGATTATTTCTCCACAAGAGCAAACGACCAGTGAAATCTGGGCTTAAGGCGAGGCCGCAACAAAAACCACGGGTTTTTAAGTTTAAGCTAATATTTAACATAGGATAAGGACTACTGGTAAATATTGATTTATCTTCTCTCCTGTTCCCCTAGGGGCTTAATCTCCCTGATCAGAACATTAAACAATTGCTTATTATTCCACCAGTATTATAAAAACAATACTAGAATTCTTTTCCTTTTTTTTTTTTTTTTAACAAATAAAAAGTATCCAGTATCCCAGCAGGACAGAGCAAACGCGTAAGTGTTGAGTGACACACCCGCACGAGAGCAGACCTTGTTGTAGCTCTGTTTTTTTACAGGGACCTGCCTCTTTGCCTGGTCAGGACACAGATTTTTAGCTGCAACAATACTTGAAAGAGTTCTTTTAACTCTAGCATTAGGAGGTAGCAAAAAGGATTAGTAGGAAATGATTGAGCCCACAGTGGCCACATGAGCCGTGCTGTCTGATAAGCACTTTCTGAGATGATGGCAATGTTCTATATCTGCATGGTATGGTTGTATACATGAACCACGTGTGGCTGTTGAGCATTTGATGTGTGGCTAGTGCAAATGGGAAACTGAATGTTTAGTTTTATTTCATTTTTAATCATTTAAATGTAAATAGCCACACGTGGCTAGTGATTATTAGCACAGACTGATAGTTTCCTAAGAGTTAACCTACTTATACATTCACATATGTGCAATGAAGGACAGCTAAAATACAAGAGTGGTTCTGATGTTACCGTGAGCCCCAGCCCTGCTTACCTGGGGAGTGGCAAGTCCCAGGACTATTTGGATCTCCCTTTGTGGTTGAACTTCGTCCCTGCTTCTCTTCTGTAATCCACCTTGGCTGCTATTTTTTTTTTTTTTTTTTTTTTTTTTTTTTGAAGCGGAGTCTCGCTCTGTCGCCCGGACTGGAGTGCAGTGGCCGGATCTCAGCTCACTGCAAGCTCCGCCTCCCGGGTTTACGCCATTCTCCTGCCTCAGCCTCCCGAGTAGCTGGGACTACAGGCGCCCACCACCTCGCCCGGCTAGTTTTTGTACTTTTAGTAGAGACGGGGTTTCACTGTGTTAGCCAGGATGGTCTCGATCTCCTGACCTCGTGATCCGCCCGTCTCGGCCTCCCAAAGTGCTGGGATTACAGGCTTGAGCCACCGCGCCCGGCCGGCTGCTATTTTTTAAATAACAATTTTATTACAATATAATTCATATACCATACAATTCATTTATTGAAAGTGTACAATTCAATGGTTTTTGCTATATTCCCAAGGTTAGGCAACCTTCACCACTATTAATTTTATAACATTTTCATTACCGCACACAGAAAGTCTGTACCTATTACCAATCACTCCCAAACCCTAGCACTAGGTAACTGCTAATCTACTTTCTGTCTCTACAGATTTGCCTACTCTGGATATTTTATATAAATGGATATTGCCTACTCTGGATATTTTCTATAGATGGTCTTTTCTGGCTGGCTTCTTTCACTTAGCACAGGATTTTCAAGGCTCACCTATGTTGTAGCACGTAACAGTACCTTATTCCTTTTTATGAAAAAATAAGATTCCATTGTGTGAATATACATTTGTTTATCCACTCACTAGCTGATGGTCATTTGAGTTGTTCCCACTTTTGGCTTTTGTCTTAGTCTGTTTAGGCTGCTATAATGAAAGTCCCATAGACTGTGTAATTGATAAACAACAGCAATTTATTGCTCACAGTTCTGGGGGCTGGGAAGTCCAAGATCAAGGAGTGAGCACATTCAGTGTCTGGTGAGGGATCACTCTGTGCTTCATAGATGATATTTTCTTGCTGCATCTTCACATGGTGAAGGGGGCAAACGAACTCCCTCTGGCCTCTTTTATAAAGGCATTCATCCCATTCATGAGGACTCTTATGACTTAATCACCTCCCAAAGGCCCTACCTCTTAATACTATCACATTGGGGATTAGGTTTCAACATATAAATTTGGAGGTGACACAAACATTCAGACCATAACAGGTATTATGAGAAATGCTGCCTTGAGTGTTTATGTGCGACTTGACATGTGTATGTATGTAAGATAACTCTATAAGTTTTTGTAACTGCCAGGCTGTTACCTAAAGCAGATGCACCATTTAACATTCTCATCAGCAGTGTCTGAGGGTTCCAATTTCTCCACGTCCTCATCAGCATTTGTTATTATCTATTTGATTATAGTTGTCCTAGTAGGTGTGAGGTAGTATTTCATTGTAGGTTTGATTTGCAATTCCCTGATGTCACATTGCTCTTTGCCTTCTGTCCATTCACATTCTGATCAGGCCCATTCTGCTGCTACATTTGCTCTGGGGATGCAGTTTTGCAAGAAAACAGCAGGTTCCCTTTTAGTTGTTTCTTCAGAAATTATGGAAGTCACTTACTCTATCATTGCTTTTGTAGCACAGTTTCAAACTGACAGCTGGGGTGATTGTATCTAACCATTTTCATGCTCTTGTTAGATGTCAACTACATTTACACTGTTCAGGGTCAGATTTCTACATAGGGATCCCTTCCCCTAAGAGCAGCCTCCGTAAGGAAAGAGTAGTATGAGTCAGTCCTAGGAAAATGCTATTTTAAATTTCCTATTACAAAAGAATTTCCCGGCCGGGCGCGGTGGCTCAAGCCTGTAATCCCAGCACTTTGGGAGGCCGAGACGGGGAGATCACGAGGTCAGGAGATCGAGACCATCCTGGCGAACACGGTGAAACCCCGTCTCTACTAAAAAATACAAAAAACTAGCCGGGCGAGGTGGCAGGCGTCTGTAGTCCCAGCTACTTGGGAGGCTGAGGCAGAAGAATGGCGTAAACCCGGGAGGTGGAGCTTGCAGTGAGCCGAGATAGCGCCACTGCACTCCAGCTTGGGCGATAGACCGAGACTCCGTCTCAAAAAAAAAAAAAAAAAAAAAAAATTTCCCCCGAAATCTTTTCTCAAACAGTCACAAAATATTCTAAGATCACCTTCAAATTTTAGTGGTTTAAATGATTCTGAATATGCAGAGAAAGAAGCAAAGTGCTAACACAGGATAGCAATGGAAAGCTAGAAATCAACGTTTAGAATGCCCTGTCAGCCAGGGCGAGTGATTTGCCTGCAGAGACAGGGCCATTCTCCCCCATCTGGTGTTCATGGCATCATGTACCCAACTCTTTAACAAATACCAAGTACCTACAGTCACAGGCTTTAGGATTATAACAGACCGCAAAACAGACCTGGGCTTTGTTTTCAGAGCTTAGTGGACAAGGCACAAAGTTTAGTCAATCAAACTGGCTACTGTTAAGAAGGAACAGTATGGGGTGCTCTGGGACTGAGATGATCCATGTCTTGCTTATTTACCAATATTCTCCTCCATGTACTCACCTCAAATAGTAGTGCAGTGGGAGATACTCCATCCCAGCATGACTTAGGTATGATTTCTGTAGCCAAGTATTCCGAGCATCTTGGGAGGTGAAGGATTTGGAGAAACATGTTTTTGTTTCTACTGTTCCCTGTCTTCCTCATCTTTCTGTCATATTCCTACCTATCCTTTAACACATCCACTGTTCAAATAATACTTTTCCAGTGAAATATCAGCATCACTGTCAATATCCTGATGGCTTCCAGGAATAAACATTCCGCTTCTTCCCTGAACTCCTGTGGCACCTTGTACCTGCACTGTAGCACTTATATTGTGGAAGGAAATTTCTTTATCTGTTGGCTTTCCTCACCAGTCAGTGAACACCTCAGAATAAGGTTTTGCAGCTGAGTCGTTTATATTTTCAGTTTCAGACTCAACACTTTGCAAGTGACCAGTAAATGCCAAATGAATGAATGAACGAAGGTATGACTCAGAAATCACATGGGCCCAGATTCATTCTTCTAGCTCAGAGTAACTTGTCATTGAAATAGCAACATATTGTCAACTCTTTTTTGGTCTTTGGTTACAATTTTCTATTGATTCCCATTTAATGGGGAAAGATATAACTATGTTTTCCTGTTGGGACATTTATTTATGAATCAACTACAAGTAGACAGGGAAAGAAGACAAGAAGTCAGTTAGTAAAGACCTTAAATGCCAAAGCTAATATTTTATCCTGGGAAACAGAATCCACCTCATCCTTCATAATATTATCTCTAGGCTAAGGAATGAGGAACCAGGTCTTGTAGGTCATGAGCAAGCCAGAACATGCAGGGAATAAAAGTAAGTGGGCTAGACCCAAGACAGTACCAAGGGCCTAAAGCTATGCAGACTGCCCAGAGCAGAAGCACGTCTTGACCTTGGAGATAAAAGCAAGACATGAGTCAGAGCCAGGTGGCAGGAAGGAAGTTGGAACTAAGACAGGACTCAGAGTAAGCAGCAAGTCACAGAAGAAAATGAAAACGTACATCTTGGTGCAGGAAGCTCAAAACCCAGTGTTTTCGGAATCAGGAAATCCATAGAGATCAGAGCAAAGAAATTGATCCAAAATTTAAGCAAGGGCTCAGGAATGATAATCATGACACAAGCTAATGAGTAGTGTTGAGGAAGATGCAGAATCAGAGGGATCTCATGGGAGACCAGACATCCACACACCACTGCTAGAGACTTTCCAAGATGGCGTGAACCGAGGCTTCCTGTCATCTCTGTACTTAAGAAATGTGCCATCCTTGCATTGCTCTTAGCCTCGGTTTTACTGTTCCTTGTACATAGCGGGATTGTTATTTCTATCAAGAAAGGCTGTCCTTAAGTTTCATAGGCTGTTACAGCATTATCTAATTGGCTCCTCGCCCTGTTTCAGATAGGTTAGGAATGTATCTTTAAAACCACTTTATATGTCAAAGGACTTGTATTTAGAATATAGAAAGAACTCATCTTAATAAGACTAACAACTTAATAAAATGGGCAAAAGGCTTAAATTGACATTTAGCCAAAGATATATGAGTGGCCAATAATTACATGAAGGTGGTTAACATCATAAATCATCAGGAAAATGCAAATGAAAACCTCCTTGCAAAACCACTAATACCAAGGTGGTTGGTATTCATTCTCAATACCAAGGTGAGGATGAGAGACTGAAACACTCACACATTGTTGATGGGCATGTAAAATGGCACAACCACTTTGGACAACTGACCCAGTAATAAAATTGCTGGGTATTTACTGAGGATAAATCAAAATACAGACACAGAGAACTTGAACATGAATATTATTAGCAGCTCTATTCGTAATAGCTCAAAACTGGAAACAACACAAACATCTATCAGTAGGTAAATAGATAAGTTGTGGCTTATGCATGCAATAGATATACTCAGCAATAAAAAACAAACTATTGGTTCAACACCATGGATGAATCTCAGAAACATTATGTTGATCAAAAGAAGCCAAACACACAAGAATTGATCTGTAACATTCCATTTATATGCAGCTCTAGGAGACATGGAACTGTGATGATAAAAATCAGAAAGTAGTTGCCTCCATTTAGGGAAACTGACTTACTTGCTTACTTGCTTTATTTAGGGAAATTGACTTACTTGCTTAAGTCAATGGGTGAGCCAGCGCTTGAACGCAGGCCAGCAGATCTCAGAGCTAGGGCCCCACTGGCTATATCACACTCTCTCAGCATAGAAGGAAGGTGAGGAAGAACGAGGCACAGCAGCCGGGGAACAGAAGGAAGGCAGGTATCAGGAGAGAGGAAGGGCAGTAGTCACTGAGGTCACATTTCTGTCCTGGGCATAAGACTCATAATGGCACCTGTGATGGAAAGAGGCCCTTCCATCGAGGTCACCTGCAGGAGTAATTAGGAGGGCTTAACAGATGTGGGGGAGAGAAGCATCATCATCCAACTAGTGGAGCCTGCCAGTAGAGAAGGTATTAAAGTTATTTTCTTGTTGGTATCCACCTTGGGATTTTTATCATCATAGTCCCACCTCTCCTAGAGCTGCATATCAATGGAATGTTACCAATCGATTCTTGTGTGTTTGGCCTCTTTTGATCAAAATAATGTTTCTGAGATCCATCCATGGTATTGAATCAGTTTGGTTTTTATTGCTGAGTAAACAATAAACTTGTTTTATTCTTAAGATCTTTTAAAAATTCTTCATGACGTAATTAATACATATCCACTGCAGAAAGAAAATATATGTAAAAGAAGAAAAAATTAAAACTTCCTATGGTCTTATTATCCCGTGATAATCTCTGATCTTTGTTTTTGTTTTTCAGGCAATAAAAATATTTTAAACAAAAATGGGATCGTACTATATGTGCTGTTTTATAATATGCCTTTTAAACAACATATCAACGAACATTTCTATCAGAGGATATAATTCTTTTTTTTTTTTTTTTTTGAGACAGAGTCTTCCTCTGTCACCAGGCTGGAGTGCAGTGGCATGATCTTGGCTCACTGTAACCTCCACCTCCTGGGTTCAAGCCATTCTCCTGACTCAGCCTCCAGAGTAGCTGGGATTACAGGCACCTACCACCACGCCCAGCTAATTTTTGTATTTTTAGTAAAGACAGGGTTTCACCATGTTGGCCAGGATGATCTCGGTCTCCTGACCTCGTGATCCACCTGCCTCGGCCTCCCAAAGTGCTGGGATTACAGGTGTGAGCCACCACGCCCAGCAGAGGATATACTTTCTATTGGATACATAACATCCTATGGATGGATATATCCAAATTTGTTTAACCAAACCTCTCCTGGTACATATTTTAAATTGTTTCCAGTTTTTAGTTTCTACCTACTACCCTCCTACAAGAGAACATCTTGAACATAACACGTTTGCTCATTTTTTTTTCAGTGTTTCCTCAAGGAAAACTCTAGAAGTGGAAATTCTAGGTCAAAAAGTTTGGACATCCTTAAGGAATTTAATACATATTGTCAATTATTGTTTTTAAAATGGTTTTAGCAATTTACATTCTCACCAGCAGTGAATGAATGTGTTATTCTGTGTCACCTTAATGCGTGGACTATAATTTTAGTCCCTGTGCTAAATACTACCTCTTTTCATTGAAACATAATCTGTCAGGATTAGAAATTAACCTTTGATGTTGTCTAGCTCCATCTCCCAAGCAATGCCTGAATTCCCTTTTGGATTCTGCTAGTTTGAAATGAAAACCATTTCTTTAAAAATGTTAATTTGAAAACATGATTGATATTTGAACGTAGTAGAAAAATTGGAGGAGCCAGAAACAGAAGTGATCCTGAGGTCAGAATACCTGGGTGTCAGGGCTGACTATGTCCTTGTCAAACTGTGTAATCACCAGGAAGTTGCTGACCTACCCTGTCTGGGTCTCTGTGTCCCCATGTCTAAGACAAGGGGATTGAGGAGGGCCCAATCTCTATGTTGTCTTTAGTTATGACATTCTATAAATCTTCGGTTATTTAAAGCATTCCTTTCAAGGGCTGGGCTTGTAAATTAAGAGTGGCAGCCTTTTGAAATGCAGCTTGTGTGGGAAAGGAAACAAACCCAGCAGCTAGTTTGCTGCTGGATCAGAATTCTGTGTTCTTTGTGAAGTAATAAATTGTGTCTTGGCTCCTGGATTATTCCAGGTTGCCTCGGGTTTTACGGAAGTGGCTTGTTTCAGGAATGGTTCCCATTGCCGGAAAGTGGGTGTTAATTTGTACCTTGGCTATTTTTCAGGGCACACTCTGGCAAAATCCTGGCATCTTTTTCAGAGGATCAGCAGATGTAATGACCTGCGGGTTGCTCCCCTTGCAAGAGGACACATGCTCTATGTTAATACCCCAAATCAAGCCTACAGTCAGAGGCCTAGGTTTTATAATAGAGCACTTAGCCTAGGCATGCCAAGGGTTTTTGACCAAGTGGAAACACTTTGGGACACGTACCACAGGAAACAGGACAGCAGAATGCTTAGTAATGGCTAGCATTTCTGAATAAAGTATCTGGCTCTCCACTGAAATGGGGTATAGGTGGTGTCCTAGAAGAGGAGATGAAGCTAATGGAAGTGAAGAAAGAATAAAATAGAACAACATTTGTATTTGGTGCTCCACAGCTTGCAGCCTACATTAACTTACTTTATTTATTCTATACAATGTCCCTGGGATATCATCATTGCCATTTTGTCCCAGTTCACCCACCGAGCAAATGCAGGGGTTGGAGTGTTGGTCATGAGTGGCCCAGTGACCTCTGCAACAACCTCATGGCTTGGCTTAAAATACCGTAAATCCCTGCTTCCTTGGCAGATGTTCGTAGTCTCTCACCTCCTTTCTGTTCCATGACAATTGAAAAATTACTCTTTTTTCTTACTGTTTGAGTCCATAGTCATAAATTCAAGTCATTTGCCAATCTTCAGTATAATGCAATTGGAAAACATTGTCTAGTCTAGTATTTCCCAAGCTTTAATTTTTAAAATTAATTTCAAGTTTTATTTTAGTTATTTGCACACTGTCTTCACAATTTATGCCATATCTCTGTACCACTTGTACCATTATTTACATTATTTGTTTACAAACAAATTACAATTTCATTTTTTTCTTGCTCTAAGAGCTCCAGTAACTGAAATCATTAGTTTAATGTACTAGTTATAGTTTTCTAATATATGATATCACATAGCTGTTAAAACTTTGTGTTCATTTTTTGTACTGTATCTCACTTCTCCCTTTGGTATACAAACTATACTCTAAGAAATTAGTTTAAATTAAATAAAATTTCAATATTCAGTTTCTTGGTTGAGTTAGCTGCATTTTAAGTGTCGAGTTGACATATGTAGCTTAATGGCTGCCATATTGGGCAGGGCAGACTGAGAACATTCCAGCATCACAGGAATTTCTATCAGACAAACTCTGCCTAAGGTTTGTCCAGGGCACTGAAAGCAGCAGACATTTCACTGTGTTCATTAGCCTGAGCTAGACTGACATATAAGATTATCAAAAGAAAGGTGAATTAATGTAAGAACTGCTAGCAAAAATGTCAGATAATAGTTTTTTTCATTGACCACTGTCCGAGTAAGCAGCAAGACAAGGCAAAGCATCTGAATGGATCACTTCAGTCTGCTCTAAACCAACTCTCTCTCAGGGCTCTCTCTTCCTCCATCCCCGCCACTACCATTCTTCTCTTCCCTCCTTCCGAGTCCATGTCTCTCTTCAGTGTGTGTCTGTGTTTTCTCTTTCATGCTTCTTCTTCTTCTTGCTTCACCTGTGTGTCTTAACCTCACTTTCATTCTAGCACTCAGTCCTTTCTCTCCCTTTCTGCCTGTTTTACCTTTCCAACCTTCTGACACTCCCTTATTCAAAATCTAAGTATATTTGGATTTTGTTTTGTAAATTCTTCTTCAAGTACAATAATTTCAGGCCAAAGGACATTCTCATTTGTAACGTGAATAAGGGATGCCTCCTAGCAGAATTCCACAAGATGTGCTAAATCTCACTGGCATCTCAGCCCTGTGTGAATGCGTGTAAAACAACCATTTCCGGCTCAAACTCCTGCCTGTTGCTCACTGATGTAACCATAACAAACGAATTGTTTTACTCTACTCCTCATCCAAAGTCTTCTTTAAAGAACAAGAGAATTTTGGACCATGCTTCTCTTCGAGCCTCTGGAAGAAGGCCCAAACCTTGCTCTGTGGCATTGGTTACCTTTCTTGAGCAGACTAAAAGCTAGGCATTGCCTTGAAGGCTTGATGCCACTTCTATTTAATCAGAACTCCTTCCAGAGCCATAAGGATACTGGAGGTTCCCACAGGGAGGGAAGTGCTGTGTAGACATATTTATGCTTCATCTGTTGTCCATGAATGTCAAGGAGGAGAACTGATTAGACTGCCTTCTTTTTGTTTTAATTATCCAGAGATTCCAGAAAGGAGGAAAGGCCAAGTGGACCCAAGAGCCCTCAGAAATCCAAGATGCTCTGGGGAACGTATATGCGTTGCTCAATTCCATAAAATAGACCCTTCCTTAGGAGTACAAAGTTGTACTCCTATACCCTTACTTCTTGTAGGGAAACCTGTTCACTTCCCCCCACCTCCCCACCCCTTCTAAATGTACTCAACTAGGCTGTGGAAAACTTAATTCCTCTTACTAATTTATATAAGAAGTTATGATACCTTGGAAATTTTTTTTTTTTCCAGCCCAGAGGTCTTTTATTTATTTTTTTTTTAACACCTATTATGTCATGAATTCATGGGGAATCGGTTCCAGCAGCTCAGGCTCCTTCCCATTGGTTCTCACAAAGTGTGCTTCTCTGGGTGGAGCAGGCTGGCGCTTCAGTTGAACCCAGGTACTTTTCTCTTTGGCTTCTTTCTTTTTCTGATCATTTTCCTTCACGCATTTCAGGAAGCTATCTCGGCTCTTAGAGTGCTTACTGTGCTCAATACGCACATTAATTCTCTTGGCAAGGATCTTGCCCTTAACTTGTTTACAACAATGCCAACAGCATGCTGGGTAACGTTGTAGACTATCCCAGTTTTGCCATGGTAACACTTGTGGGGCATTCCTTTTTCAACAGTACCCATTCCCTTGATGTCTATGATATCACCTTTCTTATAGATTCGCATATAGGTGGCCAAAGGAACAACTCCATGTTTTCTAAAAGGCCTAGAATATGGGTGCCTCTCCTCTTTCCCTTTGTGTTTGTCATTTTGGCGAATTACTAGAAGATGGCGGTTCCAGCCGAAAGGCGGAAATTTTTATCTGTCAGCTTTAAACCGTTATATATGGGATCCACTATTCTCAGGAAAATGATGTTATGATCTGCTCTCTTTCTCAGACAAAAGGAGGCATTTTTCCAAGAGTGGAAGTCCGCACCTGGGTGGGAATGATAGAGATATCCTCTGGCTGGGTTTTGTACTGCTCTAGACTCTGAAAAAGAGAAAGAGATCCAAGTTTAAGTGACTTTAATCTTAGTAAAGTTTTAAGGTTTATGTTATCTCTGGAAAATAATAACTGTAACGATTTTTTGAGTGCTTGGAATTTGTAGAGCAGTGTGTTAGGTGCTGCTGTAAACACAATCTCATTAATCCTCATCACAACCCTGATGGGGTGACTCTCCCCCACCACCATATTCTAATTGGAGGAATCTGAGTCTCAGAGAGGCAAATAATTTCTCAAAGGCAACACAGCCAATAAATTGTCAGAGCTTGGATTCAAACCCAGGACAGAGTTTTGTGGTCTTTAGATCCATTGTTCTGTGTTGGTTTATTCAGCAAATGTTTATCAATGGTTACTGTGGCCAGGCACTGTTGCTCAGGGATTCCACAATGAACAGTAAAGGCAACACTCCTGATCTTATGGAGCATATGCCCTGGAGAGGAAAGACAGAAAAACAGGAAGTTAAAAAATAATATAACATTTTTTAACAATTAATAATATAACATGATCATTTCAGATGTTGCTAACGCTGTAAGAACAATAGATGGAGTAAAGTAATAGTGAATGTGGGGCTGCTTTATGTTGGGGGCTCTCAGAAGGATTTTCTGGGATGACTTTTGAACTCAGACCTGAGTGATATGAAGGATCCAGAATCCAGTGTTGGGAGCAGAGGAAACAGCAAGTACAAAGGCCCTGGGGTGATTGAGTGCCATGTCTTTCAGGAGCAGCAAGAAGGCCAGTTGTGCTGTGTAGCCGGTGGTGGGGAGTGACAGTATAAGGTTAGAGATGTAGACAGGCTTTGGATTTTGCTCCCAGTGTAATGGAACACCACAGGGTTCTAAGCAGAAGCGGTATATGATCTGAATTGCTTTTTTCTTTTTCTTTTTTGAAACCGAGTCTCTCACTCTGTCACCCAGGCTGGAGTGCAATGGTGTGATCTCAGCTCACTGCAGCCTCCGCCTCCTGAGTTCAAGCAATTCTCCTGCCTCAGCCTCCCAAGTAGCTGGGATTACAGATGCACACCACCATGCCCAGCTAATTTTTCTATTTTTAGTAGAGACAGAGTTTCACCGTGTTGGTCAGGTTGGTCTCAAACCCCTGACCTTAAGTGATCCAACCGCCTTGGCCTCCCAAAGTGCTGGAATTACAGGAATGAACCACTGTGCCTGGCCTGAATTAGTGTTAAAAGATAACTCTGGTTTCTGTGTATGGAATAGAGTGTACAGTAGCAAGACAGGAAGTGGGGAAAATGGTTAGAAGAACATGAACTTCAGAAGGGCTGGAGGTTTTTGAAGGAGGAGGATAGTGCTTTGGAAACAGCAAAGGGGGAGAGTGGGTGAGAAAAGACTATTTATCCTACCTCCAGGCCCTGGGTGCGAGGAGTGATCCTCAGGGGCCAGCCAGGTCCAGGGAGTGGGCAAAAAGGAAGGTAGCATTCAGAAAAGAAGATGTAGCTCTGGGGGCGTTTGCTGCAGCGGCAGTGGTGGCAAATCACAGGATAGCTAGTTTTTATTGAACATGTACTGTCTGTCTAGCAGGATTCTAACTGCTTTTTCTGCAATAGCTTGTTTAGTCCTCTTGATAATCCTAAACAGTAGATACTATTATAGCCCAATATCACATAGGAAGCTGACACAGAGTTAAGAAACTTGTAGCAAGTAAGCAATATGGCTGGGATGGCATTACTCATTTCAGAAGTCAGAGTGGAAGGTTGGAGGGGTTGTCAGAGAGGGTTGGAGCGTGCTCTCACTAAGGAAGAGGTTGACTGGTCTAGAGATGAGACCCAGATGGCACACGTGACCTGGGAGGTTTTGATGGAGGTAAAGCTTGCTCCATGATGCCATTTGCCCTGAATGATACTAGAGGAAGTTTCCCCATCAGTTCAGATGGGAAGCATGGAGCCTAGGAGTGACTGCTCTTTCTTGAAGCTTCCCATGGGGTGGGACCCAGGGCCTCCTCCTGGGATTGCTTTCTTAGGCAACTTGTGGGGCAAGAAGAATGTCATCTAAACAAGGCAGTGTCTTGACCGCTTTTATCCCATTGCCCTTGAGTTGGGAGAATGTTCATATTTACACATTTCTGGGATGTTTTACTGCAATTCTCATGTGGAGATAATAATAATAGATAACATTCATTAAGCACTGGCAATGTGTCAGGTTCTATGCTGAGCACTTGGCATATAGTATTCCTTCAATAAACACAATAGATATAGCTAGTATTCTTGCTCCCCTTTTTCTGATGGACTAACCGAGCTCTAGATAGGTTACATCATTTGCTATATAGTGAGTGGTGGACCTGAGATTTAAACCTTACAACCTGACACCAGAGGTTATAGCCTCACTCTGCTGCAAGTGAAGAAGACATGTTTGCTAGGTTTGGGCAATGCTGCCCAGGAAGTCTTTGTAAATTCCAAAAGAATGAGTGATTGTAGCAACACAAAGTTTAAAGACAAACCTTGAGAGTGAGTGGCTAGCATCTTCCTTCTGTGACCATACTGATTTTGAAATGTTGGTAGATCAATTACCAGCATCAGAGATGAAACCTGAAGGTAATGGACTCAGAGGGGAAAACAAGGTTGAGAAAGGGGAAATTGTTGTGAATAGAGGAAAGGAAATTATTGGTTTACTTAACTTGTCTTCTGCTACTGGATCTAAAAGTAACAGTACTTAAATAATACTTTTTCTCCCTTTCAATTCCACTAAAGGAACACCTAAAAAAACTGCCTACTTCCCCTCTCTCCCCACAAACAAGAAAAATGGTGGGATTATGGATACTTTTTTGGTAAGGTATTTTAGTTTTCTATTTTTTAAAAGAAAACAAATATGCGGGGTATTTTTTAAAGAAATTGTTTAAGTAAAAGAAATAAGATTCTTTAGGCATCATATTTAATTGAATTCATTTCATCCCCTTAAAAAATGTATTTTCTTTGACATTCATCTATTCCTATCCAAAAACATGGGCAGATGATCGGATCTCAGTTTTCTTAGGCTCTGTGATCCTGGCAGAGTTACTTTGTAATCACTTGTCTGTGTTTCTCCAACTTGAAAATACCTAGACTTCCAAGGCAACTGAACCGCTGTGGAAGAGCCATGAACTTCTCTGCCAAATGGCCATGAGTAAGAAGATGGCCTCTTGGGTTGCTCTCAGTCCCTCATTTGTGTTCTAAAAGAATTCATTAGCCTGTAGCCCAATTTGGGTTTTTTTTTTACTTACCTGGTGGATCAGATTTTGCTGTCACTAAATGTGACATCAGACTCCAGATGCCAAAATGAGTAAGATGGGATCCTTCTTCCTAAGGGTTCATTGTTTGAAGAAATTATTACAAAAATGGGTGGGGGGGCAAATACAGCCACCTGTGTAGTGAGCCAGTCTGTGTCCCTTTGTGTCAAAAATTCCTTGAAAGTTAGAGCCCTAATGTCTTGAATGTACTCATATAAAATATTCATCATCAGCTCACTGTTACAATTTTTCACCCTTTTACACCTGATGTGAACTTGGGCTTTGCACCTCATGGAGGCATATACCTACGCTTTAAGATGGGAGTGATGTTACCCAGAGGGACCACCTAGCTGGGAAATGGCAAAGCCTGGCCTTGAACTTCTAATTCCTACTTCAGGACACTTTCTTCTGTCTAAAATAAAAGGCTACATGTTATCTGTATACTTTATTTACCGTTCCAAATGTTACTATTAATATTATTATAACCAAGTTATTTAGATTAGCTAACATGTTTTACTGAGGTGACATGGTGGAAGCAAACTCAAAACTGTCCTTTGGGCTGCCTCCCCAGTCCACGGCATGCACAATTGTGGACAGATAATAGAAGATAGCTTCTCTCTGAAGGTATGGGCTTAGGAGTGGGGATGAGGAAGGTCCAGGACAATAAGAGGAACATGAAACTGCTGAATGAGTGTTTGGAAAAATGAAAAGTATTGCTCATTGATTGAAAGAGATGTAGTCAGAATTTCATGCTTAAGTGTGACCAATTTTGGATGTCATGGTTGTCACCTAATATGTGTCCAATAACCACATGTTGACTGAATGAATAAATGTGGGGTGGAGAAATACAAAGCAAGGAGAGCAAGCCAACCCAGAATCTTCCTTGACTTTCTGTGTGCCTCCTGGAATGGATGATTTAACACCTCTGTGTCTCTAGGTAGAACTGAAAGGTGTCAGTGGCAGAGTTTATGGATATCTCCCTTTAGATGCTATTTAGAGAAGGAGTAGGTTTTGTATACCTGGAAGGTGAAAAGGAAGATCTAGTAAGTTCAAAATAGGGAGATTTTGGAGCCAGCAACTTAATGAGACTCCAGTCTGAACCACGGAAAAGAGGTAGCCAAGCCTGTCTAGATGCCTCCCTTGCACCACATCAACACACATGTGCCCACCACAGTGGGGGTCCTCCTTGATTATCTGGCATGTTATGGGAACAGAGGAGTCAACACTTTGGAGTAAGTCAGCGTTAGCTCCTGTTGCTTCATTTTTAGAGATGAGTAAAAAGATGTGATGACTGCAGTAGCTTCCTATAACTGCTATAACCAATTACCACAAACTCAGTGGCTTGAAACAACAGAAATCAATTCTCTCATAGTGCTGGAAACCTGACATCAAGAATCAAGGCCAACAGGGCTGTGCTGCCTCCTGAGGCTCCAAGGGAGACTCAATCCTGGCCTCTTCCAGCTTCTGTGGACTCCAGGCATTCCTTGCCCCTTGGCTGCATCCCTCCAATCTCTGGCTCCATCACCACACGGCCTTCTTTTCTCTCTGTGTTTTTCTTCTGGGTATCTCTCATAAGGAAACATGCCATTGGATTTAGGGCCCACCTGGACAATCCAGGATTACCTCATCATGAGATCCTTAGTCACATCTGCAAAGACCCTTTTTCCAAATAAGGCCAGGTTCCAGGGATTGGGACATGAATATATCTTTTGGGAGACCACCCTTCAACCTACTGCAATGGCACTGATGTATTAGGAAGATGGTTTGACAGGGGGAGTAAGACAGCAAGGGTAGGGTGCAGACACTGGGCTCACTGGCTGCTCTGGCCTTAGTCCAGGACTGGGGAAATAAGGAACTGGACCACAGCAGGAGCCATGGGAATAAAGAGGAGGAAATGGAAGCAGGAAATATTTCATGGAAGAATTTGCCAGAAGTTGGTGATAAATTTTGGTATGGTCAGTAAGAGAAAGAGAAAATCCTAATTTGACACCAAGGCATATTTCCCCAAAGTATGTGCTACAGAATGTTGGATCTTGGGATATCAGTAGCTATTGTGTGAGGGGAAAATGGTTCTATACATAAAGACGTTTGGGGGACACTGGATTAAACAGCATTGAACAGGTGTCTATCCTGCAGGATTTCTGTCAGCCTTTAACATCCCCATGTATATCATAAATGTCTAAAGAAGGTTTCTAGAGGACAGTCTTTCCCATACCTACTTGACCATGGGCCTGCTTTATCTAGATTATCTTGAAGAACAAGTGGTCCACACGCCTCTGAAAAATACTGCTTGATGGCATCCATCCTCTGAGAAAAGATAATATAAGTAACGGTCAGAAAGATGGAATGAAGAAAACTGGAATCGGACAGTCTGTTGAGGGCCAGACTTGTTTCCAAGATCCCTGCCAGCCTTAAAGATAGCCATGGGGACTGACACCAGTAACTGGCAACTGGCAGAAGCCATTTGCAGGTTTGCACAGTGATGCTCTGACTTTAATAGTCTGTGCAACTGTCCTGTGGTTTGGTTTCTTATTTCTCTGGTATCTTCTTGACAGTAGAAGCTGTTGCTTTAGAGCAGTTGTAGCAATGTACGTTTCACCCCGTGTGCCAACTCGGCTGCATTGGATGGCTGACTCTCATGCTGCCTGCAGGATGCTAAGCTGCAGGAGGCTGTGCAGGAAAGAGTGCTGTAAATGACTTGCAGTGTCTGCCATGAGCACAGGAGGAGGATGGGGATGAGCTAAGAGCCCTTCTTGCTTTATACTTCAAAGAACTTCCTTGCCCATGCTCCCTCCCTCCCTTCTCCATGCCTCAAAAGGGGCCAACCAAGATCAACAGTTATACACCTTGGATACAGCCATCCTGGACTCTTCAATCTTCATCTCTCCCTACCTCATAAACCTTGGATACAGCCATCCTGGACTCTTCAGTCTTCATCTCCCCCTACCTCATACACCTTGGATACAGCCATCCTGGACCCTTCAATCTTCATCTCTCCCTACCTCATACACCTTGGATACAGTCATCCTGGACTCTTCAATCTTCATCTCTCCCTACCTCATACACCTTGGATACAGTCATCCTGGACTTTTCAATCTTCATCTCTCCCTACCTCATACACCTTGGATACAGCCATCCTGGACTCTTCAATCTTCATCTCTCCCTACCTCACCTAGAGGGAAAATGGTGGTATCAATGACAGAAATATAGATATCAATTTCACAATGAATAATAAAAATAGCTAATATTTACTGAGCACTTATTATCCATCAGGCCCCCTGCTAAGTGTTTTACATGTAATGTCTCATTTAATTCTCGTGACAGCCTCAAGGGATAGATACCCTCAATCATCTAATTGTGTAGATGAGGAACATGAGGCACATAGAGATTACATTACTAGCCCAGGAACACACAGCTAGTATGTGGTACAACCAGGATTTAACTTTAAGCATGCTAATGTTAAAACTGCCACTCATAACCACCAGACTGCGGATTTAATTGTAGACGTGTTGGATTTGAAACATTGGTAAGACTTGCAAGTGGAAATATGCAGGAGGCAGTGGAAGATACAGAACTGGACAAGGTCAGGCCTGGGCACAGAGCCAGGGAGTCGGGGTGGTTGAAAGGTGCCCACAGATACGTTTATTCACACTATGAGTTGAGAGTCAGTTATACAGATGTACAATGTATAGAGAAATCTGTGCAAATGTTTTATGTATTAGGGAGATGTTTTCCTAAGTAATGAGTTAGAAATAACTGACTTTTGTTATCATAGTCCATGAACAGAACATTTCAACTGTGAGGAAACAGGACACAGATGAAGAAGTCTGTGTCCTAAATCATGCTGAAAAGTCAGAATCTTTTGGGATTTTTGGAGATACATTCTTTGCATCTCATCTCATCTCAATGGTCTCGCAAGTGTAATAGAAAATCATGGTCCTTGGTGAGAGTAGTGAGAGCTTTGCCTTAGCATCGCTAGCTGCAGACTCACCACCTTTCCCATTCCCCGTAGAACCTGAACCCCTCAAGGACAGGGAATGGGTCTCATTCATCCAGGAGCTTCTAACACCCAACACACGCAGACGCTCATTAAACAGTGAGTGAATTAGTAGAACCAAGGAAATAAGAACCAACCCTATTCAGTTACATTCTACTCCTGGATATATTATCAAATTTAGAGTGTTTTCACTGACTCATCACTATTTCATTGTAAACGGCTGAAATTTTCCCCCTGTAGGCTGGGGACAACGCCACAATAAATTACTGCCTACTTGAACCGAGTTTCATTTTGTTCTGATTCATTGCCTGTTTCAAGGACCTTCTAAAATCTAAGTTTATGGACTTTACTTCCTGGTGGTTCCCAGAGAGAAATGAGCCTGGATTCCAGAGAATGCAAATTTCTTCAAACTTGCAGCCAGCTTCCAGACTCCCTGCAAAGGTCTCTTAAGCCTCTAAGTATTTCCTCTCTTAAATCACACATCACTGGCACAGGCAGAATATTTTCAAGTTACTTCTTTCTTGTTAGGAGACAGTCGCTTAGAGGTCTACCAATTAGACAGAAATGCAGTCGTTTTGGCAGTTTTATTGTGCTGTCTTTAGGTTTCATTTAGTGGTTCTTTTTTTTAAGTTGTGTTTAGTTTTTTGTTCCTGAAAGAAACTATTTCAGGAATAGTTGCACTGGAATATTGATTCCAGGAATAGTTGCTGCATTGGAAACACAATGTTGACTCTCTCTTGGCATGTTTATGGGTGGGATGAACCGTATAATGTGAAATAAAGCTTAATCTCTCACTTGCGCAAATGTCGAGTCGAGACTTTGATTTGGCACTTTTCCAATTAGGTGATGTGAATCCCTAGAGCTAGTGTGGTAGCTTATTGCATAGCAATGGCACACAGGTATTCTGCCAAATTTTGATCTGTATCTAAAATTTGTATTTGTTTCAAGCTAGAATAGATTCTCTTATAGTGTCTGTTGGATCGTATGCTGAACTGAGCAAGTTATGGAGTGTGGCACAGAATGAGGCATGATTTGTGGTGCTGTAGCTAAGAGGCACAGTGTCATGTCAAGTTAGTATGTGTGAAAAATGACTATTGCTGTCGTCTGAATGTTCCCCAAAATCCGTGTTGAAACTTAATCCCCAATGCAGTCGTGTTAAGACATGGGTCCTTTAGGAGGTGATTAGGTCATGAAGGCTCATCCCTCATAAATGGGATTAATGCTGTTAAGGCTGTTATAAAACAGGCTTCACCCAGGGTTCGGCCTTTTTTGCCCTTCTGCCTTTCACCATGTAAGGACACAGGAACAAGGCGCCACCTTGGAAGTAGAGACGGGGCCCTCACCACACACCAAAGCTGCTGGTGCCTTGTTCTTGAACTTCCAGCCTCCAGAACTGTGATAAATAAATTTCTATTATTTATAGATTACCCATTCTCAAGTATTTTGATGTAACAGAAAAAAATTGACTAAGACAGCCATTTATTGAAACATGCAGACTCTTCCTCTGATGCATACAAAAAGGCATGTGGTCAGGGCAATAAACAATTCTCAAATGGAGGGCAACAAAAGTGAAAAATGTGACAACAGCAGGAAGTTTTTGTAACTTCCCAACACTTTCTTTTTCATGATGTATTCACCATTATGCCCTTCAAATGTATAGCCAAAAATTTGAGTGTTTGAAAGTGCAAAAAGGTTGCAAACCACTGATCCATTCCCAACATCATCAGTTAGGTTCTGACACACACACACACATAAAAACACATACACGCGTGCACACACAAACACACACCACAACCTTAATGTTTCTTCTTTTGGATTTTCTTTAAATTTTGCTGCTTTTCTTCATTGATGTTACTCAGATTTTGTTGATTTTTTTTCCTATGTTTATCCTCTTTTTTTTTTTTTTTTTTGAGACAGGGTCTCACTTTGTTGCCCAGGCTGGAGTGCAGTGGCACAATCATGGCTCACTGCAGCTTTAACCTCCCAGGTTCAAGTGATCTTCCCACCTCAGCCTCCTGAGTAGCTAGGACTAACAGTGCACACCACCACACTCAGCTACTTTTTGTATTTTTTGTAGAGACAGGGTCTTGCCATGTTGCCCAGGTTGGTGGTCTCAAACTCCTAGGCTCAAGCAATCCTCCTGTCTCAGCCTTCCAAGATGCTGGGATTACAGTTGTGAGTCACCGCACCCAATTGTTTACTTCATATCTTGCCTGATATATCCTAGGTATAACCCTAAGAAAATTGCCTTAAGTAAGACTCAACAGTTCCTTGGACTCTCTTGCTCTCAGGCAAATACCCAACTCTCCAGAGTGTTTATTATTGAAAACCACAAAAGTTGAAAATGGGAGACAGCTAACTTAGAAACTCTCCCTCATCCCTCCATCTCTGCCCTTGTCAGAGTCAGTGAAAAGAATGAGAGGTAAGTGCTCTTACCTGTGTATCGTACTTTTACAATGGATGGGGTCCTTGACTCTCTGAGAGTCATGGCCCTTAAGAACATCTGGAGCAGCCACTGAGGACTTTGTCAGCAATTTCTCATTCCAGGCAACAACCCACAGTGGCAGCCAGCAGCCCTCAGCTCCATGGGAAGCAGTATGGGAGAAGTACGTGGACTTGGATAGCACTCAAACCAAAGTCTAACTCATTCTGCTGCAACCTTTAGTAGAGTAGTCCACTTCTGTGAGCTTAGTCTTCTCATCTGGAAAATGGAAATAAAATTTCTCCCCCCATGGTTATTAAAATTAAATAAGATGTCTATCATTTATAGAGGAGGCCCTCTATAAATGTTGTTTTTCTTGCCTCCCTGCATCCCGTAATGTAAACACAAGCTCCCTCCCTGGGCTGCCTTTTGTTACTGACACTGGAGTATCTGAAAATCAACTGATAGAGATGAGGAGACATGCTTCTTTCACAGATTCCTCAGATTTCCTGACTGGGCTTAGATGAAGCAGTAGCAGAGGGGGAAATCTTGATATATGGCAGGTGTTTAGGCTTCATGGATGGTAAGGAGTAAGTCTGGACTATCCATGATCAGTTTATTATTAATACACATCACACCTCCATTTAATTTGGGTAACAGCGATGAACTCACTTCTTTGGAAGATTCTGACTACTATGGCAAAGACTCTTTAGTTGTTTGCCAAACCTGAGTCTCTTTTCTCCTGGGTCCATAGCTAGGCCATATTTCCTAGCTTTCTTGCAGTTGGATGTAGCCAATGGAAGATGGGCTAGTCCTGGTGATCCTCCACTTTTTCCCCTCTCCATCTGCCAGGTGGATATCAGTGTCCAGTGCAACCTTGGAAACCATGTACTGAGGGGCATAGAGCCTCTGGTAGCCTGGGTCCTTAAGTGGTTGTGTGGAGCTGTGCCCTCCCTGCCCACCATCTGAGTTTTACCCTAGCAAGAAATAAGCTCTTCGTGTTAAGCCGTGGAGGAGTTGTCAAGGTTCATCTGTTATAGCAGCTAGCTTTGCCTTAACGAATAAACTTGATGAAACAGGAGGTGAGTTTTTTAAACTTTCCCCTTTTATGATAGCACTTGACCTTCTTCTGAACATTTTCTATTTTGTTACTGTGGGAAAACAAATTTCATAATTACTTATCTATTCAAAATAGGCTGTGTATATTGATCATAAGAAAGATGGAATGAGGTTCTCAGTCAGCAGGAAGTCTATTTGATTTTTTACCTAACAGTCTCAGTTGAAAGCTGAGGTTAGTGATTAACTACACTTATTGTGTTTTCAATCAGATTAAACACTCCTGGTGCCAGGTGCTAGGTTGAGAAGGGGAAGCTTAGTAAAGACAGAAGAAATAAAAGTAATTTTTTTCTAAATAGTCAGAAATCCAGAAATTAGACAATCATCAAAGATTTGTCTAAAGTATCCTATATAATTTTATGTTTTCTTGGACAAAGTGTACTGAAAATAGTTTTACCTTTTCTAGCCTTCAGCTTCATCAACTGTAAAATGAAGGATACTTTATCTATAGGATTTGAGAATTAAATGGGGATCATAGCTACCTCCCAGCCTAATGCCTGACATAATAAATATTAAAACCCTACCCTTTCTTAATGACCTGGTTTGTTGGGATTTGCTCGGGAGTCATGCTTATGAACATGAATTATCACCCTCGGAGACTTGTAAATTATCTGTGGCTGCTTATCCCAACATGGAATGGTGCTAGGTGGCAGTGCTTCTGTTAAGGTAACTACTTCTACAATTTTTATTGATTTCTTCTTGCCACTTTTTTTGCTGGTAGTTGCAGCCTTCAAAGCTATCTTCTTCTAATCCTTTTTATTGGGGGAAGAAAATGAAACACCCCTGGTAGAAATTATTATCGGAAAATGAACGAGTTCTGTGTGCAAGCTGGAACACACTCCAGCCGGGAAGACTACCAGCCGAATGGCAGTTACAGCAGCTTGGGGGCCAGTACACTCAGTGCCAAGATTGGGGCTGGTTCCAGCAAGTTGAGGTTAGCAGCAGTCAGAACTCCCCAGTTTAGTACGGTGCTGCTACACTTCTTGCCAGCTCAGCTCCTGTGGCTGGGAGAAAGCGGGGAGGAAGGAGGTAAAGATCAGAGATTGAAGCAGGACAGGATAGCCAGGGTCAGATATAACTTTAGCGATTCTTCATTGAGGAGGCCAAGCAGTGGTTTTCGGGTGTGAGTTTTTATGACACACTACTTATTTGGCGCTAAATATGACATGTCTACGTATTTAAAAGGCCCAATCATTCATTACCCAGCACAAAGACGGTAATATACACATCTATTTGAAATGGTATCAGCTGACATGTCAGTGATTTGAGGAATTTTAGAAAGGATCTCTCCCCAGAATATCTCCTCATCCAGTTTGCCTTGATTAAGGAATCTCACCCTGAAGAGATGTATCCCTTTGGATTAATGGAGCATTTGCTGTCTTTCACTCATGTGGTCACCAGGTAGACAGGCATTGACACCTACTGTGTGCCAAGCCCCCGAAAAAAAACAAAAAAATCTTTACCTCTGCCTTCAGGAACCTTATTGTCTACTTGAAGAGATTATTACATGAGAAATCTGTGTTGTGGATGAGGAAAGGGGTCTAGAAGGTGAAGTGCAGGGGCTTAGAGAGAAATTAAATGGGGGCGGGGGCATTGAAGGGGATAGGGGCAGAGGTGCTAACTTAGATTTTGAGTCAGAATGCCTCTCTGGAAGAATGTGCTTCTATCTGAGACCTGAAGAATAGTCCTTGGCCAGGCAAAAGAAGGGATGAGTTTAGAGCCATAGGAAAAAAGGAGTGAACATTTGGGGCAGGAAAGAGCTAGGAGCTAGAGGGAGACCAGAGGGTCATAAGGAAGGGGGCGGGGAGTGTGGGATGGGGCTAGATCCTGCTGGGCTTCTGGGCCTGGCTAAGGACTTCTTAAATTCAGACCTAAGGACTTCTTCATTCATCCTACAGGCAATAGGAAACCCATGAAGTAATAAAGGAATGACCTTTTTCCGCTCTTGTTTTAAAATATCACTCTACTCAAGATGTAGAAATTGTGTTGGAAATACACAAGGTAGAAGCCCAGAGATCAGTTAGGAGGTGACTGAAAAATCCCAGGAGGTGCGATGCCTTGAATTTGTGGACACATGAAAATGGATAGAAGTGTATGAATTAAAGACATATTTCAAAAACACGGTCAGCAAGACTCGTCTACTGCATTGTGGTTGCGCGCCTCGGCTGTAGAGACAGATCCCCTGGGTTTGAATCCCTGCTTTGCTGCAGACTTGTCATGTGATCATGAACAAGTCACTTGACCTTTCCAAGCCTTGATCTGACCTGTCCACTTGGCATGTTATTTAAATGAGAAAATACGTCCATGATCTCTTAACACAGTGCCTAGTGGCACAAATCAAGCACTCATTAAATGTTATTCTTTTGTTGAAATGCAGGAGGAAGTAACTCTTCAATCCAGTTATCACTTCATTTGCTCTTTGTTCTGAGTTAGTTTCCCCGATATTTTCCAGCTGCCAAATAAGAGATGCAGAAACTGGGCAGAAGATGCCTGAATTCTGTGTGGAGGAAGACCAGGGCTGCAGTAGAATCCCTTGTGAACTTGAAAACCACCAACCCCCTCTTCATGTACCTCTTTTGCAGCTCACCCATAACCCCAGTCTTAAGCTTTTACTGCAAGATCACTTTTTCCAGTTTTTTCCAGTATTTTCTTCAAGTCCTCAGCAATTTCTGTAAGTCCTGCAGCCTAAAATACAGGTCCAAGCCATGCTGTGGAGTAAGGAAGATTACACTGTTGGATTGATCTGCCATGAATAGACATGCACCGGTGTTCACTGGGACCTTTGGTGCTTATTCTATTGCCTTGGCCTAGAGGGAGCAAGGCACCAAGAGAGACATGACCCAGAAGGGTAACAGCCATCAGCAATGCCGACACTAAACTCTTAGCACTGACTGAAACAAGGAAGGGTGGAATTGTGTGTGTGTGTGTGTGTGTGTGCGTGTGTGTGACGGAGTCTCACTCTGTCACCAGGCTGGAGTACAGTGGTGCCATCTCAGCTCACTGCAACGTCTGCCTCCTGGGTTCAAGTGATTCTCCTGCCCCAGCCTCCCAAGTAGCTGGGATTACAGGCACATGCTTCCATGCCCAGCAATTTTTTTTGTATTTTTAGTAGAGACAAGGTTTCACCATGTTAGCCAGGATGGTCTCAATCTCTTGACCTTGCGATCTGCCTGCCTTGGCCTCCCAAACTGCTGGGATTACAGATGTGAGCCACCACGTCCAGCCAGGGTGGAATTACTTAATGAAGCATTTATCTTGCCACATATTTATTAAACTCTTTCACTAGAGTGTTTGGTGCTGGCTGTTTATAATATAGATGTTTGACAAATCTCTTAACACATGCAAAGCCATTTTCTTTCTTTTTTCAGAAAGTAATAATCATCGCTGTTCTATTCGAAGCAGAAAATTATATTTAATTAAGTAAAATTAAGATTAAAGAATGAGTGTGTTGAAGACCCTTGGAAGAAAACCAACGAGTTGGTTGACTGTCATTTTCCCACTGGTAATATATTCTCAGCTCCACTGGTGGGAGTTGTAAAGTTTTCCATTTAGACACAGAATGAACACTTTTGCTCGTGGAAAGAAAGCCAGTCCTTCTGAGATTTCACTTACCATGTGTGTGCCTTCTGAGATATGAGTTGTATTTGCTGAGCAGTTGAGTCTTCCCTGGGTTTCCGGGATCCGGTGCCTGCAGTTTGATAAAAATAACCTCTAGATGGAGCTTTTGCATCTTTTGGCTGAGCTGGGTTGCCAGTGAGGCAAATCCCCAGTAATCTGAGCAGTATCAAAATAAATTTCGTTACTCCTTCTTATCACATAAGTATTGTGTGTTTGTGGTGGGAACACTAGAAAATATAGATTCACAAATGGGAGAAAATAAAAATCACCGTGCGGAGATAACCAGCATTACCATGCTGGATAATAGCCTTCTGATCACTTTTTCTGTGTGTAATGAAAATGGTTTCATCCTCGAAATCCCCTTTTGTAACTTTTTTTTCACTTAGTAAATTGTCAACATCAATACAACAAACACCAATCAGTGTCACTAAATATTACAACACCATAGTTTTATAATTAAATAATATCCCAAAACATGCAGTAAGACATATTTAATTCAGACCTTGTGATTAAACGTTTACATTATTTAAGATTTTTCACCATTGTGAACAATACCAAGATGAAAACTTGGTATTGTAATGGGCATTTATCCTTCATAAAAATTATTTTCCAGGTGAACGTAGCAACATGTTATTTGATTTTGTGTATCTTTGGTTACTATTAATGTTAAATTGTTTTTGGTATTAGAGTCTCATATTGCATTTGTGTATCTTCATTTGTGAACTGCCTATTCATAGTTATTCCCGTTTTTATCATTTCACTATTTTTCCAAATGAGAATAATTTTTGTTACTATATTTTTCTGCTCACTGTAAAAACAATTAGAAAAAAACAAAATTAAAAGAATGTGATACTCACCTTTTATGTTTGCTCAAAATAAAATTATATTAAGGATGGTATTTTATGGCCTACTTTTTAAAAACAGCATATTAAGATATAATTTATGGCCAGGCTTGGTGGCTCATGCTTGTAATCCCAGCACTTTGGTAGGCCAAGGCGGGCAGATCACCTGAGGTCAGGAGTTCAAGACCAGCCTGGCCAACACGGTGAAACCCTGTCTCTACTAAAGATACAAAAATTAGCCAGGTCTGGTGGTGGGTATGTGTTTGAGGTACGAGAATCACTTGAACCCGGGAGGCAAGGGTTGCAGTGAGCCAAGATCGTTCTCTGCACTCCAGCCTGGGTGACAGAGCAAGACTCCATCTCGAAAAAACAAAACAAAACAAAACAAAAAACCATGTATAATTTATACATCATCCAATTCACTGATTTCATTTTTTTTTTTTTAGTATATTTATCTTCATAGGGTTGTGCAACTCTCACCATAATATAACTTTAGAACATTTTCATCACTCCCAAAAGTAATCCTATACCCATTAGCAGTCACTCCCCATTTCTGCTCACCCTCCTCGGGCCTGTGAAACAACTAATCTACTCTCTGTCTCTATACATTTGCCTATTCTGGACATTTCATACAAATGAAATCATTCAACAAATGGTCTTTTGTGACTGACTTCATTTAAGATATCTTTTCACGGATCATCCATTTTGTAGCATGTATCAGTGCTTCATTTCTTTGTATTGCCAAACTATATTCTGTAGTGTGGATGTACCATATTTTATATATATCTATTCATTAGGTGATGGACATTTGAGTTATGTCTACTTTTGTGCTTGGGCTATTATGAATAATGCTGCTATGAACATGTGAACATATGTTGTCATTTCTCTTAGGTATATATCTAAAATTGGAATTACTGGGTCATATGGTAATCCTACATTTAACTTTTTGATACAGCTACAGACTTTTCCAAGGCAGCCACACCATTTTACATGACCACCAAGCAGTATATAACAGCTTATCCACACCCTTGCCAATATTTGTTATCGCCTGTGTATTTGATTAGTGGTTTTGATTTGCGTTTCCCTAATGACTCTTGATGTTGAGCATCTTTTTCTTGGCTTATTGACCAGTTATATGTTTTTTCCTGGAGAAATGTCTATTCAAACCTTTTGCCCATTTTTAATTGAGTTTTCATTTATTATTAAAGTATAAGAATACTTTATAGGTTCTGATACAAGTGTCTTATCAGACATGATTTGTACATTTTTTTCTCCCCCATTCTGTGCATTGCCTTTTCACCAACTTGATGGTATCATTAGCAGCACCAGGGTCTTCAATTTTGATAAAGTCCCGTTTATTTGTTTTTCCTTTCTCACTTGTGCTTTTGGTGTTACACCTATAAAACCGTCACCTAACTCAAGCTCATGAAGTTACTCCTGTGTTTTCTTCTAAGACTTTTAAAATCTTAGCTCTTATACTCAGGTCTATATATTAGTGTCCTACGGCTTTTATAACAAATTAACAAATTTGGTGGCATCAGATCACAAATTTATTATCTTCCAGTTCCAGAGATCAGAAATCCAAAATGGGTCTCAGTACACTGCAATCAAGGTGTTGGCAAAGCCGCAGTCACTATGGAGGCTCTAAGAAAGGATTCCTACTTCTGGCTCTTTCCAGCTTCTGGAGACTGCCATGTTCCTTGGTTCCCAGCTCCCCTTCATCTTCAAAGCCTGCAATGGCAGGTTGAGTTCTTCTCACAACCCTCTCTCCTTTGCCTGGCCTTTCCACATTTAAGGACCTTTGTGATTAATTGTGCCTACCTTGATAATCTAAAATAATCTCTGTATTTTAAAGTCATCAGATTAACCATGTTAATTCATCTGCCACCTTGTTTTTCCTTTGCTATGTAATGTAACATATTCACAAATTTCAGGGATTAGGACGTGGACATCTTGGTGGAGACATTATTCTGCCTACCATGATCTATGATTTATTTTTTTATTTTTTTTATTTTTTTTTTTTTGAGACGGAGTCTCGCTCTGTTGCCCAGGCTGGAGTGCAGTGGCCGGATCTCAGCTCACTGCAAGCTCCGCCTCCCGGGTTTACGCCATTCTCCTGCCTCAGCCTCCCGAGTAGCTGGGACTACAGGCGCCCGCCACCTCGCCCGGCTAGTTTTTTGTAATTTTTTTTAGTAGAGACGGGGTTTCACCGTGTTAGCCAGGATGGTCTCGATCTCCTGACCTCGTGATCCGCCCGTCTCGGCCTCCCAAAGTGCTGGGATTACAGGCTTGAGCCACCGCGCCCGGCCGATTTATTTTTTTAATGGACAAGTAAAAATTGTATGTATTTGTGGTGTACCACATGATGTTTTGGGTTTATATACACATTGTGACTGGGTAAATCAAGCTAATTCACATATGTATTATAAGAACACTTAAAATCTACTCTCTTAGCAGTTTCCAAGTGTGTATTATTAATAATTATAGTGACCATGATGTAGAATCTTTGATGTGTTTTGAGTTAATTTTTTTGTGTGTGTGGGATGAGGTAGGGGTCTATCTTCATTCTTTTGCATGTAGATATCCACTTATCCTGACACCATTTGTGGAAAAGACTATTCTTATTGATGTAGCCTACTTCTGTCTTAAAATGTAACATCTAAATGTTGTCAGTATCAGCAGTCAATGGCATGGTCACTCTAAAGGACTGGATAGGAGTTCACTTTTTGGGTATACCATAGTGTATCTAGGACCTCCCCTATGGTTAGACATTGAATCCAAGCCTTCAGTGTTAACGTTGTCTGTCTTTAAGGGTTTTGTGTTTTTAAAAATACATTGTAGACCTGAGCCTTTTCCCCCTATAAACGTTGTCAGTTATCTTTGAAATCATTCACTTCTTTCCATCATCCCGGTTTAAGCTTTTAGCCCTTTTCATCTAGACTACAGCCATAATCTTCTAACTGGTCTTCCAGCTTCCATTCTTGCCTCCCTCTAATCCCTTTGCCATACAACAGAAGTAGCCCTTGCAAACTGCAAACCTGGTCCTATTACTGCTGCCCTTGCCCTTAAAGTAGATTCTCATTAAGAGAAAGACAAAGTCTCTGCATCATGGCCCCTCCCTTTGTCCTCAGCCCATCTGAGGCTGGGCTGACTCCCCCTTGGTTGCTTCTGTTCAGCCACACCTCCTTCCTCTCAGGTCATGAGGAAGGTCATTATTGCTCCTCTCACAAGCCAATCTCTCTAATGAGGAAAATCTTCCTATATTACCATATATCCTTCCTTTGTAATTCCTTTCACATTGCAATTCTAATTGTATTTGTTGGGTTTCATTAATGTCGGCATCCTGCACCAGACCAAAAGCTCCATAATTATAAGAATTGAGTCTCTTGTTTTCTGGTTCAAGCAGATGATAAGTACTGATATTTTCAGTGAATGGACAAGTGAAATACATTCTCTACTGTGTATTTGGCTTTTTTTCTTTTTTTTTTTTTTCCTGGGACAGAGTCTCACTCTGGCCTAGGATGGAGTGCAATCACGATCATGTGTTCTTGGCTCACTGCAGCTGCCTCCTAGGTTGAAGTGATTTTCATGCCTCACCCTCCCAAGTAGCTAGGTTTACAGGTACATGCCACCATGCCTGGCTAATTTTTGTATTTTTAGTAGAGATGAGGTTTCATCATGTTCAGGCTGGTCTTGAACTCCTGACCTCAACTGATCCACCTACCTTGACCTTCCAAAGTGCTGGGATTACAGACATGAGCCACTGTGCCCCGCCTATTTTTCTTTTAATTCTGTTTATGGTATTTTCAACTTACAGAATTTTAAAATATATATACAAATATATAAATATTTTCTTTTGTGATTTTTGTCTTCATTATAGCTCTGCTTAAAAATCCTTCCCCACACTAAGAATATAGAAATATAGACCCGTTTCCTTTTACTGTTTTCATACTTCTGTTGTTTACATAAAACCTATAATCCACTCGCAGTTTGTCACTGATATAAATTGGAGAAATAACTTTACTCCTCAAGTGGTTGGCCACATTCCCAACCCTTTGCCTTCCTTTCCTTGATGATTTGAAGTGACTCATTGATTGCACATGAAATCCCTCTACATGTTTAGTCGGGTGAATGATCTGTCTCTTCCGTCACTGCTTTTGCCACTGTTTTCATTATTACGGCTTCGTGCTGTGTTTTAGTATCTGACAGTTACCTTTTGTAAGAAAATAAGATTTCATAAAATAATACTTTATGATTCTGCAGTTTGAATTAAGGTTTACTAGACAGATAAGTATTGCTTAAAGCAGTGGTTCCCAAACCAGCAGGCATCCACGGGGCTTGTTATAACACAAATCGATGGCCTTAACCCCCAGAGTTCCTAATTCATAAGTCTGGGATGAGGCCTGATAGTTGCATTTTAAAACAAGTTCCCTGTTGCTGCTGATCCAGGGACCACCGTTGAGAACCTCTGCCTTAGAGCAAATACTTGAAACAAAGAATACGGAGAATGGTTCTGATGCATTGTCTGAACTAGCTCCCCTGTGTACTGTAAGAGTTAGGATGGGCCTGTATGGTTTTTTTTTTGAGCATCTCCCTGATTGTGTCTCTGGCCCTTCTCCCGGCCCGACTTTAAATCCCTGAACCCAGTTGAGCCAAGTAACATAATTCTCCTTTCAGTGAACCTGCAAAGTGCTCAACCTAACTGCATGACTGCCCTGATAGTTACAAGTGCTGATCCAGCCGGGTTTTGGCCTCTTTCAGACAGAAATCAGAGAATGGTAAAGATGCAGCGACTTCCTTTGTTGTAGATTCTCATGATTGTCCTTATCTTTAAAGAGAAGGGAGAGCAATCACTGGAAATGCAGCAGAGATCTCTTCGCTTTCCTCATTTCCCACCTCTGTGGCTCTTTAATGGCTTCTTGGTTCATACAAAGGGAGAGTTAATTACTAACACCTGCTTCTGCTTCTACTTTCCTGCATGGCCAGCTCCCTGACTGATAGCCAGCTGCTTTCTTGACAAGAGACTTTTTCCACCTATTCCACACAATGCCAGCATATTAGAAATAAACGTAGTTTGAACACTTAAGCCGTACAATATGGACCTCTGTGGAGAAACCTGCATCTTCCTTCTTCCTTCATAAAGGAATACACATTCTTTGCAGAAAGTAAAATAGCCTTACGGGCGATATCTGCTATGGTTTACTCTTCTTTATTAGTTAGAGGTAGTGCACAATTATATTTTACGTGAAATGTGTGGTTTTAGATATCATATGTTCATTTTCCCTATTTTTTGATACTCTCATTTCTACCACTAACATTTTCTCTTTTTAGGTCACCCAAAACTTAGGCTGAAATTATTTGAATTTCCTTGAGGAATATACCTTCTGGGAATTTAGCCTCTGTGTTTTCCGTTTTCTAGTATCTAAGACGAACCATGAGAAGACCTCCCGTCATAAGCAGATAAGAGTTTGCTGTAAAGCCCACTTTTGCATCCATGCTCTTGTTTGGCATTCACTGAATCAGGCTATCTGTGTGCTGACTCTTGGGGCCACAGAGAAAAAGACACATCTCTTGTATGGAAGGCTCATTCTGTATTGATGAAGACAATGCATTTATTAACAATTATAACACATCATGATAAATATTACACTGGAGATAATCAGAGGATGGCTGGGGACAGAAGTCAGGGCACTGCCCTGAACTTGACAGGGAGACTGATGAGATATAACTCCTAGAAAAAGTGACATTTAAGTGAATCATTGGGAGCAAGGAGAACTTGTGCATGTCTTCATTTCTATTCTTAACTATTATTACGACCATTATTTCATTTTCTTTACTTTTTTCTTTTTTGGGGGGAGGGATGAAATCTAGCTTTGTCACCCAGGCTGGAGTGCAGTGGGGGGATCTTGGCTCACTGCAACCTCTACCTCCTGGGTTCAAGTGATTCTCCTGCCTCAGCTTCCCGAGTAGCTGGGATTACAGGCGTGCACCACCACGCCCGGCTAATTTTTGTATTTTTAGTAGAGACGGGATTTCACCATGTTTGTCAGGCTGGTCTTGAACACTTGACCTCATGATCTGCCTGCGTCGGCCTCCCAAAGTGCTGGGCTTACAGGTGTGAGCCACCATGCCCTGCCTACTTTTTTTTTTTCTTTGAGACAAGTCTCTGTCACCTAGGCTGGAGTGCAGTGGCGGGATCTTGGCTAACTGCAACCTCTACCTCCTGAGTTCAAGTGATTCTCCTGCCTCAGCCTCCCGAGTAGCTGGGATTACAGGCGTATGCCACCACACTTAGCTAATTTTTGTATTTTTAGTAGAGATGGGGTTTCACCATGTTGGCCAGGCTGGTCTAGAACTCCTGACCTCAAGTGATCCACCCATCTCAGCCTCCCAAAGTGCTGGGATTACCAGCATGAGCCACTGCGCCCGGTCTCATTTTATTTACTTTTTGAATAGCAATACATTCACATATTTGACAGTTCAGTAAGCATGAAAGGGAATATAGAAAAGCTGTCCACCAGTGTGGCTATTTTTCTAATAGCCACATTTTAAAAAGTAAAATGAAACAAATGAAATTAATTTTAATACTATATTTTATTTAACCCAACATATTCAAAATACTATTTCAACATCAAATCAACATAAAAATATATGAATGAGATATTTTACATTCTTTTGTTTATACCAAGTTTTCAAATTGTATGAAGTGCATTTTACACTTACAGGATATTACAATTTGGAATAGCTACATTTCCAGTACTCAGTATTTGTGTGTGGGTAAGTGGCTGCAGTATGAGACAACACAGATGTGTAATAATAAATTTTCCTCTCCTTTCTGTCCTGAAGCTACTCAGTTTCCCTCCCTAGAGGTAACCATTATTAGTAGTCTCAAGTGTGTTTTACCACAGATAGCACATAGACAAGCAATTATAAACATGCATATGCAAATAATAGGACGGTAATCACACCTCTGTGCATCTTACTTTTTTCACTTAATCTTGGATATATTTCATATCATTGCATAGGAAGCAAACTCAATTTTTTTGTTGTTGCTTCAGGGTACCTCATTTTATGGAGGTCACAAATTATTCAATTAGTCCCTATTGATGAGCATTTAGTGGTTTCCAATATTTGATGCTTATGAACAATTTGGGCTACATTTTTAGAGACAAAGAGCAACGGGAGCTAGCTCAGTGAGGATGGGGGAGTGACTTTCTAGAGAAAGGGAGTACCAGGAAGGAAGGTATGGAGCACAAGGACACATGGTATTTGAGATAATTTCTTGTGGCTTAAGATGGCTGGAGAATGAAGTGTGTGTGAACACAAGATAAGAAGAGGAGGCTGGAAGGGCAGGAAGAGAACATATTGCAAACAGTCTTGTTGTAATTGTCATATGAAGGGATTTGGACTTCATCCCAAAGGACACCCGTCAAAAGATTTTAAGGAACAGAGGAGTATAAATAAATGTTTGAATTAATAAATATATGGAAGAGGAGGGACAAATCATACTGCTGAATTCTGATTAAGTGTAGAAGGCATGAGAGAAACAGAAAATCACTGTTAGAACACTGCAGTAATAATTGCTGCAGGCAAAATCTACAGATGAGTATTAAAATTAGCGGAGAAAACGGGATATTTGCATAGCCTCAAATTATCTCCTCTAAAATATTTATGAATTTATGATGGTTTTAACACATGTTCAAATATTATTTGATACTCCCCCTCCAGGAAGGAGAGCTTAATTCTGTGGTATTTACTGATTCATTTCTAATGAACAGGATATGGAAAAGGAAAAATACTACCTTTACAGTGGAGAAACCTAGCAGATACCACCTGAACCACGTGGTCAAGGTGAACATCATCAGTGATAAGTCATATTGGAATAGAATACCCCTGACGAATGTGATAAGAAGGGCATTTTGCTTCTATAGTATTCTTCATAAAAACCCATGAACCCCTGTCTAATCATGGAAAAACGTTAGAAAAAAAACAAATTGGGCCAGGCATGATGGCTCACGCCTGTAATCCCAGCACTTTGGGAGGCTGGGGAGGCCAAGGCAGGCGGATCACAAGGTCAGGAGATCTAGACCATCCTGGCTAACACAGTGAAACCCCGTCTCTACTAAAAATACAAAAAATTAGGTGGGCATGGTGGCAGGCACCTGTAGTCCCAGCTACTCGGGAGGCTGAGGCAGGAGAATGGCATGAACCTGGGAGGTGGAGCTTGCAGTGAGCCAAGATCCCGCCACTGTACTCCAGCCTGGGCTGTAACAGAGCAAGACTCCATCTCAAAAAAGAGAAGAAAAGAAAAGAAAAAAACAAATTGAAGGATAATCTAAAAAATACCTGACGAGTAGTCTTCAAGAGCATCAAGGTCATGAAAAGCAAAGAAAGGCTGAGAAACTGTCACAGACCAGGAGAGACCACAGAAATGTGATGACTAAATGTAATTGTGGTCTCCTGGATTGGGTCCTGGAATAGAAAAAGTACATTTTGGAGAAAAACTAGGGAAATATGAGTCTGTAGTTTAGTTAATATTATTGTGCCAATGTTAACATCTTATTTTTCATAAATGTATCATAGTCATGTGAGATGTTAACAATGTGAAGAGATGCCATGATATTCTGTGCTGTCTTTGCAACTATTCTGTAAATCTAAAGTTATTTCAAAACAAAAAGTTAGAAAAAAATCAGGAGAGTGACATGATTGGAATCACATTTTAGAAGATCCCAGTGGCTGCACTGGGAAAGAGGGCTGGAAGGAGAAAAGAACAGAACAAGAAGGTTGCTGCGTAAAGTCAAGAGGAGATGATGGAGGGCTAGATGGAAACAGGGCAGCAGGAATATGGGGCCATAGACCTGCTGGGGAGCCCTCTAGAAGGAAACTCAATCAGACCCAGTGATGGTTGAAAAAGTGAGGGAGTTGGCTGTTATCAGCCCCTGAGAATTATATAGATAATGATGTTATTTATTGAGATGGAGGAAACAGGAAGAAGAACAGGTTTCGGGGAAACACTAGCTCCGTTTCAGACCTGTTGAGTTTGGAGTACATTTGAGGAATGCAAGTATCCATTAGGCAACTGGGTACATTGACCTACAGATCAGGAGGGAGACCTGGCTACAGATGATTATAGAGAGTCATGGATGTGGGCCGGGGGTGGTGGCTCATACCTGTAATCCCAGCACTTTGGGAGGCTGAGGCAGGTGGATCACCTGAGGTCAGGAGTTTGAGAACAGCCTGATCAACATGGAGAAACCTCATCTCTACTAAAATATACAAAATTAGCCAGGCGTGGTGGTGCAAGCCTGTAATCCCAGCTACTTGGGAGGCTGAGGCAGGAGATTCGTTTGAACCCGGGAGGCGGAGGTTGCTGTGAGCTGAGATTGCATCATTGCACTCCAGCTGGGCAACAAGAGCAAAACTCCGTCTCAAAAAATAAAAATAAAAAAAGAGTCATGAATGTGCAAAGGGTTGGGGCCTTTGGAATGATAAGATGGCCCAACAAGGGCAGATAGAGAGGAGACAGGGCCTAGAATATAGGAATTTAGGAGCTAGGCCCAGGATGTGTCAAGGAGTCCAGAGAAATGGTGACAAGGCAATGCTGTTATTAAGAGTCAGGCTCTGGACAAAGGCTTTTAGGGTCAGAATGCCAACTGCCACCTACTGTTGTGTGACATGGAGCAAATTATTTAATAAGCCTGTTGTCATGGTTACATGAATCTATTTTAAAAGTTTTTAAAATAATTTTAATAATACTGGGCTCATAGTGCTCAACGAATGTTGGCTAATTAGAGGCAAAGGAAATCTAGAGCCATAGCCCTGGAAGCTGTGGGAAGAGAGTGGTTCAAACAGGAGGACATACATTTCATACCCATTAAGATGGTTATTGTCAAAAAAGTGGAAAATAATAAGTGTTGTCAGGAGGTAGAGAAATTGAACCTTCGTGCATTGCTGGTGAGAATGTAAAATGGTGCCGCCACTATGGAGAACAGTTTGGTAGCTTCTCAAAAAGTTAAACATAGAATTACCGTATGATTCAGTGATTCTACTCCTAGATATATATCCAAAATAATTAAAAGCAGGGATTCAAATAGATACTTGTACACCCATGTTCATAGCAGCATTATGCATAACAGCCAAATGGTGGAAACAATCCAAGTGTCCATTAACAGATGGATGAATAAACAAAATGTGGTATATCCATACAATGGAATATTGTTTAACCTTATAAAAGAATGAAATTTTGATACCTGTTACAGAGTGGATGAACCTTGGGAACATGCTATGTGAAATAAGTCAGACACAAATGGACAAATACTGTAGTATATGATTCCACTTATATGAAGTACCTAGACCAGGAAAACTCATGGAGACAGAGAGTAACACAGAGGTTGCCAGGAGCTTGGAGGAGGGGAAATGGAGAGGTAGTGTTCAATGAATACAGAGTTTCTGTTTGGGATAATGGAAAAGTTCTAGAAATGAATAGTGGTGATGGCTGCACAACATTGTGAATATACTTAATGCCACTCAATTGTATACTTAGTAATGGTCAACATGATAAATTTATGTTGTCTATATGTTACCACAATATTAAAAGAAAAGGAGGACATGGTTACAGAGAAGTAAATAAGTGCTACATGATTATCTTTTGAATTTTGTGACACAGGGGCCGTTGGTGACCTTTCCAGAGCCCTTGCAGTAGAGCAGAGAGGTCAAAAGATTGCAGTGGATTGAAGGATGATTGAGAAGTCTCTAGACCAGGGGCTGGCAAACTGCTGTCAAATCTGGCCGCCTGCCTGTTTTTACAAATAAAGTTTTATTGGAACACAGCCACACCCATTCATGTGTGTGTTGTCTGTGGTTGCTTTTGTGCTATAATGGCGGAGTTGAGTAGTTGCTACTGAGACCACATGGTCTGTAAAACCTAAAACCATCTGGCCTTTTACAGAAAGTTTCCCAACCCCTGGCTAGACAACACTCCTGGTCTTTCAGGAACCTTGGCTTTCTTAAATAATTCCTGCATTTCTCGTGAGGTTACTCGGTAGATAACTTGCCCCTTCAGTTAGGTAGCAGAACAGACCCAAAGTTGAACAGTAACAGTGACTAAGAAGGAGGAAGAGGAAAAATTCATTCCTTTCTTTCCTTAACTGGATATATTATCCTCACTATACCTGTTTTTCTCTTATAGCCCTGGAAGAAGGAATGAAAATTCTTCCCTCCCAGTCACCCGCCAAAAAACTCCCCACTGGTAAATGGTCATGTGACTGGTGATAATAAAGTTTCTGAGATGGCTGCAAACTGCAGTTAGGTTTAAAGTTTCCTCATTAATGCAGGAAAATGCTCATAACCTGAGGCTTTTCAAGTGTTTATTAATTTACTTTCTGGGGCTGGCTGCTGATACTTATTTCAGATCAAAGAGAAAGCCTGTGTCTTTAGTACTTATTGTGTGCCAGGAACTATGCCACATTTTGTGCCTAGGTGAGCTCATTGATAGTCATCATGACCATTGGATGGCATTTCCCTGTTTCACAGGAGGGGAGACTAGGGCTCACCAGGGTTAATTACTCACCCAGAGACACACACGAAGAGTTTGAAGTACAACTGGAGTGTAACCCACACCTGCCTAATTCCAGGACCGCAGGGTGTTTCCACTGCACCATGCAGTCATCCTATCCTCTGTGGCCACCAAGAGCCTCAGAATAGCACCTTGAGCCCATTCTGGGCAGAATACATACTTGATGGGTTGTAATCCATTTTAAGCCATGACCCCTGCTATTTCAGGATAACAGGTGACCATGTAAGGTGTATCTCAAGTGCACTGTAGGCTTTAGGATGACCCTTTTCCCAGCCTGCTCCCCATGCTCCCAAGCCCCACTTTGATGGTCGATGTGAGTCTACTCAGAGGTAGCTCTTATTTCTTTAAAACCATCCTGCATTTCAATGTACTCTGACAGCACTGTCTGACATTTGGGATTCACTTGTTCCCATCTTACCACCTGTTTTTACATTTTCTGCAATAATTCCTCAAGCTCTTGGTTAGACGTAGTGACCCAGGGATGCAGCAAGAGGGGAATATAATGGCTTCCACAGTTTGTGTCTATACAATTGGTGCACAAACACACATCACCCTTGTAACTTCTTTCCCCGTTGAGGCTGCCCTTGATAATGCAGCTTTTAACTGCCTAGATTTCTGCAACCATCAAATCAGATCTAAAAGGGCACTCAGACATCATTCACCCAACCTTTGTACAAGTGAGAAAAATAAACCGCAGCCAGAGACGGCTGGCAATTTGTCCAGGCAAACACAGCTTGTCAGCTCCAGATCCTGGACTAGGAAGGCCCTGGCTCTCCCCGTTCCCAGCCTGGAGCTCATCCTGCTGCAATTCACTGCCCCCTCCCTGCCTCAGTTGACGAGGTAGGGGCTGTCCCCCTGCATGTGGAGTACTTACTTTGGAACCCTTTTCATGAATGAGACCAGATGCAGAACTCCACATTGATCATTTCTGTCCCTCCCCTTTCTGCTTTCTGTTAAAGGCAGCCCCCCAGCTCCCAGCTGGCTCCTGTCCCCTCCCCCAGCCGGGAGAAGTTATTACATGAAGAGATCAGCTTACCAGTTTTCTTCAGAACAGAGGCTGAGCTCGAAGCGCCGGGTAGTACAGTGAGGGAGAGCCGAGGGAACCAGCGCGGTGCCTAGCGGAACTCCAGGGCTGGAATCCCGAGACACAAGTGCATCTGCTAGCTGTTAGCACTTGGCAGACGGAGTTCTCCTCTAGGGTAGTTCTAACTTTGGGTAATAATGTTTGTCAGCTACCTGATATTAACATTGCTCCACGTTCAAACAGCAGTGTTAGCAAGACCTGGGGGAGAGGTAAGCCAAATAAAATATCTTGTCAGAAGTTGTATTTTTTTTCAGCATTATATTTCCTCTTCTATCTACCAAGAGGGATCAGGGAATGGAATTTTATGGGGTGCAAAGAGTAATGCTTTATATTACTTTTGTAGGCTTCTCTTGCCTTTTCTTATATGAAGACTTCTTTTCTTCTTGAAGAATTTTATAATTTCTAAAATATCATTCTGAAGCTGTCTGTACAGTTGCCGCACCGGGAAGTTGCTCTGGCCTTGGTGACAGATGCCTGTAGCACGCACATTTCTCCTGCTGTAGCAGAAAAAAAAAAAGATGTGCCATGTCAGATTTCGTCAGGGACTGTTACCTTTTGAGAATTTTTCTCTAGTGCTGCAGAGAGAATGTACATGGTAGGGGAATTGCTTTTCTTCCCTGCTTTTGCAACACTTCTCTCTTTTTTTTATTATTATTATTTTTTTTTATTTTTTGCTTTGATGTGCTTGGAAAAAATCTGTGTTTAACTTTCTACCATAGGTTTGAAAAGGGATGATGATATACAACAGAGCTAGGAGTATGCCCAGATGTACCTTAGCAGGGAGACATGTTCTAAGCTCATGAGGATGATTTATTATTATTGGTTTAGTTTGTATGGTTGTTGGGTACAGTTTTTTTTGTTTTTTGTTTTTTGTTTTTTTTTTAACATCAGTGATACCTCTCAGAGTCAGTTTTTGATGCAGGCAAAGAGATTGGAATAGATGATCATTGAGCCTGGAGAGGGAAGCACCTTGGTATATCCACCCTCACCTGCGAACAAGCCTGCAACGTCGTATTTCCCTCATCCACTCCTTTCCTTCCTTACCCTGATGCCTGAGTAACGAAAGGACAGCCTTTCTCCTGCATCCATCTCCCTCTTTGAAAAGCCAAGTGAAGAGTGTATCTCCTAAAAAGGCCATGAAGCCACTTCACAGCTTTGCTTTTTGTTAGCCTTGTCAGGGACCAAGCAGGCTCTGAAAGCCTAATGTAATTACTTTCCCTTGTCTAAGAAGAGTGGAAGTGGGAGTGCTCCCAAGCCCAGGGCTACAAGGCTAGCTGTGGTTTCAGCAGGCTTGTTGCTCTGTTCAAAACAGACATGCAGCTCAGAGACATGCAGCAACGGGTCATTTGTTGTAGGCTTTTCGCCTATTAGTTACTCATGTCCTCTGCTCTGTAGATATTTTCTGGGCCTGTGGAGTGATTGAGCCCTTGAATGGGAGCAGGAGAAACTGAATGGGTGAGTGATGCAGGAAGCTGAAAGCAGACCATTGCCCTCTGGTTGTAGTTGAAGTTCGCAATTTCCCTGTTGATTTTTTTAGTGTGTAGAGTAAATGACAAATGAGCTGGCCTCACTCAGCCTGGAGCACTTAAGCAGGCGAGAGGAGAGCTCATATGGAAAATATTTCTATCACCGCTGCACGCACATATGGTCTGGGGAGACCCCCGAACTGAGCAAATCACAGCGCTCCAGCAGCCCCTCAGTGGCGTGCCAATTATTCTTATTAGCAGCAAGCAAAGGGCAGGCTTTAGTTACCTGCACACAGCTGGCTTGTGGGGAAGGCCACGCTGGAATGTGTGTGCCCCTAGCCTTGTGTCACATGCAGAGTGGCAAACGGCTCTGCTTCACCTGACAATCAGCAAAGCAGATGAAAATTGAAAGGGATTATACAGGCTCACCGAAATCTTGGTGCTTTTCAGACAGTGCTCAGCATTTGGGAGAAGAAGGCAGAGGTTTTGTCTTATGAGTTAGAAGTGTGTGTGCTTAACATGAATAGCCAGAAAACCCGATCAAAGGTAGTGAGATGCCTGCCCTCCTGCCCCTTTGTTCCACTCTGCTTTGCTACATAAAGGTCCTCTTGGGCCTCTTCCTCTTTTCGTTCTTGCTTTCCCTCTTTCCCCTAGTGTGTGCATGTGAGTGTGCGTGTATGTTTCTGTGCTGTTGGCTCCAGAATGCCTGAGCTCCTAGGAAATTGTACGATTAGGATTCCTTTTTCCTTCTTGGAAATGAAGTGATGAGGAAGGAGCATGAGTATGAATAGCCCCCACCTCTTCCTTAAAAAGAATGTAGTTTAGACAGAGCTTTGAAGAATGTGGCATTTATTTATAAGAGCCTCTTTTTTATTGTCGTGTTACTTACAAAACTTACCCATAAACATGTGGTGTCGTCCCTAAGTCACCAAGATTTTCCTTTTCTCTGCCAGCTAGTTTTCTTGCAGGTTTTAATTATCTTCCCTTTGGACGTGCCTAAAAACACATGAGGAAAGGAAGAACGGGTAAGAAAGTGTCATACACCTGGAGGTGCTTGGAGGGCTGTGTTCTCAACGTGGAGCTGGAAGCCAAGCGGCACTCTCTGGGAAGCAGTTTACAGTCAGTTTTCTAGGGTGTGAGGTCCTTTCAGATAAGCAGGGCCTGGCAGGTGGTGAGAGGAGGGTTGTGATGCAAAGCAAGCCTTGTTTGGCGTCCTGTGGCTGGCACTGTCAGCGCTGGTGACTATGGTCCAAGGACAGAACAACCTGGTATGGTGTCCGTGGTTTCTAAGACTTTTTATCATATAGGTCTGTTCTGAGTGTGTAAAATGTTCTATGAGCCACCTGTCATAATTAGGCCCTTTCCATCCTACTGTCCTAGTGATAAGGCATGCTGTGCAGGTGTTCAGAAAGAATGAGGTAGCTGTAGATGTGCAATGAAATGACCACCAGGATATGCTTTTAGGTAAGAAAAACAAATTGAATGTGCGTAAAATGCTCCCATTGTGTAAAATGTGCTATCGACTACAATCACCATTGCAAATGCGAGCAAGTATATTAACCCTGTGGTGAAAAAAGAAAGGTGAAAAGACCAGATCTTTGTCTTTGATGAGCTTATACTCTAAAAGAGGCACAGAATACAAGTTAATGATCATGCAATAAGGATCTCTCATTAATTGCAAGAACAATGGGAAGCTACCTAAGAAAGCAAAGAAAGATTCCACAAATGATGACATATTTGAACTGAAGCTTGAAGGGTTGTGTGTTGGAGGGCCTTCAAGACAACTCCTATGATTCAGTTATCTGCAGTGATTCAGTGACTCAGCATACATTGGCACTCACAGCTATTATTTATTACAGTGAAAGTATATGAAGAAAATCAACAAAGGGAAAATGTTCATGGGGTAAAGTCTGGGGCAAACGAGATGGAAGCTCCCAAGGTTTGTTTTTTTTTCCCAGGGAAGGCACACAGGACCCACTTACTTCCCCTAGCAATGGGTTATGACGACACATGGGAAATGTTGCCAGCTAGGAAGCTTGTTAGAGGCCCAGAGCCCAGCATCTTTACTGGGACTGACCACATACACAGCCTCTGCCTGCCAGCTAACAAAATTCCAGACTCCCACAAGGAAGGCAGGTATTCAGCATAAACCATATTGTCTATACAGCAGAGGCACAGCAAGCATGCCACCCTTATCAGTTTTGGGAATGATGGGAACCCTCCCCAAATTCAAGTTACCAGATGCCAGCCTGGCAAGCAGATCTTTTCAAGGAGAGCAGTCAGGTCTGCAATTTTTTTTTTTTTTTTTTTTTTTTTGAGACGGAGTCTCGCTCTGTCGCCCAGGCTGGAGTGCAGTGGCCGGATCTCAGCTCACTGCAAGCTCCGCCTCCCGGGTTTATGCCATTCTCCTGCCTCAGCCTCCCGAGTAGCTGGGACTACAGGCGCCCGCCACCTTGCCCGGCTAGTTTTTTGTATTTTTTAGTAGAGACGGGGTTTCACCGTGTTAGCCAGGATGGTCTCGATCTCCTGACCTCGTGATCCGCCCGTCTCGGCCTCCCAAAGTGCTGGGATTACAGGCTTGAGCCACCGCGCCCGGCCTAAGTCTGCAATCTTAACTTTTCTGATGGATAGGTAAGCATTGTAAGGGGAAAAGAGGGAGAGCATTCCAGGCAGAGGGAAAACATCTATAGAGCCCCAGAAATAAAAAAGGACATGGCATGTTCTGGAAACAATGCATAGTTCAGATCACAGAAGCATCCATTGTGAGGGGATGTGGCAGGAAATTTGTCAGCCAGCTCGATCCTGAGAACTGGAGTTTTTCTCTGGGCCTTTGAAAGTTCTTAAAATTCTAGATCTACAGTCTTAAGATTATCCTTTTTTGACATGTCATTTAGATCATCATTACAGGACATTTTTTTCTTCATAAATTATTGAAATTATTTCTTAAGGAGTAAATCAAATTAAATAATTCATGTAGGACTGCTTTGTAAGAAGTGACACCGTTTATTTAAAATACTAGTTGTCACTCTTCGTTCCTAGAGTGTTATTTGTGGCAAATAGAAATGAAGGGTCAGTGTAATGACCTTAATGACTATTTCGTGGTACACAATTCTCCCTGGCTTCGCTTTTCTTTCTTTTTCTGGTATCTAAAATAGCAAACCAGCTACGTGGAACTCACTTGCTAATGCAAGACTCAAGTTTGAGCCTTGGGTCAATCACTTGGGTGAAAAGTCACCATATGACTTTTCTCATTTAAATGTTTTTGTTGTTGTTGTTGTTGTTGTTGTTGTTGTTGTTGAGACAGAGTTTCACCCTGTCATGCAGGTTGGAGTGTAGTGGTGCCATCTCAGCTCACTGAAACCTTTGCCTCCCAGGTTCAAGGATTCTTCTGCTTCAGCCTCCTGAGTAGCTGGGATTACAGGTGCCTGCCACCATGCTGGCTATTTTTGTATTTTTAGTAGAGATGGGGTTTCACTTTGGTCTCCAACTCCTGACCTCAAGTGATCCGCCCGCCTCGGCCTCCCAAAGTACTGGTATTATAGGCCACCGCACCAGCCTAACAATTTTTTTATATTATAAAAACTGTTGTAAAAACAAATTCATGCAAACAAATACAGAGAGTAAAAGTTAAAGGTTCCTTTTTACCCTCATTCTCTCCCCTATCCTCCTTCCCTGCCCAGATGAAACCATTGTCAACAATTTAGCATCTGTCCTTCTAGAACCATTCCTGTACATTTATAAACATAAGGGTATGTGCCTATGTGTGTGTCTGTGGGTTTATGTGCATATGTGTATGTGTGTGCCTATGACTTGCAATGGCAGCTTTTCCTTCTTTTCTGATACCTGTACTTGTTGTTTCTACCTCAAGTCTAACTGCATTTGCCAGAGCTTCCAGAATACAGTACTGTTTAAGATAAATGAAAGTGAACATTCCTGTCTTCTACTAGACTTTTTTTTTTTTTTTGGGGGATGGAGTTTTGCTCTTGTTGCCCAGGCTGGAGTGCAATGGCGTGATCTCGGCTCACTGCAACCTCCACCTCCCAGGTTCAAGCAATTCTCCTGCCTCAGCCTCCCGAGTAGCTAGGATTACAGGTTTTCCACCACCATACCCAGTTAATTTTTGTATTTCCAGTAGAGACTGGTCTTCATCATGTTGGCCAGGCTGGTCTCGATCTCCTGACCTCAGGTGATCCACCCACCTCGAACTCTCAAAGTGCTGAGATGAGCCACCGCGCCCAGCTCTTCCAGACTTAAATGGGAATGTTTCTAATATGTCATCACTAAGTATGATACCTGTCAGAGGTTCAGGTAGATACATTCTATCCAGTTACAAGTTTATTTCTAAGTTTTTATCAGGAGTGATTGCTGAATTTTATCAAATATTGTTTGTCTTTGTCAAAATGCTCATTATGAGTTGTTTCCATTAATCTACTTACATAGTGAATATGTTATGAATTTCTTAATGTTGGACTGTCTTTGCATTCTTGGAATTAACTATCTTAATGATTTCTTCATTAAATTTACTACTGTATTTGATTTATAAATATTTTAAATTTTTTCTTCTTTTTAAATAAGTGGTATTGGCTCTTGGCTATATTTTATTGTGCTAGACCGGGTTTTGATAGTTTTGTAAAATCAATTCAGAAATCTTTCATCTTTTTATATGCTTTGAAGCAGTTTTGTTTTTTTTGTTTGTTTGTTTTGTTTTTGAGACAGAGTCTCACTCTGTTGCCCTCACGCCATTCTCCTGCCTCAGCCTCCCAAGTAGCTGGGACTACAGGCGCCTGCCACCATGCCCAGCTAATTTTTTTTTTTTTGTATTTTTTAGTAGAGTCGTGTTTCACCATGTTAACCAGGATGGTCTCCACCTCCTGACCTTGTGATCCGCCCACCTCGGCCTCCCAAAGTGCTGAGATTACAGGCGTGAGCCACCGCACGTGGCCTGGTTTTTTTTTGTTTTGTTTTGTTTTATTTGAGACAGGATCTCACTCCGTCACCCAGACTGGAAGTGCACTGCCCCAGTCACATCTCACTGCAGCCTCACCTCCCAGGCTCAAGTAATCCTCCTGCCTCAGCCTTCCAAGTTGCTGGGACTACAGGCATGCGCCACCATGCCCGGCTAATTTTTTAGTTTTTGTAGAGACAGGGTCTCACTGTGTTACTGTGTTGCCCAGACTGGTCTTGAACTCCTGGACCCAAGTGATCCTCCCACCTCAGACTCCTTGAGTACTAAGAGTACAGGTGTGAGCCACCACACCCAGCCGCTGAAACAGTTTAAACAACCAAGGAGTTACTTTTTTTTTTTTTTTTTTTTTTGAAGGTTTGCTGAACTCAATCGTAATACCGTCCAGCTCTTTAGTGGAGTGATAGTATTTGAGTATTTTTTTAACCATTTATTTTATTTCTTAAAAAGGTATAATACTGAATATGTGTAGGAGAACATATGTAATATATAAGCAATTATGAAGTAGAATAATAAAGCAAACACTTATGAACTCACCACACAACTAAAGAAATTAAAATTCCCAGTACTGTACGCTACTCCCCACTCATGTCCTCCTCGCTTCTCTCCACGAGAGACAACCATCCTAAATTTTATGGTTTTCACTTCATTGCTTTTGTCTATAATACAATCACAGGTGTATGTGTGTCTAAAGAATATACTGTTTGGGCCAGGTGCAGTGGCTCATGCCTCTGATCCCAGCACTTTGAAAGGCTGCTTGCTAGAACTTCCAGAATACAATACTGAATAAGAGAAATGAAAGTGGACATCTACTTTTTTGTATGAAAGGTTGATCACTTGAGGTCAGGAGTTCGAGACCAGCCTGGCCAACATGGTAAAACCCCATCCCTACTAAAAGAATACAAAATTTGGCTGGGCAAGATGCTGCATACCTGTAGTCCCAGCTACTCAGTAGGCGAATCAGGAGAATCACTTGAATCCAGGAGGTGGAGGTTGCAGTGAGCTGAGATGGTGCCACTTTGTACTCCAGCCTGGGTGACAGTGAGACTCCATCTCAAAAAAAAAAAAAACCAAGCCCAAAAAGAACATACTGTTTGATCTTGTTTGATTTTGAGTTGTATAAACATGGTATCTTAATTTTTTTTTATTCAACTTGATTTTTTTATTTGACATGGTAGTATTTGTAGCAGTGGTTCATTCATTTTCAGTGCTAGATAGTATTCTACAATATGAATATATAATCTTTTTACCTGTTGAGAGATATTTGGGTTCCTTCTAGGGTGTTTTTCCTATTACAAACAATGCTGCTATGAACACTTTGTAACATGTCTCCTCATATATCTTTGCAAGGATTCCTTTAGGATGCATGCCTAGGAGTTGAATTGGTGAGTCATGGAGAATATGTTTGTTTAATGCTACAATTAATGTCAGATTGCTTTCCACAGCAGTTTTATTAGTTTTCATTTCCACTTGTAGAGTGTAAAAGTTCTCAATGATTTATCTCCTTTCCAGTATAAGGTATTATCAGACAGGTTAATTTTTACTTATATATAAGATATAAAATGGTATTAGTGTATGCTAATGGACATTTCTCTGATCATTAACTATTGATATAGTATAATGTTTATGTGTATACATATCATTCACATTTCTTCTTCTGTGAAATGCCTGTTTGTATTTATTTTCTGGTTTTAAATTTAGTTCTTTGCTTTTTCACTACTGATTTAAGAGTCTTTTGTGTATTTTGAATATGAACCCTCTGCTTTTTATTCCATGTAATATTTTCTCCACCTATGACTTGTAAAGTGTCTTTAGCTAAACAGAAGTCCTTGATTTTAGTGTATTTGAATGTATCCATTTTATTTCTTTGTGTTAACACACTCTTTTTCTGTTTAGGAAATTATTGATCCCAAGGTTATAGACATATTCTCCTGTATTGCTTTCTAAAATTATTGAAGTTTTGCACTTCACAGTTAAGTTTGTATACGCTTGGAATTAAATTGTCTGTATAGGGTAAATAAGGGATCTAATTTCATTTTTCATTAAGGGATCTAACTTTCTTTTTTCCTCATTTTGGCAATGAGTTACTACAGGAACATTTATTGAGTAGTCTTTCCCTTTCAACAAATTTCCAGGGCCATTTCTTTTCAGTACCAAGTTTCCATATATATGTTTATCTTTTTCTGGCCTCTGTATTTGCTCCATTGGACATTTCTATGTCTGTACAAGTAACCTACTGTCTTAATTACTATAGCCTTATAATAAATGTCAATCTGTGTAGGGCAAATCAGTTCACATTATTCTTTGGGAGTGTCTTAGTTATTCTTAGACATTTGTTCTTTCTTATGAAATTTGAAATTATCACATCAGTTTTCCTTGAAAAATCCTTTAAGAATTTTTATCAGTATTGTATTGAGTCTATAGATTAACATGAGAACACTAAAATCATTCTAATATTGAGCCATTCTATCCATGAACATAGCATATAAGCTTTACATTTATTTAAGTCTTCTTTGACATTTTCTAATAAAGTTTTACAATTTCCTACACAAAGATCTTATACATCTTTATTTTATATTTAATCCTAGGTACCTTGTTATTTTTTATTATAAATTATGTGTATGTTTTCCTAATTAATTTTTTCTTTTGGTTGCTAATGCTTACAAGTCCAAATGATCATCTGGCCGTGGTGGCTCATGCTTGTAATGCTAGTAGCACTTTGGGATACCGAGGCAGGCAGATCATTTGAGCCCAGGAGTTTGAGACCAGCCCTGGGTGAAACCCATCTCTACAAAAAAAATAATAATTGAAAAACAGAAAAAAGTTAGCTAGGCATGGTGGTGTGTGCCTGTATTCCCAGCTACTGAAGAGGCTAGGGTGGGAGGATTACCTAAACACAGGGAGGCTGAGGCTGCAGTGAGCCATGATCACACCACTTCACTCCAGCCTGGGTGGCAGAGTAAGACCCTATATTAAAAAAAAAAAAAAAAAAAAAACTGACCTTACATCAAAAAAGCTTTCTAAACTCTTATTAATTTAAATCAATTTTATGTAGGAACTTTTGTAATTTCTAGTACACAATTATGTAATCTGTGAATAATGGCCATTTTTCCTTTTCCAAATTCTTATATATCTAATTTCTTTTTTAATGGCCATTTTAAGTTTATTTTCCAATTTTTATAATTTTTATTTCTTAACCTTTGCACTGGCTAGAACCTCCAGCAAAATGTTGAATTGAGGCAGTGCTATTTTGCTCCCGATTTGCTCAAGAGAACACTTCTGACATTTTGCCATTAAAAATCAAGTTTGCAGGCCGACACGGGCGGATCACGAGGTCAGGAGATCGAGACCATCCTGGCTAATACGGTGAAACCCCGTCTCTACTAAAAAGTACAAAAAACTAGCCGGGCGACGAGGCGGGCGCCTGTAGTCCCAGCTACTCGGGAGGCTGAGACAGGAGAATGGCGTGAACCCGGGAGGCGGAGCTTGCAGTGAGCTGAGATCCGGCCACTGCACTCCAGCCTGGGCGGCAGAGCAAGACTCCGTCTCAAAAAAAAAAAAAAAAAATCAAGTTTGCTGTAAGTTTATGCTTGTATTAGCTTGATAAACCCTCTTCTATTCCCAGTGTACTAAGAGATTTATTTTTTAATCATGAACATGTGTTGAATTTTATCTAACACATTTTCTCTATTAAGATGATCATTTGGTTTTACTTTTTTAATCTGTCAGTGTGATAAATTACAGAAACAGATTTTTTTTTTTTTTTTTTTTTTTTTTTGAGACGGAGTCTCGCTCTGCCGCCCAGGCTGGAGTGCAGTGGCCGGGTCTCAGCTCACTGCAAGCTCCGCCTCCTGGGTTTACGCCATTCTCCTGCCTCAGCCTCCCAAGCAGCTGGGACTACAGGTGCCCGCCATGTCGCCCGGCTAGTTTTTTGTATTTTTTAGTAGAGACGGGGTTTCACCATGTTAGCCAGGATGGTCTCGATCTCCTGACCTCGTGATCCGCCCGTCTCGGCCTCCCAAAGTGCTGGGATTATAGGCTTGAGCCACCGCGCCTGGCCGAGAAACAGATTTTATAATGTTAAACTATCCTTGCATTCCAGGGATGAATCCAACTTGGTTATGATATATTTCTATTTTTATTAAATTAATTTTATAGCATGACTATTTTTAAGAGGGTTCTATATTTCAAAATCTGTATTTGAGACTGCCTGTAAATTTTTCTTTCTTATGCTGTACTTTCCTGTTTTGTTATAAGGCTATACCAGTCTTATAAATTCATTTCAGAAGTACCGCCTTGTTTTCTAATGTCTGGAGGATTTTCTATAATATAAAAGTATTATAATTTATTCCTAGAAAGTCACCTAAAAAAACTGGCTAAGCCTGATGTGCTTTTCCCCCCGTAAGGACATTTTAAACTACTGATTATTTTTATTTAATCATTATAGGAGTATTAAGGCATTCTATTTATTCTTGGAAAATGTTTAAAAGTTAAATATGTCTGGGAATTTTGTCCATTTCATCTACGTTTTCCAGTTTATTAACATAAATATGTTCATTATATCTTCTAATTATCTACAGCATCTGCAGATCTCCAGATGCTGCAGAGTCCTTTTTTCTTTCCTACTATTGTTCGATTGTGCCTTTTATTTTATTAACCATTCTTTCCAGAATACTGTAAATTTTACTAATCTTCATAAAAAAATCAACTTTTGGCATTGTTGTTCCTCTGCATTGGAGCTTTGTTTTCTTCCATTCAATTCTGCTCTTATTTTTCTTTCTACTTTCCTTGGGTTTATTCATGTTGTCATTTTTTCTTTAACTGTAGTAACTTTTAAAATGTATGTGGGCCGCATGCATGGCTCACGCATGTAATCCTAGCACTTTGGAAGGTCGAGGTGGGCAGATACTTGAAGTCAGGAGTTCAAGACCAGACTGGCCAACATGGCAAAACACCATCTCTACTAAAAATGTAAAAATTAATCAGGCATGGTGGCTGGCACCTATAGTCCCAGCTTCTTGGGAGGCTGAGGCAGGGGAATTGCTTGAACCCAAGAGGTGGAGGTTGCATTGAGCTGCAACTGAACCATTGCACTCCAGCCTGGGTGACAGAATGAGACTCTGTCTCAGAAAAAAAAAAACAAAAAACACATATATATTTGTGTGTGTGTGTGTGTTCAGCTCATTTATTTTTAGCCTTTAATCTGTTCGAATGTGTTAAAGATGGCAATTTTTTCTTGTAGTATTACTTATGTTGCATCTCTTAAGTTTTGATATACAGTATTTTTATTATTATTCAGTTTTAAGGTTTTTTGTTTTGTTTTGAGACACAGTCTTAATCTGTTGCCCAAGCTGGATGGCAGTGGCAGGATCACAGCTCATGCAGCCTCAACCTCCTGGGCTGAAGTGATCCTTCCACCTCAGCTTCCCCAGTAGCTGGGACCAGAGATACACGCCACCATGTCTGACTAATTTTTAAAAATTTTTTGTAGAGATGGGGTCTTTCTATGTTGGCCAAGCTGATCTTGAACTCCTGGGCTCAAGTAGTCCTCCCACCTTGGCCTCCCAAAGTACTGGGATTACAGGCGTGAGCCACTGCCCCTGGCCTCAGTTTTAAATATTTTTTTAAATTGTCATTATGATATTTTCTCTGACCCAAGCATTATTTAATTATATTTTTAAGTATGGAGGGTTTTGGTGTTTTTTTAAATTCGAAATTAATTTGTAACTTGATTATGTTGTGGTCAGAGAATGTGGTATGTGCAATGCTGATTTTCTGATATTTTTTGAGACTTGCTTTATGGCTTAGCATGTGAACAGCCTCTGTAAACAGGCCAAGTGTGCTTGAGAAAAATGTTTGTTTTGATGAACATTCTTGATAATTGGTTCAGAGACTTTTATATTTCTATTAAATCAAGGTTGTAGATTAGGTTGTTCAAGTCTTCTGTGTCTTTTCTAATGTATGTCTGCCTCATCTGTCAGTATTCGAAGAAGACATGTTGAAACCTCCCACCAGCATCTTTGTTGACCGGTGGAGGGGTGGGGCATGGCTGACCTCAGCATTCTTCAGGCAGTCCTTTCCTTGATGTTAGTGGCCACTCTAGCTTTTGCTCATTGTACCTGTGGTTTCTGAGTTTAGAATTTTTTCATCTCTGCAATAGTCTGTTTTGGTGGTTTCTTCTGCTGTGGTTTCTTGCCAACATAAACTTTCTAATATCCAGAAATTCTTCAGAATGTTTTATCTGCTAATCATATCCTTTCTTGTTTTATAGTTGTTGTTACAACTTGTGTGTGTTTTCTGCGATTTTAATGGAATTTTGCAAAGGAAAGAAGAAAACGAATACTTTTGCTCAGTCTGCCATCTTGACCCTACATAAGGCATATTTTTATCCTTCTTTTCCTCCTTTTTTTTGCAACAAGTGTTTATTGGGCAAGTAATTTTTCTAGACCTCTGCTTCTCTACCTATAAAATGGGAAGAAGAAGAATATTGCAATGATGTATAAGGAACATTAATAAGATAATGTTCATGAAAGTGCTTTGCAAACTGTAAAGATCTATTCAAATGCAAAGGATGGCCTTTAGTTCCTTACTTTAACTCACTCTCAGAATTTTGTGTAGCCAGTGTTATAAAGCAGCTCAGCTACATTAGAGAAAAGTGATTAATTGTGATTGGTATATCGTGAGAGGCTCAGACAAAATTTTATTGTTACTTCTTGAGAAAATTTATTGCCAAGAAACTATTGAATACCTTAAGAGAAAGTCACATATTTAATAAATGGAAATATTATTTAGTCTAAAAACTAATGCTACAATGAGTATCTTTTTTCCTCCCTGTTTTCTTATACCATACTTTTGACATGCATACTCAATTAGGCATTTCTCCTTTAAAAATAAAATTTTTTTACTTAAAAAACCTTATTTGCTGATTCAGCATATTCAATAAATTTATTTACTTTAGCTTAGAAAGTTAATATGAACCAAAAGAAAGAATGCTGGAATTTCAACCGAGGCATATTTAAGGGACAAAATGAGTAATTGATGTAAAAGACAGAGTGGTTTATATTAGAATGTATTGAATTCTGCCTGACTACAATATTTTTCATGTTCCTACATTGCACCAAGGCAAAATAAACAATTCTGAATTAAATTCAGCAACCATGCATTGAGTGCTACTTTTTGTGTCAAGTTTTGTGCTGAGAGCTATGGAATTAATAAAGAGGTGAGACCCGATCTGCCCTCTAAAGACAGGAAACAACAAATAGGTTAGTGAGGGCTAAGATATAAATTACTCTAATAAACATATCACACCCTTTTGTGAGATCAGGAACAGCTTATGGAGAAAGTAGCATTTGAAATGGGATTGAAGAATGCTTAGGGGTTTTGTAGGCAGATATTAGAGGAAGGCATTCCAAGTCATTTTTGTAAATGTTCTGTGGAAGCTTGTAAAGATGTACTTTCCATTTGTATTATAAATATAGTTGTATATAATACGTGTGCAATTTTCCATGTAATTATATCATTTCTTTTCTCTATGTGGGTATGTTCTTATATTTCTTAGGTTCTACTAGAAGTCACTAAAATTAAGTGACTTCCTAAGTATGTTCCAGCCTTAACATTATCTGAATCTAGGAGTAACCACTAAACTACAAACGCATATCATAAACCCTTGAATAGTGTTGATGTCTTATGTATAGTGGGAGAAAATCCATGAGCTTTAAAACACACAGGCCTGAGCTTGAATCTCTGGTTCTTGCTTAGGCAGGCTACAAGTAAGTTCCCTAAGCATCATTCTCTTTATCTTTAAAATGAGAGGGTCTTGTCAATATCATAGAGTTGTAGTAAAGATTAAGGAGATGATTTCCATAAAATGTTTGGTACAAGAATATGCTCAATGAATGGCAGCTATCATTATTATTTAAAAATTGATCTCTCAAGCCTAATGGAGAAAGATTATTTAGATAGACTAGGGGAATTGTGTAAATCTGTGAGCGGGTATTTGTCCAATTGACGTAGAACGCAAAGTGAGAAGAATGAGAGGGAATTAATACGGAGTTAGGGGTGAGGGCCTCACCCATGAGAATATAAAAGACAAACATGGGATCCTAAAGAGGGGTGGTATACAGTCAAGAATCTGGAGTGTAGCTCCAAATTCCTTAACCAAATCTGATGACCCACAGGCTCCGATTGGAAAGAAAGCAGAAGAAAATATCTAGGATGCTTTAAAATGGGATGATAGGGTGAGCAGTTGAGAAAGAAGAAAGAGCAAAAACCAGGATTTCCAAAGCTGCAAGTGTCCATACCCTCCCAGGTGGAGAAAGAGGGGCTGGGAAGTCACTGGGATTTTCTCGGCAAAGGGTGGACCAAGGACTCCTTTTAAAATACACACACACACACACACACTCTCTCTCTCTCTCTCACACACACACTCTTTCTCTCTCTCTTTCTCTCTCTCTCTCTCTCCCCCCTCTAGAGCCAGAAAGTGATGTTAAGCACCAAATTCTAGTGTCTTGAATCATTTAATAAGGAACCTTAGAGATAATCTAGTCTAACCTACTAATTTTACATATGAGGATAATGAATTTTTTGGAGATTATGTGGTTTGCCCAGGACCACACAGTTGCTTAACCCAGAGCTGGAGGGTGAATGGTCTAGAAACAAAATAATCTTGACACACCGAGTTGTGGCTTCTGAGATCTTTAGGCAAGGGAAAGCTTGGGGGTACTTGGAAGAGAGTATTTGTGGTTTTAAATCAGATACAGTTTAAATCAGATGCATTAAATGTGTTCAAAGCTATTTGTAAGATACCTCAGCTGCATAGTTTGTTCTGCAAGTATGCTTGCGCTGTAGAGATGGTTAGATTTGTACACCAACCATCTGAGTGTGTTGGAAGGTGGTAGGGAGGGAAGGGAAGGGGTGAAACCATGCCTCCTCATTAATCAACTTATCATATTATGATTAATCAACATATCATTTGCAGAGAGCCTATCATGTACCAAGCATTATTCTAAGTGGTTTGCATATATGCCGATAAGCCAGACAGACAAATATCCTAACCTCACATTCTGACACTCTTGCTCCTGGAAGTGTAGCAGAAAAGCAGGAACCTGAGAACTGCCAGTGCCTAGATGTGATGTTATGTCCATTTCACAGTTCCTGCTTCCCACCTATTCCAAGTCCCGCCTATTCCAAGTCCCACCTCTTCCAGAACACCTAAGCACACCATCTCTGGTCCTTTTTTTTTTTTTTTTTTCTGAAACGGAGTTTCACTCTTGTTGCCCAAGCTGGAGTACAATGGCACAATCTCGGCTCACTGCAACCTCCACCTCCTGCGTTTAAGCAATTCTCCTGCCCAGCCTCCCGAGTAGCTGGGATTATAGGCGCATGCCACCACACTCAGCTAATTTTTTGTATGTTTAGTAGAAACAGGGTTTCGCCATGTTAGCCAGGCTGGTCTCCCAACTCCTAACCTCAGGTGATCCACCCGCCTCGGCCTCCCAAAGTACATCTCTGGTCTTTAAATGCCCTTTGCTGTATATTCTATAACATCAAGTCTCAGACCTGGTTTGACCTCAGTTGCTTTCTTAGTAGTTTTCCCCTATGAACATTCTGGTCTCCCAGTAAGCCTGTAAGCAGCTGAGACTGGGAAACCATCTCTTATATCCCACATCATCCTATGGTGCGCAGCACTGGACACATGATGCATGAGTGTGGCGCATGTTTAGTGAACCTTTACATCACCACACTGGAGCAGAAAAGCTGTATCATGACTAATGAGGACCCCCATCAGAGGCAAGAGGCATGGTAGAGTCTTGCCGGGGGACCCACTAGCAAAACCACTCTGGAAATCCTGGGTAGTAAAGACTCTGTTAGTACCCTGGAGGCAGCTCACTTGGAACCGTATCTTCTAAATGCTCTGGAAACCTATCCAAAGGCAATTAAAATCACAAATGCCACTGAAAACATCTAAGGACTATGTGTAAGCACTTTGGGATCGTCAGGTAAAGGCGGCCCTCTAATTATGAAGCATTTTGATAATTAATAGAATTCTAAGCCAAAGCTTAAATCCGGATACACATGATAATGGTTAAGCCAAATAACACTTAATCATTTTAGCTCTTTTTCTTGATAAAGACAACACACTAAAGTAGACAGTAAAGAAAAAGTCCACATCTTTTTATTGGGTCCAAATAACCTGATTGTAACTACTTAGCCTCTGATTTTCATGTTTCAGAATATGTATGTTAATGACCTTAGTAGATGTGGCTTTGTCCAGCCTCAAAAAGGGTTGCTGTCCAGCCAGGGCCCCTTTCTCTCCAGTTACTGCTCCCATCTCCTTTAAGTATATTCAACTGGTGAGTGAACTCTTTTTCCCATGTGACAAATACGTACTGAGGCCCTAACATGCACCAGACCCTAGATGTGCTGACTCATACATTGGAGGCAGCCCTGACTTGTTGTGGGGGTGTGAGGTGGGCTTTTCCCTCAGTTGTGTTGGTTGACATGCCAGTCAGCCAATTTCAAATTGCACTGCGTTTTCTTCATTTTACTTTTCTATATTAAAAACTAAATAGTTTTTTGCAGCATCATAGAATAGATTAGAAGCCAAGACTTCTGTTTCCCAATTTGTAAAACCGGACAAATGTATTTTCAGTGATTCTACACTGTTTCTGCCCATTTTTCCCTCTTCAGGAAGTTGTAGAGGTAAGATGCCCTATTGCTGCTATGCCGATGTTGAGCATTATACCAGAAACGGAAGATTCAAAGATGGGCCCCCACTCCTAGAAGGCCCTCCAAGGGGGCAGAGGTTCCCAGAGAGGACCGTCATCCAGTGTGAAAACTGTTGTACTGTGTGTGAATCAAGTGTCATGAGAACACACATGACAGCATGGCTGATTCTGCTAAGGAAAGTCAGGGAATGTTTCACAGCAGAGAGAGCATCTAGATTAGGGCATGTTGAATAAGTAGGAGTTTGTCAGTTGAAGAAGATTGGAGGTGGAAGGGGAGGGAAGTAAACTTTTCGGGCAGAGGGAAAAGCAGGTGCAAAGGCAGGAAGTCGGTACAAGTTCAGATTCCATTACCCCAAATCCTCGAGACTCAGATGTGTTTCAGAATTTGGATTCTTTTGGATATTCCACATACTGTACATTGTGTGTAATATCATACATATCGTATATTATAATATATATAATACAATATATTGTGTAACATATAACATCTGCAGCAGGTTCTAGTCAAATACACGAATATATCCAGGATGAAAAGGTTGAATAGTCACACTAAATGGGATTAATGAAGACTGTCATTAATAATGTCACATCAGTTAAGTCATATTTTGTGGCCAAATGAGTTTGAACACCAAACTTACAAAAAGAACAAAAAATGACAACCAAAAGAACACCTTAGGTTTTTAAGCTTTTTGAATCTTGAAATCTTGAATACAAGGACTGTGGCTGCAGATCCAGCAGATTTCTAGAGCTAACTCTCATTAAGGAGACTTAGGTCACATGCTCATCCCTGACCCAGTGGAGATAAATGTGCCGTTTGCCAGGCTGAAGTCCTGGGCACACCCTAGAATGGCAGGATGCTTAGTCTGCCAGGATCACAAAGTGATCCTGCTATTTGCAGGAAAATGGACACTTAGTAGGTAAAAAATCATAAATGATAATTACATACGTATCACAGATGTGCCCACATAATATTGACTGTGTAATGCAGTCCAGAGCAGAACCAGGATTCAGACCATCATTTCTCCTATTCCAGAGCCCACATCAGACTAGGCTGCTCACACGTCAGTGGAAAACAGTCTGCCTCATGTAACCCACTGCTCAATTATGTGATACAGACAATTAGAACTTAGCAAAGTACATAATAAGGTGCTAATTGCATGGAGTACAGCACACCCATTCATTGAAATGATTTAGAGAAGTAAAAGACTTTAGCAGGCTGGAAGTTCACAGAGGAGGTGGGGCTTGAGCTGAGCCCGAATGGAAGGATGTGTTGGAAGTGATGGTAGAGACCTTATTCCTCTGATTTCTGCTCCAGGGACTCTCTTTTAAGTTTATTTGCAAACAAACACTGAACATGAGGAGGGAAGGATTAACAGGCAGATTTTCCTGGGCCCTGAATAAACCTCTGAAACCACAGGACATAAATTACAGAGGAATGGAAACAAGGGGGAAAACATCCTCTTAATTTATTGACAAGGGAAGAAAAGCAAGGGAATCATTAAGGGTTAGAGGCTCTAAGCCAGCTTCTGAGGTGCTTAGAACAAAGTATGATGATGGCAGACAGAAATAAGTCTCTGTGACCTCATGAAGTACTTGTTTTTCTCTGCTTTCCCAGGGGCCCCTAGAATTGAAACCAACCAAGACCTGAAAGGGCACTCCAAGTGCATCTGGCCCAACGCTCCCTGATTTTAGTTACGGGAAATCTGAGGCCCAAGGAGGGGAAAAATTTGATAAGGTTACAGCTTAAAGAACAGTAATGACTCAACCATTTCTTTTTCTTTCTTTCTTTTTTTCTTTTTTTGCTGAAATTCAGTAGTGAATTCTAGTACTCTTAAGACACAGTTATTCTATAACAGTGCGTGGTTTGGAGGTTGTGTGTTATCTCTTTTCAGGGATTTAATAAAATAAAAATGCAAACTACTTTTGAAATAGCTATTAAGTAAAAATACCCAGAAGTCTATGGTCAGAGGCAATGTCCATGTGTTTCCTTAATTCAGGATCAGCCAACAGATTTCAACACCAGTACTTACTGAGCATCTACTTTGTGGTCAGGTGTTAGATACTCTCCTTTAATCTCCACCAGACCCCTCTGTGATAGGGGTTGTGGGGGTAGACAGATAACTAGCTTGCTGAATATGACTTGTTGGCCGGGCGCGGTGGCTCAAGCCTGTAATCCCAGCACTTTGGGAGGCCGAGACGGGCGGATCACAAGGTCAGGAGATCGAGACCACCCTGGCTAATACGGTGAAACCCCGTCTCTACTAAAGAATACAAAAAACTAGCCGGGCGACGAGGCAGGCGCCTGTAGTCCCAGCTACTTGGGAGGCTGAGGCAGGAGAATGGCGTAAACCCGGGAGGGGGAGCTTGCAGTGAGCTGAGATCCGGCCACTGCACTCCAGCCTGGGCGACAGAGCCAGACTCCGTCTCAAAAAAAAAAAAAAAAAAAGAATATGACTTGTTAAAGGATGGGGCTTGGAGTCCTCAGCCATGTTGAGTGATACCGTGCTGCCTGGAGAGTTTCTATGCTGTAGATCCTGGTCTCTTGGACTGTTTTCCCCGTAATTCCCCATCCCTACCTTTCCTACCCTGCAAGATTGTGTTGGTTATAACTTGCTCACTGTGCCTTCAAAGGCCCGGTCATTTTCTCTCCTGGTTTATAAATTGGCCTCTTATTCCGTGGCCCCGCTTTCCCCCTGCCCTCCGCTCCCCCTGCCATTCCCACTTGGTCATCACCTGAGAGATCTCCAGACATTGGCATTTCTTTCCACGGGGCACCTCCCTGTCTTTTCACCCTGAGGACTTAACTGGAATTCTTTGAAAAGCACATGAGCTGAGAGTACTGTCATTTTTTTTTCTCCCTAAACACTTAAACTCACATAGGTGTGGAATCATTTATGCCAAGGAATCTGGGAACCAGAAGGGAGCATGAGACCAACCCTCTCTCGTTAGAGATTTGGAAACTGCAGGACAGATAGAGTAATTGGCCCAACTTCACATAGCAGTGCTAAAAGTTAATTTATGAAGTGGACCCTCACTCAGAGCAGTGCCCGGATAGCTGTGGCACTGATAATGTGGAACTGCCCTCGACTGTACTGAAGGACCCTATTGGGGCAGCGCATTGCAGTCATGATGTTTCCTGGAAGCATGTTAAGACCCCTGTTCACTAGATCTCAGAGAGATCTTTGCTTTAGTTTGGGTTCCCCCAGACACAGATGCTGAGCCAAGGACCTGAGTGCCAGTGGTTCCTTTGGCAGGTGGTTCTACTGGCAAAAACACCAGCAGAGGACAGGGGAAGTGAGACAGGAAGGGAAGCAGCCTGATACAGGGGTGTTATCAAGCCAGTAGCCACTGTGGGCACCGGAGCTGAATCCTGCTGAAGACATCTAGGAGTCAGTAAAGCACACACCTCAGAATTACCCAGCAATGAAGCAAGGCAGCAAGCATATTTGTCCACCAGCTCCTTTTTCATTGTTAGTTGAGTGCTGCTACAGGAGCGTTACCTCTTTAGCACTTCCAACTTGCTCCTGGACAAAAACAAATACACCGCCCGCCACCCCCCCACCCCCACCCCCCGTCCCCGCTCTCCCCCAGCCCAACCCCTCCTCCCCCACACACACAGGAGAGTCACAGGTGTTTCTAGCAAACTGCCTTCAGGAGCTGAGAAAGGAGGGAATGTAGCAGTGCATGGGTAGAGGATCCACAAGAGGAAGCACCATCAGTGGTCAAAACCAGGGAGCCAGAACAGCTGGAGAGAGAGAGAGTGAGTGAGTGGGGGGGGGGGGGTGAGGTGTGTGTCTGTCTTCCCCATGAATCCTGATTTTGATGACCCATCATGCTTGCTTCTTGATTTTGTCCATTTGGAAGCTCAGAACCAATTTGCACTCCACCTCTAACTATTGGATAAGACCTTAAGAGAATGTCATCTCTGCACCCACCTTACCCTTTATTTCTCTTACCTATTTCCCTTCTGCCTCTATTTCTTCGAATATTTATTCTTACCCTATTTGTGCCTTTGAAAGTCCCCTTAAGTTCCTTTCTTGGTATAGGATGAGTATAAATAAATACAAAAACCAATTACACACCAAAAAGAAACAAACTTGGGACTAGTCACAAGCATCTGCCACACTGCTGGCTCTTCGCTAGTTTTACCTCAGAAAGATTTTTTTTTTTTTTAACGAGGATTCCCTGGTCTTCACATGAAGGCCCAGATTGCATGGGAAAACCACAGAATTCTTGCCCATACATCAAGCTTGTAGTGGGAACTGCAAAGAAAGCAAAATGCATGTTTTCTTCAAAGTGGCCATAGAAACAGATGCCCATCATCCCCACAATGCTATAAAATAGGATGCAGCAGATGGGTGATGTGAGGAGAGGTCCCTGAAGGCCAAGCAGGATCCCAGGATTCTATTTTGCTGAATCAGGATTCAGGATCCCAGGATTCTGTTTTGCTGAGTCAGGATTTAGGACCTTTTTCATAACAAGAAAAACAGAAAAATAAAGTGCAAGTACCAACAGAAGCAGCCTCCAGAACTTTTAATCATTGTACTCTTACCTCTTTCTCTCTTTTTTAAGGATAATCTTTAAAATATTTCCTCCTGTGCATGATTTTTATTAACTTTTTTACTGCTTGTCTATAGAGTATATGACAAATTTTCTTTAATCAGCATGTATTACTTTAAAATGGGGAGAAAATGAAAAAGTGTTTTCTCATCTGAATATGTTTTTACCATAACGTCCCCCCAAATACCTTATTTTCTAAAAATAGATGTTTTGCTAGAGGCATCCAGGATAAAATGTGGCCTGCCACTCAGAAATCTAAGGTTTTAGTTGTTTCCTTTGCTGGTCAGAAGCCCTGAAGCAGCGGAGATTCTGCCCTCTGATATTCATGGATGTGAGTGCAGACCCACACTGAGGCTTTCTTTGCTATTTGGTTTCGTGTTTCAAGGGAAGTGTTAAGTCAGATGTCACAGTTAAAGGGAAGAAGGGAGGAAAAGAAGAAAGGAGGAGAGAGAGAGGGAGAGAGGAAAGGAGAAAGAAACCATATAAATCTAGAGTCCAGTCTTGTTTGTTTATTTGGCCCAGTAATCAATAAGGTATTGACTAAGCATCTTTCAAAAGTTGTTTATTTATAATGCCTTTACTCTAAAAAGAATTTAAAATAATGTTTAAAAATGTAGTGAACAGACACAGTAGCAAAGACTTGTAATCAACCCAAATGTCCATCAGTGACAGACTGGATTAAGAAAATGTGGCACATATACACCATGGAATATTATGCAGCCATAAAAAAGGATGAGTTTGTGTCCTTTGTAGGGACATGGATGCAGCTGGAAACCATCATTCTCAGCAAACTATCACAAGAACAGAAAACCAAACACGGCATGTTCTCACTCATAGGTGGGAACTGTACAATGAGATCACTTGGACTCGGGAAGGGGAACATCACACACCGGGGCCTATCATGGGGAGGGGGGAGGGGGGAGGGATTGCATTGGGAGTTATACCTGATGTAAATGACGAGTTGATGGGTGCTGACGAGTTGATGGGTGCAGCACACCAACATGGCACAAGTATACATATGTAACAAACCTGCATGTTATGCACATGTACCCTAGAACTTAAAGTATAATAATAATAAATAATAATTGTTATGATTAGTAATAACTCATAACAGCTCTTAAGTGTTTGCTATGTGACAGGCATATAATAAACTTACATGTTTTACTGTAAAAAAAAATGTAGTGAATAGAATGTACAGGAAAACAAAGGAGGAAAATGGAGCAAAGAGGAAACTAGGAAGAAAAAATGGGACATGAGTAAGACTGGTGTCTAAACTCCATGCCTTTATGTCTAACTAGGATGTGCCAAAAATTTTACTATGAGCTCCCCAGCAGCCAAAGCAAGAAGAAAACAATTGAATGTGTAACTCATAGGTAAAAATAAGTGAAGGGCCAGGCACGGTGGCTCAGGCCTGTAATCCTTACACTTTCGGAGGCCAAGGCAGGCAGATCACTTGAGGTCAGGAGTGCAAGACTATCCTGAACAACATGGTGAAACCCTGTCTCTACTAAAAATACAAAAATTAGCCAGGCATGGTGATGTGTGACTGTAATCTCAGCTACTCAGGAAGCTGAGGCAGGAGAATCACTTGAACCCAGGAGGCAGAGGTTCCAGTGAGCTGTGATCACGCCACTGCACTCCAGCCTGGGTGACAAAGTTAGGCTCCATCTGAAAAAAAATAAAATAAAATAAGCTAATTTATTTGGAGAAGGTATTGAGTTAAGTAAGTTGGGGGAATAAAATAAAGAGGATAGAATATATCCGCCCTTTGACTGAAGAACTCAGTACCACTGAGAACAAATCATAACACCTAACATCAGTGAACACTTCTTATATGCCAAGCACTAACCTAACCAATGTAATTATGGCGTAAGAACACCATGCATCCGTAAAGCCAGTTATATTTTAAAAGTAGAATTTAGAGTTTACAAATGGCTTTCTCATTTGTGTTGTTACTTAATTGCTCACAAGAACCCTAGGAGATATTGGTCAGGAAAATATTTTTATGTGAGGAAAGTAAGATCACATTGCTAATCATTGTTGCACTTGGAATATAAATCCAGATTACTCAGATATACCTTTTTTTTTTTTTTTTTTTTGAGACAGAGTCTTGCTCTCTCACCCAGACTGGAGTGCAGTGGCGCCATCTTGGCTCACTGCAACCTCCACCTCCTGGGTTCAAGTGATTCTCCTGCCTCAGCCTCCCGAGTAGCTGGAACTCCAGGTGCACGCCACCATGCCCACCTAACTTTTTGTATTTTTAGTAGAGATGGGGTTTCACCATCAGATATACCTTTTACACTACTTTATAATCTGGGAGCAAAACCCTGGTGATGGAAATATGGACATTTGGCTTTAGGATCTTAAGCTGAGTTCGTTCAGGTGAGGTGTCTACTCCTGGGCCTGCCATTAAGTGGCCGTATGGTGTTGGGCGAGTCCTTTTTCTCCCTAGAGTGGCAGTGTCTTCAACTGGAAAAGAAGAAGGTTGATGACTTGTCTGGGAAGATTCATTCCACCTGTGACAGCCTGTTGGTCTCTGGGTTTCTGTGGCTCCAGGCGGTTTCCCAGACTACACTCCAGGGTGTTCCCAGTCATTTTCACATTAGCAGTTGCTCTGTCATGGCTGCGCCTCTGTGGATCATTGAACCTTCACCATTGCCGCAGCCTGCTTGGGGCTGGGGTGTGTGGGCTGGGAATTAAAGGCTGTGAGACGTCGGGACTCCCTTTGAGCCTGAGATGTCCTATGGGGTATTTCCACTGTGTCGGCAGAACATGTTTCATTGTTCCTTCCTTGATACTTTGTCTTCTATGGATTTTTTGAGGGGATTCAAAGTGGAAAGCGCCAGAAGTTGGAACTAGACCTGCTGAATAACTCACTTTTTTCTTTCCTTTTAAAACTTCTCCTGAGCCCAAAAATCGCATGGACACATCTTGAATTCTTACAAGTTAGCCGGGTCTCAGTGGAGGGGCTTCCCTGAGGGGTAGAATGCTGCATGTTCGTTTCCTATGCCCAGATAAATAAACCCTGGCCTACGCTTTAGGCTCCAGGTTTGTTTCTGGCATCCCTTTGCCTAAAAGTTTCTGTGTTGAATAAAACAGAAATGTTTAGCAAATCCCAAGAAATTCCTTATTTAATGGAAAAAAGAGATCCCTGGGCTTATATTTCAAAATGTGATTTCCATGTTCCCATTGCATTAAGGCAAGGTCGCCTCACCAAATCCCCAGATGTCTGGTATGCTTTTCGAAAAATGCCTGTATTTAGCCCCTAGAACACATTTTGAGTACCTACTGTGGACAGGATTCTCCTCTGAGCCCTGCAGGAGACAGAGCAGCCAAATGAGATGGAAACCCTTCCTTCAAATTTAGTTGTAATGGTTGCATTAGAATCTATAGGAAGTCTCAGCTTTTACCTACAGACAAGCTTTATTCCCCCACGCTGATCTTTTAAACTGTACAATATTGCACCTTTGTGTGGCCATCTGTTCTCCTTCATGACAATGGGAGATTTGGCTGCTGGGGTTGGCCACAAACAGCTTATCTTATTAGCTAATCTGCCATGTATGAGCTGCCTTGGCAATATCCCTATTAATTATATTTTCTTTCTTCAGCATCTTAGAAGAGTGGGTTTTTTCATTTGCTTCCTGTCTCTGCCAACCCTAACCTCTCTCTCCTAAAATGTTTGTCTTTTATTATAAAAGTAGTTGATGTTTATTGTTGACAGAGAGAGAGAAACAGAGATGGATATTGCAGAGAAAAAATTTCAGAAGCTATTTATAATAAAATAAAATCCTACCACAGCAAGCTTATTGTTGTTTATAGTTTGAATTTACAAAAGTATATTTGTCTTTAGCTATTTATCCTCAACCCTTGGCAATTATGTGACTTTTCAGTTGGGTGAGAATAGCTACATTAAATAATGAGCAGTTTTCGAGTATCATTAAATAGTCTTCAAAACCTTGATTGTTCATAACTGTATAACATTTAATACTCTGGGGGAAGCAGTTATTTAAATTGTTTCCTTTGTGCTGGGATTGTAGATTATTTCTACTTTTTTACTTCAAACTCACCTTTAGGTGGTGGCTGTTGCATGGTAGCCACTTACAGAGTATACCACTTTCTTCCCCGCATGCTGGGAACTGCACTGCATGCTGGAAAGTGCAGCCTTGGCACTGTGCTGGCTCTGGGGTAAAGAAAGAAGAGACACTGGCTTGCCCTCAGGGAGAGGGGTGGGGAGCTCTGGCACTGGGCATGTATCATGTCTACTAATGTGATACTTAATATTAGGAGCCACCCCCTTGAAGACAGCAGTGTCTGAAAGGGCTTGCTGAGTCATCAAATACTAAGTTGGTTCAGTATAATATTAGGATTCTGTGTGTTTTATTTTCCAAGTTGGAAAGGTAGGGTTAGGGGTGGGGAGAACACTCTCCAAGAGAAGCTGACTCAAGCTGCTTCTCAAAGAACCAAGCGACACAGAGGAAGGAGGTTGGTTGGGAGGGTAAAGGAGAGGTCATTCCAGGAAAGGCAAACAATGTCAAGAAAGGGAGCCTGGCAGGGTTAGGTGTGTGCCAGGTCTTTGTTCTGGCCTGAGTTTAAGACGCCTGGGAGGGCATGCCAGGAGCTGTTCCTGGAGAAGTCTGTAGAGGACATACCCTGAGAGGCCTTTGATGCCCCATCAAGGAAGACAACTTCATCCCAAAGACTTGGTGAGGCTGCTAGGGGTTACACATAGAGGCCTGAGCTCGGCAGACATGCACTTTGGGAAATAACACTGTGGCATCTGCAGGAAGAACAACAAACTCAGGGTTTCTGGGGAGAGTTGGTGGGTGAGGAATCTGAGCCTCCTAGGTACAGGAAACATGACTTTTGTTTACTGCTCACCCAGGGCCTTGCACAGTGCCTGACACACCCAGTATTTATTAAATCTGGGAAAGTTTGTTAAACGAATCCAGGCGGGGAATGCCAAGGGTGGTGGCAGTGAGAATAGAAGATTCTGATCTTCTTAGAAAGACATTTAGGAGGGATGTGGGTGGAAATTTTTAATTTGAAATCCAACGACCCAACAAATTGTATTTTTTAGTGATGAGTACAAACTAGAAGGTAGCTTTGAAAAGGCGTTTGACTTCAGGAACCAGTTGGCCAAAGGAATGTTTCTAAACCTTTCAAAACTTTCATCTGTGCTTTGTGAATTCCACAGTTGGGTTCTATTCAATAGGTCCGTTTTTCCCTCAAATGCCACCTGTGAAATAAGTTAAACACCATACTGTTTTAATGTAAAAATATTTCCTCAAATCCACTGTATCAATTCATTACTCTTTGGGGAACAGGATAATCTAATTTCCCTTCTACAATGTGCTCCATTCATATGCTCTCCATTGCTGTAGAGGTAGGTTATGAATCAACTGTTTCTGAAGGATTATGAGCTATAATAAATGTCAATATGAGCTCTGATTGATTTTGTGCAGCCTCACTAGTTGTGACTTCATTTAGTAACTTTATACTAGTTGTGTCGCTTTGATTACTTTTGATTTTCGCTGTTTCCCCAGCACCTACTGGAGTGCCTAGGACAAGCAAGGATTCTAATGAATGTCTGTTGCATGAAGGACTTTTAATCTTTTAAAAATGTTCCATAGAGGAATTTTAGAGAAGTCAGAGTGAATGCCTGCAGTTCGGATGGGTATTAACTGAAGAGGCAAAACCATAATTTCAATTCTTGAGAAAGTAGCGCAGAACTTCTCTAGCTCACTACTGTATCCCGGTACCTCGGTGCACAGCAGGCAGTCAGTGAATATTTGCTGACTGACCCTGTATTGTAGTGTCTGATGGTGAGCCACAGCCCTTAGTTCAAGTATATGCCTTAGAGAGTAATGCATCCCTTTATGTATGCATTCAACATTTATTAAGCCCCTACTGTGTATCAATGCAATGGCAAACATTTACAGTGGTCTCAAGTTTTGAACCTTGCAACAACCTTGGTAGATATTATTGTCATCCCCTTTTGCCAACAAGCAAAATGAGGCTTGGAAACACTAAACTATTTTTCATATAATTAAAAGGTATGCTGACTCCCTCACCTAGATCCTCATGATACCTAATGCTAAACTAAGTTTTGGAAACACTAAACTAAGATCATATAATTAAAAGGTATACTGATTCCCTCACCTGGATCCTCATGGTACCAGTAACTGGGTCCTGAATCTCCTTTCACCAACTAAGTAAGTAGTGATGGCTATGAAGGTGGACATTAGGATGTCAAAGGGACTGTCACACATAGGTTTGCATCTCTGGCATCATGCTGTGTGACCCTGAGCAGGCCGTTCGTCTGTCTGAGCCTCAGTTTGGAGTGCCCAGGTTAGAGGTGATACAAGACCTCTAAACATGAGGTCTTAGATCTCATACATGACGATGATCATCTCTTCACAGGAGGAGCTTCAAAGTCACATTTCCACAGGAATTGATATGGAAAGGCATGAACAAATATAACCATTTTTGTAATCTACCATAGAGATTGCCTGAAACTGTTACAATCTAGTCCATTTCTCTAGATATCCTGGAATATGTTCTGACCAAGCAGGACTGGCAGAAGCTGCATACCTGGACCGCAGCATTATAGTCCACTGTGGAATTGCCTTTATGCTTGGGGATTTAGCAACGCATGAGCCATGTATAGAGGAAGTTATAGGAAACCGAACTCATGCATCCCACTGTTGTCTTTACTACCAGCTTGTTGTTGAGGGCATTGTTCATTTTATTACACCATGGGAAAGATTACTATCTTGTCTCAGCGCTAGGAGAACCTAGACTTCTCTAAAGCTGGGCTTGTTTGTTTTTTTTAATTTTATGGATTTGTGACTTAGGAAGCCAATGGATTTTTCTCTTCCAGTTGTCTGCTGGAAAGCTTAAGGCTGAATATGTGATCTACCACCAGCAAATACAAAGACCTTGTGACATGTATTTTGGCGCTGATTTCACTTTTAGCTTCATATTATTATTCCTTTTTAACATATCTCATCTGTACATACTTTAAATTTTATTTTGTTTTAGTGATGAGCAAAAACTAGAAGGTAGCTTTGAATTGCATCTTTTGTTAGTTGCCTAAAATCCTGTTTGAATACAGTAGATGATAAAGAAAATCACTAAAATGAATGAACGAGAAGAGTGCCTTCATATACCCAGAACTACACTGGAAATCAGGACATTTTGTTTCTTTGTCTTTAATAAGTTGTGTTTGAAGTCCTACATTGAGCCAAAATTCATACCTGGAAACTGAATTCTAGAAAGATTATTTTGGAAAGCCTGCAGTTACGTGTATTACCACTAGATGACCCTCCCTCGTTATTGTCTCTAAAGTGGAGCTACTAGTTATATGGACTTCCCAGAGGACTGTAGGGAATTTATGAATAACCCCTCTAAAGCAACAACGACAACAACAACAACAAAAAACTCTAATTTACATGGGATTGAATGTACAAATATTTGGCAATAGAATGAAAAAAGGAGGTTGTCTGTCTGTGGGCTAGCTGCTGCCTGCAAGATGCTTACAGTCTAGGTCAGAGGTTCCTAAATCCTTCTCAATGCAGTTTGCACTGGCCCTGAGCAAAGTGTGAAAATGAAGACTATCATAGAGTCTTACACGAAGCTCAGTGTGTTCATTTGTATCACTTCTCTTTTATTCTGAGATTATGTCCTCTTCAGTTTTATGAAAGGATAGTAAGAATTAGACGGTAGTCTTTTTTGTTTAAAAAAAAAAAAAGTTCTCACTTGACAATAAAAAGTGGACAAATCCATACAGCCCTCAAAATTCTTTTTGGAAATTTTGTTCTATAAAATCTAATATTCTGAAAACCTGTGGTTGAATAAAAGAAAAATATTTAGTATAATCTTTCTCAATACATTTGCATGTATCAGGACCTTAACAGAAAATATGACCTCTTAGCATTTGCAATTGTGCTCCTATTAAAAACCATGTTTGTTTGTTTGTTTGTTTTTAAAGATGTTTAGGAAAACAGTTTAAGGAACATTCTCCTTCCTCCCCTCTCACTGGAAATTCTGAATCTACTCTTTGAGCAAGTCAAAATACTTGGACCTCAGCTCAGGCCCCTCCACATGTCACCTCCAGAAAGCTACATTCTGCTACTATGTTCTTAGCTTTTATGAAAGATGAAACAGCCAATTAAAAAATCTACTTCTGCCTTGATTTTGTTTTTTGTTAGGACAGCCATGTACATAGTACATACTATGAAGTTATGTCTCCTTAATTTACAACCATTTGATTTTACTAAAACTCTGCCTCCTGAGTTCAAATGATTCTCCTGCCTCAATGTTAAGGATACTTTCTCTTATATCACACGGTAGACATTAAGAAATTTTAGTATCCTTCCTAATTTCCTTTGAATTTATCTTTTCTCCCCCTTTCAGATAAAAAGATAACATGTTACGTTTTTTGTCTTGGCTACCAGTGGTCTCAAAGTCAGGTGTTATACTCAGCCAGAACAGCTTTGTTATGCCCTTAAGCTTGATATATTTTCTGTTTCCTGGTTTCTTCTATTTTTATCAACCTTATAATGTCTTTTATTCAGAGCTCCCCAAAGCCTATATTGGAGTGATATACAAATACTTTTTAAATAAATAGGATGTTTTATATAATAAATGGTATTTTTGGAAAGTACTGGATTATGCAATATGAGCTGTAAATGTCTCCAGAGTGTATTACATGATTGTCCTAACAACAACAAAAAAATGTTTAGTACTTTACTAAAAATTTCTCTTATTCAAAATTATCTCACCTGTGCCCTGAACTAGAATGTAATCCCTTTTGTGGAAGGAAATTTTGTTTGTATGTTGTTTTAAATCTCTTGCAGTTTCTCGATCAGTGCCAGGACATCAGACATGCTCAATGAATACTTACTGATTGACTAATCCACTGATCTGTGTGTTCTGGGGGAGTTAGAAAAGCTTTCCCAGAGGAGGTGCAAGGAGATGGCCAGAAGACAGGTTGTTCACCACTCTAATCCTTGGCTTCTCACATGTTAAACATGATGGCTAAGGTCTCTAACTTTCTGGGACTTGACAGTTGTAAAATAGGAGGAGGACAGGAGACTGTGAGGAGGTAAAAAACAGTTTTTAGATTCCCAGAGGTTGGAAATAAATTTGGTATTATGGGGAAGCTTTGGAGATGGAGAAATGCTTTACAAACTGTAAAGTACATACTATGAAATTATGTCTCTTTGGTTTACAACCATTTGGCTTTACTAAAACTTTCACTTGATGCCCTAAATCAGTCCTAAGGGGGCTGTCTTGGCATTTATGAAAGCCATTCTGGACTGGTACATCTTTTTTTTTTTTTTTTTTTTTGAGACAGTGTCTTGCCCTGTTGCCCAGGCTGGAGTGCAGTGGCATGATCTCAGCTCACTGCAACCTCCGCCTCCCGAGTTCATGTGATTCTGCCTCAGCCTCCCGAGTAGCTGGGATTATAGGCTCCCAGCACACACGACTAACTTTTTGTGTGTGTGTTTTTAGTAGAGATGGGATTTCACCATGTTGGCCAGGCTGGGCTCAAACTCCTGTCCTCAGATGATCCAGTGGAGGGAGGCTGCTACTCTCTACCATTTCCTGTGTGCCTCTACTGTGGCCTCAACCCTGGCAGTTAAAGCCACTGCTCCCTTCCCCTACCTGGGCATATACTCCTGAGCACAGACAATCCACCTGTCTCAGCCTCCCAAAGTGCTAGGATTATAGGCGTGAGCCACTGCTCCCGGCCTATAATATACTCTTTTTTTTTTTTGAGACGGAGTCTTACTGTGTCGCCCAGGCTGGAGTGCAGTGGCCGGATCTCAGCTCACTGCAAGCTCTGCCTCCCGGGTTCATGCCATTCTCCTGCCTCTGCCTCCCATGTAGCTGGGACTACAAGTGCCTGCCACTGCGCCTGGCTAAGTTTTTGTATTTTTTAGTAGAGACGGGGTTTCACAGTGTTAGCCAGGATGGTCTCGATCTCCTGACCTCGTGATCCACCCGTCTTGGCCTCCCAAAGTACTGGGATTACAGGCGTGAGCCACCGCGCCCGGCCTAATATACTCTTAAGTGTACTCTTCTTAAGTGGCCTAAGAAGAGCAGGTAAACAGCCATTTGATAGATTAAATAATAGATAGAAAATACTTGTTTAAGTTATATTGTGATAATATATGGTAGTAAATAATGAAAACCATTTTAATGATATTTGGTGTTGTCTTTGCATACATTAATTTGACTTGGGGACTCTGGATTGCATTAACTTTTTAATGAAACTAGCAGTAATTATGTTTTCAGTTAAAGATAAGTTGCCTTTATAAATTGGGGATAAATTGAATTTAGGTAAGGCAGTGTTATTACTTTACTTCTTTTGTATTCTCCATAACTGCTGGCTCTTCATGGTTGTACAGTAGCTATTGTTAACTTGCTCGAGGCCAGCTGTGAGTGAGCATGACTGAGAGCCAGAATGTTCGGAGAAGGGGCTCCTCACGCCTGTTCTCATGATGACCTGCCTAGCAGAAGCCTATGGAGTTCCGATGAGAAAGGGAACTAGAAATCCCTTTGAGTAAACAAGTCCCCAGAAGAGGGAGAGGATAGGTGTGAAAAATAGTAACTCTACAATCTAGATTCCCTTTCTCAGCTATAGTTAACTCAGGTCAGAAGATCTGTCATTTGATTAAAGTCACTTTCCTGGGACTGAGAAAAGATCACTACTATACTCTTGAAGGACAGTTCTACTCCACTCTGCAGTAAATGCCTCCACGTTGTACATGCCCTCAAAGTAGGTCATGTATCTCTCTCTAGCCTCAACCCTTGGGTTTTATTTCTCATCTATAGCTTTCAAAATATTGGAGACACCGTGGTTTGGAATGTAAAACAATAGCCATGAGAGACACCTGTTTATAAATAGAGCAATTGAAAACCTAGCTAGTGACCAAACCTGCCCAGCTCTATGTATTTAGTTTTCTTTTGCTGTATAACAAATTACCACAAAGTTAGTGGCTTAAAACACATAAACGGTGGGGGTTTTTTAAAGAGGGTGGTGCTCAGCATCAAATGACAAATTTATCATTCACCTAGCATTTATTAAGCAACCACAGGATGCAAATTACACTGTGACTTATTGAGGATATTAAAAAATTACATCATAATATCCTGCTGTTAAGAAATGTGTGCTTTCCCAAGAGTTTTCACAAAAGAATACATGTAATTTGTACACAGCAGGTAGTAAGAAATATAGATGCCATGCTAGGGTAGTTGCAAGGAGAGGAAAATTATTTCAGGGAAATGGGCATGGTTACCTGCGAGCTGGACTTGAAACGCTAGTGAGACATGGAGAGATGTAGGCTTTGTCTAGACTACAGAGTAAGAAATGACATTGGAAAAGAAGTTAAGTCCTTAAATGGCAGACTGTAAGGCAGCTGGCCTTTAGAGTCTAAGCTTTTCTTTTTCCAGATTTATTGACATAATTGATAAATAATAATTATATATATTTAAGGTATACAATGTGATGTTTTGATGTATGTATACATTGTAAAATGATTACCACAATTAAGCTAATTAACATATCCATCACCTCACATCTTTGTGTGGGTGTGTGTGGTAAGAAAATGTAAGATCTACTCAATTTCAAGTAGATAATACAGTCTAACTAACTATAGTCACCATGTTGTACATTAGATCTGCAGAAATTATTTATCTTGCATAACTGAAACTTCGTACCTTTTGACCAACACCTCCCCACCTCTCCTACATGAAGTTCCACCACCAACGTCCTAGTAACCACCATTCTATCTCTGCTTTCATGAATTCAACTTTTTTTACATTCCACATATAAGTGAGATCATGCAGTATTTGTCTTTGTGTATCTGACTCATTTCACTTAGCATAATGTGCTCCAGGTTCATTCATGTTATTGCAAATGGCAGGATTTTCTTCTTTTTTAAAGCCGAATAATATTCCATTATATATATGTGTGTGTGTGTATATATACATATGTGTATGTGTGTATAGATACACATACACACCATATTATCTTTATGCATTCATCCATCAATAGACACTTAAGTTATTTCCATATCTTGGCTATTGTGAATAATGCGGAAATGAACATGGGAGTGCAGATGACTCTTCAAGGTAATGATTTCATTTCCTTTGGATATATACTTAGAAGAGAGATAGCTGGATTATAAGGTCATTCTATTTTTAATGCTATGAAGAGCCTGTATACTGTTTTCCTTAGTGACTGTACCAATTTGCATTTCCATCAACAATGTACAAAGGTTTCCTTTTCCCCACATTCTCACCAACACTTAATCTTCTGTCTTTTGGCAGTAGTTATTCTAACAAGTGTGAGGGTGATATTGGATTCTTGTTTTGATTTACATTTCCCTGGTGATTAGTGATATTGAACATATTTTAATGTACCTGTTGATCATTTGTATGCCTTGTTTTGAGAAATGTCTATTCTATTATTTGATTTTTTGCTACTGAGTCAAGCCCCTTATATATTTTGGATATTAATTCTTTATCAGTATATATATTCTGCAAATATTAGCTTCTATTCCATAGATTGCCTTTCCATTTTGTTGATTGTTTCATTTGCTGTGCAGAAGATTTTTAGTCTGATACAATCTCACTTGTACGTTTTTGCTTTTGTTGCCTGGTCTTATTCAAAAAAATTAATGCCTGGACCAATGTCAAAAAACTTCTTTCCTCTTTTCTCTTGGTAGTTTTACAGTTTCAGGTCTTGCACAATTCAGTCTTTAATCCATTTGCATTGATTTTTGTGTAGAGATAAGGGTTTGATTCAACTCTTCTGCATGTGGACATCCAGTTTTCCCAGCACCATTTATTGAGAGACTATTCTTTCTCCATTGTGTGTTCTTGGCACCCTTGTTGAAGATCAGTTGACTGTAACTGTGTGGGTTTATTTCTGGGCTGTCTATTCTGTTCCATTGGTCTGTCGGTCTGTTTCTTATGTTCATACCATACCGTTTTGATTACTGTAGCATTATAATATTTTGAAACCAGAAAGTGTGATACTTTCAGTTTTGTTCTTGCTCAGGATTGCTTTGGCTCTACAGGAGTTTTTGTGGTTTTACTTGAATTTTTGGATTGTTTTTCTATTTCTGTGAAAAATGCCTTTGTCATTTCGATAAGGATTGCGTTGACTCTGTAGATCACTTTTGGTAGTATGGGTATCTTAACAGTATTAATTCTTCCAATCCATGAATGTAGATCTTTCTATTTATTTGTCTTCTTCAATTTCTTTGTTCAATGTTTTGTAGTTTTCTGTATACAGGTCTTTTACCTCCTTAGTTAAGTTTATTCCTAAGTATTTCATTTTCATAAATGAGATTATTTTCTTCATTCTTTTTGGATAGTTCATTGTTAATGTATAAAAGTGCAACTGGTTTTTTTATGCTGATGTTGTATCCTGCAACTTTATTGAATTTGTTTATTAGTTTTAACAGATTTTTTTGTTAGGGTCTAGGATTTTCTATATATAAGATCATGTCATCTGCAAACAGAGACAGTTTGATTTTTTTCCTTTCGAATTTGGATGCTTTTTATTTCTTTTTCTTGCTTACTTGCTCCGGCTAGTAGTTCAGCATTATGTTGAGTAGAAGTGGCAAGAGTGGACATCCTTGTCTTGTTCCTGATCTTAGAGAAAAAGCTTTCAATTTGTCACTATTGAGTATGACTTTGGCTATGGACTTGCCATATATAGCCCCATTATGTTGCGGTATATATCTTCTATACGTGATTTGTTAGTTTTTATCATGAAGGGATGTTGAATTTTGTCAAATGCTTTTTTCTACATCAGTTGAGAGGATTATATAACTAACTTTAGTCCTTCATTCTGTTAATATGGTATATCACGTCTTGATTTGCACATGTTGAACCTTCCTTGCATCCCAAGGATAAGTCCCACTAGACTTATCACTAGTACATGATCCTTTTGATGTGCTGTTGAATTTAGTTTGCTAGTGTTTTGTTGAGGGTTTTTGCATCTGTAGCTATCAAGAATATTGATGCTGACCTTATAAAAAGAGTTTGGAAATGTTCTCTCCCTTTCAGTTTTTTTTAAAGGGCCTAGGAAACGTTGGCATTAATCCTTCTTTAAAGGTTTGGTAGAATTCACCAGTGAAGCCATCCAATCCTGACCTCTCGTTGTTGAGAGGATTTTAATTACTGATTCTATCTCTTTATTTATCATTGACCTGTTCAGATTTTCTATTTCTTTATGATTTAGTCTTAGTAGGTGGTATATGTCTCAGAATTTATCCTTCTAAGTTATTCACCTTGTTGGCGTATAATTATTTATAGTAGTCTCAGGATTCTTTTTGTTTCTGTCATATCAGTTGTAATCTCTCTGCTTTCATTTCCGTTTGTTTGAGCCTTTGACTCTTTTCTCATAGTCTAGCTAAATGTTTTTCAATTTTATTTATCTTTTCAGAAACCCAACTCTTAGTTTCATTGATCTTTCTGTTGTTTTTCTAGTTTTATTTCATTTGTTTCTGCTATAATCTTTATTATTGTTTTCCTTCTGCTAATTTTGGGCTTAGTTTTTTTTTTCTAGTTCTTTGAGGAGCTAAAGTTTCTAAAGTTACGTTGTTTATTTGAGATCTTTGTTTTTTCACGGTCACTATAAACTTTCCTCTTAGAACTGCTTTTGCTGCATCCTGTAAGTTTTGATATGTTGTTTCCATTTTTGTTTGTATTAATATGTATTTTATTTTCCCTTTCAATTTCTTCCTCAATGGTTGTTCAAGAGTGAGTTTAGAGGTGCATTGTTTAATTTCCACATATTTGTGAACTTTTCAATTTTCTTCTGCAATTTCTAGTTTCATGCTATTTTGATCAGAAAGATACGTGATATAATTTCACTCTTCTTAAATTTGTTAAGACTTGTTTTGTGGCATAATATATGTTCTATCCTGGAGAAGATTCTATGTGCTCTTGAGAAGAATGTGCATTCTCCTGCTGTTGGTAGAATGTTCCATACATGTCTGTTGGGTCCATTTGGTCTATGTGTTGTTCAAGTCCACTATTTCTTACGGATTTTGTGTCTGGATGATCTATCTACTGTTAGTTAGATTGGGGTACTGAAGGCCCCTACTATTATTGTAATGCTATCTATTTTTACCTTCAGTTCTGTCAATGCTTGCTTTATATATTTAGGTGCTCCAATTTTGGGTGCATATGTATTTATAATTATTATATTCTCTGATGAATTGATTCCTTTATCATCATATAATAATTTTCTTTGTCTCTTATGACTGTTTCTGACTTAAAGTCTATTTTAAGTATAGTCACCTGTACTCTTTTTTATTTACCATTTACATGGATTTTTTTTTCACTTTTTTTTTTTTTTTTTGAGATGACGTCTCACTTTGTCACCCAGGCTGAAGTGCCGTGGCATGATCTCAGCTCACTGCAGCCTCTACCTCCTGGGTTCAAGTGATTCTCCTGCCTCAGCCTCCCAAGTAGCTGGGATTACAGGCACCCACCACCATGCCCAGTTAATTTTTGTATTTTTAGTAGAGACAGGGTTTCATCATATTGGCCAGGCTGGTCTCAAACTCCTGACCTCAGGTGATCCACCCACCTTGGCCTCCCAAAGTGCTAGGATTACAGGCATGAACCACCGTGCCCAGCCTTGGCTTTTTTCTCTCAACCTGTGTTTATCCTTAAAGCTAAAATGAGTCTCTGATAGGCAATGTATAGTTGATCTTGTTTTTTAATCCATTCAGCCATTCAGTGTCTTTTGATTAGAGAATTTAATCTATTTACTTTTAAAATGATTATTGATAGTTAAGAACTTACTGTTAGTTGTTTCTGTTTTTTAGTTCCTTTTTTCCTTTCTTCCTCTCTAGATGGCCTCATTTGCGATTTGACAATTTTTTGAGGTGGTAGGCTTTGATTCCTTTCTCTTTGTACTTTGTGTGTCTACTACAGTTTTTATCTTTGTGATTTCTATGAGGCTTACATAAAACATATTATAGCTATAATAGTCTATTTTAAGCCGATAACAAGCTTTGATTGAATTAAAAAATCTACATTTTTTACTTCTGTTTTCCATATTTTATGTTATTGATATTATAATTTATAACTTTTATGTTGTATCTCTATTAACAAATTATTATAGCCGTAGTTATTTTTACTATTTTGTCTTTTCACTTTATACCAGAATTAAAAGTAATTTATATGCCACCATTACAATATTGGGTTATTCTGATTTTGACTATATTCTTACCATTATTAGTGAGTTTTATACTTTAAAAGTTTTCATATTGCTAATTCATATCCTTTTGTTTCAGCTTGGAGAACTCTGTTTGGTATTTCTTGTAAGGAAGATCTAATTATAACAAACTGTCGTTTGGGAAAATCTTTGTGTCATCGTAATTTCTGAAGGACAATTTTAGCAGATATAGTAATCTTGGTTGGCAGAGTTGTTTGTTGGTTTTTTCCTTTCAGCACTCTGAATGTATCCTCACTGTCTCCTCACCTGCAAGGTTTCTGCCAAGAAATCCACTTATAATCTCATGGAGTTTCCTTTGTCTGTGAAGAGTCACTTTTCTTTTGTTGCATTGAAAGTTCTCTCTTTGTATTTGACTTTTGACAATTTGATTTTAATGTGTCTCAGTGAAGATCTCTTAAGGTTCAGTCTATTCGGGGATACTTGGGCATCGTGGACCTGGATGTTGAATTTCCTTCTCAAAATTTTAAAGTTTTTTGTCATTATTTCTCTAAACAAGTTTTCTGCCTTTTTCTCTTTCTCTACTCCTTCTTTGACTCTCATAATGCGTATATTGGTTCACTTGATGGTGTCCCATAAGTCTTGTAGGCTTTCTTTACACTTGTTTATTCTTTTTTTTGTGTGTGTGTGTGTGTGTGCCTCTAGATAGTTCCAATTTGTGTGTGTGTGTGTGCATACATATTTTGTGTTTTGTGTAGTATGGTGATAGAAAATAAATTATTTATGTATTTATTTTTTGGAAACAGAGTCTCGCTCTGTCACTCAGACTGGAGTGCAGGGGCACAATAATGGCTCACTGCATCCTTGCCCTCCTGGGTTCATGGGATCCTCCCACTTCAGCCTTCCAAGTAGCTGGAACCACAGTCATGCACCACCATGCCCAGGTAACTTTTTAATCTTTTTTTTTTTTGGTAGAGATGGGGCCCCACTGTGTCACCCAGTTGGGTCATGATCTCAAGCAATTCTCCTGCCTCAGCATCCCAAAGTGCTGAGATTACAGGCATGAGCCACTACACTTGGCCTAAAATATATTTCTTAGTGTGGGTTGCAGTAAAAAGTTTGAAAAATACTCCCCAGAAAAACCCTTGTACATGTGTGCACAGAGAGGAGTACAATAATGTTGCTAGCAGCACTGTTTATTATCACCAATAATTGGAAACATTCTCAATCTCCATCCCCAGGAGAATAGATAAATAAGTTGTGGCTATGCATGTAATGAAGTACAGAGTAACACTTTAAAAACAGGAAAACTAGAGCCACATGTGTCATCAGGGACACAAAGAAGAAATCAAATGTGAAAGAAAGATGGTTTCTGATTTATAAATGTATTGTATCATTTATAGAAACTTTTTAAAAATGTAAAACAATACCATCAATCATTTCCAGATCTATATATATCAGTAGGAATATAAATATGCCTGAAAATTATGAATGCCAAATTGAAGATACCAGTTATGGCTGATGAAGGAGAGAGGGGAATGGAGTCGAGGGAAGAACGTTCAGTCATATCTGTTGGGTTAAGACAAATCTGAGTGATGGAAACCCAAGTGTTTGTGGTGTCATTCCCTATCTTTGCCTGAAGACTTGAAATATTCCGTAATATATTTGTTCACAGCAGAATTTCAGAACAGCATGAGCCAGTGCTGGACCAAGACTGATTTGGCAACTTGTAATAATGTAGTTTTGAGGCCATGTGGACCTGGTCTAGGTTGATGATAGGAATAGGCCGTTTTCATTGTGCAGCCGTAAAAAGGAACATGATCATGTCCTTTGCAGGGACATGGAGGGAGCTGGAGACCATTATCCTCAGCAAACTAACCCAGGAACAGAAAACCAAATACTGCATGTTCTCGCTTATAAGTGGTACCTGAATGATGAGAACACATGGACACATGGTGGGGAACAACTGGGGACTGTTGGGGGGGTGGGTGGGGGGACGGAGAGCATCAGGAAGAATAGCTAATGGATGCTGGGCTTAATACCGGGGTGATGGGATGATCACCATGGAACATGTTTACCTGTGTAACAAACCTGCACATCCTGCACATGTACCCTGGACTTAAAAGTTGAAGAAGGGCCAGGCACGATGGCTCACGCTTGTAATCCCAGCACTTTGGGAGGCCGAGGCAGGTGGATCATGAGGTCAGGAGATCGAGACCATCCTGGCTAACATGGTGAAACCCCTTCTCTACTAAAAATACAAAAAAAAATTAGCTGGGCGAGGTGGCAGGCGCCTGTAGTCCCAGCTACTCGGGAGGCTGAGGCAGGAGAATGGCATGAACCCAGGAGGTAGAGCTTGCAGTGGGCCGAGATCGTGCCACTGCACTCCAGCCTGGGCGACAGAGTGAGACTCCATCTCAAAAAAAAATGTTGAAGAAAAAAAAAGAATAGGCCCTTCTCATATGACAATGTGAATGATAACAGTAATGACAATATCTTGTGTTGTGAAAGGGCTTTTCAAAATAGAAAAGCACTTCTGTAGACTTCCTCTTACCTGTTGTCACAAAATAGGCGAGGCAATTGTTTATTATTATGAACCTCAGAAAGCTGGAATTTGGAGAAAGTCGTTGACTGAAGATAAGACAGTAGTGTGTGGTGGAGTTGGGAATTGAACCTGGCTGTCCATGGCTTTTCTAACCTTTCAAGGCTGCCCTGTTGTACCTACCTTTGGTCTAAGCTCACGTGTCTAAGCATTGCTCTACCCAACCTCTTGGCTGATTCCCATCTGCAAGGTAGAGGAGCACGTCATCCCCTGGGCTTCCCCATCGCACATGCGGCATGCTCCATGTGTGACAGATGGCACTGAAAGGGAGAGTTCAAGGACAAACACCTGGTGAATTCACGCTGGTGGAGCTCCAGGGGATGTCAGAGGGCAGCTCTTGGGAGTGTGAGGCCCAGTGTAAACTTCTGCAAGAATGTTTGCAACCAGCCTATTTGTGGGAGAGATGTTTAGACTGGGGCCAGATTTTTTTTTAGCAATAAATAAATAAATAAATCCAGATATTTTCCATATACCAAAAACTGAGAAACAAAAAAGTGGGTGTATATCAAAAAGGCGGCGGGTAAATCGGTAAATGGGAATGATATTGTTCAGAAGTGGTTTCATTGTAGAAATAAAGGAAGAAGGCCGGGCGCGGTGGCTCAAGCCTGTAATCCCAGCACTTTGGGAGGCTGAGACGGGCGGATCACGAGGTCAGGAGATCGAGACCATCCTGGCGAACACGGTGAAACCCCGTCTCTACTAAAAATACAAAAACTAGCCGGGCGAGGCGGCGGGCGCCTGTAGTCCCAGCTACTCGGGAGGCTGAGGCAGGAGAGTGGCGTAAACCCGGGAGGCGGAGCTTGCAGTGAGCTGAGATCCGGCCACTGCACTCCAGTCCGGGCGACAGAGCGAGACTCCGCCTCAAAAAAAAAAAGAAAGAAAGAAATAAAGGAAGAAAAGAAGAAGACAAATGTTTGTGGGCCTGATGGGTGACAGGCACCATGTGTGTTTTCATGAACATTATCTCATGTAATTTTCCCAACCCTATGAGGCAGGTGTTAATGCCCCTCATTTTAAAGATGAGGAAAAGAGACCTGGGGGATTAGCTTCCTGGCCCAAGGTCACTGGCTAGCATGTGATGCAGCCAGGATTTGAGCAAGAGTTTTACTCCATAGCTTGCAGTGTTTCCTCCATATCACATAGCCGTAACTTTGAAAGAGAAAAGAGCGCACATTTCTAAGCCAGCATGTGGTCACCATGGGAAGAAGCAGAGAGGGAATTTGGATCTTTCGGCAGGGAAACCATCTGAGGTTCTTGACAGTTGTTGAGGTGAATGCCTTGTTCCCCCATGTTCCAGCCAGCAGTAAAGCGCGTGATGGGCAGGAGCTGCAGGATGCAGCGGCGGGGAGGAGGAGGCTGTTGGCAGCCCCCAGAGCCATCTGAGCGTGTGCACAGCCACATGGCCCTGCTGCCCCAGGAATTGAGCTGTTACTTGTCTATAGGGGTGCCGGGAGAAGCTGTTTGCCTGGCATGACAAGTTGGAATTCAGAACACATTTTCCCATGGAAACCATGCCCTCCTGGGTAGTTGGGTTCTGGTCTACAGAACGATGACAGAATCGTGTCACTGTTCTGTACATGGTGATTGGGTTCCCAGACCTGTCTATAAATGTGAATCCACTGTGGGCTGGATTCACATTTATAGACAGGTCTGGGAACCCAATCACCATTACAGAATGCAATTTGTGGGAAAACATGTTCATAGTTCAGCTTTCAAATATTTGGAACATAGCCTGCCTCTAGGTTGAGGACAGCATACATTAGAATATTGAGCATTGAGGTGTTACAAGTCCTGAGTTTCAGTGCTGACTGAAAAGAGGGGTGAGGAGTAACATTTAGCAAGCAGCCACATGAGCCCCGTGCTGAGCCGACTGTCCTGCCTGCCCTCTCTCATGGCGTTCCAGCTTAGTTCTGTGACATCAGCAGGCGCATCCTCATTTTAATGCAGAGCAATTGGAATCTTAGAGAGATTCATTAACTTTTCCAAGGATATGCACCTAGCGAAAGTAGAGGTTTGAACCTCAAGTTCTTTCCAGAGAGGGTCAGAGCCAAATCTAAATCAAGTAGAGAAGTGAGCAGAGGTTTCTATCCTGTCCCCAGCCTTATCTCTTTGTCCATTGTCGTAAAAAGAGCCTGTAAGACACCCTCATGGGTGACCTTTTAAGAGCACCCTAATTCGCTGGAGACTGTGTGACAAGGCAGGATGACAGTGCCCTTCTACCGGTTCCTGCCCTTCCCCTGCCTCTCTGCTCATCTCTCTTCTGTCCTCGGTGTTTGGATGCAAATTCTTGCTATCATCTGAGGAATGGTGGCTCACGCCTGGAATCCCAGCACTTTGGGAGGCGAGGCGGGTGGATTACAGGAGCCCAGGAGTTCAAGACCAACCTGGGCAACATGGCAAAACCCTGTCTCTACAGAAAAAAAATGCAAAAATTAGCCAGGTATAGTGGCATGTGCCTGTAGTCCCAGCTACTTGGGAGGCTGAGGTGGGAAGATTGCTTGAGCCCGGGAGGTTGAGGCTGCAGTGAGCCATGATCGCGCCACTGCACTCCAGCCTGGAGAACAGCACAAGACCCTGACCCCCCTCCCACCCAAAAAAAATCTTACTACCCAAATCAGTGGCTGTTTGAAATCACTAAGAATGGGGCCTGATGAGAAAGAGGCAAGAGGGGAAAGGTGCCCAGGAACAGGAGGGACATGAGACGGTGGTGAGGTGGGGCAGCTGGACATGAGCTGCACAGTGGTGCTGAATGCAGCTCAACATGAGGGTTGCCTTTTCCGGCCTGGTGCCTCTCTCTGCCCCTTCTGCCCCACAGCCCAGGGATCCACTGGACTCTTATTTCCTTTCACTCTAGTCTATTCCCAAGCCTGGATGGATCTTTTTTTTTTTTTTTTTTTTTTGAGACGGAGTCTCGCTCTGTCGCCCAGGCTGGAGTGCAGTGGCCGGGTCTTGGCTCACTGCAAGCTCGGCCTCCCGGGTTTATGCCATTCTCCTGCCTCAGCCTCCTGAGTAGCTGGGACTACAGGCGCCCGCCACCTTGCCCGGCTAGTTTTTTGTATTTTTTAGTAGAGACGGAGTTTCACCGTGTTAGCCAGGATGGTCTCGATCTCGTGATCTGCCTGTCTCAGCCTCCCAAAGTGCTGGGATTACAGGCTTGAGCCACTGCGCCTGGCCTTTATTTATTTTTTTTTTGAGATGAAGTGTCACTGTTGCCCAAGCTGGAGTGCAATGGCACGATCTCAGCTCGCTGCAACCTCCAACTCCCGGGTTCAAGCGATTCTCCTGCCTCAGCCTCCCCAGTAGCTGAGATTACAGGCGTGTGCCACCACACCTGGCCAATTTTTGTATTTTTAGTAGAGATGGGGTTTCACCATGTTGGCCAGGCTGGTCTTGAACTCCTGACCTCGTGATCCACCCACCTCGGCCTCCCCTCTTAGTAGCTGGGATTTCTGCCCTCTGTGAGCCAGCCTCTGCCCGAACTCCAGAGTATCCAGCCCGACCCAGGGGTGCCCAAGTGTTCCAGGCTTCTCAAATCAAAGAGGCTCCCCACATTGCCTTAGGTGGAGACCTTAGGTCTCCTCCCTGCGGTCTGAACTGCTTCCCAGGCTTCAGCAGCAGACATGGGAAAGCTGTGCTCCAGATTGCTGGTGCTCAGACCTCCATTTATCTAACAAGCATTAACCCATTTCCTACCTCATGTCAATATTGTGTGACGTGCATGAGGGAAGATAAGATACAGTTTTGGTCTGGAGGACTTCCTAGTGGAGAAAGAGAGACAGAAGTTAACAAAGTATATTTTATGCATGAGGGATATACAAGAAGCTCAGAAGCAGAAATAAGTGAGCAGCTGAGTCTCCCTTGGGAGGAAGGGACTGGGGAAGGCTTCTCTGAAGAGGTGGCATCTGAGCTAGGTGTCGAAGAAGGAGGAAGCATTTGCCAGCTATCTGGCGGGTCGATCAATCCCAGTGGTGGGAACTGAGTGGTGATAACAGTGTAAACAAGAAAAGTTTGGCATAGAGGGCAAAGATGAGCTGAGTTTGAAAAGTTAGCTAGTTTCTTACTAAACTAGATGTATGAGCTTCTCTCTCTAATCAGATTGGGATTGGAAGCTGTCTTCTACATGGGTAATGGGTGATGGCTGGAAAGGTACTATGGGTGGACAGGCCTGGAAGTCAGACACTGTGAATCCTAAAGATTTGTTTTAACAAGCTAATATGGTTTGGCTGTGTCCCCATCCAAATCTCAACTCGAATTGTATCTCCCAGAATTCCCATGTGTTGTGGAGGGACCCAGGGGGAGGTAATTGAATCATGGGGGCTGGCCTTTCCCGTACTAGTCTCATGATAGTTAACAAGTCTCACAAGATCTGATGGGTTTATTAGAGGTTTCCGCTTTTGCTTCTTCCTCATTTTTCTCTTGCCACCACCATGTAAGAAGTGCCTTTCACCTCCTGCCATGATTCTGAGGCCTCCCCAGCCATGTGGAACTGTAAGTCCGATTAAACCTCTTTTTGTTCCCAGTTTCTAATATGTCTTTATCAGCAACTTGAAAACAAAGTAATACACAAGCCATATGTTCAGAACTTTGGAAGCTCAAAGGGCCTAAAATTGCATGTGTGTGTATGCAAGTCCAGGGGATGCAGATTGTGTTTCCAAAGAGTCCTGTTAAGTGGAGAACATTCTCCCTTGAATTATTGAGCAGAAGACTCCCCCAACTCCATCACCCCAAGATCTGCTAATTCAATGCCCTCCATTTAAAGATGGTAGCTACTGTTATACCCATTCTACAGATGAGGAAACCAAGACCCAAAGAAGCTAAGAAACTTGCCCAAGGTCTGCATAAGTGACAGAGGGATTTGCACCTGTGTTTTTGTTAGCTATGTACATTGATTTGATTGAGAGAGATGGCACAGCTTTTCACTGGTGACTATTTCAGCATCTCCTAACCATTAAAGTCAGGACATGCATCTTCCATCCTACCTCACTGTTGCTTCTTTTCCAGCAAAAGTTCAGTTTTGTTTGTTTTGTAATTTTAAAATCACAACCAGAATGTCCTTGAGGTATTCCTTGTTTATGTGTTTTTATCTTGTGAGTATTTGTTTCATCCTTTATTTAAAACATGTCTTTAGAGGAATCACTGTGTCTGTGGTGGTTGAGTGAAATGTTGGGGTGACTTCTATTTTGCTGACTGATTTGAGGGGAGAGTGGCCTTCCACAAACGATACAGTGTGTGTCACCCTTCTGTGGGTAGGAATGCAGTCAGATCGTGACATTGTTGTGGTTTTCTCTCTTTCTTCCTCTTCTCCAAGTACAAACACAAGATAATTATCCAAAGGCCTTTTGTTTTATGAAAGTCTTCCACCACATTCCAGAAGTGGCCATCTGTTTTTCTGATGCACTAAATGCATCATGCATCATCTTCCAGAAGGTGCTCTGAAAGCTTATTGCTAAGAGTTTTGTATTTTATAAACTTGGTTACCATTCAAATTGTCCATAGTATCAACCTAAGACTGACACCATGGGGACAGAATAAGGTATTAGTTCTATCTAGTTACTCCAGATTGAGTCACTTGTGGGAACTCTTTGAATTCTAAGGTTTCCTGGTGTGGACGGGGCCTAGGTTGATCCTAAAGACAAAAATCTTTAGGCTTAATTCGGCCAAACTCTTAATGATAGAACAACCTTCTGTTTGTTTCCCCTTCTACATGGTAGGGTTAGAATCCGGAGGCCTCCTGGCTGGGGAGCGCAACTCTGTTTTGGAGAGAGCAGAAGCATGTAGCAGCAGAGGGAGGTGGAAGAGTGGCAGTGGTTTGTCGGGCCCCTAGGTGACCCTGGTTCTCCTGGCTTGGAATGCTGTTGTTTAAGAGCAGCAGCCAAAGAGAGGGTGTGGGGAAGAAGGAAAGCAGCCAAGGAACATTGAAGCCACAAGCTTAAGGGAACAGGGCTGGGTGAGGCAAAGAGGAACTCTTGCTAAACCAAAATATTTAACTAGATTTCACTTTTTTCTGTGAGTCCAAATTATTTGTTTGCAAGTTTCACTTTGAAGTTGTTTCTTTTCTTATTGTTCCAAAAAATATTGTTCTTTTAATCTTGTTTTTGGGTGGGGCCATTGACCATTTCGATTATTTCTAAATTATAGCGTTAAATTTCTCAAATTCTTGGAGATGTTTTTTGTCACAGGCCTTCCTTGGTGCTACCCAGAATCTCCTGTCTCCAGTAGGCAAGAATATGTGTAAGAACAGTCTGGCTGAACCTGACAATATGACTCTTTAGCAATTGATATGTATTATACCTTGCAAATTTTCAGAGATTCAGAAAGTTGCTAAATAGGTATAGGAACACACACGCACACACACACACACACACACACACAGATATATGTGTGTATATGTATCAAAATACACATGTGGTAACATATATATTATAAATGCAGCTCTTCTAGACTTCTTTACATAGTGTTTATGCCAGCTATTTCTGTAGACAACATACATTATGAAAGGCATAATAACAGATCATTTTCAGGATCATTAGACTTTTAAAGAAAAAGCTTTTTACCAAAAAGCATGTATACAAAGAAAGCACTTTTAATATTTCATTTGGAAGAACAGGAGGAGAAGACTCCGTGTCAAGCCACCTAGTTCTGATGACTTAGTTTCTCTTGCATATGTCCCACCCTCAAGTATTGGATGACACTGATGAATTTTTAACAAGCTCGACGCCCTATGTGAGAAGTGTCTCTTCCCTCTGTGGCTTCCTAGGGTGGGAAAGCAGATCCCTTCTCATTCCCAGGTGTGGCTTCCAAGCTGCCAGGACCCTGCGATGCGTGTCTCCTCAGGGAACACCTCTGTGTCAGCCCCAAAGGAAGTGAGTTCAGGCACTCCCTTGACTTGCTTTTCATTTCTCCCTCAGACGTTTAGTGAGCGCCAGACATTTAGTGAGCACTTTCTATGGGCCCAGTCCTGTGCTGGGGCCTAGGATCACCCAGATGAATAAGTCATGGTTCAGGCCTTCAAGGTGCTCCCAGGCTTTCAGGGGAACAAGAAGTGCTCCTAGTGCAGGCTAAGCTGAGCAAAGAGGACAGGTCGAGAGATGGAAGCCGCGCTGTCTTGGTGGGCAGAGTCCTGGGGGTTAGGAAAGTCTTCGCTGAGCCAGTTGTTTTAAAGTTAGACCTTGAAAGACTGCTAAGAATTGGTCAGGAAGATGAGCAAGAAGAACCTTCCAGGCCAAGGTAGCAAGAGCGAGTACCAAGGGCAGAAAGTATCCAGCCCGTGATACATTTGAAGAATGCTAGTTTGACTAGAGTGGCGACATCATGACATTTTAAAAGTCAAACAAGAGACATCCCTAAGGCCATGAGTTTGACCTTTCGACTATAGGCATTGATGGGTACTGAGACGAGGAAGGCCAGGAGGTATATGTGATATCAAGTATAAATATACTAGAGGATTCATTGTAAAGGCCAGGATTTGACTGAAGGTTGGGGAGAAGGGTCCCTCGTTTTGCAGAGTTCATTTCTCCATTTTCTGCTACACTGTCTTTTTGCCCCATCCTGTGCTTTGGGCTGGAATCTTCCACAGTTCTTACTGTTTCTCTTAGGTGTTTTTTGTTTTGTTTTTGTTTTTGTTTTGAGACAGGGTCTCACTCTGTAGCCCAGTCTGTAGTGCGAGATCATAGCTCAGTGCCACCCCAATCTCCTGGGCTCAGGTGATCCTCCTGCTGCAGCCTCCCTATTAGCTGGGACTACAGGCACGTACCACCCCACCCAGCTAATTTTTGTATTTTTTGTAGAGACAGGATTTCACCCTGTTGCCCAGGCTGGTCTCAAACTTCTGGGCTCAAGTAGCCCTCCCACCTCCACCTCCCAAAGTGCTGGGATTACAAGTGTGAGCCACCACATCTGGCCAGAACTTATTTTTTAAAGATTGACAAAGGCATGTGTCACTTATGTTAGGAACGCCCCAGCTTAAATCCTGCCCACCTCATGACAACTTTTTCAGCTACTCCAATTTGCTCTGACCTTTTTTTCCTCCTCTGAACTCCACTTGCACTACTGTCGGTATTTAAAGTTAGGACCACTTGAAAAACCTTAGTAAAACCGTAAATGTTATTGGGTACAAGAATTTCATGTGACTTAGTTCTGTCTTCCAAGCTAAATTGTAAATCTTTGAGACTATGTTTTATATTTCTTTTGAATCCAATCTATTATCTCTAGCATGGTGTAATGCTGGTTACACAGTATGTACAAGATAAGTATTTGATTGGTTTGCCCTATTTTTTTTTCCATCCAAGTAGAAATATGGATGCTTGTCCCCTGCAGAGAGTCCAAGTCCTCTGAGCTGACATCATACATGGAGCCTACTTCCCATCAAACTATTTCTTCACATTGTCACATACTCATGAGTCCCTGATATGCTTGGCCCTGTTCATCCGCATCATAATGCTTTCTCTTTGCTCCTAGATTTAAGGTTCAAAACGAGGCAAACTGTTGTTCTGAGCAGACCTTAGCCACCCTTGAGGTCATAGAAATGCTATGGAGTATCTCAAGGGTAGAAAGGCCCTTAAACCAGGAACTCTGCCCAAATAGTAATGCAAGCTAATTACATGCCATCAAGCCCGTGGTATGTGCTCCCCTGGCCAGGCCCCGCTCCATTTTCTTCATAAAACCTGATGAGGAGCATTTTATAAAGTAAGAGCTGTTCCATTCTGCTGCTCAGCTGCTCCAGTGGACTCTGGCAGTGGGCCAGGAGGAATGTGTGTGCATTCAAGGGCAAATGTCATCTCTCTGCATCGTGTGGAGAGGCCCACTTTGAGCCCATACACTGGGAGCCCCATAAAGCCCCAATGTCTTCCCCACGATGGCCCCCGGTATGGGAAGCTCCTTTCCAGCTGCAGAGCCACAGGTCTTTTCACCGAGAGGCACTTTGGCTCTCTGTCTGACCATAAGCTCTCACATCTCAAATTCTAAAACATCCAGGCGTGGTTAGTGTCATCTTTCTGTTATGACTCCATCTGGGGAAAGCCTATTTTACTTTCCTTCCAAAGTGACTGATTTTGAGCAGCCAAAGCATTTCTTTTTTAAGACTAAAACAGCAATTAAGATTTTATAGCAGCGTGCCTTGGGGAAATGCTACTAATTAGCTACAGTCAATACTGTGGATTAGTGTTCTGTGCAAGACTGTTATTCACACAGAAAGCTCTGTCTGTTTTTCGAAGTCTTGTTCTCTTCCTGGAGTACCTGCCTTCTAGTCTTTGAATGGTCAGATCTTACCATCTTTACTAGCTCAGGTACCATCTCCTCCAGGAAGCCTTCTCTGATTTCTGCTATGCTCCCCTTCTGAATTCCCATAAGTTTTGTTTGCTCTTCTCTTGGAATTCTTTTCATTGTCTTATTTGTTTTAATACATGACTTTTACTCTTCTGTAAGATCCTTGAGGGAAGAATCTGTGTCTGAATCATCATAAGCCCCACAGTACCTGGTATAGTATCTTACATATGTAAGGCACTTTCTAAATATCTGGAGTAGAAAAAGCATGATTGGGAATTATTAATTACACCCAACCATTTTCAGTGACCCCCAAAACTAGTTCATGTTATGCAATGATGATGATGACAATGACAATTAAAGTAGTAGCAGTGGCCATCATTAACGGAACACTTGCTACATTCTAGACACTACATTCTGCATTTCACCTACATTATCTCAGTTAATCCCCTATTATCATGCCTTTTGTTTTGTTTTGTTTTGTTTTGAGACAGAGTCTTGCTCTGTCACCCAGGCTGGACTGGAGTGCTGTGGCGCAATCTCAGCTTACTGCAACCTCCACCTCTCAGGTTCAAACGATTCTCCTGCCTCAGCCTTCTGAGTAGCTTCAGGCACACACCACCCTGCCTGGATAATTTTTGTATTTTTAGTAGATACGAGATTTCACCATGTTGGTCAGGCTGGTCTCAAACTCCTGACCTCAGTGATCCACCTGTCTCAGCCTCCCAAAGTGTTGGGATTACAGGTGTGAGCCACCACACCCAGCCTATCATGCCTACCTTAAAGATGAGGAAACTTGGTTTTGGTGAGAATAAATAACTTTCCGAACAACCCATGAGATAATTAAATGATAAAATGGGTGCATGTTGGAAGCAAGATGTGAGTCCAGGCTCATGTGATGACAGAGCAAGAGCCATTACCATTCTGTTCTACTAAAGACTATCATTTAATAATTCTTGCTGTGTGTGAGAGCAGATCCTCACCCTTTATTGCCTCAAGGATTGGCTGGGGGTAGTGGGGAGAATTGATACATTTGTGAAATCAACCTAGAATGAAAGCCTTTAGCAGTTAGAGAAAGCACTCCGGGACAGCTACTCTCATACCCACTCCAGGGGTTGCCCTTTGTGGCCTCCATGGCACTTCCAAGACAAGGGAGTGGAAAACCGGGTGAGCATGTCCAGGCTGCCGGACTTTGCAAGGCATTGTCATGGGCCTGCCAAGACTCTGCTCATGTTGGCTACTTTATAAATGACTGTAATTATACCAGGATTTGGTGAAAGACTTTGAACTTAATAAAAATGTCAAACTCATTAAGAGTGTTTTCAAGACCAAATAAACTCTGAAGAGGCTGTAATTTTTGATGACTCTAGATTTGTGAATCACAAGGATGTGAAAAAATCTAGCTGCCTGGTACAGAGCTACTGAAATGTCACTATTTATTGCTTCAGTGTCATCTGGTAATGGAAGTTTGGTTGCAAGATCAGAAATCTCTCCTGAAAATATCATAGCGCTCTTTTTCTTTACTGTGACAAAGCAGCTGTGTGTGTGAGCAGCCCTGTATGTGCCACAAAGCAAAATCTAGAATAAACACAAGTTTGATTAGCCTGGAGTCATGTCCAGAATCTTATTATGTTGGAAATGTTAAAAGTTAGACTTAAAGGGCTTTTTTTCTCTTCAGGGTAGCTTAGGAAAACCATGTGAAAAGCGGCATTATTCTGGAGAAGACTTCACATGATATAGGAGGTGGGATTTCAGCTGGATCTTAAATGTTGGGTTTGGAGAGGCAGAGGTCTAGGAGACAGAAAATGAGTTGAGGGTAAGAGTAGACAGGAGGGGTGAGGACAGTAATAAAAAACAGGGGTGGTCTGGAGCTAAGGGCCTTTGTACTTGAGACACTGAAGGAACCAAAAATAATTAATATACTATTAACAACTTATTATAGTCCTCTTAGATGCTAAATTATAATGTAGACATTTTGAAAAATGGTCTTGGCCAGGCGCGGTGGTTGATGCCTGTAATCCTAGCACTTTGGGAGGTTGAGGTGGGCAGATCACCTGAGGTCAGGAGTTTGAGACCGGCCTGACCAACATGGAGAAACCCCATCTCTACTAAAAATACAAAATTAGCCAGGCATGATGGCACATGCCTGTAATCCCAGCTACTCAGGAGGCTGAGGTAGGAGAATCACTCGAACCTGGGAGGCGGAGGTTGTGATGAGCCAAGATTGCACCATTGGACTCCAACCTAGACAACAAGAGCAAAACTCTGGAAGGGAGGGAGGGAGGGAGGAAGATGGTCTCTATCCCCACAGCAATCCTATAAGGTAAATGTTATGGTCAGTTTAGAGACAACTAAAACCAAGGCTCCTGCAAGCCTGTACAGGCAGAAAGCAGATTGGTAGCTACCAGGGTCTGGGAGTAGAGGGGAATGAGCAGTGACTGCTAATGGTTATGGTTATGGGGTTTCTTTTTGGGGTGATGAGATGTTCCAGAATTGGATAGTTCTGACTGTTGTACCGCTTTGTGATTATACCACTGAGTTGTACATTTTAAAAGGATAACTTGTCTGGTATATGAATTATATCTCAAATAAGCAGGGGAAAAAACCTAAGGCTTTGTCAAAGAGATCAAATGATATTCCCAAGGTTATGTAGCCAGTGGTAAGAAGGCAAACTGGGGTTTGAACCCAGGACTTTCTGGCTCCAAAGCTTGTGCTCTTTCGCTGCTATGTTGCTTCTGTCCTTTCAGGACCTGTGAGAGCTTAGCAGTGGGGTTGGCTGCAAACTTTTGGTCAAAGAGTAAAATGCATTTTTGCTACAAATGCAATGTCTGACAAGTACAATGTAGAACTGATATAGAGCTTTGCTCCTTGGTTCAGCTAAAACCAGGTTTTTCTCACACCACCAGGAAGGATTAGAAACACAGACACATTGAAGGGTGAGGGGAATGGAATTTATTGAGCAAAAAGGAGAAAAGAAAAAAACTCTCTGCAAAGCAAGAGGGGATCCTGCTAATGGCCCCCCACCACACAGATTGAATACCAGGCCACCACACAGGAACTAAAGAAGCCAGGCTCCTTCCCCTGCACACGGCGCGAACTTCCCGTGGCTCCATCCCATTCTCCCAGTGCAGAGGTGGGTCAGAGATTCTCTAGGGACCCTCCCCCTTATCTGCCTCCTGCATCTATCGGAACCAAGTGGGTCATGAGATGCATAGTAAAGTTTTGAGTGGAAGTTTACACCCAAGATACTAGCTTTGAAGAGAGCAAGACCAAATCTGCACCCAGCCATGGTCAGGAGGGGAATCCTAATATGGAGGCTCCCACAGGTTCAGGGACTGGCTGAGCAAGCTGATGGGATTTTTGGTACCTAGAGCTAGTGGGCTGTGACAGGTAGGATCTTTGGAAGGGGACCAGACTATGAATGGTTTGAAATGCCTTTCCCTCTGGTGGGAGAATTTGAATTTGACGCAGTGGGCATGGGCCATGGTGCATTAGGGAGAAAACTGCTGTTATTGGAAGGTTCTTCTGGCAGTATATAAAGGGTGGGTTAGGCTGAAGAAAGAGTGGTCAGAGAGGCTAGCTGTGGTCATCTAGGCATGAGTTAAGGAGAATTTAGACCAAGGTTTTAATAGTGGAAATGGAGAGAAGAACTGAATATGGGCAAGAATTAGAAGAAAGAAAAAATAGCCTTGGCTACAGATGAAGGAGAGAAAAGAGGTATAGAACACTCTTAAGTTGCTCTCCTTTTTAACTTTGGGTTTTCTAAAACTAGAAACATGAAGGTGCTGAAGATCAGCATGAAAAATGACAGAGAGGAAAACCATGGGGAAAATGAAGATAATGAAATAAGCTTCGGACATGATGAGTTTAGGGTGGTGACATGAAGATGTATTAAAAGTTTTGCTAGTGTTCTGCCCAGACCTTTAGCCCAGACAGGTGCAGCCTTTTTCTTCCTTCCGCTTTAGGAAGGCAAGCTCTGATTGATGTGCCAATGAGAAATATGAAAGGGCAGTAACACTGGAAATTCAATGCCTTTTTATAACACTTTATAACTTACAGATTGTTTTGCCATCTTTTATTCTATTTATTGTCACACAGTTTTATCATAATCCTTCCACAATGGTTACTTTGCCCTACATGGAACCGTATAGTTGGACTTACTATGGCATTTTATTCAGCAGTTTGAGAATTTCAGACCAAATGTATTTAAATCCAAGAGATGACCTCAGATGAGTGATGTAGGGAATTCAAGAGGAAGAATTAGAAAGGTCTGGGATATTCTAATGCAAAGTAAGACACCCACACAAGTACCTGGTGAAATGTGTGTTATCCACATCAAATCAGCAAATGCCTCATTTAAACTTAGAGAAGCCCAAGGAAAGTTCTAGCAAGCAAGGGCTAGAAAATGTATTATGTATCATTCAGTGTCAATTATTTACTGTTTTAAGTTATACAAAATGTCACTTGTAGTGTGCAAGCCAGAAGACGGGAGTGTCATCTTTGAAGTGCCAAAAGCGAAAAAATAAAAAACAAACTGTCAACCTAGAATTCTATATCCAGTGAAAATACTCTTTATCAACAATGGCAGAAGAAATGCTATGGAGAAAAATAAAGCAATAAAGATCAGTAGGAAATGAATGGGGTTCTCAGTTTTAAGTAGAATGGTAGAGGAAGACCTTTTTGGGAAGGCAGTAATTGCTCAGAGACCCAAAGGAGGTAAGGTGGTTGCCATGTGAACAAAAGGGAGAACATTCCAGGTAGAGGAAATAACAAGCAGAAAGACCTAAGAAGGGTGCATCTCTTACATGTTTAAGAAACAACAAGGTGACCAGTGTCGCTGGAACAGGAGGATCAAGGAAGAGAAGAGAAGGAGGTAATGTCCTGAAGTTGACAGGCACCAGACTGTGCAGGACATTATAGGAAGAATAAGTATATATTTTGTTTGCCTGAGACCATCCACATTAATACCTACTGTCCTAATATTATTATATTCTCAAAACGTCCTGGTTTGGATGAGAAACTTTGGAGTCATTCTAAGTATAGGTCATGTAAAGACTTTGGCCTCTAGGTGGATTGAGATGGGAGCCCCTGAGGGGTTTCACCCAGAGCTCTGGCTCTAATATGATTGTTCTGACTACCATGTGGGGAACAGACGATGAGTGGACAGAACAGAAGAAGATGTGCCCATTACTAAGTACTGAACAAACCCAAGTGAGGGGGAAGGTGGCTTGGACCACATGGCAGCAGTGGCCATGGTGGGATAACATAAAACCTTCAGCCCGAACAATGGGAAGGATGAAGTAGCCAGCAGCTGTGATGGGGAAGACTGGGAAGAACGGCTTTGGGAGGAAAGATTGATAACTAGATTTTGGACCGTAAAGTTTGTGGGGCCTTTTGGAAACCTAAGTAAAGATGTCAGAGAGCCAGTGGGTATAAAAGTCTGAGGTTTGGGAGAGCTTCAGGTTGGAGATACAAATGTAGTATTCAATGCCAGGAGGCAAGATGAGATTACCAAGTGTAGAACAGAGGAGAGTTGGAGGTCAAAGAACTGAACCCTGGGATGCTCCAATGCTTGAAGTCTGAGAAATGGGGAGGAAGGCACAGGAGACTGAGAAGTAGCAACCAGAGAGAGAGAGAAAACCAACGTAGTAAGCTGTGCCTGAGGCTGCTTGAAGAAAGTATCTGAGGCGGGGAGGAGTCATCACCTGGGCCAAGTGTTCTGTTAGGTCAGGGAAAGCAAGGACTCATCATTGGCCATCAGATTTAGTAATCTGGCGTCACTGGTAACCTTGACAAAGGAAATGTCTTCATGTAGTGAGGGCAGAAGCTTGACTGTGGGTAGTTTAAGAGAAAATACTGTCTCTGTTTTTGTTTTGTTTTTGTTTTTTGGTTACTTTGTTGTTTTCTGCTCTCTCTCTTCTTGGTTCTTGCGAAGAGCAAAAGACAAAGGTGATTTCTCCAAGAAACCTCTTCTAAACGACTTTGTGCAGTGGCAGAGCAGAGAGACCACATAAGTTGTATTATTTTCTGTTGTTCGTGTCTGACTCCTTTTGGGGATAGGGGTATTTTGCAGCAGTGTGATAATTCATTTTATATTCCTTGTCACTTAAGCTTCTGTGGCAAAGTGAATGCACTCTGGAGGCGCAAACTCCAGCAAGGAGGCAGGATAAACTCCTCAAAGGAATAAGACCTCCCAGAAATAACATATTTCAAATGGCAATTGTTTGTTTGTTTATTGAGACAGAGTTTCGCTCTTGTTGCCCAGGCTAGAGTGCAATGGCGCGATATCAGCTCACCACAACCTCTGCCTCCCAGGTTCAAATGATTCTCCTGCCTCAGCCTCCCAAGTAGCTGGGATTACAGGCATGCACCACCACACCTCGCTAATTTTGTATTTTTAGTAGAGATGGGGTTTCTCTATGTGGGTTAGGCTGGTCTCGAACTCCCAACCCCAGGTGATTCGCCTGCCTCGGCCTCCCAAAGTGCTGGGATTACAGGTGTGAGCCACCATGCCCAGCCTCAAATGGCAATTGTATTGTAGCTGTCCTTAAAATTGGGAGATCAAATCTGAAGACATTTTGGAGGTGAGGAAAAAGCAGGACTGGATGACAGCTTGGCTTTAGGGATGCATGAGTGGAGTACTCTGAAGATTTTGGAGAAACAAAAAGCTCAGCAATGCTCCAACAGAAATGTATTGGTAGGAAAAGATGGGCCAGCTGGGGGCCACATGGTAAGTTCCATTTGGGGCCTTTGAAGGAGATACAAATGGAGATGCCCTGACATTGGCTGGGAACTGACACCAGAGAGCCGTTATGCCTAAATATGGATCCAGGAGTCTCTGACCGTAAGTGGTGGAGGAACTCGTGTTTCACAGGAGAAGTGGAATTTTAAGAACTTTTCTAGAGGTTGGGGAAAGACAGCTTGGCTGTCTTGAGAATAAGTGGTAATGAGGAAGATCACAGGTAGATGGTCCAGCTTGCAAAAATGCTCAAAGGCAAGAGTGGATGGTGGCATTTGTAAGTGACAAGGAGCCTGAGAGGGGACCATGGTAAGTTAAGATGTTAACATAGGAGAGTCTCACTCCTGTACTCATTTGACTAACTGCCAAGGCCCAAGTATCATGCCCAAAACTTGAGGATTCAATGGTGAGAAAGGTGTGTTGTCCACACTTGAAGTAGCTCCCTGTCACTCTGGTGAAACAGAAGTGTGTGGCCACCACAGCATAAAGCATGATAAGGATTATAACTGGGGAATGAGGAGGGTAATAAGGGAAGCACAGGGGTGGCAGAGCCTTACCCAACCCCCAGTCACAATGGAGGTGTGGCCTTAGAGCTGTACTGAATAGGGCTTAACGAGGTATGGGTACGGGGCACCTATGATGTTTTCCAGATGGACAAACACAAGGGCATGTGGAAGGGCATGAGAGATCCTGGGAGGTAGGAGTTCAGAATTAAGGAAGTGCCTAGAATCTGGAGGAGAGCAAGAAGTGAATAGAGCGTGCTCAGGGAGAGGAGAACAGGACTCATGTGTTATGTGCCTGCTGTAACAGTCTCTTTGCCAAGGTTTTCATATTATTTCAGTGTAGTTGTGATCTTTCCATTTTTAAAAATATACACTTAGGCTGGGCTCGGTGGCTCACACCTGGAATCCCAGCACTTTGGGAGGCCAAGGCGGGTAGATCACAAGGTCAAGAGTTCAAGACCAGTCTGGCCAACATGGTGAGACCCTGTCTCTACTGAAAATACAAAAAATTAGCCAGGCATGGTGGCAGGCTCCTGTAATGCCAGCTACTCAGGAGGCTGAGACAGGAGAATTGTTTGAACCCGGGAGGTGGAGGTTGCAGTGAGCCGAGATTGCGCCACTGCCCTCCAGCCTGGGCGACAGAGCAATACTCCGTCTCAAAAAAAAATACACACACACAGACACTTATTGTGGAAAAATGATAAAACTCAAAAAGTAGAAAGAAGAAAATCCTCCATTGTTAGCATCCTGATGTACTTCTTTCTGGATGATATAAATTCTCTACCATCCTTTCATTACTTAACATTATAAAAGGGATTTCCCACATTATTACAAATTCTTTGGCAACATCATTTTAAGCAATCTCTTACACACATGATATGAACATGCAATAATTTATTTAATCATTTCCCTGATGCTGTGCATTTGAGTTGTTTCCAGTTTTCTGTAAATATAAACTAAGCTATTATAAACATACTTGTCTTTAAATCTTTGGCCTTGTTTTGGATTATGCCTGTAGGATTGGTTTCCATTATTGGAATGACTGGGTCAGAGGCCATGAGCATTTTAAGTCTCGTGATCCCTATCAAAGGTAAATGGCCTTCCAAAAAGTCCTTCTAATCTCTGTTTCTACTGACAGCATCTTACCTCGTGCTCTCCAAAAATGAATATTATAATTTAAAATTTGATATCAGTTAATTCTCATGATATAATCATATCATGAGTATTCTAGTGCAGTGGCTATTATCCCCAATATGCAGATGAGGAAAGTGGGGCCGGTGGATGATTTCACAAGTCGCATTTTACAGAGTTAGTAAGGCAGTCAGAACCAAGGCCCGGTTTGGCTAACTCAAGAGGACATCAGTCTCTCCCTGGGCAGGTGATGAACCCCAGGATTTTAAATCTGGAAAGTGACATAAAGTCCAGGATCCCCTTGGCTTACTCTCCTTAGTGCTGGCTTATCTATTGGTAATGATGTAAAGAACATTAACTACCACCTGACACCAGAGAACTCTTTCTTAACACACTGTTGTTCTTCAGAGCATATAGGAACTGAAGACTGGTAATGTGAAGACAGGGAGAAGAAAAGAATAGAAAATGTAATGTAGGTTATTAATGCAATAAGTAACACATATGTGAATTCATACAAATTAGTTAACAAATACAAGCCACCGCAGTACTTTCTAAACAGCACTGTATAGTTCATCACTGTGGAAGGGGTCATTTCACTAGGAATAAAGTCAAATTTCACTTAGCTCAGCCCTGTCTCTGATTCCTCAACATCTCTTCAGGTTTTGTTCAGACCTGAAGGTCAGAGGTAACGCACTTCTGGGGCCAGGGTCACCTCTGGATTTAACTTGGACTGTGGCCAGATTAGCCACATTGATCTGCTCTCTTGGAAGATTGAAGAAGCTGGTAATCTCACTTGGTCACACATGGAGGGAGAGAGTATAAGAAAAAAACAACCAGAACTACCATGTATTGAGGTTTTCCTATATGCCAGGCACTGAGAGAAAGTGAACTCGCTCAGGCATGCTTGGGTCCCAGTAAGCAAGCCAAATTAAATACAGGCAGCCTGGCATGGAATCCAAGACTGTCATCGACAATAAAGAGGTGAAAACTGTTTGCAGAGAGATTCAAATGAACTGTTTCAAAGCACATCCAGTCATGCACATTCCTTCGCTAACTTCAAGAAGAACACATTGGTGTTAAGTAAGGGGAAAGCATCAGATTGATAAGTAACTGATAATGACCAGCACTGATGTCTCAGAGGAAGTACATGTTGCAGAGAGGCAGAGAACCATGGTGGCATTTTGCCTAGTGAGATGTGTCATGCCCACTGCAGGCCCCTCCTTTAGAGAGGGCACCTTCTGCCATCTTCATCTCTCCTCTTGGTTTTTATTCATTGCTCCTTCCAGTGCAAGAGGATGTCACATTTCATAAATATATGTGAACCATAGAGACCCGCCATCATCCAGGGAACTGCAGTTCTTAGGGAGGCACTGGGGCATACTCATGGCAATGAGAATTTTTTCACAACAGAACTCCTGTGGCAACAGGACAGAACTTAGCAAAGGGGACTGCCCTTTGAGAAACAGTCTGTCCTGCAACAGCATGGAGATTACACCAGGGGCAGGTTCTACTTAGTGGTGACAAGGATGCAGACATCCTGGCTCCAGAAATTTATAACACTCTTTGTGCTCGTGTGTAAACGTGGGTGACTTATGTACCTGTATATACTTATATACATATATACATATTTACTGCAATAGACACATTTAATAGACTCTCCTTCCCCATGCTATATAAAGTTCCCATCTTTATAGCTCTTTCCTTACATAACGAAAGGTAGTGCTCTGATAGTCATTCTCCAGATATAAATTGGAGGGGAGCAGACAGCAGTAGGGGCAGTTATGTCATGGGATGGGGTGTCTAGAGAGGTGCCCCTACGTGAGTTGAGATGTATGTAGATATCCACATGTATGCGTACATGTGTATTTATATGTGTGTAGATGTGTGCGTGTGTGTATGGAAAGAAGGAGTGAGAAAGACTGGAGTATGGAAAAGATTGCACGAATAAACAGCGTGTTAGCCTAGATTCTCAGCATACAACTATTTACAGAGGCCTTAGCAATTTTTAAAGTGCTTTTAGACATGTTAAAATAAAAATCACTGGACTTATAGCCAATACACTTGGCCTGAGCTGTGGTTATGCCATTTTACCAGTTGTGCAGTTGTGCAATCAGTAAATATGCCACAAATAGCAGAGACAGCCAGTTCCAGCGCATGAATTCCATTTCCCTTCTGTATCCTCTGCCCTTTGGATTTCCTAGTGTTGCTATGCTGATCTTCTGTTTTCTGCATCAGGCATTTGGAGGGTCCTGAGTGTTTCACTGGACGTAAAAACAATGCCATTTTCCTTCTAGAAAGAGATGAAGGGTGGGACCAGGCCAGCCTTTTCCATTTGCTGCTGCCTACTTCCTGCTGCCAACCACTCCCCTGGCAACAACCCCTATGCTAATTCTCACTCAGCAACCCCTGTGCCCATTCACAGTGAAAAACTACAGTGCTCCTCTCTTTCAGTGAACATCCTATGAACACCTGCTTTGTGCTAAGCACTGGGGACCCCCAAAGAGCTCCCAGTCTAGACATAGGAGACACAGATCAATAACAAGCAACCATTGTGTAATATGACAGGCGGGCCATTAATGTTATGTGCAGAGAAGAGAGAAGGATTAACCCCGCCTGGGGTGGCCAGGAAAGGTTTCAGAGAACATGACATTTTCAGTTGGAAATTACAGGATGCTTTTTGTTTGCCAAGCGAATGAGGACAAATAAGGCAGAGCCTATAGCATGGGTGAAAGCCCTGAGTCAGGAATGTGCAAGACAGGATTAAGGAACAGGGAATATTCTGAAATGTCTGGATCCCTGGGGTTGCTGGATGAGGATGTAAATGGTAGGGAGGGGAGGATGAGAAATGGCTGTAAATTGGGTTGGAAAATTGGGCAGGGGTGAGGTCTTGGAGGCTTTGAGCGGAGCAGTTGAGTGAGTACTCTTTGCCAAGAACTGCATTTAAATCAGTTGAGTATTGTGTACCAGCTGCAGCTAAGACTTGTGGAGTCCTAGGAAAACTGGATCATTTGGAAGATATCCCCTCTTAGCCATTTCTCTGGAAATGGACAACTCTCAAAGACTTGGGAAACACTAGCTGTGTGGTCAGGGAGGGGCCAGGAGGCCTGGGAGACCTTTGGAAAGGGGTCATGAATGGCCGACATCTTTGTGCTTTTGTCAGTGTAATCACTAAAGGGGAATTAAAGCCTTTTGTAAAAGAGGTAATGAGGCTCTCTAAGGTCAGTCGGATGAGCTCACAATTTCAACAATCACTCCCCAGTGGGATTGATGCCAGATTTCTTCTGCAAACCTCTTATGTAAGAAAGTTCCTTGAAGGATTTTGAAAATAAATATTTCATAGAAAAAGCGGTTGCACAGAGAGGGAGGATCTGGAATTCAAAGGGCAGGTCCCAGGAAGCCCAACTGCTGTCCTAGACTCAGTGAGGTTGCTCAGGTTGTTAATGTGTGAACCTAACACTGTTAGGCTGTTTTCTGGGTTGACACCCATGAAAGGAATGGGTTCCATGCTGCAGCTGTTGATAGAGACAAGAGGGATATGCAGCTGCTTCAACTGTTGACACACTGCTAGGGGGCTGGAATGGGAGGCCATGCAGCTTCCTCTCATGTCTGCTATGCCTTCTGAATTTGACAACTCAAAGGGTCACACTCAGAAAGAGACCCCAGCTGTGAGATTATTTCCCAGCAGTGAGTCAATGCATTGATATGGTTCAAAGGCCCAAGCCAGAGTACTCCAAAAAGCTTAGAACAAAAGGGATGGGTGTTGCTTTGCTGAAGTTTCTAGTGATTGCTAACTATAGCTAAAGAATTCTATTGCCATCAGTAGGAAGAAGTAAACTCATAGATTAGTTTTTTGGCAGTAATTCTATCTTGAGTGTTATTGTTTGTTTAATAAGGGCCATTGTCACATGGTCACATGTAAATGGTCACAGGTAAAGGATTTGTGGAGTCTGCTTCCTTAATTGAAAAGCATTGTGAAGTTCACCTTGACTTATGGAAAAGCAAATGCATTTTCATTTGTTAATGGCCCTAGTCAAGGGTGTAGTATTTGTATAAGCAGAGCTGAAGAAAAGCAGCCTCTCCCAAAGCGCGTTTCAGAACCTCACACCCTGTGAGTCTTGCATGGGAAGAGTTTTATATGCAAGTAAATTCAAGAAATGCTGTGTACTATGTGCCCCGCTTAGAGATTCACAAGGCTCGCTGGCGTAGTAAAGCCTCTAGGATATCTTGCACTAAGGAAACTTGGTTAATTTGGTATCATTTAGCATTCCCCAAACTTGTCCCTGGATCCATTGTTTGTTTTTTCAATTTTTAACATTTTTTTAAGTCCTGCAGATTCAGAACCACTTTAGGAAACCCTGATTTGAAGAATTAGGACATAAATAGGAGGAGGATGTATGGGTTTATCAATTGTCTATTATAACTTCTGACAATGTTGAGCCAGTTAATCTTTAGCCGGAATATACATATGGAGCCACATATATAAAATAAGTCACAATCTATTAAATCTCTCTTTCTTATCTAGACCCTCTCATTTTCACAGCTTTCCACATCTACCCAAGCAAAACTAAACTGACTACATTCTTCATTTTTTTCATCTGCAACTTGTTATGAACCCATACCTTCACCAGCTGTTGTGTTCTGAAGGGTTTCTTCTGTGTACACACAGGATCATATCTCATCTAAACCACAGGTTCCATGCGGAACTCTGTACTCCAGTAAACCAGTCCTGATTAGGTGGAAAATGGTATCATATTTTGGCCAAATTCCCTGCTGATCAATATGCCTCCTCCTTTTATGTGGGGTATGATGATAGCTCATCTGGATTTTCTGTATCGGTAACTGATATCTGTCTGTGGTCTGAATGGGGGTTTGCTGCATGTAGACTACACCATAAACTCAATAAATAGTCCCTTTTCTCTATCCTCGTAATATAAGGAATATTCATTAATGCAACTTTTAAGCATGGAAGCCACCTGCAGACAGCAAGTTTCTGTGGTTGAGGCAGGAACAGAATATAAATACTTGTTCTCTAAAGAACCCTATTCTTATCTTTCTATAAAATGCAGCAACTCTATTTTGGCCAAACATTTTTCTGTCTGTCCCAAATTAAACACTTCTTCCCAAAAGTAGAAGTAGGTACAGAGAAGAATACCTCTGTTTGGGAAGAATTCGACCCACTTCTTGCATTTCCTCACAACTATTTACTTCATTCTGTATCCATTCCAGCCTGGATTCGGCCACCATTACTCTTGAGGACACTAGAAGTTGCCTAATTACCAAATCCAATTGCCATTTTCACCTGCTTTTTCCACCTCAGAACCTTCTGGAGAATTCTGGTCTCCTGACTGAGAAGATGCTAAGTTTTCCTGGTTCTCGCACCTACTCCTAAAGTCCTCCCAACCAGTCTCCATCTTCCGTGTGCAATGTTTCCATTCATTTATCTCACCTATCCCTTTTGGTTCCCACCTTGTAGTGTGTCATCTCACTGAAAAGAACATCCCTAAATGTTAAATTTTAAAATAATAGTTTCTGAAAATAGTTAATTAAATCCAGAAATGTTTGGTTATAAGACATAGTTCAAGTATAGGAAGAGAATGAGAGTTCAATATTGGTTATGATCATGGTAGAGGATTCCAAAGAAAAAATGAGATTTTCAGTGGCGATGAAGAATATGTAATGTTCAAAGAGAGCAGCAACGGGATACAAGGAAACTAGGGGATGATTTCTTCCTTCTTTTGAAGGAGAGGGACAGTCAGCTGGACCTGAAAGGGAAAAAAGTTTCCACTAGCGTAAGCAAACACCCCAGAGGTTCAAGTTAACTGAGGCTGACTGCTGGCTAGGACCTCTGCGGAGCACATTTCCTTCCATGAGTTCTTAGAAGCCTGTGCATGAGGTGTCGCAGCGGAATAGGAAGATGCCACCCTCTCTATCAAACTACTGCCCAATTTTCAAAAACAGGACCTGAGAAAGAGCTTGTATTCAGAATGGCTCTCAGATTACACTACCTTCTATGTAAATTGATTTGTGCAGATTTGGTTTTGTAAGGGAAAACAATTGGCCAATTTTTTTATAGCTCTCCACTTCTGCCCACAGACTGGTTCACTTTTCCCTTTTAAATGTAAATGGAGAAATGGAAATGAGATTTCTTTGATGCATGGAATCTCTATTTTTGGAAAAGATAAACAGGGTCCCCTGGTCAGAGACTCCAAAGGAAAATATGGTTCCCAAAGGATGGAAGATTAAAAATAAAATGTAGATAGGTAGGTAAGTAAATTAATAAGGCAACCAAGCAAAAACCTATAAATTCAATCCACTTTACCATGCTGAGGAATGTCACTGAAAGAAAATGAGAACCAGGGTAAGGAGGAAAACTTTCAAAGAAACCCATGAGGCTACAAGCTCAGGCTTGCCAAATGGTGGTCACAGTGGGCACGAAAGGGGCTCATGCACCCAGGATGGACACAGTGGTTGAACTTAGGGAAACAAAGCCAGGAAGGCCAAGGCTGGAAGCAATTGGGACTTTTGGAAAAGGAACTTCTAGATGATGTGGATGTCTTATTGGGCTACAGGTAAGTAAGGCAGCAGAACTAACTGTCAGGGTCATATGTGCATTAGAAGTGTGGGAATCCTGGATCTGGGGTCCAGCTGTCTCATTTCCTAATCATATGACACTGGAAAAGTTACTGAGACTTGTTTTCCCAGCTGTAAACAAGGATAACAATATCTACCTCATTGAGTTGCTTTAAGGATTGAAAAGGATTAAAGGAATATATACAGTCATCTCTTGGTATACACAGGTTTCACATCCCATGGATATTGTATTTTTTAATCAATGTTTGGGTGAAAAAAATCCACATATAAGTGGCCCCACCCAATTCAAACATGGGTTATTTTATAATTTATTTTATAATTCATAAATATATTCATAATTTTTATAATTTTATAATTTAAAGTTTTATCTTTTAATTTATAGATATATAATTTTAAATATATAGCATGCATTTATAAATTTATATAAATATAATTATACAAATATATATAAGTTATGTATTTTATACTGTGTATATATATATAATGTACCTTAACAGAATGAATATTTTTAAATGGAAGCTACTTCTCTTTCCATTATCTTCATCATCATCATCCTTTAGAATAAGTAGGTACAGAGTAGAGGGCCAGACTTCTTCCTTAGGCCCCAAGAATAATGTTAACAATGTCAAAGGGAAATAGGAGCTGTTTCCTCTTGGATTCTGTATTTTCCTGGATGGAAATTGCTCTTCACGTGAGAAAGGGTATAAACAACAGTGCAAAGAGCCTCTGCAGCCCTGGCTAGGTGAGAAGATGAAGGACCCAGGCATTTGAGATGAAGTTGGGCTTCCCATCAATACTCATTGGGTGCAGTTTGAGCCCAGCACCCCAGGGAACGATACCTCTTCAGTGTGGATGAATATGTTCTCAGAGGCATCTTGTTTCTGAGCTCCTGTAACTTTCTGTGCATTCATGTGACTCTCCTCACTGAATAGAGGCTCCTTGAGAGCAGAAATTTTGTCTTGTTCACTGACCCACCTCACAGCACAACATCTGACCCAGGATAGACACACAGTACAAATGTGCCAGTTGATTGAAAAACTGTAAGACTAAAGATGGACAAATGTCCATATTTTCAAAATGGAAGGTGGGTATAATTTGGAAACCTCAGATATCTAAGCTTGATGGCAGTTCCTTAAAAAAAAAAAAAACCTGTAGGACAGATAGACTTAAATAGCTGGTCTTAAAACTCTGAAATTCACCTAGAAATGGTCAGAAAATTTGAGCAGACCTTCAATAAAAGCCACTAGTATGGAAAAAGGTTTAAAAAGTGAATCGAATTGTGGAATGTCTTAGTAGAAAGGTAGGGTTCTGAGCATAGTCCTCTTATGTTTTGCTGGTCAGACTACATCATTTTCCATTCTTAGGTTCTTATTTTATGAAAGGCCTCATAAACTAGAACATACCCAAGGGAGGGTGACCAGGACCAGTAATATAGGGTTCCAATCTAAAGGGGACAATTGAGAAAGAGATGGCATGGTTTAACCTGAAGAAGAACAGGTAGAGGCAGACAAGTGGTGGCAACAGTACCATCTTTAAAACTTGGGAAATAGGCCGGGCGCGGTGGCTCAAGCCTGTAATCCCAGCACTTTGGGAGGCCGAGACGGGCGGATCACGAGGTCAGGAGATCGAGACCATCCTGGCTAATACGGTGAAACCCCCTCTCTACTAAAAATACAAAAACTAGCCGGGCGTGGCGGGCGCCTGTAGTCCCAGCTACTCGGGAGGCTGAGGCAGGAGAATGGCGTAAACCCGGGAGGCGGAGCTTGCAGTGAGCTGAGATCTGGCCACTGCACTCCAGTCCAGGCGACAGAGCAAGACTCCGCCTCAAAAAAAAAAACAAAAAACAAAAAACGGGAAATAGAGTTAGAACTTTTCTATACTACTCACAGTGCAGAACTGAGACCAGTGGGTAGAAGTAGTAAGGGGCCTGAATTCAATCCACTGTGAGGAAGCATTTCCTAGAAAATAGAATTGCACCCAGATGCCAAGAGCTCTTTTCACTGGAAATGTTCTAGTAATAGCTGGATGGAAAGCTGTAGATGAGATTCCTGCATTGGGCAAGAGGCTTGGATTGGAGTGGATGGTCTTCAACTCCAAGTATCTGTGACTGTTCCACTTCATTCATCATGAATAGGATTAACTCTCTACAAGAAAGCTTTCTAGCCGGGCGCGGTGGCTCAAGCCTGTAATCCCAGCACTTTGGGAGGCCGAGACGGGCGGATCACGAGGTCAGGAGATCGAGACCATCCTGGCTAACCCGGTGAAACCCCGTCTCTACTAAAAAAATAAAAATAAAAATAAAAAATTAGCCGGGCGAGGTGGCGGGCGCCTGTAGTCCCAGCTACTCGGGAGGCCGAGGCAGGAGAATGGCGTAAACCCGGGAGGCGGAGCTTGCAGTGAGCTGAGATCGGGCCACTGCACTCCAGCCTGGGCGACAGAGCAAGACTCCGTCTCAAAAAAAAAATAAAATAAAATAAAAAAGAAAGCTTTCTAGATTAGGGCCACTGTGCAACAAATCTCCTTGAAAGCTTCATTTACACTGTTTTCTAGGTCAACTGCTCACAGTAACCCATGCCTGTAATAGGGACTCAAAAGGGTTTAGCCATTAGTTTAAAGGGACTTCCAACCTGTTACCAGGAAGTGGCCAATCTAGAATTACTTCTAATTATTAGAAGATAATTTATAAATTAGACAATTGATTCATATTACATCATGTGATATCATGGCAAATGTCAGCAGAAGTTTATAGTGATAAACCAACTAACATAAACTCCAATCTGAGATTTCTTACACTCCTCAAATTTCCTATCCTCCAGTTGATGTTAGAACATTTAATAGTAATTTTCTACTTTTGCAATAAAATCAGATACAAGCCAGAAACGAATTAATGGAAGTATGTGAAATTAAACTAAAATAATTTTTTAAATATTTTAATTTTTAAGTGATTTTAGTTTAAATTTTTTTTATTAATACCATCATTTGATTTAACTTCTGTTTTTGTCAGTCATTTCTGCCTGCTCTTTTTCTTCTTCTCCCTTTCTTTCCCTTCATCTCCTTTGCCTCTAAGGATTTAAATTTTTTAAACTTTCCCAGGACTCAATTAACATCACTTAAACAGTTTTTTGGTGGGACCAGTGAAGTCTTGGAGCTGCTGCCTTTAATACTCAGCCGAACCCTGGAAACCAAATCCGTAGCCAAACATTTGGCTTTGGTTTAGAAGCAGAAGTCAGAAAGGGGAATTGATATGCAGGTGTGGTGCAAAGCTGGTCTTAAAAATACAGATGTTATTACCTCTGGGCCCTGGGGGCCTGGAACAAAATGCAGTGAGCCACCCCCAGAGGTGAAACGATGGTCATAAAATGGTTTCTCCATTCGTGAATTTTGCTGAGCTGTCTCTGCAACATTTAGTGACTATTTAATAACACTAACAGCTCTTTCAGCTAAATTGCTAACATTTGGGGGAGCAAGGTTATGTAAAACAAAATTGAATTATGAAAACAGTTTTCCAGTTAGCTCCAGCGTTTCTTGATTTCTGTTTATCTTTTTCCTCAAAGGGGCCATTTACCAATTCCCTGGTGGCTGGCATGAGCTGATGTCCAAAGACCTCAAACAATCAGCACACACCTCTGAACAACAAAGGTCCTTATTTTTCCATCTTTGTTCCTAGCCCAAAGCTTGGAAACACTTTCAGTCATGGAAAGATCTAAGATCTTTCCAAGATCTTAGAAAGATCCAAGAAGTATCCAAGTGGTCTTCTGAAGAAAATTATGATGCTCATTGAACCCCTGTTAAGTTTTCATAAAAATTCTCTGTTAACCTAATGCTGTTGGATTATTTAGATATAGAAACAGCATGAATTGACAAGCAAAAGTTACAGACAGAGGCACTTTCTAGTAAAATTGAAAATGCACACACCATAAAAGTAAGCAATCTCACTTCCAGGTATACACTTTAGGGCACCTCTCTCACATGTGCACACTGTAACAGCAGTTAAAACGACTGAACTGTACGCATATGTGTCAACATGGATAGATCTCAAAAACAACAGAGCACAGAAAGCAAGCTACTAAAGATATGTTACCAATATGCAAATTGCTAAAGAAAACACAAAGTATAAAATATGAAAGCAGGGATATACCCCGGCATCACAGGCTGCCTCTGGGGAGGGGATGGAAATGGGGATGGTGCAACAAAAGGTTCTTCAATATTATTTTATTAATAAGAGATAGGGTCTCACTCTGTCACCCAGGCTGGAGTGCAGTGGCACAATCACGGCTTATTGCAACCTCAACCTCCTGGGCTCAGGTGATCCTCCAACCATAGCCTCTTGGGTAGCTGGGGCCACAGGTGCACGCCACCACACCCAGCTGACTTTTTAAAAAATTATTTGTAGAGACAGGGTCTCGCCATGTTGCCCAGGCTGGTCTTGAACTCCTGAACCTAAGTGATCCGCCTGCCTCAACCTCTCAAAGTGCTGGGATTACAGACATGAGCCACCATGCACAGCCTCTTTAACATTATTGATAATGTTTTGTTTTCTCAAAAAGGAAAATACTTTAAACAAAAGTAACAAAAACTTAATTTGGTGGACACTTGGATTTTTTTATTTTATTTTATTATTATTATTATTTTTGAGTTTCACTCTTGTTGCCCAGGCTGGAGTGCAGTGGTGCAATCTTGGCTCACTGCAACCTCCGCCTCCTGGGTTCAAACAATTCTTCTGCCTCAACCTCCTGAGTAGCTGGGATTACGGGTGCCCACCACCAGGCCCAGCTAATTTTTGTATTTTTTTAGTAGAGATGGGGTTTCGCCATTTTGGCCAGGCTGGTCTTGAACTCCTGACCTCAGATGATCCACCTACCTCGGCCTCCCAAAGTGCTGGGATTACAGGGGTGAGCCACCGTGCCCAGCCTTGGAGATTATTTTCTGTACCTTTCTGCATCTTTATATATCTTACAGATTTTTAAAAAGCCAAACCAGGATTTAAATTAAAAAGATGAAAGCACTGTCAAACACCCAGAAAGGTTTCTCTGCGGACCCAGGAGAGCTGGGATAGTTAGCATCTGGAAAACAAGGCATAGCCCCAGTCTTCGGAAGGGACAGAGGCACCGGGAGAGTTACGTTTGAATGAATTGATTCTTTTCTCATTCAGCAGCCTGCTCCTAAGATTCTATAAATCCCTGCTGGATGACTTATGTCCTGGTCCCATTCTACTTGCCTGAAACAAAGTTTTACCCCCACTTGGTGATAATATACATTGAAATTTCTGTTGCTCCTATCTATTCTGTTTCTTTGTGGCTCAAGTTTTCTCTTCTCTCTGTGCATTATATTCAAACATGTAACCCCAAACAGAACATACAAGTGTAGGGCACAACCCGCTGTCTGTTTCAGATAGAATCTTATTTGGTAGGTGGAAATAAATGCATACACATAGAGAGAGGTCTGTCTGACAGTAACAGTTCACTTTTCCAACTAATTCAACTGATACCTGATTGGTGATCCTGACCAAGGCTTTAAGTTAACTGTTTCTTAATATTTCTTCTGTTAGCTAGTATCTATTCGACATCTTCTCCATCAAGTGTCAGCAGCCTAGAAGACTAGAATTACATATAGCTCTTTAGAAATTTAGGTGCAGTGCTAGAAGTCAGTGAGAAGAAAAACATAGGAAGTTCTGCAAAAACATAGGAAGTTCTGCAAGTTGTAATGATGTGTGGTTTAAAGACCTTTAACAGTCCTAAGAAGGAGGCATAGAAGAAACAGCCCAGTGTTTGAAGCAGACAAACTGGGCTTCAGAGCCTGTCTCTGCCACTTTACTACCTGTGAGGCTTTGGGAAAGTTACCTAACATTTCTGATATCCTATTTTCTCATCCAAAAAATTGAGTTGTTAAGAATGAAGTGAGCTAACTAATGAAAAATGCTTAATACAGTGTCTAACATATTATTGGTATTTAAAAGCATAGTTGTCTGGCTGGGTGTTGAGGGTTCGTGCCTGTAATCCCAGAGTTTCGAGGGGACAAGGTAGGAGGATTGCTTGAGACTAGGAGTTAGATATCAGCTTGGACAACATAGCAAAACTCTGTTTTTACAAAACAACAACAACAACAACAACAACAAAATTCGCTGGGCATGATGGTGCATGCCAGGAGTCCCAGCTACTCGGGAGACTGAGACAGGAGGATCACTTGAGCCCAGAAATTCAAGGCCATCTTCTTGCCTGATGATATGTCATTAGCAGGGCACCAAGAGTAGCTCATTATTCTTGCTGATTAACTCAGCTGAAGCAACCTTATTAATGATAGTGGTGACAAGTAACATAATTACATCTATGTACTCTGTGTATAACCTTGTGCAAGGCTTGAGGAATGAAGCCTCAGGGTGGATAGGATTCAACCTGCACATATCTGATGCCATCCTTCCAACTTTGCCCACCCTCCAACATAGACTCATTGCCCCAGTGACCACTGTTAGTAGTGGAGACTTGTCTTAACTCTCAGGTGGGGTAGAGGGTTAAAAAGGTTAATAAGCAGCAGGGTCAATTTCTAGCTGGGAGTCCAACCTGTGCTATGGTCTCCTTTTTGGCTGCTTCCTATTGTGTTATCTTGGGCAGATAATTTCTTTGGCTCTAAATTTCTTGATCTTTAAAATAGGATGGCAGGACGTTGGACAAGATGATTTCTGCCTCATATTCTGTGTTCATGATTTCTTTTCCTTTGCAAGTATAATTATACACCCAAAGTACCATGGATTATCAATTCTAAAATGCACAATTGTTTCACATCTTGACATCTAAGAAGCTAGGATGTAACTTACAATTTCCCAAATTAATGACAATTTAGATTGCTGTGAAATACAATATATAATTAAATGTGTGAGAGGTACTAATAAAAAATACTACTTAATTATGAGTTTCTACAGGAAAAATTGAAAATTGCTGTCAAGAGTGTGCATTTTTTGTAAGTTCAATGGAGATCATTAACATGGAAAAGAACCCAAGAGTTGCTAGGACAATTGTGCCAAATAAGGGATTGATTTGGGTGTTCCTAAAGGCCCCTTTCAGCCCTGACACGCTGTGAAACATTAACTTTATTCCAGTTATTTGTTGTTTTGTGCACTCATTCAGTAACTGAAGAGCATTTTGGAGATAAAAAAGAAGGTAGTTTATAGGAATGACATAGTAATATTGTACCTGTGAAATAATTATGTGTACATTTCCATTGGAGGGTTAAGTTATTGATATTCTGATTAACTGAATGTTACTGTAGCTATCATTCAGTAATATTTTCAAATATTAATAGCTATGTCTGGACACTAAAACTGTGGTGAAAATAATTTCATATTCATTGATGGCTGAAAAGGCCTTTTAGATTCTTGTAGAAGTTCGAGTCATTTGCTATGAACACAGTGCCATATAACAAAAATATTCACTTGTGCTCTAGATAAATGGAACTTTCATGTTAAGTCTCAGTAGTAGAGGAAATATTATTTTATTACAATTGCCAATGATTTGTTGTTGTTGAGTTTATATGTAGAAAAAGCAGTCATTAGTTACTTATGGGTAACTTGTGGCTTGATTTATCATGTCTTCTTTGTAATCATGATACATTATCTATCATTAATCTTACTTGACTGTTAGCATGACTGAGAATCGAAGTGATTTTGAACTTGTCTCAGGAATGAGGCCCAGAAGTGTGGTGCAGGTGATCTTGGAGGAGCTGTTTAGAAAGTAATTCCCCATGCCAAAAGTTGGGATCAGTTATCTGAAGGGCTGTATTTGAAGACTGGATTTTATTTCTGGGTTTCCCTAATTGACAATAGAAATCTCGATTTATCACATGTGCCATGAATTTGTTACTCTGAAGGAATTAATCAAAATATTGTTTCTATAAACATTTTTATTGATTCATCATTTCTGAAATCAAGCAATTTATGAGTTGGTCCTATTTTGGGTAATAGCAATTACTTATGAAAGGTGCTAGGTAGTTTCTGTCAAGTTTAATTAAACCTTTTATGCTGGAGACTTTTTCAAGAGTTTGTGAACTGTTGACTGTTGATACCATGTCCCAAATATTACTCATAAACTGGAATTTCTACCAGCAAAAATAACTCAGAGGCATCAATCTCCCAAATCTGGAAGCCAGTTGACTCCTTTTCGACAAATTCCATATGTCTCTTTACTTCATTGCAACTTAGCATTTGGTCTTGTGTATTATTTACATGTGTGATCCACTTTTTTTTCTAACATGTTCTAAACACTTTTTTCAAGATGTTCAATCTACTTTTTATTACCATCTTTTTGTAAATGTTAATGATGTGAAAAGCACCTAAGGACCAATGGAGAACTCAGAATAGCAACTTTTGTAGGAAGTCCTGATGAAGAGTTTATCAAGGGAGATGTTTAAGTCAGTTATGAAGCCTGAGGGAAAGCTAGAAGTTTAGGGAGACCTTTGATCATACAGTATTGGAAATGCGGGATACTGCTAGGGGAAGTGAAGGCTCAGGATAAGCGGAGGTAGCTATGGACCTAGATTGAGGGGAGATTTGACCAATGGGATCTACATTGAGCTAGGCAGGATTTGGATTGACAAAGAAAATAAGGAAGAGCAAGCCAGAGTGAGCCTTGGTCCAAGGACAATGAAGAGGAGTGTTTTCTGTTGCAGTGCTGTTTGGATGGCTCCAGCAGTGCCAGTTTATGGAGGTCTTGGTAATCAAGAGTCCCTGAAAAATTTTGAGCAGAGGAAAATGTAATAAAAGCCATATTTTAAGAAAATTAATTTGATGCCACTGAAAAGAATTGGAGAGAAGGAGTAATGAAGAGGAAAACTGAGTGTTAGGAACACCAGTTTCTATTATAATAATCAAGCAGCAAAGTGATGATTAAGACAATAACTAAGGTTACCAGAGTAGTACCGGTGTTATGCCATTAATAACAGCTACCATTTATCGAATGTTTATGTGCCAGGCATTGTGCTAAATGCTTTACATAGATTATACTCTTTAATCATCACAATAACCTTATGAGAGAAGTACTTTAATCCCATCTTACAGAAGAGAAAACTGAGATTTAGCAACATGAAAGTATTTCCCCTAAGTAAACGGTAGAGCCAAGATCTTGACCTAAGCCCTCTGATACCTGAGCCCATGCTATAAAAGAGGAACATTAGAAATATTTGAAATACAGAAATGAGAACTGGTCAGTATTTATTTTGCTTAGCACTGTACTCAGAATTATGGCATATTAAAGTAGTTAAGACTCAGTATTTTATCAAAAGAGTTTAAAATCTAATCAGAGAATCAGCCAGGCGCAGTGGCTCACACCTGTAATCCCAGCACTTTGGGAGGCTGAAGCGGGAGAATCACCTGAGGTCAGGAGCTCAAGACCAGCCTAGCCAATGTGGTAAAACTCCATCTCTACTAAAAATACAAAAATTAGCCGGCCATGGTGGCAGGCGCCTGTAATCCCAGCTACCCAGGAGGCTGAGGCAGGACGATCACTTGAACCTGGGAGGTGGTTGCAGTGAGCCGAGATTGCGCCATTGCCCTCCAGCCCAGATGCCAAGAGCAAAACTCCGTCTCAAAAAAAAAAAAAAATCTAATCAGATAATCAAGTCTTACAACAGTGAAGTAATTCAAGAACCAGACAAATGTCATGGATTGGCTTCCCTGGGAAACAGACTTTGAGATTTGTCTGCAGGTGGTTTACTAGGGAGAATGATCAAGAACAACACATGAAGGGTGAGGGCTGCAAGAATGAGCAGGTCCAGCAGATAACATAACATATCCTACAGGGAGTTCTGGAGCCAAAATGACCTTTCAGAGTTGTCCCAATAGAAGCAAGGGGACAGGCCCTTTATGCCCCTCCATCACCCAGTCAGTGGGTACCAGCTGCCCCCAGGGAGAGGAACCCTTGAGCAAAGCAGTCCTGAGGGGGGAATTCAGCTCTGAGTCTCCAGCCTCCGTCCTTAAAGGAATCTGGACTACATATCACAGCATCCACAACAACAAAATATATGAACATATTCTATATTTGAATTATTTACTCTTCAATTTGTAAACACCTTAAGTCACATTTTTGGGAATACTTTCCTTCAAAAGTAATTTTTGGTGGGGAGGGAATGTCCAATAAATCTGCCAGTATATTTCTTTTCCATGGAGTGATAGCCTTAGTTCTTGATGAAAATAATCAATATGGAAGGCATTTTGTGTGTGGCTTAATTGAAACCCTGTGTTTTGGACTCATTTGGTGTTAATGTGTAAATCCAATCCTGTTTTCACACCTGCCCTCTTTTTTTATGATGCCTTGTTCAAGTGGAAGTCTAGTCTGGCTTTTTGCTTCAGTCTAAAGAAGGCCACGGACTGTTATCATTGGCCAGAAATCCAACTCATATGGTGGCATGAAGTCATCCTTCAAGCCCATCAAAAAGACCCTGTCAGCCTTGCCTGCAGAGAAAGCCACATGAAAGATGTCCTGTGCTAGGATCAAGTGGTGAACAATCCATTATACTGCCACTGATCTTGACAAATATTGGGCATACATGTACACCTGGACTTAACCTCCTAAAGAATCTGATTCCTGGTGGCTGGGATGGTTTTCAGGCATACTTTTTTTTTTTTTTAGTGGGCCAGTGAAGAGCTTGTTTTTTGTTTATTTGTTTTTTGTTTTTTGTTTTTGTTTTTTTGAGACGGAGTCTTCCTCTGTTGCCCGGGCTGGAGTGCAGTGGCACCATCTTAGCTCACTGTACCCTTCACCTCCCAGGTTCAAGTGATTCTCCTGCCTCAGCCTCCCGAGTAGCCAGGACTACAGACATGCACTACCACCCCTGGCTAATTTTTGTGTTTTTAGTAGAGATGGGGTTTCACCATGTTGGCCTGGCTGGTCTTGAACTCCTGACCTCAGGTGATCCACCCGCCTTGGCCTCCCAAAGTGCTGGGATTACAGGTATCTACCAGCCACAGCCTGGGCCAGTGAAGACCTTTGATAAATCCGTCTGTTCTACAGGGTTCTTGGAGATGAGATTGCCTGTTGAGTATATTAGGGGCTCTTCAAGAGACTAAATCTCAAAGAAAGAGCTTCTTGAGAAAGTGAGGGGTACCATATAGAAATGAGAAAGAAGGTGAAGAGAAGTTTGAAAAAGTCTGCACTCAAGTAAAAGAGAAAAACAAGAGGACAAAGGACAGAGTTGGGTACTAGAGACTATGATAAATCTCTAAGAGTCCTAGGTCTTCTTAGTTACTGTCATTCCCATATCCATTTCTCTCAGATGAAAGTGATCCTTGTGTTTGTCTTGACAAATAGCAAATAAGTGGGAGCATGCAAACAAGCATTGATCTCTTTTATTCATTCATGCAATAAGTATTAATGAGCAGTAACTACATTGCAAGCACTGTACTCAATGCTAGGAGTGCAGGATGAGGAAAATGTAGTCTGCTCAGGGAGCTCACAATTTCAGGGTGAAGGGGGTGGAGACTGAGGTGATAGATTGCTAAGGTAGAGAGGGGCACAGCAGCTGGGACAGCACAGACTGGCAGTCCATAATCCCTGGTTAGAGAGTCATGGAAGACTTCCTGGAGGACTCTGCAGGATTAGAAATGGGTAAAAAAATATGGTTTTGTTATTCAAAATTGTGGCACATCTCTCCAGTTATTTAGGTCTTCTTTTACATCCTTTTAGAGGATTTTTATACATTTTTCTATAAAGATCTTATACAGTGTTTGTGAGCTTAATTTCTAAGTAATTCAAAGTGTTTGATGCTATTGTAAAGAGTATGTTATTTTATATTCTTTTTGTGGTTGGTTATTGTTGGTTATAGAGAAGTACAGTTTATGGTATCTTGTAACTTGCAATCTTTTGGTACTCTCTAATTCTCAGAGTTGTTGGATTTTATTGGGTTTTCTAAGTAAGAAAAACATAACATCTGCAAACAATGGCAACCTTTTCTCATGTTTTCCAGTACTAATACTTCTTATTTCCTTCCTGTGTGTTGTCACACTTATATCTTATTGAACAACATGATGATTGTGGGCATCTTTGTCTTCTTCCAGACCCTCAATGGAATGTGTATTAAATTTTCTCTTTTGAGAGTAGTGTTTTCTGTGGAGGTAGGTTCTGGTAGATAGCCATTTTCAGATTAAGAACATGCCCTTCTATATCTAAGTTTTTCTAAGAATTTTTATACTAAATATGCATTGAACTTTAACAGATTTTTAAAGCATCAAAAGATGCTTTATTTAAATTGCATCTTTTGAGATTCTCATATGATTTTTCTTCTGTAGTACCAATGATGGAATGAATTACATTTAGAGATTTTATCCGATTTTATACTATCCTTGCCTTCTGTGATAAAAATCATCTGATTATAATGCATTACCATATTAACACACCACTGGATTTCATTATCTAGTGTTTTACTCAAGATTGTGACATTTCAAAATAGGGAGCACTGACATGTTATTTTCTCTGCTTTCACTGTTCTTATCTAGCTCTTCAATCAAGGACATACTATGTCATTAAATGAGATGGGCAGCTTTCCTTCTTTTTCTGTACTCAGAAACAACTTGTAAAGTGGGGATTATCTGCTCCTTGAATGTTTGATAGAACTTACCCATAAAACTATCTATGTCTAGTATTTTTAGGAAGGGAGGTAGGACGTAGGGGGATTCTCTGTTACATGAATTTAGTTCATGAATATTGGTCTGTATACATTTTCGGTTTCTTTTGTGTTGGTTTTGACACTCATTTTTTTTAGGTGTTCACGGAAGAAAAGTTCGGAACGTGTCCTGAGGTTACAGGAAGGGAAAGGAGAACCATCCCATCGCTGGGCAGAGGACTGTCAGAATAGGTGTCTGTGTGAAGGGGAGTTAAATGCTCTTTCTCTGATCAGTGTGTTCTATTCATCCATCCTAAGGAGGGAACCTCATGAGGAAGATATTCAGCTCCTGTGGGTTTGTGTAGTATGTCACCTCTCTGACATCTTTATCTGTGACAGGGCCAGTAGAGCTGAATCGCATTGGCTCTTCTTGATCAGTGACTTGAGCCCCAGGCATCAAAGGGCCAGTGCTACTGAAATGACTTTCCTCAGAGAATCTGAGTTTGCACAAACTCAGGCCATACCACAACACCATTGGCTGTAAATGGCAACCCCTTCACTAGACGAGAACTAGGTTTAGCTTTTAGAAGGACACATAGGTACCAAGTAGCCAGTTACTTGCCTTCAGAGGAATTTGATCAAGGTTCTAGGGATCCAGAAATCTCATATGAGGACCGCCTGTTGGATCTGAGCTGGAAATGGCAGTAGGGGAAAAATATTTGTCTTCTTATAAATTAAGAATCCCCATGGAATGAGAATTACAGATTATTTTCAGGGTATTGTACAATAGGGCAGGGGAGAGCAAGATTTTGGTTCAAAGTAAGGAGAGATTTTTTCCAGTTGAGCTGTGAGTCATTCATCACTGAAGAATTTAATTATATGGCGGTTTCAAGCAGAGCATCTCCTGGGTCAAGGCAGAAATTTGGTTTTGAAAAAGAACAGGAACCTCATGTGGGGGTTACCAGCAGACTACGTATTCAGAAGACAAAGCTTTAGAAAGGTTCACATATGGACAACCAGATAAACATTCACTAGGCCCTTCCATATTCCAGGTAAGCGTCCTCTTACCCCTAGGTAAGTGGCAGAGTCTGGGTGCTGCAGAGTCATGGGCACACAGTAGGATCACCTGAGAAATGTTCAACAAGTTATCATGGCCAGGCCTATGCCAGCCCAAGTCAGTCAGAGTCTTGTGGGTAAGGCCTGGGCATCAGTAGCTTTTCAAAGCCCTCCAAGTGATTCTAGTATACATTCAGGGTTGAAAAGGAGAGAGCTTTGAAAGGAGGGAGGATTTCATTGACAGAGGAGCAGAGGCCTTGGATCATCTTAATTTTATTAACATGGGAGTAAAAAAGAAAAGGCTGAGAATGACACACAGCCTTACCTGAAACCTTCTTAACTGGATAGTTTTATGTGCACCCTTCCTCATGTTTCATAGCAACCCTATGCATTATTTATTCTCATATTAAATATGAAGACACCTGAGATCAGAGAAATTAACTTATCCAAGGTAGCACAGCAATCAAGGAGCAGAACCGGAATTTGAACCAAGGTGCACCAAGTCTCAGCCCATTTGGCAGAGCCCAGCGCTGCTCACCCTTTGGGGTGCATGCACGAGTCCCCTTGGGATCTGGTTAAAATGCAGATTCCTCTTCAGGAGGTCTAGGGTGAGGCCTGAGGTACTACATTTGTAACAACTCCCAGGCGATGTTGACGCTGTTAGTTTTCAGGTGACACTTTGAGTATCAAGGGTGTCAATACACTTTGAGAATCAAATCTTGATCTTGATGGAGACGTTCAAGAGTCTTTGATTACAGATGAATTTGGTGACTCTTCCCCAGGTGAGAAAACAGAAAATCCATGCGAGTTTGGGAAGCCCCCACCTTGACTCACAACTGTTGCTTGTCCTGCTGAGGCACCAGCCAGGCCTCCCTGGGAAATGGGCAGAATGAGGCTGACAGTGACAGAAATACGGTTGGTCATCCAGCTGTCTAACTTAATATTTATTGAGTGCCTATGGTGAGCTGAGACTGTTCTAGACACTTGAGATGCGAAGATAAACAAAGCAGTTTATAATCTAGTGGTGTGCGTCTAAAGCAAAACAGTTATCACAGGGTTTGGTTATGGGTGTAACTTACCAGACCCTTAAAACACCCTGACTTTTCTCACTCTGTCAGCCTCTCCCTCCAGTCTGTCACCGGTTTGGCTCAATCTGAATAAACAATATAGTGGAACAGCCAGAAAACTCACGGGGTCTTCCACTGCATGAACAGCAGCGTACTGAACTGGCAGTAGAGACCCGCGTTCTCTGCCCAGTCAGGCTGAAGCTGGACGATTGACAGCTTTCAGATCTCCCAGCCTTACCTCAGTGGGGATTGCAACAAACTGGGCCTCATCCGGGGAGTGGGGCGGCCAGACAGTAGAGGAGACCCAAACCCTTTTGCATCAAGCGCTGTTGAGAGAACTAGCGATGTTGACCCTGCTTTAAGACAGAAGAGCCAGTGGGACCCTGAGGAACTTTCCCCAGCTGCTGGGCCTCCGTGTTCCCTGTGTCTTTCAGGCCACACTTAAATATCACCCACCCTAGCTATCCCAGCCAAAGTGTCCTCCTCAGGCACTCTCCATCACATTTTCCATTTGTAGTTTCTTATCAGCTGCATCTCTCGTTGGCTGTATCTCCAGTCCTCGTCTGTGAGTGCGAACAGTTTGAGAACTCAGCTCTAGAGGACGTGACACATAAAGAGATGCTCAGGCCCCCAGTTGTTCTTTTGTGATGTTAGGTAGACTTGCCTCTTCCACCTCCAGCCCCTACTCCACTCCACATCCCATACCTACATTGTTGCCTCAGCCTCCCTGTACGCTTCTCTGTGTTTATTTACCTGCCTTGCCCCCATCCCAAATCAAATCCAACCTATATTTAGCTGATAGCCCTGTTTTTCTGTACTTTTTTCTCATTTGGGATGTGTGGATTGCAACCTTAGCTCTCAGGAGCCTATTTCCTCTGGTTACTCTGTCTGTAAGGTAGTGATGGCTTGGCTCTGGAACCCTTGGAGACTCCTTTGTACCCACAAGCCACGTGGCCAGGCCCTTGTGTGCTCAGAGAGGGGCCTCTGTCTCCCTTGCCAGCTTTGCTCCTCCTGTCTCTAGTTGGACTTGATATTTTCCACTTTCCAAGCATCAAACGTATGTCTTTGTAAGCTGGCTCTCAATCATGTTCTTTCTTTTTTAAAATTTGTTGCTATCTAACCACACTCTAAAGTTCCCCAATAAAAAAGAAAACAAACAGACAAAAAAAGAAAATTCTCTTTTAATCAATGCTTGCTGCTGTCTTAACTGGTGCTTCAGACAAGCACTTCTTAGGCAAATGGATGACCACATGGCTCTTCCTGGGAGGGGAAGCGGGGATGCTAAATTGGCACAGAGCTCTGCTCTGTCTCGTCACGGCACTGCCTTTGATCTTTAATTTGAGCCATTCTAGGCAGGACTCAGTACACTCTGAAAACACACTTTGTGATTTAAAAATGTGCAGTACATCAGCCAAAACATTTGTTTATATTTTACCCCCAATTTTGGGGTTTCTTGTCATGCCTTCCTCAAAAACTTTTTTTATATAATTAAAGAGGTGTGAGTGCTCTGAACATGACTATGCAATAGAATACAAAGCACAGTTCCCTTCTCTGAAGACAGAGAAAGGTTTTTCCCCATCTTTTCAAGCATGAAGTCCGTAAGGGTATGGCACAGCGACCTTCACTGCATTGTTTCTAGAATGGTAATGACAGTCTGGGCTGTCCAGGAAAGAAAGAGCTTCACAAAGACTAAGACCCTCCTAGGAGGGTCTCTTGCAGCTCTGGGGATCCCCTCAGAGACACAGGGGTGTTTGAATGCACCAGTGTGTGTCTCTGGTTCTGTGAGAGCAGGGTTTTTCAACAGCAGCACTATTCACATTTCAGACCAATAATTCTAAAGTGCACAGGATGGCTCCTCATGGCAAAGGTTTCTCCACTCCAGCTCTATCCACGTTTGGCCCTGAAGGTTCCTTGCGGTGGGGGCTGTCCTGTGTGTTGTAGGATGTTTAGCAATACCTGTGGCCTCTACCAGTCAGATGTCATCACGCTCTCCTCCCCAGCCACCAACTGGACAATCAAAAACACCCTCAGACATTTCCCAATGTCACCTGGGGAGAGCAAGATCTCCCCGCAATTGAGAACTCTGCATTGGATGACTTGGAAAAGGATCCCCCTAGGTAAGTGGCAGAGTCTGGGTGCCCCACAGTCGTGGGCACACAGTAGGATCGCCTGGGAAATGTTCAACAAGTTATCATGGCCAAGCCTGTGCCAGCCCAAGTCAGTCAGAGTCCTGTGGGTAAGGCCTGGGCATCAGTAGCTTTGCAAAGCCTTCAGAGTAATTCTAGTATACACTCAGGGTTGAAAAGGAGAGAGCTTTGAAAGGAGGGAGGATTTCATGACCTCCACTGCAGAGGAGCAGAGACCTTGAATCATCTTAATTTCCTTAACAAGAGGGTGAAAAAGGAAAGGCTGAGAATGGGCAGACACCCTCACTAAGTCTCTGTGTTTGCTCTTTTTGTCTTCGTTAGTGATTAGTAGAACTCTTAAAATGAAAAAGACCTGTGCTCTTTTCTTCAGGGGTAGCTGGAAGGGAAGAGCTGGGGAGACCAGGTAGTACCTCACAGCCAGGCTTGAAAGAGGAATCCTGAAGGAGTAGGATGTATCTTAGAGATTTTAAAAAGGAAAACTAAGCTGAGTCTTTGAGACCTCAGAGAAAGAGGCCGAAGTAGCCCAGGAGGGCTTAGCCATCAGTCCTTCTTGGCCACGTGGTTCCAGTCAACCGAGGGTAAGGAATTTGCTTCTGCAGTGTTGGCTGGGGTCTTGTGATGTCCCACCATTTTCCTCTAGGATACATAAATCCCAGGCGAAAAGGAGAAGAAAAACAATGGGTGCTGTAGTGTCAGGTGCCTCTGGGTTTCGGTTCAGGGAACTGTCAATCCGCCCCATATCCCAAGCTATAAAACCTCCTATAGCACGGGAATTATGAGTATGGGCTTTGGAGTCACTACAGTTGGGTTCAGTTCTCAGCTGTGTGTCTTACTAGCCGAGATATCTTAGAGAACTAAGCTACTTGGCCTGCCTGAGCCTCGGGTTTCCCATCTGTAAAATGGAGATAATAATCGTACCTATCTTGTAGAACTGGCAGAAAAACTGAGTGAGATAATCCATGAAAAGCATTGAGTCCAGCGCTCACTAAATATTAGCTGCTATCATTAGTTCTTGTTATTTGGCCCCAACATTCAGGTGGGTCAAGAAGTCCTGTTTTCTCCTCTTCCTTGGAAATGTATTTTGAAAATCTGACCCCTCCTTCCCATCTCTGTTGGCATTGCCTGAGTTCTGTACCACCAGTCACCCTTGGGGTTGAAAAGGAGAGACCTTTAAAGGAGGGATGATTCGGCGTCTCCCTCCTGAGGACTGTATGACCCCCTCCTTGATCTGCCACCCAGTTGATCTCTCTCCAGGTGTTACTGGGTCATGTGACTCTTGATTCAAATTTCCAAGGATTGTTTGCAACGAACAGGCTGAAAGCCAAAAGCTCTATGGCCAGAACCTACTTCTTTGGCCACTCTGTGGTCCTCCAGCATGTTGGAATTGTTAGTTTGGGTTCCCATGACCAGAGAGTGTTGACTGACTTTTCTTGCTTATGTTTTAAATGTCTGTATGTTTTCAAGTCACTCTAAGTGTTGGTTGAGTGAACTCCCCTAACCCACAGTTTATATGTCTTAGACTGAAGTGTTGCACATTTTTGTGTGTGATGTTTTAAATATAAAATTTTGTTTTCCCAGCAACTGCTGTAAGTGATTTGGAAACATTGCCTGGTCCTGATTAATTTCCTTTCTGCATCTCATGTAGGTTCTTGTTTATTTACATTAATAAGAAGACTACACAAACAGCTTACATGTGAAATTTTCTCTTGAGGACACAGAGGCTGATGATAAAGGCTAATTCGTGAGTGAGAGGAAGTTGAAATCTAAGTTCTTTCAGCTCTTGTCTGAGCCTATTGCTGTAACAAGTCTCCTAATCAACAGACCTTGTTAAAGGCAGTTACTTTATTACAGGCCTCCCCAGTTTGGCAGCTTACCTGACAGCTTGCCTTTTTTCAGGGGGCAGGGCATCAAGGTGAGACAAGAAAGAAAAGAGGACAAAAAGGCAGGCATTTAGGCAATACAAAGTTGGTCTCTTCAGGTTCTTGTTGTAAGTCAGCCCCCATCTATTGTGTGTGTAAATGATCAGCCCCACCTGTGAGAAAGAAACCACTGAGGCTGAAGACAGATCTCACTGGGGGAATACAGTGCCTTGAATCAAAAGCAGTATTTCTTTTTTTTTTTTTTTTCTGAGACAGGGTCTCACTCTGTCGCCCAGGCTGAAGTGCAGTGGTGCGATCATAGCTCACTGCAGCCTTGACCTACCAGGTTCAAGCCATCCTCCCACCTCAGCCTCCCGATTAGCTGAGACCACAGGCACAAGCTGCCGTGTCAGCTTATTTTTGTATTTTTCGTGGAGATGGGGTTTTGCCATGTTGCTTGGGCTGGTCTCGAACTCCTGGGCTCAAACAATCCACCTGCCTTGGCCTCCCAAAGTGTTGGGACTACAGGCATAAGCCACTGTGCCCTGCTGAAAGCAGTATTTCTTTTGAAGGGACAAATATGGATTCCTTGAAACATACAGCTCAAATGGATATTTGTCTAAATTATTATTTGTCTTTCAGTTCATTTAGTTTCCTGCTGAGTTAATGATTATCAAAAATTGTAAACCTGTCTATTTCCCTCTGCTAGACTGGCAGTTAAATAACAGGAAAGTCAGAGTAGCAGAATGGATATGGGCATGGGATCTAACAACAGATAAGCCTGATCTAGTCCTACGTCCACTGCTTACCAGACTCCTGGCTTGGTTTATGCCCTTCCACAAAAAACTAGCTCCATCATCTGTGAAATCAAAGAATCTGGCTGGGCACGGTGGCTCATGCCTGTAATCCCAGTACTTTGGGAGGCCAAGGCAGGTGGATCACCTGAGGTCAGGAGTTCTAGATCAGCCTGGCCAACATGGTAAAACCCCATCTGTACTAAAAATACAAAAATTAGCAGGGCGTGGCAGTGGACACCTGTGATTCCGGCTACTTGGGACGCCGAGGCGGAAGAATGGCTTGAACCCAGGAGGTGGAGGTTTCAGTGAGCCGAGATCGCACCATTGCACTCCAGCCTAAGAGACAAGAGTGAAACTCCGTCTCAAAAAAAAACGAAAGAAAGAATCCTAATAGCCACCTCACTGGGTTGCTGTGAGGATTAGGTGGGATTGCATAAGTAAAGCAATTAGCAGAGTACTTGGCATAGTCAACCCATGGCAGCCACTGCAGTGACAGGGAGGATGGTTTTTTAAGTTCCTTGGGAAAACCAGTCTTGTATCTGCATCAGCAGCTTCTAGCTCAGTATCTGGGAATGAGAGTGTCAGAAATGAATACACAAAAGTCCCTGTCTTTGCCATCTTTAGTATGAGTATTTAGGTAAGCACAAGCACATCTGCATCCCAATGGCATGTCCACTTTGGCTGCAGCTGGACAAGTGACATTCTTAAATCCCCATAAGATTTAGGAGAAGGGATCTTCCCCAGGGAATCAGTCACACAGGGAATGTGAACAGAGAGCAGTGGCTGGGGGACTGTCTCACTGAGGGGACGGATGGGAGGAACAAGGTGAAGAAAGGTCGGTCAGAAATGAGAGAGTAAAATCTCTTCGGAGGTCAAGGGAGGAGGTTCTGAAGGGAGATACGCTGCTCCAGGGTGGCAGCAAGTTCAAGGAGAAGGCCATTCCATGTATGCCTTACGCATGCCTATGTGGGGTCACTCATTTGGACACCCAGTCTTATTAGCATTGCATCATGCCATACATTCATTTTTCTCTATTTTGATTAGCAGCTATTGAAGAGCCTTTACCCACCATGATAAATGAATACTCCATGTTAATGGCTCTCAGCTGGGCTGTGGTTTGCTGCCATTGTTTGCACACAAAAGGCTGATCCCATTAAGACTGTCAGATATTTCCTGCCATCGCATGGCCTCCTGCTCACAAACATTTGATGCTATTTAAAGCCTCTTCTCAGCAAATACACATTGGTCACATTTATGCACTGCCTATTAATTAAGGCCAGATTTGAAGCTCTCACAGCTGTCACTTCTATTAACTGATTGCAGGGAATGTAGGACTTCATTTTTCTGGGAGATAATGTGGACATCAGAGAAAAGCCAAGAGATCTTCGAATCCCTGTGGCACTTACCTTGACTTCCAGGCTTCTAATGAAAAAGCTTCTTAGACAAAAAGGGACAAAAAGACCTTTTCACAGAACCATCAACAATCTCTGCCAAGCAGGAGATTTATTGGGTGGGAACACACACACACACACGCACACACTTTATTAGAGGCACCCTGGAAAATGAAAAGCTGTCTGGGGAAAGTAATCATGTGAGAAGATGGCCTTGAAGATAGCAGCTTGATTTTCTTTGAAAGAAAAAAATGGACCAATTTACAACAGTGACTTTGCTAAAAGGCTTAAGAGTTGAGTGTATTTTCTCTTCAGTCTCTCTTTTTCTAAAGGAAACACATCATGGGTTGATTGCAAAACATGATCTTCTAGTTATCAAATGCTTTAATTAATGGCAAATCAAAAACATACCAGACAAAGGTTGCCAGTTATCAAAAAAAATCAAATACTCATTTTCTCCCAGCTACATGATTGGGAGCAAGCGTGTGGAGCTGGAGGTGAGACTGGAAATAATCACAATCATGATATTAATGGAATTAACATTTATTGGATGCCCACAACATGGCACTTTATGCATTTTCATGAATTATCTTATTTGACTTTTGAAAACTTAGGTGTTATTATATGCCCATTTTATAGATGAGGAAACTGAGGCTTAGCAAGCTTAAGCAATTTTCCCAAGGTCACCCAGCTGGTAGATGGCAGAGTCAGGACTCAGATCTCAGTGAGGTCTGTCTGCCATGAAGTTCCCGTTCATAACCCTTTGTTATCCTGGTACAGTGGAAAACAAGTGGGATTTGGAGACAGACTAGAGTTTCATCCAGATTCTGTCATGGGACCTTCAACAAATTGTTTACCTTCTCCTCAACTGAAGTAAAATGAGGAAAATAGACCGGGCACAGTGGGTCACACTTATAATCCCAGCACTTTGGGAGGCCGAGGCGGGTGGATCACTTGAGGTCAGGAGTTCGAGACCAGCCTGACCAACATGGCGAAACCCAATCTCTACTAAAAACACAAAAAAGTAACTGGGCATGGTGGCAGGCACCTGTAATCCCAGCAACTCGGCAGGCTGAGGCGTGAGAATTGCTTGAACCGGGGAGGTGGAGGTTGCAGTGAGCAGAGATCGTGCCACTGCACTCCAGCCTGGGCAACAGGGCCAGACTCTGTCCCAAAAAAAAAAAAAAAAGAAGAAAAATAATAGCTGTCTCATGGGCTACTATACAGATTCAATGAAATAAGGATAAACAAAAATCAGAGATACTCAGAAGTGTTAGTTTAGGGGTATTCTGTACCCCACCCCCCATTTCATTTCATTCCAGTTATTTCTTTCTCCTGTCACTGGACTGAAGCTCCCGCCACCTTCCGCTACATTGTTCCTGCATTCTCCACTTCCTCTTGGCTCTTTGTCTTGGGAACCAACACAGAGAAATCTTTTTTTGCTCAGTTCTTCCCAGCAGTGCCTGCAGCTGTGCCTTTGACAATCCTGACCCTAACTGGTCCCCCAGGACCTCCCAGCCTCCCACCTCTCTCCTCAGACTCCCATGCCATGACTGAAAAACAGGAGGACCTGTGAGGTATGTGAGAAATCTGCAGGCTTGACATCTGTGGGCCAGGCGCACTCTCTATTTTATTTTTTCCGAGACAAAGTCTCACTCTGTCGCCCAGGCTGGAGTGCAGTGGTGTGATCTTGGCTCACTACAGCCTCCACCTCCTGAGTTCAAGTGATTTCCCCACCTCAGCCTCCCAAGTAGCTGGGATTACAGGCGCCTGCCACCACACCTGGCTAATTTTTTTTGTATTTTTAGTAGAGACAGGGTTTCACCGTGTTGGCCAGACTGGTCTTGAACTCCTGACCTCAAGTGATCCTCCCGCTTCAGTCTCCCAAAGTGCTGGGAATACAGGCATGAGCCACAGTGCCTGGCCTCAAGTCTGATTATTTTTCACCATTGTTTACAGAGCTTTAACTTCTCATTTGCTTTCAGAGCACCTGCATTTAAAATTTTAGATGATAACTAAGATGGTTTGCATTACAAATTCTTAAAACGTTTGGCTTTCAGAAACCATCTTGGGCTGTATACATGGAGAAAATGCAGTCAAGTCCTGGAGCCCAGGGCTAGGAGACAGCAAAGGAAAGAAAAAAGGGGAAAAAGGGGAGCCATGATCTCAATATCATGGAAGGCAGTGGCAGAGAATAGCTCAAGAGGTGAGGGATGAGAACTGAGAAGACCCCACTTGCAGGGAAAGTGAAGCCATTGGCTTCTTCAAGGAAGAAATGCTAGTAACCTGGTGAGGGTGACAGTCCATGGCAGAAGGTTAAAGGAACAATGATTATGTGGAAGTGGGACCAGCACTGTGGTTGCACTGTGGTCACCAGGGGCTGGAGGAGGCAGCAACGGGGAGTTATTATTTCATGGGTACACAGTGGAGGTGGATGGTAGTGTGATGATTGCACAACATCATGAATTTTTTTTTTTTTTTTTTTTTTTTTTGAGGCAGAGTTTAGCTCTTATTGCCCAGGCTGGAGTCCAATGGTGTGACCTCAGCCCAGTGCAACCTCTGCCTCCTGGGTTGAAGCAATTCTCCTGCCTCAGCCTCTCGAGTAGCTGGGATTACAGGCACCTGCCACCACGCCTGGCTAAGTTTTTGTATTTTTAGTAGAGACGGAGTTTCACCATGTTGGCCAGGCTGGTCTCCAACTCCTGACCTCAGGTGATCCACCTGTCTCAGCCTCACAAAGTGCTGGGATTACAGGTGTGAGCCACTGCGCCTGGCCAAGAGTATCTTTTAATACCACTGAACTATACCTTAAAAGGGGCTAAGATGGTAAATTTTATATTATGTTTATTTTACCACGTTTTTGTTTTAAAAAGTGCAGGAAGCATCAAGCATGGAGCTCAGTGAAAGTGAAGAATGTCGAAGATTCCACATGTAATATCTACATTTTTGCAGGGCACAGTTACTCTTTTGTAGTATAACATTGAGCTGATAGTACAAAGTGTAGACAAGTGAATACAGGATTCTCTGGGTTGTATTTCCAGAAGTCTGAAGGTCATTTGGATACTTGTGGGCCCTCGGCTTCCCTCTGACTTGTGTGATACATAAAAATTATGATGAAATGTCCTATAGATGTCCTGCAGGTCTTAAAAGAAGCTTTCCAAACTATGAAACATAGCCCAGCGGCACTGAGTTAGAGGTAAATTCTGAACCCTTGAACACTGAAACTATTCCAACTGCACATAGAATTGGCAAGTAGCTTTCTATGTCTATGAACAGTTTGTCTTTTCTATATAACACAGAAAAAAATCTTTTTAAACAAACTACTCAGTTTAAAACTTAATTGTTCTCGGCCGGGCGCGGTGGCTCAAGCCTGTAATCCCAGCACTTTGGGAGGCCGAGACGGGCGGATCACGAGGTCAGGAGATCGAGACCATCCTGGCTAACACGGTGAAACCCCGTCTCTACTAAAAATACAAAAAATTAGCCGGGCGAGGTGGCGGGCGCCTGTAGTCCCAGCTACTCGGGAGGCTGAGGCAGGAGAATGGCGTAAACCCGGGAGGCGGAGCTTGCAGTGAGCTGAGATCCGGCCACTGCACTCCAGTCCGGGCGACAGAGCGAGACTCCGTCTCAAAAAAAAAAAAAAAAAAAACCTTAATTGTTCTGGTAGTCTCAGTACTTTTAAATGAAGACATATCAGTGCAACAGTACACTCTTATTCAGGCATTTGAAAGAAAGAATTTGAGACATAGTTTGTATCAGATACTCTAAATTAGTATGGTCTAGACTTTGTCATGAAATTCTACATAATTTTTGGACTAGAGGTTTAAGAATGTAAGCAGAAGTTCTGTCCCGATCAGAATAAGCTACATTATGCTTAAGTGACAACTACTGTAATTACAAAATATCAGTGGCTTAATACAAAGGTTTTTCTCTCATATTGTTCATAAAGAGTCAGCAAGGACCCTGTTCATTATGGTCCCTCAGGGACCCAGGTTGTTGGAAGCTCCACCATTTTAGAAGCTCCCTTCAAGGTCAGCCATCTTTGCAGTCATGTCCCCCAACAGCTGCAAAATTTGCTCTGACGCTCAAGAATTGAGCATCAGCAGTTAAATGCTTCAACATGAAAGTGACACCTGCCACTCCCACTCACATCCCATTGGCCAGAACTAGTCACATGGCCAAACCTAACTTCAGAAGAGTGGAGAATTGTAATCCTCCATGTACCCGGAAAGTAGAGAAGCCAGATACTGAGAAACGTCAGTAATGTCTAACAGAAATCCATTCTAACATTCCCTTTGCCTAAAGTGAAAAGATTAGTACTTTCATCAATCTGTAAACTGTACTTTTGAAGTAAATCCTGGTAGCTTGCATGAGGGCTGGAAGGAGTTCCAGAAAGCCATATGTAATTTGGGAATGACATTCACTTAAGCTCATAGAATATCATTATTTGATGTAAAATGCCCCATTTGCAATACAGGACCAAAATGCACTAACCACAAAATTCCATTCCACAAGGGTCTGGGCTCTAATTTCTTCATTCTTTAACTGAGGCATTCTGTGATTTGGAATGGAAGCCCAATTGTAGTCGTAAGAATTTTACTTAATTCAAGAATTATTCTCACTGAATGTGTGCCAGTTCTGAAAGGAACGCAAAGTCAGATTTTGCATCTTCTTTGCTCAAGGGCCTTTAGATGTAACAACACGGACATGATACAAGACTGACAATGATGTTATGATTTAAATATTTTAAACAACTTATTATTAAGTTGTGAATCAACAAAAAGTCATGTTCTTTATTTTATGGCTTTGCATAGTCCTGACTCACTGCCAATATATCCCTGGATGTTCTTGTTCCTCAGTTCTTATCCCTAAATTCTTACAGGATGGTCTAAGACAGCTATAGATTTTTTGTTTAGCAAAAAAAAAAAAAAGAAAAAGAAAAAAGCCAAGCCAGAAAAATATTACTCATGTTAATGTTTTTTTCTTGTTCAAAATAAAACTTACTTTAGCTTCATGAGAAATAATACATCTTACGATATATATTACTGACATTTTTCAGTAAAGATAGGTCAAGAAAGAAATTGTACTGTTCATTAGCCACCAAAATACTAGTATTGGGGACTTATTGGAAAAGTAGTAACAAAGGCAACTTTTTTTTGCAACTTTCTTTTTCTTTTATTGGGCAGTCTCACTCTGTCACCTAGGCTGGAGTGGAGTGGCATGATCATAGCTCACTGTAGCCTCAACCTCTTGGGTTCAAGCAATCCTCCTACCTCAGCCTCCCTAGTAGCTAGGACTACAAGTACACACCTGTATGCCCAGCTAATTTTTGTATTGTTTTGTAGAAATAGGGTTTCACCATGTTGCCCAGGGAGGTTCCAAACTCCTAGGCTCAAGCAATCCACCCACCTCAGCCTCCCAAAGTGCTGGGACCATAGGTGTGAGCCACTGCACCTGGCCTAGGCAACTTTCTAATCCTATATAGTGAAATTAGAGGGCCAGCTGTGGCAAATCTGGGAAGTAATTTATGGCAAGAGAGCCAGGGGGTTGCCTGGGACTGGTCTCAAATTCTCTCTTATTGGAGTAATTTTAGTGATGTGAGTTGAGGCCCCTGACCCACATGACTCCTTCAGAACCGAGAGCAGGAAGGACAGCATGACATAGATAAAGTGCCAAGCCATGATGATTATGTTTAAAAACTTAAAAAAAAAAATTGATACCTATACCACAGTAAAGTATTCCAGGTAATTTAACTTTCAAGCTATAAACCGAGGGTTCTCCTTGCATCAGGGTGCTCTCACCCTGTAGTCCTGAGAAGAAGACCTGTTTTAGGCAAATACATAAAACCAAATGGAATATATTAGAAAGGAAGTGGCATAGACCAGTGTCCAGAGGTTTTCGGAGGACAGAACATGGAACACTGTGGACGGTACGCAGAGAGGAGGATTTATTACAAGCCAGGGCCGTTCAGGGCTGAACTGGCTTCCTTAACAGGTGGAAGGCTGCCTGTCACTGGAGAAACTCAAACAAAATCAGATAGGGCTCTTGCAAGGACAGAAATGGCTTAGAAAGTTAGGGTTACCAGGCACCAGGAGGTCATCTGAAGGTGTATTAAAAGTTGACATTGGCCGGGCGCGGTGGCTCAAGCCTGTAATCCCAGCACTTTGGGAGGCCGAGACGGGCGGATCACGAGGTCAGGAGATCGAGACCATCCTGGCTAACATGGTGAAACCCCGTCTCTACTAAAAAATACAAAAAACTAGCCGGGCGACATGGCGGGCGCCTGTAGTCCCAGCTGCTTGGGAGGCTGAGGCAGGAGAATGGCGTAAACCCAGGAGGCGGAGCTTGCAGTGAGCTGAGACCCGGCCACTGCACTCCAGCCTGGGCGGCAGAGCGAGACTCCGTCTCAAAAAAAAAAAAAAAAAAAGTTGACATTAAAAGTCTAGGTTCTGGAACTGGAATGCGTGGATTACATTCCTGTTCAACATTTTACTCATCTTGGACAATTTACTCAGCTGCCTCAGTTTTCTCATCTCTAAAATGGAAATAATAGTATGACTTTCCTCTTGGGGTATTGGGAGGAGTCAGGGAGTTAATTTAAATAGTAAAGCATTTTTAAAGTGCCATGCAATGTGCTAAGTCATCTGGTCCTGTGGTCCTAACATTTTTTCATGAAAATGATTGTGTGTCCAAAGAAAGAGGTATAGGTAATCCCAACACATAAAACACATTTTTTAAAACCACTAATGTGTTTTGTTAGCATAAATTAATTTTTTTTAAATCATTTTTTGGTTCAAGAGTATATATGCATGTTTGTTATACAGGTAAACTCATGCCACAGGGGCTTGTTGTACAGATTATTTCATTACCCCACTGCTAACCTAGTACTCAATAGTTATTTTTTTCTGTTCCTCTCCCTTCTCCCACCCTCCACCCTCAAGTAGACCCCAGTGTCTGTTGTTCCCTTCTGTGTGTCCATGTGTTCTCATCATTTAGCTCCCACTTGTGAGAACATGTGGTATTTGGTTTTCTGTTCCTGCTTCAGTTTGCTAAGGATGATGGCCTCTAGCATCACCCATGTTCCTGCAAAGGACATGATCTTGTTCTTTAGCATAATTTCTAATTAAAACATTAACATCTAACTCTTATACAGGCGTTTAGTGAGCATGTGGCTATTTTGTCCATTAGAAAATGTAGCACAAGTAAAATGGAAAATGATTTGGATGCCTTAGCATTCACTTTATTTCTGAATGGTGTTTCAATTTACAACCTTTGAAGAGTTCTTAATTAACATAGGCAAGAAACTGTAGACAGACAGTCTCTTTGGTTAAATAAAAATGGGAGCAGTTTGTTCCAAAGGCTGCATAAAAATGGGTTAATGTGGAGATGTCCGGTGTGTTATACATAGGCATATACTGTGGTTGAGTATATATGATGTTTATCACAGTTCTTCACATTTTGAAAATATATCTTAAAGATTATGAAAATACTGAAGTAGAGCCTTGGAATAGCTTGAAAGCCACTGACCTATCTCTTTAGCAGACATGATTTGTAGGTTAAATTAGCCCCAGTGCCTGTCCAAGGTCTCAACAGAAAGCAGTAGGACCCAGGCTAACACCAGGGTCTAACTGATTGTGGTTAAACCAGATGATCTCTCTGTTTTCTTCTGTTCCAAGAGTCTATGATTCTAGCACTCTGTGTTTAGTGGGAATACTTGCCAATAAGCCTGATTTTACTGTGATCAGCCTCTTCTTCCTTCAACTGGTTAGGCCATTTTGTTCTTCTCTATACTACAAATCTGTTATGAAATGAAATTTCAGAACTATATTTTCTGAAAAGGATAAATGTCCTTTGCTCCAAATTCATTTTATTTATTTTATTTATTTATTTATTTTTGAGACAGAGTCTCGCTCTGTCGCCCAGGCTGGGGTGCAGTGACGCGATCTCGGCTCACTGCAAGCTCCGCCTCCCGAGTTCACGCCATTCTCCTGCCTCAGCCTCCCGAGTAGCTGGGACTATAGGTGCCTGCCACTACACTCGGCTAATTTTTTTGTATTTTTTTAGTAGAGGCAGGGTTTCACCATGTTAGCCAGGATGGTCTCGATCTCCTGACCTTGTGGTCCGCCCGCCTCGGCCTCCCAAAGTGCTGGGATTACAGGCATGAGCCACCATGCCCAGCCCAAATTCATTTTATTTTTATTCATATCCATTTCAGTTTGTATAAAATATAGAATTCTAATCTTCAGCAGCAAGAATTTGTGATTTTTCCTAATACAAACTGGTAACTGTAAGCTGCAGATTTACAAAAAAAAAAAAATTCAAATTTGACTTTCACGGCCAGCTAGGTCAATGCTCTATGCCACCTTTGTATTCTGTTCCTCTGACATTTTAGCTTTTATTTTTTAAAAACTGCTTCAATTTGTTGATGACTTTGAGCCACAGCAAGGAGGAAGGTGGATATCTTCATCTATGCTGCTGACATGGTTTTCCAGCCATCCTAAGAAGTGGATAAATCATTTTACTGGTTACTAATTTGAATGGCTTTGTATCAATCATGTCACCATTACCAACTTATTTGAGGCAGAGATTTTTCTAGTATTCAAGTAGATACTTCCAATAACTTCCTCTAGCTGTCCATTTCACCCCTCAACTCAGGGGTAATGCCTTGGTTAGTTCATGGAATCCTTAGGAGGCAATAACAGTTCAAAATGAATACAGCAACTCCTAATAAGTTATGGATTTATAGCCTTCCCCTGCTCAAGAGCTTCAGAAGTTCCTTCAGCTTAAAGGGAATAGGCTGAATCATTATTTAAAAACACAAGTTGAACAGTGATTTCCTTGCAGCCGTCAATCATATACAGAATACAGTCTCAAAGCTGGTACCTTAGGGCTCAAAATGGGGCTCCCAGCGTCGCTAGGGTGATTCACACCCAGAGGAAAGATGGTCTTGGGGTGTATTAGCCTGTTTTCATGCTGCTATGAAGGACTGCCCAAGATTCTGTAGTTTATAAAGGAAAGAGGCTTAACTGATTCACAATTCCACAAGGCTGAGGAAGCCTCAGGAAACTTACAATCATGGTAGAAGGGGAAGCAAACACATCCTTCTTCACATAATGGCAGGAGGGAGAAGAATGAGAGCCATGCGAAGAGGGGAAGCCTCATATAAAGCCATCAGATCTCATGAGAACTTACTATCATGAGAATAGCATGGGGGAAACTGCCCCCCATGATTTAATTACCTCCCACCAGGTTCCTCCCACCACACATGAGATTTGGATGGGGACATAGCCAAAGCATATCATGGGGAAATCCTGGCCTATCATGGAAATCATGATACCATGGTTTTAGATTCCCTTTCTGATCATTGAAGAACATTCTGGAGGCCTGAGACAGAGTGAGCCACCAGAAGAAATGGAAGCTGTCCAAAATAATTTAAACTCCCAGGCCTTTGGGTTTGCTTTGGGGAGAAAAGCTTTTATCACACCCTTTTGGTGCAATAGAAAACAAAATATTTGGGAGAGGTTTTAGTGCCAGCACTTCAGGCAGTGCATGTAGGCAATGGATAAGAGAGAACTCAAAGCTTCTGGGAAATTGGAGGTGTCCCATGCTTATAAAGGGAAATTCAAGATGTGATTAAGATGACTCCTTTCCAAGAAATATCAGGACAAAGCAAGTTCTCAAAAGCTACCCAGTGCCACTTTCCCTCATCCTTCGACCTGTCCAACACATGCACCTTTCAGTGGGTGTTCTGCACTTGCTGGCATCTGCTATTCACTACTATATTCCCTGTTTCAATCACTCCATGAATCTCCTTGCCTCTGTGGCTTCCACCTTAAAACTCTGCTTTTGAGTTTTTGAACTAGATAGGTATGAGCACAGATCCTAGCCCTTGGCTGTGTGACCTCAGGCAAGTTACTTAATCTCCTTCTTTCCTCCATTATAAAAATGGTAGTAAATATATTCACCGTATCGGATAACCAACAAATACCAGTTTCATTTCTTTATATTGCTTTTCTTGATGCCCAGGAGCACCTCTGCAGACCTCTCTGAATAGTGGGAGCACACTTTTCTTATGGAACCTAAAGTCACCAGAGTCCATAAGTTGTCAAAATGGAATCCTCAAACTCTTTTTGACTTTGGCTCTTTCTCTCTTTTAACCAGAGTATGTTCTCCTCTACTGGAGAAATGCTTTTCTTTTTACTTCCATATTTGCTGCTGTTTCACATTTTTTAAAGTATATTCAGGCCAGTCTCTAGCTAAATAACATTCCAAGCAGCTACTGTTTAAGCTGAGAATTGATATCATTTAGTTGTGTTTCTTTGAATTTGCTCTCTATGTTATCTTTAACTTGACTTTAAATAAAACATAATATGCATTGAGTTTCTTCCATGTGTCAGATGCTTTTTACAAACATAAACTGGCTTTATCATCATAAAACCAACCCAGTAAATTAGGAGATATAATTAATAAATAGTGTCACTAATTATTATGTATTTTCACTTTATGACAGCAAAGTATTTTTGCTGTCAAAGCATAAGGACACTGGATCATTGTCAAAATCCCTACCTTCACTCAGTTGTCCACTCCTGGAGTAAGGCTTATTCTTGAGCAACTGCAGCCCTAGGCACCCCCTTCCACCCGGAATCAGAGAATCACATATAGGCATAATGCCTAGGAGGAAATAATCAGCTCGTTTAAGTGACAGCTGACATCAGGAGGCCTTTTGAGTCAGAGGAATGACATGATGACAGCAGTGTCTTTGGAAGATAAATTTCACAACCACATGCAGTATAGATTACCTGAAACCACAACATTCAGCCTTGATGCTTACGCATCTGCAGGGCATGATTTAAAAGCTCATAAATACAATCTGGATTTTAAAGAAGGGACTGGTGAAAGTTAAGAATTTCAAGGTTCTACTAAAGAAGGTGAAGGATCAGTGTTTTTCCAACTGGTTTATGTGTCCTAAATATTTATGTATACAAGTGCATATTGTTAGTGCAGTCACTTGGAAGCCACGTGTGGGCAGCAGATCTGCCATTGCCCTACCTTTTGGTTTAAAGTTGCAAGAGAAGGGGAATTCTCGGCCAGCATGAGAATCATTCATCTGGCTGCCACCTGAATTACTGTTGAGCAACACATTGAGTTTGACAGATAACCCTGTTCTTAGCCATCCTTCAAGAAAAGCATGAAGGAGCCTTCATGTTTAAACATTTCGGCCAAATTTCTTCCTTCTGACAGTGCATGGAACACAATGTCTTTATTTCCTAATGAAATATTCATATTGGATGTATCTATGGTTAGAAGAGAGAATAATAATAAATTATCTTTATGTAATTTCTTAGTCATTCTGGTCTCAGAGAGCAAGCTCTCGGGTTGGGTAATGACATCGCCCAAGGAACCTGATGTTTTTCCTTGAGTTATAAATACCTCTCAACTTGACAAACCGATAGCTCCCATTCCCAGGATGACAAATGAGAAAAATCATTACTATTTCAGTGAATAGTTTCGGATCTAGGAATTGTTATGGGAGGAAGGGTGGTATTATAGATGTCCCTTCATGGGGGGTAAATCAGCACAATGTGGGACTTCAGGGGACTTCAATATGGGACTGCAATGGAATCAAGCTATAGGAGATGCTGAAGCAATGTGGCCAGGCCTCGTGGGAGGGTAGGCCTCAGATTGGGAGTAAAGCCTGTGTGTAAGCCTGTTGGGGAAAGCCGAGAGCCGCCTGAGAGATATAGTGTATATGTGGCCCTTGGTCAGTCATCTACCAGGCCCTGTTCTTACAAGAAGGGTTTCTGTTGTCCTAAGAGACAATACAACTAGCAGAGGAAAAAGATCCTAGCCTTTGGGGCCGGAAGACACTTATTTCAAACCCACCACCATCACTTCTGTGTGAGCTTTGACCTATTACTTACCTTCTCGGACCTTTGGCAAAATAGGTATAGTAATTCTTACCACCTGGGGTTGTTGAGAGAATTAGGCAGGATAACATATTAGGTAAGGTGCTGAGCACGTGGTGAGCAGTTCAGTCGTAATAGCTGTCACATACATCCATGGGACCTCCTACTGTCTAAATGCCTGGGAGATGCTTGAATGCCCTGATTGTACCTGTTTTCTACCTAAAACTCATCTAAGACCGTGACCCAACATGCCCAACCCATAGGCTCCACCCAGCAGTCTCCCTTGCTCTGTTTCTAAAATGAAAACAATCCCTTTCCAGTTTTTGAGGCTTTCCATAGCTGGTCTCCAAGACAAACCAGGAAAGACTAGCCAAAAAAAAAAAAAAAAAAAAATTTAAGTATTTTTTTAAATGAGAAAAGTAACAAAGATAAAAGAAATATCTGGAAGCCTTGATCACCATTGTCCCAGACCATTATTGAAATGCAAATAGATTGTGGCAGTTTACCTGTTACAGCTCTGTCTTCCAATACCACTTGAGAATCATGTGTAAAGAAAGTGGGGTTTCGGTGGACAGTGCAAATAGACCAGCCTCCCCTGTTGGTAGAGAAGTATATGTAGCTTGTGTGAAAAAGGGAATCCCATGGCCAGACTGCCAAGGGACAGGTCTCAAGGAGACAGAAAGGCACATCATTTTACCAGCCCCTACTTCATGCCAGTTCTGAATTAGGTACCTTCATTTACACATTTCATTTAAGCCTCACAAGAGATTTGTAAATTATACTTTGATCCCCTCATTTTACAGGTACAAAACTAGGGCTCAGAAAATGATATCACCTGCAGGTGTAATGTGCATTATTAGGAAGGCTCTTAGGTGAACATCATGTGTCTAGACGAAAGGATGTTTTGAACATATGGTACATACAAAAGAAATTTTTGTTAAATTCTTTAAATCCCAGGAAGTGAACTTCAGATTCAAGGTCCTTAGGAGTCGCCCATCACTCAGAGCTTCTCTTTGGCTCTCCACCATCTCCTCGTTTCTCCTCTCCCTTTCTTCTCTCTCCAGCACTGGAAGCAAAACTAGGCTTTTCTATTTAGCCAGATCTCAGGGGTTTTTTGTTCATTTTTTGTTTTTTTTGAGACAGAGTTTCGTTCTTATTCCCAAGCTGCAGTGCAATGGTGTGATCTCAACTCACTGCAATCTCTGCCTCCTGGGGTCAAGTGATTCTCCTGCCTCAGCCTCCCAAGTAGCTGGGATTATAGGTGCCCACCAACATGCCTGGCTAATTTTTGTATTTTTTAGTAGAGGTGGGGGTTTCACCATGTTGACCAGGCTGGTCTTGAACTCCTGACCTCAGTTCATCTGCCCACCTCAGCCTCCCAAAGTGCTGGGATTACAGGCATGAGCCACCACACCAGCCTGATAGTTTCTTTTGCTATGCAGAAGCTCTTAAGTTTAAGTAGATCCCATTTGCCAATTTTTGCTTTTATTGTGATTGCTTTTTGTATCTTTGTCATGAAATCTTTGCCAGTTCCTACGTCCAGAATGGTGTTACATAGGTTGTCTTCCAGTGTTTTTGCAGTTTGGGGTTTTACATTTAAGTCTTTAATCCATCTTGAGTTGATTTTTTTCTATGGTATAAGGAAGGGGTCCAGTTTCAATCTTCTGCATCTGGCTAGCCAGTTATGGCAGCAATATTTATTGACCAGGGAGTTCTTTCAGTTCTGTGACAGTTCATTTGCTCTTCAACAATTTCCTGGTGAAAACAGCCAATAAGGAAGTCAGGAAAGGACTGCCAGCTGCAAGAAGTGACTTCTGACATCCAGAGGAGGGACGGCAGAGACCTTCTAGTAGTTGGACCCACTTAATATAGAGGGTGGCAATCTCTCATACCTCAGAATGTCTCTTAGTCATCTAGAGCAAAAGTCAGCAAGTTATAGCCCATGGGCCAAATCTAGCAAGTAAACCAAATCTAGCATGTGAGCCTAATCCACCAGCCACCTGTTTGTGTAAATAAAGTTTTATTGGAACATAGCCATAAGTTGTCCATTGGCTGTTCTCACACTGCAACAATCCAGCAGAGTGGCTGCGACAGAGACCATATGACTGCAATGCCTAAGGTATTTACTCTCTGGCTCTTTACAAAAGAAGCTTGCTGACCCCCAGTGTAGAGCAGCACCTTTCAAACCTGAATGTACATAGGAATCACCTGAGAATGTTGTTAAACTGCAGGTTCTGATTCAGTAGCCCTGGGAACTGGTGCAAGTCTTCTAAAATGCCCCAGATGATGCCTGCGCTGCTGGTCCATGGACCACACTGAGTAACAAGGGGCCAGAGAAAATAAACCAATGCTTATTGTAAGATTCTCCCCCGGGGCCTGAAAGCTTAAAGAGATGAATAACAACCCCTCCCTTCTCAGGCCCAGTCCCAAGGCGCAAGGCTACTTGTGCCAGCAGCGTGTGCCACCAAAATAGCAGAAGCAGGAAGAGAGCTGGCCAGAAGACACGTACCTATGAAAATCGAAAAAGAGGCCATCCAGGTACAACGAAGCAGTAATGTCAGACTAGGACACTTCCTGTTTACAAGAGACTATAAAACCTTTGCCCTGTCCTCACTTGGGCTAACGCCATTTTAGGCCTCAGCCCGCCTACATCCAGGCGCTCATTAAAACAGCATGTTGCTCCACATCGCCTCGTGTTGTCTGTCGGCACACTCTCAGGGTTCGAACCAACACAAGAACCTTACACTTATTAGTCTTGATTTTTTAAAAAACTGAGAATTATAAAATAGACTTTAGAAGGAGTCCTAGCCAAAAAGCTAAAGTAAAAATGCGTAGGGTTTTAGAGGAACGTTCCGATGAAAGCATGGGGGAGAATTATTATAACTAAATTTGATGAATTAATTAATGAGTATCAAGATCCATGCTCAGACCCTTGCTGTAAGATGGCGCCTGCCCCCCAGTGGAGTTTCTGCCTCAAGAACACTAGTATTCTTCCAGGTTCTCAGGCCAAGAACTGCGGTCTTCCTTACTTCACCTTGGATAGAACATCCGTCTTCAGTCCAGTTGGCCATTCCTTCAGCGTGATGTTAGTGGGCTCTTGCCCTCCATTCTAATTTCATCTCTCTAGTCCAGGCCTCCATAACTTTGTGCCCATCTTAATGCAGTTGTCTTTGTGTGTCCCAGTCTCCAGTCTCTTCCATCTCCAGTCCATTGCCTGTGTTTGACAGACATCTTCTGAAAAGAGCTTTTCAGGCTGCCGTTTCTCACTCAAGAGTCTTCGGATTTAAGATCCCACACTTTGGTCGCCAGCCTTTTCTCTCATCATCTCTTCCCACTCACCCAGTCCATCCTCTCAGCCATCCCTGGAGATGGCCCAATGATACCTAAGAAACCCATCTATTCCCCGATGTTGTAACTCATTTACACAGATTTTAAAACATTTTTCTTGACCATTTTGGAAATTACAAGATCTGAATATTTCACCCACCTTTTTTTTGATGTTCCAAAAAAAACTTTTAAGAAATGAAATCATGCCTCAACAACATGGCAGAAACTTGCACATAAGAGCACAGTAAATATGCAGTCATCCTGGATCTCTGGGTCCACCCTTCTTGTGTTTCTCAACAGTCATTTTTTTTTAAATGTTGGATCACTGGTTCTTTTACTTAAACTAGTTGTTTAGGTAAGTACCCTCTTGCAAAGGCTTAGAGGTGCCATCTTGTGGAGAAAAATGCAAACAGGCACATTTGGCTGTGCGTTAAGGAAATGACGAGGATGCCAGCGTGAATCTCCATTATTGCCTTCTGGCCATGGGACGGTCCTCTGAGAGTGTTCTGTCTTGGACCTGCAGTGGTAGACTCAGGCCATCTGCGCTCAGGAGGCCCTGTAAATCAGGCCAGTGTGCAAGCAACCTCCATTCTGGATCAGAGTTCATCAACCCAACTTGCTCTTGCCTTTTTGCTGATAACCTGGCTTCCAGAACTCTGCCCTATGGGGTGTAGGCAGTGTCTCTCTGCTCTGTTCTGCAAGGAACTTCCTAGTCTTGACCCCTTATCAGCCCCAAACCACAGCTTCTAACAGAAGCTTCTAACAGCTTCTAACGCAAGACATGTATTCACTGTCCTTGTTTTACTATAAAGAAATACCTGAGACTGGGTAATTTATATATTTATTTATTTTAAAAATAGGTTTAATTGGCTCACAGTTCTGCAGCCTGTACAGGAAGTACAGCACCAGAATCTGCTCTGGGGAGGCCTTAGAAAGTTTCCCACGTGGTTTTTTCCTGCTGCCACCCCTCCTGGCACACTAAAAAATTACAATAAAATTTGGTCAGACATATTATGATCTCTTTAAACACAATTCACCCTACAGCTCTATACATTAAAAGTAAAGTGAAAATTTAGAGGTTTCTAGTATTCTATACAAAAATATGGTTACCTTACTTTTATAATAGAGCAATTATCACTGTCAAAAGCTATTTCAGGCCTATCTCCTCCTTCCCCCGTTTCAATCCATGGAGGAGGAAAATTATGAAAGTAAAGCATTAGAATTTCAGAGTTTGGGATATCGCCACCCTCCAGAGAACAATGACCCTAGTGGGAATTGGGGGAGGTGGCAATTATCTTACAGCATATATGTTTACCTCTCGGGACTCCTTTCTTCAGATTTGTAAACATAGCTACAGTTGATTCTTACCCAGTTTTATCCTACAAGAGCGCCAACATTTTCTTTCATCTGAATCCCTTGATAAGATGCTATCCTATTATGAACTAGGATGAGGTACTGAAATGTGACAGCCATAAGCTTGATTAAAACCAGATCACTTGTTTTACAATTGCTTTCGTTTAGGAAGCCAACATACCTTTTATCCCATGGACCATTTCTTCTCTTCAAATGAATGGCATTGTCAATTTGATCTCCATTGATTCCTGTTTCCAATTTAATTTTGTGTATATAAAGCAAATTTCCCTCCCTTTAAACATGGCAGGATGCTTCATATCAGGGCTGTATCTCCTTTTAAAAGAAAAAAATTTGGCACCAGAAGGGACCTTAGAGATGAGCCAGTTTGAAGAGCAAGTTAGTCCCATAACTTTGATCTTTTGATTCCTCAACCAACTGCTCTTTCATTCAACAAACACTTATTAAACACCTACTATGTCCCAGGTACTGTGCTCTTTGCAATACATAATCATACTCATGCTGAAGTTAAGCCAAGAGGCATTCTTAAAGAACGCGAGAAGGTTTGATAGCAGTAAGGAACTATTTTTGGAAATCGGATAATTAAGTGTTCTTTGCTTATTAGCTTCTCTGACATTTACAAAGGCTGTTCATGTGCTTCTATGGAATTGCCATCATTTTAAAGCTTTCTGGGGAATCTGTTATGTGCTCCTAAGTGTCCCATGGGCTTTGGAATAAAGAGCAGTGATTCTCAACTGAGGGTGATTTTGTTCTCATGGGGAACATTTGGCAATGTTTGGAGACATTTTTGTTTGTCACACTGAGAGGGATACTCCTGGCATCTGGTGGATGGAAGCCAGGGATGCTGCTAAACATCCTACAGTGCATAAGGCAGCCCCCATAAGAAAGACCTTTCAGGACCAAAACGTCAGTAGAGCTGGAGTTGAGAAGGCCTCACCTTGAGGAAGAAGAGCAGGCAGGAGGGTGAAAAGCTAGGCTTCTAAACCCTGACAGTCCTTCAACCAAAGCAGTTCTGCTTTTCTCATTTTACGTGGTGGAGCTTTGGATTTCCACATGAGATTTTATTTTTGAGGTATATTTTTTCTACTTAAAAAAGTTGAAGACTACTGTGGAAGACAACTCTCTGCCTTCTGTTTTACAATTGAGTCACTTTGGAACAAATCAAGTGGGTGTATATGATACAGGATGAAGGCAATCAGGGTAGATTTGGAAGTATCTACCTGAGCTTGGTTTTGGCTGCACAGGACTCTGCCCATCTCCCTCTCGACGTTTACAAACAATATTGAAGTGATTTGATTGTGTCTGACTTTCAGTTTAGACCAGGGATTGGCAATTTTTTTTCTGTAAAGGGCCAAATCTAAATACTTTAGGCTTTGTAGACTTTACTGTTTGTGTTGCAACTACTCAACCTGCTGTTGCAGCACAAAAGCAGCCGTAGACAATAACTAAACAAAGGGGAGTGTTTGTGTTCTAATAAATCTTTATTTATAAAAACAGATTGTGGGCCAGATTTGGCCTACTAGCTACAGTTTGCTGACCTCCAATTTAGACTGTAAATAAGAACCTTGTTTGTTTTACCTTCATGTCTCTGCTGCCTACCACTGCATTGGCACATAGTTGAGGTTGGCTCAGGAAACATTTACTGAACTATGTTGAAGGTCAGTTTTACAGGCATAAGTGTTAGAAGATTTTAATGAGAATAACAACTGGAAAAAGATCCACCCAGAATAGATTAACTGTTTCCTTATGTTGAACATTTAGGATGTTTCCAATTTTTTATTAATAATACTGTGATGAGCCCTTCATACAGAAACTGTTGGCCTGATTTCTTATTTCCTAGCATAAATTCCTAGAAGAAGAATTTACTGGATCAAATGGTCTATACTGCTAAATTGCTTTCCAGGAAGGTGGTATTGATCTACATTCCTAACAGTAATAACAGGAAGATATTTATCATATGCAAAGGATTTCTTTCAACAGAATGTCATGAGTAAACATTCTGGCATCCATATGCATTTCCACGAATTAGCTCACTGTAAATATAAGTAAATTGGTGTCAGCTACTAATCATTTTAATATTCTCCCATACTGTTCTACCAGCATGATTATTGAGGCACGTTGTTTTACCTGTGGGGGTCATCTAGCCAAACAGTTGAGGTTACCCTGTCTCATATGTTTATTGAGCACACACAGACACATCTGCTTCCCATTAGGGAATCAGGACCTCCACTATCTGAATGCCTGGCACCAGCCTACCCTGCCGTGACGGACAGAGGCCTCCTCCCTGTGAAATTCACCTCCAAATATGTCATCCAGATTGCTCATTTCCCTCAGGAAATTTCATTCAGGTTAATTTTGGCACACAATTGGGGGTAATTCTTGAGCAATTTCTCCTGTGATGGCTTGCAATGTGTAAAATTTTCCTACAACGTGTTACAAAAATCACTGGAAAAAATACAAAGGACATCTGATGGTTATCCACTGGTCTTTGTAACAGCAAGAAATATCTATTTTGAACTGCAGTACATGATGAGCAAGAAACATAAAATAAAGGTAGATCAGAGAGTAGATGTTCTTTCTGGCCTTTTTCAACGGGTGCTGTTTGAGCAGTGAGAATGTAGAAGCTGTGCAAGGTGTCTTGACTTTATGGTGAACCTTGGTCATTTTTGTTTTGTTCTTTGCTGTTTGAAGTTTTCTGAATTTCACCAAATGAAGAAGAGAATATTTCTGACTCAGAAGAAGTAGAAAGTGTTACAGAAGTAGGGGTGGGTCTGGGTGGTTATATGATGATGGGATTTACTTAAAAGTGAATAGACTTCAGACAAAATCAAATACATGAAGACAATGATGACAAAACCCAGCATTTTCTGAGAAGCCACCATATTGCAGCATTCTGCTAAGTACCTTCTGTGTTTCCCTCATTTGATTTTCCCAACAGTCCTAAGGGGTAGCTGCTCCATCCCTATCCAGGCAGAAAAAAAATCCCAGGGCTCAGAACAACTCATCAAAATGTCCATAGATACAGCACTCATCAGCCGCAGACAGCACAAGAAGGCAGATTCTCTTGCCCACCCTAAGCACCCCCTGATGACACTGCAGTGGTGCCTCTGAAAGAGTCTAGACATAGGTCAGCACTAAGTCTTCCCTGTCAGTGACCAATTGATCAGCCTCCTGATACACAAACCAGAATTCAGGCCAGATTCGTTTCTGAACACTGTGCTTGGGAAGAAGATCTGGATGGTGGTGGAAATGTTTTCAGCACCTACCTCAAAGACAAGTGACCAATCCAGCATCACACAGCAAGCCAGGGACTGGGCCAGGACTGCACCCCAGGTTTTCTGGTTCCCAGCCCAACATTCTTTCCATTATTACAAACTGTTTTTCCTGATAAATGACATCAGCTAATGATTATACTTAATGATTATACGGCTGTGTTTTGGAGGAGAATATCAGCTGCTTTAAAGAAGGTCGTAGCACGTAATCTATACATGTGATAATAGTTCATGAAACATCAAAAAAAAGTGCATCTAAAAGATGACAAATACAAACAAGGCCTATTCTTAAGTTAATAGTGTTATACTTCTGTCAACGGCATACAAAGTTTTGACAAAGTGCTTTGTTTATGCAAGATATTATCATTAGGGAAAGCTGGGTAAAACACCACTGAAACTCTCTGCACTCATTTTAAACTTCTTCTGAGTCTTACACTATTTCAAAATAAAACATTATAACAATAAGAAAGTAATGCAATAGGAAGATAGGCTAGAATATGTGTTCCCACACTGTGTGTAAAGTATAATGTTAAAAGAGCCAGTGTAAGAGAGATACATAATGGGGTTGGTCCCTCATAATCCTGCAAGAGGAGAAAGTCAGAGTCACTTCTAGGCCAGGCTGTCTCCAGTCTTCATGGTAACCATGCTTTGAACTTGTTCCTCTGCACCTAGGTCACTACCACTACTCCTTCAACAAAGCTAGAACCCTCAACACGACCTCCGATCCTTTGACCTCCAAACTTTTACCTAATGGTTAAAAACATGGGCTTTGGTTTGGGGCCTGGGTTTAAATCCCAGCACTACCTATTATTAGCATTTTATCCTTGGGCAAATTACCTAACCTCTCTTCTAAGTCTTAGTTTCCTATAAATTTCAGCAATCTCACAGATGGTTTTTTAGGATTAAATGGAAAAACGTATGTTTCAGAGGACCTAGAAGATATTAAAGACTATAAATGTTAGACATGATAATGTTGAGGAAGATGGCAAGGAGGAGGATGAGGACAGTCACAAAGTCCTGTTCATTTTGCATTGTAAGCATCTCTCAAATCCCTTCACACTATCCCCATTCCCCTCATTCAGGCTGGGATATTGCAACATCCTCCAGACTCTATGTACCCAATTGTTAATTATCGACTTTCTAAAAGAGATTTGATCCTGTCCAGCATGACATAGAGCACGCAGGGGTTCCTCATTGCCTGATAGCTTGTGATTCTCTGTGTGTATGTCTGATCGCTCCTGTTAGACTCAGATTCCCAAAGTCAAGACCTGTGTCTCATTCAGCTTGGGATTTTCTGGGCAGCCTTTTCAGTGTAGTCACTCAACAGTATCAGTGATGAAATACATCTTTACGTGTTTTGATCTTGTCATGGCAGGTCCTTTATATCATTCAGATCCTAGTCCAGAGGTCATTCCCCAGCCATGCCCTCCTAGACATCCAATCCAAATCGTCCCTCATTACATCATCTGATCTTCACAACAGCCCTGTGCAGGAGAAGGGACAGTTGTCATGTGTGTAATTTGCCCTTGGCCTCAGCTATATATTAAGGTCTTGAATATATGTCGTCTGCCTAGTTCTCATTCTGGAGTTGTCCCTCTTGCTTTGTGAAGTAAAGGAGAGCTATTTGGTAACTCCTTGGGAACTCAGTGTCTTAGAGGCCTGGGTAGCCACTAGACCACTGAAGAGTGCTCCTAGTGTGTTCTAAGGAAGCTATTGATCATGGCTGCAGGGAAACAGGCCGTCATCTTTAGTTCTTGGCAACCTTGTGCAGCCACATGCTTCACTGAAACCAATCTCCAGGCTACTTGGACATCTACCAGGAAAAACTCTTGCAGCCTTTCCTTCCCATGTCTAGATTGATCCAGAGCAACCATGCTGTGCAGGAGATCTGGTGGGGGTGGGTCCATCAAATTGTACAGAACATTTTCATATAATGTCTGATTGACAAGATGAAATGACATTTTATCTGTGTCTGTGGTTATCTGAAGCTGTCCATGCTTGTGTAATTTCCTTGTGATACTTCCATTCTAACTGGGCTGGGGCTGAGGATTCATGTGACTAATGTGACGTCTGTCCCATCTTTGGTGACTCTCATTCATTCTTGAAATATCTCCTACACCCTAGTTACAGGAGAGAGACTCACTGGACGGTTCATTGTCCTCACCCTAGGTGAGGCCCGCTCCACATTGTAGCCATTGTTATCACCGAAAAGCAGGTCTGAGCATGGCTGTCCCCTTCTCCAGACATCTGGGGGTTGCTGATGCCATAGGATGAAAAGCTAATTCTTCAATCTGGCAAACAAGATTCTTGACAAATTCCGCTGAACTCTCCAGCCTCGTATTATCCCTCCCAGCAGGCTTGCACTTCAGCCTTGTCATTCTGTGTTCTTTCCTACCTGTGTACACATTACTCCCTTTAACAGAAGGACCCCTATGAGAATGAGCTCAGTCTGGACAAGTCGAGTCCAGGGGTAGCAGCAACAGACTGTAGGCTGGGAAGAGAGGGAGTGTGATATGTCACTAGACAAGGCAGGCAGTGGGTGTTGACCACCTCTCCTGGCCACCTTCCCCCTTGATGAAGTCAGAGGCATCTCCTTGATTCAGTTGGAATCTTGCCTTGATAACATGGGTTCTACTATTCAAAACCCCTGTTGCTGGTGACATTTTTTTTTTGTTTCAAAGCAAGGGAGAATTCAAGGGGGGTGGGGCTATGGATATCATGCATGGAGAACATACTCCTTATTTTTTCTGCTAAAATGTGCATGGGGCAGGGTGAGAAGGATTTGAGGGAGGAGAAATACATAGCAAACATGACATTTGGAAAGGCTAATTGGATGTGGATGAACATATTGAGATGATGTCCTATTACTGTCAGAGGTAATGTTTTACAGAGACGCTATTTGTGAAGAGAGACCAGTCATTATTGATGGGTCAATGTGCGCTCGGGAATATGGAAGCAATAATGCAGAAGGGCAGTGCCTGCAGGAAGGTTTCAATCAGGCATGCAGCTAGAGGGGAAGGAATGAGCACCTTTTGATTTGACTCTGCCCACAGGATTTGACCTATAGGACCTACATGAAGAGACCCGGGGTTGCATAACAAAATCTAAAGTGGACTTTGACTGGTTGCTGATCTCTTTGCCCTTGAGATGTGGTCTAATTTTTGCAGTTAGAATGCAAGAAAGAGACAAGCCTGTGATTTGGAGAACATGTGTCTCAAGAATTAGAATACCATTCTGATTTCAAGTATCTTTCCATATCCTCATGACCCAGTGAATAATCCTGTACTCACAACATTTCATTGTCCAAACCATAATCTACTCAATTCCATCTGCTCATGGAAAAGTGACAGAATTCTTTGTTCAGAACATGAGTCCCAATGTTAGATTCAGGAAACATGATCCTGAGCCCTATGAGGTCAGGAGTGGAAAGCTGCAGAAGTGGAAAAAGATTTTGTGAAGATCATTCCATTTTGTTCCAAAGTTTAATTTTTGGTTTTTTTAAAATAAGGCCTGCTCTGTTGCCCAAGCCGGAGTACAATGATGCAATCATAGCTCACTGTAACCTCATACTCCTGGCCTCAAGTGATCCTCCCACCTCAGCCTCCTGCGTAGCTGGGACTATAGGTGTGTGCCCTCATACTTGGTTAATTTTTTATTTTTTATAGAGACTAGATCTCATTGTGTTGCCCAGGCTGGTCTCAAAGTCCTGAGCTCAAGCAGTCCTCCTGCCTCAGCCTCCTAAAGTGCTGAGATTACAGACATGAGCCACCATGTCTGGCCCAAAGTTTAATTTTTGTATGCAACATAAAATGGTCCCAACGGAAACATGAATGAGGAGGGAGAGATAAAGCAAAAAGATCCTAGAATGCGTAATGGGAAGATTCCTTTTGTCGGGGAAGGGAATTCAGGAACGTCAGAATTCCTTTCTATACTGATGAGACCGGCTCCACAAACAGCACTCTGTGATTTAGCAGGTTATGATCCCATTTGTTGATGTTTCTGGCTCTTGCTTACCTTCGTCCTTCTGCTCTGGGAAAAGTGCTCTGGGGTAACAAGAAAAAGTCCTGTTTCTCAGGCCTCTAGAGTCACAGTTACCAGTAGAGTTTCAGTTCCCAAACAATTTAATTTCCTAAGAAACTGGTCCGGGGAACACTACTTTTGGTGATCCTTTGCTAAGTGTAGCATATATGAGAAGACTTGGGGGCAAACCCCAGTTTCAGGTGTGGTGCTTGTCATGATTCCAGAGAGATTCTTTGTATAAAACTCCCAGCACAGATCATCTTCTCCCCTCCCAGAGTCCAACGGGGATTTGTAGAACAACTTCACTGTACAACCTGTTTAAGTAAATTTCTAGCACCCTACATCTTCCCTAGTCTTTTCCCCAGTGTTATTTTTCTCCTGATCATTTACCACCACCAAATGAACTCTGTTTTTTATTTACTTATCTGGTTTACTGTCTGTGGCTCCCACCCCACTCCTAGAATGTATATTTCATAAATAGCTAGAAAAGAAGTTTCTTGCCCAGAGATCTTTTCCCCTCCTTCCTCCTGCCTGCTCCTGATACATACTATAAGAGTCTTTTGTTTTCTGCCTATTTGCAGAGCATTGGCTGTGATGACTACCTAGGCTCCGACAAAGTCGTGGACAAATGTGGGGTGTGTGGAGGAGACAACACGGGCTGTCAGGTTGTGTCGGGCGTGTTTAAGCATGCCCTCACCAGCCTGGGCTACCACCGCGTTGTGGAGATTCCCCAGGGAGCCACAAAAATCAACATCACGGAGATGTACAAGAGCAACAACTATTTGGGTAAGCTTGGTCTTTTTCCAGAGAAAGCCATCTGTCCCTGCCAGATGATATATTCCTTCAGAACTGTGAGATAGACACAGCAGTGGCCGAGAGTCCTGGGGCATGCAGACAGTGTCCCTGGGGAATGCCAAAGTACCACCTGGCCTGCGCCTTGAAATGAGAAGCTTGGGTGGAGAACATTAAAAAAAAAAAAGTCCTTCTTGCAGATAAATATTTAATATCTATACATTTAAACCAGCCTTTGCTTCTCCCAAGAGAAATATGGTTATAAAGTGGATAACAGCCCAAATTGTTGCTCTAAGATGGGAGAAGCTCTTTGCAAAGTGCGGAGACCAGCTAGTGTTTGTTCTGTTGGGATTTGAGGTGGCCAGGGACAGTTGATCCTGTCTATGCCTTCACTCCCTGGAGGTCTAAAGCAAAAGCTATTTTTCTCCTCTTTCTGCCTCATCTGCCTGGGATAGCAGACCTATACATAGTAGTGTGCACGTCTTCTGAAAAGCTGTGGAATCTTCCAGCGATCATTGTGGGCAATATTAATATTGAGAGGACATTTTTAACCCATTTTTGTAAAAAGATCTTTATTGATACTTCCTTCTGGACTTTTGAGCTATTTGCATTCTATCTGATAAAAACCACAAACTGGTCAAACAAATTACTCTTTTTTTTTTTTTTCTTTTTTTTTTTTTTTTGAGACAGAATCTCGCCCTGTCACCCAGGCTCGAGTGCAGTGGTGCGATCTCGGCTCACTGCAGCCTCCGCCTCCCAGGTTCAAGTGATTCTCCTGCCTCAGCCTCCCGAATAGCTGGGACCACAGGCATGCACCACCACGCCCAGCTAATTTTTGTATTTTTAGTAGAAATGGGGTTTCACCATGTTGGCCAAGCTGGTCTTGAACCCCTGGCCTCAAGTGGTCTGCCCGCCTCGACCTCCCAAAGTGCTGGGATTACAGGCATGAGCCACCACGCCTGGTCTTGAACAAATTACCTTTTACTAGTTTCTAATACATGTAAGCATGTACAAATCAGTTAACAAAATAATATAAGGGAACCATTTGTTTAAGCTACTTAATGAATGGCAATATTCATTTTTATCTTTTAATTATTTATTGAACAGGAACTTACCTAACACAAACTATGTGTCAAGCACTATTCTTAATGCTTTACATGCGTTCAATCTTTGAATTATCTCAACAGGGAAAAGAAGCTATTCCCATCCCCATTTTACATATAAGAAAGCAGGCACAGAGAGATTATGTACTTTGCCAAGGTCACCGTGCCGTAATGAGGTGGAGGTGAGGTTCAGACCCAGGCAGTCTAGCTCCAGGTGTGGTAGCCTGTCAAAAGATGATATCCATGGGCAGTCTCGGAACCTGAGTTCCTCTGGTGTGCCACTGGCCATGCAGCAGTCAATGGCTGCAGCAGTTGAAAGACTATTAAGTCTGCAACTTTCAAATATCAGGATCACCCAGAAGTTGACTCCAGACCCAGGAACTCCGTATTCTGCAGCTCTTCCTTCCCCATCTAGTCAAATGCAGCCAAAACTAACTTGGTTTTATTGCGGGGAGGAGAAAAGCATGGCAGATGGGACTCTGAGAGAAACCTAATCAAAGAAAAACTGCTCAATTTGTTCTGGCAAACCCAGGAGCCACTAGAGTGGCAGAAAACCTAGTTTCCCAGTGAGTGCTTGGTATATTCTTTTTAATAGTGAAAAATAGTGTTTGTGTGTTTCCTCCTTTCTTTTGTACTGCTATGAGATCACATCTCCGTAAACATCATGCCTCCTAGAATGGGAAATGTTCTTCTGGGGATTATTTGAAGTGTTTTTATATAGGTAAACTCATGTCACTGAGGTTTTTTATACAGATTGTGTCTCCAGGTACTAAGCCTAGTACCCAATAGTTATTTTTTCTGATCCTCTCCCTCCTCCCACCGTCAAGTAGACCCTAGTGTCTGTTGTTTCTCTCTGTGTGTCCATGTCTTCTCATCATTTAGCTCCCACTTGTAAGTGATAATATGTGGTATTTGGTTTTCTGTTCCTGCATGGTTTTCGAAGTATAATGATCTCCAGCTTCACCCATGTTCCTGCAAAGGACATTGTCTTATTCTTTTCTATGATTGCATAGTGTTCCATGGTATATATATACCACAGTTTCTTTCTCTGATCTGTCATTGTTGGGCATTTAGGTTGATTCCATGTCTTTGCTATCATGAATAGTGCTGCAGTGAACATATGCATGCATGTGTCTTTATGGTGGGATGATTTACATCCTTTGGGTATATACCCAGTAAGGGATTGCTGGGTTGAATGGTAGTTTTGTTTTTAGCTCTTTGAGGAATCACCACACTACTTTCCACCATGGTTGGAAAGTATTTACACTTCCAGCAACAGTGTGTAAGTGTTCCCTTTTCTCCATGACCTTGCCAGCATCTGTTCTTTTTTGACTTTTTATTAATAGTCATTCTGACTGGTGTAAGATGGTATCTCATTGTGGTTTTGATTTGCATTTCTCTAATGATCAGTGATACTGAGCTTTTTTGCATGTGCTTGTTGGCCATACATATGTCATCTTTTGAAAAGTATGTCTTCTGTTCATGTCTTTTGCCCACTTTTTAATGGTTTTTTTTTCTTGTAAATTTGTGAAAGTTCCTTATAGATGCTGGATATGAGACCTTTGTCTGATGTATAGTTTGCAAATATTTTCTCTCATTCTGTATGGTATCTGTTTACTCTGTAGATAGTTTCTTTTGCTGTGCAGATGCTGTTAAGTTTAATTAGATCCCATTTGTCAATTTTAGCTTTTGTTTCAATTGCTTTTAGCATCTTCATCATGAAATCTTTGCTAGTTTCTGTGTCCAGAATGGTGTTACCTAGGTTGTCCTGTAGGGTTTTATAGTTTTGGGTTTTACATTTAAGTCTTTAATCCATCTTGAGTTGATTTTTACATATGGTGTAAGCAAGGAGTCCAGTTTCAATCTTCTCCATATGGCTAGCCAGTTCTCCCAGCATCATTTATTGAAGAGGGAGTCCTTTCCCCATTGCTTGTTTTTGTCAGCTTTGTCGAAGATCAGATAGTGGTGGGTGTGTGGCCTTATTTCTGGGCCTTATTTCTCTATTCTGTTCCACTGGCCTATGTGTCTGTTTTTGTACCAGTACCACTCTGTTTTGATTACTGTAGCCCTGTAGTATAGTTTAAAGTCAGGTAACATGATGCTTCCAGCCTTGTTCTTTTTGCTTAGGATTGCCTTGGCCTTTGGGGCTCTTGTTTTGTTCCATACGAATTTTAAAATAGATTTTTTTTTTCTTTTCTTTTTTTTTTTTTTTGAGACGGAGTCTAGCTGTGTCACCCAGGCTGGAGTGCAGTGGCCGGATCTCAGCTCACTGCAAGCTCCGCCTCCCGAGTTTACGCTATTCTCCTGCCTCAGCCTCCCGAGTAGCTGAGACTGCAGGCGCCCGCCACCTCTCCCGGCTAGTTTTTTGTATTTTTTTAGTAGAGATGGAGTTTCACCGTGTTAGCCAGGATAGTCTCGATCTCCTGACCGCGTGATCCGCCCGTCTTGGCCTCCCAAAGTGCTGGGATTACAGGCTTGAGCCACCACGCCCGGCCTTAAAATAGTGTTTTCTAGTTCTGTGAAGAATTTAATTGGGAGTTTGGTAGGAATAACATTGAATCTGTAAATTGCTTTAGGCAGTATGGCCATTTTAATGATACTGATTCTTCCTATCCATGAGCATGGAATGTTTTTCCATTTGTTTATGTCATCTCTGATTTCTTTGAGTTATGTTTTGAATTAAAGTTTCAGATATCTTTCACCTCCCTGGTTAGCTGTATTCCTCAGTATTTTATTCTGTTTGAATCAACTCATTTTAAATGATTTTTAAAGCCCTCAATATTTAAATGAGCATCCCTAGGATTCTCTTTTTTTTTACTTTTAAGTTAAGGGTACAAATGCAGGTTTGTTACATAGTTAAACTTGTGTTATGGGGGTTTGTTGTACAGATTATTTCGTCACCCAGGTATTAAACCTAGTACCCCTAAGTTATTTTTCCTGATCCTCTCCCTCCTCCCACCCTAGACTTCTCACTTAGTTCATAATAGTAGTCATTCCACACATATATAATACTTCAGTCTCCAAGGCATTTTCACATACGTGTCCTTCTGATCTTTAACACTGGACATTATTTATTAATACTTTGCTTATTTCAAAAAGCTTTAGACGTACTAAAACTTACTAAAGGTATAATTATAGAGTTAAGATACGAAAATTGAAATTTAAAACTTAAAAACTAAATAGAAAAAGGAGGTATATATTCCAGAAACATTGGCTGATACATTTATAGTGATGGTACATTAAACTTAACTCTGAGTTTCTGGCTTAATTTAGTTTGACCATCAAGGTCTAGCCTAATAGACTCAGATTCTGAAGGCCTTGGGTCTGGCCCCTTCCCAGCCATAACTCATAGGAGGAGTGGCCTATGTAGAGCTGGGGGAAGAGGCCAACTCACCACAATGCTTACTCTTTTCTCCAAGCAAAGCTAGAGAAATCATAACATTTAATGGTGCACATATTTCAGGAGATAAGATATTTATTCATCTCATTTGAGGTTGTAAACTAATGAAACTCTGCAGACTTGAGCTCCAAATTTCTGTTTATTTGAATGTGTTTACATGCTCCAAAATATAGACTGTTTCATGAGTTCTAGAGTCCTAAATTTTTTTTAATGGGAAAGACTTTAGAACTCCTATATTTAGTGTAAGCTATGAATTCTCCTTTTGTATGTGAATTATTCTGAACTCTGCCATTTGGGGGAAAAAAGTTTATTTAAATGATTGACATTTTGTATTACTTGCCTTTTTCTTAGTAAAAGATATTGTAAAATTATTTTAGCTGAAATATCAAAGTTTGGCATAGTTCAGTCAGTTCAGTTTACTAATGTCATTATGCAACAGTTAAGAAATCAGACATAAAAGCATACCCAAGCACAAATTGATTATACAAGACATGTACTACCTGCCAACATGTTAGACTGTCATAGAGTTTTAGACTTGGAAGGAATTTTTAAAGATCTGTAAGCTTTCAAAAATAAACTGGCAGTATGCTTACTTTTAAGCATGTTCTCCTAAAAGTTTTAAACAACAATAATGGTCAGCATTGAAAAAAGTCAAGTATTATGGATCACCTATAATTTGCAAGCTTTAATTTATTCATTGAACAGCTTTCTTTTCTTTTTTTTTTTTTTTTTTTTTTTTTGAGACGGAGTCTCGCTCTGTCGCCTGGGCTGGAGTGTAGTAGTGGCCGGATCTCAGCTCACTGCAACCTCCGCCTCCCAGATTTACGCCATTCTCCTGCCTCAGCCTCCCGAGCAGCTGGGACTACAGGCACCCGCCACCTCGCCCGGCTAGTTTTTTGTATTTTTTTTTAGTAGAGACGGGGTTTCACCGTGTTAGCCAGGATAGTCTCAATCTCCTGACCTCGTGATCCGCCCGTCTCAGCCTCCCAAAGTGCTAGGATTACAGGCTTGAGCCACCGCGCCCGGCCTGAACAGCTTTCTTTACGGGAAACATTGGACGTTTAAATACTATGATGTCTTACATTTGTATGACAATTAATTTCTAATATTTTTTGCATGTTCACTGTAAAAATTTCAAGCAAGACAAATGAAATAGAGCAAAAAGGTAAAATTCCCTCTTTATACAAACTTCACACTTGATCCACTGCCTTCAAGTGTAAAGACTACTTGACAGTAAATAACCACTGTTCACAGTTCATTGTGTATTCTTCAGGCCTTTTTGTAAGTACCAATAAATAGATATTTTCTAAAATTGATATTACTACACATACTTTTTGCAATTTGTGTCCTTATTTTAATGTCATATCATGGGTATCTTTTAATATTAATACATATAAGGCTAAGTTATTAATTTTTTTAGTGCAGAGTATTCCGTACAATGGATGTAGCATTATTAATTTAGGTACTTCCCTACTGAGGGATGTTTAGATTGCCTCTAGTTTTCTAACATTACAAATAATACTTTAGAATTTTGGTTCAAGATGGCAAACTGAGCACATGAGCTTTTCTTCCCTTTCTCCAAAGATTCCTTCAAAATGATACTAAAGGGATTTAATTAAAAAAAAAATGTGACCTAAAACCACCAAGAAGACTGGAGTGGGGGTATCAGTGAGCAAATGATTTTAACAGGTTTTTGGAAGACAGAAAGCAGATGGGAGAATGTTCACTAACAGAGCAGAGGAAATCACAGCCCAGGTGTGCAGAGGGGGTCTGGGATGAGGAGGGGCTGGCCTGTGAGATGAAGCCCCAAGAGGCTCTGAGCCTGGAAGACAGCAGGTAAAAGGGAGGGGAGAAGGGGAGAATGTGACTGAAAATGGGGAAAGAAGTGAAAAAACCTGTCTGTGGAACAGGCACCCCCACTCCCAGCAGACACACACATTCAGAATGCTGGCATTGCCTCCTCATCCAAATACGGAAAGGAACTAGGACATGGATGAGAGGTGGGTGCTGCAAGACTTCTGTCTTCATTGTGGAATTGGAGAAAGGGCAGCTTGCTGACTGGTACCGCACTCTCTGACTCTGGAGAACTTAGCCTGTTAACAAACTCTCACAAGGTACAGAGGGTTCTCAGGAAACCTTCATATTGCTTTTGTCTTAAATGCCAATGGATAAGTGAAATAACATGAATGGGTAACCAAGGATCACTAGACATTTTCTTAAGCCTATAGCATGAAAGATAATGCCCAAGATAAATAACTGGAAAAGTTATTTCTGGAAGAAACTGAGCTAATTCTTGGAGAAGAAAACTTAAAGGTTCTCTAACAAGTACTGCTTCCATGAATATCCTAATATGTATATCTTTTCATACTTATATAAATAGTTCTGTAGGATAGACTCCTGGCAGGAGAATTTGTAGGGCAAATGGAATGCACACTGAAAATTCTGGAAAATAAAGCAAAATTCCTCTCCAAAGTCGTTGTACCAATTTACACTCCCGCCAGAAGCACGTGAAAGAACTCTTTCTTCACACACTTAAAAAACTAAAATTACAAATGTACTTAATTCTTACTAGATCTTTTTTATTTGCATTTTCCTGACCACCAATTTTTATTGTTCTTTATACTCTATGACTTTGACATTTTTAAATTGCACTTGTGGTTTTCTTATTGATTTTAAGAACTCATATACATAATTAGTAATAACCATTTTTTGGCGATATCTATCCAAAATATTAGCCTTTATCTTACATTTCAACTCTGCTTAAATTATCTGTTACTCTGTGGTGAAAAATTTGAATCTCTTTTTTGTTATACTTTAAGTTCTGGGGTACATGTGCAGAACGTGCAGGTTTGTTACATAGGTATACACAATTTTGTCCATTTTTTTTATGGCTGTTGGTTTTCTGACAGATACCTTTCACCAAAATAAGGATTTTTCTTTCTATAACTAGCTTTTAAGAATTTTTATTAAAACTTGCCCTTGTTTTGTTTAGTTTTCTTCTAAATGTCTGATGATCAATCCTTAGTTGTCAGTTTATATTTATAAAGATAATGGATAGTTGCTTATTCTAGGTGCATTCAGTGGCTTTCCTCCACAATTACTTTCATCTGTTTTTGCAACAGTCCTTTTCTCCAAATGGAGCAGAGCCCGCTGCCAGGCTGTGGTCAGGCAGGCGTCCTCTGAGTGTGCGTGGGCAGGGGACAGACAGGCAGACAGATACAAAAGCATTCTCTCTTAGAGGCATATAAGGATTCAGTAGGATAAACACAAATTGCCTAGCATGATATTTAATACATATTTTAATACATATTTTCCCTGCTTTATCTCAAGGCTCTAATATGTATCAGTGACTGCTTAACAAAACTCTTTAGTTTTCCTTGCAATTTCCTTGCAATGACAAGAAACAGCCTTCTCTTCAGCTCCACTGCCAAGGAAGCCTCCAGGATTATGCCACTTCAGGTGTACATTTTTTTTATTATTATACTTTAAATTCTAGGGTATATGTGCACAACGTGCAGGTTTGTTCCATATGTATACACGTGCCATGTTGGTTTGCTGCACCCATTAACTCGTCATTTACATTAGATATTTCTCCTAATGCTATCCCTCCCCTATCCCCCTACCCCACAATAGGCCCTGGTGTGTGATGTTCCCTGCCCTGTGTCCAAGTGTTCTCATTGTTCAATTCCCACCTATGAGTGAGAACATGCAGTGTTTGGTTTTCTGTCCTGGCAATAGTTTGCTCCGAATGATGGTTTCCAGCTTCATCCATGTCCCTACAAAGGACATGAACTCATCCTTTTTTATGGCTGCATAGTATTCCATGGTGTATATATGCCATATTTTCTTAATCCAGTCTATCACTGATGGAAATTTGGGTTGGTTGCAATTGCTATTTTTAATAGTGCTGCAATAAACATATGGGTACATGTGTCTTTATAGTAGCATGAGTTATAATCCTTTGGGTATATACCGAGTAATGGGATCGCTAGGTCAAATGGTATTTCTAGTTCTAGATCCTTGAGGAATCACCTCACTGTCTTCCACAATGGTTGAACTAGTTTACAGTCCCACCAACAGTGTAAAAGTGTTCCTGTTTCTCCACATCCTCACCAGCACCTGTTGTTTCCTGACTTTTTAATGATCACCATTCCAACGGGTGTGAGATGGTATCTCTTTGTGGTTTTGATTTGCATTTCTCTGATGACCAGTGATGATGAGCATTTTTTCATGTGTCTGTTGGCTGCATAAATGGCTTCTTTTGAAAAATGTCTGTTCATATCCTTTGCCCACTTTTTGATGGGGTTGATTTTTTTCTTGTAAATTTGTTTAAGTTCTTTGTAGATTCTGGATATTAGCCCTTTGTCAGATGGGTAGATTGCAAAAATTTTCTCCCATTCTGTAGGTTGCTCTTCACTCTAATGGTAGTTTCTTTTGCTGTGCAGAAGCTCTTTCGTTGAATTAGATCTCATTTGTCTATTTTGGATTTTGTTGCCATTGCTTTTGGTGTTTTAGTCATGAAGTCCTTGCCCATGCCTATGTCCTGTGTGGTATTACCTAGATTTTCTTGTAGAGTTTTTATGGTTTTAGGTCTAACATGTAAGTCTTGAGTACATCTTGAATTAATTTTTGTATAAGATGTAAGGAAGGGATCCAGTTTCAGCTTTCTACACATGGCTAGCCATTTTTCCCAGCACTGTTTATTAAATAGGGAATCCTTTCCCCATTTCTTGCTTTTGTTAGGTTCGTCAAAGATCAGATAGTTGTAGATGTATGGTGTTATTTCTGAGACCTCTGTTCTGTTCCATTGGTCTATATATCTGTTTTGGTACCAGTACCATGCTATTTTGGTTACTGCAGCCTTGTAGTATAGTTTGAAGTCAGGTAGCATGATGCCTCCAGCTTTGTTCTTTTTGCTTAGGATTGTCTTGGCAATGTGGGCTCTTTTTTGGTTCCGTATGACTTTAAAGTAGTTTTTTCCAATTCTGTGAAACATCATTGGTAGCTTGATGGGGATGGCATTGAATCTATAAATTACCTAGGGCAGTATGGCCATTTTCACAATATTGATTCTATCCCTGAGCAAGGAATGTTTTTCCATTTGTTTGTGTCCTCTTTTATTTTGTTGAGCAGTGGTTTGTAGTTCTCCTTGAAGAGGTCCTTCACATCCTTTGTAAGTTGGATTCCTAGGTATTTTATTCTCTTTGTAGCAATTGTGAATGGGCGTTCACTGGTTTTTTGGCTCTCTGTTTGTCTGTTATTGGTGTATAGTAATGCTTGTGATTTTCGCACCTTGATATTGTATCCTGAGACTTTGCTGAAGTTGTTTATCAGCTTAAGGGGATTTGGGGCTGAGACAATGGGGTTTTCTAAATATACAATCATGTCATCTGCAAACAGGGACAATTTGACTTCTTCTTTTCCTAACTGGATACCCTTTATTTCTTTCTCTTGCCAGAATGCCCTAGTCAGAACTTCCAAGACTATGTTGAATAGGAGTGGTGAGAGAGGGCATCCCTGTCTTGTGCCAGTTTTCAAAGGAAATGCTTCTAGTTTTTGCCCATTCAGTATGATATTGGCTGTGGGTTTGTCATAAATAGCTCTTATTATTTTGAGATACATTCCATCAATACCTAGTTTATTGAGAGTTTTTAGCATGAAGGGCAGTTGAATTTCGTCAAAGGCCTTTTCTGCATCTGTTGAGATAATCATGTGGTTTTGTCATTGGTTCTGTTTATGCGATGGATTAAGTTTATTGATTTGCGTATGATGAACCAGCCTTGCATCCCAGGGATGAAGCCAACTTGATCTTGGCAGACAAACTTTTTGATGTGCTGCTGGATTCAGTTTGCGAGTATTTTATTGAGGATTTTTGCATCGATGTTCATCAGGGATATTGGTCTAAAATTCTCTTTTTTTGTTGTGTCTCTGCCAGTCTTTGGTATCAGGATGATGCTGGTCTCATAAAATGAGTTAGGGAGGATTCCCTCTTTTTCTATTGATTGGAATAGTTTCAGAAGGAATGGTACCAGCCCCTCTTTGTACCACTGGTAGAATTCGGCTGTGAATCTGTCTGGTCCTGGACTTTTTTTTGGTTGGTAGGCTGTTAATTATTGCCTCAATTTCGAGCCTGTTATTGGTCTATTCAGGGATTCAACTTCCTCCTGGTTTAGTCTTGGGAGGGTGTATGTGTCCAGGAATTGATCCATTTCTTCTAGATTTCCTAGTTTATTTGCAGAGAGGTGTTTATAGTATTCTCTGATGGTAGTTTGTATTTCTGTGGGATCGGTGGTGATATCATCCCCTTTATCATTTTTTTATTGTGTCTGTTTGATTCTTCTCTCTCTTCTTTATTAGTCTTGCTAGTAGTCTATCAATTTTGTCAGTCTTTTCAAAAAACCAGCTCCTGGATTCATTGATTTTTTGAAGGATTTTTTTGTGTCTTGTCTCCTTCAGTTCTGCTTTGATCTTAGTTATTTCTTGCCTTCTACTAGCTTTTGAATGTGTTTGCTTTGCTTCTCTAGTTCTTTTAATTGTGATGTTAGGGTGTCGATTTTAGATCTTTCCTGCTTTCTCTTGTGGGCATTTAGTACTATAAGTTTCCCTCTACATACTGCTTTAAACGTGTCCCAGAAATTCTGGTACATTGTGTCTTTCTCATTGGCTTCAGAGAACATCTTTGTTTCTGCCTTCATTTCGTTATTTACCTAGTAGTCATTCAGGAGCAGGTTGTTCACGGAGTCTTGCTCTGTCGCCCAGGCTGGAGTGCAGTGGCAAGATCTCGGCTCTGCCTCCGAGGTTCACACCATTCTCCTGCCTCAGCCTCTCGAGTGGCTGGGACTGTAAGAGCCCACCACCATGCCCAGCTATATACCTTTCTTCTTAGACATCAAAAGCCTACCTGATTTAACTGCTACAGTTGTGTGTTCTTACGGCTTTTGCATCCAACTGACTGTTGGAATAGTTGCCTCTTCCCAGAAGAGCAAAAAGAGAAAGAAAAGTAAACATGCTTCTTCTGCACGTCTCCTGTGCTGACCTCATTCTAATCAGAGAATGATTTCTCTAGGAGTATAAATGTGTGATGATATGTTTATGCCTCCCCACCTTACTCACCCAGCCCCAGGCCGCATCCAGTGATCTAAGTGGCATTTCTCTGCTCTTGCTCTTATCTAGTCTCCAGTTCTTGGCCTTGTCTTCCATTTACAGTCCAGCTCTGCCCATTGAAATTGGTCTTTGCAGAGCCGTTGTTTCCAACTGGGATGCTCTTGGACAAGTTCCTTAACCTTTCTGAGATTCGGTTTCCCCATAGGGAAAATAGGAAAACAATTACACTTTCATAGAACTATTAACTTTAAATGAGAAAATGTAGCTATAATACCCAGCATGTCAACACTGTTAGTTCCCATATCTCCCTGGATCAGTGCTTCTCACCCTGGCTGCACATTGCAGTCATGGGAGGCATGCTATGTGAGGCATGTTTGAACTATTATGATGCCTGAGTCCCACCTGCATGTTTAATTGGTCAGGGGCACAGCCTGACAGCCTGGACTTCAGGATTTTTTTTAAACTTTAGAGGTGATTCCAATGTCCTTTCTAGATAGAAGGCCTTTTCCCTATGTCAGTAGGTGTCAACTGGGGGCTATTTTGCACCCACTCCCCATACATTTGGCAATGGCTGGAGGTATATTGATTGTTACAGTGAAGGCAGAGAAGCAGGGAGGTGGGTGCTGCTGGCATCTGTGGATAGAGGCCAGGGATGCTGTTAACCCTTCCACAGTGCACAGGACAGCTCCCACAATAAAGAATAATTCAGCTCCAAACCTCAATAGTGCTGAAGTAAGAAACCCTGGCCTGTTTGATCACTAAGATCCCTTTCAGTGCTGAAGTTTTATAGGTCACTTATTTAAGAATGATGTTTTTAAAATAACAATAAATATCTAAGGTTTTCTTGGAATGACCATTTTATGTACCATTAGGTTCACATTCGTCAGCTCACTCTGAATCCTTAGCTTCCAGTCCAATCCCCCTGCTTTGGTTTACTTTCCAGATTTCACTCAATTCTTGGTAGTGGGCCCCTAGATTGCTTATCTCTGAATGGCTGGGAGGCAGCCCCAGTAACAGAAGTACCATCTTAAAATGCCTTTTTATAGCCGGCCCTGTGGCGTTTGGAGTCCTTTCTTGCTTTCTTAATACATGGCAGAAGAATAAAAGACAGAAAAAAAAAGAAAAGCAAAGAAAGTCAATTTTTCTTTAGATTCTCATAGAACTCTGATCATCTCTCCAGCTTGGCACTTAAGTATATTTTACTGTAGTTTATCTGTTTACATGTCTATGCTCTTCCTGGTGAGACCGTGCACTCCTTGAAGACAAACAGGCCAGCCTTAGACATTCTTCTCTGGAGTACACACCATGAGCCAGGAACTGTGCTGAGTGGTGTGGATGCAGAAATGAAGGTCGTGCTAGCTCTCCTGAGGCCCATGCATGGTGTGCAGCCAGTGTTGGGACTCTTTGCTCAGACATCTTAGCCCCTCTTGATCATGAGACCTCACTCATGGTACTGGAGTCATATTGCTACTCACTAGACGGTTGGAATCCTGGGTCCACCACCTCCTTCTTCTAGTCCTCACAGCACTCACACAAGGTGGGAACTAATGTCATCGTCTGCGTTTTATAGTAGAGGGACCTGCCTGTGGTAAACAATTTGTGAGTGGTGGAGTCAGGACTTGAACCCGGGCACAGGCCTCACTTATGACCTTCACTGCATGTTTATGGCTATGGCCATTTGCAAGAAAAATATGGCGGGTTGGGGTGATATTTGTGTCTTCTCCTTCCCCAACCACTGGAAGAAAGACATGTTCCACTAAATTCCTTGCAGCTGTCTTGCACCCTCCTCACTGTTCCATCCCTGTCCCCACTGCTACCTCAAACTTGATTACAATCATGTGACCCATGCTCCCTTTGGGAATCCTTGGGCTAAATCTCCATAGATACTAATCACTAGACTTGCACCATCTTGCCTCAGCAGACTTCTTCTGGAACTAGCTTTTAAAAGAGTATCCAGCTCTTAAAAAGAGTAGAACATTTTCGAGAAATAAAACATCAAGTGTGTTTTTTTTTTCTTTTTTTATTGTGGTAAAATATATATAAACGTAACATTTACCATTTTAATGATGTTATATAATTCAGTGGCCCTAAGTACATTCACTGCTATCACCACGATCCATTTTCAGAATTTTTTTTTTTGAGATGGAGCCTCGCTCTGCCACCCAGGCTGGAGTGTGGTGGCATGATCTCGGCTCACTGCAACCTCTGCCTCCTGGCTTCAAGTGATTCTCCTTTCTCAGCCTCCCAAGTAGATGAGACTACAGGCACGTGCCACCATGCCCAGCTAATTTTTTTTGTATTTTTAGTAGAGATGGGGTTTTACCATGTTGGCCAGGATGGTCTTGATCCCTTGACCTCATGATCTGCCCGCCTCGGCCTTCCAAAGTGCTGGGATTACAGGCGTGAGCCACCGCACCCAGCCTCAGAATATTTTCTTATCCCAAAAGCTGTACTCAATAAACAATAGCCCCCCTCTTATCCCTCCTCCAAGCCCGTGGTAACTTCAACTCTCTGCCTCATGCAGTGACCTATTCTAGGAACCTCATGCAAGTGGAATCACGCAATATTTGTCCTTTTGTGTCTGGCTTATGTCACTTAGCATAATGTTTTCAAGATTCATCCCTGCGGTAATATGTACCAGAATTTCATTTTATTTTTATGTATATGCCACATTTTGTTTATCCATTCATCTGTTGATGGGCACCTGGGCTGTTTCCCTCTTTTGGTTATTGTGAATAATGCTGCTATGAACATTGGCATACAACTACCTGTTTGAGTCATTGCGTCCAATTCTTTTGGGTATATACCTAGGAGTGGAATTGCTGGGTCATATGGTAACTCTATATTTAACTTTTTGAGAAACTGCCAAACTGCTTTCTACAGCAGCTGCCTCATTTTGTCTTCCCACCAGCGTTTCAATGTCTCCACATTCTCGCCAACACTTCAAGTGTGTTTTTGAAAGAGTATTTAAGCAGGTGATATGATAGGCACCAGTGGTCTGCTCTCAGGCATCAGGACAAGATGCTGAGCTGGGCTTTGTTACCGGCTGCAGGTCATGGCAGCCCAGGAGACGGTTAAGTCACAAACAACTCAAAGTGATAGCCTGACTCTTGGCTGAATGTTCCTCCTCAGTGCTGGTAGATGAGGAAAGTGATCATTGAGTATTTGTTTTTTATTTGGACTCAGTTCTTGCCTTTTCTTCACCACAAGCTTTTATGACTCTTGTCCAAAACCAAATATTCACAAAACAAAGATTCCATGCCAAAGAAACTGTGCCCTCTTGCTGTGATTTGGAAAGATGCTGTTGTTTGTTTTAGCACTCCTGGACTTACTTTTGGATTACATACTTTCCACCTTGTGTCTGACAGCGCACCTCCCTTTGATTTAGGACAGCTCTGATGTCCTTACATCTGTTTACAGGGGCTTTCTTTTCACTTTCAGAGTCACTTTGCCTTGAAAAGCTTTCAGATATACTGGAACGAAAGGAAATCAACTCTGCCCCACCCCCTTCTGTTCATTGTTTCACATTTTCTGCTTTATATTGATAGTTAGCACCTAGCTACCCTGGAAACGTAAGATTGAGTTTGCCTGTTTGTACATGGATTTGCCTTTCATTCTGTGGGAGAATAGTTAAGCTGTGGTTTGTTTTTGCTTTTAATTGTATGGTCTGTCTCAGAAATATGCAAAATGCCCACACCTGTTTTCCTACACTTAATGGGATACTTTGCTCAAATGCAGGAAACAGCTGTTGAGCTGGCTGAGTCTTGAATTTTTATGGAAGTGATTTGACACTTCTATCCTTGCATGAAGAGTAACACTGTGTCCTAGCCCACTCTAGGCAGCAGTGCCTAAGGACAACATCTTCAGCAGGGCTGTTAATCACTCCCAGGTCTCCTACCTGGATTAGGGTAATAGCTGAGAATCCATTATCTGCAAGTCCAGTGGGGATAACACTGTCCCTAGATCCGTCTATTCCCTAACCCACTTGGAAGTACATTTAAGCCTTCCCTCTTTGAATCAAAGTCTTGTGATATGTTAGATCACTTAGCTGCCACATTAGGGAATTCATAAAAGTTAAGCCCCAAGAAGAGATAGCTAAAGTTTAAACAACATTTAGTAAATATAGTTGACTTAATGAAAGAGAAGTGACTGCTGAGAAAAACAGTAATCTTGAAGATTTCTTAACCAACAGCTGGGGACGACCCACCCTTTGCTTCTGCATGGTTACTGCTCTCATTGGGAGCCTCTCTTCCTTCCTCATGAGCATCAGAGCTTCGGAAATGTGAAACCTGCCTTCTAAGATTGCCCTCTTCTCTCTTCAGGCCTTACCTTCCCATGGGAGAAGTTGAGCACCCTTTCCCCTTCTTTTATTAAGCAGAACTCGAGGCACATTCTGCTCTTCTTCTAAACCTTTAATTCTTGCAGATAAGTCACTGAAGGGGTGGGCTTTGAAGATAAGCCTCCTTTCACGAACCGCCTTTATTAGCTTTACTCTGGCTGTTTTAGCATCAACAGCTTTAAGAATAACTTTTGGCATCTCCTAACTCTACCCTACTCTGTCCCCAAGCCAGACACTATTCTCTGAATTAGAAACCATATAAATGTCAGCATGGGAAATACTCACCCCTTCTGTCTGTATTCTGAGTCAATATTCATGTTCTTCCTTGGAAAATATGCTTTCACATAGCCCCACCCTGTAACTTCCTTTGTGGCCTTATAGTCACACCTATATTTGTTATGCTTTGGGGGCAGAATTTGTCTCATTGATCAATATTTATTTTTCCCTTTATTATCTAGTGTTTCATGTGAATCAGGACTGATTTGCTTTCTTTGATTAAAGAAAACATTGCTCTTTGTCTGACTTGATATTCCTGCAAGATAATTAAACATTTCAATGGCTATCTGTAAGCACCTACTGTGTATAATATATTATGAAGGGAAAGAGTTGAATGATACATAGCCCCTTCCCTGAAAGGCATTTACTATCCATTTGAGAATCCTTTGATGACTTTGAAAAGAGACCGAGTGCTATGGAAGTGCAAAGGATGGAGAAATTAACTCTAATAGGATAATCAGAGGAGACATCTGGGGAGGTGGTATTGAAACTGGGCTTGTAGAGCAGGGGTTGGCAACCTTTTTTTGGAAAAACCATATAGTAAATATATGGGGCTTTGCAGGCCATTTGGTCTCTGTTACAGCTACTCAGCTGCGTAGTGAGAAAGCAGCAGAGACAATATGTGAATGAATGGGTATGCCTATGCTCCAATAAAATATAATATACCGAAAAAGCGAGCTGCCGAATTTAGCCCTCATGCTGTAGTTTGCCGACCCTTGTTTTGGTTGACGGGTAGGCTTTTCTCAGAAGAAATAGGGGAAAGAGCATTTCCATCTGAAGAAGCAGCACGAGCTAAGGTACCGAGAAGGAAGAATGTGAGGCATGTTCTGGACTTAGTGCCTTATGAAATAAGTGAGGGTCTCCTGGACGTTTGAGACTGCAAATACAGGATACGGCTAGACCTGCTTCATCCTGAACCACATCCTTTGTATTCATTCTGAAGATGCTTGGCTGGAAGAGAGTTGTGACAGGGTCCTGTCTCTGCTCTACAGACAGTTTGGGGCAGTCATAGAGGAGGAGGGGGACAGGCTGCTGTAAAAAGGCCTGGCCTATAGGAAGAGTCTGAGGGAGGAGAAGTGACTAGTAACAAGGATACTGCTATGTCAGTGGGCTCTGTGATTCCAAACAGTAAATTTGACCGTCTTAGAAAACTAGAGTTTTTGTATATGTTTTTAATCAGTGACTGTAGGTTGAGTACCTTATGATAGAAGAACATAATACACGCCACAGTATTGCTACATCATGGAATGATAAACTGTGCTTGGAAACTTGAGATGATCTGGAGCAAATGAGAGTAGAAAACACGGATAAGTAATTTTGGGAGTTGGAAATTTAGGTAATCAGTCCTCTTTAAAAAGAGGGGAGTGGTTGCATTTGAGAGAGGCTAAATCCCTTCCCTTGTCTGTAAAGCAGTACTAGTCCAGCCTTTCCTGTCTTGTTGGTAAGTTCTGGGAACACCAAAGCTAAATGGTTGTCTAAGGCTTCTCCCATGCAAAGGTCCTAATCCAAACAGCAGGTTCTCAGCAGGCAGCATAGATCCTGTCCTACATGAATTCTTTAAGTTGAATTCCTTGATTTTTAATTATCCCTAGCAAATGACATATTTGCCGAGTTTTTAGAATTGCTGCAAGAAGACCAACATTAACCTGTAAGACTATTTCTATTGGTAGGGTAAAAATTTGTTGATCAGAGAGAAAGGATTTCATCAGCTACATTAAGATTTCTTCTAAATAAATACACCACATCATTGCTAGCCTCTCAACTTACAAAATTGTGCATGGCTGGAACTCACTTGGAATTTTAAGAAAAATTTGAGTTATCAGTTTTACTGGCCGAAGGACTCAAAGTATTGACTCAAACATTTCAATATGAGCAGAATTGTGCAAGTTAAGAGTTCTACTCTCAGCAACACAACTTCCTGGCCCTGTGACCTTCAGTCAGTTACTTGACCTCTCCCTATGTCATTTTCTTTACCTGTAAGATGAATTGATAATAATATTTATCTCATAGGGTTGTTGGGAAGGTTAAATAAGATAAAACTGGTAAAGCATCTGGCACAATGACTGGCACAAAATACTCAGTAAACATCAGATGTCATTACTAGTGTGTGTGTGTGTGTGTGTGTGTTTGTTTTTTTTTTTTGAGATGGAATCTCACTTTGTTGCTCAGGCTGGAGTGCAGTGCCGCAGTCTCGGCTCACTGCAACCTCTTCTTCCCACGTTCAAGCAATTCTCCTGCCGCAGCCTCCCGGGTAGCTGGGATTACAGTCATGTGCCATCAAGCCCAGTTAATTTTTGTATTTTAGTAGAGACAGTTTCACCATGTGGGCTAAGGTGGTCTTGAAACCCTGACCTCAAGTGATCACCTGCCTCAGCCTCCCAAAGTGCTGGGATTACAGGCGTGAGCCACTGCTCCCGACCCTACTATGGCATTTTAATTGTTGTTACTATTATACAAATTAGTCCAGGATTATATGGTTAGAGAGCCACACAATTGTGCTTTGAGACTTTGTCTAGACAATAAATAACTTTCCAAAGCAAAAGACAGTTTTTTTCTAGACTTATCAAGCCAACAATCAGTATCAAAATTTTATATGGCACACTGGGCATGGTGGCTCATGCCTGTAATCCCAGCACTTTGGGAGGCCAAGGCAGGTGGGTCACCTGAGGTCAGGCGTTCCAGACCAGCCTGGCCAACATGGGGAAATCCTGTCTCCACTAAAAATACAACAATTAGCCAAGCGTGGTGACGAGCTTATAATCCCAGCTACTCGGGAGGCTGAGGCAGGAGAATCGATTGAACCCAGGGGGTGGAGGTTGCAGTGAGCCAAGATGGTGCCACTTCACTCCAGCCTGGGCGAAAGAGCAAAACTTTGTCTTAAAAAAAAAAAAGTTTTACATGGCACGTGCCTTTATAACTAACTGATAGTGAACTAAGATTAAGCACTGTTTAAATTGTATCCAGTAAATATGCTGTCCCCTAACTCAGCTCATTGACTTGAGGTGGTACCAAGATGTTTATGGGGGCAAACAGAAGTTGATCAACACTTGTATTTCAGACCTAGGCAAGTCTGAGGATTGGGCTATTAGACATTCTACTTTTAATATGAATACTGACTTCCTATTCTCTGATGTGTTGGTCTTTAAAATGTTCAGCTTGCCTCAGAGATCAATGAAATTTCTGCTGTCAGCACATGAGGGTCATGGGCATGGGCTCTCAGTACCGTTCAGCATGGGGACCCTTGGAGCCCCTGTGATATTAGACCTCTCCTGGAAAGGATGAAGACATGGTTCAACCCAAGGTCCTTATGGACTTGCTGAATTCATTACAATTAAGTAAGTTAAAACTTTCTGGCCGGGCGCGGTGGCTCAAGCCTGTAATCCCAGCACTTTGGGAGGCCGAGACGGGCGGATCACGAGGTCAGGAGATCGAGACCATCCTGGCTAACACGATGAAACCCCGTCTCTACTAAAAAATATAAAAAATTAGCTGGGCGAGGTGGCAGGCGCCTGTAGTCCCAGCTACTCGGGAGGCTGAGGCAGGAGAATGGCGTAAACCCGGGAGGCGGAGCTTGCAGTGAGCTGAGATCCGGCCACTGCACTCCAGCCTGGGCAACAGAGCGAGACCCCGTCTCAAAAAAAAAAAAAACTTTCATCACATAACTTTATCCCCTCTTCTCAAAGCACAAGTGAAAAAGAGACACCTGTCTGACCAGAGCCATTGGCTGGCTTAGCACTTACTTATCTGTTGGATAAGCTTTTTATTGAAATGCTTAGTATAAATACACAGGAAAAATTCTCTATTCAAAATTGTAAGTACAGCTTGATGAATTTTCACAAAGTGAACACAGTCACGTCACTAGTACTGAGATGAAGAAATAGAACTTGATCAGCTTCCAGAAGCCCCTTCCAGTGTCCCCCCTCAGTCACTAACCTTCCCACCGCAGAAAGAACCACTACCGTGACTGTTCACACCATACATTAGTTTTTGTCTGTTTTTAGAAAAACCTTATATAAATGGAATAATACAGCATATACTGTTTTATATCTGGCTTTTTTTTTTCTCAACATTTTTAACATTTACCTTGGGGTATAGTATAAAATGAGAAGGTAGATTTCTTCCTAATGTTTAGCCAATTTTCTAAACCAATTTGTTGAGTGGTTCATTTATTTAACATTTGAGTGTGTAGAATATGCTAAGTCGCATACTTACTGACTTATTTATAGTATTCCACTTGTCTGTTAAATAATTTCTGTACCACATAGAGTATTTTGATTATCTTAGCTTTAAAATGTGTTTTAGTATCTGGCATGGCAATTCTTCCCTCTTTTGCTACTTTCTTTCTTTCTTTTTTCTTTTTTTTTCTTGAGACAGGGTCTCACGCTTTGCCCAGGCTGGAGTGCGGTGGTGCAATCACGGCTCACTGCAGCCTCAACCCCCGTGGGCTCAAGAGATCCTCCCACCTCAGCCTCCCAAGTAGCTGGGACTACAGGCTCACACCACCATGCCTGGCTAATTTTTGTATTTTTTGTAGAGACAAGGTTTCACCATATTGGCCAGGCTGGCCTCGAACTCCTGGACTACAGTAATCTGCCTGCCTTGACCTCTCAAAGTGCTGGGATTACAGGTGTGAGCCATCACACACAGCCTTGCTTCTTTTCAATGACAATTTTTAGACAATCTAGCATTATTCCAGGTGAGTTTTTGAAACCATTTTGTAACATATAAGGAAAAAAAATCCTATAGGTGTTTTCATGTGATTGTGTTAAATTCATACAATAAACATGTACTAAGTCCTTACTGTGTGCCAGGTGGAGTTCTGGGTACTGGGAATACTTAGAGAAAAGGGCACACCAGCCCTGATGGCATTTATGAAATTCTAGTTGGGGAGATTGGAGACAAAAGAACAAAAAGGTAATTTCAGATGATGAGACATGCTATAAAAAATAAAACAGGGAAAGAGGAGAACGAGTGCTCGCTGGAAGAGCAGGCTGCTATTTGAGTTAGGTGGTCAATGTCTTAAGGAACGTGATCCTTGAATTTGAACCTGAATCATACCCAGAGTGTATTAGATCTGTAAATTGGTTTGGGAGGAGTAGACGTGGTTAAAATGTTCAGTCTGGCCAGGCTCAGTGGCTTACGCCTGTAATCCCAGCACTTTGGGAGGCCAAGCCGAGTGACCTACTTGGGGTCAGGAGTTCGAGACCAGCCTGGCCAACAGGTGAAACCCCGTCTGTACTAAAAATACAAAAAATTAGCTGGGCATGGTGGGAGGTACCCATAGTCCCAGCTACTCAGGAGGTTGAGGCATGAGAATCACTTGAACCCAGGAGGCAAGGTTGCAGTGAGCCAAGATCATACCACTGCACTCTAGCCTGGACAACAGAGCAAGACTCCATCTCAAAACAACAACAAGACCATTCAGTCTAAGAACATAGCATTTATTACCATTTATTCAAATAGCTTATATCTGCCAGTGAAAATTTATTTTCCATATGGATTCTCTGCATTTTTTGTAAAGATTCATCATAGGTATTTAATCATATTTTGCTGTGGTATGATGATGATGATGATGATGATGATGATGATGACAACGAGAATGGAATCTGTTCCTTTTTATCTCCAAAATTCTTCTCAATATACAGAAAAGTTATGGATTTTTTTATATTTATCTCTATCTGGTAACTTTGTTGAGCTTTTATAAATTCTGAGTATTTTGAGTTGATTCTCATCATTTTCTAATGAAATAATTATAATATTGCCTCCTCCTTTCCAAGAGGAATCACTCTGAATAGCAGACATCCTTAACCTATCTCTGATTTAAATGTGAATGCCCCTAATTTTTACTAGCAAGGAAAATGGATGTATGCTCAATAAATATTTTAATTGAATATATGATTACATGCTCATCATTGGGGTAACAATGTCTGTTTCCAATTTTGAAATTTTTTTTTTTTTTTTTTTACCAGAATGAGTTTTAAATAACATTTTGGCACCTAGCACCTACCTACATTATTTTTTTCTTTAGGGGTTTTCTTTTTTTTTTTTTTTTTTTTTTTTTTTTTTGAGATGGAGTCTTGCTCTGTCACCCAGGCTGGAGTACAGTGGCGCGAACTTGGCTCACTGCAAGCTTCGCCTCCTGGATTCACGCCATTCTCCTGCCTCAGCCTTCCGAGTAGCTGGAACTACAGATGCCCGCCACCATGCCCGGCTAATTTTTTTGTATTTTTAGTAGAGACAGGGTTTCACCATGTTCGGCAGGATGGTCTCAAACTCCTGACCTGTGATCTGCCTGCTTCGGCCTCCCAAAGTGCTGGGATTACAGACGTGAGCCACCACGCCCAGCCCTAGAGTGTTCTATATTATCCTTGCATTCCTGGATTATACCCTGTTTCATCTTGCTCAATGGCTTTTTTAATGTTCTGTTGAATTCAGTTTGCTAGGACCTTATTTGGTATTTCTAAAATCTGTATTCCAAAGTGAGATTGGCCTATTGTTTTCATTTTATGCTACCTCTCTGAGGTGGAGGTTAGATTAGTGTTCCAATTTTTATGTGCTCTGGAAAAGCTTATATAATGATCTATTCCTTCATATTTCTATAAAAACTCACCAATAAAGAACATCTGGCACTAGAATATTTTTGGAAGAAATGACTGCTAACTTTTAACAATTCTTCTATGACTGTGAGTCTGTCATGTTTTCTTGTTCATCTTAAATCAGTTTGGTAATTTTTAATGTATCTTTTTCATGGAGAATTTCAAATGTAGAAGTATGGAATTACATATCAAATTCACTTATAATTTCAGCATCATCTGATGTATTCTCTTATTTGGGCTTTATTGCTTTTTTATTAAATGTGCTTATTTTCAAAAATATCTTGGAGACCAGCTCTCAGGTTCTTATGTGTGTTTTTCTTTCTTGAATTCACATACTTCTGTTTTGTGACTTCTAGCTTGGTTTCCTTTTTTTTTTTTTTAAGAAATAAGAGTATTTAAATTGCATAAATTCAATATGTGACACTTTTGTTTTTGCTGTTTTCTCAGTGGTTCTCAAATGTTTTCACCTCAGGACCCTTTTCTCCTCTTAAAAACTGAAGACCCGAGAGAGCTTTTGTTCATACGAATTTATTCATTAATATTTACAGTATTCACATTTTAAACTGAAATTTGAGAATTATGTATTAATTTGCTTTCAGATAACAACAATAAACTCACTATATAATACAGTAACAGTTTTTTGAAAGTAACTATTTCCCAGAGCAAAAACATTTTGAGAAGAGCAGCATCATTTTACAGTGTGCAAAGACTGTATCTTTTAATGTCTGGCCTAATAGAAGACAGCTGGATTCTCGTATCTACTTCTCCAATCTGTTGTGATAGATCATTTGGCTAAAGTATATGAAGAAAATCTGGTTTTACATAAATATGTAGTTGGAAAATAGAGATGTAGTTTAGTGGCCTTTTCAGATCATTGTGAATCTTCTCCTTTGATATGATACCAAACTAGAAAACTGGTAGTTTCTTAAAGGTTAGCTGCAGTGGGAAATCTGAAACCACATCAATAAACTTGTCATGTTCTTTATACTCAGGAGTGAGAGAAAAAAAGGCAAATAACATCTTAGGGTTATATGGAAATAGGTTTAATCTCAAAGATCCCCTGAAAGGATCTTAAGGACCATACTTTCAGATACGCTTTTTCAAGTAAATGGAAATATGTACATTTTTTAAAACTTTTTATTTTCAAGTAATGTTAAATTTACAGAAGAGTTGCAGAGAGAATGCAGTTCCCATATACTCTTCACCCAGCCTCCCCTAATAAGAACTTTTTTAAACTCTATGGTAAAATATATATAATGTAAAATTTACCATTTTTACCATTTTAAATGTACAGTTCCGTGGCATTAAGCACATTCACATTATTGTACAACCATCACCAGCACCCATCCATAGAACTTTCTTCATCTTCCAAAACTGAAACTCTATACCCATGATGTATAAGTTGGATTCACTTCTTAACCCAAACTACTTGAGGCATCTATTGATATTTACATGCCTAATTGGTTGCATTTGTGCTGTTAATACCTGATTGTATTGCTTTGGAGAGTGTGGTCTGCGTGATTTTGAGGACTGAGGTGAGAAGGAAACTGTTTCTCTCTCTGTCTACTGAATCGGGGATATACAGTTTATACCAGACAAAAAAAAAGAGGATAGCTGTTCCCTCCACATAGGAGCACCTTTGTTTTGAGATGGCCAGAGCACTGCCTCTTCATCACTTCATCAGTCTCTGTCTGTTGATATAAACCATGAAATCAGAACACATGGGATAGTGAGAGTAATGACATGACGTTTTACCCACAAACACCATATTGCTAAGCTTGGGTTATACGGACAAAGGAAGAGAGGGAATCCCTATTCCCATTCTGGGGGGAAGGGGAAGTCAGTAGTGGTGGAGGACGTGGTGCACTCTGTTGTTCCAATCTCTGTGGGGGGAAGCAGTAGCAGGAAAACTGAAGATTTACAGCCAGATAGGAAATATTTTAGGCTTTGCAGGTCCCATGGACAGTGTCACAACTACTCAACTCTCCTGTTAATGCAAAAGCAGTGACTGATTCCAATAAAACTTTATTTACAAAAGCAGGTGGCAGGCCATATTTGGCTCAGAGACTGTTTTGCTGACCCCCACACTAAACGAATGCCTGGTAGGGGTCTGGAAACTGGTTAAGAGTTAGGAATATCTCAGTCAACAGCAGTTGACCATCTTAAAGGAGTGTTCGACCAGCACACAGATGAATAGTAACCAGGGCAATGGACAGTCACATATCCTACCTTTTAGCAGGTACCAAAGCTGGATATCACTCTTCTTCCAACATTTAGTTGATAAAAGTTTCATAGTCGGCCGGGCGCGGTGGCTCAAGCCTGTAATCCCAGCACTTTGGGAGGCCGAGACGGGCGGATCACGAGGTCAGGAGATCGAGACCATCCTGGCTAACATGGTGAAACCCCGTCTCTACTAAAAATTACAAAAAACTAGCCGGGCGAGATGGCGGGCGCCTGTAGTCCCAGCTACTCGGGAGGCTGAGGCAGGAGAATGGCGTAAACCCGGGAGGCGGAGCTTGCAGTGAGCTGAGATCTGGCCACTGTACTCCAGCCTGGGCGACAGAGCGAGACTCCGTCTCAAAAAAAAAAACAAAAACAAAAACAAAAAAAAGTTTCATAGTCAACTCTGAGCATGAGGCAAGTGGCATCTATTAACCCCTGGAGAATAAAAATTAAACTACACACTTCTTACTAGATGTCCACCTTCTTTAATCATTTGTTCTTTAAGGACTATTGAGTTCACCTCTTAATGTTGTTAGGTTTTGCTGTTTTAAATTTTATTCTATATGAAAATTTATGCTTTAATTTTTAGAAGTTATGAGATATTTGCTGTTAGGACCAGGAAGCTATAACCAGAGCATTATTGCTTCCTCTTGACAGCACTTTCTGTTTTTAGAAAACAGGCATAAGAGACCATGAAAAACCACTAAAAGGGCTGAACTCACAAGCTAACCTTAAAAACCAGCATCTTGGCCAGGCGCCATTGTTCATGCCTATAATCCCAGCACTTTGCGGGGCCAAGGTAAGTGGATCACCTGAGCCAGGAGTTTGAGACCAGCCTGACCAACATGGTGAAACCCTGTCTCTACTAAAAATACAAAATTTAGCTGGGCGTAGTGATGGGCGCCTGTAATCCCAGTTACTCAGGAGGCTGAGGCAGGAGAATTGCTGGAACCCGGGAGACGGATGCTACAGTGAGCCGAGATCGTGCCATTACACTCCAGCCTGGGCGACAGAGCGACACTCCGCCTCAAAAAAAAAAAAAAAAAAAAAAAAAAAAGAAACCAGCACCTCAGAAATTCATCTGTATCAACCATTCATCAATCAAAACTATTTCAGTACAAATATTTGGAAATTACTAATGCAAATTATGCCAATATGTAAATAACCTATACATTGTTTTTCACTTATTCATTCATTCACCTAACATTTACTGAGAGTCTTTTATGAGCTAAGTCTGTTATTAGCCAAGTCTGTTTTAGGCTGCAGTTGTGGCTTCAGTTATAATCTCTTGTAAATGTTTGTTTTGTTCGAATGTGTTGAGATGTATTCTATGTAAAAATTGCCTCTACCTTCCCTTTTAATTCAAAAGCTCCTTGAGCACAAATCTGTATTTTCCCATTCTTCATAATTCTGCACAGTTCCCAACTGCATGCTCTGCATGCAATAAAGCATTTAGCATATGATTTTGATTTATTGACTGGTGGGAAGACTTTACAAGCCAGTCTTCTGTCTTGAGCCCCATCCAGAATTCTTCTGTTAATTTTTCTATAGTTCCCAAAGGTTGCAAAGAACATTTTCCTTTCAGCCTTTAAGAGCTTGTGTAGAATTAGTCATCACTGGGACCCAGACTTCACCCTAAAGATGAGTGCAGTTACATGCTCCGCTGAATTAATCCTGATGTCATATTCTGAATTGTGTCCTAATTTTTTAAGAGACTCAGTATTCCATTTGATTCATAAAAATGAAAAGTAAAATGCTAATGTGTAAAACGGTTGTTACTCCAGTTAATAAAATATTTTCCCAACTTTTCATAATCAGTTCCAGCCTAGATGAGAAGCTTATTTGCAAAAATAATAGATGAAAAAGGAAAATTAAAACCTCTGTAATTAAAAATAATAATGTTCTTCTATTAGGTTCCCTGTTTAATAATCTTCATTGTTTTGGTTTTTTTTTCTTTTTTGTTGTTAGTTTTTTTTGTTTTGTTTGTCTGTGTGTGTGTGTGTGTGTGTGTGTGTGTGTCTGTGAGAGAGAAGAGAGAGAGGTGCCTGTAATTTTTTAAAACCTGTGTTTGAGGGCAAAATGTTAACATCTTGGAATAATCACCCCCTGCCAGTGTTTTTTTTCTCTTTCAATTATTCGCTTACTTTGACATTTTCATTCCCCATTGTGACAGATGTTCCAGAACCACGTGCATATGGTTCTTCTTGAGCAAGGCCATTTCCCTGCATCCTCTCCATCTTGGCCCATGAGATAAAGGTCAGGAACACCTTTTGTCCATCTTTGACTGGCAGGCAAGAGCCAGGGATCCCGCACACTGCAACTCCATCCATAAGGCCTTGTAGAGCTCTTCAGTTTACTTCCTCCTCAATGAGATTCTGAAAGATGGTTTATCTAAAATGTGACCAAAATATACTAATAATGCTACTGGAAATTTCTACAAAGTGTTTTTAACCCTCAAAAACTCAAACTAGGCCAGGCGCGGTGGCTCATGCCTGTAATCCCAGCACTTTGGGAGGCCGAGGTGGGCGGATCACATGGTCAGGAGATGGAGACCATCCTGGCTAACATGGTGAAACCCCGTCTCTACTTAAAAAATACAACAAATTAGCCTAGCATGGTGACGGGCGCCTGTAGTCCCAACTACTCGGGAGGCTGAGGCAGGAGAATGGCATGAACCCGGGAGGCGGAGCTTGCAGTGAGCGGAGATCGTGCCACTGCACTCCAATCTGGGCAACAGAGCGAAACTCTGTCTAAAAAAAAAAAAAAAAAAAAGTCAGACTAAGGATGGATTTTGAACCTGGTATGGCCGTTCTGCTCTGGGAGCCACCATCTGGTTCCTCGGGAGGGGCTTCCAGAAGCAGCATCCATGAAGGGGCAGCAGAGAGAGCCCCAGACATGGAGCCTCAAGTCAGACTCTGAATTCTGTGTCTGCCACTGAGCAGCTCTGTGATCTTCAGCATTGTTATTTGAACTCTGTGACTCTCCTTCTCCTCACATATAAAGTGAGGATAAGAGGAAGGTAGAGAGAACAAAAGGTGATCATGTTGTATAAAGCTGCCTCCATATACAAAATAAGCCTTCCCCCTCAGTGCTGTCATAAAATCAGTAACCCACAAAGGAGAGCCAACTTCCTCCAGGCTTCACTCCTAACCAGAGAGGTGTGTGGGATAGAAAAAGACCCACGCTGTCCTAGCTCTGTGCTGGATGAGATGTGTCACTTGGGGCAAGACTGCATGCATCACCTCAGTTTCCTCATCCATAAAATGGCACTGATACCATCACCCTTATTGAGATCATGGGGATTGAGAAGAAGTACACATGAAAGTGCCAGCACCTCTTCTGGACGATGGAGGAGATTCCTCGGGTGTTATTTCCCTCCAGTTTGGGTTCTGAGTCCAGAATCCTTTCTGGAGCTCCCTGTTTGGACCACGTTCTTCCCCATTCCTGAACGTGAGTGGAGGCTTAGAGCTGACTTCTTCATGAGGCAGCCTCTTCAACCCAGAACAGCTCTTGCTCTTCAAAAGTCCTTGATATGTAACCCAAATCTGCCTCTTCAAACTTCCCACTGGTGATACATAAAACAGAGTAAATGCCCCCAAACTCCTCTCCAGTTAAGATTTTTTATCCCAGTGGAATCAGATTCAATTAAGCATCAAAGTCAATCTTTGGTGGAAAAATAAGGCAAATTTCAGCCAGAGTGATCTTTGCAGAAGCACCATCCTTGCCCTTGGCTCTGGCCCTGGAGTTGTGTTAAGGCTTTTTGATTAGTGGGTAATTGCCTGACCCTCACATTTTTTAAGATCTTTTGGTGGAACTGTCCTCTTTGGTGTTGCTGGCTCTTTTCTTTGGAATCACGAAAGCCCAGAATCCTTGCTGAGAATCTGGGGTCCTTGTGGCATGCAGCTGCAGCTGCCACTCCCCACCTCCTGGGATGGTGCCAGAGTCTGTACTTCTAGACAGTCACAAGGTTGTCTAGCAGGGTGAGAGCCAAGAGTCTGTACATATGCCTGACTGGGGAGTGGGGACCTGAGATGGCAAGGAGAACCAAGTCTTATTGATACTCGCTATGGTAGACAGAATAATGGCCCCCCAAAGATGTCCACAGCCTATTCCCCACAACCTGTGAACATGTTAAGTTACATGGTGTATTAATCCACTTCACACTGCTGATAAAGACATACCCAAGACTGGGCAATTTACAAAAGAAAGAGGTTTAATGACTTACAGTTTCACATAGTTGGGGAGGCCTCACAATCATGGCAGAAGGCAAGGAAGAGCAAGTCACATTTTATATGGATGGTGGCAGGCAAAGAGAGCTTGTGCAGGGAAACTCCCGCTTATAATAACCATCAGATCTCGTGAGACTTCTTCACTATCATGAGAACAGCATGGGAAAGACCCACCCCCATGATTCAATTACCTCCCACTGGGTCCCTCCCACAACATATGGGAATTCAAAATGAGATTTGGATGGGAACACAGCCAAGCTGTATCCCTAGCAAAGGGGAATTAATGTTGCAGATGGAATTAAAGTCCTAATGAAGACCCTTGTGATGGAAAGATTATGCTGGATTATCCAGGTGAGTCCAGTGTAACCACAAGGCTCCTTCTAGGTAGAAGGGGCAGGCAGAAGAGTTGAGTCAGAAAGAGATTTGATGAGGCTGAACTGCTGGCTTTACAGATGAAGGAAGGGGCCACAAACTAAGAAGTGCAAGAAATACAGCTCTAGCAGCTGGAAAGGCAAGGAAACAATTTTTCCCCTAAAGCTTCTGTAAAGGAACACAGCCCTGCCAACTCCTTGATTTTAGCCCAGCGAAATCCATTTCAGACTTCTGACCTTCAGAACTGCAAGATAATACATTTGTGTTGCTTTAAGCCACTAAGTCGTATGGTAATTTGTTACAACAGCAAATAGGAAAAGAATACACTCGCCTTGCTTTATCATCAACCCATCTTACTGCTCATGGCAGGGCCTTCACCTGGCTGGAGACCATGCCTGTTCAGGTGTTAGCTGATTGTTAAGGGACAGCTTGTCTGGACGGGAAGGAGCACAGGTGTTAGATCCAGGCATTGGTGAGTGAAGTCAGTGCCATCACTTTCTGGCTGCACAGCCTTGCTCAGATTGCTTCATTTCTCTGACCTTTATGATCCCTATCTCTAATGTGGGAATGATTACAGGATTAAACTCCTGGTAGATGACCTGGCTTGCAGTCAGCTCTCAACACATGGTCTCTTTTAGTAATGATGAGTTGAGCTGTGCCTTTTCTTCCCTCCCCTGGGAAGTTTTTCTCTTTTTTTTAGGGTGTGAAAGAGATTGACATTCTCTCCCTTGTCTAGCACAGGACTGCCTTGCCCTGGGGATCCCTAGTGAAACACTGCTGGGAGGCTCAGATGGACTCCGGGCAGCTGGACACGGTAAATACATGAGAGATTGGCATGGCATATCCCCAGGGGAGTGAGAACGAAACCAGGATCAAGATTCCCGAAGATCAAGTCGTCCAGGTGGAAACCTCAAGTAGCCAAACACAGCAGTGTGGTTGGGCTGGAATGTTTAACCTCTCTGGGAGGGATAACAACATTCCAGCTGGGACGTTCACCAAAAGTAACAAGTAATCACAGGGGTATGTTCTCTATCCAAATGACCAGAGCCTCCATCTGGCCAGTTTCCCTTATAATTAGTTTAAGAGTAACAAAATACCAGGACATTAATATATACAAATGAGTGTTCCAGAACATCTAGATACAAACTGATAAAGGAGACATGGGTGTATGTGCACATGTAAGTTGAAGATGAGTTAATTTCAGTGTTTCTATTATTCTAAACTGAACTGCTGCTATGGCTTTCAAGAATTACATAGATTATGAGGTCATCTTGCTGGAATTATGATTCCAGACCATCCCTCAAAACACGACAGGACTTTTTTCCCCACTTCTACATTGTTGGATGCCAAGGTGATTTAGCCAGAGTAAAAGCTGTACTTTGTGGCGAGACATATATTCTTCCACTGTAGATTTTTTGTTTTTGTTTTGATTTGTTTTTTGTTTCGTTTCATTCACCGAGTTGGAAGATTTAGCTCTGCAGTATGCAGGGAGCTACCAGTAAGCTGTAGGTCAGGAGCTGGCCAGGGTGACCTCAGCTCAGCCACTAGAGCCCAACTCTCAAGGTGGTCAACTCTGTGTCTCCTCCTCTGTGCTTGACGGAGTGAACTACGAGATCTCTGAGTGGGAGTGTACTTAAAGGGAGTGTACTCAGATCTCTGACCTCTGAGAGTACTTAAAGGGAAGCAGCAGGAGAAAGTGGGGAGGCAGAGAGTGGCATCAAGGTGCTGCAGATGACGTCTGCTGGCTGTGTTCCTGGTAGTAAGAAGCACTTTTCTCTGAAGGGACTCATGTTCCAAGGAAGACAATTTGGGGAAATGCTGACCTAGGTCATATTTTAATGTTTAAAGCTAGCTTTTAAGTATTTAAAGAAACTATTTACAAGTCAGTCTTCTGAAATTACAATTCCATAAAACTTCCAAGTGGACAAAGAATAATAACTTAAGGAAGAGCAGTTTCCTAAACAGATAATGAGAGTGAAGTCCAAATTGCTTTTAAAGGGAGATTAAAAGGTCTCAAAGTTCTTGCTATGGTTCTGGATGTTTAGTGATAGGTTCGTTTGAAGATGAAATCAACCCTGATGTTGGCTCAATAATTTCAGGATGTGGGGAGGGTGGGGGAAGACCTAGCCTATGGGAGAGGAAAATCAGGAAAACCTTTTAGTAGATAGACATTTCTCATTGCTATCAAAGGATGTGGAAGGCCAGGATGCTTCCTCTTAGTAGGAAGGATCCTGGGGTGATTCATACGTTCTTTCTGGTGGGGCAGAAAGAAAAGGAGGTCCAAGTCTCATGATCTGTCTCTTTAGATCCAGTAGCAGCAAGGATCCTAAATTGGTGGATAAAGAAACAAAGCCAGCTGGGCGTGGGGGCTCACACCTGTAATCCCAGCACTTTGGGAGGCCAAGGCGGGCAGATCGCTTGAGCCCAGGAGTTCAAGACCAGCCTGGTCAACATGGTGAAACCTGGTCTGTACAAAAAACCAAAAATTAGCCGGGTGTTGTAGTGCACACTGGTAGTCCCAGCTACTTGGAAGATGAGGTGAGAGGATTGCTTTGTGCCCAGGAGGTTGCAGTGAGCCATGATCTCACCACTTGATATGGTTTGGCTGTGTCTCCACCCAAATCTCACCTTAAATTGTAGCTCCCATAATTCCCATGTGTTGTGGGAGAGACCCAGTGGAAGATAATTGAATCATGGGGACGGTTTCCCCCATACTGTTCTCATAGTAGTGAACAAGTCTCCCGAGATCTGATGATTTTATAAGGGGTTTCTCTTTTCACTTGGCTCCCACTCTCTCATGCCTGCCGCCATGTAGGACATCCCTTTGCTCTTCCTTCATCTTCTGCCATGATTGTGAGGCTTCCCCAGCCATGTGGAACTGTGAGTCCATTAAGCCTCTTTCCTTTATAAATTACCCAGTCTCCGGTATGTCTTTATTAGCAGCATGAGAACAGAATCACACACCACTGCACTCAGGCCTGGATGACAGAGTGAGACCCTATTTCAAAAAAAAAGAAAAGAAAAGCCAGTGTCAAGGTTGGACATTGAGTAGAAGCGAACATAAAGATCTCCTTTCAGATGAAGGTGGACCCTTTGGTGGAAAGCATGTGAGAAATGCTCTTGGTCAGATCCTCTATTTGGAAAAACCATGAGAGATGGAATGGATTTCCATCTATGTTCTGGTGACTTTATCCTTCTCGTCATGTCATGGTTAGTTCATCTCATTCAGAATACCTGGATTTCTCTTCTTTCAGTTTCTTTCTCTTTATCATCTCTTTTATCCCAAAATATAGATTTGGATCTGTTTAGCTTTTCATCAGTTGACTGTAAGATCTGCTGTCTCTGATGACTTTTAATAAAGGTCTGGCATCTTTTAAGTATGACTCTGGGTCAACGTATTTTCTTTTAACATGGTTAAGCTTTTGCAAGGATTAAACATTTTCCTTCCAGTTGTTCAGCAAGTTGCCTGGCAATTTAACTTTTCATTTCTCTGTATAGTTTAATTGAAATTTTTATTGAAATAATTGGGAATTCATATGCAGTTGTAAGAAATAATGTGCTATTTCAGATTTTAACTGAGTGAAAAATGTCTGCTTCCAAACAAAAGAACTGTTAAAAACAAGAAATCCAGCAATTGCTGCCCATATTATGGTATCCCAAGAAAAAGTGCAGCTACCAAGAACTGAAGTGAAATTTTCAGGACATGCTGTTATAACTCTGTGTAGCTTTGTCGGGAGAAGCCTGAAGTACAACTCTGAGGCAGTCCATAGCCCCTTGATAGCACTGAAGACAACCACACTAGACCCCACAGGACCGCAGCAAACCACCCAGAACGCTCCCCTGCATCCACCTGGAGCTGTGTGCACCTGGCTGCCGGGATGGCCCTAAGTGCAGCAGCCCACAGGAGATGGAGAGGTGCGCTAAGGAACCAACAGTGCTTGTGACGGCCCTGGCTCTCTCTTAGTTTGAAGTTTGCCTTCTGTGCCTCTTGAATTCATATCTCATTCTGTCTCCTCACAGCCCTCTTTCCAAAACCTTCCACGGAACATGTGTATAGCTTAATGAGCTATTATAAGGGAAAGAACTAGAACTCTGCTAGTCCCAGAAGCCCCTCCACAGGCTGTGTCCCAATCTTTGCTCCCTCCCTTCCTCTCCTGACTTTAGAGAAATCATTTCCTTCCATTTCTTTATAATTTTATTACCCAAGTATGCATCCCTAGGCATTAGGGTTTAGCCTGGCCCATTTTTAATTAAGTCCTTTAAGCCTCTCTAATCTACAGATTCTCTCTTCTATCCTTTTATTGTGTGTGGGTGTGTGGGTGTGGATGTATGAGTGTGTCGGTATGTATGTGTGTGTGCAAGTTCCATTCCTGACACTTGTAATGTTCTTGAGACGCTGTAATGTGGGCAGCAGGCATTAGATTTTTTGTTTTTAATAATGTGTGTGTGTATATATATAACATATTTATTTGTGTGTGTGCATGTGCGTGTATGTGTGTGTTAGAGCCCAGGGTATTTGATTGTAACATCTCCCATAATGGTGAATTTTGCTGATTGCAGAGCCATTCTCCCCTAATGAAGGTACAGATGATGGTGACCACCACAGAGGCAGGTAAGAAGGTGGCCTGAGTCCCAGCCAACCCAGGGAGCCACAGCCCCTGCACACTCAGGAGACAGGACAGACGTTGCTTTCTTCTTCCTTCACCAGGGAGAAGAATACCTTCAGAACCAGATTCAAATCTTGCCTCTTCCTCATTGTTAGCTCTGTGACCTTGGGCAAGTTACCCAGCCTGTCTGAGCCTCTGCTTCCATTCTATACAATGAAGCTAATAATGCCTACCCAGAGACTTTGTGAAGATTATAGAAGAGAATAAGTGTGTGTTGGCAAGTTACTTAATTTATCTGTAAAATGTAAATAGCAGAGGTAACATGATTGTGATAACTAAATGAGTTAATACAGATAAAGCACGCAGGACATGCCTGGGGCACAGAGAGGCCTCAATAAATGTCGGCTAGTTTTACTGGTATTAGATAAAGTATCTAATTTGTTGAAAATTCCTGTTTATGGTACCTTTTCTTAGGCCATTTCATGTTGCTCTTTTAAAAATACCTGAGACTGAGTAATTTATAAAGAAAAGAGGTTTATTTAGCTCATAGTTCTGCAGGCTGAGAAGTTCAAGAGTATGGCTGTGGTCTCTGGTGAGGGCTTTCGTGCTACGTCACAACACGGTGAAGGTCAGAGGAGAAGCAGACCCATGTGAAGAGAGGGACCAAACAGGAGGAGGAACCTCACTTTATAACAACCCACTCTTTTGGGAACTAATCCCTTCTCATGAGAACTAATACCATCTCATCAGAAGAGAATTCACTCACTACAGCTAAAAGGACACAAAGCCATTCCTGAGGGATCCACCCGCAATGACCCAAACACCTCCCACTAGGCACCACCTCCCAACACATTCAGGATCACATTTCAATATGAAATGCATATTGAAACCATGGCATCGCTATTATCAGTTAAAAGGAGAAAATGGGGGCTTCCAAGTAGCTGAAGATAATGGTGGCAGCCAGATGCCCACATCCCAATATTTCCTTCCCAAATGATATAGATCAAAAAAGGGAGAAAGGAAAAGACACAAAAATCACACCCTTGGCATACCTTGAGGGCAGTGAGTTAAAAATAACTTTAACTAAAAAGAGAAAGAATACCAAATCCAAGTACAGGAAAACTCATGCTTCCTTCCAGCCCACTCCACTCAGGGCTTTGAGGGAAGCAGAGAGAAAGGGAGATGATCTATAGGGAAGAATGAAGGAGAGAACTAGTACAGAGGCCTGTAGGTGATATAAAACCACTCCCAGCCACAAGTCCACCCAAAGCCTGAAAATACAACACAAAGTGTCCAGGTCTGTCATGGTGCAGTGTGCAGGGCAGTCACAAGTCCATGCAACTAGGAGAGGCAGCCTTCAGAATGCACAGCTTCTAGGGTGGGAAGAATGGGAGAAAGGAAGGAGGGAGTGCCCTTTGGCAGCTGGGTGATAAGACTTGGGGAAGGAGCAAAAGGGGATAATTTGAGTGGTCACTGTTAAGAGCCCGCAGATACAAGTTATAGTATAGAATGGAGAAGCATGAGGGAAAATGTGCCAGAGAGAATACCAGAAGGAATATTAAATCAGAGAGCTTAGAAAGAAACGAATCAGAAAACGAGGTGGAGGAGCTGTGCAGGAGGGTGAGATAATGGAATAGAAAAGGGGATGGAGGGCAGCAGCATGAAGAAGATCTGTGAGAGGTGCATGAAATTAGGGTGTGAAGGAGCTGGTTGGGGGTGGGACTTGCTGGGACACAGCAGCTTCAGTGGTCAAACTTGGTCTTCATTTCAGGACAACTCCTGCTCAGGGGAAGTGGGTGCATAGGTACATTGACATAGAGACACACCTGTCTCCCAGAAGCCTCTGCCAGAGGATCCCAGGGCCAGCAGGCAGGGGAAGAAGTAGGGCACATCCAAGGGGCTCCACTGTAAAGGAAGAGTATGCACTGGTATCCAGATGACAGGAGAGGAGGGAACACGTGGTGATTATGGACACCATAGAAAAGGAATGCTGCAGAATTCAGATCAGTCCAAAGTGCACCAGGTAAATGAAAGAAGAGAGGGCAACTTTGGTAACACTGATTAACATTTAGGAGTTTGAAAATTATGGTGTTTGCAAAATCTGCATTTGAGTTAAGTATTTTGCAGGGGAGATGTTATTGGTGATTTGTAGAACATCATATCTTTCCAGTTACAAAATATAAATTCATTTTGCAGCACAAGATATGATGTCTCATCTTTGAAGTTTTTTCTTCTCTATGTATGTGTGGAAAGGGAATATGGTAGAAATAATCCTCTTTGTTGTTTTTATGGGGGTAGATATTTTATAGATGAAATATGGCACAGAACCCCCACTTTAGCACATGAATGAAACACAGAAGGCCGTTCTCTCACTGAAGAGGGGGCCAAGGGCCTCCACCTCATCAGTTCAGCCCCTTCTCACACTGCAGAGTCCCTCAGGACTGCCCCAGGACCTGGGGGCTATGTGGCACACTCCTTGAAAATCATTTGGTGCTTGTCACTTCCTGATGCCTATTGCAGTAGATGCTGGAGCCACACAGATAAATAAGTACCACTCCCTGCCCTTGCATAACTCAGTCTAGAGGAGAGACAGAAGGTTAAACAACCATCTGGAATGCAGTCAGCTGGGTGCTAAGGTAGCATCTGAGGGAGGAGAATAAACTCTGTTCGAGTGGCCTTTATCAACCAAAAGATAAGTGTTGACAAGGATGCGGAGAAAAGTGCCCCCTTACACGCTGGTAGTGGGAATATAAATGGGTGCGGCCACTATGAAAAACAGTATGGAGGTTCCTCAAAAAATGAAAAATAAAACTACCATATGATCCAGCAATCCCTAGGTTGCTGGGTATATATATCAGGATCAGGAGATCCTGATTTCAGTTGAGATCAGCGAACTCCCATGTTTCTTGCAGCATTATTTACAATAGCCAAAACACAGAAGCAACCTAAATGTGTATCAATAGATGAATGGATAAAGAACTTGTGAAATACACACACACACACACACACACACACACCCAATGGAATATTATTAAGCCTTAAAAAGGGAGAGAAATTCTGATATTTGTGACAATATGGGTGAACCTGAAGGACATTATGCCAAGTGAAATAAGCCAGGCACAGAAAGATGAGTATTACATGATACCACTTACATGAGGAATCTAAAATAGCCAAACTCATAAAAGCCAAGAGTAGAGTGGTGGTTGCTAGAGCCTGGCAGGAAGGGGGAAATGGGAGGTGTTATCCGAAGGGTACAAAGTTTCAGTTATAAAAGATTAATAAGTCCTAGAGCTCTACAATACAGCATAGGGCTTACAGTTAACAATACTGTATTGCATACTTAGAAATTTGTTAAAAGGGTAGATCTTATTTTAAGTATTCTTGTCACAAAATAGCAATAATAAAGAGGATGGGAGGAAACTTTTGGAGGTGATTAATGTGTTTATGGCATAGATTGTGGTGGTGTCACAGTCTCTAAAGCTTATCATATACATTAAATAGGTACAGCTTTTTAAATGTCAATTATACCTCAGTAAAGTGACTTTTTTAAAGTCAGTTATTCCATTTGTTTGTCTGCATTAGACATTTCACATTTTACTTGACAGAGACAGCCCAGAGTTTGCCAAAGTCACATCCAAACCTGAGTCCATGCTGAATTCTTACAGCTTTCTATGCCATACTTTCTTTTTTTTTTTTTTCTTGAGGCGGAGTCTCGCTCTGTCGCCCGGACTGGAGTGCAGTGGCCGGATCTCAGCTCACTGCAAGCTCCGCCTCCCGGGTTCACGCCATTCTCCTGCCTCAGCCTCCCGAGTAGCTGGGACTACAGGCGCCCGCCACCTCGCCCGGCTAGTTTTTGTATTTTTAGACGGAGTCTGGCTCTGTCGCCCAGGCTGGAGTGCAGTGGCCGGATCTCAGCTCACTGCAAGCTCCGCCTCCCGGGTTCCCGCCATTCTCCTGCCTCAGCCTCCCGAGTAGCTGGGACTACAGGCGCCCGCCAACTCGCCCGGCTAGTTTTTTTGTATTTTTTAGTAGAGACGGGGTTTCACCGTGTTAGCCAGGATGGTCTCGATCTCCTGACCTCGTGATCCGCCCGTCTCGGCCTCCCAAAGTGCTGGGATTACAGGCTTGAGCCACCGTCTATGCCATACTTTCATCAAGAGCTTCCATGCCTGAAAGTGCCAAGCAACAGGAATTGGTTGAGAGATGGCAGGTCTAGAATTCTGTTCTTGATGGAATGAGTTTTCTATATTAATATGATGAAACAATATATTGTTTCATGGCCAATCTCATCAGAAAGACTTTGTGGGGGGAAAATTGTAGTCAATTTTAAAAATCCAAATAATTCCAGGAATAAAAAGATTGGTTAATTTTAGAATATCTATTACTGCACCAAGATTTTAAGAGAAAAATATTATCTTAATTGATACTGAAAAATTACTTGATATTTACCACCCAATCTGTATAAATTAATAAAAAGCTACAAATAGAAGTAAAATTCCTTGATTTGATAAGGAAAGTCTACTGGAATTCAGTAGTATTCATCATACCTAGAAGTGAAACAAGAGAGCCAATCCTATTTCAAGGAAAAGATAAGGATACTCAATATCACTATGAAGGTTCCAGCCAATGAAATGAGACAAGAAAAATAAATGAGGTATAAAGATTGTAGAAAAAGGATAAAACCCACTTTATGTATGACATGATTTCTTACCAACAAAATTGTTGACAATTTATGAAAAACTGTTAGACCTAATCATACATTCATGACAGTGTCCAGATCAAGTAAACATTTAAAACTCAATAATTTTCCTATATATAAGCAATAACCATATAGATCATGTAGTTTTAACAAGATGCCATTCACTATAGCAACAAAAATATTAAAATAGTTGAAATAAATGAAACAATAAATGTACAAGAACCATAGGAAAAAAAAAGTTTACTAAAGGATATAAAATTTAAATGACAAAACAACATATATCAGTCTAAGACAACTCCTTACTAAAAAGTCATCAATTTCCCCCAAATTAATCCATAAATTCAATTTTTAAAGCTCCTCAATATTCCAATGGAATTTTCATGAAAATCACCTGATTTTAAAGTTCATCTGGAAGAGCAAATGTTCAAGAGTAACCAAAAGGTTTTGAATAAAGATGAAGTGAAAATATGTCCTACAAGATAGGAAAATTTTATAAACCCACAGCAATTAAAATACTGTGAGGAAGGCGCAGGGATGCCAAAGAGATTGTAATGAAATGAAATAATCTAGAAATAGACCCCATTTGTAGTATATGATAAAGGCACATTTAAATAATTGAGGAAACAATAATCATTAAGATAATTAGTTATTATTATTAAAAAATAATGTTAGATCTCTGTGTCACAATATATACCAAGATAAAAACTATAAATATACCAAAAGAAAATATAGAAAAATAAAATCTATAAAAATATCCCAGGAAAATAGTTTTAAGTTATGTGGTGAGAAGAGACTTTCTGTCAAGAACTGAACTCTTTTGGCCTCTATAAGCATTAAAAAGGTTTGCAAATTTGATTTAATAAGAATTGGAGGCTTCTGTATGTCAAAAGACACTATTAAAGACAAATGACAGGGGCCAGGCGCGGTGGCTCATGCCTGTAATCCCACCACTTTGGGAGGCTGAGGCGGACAGATCACGATGTCAGGAGATCGAAACCATCCTGACTAACACGGTGAAACCCCGTCTCCTACTAAAAGTAAAAATAAATTAGCTGGGTGTGGGGGCGGGCGCCTGTGGTCCCGGCTATTTGGGAGGCTGAGGCAGGAGAATGGCATGAACCCGGGAGGTGGAGCTTGCAGTGAGCTGCGTTTGCGCCACTGCACTCCAGCCTGGGCGACAAAGCGAGATTCCGTCTCAAAAAAAAAAAAAGACAAATGATAGAATGAGAAATAATATTTTTCAACAAAGGGCTAATAGCTAATATCCTTAATACTTTTTAAAGCTCCTGAAGTTCACTAAGAAAAGATAAAAACCCAACGTAAAAGAGGCAAAGGATGTATGCAAGTAATTCCCAGGGGGAAAAGTACCAGTGATTTTTAAATATATTAAAAGATACTTATACCCACTAGTAATCAGGACAATTTAGATTGTTACAATGGGGTACAATTTTACCTGGCAGATTACAGAAATGTAAAATGATGGTAAAATACAATATGGGGTAGGGGACTGGGGGAGAAGTTCACAGCTCTCACCAAGTGTTGAGAGTATAATGTGCCACAGTAGGCAAAGCCTTGATTTAGCAAAATAATCATTAAGAGCACAAAGACTTTTACAAGAATGTCCATTGCAACCAGTTTTATAAGCTGAAAAAATTAAATGCAACCTAACTATCCTACAATAGAAAAATGATTAAATGTGATATTATTTCCATCCTATGAAACACTCTGTAACCATTACAAATAATGGACTAGCTCTATATTTAATAACATGAAATGAAGATCCTTAAAATGATGGTGGGCTAAAAAAATTATAGTAGGGTCCCATTTTGTATTAAAAACTACATATGAACTTATATAATTTTGTTTATGCCTGTCTGCACATGCACAGAAAGATCTGGAAGAATTCTCACTAATTGTTAAAAGTGGTTATCTTTGTGGAGTGAAGTGAGATTGGGGCTAAGCAGAAGAAGAAGTGAGACCTTCCACTTCTTTAGGAGGCTTAAAATTTTTTTTAATGATCATGAATTGCTTCTGTGATTAAAAAAAAATTAAAATTGTGCTGATGAAAAACATATGGAAAATAAAACTGCCGGAGGTAACACTGCTGCACAGCCTATAAATCAAATCTGAAAAGCGTCTTCAGACCAGATGCCCCCTGCCAGGCCTCCTCTCCATCTGAAGTATTCTGAACTGACAGTCTTCAGAAATCTGACTGTCTGCAAATCCATCCGTGACTTCCTCCTTAAGGGTCAGGTGCTCCCATCTGCTTGCTGCTCCTGCTCCTCAGAATTCTTCCTTGAGGGCAGGCCTCGTCCAGGGGCTCCCCAAAACCACTGGGCCCTGCAGCCTGGAATGTTGTAACAGGACCAGGGAAAGGCAGGAGAAAGCCTCTGGAGCTCATAGTCATATTTAAACTCTTAGTTAATTGATTCATTTCATCATTCTGAACTCATTATTTTAATTAAATTGAATCTTTTAAAAGAATTTTTCACTTAAAGAGTCCTTGGAGATCTTTCATTCAATCCTAACATTTTATGTATAAGGAAGGGGAGGCCCAGGGAAGGATGGTTAATAATTTGTATTAGATTTAAGACCCTGAATTTGGGGGCTAAGCCTCATTAAATTTCTTGATTCTTATGTGAGCCAACTTCTGCCCCTCCTATGCACAATGTTACTTGAGAATGCTATTGCCACCCTGTAACCCATCCACCTCCAAAAGAACCAACATGATTATGTCTCTTCATGAGAACAAAAGTCATCAACTGGGCTTTCTGTCATTTCTTCAAATCAAGTTATTCTGACCACAGGGCCTTTGCACAGACTTCTTTCTTTCTGCAATGCACTTCCCTGCTCTTCACAAGGCCAGCTCCTTCCCCACACTCAGGCACCTCCCAGGAGAGGTCTTCCCTGACCACTGCACTCCCTTCCCACCATTCTCCCTTTCAGCAACCTGGTTTCCCTCAAAGGAGGCAGAGTCCATGCCTCTCTGTCCACTATTGTATGCACCCAGCCCATGGCACATTAATGGATGCTTAAAAAACAGTTTGAGTGAATGAGCAAATCTGATGCCTAGTTTTGAAAGGTTTCTGGCCCCTGCTCTTTTTTTTTTTTTTTTTTTTTTTAATTGGAGGCTCACTCTCTTGCCCAGGCTGTAGTGCAGTGGTGTGATCTCAGCTCACTGCAACCTTCACATTGCCAAGGCAATGCTAAGCCAAAAGAACAAAGCTGGAGGCATCATGCTACCTAATTTCAAACTATACTACAAGGCTACAGTAACCAAAACAGCATGGTACTGGTACCAAAACAGAGATATAGACCAATGGAACAGAACAGAACCCTCTGAAATAATACCACACATCTACAGCCATCTGATCTTTGACAAACCTGAAAAAAACAAGAAATGGGGAAAGGATTCCCTGTTTAATAAATGGTGCTGGGAATATTGGCTAGCCATAAGTGGAAAACTGAAACTGATCCTTTCCTTACTCCTTATACAAAAATTAATTCAAGATGGATTAGAGACTTAAATGTTAGACCTAAAACCATAAAAACCCTAGAAGAAAACCTAGGTAATACCATTCAGGACATAGGCATGGGCAGGGACTTCATGTCTAAAACACCAAAAGCAACGGCAACAAAAGCCAAAATTGACAAATGGGATCTAATTAAACTAAAGAGCTTCTGCACAGCAAAAGAAACGACCATCAGAGTGAACAGGCAACCTACAGAATGGGAGAAAATTTTTGCAATCTACTCATCTGACAAAGGGCTAATATCCAGAACCTATAAAGAACTCAATCAAATTTACAAGAAAAAAAACAACCCCATCAAAAAGTGGGCAAAGGATATGAACAGACACTTCTCAAAAGCAGAAATTCATACACATGAAAAAATGCTCATCATCACTCACCATCAGAGAAATGCAAATCAAAACCACAATGAGATACCATCTCACACCAGTTAGAATGGCGATCATTAAAAAATCAGGAAACAGGCCGGGCGCGGTGGCTCAAGCCTGTAATCCCAGCACTTTGGGAGGCCGAGACGGGCGGATCACGAGGTCAGGAGATCGAGACCATCCTGGCTAACACGGTGAAACCCCGTCTCTACTAAAAATACAAAAACTAGCCGGGCGAGATGGCCATGCCTGTAGTCCCAGCTACTGGAGAGGCTGAGGCAGGAGAATGGCATAAACCCGGGAGGCGGAGCTTGCAGTGAGCTGAGATCCAGCCCCTGAGCGAGACTCCGCCTCAAAAAAAAAAAAAAAAAAATCAGGAAACAACAGGTGCTGGAGAGTATGTGGAGAAATAGGAACGCTTTTACACTGTTGGTGGGACTGTAAACTAATTCAACCATTGTGGAAAACAGTGTGGCGACTCCTCAAGGATCTAGAACTAGAAATACCATTTGACCCAGCCATCCCATGACTGGGGATATACCCAAAGGATTATAAGTCATGCTGCTGTAAAGACACATGCACACATATGTTTATTGCAGCACTATTCACAATAGCAAAGACTTGAAATCAACCCAAATGTCCATCAGTGACAGACTGGATTAAGAAAATGTGGCACATATTCACCATGGAATACTATGCAGCCACAAAAAAGGATGATTTCGTGTCCTTTGTAGGGACATAGATGCAGCTGGAAACCATCATTCTCAGCAAACTATCGCAAGAACAGAAAATTAAATACCGCATGTTCTCACTCATAGATGGGAATTGAACATTGAGATCACTTAGACACAGGAAGGGGAACATCACACACTGGGTCCTATTGTGGGGAGGGGATTGGGGGGGATAGCATTAGGAGATATACCTAATGTAAATGACGAGTTAATGGGTGCAGCACACCAACATGGCACATGTATACATATGTAACAAACCTGCACGTTATGCACATGTACCCTAGAACTTAAAGTATAATAATAAAAAAAAAGAAAAGAAATGGAGGCTCACTCTGTTGCCCAGGCTGTAGTGCGATCTCAGCTCACTGCAACCTCTGCCTCCTGGGTTCAAAGGATTCTCCTGCCTCCTGAGTAGCTGGGATTACAGGCATGCACCATGCCCAGCTAATTTTTGTATTTTTAGTAGAGACAGGGATTTGCCATGTTGGCCAGGCTGATCTCAAACCCCTGACCTCAGGTGATCTGGCTGCCTGGGCTTCTCAAAGTGCTAGGGTTACAGGCGTGAGCCACCATGCCCAGCCAGGCTCCTGTTCTTATGTGATTGTCTCATCATGTAGACCCAGAAATCTCTATTATCATTTAATTTTTCTGTTGTTGTTATATGGCAGGTGAAAATGATAGAGTTTTATTATTTTAATTTGTGTTAGATTACAAGGGAGATTGAACATACTTCCATTAGCTTATGTCATTTGCTCAGCTGTCCATTGGCATCTTAATGTTTCACTCAATCATTCCTGGTTAGTGGCCTGAGTCAGCAAGGGAGGAACCTGTGAGTGGTTATAACCTGAGATACATCAAAGAGAGGGGACAGGGTCTTACATAGCACTGGGGACAGGGCCTCAGGGGCTTGGTGCTCTGATATGTAGGCACTGAGTCCAGCTGCGTGGCTCAGCTGCAGGCCTAAGGTTCTACCACAGCCTGGGGTAGATGGAGATAGGTCTAATTCCTGGGGAGCCTCCTTACTTTCTTCCTTGTCAGCGCTGTATTCGGCCCCTGTCTATGGTGAGGGGGCAAGGATCTTGGCAAATTTTAGCCAATATTTAATGAAAAACTCTACAAAGTTTTTAACAGAACTTAAAGTGATTTCTCCCCAAGAAACCAGTTTTCTTAGAGTTAGCACCCTAACATGAAAATTGCTAAGTGACAAGATAGCACATTATATTCATCCTTGATATGGTTTGGCTGTGTCTCCACCCAAATCTCAGATCGCAGCTCCCATAATTCTCACGTGTTGTGGGAGGGTCTGGGTGGGAGGTAATGGAATCATGGGGATGGGTCTTCCCTTGCTATTGGGACAATGAATAAGTTTCATGAGATCTGATGGTTTTATAAAGGGGAGTTGCTCTGCACATGCTCGCTTGCCTGCCACCATGTAAGACATGACTTTGCTCCTCATTCACCTTCCACCATGATGGTGACGCCTCCCCAGCCATGGGGAACTGTGAGTCAATTAAACCACTTTTCCCTTATGAATTACCCAGTCTCAGGCATGTCTTTATTAGCAGTGTGAGAACAGACTAATACAACCCTGTATTATATAATTCAGAGCTAAGTATTTATTCAGTTATTATGCATGTGTCCAGCAACCACCATGAACCAGGCACTTGGTCCTGGACATACATGGGCCAGTTGGCTACAACCCCTAGCTACAATGATTTGTATGACAGACTAGGGAGAAGCATGATGGCAGTGGAAACATCAAGTGTGTTGCAGCCTAAACCCAAGTTTGAATCCAGACTGCGACGTGCAGACATGGCAAGCCTTAGCCACTCTGAACGAGAAGTACATAGTGATACCATCTTCACCGACTCTGATGTAAACTGTTTGGCCTCGGGAAGGATAAAAAGTCCACTTTGGGCCTTCAAATCAGAGAGAAACCAGTGCTATATGAAGTGATCAAGGGTAGAGGAAGTGTAGAGGAGGCAGAATGTGGGCCTAGCCCTGAAGAATGGGTAGAATTTGGAAGGGAAAATGCAGAAGCCAAAGAATGAAGATAATCCTAAGCCACTGAAGGGCAGTCAAGGAACTGGCAGAATGGAAGGGTCTTGCAGGGAAAGGAGCAGGGCCAGAGGGATGGACACCTGGAGCCAGCCCACAGCAGATGTCCCTCAAACTGAGTCTTCAAATACTTCCTCAACTTTCTTTTTTTTTTTTTTTTTTCGAGACAGAGTCTCTCTCTGTCACCCAGGCTGGAGTGTAGTGGTTTGATCTTGGCTCACTGCAAGCTCCGCCTCCCAGGTTCACACCATTCTCCTGCCTCAGCCTCCCGAGTAGCTGGGACTATAGGTACCCGCCACCACGTCTGGCTAATTTTTTGTATTTTTTAGTCAAGACGGGGTTTCACCGTGTTAGCCAGGAAGGTCTCGATCTCCTGACCTCATGATCCACCCGCCTGGGCCTCCCAAAGTGCTGGGATTACAGGCGTGAGCCATCGCGCCCGGCCTGAACTTTCATTTTGAGGACAGGCTGAGCCCTGTGTGTGGAGAGGAAGAGCAAGGCGGGCAGCACCCAATTTGCACACTGCAACTAACAAAACTAAAACGCCACAGATAACCAGACCCGCATTCCTCAGATGGAATTGGACTGACTTCTATTGTTAATGAAGTGTTGCCTTGTTGGGGAGGGAAGTGTCTCCTCTAACCCCGAGCAGCTTATCCAGGACATTCTTCTTGCCATGTACAGGAGTTCCATCGTCTTCTTGCATATCTGGTGAGATCTTGCTGTCCTGGAAGTGTTTTAGAGCCCCCTGTAGACCAACACTCTCAGCAGCTGCCAGGCTGGCCCACCCCTTATTCTAGTTCTCAGAATAGGCAAGCTATTCCAGCCCTGTGTCAGGACAGCAGCCAGGAGGAAATGAGAAGCTCCGGCAGCTTTTTCGTCAGTGGGGAAGATTTTGCAGTCATTTATTCATTCAATGACTACATCGTGGTCACCTACTACATACAAGGAGAATCTAAAGAAGAAGAAAAAGTGCAAGACATGAACCCTTCCCTCCAAGAGGTAGTGGCTGTTCATCTAATGAGGGAGATTAGTAATCAGTGATTAAACCTCCTGTAAGAAATATAGAAACTGTGACAGTAATCCAGAGTGGGGAGACATTACCTCTAGTTGGGGTGGCAGAGAGAGAGGCAGAGAATGCTTTGAGAGGAGAAGGATCTTGAAGGATACACAGGCTTTGGGACATGCAGACATGGTGAGGAATTGCATCCAGAGAATCACAAAGCCTCAGAGATTGTCTAGCCCCTTATTTTGCATGTGAGGATACTGAGGTCCAAGCTGGCAAGTGGCAGGTTTTGAAACGGAGTTTTTTTCTATTCAGCACTCTCCTTATCTGGGGCTGGCCTTCCAGACAAGACAGTGTGGGCATCGACCTGGGGTGTGGAAGTTTTGACTGCATATGGTGGAATGAGGATGCAGCTTGCTTGGAAAATGGGGTTTTGTAGTTAATTCACTGCTAGAGGTAAAAGAAGAGCCAGGGGAACCCAGAGGTCTCCAGCCTGATGACTGGGAGGACATGTGAGCTAGTGAACAAGACGAGGCAGGGATGGGAGAGAAAATGGTGTGTTTGGTTTGGGACATGTTGAACTGGAGGTGTTTATAAAACATACAGGGGGAATCTCTAACAGGCTGGGGAAACCTGGTGCTGGAACTCAGGACAAAAGATGTAAATTGTGGATGGTGGGATTGTCCAAGGGATAGAATGGAGAGAAAAACAGAAACTGACCAGAGAAGGTAACTGTTGGTGGACAGTGGTGAGCATAGCCACCTTCTAAAGACTGTAGCACTGGCTCCCTTTGGAGAGGAGAACCAGGAACTGGCTCCGAGGTAGACAGAGGTTGGAGGATGCAATGCCCTGGAGTTGAGGATGAGAGATTTGGGGAGAAGCAGTCTACGTTCTAGCAAAAAGGGCTAACATGCCATCAACGTGACATCTAAGAAAAGAGACAGCTGGATCTAGCAGCTACAACATCTCGCATGATCTTTGCAGGTGTGAGGCAGCCAGAGTGAATGTTATCTAGGAAGTTTGATTGTGAAGAGGAGGAGAAGGATTAAGGGGCACCAGAACTGCGGCAAGATGCGGTTTGTCTTTTCCTTTTTTAAGGCTAGGATAATTGGAATATGTTTCCTGTAGGATAGAGAGGAGTTGGCAGAGTGGGAGATAAGAGATGGGAGAGAGAAGGGATGCTTGATGGAGGATAATCCGAAAGGAGGCAGGAGGGGTTAAGGTCAAGGGCATGGCCTATTGACAGTTGGAGTTAGGGTCTCTGAGCTGAGATGGGAGGGCAGTTCTGAAGGGTGAAACAGGGGAGCCTAGAAGTCCCAGCAATCAGGTCAGTCTCACGCAGCACGAAAACCACAAGCCGAGACTCCAACCTTGGGAGAAACCCAAATTTAAGGGTGAAATAGGCATCAAGGATGGGACAACTGAAAAACAGCTGTGACGTCCAGTGGCCCACACGAGTTAGTCAGTAGTCCCCAGCTCAGAAGACAGGGCTGACTGAAGATGACCAACAAGGATAAAGTTTGCTTTTTAAGACAGATTAGAATAAGCTATGGTCCATTAAAGCCACATACCAAATGCGTGATTTCCCTGCTTGCACTGCACTTTAGGGCCCAAATATTTTAATTAAACCAACATGTGAGTATTGGAGATATCAAAAGAACAAGGACATTATTAATTTGGGAACCAAGGCGACTAACCACTTTATTCTTTTAAGTCATTTTCTCATTTAGCTCCAATCTCGGTAACAAACGTTCTGATATCTCTACGATAATGTTCCTGGATTTAAAACCACAATGTTGTTTTTTACCCCCTCGGGGATTTATTTGGTATCTCTTGGGCCCTTTTGAACAAGGCCGTTATCAGATTAACTTTTAGCTCACTGGCCTGGGGTTGAATAGGTCATTTCCCTCCTGAATCATAGGTTCCTAAGAATTCAAGCCAAAATTCCAGGCTTGCTTTAAGTAATGAATACTGTAATTAACTTCTCACCAAGCAAGCTAACATTTTGCTTGGAGAAGGCATCCTTTTCCCAAACAAATGCCTTTCAAATAAAAACTATTTCATGTCCTCTTTTTCCAGCCTGATACTTTCCAGGGCTTGGGAATAACCACTGTGTTGTGCAAGAGTATGTTCTTGGAGCCTCTTAAAATCCAGTTTGCTCTGGTTTTTGGTTCTGCCATAGAAGCTGCATCATTTTTTAGGACTATATTGTTTTTAAGAGAGTTAACTGAGTTCCCATCCATCTGTACTGTCTGGGAAGTTTTGTGGAAGTTCTGCCGAGCCTGGTTAGATGTAACTTCTGTCCTGCCAAACTCACGGGACACAGGACAGAAACAGATCCCAGGCCTTAGCAGATTGGGTCTGAAGTCTGTGATTGAACGTCTTCAGTGACCTGCCAAGGCTGGGGAGGAGGGAGAGTGGTAGTGCTCTGACCCAGCAGGGGAGAGTATTTTACACGATGATAATACAAAGCATGACTTCTAGACAGTTTTATGACTGTTTTTCAATCCTGTATAGACAACACACCTCCTTATTGCCTGCACCTGGGACCTTCCACGCCCAGTGCCTGGCCAAGGGCTATCGGCCTTGTCTTTAGTCCAATCCATGAAATAAGTGAAATGAAGACCTGTAGTAGGGTCAGTAATGGGAGTTTGAATGAGGGAGCCCTGAGAATATACCAAACGTGCAACCAGAAAACCAAACTATATAGAAACTAACTGAAAGGGTATATCGTTTAAATGTTGGCTGTTAGATATTTTTCGGTCCTAGGGCAAAGCCATGTCAGGAACCAAAAGGAGAATAAGGCATCACATGTATATGCAGCAAGGAATTCATCTTGAGCTGGGTTAGGAATTTTTGCCAAACGGATTGCCATTTTGACCTGGAGTGTGTTTTGTTTTATTTTGTTTTGTTTTGTTTTGTTGTTTTTGGCTGAGCCATATATGTGGCAGTCTTTCTCCAAGGAAGTTTTTAAGTCACCACCTAATTTCTGTCAGGACTTAAAGTGAGGGGCAAATAGTGTTGCCCTGAAACCTGGCCTGTTTTCTCAGCACTGTGGCAAAGGCCCTTGTCCTGCGGTTATGGTGTTGCACACAACTGTGCACAGAGCGTGGGTGGCCCTGGAACACTGCCACACGAAGCAGCAGCACTCAGCCGAGGTTTCCCTGCTGTGAGGTCCCGTCCCTGGCCTACCATGGACTGTGCAGTTGCGTGGGAGGTAGGGTCGCGTGGTGTACGGATCACAAAATGGATTACAGCCCCTACTCTGCTACTTACTAACCATGTGGTTTGGGGGCACGCCTATTCTTTGCTCCAAAACTAGCTTTCTCACCTGGAAAACGGGATTGGAATAAGGACAGCTAGGGGGAGGATAATTAAAATAAGGTGTGTGAATTTACTCTGCGAACTGTAAAATGCTACAGGATGTAAGGGTGAATTGCCTGCAGGTTCTGCTGATTTGGTTTTCTGGTTGTCATTAGGCCTTAGCCAGGAATTAGTGACCAAATGCAAGATGGGGGGAAAGAAAGTTTAGCAGCAGCACCTTTTAGTGACCAAATGCAATATGGGGGGAAAGAAAGTTTAGCAGTTTAACAATGTGAAAAAAAATCAAAGCGTTTTTATCAGGTAGGTGGGGTTCCATGGAAAGCTGAGCTGCAGCAATCGAAGTGCACTGTGGAGAAGAAGGGGCATAATGGTTCTGCTCTTCCGTGCCATGATCAGACACATCCTAGGTATTACCTTCTGGGGTACTCCTCACTGGTCTATAGACATCATAGATCAGCCAGATGACATGTGGCAGGAGGAGGTGTCTAGGCAGCACCGGGACTTTAATTGGAAACACTGGGAAGAAAGTGAAGCTGCCTTCAGATTTTCTTAAGGTTCTTATGTGGGGGATAGTTTGACTTGTTATCCCTGCTTCCCAGGGAAGAGTAAGAGCACTGAGTGGACACGTGTAGGGTGTAGATCTTAGCTTATCTAAGGCAACAGTTCCCAAACTTTGCTACAAATCAGAATCACTAGGAAACTTTCAAATCTCCCATTGCTCAGGCTGTACCTGAACCCATTAAATCAGAGTTTCTGGGAGTGAGGCCTAGGCATCAGTTTAAAAAAAAAAAAAAAAACCTTTTCAGGTGCTTGTCATGGGCCTCCAAGTTTGAGAAGCAGTGATGCACAGAGGAGTAAAAGCATCAGGACTAGTCAAGACGGGATGAGCTGCTAGGGATGTGGGGAATCCCCTGCCTCTGAAGCTGCTCAGATCCAGGCTGGATGTCACTTGGTGATGATGAATTCAAGCCTTCCACACAGAGGTAGACTAAGATAGATAAACTTCAAGCTCTTTCCCATCCTGGGGAGCTGAGTCAATGCTCCAAAGTGGAAGTTTTCCAATTTATTTAATTCCAAGGAACTGTTTGTTCAAATAACATAAAATATTTAAAACAAAGCAACAGGGAGGTGCCCCCTCCACTCCATTCCACCCTCTGTTCCAGGATGACCTCTGAGGACACTTTGTAGAAATCTGGAAACTTAATGAAAATCTCGTGGACTCTAAGGAACACAGTTTTAAAAACCACCAATTTAAGGGAAGGGAAATAGGATTTCCACAGAAATGATTATTTTACTCAGCCATCTGTAGTTGGAATCTTGATTATTTTGATGAATAGAAGTAGCAAATCCCAAATGGAGGAGAGCCAAGATAAATGACCATGGATCTAATCTGTTTATTAGTTGGGAACATGAACAGCATCAGCCAGAATGTGGTTGACCCAGTGCCTCAGAAACTAGACCCAGGTCAATTTTGGCTTAGTATCTTGGTGCCACATAGAGGATGTAAGACCCACCTCATCTGGCTCATATGGTATCTTCAAGGGGAAAAATACTTTATTATTATTTGTGAAAGTTCCCAAGCTCTGCATTCACAAGTTGAGTGTTAAGCCTGGATTCAGCTCTTTCCTTATGACCTGCAGTGAGCAGAGCAGGTCTGAAACCTAGTTCTCATTGCCAATATATCTTTACAATTTCCTGATACGTTCTGTGCCACACAGACTCTAGTTCTGTATCAAAGCTGTAACTTACAAATGAGGAACAAAATGCAGCCTGGTACAGGGGAAAGAAGTAGGATATAGGTTTGAGTCCTGGTTCAACTCTTTGCCAGCTGTGTCAGAGCAGACAAGTATCTAACTTAGTTTCCTTGCCTCTAAAATGGAATTCATTATATCTGTTTACCTATTTACCAAGATTATTGTGAGGTTAAAAGAAAAAGCCAAAGTCATATCCTCTTAAGTTCTATAAAATAGGCATGATTATTGAAAGCAAAAAAAAATGTAACATTGGGAGAATTTCAATATATGTAGATGAAGTACACATGGCAAATATAACATAAATAGGGGAGAGTAAAAGGACCTTTATTTTGTGTTTGTTTGGTTTCAGATTTTTTTTGAAAATAGGCTTTTTTTTTTTTTTTATACTTTAAGTTCTAGGGTACATGTGCACAACGTGCAGGTTTGTTACATATGTATACTTGTGCCATGTTGGTGTGCTGCACCCATCAACTCGTCAGCACCCCTCAATTCATCATTTATATCAGGTATAACTCCCAATGCAATCCCTCCCCCCTCCCCCCTCCCCATGATAGGCCCCGGTGTGTGATGTTCCCCTTCCCGAGTCCAAGTGATCTCATTGTTCAGTTCCCACCTATGAGTGAGAACATGCAGGGTTTGGTTTTCTGTTCTTGTGATAGTTTGCTAAGAATGATGGTTTCCAGCTGCATCCATGTCCCTACAAAGGACGCAAACTCATCCTTTTTTATGGCTGCATAATAGGCTTTATTTTTTACATAAGTTTTAGGTTCACAGAAACATTGAAGGTACAGAAAATTCCCCTATATTCCTAGCCTCCACACATGCAGAGCTTTCCCCATTGTTGCTTTTAAAATTTCTACATTTTGTTTGAAATGGTAAATATTAACTCAAAGTAGACTGTAACAAATTAGGTTTGCATATTTTAACACCTAGACAACAACTAAAAAATAGTACAAAGATATATGACCAACATGCAAATAGATAAATTATATAGATTACTAAAAATTACATAGAGTACCAAAAAGAAAGGAAAAAGAACAGAGGAATAAAAAAGATGACAAAAAGAAGAGTAATAAAATAGAGCGAAATCTAATCACTACTCATTGTAAATGTGGATGGTCAGATTAGATTGAAAAAGAAAGACCCAATGATATACTGTCTATAAGAAATCCACTCTAAATGTAATGATACATATAAATAGATTTAAAGGAAACAAATTTTTTAAAAGATATATCGGGGAAATACTAATCAAATAAAAGCTGGAGTGGCTATATTAATATTGCACAAAGTAGACTTCAAAACAAGGAAAAATTACCAAAAATGAAGAGGGAAATTACATGATAATAAAGTGGAAATTAACCAAGAAAACATAACAGCCATAAATGTATATGCATCCAAACAGCGAAACTCTAAAACACATGAAGCAAAAACTGATAGCATTGAAAGGAAAAATAGACAAATCCCCAATAATGCTTGGAGACTTTAGTCTTCTTCTTAAGATAATTGATAGAACAAGTAGAGAACTTGACCTAACTGACATTTATACAACACTCCAACCAACAGCAGCAGAACACATACTTGTTTCAACTGTACATGGAACAGTCACTAAAATAAACTATATTCTGGGCCATAAAACAGACTTGAAAATTTTTAATATATGTATAATATGAACGTTGCTTTTCCCATCATGATGGAATTTAACTGGAAATCAGTAACAGAAAGAGATCTAGAAATTCCCCAAATATTAAAAAAAAAAAAAAAATGAGAATGAGACAACAGACTTCTAAACAATCACTGAATTAAAGAGGAATTCTCACATCAACTTAGAAAATATTTTCAGCTGAATGAAAGTGAAAATACAGCATGTCAAAATGTGTGGGATGCAGCTAAAGCAGTGCTTAGCAGAAATTTATGGCATTAAATGCTTATACTGGAAAAGAAGAAAGAGCTCAAATCAATAATGTAATGTTCAACTCTGAGAAACTAGGAAAAGAAGAACAAGTTAATCCCAAATCATATTTCTTTGGATTTTGCTTTGCAGAAGGGAGAATTGCAGAAGGGAGCAAATAATAAAAATAAGAGCAGAAATCAGTGAAATTTAAGACAGAAAAACAATAGAGAAAATTAAGAAACAAAATACTTGTTCTTTGAAAATGTCAATAAAATTGATAAACCTCTATTCACAACCCTTTAACCTAGTACAACCCAACTATTCCTCAATGAGGGAATGGATGACCTAGGGTACATCCATGAAATGGAATACTACTCCAGCAATAAAAAGAATAAACCACTGATACACACAACATGGATTATTCTCAAATGCATTATGCTAAGTGGAGGAAGCCAGACTCAAAAGACCACATACTCTATACTTCCATTTGTTATGACATTCTGGAAAAGGCAAACCCATAAGTGTGGAGAACAGATCAGTGGTTATCAGGGACGAAAGGCTGGGGAAGGGGAATTTTTCAAGGACGTGAAACTAATAAATTTGAAAACATCAAGTTTACATCTGTAAAAGTTGAATTAACTGTTGAATCAACTCAATGCTATGATAAACATGGATGCAGCTGGAGGCCGTTATCCTAAGCATATTAACGCAGGAACAGAAAATCAAATACCACATGTTCTCTCTTATAAGTGGGAGCTAAACGGAGTACACATGGACACAAAGAGGGGAACAGTAGACACAGGGGCCCAATTGGAAATGGAGAGTGAGAGGAGAGTGAGGATCGAAAAACTACTTACCAGGTGCTGTGGTCACTATTTTGGTCATGAAATATTTGTACTCCAAACCCCCACAACACGCAATTTACCCACATAACAAACCTGCACATGTACCCCCAATCCTAAAGTAAAAAGATGAAAAATAAATAAATACAAATAAAAATAATGTCTTGAATTGTTACTGTTACAGAAATGTCACCTACCTGTTCAACTAGTGAGTGGTTGGACAAGCTGCCATTATTAGATACATAACCCTTATAACTCCAGAGACATAAGTGGTTCAGTCTTGCAGGCGTGTCGCATGTGAGAATCACCACTCGACACTCAAAATAATTAAACAGGAATTTTTTTATGTACCTCTGTTCCCAAAAGACATTAAAATTGATATTCAGTTTTTGCTTGGAGTTCTAATACTCAAAAACACCAAAGTTTGGGTTCATTTGTGTCTCTACAAAACCCTTATGTTAAATTAGCATCTATGTACATCCTGTGTTTTTTAGGTTAACTACTTCTTCCATTAGCAGTTTGTTTGGTAGTCAGGAATGAATTTGTGCCATCATCTTGGAACCCATGGTGACAATGCCTTGTTGGTTATAACTCTGAATGGGTCATTTGAAATTCCCCTCACAATCTTGCATCTTTTCATTGGATTCAAGCTTATACTTCAAATTTCCTATTTTTAGTCACTAATTTTCAGATTTTTTTTTTTTTAATTACCCAAATTCCCAGCATTGAATGGGCTTTGGATTCTACAGTGCCTAGAACAGGAATGGAATTTAGACGTGTGTTTATATTTTTTTTAATGAGAGCAAGTAATTAGAACAGAATGTGGAAGCCATTGTGTGTGTATGTGTTTGTGTGTGTGTTGTAAAATCAAAGAAAGAACTATCCTATGTTGGTTCATAGTATGATAAAATTTAAAACATCAGCTGTCCCATGACCTTGAGATCAACCCTTCCGCTTACTCCCTAATGTCATCGCAATTTAGCCACAGATTTGGAGCTTAAGATTTGGAATTAGGCCCTGGTTTTTTGCTTGTTTGTTTGTTTTTTCCTCTATTTAGGATAGGTCTATTTAACACTGGCTTCAAATATTGGTGTTTCAGTCTGTTGCAAGCCAATTAAAACACCTATCACTCCACAACAGCCAAACATTCCAACCCTGAAGCAAGCACACACATGAATTAGATAATAGGGATGTGTATTAGTTACCTGTGGCTGCCATAACAAGATACCACAAACTGGGTGGATTAAAACATCAGAAATTCATTCTCTCATAGTTCTGGAGACCAGAATTCTGAAATCAAGGTGTCAGCAGGATTGGTTCCTTCCTGGGGGCTTAGAGCAAGAATCTGTTCCGTGACCCTCCATCAGCTTCCAGTGCTTGCTGGCAATCCTTGGCCTCCCTTGGCTTGTGGCTGCCTAACTCCAGTCCCAGCCTTCATTGTCATGTGGCATTCTCACTGTGTGTCTCTGTGTCTGCCTGTCCAAATTGCCTTCTTTTCTAAGGACACCAGTCATACTGGATTTAGGACCCACCCTAATGCAGCATGAGCTCATCTAAATAACATCTTCAAAGATCCTATTTCTAAATAAGGTCGCATTCACAGGTTCTGGGTGGATATGAATTTTGGGAAGACACTATTCAGCCCAGTATAGGATATGTTTGGCCATGCAGTTACCACATAAAGAAGTAAATCCACACTACAGTGCAGTCGTGCTATAGGATTGCACTGCAGTACTGTGCTATAATCGCACAGGAGTATTGATTGAATTCTTTTTGTTCACTAGTGAGTGGGTGGACAAGCTGCCATTATTAGATACATAACCCTTATAACTCCAGAGACATAAGTGGTTCAGTCTTGCAGGAGTATCGCATGCGAGAATCACAACTCAACACTCAAAATAATTAAACGGGAATTTTTTTGAATATTAGGATTCTACATGAGGAAAGTTCAGGATTCTATGTGAGTGATCAGAACATATGAGGAAAGAAGCATCCTGTATATACTGTAAGGGGGGAAGCCCCAAGAAGTGACACCTGTTTGGTGTCAAAATAGGCCTTCTTGCCAGGCATGATGGCTCATGCCTGTAATCCCAGCACTTTGGGAGGCCGAGGTGGGCAGATCATGAATGAGGTCAGGAGATCGAGATCATCCTGGCTAACACGGTGAAACCCCGTCTCTACTAAAAATCCAAAAAAAAAAAAATAGAGCACTTTACTGTTTTATAGAGTGTGGTGTGTGTGTGTGTGTTGGTTTTGTTTTTTTGTAGTCTGATGACCAGTGCTTTAGATCATAGCTGACTGTACTTGTGGGCTGATGCCAGGCCAGTGAGTGGGCTGTCATCCTACCCAGCCATGGTGCACATCTGACCGCACATTGTGACCCTTCCAACCGACTTCCAGGGCCTTCCTCCCTCAAACCAAGTAGGTGTCACTTCTTGGGGCTTTCCCCCTTACAGTATATACAGGATGCTTCTTTCCTCGTGTGGTCTGATCACTCACATAGAATCCTGGACTTTCCTCATGTAGAATCCTAATATTCATCTCCATGAGATCACCACAGATGTCCTTCCTTGGGGACTTCTGGGGCTGATCTGACCAGGTGACCAGGAGGCATAAAGGCTCAATTCTGACCCTACCTCTGATATCTTATTTTTTAGACACCTCCAGTTTTCCCTCTCTGTGCCGGGAGGAAGATGCATTCTGGGAAGATGAGGCTGCAGTGAGCCGTGATCATGCCACTGCAAGCCAGCCTGGGCACCAGAGCGAGACCCTGTCTCAAAAAAAAAAAGAAAAAAAGACTGCGAAAACTGGAATCTGAGTAATGGGAGAACAATTTCTTTTTTTAGAGGAGGGGATTGGGAAGCAACTACTTTGGGATGAGAAAGATATCAGGTTTCTCTTCTAGATAAATTGGGCTATAATGAGACCCACTGGCAAAATTAGCCTCCTGGAATTCCTTCTAAAGGGCAGACATAGTCCTTCCCTGCTTGTGGCAAGTGGACAGCTCAGCCTAAAGAGGGGAGCGTGGCCCAACATGGCCACAGTTGCAGGGCTGGTTCTGTCCATGGGCTGGGAGAGGTATGCTAGGTACGTGAGAACTGTTCATGGCATGAATGAACTTTGGGTATCACACGCTACCCATCTTCCTATTCAGCTGCCAGTGTAGGCTCCTAAAACCAGATCTCAGTTGTCATATCCTGATCAAAAATCTTTTAGGCATCCCAGTGCCCACAGTCAGCCCTCACAGTCTGCCCGATGTCTTCCATCCAAATTCATCTCCAAGGGCTCCCATCTATACACACTCCCAGCACCCCACAACTTCCCTTCTCCATCCTTCTAAGGTCATGCCCCCTCCTGCCTCTGCCTTTGTCCATGCCATTCTTCAAGGCCCCCAATGCCCTTTCCTCATCCTCTGTCTGGTGACCCACTCCTCTCCTTGCAAATCTCTGCTCAAATGCCACCCCCTCTCTGAAAGCCTCTACATCTTGTGGAAATTTTACCAGCCTCTCCGGTCACATTGTATTAGCATGTGTCTGACTGCTCCATGGACTCAGCTCCCGAAGTCACGGGCTGTACCTTTACAGCCCCCAGTACTTTTTTGACCAGTTTATTTTCTTATTATACCATAGGTGGGATCAATTTCATACAACATTATTTGAGACTTAACCACACATAAACTTTCTTTAAAGTTAAACCACACAAACGTTCTTTAAAGTCAGTAAGTATTCAAAGGAAATTTGGAGTCAGAATAAATCAAGCCTAATATTTTAAAGAATGAGAATTAGATATACTTTGCTATAATTTAGCAATGAAATAAGAACAAAGCCTGGGCATTTCCCTTCATTCAAACCCCTTACAACCTGTGATTAGAGTGCCAAAGAGAAAGCCAGCCTTCTTTCTCTGATCCTCTCTGATTTTCAGTCCAAATGTATTACCTCATATTTTAGAAACTCACACAGGTTTGAATCCATCCAAACTCAAAATACCAAAGTGAATCTGACTGAAAAAAAATTACTGTGTGATACCTGCGTATATTTGTTTAACAGAAACCATAATTTGAACATTACATCAAACTAGACTTAGTCTACCTAAGAAGAAATGTTTGCTTTTCTTTTAACAGAATTTTAATACATTACCGCATGTGTTTGCCATTTTGGTCAGAAGGAAATAAGGACATTTTGGAGATTAGAATTTTTAAACAGGAATATCCAGATGGAAGCAGGACTCCTTGGTAGTCTATGGGTACCTTCTCAGAACAGTGTTTTAAACTCATAAAATAAAATACGGAAGAGTACAAAGGAAACCAATTCTCTTGAAATACAATTATCAAAATATATATTTTTTGAGACCAGGTCTCACTCCGTCTCCCAGGCTGGAGTATGGTAGCACGATCTCAGCTCACTGCAGCCTCAACCCCCTGGGCTCAAGCGATCCTCCCACCTCAGCCTCCTGAGTAGATGGGACTACAGGTGTGTACCACTACACTTAGCTATTTTGTTAATTCTTTGTAGAGATGGGGTTTCTGCATGTTGCCCAGGCTGGTCTCAAACTCCTGCTCTCAAACCATCTGCCTGCCTCGGCCCCCCAAAGTGCTGGTATTACAAGCATGAGCCACTGCATTCAGCCATCAAAATACTCTTTAAAAAACAAATTTGCTATATAATAATGTGGCTTTTTTTTCTTTTTCTTTTCTTTTCTTTTTTTTTTTTTTGAGACAGGGTCCCACTCTCAGGCTGGAGTACAGTGGTACAATTACAGCTCACTGCAGCTTCAACCTCCTGGGCTCAAGGGACCCTCTCGCCTCAGCCTCCCAAGTAGCTGGGACCACAGGTGTGTACCACCACACCTGGCTAATTGCTCTACTTTAGATAGAGACAAGGTCTCCCTATGTTGCCCAGGCTGGTCTTAAACTCCTGGGCTTAAAGGATCCACCCACCTAGGCCTCCCAAAGTGCTGGGATTACAGGCATGAGGCACTGTGCCCAGCCATGTGCTTCTTTAACATTAAAATAGGAGACCTCCTAGAGGATCTAATAATTATCATAATTTCAAAATAGTTATGAGTTCTTAAATAATATTTCAAAATATCAGTAACTTCTGTAATGCCCATGAATATCTATGTGATTTCTGTCGGTGATAGAGTCACAGTCCTGCATACTATTATGGTTGTTACCTACATCCATAATAAAACTAAATGCTAAATTCAATTGAAGGTTAGTGAAAAGAAAGATGAAATTCACAGAACCTTCCAAGGCAGTATAAGGAGAGTTGTATTTCATTTTCAGGGTATCCACATTAGCTCACACATTCTGAGACCCATTTGGGTTCATGCCCATGTGTGGAATTCCGTGGAAGCTCATATTTTAGACCAGAAATGGCAAAGAAGCCAGGCTTCTGACCTCCAACTGGCATTGTACTGGTGGCCAGTGATGTCCAACCACTTCAGTATTGTTGTTCGGCTACTTAGCGTGATTTCCAAGAACTGCTGAAACATTATAAAACTTGGGATTTGTTGCTAGGAGAAACTTTTTTTTATTTTTTATTTTTATTTTTTTTAGCTAACCTATCTCCCAGCCAGAAACTAGGAAGAACTTCACCTTCATTTCTCAAAGGAGGAAACAGACGTCTAGATCATAGTCATGTGTCTGCTGTAAGGAAACCAGCTTCTTTATTTTGGTTGTAGGAACAAGTGGTTGGGTCATCATCACAATGGGCATTAAGATTATAGGATTATGACCAGGCATAGTGGCTCACACCTGTAATCCCAGCACTTTGGGATGCCGAGGCAGGCGGATCACTAGAGGTCAGGAGTTTGAGACTAGCCTGACCAACATGGTGAAACCCCATCTCTATTAAAAAATACAAAAACAACTTTGGGAGGCCGAGACGGGCGGATCACGAGGTCAGGAGATCGAGACCATCCTTGCTAACACGGTGAAACCCCGTCTCTACTAAAAAAAAAAAAAAAATACAAAAAATTAGCCGGGCGAGGTGGCGGCCGCCTGTAGTCCCAGCTACTCGGGAGGCTGAGGCAGGAGAATGGCGTGAACCCGGGAGGCGGAGCTTGCAGTGAGCTGAGATCCGGCCACAGCACTCCAGCCTGGGCAGCAGAGCGAGACTCCGTCTCAAAAAAAAAAATACAAAAACAGATGTCTGGGGGGCGGAGCAAGATGGCCGAATAGGAAGAGCTCCAGTCTCCAACTCCCAGCTCGAGCGACACAGAAGACTGGTGATTTCTGCATTTTCAACTGAGGTACTGGGGTCATCTCACTGGGGAGTGCCGGACAATCAGTGCTGGTCAGCTGCTGCAGCCCGACCAGCGAGAGCTGAAGCAGGGCGAGGCATTGCCTCACCTGCGAAGCGCAAGGGGGAAGGGAATCCCTTTTCCTAGCCAGGTGAACTGAGACACACAACACCTGGAAAATCGGGTAATTCCCACCCCAATACTGTGCTTTAAGCAAACGGGCACACCAGGAGATTATACCCACACCTGGCCGGGAGGGTCCCACGGCCACGGAGCCTCCCTCATTGCTAGCACAGCAGTCTGCAATCTAACCGCAAGGCAGCCGCGAGACTGGGGGAGGGGCGCCCGCCATTGCTGAGGCTTAAGTAGGTAAACAAAGCCGCTGGGAAGCTCGAACTGGGTGGAGCTCACAGCAGCTCAAGGAAACCTGCCTGTCTCTGTAGACTCCACCTCTGGGGACAGGGCGCAGCTGAAAAAACAACAGGGGAAGCAGCAGAGGCCTGTGCAGACCCGAACGACTCTGTCTGACAGCTTTGAAGAGAGCAGTGGATCTCCCAACACGGAGGTTGAGATCTGAGAACGGACAGACTGCCTGCTCAGGTGGGTCCCTGACCCCTGAGTAGCCTAACTGGGAGACATCCCCCACTAGGGGCAGTCTGACACCCCACACCTCACAGGGTGGAGTACACCCCTGAGAGGAAGCTCCCAAAGTAAGAATCAGACAGGTACACTCGCTGTTCAGCAATATTCTATCTTCTGCAACCTCTGCTGCTGATACCCAGGCAAACAGGGTCTGGAGTGGACCTCAAGCAATCTCCAACAGACCTACAGCTGAGGGTCCTGACTATTAGAAGGAAAACTATCAAACAGGAAGAACACCTATACCAAAACCCCATCAGTACGTCACCAACATCAAAGACCAGAGGCAGATAAAACCACAAAGATGGGGAAGAAGCAGGGCAGAAAAGCTGGAAATTCAAAAAATAAGAGCGCATCTCCCCCTGCAAAGGAGTGCAGCTCATCACCAGCAACAGATCGAAGCTGGTCAGAGAATGACTTTGACGAGATGAGAGAAGAAGGCTTCAGTCCATCAGACTTCTCAGACCTAAAGGAGGAATTACATACCCAGCGCAAAGAAACAAAAAATCTTGAAAAAAGAGTGGAAGAATTGATAGCTAGAATAATTAATGCAGAGAAGGTCATAAATGAAATGACAGAGATGAAAACCATGACACGAGAAATACGTGATAAATCCACAAGCTTCAGTAACCGACTCGATCAACTGGAAGAAAGAGTATCAGCGATTGAGGATCAAATGAATGAAATGAAGCGAGAAGAGAAACCAAAAGAAAAAAGAAGAAAAAGAAATGAACAAAGCCTACAAGAAGTATGGGATTATGTAAAAAGACCAAATCTACGTCTGATTGGGGTGCCTGAAAGTGAGGGGGAAAATGGAACCAAGTTGGAAAACACTCTTCAGGATATCATCCAGGAGAACTTCCCCAACCTAGTAGGGCAGGCCAACATCCAAATTCAGGAAATACAGAGAACACGACAAAGATACTCCTCGAGAAGAGCAACTCCAAGACACATAATTGGCAGATTCACCAAAGTTGAAATGAAGGAAAAAATCTTAAGGGCAGCCAGAGAGAAAGGTTGGGTTACCCACAAAGGGAAGCCCATCAGACTAACAGCAGACCTCTCGGCAGAAACTCTCCAAGCCAGAAGAGAGTGGGGGCCAATATTCAACATTCTTAAAGAAAAGAATTTTAAATCCAGAATTTCATATCCAGCCAAAATAAGTTTCATCAGTGAAGGAGAAATAAAATCCTTTACAGATAAGCAAATGCTTAGAGATTTTGTCACCACCAGGCCTGCCTTACAAGAGACCCTGAAGGAAGCCCTAAACATGGAAAGGAACAACCGGTACCAGCCATTGCAAAAACATGCTAAACTGTAAAGACCATCGAGGCTAGGAAGAAACTGCATCAACTAACGAGCAAAAAAACCAGTTAATATCATAATGACAGGATCAAGTTCACACATAACAATATTAACCTTAAATGTCAATGGACTAAATGCTCCAATTGAAAGACACAGACTGGCAAACTGGATCAAGAGTCAAGACCCATCAGTCTGCTGTATTCAGGAGACCCATCTCACATGCAGAGACATACATAGGCTCAAAATAAAGGGATGGAGGAAGATCTACCAAGCAAATGGAGAACAAAAAAAAGCAGGGGTTGCAATCCTAGTCTCTGCTAAAATAGACTTTAAACCATCAAAGATCAAAAGAGACAAAGAAGGCCATTACATAATGGTAAAGGGATCAACTCAACAGGAAGATCTAACTATCCTAAATATATATGCACCCAATACAGGAGCACCCAAATTCATAAAGCAAGCCCTCAGAGACTTACAAAGAGACTTAGACTCCCATACAATAATAATGGGAGACTTCAACACTCCACTGTCAACATTAGACAGATCAACGAGACAGAAAGTTAACAAGGATATCCAGGAATTGAACTCATCTCTGCACCAAGCGGACCTAATAGACATCTATAGAACTCTCCACCCCAAATCAACAGAATATACATTCTTCTCAGCACCACATCACACTTATTCCAAAATTGACCACATAATTGGAAGTAAAGCACTCCTTAGCAAATGTAAAAGAACAGAAATTATAACAAACTGTCTCTCAGACCACAGTGCAATCAAACTGGAACTCAGGACTAAGAAACTCAATCAAAACCGCTCAACTACATGGAAACTGAACAACCTGCTCCTGAATGACTACTGGGTACATAACGAAATGAAGGCAGAAATAAAGATGTTCTTTGAAACCAATGAGAACAAAGATACAACATACCAGAATCTCTGGGACACATTTAAAGCAGTATGTAGAGGGAAATTTATAGCACGAAATGCCCACAAGAGAAAGCTGGAAAGAGCTAAAATTGACACTCTAACATCACAATTAAAAGAACTGGAGAAGCAAGAGCAAACACATTCAAAAGCTAGCAGAAGGCAAGAAATAACTAAGATCAGAGCAGAACTGAAGGAGATAGAGACACAAAAAACCCTCCAAAAAACCAATGAATCCAGGAGTTGGTTTTTTGAAAAAATCAACAAAATTGACAGACTGCTAGCAAGACTAATAAAAAAGAAAAGAGAGAAGAATCAAATAGACACAATAAAAAATGATAAAGGGGATATCACCACGGACCCCACAGAAATACAAACTACCATCAGAGAATACTATAAACACCTCTACACAAATCAACTAGAAAATCTAGAAGAAATGGATAATTTCCTGGACACTTACACTCTTCCAAGACTAAAGCAGGAAGAAGTTGAATCCCTGAATAGACCAATAGCAGGCTCTGAAATTGAGGCAATAATTAATAGCCTACCCACCAAAAAAAGTCCAGGACCAGAAGGATTCACAGCTGAATTCTACCAGAGGTACAAAGAGGAGCTGGTACCATTCCTTCTGAAACTATTCCAATCAATAGAAAAGGAGGGAATCCTCCCTAACTCATTTTATGAGGCCAACATCATCCTGATACCAAAGCCTGGCAGAGAAACAACAAAAAAAGAAAATTTTAGACCAATATCCCTGATGAACATCGATGCAAAAATCCTCAATAAAATACTGGCAAACCGGATTCAGCAGCACATCAGAAAGCTTATCCACCCTGATCAAGTGGGCTTCATCCCTGGGATGCAAGGCTGGTTCAACATTCGCAAATCAATAAACGTAATCCAGCATATAAACAGAACCAAAGACAAGAACCACATGATTATCTCAATAGATGCAGAAAAGGCTTTTGACAAAATTCAACACCCCTTCATGCTAAAAATACTCAATAAATTCGGTATTCATGGAACGTACCTCAAAATCATAAGAGCTATTTATGACAAACCCACAGCCAATATCATACTGAATAGGCAAAAACTGGAAAAATTCCCTTTGAAAACTGGCACAAGACAGGGATGCCCTCTCTCACCACTCCTATTCAACATCGTGTTGGAAGTTCTGGCTAGAGCAATCAGGCAAGAGAAAGAAATCAAGGGTATCCAGTTAGGAAAAGAAGAAGTCAAATTGTCCCTGTTTGCAGATGACATGATTGTATATTTAGAAAACCCCATTGTCTCAGCCCAAAATCTCCTTAAGCTGATAAGCAACTTCAGCAAAGTCTCAGGATACAAAATCAATATGCAAAAATCACAAGCATTCTTATACACCAGTAACAGACAAACAGAGAGCCAAATCATGAATGAACTTCCATTCACAATTGCTTCAAAGAGAATAAAATACCTAGGAATCCAACTTACAAGGGATGTAAAGGACCTCTTCAAGGAGAACTACAAACCACTGCTCAGTGAAATAAAAGAGGACACTAACAAATGGAAGAACATACCATGCTCATGGATAGGAAGAATCAATATCGTGAAAATGGCCATACTGCCCAAGGTTATTTATAGATTCAATGCCATCCCCATCAAGCTACCAATGAGTTTCTTCACAGAACTGGAAAAAACAGCTTTAAAGTTCATATGGAACCAAAAAAGAGCCCGCATTGCCAAGACAATTCTAAGTCAAAAGAACAAAGCTGGAGGTATCACACTACCTGACTTCAAACTATACTACAAGGCCACAGTAACCAAAACAGCATGGTACTGGTACCAAAACAGAGATATAGACCAATGGAACAGAACAGAGTCCTCAGAAATAATACCACACATCTACAGCCATCTGATCTTTGACAAACCTGAGAGAAACAAGAAATGGGGAAAGGACTCCCTATTTAATAAATGGTGCTGGGAAAATTGGCTAGCCATAAGTAGAAAGCTGAAACTGGATCCTTTCCTTACTCCTTATATGAAAATTAATTCAAGATGGATTAGAGACTTAAATGTTAGACCTAATACCATAAAAACCCTAGAAGAAAACCTAGGTAGTACCATTCAGGACATAGGCACGGGCAAGGACTTCATGTCTAAAACACCAAAAGCAATGGCAGCAAAAGCCAAAATTGACAAATGGGATATGATTAAACTAAAGAGCTTCTGCACAGCAAAAGAAACTACCATTAGAGTGAACAGGCAACCTACAGAATGGGAGAAAATTTTTGCAATCTACTCATCTGACAAAGGGCTAATATCCAGAATCTACAAAGAACTCAAACAAATTTACAAGAAAAAAACAACCCCATCAAAAAGTGGGCAAAGGATATGAACAGACATTTCTCAAAAGAAGACATTCATACAGCCAACAGACACATGAAAAAATGCTCATCATCACTGGCCATCAGAGAAATGCAAATCAAAACCACAATGAGATACCATCTCACACCAGTTAGAATGGCAATCATTAAAAAGTCAGGCAACAACAGGTGCTGGAGAGGATGTGGAGAAATAGGAACGCTTTTACACTGTTGGTGGGATTGTAAACTAGTTCAACCATTATGGAAAACAGTATGGCGATTCCTCAAGGATCTAGAACTAGATGTACCATATGACCCAGCCATCCCACTACTGGGTATATACCCAAAGGATTATAAATCATGCTGCTATAAAGACACATGCACATGTATGTTTATTGCGACACTATTCACAATAGCAAAGACTTGGAATCAACCCAAATGTCCATCTGTGACAGACTGGATTAAGAAAATGTGGCACATATACACCATAGAATACTATGCAGCCATAAAAAAGGATGAGTTTGCGTCCTTTGTAGGGACATGGATGCAGCTGGAAACCATCATTCTTAGCAAACTATCACAAGAACAGAAAACCAAACACCGCATGTTCTCACTCATAGGTGGGAACTGAACAATGAGATCACTTGGACTCGGGAAGGGGAACATCACACACCGGGGCTTATCATGGGGAGGGGGGAGGAGGGAGGGATTGCATTGGGAGTTATACCTGATATAAATGATGAATTGATGGGTGCTGATGAGTTGATGGGTGCAGCACACCAACATGGCACAAGTATACATATGTAACAAACCTGCACGTTATGCACATGTACCCTAGAACTTAGAGTATAATAAAAAAAAAAAAAATTACAAAAACAAAGACTGGGCATGGTGGCTCACCCCTGTGCCTGTAATCCCAGCACTTTGGGAGGCCGAGGCAGGCAGATCACAAGGTCAAGAGATCGAGATCATCCTGGCCAACATGGTAAAACCCTGTTTCTACTAAAACTACAAAAATTAGCTGGGCGTGGTGGCGCCTATAGTCCAGCTACTCGGGATGCTGCGACAGGAGAATCGCTTGAACCCGGGAGGCAGAGGTTGCAGTGAGCCGAGATTGCGCCACTGCACTCCAGCCTGGTGACAGAGTGAGATTCTGTCTAAAAAAAAAAAAATTAGCTGGGTGTGGTGGCACACGCCTGTAATCCCAGCTACTCAAGGGGCTGAGGCAGGAGAATTGTTTAAACCCAGGAGAATCGTGCCACTGCACTCCAACCTGAGTAACAGAGTGAGACTCTGTCTCAAAAAAAACCTAAATACATAAAAGATTATGGGATTAAAGTATATGATAATCAGGGCTTGCATATATAAGCTCTTGTTACCTGAATCTTGGAGAATGGCATTGTTGGTACCCACAGTTTAAGCTAAAAATATTTGCCCAGCACCAAAACTGGAATAAGGGGCCAGGCATGATGGTTCACACCTGTAATCCCAGCACTTGAGGAGGTCAAGGCAGGAGGATTCCTTGAGCCCAGGAGTTCGAGGTTACAGTGAGCTGTAATGGTGCCACTGCACTCCAGCCTGGTGACAGACTGAGACCCTGTCTCAAAAAAAAAAAAAAAAAAAAAGGAATAAAACCCAAATGTCAAATGAAAGTGAAGGTATCTTTATATTGACATAGCTATGAGGTTGCCCTTCAAAAAGACTTTGTTAAAGCTTGACCTTCGGTGAACACAGCCTCTAGGAAAAGCCCGGAGCCACCTGCACCCTTTTGTGAGGTAGTTCTGGATGCCATTCCTAGCCCTGGAACTGCTTGCAGGCATATAAATTGTAGCCGCAGCTGTTTTTGATATGGAAGGCCAGATGGGGGCTAGTTTTTGAGCTGTTTCAGAAGCCAATTCATGGACCTATGGAATCAGGACCACATTTGCTAATAATCTGTTGTGGCATTTTAAAAATTATTTGCTATTGTATGATTCAAGATTAACCCAAACCTTTAGAGGGAATGGGTGAGTAAAAGTATAGATGGTAAAAAAGATTCAAGGTCTCAATTTTTAATCTCATAGGGAGGTCCTTGCAGATTCCTCCTGTGCAGTCTTTCAAATGGTTCTTTAATGGACTTTTTAGTTACCAGATGATAACCTCTTCTACGATATTCCCATTAAAAGCAATAAAATCGTAGCCAGAACCTACCTCAATTCTGCATTTTTGATACTGTGAATGGGATTGTAAGAAGAAGCTATAAAAAAGAGAAAATACCTTTCACAAGTATTTCTGCTTGTACCATGTCCGTCATATTGATTCAAAATGTTTAAACTTTAAAGAAGGTAATACATGCGTATGGTAAAACAAATTGTAAATGGCAGTAAAAGGCATCAAATGAGAAATAAATGTCTCGCTTCTCATCTCCCATCCCAACATAAAGCCCAGTTCCTGTCCTAAATGTTACTAGTTTTATGACTAACCTTCTCTAAACATTTGATGTATATATCTTACATCTATTCTTTTATTTAAAAGTGTGCACCAACAGGATTGTACCTAACACACTGTTCTGAATTTTTGTTTCTTTCACAAATGTATCATGGAATTCTTTCCAAACCCACACACACAGACCTAGCTCATTCTTTTTTGAGTCACTTGGTGTTCCATTGTGTAGATAGCCAGTGTTACAACCATCTTAAGCAATGTTCTATGGATGAACATTTAGGTGAGGTTTTTTTCTCTCTATTTTAAAAAAATCGGCAGATAATATCCTTGTTACAAACATTTTTGTATACTTACAGAAGTCTATCTCTCAAGTAGTTTCCTAGAAGTAGAGATTTGGGGTCAGGGTGTATGGGCATTTAAAGTTTTAGCCGTGTAATCAAATTGCCCTCCAACATGGTTGAGTCTGTTTACATTCCCACCAGCAATGCCATGGATATTTGCTTGCTTACCCTCCTGGCAATACTTGCAATATTAAACGTTTGCTAATTTGGATGGTCAGGATGATCCCACTGTGGCTTTGATTTTCATTTCTTGAATTATAAGTAAGGCAAAGCATCTTTTCATTTGTTTATGGAGTACTTGCACTTGGTTTTCTGTGAATTGTCTATTTATTATTCTTTGCTTTTCTGTTGTGCTATTTGCCCTTGTCTGCTGTGTAAACATTCAGTTCCTACTATGTGGCAACCACTGTGCTAGACTCTTAAACTGTAATGGTGATGAAATCTTTTGGAGCTGGCAGTGTATTAGGAGACAAACATTGATCAAATAATTCTCTCAGTAAGTGTATGGACAAACTGAATTAAACTGAATTAAATGCCTTGAAAGAAAGGTTCTTGCAGCTCTTAGACCATGGCAGGGAAGAGAAGGGCCTGGACTGGGGGTGGGAGAAGACTGCCCTGGAAAAATGGACATCTAAAGAATGAATAGGGCCAGGCGCAGTAGCTTACACCTGTAATCCCAGCACTTTGGGAGGCCAAGGCAGGAGGATTGCTTGAGCTTAGGAATTCAAGACCCAGCCTGGGCAACATGGTGAAACCCCCATCTCTACAAAACATACAAAAATTAGCCGACTCTGTTGGTGTGCACCTGTGGGAAGCTGAGGCAGGAGCATTGCTTGAGCCTGGGAGGAGGAGGTTGCAGTGAACAGTAAGCCATGATCGTCCCACTGCACTCCAGCCTGGGAGGCAGGAGTGAAACCTTGTCTTAAAAAAAAAAAGAGAGAGAGAGAGAGAGAGAAAAGAAGAAGGAGGAGGAGGAGGAGGAGGAGGAGGAGGAGGAGGAAGAAGAAGAAGAAGAAGAAGAAGAAGAAGAAGAAGAAGAAGAAGAAGAAGAAGAAGAAGAAGAAGAAGAATGAATGAATAGGACTTGGAGTTGAGGGAGGAGCATTTCTGGAAGAAGGGACAGCACTGTGGAGGGAAGATGATGTTGTAGGTGGGCTAAAAGAAGGCCCAGGAGCAGAGCACAGAGAGAAGAACAGTGATGCAAGATGAGGCTGGGCTGCAGCATATGGGGGAGGAGGCCTCTATAGTGGGATATATATATATTTATTTATTTTTTTTTTTTTTATTTTTTTTTTTTTGAGACAGAGTCTTGCTCTGTCGGCCAGGTTGGAGTGCAGTGGCTTGATCTCAGCTCACTGCAAGCTCCGCCTCCCAGGTTCATTCTCCTGCCTCAGCCTCCCAAGTAGCTGGGACTACAGGCACCCACCACCATGCCCGGCTAATTTTTTGTATTTTTAGTAGAGACGGAGTTTCCCCGTCTTAGCCAGGATGGTCTCGATTTCCTGACCTTGTGATCCGCCTGCCTTGGCCTCCCAAAATGCTGGGATTTTGAGCCATCGTTGGTGATCTAATCTACATTCTGAAAACATTCTAGCTGAACAGAAGAGAAACAGGAAGATTAGAAGATATTTTATTAGTCCAGATGAGATCTCATGGTAGCCTGACCCTGGATCATGGCAGTGGACATGAAGAGAGGTGGAGGTGGTTAAATAAGATTTGATAATGGGTTAGATTTCGGGGGATAGGAAGAGAGGAGGTATCCAGGATGATTCCTGGGTTTGTGATTACATGGATGGTGGTACCATTTACTGAGATAAGAAACACTGAGGCTGGAGTTGGCTGGGTTCAGCCTTAGACAAGACGTCTGACTGAAGCTGGCAAGGAGGTAATTACATATGAAATTCTAAGGGCAGAGGCAAAGTTTGGCCTGTCGACATAAATTTGTGAGTCATTCATATACGGTAGTTGAAATCATGGTCCTAGGAAACTGCTCATTAAAGGAATACAGTACCTGAAGCAGGTCTGCTCATTCCTTAAGAAATTCTGATATTTAATAGCCAGGCAGAGAAAGATGAGACAGAAAAGAAAACAGAAATGAGCAGCCTGAGAGCAGGAGGAAAGCAAGGGGAGTGTGGTGTCCCAGAAGCCAGGGGAAGAGTTTCAGATAGGATGGAATAGTGCTAAGTGCTGCCACGACATCTGAAAAGAAGAGGCCTGGGAAACACCCATTGGATGTAGCCACGTGGGGGTCTTGGTGACACTAATTTTAAATTTCCTCAATGGAATGATAGGGGCAGGAGCCAGATTGGAGATTGTTAAGGAATTAGTGGGAAGTGAGAAAATGGTAGATATTGTATGGACCACTGCTGGGCTCCCCCTGTAGACTCCACACTGGGCTGGCTGGTGCCATGGATGCAGGGAGGGCAAAGCTGCAGATGTTTCACTACTGAGTTACAAGATCAATTCAGCTTATTGAGTGGCAAAAAAGGGTCAAGGGTAGAAAATGAGGAAGAATAGATTTGGGGCTAGTCTTTATGAAGAACCACACTTCTTCAAAAGTGATCCGGCTGGGCACAGTGGCTCACACCTGTAATCCCAGCACTTTGGGAGGCTGAGGCGGGCAGATCATCTGAGGTCAGGAGTTCAAGACCGGCCTGACCAACATGGTGAAATCCCGTCTCTACTAAAATATAAAAATTAGCAGAGCGTGGTGGTGGGTGCCTGTAATCTTAGCTACTCGGGAGGCTGAGGCAGGAGAATCACTTGAACCTGGGAGGTGGAGGTTGCAGTGAGCCGAGATCGCACCATTGCACTCCAGCCTGGGCAACAAGAGTGAAACTCCATCTCAAAAAACAAAGGACCTTCTCTAAACCAGTCCTCCATTGGCTTGTGGGTTTCCAGGTGCCAAGGATAGCTGAAAAAGTTCTATTTCCAGATGCCACCCTTTCTTCTCCTGTGAACTCCAACACCTTGTTCCTTGCCCCCTTCTCCTTTCATACCACCTTCGTGAGTACAGACTCGAAATCACAGGTCTGACCCCGATGGGCCTCATGAACTTGAACAAGTTCCCTCCCATCTCTGAGCCACTCTAAAAAATGGGGATTATAACATCTGCTCTTCAATGTTGTGATGATTAAATTTGACAGTGCATGTGGGGTATCTAACACTACCCACAGCCTCAGATGCTCAGGAAGTCAGAAAGGTCATAGAAATGAATGAAGCTGACCAGGTAAGGAGAAAATCATGTGACCCTCTTGGCTTTAGCTTTGCCACTTGTACTAGACATGTAAGTAGAGAGAATTATAAGAAAAATTCTGGGCCAGGTACAGTGACTAACACCTGTAATCCCAGCACTTTGGGAGGCTGAGGCAGGCGGATCGCTTGAGCTCAGGAGTTTGAGACCAGCCTGGGCAACATGGCAAAACCCCATCTCTTAAAAAAAAATTAATAATAATAATAATATATATATATCACACATCTCATATATATATATATATAACAAACACACACACACACACACACACAGATTAGCCAGGTGTGTTGCGTGCCTGTAGTCCCAGCTACTCAGAAGGCTGAAGCAGGAGGATTCCTTGAGCCCAGGAGGTTGAGGCTGCACTGAGCCAGGATGACACCACCGCACTCCAGCCTGTGTGATAGAGCAAGACCCTGTCTCAAAAAAAAGGTGGGGTGGGGGGGAGAAAAAATCGGATAAGAAAAAGAACAATGGAAGTATGATAAATGATATAAATCACCCATATTCACAAATAAAGGAGTAATAAACTAAGACTTAGCCTCAGTGTTGGGGGGCAACAGGGAGGGGTGAGGACTGGGGCAAATCAGAGCATATAGGGCCCATCAGAGAGGAGCAGCCATCCTGGGCTCCAGCCGATTACTGCAATGAGGGAGTGTGAAGCCAATGTTAACATGTCTTCCTGGTTTATAAGAGAAGCCAGAACTCTAAATTTTTTATGTAAAATATTTCAGTTCTTAAATTGGGCTCAGTTATTTTTTTTAATAACACCAGAGAAGCCAAACTAAACCCATCTATGGGCCAAAATCAGCTCGTGGGCTGCCAATGTGCAACCTCTCACCTAGATAATGGTATATAATAGAAATCCGTTTCCCTTCCCCCCTTTTTTCTCTTCCTCCTCTTTCTCCTTTCCCTCCCAGCTTCCACATCCTTTTCACCTAAGCAGCCCCCACCCTGCATTTCTATACTAAGTCCAAGTGATAGAAGGGATTAGAGTGGGTTGAAGAAGTGATGAAGCCCAAGGCAATGTCATCTAGATGCCTAATGGTGCCCCAGGGCCTGGATCACTGCCTGGCACATAGTGGATCCTAACAAAAACCTTGATGAATGAAGAAGCCAGAAACTAGGGGAGTCAGTTCTGTTTGTTGTGCACACCCTGGGCTTACCCGAAGAACTGCCTCATTTTTCTCAACAGCCTTGCGAAGTCGTTCTGGACGCTCCATCATCAATGGGAACTGGGCAATTGATCGACCAGGAAAATACGAGGGCGGAGGGACCATGTTCACCTACAAGCGTCCAAATGAGATTTCGAGCACTGCTGGAGAGTCCTTTTTGGCCGAAGGTCCCACCAATGAGATCTTGGATGTCTACGTGAGTTTGGATGTTTCTGGACTGTTCTTTGGATTTTGAATCTTGTCACTTCAAAGGAACATACTCTGAACAAATAAGCAACAAATCATTGCCCATATTCAGTAAAAACCCTTTGAACAGAGCCTGTTGGAGGCACCCCTTAAATGCTTGGCATTTATCTTTGCCTTTACTTGTGAATGAGCCTAGCTCATAGAAACCTCCAGCTCCCCCAGATGCTTATTACCTTCAGAGTTTATTGACCCAGTAAAACCAACTTTACTTGTTGAACCAAATCAGAGGCAAAACATGCCCTTTATTCCATGAGCATTGGATCTCCTCCAGGCACTTTCCTTATAATGCTAATTTGGCATGTTTTCTTTTTATGGCAAAAGAAAGCAAGAACCTAAAGGAAGGCAGGACCGCTCCCAGCTCCCAGCCCTGTTCAAACTCTGAGAGCAAATGAAGAAAGGAGAGCTCCAGAGCCCTCCAGATGAAACAATAAAGCTCAGAGTCACAGTAGAGAGGTTTACTAGAAGCTCCCTGCTTCATAGAAGACAAAACCTTCATTTATTTTATGTGAAACTGAAATATTAAATTGCTCAAGAGTTTTAAATGGTCTTTATGTTTAAGGAAACCACTAGAATCCAGTCTTCTTAAAAGATCAGGAAATAAAGGGTGATAAGAAATAAAAACTTGAAATAACATTTGGATAAAAAGAATGAGATCACCCATGAGTATACACATTCTTTCTGTCCCCAAAGCTAAGCTGATTAACATATTTGCTGTGTCAGAATTTTAGAAATATTATTAATTGCATTGTCATCACTTCTCCACCTACACAGGGTTCTATGTCCTTTCCTCTTGGGCCTAGTGGATTTGAAATTACAAAGGAAGTCTTGTTGTAGATTTTGAATTTTTTTTTTTAGACTGTCCAGTTGGTTGGTTGACTGTGAATCCATTTCAAATGGCATCAGAGGTAAAAATTCAGGTTGTTAAAGGCCTACCGTGGGTGGTCTAGGAATGGAAGCCAACAGCAATTTCATAAACGGGACAAGGTTTTGCACTGGCAGAATGCTCAGGCAGAAGAGGCACCGGAGAGGGAGGGAGGATTTCCAGCTGCAGACCGAGAGGAAGATTGTGTGAAAAGGGAGTAAGGGGATGAGGGATACACAGCAGGAACCTGAGGTCACACAACTGTGTCCCTCGGGATTCAGTGCCCACCGCCATGTTTCTGCAACGCCGATGGTTTGATATTGGTTCTTGGGTAGGAGAATCCCAGGGGTTCTCAGGTCTGCCTTCCTGTGGGTGACTTATAAAATGAAGACCCATTTCGTCAGTAGGGAGTGGGTAAGAGGAAGTGGGTAAGGGAGTGGTAAACAGGAAGAACAGACACAGGACCCACTATGCAGGAGAGACTCAGAGATGCTTCTAGCTGGAAAGGATCTTTGAGAGCGACATGATTCTAACTTCTTCCTTTCCCAAGGAGGAAATCAAAAACTGCGGGGCAAAGGGGCTTGCTCTAGGTTACACAGCTGGTCAGCAAGAGAGCTGCTTTGTAAAGCAGCGGAGACAGAGACATCAAACCTGACCGTGGCTCCTTGCACAGCTCATATTTACACTGTGGGTTCTCATTCTGCTGCTCGGTTTAGCCCACCACCCTGCTTCCCCTCAGGAAAGCCATGGGCAGCAAGGACTGTGTGCTCAAAATCCGATAAGGAGGGACGTTTTCTATTGGGCCATGCTCATTTAATAAGTTTTCAGCCCAGTTAATGTTCAGCTGCTGACTTCCACAGCCCTATGTAGATTCCTGCTTGCTGTCCTATTTTTGTCATCATTCCTAAGAGGTATGACCCAGCAAGATTTGGGTCCCTTCTACCTGCTTTCATGACCCCATTTCTTTGTGTTTCTGAGACTTTCTGTGAATGAGAGGGACAGACCTGGGGGCCAGCCTCACCAGCCAGGTCAAGAACTTTGAAGGAACCTGAAGGATCCCGGGGTGACTCTGTCCAGAAGGTCTGCTGCTTATTTGCATGACTTTATCGCGCCACCTAGTGTTAAAACAGGTCTCCTGCAATGTACATGTATTTATCTGTGTTGGACGTTTCGAGAGCGCTGAGCAAAATCTAAGGACAGAAAGGTTCTGCTACCATTGTTCCATCTTCTCCTTTGGAGTTTAGAAAATCTTGACTCTTAGGTTGCTTTTCTTCTGATTTGCTCAGCCTAAGTTCTTCATTCTTCAAAAGTAAATGATAAAAAGCCATCTGGAAATAACTTCGTTTAATCTGCCACAGGTTCACTGATGTTACTAGATGCGTTACTAGAGTGAACCAATCCAGTCATTTATCAGTAGTTCTGCAAATGCCACTGAAACCCAAGCCAGCAGGAGAAGGGGTGTGAGTACGTGCCAAGTGCAGTAACACTGATTTTTGTGTCAGCAGATGATACACCAGCAGCCAAACCCAGGCGTGCACTACGAGTACGTGATCATGGGGACCAACGCCATCAGCCCCCAGGTGCCACCCCACAGGAGACCAGGTAGAATCCCTTGTCTTGTGGCCAGGGACTCTGGTCATTTCCTTGTAAGCCTTCTCTCTCTCTCAATTCTTGTGCATCCAACACAGAGAAAATCCAGGGACGCATATTTCAAAGCCAAGGGGCCTTGACATTGGAGCAGTCTGCACCATTTGTCTGAGCCCTGAAACTGTTTCATTTACTCGATTCAAAAATGGCATGAGCATCCTGGGTCTGCCCTGCCAGTTCAACATTTGAAATGCTTTATACTAGTTTCCAGGCCAGGCAAGGGGGCTCATGCCTGTAATCCTAGCACTGTGGGATCTAGCAGATGGACCACTTGGACCCGGGGGTTCGAGACCAGCCTGGTTTTGTAGAAACCCCTGTCTCTACAAAAAAAAATACAGAAATGAGCCAGACGTGGTGGTGTGTGCCTACCATCCCAGCTACTCAGGAGGCTGAGGTGGGAGAATCATCTGAGCCCAAGGAGGTTGGGGCTGCAGCAAGCTGTGATCGCACCACTGCACTCCAGCCTGGACGACAGAGTGAGACCCTATCTCAAAATTAAGAAAAAACAATTCACATTTACTCTCTTAAAGTTCTGGAGGTTAGAAGTATGAAATGGGTTTCACTTGGACAAAATGAAGGTGTCATCAGGGCCACTCTCTCTCCGGAGGCTCTAGGAGAGAACCCACTTCCTTGCCTTTTCCAACTTCTAGGAGCCATTTGCCTTCCTTGGTTTCACCTTCAAAGCCATCAGGGTGGCGCTTTCAGATCTCTCTCTGACCCTGGCCTCATCACATCTCCTCTCTGACTCTCATCTTCCTCTCTCTTTCCTTTATAAGGACGCTTGAGATTATACTGGGCCCACCCAAGTCATCCAGGATAATCTCTCCTTCTCAAAATCTATAATTTAGTCTCACCTGCAAAGTCCCTTTTTGTTATGTAAGGTAGTATGTTCACAGATTCCAGGGATTGGGATGTGGACATCTTTAGGGGGCCATTATCTGTCTACTGTATGCCTTTTCTCTTGCTTCCCCTTTTGTTTCTGTTAATAATACTTTGACCTATAAGACAAGAATAATGAGTTCACACCTAACAATCCATGTTGAGTCTTCCTGGTGGGCTCTGCTTATGGACAGAGCGGGCAGCTTTCTCTCGGCTGGCACTGGGCATGGGACTGCTCTCTGAGTCTGCAGACATTTCTCTACCAGAGGATGATGGAGCCCACCACCCAAATGCAGACAGTCTTTTCCTTCCTTAAAATAGGAAGGTCTGCGGAAGTATTCATGGTAATTATACCTCACACACACTGAGTCCTTGCTGTGTGCAAGGGCTTAGAAACTGCTGTGCTGAGCACTTTGCATAGATTAGTTCTTTGAATTCTCATGACAGAGGTAGGTACTTGGAGGGAAGTACTATTATTAGCCTTATTTTAAGAGTAAGGAAATGGAAGCTTAGGTAGAATAAGTTGATAACTGTCCTGGTCCCACACCTGGGCAGTGACCTGAGGAGGGCCCGTGTGACCATACTTTGTGCTTGTTATATGGCTGAGACGTTACTTGGTCCAATCCCTATCCTAGAAGAAAATAAAGGTACAGATGCCAAACCTGCCACATCCCTTCCCTGAACTTTGGATGGGATAACCAGGTTATCTGATTGCTACAGACCGGGGAGGACAACAGCCGGTGTGTCCCCAGCACATGGGGTGGGTGTGTTGTCCAAACTCCAAGTCAGCAAAGTGTGCAACAGAAAATTTTTATGTCATGTCCAGAAGCAATCCACAGTTTGAGAAACCAAGTTTGGATAAGATTTCTGGGGTCTGGTTTGCTGGTTTACAGGGATAAGATTGCTGGTTTACAGGGATAACCAGACAGACTATTTGAGATCTATCAGGATGATGATGATTTCTGTCAGACCTGATGGGTCTCAGCTCATGAATAGCATGGGGGTTCTGGGATCAGCTCCGTGGGACAGGGAAGGTCTAGAGGGGTCACCTGTAAAAAGTTAGTAAGCAGGGGCATTGTGACCAGGCTTCCTCTTCCATGTCACTGGAGTCCAGAGGCAGAGTTGGAATCTAGCTCTACACCTTCTTGCTGTGTACCCTCAGGTGAGTCAGCAACCTCTCTGATTCCCAGTGTACAAAATAGAAGAAAAACCCTACAAGGTGGTTTTTGGCACAGGAGAGGACATGGTAAGAGACTGAATAAATTTGTTGTCCATCCTCGCGTAGAGCCCAGAACAAGGCACTGAAAAGACTTTTTAAATTTTTTTGTCCAACAACATCTTGGACAGTTCTCATTTATATCAACATACCAGATTCTGATTTTGTTGGTCATATTTGCATGTCATATTTGAAACCATGAAGCATAATAGCCAACTAAGTAAGAAAGCCCTGGCAAAAAGCTGAGAGGCCTGGTGTGGTGGATCACGCCTGTGATCCCAGCACTTTGGGAAGCCGAGGTGGGCAGATTGCTTGAGCCCAGGAGTTCAAGACCAGCCTGGACGTATGGCGAAACCCCATCTCTGCTGAAAGTACACAAAGTAGCTGGATGTAGTGGCACTCACCTGTAATCCCAGGTACTCAAGAGACTGAGACACAAGAATCACTTGAACCTGGGAGACACAGGGTACAGTGAGCCTTCTGCACTCCAGCCTGGGTGACAAAGTGAGACTGTCTCAAAAAAAAAAAAAGTGCTGAGAAAGCCCTAATTATTGTCAGTTTTGTTGCTGTTATTGCTGAAATGGGGTCTTGCGATGTTGCCCTGGCTGATCTTCAACTGCTGGGCTCAAGCAATCCTCCCACCTCAGCCTCCCAAAATGTTGGGATTACAGGCATGAGCCACCTCACCCACCTGCCTTGTAGTTGTTGTTTTTTTTTTTTTTTTTTTTTTTTTTTGAGATGGAGTCTCACTCTGTCACCCAGGCTGGAGTGCAGTGGCTCGATCTCAGCTCACTACAAGCTCTGCCTCCTGGGTTTACACCATTCTCCTGCCTCAGCCTCCCAAGTAGCTGGGACTACAGGCGCCCACCAACACCCCCGGCTATTTTGTATTTTTAGTAGAAACGGGGTTTCACTGTGTTATCCAGGACAGTCTTGATCTCCTGACCTTGTGATCCACCCACCTCGGCCTCCGAAAGTGCTGGGATTACAGGTGTGAGCCACTGCGCCCGGCCACCCCCTTGTAGTTTTAACTGTGTTCTACAGTAACCCTAGAATTTGCCTCCTTATTTTGTATTAAAATGATACACACTTGAACAATATTCAGTCAAAATAGAAATATATACAGTCAAAAGCAACTGCCACATAATTGCCAAAACTTGGAAGCCACCAAGAAGTCCTTCAATAGGTGGATAGGTAAAAACTAATGGAATATTATTTAGGGCTAAAAATAAATGAGCCATCATCACGTCACAAAGAGACATGGAGAAACCTTCCATGCATATTACTAAATGAAAGAGGCCAATCTGAAAAGACTACCTATTGTTTGATTCCAACTATATGACATTCTAGAAAAGTTAAAACTATGGAGACAGCAAAAAGATCAGTGGTTGCCAGTGGCTGGGAGGACAGAGGGATAGACAGGTGGAACACAGAGGATTTCAGGGCAGTGACTCTACTCTGTGTGATACTACACTGGCGGATGCCTGTCACTGTGCTCTTGTCCAGACCCACAGAGTGTGCACCCCCAGGTGTGAACCCTTGTATGGACTGTGAACTCTAAACGATAATGACGTGGCCATGTAGGGTCATCAGTCACACATGTACCACTCTTATGTGGGATGATGGTAGTTAGGGACCCTGTGCCTGTGTGGTGGGAGGAGGTGTATGGGAACTCTGTTCTTTCTACTCACTTTTGCTGTGAACCTAAAACTGTTCTAAAAAAATAGTCTATTAAAAAAAAAAAAATCAACAGCTCCCAACCCCATGCCCTTCCCAGAGGGAGTCTAACCCTTTGGTGGGATTTTGCCTAGCCCTTTTCTATGCATACACAAACATGTTTCCAGTCATTGGAATCATCATCTACAATCTCAGAAGTGCAAGGAACATTGCATATTATTATTTTCCATTAGTCAATTTAAATCTGACCTCAACTTCACCCTTCTTTGAAACCAGTAGATAATTCAATCGCAGTCTGCTTGGGGGTTACACACACACACACACACACACACACACACATTCTCACTCCAGATATAAGGAAAGATCTAGAGTCTTAGACAAGCCAAAGTATTGGCTAGACCCCCCCGGTGGTCTGTCCATACTAATTCCGCTGAGGTGCCACCAGGAGCTGCCTCATGGGGCCTTCAGGTTAGGGCTCTGCTCCTTCCAACCTGCATGAGGGGCACAGGAAGCTGGTGAGGCTGGCAGCCAGGCCCCCTCTCCCACTGCAAGTGTGGCTTCCTCCTGGGACACCGGACATTGGTACACCTAAGGATCCATGTCACTCAGGAAACCCAAGACCCCAGACTCCTACCTCTCCTCCACCTTGAAAACCTCTCTTTTTTTTCTCTCTCTCGCTCACTGACTCTCTGTCTCTGTCTCTCTCTCTGTCTATCCCTCTCTGACTCTCTGTCTCTCTCTTTTGCTCTCTCTTTCTCACATTCTCTCTCACACTCGGTTTCTCTGTCTCTTGCTCTCTGTCTCTCTGTTTCTTGCTCTCTGTCTCTGTCTCTCTTGCTCTCTGTCTCTGTCTCTCTCTTGCTCTCTGTCTCTGTATCTGTTTCCCTTGCTCTCTGTCTCTCTCACTGTCTGTCTCTCTCTCTGTCTCTCTTGCTCTCTGTCTCTATCTCTCTCTGTCTCTCTTGCTCTCTGTCTCTCTCGCTTTCTGTCTCTGTCCCTCTCTGTCTCTCTTCCTCTCTGTCTCTGTCTCTCCTGCTCTCTGTCTCTGTCTCTCTTGCTCTCTGTCTCTGTCTTACTCTGTTTCTGTGTCTCTCACTCTCTCGCTCTCTGTCTCTGTCTGTCTCTCTCTCTCTGTCTTGCTCTCTGTCTCTCTCTCTCTCTCTCTCTCTCTCAAAATGTGCCCTCCTCGTCTCACTGGGCTGGCCCCTCAAGGACATCCACTTTACTCTTAATGAAAGCCTAGGCTTGCACTCCTGGGAGGGAAAGCTGCTGACCTCTAGCAGCTTTTGTTTTCTGTCCTGCACAAAAACAAAGCAATAACATCTAAGGACTTGGCTACTCTTTCAAACTGGAGGAGGAGGTGGAGGAATAAAGATAGAAAATCAAATACAAATTAGTATCTCAAAAAAGTGACCTGCCACACTTTTGTGTATGTGTGTGTGTTATGCTTTTTTCTTTCACCAAGCAATATTCAGTCATTTCTTCATGTCAGAATGTATATTTGCTGCATTCTTTTCAAAAATCACATAGTATTCCATTTTGTACTTGTAGCATAACGTAGTTTAACCAGTACCACTGGTGAACATTTGTGTCTGTTCTACTGTTGTGCTATTTCAAATAATACCTCAGTAACCATACTTGTATATTCAGATTTATGTAAAAGAAAATATTTGCGGAACAGATGTGCTAGATACTGAATTGTTAGGTCGAAGGGTATGTGCATTTAAAATTTGGATAGATAATGCCAGATTTCCCTCCAAAACCATGCATCTATTTGCAGGCTCATCCATAGTGACTGGAAGTGTATTTTCCTGCACCTTCAACAGGAGTTAAGGGATTTAAGGGTTTCCAAACTTTCCAATCTTTGGTGTTGGATAAATAGAGGTGGTGGTGTTGTTCTTTTCATATGTATTTATGGAGTTAGGAGTAAAGTTGAGGATTTTTGCATGGGTTTTAGCTGTTTGTGTTTATTTTTATATGAACTATCTGTGGCTCACAACTACTATTCCTACTGCAACGTTCATCTTTGTCTTATTGATTTTCAAAAGTGCTTTGCATGTGACGGAAAGCACTAGTGGGTGTCCGCTTATTTTAAACAGATGTGCTTATGTGCTGTGACTTAGAAATGATGTCATGCTACATAGCGTCTAATGTCGAAGCAGTTTCCTCTTTACAACCCAGGGTCTAAACTGATCCTAATTCTGTGTGTGCACGCTCACCTCTCCTAGGGGACCCCTTCAATGGCCAGTTGGTGACAGAAGGCAGGAGCCAGGAGGAGGGAGAAGACAAAGGGAGGAATGAGGAGAAGGAAGACCTGCGTGGGGAGGCCCCTGAGATGTTCACCTCAGAATCGGCACAGACCTTCCCAGTCAGGCATCCGGACAGATTTTCTCCCCGTCGACCAGACAACTTGGTGCCACCAGCACCGCAGCTCCCACGGCGCAGCCGGGATCACAACTGGAAGCAGCTTGGGACGACAGAATGCTCCACGACCTGTGGGAAGGGTGAGCCTGTGTGGGGGACGTGTGGATCCCTGCAGAACCCTAAGCAAGGAGTGTGTGGGTGGCCCAAGGCAGTGGTCCCTGACTTTTTTGGCACCAGGGACTGGTTTTGTGGAAGACGATTTTCCATGGATGGTGGCGGGGTGGGGGGGATGGTTTTAGGATGAAACTGCCCTATCACAGATCATCAGGCGTTGCAGTCTCATAAGGAGTGCACAACCTAGATCCCTTGCCCGCACAGTTCCCAATAGGGTTCACGCTCCTATGAGAATGTAACGCCACCACTGATCTCGCCCACCCACCAGTCACCTCCTGCTGTGCGACCTGGTTCCTAACAGGCCATGGACTGGTACCGACTGGGGGCCCCTGGCCCAAGGGACATGGCAAAGCCTCAGCTCTGTGAGCCTGTCTGAGAGATGGCTGACGGGTGTGACGGATTGTGTTGGGCCTCCAAGACCACCCTTAGGCTTACTGATTGGCTCAAAGGACTTACAAGGCCCAGAAGAGCTGTTACAATTCATCACAGTCAAAGGACAGGGATTCGAGTTAATAAAGGAAAAGGCGCATTGAAAAAGTCCAGGAGATGCCAGGCGCCAACTTCCAGGTGTCCCCTCCAGCAGAGTCACACGGGGATGCACTTAATTCTCTCAGAAATGATGTAACTCAGAGCCTGAGAACACATGCCAAGTACTGCCAACCAGAGATGCTCATCCGAGCTTTGGTGTCCAGGTTTTTACTGGGGTCTCTCATCTAGGTATGCAAGCTCCCACCTGAGTGACACTAGCTACTCTCCCTTTACCACCCCAGAAGCCAAACCAATACTACGGGGCCCAAGACCTCAGGCATAAAAAAACACTCTTATCAGGTGGCATATTCCAAAGGCTTAGAGGTTCTCTCTCAGGAGCTGGTCAAGGGCCTGTCTTTGGCATATGCAGGGTTTGAGCAACTCAGGCCTGCTGCGCACATATATTCATTAATAAACAGAATACACTCATATACTTCAAGATCTAAAATTTAATCTCCAAGTCAGGGTCGTGGAAGACTTACACAAATCCCAGCTGAAACTCATTCTCAAATCTCAGGATTTCAGGAAAAAAAAAAAAAAAAAAAAACATACTTTGGGGGCTTGGCATGTTAGTTAGCTGACTTTTGCACTGACCAGCACTCACAACTGCCATACTATCCCAGTAAAATCCCAACCCTGTATTCATCCATTATTCCAACCTGATCCGCTAGGACCACCAAGGACAAACCTGAAGCCCAACAGAGTCAGCTTTATTGACCCCTCACAACAAGGGAGTCCACACAGCAGAGGAAGCATGTGGTGTCCCTCCAAACAAAAGAAAACATAGAGTTGTAGGATTTGGGAGAAGGATACAGTTTAGGTGAAATTTAAATAAAGCAGGGTTGTCATAGGCTGAAAGCAAAACATGGCAGTGTTACAGGGGTCACATCAGGATGATGAAGTGGACCCAGGGTCCCGTTTCCTTGAAAACTCTGAAGTTAAGATAGATGTGGAATGTGGTGTTTGGAAACCCTTTATCTGACATTCCAGACCAGGTTGATTTCCAGGTTGAAAATCAGTGCTGCTTCTGTTTCAAGCTGACTTGTTGCAAAGATACACCTATGAAACTGTGTAGTTATAATTTCCTTCGTATATATGATAATAGCCTCCTGTTTGTAGTAAAGTCCTGTTTGATCCCCTGAAACAGCTGTTCTTTGAGGGGAGGGAGGTTGCTAAAGAAACAGGAAGGCTGTATCCCCCAGGAATCTCCACAAACTGGGGAACTGTGTGATATCCCAGAGCGTTGGTTTGGGGTGGTTTTTTTTCTTTTCTTTTCTTTTCTTTTCTCTTTTCTTTTCTCTTGGTACTTGTATCTAAGAGTACAAAGTCTGGAACGTCTCACAAAATTAGCACACTGAAAAATCTCTCATGACAACTTCTAACGTTTTTATCTTTTTCATAAGAGCGTTGACTTAGTGGCTTTTGAGGCTAGAATTTAGGTCTTCGGTTCTTCTTGGGGGCTGGAGCTTTTCGTGCCTGGAACCTCTGTGATTCCATAATGATTTGGTAACTGGAGTGTTGATTTATAGAGGTTTTATTGTGCAAATTTTATTATGCTCATGCTTAATAAATGTGCAAAGAATTTGGACTGTAGATTCATTGGACCAACTTCTTTTATATACTTTGTGAGGAAAAATTAAATGCCTATAAAATATGTCTTGACAGAGGCAGAAAGCTAGAAATATTTCTGCATTAAGGCCAAAACCATTTTGGTGAGACTCCACGATATTATAGAGGTAAGCAGTATGTAACGTAAATGATATAGGAGCCCAAGATAAAAATGTATTATTATTGAAATATTCTACTTTAGGTAATGGTGTGATGCCCATCAAAGGACACAGATATACTCAGAACTAGGTGAAAACAGGGAAAGTCATTAAAAGGATAAAAATTGTCATTGTGTGGTTTTCTACCAAGGGTGCCATGTGGAGAAGATTCTCTGTCACCCTGTCCAGAGCCCATAAGGCCTTGCGTTGTGAGCAGGATGAGATGAAGGCAAACGCATGTGCTGGTTCCCTGTGCGTCCTCCAGGTGCTCCCACGATCTCTCTAATGGAGCGAACTCATAACCAAACATTCCAGTTTTTGTCCCCACAATCCATCCCCAGCTGTGTGATCCACACTGAGGTATGGAGTTGAAATTTAAATAAAGTGAGGTTTTGATAGGCTGAAAGCAACACATAACTGTTACTACCTCACTATATGCTAGTATCCCTCCCTTACGACACTCTGGTATCTGGCCAGCAAAGTCCTGCTCATACTCCAAGCTCTGAGACCGCCTCCTCTGCAAACCTTCCTGATTCTGCAAAGAACAGGTAGACACTTCATCCTTGGGACCTCACAGCAATTCAGGACACATTTCTGTCCCAGCCCTGCTTGGCTTGGCTGTCTCCATGAGTATACACTTTGCAACCGCTGCACCTGGCATCATAGCGAGCACACACTAGGCACTCCTGTGTTTTTTGAAAAAGTGAATATATCATCACCACATTTCAAATGTGGAATATATGAGCTACTAGAAAAGACATAGGGTAGATTTTACATCTTTATTGTATCCTAGATATACAAGTCTATTATTGCCTTTGCCCCATGTTCTGTCAACATAGCATAAAGAATGTGGATTCACCTTTCAGAAACTGAATAAGCGGCTGGGCATGGTGACTCCCACCTGTAATCGAAGCATTTTGGGAGGCCAAGGCAGGTGTATCACTTGAGGTCTGGAGTTCAAGACCAGCCAGCCACCATGGCAAAACCCTGTCTTTACCAAAAATACAAAAATTAGCTGGTCATGGTGATGCATATATGTAATCCCAGCTACTCGGGAGGCTGAGGCAGAACAATTGCTTGAACCCAGGAGGTGGAGGTTGCAGTGAGCCAAGATCATGCCACTGCACTCCAGCCTGGGTGACAGAGCAAGACTCTGTCCAAAAATATATATTTTTTTTTTTCTCTAGATTTCCATATGATTTTGTTTCATCTTCTGTCCTTTGCATTGCAGAAACACACACACACACACACAGATTCACAAGAGTGTGAGGTATTGGACTGAGCATGCACAAGACCCATTTTCGATATTTAGCCCATATACACCCATGTGTGCATGTACACAGACACACACACACACTCAGCATCTGCCACTCAGAAGGTCTGAGGCAACATGTCTATCTCTTCTTCACCCAGTAAATGGCACCAGTTCTCAGGCCCAAGAGATACTGAAGAGGTGCCTTGGAAATAAAGCAAACCTAGGGATGTGTTGTTTCCCATCTCTCCCTTCTCTGGCAATCCTAATTCCTTTTTCTTTCATGTGACAAGTGGCATTGCCCCATGGAGGCCTCTCCTTTGCTCTCTCCCAGGCGGTGATGGCACCAGACATGCAGGGTAGGTGAGACAAGGTAGAGGCACAGATATGGAGCTCATCTAATGGTCATCAGCAGTTCTAGCAAGTGACCAGGAAATCCCAAGCCTCCCAGCAATGTCCAAGTCACTTATGCACAGAATAAGTCCTTTCCCATTGTGATCCCATTGTGTATTTTCACACATACCCTCGTTCAAACCTTTCTCCAGTCCTTCCTGGTGGAGCTATCCACACCACACATTTCTGTGCTTTTCATGGTCGAATTTCCCTTTGTCTAAGTGCTTCCAGCATCATATCACCATCTCAGGGAAGGGCCCCATTGCTGGCATCCAAGAGTGGTCCATACTCACACAGCCATTGATCAGGCCTCTGTCAAACTCTTTGCTTGTTTCATTTGATTCCTAGAGTTCCAAGTCTAGAGTCATTTAATTTTTTCTTGTTCTTTATTTTGTCTCTCTTCCATAATGTCCCACTGACCTCTACACTAGCCCCTGAATTCACTGACCTCATTTATTATCTGCTAATTACCCATGTACAGTTCCCCCCTTCAACATGACATATTTCTATTTTGATCAACATGTCCACATATAAGGCAACTGAACTGATCCCGGATATTTTTCCTGCTGCCTGAAGCCCAGCCAACTCCTAACCTCACGACCTTGTTCCTGCTTGCTAGCAAGTAGAGGAATAATTGAATTGCAATCGTGAACAGTGGGAGGTGGCCAGGTGCTGTCTCCCTTTCTAAAGATATTAAAACTGACCCAAAGAAAGAAACCACTGCAGTCACTAGACTCAAGAATTGTAGATATGGGCCAGGCGCAGTGGCTTACACCTGTAATCCCAGCACTTTGGGAGGCCGAGGTGGGCAAATCACCTGAGGACAGGAGTTTAAGACAAGCCTGAACAACATGGCTAAACTGCGTCTCTACTAAAAATACAAAAATTAGCAGGGCGCAGTGGCAGACACCTGTAATCCCAGCTACTTGCGAGACTGAAGCAGAAGAATCGCTTGAACCCGGGAGGTGGAGGTTGTGGTGAGCAGAGATTGTGCCATTGCACTCCGGCCTGGTGACAGAGCGAAACTCCGTCTCAAAAAAATAAAAAAAGATTTGTAGATCTGGCATTTTCCCACCTTCAGAGAGCCAGAGGGCCTCTGAGTTCATTTCCATGGAACTGGACCATGGACGATGTCCATAAACGCCATAAAATGTCAAGGGAAGACAAGCAGCGGCCAGATGCTAGACAACCCCAGCAGGACCCATCTTCCCAAGACATAGAACCTTCCTATGGTAGCCTGTATCCTTTTGATTAAAAGAATTTGATTTCTCCCTTATTTGAGTGCCAAGTGGTTGAGATAGTTCCTTTTGCTTTCCTATCCACAAACATCTAAGTGGAAAAGCTAAACCCACATGGTCTGAAGGAAAAGGAATAGGCAAAATGAGATCTTTACTTAATCCCTTAATAGCTGAGCCCCACTGCAAGCTGTGAACCTTGTATTCACCTTTATAACTGCACAGTGTACTTAATGTTTGTTGAATTTAATTAAAAATCTGTTCTATTTAATGGAAGGAGATCTGTAGCTGGACAAACTTTAATTCCACAAAAGGTTTTTGCGTCCCATTAACTTTACAGTCAGTACTGCCTTTTACTCAGCCAATAATTGTGCTTAATTGGAACGTTATTTTAAATAATGGTCTCAAGTTATAGCCACACTGTAAATTTTTACTGCCAGGGTAATTTAAACAAATGATTGTTTCAGATTCAACACTGTCTTGCAAACTGTCACGTTTCTTACTACCCTCTGGCTCAGTGTGTCATACAAGATAAGCTTGAAAAAACACTGAAACAGTTTCATGACTGATGAAATATTGAGACGTTTATGTTAAAAGATAGCCCCTATGTTGCAGTTAAAATTGTAAGGAGTTGGAGCTTCAGAAAGTATGAATGCCTGGCCAATTAGCAACAGAGATAAGACAGAGTTGTAGAATAAAGTACAGCATTCTTCCCGGCAGGAGTTGTATACTGGCCTGGACTGTGGGGAAGACAGTTATTTGTGAAGAAGGATCTTCCAGTGGTTTGTTCAGACGTCAGGTTCAGAGGTTACATATCTCACGTTATAAACGTCCATTAGTAATAGCTCAGTGTTGCCACCAGGTGGCAGCAGAGAGAAGAAGACAGAAATGAATGAGCTTTTTTTTTTTTTTTTTTAATTGAGAGCTAGACATTCCATTTAACAAATTCTGGCTTTTTATCGAAAATAGGTGTATCCTTATTAATCCAATGAAAGTAAAACAAAAAAACTACAACTGTTATAAACATTCATTCAACACCATTCAAACATTCATTCAACAGTCATTTATTTATCACCTGCTACTCTCCTAGGTACTGGGGCTACAGAGATTAAGAAGTAGCCCTGGCCAGGCATGGTGACTCATGCCTGTAATCCCAGCACTTTGGGAGGCCGAGGCGGGCGGATCACAAGGTCAGGAGATCGAGACCACAGTGAAACCCCGTCTCTACTAAAAATACAAAACATTAGCCAGGCGTGGTGGCAGGTGCCTGTAGTCCCAGCATACTCAGGAGGCTGAGGCAGGAGAATGGCGTGAACCCGGGAGGCGGAGCTTGCAGTGAGCCGAGATTGCGCCACTGCACTTCAGCCTGGGCGACAAAGCAAGATTCCCTCTCAAAAAAAAAAAAAAAAAGAGGTAGCCCTGTCCCTCAGAAGCTCACTGTCTCATGGGAAGTAGACATATGCTCAGATCACTGAAATACCACTGGATGGGTACTTTATTAGAAGAATGTGTAAGATGCTTGCCAAAGGGAGAAGCAGCTGCTCTTCTGTCCTTTCTTGAATCTTCTACTTCTGCACTTCAATCTGTCCCTTAAATGTACCTGGTCTAGCAGGCTATTTTGTCATGCAGGTACTTTCATTCCAGTTTAATGACCTAGACAGCCCTCTCCCTCCAAAATACACAGGCACACGTCTACCCAAGCCCAATTCTTTCTCTAGAATGAAGCTTGACCCTTTCAGGACACTTTCTCTTTGACACTTCCAGCAAACCTTAGAAGAGTTACTGTTTGTGTTCATTCTATAATCATTTCCCTGCCTAGGGACCTCTCTTTCATTATCTTGAACTATTATGAAGATGGTTTGTATCTGCCTTTGAGCATATTTAGACTGTGTCCACAAATAGGTTATTGATTCCTTTTAGGGCAGGTTCTTCTTTGTACCCCCACAGTTCCTAGCAAAGACCCTGTGAGGTAGGTGTGTGTAAACCCTCAAATGAAGGGGGAGTGTAAGTGTGCATGTGTGTGTGTGAATTGGCCTTACTGTTTCTGTGCCCTCTCTTCATCAGCACCCGAATCTCTGTGCATCTCCACCCATAGCCCAGCTTTCCAGTGTGTGGGACTGTCCTTCAGACATTCTCCTGTTGTTGCAGGATCGCAGTACCCTATTTTCCGCTGTGTGCACAGAAGCACTCATGAAGAGGCTCCTGAGAGCTACTGTGACTCCAGCATGAAGCCGACCCCTGAGGAGGAGCCCTGCAACATCTTCCCTTGCCCAGCCTTGTAAGATGGCCCCTCCGTTTAGGTCACCTATTACCAGGTCACTTCAGGTTGCTTGAGCACAGGACCCTAGGAGCAGATATAAGTCAGTCTAAATCTGATTTAGAAATCCAAGACTTGGTCCATGCATAAAATGCAGTCTGTTTAGCAGGCACACCTGTCTTTCAGGATGAACTCAGGAGCTGATAGTCTCAACCCACTTCTGGGAAGCCCACCCTTGGCAAAGCTGGAGCAAATTAGGTTTGAGCCTGGTAAGGAAAACAAAGGAGGAAGCAAAGAATGAAAAGCCAGTGTAGTTAGTGTCGTAGGTGAGCTGTTTACAGAAAGAGGATAATGCAAGTCACAAAAACATCCGTCTGGAGAGGCCAAGAAAAGTGTCTCGGGAGAGGTCTTGAACTGTTTTTTTTTTTGTTTTTGTTTTTGTTTTTTGGCGGAGTCTAGCTCTGTTGCCCAGGCCAGAGTGCAGTAGCACAACCGGCAACCTCCTCCGCCTCCTGGGTTCAAGCAATTCTCCTGCTTCAGCCTCCCGAGTAGCTGGGACTACAGGTGCACATTACCATGCCTGGCTAAATTTTGTATTTTTTGTAGGGATGGGGTTTTGCCATGTCAGCCAGGCTGGTCTTGAACTCCTGAGCACTAATGGTCTGCCCACCTCAGGCTCCCAAAGTGCTGGGATTATGGGCGTGAGCCACCACACCTGGCCTTGAACTGGTTATTGAATGATAAATAGGATACTTGAAGAAGAACAACGGGAAAGGGCCCTAAAAGGGTCAAAACCCAATTTTCAGACTAATAAAAATATAATTCTCATCCAAGTATATGATGAGCATGGGTTGATGTCTCATTTAACCTAATAACAGAGCAGATGATGGAGGAGGGTTTGTGAAACTGATGTGGGAATTGTTAATGAAAAATAAAGAATGCTAGAATAAGATTTCTAAGTTAGTAGCAAAAGTGAGTTAATGATCTACAGGGTAATAACACTAACCTTTGGAGGGTTTTTTTATTAGATAAAAATCATTTGTATCTTTTCAGTTTTCTATAACTTTTTATAGAATCTGGGCCCTAATCACTGGTAAATAGCATGTCAAGTGTCAAGCAAATTTATCTTCCTTTACAGAGTCAGATGACCCTTAGGCAGACTTTTTCTTTTTCTTTTCTTTTTTTGAGACAGGGTCTTGCTCTGTTGCCCAGGCTGGAGTGCAGTGGCATAATCATGGCTCACTGCAGCCTCAATCTCCCAGGCTCAAGCCATACCCCGACCTCAGCCTCCCGAGTAGCTGGGACTACAGGCACACACCACCACACCCAGCTAACTTTGGTATTTTTTGTAGAGACGGGTTTTGCCATGTTGCCCAGGCTGGTCTCAAACTCCTGGGCTCAAGCCATCCTCCCACCTCAGCTTCCCAAAGTCCTGGGATTACAGGCATGCGCCACCGCACCTGGCCTAGGCTGACTTTTAAGCAATGCTCTAGTAAGAAACTCCACCCATGGTGATTCTGATGATTCTGTGTATGCTGGTGCGGGCTCACGCTCACTTCTTGTTGACTGAAGGTTGTCTCTTACTCTCACTCTCTCATTCTTGAACCAGCTGGGACATCGGGGAGTGGTCTGAGTGCAGCAAGACCTGTGGCCTGGGCATGCAGCACCGCCAGGTTCTGTGCCGCCAGGTGTACGCCAACCGCAGCCTGACAGTGCAGCCCTACCGCTGCCAGCACCTGGAGAAGCCCGAGACCACCAGCACTTGCCAACTCAAGATCTGCAGTGAGTGGCAGATCCGGACTGACTGGACCTCGGTACGCAGGCAGGGCAGCCCACTCCATAGCTCCCTCTCCAGCTCCCACCACACTCTCCAGCCCACCAAGACCTGAGATGGGTAACCTTGAGTTCCACAGGAGGGAGCCCATCCCTCCTCTGGGGGTCTGGATGGCTGTTTTTGCAAACCACAGGATGTACCAATAGTTGAATAGAGTTTAGGATAGTGTGTGCCGCCCACACCCAACTATGGGTGAGCCCAGGGGCGCCCTGTGATACTGGCCTCATCTGTTTTATGAGTCATGGTGAAGTGAAGGTTGGCAACTGCTGGTAGAGCCAACTCCTTCCAATTTTCCCCACCCATTTTATAGATGAAAAGACTGAGGCCTGGAAGAATAGAGTAGTGTCTGTCAAAATTAAGACTATTAAGGCAGAAATAATTTGATAAAAGATTTATTGGAAGCCAATGTAAGGATCAACCCAAGAAGACACACGAACAACGTTGGACGTGTTCCAAAGTTTGTTACAAGTTGAAAGGCTTTTAGAAGAAACTTTAGGAGAGGAGAGGGGGACCCCTCAAATCGGAGTTATCTTTTTCATTGGAGGGTACAGCACAGAGGTTGCAATCACTGGCTACAGATGACGACATGCAGGCTAAAATGTTTTAAGTGCAGGACAGTCAATAAAACTTCATGAGTGAGAAATAAATCAGCAAAACTTTATGACTCGGAAAAAACCAAACAAACCAGTGTCCTATTCAATGTCCACAGGTTACATATTAATCAATGTGTCAGAAGTTTGAAGAATTCACAATAAAATTGGAGAGACTGACAATAATATTCTTTACTCAAAACAGGATGTAAGCCATGAATCCTAAGATCTTCCTCCTAGGCAACTTAGAATATAGTGTATTCTTTAAGGGCAGAGGCGCATGACTTAACCCTTGCCTGCCATGGCGTTGGGTCCTGTTTATAATTTGGTATCTTGTTGCCACAGAGAGTCCATTCTGTCAGTCTTATGATTTCTCTCTTAACATTAATGCTGGTCAGTTGTGTCTAGACTGCAAAAGGGAGGCAGTAGGACAGGGTGTGTCCAACCTCCCATCCTGTCATGGCCAGGAAATCAGTTTTAAAGGTTTCTCTGGGGTCTCCTTGGCCAAGAGGAGGCCCACTCAGTCAGCTGGGAGGCTTAGGATTTTATTTTTAGTTTACAGTAGGCGAGGCATCTAAGGTGGTCTTGTAGGAAAGGATTTTTTCTAGGGCTCAGATCCCTGCCCCAGGTGGTGACATGCATGAAAGAGCCTCAGTCTCATGGGGCTGGTCACAAAGGCTACTGGCTCCATTCTGGTGATTCTCTCCCAGAGCTGAAGCTGCTAGTTCCCCTGACGTCAGTGTGCTGTGTTTCAGTGCTCAGTGCCCTGCGGCGTGGGACAGAGGACGCGTGATGTGAAGTGTGTGAGCAACATCGGGGATGTGGTTGACGATGAGGAATGCAACATGAAGCTCCGACCGAATGACATTGAGAACTGCGACATGGGACCCTGTGCCAAGAGCTGGTTCCTCACCGAGTGGAGCGAAAGGGTGAGTGTGACGGGCAGAGCTCCGGGGACCAAGGTCTGCCAGGTGCCTCCAAAACCACACGAAGGTAAGTCACTGGCTCAGAATCCCAAGACTGATTTCTGGCTCTGGGGGAAAAAAAGGCCCAAAGAAGAATTATCGTAGGCTTTCTATCCTTACGTGAGGACTGAGGGGCTCCAAAGGTGAGGAGTGGGTGTGAAAAACTTGACTGAATTCTCCTTAGCACTCCATGTGGTCACTCCATAACACTAGGTGAAGTGAATAATTACATCCCATCGTTCATATGTCTTGTACGTGCCTGGTGTCTCATAGACACTCAGCAATGGCAGGCCCCTCTACTGCTTTCTGCCAACTCAAAACATCCCACACCCCGTCCCCTCCCCAGTAGGCTGGCCTCCCATGGGGGGTCTCAGGTGTCAAAGAATAACTCAAAGGCATATATAATTAACCAGTGGTCCACCAGTTACCTGGATATAAGGGAAAACAGTCATAGATTAAATTCATCTATCAAAGGCAAAAGGAAGATTTATATGAAAAGGGGATTTTGGGCCGGGCGCGGTGGCTCAAGCCTGTAATCCCAGCACTTTGGGAGGCCGAGACGGGCGGATCATGAGGTCAGGAGATCGAGACCATCCTGGCTAACACGGTGAAACCCCGTCTCTACTAAAAATACAAAAAAAAATTAGCCGGGTGAGGTGGCGGGCGCCTGTAGTCCCAGCTACTCGGGAGGCTGAGGCAGGAGAATGGCCTAAACCGGGAGGTGGAGCCTGCAGTGAGCTGAGATCCGGCCACAGCACTCCAGCCTGGGCGACAGAGCGAGACTCCGTCTCAAAAAAAAAAAAAAAAAAAGAAAAGGGGATTTTGGAGCTGGAGTGGTGTTTGTTACACAACAGCATCAATGCACCTAATGCCCTAGAGGTGTGGGCTTAAAAGTGGTTACGACGGTCAATTTTATGCTGTGTGTATTCTACCACAATCAAAAATAAAGTTTGAGAAAAGACGCTAAACAAACTGTAGAACATACCTTGGGACAGGGAGGAGAAAGGAGGAAGGAGGTAAGGAATTGTGCTTCCTTTCCTGGTGGAAGCAGCGGATTTGCGGGCATGGGAGCGGGGGGACAGTCAGAGAGTTTGCCCAGGGCAGCTGCATAGCTGTCAGAGGCACCAAGTCCAGGTTCTGGATTCTGCAGGAGATCTAGGGAGTTTACCTGGGTTGAAGACATGATTGGCTATCTCTGACCTTGGTTAGCAGCCTACCTCTCGGATACACTAGTTCTGCCCCACTTCCCTTGCTAGAATCCTGTGCGTACACGTTACCTGTGAACCACATGGAAGTGCAGGTCTGAGGCAGCAGGTGTGGGATGGAGCCAGGGAATCTACATTTATTTTCTTTATTTCTTTTTTTTTTTTTTCAGACAGGGTCTCATTCTGTTGCCTGGGCTGGGGTGCAGTGGTGCAATCTCAGCTCACTGCAGCCTCGACCTCCTGGGCTCAAGCGATCCTCCCACCTCAGCACCCCCTCCCTACCTCCTCCACAACATAGGTGGGACTATAGGTGCACGCCACCACCTGGGCTAATTTTTTATATTTGTTTGTGGTTTCACCATGTTGCCCAAGCTGGTCTCAAACTCCTAGGCTCAAGTGATCTGCCACCTCGGCCTCCCGAAGCCCTAGAATTATAGGCATGAGCCACCGTGCCTGGCCACAGTCTACATTTCTAACAGGTTCCTGGGGTCTCTAAGGCCACTGGTCCAGGGACCACACTCTGAGTAACAAGGCCATAAAAAAGACAGAGGAGCCCAGCCATATTCTTGGATCTTAGGAGACATGATGCAGCCCATGAGCCCCCACCCATCCCAACTCCCAGCATCATGAGAACAACAACCGTTGTATCTCAGACTCAAAGAAGGACCCTTTCACAGTTTGGGGATATCAAGAGACGTGCCCCATACTGCCACATGGGCTGGCTCCAACTGGTCAGTGTCCATTCTGACCGGTCAATGGCCACCATGCACCTGTTATTGAGTATTTTGAACATCAGCCCTAGAGGCGTTCACATAGGTTTTCTCTCCCTCCACGGTGTAAGATGCCCCTTCTTCATTTTGTCCCTGTCACCACCGTAACAATCCACTTCCATAGGGAGTGTTATCCAGCAAAAGAAGAACAACAAGCCTGCAAATGCAGCCTTCACTCCACCTCCAGAGATGGTTCTGGAGATTCTTACCTAGTGACTCATCTTCTTGTGGGTTCCCCACACCTCATGGCATGTAGCCCCTGCCCCTTAGCCCCAGGATGGCCCCAGATGGAGAGCCCTTGGTGCAAATACTGAGCCCCCAAGATGAGCATCTGACTGTGCCCCCAGTCCCAGGAGCAGACACTAATTTGGCCATCTGGGAAGCTCTAACCAAAGAGAAACAGATGGAGAGTAAGTGCTGCTGGCCACTGACTCAAGCTTCTGCCCTAAAGCTGAGTCCAGGAAAGCTCATCCTAGTTCTTCTGTGTATCCCCGTTTTCCAAGCCTCACATCCCAAACATTAGCTCGTGGCACTGCAGACACAGTAGGGGAAGGTGTTTGTGAGCTCAGCCTCCTTGCCAGCGTGAGGAATCCTCTGCAGTGTCCCTGACATAGGCCACAGCTCTTGCCCAAACCCTTGATCAGAAATTCACTCTGTGTCCAGACAATTACATCTATTTCTTGTACAGCTCAAGGTGTCAAGAGATTTCCTTTTACAGTGAACCAAAGTGTTTCTTACTAAGTCCCACTGTCCTTTAGAAAAGGACAGCCCTACAGCCATCGGGGCACTCTTTCCACTTTCTCCAGGCTAAAACTTCCTGGTTTCTTCAACTAGTCCTTTTGTGCTTTGGTTTCTGAACTCATTTGTGTTCTCAGTAAACGTGATGGATTTCCTGTATCAGCAAATGGATGAAAAGAATGATGCTGGGCTTTCGTTTTCATATTGGAATGATTCTTTTTCTAAATAATGTTTATTATTTTCTGGTTATAAAGTAACACAGTACTGTTTTAAGAATATGAGAAATTTGGAAAAGTATGCTCCAAACCTCTTCACTAAAAGAAAATTTGAGATTATTTTAAGCTGTACTTCAAGCTTTTTTCTTCTTATAATACTTTACCTATATAGCTTTTTCTCCCCATACATATTTTAAAGATATAAATGTATCTTTATATCATAATGTGTGTATAATTTGGTCACCTGCTCTTTTCACTTAATTATTAGAAGCATAAAATCTTTAAAACATGATTTTTATTATAATAAGCTGTAGAACTACGTGACTGAAACAATCTCCTATGTCTAAATGTTTGGGGTTTTTTTAGTTTTTATTTGTATTTTTTAGAGACCAGGTCTTGCTCTGTTGCCCAGGCTGGAGTACAGTGGCACAATCATGGCTCACTGAAGCCTTGAACTCCTGGGCCCTAGCGATCCTCCCACCTTAGCCTCCTGAGTAGCTGGGATTACAGATATAAGCCTCCATACACGGGTGATGTTTTACTGTTTAAAAGACAATATTTTGAAAGACTTCAGTAAGTGTTCTTGTGCATTAATCTTTATGTGCACCTTTTCTTATCTCTGTAAAATAGTGGGGACATGGAATCATGTTAAAATATGGGAAAATATTAATGCTTTTAGAACTCTTAATACACTTTAGCTAATTGTTCTCCAGAAAGATTATTTCCGTGTAGTCTTCCAAGCAGCAACTGAGAGCGCTTTTACAGTCATTTTGTTGCCGTGATTCTTTAGTTTGTAAATTCCATGTCTCTACATTTGCCGCTCTCTGAAAAGGCAGTGGGTTCAGAGCACAATACGTACAGAGACAAAACAACTCTGGGGAAAATAACTGCAGTGGTTCATTCCTCTGTGTGTCTCCCATGTTTATTTAAAACAGTAAAAAGCTACATATCAATTTTCCAAAGATTTCCACACTACTTATTTTCCCTCCAATAATGACTTGCAGATTTCCCCTTAAAGTAATTTTGCTTTGTATTTCAACATAAGTTCTTGCTGAATCTAACTTGGCTTAAAATTATAAATAGAGCAAAGAATGAGCACTTTGTTCTATTCAGGGAACTCTTTTGTTCATTTTGGAAAAGATGTTCTAAATCATGCAAGTTGGGTGCTATGATGTCAGTAAATAATTTTTGCCTTATCTACCCTCAGAATAGATGATGAATTCTAAATGTTCATGCTTATTTGAGAGTAGATGAGTGGGACACCAGTACACTGGCTTTGGTGTCATCTCCATGACCACCACTTATTTCATATTTGACCCTGAGCCAGCTAGTGACTCACTGAGCTTCAGTTTTTTCAACTGTGACATTGCTGAGTAACCGCTGCAGTAACATATTTGAAGCTATGACCTAGAGGAGGTTGGCACAGTGGGAAGGGTTTCCTTTGGGCTGCTTCATTCTTCTTCAGCTCCATGTCACCAGGGGCCTTTGGGCCACCAGTTGGTCTTAGAAAATGTTCAGCCCCTGGAATGACCAGCGGATGGCAGTCTTCCACTTTTGAATAGTTGCTTTGTGTAAAAAAAGGCCTTGTTAAGCTTCAGTCTGAACTATGAAATTTTTTATTACTGGGAATGAACATGTGTTGAGCACCTGTTCCATGCCAGTCATGAACGAGACACAGCCCCGATTCAATAAGCTCAAGAGGGAGAAACCAAAGAAAATTAAAGTTCGCAAACACTTCAAGTACAGAATGTGTCTTATTGCCCAATTTAAAATTAATTAATCTTTACTTAAATGAATTGAGGTTGTAACCCCAGTCTGAATCTTCTCTTAAACTTCTAGGGACACAAAGTTCTTCTGGCTTAATGACTCACCTTAAAAACATCTTTTCAGCTGCTTTTAATTGAGAGTGGGCCGTATCAGAAGTAAGCATCGTGACTTTTCAGTTCTACAATTCAATGATAGGTCTAAGCACATGTGCAGTTTTCAATCACAACAGGAAAAAACACTTTTAGAAAGTCCACTAGCGTTACTTTGGTAACACCTAATTTCTAAGACAGTTTTCCAGGAAGAAAAGACTGAATCACTTAAATTACAAGAAATGATGCATAAAGCTGAAGTTCAAGAATAGTCATTAGAGCCTTATAGTCCCTTAGGGGCCAATTGGGCCAAGTTTAGGATTTAACTGTTGCTAGAGTGAGAAGGCAGTCCCCACCAGAGGGTTGCTTAGGAATTCCATGTGTTTCTGTGTTTTATCAGCCCAGAAGTTCAATTACAAGTCATGTCCTCTTCTGACTAGCAAAGCAGATTTGGTCCTTCTTTTAGGAACATCCTTTAAGGACAGTGGGTGGGTGTGGTTTGGAGCCTCACCTGGAAGGTTAGTCCCTACTCCCTGGTAGGGATTTCTTCCCCTTGCTTCTGCTGAAAGGCTTCCTGGGCCAGGTTCTGTGTGGGGAACTCCTTTCATATTTACATTTGTTGAGCTTTTCACTGCAGGTATTGTAATAAAATGAAACTCCTCTACAGGCCTCATCCATGTGATGTCCTCCCATTGGGCACTGGCATGGTCCTTCACATTCTTCTTTTAAGTTAAGTACATGGGGATGTGGAGACACTTTCCCAGATGCATGTGCATTACTTGGTTTTGACAGCAGAAAATTAAGTTAGCTAGCCAGATGGAAATTACCTGGAAAGAAGTAGTCTAAGGGTTGGAAACATGAAGATAACTAAAATTCTATTTACCTTTTCTTCTTCTTCTTTTTTTTTTTTTTTTTTTTTTTTTTTTTTTTTTTTTGAGATAGCGTCTCACTCTGTCACCCAGGCTGGAGTGCAGTGGCACCATCTTGGCTCACTGCATCACTGCAATCTCCGCCTCCCAGGTTCAAGCAATTCTTCTGCTTTAGCCTCCCAAGTAGCTGGAATCACAAGTGTGCACCACCATGTCCAGTTAATTTTTGTATTTTTAGTAGCGATGGGATTTCAACATGTTGGCCAGGCTGGTCTCAAACTCCCGACCTCAGGTGATCTGGCCACCACAGCCTCCCAAAGTGCTGGGATTACAGGTGTGAGCCACCACACCTGGCCTACCTTGTATTCTTTACAAGAATATTTAAATATCTTGAGTTTTAAAGTTAGGAAGAAAGCCAGAACTTACATGGCTGAAACAAACAAACAGACAAATCCTTTAGCCTAGAATATTTCAATTATTGTAACAAATTTTAAGCTGAGAGACTGAGTCATTGTCCCAGATTTCTAATAACAATCTAAATAGAGCAAAGGACATGAAAAATGTCTGCAAACCTTAGGGGAGGAAAAATGTTTCCTCTACATTCTTAGGTTCTCTGGCTGCAGTCTGTGAATTAAGCTGACAAAAGATTAACAGACAAAGAGCATACCAATTTTATTTGATGTTAATATTTTTATAGTGGCATGGCGGGCTTCATAGGAAAGAAGTGACAACCCCAAAGAAGCAATTAGACTTGAGGGATTATATACCATTTTAACAAAGGGTAATAAACTATGGAGAAGTGATTAGAAAAAGTAAAGGGGCTGGGGCTTCTAGGCACAGTAAGTTGTGAGAAATTGACTAAGAAAAATATGGGGGAAACTGACAGAAGACAAGGGTTATTTTATTAAAGTTTATTTTTGCAGACTCATCTTGGAGTCAACTCCCCTCTCCAATGACAAGAATGTTCTCTTCTTCCTAGCGCTGGGAGGGCACCTTTCTCGTGGGAAACTTATGCACTGGTTTTTAGGCAGAAAGGGGGAAGGCAGAGAGCTCTTCCTGCATCTGCTATTTCTCAATAACCTTCAGCTCAAAATAATATGCCAAAGCAACATATTTTGGGGTGGCGTGTTCTGATCCCCTTCAAGCCCTTTGCTCCAGAGGGAGTTTCTTCCCTAAGGGGTCAAGCCCAGCTTAGCAGTGGAAAGGTAAATGTTTGATCACTCATACTGACATGTGATTTTACAAGACTAGATGGCAGCATACAAAAATGAAAGTGGAAATTTTGATAAGGAAATGAGGTCATAAGGATTGTTTTTCCCTTTTCTCTATTTTTATTTAAAATTCTGTTGCTTTATTTTCTAAAATAATATGGGTAGACCTCAAACATTGACTCTATTTTTAAGAAAAGACCCAGAAACCCTTAGAAAGGGCTTTGGTCATGTGCTAAAGGGCCACGTCTAGGATTGGAAAGTGCTAATAGATGAACAAGGCAGGGCCCAAGTCTGTATGCAACTGATATTCATGGATTTACTCATGAGTAAGACACTGACCTGAGAAAGAATTAGAGATGATTCATTAGTTCCTGCTCTCACCAAGCCTACTTCAGCAAAGACAAAAAAAAGACCGGACACAAATAACCGTAATACAAAGGCAGGAAGCAGCACACAGATTGCCATGAGAATTCCAAGACTGGAAAGAACATCTTAAATTGGGCAGTCAAGATAGTTTTCATGGAGGAGATGGTATTTGAGCTGAGCCTTAAAGGCTTCTGATCTGTCCAGTGAAGGGAAAGAGTATGCTGGGTGGAGGGAATGGCAGGAGCAAGGACTCTGTTAGCCTTTTATGTGATCAGGGAATAGCAGCCACTCTGAGTCTGTCCAGCAGGAGGTATGTGGGATAGGATAATGGGAAATTAGTCTAGAAGAATTGGGTCAATTAGGGCCATAGTATAGAAAACCCTTAATGCTAGTTGGGGAAGTCCATATGTGACTTCTGTTAGGAATGGGATGACTTCAGAGGGAATTTTTAGCATGGAGTTCTCAACACCTGGCAACCCAATGCATTGGAAAAGCTGGTGAGGTTGAGCAGGAAGCTACAGCCACAGTCCAGGGTAAGAAAGTAAACTGTGCTGGGAACCATGGGTGGAAAGGGACAAGACAGATTAGAGAAATGTGGCAGAACTAGAGTCTGTGAGACCTAATGATTGTCTAGATGTTGGAAGCAAGAGGGTAGGAGAACAGTCAACTTTCAAATCCAGGTAGAAACTTGAAAGCAAATCAGAAAAATAAGAGGAGGAATGGTAACAGTGGCGAAGGTGTACATGCTGGATTCAGGGTACCCATAGGACACCCAGCTGAGGATGCCCAAAAAATGTTTGAAAAGATAAGATGAAGTTTAGGTGTGGTGGCACACGCCTGTAATCCCAACACTTTGGGAGGCCGAGGCAGGCCGATCTCGCGCCAGAAGTTCGAGACCAGCCTGGGCAACGTGACAAAATCCCATCTCTACAAAAAATATAAAAATTAGCTGGATGTGGTGGTAAGCACCTGGAGCTACTCAGGAGGCTGAGGTGGGAGGATCACTTGATCCTCCAAGAGGTCAAGACTGCAGTGAGCTAATATCACGCCACCTGGATGATGCAATCCTATCGGTGGCAAAGCGAGACCGTGTCTTGAAAAAAAGAAAAGACAAGATAAGATGAGAACCAAAATAAGGGCACATTCCAAAGTATGTCAAGACAGATGGAAAATGCTCTAAGAGCTTTGGGCTATGACTCAGGAATGTTTTCACTGTGTCCTAGGAGAGGACTGTGTGATTGTAGTAGAAAAATCACTAATAGTTATTTGGCTGTAAGTGAAGATTTTATCCCTATGAGGCTTTGTTTCTCTATCTTGGAGTGGGAATATAGGAGTTGAAGCCCCTTATACCATTTATTGAGCACCTCCTGCCTGCAAAGCATATTATACAGTCTCCATAGCCCTGCCAGAAATGTGTTTCTATGCCAGTTGTCTAGATGAGCATGCCAAAGGTAGGAGGGGCTGGGTCACTTGTTCCAGGCCGCATAGCTAGTGAGGATATCAACACTGATGCACCTAGTTCCAAAGCCAAGCTCTCCCTCTATACCAAGCTGTCTCCCAATCCTCTCATAGCTGTGGCCTTCAGGGACTAGAACAATTTGCCTTAATATCAGGCAGCAATATTGAGGTGACAGACCCAAGTCCCCCTCTTTTCCCTGCCCAGACTTGGCTACTAGCAGGTAGAGATGTGTCCAGGTTTTCGTGTACCCATTCCTCTTCAGCTGAATATATTTTTATTTTTATTTTTATTTTTATTTTTATTTTTAGAGACAGGGTCTTCTCACTCTGTTGCCCAGGCTGGAGTGCAGTGGTGCAGTCATAGCTCAGTGTAGCCTCAAACTCCTGGGCTCAAGTGATCCTCCTGCCTCAGCCTCCTGAGTAGTTGGGACTACAGGTGCACACCTACTGCTCCTGGCCAATTTTTTGAATTTTTGTAGAGACAGTCTTACTGTGCTATCCAGGCTGGTCTCAAATTCCTGAGCTCAGGCAATCGTCCCACTTCAGCCTCCCAAAGCTCTGGTACTACAGGCGTGAGCCACCGTACCCAGCCAAGCTGAATGTATTTTTGAAAGCAAAAGCTGGGAAGGATAGTCTAACAAGTATAAGTGTATTAATTGCAGTGGCGAGATTGGATATTTGGAATTTGGAATGAAGCCCAACCCTGAAAATCTAAGACAGGGAGTTGTCATACTGATATCTCATAATGGAGTAGGCTATGCATGAGAAGCTGTCAGATATTTCTAGGGGAAACAGATGGCAGGAAAATGAAGCATTCCATCCTCCTTTCCATCATTTGAAAGTGGCTTCAGCAGCTGCCAGGGCCTCCCCACTAATGTGCCCTTCCCCTGTCTCACAGTGCTCAGCGGAGTGTGGGGCCGGAGTGCGGACACGCTCGGTGGTGTGCATGACCAACCATGTCAGCAGCCTGCCCTTGGAGGGCTGTGGGAACAACCGGCCGGCAGAGGCCACCCCATGTGACAACGGACCCTGCACAGGCAAGGTGGAGTGGTTTGCCGGGAGCTGGAGTCAGGTGAGTGGCCAGAACTGGGTACGTCTGCCTGTGCCAGGCAAAAGGCAGCATACCAGAGGGATTAGGAACCAGGACTTTGTGTCAAGTGTCCCAACTTTGAATCCCAGCTGTGCCACTGTCTACCTGTGACCCTGGAGAAGCTATTTATATTTCTGGAGCCTCAGTCGGTCAACAGTATTCATTGAGCACCTACTGTGTGCTCATCTAAGTACTTGGGCTACATCAGTGAGCAACACAAATATCCCTGCCCTCCGGGAGCTTATGGCCTAGCATGCTTTCCTCATCTATAAAATGCTGGCAATGATGGTACCTTATGAGGTTATTTTTAGAAGAAATGAAATTGTGTACAAAAAGTATGTAGCACAGTGCCTGACACACAATAAATGCTGGCTGCTGCTATTATTATTCCTGTAAATAAAGCCAGCTTTTTCCGTTTCTGACAGTGTCAGAAGCAGAAATTTTAAAAGTTGGAATTATTCATTATGAAGAATAAATAATACTGAATACTTTAATAATTGAAGAATTACATTTTCCCTCTTCCAAAATTGAACGTGAACCCCACGAAGAAAATGTGGAAATGACTGCCTTGTCTTGATTACCATCAGTATTGGAGTTCTTGGGCCACTTAGCATTTGGCTCCCAGGGCTGGCTAGTTCTCCAAGGACTGTTTGGCTTATGATCATGATTTACACATTATCAAGACCTCTGGCTCCATATAGAATTTTATTTCTTTTAAATAGCTTTAAAACCCGACCTTGGAAAAAAATGTGCTGCCTTGTCCTTGTAAACTGATATGAGCCCTTTGGAAAGCAATTTGGCAATAAAAGTCAAGAACCATAAAAATGTTCATTTGCCTTAACCCAGTCACCCCACTCCTGGGGATTCATTTTAAGGAAATAATTAACAACAGAAAAAAAAAGTTTTTCAGCAGAGATGTTCATGACAGCAGGATGGTTACAGATATTATGGCATATCATAATTCAGTAAAAGATAAGGTGACAATGACAGTGATCGTTAGGAAGATGTGAAAATGCATATGGCATAATGGTAAGTGAGAAATAGAATGTGAAGATATCCAAACGCTATCATCTCTACCACTTCAACATAGGGTTTTTATGCAAAAAGCATAGGGAAATGTTTTTCTTTTCAAATTCCCTTTAATGTTTCTTAAAATATAGAGAATTCTGAAAGAATTCAAGTACTTCCAGTGCTACTCTGGTGAATATCAAAGTTAGACATATTTGCTAACTGATCCCAGCTTGACTTCTCATTAGTTTTCTGGCTCTAGGTGAGTGATTTAACCTCTGAGCCTGTTTCCTCATCTGAATATGAAGATAATAATACCAACCTCCTAAGGTTGTTATGAGGTTTTCGTAAGATGCTATACATAAAGAGAGTTACCTGTTGCTTAGGACATGAGAAATACCTAATAAATATTAGTTCCCATCGCTCTATGTTTATTTTTTCTGCCAGCAATTGCTATCTCATTACTGGTAGTAAAATACATAGGACCTAAACCCCAAAGATAATTCAGCAGTGACTACATATGGGACACCAATTATACCAAATATCCATAGATGTGTGAAATCATATCAGGTCATTATAGTCACACATGTGAAATAAGCAATACAATTGAACTCATATGTCTACCATTCTTAGAAGAGAAGGGAGCAGGATTCAGGGCCTTTTTTGCTTGTGGCCTCCTATTGACTTTAGACCTAAGCTCAAAGAACTAAGAGTGGTATGAACCCTGGCAAAGACAACCTTTATTTCTGCTAAGATAAGAAGCAAAGGATTGGTTGCCCTGTTGTCCAAAAGGGTCAAGATACAATTTAATATGGCCAAGGTTTTGGTTCGGGATTTATAAGGATATCAGGGCCTGATGGAAACTCCCTGCCCTAGGAATTTGACTCCCCAAAGAAAACTAAATAAGAGCATGCTTATTTCTTGAAAGGTAAGTTTTAAACATTAACTGACTTCAGAATATAAAAATAAATGTTCCTTCCAACCATATGGGTTGAATGACAGTTGGCATTTCAAATACCCCACCAACCTGGTCACAGTGATTAGTCCAGGGGTAGACATGTGACCCAACAGGTGGACGTGTGACCCAAGCTGAGCCAAACAGAATCCTTCCCGGGGACTTTTCATTTGTGTTTTAGGAAAGAGACTCACTAGGCGGTTGTGAGCTCAAGTGCTGGCAGTGGCCCTTCTGAGGCTTGTGCAAAAAGCCAGTCTGAGAGAATGAGACGTAAGTCCACGGAGAGGCAGAGACCAAGGAGTTTCTGGCTTTAGAGTCTTTTGACTCCACCAAGAAAGGCATATATTCCACTTCTGCTGCTTCCCAGATCCCTGGAAACTAGGAGTATATCAAGCTTAGTGAGTCTTTTTCTACTCTGGAGGCACAGTAGCCCAACTCTTACTCATAAGAGTCTACCAAGTCTATTATTTATGCCCAGAATTATTTCCTTTCTTCTCTTATCAATTCTGAGTTTACTGCAACCTTAGACTGTCTTAGTTCTGGGGAGATCTGTCATAGTCTCTAGTCTTCAGGAGCAGCCATTTTGTCTGCCTCTGGGTCTGGATTGCATTTTATTGATTGCATTTATTGCAATAGATATTTTTATTCTCATCTTTTCACGAATCAATGATCCACCAAAGTGCAGCTGCAGGAATTCTTTAGGTACAGAAACATGCATAATTGCCATCTCTTCTCACTGAAAGCCTTTACCCCTATTAAATATTACTTTGTGTCATGTATGCTTTTTTCTGTGGATTATATTTTGTCTACTATTTGAATTACTCCATCTTGTTTCTCATTTTTTATTTTCACCTGATATATCTTCATCAGTTTCTTAATTTTCAAACTTTTTATGTATTTTTAAGGTATATATTTCATATGGAGGACTATTTTTGTCTTTATTTTTACCCAATCTATAGACCTTTGTGTTTTAAGAGTTAAATTTTAACCATTTATATTTATTGTAATCACTTATATGTTTGGACTTTTCCCTACCATCTTATTTTATGTTTTCTGTTGCCATGCTTTCTTGCTTCTTTCCTCTTTCCTTTCAACATGTTTGTTACTAGTCAGGTTTTCTTAATTCCATTTTTTCCCCTCCAACATTTTGGAAGTCATCAATCTTCTAGTGGTATATCTTCTGTGATAACATTCAGATTTTTTTTTTTTTTTTTTTGAGACGGAGTGTCGCTCTGTCACCCAGGCTGGAGTGCAGTGGCCGGATCTCAGCTCACTGCGAGCTCTGCCTCCCGGGTTTACGCCATTCTCCTGCCTCAGCCTCCCGAGTAGCTGGGACTACAGGCGCCCGCCACCTCACCCGGCTAGTTTTTTTGCATTTTTTAGTAGACACGGGGGTTTCACCGAGTTAGCCAGGATGGTCTCGATCTCCTGACCTCGTGATCTGCCCGTCTCAGCCTCCCAAAGTGCTGGGATTACAGGCTTAAGCCACCGCGCCTGGCCAACATTCAAATTTTTAGCACAGAATTTTAACTTTTATGTATCCATTAGTGTCAAGTTATCAGAAACCACATCTCTCCTAAAAGAAAATAGAAGCCTTCCCCTTTTATTTACCTCCACTCTCTCAATCTACAATATCTCCAAAAAGATGTTGATATTATCTAGATCTAGCTCCAGATTAATGTTAATTTTATAGAAAATATAGATTTAAATTTTAAAAAAACTTTCTCCTTTCCCCCCAAAGATTCTTTTTTATTGAACTATAATTCACGTACCATAACCTTTAAAGATATACAATTCATTGGTTTTTAGTAAATTCACAAAGTTGTACAACCAATTCCAACACATTGTTATCGTCCCAAAAAGACACCTGGTATCCATTAGTAATAACAGCTTTTATTGGTGTCTTTGCCAGCTCTTTCTTTTATATCCTGTGTCTTCTTCCTGGTTCTTTTTATTTTGCTAAAGACTATAACCCAGAAAGTCTTTCAAATAGGATTTGTAAGTGGTAAGGTTTCTGAGCCATTGAATACCTGAAAATGACTTCATTTTGCACTTTGACACGAATGCTTCTGGCAGATGACTCACTGCTTCCTCTTCCTTGGCACAATCAGGCCACCCCAGCTGCTCTTGGCCAGTAACTCAGCTGATCACTCATTGTCCTGAGACCTCCATCCTGATCTCCATCTACCACCAATATAGAATGAAGCACATGATCTTTGCTAGAACTCCTCCTCTGTGTGCATTTGGACTATAGTTTCCTTCTTCAATTTGATCTCATCTGTCTTTCAGTGTTCAAAGATTCCCCGTAATTTCTGGTCCACCAAGGCTGATTGCCCTTTCTTGTCTTCAAATGCTGTCTCATGCGCGAGTACACACACACACACAGATACAGATACACATAAACACATTCATTCACTTTCCAGACACGCATATTCTGCCATTTCTAAGCATTTACAGTAAGAGAAGACTGAGATGTGCTCATTCTCCCTTAAGTACACAGTCTCTTCAAGGACTTGCCAAAAATAGCAGAAGATAATGACAGGTTTTGATCAAAGTGTGCAGTCTTCTGTTCTGCCACTTAGTACAGATGTAGGATCTCATAGCATTGAGGGGTCTTTCAGATCATGTTTCCAAACCCCTCACTTTTACTTTTCAGGTAAGACCACAGCGACCTGGGAAAGGGCAGTGTCTTGGCCAAAGACACAGAACTATTTAGCGACACTGTCTAGACTCTAGTTTCCATGTCTCCTGACTTCGGCCTAGTGTTCCACCCCTGCCACCCGTCCCTGTCCCATCCTCATTCCTCCTGCGGGAGAGGCCAGACCTTTGCCTGCTGCAGTTTGTGGCTCTTCTCCTGCCTTCAGTTCTTCCAATGCCTGCAGCACTTGAGAAAAGGACAAGACACGAATAGAAAAGGAAAAGGACATGTATAGAAAAAGAAAAGGCCAAGACACAAATACACTGCAAATCATAAACTAACATGGAGGAAAATAGGAGAGTAGGAAGAGTAGGAAATCTTACAGTTTTTGTTTTTGTTTTTGTTTTTGGCTGGTTACGGCGGCTCACACCTGTAATCCCAGCCCTTTGGGAGGCCAAGGCAGGCAGATCACTGGAGGTCAGGAGTTCGAGACCACCCTGGCCAATATGACGCAACCCTGTCTCTACTAAAAATACAAAAATTAGCCAGGTATAGGGGCTCGCACCTGTAGCCCCAACCACTTAGGAGGCTGAGGCTTGAACCTGGGAGGCAGAGGTTGCAGTGAGCCAAGATCGCACCACTGCACTCTAGCCTGGGTGACAGAGCAAGATTCTATCTCAAAAAATATATATTTTTTTAAAATAAAAAACTTAAAGTTTTTTGAATGCTACGAAGATGGCAAAAAAGAAGGCATAGACAAAGCAGAAACTGATGGCCTCTGCTAATTCATGCCCTGTGTGACTAATTCATCATTTGTTTGGTTTGGGGGTTTTATGATTTTTTTCCCATAGATAGGGGTTTTTCTTTCTCCTTATTGTTATTTGATTGTGTGGCTGTCTATGGACAGCAAAGCTAATATTTAGAGTTTGAACTGCAGACATTGTTGCAGGCTTCTTATAAAGGTAGTAAATTCTTTAAAGTCTATAAAAGCACACAGACCACAGCTTTACAATTTTAAATGAAAAAGTATTAAAAGGCTGGGTACAGTGGCTCACGCCTGTAATCCCAGAACGATGGGAGGCCAAGGCAGGAGGATTGGTTGAGGCCAGGAGTTCAAGAACCAGTCTGGCAACATAATGAGACCCCCCATCTCTAAAAACAATTTTTTTTTTTTTTTGAGACGAAGTCTTGCTCTGTTACCCATGCTAGAGTGCAGTGGCACAACCTTGGCTCACTGCAACCTCTGCCTCCCAGGTTCCAGCGATTATCTTGCCTCTGCCTCCTGACCCCAGGTGATTCAACCACCTTGGCCTCCCAAAGTGCTAGGATTATAGGAGTGAGCTACCGTGCCCAGCCCCCGTCTCTAAAAAAAATTTTTTTTAGTTAGTCAGGCAAGGCCTGGTGTGGTGGCTCATGCCTGTAATCCCAGCACTTTGAGAGGCAAAGGCAGGCAGATCTTTTGGGTTCAGGAGTTCAAGACCAGCCTGGGGGGGGGGGCGTGGAGCAAGATGGCCGAATAGGAACAGCTCCAGTCTCCAACTCCCAGCGCGAGTGACACAGAAGACCGGTGATTTCTGCATTTTCAACTGAGGTACTGGGGTCATCTCTCTAGGGAGTGCCGGACAATCGGTGCTGGTCAGCTGCTGCAGCCTGACCAGCGTGAGCTGAAGCAGGGCGAGGCATCGCCTCACCTGGAAGCGCAAGGGGGAAGGAAATCCCTTTTCCTAGCCAGGGGAACTGAGACACACAACACCTGGAAAATCGGGTAACTCCCACCCCAATACTGCGCTTTAAGGAAACAGGCACACCAGGAGAATATATCCCACACCTGGCCGGGAGGGTCCCACGCCCACGGAGCCTCCCTCACTGCTAACACAGCCGTCTGCAGCGATCTATCCGCAAGGCAGCAGCGAGGCTGGGGGAGGGGCGCCCGCCATTGCTGAGGCTTAAGTAGGTAAACAAAGCCGCTGGGAAGCTCGAACTGGGTGGAGCTCACAGCAGCTCAAGGAAGCCTGCCTGTCTCTGTAGACTCTACCTCTGCGGACAGCGCACAGCTGCAGTCCAATAGGGGAAAGAGCGGGGACCGGTGCAGACGCGAACGACTCTGTCTGACAGCTTTGGGGAGAGCCGTGGATCTCCTAACGCGGAGGTTGAGATCTGAGAACGGACAGACTGCCTGCTCAGGTGGGTCCCTGACCCCTGAGTAGCCTAGCTGGGAGACATCCCCCACTAGGGGCAGTCTGACACCCCACACCTCACAGGGTGGAGTCACCCCTGAGAGGAAACTTCCAAAGAAAGAATCAGACAGGTACACTCGCTGTTCAGCAATATTCTATCTTCGGCAACCTCTGCTGCTGATACCCAGGCAAACAGGGTCTGGAGTGGACCTCAAGCAATCTCCAACAGACCAACAGACAGTCCTTCTGACTGTCAGACGGAAAACTATCAAACAGGAAGGACACCTATACCAAAACCCCATCAGTACGTCACCATCATCAAAGACCAGAGACAGATAAAACCACAAAGATGGGGAAGAAGCAGGGCAGAAAAGCTGGAAATTCAAAAAATAAGAGCGCATCTCCCCCTGCAAAGGAGCGCAGCCCATCGCCAGCAACGGATCAAAGCTGGTCAGAGAATGACTTTGACGAGATGAGAGAAGAAGGCTTCAGTCCATCAAACCTCTCAGAGCTAAAGGAGGAATTACGTACCCAGCGCAAAGAAACTAAAAATCTTGAAAAAAAAGTGGAAGAATTGACAGCTAGACTAATTAATGCAGAGAAGATCATAAACGAAATGACAGAGATGAAAACCATGACACGAGAAATACGTGACAAATGCACAAGCTTCAGTAACCGACTCGATCAACTGGAAGAAAGAGTATCAGCGATTGAGGATCAAATGAATGAAATGAAGCGAGAAGAGAAACCAAAAGAAAAAAGAAGAAAAAGAAATGAACAAAGCCTGCAAGAAGTATGGGATTATGTAAAAAGACCAAATCTACGTCTGATTGGGGTGCCTGAAAGTGAGGGGGAAAATGGAACCAAGTTGGAAAACACTCTTCAGGATATCATCCAGGAGAACTTCCCCAACCTAGTAGGGCAGGCCAACATTCAAATTCAGGAAATACAGAGAACGCCACAAAGATACTCCTCCAGAAGAGCAACTCCAAGACACATAATTGCCAGATTCACCAAAGTTGAAATGAAGGAAAAAATCTTAAGGGCAGCCAGAGAGAAAGGTCGGGTTACCCACAAAGGGAAGCCCATCAGAATAACAGCAGACCTCTCGGCAGAAACTCTACAAGCCAGAAGAGAGTGGGGGCCAATATTCAACGTTCTTAAAGAAAAGAATTTTCAACCCAGAATTTCATATCCAGCCAAACTAAGCTTCATCAGTGAAGGAGAAATAAAATCCTTTACAGATAAGCAAATGCTTAGAGATTTTGTCACCACCAGGCCTGCCTTACAAGAGACCCTGAAGGAAGCCCTAAACATGGAAAGGAACAACCGGTACCAGCCATTGCAAAAACATGCCAAAATGTAAAGACCATCGAGGCTAGGAAGAAACTGCATCAACTAACGAGCAAAATAACCAGTTAATATCATAATGGCAGGATCAAGTTCACACATAACAATATTAACCTTAAATGTAAATGGACTAAATGCTCCAATTAAAAGACACAGACTGGCAAACTGGATAAAGAGTCAAGACCCATCAGTCTGCTGTATTCAGGAGACCCATCTCACATGCAGAGACATACATAGGCTCAAAATAAAGGGATGGAGGAAGATCTACCAAGCAAATGGAGAACAAAAAAAAGCAGGGGTTGCAATCCTAGTCTCTGATAAAACAGACTTTAAACCATCAAAGATCAAAAGAGACAAAGAAGGCCATTACATAATGGTAAAGGGATCAATTCAACAGGAAGAGCTAACTCTCCTAAATATATATGCACCCAATACAGGAGCACCCAGATTCATAAAGCAAGTCCTTAGAGACCTACAAAGAGATTTAGACTCCCATACAATAATAATGGGAGACTTCAACACTCCACTGTCAACATTAGACAGATCAACGAGACAGAAAGTTAACAAGGATATCCAGGAATTGAACTCATCTCTGCACCAAGCGGACCTAATAGACATCTATAGAACTCTCCACCCCAAATCAACAGAATATACATTCTTCTCAGCACCACATCGCACTTATTCCAAAATTGACCACATAATTGGAAGTAAAGCACTCCTCAGCAAATGTACAAGAACAGAAATTATAACAAACTGTCTCTCAGACCACAGTGCAATCAAACTAGAACTCAGGACTAAGAAACTCAATCAAAACCGCTCAACTACATGGAAACTGAACAACCTGCTCCTGAATGACTACTGGGTACATAACGAAATGAAAGCAGAAATAAAGATGTTCTTTGAAACCAATGAGAACAAAGATACAACATACCAGAATCTCTGGGACACATTTAAAGCAGTGTGTAGAGGGAAATTTATAGCACTAGATGCCCACAAGAGAAAGCAGGAAAGATCTAAAATTGACACTCTAACATCACAATTAAAAGAACTAGAGAGGCAAGAGCAAACACATTCAAAAGCTAGCAGAAGGCAAGAAACAACGAACATCAGAGCAGAACTGAAGGAGATAGAGACACAAAAAACCCTCCAAAAAATCAATGAATCCAGGAGTTGGTTTTTTGAAAAGATCAACAAAATTGACAGACCGCTAGCTAGACTAATAAAGAAGAAAAGAGAGGAATCAAATAGACGCAATAAAAAATGATAAAGGGGATATCACCACCGACCCCACAGAAATACAAACAACCATCAGAGAATACTATAAATGCCTCTACGCAAATCAACTAGAAAATCTAGAAGAAATGGATAACTTCCTGGACACTTACACTCTCCCAAGACTAAACCAGGAAGAAGTTGAATCCCTGAATAGACCAATAGCAGGCTCTGAAATTGAGGCAACAATTAATAGCCTACCCACCAAAAAAAGTCCAGGACCAGATGGATTCACAGCTGAATTCTACCAGAGGTACAAGGAGGAGCTGGTACCATTCCTTCTGAAACTATTTCAATCAACAGAAAAAGAGGGAATCCTCCCTAACTCTTTTTATGAGGCCAGCATCATCCTGATACCAAAGCCTGGCAGAGACACAACAAAAAAAGAGAATTTTAGACCAATATCCTGATGAACATCGATGCAAAAATCCTCAATAAAATACTGGCAAACCGATTCAGCAGCACATCAAAAAGCTTATCCACCATGATCAAGTGGGCTTCATCCCTGGGATGCAAGGCTGGTTCAACATTCGCAAATCAATAAACGTAATCCAGCATATAAACAGAACCAAAGACAAGAACCACATGATTATCTCAATAGATGCAGAAAAGGCTTATGACAAAATTCAACAGCCCTTATGCTAAAAACGCTCAATAAATTCGGTATTGATGGAACGTACCTCAAAATAATAAGAGCTATTTATGACAAACCCACAGCTAATATCATACTGAATGGGCAAAAACTGGAAAAATTCCCTTTGAAAACTGGCACAAGACAGGGATGCCCTCTCTCACCACTCCTATTCAACATAGTGTTGGAAGTTCTGGCTAGAGCAATCAGGCAAGAGAAAGAAATCAAGGGTATCCAGTTAGGAAAAGAAGAAGTCAAATTGTCCCTGTTTGCAGATGACATGATTGTATATTAGAAAACCCCATTGTCTCAGCCCAAAATCTCCTTAAGCTGATAAACAACTTCAGCAAAGTCTCAGGATACAAAATTAATGTGCAAAAACCACAAGCATTCTTATACACCAGTAACAGACAAGCAGAGAGCCAAATCAGGAATGAACTTCCATTCACAATTGCTTCAAAGAGAATAAAATACCTAGGAATCCAGCTTACAAGGGATGTAAAGGACCTCTTCAAGGAGAACTACAAACCACTGCTCAGTGAAATCAAAGAGGACACAAACAAATGGAAGAACATACCATGCTCATGGATAGGAAGAATCAATATCGTGAAAATGGCCATACTGCCCAAGGTGATTTATAGATTCAATGCCATCCCCATCAAGCTACCAATGACTTTCTTCACAGAATTGGAAAAAACGGCTTTAAAGTTCATATGGAACCAAAAAAGAGCCCGCATTGCCAAGACAATCCTAAGTCAAAAGGACAAAGCTGGAGGCGTCACGCTACCTGACTTCAAACTATACTACAAGGCTACGGTAACCAAAACAGCATGGTACTGGTACCACAACAGAGATATAGACCAATGGAACAGAACAGAGTCCTCAGAAATAATACCACACATCTACAGCCATCTGATCTTTGACAAACCTGAGAGAAACAAGAAATGGGGAAAGGATTCCCTATTTAATAAATGGTGCTGGGAAAATTGGCTAGCCATAAGTAGAAAGCTGAAACTGGATCCTTTCCTTACCCCTTATACGAAAATTAATTCAAGATGGATTAGAGACTTAAATGTTAGACCTAATACCATAAAAACCCTGGAAGAAAATCTAGGTAATACCATTCAGGACATAGGCATGGGCAAGGACTTCATGTCTAAAACACCAAAAGCAACGGCAGCAAAAGCAAAAATTGACACATGGGATCTAATTAAACTAAAGAGCTTTTGCACAGCTAAAGAAACTACCATCAGAGTGAACAGGCAACCTACAGAATGGGAGAAAATTTTTGCAACCTACTCATCTGACAAAGGGCTAATATCCAGAATCTACAAAGAACTCAAACAAATATAGAAGAAAAAAACAAACAACCCCATCAAAAAGTGGGCAAAGGATATGAACAGACATTTCTCAAAAGAAGACATCCATACAGCCAACAGACACATGAAAAAATGCTCATCATCACTCGCCATCAGAGAAATGCAAATCAAAACCACAATGAGATACCATCTCACACCAGTTAGAATGGCAATCATTAAGAAGTCAGGAAACAACAGGTGTTGGAGAGGATGTGGAGAAATAGGAACACTTTTACACTGTTGGTGGGATTGTAAACTAGTTCAACCATTATGGAAAACAGTATGGCGATTCCTCAAGGATCTAGAACTAGATGTACCATATGACCCAGCCATCCCACTACTGGGTATATACCCAAAGGATTATAAATTACTCTACTACAAAGACACATGCACACGTATGTTTATTGCGGCACTATTCACAATAGCAAAGACTTGGAATCAACCCAAATGTCCATCTGTGACAGACTGGATTAAGAAAATGTGGCACATATACACCATGGAATACTATGCAGCCATCAAAAAGGATGAGTTTGCGTCCTTTGTAGGGACATGGATGCAGCTGGAAACCATCATTCTTAGCAAACTATCACAAGAACAGAAAACCAAACACCGCATGTTCTCACTCATAGGTGGGAACTGAACAATGAGATCACTTGGACTCGGGAAGGGGAACATCACATACTGGGGCCTATCATGGGGAGGGGGAAGGAGGGAGGGATTGCATTGGGGAGTTATACATGATATAAACGTCATGCACATGTACCCTAGAACTTAAAGTATAAAAAAAAAAAAAATTAAAAAAAAATTTTTTTAATGATTAAAAAAAAAAAAAAAAAGACCAGCCTGGGCAACATGGAAAAACCCCATCTCTACAAAAAATACAAAAATTAGCCAGGCATGATGACACGTGCCTGTATTCCCAGCTACTCTGGAGCCTGAGGTGGGACGATCACTTGAGTCTGGGGAATGGAGGTTGCAGTGAGCCAAGATCACTCCACTGCACTCCAGCCTTGGTGACAGAGTGAGATCCTGTCTCAAAAAAAAAAAAAAAAAGAACCAGGCAAGATGGTGCACACCTGTGGTCCCAGCTACTCTGGAGGTTGAGGTGAGAGGACCACTTGAGCTCAGGAGGTTGAGGCTGCAGTGAGCCATGATCACACCAGTGCACTCCAGCCTGGGTGACAGAGTGAGACCTTGTCTCTAAAAACTAAAGTATTGAGTAAACCAAACGTGAGCAAAAAAAAAAAACATTTTGCAAAGTAATAGATACTAAATGGGATAATTTATGAGCAAACAGTTATATGCATTTTATTTCCATAAACTAATGAAATGCACCAACATATGGAATTGCCTGGCTTCTTTATGGGGTCACTACTCCATGTTGCAGATTTCAGCACCACATTAGGAAACAAGAAGATTGGGCTCTGTTACAGTTCCCGTTGGCTGCCCTGTTGGAACGGGAGGGTTGACCATAGGGTACATTTTCCCAAGCCTTAGGTCTTCTTCTCAGCTTTGGGTGTTCACAGGTGTGCAGAGTCTAGGAGTTCATTCAGTCACAGTATCCACCTCCTAAGAAAATAACAGATAAGAATGTCAGTTCATTGTCTTACCTCCTGTGAGAAGTGTCAGATTCTAAGGGACAGAAACAACCAAATGACCTGGCTGGTGTGTTCCTGCAGGAGAGTTTATGGTAAATTGTTTCCCTCTCAGCACAGAAGACAATAAGATCTTAGTGACCAGTGTCCTCCAGGTATGACAATGAGGGCACCAAGTCTGCATTTGGAGACAGAACTGTTAGGAAATTGCAATCCATATGCCACTTCTCCTCCAGAAACATTTCCAAAATCTCATGGGTTCTTCCTCCCAGAGTTGGTGGTAGAATTGACAGTGCCCATCATAAGCATCCCTTGATGGACAGTAGCTGCCGCCCCCTTTCCATCATGTGACACTCATCTTTCTCTGCTTCTTTCTGCAGTGTTCCATCGAGTGTGGGAGTGGGACACAACAGAGGGAGGTGATTTGTGTTAGAAAGAATGCAGACACCTTTCAAGTATTGGACCCCTCTGAATGTTCTTTCCTGGAAAAACCCCCCAGCCAGCAATCCTGCCACCTCAAGCCTTGCGGAGCCAAATGGTTTAGCACCGAATGGAGCATGGTAAGTCATGGTGCTCTTGATGGAGGTTGCATTGGCACACTGTCCTCCATCTGAATTCCTATAGACCCCTCTGGGCCAGGCACTGGGTTCAGCCCTGAAAGAGATTCCCTACAGCAATCTACCTTAGGTGATGGCTGCTGGGGTACCCCGTGAGCCACCCTTGGTGGAGGTACTCCCCTTGGTGGGTGAGCCCTGAGACCTAGATGATCTTGGTTTCTAAATTGTAGAAAGAGTGACTCTTGCCCTTCGGTGTGAGATCTGGGGATTTTGTTTGACAAGACCAACTCTGGGCCAACCCTGGCCGAGGATTGGCATTTTTAGCAAGTTCCTAAGGTGTGTTGGATGGAGTTGTCTTTGGACTGCATTTTGAGCAATGCTGCCATAGAGGATTGAGGATTCAAGGGTGCTGTTAAAAGTACTACATCTGATGCCAGGTGTGGTGGTTCACGCCTGTAATCCCAACACTTTGGGAGGCCAAGGTAGGAAGATCATTTGAGGCTAGGAGTTTGAAACCAGCCAGGGCAACTAGCAAAAACCCGTCTCTAAAAAAAAAATTTTTTTAATTACTACATTATACATACACAGAGTGTGTGTGTGTGTGTGTGTGTATACAGTTTTAAAAAATCCTATAGACATTTTGGATTATGGATTGTGGGACTGATTCTGTTTTCTGTTTGAACTGGCTACAAGGAACCTCAAAGCCACAATTATGCCTCACCTCAAAGAGAGAGTATACCGGATCCTGCAAAGTAGATTTTATGTTCTAATATTCCCGTGGCTTCACTTTCTTTTTCCTACTTTTATCTTCCTTTAGTCCTAGTTTTCTCACTTTTTAAAAATCTTGTGACCCTCTAAGTCTTTCTCAAGTCATTTGAAATCCTTTTTGTAAGGAGGGAAATAGTGTGTAAGTGAAGAAAGAGAGAGATTGATAAATACAGAAATAAGTCATTAAGAAATGAAAGGGGAAAGGATGGATATAGTGATAAGATCCATTTTTTTCAAGTTGAAGAGTACATTTTCAAGAAGCTTCCTAAAACAGAAAACCATCATTCCAGGTGACCAGAAAACCTCCTGACGGCCCCATCCCAGGTGACCATTGGCATAGTTTTGTGGGTCAGGGTGGGAAGTGGGGGAAGGGTCATTCTGCTTCTCGTCACTGAAGATCTTCAAGCAGAGGCTGTAGTGAGCCCAGAGTAGGGGGGCCAGAGCCTTTCTCACAATGATCCAAGGGTGATAAAAGGGAATTTTGCTTAGAAAATATATGAATAAAAGTTGAGAATTCCATTTCCAAAAAGTGTGTCTGCTCCAGTGATAACAGCCATTTGGCTGTGTAGCAAACCACATCTCAGAGGCAGATGGGAATGAAGACGGTGGGTTGAAAAGGTATTCTGTCAACTTCTGGGAAGTGGAATTTAATTATTTTGATGTTGACCAAGGCTTGAGGATACAGTAATAGATCGCAGTTTTCTTTTGTCATCTGATTTGGAGAGTCTACAAAGAGCCAAGTCGAAGGAGACAAATTCCAAAAACACCTGCTATAAACAACCTAAATGTCCATCAACAGGTGAACGGACAAACCATGGTGCATCCACACAGTGGAACGAAAAACTCAGCAACAAAGATATAGATGAACTTCCAGTGCATTTTGCTAAGTAAAAAACAGCCAGGTTCCAAAAACTACATGTTGTGTGAGTCTATCTATGTAATATTCTGTAAAAGGAGAAGCTACAGAGACAGAGGCCAAATCAGTGCCTGCTGGAGGATGGAGTGACCACATCTGTGCAATCTGGGCAGCACGGGAATTTTTTGTCTGCAATGAAATGATTTCATGTCTTCTTTGCTATAGAGATACACAACTGTATGAATTTGTCAAAACTGATAGGTCTGTATGCCACAAAAAGGGAAATTTTTAGATGCAAATTTAGAAAATATGAAGTCAATGGTTACTATAATAGCAAAGACTGATGAAAGCTAGACTTCTTTGAATGTAACTTGTTTTACAAATTTGAGTTTGGAACTAAGTAAATATTTTAGATAATTATAAAGGAAAATTAAATTTTTAAAAAGCAATCCCCCAGAACTGAAAATACAATGAAACAAATTAATCTAAATATGTTTCCAGTTGGTGGCATCAGCACTATTGCAAGTAACTTTAATACATAGTAGTTTGGCATTCTATCACTAAAAAAATTACTGCAGAAAAATGTTCACACTGTTTGCAGTTTTCCTATGTTTGGTGCTAGTATTGTACTGGATATGATGATTGGGCATATAATGTGTGAGAAGGTAAATGAGTAATTAGATGACAGTATAATTCCTTTAGCCCCAATATCCTTGAGAAGTAGGATGTTCAACTTAGGAGAAAGTAGATACAGATACAAGATAGATATTGTACAACTTAAGGCCTCAATAAAAAGCCTGTTGTCCTTAATTTGAATTGGAAGTGTCAGTATAAACTTAGAAATTAAGTTATCTTTCTAAAAATCTTTTCTAATTTCACCCACTGAAAGAGTCTAGAATCAGTGACCAACCTAGAGATTCAGAGGGGTGGCTGCTTCCAGACCAGGGGCAGCATATATGTAAGTTAGGTTGGGATATCCTTTCCTAGCAGACAGCAAGGAAGTTCTTAAACACAACGGAGCTCATGTCCAAAGCATCCCAGAGCCAATTTGTAGAGGCTCCTCTGAGCCAGTGAGCATCAGTAAGAAGAATACCATAGATTGGATGAAACACATTATATGTGTTTAAATCCATCCATTTACAATAAGTTTATAATACTTTAAAAACTAATAGGTCATCATTATAGGATGTTAGGGAACCAACTTATTATTATGAAAACCGGTAAATGAAGGGAAAGATTCAAGTGTTTATACTCTCTTTTTTTTTTTTTTTTTTTTTTTTTTTTTTGAGACGGAGTCTCGCTCTGTCACCCAGGCTGGAGTGCAGTGGCCGGATCTCAGCTCACTGCAAGCTCCACCTCCCGGGTTTACGCCATTCTCCTGCCTCAGCCTCCCGAGTAGCTGGGACTACAGGCACCCGCCACCTCACCCGGCTAGTTTTTTGTATTTTTTAGTAGAGACGGGGTTTCACCGTGTTAGCCAGGATGGTCTCGATCTCCTGACCTCGTGATCCGCCCGTCTCGGCCTCCCAAAGTGCTGGTATTACAGGCTTGAGCCACCGCGCCCGGCTATACTCTCTTTCTTAAACAACATACCACTGGGTAACCAAAGAGTAAAAGTGCTGAGGGAAGGATTCTTTATGAAAGATTTCCAGCTAATAAAAGGCAAAATGGTAGAATTAGAATTAGAATTCCAGACCCCCAATAAACTAATGGATCTGAGCATTGCACATCAGTGGCCACCAACATCTCCAAAAGACAGGCAGCCCCTGGGAAGTAGTCTCTCTCACACACACACACACACACAAAATACCCTGCACCTATTCAGGCCTCTTTTAGGTCCAGCTTCCAATGTTCAGGAAATATAGAGCATAGAGGAACATGAACTACATCATGGGAGCACAGTCAGCAAAATCCAGACTATGGGAAACCACAGAACAAATGACTCAGTTCCACCCCACCCCGCTGCAACCAAAAGCTTTTTAAGTGCAAGGAGGGAAAAAACACTGGAAGAGAAACCTATGGATTGAAAGAGCCCAAGACATATTGACCAATTGCAACTTGTAGACATGATGCAGATCCTGATTTTTAAAGGATAAAAAATATTTATTAAAAAATCTTGGCTGGTCGCGTTGGCTCACACCTGTAATCCCAGCACTTTGGGAGGCCGAGGCGGGCGAATCACCTGAAGTCAGGAGCTTGAGACCAGCCTGGGCAACATGGCGAAACCCCATCTCTACTAAAAATACAAAAATTAGCCAGGCGTGGTGGCACATGCCCGTAATCCCAGCTACTGGGGATGCTGAGGCAGGAGAATCGCTTGAACCTGGGAGGCGGAGTTACAGTGAGCCGAGATTGTGCCACTGCACTCCAGCCTGGGCGACAGAACAAGACTCCATCTCAAAAAATAAAAATAAAAAAAAAATCTATAGGATTCACAAGATAAGCGGAAGTAGGAATAGTGAGTCTATATTGAAGAGAATAAGAAAGTATTGTAATTTCTAGGTAGAATAATGATATTGTGGTAATTGTTAAGAGTTCTTGTCTTTTAGAGCTGCAGCCTGAATTATATGGAAGAGTGATCAGATGTCTAGATTTGTTTCAAAATAGTGGGAGGAGCAGGAGGGCTGGGGGATATGGATGGGACACACCTGGCATGAGTTGTTGATTGTTGAAGCTGATTGATAAGTGCATGGGAGTTTGTTTTCATATTCTATCTCCTTCTGGAAATGTTTGAGATTTTCCAGTGTCATCTTTCTCCAGTGTACTGAACTATTACTCTGCCCAAAAATCTGACCTTTTCCCTTTGTTCCCATGCAGTGTTCCAAGAGCTGCCAGGGTGGCTTTCGGGTCCGGGAAGTGCGGTGTCTGTCAGATGACATGACTCTAAGTAACCTCTGTGACCCTCAGTTGAAACCAGAGGAGAGAGAATCTTGTAACCCTCAGGACTGTGTCCCTGAAGTTGGTAAGTAGAGATTTCAATCGTGGGGGAAAAGTTTGTGTTTTTTAAGCTTGTCAAATTCTCTGGTATGACAATAACAAGCCTCTTCTAGGCTTTCTGTGACCTTGCACACAGTCGTGGCGTTCAGAGGGTCAAGGTGCTTTTGGTATTATAAGTTTCATAGTTTAAGATGATAATTCATAGCATGAATGGCTGTCTAAGCCACCCACCAAGAGACACACTTTAGTGTGGATTGATTAAAATGGTAATGCCTTCAAAGATTTGGCTCTATCATCCTTAAGGTCAAAGTAGTAAAATGTCAACTTTTAATTGTCGGTGCAAACCAGTGTAGGCTGGACCATGTGGGGAGATTCTGGGAACTTAGCAGGGACTTGGCAGAAAAAGGAGGAAGGGGAGGAGGCCAAGAATTGGTAGAGACAGTGATGGAGGATCTGACCGTCTCTTAGAGGGGCGTAGCGCAAGCTGAGTCCAGAAAGATGCAGTGACCAGACTCAAGGAGGCGGAGTGGAAGCAGGAAGATCTAGGCCACACAATGGTCAGAGTCCTGCAAAGAACAGCAGTCTTGTAATTCAGAAGACCCCAACCTGCACCCTTGAAATAGGGGCCAGTTCCCTGAAGGAAAGCACTGGAGAGCGTCAGGGAGGTGAGGCCCTCTCATGGGCTGCGGTTCACGAGGAAGGTGCCCAGCAGGGGAGCTCAAGTACTGTCAGAAAACCAAAGAAGGCACCTCGCACATAGATTGAGCAGATAGGAAGTGTGAGGTGGGTGAAGATGCGTCTCCAGAAGCATATTGGATGCCCTAAAGCCCCACCTGAAATCTACTGAGAATGCACCCCCAGGTGTAGTCAGGGCTGGTTCCAGAATGGAGGTGCACCGAGCCCCTTCACTAGGCTTCTTCACGGTCTCCTAAGAACAGATTTACTTTTCTGTCTTCACAATAACATTAAAGGAAGTGTATTAATATATCAGTAAGCTTTCATGAGGTAGATTCCTCCTGCTGTGGACCGAATTGAAGGTTTTAGTATACTGACCTAACATCCTTCCTATCCCAGGGAAGATGTGTCAATGACAGCATAGATGCTTTATAATCAAAAGCTTCCTTGTCCCATCAGTGACCCGTGACTAAAGTTATAGGGATGACCATTCCCAGTAGCTACCAAAAAGCCATAAATTCCATAAGAAGAAAATTAACAAGTTTATAAGATCTATATAGAAAAAATAAATAATTAGAAAGCCTTGCTATTGAATATAAAGGGAAATGTGAATAGATAGAAACATTAACATGTTCCTAAATGGGAACACTCAATACTATAAAGATGATAAAAGAAGGTTCCCAAGGGGAGCAGTATGTGCCATATATTGGAACATATTATAAAGCTACAGAAACGAAAACTATTAGGTTGGTGCAAAAGTAATTGTGGTTTTTGCCATTATTTTCAAAGCTGCACAAACCTAATATATGATGTAGGCATACCATATACCAATGTTATAATGCAGAATTCTGAAACAGACTCCTTTATAAAGGGAAGTTAAGTTTGATGAAGGGGGAGTGATAAGTAAGTGGGGAGAGGAGAGACTTCCATTGTATTGAGACCACACTGAAGATCCCTTTAAAAATATAAGATATATAAATGTCTAGTGGATTAAAGACTCTAACAGAGAAGACAGTCTGTAAAAATGCTAGAAGAAAGTATCTTGGACTGGATGCAATGACTCACAATCCCAGCATTTTGGGAGGCCACGATGGGAGGATTGCTTAAGCCCAGGATTTCAAGACCAACCTGGGAAACATAGTGAGACTGCATCTCAATCAAAAATGCTTAAAAATTAGCTCGGCATGGTAGTGCACACCCGTGGTCCCAGCTAATTGGGAAGCTGAGGTAGGAGGATCACTTGAGCCCAGGAGGTCAAGGCTGCAGTAAGGTGCAATCACACCACTGCACTCCAGCCTAGGAGACAGAGTGAGACCATGTCTCAAAAAAAAAAGAAAAAAAAAAGGAAGAAAAAAAATTTATACACATAAAGTTTCCTGTTTGTCTCAGGCCAGATAATATAACTAAAGACAGTCAAAATCACCAGGTCCTTGGAATTGATTGTGTAATTCTCAAAGCCAGGAATGATTGGCATTAGCAAATCATATACTCTGAAGGGCTGTCACTTAGCTGCCCCACTTTGTCAAAGGCTTCTAACTAATATAATGTGCTACAAAATGTGTTGCCACTGTTTTTGTCTTCTATGTTTGTCTATGGTGTCTTTTCAAGTGGGGGGAATTGTCTAGCTTCTAATGATATAAAATCCAACTAGAGAAAAAAGGGAAACTATGAGATTGACAAACCAGAAGATGTACACAAAGCCTTGGTATTCTTTGATGTGCCTCAAAATTATACCTGCCAACGCCAAAGTTACTAAAGATGTCCAGGCCACAAGCCAGAGTTATGACGCACACTCCAGCATATCCCAGAGGGCTGCTGAGAGCAAGAATCTGTGTAGGCGCTGAAGGTAAAGAAGGCTCAGGTGCACATTTTGATGACGATGCTGAAGAAGAAAATAGTACCTGAGTACACAGGTACATGTGTGCTGTTGTCAACTTTTTGAAGTCTGCATATAATCTTTCATCTTATCCCAGAGTGACATTAATAAATCATCCTACAATTGATAGCATCTTAAAATCAAATAAATGTCACTCAAGTAGACAGAAAATTAAATCCCCAATATAGACAGAACTCACTCAATTTTTAAAAAAGACAAATGGTCCAGTTTTGTAAAGGATAAAAGAAATGAACAAACCCACCACAAGGCCGGGTGCGGTGGCTCATACCTGTAGTCCCAGCGCTTTGAGAGGCTGAAACTGGTGGATCACTCGGGCCAAGAGTTTGAGACCAGCCTGGGCAACATGGTGAAATCCTTCTCTACAAAAATTATAAAAATTAGCCAGGTGTGGTGGTGCATGCCTGTAGTCCCAGCTACTTGGGAGGCTGAGGTGGGAGAATCACCTGAGCCCAGTAAGTCGAGGCTGCAGTGAGCCATGATTGCACCCACTGCACTCCAGCCTGGGTGACAGAGTGAGACCCTGTCTCAAAAAAAAAAAAATCTACCACAAGAGGCTGAAGAAATGCTCAAGCTACTAGTAATCAGAAATGCAAATTTTAAAAATAATGGGAGTCCATGTTTTTTCATAAAATTGGCAAACTTTTAAAATATTAGACATTGTTCAGTGTTGGTAAACTTGTGGGGAACAAGTCAAGTGCCGACTTGTAACTTGGTGTAATCTTTTTGGAGAGAATTTTGTCAATATCTATGAAGATACAACGCGCTCATTACCTTTGACTTAATAATTTCACTTCTAGGAATATATACTAAAAATATGCTGTCAAAAATTTACAGATACACACACACACACACACAAAGAATAGGGCTCACCGGGTGTGCCACCTACTCAGGATGCAGAGGCAGGAGGATCACCTGAGCCCAGGAACCCGAACTGTGGTTGCCCCTAGGAACAGTCCCAGCACCTCAGCCTGAGCAACACAGAAAGACCCCATCTCTGAAAAAAAGAAAATGGGCTTAATGAATTGTGTAGAATTAACGAATGAACTGTACAATTTCTTGTAACTTATAAAAGTTGGAAGCACGCCGGGCGTGGTGGTTCACGCCTGTAATCCTAGCACTTTGGGAGGCTAAGGAGGACAGATCACGAGGTCAGGAGCTTGAGACCAGTCTGGCTAACACAGTGAAACCCCGTCTCTACTAAAAATACATGAAATTAGCTGGGTGTGGTGGCACACGCCTGTAGTCCCAACTACTCAGGAGGCTGAGGCAGGAGAATCACTTGAACCTGGCAGGCAGAGGTTGCCTCATGAATAACAAGCCGAGATGGCACCATTGCACTCCAGCCTGGGCAACAAGAGCAAAACTCCGTCTCAAAGAAAAAAAAATTGGAAGCAATTACATTTCTATAAATAGAAGGAAATACTTATTTAAATATGTTCCAGCACATAGGACAAAATACACCCCAAAAAAGAAGATGGTAGATATTATGATACAAAAAAATTATCTAAATATATTTATTAGTAATATTTTAAAAAGCAAGCAGCTGAGAAGTATATTGTCAGTTCTTTCCCGAGGTAATCTGTAAATTCAAGCCATATTAATCAAAATCCAGGCAAGGTTTTTCACAGAAAAATATGACAACCTGTGTCTAAAGTTTATGCGGTGGCTCACGCCTGTAATCCCAGCACTTTGGGAGGCCGAGGTGGGTGGATGACTTGAGCTGGAGTTGGAGACGAGCCTGGCCAACATGGTGAAACCCTGTCTCTACTAAAAATACCAAAAAAAAAAAAAAATTAGCCTAGTGTGGCAGCGTGCACCTATAATCCCAGCTACTCGGGAGGCTGAGCCAGAAGAAAGGCTTAGACCTGGAGGCAGAGGTTGCAGTGAGCCGAGATAGAGCCACTGCACTCCAGCCTGCGTGATAGAGTGAGACTCCGTCTCAAAATAAAGTAAAATAAAATAAAATAATAAAATAAATGTTTATATGGAAGAGCAAGAGCAAGGAACCAAGAAGAGCCAAGGCTGTTTTGATGAACCATGTTGAGGGACTTTTCCTACCACATATCAAGGCATATTGGCACAAGGATGGATAAAAAAATCCAAGAGAGCAGAATAGAGAGCCCAGAAATGAACATATAAGGATGCGTGATATATGATGGAGGTCACATTATGAATCTGTGGGGAAAAGATGAACAATTCAATAAATGGTCATGAGACAACTGTTTATCCATATACAAAGAAAAAAACAAACTGAACTCCCTCCTCTCATCCTACACATACCATACACACCACAAACCCTAATTCCTGGCGGATTAGTCAAATGAATGTGAAAAGCACATTTAAAACTTTTAGAAGAGAATGGGGAAATTTATATTTTATTTCAGAATACAAAAGGGTTTTTTAAATGAAACCAACAATTCCAAACCACAAAGGAAAACATAATATCAATTACATTAAAATTAAAAATCTCTGTTTATCAAACGACACCAGAAGCAAAGTGATCAGAAAAGTCACGGGCTGAAGAAGATATTTGCAGCACATATAACGTAACTCACAAGGGATCAGATCCATTAGATATAAAGAATTTTCGTGAATCATTTTTTAAAGTTAACTAAATCAGAAAATGAGCAAAAGATCAGAAAAGCAATTCACAGAAATGGAAGCTTGAATGGCAAATGTACATGATATGTTCAGCCTCACATGGGAATCATTTCACATTCACTAGCTCAGCAAAAACTAAAACATATGGCAAAAAAAGAATTCTTCTGTTCCGCTGACAGGAACACAGGAACTTAAACAGTTATACTGACTTTGGAGAGCAAACTGATTGTATCTAGCAAAGTTGGATATACCTTATGACCCAGCAAGGCCCAGGCAGAGAATGTAACAAAACTACTTAAAAGTATTGTTTGCACTAGGAAAAAAAGTTGGATTAATATCCAACTTAAATGTCCATCAATAGAAAATGATTAAATTGTGAATTATATATACAAGAAAATTCAATAATGAAAATATTTATAGCATTCATTAAATATGAATGAATCGCACAAATTCAACAATGAGCAAGTTGCCAAGGAGTTTATATAATATGTATCTTTTTTATGTTTAAATGTCACAGAGTGGTGAGGGATTCCATCATATAGAGTTTAAGTGTAAAGAAATGTTTGGGAGGCCGGGCGCGGTGGCTCACGCCTGTAATCCCAGCACTCTGGGAGGTCGAGGTGGGCGGATCACAAGGTCAGGAGATCGAGACTATCCTGGCTAACGTGGTGAAACCCTGTCTCTATAAAAATACAAAAAATTAGCCGGGCGCGGTGACGGGCGCCTGTAGTCCCAGCTACTCGGGAGGCTGAGGCAGGAGAATGGCGTGAACCCGGAGGCAGAGCTTGCAGTGAGCCGAGATCGTGCCATTCACTCCAGCCTGGGCAACAGAGCAAGACTCCGTCTCAAAAAAAAAAAAAAAAAAAAAAGAAATGTTTGGGGATAAGAAACGCCATATGTGGGACTTCTGATTACCTCTGGAGGGATGAGGATGAAGGAGGAAGTGATCAGAGAGAAGTGAGGACACAGATGAGTAACTTATTCTCTATACCTATTTCTCTTATAATGTTTAAAAGAAAGAGAAAAACCTGTGAGCCCTTGGCACACATTCACACCCCACAGAGGTAATAAACAGCAGCGCAGGGGTTAAAGCCGCAGCCACCGCCCTTTCTCTCCCCACTGGTCCAGGCTGCCTCTTGTGCTCAGGGAGTCTTCTGTTTGTTCTCTTCCGCTACAGACGAAAACTGCAAGGACAAGTACTACAACTGCAACGTGGTGGTCCAGGCAAGACTCTGTGTTTACAACTACTACAAGACCGCCTGCTGTGCCTCCTGCACCCGTGTGGCCAACAGGCAGATGGGCTTCCTGGGAAGCAGATAACACCCCTGCACCCCCATCAGCAGGGCAGCATCACTGCCTGCCCCAGGGGCTTCAGCAGTGCGCCTGGCTGGCTGCTGCTCCACCACGGGCTGCCTGGCCCAGGCACTGCCAACCAACTTAGTCACCACCCCTGCCTCCGGTGAATGCACCCCGTGGTACCTAGGGGCTTTGTACACAGAATGTTTGAAAGCCACAGTTGGTCCTCTAAGCATCACCATGTACTGATATTCCCCTCCTTGGAAAGCCAAGCAGTGGGAAGTACATGGAGCTCTCAGCCCTGCTCCCATCTGGCACCTTCAAGTCAGCAGATGGGCCACTGACTGAGCGCTGCCCCATCCCTAGTGCTACTGGCCTTTCTAAACTTAGCGCCCTGGAGAGTCCAAGGAGGCAGTGCCCCCAACCCAGCGCCCCACTAAGCCTTGCTGACACGCGTGCATCCCTCTGTGACCTCAGCCCAGCTGTGCCTGTTTTCATTCTCAAAGACATTAGACTGTTTTCCTGCCGTATGACACAAATATCTCACATGAATATTGTGCTTTATTTAACAGGTGTATTCACAGATACTAGCTCCTTAGCAGCTCACAACATCCCAGAATGAGAGGCAGGGGATGACTCATTATCCCCATTTTACTAACAGGGAAACTGAGGCTCAGCTTAGGTAACTGACCTGCCAGGTATATTCACCCATCCAGTGGAAGAGCTGAGTTCCTGCCCCAGTCATCTGCCAAGAACCAGCCTGGGGCCTGTCCTTAGATGTGAAGGATGCGGCTTCATTTCTGACCAAGAGGCTGAGAAGTTTCCCAGAATGCAAACAAAGCCCAGGCCCCTGAAATCTTTCTGGTCAAGCCTTTATCCCAGCACTCAGTTGTTTTGGATGTCTGTTCCTACTTGCCCTTCCCCCCAAAGTTACAGATCCTAGTTACAGGACTCTTCAGGCTTTGTTAAACTGTCCATGAAACAAGAAAGCCATTGAGAGAGGCAGGCGATTGCCTGAAATTCTGACTCCAAGCCAAGTGCCATTCCTCCCAAGGAATCGAAGGCCAGGGTCCTTCTGGCCGTGGAGCCTTCCCCACCGCAGAGCCAACTTCTGAAGCACACAGCTCTGCAGCCTGGGCTCTGCCCTGCCTCGGCTGCCTCCCCCACGCTCTTCACCGTGCCCCCGGAGAGTCCGGCCAACCTGTCCCAGCCAAAACACTGCTATATTAGAAAAAGTCTCATTCTGGTCTTGCTTATGAATTTCTCTCTGTGGCCACAAATTCCTCCCCTCTCCCATGACTCACAGTCCATACCCCCAACCCCCAGACTTGAGCACCAAGATCTGCATTAATGTGTCTGGCCTGGGACAAGGAGCTGTGAGCCCCTCCCCATCTCTTCCAATTCACTTCCCCCAATTCTCCAGTCCCAGAGGCCGCAGGCCTGGAAGGAGGATGCAGTGCATGTTGAAAGGTGGACCCTCCGAAAACCAGTTAAGAGGAATATATGTAGGTTTTACCCATTAAGAAAAATGGCAAAGCTAAACAAATTGTAAACTCACAGCAAATTTGTCTTACGGTCCTGGGCATATTTCCCTTTTAAAGCAAGCCTGGATTCTTAGCAAACTGTTTTCCTCATTTGCTCTTTTAGCTGCAAATCTGCTACTGTGACGATGGTTTGCAGCTTTTGGAAGCAGTATGGCAACCTGGCCTGACACGCTCATTAGGCTTCCACTAACCTGGGGCTTTCAGAAATTCTGTTTGGCCTTCCTGTGGGTAGCTTCCCAGCTTCCCTTCTGGGGAGCCCCAGGTATCACTTGCCAAAAGCATCGCCATCTCTCCTGATTCTCTTGAAACTCCTACAGATAAGCAGCCTACCAGAGGCCCAGGCTCCCACACTGACAAAGTGAAAAGAGACCAGAGAGGCCAAGCCTATTGACTGGGGCTGTTCAGGGCCTGCTGTTTTCCACTCGCCACTTGTTTTGCTTCTTGTCACGAGGGGAGTTGTTTCTGTAGGCAGCTGCTCTCAGATCTTGCCTAGCAAGCCAATCATTGGAAGAGGTTTTCTTTTCCTGCTGGAGGGCAGGGTAAGATGAATGAGTGGAAGAGAGAAAGGCTGTTTTAGCTCAAGTTAAAGGAACACCTTTTAGCCATCAAAGCTGCCCAACAGAGGCAAGGGCCACGACACGTGAGGGAGCTCTCTGTCCTTCAAGGGAATTCTCTGTTGAGTGGGAGGCGAACACCCTGGTTCTTCCAACTCAGGAATTCTCATGGCTGAGCTGGGTCAGTGATGGCTTTCTCTTTCTCTTTTTTCTCAGAAGTGCCCTATGGCTGCTGAAGGTTACCTAACCATTCTTTAAAAGGAGAATGACCCTCCATGAGAATGGCCAGCCTGCCAACTGTGCGATTGAAGAGAAGTCAATATGTCAACCCCATGTCTCCCTGGGGGAGAAAGTGCATAAACCAGGGGTCTCTTTTTTTTTTCTTTTCAACAAACCATTGAGCTATTCTTGGAGTTCATCTCTGGAGAGGTTATAGATTATTAGAAGTTTATTATTATTATTGTTTGATCAATTTATTTGTCTTAGAGATCCCATTTTTACTAATTCCCTAGTTTTTTATTTCAGCATCTGAATGTCTTTCTCCCTAGCACAATGCATACAATCAGGGCCTTGGGTATTTCCAGTGATAACTTTCCTTGGAGAAGATCTAAGAAAAGCCCAGATTTCGGTGGCCATCTCCCTCCAAATGTATCTCTTTCTGCTTTCTTGGTGCTCATTATTTCCCCTTCTCCTTTCTTCTGTCACTGCCATCTCCTTCTTAATCTTCCCATGTTCCTTTAACTGGCCATAATGCGGAATTGAAATTTACATCTCGATACTGTTTTTTTTTTTTATTTTGGCCTGTGTACTGGATTGCCTCCTTTCTTGCTCTGAATTTTAAAATTAGATAAATTAAAGCTGTTATATGGTTTCCTCACAAAAGTCAACAAAGTCCAAACAAAAACAGTTTGCTATTTTACTTTCACCTGTTGAAAAAGGAAATTGTGCCTCTTGTAGCCTAGGCAAAGGACATTTAGTACAATAGATTCTTTCCACCCTCACAATGACTTACGGTTCTCTCCGTAGAAAAGGGATGGCCTAAGAAATACTACAATCAAAGAAACAAAAAACACCAAAAAGAAAAAGCCATGTAAAGCCAGCCCCTAGAGGGAGTCAGTTCAGTTCTGTGAAGACATGCTCTGTGCCCGCTGCCTGCGAGCTGTTGGGGACCCCAGGGAGAGCAAGGCAGCCTGTCCCCGCCTCCAGGGAGCTAGAACATGACAAGACATCTCAGCACTGTGCCCACCTGTCCGTTTACCTTACCTCTCCGGCCCAGAGTTCTTGGAGGGTTTTTCCTTTATTTTCTTGAGTATGTGTCATCTACTTATTCTCAAAGTATTTAGCATTCAACACTCTTTTTGTTTTAAAAAGAGTGGCCTTACAAAGGGACAGAAAAGAGAAGACACAAGCTTGATGTATTTTCATCAAGTTTTGTGGCAGACAAATCCAGATATTACCAGGACCTTTCTAAACCAATGTTGTGGAGTGTTTTTCATTCGGATAGCCACTTTAAGTTGGAATATCAATTTTCTAATGAGGAGGAAGACATAAATATAAGTGGTAAAAAGAAACATGACTTCCCTTAAAACAGGCTCTATAATCTATATCAGTCTTGTGGGTGGAGACTAGTATTTGATCCTTGCCATATTATAAAACATTTTAATATGGTTTAGATGGGAAAATATTGATGCCTTCCTCACAAAATGTATGGATGACATGAAGTTGAAGAGCTAATGGCTTGGGTGACACGTGCTGGATCCAAAAAGATCAGGGAGACTAGAATAAAACTTGGATGTTAAAATTTCACCAGGAATCCACATAAAATCCTACATTTTGACTAAAACGAAAAACTATAAATACAAGGTGGGAGAGAGGCAAGAATTTCTGTTGACTAAGCTCAGTGTCAGTCAAGAAAGTGGGATGGAACCATGCAAAAACAAACCCCACAGACATGCAGGCCGTGTGAGGAGAAAACTGGTCAGGGTCACATCACATTTTGTTTGCATTTGCTGGAACCATACTTTAAGAAGAAAACTGATCATCTATAACATCAGTTTATCAATGCCCCGTCCCGATGAAGGGTGCAGACTCTCAGAAACAGCAGGAAGGACTTCATGAGAACCTTCAGGCTGGAGAAGGGACTAGGGCACAAGGAGAGCTCTCCTAGGACCAGGACCGAGAAGTTACAGGGAGGCACAGTTTAGCTCCTGCAGAGACCCAGCTTCTCACAAGTTGGAGCCTTCCAGTGATAGAGGGACTCTTGTGGGTGGTGACCCACCCATCATTGAAGGTGGCAGCAGAGGCCGTTTGCAGGGATGCTGGAGAGGGTATTCAAGCATCTGGCTGGGCAACATGATGCCCAAGGCCATCCCCATGGGGGGCTTAGGGGAGTCTATAAGTAGAAGAGCTTTAGGTGGTTTGTTTGGTGGGGGAAGGCAAGTACACAGCTACGCACTTTCCATTTCTGACTTTTGCCACCCTGTCAGCCATGGGGAGCCCACTGTGGGACTGAAATCCTGAGCTGAATGTGGTCTCATGTCTCAGAGAAACACTGGCAAGTTGGTTAGAGCCGCCATCTGCATCGAGGAGTAGCCGAGCAACAGGATTGGGGGCTGCCTGCCCAGGGTCACTCACCGTGGTGGAAGCAGAGCCATGGCTTGCCTGGGACCCTATAGATACCATCACTCTTTCTCAGCTCGCCTTGGGTCCCTGCACCTTCGCAGGGGCAAAGTAACTCCCTCCACCCTGAACTACCCCCATTCCTGTTTGTTTCAGCAGATAATGATGGGGGGTGTCCATCATGCTGAGGATAAGTGACCACAAGAGGGTGAAAACTTCCAGTCAACTTTCTCAGTCCTTTCTCTTGCGAGACGGAAGCCACCTGCTACACAAACTAACACCCCCTGCCTTGATCCCTTCCCCACGACTCAGTTGACAGAAGGATATACTTTGTTATAACTTATTATTTTGTTCTCTGTAAATACAAGATGTTTATAGGAAATATGTATTCTGAACTCTATCTGCAGAATGAGTCACTACACCAAAATAGTTCTATTATTTAGAATGTGTTAATTTTAAAGGCACCTGATAGGTATTTATTTACATATGCAATCCACATTTGTGTGAAAGCATTTGATCATACTAACCCAGCCTCCTGGAAGGTTGCTGTACGATGTCGTCTTTTTCTCAGTCCATAGTTACAATTGTTTAGTATGCTAATCAGTCCAGCTCCCTGAGGTTTAAGGCCAAATATAAATTACTCTGCTTTTCGACTCATTCAGGTAGCATTGTACCTGAACCTGATTGCTACTTTTTCATCTTAAATATTATATTTCCTCATCTAATCTGCCTTCCCCTCACCCACAGACATTTGGAGAAGGAAATGGGAGGGTGTCTGTTATCCCTTTCTCTTTGCTTTGCCCCCGTTGTTAGACTGGCAGCATCAGTTGCTCGGCAGGCTTGGTTAGAGCTGTGGATGAGGCAGGTGGCTGGCGGGGACAGGGAGAGGCTGAGAGGGAAGTGATGGCATTTACTGCCCTGACACCTCCACTGTCCCTGCTGGGGATGCTGGGGCCAAGGCCTGTGGTTGGCCTGTGAACTGCACAGCCAGGAGCAAGGAACCCACTAAATATTCCATCGCCTCCGTGCCCCCTCTGGAGTGTTAAATTATTACGTAAGTAGGTAAAGGGCAGAAGGCCAATTATGTGAGCAAATGTGGTCTGTTTTCTCTTCAGCAAAAATGACTATTTTTGTGTGTGACTAATTTATTTTTATTATTGTAAAGATACAATAAACCGGTTGAAATAACTGCCTTTTTGACAAGTTTGTGCTTTCTCTGGCCTTATTCACGTTCTGTTCTCCTGCAAATAGCCCCCTCTAAAAAGAAAACTTGGCCCCTTGATAGGTCAGCGGCTTGTAGACGTTGGCTTTGGGTGCTTGAGGTGGAGCTGGGCCAGTTAGAGAACGAGACACGCCTTAGAAAGAACATGAGCCCACCCGCTTACATGGGTCCTGCGTTAGGCTGCGTTAGACTCACCCAAGAAGCTTAACGTGAAGTCCTCAGGGTGTGCACCGCGCCCAGGGTGCAATCTCACATGAGTTTCTTTTAAGTCTCCTCCAGGTAATTACATTGTGCAAAATAGGTTGGCACCCACTCTGCTGGTTTGGTGGGGCTCCATCTCTAACTTGAATCAATCTTCTTCCATCTCCCTCTAGCTGACTTCACTTGGGTCTTGATTTTAGCAAAGTGTTCGACAAAAATCTTTCAGGTGATCTTGGTGTGAAATAAAGTGAAACGTGACTGAGATGGTGATGCCAGTTGAAGGCCACCCTGGCCTAGAGAGCAGTCTCTAGCAAAGCCTACAAGCTCTGCTGCAGACTCTGTCCTGGACGGCATTTCATCAATAACTCAGAAACCAGTTCTATGCCTAAAATGCTATCGCCAACCCTTCCCATCCACCTTTTTGCCTGGAAAAACCTCCATTTATTCTTTATTATTATGGTAAAATTCACTGTACATAAAATTCACTATTTTAACTTTTTTTTTTTTTTTTTTTTTGAGACAGAGTCTCACCCTGTAGCCCAAGCTGGAGTGCAGTGGCGTGATCTTGGCTCACTGCAACCTCCGCCCCCAGGGCTCAAGCGATTCTGGTGCCTCAGCCTCCCAAGTGGCAGGGACTACAGGTGCACCCCACCACACCCAGCTAATTTTTTGTATTTTAGTAGAGGCAGTGTTTCACCATGTTACCCAGGGTGGTCCCAAATACCTGAGCTTAAGCAATCTGCTCCCCTCAGCCTCCCAAAATGCTAGGATGACAGGCGTGAGCCACTGCGCCTGGCCTCCATTTTAACCATTTCCAAATGTACAACTCACTAGTATTTAAAGCAGCCACAGTGTTGGGCAACCATCACCCCCAAATTCCATTCATTCTTCAACAGTTCAATACAGGAGTCCACCAGGTGCCGGCCACTCTGCTGAGCACACTTACACAAGCTCGTTTCATCTTCACAGCAAACCTATGAAGTTCAAATATTGTTTCCTTCTACAGATGAGAATATTGAGACTCGGAGAGGTTTGGTACCCCAGCTAATACTCGGTGGTGCTAGGACTCCACAGTCCACTTACCCTACAGGCTGAGGCTTGTCTCTTTGCCGCCTTCATCTCCCCAGGGCCTGGCATGTTATATGGTTCCAGCCTATACTAGTTCCATCCTCTTTCTCCATGTCAGTTTCAGTCACTGGGCAACAATCGCACAAGGACTGGTTGAAAAAGCCTGGTGCTGTCGATCCTACCCAGGCTCATTGTGACCAGTGTGATCTGAGGTGGCTTCTGGAGGAGTGCACCCAGGGGGAGGCAGTGAGCCTGCTCTGCACGAGGGTCAGACCCAGGCTGGGACCCTCTGCCTCCAGTTTCGGGGACCACATGTCGTAAGGTTGATTGACCATCTGGAAAAAACCCAGAGGATGGTAGGATGGTGACCAGGATGGAGGGGTTCTGGAAGGACTGTCTTCAACCTTCAGACAATTTCAAGGAATGTCAGGGACAGATGACAAGAACCTGGACTCCTCCAGCTGACCAGGGCAGGGATGTGACCAGGAGTCAGACTTTGTTCAAAATGAGATGTTTCCAGTAATCAGAGAGGCTGAACAGTGGGAAAAGACACTTTAAGAGACAGGGCCAGGGGCAGTGGCTCATGTCTGTAATCCCAGCACTTCGGGAGGCCAAGGTAGGTGGATCACTCAGGAGTTCGAAACTAGCCTCAGCAACATGGCAGAACTCTGTCTCTACAAAAATGCAAAAAATTAGCTGGGCTTGGTGGTACACACCTGTAATCCCAGTTACTCAACAGGCAGAGGTGGGAGAATCACTTGAGCCTGGGTGGCAGAGGTTACAGTGAGCTGAGATCGAGCCATTCCTCTCCAGCCTGGGTGACAGAGTGAGATCCTGTCTCAAAAAAAAAAAAAAAAGAGTGAGTGAGACCCCCAAAAAAGGGATCAGGAACATTTTAGGAGAGGGAAAATTTGAATATGGGCTGTATTTAAGATGACGTCATTGGCCGGGCACAGTGGCTCACGCCTGTAATTCCAGCACTTTGGGAGGCCAAGGTGGGTGGATTGCTTGAGCCTAGGAGTTCGAGACCAGCCTGGGCAACAGAGCAACATGGCAAAACCCCGTCTCTACTAAAAACACAAAAATTAGCTAGACCTGGTGGCGGATACCTGTAATCCCAGCTACTCTGGAGGCTGAGAATTGCTTGAACTTGGGAGGTGGAGGTTGCAGTGAGCTGAGATCGTGCCACTACACTCCAGCCTGGGCAACAGAGCAAGACTCGGTCTCAAAAAAAAAAAAAAAAGACATTGTTGAATCCATGTAAAGCTTCTTGGACGTGAGGATGGTGTTTGGCCAAACAGGAGTACATGATCCTCCAGTACTTAGCCAGGAAGGTCATGATCTGCTGTTTACCTTCAAATGGGTCACTAAAAGTGAGTGTGTGTGTGTGTGTGCGCGCACGCACATGCACATGTGTGTATGGAGAAAGAGCATGCACACAGATAAGGTAAGATGTATTTTGGTGAATATTAGTGAAAGTATGTGGTGTCCATTATACTACTTCTCTGAGGTTTGAAATTTCCTAAAATAGAAAGTTGTGGGTGGCAGAGATAAAGTACAAAAAGGGGATCGGGAGAAAGCGAACTAACATTTTTTTGCTGTGTTTTTCAAATTTACCTAATAAGAATTACCCGGGGTGCTCATTCAACCTTGCAGGTAAGCAACGTAAATTATGTGCACAAACAAATGCTTTTAATTTGTTGAATTTTTTTCAATGAATCATTTACCAATTATGGTTTGAGAAGAATGGCTAGCTGGGCATGGTGGCTCATACCTATAAAGAATTCCAGCACTTTAGGAGGCTGACGTGGGAGGATCACTTGAGCCCAGGAGCTTGAGACCAGCCTGGGCAACATAGTGAGACCCCATATCTAAATAAAGTAAAAATTAGCCAGGCAAAGTGGTGCATTCCTGAAGCCCCAGCTACTCAGGAGGCTAGGACAGGAGGATCACTAGAGCCTAGTAGTTCAAGGCTGCAGTGAGCTCTGATTACACCACTGCACTCCAAAGCAAGACCCTGTAGAAGAAGACGAGGAAAGAAGAAAGGAAGAAGGAGAAAAAGAAAGAAAGAAGGAGAAGGAGAATGAGGAGGGAGAGGAGGGGAAGGCAGGGAGGGGGAGGAGGAGGGGAGGAGGAAGAGGAGGAAGAGGGGAGGAGGAGGAGGAAAAGAAGAGGGGAGGAGGAAGAGGGGAGGAGGAGGAGGAAAGGAAGAGGGGAGGAGGAAGAGGAGGAGAAGAAGAGGAGGAATGGTCAATACTTAGTAGACTCAAGTGTGATCTAATAAGGTGCCTTACTTCACTTGATCAGGAACAGTTTCCTTGGTATCTCTGACCAAGAAAAGAGAGAGAAGCGGGTTTACAAACAGCTAGAAAAGAAGACACAGTAGTAGAATGGGTTAACGAAGCAAAGAACAAGCCTTCCCAAAGTGGACAGTGGAGCCAGTGGAGGGGAGGGGAGGTCCCAGGAGAGGGGACAGGAACCTGTGTGGTGATCCTTCCCCTCATCAAGGCTGGGGAACCCCGACCGGTTGAGCACCACTCAATGCCAGGTATCGTCCAAGTCCTCTACAGCACTCAGTTCTCATCTTCACAACTCATGAAGCAAGCACTTTTGTGGGGCCATTTTATGGACAAATAAATTGAGGCCCAGAGAGAAGAAGTAATGTGACCAAGCTGTTAAGTGGGACAGTGTGGCTTAGGTCTTCCTTAAGCCTCACTGTCTAATGAAATCAACTGGAACTTCTTTTAAAAGTGATATGGGGACCCTACTCCCAGATATGTTGATCTTCTGTTGATTGAGGGTGGGGACCAGGCATGGATATTTTGAAACCTCTCCAGGGAATTCTAGCTAAGGCTGAAAACACTGAGAAGAGGATGTCCCACTCTGACGTGCACATGAATTGCCTGGGGATGTTGTTGAATTTCGGATTCTGATTCAGTTATTCTGGGGTGGGGCCCGAGTTCTAACATGCTCCCAGGTGATGCTGATGCTGCTGGTCCAAGGACCGTGCTGAAAAGTGAGGCACTTCACCCTTCAGAATGCTGCGGGGTTTCCTGTATTTACCGGGAAGGTGAGCAGGTGAACTGTGAGTCATTTGCTTTCTTTATTTTTTTTTTTTTATTTTTTTTTATTTTTTATTTATTTTTTTTTGAGGCGGAGTCTTGCTCTGTCGCCGGGACTGGAGTGCAGTGGCCGGATCTCAGCTCACTGCAAGCTCCGCCTCCCAGGTTTACGCCATTCTCCTGCCTCAGCCTCCCGAGTAGCTGGGACTACAGGCGCCCGCCACCTCGCCCGGCTAGTTTTTTTTTTGTATTTTTTAGTAGAGACGGGGTTTCACCGTGTTAGCCAGGAGGGTCTCGATCTCCTGACCTCGTGATCCACCCGTCTCGGCCTCCCAAAGTGCTGGGATTACAGGGTTGAGACACCGCGCCCGGCCCATTTGCTTTCTTTATAAAACAGTCTTCTATGAAGTCTAGGTGCTAGGTCTGAATCTACTAGTTCACCATTTGACCGATGATACTTAGGGACTCTGAAGTAGTTTTAAGCCTCTGTGCTTGTGCATAGGTGATTTATTGTTTTTTACCAGATAATTGGTGTATTATTTAGGCTCTCAGCTGTCCACACAAAAGAGAAATCTTGACTGCACTGACTTGGGGACTTGTTTTTGTTGGTGGGTTTTTTGTTTGTTTTCTGAGACGGACTTTCACTCTGTCACCCAGGTTGGAGTGCAGTGGTGTCATCTTGGCTCATTGCAACCTCTGCCTCCCAGGTTCAAGCAATTCTCATGCCTCAGCCTCCCGCCTCCCGAGTAGCTGGGATTACACGTGCATGCCACCATGCCCAGTTAATTTTTGTATTTTTAATAGAAACAGAGTTTCACCATGTTGGCCAGGCTGGTCTCAAACTCCTGGCTTCAGGTGATCTGCCCACCTCGGCCTCCCAAAGTGCTGGGATTACAGGCATAAGCCACTGCACCTGGCCAGGAAGTCCTTCCACTAAAAATGCAAAAATTACCCAGGCATGGTGGCATGGCCCTGTAATCCCAGCTACTCTGGAGGCTGAGGTGGGAGAATTGCTTGAACCCAGGAGGCGGAGACTACAGTGAGCCAATATTGTGCTACTGCACTCCAGCCTGGGCGACAGAGTGAGACCTCATCTCAAAAAATAAAAAAAGAAGTTCAAAGGGAGGCAGTTGTTGGATCAGGTCTGCAACTCAACAGCTTCAGGACCAGCTTCTCTGCAGCTCCCTTGGCCTCTTCCTCGTGGTTGCAAGCCAGCTTCTCCAGCTCCACCTATCACATCCATCTTCAGGGAAGAAAGCAGGAAGGGCCATTGCAGTTGTGTATCTCCGTTTACCAAGAAAGCAAATACATTCCCAGAACCCTATCCTATGTCCCACAAACTTCTATTTAGATCTTATTGGCCAAAGTGGGCTCCATGGCCATTTGTGGCTGCAGAGGAAGCTAGGAAGACAGAAGGGATTGTTACGCTTGGCTGTGACCAATGGGGGTTCCATTAGCAGAGAAGAAAGACAGGATGGATGTGGGTGAGACAACCTGGGATGTCTGATTATTACACCCTTACCAAGCACAAGCTTCTAGAAAGGGACAGCAGAAGTTCAAAACGCCACAGTGTCTGTTCATCTTTGGCCCACTGAGGAGCTACTCGTTAAAATGGGTTTAGGTCGTACACCCTCCCTTTATTCAGCAAATATTTATTGAGCACACACTGTGTGCCAAGCAGTGTTTGGGGCATTGGAAATACATAAATCTCATGGAACTTACAAAACGCTGTGCAACCTAAAACACTTGCAGGTAGAGAGACCTATTGCATCAGACTTCTGCAGCGAACAGCCTATGAATGGACACCGTATTTGGCTCTGCATTTGCTGAGACCTGGAATGGGTGTCCCGACCCGCAGGACAGTCGAACGGGCCCTGGAAGGGGGAGTGGGAATGGAGGAGACAAGAAAACACGAGAAATGGAGACAAGACAAATAGCCTGATCAAGTCTCGTTTATTGAATGCAGGGTCATGCCTTACATAGGCTGGCAGAGGAAGAGGTTGGGCCAGGGCGGTGACGGGGGGCCGGGTCTTCTCAAATTACAATCGTGCATGCCCCGTGGGTTTGTACTTTTCCCGGGCGCGGGATCGCGCCTGCGCCCTAGGCTGCATATCTTCCTGGGCGGGAAAATGTCTGCGCGCGCGTGGGAAAGGTGGGCGCGCGCGGGAACAGTTTAGGCGCGCGCGGGAAAAACTTAGGCGCGCGCGGGAAAAGCTTTGGGCGCGCGCGGGAACAGTTTAGGCGCGCGCGGGAAGGGTCCGCAATAAAGAACCCGGAAATGTGCCATCTTGTCTCCGCTTTGCGGAGATCAAGCAACAGAGGTCGGCTAATTCCGGGCCTCATGGCTCCGGACAAATGGGTAATGCTACAGATTTTATTTCTAACCAGACTGTTAGAGAACTTAAACTTACCGCGTCTCCTCTGTACAACATGATCGACCTTGCCTTGCATACTCATAGCCACCTCAACAGCTGGATGCTGCAGGTCTCTCTGCTTTACGGCTGGGAAAACCAAGCCTCAGCCAGGTGAGGGAACTTGCTCGTGATCACGCAGGTTGCAAGTGGCTGGGGAATTTGAGCCCAAGTCTGCCTGGTTTCAAAGCTTATGCTGGTTCCTCTGCATGCTGCGGCCTTTCGGAAACAATCACATGAATCCACCACGTAGAAGACTAAACGCTCTTTAAAAATCTACTTCAGCCAGGACTGACACCCTGAGCATACGGTGTTCATTGCAGCAGATACTGCTGATGATCACTGTGGCTTCGTGAATAAGAGCCTGGGGACACCAGGAGGGCTTCTCCTATGACACGCACACACAAACACACATGCACACATGTACATATGCACACAAATGCACATGTATACACGCATTCATACACATGCACACAAATGCACACGTACACATTCATACACATGCACACACATGCACATACACTCATACACATACAACCATGCACACGTGCACACACATGCACTCACACACATACACACAAACACATGCACACATATATGCACTCTTATACATATACACTCACATGCACACTCATACACATACACACACACACGCACTCATATACATACACAAACACAAACACTGTTGCCTCCAGGGAAAATGCTTCGGGAGCCACCTCTATTTCTATGTCCCACTTGTATGTGTGGATTCCAAAAATCTCTTCTAAGCCCAGGGTCAATCTTGTTTAGACGCTGGCCAAGGAGGTGGGGGACAAAACCAGTGGGACCCAAAGAATCCAGTGTGCTGGAACTTGATGCCGATGTCAGCCTCAACGCTTTCACCCTGACAGCAGAAGTGGCGGCTCCTCCCTCCACCTGTGCCCTGACAGTGCCACCAGTCTAACTTCCGCCACCCTCCTGCCTGCGACTCACCTGAGCCCAGAACCGCGCCCCCTGCACCCACCCAACACACTCAGGTAATGCCCCCGTTTGCGTTATCTCTTGCTCTGTAACAAACAACCATTTTAGTATTTCTCACGATTCACTGGGTCAGGAATGTGGTCGGGACACTGGTAATAGTTCATTCCTCCTCCACATGAAGTCCACCGGGGCTGGGCCATCCAGGCTGGCTGGTTCACTCGCAGGTCTGATGATCAGGCTGAGATGACTGGAACGGTTTGCCAAGGGGGCCTCAGTTCTCGCTGCCGCCCTGTCCCCTGCTTCTCCCTCTCCATTTGGCCCCTTCACAAGGGTCCCTCTGGATGAAGAATAGGCAAGAGGAAGGAAGTGAGAGCTGCCAGATCTCTTAGGCCTGGCCTTAAGCATCCCTCTTGCATCTGGAACCCCTGGCACACTAACCTAGGGAAAGGCTCACTCTTCTCACTCACTCCACTACCTGGCCCACCTCAGTGACCTCAGAGGGGTCTGCTGAGCCTGGGGATGAGCAGTCGTCCCTGTCCCCTGCCTGTCCTGGAGGTACACTGGAAAGCCACAAATAGGCCTTTGTAGTGACAAGAGGCAGCTGAGAAGCACCACTGCAATGTAGCCGTCACTCTTGGTGACTCTAGCTCTTTCCATCTTCGGCTCCTCCATCCAGATTTGGGTCCTGCAAGCTGATTCTCAAATTTGGCCCCATTGATAAGAGCCAGAGGCATTGCTGTTTTCTTTTCTTTTCCTTTTTTTTTTTTTTGAGACAGTCTTGCTCTGTTGCCCAGGCTGGAGTACAGTGTCATGATCTTGGCTCACTGCAACCTCTACCTCCCAGGTTCAAGCAATTCTCCTGCCTCAGCCTTCCAAAGTGCTAGGATTACAGGCGTGAGCCACCATAGCCAGCCGGCATTGCTGTTTTCCTTGTGGCAATTTTAAGTCAAGTCAAGACTGATTCAGGGTCTTCCTGTTGATATAAGGGTGTGAGGAAGATGGTGTGGCAGGTGCTGCGAGAGGCTGACCTCATAAGAGTGGTATGAATCATTCAGACAACACTTCTGCCTTGTTATCTCAGTCAAAGCCAACCGTAGACCTGCCCACATTCAAGGGAAGGAATATGAGTCTACCTCAGCCTGCTCCTGACTCAGTTCTCTTTGCCTCAGAACTCAGCTACTCTCCCTCGGGATTCACTGCATCTCAACTGCCTCTATCCTCCCCAGTCATGGTAACAATTCACTCACCCATTCATTCATTCAACAAGTATTAACTGAGCATCTACCCTGTGCCTGATACTATGCTAGTCACTGAATATGTAGCAGTAAACCAGGTGGCATAAGACTGTCCCCAGGGAGCTTCCATCTTAAAGAAGGAGAAAGAAAATAAAGATATAAATGAGGACACTCTACGTGGTGTGTCAGGCATGATATGTGGGCTCATACCTGCAATTCCAGCACTTTGGGAGGCCGAGGTGGGAGGATCGCTTGAGCCCAGGAGTTTGAGACTAGCCAGGACAACGTAACAAGACCTTGTCTCTATGAGAAAAAAAAAAATAGCCAGGCATGGTGGCATGTGCCTGTGGTCCCAGCTACTCGGGAAGTTGAGGTGGGAAGATCACTTGAGACCAGGAGGTGGAGGCTGCAGTGAGCTATGACCTTGCTACTGCACGCCAGCCACTCCAGCCTGGATGAGAGAGTGAGACGCTGTCTCAAAAACAAAAAAAAGCAAAGTAGAAAACATGGATAAGGAGTGGTAGAGACAGGGTTGGACCTGCAATTTGAAATAGATGGTTAGGGGACGCGGAACGAGCCAGCCACATGGCTATCTGGATAAGGGTGTCCCCGGTAGGGCAGGGAAATGTGCGAAAGCCCTGAGCAGCAGGGCCTGTGCAGAGGGTTCAGGATCGAGGAGGACAAGGCAGAGCAGGGGAAGAGGTGTAGTCAGATGACGTGGGGCCCAGGGGAAAGACTTGGGGTTCACTCTCAGTGAGATTACCAGCCAATAAGGGATTTGGGCAGAGGAGCAACAGGATTTGACTAAGGCCAGCAGTCTGATGTAAGCTGTGGATTCGTGCATCTGCTTTGTGCGCAAATCACCAATTTCCTGGGTAAAACCATTAGCATTAGAGGCTAGAGCCGTGAAGCTGAACGTATGTTTTCACTGAATAGTTCCATGCCTGGGAATTCAACCTGGGGAGAGAATTTAATAAAACAGTATTCTTCAGGAGTCTCAAATTTTCAATGAGAATTTCTTAAATTTTGTGTTTTTAACAATAACCTTTTAAAATAATGGTGAACATATATTCCACTGTCTAGTCAATTACCTTATATCTCAATACCACATTTAATTCCAGCAGCAGAATCAGGTAGTATTGGTTTAATTGCAACGAGCTGAGCTAATATGGGAAGAATGCAGTAGGATGGCAGAGAAGAGTGGCGAGTTAATTGTTACTACCCGCCTAGCCCGTGAGAATGCCCGCCATCCGATGAGTTCCTCTGTCTATGCCATGAGGAGCAGCTGGATTTCAGCCCAGCATTCTCTATCTTAGCAAAGTTGTTGGTTTTAACCCTGTGTTTTGAAGTTGTGCTTTGATTTAATTAGCAATTTCATTTTGATGGTACAATTATATCAGTTATACCCCTTCTACTTAGTTTTATGTCCATAATATTATAATTAAACTTTATTTAATTCAACATTGAAGGGCAGTGAAATAATTATTTTCTTTTAAAAGACATCTGAGTGTTACTCGAGTGTGCACACACTGGAATAACGAACAGCGTGGAGCATGGGATAATTCAAAATAGCCTTTCTGGTGCTCCATCCCCAGTCGTCCACTCAGGAAGGGCTGAACATTCCTTGGCTGCCACAAGGGTCAGGGAGGCCATCAAGGTAGCAAACAGCTAGTTAGGACCTGTCCAGGCTATTCATGGTGGTCACCAGGGCTCCTCCATGCACAGGCCCTGACAGGATGGTCCAGCCAGGATTCAGGGTTCAGTTCATTTATGCTGGTGGTGAGCACACTGTGGGGGAACAGCAGGCAGGGCTGCATCCAAAAAAGTTTTCTGGCTCTTAGGCTCCGGGCATACACTCACTCACTCTTTCTTCCTTTCGTCAATCCCTCCTTCCTTCCTTCCTTCCTTCCTTCCTTCCTTCTTCCTTCCTTCCCCCTCTCCCTCCCCCCGTTCCTTCCTTCCTTCCTTGTTTCCTTCCTTCCTTCCTTCCTTCCTTCCTTCCTTCCTTCTTCCTTCCTTCCTTCCTTCTTTCCTTCCCTCCCTCTCTCCCTCCCTTTCTTCCTTTTTTTGTTAGAGACAGAGTCTCACTTTTTTGCCCAGGGTAGTCTCAAAGTCCTGAGCTCAAGCAATCACCTGCCTCAGCCTCCAAAAGTGCTGGGATTACAGGCATGAACCACCTTTTTTTTCTTTCTTTTTTTTTTTTTCTAGACGGAGTTTTGCTCTTGTCACCCAGGCTGGAGTGCAGTGGTATGATCTTGGCTAACTGCAACCTCCACCTCCCGGGTTCAAGCGATTATCCCACTTCAGCCTTCCATGTAGCTGTAATTACAGGCGCCCACCACCCACGCTCAGCTAATTTTTGTATTTTTAGTAGAGACGGGGTTTTGCCATGTTGGCCAGGGTGGTCTCGAACTCCTGACCTTAGGTGATCTGCCTGCCTTGGCCTCCCAAAGCTGGGATTGCAGGCGTAAGCCACCGTGCCCGGCCATGCACTCTTGATCATCACTCACACTGTCTGCCAGGTGACCGCAGTCATCACCTCTGTACCACCTCCTCCAAGTACCTTTCCAGCTCCCCTGACTGGCAGGGCCATGAGAAGTCAACACCCCTCGCTCCTCCATGTCACCCTGCCTCCATTCCTAGTGCCTGCTGCTAAGGCACATCCTTCCTGCCGGAGCCAAGTTTGCCTAATCCTGTTGCTTTCATATTTTCTTTACCTACCAGCAAAGTGTAACATGACAGAGGTTCCTGACCAAGCATGTGCACAGAATCTCATCTTTCTGTGGTGAGACCCTCATCCATAGTAGGTTTGCCAGGATTCACCTGACACTTGCTCCCAGGCCTGATTCAGTAAATGCCCTTCCTGCTCACTGATCCCCAAATCCTGGAATCTGGGCCTTGAGGCAATCATTTATAGAATACAGGAAACCAAATTCTAGACAAAGCGTCTGTCTCCAGCCATTTTCCAGTCATCTCAACAGTTCCTGGCTGGGTGCAGTGGCTCACACCTGTAATCCCAGCATTTTGGGAGGCCGAGATGGGCAGATCATGAGGTTAGGAGATAGAGACCATCCTGGCTAACATGGTGAAACCCTGTCTCTACAAAACATACAAAAAATTAGCCAGGTGTGGTGGCAGGCGCCTGTAGTCCCAGCTACTCGGGAGGCTGAGGCAGGAGTATTGCTTGAACCCGGGAGGCAGAGGTGGCAGTGAGCCGAGACCGTGCCACTGCACTCCAGCCTGGCGACAGAGCGGGACTCCGTCTAAAAAAATAAAAAATAAAAATCATTTCAACAGTTCCTGTGGGAACACGGAAAACCGTCTGTAGAGGACACTGTATATTTTAATGCCAAGTACGTGATTCAGTTAAATAAATCCAACATCCACTCCACTCAACAGCTGTTTTCTGGGTGTTTGCGGTATGTCAGGAGCTCTGACACACATGAGTCAGTGTATCAGGACACAATGGGGCGATACTCCCAGGGGGCGTGGATGCCACCTCCGTGTCAGACAGTCTCCTGACTGTCGCTCAACCCCTCTTTGGTGCTTTGATAGAAAAAAACAAAGTTGAGCATGAAACGCTACAGGGAACCGCTGGGGTTCTTTAGTAAGAGCTTAAATCCTCTGCCTGAAGATGCAAGTGCGTATTGGTGAAGTGTTTACTTTGCTACAATTCCAAAGAAGAAATTCTCAAGTCTCTTATGCTACAGATTGGGGAAGGAAACAGTGCAGAGCAGGCCAAACTTTTCTCATGGAGTAACACTTCCATCTTGTGGCCTTTCAGGATATTCCACGTGGATCCAACTACCTGCTATTTTGTGACTCTGGGTACAATAAATCAGATCTGAGACAGAACTTGAAAGGTCCTCTGATTCGGTCCTCTGCCTTCACCCAGACTTGAAGCTCCACTATTAGCTCCATGATTTCCTCATAGTAACAGTCCAGAGACGTGAAGAGACTTGGCCGAGGCCACCCAGCTAATGTGCACAGTCTCATACCCGAGGTTCACTGCAACCCACCTGTCACTCTTTAGGAAGAGAAAAAAACTTCTTCAAACAAAATCCGACTATAAAACAGATGGAAAGCAGAGGGAGTTCCGGTAGAGACTGCAGAAGGACTCACCCTTCCCAGCAGCTTCACTGAGCACGCCGTGGACACCACAGTCTTATGCCAGGGGATGCTGCTTCTTTGGGTAATGGAACATCATTGTGGCAGTCTGGAAAGCCCCGTAGGACAATAGCATTCCCTTCCGAGTAGCTTATTGCTTCGATCAGTTTAGGTTCTGGCCAGGTAAATACCTTTTATTAAAACACATTTTACACCTCTCATGGCCGAATAAACGGCCGCATAGGCCAAGGGTGTGGCCCCGTGAGTGCTGATGACAGAAGCCTGCTAGACTTCTGGGTCAGGTGGGGACTTGGAGAACTTTTTCTGTCTTACAAGAGGATTGTAAAATTCGCCAATCAGCACTCTATAAAATGGACCAATCAGTGCTCTATAAAATGGACCAATCAGTACTATAAAGTGGACCAATCAGTGCTCTGTAAAATGGACCAATTAGCACTCTGTAAAATGGACCAATCAGCAGGACATGGGCGGGGACAAATTAGGGAATAAAAGCTGGCCACCACCCAGCGAGCAGCGGCAACTTGCTGGGGTCCACTTTGAAGCTGTGTAGTCTTTGTGCATTTGCTCTTCACGGTAAATCTTGCTGCTGATCAGTCTTTGGGTCTGTGCCCAAAATGAGTGTTACAGCTTTAAGGGCTGTAACACTCACTGGGAAGGTCCGTGGCTTCATTCTTGAAGCCAGCGAGACCAAGAACCCACCGGAAAGAACCAACTCCGGACACACTAGAACCCTCAGTTGCTGGGACCCAGTCCCGGGAGGATGCCCGAGAGATGCCTGCAGCGCCCCGGGCAGGGCAGAGAGCCGAAGCGCCGCAGGCTGCTGGGACTAGGGCAAGCTTACCTCCGCTTAGGCGCTCCACAAATAATTATCAGTTTCCTTCTACGTGTCACACCCTTAAACAAGATCGACAAGACCCTGGTCTCACAAAGCTTCCGTGCAGTTTGGAGGAGCCAGGTGATCACAAAGAAATAAAGGAATAAGATCGTTTCTGATAGGGCCTGGGATGTCGGGGGCGATGATAGAGTGTCTGCTCTCAGGAGAGGCCTTGGAGCTGATCTTGAAGTGTGAGGAGGAGTCGGTTGGAGAAAGAGGGAAAGAACAGGCCGAGCCGAGCCAGCACCGGGAGTAGCCAGAGGCGCGAAGGAGAGAGCTAGCACTCCAGGAAGCGCAACGTGGCACCGCCCCCCTCGCTGCGCTTTTTCTCCTTCCAGGAGGCGGCGCTGGTACACCGACTGACCCGACAGTTCCCCAGCAGCGCGGGGGTTTCTTGCCTGCCGCATCACCCGGTTCAGTTTAGAGTCTCCAAAGCTGCAAGGCAAAGTGAAGATAGGCAGTGGAGACAGAGTAGGATGGGAAGGGTGGAAGCTGAGGAGCCTCTAAAGCGTCCAAAGTCATCAGTGGCACCTCTTGTTTCATTGTTCATGTAGTCGGCTTGTATGTGTGTGTACGTACATATTTTAAACTTTTTATTACGTAAAATTTCAATCGCAAATTGCAATTAGAGATAAAAGGTCCATGATACCCATGTACCCATCACCCACATCAATAACTATCAACCTCAGTCCTCAGTTCATCTACTCCTTCTTCATTCATCTGTTAAAAAAAAAAAAAAAATCACCAACGTCTTTAAAAGCAAATCCAAGACATTGACTCTCTTCTCCTGTAAATACCTCAGAGTATATCTCTAACAGGATTACTTTTTAATTTAACATATCCACAATACCATTGTCATAACAAACTAATAACAACCCCTTAATGTATTCTAATTGTATATATTTGTTTTTAAATATTTTATCTTCAAAATAATTCCAGACTTCCACAGAAGTTTGTGTTTTGTTTTTTGTTTGTTTTTGAGACAGAGTCTTGCTCTGTCGCCCAGGCTAGAGTGCAATGGCATGATTTTGGCTCACTGCAACATCCGCCTCCGGGGTTCAAGCAATTCTCCTGCCTCAGCCTCCCGAGTAGCTGGGACTGCAGGCACGCGCCACCATGCCCGGCTAATTTTTGTTTTTAGTAGGGAGTTTCACCATGTTGGCCAGGCTGATCTTGAACTCCTGACCTCGGGAGAGTTGCCACGCCTGGCCCAGAAGTTATTTGAAGTTTCCATGTCTTATTTGGGAGCCTCACCTTAAGATCGTGTTCCAGGAATAAAATGTTAGATGACAGATTTAGTAAGTTAGCCTTTGAAAGTAGACTATCAGGCCAGGCATGGTGCACGCCTGTAATCCTAGCACTTTAGGAGGCTAAGGCAGCAGGATCACTTGAGCCCCATGAGTTTGAGACCAGCCTGGGCAACTTGGTGAGATCCCGTCTCTACAATAAAAAATATAAAAATTAGCCGGTGTGCTGGTGTACACCTGTGGTCCCAGCTACCTGGGAGGCTGGATGGGGGGATCGCTTGAGTCCAGGAAGTTGAGGCTGCAGTGAAATATAATGGCGCCACTGCACTCCAGCCTGGGTGAAAAAGTGAGATGCTGTCTCAAAAAAAAAATTTTTTTTAAGGCTATCAAATAAACCATTCCTTATGCTAAATAAACATAAAAGGTCGGTAAAATAAGCCCGGCGTGGTGGCTCACGCCTGTAATCCCAGCACTTTGGGAGACCGAGGTGGGCAGATCACCTGAGGTCGGGAGTTTGAAACCAGCTTGGCCAACATAGTGAAACCGTGTGTCTAATAAAAATACAAAAATTAGCCAGGTGTAGTGGCTCGCACCTGTAATTCCAGCTACTCGGGAGGCTGAGGCAGGAGAACTGCTTGAACCCAGGAAGCAGAGGTTGCAGTGAGCCGAGATTCGTACATTTAATGTATTTTATATTTAATATATATTAAATATAATATATTGGTATTAATATATTTAATATATTAAATGTAATTCAATACTAATTTTAATATATTGAACTTAATATTTTTCACAATGCCTCTGACTTAGAGCTATTTTTGTTTTTGCATACAAATACCATCATGTTTGTAGTAATTTGTACCTTACTCTTTCATCATAACATTTTTTCATACAGTCCCTTTCAATGGCAGAAAAAAAAGCCATTCTGAAAATGTGTCATAATTTATTGATTAAAAATCTATTTAGCTATTTCCAATGCCTGGTGACTGAAAGCAACATCTTGGCATACCATGATACAGGGTTTATATAAGAAATTCAATTCCGGGCAGGCCTTCCAAAGCCCTTTGGAGGCCACTAGGAAGGAGTGTGCTGCTTTCAGAGGTCCAGGAAACCGTGGGTAGAGCACAGGGCAGGGGTCGGGGTGCAGCCCAGGCTGGAAGGAGGAGCAGCGGCTGGTCCACCTGGGACCCCTGTGCCACATCTTAGGGAGAATTGCTTTGAGCATATGCATTTGCTAAAAGTCCTCCTAAAGAACATATCCTTCGTCTCTGTGGAGGGACACTGGATATGTGGTACCTCAATTTAGCATTACTTAATTAATATAGGTAATTAATTGATTACTTAATTATAGGTAAAATATAGCTTACTTCAGTATCAAAAGTCACAAAGGAAAATACAACAAATGTTACAGTGGAACACTGCTCATCTAAACAGTTGGATTGGGGAAATTTCTATAAATCCTTGCAGCTGTCATGATGTTGTCTGAGACCTCAAGAATAAAGCACAAAAGACACAACACAGGCCAAGCAACATCTCTGTGCCAAGCCAGTCATCTCAGGTCTCCCTCCATGGTTATGCGACAGGTTCTTACCCTGACATATGCATTCGTGTGTACACACATGCACACACCCGCCACAGGAACTCCCCCATCACACCCGTGCAGTCCCAGAGCTGTGCCTTTAAAAGCGAACATAGACAACGAGAAAGGCTCCTACAGAGAAACCCTTTGGCTTTTCTCTGTAAATTTTATTATAGTTTGAGTTTAAGAATCTGCATCTGGGACCAGGCGTGGTGGCTTATGCCTGTAATCCCAGCACTTTGGGAGGCTAGGCGGGCGGGTCCCGAGGTCAGGAGATCGAGACCATCCTGGCTAACACAGTGAAACCCCGTCTCTACTAAAAATACAAAAAATTAGCCAGGCATGGTGGCAGGTGCCTGTAGTCCCAGCTACTTGGGAGGCTGAGGCAGGAGAATGGCGTGAACCCGGGAGGCGGAGCTTGCAGTGAGCTGAGATCCAGCCACTGCACTCCAGCCTGGGCGACACAGCGAGACTCCGTCTCAAGAGAAAAAAAAAAAAAAGAATCTGCATCTGGTAGAAAAGTTGGAAATAGAAATGCCCATTCAAAAGTGACTTTCCACAATCTAAAATATATACTTTCTCCTTAAGCCCACCTAGAGAGGCAAGATATGTATGGAAAAGATTTTCTTTATTAAATGCTTGAAAGTTTTGGTGTTTTTAAAATGATAACCCATTTTTTCTTCCTTTCACTTGAGCAGATAAATTCTCATAACATAACCAGCTCATCTGCCTGGGTTGGAATCCCAGCTGTGTCACTTACTAGCTGTGCGATGTTGGACGAATTACTACACTTCTCTATAATGTCAGTTTCATCTATAAGACAAGGATAACAATGATAATGCCTATCTGATTGTGTTGTCGTGAGAATTAAATGCGTTTACACACATAAACGCTTAGAACTGTGTCTGGCACATAAAATTTCTTAATAAATATTTTCCATTATTATTACAGCTCGTATTTTTGTCAAACTAACCAGTCTCTTTTAAAAAGACAAAAAAGCTTTATTTTATCTTGATTATAATTATAGGCCAAGCACAGTGACTTATACCCTGTAATCCAAGCACTTTGGAGGCCAAGGCAGGAAGATCACTGGAGCCCAGGAGTTTGAGACCAACCTGAGCAACATAGGGTAGACCCCATCTCTACAAAAAAATTAAAAATTAGCCAGGTGTGGTGGCGCACGCCTATGGTCCCAGCTACTCAGGAGGCTGAGGCAGGAGGATTGCTTGGGCCCGGAAAGTCGAGGCTGCAGTGAGCCATGATCTTGCCACACTGCACTCCAGCCTGGGTGACAGACTGAAACCCTGTCTCAAAAAAAAAAAAAAAAGAAAAGAAAAGAAAAGAAAAAAAGAGTGCATACTCTGAGCCTGAGAGCCCGATAACTTTTTGGACACAGCCCAGCCTGCTGTTGTTCCTCCATGGTGTCCTCACCACCAGCATAAATTAACTGGTCAGTCAGCTCGTGTACCCGGGTGTGGTTGTGCCTGTTGTTAAACTTTTAAAAATAGTTCTGTACTCGTTTTCAAATAGCTGCCCGCCCCAGCCTGCCCCCGGTGTTCCGGCCCTTCCCGGGGTCTCCAGATCTGCCCATGGCCCAGCAACTAAAGGGTTTACACCTGGTGCAGCAGGTGGACAGGCGGCCTCTGCAATGGGGGCTGCAGCTGTTCTGAGCAGCCAAGGCTCAGGCCAGAGCAGCCGCTAGAGATTCAAGTCCTCTTCTTGGGTGAAGAGGGAGAGAAAATGAAAGCATAGGGAGCTTTTCATTTTCACACATAAAGACTGAATTTCTTTATAAATGTTTCCTATCGTTATTATTATAGGTAATATTGATTTCAAATTAGCCATTCTCCTTTTTTAAAATACAAAGAACTTTATTTTATCCAGGTTAGAGCTGTAATACATGTGTTTTATTAAACATTCAAATGAAATAGAAATATTTGCCTGTGGGGAGAATGTCTGTGGTGGCGTCTGGTGACAGCTCTGCTACAGAACTGAGACGCCCACCTCGCATGGTGCCTGAGAGCCAGGCCAAGCTAACCTGGAGGTCGTCCCTGTCAGTCATCTCAGGTACAAAGGAGGAAGAGGTGACCCAGGGTGGTGCAACAGATGGTGCATGTTCCAGACAGGCTGCTTTTTGTCTGCCTGTCCCAGGACAGGGCAGGGCCCCCGCCAGCTCTGCTTAGGCCTTTAGAAGACTTCAAGGGGAAAAAGACTTTACTGGCCTAACGGCTGGGAAAACTGTGCAGGGGAATATCGGAACATTTCTAAATGTTATCTTGAAAAGAAAAGAAAGAGGCTTTATTAAGAAACATTCCCGCTGGTGTCTGCCTCCCGGAGCCCTGCACCTTCCACTCGCTGCTCTAGAAAGAGAAACCATTGATGCATTTAGTTCCTGCCAAGGAGAAAAGCATCCCATGATCTTCAGCCAGAAATTCCCCTGGGCCACATGAAATCAGACTATCCACGTCTGTTTTGTAAGTGGCTTTGAAGTTGAGACATAGTGGGCATATTTCCACATAAATGAATATAGGAACACCACCAGCTGCAATGGCTACATGGGATTCCACTGTACGGAGGGAGCATAACTTATTGAGCCAGTTGTCTACAAAATTGCTGCAGGGCATATCCATATAATTAAATCTTTGTGAAATTTTCCAAGGGATAGTTTCCTGGAGTGGATGGCTGAGACCTCAGCTCCAGGGCCTGTGCGCTCACCACTAGCTATGCTTCAAAGAAGGTGAAGACACTTGGGTGTGGGGGGCAGGAATTCGGGAGGTAGGCAGGAATTTGTGGGACTGGGTGACTGTTTAAGAAACAAATCCTGGGCCAGGCATGGTGACAGCACTTTGGGAAGCTGAGGCAGGAGGATCACTTGAGCCCAGGAGTTCGAGACCAGCCTGGGCAAGATAGGGAGACCCCATCCCTAAGAAAAACTAAAAAGTCAGGCATGGTGGTGTTCACCTGTAGTCCTGGCTACGCGGAAGGCTGAGGTGAGAGGATCGCTTGAGCCCAGGAGATTGAGGCTGCAGTGAGCTGTGATCTCGCCACTGAACTCCAGTTTATGTGACAGAGCAAGACTCTGTCTCAAAAAGAGAGAGAGAGAAAGAACGAGAGAAAGAAAGAAGGGAGGGAGGCAGACAGGCAGGCAGGCAGCAAGGAAGGAAGGAAAATAAATCCTAGGGCTGGGTACAGTGGCTCATGCCTGTAATCCCAGCATTTTGGGAGGTGGAGGCGGGTGGATCACCTGAGGTCAGAAGTTCGAGACCAGCCTGACCAACATGGTGAAACCCCGTCTCTACTAAAAACACAAAAATTAGCCCGGCATAATGGCGGGCGCCTGTAATCCCAGCTACTCAGAACGCTGAGGCAGGAGAATTGCTTGAACCCAGGAGGCAGAGGTTGCGGTAAGCCAAGATCACACCGCTGTATTCCAGCCTGGGCGACAGAGAAAGACTCCGTCTCAAAAAAATAAATAAAGAAAATAAAGAAAAAAGAAATCCTGGAAGATTTGTTCCCGGGACCCAGTATTGTGGCTGCTTGCCCCAGACAAGAAGCCAGAAGAGCCGCTCCCCCTAGAGAGGCTAGGACAGAGGATTCCTTGCCAGGGCCCTGAGCGTGCAGAGAGAGGTCCGTCCTGCTGCCTCTGTCACGCCTTCTCACTCCACCCCCACCCGGCCCAGGCATCCTGGGAGTCAGAAGAAGTTGCTGACCTGTCCCCTGGGGGAATAATTGTATTAGTGATAAGGTGGCCTCTGGCAGCTTCGTCAGCAGATTCAGGGCTTTGGGCTGAGTAATCCTTTGGCGTCTGCCCCAGCAGCTGGTGATCACAGATCGGGGAGACCCCCCCAGCCCCCAGGCCCTGCTGGGCTTTGGCTTCCTCTCTCCCAGCACAGTGCACAGGGCACGGCTCTGGCTGGCCTGACCTGCCAAAGAACCCAGGGCCCGCCTCAGAGAGGATTTCGGCTGGCATCCCCGTGATGGAGTGACAGAATACAGTCAAATTAAACAGCGTAAAAATGGGCAGGTCCAACACTGTAGGGGGCTTTCATTTAGATGAGATTAGGTTTATTGTGTGGCTTTGCTTGTTTTGTTTTTGCCTTTTTAGGTAATACATATCCACTATAGAATATAGGGAAATACAGACAAGTTTGAAAACAGATTCTCTGTCCATTAAGTGCCTTGGGATCCTCATCCCCAGCTAACCTGAAACTCTAAGCCTGTTTCCTGGAATCTTCCATCTGGATGGAGGAGAGAAAGTTGACCTGGAGTGAGGTTCAACATAAGGACAAGATCTGCACCCGAACAAGCTCTCCCTCAGAGAGCACAGGCGGCCTGAGGAGTCAGGGCAGGCAGCCTGGAGGAGGTGAGCCCTGGACTGGCCTACAGGGATGGGAAGGGTCTGGGCAGATGGAGCAGGAGGGGCAAAGCCAGCCCAGCTCAGCGGCCTCCCCTGTACCTGCTGCCCCTGAGAGAAGGAAGCGCTCTCCTCCAACAGCCCTGCCCCCGCCTCTTCCCTTCCGTCTGCCCTTTCCCCTTCAGTTCACCTCCTTCAATCCCACCACAACCACCCAACGGGACACCATCCTACCCATTCCAGAGCGCATGAAACTGAGAGGCAGAATAACTTCCCCAAGCCCACACAGCCAGGCTCTGAGAGGAGGGGTGCTGGCCCCAGCCTGCCCTTAAGCCCTGGCTCTCTGCAGGCCGGAGCAGCCCCTCCTCTCCTGCCGGCTGCTGCCCCCTCCAGCCTGCAGGTGTCTCTCTAGAGAAGCTGGGGATGGGGCAGGGTTCGAGGTACACCCACCTCCACCTCTCTTCCTGGCTCTTTCTCCTCTGTAGCTCTCATTTTAAAAGGAACCGCATTCCTGAAATATTTTTCTTTAAATATCTCAATTCATGAGAGAAAAAAAATCTTTCCTTAATGTTACCCTCCCTGCCACCCCTCAGCCCCGTCTCCTTCCCTCATAGCCACGCTCCCTCCCCACCACCAGGTCTCCTGAATCATGTTCCCTCCCGGGGCACCAGCTCCTCCTGCTGCTGAAACTCAAGGAGGCGGCTGCCCCTCCTGGGAGGGTGTCCTGGGGCAAAGCCCAGTGCAGTGCCAGGCCCAGTCTGAAATCCTCATGTGCATCCCCAGCCTCCTCCACCACTCACTAGCTGTGTGGCCTGAAGCAAATTACTTAACCTCTCTGACTCTGTTTTTCCTCACCCATGAGTTGAGGCTAGTAAGGACAGCTCCTTTACAGGCCTGCTGTGAGGTTTGAAGGATCTGTGTAATAACTCAGCATGCTTGCTTTCTGCATGACACAGAACACTTGCGTGGTGACGCCACCGTTGGTGCTTCCTCCCTGTCCCTGGCTCCCGCGACAGCGCAGTGCTGTCCTGAGTTTCCGTCTCATCTCTGATGCGCCTCTGTCATCAGCTTGTCCTTGGTTGCAGCCACCAGTCTTAGGCCCTTGAGCTGAGCCTTGGGCATTTTCAAACCTGCATGCATTTGCTCCAGGCGGCTCCCCAATCCTGGGGTTGCTACCTCTGTGCAGATAAATTGGGGGGTGGGTTGGTCTGGGGCACGTGGAGCTGGACTCCACAGTGGAACTGATGTGAAGTGGCCGTGGAAGCTGTGAGTGTGTGTGAGACTGCCCGAGGAGAGAGCGGGAAGGGCTGCTGGGACCAGCCTCTGGGTACATGGAGGCGATGACAAGTTCAAGACAAAGACCCGTGTTCCAGAAGAGATGGGAAAGAGCGGCTTCGGGAAGAAGGCAGTGGCCAGTCAAGTTCATGGAGGATGCCCTCAGCTTCGGTCTTAGGTGGAGCTGGAGACCTTGTCCTGAGGGGCTTTTTGGCAGAGGAGGCAGGGAGGGGTGAGGACGGAGGAGAGGAGGACAGGTGAGAGCACCCAGCCCGGTGGCCTCGATCTTCTGAGGCCCCAGAAAGCGGATTACCCTGCAAAGCCCCTCGAGCTGACTTCCCAAATCCCCAATTGTGCTTCTCTGTCACAGGGAGGGTTAACCCCACTTACATAAGGGCTAGGCCCCACCCCCTGTCCCCTTAACTCCGTGATCCTTCTAGAAGCTTCATGCTCTGCCTGCTTCCCCTTGGGGTCTAAGGCTGGACCAACCCCACCCCAGCTCACCCAGAGGTGAGCTCTGGTCTGCTGGGGACAAGTGGTCCCTTCCAGGACAACATGGGCTTTCAGCTCTGTCCCGGGCAGAGAGGGGGCTGGCAAGTGGGCTGGGGGCGGAGGAGCAGGCAAGAAAAGGCTGCTGAGTGTGATCTTCTCAATAAATCCAAGAATAATAACAATATCAACTGCACGCACCATTTATTAGGTTCTCACTGAGCACCAGGCGCTGAAACATGTTTCCTGAACCACTGTCTTAGTTCCCCAACTATACCCACAGGACAGGTGCTTTCCTCATCCTGTTTTACAGGTGAGGAACTGAAGTTTGGACAGGTTGAGTCACTTTCTCAGGGACACAAGACTGGCTGGTGATGGAGAAGGGACTTGAACCTGGGCCTGCCTCTGCTCTCTCCACACTCCCTGCGGGGTCCCGGGGCTTGCTATAAGACAAGGATGTCAGATAGGTTCCTCCTTCCCTCTCCTTCCCACAGGAGCAGAGGCATCGCTGGGCCTGAGCTGGGAAGGCTGGGCCTGGGGGCAGTGCAGGGGCTGGCGTGGCGAGAGGCCGGCGGAACTGTGAGGCCGAGTTCGAGGGTAAGGGGCGGCCTCCTGAGAGCCCGTGGCCAGGCTTGAGGTGGCTATGTCCTCACCGGCTCTTGTCCTGCAGGCCTGACTCTCCAGGTGGGTGAGGAAAGAGCCTGCCAGCTCCTCTTCTGCTCCCTCACAGGCCTGAAGAAGATCCCCCAGATGGAGCTCCGGGCCTCTTTCCTCCAGGCCAGCCTCAGACCCTTCGGGGGACAGTTCTGGGAGCATCCTCTGTGCCAGGCGTCTGGGGACTGCTAGCCTTCTGGTGGGGGCCGGATCCTCAAATTGTGAGCCTGGAGCAGTCTCTTTCCAAGGGATTGGAGTGAGAAACTCAGGGGGCAGAGCCAGAGCTACCTAGGACCCAAGGGGAGTGTCTTAGGCAGGACCCGCACAGGCACAGGCACACACACACTGGCCACACACTTGCCTTCGGACGTGTGCCAAGCAGCTCAAAAGAATTTAAAGTCCAGCCAGGCGCAGTAGCTCACACCTGTAATCCCAGCACTTTGGGAGGCTAAGGCAGGCAGATCACTTGAGGTCATGAGTTCCAGACCAGCCTGGCCAACATGACAAAACCCCATCTCTACTAAAAATACAAAAAACTTAGCCAAACCTGGTGGCAGGCGCCTATAATCCCACCTACCCGGGAGGCTGAGGCAGGAGAATCGCTTGAACTCGGGAGGCAGAGTTTGCAGTGAGCCGAGACCACGCTACTGCACTCCAACCTGGGCGGCACAGCGAGACTCTGTATTAAAAAAAAAAAAAAAAAGATTTAAAGTCCTTGAGAGAAGTGGAGTCCATACATCTCTTCAAGATGTGGCATGGGGCCGGGCGCGGTGGCTCAAGCCTGTAATCCCAGCACTTTGGGAGGCCGAGACGGGCGGATCACGAGGTCAGGAGATAGAGACCATCCTGGCTAACACGGTGAAACCCCGTCTCCACTAAAAAAAAAAAATACAAAAAACTAGCCGGGCGAGGTGGCCGGCGCCTGTAGTCCCAGCTACTCGGGAGGCTGAGGCAGGAGAATGGCGTAAACCCGGGAGGCGGAGCTTGCAGTGAGCTGAGATCCCGCCCCTGCACTCCAGCCTGGGCGACAGAGAGAGACTCCGTCTCAAAAAAAAAAAAAAAAGATGTGGCATGGAATGGTGAACGTCTGAGCACACAGGGCAGGAGGGCCCCAGGGGATGTTGGGCAGCCCAGGAACCAGCATGGGGTAGCAGGACTGAGCGGCTCCAGGGCACCTTGGTAATGCTGCAGGTGTGGCCGACTGATCCCCTGTGGAGACAGTAAAGATTAAGAGGATCATAAACTGCATCCAGCGGCTGCCCCGGGAGAAATCTCCTCAAGCCAGAGCCTCTGCTGTGAGGGGCTTCGGAACCTTGGGGCAGCTCCTGAGTTCAGACAGAGTTCAGGCAGGAAGACAGAGAGGTGGAGACGCAGAGAGAGACAGAGACAGGGAGAGAGACAAAGGGAGAGGGGGCTGCCACAGAGAGGTGGGAGCAGAGAGAGAAGAGAGATGGGGGCAGAGAGACAGAGGTTCATGGACTGAGGTAGAGGCTGGGCCCAGCTCAGCAACCCAGGCCTCCCACAGGCAGGCAGAGGCTGCCCTGGAACCCACCAAGACCAGAGTAACAGCTCCCATGAGCTCCACCGTGGCTGCAGTTGCGCCTGCAGCTGGGGCTGCCTCCAGGAAGGAGTCTCCAGGCAGGTGGGGCCTGGGGGAGGATCCAACAGGTACGGCTTTTCCTGGAGGTAGGGTCAGGTCTGGGCCCTTGGGGAGCAGGATGAGGGCCAGAGGTTCCCAGGAACCATGGAAGGAGCCAGAGCAACTCAGACCCAGCCCCACCGGCTGTGAGCAAGGGTGGGGTAGCCTGCGGGCAAACCCAGAATCCTAGAAACACAGTGGGGAGGGGACGGGGGTTAGGGGTGGGCAGGCTGCAGAGCCAGGACAGGACAGCCCAGCCCATGGGGAAGGAAAGAACAGAGAAGCGCCCTTAGGGCTTAACAGCCCAGAGGTCCCTAGTGGTGTTGACAAGAATGTTTCTGTGGGAGGACGGAGCCTGAAGCCACCCACAGAGAAGGGATGGGAGCTGGGGAAGTGGAGCCAGGGCTTGGACTCTTGCTGAAAATTCCACTGAGGGAGGAGAGAGGGCAGGGAATGGGGCTGGGGGCTGGGGTGTGCATGCACAGTGAGGGAGACACTTCTCCGGATGGAAGAGTCACGCGTGGGTTCGTTTAAATGCGGGTGGACGGGGCTTGAGGACTGGGAAAAGGACCTGAGGGACGGAGGGGAGCGTGCGGCCCTGCCCCCGCCCAGCCCTGCCCCCTGCCCCTCAGGCGTGAGCCCCTCGCTCCAGTGCCGCGTGTGCGGAGACAGCAGCAGCGGGAAGCACTACGGCATCTATGCCTGCAACGGCTGCAGTGGCTTCTTCAAAAGGAGCGTGCGGCGGAGGCTCATCTACAGGTGAGGGCGGTGGGCCCTGCTGGGCTCCTGCCCCTGAGGGGTTCTGGAGGGGTGAGGGAGCGTTCAGGGGAGGAGGGGCTTGGGCAAAAATGTCCAAACCCATGGTTCAGGACCTGGGAGGGACACTGACCCCCGGGGTCTCGTCTTCGCCTGCAGGTGCCAGGTGGGGGCAGGGATGTGCCCCGTGGACAAGGCCCATCGCAACCAGTGCCAGGCCTGCCGGCTGAAGAAGTGCCTACAGGCGGGCATGAACCAGGACGGTGAGGCAGGGCGCTGGCCCCGGGGGACGTGACAAGAGATGGGCAGCGGGACTGGCTGGCATGTCGTTCTGACCCTTCCTGCCTCCCCAGCCGTGCAGAACGAGCGCCAGCCCCGAAGCACAGCCCAGGTCCGCCTGGACAGCATGGAGTCCAACACTGAGCCCCGGCAGGAGCCCCTGGTGGCTCCCCCGACCCCGGCAGGGCCCAGCCCACGGGGCCCCACGCCCATGTCTGCAGCCAGAGCCCTGGGCCACCACTTCATGGCCAGCCTTATAACAGCCGAAACCTGTGCTAAGCTGGAGCCAGAGGATGGTAAGTGGGAGAGCGGCTGAGAGCACAGCAGGCTTGGCTACCTGGGTCACAGTGGGGCTGCAGCGCCTGCCTTGATCCTCACTTCCCCGGGCCCCAAGCACTCCCTGCCACCTCCTGAGAAGCAGATGCTAAGATCACAACCTCCTCCTCCAACAGCTGATGAGAATATTGATGTCACCAGCAATGACCCCGAGTTACCCTCCTCTCCATACTCCTCTTCCTCCCCTTGCGGTCTGGACAGCATCCATGAAACCTCAGCTCGCCTGCTCTTCATGGCCGTCAAGTGGGCCAAGAACCTGCCTGTGTTCTCCAGCCTGCCCTTCCGGGATCAGGTACCGACCGGCCTGCCTGCTGGGGAGCTAGGCTGGGCTAGGGTCAGGTGGCCCACTCGAGTCACCCAGACAGGGCACACACATCCCCATGCCAGTATGAATGGAGGTGCACACAGCTTGGATGGTGATGGCTGGGGACACACACACCTCTGAGCCAGCAGTGGCCGGGGTGCATCTCAGGGATGGTGACAGTGGGGTTGCATGCGTCTCCGGCGTAGGGATGATGGTCAGGGTGCACCCCTAGGAGATGATGGTGGCCAGGGACCCACAGGGCCCAGGGTCTTCTTAAGTTCTGGAAGACCCTCAGGCCCTGCAAACATTCCGTGGGTGACAAGTGACCTACACACCCTGAACAGCCTGAGTGGCTGACTCTAGGCCCCCTTGGAGCACAAGTGCCTACGATCTCAGGGCTTGCATTTTAGTCCAGTCTCTCTGGCTCTGGGCCATCCCTCTCAGCTTCTAAAGGGCAAGCAGATCTTTCGGGAAAACGAGGAGGAGAGGCACGAGGAGGATCTGAGGCCCTCAGCCAGTCTGTGTGCTGGGGTGGAGCAGCTCGGAAGAGTCAGGCCACGCCTCTTGAATACACCCAACTTAGGACACTCTTGAGGCAAGTCTCTGAGGCTGCCCAACTTGAAATGACTCTGGACATTCCTAAATGTCCCAGCTGCAGCGCTGGATGGAACCCAGACAGTGTCTCGGATGGTAGGCAGCTGAGCCAGATGGTGCCAAATCCCAGAGCTCTGGGCCCCTGGCTGATGTCAGGAGAGCATTCTCGAGGCCCAGGACAGCACTTCTATTCCTTGGGTACCTGAGAGGGTGGCAGAGCCTCCAGACTGAGCCAGAGAAGCTGTGTGTCTGCCATAACAGGCATCCCTTTCTGAGCACAGGTGATCCTGCTGGAAGAGGCGTGGAGTGAACTTTTCCTCCTCGGGGCCATCCAGTGGTCTCTGCCTCTGGACAGCTGTCCTCTGCTGGCATCGCCTGAGGCCTCTGCTGCTGGTGGTGCCCAGGGCCGGCTCACACTGGCCAGCATGGAGACGCGTGTCCTGCGGGAAACTATCTCTCGGTTCCGGGCGTTGGCGGTGGACCCCACGGAGTTCGCCTGCATGAAGGCCCTGGTCCTCTTCAAGCCAGGTAGCTGAGTCTCTGTCTAAGCCTTGAATGGGAATTCTGGTGACTTCCCTGTGCCTCTCACTCTCCCTGCACCACCCACATGTGTGCAGATGTGTGTAGGCCTCTATCCTGGGGGGCAGGAGGAGAGGAGTGAGGCTGGACTCCCTTCTCCTTGGGGCCACTCCTGGTTGACTGTGAGGGGACAGGGCAGGCTGGGAGCCCCTGGGAGACCCTGAGCCCCCGCCAGAGCCCGTCATGGCTCCCCTGGCCCTGGCAAAGCCCACCCCACAGGGCCCCACACCCATGTCTGCAGCCAGAGCCCTGGGCCACCACTTCATGGCCAGCCTTATAACAGCCGTAAACCTGTGCTAAGCTCACTGGTGCTGCTTCTCCCCAGAGACACGGGGCCTGAAGGATCCTGAGCACGTAGAGGCCTTGCAGGACCAGTCCCAAGTGATGCTGAGCCAGCACAGCAAGGCCCACCACCCCAGCCAGCCCGTGAGGTGACCTGAGCATGCGTCCACCCACTCATCTGTCCCTGCCCTCTCTACCCTTTCCCCGCCTCTCCCACGCCCTCCCAGGGCTCACTGATTAGACAGCACAAGGGTCTCAGTTCAGCGGCACAGAGCCAACATCTACTGTGTCCCAGGCACAGTACCAGGTCCCAGGGGTGGGGACCAAGATGTACATAAGACAAAGCTACTGCCTTCTGGAGACAACCAGCAGTGACCGCACTGAAGATGCAAACTGCCCTAGCCAGGTACTGAGGGTTGCATGAATCTGCAGGAGACAGAGACCCTTTGGCATGGGAAGCGTAAAGCAGAATTGGGAGGGACTTTGGGGAGACAGGGCTGGACTTGAAAGGAAGAAGAAATGTAAAAGAAAACATCATTTGCAAAGGGAGAGAGGGGCACGCATGATATGTTGTTAGGACAGGAGCCCACCTTGAAGGTATAACAGGTTCCTGCCAGTGAGAAATGGGGAGAATAAGCCAGAAAAGTACGCCAGGACCAGTCCGTTCAGGACTTTGAATGCCAGCCAAAGGCCATGTCTGACTTGGGAGGCAGAGAGCAGCTACTGAAGGTTTCCGAGCAGGAGTGTGTCATACACAGGGCTAGACCTCACGCAGACGGGCATGGCCATGGGTACAGAGGATACTACTGGGAAGGGGGTGGCAGCTACTGCCACCTTCCAGGTGGTTCCATGGAGTTCTGATCTTTGGGCATGGCCGGGGGAGCGGAAGGGAGACTCTAGGAGTTGGAATGGGTCAGACCCAGTGTTTGGGTGAAGGTAAGGAATGAGGGAAGAGGAGCTCTTTGGGAGAAGACGTTGTTAAAACAATAAAAGGGAAAGCCAGGAGGAAAGACGGTTTTGAGGGAAGATGACAAGGTGTTTTGGAGGTACACTGAGCATCCTGTAGAGATGCCAAGCACATGGATGGCCCTGGCTAGGTTTGGAGGAGAGTTGCTGCAGGCTGAGTGTGGCTGGGCGAGGGTAGGGCAGGAGCCAGTGCTCTGGGACTACGCTGTTTGGCCTAGTGTGGGCAGTTGTCATGGAGCCTCAGCAAGGTTGGAACACTTGGCCTTCAGGCATCTACTGGCTATTTTAGGCCATGTTATCTGCATTCTTTGGGGGCTCCCAGCAGTTTCTTTCTGAAGAAGTGAGCTAATGTGGGCATCCTTGCATCATTTCTAATCCAAGAAATGATTACAAGGAGAAGAGGTAATTTCCTTTTAAGAAAAGTCACAGTATACAAAGTATATGCCACACAGCACAGGAAGATTTGTGCTGCTTATGAGCATAGGGAGAACGCTGCTACTACTAAGACTTGACTTAGCATCTGAAGAGTGGGCATCAGAGACATTCAGAAACCAGCAGCCTTTCTCTGCCAAGTTTCTGATGGAACCAGCCCCCAGAGATGTCCTGGCATATTGGTTATGCGTCAAGTTTCATAATGCTGATTAAGATTTCCTATGCCCCTTCTATAGTGGTTCATTGCCTACTACAAGCAGATTTGAGTGTGAAGATAGTGGTTTGGGGTTCTCTAATCCAGCATATTATTTCGGTTTTTAAAAACTGCAATGCCCAGGAAGAAACACAATTACCATCGCCCCCTGATATGCATGCAGACACCAGAGTGAAGTTCCATAAAGTTATTCCTACCCTTACCTTGTACAATTTACCTGATATTTCTCTTTTATTTGTTTAGAAAAGGCTGATTGTGACCCACTGAATTTAATTTCAGACCCACTAAGTGGGGCAATACCTGCAGTTTGGAAAAAACATTCTCTGACTGACTTTATAGTTATGTCTTCTTCCTCCCACTCTTTAGATCAGAAAAACAGAAGCAGGAAAGGCAGACGGGAGGGGTATATGACTTGCTCAGTGCTGCTCACTCGGCACTAGCAAGAGAAAGGAAGGCCTTAGGTTGGCAGAGCAAGTTCAGCAGATCACTGAGTGGTGGGGAAGGCTTCCCGGAAACTCCTGGTGAGGGGAGCTTGGGGCAGCCCAGTGTGGAGTAGCCTCCTTGAGGCTGGGCATTGACCCTGGCCATCAGACCTACCCAGGGAAGGTTTGGTTCCCCCATCTGTCTCTTGGGGCTTCACCATCTGTCTTTTGTGTTGTGGACTCCTGTCTTAGCAAATAGTTCTTCCTTTTTTTTTTTTCCTTTTGAGACGGAGTCTCGCTCTGTCGCCCAGGCTGGAGTGCAGTGGTGCGATCTCGGCTCACTGCAAGCTCCGCCTCCCGGGTTCATGCCATTCTCCTGCCTCAGCCTCCCGAGTAGCTGGGACTACAGGCGCCCGCCACCACGCCTGGCTAACTTTTTGTATTTTTAGTAGAGATGGGTTTCACTGTGTTAGCCAGGATGGTCTTGATCTCCTGACCTTGTGATCTGCTGGCCTTGGCCTCCCAAAGTGCTGGGATTACAGGCGTGAGCCACCACGCCCAGCCTGAATGTGCCTTTTCCTTGAAATTCCTCCTGACCCGCTCTGGGGACCTCATCTCTCCTCTGCTTCCTCCCTTGCCTTTCCTGGGAGGGCACTGCTCCAAGGACTAGTGCTTAGAAGCTGGTTGTAAAACTGATGGCGTCCTCTCTCCTGTTCAGGTTTGGGAAATTGCTCCTGCTCCTCCCGTCTTTGAGGTTTATCACTGCGGAACGCATCGAGCTCCTCTTTTTCCGCAAGACCATAGGGAATACTCCAATGGAGAAGCTCCTTTGTGATATGTTCAAAAACTAGTGGGGGTGGAGGTGAAATGTTTCCAAGCACTCTGGAAAACAATCTACTGAAACGAAACCTTTGCCTACTCTTTGCCCCAGAAATTCCTCGTAGGTGTGTGTACCCAGCAGAGATGCCCACTGAAAGATATTGTAAGAATATTCATAGCAGCTTTATTCATAATAGCCCCAAATTGTACATTGATGGTAGGATGAATTAACAAATTGTGGTATATTCATATAATGAAAAATAACTTAAAAAGAATGAATTATGGATACATGTGGCAACACGGGTAAACTTCACAGACATAAAAGTTGAATGAAAGAAACCAGGCAGAAGTTCCATTTATGCAGAGTTCAGGAACAGGCAAGACTAATTGACAGTAATAGAAGTTGGAATAGTGGTTACTTCTGGGTGGCAGGGGATTGATTCAGAGAGGGCCCATGGGAGCCCTCTGGTATACTAGAAATGTTGATTTTGATCTGGGCAGTGGTTTCACAAATGTATTCATAGGTAAAAATTCATTGAGCTGTGCACTTTACTGTATTTTGTTAGACCTCAATAAAAAAGTCAAAAAAAAAAAAAAAGAAACCCCAGAAAAATGAGTGTTGTCAAGGCTCTCCCTTTGAGGACACTGAAGGAATGAGTGCAAGGTCTTTGAGTTCCATCTGGGTTCCACTCCAAGTCAGAGACCAGGTGCAATGAATTCAAGCCCAGCGGATCTCCCATAGAATTCAACCACTCAGCTTCTCTCCAGATGGCATCCCATCACCTGCAGCATGTCTCAACCTTTATCTCCTATCTCCCTCATCTCCTTCCTAAGTAAAGGTGAACACCCTGCAACTCAACATAAGGCAGCTACAGGTGCTTTTTGTGAAAGGGACTCTTCATCACTTCTTAGGTCCTTATGGAAAGATACAGCTCAGACAACCCTCATCATTTTCTTTTCTTTTTTTTTGAGATGGAGTTTCACTCTTGTTGCACAGGCTGGAGTGCAATGGCGCAATTTTGACTCACCACAACCTCCGCCTCCCAGGTATAAGTGATTTTCCTGCCTCAGCCTCCTGAGTAGCTGGGATTGCAGGTATGCACCACCATACCCAGTTAATTTTGTATTTTCAGTAGAGATGGGGTTTGTCCATTGGTCAGGCTGGTTTAGAGCTCCCGACCTCAGGTGATCCACCCACCTTGGCCTCCCAAAGTGCTGGGATTACAGGTGTGAGCCACTGCACCCTGGCCAAACTTAATCCTTTTTGAAGATAGACCCAGATGACTGTGAAAATAATATTTTAACACATTAACATAGATCGGGCAATGTATATATTAATAGCAGGCAGTGAGCTGGGCACTTTTAAAATTGCCATTTAATCCTCAGATTAACTCTGAGGGAAGGGCTAATTTTCTCCATTTATAAATGAAAAAACTGTTTAGAGAGGACTCAAACCTTCGTGTGACTCTACCTAATGCTGCTTAAGTCTGGCACTGCCTCTTTCCCACTCCCCCTTCACTTTTGGAATGAAAGACTGAACATTTCTGTCGCATTTTCTGCCTTCAAAGGATAAGCGCTTGAAATCAAGACAGAAAGGGTCATGTCAGAAGTCTGAGCAATCCTAGGGGTTCCCTGTCCTTTGGCTTGTGTTTGAACTCCTTTAGCTGACAGAAATGCCCTGTCTGCTCAGCAACTGAGAACAGCTAGGGCTGTTGCCAGAAAGGAAAGAGTATGGGAAATGCTGCCCAGCTGAAGCCCTTCTTACTTCAGCCCCCAGGCTACTTCAGATTCTCTCCAACTTTTGAAAGTATCAGAGTGGCCTCAGTTAATCCGGTCATCTAATGTCTAAAATGCCATTATACAGTCCAATTCCCTATCAAAGGTTTTATCCATATGAGCTAAGGCCTGAGCAAAGCCACCTTAGTAAGACACATGGTTGAAATATGACATGACCAGTCCTGCATATTTATCTTACAGTTTGGCTTTGGGGGACATGGTAAGACTGCAAAGGTAGCCTGCTGAAGTTCACAGGCTAGCATCTGGGATGTGTGAGCACAGCACATCTACATTGGGAAGATTTGAGGGCTCTCCAAGAAGAAGTCTTAGAGAATTAGAGGAAGTACATAAGCTGGATTGTCTGCTGTCAATCTGGCATCAATACTACCCCCTTCCCCACTTCTAAGGGCTTTTCTTCATTGCAGAGATGCCAGGAAAGAACTACATTTCCCAGAAACCCTTTCTCCTAGGACTTGCTAATGAAAGGCACTCATAGGACATTTTTCCCCCCTAATGCCAAACTGATTAAATTTGGCATTAGGAAAAAGAGAAGCCATTTTTCTTTGGAGACACTGCAGCCATGTCGTGGGAAAATAGATTTCACAGCAGCCTCCTGGCTAGAATTGCACTAGCTTCCAGGCAAGCTCTTGAGAACTCTGGAACTTTTAGCTGAGATTTGTATTGGCTTTCTTGACCTGTGGGAGTATCTCTGACCTTTGTCAGATCCTAATTTCTATACTAAGTCCATCTCACCTGGAATACAAAGTGGCACCTGTTCTCCTAATCTGGTGCAGCTCTCAGTAATACTGTCTTACAGACAGGAATACGAATTCCTGTCTGTAAACCACCTAGGATGACAGCCATTATTCAACTTTTTGTTGCAGATTGGCTCTACTGAAATTCTGATGAGTAATGGCTTTTTCATTGCATTTAGGGTCCTTATTAGCAGAGGAGATAATTCGAAAGCTTTTTTTTTTTTTTCATTCCTCAATGCCAGAAATGTCTTTGGTTATGAAGCACCACAGAGGTAGTCCCTGTGGGACTATCTGGGCCTTTTCAAATGAAGCTAGTTTTTAGATTCACAAGACACTTCTCTACCCACAAGGGGATATTTCAAGGTAGGAAGGGCAGGGAAAGACTTAAAGATGCCAAGTGCAACCCAATAGTCAACCCAGGTATTGTGGGATGACTAGTCTCCATCTGGTGGACATCACTGGTGTTCCCCACTAGAATGCAGGCTCCACAGGGCAGAGATCTTTGTTCACTAATGTACCCTAAGCACCTAGGACAATGCCTGTGGGCGATACACTCCTTGACGGTGAGTCTGACATACCTACAAGATTCAACAGTCAGATATTACATGTACCTTATCTACTTTCACGGTTATATCTCTGGCTCTAAGACACCGTATTGCCATCGATTCTAGGGGCAAAAGCAATTTTAAAAAACAAACCAAAGCTCTGGTCACTGTGTAACTTGCCTCTCCTTATGTACCTTTCTGTTCTCAGGTCTTCCTAATCACAATAGTTGTTGACTCAGTAATCTCAGGGGCAAGTTTTAAGAATGGTATTTCGGCTGGGCGTGGTGGCTCACACCTGCAATCCCAGCACTTTGGGAGGCCAAGGCGGGCAGATCACCTGAGGTTGGGAGTCCGAGACTAGCCTGGCCAACATGGTGAAACACCGTCTCTACTAAAAATACAAAAATTAGCCAGGCATGGTGGCAGGCACCTGTAGTCCCAGCTACTTGGGAGGCTGAGGCAGGAGAATCACTTGAACCTGGGAGGTGGGAGTTGCGGTGAGCCGAGATTGTGCCACTGCATTCCAGCCTGGGTGACAGAGTGAGACTCCGTCTCAAAAAAATAAAAATAAATAAAAATGGTATTTGGTTTTATATGGGCAACTAAGGGAATTTTAAACAATTAACACTCACTATTCATATTTCAATATAAATTTAATGCCAAAATGTAAATGTAAATTTAATGTAAAATGAAGTGAGAAGGATGACCCCAGAATTTTAAAAATTGAATACATTTGGCATTAGGGAAAAAAAATCACTACGTTTTTTTCCCCATGTAACCTTAGACCTGATTTGGCATTTTGGAACCACTGATCCTAATCAATCCTCTCATCCAATATCTGCCCAGCACCTTTTGTTAGGTGCTGGGATCTAAGAGTCAGCAAGACAGCAAGTGTTTGACACCGTGAATACTGACAGTTGTTGAGAACACAGACCTCTAACCCAATTCACGGGGTCAGAGCAAACTTCCCAGGACAACTGCCTTTTACATTAAAACCTGTGGGTCAGTAGGAGTTCTCCAAATATGGGAGTTTGGGAAAGAGAACTGACTTCCAGATAAGAAAACTAACATTCAGAGAGAGTGAATGCCTTTCCCAGTCATGCAGTCAAGTTGGTGGCAGAACAAAAATGACAAACTAAGTTAAAATTTCTGTTTCTATTGCAATGTGTTGCTTTGCTTTTCAGTGAGAATCCTTGAGCCCTGTATTAGCAACCTTGCTACTTCTTCAAGTGGCCAATTTAGGGGAGGATCGTAAATGCAGATTTACTGCTTTTCCTGCCCTTCTAGCCTTAAACCGATTAAATGAAGTCTTGACAGCCAGCAGCCTGCATCCACTACAGAAAAAATACCTTGAATCACACCTTTACTTGAATTCAGTTGAGTTCCAGTGACTACCACCTCTGTGTTTTGTCAACTGTGGGTTGAGTCCTTTCCTGACAACACATCAGTGTAACTAAGAAGTCACTGCTGTTTCTTGGAGTTGGGTTGGAATAGTTGGAGTGGGAGCCAGGATGGTTGGAAAACAAACCACACATGTTGCTGCTTCTGGAAGCTTTGTTCTTTAATGAGCCATAGGGTGATTTGTTCATCAAGCTGCTTTTGTGTAGCCATACAGTGCATATTTTGAGTGACACAAACTGCACTTTATACAGATGATGTCTTGTTACCCCTCAACCCCCCGCAAAGAAAAAAAAACAAAAAGGAAATTACAAAGTGCCTGTTGATTGCATCCGGAATGTAATGAGTTCCGTGGGTGAGACAAATCATTCTTCTTATAGAATTATTCTATTAAACAGTAAAATGTTATATTTCACAGGATATGTCCTTTTATAATACAGTTCTTTAAAAATTTACACTCAGCATACTTATAAATTACTTAAAATCCATTAAATATAATACTAATCTGTAGTCCACACCTTTCCCATAGTAAATACAAATACTTGTGGTTCAAAAGGTGCAACTTTTATGTGACCTCAGAGGGCTGATAAATAGGCATTAAGAATGGATGACTAGCAAGGTGACAGGCCCATTGTGGGGGCTTTTTTGAAAAAAGTTTCAACCAGGGGACCAATATGAGACCTAACAGATCCATCTCCACAATCATCATTTTGCTATTACCCTTTCAATACCCAATCAAATGTGGGAGTCATTCCAGAGAAAAGTGGTTAAAAGTAGTCTAGGGCACAGAAAAAGAGGACTCCCACAGATACCAAGGAGTTTTACTACCAAGGCCAGCATGGTATTGGGGGACAGTGCTGGGGAGTTGTCACAAGAGTATGGGTGGACTTAACACATTTGTCCATAGAGAATGATGCATGTCCCGCATCCAGCTTCCCACCAAGAAGAAAAAAGGCAGGAGGATGAGGAAAGCCATAGAGTATGTTTCTTTTTAAAATGAAAACTTTCTTAGCTTTGAACACTTCCTGAGAATCCTTTCTTCTTTCTAGTTTACCAAAGTGCTTGTTACAGTTAAAAACACAGCCCACAGGCACTGAGGTGGGACTATAGAACCCTGCTGGACCACATCTTTTCAGCACACTTCTGACCCTCTGTTTTTGTGACCCTCTGTTTTTGATGGTGAAAACAACTGTACCATTATGAAACACAGAACGGAGCCTTCATTAATCTTCCAGCAGGATAAGCGCTCTAGCAGGTTTCCAAAGCATAAGAAGATGGGGGCTCTACTATTCCATCCCAGGACCTCTGGCCCTTTTGTCTCTCTCTGCAAGGCTCATAGTTGGAGGGCTGTATCTCCCTTTGTGTTTTTAGAAGCCCAGAGTGGCAAAATAATTTAAATGGCAGGAGGTACAAAATACGTTGTAAACTAAGCCTCCCTGAATCCTGCTGGATTTGCTGTTAATTTGCTTCAATTTGTGATACAGAATGAAATCACACTTCTCTGCTTTTGTTACATTTTCCATAATAAGTACATACTAAATTACAGGGATACATTCACTTTAATGGGCAGAGTTGAAAATTCAGGTTTTGTTTGGGGCTGGGAATGTGTGCTGGAAATAGAGTGCTCTGCATTTTGGAGTATGGGCTCCAAATGTGGAGCTGCCCCACTGCCGCCATGCAGATCAAAGCAAACAAGCAAAGGAGAAGCACTACGGAACCACAAGTGTGTTACATACGAAGGGCTAACAGTTTCATAAATGATTGTAACGCGGCATCAATTTGTAGTGACATAACTTTACCATGCAGAGGGCCAATGAGAACAGATGGATGCAGACACAGCATTTAGTTCTGAAGGTTTTTAAGAGTTATGGCTTCATCTCTTGATCAGGCCAACAAGGCCTATTACCCTATGTAAACAACGGCTTTCCCTCAAAGGGAGGGCCCCACACTGCTCTCCACTTTTACAATTTTGTGGATCTCTCCTCCTCATCCACCCACCCCAATCCTGGCAGATTAAATGACTAGAAATCCACATAAATCTAGCAACTGAAAAAAACAAGTTTTTTCTTTTTTCTTTTTTTTATTGAATTTTACCCAAATTGGAGTTTCAGGTCCCTGAGAAAAATTATAAAGTCTCTTAACATCCATCACCTAGTTCCTATAAAGTGACCTACATCAGTTATTTTTTAACTGCCAAAAAACTTATTTTACCAAAAAAATCCCACAAAGATTTAGAAGGAAGAACATGTGCCAACAAGTGTTCTCCTGGCCATTCCTCTGGGCCACAGGAAATTATCTGATAAGGGCAATCTCTTTTTTTTTATACAGGATTTAACCAACATTCTGGAGCAAGTGCAGAGTAACAATTAATGCCCAGCAGCACACTACTCCCCCAAGAACACTGAAACACAGACCGTGCAGCCTGGCCTGGGGCTAAGGAACCAGCAATCCCACTATGACACACCATGCTGAGGGGTTTTCCTCTGTCCTCTAGGAGAATCTCTGAAATTCAATTTTTAAAAGCTTAACATTTATTACTCCTCAGGACAAGACGAACAAGATGGCAGATGTCTGTGGGATATAAAGCATAACATTTGCTCATTAACCATCATTATTCTGGAGATTTTAAAAGCTTCCTTTCTCTGGCTCAATTCTGAACCCAAAGCAGGGAGAGGTAAGACTCCTGCTACCTTTAGCTGCCACGCAGAATTATGCTCCAAGTCTAACCTCTGGGGCTGGCCAACAACCACTGAGGCAGTGGCATGAGGTTCAGTGTTGTGTAACAGGAGAGACTCTGCCTTAACAAAAGACTTAATATTTCCACAACTTCAAAGAAGTATGAAAAGGAAGAATAACCAAAATACAGGTTATAGATGGTAAAGGCTCTTTTTCAGAGCAGTGCATGTAGTAGCAAGACAAGATGCATTTAGTAACTTTAAAAATAAACATTTCACATACTTATCTCGAGAAAGGCTATCATGTTTCATTTTTCATATATTATAAATAGCAAAAACATGTTTCTATTCCCACAAATGCTAAGATACTTAAAATGTTATTATAACTCATGTGTATGAAGACCACCCAGTGGTGAAAATGATGTCTTACTATTCCCTCAACCCAGGGATGAATGGCTCTCATCCCCTTGTCCAGTGGCCCCTAATCTGTGGGAAGAAATTCCATGGGAAGGAGGGAAGCACAAGGTTAAAAAGAAATATGCCTACTATACATACATATTTACAATAAACTTCAGTAACCAGAATATTAACAAAAATAGCTTCAAGTAGTCCTTGATTTTTTTCCATCTATTTAATACTGATGGTCTGAGAAAAGGAAGATAGAAGTTAGATAGGTCATATGAAAAACCTTTTTATTTTTTGGCAGCTTTCTGTAACACTTACTCATGCAACATTGTATGTGAATGTTTTTGGAGAACTAACTAAACGGTCACATTATTTGAGTCTGTGGTGGGAATCCACCAGCAGATGAACAGGCTCATATATGGTTTTCGGTTTTATCTATACAAAGAGAAAAGCCTGAGTGGCTTAGGATGGAACCTTCATAAGTTTAGGGATCACCATGTCTCTGGGAAACTAAAAATTAAAGTATAAGAATCTGATCCGAGGACCAGGAAATATGAGAACAGTATGGCTACTGACACTTCAGCCCATGCAATGTATTTGGCAGGAACTAAACAGGAGTCAAACCAGCACTGATTATTATGACATCAAACATCATCAAAAAACAAAATAGGTATTCTCTTCTTCACCATATAACAAGATATCTGAGACACGCTCTGATGGCTTAATGGAAACAATCACTTTTTTTGCTTTCCCCAGAATATAACATGGAGTGTTTTTTCAGAAATCTTAAAATAGAGGGATTAGGCTTTTTGTTTATAAGTTTTTGGAAAAAAATTATATTCTACCCCAGCTCCTAACTATCCCAAAATAAACCCAAAGGCTTTTGCTTTCATGGTTAAGAAAGATTTATGTGTTTTCTTCAAATGTCAGAAATGACAGGGTCCCTCAGGCCAGCAATATCCCCCCTAGTTCAACACCCACCTTTGGGAAGGGAAAAGAGGGTGGGGGAGAGGCAACTATAATTGACCCAAATCCCCAGGCCCTAGGTGGCTTTGTTTAGTAAAATCTCAATTCAAATACAGCAGCCAAGGCACAGCTGGCACCATCCCCAGCAGGCTTTCTGCTTCTGCAGGAGGTCCAGGAATTCAGCACATACAGTCTTAGCCATATGCTTAGAAAAGAGGCAGGACCACAATTAGGATGGACTATTGTGGACGAGGTGATGAAACGCAGCCCCAAAGGTGAGATGTGTTTACCACTCTGTAGCCACGGAGGGACACACATCTGCCGGTTCAGACCATAAATTCATTATTTCCAAAGAGTGCTAGCTGTTGGTTGGAGGTACAGTCTGGGTCCACAGTTTTTCTGCGGCCAGACATGACTGTCCCCTCTGGGGTCTCTTTGGTTTTCTGAGGTGAGTTTTTCACATTCTTTAATTTTTGTTTGCCCTTTTCTGGGTTGAAGGTTCCTCTGCTGATGAACTGAGGCCTGTCTTCCAGGGATTTGGTCTGGCCCAATGGTCCTTCCATTCCCAGGGCCTCATTAGTTGAGGCAGCTCGGTAGAATGGAGATTTGGAATAAATCTGAAATAGTTTTCTGGTCCCATGAGACGATGCCGTGTTAGACAGACATAAGGAGGAGACTGAAGAGTCCACTACATCTAAAGAGTCTTGCTGCTTTTTAAGCTGCTTTCGTAACTTGCTGGAAGGTTCAGACTTGCCAGCTGTCTTCAGGGAGCTAAGGGCTAAGCTTCTCTCTGATGCAAAAAAGAGACCAAAGATGTAAATGACAGTGCCCTATAAAGCAAATCATCATGTAATGAATAGGTGTCACTGTTCACACATGAAATTGGGTGGGATAAGATTTGGAGGGTCCAGGCTGACTTACTATGGGCACAGTCATAGTCAAAGAGAGCTCACCATCCATTTCTCTATATAGCAGTTCAGAATCATCCCCAGGGAAATCTGGTGTTTGACCATGCCACCAGTGGAGGCCTAGAACAGTCACTATCACATCAAAAACTGCCAGGATATGTAGGTAAGTTCTACGTCTCCCTGAGACATGCCACCCAGTTAAACACCTCCTTTGTATATGTATATAGTCCCACCTCACAGTAGGGCACAATTCCTGCCACCCTCAGAAAATGGGTCATGGATCAGTAAGACAACATATATTGTGATTATTGGCTTTTCTCTGTGTAAGTACAGGAGAAAACATTAAATTACCAAAAAAAAAACCCCACAAAACTCAATCACATTGAAGAGTTGGTTTGATAAACAATGTATATGGAAGCTTTACAAAAACAACAGGAAAAAAAAGACCTTCCATGGAAGTCAGGAATCTAAGTAGCAAAGACAATTACATTTCTTATCCCCATCCAGATAATGATAAGGACCTGTATGCCAAACGATGAAGGCTAAAACTATATGGATAAAAGGACAAAATTCCTCAGGACTTTGTTACTGCTGATGTATGGTCAGTGCATTCTTGAAAGACTTTGTCTTAGTTTCGGAATCTTTATTCCTCCTTTGCAAAACAAATCTGGCGTCTTTGGTCTACCATGTTCACTTACCTGATTTCTCAGAGACAGCACATTCAGACTCCATATTCAAATTTTCTGAGCTATCAGCAGTCCCAATGGAGGCCTCAGACTCAAGAGTTTCATCATCAGAGGCACGGGGTTCCAGTACAAGCATCTCAAATGTCAGCTCCTCCCTGTAAGATACAATCAAGAAACCATTAGCATATTTGATAGGAAGTGGAAGGAAGGTAACAGAAAAAAAGATCCTCCATGAAAGTCAGGAATCTAAGAAGCAAAGAGAGTCCATTTTTACTGTCCCCATCCAGGTGGTGATGAGGACCTGTATGCCAAATATGGTGAACGCTAAAACTATATGGACTAAAGGACAAAATGATAGTCAATCTAGGACCAATAATAGGGGTAAGAGTAGGGTGAAGATGCTGTTGTGGTGAGATCTTTCAGTAAAATGAACTCTGGACTGATAATCAGGAGATCAGGGCTCTAACCTTGTTCATAATATCCATAATGCATCAGGAAAGTACCTTTTTTTCTCTGGACCTCAGTTTCCTACCACAAAACAAAGAGATTAAACTCGACAACCTCTAAGATTCCTTCCAGCTCCTAAACTATTTTCCATGAAGCTTACTAACTGGCTATGGACTATATCCTCTGCCTTCACCACAGAGACCTCTAGATGAAGAAAAACACTGATTGATCTTTTCTGTCCTTTGAAGCTTATGCCATCTTTAGTTGTTGCATTCTCTAGTCTTCCTTCTTCATCACAGTCACCCAGCTACCTCTCAGTAATGCCCCACATTCCGTGATGTCTTTGGTACTCAGCTCCTAACCTTGCTTTCTCACTAATGCTTGACATCACCTGATCTATTCAATTAATATCTTTGTAAAAATTCATCTCAATATCCTAACACTGAAGTTCTTTTATGTCTGCAACTTCTAACAATATTTTCCTCCACTTTTGCTAAGCTACTTCCTCCAATGCGCACATGCTGGAGCTTGTCATTACCTGAATACACCAATTGTGAATCCAATATTCTGCCCTGTTCACAACCTCCTTATCCTTCCAATTCTTACTCACCTTCTAATCAAGTCTCTTCCCTAACAGAGCCCCATACCTTTACTTCCACTTTACCTAGCTTGAGATCCATGAACAATCATTTCAAGAATAGTATCACCAGCATTACAATTGTCTGAGGTCATGTGCATTCTGAGACTGTGCTCGTTCTTCTTTCTTTTTCTAGGGACTCCCCCTTTCCTTGAAAATTCCTATGAATCCTTCAAGATCGCTAACATCATCTGCATCAAAGCCGATCTGGGTCTTCTTTTCAGATCACTCTTCTAGCAAATAGCCCCTGGTCAATGTACATCTTCTTTGCCTTATCATGTTTTTTACAGCTGAGCCCCAGCTGCTTTTTTAGCTGGCCTATATTCCAGAATCAATCATGAGAGACCAAAAAAGTACTTTAACAGTCTCATATCCCCTTATAAGTCAAACTCAAGACCTGTGATCCTGGAACTCAAGAATAAAGATACCATTAAGACTTCCTAAGAGCCATCAACGTCGACCAGGACTATTACACAGCACCTTTAGGGAGAACCATGGCATGTTCATATTATCCCCAAGGCATAATGTCACCCAATCCCTGCAACAGTGATGAATGGAGGTAAAAGAGCTTCTTATTTATCTCTCTCCTAAATTGCAACCAATTTCCCTATCCAGTATCCTAGCACTCTCTAGGGCTATAGCATTACTATGACCATCTAGTTGCTGTTCCCATGGCCATATGGATCTTTGGCTAATAACCTTCCTTCATGGATTTGTGAATGACGCCCATTCTTGAAAGGGACTTTGGCTTAGCCTAAGAATTTCTACTCTTCTTTGCAAAGCAAATCTGTTCATGAAGGCTGGTCTCTGACCTGTTAGGACTCCAGTACCTCATCTTGGCTCCCCACTGTTACTGCTAGATGAATTGTGACTAAGACTGACATGCCCCGTGGATACTGTGTCCTCCTCCCAGTCAGCCTCTCCAGACCATCACTGTAGCAGCCTCAGGTTTTCCAGCTCATGGAACTGGCTTCCCAGAGGGAACAACTTTCACACTGTTACCTGAGTATAGGCAACATGTCTTTGTCATTTCAACATCTCCTGTATCATCTGACACAGTGTTTAACACACAGCAGATAATAAATAAGAAAAAATAAAGAAACGATAGAAGGAAGGAAATGAAAACAGACAATCACTGTCTCTCCCCTTCCTCCTGGATACTCACTTCTCCTTCTGTAGGTTCTCAATCTGCTCAGTCAGTACTCTCTCCTCCTGCTGCATAGCTGCTTGCTGCTGTTCTGTGATGTCAGTCTCCATGGCTGCCTCACTAGTCAAGGTCTCCTCTGAGACATCAGACACAGAAGGCAACCGAACTACAACAGGAGACGATGGACCTGGATAGTTTCCTCGACGAATACGCCCCTTTCCCTGCAGAGAAAAATTCACATTAGAAAGTAAATTGAGTGACTGCATCAGTTTTATGCAGATCTTTTAGGATAACAAGTGTACTTCCATCACACCAGGTGAATGGTAAGAACAAATGGAAACATTCTGCAAGGCCTAGGATATTTAGTGAGACATCATTCATCCAACACATTTAAGTTAAAATATTTCTTGCAAGAGTGCTGGAAAATGGATACTTCAGTAGGTGGGAGTGTAAGAAACCATTGTGTACCGAGATGAGATTCTTCTTTTAATATAAGCTGCATCCATTCCAAACAAAATAGCCACATCTGCATATTTATTTTTAAATTAATTAACATTAAAGTAACATTTCAGTTCTGCAGTCACACTAGCCACATTTCAAGTGCTCAGTAGCCACAAGTAGCTCGTGACCCCCACACTGACTGGTACGCATATACATTTCCTATCATCATAGTAAGTTCTGATGGATAACAGTGCTCTATAACTTTAGCCTTGGAATGTATAATCTCTCTAGGAAGACCATAGAAGTATGTTCTAAAACTCAGTTTTGAAAAACAAAAACAAAATGTAGTCATTTATATAACACAGGGTGCTAGTGAGATATATTTTCTTAGAAACTTCTATTCTTGAGATTAGAGTGTGAAAATCTCATTGCTGCTTTTTTTTTTTTTCCAAACATTGGTTACTTTATATATGACTGTAGCTTCTGGTAGTGGCAAACTAAACTTTCCAAGTTAATCTCCTGCTAAGAAACATAAAAACTCAACATATGCTTGAAGGCACTGAAGAGCTAACCAGATAGATTAAGGAGAGTCTAGTCCAGCATTTAGCGTTACTCTAAATGTCAGAGGTGGCTGTGACTCTAAACAGAGCTTTTGATATGCTACAGCAGAGGATGGCAAACTATGGCCTATGTGGCAAATCTAGCCTTGCACATATTTTGTAAATACAGCTTCACTGGAATATGTTCATCCTCATTAATTTACTTATTGTTTATTGCTGCTTTTTCAGAACAATGGCAGAGTTGATTGCTGAGACTGGCCTACAAAGCCTAAAATATATTATCTAGTCCTTTACAGAAAAAGTTTGCCATCATCTTGGGGTAGAGAATAAAAGTTGGAGCCAGACCCACTCAACGGTGTGAGTTGCTGCCTGGCAAAACCTCCGTGCCTGACACTAGGATCCCCAAGGTTTGTTTCTTAGACATAAGAGTAAACTGAAATTACAAAAGTCCCCGCAGATACTGTAGTCTAGCTTCAAGTCATCTGAATGGTCCCGAAAATTCTAATACCTAAAAATGAATTAAAGTAATCTCAGATTGCTAATACTTTAGGACCACGCAGAAAAAAATGAAAAACATTCTGTGGAGGAAAGTAACATTATCCTAGGCCTCAAAATATTTTAAAAATAATGTTTCAAATACTCTGACGAATAATCAAAGGTAACAGGCACAAAAGGAGACAAGACAACGTAAATGAAAACTAGTAAAAATGACAGAAAACAGAAACCCTAAAAGACTCCAGATATTGTGGCTATGGGATTTAAAATAACTATGCTGAAGGAGATAGGAAGACATAGTTGAAGTAGTGGACTGGAAATTAGGTCAAAAGAAAAATCCTGAACCAAGCAGGAAGAAATGAAAGAATGGAAAAATTCACAAAAGAAAGTAAAAGAATGGCTGGGCGCAGTGGCTCACACCTGTAATCCCAGCACTTTGGGAGGCTGAGGCAGGCGGATCACCTGAGGTCAGGAGTTCAAGACCAGCCTAGCCAATGTGAAGAAACCCCATTTCCACTGAAAATACAAAAATTAGCTGGGCATGGTGGCATGCGCCTGTAGTCCCAGTACTCAGGATACTGAGGTAAGGGAATTGCTTAAACTCGAGAGGCAGAGGTTGCAGTGAGCCAAGTTTACGTCACTGCACTCCAGCCTGGGCAAATATCAGGACAAGAGAGATCCTACAGAAGAAATATTGAAGAGATCATGGCAGAGCATTTTTTAAAAAGCAGTTAAAGATACTAACCTAGGAATTTAAGAAAGCCTACAACCCCTAAGAAAGAGAAATAAAAAGAAGTCTATACCTAGACAAACTATTGTTAAAAACTAAAGGCCTAAGGTAAAAGAAAGACTTAAAAGCAGTTACAAAAAGCAAATTACTTGCAAAAAAGGAAAAACTATTAGATTCAAAGTCTGTTTCTCAACAGAAATAATGGAATGCAGAAAACAATGCAATATTTTCATGGTATGAAAGGAAAAAGGAACTGCCAAGCTTAACTGTTATATATAGAAAATAATTTTCAGGAATGAAGGTGAAATAAAGACATTTCAGACAGACTAAGGGGAGAATCCGACACCAGCAGACCTGCACTAAAGGAAATATTGAAGGGAAGATTGAAAATGTCTCAAGAAGAAAAGTTAGAGGTGTGAGAAATAATAAAAGGCAATGAAAAGTGAGTATGTCTAAACAGTGACTGCATAAAACACAATAACGATGTGTTGGATTTAAAACATACAGATAATTAAGATACATAACAATAAGAGCAACAAAATCATATCATAGTAAGGCATATTAAAGCACCTGTATTATCTAGGAAAAAGATAAAACTACTAGTTTACAGACATTGATAGATCACAGATCTGTTTTCACCATTTGGTTAATACTAAAATAACAGTAAAAGAGTGTAAAACTTCCAAACAAAAGAAAAAATGGAATAAAAAAGTAGTCAAAAAATGCAAGAAAGAGCAAAAAAGGCAAGGAAGAAAAGAAAAAGGAACATATATCAGGTAGGACAAATAAAAAGCACATAAAAAGCAGATTTTAAACCCAAATATATTGGTGATTATATTAAATGTAAATAGATGAAATGCTCCTATTAAAATTTGAAGATTGTCAGGCCGTATAAAAAAAAAGAAAACCCAACTATGTGATGTTTATAAAAGACGTGAATTCAGAAAGGCTGAGAGTAAAGAAATGGGGAAAAAAAAAGACATACCATGCAAATACTAACCAAAATAAAGCTAGTACAGCTATGTTAACCACAAACAAAGTAAACTTTACGAAGTGTTACCTGTGATAAAGAGGGATACCTCACAATGACAAAGGTTCATATTATGAAGATAAAACATTTCCAAATATGTATGTACTTAAGAAATTGCTTCAAAAAAATTTAAAGTAAAATATTGACAGAAATATTTAAAGAAAAATAGACTATAATCAGTACTGAGAGAACAAGTGTGCACATGCAATCAGAAATGATGTAAAACTGAACTTGATGTAAGCAATCTAACAGACATATACAGACTTCAGTATCTACAGAATATTCACTTTAAAGCACACATAGCAAAACAACAAAATTCCAAGGGTTGAAATAATTTATCTGACCATTAAAGTAATTTAAAACAAGTTTTCTAATAATGCAGTTACAAAGAGAAAATTAAAAATTCTTGTACACTCAGAAATTAAGAAATAGACTTTAAAACAAACCATGGTCAAAGAGGAAATCACAAAGAAAATTAGAAAATATTTTGAATGAAACAATATAAAAACCCATGTAAGCTCTGTCTACTTTGAAGTTATAGCCTTAAATACAAAATTAGAAAAGAAGGAAAGATTCATAATTAAGGATATAAGACTCTATTTCAGGAAACTAGATAAAGAACAACATAATAAATTCCCCCTGCAACAAAAGCAATAAAGAAAAGTACAAACAAACATTAGAATGAAGACAATCAAAGTCAAATGTAGCTTTGAAGAGGCGAATAAAAATTTTAAAACTCTAGCAAGACTGAAAGAGAGAAGTTACAAATAACCAAAGGTGGGAATGAAAAACGGGACATCACTGCAAATCTTGTAGACCCAGAGGGTAAGAGACTACTAAAAACAACTTCATGTCAATAAGTATAAAATTTTAGACAAAGTGGAGAAATTTCTACAAAAATCTAATTAATACCATCAATGAAGAAATTAGAAATGTGAATAATATTAAAGAAATTGAATCCAGAATCAAAATCTTTCCAAACACAAAAACTCTAGGCCTAGATTTCAGTGGCAAACAAGAAGAAGTAAAAAATTCTTCCACAGAATTAAAAAAGAAATTATTCCCTAACTTGTCTTTAGAGGCAGGCGTAACTTTGATAACAAAACAAAACAAATACATTAAAAAGAAGGATTACTGCCAGGTGCAGTAGCACATGCTCACAATCCCAGAACTTTGGGAGGCTGAGGCAGGTGGATCGCTTGAGCTCAGGAGTTCAAGACCAGCCTTGGCAACATGGCAAAACCCCTTCTCTACAAAAAAATACAAAAATTAGCCAGGTGTGGTGGCATGTGCCTGTAGTCCCAGCTACATGGAAGACTGAGGCGGGAGCCCAGGAGGCTGAGGCTGCAGTGAGCCAAGATCATGCCAGTGCACTATAGCCTGGGTGATAACAGTGAGGGCCTGTCTCAAAACAAACAAAAACAAAAACACAAACAAAAAAGGATTATTATGGCTTAACTTTACTCATAAACACATGCAAAAATCCTAAACAATATCTTAACAGAATCAAGTAATATAGAAAATGTAATATAAAAATATTAAATATACGAAAAGTTGTATTTATTGTAGTAGTATAATGATGGTTTAACATTAGAAATGGACTCTGTATAATGTGTCATATCAATGCAATAAAAAAGTCTGATAAAACCTCAATACATGCAGTAAAGGCATTTCATAAAATTCAACATTCTATCACAATTAACAACTCTTAGAAAACCTGGAATAGAAGGGCACATACTTAATCTCATAAAGTACCTACAAAAATTCTATAGCAAACATCACACTTGGTGGTAAAAGGTTGAAAGCTTTTCCTTTAGGGCTGGGAGCATGCCAGTAATGATCACTATCACCACTTCCATTCAACACTATACTGCAGGTTCTAACACAAGTAAAAGAAAGAAAAGCTATAAGGATTATAAAAGAGCAAATGAAACTATCATTATTCATGGATGGTATGACTGTACAGGTAGAAAATCCAAAGGAATCCACAGAAAACTTATTAGAATAAGTGAATTCAGCAAAGTCACTGAATACAAGATGAAAAATACCAAAATCAATTGTATTTTTATACAACAGAAAATAAAAAATTTAAAATAATACCTATGATTGCATTTAAATATTAAATACCTAGCAGTAATTCAAAGATGTGTAAAATCTCAACACAGAAAACTATAAAACACTTTTGAGAGTAGCTAATGCACTACATGAATGAAGAGATATATGAAGAGATATATCATGTTCACAGATAGAAAAAATCAGTATCGTAAAAATGTCAGTTCTCCAGAAGGCAATCTATAGATCCAATGCAATCCCAATACAAATCCCAAGATAATTTTTTGAAGCCGATTCCATAATTTATATGGCAGTATAAACAGCCAAGAATAGTCAAAGCACCATTGAAGAAGGTAGGATGACTTATTCTACCAGATATTTTTAGAAAGCTATGGTAAATAAAATAGTGGTGGTGTTGGTACAAAGGTAGTCAAAACAAAGCCCCTAGAAACAGACCCACACATAAAAAGGCTCCCAATTTACAACAAAAGGGGAACTGCAGGGCACTGTGGAAAGGAAAAATTTTCTTAAACATGACCCTAAAAGGTATTCATCCCAAAGAGAAAGACTGATTAACAACATTAAAATCCAGAACCTCTGTTCATCAAAAAAGAAAGGAAAAAAGCAAACCATAGAATGGAAGAAAATTTGCAACAAAAGTAACAATAAAGGATTTGTATCTGGAATTCATAAAGAATCCCTACAGAACATCAGAAAAAGACAGACAACCCAATTAGAAAAACAGGCAAGAGCTCTGAACAGGCTCCTCACAAAAGAGGATATAGAAATGGCCAACATGTATATACACACACACATTATACATGTTAGAGTCACAATAAAAAATACAATTTTTAAAAATAACACACCCATCAGAATAGCTAAAATTAAGGAATCTGGTAATAAAAGTGCTGGGGGCAGGTGGAGCAATTGGGAATTCCTACACACTGCTAACATATTAACAACGATTTTGGAAGAAAGTTTGGCATTATCTACTAAAGTTGAAGATCAATATATCCTGTGACCCTGCAAATCCACTCCTGTATATTTCGCCAACAAAAAATACATGTATGAGTCCATTAAAATCATAATTCCCCAAAACACAACCCAAATGTCCATCAACAGTAGACTAAATTGTGGTATATGCATACACTGATAAACTATACAGTTCTGAAAATGAGCTACAACTAAACAAAATATGAATGTCTTACACACATAAGGTTAACTGAAATGAATCAGAGACAAAATAATACATCTTTTTTTTTTTTTTTTTTTTTTTTTGAGACAGAGTCTCGCTCTGTCGCCCAGGCTGGAGTGCAGTGGCCGGATCGCAGCTCACTGCAAACTCCGCCTCCTGGGTTTACACCATTCTCCTGCCTTAGCCGCCCGAGTAGCTGGGACTACAGGCGTCCGCCACCTCGCCTGGCTAGTTTTTTGTATTTTTTAGTAGAGATGGGGTTTCACCGTGTTAGCCAGGATGACCTCGATCTCCTAACCTCGTGATCCGCCCGTCTCGGCCTCCCAAAGTGCTGGGATTACAGGCTTGAGCCACCGCGCCCGGCCAATAATACATCTTATACGATGCCATTTATATAAAGCTCAAAATTAGGTAAAGCAAAACTACAGTGCTCAGGGACACATATTTTAGTAGCAAACAAAAAATAAAACAAAAGAAGTCATTAATGTAAAAATCAGGTTACTGCTTACCTCTGGAGGAGAAACAGGATCATGACTAGAAAGGGAAAAAGGAGAGTTTCTGGGGATGCTGGCAACGTCCTATTTCTTGAGCTGGGGTGGTATGTGGATGTTCATTTATAATAATTCATTAAACTGAATATTTATGTTTCTGTGTTTTTCAGTATGTTTTGTACTTTGCAATAAAAAAGATATTTAAGAGTTCCTTTTCAAAGTTAGCTATTTATGGAAATACACGAATATCCATGGAAAATTATGTCACTTTGACAAATTTCTGAGTTGGTTTTGGCAAGAAAGAAAGGAAAAGTGTTGTTTCAAAAACAGAAACCCATGATCTAGTGCAGGTGATAAAGTAAAGGCTGGAGGGTAGTTCTAAGGGCATTCAGGCTAACTCCTCCAAAAGTAAAACACATAATGGGATAAAATCAGGAGGATTACAATATTGCTATTCCACTTTTCGTTCTAAAGTCAACAAGGACAAAACATGTTAAGAAAAACAAGCTCAAAACAGAAGATCAGTCTGCAAATTGAACAAAAAATGACAAAGTATTCTTTATGCTATAAATTCCAGGACATCATCCAGTTCCATTTGACGTTGACTATTTATAGCCAAATGAATAAATAATATGATTTAAAAGCCTCAAGAAGCTTGAAAATCTGAGTTTATTCCTAGTGTCCACATTCCAGTATTCAATAAAAGAGCTGCCTTTTTTCAATGTTCATACCATTAGCTGGCCACCGGAGTATTTCACCATGAGTTAGCTGCAAATCAATATAGCTGAAGAAAATCAAACAAGCTCAACAGATCTGATCTATTTTAAGAAGCATTAAACAAAACAAAGAAAAACGGAGACTCCTACAGCCTAGAATTATCTTACAAAGATTAAAGTAATTTTTAAAAAGTTGATTACATGGAGCTTTTAGAAACATGGGAAAATACTAATACTGTGTTAAAAACAGTACATAAGGTTGTATACCATTGGTTTTAAAAATGAGTAATACAAAATTTACAAATACACTAAATTATTAACAGTAGTTTCCTGACTGGAATAATATCCTTCACTTCCCCACTTTCCTATAATAAGCATGAATTTACTTTTTTCAAACTGGAATTTTTTCCTTTGGATCCCTGCTCACTGTATATTCTCTTGTAGTGCTTTTTTTCCATAATTTTTTTCTCCCATCAGTGTCAGTGTCACAGAGTGAAAAAGGCAAATATTTTCTTGACAGTATCATAAAAATAATTGTAGACCTCCCTGAAAAGTATTTGTAGATAACACTGAGAAGTGGTTTATAGTATCCTTTGTTCATTTTTCACTGGGTAGCTAATCTTTCTATTTACTTATAAGGAGCTTCTCTTTATTAAGGAAAATTAGACTTTGAAATGGGAATTGAAAATATTTTCTTATGGTACATCACTTCCCTTTTACTTTCTTTATGGTCATTTTTGTCACACAATAATACTTGGTTTTTGTTGCTGAACCTTTCAACTTTTTTCTTTAATAGTCTTATATAATAGCAAAGCCCTGTCCAAGATTATATTTTTCTATCATAATAGGGATTGTATTGGTTTTGACTGATCACAGACTACATGAATAATTTGTACCCAACTCTTAACGAAAGTACTGGAAAAAATATAAAGCCATATTGTCATCCTTTTTCTCAGAAACTATTCCAGTGACTTCCTGGCTTAAACTTTGCAGGCAAACTGTTCCTAAAATGAGAATATCAAAATACAATTATCTTCAACTGTTAATAAGTAGGAGGTCTCAAGTCGTACTACATACAATTTAATATTATACACAATACCCAGATTTCCAATCCTTTATAGCACATTAATAGGATTATCAGAAAAATCTGGACTGGACTACCACTACCAAAGACATCACAGATAATATACTTTTGACAGACAGCCAAGATCAGGAAGCAGTTTAAGACATTATTAGGCTTATAGAGAGCTAATTATTCTCAGTTTGTACAGAAAAATAAACTAGCACTTAATTCATTCCTTTCAAATGGGAGGAAATGGAGTTCTCTTCTTAAAAGCTGTGTTTTCAGAGCTCTAAAAAGGTACACTTATAAAATAATTTAAAAATTCTTCTGAATTGTACAATGAGATACTGGGACCCCTGACTTGATAAGAGTTCTTTAATCACACTTAGCTTCTTTCTTGCTTGTTTTCAGTTTCTGTTTTATGAAGATAAATGTTGTCTGGTTAATCTCTTTCCATTTGCTCCCATTTTCCCTTTTTATTTGTACTTTTTTCACCCTAAAGATGTATCCTCTTCAGCCACCTTTTATGGCTTGGTTTCAACTTTTGCATGAAAAGGTTTAGGTGATAACTTTTCTGATTTCCCCTTGGGCTCTTTCCCAATTGCCCTTTGAGCTGAGTTAAACGACTTGGATATTTTGGTAGTATTAAGGTAGAGAGGTAGGGTACTTGAGTGTCTACAGGACGCAGGGCAGTGAGGACCTCTGCCAAGATAGTGCCAGAGCTACTTTTATGTTTTAGTCTTTGATGTGAATTTTTTTTTTTTTTTTTTTTAAAGATACAGGGTCTCACTCTTGCTCAGGCTAGAATGCAGTGGCACAATCACAGCTCACTGCAGCCTTGAACTCCTGGGCTCAAGGGATCCTTCTACCTCAGTATCCCCAATATGTGGGACTACAGGCATGTGCCACCAGGCCCAGCTAACTTTTTAAATTTTTTGTAGAGATGAGATTTCGCATTATTGCCAAGGCTGATCTGAAACTCCTGGCTTCAAGCAATCCTCCTGCTTTGGCCTTCCAAAGTGCTGGGATTATAGGCATGAACTACTGTGCCTGGCCTGACTCAGCTTTTTTGTTTGTTTCGTTTCTTTTCTTCCCTACATGGATATTCATTTTCCCCACATCATTTAGTGAATACCAGACCTTTGAAATGCCACTCACATTATAATCCTTTATATTTCTCTTTTAGAATTTTCCCAATTATTCTGCTTCTTTATTTTCTTATACATTTTAGCATCAACTTGTAAAGATCCCCAAAGTATTCTTTTGCTATTTTTGTTGAGACCACATTTGTAAGTAAAGAGTTATAAAACTCTTTCCTTGTCTGTGTAAGAACTGATCTTTGGTCAATGTTCTAGCTCAGGACCCCTAGAAACTTGATAAAGGCAGGCTGCAAATGATGTTATTAGGCAACATCACCTCTGGTAAAAATTAATCTGATTGATAAACTGCATCTGGAGAAGAAGTAAAGATAAATTGTAAATATCCCACAGAAAGCCATATATTTGGAATTTGCTGAAAGTGGAGTCAGTTGTAACTGGACATACCCCTTGCAGGGACGCTGGAAACAATGTCTATGGAATTTTACAAGAGGTTAATTCCTGTATAGGCATAAAACTTCCCAGGCAGAATAGTTCTGCATCCATTGGATGTGAAGTCCTTTTTCCTTGCACCTGAGTTGTGACTTAGAGGCCAAAGATAACTCATTGATGGTTGTGTTGTGTGGACTGCTGCAAGGGCTCCCACACGAGGATGATCTTGTGCTCTCTGCAAGCATGCTGTACTTCCAGTCCCATATCCTAAGTGATTCTGATGCCAAGTGAAGCCCATGGTAGTCATATGAGTCTGAAAGTTGAGCCTAAGAAAATACCCTCTTTCCCTCCTAGTGGGTATTGAAACAATATATGAATAGACTAATTTAGAAGAACTGACACCATTACAAAATTTAGCCTTTCTTTCCAAATGTATTTGTTTAGGTCTTCTTTTGTAATATTTAAGGTTTTAAGGCTTTTTTTTTTTTTTTGAGACGGAGTCTTGCTCTGTCGCCCAGGCTGGAGCGCAATGGTGCAATCTTGGCTCACTGCGAGCTCCGCCTCCCAGGTTCACACCATTGTCCTGCCTCAGCCTCCCGAGTAGCTGGGACTACAGGCGCCCGCCACCACGCTCGACTGATTGTTTTTGTATTTTTTAGTAGAGATGGGGTTTCACCATGTTAGCCAGGATGGTCTCAATCTCCTGACCTTGTGATCCGCCCGCCTCAGCCTCCCAAAGTGCTGGGACTACAGGTGTGAGCCACAGGGCCCGGCCTTAAGGCTTTCTTTGTACAAATCTTCTACATTTCTTATTAAGTGTATTCTTTGATATTTGATGTTGATGTTTAAAGTGCATGTGTGTGTACAATATACAAACGGGCATTTTTCTTCCATCATATCATCCAAGTGGTTGTTTGTACAAGTAAAATTTATTAATTGTACTCAGACATCCTACTGAATTCTCTTATCATCTTTAAGTTCTTTAGTTGATTTTCCTAAGTTTCACATGTATATAATCATAATGGAAATAGTAATAATTTTACTTCTTTAAAATTTTATATCTCCAATTCTTTTTTCTTAATAGCTTTAGCTAGTACCTTCAGATCAATGTCAAATAATAGTTGGGATAATGGATATCCTTGTCTTTTCTGATTTTAATCAGAATGCTTCCAGTGTTCTTCCATTAAGCAAGATGTTGGATTTTGGGTTCAGATATGTTTTTATCATGCTAAGAATATAAGATATCCCTGTTTTAATAAGAATGTTTTTAAAAAGAATGCTGATATATCAAATGCCTTTAAAATATCTATGAGGATAATACAATTTTTCTCCACAGATCAACAAACATGGTGAATGACATTAATAGCTATCCTAATATAGAGTTATCCTTGCATTCCTAGGTTAAATCCTCCTTGGTCAAGGTTTATATTTTTATATTTATAGGCTACTGAATTCTGCTTCCTGATTCATTTTTATTTTTTAATTCTTTTTTTTTTTTTTTTTGAGGGTCTCCCTTTGTCACCCAGGCTGGAGTGCAGTGGTGTTATCATGGCTCACTGCAGCCTTGACTTCCTAGGCTCAGGTGATTCTCTCATCTCAGCCTCCCTAGTAGCTGGGACTACAGGTGCTCGCCACCAGGCCTAATTTTTTGTTTTTTGTTTTTTTTGTAGAGACAGGGTTTCACCATGTTGCCCAGGCTGGTCTCAAACTCTTGGGCTCAAGGATCCACACGCCTTGGTCTCCCAAAGTGCCGGTGATATTTTAACCTAGGATTTTTGAATTAATATTCATAGATGAGGCAGTCCTACATGTATATATCAGGTGCTATCTCTGTGTGTATGGGGGTGTGTGTATAAGAATTCTCTTTCTCTCTATGGAGAGAGTTCCATAACAAGCATAGTTCTTAATGGTTTTAAAATATTAATTTAGACTGGACATGGTGGTTCACGCCTGTAATCCCACCACTTTGGGAGGCCGAGGAGGGCAGATCACCTGAGGTCAGGAGTTCGAGACCAGCCTGGCCAACATGGCGAAACCCCGACTCTACTAAAAATAAATACAAAAATTAGCCAGGTGTGGTAGTGCATACCTGTAGTCCCAGCTACTTTGGAGGCTGAGGCATGAGAATCGCTTGAACCCAGGAGGCAGAGGTTGCAGTGAGCCAAGATTGTGCCACTGCCCTCCAGCATGGGTGACAGAGTGAGACTCTGTCTCAATTAAAAAACAAACAAAAAATCAACTCATTTAATCCTAAGTTTGGTACTATTAACCAATTTACAGATAAGAACACTGAGGCATGGAGATTAAATAATTTGCCCATGTCACAACTACTAGTAAACTAGAGCAAGGATTTACACTCACAAGTCTAGTCCAGAGTCTATGCTGTGCTCTGCTGCTTTTAATATTTCTATAAGCAATTTTTATTAGTTTTTTCTTTGTGTATGCGTGTGTGTGTGTGGTGGGGGGTAAGGATCAGTGTTAGACTCTTTTAGTTAAAAAAAGACCTTTTCCCCTCTCTGCTCTGAGACAGCTTAAATTATATTGTAATTATGTATTTAAAGAGTTGGTACCTTTTCTTTGTGAAACTATTTATTTCTGGTGTTTTTAAAAGAGAGGAAGTTCTTAGACAACTCTGCTATCTCTTCTTCTTTTTAAATAAGTCTGTTTGGCAGGGCGTGGTGGCTCATGCCTGTAATCCCAGCACTTTGGGAGGCCAAGGTGGGTGATCACCTGAAGTCAGGAGTTTGAGACCAGCCTGGTCAACATGGTGAAACGCCGTCTCTACTAAAAATACAAAAATTAGGTGGGCGTGGTGGGGGGGGGCGCCTATAATCTCAGCTATTTGGGAAGCTGAGGCAGGACAGCTGCTAGAACTGGAGAGGCAAAGGTTGCAGTGAGCCGAGATCGTGCCATTGCACTCCAGCCCAGGCTGACAACAGCAAGACTCTGAAATAAAATAAAAAATAAAAAATAAAAAATAAAATAAAATAGTCTTAGGATTCTTTTCAGCTATTTCGTCTGTTTTTGTTTTTTAAGACAGGGTCTCGCTCTGTCACTCAGGCTGGCGTGCAGTGGTGCTATGTTGGCTCACTGCAACCTCTGCTTCTCGCGCTCAAGCGATCCTCTCACCTCAGCCTTCCAAGTATCTGGGACCATAGGCATGCACCACTACATCTGGCTAATTTTTTTTTGTATTTTTGGTAGAGATGGGGTTTCACCATGTTGCCCAGGCTGGTCTTGAACTCAAGTGATCCACTCGCCTCAGTCTCTTTAAGTTCTGGGAGCTACCACTCCCGGCTCCTTTTCAGCTATTCTTACTGAGAACTTTGAAGAAGACCCAGGAGGAAATTGTTTTTATGGCTAAAAAATAGTAGCTAACATTAGTTCCCATTCCTTATCATAAATATAGGATATACAGCACCAAAATTTACATTAAGTACTAAACTCTGAGACCTTGTGAGTCCTGGCTCACTCTTCAAGGCCCCATAGTACTAATGTTTTAGAGTTTGCTTCAAAACAAAGCCTATTTTGGTTTTAATTTAAAGTTTCCCTTCTGCACAATTATATATACAAGTTTATATGCAAGCTATATAGCCTTTTACAGAATTAAACCTTGTTGACTTATACCAACTGGTAGGTCTTTCTCCATCTGATTAATTTAAACTCATCCCTTAAGAGCTAGCTCACGGCCGGGCGCGGTGGCTCAAGCCTGTAATCCCAGCACTTGGGAGGCCGAGACGGGCGGATCACGAGGTCAGGAGATCGAGACCATCCTGGCTAACATGGTGAAACCCCGTCTCTACTAAAAATACAAAAAACTAGCCGGGCGAGGTGGCGGGCGCCTGTAGTCCCAGCTACTCGGGAGGCTGAGGCAGGAGAATGGCGTGAACCCGGGAGGCGGAGCTTGCAGTGAGCCGAGATTGCGCCACTGCACTCCAGTCTGGGCGACAGAGCGAGACTCTGCCTCAAAAAAAAAAAAAAAAAAAAAAAAAAAAGAGCTAGCTCACATGTCACTTCTACAGCCTTACCCTGTGCCACCAGGCAGAATTAAGTACTTCTTCCTTGGTATTCTCACCATATTTGGCACACAGTACCATCTGATCCATCTCTCCCTCCTTCCTTTTGGGACATGCTTTCTAATACCCACAAATTCAACCACCTAATCATATAGATTTGCCATGCTCTGTCTAAGGAAGTCTGTATATAATTCTATTGTCTATTTTTTCTAAGAATGATATTCTGAAACAGACAGTCTTAATTATTTAATTTGGGTTAGAATTCTGTGAGACCGGTCCATTATGGGCTTCTTAGACTGTAACAAAAATATTGAGAGTCAAATGCTCTAATGTGGGGGATCTCAGTGATACCTATTTGAGGGAAAGAGGATCCCTATTTGAGGGAATCAGTTGAAACTCACTTTTTCATTTTCTCCTAAGACTTAAGAAGATAACCATGGAGACAAATAGAAGATATGCCATAGTGTTAGAATGAATAAGGCCTATGAGGAGAGTTTTGATTTCTTCTGAAAATTCTATAAGGTTCATGATAGCAAAAGAATGCAAGAAGGAATGGCAAGGCATGATTGATGGGCACAAAGAAATTAAATATTATAAATCGAAGTAAGTCTAAACAGTAAAAGAGACTCATGGTGATAATGAAAGAATGAATTGCATTGCCTTTAATAAACCTGATGACTGTTTAGAAAAAGACATATATTACCCTCATGCAGAAAGTCACGATACTTTATGAAGACCCAAAGAAAGTACATGTTATTAGGGTTTCTCTATGGGTTAAATGTGTGAGGAGGAGGAACTGTGCATCATCTAGACAGAACAATATATAGCTAGCTAAAACACAAATCTCAGAATCCTAATGAAATTTTACTTAAAAATAGCACTTCAGGGCAAGATGGACGATCCCTGTTGAGTGTCTTGTTAAGTCACAAAAATAGGAAGGAAATGAATTATCAGACTACTTCCTGAGGAATTTGCTTTCCTGGTAAGGAGAGATCCTTTATCCAAGGCTTTTTTGGAAAAGACTGGTTGTTTTGTGTGGTATTATAATTAGGTATCCAAGCTTGTTCAAAAATCATATCCCAGTGCCTGTAGTTATGGTTCACCAGATAATCAGGGTTAGTAAGCACTTTAAACACAGCTAGTATCTGTTTGTATGTGTTTATATCTTGCATATGAAAAGGAATTATTCTCAACAAATATTTCTGTGAAGTGCAGTGCACTGGTAGTATTATATGTAATACAGTGCAGTGGTTCTCAGAGTGTAGCCCACAGAACCCCAGCCAAGATGCTGGGGTGTAATGATGCCCTCAAAACCATTTCAAAGGGTCTACAATGTCAAAATTATTTTCATAATTATACTAAGAGGCTATTTGCCATTTTAACTTGTTGACATCTGTGCTAATTACATAAAAGCAATTGTGGGTTCAACTGCTGTCACCTTTATATGAATCAAGGTATTGATACCAAGTGGTTCTAGCAGTCTTCATGTTCTTTTGCTACCACACATTTAGTTTTTAAAAAATCAGTTTCATTTCATGTCATTGACCAAGACGTATAAATTAATTTTATTACTTCTTAACTGATAAATTAACTATTTTCAATTTTCTGTATGATTAACTGGAAATCACACATGCAGCAACTCTGTCACATACTGATGGTTACCTCAACAAAGAGTATTTGTGCAATTCTTTGAAATGCAAGCAAAATTAGCTGCTTTATTAATGAAACAGTATTTATAATAATTGACAAAGTTTGATTATTCTTCTTGAGTAAGTGGTACACATTTTCTTTGAAATTGTATGAAGGGAATCTGTTACTGCAAGTGAAACAAATGGCGATATTTGTTGTCAGAGAGTAAATTTCGAGCTTTCAAACAAATATCAGAATTTTGGAAAACTTGTAACTGCCCTGTGAGTTTGACAGCTTCCCATATGGTGTGAATGCCAACACCCAGGGTTTAGCCAGAAGATGTAACCAAATCTTGCAAGGGACTATCAGTGCCTACAGAAATGGGATAGAACTGAGTTCATCGTCAACAGGGGTAAACTGGAGCTACTCCTTATCTTTACTTAGCCTACTGACAATGAGCCAGAACAGCAGTGTTGAACAACAAAGAAAGTGGACTGCCATCTCAACACCGGGATATCATACAGAATTCTGCCTCCCCTATCACTCCTCCTAGTCTCAACATCAGGGGAGAAAGGGTCAAGAAAGACGAAGGGCAGAAGTGTCTGACAAACAGAAATTACCCACCTACCCCCAAAGTTTTAAGTTCCAGATAAAGGTCTAGTCTGCCCTGGGAGGAAGTGAGACGAGCACTGGATTTAAAACTGACTGAAGTTTTAATATGAAGACAACTGACTCTTAAATACTAGAATGAAATGAATTTTTTAAAATTATAGAATTGGTTTCAAGATGCTGTTAAGATAATTGACATCCAGTGGGAAAGGGAAGTTGGACAGGCTGGAGTTGAGAGGCAGTTATAGACAAAAAGAAAAACTGATTTGTATTAATATCTCAACAAGTTAAGCCTCCTCAATAAAAAGGTTACACACAGGTGGACAGTTTTCCATACAGATTGGTGTTCTCAGCCTTCCATCCCATTCCTTTTTTGTATAATCAATGGAACTGAAGAGGGATACCAGCAATGAGATCCTGGTATGAGTTCTAGCATACCATAATATTTAAGTCTAGAACTAGTCCACCAATTTGGATTAGTTCACTCCTATTTGTAGCTCTGTTTGATAAATGCTAAGTGGATAAGAACCATATTTCTACATCGGGGAGGACACCATCAGTGTTAGACAGATATGAATGGACAAATAAGCATTACTAATGATAGGAGATGCTGAAAGTAATAATAAGTATTTCAAATAATAAAGTGGAGAAGATTGCTGGGAACACAGCTGAAAGAGCAGAAATTAATTTGATATCTCAATGCTTTTAACTTTCACCTTTTAATGATTCAACCAAAGAAGAAACCCAAAAGGAGGCTCATCTGACAAAGAGGAGAAACCAATATATTTTAAATGGATGCTGTTCAACTACACAATACGAGGAAGGAAAATGAAGGATCTAAAAAAAGAGATTAAGAGAAAAGTAAGTGAAAGCTCATCAAAAAGTAGAACCTGACTTGGGGCCAAACATGGAAGGTGGACAGGCATGAATGATAGACAGAGCGGAACAATTCCTGGATGAATGAAAGACAATAATGTAGAGTGGCTGTAACACATTGCATTATTAATACATACCGAGACTGAATTGCGGGTAATGTTCATGAATCTAACTGCAATTAGTACAGGTTTCTGGATTAGGAAGGACATGAAAAGGAAAGCAGAAGGTTAGAATGTACATGTCATTGCCCCATTAAAAGAGAAGGTTTAATCTTGCAATGGACTGAATATCCATCTTCTGCAACACAGGAAAAAAGCACAGCTTATCTATCTGCTTTGAAAAGTAGGTTTATAGCAAAAGGCTCTTCCCTTCCTGCCTGGATAGCCACCACTAAATTGGGCTTCTCAGAACTGAGTTCCTGAAAATTCATACTACAGAAATGTTTAACTTTTAAGTGGGATTTCTGTTTCTAATTTCTGGGGAAAAGATTTAGATAGTATCCTATGATGAGTTTTATTTAATGTCTTTACTGCCTGCAAAAAGCCCATGCTTATGTTTGTTTTTACAGAAGACCCTTCGCTACCTTAATCAACAGACCTTTGTTAAGCACTTTCTCAGTGCCAGGCAGATTACATAGTAAAGGAAGAAAAAGAATTATTTTAGTGCTAATCTAAATGCAAACTGTGAAGATATGGAAGGAAGTACTGCTGGACCCCTGAAAGAATGAGGGCATGATGAAGCCTCCTTCTCTTTAGAGATTTATTGGGAATCTGAAATGCGTGCTCACTGTCACAATTTTATTTCACAACTGAGAGGAAGAGGTAGCAAATGGGCAATAACTAAACCTTAATGCAGCAGTTTTCCAGTTATCCTGAAAACTGACTTCAGAGTAACATATATGGATAACTCCAGTTCTCAATAAGCACTAATCAATAGGGCTGATGCTATTGATTAGTGATCATTGAGAACTGGAGTTATATGTTACTGGTTGCAACGGAAGATATTAAAAAGTGGGCAAACCAAGGAAATAAATTATCAGTTTTACAAGGACTGTCTCAAAACCTAACCCTAAACTCAAAGAAATACTTTTTGATTACAAGAGACTCATAGATGGAATTCCATTTACTTAAGAATCAAATGATTCCATTTAAATTCAGTTACAAATGATTATGTTCTCTACATCCCAGGAGTCTTGGCAGGACTACCAAAAGTGACACGATTAAAGCTGGGAACAGACAGTGGACGGAAGTAGGGGAAAAAGTTAGAAAAGGACTACGTTTTCATTGAAAGGACATGAAAAGAAAGCAGGGCAGATTATTAAGACACCAGCATTTAATCTAAATACTTGATTTGAAAAATGCTACACACTTAATCACGTAGATTCTATAATGTAACTAAAGACAGCTAGCAGATTAAACATAAGGAAGCCATAGCACCCTGAGATTTGGTGACTTTTTACTTGTTTTTTTATAAAGATTCTGATAATAATCCTTGTATATACCACAAATGCACAATTAAATTCCCAAGACAACTCCCATTTTTCCATTATTTCATGTCTTGCATCTTACCATTGATCTACGAATCAGTGACAACCTGGTCTTTGCCTTATTCTCAGCAAATTCCAAGCTACTGATATCTTTGAGACGAGCCTTGTATTTATTCATTTGTTCCACAACGATTAGCTCCACACAACTGAAACAGGAGGAAAGAGAAAAAACTGTTAAGAATGTAAGTAAATAAAGTATAGCACTCACAGACTGTTTTTGTTGTAGACAGTTGAAAGATGAAGGAAAAAATTAACATCCCTTGCTTGATAAACTCAGAGACAAGGTTTAGAATGGTGGTTCACAACTTTGGCTGCACTTTAGAAGTCATCTAAAGAGCAGTTACCGCCGGGCACAGTGATTCACGCCTGTAATCCCAGCGCTTTGCGGGGCAGAGGCAGGTGGATCACCCCAGGTCAGGAGTTTGAGACCAACCTGGCCAACATGGTGAAATCCTGTCTCTACTAAAAATACTAAATTAGCCAGGTGTGGTAGTGCATGCCTATAATCCCAGCTACTTGGGAGGCTGAGGCAGGAGAATCACTTGAACCTGGGAGGTGGAGGTTGCAAGGTTGCAGTGAGCCAAGATCGTGCCACTGCACTCCAGCTTAGGTGACAAGAGCAAAACTCCATCTCAAAAAAAATAAAAAAATAAAAAATAATAAAAAATAATAAAAAATAAAGAGCAGTCACAAATCCCAATGCCCAGGCTATACCCTAGACCAATTAAATCAGACTCTATGGGGATGGGATCCAAACAGTGACATGTTTTTTTAAAGTTCCTTTTGCAGTCAAGATTAAAGAGAGCAAAAGAAAACCACATTAGAAGAAAAGTAGAGCCCCAAGAAAAAAGACCAAGGTGAAATACAGGAATACTGAAGTATTAAGACCAAAGGATTCAGAGCCATAAGACCACAGTTAGGCTAGATTACAGGAAGATACTAAGTGTTCATAATTTGGTAAAATGGAAATTTAAAATCTATTTAGAAACTATAAGCAGTCCTAAAGAAAAGCCAGATTTAAAAAATAAGATGCTTTAAGACAAATGATGCTCAGTTGAATCCAGGAGTTCGCATCCTCAGCATAAGAAAATCCAGCAGTGTCCAACAATCTTCTTAAAAACATCTGAATTTATGAACCCATTCACTATGTCTGATATCTGGATACAGTGACTACGTAGTCAGAAGTCCCTGCGGTCTTGTAGAGGTTATGGTAACTGGCCTTACGTGGTAGTCTTACTGATGTCCTGTACGCTTTGTAGTGGGTCAGTGGTGTCAGGGCAGCGGAGAATGCAGGGCGCAAACACAATGGCCAAAGCATTAGCAGACATTCGATTAGTGTCTTCCTGTAGAGCAATCCTAAGAAATAAAACAAAACAAAAAACAAGTGACTAAGGGATAAAAAGGGAGCACCATAGGGCCACCATAGGTAGAAGAGATGAGCAAAAGAAGATAGCATGACATGAACTGCATAGTACTAGAAGGATATAAGTACTTCTAGTAAGTTTAAGTGTCTGCAGCCTTTTCCCAAGTTGTTCCTTTGTCCCTTTGTCTCTGGAAAATGTATTTTCACTTGTTCTTTCCTTGAAGCAGTCTAGGTCAGCCGATAGCTTCCCAAGGGAAATCTGGGACCTACCTGCTCAAGGCCAAGATCACTAGATGAACAAGTCCAAAGAATGCGGAATCAGCCAGGCACGGTGGCTCACACTTGTAATCCAGCACTTTGGGAGGCCGATGTGGGCAGATTACTTGAGGTCAGGAGTTTGAGACAAGCTTAGCCAACATGGCAAAACCTTGTCTCCATTAACAATACAAAAATTAGCCAGGTGTGGTGGTGCACACCTGTAATCCCAGCTATGTAGGGGGCTGAGGCAGGAGAATCACTTGAACTGGGGAGGCGGAGGTTGCAGTGAGCTGAGACTGCACTCCAGCCTGGGTGATAGAGTGAAACTGTGTCTCAACAACAACAACAACAAAAAAGAATGCAGAGTAGAAGCTTTAACCACAAATAAAGATGGTTTTCTTCTCAACTACTGCTGATATTTACACACAGGGGAAGACACACTACTCCTGACGCCTCTTTGGTCAGTTAATTTCTGAGAACGATCTGAACCCCTCATATGAATTAGGTCATTTCAGTAGATTATATATCCTTTCTAGTTCAGCTGTTAGAAAACAGGCTAAACTACACAGTGCCACCATGAGGCTGAAGCTGCTACATGGTTCAAACAAGGGCAGAAAAGCAACTGCCATGCATTCCAGCTCAGCTGAAGATTTCTGCTCCAAGGTATCCTAACCACCTGTTTGAGACACTGACTTTATAAATAGAAGAAAAAATATAAATACCTGTCAGTTTTTTAAAGGAGAAATTCCTTATCTATGTAAAATAATCCAAGAGAAACTATTAAAAATCGTTTCCTTGCTTCTTAAAGTTACCTAACTAGATGAAAGATGAGGCGTTCCAGTGTATTGAGATGAGTTCGAGAGAGTTGATCAATCACAGAGTATACACCACGGATTGTCTCCTTCCTCTCCTGAAGGCCTAAAAACATTAAGAGCAGAAACTAAGACTAAATATCCCCTCTTATACAGTGTATCTTCCTCCCAGACACTATGAAGCAAAGGAGGCTGGCTATAGAGTTTCAGGAGTAGTTGTACCTGTAAGGCTGGAGAAGAGCAACTCAAAGTACCTATTTAACTCCTTTAGCTTGAGTTCTGTATTCATAAATAGTCTCCTTAGTTTGAACCTGTATCACAGTAATCCTTAATAACAGCAAGGGGATAGAGATGTTCTAGTTTTTCAGTCATTGTGTAGCAGATTGATTTCACATTAAATTCAACATAATTTATGAATCCTCAGGGCCTAAATACTTCTAGAAAGGCCTTTATCAATATCCTATGCACCTATAGCACTGAGAAACTACACTCTGAAACCTGTTAGGCTTGGCATAAAACAGCCAGCTTTACACATAGTTCTTGCCTAGATTTCCAATTTAAATGAACATAAGCCTAATCTTAAAACTCTTATTTTTAATATTTTAATCTGTTTTATAACCCCAGTCTTTCAATTTCTTTGTAAGAAGCAACCAAGTGGCTCACTCAGAACATTTTTAGGACACTAACATTTTGATGAGTCTCTAAAAACTCAACATTTGAATAGGTGACAGTATACTGGCAGTTTTGTATTCACTGTCAAAAGTTTACCTTTAGATCTATAATAATTAAACCACTAGAAGACGGCTTGAAGATGGCATTTCTTCCCCAACTACAGGCCTTCTCTCTAACCCAGGAAGCCTATGCTTACCCATAGCTCGAAGAAATTCCTCATAGAGTTCAAAGGTCATGAGAGGATTCGGCAAATCTCGAAGCCATTGTTTGAATACACTTGCAATGACGTGTATGTTATAGTCATCTAGATTTACATTCTCAGCATCTATTTAGAGACAAGAGTTAGATTAACGAAGCCAAAACACGCAAAGAGAATCAAATAATTCACTTTAGAAACTATCATCATTAAAGGAAGGCTTCATGTTTCTTTTTTTTTTGAGATGGAGTTTCGCTCTTGTCCAGGCTGGAGTGCAATGTTGTGATCTTGGCTCCCCACCTCTGCCTCCCGATTTCAAGTGATTCTCCTGCCTCAGCCTCCCGAGTAGTTGGGATTACAGGCATGTGCCGCCACGCCTGGCTAATTTTGTATTTTTAGTAGAGATGGGGTTTCTCAATGTTGGTCAGGCTGGTCTCAAACTCCCAACCTCAGTTGATCCACCTGCCTCGGCCTCCCAAAGTGGAGGGATTCCAGGCGTGAGCCACCATGCCCGGCCGGCTTCATGTTTCCTAATCAAACTGACTAACCTATTTTCCACAATGTAATTCCATGCTTTGGAACTGTGCTTCTTTTTTTTTTTTTTTTTTTTTTTTTTTTTTTGAGGCGGAGTCTCGCTCTGTTGCCCGGACTGGAGTGCAGTGGCCAGATCTCAGCTCACTGCAAGCTCCGCCTCCCGGGTTTATGCCATTCTCCTGCCTCAGCCTCCTGAGTAGCTGGGACTACAGGCGCCCGCCACCTCGCCCGGCTCATTTTTGTATTTTTAGTAGAGACGGGGTTTCACCGTGTCAGCCAGGATGGTCTCGATCTCCTGACCTCGTGATCCGCCCATCTCGGCCTCCCAAAGTGCTGGGATTACAGGCTTGAGCCACCGCGCCCGGCCCTGGAACTGTGCTTCTAACTGTGGTGAAAGAATATGTCTTGTTGATTTGTTTTCTAAATCTGTTGTGGAGTGAAGTGTGTAAAATAAAAGATCATGGCCAGGCGCGGTGGCTCACGCCTGTAATCCCAGCACTTTGGGAGGCTGAGATGGGCAGATCACTTGAGGTCAGGAGACAGAAAGCAGCCTGGCCAACATGGTGAGAGCTGTCTCTACTAAAAATATAATAATTAGCTGGATGTGGTGGCACACGCCTGTAATCCCAGCTACTTGGGAGGCTGAGGCAGAATTGCCTGAACTCGGGAGACAGAGGTTGCAGTGAGCCAAGGTTGCACCATTGTACTACAGCCTGGGCAACAGAGCAACTGTCTCTAAATAAATAAATAAATAAACAAACAAATGAATAAAATATTTTGATGCTGAAGTATTGTTAAACTGCTATAAATGTCTCCACATGCTTGCTCTCAATTTCTGTATTTCTCTTGCTATGGCTTTGTCCTCAGACCACACTTTGAGTAGCAATGTTTTACATGACAAACGAAAAAAAGCATACAGGACGTTTTCTGAAAGTAAGGCTGATTTTAAGTAATTCTTAGAGATAAAAGGACAGTGATAATTGAGCTTAGAAAATGTAAAGAAAACACGTTTACCCATTTCACTTATAAACTCCCTAAGGTTATACAGATTCGATGACGGCGAAAATTCGGGATGATTGATTTTCACTTGTGCTATTTCAAGGTATCACAGACAAAGTCAGTAACTGCCTGTAAACTAAAGTAGACCAAGTCTCTTGTAGACGGAACTGGTAAGACAGAGTCTTATCAGTCGTTGTTATTATTTTCATAGTCAATTCATTTCTCATTGATTTGTTCATAAGAAACAGCACTGTACATAGGTTCTTGGCCACACAAGGACACACTTTGTACTCTGTTTGGTTCAAAAAGATCTATTCCTTCCCAACAGTGATAAAGTGTAGAAGTTGAGAATGAAACCAAAGTCAACCCCCAGCATGAATTCCAGTACTAAAACTACAGCTCTACAAAGATACATGCTCAACTCACTATCAGTTTGAGTAACTGTCATCAATGTAGGCAGGCAAGATGATACACAGGAAAGAGTACCCCTTGGAGTCAGAATCATAAAGAGAAAGAGGAAATAGATTATGAATTCAGAAGATCTGGGATTAACTCCAATTTGGTCACTTATTGGTGATGAGTCTTTGGGCAAGATCCTCTGTAAGCCTCAGTTCCTTTTTCTGTAAATGGGGATAATAATATCCCTAATTCACAGGATTGTTGTGAATATTATAAAAACATTAGTATAGTACCTTGCATCATCATCAGCAGCTCATTATTTAATTTCCCTGTACCTTAGTTTTCTTCTTTGTCAATCAGAGATATCACAATCTTACTGAATTATTACAAAAATTAAATGAGATCTGTCTCAAGTGCAAATTATATGCTCAATATATGTCTGCTGAATTGACCAAATGAAACCAAACACTCTTTAGAAAGCCAAAAAATGATAACAAAGCTCCACAGAAAAGAACGCATTCTTCCAGCTGCTAAGGAAAGGATCGACATGTAATGAAAACTTGAAGAGCATGAAATGACCTATTTAAATAAAAGTATTTCATTATGATTTAGAGGGCACTATCTTACCTGTATCTAGACCCTGTCGAAGCTCCTTGATTTTATTAGTCGAACCAGACTTTCGATAAATACCTTCTGTATACAGTCCATGCATTTCAATGTAGTTTATGAGCTTTTCCACCACTAAAGGAACAGTTCGGTCTTCGCTGGTCAAACGGGACAGTTCAACCCCAAATTGTCGAGATGACAGCTCTGGATCATACTAAATGAAAGATAATTTTTAGTTTCCAAATGCATTTAAACATCTTGAAACATGTTTAACCAATTCTTTACCAGGAGCTACTTTTTATTTCTCTAAAGTTTTATGAGCATAGTTAGAAGAGTTGGGAGAAAGGGAATTATGTTTAACTAAGTATAAATAAGTGAGATTAGTTTCAATCCTTTTCCACCAGAATCTCCAAAAGAAAATAATGGAGTGAAGAATGAAGGCAATGGCAAAGGGCTACAGCTTCTCCTGTCAAAAAATTGCTTCAAGAGCAAAGCTAGGATTTGGGTGTGGGGGAAAGGGTTGGATTTTATATGCAAACAGCTTGACCACCTACCAGATACCACTAGAAAATCTACTGATTTGATAAGAATAAGAGTCAGCAAGTTCTTAAGCATAAGAATGCTTTGATGTTTATATAAACTTTATAGAAGTTTAACTGAAAAATGATTTCATAATTAAAGGTAGAGGAACACACAGATCAGCCCATGACTGCTGTTATAGCTCTTCTGTATTGACTTGAAGAGTGTATCGGATATCATACTTTATTTATTTATTTATTTATTTGTTTGTTTGTTTGTTTATTTATTTAAGACAGAGTCTCTCTCTGTCACCCAGGCTGGAGTGCAATAATGCGATCTCAACTCACTGCAACCTCCACTTCCCAGGTTCCAGCGATTCTCATGCGTCAGCCTCCCGAGTAGCTGGGACTACAGGTGCATGCCACCACGCCCAGCTGATATTTGTAGTTTTAGTACACACGGGGTTTCATCATGTTGGCCAGGCTGGTCTCAAACTCCTGTCCTCAAGCAATCTGCCCGCCTTGGCCTCCCAAAGTGCTGGGATTACAGGTGTGAGCCACTGCGTCTGGCCAATATCATACTTTATTAACCTATAGGTTACTTTATATCCTATGTGACTGCAACAGAACAGCTTACCCTTAAGACTATTTGAAGTAATTCACTGAAAAGAAAAATGGCAGGAATTATCTTTGAGACTGAAAATTGTTTCACAAATCTGTCTTTCCTTCTCCTGCACCATTGTCCTTCCCTAACTGTATATTCCATTTTCTTCTTTAACCTGCATCCAACCAGTTGCCAAGTCAATCAGTTCATCGTCTCTATTTTTTCCTTTGTAAGTGTCATCACCTCAGCTCAAAACTGTATCACTAACCAATTAGACTACTTCAACAGTTTCTTGGCCAGTTTTCCCCATATTTATATTTCCCCTTTTAAAATATTCTATAGTATATATAATCTGTTTTATTATCCTCAAAAACCTTTAGTGGCTAATTAGTATATAGCAAACTAAAGTGCAAACATTCTTTGAGTCTCATACTCAAGAACTTACTTGAACTGATTCTAATTTCTACTTTCCAGCCTTACATTCATAAATTTGTCATTTACGTGTTAGGTACCAAGAAAACAAAATCAAGGCCTTCTGCTTAAGACTAGTAGTGTTAGGCCCAGAGCCACTGCTCACACCTGTAATCCCAGCATTTTGGGAGGCTGAGGCAGGTGGATCACCTAAGGTCAGGAGTTCAAGACCAGCCTGGCCCATATGGTGAAACCCCATCTCTACCAAAAATATAAAAATTAGCCAGGCATGGTAGCAGGTGCCTGTAATCCCAGCTACTCAGGAGGCTGAGGCAGGAGAATCACTTGAACACAGGAAGCAGGATTGCAGTAAGCCAAGATCGTGCCACTGTACTCCAGCCTGGGTGACAAGAGCAAAACTGTCTCAAAAGAAAAAGAGTTAGTGTGTGAAGATAAGTAAAATTATAAATAGATTTATTAAGTATTATGGAACCACAGAAGAGAGATAGCTAGTTCAGGAAAGACTGGGCTGGATAACAAACAACTAATGATCTTGAAAAGACCTGATGTTAAACCTTAGTGTTGGAAAGCAAGTAATAGATAAGTAAAGAAAGCAGGATCTTTTAGACACAGGAAATAAAAAACTACAAAGTTGGGCAGAGCAAAGTAGCTACGGAAAGGAAGCCACCAGATAATTTTAAATAAGGGATGGCATAATCAGTTTATTAGTTTGTATCAGTATTATCAGGATTATTTTGCATCATTAATGTATCTACATACTCTGCATTCCAGCACTTAATTCTTAGAGCATTAATTTCATGTCTATTTTGACATATGTTAAATTTCAGAGACAGCATCTCTGAAAAGCATTTCCAAGTCTGAGGCAGAATGGACACAATCTTGGAATATTTAGAGGATGTATATTAAAAGTTTTGCCTTGTCACTATGTGAACTTGGCTAGGTTATTCACATTTGCAACAGAAATACCTCCTTTCTACTTCAGAGGTTGTTGTAAAGATTAAGTTGAACATACACAGCATGACAACCTGGTATATGTCAAATACTGAAAAAATTATTATAGAAATAGAATAGAATAAGGCTTGCCGTAATGATTAAATTTTAGCCAAATGTTTTCCTAATGCTGGGACACAGATGTGTAAATACATATTCTGTTTATTTAAATTCCTATGGTATTAGAAATGTTATAACTTGTGAAAGCAAAATAACAAAATATTTTTAGGTATTAAACAAAGACTTTTAAAATATTTGATTTGAAACTAATCTAAAGCAAACATGCTAGAATATTCTATTTCTTGAAATGAAGAGACAAATTAATTTTACTTTTTTCAATGGAAAAAAATTCTGAGTACTTTTCTAAAAATATATTTTAATAGTTTTTGTTTCATAGTTATTTTTCATTTAAACTAACTTCATGAGTATTTTAAATAAAATCTTTATGGAGCTACGACATACACATATTGCAAGTTACAGCTTAAAGGATTTTCACAAAGACCCAAATTAAGAAACAAATATTACCAACAGTTTAAAATTCCCCTAGGTCTCTTCCAGCCGCCATGCCCTTTACCCTTCACAAATAACCAGTATCTGTACTTCTGTCACTAAAAATCAGTTTTACCTGCTTTTGGATGTTATGTAAATGGAAAAACACAGTATGTGCACCTAGAGTTAGTTTAATCTATTTTTGAACTTTGTTTAAATGTACTCTTTTGTCTCTAACTTTCAGTCAACATTATGTTTGCATCAATAAATTTTTTTCTTTTGCACTTTTTACATTAATATTATTGATATGTAAAAGTACATGTAAACAACAGTATGAAAACGATGCAAAGCAAGTTAGAATACAATACCTAGGTAATTGATAATACAAATATATTAATTTTGCACCTGTTCTAATTTGCTCTATGACATACAACTGATAATTTTTAATTGATTTAACTTCTGACTTTCTTTTGAATACCTAGGGTCAAGATTTGATTTTAAGGCTTTAATGAAAATTGTTTAATAGATGTTTCTTTTTTTATTATAAGTTCTAGGGTACATATGCAGAACGTGCAGGTTTATTACATAGGTATACATGTGCCATGTTGGTTTGGTGCACCCATCAACTCATCATTTACATTAGGTATTTCTTCTAATGCTATCCCTCTCCCAGGCCCCCACCCTCTGACAGGCCCCCGGTGTGTGATTTTCCCAACCCTGTGTCCAAGTGTTCTCATTGTTCAATTCCCACCTGTGAGTGAGAACATGCAGTGTTTGGTTTTCTGTCCTTGTGATAGTTTGCTGAGAATGATGGTTTCCAGCTTCATCCACGTCCCTGCAAAGGACATGAATTAATCCTTTCTTTATGGCTGCATAGTATTCCATGATGTATACGTGCCACATTTTCTTAATCCAGTCTATCACTGATGGACATTTGGGTTGGTTCCAAGTCTTTGCTATTATGAGTAGTGCCACAACAAACATATGTATGCATGTGTCTTTATAGTAGCATGATTTATAATCCTCTGGGTATATACCCAGGAAAGGGGTCGCTGGGTCAAATGGAATGTCTAGTTCTAGATCCTTGAGGAACTGCCACACTGTTTTCCACAATGGTTGAACTAATTTACATGCTCATCAACAGTGTAAAAGCATTCCTATTTCTCCACATCCTCTCCAGCCAGCATCTTTTGTTTCCTGACTTTTTAATGATTGCCATTCTAACTGGCATGAGATAGCATCTCACTGTGGTTTTTATTTGCATTTCTCTGATGACCAGTGATGATGAGCATTTTTTCATGTGTCTGTTGGCTGCATAAATGGCTTCTTTTGAGAACTGTCTGTGCATATCCTTTGCCTACTTTTTGATGGGGTTTTTTTCTTGTAAATTTGTTTAAGTTCTTTGTAGATTCTGGGTATGAGCCCTTTGTCAGATGGGTAGATTGCAAAAATTTTCTCCCATTCTGTAGGTTGCCTGTTCACTCTGATGGTAATTTATTTTGCTCTGCAGACACTCTTTAGTTTAATTAGACCCCATTTGTCTATTTTGGCTTTTGTTGCCATTGCTTTTGGTGTTTTAGTCATGAAGTCGTTGCCCATGCCTATGTCCTAAATGGTATTGCCTAGGTTTTCTTCTAGGGTTTTTATGGTTTTAGGTCTAACATTTAAGTCTTTAATCCATCTTGAATTAATTTTTGTTTAAGGTGTAAGGAAGGGATCCAGTTTCAGCTTTCTACATGTGGCTAGCCAGTTTTCCCAGCACCATTTATTAAATAGGGAATCCTTTCCTCATTTCTTGTTTTTGTCAGGTTTGTCAAAGATCAGATGGTTGTAGATGTGTGGTGTTATTTCTGTGGCCACTGTTCTGTTCCATTGGTCTATATATGTGTTTTGATACCAGTACCATGCTGTTTTGGTTACTGTAGCCTTATAGTATAGTTTGAAGTCAGGTAGTGTGATGCCTCCAGCTTTGTTCCTTTTGCTTAGGATTGTCTTGGCTATGCGGGCTCCTTTTTGGTTCCACATGAACTTTAAGGTAGTTTTTTCCAATTCTGTGAAGAAAGTCATTGGTAGCCTGAAGGGGATAGCACTGAATCTATAAATTATCTTGGGCAATATGGCCATTTTCACAATATTGATTCTTCCTATCCATGAGCATGGAATGTTCTTCCATTTGTTTGTGTCCTCTTTTATTTCCTTGAGCAGTGGTTTGTAGTTCTCCTTGAAGAGGTCCTTCACATCCCTTGTAAGTTGGTTTCCTAGGTATTTTATTCTCTTTGTAGCAATTGTGAATGGGAGTTCACTCATGATTTGGCTCTCTGTTTGTCTGTTATTGGTGTATAGGAAAGCTTGTGATTTTTGCACATTGATTCTTGTATCCTGAGACATTGCTGAAGTTGCTTATCAGCTTAAGATTTGGGGCTGAGATGATGGAGTTTTCTAAATATACAATCATGTCATCTGCGAACAGGGACAACTTGACTTCCTCTTTTCCTAACTGAATGCCCTTTATTTCTTCCTCTTGCCTGATTGCGCTGGCCAAAAATTCCAACGCTATGTCGAAAAGGAGTGGTGAGAGAGGGCATCCCTGTCTTGTGCCGGTTTTCAAAGGGAATGCTTCCAGCTTTTGCCCATTCAGTATGATATTGGCTTTGTCATAAACAGCTCTTATTATTTTGAGATATGTTCCATCAATACCTAGTTTATTGAGAGATTTAGCACGAAGGGCTGTTGAATTTTGTCAAAGGCCTTTTCTGCATTTATTGAGATAATCATGTGGTTTTTGTCTTTGATTCTGTTTATGTGATTAATTACATTTATTGATTTGCATATAATGAACCAGCCTTGCATCCCAGGGATGAAGCCAACTTGATCATGGTGAGTAAGCTTTTTGATGTGCTGCTGGATTCAGCTTGCCAGTATTTTATTAAGGATTTTTGCATCGATGTTCATCAGGGATATTGGTCTCAAATTCTCTTTTTCTTGTTGTGTCTCTGCCAGGCTTTGGTATCAGGATGATGCTGGTCTCATAAAATGAGTTAGGGAGGATTCCCTCTTTTTCTGTTGATTGGAATAGTTTCAGAAGGAATGGTACCAGCCCCTCTTTGTACCTCTGGTAGAATTAGGCTGTGAATCCTTCTGGTCTGGGACTTTTTTTGGTTGGTAGGCTATTAATGATTGCCTCAATTTCAGAGCCTGTTATTGGTCTATTCAGAGATTCAACTTCCTCCTGGTTTAGTCTTGGGAGGGTGTATGTATCCAGGAATTTGCCCATTTCTTCTAGATTTTCTAGGTCGTTTGCATAGAGGTGTTTATAGTATTCTCTGATGGTAGTCTGCACTTCTGTGGGATCGGTGGTGATATCCCTGTATCATTTTTTATTGCACCTATTTGATTCTTCTCTCTTTTCTTATTAGTCTTGCTAGCGATCTATCAATTTTGTTGATCTTTCCAAAAAATCAGCTCCTGGATTCAATGATTTTTTCAAGGGTTTTTTGTGTCTCTATCTCCTTCAGTTCTGCTCTAATATTAGTTATATTTTGCCTTCTGCTAGCTTTTGAATTTGTTTGCTCTTGCTTCTCTAGTTCTTTTTTTTTTTTTTTTTTTTTTGAGACGGAGTCTTGCTCTGTCGCCCAGGCTGGACTGCAGTGGCCGGATCTCAGCTCACTGCAAGCTCCGCCTCCCGGGTTCACGCCATTCTTCTGCCTCAGCCTCCCAAGTAGCTGGGACTACAGGCGCCCGCCACCTTGCCCAGCTAGTTTTTTGTATTTTTTAGTAGAGACGGGGTTTCACCATGTTAGCCAGGATGGTCTCGATCTCCTGACCTCGTGATCTGCCCGTCTCGGCCTCCCAAAGTGCTGGGATTACAGGCTTAAGCCACCGCGCCCGGCCCTCTAGTTCTTTTAATTGCGATGTTAGGGTGTCGATTTTAGAATATTCCTGCTTTCTCCTGTGGGCATTTAGTGCTATAAATTTCCCTCTACATACTGCTTTAAATGTGTCTCAGAGATTCTGGTACATTGTGTCTTTGTTCTCACTGGTTTCAAAGAACACTTTTATTTCTTCCTTCATTTCGTTATTTACCCAGTAGTCATTCAGGAGTAGGTTGTTCCGTTTCCATGTAGTTGTGTGGTTTTGAGTGAGTTTCTTAATCCTGAGTTCTAACTTGATCGACAGTTTGTTGTGATTTCTGTTCTTTTACATTTGCTGAGGAGTGTTTTACTTCCAACTATGTGGTCAATTTTAGAATAAGTGCAATGTGGTGCTGAGAAGAATGTATATTCTGTTGATTTGGGGTGGAGAGTTCTGTAGATGTCTATTAGGTCCACTTGGTGCAGAGCTGAGTTCAAGTCCTGGATATTCTTTGTTAACCTTCTGTCTCGTTGATCTAATACTGACAGTGTGGTGTTAAAGTCTCCAATTATTATTGTGTGGGAGTCTAAGTCTCTTTTTAGGTCTCTTAGGACTTGCTTTATGAATCTGGGTGCTCCTGTATTGGGTGCATATATATTTAGGATAGTTAGCTCTCCTTGTTGAATTAATCCCTTTACCATGATGTACTGGCCTTCTTTGTCTCTTTTGATCTTTGTTGGCTTAAAGTCTGTTTTATCAGAGACTAGGATTGCAACCCCTGCTTTTTTTTTTTTTTTTTTTTTTTTGGTTTCCATTTGCTTGGCAGATCTTCCTCCATCCCTTTATTTTGAGCCTATGTGTGTTTCTGCACATGAGATGGGTCTCCTGAATACAGCACACTGATGGGTCTTGACTCTATCCAATTTGCCAGTCTGTGTCTTTTAATTGGGGCATTTTAGCCCGTTTACATTTAAGGTTAATATTGTTATGTGTGAATTTGATCCTGTCATTATGATGTTAGTTGGTTATTTTGTCTGTTAATTGATGCAGTTTCTTCATAGCATTGATGGTCTTTACAGTTTGGCATGTTTTTGCAGTGGCTGGTATCACTTATTCCTTTCCATGTTTAGTGCTTCCTTTAGGAGCTCTTGTAAGGCAGGCTTGGTGGTGACAAAATCCCTCAGCATTTGCTTGTCTGTAAAGGATTTTATTTCTCCTTCACTTTTGAAGCTTAGTTTGGCTGGATATGAAATGCTGGGTTGAAAATTCTTTTCTTTAAGAATGTTGAATATTGGCCCCCACTCTCTTCTTTCTGGCTTGTAGGGTTTATGCAGAGAGATCTGCTGTTAGTCTGATGGGCTTCCCTTTGTGGGTAACCCAACCTTTCTCTCTGGCTGCCCTTAATACTCTTTCCTTCATTTCAACCTTAGTGAATCTAACAATTATGTGTCTTGCGGTTGCTCTTCTTGAGGAGTATCTTTGTGGTGTTCTCCCTATTTCCTGAATTTGAATGTTGGCCTGCCTTGCTAGGATGGGGAAGTTCTCCTGTAAAACATTCTGAAGAGTGTTTTCCAACTTGGTTCCATTCTCCCCATTGCTTTCAGTACACCAAACGTAGATTTGGTCTTTTCACATAGTCCCATCTTTCTTGGAGGGTTTGTTCCTTTCTTTTCATTCTGTTTTCTCTAATCTTGTCTTCTCGCTTTATTTCATTAATTTGATCTGCAATCACTGATATCCTTTCTTCTACTTGATCGAATCAGTTATTGAAGCTTGTGCATGCGTCACGAAGTTCTTGTGCCATGGTTTTCAGCTCCATCAGGTCATTTAAGGTCTTCTCTACACTATTTATTCTAGTTAGCCATTCGTCTAACCTTTTTTCAAGGTTTTTAGCTTCCTTGTGATGGGTCAGAACACGCTCCTTTAGCTCGGAGAATTTTGTTATTACTGACCTTCTGAAGTCTACTTCTGTCAACTTGTTAAAGTCATTCTCCATCTAGCTTTGTTCTGTTGCTGGCGAGGAGCTGCAATCCTTTGGAAGAGAAGAGGCGCTCTTCTCTTCCAAGAGGTTTTTAGAATTTTCAACTTTTCTGCTCTGGTTTCTCCTTATCTTTGTGGTTTTATCTGCCTTTGGTCTTTGATGTTGGTCACCTACTGATGGGGTTTTGGTGTGGATTTTGTTTTTGTTAATGTTGATGATATTCCTTTCCATTTGTTAGTTTTCCTTCTAACCGTCAGGTCCCTCAGCTACAGGTCTGTTGGAATTTGCTGGAGGTCCACTCCAGACCCTGTTTGCCTGGGTATCACCAGCAGAGGCTGCAGAACAGCAAATATTGCAGAACAGCAAATATTGCTGCCTAATCCTTCCTCTGGAAGCTTCGACCCAGAGAGGCACCCGCCTGTATGAAGTGTCTGTCGGCCCCTACTGGAAGGTGTGTCCCAGTTAGGCTACACAGGAGTCAGGGACCCACTTGAGGAGGCAGTCTGTCCGTTCTCAGAGCTCAAACACCATGCTGGGAGAACCACTGCTCTCTTCAGAGCAGTCAGACAGGAACGTTTAAGTCTGCAGAAGTTTCTGCTGCCATCTGTTTACCTATGCCCTGCCCACAGAGGTGGAGTCTAGAGGCAGTAGGCCTTGCTGAGTTGTGGAGGGCTCCACCCAGTTCGAGCTTCCTGGCCACTTTGTTTACCTACTCAAGCCTCAGCAATGGCAGACGCCCCTCCCCCTGCCAGGTTGCAGCCTCGCAGGTCTATCTCCCACTGCTGTGCTAGTAGTGAACAAGGTTCCGTGGGAGTGGAACCCGCCAAGCCAGGCACGGGAGAGAATCTCCTGGTCTGCTGGTTGCTAAGACTGTGCGAAAAACACAGTATTTGGGTGGAAGTGTCCTGTTTTTCCAGGTACAGTCTGTAACGGTTTCCCTTGGCTAGGAAAGGGAAATTCCCCAACCCCTTGTGCTTCTTGGGTGAGGCGATGCCCTGCCCTGCTTCGGCTCGCCCTCCGTGGGCTGCACCCACTGTCCAGCCAGTCCTAATGAGAGGAACCAGGTACGTCAGTTGGAAATGCAGAAATCACCCATCTTCTGCATGAGTGTCAATAGTTTAATCTCATTACTAGACTTTATTCCATTATATAAAGACAGCATATTTTATATATTCATTCAACTGATAATAGACACGTTTCTTCTAAGTTTCGGTATGTTTCATATAATGTTGATATTGTGCTTTGGCACAAATACATACATATATCTGTTGGGTACATGTCTTGCAGGAGTATTGCTGAGTCATGAGAAATGCTTATGCTTAAAAGGTTTGATAGATACTATGAAATAACTTAAAGAGTGTATTGGCCAACCTACACTCCTACCAGCAATGTATTAAAAGTTTTGTTTTCCATTTTTGTCATTCAAATGAGTATATGATATCTCTCACTGTGTTTTAATTTGCATGTTCCTGATGATTGGTGACGCTGGAGACCTTTTTGTATGTTTTTGGTTATGTAGAAATCCAGTTTTGGCCAGGCATAGTGGCTCATGACTGTAGTAATCCCAACACTTTGGGAGGCCTAGGGAGACAGATTGCTTGAGCCCAGAAGTTCAAGTCTAGCCTGAGCAACATGGTAAAACTCTGTTTCTACTAAGAATACAAAAAAATTAGCCAGGCATGGTGGTGCACACATGTAGTCCCAGCAACTGAGGAGGCTGAGGTAGGAGGATCACTTGAGCTCGGGTAGTCAAGGCTGCAGTGAGCCAAGATTATTATTATTTTTTTTTGAGACGGAGTCTCACTCTGTCGCCCAGGCTGGAGTGCAGTGGCTAGATCTCAGCTCACTGCAAGCTCCGCCTCCCAGGTTTACGCCTGCCTCAGCCTCCCGAGTAGCTGGGACTACAGGCGCCCACCACCTCTTCCGGCTAGTTTTTTGTATTTTTTAGTAGAGACGGGGTTTCACCAGGTTAGCCAGGATGGTCTCGATCTCCTGACCTCGTGATCCACCCGTCTCAGCCTCCCAAAGTGCTGGGATTACAGGCTTGAGCCACCGCACCTGGCTTGAGCCAAGATTATACCATTACACTCCAGCCTGGACAACCTGTCTCAAAAAAAAAAAAAGGAAAAGAAAAGAAAAGAGAAATCCACTTTTGTGAAGTACATTTGCTCAGTTTTTTACAGAGATGAAAACTTCCTTTGCTACTGATCTGTGGATGCTTTTTATGTATTTTAGATCCAAGCTCTCTATATATACATATACATCCATCCATATATATATATCTTCTGTGATTTTTTGAATAATGAGTTTTGAATTTTACCCAATACTTTTCCTGTATTTATTGAGATGATTATTCTTTTATTTGTACAATGTAGTAAATCATTCATTAATTTTTGAATGGTAAATCAACCTTGCATTTATGGAATGAGGTATTATCATTTTTATAGCTCACTAGATTCAATGTACTAATATTTTAAGACTTTTACATCTATGCTTATGAGATATGACTTGCAATTTTCTGTTATTACAGTATCCTTTATGTTTGACTTGAAGGTTTCTCTGTTCTCATAAGCCAAGTTGGGAAAAAAAGTTATGATACATTCTTTTACCATTTCTCTGAAAGAGTTTATAAAAAGATTTGTGTTATTGCTTCCTTAAATATGTGGAAGTATTCAATGGTGAAATGGGCCTGGAGATGTCTTTGTGAGGTTTTAAACTACAAATTTTATTTTAATAGATTTTAGTCAGATTTCTTACTTCTTGAGTTAGTTTAACTGAGTTGTGTTTTCAAAGGAGTTTGTCCAATTGATCTTAATTATCAAATTTATTGGTATCAATTTATCCATAACAGCCTTTTTTTTTTTTTTTAAAAGAAGGAGTCTTGCTCTTTCGCCCAGGCTGGAGTGCAATGGCGCAATCTCGGCTCACTGCAACCTCTGCCTCCCAGGTTCAAGTGATTCTCCTGCCTCAGCCTCCCGAGTAGCTGGGAGTATAGGCGCATGCCATCATGTCTGGCTAATTTTTTGTGTTTTAGTAGAGATGGGGTTTCACTGTGGTTAGCCAGGATGGTCTCGATCTCCTGACTTTGTGATCCACCTGCCTCGGGGTATCCTTTTAATCTGTGCAGTATCTGCAGTGATATCCACATTTTTATTCTTGATATTGACAATTTCTGCTTTTGAAAAAATTTTTTTTTCTCGATTATTGTTTCTTGCTTACTTATTTTTTTAATTCTTTTCCAGGAGCCAAAATTTGGCATTGTAGATTTTCCTCTACTGTACAAATGATCTCGATTTCATTTATTTCTTTATTATTGTCTTCCTTCCACTGTCTTGAGTTTCTGGAGGTTTTTCCTACCTTCTTGAGATGAAAGTTAAGATCATTTCCAAACCTGCTCACTTTCTAATGTATGCACTTAAAAGCGTTAAGTTTTTCTTTTAGAATAATTTTAACTGTACTCCATATATTTTGTTATATCATACTCATTACCATTTAGTTCAAAATGTTTTACCACTTTTATTGTAATTTAGAAATATGCTGCTTAATTTCTAAACATTTGAGAATTGTCCACTTATCTTTTTGCTCATTTACAGCTCAATTCCACTGTGGTCAAAGAACATACTACCGATATTTTCAATCCATTGAAATTTACAGGGACTAGCTCCATGGTTCAGCACATGATTAATTTTATCAAATGTTTCACATGCATTGGAAAAGAATGTGCATTTAGCAGTTGTAGGACATAGAGTTTAAAATATGCCAATTACATCAAATTTTTCTAATCACTTGTATCCTTCCAAATTTGTCTTCCAGATACTGAAACTAAATATTAGAGGCTTATCATGTTAGAATTTTTATATTTCCCTGATGGTTTGACCCTTCATTATGATACACCTTTATTTGAAGTGATGCTTCTTGCCTTAAAGTACACCTTATAACATCTTTCTATTGGTTATTCTTTCTTTGCATGCCATCTATTTCTATCCTTTTGCTTTCAATCTTTCTATAGTTTTATATTTAAGTATGTCTCTTATGAATATCATATCACTGAGATTTTTCAGTTGATTTTAACTTGGTCTCCTATTTGGAACATTTACCCTTTTAACATTTAACGTGATAACCAATATATTTCAATCTATATCTGTCAATCTGCTATTTATTTTTTCTTTGTCAACCTGTTTTGTATTTTTCTCTAATTTCTTACCTTCTTTTATAATACATTAATAAACTACTTTTGTTTTTCCACTTTATTGTCTTTATTAGTTTTGAAGTTATATATTCTTTTACTTGGTGGTTACTTTAGCAAATATTCACAAAATATTTAAGTCTAATATATTTTTAGCACGCTTACCAGTTTCCACATGACACAGAGACCTTAGAACATTTTGACTTCACTTAACCAACTGTTTTTGTGTTGTCACGCATTTTAATTCTGTATACACTTTAAGCCCCACAAGACATTATGACTGTTTTCAGCCACTATACATTTATATTTATGCATATTATTTACTCTTTCTACTGCTCTTCATTCCTTCCTGTATTTCTGTTTACATCCGAGATCATTTTCCTTCTTTCTGGAGAACCTCCTTTAGTGTTTCTTCTAGTGCAGGTCTGCTGGTGACAAATTCTGGTGCAGGTCTGCTGCTGAGTTTTTGTTTGAAAATGTCTTCACAACACTTTCACTTTTGAAGGGTATTTTCACTGGGTACAGAAATCTGGGTTGTCTTTATTTTTACACTAAAAGATAACAAGTCACTGTTTTCTTGGCTTCCATCACTTCTGTCCAGAATTCAGTTGTCAATTGTCAAGCAATTTCATTGCTCCTTTAGGTAATGCTTATTTCCTTCTGAATGCTTTTAAGAAATTTTTTTGTTTGTTTGGAGCACTGTACACATCTAGGTGTAGTTTTCTCTATATTTGTCCCACTTTAGGTTAAAAGGTTTTTATGAACCTGTGACTTGCTGTGTTGGCCATTATCTCTTAAAATGTTGCTTCTGCCTTGTTCTCTCTACTTTTTACCTGGACTCCAATTATATACATTTAAGGACCTTCATTCTTTCCCCTATGTCTCTGACATCTATTTCTGTATTTCTCCATTCTCTTTGCTCTCCATGCCTGGATATATCTACCAACCTATCTTCCGGTTCACCAAATTTCTCCTCTTTTTTTCTTGAGACAGGATTTCACTTTGTTACCAGGATGAAGTATAGTGGCATGCTCACAGCTCACTGAAGCCTCAACCTCCCAGGTTCAAGTGTTCCTCCTGCCGTGGTCTCCCTAGTAGCTGAGACTACAGGAATGGGCCAACTTGCCCAACTGATTTTTGTATTTTTAGTAGAGATGGGGTTTCGTCGTGTTGCCCAAGCTGGTCTTAAACTCCTGAGCTCAGGTGATCCACCCAACTTGGCCTCCCAAAGGGCTGAGATTGCAGGAATAAGCCACCATGCCTGGCCCAAACTTGTCTTCTGCTATGACGATTAAACCTATATTTTTGGTTTATAATTTTAACTCCATTTTGTATTTCCGGGATTTCCATTTGATTCTTTAAAATTATATATTTAAATATATACAGTTATCCCTTGGAGAATGGTTCCAGGACACCCTCCCTGCCCTCCACGGATACCAAAATCCAGGGATACTCAAGTCCTTTATATAAAATGGTGCTGTATCTACATATAACAGATATACTTCCTCCTGCATACTTCAAATCAGCCCTAGATTACTTATAATACCTAATATAATGCCTCACATTATTTTACTCTGTGGATTCAACGTAGTATTTAATACACAGAAAATTGAAGTTTTACTTTTTGGAACTGTGTGCAATGTTTTTTCCCAATTACTGTTTTTTTTTTTTTTTTGAGATGGAGTCTTGCTCCGTCACCCAGGCTGGAGTGCAGTGGCAGGATCTCAGCTCACTGCAACCTCTGCCTCCTAGGTTCAAGCGATTCTCCTGCCTCAGCCTCCTGAGTAGCTGGGATTATAAGTGTCCACAACTACACTCGGCTAGTTTTTGTATTTTTTGTAGAGAGAGGGTTTCTCTGTTGGCCAGGCTGGTCTTGAACTCCTGATCTCAGGTGATCCGTCCACCTCAGCCTTCCAAAGTGCTGGGATTACAGGTATGAGCCACCGTGTCTGGCCCCCAATTACTTTTGACTTGTAGTTGGCTAAATTCACAGATATGGAATCCATGGATACAGAGGGCCAACTGTATTTCAGTTCTTTGGCTAACTTCTCCATCTTTGTATCTATTATTTAAACATATTAATTAAAAATCCCTTAACATATGTATCTGGTAATTCACTAACTGGGTTATCTGTAAGTCTGTTGATATTGCCCACTGGTTTTTCTCTTAGTCTTATTTCTTTATGTCTGAGATTATACAGAAAAAAGTTACAAAGGCTCTGGATGATGTTATCTTTCTAGAGAGGCTTCATCCTATTCTTTCTGATGGGTGGCTTATTAGAAAAAGGAGCAGATCACCTTAATACACTCAAGGAGTGGCTCAAAGTTAGTTTGTAGTTTTTGTTAAGCTCAGTTTATCAGTAGTTTACCCCCATTCCTAGAGTGCACTTTTTCAGAGGTCTCATTGAGAGTCTACAGTATCGCCTAGGGCCCCTCTCTTCAAAGGGGGATACTATAACTCTAATTTTTTCTCTCTTTAGCATTGAGAGACTGCAGAAAACTTCAGTCTTCTTTTCTGATTAACGTCTTAGACTCTAAGTTTAAGAATTCAAAAAAGAAAATGCCTTGAGTGGAAAACCTTTGAGTTTCAGGTCGCCTTCTGCAAATGACTGGATCATGGTCCCTCAAGTCCTGTCAGTCCCAGATTTCAACTTTTGTCTCTAAAGTCCTATGAGATTGCTAAATGCTCTGCTGGCTTCTCTGAATCTTAAATGTGGCCTTCTGCACAGAATATTGGTTTCTTGTCGTACAGCAAAAATTGAAAAATTTCCACTAGAAGAAAAAGATCTCACAGATCTAGATTCACTACTCTGCATTCTCTTCTCTCTAAAATCTAGTCTCCTAAGGTACAATTTCCCTGGGCAATTCCCTGATGCTTGCCAACAAACATTTTTGGTATTGGTCTGACACAAGCTACTTCATCTTAGCTGGAAGCAAATGTCTCACTCATATTCTTTGTATTTTAATTCTTGAATCACATTTCTCTCTGTACTTTACCATGACTGGTCTACTGCAAACAACATGCACACACATTTATATTTCAGATTTACATGCTATTGTAACAACTGTCAGTATGTGATTAATGAACAAGAAAATGTTGTGATCATACATGAATAAAAGCCTGAATTTTTTAAAAAAAGATAACTTCCTTGAAACATAAGGTATCAAACAGTATGTGTACAGTATATTTTAGATCTCTGTGTACCCAAAAGATATATGTAAAAACAACAACCATCCATGCTGGTGAATTTTGCTATTCATGTTTAAATTTGTTCATCTTTAATTGTAGCTTACTGCATTAAGGATAATTCCTAGGAAGATTTATGAGTGTTTAAGGAAGTATGAAACCTCAATGCAGTGTTCTTCAAATTGTGGCTTATGAAATTAATTTAGTAACTCACATATAGTAACAGTAAAGTAATTCTATGAAAATCAATTCAGTTTTGTACATGTATCACCAAACGTGTGAACTGGATCATGGCATAAAACATATTTCTTACTGTGATTTGTGGTCAAAAAGTTTAAAAACCACTTTTCTGTAAAACTACCAAAAAGGCCTTAATTTATTTCCATAAGGCACAAAAGACCAACAGGTCTGTTATCTATTACTGATAAGAAGATAATTTCTTACCTTTTTAGAGCACTTGGCTGTGGTTTTCAGACAGCATTTCTTATGGCAAGCATACTTGCATACTGAAAAATAGGTGAGGAATGCAACATTTTTAGAAGTCTGCACATCAATGATAAGAACTTATCAAGTATACTTTATTTTAGCCTTACTTTTTTTCTTTAAATGTCAGACTGCTGTAATATGACATACATACTTTGTACAATGGTATGATTAAAAAGCATTTTAGCCCATTCTGTTTGGTATAATGACATTGAAAACATGATCAAAATTTCTAGCCACAGTCAATGAAAAAGCTTTTTGTTCTTTCAAAATTGCTCATCCTGCCCCTATGCCACACAGTACCACTCCCCAATAAATTCCAGCAGCATACTTATATTGTGGTTTGATTCACAAATTAGTGTTCATGTTCCACCACATATATGCTCTACGACATACTAAAATCTCAGAAATGCCTAGTAAGAATCATTCCTATAGGTAAGGAAGGCATTAATGTCAAAGACCCTTCCTGAAATGAAAACAAATTGGGTAACACAATAAGATATAAGAAAGGTCTTATTTATCATCTCTAAAGGTTCAGAACAGAGCTCTGAAGGACCAGAACATGAAGAATATTCAGTTGTGATTGGGAAGATGGGATAAAGAAAAGGTTCAGAGCTAAAATAATTTAGAGAAGTGGTGATAACCCAGGGTGGTTGGGCAGCTGGTGAACAGGAAGAGGTACATTAAGAGGAGGATACTGAGAACACAGCTGCTTATTCATTTTGCTATACCAGCTCTGGCTTCTGTGTACCAATACCTGAATATCCTTTCTCGAGCTTGTAAAATATAACTTGTAGGCTTTTGAAGGCCAAGATCAAGTAAGGGAGGCCATGTCATTGTACTGGTGAAATCATCAGGATAACAACAAAGAAAGTTAGCTAAATCTATTAAAAAATCAAATCAGGCCAGGCACAGTGGCTCATGCCTATAATCCCAGCACTTGGGGAGGTTGAGGCGGGTGGATCACTTGAGGTCAGGAGTTCAAGACCAGCCTGACCAACATGGTAAAACCCTGTCTCTACTAAAAATACAAAAATTAGCTGGGCGTGGTGGTGGGCGCCTGTAATCCCAGCTACTCGGGAGGCTGAGGCAGGATAAGCACTTAAACCTGGGAGGCGAAGGTTGCAGTGAGCTGAGATTGTGCCAGTGCACTCCAGCCTGGGCAACAAAGTTAGACTCCATCTCAAAAAAAAAAAAAAAAAAAAAAAAAATCAAACCAGCCCAAAAGAGTCATAAAAAAGAAAATCATTTAAATTTTTAGCTTTAAGTTACAGAAGAAACTAAACCTACAAGAATCATAGTTACACTAAAGAGTCAAATACATTTCAAACTACTTCCTATTTTCAGACTCATTATGATTTTTTAGACTACTGATAATAAAACCAAAGCAAAACTGCTGTTGAACCATGGAATAAGTAAATAGATAGTAATAGTGGCAATTTTTCTGTGGCAAACTGCTGTCATACCGGATCTGGTCCTTTCCTGGTATTTGCTTCATTCAATTTTAGCCCACTAGTAAAAGCGAAGCTTCACAGAACTAATAATAGCACCAGAGCAGATGTATAAAATGAGTGGAGGCTAAAGGTCCACTGTGAGCCAGACCAAGTTGATCTACAAAGAATCTCTACTCACATTTTAGGATTTATATATTTGTATATATATTTATATGTGAAATAATATATAATATAATATTTATATATTTTATATATTTATATTTTTCTACTGTAATCTGCTAAAAGGAATACAGTAGGAAACGTACCTTTCTGACTATAATCTAAGAATTTATTCATTTATCCATCCATCCACCCATCTATAGGTCTATCTAACCAACAAATATTTATTAAAACTTACCATGTGCCATCACTGTTTTAGGCACTGATGATATATTAAAAAAAAAAGACAAATAAGTTTCCTGACCTATAGAGCATATATTTTAGAGGCACAGACTGAAAAACAAGAAAACAAATACTTAATATAATTTTGGGTGGTAATGAGTTCTATGAAGACTATTAAGTCTGAGTAAAAGAATAGACAATTTTGGGGGGTGGGGAGCGGGCGCAGTGGCTCACACCTGTAATCCCAGCACTTTAGGAGGACAAGGCGGGTGGATCACCTGAGGTCACGAGTTCGAGACCAGCCTGGCCAACATGGCAAAACCCTGTCTCTACTAAAAACACAAAAATTAGCTAGGCGTGGTGGTATGTGCCTGTAATCCCAGCCACTTGGGAGGCTGAGGCAGGGAGAATCGCTTGAACCCGGGAAGTAGAGGTTGCAGTGAGCTGAGATCATGCTACTGCACTCCAGCCTGGGCGATAGAGCAAGACACCATCTCAAAAAAAAAGAATAGAGAATTTGGGGACAGCATTTAAATTGGGGGTAGAAAAGAGAGCTCTCTGAGAAGGTGAGATTTGAGTGTAGGCATGAAGTAATTGAAATATGAAGTCATACTAAAATCTGGGAGAAGACCATTTCAGACAGAGTGAATTACATGTACAAGGCTCTCAGTGACCAAATAACATCAAAATGTCTGGTTTAGATACAAAGAATAGGTGAAGAGAGTATAGCAAGAGATGAGGTTAAAAATTTAGGTAGTGTAAGTAACTCCTTTATGCTAAAGGAGAATAAGACAACTCAAGGAAATAGAAATGTCAGTGGTTAAAAATATTCCTCAAAGATCTCTGATACTTACATTTGCAAACAGAGGCTCGGTCCATTATCCATATCAAAGAAGAACAGTATTCACAGTATGTAGGGATGCTATACTGGGTGGCTTTAAAGATGTGACCATTGTGTTCTTCCACCTGAATGAGAAAATTTAGCTACTTATATTAAAGCCAAAATAGTAAATGCTGCCCTAACATGGTGGGAAATCCTTCAATCTCTTGTTAAGTCTTCACTAGGCACTATTCTAGAGGGACAAGTATGATCTTTTGAGAAATAACATAAAAATAAAATATATTTTTCCTGCTTTCCAAAAGCTAACAATCTAGATAAACATGACCAAATTATATGAAAAACAGAAAGCAACGCAACAGACATATAACAGCTATCTTATATGACTCTAATGTTACATTAAAAGCAGCAGTTCTCAAAGTATGTTTTCTTTTTTTGACTTTTTTTGTTTTTTTCATTTTTTTTTGAGACTTAGTCTTGCTGTGTTGCCCAGGCTGGAGTGCAGTGGCGCTATCAGCTCACTGCAGCCTCCGCCTCCCGGGTTCAGGCGATTCTCCTGCTTTTGCCTCCCAAATAGCTGGGATTATAGGCACCTGCCACTGTGTCTGGATAGTTTATATACATATATACATACATATATATATATACACACACACACACACACATATATATATATTTTTAATTAGTGACAGTGTTTCACCATGTTGGCCAGGCTGGTCTTGAACTTCTGATCTCAAGTTATCTGACTGCCTCAGACTCCCAAAGTGCTGGGATTATCGGTGTGAACTACTGTTCCCAGCTAAAATATATATATTTTTTGTAATCTCAGGAAATTTTTACAGTTGAAAATTACTGATGACCTCAGAGTTTTTGTTTACATGAGTTACACCTGTTGATATTTACTATGCTAGCAATTAAAGCTGAAAAAAATTTAAAGTATATATTCATTAATTTATTTTAAATTAATAAATGTATTACACATGAACATAGCATCTTAATTAAAAACTATATCTTTAAAGCAAAAAAAAAAATTAGTGGCAAAAGGGGTATTGTTTTACATTTCTGTAAATTTCTTTAATGTCTGAATTAATAAAAGACACCTGGATTCTCACATCTACTTCTGCACTCAATCTGTTGCAATATGCAGTTCAGTTTGAAATATACAAAGAAAATCTAGCTTAATACAGATATTAAAGTGGAAAATGAAGGAATATATTTTTAATTAAAATTTTTTTATTTGTGGCCGGGCGCGGTGGCTCAAGCCTGTAATCCCAGCACTTTGGGAGGCCGAGACGGGCGGATCACGAGGTCAGGAGATCGAAACCATCCTGGCTAATACGGTGAAACCCCGTCTCTACTAAAAAATACAAAAAAAAAAAACCCAAAAAACTAGCCGGGCGACGTGGTGGGCGCCTGTAGTCCCAGCTACTCGGGAGGCTGAGACAGGAGAATGGCGTGAACCCGGGAGGCGGAGCTTGCAGTGAGCTGAGATCCGGCCACTGCACTCCAGCCTGGGCGGCAGAGCAAGACTCCGTCTCAAAAAAAATAAAATAAAATAAAATAAAAAATAAAATTTTTTTATTTGTATAAATGTATGTGGTACAAATGTAATTTTGTTACATGCATAGGTTGCATAGTGGTGAAGTCAGGGCTTTTAGGGTATCAAACACTCAAATAACGTGTATTGTACCCATTAAGTAATCTCTCATCAGCCATCCCCTTCCCAACCCCCCTCACTCTTCTGAGTCAGTGGAGTAATATTTTAACAGTCCTTTCAGATAGTAATGCAGCACCAAAACTTTACAAATGGTAACTTAAAAGTTAAGTAAAAAACCATAACCAATGAACCCTTCATGTCCTATGACAGTAAAATCTATTGTTTTGGACTTAATTAAAATTTAAAACTTCAACCTTCAAAGACATCATTAAGAAAAAAAGATAAATCACAGACTCAGAGAAAACATTTGCAAATCATATATCTGATAAATGACTTCTACTCAGAATATATAAAGAAATGTTACAACCCAATAATAAGGCAATCTAACTCAAAAATGGGCAAAATACTGAACAGATGATTCATCAAAGAAGCAGTTCAAATGGCCAATGGGCACATGAAAAGATGTTCAACATCATTAGTTATCAAAGAAATGCAAACTAAAACCACAATGAGATGCTATTTCATACCTACCAGAATGGCTATAACAAAAAAGGTAGACAATAACAAATGTTGGTAAGAATGTAGACAGACTACGACCCTCAGGTACTGCAGGTGGGATTGTAAAGTGGTTCAGTCACTTGGAAAACAGCATGGAAGTTTCTGAAAACTGGAAGCATAGAGTTGCCATTTGACCCAGAAATTCTACTCTCAGGTTTATACACAAGATAACTGAAAATGTACATCCACAAAAAAACCTGTACGCAACTGTTCATAGTGGCATTACTCATGGTAGCCAAAAATACAAAGCAACTCAAATGTCTACCAACTGATAAAAAGGATAAATAAAATGTGACATATCCATGCAATGGAATTCTATTTAGCATTAAAGAAGACTTAACTATTGATAAACACAATGATACAGATGAACTTCAAAAACATTATGCTAAAAAGCCACATGCAAAAATGACAGTGTATGATTCTATTTACATGAAATATCCAGAAAACGCAAGACTACAGAAACAGAGAGTAGTAGTGCCTGAGGCTAGTAAAGAGCAGTGATTGTAAACTGGCATGAAAATCCTTTTGGGATTTTTCTATAATTGGATTGAGATGATGGAAAAACTGTGAATTTACTGAAATCACTGAATTGTACACATAAAAAGGGATAAATCTGTGTTTAAGTAAATTTACCTCAAGAAAGCTGGTTTACAATACCAACTGGTCTATTTTGTATTTGGACATTTTACCTATACATGATTTTATAGTGGTATGTGTTGATCATTTGGAATATACTGATTCACTAAATTAAACTTCCAAATGTTGACACACTTCATTATACACTAGTAGAAAGTCATAGTCCTTAATTTTATCATTGACCTCATTAGAAAACTTAGCAGACACAAGTTTTCCAAAATTTGAATTTTTGCTTGAATTCACAAGTTTCATCACTGGTAATAAGTATCGTCAGTTGTTTTCCTTGAAGTGACAGGATAACTGCTCATGCCAAAATCTTAATGAATAGTTTAAGTAAAAATAATGTTCTATGAAAAAAGTGGCTAGAAACATGTTGCCACAAAAACTTGTTCATGAATTCTCATGGAAGCATTATTCAAACAAAAAGCAGAAACAACTGAAATATCCTTCAATTAATAAACAGATATATAAAATGTTATATATGCATACAACAGAATATTTGGCCTTACGAAGGAATGATGTACTGACACATGTTACAACACGGATGAACCTTGAAAACATTATGCTAAGTGAGAGAAGGCAGACACAAAAGGCCATATATATGATTTTTTAAGTCAATATGAGATGTTCAGAATAGGCAAATCCATAGGGACAGAAAGTAGCTGGTGGTTGTGAGGGGCTAGGAGGAAGAGAGAAGAGGGATTGAGTGAGTGCTCAGAAAGTAGAATTTCTTTTTGGGATAATGTTCTCAAATTATATAGTGGTAATGATTGCTTAACATAGTGAATATACTAAAACCCACTAAATTGTACACTTTACATAGTCAAAATGGCTAAATGGTTAAATTTTCTTATATGAATTTATCTCAATTTTAAAAAATGCTACTAGATCAGCCTGCAATCTAATTGTACAAGTAATTTCTTGAGACAACCATCATATCATGGTTTTGCATCTTTCCCATTTCATTACACAGAATATTAAAGAGACGTGAATTCAAGAATCAAAAATTGACGCAATTAACATTTTTATTATTTCACCTTCTTAAGTAAAGCTTCTCTATTTTTCTTAAACTATGAGTGTGTGACTGTAAAAAATTATAATGCCCATTAACAAAGTTTGCAGGCACTGCCTTGATTCATGTTGACGGCAGTTTTACCCATGTTTGCTTTTGTGTCAACTCAATGAAAAAGGAAAATGATGTTTTATTATTATGAAAACAGTTATGATACCATAAAATCCCTAAAAGTCTACCAGAAACTACTGTAGACCACATTTTGAAACACTTGATCATATATAAACTAGACATAGTCTCGAGTTTATACAGACGATATATATTTATAAATGATCTAGTACAAAAGGATATATGTGATACTGTTAACTACAGTGATTATCCGAGCTGACATAAAACACTCAACAGTAAGTGTAACATAACTGGGCGTGGTGGTGTGTGCCTGTAGTCTGAGCTACTAGGGAGGGTAAGGTGGGAGGATCACTTGAGCTCAGGAGTTTGAGGTTGGTCTGGGCAACATAGTGAGACCCCATCTCTTAAATAAATAAATGTATGTATGTAACATGAAGATTTTTTTCTAAACCTGTATATGAAACACTTTAAAACCCTCTTGAAGGACACAAAAATAGACTTAATCAGAGGAAAATATTCAAAATAATGAAGATGTCAGTTCTCTCTACATTAATTTATAAATATAAGGTAATAGAAATAGAAGTACTAATAGATCTTTCTTATGCTCAAACTAGACAATCAAATAGTTGGAATGGCTCACGACTATTTGGATCAACTAACGAAACAGGATAAAAAAGATCCAAGCAGGCTGGGCACAGTGGCTCACTTGGGAGGTCGAGGTGGGTGGATCACAAGGTCAGGAGTTTGAGACCGGCCTGACCAACATGGTGAAACTCCGTCTCTACTAAAAATACGAAAATTAGCTGGGCGTGGTGGCACACACCTGTGGTCCCAGCTACTCAGGAGGCTGAGGCAGGAGACTCGCTTGAACCCGGGAGGCGGAAGTTGTGGTGAGCTGAGATCGCACCACTGCACTCCAGCCTTGGTGACAAAGTGAGATTCTGTATCAAAAAAAAAAAAAAAAATTCCAAGCATAATGGGAAATTTAGAATGTAAAAAAGGTGACATCTCAAAGTTGATGAGTAAAGATGCACTTTAAAATAAACGATGTTGCCGGGCGCGGTGGCTCAAGCCTGTAATCCCAGCACTTTGGGAGGCCGAGATGGGTGGATCACAAGGTCAGGAGATTGAGACCATCCTGGCTAACACGGTGAAACCCCGTCTCTACAAAAAAATACAAAAAAACTAGCTGGCGAGGTGGCGGGCGCCTGTAGTCCCAGCTACTCTGGAGGCTAAGGCAGGAGAATGGCGTAAATCCGGGAGGCGGAGCTCGCAGTGAGCTGAGATCTGGCCACTGCACTCCAGCCTGGGCGACAGTGAGACTCTATCTCAAAAAAATAAAAAATAAAAAATAAAAAAATAAAATAAAATAAATGATATTGGTAGCCATTGATAAGAGGTAAAATTAGATTCATATCTTACACTGTACCCCAGGACAATTCCATAAAGATTGGAATTTAAAAGTAAAAAATGTGACCACTAAATTATTGGAAGAAAACACTGAGAATTCCTTTATAACCCTGTAGTGAGGAAAGTCTTAACTATGACTCAAAATTCAGAAGCTATGAAAAAAAAAAGATTCGTAAGTTTGATTTCTTAAAAATCTTCCACATGGCAAAAAACATAATAAGCCAAGTGAAAAGACTGACAAACCAGGAAAACATACTTTCAACTTATATCACGAAGGGTAATCTCTCTAATATACAGAGTTGCTACAAATTGAGATGGAAAAGACCAAAACCAAAAGAAAAATGGGTAACGAACAAAAACATACAGACTGCAGTTTAAAAAAAAAAAAAAAAAAGCAAATGGTACTTAAGCATAATAAAAGATACACAATCTCACTGATAGTATGAGAAAAGCAAATAAAAACTGTGTAGAGATACAAACTACAAAATGAGACTACCTCTATTACAGAGAAATGAAGCAATATTTATGAAAATAACAAATGCATTCACCCTATGACTCAGTAATTTCAATTCTAGGAGTTCATCACAAACACATAGACACATGGTTATTCATTGTGTCACTCTTTGTAATGGCAGAAGACTGGAAGCAGCCTAATAGTACAGTAAGGAATGGCAGCCAGTTGTGAAATAGATTTCTGTGTATAGCTATTGTATTAGTTTTCTATTGCTGCTGCCACAAATTACCATAAATTCAGTGGCTTAAAATAACACCTATCATTTGTTATCTCACAGTTCAGTAAGCTAGAAGTCTGACACTTCTCAGAGTCAGAGACTTTTAGTCTCACCAAGCTAAAATCAGATACCGACAAGGGTGTGTGCCCTTCTGGATGCTCTGCAGAACACTCTGCTTCCAATCTCATTCAGGTTGTTGGTAGAATTCAGTTCCATGTGGTTGTTGGACTGAGGTCCTACTTCCTTGCTGGTAGTTTTTCTCAGCGTCTAGAGGCCACTCACGTTCCCTTGCTCAATACCCTCCTTTCTCCATCTTCAGAGACAGCAAAAGAGGATTGAGTCCTTCTCATGCTCGTATTTCTCTGACTTCTTCTACCTATGTCTCCCATATCGTCTTCTACCTCATCTCTCTGACTCTTCTGCCTTCCTTTTCAGCTTTTAAGGGCCTATATGGTTACATTGGGCTCATCTGCATAATCCAAAATAAACTGTTACGTTAAAGTCAGTTGATTAGCAATCTTAATTTTATTTGCGAAGTACCTTCACAGCAGTACCCAGATTATGTGTGAATGAATAACCAGGTGACAAGAACCTTGGAGGGAACATCTTTAGAATTCTGTCTACCATAGATAGAGAAGGGTCTTCTGAATACATTGTTCAATGATACAAGCAAGGCACAAAAGAATACTATGCTGTTATTATATAACATACTATGTTTTATGTGAGAAAGCTTATACTGGAGAAAGAAACGCTAGAAAGTTAAATAACAAACAAAAATTTACCACTAGAAGATAAAGGTTGTGGGTTGGAGTTAGACTTCTCAGTATATATAATTTTTAAAAAGTTTGAATGGTAAAAATATATCTATTAGAAAAAACACTGTAAAAATAAATTATATCAGTGCAGGCTAAGGAATTCTTCTTTTATTCAATAGTTTTACTCTCATTTAGTTTGATGCTCTATCACAAATTTGTCCAGTGGGACTTCCTTTGAGCTAAATAAATAAAAAGGGAATGCTTGTCTTTAAAGCAAAAATTCAACTAATAAATGCAGAATGAATGATGGAATTTTAAAAAATCACTATGGAGCAACCATCACAGCAATTGATTCGGTCAAGAATCATCAAGGAATAACAAAACTAGTAAGAGTTTGAGGAATAAAAGGATATTTATTTACATGGTCTGAAGTATATCCCCACAAGGTAATAATTACAAGGGAAAATAGTAACTTTGCTGAGTTCTGTGAAACATCCTTGCAGATATCAACTACAATAGGACAAACAGACATCATATATCTCCTGATATCACACAATGAAAAGTCATGGCATTTCTTCTGTGGTGTTTAATGCCAAAAATGTGTAACCTGAATCTAATCATCAGGATATATAAGACAAACTCAAATGGAAAAACATGTTATAAAATAACTGACCTATGTTCTTCAACAATGCCAATGTCATGGAAACTAAAAAGGCTAAGGAACTGTTCTTGATTAAAAGAGATTAAAAAGGCATAACAAGTGTAACAAATATCTTGTTAAAAAGGAATGATACTGGGGCAAATGGTGGAATCTAAATAAATCTGGGTTAAGGGATACAGTTTATTTGTACTTCTCTTGCAACTTTTCTGTAACGCTGCAATTATATTTTGTCAAACAAAAAGAAGGGGAGAGGAGGGAAGGGAAGGAAGGTAAAACCAAAATGAAACAAAAAGAACTGATCCAGGACAGTGAGATGATTATGGCTGCTAGAATAAGTTGGTAGAGAGTAGTGAAAAATAAGGCTGGACAGCAGTGTAGCGGGGACCATGAAAGCCTTTCAAGTCATTCAACATTTACTCATTCAATTAAACATTTATAAATGCTTACTATGTGTCAGGAACTGGCATTAACTAGTTGTTGTGGATGCTAACTGAATGCTAACGGCCTACTAATATCCATTCTTTCTTTCTTCCTTAAATACAGATTTCCCAAGCCCTATCTGGGCACGTGACAATCTATCTAAACTTTACTTCTCAGCTTCTTTTGCATCTATAAATGGCTGCATAAGTAGCTCTGAATAATGAAATGTGAACATAGGTGATGAGTGACACTTCCAAGCAATGCCTAACATTATGGGCTCTCTTGTCCTTTTTTCTGTCCTGCAAGCTAAGATGGTAATCAAGAAATTGAGACCTGGAGCAGTGATTTTGAAAGTATGTATTACTTTCATGGTAAAAGTAGTTTAAAAAAAAAAAAAAAAGGTGGTAAAAGTTCCAAAGCACAGTGGAAGCACAAAGAAAGGAGCAATTAAATGGTTCCATAAGAAAAAAGGTTTCATAGAGGAGGGAATGCTTGAGATGAACACAAAGAACTGAGCAAAGACATTTAAAAAAAAATGATATATTTAGGGAATAGTAATTGTTTCTATTTAAGCTGGAAAATATGCAAAATATTTAAGCTGGAAAATATGCAAAAATAGCTTTTAAGACTTTTTAGAGTCATGTGTATATGGGGTATACATGTACATATATATTTGATAAAATAAAAGTAATTTAAGAGATTTGGTACTGATATAAGAACAAACACATTAATGAATAAAAAGAGAGACTAAAAAATTAAATCCAAATACATTAAGATGTGAGTATATAGTTGTCTCTCAGTAGCTGTGGGGAATTAGTTCCAGCAACCCCCTGTAGATACCAAACTGCAGATGCTGAAGTCCCTTATATAAAATGGCACAGTATTTGCATATTATTTAGACATATCTGCACATTCTTCCATATACTTTATATCTAGATTACTTATAATGCCTAATACAATGCCTATACATCACTTCATTTCTGTGGATTCACTCAATGGACAGCAAATTCAAGTATGCTTTTTGGAACTTTGTGGAATTTCTTTTTCTAAGTATTTTGGATTCGCCGTTGGTTGAACCCATGGATGTGCTGGACCAACTGTACTATAAAAATGGTATTTCAAACCAGTGAAAAAGAAATATATCATTAAACAGCGGGCAGACAACTGATATACTATTATACTATTAAAGAAAAAAAGCATGATCCCTTGGTGCCTTGGTCCATAACTCGATCTTGAGACTAAAATAAATTCAAGAACGATTAAATATTTTTGTAGGAAAAACATGAAATAATAAACATACTAGGCCAGGTGTGGTGGCTCATGCCTGCAATCCCAGCACTATGGGAGGCTGGGGCAGGAGAATCACGTGAGCCCAGGAGTTTGAGACCAGATTGGGCAACATGGTGAGACCCCATCTCTACAAAAAATGAAAAAACATTTAGCTAGGCATGATAGATGTGTGTGTGGTCCCAGCCACTCAGGAGGCTAAGATGCGAGGACTGCTTGAGCCCAAGAGGTTGAGGCTGCAGTGAGATGTCATCACGCTGCTGCACTTCAGGTTGGGCAACAGAGCGAGACCTAGTCTTAAAAAAAGAAAAAAAGAAAGAAAGAAAATGTACTGGAAAAAAGGTATAAATTGACAGGTATGGTGGCTCACACTCCCCAGTATTTTGGGAGGTTGAGGCAGGTGGACTGCTTGAGCCCAGGAGTTTTAGACCAGCCTGGGCACCATGGTAAAACCCCATCTCTACAAAAAATACAAAAAAGTTAGCTAGGCATGGTGGTGCACTACTCAGGACGCTGAGGTGGGAGGGTCACTTGAGCCTGGCTAGGTTGTGAGGCTGCAGTGAGCCGTCATCGTACCACTGCACTCCGGCTTAGGTGACAAGAGTGAGATCCTGTCTCAGAAAGAAAAACAAAACAAAACAAAACAAAAAAAAAAAAAGAAAGAAGAAAGAAACAAGAAAGGTACGGAAAAAAGTAAAAAAAAAAAAAAATAATAATAATTATGTAAATAATTTATCTAAGGACAAAAACCCCAGTAGCATAAAGAATTTAAAGAAATTAAAATTAGTAATAAATAAATCTACTATAAACAAAGTACCAACATAATTCCACTCAGAATATCCTGAAAACAGAGGAGGAATATATGTGTAATATGTGTATAAAATATATATAATCATTTATATATAAATGATTTTATAGGGACACTCTATTTCTGGAATACCACCAAAAAACTGGTAACAGTATCTCTGGGAAGAAGCTGGGGAAGAGGTCTACTTTATAATGTATATAATTTTAAATTATGTTTATGTGACTTTCTCAATTGAAAAAACTTTAGTTCAAATTTTTAAAAAATTATGCTGATAAAACAGAACTAGACCAAGAATGTCATTAATCCTGGTTGACACTATTGCCTGTATCAAACCATACTGGCAGAAGAAGATTGGCAGTCATTTTTTTTCTTAAGAAATTAAGTAAATAATCAACTAACTTAAATCAAGGGGGGAAGGAAAAAAAAACCTCAACTCATGGTTTGTCCATCCTAGTTTCATAATATGGCCTTATTTTATGTTATCTCAAATATTCCCAGATAATAACATCTTCTCTCACAGATACTCTTCTAATTATAAATCACACAAACATTATTTTCCTCTACTAAACTCTACCATTAAAGTTGTTTTCATTAAAATTTTCATTTAAAATTATTCTGTAGGCAGAAGAGAGGACTTGAAATGTTCCCAACACACAGAAATGATGCTCAAGGTGAATGTTCCCCAAATACCCTGACTTGATCATTATACATTTTATTCATGTAACAAATACTCACATGTACCCCCAAAATATGTAAAATATATGTCAATTTAAAAATTACTTCATTCTGAATGGATATAATATAAACCCCTGACCAAAAGGTATACAAAGCAAAATAAGTATTTTTCCTATCTCTGTATCCAACCTGTCTAGTTCCTCTTCATAGAAATAATCACTCCTATCAGTATACTCCCAGATATTTTATATGTGTGTATATGTCTGTGTGTGACTGCAGATACTAAAATTTTTAAAAACATATGCAAATAGTAGCTTTCTATACAGTGTTTAGCTCTTGTACTTTTTTTTTCTTTTTCTTTTTTTGAGACAGAGTCTCACTCTGTCACCCAGGCTGGAGTGCAGTGGCACAATCTTGGCTCACTGCAACCTCTGCCTCCCGGGTTCAAGTGATTCTCCTGTCTCAGCCTCCTGAGTAGCTGGGATTACAGGCGCCCACTACCACACCTGGCTAATTTTTTTTTGTATTTTTAGTAGAGATGGGGTTTTACCATGTTGGCCAGGCTGGTCTCGAACTCCTAACCTCAAGTGATTCACCCGCCTCAGGTGCTGGGATTACAAGCGTGAGCTACCGCGCCTGGCCAGCTATCATTGATAACAAGTCCAGTCACATCTAATCATTCTAAATTTTTGTAAAGGTATAAATATGATTATTGCCTAGGTACCTGATAAACTTATTTCATAAATATATGCACATAAATATTGTATCATATACCTCAGATAACTGATCTGAAAATTACTTTTTTAATTTAAAAAACAGATTATAACTTACCAAATCCGTTTCTTTTTTCCTTCTTTTCTTTCTTTCTGCTTTTGGCACCTGACAGGGGGACAGGAGAAATACAGAAATTGTGATAACAAAGACTAACATACTTTCTTACTTCACTGCAAATGTTGAGGTACTTGCTCAACAGGTAACACAATAGTTATTTCTTTATTCTCCAAGAGGTACTGTGCAGTGCTAATAAGCAAATGTGAGAAAAAATTTAAAATCTGATAAAACATAATTGCCAATAACAGCAACAGAACGGAAGGATACTTTAGAGATTATTCTTTTTTAAACCTCAGTTCTGCCCAGAAGCCACTACCATATTAATTTAAATGATTATTTTATTTTATACATAAATTATTTTATTATTTAATCATTAATTAATTGATCATTGATTGATTTTTTTTTTTTTGAGACAGAGTCTTGCTCTGTCGCCCAGGTTGGAGTGCAATGGCACAGTCTAGGCTCTCTGCTTCCCAGATTCAGGTGATTCTACTGCCTCAGCCTCCCAAGTAGCTGGGATTACAGGCACACACCACCACACCTGGCTATTTTTGTATTTTTTATAGAGACGGGGTTTCACCATGTTGGCCCGGCTGGTCTCAAACCCCTGACCTCGTGATCCACCTGCTCGGCCTCCCAAAGTGCTGGGATTACAAGCTTGAGCCACCACGCCCAGCCGATTTTTTTCTTTTCGTGTTTTTTTTTTTTTTTTTTTTTTTTTGAGACGGAGTCTCGCTCTGTTGCCCAGGCTGGAGGGCAGTGGTGCAATCTTGGCTCACCACAACCTCTGCCTCCCGGGTTCAAGCAATTCTCCTGCCTCAGTCTCCCGAGTAGCTGGGACTACAGGTGCGCACCACCACACCTGGCTAATTTTTGTATTCTTAGTAGAGATGGGGTTTCACTATGTTGGCCAGTCTGATCTCAAACTCCTGACCTTGTGATCCCCCCGCCTCAGCCTCCCAAAATGCTGGGATTACAGGCATGAGCCACTGTGCTCAGTCGATTGTTTTAAAGATTTTACTTCCCATATTTTAGCTCTAGAAAACTACCATCGAGCTAAATATATATACAAAAAGGTAACATTTGGGACATGGAAAAACTCTTTTACATATGACATTTCCTGATAACCAAAGTACAGAACAATCTTTTTTTTTTTTTCTGAGACAGTCTCGCCTTGTCACCGACACCATCGTGGCTCACTGCAACCTCCACCTCCTGGGTTCAAGCGATTCTTCTGCCTCAGCCTTCTGAGTAGCCGGAACCACAGGTGCCTGCCACCACGCATGGCTAATTTTTGTAATTTTCAGTAGAGACGGGGTTTTACCATGTTGGCCAGGCTGATCTTGAACTCCCAACCTCGTGATCCACCCGTCTAGGCCTCCCAAAGTGCTGGGATTGCAGGCGTGAGCCACTGCGCCCGGCCAGTACAGAACAATCTAAACCCAACCTTTTAACTTAAAAACAAAGGCAGTACAAGCCTACTAAGAATCTTCTTCAGCATAAAATAAATACCTTAACCTAAATCTGGAACTGAAGAACTTTCCAGAACTTTTTTATATCTGACAACTTCCAAAATGGGATTGAAGAGGTTTTGGAAATCTAAATACATATAAGGTAGAATAACTAAAAATAAAATGGAACATAATACAAAAAATATTGATGGTATTCTTGATGTGAATAGGTATCTAATTATTTCATCTGGGGTACTGAAAAGAAATACATTGATAACTTTGTGTAAGCCTGATGTCTCTTCTGTAATATGGATTTTATAAAAATTAAGGCTGAAGCAAGAATTAAATAAAATATACAACACCGAGTACAATTCTCAGGCTATAATGGGCACTCAAAATAAAAAGGTTATTATTATTATTATTATTATTTTTTTTTTTTTTTGAGACAGAGTCTCGCTGTGTCGCCCAGGCTGGAGTGCAGTGGCGCAATCTCAGCTCACTGCAAGCTCCGCCTCCCGGGTTCCCGCCATTCTCCCGCCTCAGCCTCCGAGTAGCTGGGACTACAGGCGCCCGCCACCTCGCCTGGCTAGTTTTTTGTATTTTTAGTAGAGACGGGGTTTCACCGTGTTAGCCAGGAGGGTCTCGATCTCCTGACCTCGTGATCCACCCGCCTTGGCCTCCCAAAGTCCTGGGATTACAGGCTTGAGCCACCGCGCCCGGCCAAGGTTATTATTACTATATAGACTTCCCAAAACACATATTTTCCTAAAACCTAATTCAAGAATAAATATAATTTGTAGGTTTTTATAAAGAGGCCACTGGGTAATATAATGAATCACATCTTTAACTATAATGTTTCAAAAGCAAATTCAGATACTGATCTCTTTTTTTTTTTTTTTTTGAGACAGAGTCTCGCTCTGCCACCCAGGGTGGAGTGCAGTGGCGTAACCTTGGCCAACTACAACCTCTGCCTCCTGGATTCAAGTGATTCTCCTGCTTCAGCCTCCTGAGTAGCTGAAATTACAGGCGCCTGCCATCATGCCCAGCTAATTTTTGTGTATTTACTAGAGACGGGTTTTTGCCATGTTGGCCAGGCTGGTCTTGAACTCCTAACTTCAAGTTATCTGCCCACCTAGGGCTCCCGAAGTGCTAGGATTACAGGCATGAGCCAGCGCCCCACTCCGATCCCTATTAAAGCTAAGAGTATAATCTTGAGGGCAGAACACTATGTTTTAACTCAGTGAACAATGTATTGATTGCAGAGGGTTTAGAAAATATGGTCTGATAAATTGTAAGACAGAATTAAGTTTGGAGGATCTAAAGTGGCGCTAAGTTGACATGTTCCCTGTAATGTTTTTCTCAAATATAAGATGTCCCAAATGCTCTTAAAAAGAATTCATAATTAAATCCTTTTAGTGATCAAAATATATCACATTTACCTTTGTAGCTGTGCAATCTGAAGTCTTGAATTCATTCATATATTCATCTAAAAACACTTTAAAAGTGTTGACCCAAACTCTCACTGGAGATTCACCCAGTGAATCACGCTGCTCAAGCCTCATTGTCTTTTCCAGAATCTGTTCAAACAGTGCATAGAGGTCTTTATACCGTATGCTTTTCCCATCATCCATCTATAAGCAATAAGAAAAGAAATGTATGGTTTTATAAAGAAACTCTTTAAATATAGAGGAATGGTTACACTTGTAATGGGGTAGTATTTAGAATAAAGATGAGGGTCCTGATACAATTTCTAATGAGCATGCCCATGAGATCACGTGGCATTTGTAAACTCCCATTCTAGTATGGGATGAATGCAGAATAAAACATGTTAAATTTTAGTAAAAAACCGAACTGTAATAATTTGAGGAAGTCTCGAGAATTTCTCTTCTAAATGTGACTTTTTAATTTTATGTAGCTATAAAGGTTATTTGCATCCCTCTTAATTACTTACCTCCCCAGAAATGAACCTTGTTTAGATGGTTCTACTCTAAAATTGAAAGAATGAATACTTGAATTGTTGCCTAAGGATATATTAAGTAACCAATTTATTTTTCCAAAGAAGAGTGACAGGACCAGAATAACATCATATTATTTGCAAGAATTGAAATAGAATTTCTTTTATTTAAATAAGATCTGGAATTTTTTTTTTTTTTTTTTTGAGACAGAGTCTTGCTCTGTCACCCAGGTTGGAGTCCAGTGGCATGATCTTGGCTCACTGCAACCTCCACCTCAAGCCATTGAATGGATTCAATCCATTCTCCTGCCTCAGCCTTCCCAGTAGCTGGGATTACAGGTGTACACCACCATACTCAGCTAATTTTTGTATTTTCAGTAGAGACGGGGTTTCATCATGTTGCCCAGGCTGGTCTCGAACTCCTGACCTCATGATCCACCTGCCTCAGCAACTCAAAGTGCTGGGATTATAGGCTTGAGCCACTGCGCCCAGCCAAGTAGAGTATAAATTTAGAAGTTTTCCTGATTTTTCTCTTCACAGTGAATTAATATATTGAACAATGAAAAGCCAATAAAATATGAATTATTTTACAGAATATGATAATTCATAAACACGAATGCTTCTATAGACCAAAGCATTAATTGCACACACCAAAAATAAATGTTCTAAAACATGGCCAATATCATGTGAAAATATAAGGTAAATCTCAAAGTGATATAAACTAATAAGTAGAAATCAGTGACCATAAACTAACTGCCCTAATTCCATTAAAAGAAAACATATAATGCATTCCTCACACAGGAAAATTAGACATTATAGCCTAGCAATACAGCTAAAAGGATTATGAAAAGTCACAGGGAAAAACAGAATCATACCCAGGACATCTGAAGTATCTTAAAAGACGAAAAAAAAACAGCTGTAAGGTGGGAAAAAGCTACTCAAGGAAATTCAAGTAAGCTTTTAATCTGAAACCATTCAGTACGTTTTTCCTTGTCTATCCCTAAAACAAAAACAAGGAACTGGAGAAATCTCTTGTGAATCAGGGCTTTTGTATTATCTTCTACAGCACTGTCAAATTTTTCATATGCTAAATTACTAAATATCTCCTAACATAGTCCAACTCACCGCCAATGCAGATGAATAAAAGCTGAAGATATTCTGCCGAAATTCCTTCAGGGCTTTTTTAAATACAACATCCACTAGTGTATCTTTCTTGCTGTCTTCATTATCTAGGTCATTCATCTGGGAACCACAAAACCAGTTTTGGTACACAATCAACTAATTGAAAAGAAGTAAATACAACAGTAGCCATGTATTGTCTCTTCCACAATGACTGTCCTCAAAGTGCAAGTCACAGGCTATTATAGGACTCAGGTAAAAGCATGACTAGATAGTCAAACTATAATTACTAATCCATGATTTCTAAGGTCCCTTCTAACATTGTATGATTCTATAGTTCTGTTACAAGAAAACTCCTGCATGCAACAAGTTGCACCTTCCCATATGAAATGGGACAATTTTAGTAAAATTAAAGTCACTACTAAAGCCTACAACCTTAAATCCTGTCTACCCAGTCTGACTAATGCATATCCTATTATTTGCACCTTTCTGGTAAAGAACAGACCATCTAAAGCATGGAAGCCTATGTAATTTTGATATCTAGAAGATATATCCTGATATACACAAGTATTCCATAGACAGACTTGCTAAGGGGCCTAACTTGGCAAATAAAGTGTACCTTTTTCAGAAGAAATTCATCCATGCTTTTTAAATCACTGATACTTGTTATGATCTGGACAGAGTCATTTTGCCAATGCATAGAATCCAAAGCCACATTGCTAATCTTCACACTTCGCTTGCGCTTAGCCTTTGGAGAAGGTTCTTTATTCTCTTTGAACTCCTTCCGGCAACTGCCAGGGAATTCTGGGCTCAAAGGAGGTGTTGGGTGATATTGAGCTAATTCTACAATTCAAGATAGAAGACCCGAAAGGACACATTTAGTAAATATATTGATAATCTTCACATCCTTCTTTTTAAGGTTCCTTTAGTAAGTCACTGAAGGAAACTTGCAAATATATGAAAAGCAAAGTGACATTAATGTTTGAAGTCAGGCAGCTAAGCAATAAATCCAGACGGAACATTTGTACAGAAAATGTATTTAAAAATTACCACTTTTCGAAGGGAAACGATATACTATCTTCCAAGAAGCTGAGGTCTGATATTAAAAACCTGGATAGAAATGCTTTGCAGGACACCAAGTTAGATCCCAAAGACCTCAGTCCCAAAGAAAAGAAGAGAATATATAACCATACTAGCATATTAAATACTCACTGTTAACAAAGTCATAGCTTTGCTACACGTTTGAAACAACATGTGTAGCTATATACAAATCCAACAAACTAGTGGAGTTTGATAATTCTTATTATTTCTTTACTACAGTCTAAAGTCCTGAATACTTCTGTGATAACATTTGGTGATTGCTGGCAACCTGTTAGGGAGCCAAGTAACTCAACTGGCTTACTTCTGCTTGGGTCTCTTCAGCATCTAGGATTTTCTTAAACATCCCTCACATAACTGTCAATTTATTTTCTCTACAATTTTTCTCTGCAAATGTTTACAACAGAGAAATTAGATTCCATGTAGCCCATTACAATTTAGAACTAGACCAGATTTGCCAAAGTCCTATCTGGAGCTTGATGAGAATGTTGGCCTCCTCTCATTTCACATGCTTGTCTTCCCAACGTGTATGCTCTTTACCTTCTGTCCAATGGTATATCCTGATTCTATCTAAACTAACTTTGACAATAAAGGAAAAAAGTAGCCTCCTACATGCTAAATACCACCTCAGGCAGGAATTGAGACAAACTCAATCTCAACTACGACATGAGAGTAAAGAATAAAAAGATATAGGCTACAACTATATTCAAACATATATCAACTGATTTTAATTCTGTTATACAGCTTAGATATATTAAGTATCTATTTTATTTAGCAAAGTCAGTATCTTTCTTATTAATAAAATAAACATTTATTAAAGAAATTATCCATAATCCCATATTAGCATTAAAAACAAGGGCTACCTTAATACATTTTTTCCAAATACAAATAAAAAGCTATAATCCTAACTTTTATACATGTGTCATTATGAAGCAAACACACAACAAAGTTTGCTTATAATATGAATTTTCAATTAGAGTTTATACTTCTTTCTCGAGAATGAGCAGCAAAGAATACATAATTGTGGGAAATAAAAAACTTCGAATGATGACTGTCAACCGGATAAAAGAAATTGATCACCTTAGTCACTCAATAGCAGGGAATTCCCAGTTTCCCAAACCTGTAGTATTCATTTAACTTGTTATTGGTTTTATCCACATCCATTTGTCAACTGGTAGAAGCAAAGCCATAAGATACAAAAACAGGGGTCTAACTACCTTTCCACCATTTTTTCCTCTGTCATAGAGAGCTCAAGCCCATCCATCCCTCTGGGAAGCTTGATGATCTTTCCTCCTTGTTTCTCTATTTCATCCTAGATATGGGAAGATTTTGGTTTCTTATTTTAACTGGGCCTGTTCTATCCAGCCTTAAACTTTCTTCCGAGGACCTCTTTCTATTTTAGTCAATGCTGGTATTTCACCCACATTACCATATACCCACCTTGGATGTATATCCCTGTTGAAGATAGTTGGTATCTTCACGTAGTAGCTAACAACTCTCAGGCATACCTGAGAAAAGGGCTTGAGAAGAAGGGGTAATCTTCTAACATTAGGATAACATGGAGAATAAGTAATTTTCCCATTTAGAGATGTCAGTTTTCTGAAAGAGGAACTAACTGTTGAGTACTTCTCAAATGTGTTATGCTGCATGCCCAGAAAGTTAAAATAAGAGCTATGGGACTGGGCATGGTGGCTGATGGCTGTAATCCCAGCACTCTGAGAGGCTGAGGTGGGAGGACAGATTGAGCCCAGAAGTTAGAGATTACAGTGAGCTATGATCACACCACTCCAGCCTAAGCAACACAGTGAGACCTTGTCTCTAAAATTGAAAAATAAGAGCTATTATAAAGTGCCAGGCATCTGCTAGATACTGAAATATAGCAAGTACTTAATATACAACATAGTGGTTAAGACTGTGGACTCTGGAGCAGGACTGCCTGGATTCAACTCTTAGCTCTTCCAGTTACCATATGTACATACATAAATAACTTTTCTTTTTTATTTATTTATTTGAGACAGGGTCTCTGTCTCCCAGGCTGAAGTGCAGTGGTATGGTCACAGCTCACTGTACCCTCCACTTCCCAGACTCAAGTGATCCTCCTACCTCAGCCTCCCAAGTAGCTGGGACTACAGGCACATGCCTCCATGCCTGGCTAAATTTTATATTTTTTGTAGAGATGGGATTTCACTATGTGCCCAGGCTGGTGCTGAATTCCTGGACTCATGTGATCTCCCCACCACAGTCTCCCAAAGTGCTGGGATTACAGGTGTGAACCATCGTGCCTAGCCTAATAAAAAAACTTCTCTGTGCCTGAGTTTTCTCATCCATAAATTGGGAATAATAAGCATACCAACTCTCAAAAAACTGTTGTGAGGAGCAACTGACTTAATAACCATAACATGCTTACCACAGTGCCCTGCATGCAGTAAGCACTCAAATATTAGCTGCTATTAGCTATAACCAGTAATACATAGGTTAAATGAATGAATAATGGCTACATTTTTACAGTTTAGAGAACTAAGACTAACCTATGATACATAGTCATTTTTGAGGTGGTTGCTGCTTCATTGTTTTGTGACACATTTTTTGGGAACTTCTATTGTAGGAAAAATGTAACTTTATTTTTTAGTTAAGGAAGGATTTAACAATGCTGGTCCTACCTCATTAGAACATCCAGCCAACAGAATTGACATTATGAATACTACAGGAATAGCAAACTTTTGGAAAGAGTGAACAGAAATTATGAACATAAGCTCCACTCTTTCGTCACTTTTACCATCTGGAAACTGATGAGCTGGAATCACATCTGCGCCTGTGAAGAGTGGCGAAACCTCTGACTGGGTAGTAGGTTTCACTCTGGCCGTCTTCTTCTCTCCTTGTTTCCCTTTGGCCCAGAATCTCATCTTAGCTCTCTGAGGTCTGTTTAAAGAAATAAAGGTAAAAATGGAAATTAGAGTATCTCAGTGATAATATTTGTATATATCACTTTAAGCTTTACAAATCTTCTATGTATATTAGTTCATTTAAGCTTCACATGTAAATTAAGTATATTTATCTTTTTTTTGTTTTTTTTGGAGATGGAGTCTCACTCTGTTGCCCAGGCTGGAGTGCAGTGGCCGGATCTCAGCTCACTGCAAGCTCCGCCTCCCGGGTTCACGCCATTCCCCTGCCTCAGCCTCCCCAGTCGCTGGGACCACAGGCGCCCGCCACCTCGCCGGGGTAGCTTTTTGTATTCTTTTTAGTAGAGATGGGGTTTCACCATGTTAGCCAGGATGGTCTTGATCTCCTGACCTCGTGATCCACCCGTCTCAGCCTCCCAAAGTCCTGGGATTACAGGCTTGAGCCACCGCGCCCGGCCAAGTATATTTATCTTTACTTTTGCATTTAAACTTCACCTGGAAGGTGAAAAATTATTTAACTTCTCTGGGTTTTGTTATTTCTATATTCAGATGAGGAAACATCTTGAATATAGAAATAGCAAAACCCAGAGAAGTTAAATAATTTTTCTAAAATAAAACAGCCACAAAGCAGTGGAGCTAGAATTCTAACTCAAGTTTTCTAATTCCCAAACTGGTTTCTTTTCATTCTTGTCCCCCATCCAGCTTGGATTTAGTTCCATCCCTTATTTTGAGCCTATGTATGTCTCTGCATGTGAGATGGATCTGACTCTTGATCAGTTTGCCAGTCTGGTCTTTAATTGGAGCATTTAGTCCATTGATATTTAAGTAATATTGTTATGTGTGAACTTGATCCTGTCATTATGATATTAACTGGTATTGCCGTTAGTGATGCAGTTTCTTCTAGCCTCGTGGTCTTTACAGTTAGCATGTTTGGGGCGGAGCAAGATGGCCGAATAGAAGCAGCTCCAGTCTCCAACTCCCAGCGCGAGTGACACAGAAGACCGGTGATTTCTGCGTTTTCAACTGAGGTACTGGGGTCATCTCGCTAGGGAGTGCCGGACAATCGGTGCTGGTCAGCTGCTGCAGCTGACCAGCGTGAGCTGAAGCAGGGCGAGGCATCGCCTCACCTGGAAGCGCAAGGGGGAAAGGAATCCTTTTTCCTAGCCAGGGGAACTGAGACACACAACACCTGGAAAATCGGGTAACTCCCATCCCAATACTGCGCTTTAAGGAAACAGGCACACCAGGAGAATATATCCCACACCTGGCCGGGAGGGTCCCACGCCCACGGAGCCTCCCTCACTGCTAACACAGCCGTCTGCGGCGATCTATCCGCAAGGCAGCAGCGAGGCTGGGGGAGGGGCGCCCGCCATTGCTGAGGCTTAAGTAGGTAAACAAAGCCGCTGGGAAGCTCGAACTGGGTGGAGCTCACAGCAGCTCAAGGAAGCCTGCCTGTCTCTGTAGACTCTACCTCTGCGGACAGCGCACAGCTGCAGCCCATTAGGGGAAAGAGCGGGGGCGGTGCAGACGCGAACGACTCTGTCTGACAGCTTTGGGGAGAGCCGTGGATCTCCTAACGCGGAGGTTGAGATCCGAGAACGGACAGACTGCCTGCTCAGGTGGGTCCCTGACCCCTGAGTAGCCTAGCTGGAGACATCCCCCACTAGGGGCAGTCTGACACCCCACACCTCACAGGGTGGCGTCACCCCTGAGAGGAAACTTCCAAAGAAAGAATCAGACAGGTACACTCGCTGTTCAGCAATATTCTATCTTCGGCAACCTCTGCTGCTGATACCCAGGCAAACAGGGTCTGGAGTGGACCTCAAGCAATCTCCAACAGACCAACAGACAGTCCTTCTGACTGTCAGACGGAAAACTATCAAACAGGAAGGACACCTATACCAAAACCCCATCCGTACGTCACCATCATCAAAGTCCAGAGACAGATAAAACCACAAAGATGGGGAAGAAGCAGGGCAGAAAAGCTGGAAATTCAAAAAATAAGAGCGCATCTCCCCCTGCAAAGGAGCGCAGCCCATCGCCAGCAACGGATCAAAGCTGGTCAGAGAATGACTTTGACGAGATGAGAGAAGAAGGCTTCACTCCATCAAACCTCTCAGAGCTAAAGGAGGATTACGTACCCAGCGCAAAGAAACTAAAAATCTTGAAAAAAAAGTGGAAGAATTGACAGCTAGATAATTAATGCAGAGAAGATCATAAACGAAATGACAGAGATGAAAACCATGACACGAGAAATACGTGACAAATGCACAAGCTTCAGTAACCGACTCGATCAACTGGAAGAAAGAGTATCAGCGATTGAGGATCAAATGAATGAAATGAAGCGAGAAGAGAAACCAAAAGAAAAAAGAAGAAAAAGAAATGAACAAAGCCTGCAAGAAGTATGGGATTATGTAAAAAGACCAAATCTACGTCTGATTGGGGTGCCTGAAAGTGAGGGGGAAAATGGAACCAAGTTGGAAAACACTCTTCAGGATATCATCCAGGAGAACTTCCCCAACCTAGTAGGGCAGGCCAACATTCAAATTCAGGAAATACAGAGAACGCCACAAAGATACTCCTCCAGAAGAGCAACTCCAAGACACATAATTGCCAGATTCACCAAAGTTGAAATGAAGGAAAAAATCTTAAGGGCAGCCAGAGAGAAAGGTCGGGTTACCCACAAAGGGAAGCCCATCAGAATAACAGCAGACCTCTCGGCAGAAACTCTACAAGCCAGAAGAGAGGGGGCCAATATTCAACGTTCTTAAAGAAAAGAATTTTCAACCCAGAATTTCATATCCAGCCAAACTAAGCTTCATCAGTGAAGGAGAAATAAAATCCTTTACAGATAAGCAAATGCTTAGAGATTTTGTCACCACCAGGCCTGCCTTACAAGAGACCCTGAAGGAAGCCCTAAACATGGAAAGGAACAAGGTACCAGCCATTGCAAAAACATGCCAAAATGTAAAGACCATCGAGGCTAGGAAGAAACTGCATCAACTAACGAGCAAAATAACCAGTTAATATCATAATGACAGGATCAAGTTCACACATAACAATATTAACCTTAATGTCAATGGACTAAATGCTCCAATTAAAAGACACAGACTGGCAAACTGGATCAAGAGTCAAGACCCATCAGTCTGCTGTATTCAGGAGACCCATCTCACATGCAGAGACATACATAGGCTCAAAATAAAGGGATGGAGGAAGATCTACCAAGCAAATGGAGAACAAAAAAAAGCAGGGGTTGCAATCCTAGTCTCTGATAAAACAGACTTTAAACCATCAAAGATCAAAAGAGACAAAGAAGGCCATTACATCATGGTAAAGGGATCAATTCAACAGGAAGAGCTAACTCTCCTAAATATATATGCACCCAATACAGGAGCACCCAGATTCATAAAGCAAGTCCTTAGAGACCTACAAAGAGACTTAGACTCCCATACAATAATAATGGGAGACTTCAACACTCCACTGTCAACATTAGACAGATCAACGAGACAGAAAGTTAACAAGGATATCCAGGAATTGAACTCATCTCTGCACCAAGCGGACCTAATAGACATCTATAGAACTCTCCACCCCAAATCAACAGAATATACATTCTTCTCAGCACCACATCGCACTTATTCCAAAATTGACCACATAATTGGAAGTAAAGCACTCCTCAGCAAATGTACAAGAACAGAAATTATAACAAACTGTCTCTCAGACCACAGTGCAATCAAACTAGAACTCAGGACTAAGAAACTCAATCAAAACCGCTCAACTACATGGAAACTGAACAACCTGCTCCTGAATGACTACTGGGTACATAACGAAATGAAAGCAGAAATAAAGATGTTCTTTGAAACCAATGAGAACAAAGATACAACATACCAGAATCTCTGGGACACATTTAAAGCAGTGTGTAGAGGGAAATTTATAGCACTAAATGCCCACAAGAGAAAGCAGGAGAGATCTAAAATTGACACTCTAACACACAATTAAAAGAACTAGAGAGGCAAGAGCAAACACATTCAAAAGCTAGCAGAAGGCAAGAAATAACTAAGATCAGAGCAGAACTGAAGGAGATAGAGACACAAAAAACCTCCAAAAAATCAATGAATCCAGGAGTTGTTTTTTGAAAAGATCAACAAAATTGACAGACCGCTAGCTAGACTAATAAAGAAGAAAAGAGAGAGGAATCAAATAGACGCAATAAAAAATGATAAAGGGGATATCACCACCGACCCCACAGAAATACAAACTACCATCAGAGAATACTATAAACACCTCTACGCAAATCAACTAGAAAATCTAGAAGAAATGGATAATTTCTGGACACTTACACTCTCCCAAGACTAAACCAGGAAGAAGTTGAATCCCTGAATAGACCAATAGCAGGCTCTGAAATTGAGGCAACAATTAATAGCCTACCCACCAAAAAAAGTCCAGGACCAGATGGATTCACAGCTGAATTCTACCAGAGGTACAAGGAGGAGTGGTACCATTCCTTCTGAAACTATTTCAATCAATAGAAAAAGAGGGAATCCTCCCTAACTCTTTTTATGAGGCAACATCATCCTGATACCAAAGCCTGGCAGAGACACAACAAAAAAGAGAGAATTTTAGACCAATATCCCTGATGAACATCGATGCAAAAATCCTCAATAAAATACTGGCAAACCGGATTCAGCAGCACATCAAAAAGCTTATCCACCATGATCAAGTGGGCTTCATCCCTGGGATGCAAGGCTGGTCAACATTCGCAAATCAATAAACGTAATCCAGCATATAAACAGAACCAAAGACAAGAACCACATGATTATCTCAATAGATGCAGAAAAGGCTTTTGACAAAATTCAACAGCCCTTTATGCTAAAAACGCTCAATAAATTCGGTATTGATGGAACGTACCTCAAAATAATAAGAGCTATTTATGACAAACCCACAGCTAATATCATACTGAATGGGCAAAAACTGGAAAAATTCCCTTTGAAAACTGGCACAAGACAGGGATGCCCTCTCTCACCACTCCTATTCAACATAGTGTTGGAAGTTCTGGCTAGGGCAATCAGGCAAGAGAAAGAAATCAAGGGTATCCAGTTAGGAAAAGAAGAAGTCAAATTGTCCCTGTTTGCAGATGACATGATTGTATATTTAGAAAACCCCATCGTCTCAGCCCAAAATCTGCTTAAGCTGATAAGCAACTTCAGCAAAGTCTCAGGATACAAAATTAATGTGCAAAAATCACAAGCATTCTTATACACCAGTAACAGACAAGCAGAGAGCCAAATCAGGAATCAACTTCCATTCACAATTGCTTCAAAGAGAATAAAATACCTAGGAATCCAGCTTACAAGGGATGTAAAGGACCTCTTCAAGGAGAACTACAAACACTGCTCAGTGAAATCAAAGAGGACACAAACAAATGGAAGAACATACCATGCTCATGGATAGGAAGAATCAATATCGTGAAAATGGCCATACTGCCCAAGGTGATTTATAGATTCAATGCCATCCCCATCAAGCTACCAATGACTTTCTTCACAGAATTGGAAAAAACGGCTTTAAAGTTCATATGGAACCAAAAAAGAGCCCACATTGCCAAGACAATCCTAAGTCAAAAGGACAAAGCTGGAGGCGTCACGCTACCTGACTTCAAATATACTACAAGGCTACAGTAACCAAAACAGCATGGTACTGGTACCACAACAGAGATATAGACCAATGGAACAGAACAGAGTCCTCAGAAATAATACCACACATCTACAGCCATCTGATCTTTGACAAACTGAGAGAAACAAGAAATGGGGAAAGGATTCCCTATTTAATAAATGGTGCTGGGAAAATTGGCTAGCCATAAGTAGAAAGCTGAAACTGGATCCTTTCCTTACCCCTTATACGAAAATTAATTCAAGATGGATTAGAGACTTAAATGTTAGACCTAATACCATAAAAACCCTAGAAGAAAATCTAGGTAGTACCATTCAGGACATAGGCATGGGCAAGGACTTCATGTCTAAAACACCAAAAGCAACGGCAGCAAAAGCAAAAATTGACACATGGGATCTAATTAAACTAAAGAGCTTTTGCACAGCCAAAGAAACTACCATCAGAGTGAACAGGCAACCTACAGAATGGGAAAAATTTTGCAACCTACTCATCTGACAAAGGGCTAATATCCAGAATCTACCAAGAACTCAAACAAATATACAAGAAAAAAGCAAACAACCCCATCAAAAAGTGGGCAAAGGATATGAACAGACATTTCTCAAAAGAAGACATCCATACAGCCAACAGACACATGAAAAAATGCTCATCATCACTCGCCATCAGAGAAATGCAAATCAAAACCACAATGAGATACCATCTCACACCAGTTAGAATGGCAATCATTAAGAAGTCAGGAAACAACAGGTGTTGGAGAGGATGTGGAGAAATAGGAACACTTTTACACTGTTGGTGGGATTGTAAACTAGTTCAACCATTATGGAAAACAGTATGGCGATTCCTCAAGGATCTAGAACTAGATGTACCATATGACCCAGCCATCCCACTACTGGGTATATACCCAAAGGATTATAAATTACTCTACTAAAAGACACATGCACACGTTGTTTATTGCGGCACTATTCACAATAGCAAAGACTTGGAATCAACCCAAATGTCCATCTGTGACAGACTGGATTAAGAAAATGTGGCACATATACACCATGAATACTATGCAGCCATCAAAAAGGATGAGTTTGCGTCCTTTGTAGGGACATGGATGCAGCTGGAAACCATCATTCTTAGCAAACTATCACAAGAACAGAAAACCAAACACCGCATGTTCTCACTCATAGGTGGGAACTGAACAATGAGATCACTTGGACTCGGGAAGGGGAACATCACACACTGGGGCCTATCAGGGAGGGGGGGGGGGGAGGAGGGAGGGATTGCATTGGGGAGTATACATGATATAAACGTCATGCACATGTACCTAGAACTTAAAGTATTAAAAAAAAAAAAAAAAAAAAAAAAACAGTTAGCAAGTTTTTGCAATGGCGGTACTGGTTGTGACTTTCCATGTTTAGGGCTTCCTTAGGGTATTTGTAAGGCAGGCCTGGTGGTGACAAAATCTCTAAGCATTTGTATCTGTAAAGGATTTTTCTCTTCACTGATGAAACTTAGTTTGGCTGATATGAAATTCTGGGTTGAAAATTCTTTTCTTTAAGAACATTGAATATTGGCCCACTCTTCTGGCTTGTAGAGTTTCTGCCGAGAGATCTGCTGTAGTCTGATGGGCTTCCCTTTGTGGGTAACCCGACCTTCTCTCTGGCTGCCTTAAGATTTTTTCCTTCATTTCAACTTGGTGAATCTGGCAATTATGTGTCTTGGAGTTGCTCTTCTGGAGGAGTATCTTTGTGGCGTTCTCTGTATTTCCTGAATTTGAATGTTGGCCTGCCCTACTAGGTTGGGGAAGTTCTCCGATGAATCCTGAAGAGTGTTTTCCAACTTGGTTCCATTTTCCCCTCACTTTCAGGCACCCCAATCAGACGTAGATTGGTCTTTTTACATAATCCCATACTTCTTGCAGGCTTTGTTCATTTCTTTTTCTTCTTTTTTCTTTTGGTTTCTCTTCTCGCTTCATTTCATCATTTGATCCTCAATCGCTGATACTCTTTTCCAGTTGATCGAGTCGGTTACTGAAGCTTGTGCATTGTCACGTATTTCTCGTGTCATGGGTTTCATCTCTGTCATTTCGTTTATGATCTTCTCTGCATTAATTAGTCTAGCTGTCAATTCTTCCACTCTTTTTTCAAGATTTTAGTTTCTTTGCGCTGGGTACGTAATTCCTCCTTTAGCTCTGAGAGGTTTGATGGACTGAAGCCTTCTTCTCTCATCTCGTCAAAGTCATTCTCTGACCAGCTTTGATCCGTTGCTGGCGATGGGCTGCGCTCCTTGCAGGGGGAGATGCGCTCTTATTTTTTGAATTTCCAGCTTTTCTGCCCTGCTTCTTCCCCATCTTTGTGGTTTTATCTGTCTCTGGTCTTTGATGATGGTGACGTACTGATGGGGTTTTGGTATAGGTGTCCTTCCTGTTTGATAGTTTCCGTCTGACAGTCAGAAGGACTGTCTGTTGGTCTGTTGGAGATTGCTTGAGGTCCACTCCGGACCCTGTTTGCCTGGGTATCAGCAGCAGAGGTTGACGAAGATAGAATATTGCTGAACAGCGAGTGTACCTGTCTGATTCTTCCTTTGGAAGTTTCCTCTCAGGGGTGACTGCACCCTGTGAGGTGTGGGGTGTCAGACTGCCCCTAGTGGGGGATGTCTCCCAGCTAGGCTACTCAGGGGTCAGGGACCCACCTGAGCAGGCAGTCTGTCCGTTCTCAGATCTCAACCTCTGCGTTAGGAGATCCACGGCTCTCCCCAAAGCTGTCAGACAGAGTCGTTCACGTCTGCACCGGCCCCCGCTGCTTCCCCTATTGGACTGCAGCTGTGTGCTGTCCGCAGAGGTAGAGTCTACAGAGACAGGCAGGCTTCCTTGAGCTGCTGTGAGCTCCACCCAGTTTGAGCTTCCCAGCGGCTTTGTTTACCTACTTAAGCCTCAGCAATGGCGGGCGCCCCTCCCCCAGCCTCGCTGCTGTCTTGCGGATCCATCGCCGCAGACTGCTGTGTTAGCAGTGAGGGAGGCTCCGTGGGCGTGGGACCCTCCCGGCCAGGTGTGGGATATATTCTCCTGGTGTGCCTGTTTCCTTAAAGCGAAGTATTGGGGTGGGAGTTACCCGATTTTCCAGGTGTTGTGTGTCTCAGTTCCCCTGGCTAGGAAAACGGATTCCTTCCCCCTTGCGCTTCCAGGTGAGGCGATGCCTCGCCCTGCTTCAGCTCACGCTGGTCAGGCTGCAGCAGCTGACCAGCACGATGTCCTGCACTCCCTAGTGAGATGACCCCAGTACCTCAGTTGAAAATGCAGAAATCACCGGTCTTCTGTGTCGCTCGCGCTGGGAGTTGGAGACTGGAGCTGTTCCTATTCGGCCATCTTGCTCCGCCCCCCCGATATTTTTAATTTTCAAAATCTCTTTTTATTATGAATGTTTCTCTTTCATACACCATTTGGTTTCATGAATACAATTGTATTTGTTATGCAGAAGGTCTGTTGATAGTTATAGTTATAGTTGTCTATGTTGAAGTGTTCTATTCCCTGCATAGTTGATTTCTTCCAAGTTGTATTTTATCTGTTAGTTTTGGTTTCAATATAAGGTATTTCCTCAAATGTATGGTGATCAGTGGTATGTATTATTTAAAGTAGGGATAAAAAAAAAAAAAAGGCTGCTTGGAAGCTCTAATGTGCTTTGGTGGGGTTGCTAAAGTATGGTCTGCCTTATAGGGTTATCTGGTTGGCTGACTTTGCAGGGAGAGCTCCTGATAGTAAACTCTTTGAACCATTTGCTCAGAGGGTATGGGAAATGAAGAAGGCTGGGAAATCTTAACATTCTGTATGTAAACAGTCATTAAATCCCTATGTTCCAAATATGTGCCCCAGCCCTCAATTGTACCTAGTAAACTCCAGATCCAGAGATACTCTGTTTTATACTTTCCAGATAATAAATTTCTTGTTCTGCTATAAGTAGGTAAGGTCAACCAGTTAGATGTATCTTTCTCAGCTTTACTTAGCTGGATTAGGAGTTGGCTTTCTTGTATGTATTAACATATTTAAAATTTAAAGTCCATTTACTTTTTGGATTCCATAGTTTTATTGCAGTTGTTTTCACTTCTGAGTTTTTTTTGCAGGGGAGAACAGTCCTTTGTAGATTTTGTCATTTTAGCAATTGTGGGAGAGGATGTGGAAATTAAATATACATAATCTATTATTTCCAGATGTATGTTCTTCTACTGTGTTGTATCTTATTTCTCAATATTTGATTTCTAGTATTATCTGCTCTGGATTTGGGTTACCTTAAATTATACCTCTACAGTCAGTGAAAAAGTGGTCTTTAATATGGTTATGAACCAGAAAAATTTCAACATAATCTTGTAAGTTTTCAGTGAGGCCCAAATGCTTATACAACATAATGAGGGACAAAGATACTTATTTGAAAAATAAAAATTCCATAAGCTCTCTTAAAGAGAATAGAATTATCTCCTTAAAGTCCTTTTCAGTTCCATTTCTAAAATACTTACCTCAGAACAGAATCCAAGTCCAAAGCTCGCACCTATTTAGTCTCATCTAAATAACACTAAATCTTATTTAGTCTCAGCCTCTTTTACAACAAAATACCATAAGTCATATAACGATTTGGAGACTTTCCCCAAATCATACTGCTAACTATAGAGGGAGATAAAGCTCATTATATTGAAAGGAACCAGTATGTGCCACCCCAAAGTCTTCCTCTGTGAGATAAATATTTTTAAGCTAAAGGCAATTAAGAAGCAGATGCAGAAAAGCTCTCTATCCTCCTGTTCCCCTAAAAGCAGGATATAAATTTGTAAAGGTGTTCTTTCTTCCCTCTCGACCAACAAGGACAGAAGTTAATCATTGGAGACAGTGTAGACCTTTATCACCTAGAAATGACATCAGAGGAATCTACCAACTTTACTCCATTAGTTTCCCCATAAATTTACCTTCCCACACTTTTGTCACCTTTGGAAGCCTGAAACTGCTTATCTTTGTCTTGTCACTTCTCCAAAATTTGCTGCTCATTGTTGAAGACAATATATAAGTCAGATTCCTAAACCACTGTTTTGAGTTACTTTTCCTCTGTATGATGTGCATGTACTATATGCACTAACTTGCATATTTTTCTCTTGTTAATCTGTCTTTTGATACAGGATTCTGTCCCAACCATGAACTTATGAGGGTTGAGGGAAATTTTTCTTTTCTTCTCTTCAATACATATCTGAACTACTATGCGCCTATAAACAGTAGGTACTTACCATTTCTTGAAAAATTGGTAAATAAGCTTAATTTCAAAAGTGGCCTATCAATTCTGGTTTTTTAAAAAAGCTCAGTACTTAACTATAGTCAATTATCAAATAAAATTATATTACCCCTATTAATTCTATGTATACTTTATACCTTATATCTGAATCTGAAGCCTTCTGTCTCACTGCCAACTTGGTAATCTCTCCTTGAGACATAGTCTTATGAAGCTTTGCTTGTTCGTCAACTGATGAAAATCGCTGTGATGTCTGTAATAATTACATATGTGAAAGATTTAATGCCAAGTAAATATATGATAGCACTGTAATTAAAATTCAGGTTATAGAATTACTTGAGCTATTTAAAAACACACAAAAACATTCATATTATTCAGAGATTCACTGAAATAATATAGCCTACTGAAAACTCTATATAAAGTAATCTGAAATAAAGAGGACTTGGTCAATGAAATAAACAGGATCTAGTTCATATTTTCTGACAATTTAAAAAGGAATCTCAAGTGGAAAGGCAAGAAAGTGAAAACCATTTAAAGATACAGACAAAAGATGCAGGATCTAATAAATCTAGACCGCTAACTATTGTTTTTCAAATCTCCTATTATTTATCCCAAAAGGTGGCTATTACTTTTATGGCTTAACTTGCTATTATAAATTCTTCATGTATCTAATCAATAATTTAAAAGAGATGGAATATACAATGATTTTTAAAGACCCAAAGGCGAAAGAATAAAGGCTCATTACTATCATTAATGGTCTAAATTATAAACAACTTATAAGGCTATCAAACTGTGACCTGATTTTTAATTGGCAGTTCTTGTTCCATTTGTTTAAAATGTGTCCCTCTAAAGACAATCCTGTCCCTGAGGAGAGAATTTCTTGTTATCTATTCAAGTCATTTCCTAATATTTCATTTTTCTGTAGTTATAATATTCTTTCTTTAGTCTTTTGGACTGCGTGACTATGGCCTTATTAACAGAAAGAGGAAATACCCTAAGTTGGCAAAGATGAAGTAATAGGGATCTGGTCTACCCTCTTACATGAAATCAACAAAAAACCCAGACAAAATAATATGAAACCGCAATGTTTAAAACAATGGACAGATATCTCTGAGAGATGGGGAAAAAAGGAAGTATGTCCTACACTTGTCCCATCTTACTGCCTTGAGAGTTTCTAGGCCGTGATGCAGACAGAAGGAAACCAGGTGAAACTTGACAGACTCTGAGTGGAACACATGAAGCTGAAAGTCCAAAGTGAACATGATGACTAGAGACCAAAAGACAGAGTACTGGAGAGGAGTGAGAAGCACAAAGACAGAACTCTAGAGATCTACAGAAGGCCCACATTGAATATTCAGCTTGAGTACTAATAAACACTTTGTATGAGAAAACAACCCAAGACCAGGAAAAAGATCACTTCAAAGGATTAAAGGTAATTGAGCCCATCACTCACAAAAGGTCAGTAACAGTGTCTATGCCCAAGAGCCAGAGGATATAACTTTATGATTCCCAGGGCACTGGGCAAAGTGTACAGAGGATCTCACCTCAAGAGTCAAGAATAATTAGCCTTAGACTGAGTACTGTTTGAGTCTAACAAATCTTTTTTTTTTTTTTTTTTAAGAGACAGGGTCTTGCTCTGTTGCCCAGGCTGGAGTGCAGTGATACGATCACAGCTCACTGCATCCTTGCACTCCTGGGCTCCAGTTATCCTCCTGCCTCGGCCTTCTGAGTAGCTGGGACTACAGGCACATGCCTCTGTGCTCAGCTCTTACTTTCCAGACCTCTATGCAAATAAATTGAAAAGTTAGATGAAATTGATAATTTTATAAGAAAAAAGTGTTTACCAAAATTGACCCTGTCAGATAAAAGGTTTAAAAAAGACAAATTTCCCTAGAAGAAAAAAAGAAAAACTTACCAAGGAACTACACCACAATAAAGTACCACTCCCAGGTGGTTTCATAAAAAAATTCTGCCAAATCTTCAAAGAACAGATACTTCAATGCTATAAACTGGTCCTGACTTTTTTTAGAGGAATAAAATACACATATGAATAGTAAGTGTATAGTCAACAGTGTGGCTGCTGTCTTAAGGCTGACAATCCAAAACTCTTACTAATAAACTTTGTTCAGTAACAACCAGTTTTCTACTATGCAAGACCGACCTCAAAATCACCTAGCCCAGGTCCTAAAACTTTATGAATATCCTCTCCTGACTTCTCCCTTGTGAGATATTACCAAGACACAGTCAAAGTGGGTTTTCTCTTACTGTAATAAGCTAATAAACAGCTTTGTTTGATCAACAGGTTTTTCTGGCAGTCCATGGAATAGACATCAGAGAGAAAGAAAATTCAACACAGATAAGGATTAGAGAGTATCTCAGAGAACAGCAGAAACAGGAATATAAGAAGTGACAGCAGTTTGGGGGGAATAATGAGAAACTTAATTTTACTATGCTGGAAGTAATGAAGACTGAAATTCTGGAGAGCTATTCAGGAGTCATATCCATAGAGATGATTGCTTTAAATTTAGGGGATGATAAAAGAAAACTGTATAGAGAAAAGTATAATGTTTCTAATACTAATCCTATAAATAAGGAATAGAAATGATTTTACTAACCCGCTTACCATCCAGAAAACAGAGACACTAAAAAAATATATAAAAGCTACTTAAAAAAAAATGTTTAGCAGAACATGTCATTCTTCTTGAATAAATGCCAACATGGTGTGTATAAAAATGGAATGAGAGCAGCATACAGAAACTAAACAGTTATTCAAATGGCAGAGTTTGAAGTAAGAGGTTAAAAAACACCAAAGTCACTAAGGAGGGAAACTACTACACTTGTTTCCCCTCCTAGAGCAGGTAACAACCGATTAATAATTTAGAAACTCAACAGGTAATGCTTATGAAATCTCCTTCATTTGTGAAAGTCTTTATCCCATTAGATTGAGTTACTTCACAATTAGAAAGGTCATACAGCAATTTCTTCCAAGATTTAATGACACACTTCAGAGTAATAAAATCAGTTTGTTCAGAAAAAAAAAATCCAGTTTTTAAAACTCCATGGACCTAGAAAATCAAATCCATTTAAAATCCAGAAAATATCTGGATTGTGAGATAGCGCAGATTTTATTTAGACACAATACATCTTCATCTTCACAGTATCAGATAATGTTAGAACATGGAATATTCTCAAGATAAATAAAAAGAGAAACACATTTAAAAATTGTTCCTCCCCACCCCATCCCCAACCCCAGTAAGTATCTATCCACATATTCTACAAAGCAAAGCTTCTTCATGCAGTGTCCACAAGAAACAAGCACCACCACCTGTTCCTAAAATAGCTCGTGATGAAAGAGAAGGAAAGGAGAAAGCTGGAGACATGACTAACACACTGTGCAGGGAAGTGCTCTACAACTACTGGCATGCAGTGACCGTCAAGCAGGTGAACAGAGGCTAGAACACTGAAAGGAGCTGAATGCTCCAAGCAGAAAGCCCAACTTCCTGGTTCATCTCAGTAAAAGTTCCCAGTGTAAAAAAAGTCTATCACCAAAAGGACTAAGGGTTGTTACAAAGGAAACTCTCAGGAACAAAACAGCAGTCATAAATGCCAAAGTTTTTCTACAAACAATAAATCTATGTATACTAGACAAAGCAGGACTTCTCATTAAAATTAGTTTATTCCATTACATAATTTCGTATTTAACTGTTAATCAGACAACACAGTATATTTCCTTATTTATAACTCAAATACAGGGCACCTCCAAAATGCTGTTATTTTATTCTACACTGAAGATTTTGGCTCTAATTATATATATTAACAGATACACAGAATGTTTCCAATTTCTATAATCCTACAGTTTGGCTCAGGTTAATGACTCATTTATCTAATCAGGGGACTTGTCCTGCATTCTTCTCTTTTTGTTGTTTTTGCCTTCATAAAACATCAGTTTTGTCACTTAAAAACTGGGTATACCTCCAACAAAAGAAAAAGACAACGCGGTCATTCTGGACAATAGGAGAAATTTCAATTAACTAGATCTTTGAAAATTCAAACAGCTTAAAATAATTCAAAGATAGAATATTTAATGAGTCAAATAAAGATCATTCTAAAATTTTTCTCCAATAATTGACAGACACTAAAGAATATTAGCACAGTTACAGATAAGCATGGAAATAAAATGTTATTTCACTCCACTTCATCAGTGATGTTTTGGTTCATATTAGACATATGGTCCTTACATTATATATTTCTAGGACAATTCCAAAATGAAACTATTTGCCTTAATATACCCATCAATACAATAATACTTGTCAAACCACATATACACCTGATTTGGGCTGAGAAGATGATACAGTTATATTCTTAGCTTAAAATAGTGCAGCTTTATTCAAACGCAACACCAATGTTATATTGTGTGATTGATGCAAATTCACATTACATATAGCCTTCTATTTGGCTGGGTTGGTCCAGGAAGACACTTTTTGCTCACTATATGTTTAAAAATTCATGTTTATTTCTTATCAGTGAAAAGTGAGGTGGAGGAAGCAAGTTTACAGGCAAAAAATGTAAAAGTGCATTGTAGCTAAAAGCTACTGGATTATTTTAGAGCAAGGATCAGTAAACTAAACCAAGGATCAGTAAACTATGGACAACAGGTCAAATACAATCTACTGTCTGTTTTTGCAGTTTTATTACAAGACAGTCATGCCTATTTGTTTACTTAGTGTCTACGGCTGCTTTCACACTACAGTGGCTGAGTTAAGTTGTTAAGTTAGGTAGTTGCAATAGAGACTATATGCCCCACAAAGTCTAAAATATTTATTATCTGACCTTTTACAGAAAAAATGTAAGGACCACCGCTCTAGACCTTTTAAGATACAACATGGAAAATTTCTACATTAGTGCTAAGTCAAAGAATCTTAATTTTGCCTAATTTATACCCTTTTAAAGTGCCATTTATTTGAGTTCTATTAAATTAAGGTTTAGCTTAGTTGCTGTGTTCACTGAGGTTTCCCATGCACAAACCATTACATGGGAAGAAGCTGTGAAGGTTAGCTTTAGATTAGCAAAGACTATTTCCATCAGATTTGCTTGCTATTTTTCTTATATTGCTGTAAAATTACCATTTCGGAGTCACTGTGAGAGGCCTGATCCAGGCTGGGTGTAGGCCCTAGCTCACAGTGAGAAGCTTGGTCAAGGGAGAGAAGGGGCTCAATAATGTCATCGTAATCATCTTCCTCTGTATCCCCCTCCCCATCGGCAAAAGTACCTCTAGTCAAGAAATCGGAGCGCGTCCGCGCCATTCGAGCTTTCTTTTTATGGGCCGGTCTGGCAACCTGCTTGACCAAATGATAAAACAAATAACACAACAATGTTTGGGTTTTTTTTTCTTTTTGAGATGATGCCAATGAAAGACATCAGAGGGCTCATGAATTTCTTGAAATATCCCTCCACCCCACCATGCCCTTTCCACTAGAAGTGACAGGGATGACCAAAAGGAATTTGATACATTACTCTGGACGAAGGACTAGAATGAAAGCTAAATCTACACTGTTCTACATAGCCAAAGAAGTCATCTTTCACTGCCATAATAAGTCAACAAAGTCACTTGCACAAATTGCCTTCTTTTTCTTAGCAACTGGATTCTTACGCACCATTCCCTGCCTGGAGTACACCTCCATAATTATAACAATCTCAGCCCATGGCTTCTTTCTCTAAAAACACTTGGGAGTAAATGGGTAGATGAGGTGCTCTACCTACAAGAATAACAATTTCCAAAATAATGTACATCTCTTTTGCATAGAAGATAGATAAACAAGACCCAATACTTACCTCTCTTGGGCCTGGCCCAGCTAACTTCACAGGTTTCCATGCTGGTTCATCTTCTTTACGGAGGTGAGGATTTTTACTGTTTAAGGCTTCTTTGCTGACACTTTAAATAGAACAATGAAATTACGTTTCAGTTCTCAGCAGATATCCCATGGCAGCCAGGTTAAAGACTTCCAGCAAATTCCATAAATATTTTCAGGTCTTAGTCAATTGCCAAGACAGTAAGTCATAATTTTTCTGCTTAGCTAATTAGTAATAATAATCCTGAACCTACACATATGACTGAATTACTAGAGGCCTTGTCCTGATGATCAGTGGGTATATTCCACTATGAATATGACATGTTTAAGAATAGTAGCTGCAAAATGAAACTCAAGAAATAAAACAGATCTGATGAGGAGGAAGGGAAAATACCAAATTCCTGAATCTTTAGAATACTAGTCTTACAAGGGGCCTTTCCATCTAATCATTATAAAATATCTGAAAAATAGCCATCCAGTGATGAGGATCTCATTATATTTTATACTGAGATAGTTTCTATTGGTTAGAAAACTCCTTCTGAAATCTCTCTTTGTAGCTTTCGTCCATTGTCTGAGTTTTAAAACTTGACATTGAGGCCGGGCGCAGTGGCTCATGCCTGTAATCCCAGCAGTTTGGGAGGCCGAGGCAGGCGGATCACCTGAGGTCAGGAGTTTGAGACCAGCCTGGTCAACGTGGCAAAACTCTGTCTCTACTAAAAATACAAAAATTAGCTGGGTGTGGTGGCAGGCGCCTGTAATCCCAGGTACTTGGGAGGCTGAGGCAGCAGAATCACTTGAACCCAGGAGGCAGAGGTTGCAGTGAGCCAAGATTGTGCCACTGCTTACTCTAGCCTGGGTGACAAGAGGGAAACTCTGTCTGAAAAAAACCAAAAAACAAACAAAAAGCTTCATGTTGAATAGAATAAAATCAACACTGGCAGGATAAGAAATTGTTATCAAACTTAAAGTATGCTCCAGACCATACAGGTATTACAGTGTTAGCTTATGAAAACTTAATTTTGATTGAATAACTGTATGATGAGACTATTTTATCATTAAATTCTGGGCAGAAATAGATGTCAGAATCTGATGAAAAAGTATATATAACCTGCACCTTCATGGCCCTAATTACCTATATTAACTCAGTACCATGAGTCTCAACAACAACATATTGATAATCTCTCCTGAGTAGAACTGTAAGCTCCTTGAGAATCATATCTTACTTGCAAGCACATACTTGCAAGCACAGTGTTGGCTAAAATTAGACACTAACTTATGATACTAGTTGGTAGATTAATTGTTCTTCCATTCAAAATCTTTCATTTACTTTTTAGAAAAGAAAGTCTAGGACACATAAGAAATTATCTTGCCCTTTGCCTCTATGCAATAAGCCCAAAACAAATACAAATAGATGCAATCGTTGCTAGCTAAAGTCTTCATAGAGATCTCCCCTTTTGTATGTAATGTATGTAAGCCGAGCAATCCTAGCTTGTCCTAAAGGATTCTCTTCTGGCTATCAAAATCTCTCTTGCCACAGTTGAGCCTATTGGACCTTCATTTATCCTCCAAAGAGAAACAACGATTAATAGAATCTTGATAGTACTTGACCACTGCAATTAACCTTTTAACTCACAGCAATTTTTAGACTTCACCATGATTTTTTTTGTCCTCTCTCCTTAAACAGTTAAAAACTACTGTGTACTCATCATGATCCACTACAGTACAAAAGGGACACTAACCTAGTATTACTTTCTAATCATAAAACCCAATGCCGATCCTTAATGATAAAATGCAAGTTCTAGTCCCAGCTATTTCTCTAAATATATGATCCTGAATAAGTCATTTCACCTCTATGGGCCCCAGTGGCCTTATCTATAACATGTGGGAACTAGACTACATAATTCAGAAGCACCAACATTTATGATTCTACAAAATGTTCATGTTTCTAGTATTACTTATACAACAGGATGAGATTTAAAGTATGAATTTTACCTGTAGAGTTTAATATAATCTAATATGCAATAATTTTAAAGATAAGTAGACCATTAATAAAGCAATAAAGGAAATCAGTTCAAATAGACCTACAACTATATATCTTGGAAAAATAAGTAATTCACAAGGATGATTAATATTTTTTGGAATCTACAATTAAGTTTTCTACAAAACAAATTCATGGATCCCAACAGCTACTTTATAAGTGTATACACCTATAATACAAACACACACATAAATGTCATAATTAACAGACATTAAAGAAGAATATTAAAGAGCTCACTTACAGATATGCATGGAATAGCATGTATCACTAAACTTAGAATGAGAGGGAATATGTTTTTAACACTCTCTTATGGGTGCATATGCTACACAGAGCCTTTGAACTTCTGGGAAATCTGTAGGTTAATGGGTGGGAATAATACTTAAAGCGGTCACTAAGCTCAACTGCACTTTATAATACTATAGAAACTCTTGGTGGAAAAATAAATTACTGATCATCTCTTGCCCACATTTACAAAGGATTTCTCTAAAATCCATATGAAATTTTAAAGGGTGGAATATTTAAATGTTCGGGTTATACATAAAAGGAGAGAAAAGGTTATTTTAATTGTTAATGTAAAATTTATTTTTTTAGCCCAAAGATACAGCCCTCCTTTCATTTCAATGATGATGTTCTCCCACAAGAACCAAAAGAATCTACCAAATACAAAGACAATACAAGTATCTTCAATTTTGTTAAATTTGTTTTTATGTACCACTTAAAAATGCTTTTCTCATGACTACCACTAGTTTAAAAAAGTATAAAGAAATTCTACTTAGGGCTGGGCATGGTGGCTCACACCTGTAATCCTAGCAGTTTGGGGGGCAGAGGCGGGTGGATAACCTGAGGTCAGGAGTTTGAAACCAGCCTGACCAATATGGTGAAACCCTGTCTCTACTAAAAATACAAAAATTAGCCAGGCATGGTGGCGTGCACCTATAGTCCCAGCTACTCAGGAGGCTGAGACAGAAGAACTGCTTGAACCCAGGAGGCAGAGGTTGCAGCTGGCTGAGATCAGACCACTGCACTCCAGCCTGGGTGACAGAGTGAGACTCCATCTATTAAAAAAAAAAAAAAAGAAATTCTATTTATATGAGGTATAAAAAGTAAACTCTTGGAAACAGAAAGTAGAATGATGGTTGCCAGAAGGAAAGCAGAGTTGTTCTTTCCAACTGGGTACAGAGTTTTATTTTACAAGAAGAAAAAGTTCTAGAGATCTTTTGCAAAACAAACAGTTAACACTACTGTACTGTATTATTTAAAAATGGTTAAGATGGGAAATTTTATGTTATGTGTTTATCACAGACAAAGAAGTAAAATGAACGTAATGATGATCATAAATAGGCCAACAGCCGTAACAAAACAAATTAACTTCTTTAAAGCCTGAAATGAACAACCTTGGACTACTAAACCTCACAGCTGTAAAGCAACCAGTATTCGGTGAATGCCTACTATGTTTACAGGCACTGTACTGCCCTTCACAAATGCTTCTCACTTAATGGGGAGGAACCCAGTATTTACTCTGCTATTCATGATTAGTCAAGGATTCCTAGGGTATAACTACAACCAACTTCAGGTGATGGTAGAGTCAACAATTAGGGAATATTTTTACAAAGAGTAAATGGCCAAGTTGAGCAGCCACTTTACGCAAATAGTTGGAGCAGGACAAGGCATCTTAATAAAAATACTTCAAGAAGTTTCCCATTTATACATAAACATAAATAAACATTTCACTTACAGGGGAATATTCATATTGTCCTTTGGAGTGAAGAAAATGGGCCTAGTATTTCCCTCTCTGGAAAGGTCATCAGAATTGTGGCTATAAGACTGAGTTGGCCTAAAGTGTTCTCCTTTTGAAATGCGATTATTAGAGAGTTTACAGGCTACATTCAGCTGGGCACCCATTCTGTCTGTCTTGGATAATTCCTTAACAGTACTAGATTGGCATGGACTTCCTTTTCTTTCAAAGAACACGGTGACAGGTCTATCCTTTGGGGGTAAGTGAGCAGAGGAGCCGTCTTTTTGGGCAAGAGCTGCATCTTTTACTGATAGGGACCCCATTATGTTAAGTTCTCCCTTATTTGAGGTATTTAAGCTGAGGAGAGAGGATGGCCTCTCTACTCCCTGCTTTGACTGATAGGAAGATGGTGCCACCAAACACTCTCCAATTCTTGGCTTTTCAGTTGTCTTGAACGCTTTGCGCTCCTTCTCTAAAATATCTGTTTGCTGGCGAATCTGTTCCATCATCTCTTTTTCATTCTGTTGTTGCAATTGCTTTTGCCTTTCTTCCTTCTCAGTGTTTAGCTTTTCTAACTTCTTAAGCATAGGATTAGAAGACTCTGTATTCAAAGAAGGAACAATTTGATCTTCTCCTGAGCAGTGATACCTTCTAGTTTCCCTGTTGACATCCAAAGTAAGAGCTTCCCCTGGTGTGTCTTCATTTTCCAATAGTTTGTTTCTTTGGATACTTGTGTCTAGTTGGGAATTTGTTTTCAGTGGGTCTTGTTGGGGGATATAAAAAAAAGTAGGCAGACTATTTGAAATGAAGGAGTCTTTCAGCTGTGGTTTACAGGTAATAGACTCAGAACTGCAGACCACTTTTTCCTTCATAGTTCCATCCTTCAAATGCTCTGCATAGCTAGTCTCATTTGAGGCACTGAGGGCATTGTCCCGTGAATCAAATTTTGGACCGCTGGATATCTTAGGTGATGGAAACAGCAAGTCTCCTTCATCTGAAATTACAGACTCTAGTTTGCTCTTTTGGCTTTCCTCAGAGCTCAGAAGTTCCAAGCTTCCTTGAGAGCTCTCACTATCAGGTGTACCCTGTGGAGAATGAAGGCCTTCAGGCACCAATTCTGTAGACCATCTACGATCCTCTGAAGGAGAAACACCACCAAGAGAACGAACTTTCAGCAATTCTAAGCTAAATATAGCTTGCTCTAGTTCTCTCATTCTCCTACTTTCTCTTTTAGCCCGGCCTACTTTTTTCTGATGGAGATCCTCCAAGGATCTGGGTCTCTCTCTTACAAGCACATCTTCCTGCAAGTCCACACCACTCTGGCTTTGGGCTCTCTCCTGCTGCTTGTTTGGTGACTCCTTCAAGCAGTCCACCGAACTTTCATGGCTAATTTGATTACTCTCTATTACAGATTTACATTCCTCTATGGCTTTTATTCTGTTGTCAAAAGAACAATCCTCCCATTCTGAAGGGTCTGAACCCTGAATTTCCAGAGATCCATATCCTTTAATATTCACCAATCCAAGTTCTGGTTTTGTTTCTCTTAGTCTTTGTTCTTTTAAAGCCTTAAATCTATATAAAAACAGACAAAATGGGTTACAGAAATATCTTAGTTACCACTGAAGAGAACATATTTCCTGAGAATTTAAGAAAAAATGCAGAGTTGTAAAATCTTTTTACAATACCTAAGTACTTCTTAAATTAACTTGAATGCACATTTTACAATTTTCCTATTTCCATGAGTCAGATGATATTTCATTAAGTGTATTACTTCTACCTGGGCATTTCAGTCAAAATGCAAACTAATTCAGAAGTAAAGTTCTCATTCTAATATTAGCTTTATTTTAAAGTAAACCTCAAACTAAAGTGAAATTTTAATTTAAGTGTGAAATTAAAGTGAAATTTTAATTTAAGTGTGAAATTACAGTTTCTGAAAGTAAAAACAGTTGAATATTGCCAATTTTGTAAGATTCGGCCTAATGTAAAAGTTAATTCTTAGCAGTTATGATCACAGACCATGTAGATTTTTGATCCAGTTTAATTCAATAAAACCTTATTTAACTTCCATTATAGACAATACAATGTGGGTTAAAATCAGTAAAAGCATCACAGTATAGTGGAAAAGAAATTGTATACAACCAATTCTAATACAAATTAGACAAGTGTTAACGCAGAGGTATAAACAAAGTACTTGGGAAGAAAGAAAAAAAGCAAGTATTATAGTATAGTATAGAGATTACCTTTGTCTTGCTCTGAATCCTCTACATGTTGATTGCAAAAGGATAATTTTTTTCCTTTGTTCTTGGTACCTTTTACTTTCCCTGTAGGCTTTCCACCTTGCTTGTATGCAAATAGCAGCCATGTGCCTGCGCCTATAGTGATCTCTCCATTTCTGCTGGATAACGATGGCTGCAGCCCGTAGCTCCAAGTACCGCTGCCTCTCTAAGTGAGCACGCCAGGAAGCTTGGAGAAGAGCAGCTGCGCTAGCCATAACAAAAGCATCCTTCTGCACAGCTGCATCTCTGACTTGCTTCTGATTTAGGTAATTCCTCCAGAATCTCTGTGGGGAAGACAAAATAACAGAAACTGGTTGTCATATCTTACGCTGCATTTTCACAGGAAAAAAAGAGAATAAATTTCTTATGTCATAATTACAGGTTAAGTGCCTATGTAGCTAAATTCTTGGTGATTAAAAATAAGTTTTCTGGCCAGACGCAGTGGCTCACGTCTGTAATCCCAGCACTTTTGGAGGCTAAGGCAGGCAGATCATGAGGTCAGGAGATCGAAACCATCCTGGCTAACAGTGAAACTAAAATACATCTCTACTAAAAATACCATCTCTACTAAAAATACAAAAAAAAAAAAAATTAGCCGGGCGTGGTGGTGGGCGCCTGTAGTCCCAGCTACTGAAGAGGCTGAGGCAGGAGAATGGCATGAACCTGGGAGGTGGAGCTTGTAGTGAGCCGAGTTCACGCCACTCCACTCCAGCCTGGGCGACAAGTCTCTGTCTCAAAAAAATAGAAAATAAAAAAATTAGTTTTCTACAAAAGCAGAAAGTGCAACTGAAAAAGATAAATAGAAAAAAGTTTTCTCTTCCAGGTATGTTTGGCTAAAACAGATATTTTAAATACTATAACCTTGATGGAGTTAATTACAGAACTTAATTTAAAATTTTGGGATGATTTCATGTCCTTCAAATTATTAATAATTTTAACATATTATATTCTTTTGTTACAATTTGCCCAAATAACACTAATGGGTTTAAGGTAATCCTGACACACATTCCAAAGATGAAGATACTAAAGATTTTCTTGCACAAATGGAAAAGATATTATGGAAATGATATAAATCAATGAGGGCATTAATAAAACAAATAAATGTAAAATAAGGTACCTATCATCCAAAATGAGTGTCTAAAACCAACAGTATATATAAACTCTCAAACATCACTCCAAAAACCATTAAATAAAAATAACTATGTCAACAAATATTAGGTAACTCCTTAGCCCCTACTCAGACCTCACAAGACATTGTAACTACAAATTCAATTTAATTTAAATTCAATGGAATCAATATTTATTAATAGTCTATTATATGCCAGATAATCTGTTGGGTGTTACGAGCACTTCAAAAGTGGGTATAACATATTCTCATTTCTGAAGTTTACATTATTATTGAAAATGTTAGGCCGGGCGCGGTGGCTCAAGCCTGTAATCCCAGCACTTTGGGAGGACGAGACGGGTGGATCACGAGGTCAGGAGATCGAGACCATCCTGGCTAACACGGTGAAACCCCGTCTCTACTAAAAAATACAAAAAACTAGCCGGGCGAGGTGGCGGGCGCCTGTAGTCCCAGCTACTCGGGAGGCTGAGCCAGGACAATGGCCTAAACCCGGGAGGCAGAGCTTGCAGTGAGCTGAGATCCGGCCACTGCACTCCAGCCTGGGCAATAGAGCGAGACTCCGTTTCAAAAAAAAAAAAGAAAATGTTTTACAGTAAAAAGGTTCTGGTTACTAAACAAAGGCCAAATAAATTAGTCAATCTCATGCAAAGAATCCTTTGCTTCTCACCTGGATAACAACAGATGCTTGTCTCAGATGGAGGAAATGCTGCCTACACAGCAAGACCCTGAACCATCGCTGCAACAATATGATTCTGCGGAGCACTTCTTGGTGAAGCAGATCTTGTAAGTGCTGTCGTTCCTGCTCCTTTAGAAAGACCTACCAAAAGGAAGGCAAGGAATGCAGCGTAAGAAGAAATGAGAAATTTATTTCATGAATCATCCTTTCTGTGACAAGCTTTTAGAGAAGAAAAAACACAGTGGCAGGCATGTAAATGAAGTACTGATAAATATTCCTACAGATTTATCCAAAGTAGTCATTCTCAAATTGAAATGGAGACAGTAGAATAAGGAAGGTAAGCTGGGTGTGGTGCTACATGCCTATACTCCTAGCTACTCAGAAGGCTGAAACAGGAAGGTTGCTTAAGCCCAGGAGTTCAAGTTCTATGGCAAAATAGAGACATCTGGTCTCAAAAAAAAAAAAAAAAAAAAAAAAGACAGAAAAAAAGGAAGGTAAGCAAGGGAGGAAGGGAGAGAGAAATGACAAGGTCAGCAAGAGTATCAAAATTCCAGCACCAGAGATTATGCTATATTACTCCATTGGGGAAACCACTGCTATAAGTAAATGTATTACTGGTAATAAATCATATTTTTCAAGGGTGTTGGGGTGGGGAAAAAAGTTGAAAACCACAGATCTTGAAGCTTGAATCATATAATGAATAAACCAATGATAACAGTCTTTTTGAAATCCAGAGTGCATTAAGCTTCTCACTGTCCAAAGTTATTAATAAGTTTATTTTATTTACTCCTTCATTCCACTAATGTTTAGGGTTTGGGAGGCTGCAAAGGTGAAGGAGACATATCCCTTTAGAAACAGGAATTATACCTCTCATTTGAGATCAGGTAGATATTATATACCCAAAGAGGAAGATGGTAAACTAATAAGGGCCAGAGACAAAACATCCCACCTGAGTAACACAAAGAGTTGAAAATAATAATAAAGGCATGCACAGGAGACAGTGGGACAATTAATCTCCATAAAAAAAGATATTAAGTAATGTGAAGCCACAATATGAAGGTTCTCAAAAAAGAGAAAGATGTTTGTATTTAATAAGGAGGTTATGAGGGGGTTATTATCAAGCAGGAGGCAGACATAAAGAACTAAGTATATTAAGATAATAATTTTAATATTATGAGTAGAATAAATTAAATGGAATGACAAATACACTAGAATCAGATAAGTAACTGTATAAGCAATGTAGATGAGAAGAGATAAGGAATAAAAATAAAATGGAAGCAGTAGTAATGGAGAAACAGAAGGTGATGTGAGAATCTCTTTGTAAAAGGAAAAAATATCCCTAAAACTTTGTGAAAGGATTAAAGTGAATGGTATGCTAAAGACAATTATGGTTTCTAGACTGAGAAACTGGAAAAGGGGTGACAGAGAAAGAAAGTATTTGATAAATTTAAGACCAGATGAATCTTAAATTCATCTTGGGCAAGCTGACTTAGAGATTACAGTAGAACATCTATGGAGAGATGATTTTTAGGCAGTTAAAATTATAGTCAGAACTAGAGCACTGGCCAGAGCTCTGTGATTAATATTGACTATATAATTAAATAAAAACCTGGGTCTAACCAATTGTCTTCTGATATCTGATTCACTATCTTTTTAATAAACAATCTCATAGGTAAAAATTATTATTTTTTAAATAAATGCACTCAATTTTGACAAGAGCTATACAGATTATATTTACCATGGTTTTTCCAACTTGATAATTATCTGGATTAAGATTTATTTTCCTGAAGAAATCCTGAATGTTAAATTTGGATGGAATAATATTTCGGGGAAGAAGTACATGGAAGTGGCTCACAAAATCCTGAAAAATAATTTAAAAAATTGTAAAATCAGAAAGTAGTGTATGTAAACAAGACCTTAAACTAATTATCATTTTATTAATCTTTTCCTCTTTCTTTTAAACAGGGTGAAACCAAGAAGTGCATGTTAATTTAAGATACAATAAAAGGTTAATTAGAAAAACATAGGAGGCGGAGAAAGATATTGGGTTCTACATATCATATCATCAAAAGGGAATGAGAGAAAAAAAAAAAAGGGGGCAGAGGCTAATTATCCCTTTTGAGGAAGCTTTATAAAAGACCAAAGAAAAAGTTATTTAACAAGAACCTAAAATTTCTATCAGGAAAAAAAAAGCAAACGTGGCAGGATAACTGAGAATGAGGCTTTCCGTCCCAGTAACAGCAAACACTTGCTCAGTTGCTGAACAGCTTCAATACAATTTCCATACCCACAGCAGCAATTGCTGATAAGAGTAGCTGTGAGCCTTCTTGGCAGCTTACTATGAAAGAAAATAATGCTGAGAAAACTTTAGTGAAAACCAAACGGAATCTTTTCACTAGAGAGTTCTCATTGAAATATTTCAGTTACTGGAGAGGTCAGTGCAAAGAATTGTTATATCAGGAGTAAACTTAGTATTAGCAAACATTCTGATCAAATGAGAATAACCAAGTACTGGATTCTATTACAATAATCTTAATGAGATTGCTGCCATCCAATTAAAGTAAATACTGTCTATCCCTTTTCAATTCCGTATACAAAACGTGAAATGGAAAGGAAGAATTAAGAGAAATAAGTAAGCCCTAAAGAAATAATAAGCAAGATATGTGGGAATCATTTACTTGATGTGTCTAAATATGTAAATATCACTATAAAAACAGAACCTGGAAAGAATATTTGGAGCTGTATCCTGATTGGCGAATTCGAACTGTTTCCAGCATTCCAGTATATCGAAGCTGTCTAAGTACCAAGGCATCATTGAACCTCAAGGGCAGCTAAAGCAAATGGAAAAGAGATTAACCCAGAACAGTAGATCTCCAAATTATCTGTTTATAAGCATGGCTAACTGTTGAGTATCTAGAGATTGATTGGAGGTTGTCTGGTTAAGATATATAATAACTAAGCTGATAGGTAAGGCAAGCTCACCTCTCAGCTGGTAGCTTTAGAGAAGTTCTGACTGCCCAAACCTAGGGAAAACAGAGAAGCCAAGCTTCCAGACTTCTCTGGTTGTGAAGAGAGAGGACCTTAAAAGCTCAAAAAGAATGTAATCACCCCCAGAGGCCACACAGTCCAATCACTACAAAATCTGTAACAAGATAACCTACAACTGGGTGTGGTGGCTCACACCTGTAATCCCAGCACTTTGGGAGGCCAAGGTCACTTGAGGTCAGGAGTTCAAGACCAGCCTGGCCAACGTGGCAAATCCCCGTCTCTACTAAAAATACAAAAATTAGCTGGGTGTGGTGGTGCACACTGGTAGTCCCAGTTACTTGGGAGGCTGAGACAGGAGAAATGCTTGAAACCAGGAGGTGGAGATTGCAGTGAGGTGAGATCATGCCACTGCACTCCAGCCTGGGTGATAGAATGAGACTCTGTCTCAAAAAAAAAAAAAAAAAAAGAAGGAAAAGAAAACTCTTTTCTGACAGGACTTCAAGAGGTATTTGCTTCTCAAATTCTTGGTGATGCTAAATCAAATCCATATAAACACCTTACAGGCAGGTAAATACGGAAAAATGCATTGAAAGTATTTATAAAACACTATTTTCCTTATAAATATTATAGTTAGTGCTTCCCCTCCACTTATTCTGCTTAAAAGTATTTAAAGCTCAGTTTGAAGTAAGCTGAGATATGTGCTCTCATTTATAGGACCTTTTTACCTTTTCAGCATTAGAGCGGATGCATTTTACAAAATATGGTTCTGCTTGACCAAGTGTTTCCATTAGCTTGCTTAATGATGTCTGCAACAGAAAGCAATATAATTATCATACTCTCCCATTCCAAACTATTAACAAACAACGTATAAATATAATCAATATGCTGGCAAAACATTCAAAAAGTAGAGGCATACATAGCAAGAGGTTTTTGAAAAGCACATTGTGTATATTCTTATACCAGTTAAATTATGGATAATTAAGGATAAGGATGGTAGTTTGGTATTAAAGCAGATAGCCTGGAAACAGTAAATATCGCAGATGTATTTCAGAATAATCAAATGTAGAACTTTTTTTCACTTTTCTTCACATTTCATGGAACAATTTTATTCAAACTCATGTATCCTACAACTTTTAAAATGATTCAGGAGGGTATCCAGTAAGGTAGTACTCCCTTGCTTTACTTTAAATGTCTACAGAGTATGTAATGATATCCCTTTTTTTATTCCTGATAATGGTAATTTGTACATTCTCTCTTTCTTCCTGATTAGTGGCTAGAAGTTTATCAACTTTTTGATTTGCTCAGCCCAGGCTTGGTGGCTCACGCCTATAATCCCAGCACTTTGGAAGGCCGAGGCGGGCGGACCACCTGAGGTCAGGAGTTTGAGACCAGCCTGGCCAACATGGCGAAACCCTGTCTCTACTAAAAAAAATACAAAAATTAGCCAGGCATGGTGGTGCCTGGCTGAAGCATGAGAATTACTTAAACCTGGGAGGTGTGGGTTGCAGTAAGCCGAGATGGTGCCACGGCACTCCAGCCTGGGCAACAAAGTAAGACTCTCTCAAAAAAAAAAAATTCTTTTTTTCATATGCTTAAAGAACCAGCTTTTGGTGTCAGTGTTTTTTTTTTTTTTTTGGTCTATTTTTCTCTTTTTCATTTCATTGAATTCTGCTGTTATCTTTATTATTTACTTCTCTCTGCTTGCACTGGGTTTCATATATTCTTTTTATAGTCTATTAAGGTAGCAATTTAGATTACTGAATTGAGACATATCTCCTTTTTCAATAAAAGCATTTAGTGATATAAATTAACCTTGGAGCACTGCTTTAGCTGCATTGCACAAATTTTGATATTTCATTTTATTTAAAATATTTTAAAATTTTCCTTCCTCTAAAAAATGTATTATTTAGAAGTCTGTTTTATATATTCTAAATATTTGGGGATTGATATTTTTCTTTGATTTCTGGTTTAATTCTATCACAAATACAACATTTTGTATGATTTTAACTCAAATTTATTAAGGTTTTATGGCCTAGTTTACAATCTACCTTGGCAAGTATTTCATGGGCACTTAAAATGAATGTATATTCTGCAATTCTTGGCTAGGCTGTTCTATAAATTTCAGTTAGGTCAAGTAGGTTAATCATTCTATTCAAGTCTTCCATGTCCTTCCTAATTGTCTACTGACCCTATCAATTACCAAGAGGTATGCTGAAGTTTCCAAGCATTGCAGATGCAGATCTGCATCTGCATGCAGATCTGTCCATTTTTCTTTTAATTCTATCAGTTTTGGGTTCAGATATTTGGGAGCTCTGTTATTAGATGAATACACATGTAAGACTTTGTAAATTGCACCTTTTATCATTATGAAATTATCTCCCTTTATCCCTGGTAGTTTTTCTCTGTTCTGAAGTCTACTTTGTCTGACTCTACTATAGTCACTATAGCCTTCTTTTGGTTTTTGTTTGCATGGTTTATTTTTTTCATTTTTTTAACCCTTTACTATCATTGTATTTAAAGAGGTTTCTTGTAGATAACATATAGTTAGGTCTTATTTTATACAATCAGATAATGTCCATTTCTTAATTGGACTGTTTAGAGCATTTACATTGTTAATAATTAGTATGGTTGGATTTAGGGCTACCAGTTTTATTACTGGCCTTCTGTTTGTCCTCTCTCATTTGTTCCTCCCTTTCTCCTCTTACTCCCTGCCTGTTTAAAATAGACTTTTGGAGCAGTTTTAGGTTCACAGCAAAAATGAGCAGAACATACAGAGAATTCCCACATGCCCCTTTACCCTCACATGCACAATTACCCCTATAATTAACATCTTGCATTAGTGTGTTATGTGATGAACCAACACTGACACGATTATTAACTATAGTCCATAATATGGATTAGGGTTCACTCTTTATGTTACACATTCTATTTAAACAAATATACAGACATTTATTCACCACTGCAGTATCATATAGATTAATCTGACTAAAGTCCTCTATGCTCTGCCTACTCATCCTCCCTCAACTAGATCCTGGCAACTACTGATCTTTTTTACTGTCTCCATAGTTTTGCTTTTTCCAGAATGTCATATATTTGGAATCTTATGGTATGTAACCTTTCCATATTGGCTTCCTTCACTCAGTAATATGTATTTAAGGTTCCTCTAAGCCTTTTCATGGCTTGAAAGCTCTTTTCTTTTTAGTGTTGAATAATACTCCATTGTCTGAATGTACCATAGTTTGTTAATCCATTCATCTACTGAAGGACGTCTTGACTGTTTCCAAGTTTTACCAATTATGAATAAGGCTGCTATGAATATCCGTGTACAGGTTATTGTGTGGACATAAGTTTTCAGCTCATTTAGGTAAATACCAAGAAGTTGTTACTGCTGGATCATATGGTAAAAATATAGTTTTATAAGAAACTGTCAAACTGTTTTCCAAAGTGGCTGCATCATTTGGCATTCCCACCAGCAATGAATGAGTGTTCCTGTTGCTCCACATTCTCACCAGCATTTGGTGTTCTCATTGCTTTGGACTTTTGTCATTCCAATAGCTGTGCTGTGGTATCTCATTTTTGTTAATTTGCAATTCCCTAGTAACATATAATGTGGAACATCTTTTCATATGCTTATTTGCCATCTGTGTACTTCCTTTGGTGAGGTGCCCCTCCCCTCTGTTCAATATACTTAATATTCCATATTAATTTATCTACTTTTCGGCTATTTTTGTACTGCATTTTAGTAGCTGCTCTAGGGATTACAATATACAAACCTAACTTGTCACAGTCTACTTAGGAGTCGACATTTCACAAGTTCAAGTAAAACAAAGAAGTCTTAGAACTATATATAGACCTCTGTTACTGTTGTGAAATTTATTACATCAACATACAAATTTTTAAACTTTTCAGTGTTCATTTTTCTTGCAAATGCTATTGTAGTATAATATACATAGGGCTTGGCACAGTGTCACATGCCTGTAGCCACAGCTACTTGTGAAGCTGAGAACGGAGGATAGCTTAAGCCCAGAAGTTGGAGTACAGCCTGGGCAACATTTTATGAGATGCTGTCTCAAAATAATGACAATAACAATACACATAAAATATTAAAATCATAAGTGTAGATGACTTTTTACAAAAGGAAGATGTTCTTGTAACTAGAGCCCAAATTAAATACGTGTGTGTGTGTGTATACATATGTATAAAATCAGAACCTCAGAAGCCCCTTTGTGCCCCATCCCATTTAATTTAGCAAGGTCACTGTACATAAGCTATGTACTCATATTTCCACACCCCAACCAAGGGTAATTATTATTCTTACTTTTAAGATGATAAGTTAGTTTAACCTACTATTAAAGTTCGTATGAATGGAAAAATAAACCATGTACTATTTTGTATTTGTTGCATAGAATTATATTCTGTAAATTTTCAGGGCTGTATATTAGTGATCCATTATTTGGCATTACTACCATTAAACTATCCATTAAGAGATGAGTATTTTGTTGTTTCCAGTTTATTATGAAAAATTTTGCTATGAACATACTTGTCTTTTAACTGTATTTTTTTTTTTTTTTTTTGAGATGGAGTCTCACTCAGTTGCCCAGGCTGGAGTGCAGGGGCGCGATCTCGGCTCATTGCAAGCTCCGCCTCCTGGGTTCACACCATTCTCCTCCCTCCGCCTCCCGCGTAGCTGGGACTACAGGCACCCGCCACCACACCCGGCTAATTTTTTACATTTTTAGTAGAGATGGGATTTCACCGTCTAAGCCAGGATGGTCTCAATCTCCTGACCTCGTGATCCACCCTCCTCGGCCTCCCAAAGTGCTGGGATTACAGGCGTGAGCCACCACGCCCGGCCATTAACTGTTTTCCAATATGCTTGTATCAATTTACATTTCAACAGTACCATATAAGAGTTCTGAACACTCCCCAATCTTGCCAACATGTTGTATAATCAGTTTATTTCAGCCACGTTGGCGAGTATGTAATAGCATTGCTTTGTGGTATTAATTGGCATTTCCCTCATGAATCATAATATTGAACAGGTTTTACACAGGTGTATTGGTCTTCTGGATATCATCTTTTATAAATTGCCTATTTGAGACTTTTGTCCATTTGTCTATTAGGTTTTCTTCCTTTTAATAGTTCTTCATATATTACATATATGAGTCCTTTTTTAGTCTTGCTCTTTTTCTTCTTTTAATGGTGACTTTTTTGGTTTAAACAGTTTTATTGAAATAAAATCTACATACTATTAAAATATATACGTTGTAGTTCACAAATCAATGAGTTTTAGTAAATTTACACAGTTATGCCACTATCACTACAGTCCAGTTTCAGAACTCCTCTATCGCCCCCAAAAAGCTCCTTTCTGCCCATCTGCAGTCAATAACCACTTGAGTCACAGCCCCAGGGAACTACCAATCTGCTTCCTGCTACTATAAACTATCTTTTAAAAAAATATAATCTTTTTTAGATGGCTTTTTCTCTTATTATAAAACTAATATGTAGCTATTCTAGAAAACTTAATACACACATATATGTCCAGAGAATATCAGCTTGGGTTTAATTTGACTAATGACTAAATTCTTAGAGCTATTAAATTAAAAGCAGGTTAATTTCTTCAAACCAATCAGCCTTTTCAAAGGGAATTCATGCTTTTACAAAAAACAAGCTTAATGTATCCTGTATCTTCCTTATACCCACAGTTAGAAAGACTCCTAGGGAAGAGAAAAATTTAGTTTCCCCTACTTAAAGCAAAGAGTATGTTGACTGTTGATACAATGGCAGATATATTTCCTAGCAACCTGTGGATCCCTAGGCAGCTGAGCATGGAGAGGAGCAGCAGCTTTATCAGTAAGTTTTAGTAGCTATAACAAGCAACAACGTGTATGACCAATTATATTAGGAGAAAGCCACACAACTTCTTTTAAAAAACTACTAAGTAGAGACACAGTGCTATGAAGTGACCAGACTTTGACATACAGGTCCATGTATAAACACTGCACAGTTCTTTGCTTTATGATCAAGTTATATCATCCCAGTCATAACTTAAGGCTTTACCTACTTTGAAAGTTTGGTGATCAAAGGGACTGACTCATTAAAATCTAACATTAGCCTGCAGAAGACAAACTCTCAAGAGTGAATGTTTTAGAGTACAGTGAAGGTGGTAATTTACCAAAAGGCTGAAATAATACAGAAAATATACATTACAGTCTACCATATTGTTACTTATTTCTATTTATCAGTCTGAATTTTCTTTTTCCTTTTTTTATTGAGTATATTTTATGGTTCCATTTTAGTTCTGCTACTACCTTACTAACTGTTAACTCTTTTTTAAAGGATTATTCTAGGATTTGCACCTTTATCACAGTCTACCTTCAAATAATACTATACCATGTTCTGTATAGTGTAAAAGCTTAACAACAGTATATTTCCACTTAGTACCACTTTACATGTTTTGGGATACTTTTATTATACATTTCATTTCTATCCCACAATATACTATTATTTTTGTTTTCTATAGCCAATTATTTTAAAAAGAGAAAAGGATTTTTTTTTTTCTTTCTTTCTTGAGACAGAGTCTCGCTCTGTTGTCCAGGCTGGAGTGCAGTGGTGCAATCTCAGCTCACTGCAACCTCCACCTCCTGGGTTCAAGCGATTCTCCTGCCTCAGCCTCCCAAGTAGCTGGAATTACAGGCACCCGTCACCATGCCTGGCTAATGTTTGTACTTTTAGTAGAGATGGGGATTCACCATGTCGGCCAGGCTCGTCTTGAACTCCTGACCTTGGGTGATCTGTTCGCCTCAGCCTCCCAAAGTGCTGGGATTACAGGTTTCAGCCACCACGTCTGTCCAAGAAAATGTGTTTTTAAAATATTAGTCTACATTTCTATCATTCTGGCACTATTCATGTTTTGTGTAAATTCAAATTTCCATGTGGTTTTCCCATCATTTTTCTTTCATGTTTAAAATTTCTGATATTATAGATCTGCTGGTAATAAATTATCTCAGCTTTTTTGGTCTGAAAATGTCTCTACTTAACCTTTCACCACACATAGAATTCTAGGGTGACTTTTCTTCTCTTTTTGGTCTTTTAAAGATATCACTCTCTTGTCTTATGGCTTTGATAGTTTCTGATGATCTTCACTTTGTTACACAAAATGTCTCTTTTCTCCCTCTGGCTAAGTTTAAGATGCTCTCTTTTTAACTGGTTTTAGCAATTTGATATAATGTGCCTTGGTGTGTTTTTGTTTGCTCTGATTGTGGTTTACTGAGATTCTTTGATCTCTGCAGTTTTTTTTTCCCATCAAATCAGAATGTATTTTGGTCATTATTTCTTCAAATGTTTTTCTGTGCCCTCCTCCCTTTCCTCTCCTGAGATTCCAGTTACACCTATGTTAGACTGCATCATATTGCTCCATAAGTTATTGCTATTTTTGTTTTTTTACATCTTTGTTGCTTTCTCTGGGCTTTAATAAACTATGACTATGACTGCAAATTTACTACTTCTGAACTAACAGATGTTAATCCAATTTTATTTTTTATTGTCAAATATTACATATTTAATCTCTAAAAGTTTCATTTTAGTCTTTTTCATATCTTCATTTTTTTCTTTTTCATAATACAAATGGCCCTTATTGGTTCCAACAGGCAGTGAAAGAAAGGAGAGGACAGAACAACTCTACCTCCTGAGGAAGTGTCCAGAGACTCTGTCATCACCTTCCAAAATAAAGAATCTATTTTGTTCTCATCATATTCATATTTTTTGTTATATCTTTGGGCATATTTAAAAGATACATTATAGCTAATTTGACATTCTTACCTACTATTTACATCGTCTTCATCATTTTAAAGTCTGTCTCTAAATATTGATTTTTTCCCCCCTTGTTATGGGTTATTTTTTTCCTGACTCTTTCTCTGCCTTGTAATTTCTCACTGGATGTTTTACATTGTTGGATTTTGTTGTATTCCTTTAAAGAGTGACAAACATTTTTCTTAACATGCAGTTAAGTTACTTAGGATCAGTCTGATTCTTTTAAGACTTGATTTTTAGTTTTGTGAGAGCAGGGCCAGAGCAGCCTTCACATTAGGACTATGTTGGTCCCACTGCTAAAACAATGTCTTTCTGAGGATTCTACCTAATGCCTCATGTAACAAAAGGTCGTTTCACTCTGGCTGATGAGAACAGAACTACTCCTCTAATCCTGCATAAATACCAGAAATTGTTAGGTCAACAGGATTTAGGTGATTAGAATAATCATTCTTTCCCCAATCTCATGGAATTTTAACCCACATATGCAGAGATCAGTAGTCAGTCACAGAGACTCAAGGAGACCCCTCAGCAGTCTAGTTCTTTCTCTTCATACCATGTCCTTCTCCTCTTTACTCTGCCTCACAAATTCTAGTTGCCTCTACCTTTCTATCTCCATCTCTTCAGTTAGCAAGACCACTGGCATTTGTTTGGGTTTCTTCTTCCTGAGCTGTAGCAAATTATCTTTAGGTGTTAATCTGGGGCTTTCCTCATTTATTTCCCCTATTCTCACAGATTGGAACCCCGTAATGCTTACTGTCTAATATCTGAAAACACTTGATTCATAATATCTTTTGTTCAATTTCTGCTTGTTTATAGCAGAAGGGCAATTCCTGTATCAGTTAATCCTTTGTGAGTTCTATGATATCATTTTCATGAAAATAAGCATTCAAGGAAGGGCACAGAGTCAAAGATGGCTGGGTGCCATCCATTTTGACCACCTGCAATTTCCTCATCTACTACTTGGTTTCCTCATCTTTATAATAAATATAATAGTAATTATCCTAGAACAATTGGAGAAAAACTTAGACAACACCTATTAGAAAATGCATATGTGTGGCCAGGCGCGGTGGCTCAAGCCTGTAATCCCAGCACTTTGGGAGGCCGAGACGGGCGGATCACGAGGTCAGGAGATTGAGACCATCCTGGCTAACACTGTGAAACCCCGTCTCTACTAAAAAATACAAAAAGCTAGCCGGGTGAGGTGGCGGGCGCCTGTAGTCCCAGCTACTCTGGAGGCTGAGGCAGGAGAATGGCGTAAACCCGGGAGGCGGAGCTTGCAGTGAGCTGAGATCCGGCCACTGCACTCCAGCCCGGGAGATAGAGCGAGACTCTGTCTCAAAAAAAAAAAAAAAAAAGAAAGAAAGAAAATGCGTATGTGTAAATTTTTGGCAAAGGGCCTAGAAAACATACTATACATTGGTCATTATCTATGGATGGTAGATGACTTTCACTTGTTTTTGCTCATCTATATTTTCCAAATAATCAAAAATTAACTCATTACTTTTGTAATAACTTAATGGTCTATTAGAAATATTAAAGAGGACTCTTTTTCTAAACATTAAATATAATTCATGAATATAAATTAAGAATATGTAAATTTGGAAGGATTTTAAAAGACACAATAGGATTGTGATTATAACTAAGTTTTTATTGTACTAGCTATATGGTATTCTTCAAATTAAAGAATGATTTCGGTATACATGGCATCTGTAAAAGATCCAAGGTAACAAAACAAAGGACACTTAACAGCTTAATAATTCTACCTTTCATAATCGTGAGATTAATGTTCCCTTTTCAGACATTGAGCTCACCAAATTACCTTTTGATCAGAATTTGGCTTCCCACGTGGATTTGCTAATCAGGGAGAAATATGCTAATAAACTAACCATTGTATTAAGTCTGCTTACGATTCATATTTATGTTGTATATTAATAAACATATCACTCAACATGATTTTTTTTTTCTATAACCCATTTTTTTTTTTTTTTTTTTGAGACGGAGTCTCGCTCTGTCACCCAGGCTGGAGTGCAGTGGCCGGATCTCAGCTCACTGCAAGCTCCACCTCCCGGGTTTACACCATTCTTCTGCCTCAGCCTCCGGAGTAGCTGGGACTACAGGCACCCGCCACCTCGCCCGGCTAGTTTTTTGTATTTTTTAGTAGAGACGGGGTTTCACCGTGTTAGCCAGGATGGTCTCGATCTCCTGACCTCGTGATCCACCCGTCTCGGCCTCCCAAAGTGCTGGGATTACAGGCTTGAGCCACCGCGCCCGGCCATTAGTAGATAATTTATGTTCAAACATCCTAGCTGTAAAAGAAGCATTTTAAAAAGTGTTAACATATACAGATACATCTGCCACGAATAAGGAAATTTTTATTCAACAGTGAGCATTGCTTCTGTGATATAAACATGAAATAGAGTAAAATTATGCAAAGCATTGTTACCTACCAGATATTTTGCTTATTTTCATAAATATCTACCAAATGAAAAGATCTTAGAAGATAGATGATTTGAGAAGAATGGAAGAGGCAATTTAAAAAGGAATCTGAAAACAATTATTCTGGAAGAAATTTGGCTTTTAGGAATAAATATTATCCTAAATATGATAATATAAATATTATCACATTAATTCCTAAAAGCCCCCCAAAAAAGAACTGGATTTCTATGTAGACAAAAGTAAAATAAATACACAGAAAAGAACCCTTCAGCCTCATTTAGTTAACTATCAATGGTAGCAGCATGAGGTTTAAGTAGGGAAAAAAAAATACATCATTATGCTAACAGTGACATTGTCTAAGCAGCAGGGTTTAAAGGCAGATTTGTTTGTAACATCAATTTTCTGCTTTCTCCTCACACTGAAAATAACAAATATTGAGATAGCCATTATCCAGACATATGTGGATGAAAAACAAAGGCATCTGACTTTTTTTTTTTTCATCTTTGGTTCTTCTTTCCAAAATGATCAGTAATATGTGGCTTTTTAGTCACATAAATTAAAATCCCATTTGAGTACCCTGCAGATCACTTTAACCTTTCAACGACAATCTGAAAGATACGGATTCTTATTTGTTTTAAGCAAAACAGGAAATAACCTGAAACTGGGCACTGATGCTGGGAGGTTTTTTCTTCTTGTGTAAATGAAGAAGAGACTTGGTAATGCGATCTTGTAGTGTCAGTCTTGTCAGGTGCTTTAAAGAATTTACTTCTAGCAAGTGCTGAAAGAAGAGAAAAAATAAATTGCTCACATAAATTAATCTAACAATAAGTCAAAATTCTCAGCCAGTTTTCATCAGTTCCTATCTATATGATCATTTCCCATCTTAAATGACTCTGATGAATATGAAAGACTGATAGCCAACATTCATTCTATTCTCTAAAAAGAAAAGTACACTTCACAAACTCTTGCATCTAGAGTTCTGGATATGGTTTAAGTTTACCAGTAAAAGGCCCACATGTGAAACTGGGAAAGTGTAACTAAGGAAGAGGCTCTGGCTACTAGTTCTGCTTCTGCTAGCAAAAATGCACATACTTTATGTACCTTTTTTCTGTGGTTCCAGCATCCAGGCACTAGTTTTGTGAATGCTCAGAGGCAGAGTGCAGAACATTTGTGTTGTCATCACAACTATACTAAATGCAGCTTAGCCCTGGAGCAAATAGTTGTAGCAGTTTTCGCCAGATGGCTAAATTACACCACAGGCAGTGTATACCTGCAAGTAGCAGCTGCACTGACAGCTTCCTGATTTCCTAGCTTTCTAATTACATCTAGGGACATTTCTGCAAATGTTATTTTAACATGTGACTTCTAATGATTTTGTAAGTGCCTACTTAATTCTCTTTCTACTTAAAAATATCTACTGTAATTATTGTTATCTCAAACTGAATCCTGACTCACAGAGACAACTAAATACCAGGGCGACAGTCGGTGTGCCAGGGACATACACAAAAACAAAGCATAGGCTGGGCACGGTGGCTCATGCCTGCAAACCCAGCACTTTGGGAGACTGAGGTGGGCGGATCACGAGGTCAGGAGTTCGAGACCAGCCTGGCTAACACAGTGAAACCCCATCTCTACTAAAAATAGAAAAATTAGGCAGGCATGGTGGCGTGTGTCTGTAATCCCAGTTACTCGGGAGGCTGAGGCAGGAGAACTGCTTGAACCCAGGAGGCAGAGGTGGCAGCGAGCCAAGATCACACCACTGCACACCAGCCCGAGCGACAATGAGAGACTCCGTCAAAAACAAACAAACAAAAAAAAAAAACAAAAAACAAAGCATAGTCCCTATTAAGCCTCATCATGATGTACTATACTATAAATTAGGAAAATAGGAGTTAGACACGAAGCAACTAAAGTATACAAAGTAAAGATAGTTAAACCACACAATATTTATGGTAGTGAGTTTGTAAGTGGAAAGAATGTATCTATACAGATGTAAACTATATGTTATTTAAAAAGTAGTAAAAAGTCAATGTATGAGAAACACAAGATTGTGTTAAAAACATCACAAATTTTCAAGTCTAAAGGTATTTATTTTGACAATATAAACATTAAAATAACAAAACCACGCAAATTGAAAGAAGTACAACACACATGTAAACCATCTGAATTAAGGAAATGTTATTTCCTACAAATGAAAAGGTTTATCATCTGTATGTAAAAAAAACTTGTAAAAATTATTAAATAGACATCACAATAAAAAAAAAGGGCAGATGATCTGACGAGGCAATTCTCAAAGTACAAACGGCAGGTAACAAAATCATAATCCATTCAATCTCACCTGTATTGAAGGAAAATGCCATTTCTTTTAAAAAAGGTTTCCTGCATCAGTTTGGCAAATACAGTAAAGACTGACAAGAGTCAGTATTCATGAGGTGGTGGGGAAACAGACATACACTATATACTCACTGTTCTTAGGAATGTAAATTATTATAACTTTCCTGACGAGAAATTTCAAATCTAGATATTTATTCTAAGGAGTTATCAAACAAGATCTATGTTTTTTATAATAATACACTTCAAAAATAGTGAAAAATTATAGAGATATGCAATTATACAGAATTATTTATATAAAGTACGCTTCATTTACACAACTGAATACTCTGCAGCTCATAAAGTTACTGTAAACCTATATTTCCTGACATGGGAAAATATTTGCAAACACTATTGATTAAAAAAAAAAAGCCATGTAAAACAACATACATGTAAAAAGGGTATTTGTGCTAAATATTAGACAGTTTTGTTTTATTAGCACTTTTGAATTATCACAGCTTCACTGTATGTATACTCATGAAAAATAATTTTTCATACGAGTCAAGAATCAATTAGAATAATTCATAGGTTACCCTTATGTAAAAACAAATTAGCACTGAAGCCTAAAATAATTCCTCCACTTCTACTTTCAAGATACTATTGAGAAAAAGACCTTGGAAATAAAGTTTGAGTTTAAATTGTTTTTCACTATGAAAAAAACACCAGAGGGACTATGTAAAATAAAATAACTACTAAAAAATCTTTGCTGTCAGGTACATTGTAAAAGTTTGTAAAACCAAACATGACATTCATTTCTGCCTCAGTCATTCCAATTTTTTTCATTTGCTTGGAATACTCTATTGCCGGGCTTTCACAAGACTTGGTTTTACTTGGCACTGAATTTGTAGTTTAAATGTAACTTTCTCAGAAAGTTCTTGCTTAAATACTGAAAAAAATAGCCCACTTCTTTGTCAATTACATGTCACTTAATTTTCAACACCGCATATAATATCATCTAAATTATTTTTTCATTTATTTGTTAATTTGTATATTGTCTTCTTCTTCTCTAAAAAATAACCTCCTGGAGTGCCAGGCACTGTGGTTCAGGCCTGTAATCCCAGCACAGTCAAGGCAGGCAGATCACCTGAGCTCAGGAGTTGCAGACCAGCCTGGGCAACATGGCAAGGTCTCTTCCCTAAAGTACAAACATTAGCCAGGCGTGATGGCGAGTGCCTGCGGTCCTAGCTATTCAGGAGGTGGAGATACGGGAGGATTGCTTGAGCTCAGGGCCAGAGGCTGCAGCAAACTGGGATTGTGCCACTGCACTCCAGCCTGGGTGACAGAGCGAGACACTGTCTCAAAAAATAAAAAATAAATAAAAGATAACCTCCCAGAGGATTCTGACTGTACTGTTCATCCCTGTACCCTCAATTTCTAAAATAATGTCTGCTTCAGAGTAGGATTCAATAAATATTAGCTTGAATGAATTAAATACCTAGTAACGGGCCAGGTGTGGTGGCTCACGCCTGTAATCCCAGGCATGAGGAGGCCGAGGACAGTGGATCACCTGAGGTCAGGAGTTTGGGACCAGCCTGGCCAACATGGCGAAACACCATCTCTACTAAGAATACAAAAAATTAGCCAGGCGTGGTGACAGGCGCCTGTAATCCCAGCTACTCGGGAGACTGAGACAGGAGAATCGCTTGAACCTGGGAGGCAGAGGTTGAAGGGAGCTGAGATCGCACCACTGCACTCCAGCCAGGGCGACAGAATGAAAATCCATCTCAAAAAAAAAAAAAAAAAAGCTAGCAACTAACGAACTTTGAGTAATGCTTTCCCTATCAAGTGGAGATATGACTTCTTCCCATATACCTAACAATAACCTGGTCAATCAACAAATGTTCAGAGTCATTACTAAAGGTCAGGCTCTGTTGTAAGTGCTAGGGATACATTGCATTCAAGTTCAGGCTATTAGGACATTAAAAAATAATTCAATCGCGCATAAGGTTTATGAAAAAAGATGAAATATGACCATAAATCTAGAGGTAAAGGGATACAGAGTTATTTCCTTTCTTAGGGCTTCAGTTCCTTGTCTACTTCTTTCCTTTCTTAATTCCATCATTATGGTTGAGTTTATTAAGCTTAGTTAACCAGTTTATTATTTTTTCAACAATTATCTACACTTGCTGTGCAAAGTGCTGTAGACAAAAAGATTAATAAGATATTGCTTGAATATAGTGTAAATGCTTGAGTCTCCCAAAATTCATATATTGAAACCTAATCCTGGTGTGATAGTATTAGGAGGCAAAGGAGAGGGGCCCTTGGGAAGTAGCTGGGTAGTGGTATTAGTACCTTGATAGAAGAGGCCCAAAAGAGCTGCCATGTTAAAACACATAGAAGGTATCATTCCATGAGGAATGGACCATCACTAGACATCAACTCTGAAAACTTGATTTTGAACTTCCCTGCCTCTTGTGCTGTAATATATTTCTTTCGTTTATAAATTAACCAATCTAAAACATTTTATCATAGCAGCCCAAACAAACTAAGGCATTTCTCATGTTATTAAAAAGGACTAAAATGGGTAATAAAATTAACTTCAAGGCTGGGCACAGTGGCTCGCACCTGTAATCCCAGCACTTTGGAAGGCCGAGGCAAGCAGATCACTTGAGGCCGGGAGTTGGAGACCAGTGAGGTCAATATGGCAAAACTCTGTTTCTAATTAAAAAAAAAAAAAAAAAAATAGCCGGGCATGGTGGCACATGCCCATAATCCCAGCTACTGGGCGGCTGGGGCACAAGAACTGCTTGAACCCAAGAGGCAGAGGTGGCAGTCAGCCAAGATCGTGCCACTCCAGCCTAGGTGACAGAGTGAGACTTTGTCTCAAAAAAATAATAAATTCAAGATTTGAGCCTAAGTGACTATAAAAATGTACTAGGGGAGCAACACAGTAAAATTACTTTGAGCATGAATTTTGAGACAAGGAAGATATTAAAGTACAAATGTACAACTGGGCTATGCAGCTGTCACTAAAAGAATGTAACTAAAAAAATAGGTGATGTTAGAAAAGTAGATCTAATACAATTGACAGTTTCAAGTTATGAGGGAATAAATTCTAACATGAAAAATGGGAAAGTACTACCAAAACAGAGCTATCATCTTGTGGAAGGATGAACTTGAGCTCATGAAAACAGCCTCTGCATTTCAAGTGGATGCTTGTCTGAAGCAAACTAGGCTAACTTGTTATCCAAAAGTGAACGGCTGTGTGTCATCTCAGAGACAAAGTTGTACAAACTAAGTGCTGACTGGCTCCTGTTGAGAGGTTTGATGGAAAGGCTCCCTGTAATAACAAGGATCTCAGATTGTTTTGACTTATCCTGCAAAACCCAACCTAGATATCATCCCTTCCACCCACTACTTCCACCTACCCACACTCCATCCCTACCTAACTTATCCCTACTTCTTAAATACAGAACTTTGTCTGGGATGAATTTTGTGAGTTGAGGATATTTGGTCTCCTAGCACATACTCAAAAAATTCCTCAGGATAGGGATATATCTTATCTAGCATAGACTGTGTAAACAGAAGATATTTTAAATAAAAAGTTAAAATGAATTAAAAGTAGTAAGAAGTTTAAAACATATATATTCAATAAGTAAAAAGGTCAAAAAGTTAGTATGAGTCTAAATTCCTTTCCCTCAATGATCTTTTTTCCAATAGCTTTACTGAAACAAAATAAGCTGCACGTATTTAATGTATACAAATTATGACATATTCATATAGCTATGAAACCATCACCACAATCAAGATAATGAACATATCTATAGCCCCTAATGCTTTCTTTGTTCCTTCTCCCACTTTGTAACTCCTCTCTTTTCCCTAAACACTGCATGCTGCTTCCTGGAAATCTTTTTTTTTTTGAGAGCGGAGTCTCACTCTGTCACCCAGGCGGCAGTGCAGTGGAGCGAACTTGGTCACTGCGACCTCTGTTTCCCGGGTTCAAGCAACTCAGCCTCCTGAGTAGTTGGGACTACAGGCACTCGCCACCATGCCCAGCTAGTTGTCTGTATTTTTAGTAGAGACGGGGTTTCACCGTGTTGCCCAGGCTGGTCTTGAACTCCTGAGCTCAGGCAATCCGCCCACCTTGGCCTCCCAAAGTGCTGGGATTACAGACGTCAGCCACCACACCTGGCCTCTGGCAATCTTTAATCTACTTTAGGTCACTGTATATTTTTGGTTTTTCATCTTTTTTAAAATGACAAATAATAATTTTATATATTTATGGGGTACAATGTGATATTATGATACATGCATACATTGAGTAGTGATTAAATCAGGCTAAATAAAATATCTCACATACTTATTTCTTTGTGGTGAGATCACCTGAAATTTACTCATACAGCAACTTTGATATATATAATACATTATTATGAACCACATTCAACCTGCTACACAAAAGATCACTAGAACCTGTCTACCTGAAACATTATCCTTTGACCAGTATTGTCTCTTTCCCATCCCACTCCTACACCCCAAACCTTTGGGAACCATAACTCTACTATATACTGCTATGAGTTTGTCTTTTTGTTCTTGTTATGGTTAAAAGAAACTTTTTATTTAAAAACAATATGACATTTTAATTTTAATTAGCATTCATTAAGTAGCCAGTTTTTAATTCCTGGGGAACAAACATGTATAAATATCAAGCATTATATAATTGATAATTACTAATGTACTTAACATTAGATAATTAAGTTAGTGTCTTCCTCCTTTCCAATTTGTATGCCCTTTATTTCTTTTTTTTTTTTTTTTTTTTTGAGACGGAGTCTGGCTGTGTCGCCCAGGCTGGAGTGCAGTGGCGCGATCGGGGCTCACTGCAAGCTCCGCCTCCCGGGTTCATGCCACTCTCCCGCCTCAGCCTCCGAGTAGCTGGGACTACAGGCGCCCGCCACCACGCCCGGCTAATTTTTTTATTTTTAGTAGAGACGGGGTTTCACCGTGTTAGCCAAGATGGTTTCGATCTCCTGACCTCGTGATCCGCCCGCCTCGGCCTCCCAAAGTGCTGGGATTACAGGCTTGAGCCACCGCGCCCGGCCTGCCCTTTATTTCTTTCTCTTGCTTACTTGCTCTGGCTAGATCTTCCAGTACTATGTTGAACAGAGAAAGTGGTGAAAGTGGGCATCCTTGTCTTATTCTGGATCACAGAAGAAAAGCTTTCCATTTTTCCTTGTTTAGTATGTTCTCTGTGAGTCTGTTGTGTGGTCTTTACTGTGTTGAGGTACATTCGTTCTGTCTATATCATGAGAGTTTTTATCATGAATGAGTGTTGAATTGTCAGATGCTTTATCTGTTTCTATTGAAATAACTGTATAATTTTTCCCTTAATTCTGTTAATGTAATGTATTGCATTAATTGATTTGTATATGTTAAACCATTCTTGCATCCCTGGGATGAATCCCACTTAGTCATGATAAATTATCTTTTTAATGTGCTTTTGAATTTGGTTTCTTAATTCCATGAGGATTTATGCATCCATGTTCAATCAGAGACATTGTCCTATAATTTTCTTTTTTGTTGTGTTCTTGTCTGGTTTTCTTATCAAGTGCTTGAAAATAAGTTTGGAAGAATTCTCTCCATTTTTCTGAAATAATTTTAAAAGGACTGAGATTCACTCTTCTTCAAATGTTTGGTAGAACTGAGCAGTGAAGCTGTCAGGTACTAGACTTTTCTTTGATGGGAAACTTTACTACTGATTTGAACTCATAGTCGTTACCGGTTTCTTCAGATTTTCTATTTCTTCATGATTCAATTTTGGTAGGTTGTATGTGACTAGGAATTTACCCATTTCTTCTAGGTTTTCCAAATAGTTGCCTTATAGTTGTTAGTAACAGGCTCTTATGATCTCTTATATTTCTGTAATATCAGTCATAATGTCACCTTTTCACATCTCTCAATTTGAATCCTCCCCTTTTAAAATTTTGTCTAGCTAGAAATTTGTCGATTTTTATCTTTTCAAAACACTAACTCTTAATTAATGTTTTGTATTTTTTAAGTCTCTATTTCACTTATTTATGCTATGAGCTTTATCATTTATTTTCTTCTATTAACTTAAGGTTTATTTTGTTCTCATTTTTCCTAGTTCCTTGAGGAATAATGTTATTGGTGGTTTACTGGAGATCTTTCTCATTTACTGACATAGACAATTATTGCTATAAACTTCCCCATTAGAACTGCTTATGTTGTAGACCACAGGTTTTGGTACATTGCATTTGCATTCTCATTTGTTTAAATTTTTCAAAATTTCTTTTTTAGTATCTCCTTTGACTCATTTGTAGTTCAGAAGCATGTTGTTTAAAAACTATTTGTATACAGTTTCTAAAAAACCTTCTATTACTGATTTCTAGTTTAATCCCTTATGGTCACAAAAGATCTTCCCCAATTTGAAATTTCGTTTATTATTATTATTATTATTATTATTGTTATTATTTTGAGACAGAGTCTTGCTCTGTCACCCAGGCTGGAGCCCAGTGGTGTGATCACGGCTCACTGCAAGCTCCGCCTCCCAGGTCACGCCATTCTCCTGCCTCAGCCTCCTGAGTAGCTGGGAATACAGGCGCCCACCACCACGCCTGGCTAATTTTTTTGTATTTTTAGTAGAGACAGGGTTTCACTGTGTTAGCCAGGATGGTCTCAATCTCCTGACCTCGTGATCTGCCCGCCTCAGCCTCCCAAAGTGCTGGGATTACAGGTGTGAGCCACTGCGCCCGGCTCCCAATTTGAAATTTTTTAACTTACTGAGACTTGTTTTGTGGCCCAACACATGATATATCTTGAAGACAGTTTCATGTGCTAATTAAAAAAATGTGGGCCAGGCATGATGACTCATGCCTGTAATCCCAGCACTTTGGGAGGCCAAGGTGGGTGGATCACCTGAGGTCAGGTATTAGTGATAAGCCTGACCAACATGGTGAAACCCCGTCTCTACTAAATACAAAAAATTAGCCGTGCGTGGTGACACATGCCTGTAATCCCAGCTACTTGGGAGGCTGAGGCAGGAGAATCGCTTGAACTTGGGAGGTGGAGATTGCAGCGAGCCAAGATCATGTCATTGCACTCCAGTCTGGGTGACAAGAGCAAAACTCAGTCTCCAAAAAAAAAAAAAGAAAAAGAAAAAAATGTGTATTCTACAACTGCTGGGCAGAATGTTTTGTAAATGTCTGTTAGGTTCATTTATCTAGAGTGCAGTTTAACTATCATTCCTTACTGATTTTCTGTCTGGCTGTTCTATCCATTGCTGAAAGTGGAGTGTTGATGTCCCCTATAATTACAGTATTGCTCTCTCTCTCTCCCTTTAGGGTTAATAATATTTCCTTCACATATTTGTGGGTGCTTGGGTGTTGGTTGCATATATATTTACAATTGTTATAGCCTCTTGTTGAATTGATCCCTTCATCATTACATAATGGTCTGCTTGTCTCATTTTACAGTTTTTGATTTGAAGTCTATTTTATCTGACATAACTACAGCTACTCACGCTCTCTTTTGGTTTCTTTTGTGTATAATATCATTTCCCATTCCTTCACTTTCATTCTGTGAGTCTTTATAGGTAAAGTGATTTTCTTGAATGCATCATATAGTTGGGTCTTGTTTATTCATTCCACTAGTCTGTATCTTTTAATTGGAGAATTGAATGCATTTACATTCAAGGTCATTATTGATAGGTGAGGACTTACTCCTGCCATTTTGTTAATTGTATTCTAGTTGTTCTGTATATACATTTTTACCTTTCTTCCTCTCTTACTATTTATCTCTCTGGTGGTTTTCTTGAGTGTTAAGCTTTAATTCTTTTCTCTTTCTTATTTATGTATCTGCTGTTGTTTTGTTCTTTCAGGTTACTATGGGGCTTACATTTTAAAATCTTATATTTATAATGGACTATTTTAAACAGATAATAACTTTGCATACAAATACGCTAGACTTTTATCCCCATCCCCCCACAACTTATAACTTGCTGCCTTAATTTACATCTTTTTAAAATCATATGTTACTCAACATCTAATTGTAGCTACAGACATCACTGACCATTTTGAGTTATAACCTTTATATTAGAGATTTAAAAGACTATATGCCACCATTACATTAGTAATATATTCTGAGTTTGAAAGTGAAATTGCCTCTACTGGTTCTAAATTTGATTCTGAATTTACTTCTACCAGTGAGTTTTATTCTTTTGCATATTTTTATCTGGTAGTTATCATATTTCTTGGGTCCCTGTATTGACTTGTGCCATTTGGTGAAACAGTTGCCTCTTCCAATTTTATGGGGTAACTTTCATAAGAAGATATTTTCCTGTAGATGGATTCTAGGGTGGTAATTGGGTAGGGTGCTTTGGCTTTGGTTCTAGGTAGGTGCAGCAGTGTAGTCTCTGTGTAACTTCTTTAGCTGTAGTCAACATCCGACGTTACTGTCTCAGTGACTTAGGCTATGGGTGTTTACCAAGTTGGTGTGCTACTCCAGTACTATATTGGTGCCACCAAGCAAGCCAGTCCTCTGGTCCTGGGGAGCATGCACAAGGCATGAGTGACAGTTCCAAGCCATGCATGTGGTATATGCCTGTAATCCCAGCAATTTGGGAGGCTGAGGCTGGAGGATCACTTGAACCGAGGAGTTCAAGTCCAGTCTGGGCAACATAATGAGACCCTGCATATTTTTGTTTGTTTTAAAGTGCAGTGGGCCAGACACAGTGGTTCATGCCTGTAACCCCAGCAATTTGGGAGGCCAAGGCAGAAAAACTGCTTGAGGTCAGAAGTTCAAGACAAGCCTAGGCAATATAGTGAGATCCTGTCTACCAAAAATAGAAAAATTAGCCGGGCATGGTGGTGCATGCCTGGATTTCCAGCTACTTGGGAGGCTAAGGCAGGAGAACTGATTGAGCTTGGGAGGTAGAGGCTGCAGTGAGCTAAGATCGCACCACTGTACTCCAGCCTGGGTGACAGTGAGGCTGTGGGTAAAGCCACCATGCAAGCGATCTTGATGCCAAAGGTGTAAGTCCAAAGCATGGTTGTTCAAGCAAATGAAAAGGCAGTGTCACCAGGAGCAGAGCAGAACTACCAGACAGCCTGGGCCTCAGACCCTGCAGGGTACACATGCAAAGCATGGTGGTTCTGTAGGTTGCATCATTGGATACACACCAGTCCACTGGCTCTGGAAGGTGCACACAAAAAGCACCAGTTCAGCCAGTTGTAGGGACAGTGTCATCAGGGGTGGGGATGCTGGGTGGGCTGGTCCTCAGGACCTGTGGTAAGAGTACAAATCCATTCGTCATGGGGGTGGTGCTGGCAAGATTGGGGCAACCAAGTGGGCCCATCCTCAGGCCCTCAGTGAGGGCACACATCTGATGATCACAGGAGCTGCATTGTCAGGGATGGGGCTGCTGAGCAGGCTGATCCTCAGGCCCTAAGACATTTCTTTGGCAAAATGTCTATTTAAGTCTTTTGCCCATTTTTAAAACAAATTGCTTTTTTGCTATTAAGTTGTTTAGACTCCTTATATATTCTGGACATGAACCCACTGACAGATGCATAGTCTGCAAATATTTTCTCCCATTTACAGTTTGTCTCATCATTCTGTTGATTAGTTCCTTTGCTGTGCAGAAGCTTTCGAGTTTGATGCATTTGTCTATTACTGCTTTTGTTATCTGTGTTTTAGGGGTCAGAGTCAAGAAATCAATGTCCAAAACAGTATCATAGAGTTTTTCCCCTATGTTTTATTCTACAGTTGTCCCTCAGTATCCATGGGGATTGGTTCCAGAACCACGCTGAGAAAACAGAATCTGTACATACTCAAGTCCGATGGCCGGCCCTGCAGAACCCATAGGTACAAAAAGTTGGTCCTCCATAAGAGTGGATCTTGCATCTCACAAATACCATATTTTTGATCCACATTTGGTTGCAGATGTAGATCCCACTGATATGTACGACTGTATTTATTTTTTAAAACCCATGTATAAGTGGACCTGCACAGTTCAAACCCGCGTTCAAGTTTAACAGTTTCAGGTCTTATATTTAAGTCTTTAACCCACTTGAGTTGAATTTTTTTCCGTGGGGTGAGATATGGTTCCAATTTCATTCTTCTACATGTGAATATCCAGTTTTCCCAACATCATTTATTGAAGAGACTGTACTTTACTCATTGTGTATACTTGGCACCTTTGTTTAAAGTCAACTGACCATAAATGTACGGGTTTACTTCCGAGCTTTTAATACTTTTCCATTGGTTAATATATATTTTCTTCTGCCAGCTCCACGCTGTTTTGATTACAATATCTTTCTAATATATTTTAAAATCGGGTAGTGTGAGCCTCCAGCTTTGTTCTTTTTGTTCAAGATTGCTTTGGCTATTTGGGGTCTTTTGTATATTCATATGAACTTCAGGATTTTTTTTTATTTCTGTGAAAAATGAAAATGGAATGTGAGAGGGATTGCACTGAATCAGTGAATCACTTTGGGCAATATGGAGATTTTAACAATATTAATATTTCCAATCCACTAACACAGGACATCATTTGTTCATTTGTGTTGTCTTTGATTTCATCAAAGCTTTATGATTTTTTTGTATACAAATTTTTAACATCTTTGGTTAAGTTTACTGTAAAATAGTTTATATTTTTTGATGCTATTGTAAATGGGATGGTTTCCTTAATTTCTTTTTCAGATAGTTCATTTTTAGTTTATAAAATGTTACTGATTTTTAGGCTGGGTGCACTGGCACATGACTATAACTCTAGTACTTTAGGAGGCCAAAGCAGGAAAATCATTTGAGGCTAAGACTTCAAGACCAGCCTGGGCAACACAGAGAAAGAAGACTCTACCAAAACAAAAAAACCACAAAAATTTAATAGCCAGATGTGGGAGTGTGCACCTGCAGTCCTAGCTACTGAGGAGGCTGAGGTGGAAGGATTGCTTGAACCCATGAGTTCAAGGTACAGTGAGCTACGATCATACCCCTGCACTTCAGCCTGACTGGCAGAGTGATACCTTGTCTCTATTTAAAAAAAAAAAAAAAAAAAAAAAAGGCAAGAAACACTGCTGATTTTTGTATGTTGACTTTGTATCCTGAAACATTACTGAAGCACATTACAGAATTTATGTATCAGTTCTAACAGCTTTTTAGTGGGGTCTTGAGGATTTTCTATACAACGTTATGCTGTTGACAACCACAATATCACTTCTTCCTTTTAAATCTGTATGCTTTTTATTATCTAATTTCTGTGGCTAACAATTCCAGTAATATACTGAATTGAAGTGTAACTCTGTATGCTTTTTATTATCTAATTTCTGTGGCTAACAATTCCAGTAATATACTGAATTGAAGTGTAACAGAAGCGGTGACAGTGGGCATCCTTTTCTTGTTCCTGATCCTAACAGAAAAGCTTTCAACTTTTCACCAATGAGTATAATGGCAGCTGTGGGCTTGTCACATATTGCCTAATTATATTGAGGAACACTCCTTCTACACCTAATTTGTTGACCTTTTATCATGAAAGGCTGAATTTTGTCAAATTCTTTATCTGCATGTGTTGAGATGATAGTATAGTTTTTGCTATTCATTGTGTTAATATGGTAAATCACATTTATTGATTTGCATATGTTGAACCATCCAAGAATAAATCCCAACTGATCATGGTAAATGATCCCTTCAAATGCTGTATTGAATATGGTGTAATAGCATTTTGATGAGGATATCTGCACTATTCACAGTAGCAAAGACTACTGTGAATAGTGCTAGAATGAACGTACAGGTGCATGTGTCTTTTTGGTAGAACAGTTTATTTTCCTTTGGGCATGCACCCAGTCATGGGACTGCTGGGTTGAATGGGAGTTCAACTCTTAGTTCTTTGCGAAATCTCCGAACTTCTCCATAGCAGCTGAACTAATTTTCTTGTAGTATTTTCGTATTGCTTTGCTATTAGGGTAATGCTGGCCTTGTAAAATGAGTTTGAGGTATTCTCTCCAGTTCAGTTTTTTGAAAGAGTTTGAGAAAGACTAGTATTCATTTTTCTTTAAATGTTTGGTAGCGTTGCATCGTGAAATTATCTGGTCCTAGACTATTCTTTTATGAAAGAATTTTTATTACTGGCCAGGCATGGTGGCTCACGCCTGTAATCTCCTGAAGAATGTCCTATGTGTGCTTCAGATGAATGTGTATTCTGCTGCTGTTGATTGAAACGTTCTGTATATGTCTATTAAATGCATTTGGTCCAATATTTTCTTCAAATTCACTGTTTCCTTATTGATTTTTGGTGTGGATGGTCTGTTCATTGTTGAAAGTGGGGTACTGAAATCCCCTAGGATTACTGTATTGTAGTTTACCTCTCTCTTCAGATGTCTCAATATTTGCTTTATACATTTCGATGCTACAATATAAATACAAATATACAATGTTGGGTGTATATATATTTAAAATTGTTACATCCTTTTGATGACCAGACCCCTTTTTATCATTATATATTGACCTTCTTTATCTCATCTACAGTTTTTGACTTTATTTTGTCTAAGGATAGTGCTGCTGTCTCTTTAGGTTTTATTTGCATGGGCTATTTTTTTCCATCCCTTAATGTTCATTCTCTGTACACTGTTAAAGCTAAAGTGAGTCTCTTGCAGGTAGCATATAGATGAGTCTCTCTTCTTTTAATGCACTCAGGCACTCTGTGTCTTTTAATTGGAGAATTTAATCCATTTACATTCAAACCAGTTATTGATAGGTAAAGACTTACTAGTGCCACTTTGTTATTTTATCGTTTTGTAGAGCCTTTCTCCCACTACTGCTGTCTTCCCTTGTGGTTAGATGGTTTTCTATAGTGGTACGACTTCCATCCTTTTATCTTTTGTGTATCCACTAAAGGTGGTCACCTTGAGGCTTACATAAAAGCCAGTCATATACTTAAAACTGGCTATTTTATGCTTATAAAAACTAAACTTTCATTGCATGCATAAACCCTACACTTTTACTCACCCTTCATGTTTTATCTCTTTGATGTTACATTTTATATCTTTTTATAATTTGTGTCCCTTCACAAACTTTTGTAGCTGCCATTGTTTCAACAGTTTTGTATTTCAGCCTTTACACTAGAGATATCATTGATTTACACACTGACATTACATAATTAGAATGTTTAAATTAGACAGTGTACTTACTTTTATCAGTGAGTTTTCTGCTTTCATATTCTCATGGTACCACTGTCTTTTAGCTTGAAGAACTTTGTTTAGAGAACTCTCAAGAAAGAAGTTCAAGAAAATAGAGTTCTATTTTCCTGTAAGTCAGGTCTAGCAGTGCTGAATTCCCTTAGCCATTGTTTGTCTGAGAAAGTTGTTATCTCTCCTTTTCATTTTTGAAAGACAAAATTGCTGGGCATAGTACTATGGTTGGCAGGTCTTTTTTCTCAGAGGATTTTGAATCCCACTACCTCTGGCATGCAAGGTTTCTCAAGAAAAATCTGATAATAGTCTTGTGGGGGACCCTTGTATTTAACATGTTGCTTTTTCATTGTTGCTCTTTAAAAAATACTCTGTCTTTAACTTTTGACAAATTGATTATAACATACCTTAATATGGATCTCTTTGGATTGATAGTATTTGGTGTCCTTTGAATTTTCTAGATCTGGAGTTCTATTTCCCCAGACTTGAGTAGCTTTCTGCCTTTACATCTTTGAAACTGTTTTCTCTCACTTTTTCTTTCTTCTCCTTCTGGTACTTTTTCAATTTATCTTGTTTCTCTATTTGGAACACACTTCCCCATTTCTTCATTTGCCTCTACCCTCTGTGTTTTCTGCACATTAGATAACCTAATAGCTTCTCCCAGTCCCGTTTCATGTAGAAGGACCTAACCAGTCAGTCTGGCCAGAAATTCTAAGGTACCTCTCAAACTTTTGTGTTTGTTCAAACTGCTGCCTTTGTTTTTTGTTGCCTCCAGGAAATTAGGATGTGCCAAGTTCTGTCAGTACCTCAAAACATTTAAGAGAGAAGTCATTCCCTCTAGACACAGCTAAAAAGGTTGAAGTGTTAAAAGTGTGTTCCAGCTCCTTCTATCGTCAGGGTGAAGCTGAAAGTAGGATTCTCTCTGCACTACGCTGGAGAAAGGAATTCTAGCAAACGCCTACATTTTAGATCAGACTGCATTATCTCATCTTAGGGGAAGAAAGTGGGCCCATTTATTTGTTTTCACTGGTCTAGAGACTCAGAAATTCAGTGTCCCATCAATTCCCAGAACTATATGGTTAAGGAGGCCATCTCTTGGGAGGGAGCTATGGCAGTTGTGATCAATCCATGAATAAACTCCTTCCAGGGATAATCTATAGAGACAATCTGCTCTAGCTTTACTGCTGGAGCAAGTTAGATGAAAAAACTCAGGAAACGCTGGAACTCACAGTCAGTATCCCAGGGGTCTACTGTTTGTTTGCTTGTTGGCTACCAGATACAGACTAGAGAGGAGCCCAATCCTCAAACAACAGCTACAGAAGTACACAGACAAACCCCTTCCAGAAATTAACTGGGGAGTGTGCTTTTTAACTACTTATCTGCATTGATCCAGGGGGCTGTAGTCCCTGGAAATGTCTGTGTGTTTAAAACCACCTCTTTGTTCTCTGTCACTGCAATTCATATTTTCTGAGATTTTATATACAGTATCTACTATTGCGTGTAATTATTTTGAGATTCATTCATGTTGTTACATGCATCAATAGTTTATTAACTTTTATTGGTGAGTTAAATATTCAATTATATGGATATACCACAGTGTGTTTAACCATTTTTCGGTTGATGAAAGTTTGAGTTGCTTCCAGTTTTTTGCTATTACAAATAAAGCTGCTATAAACATTAATAAAACAAACAAAGCAAAATGAAACAACAATCCCCGCAAAAAAATAAAAAACCAGAGCTATATTAACAGACGGCAAGTAATGCTCACCAAACCCTTCCCATTATTTATATATGGTTTATATGGGTTAATAATATTTTATGGCATGTGAAAAATTATATAAAATTCAATTTTCAGTATCCATTAATAAAGTTTTATTGGAATGCAAATTATAGCCGCACTTCTGCTACAACAGCAGAGCCAACTAGTTATATCAGAAACCATAAGCCTGAAAAGACAATGTCCCTTTATAGAGAAAACTGGCAAACATTTATTATAGATAATTGGATTAGGTAAGCACTAATCAGAAATTATTTTAAAATCAGGTACAATTCAGAATTTGACCTTAACTTGGCCCAAGGAGAAATGAAAAGACCTTAAATAAAGAGGCAATAACTAAACAACATTTATATTCAGGAGCTATTAAAACAATAGAAAATGGTATATACCACAAATAAATATTTAACTGAACCACTAGGCTTAGCCATTTCATAACAGTGTTATTTCTAAAATGGATTCAACTAAGTGCACAATCACTATCTTGGATACAAATAAGGTTATTTCTTGTTTTTGATGTATGAAGACTGTATGTGTAATAAAAAATAATTGTGTAGCAGAATACCAATACAAAAAGAGTTTTCATAGTACTCACCTTTGGAAGGGCAGGCTTGGGTTTGAAATTTTTGTTTCTCCTATAGAGATAAATCATTCATTAAAAAAAGCTACTGCATAAAAACAAAAAGAAAAACAAAAGCTACTGTAGAGAAGTAAGATTTCAAGGTCTCTCCTCAAACAATAGATTATATACCCACTACCAAGACTGTAAGTCTTCTATATGAAAACACTATCTGATTCAGCCAAGTAGGCACTTTGGGAAGGAAGAATAAACAAGGAAAAGACACCTGCCTTGTTATATAAGTATAAACACACCTGACGATTAGTAACACTGTGTTGTACATTCTAAGCTACAGGTTCATTTTCTTCAGTTGTTAGTAGCTTCTTGTACCTACAGAAGACTTATTTCTATCATTTCAAGACTAAGTGAGATGTTTAAGTTTCATAAATTTTTTAAAAACGTACTTATCACCAAAATGTAATCTTCCATTTTTGGTAATTAAAAATTCTTCTATTCCACTCATTTTTTTTTCCTTATTCAAACCTCAATACCATACTTAAATCAAGTCTTTTTAATTTTATTTTTAGCTTTTTTTATAGTCACAGAAAGAAGGAATAAAGTCCAACACTTATGAATATGGGCTGGGAAGTCAGAAAGACCTGGACAACAATCTATGGTCTACCATCTATTAAGGTATGATTTTAACATCTTTAACTTTTCATTATGTAATAACGTAAAACCGGGATGACAATACTACCTATAACTTAAAAGTTATTGTGAGGATTAAATGAGTTAATGTATATCTCTGGGGTACAGCAAGACCTACATAAATAGAACCTATTAACATTATTAAGCAGTGATTCAGACAAGGATTATGGAATCCAATTCAGTCACACCTCTAGCTAGTGGTCAAACGATATGCTTGGGAAATGTCTAAAATATGTTAATGCTAATAATTAATAACTTTTTTTTCCTTTTTTTTTTTTCTCTCAGAGACAGGATCTTAATCGGTCGCCCAGGCTGAAGTGCAATGGCAAGATCATGACTCACTGCAGCCTCAACTTCCTTGGCTCAAATGACCCTCCTACCTCAGTCTCCTGAGTAGCTGGAACTACATGCATGCACTACCACACTTGGCTAATTTTTTTTCTTTTCCTTTTTTTTTTTGGAGAGATGGGGTCTCTATGAAGCATGGTAGAGCATGGTTATGGCTATGTCTTCAACTCTATAATCAGTTTATAAGAAATGGAAAGCTTGGATAAGTGTCATATATCACTCAACCATTCACCATTTATAGATTTTCTTGCCTAATCTGTTAAGACTGCTAGAATTAAAGGATACCTGTAGTAAAAATTCGGAATCCTAAAAGGAGCTAACAGTTTTTTCTTTCTCTGAAGGTAGGGCCTGTCTAAACAATAAGACCTTTATTATCATCTCCATAATAAATATATTCAGTCACGATTCTCCTGATAATAAGGGGGAGAAAAATCAACAAAAACACAAGCTTTACAACACATGAGATTCATGGCTGTAAATGCTACCTAAACACCTTTGAGTCTTGTTTCAGTCAAAATTATTCCCATGAAAATAACACTTCACCATCTCCCTCCTTCATTTTTTCCTGCCAGAAATTTTAAACCAGACCAAAAAAAAAAAAAAAAAAATCACATTACTGATCAGTACTGACGTGAGAATTCCATGGGCTCTCTCCAGGAGTTTGCTGCTAGTTGAATTAGCAAATATTCCATCTTTATCAAGCAAGGAGGTGCTACTTGATAGTCTGCTCTGGCGAATCCCAGTTCTGCCATTCCAGGCAATATCAAATGTATCACTGTAAAAAATAGAATTTGCTTTAGTTAATCAAGACGTCTCTAATTAACACTATATTGCTTAAATAAAACTTTAAATACTAAAGTTAAATTTTAGAAAAAAAATGATTTCATGCAAATAATTGCCAATCAGTTGGGACTAACCTTTGTCTCATTCAGAACAAATTCCTATGAATTCCATCATATTCACATACAAATGTGCATGCAGATGAGCACATCATGTAGCTGACATCTTTAAATATATTATCATTCAACAACTAGTAACTAATATAATGGATTATAATATCTTCCCTCTTTGTTAGATTTTACAATTTTCAAATGCTACTGTAGGAATCTGTAATCCTAATAGACTATCCCATCCTATGGAATATCTAATTTCCTCCTGAAAGGTCTTATTCACACACACACACTCACTACTCACACACGCATTAAACTTACTAACTCCTATGAGACTCTAGACACTGCAGATATAGCAATGAACAAAATATAAAATTACCAGTGATTATAACGTAATAATTAATGGAGGGCTCTCCAGGTAAAGTACGTAATAATTAATGGAGGGCTCCCCAGGTGAAGTATGTAATAATTAATGGAGGGCTCTCCAGGTGAAGTAGTAGTATCCAACAACAAATGAATGGACAAAGAAAATGTGGTATATACACACAATGGAATGCTATTCAGTCATTAAAAAAAGGATACAGTCCTATCATTTGGACAACATGGACAAACATAGAGTACATTATGTTAACTGAAATAAGCCAGACACAGAAAGACAAACACTGCATGACCCCACTTATATGTGGAATCTAAATAAGCTGCTCTCACAGAAGTACTGAATAGAACAGTGATTACCAGAGACTGGAAAAGGTAACAAGGTGGAGCTGTGTAGTAAGGGGAGAGGTTGGTCAATGGGTATGAAGTTACAGTAAGACAAGAGGAATAAATTCTAGTCTTCTATTGAACAATGGAGTGATTATAGTTAACAATAAGGTATTATATACCTGAAAATAGCTAGAAAAGAAAATTTTGAAAGAGAAATGTTCCCACCACAAAAAAAGGATAAATATTTGAGATGATGAATATGGTAATTACCTTAATTTGATCATTATACAATGTATACAGGTATCAAAACATCACACTGTACCCTATAATATGTATAATTATTATGAGTGAACTAAAATTTTTTTTAAAAGAAATATCAGGGCCGGGCGCGGTGGCTCAAGCCTGTAATCCCAGCACTTTGGGAGGCCGAGATGGGCGGATCACAAGGTCAGGAGATCGAGACCATCCTGGCTAACACGGTGAAACCCCGTCTCTACTGAAAATACAAAAACTAGCCGGGCGAGGTGGCGGCGCCTGTAGTCCCAGCTACTCGGGAGGCTGAGGCAGGAGAATGGCGTAAACCCGGGAGGCGGAGCTTGCAGTGAGCTGAGATCCGGCCACTGCACTCCAGCCTGGGCGACAGAGCGAGACTCTGCCTCAAACAAACAAAAAAAAAAGAAATATCAGGAGATAGCTACTTACAACAATTTCACATTTGTCCATATTTATAAATCTCAGCTTCCATTTGCTTAGAGCATTTATTCAAGATATATAAATGGCATGTAATCAACAAACCCTTTAGAAATGCTTGTATTTTCACCATTTTGTGCTAAACCATTTAAAAAAGTCAATGAATCATTATCCCTAAGAAAATGTGTCTTCCCAAATGGGAGAATCATATTGCACTTAAGATGGTTTGTGTGTGCACTTATATTTTTCTCATTTAAAAAAATGAGTGCTACTCTGGCTTTAGGGGGAAAAAAAAAGAAAACAAAAGGAGAAAGAGAGAGAGTGAGAGGAAGGAAGGAAGCAAGTGAGGGAAGAAGGAAAGCAGGAAGGAAGGAAAGAATGAAGGGAGGGAGGGAGACGGAGGAAAAAATGTAGCAGAAAAATAGATTCCTGGTGAAGATGCTGTGAAAACTGTTGAAATGACAACGTATTCTGTGGTTAAGGACTGCTGAGGAAACAATTCTTTTAAAAAAAGGCAACAGAGGATTCAAAGCATTACATAAGTTGAGCTGATAAAGCAGTGGCAGGGCTTGAGAGGATTGACTCCAATTCTGGAGTTCTACTGTGGTTAAAATGCTATCAAACAGCACTGGATGCTACAGAGAAATTTTTCCTATAAAGAAGAGGCAACTGATGTAATAAATTTCATTGTGTTATTTTAAGAAATTGCCATAGCCCCTCCAATTTTCAGCATCCACCACCTTAGTCAGCAGCCATCAACATCAAGGAAAGACCCTCTACCAGCAAAAAGATTATGACTCACTGAAGGCTCAGATGATTGCTAGTTTTATTAGCAACAAAGTATTTTTTAATTAAGGTATGTATTTTTTAAACATAATACTATTGCACAATTGACAGACTACAGTATAGTGTAAATGTAACTTTTATATGCACTGGGAAACCAAAAAATTTGTGTGATTTGTTTTACTGAGAATTCGTTTTATTGTGGTGGTCTGGAACTGAACCAGAAACCCATATAGACCACTTCAGGTATCCAAAATGGAAAGTACAAAGAAAGAAACACGAACTAGAAATTAGGAAACTTAAAACCACTAACTGCTTTGTGAAATGAGGCATATCGCGGTTTCTTTTTTATATAATCAAGAAAATTGGGTTCTCATCTGATGACCAGGGTGAGAATACTGCCAACAGATGAAACTGAAGGTACACAGGTCAAGTTTAACTATCTAATTTATTTTGGGGTAAAATTTAACATGAAAATATGGTGGTAGATATCATAATTAGTCAAATACTACTGTTAAGAAAACAAAGGACATATAATATAAAGATAGCAAACAGTTTAATTTGTGGCATTCGAGGTGAATATATTTGTGGCTAGATGGGCTGTGACAAATCTTGCATATGAAGTTATTGAACCTAGACTTTTTTTTTTTTTTTTTTTACAATAAAGAGTCATGAAAAAGTTATTGAGCAGACAAGTGACAATTATGTATTAGAAAGACATAGTAACTCAATTGGAAAAAATGATCAGTGAAGTTATACCTTCATTTTAATGACAGACCATCCTTATTACCAGAGTATTAGGAAGCTCAATTTTTTGATGATGTTTAAAACACAGAGAATGCATTCTAGAAACAATGTTCTTCTCCTCATATAAATTACAATCTTTATCAAATAGTATACATAAAAAACAAAGAGACTTTATGAACTCATAAAATTATTTATATTTGTTACTGTCAAATTGTTCTCAGGAATTCGTCATTGAAAATAGTAAAAGGTAAGCTTTGGTAATCGCACTCACCCAAAAAACGTATTAGATGGTTTGATGTAAATCAAACTATTCAATTATTACTTCCCAATAAGATTTCTCCACAGGAAGCAGCAGAATAACCCTTTAATTTTGTCAAAGATATAAAATGCACGAAGGGTCTCAGCAATTAAAATATATGAGCTCATTTTAAATTATTCTGAAGAAACTTTTTCAAAATTGTAAAGCCGTTTTACCAGAAGCAACTGTAAACAAATTTTGTTAACTTTAACCTATTAATGTGTTATTACATCACTTATAAAGGATTTAAGAAATAAAACAATGCCTGAATTACTTCGTACTTTTAAAGTCACAAAAGTATCAACAAGAATGCTAGTTATTTCTTCTATATGTCTTTGAAAACATAAACCAAACACACTTACTGTTGGTTTTTTTCATTTAGAGCATTCAGGCCCTGGAGATCAGAAAGAGGTGTTCTGGGATTTTTCCGGGTTATACCTAGCAAAATTTAAAAAACAGAACATTTCAAATCAGTGTGAAGAAAAATGAAACGTGAAACAATTTTTCTAAAGACAAATGAAATTTAATAACGAGTATTTGCTAAATATTTCAGAAATATCTAAATAATTATATGACCCGTCTCATAACTGTCACAGATCTTAGTTAACAATGAACCCAATTAGAACATTTAATGATGAAATCTTTTATTTCTTCTTTCACTGAATCATTAACTTCAGGAAATACAAGGGTGACTGGACTGAAGGCCTAGAAGTGTACAAGTTCATTTTTATTTTTAGGTTTGGGGGGTACACATGAAGATTTGTTACAAAGGTAAACTCATGTAATGGGGGTTTGTTGTACAAATTATTTCACCCAGGTATTAAGCCTAGTACTCAATAGTTATTTTTTCTGCTCCTCTCCCTCCTCCCAATCTCCACCTTCAACTAGACCTCATTGTCTGTTGTTTCCTTCTTTGTGTTCACAAGTTTTTATCATTTAGCTCCCACTTATAAGTGAGAATATGCAGTATTTGGTTTTCTGTTCCTGCATTAGTTTGCTAAGGACAATAGCCTCCAGCTCCATCCATGTTCCCACAAAAGACATGATCTTGTTCTTTTTACGATTATACAAGTTCATTTCTTATTTTGATGCATCATTTTTTAGCAATATGTTTCTGACATGTTCAGATAAATACAATGAGTATCAATGTATTGAGAATTAACATTACAGATAAATACAATGAATATAAAAGACAAATTGCTTAAGAATTACCAATATTTTAAAAATGTAATGTTCTTCAAATCATATGATAAACATGTAAGTTCTATAAACATAAGTCTATCAATTTTTATAACACACAAACATTTAATATAAATAAGATACACTGGCAAAAAAGAAGTAAAAGTATCTCTACTCAAGATGACAATCTTGTAGGTAGATAAAAAAAAAAAGCTCATTTGAACTAATAAATGAGTTCTACAAAACTACTGGAAACAAATAAATATACAGTGGTGGCCAGGCAGGGTCGCATACGCCTGTAATCCCAGCACTTTGGGAGGCCGAGGCAGGCAGATGACTTGAGCTCTGTATTTCAAGACCAGCTGGCCAACTTAGACTTCATCTATACTAAAAATAAAATGTATATAAAAGTGCTTAGAAGAGTGCTTGGACATAGTCAACACTATATCCACATGAAGTGATTGTTATCTTTCTGTATGAATGAGGGAAACTGAAAATCCACAGAAGACTCTTTGTTCTGTTTAAATCATGCAAATGGGCCAGGCACAGTGGCCCATGCCGGTAATCCCAACAGTTTGGGAGGCCAAGGCAGGCAGATTACTTGAGCCCAAGAGTTCAGGACAAGCCTGGGCAACATGGTGAAACCCCATCTCTACAAAAAATACAAAAATTAGCCGGGTGTGGTGGCTCACACCTATAGTCGCAGCTTGAGAGGCTGATGTGGGAGAATTGCTTTGGACCCGGAGGTCGAGGCTGCAGTGAGCTGAGGTCGCACCACTGCCCTCTAGCCTGGGCGACAGACTGAGACCCTGTCTTGGAGTGGGGAGTGGGGAGTGGGAAGTGGGGACGGGGTTGGGGGAGGAGGGGCGGAAATAGCAATAAATATTCTGAAATGACATTTTTAAAAGTATAAAATGTCTACACTGAAAATTATAAAACATCCTTAAAAGAAAATAAAGACCCAACTAAATGGAATGCTACCTATGTGCATGAATTGGAAAACATAGTATTGTTAAGATGTCAATGTTCCCCAAACTGACCTACAGATCAATGCATTTTCTATTAAAATTCCAGATAAGGCCGGGCGCGGTGGCTCAAGCCTGTAATCCCAGCACTTTGGGAGGCCGAGACGGGCAGATCACGAGGTCAGGAGTTCGAGACCATCCTGGCTAACACTGTGAAACCCCGTCTCTACTAAAAAATACAAAAAGCTAGCCGGGCAAGGTGGCTGGCGCCTGTAGTCCCAGCTACTCGGGAGGCTGAGACAGGAGAATGGCATAAGCCCGGGAGGCGGAGCTTGCAGTGAGCTGAGATCCGGCCACTGCACTCCAGCCTGGGCGACAGAGCGAGACTCCGTCTCAAAAAAAAAATAAAAATAAAAAATAAAATTCCAGATAATTATTTTTGTAGAAATGAATGAGCTAATCCTAAAATTAACACGGAAATACAAGGGATCCAGAAGAGCTGAAACAATCTTGCAAACAATCTTCAAGAATGGCTTCAATCCAAGAATTTGAGGCTACAGTGAGTTATGATTGCACCATCTCACCCCCAGCCTGGGTGGCTAAGAAAGTCTCCATCTTAAAGAAGAAGGAAAAAGAAAAAAGGAGGAGACAGAAGAAAGAGGAGTAAATTTCTAGACAATACATTAGGCAATGGTTACCATTTTTTCATCAATTATTAAGTATTTTAAACATAAAAGTGGCCTAAATAATAATATACTAAACACTTATGATGGATCACTCAGCTTAAAATATGAAGCCCTGTGTAGCCCACTCCCTGATCCCATTTAAAAATCAACACATCCAGCCAGGTGCAGTGGCTCCCACCTGCAATCCCAGCACTTTGGGAGGCAGAGGTGGGCGCATCACCTGAAGTCAGGAGTTCAAGACCAGCCTGGCTAGCATGGGAAAACCCTGTCTCTACAAAAATACAAAAATTAGCCCAGCATGGTGGCATGCACTTGTAATCTCAACTACTCAGGAAGCTGAGGCAGGAGAATCACTTAAACCCAGAAGGCAGAGGTTGCAGTGAGCCAAGACTGCGCCATTACACTCCAACCTGGAGGACAGAGCGAGACTCCATCTCAAAAACAACAACAACAACAACAAACCCATCAGATCCCAAGATCTCCCATTTGTTCGAATTAGAAAAAAAGAATTTGAAAATAGCTATACTGAGATGGTATCAAATATTGTAACAACATATAATTGGAGTTTCAGAAGGAAAAAAGAAATTGCAGCAGAAAAATTTTTTGAAAAATATTGGCCACAAATTGTCTAAATTTGATGAAAAACAATGAAAGTCCAAAAGGTACAGCAAATCCCAAAGAAAATTAATATAAATCGTATTTAGAGACATGAGAATCAAATTGCTGAATGCCAAATATAAAGTCAAAGGAAAAAAGGTATACGACATATGAAGGAATAACAATGGGATGACATCTGAGTAATCATCACAAAGCCCTAAGAACATGGCACATCTTAAAAATGCAAAAAATTTGATAGTTCGTAATGATGTTAAACATATGCCTATTTCATGAAGTAACTCCACTCATAAGTATTTACTAAGGAATAAAAATATATGTCTGCAAAATGTCTCAAAAAAGAATGTTTATAGCACTGTTGTTCACAATAGCTCTAACTATATATATAACTCTTAACTACACCAATAAATCAATAAGCACAATTATATACATATATTACATAAATTAAATACCATGTGTGTATATACATATACAATGGAACACATCTGAGCAACAAATGACTGATACATGGAAAAATATGCATGAATACGTGCATAACTATGTTGCATAATACAATCAGAACACAAAATGCATACTGTGTAATCCCACTTGAGTAAAATTTTTAGAAAATGTAAAGCTGACTTATAGTAATCAATCTGTGGTTACCTAAAGGAGGTGGGAAAATGTACAAGAGAATAAGTTATCTGATGTAAGTCTTTCCTAATATTAATTTTTTTGTGTTCATATGCTTTTGGTTTGTTTCTTGTAAGCATTCTACAGCTAAATTTTGCTCATCTTCCTTAATTCATAATGTTTTTGAAACTGTTTAGTTTAGTCCATTTTAACTCCGTTTTAACTTACTGCTACAATGGATACATCTGGAATTTTTTTCTGACATGAGTTTATATTTTTTTATTTACCTTAACTATTACATGCTTTTATTCAGGATTCTATTGTTTTCTTTGTATTTTGGCTTCTTTTGTTCCACAAATTGTATACACTCTCTGCTTTATTTATCCTTAAATGTTTAACATACTCATGAATTCTAAACTAATAATCTCTTCTCTTTCCCTGAAGAGTACAAGAACATTCAAATGTTTTAAAGTCATCTCCTTCTCATTAGGGATGTTATTGCTACCCAATACTTACTTTCACCTTGTTTCCTTTCCTTCATCAAGCACATTAGGTATAAGTTTTATAAAACTGTTGCTTATTTAGATTTATATATACATTTATCAAGTTCTTTAGTATCAAAACTTTCTAGTGGGTTCAGCTTCTTTCTCAACTAAATTTTAAAAATATATATAGGTGAACATCTGTTCAGATTACTATCTAGCTTTATTAATTGCTATCATTCATATTTGCCTGGTACATCACGTCCATCCTTTTATTTTCACCAGTTTAATTAAAAATAATGTAGCTATCACTTAAACTATTGAAAAATTCATTGAGAGTTTAACTGGTGAGTATAAACCATTTACATTAATTTTAAATAATACTTGTTTCTGGCATTTTATTTCATGTTTTTCATTTATTTCACTCTTTCATTTTTTCCCTTTTTGGTTTTCACTTTATAGGGTTTCTTATGCTACCTTAAAAGATAAAAATTGTTATTACTGTGGTTGTCCTTAAGGCACATGTTCAATTTATTTACCTATACTGATTTCCTAAACTTGAAAAGATTATGTTAATTCAAGAGCAGTAGAGCTCCCCACTTTCCCTTCAGTTTTCACCAAAATGCATGCCAGTATCTTCTATATTTGTCTCTGCAAACCATCTGCAACCAGTAGTTCTGATCATATACAATTTTTTATTTTGGATATTCTTAGTTTCACGAAAAATAATCTAGGTATTTACTTGTAACTTGTATCAGGCTTAATGACATGTAATTAAACATTTTTTATTGGACTAAAAATTTCAAACAGTTAAACATATATATGTTAAGTACATAGTTAAATAAGTTTTGCTAAATGCATTCACCACACTAATAACTACCAAAGAAAGATACAAAACATTTCCATCATCACCAAAGTTGCCTCATGCCCCTTCTTGGACAATCTCCCACATGTACTTATGGGTCAAGACAATCACTAACTTGCTCTCCATACAGATTGGCTTGTATCGTCTAGAACTTTATATAAATGGAATAAAACAGTATGCTTTGAGGATAGGCCTTCCCTTAGCATAACACTTTAGTGATTCATCTGTAAAAGTCTTTTGTGAATATATACTTTGATTTCTCAGGTAAATAACTGAGATTTGAATTCATGAAACATATGGGAAAAATATGCTTATCTTTATAAAACTGACAAACTGTTTTCGGAAATGATACCATTTGACACTACCAAGAGACAGTATGAGAGCTCCAGTTGCTCCACATGCTTATCAGTTAGTATTTCAACTTCTTACATTTTAGCCCCTATAGAAGGTATTAGTGACCTTACTCAGATTATAATTTGTCTTTCCATAATGAATAACAAAGTTGAACATCTTTCATGAGAACACAGACAAATCTTCTTTTGTGGAAGTGTATGTTCAAATCTTTTGCCCATTTAAAAACTGGCCTGTTTATCTTATTATTGTAGAGTTTTTATATTTTGTTTTCAAGTCCATTATCAGGTATGAATATTACAAATTGTAACAAATACTGTTTCCCAGGCCATGGTATGTTTTTTGTTTTCTTAACAGCAGTTAAGAAAAGTAGTTTTCAAATTGGCTAACTCCAATTTGTCAATTTTTTCCTTTTATAGTCAGTCTTATGTCTTATCTAAGAAACTTTTGCCTGTCGCAAGATTACAAAAATTTGTTTCTCAGGTTTTCTATTTTAATAAAAAATTAATAATTTTGGTCCTTACAAAGAGCTGTATGACACATTTCAAAGTTAAATTATATGTATAAGGGTCAAAGTTCTCTTATACCTTATAGATATCCTGTTGTTCTAGTGCTATTTGTTTAAAAGACTACCCCTTACCCCAACTAAATTATCTTGGTGCCTTAACAGAAAATCAACTGACTGTTTACGTGTAGATCTACTTCTGTATTTTGTATTTGGTTCATTAATCTCTTGATCCTTAGCAACAATAGAACAATGTCATGAATATTTTAGTCTCAAAATCACATACTGTAAATTATCCAGCTTTGTTCTGTTTAAAAATTGTTTTGGACCGTTTGGGTATTCTACATTTCTCTTTTTTTTTTTTTTTTTGAGACGGAGTCTCGCTCTGTCGCCCAGGCTGGAGTGCAGTGGCCGGATCTCAGCTCACTGCAAGCTCCGCCTCCCGGGTTTACCGCCATTCTCCTGCCTCAGCCTCCGAGTAGCTGGGACTACAGGTGCCCGCCACCTCGCCCGGCTAGTTTTTTGTATTTTTTAGTAGAGACGGGGTTTCACAGTGTTAGCCAGGATGGTCTCGATCTCCTGACCTCGTGATCCGCCCGCCTCGGCCTCCCAAAGTGCTGGGATTACAGGCTTGAGCCACCGCACCCGGCCCTACATTTCTCTATAAAGTTTAGATTCAGCTTGTTAATTTCCACCAAATACCTGCTATTATACTTATTGGGTTGCATTCAATCTATAGATCCATCTGAGAGAGGGCTACATCTCAAAAATACAAACATAAATATGTATCTCTCTTCACTGTATTCTTCAATTTCTCCTAGTAACGTACAACTCTTACACATATTTGTTAAATTTATCCCCAAGTATTTCATGTTTCTGTTAATTATCCACTGCATATTAAATTACTCCAAAATCCAGTACTTTAAAACAAGTTATCATCTCAAATAGTTTTTAGAGGAACAAGAATTCAGGAGTGGCTTAGCTGGGTGGTTCTGACTCAAGGTGTCTCAAGAGGTTGTATTCAAGCTACCAGCCAAGGCTGCAGTCATCTCAACATTGAAATGAAGGATCCACTTCTAAGGTCACTCACATAGCTGGTGACAAGCCTCAGTTCATACTGAGGTTTGGCTACTCACAAATAGCATCTTGTTTCTCCAAGAGACAGCGATTTCAGAGAAGGCTAGCAAGTGAAGCAGTACTCCAGAAGAAAACTGCAGTCTTTTACAGCAATCTTAAAAGTGACATACCATCATTTTTGCCATGTGCTTTCTGTCACATAGACTAACTCTTGTAAAATACAGGAGAAGCCGGGCACAGTGGCTCAAGCCTGTAATCCCAGCACTTTGGGAGGCCGAGACAGGCGGATCACGAGGTCAGGAGATAGAGACCATCCTGGCTAACACGGTGAAACCCCGTCTCTACTAAAAAAATACAAAAAACTAGCCGGGCGAGGTGGCGGGTGCCTGTAGTCCCAGCTACTCTGGAGGCTGAGGCAGGAGAATGGCGTAAACCCGGGAGGCGGAGCTTGCAGTGAGCTGAGATCCGGCCACTGCACTCCAGCCTGGGCGACAGAGCAAGACTCCGTCTCAAAAAAAAAAAAAAAAAAAATACAGGAGAAGACTATAAAAGCTTGTGACATCTAGGAGGCTGGCCGCCATAGATGTATAGTAAATGGAATTTGTAAATCATTTTCTAAGTGCTCATGGCTAGGGTATTACAATTTTCTATAATTACTTGGTATCCTGTAAAAATGTTAAACTCACTTTTTAGTTTTAAGAGCACTTTTCCAATGAATTTGCTGACTATGTTTTCAATCTATGTATAATTTTTGTTGCCTATTGCACCACCTGCGACCTTTAGTAAATGTCAAATCTGGGTGGCAAAAAATGTCCTTGCCTTGTTCTTAATATTAGGGAAAAAAAAGTATTCAATCTTTCACTATTAAGTATGAAGTTTGCTGTAGGATTTTCATGCATGTTCTTCATAAAGTAGAGGAAGTTGGTCTCTATTCCTAGGCGACTAAAGTTTTAAAATAGAATGAGTGTGGTGTTAAGACAAACTTTTCCTCCATCTACTGAGACGATCATATGTGGCTTTCTTTTTATATGGTTAACATGGTCAAACCAACGTTTCTCATCCCTGGAATAAATTCCATGTGGTCTTCATGTATTATCTTTAATACACTGCTGAATTCAGCCAGCTATTATTATTTTTATATCCACCATCATGAAGTTATATTGGTCTGTAGTTTTTTAAGACAGATGTTTTGGTAACAGAATAATAACACTGGCCTCATGAAATGATTTGGATAGTGTTCCCTTCTCCTCTGTTTTTCGAAAGAGTTGAAGAGAACTGGTAGAATAGTCATTTCTTAAATAAAATTACTAATGAGCCTATCTGGGCCTGAACTTTGTGTGGAGAGAAAATTTTAGTTAAGAATTCAATATTGTAAAAAGATATCGTACTATTCATATTTTCTGTATTTTCTTGGGTTGATTTTAATAACTGTTGACATTCAAGGAATTTTTCCATTCATGTCAGTTGAACTGATTGCCATAAATGTTCATAATCTCTTTGTCAAACTTCTGATTTCTGTAGAAATTATAATTGTGGCCACTTTTTCATTCTAGGTAATAGCTTTGTGTCTTCTCTTACTTTTCTAGATCAGAATAGCTATAACTGCACTGTCCAATACAGTAGCCACTAGCTATATGTAGCTATATGAACTCATTAAACAAAACAAGAACTTCAGTTTCAGCTGCACCAGACACAGTTCGGTGCTTAACAGCCACACGTGGCTAGTAGCTACAGTACTGACAGTGTAGCTGGAGAACATTTCCACATCACAGAAAGTTCTACTGCACCATGCTGGGCTAGAAATTTATCAGCTTCATTGTTCTTTTCAAAAAAAACAGCTTTAGGCCAGATGTAGTGGCTCACATCTGTAATCCTAGTACTTTGGCAGGAGGATTGCTTGAAGCCAGGAGTTTGAGACCAACCTGGACAACACAGTGAGACTCCATTTCCACAAATAAAAATTTAAAAATTAGCAGGGCATGGTGGCATGCACCTGTAGACCCAGCTACTTGAGAGACTGGGGTGGGAAGATTACTTGAGCCGAGGAGGTCAAGGCTGCAACAAGCCATGATTGTGCCATTGCACTCCAGCCTGCATGACAAAACGAGCTCCTATCTCTAAAATACGAAACAAAATAAAGCAAAACAGTGGCATGCACCTGTAGCCCAAAGTGCTTGGGAGGCTGAGGCATGAGAATCACTTGAACCTGGGATGCAGAGGTTGCAGTGAGTCAAGGTGGTGCCACTGCACTCCAGCCTGAGCAACAGAGCCAGACTCTGTCTCAGAAAAAAAAAAAAAAAAAGTTTTATTTACTTCCTTCTATTTATTTGGAGTCTAATACGCTCTTTTCTTCCTAGCTTAAGGTGAAAGCCTAAATCACTGATTATTTTACCTTACTTTTCTAATTTAAGAATTTAAAGCTGTAAGTTTTCTCCTAAGTACTTCTTTATTTGTATTCCATAAGTTGTAATATGTTGTGTTTCCATCATCTTTCAGATCAAAAAACTTCCAAGTTACCCTTATGAAATTTTTTCAACTGACCCTTATAAAATTTTTTCAACTCATTAGTTACATATACATTTTATTTTTCAAATATTTGAAGGTTTCTCAGATATATCTGTTATTGATTTGCATTTAATTCCATTTTGATCAGATAATCCACTAAATTTTCAATGATCTGAATGACCATACTGATACTTGAGGTTAGGGACATTAAAGTAGGCACTGTCAGCAAGGTGAGGGTAATGAGGTGGAGTAAGCCCTCAGCCCTTCCCTGGCAACTGCTGATCCTTCATCTTGCTGATGCACATTATATTCTCAATCATCCCAAACGGGACTGAAGGCCAAAAGAATGGGTTCAAATTAAAGTCAGATTCTTCTTCTCTACCCGTTCTCCTTCTGCCATCTGATTCCTTCTTTCTACGGCTCCTGTCATTTCTGGAAGTGGGCTGTAGCTCATGCTCCCCAAAACTTCAATTTCTCCTTACTTCTCTAATTTCCTCCCTGAGAAATTTCAGAGAAGAGCCACTTTGGAGAGAAGGCGGGAGCACCAGAAACAAAGAGGAGGAAAGGCCACAATATCTTATGTCTTAATATTGAAGGTCACACACTGTCACTTCTGCCACATTCCATTTCTTGGAAGCAAGTCACTAAGTACAGCACATGCCTTATGAAGGGGGGAGTATCAATTTGTGGACCTATTTTAAACCATCAAAATAACGTCAGATTTTTTACTTTAAACAGTCTTTTTCTAATTAAGAGAAGGCAAGAAAATATGTGTAGTCATTTATATTTTTATACACATTTATTAGTTGTGCCTTCTTTATTCCTTCCAGTAATTCATGCATGTATCAGCAAACTAGAGTCCATGGCCTAAACCAAACCCACTGCCTGTTTTTGTATGACCTATGAATGGCTTATATAGTTTTTAACTGAGGAGAAAAGGAAGAACATTTTTGTACCATGTGAAAATTGTTTGAAATTTAAGTATCAATGTCCGTAATAAAGCTTTATTGGAACACAGCTATACTCATTTATTTATGTATTGTCTATGGCTCCCTTCACAGAAGAGTTGAGTAGCTGCAACAGAAACCATACTGGCCTACAAAGCCTAAAATATTCACTGTCTGCTCTTCGCAGAAAAATTTTGCCAACCCCTACTATAGACCCAAGTTACGATCCTGTGATGATTTCCCTTGAGCATGAAGAATTTCTATTATCATTTCCCATATAATACATATGGTGACAAATTCTCAGACTCCATTAGTCTGAAAATGCAGTTCACCTTCATTTTTGAAGGATACTTTTGCTACATGATAACAGGACATTGCGGATAACACATCACAGCAACAGTAGATACACTGTTAGGTTCTTCTGAAGATTGTTAATTTTTCTTCTATCAGTTAACTCGTCTGGATCCAAACTGCAAATACAGAAATTCTGGCTCAAATTTTTTTGGGGGAGGTGGGGGACATGACACATTAAACATGATTTTTTGACACCTTTTGGCCTCCATTATTTTTACTGAGAAATCAGGTGTTATTCATCTCATTATTCCCCTGTATTTAATATGTACATATTTTCCAGGCTGCTTTCAAGATTTTCTCTTTACCTTTAACATTTTAATCTATAATGTGCCTAGGTGTAGTTTTCCTTCGTATTTACCTGGCTTTGTGGTCACTGATCTTCCTGGATCTGTAAGCTAGTATTTGTTTGTTTTGAGACAGAGTCTCACTCTGTTGCCTAGGCTGGAGTGCAGGGGTGTGATCTCAGCTCACTGCAACCTCTGCCTCCCAGGTTCAAGCAATTCTTGTGCCTCAGCCACACGAGGAGGCTGGAATTACAGGCGTGCACCACCACGCCTGGCTAAATTTTGTATTTTTAGTAGAGACAGGGTTTCACTATGTTGGGTTTTTTTTTTTAACCAAATAAGGGATGTTTTCTGCCACTGTCTTCAAATAATTTTCGACCCCTTTATCTCTCATTTCCTATGGGACTCCAATTAAGGCAGAAAGACTGCAGTTTTTCCCACACAAGCTAAGCACAAGCAGAAAATTTCCTCAGTTTTTCTAAAAAGCAGCAAAGTTGCAAATCTCAGCTATTATAGTTATGTCTTTCAAGGATTATCTTTTATTTGGTTTCCACATTTTTTTTTTTAATACGGTTCCTGGGGTCTTCCCTGCATACTCACAGCAGTCAGCCAGGGATTTGTGCAGAGTTCATACTTTAATTTGGGTTTTAGCCCTTTAGCAGCTCTCTCAGTCCCAGGATTTTCCTCTTAAACTCCAAGCTGTTCTGAAAGTCTTCTAACATAATAAGCCAGTATGGTGGTGGTGGTGGTGGTTTTCTATCTCTGAAACCATGCAAGTTAGGAAACCCCTTGTATAAAAAGCTACAAATTCACAATTCTTACCCACTGCTTTACTACCTTTAAAGAATAAACTTTTCCCTACTTTCTGCCTACTTTTCGTCTTTTTCCAGTACTTTCAAATACTCGGTTATTTTAAAAATTTTTTTCCAGGTTTTATCACTGCTACTTGTGGGAGGATTCATTCACCTCACCAATTCACCACTACCTAAAGCTGGTAGTCCCGTTTTCTTAAGAACAATTTCCAAAACTTGAATTTACAATTTTACATATAATAAAATTTATAATGTGATACCTTTTTATAATTAGTATATTGCTAATACTATAGTGGAAAATAGAATAAATTACATAAAATAATGGAAGAGCTCCAACGTTCACAAAAGTAGAAATTTGCAAGTAAACACACATAGACGCACAATTTCTTCACGTAGCCTATGCTGAAACTGGTGCCCTCCTAGTCAAGATCCATATGTAGCTGGCATACAATCAGGTCTGGGGTTGTCAGGCTCAGTCATGAAAAAACAAAGCAAATAAACCATTTGCAACTATTTACAGAATTAAGAGAAATTAATTTAAGCTCCCCAAAATGATTTACAGACTATTTTAAATAATGTCCCATGGATTAAAAGACAGAATAGGAAGATGAATAACTGGAATGAGGATTTGTTACATTCTTCTCAGAAACAATAGCAACAATTAAGAATAATATTAAGGATGTCTTTTTAAAATGAAACACTTACCTTTGTTGTTCTTAAAATGAGAAAATACTTTAAATACTGTTTTTCAAAATACATTACACACCTTTTTTTTTTTTAACCAAGACAGTAATAGGAACTGAAAAAGAATCCACAACATTTGCTCTTAGGAATTCTACTTATATTCTCCTCCCACTGACAACTGGATAGTAAAATTTCATGGAATTTCAACCAGAAAACTGTGAAATTAGCAAACTAAATCAGTGGTAATTTATTAAAAGCTCAGAACAGATTATGTAGGTCCATTATATGCAAATTGCTGAGTTGTCTTTGAGTATTTTGAAGGATCCACTTATTCTCACAATAGCAGTGCCTCAATAATAGTAACTAATCTTACAACTGGCAAAAGAATCAATTTTCATGCAGAATGAGTACAACAAGTAAAGAGCAAGAAAGGAAATGGAGACCAAGGGCATCTTTTTACACCAATTTTATAAAAAAGCAAACAAAAGAACATGCACCATGATTCTGTTATTCTTCCTCAAGTCAAAACATTAATGCAGTGGCTTTGCTCTAAACCAGATATAGGAAAGGCTGGTTGAAGCACTGCAATCAACTAAGTGGATTTACCAATGATACACAAAAATAACATTTGCTAATGTTGAAATTCAAGCATAAGCAAACACAAAAATCAGCCAGATTTAGAAAGAGGTATGAGAAAACTTTTTGGGAATGCTGAACATATTCATTATCTTGATTCTGGAGATAATTTCATGGGTGCCTACATACATCAAAACTTATCAAATTGTTCTCTTTGCATTCAGTTTTTTACTTCAATTAGACCTCAATTTTTTTTTCTTTTTTTTTTATGAGCAGGAACTAAAACATTGTTGATTCCTATCCATCACTTGGCTACTTGAAAGACAAATAGAAACCAATCCAGTGACTGTAACCAAGTATAATTAACAATCCAATGATCACAGGCAAACAGAAAAGTCACCACAGTTAAAAAAAGTTTATCAGTATTTTCAAAATAAAGCACTAAAGACTCAACAGAAATATTCAAAGACTGCTCAGAGGTTTATGGAGGCCATGCTGCCCGTGGAATCTATATCCCACCCTGGTGTAGGATGCTCCTGGTTTCCATTTCCAAATGGATATGTGATAACAGTTTATCAGGATTTGTAGCCTTACTGTACTTCTCTTCCTTGCATCTCTGCAGAATCTCTAAGCTCCTCTGGTGGACTGGGTGTTGGAGAAAGCTAAAACTATCCATACTTTTCAAAATTGCACATGGCGCTGTATCATCATGTCCTTAGGAAGCAAAAAAAAAAAAAAAAAAAAAAAAATGGAGAAAAGAAAAAGACATTATATAAGCCCAAACCAACAGAGAATCAAGGACAATGCTGCCAACTATTTAAGGGTGTATAAAAATGTATCAAATAATAGAGGTTATATGTGAATGTCCAATTATTTTGAGGAAAATGCTTAAAAATAATAGGAAAAAATAAAGGCCTTTTTCAGATATTCAAAGTGTCTTTTTCAGTACTCAAAGAATTGTTAGTTAACACCGTATTAAAAATTTCTCAATACAAGCAAAAATTCAAACGCAATTTGTAAGATTTATTTTTTAAAAATAGACTCATTTTCATCAGGTCTCAAACATAATTAACATATAGTTGGCAACACTGATGGAACCCCAAAGAGAAATAGACCCAAAATAATTTACTGAAAGTTAAACAATTCTTTCACAAATCCTGCAATTAACCACACTTGTAGGAATTCCAACAAGTGTGTCAATAATGAAAATATGAAGAAAAGCACCATAGAGCAGGAAAGCCCAGCAGCACTTCTGTAATTACAAATTTGAAAACAAAGCTGAAGAATCTGTACCTCATTATCACTTCTTAGGAAAGTAGTATAAAAATCAGCTACCAGTGAAAAAAAGAAGACAGAACATTCAAGTAAAGACCAAAGCCCCAGATCGATGTTATTTAAAGTGAGTACTTAAGCAATAAAGTGAATGGGAGATGAGTGCCATAAATATTAGCAATAAAGAGTTTCCAGGCTTTAGGGTGGTGGTTGTGTATCATTTATTCAGAGATCACCTCTGAAGTTAGGGTATAATGTTCAAATTTAAGTAAGTTTGCTTTTAGAAGACAAAGTGCATAATAACATAGAGGCAAATTAAGTAACACATTAAAATAAACTGAAGTTCTATTACTGCATTTTGCTGTATAGTTAGGAATGAGATACAAGAGAACAATCTTTGGAAAAATCTCATAGTAGAATTAGTTTAAAAGTTAAACAGTCTCATACTGATTCAAAGAGGTTTGTAGGGCATATTTTAGTCTCGTTCTAATTCCCTAAATTGAATTTATATATGCAAAGAATAGGCAGCCATATATAGCAATGCAAAGGGAATCTAATACCATAAATCATATAACACTATACACAGAAACAGGCTTTTAAAAAATAAAGTGAACTTGAAATATTTTTCATAATAAAAAGTATCTAAACTAATAAAATACTATATTATTTGTACAATACAAAAAGTCAATAGGTACAAAGGTTGAATGTTTTAAAAAGAGAAGTATAATCGAGCTTAACATCATTTCTTACTCAAAAGATACCTCGATAAAAATACTCTATTCTCATTATTACCAGTAATCCCCCTTGATGGATTGCTTGGAGAAAGAAAGCTTAGGCCTCAGACTCCACTGCACTTTGTTTGGCAGTCAGCTGAAGGGGACCAGTTGAGGAAAAAACACTCAGTGAGTTCTAGTCAGACTCCATTCAAATTGTAAATTGAAGAAGTTACCACTAAACAATCACGCCTTTCAACAGCTAATCTGATAATCTGCTAGTCAAAAATAATTCAAGAATATTATGTGTTAAAGTATTCTGTATAAGAGCTCAAGGTATTAAAATACACTAAATTATTATGTCGAGTTTTAAAAAATCAGTCAACATTACTACAACCACCAAACTCTATTTTCTATTTCATCTAATAAATGGTGGCAATGCCATTTAAATATGGGTATTTTTGTATCTGTGACTGCTTTGTCTCACCACCATGCCTAGATTAGTTTCTTTAACCTCTCTCCTGTTCTTTCATTCTGCTTTCTATACCTTTTTACAATTTTGAACATTATTTTCCAGACTGTGATATAATTTCTAAATCTTAAAGTGATATTCCTTGTTTAAATGATATAATTTCTAAATCTTAAAGTGATATTCCTTGTTTGTTTTATGTACCAAACCCCTGCCAAGGTAGTTTGGTTTCCTAGGATGGTTTATATTCTCAGTGGGGATTATTTTCTGAGGAGTCTCATCAACTTTTTTTTTTTTTTGAGACGGAGTCTCACTCTGTCACCAAGCTGGAGTGCAGTGGCGCACTCTCGGCTCACTGCAACCTCCATGTCCCAGGTTCAAGCGATTCTCCTGACCCAGCTTCCGGAGTAGCTGGGACTACATGGGTGTGCCATCATGCCCAGCTAATTTTTGTATTTTTAGTGGAGATGGGGTTTTATCACGTTGAGCAGGATGGTCTCAATCTCCTGGCCTCGTGACCTGCCTGCCTCGACCTCCCAAAGTGCTGGGATGAGCCACCGTGCCCAGCCTACTCATCATCAACTCTTAAAAGAGATTTATTTAGTATTTGCTTATGCTAGTTGCTAGACTGGTTTTGATGATAATTTCTTAGTTTGACATTATGCACCAAACACAAAGTATAAATTCAGACCCCATACTCACATATGGTGCAGATGTAGGGCATTGATTTTTTTAAAGCTAACTTCTTTATTACCTTATCTAAGGCCTAACACAGATTGTTAAGGTTCCTCATTTTTTCTTATGCAGGACCAGCATTTTTCAACAATTTTTTTAGTGACAGAAAAGTTCCATAACTTTGAAGGTTTGAAGGACTTGGACTATGTAACAGTGGCTCAATCCCAGCTCCAAAGTATCATTCAGACCTTACAATATCTTTGGCCCTATAAAAGTTTCTGTAATGTCAACTCAAAGGCCTTAAGGCCATTTTTTTAAAGCTATATTTCACAAACATAAAATACACTTTTCTTAAGTACTCAGTTTGATGAATTTAAACAAACATTTACGTCCACAAAATCCTGAATCAAGATAGAGAACATTTCTATCACAATCCCCAAGTTATTTTACCTCTGTTCCTATCAGTACTACCCTTGCCCCAATCCCACCAGAAGTAATCAAGTTCTGATTTATCACAATTTATTACTTGTTTTTTTTTTTTTTTTTTGAGACGGAGTTTCGCTCTTGTTGCCCAGGCTGGAGTGCAACGGTGTGATCTCGGCTCACCACAATCTCCACCTCCTGGGTTCAAGTGATTCTCCTGCCTCAGCCCCCCAAGTAGCTGGGATTACAGGCATGTGCCACCAAGCTCGGCTAATTTTTTGTATTTTTAGTAGAGTCAGGGTTTCTCCATGTTGGTCAGGCTGGTCTTGAACTCCTGACCTCAGATGATCCACCCACCTCGGCCTCCCAAAGTGCTGGGATTACAGGCATGAACCACTGGGCCCGGCCATTTTGTCTGTTCTTAAACCAAAGAAATAACACAGCATATATTCTTTCATATGTAGTTTTTGCTCAAGATTTTTTGTGACTCATTCATTCTGTCAGTGGTTTGTTTCTTTTCATTGCTGAGTAATGTTACATGGTAGGAGTATATCACAATTTGGTCATCCATTCTTCCACTGATGAACATTTGGAAGCTATTATGAATAAAAGCACTTTAGAATATTCTTTTTTGTATGTTCGTAACAGTTTTACTGAAATACAATTCACCTACTAAACAATTCATTGATTTAAAGTATATAATTAAATGCTTTTAGTATTATGCATGAAGCTACATAAACATTACCACAATCAATTTTAGAACATTTTGATCATACAAAAAGCCACCCATACTCTCTATCGCTCTCCCCGTCTCTTATCTCCATATCTGACCCTCTAGCCCTAGGCAAACACAAATCTAAGTTCTGTTTCTACAGATTTGCTTATTCTGGACAATTCACATAAATGGAATCATACAATATTCCATTTTGTAATATAGAGTATTATATGACTCCATATTACAAATATGGAAACTGTACTTCTTTGATATATCATAATGAGAACCAGGCATGGCGGCATGCACCTGTAATCCCAGACACTTGGGAGGCTGAGCAGGGAGGATCACTTAAGGCCAGGAGTTCAAGACCACCCTGGGTAATACACCAAGACCCCAAGTCTAAAAACAAACTTAAAAAAAGAAAAGGCCAGGCATGGTGGCATGTGCTGTAGTTCCAGAGTCTTGAGACGCTGAAGCAGGAAGGTACATGAGCCCAGGAGTTTGAGGCTACAGTGAACTGTGATAGCACCACTGCATTCCAAAACATGCAACACAGCTAAATCCGGCTCTTAAAAAAAAAAAAAAAAAAATCTGGCCAACACAGTGAAACCTCATCTCTACTAAAAATATAAAAATAGCCAGGCATGGTGACGAGTGACTGTAGTCCCAGCTACTAGGGAGGTTGAGGCAAGAGAATCGCTTGAACCTGGGAGGTGAAGGTTGCAGTGAGCCAAGATGGCACCAGTGCACTCCTGCCTGGGCGACAGAGTGAGACTCCGTCTCAAAAAAAAAATACATATATATGTGTGTGTGTGTATATGTATCATATACATGTAGCATATGCGTGTAGCATATGTATTAGTATATACATACATATATGCAGCACATATGTATATATACATATACATGTGTATATCTATATACACACACACACAAATATATATATATATATTTTTTGAGGCAGAGTCTCGCTCTGTCGCCGGGACTGGAGTGCAGTGGCCGGATCTCAGCTCACTGCAAGCTCCGCCTCCCGGGTTTACGCCATTCTCCTGCCTCAGCCACCCGAGTAGCTGGGACTACAGGCGCCCGCCACCTCGCCCGGCTAGTTTTTGTATTTTTAGTAGAGACAGGGTTTCACCGTGTTAGCCAGGATGGTCTCGATCTTCTGACCTCGTGATCCGCCCGTCTCGGCCTCCCAAAGTGCTGGGATTACAGGCTTGAGCCACCACGCCCGGCCCAAATATATATATATCTCTTAATGCTTTCAAGGTTCATTCATATTGTGGCATGTACCAGTATTTCATTTCTTTTATGGACAAATAACATTCCATGGCCAGGCGCGGTGGCTCAAGCCTGTAATCCCAGCACTTTGGGAGGCCGAGACGGGCGGATCACGAGGTCAGGAGATTGAGACCATCCTGGCTAACACGGTGAAACCCCGTCTCTCCTAAAAAATACAAAAAAAACTAACCGGGCGAGGTGGCGGGCGCCTGTAGTACCAGCTACTCAGGAGGCGGAGGCAGGAGAATGGCGTAAACCCGGGAGGCGGAGCTTGCAGTGAGCTGAGATTCGGCCACTGCACTCCAGCCGGGGCGACAGAGTGAGACTCCATCTCAAAAAAAAAAAAAAAAACATTCCATGTATAGATATACCACATTTTGTTCATCCATTCATCAGTTGATGGAACATTTGGGTTGTCTCTACTTGTTGGCTATTAGAAAGATGTTGTGAAGAATATCTGTCTACACATTTTGTTTAGTTTGTTCTTCTAAGTATATACCTAGGAGCAGAATTGGTGGGTCAAATATAATTCTATATTTAACTTTCTGAGGAACTGTCAAAACGTTTTACAGAGTGGCTACATCATTTTACATTTCCATCAGTAGTATACAAGACTTCTAATTTTTCCATATCCTCACTAAAATTTGATATTACCTGTCTTTTATTATAGCCATCTGAGTAGTTGTGATGGTTATCTCATTATTGATTTCATTTGCACTTTCCTGATGACAAATGATACTGAGCATCTTTTAGTGTGTTTACTGGCCATTTGCATGTGTCTTTTCAGATCCATTGCCCACATTAGATTGGTTTCTTTTTTGTTATTGGGTAATAAGAGCTCTCTATATATTCTAGATGCCAGTTCTTCATCAAATATATGATTTACAAATATTTTCTACTATTCTGCAGACTGTAATTTCACTTTCTTGATAATGTCCTTTGAAGCACAAAAGTTTACAATTTGATGAAGTACAATTTATCCATTTTTGTCCTTTGTCTTTTTGTTGTTATATGGAAGAATCCATTGCCTAATACATATTGGGAAGTTCAAGTCCTCCAAATTTGTTCTTGCATTTCCAGATTCCTTTCCGTATCAATTTTACGATCAGGTTGTTAATTTCTACGAAAAGGCAGTGGAGGTTTTGACAGGGACTGCATCAAACTGCATCAAATCAGTAGATTTGTTGGGCCATGGTGCCATCTTAACCATATTAAGTTTTCAAATGCATGAACACAGGATATCCCTCCATTTATTCAGGCATTCTTCAGGTTTGTTCAAAGGTGTTTTGTGTTCTTCAGTGTACAAGTCTTGCAACTCTTTTTGTTAAATTTAATCATAACTATTTTATTATTGGTGTTCCTGTAAATGAGCACCAATTTAATTTTGTTTTTAGGTTGTTCATTGCTACACTATAGAAATACAACTTATTTTTGCATATTGATCTCGTGCCTTACAACCTTGCTGACCTCACTTATTGGCTTTATGTTTTTTATAGATTTCTTAGATATTCTATACACAGTATCACATCACCTGTAACCTAAATAATTTCTTCCTTTCAAATTATTTCATTTTCTGGCCTAACTGCCCTGGTCAGAACCTCCAGGACAATGTTAACCAGAAGAGGTGAAAACGGGTATCTTGTCTTATTCTCAATCTTAGGGGAAAAGGAAAACATTCAGTCTTTCACCATTAAATATGATGTAAGTTTTGGGTGTCTTATAGATTCCCTTATCAGGTTGAGAAACTTCCCTTATATTTCCAATTTGTTCAGTGTCTTTGTAGGAATGTGTTGGCTTGTGTCAAATGCTTTTTTCTGTCTCTGAGGGTGATGATGTGATTTTTATCTTTTATTCTATTAATGTGGTTTATTACATTGATTCATTTTCATAAGTTGAACAACCTTGCATTCCTGGGTAAACTCCAATAAGTCATGGTGTATAACACTTTCTATCTGTTGCTAGATTCCATTTGTTAGAATTTTGTTAAGGATTTTTGCATATATATAAGCTATCCAGGTAATACTGCCTCACATTGGTATGAAAAATATTCCCTCATATTCTGTTTTTTGGAAGAGTTTATGAAGGATTAGTGTTAATTCTTCTTTAAATATTTGGAAGAATTCATCGGTGAATTCCCTTGTCCTTGGCTTTTCTTTATAGGATGTTATTACAAATTCTATTTCTTTGTTACAGGCCTATTCAAATTTTCTGTTTCTTCTGGAGTAAGTATTGGTTGTTTGTATCCAAGAATTTGTCCATTTCAACTAGGTTCTAACTTGTTGCCATATAACCATTCATACTGTTAGAATCCTTTTTGACTTCCATAAACTCAATAAAACTGCCCCCCTTTCATTACTGAAATTAGTAAATTGAGGTCTTCTCTATTTCTTGGCCAAGTGTAACTCAAGGTCTGTCAATTTCATTTATCTTTTTAGAAAACCAACACGATTTTGTTTTCTGTACTGTTTCCTCTACTTCGTTTATTTCAGATCTACTCTTTGTTACATCCTTCCTTCCATGTGCTTTATTTTTTTTTCCAGATTCTTAAGGTAGAGTATTAGCTTATTGATTTGAGATCTTTCTTCTTTTTTAAATGTAAGTATTTAAAGATATAAACTTCCCTCCTAGAACTGCTTTAGCTGAATCCCGTCAGTTTTGGTGTATTGTTTTTGCCTCCACTCATCTCAAAGTATTTTCTAATCTTGTGATTTCTTCTTCAACCCATTGGTTATCTGGAAGTATGCTGTTTAATTTTCACATATTAAGACATTTTTGTTTCTCTATTACTCATTACTGCTTTCCTTTTTATTAAATAGATGTTTTCAGTCAGGCATGGTGGCTCACACCTGTAATCCCAGCACTTCGGGAGGCCAAGGTGGGCAGATCACTTGAGGTCAGGTGTTCAAGTCCAGCCTGGCCAACATGGTGAAACCCCATCACTACTAAAAATATGAAAATTAGCTGGGTGTGGTGGTGGTGTGTGCCTGTAGTCCCAGCTACTTGGGAGGCTAAGGCAAAAGAATTGCTTGAACCTGGGAGGTGGAGGTTGTGATGAGCCAAGATTGCACCACGTCACTCCAGCCTGGGTGACAGAGCGAGACTCCATCTCTAAATAAACAAATAAATAAATAAGATGTTTCCTAGTACACTATTTTAATTTTCTTGTTATTTCTGTTACTATAGCACTTTTTAGTTCTTTTCTTAATGGTTGCCAAGGGAATTATAATTAACATCTGAACTTACAGAATCTAGTCTGGATTTAAAACAAGTTAATTTCAGTAGTATATAAAAAAAACTTTCCTCCCACATAGCTCCATTCCCTCCCTACTCCTTTATACTGTTATTGTCCTAAAAATTATGTCTTTAAAATTGTATGTCTATCAAGGAAGAATTATAATTATTGCTTTATGCAAGTTATCTTTCAAAATTAGATAAGAAGAAAAAAGGAGCATAAAAAATGTATTTATATACTGTCTTCCTGTAGTTGGCAATAATGACAGTCTTTATTTCTTCATATGCATTAGTTACTGTGTAGTGTACTTTCATTTCAACCACAAGAACTCCCATTAGTACTTCTGGTGGGGCGGGTTTGCTAGTAATAAATTGCTCAGGATTGATTTAACTGGGAATATCTTAATTTCACCATCATTTTGAAGGATAGTTTTGCTGGATACAGAATTCCTGACTGGCAGTCTTTTTGTCTTTCAGAGCTTCAAGCGCCATCCCACTCCCATCTAGCCCCAGTGGTTTCTGTTTTTAAAAAAATTTACATATCAAGTTTGTAATAGGAAACCCAATGGCTTCTGATAATAAATCAGCTGTTAATCTTATTGAAGATAGTTTGTACAAGATGAGTTGCTTTTCTTTTGCTGCTTTCAAATATTCTCTCTTTGTCTTTGGACACGGACACTTTTATTATGATGTATCTGAATTTGGATCTCTTTGAATCGATTCTCCTTGTAATTCACTGGGCTTTTTGGAGTTATAGGTGATATTCTTTCATCAAATTTGAACAGTTTATGGCCATTATCTCTTCAAATATTGTTTCTACTCCTTTCTCTTCTTACCTTCTGGATTCTCAGAAATTGGTATGCTTGATGATATCTAACAGGTCTCTGAGGCTCTGATCATTTTTCCTCATTCTTTTTTCTTTCTGTTCTTTTAGTTGGATAATCTCAATTATCTGTCTTCAAATTCACTGATTCTTCTGTCTGTTCAAATCTGCTGTTGAACTCCTCTAGCCAATACTTCATTTCAGTGATTATATTTTTTTCCAAATCATATTGGAGGAAAAATAAGAGTTACGAAATGTAAAAAAATACATTTATACTGTCTTTCATATCTAACTATTTACTGACATAAATATTTACACATATGTAACTTTTATCTTTTTATTAATATTCCCTATTTTCCTTTAACTCCTCAGACATCGTTGCGAGCTTTAGCTCTTTGAACATATTTGAAATAGCTTAAAGTCTTCATTAAGTTCAATGTCTGCCTTTCCATGAGGATGGTTTCTATTGATTCTTTCCTTCCTGTGTATAGTTCAAACTTTCTATGTTTCATAATTTTGTGTTATTTAAATAATATAATGTGGTAAGTCTGGAAATTAGATTTTCCCTCATCCCTAGGGTTTGCTGTTGTTGCTGTCTCTTGTAGTTGTTTTTTGGTTTTTTTGTTTGTTTTTGGTTTTTTTTGATATGAAGTCTGGCTCTGTCACCTAGGCTGGAATACAGTGGTGCAATCTCGGCTCACCGCAATCTCCGCCTCCCGGATTCAAGCAATTCTCCTGCTTCAGCCTCCCGAGTAGCTGGGATTACAGATACCTGCCACCACACCCAGCTAATTTTTGTATTTTTAGTACAGATGGGGTTTCACTATGGTGGCCAGGCTGGTCTCGAACTCCTGACCTTGTGATCCACCTGCCTCGGCCTCCCAAAGTGCTGGGTTTATAGGCATGAGCCACTGCTACAACAACCTTGTAGTTGTTTTTAAAAACAATTTTCCTGAACTAATGCTGTAAGGTTTGTACTCTTTGTCACATGTGACCATTCAAGTCTCTCTGCTCAGTTAGCTTAGTGGTCAGGTAATGACTGAAGAGAGACATACCACCTGCCTAAAAACGAGTAAGTCTCCCAGGCTTTTTCAACGGTCAATGTCTGTGAGTTGAGGCACACCTTCGACACTTGGCTAGGGAGCTTATAAACTGCCTTGGCCTTCACTTCCTGCTTGCTCAGAGCCTCAAAGTTATTCAGCGAGCAATCAGGACATTGTTGGTCTTTCTTGAGAATGCACATAGTCCTGAGCATGTACACAACCCCATATATACGCACAGCCATCTAGATGCCCAGGAATATGTTGGAACTTTTCAAGGCCATATGGAGATCTCATTCCCCAGCTCATCCTTTTAAGCATTTTGGTTAAGATATTGGTTCTCAACTGTTGCCTAGTGCCACAGGCAGCTGTGATGTTCAACAACCGATTCTGTTTGCTGTGCACAATGCCCTTGGGGGTTAAAGGCTGTTCGCAATGGGCAAACGCCAAGTGAGGTTAAACAAAGACCATGTGGTAAGTAGGGTATTCAGGAAATCACCCAGTAGGTGGAATAATGAAAATTCTCTGGGAACGGGGCATTGAAGGAGCTCAAATTGCTTCTATTCCCTCCAAGTGGTTGCCACACTGCTGATTTCCACCATGATCCAGGCTGTTGGTTTTCTAGGCTACCATGGATCTGAAGAGGAAGGGATGTGAACATTACATGTTAAAATGCCACAAAGTACACTGTCTTTACTGATATTCAGCCTTTTTTCTTGTATAAACAGTTCTCAGGTTACTGTGAGCCTTTGATTAATTTCCAGGGTTCTGACAAAGTTGTTTTGACAATTTTTGCCCATTTTCTCATTGCTATTATGAGAAAATTTTTAGAGGTCCTTACCCCACCATTTCACTGATGTCTATCCAAAATCCTTATTCTTAATTGCCCTACTATACTGACCAATACAGAAGTGATTTATAAAAAATAGTCCTTTGTTTTTTTTAAACAAAAGTTTATTTAAATCAATTAAGTACTAGGAAGAATTGTGTACAAAGTACAGCATAGAGATCCTAGACTTATGGTGATACCCAAATCAATTTTAGTATCTGGTCATTTTTGAAAACAGATGGTCACTAGAACGTTTCTCCTACTTACAGAAACAAACAGGAGTACACAGAGTCACACAGTCTATTCAGTGGGATGAAGAAGAGAAATAGGTTATGTGGAAACCCTTAAAGCTCTCTTATCTGCAGACACTATATAAAGGGTTTCAGCTTCTCTCCTTGTAGATGAAGAAACTGAAAAATACTTTGGACCCTCTTGTTCACGTCTCATCCTGATGGCAGAGCTGAATTACCCATCTTTGCCTAGCCTTTTTAGACTAGTTTAAATTCCTATTTGGCTATACTTTTATTTATTAATAACTCCAAAAGAATCAAATAAAGCATCATTGTACTCAGTTCTACATACTGTATAATTCCCAGTTAGGTTATGATTTCTGCTATATCCTCTTCATGAACCTTAATTGGTATTCTCTACTCTGGGCTCTTCCTTATTTATGAGGAGGAAATCACAGGCAAGGGTGATGATACAACTGGATCATCTGTTCTCTACTATCTCACTGCTGACCAGACAAATCATTGCCATTTCTCATTCTACCTCTCAGCAGGGCCAACATGCAGCTTCACTGAGACTGCCTATTGATGTGACTCCACTAAGAACATTTTATGGTTTCCAACAGCCTGATCACCACAATACACATTCTGCAATTATAGTAACGTTTTCTCAAAAATAGTTGAATTACTTTTGATTTAAAGGCCTTAAATGGTATTGTGTCTTTTAATATGAAAGTCTGTAAAAAAGAACACAATAAGAGTAAAAAGTAGATTTTAATTTGATATCATAATTTGTGCTCAGTTGGCTTGATGAAAAGAATGTCAGGGAATTCCTTGAAGAAATCCAGGGTATTGTTGGTGAACACACCTGTTTACCATCAGGGTGTTTCTTGACAATTAACTAAGAGTCCACTGAAGTTTTTAATTAAGATATCATCAAAGGAAATAAAAATATACTGTAATTCTGCAGGTTAACATCTTCTTTCTTCTTTAGAAAGTATTATCTTTGCCCTCTTATTCTCATCCAACATCTAGAATTGGTCACCTCACCTTTTCTGCCTTTCATATTTTCTACTTCATCTTAATCTGTAATTCCCATTTCATCTTAATATGACTGCATAATATTTATGGTCATTATAAAAATTCTGGATCTACCGTTTAAACCATCTGCACAATCTGTTAAGTTTTTACAGTGATACAGTGTTCCAAGTTTATAATATGTTTTTATCCTAAACCTACCAAAAGAGAATAGGTAGGAAGCGGTGTGGAGAAAATAAAATGTTAGGGTGAATGCTGGCATTGACACTGATATATTGTAATATAAACAATTACTTTCAGAAACGAATCTGCTCAGGCCTCAAAATGCAAACAAACCAGAGTTTTTCTTTTCCTTTATAAAAAGTAAAAATTTTAAAGTTTTTTCCAACAGGAAATTTTGGGTGGCTGAGATGTTGTGTTTCTTAACCTAGGTGGTAGTTCCAGGGTTGTGTTTACTTTGTGATACTTCACTGAACTACACATTTTTGCTTTGTGTACTTTTCTATACACGTTATGTTGAATACAAATTTTCAAAAAGAGATTATTATATGGAAGCTCTGTACTAGCCAGAAGGGAAAACAAGATTAGAAAATAAGGAATCTAGACTTTATCAAGGTAGAGAAAATACAGGTTGTTTATCACTAATAACACTGCATGCCATTGCCCATATTGATAACAACAAATATGTAACAACTAGCTTTCACAAATAATAGATTTTAAATGCCAAAGGAATATACAGATAATGTGAATAAGGTAAATAGGCTTTGATAGTGAATACAAGAAAAGTTTCTTCTCTTAATTATGTCTTAGCAGGATACTAATCAATTTTGAGTGGTTTTCTTGATTAAAAGTTTGTCATAATAAACAAGAAAGCATCTTAAAGAAAAAAAAATTTCCTTAAAGCTTTTTATAAAGATAACCTCTTAGAAATCACTTTGTAAAAGGCAAAGCAGGTTTGAAATAGGCCTTTTATTTCTCTAATAAACTATAATTCTCCCTATATATCTACAAAGACCAGTTCAAATACTTTACAATCTGAAAAAACAGAAACTAGGTTTAATTATTTTACATGTATTTTGAGAAATACACTCTCTCAAATATATCTATTTGTCTCAAACATTTAAAAGCTAAACTTAAAAGTTTTACTACTAGTGCACATCCCAAAAAGCCACGTAAGTCGCTTTGGGAGTCCTGAAAGCACAGATGAGCCCTATAACATTTCTACTGAAAGGCATAAATCTCAACTGCATATGTATCACAAAATCTTCACTATGCAGCAATGGCCCTACCTAAGACTAGAGCTACAGCAAACAACAGTTTGGTTTCCAGTAGGCCAAAAGTGCTTATGAAGTTGTCCTCCCACAGAACGTGAGATGAGAGATTTTATGATTGAAGCGGGAGGCATACAGAAAAAGTATCCTGCTTCATCTATTTCTAAATTTCAAAGTTTTTAAAAATCCATGAACTAAGAGTAAAGGAAAAGAAAATGAACACTTCATGAACAGATGCTCTGACTTTATCCTCATAATTTTAAAGGCGGTATAACTCTCTTCTACAGAAAAGAAAAACTGTTCCTAGTCACAAATCAGTTAAGAGATGACACTAGATTGACTACAGAACTAGGATTTTTGTCCTTGAGAATCTCGCAGCAAGAATTCTACTCCTTTTTGTGGAGAAGTAGAAAGGTAAAAAAAAGATGAAGTATGGCAGAATACTAATAACTGCCACTTACCAGTTTTTCTGTGAATGTGTCTTTTCCCAGCTTCCCTGAAAGCAACCATGGCTCTGAAAAAAGCTCGGAGAATTGCCCATCGGAAAACAGCTACAGGATCAATTCCAATCATCCCAGAGATAAATGCATTCTTGCTGCTTCTCAGAAGAGCTACAATGTCTGGGCGCATATGATCTGTATTTTTTTCCCGGAAATCCTACATGAAAAAAGTACCAGTGTTACTTATGGGAAAAAAAAATTTATTAAAAACAAGATGATGAGTGATAACATACTTTGGATGCTTGTCCCTCCAAACCTCATGTTGAAATGTGATACCCCCATGGTGGAGGTGGGGCCTGGTGGGAGGTGTTTGGGTCATGGAGGTAGATCCCTCATGAACGGACTGGGGCTCTCCTCAAAGTAATGAGTGAGTTTTTACTCTAAATTCACCAAAATCTGTTTATTTAAAAGTGTGGCACTCCTACTTCTCCATCTCTTGTTCCCTCTCTCTTGTTCTCTCTTTCTCTCTTGCCATATGACATACATGCTTCCACTTCGCCTTCCACCACAAGTAAAACCTCTCTGAGGCTTCAATAGAAGCCGGGTAGATATTGGTGCTCTGCTTCCTGTACAGCCTGAAGAATCGTGAGCCAATTAAACCTCTTTTCTTTATAAGTTGCCCAGCCTTAGGTGTTTCTTTATAGCAACATGAGAATGGACTAACCCAAGTGACATGTTTGAACAGTGGTTGAACAATGAGATAGAAGAAATGTCTGCTACTGATTTCTATGATACATGTAAATTAGAATAAATATTCTACAATTTTATAGCAGCTTGTTAAACTCTGGTCAGGGACAGGCTCTCCAAAGAGGTATCACATACAGCAATAGGAGAGCTGAATAACAAGAAGGAGCCAGAGATGAGAAGACTGGGAAGAGCAAGCAAGGGTAACACCTACAACCTATAGATGATGATAAGCTGGACAAGTTAGGAGAAAAGCAATAAAAACCACAGGCTGGAGCATTGGGAACAAGGAGAAAGTAGTGGAAGATTAGATAAATAAATAGGCTATTTAGACTCTAAACTTCAGTTGTTTGTTCAAATTTTATTCAAGTATAAAGGAAAGCCCTGGAAAGGTAACGACATGAGTTAACTGGTGTTTTATACATAGTTGCTGCATAGGAAATGAATTATTCAAAGAAAGAATGAAAGAAGAAGGCTCGATATTAGAGTAAACCAGATAAGAACTGCCAGTGACTTGGATTTGGTCAGCTGTAACAGCAGAAATGAAAAATAGTTACATTTGGGACATGTAAAGGCAAAAAACCTGCTGATTAATTAGGGTGCAATGAGAAAATGAGGAAATCGGGTTAAAACTTATATTCTGGGGTTGGGTATTCAGTGGATGGAGATGCCATATACTGATAAAGAGAAGACTAGAGAAAGAAAAGATATGAGGATAAGAAATGAAGATCAAGACATCAGTTTTGTCCAAGAGAAGTTTGTGCCAGTGAGGATAATAATAGTAGGTAACACTTAGAGGTTAGTATGTATCTGGCACTCTTCTAAGCATTTCACATGTATTGTCTCACGTAATATCATTTAATACTCCTAATAATCTTTTCAGATAGATATTACTACTCCTATTTTATAGATGAGAAAACTGAATCAGAGAGAGGTGAAATATCTTGGCTCCTATCACACAATAAGTGGAAGAGCAAGGGCTCAAAAACATTCACTCATAACCAAATGGATGTGTGAGTCTGGAGTGCTAGGGAGATTTCAGAAAATATATTTGGTTATTATCAGCATATAGTTTTTTTTTTTTTTTTTTAACAAGGTCTCACTCTTCAGGTCAAGCTGGAGTGCAGTTGGCACCATCGTAGCTCCCTGCAGCTTGTAACTCCTGGACTCAGGCAATCCTTTGCCTTAGCCTTCCGTGTACCTGTGAGTACAGATGTGCACCACCATGTCTGGCTAATTTTTTTATTTTGGTAGAAAAAGAATCTTGCTATGTTGCCCAGGCTGGTCTTGAACTCCTGGCCTCAAGTAATTCCCCCACCTCAGCCTCCCAAAATGCTGGGATTACAGGTGTTAAGCCATTCTGCTCAGCCAGCATATAGATTTTTAAAGCTGAATAAGAAGGATTGTAAATAGGCAGGAACAACCATCTACCAAAGAACAGAGGCTGGAGGAGCTAGAACATAAGAAAATGGGTTAAAATGCACCATAATTAAATGGGGAGAGTAAACTTCCACTCTGGGAACAAGGGCCCAGACTTATATTACTGCATAGGCATTGACTATAATCTTACCAAATAGAAGGAGTAAAAATTTGGTAAGTAAATCACTCCAATTTGGTACAGCTTCATAGAATATCTCTAACTCAGAATTCTATGAGAAATACATCTAGTATTATGTCATCTATCCTCATGTACAGAAGTCAGCTTGCACTCATCCTATTACTTTCAGGGCTTTCCTTTCCTAATTCTTCTTTATTCTCCTGAGAACAAGGAAAAACAGGAAACAAGCCAGGAATTTTGGTCCTTGGCTTGTCCCTACATACCCTTAGAGCAAACATATGTATTATAAAAGAAAATTAGAAAAACTGAATAAGAGTACCTCAAATCCAAATAACCTCTGACACCATAATCAGCAGCTAATAACTACTGATACCAGACAAGCTGTGAGGCGTGAACTTTATGTGTTTTACATAACTTATTTCTATCCAATTCTAACAAATAATAAAGCAGACGTAGTCATAAGCCATAATTTACTGATAAGTAAACAGAAAGGTAAAGCAGCTTTCCAAAAGGCAAAGAGACAATAAGTACCAGTGGCAGGAACTGAAACACCAGTCTGCCCTACTCCTATTAATAACTACACTATATAACCTAAAAATCTAGGATTCTTTTCAATGCTGACTGTCAAGTGTTGAGAGTGACCAGTGACCTTCATTTTCAAAATGAAATAGTCTGTCTTCACATTTCTAGATTTCTAAGTACATTATCAACTGACCATATCATTCTTCTTCAAAATCTCTCTTCTAGTTTCCACAAGAACATATTTTGTGGTTTACTATTTGCCTCCTATGCTGCCCTTCTAAGTCCTCATTACTAGTTCATATTGGAAATTCAAGGGTTGGCTTAATAGTGTATACTCATTTCTCTTTTTTAGGTTTATTTGTTTTTGGAGATAGGGTCTTGTTCTGCTGCCCAGGCTGCAGTGCAGTGGTACCATCTCAGTTCACTGCAACCTCTGCCTCCTGGGCTCAAGTGAATTCTACCCCTCTGCCTCCCAAGTAGCCGGGACTACAGGCACACACCACCATGCCCAGCTAACCTTTGGTATTCTGTGTAGACACTAGGTCTTGACATGTTCCCCAGACTGGTCTTGAACTCCGGGACTTAAGAGATCCACCCACCTCAGCCTCCCAAAGTGCTGGGATTACAGGAGTGAGCCACCACACTTGGCTGTGCACTCATTTCTTCACTCAACCCTCTTATATCAAGTGATCAGAATCACAGTTATGACTTTATTTTATTTTATCTTATTTATTTATTTATTTAGAGACAGAGTTTTGCTCTTGTTTTTCAGGCTGGAGTGCAATGGCTTGATCTTGGCTCACTGTAACCTCTGCCTCCCAGGTTCAAGCAATTCTGCCTCAGCCTCCCGAATAGCTGGGATTACAGGCATACCTGCCACTACGCCTGGCTAATTCTGTATTTTTTTAGTAGAGATGGAGTTTCTCCGTGTTGATTAGGCTGGTCTCGAACTCCTGACCTCAGGTCATCTGCCTGCCCCGGCCTCCCAAAGTGCTGGGATTACAGGCGTGCAGTTATGACGCTAAATTAACACTATCTTTATGATGAAGCCCAAATGTATATCTCCAGATCAGATCTTTCATATTATTTCTTGAGATCCATTACCACATCTTTAAAGGGTATGTCTAATTTGAAAGAAAATGTATAAGAACAGTAGTATATTTAAATATTTGGAAGCATTCACTAGCAAAATCATGTGGGCCTGGGATTTCCTTTGTGGAAAAGTTCTGAACTACTGATTCAAATTATTTAGCCAACAGAATGTTCAGGTTTTTCTATTTATTCTGGTGTTAGTTTTGGTAAAATTTTTTTAATGGAATTTATCCATTTTTTGTTTTCAAATTTCCTGACAAAATATGTTCATATCCTTCTGATCTCTGTAGGTATGTAGTAAAGTTCTCTTTTTTCATTCCTGGTATCTGTAATCTATAATTTTTTTTATATTATCAGTTATTTTCCTATTACATTTAATTTATATTATTTTGTGTTATCTTTTCAAGGAACTAACTTTTGGCTTAGTTGATTTCTTTGTTCAATGTCTGCTTTATATTGCACTGATTTCTGGTCTTATTTTTACACCCTTTCTCTAATTCCTTTGAGTCTGATTTGCTCTTCTTTTCCTAGTTTCTCACACAGAAGCTTAGATAACCACTTTTCGATCAAGCATGGTGGCTCACACCTGTAATCCCAGCACTCTGGGAGACTGAGGTGAGCAGACCACTTGGGGCCAGGAGTTCGTGACCAGCCTAGCTAACATGGCAAAACCCCATCTCTACTAAAAATACAAAAATTGGCTGGGTGCAATGGCTCATGTCTGTAATCCCAGCACTTTGGGTGGCCAAGGTGGGCGGATCACGAGGTGAAGAGATTGAGACCATCCTGGCCAACATGGTGAGACCCCATCTCTACCAGAAAAAAAAAAAAATTAGCTGGGCGTGGTGGCATGCGCCTGTAATCCCAGCTACTCAGGAGGCTGAGGCAGGAGAATCACTTGAACCCAGGAGGCGGAGGTTGCAGTGAGCTGAGATCATGCCACTGCATTCCAGCCTGGCGACAGAGTGAGACTCCATCTCAAAAAAAACTAAAAAACAAAAATTAGCCAGGCATGGTGGCACAAGCCTATAGTCCCAGCTACTCGGGAGGCTGAGGAACGAGAATTGCTTGAACCTGGGTGGCGGTGGTTGCAGTAAGCCAAGATCGCACCACTGCACTCCAGCCTGGGTGATAGAACAAGATTCTTGTCTCAAAAAAAAAAAGTTTAGATAACTACTTTTCAACTTTTCTTCCTTTCCAACATAAGCATTTAAATTTATAAATTTTCCTACATTAATTGCTTTAACTATATCCTACAAGTTTCTGATATGCTGCATTTCATTAATGTTCAGTATAAAATACTATAATTTTAATAATTTATTAAAAGTAATTTATATTGTCATTTCTTTTTTGAATCATGGGTTATTCAGAAGAGTTTTGCTTAATTGCTAAATATCTAATGATTTTCTAAGTTATCTTTATGATATGCTAATTAGGTCAGCTGTTTAACAGTGTTGTTTGATTTCGTGTTGCTTGTTCTGTGAGTTACTAAGAGAGATGTGTTAAAATCCACAATATTTTCTTCTTTTTTACGTGTTTTTCTTTTTCCTTAGAAAAATATTGAGAAAAAAATCTACAATTATATGATGGTGGACTTACCTAGGTCTACTTTTGCTTTCCTTTTCCTTTACATATTTTGAATCAGTCATTAACTACATATAACATCAAGTGATTGGCCAGGTATAGTGGCTCATGACTGTAATCCTACCACTTTGGGAGGCCAAGGAGGGTGGATCAACTGAGGTCAGAAGTTCGAGACCAGCCTGGCCAACATAGTGAAACCTCGCCTCTACTAAAAATACAAAAATTAGCTGGGAGTGGTGGAGTGCACCTCTAATCCCAGCTACTCGGGAGGTGGAGAATCGCTTGAACCTGGAGGGCGGAGGTTCCAGTGAGCCGAGATCACACCACTTCACTTCAGCCTGGTGAAAGAGCGAAATGAGACTCCACCTCAAAAAAAAAAAAACGAAAAAAAAAAAAAACCAGCATTTAGTGATTATGTCTTCCTGTTGAACTGACCCCTTTTATCATTATAGTATGTCCCGTTGTATCTCTAGTAATATTTCTGGTCTTAAAGTCTATTTTGTCCTACGATTTCTTTTTTTTTTTTTTTTTTGAGACAAGTCTCACTCTCTCATCCTCCCAGGTTCAAGCACTTCTCCTATCTCAGCCTCCTCAGCAGCTGGGATTACAGGCGTGCACCATCATGCCTGGCTAATTTTTGAATTTTTAGTAGAGATGGGGTTTCACCACGTTGGCCAGGCTAGTCTCAGACTTCCAACCTCAAATGATCCACCTGCCTCAGTCTCCCAAAGTGCTGGGATTACAGGTGTGAGCCACCATGCCTGGCTAATTTTTGTATTTTTAGTAGAGACGGGGTTTCACCACGTTGGCCAGGCTAGTCTCAGACTTCTGACCTCAAATGATCCACCCACCTCAGCCTCCCAAAGTGCTGGGATTACAGGTGTGAGCCACCATGCCCGGCCTGTCCTGAAATAATATACACCAGCTTTTATACTTTCACCATCTTTTTACTTTCAACCTATCTGATAATGTGGATGAATATCCCAGGCGTGTGTGTGTGTGTGTGTGTGTGTGTGTGTATGATTCTATTTATCTGAAATTTAATTAAAAGTAAAAATAAGAATGATAAAAATTACGGTAGTGGTAATCTCTGAGGGGAGTCGATTGGGAAGGGGTATGAAAGAAATTTAAACACTTTATTTGTGTACTTTATGCACAATATCCTCAAGTTTTTCTATAGGTCAAGCTTTTCTTTTGTTTTACTTTTTAAGCTATAGTCTTAATTTCTCTTCTAAAATCCATTCCTCCCAGTATTTTCCATCTTAGGAAATGGTACCTGCAAAGTACCCATCAGCTCTAGCCAGAGGTCACTTACTCATTGCGAGTCTATCAATAAAGTCCGTGGATGGTTTACCGCCATAATCATCTGGATCCCCCAAAACCTCTACTGCCACTCCAGTGCTTCAGTTTACCTCAACATTTCACTTCAATTTAAAAAAAAGCGACTTAACTCATCTCCCAGATTCCACTCGTACCCTCTGCTATCCCTTCTCCTCCAGGTAATCAATGCTATCTTTTAAAAACACAAGTCATATCCTCTGCTTAAAATAATATCACAGTGCCATTAATTTTTATAAAAGCCAAACTCAACTTGGCTTACAAGCCCTGAACAATAACCCCGTCTATTCTCTAAGTTCATTTCATGTAACTCTCCTTAGTTCATCATAATCCAGTAGCACTTATCTGTTTTCAATTATTTCACCATATCAAACTCTTTCCTATCTCATGGCCTATAATATTCATCATCCGAACTCCTCATCAAAGTAACATTTATTTCAGGTCATCTCTCAAAATTTAAGTGTTCTTAGAGAGGTGTTCATGAATTCACAAATTCAAAATCCACTACTCTTTCTCTCATAGGACCCATTCACTTATTTATAACACATAGCCCATTTATCTATGTCATATAAATAGATATACATATATATGCACACACAATATGTACGTATGCACATATGTATGTATGTGTGTATAGAGAATCAGGAATACATCTGTCTAGTTTATCATTAGATCCATTCCAAACACCAAGCACAGAGTCTGACACATGTTCCGTGTTCAACAAATACTTCTTAAATAAATCAATAAATGGATGAATAAATGATCTTAAGACACTCAACTCAAGACCCAGGAGAAAACATTTAATTCCACTATTCTCCACATCATCAGCTGCCTTACCTGGGAAATTAAATGCCTTAAATAGCAGGCTTAAACATCAAGTAGTTGAAGAATCACAGACTCACAAATTACACAAGAAATGGACAAAATTATGAAGATTCCACTCCACAAAAGTTAAGGGTTTCAATATATTCATGAAAAGTACAAACTCACAAATCCCTAATGTGAACAGAGACATGAAGACCTTATGAGTGCAGAGAAGGGAAAAATTCAACAAGTTATGTGGATAAACCAGTGAGTTTGAGACATCGAGGTACAATCTATTCTTTCAGATCTAAAAAGTTTATCAGGATCGACTGACAACATCAGGTTTATCTCCAGGCAGAAATCAACAGAAATATTACCTTACCTAAGAAAGTAATGCACTGAAAAGCAGAATCTAACTTTAGTAGTATCGTTATAAAGTATCTCCAGTTATTACTGATCAAAAGCCTCCACAAACTACAAAGAGGGCAGTGTGCTGGGGACAGTGACATAGTTAAGAACACATCTCTGCCCTGTAAGCATATTCAGGAGAAATTTACTGACCTTTACCCCATATTTTACTTTTCCAGCATAATGTTTTATAATGAAAGCAGGCTCCATCACGGCTGGAAATTCGATGTAAGAATTATCTTCATGTTGATGCTTAAACTTGTCTAGCAATGTTTGATTTGTAGCCTGTGGAAAGCTGAATTTAGAAAAAGAAAAAAGAAAAAATATCACTACAGAAAGATGAGAAAGATACGGTAATTAGTATAGTCCTTTTCAAAGTACATTATAATTACATTGTCATCTTACACATAAAGCAGTTTACAGAAGTTTTCACCTATATTATCTAATCTGATTCTCATAACAAGCTAAAAAGTAATAAATATTGGTATTACTATTTTACAGATGAGGGATAAAAAATTATGATTTGCCTATACTCATACTTTGCAAGTAGCAGTACCAAGAAACTAACTCATCACATATTTAGCTTAGATTGCATTGTTCTGAACTACTGTAAAACCCAAAGGAAAATAAAATCCAAATCATATACTCTTTGGGGCCAACAACTTCCAAATAAGAGAATAATATCACGATTCTTATAGGCCCTAAAAGTCCATAAAAATTATCTGACTTCCTATTCCTTCATGCATAAATAAGTAGCCATTTTCTTACTATACCAATTATTATTTGTACTCACTGATTGTATTGATCAATTGAGCACTTAATATCCAGGAATCACACAAAAAATATCTATTATTTAATTGCATAATAGGATATATGGAAATACAAAAGCTCAAAAGAGGAAAAAATTATCAATGGTGTAAATAATGAAAAGGTTCACACAGGACATAGGAGGTGTTAAGACTGTGATGTTAAAGGCTGGGAAGAGTTTCAAATAGAGAAAATATCACTGACAAAAAAGGAGAAAGAAAGTTTCAGAAAATAGCTTCATTTAATGGTAGCTGAAATATGAAAAATAATGTGACGTGATGTTGTAAAGTTGCTTAATACAAATCTAACGTGCAAAAATCATTCCAAAATTACAACAAACATAGTTCACACAGTATGCACTGCAAACCACACAGAGAACGGCCTTTGGCATCAGATAATCATAGTTTAGATTACTCATTCTATCAGTGACCTGGGGCAAACTAGGTAACCTTCTTTGAGAAGGGGTCTTCTAACCCACAAAATGAGATAACAGTTATCACAGTGCCAGTAGAATTAAATAAAACTAGTAAAAACATCTAGCAACAGCAGGCATCCTCTAGGAATTAAACAAACATTATCGACTTTATGTTGCCAACACTGATATTTTCCTGGTCACCTTGACCTGCTTTTGTAGTCAAATAATATCTCTTCCTCAAAACATCTCCACCATCTAGCTTACTCCAAAACTTTAAAGCCATTTTACAATGGAATATAACTTACTATTTCAGAGACAACAGCACAGCTCCTATTAACAGTCTCACCAATCTTCTTTCAAGTCACCAAAGCATATTATCAAAATAAATTTTCCTATAATACTGCTTTAATCATATTCCCCTTCTGCTCCGAAATGCATAGATCACCAAGGCAAAAAGACTTGACTCCAAGCTCCTAAGCATAGGCCAACTCAATCTCTGCAAACCTATGTCTCACTACTTCACAGCAGTGTGCCTGTCTTAAGGCAGGATGCTCACTTCATCATCTCTAGGTCAGGGTTTATTTGCCTTCTAATTATCTGAGTAATTGAAAAGCTTATGACATATTTTCTCTTACTCTTAAATGGATAATAGAAATTTTCTTTTTCTTTTTTTTTTTATTATTATACTTTAAGTTCTAGGGTACATGTGCATAACGTGCAGGTTACATATGTATACTTATGCCATGTTGGTGTGCTGCACCCATCAACTCGTCAGCACCCATCAATTCATCATTTATATCAGGTATAACTCCCCAATGCAATCCCTCCCTCCTCCCCCCTCCCCATGATAGGCCCCAGTGTGTGATGTTCCCCTTCCCGAGTCCAAGTGATCTCATTGTTCAGTTCCCACCTATGAGTGAGAACATGCGGTGTTTGGTTTTCTGTTCTTGTGATAGTTTGCTAAGAATGATGGTTTCCAGCTGCATCCATGTCCCTACAAAGGACGCAAACTCATCCTTTTTAATGGCTGCATAGTATTCCATGGTGTATATGTGCCACATTTTCTTAATCCAGTCTGTCACAGATGGACATTTGGGTTGATTCCAAGTCTTTGCTATTGTGAACAGTGCTGCAATAAACATACGTGTGCATGTGTCTTTGTAGTAGAGTAATTTATAATCCTTTGGGTATATACCCAGTAGTGGGATGGCTGGGTCATATGGTACATCTAGTTCTAGATCCTTGAGGAATCGCCATACTGTTTTCCATAATGGTTGAACTAGTTTACAATCCCACCAACAGTGTAAAAGTGTTCCTATTTCTCCACATCCTCTCCAACACCTGTTGTTTCCTGACTTCTTAATGATTGCCATTCTAACTGGTGTGAGATGGTATCTCATTGTGGTTTTGATTTGCATTTCTCTGATGGCGAGTGATGATGAGCATTTTTTCATGTGTCTGTTGGCTGTATGGATGTCTTCTTTTGAGAAATGTCTGTTCATATCCTTTCCCCACTTTTCGATGGGGTTGTTTTTTCTTGTATATTTGTTTGAGTTCTTTGTAGATTCTGGATATTAGCCCTTTGTCAGATGAGTAGGTTGCAAAAATTTTCTCCCATTCTGTAGGTTGCCTGTTCACTCTGATGCTAGTTTCTTTTGCTGTGCAAAAGCTCTTTAGTTTAATGAGATCCCATTTGTCAATTTTGGCTTTTGCTGCTGTTGCTTTTGGTGTTTTAGACATGAAGTCCTTGCCCATGCCTATGTCCTGAATGGTACTACCTAGATTTTCTTCTAGGGTTTTTATGGTATTAGGTCTAACATTTAAGTCTCTAATCCATCTTGAATTAATCTTCGTATAAGGGGTAAGGAAAGGATCCAGTTTCAGCTTTCTACTTATGGCTAGCCAATTTTCCCAGCACCATTTATTAAATAGGGAATCCTTTCCCCATTTCTTGTTTCTCTCAGGTTTGTCAAAGATCAGATGGCTGTAGATGTGTGGTATTATTTCTGAGGACTCTGTTCTGTTCCATTGGTCTATATCTCTGTTGTGGTACCAGTACCATGCTGTTTTGGTTACCGTAGCCTTGTAGTATAGTTTGAAGTCAGGTAGCGTGACGCCTCCAGCTTTGTCCTTTTGACTTAGGATTGTCTTGGCAATGCGGGCTCTTTTTTGGTTCCATATGAACTTTAAAGCCGTTTTTTCCAATTCTGTGAAGAAAGTCATTGGTAGCTTGATGGGGATGGCATTGAATCTATAAATCACCTTGGGCAGTATGGCCATTTTCACGATATTGATTCTTCCTATCCATGAGCATGGTATGTTCTTCCATTTGTTTGTGTCCTCTTTGATTTCACTGAGCAGTGGTTTGTAGTTCTCCTTGAAGAGGTCCTTTACATCCCTTGTAAGCTGGATTCCTAGGTATTTTATTCTCTTTGAAGCAATTGTGAATGGAAGTTCATTCCTGATTTGGCTCTCTGCTTGCCTGTTACTGGTGTATAAGAATGCTTGTGATTTTTGCACATTAATTTTGTATCCTGAGACTTTGCTGAAGTTGTTTATCAGCTTAAGGAGATTTTGGGCTGAGACGATGGGGTTTTCTAAATATACAATCATGTCATCTGCAAACAGGGACAATTTGACTTCTTCTTTTCCTAACTGGATACCCTTGATTTCTTTCTCTTGCCTGATTGCCCTAGCCAGAATTTCCAACACTATGTTGAATAGGAGTGGTGAGAGAGGGCATCCCTGTCTTGTGCCAGTTTTCAAAGGGAATTTTTCCAGTTTTTGTCCATTCTGACCCCACAGAAATACAAACAACCATCAGAGAATACTATAAACGCCTCTACGCAAGTCAACTAGAAAATCTAGAAGAAATGGATAATTTCCTGGACACTTACACTCTCCCAAGACTAAACCAGGAAGAAGTTGAATCCCTGAATAGACGAATAGCAGGCTCTGAAATTGAGGCAACAATTAATAGCCTACCCACGAAAAAAAGTCCAGGACCAGATGGATTCACAGCTGAATTCTACCAGAGGTACAAGGAGGAGCTGGTACCAGTCCTTCTGAAACTATTCCAATCAATAGAAAAAGAGGGAATCCTCCCTAACTCATTTTATGAGGCCAACATCATCCTGATACCAAAGCCTGGCAGAGACACAACAAAAAAAGAAAATTTTAGACCAATATCCCTGATGAACATCGATGCAAAAATCCTCAATAAAATACTGGCAAACCGGATTCAGCAGCACATCAAAAAGCTTATCCACCATGATCAAGTGGGCTTCATCCCTGGGATGCAAGGCTGGTTCAACATTCGCAAATCAATAAACGTAATCCAGCATATAAACAGAACCAAAGACAAGAACCACATGATTATCTCAATAGATGCAGAAAAGGCTTTTGACAAAATTCAACAGCCCTTTATGCTAAAAACGCTCAATAAATTCGGTATTGATGGAACGTACCTCAAAATAATAAGAGCTATTTATGACAAACCCACAGATAATAGAAATTTTCAAAGGAAGGAAGATAGACAAGAAAACAGTCTTTACTTGAAACTAAAAACGATGGAAAGTTCCTGCATTCAACAGACATTTATGGATACCCATTACATTACCAGGCAAAAAAAAAAAAGGAACAAAAGAAAATCATTCGTTATTGCTCACATCAAAGCTCTTAACCTAGTGTTCCCCAAAGACTATCTGGCAGGGTAGTGTCAGGAGAACTTCTAGAGATTTGAAAACTACCAATGCCTAGACCCCACCTACTGCAATTCTGACTTAATTGATTAGGTGGATGACCTAGCATCAGTGGTATTTACAAAATCCCAAGGTAATTCTTATAAGCAGACAAGATTCACAAAATGCTGCCCTAAATGAAAGCTCTAATCCTAACATCAGTCACTGTTACAATGTAGACTGATTCAACAGATCTGGAATGAAAGCTTGAGATTCTACATTTCTAACAAGAATCAAAGTGGTCTACTGCTGCTGACAGAAGATGCCACTTTCAATACTATGGGAAGATCGATAATATTCCTAACATCCTATTCATATGTAAATCTGACACAATATTCCTCCTTCCTCAATGTCACCCTACATCCTACAGAATCTTGCTTAAGTAACCTGCCCCATATCATACAGCCATTAAGTAGGAGAGAAAGGCTAAACCAAGACCTCTGATTCTAAACCCATACACCTAGAGCACTACAAACACATTGCATGAAGAACACAGTTAAGGATATATTTGACATTATATATTCCCTATAAAAAATATTTTTAGAGAAAAAATACTCAATGTAAAGTCCCAAAATAGTTCTTCCTACATGTGACTAATTTTCAATCTAGTTTTTTTACAGGTAAATGGCAGAGAAAAAATATTTCATGCCTTTGTATCTTCTAGAATGTTAAAGCACAGAGATTCTTTACAAGGACAGGTAATAACTACAGGACTGACTCATAAAAAGGTTATTCAGTCTAGTATCCTACCTACAACAATATGCTGACAGATGATGCAAAGTAATTATAATAATAGGAAATTATATTAATTGTTAAAGCAGCTGTCAATCAGCTCTAATAATTATAAAGTTCTTCATTTTATTGAGCCAGAATTTATCTCCCTGAAATTTATGGCCACATGGCTCAACCCCAGTAGCTTTCAGGTCACAGCAAAGAAGTGACATTCTCGGCCAGGCTTGGCGGCTCATGCCTGTAATCCCAGCACTTTGGGAGGCCGAGGCGGGTGGATCACAAGGTCAGGAGATCGAGACCATCCTGGCTAACACAGTGAAACCCCGTCTCTACTAAAAAAATACAAAAAAATTAGCCGGGCGTGGGGGTGGGCGCCTGTCCCAGCTGCTTGGGAAGCTGAGGCAGGAGAATGGCGTGAACCCGGGAAGCGGAGCTTGCAGTGAACTGAGATTGCGCCACTGCACTCCAGCCTGCGCGACAGAGGGAGACTGTCTCAAAAAAAAAAAAAAAAAAAAAGAAGTGACACTCTCATTATTGGGTTAAAATCTATGTGAAGTAACAACTGGTCAGGAAATTATAGTCTTTGTATAATAAGATGTGCATTCAATGAAATTTTGTTTAAAGAATGACAGGATAGGCGCAGTGATTCTCATATGTAATCCCAGCACTTTGGGAGGCTAAGGTGGGAGGACAGCTTGAGTCCAGGGGTTTGAGACCAGCCTGGGCAACAAAGTTGAGTCCTTGTATCTAAAAAAACATTTTAAAATTAGCCAGATGTGGTGGTATGTGCCTGTAGTCCCAGCTACTCAGGAGGCTGAGGCGAGAAGATCACTCGAGCCCATAAATTCAAGGCTTCAGTGAGCCATATCCACACCACGGCATTCCAGCCTGAGCTACAGAGCAAGACCTTGTCTCAAAAAAAAAAAAAAAAAGGAAAGTAATTCTACTACCTCAGTTGTTGTTTACAAACACCTTAAGATATATAGGACAGGGCCGGGCGTGGTGGCTCAAGCCTGTAATCCCAGCACTTTGGGAGGCCGAGACGGGCGGATCACGAGGTCAGGAGATCGAGACCATCCTGGCTAACACTATGAAACCTCGTCTCTACTAAAAAATACAAAAAGCTAGCCAGGCGAGGTGGCGGGCGCCTGTAGTCCCAGCTACTCGGGAGGCTGAGGCAGGAGAATGGCGTGAACCCGGGAGGCAGAGCTTGCAGTGAGCTGAGATCCGGCCACTGCACTCCAGCCCGGGCCACAGAGCGAGACTCCGTCTCAAAAAAAAAAAAAAAAAAGATATATAGGACAGAACATCAACATTTATCACTGTCATTTGCCTTTTGCATATAAGAAAACTGAGGACTAAGGATATTACGAGATCTGCCAAGGGTAGTTTTGATACATACAGTTGTGATACTATAATTATATACATATGTTTTCATCCATGGTTCCTGGCTCATAACTCCCATAGCCCTTGATGTAGTCTTTTGTTATAATGTTGGGGTGTATTAGGCCTCAGGAGCAGGCCTCAGGAAACAGAATCTCTCTCTCTAACCTTCTTCTGTACTCCTTTTACCTGCCCAAGGGAGGCCTCAAATATGATTGCAGATTAAAAGACCCTCATTCCAGAAAGGGTCCCTCCCTATATTCTGAAGGAAAAACTGCTGCACAAGAAGCCAAGAAGAATCTGGACAGACAGGCCTTGCTGGGTTTCCCACTCAGTCTATCAGTATGAGATCATGTTCTTTTGTCCAATCACATTTCTACACCATTGTCAATAATGCCTATGTAATGAAGCCTCCATAAAAACCCAAAAGGACAGCACTTGGAGAGCTTCCAGATAGCTGAACATATGGGTGTTCCTGGAAGGTAGAGTACCCAGGAAGGACATGGAGACTCTCTACTCCTTCCCCCATACCTTGCCCTACACATCTTTTCATTGTATCCTTTGCAATATCCTTTATAACACACTGGGGTAAATCTAAGTAAGTGTTTCCCTGAGTTCTGCAAGCCACTCCAGCAAATTAATTGAACTCAAGGAGAAGGTGGTTGGTCAGAAGTTCTGAAAGAGTAGACTATTCACTGGTGTCTGAAGGTGGGGTGCAGTGCAGTTTTGGGGACTGAGTCCTCGATCTGTGGGATCTGATGCTACCTCCAGGTAGATAGTATCAAATCTGAATTAGAGGATACCCAGTTGGTGTCCACTGCTTGCTGATGGGGAAAACCCCACACACATTTGGTCACGGATGTCTTCATGTTGACTGTTATGGTGTGTGAGCAGAGGAAAACATGGTTTTAATGTTTTTCCCAAATAACTGGTGTCAGAGAAGTGAGATTTGCTAAAAAGGCCCTGGCTCACTGAAACATGTGGTTTGGGAAGAAAAAGGATAAAAGGGTAGATGATGAGAAACCTTTGTTCTGGTGTGGCCACACGGTCACCCAAGGTATGAAGCCACAGTTGCTATGCTCAGTTATTAAAGGTAAAAGTTATCAGTGGAATTTAGAGATGGTTCCAACTCCTGGGGAACTGGTTCACTGGCTGCATAAGGAAATGCAAACTAATAAGAAAAAATGAATTGGCTGTTATAAACAAACAGCCATAAAACTAGCTATTATAAATAAATAATCCCTTAATTATTGTTATTTATAATAGCTAAAATGAAATTTAAAGAGAGTACTGTGTTGGTCCTTGAAGCTGGATCAAGCTCAGATCTTAGTCTGTTTGAGCTCAGGCTGTTGGCCTCAAAGACACCCTCCAAGGACAGAATTGTGCAGGGACAACAAAATACCTCTGAGACATGTGGTTACCAAGAAGGTAGTCAATGTGGAAGAAGGGCAAAAGGAAGTAACTACAGAAACTGGAGGGCACAGTGTGAAGGAATAGTTTCATTTTGTAGATCGCTATCATTAGCTTCCTAAAGAACCTTTACTAAAATGGATTATGAGAGTAACTACATTAGGGGCAGTAGCTTTGGTTTTAAATGCTACAGTGGAAAACATGTTTGGGTTGATGTAGGACACACAGCTCACTACTAAAGCAATCTCAGACATCTATACATGATTGAGACACAAAGGAGGTTATTCCCAAGGGAACAGCCAGCATAGTGGACTGGATAAAAGCCACTGTATGATCTTTTTACTCTGGGAAGGAGGATTGCCCAACTCTCCCAAGAAATGCCAAGCAGAACCACCCAGATGAAGCAGCTGATATGCTTCATATGCAAGCTACATAAGACTAGTTTTATGATAAGGATATTCGCCCAATGAATGTGTCTGTTACGTATTCATGGGGTTACAGTAAATGCCATAGTTAAGGGGGTCCCTTCTACATGGGTCCATTAAATGAGCAGATATGGGGGTACTACAGCAGTACTGAGAAGGGCTAAATCTAGACATTCCTCTTACACCTTCTCTCAAGCACAAAATGCCAGTAAGAACTGTTCTGTTTGTCAGCAAGAGAGTCTGAGACTTCCAATGGCTATGTGGCAGTTTCCCTGGTGGGAAGACCCTGAATGTAGATGGTAAGTGAGACTGATGCTGGTAACCCTGGGGGGCTACAAATGGGTCTTGACAGGAATAGTCACTTACTCTGAAGTGAGCTTTCCTTACCCAGTGGAAGATGCAAATGCTCAAAGTGCCATTTAAAAAACAAAAAACAAACAAAAACCAGAAAATATTGCATGGATTTGGACAACCATCATCTTTTCAGAATGAGAAACACATTGTATAACCTACAATGTCCAACAAAGGGGAAAAAAAAATCCTCCTCAGAGTAACAGTTTGATGAAGAAGTAGAATGGGCAATTAAAACACTGGTTGTCTAAAACAGGGGAAGATAAAAGAATGAAGGGCTGGTTTGCACACTTTCATGAGTGTGTGCTCACACTCAACATTAGTGGGACTAAAGGAGCATCCCCTTAGATTTTTCTTATTTTCCTGGTTCACCTGGGAAAGAGGGGTTGGGGAGGATGCTGGTATGACTATCCAATTCTTGCCAAGGGAGGAGTACACCCGTATAACAACTATAATTTTTTTCTTCCCCAGATGACCTCAAAAAGAAAAAAACTTTTTTTCTCTCCCCTACCAGATGCAGTGGTCCTAGGACCAGGGCTGCAACTGCAAGCGCTGGAAGCAGGGATGATTTCTAAGCAGGAAACTGTAACTACATTTTTAAACCTTAAGTCAAAATTCCTAAGGGCATGATGGCGATGGGTTGTACCTTCACTCTATCTAGCAAAATTGGGGCTAAGAGTGAAAGCAACTATTTTTCCTGGCCATAAAAACAGCTCACTAGTTCTGCACCCATGTAATTTACCCTATCTAAAGGGGAGTGGTACTGAGGAGGAGGTACTTGCTAGACCAGAATTGTTGTTTGCAATCTAACCACCAGCACAGTGGCGATTCTTAATGTACCTTCCAAAGGAGGAAAAGTTTGGGAACTAATGGAGAGGAGGAATAGCAGCTGAGGGTAAAGATATGAATAAATGGGTTATACATTGAGGGAAATCCAACATTACATTAACACATTTAAAGAAGCTCAGAGCAAGAGATGGCATTGTCTTTTAGCTCAGTTATAAGAGATGCTCGAAAGGTAAAAGTTGTATGTTTGCGGAGACCGCTCCTGCTTCTAGAATCTGACAAGATTGAAAGGAAGTCTGCAAACTTGAGTGGTCTCTCCCTGGGAGACATATTCATACAATACGATAATGAACTGGACTAATTACTAATGACTGAATGGGATTCTAGTAATGCAGCAATATGTTTGATTGTATATTCTTTTGATGATGTAAAGGATCCATGTTTGAAATCCAGGGTGTGGCCTGTGACATGATTTTATCTTTTATTTGTGTGTGTGTGTGTGTGTGTGTGTGTGTGTGTGTGTTTGTGTAGGTTTTCGTCCATGGTTCCTGGCTTATTAACTACCATAGCCCTTGGTGTACTCTTTTGTTACAATGTTGGGGTGCTTTAGGTCTCAGGAGCAGGTCACAAGAGCAAGCTGCAGGAAACAGAATCTTTCTCTCTAACCTTCTCCTGTCTTCCTTTTACCTGCCCAAGGAAGGTCTCAACTCTGTGCAGCAAAAGATCCTCATTCCAGAAAGGGTCCTGCCCCATACTCTAAAAGAAAGAATGCTGCACAGAGAGGCCAAGAAGAATCTAGACAAACAGGCCTCACTGGGTTTGCCACTCAGTCTATTAGTATGAGATCATACTTTTTGTCCAATCACATTTCTACACAGTTGTCAATAATGCCTATGTAATGAAGCCTCCATAAAAACCCCAAAAAACAGCATTCAGAGAGCTTCTGAATAGCTGAACATGTGGGAGTTCTAGAGGGTGGTACACCCAGGGAGGACATGGAGGTTCTGTGCTCCTTCCCTCATCCTATGCATCTCCTCACTGTTTCGTTTTCCCTGAGTTTTGCAAGCTGCTTGGGCAAATTAAATGAACTCAAGGAGAAGCTGGTTGGTCAGAAGTTCTGGAAGCATGGGTTATTGGCTGGTGTCTGAAGGCGGGGTGGGGTGCAGTTTTGGGGACTGAGCCCTCGATCTGTGGGATCTGATGCTACCTCCAGGTAGATAGTGTCAAATGTGAATAGAGGATACCCAGCTGGTGTCCACTGCTTGTTAGTGGGGAAAAAACTCCACACATTTGGTCACAGAAGTCTTCTGTGTTGATTACTGTGGTGTGAGAATAGAAGAAAAACACGGTTTGAGAGTTTTTCTGTAACAGTAGTTATAGAAATGGGATACAAATCCTGGACTTCTGACTCTAACACCTAAATATTACAGAGAAGCAATGCAATACTTCAAAGCACAAGTTTATTAGTCAGAAATACTTGACAGGTTTGAATCTCAGGTCCCCCATTTCCTACCTATATAATCTTTTCTCTTGGATTGTTTCTTAAATGTTTTTTTTGTTACTATAAAATTCCCCAAACAAAAAGAAGTGCTTATCATTGCATTATCAACCACAACGGTTCTCAACACTGAATATCAAAATCATCTATAAAGCCTTCCCAAATAAACATATACCAGAGGTAAGGTATACAAACAGTGAATTACAAACCTTACAATTTTATGAGAGATAATAATTATGTTGGGGCACACAGAGTAATGCAAGAAACTTTTACAAAACTCTGGACAGAAAATTAAGATACTTTTTACTTGTGTTAACAACATTTTAATTTCTTTAGATTAATGGAAGTTGACTAGTGATAGAGTAGGTCAGAGTGACACTAAACTGTTAGCAGTCTTCTTTTTGTTAGTTTTTTATTCTACCACCTTACACAATCATCTTACCTCTAATAGTAAATCTTCAATACTTTCTATCCTGTTATAATGAATATTAAACTAGAAATCAGGAAAACAAATTCAATTTCTAAATTTTTTACTAAAAAGTCATAAAAACTTCACAACCTCCTCATCTCAGTTTCTCCAAATCTAGATTTGCCATCTCTTAGGATAATCAACTATATTTTATAGATTGTTGAGAATACTCTGAAGAATGTTACATAAAGCATTATTTCTTTTTTTTTTTTTTTTGAGACGGAGTCTCGCTCTGTCGCCCAGGCTGGGAGTGCAGTGGCCAGATCTCAGCTCACTGCAAGCTCTGCCTCCCGGGTTTACGCCATTCTCCTGCCTCAGCCTCTGGAGTAGCTGGGACTACAAGGCGCCCGCCACCTCGCCCGGCTAGATTTTTGTTTTTTTTTGTTTTTTTTTTTTTTTTTGAGACGGAGTCTCGCTCTGTCGCCCAGGCTGGAGTGCAGTGGCTGGATCTCAGCTCACTGCAAGCTCCACCTCCCGGGTTTATGCCATTCTCCTGCCTCAGCCTCCCTAGTAGCTGGGACTACAGGCGCCCGCCACCACGCCCGGCTAGTTTTTTGTATTTTTTTAGTAGAGACGGGGTTTCACCGTGTTAGCCAGGATGGTCTCGATCTCCTGACCTTGTGATCCGCCCGTCTCGGCCTCCCAAAGTGCTGGGATTACAGGCTTGAGCCACCGCGCCCGGCCATAAAGCATTATTTCTGAAGCATATATTTAACTCAGTTACATTGAACAGTGTTGACAAGGAATAGTAAATAACTGGCAGATGTTGCCACTTACACTGCACGATCATGGTAGACATTACTAATTTACCATAATATTCTTTTTTCTGTTTTTTTCGGAGACAAAGTCTTGCTCTGTTGCCCAGGCTAGACTATAGTGCAGTGGCGCCATCTTGGCTCACTGCAACCTCTGTCTCCTGGGTTCAAGAGATTCTCATGCCTCAGACTTCTGAGTAGCTGGGATTACAGGCCTGCACTACTATGCCCAGCTAATTTTTGTATTTTCAGCACAGACGGGATTTCACCATGTTGGCCAGGCTGGTCTCAAACTTCTGTCCTCAAATGATCCTCCTGCCTTGGCATCCCAAAGTCAGGAGATTACAGACATAAGCCAACACGTTCGGCCTATCACGGTATTTTCTGCTGAACATGAAAACTGCAAACACATCTCATACGTGAAGCTCAATTTACAAAGAAAGAAACATGTAACCAAAAAAACAAATTCAACAAGTCTGACATCAATGTGTATAGAACAAATATAGAAGAAATTAAGAAAAAAATGAATTCAAGTAATGAAGTCCATCCTAATTACCTAGAAACACACAGATATAAAAAAAATTGTACACACACACAAAAAATTGGCTTTTTATTTGGTAATGTAAGAAAAAAGTTTAAACTTAAAAAGACATAAAAAGCCAAAACAGCCAATAACAAAATTGAAAAGAGTCACACTCACTTGCTTTCTTCATCCAAAAGATGAAGCAGTCCTGTTGGTTTTTTGCTAATAAGATTTATACAGCAGGTATTATCAATGTAATCTATGTTGTGCCAGCTGATACCTTCAGTTCTATATTCCTCCTAGAAAAACCAAAAAACAAAATAACAATTTATTCATCTTGCAGAAAACAGGTATATAATATATATTGAAAAGCTTTTACCCTGCTTAAAATTCTAAACTTTTTAAAAATCACCAATCCACACAATGAAATAATGTATACTTTCAGTTGTACAAATCTTAATACAATGTATTTGTTTTCTCTTAAAAAGACATGCCACAAAATTTGTTAGAATCCTAGTTCTGAGTTCGTTCTAATCAAAATGTAGGGCTAGATTTGTTTTAGTCTTACTATCTGATGACTCCACTAAGTAAAAACATACAATGAAGAAAGAAGGCTAATATCTTCCACATGACTTTAAGTCATCAAAAAGGACTGTATTTCCTAGATTATCAACAATGAACTTAATGAAACAATTTCTGGGAAAAGTGGGACCCCATCACCCTCCAGTAATTATATGGAATTCATACACACTTAACTTTGGCAAAATAAAGTCCTTAGGACATTTTTTTTTTTTAAGAAAAGGTTTTGAATTCTAGGGTTAAAAAACTTGAGGTTCAGGTCTTGAGTAACTACTTAAAATCATCTTACAAAGCACTCCATTTGTTCTTATTCTTTCCTGTACTGAGATATATTCTTTTATTCATCCCTGTGATACTTTTACTTTTTAGATGGTTTTTTTCAGGAAAAATGCACCTGAGAATGTAAAGAAGATATGTTTCTGCACTGCAGTGATATTTAGGCATCAAGTAAAATATCCCATGTACCTAATTGTTTTAGCATTCACTTACAGTACTTGCACAAGTCAACTGCTAATCTGCAAATAGTGATTTTGAACTTCTTTTTTGTTGCTCTTTTTGATTTTGAAATTCCATCATTCTTTCTGTATTCATTATTATCCAGTAAAGAAGAATAAACCTTAACATAAACTATAGTTACTCTAACTAGGAAAGGTAAATACTTAATTCTTTTATTTTAATTAACAATTTCACATGTAAGAAATTGTCATATAAAGGTCACTCTCAAATGGTAGGAAGAAAGGGATTTCCTCCAATCTTTTGCAGCATGAAAAATATACACACTAGATAGTATGAGCATAATGATTTTTATAGGCATTACTAGAAGTCCAAAAGTCCTCCTCATCATCTCTTCCCAAGGACTATCCAAACCCTCCAACCTAAAGTTAGCTTCTATTACAATTAATAAGATTCCCCTATTTATAAATAGTATCTAAATGGAATCACATGGCCGGGCGCGGTGGCTCAAGCCTGTAATCCCAGCACTTTGGGAGGCCGAGACGGGCGGATCACGAGGTCAGGAGATCGAGACCATCCTGGCTAACATGGTGAAACCCTGTCTCTACTAAAAATACAAAAAACTAGCCGGGCGACGTGGCGGGCGCCTGTAGTCCCAGCTACTCGGGAGGCTGAGGCAGGAGAATGGCGGGAACCCGGGAGGCGGAGCCTGCAGTGAGCTGAGATCCGGCCACTGCACTCCAGCCTGGGTGACAGAGCGAAACTCCGTCTCAAAAATAAATAAATAAATAAATAAATAAATGGAATCACATAACACATATTCATTTTGTCTCTCTCTTTTCTTTTTTCACTCAACTAATGTTTCAGAGACACATCCATTTTGTTGGATGTACCTAAAGTTCATTCATTTTAATTGCATTGTGAAACAACACCATCACTCAGCTACATACTGTCTATGGCTACTTTCTCAATGTAACAGCTGAGTTGAGACATATGGCCCAAAAAGCCTTAAAAGATCCGGCCCTTATAGAAAAAGTGTGCCAAACTCTGCTACAAAGCATTAGTTCCAAAACTTTAATGTACAACGGAATCACATGAAGGGCTTGTTAAAACACAGAGTATTGGGACTTCATCCCCAGAATTTCTGCATAAGTAGGTATAGAGTACTTAGAATTTTCGTTTCTAAAAAGGTTCCAGGTGATGCTGATGCTACTACTGAGGAGAGAGAAGGAATAAACTTTGAGAATCACTGCTGCAGAGTATTCCATTGTATCTGCATACAATAACTTGCTCACCCATTTTACTTTTTTCTTTTTTTTTTTTTAAGAGACAGGATCTCTCTTTGTTGCCCAGGCTGGTCTTGAACTCCTGGCCTCAAGCAATTTCAAGCAATCCTCCCACAACACCGGGATTATAGGCACAAGTCAAGTCCCACTCTACTAGTGATAGACACTGCTCTTAATTCTAATATTTGGTCATTAAAAATAATGTCTTACAACCATTTCTGCACAAAATTTTTGGTGTACATTTATACCTACTTTTTCAGTGAAAACACAGGACTACAAACTACATGTTTAACCACAGCAGATACTGCCAAATAGCATTCTGAAGTGGTTGTGGCAATTTACATACCCACCCCAGTGTATGTCCCTACAGACATCTCTCTCCAATACTTGTATTGTCTTTTTCATCTTAGTCATTTCGGTGAACGCCTACTGGTATCTATTTGTGATTTTAGTTTTGATTTCCCTGATGAATAAATAACAAAAAACATTTCCCTATGTTTACTGCCCATTTAGATTTCCCCTTGTATGACGTGCTTGTGTTCATGATAAAAACTCTTGGCTGGGCACAGTGTCTCACACCTGTAATCCCAATGCTTTGGGAGGCCTAGTTGGGAGGATCACTTGAGGCCATGAGTTTGAGACTAACCGGGACAACATATTGAGACCCTGACTCTACAAAAATAAAGAAAAAAAATAGCTGAGCATGGTGGTATGCACCTGTAGTCCCAGCTACTTGGGAGGCTGAGGCAAGACGATCTCTTGAGCCTGGGAGATTAAGTCTGCAGTGAGCTATGATCGCGCCACTGCACTCCACCCTGGGCTGCAGAGCGAGACTGTCTTAACAAACAAGCAAGCAAAACTCTCATAAAACATTATTGCTTTGTTCTTAGTCTCAGAGGAAAAGCAGTCTTTTTCATTCAATAAGATATTAGTTGTATGTATTTTGTAGATGTCCTTTATCAGAAAATTATTTTCTACTCCTACTTTAAAAGAAACAAAGGAATAGCTATGCAGTTTCATCAACTGCTTTTTATGTATCTCTAGAGATAATCGTGTTTTCTCCTTATTAACAGATGATTAAATTGCTTGTTTCAGTTAAATGTAAAGCACATGTTGAAAAAAATCTCCCTTTGGTTACAATGTATTATCCTTTTGTACATATTGATGGATTTTGTTAATATTTGTTTAGAATTTTTGTATCTGTGTTTATGAGTGAAACTGACTTATAATTTCCACTTCTAATGTCCTTAACAGATGTGTGTGTCATTGTTATCCTGGCCCCCTAAAATGTATTGAGAATTGTTTTTTTTTTCCATTCCACCTAACAGTTTATGTCAGACTGATACTATTTCTTCTTTCCATGTTGGTAGAATTCACCAGTGGAGCCACCTTGGCTTGCAATGTTCTTCAGGGAAAGGTTTTAAGTTACATATTCAATTTCATTAACAGTTATAGGAACAGATTTTCTATTTCTTCTATGTCAGTTTTGAAAAGTTCTTTTGTTCGTATCATTTGGTAAGTCTACTGACATAAAGTTATTCAATGTGTTCAACTATCTTTTTAATATGTGTAGGATCCAGAGTAACACTCTCTATCATTGGGATTTTGGTTATTTATATCCCTCTGTCTGTCTCTCTCTCTCTCTCAGATGAATTCCTTGAGAGGTTCATCAATACTATTAGCCCTTTCAAAGTATTACTTTTGGTTTGGTTGATCCTCTCCCATGGTATATTTGTTTTCACACTTTTATTAATTTCCTCTTTTATTTGTATTATTTCATTTTATCTACTTTCCTCTGGTTTAGTTTGCTGATCTTCTTCCCAATTGTTGACAGGGATCACTGATTTTAAACAAAAATCTAAGAGCTATGAAATGTTCCTCTAAGTATAGCTTTAGGCATTTCCCACAGTTGTAACATGTAACATGTCATTAAGTACAATGTATTTTCTAATTGTTCAACTTCTAGGCTATTTAGAATAGTTCTTAATTTTTAATCACATAGGTATTTTTCAGTTATTTTTTAACTATTGCTTTCAGGTATAATTTTATTATGGTATTAAAACCTGTGTCATTTCAATCTTTGGAAATCTGACTTTCGTTTTATGGTTCAGGATATAAACAAATTTTGTAAATATTCCATGCAAACTTGAAAAAAAAGTGCATTCTGCAGCTGCTGATGCAGTGTTCTATGCATATCAGTTACATATTTGATTTTAAAATCTTCTATATCCTTAATTGATTAGGTTCCAGGCCTAAGGGCTGGAAACTGACATTCTGCTCTGAAGGACAGTCAGTGATGGATGCCCACAAAGGCACTAATTTCATCTTCTAGATATTTTAAATCTTCTGTATCCTTACCAACTTTTTCAACACTCATTCTATCAACAAGTCAGCATGGTATGTTAAAACATTCCACTATGATGGCAAATATATTTTTCTTCTTCGAGTTTTATTTATTATTGCTTTATATATTTTGAGGTTATGCTATCAGGTACTTACAAATTTTCGACTGTATACTACTTCCCAAGGAAGTGAATAATGCTAAAGGTTAGCATTATTAAATATTCCTTTTTATCTCTAGCAATGCTTTAAATATGATATTAATATAGCTACAACTGCTTTTTTTCTTAAGGTTTGCTAAATCTTCGCTCATACTTTTAATCTTTCTCTATACTTATATTTAAAATGTCTCTCATAAGCAACAATCAATTTAGTTTAGTTTTGTATTATATCCGGTCTGACAATCTTTAGCTTCTAGTTGGGGCAATGAATCAATTATATTTAATGTAATCACTAATATTTGTGAGATTAAATCAAACATCTTACTACTTGTTCTTTGACTTTTGTGGCATTCCTTTTATTTCTTGCTTTCTTCTGGATTGAGTATTTTTACTTTACTTATCCTCTATATTTTTTTAATTTTTATATTCTTTTACTATTTTTGGCAATTCTAGAAAACATGTATCCTTAACTTATCACTAACAGAAATAATCTCTGTAACTTAGCATTTAATACAAAGATCTTAGAGTATCTTAAATTCTCTTTACTCCTCTTACTGTCATGTATTTTAGTTATATTTAAACATTAAATAGTTCTGCTTTTTATTTTTCTTATTTCTATTTTTTTTTTTTTGAGATGGAGTCTCGCTCTGTCACCCAGGATGGAGTGCAATATTACGATCTGGGCTCACTGGAACCGCCCCGAACCCCTCCCAGGTGCAAGCGATTCTCCCGCCTCAGCCTCCTGAGTAGCTGAGATTGCAGGCACCTGCCACCATGCCCTGGCTAATTTTTTATTTTTAGTAGAGTCGGGGTTTCACCATGTTGGCTAGGCTGGTCTGACACTACTGACCTCAGGTGATCCACCTGCCTCAGCCTCCCAAAGTGCTGGGATTACAGGTGTGAGCCACCACATCCAGCCTAAATAGTTCTATTTAAACCATAAAAGTTATTTTTAATTTTGTCTAATTAATATTCATTTAGATTCAACAACTTTTTAATAATTTTCATTGCTCTTCATTCCTTCCTGCACCTGAGCTATAATCGGAAATAATTTACTGCCTAAACAATATACTTTGGTTTCAAGGAAAATATGCCATTGTCTCCTAGCTTCCACTATTTCCACTGAAAGGCTGACTGCCAAGTCTTATTGTTGCATCTTTAAAGATAATGTCCTGACTTATGATGATTCAACTTTACAATGGGGTGAAACTGTCATAATTTCTACAAACTTTATCTTTGCCTAGGCTGGTGATATGTGGTACATAAGATATTCAACGTTTTTACTATAAAATAGGTGCTGTGTTAGATGATTTTGCCCAACTGTAGGCTAATGTAAGTGTTCTGAGCACATTTAAGGTAGGCTATGTCAAGTTATGATGCTTGGTAGGTTAGAGGTATTAAATGCATTTTTGACTTAAAATATTTTCAACTTGGCAAGGAGCATCTGCAGTCTCTGGTTTCCTCTAGCTGCTTTTTAGACTTTTTTCTTTGTCTTTGGCTTACTATAATCTTCTAGGTATAAATATCTTTGTATTTAACATGCCTTGGGTTCTTAGAGCTTTTCAAATGTATGCTTGTTGGGTTTTTTTGTGTGTGTTTTTTTTTTGACAGTTTCGGAACATTCTCAACCATTATGTCTTCAAATATGGCTTCTAACTTATTCTATGTCTCTCACACACATCTTTCCAAAATTCCTATGACACAAGTTAGACCTTTTCACTGTGGTCTTAAGAATATAAGTATCTTTCTTATCTTCATTCATTAGTCTCAGTATTTTCTTCTGGTCTATCTTCCAATTTACTAATGTTACTAACCTGTATGTTACTATTAAAAACCATCAGTGTCTTTTTAATTTCACAGTACTTTTTAGTTCTAGGTTTTCCCCAATTTGGGATTTTAAAAAGCAATTTGTAGTTCTCTAATAAAAATATTGAACCTTATTTTTAAAACTTTCTTGAAAGCATGGTTACTTTCAAGTCCATGTCTAGTGCTAATATCATTGGCTGGATGCACTGTGGTACTATTATCTCATTTCTCTTGGGATTTTGTTGTTGCTGTTGAGATGCAGTCTCACTCTGTCACTCAGGCTGGAGAGAAGTGGCACGAACTTGGCTCACTGCAACCTCCACCTCCTGGGTTCAAGCAATTTTCCTCCCTCAGCCTCCCATATAGCTGGGATTACAGGCAAGTGCCACCACGCCCGAGTAATTTTTGTATTTTTAGTAAAGATGGGGTTTCACCATGTTGACCAGGCTGGTCTTGAACTCCTGACCTCAAGTAATCCACCTGCCTCAGTCTCCCAAAGTGCTGGGATTACAGATGTGAGCCACCATGCCCAGCCATGTTTCTTGTGGTTTTTATTCATGCTAGTTTGCCTCCATGTATGTCTTTATGTCTCTGTCTCTCTCTCTCCCCCTCTCTCTCTCTATCTCTCCCTCTCTGTTTTGGACTGTGTGTTAGATCCTGTATATGAAAATTTATAAAGATAATTTTAGCAGTTGGATGATGTCTTCTTCTAGTGGAGATTGTATTTGCTCTTGGCAGGTGGCTAAGAATACCACAAATTTTATATTATTTTAACCTAATTGGGAACTGAGATGATTTTAAACTGGGCTTCAGTCCATATGATGCCAGGTTTACTTCTGGTTTACTTTTGTCTGACATATAACCCTTTGGGGATCTCAATCTAAAGCCTATAGGAATTACCAAGGGCCTCTTCCTTACTTTTGTGTCAGAAGAAAACTCTGCTCAATTCCTCATACTCTCAAGCCTGACCCTTTTAGAATCAGAAACACTACAAAAATAACAAAATGTCTCTAGGAACAAGGCAGCACCCAAATGCTGAGCTCACTTCCCTAGATTTTTTTCTTATGGTCTAGGCCCTGTAAAACTTATTTGAAGGTACTCCAATGCCTTCAAATATATGTTGTTGAGGTTATTTGGTTGTTATCCAAGGTAAGGTTCATCAAAAGTTTCTAGTCTGACAAAACAGAAGTAAAATGGGTGAAACAAAAATTTGCTAGATTATGAGCTCCTCAAATAAGATCCCTGCACTATAAATTTTCTATCTTCTATGCTTAGCACATTGCCTGGCACACAACTGTTGTTCAATTTACTGATGAATCAATAAAATGAAGAATAGTTATCAGCAAGTAAAGAAAAAAGAGGGCAGTAATACAAATAACAGAAAACATACAATTGGCCCTCCATATCTGCAAAAGGTTCCACATTTGTAGATCCAACCAACCACATATCAAAAATATTCATAAAAAATATATAAACTTAGAAATGAAACAGTATAGCAACTATTTACATAACATTTACAATGTATTAAGGATAAGATACTGAGAGATGATCTAAAGTATACTGGAGAATGTGTATAGATTATGTGCAAATACTGTGCTATTTTACATAAGGGACCTGAACATCTGTGGATTTTGGTATTCTTCAGCAGGGGGTCCCTAAACCAATCCCCTGTGGATATGCAGGGATAGCTGTACTTTCAAATATCAGAAACCTCTTTGGGTCTGTCTCTTCGTCTACATTATAGTCTCTACCACTACCTTGATTCAGTTCAGAATCACTCACCCATTCTACAGTCGTGTGCCACACAAAAACATTTTGGTCAAGGATCAACTGCATATACAATAGTGATCCCTAAACTCATGAAAAATTTGTATTGTCTACCAACATCTTGATCCTGACCCTGTGTAGGCCAATGCTAATATGCTATGGTAATATGTATGTATACATGCTAATATGTATGTACGTGTATTTGCTTTTAACAAAAAAGTTTTTAAAGTTTTAAAAAAATTTAATAAAGGGCTTATAATTATATAAAGAGAAAACATTTTTGCACAGTTGTACAATGTGTTTGTGTTTTAAATTGCTACTACAAAAGTCAAAAAGTCAAAAAAAGTTCATAAAGTAAAAACATTACAGTGGGCTCAGGTTAATTTATTATTACAAAAAGAAAAAAATAAATAAATTTAGTGTAACTTAAGTGTACAATGTTTATAAAGTCTAACTAGTATGTGTACAGTAATGTCTTAGGCCTTCATCACCACTCACCCAACATCTCACCCAGAGTAACTTCCAGTCCTGCAAGCTCTAATCATGGCAGGTACCCTATGTAACTGTACCATTTTTTATCTTTTATATTGTATTTCTACTGTATCTTTTCTATGTTTAGATACATTTAGATACACGAATACTTACCACTGTGTTACAATTGCCTACAATATTCAGTGTAGTACGCTGTACAGGTTTGTGGCCTAGGAGCAACAGGCTATATCATATAGCCTAGGTGTGTAGTAGGCTATCCCACCTAGGTTTGTGTAAATACACGATGATGTTCATGCAACAGCAAAATCACCCAATGATGCATTTCTCAGAACACATCCTCATCATTAAGTGACACATGACAGTACTTCAACTAGTTCATAGATTTTTCTCCTTTCCAGTTCACTGCTCTTCAGTCCAATTCAAGTCCTCTGCTAAATATACTTCAAATAGCTTCTCATTGTCTGAAAAATTCTAATCTTCTCTGCATGATATGTAAGTCCACAGTTTTAAGTACAGTGTGTATGTTACCTTTGCCTAAAATATCTTTTCCCATTGACAATCTAGTGAGCTCCAGCTCACTATTTGAAGCTATATACCAGAATCAACCCTGGAAAATTTCTGCAGCTTTCAGGTAGTTCCAATCAACCTCATCCTTTGTGTAACTACTTTACCTTATATCTGATTTCAGCATTTACATCCTGCATGGCAATTATTACATCTCTTTCCCATCCTACGTGCCTATGTACTCCTTTTGGACAAAATTTAGAACCAAACCACAGTTATCATATTGAAGATTTTTTCTACAAATGTACCTGTGATACTATATCTTCTTTTTAAATATTTTAACCTTAACTGATTTTATACTCAACTGAACTTAACAAGTAATCACTGAGTCACTGAGTACCCATTTCATACCAGTTACCAATGAGGTACATACAAATAAGACACTTGACAAGATTCTGAACCATAATTGCACCACATTGCCCAAAACGTTGATATTCAGGGTAGCAAGTAAATGAGAATCACCCATCTTCCAAGTAGTTTTGAACACATTTTCCATAAACTCTAAGGTTTTTTATTTTTATATAATACATTTATGGTCAAGGCATTTCTTCTGGTTGGCTGTCTAATCTAGACTTCTAGAAAAGAGTAATTTCAGTTTACAATAAAGAATGCTTGTCTTTTTCAAAAGCAACTTAACCAATGTTCTGTTTAATGATCCACAGAGCAACTGATGTTCTGCTCTGCAAAATATAGAACCCAGACAACAAAATGCATTCCCTCACTCTTTTAACACATATATTTATCTGCAAGAGATAAAGAATATTAATTTAGTATGATTTAAGTAAGTGTCTTGGACTGAATCAAGAGACATGGATGGCAATCCCAGCTTAGCTTTTGGTTAAAAGAAAATATTATAGAGCCAGAGTGTTAAGGTTTGAATACTGGTTTTAGACATCATCTAAAAAACTAGAATAAAAACAGTACTGACTGATAAATAACACTACGTAACTCATAAGTGTTAGCTAATATTATAACAAATAATATTGTTTTTCCAAAGCTCTAGTGTAGCATCTAGCTAAAAGGTTGTATGTTTAAAACTTTAAGCATTCATCAAGTTGGCCAGGACTAATATTGTCATGTTATTGTTAACCAGCCATTACATCCTTTAAGCAAAATAGAGGCACTTTTTAAAAAAGTTCTAACAGAGAGCAACAAGATCCAATGATGGGAGACTTGATGATATAAAGATCTTTTCTCCCCCTTTTCTGTAGACCTGCTAGCTGTTGTAATCTTTCTGTTTATTCTCTATTCTTAACCATTTCCCTTGATTCAGTGTGATGAAACCTGTGTCTGCCTATGTCCTCACACACAAATTCTGGGGTACAATGTAAACCTATTACTGATTTCAACCTGAGTTTGGAGAAAACGTCCACATTTTGTTTGACCCTACCTTTACCCCAATAATTCTCATGGAAACTGAAAGCCCATTCTTTTCTTTGAGACAGAGTCTCACTCTGTCGCCCAGGCTAGAGTACAGTGGCACGATCTCAGCTCACTGCAACCTCTACCTCCCGGGTTCAGGCGTTTCTCCTGCCTCAGCCTTCTTAGTAGCTGGGATTACAGGCTCCTACCACCACGCCTGGCTAATTTTTGTATTTTTAGTGGAGATGGGGTTTCACCATACTGGTCAGCCTGGTCTCAAACTCCTGACCTCGTCCATCCACCTCGGCCTCCCAAAGTTCTAGGATTACAGGTGTGAGCCACTGCTCCCAGCCGAAAGCACACTCTTTTTATACTAACTTAATCAATCTTGAGATTCTCATAAGAAATACCTAGTTACCCATCTTGGTCTCTCCATACCTAGTTTCTTTGTATCTACACTCTGTATTGACTTGAGATTCTGTTAATAAGCTCCTCTATTCCATCCTAGAACTAAGAGACCAAAGCAATCCAACAAGCATACAGTTGGCCCTCCATATCCTCGAGGAATTGGCTCCAGGACCCCCTGTGGATACCAAATCCACAAATGCTCAAATCTCTAATATAAAATGGCTTAGTACAGTCAGCCCTCTGTATTTGCAGGTTTGTATCAGTAGCTTTGTATCAGTAGCTTTGTATCAGCCATGGGTTGAATGCTTGGATATAAAACCCAAAGATAAGGAGGACCGATTGACTGTACTTAGGATTACAAACAGTGACCAAGCCCATGGTAGCAATTAAAAATTAACACCATTGTTTCTAAACCCCTGTGTGAAAGAAAAAAAAAAGAAAAGAAAAAAAAATCAACACCAGCAATAAAAGCAAAACAAACACACACATCTTTTTATTCAAAGGTTCATTCAAGGCCAGGCGTGGTAGTTTGTGCCTGAAATCCCAGCACTTTAGGAGGTCAAGGGGGGAGGATCGCTTGAGCCTAAGAGTTTGAGACCAGTCTGAGCAACATAGTGACCCTGTCTCTATAAAAAATAAAAACAAAAATTAGCTGGGTGTGGTGACGTGCACCTGTGGTCCCAACTCTTGAGTGGCTGAAGTGGGGGGACTGTTTGAGCCCCAGAGGTCGATAGAGTGAGCCAAGATCAAGCCACTGTACTTCAGCTTGGGTGACAGAGCAAGAAGACCCATTTCTAAAAAACACACACCCCTGCAAAAACAACAAAGGTGCAATCAAATAAGCATATATAAGCAATTTTTTTTTTTTTTTGAGACAGTCTCATTCTGTTGCCCAGTCTAGCATGCAGTGGCTCGAACACAGCTCACTGCAACCTACATCTCCCAGGCTCAGGTGATCCCCCGACCTGAGTCTCCTGAGTAGCTGGGACTACTGGCATGCAATACCCCATCCGGTTAATTTTTATATTTTTTGTAGAAACAGGGTTTCGCCATGCTGCCCAGGCTGGTCTCTAACTCCTGGGCTGAAGAGATCCACCCACCTTGACCTCCCAAAGTGCTGGGATTATCGCTGTGAGCCACCGCGCCCAGCCAGCAAATCTATTTCGGGGACTATAAAACCTCTGTCATCTGCTTACAATGATATGTGGACCACAATATTTGTATTGAAAGACAAGATTTAAAATGCTTATTATGTGCTCTCCATTCTTTTAATAAAATATTATAACTGATACTATGATAAACAATTGAAGCTACCAGACTACTCTGTTGTATATCACACATTTCTAACTCCATCAGTTGAGTTTACATATACAAAGAGGCAACGGTATTTCTTCCCAAGCCAATTTACATCGTTATTCTTGTTTGTAAAGGCACGTTTCAATATTTAATAGAAATACTACGTAAATCAATAAAATGTGTGAAAAAATAAAGCGTATTATGAATATGACTGAAAGATATGTGTGATGGGGGGACAAGTGTATACATATTTAGGTACTCACTTGTTCCAATTTAAAGATATGCTGATTAAAGTAGTGCTGTAAACGTTCATTAGCAAAATTAATACAGAACTGTTCAAAGCTGTTATTTTCATAATCTTCAAACCCAAAAATATCAAGAACACCAATGGACAATGTCTGTAAAACAAGAGAAAGTTTTGATTAAAAGTAATGTTTAAATTTATTTAATGAAAAATATCTACAACATAAGTAACAAAATGCTCAATTCTTCTAAAGCAGTGCACAGGGAATTGTGTTTAGTCAGTATTCAAAATACATCATGAATTAAAAGTATTCCAGTTCTCTTTATCTTACTTTTGTCCTAATTAAAAAATACATCCAAACCGTTAATACACATAATCTACAGATTACAGCAATGTGTGAAGCAAGGTTAATGGCCTGTTATCTTAAGAAACCTCAGAAACCCCTAAGATCTAAAAGGGAATGGAAAAAAACAGAGTATGGGGAAATCAAAAGGTTATTTAAATGAAGGATCAAGAGAGTCAGGTTACTCCTGGCTATATCAAGAAGACGATGCAATTTTTCCTATTTTGACTTCTACATTCCAATAAATAGAATTCTTCGTTAAGAACCAAACTAGTATATTTTATAAGCCTCATGAAGACTGAGTGAAACTAGATGTCAGAATGTATGGTTTCTTTTTTTTTTTTGAGACGGAGTCTCGATCTGTCGCCTAGGCTGGAGTACCGTGACGTGATCTCAGCTCACCGTAACCTCTGCCACCAGGGTTCATGCGATTCTCCTGCCTCAGCCTCACCAGCAGCTGGGTTTACCAAGGCATGTACCACCACTCCTGGCTAATTTTTTGTATTTTTGGTAGAGACGAGCTTCACCATGTTGGCCAGTCTGGTATCAAACTCCTGAGTACAGGTGATCCACCTGCCTCGGCCTCCCAAAGTGCTAGGATTATAGGCGTGAGCCACCACACTCAGCCAGAACATATGGTTTCATAAAGTTAAAAGTATTTATTTAAAAAAAAAAAAGTATGAGGTTTAAAATGTTGAATAGTGCTAAAAGGATTATAACGAAAGACAGCAATCCCTGCCTCATCAAGGTCTGCTCCCTAAAGTCAACCACATTCAAATCTTTCAGCTGTTGGGTAGAATACAGAACACAAATGCTTATTCTTCTAGTTCACTTCTAGGAATAAGCTAACTTCTTACTGTGGATTTGGCTCTAATACCTGCATATAAACACTTTTCTCACGACCCCAACCCATTCTAGAAATACAGTTGTATGACCATTTTGGTTAAATGAAAATAATTTTTCTCCACTGGTGCTAAGAGATACAATGGGCAAACTGATAAAATGAATGATAAATAGTAAGATTTTTTTTTATTTTTATTTTTATTTTTATTTTTATTTTTTTTTTTGAGACGGAGTCTTGCTCTGTCGCCCGGGCTGGAGTGCAGTGGCCGGATCTCAGCTCACTGCAAGCTCCGCCTCCCGGGTTTCACGCCATTCTCCTGCCTCAGCCTCCTGAGTAGCTGGGACTACAGGCGCCCGCCACCTCGCCCGGCTAGTTTTTTGTATTTTTAGTAGAGACGGGGTTTCACCATGTTAGCCAGGATGGTCTCGATCTCCTGACCTCGTGATCCGCCCGTCTCGGCCTCCCAAAGTGCTGGGATTACAGGCTTGAGCCACTGCGCCCGGCCATAAGATTTTTTTTTAAAGCCTGTACTATTTTGTTTAATTCTGCCAAGTTTAGGCCCTTAAAAAAGTTAAAATAATGCCCTTCGAAAACAAATCAATTTGATAAATTAGATTACAATTTAAATTAATTTTTATGACTGTGAGTTTACCTGAAGCATGAAAAATTAACATAAGAGCAATTTCACATTTAAGGCAATATGATTAAGTTAAAAAGATGACATTTTTAATCAGTCTGACAAGGTGGACTAGACCATGAAGGCTGCCCAGAAAATACAACTAGATGTGAAATGATTAAATACCTATAATCTGCTATATTAAAAATAAATTCTAGTTAGAAAAAGTCTAAACATAAAAAATTATAATTATAAAAATATAAGAATAAATATTTTACAATCTTGGGCTAGAAGAGGCCTTCCTCTTTAGGTAAAATACATATACAAAATGCAAAACTAAAAATAAGAAAAATGACAGAATTAACTGCAAAAAAATTACAACATAAAATCACAAAAACAGATATTATAAATAAATCTAAAAAGTAAATAACTAAGAAAATAATTGCAATATATATCAAACTATAGGCCTCCACAAATATCCACAATAAATGCCTTCTAAAAAGGAGTAGGCCAGGCATGGTGGCTCACGCCTGTAATCCCAGCACTTTGGGAGGCCAAGGAGGGCAGGTCACTTGAGGTCAGGTGTTTTGAGACCAGCCTGGCCAACATGGTGAAACCCCATCTTGACTAAAAATACAAAAATTAGCCAGACATGGTGGCAAGCACCTGTAATCCCAGGTACTTGGGAGGCTGAGGCAGGAGAATCACTTGAATCCAGGAGACGGAGGTTGCAATGAGCCAAGATCACACCATTGTACTCCAGCTTGGGCAAAAAGAGTGAGATACTGTCTCAAAAATAAAATTAAATTAAAAATAAAAAGGAGTATCAAAAAGACAAAATAAAAGACAAAAATAACACAAAGATATTTTAAAAATATAGAGAATAAAATAGAGAAAACATAAGGCGATGATGAACTTTTATCTATCATTAAAAATAATGTAATAAAATGACCATTCCCTTATCAGATTAAGAGAATGTAAATACTGATAACATCCAATGTGGGTAAAGGTGTAAGGGATCAGGTGCTTTCACACACTGCTGCTGGAAATGTATACTCTTTTTTGGAAAGTGTCCAATTTTTAAAATGTATCTATCCTTGAATTCAGCAATCAGCAGGGCATGGTGGCTCACGCCTATAATCCCAGCACTTTGGGAAACCGAAGCAGGTGAATTGCCTGAGGTCAAGAGTTCAAGACCAGCCTGGCCAACAAGGTGAGACCCTGTGTCTACTGAAAATACACAAATGAGCTGGGTGTGATAGTGGGCAACCATAATCCCAGCTACTCAGGGGGCTGAGGCAGGAGAATCACCTGAACCTGTAAGTCAGAGGTTGTAGCGAGACCATGCCACTGCACTCCAGCCTGGGTGAGAGCGAGATACCATCTCAAACAAGCACACAAACAAACAAAGACAGCAATCCCACTTTGATAATTTTATCCTAGAGAAATGTATACACAGGTAAGTAAAAGAATATTTGTTACAGCATTGTCTATAACAATAAAACAAAAATAATCTATTTTTAATGGATGGATTTATGGTACACATCTTATTATGTATTTATATTAAAACTTTTTTTAAATAGCCAGGTCCAGATATATAATGAGACAGAAAATATTTCAAGAGATTCTAGGTAAAAAATATATATATATATGTTTGAAAGAATACAGAGAGCATGATTCTATTTATATTTTTTAAAGCAACTCTGAATATACACGTTTGGGAGGTAAAAACACATAATAAAAAAAGGTCTAGAAAGACACACAGAACAATTCTTCTGAACAGGGTAATAAATAATGAATAAAAGTGATTTCTTACTTATTACTCTATATAATTCTGTGTTTTTAAATTTCATATATTAACCAGTTTACTAAAATAGCTTTCAGGGAAAAACATATTATAATCTAATATATCATTACCTTGGTATTATGCTCTAAATCTTTACTATTCAGAAGTGCATGATTAATTCGAAAAACTATCCAGTCAAAAAGGGCACTATATAGAGACTTAGCCATGGAGTTCCTCACTGTCACAGCCTGAAAAACAAAAGGATTACAAGTGCATGTAGAATTGACAATGATATGATTAAGATACCATGACAAAGTTTTTGCTCCCATTCAAGAAAGAAACTTACTATTCTGAATTAGAAACTAATTTTTCTCTCAAAATACAAAATCTATAACTTAAGTTTTTTGTTTGTTTGTTTGTTTTTGAGACAGAGTTTGGCTCTTGTTGCCCAGGCTAGAGTGCAATGGCGCAATCTTGGCTCACCACAGCCTCCGCCTCCTGGGTTCAAGTGATTCTCCTGCCTTAGCTTCCCAAGTAGCTGGGATTACAGGCATACGCCACCATGCCTGGCTAAGTTTGTATTTTTAGTAGAAATGGGGCTTCTCCATGTTGGTCAGGCTGGTCTCGAACTCCTGACCTCAGGTGATTCACCCATCTCAGCCACCCAAAGTGCTGAGATTACAGGCATGAGCCACCGCACCCAGTCAATTGAAGTTTTCCATATGTACTCATTCAATTAGTCCCACTCAGAGAATCTAGGCCAAAACTGCCATTAAAGATAAGAGAAACAAAATGTAGGTCACTCAGTTCAAAACATGTTTACTAAAAATTGGGATATATATTCCCCCTGGGAAAGAAGGTTTAATTGGAAGTTTACAAACAAATGACTTTGCCAGTTAAAGTGGGTAAGAGTATTCTAGGCAGAGGAATAAATCTGTTAGCAAACAGCCATTAATTTCTGCGGGATCCAAATCACCCTCTTAAAACATACACTAATACAACCACAATTACACTGATAGCTGTCTTCAGCTTGTCACCCATAGAAACTTCTAGAATTACTCCATCCTTGAGGACAGAAACAATTCCTTCATTATGTAGTTACAAAATTTATTTTTTCCTCACTCTAAGCTTTCCAAGTTTACGACAATTCTCTATACTATCTGCTCTATTTTCTTGTAAGTCTGAAATTGTTCTTAAAAAAACAAGAATTTCACCATTTAGAAAGCATAAATTTACAAAAAAAAGGGGGGGGAGTAGGGTGGGGCACATGTCTTACAGAATTGAGTCTTGGCACTTAGAAGAATATAAATCCTAGCAATTTACATATTTATTATCTAGGGGTTTATTTTGAAGCTTGTATATTCAGGTATATATTTATAACTATGTTTTGAAGTATAAAGAAAATAGAGAGTAATGATTAAGAACTAGACTATCTTTCAATTCTAGTTTTTCTACTTATTCTAGCTGCATAATCATGACTAAGTTACTTAACCTCTTAGGCTACTGCTTATACATCTGTAAAAAGAAGGTAATACTACAACCTACCACACAGGTGATGAATTAATTTCTGAATACTGAAGGAAAAAGAAGCTTCCAGTTCCTAGACCAAAAAATAACTGCCTACATAGCAGAGAGAAGATTGGTATCAAATTCTCTATCTTCAACACCAGAAACCTGTATTATTTTTTATTGTTGTGGAGTTTTAGAATATTTTTAATCTGCAAATGGTTGAATCCTTGGATATGGAATCTGAGCATAAGGTGAACCAACTATCAAGAAAACCAATGGTAGAATGAAAATATAATAGAATACCACTGTATTTTTCCCCCAGAAAGAAAAGAAAAATGAAGATAATCTGATAAAATTCAGGAAAAGTACAATATTTGAAAACTAAATCAACAAATATAAGACACAGAATAAGCATATAAACATCATCACAATAAATTTTATGAATGAGCTGAATTTAAAAGACAGACCTTCAGACAAAGATAAAAACTAAAGTCTAACTACACTACGGTTTACATCATGTGTAAAATAAATTATGGTATTTTTATAAAATACCATAATTATAGAATCCAGATATGCCAATACAATACCTATTTATTTACTTTGTACTCCAAATTTTATACTTTCAACCCTTTTCTCTGAAACGCAGCAAACCTAAATACCAAGTAATATTTTCCCACCCAAACAAGACCTCATTTAGTGTTTCCTATCTCACTGAAGGGTACCAATATTCTTACAGGTGTGTAAACCAGAAATGTAGGACTCATCCTTGATACCTCCTTTGTTTGCCTTGCTTCCCATTATTCAAGTCATTACCAGGTCCTATTGATTTAGTCATCAATTTTTTTTCTTTTAAATCCATACATTTCTCCCTATCAATATGTCACCATTCTACAAAGCAAATATCATTCTCACTATTGCAGCCTCTGAACTCATCTCTCTACATCCACTCCTGACTTCTGTGTTTGACCAAAACCCAAGATAGCCCAAAAGATTCCCATCCCCTGGGGAGTACAAGTTCTGTATAATTCCCTCCTCATAAGTGTAGGCAGAACTGTAAATACAATGGATTCCACTCCCATATGAACCTGATGTTACATGATAAAAATGAAGGGATTTTAAAGATATAAAAACCCAAACCAATTGATTTTTTAATCAAAGGGAGATCATCCTGGATAGGATTGACATAATCAAAAAAAGCTCTTCAAAAGGGATTTGAGTTCTGCTGTAAATAGAGCTTCTCCTGCTGACCCTGAAGAAGCAAACTGCCATGTTGCAGGCAGGGTCACATGGCAAAAATCACATCAGCCTCTAATTGTTGAGAATGGCCCCTGACTGACATCCAACAACAACAGAAAACTAGGTGCCTCAGTCCTAGAATCAAAAGGAACTGAATCCTGTCAACCACCTGTGAACTTGGAAGAGAACCTCAAGCCTCAGATGACACATTATACCCCGATGGACATCTTAATTTCAGCGCCTGATATTAAGGGGCTGAAATTTTTATCAAAGAAATAACAGCTGGGCGCGGTGGCTCACGCCTGTAATCCCAGCACTTTGGGCGGCCGAGGCAGGTGATCACACAGTCAGGAGTTCAAGACGAGTCTGATCAACATGGTGAAACCCCGTCTCTACTAAAAATACAAAAAATTAGCTGGGCATGGTGGCGGGCGCCTGTAATCCCAGCTACTCGGGAGGCTGAAGCAGGAAAATCACTTGAACCTGGGAGGCAGAGGTTGCAATGAGCCGAGATCACATCACTGCACCCCAGCCCAGGTGACAGTGTGAGACTCCATCTCAAAAAAAAGAAATAAATACACCAAACAAATATAAACAAAAACAAAGCTGGAAATACATAACAATCTCAGAAGGTTACATGTAAAGTTAAAAATAAAAATAAATACTAAAAACAATTTTGTAATGAAAAAGGTGGTATGGTCATTAGAGAAATGCAAATCAAAACCACAATGAAACGAGTCACAATGGCTATTGTTAAAAAGTTGAAAAACAACAGATGTTACTGAGGATGCGGATAAAAAGGAACATTTATACACTGTTGGAGGGAGTGTAAATTAGTTCAACCATCGGGGAAGACAGTGTGGCAATTCCTCAAGGACCTAAAAGCAAAACTACTATTCAACCCAGCAATCCAATTACTGGGCATATATCCAAAGGAATAGAAATCATTTTATCATAAAGACACATGCAAGCATATGCTCACCGCAGCACTATTCACAAGAGCAAAGATATGGAATCAACGTAAATGCTCATCAATGACACACTGGATAAAGAAATGTGGTACTTACACACCATGGAATACAATACAGCCATAAATAAGAAGAAAACCATGTCCTTTGCAGGAATATGGATGAAGCTGGAAGCCATAATCCCTTGCAAACTAACGCAGGAACAGAAAACCAAACACAGCATGTTCACACTTCTAAGTAGAAGCTAAATGATGAGAACACACGGAGACATACAAAGGGTGATAAAGAGTGGGAGAAGGGAGAGGATCAGGAAAAATAACTAATGGGTACTAGGCTTAACACCTGGGTGACGAAATAATCTCTGCAACAAACCCCCATGACACAAGTTTACCTATATAACAAACCTGCACATATACCTCGGAACTTAAAAGTTAAATTTTTAAAAAAAGAAAAAGGTAGTGAAATAAAATGTAAAAAGCAATGAATATTTTACATAAAAGAAATATAAAACTCTTAAAGATTTGGCTTTCTTATTGTTTAGAAAGAAGCTCTCAAAGTGGAAGACTATAATATGACCTAAGAAGATATGTGGACTTGGAGACATAGAAGATGAGACAAATGGATCAATGTCAAGCTTAAAAAACATTCTCTAGAATTCAATCACAATTTCCTCACCTCTGCCTTCTAATCTTCTAATTTCATATTCCTGTCCAACTTCTATAATTATCATAATATGATTTGTCATCACTTTCATAAAATTACTCCATAAAGCAGTGGCTTTTCAATAATTTTCCTACCCCTACAGATCTGAGTGGTATAATAGTAGCAACAAATATCACCTAGAAGCCTCAGTATACAGATGATATTTAAAGTGATGGGACTGGGTAAGATAACCTCAATGAAGAATATAGAGAAGAAGAAACAAAGACTGTGTCCTAGGGTACTCCACCTTTAAGAGATCAAGAAAAAAGAAAAGACAAGCAGAAAGAACTGCAAACAAGTAGCCAACAATGAAAAAGTTAACCAAAAAAGTATGATGTGCTAGAAGAAACTGTCTCAAGAATAATAATTAATTGGGTCAAATACTGCTCATTTATAATTCTATCTATCATCTATCTACCCCACATTAGTAATATGAAAGTTAGAAATGATGAAGAAGTTAAGATCCTTGGAGAAAAATGCAAGCCTATTTCTCACAATCACATCCAAATTTAAGTTTCTAAATCAATGGAAAATTCACAATCAAATTTAAAGGCCTAGAAAATATTTCAATCAAAACTTTTTGCTCTTGTCATTTTCATGCTGTTAAGAGAAAACCCAAACTTCAAACCTAAACTTCTAACAATGACCAGAATGCTTTCATTTCATAGAAAATTCATCATACCTCTGCCAACTTGTATGGCAAAATAAGCTTTTCTCCTACTGTCACCGTCTTCCTTGTAACTAATGCTTCAAATAGCATCTCTTCTTTAACCTATAAAACAGAAAAGTAAACTCAATAAGTAAGATTTATGACAATGTGTTGAATTATCTTTTGAAAAAGCCAAATAGGAGGAAACACTTAATGATTAGAGATTAGCAATTATATAGCAGAGAAAACAGTCAATACACTGGGCAATTTTAATACTGGCCAAAATTTAAGTGTCCCACTCAAAAGACAACTGGGTTTTTTCAAGTTAAAGCTTGCTTTCTGATCATAACAGAGAAACATGTTTCACTATGCAGAATACAGAAAATATAGAACAGTACAAAAAACATTTTAAGATGATCAACCATAATCCCACAAGCTGGAGGCAAGGACTAAAAAGTGACAGCACTTCTTGAATTCCAGAAATATTCCAAAGGATATTAATTTATGTTTCAGGTATTTCTTCTTCATGAATCTTGAATTCTAGGAATATTCCAAAAAATACTTATATTTCAGATGTTTCTTCTTATTCATGAATGATAAACTTTTAAGATAAAGTTGACACTTTCTTTGTTCTCACTCTCTCCCCAGAGGCAAATACTATCATGAATTTCACATTATCATCTCAGTTCATGTTTCTATACTTTTATATGTATTAAATATATTCATAAACACTATGCTATACTGTCAAATGAATTTAATGTTTACCTATAAAGTATCATATTGCCCATATGTTTTTCAGATCTAACTATATGGATAATTTTTTATTATTATTTTTTGAGACAGAGTTTCATTCTGCCATTCAGGCTGCAGTGCAGTGGTGTGATCTCAATTCACTGCAGCCTCGACCTCCCAGACTCAAGCAATCCTCCTGCTTCAGCCTCCCAAGCAGCTGGGACTACAGGCACATACCACGTTGATAATTTAGATCAACCTTATTCATCTTAACTGCTATACAGCATTGCAGCATATAAATATACCACAGTATGTAATCCATTCTCCTCTTTGTAGGCATTTACACTATTTACAATTGTGTATGATTACAAAATAAACCACAATGAATATTGTTGCACATGAGTTCAAAAGTTTCTGTGAAGAAGAAACCTAAAAGTAGAAGGTTAGAGCATACATATTTTCAGCTTTACAGAATACTACCAAATTCCTATACATAATTTTTACCAATAAGCTCTTTCAGCAGTAGCACTGAGAGTTCCTACTTCTTCCAAACCTTGACTATACTTAATGTTACCAGACCTTAGAATTTTGTCATGATGATGGGCATGAAGTGGTAAAACAAGGACATTTTATAAAAGTATCCATACATAATAAAAACATAACATTCATAAATGTAAGCAATACAAAAATTTATCGGTAAAAAGTATTAGATTATAATAGCTGTGAATGGTAGCTCACGACTGTAATCCCAGCACATTAGGAGGCCAAGGTGGGCAGATCACTTGAGGTCAGGAGTTCGAGAACAGCCTGGCCAAGATAGGAAACCCTGTCTTGACCAAAAATACAAAAATTAGCCGGACGTGGTGGTGCACACCTGTAATCATAGCTACTCGGGTGGCTGAGGCAGGAAAATCGCTTGAAACCAGGAGGCAGAGTTTGCAGTGAGCCAAGACCACACCACTGCACTCCAGGCTAGGTAACAGAGTCAGACTCCATCTCAAAAGAAAAAAAAAAAAAAGATTATAAGGAGAAGATGCAGATTGAGTTACAAAATGACAGAGAGAGGCATTACCCTGCCACTAACAACATATGATAGATCAATAATCTTTTAAAGAACAACTTTGAACCATATTGAATGGATAAATATTACCTAGCAAATACAACAGCTTTCAGAGCATTCACTGATCAACTCTCAAATTCCAAAAATTGGAAATAATTTGAGGCATATAACAAAATGGAGTAAAGCCAAAAATCAACAACCAAATTTAAATAAAAGGCCTCAACCTTTCAGATTTATTCAAAATACATTAAGGAACAAAAATAATACCAGATTACACAAAAATGACAAAACAAAGCTAAGAAAAAAACGTAATAAAATCCAAAGCTATATTGTGAGGTATATTTCTGCAATTATTAAAAGTAAATATTGGCCGGGTACAGTGGCTCACACCTACAATCCCAACACACCTATAACCCCAAGGCAGGAGGACTGCTTGAGCTCAGGAGTTAAAGACCAGGTTGGACAACACAGCAAGACCTTCTCTCTATTAAAAATAAAATTTGAAATCAGCCAGGCATGGGGGCATGTGCCTGAATTCCCAAGTACTCAGGAGGCTGAGGTGGGAAGATTGTTTGAGCCCAGGAGATCAAAGCTACAGTGAGCTATGATCGTGCCACTGCATTCCAGCCCAGGACTATAGGCACATGCAACCACACCTAGCTATTTTTTTTTTTTTTTTTTTGAGACAGAGTTTTGCTTTTGTTACCCAGGCTGGACTGCAATAGCACAATCTCGGAACACTGCAACCTCCGCCTCCCAGGTTCAAGCAATTCTCCTGCCTCAGCCTCCCGAGTAGCTGGGATTAGAGACGGGGTTTCATCATGTTGCCCAGGCAGGTCTTGAACTCCTAAGCTCAAGCAATCGCCTGCCTCGGCCTCCCAAAGTGCTGAGATTACAGGTGTGCGCCACTGTGCCCAGCCTCATACCATAGACTCTTATACAACAACAAAAAAGAAGAATCTAGAATATAGAAAACAGAATTGAAAGATCTCAAAAACATACTATGGAATGAAAAAAAGCCAAGTTTCAGAATAATACATACAGTATAACATTTATATAAAGACTGAAAACATGCAACTCTATATATTCTTTATAAAAACATCTATCTATACTGAAAATATAGAAACAAGAATAGGAATGACAAACACCAAATTCATAATAGTGGTTAACTCTGGTGGAGACAGAGGTACACAGTGGGCTTCAATTATATGCAATATTTTATTACTTGAGTGGGGCTGTGAGTATGGGTTGATTACGTTGTTTTCTATATAATATTGTATGCTGGCAAGATTTCATAACAGGGAAAAAAGGAAGAAAATATCCTAAAACAAATTAATATGTAACAAGTAAAATGTTAGAACTGATCAATCTAAAGGCCAACTCTTTGAAAACATGAAAGATGGCTAGGTGCGGTGGCTCACGCCTGTAATCCCAGCACATTGAGAGGCCAAGGCAGGCGCATCACCTGAAGTAAGGAGTTTGAGACCAGCCTGACCAATATGGAGAAACCCCATTTCTACTAAAAATACAAAATTAGCTGGGCGTGGTGGCGCACGCCTGTAATCCCAGCTACTTGGGAGGCTGAGACAGGAGAATCACCTGTACCTGGGAGATGCAGGTCGCGGTGAGCTGAGATCGCACCATTGCTCTCTAGCCTGGGCAACAAGAGCGAAACTCCGTCTCAAAAAAGAAAAAAAAGAAAAAGAAAAGAAAACATAAAAGACAAATCTCACACAAGGCAAAAGAAACTAAGAAACACAAATAGCTAATACTATAGAGAAAAAGTTGTAAAGACTGAAATTAACAGACTATTTACAAAGAACTCAAAAGCAACAAATTCTAAACATTCAAAACATCATTTTTAGAAAATCACAGATCATCCAATACATCATTTTTAGAAAACTACAGATCATCCAAACAACTCAAGCCAGATTTGAAAATCCTAAAAAATTAGTTAACATGGAACAAATAAAAAGACATCAAATACAGTTGCTCATAAGGTTGAGCTCTCTCAAACCCTTGAGGAACATAGTATTCTCTGCTAATGATCCTTCTAAATGCAGAAAAAGGAGCAAGGGTACAAAAACTCTCAACTCATTTCCTGAGTTCTCTTTAACAAGCACAAAAACCTGACAAAGATTGTACATAGATCTATGCATAACCACACAACCCCAAAACATACTAATCTTGCATAACATTTGGTAAGGATCCTAAAGAAAATATTATCCAATTCATGATTTTTTAATCAGCTCCTCTATAATTTTCTAAAAATTCTTAAATATATTACTTTTAGAATATTCAAAAACTATTAATACAGAACAAGTAGCAATGGGTTTAATATCCATTCTACAAAGTTTCTCATATTTACCTAATTAAAAATCTGATATTTAATTAGAAACCTATTCTTGGCCAGGCACAGTAGCTCACGCCTGTAATCTCAACACTTTGGGAGGCCAAGGTGGGTAGATCACCTGAGGTCAGGAATTGGAGACCAGTCTGACCAACATGGTGAAACCCCATCTCTACTAAAAATACAAAATTAGCCAGGCATGGTGGTGCATGCCTGTAATCTCAGCCACTTGGGAGGCTGAGGCAGGAGAATGGCTTGAACCCGGGAGGCAGCGGTTGCAGTGAGCCGAGATTGCGCCACTGCACTCCAGCCTGGGCAACAACAGTGAAACTCCGTCTCAAAAAAACAACAACAAAAAAACCCTATTCTTTATATTGTTTCAACAGATGTTAAAATACCCTCAAAATACATAAACCTGCTAAAAACTGAACAGTTTTTGGTAATGATGACAGTTCTAATATGTCACAACAAAAACATCTTCCACAATTACCTACAATTTATCAATTGGAGCTTGTTCATTTTTCAGTAATTTTCACAAGTATCCATGCCAAATAGGCATTAGTAAAGACTCAAAACATTCATTATTGCCTCAGGTAACTACAAAAAAAAACTGAAAAGTAAATAAATAAAATTAAACCACTACTTTAAAAACATTTGTTCTTCTATATTTACCATTGAATTAAATCACCATGGGAAGAAGAGAAATTAAATCACAACTAAAGAGTTTGAATGTTTAAATAAACCAGTCAATGTGCTTATCTTTGTACTCTATCTCAATCAAAGCCTTAAGATTGCAATTATTATTATCAGTCTTAACCAACTAGAGGCAATCATTTTCTAAAATAATTTCGAAGTACTAACTAAAGACGAGATAGAGGTCTTCTTTAGCTTCTGAATTTTGAAGCTATTTTCTTTCTACTTAATACTAAACCTCAGCCCTAGAACCAATCCAAATTAAACACAAGAAGAAATTTAAGAAGCTGGGGTTCAAAAGTGAGATTTTCTGTCAAATCACATTTGCCATTTACCATTGTCTTTGATACTGGTTAGCCCATTTCTCAGAATTAGATTTCTCTCTTTTTTTTAAACCCATACCTGAGTTCCTCTTTGAGTTGCCTGAATTGCTCTTACCAGTCTCTTACCAAAGAAGAAAGGATGCACTAGAAACAGAAGCCCTGGTTTCTGCTGAACTGCCTAGACTTACAAGTAAGACCATTAGCCACAATGCCCTGTCACAATACCAAACGCTTGACTAAAGTGTCACCTGAAATACCTGACTAAAACGCCATCTGTTCTCTGGCCTTTATGATCTTCAAAATTACAACCTTCAGATACCATACTCCATCTCCTGGTAGAATTTCTTTCCAGTAAGTCTAGTTCCAATTCACAGTACTCCCTTCTCTTGCCTCTTCCTCTGCTAGGTTATCATTCCACTGAAGTTAATAAGCAATGCCCAATACACAGAAAAAATAAACACTGGGTGGTTAGACAAATAAGAAAGAGGTATCCATTGCTCTCAAAGAGCACTGAAACCTTATAACAGACACGAACTAATAAACAATTAACTTTATGCTATAAAACTAAACTATGCTAAGCAAAAATAAATGCTCTGTATTTAGGGAGTCAGTTTAGACCACTTAAGGTTAAACCACATGAAGCGGCCTAGGAACCAAGATTTGGAAGATGAATAATTTTTTTTCAAAAAACAAGCTATTCATAACTACCAAAAACTGGAAACAACCAAAATGTCCTTCAACAGATAAATGAATAAACTATAGTATATCTATACAATGGAATATTATTACCCCATGATAAAAAGAAATAAGCTATCAAGCCACAGAAAGACATGAACGAATCTTTTTTTTTTGTTTCTTGAGACGGGGTCTCGCTCTGTTACCCAGGCTGGAGTGTAGTGGCGCAGTCTAAGCTCACTGCAACCTCCACCTCTGGAGTTCAAGCCTCCCACCTCAGCCTACCAAGCAGCTGGGTATACAGGTACATGTCACCACGCCCAGCTAATTTTTGTGTTTTTTTTTGTTTTCTTGCTGTTTTTAGTAGAGATGGGGTCTCCCTATGTTGCCCAGGCTGGTCTTGAACTCCTAGGGTTCAAGCAACTCACCTGCCTCAGCCTCTCAATGTGCTGGGATTGCAGGCATGAGCCACCACACCCAGCCAGACATAAATAAATCTTAAGTGCATATTACTAAGTAAAACAAAGCAGTCTGAAAAATCTACATATTGTATGATTCAATTATATTACATCCTGGAAAGGGCAAATCTATATATCTAGTAAAAAAGGTCAGTGGTTGCCAGCAGTTTAGGGGGAGGGATTGAACAGGTAAAGCACAGGGGATTTTTATGGCAGTGAAACTATTCTGTATGATACTATAATAGTGGACACATGACTTCTTGCATCTGTCAAAAACCAAATAGCATGAAGAGTGGAACTTTTTTTTTTTTTTTAATATAGATAATCAAGTTTTATTATTACATTTTTTTTTAAGAGACAGGGTCTCAATCTGTCACCCAGGCTGGAATGCAATGTTGCAGTCGTAGCTCACTGCAGCCTTGAACTCCTGGGCTCAAGTGATCCCCCCACCTCAGCCTCGCAAGTAGCTAGGACTACAGGCATGTGCCACCACTTTTGGCTAGAAGAGTGGAACTTAACGTATGCAAATATCAAAAATTATTTACGAGATTGGGGGATTCCACGAAGGAATGTAGACTATGACAAGAAAACAGCATGCATGACAAGTATATGAAACCTCAACAAATGGGGTGGAAGGAAAAGGTGCTGTTCTAAGTAATTTTGGAAATGAGTGAAGTCTGTAGGATTAAAGGCAAAAGGAATTGCGCATAAGCACTGTATTCTAGTTGAAAAAGTCATTTCCCAGGGGGGTATAGGTTAACAATTTTGATACCACTACACATGTACACTGGAATTAAACAAATAAGTAAATGGATGGCAGAGGATAGAAGACAGCTTTCTCATTGTTGAAGCAGGAGTTCACAGATAAGCAAGGGAAGAGGGCCAGAATGATCCACGTGGAGATGGATTACAGTTGGAGACATCATCATGAACTCATGCTTACCTTTATATAGATACAGATGATTACATATTAAAATATGTAAAGATATGCGTATATACACAGGTTAGTATATACATACATATATTTCCTTGCTATGCCAGACAATAGGGCCTGTAAGAAATGACACCCCATCTGATGGGATAAATCTGGCAAGATGAGAAGGAGGTAGGCAAGAGAGAAGTTAGCTAAGAAAACATGATAAATCATCACTCCAGAAAGAAAGAATCAGGTAATAAAGGCCCTTGATGTAAGAAGCAGCATGGCAGGAGATGAGAACCTTTAGGTCCTATTCAACCCATAAGGAAAAAAAAAAAGTAGTATCCTTTTTTCTCCACCCACCCAGATAACCCCATCTTGAAACAAAATAATGTAATCAAAATCTTAGTATGAGAAGAAATCTGAAATATGAAAAGAGAAAAATTAGCATAGCCCCAGAACATTATACAGTCTAGCGTGGAAATATTCATCCTATCCAGCAAATTTAGGGACTATGGATGTCTGGAGCAAGTGGAGGCACAGGAGAAAACACAAATTTTCTAAAGATTCTGCCTCACTCAATAGCAAACTGAGGCAGGTATCAGGAAAAATTCCATCTTTTGGAACTGCTATTTAAAAATAGTGCCTAATAAAAACATTATTAATAGAAAGCATTAACCCATTTACACCTACGAAATACACAAAATAAAAAATAAAAAGTTACAAAGTATTTGAAATGACAACAGAATGTAATCACTCACCTCTAATAATTCTGAGACAATAGGCAGAACTTCAGGATTACAGATATCAATAGAGTCATCCCGGTATGTCTTCTTTTTGTAACAGATATTACCCAAATGTAGTATGGCTGAGAGAAGAGAGAAAATCCTGGGAAAACAAAACACAAATTGTAGCTTAGTTGTATCCATTCCCAAAGATCGTTTCATTCTAAAATTCTAGTTAAGCAAACTAACCAGTACAAATAATGAAGTACCTAGTCTCTGGAAAATAAGTAATATGGGAATAATTACTAAAATTTACTGAGGGTTTACTATGTATTACATACTGTTTAAAATGCTTTTCATGGCCTTAAGTATTATACCACTTCTTATATAGTTATTTCAAAGGGACTTCTGCTATTGCTTGAATTTGTCACAGTGTTTTAAAAGGCCATGCCTTTCTAAATGCTATTTATCCTATCTGGAATGCTTTTTTCCTATACTGTTTCAGATACACTGAATCAGAATTGCCAAAGGAAAGGCCTTGAATCTGTATTTTTTTTAATCAAGTATCCTAGCTGATTTTTTATTATTAGTTATGTTGTTAAAATGCTTTCCTATACCATATTACGGTGTTTGGGGTAAACGGATTTTTGTGGGTTTGTGTGTGTGTGTGTGTGTGTGGGTGTGTGTGTGTGGGTGTGTGTGTGTGTGGTGTGTGTGTGTGTTTTAAGTATGAAGCAATGTGGGGTATATTAACCTCTACTGTGAAACAACTTCATATGGACCCTCCATTCTAAATTTCCCTCCTGAGTCAGAAGAGCATGTGCCCTCCAATCAACAACTAATCTCTCCACTTACGCTATATATCCCATCAACTCCTGTTAATTCAGGAATCTTAGGTTACCAAGGATCTCTATGTAGCTAAGAACAGTATATTATGTTCTTAACTTATCTGACATCTCAGAGGCATTTAACACAGCTAAACACTCCACTGAAAAACTCTTCCTCAGTCTCCTTATACATACAGCTTTGTGTCACATGCAGTTATTTTCTTAGAATAAATATGGCTTACAAAATTTGGCTTACGAAAATTTAACACTATGTTTTCCTAAAATTACGAACTATTCCAACTAAAACAAAGATATTGCTTTAGGAACCTGAGATATTACCTTAGCAACATTTGAGAGGTACTGAATCACCATCTAACTTATAAATCTAATTTTTCAAATAATTTAAAGTTTTAAAATCTTTGAATCATTCACATGACTCACAGGAAATACCAGTCTATTAAAAAAATAATGCATAATGTTATTCTGGATTAAAGAATAAACTATCAACTGAAACATAACTAATGGAAGTCAAAAGACAAAAACAAATTCATGAGCCTCTTTTAAATATTATTTTTAATAGAAATTCACTAATTTTCAGTGAACTGTAGTTTATTGTCACCAATTGAGTTGGTATGCCAACTTACATACTGTATTATTTGATTTTAATTGACTTCTCATAAAAAAATTCTAGCAAATAGCCTGCTAATTAAAGAGTCATACCAATGATGTAATCGCAAGCAAGTAAGAAAACAGCAGAAGTGATTTTCTCCTACTCTCAGTATAGGGTCATCAATCATGAGGTTAAAAATTAATAACAGAAGTCCGGTGCAGTGGCTCCTGCTGGTAATCCTAGCACTTTGAGAGGTTGAGAAAGGCAGATCACTTGAGCCCAGGAATGCAAGATCAGCATAGGCAACAAGGCAAAAAAAAATACAAAATTAGCTAAGTGTGATGGTATAAGTCTGCAGTCCCAACTTCTTGGGAAGTTGAGGTGGGAGAATCATCTGAGCCTGGGGAGGTTGAGGCTGCAGTGAGCACTCCAGCCTGGGTGACAGAGTGAGACCCTGTCTCAAAAAAAAAAAAAAAAATTTTTTAACAATATAATCAGATCTGATATACTAATCAACACAACTCTCCCCCTCAAAAAAGTTATAAGTAACTATTTTTTTCTGGTGAGAGCCAAGGTTGAGTCTTTATTTTAAATAATTTGTTTCAAATATAATTTATCTCATCTTTATCTCAACCTTTTTATATTTTTAATTTGTTTAGATTTACAATTTAAAAACGTATTAGAATGGTACAGATATAAACTATACAGAGGAAATACACTGAAAATTAATACTATGCATCTGATAAGTATGCATAATTTAATAAGATTAGAGATCACTGATATACAAAAAATGAAGAGCTATAAAAATAGTGTTACAAAGCAAAAGTTTTGAGTAACATCTATGGATAGGCTTCAGGGGCACCATAAATTCCTGCATTTATATGCAAATTGTTAAAGATGTACATTTTACAACAACAGTGTCAGCTTTCATTAGATTCTCAAAAGAATTTATGACCAAAAAAGGAATTAGAAATAATGCTCAAGATGGATGAGGTACTAGATGAGAAATACCACTTAGAAAACTATTTAAAAAGACCAACAGGAGAAATCTGTCGAAGACATATCATGTGTTCTCTATCGGAGGTATAAAAATACAACAAGTAAACTCACTGTCTTCGTGTCTTGGGAAGAAATCCTACCATTTCCATGGCAAGTTGTAGGCGCTCAAAGTCATGTCTCAAATCTTCTCCTTCCACCATGAAACAATCCTGCTTATTCAAAATAAAAGTTTAAAAATCAAGATTATATATTTTAAAATTATGTGGGCCATTCAGAAATATGGTTATTTAGGATAAGTACCTGTATGTATAAATGCAAATTAGAGCTGGCAGAATAGTTAGACCTAGTCAAATTCATTAGACCTCTTATCTTACTATAGGTATGCAAACTAAACACATACCTACTAAAATGCCAATAAGTTTACTTTTGTTCTCCCTTTCACAATCACAAAGATTAGGATCTCAAAAGTTAACTTAAGATAAAGAGCTAGCTGTACTTAGTAAGTATGCTGACACCAAGTTTAATTTTGAGTGGTTCTAAACAGTTTCAGAAATTCAAAGCATTTAAGAGTGCTCAATTCCACCAGCAAATATTATTTATTCAACAAACATTTAACAAGTGCCTACTCTGTGTAAGGCACTGAACTAGATATTAGTGACACAAAAATAAATTTTAGAAGAGGCAATAATTTAGTTGAAGAGTGAAGCCTAGATTTATATAATATAAAGAAGTTTGCTACATATATCTAATCTATATTTATATGGATCTACATAGATCTATATAGATATATATATATATTTTTTTCTTTTGAGATAGGGTCTCATTCCTGTTGCTCAGGCTGGAGTACAGTGGCATGATCTTGGCTCACTGCAGCTTCGAAATCCGGGCTCAGGTGATTCTCCTACCTCAGCCTCCCAAGCAACTGGAACTACCCAGCTAGTCCTACCATGACCGGCTAGTTTTTTTGTATTTTTAATAGAGACAGGGTTTCACCACGTTGCCCAGGCCAGTCTTGAACTCCTAGACCCAAGCAATCCACCCACCTAGGCCTCCAAAAGTGCTAGAATTACAGGCGTGAGCCACTGAGCCCAGCCTGTTACATCTACACTAGATATATACATATATAATTATTTATATATTTCATATATGTAATTAGTTCCTAATGAAATAATAGACAACATGGTAATCAAACAAGGAAAGAAGTATATGTGAAAGTATAAAAACCCTCAGAAAACACGTCATATGAGTCAGTAAAAATAGTTGTGAATAGTCACACACGCCTGTAATCCCAGCTACTTGGAAGGTTGAGGTAGGAGGATTGCTCGAGCTAAAGTGTTTGAGACCAGCCTGGGCAACACAGCATAACACCATCACAAGAAAAAAAAAAAAAATGCTGTGGAATACCAGATTAAAAAATACTACTTTTTAAGCATAACCCTTGCATTTCAGTTCCTAAAATAGTCAAACAGTAGTAGATATACTCTAAATCTTCAAAACAATAAATGAGTCATAAATCCCTTTACTGTATGTTGTCACAGTCCCTTGCACTTTCAAAAACCTCCTCACATTTGCATTTACATTTTTAATGTCTATCTTCCTAGGGAATATTCTCTCATGTACTCAGTGAAGTATATGAACAGTTAATTGTCTTATTAACTGCAGATCCCCAGTGCGAAGTCAGTGCCAAAAACAAGTCATTATTTAGGTAAATACATAGTCATTGAATTACCAAATAACATATATTGAATTGAATGAAACATTCCTTTTTCAGAAATAAAGTGCTCATTTATTATATAAAAAGCATCAAGTATTTACCATGTACAAAAAAATCTGTTTTAGGCACTGTAAGCATTAGTCAACAAATATCTGAAGTTTAAAATTAAGTTTTGAAATGCTCTTAACAATATTTTTATTCTCTACATGGAAAGCTGCACATGCACAGTTTAAAAATTTAAATTCACTACAAGTTCTTTCAGAGAATCCATGCATTTAATTTTATGACTATAAAGTTTTTGATAAGCAGTTTTAAGACATTCTACTGACACGCCAATGTCCTACTCATTAAAATAATTTTTTTTTTTTTGAGATGGAGTCTCGCACTTGTTGCCCAGCTGGAGTGCAATGACGCGATGTCTGCGCAGTGCAACCCCTGCCTCACTGGTTCAAGCAATTCCCCCGCCTCAGCTTCTCAAGTAACTGGGATTACAGGTGTGTGCCACCGTGCCAGGCTAATTTTCTTATACTTTTTAGTAGAGAGAGGGTTTTACCACATTGGCCAAGCTGGTCTCAAACTCCTGACCTCACGTGATCCACCCACCTCAGCCTCCCAAAGTGCTGGGATTACAGGAGTGAGCCACCATACCCAGCCCTGAGATAAATTTTTAAATGCATTCTTCTTTTACCTATAGTGAGTAAGCTCTCTTACTACTCTTCCCCCTACTTTCAAAACACAAATCGTTCATTTGCCTGATGATTTAACAAATATTTTCCTATCACAAGTGGCAAGGCAGGGGGAATCTATGCTTCCACATGTGTCAATAATAACTAACAGTGTTCTAATCTGCCCTGAAAGTGAATGGAACAGTTAATGTATATAAAATAGTGGAAAGTACACTGAAATATATTTGTATTTGCTCTCATCCTTAATCAAATGTTCTTAGAAACCCAAAGTGGTCTCAGTGAATATCAAAATCATAGTTTTAAAAAAATGTGTATTAATTCCCTTCTCTGTTTCTCTGATGACAACTGTAGAAGAAAAACTAAGGATAAATTAAATCTCCCAGAACATAAATGACTTTATCTTAATCTGGGCTCCCTGGGAGGCAGATCTTGAGACAGATCAAGAGTCAAATACAAGTCACAGAGAAAGTGAGAAAGTAAAAGAGAAGACAGACTAAACAGTCTGTGGTAACTACTATGAAAGTAGTTAAATGGAGCTGAATCCCAAGATTATCTCTGGGAAACAATCTAAAACCTACAGAGGTGAGGGAGCTACTGTATTTATATACCATCTCATCTCTCATCAGTCATTGTTTGAGGACTTCTGGAGAGGGGGCAGGCAGCTGTTAATTCCCAAGTCACTTGTGAGTGCGTAATGGAGTTTAATCCCAAGGTTATCTCTGGGAAACAATATAAAAACTAGAAAGGTGAAGGAGTGACTGTATTTATATACCATCTCATTTCTCATCGGTCACTGTTTGAGGACTTCTGGAGAGGGAGCAGGCAGCTGTTAATTCCCAAGTCACTTCTAGAGGGCCCTACAAATGCCAAGGCCTTCCAGGGTTCTGGACAAAGCCTTCAGGCCCCAGCATCCAAATACTGGTTAGCCAGAGTTCAAGGAAATGGTAAGGTTCGTTCCAAGGATAAGGCAAGGAACCAACAAACAACTGTTACAACCCCTTCCACTGAAAGAACATAGGCAATCCTTCTGTCAGCTCCGTATAAGTTCTTGTTTGTACTTGATAACATGCCACTACATTCCCCCAACAAACATACCCGAATGCTCTTTCATGCTATCAGACCTTGCTCTTTCTATGAGGTGACACACTATCTCATTTACAAATGCCTAGGGATAAACCTAGCATGCAGCAGGCAATCAGTGTGGGTGTGAGGGAGAGAAAGAGAAGAGTCAAATTAGATATTTTCTTCTATGTCTCTATTTCTTAAAATGGTACTTAAGAAATCATACTATCTTGTCTCTTTTTCTTTTTTCTTTGAGATGGAGTCTCGCTCTGTTGCACAGGTTGGAGTGCAGTGGCACAATCCCAGCTCACTGCAACCTCCGCCTCCTGGGCTCAAGTGGTTCACCTAACCCTCCTGAGGAATAGCTGGGACTACAGGTGTACACCACAGCATTCATCTGATCTTTATATTTTTTTGGAGGGACAGTGTTTTGCCATGTTGCCCAGGCTGGTCTTAAACTCTTGGGCTCAAGCAATCTGCCTAGCTCAGCCTTGCAAAGTGCTGGGATTACAGGCATGAGACACTGCCCAGTTCCATATTATATTTGATTCTTATAAAACCTCTGGTGGTAGTTATGATTGCCTTTCACACAAGCAGCAGCATTGGCTCAGAATTTAAGCCAACTGCTCCTATGGTGGTGAAGCTTGTTAATAGTGTAGCTGGAATTCCAACCAAGCCTGTTATTTATCTCCTTTTTTCTTAAGTGATCTCCAGCGTCTTTACTAACCTTCAAAGTCAATTGTTCCAGTTTATGTCCTGCAGTCTACATTGGTAGTTATAAAAATGTATGATTTCTTAAGTACCATTTTAAGAAATAGAGACAAGTGGCTGGGCACAGTGGCTCATGCCTATAATCCCAGAACTTTGGGAGGCTGAGGCGAGCAGATCACCTGAGGTTAGGAGTTCAAGATCAGCCTGGCCAACACAGTAAAAACCTCTCTCTACTAAAAATACAAAAATTAGCTGGACGTGGTGCCGGGGGCCTGTAATCCCAGCTACTCAGGAGGGTGAGGCAGGAGAATCGCTTGAACCTGGGAGATGGAGGTTGCAGTGAGCTGATACCGTGCCACTGTGCTCCAGCCTGAATGACAAAGTGAGACTCCATCTCAAAAAACAAACAAAAAAAAAAATAGAAAGGAAGGAAGGAAGGAAGGAAGGAAGAAGGAAGGAAGGAGGGAGGGAGGGAGGGAGGGAAGGAAAGAAGGAAAGAGGAAGGAAGGAAGAAGGAAGGAAGGAAGGAAGGAGGAAGGAAGGAAGACGGGAAGGAGGAAGGGAGGGAGGGAGGGAAGGAAGGAGGGAAGGAAGAAAAAAAGAAAAGAAAAGAAAGAAAGATGTTAAGTGCTTTTTAAAAATTTTTTTGAGACAGGGTCTCACTCTGTCACCCAGGCTGGAGTGTAGTGGTATGATCTTGGCTCACTGCAACCTATGCCTCCTGGGATCAAGTGATTCTCTCACCTCAGCCTCCTGAGTAGCTGGGACTACAGGCACGTATCACTACGCCCTGCTAATTTTTTTTTGTTTGTTTTTTGGTAGAGATAAGGTTTCACCATGTTGGCTAGGCTGGTCTCAAACTCCTGACCTCAAGTGATCCACCCACCTAGGCTTCCCAAAGTGCTGGGATTACAAGCGTGACCAATCGCATCTGGCCAGATGTGAAGTGCTTTTTAAACGAAAAAATATATGCAGATAAAGTTGTGCAGTATGCAGAGACCTTACACCAAACTGGCCGAGGAGGGTGAGGAATAAAGCCAAGTTCTTTACATGCACAACTTTAAGACTCACAAAACTTAAAGACCATTATTAACCCCTAAAATAAATGATACTGGAAAATAAACCAGCCAATATTCATGTTAGGTCATTCTGCTTCAGAGCGCAAATCCTTTTTTTTTTTTTTTTGAAATAAGAGTCTTGCTGTGTCACCCAGGCTGCAGTGTAACGGTGTGATCTTGTCTCGCTGTAGCCTCAACCTCCTGGGCTCAAGCAATCTGCCTGCCTCAGCCTCCTGAGTAGCTGGAACTACAGGCGTGTATCACTATACCTGGCTTAAATTTTTGGAGAGATAGGGTATCGCCTTGTTGCTCAGGCTAGTCTCAAACTCCTAGTCTCAAGCAATTCTCCCACCTCAGCTTCTAAAAGTGTTGAATTATAGGCGTGAGCCACTACTCTCGGCGCCCAAATTCTTAAGTATTACTTAGACTACCTCTGAAAAGTAGCAGATCAGTTCACAGCTTCACTGTAAGCTCAGAACAGATTATCTCTTCTATTTGCAGTATGTGTTTGCAGTCCCCTACCTGCTTTCCAAGGAGGCATGGTCATTTGGTGTAGTACGTGAAAAAGGAAAAGGGGGAGCTTCTTAAGAATGGCAAAACAACTTGAATTTTTTCTGTTAAAATGTATCAGAATCTATAAATTTAAATGCCGTGTTTTTTTCTCCCAAAATGTTAAATCTAAACTCCAAAATTACTTGGTTACATAATAGTAATACAATTAAAATTTTTCTAAAAAAAATTATTATCCATGTATACTGATCCTTCTCACCTGTGAAATAGGCTAGTTCTGCAATTAGTAAAGTTTATAAACATGCAGCACGAATTAAAGTTGTGGTTCTTTAAAGCAAGGACTAAGAAATGTTTTCAGAAAGAATATTTAATAAATTAATTCATTAGTTAATTAATAGATATAGGAAGATTAGTGTGTGTTTTCAGCCTTTTTAGAACTAAATTGAAAACTTAAAAAAAATTTTATGTTCTTTTTATAGTTACAAGCTTGTCATAAAATATAACAAATAAAGCTAAATTTAGCTGGGCATGGTGGCTCATGCCTATAATCCCAGCACTTTGACAGGCCAAGGCAAGAGAATCACTTGAGGCCAGAGGTTCAAGACCAGCCTGGACAACATAGTGAGACTCTGTCTCTAATTTAAATATATACTTATTAAAATATAATAATACAATTTTTAAAAAATTAAAGCAAAATTTACCTATTCACTCTATATTACATCATGTATCCCCTTAAATCACTCAATTTAAAACAGAAAATAGGCTAGGCATAGTGGCTCATACCTGTAATCCCAACACTTTGGGTGGCCAAGGTGGGCAGATCACTTGAGGCCACGAGCTCAAGACCAGCCTGGCCAATATGGCAAAACCCCATCTCTACTAAAAATAGAAAAATTAACTGGGCCTGGTGGCGCACGCCTGTAATCCCAGCTACTTGGGAGGCTGAGGCATGAGAATCACTAGAACCCAGGAGATGGAGGTTGCAGGGAGCCAAGATCATGTCAATGTACTCCAGTAATAGCGTGAGACTCTGTCTCAAAAAATAAAAATAAAAATAAACCTTATTTATAGGAATTTCAATACTTATTTTTGGATACTTTTACTAAGGCTACAGACTCTTGCTACTGGGAAAAAAAAATCAAAAAAAATATTCATGCATTCATTATGTGTAAAGATTGTTGACATATAAAACATAAAGGATGCAATTTTTTGAAATAAACAATAATTATTACTCGTATGTGGGTAATGAAACTACTAAAAAATAAAAGGGGAAAAAACTATAGTTCATACAAATCCACAGCAATGCTGAAGAATCAGGAATTATAATCAATTTAATGTTTGTCAAAATAAATATTGAATGTGGACTAAGTCTTAATGACCAGAAAATATCCAAAAAAAAGTAAATTAACTGGTTTTAAATCAACAAATTATACAGATATAAATCAATCATTCAAAAGAAATGAAACACTGATTTATCTTCCTTCCTAGGATTATTTGTATTTCAGCTGATTTGCATTCTAAATCTTCAGATGGATGCAAATGAGCAATGTGAGGACCCTTTGACAGGAACACAGAATATTTAGGTACTTGTACTGACCGGCTCAGAGTCATAGCAATAATCATCCCAGCTCTGTCTGAGGGGTTTCTTTGTTATCTGAAAGTAAGGCAGATTAGTTAGGTAGAAGTAATGGTTATTATAATTTTCTAATGATCTCTTAGATGTGGTGTGCAGGTAGTACTGCTGCTATCCATTGAAAAGTTATTTTGCATAGCAGCATAAAACAAGAAATAATGAAGCAAATTTTCACATTCTGGGAGACTGTATACTATACTACCCAACTCATACATACCATAGGCTCCAGTGACTGTTATTTATATAAACTGAGTCCCATATCCTATGAATACTGACATTATGACAGAAATATATTATGGTCATTAATTACAAAAAGATCTGAAAGAACAGCAAAATTCCAGAGTTCTCTAATACTAACAACTATCAGCTCATTTATGAGATCATTAGTTTATAAAAAAGAAAATCTTTAATCACCCAAATATAATGCAAATAGTTTAAACTGGGGAGGAAAAAACTCAGAAGCTGAATTAGCAAATATTTTTGAAAAGCTACTTAATTTTATCCGTAAAAATTAATAATATTGTATCAGAAATTGATACTTTAAATAACTTGGAATTCTCAATATATTAATACAAAGTCATTAGTTTATATTAATATATGCAGTTTCAAAATTAAGAAATAACAGTTAATACAACACACTGTATATCTTGGGGAAAGCCAAAGGTATAACTTTCTTTTTTTTTTTTTGTGAGACAGAGTCTCACTCTGTCACCCAGGCTAGAGTGCAGTGGCATGATCTTGGCTCACTGCAACCTCTGCCTCCCGAGCTGAAGCAATCTCGGGCCTTAGCCTCCCAAGTGGCTGAGATTACAGGCGTGTGCCACCACACCCAGCTAATTTTTTTGTATTTTTTAGCAGAGACAAGGTTTCACAATGTTGGCCAGGCTGGTCTCGAACTCCTGATCTCAGGTGATTCAACCGCCTCCGCCTCCCAAAGTACTAGGATTACAGGTGTGAGTCACTACACTCAGCCAAAGATATAACTTTCATAACCCTAAATATATACTGCTATCTTTGAACCATCATCAGTGTCAATTTGCTTACAAAACCTTCATAAGGATTTTTTTAACTGTCATAAAGGAATTTCTTTCCATAGACATTACATCTTGCCTCCAACAACGAAAAAATAAGGGGAGACAATCTATTATTTAAATGATCTATTGTTTGTTTTACTAATTCCATTAATGCTGGTTGTAAAATTTTTGTTATTATGAGAAATAATAAAATTGGTAAAGTCAATGTAATGAAAAGTGAGAATTACTCCTTAATGTGGAAGTTTAGGGATGAATTTTGAGTTTTGAGGAAAGATCCAAATTCTCTAAGTCATTTGCCTTTGAACAGTCATACTCTAAGTCAGTGTCACAGTATCATGCAAAGACGTATGTGTATGAGACTTCAAAACATGCAAATTAGGTTTCAAGTAATCCTTAGCAAAGGACAAGAATTAATCATTAGTAACATTTAATATCCTGGGGTTGTAAAAGGCAAATCACTTTAGTAAAAGTAAAGCATTTTTCTAATAGAGTAGAAGTATAAATAAACAGCTTATTGTTTTTTTTTCCCAAAGAATTTCACAGAAAACGAAAAGCACATACATTATCTGAGCTTTTAACATTTATATGAGGATGATAATTACCCTCAAATTTGAGAACTGCATCACATAAATTTGTAGAGTACACGTATGAAAATGCTAGCTAATATCCATTTGTAGATTTGGGAAAGAAAGTACTAGAAAAAAGACACTTTTCAAGCATTAAATTTAATACTGCCCTATACTTCAAAATGCTTTCTATGAACTCTCACCTGATTGAGATAATGATATTCCTCTGGTTGCTTAAGATGGAATGCTGATCTCTCGTCTTCACTTGCTCCTGCCAGGAGGTAATAGAATACATGATAGTTCCTGTGGGAAACAAAGAAGTACAGTTTTATAACGTGTGATTTATGGTTATCATTTAACGGGGGGGGGGGGGGGGGGAAGCGAACAGTAATTAGTAAAATGTATCAGCTTTGCTTCATTTTTTAACATAAATGTGATACATTCAGCATTTAAGTACTCCTAAAAATTGAATGATGTTTTGGGTGTGGAATACAAGAGAGAGGGATGAAGGCAGCAAAATTAACAAAGTTAGGACCTCTGAAAATTTTCTTCTCCATAAAACCAATGAGAAATCTGGCAAATCTGTCATAATTAACCTTTTCAGAACCGTGGAAACTAATCGAAAGCTTGCAACAACCCAGAAGTGTTTACCCAACAAAAAGAGCCAAATCTCAATAAAAAATGGCTTTATAGTGTTTTTAACTTGCCCTATTCCATCCCCTTGAAAACCAACAGCCTGCAGACTTGGAGATCAGAAGCCTGGCAGCTACCAGAAAGGTCAGAACAGGGTCTGGGCTTGTTCAAAGCCTCATTCCCTAAGAAATACCATTATTTGAACTGTATGGTGGGTCCCTGTAAGCAGCCATATTCACGACTGACTCTACGAGATTCATTCAGACTTCACATCGTGCAAAGATCTTTTCCCCAGAGGCATCCATAGAAACTGAGGCTGAACAGCCTACTTCCTAAAGCAGTGGATCAAAGTTGGGGCAAACAATAGGCTAACCAAGAAACTTAAAAGGAAAAGCTGGTGAATGTGATCTTCATACTGGCTTTGAAAACCTCCAATAAATTTCCTAGGAATCTAGAAGGCCATATGCGTGCCGAACCCTGTGGGCATGCCCAGGGTTGTATGTGCTCTCAGAAAAAAACAGATTAAATATAAACTCTCACCTCCAGTTAACTCTGAACCTCCGCACAAGCAGAAAATAAAGGCTAAGGTAAATATGTAAAATACCTAGCTGAGTGTTGAAGGCATGGAACAATATACATAGAGAGCCCTGTGGCAAAGAGTGAGAGACGTGCTTATTGTTTCCAAGCATTTAAATAAATCTCTGTCAAGTTATTACCTGACAAGTAAGTTAAATAAGCAGATACTTCAACAGCCACACTCAACAAAGAATATCGACTTTATAATATTAGTTCAGAAAAGTCACAAAACAAACAGTAGGAATAAAAACAACCATCAAACCCTGGTAAGAAGAGGACTCATTTCTAGAGTTGCTACATTATATTATTTTAAAAATCCAATTTTTTGGCCGAGCGTGGTGGCCACACCTATAATCCCAGCACTTTGGGAGGCCAAGGTGGGCGGATCACAAGGTTAAGAGATGGAGACCATCCTGGCCAACATGGTGAAACCCCGTCTCTACTAAAAATACAAAAATTAGCTGGACATGGTGACATGCGCCTGTAGTCCCAGCAACTCAGGAGGCTGAGGCAGGAGAATCACTTGAACCCAGGAGACGGAGGCTGCAGTGAGCCAAGATTGCACCACTGCACCCCAGCCTGGTGATAGAGCGAGACTGTCTCAAAAAAAAAAAAAAAAAATCCAATTTTTGTTTTCAGACAGGGTATCTGTCACCCAGGTTGGAGTTGTAGTGGCATGCTCATGATTCACTGCAGCCTCGACCTCCTAGGCCAAGTGATTCTCCCACTTCAGTCTCCCTACTAGCTGGGACCACAAGTGTGCACCACCAAACCTGGCTAATTTTTGTATTTTTTGTAGAGACAAGAGTTTCCCCATGTTGCCCAGGCTGGTCTCGGAAGTCATGGGGGCTCAGGTGATCTACCCATCTTGGCCTCCCAAAGTGCTGGGATTACAGGCATGAGTCACTACACCCAGCCAAAAAAATCCAGTTTTCAACAACAACAACGAAAATCATAAGGCATGCAAAGAAAGAAGACAGTATAGCCGATACAAAGTAGAAAAAGTATTAATAACTGTCTCTGAAAAAACCCAGACATTAGACTTACAAGATTTTAATCAGCTATTTTAAATGTGTTCAATGAACTAAAGAAAGTCACATTTAATGAACTAAAGAAAAGTATAAGAACACTATCTCACCAAATAGAGACTAATATATAGGACTCATAAGAAATTAATCAAAAAAGAATTCCGGAGTTGAAAAATATAACTGAAATGAAAAAGTATCTAGAGGAGCTTAACAGTAAATATGAGTAGGTAGAAGAAAGAACCAGTGAACCTGAAGAAAGAATCAACAAACATGAAGACAGGTTAACCGACTCTCCTCTAAAGAACACAAGAAAAAAAACGGAGAAGAAGAAACAAGGTTTCAGAGACCTGTGGGACACCATTAAAAAGACTCCCATGGGGGGCACAGTGGCTCATGTCTATAATCCCAGCACTCTGGGAGGCAGAGGTGGGTGGATCACCTGAGGTCAAGAGTTCAAGGCGGCTCACACCTATAATCTCAGCACTTTGGGAGGCAGAAGTGGGTGGATCACCTGAGGTCAGGAGTATGAGGCCAGCCTGGCCAACATGGTGAAACCTCGTATCTACTAAAATTACAAAAAAAAAAAAAGCTGGGCATGGTGACAGGCACTTGTAATCCCAGCTACTCAGGAGGCTGAAGCAGGAGAACCACTTGAACGCGGGAGGCAAAGGTGTAAGCTGAGATCTCACCATTGCACTCCAGCCTGGGCAACAAGAATGAAACACTGTCTCAAAAAAAAAAAAAACACACACACAAAAGAAGAGAAAGAAAAAAAGACTCCTATACATACTAGGAGTTCTAAAAGGAGAAATAAGAAAGGGACATAAAGAATACTTGAAAAAACAATTGCCAAAATCTCTCTCCAAATTTGATGGAAAACATTAATCTGCACATCCAAGAAACTCAATGAACTCTAGAAAGTATAAACTCAAAGAAATCCACATTTTGACAAACCAAAATTCTTGAAAGGCAAAGACAAAGAATTTTGAAAGCACCAAGAGAGAAACTCATCAAGAAATCCTAATATAAGATTAACAGCTGATTTCTCATCAGGAACTATGGCAGACGGATAACGTATTCAAAATGTTTAAAGGAAAAAAAAAATGTCAATCAAGAAGTATATATCCAGGAAAAATAAAGGAGAAATTAGAACACTGCCAGATAAACAAACTTGGACTTCACACTACAGATGGGCCTTACAAGAAATACTAAAGGCAATTCATTTTTCTGACTGAAATAAAAGGATACTAGACAAGATTCAATTAAGCATGAAGAAATAAAGAACAATGGCAAATATAAAAGACAGTATAAATTAATTAACTCATTGATTGATTGACTGACAAGATCTCACTCTGTTGCCCATGCTGGAGGGCAGTGGCACAATCTCAGCTCACTGCAACCTCTATCTCATTTCAAGTGATCCTCTTACCTCGGCTTCCCAAGTAGCTGGGACTCCAGCGTGCACCACCACACCCGGCTAATTTTTGTAGAGATAAGGTTTTGCCATGTTGTCTAGGCTGGTCTTGAATTCCTGGCCTCAAGTGATCTGCCCACCTTGGCTTCCCCAAAGTGCTGGGATTACAGGCAGGAGCCACTGCACCTGGCCTATTTTTTATTTATAACACTTTTTTCCTATTAAACTTGAAAAATTACATAAAGTAGTAATTATAAATGTGTTGATGGATGTACCACCATAAAGAAGTAATTTGCATAACAATTAGAGGACAAAGGAGCAAGAAAGGAATAGAGCAACATGCAAGCAAAGTTTGTTATAGACTATCAAAATTAAGTTGTCAGTATTCCAAACGACATTGTTATAAGTTAAGATTTTAACTACAATACCCGGGGTAACCAATAAGAATATAAAAAATAATAAAAAGAAATGCCAATGAAATTAAAATGGTACACCAGAAGGCATTTATTTAATGCAAAAGAAGGCAGGCATAGAAGAACAGAAGAACAAAAAAAATTGTTAACACATATGGAGAACAAACAGCAAAATAGTATTAATAATCCTACCTTATCAATAATTACATTAAGTATAAGTAGATTAAACACTCTATTCTAAAGGTAGATAAACGGCAGAATGGATAAAAACAAAATGTATGGTCCAACTACATACTGTTTACAAGAGACAAGCTTTAGATTCAAAGACACAAATAGGTTAAAAATAAAAATATGAGAAAAAAAGATACCATCAAGCAATACCCAAAAGCAAGCTAGAGAAAACCAGATAAAACAATAATTACTAATTATTACTAATACCAGGTAAAATAAAGTTAAAGACCAAACTTGTTCCTAGGGACAAAGAAGGCCATCTTATAATGACAAAAGGGCCAATCCATCAAGAAGATATAACAATTTAAAATATATATATGTGTGTCTAAGAACAGAGCCCAAAAAAAGTTGAGCAAAAAGAACTTTTTTTTTTTGAGACGGAGTGTCGCACTGACACCCAGACTGGAGTGCAGTGGTGAGACCTCAGCTCACTGCAACCTTCACCTTCCAGGTTCAGGTGATTCTCCTGACTCAGCCTCCCGAGTAGCTGGAAATACAGGTGCATGCAACCACACCTGGCTAGTTTTTGTACTTTTAGTTTCACCATGTTAGCCAGGCTGATCTAAAACTCAAATGATCCACCTGCCTTGGTTTCCCAAAGTGCTGGGATTACAGGAGTGAGACAGTGCACCCGGCCACAAAAAGAACTTGATATAACTAAGAGAAGAAGTACACAATTCAACAATAATACTGAAAGACTGCAATACTCCACTTTCAATATTGAAGAAAGTAATCAGACAGAAGATGAACAAGAAAAAGAGGACTTCAAAATTACTATATACCAATTAGACCTAACACATGTTTATAGAACACTCCAGCCAACATAAGGAGGATATGTTTTTTCAAGTCCACATGGAGTATCCTCCAGGGTAGACCATGTGTAGTCTACTACAAAACAAGTCTCAATAATTTAAGGAGATTGAAATCATACAACTACTCCAAACACTTTGCAGTGAAATGAGAAATCACATTTCCAAAATACAAATACATGGAAATTTGACAACACATTCCTAAGTAACCAGTGGGTTAAAGAAGTCACAAGCAAAATTATAAAACACTCCAAGATGCACAAAAACGAAACACTACACCAATACTTGGAAAACAGCTGAAGCAGTAAACCCATATAAAAAAGATCACAAATCTATAACCTAACCATCCACCTTAAGAAACTAGAAAAAAAAGCAAACTAAACCCAAAGCAAGCAGAATAAAGGAAATAATAAGCATCAGAGCAGAAATAAATGAAATAGGAAATAGGAAAAGGAAAGAGAGAACATCAATGAAACTAAAGATTGGTTATTTGAAAAGATCTTCAAAATTAAACTTTTATCTAGACTGATGAGACAGACACAGAAAGAAACAGAGAATCAAATTCAGGAATGAATGAAAGAGGAACATTACTACCAATCTTATATAAACAAAAAAGACTGTAAGAGATACTATAAAACAAGTTTTTGGCATCAAATTAGACAACCTAGATGAAATGTACGAATTTCTGGAAAGATAAAAACTACCAAATCTGACTACAGATGAAACAAAAAATCTGAACAGATCTATAATAACTGAAGTGTTTGAATTAATAATCAAAACTTCACACAAATAAAAGTCAGAACAAGATGGCTTTGCTGGTGAATTCTACCAAACGTTTAAAGAATTAACCCAATCCTTCACAAACTCTTCTAGAGAACTGGTTTGTAAAAACTGGATCTTCACCTCTCATTCTCCAAAACCAAGGAAATAAGAGTTATATCCCCTTATTTCATCATCATTAAAATGTGTTAGAAAAAGTTACTAATAGTTTTCCATCTGTAAAATGGGAATAAATAAACAAGAAGCAGAGAAGTTAAGTGAGATGCCCAAGGCATATCCAATATTTAAATGTAGGTCAAACCCTCTCTTAACCAAATCTCATTGCAGGATGAAACAAATCATTAATTTACTTCTCTATCTTATTTCTCCATCTGAAGGATACCACATATATCATCTCTAAAGACCTGTATACCTCAAGTAATACAATCAAATTAAGAGCTTTCTTGAAAATTTTTTCTCAAGTTAGAAAAAGAACACTAAGGAAATGGGAGAAAAGTCCCGAGGTACACTGCTCACCAAGAGGAATGAGGAACAACTGAGAAACTGCTTACTTGTTCTGACAGTTTGCAATAGTTCTATATACCAAATAAAGATCTCCTAGCAGCCTCTGAAAAACTGCAAAGTTCTGCCCACGACAGAAATAGCAATTATGCATAAAGCTATGCATGACGTAAACTGAATTAAGGGTCATAATACACAAAGACCTTAAAAGTCAATCTGCATGATACAAATGTTAACTTCACCTAATTACACAAATAAAAATACGTACCGTTCATTATGCTCTTGATAAACGAGTCTGGACTTCTCCAGTAGGTATTTTTCAACATAGGCACTACAAGAAAAATAAAATTGGTTGATATAAATAATAAAGTTTAATATAAGATAGACAAACATTTGGAGACAGTGTAGAAGTATAAAGAATACTATCCAGATCATTTCAAAATATTCACCATTGGCCGGGCAAGGTGGCTCACACCTGTAATCCCAGCACTTTGGGAGGTCGAGGCGAGAGGATCACCTGAGGTTAGGAGTTCAAGACCAGCCTGGCCGATATGGTGAAAGCCCATCTCTAATAAAATACACAAATTAGCCAGGCATGGTGGCAGGCACCTGTAATCCCAGTTACTCAGGAGGCTGAGGCAGAAGAATTATTTGAGCCTGGGAGGCAGAAGTTGCAGTGAACCAAGATCACGCCACTGCACTCCAGCCTGGGTGACAGAGTGAGAATGTCTCAAAAAAAAAAATACATGCATACATACATATATATATACTATTATAATTGTGTTATGGGTACTGTTAGTGTTATCCATGTTAAATTCATATGGTCATGAGTCTTTTTTCTTTCAGTAAAGCAAAATACAATAAGAAATTTAAAACATAGTACACAAGATCCCCGAAGACAGACTCTACATTATTTCTAGGCTACTGTACCACTACACATTCTTCCAAACATACTTTGGCCAGACTACTACATAAGCCTCAAAGATATGCATAGTTTCTTTTGATATATTTATGCTATTGTCACAGCCTAAAATCAATTTATTATATAACGATTTACTCCATAGTTATTTATTGGGCACTATATCAAGCACAAGGAATATGGAAATAAGTGATCTACTACCCATTCTCAAATGACTTACAAACTAGTGAGAAAGTACATAATCTAGCAGCTATCATACTGAGTTGATAGAGCCTATTATAGAGCAATGACCAGGATATTATGCATACACCAAGAGAGACACCTGAGATTCAATCCAAGAAGGAAAAAGGATGTAAAGAAGAATTCCCATGGATATTGAGTACACAGCACAGAGTAAACATTCATTACATATATCGGTGAAAGAGTGACTGGGTAAATCAATTCAAAATCTGAAGGATTAACAAGAAGGAAAAGAGAACTGCCTTTATGTAAGGTTATAAAGAAAGGAGGGTACACATACCAACAAAACAATTAGTCATGTATCACTTAACTATGGAGGTATGTTCTGAGAAATGCATCATTAGACAATTTTGTTGTTTGTCAGCATCACAGAGTGCACTGATACAAACTTGATAGTATAGCCTACTACACACCTATGCCTTATGTTATAGCCTATTGCTCCTAGGTTACATATCTATACAGCATGTTACTTCACTGAATACTATACGCAAATGTAACACAATGGTAAGTATTTGTGTATTTAAAAATAGAAAAGGTACAGTACAAATATGGTATTAAAATCTCATAGGACTACCATAGTATATGTGGTCCATCATCTACTGAAACATCACTGGTGTATGACCCAAGTTAAGTATGACTAAAGAATGAGATAGGCGGATGGACTAGGATCAAGAGCTAATATACTATATGCCAGAAGAATGAACTTTATCCTGAAAGTAATGAGGAATTAAACATCAATTGTATGTCTTTTTTTTCTCTTTATCCAGATTGTGCCCTCCAAGTCTTTAAAACTTCTTACCCAAATGGGTGCAATCAGCTAAGAGCTTACTGGAAAGGGGTTCTGAATCGGAATCTGAAATGTAAAAGCTTTAGATTACTGAATTCAAATTATTAGGACAAACCTCTTAGGGGGCAGAATCTGACTCTTAAGCTGTATTTCTCCCAGTTGCCTACCACCACATGCTATATGCTTCAGTCACTCACAAACACAGAATCCCTCAAAGATTCCATTCACTCCTGACTGCACTGCTCACTTTCTTCCTCCCACTTCCAATTCCCTAGTCTATGTCCAGTAAATTGCATTCCTTCATTAAAATAAAGCTCAAATGTGGGTTCTTTGAAAATCCATTGCCACTACCACCACCAATAATTAAAATTTCTTTCTCTGAATTACCATTGCCATTTCCAGTCTAAATTACCAAAACAGGCTCTTACCTGTCTAAAATGGCAGAAAGGAAATTAACATGAACTAGTATGTTAAATCCTCACAACCACCTTGCATGGCAAATATTACTGCCCCTATTTTACAAGTATAGAAACTGACGCTGAAAGATATTAAGATCACACAACTAGTAAAAAGCATAACTTTTAACTCAGGTCTGTTTTAACTACAAAGGCTCTCTCTTTCAACTATAGTAGCCCCCTTCCACTTTATCCATGGGGGATACATTCCAAGATGCCAACCACAAATAATACCAAACCCACATATATATTCCATTCTACATACTACATATCTATATACTACATATATATATATATGGCTTTTTTCCTCGAATTTTTCTTTTTGGAGAAGGAGTCTTGCTCTGTCACCCAGACGATCACAGCTCACTGCAAACTCCGCCTCCTGGGTTCAAGTGATTCTCCCACCTCAGCCTCCTGAACAGCTGGGTTCACAGGCACATGCCACCACACCTGGCTAATTTCTGTATTTTTAGTAGAGATGGGCTTTTACCATGTTGGCCAGGTGAGTCTCTATCTCCTGACCTCAAATGATTTGCTTGCCTCAGCCTCCCAAAGTTCTGAAATTATAGGGGTGCCTGGCCTGAGTTTTTTTTCCTGTACATACATGCCTATAACAAAGTTTAATTTATAAATTAGGCATAGAAGACAGGGGTCACCAACCCCCAGGGCATGGACTTATAGTGGTTGGCCTGTTAGGAACCGGGCTACACAGCAGGAGGTGAGCGGCCAGCAACTGAGCAAAGCTGAGCTCCACCTCCTGTCAGCTCAGCGGTGGCATTAGATTCTCATAGGAATGTCAACCCTATTGTGAACTGCACATGTGAGGGATCTAGGCTGCACACTCCTTATGAGAATTTAATGATATATGTAACACGCTTGAATCATTCCGAAACCATTCCTCCATCCCCCAGTCTGTGGAAAAACTGTCTTCGACGAAACCAGTCCTTGGCACCAAAAAGGCTGAGGACCACTGCAGTAAGAGATTAATAATAACTAATAATAAAATAAAACAAGTGGGCTGGGCACAGTGGCTCATGCCTGAAGTCCAAGATTACCCTGGTCAACACAGTGAAACACCGTCTCTCCAAAAAATACAAAAATTAACCGGGTATGGTGGTACACACCTGTAGTCCCAGCTACTCTAGAGGCTGAGGCAGGAGAATCACTTGAACCCAGGAGGAGGAGATTGCAGTGAGCCAAGATTGCACCACTGTACTCCAGCCTGGGTGACTGAGACCCTTCTCAAAATAAATAAATAATAGAACAATTATAACAATACACTGTAATAAAATGTATGTGCATGTGGTCTCTGTCTGAAAACATCTTACTGTACTATACTCAACTATCTTTGGGTAACTGAAACTGCATAAAGAAACCACAGGTAAGGGTGGTGGTAGGGGAAGTTTAAAGGGATACGTAAGAATTTGCTGTACTTTTCCTCTTATTTTTGCTGTGAAGCTACCACTGCTCTAAAAAATAAAGTCTATTTTAAAAAAAACTATAAAGAATATTGCTCACACAACCAGAGGACTCTGAACATAGACTATATAATAAGAAACAATATTGTAACAAAATTGTATTTCTTGAATATAATAATATGGTTATATAGAAAAATGTAGATTAGAAAACACCAACTTACTCAAAAACAATTTTTTAAAAAATTTTTTTTTGAGAGACAGAGTCTCGCTCTGTCGCCCAGAATGGAGGAGTAGAATGGCATAATCTCAGCTCACTGCAACCTCCACCTCCCAGGTTCAAGAGATTCTCCTGTCTCAGTTTCCTAAGTAGCTGGGACTACAGGCTTGCACTACCATGCCCGGCTAATTTTTGTGTTGGTCAGGCTGGTCTTGAACTTCTGACCTCAGGTGATCCACCCACCTCAGCCTCCCAAAGTGCTAGGATTACAGGCATGAGCCACCGTGCCCGGCCTTGAAAACAATTTTTTAAAAGAGCAAATGTATGTATAATATACAGAAAGCAAATGCAACACATTGACTACAATTAACAAATCTAGGTTAAGAGTATGAGTGACTGTTACATTAGTCTTAAAATTTTTCTGAGGTTTGAACTTTTCCAAAAGAAAAAAAAAGTTGACAGGGAAGAATTTTAATGTTGACATCAATGTCTGGGAATGAAATAATACATAGTTTATAAAAGGGTAAAGACAAAAATTAAAACAGGCTCCGAAGCCTATGCCTGCTAAGTAGCAGTACTTACCCAAGTACAGTGCCTGTTTCCTGGTAATTTACTTGAATAAACTTCCCAAAACGACTTGAATTGTTATTATGAGCTGTCTTTGCATTTCCAAAGGCCTGTCAAAATAAATAATTCTCATTAGTTTCACTTAAAAAAACTTTTTTTTTTTTGGAGGGGGGATTAGGTCAGCTGCTTAGGTCAGCTCAGAGACAAAATGCTAAGGAGATAGTAAAAGGGCAATTTGCTTTTACGTTCAGACTCATTTACGGTTCAGGTAAAATTTTTTTAAAAAGCAATTAACAACTGAAAGAAGACCAAGTAGATTTTATTTTCTGCTATTCAGTAAAATAAACCATAATTGTATTTTACGTTATTTATTTACTTTGGAGACAGTCTCGCTATCACCTAGGCTGGAGTGCAGTGGTGTGATCTCAACTCACTGCAACCTCTGCCTTCTGGGTTCAAGCAATTCTCCTGCCTCAGCCTCCCGAGTAGCTGGGACTACAGGCCCACGCTGCCACACCTGACTAATTTTTTGTATTTTAGTAGAGATGGGGTTTCAATGTGTTGCCCTGGCTGGTATGGAACCCCTGAGCTCAGGCAATCTGCCCGCCTCAGCCTCCCGAAGTGCTAGGATTACAGGTGTGAGCCACTGCGCCCAGCCAAAATAAATTATAATTTTAAAAACTTAATGTTCTTTACAGTTTGGATTTCTCTTTCACATTCCAAAGCCCCCCTTAAAAAAGCCTTAATATATTTATACTTTTACTTTTTAAAAAATTTGCTAAACTGAAGTAACAAGGAGTTAGGAAAATAATAATTACATCAAAATAATTACAATTTTAGAATAGAATAAATGAAATGAAATTCCAGTACATAATGTACTATATTTTATTATGCCTATTTAAAACAAAGCTAGAGTACTCATTACAAAAGAATAAGAACTATAAACTTCCTAAATTGTCACCCAAAGTATGTACCTAGAAATGGAATACTGGCCAGGAATAAAAGTAAACTAATTATATCAACAAACACTATGCTAAGCACAAGAAACCAGGCACAAAGTACATATCATATAATCTATTTACATGAAATTCTAGAAAAGGCAAAACAAGAGTAACAGGAAGCACATCAGTGGTTATCTGGGAATCTGGGTGGAATTGAGAAATATCTACAAAGGGGCACAATGGGTGATAAAGATAATCTACAGTTCAATTCTATGATGGTGGTTACATGGATATATACATTTATCAAGATTCACTGAGCTGTACACTTCAAATGTGTACATTATATTGTAAGTTATAGCTCAATATAGCTCAATGAAATTTAGCATTTAAATGTTTTGAAAAAAAGGAAGCCATTGCCCTAGCCTGAGCATTCACATTATATTTGAAGAAACAAAACTAGAAAAGACACAGAGTTGATTCATTGCAGAGCTTTTTTCTTCTCCTATAATAATCTCATGGGAACCTCTAACTCCAAAATCCTGAAGTAGCCATTTACTGAACACCTCCCTAAATGCAAAGCTGTTTGTGCTAAACTGTAACTGTGCAGAGCACATATACATAGACACACGCACACATACAAGACATGGAGAGGAGGTCAACGAAGCTCATGCCCCAGCAACTACATCTGTACTCAAGTAGTCATCATATCATGGTCCTGAGACCAGAAACATCAGCATCTCCTGAAAATTTGTTAGAAATTCAAATTCTTGAGTCCCTCACAAAACTATTAAATGAGAAACTCTGAGGATAAGGTCCAGCAATCTGTGCTTATTATAAACCCCCTTCGAGTGGTTCAGACGTAAGCCAAAGTCTGACAACCACCGCTCTACTTATCATGCATGCATTTAAATTTCTGTGAAATTACATTTTACTATGTCTTAAGAAATTATTCTATAATAACAGCAAATGCAAAGATTCATAAAAATCTCCAGATTTTTATGCTTAGATAAAAATTATGTTTAGATTATACTGTACCTTAGTAAGTCATGGAAAAGAGCCCAGGCTCTCAACCATCACCAAACCATCTGCAAACTATATACACAAAAAAGCTTGACATTGCTGAGTTCTGAATGCCTAGAATAGTTTGTCCATTCTGCTTTTTCCCTTTCCACCATAGGAAGTTTTTTACAAGGAATTTAGAAAAACCACATAGCACAGATTAATAAAATGCAGAAACAGAAACATAAATTTCATCAAATAAATATTCATTTAAATGTCAAATGCATTACATTTTGATAAAACTTAAAAAATAAACCGTTGGCATGGAGATACAAAATATGGATGTGTGATGTACTACTCCTATTTTCATATATGCCACTTCTGATTCTGCCCAAGGCTACAACGTCAACAGCCAATCAGAAGCTTTACCTGTTACTTAACCTGTGATTGCAACACAACTTTTATCACTACATAAAGTCATTTAGGGCCATTTTGAGAGGTAGGCTTGCAATAGATACTTCACCAAATAAGTTATATGGATGGCAAATAAGCATGAGAAAGCATGTTCAACATTACCAGCTATTACAGAAATTCAGTCAAGACCGCAATGAGATACTACTACACACCTATTAGAATGGCTAAAATAATCAACAAAAACTGACAATGACAAGTTGCTGCTGAGGATGCAGAGGAACTGGAACACTCATACAGTGCTGGTGGATATGCAAAATGGTAGAGCAACTCTGGAAGACAGTCTAACAAAATGTAAAACATTCACAGAAAGTTAAACACACTCTTAACAATATGACCCAGCAATACCACTCCTGGCTGTTTACTATTGAGAAATACAAATTTATATATACATACACATCAAGGCACAAACATTATCATCAGCTTTGTGACAGTCAAATCTTGAAAACAACCAAATGTCCATCAACAAATGAAGGATTTAACAAACTGTGATTCATCCACATAACGGAATATTACTCAGAAGTAAAATAAACTGCCATATTTTAACAACTTGGGTGAATTTCAAAGATACAACACTGAATGAGAGAAATCAGTCTCAAAACTTTACATGTGGTGGTTCACATGTATAATCCCAGCAATTTGGGAGGCCAAGGTGGGAGAACTGCTTGAAGTCAGGAGTTTGAGACCATCCTGGGCAACATAGGGAGAACTCATCTCTACAAAAAGTTTTTAAAAATTAGACCTGCACGGTGGCACACGCCTGTAATCTCAGCTAATCTGGAGGCTGAGGTGGGAAGATCACTTGACTGAGCCCGGAAGGTTGAGGCAGCAGTGAGCTGTGACTGTACCACAGCACTCCAGCCAGGGTGACAGCCTGAAACCCGGGTCTCAAAAAAATAAAAAACTTTACATACTATAGGACTCTATTTATATGACATTCTCAAAAACAAAAACAGCAGCAATGGAGAGCAGACAAGTGATTCCCATGAGTCAGGAAAGTATGGCAGGGCAGAGGGTATGAAGATAAGGAGTATCAGAAGAGTTTTACGGAGTAATGAAACTATTCTGTATCAAAATTGTACACAGATGGTTATAAAAATGTTTTACAATTCACAGAATTTTAATGTAAGATTACTTATTTCAAAAAAACTTAACTCCTCAAAACAGTCATTCAAAATAGAAGGCATAAAAAACACAATTTCAGATATACAAAGTTGAAAATATTCATCACAAGCTAACCTGCACTAAAAGAAACATTAAAGAAGTCCTTTGAGCAGAAGGAAAATGGTATCATATTAAAACATGGATCTATACAAGGAAGGAAGAACAGCAGAAATGGCTGCCCCATGAGTAAATACAAAAAATATTTTTTAGTACTTAAATCTTTTGAAAAGATCATTGAGAGTGAAATTAGCAAAAATGGCAGAGTAAGGACCTCTAAACATCCTCTCCTTCATAAAAGGCACAAGAATGCTGACAAAAATTGTCAAACTCAAATTTTTAAGAACTCTGGAAATTAACCAAAGGATTGCAAGAACCCTTTGCAGTGGCATTTAATCAAGTAAAAACAGCTGAGTCTTGGTTAGGAAAATCAGGCATTTTAACTTGTGCTATTACTACTCCTTTCTCTCCAGCTCCACACTGAAGAGAAAAACCAACATCCTACAATGATGAGGTTTTTTTAAAGACACCCAAGAAGCCACTTCAACAGGGATGGAACTCATCCAAACTCCAGTTCCCCAAGCAAATCATCACAATTTGACTTATCTGACATTTCCCTGGAAAAACTCACAAAGAGTTCTCTCTTTGTGTGTGTCTCTTAGTGTGTATGTTTTGTTTTTTGTTTTTTTTGAGACAAGATCTCACTCTGTCGCCTGGAGTGCAGTGGTGCTATAACGGCTCACTATAGCCTCCACCTCCAGGACTTAAGCAATCCTTCCACCTCAGCTTCCTGAGTAGCTGGGACTACACACAGCCATGCACCACCACACCCAGCTAATTTTTGTATTCTTCTGTAGAGATGGTGGGCAGAGGGGAGTCTCCCCATGTTGTCCAGGCTGGTCTTGAATTCCTGGGCTCAAGCGATCCACCTACCTCTGCCTCCCAAAGTGCTGGGATTACAGGCATGAGCCATGGTGCCTGCCCCCCCACCCTACTTTTTTTGCAACAGGGTCTCACTCTGTCAACCCAGACTGGAGTGCAGTGGTGCCATAAGGACTTTCTTGACATTACTTGGAAATCACTTGCTGAAAACAGCCTCTTCATACTCCCCATTGCACCCACCCACCATCACTATGTGTGTTTGTCAAAAACAATCAGAAGCAATTGTTTAAACACTGTAACTGCCTAAGGTGGCAATAACAGAATGCGGCAAACAAACAAACAAAAAAAAACAACTTAAAAGGAAAAGCTGGTGAATGGTGAATAATATGTACAAAGGAGACTTTGAAAACATCTGAAATATTCATGGGCAGGAGACCTGTATTTTCAACTTGAGGTTCTTTGTAAGCAGGAAGTAAAAGGTAAGGCAGAGTTGATAACCACTTGGCTGAGTACTGAAGGGGTGAACCAACAAGCATATAGAACCTCACAGTAAAGACTGGAAGCCTTAACTTCAAGGCATTTAAGGAAATCCAAGTCTAATCATAACCACTATAACTGAGTACAGTTTTTGATGATCTCATGGACAAAAATATAACAGACTTTACAAAATAAGTTCAGAGAAGTCATGAAACAAGCAAACAACAGTAAAATAAAAACAACCACAAACCTTGGGAAAATCTTATTTTGAGATGCAACATTATTATTATTTAAAAATGTCTAGTCTTCACCAAAAAATTAAGAGACATGCAAAAAAATACAAAAGTATGGGCATGGGAAAATGAAAAATAGCAATAAGCAGCAATTGTTCCTGATAAAGCCCAGATGTTGGACTTCCTAGGCAAAAGCTATTTTTTTTTTTTTTTTTTCTGAGACAGGGTCTCACTCTATCACTCAGGCTGGAGTGCAAAGGCACCATCACAGCTCAGTGGAGCCTCAACCTCCTGAGCTCAAGTAATTCTCTGATTTCAGCCTCCCAACTCAGCTTCCTCAGTAGCTGGGACTATAGGTGCACACCAACACATCCAGCTAATTTTTTTTCCATTTTTTTGTAGAGACAGGGTTTCACCCATGTTGCCTAGACTGGTCCTGAACTCCTGGGCTCAAGTGATCCACTCTCCTTGGCCTCCCAAAGTGCTGGGATTACAGGCATGAGCCACCACACCTGGCCAAAATACAGAATTCTTAAATGCACAAAAAATAACCACCAAGAAAGACCATGTTCTGGGCCATAAGTCTCAATAAACTTAAAAGAGTCCAAGCTATACAACAGTGTTATTTAACCTGGCCAAAATATAGAATTCTTAAATGCACAAAAAATATCCATCATGAAAGACCATGTTCTGGGCCACAAGTTTCAATAACTTTAAAAGAGTTCAAGTTATGTAACACAGTGTTATCTAACCACAAAAGAATTAAATTATAAATCAAGAACAGGGGACAGAATCTCAGAGGGCAGGATTGGGGTACAGCAAGATGTGGAACAGACCCACAGATCCACTGACTGCTCCCACACACACAAAAGTACACCAATTTAACAACTACACACACACAAAAGCACCTTCATGAGAACCAAAAAACCACTGAGTGGGGTAAAAGCAAACAGCCATCTTAGACTAAAATGGAAGCCATGTACTGAGAATGGCAGAGTCACAAAGAAGGGGCCCATGCCCATCACTGCACAATCAACCAGATCGGCCCAAGATTGATACCATGTGTATTATGATGTGAGGGAAATAAGAGTCTATCCTCTTTAATCCCTTATTGTTTTGACCTTTGTTACAGCAACCTAATGTTTGTACAAAAGGGCTTTCATTTCTTACTTCATTCGTTTCTGCATTGAACGTTTTATAGCATGTATAATTAGTTTAATAACTTAAAATATATACATAATCTATATATGTTTATTTACCTATAAGTAAAAATACAGATATAAGTAGAGATATGTATTTATATATAGGGAGAGTGAAATCCAAATTTATCTATATAGTCTATACAGAGGTTAGATAGATATAACGTGCAGTGGGCCAAAGATAAAGACTTCAGATTTTGGTTTTCTGATACATCAAAATATTTCAAATTATTTACACCTTCCTGAAAATTAAATTCACAAATCTTTATTGAGAATTGGTTATATAAAAGAAACTAAAGTGACACATATAAGTATTTCATTGTTTTAGAAAGTACTATATTCACTCATGAGCAGCAAATTAATTTCAACAAAACAATACCATCCATACTTTTCAAGTAATACTATTAATCTAAAGTTCACTGATTTGAAGTTTTGTTTGTACTTAATTTGGTAAAATCTGTTTTGCTTTATAGCTGTAAACAAACTTTAAGGAAAAATATTTAAATACAGTGGTATATTTGTATATTTTTCAGTGTCTTTAAAATTTTTGTTTATATATATTTATAATAAAATAATTAGGTTTCAAAAAAAAAACAGATAGGATTTAAATATTTACAAACTAAACACAAATCTAAGCAACCCATGGTTCAAAGAAGAAATCAGACCAGGCACAGTGGCTCATGCTTGTAATCCTGGCACTCTGGGAGGCCGAGGTGGGTGGATCATCTGAGGTCAGGAGTTCAAGACCAGCCTGGTCAACATGGAGAAACCCCATCTCTACTAAAGACACAAAAATTAGCTGGGCCTGGTGGCACACACCTATAGTCCCAGCTACTCAAGAGGCTGAGACAGGAGAATCGCTTGACCCAGCAAGTGGAGGTTGCAGTGAGCTAAGATCACGCCACTGCACTCCAGCCCAGGCAACAGAGCAAGATTCTGTCTCAGAAAAAAAAAGCGGGGGGATGGGGGGGATCTGTCTCTGCTGTTCTGCGTCCTCCACCTTGGGAGTCTCTGGTGACTTTGTCACAGCTTCCATTGCCCTGTGATCTCCAGGTCCTGGGAGATGCACAGCTAAGATGCCAGGACATCCTGGAAGCTGAGAAATGACCCTGAACCTGCAGCAACAACCTGGTCTCTCCATCACCCTAGGCTTGTGGACCACCAATCATAACCTCATCCACCTGCATGGACACATTAGTATGTCAGAACATAGCCCTGACTGGGCCATCTAGCTCCAAATGGTCATCCAACTAGGAGCCTTGGACAACGGACACTAGGAACTAGCTGGGAACCTGTAGATAGGCCTCTAGGAAGATCTGACTGCTGTTTTTCCAAAACAGTGGCCCCTGTCAGCAGGAGGCAGTTAAAATCGGTCTTCATCCTTATCCTTATCCTTATTCTAATGGCACTTAGATGCACGTTTTTAGAGGGGAGAATAAGATAGCCAAGTTAACAAAAGGTTCCAGGAGAATCTCCAACCAATGCGCATACTAGGAAGACAGGGTGAAGACTTGTTAAGTCTATGCCATTTGCAGGGGGGTGGAGCCTGGCCTCTCCTGTTTCTGTGTGAAGACCTGGGATCAAATCAGTGAGGTGGACAGTCTGTTAGCAGGACTTGATCTCACTTTGCTGAGTTGTTTTTCTTTTTCATTCAATAATTTTACTCCTCACCCTTCTATGTGTCTGAGAGCCTAATCTTTCCTGGTCATGTGACAAGAACCCAGTATTTTCCGTTTTTTTGAGATGGAGTCTTACTCTGTTGCCCAGGCTGGAGTGCAATGGCATGATATTGGCTCACTGCAATCTCTGCCTCCCGAAGAAGCCAGTATTTTCTACAACAATATTTTATACATTTCTTTCTACACTGATTATATAATTATGGCTTTACAGCAGGAAACAAAAAAAATAAAGAATGTCACAAAAAAAGAAGAAATCAAAAGGGAAATTATCAAATGTTTTAAACTAAATAAAAATGAAAACAATATATCAGAATTTGTGGGATAGCAGTACAAGCAGTACCTAGGAAAGAATTTACAGCACTAAATAAATATATTAGAAAAGAAGAATGATCTAAAATTAATGACCTCAGAGATCATACTAAAAACTTTAAAAGCCTGTAATTCTAGCACTTTGGGATGCCAAAGCAGGTGGATCACTTGAGCCTGCGAGCTCAAAACCAGCCTGGGCAACATGGTAAAACTCTGTCTCTACAAAAAATACAAAAATAAGGCAGGCGTGGTGGTACATGCCTGTACTACCACCTACTTGGGAAGCTGAGGTGGGAGAATTGCTTAAGCCAGGGAGGTCAAGGCTCCCATTTATTTGCAGGGTTTTATGGCTACAGCATATTCTTCACTCATTGCACACATGACAGACACCCGTACATCTTCACCTGCATTGTATTTTCCTTGTATTTATTTGCCCACTTCACCTTCTGGCAGTTTAGGATCCTCAGGAACTTCATCGGTTTCTGTCAGCAGGGGAAGGCAACTATCTTGAATGTGTATCAGCTGATAATCGTGTCTGAATATTTGGAACACCATGTTGTGAACAGAAGGACAAATATCTTTTTTTTTTTTTTGCCCATGAAAATAGCAATTCCAACAAGGTGAACCTTGGCATGACCATGTTTTCCAGTTTTGGAAGTTGACATCTTCACTATTTTGCATGGTTTTCCTTTGAACACCATGAAGCCACTTTTGCGCAAGTGCTCACAGGTCGAGCACTGCATAGGGTAAGTGCTGGAAGCCCCAGCATCTCCAGTAGTTAAATCAGTTTCGTACAGCATGGTGAGCTGGGGAGATGGTAGTTTTTCCGTGGGAACTTTCAGCAGGCAAAGAGTGCCTTTCACCTGCATACCAGCACGGGTCCCCTAGAGCTGCAGAGCCAGCGGCAGCGGTGGTAGCCGCAGCAGTTCCCAATAAGGGAATATTATATAAAACTTTATGACAATAAATATGGTAACTCAGATTCAGCAAATTTCTTGAAAGATACAAACTACCAAAGCTTACAAAAAAAAAAGGTAATATGAATAACTCTATATCTACTTTAAAAATTGAAGCCTTGTTTAAAATTCTCCCACAAAAAACACCAGGTCCAGATGGCTTCATTAATGAATTCCAACACTGACAGTAAAAAAAAAAAAAAAAATCAGTTCTACACAACTCTTCCAAAAATATGAGGAGAAAAGACTTCCCAATTCTTCCTATGAGACTTGATAGTTCTATCAATGCAAAAGATAGAATGAAAAAAAAAAAGACATTAAAGAAAACAGTGTTAGGCATGATGGTGCATCATGATGGTGCATGCCTGTAATCTCAACTACTTGGAAGGCTGAAGCAGGAGAATCACTGAAGCCCAGGAGATTGAGACCAGCCTGGGCAACACAGTGGGATCCACTCTCAAAAAAATTATTTTTAATGAGAAAGAAAACAATGTCCCTCATGATGTAATTCACATTAACAAAGTTTAAAAAAAAAACATCTCAGTAAGACACAGAAATAACACGTGACAGAAAGAATTTTTACATCCATTTCTGAAAAAAGCTCTAAACAAGCTAGGAATAGAAGGGATCAAGCTCAATTTGATACAGAATTTACACAAAACCAACAGCTATCATTATAACTTAATGGCTAAAGACTAAATGTTTTCCCCTAAGATTAGAAACGAGACAAGGATGTTGCTTTCAACCACCTCTATTCAACATTATACTGGAGTAGCCAGTGAAATCAAGCAAGAAAAAAAAAAAAAAGACATCCAAACTAGAAAGGAAGAAAAACTTTTTATTCACAGACATGACTGACTATATGAAAAACCCAATGGAATCTATAAAAAAGTTGGTGTGGGGGTGGGCAGGTGTGGTGGCTCACTCCTGTTATCCCAGCACTTTAGGAGGCCAAGACAGGAGGATCACTTGAGCTCAGGAGTTGAGGACCAGTCAGCCTAGGCAACATAATGAGACCTCATCGCTACTAAAAATAAAAAATAAAAATAAAAAATAGCCGAGCATAGCGACACAGGCCAATAAGGCCAGCTACTCAGGAGGCTAAGGAGGGAGGATCACTGGAGATTGCAGCTGCAGTGAGCTATGATGACATCACTACACTCCAGCCTAGGCAATAGAGGGTGACCTTGTCTCAAAAAAAAAAAAAAAAGGTTAATGGCACTAATATTTAAGTCTAGCCAGGTTGCAGAATATAAGATCAACATGTAACTATCAACTGTATATCTATATACTAGCAACAAACAATTGAAAATTGTAGAACACCATTTATAACAACATCCTCAAAAATATTGAGAGATAAATCTTACCAAAGATGTAAAAGACCTGTACACTACTATAAAATACTGCCAAGAGAAATTAAAGAACTTAATAAAAAGTTAAACACATACTTATCATCTGATCTAGTCATTCCATTCCTAGATAATTACTGAAGAGCAAAAAAATGTATGTCTATATAAACTTGAATGTAATAGCCAAAAATTAAAAACAACCTATATATCCATCAACAAGTGAATAGATTTAAAAAATTGTGATATCCAATGGAATACTATTACCTTAGCAACAAAAAGGAATGTATTATTGACACATGTAACAACATGGATAAATCTCAAAATAATTATACCAAGTGGGAGAAGCCAAATATAAAAGGGTACATACTATGTGGTTCCATGTACATTAAATGGCAGAAAAAGCAAACTAATCTACAGTGACAGAAAGAACTTAACTGGTTTCCCATATATGGGTGGGCTGAGAGGAGTGTGAAAGAGGGATTACAAAGAGATATGAAGAAACTTTGGGGATAATGGATATGTTCAGTATCTTGACTGTGGTGGTTTCATGGGTATATACATGTCAGAGTTTATCATGTTGTACACTTTAAATATACACAGTTTACTGTATTTCAATTATACCTACAAAATACCTTTTAAAAAGACAACTAAGTAATATTACCTTTTCCTTTCAGGTCTAAAACCAACACTATATTCCCTTTCCTTTTTTTTTTTTATAAATTGGCAAGCAAAAATTGCATATATTTATGGTGTATAACATGATGTTTTCATATGTCTGCAGTGTAGAATGGCAAAATCAAGCTACTTAATTTATGCAGTACCTCACAATACTTATCATTTTTTGTAATGAGACTAGTTAAAATCTATTCTTAGAAATTCTCAAGTATAGGCTGGGGGCAGTGGCTCATGCCTATAACCCCAGCACTTTGTGAGGCGAAGGCAGGTGGATCACCTGAGGCCGGGAGTTCAAGACCAGCCTGACCAACATGGAGAAACCCTGTCTCTACCAAAAATACAAAATTAGCCAGGTGTGGTGGCGCATGCCTGTAATCCCAGCTACTCGGGAGGCTGAGGCAGAAGAATCCCTTGAACCCAGGAGGCTGATGTTGTGGTGAGCCAAGATCGCACCATCGCAAGCCAGCCTGGCAACAAGAGCGAAATTCTGTCTCCAAAAAAAAAAAAAAAAAGGAAAGAAAGAAAGAAATGTTCTTCCTTTTTTTTTTTTTTTTTGAGACGGAGTCTCACTCTGCCAGCCAGGCTGAAGTGCAGTGGCCGGATCTCGGCTCACTGTAAGTTCCGTAAGTTCCGCCTCCCGGGTTTACGCCATTCTCCTGCCTCCGCCTCCCGAGTAGCTGGGACTACAGACACCCGCCACCTCGCCTGGCTAGTTTTTTGTATTTTATTTTTTAGTGGAGACGGGGTTTCACCATGTTAGGCAGGATGGTCTCGATCTCCTGACCTCGTGATCCGCCCGTCTCAGCCTCCCAGAGTGCTGGGATTACAGGCGTGAGCCACCGCGCCCGGCCTGAAATTTTCAAGTATATAATGTTACTTACTATAGTCATCATGATGTACAACAGATCTCTTGACCTTATTCCTCCTATGTAACTAAAAAATTTGTGTCCTTTGACCAATATCTCTCCAGTCCCCCCAGCCTTTAGTAACTACCACTTTGCTCTTTGTTTCTATGCATTCAACTTTTCAGATTCCACATATAAGTGAGATTGTGGAGTACTTGTCCTTCTGTATTATCTTTCCTTTGGACATTGGATGGTATTACTTGTAAAACATTCCACAACTAAACATTTTTTCCCATATTCTCTACATTATTACAAGTTTCGATGCTAGGCACAGCTGTTAAAGCTTGCAGAAATACAAATACATCAGCAAAAATATTCTCACCAACCATCACAATGCAGTTACAGACAGGACCTGCCTCTGCTTTCTCCCCTTATAGGGGGATATACAATGACTACAGTCATCTCTTTCTTTGCATCATTAATGACCCAAAGACACTCACTTAAAAAAAAAAAAAAAATACCACTGTCACACTCCTCAATCTTCCACACCACCTTTTTTGCTTTCCTATCTTCCAGTTCCTCTTGGTTACTAAAAATAATGTCTACACTTTTATTTAGTTTTACTTCATCTTCTCACATCTATCAAATATTTTTTAAAGATATGTTTAAGAATAAGAATAGTATTTTTCTTTCTTTTTTTTAAATTGCTGCTCCTTGTGGACCAGGGCTACCCTGCAGGCAGTGTGCCCAGAGTAGTAAGAACAGTATTTCTATAGCTTCTCAGCCTTCTGGCTAAGATCTAGTGTAGTTATGTTTTTATCAGTTTAATATCTGGAATATCTTCTATCCAAAGACAATTTTGTTTGTTTTGTTTTGTTTTTGAGACAGAGTTTCGCTCTTGTTGCTCAGACTACAATACAATGGCGTGATCTCGACTCACCACAACCTCCACCTCCCGGGTTCAAACAATTCTCCCGCCTCAGCCTCCCGACTAGCTAGGATTACAGGCATGCACCACCACGCCTGGCTAATTTTTTTTTGTATTTTCAGTAGAGACGGGTTTCTCCATGTTGGTTAGGCTGGTCTGGAACTCCTGACCTCAGGCGATCCACCTACCTCGGCCTCCCAAAGTGCTGGGATTACAGGCATGAGCCACTGCGCCCAGCCCTAAATGAGTTTTTGAAGCAGGGAGATGGAATAGGATCTTGCTTGATCTACTCCACACGTCAATCTGGTATTGCAATACCTCCAGGAATGGTGCACCACCCCCCACCTCAAAGGATAAAAATTAAAATTAAAATCAAAAACAGTATTTCTATATGTTTACCTCAAGTACTGGTCCAGCTCCAAGAATAATCTGTTCTACTCCACTGGCAAATCCTTTCTGACTGAGAGCAGTAAGGTGGTGAATAAGAAAGTTTGTGCTTTGAGTCTTCCCAGAACCACTCTCTCCCGAAATCACGATGCACTGATTCTTTTTGCGCTGAAGCATGGCATGATAAGCTACATCAGCCACAGCATAAATGTGGGGCTCAAGTTTTCCCAGTTGGTGGTTATCATACATTTTGACATATTTGGGGTTATAAATAGGAAGAAACTTGAATGGGTTAATAACTATTAGAATACTGCCAACATAGGTATAAATTTTTTCATGCTTAAAGCGATTTCGTAGGTTTTCTAAGAGAGTTTTCTCATTCAAATCAGGTAAACTACATAAATCATCAAAGTCTTTCTGTTGAGGCTGTGGAAGAAAACCCCGTTCCATCATCCTGCGACGTTCTTCTGTTACTCGTAGCCATGACTGCAGGCTACCATAATGGATTGATCCATCAAGGTTTTTCTCTCTCAGAAGAAAGCGGTAGTCCTCTCCGCTTAAGCGATTTTCCAGAGCCATTCGGGGCCACATCATCATTCGCTGAACTGGACAGTCTGTTGGATTGAGAATCCATTCTTCTCCACCAAATTCCTTTACCTCTGCTAGAACATAACATTTTGTTTTGTCAAGATGAAGTTTGTTTATAAGAGACTCAATCACCTCAGCAGCTGTGGAGTTTTTTCTGGCAGGAATAGGACAGTAGATTGTCCCTTCTGAAATAGTCCCAGGATAGATCCGTAATGTACGTTCATTATCTTCAAAGCGTCGTCTTCCTCCATCATTTATATTCATATTGGATCCTGTCCCATCAGCATGGATAGTATATGTTCAAAGTCGTGCAAACCATTTTCTTGGTAAAATAACTGTAACATAAAAGATGCAAAATATTTAGAAGTAAATATACATTGCTTTCTGATGTTCAAGAAAGAAAAGCTTAACAAGCATGTTGATTACATCTTCTAAAACACAAAATACTAACTCGTGTCTTAGCACAGCAACAGTTTCATTGAGACCACATAATATTAAGTTTCACTGTCCAAATTTAGGCACTTTCTAAAAATAGTAACTTGCCAAAAAAAAATATTTCAATGTTTTATTATACAAAAATCCAAAGAGTACAAAGAAAAAATTTTCCCCTGCTGTCTCAAATGTCTGTAAGGAACTTGTGATTAGAACCAAGTTCTTTCCTTATACTTAACAAAGACTGGATTAAGACAGAATAATCATGCAAATCTAATTGCCCTGTACCCAAAATTTCTTAAGGATAAAGCAAAAACAAGAAAGAATTCCAACAATGGAGCAAACATTTTGTAAAATTTGTTAAAAACAGTAAGAAGACGGATAAACAGAGAAATTACATAAAACCAAGAAAATGATGAGAGAAACCAACTAAAGAGATAGACATATATTTTCAAGGAATTCTAGGCTCTCACTCCCTCCCTCCCACAAGGTGGGAAGGAGAAGGGAGTTTGGCAAGAGCAATAAAAGAATCCTTCCCCCGACTTGCTGAGCAAATTTAACAAAATTATACGACTAGGCACCACTACAAATTGTATTCAGCTTCCCCTTGTCCTTCAATGCTACCACTATATCTTTTTACCTAACCTTATTTATTGCATTCCTTACAAGTATTCTGCATTTTCTTCCCATCTTCTCAAACCTCATACACAGTACATCACACTTCTAGAAGAATGATTTCAACTTTTATACCTCACTGAGAAAAGAGTATTTCCTTCAAATGGCTTCTCCAACTCAAAATTTATTCCTATCTTTACTTCATCTATCTTATTCCATTCCTGTCTTCTACTGAGAAAATATGCCCCACACACTTTCCAGGGCTGATAAAACCTATTTGCTATCATCTTCATTAGTTAGTTATATGCCCCCCAAAAAAACCACTCTCATGTGTCATCAATATTTCCCTTATTTCATCCTTTAACATATAAGGATGATGTGCTATTAAAAAAATAAGAAGAAGAAATACTTTCAGTTACTTCACTTTTTTTGTTTTTTGTTTTGTTTTTTTGAGACAGGGTCTTGTTCTGTCGCCTAGGCTAGAGCACAGCGACGTGACCTTGGCTCACTGCACCCTCCATCTCCAGGGCTCAGGTGATCCTCTCACCTCAACCTGGCTGGGACTACAGGTGTGCGCCACCTTGCCTGGCTAAATTTTTGTATTTTTAGTAGAGACGGGGTTTCAACATGTTGCCCAGGGTACTCTCTATCCTCTCATACTACTACATATTTGTCAGAGTCTTCTAATCAAGAAACTATTTTTTCCCTTTTGCCAAGATGGTCTTTCAAATACAGAGATTAATACAGAACATACAAAAAAAAACCCAGCCATATAGGCCAGGTGGTGGCTCATACCTGTAATCTCAGCACTTTGGGAGGCCAAGGCGGGCGGATCACCTGAGGTCAGGAGTTTGAGATCAGCCTGGCCAACATGGTGAAACCCTGTCTCTACTAAAAATACAAAATTAGCCAGGCAAGGTGGCATGTCCCTGTAATCCCAGTTACCCAGAGGCCTGAGGCAGGAGAATCACTTGAGCCTGGGAGGCAGAGGTTACAGTGAGCTGAGGTCGCACCCCTGCACTCCAGCTTGGTGACAGAGTGAGACTCTGTCTCAAAAAAAAAATTTTAAAAATAAACTCGTTAGGAAAGGATAAACATTTCACTGTGGTACTGGTTCAACTGCTAATCTGAGTTGAAGTGAAGAAAATTAACAGTCCTATCTCACAGCATACTAAAAATAGATTCCATCTATGGATTTGTACCTATCAATCTGTTCTGGGCTCTATATTCTATTCCATAGGTCTATTTTTCCGCCCCGAACCTCTGTTAATTACTATAGTCCTATAATAAATTTTGGTATCTGAAGGGCACATTACCTTAATGCGTTGTTCTTTACAAATTTTACGTTGGCTATTTACTCTACCATAAAAATGTTTAAGTTCACATGTTTACTATCATGAATAAAAACCTTTTCAGATTTTAATACTGCATTGATTTTACAGAGTAATATTGGACAGAACTGACATCTTATTGACTCTTCTCATTCATGAACACCATGCTGTTGGCTTTTAAAAATTACAACTATATTTTTCACTTCTAAAGCTTTTGTCATTTTCAAATCTACCTGATCTTTTTTCTGCCGGTTTACATTCCGAAATTATTTATACTTAAGGGCTATTACTCCTTTTCTTTTTGAAAATCCTGAGTATGTGATTTAATATTTTTCAGACTAACATTGAAACGTCATCCAGACTGAACTGCTCTTCTGGTTGTTTATTTCATATCTTCCTTAGCATGAGATGACTTCGTATGTTTGAGAATTTAGCTTTACAAGTGGACTTTTGATGGAACTTCTTTTGTTTTTCATACAAACACTGAGAACCTGTTTACTACTTTTTTTTTTTTTTTTTTTTTTTTTTTTTGTTGTTGAGACGGAGTCTCGCTCTGTCGCCCAGGCTGGAGTGCAGTGGCCAGATCTCAGCTCACTGCAAGCTCCGCCTCCCGGGTTTATGCCATTCTCCTGCCTCAGCCTCCCGAGTAGCTGGGACTACAGGTGCCCGCCACCTCGCCCGGCTAGTTTTTTTTTTTTTTAGTAGAGACGGGGTTTCACCGTGTTAGCCAGGATGGTCTCAATCTCCTGACCTCGTGATCCGCCCGTCTCGGCCTCCCAAAGTGCTGGGATTACATGTTTACTACTTTTTTAAATATATTTTTTAACTAAAAACTTTTGGTATTAAATGATCAATTGATATTCAAATTTCCTCAGTTATCTCATAAATATTTTTCTTACAGGTAGTCTAGATGGAGATTCTGCTCTACAGTAACAGTGAGGATATACTCTGAGTTACCAAGTTCCTAGTTGCATAGCTATGTTTAGTTTCCTGAATCTCTAAGTATTTGGTTCATATAAGCTATGGCATCTGGCAGCAGTCAGCAGCAAATCTTCTTACAGCCAGGGAGGCTGTGACCTGTACCACTCCAGAAGATGTGCTAAGTCAAGGGGTCCCCAACCACTGGGCCATGGACCAGTGCCAGTCCATGGCCTGTCAGGAATTGGGCCACACAGCAGAAGATGAGCAGCAAGCAAGTGAGCATTACTGCCTGGGCTCTGCCTCCTGTCAGATAGTCAGCAGCATTAGATTGTCATGGAAGCATAAGCACTACTGTGAACTGCACATGCAAGGGATCTAGATTGCATGCTCCTTATGAGAATCTAACTAATGCCTGATGACCTAATACCTGATGATCTGAGGCAGACTAGTTTCATCCCGAAACCATCCCCTACTACCCCATCTGTGGAAAAACTGTCATCTATGAAACCAGTCCCTGGTGCCAAAAAGGTTAAAGACCATTGTACTAAGTAACTACAATCTAATCCCTAAAGTTGTATAATATGGCAGCTCTGGAGGTAAACTCAGAAACATCTTTTTTAACAGAGGAGTCCTATCTTGGTCCACTGTTTCCAACAATAAGCCCAACTCTAATTACAATTCCCTATTACTTCAAAGCAGCCAAAACCTCACCTGCTCCTTCCTGAAACACAGAAATGTTTACGTTTTTTGAGTCCTAGTTTTGTCAATTTGGTTTTATCTTTGTTATTTTATCAATTACTGCTTTCTTTTTTGGTTTTCGTTTTACAAAAAGGAGGGCTTGTCTCAAAATACCACTCAGAAATCCATCTTGATCACAAGCCAGTCCTTGCTAAAATACTTCAAAAATCTGTATTTGCAAATGCGAGACATGAGCTTTCATTAAAATCATCTGGGGAACTTTTTCAAAACATGTATTACCGGCCAGGCATGGTGGCTCATGCCTGTAATCCCAGCACTTTGGGAGGCCCAGGCGGGTGGATCACGAGGTCAGGAGATGAGGACCATCCTGGTTAACATGGTGAAACTCCATCTCTACGAACAATACAAAAATTAGCCGGGCGTGGTGGCGGGTACCTGTAGTCCCAGCTACTCGGGAGGCTGAGGCAGGAGAATGGCATGAACCCGGGAGGCAGAGCTTGCAGTGAGCCAAGATCACACCACTGCGCTCCAGCCTGGGCGACAAGAGTGACACTCCATCTCTAAATAAATAAATATAATTTTTAAATGTACATTACCAGGCTCAACAATAGTTATGAGCTGAGGAAATGTAGGTAATTCTCTTATTGCTGATCCAGAAAATCGTATTTGAAAATCACTGTATTCCCAAGTATTTGGGAACTCACTTTCTACTCCCTTACCACTCTTACCACATAGCAAGCTACCTGACAACGCTCTGGAAAAGTCACGAAATTCCAGAGTTGGTAATCCAAAGGTCTTTCCTCATTCTTCATTTTAACACACCACACTACGGCATGACTAAAGCAGCCAATTTCTAGTTCTTGAAAGTGTCCTCACATAGTTATTTTTCTTGTAGTCTTCCTGATAGTCTTGCTCTTTTTCTTACTCACTCCTACAGCTCCTTTTCCATTAACTCATTTTATTTTGTTGTTGTTTTGTTTTTGTATTTGTTTTTGTTTTATAGAGCCAGGGTCTGTCTCTGTCATGCAGGTTGGAGTACAGTGACACAATCATGGCTCACTGCAGCCTCAACTTTCTGGGCTCAAGTGATCCTCCTGCCTCAGTCTCCCAAGTAGCTGTGACTATAAGTGCATGCCACCAATGGCAGCAGCGGCCCATCAACAGCAGCCACTGCCATGACACCAGCTGCAGTGGGGGAGGTGCAGCCAGGACTGTATGCTCCATGGAGGCAGCAGAAGCCAGGAACAGGTGGGAGCCCCGCCACCTTCTGAGTTGACAGGGCAGGAGTTTCGCGCTCCCTGGGTGCAGCTGTGGCCACCCATCCAGGTGCGCTGCAGACCGGGGCATCACTGTGTTCTTGGGGGATGGAAGTAGGCAGGAGCCCCACCCTCCCAGGCACAGCTGCAGCCGCCCAACCTGCAGCTGCAGACCCAGGCATCTCTGCACTCTCAGAGGCCTGGGAAGGCCCCCTGCCCAGACCCTGCAGGTTCAGAAGTGTTTGCTCCCACTGCCTGGCCTCTTCTCACTCCCAGCACCCACTCCAATCTCAGAGCAAGATTATGTCCGAGCCTGGGCACTGTCAAAGTCTGGTCAAGTGTGCGCACGCTCCAGATAGCACTGATACACCAGTCCCCTGCCACCTCGGCCCCCTCTAAACTTTGGGCGCCTACAAACGCTAGAGGGAGGCCGTGGGGGTACTGAGGGCAGTTCAGTGCTGGCCTGTAGGCGCCCCCTGTCACAAACAGCCTGGGCACCATGAACAGCAGCAGGAGGCAGACAGGCTCCTGGGCAAAAGGAGGCAGGTCCCTGGTGAAGCCCCACCTTCAAGCCAGGGAAGGCCTGAAGCCTGGGGACAAGGCTTTTCATTGGCACCTGATGACCAGAGTGGGAACTTCTGGTGCTTTCTCCAGGCCCACCCATAGTTGTCCATGAACCAATGAGTACACACTTCCTCCCTGCTGAGACCTATAAAAGCCCAAACTCAGCCAGACTTGAGGAGACAACCACCTGCCAGTTGCAGAGAAAAGCTGCCCACCCCAGGGTCTCCTCTCTGCCGAGAGCTGAGATGACGGGACAACCAGCTGCAGGGAGAAGCTACCAACCCCGGGGTCTCCTCTGCTGAGAGCTGAAGAGTTATGCAACAACCAACTACAGAGAGGAGCTACCCACTCCATGGTCTCCACTCTGCTGAGAGCTGAACACTCATCAGGATACCCTGGTTGCAGAGAGGAGCTACCCACTGCAAGTCTCCTCTGAGCTGTTCTATCATTCAATAAAGCTCCTCTTCGCCTTGCTCACCTTCCACTTCTCCACATACCTCATTCCTCCTGGGTGCAGAACAAGAACTCAGGACCTGCCGAATGGCAGGGCTAAAAGAGCCATAATACAAACAGGGCTGAAATACGCCCCTTGCTCATAGGCAACAGGAGAGAAGAGAGAAGGAGAAAAGAGCTAGGACTTTCATGGAGCCCAGACCTGGGGGCTCCCTGAGCCAAGGCTGTGACACCCTCTTTGAGGCTCTGCGGTTCCTGGCATCTCCAAGCTTCCGAACACCACTGCATTCCCCAGTGCCAGCCGTGGAAGCTGCTTATGGTACACCTAGTCCAGCCACAGCCTTGCAGGGAAGCCAGCGCCTGTGCCTGCACCCGGAGCTGCCTGCCCCACTGCAGCCAGCATGCTCCGTTGTGTACAGTGGCCAAACTCCTCACTCACTCACACAACCCTCGCCACTCCATGCCTGGCTCACCTTTGGTAGGTGTGGGATCCAGGCTGGTAGTGCAAGCCAAAAATAGTCTGCCATTCAGAGTGAGCAGAACAAGCCCAGCAGACCCAAGAAAAACTCAGGCAAAGGCGTCACTGGCCACAGACATTTCCAGCCAGAAAAGTATCATCCCAAGAAGTATCAACCCATAGCAAGATGGAATGCTGCCCAGGCTGGTCCACAAAGCCAAAAATTTTTGTATAAAAATTTTTACTATATGCTCCTTTACAGGAAAATTTTGCTGATCGTTGTTCTAGGGTAGCCACTAAAAAATATTTTTTTAGGCTGGGCCTGGTGGCTCACGCCTGTAATCCCAGCACTTTGGGAGGCTGAGGCAGGCGGATCACTTAAGGTCAGGAGTTTGAGACCAGCCTGGCCAACATGGTGAAACCCTGTCCCTACTAAAAAGTACCAAAAAAAGCAGCCAGGCAGGGTGGTGCGTGCCTGTAATCCCAACAATTCGGGAGGCTGAGGCAAGAGAATCGCTTGAACTCAGGAGGCGCAGGTTGCAATAAGCCAAGATCACACCACTGCATTCTAGCCTGGGCAACTGAGCGCAACTCCATCTCAAAAAAAAAAGATTTTTAAAGTATAACTTTCCATGTGGCACAGATACACCACGGAATACTATGCAGTCATAAAAAAGAATGAGATAACGTTCCTTTATAGCGACATGGATGGAGCTGGAGGCTATTATCCTAAGTAAACTAATGCAAGAACAGAAAACCTAACTCTGCACTTCTAAATGGGAGCTAAAAACTGAGTATACATGAACACAAAGAAGGGACCAATAGACACCAGAGCCTACTTGAGGGTGAAGGGTGGGAGGAAGGCGAGAATCAAAAAACTACCTATCGGGTACTGTGCTTATTATCCGGGTAACAAAATAATCTGTACACCAAACCCCTGCAACTCACAATTTATCTAAAGAACCCACCTGTACATGTACTCCTGAAACCAAAAGTTACAAATAAATAAGTGTAACTTTCCAACTAGTAGAGTGAAAAAATAGAATAATAAGTTCAAAAGAAAGCAAGAAAGGAGAAGGGAAAAAAAGTCAGAATAGGTGGATCAAGTAGAAAACAAATAGTAAAGTTTTAAGCTAAATACAACAGTAATTATATTATATTACATGTAAATGCTTCAGTTAAAAAACAAAGATGGTCAGATCAAATTTTTAAAATTCAACTATCTGCTATTTTCAGTAGACACACATCTATAACATGAGGATGCAGAATCAGAAAGTTTTTTTTTTTTTTTTTTTTAAAGGAGAAGAAATACCATACAAACACTAGCCAAAAGAAAGCTGGTATAATTAAAAAAAAAAAAAAAAAAAAAAAAAAAAAGCTGGTATAATCAAAATAACATCAAGCAAAACAGGAAAAGAAAATTGAATTAAATATCTCTTAAGGGATTTTTTTAGCCTTCCATACTATTATTTTAGGCTTAGGCCTGAGACAAAGGTCTCTGGATATCACTGGTGTTCTTGAAAAGAAGTACAAAACAGAAAAAGATTACAGAAGTTAAGGAGGAAGCCACCGAGTGGCAAGTAAGTAGTTAGCAGATGTTGATCAAATCTGCTACAAAGAAAGCAGGAGTAAGGCCGGGCGCAGTGGCTCACGTCGGTAATCCTAGCACTTTGGGGGGCCGAGGTGGGAGAATACAAGGTCAGGAGTTCAAGACCAGCCTAGCCAAGATGGTGAAATCCCGTCTCTACTAAAAATACAAAAATTAGCCGGGCGTGGTGGCACGTGCCTGTAGCCCCAGCTGCTCAGGAGGCTGAGGCAGGACAATCGCTTGAATCCGGGAGGCGGAAGTTGCAGTGAGTGGAGATCATGCCACTGCACTCCAGCCTGGAGACAGAGCGAGACTCTGTCTCAAAAAAAAAAAAAAAAAAAAGAAAGCAGGAGTATTGTGAGTGAAATGTTTATTAGTTAGGGGGCTTGGGAACACAACTCTATGACTATAAATAGGATCAAGCAAGGAAGCAGAAACTAAAAACTGAAGAAAAAGAGAAAGAAGGTCTAACTGGTGAGCCAAAGTTTCTTGGTAAGCAAGACTAAATGAGATTAAGGTCAAAGGTGGACAGATGTCTCTCAGAAAGGGGGAAAAAAAAAAAGGACACTATTTTACTGAAAGAATTAAAAAAAATTTGCAGAGAAACAGAATTTTAGATAAGATGTGACAAGAGTGCATATCAGCTAATCATTACTACATAGAATATAGAAGCCCAAGTTTTACCTATAGCAGATCAATGTCAAGTAAAAACAAAAGTGGGTGCTGACAGAAAACACATTTTGTACTATTTCAGTTGAAGAAAATGTAATGGAAGAAATAAATTATCAAGCTGGGCACAGTGGTGCATGCCTATAGTCATAGCTATTTGAAAGGCTGAGGTGGGAGGATTGCTTGAGCACAGGAGTTCACGACCAGCCCGGGCAATATTTAAGACACCATCCCTAAATAAACAAAATGTTAATAGTTGGCAGGCCACATGTAGAATGAAAACCTCTCACCTTACACAAAAATCAACTCAAAATGGATCAAGGACTTAAATCTAAGACCTGAATAAAAATTCTACAAGATAATGTCAGAAAAACCTTTCCAGGCTTTGGCTTAGGCAAAGACTTTTATGATCAAGAACCCAAAAGCAAATGCAACAAAAACAAAGATGAACAGATGGGACTTAATTAAACTAAAAAGCCTCTGCACAGAAAAAGAAACAGCAAACAGACAACCCACAGAGTGGAAGAAAATCTTCACAATGTATATATCCAATAAAGGACTAATATCCAGAAACTACAAGGAACTCAAACAAATCAGCAAGAAAAACAATCTCATCCAAAAGTAGGCTAAGGACATGAACAGACAATTCTCAAAAGAAGATATACAAAAGGTCAACAAACATGAAAAAATGCTCAACATCATTAATGATGAGGGAAATGCAAAACAAAATAACAATGTGATACCACCCTACTCCTGCAAGAATGGCCAAAAAAAAAAAAAAATCAAAAAAATAATAGATGTTGGCAGCAATGTGGTGAAAAGAGAATACACTTTTACACTGCTGGTGGGAATGTAAAATAGTACAACCACTATAAAAACACAGCATGGAGATCCCTTAAAGAATTAAAAGTAGGCCAGGTGCAGTGGCTCATGCCTATAATCCCAGCACTTTGGGAAGCCAAGGCGGGTGGATCACTTGAGGTCAGGAGTTTGAGACCAGCCTGACCAACATGGCGAAACCCCACCCATACTAAAAATACGAAAACTTAGCTGCGCATGGTGGCACGTGCCTGTAGCCCCAACTACTCAGGAGACTGAGGCACGAGAATCACTTGAACCCAGGAGGCAAAGTTTACAGTGAGCCCAAATCATGCCACTGCACTCCAGCCTAGGCAACAGGGTATCACCCAGTTGCCACTACTGAGTATCTACCTGGAGAAAAAGAAGTCATTTATACAAAAAAAGATACTCCCACAGGCATGTTTATAGCAGCACAATTCACAACTGCAAAAATATAGAACCAGCCCAACTGCCCATCAATCAATGAGTGGACAAAGAAATTGTGGTCAATATACACCATGGAATACTACTCAGCCATAAAAAGGAACAAAATAATGGCATTCACAGTGACCTGGATGGAACTGGAGACCATTATTCTAAGTGAAGTAACTCAGGAATGGAAAAACCAAACATCGTATGTTCTCACTCATAAGCAGGAGCTAAGCTATGAGGATTCAAAGACCTAAGAATGACACGATGAACTTTGGGGACTTGGGGGAAAGGGTGGGAGGTGGGTGAGTGATAACAAATGGGATATAGTGTATACTGCTCGGGCGACAGGTGCAACAAAATCTCAGAAATCACCACTAAAGAACTTACTCAGCCAGGCGCAGTGGCTCACGCCTGTTAATCCCAGTACTTTGGGAGGCCGAGGCAAGCCAATCACTTGAGGTCAGGAGTTCAAGACCAGCCTGGTCAACACGGCAAAACCCCGTCTCTACTAAAAATACAAAAATGGCCGGGCACAGTGGCTCACACCTGTAATCCCAGCACTTTGGGAGGCTGAGGCATACAGATCACCTGAGGTCAGGAGTTCAAGACTAGCCTGGCCAACATGGCAAAACCCTGTCTTTACTAAAAGTACAAAAATTAGGCGGGCATGGTGGGTGCTTGTAATCCCAGCTACTCAGGAGGCTGAGGCAGGAGAATTGCTTGAACCTGAGAGGCGGAGGTTGCAGTGAGCAGAGCCAAGATTGTACCTCTGTACTCCAGCCTGGGCGACAAAAGCAAGACTCTGTCTCAGGAAAAAACAAAAATTAGCCGGGTGTGGTGGCACATGCCTGTAATCTCAGCTATTTGGGAGGCTGAGGCAGAATCACTTGAACCCGGGAGGCGGAGGTTGCAGTGAGCAGAGATCACACCACTGAACTCCAGCCTTGATGACAGAGTGAGATTCCATCTCAAAAATAAAAATTAAAAATAAAAAAAACTTACTTATGCAACCAAGCATCACTTGTTCCCCAAAAACCTATGAAAATAAAATATAAAACAAAATGTGAGTTATTGTATGACACACTAGTTTATGTGTATCAGCTTAGCCTGACCAGTAAGTACTCTGACAACTTTTATACATATAACATTTATACATATAAATGACAGCTGACCGTAAGAATAAAACAATACACGTAAAGAACTAAGCACATTATTGGCATTTACATAGCAATCAGACAACGCTGTACCTTTTATATGGAAAATTATTTAATATTCTTTTTATTCTCTATCTCAATGAAGACAGTTCAAAAGCATATGCTAACAGTATACGCTAACGTGGTAAGAAAGTTGCTGTGGTTCAGCAGGGTGTGGTTCAGAATAGGCCAGCTTATGATGTTATTCATTGGACTGAGTTAGAAGGGACTAATTATAGAGGAAAACTGTGGTGAAGAAAGAAAACAGGGAATAAAGACTTTCCTTTAAACTAGAAGTCCAGTTAAAGAAATAAAAAAGTACCTAAAGATTTTTAATGCAGTGTTCTGTGCAGTATTCTGCAGTGTTAATAAAATTTACTTTTCAAAAAATATGTTGTTTTTGCTTTTTTATCAAATCCCCAAGACTATTTTCTTTATTAAAAAAAAAAAAAGTGTCCTTTCTCTTTATGCGTGCTTTATCATAAGTCTCTACTGATAAATGTTAGTAAGAAAGATCATACATTGTCGGCCAGGCGTGGTGGCTCATGCCTGTAATCCCAGCACTTTGGTAAGTCAAGGCAGATGGATTGCTTGAGGTCAGGAGTTTAAGACCAGCCTGGCCAACATGGTGAAACCCCATCTCTACTAAAAAAAAAAAAAAAATACAGGCCGGGCGTGGTGGCTCATGCCTGCAATCTCAACACTTTGGGAGGCCAAGGCAGGCGTCTCACAAGGTCAGGAGTTTGAGACCAGGCTGGACAACATGGTGAAACTCGGTCTCTACTAAAAATACAAAACAAAAAATTAGCCGGGCGTGGTGGCACGCGCCTGTAATCCCAGCTACTCAGGAGGCCGAGGCAGGAGAATCGCTTGAACCTGGAAGTCAGAGGTTGCAGTGAGCCAAGACTGAGCCACTGCACTCCACCCTGGGTGACAGAGTGAGATTCTGTCCAAAAAAAAGAAAAGATCATACATTGTCATCCAGTAGCAAGAAAAGTAGAAGTGGGCCGGGCACGGTGGCTCACGCCTGTAATTCCAGCACTTTGGGAGGCCGAGGCAGGTGGATCATGAGGTCAGGAGATCAAGACCATCCTGGCAAACACGGTGAAACCCCGTCTCTACTAAAAATACAAAAAAAAAAAAATTAGCCGGGCGTGGTGGTGGGCACCTGTAGTCCCAGCTTCTTGGAAGGCTGAGGAAGGAGAATGGCATGAACCCGGGAGGCGGCAGAGCCTGCAGTGAGCAGAGATCGCGCCACTGCACTCTAGCCTGGGTGACAGAGCAAGACTCCGTCTCAAAAAAAAAAAAAAGAAAAAGAAAAGTAGAACTGAATCAAGCAAATGTATTATGCATTTAAAAAGTAAAAAAGAAAAAAAAATTGAACTTTAATGTTGAAAAAATAACTCAAATCAAAGGTCTCATAGTACATACAGAAAACACTGTAATATCAAAGGCAAGATCTATTTGAGAAAACATTACTGATTTGCGTATGGCTATAAATATCATTGGGGAGAGTTACTAAACATTTTGAATTTTAGATAAATAACTATGGGGAACTTGTGTTCATGATCTAATATTTCTTCATTCTTTAGTGCTTACAATTAGAGTGTTCCACAAATAAATATAGTCACTACCATACAAATGTTTAATCACATATATAAACATATATGTAACTTATTTTGATATGTAAACATTTAGATATGTAAACTTTGCAAACTATGTATTTAGAAGTAAATTTGCTTTTTAAAAGCCCCCAAATATTCTTTTTACAAACCCATTTCCTCTTCTTCCTAGGCACATAACTAGACTTTATTTCCCAATCTTCCCTGGGGTTACATGTGGACATATGATCAAGTTCTAGGCAAATGGTATGTGGGGCAGAGATTATGTACATTCTCTCCAGGCTGAGCCAAAAAAAAAAACCTCTAAAAGCATCTGCCTTCCCTAGTCTGCTATAAGAATGGAGACAACCTGGGGAAAAGCTCGAAGGCCCTAAGGGACACAGAGCCACTAGAGGGAAGGAGTCTTGGTCCCAAAGGACCACACACAGAAGAGTGTCTACCATCACCCCACCTCTATCCACCTAAATTGGACTGTGATATAAATGAGAAATAAACTTTACTTGTATAGAGCTGCTGATATTTAGAGGGTGTTTAGGTATAGTAGTTGGGCTACCCTGACTAATGCACTATTATAAAAATTTTCCAAACCCTCTAAGGAATCCTGTCAGGAAATTCCTCTTATATTCAATCCATCAATAAGCACTATAGGTCTGCCTTTAAAATACATCCTGAACTTATTTTCTTATCATTCCCATCTCTATCACCTGCTTCAAGCCCTATTATTCTCTTACCTGAATTAGTGAAAAAGCATGGTATCCTCCCTTCTATCACTGCTCTACTATAGTCTATTTTTCCACACAGCAGGCAGAGTCACCCTTTTTAAAGGAAATCAAACCATGCCACTCTACTTCAATGGCTCTCAACACAAATAAAACTGAAAGTTCTTACTGTGGTCTAAAAGGGCCTACATTATTTCACCCCCTCAAATTTCATCTTTCTCTCACTCCACTGAAGCCTCAGTGGTCTTTTTTTTCCTGTTTTTAAGTTTATTCCTAATTCAGAATCTTTCCACTTCCTTCCTGGTCCCTGTACTTGAACCTTCTTTCATAACACTGAGGTCTCTGTTCAAATTTCAAATCCTCAGCAAAGGTTTTCCTTAGGATACTATCTAAAATAATCCTCTCTTCCCCATCTTCCATCATTCTATTCCCTTATCCTGATTTATTTTTATGAAAGAATTTGATTTATTATCTAAAATTATATTTTATTTTTTGTTTGTTTGTTTACTGTCTTATTTCTCCATTAAAAGGTAAGTGGCTTCATCCTTCCCATCGTGGGTATCCACAGCTCAAAAATTTATTTGTTGAAGAAATAAATTCACATATGCATTAATCTATTTTAGCAATCTTTTTTCTTGCTTAGTCATTTTATTAAAATTCACTACATAGCTTTTTCCCCTTTTTCCTTTCTCATCTATTTTCATGCATAATATATATACACGGCTTTATTTGACTTTCTTTAAGAGCTCTTTTCAACATTAATTTGGCAATGGCTAACTTTAAAAAATGAGCAAGTAATCAAAGTCCTTTCCTAAGGAAGTAATCAATCAATGATGCTGATTCAATAAGCATGCCTACCAAAAAGGATGGAAGAAGAGTGGCCATTTCATGCAGCTATCTTTAACCTCAAGAATACTGCTAAATGATAGTTTCCATAACCCTAGTAATGGAGCAAGAAATAAGAAAATAAGGCTGGGTGCGGTGGCTCACGTCTGTAATCCCAGCACTTTTGGAGGCCAAGGCAGGTTGATGAACTGAGTTCAGGAGTTCAAGACCAGCCTGGCCAAATATGGCGAAACTCTGTCTCTACTAAAAATACAAAAATTTGTGGGTGTAGTGACGGGCACCTGTATCCCCAGCTACTCTGGAGGCTGAGACAGAAGAATCGCTTGAACCTGGGAGGCAGAGGTTGCAGTGAGCTGAGGTCACACCACTGCACTCCAGCCTAGGCGACAGAGCGAAAACTCTCTCAAACAAACAAAAAAAGAAAATGAAAAAAAAATTAAACCATGAAGAATGGATATGTAGTTATATTCACGTATTAATATCCACATAATACAATATTACTCAACAACAAAAAAGAATGAACTACTGACATCACAACAGCTAAAACACTACGTTAAACAAAAGAAGTCAGAAACAAAAAGCACGTAGGTATGATTACCCCATGAACAGACAAAACTAATCCACAATGACAGAAATTAAAATGTATAGGTGGAGGGAAGAGGGAAGAGGCAAGATGGCCGAATAGAACCCTCCAGCAATCACCCCCAACTCCCAACAGAACACCAAACTGCACAACTATTCACACAAGAAAGCACCTTCATAAGAACCAAAAATCAGGTAAGTGATCACAGAATCTGGTTTTAACATCTTATCAAGGAAAGAGCCACTGGTGAGGGTAGGAAAGACAGTCTTGAACTGCCAACACCATCCCTGTCCTATCCTCTGGCGGCAGCCATGTTGTCCAGAGAGAATCTGTGTACTTGTGGGAGAGATAGCACAGCGATTGTGGGACTTTGCACTGAAACTCAGTGCTGTCCCATCACAGTGGAAAGCAACACAGGGCAGAATTCAGTCAGTACCTATGGAGGGAGCATTTAGACTAGCGCTAATCAGAGGGGAATTGTCCATCCCAGTGGTTGGAACCTGAGTTCTGGCTAGTCCTACCATGGCAAGCTAAAGTACTCTGGAGTCATAAATAAACTTAGAAGGCAGTCTACGCCACTAGGACTTCAATTCCTGGGCAAGTCTTGGTGTTGCGCGCACCACCAAGTGGACTTGAGGTGCACATGACCCAGTGAGACACCAGCTAGGGCGGCCCAAAGAGTGCTTGCATTACCCCTCTCCCAGCACCACGCAGCACAGCTTGCAGCTCCAGGAGAACCTCCTTCTGCTTAAGGAGAGGAAAGAGTCACACTGTCTTACAACTTGGATATCAGCTCAGCCACAATACAGTAAAGCACCAAGCAGAGTCCTGATGCCCCCATCCAGGCTCTACATCCCAGACGACATTCCTAGACACACCCTGAACCAGAAAGGAACCAGCTGCCATGAAAGGAAAGATCCAGTCCCGGCAGGATTTATCAACTGCTGCCTAAAAGGTCCTTGGACCTTGAATAAACTTCAGTAGCCAGCAGTGGCCAGGCAGTGCTTGCCATGGGCCTTGGGCGAGACCTAGTACCATACTAGCTTCAGATGTAACCCAGTGCATTCCCAGCTGTGGTGGCCACCTTGAGAGACTCCTTATGCCTGAGAAAAGGAGACAGAAGAGCAAAAAGGACTTTATCTTGCAACTTGGGTATCAACTCAGCTACAGTAAAATAAAGCACCAAGCAGACCCCGAAAGTCCCTGATTTCCGGCCTTAGCTCATGGACAGCATCTCCAGATCCACCCTGGGCCAGAAGGGAAACCACTGCTCTGAAGAGAGACCCAAGTCTGGCAGGATTCACCACAAGCTGGCTAAAGAGCCTTCAGGCCTTGAAAAAACATCAGTGGTAACCAGGCAGTACTCACCACGGGCCTGCGGAGGTGGTAGCCACAGGAAGAGACTCCTTCTGCCTAAGGAAAGAAGAGGAAAGAGTAAAAAGGACTCTGTCCTACAACTTAGGCACCAGCTCAGCCATAGAAAAATAAAGCACCAAGGAGATTCCTAAAGTTCCCAACTCTAGGCCCTAGCTCCCAGCCAGCATTTCCAGACTCACCCTGGGCCAGAAGGGAACCTACCTCCCTGAAGAGAAGCACAGGAGCCTGTCTGGATTCACTACCCACTGACTAAAGCACCCTAGGGCACTCAGTAAACATCAATAGTAGCCAGGCAATAGTCACCACAGGCCTTGGGCAAGACTCCATATTGTGCAGACTTCAGGTCTGACCCAGCACAGTCCAAGAGGTGGTGGTCATGGCAATGCTTGGGTCATCCGTCCCCCAATTCCAGGCAGCTCAGCAAGGAGATACAGACTCCACCAGTTTGAGGAAAAGTAAGGGAAGAGAACAAGAGACTCTGCCTGGTAATCCAGAGAATTCTACCAGAACTAACCCAGATCACAAAGGCGGGTACCTCTATGAGCCTGTAAAAGCCACAGCGTTACTGGGGCTTGGGGTGTACCCTAATGAAGAGACAGCTACAATAACCAAAGACAGATCATAATACTCAATTCACTTTGAATACTTGGAAAACCTTCTAAAGAAGGACAGGTACAAAAAAAGTCCAGACTGCAAAGATTACAACAAATACCTAACTCTTCAATGCCCAGACACCAACGAACACCCACAAGCATCAAGACCACCCAGGAAAACATGAACTCACCAAACATACTAAATAAGGCAGCAGTGAGCAAACCTAGACAGAGATAGGTGACCTTTTAGAGAATTCCAGATAGTTGTTTTCAGGAAACTCAACAAAACTCAAGATAACACAGAAGAAATTCAGAATCCTATCAGATAAACTTAACAAAGACTAAAATGATTTTTAGAAATAAAGCAGAAGTTTGGGAGCTAAAAAATTCAACTGACAATCTGAAGAATGCATCAGAGTCTCTCAACAGCTGAATTAGTCAAGCAGGAGAAACAATTAATGAGCTTGAAGATAGGCTACTTGAAAATATACAGAGAAAGACAAAAGAAAAAAGAAAAACATAAGAATAAAGCATGCCTACAAGATCTAGAAAATAGCCTCAAAAGGGCAAATCTAAGAGTTATTGAGGCTGGGTGCTCGATCACACCTGCAATCCCAGCACTTTGGGAGGCCAAGGTGGAAGGATCACTTGGGCCCAGGAGTTCAAGACAGCCAGGGCAACATAAAGAGATTCCATCTCTACAAGATAAATATTTTTTAATGAACTAGATGTGGTGGCACAAGCTTGTGGTCCCACCTAAGGAGGCTGAGATGGGAGGATCACTTGAACCCAAGAGGTCAAGGCTGTGATGAGCCGTGATCATCACTGCACTCCAGCCTGGATGACAGAGCGAGATCCCATCTATAGAGCTATAGTAACCAAAACAGCATAAAAACAGAAGAATGAAACAGAATGGAGAACCCAGAAATGAATCCATACATCTATAGTGAATTCATTTTTGACAAAGGTACTGAGAACACACACTGGGGAAAAGACAGTCTTTTCAATAAACGGTGCTTGGGAAACTGGATATCCATATGCAGAAGGGAGAAACTAGATCCCTATCTCTCACCATATACAAAAATCAATATTAAAATGGATTAAAGATCTAAATCTAGGACCTGAAACTATCAAACCACTAAAAGGAAACACTGGAGATCTCTCTAGGACATTAGTCTGGGCAAAGATTTGTTGAGTAATACCCCAAAAGCACAGGAAACCAAAGCAAAAACGGACAAATAAGATTGCATCAAGTCAAAAAGCTTCTGCATAGCAAAGGCAACAATCAGTAAAGTGAACAAACAACCCACAGAATGGGAGAAAATATTTGCAAATTGTCTATTTGACAAGGGATTAATAACAAGAATATATAAGGAGTTCAAACAACTCAACAGGAAAAAAATCTAAAAATCTGATTTTAAAATGGACAAAAGACTGGAATAGACATTTCTCAAAAGAAGACGTACAAAATGGCAAGCAGGTATATGAAAAGGTGCTCAACATCACTGTACCTTAGAGAAATGCAAATCAAAACTACAATGACATATTATCTTACCACAGTTAAAATAGCTTTTATCCAAAAGGCAGACAACAAATGCTGGCAAGGATGTAGAGAAAAGGGAACACCTATACACTGTTGGTGAGAATGTAAATTAATACAGCCACTATAAAGAACAGTTTGAAGGTTCCTCAAAAAACTAAAAACAGTACTACTATATGATCAAGCAAATTAACTGGTAGGTATATACTCAAAAGAATGGAAATCAGCATATCAAAGCGGAATCTGCACTCCTGTGTTTCTTGCAGCACTATTCACAATCACCAAGATTTGGAATCAACCTAACTGTCCATCAACAGACAAATGGATAAAGAAAATGTGATGCATATAACACAATGAAGTAGTATTCAGCCATAAAAAAAGAATGAGATTCCATCATTGGCAACAACATGGATGGAACTGCAGGATATTATGTTAAGCAAAATAAGCCAGGCACAAAAAGACAAACTTTGTATTATCTCATTCATTTGTGGGAGCTAAAAATTAAAATAATTTTAACTCATGAAAATAAAGAGTAGAGTGATGGTTATCAGAGGCTGGGAAGAATAGTAAAGGGGCAGAGGAGAGTGGGGATGGTTAATGGGTACAAAAATATAGTTAGAATGAATAAGACGTAGTATTTGACAGCACAACAAGGTGACTACAGTCAACAGTAATTTATTTTACATTTAAAAATAACTAAAAGAAGTATAATTGAAATGTTTAAAACAAAGAAATGATAAATGCTTGGGGTAGATACCCCATTTGCCCTAATGTGATTATTATACACTGTATGCTTGTATCAAAATATCTCAAGTACCCCATAAATATATACAACTACTACGTACCCATAAAAACTAAAAAATTTTAAAAAGCATAGATGGGGCAGAGAAGAAGGAACTGACTGAAACAAGAGGGAACTCTCTGGAGTTAATGGAAATGTTATGCTTATTTTTGGTGGTGATTATACCAGTGTATACCATTTTCAAAACTCATACTGAACACTTACGATCTGTGCGCTTTATTGTATGTTAATTGTTTCTCAGTTAAAATGAATTTTAAAAAGATACCGCCACACATCTAAGAAAGCAAAATATACCTAAGTAAGGTCGCAAGAAGACCTAAATACATGGAAAAATACACTATATCCAATAAATTGACTTCAGTATGATTAAGAAGCAAACTCTCCCTCAAAATGATATACAGATTCAGTACAATTCCAAACAAAATTCTAGAAGGTTCTGAACAAATTAACAAGCTGATTCTCAATGTGTATTTGAAATCTAATGGACCTAGAATAGCCAAGACAATCTTAAAGAATAACAAAGTTGAAGGACTTATACTACCAAATAGCAAGACTTAGTATGAGGCCACAAAAAGTATAGTACTTGGTACAAGCAGAGACATAAGAGAATCCAGAAATGGGCTCCTATACAATGATGTTCTAACTTAAAACAAAGACGCCACTGCAGTTCAGTATGGGGAAAGGAAGCCTTCTATGTCAACGGTGCTGAACCAACTGGATTGTCTAGAAAAATTAATTCATGGACAAAAATTACTTTATGATGGGTCATAGACCATGAAAGGTAATAAAATTAATATTTCCAGAAGAGACCCAATAAGAAGATTTACATGAGCCAGGCACGGTGGCTCACACCTGTAATCCCAGCACTTTGGGAGGCCAAGGCAGCTGGAACACCTGATGTCGGGCATTCACCAGCCTGACTAACATGGAGAAACCCTGCCTCTACTAAAACTACAAAATAAGCCGGGCGTGGTGGTGCATGCCTGTAATCCCAGCTACTCAGGAGGCTGAGGCAGGAGAATGGCTTGAACCCGGGAGGCAGAGGTTGTAGTGAGCTGAGATCATGCCACTGCACTCCACCCTGGGCAACAATAGTGAAACTCCATCTCAAAAATAAATAAATAAATAAATAATATTTACATGAACCTAGAGTGGGATCTCGAAGAGGGGAAAAAAAAAAACCACACATATACACTAGGTACTAACCATAAAAAATAATAAATTTGACTTTATTAAAATTAAGAACTTCCATTCAATAAAAATCACTGAGAGTAAAAAGGCACAAAAGATACCTGTAATACACATATCAAACCAAAGACTTACATCCAGATTTTTGTAAAAACAGCTAAAAATAAGAAAACTGCCCAATCTTTTTAATGAGCAAAAGACTTAAACAGATTATTATGAGGATATATAAAAGGCCAAAATGGATATGAAAAATAAACTCAACATCTGTGGTAGATCATTGTTCAAAAATATTCACTTCTTATCCTTATGTGCATTGAAGACATATACTTCTGCAACCATGAATTTGGGCTACACTACAACTTAGTTGAAGGAGTAGGTCAGCAGACATAAACTGGTCTTGAAATATGCTTGAACAACCAAATATGCCTTCTTGCACTTGTGTTACCACCATGAAAAGAACATGCCCCATCTGGCCTACTGGTGCACATAAGAAGATGAGATACACAAAGCAGAGCTGTCCCAGCTGACCCACAAATCCATAATCAAGAATCAAATACTTGTGTACCACTGGAGATTTTCAGGTTATAATAGTTGACTAATACAGGCCGAGTGTGGTGGCTCACGCCTGTAATCCCAGCACTTTGGGAGGCCGAAGCAGGGGGATCACGAGGTCAAGAGATCGAGATCATCCTGGCCAACATGGTGAAACCCCACCTCTACTTAAACTACAAAAATTAGTTAGGTGTGGTGCTGCGTGCCTCTAGTCCTAGTTACTCAGGAGTCTGAGGCAGGAAAATCGCTTGAACCCAGGAGGCGGAGGCTGCAGTGAGCTGAGATCACACCACTGCACTCCAGCCTGGCGACAGAGTGAGACTTGGTCTCAAAAAAAAAAAAAGAAGAAAGAAAAAAGCCAGATAAAAAAGTACATACTAAATTATTCCATTTATATGAAGTTCACAGACAACATAAATCTATGCATATAGACACCAGAAGCATGGTTTCCTTAGAGGAGAGGAAGTTATATAGGCAGGGCACAAAAGGAAGGCCTTACAAAGTTTTATAAACATTCTGTATCTTAATCTGGATGGTGGACAACCGGTATATACATATGTAAGAAATTTTTAACTGTAAATACTGAAGACTTATGCACTTTACTTTATGTTACATGAGAATTGCCTGAACCCGGGAGGCAGAGGTTGCAGTGAGCTGGATTGCGCCGTTGCTCTCCAGCCTGGGCAACAAACAGTGAAACTCCGTCTCAAAAAAAGGAAAAAGAAATTAGTTATTTGTGGTAAAAAGGAATTTGAGGGGAAAAAAAGAAATAAAAGAGACTGGTTATCTGAAGTTAAACTGGTATTCCATTTAATAAATGTATTATACTGCAATCATTACTATACATTATATGTTACAGTATATAATCATATATTAATATATCATATATAGGTAATTAGTAATATATATTATATAATTATGCAATATAATCTTATGATATAATCTATTAACTATTCATTAAATAAATTTATATATTTAATTTAATATAATTATTAAATATATTGATATTAATACTATATAAATTAAGATTGTCTCAAAATTACATTTTACCATAATCACTAAATACCTGAGAAAAGTACAAATATTAGCATCTGATTTAAATATTATTCCCAATATTAATTAATTAATTTTATTTTATTTTTGAGACAGAGTCTCACTCTGTTGCCCAGGCTGGAGTGCAGTGGCGTGGTATCGGCTCACTGTAACCTCCACCTCCCGGGTTCAAGTGATTCTCCTGCCTCAGCCTCCCAAGCAGCTGGGATTACAGGCGCCTGCCAACACCTGGCTAATTTTCTGTATTTTTAGTAGAAACGGGGTTTCACCATGTTGACCAGGCTGGTCTCAAATTCCTGACCTCATGATCCGCCCACCTTGGCCTCCCAAAGCTCTGCGATTACAGGTGTGAGCCACCACGCCCAGCCCCCGATATTTATTTTTAAAATATTACACTATTTTAACCGTTTCAAAATAAACTAACCTTTTGCCCTTCTGCTGGGACGCCACATGGAGACTAGACTATAGCCAAAACATGAATCTTAAATAACTTAAAATCCCTCGCTCCACAAGACATATTTCTATTGTTTGCAAAATGAGATTTTATTTTCTTGATAAAACAGTGTAATATAAAGAACTTAGAAAGCAAAAAAAAAAAAAAAAAAAAAAAAAAGAACTTAGAAAGCTTCCGTGCTTTTATGCATTTAAATAATACAATTCCAGAAGCTTCAAATGTTTACTCATTCTATTAAAAATCTCTTAAGGCTATAAAAAAAACTTCATATTGTTTTACTCTGCAAATTTTCTACTCTGTAGAAACCTCCTCAAGTTTACTCATAAGTACAACACAAAGCACAGTTTAACAGAATAACTAAAAACCTTAGAATTCTTAGTGAAAAGACATTAAAACTACAATTATAAATGATTTTCTTTTCTAAGTCATTTATTCTGAAATTTCCTTTTACTAGTTTAACATATTTGCCTATAGGACTATCAAATCACCCTTCGACAGTCCTTATAGAAAAAAAGAATACTTCCAACAGCTTTCTCACTAGGCTTCCATTCTCTACATAAAGATATTAAGTAAGCAAGCATCTAGTGACTCCTATGAGACAAAGAATGTCCTACACCTCAGTAGTATTTCTCTGAAATTCTGTAATATTTATTTTACTTTTTTTTTTTAAAAAGCTCCTCTTTATTGAGAATATATAGTTGGACACTGTGCTGTGTGTTTAATATGTATTACTTCATTTAACAAGAAATATGTGATACTATACCCATTTCTAGATTTAAAAAACTAAAGCCATAGATGTGATGTTCCCAAGATACTACAACTACTACGTTGATGATTACAAACTAGATCCCAATTTCTCTTTTTTTTTTCCTTTTTGGGACACAGTCTCATTCTGTTGCCCATGGCTCACTGCAGCCTCGATCTTCCTGGCTCAAGCCATCCCCCCACCTCAGCCCCCCAGGTAGCTGGGACTACAAGTGAGAGCCACCACGCCTGGTTAATTTTTTTTTAATTTTTATTATTTTTTGTTTTTTTGCAGAGACAGGGTCTCCCTATGTTGCCCAGACTAGTCTTGAAGCCCTGGGATCAAGTGATCCTCCCACCTTGGCCCCACAAAGTGCTGGGATTACAGGTGTGAGCCACCATACCCAGCCATATCCCAATTTCTTTACCAATATGCTACTCTTAGCACAAATAAGAGCCATGACAATAATTAATGATAATGAATAATAACTGCATCAAACACTCTCAGAGCATTTACTATATGTTTTAATCATTCCATCCTCATAACAACCCTAAGGAAAGGCACACTATTATGTCTTGTTTTACACAGCAAGAAACTGAAGTACATAGACTTTGCCACTTGTCTAAGGTTGTGGGCCAGTACATGGTAGAGCCAGGATGTGGACATCAGCAGTCCAGCCCTAGAATCTGAGCTTTAAACCACTATGCCACTTTGCCTTTCACAAACTGCCTTATACTGCCTCATAGCTGATAAGGTACATATCACATCTCCTTTATGAACTCACAAGTTCTTAGGTAGCAAAGAACAAGACTTCTAACCTAATCAGCATTAGACTTTCACCACCACAGGGGCTGGTAAATAATAAAAAGAAACTAGAAGGTGCACTGAGGTCCTGGAAAGCTTCTTTTTAGTAGTGACTCTTGAGGTTAACTTTGCCACTGAACTCTACAATTGTATACGTAATTGTTTAGTACATATTTGACAGTCTCCCCTACTAGTATATAGGCTTGTTAAGGGTAGAATATTTCTTTGTCTTTCCATCTGCTACACAACATTCAAAAATTAATAAAAATTCAAAAAAAAGTTTGTTGAATAAACATGTGAAACTCTATTAGAGGGTTATACTTCACAATCCCTACTATCAATAGAATCAATACAAGATCTCTAGATAAAAGAGATTCACAGCAATTAAATAATTTGTGGTAACACACTTATCAGGTTATGGAAGCAGACAGGAGAATAGAGAAAGATAGTGATAGAAGGTAGAAACATATATTACTTAAGCCCAACAGTAAATATGGGAGCAAAGTAAAGTTAAACGGTGACTCTTTTCTCTTCTTTAATCTGCATACTCACGAATTTTTATCCCTTCGTTTTCTTTCAGAATACCGTTCAGTTGAGTACCTCTTTTGACTTTCAATTAGAATCTGGGAAGGGCGAGGGGGCCAGGTGTGGTGGCTTACGCCTGTAATCCCAGCACTTTGTGAGGCCGAGGCGGGTGGAAAGCCTGAGCTCAGGAGTTAGCGACCAGCGTAGGCAACATGGTGAAACCCTGTCTCTACTAAAAATACAAAAAAAAAAAAAAATTAGCTGGGCATGGCGGCGTGCGCCCGTAGTCCCAGCTACTCAGGAGGCTGAGGCAGGAGAACTGCTTGAACCCGGGAGGTGGAGGTTACAGTGAGCCGAGATATCGCCATTGCACTCCAGCCTGGGCGACAGAGCAAGACTACGTCTCAAAATAAAAAGAATGGAGGTAGACCTGGAGAGGTGGCTCATGCCTGTAATCCCGGCACTTTGGGAGGCTGAGGCAGGTGGATCACCTGAGGCCAGGAGTTCGAGACCAGCCTGGCCAACACGGTGAAACCCCATCCCTACTAAAACTACAAAAAAAAAAAAAAAATTAGCCAGACACGGTGGCACATACCTGTAGTCCCAGCTACTCAGGAGCCTGAGGCAGGAGAATCACTTGAACCAGAAGGCAGAGGTTGCAGTGAGCAGAGACTGTGCCACTGTACTCTGGTCTGGGCAACAGATTGAGACTCTGTCTTAAAAAAAAAAAGAATGAGGGGCAGGCCTCAATCTATGGGTTAACCCACTTATAAGCTCTACAAATATCTGCACATTTTGGAGGCCTTGTTGACAAGACAGATATACTCAATGACACAACAAAATACTGAGACTTAGGCAGGAGAATCGCTTGAACCCGGGAGGTGGAAGCTGCAGTGAACCAAAACCGCGCCACTGTACTCCAGCTGGGCAACAAAGTAAGATTCCATCTCAAAAATGAAAAAAAGACACAGTGATGAACAGAACAGAATAGAGAACCCAGAAACAAAGCCACATACCTACAATCAACTGATCTTCAATAAAGTTGACAATAATAAACACTGGAGAGATGACACCCTATTCAATAAATGCTGCTGGAAATACTGGCTAGCCATATGCAAAAAATAAAACTGAACGCCTACCTCTCACCATATACAAAAATTAACTCAAGATGGATTAAACACTTAAATGTAAGACCTCAAACTATAGAGGTCCTAGGAGGAAACTAGAAAAAAACTCATCTGAACATTGGCCTAGGCAAAGAATTTATGACTAAGACTTCAAAAACAGCTGCAATAAAACCAAAAATTGACAATCAGGGCTTAAACTAAAGAACTTCTACATAGCAAAATAAAAATATCCACAGAGTAAACAGACAACCTACAAAATGGCAGAAAATACATGCAAACTATGCATCTGACAAAAGACTAACATCTGGAATCTATAAGGAACTTAACAAGAAAAAACAAAACCATCTAATTAAAAGGTGTGCAAAGGACATGAACAGGTACTTCTCAAAAGGTGACATACAAGCAGCCAACAAACATATGAAAAAAAGGCCCAGCATCACTAATCATCAGGGAAATGCAAATGAAAACCACAGAGATACCATCTCAAACCAGTCAGAATGGCTATTATTAAAAAGTCAAAAAATAACAGACGTTGGCGAGAATGCAGAAAAAAGGGAACACTTACACATTTGGTGGAAATATAAATTAGGGCCGGGAGCAGTGGCTCAAGCCTGTAATCCCAGCACTTTGGGAGGCCAAGGTAGGTAGATCACTTGAGATCAGGAGCTCAAGACCAGCTTGGCCAACATGGTGAAACCCCGTCTCTACTAAAAATACAAAAATTAGCCAGGCATAGTAGCACACAGCTATAATCCCAGGTTACAGAGGCAGGTTACAGCGGAGGCTGAGGCAGGAAAATTGCTTAAGCCCAGGAGGCAGAGGCTGCACTGAGCCATGATCCCACCACTGCACTCCAGCCTGGGCGACAGACAGAGCAAGACTCCATTTCAAAAAAAACAAAAATAAAAAAGAAACCTCAGCTAGTTCAACCCTTATGGTAAACAGTATGGATATTTCTCAAAGAACTAAAAATTAAACTACCATTTGACCCAGCAATCCCACTACTATCTACCCAAATGAAAATAAAGTTTTCTATCAAAAAGATACCTGCTTAGCCAGGTGTGGTGGTATATGCCTGAAGTCCCAGCTATTCGGGAGGCTAGGGTGGGAGGATGAGCTCAGGAGGTAGAGAGGCTGCAGGGAGCCAAAATCATGCCACTGCACTCCAGCCTGGGGGTGACAGAGTGAAACCTCATGTCAAAAAAAAAAAAAAAGTATATATAACATACATAAAAGAGAAAGGAAGATACCTACACTTTTTTTTTTTTTTTTTTTTTTGAAACAGAGTCTTGCTCTGTTGCCCAGGCTGGAGTGCAGTAGTGTAATCTCGGCTCACTGCAAGCTCCACCTCCCAGGTTCATGCCATTCTCCTGCTCCAGCCTCCCGGGTAGCTGGGACTACAGACGCCCGCCACCACACCTGGCTAATTTTTTGCATTTTTAGTAGAGATGAGGTTTCACCATGTTAGCCAAGATGGTCTTCATCTCCTGACCTTGTGATCTGCCCACTTCGGCCTCCCAAAGTGCTGGGATTACAGGCGTGAGCCACAGCGCCCAGCCAAAAGATACCTACACTCTTATGTTTATCACAGCACTATTCACAATAGCAAAATTATGGAATCAATCATCAATCTAACTGCCCATCAATGGCAGATCAAGTAAAGAAAATGTGATACATATACACCATAGAATATTACACTACCATAAAAAATAATGAAATCATGTCCTTTGCAGCAATATGAATGCAGCTGGAGGCCATTATCCTAAGTGAATTAATGCAGAAACAAAATGAAATACCAAATATTCTGACTTTTAAGTGCGAGCTAAACAGTGGGTATAGATGAAACACAGGGCACTCCAAGGAGTGCGGGAAGGGGAAGAGGGAAAGGCTGAAAAACTACCTGTTGGGTATTATGTTCATTATTTGGGTGACGGGTTCAATAGAAACCCAAACTCCAGCGCTACACAATATACCCTTATAAGGAACCCGCACATATACACCCTGAATCTAAAATTTAAAAAAGACACCTTCACTCATATGTTTATTACAGCACTAGTCACAAATAGCACTGTTCACAAGTCATGGTCTCAACTTAAGTGTCCATCATGGACATTATTATTCTCTTACCTCCCTATAAGTAGACATATTTCCCGTTAAAACCAGTCATGGTTAGTAATCAATTCTTACTGAATCATCCTCTAATAATATCAACATAATTTAGGACAGTATGGAGATGTTAACAATTTGTTCCCACAGCTGAAACTTAGCCATTACTTACCATCTTTCAAGTGTGACCATCCATTACTACATTAATACATTCACCTCTAAATATCATTAAGACTCAGATCAGCAACTTGTGTAACATTTGCCCCAAATACTTAAAAATCATTCACTTGGTTCCTGTAATTAAAATGGATCAGAAGAGGTCATTATTTCAACCAACTACCACCACAATTGTCAGGGTCCATGGAACATCAAAAAATTACAACAAAATAATACCATCTTGCAGCAGCCATTATATCTAGGCATACCCCTGCTCTTTGTTCCATAGAGTCAACATATAACTCTTATTCACATCTCAAGGAATCTAACTTAAAATATATTCCATGGATGACCTCCTAAAAACTGAAAGAAATTTAGATTAAAAAGAGCCACACTTTGATTGAACAAATACATACCTATAGCTGAGATTAGCTGTTTAACAACGGTTCAACGTGGCAATGATTTTATAGCAAAAGTCCCTGGGGAGTTATAAAAACAGAAACCTAGCACTGATATAAAGTAATCAGAATTCTGATATAAAGTAATTTGATATACAGTAATTTGGACAACTCTTACAGACAGAATTGAGGTATCTACTAACAGAAAGGAAACAAAAGGAAAGGCCACCAATGATAAGTATTATGTAAATATGGTAGGTATCACAGCCTAATAAAATTAAAAGACTCTCCACAAATTTTTGAAAAAACAGAGGTAGCTGTGTGACCTGGGACAAGTTATTTAACTTCAAATATTATTCACTGGGATTTAATCATGGTCTACTTCTGGGGTCCACAAACTTATTCTCTACAAAGGTCCAGACTAAGTATTTTAGATTTTACAGATCATATGGTCTCTGTCCCAACTACTCAACTCTTCTTTTGGAGAATTAAAGAAGCTATAAACAAAAATTTACCCTCACATCGCCTGCCTTTTACACATAAAAACTGAAGACTAGAAAAAAAATAAATGATGGAAATTTAGATTTCACTAGGCATTACTATGTGATAATAATAATAATAATAATAATAATAAATTAACCATGCTTTCAGTGGAAATGAGAAAAGCAAGGCTTAAGTCATCTCAGAGTCCATCAAATTTGTTCTTGCTATTAAAAACTTAGTAGAATATCACCTTTTCAACCTGTACTAAACAAGAAACTAATAAAATGAAATACTGAAAGTTCTTCCAGTTAGAATGTAAAAGGTCACAAGGGAGAATCACTCCACTATATTAAAAAGAAAAAGCTAAACTATAAAATGCAAATTTTAAAACTCATCAGAGAGCTGAGAATACAAAGAAGTCTGGAAAAAAAAAAACCATTCCAGAAAGGGAAAAGCCCTTTCTAGGCTAACAGATAAGTGACTACTTTCAACTCTGAGATCATGATGAACACAGGAATGAATAATCCTATAGACTGATACAGGAATGAATAATTCTATAGACTGACCAAATTCCAAAGAAACCCCACAAGTGAAGTTAATCAAAACAAACTAAAAATTCTTCCCCATGGAGCTTTAATAGAGTATACATCAATGTGCACTAATCTAGGGGTAGACTAGGAGGGCAAAGTGAGATGATCTGCAGAGCAGAAAGTCAAGTGCAGTGCTAAAGCAGAGAGATCCCTGGAAATTAGCTATACTTAAATCTCAAGATCTATTGTAGAGTGAAGACCGAATCCTCCCTTAAAACACTTAAAACCAAAATTAACTACAGTTGTAGCTCAGCCCAGACATAACTCAATTCCATGTCAGAATTAATATTTTAGTCCCTAACCTTTTTGATCTGTCTGAGGAATTAGCATGTCTTTTCTCAGGAAGAAGCAGTTAGGAATTTCATTTTCACTGTTTTTTTTTTTTTTTTTTTTTTTTCTTGAGACAGTTTTGCTCTTGTTGCCCGTGCTGGAGTGCAATGACGCGATCTCGGCTCACTGCAACCTCCGCCTCCCAGGTTCAAGCAATTCTTCTCCCTCAGCCTACCAAGTAGCTGGGATTACAGGCGTGTGCCACAACGCCCAGCTAATTTTGTATTTTTTTAGTACAGACAGGGTTTCACCATGTTGGTCAGGTTGGTCTCAAACTCCCGACTCAAGTGATCCACCCGCCTTGGCTTCCCAAAGTGCTGAGATTACAGGCATGAACTACCACGCCCAGACTTCACTGCTCTTTTTACATTTAATATTCATATATAATAAAAATTACAGGATAGTCAAAGAGTCGTGAAAATGTGACTTACAGGCAAGAGAAAAAGGTCAAAACTAACCCACAGATGATGCAGATTGGAATGAGCAAAGGCTTTAAAATGAATCTTATAAAAACATAAGATTATTATGTATAATCTTATAGATAGAAAAATATTGATTAAATATATTTTGTCAGAGAAGAAGAAATTTGGGGGATAAAAGAGCCAAATGGAAATTCTCAAATTAAAAAATATAATATTTGAAAAGTTCACTAAATAGATTTAGTAACAGATGAGACATAGAAAAGATCCATCAATTCAGAGAGATCAACACAAACTATCCAAATTAAAACAAAGAAGGCCAGGCACAGTGATTCACGCCTGTAATCCCAGCACTTCAGGAGGCTGAGACAGGACGACTGCTTGAGTCCAGGAGTTCAAGACCAACCTGGGCAACATAGCAAGACCCTGTCCCTACAAAAAAAAAATTTTATAATGAAAATAATAATAAAGTAAGAAATACTAAAGTAATTTCTTCAGACTTGAAGGAAAATAATCTCAGATAGAAGTATAGATCTGCAAGAAGGAATGAAGAGTACTAGAAAATACTTTGAACAAGATAGCTATGTCTACTGTTACCACTTCTATTCAGCACTGTACCAGAGGTAACAGCAAATGCCATAAAGCAATAAAAAGAACTGAAGGTATGAAGATTGGAGGAAGAATTAAAACTATCTTTATGGGCCAGGAGTGGTGGCTCATGTCTGTAATCCCAGCACTTTGGGAGGCTAAGGTGGGTGGATTACTTGAGGTCAGGAGTTTGAGACCAGCCTGGCCAACACAGCAAAATCCCATCTCTACTAAAAATGCCATAAATTAGCCAGGCATGGTGCCATGTGTCTGTAATACCAGCTACTAGAGAGGCTGAGGCAGAAGAATCGCTTAAACCTGGGAGGCAGAGGTTGCAGTGAGCTGAGATCATGCCACTGCACTCTAGCATGGGGGACAGAGCGAGACTCTGTCACACACACACAAAAAAAAATTTTTTTTTCTCATATAATGAGACTTTATATACAGAGGATCCAAAGGAACAGACAAACTAGTAAAACTAATCATTGAATTTGGCAAGTTCAAAAGATATAAGTTCAATCTACACAAATCAAGTATATTTCTAAATACTCCATGAAAGAATGGAAAATGACATTTTAAAAATAATACCATTTATTATTTAATCAAAACACAAACACTCAGCAATAAAATTAACCCGAATATGTGAAAAATCTCTAATGTGAAAACTATGAAACTTTGCTAAAAGAAATTAAAATCTCAATGAATGTAGATATACCATGTTCAAGAAGAGGAAGACTCAGTATTACTAAGATGTGAATTTCCCAAAACTCATCTATAGATTCAACACAATCCCAATCAAAATCCCAGCAAAGTTACTTTGTGAATACTGACAAACTTATATCATTTATATGGAAAAGTAAAAGACCAAGAATAGCCAACACAATATTGAAGGAGAAAAACAAGGTCAGACACTACAAGATTTCAAGCTTACCATAAAACTGCAGTATATCAAGACTGGCAAAACGATGCACAAATAGATCAATGAAACAGAAAAGAGAGTCCAGAAATAGACCCACACAAATACAGTCAATTGATCTTTGACAATGAAACAAAGGCAAGTCAATGGAAAAAGGGTAGTCTTTTCAACAAATGGTGCTGGAAAAACTAGACAGCTACATGAAAAAAAAAAAAAAAACTAAACACAGATCTTACACCTTTCACCAAAAATTAACTCAAAATGGATTGCATATCTGAGTGTACAACACAAAACTATTAAGCTCCTATAAGACAGCACGGGGGAAAATCTTGGTAAACTTAGGATTGGTGATGACAGTACAGGAGAAAATCTTGGTAATCTTAGACTTGGCAATGACGTTTCAGATGCAACACCAAAAGCACAAACCATAAGAGAAATAATTGATAAGCTGGACTTCATTAAAAATAAAAACTTCTGCTCTGAAAAAGGCACTGTTAAGAGAATGAAAAGACAAGCCACAGACTTACAGAAAATCTTTGCAAAACACATATGTGATAAAGGACTAGTATTCAAAATATACCTTAAAGATGCCAGGCGCCATGGCTCACATCTGTAATCCCAGCACTTTGGGAGGCAGAGTTGGGTGGATCATTTGAGGTCAGGAGTTCAAGACCAGCCTGGCCAACATGCTGAAACTCCATCTCTACTAAAAATACAAAAATTAGCCAGGTGTGGTGGCGCATGCCTGTAATCCTAGCTATTCGGGAGGCTGAGGCAGGAGAATCACTTGAACTGAGGTGGCGGGGGCAGGGGCAGACAGAGGTTGAAGTGAGCCAAGATCATGCCATTGCACTCCAGCCTGGGTGACAGAGTGAGACTCTGTCTCAAAGAAAAAAATAATAATTTTATATATATATATATACACACACACCCCTTCAATAACTCCTAAAACACAATAATAAGGAAATGAATAACCCAATTAAAATGGGCAAAGTGGGAAATATAAACAGACATCCCACCAAAGAAGATATACAGACAACAAATAACTAAATGAAGATACTCAAAATCATGTTATTAGGGAATTGAAAATCAAAACCACGATGAGATAGTACTATACATCTATTAGAACGGCAAAATTCTGAAACAATGACAAAACCAAATGCTGGTTAGAATGTGGAATTACAGGAACTCTCATTCATTGCTGGTGGGGATGCAAAATAGTACACTCACTTTTCAAGACAGTTTGGCAGTTCTTACAAAACTAAACATACTTTTACCATATAATCTATCAACCATGCTCCCTGGTATTTACCCAAATGAGCTGAAAATTCATGTCAATACAGGGTTTGGCAAGGTGGCTCATGCCTGTAATCCTAGCACTTTGGAAGGCTGAGATGGGAGGAACGCTTGAGCCCAGGAGTTTGAGACCAGCCTGGGCAATGTGGTGAGATCTCCTTCTCTACAAAAAATAAAATTATCCAGGCATGGTCGTACATGCCTGTGGTCCTAGCTACTCAGGAGGCTGAAGTGAAAGGATCCCTTGAGCCAGAAAGATAGAGGCTATAGTAAGCCCAGATCATACCACTGCACCCCAGCCTGTGGGATACTGTCTCAAAAGGCAAAACAAACAAAAATTACATCCACCCAAAAACCTGCAGACAGAAGTCAGACACAGTGGCACATGGCAACAGTCCTCACTATTCAGGAGGCTGAGGTGGGAGAATTGCTTGAGTCCAGGAGTTTGGGGACAGCCTGGGCAACATGGTGAGAAACTGTTGCTAAAAATTAAAAATAACTTTAAAAACCTGCACATGGATGCTTACGGTAGCTTTATTTCTGATTATCAGAAACTGAAAGCCACCAAGACATCCTTCTAAAGGTGAATAAACAAACTCTAGTATCCATACAATAGAATATATTTCAGCAATAAAGACAAAAGAGCTATCAAACCACGAAAAGATAGAGGAATCTTAAATATACATTGCTAAGTAAATCCAAAAAGCCTATGTACTGTATGATTCCAACTGCGTGACATTCTGGAAAAGGCAAAACTATGGCAACAGCAAAAAGACAGTGGTTGAAAAGGGTGGTGGGAGGTGAAGGGATGAAAAGGTAAAGCATGAGAGATTTTTAAGGCAGTGAAACTATTTTCTATGATACTGTAATGGTACAGACATGTCATTACACATCTGTCAAAACCCACAGGATGTAGGACACAAAGAATGAATCCTAATGTAAACTACAGACTTCAAATAATAAAGATGGATGAATATGGCTTATCAACTGCAACAAATGGATCTCACTTAACCAATATGCTAAACAACAGGGGAAACTGGGGGGGCAGGGGGAGGAGCAAGGTGATATCTGCAAACTGCTATTTTCTGCTGCATTTCACTGTAAACCTAAAACTGCTTTAAAAAAAGTCCTATTAAAAATAAAACAAAAAATTTAAATTTAAAAAATAAAGTATCAATTAAAATAAATTTTTAGTTGCTTACAAAGTCATCAACCTGTATACTATAAAATTTTGACATTTTATTGTAAATTAAAACTTAATTTTTTAAAATGTAATACTCAACAGTCTATCTTAGGCCTTCTATCTGAAGATGAATACACTAGGAAGCGAACACTATGGAAAACCAACACTACTGTGAAGGGAACAAAAGGAAAAGATGGGCGATGTGGAATGTGTCCTAATCCATATGTCTTGATCTCTCTTAAGAGGAGCTACATTAATGTTTCTAATTGGCTATTATTAGGTTTTATATACAACATTTAAAATGTAGGCTTCAGAATCTGAAGAGGAATTTCAAAATGTTTTATAAACCTTTAAGAGTAAACAGCCTCAGCATAAATTAACACTGGAGATAGATTTTTACCTGTAAGTATTTCTGCACCTGTAAGGAATTTTAAATCACTCAATAGTGATTGATCAGGCAAGGAACAAGTATTATCTGCTGATTTTTCGTTTGTCTGTAATGCCATCCCTACAAAGACTGTATTTCCATTGCACCCTCCTTTTATTACTCAGCTGATTACACCCTAAAACACATACACACTCCCTGGTGCAGATGCTGATACCTTAATTCACATTATATAATTCATATAATAGTGAAGTTGTAATACAGAATCCAACAGCATTCATTATATCAGAATATAGAAGAAAACTGGTCTGAGATGTGCTATTATGATATAAATCAACTAACAACATACCAATCAATAAACTAACCATGCTTCTCCTTTTTTTTTTTTTTTTGGTAAATGTGGGTATTTTAATTTTCCTTGATAAGGACAAATATGGCCATGAGAAGTTTCTTTGGGGGTTTCATAATCTGCCATTTACAGAGAGTGGGAAGTTATGCAGCAATTAGCCTAGGAGAGAAGTGTCCACTAACCTATGAAGACTGTCTCCACAGCTCAAGGAGACAATAAAGGCCAGAAAGTGTTAATACCAGTCACCCCAAAAATGTGAAGATCCCCCCAGTAAGCTACTTTAAAAATGTAAAAAGTGAGGTCTAAATTGTGAAATTATACTTTGGGGGCGTTTTGTTTTTTAAGTTCAAGGGTACATGTGCAGGTTTCTTACACAGGTTAACTCACATCACGGGTCTGTTGTACAGATTATTTCATCACCCAGGTATTAAGCCTAGCATTAGTTATTTTTCTTGATTCTCTCCCTGCTCCCACCCTCCACCTCATCAATTAGCTTCCACTTATGAGTAAGAACATGCAGTATTTGGTTTTCTGTTCCCACATTAGTTTACTATGAATAATGGCCTCCAGCTTCATCCATGTTCCTGCAAAGAAAATGATCTTGTTCTTTTTGATGGCTGCACCGTATTCCATGGTGTATATATACACCACATTTTCTTTACCAGGCTACCATTGATGGGCATTTAGGTTGATTCCACATCCTTGTTATCATGAATAGTGCTGCAATGAACACACTCGCATGTGCACATGTCTTATTAGGATAGAATGATTTATATTCCTTTGGGTATACACCCAGTAATGAGATTGCTGGGTTGAATGGTAGTTCTGTTTAGGTCATTGAGGAATGACCACACTGTTCTCTACAGTGGTCGAACTAATTTATACTTCCACCAATTCTGTATACGTGTTCCTTTTTGTCTGCAACCCTGTCAGCATCTGTTATTTTTGACTTTTTAATAGTAGTCATTCTGACTGGTGCGAGATGGTATCTCATTGTGGTCTGATTTGCATTTCTCTAATTATCAGCAATGTTGAGTGTTTTTCCATATGCTTGTTGGCCACAGGTATGTCTTCATTTGAAAAGTGTGTTCATCTCCCTCACCCACTTTTTAGTGAGTCTTCTTCTTGTAAATTTAAGTTCTTTATAGGTACTAGACATTTGATCTTTGTCAGATGCACAGCTTGCAAAACTTTTCTTCCATTCTGTAGACTGTTTAATAGTTTCTTTTGCTGTGCAGAAGCTTTTTAGTCAATTTGTCTAAACTCTCTGATTTGTCAATTTTGGCTTTTGTTGCAATTGCTTTTGGTGTCTTCGTCATAAAATCTTTGCCCATTCCTGAGTCCAAAATGGTAGTGCCTAGGTTGTCTTCCATGGTTTTTATAGTTTCAGGTTTTAAATTAGAGACTTTAACCCATCTTGAGTTAATTTTTGTACATGGTGAAAGGAAGGCATCCAGTTTCAATCTTCTTTATACAGCTAGCCAGTTATCCCAGCACCATTTATTGAGTAGAAATCCTTTGCCCATTGCTTGTTTTTGTTAGCTTTGTTGAAGGTCAGATGGTTGTGGGTGTGCCTTATTTCTGAGCCCTCTGTTCCGTTGGTCTATGTGTCTGTTTTTGTCCCAGTACCATGCTGTTTTGTTTCCCGTAGCCCCTTGTAGTATAGTTTGAAGTCTGGTAGATGCCTCCAACTTCGTTGTTTTTGCTTAGGATTGCCTTGACTATTTGCGCTCTTTTCAGGTTCTATACCAATTTTTAAATATTTTTTTTCTAGATCTATGAAGAATGTCATTGGTAGTTCGATAGGAATAGCGCTGAACCTATAAACTGCTTTGTGTAGTATGGCCATTTTAACAAAACTGATTCTTCCTATGAATGTGGAATGTTTCTATTAGTTCATGTCATCACTGATTTCTTTGAGCAGTGTTTTCTAGTTCTCCTTGTAGGTATCTTTCCCCTCCCTGGTTAGCTGTATTCCTAGGTATTTTGTTCCTTTTGTGATGATTGTGAATGGGATTTGTGTTCCTAATTTGGTTCTTGGCTTCTTCACTGTTGGCATATTGGAATGCTAGTGATTTCTGTACGTTGGTTTTATATCCTGAGACTTTGCTGATGTTATCAGCTTAAGGAGCTTTTGGGCCAAGATTATGAGGTTTTCTAAATATAGTCATGTCATCTGCCAAGGACACGGACAGGCACATGGACAGGGATATTTTGACTTCCTCTCTTCCTCTTTAAATGCCCTTTATTTCTTTCCCTTGCCTGATTCCTCTGGCCAGGACTTCCAATACTATGTTGAATTAGGCAGTGATGGAGGGCATCCTTGTCTTCTGTCAGATTAAGACAAATGCTTCCAGTTTTGGCCCATTCAGTATGATGTTGGCTATGGGTCTGTCTTATTATTTTGAGGTATATTCCTTCAATACCTCGTTTATTGAGAGTTTTTAACATGAAAGGCTGTTGAATTTTATCAAAAGCCTTTTCTGCATCTATTGATAAAATCACGTGGTTTTTTAGTTGTTTATGTGATGAATCACATTTACTGATTTGCACATGTTGAACCAACCTTGTATCCCAGTGATAAAAGCCTACTTGATCATGGTGTATAAGTTTTTTGACATGCTGCTGGATTTGGTTTGCCAGTATTCTGTTAAGGATTTTTGCACTGATATTCATCAAGCATGCTGGCCTGAAATTTTTTTTGTTGTTTCTCTGCTAGGTTTTGATAACAGGATGATGCTGGCCTCACAGAATGAGTTAGGGAGGAGTCCCTCCTCCTCAATTTTCGGGAATAGTTTCAGTAGGAATAGTACCAGCTCTTCTTTGTATATCTGGTAGAATTTGGCTTTGAATCCATCTGGTCTTGGGCTTTTTTGCTCGAAGGACTCTTTATTACTGATTCAATTTCAGAACTCATTATTGATCTGTTCAGAGATCCAATTTCTTCCTGGTTCAGTCTTAGGAGGGTGTATCTAGGAATTTATACATTTCTTCTAGATTTTCTAGTTTCTGTATGCAGAGGTGTTCGTAACAGTTTGATGACTATTCCCATTTCTGTGAGGTCAGTGGTAATAGCCCCTTTGTTGTTTCTAATTGTGTTTATTTGGATCTTCTCTCTTTTCTTATTAGTCTAGCAAGCAATCTATTTTATTAATTTTTTCAAAAAACCAAATCCTAAATTCATTGATGTTTTGAATGGTTTTTCGTGTCTCAATCTCCTTCCGTTCAGCTTTGATTTTGGTTATTTCTTGTATTCTGCAAGTTTTGGGGCTGGTTTGCTCTTGGTTTTCTAGTTCTTTTAGTTGTGATATTAGGTTGTTAAATTGAGATCTTCTTAACTTTTTGATGTGGACACTCAGTGCTATAAATTTTCCTCTTTACACTGTATTAGCTGTGTTCCAGAGATTCTGGTATATTCTATCTTCAGTCTCATTAATTTCAAAGAACTTGGTTTCTGCCTTAATTTCATGATTTACCCAAAAGTCAGAAGAAAGTTGTTTAATTTCCATGTAATTGTATGGTTTTGAGCAATTTTCTTAGATGTGATTTCTAATTTTATTGAGCTGTGGCCCAAAAGAGTGGTTGCTATGATTTCAGTTCTTTTGCATTTGCAGAGAAACATGTCAAATTGTGTGGTCAATTTTAGAGTATGCACCATGTGGTGATGAGAAGAATGTATATTCTGTTGTTTTGGGGTAGAGAGTTCTGTAGATGTCTATCAGGTCCATCTGATCCAGTGCTGAGTTCAGGTCCTGAATATCTGTTAATTTTCTGCCTTGATGATCTTTCTAATACTGTCAGTGGGGTGTTAAACTTTCCCACTATTATGGTGTAGGAGTCTACGTCTCTTTGAAGGTCTCTAAGAACTTGCTTTATAAATCTGGGTGCTCCTGTGTTGAGTGCATATATATTTAGGATAGTTAATTCTCTTGTTGAAATGAACCCTTTACTACCACGTAATGCCCTTCTTTGTCTTTCTTCATCTTTGTTGATTTAAATTGTTTTGTTTGAAATTTGGATTGCAACTCTTGCTTTTTTGTTTTCCATTTATTTTCTTGGTAATTTTTCTCCATCCCTCTATTTTGAGCCTATGGGTGTCACTGCATAGGAGATGCACTACACACTTCTGAGTCTCAGTTCTTTATCCAGTTTCTCACTCTGTGCCTATTAATTGGAGCATTTAGCCTGTTTATGTTTAAGGTTAGTACTGGTAAGTGTGGATTTGATACTGACATCATGATGTTACCTGGTTGTTATGCAGACTTGTGTGGCTGCTTTATAGTGTCACAGGTCTGAGTACTTAAGTGTGTTTTTGTAGTGGCTGATAACAGTCTTTCCATATTTAGTGCTTCCTTCAGGAGCTCTTATAAGACAGGTCTGAGGGTATCAAATTCCCTCAGCAACTGCATGTTTGAAAAGGATCTTATTTCCCCTATGCTATGAAGTTTAGTTTGGCTGGATAAGAAATTGTTGGTTGGAATTTTTCTTTAAGAATCTTGAATATTTACTCCCAGTCTCTTCCGGCTTGCAGGGTTTCTGCTGAGAGGTCCACTGTTAGTCTGATGGGCTTCCCTTTGTTGTTCTCATAAATGAGATCCTGAAATATGTTTTCCAAGTTGCTTCCATTCTCCCCAAGTCTTTCAGGGACACCAATGAGTCAGGTATCACGGATTTGGTCTCTACATAATCCCGTATTTCTTGGAGGTTTTGTTTGTTCATTTTCATTCTTTTTTCCATATTCCTGTCTCACTGTCTTATTTCAGAAAGCCAGTCTTCAAGCTCTGAGATTCTTTCCTCAGCTTGACCTATTCTGCTATTAATACCTACAGCTGGCTGGGCGCGGTGGCTCACGCCTGTAATCCCAGCACTTTGGGAGGCCGAGGCAGATGAATCACAAGTTCAAGAGATCGAGACCAGCCTGGCCAACATGGTAAAACTCTGTCTCTACTAAAAATACCAACATTAGCTGGGCATAGTGGCACAAGCCTGTAGCCCCAGCTTCTCAGGAAGCTGAGGCAGGAGAATCGTTTCAACCCAGTAGGCGGATGTTGCAGTGAGCCAAGATTGAGCCACTGCACTCCAGCCTGGCAACAAGAGTGAGATTCTGTCTTAAAAAATAAAAAAATAGGCTAGGAGCGGTGGCTCAAGCCTGTAATCCCAGCACTTCGCGAGACCGAGATGGGCGGATCACGAGGTCAGGAGATCGAGACCATCCTGCCTAACATGGTGAAACCCCGTCTCTACTAAAAAATGCAAAAAACTAGCCGGGCGAGGTGGCGGGCGCCTGTAGTCCCAGCTACTCGGGAGGCAGAGGCAGGAGAATGGCATAAACCTGGGAGGCAGAGCTTGCAGTGAGCTGAGCTCCGGCCACTGCACTCCAGCCTGGGCGACAGAGCGAGACTCCGTCTCAAAAAAATAAGTAAATAAAATAAAATAATAAAAAATAATTTAAAAATTAAAAAATTAAAAACAAAAATCTGCAGTTGCATTATGAAATTCTTGTAGCATGTTTTTCCGCTCAATCGGGTTGGTTACATGCTTTTCTATACCGGCTATTTCATCTGTCAGCTCCTGTATTATTTTACTGTGATTCTTAGCTTCCTTGGATTGGGTTTCAACGCACTCCTGCATCTCTATGATCTTCATTCCTATCCATTGTCTGAATTCTATTTCTGTCACTTCACCCATCTCAGCCTAGTTCAGAACCCTTGCTGGAAAGCTAGTGTGGTTGTCTGGAGAAAAGAAGGCACTCTGGCTTTTTAAGTTATCAGGGTTCTTACGCTGGTTCTTTCTCATCTTTGCGGGCAGATGTTCCTTCAGTCTTTGAAAATGCTGTCCTTTGAATGGGTTTTTTTTTTCTTTCATCCTATTTGATGACCTTGACGGTTTGACTGTGGTATATAAGGTGGGTGCAGTCAACTGGCTTCATTTCTGGAAGATTTTAGGTGGCCAAGGTTCAGCTCTTAACTCCTGGATTACACGCTCTAAATCTGGGGGACTGGTATTGGGATCCTATTTTGTTCTCTGGCTCCTCAATGTTAGGAACCCACTGCACTGGGGGTAGGAGGGTGTCAAGGTGCCCCTGGATTACCGGTCACTATACTCCGGTGGGTGGTGCCAAAGAGTTTTGTAGGGCAGTGGCAGCGGGATCTGCCCTCGTTTCCATGTGCCAGTGGCAGCACGGTGGGGTGCACACTTGTCAGCTGTGGCAGTGTGCTAGCAGACGCCAGGGTGTCGGCCTCAATGTGGACATTTGTAGCAGTGGCAGAGGCAGCATGGCTTAAGTAGGCCCCACTGGCAACTATGCATGTGGTTACACTGGTGGTGGTGTTAGCACGGGTAGTGCTGGTAGGGGCAAGTCTGTGTGCACACTCTGTGCACATTTACAAAGGCGGGGTGGCCACTCGCGGGGGAAGGGTTCATTGTTCTCTGTGCCTAGTTTCACTCCAGGAGCAAGGGGGTGGGGCACTGGCAGCGCAGGGCTGAAAGGACCTGTGCCCACCAAGACTCTGACTGCAATTACAGTACAACCAGGGGAAGGGAGGCAGAGTGCACTCACACTGGCAGCAGTGGCAGAGGGTAGTGTGCACATTCACATGTGCTGGCGAGGCAAGAGAAAGCAAGATCCGCCTGTGCACACACACCAGCAAAGTGATGTGTGTGGGGGGGGGGCCTGTGGTCAGGGAGGGGTGGGGGGGTAAGCTGCAATAGGGGAAGGGGGCAGGCAGGAAGGCTGGTGCATATCCACAGGGGCTATTTTTTTTTTTTTTTTTTTTGAGATGGAGTTTCGCTCTTGTTGCCCAGGCTGGAGTGCAATGGTGCAATCTCAGCTCACCACAACCTCCGCCTCTCAGGTTCAAGCGATACTCCTGCCTCAGCCTCCCAAGCAGCTGGGGTTACAGGCATACATCAGATGCCCGGCTAATTTTGTATTTTTAGTAGAGACGGAGTTTCTTCATGTTTGTCAGGTTGGTCTCGAACTCCCGACCTCAGGTGATCCGCCCACCTTGGCCTCCCAAAGTGTTGGGATTACAGGCATGAGCCACCGCCCCGGCCCACAGGGGCTATTCTACTGGAGCTCTCTGCCATTAAAGTGTGGTCAGGTCAGCCAGCCCAGGAGCTATGATGCAGGTCCCCAGGGTACCCAAGGCTTCACAGCAAGCAGCTGCAACCAGGCTGGGTCCCCAGGAGAGGCCAGAGGACCAAAGCATGCTCAGGTTGATGGACAAGACTGCCCTGCAGAGTTCAGGTCTGACTTCCTCTAGGGCTAAAGTCTCCTATGGGAGCAAGTCAAGCCTAGGGTGATGGGCATCCCTGGTCATGCTCCACTACAGACACTCCTGCACCAAACCCTCTGCGCTGTGCACTGACTGGAGTGCTGCCTCTATCAGTTCTCAAGTGTGCTTGAGTATCAAGCAGCTCTCCCTGCCAACTCAAGTGTCCCTGATGGTTGAGGGATCTCCTCCTGCCAGGATTCCAGAGGTTTGTGGTAAGAGCAGATTGTTCCTTGCCAGTTCAACTCACCCGTTTCCCTGGAGTCACAAGTCCTGGTGCACAGTAGCCCTGTGCAGGGTTCCCAGGTTCCTCCCACTTCATCCCAACATCTGTGTCTTCCCTCTGTCTACTCTCAGTGCCTTCCCTCCGAAGATCTGTTAGGACTGTGCCAGTTGTCCCAGTCCCTCAGTGGCAGCCATTCCACCCGGCTGTGTCTAGTCAGCCATCTTGCCCACCTTCCTCCTTTCTTTCTTATATTTTTTTCCATTATGCCTTTCTCTAGAGAAAATTTACCTTCTATTCTTTTCTGCTGTTTGGGTTTATACTACTGTTGTTATGTACTGAACTGTGCTGTTCTCCCAAAATTCGTATGTTAAAGCCCTAATCTGCAATGTGAGTATATTTGGAGATAGGACCTTTAAAGAAGTAATAAACTTAAATGAGGTCATAAGGAAAGGTCCTACTTCAATAGGACAGGTGTCCTTATAACAAGAGATGCCAGGGATGTGTGCACTACAAAAAAAGGTCACGGAAGGATACAGCAAACAGCAGCTACCTGCAAGCCAAAAAAAAGAGGTTCCAGGAGAAAACAAACCTGACAACACCTTCATGTTGGACTTCTAGTCACCAGAAGTATAGGAAAACAAATTTCTGTCTTTTAAGCCACTCAATCTGTGGTATTTCGTTATGGCAGCCCCAGCAAATTAATACAACTGTACAGCAATCTTTGGCACACAATTATTAATATGTTCAACTTGACACTGTTTTATAATAAACTCTATAGAATACTAACTAGTTTTCTGTCATTCCCCAAAAAGTGCAATGCCCTCTGAGCCTACTGTCATAGGTCAATGTCCTCTGTGCCTATTTTGCCTTTCTTTTTCCAATAGTGCTTCAAATATTCTACTAGAGTTCCTTTCTCTTCCATCTCCTCCTCTGTGATCATCTCTGATCTCTGCTCTTAGTACTTACTATTATCAGAGGTCTACTTTCCAACACATTATCAAATTTATAATCTAACACATTTACCACTTGCCACTGTGACATATGCACCCTCACCTCCGACTCACTCCTTTACCAGCTGCTTCATGTATACTTCTCAGCCTTGCTAATATTGACATTAGGCACTCAGAACCAACAACCAAAAAGAGCGCTACTAGTCAGTAAAAAAAAAAAAATGCTACTTTCTGCTGATTATCTTATTGCTCTTACCAGTAATATTTTGTTCTAACTAATGGAGACGTTCCCTGAGTTTGGAAAACTCAAATGTTACTCCACTGAAAAACACTGTTATTCAAATACTATCTAAATACAGTCCAGCTAACCCACCATCAACAAAATATATGCCAGGGTTGATTTTTCTACTTACATGTATGTCTATGCTCATTTATCCACAGTCATCCCATCTCCCTTCTCTGGTCAATGATATGCACTTTTGCAACAATATAACATTCCAAAGGCAAGAGTATGATCAGAAAACAGAGTATCCCTTATGAACTCAATCAAGAATAAATCCTGAAATCTTGTTCTCACTAGAATGGGACACTGGACAACTAAGTTAACACTTCAAAATACTCATCAACTGTTGTCTTATTATCTCAAGACTCAAAAAAATGTAGAAAAATAATGGTTTTGGTTTTTGTTTTGACACAGAGTCTCACTCTGTTACCCAGACTAGAGTGCAATGTCTTGATCACAGCTCACCACAGCCTCAACCTCCTGGGCTCAAGCAATCCTTCCACCTCAGCCACCCTAGTAGCTAGGACTACAGGCACACAGCACCACACCTGGCTAATTTTTTAAATTTTTTGTAGAGACAGAGTTTCACTATGTTGCCCAGGCTGCTCTTGAACTCCTGAGCTCAAGTGATCCTCCCACCTCAGCCTCCCAAAGTGCTAGGATTACAGGCATGAGCCACTGTGCCTGGCATGATGGTCATTTTTATTCCTTCAAGAACCTTATGAGCTGGGCCACAGTGGCTCACACTTGTAATCCCAGCACTCTGGGAAAGGAAGGGAGGAGGATCACTTGAGGCCAGGAGTACAAGGCCAGTCTGGGCAATATAGTAAGACTTCGTCTCTATAAAAAAATCTTAAAAATTAGCTGGGTGTGGTGACATAACTGCTATGGTCCCAGCTACTCAGGATGCTGAGGTGAGAGGAAAGCTTGAGCCCCAAAAGCAAAGGCTATAGTGAGCCATGATCTCACTACTGCACTCTAGCTTGGACAACAGTGTGAGACCCCTCTCAAAAACAAAAGCAAAAAAACACCAACTTATCAACAGCAATGCTGTCATACCACTTACTAAAAAGTTCAAACTTAAGTTTTCCTGGGTTTTGGTCCTTTTTAAGAGGTGTCATATTCACTCTGTATCAAAAACTGTATTGTGCCAATGGCTTTAAGTGAGATACTAACAATCTCCCTCTATTTTGTTAAGCTGTGAGATAATGCTATATTAATAACTTACTAAGACTAAGTATACATGAATTGAAATTACTTTTATGTAAAATAAAAGTGCAAGTTAATAATTATGTACTGCATGGTCATTAGAATTAGATAGGTAGCAAGTCATAAATTACTAATTAGCCAATTAGTAAAAATTCAGCTATTCTGATGTTTTAGAGAAATCCTAAAAATTCAAGTTTTCCTATGAACTGAAATTTCAGCTCTTTAAGTTTCTCTACTAAGCTTTAGAATTTCTTTTTTTTTTAATACTCTGGATTAATTATTTCTATAACATACTAACTTTATATCTTTTTAAACAGAGTATATTAAACATACCATGCATTTCTTAAAAATTTAGATTGCACAACAAATGTTAATTTTGATATGATACAGTAATATTTATTAGAAACTACTGATATAAACAAGGTTGTCTATCCCTACCAATATTCCCAGATTGCTTTACTTTTACAGACAAGTGTTTCATTCTATCAGCCTAACAACCTATAAATGTCCCTGTTCTCATTTACTGCTTCTATACTATGTAACCTTAGAAACCAAATTCTTACTTGAATTATCTGAAATAAAGCTAGCCCCTAAATAAAAGCCTGAGGGACTCTCATATAAGTATAGAAATGTTAAACATATTTTCATAATCTCCATTAACCATTTAGAGACTCCGGGGTTTTTTGCAATGTAATCTGAAAATAAACATGGGCTTTACAGTCACACAGTGAGGGGTTCAGATCCTACCATTACACTTACTAGCTGTGTAATCTTGGAAAGATAATAAACCACCTTCCCCAAATGTTTACATTCTTTTTCAAAAAAATCTCCATCACCTAGTTCATTGTTGCTGTGAGATTAAGTGTGATACTGTATATAAATAAACTGGTTTATTTATATAAAGCAGTGGTTCACCCCTGTAATCCCAGCACTTTGGGAGGCTGAGGTGGGAAAATCACTTGAGCCTATGAGTTCAAGAACAGTTTCAGCGAAAAAAAAAAAAAAGCAACACCTCATCTCCACAAAAAAAATCTAAACATCTACCCACGTGTGGTGGCTCGTACCTATAGTCCCAGCTACTTGGGAGGCTGAGGCAGGAGGATCACTGGACCCTAGGAGTTCAAGGCTGCAGTAAGCTATGACTTCACCATTGCACCACAGCCTGCATAACAGAGTAAGATCTGTCTCAAAAAAAAAAAAGGCAACTTTCATACCTACTTTAATCACTGATACATATAGCTATATGAGAAATTTACTGAATTTTGCAAACAAAATTCACTATTTCTTTTTTTTTTTTTTTTTTTGAGATGGAGTCTCGCTCTGTCACCCAGGCTGGAGTGCAGTGGCCGGATCTCAGCTCACTGCAAGCTCCACCTCCCGGGTTTACGCCATTCTCCTGCCTCAGCCTCCCCAGTAGCTGGGACTACAGGCGCCCACCACCTCACCCGGCTAGTTTTTTGTATTTTTTAGTAGAGACGGGGTTTCACCGTGTTAGCCAGGATGGTCTCCATCTCCTGACCTCGTGATCCGCCCGTCTCGGCCTCCCAAAGTGCTGAGATTACAGGCTTGAGCCACCGCGCCCGGCCTCACCATTTCTTTTTCATTTTTATTTTTTGAGTATATGGAGTGCTAGCTTTCTATACCAAATAGCTTTTTTTTTTTTTTTTTAGGCGGAGTCTTGCTCTGTTGCCCGGACTGGAGTGCAATGGCCGGATCTCAGCTCACTGCAAGCTCTGCCTCCCGGCTTTACGCCATTCTCCTGCCTCAGCCTCCCGAGTAGCTGGGACTACAGGCGCCCGCCACCTCGCCCGGCTAGTTTTTGTATTTTTAGTAGAGACGGGATTTCACCGTGTTAGCCAGGATGGTCTCGATCTCCTGACCTCGTGATCCGCCCGTCTCGGCCTCCCAAAGTGCTGGGATTACAGGCTTGAGCCACCGCGCCCGGCCCCAAATAGCTTTTAAACACTTTATTCTTTTCATGTTTTTCTTTTCTTGTCCTCCGTAACTGAGACATTTCCTCATGGCTGAAACAGTAGAAATCCTTAAGACTACAGTCATATATGGGAAAGAATATGCAAGCCTCACACTCCTAGATCATAAATAAGCTTCTGAAAGTCAAACTCTTGTCTGCTATTTACTAGTAATGCAACTTTACCCGAACTGCTCTCTCTCTCTGAACCTTAATTTCTTCACATTCAAAAAAGGCCAATTACATAGAACACAACTACCACTAAGATTTTTAAAACTAAATACATCAGAAAATATACATTCTTTTTTTTTTTTTGAGATGGAGTCTCGCTCTGTCGCCCAGGATGGAGAGCAGTGGTACGACTATAGGCGCCCGCCACCACGCCTAGCTAATTTTTTGTATTTTTTTAGTATAGACAGGGTTTCACTGTGTTAGCCAGGATGGTCTCAATCTCCTGACCTCATGATCCACCCACTTCGGCCTCCCAAAGTGATGGGATTACAGGCGTTAGCCACCACGCCCGGCCAAAAATATATACTCTTAAAAGCCTTTGCAAAGAGCTAATGTCAAAGAATTATAAGCCCAAAACGTAAGACAGGGCAGGAATTCAGAGAGATAAGCAGAGCACTGAAGCTAGGTTAGCTAGTGACAGAAGCCAAACTCAGGCTTTGGTTTTCATAGTCTCATAAGGATAGAAGCCAAGCCCATGACCCAGCCTTAGTGGTGAGTCTGTTAAGAGACGCCTATACCATATGGCTGGAACCAGTAAAATGAACAAAAGTAAACCTGTTCCATTCTAACCTAATCCCCTAAGAACTTCAAAGAAAGCTGCTTTGGCACTGAGCAGAAAAGAATGATGGGAGAAAGGAGAGTTCCTGACAAGTTATTAACAGGAAACAGCAAACTTTTTCTGTAAAGGGCCAGAGGTATAAATATTTTAGGCCTTAGCGAGGCGTGGTGCCTGCCTATAGTCCCAGTTACTCCGGAGGCTGAGGAAAGAGGATCCTTTGAGCCCAGGGGTTTAAGACTGCAGTAAGCTATGATTTCACCCCTGCACAACCACTGCCCACCATCCTGGGCAACAGAGGGAGACTGTCTCCAAAAAATAAATATATATATATATGTGTGTGTGTGTGTGTGTGTGTGTGTGTGTGTATATATATATTAGGCTTTGAAGGCAATATGATCTCTGTTGCAACCAGTCAGCTCTGCTGTTGTAGCATGAAAACAGTCACAAACAATACATAAACCAATAAACATGGATGTATTCAATAAAGATTTATAGGCACTTAAGTTTGAATTTCATATGATTTTCACGTCACAATTTTTTTTTCCAACCATTTAAAAATGTAAAAAAAAAAAAAAACTACTAGCTTGCAGCCCAAACTAGGTAGCACAAGCCACAGTTTCCAGTTACTTGTAACAACAACACACAACATCTCTTCAGCCACCACCTTACTTACACACACACACGCACGCTCACAGATTTGAGGCTCTAATTCCCATCACCTAGGTGAAGTAAAAAACATCAGGCCATAAACATTTAGAAGATACATGTGCAAAACCCACAAATAATGTCCCAAGAAAAATTAACAAGCAAGGAAAAAAACCACCACAAATGAAAGCAAGCAAGCATACAAACACAGATGCAAAAATTTCAGATATTAGAAAAGATCATATAGAGAATATAAAGTAACTGCTTTCTAAAGTTTAAAGCAACAAACAAGCTTGAAAGGGTCGTACACATGAGGGGGAAAGAATCATTAAAAAATGACTTAGAGCTTTCCAATTGGACCCGGCAGAATGGCTCCCGCAAAGAAGGGTGGCGAGAAGAAAAAGGGCCGTTCTGCCATCAACGAGGTGGTGACCCGAGAATACACCATCAACATTCACAAGCGCATCCATGGAGTGGGCTTCAAGAAGCGTGCCCCTCAGGCACTCAAAGAGATTCGGAAATTTGCCATGAAGGAGATGGGAACTCCAGATGTGCGCATTGATACCAGGCTCAACAAAGCTGTCTGGACCAAAGGAATAAGGAATGTCCCATACCGAATCCGTGTGCGGCTGTCCAGAAAACGTAATGAGGATGAAGATTCACCAAATAAGCTCTATACTTTGGTTACCTATGTACCACACTTTCAAAAATCTACAGACAGTCAATGTGGATGAGAACTAATCGCTGATCATCAAAGACATCAAATAAAGTTATAAAATTGAAAAAAAAAAAATGACTTAGCAAGCTAGGTGTGGTGGCTCATGCCTGTAATTTCAGCACTTTGGGAGGCCAAGGTGGGCTGATACTTGAGCCCAGGAGTTCAAGACCAGCCTGGGCAACACAGTGAGACCCTGTCTCTACAAAAAATAAAATAAAATCAAAAATAGCTGGGTGTGGTGGCTTGCACCCATAGTCCCAGCAACTCAAGAGGCTGAGGCAAGAGGATCACCTGAGCCCAAGGGAAAGAGCCAGCAGTGAGCCAAGATCACACCACTGCACTCCAGCCTGGGCAACAGAGAAAAAATGACTTAGCAAATGTAAATAACTAAAAATAATTTCTAAAACTGTAAAACACAAAGAATTGAAATTAAAAATCAAATCAGGCCAGGCGCAGTGGCTCACGCCTGTAATCCCAACACTTTGGGAGGCTGAGGTCGGTGGATCACTTGAGATCAGGAGTTCGAGACCAGCCTGGCCAACTTGGTGAAACCCCGTCTCTACTAAAAACAAAAAATTAGCCAGGAATGACGGCAGGCGCCTCTAATCCCAGCTACTTGGGACGCTAAGGCACAAGAACCACTTGAACCCAGGGAGGCGGAGGGTGCAGTGAGCCAAGACCGTGCCACTGCAATCCAGCCTGGATGACAGAGTGAGACTCCATCTCAAAAAAAATTAAAACAACCAAGCACGGTGGCTCATGCCTGTAATCCTGGCACTTTGGGAGGCAGAGGAGGGCAGATCACGAGGTCAGGAGATCGAGACCACCCTGGCTAACACGGTGAAACCCCGTCCCTACTAAAAATACAAAAAATTAGCCGGGTGTGGCGGTGCGTGCCTATAGTCCCAGCTACTCGGGAGGCTGAGGCAGGAGAATGGCGTGAACCCGGGAGGCGGAGCTTGCAGTGAGCCAAGATCATGCCACTGCACTCCAGCCTGGGTGAAAGAGTGAGACTCCATCTCAAAAAAAAAAAAAAAAAAAAAAATTAAAGAAAAATAAAATAAAATAAAATCATTCAAAAGTAGTGAACTTACGGCCGGGCGCGGTGGCTCAAGCCTGTAATCCCAGCACTTTGGGAGGCCGAGATGGGCGGATCATGAGGTCAGGAGATCGAGACCATCCCGGCTAACACGGTGAAACCCCGTCTCTACTAAAAACACAAAAACTAGCCGGGCGAGGTGGCCGGCGCCTGTAGTCCCAGCTACTCGGGAGGCTGAGGCAGGAGAATGGCGTAAACCCGGGAGGCGGAGCTTGCAGTGAGCTGAGATCTGGCCACTGCACTCCAGTCCGGGTGACAGAGCGAGACTCTGCCTCAAAAAAAAAAAAAAAAAAAAAAAAGTAGTGAACTTAAAACATACATCTGAAGAAATCATCCACAGTGAAAGAAGAAAAATACACATACAAAAATACAAACAAAGGTTAAGAAAACCAGCCAGGCACAGTGGCTCGTAGCTATAATCCCAGGAACTTGGGAGGCTGAGGTGGGAGGATCACGTCAGTCCAGGAATTCAAGGCTGCAGTGAACTATGATCACACCACTGCACTCCAGCTGGGAAACAGAGCAAGAGCCTGTCAAAAGAAGAAAGAGGAAGGAGGAAGAAGGAAGAAGAGGAGGAGGAGGAGGAATAAAAGAAAAAATACGTAAGAGTAAGAAAATCTAATATATTTAGACATATCTCATTTTACTGCACTTTGCTTTATTGCACTTCAGATACAGCAATTTTTTTTTAACAAATTAAAGGTCTGTGGCAACACTGTGTCAAGCAAGTCAACAGGTGCCATCTCCTAACAGCATGTGCTCACCTCCTGCCTCTGTGTCAAATTTTGGTAATTCTCACAATATTTCAAGCTTTTTTTTTTTTTTTTGAGGCGGAGTGTCGCTCTGTCACCCCGGGCTGGAGTGCAGTGAGTGGCCGGATCTCAGCTCACTGCAAGCTCCGCCTCCTGGGTTTACGCCATTCTCCCGCCTCAGCCTCCAGAGTAGCTGGGACTACAGGCGCCTGCCACCTCGCCCGGCTAGTTTTTGTATTTTCAGTAGAGACGAGGTTTCATCGTGTTAGCCAGGATGGTCTCGATCTCCTGACCTCGTGATCCGCCCGTCTTGGCCTCCCAAAGTGCTGGGATTACAGGCTTGAGCCACCGCGCCCAGCCAAGCTTTTCTTTTTTATGTATTTATTTTTAGAGACAGGATCTCGCTCTGTCATCCAGGTTGGAGTGCAGTAGCATGACCATCATAACTCACTGCAGGGTCACACTCCTGGGCTCAAGCAATCCTCCGGTCTCAGCCTCCCGAGTAGCTAGAACTACAAGTGCGTGCCACCCTGCCTAGCTTATTTTTTAAGTTTTTGTACAGAGGAGGTCTCGTTATGTTGCTGAGTCTAGTCTCAAACTCCTGGCCTTAAAGCAAACCTCTCGCCTCAGCCTTCTAAAGCACCTGCATTACAGGTTTGAGCCGCCACACCTAGCTTCAAACTTTTTTATTATTATATCTGTTATGGTGATCTGTGATCAGTGATCTTTGATGTTACTTCAATTGTTCTGAGGCACCAAAAATTATGCCCATATAAGACACTGAACTTAATCAATCAATATTATGTGTGTTCTGACTGCTCCATCGACCAGCTGTTCCTGACTCTTTCTTCTCGTGGGGCATCTCTCTATTGCCTGAAACACACAATATTGAAATTAGGCCAATTAATAACCCTACAATGGTCTCTAAGTATTCAAATGAAAGGAAGACTCAAATGTCTCTCACTTTAAATCAAAACCTAGAATGATCAGGCTTAGTGAGAAAGGCATGCTGAAAACCAAGACAGGCCAAAAGTTAGACCTCTTGTGCAAAAAGCTTGCCAAGTTGTAAATGCAAAGGAAAACTTCTTGAAGGAAATTAAAAGTTCTACTCCAGCGAACACACAAATAAGAAAGCAAAACCACCTTATTGCTGATATGGAGAAAGTTTTAGTGGTCTGGAAAGATTATCAAATCAGCCACAGCATTCCCTTAAGCCAAAGCTAATATGGAGCAATCCCTACCTCTCTTCACTTCTATGAAGGCTGAGAGAGGTGAGAAAGTTATAGAAGAAAAGTTGGACACTAGCAGTGTTGATTCATGAGGTGTAAGGAAAGAAGCCACCTCCATAACATAAAAGTGCAAGGTAAAGCAGCAAGTGGTGACACAGAAACCGGAGCAAGTTATGCAGAAGATCCAACTAAGATAATTGATGAAGGTGGCTACACTCAACAACAGATTTTTGATTTTTAAAGTAGACAAAATGGCCTTGTGTTGGAAAAATATGCCATCTAGGACTTTCATAATTAGAAGAAGTGAATGCCTGGCTTCAAAGCCTCAAAGAACAGGCTGCCTCTCCTGTTAGACACTAAGGCAGCTAACGACTAAGCTGAAACCAAAGCTCATTGACCATTCTGAAAATTCTACGGCTCTTGAGAATTAATGCTAAATCGAGGCCAGACATGGTAGCTCACGCCTGTAATCCCAGCACTGTGGGAGGCTGAGGTCTCCCACAAGCCGATCATCTGAGGTCAGGAGTACAAGACCAGCCTGGCCAACATGGTGAAACCCCGTCTTTATAAAAAATACAAAAATTAAGGTGGGTAGAACACCAGAGGTCAAGCGTTTGAGACCAACCTGGCCAACTTGGAGAAATCCTGTCTCTACTAAAAATACAAAAATTAGCTGGGCATGGTGGTGGACACCTGTAATCCCAGCTACTTGAGAGGCTGAGGCAGGAGAATCATTTGAACCCAAGAGGCGGAGGTTGCAATGAGCCGAGATTGCACCACTGTACTCTCCAGCCTGAGTGACAGAGCAAGACTCTGTCTCAAAAAAAAAAAAAGAAAAAATTAGCTGGGCATGGTGGTGCAGACCTGTAGTCCCAGATACTCAGGAGGCTGAGGTGGGAGAATCACCTGAACCTGGGAGGCGGAGGTTGCAGTGAGTTGAGATCACACCACCGCACTCCAGACTGTGCAACCATAAGACCCTGTCTCAGGGAACAACAAAAAAATTACACTAAATCTACTTTGCCTGTGGAAATGGAAAAACAAAGACCAGATGACAACACATCTGTTGACAGTAAGGTTTACTGAATGTTTTAAGCCCACTGTTGAGACCTACTGCTCAGAAAAATAAGATTCCTTCAAAATACTACTGTTTACTGACAATGCACCTAGTTACCCAAGGGCTCAGATAAAGATGTACAAGATGATTAATGTTTTCCCACCTGCTAACACAACATCCACACTGCAGCCCATGGATCAAGGAGTAATTTCAACTTTCAAGTCTTATTATTTAAAACATTTCATGAGGCTTTAGCTGCCATAGATAGTGATTCCCCTGATGGATCTGCGCAAGGTAAATGTAAAACCTTCTGTAAATAATTCACCTTTCTGGATGCCATTAAGAACATTCATGACTCATGGGAAGAGGTCAACATAACATTAACAGAAGTTTGGAAGAGGCTGATCCCAACCCTCATGGATGACTTTGAGGGGTTCAAGACTTCAGCGGAAGAAGGAATTGCAGGTGTGGTGGAAACAAAAATAACTAGAATTTAAAATGGAGCCTAAAGATATGACTGAACTGCAGCAATCTCATGATAAAACATGAATAGATGATGAGTAGCTTCTTATTGATGACCAAAGAAAGCGGTTTCTTGAGATAGAATCTACACCTTGCGAAGATGCTGAGAAATCTACACCTTGAAATGACAACAAAGAATGTATAATATTACATAAACTTAGTTGATAAAGCAACTGCAGGGTTTGAAAGGACTGACTCCAATTTTGAAAAAAGTTCTATTGTACGTAAAATGCTATCAAACAACACTGCATGCTACAGAGAAATCTTTCATTAAAGGAATAGTCCACTGATGCAGCAAACTTTATTGTCTTATTTCAAGAAACTGCCACAGTCATTCCAACTTTCAGCATCCACTATCCTGATTAGTCAGCAGCCACCACCATGAAGTAAAGAACCTCCACCAGCAAAAAGATCACAATTCAATGAAGGCTCAGGTGATCATTAGCATTTTTTAGTAAAGTATTTTTTAATCACGGTACGTATATTTTTGTAGACATGGTGCTATTACACACTTTAAATAGACTATAGTACAGTATAAACACAAGTCTTATATGCAATGGGAAAACAGAAGTTTCATATAACTTGCTCTATTGCAATATTCACTTTATTACAATATTTGCTTTATTGCAGTGGTCTGAAACTGAACCTAAATGTATCAGAAGTATGCCTGTATATAAACTGGAGATCCAGAAAAAGAAAGACTAAGATGGTGAAACAAAAATACTTAAAAACTGGGAGGCCTAGGTAGGTAGATGATCAGGTCAAGAGATCAAGACCTTCCTGGCCAACATGTTGTAACCCCATGTCTCTGCTGAAAATACAAAAATGAGTTGGGCGTGGTGACGCATGCCTGTAATCCCAGCTACTCAGGAGGCTGAGGCAGGAGAATCGCTTGAACGAGGGAGACGGAGGTTGCTGTGAGCCGAGATCATGCCACTGCACTCCAGCCTGGTGACAGAGCGAAACTCCATCTCAAAAATAAATAAATAAAATAAAAATATTTTTTAAAAAAAGAAGAAACAGAAAAAGACCACTGAAACCATAAGATCATTTCCTCTGAAAACAATTAAATAGAAATCAGTATAAAAAAGATGAGTGGGCATAACAAATGTATTTTTCAAAGATGGCCACGCCAGTGTATATCCCATCCCATATATAATTTTACAGTGTGACTTGACACTTTTCCCTATGCTTCCTCCTCCTCAAACATGAATGGAGCTCTGTAACTCTGGATCACCAGAATGCAGAAGTAAGGCTAGGTCATAAATGACAACATGGCTTCTATCTGGTATGCTCTCCCTCTCAGGAATTCCAATGACCATGCCCTGACAACAGTTAAAAAGTTTCATGGAAAAACCCACATGGAAAGGAACTAAGGCAGAAATGCCAAGTGTAACCACTCCTGAATTCCTAACCCACAAAAACTGTAAAGGATAATAAGCCACTAAGTTTTGAGCTTAACTGGTTATGCAACAATAGATAACTAACATATTAAAAATTGTCACATATTTGGAAATTTTAAAATATACTCCTAAATAATATATGTGACCAGTAAATGAAAAATATTTTGAAATAAATAACAAAACTACATTTCAAAACTTGTGAGAAGCAATTAAAGCAATACTTCACGGGAAAATGTATAACCCTAAATAAGTATAACAGGAAAAAAAACCAAAACTCAGAGAGCTATCTATTCAAGAAGATAAAAAAGAATAGCAAAATAAACCTGAAGAAAGTAGAAGGAAATAACAGAAGTGATCAGGTGTGTGTGGTGCCACACACCTACGTGCCCAGCTAGCCAGGAGGCTGAGGCAGGAGGATTACTTGAGCCCAAGAGTTTGAGACCAGCCTGGGCGATATAATGAGACCCCCATCTCAAAAACAAAACAAAACAAACTGCTGTGATCATATATTGGTTAGAAAATAAATGACAAAAGCGAGAAAGTGATAAGTAGAGAGAAAACAAAATAGTAAGGGCCATCAAAGCCAGAAGTTGTATTTAAAAAAAACAAAAAACTATAAATTGGCAAACCTCCGGCAAAATTAATTAAGAAATTAAAAAGAAAAAGAGGCCAGACACAGTAGCTCACACCTGTAATTCCAATACTGGGAGGCCGAGGCAGAAAGATCACTTGAGCCCTGAAGTTCGAGATCAACCCTGGCAACACAGCCAAGACCTCATCTCTACAAAAACTTTCAAAAAGTAGCCAGGTCCGGGCCAGGGCCTCACACCTGTAATCCAGCACTTTGGGAGGCTGAGGCAGATGGATCAATTGAGGCCAGAAGTTCCAGACCAGTCTGGCCAACATGGTGAAACCTCAACTCTACTAAAAAATACAAAAGTCAGCTGGGTGTGGTGGTGCACACCTGTGGTCTCAGCTACTCAGGAGGCTGAGTCACGAGAATTGCTTGAACCTGGGAGACAGAGGTTGGCAATGAGCTGAGACGCTGGGCGACAGAGCAAGACCCTATCTCAAAAAAAAAAAGAAAAAAAAATTAGCCAGGTCTAGTGACACAAACCCGTAGTCCCAGCTACTCAGGATCCTGAGGTGGTAGAATCAGTCGAACCTGGGAGATCAAGACTGCAGCCAGCCGCGGTCACACCACTGCACTCCAGCCTAGGCAAGAGCGAGACCTTGTCTCAAAAAAAGAAAAAAAACAAGGCTGGGCATGGTGGCTCATGCCTGTAATCCCAGAATTTTGGGAGGACGAGGCGGGTGGGTCACCTGAGGCCAGGAGTTTGAGACCAGCCTGACCAATATGGTAGAACCCTGTCTCTACTAAAAATATAAAAATTGGCCGGGCGTGGTGGCATGCGCCTGTAGTCCCAGTTACTCAGGAGGCTGAGACAGGAGAACTGCTTGAACCCAGGAAGCTGAGGCTGCAGTGAGCTGAGATTGAGCCACTGCACTCCAGCTTGGGAGACAGAGCAAGACTCCGTCTCCAAAAAAAAAAAAAAAAAGCAAAGGATCAGGATTGGAAAAAGGGATAAAAACTAACATTAGAAATAACAGATTAGATGGTTCCATGGTGTAATGGTGAGCACTCTGGACTCTGAATCCAGAAATAACAGATATATCAGAAAGCCAATCAACATAATCAACCACATCTCAAAAAAATCCAAGACAATTCAGTAGTTATACATGTCTCCAATGCAGTCTTGGCAAATGAAAAACAGAAGCTTCCTTGATTGATAAAAGGTGTCTACAAAGCCTACACCATGCTTAATGAGGAAAGGTTGAATATTTTTCCCTTGAGATGAGGAAGAACGAAACAAAGATGGCCCTATAAAGTCCTATCAACATTATGCTGGAGATCTCAGGCAGCAAAGGAAAGCAGGAAAAAAATAAAAGGTATAAGGATTAGAAACAAGAGACAAAATTGTCATTATTTGCATATGACATAATTGTATATATGGAAAATCAAGAATCTACAGATAAATTCAAATTATTATTTTTGTTTGTTTGTTTGTTGCTTTTTTGGGGGTGGAATCTCACTCTGTCACCCAGGCTGGGGTGCAGTGGTGCGATCTCGGTTCACTGCAACCTCCACCTCCCGGGTTCAAGTGATTCTCCTCAGCTGAGGAAGGAAAATCACTTGAGCCTGGCAGGCGGAGGTTGCAGTGAGCCAAGACTGCGCCACTGCACTGCAAGAAAAAAAAAAAAAGCAGCAGCAGAAGCAGCAGCAGCAGCAGAAGAAGAAGAAGCAGGAGCAGAAGCAGCAGCAGCAGCAGCAGCAGCAGCAGCAGAAGAAGAAGAAGCAGAAGGAGAAGGCAGCAGCAAGAAGCAGCAGTAGCAGAAGCAGCAGCAAACAGCAAGCAGCAGCAGCAGCAGCAGCAGAAGCAGAAGCAGCAACAGCAGAAGCAGCAGAAGCAGAAGCAGAAGCAGAAGCAGCAGCAGCAGCAGCAGCAGCGGAAGCAGTGGAAGCAGAAGAAGAAACAGAAGAAGCAGAAGAAGCAGAATAAGAAACAGAAGCAGCAGCAGCAGCAGCAGCAGCAGCAGCAGAAGCAGCAGCAGCAGCAGCGGCAGAAGCAGAAGAATTTCATAAATACTGAACTAATTTTTTAGATTACATAATATACACATAGTATTATTATATTCATATGAAGTTCAAAAACAAGGAAAACTATATTGTTTAAGGATGTATAGCTAGGACTTAAAATTATGAAGCAAAGCAAAAAACAGTCACAAAGGTCAGGATAATAGCTATCTCCACTGAGGGGGATATGTTGACAAGGATGGTGAGGCTGGAGGGAAGCACTTCTGGTTTGTTGACCTGGGCAATGACAACACTAATATTCATTTTATTATTTCCCTTAAACTGCACATTTTATGCCTTCTCTTGTATACAGATGATCCACAACTTATGATGTTTTAACTTATAATTTTTCAACTTTAGCACAGTGCGAAATCAATATGCATTCAGTAGAAATCATACTTCAAATTTTGAATTTTTATCTTTTCCCAGGCTAGCAATATGCAGTATGATACTTTCTCATAATGCTGGGCAGCAGCAGAAAGCAGCAGCTCTCACAAGGGTAAACAACTGATCCTCAATAGTATATACTAAGTTGCCAGATGATTCTGTCCAACTGTAGGCTAATGTGTTCTGAGCACATTTAAGGAAGGCTAAGCTAAGCTATTGATATTCGGTAGGTTAGGTATAATAAATGCATTTTCGACTTACAATATTTTCAACTTATAATGGGTTTATCAGGATGTAACCCCAATGTAAGTCAGGGAGCATCAGTATATGAATGAAAAGGAAAAACAACAACTGCCTATAACTACTATGGTAATTTAATATATGGTAATATAAGTCTGGTACCTAGCGTGCATTTTTTAAAAGCTACCATAATGACAAAATGTTTTGTATCCTCCACAGTGCCTACACATCAGGAAGTTGGTCATGGTAGATGCTCAAATATTTTGATCAATAAATGAAACAACTTCCATTCTAATTAAATGGAGTAAAAGACAATTTAGATCTGAATGATTCCCTAAACCAATTCTCATTCTACAAGCCCAGAGATTGAATTCTTTATATCCCAATAGACTCTTCCCTCTGCCTTAAGCATTTTCCTGATCTCTTTCTCTTTTCATTCATAGGATACATCTGTTCTGCCCTACTATACTGTAAGAAGTTGTACATTAAATGCTTAGAATCCTATATATAATCTGAGACTTAGGACAAAAAAAGAGACAGAAGAAAGGTTAAAGTTAAGGGGAAATGGTAGGTAAGATGTACATAAGAGGAGAATTTTGGGGATAAACCAGTGAAGACAGAATGTAGCCTTACATGAAAACATCTAAGACATGGACTTTTTTTTAGTTCTAATGATTCAAGGAGTCAGGAAACAGTGAAATAAAGCAGGCAAATCATCTACTGTCCCTTCAGACCTAGGTACCATACCAAAATATATCTACTGTTTTTTTCCGAAAATTATCTCAACAACAACAAAACAGAACAAAGATACCTCTGCAAGCTTCAAGACTCTTCTGGAAAAAATCAGCTCCTTCTCAGTTAGTTGGGAAAGAAACTTTTTTCTTTTTCCTTTTTTCTCTTTTAAGAGACAGGGTCTTGCTCTATTGCCCAGGCTGCTGGACTACGACCATGGCATGATCATCGTGGCTCACTGTAACTTCGTTCTCCTGGGCTCAAGTGATCCTCCCACGTCAGCCTTCCCAGTAGATAGGACCACAGGCACATATCACAATGCTTGGCTAGTTTTCTTGTTTGTTTTTATGTTGCCCAAGCTGGTTTCAAACTGCTAGCCTCAAGCAATCTTACTGCCTCAGCCTCCTGAAATGCTGGGAAAGCTTTAATTTTTAATCAACTTATTCAATATATATTATTTATACATAGTTCAAAAGATTAAACATAAATATCCTTCAGAACCAAACTCACTGAATAAAACTATGGTACATCCGTATAATAGAAGAGTGTCTCCGTAAAAAAGAATGAGAAACATCTTATGTACCAATACAAAGTCCTCTCCAGCATATAGTAAGTGGAAAAAAAGAAGAGGTACAGAACAGAATACATGGTATACTACCTTCGGTGTATGAAAAGAGAAAACATATATTTTATTTTTGAAAGAAAAACATTAGAATGATTAATCAAAGACTTAAAAACATGGTTACGTACAGAGGAGCGAGAAAACAGGATGAAAAAGATGGGGATGAAAATGAGATTCCTGGCCAGGCACAATGGCTTATGCCTGTAATCTCAGCACTTTGGGAGGCTGAGGTAGGAGGACTGTTTGAGGCCTGGAGTTCAAAACCAGCCTGGGCAACATAGCAAGACCCCATCCCTACTAAAATAAAACGTAATTTAAAAAAATAATTAGCAAGGCACAGTGGCACGCACCTATAGTATTAGCTACTCAGAAGACTAAGGCAAGAGGATAGCTTCAACCCAAGAGTTCAAGGCTGTAGTGATATAATGATTGTGCCACTGCACTTGCTCTATCACTCCAACCTGGGTGATAGAGCAAGATCTCATCTCTAAAAACAAAGAAAAATGAGATTCCTAAGTATAACTTTTAAATGGTTTCTCTTTCTGAACTACGTAAGTGCTTTACATATTCAAAGAATAAAATCAAGGGTTTTTTTTTTTAATTATTTTTTTGAAATACTGTTTCACCCTGTTACCCAGGTTGGAGTGCAGCAGCACAATCACATGTCACTGCAGCCTCAACCTCCTGGGCTCAAGCAAACCTCCCATCTTAGGCTCCCAAAGTGTTGGGATTACAGGCGTGTGCCATAGCACCTAGCCAAATTAAGTCTAAAAACAGGAAAAGCAAATCCTAAAATAAAATAAGTAGACCTAACTGCATATCAAACTGGTAACAATCAAACTGAGAAAATCATTTCAAGTGACTTTTAAACATAGTCCTACTTACAACAGGTACATTCTTAGCAGGACACAGTCTAAGGACAAAAAGAAATGCAAAGAAATTTTGAGTCCCACTGAGCACTTTCGTTTATTTTTGAAACTATTTTATAAATACTTAGAAAAAACAAATACGTCAATGTTAATAAAAACTATGATTTTCAACGAAAAGGAGATTAAAAACAAAAATAATTTAACAAATCAAAAGGAGGAGGAGGAAGAGGACTAGGGAGAAGAGAAGGAAGAAACCTATAATGTTAAATTGGAATCGGAATTATCAAGATGATATCACGCTTTTTACTCCCTCCTGTCAGAGTCTCAATGGCAGCCCAATAACAAGGAGCATACTTAGCATCTAAATAGTGGTTTCTAAATACAATCTCGGCAGGGTGTAGTGACTCATGCCTGTAATCCTAGCACTTTGGGAGGCTGAGGCAGGCAGATCACCTGAGGTCAGGAGTCCCAGACCAGCCTGGTCAACATGGTGAAACCCTGTTTCTACTAAAAATACAAAAATTAGTGAAGTATGGTAGCGCGCGCCTGTAATCCCAGCTACTCCGGAGGCTGAGGCAGGAAAATTGCTTGAACCCTGGAGGCAGAGGTTGCAGTGAGCCAAGATCATGCCACTGCACTCCAGCCTGGGTGATAGAGCAAGACTTTGCCCCTCCCCCACAAAAAAAATTTCAATTAAATAAATACATAAACAAATACAATACTCCACTGTAAGAAGACCAAGCTTCTTGGAGAAATTGCTGATTCCAACTCTAAAGCAGGAAAAGTCCATGGTGAGCCAAGATACTATGTACCCAAAAGTAAGGAATCATCCAAAGACTAATGGGTTCAGGAAAAAATAATTCAGGAACCTGTTTGAAGAAGCTCCCATTGTCCTTATTTGAGACAATTTGAGCATCAAAAAAAAAAAGTCTCCAAATGACTATAATACAACAAAAGTCATGAGACCATTAAAAACCTCATTTGCTACAATCATAGATGACTATTGCACAAATTCTCCCTCTAAAAAGTAAGGAAAAAATTAAACGTTTACTGTTCTCTTTTAATAAGAACTGTTGTTCACTCCCAGTTGATAACGGTTACAAAGCTCTTATTAACTGAAGAATAACTAATAAATGAAAAAGAATTACAGAATTAGAAAAATCACCATTTTGCAATCCTTAATTGAAGACCAAAGGATCAAAAAAGATGCTAAAATTATTAGAGAAAGAATACTGAGAAATGGAATATTTGTATGGTACCAAAGTATCAGTCCCACAGATTACTGTACATAACAGGAAGAAAAATTTACTTTTAAAATGGAGATATAAGCAAACACCACCTTAAACCTTTCAAACTTACGTCACTGATAGAACAGCTGACATTATGTGCCTCCCATAATACACATGATATACAACATCACCTACGAAGTGTTCTTGCCGAAACTTTTTAACATGAATCTATTCAATCCTTTACAATATAACTTTCAGTTTACAGGATATACAAGCACCAGAAGAACAAGTTAAACAATCCAAGAAACAATCAGAAAACTCTAGAAAACAGGCCATTCTACAAGATGACTGGTCTCCTCAAAGACATTTCAGTGTCATAGGGAAGAGAAATGTGGGAAGGAACTTCCTAGATTGAGAGACTAAAAAGAGATAATCAAATGAAATGCAAAAATTTAACTGAGCTCTCTTTTGAAAAAAACATTTTTCAGGACGTTGGGAAAATTCAAATATAAATTCAATATTAAATTAGGGTATTATTTTTCTTAGGTGTTGGTAATAGTACACTGGTGACATGAAAAATATGCATTTCTTAGGAAATATATACTAAGTATTTTGCAGTAAACTTATCACGATACGTGTAACTTTTTTTTGAGCCAGAGTTTCCCTCTTGTACCCAGGCTGGAGTGCAAAGGCACAATCTCGGCTCACTGCAACCCCCACCTCCCAGGTTGAAGTGATTCTCCTGCCTCAGCCTCCCCGAGTAGCTGGGATTACAGGTGCCCACCACCACGCCCAGCCATTTTTTGTACTTTTAGTACACATGGGGTTTCACCATGTTAGCCAGGCTGGTCTCAAACTCCTGACCTCAGGTGATCCACCTGCCTCAGCTTCCCAAAGTGCTGGGGTTACAGATGTGAGTCACAGCACGCAGCCACAACTTACTTTCATAAGGTTCTGCAAAAATATATACAATCACAACCAGGCACGGTGGCTGCTCACGCCTGTAATCCCAGCATTTTGGGAGGCCGAAGCGGGCAATCACGAGGTCAGGAGATTGAGACCATCCTTGCTAACACAGTGAAAACCCCGTCTCTACTAAAAATACAAAGAATTTGCCGGGCGTGGTGGCGGGCGCCTATAATCCCAGCTACTCAGGAGGCTGAGGCAGGGGAATGGCGTGAACCCGGGAGGTGGAGCTTGCAGTGAGCCGAGATCATGCCATTGCACTCCAGCCTGGGTGACAGAGGGAGGCTCCGTCTAAAAAAAATATATATATATACACACACATATATACACACACACACACGTAATCACATAGGGAATAATAAAGCAAATATGGATGGCATAACGTTATCTTTTGAATCTAGTTAGACATATTAGTGTTCAAGTGATAGACAAATTAGTGTTCTCTTCCAACTTTTCTATTTCTTTAAGATCTTATTTATAAAACAGTAGCAGAGGAAAGAAAGAGAACTAAAAGAAAATAGAGTTGCAAAAGCAAAATAAGACAAAAATATTGGTCGGGTGCAGTGGCTCACGCCTGTAATCCCAGCATTTTGGGAGGCCAAGGCAGGCAGATCGTTTGAGGTCAGGAGTTCGAGACCAGTCTGGCCAACATGGTGAAACTCTGTCTCTACTAAAAATACAAAAATTAACTGAGTGTGGTGGCACACACCTGTAATTCCAGCTACTTGGGAGGCTGAGGCACAAGAATCAAGAATCACTTGAACCCAGAAAAAAGAAGTGGCAGTGAGCCAAAATCGTGCCACTGCACTCTAGCCTGGGCGACAGACAGACACTCTGTCTCACAAAAATAATAATAATAATAAGGCAAAAAAATACAATCTAAAAATCATTTATAAACATGTCCACACAGTCACCTAAGAACTTTCTCTCTTACATTAAAAATTAAATCTAGCCAGGCAGCGTAGTGGCACACAGCTGTAGTACCAGCTACTCAGGAGGTTGAAGTGGGAGGATTGCTTGAGCCCAGGAGTTTGAGTCCAGCCTGGGCAATACAGTGAGACACTGTCTCATAAAAAAAAAACAAAAAGGAAATTCCAGACCAGGTGTGGTGGCTCACACCTGTAATCCCAGCACTTTGGGAGGCCAAGGCAGGTAGATTACCTGAGGTCAGCAGTTCAAGACCTGCCTGGCCAAAATGGCAAAACCCCGTCTCCACTAAAAACACAAAAATTAGCTGGGCATGGTGGCAGGCACCTGTAATCCCAGCTACCTGGGAGGCTGAGACAGGAGAATCACTTGAACCCAGGAGCCGGAGGTTGCAGTGAGCCGAAACTGCACCACTGCCCTCCAGCCTGGGAGACAGACCAAGACTCCGTCTCAAAAAAAAAAAAAAGAAAGAAAGAAAATTCCAGAGATTACTCAGTCCACTATTATCTGATCAATAAAAGCAAACAGATTTCAAACAAATACTTACACACTACAAACAGCAATAGTACTAAAATCTGTCAATTATTTAAGGAATGTTTGTCATTAACAAATAGAACACATTTTGTTATGATCACTCACACTGAATCAAATACATTCTAAAATCCATTAATCTTATATGCTAAGACATCAAGAGCAGCATTTCTTTGCAATATTTTTTCAAAATATTTTTTTAAATGCCCCAATGACACAAGAAATATTTTAATTGAAAAATATCACACTTGAAAGACAACTAGCAGACAGACTGTCCTAATATCTACTTCTTTTAGCAACAAACTTTGATGAGTCATTTTTTCTAAAAGTCACACAATGAAATTCTTAAAATTCTTGATTTCGGCCGGGCACGGTGGCTCACGCCTGTAATCCCAGCAGTCTGGGAGGCCAAGGCGGGCGGATCACAAGGTCAGGAGATCGAGACCATCCTGGCTAACATGATGAAACCCTGTCTCTACAAAAAATTAGCCGGGCATGGTGGCAGGCGCCCGTAGTCCCAGCTACTCGGGAGGCTGAGGCAGGAAAAAGGCGTGAACCCAGGAGGCGGAGCTTGCAGTGAGCCGAGATCATGCCCTTGCACTCCAGCCTGGGCAACAGAGAGAGACTCTGTCTCAAAAAATAAAATTACTGATTTCATATTTAAACATAACAAGAAATAGGCTGGGCGCAGTGGCTCACACCTATAATCCCAGCACTTTGGGAGGCCAAGGCAGGAGGATCGCTTGAGGTCAGGAGTTCAAGACCAGCCTGGTCAATATGGTGAAACCCTGTCTCTACTAAAAATACAAAAATTAGCCGGGCATGGTGGCACGCACCTATAGTCCCACCTATTCGAGAGGCTGAGGCACGAGAATCACTTGAACCCAGGAGGCAGAGGTTGCAGTGAGCCAAGATTGCACCACTGCACTCCAGCCTGGGTGACAGAGTGAGACTGTCTTATTTTTATTTATTATTTTTTTTGAGACGAGTCTCGCTCTATTGCCCAGGCCGGAGTGCAGTGGCGCGATCTCGGCTCACTGCAAGCTCCGCCTCCTGGGTTCACGCCATTCTCCTGCCTCAGCCTCCCAAGTAGTTGGGACTACGGGCACCCGCCACCATGCCTGGCTAATTTATTTTGTATTTTTAGTAGAGATGGGGTTTCACTGTGTTAGCCAGGATGGTCTCAATCTCCTGACCTCATGATCCACCCACCTCGGCCTCCCAAAGTGCTGGGATTACAGGCGTGAGCCACCACGCCAGGCTGAGACTGTCTTTACAAAAAAAAAAAAAAAAAAAGAAGAAAAATTAATAAATAAATAAAACAAGAAACAGATGTATTCAAGAGGGAAAAGGAAGACTTACTGAGTACCTACTATATGCTTGGTGCTTCACATAAAATTTTTTTTAACTCCAATGATAGTCTTATGAGGCAAATATTACCCCCAATTTTTTTTTTTTTTTTTTTTTTGAGGCAGGGTCTCACTCTGTTGCCCAGCCTGGAGGACAATGGCATGATTACAGATCACTGCAGCCTCGACCTCCCAGGCTCAAGCAATCCTCCCACCTCAGCCTCCCAAGTAGCTGGGACCATAGGTGAATGCCACCACACTCAGCTATTTAATAATAATTTTGTCATTTTTGTAGAGACAGGGTCTCCTATGTCGCCCAGGCTGGTCTCAAACTCCTAGGCTCAAGTGATCCTCCTGCCTCCACCTCCATCTCCCAATCATCCCCATTTGAGAGATGAAAATTCTGACAAGCTCACAAATGTTAAATGGCTTGCCCATAAATGACAGTTCAAAAGTTATGAGGCTAGAACTTGAATCCAGGACTGTTAGAAATCTAGGTTTGAGAATCCATATTCTATCCACTTAATGGATTTAAGATTCACAGATATAAAAGCCTGTCTAAGGAAAAAGAATATTTAAAAGAATATAGTTATATATTCAAAGAGCTACACAATCTTAGGGTTTACTATGTTCTAAAATTATTGCTAATTGTTAAAAAAAAAAAAAACACACACACACAATTTTTAGCAAGCCAGCTGTCTATAACAGGACAGCTAGTCCGTTCCTCACTGTACATGTAAAATTACACTTCAGTTGCCCGCTGGATAACCCCACTGCTAAAATATGCCAGCAACATAATTCACATTAAAACCCAGAGGCCTAACACTACTTGGAAAGCGCTTTACGTGCTTACTATACCTATCCCAAGCATATTTACCACTCATAATTCACAGGCCATTTTCAGCAAATATACTTTGTTCTATCATATTATTTTCTGCCACTCCAAAATCATATTAAATGTATGAACAAAAACACCTACCTAAATATAACATCTCACAAATAAACCTTAGTAGTAGTATGTTATTTTGAACTTGTCTATTGTATGAAACTATGCCATAATTGTTTCTATAACATAAATTATGTATGTTCTTTCTACAGGATCAAAATTCCAATACCTATATTCCTCATATATCTAAAGATACACACAAAATAGGTACAGAAACCTATATGTTAAAGGATTTCCCATGTAAATTAAATCCTCTATGAGCTGAATTAATGACTAAAGGCATGAGGCAGCTTGTAGAGTTCTAGTGATATTCTGTATCTTGATGTAGGTGCTGGTTACACTGGTATGTTCTTAGTGAAAATTCACTGAGCTATGTATTTACCAGCTATGTACTTTTTGTATATTTTATAATTTATAAAGTCTTATATTTTTAGGCTGGGCACAGTGGCTCACGCCTGTAATCCTATCACTTTGTTTTTTTTTTTTTTTTGAGATGGAGTCTCGCTGTGTCTCCCAGACTGGAGTGCAGTGGCGTGATCTCGGCTCACTGCAAGCTCCGCCTCCCTGGTTCACGCCATTCTCCTGCCTCAGCCTCCCGAGTAGCTGGGACTACAAGCGCCCACCACCACGCCCGGCTAATTTTTTGTCTTTTTAGTAGAGACGGGGTTTCACTATGTTAGCCAGGATGGTCTCGATCTCCTGACCTCGTGATCCACCTGCCTCGGCCTCCCAAAGTGCTGGGATTACAGGCGTGAGCCACCGCGCCTGGCCAATCCTATCACTTTCAAAGGCTGAGGCGGGAGGATGGCTCTAGTCCAGGAGTTTAAGACCAGTCTGGGCAACATAGTGAGACCCTGTCTATTTTTTTATTTTTTTAATTTATATTTTTTAAAATGCTCAATCTAAAAACTTGTCTTACTAAAAAGCACTGATATCATCCCTCTTACCAAAGCAGTCAAACCCTAGTGAAGAAAACAGACAAGTAATGAAGCAATTTCATTAGAGAGCTATGATAGAAGTAATTACTAGGTGCTACAGGAGCACATAAAAATGGTACCTAACTTAATCTGAAAGGGGTAAAGGAAAGCTTCCTGAAGAATATACACCTGAACTGAATCCTAAAGGTCAGACAGAAATTAGCCAAGCAAAGAAAGGGGAAAGCAGAAATCAGGGAAATAGAACACCACATGTAAAAGACAAGAGAGAAAGCGCATTACCTGAGAGGAAGCCTAAAGTCAGTAAGAGTGGATTAAAGAATTTAAGGAAGACAGCAAGTGAAGAAAGGCTAGAGAATTAAGAGTTAGATTATAAATGATCTCATATACATGCCATGCTACAGTTTAAACTCTATCCTGACAATGAGACAGCTTTTTTGAAGATTTTTCAATAGGAAAGGACATGATTTGATTTTTATCTCTACTATACATGTCAAAATTATGGTGTGGGCCATGCTCACAACCCCATTTTGCAGTAAATAAGCCTGCACACTGCCCCATACTTTCTAACACTAAGATCTTTCCCCATACCCATATATACATACAAACACACAGCCAACAATAAATGGCCAAGAATGGTGACATAACCTAAGTACACACACTTGTTAGCAATCAACGAGAAAAAGAGCTGAGCCAAATAAATTGTTTCTTGGGAATTCAAACTAGAAAATCCTAGGGAAAAGGAAATGGTTAGCAACAGGAGCTGAAGTTAAAATGACTGCAGCCAAGAGGCGAGATGCTGGCGAGATGCTGGCATGGGGTCACATAGTAGTTATAAGGAGTAGAAATTAGGAATAAATGGAAGCTATGACATGGGGGAAAAAACTGGAGAAGAAAGAAAGGGTATCTAGGACAAGTTAACAATGCAGCACTGGAGTGAAGTCTCCAGCTTTATTAGGTTCTTATTCTTCTTCAGAGTAAGTTTTATTAGGTTCTTGTTCTTGAGAGCAAGTTGTTTAACTTTTCCTGGGTTCCCTTGTGTATGGTTCCTTTCAATAAGCACTTCATTACTTAAGGTAACTTGAGTCTCTTCCCTGCAATTGAAAGAGCTTGGCTAAAAGAGCATTTTAGAACACTTAATCCAACAGCAGTCAAGAGAATGAATTGGAGGACATGACAAGAGGCAGAAGACAGAAGGCAAGAAGACCACTCAGCATTACAGAAGCCCAATAAGCAGATATTTTTAGTTAAAATAAGGTAGAGGCAACAAAAAGTAACAAGGAATGACCTGAAATATCATGAGGGAAAATGTACAAGACAGTAACAAACTGGATGTTGGCAGTGAACTACAGAGTGAAGCCGAGGGCAATTCCCAGGTTCCTGAAGGTTTCATGAGGAATCTCTCCCCACCGTTTTGCGGGGGAAAGAGGCAGGAAGAGTTTTGTTTCCTAAATGTTTGGATTGAAGTGTTTGTGAAATATGAATCAAAGTGGTGATGTCCTTTGGCAGTGCTTTTACAGGGGTCTAGAGCAAAGGCAAGCACTCTAGACAGCAGTTCTAGACTTAGGAATCAATACATTAAGTCAATACCGTGGTTTTTAAAATGTCTGAAAAGTCTTTGACTAATATTTATTTCAAACTGAGTTAATAGGCCGGGCGCGGTGGCTCAAGCCTGTAATCCCAGCACTTTGGGAGGCCGAGACGGGTGGATCACGAGGTCAGAAGATCGAGACCATCCTGGCTAACACGGTGAAACCCCGTCTCTACTAAAAAGCACAAAAAACTAGCCGGGCGAGGTGGCGGGCGCCTGTAGTCCCAGCTACTCGGGAGGCTGAGGCAGAAGAATGGCGTGAACCTGGGAGGCGGAGCTTGCAGTGAGCTGAGATCCAGCCACTGCACTCCAGCCTGGGCAACCGAGCCAGACTCCGTCTCAAAAAAAAAAAAAACTGAGTTAATATAAACAAAAATCACTCCAACTAAAAACCTTAATATTCTTGTCAAATCATATTTTCAAACCTCCTACACTTCTCTGCAATTATTAAAGATTGAACAAACTTCCACATAGTATAATCCAAATGATTAGGAAAGATGCAGTTTATATTGCTAACTTCTGTTGAGGTACTTTCTTAAAAAAAACTCTAAGTTTACCCAATTTCCCTCAGGAACTATATAGTACTAAAATAACTAAGGCAAAATAACTGTTAAAAATTCATATATTAGATAGTGAATCTCACTGTTAATGCTTAAACTAGAATAAGATTTTTTTTAAGGAACTTAATCATGTAATTTACTAATTTAAATATTTAACTCCACCTGTAATTTAAATGTTGGGTTTCCATCCTAAAACCTTTTCTCCTCTCTTCTGTATGATTTTGCCTCCAAAATCTACTACTATCAACCCAGAACCTGATACTGCGCTTCAGCGACAAATCCAGCTGCGTAATGGTCATCTACATCTGACAGAACTACAGTCACCTAAACTGAACATGTCACAAATTAACCCCTCTATCCCTCCTCCTTGACAAAATAAAAGTAAAATCCCACTCCTTCATGGGAATCCCCAACTCAGTGAAAGGCACAAGCCAGAATCCTAGATTTTATCCTCTATGCAATTCTCCGCAACCCCAAATACAATAAAATCACCAACTCAACTCCCAATATCCAAGTTCAGATCCAGTCTCACCATTTGCCTGGATAACCCTAATATTCCTGCCTTTAGCCTTATTCTACTCTTCAATTCACTACACGCAGAATGACTTTTTTTTTAATGCAAATCTGATCATTCCAGTCCCCTGCTTTAAAATCCTTCAATAATTTAATAAATATTATAATTATCACAGCTAGTCACACTGTGGAAGCTCAGAGGTTCAATGATGAGACATTTAGCTACATCCTTTATGTAGGTTCAACATAAAAGAATCATCAGGAATTTTTTTCAAATCACAAAATTATTTAAACATACATATAACAGCAGATACATTTAAAAGAAAAGCATGTAGCATTGTTGGTAAAAGCAAAACACCAAAAATAACCTCCAGTCCACAAAAATGGAATATTATCCAGCCAGTAAATGAGGCACTTCCATATGTATTAATAAATGATCTGTAGGATGTAGCATTAAGTGAAAAAAACAGGCTATGTACAGAGGGTAAAGTAGGCAACCATTTGTGTATAGTGTCTTAAAAATATAAACGTATATAGGTTTATATATTGAAAATATCTCAGAAAGGATACATGTGAAGCTGGAAATAGTGGTTGCCTCTAAAGAGGAAAAATGGGTGGCTGAAGAATGAAGGCGGAACAGAAACTTTTTACTACATTACTCTTCTGAAACTTTTGGCTTTTACGTCTTGTTATTATCTATAATTTTAATGTGATTTTCTCCTTCTGTTACTTTAACATTTTTTATTGTGTGTGTGTGTATGACTACAAAGACCTCTTTATATTTCACCTTTATACCAATATTAAAATTACGTACTGATCATTTGATGGACCATTACGTTTCTTTCTTGACAACTCGGGAGCTCAACTTCTACAAACATTTTATTCAACATTTTACTGCTATCGAGAAGGCTGTTGTTGGTAATGACCTCAGTGAAAACTGCATGATTTCTGTACTTGCTTCTTGGAGAAGCAAGACAGCAGCACCAGACAGCAGAAGTTTATTATTAAACCGACATCGAAGTATTCAGGGATTAAGGAAAGTTACAAATCTTATTTTTCTAGCAAATCCAAAAACAGTGAATCCAAAAGTCCCCTAGTATCCTTTAAAAATAAAAATAAAAAACAGTCCTAGTATCTGCAGCAATCGACAAGGAGGTGAAGTAATAGTACAAGACGACATAGTTATATCCACTAGTGCAACATGATTTAATCCTTACAGAGGTCCCTAAAACGTCAGAGCTGAACCTCACACGTTCTACACAGAACAGACAAGATGAGGCGCAGGCTCTGTGACCTTATAATGGCACACACACAATTGGCCCCATGCTTCCATAACTTCTCTCTGCCTCCCGCTTTTTTCAGCCCAACCCCTCCAAACATGGGTCTCGGTCGGTCCCCTTAAGTCACAATGGAGGGAATACACTAGGCTAAGCAAATATTCCCTCAGGATTTCATGGCAAAGCCCTTTCAACCAAAGAAAGGATCGCGACTGAGGAGAAAGATAACAAGGTTTGCTTGAGGAGAGGTCTGTGAGAGAGGCTACAGTGGGTGGTGGGAGAGAAGCCAAAGTCTGTGACGGCTGACACCACATCTACCGGGAGTAAGAGCACCACGACAGCGGCTATCTGAAAGCCGTGATGGCTAGGGTTAGCGCTAGTCGGCTTGGTGATGAGCGAGCTGGGAGGGGGTCTATTAAGAAGGGTAGGGCGAGGGGCAGCTGGGGGACGCAACGGGTTAGGGGGCGGTCGAGACTTTGTCTCAGGAACTGTCATGAGGTCAGCCCCAGGGAGGATGTAACGGAGTCTGGAAGCTCCATTAGGAGTCCTGAGGGACTCTGAGGGGTTCTAATGGGGTCTGCTGGATTGGGGGGACCGTGACAGAATCTCCGGGGAGGCTGGAGGACTGGAATGGTGCTCGGCCAATGGAAGATACGGGGGGTGGGGTCTACTGGGGATCCGGGGCCGTGATCTGGTGTTTGGGAGGCTCGGCGCAGACCCGCTCGCGGGGCGTCTCCACTGGGACGGGGCGGGGCGGCCCGACCGGAGCCAAATAGCAAGGCTGAGACGTGGGCCAGGACGGGCTGCAGGGCCGCTGAGCGCTTGGGCGGGTCTTACCTCGGGCTCGGCCGCGGTGGCCACCGCAGCCCCCTCCTCTTCGGCGGAAGCTGCCTCCCACCCTCCGCCCCAGGGTCGGGCGGGAGATGGCAGGGGAGGCCGAGGCCACGGAGGGTCGGGCGGTTCCGGGAGGGTGGGCCCAGCAGCCTCAGGGTCCGGGCGAGCGGCCGCTGCGCATCCCCCGCCCTGTCAGAGAGACTCCGCCCGGCCTGGGCAGGCACATCCCCCGCTGCACCCCGCCCAGAGAGCACGCGTTGGACCGCCGCCTCAACTGCTGCGAGCGGCCGCCTCTGCCGGTGCAGCTACTGCCTCCGCCGCCGCCTCTCGCGGGCCTGACTGTTCTGTACTCTCTCAACAGCCACAGTCAACCGCCGCCGCGTCCCTTGTCCGCTTCGGCCGCGCGCCCCCGACCCCGCGCACGCAACCCCGCCCCGCGCGACTCCACGGCTGCAGGCGAGCAGGCGCGCGCGCACTTACCTCCCACGCCCCCTACTGCCAGCCCGGGTCGGCCCCGCCCGGTCCCGCCCGGTCCCGCCCCCGCACGTGACGCCACCGGAGAGTACAGCGTGCGCTTGCGCGGACACGCCCCATTTCCTAGGCCCCAGGCTGCCCCGCCCAAATTTTTCTTCCTCACCTTACGGCAGAGCGGGGAACTCTGCCTTAGATTCTCCCTGTACTGGAGAGGGATGTCGCAAGGTTGGGGAAGAAACCTCTGGGTTTGCGACTGTAGCTGTCGATTTCCGGCCAACACAGAGGTGTCTGAAGGCTGGTTGGGGTGGTGAGGCCCGAGGCAGGTAAGAAGCCTCCTCCCCACTTTAGTTTGTCTCAGTTTGTCCCGGCAGTGGATCGCTTCCCCACTCACTCAGATTCTGGCGTATCCGTGCTCCCTCCCGATTCTGGACCTGGATTCTCAGCGCCGCCGGTCACAGCCCCCGCCCCTTTTCAAACACGCACGCTCTCTCCTCCCACCCACCCTCATTGTCCCCGCCCCGACCTCCTTTTCCAAGTCTTCCTTTCCATTCATTCCTCAGACTTTTTCACTGAGTGGTTTCCATGTCTTGGGTTCCAGAATGTCAGAGGCGAATGAAATAGTCTCAGGTTTTTGAAGTGCTTTTATATAGGAGACCGTGAGAGAATCCGCAGTAGTAGTACAATAAAGTGATAATAGAGAAAAATGCACGGGATGCTGTCTGGGCACAGAAGAGGGGTCCCAGGTTGTGTAGGAGGAGAACGTGAGGAAGCCCTTTCCAAGCTTTTGGGTCACTTTTAGAAGACTGTGTTAAAAGACTAGTAATCCAGTACCTGGTCAAAGAAATAAGAGAGGAGGTAAAAGAGAAAAACGGGTGCAAAAGCATGTGACAGTGGTGGTTTGAAAGAGTCAAAAGAAAAGTAAAATAAACCTGATGGAAACCGTACTGTAGACTTCACTTTAAAGAAGCATCATTATAAAGTGAGAGAAATGAGGAACGAGAATATGGCCCCCAGGAATGTTTTCTGTTTAGGTAGAAGGCTCAAAAGTGTACACGAAACCGAGAAGTGGACTCTTCGAGGGTGAGGGAGGCTAATTTATAAGATCGAGAGCACTAGTGGAAAACAACCTTGTATGTGCATTTGAATCACCTGGGAAACTTTGTTAAAACCAATACTGTTGCCCCACTGTAGACCAATTAAATTCTGGGTTTTGTCGGGTGTCAGTACTGTTTTAAAGCTCCACAGGTGACTCTAATGCTAAAGATTGAGCCCCACTAAACTAGAGAGAAGAAATTGAGAGAGTTGGCTCTGTAACATTAAGATGGAGGTCATTTAACTATGGAGAGGCTTGGAGATGGATGAGAAACTTGAGCGGCGTTATGTTTTGAATAACTGGTCTGGGAAATGGGAGAAGGAGCCACTCTTGCCTTTCCCTTCAGCACTGTTCATTCCTCAGTGTTTATCAGGTCCACCTTAGTTACTTGTCTCTTTGCTCTCCCCTTCCCTTCCATCCAGAATTGGTCAGCTGTTGTCTCCAGCCTTACAGCTCAAGGGCCATCCCCACATCTGTCCCCAAAAATGATCAGAGCTAAGCCAATTTATGAGATGCAGAGACCAACATCCAGAGCTAAGCCAATTTATGAGATGCAAAGACCAACATCCACTCCCGTGAGATTACTACATACAGTGCCTTGCCAGTTTAGAATCTTTTTCTGTTATTTATCATTTAAATTAGTAATGAGATATAAAGATATTTAAAATACAGCTCTGTTAGGATTGAAAATTACTGTATTAGGGAAAACTAGGCCTTTAAATAAAGAATTAGCAGGCAGAGAAGCTGTATGAGGTAAAGACCAAGACAGTGTATGGCTGCTATCTATTAACTAGGGTTAATCCAAAAACCTGTCTATCTGACCCAGATAAGAACGAGTTATTGTTGTCTAGTATGACTAGAGCATAGTATGGAGAGTAGAGGTGGAACAGAGATGAAGATGATAAAGTGGGTGTGAACAGATTATGAGGAGCCTTGAATTCCATGGTGAAGAGTTTAGATTATATATAATACTAGAAACAATTGATAAGTACAAAAAAGGTTCTTAACCTCTTTTACCCAGTGGACCTCGTTGGCAGTCCAGCTTATAGACTCAGTCTCAGGAAAATGTTCTTAAATGTATAAAATAGAATCATAGTAATATAAAGGAAACTAATTTTTTTAAGTTTTTAAAATATTAAAGGTGTGATATATGCATCAAATAAAATCTGGGAGCACGTCTAATTATATAATTTCTAAGTAGTGATGACTATAAATTATATTTTGAAATGCCTGCAGCAACTTTAATATGATGTGAAAATATCAGATTTCTATTGATAAAAAAAGAGAATGCTAATACTGTAGTTTATGGTCCACACTTATTGAAGAAATGCTAAATTTCAGCTACTGATTATTGAAAACGAATTGTTTTCCCAGTCTAAGTTCACAGAACCCTGATATTCTAGCCACATCCTGGTCTATGGATCCTAAGTTTAAAAATATCTCAGTGTAATGGTTTTAATCTAGAGCATGACATCAAATCTGTGTTTCAGAAAAATGATGAAGCAGTGTTCACTTCCCAACCTCTCTGCTGGGATGAGAAGCTGGCTGTTTTCTTCTGTGTCTCCTTTACCTCTGGGGCAGCAACCAGTACTATCCCACCATTTCCTAATAACCGGGGCCTGCAGAGGGACTAAGCTTGTGGATGTATATATCTGTGAGAGCAATACCAGAAAATAAATCAGAAAGGTAGATTGGGGCTATTTTTGTGGAAATCATTGAATGCCAGGCTGTAATTTGTAGTTAATTTGGTAGACAATGGGGGGTTGTTAAAATTTTTGGAGTAGAATAATGTGATTAGAGTTCTGTTTGAAAATCTAGAATAATGTGCAGGTTAGATCATCTAAAGAGAAGATAGAAATGAAGAGACTAGACCAATAAGTTAATTAATTTTTAAAAAACGGAATCTTGGGCCGGGGCAGTGGCTCAGGCCTGTAATCCCGGCACTTGAGGAGGCTGAGGCAGGAGGATCACTTGAGCCCAGGAGTTCAAGACCAGCCTGGGCAACAAAGTGAGACCCTGTCTCTCCAAAAAAATTTTAAAAAAAGAAGAAAATTAGCCAGACATAGTGGTGCCTGCCTGTGGTCCCATCTACATGGGAGACTGAAGCAAGAGGATTACATGAGCCCAGGAGGTCGAGGCTGAAGTGTTCATGCCACTGCACTCCAGCCTGAGTGACAGAGAAGGAGCCTGTCTCAAAAAAAAAATCTTGAGGTGATCTCTAGAGAGTCTGCTAAATTCCTTTATTTCCACAATGTGCTGACCAGGCTAGAGTAACATACATTGGAATAAATTGCATACCTTTCAACAGGAATATATACCCCAGTGTGGAAGTCAGTTAACATTTTATGTGGTCAAGAGGCTAGCCCAGTCTTTTGAATTATAAATGATATTGTTAGTACTTCTAATAAAGCAATGGCCTTACCATAAGTTCACGGATCTTGCCAAGGCCTTCCTCAGTCAAATTCCATCTATACCTGTGAGTCGTACATTTCTGACTTTTAAAAGTCAGAACTCCTCTCTCTCTGCCAATTCCTTAAACTTCTTGGATGGAAAAGAAGTTTAGTTTAAACACATTAGCAAAGAACAGAAAGTCCTCAAGGCCCAGGCAGCCCATCTCCTTCGAAACTGATCAATACCAGACTATAAAAACTTACTGCTCAAATCCAGCTGGTACGCAAATTGTGTACTTTTTAAACGTATTCTAAAAAATTTAATTTGGGGTTCAGGTATTACTGATCCAAATGAGTCCTATAAAATTAATTTCCAGAACTAGCTTCTCAGAGAGGTCACCATTACCACCTTCTTCAGCGTGACCAGCCTATAGTGACTTTCTGTCCATCAAATAATTGGAGGCCATTTGGGTGGTGATACGAAAAATCGAGTTTATGCAGAGCTTGAGGTTCAGCTATCTGACACGTTTTGCAGGAGGAGGAGGAGTGGGTCTATCTGAAATCAGAAACAATACTTTTATGAGGCTTTTTAATAATTTTTATTACTTACAGAAAATTTCTGAAAGTTCCTTTCTCTGGCTCCCAATTAAATGACTTACTCCACAATCAACTTATAAAAGCACTGGATCATTGTCTTGATCCCAAAAAATTTGTCCCAACTGTAGTTACTATTTTGAGCATCTGTATTATTGTTTGAAAACCGGCCGGGCGCGGTGGCTCAAGTCTGTAATCCCAGCACTTTGGGAGGCCGAGACGGGCGGATCACGAGGTCAGGAGATCGAGACCATCCTGGCTAACACGGTGAAACCCCGTCTCTACTAAAAATACAAAAAACTAGCCGGGCGAGGTGGCGGGCGCCTGTAGTCCCAGCTACTCCGGAGGCTGAGGCAGGAGAATGGCGTAAAACCCGGGAGGCGGAGCTTGCAGTGAGCTGAGATCCGGCCACTGCACTCCAGCCCGGGCGAAAGAGCAAGACTCCGTCTCAAAAAAAAAAAAAAAAAAAAAAGAAAACCTTAGGCTTGCTTTCCCTGATGGCCAGTGAATAAAACTCTCAAAGAGGTGTGATTCATTACTTATTCATTCATTAGATATTTATTGAACCTCTACTATGTGCCAGGCACATTTTTGAAACCCACTAATGAGCAATTTGTAATGACAATTTACCTCTTAACTATCTGTGAAAAAAGTAACTTGCCAGGATTTGAAATCCTCAGAACAAATGAGATTAAAAGATCATTTTTTTTATGTTCTTTCAAATAGTGTGTTTGCATAGAGCTGCCATGTGCTGATCACAGTGATTATCTGTGAAATGAGGTAAATCGTGGCTTTAGCTTAACCACTCCTTATCAGACTTTGTTACCGCATGTACTCAAATAAAGTTCTGTCTACACCTTTATAAAATATTATCTTACACAGACGTCTTATTAATTCTAATGGCCTCTCCACACCTGGCCCTCACTCCTAGTCATTTCAAAGTTTACAATTGTGTAAAGTCATTTCTCAGAAAATTTGAAGCAAAACAAAGTCACCACAAGAAAAACTTGGTATCCACCAGGTTTGTCTTGAGGACAAAAACTGTGACACAATTACAAATGGAACTTTTTTTTTTTTTTTTGAAATAGAGTTTTGCTCTTCTTCCCCAGGCTGGAGTGCAATGGCATGCTCTCGGCTCACCACAACCACCACCTCCCGGGTTCAAGCGATTCTCCTGCCTCAGCCCCCCGAGTAGCTAGGCTTACAGTTGTGCACTACCACGCTTGGCTAATTTTGTATTTTTAGTAGAGACAGGGTTTCTCCATGTTGGTCAGGCTGATCTAGAACCCCCAACCTCAGGTGATCTAGCCACCTTGGCCTCCCAAAGTGCAGGGATTACAGGCATGAGCCACCACACACGGCCTACAAATGGAACTCTTGAGGTAGAAATGGTAGACCAGGAATAAAATTATTTTCATGGTCAGTGACATCTTAGCCATTGATAGCTGTGCCTAGTTCCAGAGCAATAAATGGAGAGCCTTGGTGTTAGATGAAATCCTAAAAAGTCACCTGTTTTATCTCCTTGGCCCCAGACAGAATAAAGTGGAATTTATAGCAATAGAGTTACCAAGCATCATCATCACACCAAGTGGATTTTGTACTTTGAGAGCTGAATTCCACTGTGAAATGTTGTTACAGGAATGTTGTGTAAATTCATAATTCATTTATACAATTGAGAATATTTCTTACATTTATAACAGTGTTGTGTTTTCCTGAGTTTTTCAAGATACGTTTCACTTCTGTATTTTGCTCACTCAGGAAAAATATTTATTTATTAAAACTCTAGTTTGTCAGGCACTGAAGATAGAAGGATGAGTAAAATCTAATCTGTGTATTCAAGAGGGTAATATAATAAATCTTGATGGTCATTCTTACATGCCACGTTATACAGATCTCCAGATGGTTTAGGCTTAGTTTTAAAAGGAAATGTTTAATTGGGGGGAAATTGAAACCCCCAAAAAAAGCCATGAACTTCCTTCCTGAAAATATTTTTGCCATAAAAAACATATTTGGTCTTGGATGTGATTCTTTTTGTGAAAGTGCAAGTTGAATCAGACATTAGAAGTTGGACATAATCTTCTAATTTTAGTAAACATCAAATTATTTTTAAATATTTGTGTTTGAACATTTATGGAAAAGAGATTAGATTTACCTGTTTTATCCAGAGGACAGAAGTAAGACTCAAAAGTTGAAAAAATGGAAATACTTTATGTCATTGTAAGAGTGGGAACTGGTACATCTTTTCTTCCTCTTCAATGAAATCACTGTATTTACTAATTATGTGTTCATTATTAAGAGAAGAGGAAAAATTAAAGCACAATATCAAAAGGTAGAAGGAAAAAGGCAAAAAAGTATTAATCCTGTTTCTTAAAATATTTACACTTGATGGATATCGTTCTTGATTATTTTTGTGTGTATTTTTATCATATACAGATGTTTATCTCAAAGCACATTATGAACATTTTTCTGTTAATAAATTTGTATTGATAATATTATATGTAATGGCTGAAAACTATTGCATCATGTGGAAACCCTGTTATTTAATTTACCAGTCCTTTTTTGAACTCCAGGTTGTTTCCAGTTTTTCTGTTATAAATACTGCCATGTGACTTGTTGAATTTTTGCACACATTGTTAATGTTTCCCTTAAGATAAATGTATGAAAGTATAATACCTACATATATAAATTTCTTAAGAATTCCAATATAATGGCAAATTACCCTTGAAAAAGCTTGCATGTATGACAGTCCTATCAAAATGAGGCATCATTTACTCATTTCCCATAATCTCTCAGCAATGCTAGTTTTTATTAGTTTTCTTCATCTTTGCTAACTCGACAGGTAAAAAAATGAAATTTTAACTTGCATTTATTTGATTACTACTCTGATGTCCAGTGTCTCTTCGTGTGTTTATTGACCAGCCATGTAAGTGTATTAACTAATATTTTCTAACAATTTTTTTAACTTTTTAATATTTAAATTTGTATTCTATCTAAAATGTAATTTGATATAAGGTATGAGGTAAAACTCTTTACTTTTTTAATCAAATAGTTAACAAGTTGTGCCAACGCTACTTATTAAAAAATCTAGCAAGCATATCCCATACTTCAATACACAGATAATAAAAGTACTATTAGATATTCCTCCAAAAAAAGAAAGAGGATTTCATGGTCAAATAAGTTTGGGAAAAGATCATACCAAAAAAAGTTAAAATTTTTTATCGCCAAAGTCTCGTTAGTTTCTAGTGTGTGTGTGTGTGTGTGCATTAGGAGTTAGCATTCCCTAATTTAATTAACCATGTAATCTTTTTTCTTTTTTATTTATTTATTTATTTTGAGATAGAGTCTCACTCTGTCGCCCAAGCTGTAGTGCAGTGGGGTGATCTTGGCTCACTGCAACCTCTGCCTCCCAGGTTCAAGCAATTCTCCTGCCTCAACCTCCCAAGTAACGGAAATTACAAGCACGCACCATCATGCCCAATTTGTTTTTGTATTTTCAGTAGAGACAGGGTCTTGCCATATTGTCCAGGCTGGTCTCGAGCTCCTGACCTCAGGTGATCTGCCTGCCTCGGCCTCCCAAAGTGCTGGGATTACAGGTGTGAGCTATTTTTTTTAACCATGTAATCTCACTTCATAGTTATTTCGGGAAATACCTATGAAAGTCTATGGAACTGAGCTGTCCAGTATACTAGCACTAGCCACATGTGGCTATTTAAATTTTAGTTCATTAAAATTAGTCAATTCTTCAGTCACACTGACCATATTTCAAGAACTCAATAGCCACAAGGGGCTAGTGGCTACTGTATTGAACATTTTGCAGATCAAAGAAAATTTCTGGGCCAGGCACAGTGGCTCATGCCTATAATCCCAGCACATTGAGAGGCCGAGGCGGATGGATCATGAGGTCAGGAATTCAAGACCAGCCTGCTCAAGCTGGTGAAACCCTGTCTCTACTAAAAAACTACAAAAATTAGCCAGGCACAGTGGCAGGCGCCTGTAATCTCAGCTACTCGGGAGGCTGAAGCAGGAGAATCACTTGAACCCAGGCAGCAGAGGTTGCAGTGAGCCAAGGTCATGCCACTACACTCCAGCCTGAGCGACGGAGTGAGACTCCATCTCAAAAAATAAAAAAGGAAAATTTCTGTCACAAGAAGTCCTATTGGACAGCACTGCTATAGCAGTGCTATATTATAGGAACATTATAGGAACATAATGTTCAGTGGAACACACGAACATGCTGAAAACACTAGAATAACCCATAATTTCTCTGTTGATTGGTCAGGCAAACATGATTACTACTACACTACGAGAACAGACTCTCTCATTGATTTGTAAAGACTCCATCATCATATTTAAAATTTCTTATCTGCATATGAATTTTTTTATTCTATTGATTTATCTATTTCTGCTCCAATACTACACCCCTAGTTTTAAGTCAAGGTTCTGCACCTTTCTCCCTGAGAGCAGAAAAGAATTCTTGCATGGAGTTGGAAATTAGATTAGAAGTGATAGTAAAGGCCCTTTCACTTCCCAGACTCTGTAAATGTAAACATTTCTCTGCCAAACTTGATTTATATTATGTTGAGCTGTATACTCATTTATTCATTTATTCTACATTTATTTATTGAGTACCTGCCTGGCAAGCACTGTTTTAGGCCCTGGGGTTAAAATGGCAAACAAGGCAGACAGGGCCCCTTGTCGTCTTATTTTCATAGAGCTTGCATTCTTGTTTTGGAAAGGGAAAGAGAAGAGGCAGGGGGAGGAGAAAAGAATATGAACCGATAAACAAATAAATTAAAAAACTATCACATAGTCATCAGTGCTATTCAAGGAATTGAAATTAGAGTGATAGTAACTGGCGGCCTCTTTATTTTGGCTGCCCTGAGACCTCTGTGACTTAGTGGCATTTAAACTAAGATCTGTCCAACAGAAGGAGCTAACTACTAGAAGGTCCAGGTACAACTTGTACCACCCTCAGGAGGGAAAAAGCTTGGTGTATTTGAGGAATAAAAAGAAAGTCTTTGTGGCTGGGGCTTAGTGGACAAGCAGGGAGATAGGAGGAGATAAGGTTGGAGAAATAGCTGAAGCCACATTTTCATGTAGGGTTTTGTAAACTAGGGTATGGAATTTTCATTTTTTTCCGAGTATGATAGTGAGCTACTAGAGAGTCCTAAGCAGGAAACAGGCCTGACCTAATTTAAATGTTTAAACAATTATTTTGATGGAAAATTTATTGGCAGGGTCAGTAGTATAAATAGGAGACCTGTTAGGCTAGGTCAGGAAAGAAATGGTGATAGATTTGACTAAGGTAATAATAGTGAAGATGGAAAGCACTGGACAGATTTAGAACATTTAGGCTATAGAATCAACAGGACTCGTTGTCAATTGGATGTGAGGTGTGAAGACAGTAGAAAACTCTGGGATGAGCCTGGACAGCACAGTGAGACCCTGCCTCTATTTTTAAAAAATTTTTACTTAAGCCAGACATGGTGATATGCACCTATAGTGCATATAGCTACTTGGAAGGTCAAGATGGGAGGATCACTTGAGCCCATCAGTTAAAGGCTACAGTGAGCTATGACTGTGCCACTACACTCCATCCTGGGCAGCAGAGTGAGACGTTTTCAAAGAAAGAAAGAAAGAGGGAGAGGGGAGAGGGGGAGGGGAAGGGAGGAAGAAAAAACAGAGGAGAGAGAGAGAAAGAAAAAAACTAACTCTTGAATGATGTCTGTAATCCATTATATAGTAACCAGGTTCAATTTTCAGTCTGATTATGGCAGGCAAAATTGGGACATATAAGACATCAATAAATATATTTTAACCAAATGAATAAATTTGCTTTAATAAATGTTTCTCTCCTGTACACATTTAAGCTGCTAAAGCATAAGCTTGTGCTCTTTCCTTTATTATTAGGGAATCTGGTTCCTAAGAATTTGAGGTTTATGTCACAAACACATCAGCTATGAGTAGTTATTAGACTGTTCCGCTGAAGTATCCAAGCTAACAGAGAAGACTGAATGAAACAGAAAAAATTGCCTGCCACAGTTGCAAAAGTTCTATGAGACTCTCATATTTTATTTTTAAATTTCATGCTGATTTAGCATTTTATGCCCAAGTTTATGTTAATAATTAAAATATTTTTAGTTGCTGATTTAAATGTTTTAAGTCAATGATTAAGTTGTTTAGCTCCGGCCGGGCGCGGTGGCTCAAGCCTGTAATCCCAGCACTTTGGGAGGCCGAGACGGGCGGATCACGAGGTCAGGAGATCGAGACCATCCTGGTTAACACGGTGAAACCCCGTCTCTACTAAAAATACAAAAACTAGCCGGGCGAGGTGACGGGCGCCTGTAGTCCCAGCTACTCGGGAGGCTGAGGCAGGAGAATGGCGTAAACCCGGGAGGTGGAGCTTGCAGTGAGCTGAGATCTGGCCACTGCACTCCAGTCCGGGCGACAGAGTGAGACTCCGCCTCAAAAAAAAAAAAAAAAAAAAAAAGTTGTTTAGCTCTTTCCCCTAAAGTTGGTCAAATTAAAGCTCTAGGAAGATGCTCTGTGATTAACTTGTGTTTGTTTCTTGGACTTTGTTGCTATCTGCTGGCACGTGGGCATGTATCCATTTAGAGAAGCATAGATGTGTCTCTGAGCATTTGTAGTTTGGTACAACTTAAAATCGTAGCCAAAGGGAGTGAGGAAGGCAATTGCATTTAGAAACAACTGACTTTTATAATCTGCACTTACTTTGTAATGTTTTTAAAAAACATACCTGAATGAGGCTGTTTCTCTCTCTTTTTTTTTTTAAGGAACGCTTACTGAATAATTAGAAAAAAATGAGTAAAGGTCACAATTCTGGAGAAGTATGTTTTCAGTAAAACAAATTTATCTGGAGCACTACTTAATTCAATAGCCAACAGGCTTATTTTCCCTGAAGTTTTGAGAATTGCAGTATACCATATAAAATGCTTGTTAATTTAAGACTCTAATATATATTTTAATCCCATAAAATAAATACTTATACAAAATAGATAATTATCATTAATAGCCATTGTAAATTAGTATTTTTAAGCATTTCCATTCATTAAAAATCCAGATTGAGTCCGGATGAGGTAGCTCACGCCTATCATCCTAGCACTTTGGGAGGGCTAGACAGGAGGATCACTGGAGCCCAGGAGTTCAAGACCGGCCTGGGCAGCATAGTAAGATCTCATCTCTACAATTTTTTTTTTTTTTTTTTGAGTCAGTTTCGCTGTTGATGCCCAGGCTGGAGTGCAATGGCGCGATCTCAGCTCACCACAGCCTCCGCCTCCCGGGTTCAAGCAATTCTCCTGCCTCAGCCTTCCAGGTTCAAGCAATTCTCCTGCCTCAGCCTCCCGAGTAGCTGGGATTACAGACATACGCCACCATGCCCAGCTAATTTTGTATTTTTTTTTTTTTTTTTTTTTAGTAGAGACTCGGTTTCTCCATGTTGGTCGGGCTGGTGTGGACTTCCTGACCTCAGGTGATCCGCCCACCTCGGCATCCCAAAGTGCTGGGATTACAGGCGTGAGCCTCTGCGTCCGTCCACATTTTTTTCCTTTTTTTAATTAGCCAGGCGTGGTGACAGGCACCTGTGGTCCCCGCTACTCAGGAGGCTAAGGCAGGAGGATCACTTGAGCCCAGGATGTCAAGGCTACAGTGGCCATGATTGCATCACTGCACTCCAGCCTGGGTGACAGAGAGTGAGACCCTGTCTCAAAAAAAGAAAAAGAAAAAAAACAGACTGAAACAGCAGTAACACCACCAGTTAAAAGTTAATCTGGCCAGGCGCCAGAGCTCACACCGATAATCCCAGCATTTTGGGAGGCCAAGGTGGTGGATCACCTGAGGTCAGGAGTTTGAGACCAGCCTGGCCAACATGGTGAAACCCCGTCTCTACTAAAAAAAAAATACAAAAACTTAGCCAAGCATGGTGGTGGGCGCCTGTAATCCCAGCTACTCGGGAGGCTCAGGCAGGAGAATTGCTTGAACCTGGGAGGCAGAGGTTACAGTGAGCTGAGATCATGCCACTGCACTCCAGGCTGGGCAAAAAGAGCAAAACTCCGTCTCAAAAGAAAAAAAAGTTAATGAATTCAATATTAGCTTCATTTAGTTACAGAAGTCGGAAGATACAATAAACTAACCCCTGTAATCACAGGGTTTGTGTATACTGACAACACATTAACATCATTGCTTCACTCAGATTGAGAGAACAATTTTCCTGGATTTCACATTTGCTCTCCTTATGCCAAAGATAAAGCACAAGAGCAGAGTCATGCCATGGCTAGTTTCATCTTTGATAACTTTGTGGCTTTATATAAAGAGACAAGTGCTTTATTTTCAAGAAATCTTTGGGGTCCATTATTGCCACCTCAAATATAGGGAACAGGGAAGGAAACTAACTTTTTTTGAGAGTCTACTGTAGACCAGACAACGTACTGAGTGTTTTCACTCATGTTTTTAATTCGTGTAACAATCTGTGATTATGTTATTACTACCTAATCTTACAGATGAGGAAAATGAGGCCCAGAAAGAGGATGAATAACTTGTCCACGATCACTTAAATAGTAAGTGGCAAGTTAAGAGCCTAGACCCAAGACTTCCTAGCCCCAAAACATAGAGCTATAATATATTTGGTAAGATTTTACAAATAGAACTGTGAGGAGGTCATTGGCTCACCAGTTCACTCACCTTTCTTGCCCTTCCCCTAGTCATGCTTACCATCCACCAAGACCAAGTACACAGATCTTTTAACTCTGAACGAATTTACTAGTAACAACAGAACAATAAAGGATAACAGGCAAAACACAAAACCAGAGAATAAGGATATTACAAAGGATACAGAAATCTTAAGTGGCCTTATTTATTTTTTTCCTGTAATCTAGATTTTCTGACTTCCCTTTAAAAATATTGCATTCATCTGGCAAACATTTATTGCACTTCTGATATGCCAGGCACAGTACTCACTACATAGAAAAGAAATATTCAGGCCGGGCGCGGTGGCTCAAGCCTGTAATCCCAGCACTTTGGGAGGCCGAGACGGGCGGATCACGAGGTCAGGAGATCGAGACCATCCTGGCTAACACTGTGAAACCCCGTCTCTACTAAAAAATACAAAAAACTAGCCGGGCGACGAGGTGGGCGCCTGTAGTCCCAGCTACTCGGGAGGCTGAGGCGGGAGAATGGCGTAAACCCGGGAGGCGGAGCTTGCAGTGAGCTGAGATCCGGCCACTGCACTCCAGCCCGGGCGACAGAGCGAGACTCCGTCTCAAAAAAAAAAAAAAAAAAAAAAAAAAAGAAAAGAAATATTCATAAATGATTCTAGATGGCTCCTGGTTTTTTGCTAGGTCCCTTTCCGTCTCCTTTTCTCCCACCTCATTAATAATATTATTATCATCCTCTCACTCGCCCCAGCTGAAACCTTCAGACCATTTTGTAATTCTTTTTTTTTTTTTTTTTTTGGAAAAGGAGTCTCACTCTATCCCCCAGGCTGGAAGGGAGTGGCACAGTCTCGGCTCATTGCAACCTCCGCCTCCCGGCCTCATAATTCTTTTTTATCTACCCACCTCTGATCACTTATTGAGTCTTACTGATGCTCTGTCTACAATATCTATTCCTCTGCATTCCTACTATCATTTCTCCTGCTTTAGGTCATTACCTCCTACCTTTACTTGCAATAAAAATCTAATTGGGCCGAGCACAGTGGCTCATGCCTGTAATCCCAGTACTTGGGGAGGCTGAGGTGGGTGGATCATCTGAGGTCAGGAATTCAAGACTAGCCTGGCCAACATGGTGAAACCCCGTCTCTACTAAAAATACAAAAATTAGCCAGGCATGGTGCCAGGCACCTGTAATCCCAGCTACTCGGGAGGTTGAAACAGGAGAATCGCTTGAACCCAGGAGGCAGAGGTTGCAGTGAGCCAAGATCACACCACTGCACTCCAGCCTGGGCGACAGAGTGAGACTCCACCTCAAAAAAAAAAGAAAAAAAAAATCTAATCGATCTCTGCTTTCCATTTTTCCCCCTACCAATTAGTTCTATATATTATGGCTGAATTATTATCTTCCCAAAGCATTGACCCAGCCATTAATGGCTCCCATTTCCTCTAGTATAAATTTCAAACTCCTTCACTGGAATTCAGTCTGTCACCACTTAGCTTCTAAGAATCCTCTAATATTTGCCTGTACCCCTACTACTCCCACTTCATTCTAGCCACGCTAGACTATTCAGGATTCTCTCCACATTTGAAAGCACTTTCTTTGCCTCTCTGTCTTCCCCATGCATCCAACTCCACTTGCCCTTCAAGAGCCTACTTTTATGTCCCTTTCCTCAAAGCCATTTCTGATCTGAGCACTCATTCCTTTTCACCCTGTTAGCCAGATTATTCTTCTTGTGAATTCCCATACATTCTGTTTTTGCATCTTATGGATTTCTTATCTCATTGACTACAAACCACCTTATACATCTTTGTATCTCCCATAGGACCTAATATTAGGTGCTCAGTAGGTATTTATTGACTAAAAGAATTGCATATGCAGTATATGTTCATTATAACAAAATAGGTTTAAGCTCAGTAAGGGTAGAAACTATTTCATTCTCGGCTGGGCGCGGTGGCTCAAGCCTGTAATCCCAGCACTTTGGGAGGCCGAGACGGGCGGATCACGAGGTCAGGAGATCTAGACCATCCTGGCTAACACGGTGAAACCCCGTCTCTACTAAAAAAATACAAAAAACTAACCGGGCGACGTGGCGGGCACCTGTAGCCCCAGCTACTGGGGAGACTGAGGCAGAAGAGTGGCGTAAACCCAGGAGGCGGAGCTTGCAGTGAGCTGAGATCTGGCCACTGCACTCCAGCCTGGGCGGCAGAGCGAGACTCGGTCTCAAAAAAAAAAAAAAAAAAAGAAACTTTCATTCTCATTCTGTATTGCCACCCCCTGGCACAAAGGAGAAGACTCAGTAAACATTTGTTAAGTGAAGTACATTACAGTTATCAGTCATTAGGTTATAAATTTACTGATGCCATAATAGATACCTAGGAACACTTTTTGTCTTTTTTTTTGTTTATTCTTGGGGTTTTTTGTTGTTGTTTTTTTGGATGGAGTCTCACTCTGTCACCCAGTCTGGAGTGCAGTGGCACTATCTAGGCTCACTACAACCTCTGCCTCCTGGGTTCAAGCTGTTCTTGTGCCTCCATCTCCCTAGTAGCTGGGACTACAGGCACCACCACTATGCTGGCTTATTTTTTGTATTTTAGTAGAGACGGGGTTTCACCATGTTGCCGTGGCTGGTCTGGAACTCCTAATCTCAGGCAATTTGCCTGCCTTGGCCTTATGTTGTATTTTAAAATCCTAGTTATGTATGTTTATTTTATATTGACAAATACCACATGATAAAGGTCATATATTCTTATTCTCACTTTAAGCTGGGCACAGTGGCTCACACCTGTATTCCCAACATTTTGTGGGGCACAGGCAGGAGGATCACTTGAGCTCAGGATTTTGAAACTAGTCTGGGCAACAAAGTAAGACCCTGTCTCTACAAAAATTTAAAAATTAGCCAGGCATGGTAACCTGCAGTCCTAGCTACTCTGGAGGCAGAAGCAGGAAACTCGCTTGAACCTAGGAGTTTGAGCCTGCTCCGAGCTGTGATTGCACCACTGTGCTCCAGCCTGAGCAATAGAGCGAAACCCTGTCTTTAATATAAAAATAAAAAATACTGCCTTTTGGCCCAACACGCCATCTTCCAGTAATTTGCCAAAATGACTAACACAAAGGGAAAGAGGAGAGGCATCCAGTGTATCTTCTCTAGGCCTTGGAAAAAACATGGAGTTGTTCCTTTGGCCACATATATGTGAATCTATAAGAAATATGATATTGTAGACATCAAGGGAATGTATACTGTTCAAAAAGGAATGCCCCACAAGTGTTACCATGGCAAAACTGGAAGAGCTTACAGTGATACCCAGCATGCTGTTGGCATTGTTGTAAACAAACAAGGGCAAGATTCTTGCCAAGAGAAGTAACGTGCATATTGAGCGCATTAAGCACTCTGAGAACAGAGATAGCTTCCTGAAATCGTGAAGGAAAATGATCAGAAAAAGAAGGAAGCCAAAGAGAAAGGTGCCTGGGTTCACCTGAAGCACCAGCCTGCTCCACCCAGAGAAGCACACTTTTTTGTTTGTTTTTTGTTTGTTTTTGAGTAAGAGTCTTGCTCTGTTGCCCAGGCTGGAGTGCAATGGTGCGATCTCAGCTCACTGCAAGGTCCCCCTCCCGCGTTCAAGCAATTCTGCTGCCTCAGCCTCCCGAGTAGTTGGGATTACAGGCACCCACCACCACGCCTGACTAATTTTTGTATTTTTAGTAGAGATGAGGTTTCGCCATGTTGGTCAGGATGGTTTGGAACTCCTGGCCTCAAGTGCTCCGCCCATCTTGACCTCCCAAAGTACTGGGATTACAGGCGTGAGCCACTGTGCCCAGCCTCAGAGAAGCACACTTTGTGAGAAATAATAGAAAGAAGCCTGAGCTGCTGAATTCATGACATAGTAGGTGTTAAAAAAACAAACAAAAAAAAAAACTATGGACTATAAAAAATAAAAATAGAAAATATTTTCACTTTACAGAAAAGGAAAGAGTTAAGGAAATTTAATTTATTTATGATCACACAGCCAATGAGTAACAGAATTGAATCTAAAATTCAAGTCTTCAAATATGAAGTTTAGAGTTATTTTTCTTGGCCAAGGATGGGTTTGGCTAAAGGCTAGTTGAGTTATATTTGCATTAGAATTTTTGGAATTAAACTGTTGCTGTCATGCTGTATGGAACAGAATTAGGGCCTTGAGTAACATTTTGTCTATGTGCTGGGTATTTTAAAAATCAAACAGACAAAACACAAAAACTATTTCTGAAGAAAATCTCAGCCTAGCCTGTGGACATTGCCTTCAAGGTGAGAGATGACTGACTGTTGAGGCAGTCTTCTTGTAGGCTCCTTTCCCTAGTTGGGTTGGTGTTGAAGAGTGGGTGTGATTTCAGCAGGCAGTGTAGAGAGTAAGTCTCCGGGTTTTTGCCAAGCTATATGACCTGGCACTCACAACTATGCAGTGTTTATTGAAGACATGGGAGACAGATGCTGTAGCCAGGGAGCAGTCATTCCGCCTTTATATTCATAAACTCTTACATCAAGTCACATCGACAAGCTGATTACCTAACCTCTGTCAAATTGCTTTCATTTGATTGATCTGTGCCCATTTGCCATAAGGCTAGATAGTAAAGATTATTATAGGAAACAGTCCTATCTAACTGTTTCATCTGTTGTAAGGATATTGTGAGGCACTATTTGTTATGATGCACCATGTCTTTTATGGAAATCTCTTGAGAAAAAACTGTCGGACCATAATACAAAGAATTATTTTACCTCTCCTGAGCAATTGCTTTGTTTTTATCTTATGGACATTGTGAATGTTTAACTTTGTCTGGTCAGATGCCAAAAAGCTTAGAGCCAAATTTGTGGCCCACCCATAACAAATGTGCTCTGTGGCTCATTAACTTCATTCTTGGCTCCAGTTTATGTCTCTCCATTAGTCTTTTTTTCTTAAGAAGATCCTAATTCATGCCATCTTATTATATATTTTTTCTTTTTTCTCATAAGCAGCCTTATGTTGTTTCTCAAGTAGTCAGATTATGACGTACTGCGTCTACATTAAACCATCTTGGATGTCCCTTCATTTACTTTGGCTTTTTTTCTTGAGGGGTGTATTGATTTTTCATACAGGTTTTTGTAGCGTTTTGTTACATGAAAATGGTTATATCATGAAATTATTGCTCAATAGTGTAGTCAAGTGGTAAAATAACTGGTCTAATGGTCAGAATTGATTAAATTGATGTCATAATTCTAGTCTTGTCTTTTACAGCATTATTACTATTTTCTTATAATAGGCTTTGTTTTGCGCTCTCAATCTGCATGTGACAGTTTATTGCTATGTGATTTTCAGAAATATTGTTGTGCTGCCAGGTCAGTGCATAACAGCTAACTCTCTGTTAACTCTGTTGAGTCTGTTAGGCTCAAATATCCCACACCCATCAGACTTGTCTCACTTTGGGTGGTCACAAGCATATTAATTTCATCACACAACTTGTATTGCTTCTGCTCTAAGTTAGTCATTCTTTTATTTAAACAAGGTAATGTTTACAGATATTTGTTTTCAAACCTCATTTGCTTTGATTGGTTTGGAGCTCTGTCTAGATTTTCTGATTATCTTACTAATGTCATCTAATTGATAAATACTACTGTACAACTTTTTAAACTCTTTTAGTACTTTCAAGTAAAATTATTTGGTCTTCTCTACAACTTTCTAGGGTATGTAAGGTGGATATATGCCTTTTTTACAGATGGCATACAAAATGATTAAATGATTTTATATGCCATCTGTAAAAAAGGCATATACCTTTTTAGAAAAACAAGGACAAAGTCATTTAAATGACTGCTCAAGATGATACCAGCAAATCAGTGGTAAAACTAGGACTAGACCCAGGTTTCCAGAATCTTATCCCATACTACCTTTTAAAAGAAGTCAAAAGAAGTTCTAACTTATATTGTAAACATTACATCATCTTTATCATACCCCTTGAGGCTAAAGCTATGAAACAGGCAAACACATGTTATATCACTCATGCTCATAGCAGGGCAGAATCGGGAATGAATTTCATTTATATTAGTCTTAAGATTTTCTGTTTTTAAAGTTACAATTCCTTTTAACTACAGTCCTAATCACTGTCACATTCCATTATGGAAGGAAGAAGCAATATTTTTATCTTTTGAAAATTAATGTTGAGGCCAGGTACAGTGACTCAGGCCTGTAATCCCAGCACTCTGGGAGGCCGAAGTGGGTGGATCACGAGGTCAGGAGATCAAGACCATCCTGGCTAACATGGTGAAACCCTGTCTCTACTAAAAATACAAAAAATTAGCAGGGCGTTGTGGTGGGCCCCTGTAGTGCCGGCTGCTTGGGAGGTACTGAGGCAGGAGAATGGCGTGAACCTGGGAGGCGGAGCTTGCAGTGAGCCAGGATCGCGCCACTGCACTCATGCCTGGGTGACAGTGCGAGGCTCCTTCTCAAAAAAAAAAAAAGAGAGAAGAAAATTAATGTTGAAATGGAAACTATTTCCCTTGATAATTAGTAACTTTTTTCTTTAGATTCTTTGAATTCATCTTTAATATAAAAATAATTTGTTATTACGCATATTCATTAAGGAGCCAAATAATACAGTTAATGGTATGTTGTTTGGTAAAACATTAGCTATAATTTTAACCAATCTCTGTGCTTCAAGAGGATATTTAAAATTCATGCTTACTGTGTACATGGCAGTTTTCCAGTTTTCATTCTAATTGTTTACATGCAGCACATAAGCTAGAATTTCTTATACTTACAGTTGACCCTTGAACAACACAGGGGCTAGGAGTGCCAACCCCCTATGCAGTCAAAATTCTAGGTATACCTTTTTTTTTTTTTTTTTTTTGAGATGTAGTCTTGCTCTGTTGCCCAGGCTGGAGTGCAGTGGCATGATCTCAGCTCACTACAACCTCCGCCTTCCAGGTTCAAGCAATTCTCCCACCTCAGCCTCTCGAGTAGCTGGGATTACTGACATGTCCCACCACACCTGGTTAATTTTTGTATTTTTAGTAGAGACGGGGTTTCACCATGCTGGCCAGGCTGGTCTCAAACTCCTGACCTCAAGTGATCTGCCCACCTTGGCCTCCCAAAGTGCTGGGATTTCAGGCATGAGCCACCGCACCCAGCCTAGGTATAGGATTTGACTCCCTAAAAACTTAAATACACTGGGCGTGGTGTCTCACACCTGTAATCCCAGCACTTTGGGAGGCTGAGGCGGGTGGATCACAAGGTCAGGAGTTTGAGACCAGCCTGGCCGATATGATGAAACCCTGTCTCTACTAAAAATACAAAAACAATTAGCTGGGCGTGGTGGCACATGCCTGTGCCTGTAATCCCAGCTATTCGGGAGGCTGAGTCAGAAGAATTGCTTGAACCCAGGAGGCAGAGGTTGCAGGGAGCTGAGATCGTGCCACTGCACTCCAACCTGGGCAACAGAATGAGACTCTGTCTCAAAAAAAAAAAAAAACTTAACTACTAGTAGCCTACTGTTGACCAGAAGCCTTACCAATAACATAGCCAATTAAAACATGTTTTGTAAATATATTATATACTGCATTCTTACAATAAAGTAAGCTGGGGAAAATATTAAGAAAATCATAAAGAAAAGAAAATATATTTACTATTCATTAAGTGGAAATGGATCATCATAAAGGTCTTCATCCTCCTCATCTTCATGTTGAGTAGGCTGAAGAGGAGGAGGAAGAGGAGCAATTTGTCTTGCTGTCTCAGGGGTGGCAGAGGCGGAAGAAAATCCATGTGTAAGTAGATCTGCACAGATCAAACCCACCTTGTCCAAGGGTCAACTGTGTATTTCTTTACCACAACCCTATAAAAGTAACTACTATTTTCCAGCCCCATTTTACAGTCAGATATTTATTGACAGTAATATTGTCTTCTGGCTCTTGTTCAGCTTCTGGAATTTCTGAGCAGCCCTTGTCAGTACAAGATGGACCCCGTAGTCTTGAGTTACATGGACAGTCTGCTGCGGCAATCAGATGTCTCACTATTGGATCCGCCAAGCTGGCTCAATGACCATATTATTGGGTTTGCCTTTGAGTACTTTGCCAACAGTCAGTTTCATGATTGCTCTGATGATGTCAGTTTCATCAGCCCTGAAGTCACCCAGTTCATCAAGTGCACTAGCAACCCAGCAGAGATCGCCATGTTCCTTGAACCACTGGACCTCCCCCACAAGAGAGTTGTATTTTTAGCCATCAATGATAACTCCAACCAGGCAGCCGGAGGAACCCACTGGAGTTTATTGGTCTACCTCCAAGATAAAAATAGCTTTTTTCATTATGATTCCCATAGCAGGAGCAACTCAGTCCACGCAAAGCAGGTAGCAGAGAAACTGGAAGCTTTCTTAGGCAGAAAAGGAGACAAACTGGCCTTTGTGGAAGAGAAAGCCCCTGCCCAACAAAACAGCTATGACTGTGGGATGTACGTGATATGTAACACTGAGGCCTTGTGTCAGAACTTCTTTAGGCAACAGACAGAATCACTGCTACAGCTACTCACCCCTACATACATCACAAAGAAGAGGGGAGAATGGAAAGATCTCATTGCCACACTTGCTAAAAAGTAACTATTGAAGTATATTTGCGACTTTGGAAGGCTCCTCTTTCTGCCCTTCCCCATTTGTTGGATGGCTGCAATCTCAGTGCCTGAGGGAAGATGCCTGGTAGAGGAAAGCTTAATACTCTTTTTCCTGAAAGAATATCATCCTCTGTGTTATCCCCATGGAACGTTTCACTTTAACCCTTACTTGAGAGCAATATGGTCTATGAAAATATCTTGAAATTGTACACCAAAACCTTATAACCAACTTATTTGAACATTTATTACACACAAGGTTCAAGTAAGACTTTTCTTATTGGTATATAATTAATTTCCTTTGGTCTCCCTTATCCACATTGGCTTTTTCTGGAGGAAAAGCAGTGATCTGTAAAACAAATCAAGAATATATTAAATCTAGAGGAATGCAGGGAAGAAAACTATAAAACAGAACCAAAAACTTGTTGCACAGCCTACATAATTAAGAGATCAACTGGCTGGAAGCAGGTCAAGGCCTAACTTCATTCAAGACCTAAATATTATGAGACAGTTATTCGGTTTTATGTGATACCTCTTCCATTCACCATGCACAGGCTTTTCCAGCTATCTGCATAACGTTTGCAAATATTTGATAAAGATGATGTTACCCTGTCTTCCTCCATCTGATTCCTGGAATGCTTGAAGAAAGGGGAAATCTCGAGTAACCTCATTAAAATTAATGCCTGGTGGACCTCTCAGTTTGCTCACTGATTGGGTAGACTTGCTACTCTCAATTAATAACTGCTTTTCTCTGCCTTTTCTATTAGCCATGCACACACTTCCTCCTTATATCCAAAGTTATTTGCTTCTAAAATTCATAGTTGATACCTTCCCAAGGCTACCTGTTGTTTCAGATAAATAGTTGTGCTTCCTGATAGTTACAGGTTTTCCTCTCTATCCTTAATTCTGGCAGAATTGTTTTTAGTTACGTCATGGTAATTTCAGGATGATTTTGTATCTGAAACTTCACAGACTTAGAGTTGGTTTGTTTTTTAAACATAAGGGGGCCGGGCACGGTGGCTCAAGCCTGTAATCCCAGCACTTTGGGAGGCCGAGACGGGCGGATCACGTGGTCAGGAGATCGAGACCATCCTGGCTAACCCGGTGAAACCCCGTCTCTACTAAAAAATACAAAAAACTAGCCGGGCGAGGTGGCGGGCGCCTGTAGTCCCAGCTACTCGGGAGGCTGAGGCAGGAGAATGACGTAAACCTGGGACGCAGAGCGTGCAGTGAGCTGAGATCCGGCCACTGCACTCCAGCCTGAGCGACAGAGCGAGACTCCATCTCAAAAAAAAAAAACATAAAGGAAGAAAAGTGACCTTTCTCAGCCCTTTTACTTAATTAAAAATGCAGGGAATGTAATTTTTAAAATGTAGAACCAAGAGTAAAACAAAATGCTATCCCTCCAGAAGCACTGATGTGTTTCAGTTGTTTCAAATAGTAAACAACCAGATGACATGTTGGGTACACACATTAATTCTGTTCTTAATGAGAATTAGATTGCAAGGCATATAAGACTTGAAAACCAAAGGTTAGCTTCAGCCATGAAACTTATTTCAGCTACTTCTCCAGCCTAACCCTGCCCCCAGCCCTCATGGCCCAAAATAACCTCACCACTCAGTGACCACAGAGAAAGTAACTTGGTTCCTTTTAGCCAAGAAGGGAAAACACAGTAAGGGTAAATAAGTACAGGTTACATAGCAGGCCTGAGTGAGCAGGATTTGAAACTAAAAGTCAAAGAGCTATCCAAAAAAGTTTCCATTTCAAGTCAGTACATTTTGGATAAAAACCAGTGCTAATGGAAGATGGGGCTAGGAAAAAGATTAGGAACTGGCAGTCATCCATAGAGGTCAAATACGGAGGGAGGGACAGCAAGAGAAGTGACAAAGGTCGCTGATAGGCCACAGGTGTAGATAAAGATAAGAAAACAATGTTATTACAGTAACTGTTGACTTAGGCAGCTAATCTAGACTATTGAAGTCAAATCCTCTCTGGGAAAAGTTATCTTTCTGACAATGCAAAGTATGTTTATTTAAATATCAGAGTATCTTCAATCTGAGAGTTAAAGCATATGAGAACAATCTTTCCTAACTCCCTAAGATTCATCTTATAAGTAATTTTTTTAACTAAGGTAGTCTTTTAAATATATATAGAAATATATATATACACGTATAGACATGCATATATATATATATATATATATATATGTATGTATGTATAATCTAAGGTTACCTTTTCCAAATGCATTAGCCTTATTGGACTGTGCCACAGATTAGTGTCTTCTCATGAAATTTTGAGTATGTTATTTGTAAGTGTTAGCATTATAAAAGACAGGAGAATTTAAGAATTGACTTGTATTTCACTGGATACTGTAGTACCCGGTAAGTTACACACCTGCTTGACCACATACCATTCATGTTACATGACACAAAATAGGAAAAAATCTTTTGCTGGTATTGCATTCCCTTCTCTCTTAGAGTCAAAAGGATCTATTCTGCAAAATTAATCAAAATATTCAAAAGGAAAGCAGGTTTTTCAAAACTGGGCTAAGCAATTATCAAACTGAACTAACCTGTTTTCAGATATCCTGTTGTATTGCCCGGTAAGTCTACTCACACTTGTCCAACCCGTGAATCAATATGGAATTCAGAAAGGTGACCATATGTAAACCCAGCTATAAATGGTTGTAGAAAATGTAAGTATCAGTGGGTTTCCTATGTAACAGTATTTAAAACACAAATATTTCAACCATTTGGCCAGGTATATGTTGAAGTTCACAAGCACTGGTCCTAACTAGATCACATAAAGTGGATTATGTTTCTGATATGTACCTTATTATTTTGACTATATTATAATTTTACCATATCCATATCGACCATATGTTTTTTTTTTGTTTTTTTGTTTTGTTTTGTTTTTGTTTTTTGAGACGGAGTCTCGCTCTGTCGCCCAGGCTGGAGTACAGTGGCCGGATCTCAGCTCACTGCAAGCTCCGCCTCCCGGGTTTACGCCATTCTCCTGCCTCAGCCTCCTGAGTAGCTGGGACTACAGGCACCCGCCACCTCGCCCGGCTAGTTTTTTGTATTTTTTAGTAGAGACCAGGTTTCACCGTGTTAGCCAGGATGGTCTCGATCTCCTGACCACGTGATCCGCCCGTCTCCGCCTCCCGAAGTGCTGGGATTACAGGCTTGAGCCACCGCGCCCGGCCGACCATATGTTTTAATAATACATTCCATTGAAATGACAAAGTAGAATTTCTCAGTTACATGGGGCAGGCCGGGCGCAATGGTTCACGCCTGTAATCCCAGGACTTTGGGAGGCCAAGGTGGGCAGATCACCTGAGGTCAGGAGTTCAAGACCAGCCTGGCTAACATGGCGAAACCCCGTCTCTACTAAAAATACAAAAATTAGCCGGGCATGGTGGCGGGCACCTGTAATCCCAGCTACTTGGCAGACTGAGGCAGGAGAATCGCTTGAACGTGGGAGGCAGAGGTTGCAGTGAGTTGAGATTGCGCCACTGCACTCCAGCCTAGGCAACACAGCGAGACTCTATCTCAAAAAAAAAAAAATTATTTACAAAAATTTACATGCTATGGTGTTAGAGCATGAATGTCAAATCCAGGCTCTGTCAGTGAGATTCAGTACTCTCATCTGCAAAATAAACCTTATCTTCCTTCTGTCCTGCTCAGTTCCATTTTAAGACTAACAACAAATTTGAAAACTTACTTCTCTATTGCTATGCAGCTAAACAGCTATGTAAAAAATAGCTGATAATTACTGTTATGTACAAAAGAGAAACTTATTCAAGGACAGTAAATAGCAACAACTAACCTTTTTATCACTCTATAATGTTCAGGGTACTTTATGCACACATACTATGCAAGTACCTTGCATATTATATATATGCATCATTATATATATCACCATATATATAAAGTACCTTGTACATTTTTGAGGTTCTATAGAAATATATAATCTCATTAATTATTATGTTCTTATGTTTCAACAGGTACTGTTATTCTCATTTTATAAATAAACTCAGAAGCTCAGTCACATGGCCTCCATCTCGTCTCACACTTTTTCCACCTATTCCTTTCTCCCTGTCCTAGAAAATAGCAAGAACTCCACATTTGAACATGTTAAATGTAGTCTAGCCTCAGTTTCTAAATTTCATATATTCAGCTGATATGTTATAGAAACTAATAGTGAGAAATTGTCATCTGAATTAACTGCTAGGCAGCAGGACCTATATAATAACTGGCCTGGTTTTATATATTGTCATATTTGAATCAGCTCCTTATACTGCTCTGCTGGTGTAGGGCACCTTAAAAGCCCTACATTGGCCGGGCGTGGTGGTTCACGCCTGTAATCCCAGCACTTTGGGAGGCCAAGGCGGGCAGATCACGAGGTCAGGAGATTGAGACCATCCTGGCTAACACGGTGAAACCCCGTCTCTACTAAAAATACAAAAGGAAATTAGCCGGGCGTGGTGGTGGGCGCCTTCTAGTTCCAGCTACTCAGGAGGCCGAGGCAGGAAAATGGCGTGAACCCGGGAGGCGGAGCTTGCAGTGAGCTGAGATCCTGCCACTGCACTCCAGCCTGGGCGATGCAGCGAGACTCCATCTCAAAAAAAAAAAAAAAAAAAACCCTACATTGTAGGTCCTGTGTTAAATCACCTTTCATATTCCATGTATATGAAGATGGGAAGTTGAACGAGAGCAGCAGCTTGGGGAATCTCCAAAAAAGAGGGCTTAAAGGAATTGCATCAAATAAATGGGACTAAGCAAAGATGCTCTGCACAATAGTGGGAAAATTGGTCACTAAGTTCCACTATGAGGCTGAAATTCCACTTTGAGATGGAGTCTCACTGTGACACCCAGGCTGGAGTGTAGTAGTGTGATCTCAGCTCACTGCAACATCCGCCTCCAGGGCTCAACCAATTCTCCTGCCCCAGCCTCCCCAGTAGCTGGGACTACAGGTGCGTGCCACCACACCCAGCTAATTTTTGTATTTTCAGTAGAGGTGGGGTTTCTCCATGTTGGTCAGGCTGGTCTTGAACTCCAGGCCTCAAGTGATCTGCCCGCCTCGGCCTCCCAAAGTGCTGGGATTAGAAGCATGAACCACCGCCTCCGGCGGAAAAATCAAGTTCTGAATACACTTAAATTTTCTTATATAGGGAGAAACTAACATCTCAGAGTGTCAAACGAAGTGATAGTCATTTTCAGTGTCAGTAATAGGGAAGAGTTATTACTCTGGAAAAAGTCTTAGAACCTGCAGTTTGCATTAAAAGACAAAGGCTGTTTCCTGGATCTTTGTCCTCCATGTAGCAAAACCAAGCAACTTGTATTTAGAAGAAAACCCTTTCTCTATGATGCAGGCTCAGGCAAGGTTTTCTATACTAGGCTTTGCTTCCCTAGCCAGCTCCTGCTTCAGCTCCCCACAGCTGCTATCTCAGTCTTCATTCCTCAAACCTGGACAATGCTCACCTCCACCCTCACTCCTACTTTAGAGAGAAAATAGAAGCTATCAGACATGAACTCCTTCAACTTCCCTGACGCCAGGTCTACAAGCCTACCTATATCTGTGCCCATCTTGGTGCCTTCTTCTGTTACAGAGGGACCTCAGAGCTAAGGCTAATCCTTCCATCTGTGCACAGGGATATCCTACAAACAATTTCTTTACACACATCATCACCATCAGCTTCTCTCTACTGCCTCCTTTCCATCAGCATTTAAGTATGTAAAATCTCCCCCACCTTTACTGTTTATTTTATTTTATTTTATTTATTTTATTTTTTTATTTATTTTTTGAGATGGAGTCTCGCTCTGTCTCCCAGGTGGGAGTGCAGTGGCACTATCTCAGCTCACTGTAACCTCCGCCTCCCGTGTTCAAGTGATTCTTCTACCTCAGCCTCCCGAGTAGCTGGTATTACAGGCAGGTGCCACCACACCGAGCTAATTTTTGTATTTTTAGTAGAGGCGGAGTTTTGCCATGTTGACCAGGCTGGTCTCAAACTCGTGACTTCAGGTGATGTGCCCAACTCAGCCTCCCAAAGTTCTGGGATTACAGACATGAGCCACCATGCCCAGCCTATTTTTTTTTTTTTTTTTGGTGGAAGGGAATGAAGTCTCACTGTGTCACCCAGGCTGGAGTGCAGTGGCACAATCTCAGCTCACTGCAATCTCCACCTCCCAAGTTCAAGCAATTCTCCTGCGTCTGCCTCCCAAGTACCAGGGACTGCAGGCGCACGCCGCCATGCCCAGCTAATTTTTTTTTTTTTTTTTTTTTTTTTTTTTTTTTGAGACGGAGTCTTGCTCTGCTACCCAGGCTGGAGTGCAGTGGCCGGATCTCAGCTCACTGCAAGCTCCGCCTCCCGGGTTTACGCCATTCTCCTGCCTCAGCCTCCCGAGTAGCTGGGACTACAGGCGCCCGCCTCGTCGCCCGGCTAGTTTTTTGTATTTTTTAAGTAGAGACAGGGTTTCACCGTATTAGCCAGGATAGTCTCGATCTCCTGACCTCGTGATCCGCCCGTCTCGGCCTCCCAAAGTGCTGGGATTACAGGCTTGAGCCACCGTGCCCGGCCGCCCAGCTAATTTTTTGTATCTAGTAGAGGCAAAGTTTCACTATGCTGCCCAGGCTGATCTCAAACTCCTGAGCTCAGGCAATCCACCTGCCTCGGCCACCCAAAGTGCTAGGATCACAGACGTGAGCCACAGCACCCGGCCTCCCCCATCTTTAAAAATAAATAGAAACATGACCCCGTGTCTTCCTCTAGATATTGGCCTTTTGCTTCACAGCCAGCTCTGAAGTATCTGTGGTTAATCACAATTCCTCACTTCCCTCCCACTTTTCTACCCAATTTAATCTAGATTCTGCCCCAACTACTTCACAAAACATTCTCATTAAGATCAGTAGTAGTTTCTATTTTATTAGGCCTCTTAGCAACATGAAACCCTCCTTCTCAAACCACACTTCCTAGTTTTCTCTGAAATCCCTTTTTTTTTTCTTTGACAGGGTCTGTCACCCAGGCTGACACCATCATAGCTCACTGCAGCCTTGAATTCCTAAGCGTAAACAATCCTCCCACCTCAGCCTCCTGAGAAGCTGAGACTATAGGTACATACCACCACACCCAGCTTGATCTCTCTCTTATTTGCCAGTTTCTCCTTTACTTGCTGTAGCTTCTCAGGGTTTTGTCTCATAAGCCCTCTTCTCTTCAGCCTGTACATACTTGCTAGGCTCTCCCATTCACTACCAAGGTTAATGACTGATTGACGCACTTCGCATGTACACTTCTCTCCTGAACTTCAACTTGTAATCCATTTACCTACCTGCTAGACATCTTCACTTAGATACTTCTTAGGCTCCTCAAACCCAACAAACCCCCAAACTGCTCTTGCCTTATCAAACTTGCTCCATCAGTGTTCCCCACCCCGGAAAATGGCCCCACGGTGCAACCCAGCTCCAGCCAGAAATCTAGGAGTCATCCTTGATTTTCCTCTCACTTCACATTTATCAGCCTCCTAGTCCTGTTGCTCTACATCTTAAGTATCCTTTAAATCCATGTATTTCTAATGCCAATGCTACCACTCTAGTTGAGACAATCATGCCCTCTCATCTGGGTTGCTAGACTAGCTTCTAAAGGACTCTTCAGTGTTCACTTATACTCTTCATCCCCACTCCATTTTATATTCTGCCAGTGTCTTTAAGAAAGCTCTCTATAACCTGGTCCCTTCCCACTTTCCCTGCCTCTTTACAGTCTATACCACCCTTGCCTTAGCTTTCTGTGTTCCAGCCCTGCAGGCCTTCTTTTAGTTCCTCAAACACACACAGTCTTTTCTCCCTTTCCAGCCTTCCCATTTGCTGTTCCCTCCTGTGCTCTTTCCCACAGTCCTCAACAGAGAATCTTCTATGTCATCTCTTCCTCAAAGAGGAAGTGCACCTGACTAGTTTCCTTTCCTTGTTAATTCCTCAGAATCATGAATCCTTTCATTGTGCCCAAATCACATATGATTTTTGGTGTTGTGTCCTTCCTTCTCACTAAATCACAAGAGCCATGGAGGCCAGGGACCATGTCTGACTTGTTCACTATTGAATCCATGCAGTTTCATATAGTGCCTGGCACATAAACATTGTTATTTGTTGAACAGATAAATGAGAACATAGAAGCTGTTTATCAAAGAGAAAACAGCCCATCATCCTCCCTGGCATAGCAGCAGAAGTCAAAATGCAACATTAATCAGTAGAACTGTTCATGCTTGCTTAAGACCAAGCTCAGAGGTTGATGAACTTAAGCAACCTGACAGAAAATAGGGAACTCCCTAAACTTGTACATCTAACTGTGGACATCTCTTCAGTTTATCTGCTGACTTCTTAGAGGTTTTCACATTTTACATAGTAGTAAGCCATGTCTAAGCACGATCTTAATTCTGCTTTTTACAAATTCCCACCCTAATCACTGTTTACTTGTGCTTAAGGGTAACATTGGGTTACATTACATTTATAGATGGTGATTTTCTTAGCCATTTCCCCACTGCCAGGCTTTTTGGTTAGTTCTGATTTGAGATTGTTATGAATAGCAGTGCTACAGACATTCTTCATAAGTAACTTATTTCACATCTTCCCCTTTAATACCAAGTGGGATTAAGATTTCAAAACATATGAACAGTTTATATCCTATCATATACATAGCCAGAGATTTGTCTAAAAAAAAAGAATCAATATATGGTACCATTAAAATTCTGTGATACAAACCCTCTCTCTAGTTCTGTATAGCCCTGCCAACACTGAGGGGTGGGTTGTTTAGTTTTTTTAGAGACAGGGTCTTGCTCTGTCACCCAGGCTGGAGTATAGTAGTACAATCATAGCTCACTGCAGCCTCGAACTCCTGGGCTCAAGCAGTCCTTCTGCTTCAGCCTCCCAAGTAGCTTGGACTACAGAGACACACCACCACACCTGGCTAATTTTTTTTTTTTTTTTTTTTTTTTTTTTTTTTTTTTTTAAGAGACAGGGTCTTGCCGTGTTCCCCAGGCTGGTCTTGAGCTCCTGGCTCAAGTGATCCTCCTGCTTCCCAGAGTGCTGGGATTGCAGGCATGAGCCACCACACCTGGCCAACATTAGATTTTGCATTTGCTACATTTATTTCTTGAAACTTAACAGAAAACTAATATCTATTGAGCTATTTCTGTGTGTCAGAAACTTTAAGGATTTGACATGAAGTTTCCCATTTAATAAGTCACCATAAACCTGTAAGTACTATTAGTATACCGCTTTTAGAGATGAGGAAACTAAGGCTTAGAGTTGTCCAAGTAAATTGGAGGAGTTTAAATGTACATGTACTGATTCTAGAACCTGTATTCTTAGCTACTGTGCTGTACTGTCTCTCCTGGTTGTTAGTGGCAGTGTTTTTTCTGTTTTACTTAACAGACAGGAAAAATTATTAATAAAATCTGTAACCTTTCTGATTTCCAGGAATGTGGTATAATTTATTGCTAGAGAGCTTGTTTCATTGAGGTAAACATCCAGATGGAGCTTTTTGATTAAGAAAGGTCAACTTGGCCGGGCGCGGTGGCTCAAGCCTGTAATCCCAGCACTTTGGGAGGCCGAGACGGGCGGATCACGAGGTCAGGAGATCGAGACCATCCTGGCTAACACGGTGAAACCCCGTCTCTACAAAAAATTACAAAAAACTAGCCGGGCGAGGTGGTGGGCGCCTGTAGTCCCAGCTACTCGGGAGGCTGAGGCGGGAGAATGGCGTAAACCCGGGAGGCAGAGCTTGCAGTGAGCTGAGACCCGGCCACTGCACTCCAGCCTGGACGACAGAGTGAGACTCCGTCTCAAAAAAAAAAAGAAAGGTCAACTCCCAGGGTTTAACATGTGAAGGCCAGGACAATACAAGAGAGATCAGTTACTCCAAATAATAAAATCAAATAAATGTGGATTTTCGTTGGATGCCCTAGAGAAAGAGAATGAGGCCTGGGAAAGAAAGAAGTAGGGAAAGGTTAATGAAGAGAACTGAGACGAGAAGCACTCCAGAAACACAGCAGGAGATGGGGCCTACTAGGAGACATGGCCATGGAGAAGCTCCCTACTGTAGTAGAGAATGGCTGCTAAATTTCTTTAAGCAATCATCTGTGTATTAAATTTGAAGTTTTCTGCTTTGTGATACAGACTTCCATTAACTAAACCTTTCGTGCAACTTGGATACACTCAACCATGTTGGTGGTGGATCATTTGGAGGAATGAAGGATGAGGAGTGGCACATGATAAGGCAAAAAGAAATACCAAAGGAACAGGGGACAGGGGACAAGCAGGCTGCATCACATCTGCAGGAGACCCAGAAGCAAACTTAAAAACGCTTGGAGAAACTGAGGTCTCAGGACTTCTCACAATGGTTAGAAATGGGTCTCAGGCCATTTTGTATTGAAAGAATGACCCCTAAACACTAAATTATTTGGGGTTGTCCAAGTTGGAAATGTCTGGGTTACACGGAAGTGAGAAAGAGCTTTTCTTGAACCACAGTAAAATAAATTTGATGTATTGGCAGCATTTGTCACAGCTTTTGCCTTGATGTAGGGTATGAAATAATTAGCTTTGGCTGGCCGCAGTGGCTTACACCTGTAATCCCAGCACTTTGGGAGGCCGAGGCAGGCGGATCACGAGGTCAGGAGATCAAGACCATCCTGGCTAACACGGTGAAACCCCATCTCTACTAAAAATACAAAAAAAAAAAATTAGCCAGGCATGGTGGCAGGCTCCTGTAGTCCCAGCTTCTGGGAAGGCTGAGGCAGGAGAATTACGTGAACCCGGGAGGCGGAGCTTGCAGTGAGCCAAGATCATGCCACTGCACTCCAGTCTAGGCAACAGAGTGCGACTCTGTCTCAAGAAAAAAAAAAAAAAAAGAAGAAAAGAAATAATTAGCTTCCAGGACACCAAACTCTTCTGGTTTTCCTCCTTCCTCATCAGGCATCCTTAGTTTCATTTTCCTAGTTCTTCCTTTTCTTCCTGATCTTCTTTTTTTTTTTTTTTTTTTTTTTTTTTTTGAGACGGAGTCTCGCTCTGTTGCCCAGGCTGGAATGCAGTGGCCGGATCTTGGCTCACTGCAAGCTCTGCCTCCCAGGTTAACGCCATTCTCCTGCCTCAGCCTCCCCAGTAGTTGGGACTACAGGCACCTCCCACCTCGCCCGGCTAGTTTTTTTGTATTTTTTAGTAGAGACGGGGTTTCACCAGGTTAGCCAGGATGGTCTCGATCTCCTGACCTCGTGATCCGCCCATCTCGGCCTCCCAAAGTGCTGGGATTACAGGCTTGAGCCACCGCGCCCAGCCTTCTTCCTGATCTTTTATTAACAGTGTGTGACAGGCTTCACTCGTCCACTCTTTCTTCTGTCTACAGACTCAGTCCCTTGAAGATCTTTGATGCTTTTAAATACCATCCATATGTTGACAGCTCCCAGATTTATTTTTTTAATTCTTTTTATTTTTATTTATTTATTTATTTATTTTTGAGACAGAGTCTTGCTCTGTCACCAGGCTGGAGTGCAGTGGCACAATCTCAGCTCACTGTAACCACTGCCTCCTGGGTTTGAGTGATTCTCCTGCCTCAGCCTCCCGAGTAGCTGGGACTACAGGCACATGTCACCACACCCAGCTAATTTTTGTATTTTTCGTAGAGACGGGGTTTCACCATGTTGGCCAGGATGGCCTCAATCTCTTGACCTCGTGAACTGCCTGCCTCAGCCTCCCAAAGTGCTGGGATTACAGATGTGAGCCACCACGCCCAGCCAACAGCATCCAAAAATTTTTTTTTTTAAACGGAGTCTTGCTCTGTTGCCTAGGCTGGGGTGCAGTAGTGCTATCTCGGCTCTCGGGTTCAAGCAGTTCTCCTGCCTCAGCCTCCCAAGTAGCTGGGACTATAGGCACGTGCCACCATGCCCAGCTAATTTTTTGTATTTTTAGTAGAAACGGGGTTTCACTGTGTTAGCCAGGATTGTCTCGATCTCCTGACCTTGTGATCCGCCTGCCTCGGCCTCCCAAAGTGCTGGGATTACAGGCGTGAGCCACCACATCTGGCCAACAGCTCCCAAATTTTTATCTCCCAGACTTCAGACTTGTCTGCTGAACCCCAGACTCATATAGCCTATTACTCACTTGACATCGCCACCACTTGGATGTCCAAAATTCATCTGAGACTGAATATGTCCAGTACTACATTTCTGAGTCTCCTTCCAAAAGCTTTACTCATGGTTTTCTCTACCTCCATTCTTTCAAGCCAAAAAACATGAAGTCATCCTTATGACTCCTTTTCTCTTATACCCCATATCCAGTTTAACAGGCAGTCCTGTCATTTGTACATTCAGAATAGATCCAGAATTTGCATGTTTCCACCATCTCTACTACCGCCCTAGTCAGAGTCATTGTTCTCCCTAACTTGTAAGGGAGGCTGTCTCCTAACTGATCTCCCTGCTTCCACCTTTCCCTCCCTAGCAGTCAAGTTTGATCCTTTTGAAATCTGAATAACAAAATATTATTATTCACTCATCTGCTCCTCATTTCATTGGGAGTCAAAGCCAAAGTTCTTATAATGGTCTTAGATGATCTCCCAGCCCTTCCCCTTTGACTTCATCTAGTTCTGCCTTTTTGTTCTCTCTCTTCCAGCTACATCTGCATCTTTGCTGTTCCTGAACAAGCCAGCCAGGCACCCTCCCTTCCACTTTAGACTTGTTGCATGTTCCACAAAGCTTATTCTCCCATTTCTCTTTTTTTCTTTTTTCCTTTTCTCCTTTTCTTTTTTCTTTTTCTTTTTTTTTTTTTTTTGAGACAGGATCTAACTCTGTAACCCAGACTGGAGTGCAGTGGTGCAGTCTCTACTCACTGCAACCTCCACCTCCCAGGCTCAAGCAATTCTCCTGCCTCAGCCTCCTGAGTAGCTGGGATTATAGGAGTGTGCCACTACCGCCCAGCTAACTTTTTTATTTTTAGTGGAGACGAGGTTTCACCATGTTGGCCAGGCTGGTCTGGAACTCCTGACTTCAAACGATCCACCCGCCTCGACCTCCCAAAGTGCTGGGATTACAGACATGTGCCACCGTGCCCAGCCCTACTGTCTCATTTCTTTTTTTTTTTTTTTTTTTTTGAGATGGAGTCTCGCTCTGTCGCCCAGGCTGGAGTACAGTGGCCGGATCTCAGCTCACTGCAAGCTCCGCCTCCCGGGTTTTACGCCATTCTCCTGCCTCAGCCTCCCGAGTAGCTGGGACTACAGGCACCCGCCACCTCGCCCGGCTAGTTTTTTGTATTTTTTAGTAGAGACGGGGTTTCACCGTGTTAGCCAGGATGGTCTCGATCTCCTGACCTCGTGATCCGCCCGTCTCAGCCTCCCAAAGTGCTGGGATTACAGGCTTGAGCCACCGCGCCCGGCCTACTGTCTCATTTCTTGTAAGTCTACTTAAATATCAGCTTCTCTATTGGACTTTCCCTGATAATCATCTAATTGTGATGCCCTATAAGCATTTCCAATCTCCCTTTTCTTGTTCTACATTTATTCTTTTTTCTTTATCACTTATCACCTTCTAACATACTATATCATTTTATTTAGGTCATTTATTTATTTTGAGACAGAGTCTTGCTCTGTCACCTAGGCTGTAGTGCAGTGGAGCCATCTCAGCTCACTGCAACCTCCACCACCCGGGTTCAAGTGATTCTTCTGCTTCAGCCTCCCGAGTAGCTGGGATTACAGGTGCCCTCTACCATGCCCAGCTAATTTTTGTATTTTTAATAGAGACAGGGTTTCACCATGTTGGTCCGGTTGGTCTCGAACTCCCGACCTCAGGTGATCCACCCGCCTCGGCCTCTCAAAGTGCTGGGATTATAGGCATGAACCACCACTCCCGGCCTATATTTTATTATCTTAGTTGCTTATTGTCTGTCTCCCCTCATCACTAGAATATATAGACTTCACAAAGGCAAAGACTTGTATTTGCTTTGTTCACTAGTATATCCCAAGCTCTTACCACAGTGCCTAGCCCATTGTAGGCACTCAATGATAATTATTTTGACGAAAAAAAAATTAAAATCTGGGCCAGACATAGTAGCTCACGCCTGTAATCCCAGCACTTTGGGAGGCCAAGATGGTCGGATCACTTGAGGTCAGGAGTCTGAAACCAGTCTAGCCAACATGGTAAAACCCCACGTCTACTAAAAATACAAAAATTAGCTAGGCATGGTGTGAGCATCTGGAATCCCAGCTACTCAGGAGGCTAACACAGGAGAATCACTTGAACCCAGGAGGCAGAGGTTGCAGTGAGCCAAAATCACACCACTGCACTCCACCCTGGGTGACAGAGCAAGTCTCCATCCAAAAAAAAAAAAGGCCGGGTGTGGTGGCTCACACCTGTAATCCCAGCACTTTGGGAGGCCAAGGTGGGAGGATCACTTGAGGTCAGGAGTTCGAGACTAGCCTGGCCAACATGGTGAAACCCCATCTCTACTAAAAAAAATACAAAAATTAGACCTAGATGGTAGCTCACGCCTGTAATCCCATCTCTTTGGGAGGCCAAGGCGGGAGTCAAGACTAGCCTGGCCAAGATGGTGAAACCCCATCTCTACTAAAAATGCAAAAATTAGCTGGGCACAGTGGCAGGTGCCTGTAATTCCAGCTACTGGGGAAGCTGAGGCAGGAGAATTGCTTGAACCCAGGGGCCAGAGGTAGCAGTGAGCCGAGATCACGCCACTGCACTCTAGCCTGGGTGACAGAGTGAGACTCCATCTCAAAAAAAAGAAAGAAAGAAAGACAAAAATTAGCTGGGTGTGGTGGTGGGCACCTGTAATCCCAGCTACTTGGAGGCTGAGGCAAGAGAATCACTTGAACCCGGGAGGCAGAGGTTGCAGTAAGCTGAGATCACGCCACTGCACTCTAGCCTAGGTGATAGAGCAAGACTCCATAAAAAAAAAAAAAAAAGCCATCACCCCTAGGAGTCTAAAAGCATTTTCCTTGAGGCCAGGAATCAGCAAACTTTTCCTTAAAGGGCCAGATATGGTCAGATGATATTTGTCATAACTACTCACCCTTGCCATTGGAGCTCTAGAGCAGCCAGAGACAATACATAAACAAAGGGGCATGGCTGAGTTCCAGTAAAACTGTGTATTTACAGAAAGCTGGCCAGGCTGTATAGCAGTCTGTACTTAGCTGATTCCTGCTTTAGATAAAGACACATCTTGGTAAATCAGCTCTTTTCATTGATAGGCCAGTCTATTCATCCCCTCTCCCAATTGCCAAAAACAAAATTCTAGAAGAGTGAATGCAAACCTAGCAAAATTATAGATCATTAGCTTCTCTGCCTGCATGTACATTGGGGGCATTCCTTACTCAATGTAGCCCTTGAGTAAGTTGTGATTTGCGGGGGTGAGGTAGAGAGAGAAATCCTGCTATCCGGCACTGTCTTGCTAATGAGTCTTGAGCACATTATCTGTAGCTTTGGAGTATCCTCTAGAGGTTTCTAATAGGCAGAATGATCTACTTCTGAAGCCTCTTTTCTTTATGCCATTAAGTTCTTTGGCACTGATGATGAATTTCCTGTGGCAAAGAAACCAATTTTTTACTTTTATCTGCTATTCTGAAAGTCAACAGATTGACGCAGTTATTAAAATAACTGCCAATATTATAAGGTCCAGGCCCTAATTTCTTGCCATCTAAAGCAGTAATACTCAATTAGGGGTAGTTTGCTTGCTCTGGAGATACTCGGTTGTCATAACCAGGAGTAGGGGGGTGCTACTGGCATCAGGTAAGCAGAGGCCAAAGATGTGACCCAGAATCTTTCAATACACAAGATAACCCCCTGTAACAAAGAATTAGCCAGTCCAAAATATCAGTAGTGCTGAGGTTGAGAAACCATGATTTAGACTCTTCTACTGAACTTTTAATCCACCTTGTACTCTACTGAGAAACCAGTATCGCTAAACCATCACTTTTCTCCTTCACTCCTAAACTCCAGTAGCTCCTCATCCCCCGGAGAGACTAAGTCTGTCCTTGTCATCCTGACATTTAGATCTGGGGATTTTGCCCACATACATATTCAGACTCTGCTTCTTTCAAGTTTTTATGTGCACCGCCCTCAGCAGTACCATACTTTAACTCATGTTACCCCGCAAACACACATTTTGGGAAGATCACCCCACCTCTCTCCTCAGATCCAAATCTTACTCATTCTTTGAGGCCCACGCATGCTGCATGCCCCTGTACCATTGAGTCTGCCCATACCACTGCCTTTTGCAGTTACATGGGCTCACCCGCTTTACACTGTTACATTGCTATTCTGTCTACCTCGCCTCCTCAGTTACTCCCTGAAGGGGTCCATATTGTATTTCTGGCCTATTGATCTCAGTTTACACAGTGTAAAGTGTAAAAAGTGTATTGGTGTATTGAGATTCTCTTCAATGAGATAATGAGTATAAAAAGCACCCTATATAGTGCCTGGTACACAATTAAATGCTCAGAAAATTATAGTGTCATAGTATCTATAGAAGCATGAATTCGGGACCCCATAGAAGGTGCTTAATAAATTGTTTAAATGTAGTTATATATTGGAGAGAGCATGCCACACAGACTAGTCTGGTATTTGGAACTAACAGCAAAGAAAAACTTCCGTAGAAATCCTACACCAATTAACACGCCTTCATGCTAGACTGAATCCAGGAGCAGGGGTGTCATGTTTTCCCAGAGTGGTGCCCAACCCAACCTTTCTGCATTTAGCAAGTTAATGAACAGCTTGTGAATAACTCTTTGCCCACTCTGGCTCAATTTAGAAGGCCACCAACAGGATATAAATATGCCACACTGTCTGCTTTCCTGGAGACCCTGCCGTCCTCTCCCTAAGTGCTTCTGCTTTCAGTCGGTGGAGAGTCTGATGTGCCTAGAGAAGTTGCACAGTGGGATGAGGCTGCAGCAAGGGCCTGGCCTTTCCCCAGCGGAAAAGAGCCTTGTCTCAGATCCTGAGAGAGAAGTGAGTGGGGGCATGGCATTCCGAGCAGCCCAGGTTTGGCTTTGGGCCAGGCACTGAGTGGCAAACAAGAAGGAACACATTCCGGGAAGGCAAGGAGCCCTGCCAGCACGAAGGCAGCAGCAAAAGCAGGGCCCTGCTGGGTGCCAGGTGTTCCTTGGCTCTGTGGAGGTCAGTCATGCAGGGGGATAAACTCAGGTTTCTCTAGAATATCATTTGTGAGGCTTAAATGCCTCCCGCCCTCTCCCTGTCAGCAGACAGAGCGTGTGGAACTGTTAAACGTTAAAACTCTCTGCTCTGGGGTCCAGCCCATGCTCTCTAAATAAAGGTAGGAGCGGAAAGGGTGTTGTTGCCATCATGAAATCACACTTCACAGGAGCCAGATTTCGGTAATTCTGTGTCTAAGAGAAAATGCTACTCCAAACAAGGGCAGGTTGGAGAAGAGCCTGGGATTTCTATGCCCTAAAAGCTGCGCTCTCCACCCTTGCAGCCCAGAAACACAAACACACACACTTGTTCTCCACGCCTGCCTTCCTAGTGGCCAGAGCTGAGGGAAGTCTGGAGAGCCCTCGAAACGCTGTCCTTTCACAATCGCAGAGGTGATGAGAGAAGAGGGAGAGGAGGATCAAAGCAGAAGCGGATAGAGCCATTCTTTTCGGGGGAAATGGCCACACAAGCCTTCCTGAAGATTCCCTTCTTCCGTTGGATAGGTAGGTGACCTGGACAGGAAGGGCCCTGGGCCCATTTTCTGCAGCAAGGGGACAGGGATAGCTTTCTCTGAGGGGGGAGAATGAAGTCTTACCCCAATAGCTCTGGGTCTCTTTGCTGGACTTTGCTGCCGCCTAGTGGCTCAGTTGTCATCACTTCTCAGAGAGACAGCCAGCCTTGGATTGAGTTTGAGGATCTGGCCTCTCAGTCTAGTCCTGAGGCAACCTGGAGATCCTTCTCTGAAAAGTTTCTCTGCTCTAGGACTCCCTGGTTCTGTGGCCTAGCAGCTAGGAGAGAGGAGCACCATGGGCTTCCAGGCCTCACTCAGTCTGGCAGTCAGGTAGAGGGGCCATGGCTGGCTGGCTGGGCACCTGGGAGAGGGGCTGGGGGTAGTTTCTTATTCCCAGGACATCTCAGTGGGATGAAGTTGTCCCTGAGTCCCCCTCATTCCTGAATGCCTTTTTCGCTAATAATCCTGCCCCTCCCATGACCCTTCCTTTCTGCTAAGGCCCATGTTGCAAAACTGAGGCTCTGGCATAATGTATATTTCCCTTCTGTTTCCCCAAATTTAAGGCAGTTATTTCTCCGATACAGTTAGCTCCTTGCCATTATAAATATATGATTATATGCCTTCTCTGTGATGCTGCTGCTATGAATCAGTCCCTGGGCATAGTGAGGAGTGGGCATACTTTAAAGAATTTTATTGGATTGGTTTCTCTAAGTCCCTGAAAAGCCTATAGATTATTAGCCATATTTTTCTGTGTATTATATCCAGGTGTTTATTTCCTCTAGCAAAGGAAAGCACTGGGTTTCAACAACCACTGTTCTGCCCTGCCAGACTTTCCGATCTGAGCTAATACCCAGGGAATATATAAAATCCAAACTCGTCTGCCTACCCCACCAAACTCTTTTAACTTTTAAAAAATTGTGGTACGGCCGGGCGCGGTGGCTCAAGCCTGTAATCCCAGCACTTTGGGAGGCCAAGACGGGCGGATCACGAGGTCAGGAGATCGAGACCATCCTGGCTAACACGGTGAAACCCCGTCTCTACTAAAAATACAAAAACTAGCCAGGCGAGGTGGCGGGCGCCTGTAGTCCCAGCTGCTCTGGAGGCTGAGGCAGGAGAATGGCGTAAACCCGGGAGGCAGAGCTTGCAGTGAGCTGAGATCTGGCCACTGCACTCCAGTCCGGGCGACAGAGCGAGACTCCGCCTCAAAAAAAAAAAAAAAAATTGTGGTAAAGCGACATAAAATTTACCATCTTAACCATATTTATAGCATATAGTTCAGTAGTGTTAAGTACATTACCCTATTGTGCAACCGATCTCCAGAACTCTTCATCTTGCAAAACTGCAACTCTATACCCATTAAACAACAGTTCTCCATTTCCCCCTTCCCTCAGCCCCTGGCAGCCACCATTCTACTTTCTGTCTTCATGAATTTGACTACTCCACATACCACCTATAAGCCAAACCATACAGTATTTGTCTTTGTTTTTTAAGAGATGGGGTCTCACTGTGTTGCTGAGGCTGGTGTCAAACTCCTGGCCTCAAGTGATCCTCCCTCCTGTGTAGCTGGAATTACAGGCATGAGCCACTGCACCCTGCCCAGTATTTGTGAGGGGTTTTGATTTTATTTTTTTCTTTTTACAAGCCTGGATTCCAGAATCTTTTTTTTTTTTTTGGACTGACTTATTTCACTTAGCTTAATGTCCACAAGGTTCATCAATGTTAGAGCATGTGTCAGACTTTTTTTCCTTCTCAAGGCTGAATATTTTTGTATATATATATTTACATATCCATGGATAGATGAATATCCATATATGTTTCATTGTGTGTATATATAGAGAATATAAACATATATATATGTGTGTGTTTATTCATCCATGGATGGACACTTGAGTTGCTTCTAATTTTCGATTATTGTACATAATGCTGCTATGAACATGTGTATTCAAATATTTATTCAAGTTGGGCCCTGGAGGTCGAGGCTGCAGTAAGCTGTGATCACATCACTGTACTTCAGTCTGGGTGACAAAGTGAGACCCTGTCTTTAAAGAAAATAAAAAAGAAAAATTTCTTCAAGATTATTCTCCCAGTTCTTTTGGCTATATACTCAGAAATAGAATTGCTGGATCGTATGGTAATTCTATTTTTAATTTTTTGAGTAGCCACTGTCCTGTTTCACAGTAGTTAAACCACTTTACATTCTCACCAACAGTACAGTTCTCCATATCTTCACCAACCTAGCCCAAGTCATTCCGAGTTACTAATTCTCCACATCTTCACCAACAGTTGTTATTTTCTGTTTCTTTTCTGTTCTTTTGAGAGTAGCCATTCTAATGAGTATGAAGTCGTACTTCATTGTGGTTTTGACTGGCATTTCCCTAACGATTAGTGATGTTGAACATCTTTTCATTGGTTATTGGCCATCTGTGTATCTTCTTTAGAGAAATGTCCATTCAAATCCTTTGCCTTTTTTTTTTTTTTTAAGATGGTCTTGCTCTGTTACCCAGGTTGGAGTGCAGTGGCATGATCTCTGCTCACTGCAACCTCCACCTCCTGGATTCAAGCTATCCTCCTACCTCAGCCCCTGAGTAGCTGGAACTATAGGTGCGTACCACCATGCCTGGCTAACTTTTTTTTTTTTTTGAGACAGAGTCTTGCTCTGTCACCCAGGCTGGAGTGCAGTGGCGCGATCTCAGCTCACTGCAACCTCTGCCTCCCATGTTCAAGCAATTCTCCTGCCTCAGCCTCCTGAGTAGCTGGGATTACAGGCGCCCGCCACCACACCCGGCTAATTTTTGTATTTTTAGTAGAGACGGGGTTTCACCATGTTGGTCAGGCTGGTCTTGAACTCCTGACCTCGTGATCAACCCACCTCGGCCTCCCAAACTGCTGGGATTACAGGCATGACCACCACACTTGGCCTGATTTTTGTATTTTTAGTAGAGACGGGGTTTCCCCATGTTGGCCAGGTTGGTCTCGAACTTCTGGGCTCAAAGCGATCCACCTGCCTCAGCCTCCCAAAGTGTTGGGATTATAGGCATGAGCCACTGGGTCCAGCCTTTTGCTCATTTTTCGATCGGGTTTTTTCTTGCGGTGACCTCTGTAACCTCTTTTCATGTCACTCTCCCACTTAGTATCCTAGGATACTAACATGCAGATAGTCTGTCTGCTCCTCAGAGACAAACATGTCCTTTCCTACCTTTTGCAGTTGCTGATCCCTCTCCCAGGAATGTGTTCCCAGCTCCTCTCATGACTGACTGCTGATGCTTTAAGCACCAGCTTGTCACTTTGGAAAACTTTCTTAACCATGTCATCTAAAGCCATCTCCCTCTGTACCAGTGTTCATCACACTTTATCATGTCACTGTTTCTTCTTGAAAATCACTATCTGCAATTCTCTTGTTTGTTTACATATTTACTTGGAATCTACCTGTACATGGAATGTCAGTTAAGTTCCATGGGACACAGACATGCCTGCCATGTTCATGGCTCCAGTGCCCAGCTTAGTACCTGGCATGTAGTCTTGGCTTAATAATATTTATTGAATGAATGAATCACTACTAGAGGGGGCATCACAGGGAGAAAGAAGAAAGGTGATATGGCCCACATTGGAATGTTACCTCCTTACGTAGACTCTGGGTCATAGAAAAGGCCGCATGAGCCCTCTGGCTCTGAACTCCATATGTTAATTCCTGAATCAGAAGCATAGTCCTGTTTGAGCCAGGGACATTGCTTTGGAGTTGCTCAGAGAAAATGGGTAAGTATTCCCAGTGTCCACCTGACAGAGGCAGAGGGCTGTGGGGGTTTGCTGTGGCCATCCTCCCTCTTCGCCATATGCCTGAGGTATAAGTCAGCTCAGCTAAAGTCCTTTGAGATTTGCAGTGTACTTGGGACTATAGGAATGACTTGGGCTCCATCAGTCTCCTGGGGGCTGAGTATGTCAGTAAGAGTACCTGTAGTGAGTAGTCAGAGGATAAAAATGAATTTTCCATACCACCGTACACTAGAAAAATCAAGTTTTTTATTTTAAAATATTTTCAAAGGCAAAGGCCATAGCAAAACAGCCCAAGGGTGGTTGAACCAAATTCAGGGAATTAGAGGAGCATTAGCCAACGCAAGCAGGTCTATATAAAATACACATCGTTTATACATGCACACAGCAGACGGCACGGTGGCCCCAGAGGACCATGTAGGGGGACAACAGGGAGAAACAGAGCACCATCTGGAGGGACAGGCACACCCACACCACTCAAAGCCCTGGGCCCCAAGTGCACCTCCAAAGTCACCTACCCTGCAGCATGGCTCTTGCCCTTTCTGAGGCTGAGTATACCTGAAGACCAAGTTCGCCAGCATCTTGGCACATCCACCTATAACTGGCACCTCTCATGGCTTCTGACAACCTAGCAAGGCTCAGAGAATGGATTTTTATCTCTGTCTTTCAGCAAGGACCAGGGAGAAGTGCTGAAGCAAGAAGGGTTATTTTCCTAAAAAAGACTGATGAAAAGGTGAAAGGGGCTGTTTCCAAAAAAAAAAAAAAGGATGGCCGTTCATGGAACAGTGAGTTTCACCTGAGACATACAGATTTGGTGCAAGCAACACAAAAGGCCAGGCTGTTTCATCCTAAAAACTGGGATGGGGAGAGCATGAAGAGACTACTTACTGGTAGATCCTCCAGTCCTCATTTGGGTTTGTCATAAACAGGACAGACAGTCGTCTGCTCCACAATAAATAATTTCCACCTGGATTTCATTCCCTGATTAATCTCTCAGTGTCTGAAGAGGGGAAAACAGTGGCTGTTTCTGACACTGCCCACCCCACCAGCAACTTTCCCTGATACTTCTGGCCTCCTCACTAAGGCCCTTCCAGAACCTCCAAAGCCACTATCTTAGCAGATGGGAGTCCCAGGGTGATGAAGCCAGAGTTGTGGGGCACAGAGAAGAAGAGAAGGCCTTGATAGAGGAAGAGGAATATCCAAGGCAAAACCACCACCATGTCCAAGCTCCTTATCCTCTACCTCTCCTGTCCCCAGAGGTATGAGATAGACCCCCTGGCCTGGTTCCTGCACTGTTCCAGGCCCACAGTGGATACTTCCACCTTAATGGAGAATAGGCCCTATGGAGTGGAGGTCCCTCCTCCATGGCCTGCAACCCAGTGACTACAGGGGTGACACAGTGACCTCTGCCCTGTGAGGCTTGACACCATCACACGCAGCTGCCCAGACAAGCCCCCAAACGGGCTGCTGTTGGCCATGCCTGAGATCTGGGCAGGCAGGCAGGGAGTAGACAGCAAGACCTCAGATGCAAGCCTCCACCCTCCCCTTCCCTATTTCCAGGGCTTGGGATACCTTAGACATGTTTGAACACACAAGGGCAAAACCCAGTACCAGGTTTGTGACCTCAGTGATCAAAGGCCCTGTTCCACCTGTCTCACCAGAAAGTGACAGCTGAGGACACAGCATTTGGGTACGTCTGTTCTTCACAGCCCCTGCCACCATCCCCGTCAAAGGCAACATCTCCCTGTAATGCAGCCAGCCACCTCATGAGGGGCCGGCACAGAGCCCCGGCCCAGAGCATGGAAATTCATCTCTGGCTGGAATCCTGGCCGTGAGTCCTCCCCTCTGCATTCACGGCTTCTCAGCAGGCCCCTGCCCAAGCCTGACAGGTGCCTGGCTGCCCGCAGAGAAGCCCTGTGGGAACACAGAGTGTTGGGAGAGAGCAGAGCCCACATGGGTGGTTTGTGTTCTGACCTCTGACCTCACCATGGGAGTGAGCTGTGTGGCAGAGCCACATTCCAAATATGAAAGCATGGCCTCTGTCCCTTGAGGTGGCCTCCAGTGTTCTGCCTGTGTGCCAGAACTGTTTCCAAGGACCCAGTTTGTTTGTTTTTTTTTTGTTTTTTTTTCTCATTTAAGTGGTTGCTGAAGCTTTGTGTACAGAATTCCTCAGTTGGTTCCAAAAACTCTGGCTTTTTGTTTGAGTCCAAAAATCGTAGAAGCCAGTTACTTCGTAAATAGGTACTTCAGATCTCTCATAGAGTGGGGAGAAGAGCTGCGGGGAGGAGGAGGGATCTGGAATGTTTTCCTTCATAGGCAGTCTTAGCACAGCAGCACTGTAAACCACACTGGTGGAGACTTAGCACCCAGAACATTCTTCTTGAAGAAGGAATGGGGACAAAGGCCAAGTGGCTGTTACCTGCACAGAGGAAAGATGTCCACGTCAAGGAAAGGGCCCAGAAGGCAGACGGACATGGGCAGAAGGGCCAGTGATAACTTTATTTCCCCCAAGAGTGGGCCCGGGTGGGACCGATGTACCCTGCACGCTGCCCAACCTTGCTTAGGGTCAGAAGCCAGCTCAAAACAGGACCAAGTCCAGCCAGGCAGCCTGGCCTGAGGTTCTTGGCCCCTGTCCTTAACCCTCAATATCAAAAGTATTAGGAAGAGAAAAGGCCTCACCTGTGCCCAGGGACTGGGCCGTTCCAACTCAAGGTGCATAACTGCTGCTCTAGCCGAGAAATACGGAACGCCAGATAGGATGAGGACATGACCAGGAAGCAGATCCTGGAGAAAGGGACAAGATGGAATTGAATATTTCTTCTACAGAAAGAGCATTTCTGGAAGTTCACCACAAATAGTGGGAACCAAGCTACCGCTGCAGTTGGAAGAATTAAAGAGCCCTTTGTCCTGCAGCCAGTTCAGGCCTCAGCATCTTTCTTCCTAGAGGCCATGTAAGGGTCTTGAGACTCGTCCCCATGGAAGTGTCCTCACAGCCCAACTAGAGCTCTGGACCCTTCAGCTGAGCCCTGGAGGGAGCCCTGGCCAGACAGCCAGAACAGTCATCCTACCCTCCCTCTCACTAGCCGCCGTGGTCCTTCCTGTGCCTCCTCTGGGAGGCCATGATGATGACCCCCTAGGCGTTGGGCCCATTCCCCCCAGCAGGTGCTGATGTTGATGGTCAAAACCTGGCTAGCAGAGCCAGAGGAGGCTGATGAGCTAAGGTGAGGGAAAGCAGGGGCTGGCTGTTCATGTCACTTCCCACGATGCTCACTGCTCTACTGGTCCTTAGACAGAGGTAGAGACAAGTCAGGGGTTCCAGAAGCTACCCTAGTGGTGGGCAGTGGAGAGGCCATGCTTTTCCTCTCTCTCTCCAATTTTCCTTGCCTTCCTTCTCCCAAATCCTATGCAGCTTTTCCTCTTTTCAACATGTCCATATCCTGCCCCTCTCCACCAAATAGTCTTAACCCTAAATTACAAGGTTTCAAGAATAAAAACTGGAGATCCTTTCTCTTGCTACAGAAGGGCGTGCCACATGGCCTTCAAATACTACCCAAGAGCTTGAATTTGACTCAGAACCTTCCTCCCGGTTCTGAATAGCGAACTCCCCACACTCCAAGGCCCTTGTTCTAAACACCTAGACATGCAGGTGGGTCTGTCCCCCTCCCCAGTATAGTCACCTACAGCACAAAGAAAACCTTGAGGAGCCGGTAATCCCAGAGCGTCAGCTCCGCGGTGCTCCTGGGCTCCTCCTCCAGCTCATCCTCCTCATAGACAGCATTCTTTGCAGTGGGAGAGCAGTTCGTCATCTTCTTAGGGCAGGCAGGACCCCAGCCCGGCATGGGCCATGCCCACTTCCCGCCATTTTCTGAAGCTACTTGGGTTCTTGATTTTTCTATATGGATTTGGAGAAAGAAAAAAAAAATCAGCTCTCAGAAGCCCTGCTGGTTGTGGTGAGCCCTTTATATGGAACTGGGAAGACAGAAAGTCTGGCCTTTGCAAGTAGTTGCCATGGACAAGCCCCCCCGGACTTACCAGACCTTGAAGGCTTCCTGGAGGGGAAGAAACTGTCTGTGGAGGCCACAGATGCTGGAGGGATACAAGGGATGTTGTCTGGTAGAGACAGGGACCTGGAGGAAGGGCATACCTTTCTCCACTTCATCTCAGGGATGAGGACTTCCTGCAGTAAGACAGGAGAAGCTATCTTACCATGGCCCTTGGGAACTCACTTGCCCGAAGGAGCCCACACCAGGTTTATCAGAGTTTTCTCCAGATATTACCAAATATAGATGCCTAGCCAGGGATGGAAGCAGGTACAAGTGGGGAGGGCAGTTGCTACAGCAACCATATGCCTCTCCTCTCTAATCCCTTGCTGTGACTAGCTATTCTGCCAGGAAACGATGTCCTTGAACACTGCTAATGTAGAACCACAGTGGTATCTTAGATGTGAGGCAACCCAGATACATGCTCAGATCTGAGGCCAAGAAAGCTCAGCACAACACGTCTTAGGTAGGATAAGTTCTGGCTCCTTCTATCCCAAGCCCTAACCTCAGCAGGAAGAACTTAGGGTCCCCATCCACAAAAATAGGAACTTCACCTTCTATCCGGCACATGGTATTATGCATATCACATGCTTGGCTAACCACTAATAGTTACTGAAGGAGTCTTCAAACACCCTAGGGTCATTTCTACCCCATCCCTGCCCTAGAAACTCAGCTCTGCCAACCCAGGGCCCCAGTTGCCAAAGGAAACTTCTGGATCTTTGGCAAATCTAAAATAAGTCTGTCTGGGTTCTACAAGGATAGTCTTCGGAGTTCTGCCCTAGGGACATCTCTTATTTTTTTTGACAGGGTCTCTCGCTGTTGCCCAGGCTGGATGACAGTGTTGTGATCTTGGCTCACTGCAGCCTCAACCTCCCAGGCTCAAGTGATCCTCCCATCTCAGCCTCCTGGGATGCTGGGACTACATGCCACCATGCTCTGCTATTTGTTGTATTTTTATTGAGACAGGGTCTTACTATGCTGCCCAGGCTGATCTCGAACTTCTGGGCTCAAGCCATCCTCCTGTTTTGGCCTCCCAAATTGCTAGGATTACAGGCGTGAGCCACTGCACCTGGCTCCCAGGGACATCTTTATCCCCTTGAAGGCCCTCTTGACTCAGCTGAAGAAAAGAGGATGGGCCACTGGCCCTGCATCTGTACAGGTGTGCAACCCAACCTGCCCAGTGTTTTGGGGCTTGGACTTCTGTTCTACTCAGAAAATCAGCCTATCGGCCGGGCACGGTGGCTCACGCCTATAATCCCAGCACTTTGGGAGGTGGAGGCCAGTGGATCACTTGAGTCCAGGAGTTCAAGATCAGCCTGGCCAACATGGTGAAACCCCATCTCTACTAAAAATATAAAAATTAGCTGGGTGTGATGGCAAGTGCCTGTAATCCCAGCTACTTGGGAGGGTGAGGCAGGAGAATCACTTGAACCCAGGAGGTGGAGGTTGCAGGGAGCTGAGATGTTGCCACTCCACTGTAGCATGGGCGACATAGCAAGACTCTGTCGCAAAAAAAAAAAAAAAGAAAAAAAGAAAGCCTACCGGCTGAGGTCCTGGTGGGTCTGCATTATGGTGCAGTAAGTTTAGGAGATGCCCTGGCATAATATAGCCACTAGCTCTTGAGCCTGGTGCCCCAGTTCTGCATTTGCATTGTGGGCCCCCCCTGGGAGGCCCAGAAGCCTCAGAGCTCCAGGCACTGTTAGTCCAGCAGTCTTTGCTCCCAGCTTCAGCTCTCACCAGAGACTCAGGTTTCCCTGGAAATTCTCTTACACTCAGACTCTTCTTGCTGGAAGGCTGAGGAGGAAAGGGAAAGCAGTCACTCGTCTCTCTGGAACAGGCAAGGTCAGGCAGGAGGAAGCATCAGCTCTCTCCAAGAGAGCTTTACCTCCAGATAAGCCCCTTTGTGTCAGGTGAAGCCCAGCTCCCAGGGTCTATAGGGGACCCCCTATTTAATGCTGAAGCAGAGAGGCAAGCTCCAGGCAACTTACTCTCCCACCTGCTGCCCCACCCCTCCCCTCTTCCTCACCATAGGCCAGAGAGAGTCACAGGGCATGTTGGGAAGCAGCTACGCATTCCTATCTGTGCATTAAGGAAGCACAAGTGAGGGCCTGGACATACAGATGGTCCCTGACCTACGATGGTTCCACTTAGGATTTTTCAACTTCATGATGGTACAAAAGTGATATGCTTTCTGTAGAAACCGTACTTCAAGTACCTATACAGCCATTCTGGTTGTTGTTTGTTTTTGGTTTTTTTTTTGAGATGGAATCTTGCTCTTGTCACCCAGACTGGAGTGCAATGGCGTAATCTTGGCTCACTGCAACCTCCTCCTCCCAGGTTCAAGTGATTCTCCTGCCTCAGCCTCCCAAGTAGCTGGGATTACAGGTGCCTGCCACCACACCTGGCTAATTTTTGTATTTTTAGTAAAGACAGCGTTTCACTATGTTGGCCAGGCTGGTCTCAAACTCTTGACCTCAGGTAATCTACCTGCCTCGGCCTCCCAAAGTGCTGGGACCATACAGCCATTCTGTTTTTCACATTCAGTGCAGGATTCAATAAGTTATATTATAAAACATGCTTTGTCTGAGATGATTTTGCCCAGCTCTAGGCTAATGAAAGCATTCTGAGATGTTTGAGGTGAGGCTAAGGTATGATGTTCCGTAGGTCATGTGTACCTCTATTAAGTGCCTTTTTTTTTTTTTTTTTTTTTTTTGAGGCGGAGTCTCACTCTGTCGCCCGGACTGGAGTGCAGTGGCCGGATCTCAGCTCACTGCAAGCTCCGCCTCCCGGGTTTACGCCATTCTCCTGCCTCAGCCTCCCGAGGAGCTGGGACTACAGGTGCCCGCCACCTCGCCCGGCTAGTTTTTGTATTTTTTTTAGTAGAGACGTGGTTTCACCATGTTAGCCAGGATGGTCTCGATCTCCTGACCTCGTGATCCGCCCGTCTCGGCCTCCCAAAGTGCTGGGATTACAGGCTTGAGCCACCGCGCCCGGCCTTAAGTGCATTTTTGACTTATGATATTTTCAACTTTTGATGGGTTTATGGGACATAAGCCCATGTACAAGGGGCATCTGTATATGGGGACACACGGGGGCCCACTGGCCTCAAAGACATGCTTGCAAGCATAGACGCACAATCCAAGTACTGTCTCTTGTACATTGAGCCTGAGCCTTTAACTCCCCTCTCCCTGCCCCGTTCCCTATGCTGGAGAGATGGGCAACCTCCCCCAACACCCTTGTCCACCTGCATCCAGGCCTGAGAGACCTCCCTGGCCTTCCTGCTCCCAAGCTTCATACCTGTAGGTGGGTGCAGACTCTCCTCAGCAGGTCATATACACTGTCCCGGGAGAGCAGTGACACAAAGATATACTGGGATGTGGAAAGAAAACACACAGCGATAGGGTGAGATGAGACCCCTTGCTGTGCCAGCCAGCCCCCTCCCGGATTGGGCACAGGCCCACAGGAGTATCAGGCTGTGAGAGCCAATAGGAGCTCTGCCCAGGAGCTTCTCTTCCAACTTGTTGTATGGCCTGAAATACGTACTGGAGAGCTGCAGGGTGGGGTGAAATAAAGACCTGGGAATGTGCCCAAGTCAGACTATGGGCTGCTGGGGCTGGGAGCAGCAGACTGACAAGGAAGCACCGGCCCAGTGCACTGACCTTCTGGCTGGTGTTGGTGGTGATGGCCAGTCCATTGGGAAGGAGCCGTGCCATCTTGTGTTTTTTGATCATTTGCACAGACACCACAGGAATGACCACCTGATAGGGAGAGGGATGCTTCTCTCAGGACTAATCCCCAAGGACATGGTCCCTTTGCTCCCTGTATAGGGACCCAGCTGTGAGCCCAGCATGGCCACATGGAGAAGCCTGGCCCCATGTGGGGAAGTGTCTGAACCTTCTACCTTCTCATCCAGGATCCCCTTCCGGTTGTGCCTGCCACCCTGCCCCAGCCTTGGCAGGACGTGTCACTCTTGGCTGTCACATAGGTATGATCCCTGTTATCCAGGAGGCCAAGGATGGTGGCTCTGGCAAATCTCATACTCTAGTAACGGAGCTCCATAGGCTACTTCTTGGCCACAACTATGGCTCCCCCTAAATATGACATCCCGCTCTGATTCTCAAAGCATTTCTGAAATACCTAGAGGCAGAATGATTTGGCTGTGAACTGTTCAGGCCAGATGTGGGGTCCACATTGGGGCCTCTGTTTCAGAAGGGGCAGGACTATCCTGGACACTGGATGGGATGCCTGGAAGCTGCTCATCAGCAAGGGGCTTCACCCGGGGCCCGGCATGCAGAGAGATAGGCATGACTTTGAGGCATGAGGCTGGCTCTCCCCTCACAGGATCATGGCAGCCCTTACCACTCATTACTACCTTGATATCCCTGCCAAAGAGGCTAGCATGGAAGCAGAGCCAGTTGGGGGAGATGTAGAGCCGGCCCTGGAGAAGGAGGTCCCTCTGGAGGGCACAGGAGCACACTAGGATGTCACAGGAGAGAAAATGGCCATAAGCAAGGTCAGCCCAGGAAGCCCCAGGACCTGGGTCCTCACACTCTGGAGTCCAGAGTCCAGCCTCAGGACCCATCTTTCTCAGACTCCCCCTTCCCCACCACAGACCCCAAACCCCAAACAGTCCATTCCCCAGCACTGAAGGGTCCTTCTCCTGACTGCCCCTCCACTCCACCAGCCTGCTGGATGTTTCTTCCTTCTCCAACCATGCTCCAGAGGGTCCAGGCAAGTTCCTGCCCTGATCTCCGAGCCTGCAATCTCACAACCTCAGGCAGAATCCCTGACCTTTCCCTGCTCTGCTCTGCCCTGAGGGCCTTGATTGTGCAAATGCCCCCACATGCTCAGTGAGAGGCCAGAGCAGGGAAGAAGTCACCGGTAAGAGCAGAACAGACACAAGATTCCAAAGCCCTGACGTTTCCCCAAGAAAACCTTCAAAAATGCAATGCTATGTCCCAAACCAGCCCAGTCTTCTCACATTCTGGGGGAGTGGTCCACATCTAAAGGACAGCCAGTTCCCATTTCTAAGTCATGCTTTGGAGGCTCCAGAGCAGAGGCCCCTGGCCCCAGGCACTCTGGGTGCCTAACCAGCTATACCAGGGAGACAGCTCACCTTTGAGAACCACTTCCTCCAAGGGAACATCCTTAAACAGCTTGTGGTATTGCTGGTTGTATTTATTCAGTGTTATCTGCAAACACACGGGCTGCGTCTGAGAAGCCCTGGGAGGTGAGACCGCCAAAGGGGCTCCAGCCAACAGGAAATGCCACAGCCCCCCGGCCCATGCTGGGGACTTAGCATTAGGCAGCTAGTAAGCAGCCAGTGAGTATGGAGGGCTGTGTGCCAAGCACAGCTTGTCTCCTGGTGCTGCTGGTCCTGACAGGCAGCTTGTATTAGCAGAGGGGGACACTCACTCAGGCCTCCTGATTTCCTGATGACCGGCCTGGTGGCCAAGGTGCCAAAAGTCATTGAATTCTGGCAGCCCAGGACCCCTTCCTGGGTAAATAGTGAGAAGTCAGCCTCCAGACTTACCCCTTCTCGGCCACACTTCTTTATCTCTTCCTTCAAGCCTTCTGGCCAGTGCAGACTGCAAAGGAGACATTCCATTTTGGGGACAAGGAACCCCAGTCCTGCCCATGCGTACTCAGTGCCAATTCTGCCCTGGCCTTGAGCCAGAAGCTTGGGGCAGAGATTGGAGACTAGGGCCCTTCTCTAGGGGACACAGCAAAATGACAAGTACAGCGAGCACACAGCTATACAGCTCATCCCTGGGGGAGGGCACTGCGGGAGGCAGGGAGGGGTCGCCAAGGGCCCACCTTCCCCGATGCGAGTGAGCAGCATCTCCAGGAGGTGCACCCAGTCTCCCAGAGATGCTGAGGAGCTGCCTACCTGGGTGTCAAAGACCCTGTCCCATTTCTCTGGCCAAGGGGTAAGCAGGGGAGCAGGCAGTGCCGGAATAGGGACCAGTTTGGGGTGTGGGTGAGGTGAAGGTGTCAGACTCACAGCTCCAGGGCCTGGCCGCAGGCCATGATGCCAGCAGGACTGCCCTCTCTGCCACCTCCTCCCTGTGGCCTGAGCTCTGCTGCGGGAAGCTTGGCACAGACTCACCTGACCTGACTGAGGCTACCACACTGGGAGAGGGGAATGGCGCTGAGAAAAAAGGTAAACCTTTGCCTTGTCTGGGTTGGCCCAGGGCACAGGTGAGCAGGGAGGAGGCTGGAAACCTGAGAAGCATGGACTCTGCTAGGTCCCAGTGCACTGGGACAGGCCTGAGGGGCGGGAGGAAGAAGCCTGGGGCAGCCTGTGCCTGACCTCACAAACCTGCAAAGGGGCCCGGCTCAGCCTTGAGGTCTTCTTACAAACAGGTCACCTCCTGAGGGCTTCCCACCCCCAAGTCTGTGTGTATCTCCGACTGGGAAAGGGGTCCTCACCTGTAGTCCAGGGGCTCCTCAACTCTGTCTGGTTTCTCTTTGCAGGGCACAGCACTGTTCAGAGAAGCTGTCTTTCCGTGCATTTGTTGGTTGCTAGGGAAAAACAGGCCCACATGAGGAAGGGGGCTTCATGAGGACACCTTTCCCCACCATCCCCACCATGCCCAGGGCCGCTGCCTCTGTCCCCCACCCAAGACGGGCCCTGGTATTGAGGGTGACACTGAAGATGTCACAGTTCAGAGGTAGCGGCGCAGGCAGAGTTTCTGGGACGGCTGATGGAGTTGGGGGTCTCACATAGCATGTTTCCCAAAAGCCAGAAGTTCTGCTTATGCCTGGGCTGGGAGGAAAATCAACCTATCTACCTCATCTCCAGTGCCAGGCAGCTCGTAGGCCAGGCTGAGTGAGGCCTCTAGCCCCACCCTTGAGGAGGCACACTGAGAGGGAGGACCCTGAGACTTGCTTATGCCGAGAACGAAAGTGTCCAAAGTACCCACGCAGCATGACTGTAAACCATCAGGTTCCAGGAAAGGAGGCTGAGCACAGGAGGCCTTATCAAACAAAGCTCAGGAGCTAATGCGCTGAAGGTGTGGGAGGTGGAGGCCCGTCAGCCTGCAGGTGTGGCCAGGAGGAGAGGAGCCGTCTTATACCAGGAAGTGGCCTCAGTCACCTCCAACAGTCAGGACAGCTTGGTGATGAGAGCCAAACCATCTCAAAAATGTCCCTGAGAGAGAGCATGGGAGGGAACAGATCCTCTCTCCCTGGGCAGGTAGGGCTCTCCAGTGGCCTTTGAGTTCCTGCCTCCACTAAACGCTCCAAAGAATCGTTACCCTGGCTTCCTCCAAAGAAACACTCCTCCAGGCTTCACATCAATAAAGCCTGAGCCATCAAACCAGCTCCAACTGAGTGGGCGCAGGGGCTGACCGAGAGAGAGGATGGCCAAGAAACATGGCCACACTGGGGCAGTATGGTGGTCAGGAACAGGTAACAAGGTCATGTGCAGTGGTCCCACAGCAGATTAGGAGCTGGAGCCTGGAACCTACAAATCTCAGTGCTCAGTCACACTCCGCTGTGTGACTGAGGCCAGCCAAAGTTCTCTTCTTCAAGAATAGAGTTATTGCATCAGCCTAAGATCTGCCAGGACCCTCAGAGACTGATTTAGCCTCACCCCCTCCCACCATACCATTGTACAGATTACGAAACTGAGTCCTGCCAAGGGACAGTCTGTGTCCGGTACTACAGTGAACAGCCAGTGACCTCACCCACAAAATCAGTCCAGCCATGGCCATGTGGCCTGATTACCTCTGTCCTCAACCTTAGAGAGGATTTTGCCACACGTATCAACATATACCTACAACAATCTTGGGAAGTGACAGATTTTGTTAGAGACTTGACTCTCAAAGTTGATTTCTGGATTTATTTGGTTCCATCATGTCACATTTCACAGAGGTTTTTTTTTCCCTTGATTTTTAAAGTTCATTATAGAAAATATGAAAAATATAAGATCAAAATCACCTATAAGAAAGATTCCCCAAAAATCACCCAAAGAAAAAATGTATGATAAACATATAACCTATATAAATGGTTATATAATCTATCATTTGTGTACCCTACTTCTGTGGCTTAACCTGATTTCGTGAGAAATTTCCCATGTCACTCACTGTCCATTCCTAGGATAGATTCTCAGAAGTGAAATTAGTGGATTGAGAATGAACAGATGCAGGCCGGGCGTGGTGGCTCACGCCTGTAATCCCAGCACTTTGGGAAGCTGAGGCAGGCAGATCACAAGGTCAGGAGTTCAAGACCAGCCTGGCCAAGATAGTGAAATCCTGTCTCTACTAAAAATACAAAAAAATTAGCCAGTTGTGGTGGTGGGCGTCTGTGGTCCCAGCTACTCAGGAGGCCGAGACAGAGAATTGCTTGAACCCAGGAGGCGGAGGTTGCGGTGAGCCAAGATGGCGCTACTACACTCCAGCCTGGGGTATAGAGCGAGACTCCATCTCAAAAAAAAAAAAAAAAAAAGAATGAACAGATGCTATTCCAGTTAACCCAGGCATCAGCACGATATGAGCGTGCCTGTTTCCCGATATTCAGGCCCTTCTCTGGATATTGTCTCTCACTCACCTTTGCAAATCTGATAGGTGAAAATACGTTGTCTTCCTTTGTATTTCTGCTTACTGGTAGGTTGAACACTTTTTTCCAAATAATTATTAACCACTGGAATTTCATTGTCTTATAGACAATTCACAGGTGAAATTCTTTCTTCGTTTGTATTGAAGTTCTTTCTTCATTTGTATAAATTTTTACTGGCTTTTTTCTTTTTTCTTTTTTTTGATATGGTGTCTCGCTGTCGCCTAGGCTGGAGTCCAGTGGTGGGATCTCGGCTCACTGCAACCTCCGCCTCCTGGGTTCCAGTGATTCTCCTGCCTCAGCCTCCCAAGTAGCTGGGACTACAGGCGTGTGTCACTGCACCCGACTAATTTTGTATTTTTTAGTAGAGACAGGGTTTTACCGTATTGGCCAGGCTACTCTTGAACTCCTGACCTTGTAATCCCCCTGCCTTGGCCTCCCAGAGTGCTGGGATTATAGGCATGAGCCACCATGTCCAGCCTTTTTTTTTTTTTTTGAGACAGGGTTTCACTCTGTCGCCCAGGCTAGAGTACAGTGGCGCAATCTTGGCTCACTGCAGCCTCAACCTCCAGACCTCAAGTGATCCTCCCACCTCAGCGTCCCAAGTAGTTGGGACTACAGGCCTCCGCCACCACGCCGGGCTGTTTTTCATTTTTTTGTAGAGGGGGGTCTCACTGTGTTGTCCAGACTGGTCCTAAACTCCTAAGCTCAGTCATCCCACCTCAGCTTCCCAAAGTGCTAGGATTACAGGTGTGAGCCACCATGTCTAGCTTTCTTTTTTTTTTTTTTTGAGACAGAGTCTCGCTCTGACACTCAAGCTGGAGTGCAATGGCGTGATCTCAGCTCACTGCAACCTCTACCTCCCAGGTTCAAGCAATTCTCATGCCTCAGTCTCCCCAGTAGCTGGGATTACAGGAGCCTGCCACCACATCTGGCTAATTTATATATGTGTGTGTGTGTGTGTGTGTATACATATATGTGTATGTGTGTGTGTGTGCGTGTGTGTATGTCTGTGTGTGTGTGTATGTATGTATGTGTATATATATATATATATATTTTTTTTTTTTTTTAGTAGAGATGGGGTTTCACCATGTTGGCCAGTCTGGTCTTGAACTCCTGATCTCAGGTGATGCACCTGCCTTGGCCTCCCAAAGTGCTGGGATTACAGGCATGAGCCACCATGTCCAACCTGTACATTCTTTATTGAGAATGTTAATCCTTAGTTTATCATTTTTGTGATATTTTCCCCAATTTGTCATTTCTCTTTTGTCTGTGGTATTTCTGCTGTGTCTGAGTGTAAGTACTGTGTGGTAGATTCCATCTATTTCTTCCATGTATGTTTCTCACTTGGTCTAAGTCCTCTCACAGGACAGTCCTTGGAGGAGCAGCATATACAAGTCAGACCACTGAGCCGTTACAGCGTGAGCCTGGCAGTCAATCCATGGGGCCGCCAGGGAAAAATCCTGTAGGCTCAGCTCTAAAGAACCTGCACTCCAGCCTGAAGGATGGACGAGGGATAGAATGGGATGACAATAGGAAGGAGCTTAGACAGTGCTTTCAGAGGCACGGAGCCTGTTGCTTGAGAGTGTGACTCAAGTTCTCAGGACAGCAGGGGCTCAGAGGATGCACAGATCTGAAATACTCACAGTGGGGTTCCTAGAGAAAAGGAAGCTGAGCCTTAGAAACTGGTATAATTATAATCTTGCATGGATTATCTAATCTTGCATAGATAATCATGTCTTTGCATAGATTCTAAACCAAATACATCCTTAGGTTCAAATGTGACTTTCTCAGGGAGAGAAGCTTTCCCTCAGCCCTCCCCCAGCCTAGGTGAGGAGTCTCTGCTTCAGATACTCACAGCACCCTGATGGGAAGTCTCCTCCAGCGTCTGTGAGCCCCTGGAGATGCACAGACTCTGCCTAGTCCTTCAATGAATCCCACGTCCAGTGCTGAGCATGCAGCAGGCGCTCACAACAACTCTGGGGAGGGGCTTTCCTGCCTTCAGACCAGGCTCAGCCACCAAGCCGGGCCAACTCTCAAGTCTCTTTAAATTAAAAACCAACTCCTGGCTGGGCGTGGTGGCTGAGCCTGATCTGAAGGCAGGCTTCCAGCACTTTGAGAGGCTGAGGCAGGCGGATCACCCGAGGTCAGGAGTTCAAGACCAGTCTGGCCAACATGGTGAAAACCCATCTCTACTAAAAATACAAAGATTAGCTGGGCATGGTGGCGGGCACCTGTAATCTCAGTTACTCAAGGGGCTGAGGCAGGAAAATCGCTTGAACCCAGGAGGCAGAGCTTGCAATGAGCCGAGATGGTACCATTGCACTCCAGTCCAGCCTAGGCAACCAGAGTGAAATTCTGTCTTAAAAAAAAAAAAAAAAAAGCCAACTCCTTTACACGTGATCAAGGGGATGGTTACAAGCCACTCCTTTATGTTTATCCATTGAAGCCAGTTCCTCCTGTCTCTCTGCTGATAATGCTCTTGGCTCAGAGACCCTTCCTATGGCCAAAATGAGTAAACCTGCAGTGCTCGCAAAACAATCTTCAGTTCACTTTCCACTAAATAGTTGTATCTTCTCCCCTGTAGTGTTTATTTTGACAAATGAAAATAAAGAAATGGGAGCAGTGCCACTTGAAGAAGTACAGGGCAGAGTGGTCACTGAGCATGCACCAGCAGAACCAGTCAGGCAGGGGACAGCCAGTGACCAGCTGGGCCCCGACCCAGAGGGCCAAGGAGGAGGCTTTAAGAGCACAGGGCTCAGCCTGGTCGCCCACCCTGCGGGCAGCCACTGTAGACTCTACTCACAGACTTTTTCTCACGCTTGGTGTTCATGCCCTGTGGGTCGTGAACCGTATCTCCTCCCTCTCTGTCCCGTCCCGTCCCCACGCCCCAGCTGTGGAGTTCATGTCAGGAGTCCTAGAAGCCACAAAAAACTCTGATTTCTGTTAGGAGAAGTGTGGAGCAGGAGAGTGGCAGTATTTTGACATTAAAAGGGGTACACAAGATTGGAAACCTTCTGATGAGGCCCCTTCCCCCAGCTGAGCCTGGTCTGAAGGCAGGAAGGCCCCTCCCTAAGGAGCACAGCAGGTGTCTGCCTGCTCTCCAGCCCCAGGCAGCAAAAATACTCCCTTTTCGCATCATGAGGTGGGTAGGGAGCTCCTCAGCCTGAGAAGCTGCCAGAGGGCAAGAATGGCACCAGCACAGGGAGATGTCAAGAATGGGGAGACAGGGCAGGAGAGGAGAGGGCAATGAGTGGGAGCCCAGGTACGCAGGAGTCTAGGGGCCTCGTGGTGCACCTGATACAGGCACTCTGCTCTGCATACCTCCCCGGGGCTCCAAATACCCACACCAGGCCGTCACTCCCAAGTCTAACTCTGTAACCTTGACACCCACACCCTCCCAAGCTTCACACTCTGCCATCTAGGTGCGTCCATGCATGTAAGCTCAGCAGCAGTCCCCCAAGCCTGCTTCCACCTTGGCATCCAGTGTCTGTGAAAGGCTCTATCCTCCCTACAGTTACCCAGGCCAAAATACTCCACTCATTCTTCTCCCCACCTCCACAGCCAATCAAGCCCTCAGGTCCTCTCCGCCAACCCCCGAGATAACCCATGAAACCATCTCTTTTCTCATTCCTGCTACACCACGCAAGCCCAGTCCACGATCCTTTTCCCAGATGCTGGCAACAGCTCCCTGACCGAACCTGCCTCTCTCCCACATGCACACTGCCCAGAGGGCCAGCTAGGGCCCGGGTCTGATCCTGCCACTCTCCTGCTGATGCTCCTTCTTCACTTCCCGTCACTTCTTCAGCTGACCTCCCAGACCTTCCTGCTTTCCAGCCTCACCCCGGTCATTCCCTCACCTGCAGTGCAGCCCAGCACCTTCACTTCCATGCCACAGCAGCCCTTCACACCTACATGGTTTGCCTGCTTACCTGCTTACCCTTCTCATGCTTATATATCTGGGGAGTTCCCAGTCATCTTTCAAGCCCCAGGTGAAATGTCACCACCTCTGTGAAGCCTTCCCTGGTTTGCCCCAGCAGAGGGGCTCACTCCCTCTTCTGTGGTCCACTGTCGCTTCTTGCAGGCTGCTGCCCCAGCACTTACCACACCAGAGTGTGCTTGTCTGTTTACATATCTGTGTCCCCCAGTTGACTCTGAGCTCCAGCAAGGGCATGTCCCGTACATCTCTGTATCCCCAGCATACAGCCAGCACCCAGTGTTTGCTGAATGAATGAAGGAGAGAGAGGGAAAGAGAGATAACACCCCAAAAGGGAGAAGGAGAGGAAAAAGCAAGGCAGTAAGACTGAGGGAGCACAGAGAATGACACACCCAGCAGGAAAGGAGGGGAGAGGCTGGACAGGAGCTGACGGGGTCCCCCACAGCAGGGCCCTTCCCTCCAGGCGCTCTGGTGCGGTACCTCAAGGCGCTCAGCCCTGGGTGGTTGACTGATCAGAGGAACTCAGGTGGGAGGTACAAGGCGCAAGGAAAGAATAAAGGGCAGGAAAGAATAAAAGGCAGGATGGGGTATTTGGGTGAAAGCACAGGCTGGGTCCCTCCTGTCTCCAGTGGGCTGCACGCCCCTGGGCAGGCCATGCGCTGGCAACACTCCCCCAGACTTCCCAGCCCTTCCTAACCACAGGGCAAACCTCCCTCCAGTACTCTTCCAAGCCTCTGGCAGTGGCCAAGCCTGTGGCTGATGCTGAAGCACAAACCTCAGCGGGCCTGCGTGGCCACAGGCAGGGCCTTCCCCACAGCTGGGGTGGGGTGGTCCCCTTGGGCATCTACTCCTCCAAGGAGGTAACCGCACTCTCCCAAGCTGACTTCTTGTGGACCCTGTGGGTCCTGCCAGCTCTTCTCAAGGCCAGGCCAAAAACAGCTCCACCCTCTTGTGCAGCCAGCCAGGACGCTCGGCCCCAGCGAGCTCCAAGCAGAGACCTGAAAACAACACTGTTCTCTTCCAAACAAAAACACATCATGGCAACAGGCCCCGACAGTACAAACCCAGAAACCAGGGAAATAGCTATCCAAGGACAGGAAACTTCGTGGACATCTGTCCTGGATAGAACTTTGCAAACTGGAGCTCAGTAGGCTGGACCTGGGACTCTTCCCCCAACTGGCTGCTCCAGATCTCCCCAACAAGGTCTCCTCACTCCACCCTCACCTCTCACTCGCTCACCTCCTACTTCAGGGGGAAAGGACACTCTCCTTTTAGCTCTAAAGTGTAGCCGGCTGGGTGCATATTAGAATCACCTGCAGTGCTTTTTTTTTTTTTTTTTTTTTTTTTTTTTAAAGAGATGGAGCCTTGCTCTGTTGCCCAGGCTGGAACACAGTGGTGCAATCACAGCTCACCACAGCCTCAACTTCCTGGGGCTCAAGTGATCCTCCTGCCTAAGCCTCCCAAAGTAGCTGAAACTACAGGTGTATGCCACCATGCCCAGCTATTTATTTTTTATTTTTTATTTTTATAGAGATAAGGTGTTGCTATGTTGCCCAGGCTGGTCTGGAACTCCTGGCCTCAAGCAGTTCTCCCACCTCAGCCTTCCAAAGTGCTGAGATTACAGGCATGAGCCACTGTGCTCAGCCTGCAGTCCTTTAAAAAAAAAGATGCCTGAGCTCTGTCTCAAACCAGTTAAATCAGAATATCTGGGAATAGTATTTAACTATAGATTTATTAAATTGTTGTTGAAGTATTATTTACATACAGAAAAGCACATGTTAAATAAATGTACAATTCAATGCATTTCACAAATGAGTACACACCTGGGAACAAGGCCCCCAGAACCACCCACTGCTTCTTCTACTTTCATCGGCCACACCATCCTGGCCATGGATAACCATCATCCCGACTTCCAGCACCACAGAGTGCTTTTGCTTATTTTGGGACTTTACATGAATGGAATCATACCATACATACTTGTCTGCTTTTACTCAGCAATGCATTTGAAATATGGATATACCACAATTTATTTATTCATTTTACTACTGATGGACATTTGGGCAGTTTCCAGTTTTTGCCTCTTACGAAAGTACTATGAAAATTCTATTACCAGTCTTGTGCACGCAAGTATTCACTTCTGTAGGTAAACACTTAGAATTAGAAGTGCTAGGTCATAAGGCAGGTGTATGTTCAGCTTCTTTTTTTTCTTTTTGAGACAGAGTCTCATTCTGTCACCCAGGTTGGAGGGCAGTGGCATAATCTTGGCTCACTGCAGCCTCAACCTCCCAGGTTCAAGAGATTCTCGGCCGGGCGCAGTGGCTCAAGTCTGTAATCCCAGTACTTTGGGAGGCCAAGACGGGCGGATCACGAGGTCAGGAGATCGAGACCATCCTGGCTAACACTGTGAAACCCCGTCTCTACTAAAAAATACAAAAAACTAGCCGGGCGAGGTGGCGGGCGCCTGTAGTCCCAGCTACTCGGGAGGCTGAGGTGGGAGAATGGCATAAACCCAGGAGGCGGAGCTTGCAGTAAGCTGAGATCCGGCCACTGCACTCCAGCCTGGGCAACAGAGCGAGACTCCATCTCAAAAAAAAAAAAAAAAAAAAAAGAGATTCTCATGTCTCAGCCCCCTGAGTAGCTGGGATTACAGGCGTGTGCCAGCATGCCCAGCTAATTATTGTATTTTTAGCGAAGACGAGGTTTCACCATGTTGGCCAGGCTGGTCTTGAACTCCTGACCTCAGGTGATCCACCCGCCTCAGCCTCCCAAAGTGCTGGGATTATAGGCGTGAGTCACCGCACCTGGCCGGCTTTAGCTTTTAAAGGTTCCCAACTGATTGTAAACCCCCAGCCAACTAAGAAAGCACAGGAAGAACCCTGCCCCCACCCCTCCTTTCTTTGTGGCTTCTCTCCGAGGGCAATCTGCCTGCCTGGGCTCTGAAACTGGGGTCCTGACCCTCCTGAGCCTTCTTCACCCTGGCCCTCTTGAGTTTCAGGAACTTCCTTGGCAAGGCAGGGGACCCCACTGTCAATAAGATTCCCTTCATCTGTTTAAGGCCTGAGGGCCCATTTCCTAGGTTGTACCATGGAAGTCACAAGACCAGCTTTTCCAGGTGGCAGAGGCCAGCTCTGAACCACACTGTGTCCTTCCCAAGAGACTCCCTATGTGCTCTTAGGGCCACAGTCCCCACACACAGTCAGAAACTGGGTGACAAGACCTTTCCTGATGGCAAACTAGGATTCTGTGGAGAGAGGCAGGCTCATCGTCAACGTGCTGAAACTTGAAGATAAAAGGTAATTTCCCTCTTTTGCAAAAATAATGTTATTATTGCTGTCTTGCACTTTCATAGAAGCTGCACCTCCCTTTTTATTTTCTCAGGTGACATTCCATATCTAGGACAACTGCTTTGTCCTTTCCACTGGAGGAGGGGAGAAAAATCCCATAATTGAGTCTCATACTGACTGTAAGAGGGTGAGGCTTAGTGAGTTGGGGTTCCACTCAGCTCTCCTGGCAGAGGGCTCCAGAGGGGCAGGAACTCAACCTCGTCACGATCCCTTCTTCCAGGAAGGGTTCTGAGAACACCCAGGACAGGAACAGGCTTGCTCTCCCATCACTGCCTGTAGCAGCTTTGAGACGAAGGGGGGATGTGGAGGGCCAAAGGCCTATCTTCCCAAGACCTGCCAAGTGACTCTGGCCACAGCCAGGGGAACCATGGTGTGCTCCAGGCCCAGGAAAAGCCATCGCAAGCTGACCAGCAGCCTCTTTAGAGTGAAAAGATGAGCCAACCTGTCAGATTCCCTTCCTAAGGAATCCCAACTGGGAAATCCGCCATGTGGGGGTGTGCCGCCAGGAGGAAACAGGCGAGAGAGAGCAGGCAGGTGCACGCTGCAGCTACACTAGAGCAGAACCTCTGGGTGGCCACGGAGACTGGCTCTAGAGCGAGGGAAGAGGTGGCAGGAGGCAGAGAAAGAGAAGCAGGCCATGGGCCAGGCCTCCAGTCTAGGAGAGCACGAAGAGGATCTGCTCCCCTAGGATGCCCATTAACTCCTTCTGTGTTTGTGTCTCTACAAAATGGCAAGCAGAGAAAAAAATAATCCCCTCTGTGACCTGCAGATCATCAGGGCTACTGTAAGGATCTGCAGGAGGTCTTGACTCAGTCTGGGGTGGGGCTGGGGACACTCACAGCCCTGCCCACTGAGCAGCACATCCCCCACTAGCACCACTGAGTGCTGTGTTAGCCTCTGTCCCATCACATCCTTGGAGGATACCTGGAGGGGCATCTACCCACGCAAGTGAAGATGGGGGCACCACTGGGCCTCAAAGGCACCCAGAAAGTTCCACACGTGTCCTCCATGCCTGAATCTTTCCACTGGGACTACAGTCCAAGGCACCAGCTGCGGCAAGGCCCTCTCTACACCTGGGCCACACCCAGTGACTGCCTCCCACCGCCATGGGCTCGGGGGCACAACCCTATCGCAGCTCTGGCCCAGCCATGCTCAGGGTCCCTCCCTTTCTTCTCCTCCCTCCACCAGAGGTTAGAGGCCAGCAATTGCTGCCTGCTCCTGCCCAGAGCTCAAAGGCCTGTGCAGTGAGAACAGTCGCCACGGAGACAGACAGGGACAAACAGCTGAAACCGGGAAGCTTTCCTCTTGGGGATATCCAGGATTTCCTACAAAGCACAAGCCAGATCACAGAGCCAGCCCTGCAAAGAGTGCCCTGCTGGCTGCTGGCTTCGTCCCATCATGCCCGCTGCTGCAGCGGCATCTATTTGAGCTGGCACCCCCGGGTCTGTTCATAGACCACTTTTTCTTGGCAGGCCACTTGGGGCTTGGCCATTTCAGACAAAAAGCTGGTCATTCAGGTCTAAAAACAGACGTGCATTCATTAAGGAACAGAGCGCCCCTGTGCTCTTGCTGGCCACCCTCCGGCCAGGCCTGCTGAGTGGGGGGCCACAGACAGGCTGAGCCACTCAGACGCCCCCACTCAGGGCTGCCGGGGCTGTGGCTACTCTGGGGACAAGTCAGTTCTGTCCAACGTGGATACTGTCCAGATAGCCCACCCCAACCACCCTGGGACACCCACCTCAGAATCACTACAATTCTGATCTCATCAATTGCGGATCCATCAGGCTCTTCTCAGGACCATAGTGTGAAGGGTCTTGGGGTCCTGAAAGAGCCTGGGGCTGGGGACAGGAAGACAAGGATGCAGGCCTGAAACTGCTTCTCATTGCTGAGGGGCCTTGAGTAAGCCACTCTTCCTTTTTGGGCCTCAGTGACTCCTCTGCAAAGGGGTGAGAAAGTCACAGCCCAGGAGGGAAAACAAATGTTGTCTGAGGGAAAAAAGCAGAGGCCAGGAACTGTATAAACTGCAGATGGCCACTGGCCCTCTGTGGTCAGATGAACCCCCATCCCAGGAGGGACCTCTATCAGGGCATCCTGACTCAACCATGGAGGGCAAGGAAGACTTTTCTGAAGAGGCACAGCATTGGCGCTCCAAGGGATGCTAGCAAAATGGAGAAGGGGGATGCTGGGTGGAGAGGGTCACTGTAGAGGGGTTGCCATATACAAAGGCCCCAAGGCCAGAAGTGCACAGCATGTGTGAGGAAGCTAAATAGAGCCTTTGGGTCTGGACGGCAGAGGTGAGCAGTGAAGTAGTAAGCAACAAGGCTGGAGGGGTTGGCAGGGCCAGATTATGCAGGGCCCATGGGCCTCTATAATGGTTTTGGTCATTATCTTAGAAGCAATGGGAAACCAATGTGGAGATTTAAACAGGAAAGTATATTATCAACTTTGTGTGTTAATAATTTGCTTCAAAGTAATCCCAAGGAAGTGGGGCAGGGGAGTGGAGGGTGAATACTGATGAAACAGGAATGACTCGTGTTGTTGGTTATTGTAGCTGGGCGATGGCTACATGGGGATCCACTGGACAACTCTCTCATCCTTTGTTGTGTTTACAATTTTCCATGGAGAGAGATCAGGTGAAAGGCTGTAACGCAGCAGAGAGATGATGTCTTGGACTGGGTGGCAGTGGTGATGGAGGGGCAGGGATGGATTCGGAATATGTATTTCCAAATAGAATCGATCTGACGTGGTGATGAATTGGATGAGAGGTCAAAAGAAGAAGGTGTCAAGTATGACTCTAGATTTCTGGCTTAAGTGAGTAGGATAGTGGGCTCTTATGCTGAGACTAAATGAGGTAAAAATGGACTAGAAGAAAAGCCTAGTTGGAAGAAACAGTCACGAGTTCAGCCTTGAACGTGTGTGAGAGACATTTAAGTGGAGATGTCAAACTACATATGACTAAGAAGCTCAGAAGAAAGGGTTAGGCAGGAGGGATAAATTTCTGAGATACTGGCCTATAAGTGAGAAGGGGAGCTAGTAAGACTGCACCAGAGAAAGTGGGTACACAAAGAACAGAAGCTATCAACAAGAATGCCAAGACTTAGGGGGAAATAAAAGTCTTTTCAACAAATCATGCTGGGACAACTGAATATCCACATGGAAAAGAATAACATGACCTTTAGCTCACACTGTATACAAAAATTAGTCAAAATTCAGCCGGGCGCAGTGGCTCACGCCTGTAATCCCAGCACTTTGGGAGGCCGAGGAGGGTGGATCACTTGAGGTCAGGAGTTTGAGACCAGCCTGGCCAACACGGTGAAACCCTGTCTCTACTAAAAATATAAAAATTCGCCGGGCTTGGGGAAGCACGTCTGTAATCCCAGGTACTCAGGAGGCTGAGGCAAGAGAATTGTTTGAGCCCGGGAGGCGGAGGTTGCAGTGAGCTGAGATCACGCCACTGCACTCCAGCCTGGGTGACAGAGTGAGACTGTCTCAAAAAAAAAAAAAAAAAAAAAGCCAAAATCTGCTAAAACTAGGAAACTCTTCAAAAAAACATAGGTGTAAATCTTTATGACCTATCAGGCAATGATCTCTTAGATATGACACCGAAAGCACAAGAAACAGAAGAAAAAAACAGATAAATTGGATCTCATCAAAAATAGAAATATTTATGCTGTTAATATCGTCAAGAAAGTGAAAAGACAATCCACAGAATGGGAGAGAATATTTGCAAATCATCTGTCTGATAAGGGATTAGTATCCCAAATATATAGAGAACCTTGTAACCTTGAGGACATTATGTTAAGTGAAATAAGACAGTCACAAAAACACAAACATATGAATCCATTTAAGTTAGGTATCTAGAGTAGTTGAATTCATAGAAACAAAGTAGAATGGTGGTTGCCAGGGCCTGGGGGCAGAGGGGATAATGAGTTGTTGTTCTTTGGTTATAGAGTTTCAGTTTTGCAAGAAGAAAAGTTCTGAAGATTGCACAACAATGTGAATATACTTAACACTACTAAACTGTGCACTCTGTTGCTCAGGCTGGAGTACAGTGGCGCAAGCATGGCTCACTGCAGCCTCAACCTCCCTGGGCTTAGGTGATCCTCCCACCTCAGCCTCCTGAGTAGCTGGGACTACAAGTACATGCCACCACGCCCAGCTATTTTTTGTATTTTTTGTAGAGACAGGGTCTCTCTATGTTGCCCAGGCTGGTCTCAAACTTCTGGCCTCAAGGGATCCTTCTGCCTCAGCCTCCCAAAGTGTTGGGATTACAGGTGTGAGCCACTGTGCCCAGATGGTAGGTTTTTTTTTTTTTTCTTTTTCTGAACTACAATTTAAAATTGTTCTAAAAGAACTCTTGGCCAGGCGCGGTGGCTCACGCCTGTAATCCCAGCACTTTAGGAGGCCGAGGCGGGAAGATCACAAGGTCAGGAGATTGAGACAAGCCTGGCCAATAGGGTGAAATCCTGTCTCTACTAAAAATAAAAAAATTAGCCAGGCATGGTGGTATGCACCTGTAGTCCCAACTACTAGGGAGGCTGAGGCAGGAGAATGGCGTGAACCCGGGAGGCGGAGCTTGTAAATGAGCTGAGATTGTGCCACTGCACTCCAGCCTGGGCGACAGAGCGAGACTCCATCCCCCTCCCCCCAAAAAAAAGCTAAGTGAAAGAAGCCAGTCACAAAAGACCACATATTGTACAATTCCATGTATAGGAACTGTCTAAAATAGGAAATCCATACAGATGGAAAGTAGATTAGTAGTTGCCTAGGGTTAGAGGAAGGAGGAAATGAGGGGTGACTTCTAATGGTATAGACAGAGTATCTTTTGGGGATGATGGTTGCACAACTTTGTGAATATACTAAACACTACTAATTTGTACACGTAAAAAAAGTGAATTTTATGGTATGTGAATGATATTTCAATGAAGACAAAGAGGTGGAGAGGGAAAAGGAGAGAAGAAAGGGAGAAGTCTGGGATCTGTGGAACTGCAATCTTAAAGATTGTGTGGAGAAGGAAGAGGGAAGTCCTCCAAAGAGATTCTGAGAGAGTGGCCCAAGAAAGAGAGGCTGGGCGCAGTGGTTCATGCCTGTCACCCCAGCACTTCGAGAGGCCTAGGCCGGTGGCTCTCTTGAGCCCAGGAGTTTGAGACCAGCCTGAGCAACAGGGCAAGACCTTGTCTCTACAAAAAAATACAAATAAATAAATAGCTGGCTGTGGTGGCGAACACCTGTAGTCCCAGCTACTCAGGAGACTGAGGTGGGAGGATCACCTGAGCCAGGGGAGTTCAAGGCTGCAGTGAGCTATGATTGTGCCCTGCACTCCAGCCCAGGTGACAGAGTGAGACCATGTCTCCATTCAAAAAAAAAAAAAAAAAAAACCCAGGCGTGTAGGCTCACACCTGTAATCCCAGCAGTTTGGGAGGCCCAGGCGGGTGGATCACCTGAGATCGACAGTTTGAGACCAGCCTGGCCAACATGGTGAAATCCTGTCTCTATTAAAATAAATAAACAAATAAATAAATACAAAACAACAGAAAGTAGAAAACTAGGTGTAAGGCTGTTATGGAAGCCACAGGAGTGTTTCAAAAGATGGAGGGGAACGCAGAGCTGAAGTCTGCTGAGAGGCCAAGTAAGAGCAGGACGCAAAGGCAGCCCCTGAATTTACCACTGCAGATGAGTAACTTTGGTCAGGACAACTTTGGTGCAGTAGTGGGGTCTGCTCCTCCTCCTTTTCTCCTAGGCCGGTGACTGCATCCCAGGGATGGACCGGTGAGCATAGGTCTCTGTCCACCAGCAAGGATGCTGCTGAGCACAGCTGGAAACCTGGTCCCAGCCCAGCTCAGTCCACATCCCCTCGGAAACTGCCCTCCGCCCTCCCTTGCAGGAAAAGACCACGGAGATACTGGGAACAGGTAGATAGGATTGCATCTTTCTCTCCTGGTTCCCTGAGGGGGTTGTTTGCCTTCAGGGAGGGAGAGGGACTGTCCTCGCCACGGTCTCACTGCCAGGTTCCCCAGTTCCCCAAGCCACCTTCACCCGCAGCACCTCCACCCCTCGGCTAGCACAGGCACGAACCACAAGTCTATTTTCTGCGCCTGCCTTGGAAAGGGCTGGGAAGCTGGTAAGGCAGCCGCACCCAGCATTCCAGCACCACACTTAGTGGCTCCAAAGCGGCGCCCGCGGCAGCACTGATCCCGCCCGGCTAGCCCCAGCTGACCCTTTGCAGGAGGCTGGTGGTCACAGCCAAAGCTTGCGCAGGCCGGGGAGCTGTCGCGAGTGCCGCAGCCGTGCCCCCACCTGCTGGGCCCCCGGGAAAAGGAGCGCGCGCCCCCTCCGAGTGCCTTCCTGGTGCGGTGCCTGCACCACGCATGGTAACTGGCCCGGCTGAGGATGCCCGCGCGGGGACTGGCCGCGCGCCCTGCCCAGGCTCCTGCCAACTCGGCTCCCCCAGGTTGGCCTCTGCCGGAGGGCTCAGATTCCTGATCAATGACCCCGTCTTGAGGAGCTTGCTGGGTCCTGGGACCTCCTCCTCCAGGGAAAACCCCAGATTGTCTAACTGCGGGAACGCTCCTAGGAATGCCTGCTCTCGCCACTGTTATTCAGCCTTATCCTGGAGCTTCCAGCCACCGGACGCAGGCGAGAAAAATAAATAAAAGGTTAACTTACATGTTAAAAAGGGACAATTATCGTTTGAAGATGGTCAGATAAACTACCTGAACAACACATAATCAACCGACAAATCATAAAAAAGTGGCGCAGATATTTTTATATTTGGGCACTGAAGTAGGCAGAACTGTGATGGGGTAGACACATAATTAACTCATGGAATTAATTACTACTTTAACGGTTACAAGATCAATAGATCTTGTCCAGTAAATGGTATTGGGGCAATTGGCTACCTCCCAAATGACTGATTCTTTAACTTGTCAAAATCAATCGTTTTCCTGTAGACCTACAATACAGTTATAAAGTATATGTGGGAAAATAATATATATTCATATGACCACAAAAAATATATTTTGTTCCAGGTTTTGTTTTTGTTTTTGTTTTTTTTTCGAGACGGAGTCTTGCTCTGTCACCCAGGCTAGAGTGCAATGGCACGATCTTGGCTCACTGCAACCTCCACCTCCCAGGTTCAAGCAATTCTCCTGCCTCAGCCTCCTGAGTAGCTAGGACTACAGGCACCTGCCACCACACCTGGCTAATTTTTGTATTTTTAGCAGAGTCAGGGTTTCACCATGTTGGCCAGGCAGGTCTTCAACTCCCAACCTCAGGTGATCCACCTGCCTCAGCCTCCCAAAGTGCTGGGATTATGGGCGTGAACCACCACTCCTGGCCTGAGTCAAAGTTTTAAAGGAGCAAATTTACCCCAAATTAATTTGTAAATGTTCCGACAGGGTGCACGTACGTGTGCACACATGTGAAAGAGAGTAAGAAAATTTTGAAAAAGAAAATGATGCAAAGGCTTTGCCTTATCAGATGTAGAACAAATTACAAAGGTAGATAAATTAAGTAGTGAGGTTTTTTTTTTTTTTTTTTTTTTGAGACGGAGTCTCGCTCTGCCGCCCAGGCTGGAGTGCTGTGGCCGGATCTCAGCTCACTGCAAGCTCCGCCTCCCGGGTTCACGCCATTCTCCTGCCTCAGCCTCCTGAGTAGCTGGGACTACAGGTGCCGCCACCTTGCCCGGCTAATTTTTTTGTATTTTTTTTAGTAGAGACGGGGTTTCACCGTGTTAGCCAGGATGGTCTCGATCTCCTGACCTCGTGATCCGCCCGTCTCGGCCTCCCAAAGTGCTGGGATTACAGGCTTGAGCCACCGCGCCCGGCCGTAGTGAGGTATTAACTGGCCTAGGAAAGTCTACTAGATCAATGGAACATAAGACAGTTCAGAAAATGACCTATGAGTATATGAGAATTTAGTACATCATGAAGAACGTGTTTCATACAAGTAAGGAAAGAATGAGTTGCCCAATAAATGGTATTGGGGCTACCTCCCACCATTCACAAAAAGATAATCCGGGAGATAAAACACCTAAATATTTTCTAAATCTATAAATAGCTAGAATAAAAGAGAATTTTTTTTATTATTATACTTTAAGTTCTAGGGTACATGTGCAGAACGTGATAAAAATTACACAAGACTAAATATAGTTCCACACACATGCACAGACACAAACGAGTGCATGTAAAACTAGTGAACTCTGACTAAGGTAGATGGATTATATCAATGTCAATTTTCCGGTTGTCATACTGTTCTGTTGCTATTCAGGATATTACCATGGGGGAAACTGGGTGAAGAATACATGAGATCTCTCTGTAGTACTTTATAATATTGAACGTGAATTTACAATTCAAAACAAAAAGTTTATTTTAAAAAGTGAACTTTGTGCCTGGAAAAGTAAAACAGAGGTAGCTTTTCTTAGAGCTATAGCTGAATTATCACTAAGAAGCCCCATTTCAGGTTCTCAAAGTTAGAGGCACTGAAAGGAAAGTACGTTTTAGTGAGCACCTACTGGGTACTAGGCCATTACACAGCCAGAGTACCTCTGAAGCAGGTTAGCTGTGAGTCTGTTTTATATGGATAATGGGAGGCTCAGAGCCAGTAGTAACTCAGCAGTAACTTGTGGAGCAAGAATGTGAACCCAGGTCTGTCTGAAAGCTTAGGCTGCCCTATCACATCACACTGACTACAGGGCTGGGAATGGCTTAAAAGACAAAACCAAACCAAACCCTTATTCAGTGTTCTCCATATCAAGAAAATCCATGTAAAGAAAGAAATAGTTGAGTGGGTGGGGGAAAAAAGGCACATTATAACTAGGCAACAGGAATTTCAAAATGTGTGCCTATACATGAATATCATCTATTAGATCTGTCACTGCAGCCCTGACTATTACAAAGTTCTTCCTGGCTCGGCGCTGTGGCTCATGCCTGTAATCCCAGCACTTTGGGAGGCCAAGGTGCGTGGATCACGAGGTCAGGAGATCGAGATCATCCTGGCTAACACGGTGAAACCCCGTCTCTACTAAAAAAATACAAAAAATTAGCCGGGCGTGGTGGCGGGTGCCTGTAGTCCCAGGTACTTGGGAGGCTGAGGCAGGAGAATGGCGTGAACCCGGGAGGCTGAGCTTGCAGTGAGCCGAGATCAGGCCACTGCACTCTAGTCTGGGCAACAAAGCAAGACTCTGTCTCAAAAAAAAAAAAAAAAAAAGTTCTTCCCAGTACCTGAATGGACCTCCTTCTAGCTAATCCTTCACCAAGGAACAAACCTTTGTCCTCATGTTCCTTCCTTGATAGAACTGGATCTCCACTGCTGGTGTGACCAGGGCAAAGTCTGTACCACAACTCTCTCTTCTCTTGCGTCATCTTATATTGCAAGATTTATTAACTTTTCCAGTTTCTGTTTTCACATGGGGACAATTGGTTATTTCCCATTCTCCCAAGTCTTCCATCATTATGGACGCAGATTGACAATCTAATGTAAATTACATGCCTCTGAGGTCCAGGCAAGAGTTGGAGAGCGGATCTGTGAACTCCTAGAACTCTGGGCAAAATTGCTGGGTCTGAACAAAGGGGTATGTTTCTGGGAAGAGAGCATTTCACTTTTATTAGATTTTCAGTGTAGCCTATGACCCCCAAATGATAGCTAATACTCCTCTAATTAGGCAGCTCCTTGGGGAAATGCAAAAAGGAGCCTAAAACATCTAATCATACCAGAAACTAAGGAAGTCATCGAAGCCTGGAGTCATGGCTCAAGAACTCAGGAACCAACTTAAAGATGGGACCATTTGAGCATCAATAAGAATGGATTAAAACACATCAAATATGTTCAAATCCATGAGATTATAATAACACCGAAATGACTCACTGGCCACCTTGGTGGATACTAGAGCCCATACCACAATTTTGAAAACTAAGAAATAAGAGTCAAGTATTTGTTCTGCCTTTCTAGTACTGGCTATAACTCAGGATAAGCAAATAGTTGAAAAGGGAACACACCTTTTTTTTTTTTTCCAGATGGAGTCTTGCTCTGTCACCCAGACTGGAGTGCAGTGGCGCGATCTCGGCTCACTGCAAGCTCCGCCCCCCGGGCCATGCCATTCTCCTGCCTCAGCCTCACTAGCAGCTGGGATTACAGGTGTCCGCCACCACACCCAGCTAATTTTTGTATTTTTTTTTAGTAGAGACGGAGTTCCGCCATGTTGGCCAGGCTGGTCTCAAACTCCTAACGTCAGGTGACCCGCCCACCTCGGGCTCCCAAAGTGCTGGGATTACAGCAGGAGCCACTACACCTGGCCAGGAACACATCTTTTTATAGAAAGAGTCTCCTAATAAATGATGAAAAACTGGTAGGATTTGACTAATACCATTTTCCAGTCCCTAATGAAATAATGGGTCAGAATGAAATAATCATCAATGGCTGCTAACATTCTTCAAAGAGAAATAACTGATATTATACGCTCCTTGAAGCACACAATACCATCAGAATCTGACCAAGACTCTAGGTTCAACTCCCAATGTATAGGAAATACATAAATCAAAGGAATGGTTTAAACAACATCAACAGATCAGAAGAAGTTATAGAAAACATAGCCTGGTTTTTTCAACAAATAATTTGCAAGGAAAAAAGAAAAGGAAGAAAAGAGGAAACCACAGATGTAAAGAGATTACAGAGATAAAGATATATAGATTCAAAATGTCAACTCTTTGACTTTAAAGTATAAACTTCATCTGAATCCTTATTAAAATAAATGGTACAAAGACATTTATGAGACAATGGAGGGAATGTAAATGCTGACCAGCTATCTGATTAAGGAGTTACTGTCATTTTTTAGATGTAATAATGATATTGTAGAAATATTTTTTAAAGGCTTTTTTATAGATATATACTGAAATATTTTTGGATAAAATAATAGCTACAATTTGTTTCAGAATAATCCAGGAGACAGGGAGATATATATGAAAAAAACTACCCATGAGTTAATTATTGTTAAAACCGGGAGATGGGTGCATGCCACTTATTACAGTATTCTCTCTCCTTATGTATATGTTTGAAATTTTCCACAATAAAAAGTTAGCAATTCAGAATATAAACATGTTTCAACTTGTTTAATAATGAAGGAAGTGCAGTAGGAATACCAATTCTAAGTATTGTCACTGGGTTATTTTAAAATAAAATTTCTAAGTAATCCTTCAAAAATTCAAACTTTATTTTAAAATAGCATTTTGTGTGGCCCGAGTGATTACTGGCAGGTTTTGAGTAATCCGGTTAATTTCAACACAAATTAGAAATATCTAAACTTTTTTTCTACAGAAGACAGAAAAAAAAAAGTCCTAATAATCAGTCACAGTTGTTTGGTCAGGCATATCGCCCAGGCTGCTGTGTGGTCAGTAAGCCAATGAAATGAAATACCAATAGGATCTCAACAATTAACTACTATACCACTGATGTGCCATGTATAGATGTTAGGAGGAAAAGCGATTCATGTTTGATTTAAACTAATTCTTCATGTGATCTTTACTTCAGGTTAAAAAGAAATACAACCAGCCAAAAACTGCTTAAAAAATTAACAATGTAATTTCAAACATCACTGAGGAAACACTAATTTAGGACAAGGCTTTAAAGATTGGTTCAGTAGCCACAGGTTATGAAAACATGTCTCCAGTCCTAAACGATGAAGGAGCATTTCTTTTTTTTTTTTTTTTTTTTTTCCACTCTTGTTGCCCAGGCTGGAGTGCAATGGCATGATCTTGGCTCACTGCAACCTCTGCCTCCCGGGTTCAAGTGATTCTCCTGCCTCAGCCTCCCCAGTAGCTGGAATTACAGGTCCCCACCACCACACCCAGCTAATTTTTTGTATTTTTAGTAGAGACGGGGTTTCACTATGTTGGCCAGGCTGGTCTCAAACTCCTGACCTCAGGCGATCCACTCGTCTCAGCCTCCCAAAGTACTGGGATTACAAACGTGAGCCACCACGCCTGGCTTGTGCATTTCTAAACTAATAAAAATGTATAGTCATGGGAAGGAGGGGTAAGGAATCAGTTTCTCCTACAGTGGCTTATATCCCTGAGAACAATACCTGCCTTTCGGAATCTGTCCTGGAGCAGGCAGGTGCACCTTGGGGAGCTTGTTACTTCTTAATTACACAGGAAGCTCCATTCCCATGGGTTTCTGCCCTCCCCCTTCTCCTTCCTTGCCTACATTAGCAAAGAGCTGGGGAATTAAAGCTTCAAAGGTTGGTGATGACAGGTGGTGACAGACCGATGTCCTGAAGTCCAGGTGAACAGCAGCACAGTGGCCAAGGCCAACCACATTTGAAACTCATACTTGCATCAGAGATGGCTGCAGAATTGCGGGAAATGATTTTCACTTTTCTGGAAGGGAGAAAAATTATTTTCTGGTGTTCAGGCTCACACCAGATATCAGAGTGGAATGCTACACCATTCTTGACTTCAAGGGGTTTCCATGGGTAGCCACAGCAAAGGAGAAATTATGAAAGGAAATGAAACATCTTCCGAAACTGGGAAGGAAACTGGAGGGAAATTTTTGTTTTGGGAAAATAACAATTTTATTCTTTCTCCTAAGTTTGTGATTAGTATTCCAAGTCCTTATGCTTGAATTACTTAGCAAGAGGGTATGCTTATGCAGAAGACAGGGAAATGGAGAGAAAAGAGCAGGAATATACAAATGTGAAGGTTCCTTAACAGAGTTCATGGTGGAGATCATAGACACTGGTGGAGTTTTTAATCCAGAACTTAAAACTTAGGAAATACCTATGATGCCACTTTAGCTGGAAGTAATGGAGACATCTGATTCCAAATTCATATTTTATTTTTCTTTATTATTTATTTATTTATTTTATTTTTTGTTTTTGAGACAGAGTCTCACTCTGTGGCCCAGGCTGGAATGCAGTGGCATGATCTCAGCTCACTACAGCCTCTGCCTCCCAGGTTCCAGAGATTCTCTAGCATCAACCTCCCAGGTAGCTGGGATTACAGACATGCACCACCACACCTGGCTAATTTTTATATTTTTAGTAGAGATGAGGTTTCACCATGTTGGCCAGGCTGGTCTTGAACTCCTGACCTCAGATGATCCACCCGCCTCGGCCTCCCAAAGTGCTGGGATTAGAGGTGTGAGCCAATGTGCCTGGCTCAAATTCATATTTTAAATGCCTATTTGCAATCAGCAAAGAGCCAGGTATGCTGCATGCTCCTTGCTATAAGGATTTGGCTTCACTGGCTCAAATTTTTTCACTCCACCAAAAGATAAGGCACAGGCCCACCTGTCCAATCACGTTTGCTGAAAATACTGTAGCCTGAGTGTAGACAAACTTCCCCGGAAGTTGCTAGAAGTCTCTAGTTAGCATAACCACTGGATGACTGCATGCAGAAGGCCTTTAGGGAACATACAGTCCAATCTCCTTACCTTATGGTATAAAGCAGGGCCAGGAAGCGGAAGTGATTTGTCCCAAGTCGCAGCAAAACAGGAACAGCCTGAGGCTTAGAACTCACTTCTGATTCCGAGTAAGGCTCTTCCCTCCAGCTGATAAACATGGTCCGTGGCAGGCAAGGACCAGAGCGACCCTAAGCAGGTTAGGGGCGGGGTGGAGCCCCCCAGGAGGCACTAACAGCTCAGCAGCTCATGGGAGAGCTTCCAAGAGGCCAGCTGGCAGCAACCCACCTTGGGTACTGCTGACCTCAACCTCAGGGGATCACAGGAGCACCCTAGGTGGATGAATAAGCATGCAAGTCTCTCTGGTCTGTGCCAAAGCTTTGGGGACTTGCTAAATTTAGAAATTTGAGTCCAGGTGCGGTGGCTCACACCTGTAATCCGAGCACTTTGAGAGGCCAAGGCAGGCAGATCACCTGAGGTCAAGAGTTGGAGACCAGCCTGAGCAGCATGGAAAAACTCTGTCTCTACTAAAAAATACAAAATTAGCCAGGTGTGGTGGTGCATGCCTGTAATCCCAGCTACTCGGGAGGCTGACGCAGGAGAATCACTTGAACCCGGGAGGCGGAGTTTGTAGTGAGCCAAGATCACACCATTGCACTCCAGCCTGGGTAACAAGAGCAAAACTCCATCTCAAAACAAAAGAAAGAAATTTGAAAGCAGCCAGCAACATCAAGGCACAGATGGAGTTTGAGCTACCCTCTCCAGGCTATTCAGAAAATTCTCCCAAGGGGAAGTTGGGAAGGAGAACTTCTATTTGGCCCCAGCCTAAACTCTCCTGGAAGCTCGGTGAGGCCTCTGTCAGCTTTCCCCTCTGGACCTGCCCATTTGCCCCAGAGGTGCCCACTGAGGCTACCTCAATGCCTGTCAAACTAAAACTTAAACCTAAGTGTCTGCAGCATGGACTCCAGCCAGCCTGATCAGAAGACTATAGAGGGGGCCAGGCACGGTGGCTCACACTGTATTCCCTGTAATCCTAGCACTTTGGGAGGCTGAGGTGGGTGGATCACACGAGGTCAGGAGTTCAAGACCAGCCTGGCCAACATGGTGAAACCCCATCTCTACTAAAAATACAAAAATTAGCCGGGCATGGTGGTGGATGCCTGTAATCCCAGCTACTCGGGAGGCTGAGGCAGGAGGATCACTTGAACCTGGGAGGCAGAGGTTGCAGTGAGCCAAGAGTGCACCACAGCACTCCAGCCTGGGTGACAGAGTGAGACTCTGTCTCAAAAAAAAAAAAAAAGAAAAAGAAAAAAGGAGGAGGGGCATACTGACTCCTCACTGAAGAATGGGATGGACACCCTTTATTCTACCTCTCCTAGCAAGGCCATAAGTCTGCTCTGAAAGGAGCCAGACTTTAGAGCCGGCTACAGGTGGACGTGGGGTGAAGACATCAGGTTGCCAGGGCACCCTCTCTCGTTCCCTAGGAGCCTGGCCCCTGCAAGGAGGGGCACCTTGAAACAATCAAGCCTAGTGAATGGGGCGGCAAGCAGAGCAGAGACACAAATGACAGCGCGGTGGAGCCCCACCAGTCCCTCTGAGGATACCGCAGAGGGACCCCCGCTGGGGTCCACATCCCTGTGTGTCTCGGGGCTGATTTGGACACAAGGCTCACACATTCACCCTACCTGCTCCAGTGCTAGCTGGCTGAGGATGTCAGGCTGTACCCGACCTCAGGCTGTGTGGCTTGGAACGGGACCGGGGCAGGAACTGACAGGTTCCCCCAAACAGTGTCACCCCCAGAACCCCAAGACCTCATGGAGCAGAAACCACAATTCTGGATGTTATGTGTGCAGCGCTATCTCCTGTCTGCCCTGCCTCTTTATCCCTTCCTCCCAAGGCGACTTTGGACCAGGTCTCGAGGCCAGGAGACCGGCCCCAGCCCGCCCGACCGGGATGGGCCTGGCGCCCGGGGGAGGCTGCGTCGTGCTTAGACAGCTCCGAGCTGCTCAGCCGCGGGCCGCTACAAGTGCGGATCCGGCGGCGAGAGGAAAGAGTCTGGCCCTCCAGGGGCCGCAGGGAAAGCCAACCTTTGGGTCGGGGACAATCAGGACTGGAAGTCGATATCGCGGGGAACGAATGATGAATGAATAAATGAAAGGATGAAGACTGGCGAGGCGGAGATGGGCCATGCGGGGCGTCCCGAGGAGGGTGCCTTTCCCTGCCCGGATGCCGCCGGGACCATCCCTTATCCCCCAGGTCGCAGCAGGACACCCGGTCCTGGCGCGAACACCTCGCGGGCCCCGGGAGGTGCCTGGGCGCGCGGCGCAACTCTGGCCCGGAGCCCGCATTCCGGCGGCCGGGAAGTGCCTGCCCCGTGGGCAGAACGCGCCGAGTTGCCGCAGCCCCAGGAGCCGTCCTGCCCCGCGCGGCAGCCGCCCCTCGCGGCGGCCTCCGGAACCCCGAGACCAGCCCCCGGGCCGCAACTCCTTACCTGCCCGCCTCGGCGGCCTCGCTCCGGCTCAGAGCGGTCATCGCGACGCCTGCACCCAGCGCCCCTGACCGCGCGCCCTGACCCAGCGCCCGCCGGACCCCGCCCGCCCCGTCGAGAGCCCGCCCCGCCAGCTCATTGGCGGGTCGCGCGGGCCGGGCCCCGCCTATTGGTCGTTCCTCCCTTTCCTTCCACAGCTTCCCCAGCTTCCCTCCTTCCCCACCTTCCCCACCTTCCTCAGGTGGGGCCCCAAGCTCTGAGCAGATCCTAGCGCTCGGTCCCCTGGACTGGAAGGTCCCGGAGGCCAAGGCCTGGCGCGGTACCTCCTGTCCCTCACGTCGAGGGTATTGTGTCCCCTCTGGACGCTTCTGTCCTCCTAGTCTTGGAGTTTGGGTCCCTCTGCAGGAACCGATTCCGGCCCCTCTCCAACCTAACCCTTCCCAACATTGAGCTCCAGGGTAAGTTTCAATGTTACCGTGAGTGGGGAACACCAAAAGGGATATTGAACACCACGGTCTGACAGCCAAGTCACCACCACGAGCCCGGGAGCCAGGATGCTCCCACGCACTCTTGCTGGAGTTAACATTGCAATCTCTAAGGAAATGCACTTTTGGAGGAGTCTGTGAAGGGGCTGAAGGTGGACACAAATCAAAGGCAGGGAAGCGGAGGCACAGCTCAGTGTGTGACCATGAGCTGGGCTGAATTGAGCGGTGATAATGGGCCCACAGGTCCTATTCCCCAACTTGCCTGGCCTGCAGGCCCTTTCCTCTTCCATCCCCACCAGGTCACTTGGTCCTTGGGAGTGTGGTCAGGAGAGGGAAAAGGCGCAGGCCAGATTTGGTTCCATTTCCAACTCTCTCCCCCAACCCCTTGGCACTAAGGCATCATGGTGGGAGAGCACCAGCAAACAGGAGGAGTCACAAGGGGAGCCTAGGTCCACAACTGAGGACCTGGGAGCAGAACCCAGTCTCAGGCGTCCAGAGCTGACTCTACAGCCCCCATAAGGGATATGCTATTGCAGGGAGACCAAAGTGGAAGAACCATGGCCAGGGCCTTTGCAATTTGGATTTACCTACCAGAGTGGGAGGGAGGAGGCCTTCTCCCAGCTCTTTCCCATCTCTGGTTCACATAAGCCAGTAACGTCTCCCTGCAGCACTGAAGGGGGCAACCTGTGACCCTAAGATAGTCAGCTACGGCTTTCCCAGCGCCTCTGCACCAGGAGGCTGGCAGGATGGCAGGTGACACCACCATAGCTCCCACCACAAGGGCACGAGGCTGCAGCCATTCCCAGCCTGCTCAGAGGGCAGGGTTCAACCACCTCCCCATACGCAGCAGAAAAGAAACAGGTGCTTCAGCTGTTGTTTATTGACATACAGGTAGGCTCTATAGCAACAGGCCTAGAGGCGCTGCAGTAGTGGGGGAAAATGGAAGGTGGAGGGTGGAGTGTTTGCTGCAGGACAGCTGAGTGGAGGGCAGGACAGCTGAGTGGAGGGCAGGACAGCTGAGTGGAGGGCGGGGACAGGTGCGAACTCGGGAGGCCCAGGGGGGCTGGGGAAGCAAGTAAGGGCCAGGGCCAGAGTCAGCTTCAATGGAACAACAGCCCCGTGCCCTAAGGCCCCTAACTCTCTAGCTGTTTCCTGACCCCAGGCCAGGGTTGGGAGTCCTCTGGGCATCCACTTTTTCTCAAGGAACTGGACAGAGTATACACAGGAAAGGAAGCTGTCACCCTCTTGCCATCTGGCTCCAGGGGCCTCCAGTCCAGCATTCCTCCTTCTTCCCTTGATTGGGTGGGGCCACATGATGGGCAGCCAGGCTCTGGGCTGTCCCACTAGAGCAGGCTGCAAACACAGCCATGTTTCAGCGAGGCACTAATCTTCTTCCCTGGTGTCCCAGCCCACCAGTGCCACATTACAGCCCAGAGTGAGTTCTACAAGCATTGCTGGCCTAATGGATGGGTTGGGGGAAGGGGGTGGGACAGGGGCTGGAGGAGGGGCTCTCAGGTTCATCACGGCACAGGAACAACACGCATGGTGTTGGTGAAGCCGGAGCCAGGGCGCCACCCAGTCAGCACAATGACCACATCTCCCTTCTTGAAGAAGCCTCGGGCCTTGCCTGGAGGAAGAGAAGGGAGGCTGGTGAGTAAAAGCCAAGCCAGGCAGGTGTGCACCTGGGCAGCTGCCCCATAGCCTGAGCACTGAACTAGGCTGGCCGACCACTACTTCCTCACACCAGAAGGTGGCACCAAACTCATAGCCCAGACAAACAGGAGGGAGGCCCTGAAATGTCCTTATCACTCAGATGGCAGGGCTGGCAGGGACCTTTGGACATCTTTCACTTCATCCTCCAGAGGGTGCAAAGCCTTGCCCAGGGTCAGAGCTAGATGCTTCCTGTCATCCGGTGATACCCTACCTTATACAGGGACAATGGCCGCATCAGTACATAATCTGTGTATGCCACCCCACAGCACAGGAGCTGTAGCCAATTTTATTTAAAAAACAAAACAAAACCCTCAGTAATGAGCAGATGCCAAAGAATGGACAATTTTGCTTTGAGTCTCAGACTAGAAGAGAAGAGGAACTGAACTGCTCAGCCCTGCAACTCAAAGGACCCTTTTCCCTCCTGGGCTCAGCTTAGGACTTCCGGGAAAGACAGATTCAGAAAGAACATTCCCAATGAGGGAGAGGAACAGTCAGCTGGGCCTTTTGCCCCTCTAAGGTCCGCATGTTTCCCTTTCTATTCCCCAAACTTTCAGGGTCCCACAGAAGCCAATGCTCAAGCATCCCCAAACCCCTCTAGGCTCTAGCCCCTGCTCCAGCCACGTACCAACATTCATGGCAAAGTTCACCCGGAGGTCCACGTCCTCAGCCCAGGCCTCCTGGACTGGGTCCTTGCACAGCACAGGGAAGATGCCACGGTACAGGTGGGCCTGACGAGCTGTCTGGGGATTCCGGGTCACAGCAATGATGGGGGCACGTGGGCGGTATCTGGCCACCTGATGAGCAGACCTGAGATGGGATGGGGGACATACAGAAGAGACCATTACACAAGGCCCCAGGAAGTAACTCAGGGCGTTCAAACAGCTCATCCTCTCACCCAGCTCCCTGACGGCTCTGGCCTCTTCAACATCTGCTCCCCAGGACCCCTCCCCAGGCTAGGGCAGCCCCTCATCCTATATCCTCCATAGTATGCTAGGCTACCATCTGCCCTCTACCTCCATTCCACAGGCCAAGGGCCCAGGATTATCTTGACCCAGCAAGGTCAGCCTCACTCACTTATCCCACACAGCCCATGGTTGGCAGAACCCCTCCTACACTCTGATACAGAGAGGCAGCCCTGGCCCAGTGTCACCAGCACCCATTCCTCTCGCTGCCGGTGACAGCTACAAGCCAAGTAGCATGTGACTAGCACCTGACTCTTGACATCTGCAAAGAGCAGTAGCAGAGCTGACCAGCCCCCTGGGAATCAACATCAGGCTTCTCTACTTTTGTGCCCTCTCCCTGTCCCACATGGCCCCTGGCTCCTGAAACAGTCCAGCAACTGGGCTATAAAGGCCCAGAGTCAAATCTTGAGTATCTAGGTGAGGCTTAGAAATCTAGGTGCTACTCAGCAGACAAGAACAGGAAATGGGAGTGTTGGTGCAGGAGCAGCTCTAACTGCCAAAGCTCCTTTGGAAGGCAGGGGACCCTTCTGAAGCCCCTCTGCCAGGTGCTTTCTTTAACACTGACACTGCACACTTGTAGCTGCAGCTGTGTCTCAGGAGCTGGGGAGGGGCAAGATAAGGGAAGTTATGAGGACACTCAACAGGTGTCAGGGAAACTTAAGCCGTTTATCATAGCAGAGAAGTCCCTGTACTTCACGCTTGGCCTATATGCAAGGCCTTCAGAGGGAAGCAACTGCTGAAGCTGGGACCAGCTGAGTGAAACCCCAGAAGACTAGAGCTTAAAATAGCCAAACAGCAAGAACTGAACCTTTTAAGAAAGGTCAACCCTATTGGTTGAAGCTGTTCAGCCAAGAGTGGGAGGCTGGAGCCCTCTGCTCAGGGCATCTGCACAGAGCTTGTGTCCTGGTTCTCTGGGCTGCCCACGCCCACCTGCTGCTCTTCAGTGCGTGGGCACTGCCTGTTTGCTCCTCTCTTCCAGGAAACACTCGCTGTCCTGTGGGCAGGGACAAGGAGCATAATCCCTAACTAGGAGAGTGAAGGACATTAACTCAAGGTCCTGGGCTAAGGAAGGGATCCCAAGTTGGAGGCTCAGCATAGGCCACACAGTCCTCAGCCTGGCTGCCTGGCCCCACAGAATGTCAGCCAAGATAGCGCAGCAACCTCTCCTGAGCTGGAAACCAATTTGTCTTTAGGGCTCGAAAACAGCAGGGACTAGTGTGCCAAAATGGAGGCACAGTAAACAGCATTTAAATAAATTCATTTTCCCAACTGAAATTTTTTTTTTTTTTTTTTTTTTTTTTGAGACGGAGTCTTGCTCTGTCGCCGGGGCTGGAGTGCAGTGGCCGGATCTCAGCTCACTGCAAGCTCCGCCTCCCGGGTTCACGCCATTCTCCTGCCTCAGCCTCCCGAGTAGCTGGGACTACAGACGCCCGCCACCTCGCCCGGCTAGTTTTTTGTATTTTTTAGTAGAGACGGGGTTTCACAGTGTTCGCCAGGATGGTCTCGATCTCCTGACCTCGTGATCCGCCCGCCTCGGCCTCCCAAAGTGCTGGGATTACAGGCTTGAGCCACCGCGCCCGGCCCCCAACTGAAATTTTTAAAGAGCACATAGTAACTGGAATAAGCAAAAGTGGTTATCTTTTACTATTTTAGAGGACTAAATTTTTTTTTTTTTTTTTTGAGATGGAGTCTTACTCTGTCGCCCAGGCTGGAGTGCAGTGGCATGATCTTGGCTCACTGCAAGTTCCACCTCCTGGGTTCACACGATTCTCCTGCCTCAGCCTCCAGAGTAGCTGGGACTGCAGGCGCCCGCCACCACGCCCGGTTAATTTTTTGTATTGTTAGTAGAGATGGGGTTTCACCGTGTTAGCCAGGATGGTCTCAATCTCCTGACCTCCTGATCCGCCCACCTCGGCTTCCCAAAGTGCTGGGATTACAGGCACGAGTCACCGCGCCAGGCCTACAGGAGTGAGCCACGGCGCCTGGCCACTAAATTTTCAATATCAAATAACCATTTGTAGTCAGCCTGTGCATTATTACGTAATAAATCTCCAGCATAAACTTGCTTTTGATCCAAATGTTCTGACATTCCTTATGTGTGCTACCTAGAGTCCTTTGGGCCCAGGGAAGGGGCTGTGCTCAATCCTTCCCTGCAGGCCCAAGGTGGCAGGCAGAGGGGTCTTACCTTGGCTCAGTGCCACCTGAGCACTGGTCAATGCACTGCTCCCAGGACCCCCAAGGAGAGGTGCCACTGAGCGGGGCATCCCAGGGAGCCGCTGCCACCTCCTACCTGCCAGACTTGGTGAGGACGATTATGGCCCCACTGCAGCACTTGAAGGAGGCCTCCACGGCACCCACGGCGGTGGCTTCTGTGGGGTCGCTGGTAATGGGCGCCAGGCGGCGGAGTTCCTCAAATAATTGCAAGTGGTAGATGGCGGCCTCTGCCTCACGGGCAATCTAGGGGAGCAACATCCGACGAGAGGGGGACAGAGCTTTGTCAGAGCTTTGTCACAAAAGGAGAGGGAGGGGAAGAGTCACCCGGACAGCTGGTGAGGAACGTGTTCCTGGGGACAAAGGCCAAGAGTAGCCCAATCACTGGAGATGCTGAGCTGAGCCAATTTCAAGACTCCACAGAAACCAGTCCTTCACCAAGTGCCTGTGACATCTGCTGCGCCTACTGAGCCACAGGACCCTTTGGTCCTGCCCTGCCATGACCTCCCTGGCGGTGTTCCTACAGACGAGAAGAGGCTCTGTGCCCAGGTGCCAGGTTGGGCCTGGCTGTCTTCTCCTAGAACAGCTGAAGCAAGAGGCTGGTTATCCTAACAGTGTTACCTGCCCTTAGGGCCCTACCTGCCAGACTCCGTCAGAACTATCAAAGCTGCTGCTAAACACTTATAAGAAGCCTCCACGCTGCCCATGGCCATGGCTTCCATGAGGTCTGTGGAGTGACTTGAGGCTCGCACAAGTTCTTCAAACAGCTTGCGGTGGAACATGGCTGCCTCAGCCTCACGAGCTATCTGTAAGGGTTAGGGGAAGAGGGGAAAAGGAAGAGGGAAAGAGGAGGAAAAAAACGAGACACAACACATGGGAAGACAGAATGGGGAATTAATCAGAGAGGAAGGTAACCTTAGGTTAATTGGCTAAATCTGTCCTTCAGGCAGATGCGGAGGTAGGGTGATGAAAGTCCAACTGCTTCAGGAGGTGCTGCCACTTCCCCTCCAATACAGGGGAAATTGGCTCTTCCGTTCCGGAAGGATTAGACTGGGGATGGAGGGAGATAATCTGGCAGTAGGCTCTAGCACTCTGGCATGAAAACATGCCCAGGCTGGGCCCACACCACTCCCTGGCAGAGGACTTGACCACGCTGCCTCACGACATAGCTTACAGAAAAGAACAGGCCCTCCCTCCTCACATGGCTGTCTGGTTAGGCAGACTCCTGCCCAGCCTCCATGCATGCACGGAGTGAGCGCTCACTTGGCTTCAGGCACACGGATGCACTGGGCCTTTCCAATGGCCTGCCATGGAAACAGATTGAGCAGCGCTGGAAAGCTGGGATCCAAGCCAAAGCAAGGCAGCTCAACTGAGTTTGAAGCAGGAGAACAGAAAACTTGGGCTAACTTGTGAGAGACACACTGAACAGCCATGTGAAGAGATAGATGCCTGTGGAAGCATGCAGATATGTTTAATAAGACACTTGATTAAAATCTAATGATTAAAACAGTCATGAGAAAGCCACTGAGTTATTTACAGATCACTTGCTCAGATAAGACCAAGAGTCAGAAAGACAACGTAAGCTTTAGAGAATTATAATGCAATCACCAGCATCTAAGTAAATGATGGGTGAGGGAAGAATCGGTAATAGCCCCTCATGAATTTCACAGTAGAAGCAGATGTGTGGCAGAATGTACTAGGTTAAAGGTATTCTTTTTGTCAGAATGGAATGCATGCAACCCAGAGGACAGGGAACAGGAACAGGAAACAGAGCCATACCTGCTACTGCTCTTAGTTATGCGTCATTAACTGCATCAGTTAGACACAGGAGAAAGCATCAACAGTGAAGGGAAGGAACTGTTGGCCAGTGTTAACTGGTGACACAGAAAGGAAAGGTCTAGCCACCTGGAGGGGCAGCTACAGCCTGGCCCAGACCTGTAACTTATCTTCTGAGCACTGCCATGCAATCCAAGCCTTGCAGCTCTAAGGTATCTGTCTGCTCACAGGAAACACCAGGGTATGGAGGAAAGGACATGAAATTTAGAAGCTGAGCCTGATTCTTAGTCTCTGACCCGACTGACAGGCTCCAAATGGAGACCTGTTCTCATCTCCTGCTAGACCTAAGAGCATGATGTTGCAGGAGAGAAGACTGGCTTTGGAGTCAGCAGACCTAGATTCAAACCCAGGCTTTATTGGCCATATAACCCTCATCTATAAATGGAGGTAATGGGAGTTAGGAAGATTACATCCATATACACAGAGACTTATCAGACAATAGTAAGAGCAATGAATATTTAATGCTAAGGTTATAATTAAACATATCTAATCCATTTTACAGATAAGGTCTTGAGAAGTTAAATGACTTGCCAAAAGACACATTCAAGTCTCCACGTTCTATGCAGTGATTTCATGGTTCAGTAAATCTAAGTCAAGATCAGCCTCTGTACCACCTTTGAGGCCATGAAGTTACACAATTAAGTAAGGGAATTAGAGAGAGAGGGGACGTGTGGAGAGACCCAGAAAGGCAGCCACTTTAGTGGTGACTGGTTGAAGGTGCACTGTCTCCTGGGACACCTTCCTACCATGGCGGCAATTGTGAGACTGCGCCAAGAGGATCTCAGCATCAGAACAGCAATCACATCGCACAAACGGTGAGGTGTCAGCCAGGCCCAGGCTACATTAAGTGGGCCTGGGAGAGAAACTACTCTCTACTGATTTTTTTGTGTTTTTTTTTTTATGCTTGTTTGGTTTCTTTTTTGAGAGAGGGTGTCACTTTGTCACCTAGGCTGGTACCATCTTGGCTCATTGCAACCTCAACCTCCTTGGTTCAGTGATCCTCCTGCCCCAGCACCACCCCTTCTCCAAGTAGCTGGGACTACAGAAGTGTATCACCACGCCCAGCTAGCTAACTTTTGAATTTTTAGTAGAGATAGGGTTTCGCCATGTTGCCTAGGCTAGTCTTCTGAGCTCAAGCGATCCGCCTACCTTGGCCTCCCAAAGTACTGAGATTACCGGTGTGAGCCACCGTCCCTAGCCTCTACCAATTTCAATATGGGGAAACCCACTAAGGATGCTGATGACAGCCCAGAAAATATCCTTAGTCAAGTATGAACTCAGTTCGCTACTGAAAGAGCATTTAATAGAAATGACATCTCTTCTCTGAAAGCTGTTTAAGCCCAGTAATAACAGGACACATAGTGAAAAAGGAAAGGAAGATGCCCAGACAAGGTGGGTGTTTTAGTTGTTTTTCTTTTTTTTTTTTTGGGTGGCGGGGGGTGGCGTTTTAAACTTGGGGGCTTGGAGGGGCTGAGGTCAAAGGGCAGCGGGTCTTTCACTGGCTAGAAAGGGAATAGAATGGCTGAAGAAAAACCATATCTGGATAAAGCTGAAGTTCACTGAGCCTGACCTAAGACTACTGGGAGAAAGTTAATTTCCAGCACTCTTTTTACCAAACCTATGTAACCCTGATCAGGGATCCCCAACTTAGCTCCAGAGCTGAAACAGACAGGGCAAAGGGACTGAGTCTCCAACCCTGAGCAGTGGCCAGGCACTCAACATGACAAGTTGGAAGAGCCTAAAGAATGAGCTCTCAGAGGAGAAAGAAGGGAAAGAGCCTCCACGACTCCTCCAGATGCTCAGTCCAGGGCCACCAGGGTCAGCCACCCTCCCTGCTGTCTCTATCTGTGGCCCTGCCACCAGTCACTCAACCTGACTTTTTGGTCTGAAGTAAGAGCAGCAGCTGTACCCCCATGGCACAGCAAAGCAAATCCTCCTATAGGCACCATGCAAGGCCAGCACAGGCAGCTCAGTGCAGGCAACAGACTCCAGTGCAGGTCCACAGGGGCTCCCTGGGGGAGCGCCTGTCTGTGGGATAGGGGGTCGGGGGACTGAATTGGAAGCCAAAGGAAGAGGGCAGTTGGGAGCAGGAGCCACTAGCCCTTTTCAGAACAGGGCAAAGGTACTCAAAACTACTGACTCCGAGGAAGAGGTACAAGACTTCCCTTCACTGCAGAAGTATCCCAGGACTTAAGCCATGGGAAGGATTCACCACCTTGAAGTCAGAAGTGAAATGAACTGTATGGTGTCCAATGAAGGAGGATGCCTCCAGAGCAGAAGGAAATGGAGGAGTAGGGGCGTGGGCAGGAATGAAGAACAGGAGAATAAAAAAAAAAGCTACCTCCACCTCCACCCCCACCCTCTTGCTGCTGTAACTTGGAGGATAATGAACGGCTGTGCCTAAGAGGATGTAGAAACCTAAAAAGCTCTGCACCAGAGTTTGCATCCATCCCAGGCCCCCAGTCCAAAGCCCAGGGGATGGGGCAGGCCCCAGAACTCACCAGGTGCTGCATGCGCACAGCCTCCAGAGGATAGTCCCCTTTGGCTGTTTCTCCAGACAGCATGATGCAGTCGGCTCCATCCAGAACTGCATTGGCCACATCACTGCCTTCAGCCCGGGTGGGGCGGGGCTTCTTGATCATGCTCTCCAGCATCTGGAAGGGACAGAGCATTAGTGAGATGTGGCTTGGGCTGTTTTCAGAGACAAATGACAGCATGCTGATCCTCTGGATAGTGAGTAAGTGCAGAGAGCATGGCTTTATGTAGGTGCATGGGGGAAGGGGATTATCTGTGTGTTACATGGGACAATTCCATGGGAAGAGATCAGACAGCCTCCAGAGCTTTCCCATACAAACATGTGAGTGTGCCCAGGAGAATGTGGGGAAGGGTGGTCACATGCCTGAGTAGCACAGATGACAGGCTTCCCAGCTCGGTTGCACCGCCCAATCATCATCTTCTGAGCAAGGAAGACCTTCTCCGCAGGAATCTCAATGCCTAGATCACCACGAGCCACCATGATCCCATCACTGGCCTCCAGGATTTCATCAAACTGATGGACAAAGTTGGGGGGAGAGAGGTTATACAGACAGGGGCCACAAGCATGCCGGCAGACAAGAAGTTTCCCTGGGATTCCCTAACTTAGATGTCCTCGTACCAGGACAGACAACCATGATATCATCATGGATGCACACAGATGGCAAGGCAGTCCAGCTACTTTAGTCCCCCAGAGTGGGCCAACAATTCTGCCTGCTGGGCTTCAACACCAATATGGATGCTTCATTGACAGAAGAAAGGGGAGAGGGCAAATCCAAATGGGCTCATTCCCAAGGTCTCCTCTCCAAATCTCATGCATGTTAGGTGTCTCTCTAGGGCCTCCATTCTCCAATCAGCACTTCAAGACAGGGAACCCGAGGCCTGCTGACTGCTTCCACCACAAAGACCCATGGCCTTATCTAGTCAAGGACACTTGAGGACTGCCCTTTGAGGTGGCCCCCTCCAACCTGCTGAAGGCAAGAGGGAATGTGGCTTTGCCTGGCCTAGGGCCAAGTTCAGCTTATCAGGATGGCAAAGGGGAGGGCCCCAAATTGCCTGGTACAGAGGATATCTACACAAAGCTAAGACAGTAAGGCCACTACAGTGGGTGCACAGGGTTGTTCCCCCACCCTCCCCAAACATACTCCTAATCCATAAGCGTAGGTCTAGCATCTTAGTAGTGCTGAGTTGTACTCCTAGCAGGATGCCAAAAATGGTGGCCATGCCCACTGGGCTCTACCTCGTGAGCACTGCAGAGGGAGTAAGCTAAGTTGGGGCAATCTGAACCTGGAGAAGAACCACACATCTTACTCTGAGAGTGGAATGGACCATACCAGAGTTAGCATGATCACTAAGCCAGCTGCATTCTAAGTGAAGACCAGGAGGCCATAAGTTTTAGCATGAACACCAGCCCCTGAAATTCCACATGGCTCCCCAGGAAGGGCCAAAAAGAGCCCCTTCTTAAGTGTCTGCTGTCATCTTTCCCCCTGGTCCCCGCATTCCAGGAAACACTGGTAGTGTTTCTGATCAGGAACAGGGCATCATGGACCCCGGTACTATGAGCAGTGACCCTGTTCTCTCAAATGTTGGTCCCTAGGCCCAGGGAATGTCAAGCTGCCAGCATCTCAATTACCTGGGAAGCTTTTTAAAAACAAAACAAAAACACACACACACACAATGCCTTCTACTCTACTAAGGTATTTTGATTCAGCAGGTTTGGAACAGGTTTGGGAGTCTACATTCTGATGGGCTAGGGGGCTGGGAATCAGATATTCACAGGATGCACCATGCCCTTTAGAGAGCTGCGCTGGGACTGGAGCAGGGACAACGGGGACTTGCCTCCGAACCCCTTCATGATTCTCGATTTTGCTGATTATCTTGATGTTCTTTCCCTTCTCTCCCAGGACCTTCCTAACTTCATGGACATCAGCTGCCTTGCGGATGAACGACGCAAACACCATATCGACATCCTGCTCGACCCCAAACTTCAGATCCTGGATGTCCTTTTCCGACACAGCAGGCAAGTCCACAGCAGCCCCAGGAAGGTTCACACCTTTCTTGCTGCCCAAGGAGCCACCATTTTCCACCTCCGTCACCAGGAAGTCAGCACCTGTGTTTTGAAAAGGGGTAAGTAGGGGAGGCAGAGCACCAAGGGCACAGCTCAACAGGAAGCAGGCACCTTTCCCCCAAGTACAGTGAGCTGGGAAGTGGTGCATTATGGGGGCTGGAGCTGTTTTACCAGAGTTGAAACCCTACTACAACTAACTGTGTAATCTAGGCAAGCCATTTAACCTCTCTGTACCTCACTTTCCTCACCCACAAAAAAGGAGAATTAAGATTGTTTTGACTTTGGGAGGCCGAGGCAGGCAGATCACCTGAGGTCAGGAGTTTGAGACCAGCCTGGCCAACATGGCGAAACCCCGTCTCTACTAAAAATACAAAAAAATTAGCCAGGCGTGGTGGCGGGTGCCTGTAATCCCAGCTACTCGGGAGGCTGAGGTAGGAGAATCGCTAGAACCCTGGGGGCAGAGGTTGCAGTGAGCCAAGATCGTGCCACTGCATTCCAGCCTGGGCAACAGAGCGAGACTCTGTCTCAAAAAAAATATGTGTGTGTGTGTGTGTATATGTATATATATATATATATATATGTTCCTATGTTCTCTGGAACCAGAAGAATGTAACTATGCTGGATTAAAGCCTGTCTTTGAGGATAAATGAGTTACAAAAGGGATTCCTGAGAACACACAGACTCAGTCTCACTGCCAGGCAACCAACCTTCCCATCTTCCTTGTGTCAAGGAACTTTAGAGACAAAAGATGGTTTTAGACAATTGGATTCCAGCTCTCATACGTACCTTTCTGCTTCACCTGAAGAGAAATAAGCCCATCATCCACGTAGATCTTGCTGCCCACTTCTACCACCTTACAGATGTTCTTGTAGTCCAGCCATAGGATGTTCTCGTCACACTTTTCCATGTAGGCGTTATCCAGCGTGATTTTGAGAGTGGCTCCCTTCTTCAGCTCCACCTCTGCAGTGCCGCTCTAGGGAGTAAGCAAGAGAGTAAGCAAGAGTCCCAACTGGAGACACCAGTAGCAGCATCACCTCAGAAGCAATGGAAAAGCTCTTTCCTCCAGGGAACAATGCTCAAGTCACTGCTAAAAATAATACAGTTTTTTGCTCTTATTCTCTAACTCAGTACACTTCACAGAAATAATCTAAGAAAATAGAATATAATGTTTCAGTTATGCTACTTAATGATGGGGAAAAATATATAAAGAGATGGTTTCCCAACTTAGAAAGCCTAAAGTTTAGGTTTTTAGGGTAAAAAAAGGTTCCTCTGTGGTACCATTTCCTAGCAAAGTAAATCAAATCAACATTGTTTACAGTGATGAATAAATCCTCATTTGTAGACCTCAACTCCTCTGCAGTCCTTCATAGTGCTGGGATGAGACACGGCATCTCAGCGCTTTGGAGGACATGTCTCTGGGGCGTTATTGCCTACTGAGTCTTTCCCTCACTCTCCACAGAATACTCACCCCCTTGATGAGCCCAGTTCGGATCTCAGGTCCTTTAGTGTCCAGAGCCACAGCAACGGGCCGGTAGAGGATGGGGTCAGAAGCAAAGCTTTCTGTGGCTGTGCGCACATTCTTGATGGTCTCCGCGTGGTACTGGGGAAAAAGAAGGAAGATGACAAGCATGCTCCCACACTAGGATCCAGCTCAATTTCCCTGCCCAGGAACCAAAGCTGATCACTCAGGAAAGGCCTGTGGATGTCTTAGAGCTCTATCTCCATCCTCAGAACGATCCATGCACTGAGAACTCCTCTACTTGCTTAATCCAATCTCCTCAGCCTCCACCCACTTCTACTACAGCACTAATTCACCCTAAGGGCAAATCTTTGAAACGCTAGTGGCAAATCTCAGAATATTGCCACCAAGGCTGGGCGCGGTGGCTCACGCCTGTAATCCCAGCACTTTGGGAGGCCGAGGCGGGTGGATCACGAGGTCAGGAGATCGAGACCATCCTGGCTAACATGGTGAAACCCTGTCTCTACTAAAAAATACAAAAAATTAGCTGGGCATGGTGGCGGGTGCCTGTAGTCTCAGCTACTCAGGAGGTTGAGGCTAGAGAATGGCGTGAACCGGGGAGGCAGAGCTTTTAGTGAGCTGACATCACGCCACTGCACTCCAGCCTGGGAGACCGAGCAAGACTCCGTCTCAAAAAAAAAAAAAAAAGAATATTGCCACCAAACCCCATTAAGGTATGGGTGCAAACATGTCTCATCATAAAAGCAGCTGTGTCCCCAGAGCTGTTCTTTTTTCCCTAAGACTCATCAAATACCCTCAGCAAATAAAGCTGATAAACAGGGCAAAAAGCCTAGAACTTGTGTTTGGATAAGGCTGATCTGGCAATCAATGTCACATTCTGATATATGTGGTAATGCTGAGAGCTTTTCCTCTATTGATTCCAACTACAACGCAAACTTGAAGTTATTGACTTAAGCTAACAGTGGCCCAAGCTAAACAAGCTAAGGTCATACAGATCTGATTTTCTCAATCACTTTTTTTTTTTGAGAGACAGTGTCACTGTGCCGCCCAGGCTGGAGTGCAATGGCACTATCTCGGCTCACTGCAAGCTCCGCCTCCCAGGTTCACACCATTCTCCTGCCTCAGTCTGGGACTGCAGGCGCCCAAGAGCAGGCCTGGCTAATTTTTTGGATTTTTAGTAGGGACTGGGTTTCACCATGTTAGCCAGGATGGTCTCGATCTCCTGACCTCGTGATCCGCCCACCTTGGCCTCCCAAAAATGCTGGGATTACAGGGGTGAGCCACTGCGCCCGGCCTCAATCACTTTCTAGATTCTGACTGGAGAGGGGGAATGGTGGTCATATGCCTTTCTCTAAATTAACTGCCCTTTATTATTCCTTGCTTGCAACAAATCTGTGCTTCAATCTTTTTTCTTAAGCTTTTCCTCCTTTCCATTTACCATTTCGTTTGTTTAAAAGAGGGACTCAGGCTAAGCACAGTGGCTCATGCCTGTAAACCAAACACTTTGGGAGGCTAAGGTGGGAGGATAGCTTGGGTCCAGGAGTTTGAGATGAGCCTGGGCAACATGGCGAAACCCCATCTCTACAAAAAACACAAAAATTAACTGTGCATGATGGTGCGTGCATGGGGTCCCAGCTACTTGTGAGGCTGAGGTGGGAGGATCACTTGTGTCTAGGAGGTCAAGGCTACAGTGAGTCATGATCATACCACTGCACTCTGGCCTGGATACCCTACTATCCAAAGCAACACCCTATCTCAAGAAAAAAGATTAAAAAAAATAAAAAATAAAAAGATGCAGAGCCAAGATGTCAAAAGAGCTCTAAGACAGCATGATCAATATGACATTGCTGATAACAAGGGCACCTAATTCAGCACTTTCTGGGCCTTGTCCTCTAACCACCACTGTCCAGGAAAGCGGTACCTGCAAGTAAGCCTGCCTGTTATTCACAGGATGCTGGAGGGAGCTGGAGCCAGAGCTTAGCCTCTAAAGACAATGTTGCCTGAAGCCTGTATCTGAAAATCTTCAGCTTCTTATTCAGGCATATTCCCTAATGAGGGACCCTTGGCTTGTTTGTTTTTTATAGGGTTCCTTATAAATTATGATATTTTCTTGCTTACTGGCTTGTAATAGAAATAGAACAAAATAGAATCGAATAGAGGCTGGGCGCGGTGGCTCACGCCTGTAATCCCAACACTTCGGGAGGCCGAGGCAGGCGGATCACGACATCAAGAGATTGAGACCATACAGGCCAATATGGTGAAACCCCATCTCGACTTAAAATACAAAAATTAGCTGGGAATGGTGGCACCTGTAGACCCAGCTACACGGGAGGCTGAGGCAAGAGAACCACTTGAACCTAGGAGACAGAAGTTGCAGTGAGCTGAGATCATGCCACTGCACTCCAGCCTGGGCAACAGAGTGAGATTCTGTCTCTAAAAAAAATAAAAGAATAGAATAGAAAGTTATTTTCTTTTAAGGGGATGTGGTACCTTTCCTTCAGAGTTGATGTGAGCAGTAAAAGAATACATTAAGTATTAGGACAAAGTACATGGTAAGTATTTAACAAATGTTACCTATTATTATCATCTTATAATGGTAAGACTCAGGTGGACTGAGTTCCACCACAGCTGTGGCTTTGTTGGGATGTTATCATGTGGTAAAGAGTTCCACCCATCAATGCTGTCCTGCAGAAGGCTCTATATTTAGCTACATTTAGGTTGTTTAAAAGTCAACCTTAACTCAGGCGGATGCAGTGGCTCACGCCTATAATCCCAGCACTTTGGGAGGCCGAGGTTGGGGGGATCACAAGGTCAGGAGATCGAGACCATCCTGGCTAACATGGTGAAACCCAATCTCTACTAAAAATACAAAAACAAAATTAGCTGGGCATGGTGGCAGGCGCCTATAGTCCCAGCTACTCGGGAGCCTAAGGCAAGAGAATGGTGTGAACCCGGGAGGCACAGCTCACAGTGAGCCAAGATCGCGCCACTGCATTCCAGCCTGGTTGACAGAGTGAGACTCTGTCTTAAAAAAAAAAAAAAAGTCAACCTTAACTCTACTTAATCTCAACGTAGAATTCTGTGCTCCTAGAATAAAATCTACTTGGTTATGGATCAAGACATTCCTTTCAATCACTACTGGATTTGGATTATTAAATTTTATTTGTTTTCTGCATCTAAGTGAGACTGGTCTAGCACGCTGTTAGTACCTGCCTGGTTTTGGTACTGTCCTTGTCTGATATCAGTATCAGGGTATGTTGGTTTCAAAGAACACAGTGGGAAGATTTCTGTATTTCTCTAGGCTCTGGAACAGTTTAACAATGTAACTGAATTTTGAAGGGGAGAGAATTCAGCCACTAAAATCATTTGGACTTAAATGTTCTGAGGTGAACCAGATCTTAGCCACTTTTTCAACTTTTTGGCTGGAGTGCAGTGGTGCAATCTCAGTTCACTGCAGCCTCCACCTCCCAGGTTCTAGCGATTCTCCTGCCTCAGGATCCTGAGTAGCTGGGACTGCAGGCATGTGCCACCATACCCGGCCAATTTTGTATTTTTAGTAGAGACAGGGTTTCACCATGTTGGCCAGACTGGTCTCGAACTCCTGACCTCAAGTGATCCCTCCACCTTGGCCTCCCAAAGTGCTGGGATTGCAGGTGTGAGCCCAGCCCACTTTTTCAACTTCTTATGGCCACTGGTCTATTAATATTTTCTATCTTTTTGGCTATTTATCTTTTCTTGGAAAATAGCCAGTGTCATCTCTCTATATAGGAATTAAGTTACAAGTCTTTCTTGACTTTTAAAATCTCCAATGTGTAGGAAATACTCCCTTTTCTATTCATATTTTTTTTTTTTTTTTTTTTTGAGACGGAGTCTCGCTCTGTAGCCCAGGCTGGAGTGCAGTGACCGGATCCCAGCTCACTGCAAGCTCCTCCTCCCGGGTTTACGCCATTCTCCTGCCTCAGCCTCCCGAGTAGCTGGGACTACAGGTGCCCGCCACCACGCCCGGCTAATTTTTTGTATGGTTTTTAGTAGAGACGGGGTTTCACCGTGTTAGCCAGGATGGTCTTGATCTCCTGACCTCGTGATCCGCCCGTCTCGGCCTCCCAAAGTGCTGGGATTACATACTTGAGCCACCGTGCCCGGCCTCTATTCATATTCTTATTTGTACATCCTTGCATTCTTCACCTGGCTTCCCAGAACTTTCTATTTTACTATTTTTTCCTCACAAATAATCAGCTCTTAGCTTAATTTGTCAAATTTATTTTCATTTCATTGAGCTATAATCTTACAAAATTATTTTTCTTCACCCTTTTTAGGGTTTTCCTCCCCTAGTGTTCTGAGTTAAATATTTATTCCATCTACCTTGAGATTTGGCTTTCTAAAGTAAGCACACTTCAGTTTTCTTGACTTTGTTCTTAATTTCCATTAAAAATGTTTTAATTTCTACTTTATGAAACTTGGGGGTTTTTTTGGTGGCCTAATATATATTTGTAACCATGAGTGTTTCACGCAAACATGCATTTTTGGTCTTGGGGATGTAAAACTATATATTATAAACATACCAATTATTAGGTATATTATTCAAATCTATGTCATATATTATAATCTCTTAGAGCATTTCTGGGAGATGTACTGAGTCTTCCACTGCAGCTGTGGCTTTGTTGGGATGTTACATGGTAAAGAGTTTCATCCATCAATGCTGTCCTGTGGAAGGCTCTACATTTAGGTTGTTTGAAAGTCATTTTTTCTAGGCCAGGCGCAGTGGCTCACACCTGTAATCCCAGCACTTTGGGAGGCCAAGGCAGACTTACCACTTGAGGTCAGGAATTCGAGATCAGCCTGGCCAACAAGGTGAAACCCCATCTCTACTAAAATACAAAAATTAGCCGGGCATGGTAGCAGACACTTGTAATCTCAGCTACTTAGGAGGCTGAGACAGAAGAATCTCTTGAATCCAGGAGGTGGAGGTTGCAGTGAGCCAAGATCGTGCCACTGCACTCCAGCCTGGGTGACAGAGCGAGACTCCCTCTCTAAATAAATAAATAAATAAATAAATAAATAAATCTGGAAAACACAGCATATGGAACCGTATGTTCAGCAAGAATGCATCTTGCCCATGTGAACTGCCAAAAGTGAGGGCTGAAGACTAGTTGCCAAAGCTGTCAAAAGAGAGCTGGGCGTGGTGGCTCACGCCTGTAATCCCAGCACTTTGGGAGGCCGAGGCAGTTGGATCACCTGAGGTCACGAGTTCAAGACCAGCCTGGCCAACATGGTGAAACCCTGTCTCTACTAAAAATATTTAAAAATTAGCTGGGCATGGTGGCACAGGTCTGTAATCCCAGCTATTCAGGAGGCTGAGGCATGAGAATTGCTTGAACCTGGGAGGTAGAGGTTGTGGTGAGCCGAGATCGTGCCAGTGCACTACAGCCTGGGCAACAGAGCAAGACTCTGTCTCAAAAAAAGAAAGCTGTTAAAAGATCAGATGCAGACATTTGATGTTCCTCTGTCAGAGTGAGAGGGAAGACAGTAATCTCAACATTCTGCTCAGAAGAGCATTTAAAATAGTCAGAAACTAGAAAAGTACATCCCAGCCCCTAGTCAAAGGTGCATATGAAACAACAGCCCTGACAAACGGTAAGGTTGAAACTGCTTACGTTACATTATACAAATTAGAATAACTTCAAATCAGTTTCCAAGCTGAGCCCAGAGACAACTTCATCTTGGTCTAAAACTTCAAAATAAATCCACAAGAGGGACATCTTTAAAAAATAAATTAAAAATTTTTTAAATCTTAATTATAATCTGGGAGTAGGAGTGAAAGCAGAGATAATCTCCAAAAAGCCTCTTAAAGTTTAAAAAACCAAAATCGGAGCCAGCTCTCATCCAGCAGGTGCAGCAGATATCACTCCCCCTTGCCATGTAAGAGCTATGTGGTGTTATTTTACTGGATGAAGGAACCATAAAGCCTACTTAAAGGTCAACTTCTTAAAAATCTATTTCTGCTCCTTTCCCTGAACACAGGAGCCCACGGCAGACTACAGCAGCAGGGATCAACAGTGAACAGACCTCCACCATTGTCTTTAGCTCTCTCTCTTTAAGCTAAGCTAACACTTGTAGTAGTAATTCTCGGTGACTCCTGCTAAGGACCCCTTGCTTTTGGAAAACTACAGAATTTTCCAAAAGGTACAGGGACATGCCTTAACCTGCGTGGTATGTCTACTGGACTTGGTCAGGTCTCCATGACATTTAGGGGCCAGCCACTAGCCAGGCCATAGGCTGTTTATGAACACAGGTTAGGGAATCTATGATGAAGAGTCTCATGTTTCCCAAAAGGAGGAATTCACTCTTGGACTGCATTTCCTGAGGCTTTATTTTTAGTCCAAACTTAACACCAACTTCCAAATGCCAGAGGGCAACCTCTATAAGGCACTTGGCCTTACAGGGTAGCATTTTCTTTACTCTCAAGAGGAAATACAGAAGCCAAGACAGGGACAAAGTCTGCCTCTTCTGTGATTCCTCTTATCAATGCCATTACGAAATCCCATGATCTATGGGAAATCTATGGTTAAGTCTGAAGGTCCTCTAATCCCAACATTTGAGAGAATCACTTGAGCCCAGGAGTTTGAGACCAGCCTAGGCAATATAGTGAGACCTCATTTACACAAAAACATTTTTTTAAATTAGCCAGATATGGTGGTGCATGCCTGTATTACCAGTTACTTGGGAGGCTGAGGCAAGAGGATCACATGAACCTGGGAGGTCAAGGATCCAGTGAGCCATGATCATACCATGTAGTCCAGCCTGGATGACAGAGCAAAATTTTGTCTTATAAAATAAAAAAATAAATAAGTCATGGTACCTCAGGGAACCCCAAACTCCTCAGAATAGGTTTATTCTAAATCTGGCAACAGAGGCAGGAATGGAGCCATCCTGACAGCTGCTACCTGGCTCCTGGGCAAGGCCTCTGTCCATAGGTAAAGCCAGGTAATAAAGAGCCCATCACAAATACAGTCCTACTAGGCTCCTGAGGAAGAGTGCTAACTGGTGTTATTTTAATGTACAGAACCCCTGGGAAGGCACAGACTGGGAATACAGTGCTGAGGAAGAGGGGTATTATATGCCAGCGAGTGCTTGTGCATTAGGCTCAGTCATTCAAAACTTAGAATAATGGAAACTCTTCTCATGGACCTGCCCAGTTATTTTGGTTCTAAGATAGGCCAGAATCGATCTGCTAGATGGTTTACCATGGCAATATAAGCTGTAGCAGAAACCTGGGGACAGGAGAGTCAAGCGCTGTGGCCAGGACACCTAAGACTTAGAGGGTTTTCCAGGAGAACCTTTCCATATCTTCCTTTGTGAAAGCTAACGGTAGGAGAGGTGTGTGAGAGAAACATGGCCAGCGACAAAAGGGGTCTTCTTTGCTAAAAGAGACTTAGCCAGTTTCTTCGTCAGGACAAGAGGGAAGGAGAGTAGGGATGGGCTAGTAAAGACAAACTTCACACTGGCTGTGAAACTCAGACTCATCCTTGCCCAATCTGTTGTGGCTAAATGAACACTGCACCCCCTCCCTGTTTCCTACAGGCCATCACAATGGCCACAGGGTCCAGCTACAGCTCACCTCATGAGTTCCATGAGAGAAGTTCAGACGAGCCACATTCATTCCAGACTTAATCATCTCCTTCAATGTCTCCACTGATCGGGAAGCTGGGCCTATTAGGAAAAGTTTTAAAGCCACAAGTATTAATCATTCAAAGAAGGAAAAACATTTAAGTTTGCTTAAGTTTAAAGAATTTTTTTTACCTGAAAACTTTTCCTCTCCCAACTAGCTCAAAAGTCTCTAAAAAGTGTATGGAAGGCTACTACCGTGCCAGCTTACTTTTTTGATTTACTGGGACACTTCGACCATTTCCTTCAAATTCTGCAGGCTTCCACTGTATCAGAAAAGCCTAGGTTAAGACTTGGCCAGCCTTCTCTGCCCTCACTGAAACCCAGCCAGATGTCCAACCACAGAATCTTGGTTGCACAAAACATGTTAAAAAGATCTTTCCTAGGTCTGTAAGTTGCTCCTACAAAGACCTGCTAAGGAAAACACCCTCTAAATTTTGCCTATAGCATAAAACCTAAAGCATATGGATTCTTTTTGCAACAAATTGTTTTTTATTATAAACTGGTAATTTATAATTTGGGTTACAAAGTTATGTAATCCAATACATACAGTTTGGATACAATGTGGAATAATTAAATCAGTTAGTTAACATATCCATGACTTCAAGTACTTAACATTTTTGTGGTAAGAACATTTGAAATTTACTCTTAGCAATGTTTTTTTCTTTTTTCTTTCTTTCTTTTTTTTTGAGACAGAGTTTCATTCTTGTTGCCAAGGCTGGAGTGCAATGGTCAGGTCTCAGTTCACTGCAACCTCCACCTCCCAGCTTCAAGCGATTCTCCTGCCTCAGCCTCCCAAGTAGCTGGGATCATAGACACCCGCCACGATGCCCAGCTATTTTTTTTTATTTTTAGTAGAGACTAGATTTCACTATGTTGGCCAGGCTGGTTCTCCTGACCTCAGGTGATCCACCCGCCTCAGCCTCCCAAAGTGCTGGGATTATAGGCATGTGCCACCACACCCAGACAATTTTTTTTTTTTTTTTTTTTTTGAGACAGAGTCTCACTCTGTGGCCCAGGCTGGAGTGCAGTGGCCGGATCTCAGCTCACTGCAAGCTCCACCTCCCGGGTGTACGCCATTCTCCTGCCTCAGCCTCCCAAGTAGCTGGGACTACAGGCGCCCGCCACCTCGCCTGGCTAGTTTTTTGTATTTTTTAGTAGAGACGGGGTTTCACCATGTTAGCCAGGATGGTCTCGATCTCCTGACCTCGTGATCCACCCGTCTTGGCCTCCCAAAGTGCTGGGATTACAGGCTTGAGCCACCGCGCCTGGCCAATTTTTTTTTTCTTAAGACAGGATCTCGCTCTGTTTCCCAGACTAGAGTGCAGTGGTGTGATCATGGCTCACTGCAACTTCAATCTCCTGGACTCAAGTGATCTTTTCCTCAGCCTCCCATGTAGTCAGAACTACAGGTGTATGCCACCATGCCCAGCTAATTTTTTTTTTTCTTTTGTTTTTACTTTTTGGAGAGACAGGGTTTAAGTTGCTCAGGCTGGTCTCAAATTTCTAGCCTCAGACAATCCTCCCACTTTGGCCTCCCAAAGTGCTAGGAGCCACCATACCTGGCCATCTTAGCAATTTTGAAATGTCTAATACTCTCTTATTAACTATATTTGCCATCCTGTGCACATACTAATTCTTTACTGCAACTTCCTATGACCTGAGTCCTTTTATAAGAATCTGTGTAGCATCCCATGTAGCACCTAGGTTTGTTAGGACATTTAGTTAAGTCTTTTCAGGACAGAAAGGGTCACTGCCCATGAAGCCCTTTTTTTGGGGAAGGGGCACACCCACTCACCAATGGTACAGATGATGCCAGTGTTCCGGGCTGTGATGGGTGGTGAGTCAATGTCCAGGCGGCACATGTGCTCCAGGAATGTGTCAGCCATGGCTGCATGCAGCTGCTGGGTCTGAATGAAGGCAGTCCCGGCTTCACTATGTGGCTTCGACATGGCTGCTGAGGTCCTGGGTCCAGACAAATTGAAAGAGAGTGGTAAGACTGAGAAGTGGTTAATACACCATTTATCACAGGAGGCTGTCTCCTGCTTATACATTAACTCAATAAGCACGCTTTGTACACAAGCCACAGGGAAGCCAGACATGCTGTGGTTATGTGGTTGCTCCTCATGTTAGACAAAGGGTTCACAAGATGGTGAACAATGGAAATGGACCTTACTGAACAAGTTAAAACCTCCCACCCACTGCTCACAGTCCCAAGCACCCACAGTAAGCAGGTCTCTCTTACACTGGGCTGACATCTACTTAGACAGCTTTCCCACCACCCTATCTATAAATAACATCGTTTAACATGTAATGAAGGAGCTTCCAACGAAGGAAGTTATAACCAATCTTCCAGTGATACAAACAACTGACTCCTAGCTTAGTGCCTAGATAAGCCTAGATCTCTGTATGTCAAGTTGTCACAAAGCTACAAATAGCTGCTTGACTGTCGTGGGGCACCCACATTGCCTCTTTACAATCCTCACCAAAACTCAAAGTTATTCCATCCCAATGGAATGCATTGTCATTCCAATGCAAAAGCTTCCATCCCAGGAGTCTAAACCTAAAACCACATCTACTGTTGGCCAGAAGGACGCTAGGACACGTAAAGCAATTTGCAATTTGCAAAGCAAGGGTAACATAAGGGCACTGGTATAATTCTAAAATTATCACAACTACATTAACAGGATAGCTGCAACACAGAGAAATTAAAGTTGCTGGTCAAATCTTTTCCCCAAAAGATTTTTGATACACATCCTGTTTTCTAAGCCTGACAAGTATACCACCACTCTGTAACACAGACCATCAGTTCCAGGTAATTAACTAGCCCAGGTCACAATCCTGACAATGGCCCCGACCTTTGCTTTCTTCATTAATGACTTACAACTAAACTCACTCAGTCTGTTAGTTAGCTGATTAGAGACAAAGACTCAAGAAAAGCGCCCAGGCAGTGTTTGAAGAACTATCAGGTAAGGATGTGAACCAGAAGCTTGCTACATTTCTCATCAGAAAGTTGTTTCCTTGAGTTCTCAGACCAAGGGCTACTCTTTCTGAAACGCTTGAGCCTAAATGCTTCAGCCAAGCAAGGCTCAGAAACAAGTCCCTCTTTACCCCTTCCCCATCTCTTCCTAAATCTCAAAGTTCCAAATCAAGGCATCTCACACATATGACCCTTACTCCTTTACCCTATTCCATCCCTGACTTTGTGGGCTCTCTGGGTGGCTCCAGCAGAGTATGCATCTAAACCCATGTCTGCCATCTCCAAAGAAGGCCTGTTAAGGTCCAAAGAGCTCTGAAGGCAATAGTGAACAGTCTGTTGGCTATGGAAAACTGATGGCCACAAGTCCTCAACCACAGATTCTAAAACTTTTAAAATGGGGAAATAAGATACCAACTAACTATTCAACGTGGCAAATGCACTCTTCATTTCAATTGTATTTCCTAAGCCCCTAATATCTACTATGTATCCTCTCTTCCAGGACCTATATGGTTTTGTATCTCCTAGCACCTAGTAAGTGGAAGCATTCTAGTGTTTGTTAAATGACCTTTCAGTCTCTCTGAATGCCTCTTTGTCAGAATCAAAGTTATGCCTCTGCTCCCCCGTCCCTAAATCTGAGGAACTTCTGCATTACTGACAGGAAAGCCTGGGGAGCCCTGGTCCCTCTCCCTACATTCATGGTTTAGGGAGGGGCTCGCATACCTTCAGAGCTCCCAGCTGGGCTTAGGGAAGTCTGGCTGTTAAGGGAACATTACTGAGAGATGGCATAGCAGGCCAATAGGAACCCAAAGGCCTTGCTGTGGCCTCCAATGGGCCTACAATCTGGGGACTATATTGTGAACAAAATAAGATCTGAATAAGTGGGTCAGAGTAACTAATTCCACTCTTTTTAAAAACCATCAGCTGGCTCTTCTTAGACCTGAGATATCAAGGTCTTCTTGTAAAGACCTGGCTGGGGCCACTGAATATCAGGTCATACCTTTGGTTCTCTGGGCTTGGGCTTCCGGTGACATAATGCTCTCCTTTTGGCTCAGGTTGGCTCCTTGGCCTCACTTGCAAAGACCGCTCAGAGCTGAATAAAGTATGCCCTGGAGAGCTGTACAAGGATTAAGGTAAAAGCTGAGTGTAACTAAAGCTCTTTGGGGTAATTGAAAAATTACCTTAATAACCAGGTATCCAGGTGGCAGCTGCTCTACAGATTCAGCTGTTATGTCTCTTTAAACATGTGATTTACTAACATTCCACTATTCTATACAAGAACCTGGTCCCTCCCCTTTTGGGAGTGGGGAAGGGACACCAAATTAAACATACCTAAAAGACCTGGGAGGATATATACTGAAATTTTTTTTTTTTTTTTTTTTTTTGAGACGGAGTCTTGCTCTGCCACCCAGGCTGGAGTGCAGTGGCCGGATCTCAGCTCACTGCAAGCTCCGCCTCCCGGGTTTACGCCATTCTCTTGCCTCAGCCTCCCGAGGAGCTGGGACTACAGGCGCCCGCCTCGTCGCCCGGCTAGTTTTTTGTATTTTTAAGTAGAGAGAGGGTTTCACCGTATTAGCCAGGATGGTCTCGATCTCCTGACCTCGTGATCCGCCCGTCTCGGCCTCCCAAAGTGCTGGGATTACAGGCTTGAGCCACCGCGCCCGGCCTGAAATTTTAATAGGATGTCATTGGGGTGGTAGGATTACAACAACAACAACAACAACAACAAAAATTCCTCTTTATTAACAAATTTACTGATATAAAAATAAAAATACTTTTATAGTAAGAAATTATGTATACCTGTTTTGGAAATATTTATATGCATCCTATAAAATTGTTGGGAGGAAGTAAATGAAATGTGAAGATACCAATTCCATTAATCAATTGCTGCTCTATGCACTTCAAGAATAATCTGCTTTTAAAAGGTAGTAAAGATACATGTCTCAAAACAAACAAACAAACAAACAAACATGTCTTAGGCCCTACATCACAAATGTATTATAGGAGAGTTTCAATGGCTTAAGGTGGTCAACCTTAATACATTCAGAACCTCAAAGCAAAAAAAAAAAAAAAAGTCCATAGGATAATCCCATGCCTCAGATCTGTTAGTTACATGCCCAAATCCAGCAAACTAGTCTGTTCTCAAGCTTTACAGTAAAAGCTTTGTGATAATGTTCTGGTACAGAAGGGCTGCCTCCAAGTCCAGAAGATGCCATTAGCAGATAAAATTATATTGGCCTCAAACACAAACCCTATTTTAACTATCTCAAATTAAATCTGATGCCTATAAGCTCTAATTTTTTGCCAATAAGTACAAAAATGACAAATGAAAATTTCTATAGTGGATTTACACACTAGCAGTCAAAAAAAAAAGCTTGCCTATCAGTAAGTTCATCTAGACTTCAATCTCATGCATTCTTAATGCTCTCTTTGAGCCAGAGACCCCATACCTCAAGCCCAGGTCTTTCCTCAGGCTCTGACCTGAAGCCTCCCTTGCAGGGAGGGCCAGAGCTCTCCCGCTTTCTCCAAAATCCTCTTCCCAGCACAAGCTGCCCATCCGACCAACCACCTACCTAGAGCTGTATGTAAAACACTCACTGGACTCTCCCTTGGCTCCAGGAAAGCAGCCCAGTCTTGGTTTCTCAGGGCGGGCTTCTGGGAAAGACTCCTCTCCCTCATGCCAGTTGCCCGGACAGTGCCTGCCAGGACATGTGGCCCCACTCATGCCAGTCTGACTCACTATTGCATCCTCCTCCTAGGAAGGCACAGACATGCAGAGCCAACCTCCAGCCAGCAGTGGAAGCCTGGCGTATCCACTGATAGCACACACTGTGCCCAGGTCCAGGAGCCTTATTCTTGAGCCCGAGCCCCTGCAGTAAGATCTTCCTCAGAGCCATGTCTCCTCTGTGAGAAAGGAGACATCATCTCTAAGAGGCCTTAGTCTGGAGTTACAGGTTGGAACAGGCACAATCACAGCTCAGCTCCAGGTGCCCTATTCTCCCTTTCCTTTCTCATCTCAGACAGCTCCTGGCTCTTTATATTAGTTTCCTTTGTGTCAGACACAATTTTTCGGCCATTCTTCAGAAACCAGGAGACAAAAATCATAAAAAATACCCAATACTCCCCACTCCAACCTTTTTTTTTTTTTTGAGACAGGCTTTCACTGTCACCCAGGCTGGAGTGCAGTGGTATAATTATATTACATTATATTACATTATATTATTATTATAGCTCACTGCACCCTCAAACGATCCTCCAGCCTCAGCATCCCAAGTAGCTGGGACTACAGGCACGAACCACACCCAGCTCCCATGCTCCACTTCTTAGGGCCAGGACTGTTGTTGGGTTGCGCTGGGAAAGATTCACGCTTCACTCCACCAATTCTTTCACAAAGGACCAAATCATTCTGCCCTAATAAACCAGCCTGGCCCGTGAGTCTGCATCTGCCTAAGTCATTTTTACTTTGTACCAATTATGCTCCAATACCAACCTTACACATATCAACTGTAAAATGGTGGCACCTGATGCTTTCTCTCTCCAACATTGCCAGTAGGTACACAAGATTGCGTTCCTTGCTGTGACGTCAGTTTGCTACCTACATCTTCAAGACATAATGAAGGTCTTTCAATCCTCAACTGTTCAGAACACCAGCATCCATTAGAAAGTATGCATCATGATATTCTGGCATTCGGATCAGCCTGCTCTCTAGCTCTCTTCCTCAACAACGGAAATGGAATTTCTAAGATTTGCCCTAATCAAACTAGGCCAGCAACATGATCAAAATGGGTGATGGGCCAGCAGAACCTAGTAAGGTCTGGAGTAGGCACTGTTCGTCTTCATATACAGTTAAGGGTAATGACAATAGCATATTTGCATATGGGTACAGGATACAGAAGATAAGATATCTTCTAGCTAAGAGACCTGGGTCTGAAGCCCACACTTTAACCCCAGCAGGCCCCACAGCAGAAAGCAGTATGGTGTTACCAAGCTACACAGAACAAAAGGAGCCCGCTTGTAGGTTCTAGTAAAATTCCCTTGCTTTAAAAAAAAAAAAAAAAAAAAAAAACTTGGCTCTTTTATTTCTTCAGGGCTAAAAGTAAATGACTTGTCAACAGGAACCTAAGGTCCTATTTCCAGCTACAGTGTGGAATAGGGAAGAGCAGCTGATGCTAAATGGGCCTACTTCCCCAAAAGACCACTCAACTTCAGGTGAAGAAGTCCTAAGTCAGAGAACCCTCAATATCCTCGGATGCCGAGTATTTCCTGGTTCCATCCCAGCTGCTCAGTGCAGACAACTGGTTTCAGCCTGAAGGAGGTGGTTTGGGGGAAGCGTTAGTTGCCTTGGGACATGGTGCCTCCTTACTAGGATTAAAAGTAGGGTGGTGTTTCTGGGTATGATATCCACATTCTAGAACCAGCAAGGGACCTGGAACCCTGATTTAGGGTCCTCTTAAGTGCAACTCAGGTGGGTTATGGCCTCAGCAAAGTGAGGCACTGGCTCAGCATTTAAAGGAAGGGCCGCCCTGCATTCTAGTTGGGGCAATAAAGGAGGAAAGGCAGTGCCAACTCTCCAAGAGCACTGAACTAGTTAGTATGACTGGTCTTTCTACAATAGCCTTTATAGGTTTGCTTCTATTTTGTTATGAATTAAAGAAAAAAAAAGCTTTAATATCTGCATCTCTACCACCCAGAACTGACCATTAACACTGAGCCATGGCTGGCTGTGGTGGCTCACGCCTGTAATCCCAACAGTTTGAAAGGCTGAGGCGGGCAGATCACTTGGTACTAGGAGTTCGAGACCAGCCTGGCTAATATGGCGAAACATTGTCACTACTAAACATACAAAAATTAGCCTGGCGCGCACCTGTAATCCCAGCTACTTGGGTGGCTGAGGCACAGAGTTGCTTGAATCCAAGAAGCGCAGATTGCAGTGAACAGAGATCGCACCACCGCACTCCAGCCTATGCAACAGAGTGAAAAACTCTGTCTCAGAAAAAAAAGAGGGAAAAAAAAAACACAAATAAAGGCTGAGCTGTATTTACTTTCTTCTTCTTCTTTTTAATTTTTTTTGTTGAGATGGAATCTCACTCTGCTGCCCAGGCTGGAGTGCAGTGGTGCGATCTCAGCTCACTGCAAGCTCCACCTCCCAGGTTCACGCCGTTCTCCTGCCTCAGCCTCCCGAGTAGCTGGGACTACAGGCGCCTGCCACCACGCCTGGCTAATCTGTGTGTGTGTGTGTGTATTTTTAGTACAGATGGGGTTTCACCGTGTTAGCCAGGATGGTCTCAATCTCCTGACCTCGTGGTCCGCCCACTTCAGCCTCCAAAGTGCCAGGATTACAAGCGTCAGCCACTGTGCCTGGCCCTCTTTACTTTCTAAAAATAAAAAAAAATTATAATTTTATACAGTTCATTTTTTCTCCATCCCCAAGCTCCTCCAACCCTTTCCAGCTCCATCATGAACTTTTTTTTCTATTTTATTTATTTAAATAGAGATGGGAATCTTGTGATGTTGCCCAGGCTGGTCTCGATCTCCTGGCCTCAAGTGACCCTCCTGCATCAGCCTCCCAAAGTATTGAGATTACAGGCGTGAGCCACTGCACCCAGCCACATCATGCATTTTGACACCCAATCACTGTCATGAACTCTGTATCCTTCCAGTTCACTTAAGTCTATGTACAGTGTATCTATATCTATACTGAATGAAACCCTATAATATTGTGGTTTTCTTAATGCCCTAAGTGGTACACTGTATATATCACTGAGTAACTTGTTTTTCACTCAGCAGCACATTTAAGATCCATCCAGTGGGTATATGGATCTAGCTAATTCATTTGAACTGTTACACTAGTCCACTGTACAACAGATCATTTTATTTATGGACTCCCTTACTGGTGCCCACTCCCCCTCCCCATTAAACTAGTTTTCCTCTATTAATCAATACTTTACTCTTGTAGAATATGTCTCCCTGTACTGTATGAGTTTCTATATATCCAGAAATTGAAGTCTTAGGTCATGGGGTATGTTCATTTCTATTTTTACTAAATATGGCTGAATTGCTCTCCAAAGTGGCTGTATCAATCAATGTTGAGTTGCTGCCTTCCACACCTTTTTCCATACTTGGTACTGCCAGACTTTTTAAATGTTTGCCCATCTGATGGGTGACATTTGCTTTTCTGCTCATCTAATGTTAATAACCAAAGAGGGATACCGAGATAGTTTCAACGTTTACGACATCTCTATTTCCCTGCTTAACTCAATCGAATCTCCTCTGAAATGGCATGGTGGACACAGTGGGTCTTATGTGCCCTGACTGATTCCACTGATGAGCAGTTCTTTTTCATTCATTGCCAAGGGAGACATCAGTTGTTTAAAACTGAAGAAACATGGCCGGGCGCAGTGGCTCACCCAGCACTTTGGGAGGCCAAGACAGGCGGATCACAAGGTCAGCAGACCGAGACCATCCTGGCTAACATGGTGAAACCCCGTCTCTACTAAAAAAATACAAAAAAATTAGCCTGAGAAAAAAAAAAAAAACACCAATAAAAACAAAAAAAAAAATAAAAAGAAACAAAGAAGAAAAAATAAAATAAAATAAAACAGAAAAAACCACTAATAAAAACAAAAAAAATAAAAAGAAACAAAGAAGAAAAAAAAACAAAAAAACAAAAAAATTAGCCTGGCATGGTGGTGGGTGCCTATAGTCCCAGCTACTCAGGAGGCTGAGGCAGGAGAATGGCGTGAACCCAGGAGGCGGAGCTTGCAGTGAGCTGAGAGCGTGCCACTGCATTCTACCCTGGGTTACAGTGCAAGATTCCATCTCAAAAAAAATAAAATAAAATATGAAGAAACATTATCTGTAAGTAAACTGAAGATGTTTGGAAGGGAAAGGACTCCCTTCAGAGAATCTTGACTGCAGTGTTCAGCCAGCAGCTGTGCTGGTCCACAGTCTGAAATGCTAGGACTGGCAACCTCACTGCCCTTGAATAACTGGTCTTGGCATCTCTCCCACCGCAGCCCCAGCCTGCTTCCAAGACTACTTGCTGGCATGAGGAAAGAGGCTTAGAGCTCCCCAGGAGCTTTGTCTATGGACAGAAGTGGGGGAGGTGAGTCTCAGAGGCCACTGAAGGTACTGCAGCCGGCTTGTTCCCTCCTACGTGCAGACAAGCACAAACCACTGCAGGGGCGGGGCTTCACCGCACTGGGTGGTGGGGGCCCTAAAGCCCCCAACTCCTGAGCTGAGCAGTCATACCAAGAGGCCAGAAGGCCCAGCAGATGCCGCACACCACCCTCCACCACTCACCCAGGCTCACCTTCCCCCAACAGCTTCTTTAACAAAGCCCCAAGTATTCAAATTACTCAATTATTCAGTCTGCCCCTTGGTAAAAAATGCAAGCTCCCCAAAAGTAAGGTAGTATCACAAATGGTCTTCATATATCTGGTTGTCTAGCTCTATTCCCATCTGTATCAGAACTGATGCTTAAAAGGACAACTTAAAATCCTTAAGACCTCATACCAAATAAACCAATCTCACAAAGACCCTCGAAGTTGCAATAAAACTCTGCTCACAGGGGCAAACGCATTCTTGTGGTATACAAGTCAAATTGGGATTTGACTGTGGGCTTTTGGAGTGATTCAGAAAGAAGGGTAATGTCAAATGAGTCATTTTCCTGTACTCTGGTCTCAGTCTTAGCTCTTGGCCAAGATAACACATCCCGATTTGCCTTCATAAAAGCTGAAGCAGGCCAGGCGTGGTGGCTCATGCCCGTAATCCCAGCACTTTGGGAGGCTGAGGCCAGTGGATCACCTAAGTCAGGAGTTCAAGACCAGCCTGGCCAACATGGTGAAACCCCATTTCTACTAAAAATACAAAAATATTAGCTGGGTGTGGTGGCAGGTGCCTGTAATTCCAGCTACTTCGGGAGGTTGAGGCAGGAGAATTGCTTGAACCCAGGAGGCGGAGGTTGCAGTGAGCCAAGATCGCACCATTGCACTCCAGACTGAGCAACAAGAGCAAAACTGTCTCAAAAAAAAAACAAAAACAAAAAAAAAACAAACAAAAAAACCCGAAGCTTTAAAATAAACTAAAACCCAAGTAAAGTGAGTTTGTAATGTAAGTGCTGCATTTTTTTCTATCTTCCTGCCCATGGCCATTTCCTCATTTCTTCCATTGCTTCAATATTAAGAAATAAACAGCTTTAAGAAATAAAATGGTTTTTCCTGTGACCCCACATCAGTGTCACAACATTCAAGGCACAGAAGCAACTCCCATAAAGTGCTAGCTGTTTAGAGTCACAGCCACCAAATTTGCTAAGTCACTGGGGGTACAGTTCTTAAAGAGCTAATGATGCTCTTTGCTAAAATACGAATACATTATTTCTAACGCAATGCTTACAATGAAAGCAGCTGTGGTAGACAGGAGACTAACATCCATACATTTTGGCTCAAGTCAGTAACTGAGAAATGAGTTCAAGAACCTTCTTTTAGTCATCATTAATCATGTCCCAGGAGAGGCTGCTGTGCCCGCTACAAAAGGGCCAGGAATGAAGCTGCACAGACTGCATTAGCTGGGCACCGGGCTCTGCCACTCTGCACCTAAGCTCTTAAGGTAGTACAGAGAACGAGGTGACCCGGACCAATCATTTTTCACTTAGTTGAGGCACTTTTTTTTTTTTTTGAGACGGAATCTAGCTCTGTCGCCCAGGCTGGAGTGCAGTGGCGCGATCTCGGCTCACCACAAGCTCCGAAGTTGAGGCATTTTAAATTAGGGGAAATGCATGCTTCACTGAAAGGGGAGAAGGGACTTTTTAAGCCTGCAAGAACCACTACGTAGTTTCCCCACTCACCCAGCGACGATAATTCTCTCAAAAGCAGAATAATTGAAAGGTTGAGTCATCTTCCCCACAGAGCCCCACTCCCCCACAGATTTGGTGATGCCTTACATTTCCCTTCCCCACAAGACAGCCCACTCCTGCCCCCACAGCACCTCCGGGCCACCAAAGGGCAAATTATTTGCTAACAATGCTGCAGCAGGGGAGTCCTGACCTCTGTCTCCTCTGTGGCCTCGGGAGTAGCCACGCCCTCAAAATGGCCAACTGGGGGTTACTGATCCTGGCTCCAATCCTGATCTCACCAGCAGGGAGCAAATCAAGGGCTGGAATGTTCCCCTGTTAAGAGGTATTCCACTTACAGGGGAACACCAAAGGCTTAACTCAGCCCCTCCTTGCCTGCCTTTGTCTAGAGGTCCCAATCTCAGCTATCAAAGAGCATCTGCTCCAAGCAGAGAGTTGGAAAGTTATATCATCAGTGGCTTTGTCAATATTAAACCAGATCCCTGGGGGGACTGGCTTCCAGGAGACACGTGGTTAGAGAGCCTGATTCCCCACGATTAGCTGTAGGCGTTTGCGGACAGCAGTAAGATAATAAATCAAGGCTCTTATGCTCAATTCTGGACTAAGTAATTGTGCTCAAAAATAATATATTCATTCACAGGCTTTTCTTCTGGGTATTTCGCCAGAGATTAGACACTTAACTGAGTGTGCAACATCCACGTAGGCATGAATCCTTTCAACCATCATGAGGAAAATGTTACTCCCAGTTTTCCCAGGGGAAACTGAGGTGGAGAGGCTGAACTTCTTCAATCAGTCTCAGGAAATTAATGAGTCAAACCTGATTCTAAAAGCCTTTCTGACAACTTCCCGATGTCTCTCTCCACGTGGACCTTCACTGTTGGCCTCACTTTAACCCGTACCAGCAAAGGTCCAAGCCCTGGGTCTGGAGTATGCAGATTAAGAAGCCCAGGGATGCCTTTCCATGACTAGTCTTTAAATGACCTTCAGACTGGAAAGTGCTTTCCTGCATCTTCTAATCCAGTGTGCTTGCCACCTGGTGAGACCTTACGAGGCTTCCTGTCCCCCTCCCTCCCACAGCAGGAAGCTCGTGCCCCATTCCCAGCATTACGGGGGATACATTTTAAGATTGTGAGCTCGGTGGGCTATGACTCGTCCAGTCATTCTGGACTCTAACTCCGACCCCCAAACAGCCCTTGACCCACATCGTTTGCGTTGAGTGAACGCCACAGATTTCCTGCCCTCTCCGTAACCAGATCCCACCCCCACCCCACCCCGCGGCCTCCGCGTTCCACAATCAGGGCGCATTTGTTAAAAAAACGTGCCGGAAGGCCGGGCGCGGTGGCTCAAGCCTGTAATCCCAGCACTTTGGGAGGCCGAGACGGGCGGATCACGAGGTCAGGAGATCGAGACCATCCTGGCTAATACGGTGAAACCCCGTCTCTACTAAAAAATACAAAAAAACTAGCCGGGCGAGGTGGCGGGCGCCTGTAGTCCCAGCTACTCCGGAGGCTGAGGCAGGAGAATGGCGTAAACCCGGGAGGCAGAGCTTGCAGTGAGCTGAGATCCGGCCACTGCACTCCAGCCCGGGCGAGAGCGAGACTCCGTCTCAAAAAAAAAAAAAACGTGCCGGATAATTAAAAAAAAAAAAAAAAGAAAAAAGGAAAAGAAAAAAAAAAAACGTGCCGGAGAGGCGCGGAGCGGGCGAGGGCCGGCAGGCCCCAGCGAAGCCTGCAGACGTTTCTACGGCCCGTTACGCGGCCGGAGGCCATCGCCCGGTGAAGCGGGGTGGACCCTGGGCGCGGCCGCTACGTGCAGCCCGGCCGCGGCGAGATGGAGCGTGGTCCCTGGCGGCCACCCGGCAAGGGCCGGGAAAGCTCGCGGGTCCCGAGCCATTCCCAGGCCCTCGCAGGCCACCCATCTAATCTCGGTCGCATGGGACAGCACCGCGCCGCAGGGGCAGCCGCCCTGCCTCCCGGCAGCGGGGCAGGCCAACGTTGCGTAAGCCTCCAGCTGCTCCCGGGCCGCTGCATCCCGCCCGCCGCGCGGGGCACCCAGCCCAGCCCTCCGCCCGCCCGCCCCGGACGCGGGGCCCCAGCACCGCCCGAGCCTGCTGGGAGCTGGGAGGCGGTGATGTAAAAGGGGCGCGGGACCGCGCTCGGAGACCGGAGCAAGTGGGCGGGCGCGACCAGAGCAGGGAGGGAGGGAGGCGACAAGCCAGGCGAGGAGGGGGATGCGGGAGAGCGGACGTGACCAGCGAGCAGGGGGAGGGGCGGCGAGAGGGGACTGGGGCGCGGGAAGAGCGGTCGCGCATGAATGGAAGATGGACCCGGGAGGGGAACCAGAACGGAGTTTCAATAAGTTACACGGAAGCCATTAGAATGAAGGGACACGCGCAGGTTTAAGAGGAGTGGGTGGAAGGACCGGACTTTAAGGAGGAAGTGGAGCAAACGAGCACGGAGCAGGGGGCGCGAAGAAAGGGGAGGCAAGGGTAGAATCAATCACGAGGGACCGAGAGAAGGCAGGCAAGGATGGAGGCGCATTGAGGATTGGGGCAGGAGGATGGGACCAGAATGAGGGGGTAGGGCTGGGACGGGAAAGCAGCCGGCGGACCCGCCTGATCTGGAAGGAACGGCGCTGGGGACTTCTGAGGAGCAGGCTCCAGGCGCGAGGAGCCGTTCTCCCGTCTCTGAGCTCCACTGCGTCCCAGACGCCCCGGATCCTGCGCTGCCCCGCCTGCGTGCCCGGGGCCGTCCGGCGCCCCGGGATTCCGCACTAGCCGGGTGCACGGGCCCTTGGTGGGGACGGATGGCGCAGCCTCTTGCACCGCTCACCTCCGGCGCTGACCGACTCGGGCTACGCTGCAAACTGGAAAAGATGTGGATCCCAGGGACGTGCAGCTGCTGTGCGAGTAGCAGCTGCCTCAGCCTCAAGGTTATCCCGCCGCGGACCGCCGCAATCCCTCCGCCGCCCCGCCCTCTGTCCAATCCCGGCTCCCGGCGACCTGGGCCCCGCCCCCTGCGTCTTCGCGGGCGCAGTCACCTTCAGGCAGAAGCGCGGTGGCGGCGGCGGAACGCGGGGGCAGGTTGCCCTTTCGGGGGGACTAAATTTTGCGGCGGAAGGACACGGATTCAGGGTCAGAATCTGACGGCCAATGGGAACGCGGCGGGGCAGCGGGGCCCGCCCCTAGAGCGACTTCCCTCCTAGACCCCCCGGGCGCCGGGCCACCTGTTGCCGCCAAATTGGGCTGCCAGGTGGGGTCTCTTTCCTTGGCTCTTGGCCCAGGCTACCCCAACTGTCCCAGCCTACCTGGGCAGGGCCCAGATTTATGGGTTCCAGGGCAGCATTCTCCCGGCCCCGCCCTGCCACTCCCCACTCCCCCGGGTGTCTGCCCTGGCGCACCCTCGGAGACTGAGCTGAACGGGAAGTTGGGGAGAGCTGCAGACTTGTGCGTGGTTGGAGGTCCCCGACCGCCTTCGGAGGGGCTCTGGCACTGGAGCGGCAGTAGGGAGAACTGGGGACTGCCAAGTGGACCTGGAGCGGGAGCGCGAGGCCCTTTTCCTCTTAGGACCATTTGTTGTCTTAGGACCGCGGAACAAGGAAGGACAGGTTGGGGCCATGTGAATAATTTAGTAGGGTCTGGAATCCTGCAGAGCGAATACCTGAGAGTAAAAAGCAAATAGACGGTGTTGATATTAGCGCAGAGCTGGGCATCTGGAAATATCAAGTCAGAACATTAGAGCCGATAACCTATGCAGGAGTCAGCATTTCTGTTTTCACCCTTGTCATGAATTTAAGTCAATATTGTTGGAACTTTTCTTACATTTTTCTACAAGACATTTTCCGATTTCCCAATTGTTAGCCAGCAACCAATGATGCGAGCAGTTATCAATTAAACAGCTGTTAACTCTTGCCTTCATTCACAGATACAATGTCGCGCATTCAAAATGTGAAGACCGTTCTCTTAGGTTCTTTTTTTCTTTTCCTGGCAAAAGAGACCAAATGAGTGTGACCTTCTCAGGCATACCCGCTGCCTGCAGCTGAATCACAGGCCTTCATTCGCTTCCTGTTAGCTCAGATAAGCTGGGATGAGACAGTGACAGCCTAAAAGTAAATTTCTGTTTGAAGTGAGATAAAAATTTTTCACTTTCTTCTGTAAGCCTTTCCTGGTCCCTTTAGCTGTTGTTGAGAAGGAAATGCTTGATTGTTAAGGTGGTGAAAGAACATGAAGTTGTTGAGAAGAAAAAAAGACATACTCCCCTAGGGAGAGTTAGATTGCTCCCTGTCAGAGAAAGAGGGATGGCATAAAAGGCCCTCTCTGGCCCCTGAGCTGAGGACTAAGAACAGTGATGGACAGCACTGGGATGGCAAGGGTCTGGCCGATGCTGGACTATATTGTATTTTAAAGTTCTAAATTGTCTGGGTGCGGTGGCTCACGTCTGTAATCCCAACGCTTTGGGAAGCCGAGGCGGGCGAATCACATGAGGCCAGGAGTTGAGACCATCCTGGCCAACGTGGCGAAATCCCATCTTTACTAAAAATACAAAAACTAGCTGGGCGTGGTGGTGCACGTCTGTAATCCCAGCTACTCGGGAAACTGAGGCAGAATCGCTTGAATCCGAGAGGTGGAGGTTGCAGTGAGCAGAGATCGCTCCATTGCACTCCAGCCTCGGTGACAGAGACAGACCCTGTGTCAAAAACAACAAAAAAGTTCTAAATCTAGATATGTTCCCAAGACTGAAATGCACATGTAAAATTGATGGCAAACTGTTACTCCTCAGTTGCAGATTTTGATCTGACAGTTCTAGAAATGCTGTCCATAAGCCTCTGGCAGAGACAAATCCAGGAAATCCTTGCTCACATTAGATGCATAGTAGGCCAGGTGCGGTGGCTCACGCCTGTAATCCCAGCACTTGGAGGCCGAGGCGGGCAGATCACGAGGTCAGGAGATTGAGATCATCCTGGCCAACATGGTGAAACCCCGTCTCTACTAAAAATACAAAAATTAGCCTGGTGTGGTGGCGGGCGCCTGTAGTCCCAGCTACTCAAGAGGCTGAGGAAGGAGAATCGCTTGAACCCAGGAGGCAGAGGTTGCAGTGAGCTGAGATGGCGCCACTGCACTCCAGCCTTGGCAACAGAGCGAGACTCCATCTCAAAAAATAAATAAATAAGTGCATAGTAAAAATTTGTCACATTGAATTTAAGGCAGTTTTCCTTTTGCTGATAAGTATGGAAGATCAAGCTTGGAGGCCAGCTGCCATGGCTCACGCCTGTAATCCCAGCACTTTGGGAGGCCGAGGTGGGCGGATCACAAGGTCAGGAGATCGAGACCATCCTGGCTAACACAGTGAAACCCCATCTCTACTAAAAATACAAAAAATTAGCCAGGCGTGGTGGCACGCACCTATAGTCCCAGCTACTCGGGAGGCTGAGGCAGGAGAATCACTTGAACCCGAGAGGCGGAGGTTGCAGTGAGCCAAGATTGCGCCACTTCACTCCAGCCTGGCTAACAGCAAGACTGTCTCAAAAAAAAAAAAAAAAGATCAAGCTTCAGTTCCATCATACCTTAGTTCCAGTTCCACCCACTAGCCCTATGACCAAATATTGTAATTTTTAATGTGTAGAAGTCCAGTTCCTCACTTCTTGGTGGGGTTTGATGATGTATGTGAATGAGTCCAACACTGTCCAATAGGCATCCTCTTTCTTTGGGAATTGACTAGTCCTGGGGGGCTGTCCTTGCGTGATACACACACACATACACACGTTTTCATCCAAAGTTCCTTGCTTAAACTCCCACAGCTCTTGTTAGTCTTTTGTTTATAATGTTGGGGGCACTTCAGGCTCAGAAGCAGGCCTCAGAGAACAGAATTCTCTCTCTCCCTCTCTGACCTTCTTCTGCCTTCCTTTGACCTGTTCCTTTTCCCCCAAGGCAGAAATCTTCCCCCAACTTGGTGTCTTGGATCTGGCTATAAATAAGTTATTTGTCATACCTTTTCTGATTGTAGGTTGTAAGACCCCCATTTCAGAAGGGGTCCTGCCCTGTACCTTGGAGGAAGGAATGCTGCACAGAGACCAAGACAAATCTTGACAGGCCTTGCTGGGTTCCCTCACTCAATCTAGACTATCAGTATGAAATCATACCTTTTGGTCCAAGCACATTTTTTTTTTTTTTTTTTTTTGAGACAGAGTCTTGCTCTGTCGCCCAGGCTGGAGTGCAGTGGCCGGATCTCAGCTCACTGCAAGCTCCGCCTCCCGGGTTTAAGCCATTCTCCTGCCTCAGCCCCCCGAGTAGCTGGGGCTACAGGCGCCCGCCACCTCGCCCGGCTAGTTTTTTGTATTTTTTAGTAGAGACGAGGTTTCACCGTGTTAGCCAGGAGGGTCTCGATCTCCTGACCTTGTGATCCGCCCGTCTCGGCCTCCCAAAGTGCTGGGATTACAGGCTTGAGCCACCGCGCCCGGCCCCAAGCACATTTCTACATGATTATCAATCATGCCTATCCAAGGAAGTCTCCATAAAAGGCCTATGAGGACAGGATTTGGAGGGCTTTCAGATAGGAGGTTCCTGGAGGGTGTCACTCTCAGAGATGGCATGAAGCTTCCATGCCCCTTCCCCCATACCTGGCCCTGTGCATCTCTTCATCTGTATTCATTATAATATCCCTTGTAATAAACCAGTAAATGTGTTTCCCTGAGTTCTATGAGCCTCTGTAGCAAATTAATTGAACCCCAAAAGGGGATCATGGGAATCCCAAATTGAAGTTGGTCAGACAGAAGTTCTGCAGGCCCAAACTAACTACTGATGTCCAAACCAGGGGCAGTCTTGGGAACTGGGACCTCAAGCTGTGGGATCTGACATTATCTCCAGGTACAGTGCCAGAATTGAATTGGAGGACACCCAGATGATGCCCGCAGCAGAACTGATTGCCTGCTTGGTGTGAGGGAAACCCCCCCACATATTTGGTCACAGAAGTCTGTGTTGATTGTTGTAGTGTTGGTGTGAGAACAGAGGAAAACTACAGTCTGAGTTGGTTTTTTCCACAAACACCTTCTGACCAGAGCCACAATGTCTTCCTGAATTTAAGCTTGCCCTTCTCTGGGCCATCACTCCTTTGTCCCAGTAACAGGTCAGGACTACAGGAAACTGGGGTTGCTGAAGGACACAGGGTTCTCCCCCTAGAGCCAGCTCTTCCACTGTGTTCCTGGACTTGACCAGGATGGGAGGGGAAACTGCTAGGTTCACTGGATTTTGGTGTGAGTAAAGGTGGAAATTGGTATGTTTTCTGTTTGGATTATTGACCACAGAATCTACAGTTTAATGGTTTAACTCTCTAAAATCATTTCGAGTCCCTGGAGAAGGGGTGGTAGGTGTGTCAACAAACCATAATGAACCTAATCCTGGAGCCTAAAGACAAGCTTTGGCCCTGATGAAGAGGGCGAGATTACAAGCTTTACATCATGTGACATCTTAGCCTCTATCTGAAATGGCAGTGTTCTCTCAGGACAATACAATTTCCAGGGCAGCCTACCACGCCCAGCCTCTACGTGAAATTTAAAAATTAGCCAGGGCCAGGCGTGGTGGCTCATGCCTGTAAACCCAGCACTTTGGGAGGCCGAGGAGGGCAGATCAACTGAGGTCAGGAGTTCGAGACCAACCTGGACAACATGGCGAAACCCCGTCTCTACTAGAAATAGAAAAAATTAGCCAGGCATGGTGGCTGCCACCTGTAATCCCAGCTACTCAGGAGGCTAAGGCAGGAGAATCGCTTGAACCCAGAAGGCGGAGGTTGCAGTGAGCTGAGATTGTGCCATTGCACTCCAGGCAGGGCAACAAGAGGGAGACTCCATCTCTAAATAAATAAATAGTATGTAGAGATGGGGTCTCACTGTTGCCCAGACTGGTCTCAAACTCCTAGGCTCAAGTGATCTGCTTGCCTCAGCCTCCCAAAGTGCTGGGATTACAGGTGTGGGTCACTGCACCGAGCCCAGGTGAACTTTTTTTTTTTTTTTGAGACAGAGTCTTGCTCTGTTGCCCAAGCTGGAGTGCAATGCTGTGATCTCAGCTCACTGCAACTTCCATCCCCCGGGTTCAAGTGATTCTCCTGCCTCAGCCTCCTGAGTAGCTGGGATTACATGCACCCGCCACCATGCCCAGCTAATTTTTCTATTTTTGGTACAGACAGGGTTTCGCCATGTTGGTCAGGCTGGTCTTGAACTTCTGTTCTCAGGTGATCCATCTGTCTCGGCCTCCCAAAGTGCTGGGATTACAAGCATGAACCACTGCGCCTGGCCTGAACTTTTATTCTAGCTCTTCCTTCAGACTCCTCCAATTTCTCCAGGCCTATGAGGGTGGCATATCAGTTTCCCCAGACAAATCCTGGAAGATAAAAGTTAGCCTTTGGAGTTAGGGATAAACAGAGAACAGGCTGTCTGTGTGGAAAGGGCATGCTTCATGGAGGAGACATTCAAGCTAGGCATGGAAAATTGATTAGAATAGAGATGGGTATGGGAAGGCCATGTTGTGGGGGGAGGCCGTGGGAGAAACAGTAAACAAATACTGAATGTTTTCTGAATGCAACTGTGTATCTAGGTTTCCTAGGCTCCTGCAACCTCATCAGTGCTTAGAATGGAAGGGTTGAAGTTTAAGGAGTCCTTGGTCACTCTGATGGAAGTATAGTCTTAGCCAAGGTGACCCTGGAGGCCAATGTGACCTCCAGCAATCTTTCTCCAGCCCAGAAATGCTGGGCTCACTGGATGAAGCCTCCTTAGAGTGATCTAATCCTATCCACCAAGCAATTCCCTTGGAGGCCCTGTGCTTTTTTCCCTGTAAATGTAGCCAGAGCTCAGGCCCCCAAAGATGCAAGTGGCACTATAAACAGACCCTATCCCCCAAAAGTAATCTGCCTAGGTGTACTTTGGCACTTTCCATCCCAAGGAGAGGCAGAAACTGGAGCATCCTGACACACGGCATGTGGGGATGAGATGGGGCATCGATCAAGATTTGGAAGGAGGAGGAGGCATCAGTGAAGCCCTGAACAAGTGGCTCCCTCCCCAGGGGTCCTCTGGCTTCAGTTCCACCAGTATGCTTTTTCCCTGACACACTTCCACTCTTCACCTGTGTCTGCCCTTGCTCATTGGCTGCCAGCTAATCTGACCCACTTATCCCAGGAAGGGCAGCTAGGACTGAGAAGACTTTGGGTCTTCTCCTAAACAAAATAATTTTTTTTTTTTTTTTTGAGACGAAGTCTCGCTCTGTTGCCCAGGCTGGAGTGCAGTGGCGCCATCTTGGCTCACTGCAAGCTCTGCCTCCTGGCTTCACGCCATTCTCCTGCCTCAGATTCCCCAGTAGCTGGGACTACAGGCGCCCACCACCACGCACGGCTAAATTTTTTTTGTATTTTTAGTAGAGACAGGGTTTCACTGTGTTAGCCAGGATGGTCTCAATCTCCTGACCTCGTGATCCGCCCACCTTGGCCTCTCAAAGTGCTGGGATTACAGGCGTGAGCCACCGTGCCCGGCCAGCAAAATAATTTTTAACTTATAGTGGCATCTCTGGCTCACTGTGAGAGGAGGAGAGGTCTGATGCATTTGTGACAAGTCCTGTGCTCCAAAGGAGCCAATGAATCTTCAAGTGAACTGCAGCCTACCTTATTCCCACTTCTCCTGGGGGATGAGGGCTCTAAGAGGAATTGCATGACCCACAGAGCTTCCTCTACACCACTCCTGAATTGGTCCCAGAAGTTGTGGCATCCCTCAAACGTCCATCTCAGAATCCATCCTTGAGAAGCCGGTTAAGAAACTCAGTAATGACTCAGCACCAGACTCTTCTCCCTTCTGCCCACCAGCCAGAATGAAAGGCAGAATCGAGCAGGCTCCGCCCCAATGGATGGCCACATCCTCACCACAAACTGAGTCATGGTCACACCCTGCCTGATGGAAAATTACCAGGAGGAGGGAAACAGAAGGTTAAACTCCAGGGGTTTGTAATTTCTCAACCTAAAAATCAGATAAATGTTTGAGGTGATGGATATCCCACTTACCCTGATGTGATTTGTGCATTCCATACCTGTATCAAAATAAGTAACCCATAAATATATATACCTATTTATGTACCCACAAAAATAAAAAATAAAAATAGCCATCTACTCTGTACCTGGAACTAATGAAGAAAATAGTTCTTTTCCTGACCCTAGTCCTAACCAAGCATGTCCAGGTCTATGAAGTGAGACTGCTTGAGCTGAGGACTATGTGAAAGGTAGGCCCCTGTCAACCTGTATTTATGGTATTTGCAATAGGCTTGGCCCTGTGAAGGATAATGCCTTGTTGCTCACACCTGGGTTTCACAGGCTCCAGCTTCCCTACCTCCAGAAGAACCAGGCCTGGGCAGAGAAAAGGGGCAACTTTACCTCAATTCCCCCTCCAGGCTGTGGGAGGATTCCTCTCCAGAAACTCAGGGTCCCACCCAAGTTTCCCTACAATGAAGGCATTCTTGTATTTGTGGGGTTTTAATTATATTTGTTTTACCTCATATATGTTAAGATATTATCCTCTGTGGCTTCTAAACTTCTTAGATCCAAAAAGTCCTATTGCTTTTCTGTGGTACTATGAAATGATGTATTTAATTTTATTACAATTTATTGGCATAAAAAGATTATACAGATGCTTTTTTTTTTTTTTTTAAGTGACACCCATAGGCTAGCTCAGCTATTGGAGTTTTTCTGGTAATATACACCATCTGTTCCTTCTCATTCCATCATTTGCTAGTACCGCTATATTGGATGTCAGTGATACAGAGAAACTGTAAGAAATGTTTACAACTGAGAAAAATGTATTAACAATCTCTGAAATTGAACAGAAATGTTGTTATACCATTTGAGTAGCCACACACCAAAGTTCAGTTGCTGGAACATCAGTGAGAACACCTGGAGAAGGTCTAGGATAACAGAGTGGTTAAAAGAACTCAGGTTCTGGAGTTGGGCAGATCTAGTTAAAAACAGCACTGGTTGCACATGGTAGCTCATGCCTGTAATCCCAGCACTTGGAGAGGACTGCTTGAGGCTAGCGGTTCAAGACCAGCCTGGGCAACATAGTAAGATCCCATTTCTAAAAAATTTTTTAAAAATTAGCCAGGCATGGTGGCACATGTCTGTAGTAATTGTTACTTGACAGGCTGAGGCAGGAGGATCACTTGAACTCAGGAGTTCAAAGTTACATGAGCTATGATCACACCACTGCACTCCAGCCTGCGTGAGACTGAGACCAAGTCTCATAAAAAACCAAAAAGCAGGCCGGGCGCGGTGGCTCAAGCCTGTAATCCCAGCACTTTGGGAGGCCAAGACGGGCGGATCACAAGGTCAGGAGATCGAGACCATCCTGGCTAACACGGTGAAACCTTGTCTCTACTAAAAGAATACAAAAAAACTAGCCGGGCGAGGTAGCGGGCGCCTGTAGTCCCAGCTACTCGGGAGGCTGAGGCAGGAGAATGGCGTAAACCCGGGAGACGGAGCTTGCAGTGAGCTGAGATCCGGCCACTGCACTCCAGCCTGGGCGGCAGAGCTAAACTCCGTCTCAAAAAAAAAAAAAAAAAAACCAAAAAGCAAAACTTAACATTGCCACTAACCAGCTGTGAGGCCTTAGATACATTATTTAAGATCTCTAAAGAAAACCTATCTTCCAGCTTTGTGGTCAGGATTAAATGAAAAAATATTTGTAAAGTTTGAACACTTTACAGCATAGAACCAGAACAGCAGTCTGGAGTCAGGCTGCCTGTCACTAGCTGTGGAACATAAGTTACTTATGCTCTGTGTCTCTGCTTTCTCATCTACAAAATAGGAATAATCACACCTACTTCATAGGCTTGTTCTGAGAATTACGAGTCAATATATGTAGAAAACTTACAATATTGGCTGGGCGCGGTGGCTCACCCCTGTAATCCCAGCACTTTGGGAGGCCAAGGCGGGTGGATCACCTGAGGTCAGGAGTTCGAGACCAGCCTGACCAACATGGTGAAACCCCATCTCTACCAAAAATACAAAAAGTTAGCTGGACGTGGTGGTGCATGCCTGTAATTCCGGTTACTCAGGAGGCTAAGGAAGAAGAATCACTTGAACTGGGGAGGCGGAGGTTGTAATGAGCTGAGATGGCACCACTGCACTCCAGCCTGGACAAAAAGAGTGAAGCTCCGTCTCAAAAAAAAAAAAAAAGAAAACTTTTAATACCGAGCACACAGTAAGCAATCCAAAGTGTTAACAAATTATTAAAGTGCTTAGCATAATGTCAACACCTTCTTAGTAAAAACTAAAGAAAATGTCAGCTATCTCTAATACTACAGAGATGGGCACAAAGTCCTCTCAGGAGGCAAGTATTTCAGTTAGAGTGGGCTCAATGATGAGGTCATTTACTTGGTGAAGAGGTTATTTCCTAGACCTGAAATCAGAACAGGAGAAGAGGGCTTAGGAGACTTGTAAATTAGAACGTATTAGTGTTGATCAAGAATGAGCAAAGTTTAAGAAACAGCTTCTAGAGGGATGGACCTTAAGAATGGTACTTGCATGTTAAAGCAGGTCAGAACTAAAAACCAGGGTAAGGTACCCAGGCAAGAAGGTACCTCTAAAGTACGGTGAAGGTAATGAAAGACAACAGGTAGTCTAGAGTGGGCTTTGTAAATAAAGCTATAACAGATTAAGAAAACCCTATCCTTGAAATGCCAGGCTTATTTAATGTTTTTTGTATTCTATGTGCTTATATTCCTGTTTTTCTTTTCTTTTTTTGGTTTTTTTTTTTTGAGACAGAGTCTTGCTCTGTCACCCAGGCTGCAGTGCAGTGGCACAATCTCTGCTCACTGTAAGCTCTGCCTCCCAGGTTCAGGCCATTCTCCTGCCTCAGCCTCCCGAGTAGCTGGAGGCTGGACCATCATGCCCAGCTAACTTTTGTATTTTAGTAGAGATGGGGTTTCACATTTTATAGTTAGCCAGGATGATCTCGATCTCCTGACCTTGTGATCCACCCTCCTCGGCCTCCCAAAGTGCTGGGATTACAGACGTGAGCCACCGCGCCCGACCGTTTTTCTTCATTAGTATTTCATAAAGTCTGTAATCCCAGCACTTTGAGAGGCCGACAGAGGCGGATGGCTTGAGCCCAGGAGTTGGAGACCAGCCTGGGCAACATGGTGAAATGCCATCTCTGCAAAGAGTACGGAAATTATCCATGCGTGGTGGCACTTGCCTGTGGTCCCAGCTACTTGGGAGGCTGAGGTGGGAGGATCACCTGAGCTTGGGAGGTCAAGGCAACAGAGTAAGACCGTGTCTCAAAAAAAAAAAAAATTTCATAAAATATTTGGAAATGTCCAACTCAGCCATCTATGCTTATAACTAAGGATTTGGGGTACATGAAGCACAGCCTGAAAAGGCCAGCAAAAAGCTGAAATGGGAATTTCAACAGGGAGAAGAAAAAATTCACTAAAACAATGAGGTTTCCTAGAAAGAGCTGCGGTCCTTTACCACCTTGCTAACCTTGGCAAAATTGGGTTGTTTCATTAAGTGAAGCTGCATTCTCTTAGGATGTCTTTATAGATTTCGACTGAGCGATAAACCCCACTTCCTGCTCCCACCAGTTCTCCCCTAACCTCATTTACCCCAAATAAATAGGTTGGAGGAGAAAGAGAGTAGGGGCTCAGTTCCTGAGATATAGAGCAAGTGAGACTGGGCAGGTTTGTGCAGAAAGCAATAGGCCCTAAAGGCAGTAAATCTTAGCTGCTCTGGCCTCAATGGCCCTTTTAAATTTTGACTAATAGTCCTTATTGGTATTCCACATTCTCGGTTTGTTTCATCTGCACAACTGATAAGTTTCCCTTTAATCCACTGATCAAAAAGCTGACAGATCTGTAGTATACTACAATAAATGGACACAACTTTGATACCATGCAACATAAACAGTCCCAACCCACAGGATATTCCATTCTCCCCACCCCCCTGCCCCTTGTGAGGGCTTGGGGCAGGTGCTGCTCCAAGGCTAGTCAGACCACAGTGATCATATCCAGTCCACAGCACCTTCCATTTTATTGTTTTATTTACAAACAGGGTGAAGTCAAAGGGAAAGTCAGGGGTTGGAGCCAGTCTGGGCCATCCAAATGTGGAGTAGTTCTTGGTCAAGCTCCACCATGAAGGCCACCTCTTACATATCCTTTTCCTGCCCCTTGATTCCTCAGGGCAGCCTCAGTTGCTGTACCTGAACACTTTTTTTTTTTTTTTTTTGAGACGGAGTCTCGCTCTGTCGCCCAGGCTAGAGTGCAGTGGCCGGATCTCAGCTCACAGCAAGCTCCGCCTCCCGGGTTTACGCCATTCTCCTGCCTCAGCCTCCGAGTAGCTGGGACTACAGGCGCCAGCCACCTCGCCCGGCTAGCTTTTTTAGTATTTTTTAGTAGAGACGGGGTTTCACCGTGTTAGCCAGGATGGTCTCGAACTCCTGACCTCGTGATCCGCCCGTCTCGGCCTCCCAAAGTGCTGGGATTACAGGCTTGAGCCACCGCGCCCGGCCACCTGAACACTTTTATAAGGGCAGATTGATCCTGGGGTAACAGGGGTGGTACGAGGCCTGGGGCCCCCTCAGTTTGTGTAAACCTGAGTTCCGATCACACGCATGATTTCCTTCTGTATCTTGGGGTCCTGAGTATTAATGTTGGCATCGCCCACCTGACCATCCTCATATCTGCCAAAGATAGGGCAAGTGTGAGCATAAGAGGGAGAACAATACCAGAATAACAACAATCAGTGGAACTGTATTTGAAGGTATGGCCATCCCATCCCAGAAGTCAAAGCCCTTTCTCACTACTCTTCGTAGTGGAAGAGATTCAGCTTATCTGGTTTCCTCTAGATAGATCCCAACAATCTATACCCATTCCCATCCTCCAATGGTAAAGTCCCAGTGCCAGCTCCACTCAGGTAGCCAAGGACATGTCTCAAATAACAGAAATACACTTTTCCCAGTAGCCACACACCATTACACCCCCAACCTCACTCCTCGAGTAATCCCCAGAGTCCCTCTGAGACTTACACAAAGAAGAACCTTGTGCAGACATGGTCGGATACAGGGCACACCCAGATGTTCCCATGCTTCTGGAGGTCCTTAGATGTAATCACTGGGAGAAAGAGGGCCAAAAATCATAGATACAATGCTTAAGGCATGGAGTCCAGGCAAGAGGAAGCCATACCGCGTTAACATCACTCTTGGCCAGATCACGTGCCAAAATTACATCAGAAACAAAGGTTAGAGACCCAGAAAAACAGGACATGGGCAAGCTACCTACCTTCACAAAGTGCTATACAGTTTAGATTCCGACTCTGCAGGAACCTTGACTGAATGGATCGAGTCTGGAAGAGAAGGAGGCAAAGGAGACCAGAGCCAGGGTACAGCTTTCCCTAGAGAGGCTGGTTAGCTGATGACTGGAAGTAGGGATCAGAGATATCCTGGGCTCCCAGCAACCCCCGCCAAAATTCTGCTTTCCCATAACCAGTCTGGATAGGGTGACAGCTTCCATCTTTACATTTTCGTCTAAACTCAGCCTCTGCTTTTATACTCATGACTTCGGCTACATATGACTCCAGACGTGTGTTCACTTTAGAACATACCTGATTCCTTTAAATGATCTTCAAATCACTCCCCAACCCATTCTCACCCCACTGTTTCCCTGTCCAGCTCTGGAGCCTAAATTAGCCCCAGGGAAAGGTCCTGCCTCATTAGAACAGTTCCAATACCTGGGGGATGGTATTCATCCTGTTATATCTCTGGACCAGCTCATCCTTGGAGGGCATCCTGTGCTGTCCTTTTCCCATTCCTGTCACAGAACAATACACCCAGTTCATTTATCAAAAATTTACTAAAGGGACTACTACATCCCAGCACCGAGCTAGATGCTCATCAAAACAGCAGAAAATAAAACAAACAAGATATTTTCCCCTACAGAATTTAGTCTGCTGGAAATTACAGGCAAGAACAAGTAATTACAACACGGTATGGTAAGGGGCTGTGATGCAGATTATAGAGCATGGTGTGAGCCCAGAGGAGGGCAACTAGCCTAGCCTAAGGGTTTAAAGAAGTCATGTGGTGGAAGCTAGACTGAGAACTGCAGGATCAGGAAGAGTTAATTAAATAAACAGGGAGGAAGTGTCTGGGCAGAAGTAACAGGATACAGAAGGCCTAAAGGAAAGATAAGATAGTGCATGTTAGTCGCATAAAGAATAGTCAATTCCAGAGGAGTGGTGAGAAATGATGTAGAAGAGGCAACCTAGGATCAGATCAAGCAGGCTTTGCAGGCCATGTTAAGGCAACTAAAGTGTATCCTCAGAACATTAGGGAACCACTGCAGGGTTCAAAGATAGGGGAGTAGCACATGAAATCATCCAGGAATGAGGGGCCCAGGAGAGTGGGACATCAACACCTTGGTGTCAAGTGCCTGGATGAGTGAAATGAATGGAAAGGAAGCGAGCAGAGCAAGTCAGATTTGCTCTAGTCTCAAAGTTACATTAAAAATCTGACCAGTCATTCAAGAGAAAAGGACTCATCAGCACTTAAGTGATGAATAATTTTGTACAGGAAATCACAATGGCAACTACCTTGAAGAATCTTACTTCAAAAAGTTTTCCTAGGCTTGAGAAAGAAGTACCCATTTCTTCTAGTTTCCATATTATCTAAATCCATAAACTCTCTACCTTCCTTACCCCTGTTTATAACATTTATAGACTCAACTTCGACTTTTCTTATTTAGATATGAAAATGTGCTTGTGTGCTCCCACTCCTCACTTTTTTTTTGGTTTGAGGACAGGACGTTAAGTCTCTGTACTCAGCTTTATCATAGGCCCAATCTTACCACAGATAGGGATAAAAATGTGTATGCATGTGTGTACATAGGTGCCTGTGTGTGTGTCTACCAGGGAGAGAGATGAAGATGGAGATGATGCTATCATTATAGGTCATAAGCACTCTGATCACTCTACCCTGGAACTTTCTATTATTATTAATTCTACTCTGATTAGTTCTTGGTTTTCTGATACCCATGGTGTAGAAATAGAGTGACAGCTGTTGAACTGACATTCTTCACTGCTCAGGCTGTCAATTCATCATGCATTCACATTCAAGTCTCAGGACAGATTTAGGTAGGGCCAGAACAAAACTCAGGACACCAAGAGCCTCAAGGCTTGAATTGCCAATTTCTTCCTTTTACAGGACAGATACTCATAACCCCTTTGTTTTCACCTTCCCCATTAGCCTTAACTAGATTCAGCTCTCCATCCAAATACCATGACCTTCTCTCAAATTGGGTATGTCAGTGACAAGAAGTAAAATTCCCATTCAGGTTATACTCCAGAGGAGGCACATAAGAAGATAATAAAGAATAATCTGATTCCTCTGGAAGGTCTTTTTTTTTTTTTTTTTTTTTGAGACGGAGTCTCGCTCTGTCGCCCAGGCTGGAGTGCAGTGGCCGGATTTCAGCTCACTGCAAGCTCCGTCTCCCGGGTTTATGCCATTCTCCTGCCTCAGCCTCCGGAGTAGCTGGGACTACAGGCGCCTGCCACCTCGCCCGGCTAGTTTTTTGTATTTTTTAGTAGAGACGGGGTTTCACCGTGTTAGCCAGGATGGTCTCGATCTCCTGACCTCATGATCCGCCCGTCTCGGCCTCCCAAAGTGCTGGGATTACAGGCTTGAGCCACCGCACCCGGCCGGAAGGTCTTAAAAGATGGCCCTTATGATAGAACCCAAATCTTGTCCCACCTCAATCCTGTTGTACACTGTCCTTTCCATACCAATCCAATGATTACCATTTCCTGAGCCCAGACCCTGAGATCATGGTGGCTAGAATAATCCCTAGATGTTTTGTGTCCAGATTATGCACTTATCAGAAGTCCCTAAACAAGACTAAAAAAACAGATGGAGTATATCACCTCATTTTTTTTTTTTTTTTGGAGGCGGAGTCTTGCTCTGTCGCCCAGGCTGGAGTGTAGTGGCCAGATCTCAGCTCACTGCAAGCTCCGCCTCCCGGGTTCCCGCCATTCTCCTGCCTCAGTCTCCCAAGTAGCTGGGACTACAGGCGCCCGCCACCTCACCCGGCTAGTTTTTTGTATTTTTAGTAGAGACGGGGTTTCACTGTGTTTGCCAGGATGGTCTCGATCTCCTGACCTTGTGATCCGCCCGTCTCGGCCTCCCAAAGCGCTGGGATTACAGGCTTGAGCCACCGCGCCTGGCCTCATTTTTCACTGTCCCCCATTTCAACCTGAACTTTATAGCCAAGTCACTGGAACCTCTACTAGATATATGAACACTATTTACACCAACCCCCACTTCCAGAGGGCACCCAATGCCATTAGACTAAAGATAGTGTGAGAAAGAAAAAACAGAAAACCAGAGCAGAATAGCGTAGAAGAAAACATACAAGACAGCTGGTCAAATGCTGGATATTTCAAGCAAGGCCTACTCTTTCAGTCTAAAATAATATATTAGTCCATTTTCACACTGCTGATAAAGACATACCCAGGACTTGCTAATTTATACAGAAAAAAGGGTTTAATGGACTTACAGTTTCACATGGCTCGGGAGACCTCACAATCATGGTGGAAGGCAAGGAGGAGTAAGTCACATCTTAAATGGATGGTGGCAGCCAAAGAGAGAGCTTGTGCAGCAAAACTCCCCCTTATAGAACTATCAGATCTCATGAGAGTTATTCACTATTACAAGAACAGCACTGGAAAAACCTGCCCCCAAGGGCCGGGCGCAGTGGCTCACGCCTGTAATCCCAGCACTTTGGGAGGCCAAGGCAGGCAGATCATGAGGTCAGGAAATCGAGACCATCCTGGCTAGCACAGTGAAACTGTGTCTCTACTAAAAATACAAAAAAAATCAGCCAGGCGTGATGGTGGCCACCTGTAGTCCCAGCTACTCGGGAGCCTGAGGCAGGAGAATGGCCTGAACCCGGGAGGTGGAGCTTGCAGTGAGCTGAGACTACGCCACTACACTCCAGCCTGGGCGACAAAGTGAATTCCATCTAAAAAAAAAAACCTGTCCCCATGATTCAGTTACCTCCCACTGGGTCCCTTCCACAACACATGGGAATTCAAGATGAGATCTGGGTGGAGACACAGGCAAACCGTATCATATAGCGGTAACAACAATGGCCTAGAAATGAGGAGACCTGGATTGCAGCCCTATCTCTGCTACTCATAGCTATGTAAGCATGAGAAAATCATTTAATTTTTCTGTATATCAGCTTTCTTATCTGTAAAGTGCTAAGGGATTAAATTAGATGATCTATAACTCCCATAGTAAAATCCTATTGTATTTTGTATCTATAATCAATTACCCTTTGAGAGAGGGAGATGAAAGGTGTCTATGATATCTTTATGTAATCGGTTAATGATGAAGAAAAACAAGAGGTCAACAGAGATTTCTGACTTCATCTGGTAACTAAAGGTATTCAGGCACTTGATAGTAAACAAAGGCCAGGGGGAGAAAAGAGAAAGAAAGGGAGGGGATAGGGAGAAAACAGGAAAGAATCTCAGTGGGCACCAAGAACCATGAGAATCTCACTACTGAGAAAGACAAAAGAACTTAATCAGAAGGATGCTTAGGCTGAGAAAAAGATAAAAAGTGAAGAATCTAGACAAATCAAAAAGACTATCCCAACCCTAACCCCACTTTGGATGCCAGGCACACAGAGTAACATTCACTCACATATTCAATAAACATGTGTTGGTCACTTGCCCTGTGTGGATTAATCATAATCTTTGTTTCATGACATATTATTGTTTTGTTTTGTTTTTTTGAGACAGAGTCTTGCTCTGTCACCCAGGCTGGAGTGCAGTGGCACGATCTCAGCTCACTGCAACCTCTGCCTCCCGGGTTCAAATGATTCTTCTGCCTCAGCCTCCCAAGTAGCTTGGACTACAGGTGTGTGCCACCACGCCCAGCTAATTTTTGTATTTTTAGTAGAGACAGGGTTTCACCATGTTGGTCAGGCTGGTCTCGAACTCCTGACCTCGTGATCTGCCCGCCTTGGCCTCCCAAAGTGCTGGGGACTACAGGGGTGAGCCACCATGCCCGGCCTCATTATTATTTTTTAATAAGACAATGAATACCCAGAGACCCAAGCAAAGAACTAAATTCTAAATCTAAAACATTACCAGTGACCTACATCTAACTATCTGCCTCCCTTTGGAGGTAATTACTATCCTGCAATTTGAGTTATTATTTTTTTTTTCCTTTAGTTTTCACACACACACACACATAATACACATATATATGCCTAAACAATGTTTCATTTTGTTTGCTTTTGAACAATATAAAGAAAGCATCACAGTCTCACTCTGTCTTCTGGGACTTCCCTCTTTTTATTGAACTTTTTTTTTTTTTTTTGAGATGGAGTCTTGCTCTGTCACCCAGGCTGGAGTGCAATGGCGCGACGCGATCTCACTTCACTGCAACCTCCGCCTCCCGGGTTCAAACAATTCTCCTGCCTCAGCCTCCCAAGTAGCTGGGACTTTACAGGCATGGACCACCATGCCTGGCTTTTTTTTTTTTTTTTTTGTATTTATATTATAGATGGGGTTTCTCCATGTTGGTCAGGCTGATATCAGACTCCTGACCTCAGGTGATCTGCCCGTCTTGGCCTCCCAAAGTGCTGGGATTATAGGCATTAGCCACCGTGCTCAGCCAAAAAATACATTTTTATTAGTAATCTTTTGTGGTTGTATGTGCTGCAAATGTCTTCTGTCAGTTTGTAGCCTGTCTTTTCACTTTCTTTAGGGTGTCTTCTGAAGAATATAAGTTTTAAATATTTTTCTTTTTTGAGACAGGGTCTCACTCTACTGCCTAAGCTAGAGTGCAGTGGCATGATCACGGCTCACTGCAGCCTCAACCTCCTGGGCTCAGTGATCTTCCTTCCTCAGCCTTCTGACTAGCTAGAACTTACAAGCACATGCCGCCAGACCTGGTTATTTTTATTTTTTGCAGAGATGGGGTATTGCCATGTTGCCCAGGCTGGTCTTGAACTCCTGAGGTCAAGCAATCCTCCCATGTCAGCCTCTCAAAGTGTTGGGATTCCATGTGTGAGCCACTGTGCCCGGCCAGAAGTTTTTAATTTTAATACAGTCAAATTCACCAATCTTTTATGATTTGTAATTCCATTTTTTCTATTCTCTGGAAGACTTTGGATAAAACTAAAATAATTTGTTCCTTGAAAGTTTAAGATTAATTTGTAAAACTATCTGGGCTTGGTGAGGTTTCTTGTGTGTGTGGAAATTTTTAAACAATTTCTATTTCTCTTATAGTATTATGACTATACAGGCTATTTCTTGTCAGATTTGTTATCTTTTTCTAGGAATTTATCCATTTTATCAAAGTTTTAAAATTATTAGCATAGTGTAGAGAACTCTCTCACTACCCTTTTCATTTTTTATTTTTTTTAGGCAGTCTCGCTTTGTTGCCTAGGCTGGAGTGCACTGGTTTGATCTTGGCCGACTGCAGCCTGCCTCCCGGGTTCAAGCGATTCTCCTGCCTCAGCCCCTGGAGTAGCAGGGATTATAGTGTAAGCCCATGCCACCAGGCCTGGCTAATTTTTGTATTTTTAGTAGAGATAGGATTTCACCATGTTGGCCAGGCTGGTCTTGAACTCCTGATCTCAAGTGATCTGCCCACGTCAGCCTCCCAAAGTACTGGGATTACAGGCGTGAGACACCATGCCCCGCCTTATTACCTTTTTAAATTCTGCTGTATCTACAGTTGTACTGTTTTTCTTGGTCATTATATTATTTAATTGTGTCCTTTTTCTTCTTATCTAACCAGGGTTTATCTGTTCGGTTAGTTCTTTGAAATCATCTTTGGATTTTTTTGGTACTATCTATTGTACCTATTTTTATTTCACAGGTATTAGTTCTTACCTGTATTATCTCCTTTCTTCTATTTTGTTTGGTTTATTCTGTTGTTAGAGATGTTTTTCGGCCTCTGATTTTGGCACTTTCTTTTTTCTTTTTTTGCGATGGGGTCTCCCTCTGTCAACCAGGCTGGTGTGCAGTGGCGTGATCTCAGCTCACTGCAACCTCCGCCTCCTGGGTTCAAGTGATTCTCCTGCCTCAGCCTCCTGATGGCACTACATTTTCTGATCTTTGTAACAGTTACAAATTACTAAAGGATATCAAGTAATAATCTATAAAGAATCTAGCACAATCCCCTTCATGTGGTGAACATGCAACTACATGGTGGCTATACCTTGTACAGAGACTATATCAAAAAAGCACAAAAGCAGACTAAAAAGGAACTAAGACATGAGCCAGGAAGACTGAGAGAACTCTAAATCAGATTTCTTTTCTGAGCTGGACTGATCTCCTGATTAGAATCTGGACTTCATTTTTAGAATAAAATGCTTTATCTTGCATTCAATGTGACTAATGTGTATGATTATAGACAGTTTAAATTTTAAAAGATGGTTGAGAGAGAGAACAATGTCTCTAGAAATATAAGCCAATGGAAAGGACTCAAGCCTTCAGGCCTTTGGATGTTTTCACATGTAAATTTACATGCACAAGTATACACAAACACAATCTATAATTGCCAATACCAAACATGTGTTCTACAAAAAACCTTGTTATGTCCCTGTTATTCCTCCACCCATTCCCAGGGCCAAGCCCCTGCTATGAATAAAACCATCATTTTTTTTTTTTTTTTTTTTGAGATGGAGTCTTGGTCTGTCACCCAGGCTGGAGTGCAGTGGCCGGATCTCTGCTCACTGCAAGCTCCGCCTCCCGGGTTTACGCCATTCTCCTGCCTCAGCCTCCCGAGTAGCAGGGACTACAGGTGCCCACCACCTCGCCTGGCTAGTTTTTTGTATTTTTTAGTAGAGACGGGGTTTCACCGTGTTAGCCAGGATGGTCTCCATCTCCTGACCTCGTGATCCGCCCATCTCGGCCTCCCAAAGTGCTGGGATTACAGGCTTGAGCCACCGCGCCCGGCCTAAAACCATCATTTTTAACAGTAACTGGCCTCACCTTGTAAAGAATCTAAATTTCTAATAACAAAATGTAGAGAGAGGGAGAGACAATATGTATCCATGATCGGGAAGAGAGCTGACACAGACCAATTATCCATAATGACGGAGGAACAGACAGGACAAATCATGTACTCACAAATGGATGCAATGTAAAAAGAGTCAAGGTGGCCAGAGAGTATTTCTTACCTGAGTATCCAAAGGAAATACTGGAGATGGGGCTCAGGTAGATGCCTTTGCCATAGGCTGCTCCATGCAGCTTGCAGGGAAACACCAGGATGAGTAATATGAGCCTGGGCCCTCCCATGGCTATTTATTAGGCAGCTGCAAGGCTTATCCAGCCCTCTGTCCCTCCTTCTACCTTCTCATTCAAGTAACCCTAAGCACGTATTCTTGGAAAGCCAACTGGCTGAAAAGTGGATGCAGGTTAACCCGCTTGCCTATGAAATACCACATACTGATGCATTGGAGAGTGGGAAATGGTAGAACCACTGAGTCAGTCCCTCAGCATTCATTTTCCTGTCTCCAGGCCTTGGTACATATGCAGATTCCAAAAAAGAGGAACTACAGGACAGGGAGCCAGAAGGAGAGCCAATACACACTCCCTGGAGTCTCTCTGGGCATAGAAACAAGTCTCCCATATCTACTCCTTGAATGAATAGCCATATAAATTGAAAAGCTCTATATATTAATTCATCACAGTGGCTACAATCAGCAATTCCACATTCCTGCTTACAGGTACATTCCCATTCTCCAAATCACCAAAAAAAACGCAGCCTGAGGTCAAATACACAACAGCCACGTTCTCTATTCACACAGTTCTAACTTCCTCTCTAGGGAACTCCACAAGACAGGTTAGGCTTGAGGACACTGAGGCAAGAACAGCTCACTCTACAGCAGCCTTCCACAAAACTGAGTAGGGAAGGGAGTGGGCAGAAAAAAATGGGAAAGGGGCACAGCCTCACCTGCAGTTTGGTGTAGGATGCATTGACCAGCCCATTGCGCAGGATCGAATGCCAGTTCTCAATGTGGGACCCACTGTAAGGCAGGGTAGAATACATGTCTCCTTATGATATGAGGTTCCCAGGAACACTCCCAAGACTGCCATGCCCACCCATTCTCACCCACACAGGACATGAAGATGGACAGGTACACCTAGTGATGGACATACGCATGGATACGGTCACAGGCACACAAGATGTATGTGTGTGGTTAAACTCTACGTCTCTATTTCCAGTCCCATCCTCTCTTCTGTGCTTCAGCTACTCCCATCCTAAATCCTCAACTGCTGGTTCAGTATTTTCATTTGCCTATTCTCCTGACATTTCCAATTCAATAAATTCATCTGAAAATCAACAAATTCATCGCTGACCCCAAATATGGCTTCCAGTTCTGACTTCATGTTCTATTTTAAGAAAAGGGTACTACCACTCCCTATAAGTTCCCTTTAATACCTCTCTTTGTCTTTCCCTCCTCTCACAATTAGATATAAATTGTGGATTTTTCCATCAAAGTAGCTTTCAGATCTATTCTCTCCAATCTATTTCTTCAGCCACATCTTTTCACATGTAAATGTCATTTTTCCTCAGCTACATCATAAATAGTTTGAGAATAAAGATCACGTTATATGTACCTTTTTGTCCTCTATAGCACCTACCACAATAGCATTTAATAAGTATCTGCTGACTGGTTGATGGACACATGTAACACAAATCCATATCTCAAGGGCATCCTTCTCGCTCATCCCCGCCTCCTTGCCACCCCCACTGCCCAGCCCCCAGCCTCCTCACTGGAAGGCAAAGGTGCTGCCATAGAGCTTCTTGGCGGTCCGGAACCGAGCCTCCTTGGCAGGAGGGCTGCTCAGCAGGAGGAACTGGTGTGAGGTGTGCATGAACTTCAGCTGCTGCCCAGGGTGGGGGTGGAATAAGGAAAACAGAGCAGAAATCGAGATCAGGGAGGGAAGGGTTGGGGATAGGGAAAAAAATCAGGCTTGCATTAACCCCACACAAGGGAAATATGCTAAGGCCCAAAGACTAAGTTGATGGACAGAGCAAAGTAGGCAGATCTAGGACCAATATGATTAGCTGGCTTACAGCCCCTCCCTGCCCCTCACCAGAAATTTAAAGCATTTAGAGGGAGAATGGTCACTTACCCTGCTGAGAGGTAGTTTGACAATGTGTGACCTGTTGCTAGAGATGATCCTGGGAAGAAACAGAGAAAAAAATAAAAAGGATAGAATAATTATGTATTTAAGCTATCCTTCCTGAACAAGTAGTCTTCCTCTGCCCTCCGGAGAATAAGGATTCCTGGGCTGTCCAAATTGTGTGAAATGTCAAGGTCACTATCTAGATATTCCTGTGGGTGATAATGAGAATGCTTATGAATAAAAAAGTAAAAAGGAAGCTACTAACCAGGCACGAGCTAATTATTGGAGAATTAAACAATGGATGAAAAAAATAAAGGGGTGGGAGGAGGGCTGCTACAAGTAGAGAGTAAAAAGGGTAGAACAAAAGGAAGAGCACAGAGGTCACCTACAAAAAAAGAAAAGAAAACACAGAGAAAGAAGAGGTCTGAATTAGAATGGTGACAACTTATACCCGGGATTTAGACTCAGATTCAGCCATCCTTCCTGAGGTCAAGAGAAAACCTGAAAGCTCTCAGGAATGGGGAGATATGGAGAAAAAGGTACTGCCTAGGCTGGAAAAAGAAACAGAACAAACTAGTATGAACTTCCTTAGGAGTCAAGGACAAACTAAGCTCTATACAGGCTGAACACAAAAGACAGAAGAGAACAGACATAAAACATTGAGGGCTCAGCAAGAGAGCGCTATCTCCCAGGTGGATACAGTTTGTTGTTGTCTTTGTTTTTTGTGGCTCATCTACGTACTTGTGATGCCACCCCAGATGGTCTATGCCTCGTTATTCCTCAGGCTATGCCTCGTTATTCTCCTGAGGGAGAAAGTTGTTGCACTGAGGAAGTACTGAAGGCTGACTAGGAAGAGGGAGGCAAACTAGAAAGGGAAAGCTGTCAGGAAAACAACAGAAATCGAGATCAGGAAGGGAAGGCAGCAGGGACTGTCAAAATCTTGGATAGGAGAAGAGCACAGCAATAGTGCCTCAAGGCTCTGGACATTCTATATCATCAAGGAGGCCCAGAGACAGGGCAAGGGGATAGCAGGAGACAGACCTCTCTGGAAGCATAGAAAACTTAGTTGAAATTAACAGTGTTAATTCCTACATGCAAAGGACACAAAAACCTACTGATGGCCACTATAGTTAGTAACAATGTATCATATTCTTGAAAATCACTGTGGTAGTAGATTTTAAGTGTTCTCACCACAAAAAATACATACATGAGATAATGCATATGCTTATTAGCTCTACTGAACCACTTTGCAATGTATACATATTTCAAAACATCATGTTATACACAATATATGTAATTTTCTTTTCTTTTTTTTTTTTGAGATGGAGTTTTGCTTTTGTTGCCCAGGCTGGAGTGTGATGACACAATCTCGGCTCACAGCAACCTCCGCCTTCCAGGTTCAAGCAAATTCTCCTGTCTCAGCCTCCCGAGTAGCTGGGACTACAGGCATGGGCCGCCATGCCCAGCTAATTTCGTATTTTTAGTAGACGGGGTTTCTCCATCTTGGTCAGGTTGGTCTCGAACTTCCAACCTCAGGTGATCCGCCCGCCTTGGCCTCCCAAAGTGTTGGGATCACAGGTGTGAGCCACTACGCCCGGCCCTGTAATTTCTATATGTCAATTTAAAAAATAAATTAACAAACCAAAAAGGAAAACAAACAACAAAACCTTTTGCGAAACATGGAACACCTAAAGAGAACTTGAAAAATCATGTCAGCCGCACATCGTGGCTCATGGCTATAATCCCAGCTACTTTGGGAAGTCAATCGGGAGGATCACTTGAGCCCAGGAGTTCAAGACTGGCTTGGGCAACATAGACTCCATCTCTATTAAAATAAAAAAATTAGCTGGGTGTGGTGGCCCATGCCTGTGGTCCCAGCTACTGGGGAGGCTGAGGTGATCACTTGAGCACTGAAGGGCAAGGCTACAGTGAACCGTGATCGCACCACTGCACTCTAGCCTGGGCAACAGAGTGAGACCCTATCTCAAAAAAAAAAAAAAAAAAAAAAAAAATTAAAATAAGATTAAAAATAATTTTTTTAAAAGAAAAAACATGTCAGAATTTGTGGGCTTTTTGTAGGATGTGTTATTTTCAAGGCAAGGTATATCAACAAATTCCAAGAAAAAGCAGCCATTATTGCCTATAACCTTGGGAAGGATGTTGAAATCACCACTAAAAGAAGGTACAGGTTCCATGTCCAATAACTCCCTCCCTCCCCGTAACCCAAGAAGGATGAGCCATTCTATCCATACCACTGCAGGAGAGGATGGGCCAGGGGATCCAACTTGTCCATCTGTTTCTTGATTTCCAAATATGAGCCCTGTAAGACAATGGCCATAACATTATCTCCCCGAGAGGTGGGAGCCTACCTGCTTTCTGCTTTTCACAGAGTGACTATTAGGGTCCAGGGCAAGGTAGGCAACAAAGGCCACAAGAAGTAAAAGGAGATAGGGTTCCCACCCTCAAGGAGCCCCAGTCAGGCTGGGAAGACTCATAAATAAATATGAAAATGACTGAAGATGCTTACAAAACAACATGCAGGTGGGTCTCCCTCATTTTATGCAATTCCTACAGCCCTATAAAGTTGATTGTAAATCAAAAAATAAATAAAATCAATGTCCCAGGAAGATTAGGCTAAGGAATCCTGTGGTAAATCTTTAAATAAAGCAAAACGTCCTCCTGACAAGTAAATCATTCCTCCTAGGTGTATCTTATGTGTAAATCTCAACTGTGATATACAGGATTTGCTGAGAAGAGGCCCACCTGTAAATGAGTACAAATGAATGTCTATTCATGCAGAGATTGCAGACGAGGGGTGGGGAAGTCTGGTGAGGGACAGCCTTGAGTCAAAGGATGGTCACCGCTCCATGTGGCTGCCCCACCCCTAGAAGGATAGAAGATGTAGGCCCCTGTGTCTAGTTCCTTACCTCCAAGCCCCCCTCCTCCTCACCCTCACTTCTTAACTCCCTAAGAATTATGGCAAAACATTAAATATGAACAATTTGTAAAGGAATTAACAGCAGAGGTAAAGAGTGAGACACAAAGACTAAAGAGAATAAAGAGGAGTAACAGAGCTAACAAAACAGAGAACAAGAATTGGGAAGGTTAAAGAGGAAAGACTAAAAAAAAATACAGTGAGTAGCATCTCTAAATCTTCACCCCACTCCCACAAATTACAAACAGAATAGGACACTTGAACTGGGCAGGCAGAGGAGAGGGGACAGAGAGAAGGCAGAATACCTGGGTCATCTCCCGAATGGACATCACACTATCCAGAGCTTTCTGAAGCCGCTCATAATTCTTCTTCTGTGGGGAATCAATGGGAAAAGAACCAGATAAAGAAAAGTGGAGGAAAGTAAGATGTGATGAAAAGGGGCTAGGTGTACAAAAAATGTCTAGGCCCAAGGAAACAACAGTATGTCATGGAAAGAACATTAATGGTCAGACAGTTCTGGGGTCACATGTTTACCAGCTGGGAGTAATAGGGTAAGTTATTTGGCCTCTTAGAACCTTTAGCATCCCTTTATGCAAATGAAGATAACAACTATCACTCCCATAGAGATGTTCTGAGGATTAAATAACATATATAAAGAACTCTGTATAGTAATGACAGTAATAGTGAGGTACTATGCTGGGTACTTCCGACGGTTAATTTTGTGTGTCAACTTGACTGGGCCATGAGGTACCCACTCATCTGGTCAACCATTATTTCTGGGTGTGTTTGTGAGGGTGTTTCTGGTTGAGATTAACATTTGAATCAGCAGACTGAGTAAAGCAAATTGTCCTCCCTAATGTGGAAAGGCTTTATCCAATCAGTCGATAACCTGAATAGAACAAAAAGGCTGACTCCTCTGCCCCACCCCGACATGAGTTTGTAGAGTTTGTAGTTACTCCTCCTGCCTGATTGCTTGAGTTGGATTATCAGTCTTTTCCAGTCTTTGGATTTGAACTAAAAAAAAATTGGCTCTTCTTGGATGTTGAGCCTTCAGGCTTTCAGACTAGAACATACACCATTGGCTCTGATTTTTCGGTTTTGTTTTGTTTTGTTTGAGGCAGAGTCTCGCTCTGTAGCCCAGGCTGGAGTGCAGTGGTGTGATCTTGGCTCACTGCAACCAACCTCTGCCTCCCAGGTTCAAGCAATTCTCATGCCTCGGCCTCCCAAGTAGCTGAGATTACAGGCACCTACCAACATGCCTGGCTAATTTTTTGTATTTTCAGTAGAGACGGGGTTTCACCTTGTTGGCCAGGCTGGTCTTTAACTCCTCACTCAAGTGATCCGCCCACCTTGGCCTCCCGAAGGGCTAGGATTACAGGCAGAAGCCACTGTGCCCAGCCCGCTCTCTGATTTTCAAGCCTTGGGACTGGGACTAGAACTGTACCACTGGCTCTCCTGGGTCTGCAGCTTGCTAACTGTAGACTTCTCAGCCTCCATAATCATGTGAGGCAATTCCTTATAATAAATCTCTTTCTCCTCTCTCTCTCTATATATCTCCTATTGGCTCCGTTTCTCTGGAAAACCCTAAAACAGCACTTTACATATATTACTTCTCATTTTTATAATGATCTGCAAAATAAATATTATCCCTTTTTACAAGATAAGGAGATTGAAGTTTAGAAAGGTTAAGTGACTTGCCTAATACCCTTCAACTGGGGACTAGCAGAACCTCAAATGGAATCCAGGTCTGTCTGGCTCCGAAAGCCCTTCTTCCCTACCATAATGTAACTAGTATTAATTCTTCTCCTCTTTCTGTGTCAAACGTGGCTATTTACTGAAACAGCTAAACCACAGAGTTTAAGAGTTCCGTCCCTTATTCCAAGCCCTGTATATACCAGAATGTCAGCCTATAGTCTCCCTCTATCTTTTACCATTTCTATTCCTTAGCCCTGACTTTCTCAAGTAACATACCTTAGGGTTAAAGGCCAGAGTCTTGGGATCAGTGGGGTCCACCACAGAAGGATAAGGCTCAAAGATGATGCTCTTTCTAGGGGACTCTAAAGCTGCCCTACACATGGCCACCAGCAGATCCACCACCTTAGGGGAAAGGAAAAAAGGGGGCAGAAGCTAAATGATTTCCCAGTATTGGGAGTCACAGAGTATCCAGTATTTCTCTCTGATGTTCTTTTAAAAAGCAAGTATGTTTAAGCTTTTTAAAATAAAAAATACAAGCTCATAAAAATTCAAGTAATACCGAAGTAATTAAAGAAACGATTAAAAAAACCATCTTCCTGCCCTTAAACTTATCTCATTCTTCACAGGTAAGTACTAGTGAGTTTGATGTATATCCTTCCAGATAATTTTCCTACGGAAATATTTTCTTTTCTTTCTCTCTCATTCTTTTTTAAAGAGACTGGGGCTCACTCTGTTACCCAGGTTGGAGTGCAGTGACGTGATTATGGCCCACTGCAGCCTCGACCTCCTGAGCTCAAGCCATCCTTCCATCTCAGCCTCCCAAAGCACTGGGATTACAGGTGTGAGCCACTGTGCTCGGCCCATTATTTTCTTACATGGAAAGTTTTACTACGTATACTGTTGTATTTGCTTTTTTATATAACTATGTTAAAATTTTCTGTCCATAAATAATACCTATATAGTATGTCTACTCTAAGGACATCCATAATTTCTTTAACTGGTGCCTCTACAGATGGGGTTATATCCATTTTTTTATTTTACAAACAATATGGCAGTGGATATCTTATATCCAAAAGCATTTTTGGAAGTTAAATTCCAAGAATGAAATAGTTGGGTTCCTCTGTCTTTCTTGATCCCAATTCCCCAACCACGTTTCCCTCCCCCATACCTCTGCTCCAGTGGCCACCTCCTCTGCAGCTCCGGACATGACGCCCAGTGTGTAGAAGGAGAAGACACATAGTTCACGAGTACAGACAGCTGGCTGAAAGGATATATTAAACAGATGGTGGTGGGATGGGGTGTGCAATAAGGTGTAGGCAGAGACGGACAGTCCTGCCCTCAGACAACTCTAAAACAGGGTAGGAATTTGAGGCCCTCTATATCAGGAGAAAACTACCAATAAAGTCTTAATTAAAATGCCTTACTGATAAGTTTGGGAGTTAACACTGTCTCCGTGATGAAGCCTTCCCTGATCTTTCTATGATGTCAGATGCTCTCTCACCTGATTTTTAACAATACTAATATCTCTTCTATAAACTTAATATACACTGTGATTTGTCTGTCTCCCATCTGGACTTAGAGTCCTTGAGGACAGCATCATATCCAATCATCTTGGTTAATATCTGATCCCCATTTTTAAATGTCAGGTGGACTCTATCCTAAATATTCTCATATCCTCATCTCTCTAAACAGTACTGCTGAGATTTGTTTTCTAAGAAAAATCAACGATTTCTAGAGTATCAGGGTGTACAGACAGAATTTTACCTTGACCACAGACCAAGGAAGAAGGAAATAAAGGAGTGAAGGGGACCTGGTTAAGGAAGAGGGTCATAGAGTAGGGACCTATACCTTCAGCATAGATCCATTTTGGAAGACATGCTGCTCATCACACACTACACAGTACTCATTCAATGTTGGAATCCTCTGCTCTGCATACTTCATGATCTGGGAAGACAACAGATTCTAAGTCTTTTGGAAGTACTGGCACACACAGATATGGGAAATAATTTCAGCTTTTTTTTCCAGCTACCCTCCATCCTCCCAGCCCCATGCCTAAGGTAGGATATTCTTAGGCTGTGTACTTAAACTGATGACCTGACTGCAGAGCGAAGACTGTATGGTATAGCAAAAATAAGACCATGATGTTTGATTGAGAAGACCTGGGTTAACTTCCTACTTCTAATACTTAATGGCATATATAACTTTAAGCGAGTCAATTAACCTGAGCCTTGGTTTCTTCGTTTATACAGCAGAGCATTATTCACCTCATGGGGTATTGCAAGAAATGAGATGATGTCCATGAAAGCATTTTAAAAATATAAAATGGGTGCTAATCAAACTATTAAAAGTACTTGTAATTATAGGCTGTCCCTCTGAGATAGGAGAGCATTCAATCCATGATTAGATGGCAGAAGGTCCTGAGAAGCCATTTCAACTACCTGGAACAATTAGCTAGTCCACTGGTAGTCAAAACTACAGACAATTCTGTACTGGGAAGATAGCAAAATCCAGAGCTAATGCAACAATATCCTGAAGTGTTTTTCTGTTTGTTTGTTTTGTGACACCCTGTCTTAATATAGCTTTTGTGCATAAATCAAGTTGTTCCCATTTCACATGATTTTAGGCTGGTAATGGGACATGCAAGAGACTTTATTCATTTAATGCAGATTTACTGAATGCCCATTATGTACTCAGCTCTGTGAAAGGTCTTCTCGATTATGAAATACAGGTTGTTTCCTCAGAAGCTAAGCTTCAATAGGAGAGATGTGGCATGTGTATAAATTAATTACAATTCAAGGCAGCCCATAGTATGTGACACACAGGTGCATATGAAATAAAAAAAAAAATCTTAACAGTTCAGTGAGGGGAGACCTCACTTCTAGTTAATGCATTGGAGTAATGCCAATTTTATGGAAAAGGTGCCATCTGACTCTTGATGGCAATAGGAAGATATAAGGAATGACATGAACAAAGGTAACAGAGATGCAAAAGTGAAAGCACGCCCAGGAAATAAAGAGATTTTAAAAAGCAAATGACCAGTAGTAGCTGAGCAGTGAAAGGGGTCTGTGAAGAATACTAAAAATCACTTGAGCAAGGGCTATTGCAAATCATTACAGAAATGAGTGTCAATCTCACTCTCATCTCACGTCATATGAGTCTCGACACTCACACTTAAAACTGGCAGTGCCTCATTGGCACTTGATCATAAGTGGTAAGTGTTGTCTTTCTAGTAATGTTGTCAGTTTCCTGATGATGGGAACTATGCCTTCTTTCTTTCTACCATTAGTTTTGGAAGCAAAGCAATTCAGGAAGTATTTGATTGAGGAGCTGGGAGGTGTTAGGAGACCAAATGGGTCAGACAACAGGAAAGTGATTTGGAGTGACGATTTTGACTTGATTACCTGAACAAGGAATCCATACTCCAGAGTGGGAATGTTCTTGCAGTGACCACTGACCTGGTGAGAGTAAAAAGACAGTCCCCATGAACCTCCTATGAAGCTGGGGCCTAGACAGACCTGACTCTTGCCCATCACCTAGGACTCTCCTAAAGCAGTTAAACCTTAGCTCAGAATCCCAAAGCTGGAAAGGAGACTTTTAGACATTTTTTGCCAAAGGTGCTGGAAAAGGGCTCACCTATTCCTCAACCCTCCTTCAAAGTAGGTGGAATAGGTTAGTACAGCAGCTACAGTTAACTACAGTCCTACTCACAAACTAATAAAATCATATATGACTTCTCCTTGAGATTCTCATCTCCAGACTCTCTGCTTCATGGTCTATCAGAGAAGCTTGCCAGACAGTTTAGACGTAAGTTTTCTACTGTTAAAAAATGTGTTCCAGCTGGGAGTGGTGGCTCATGCCTGTAATCCCAGCACTTTGGGAGGCGAAGGCAGGTGGATCATTTGAGCTCAGGAGTTCAAGATTACCCTGGCCAACATGGCAAAAGCCCATCTCGACAAAAATATGAAAAATTAGCCAGTTGTGGCATGCGACTATAGTCCCAGCTACTCAACAGGCTGAGGTAGGAGGATCATTTGAGCCTGGGAGGCAGAGACTGTAGTGAGCAAGAGATTACCACTGCCCTCTAGCCTGGATGACAGAGACCTTGTCTCAAAAAAAAAAAAAGTGTTCCATTCTACTCACTCATGGTACCTACCTAGGTTTGATTTATGATGGCTAGACAACCATACCCCCACCCCATTTTGAGAAACTACACTCCCGCATTTCCGTTCCCACCCTCCTGATAGCCAAGTCAAACCCTCTCCAGCCCATGTACCAAAGGAGAGGTCCGTGCTGGGGGAGGGAGGCCCACGTGCTGAGGGCACAGGAGACCTGCCTGGGGGCTGGGAGGGTAGCCAAACACCTCCACTTTGGGGTTCTTCATGGTACAGGAGATGGAACGGTTCATGAGGCGCCCAACCCGAAGCTCTGGTACACCTAGTTTGCCTTTCAGCATGGAATCCTGTATGATAGGGAAACTGGGAGACCTGGAGAGAGAGAGCAAAGAGAAGTGATAAAACTGAGGATTTCGTAGGAGCCCTACAGGGTACTGGAGGTAAGTGGGCCGTAAGCCAAAAGTTCTAAACCAAAGAAAGACAAACTCATATCTGAGGAAAGTTGCATTGTATCTTAAACACTATTAAATAAACAAGTAGATCACACATATGAATTTAAATTTTTATGTCATCATCTGTGGGTTCTTCACATTGGGACACTGAGGGTGGCCAGGCACAGAGCATAGGTTATTATGTTTTTAAGCCAAGTATAGAATAATCCCTTGGAAAGGCTGCCTGTTTTTCTTACTGAGAGAGAGAGAAAAAAACAGAGAGAGAGAGAGAGATTAAGTGTTAAACACTGTGCTAGGCAAAAAGTAGCTGCATCCCAAAGGGCCTAATACTGACTATCTGACTGTCAACAATGATTCCTGGGAAGCTACAAATCTGGGTTTGTGTCTGCTTTGGGAAAATGTAGACCTAGGGTCAAAGAATGGAGCAATATTTATTTCCAGAAGCTAGCAAGGAATTACTGCCTGTTCTCTGACACTTTCCTCTTAGGATGGGGAAACGGATCAGGGCAAAAGAAAGAAAGATGGAAGATTCGGCCTACATTTCTCCAAATACATATCACAAGCTAGGTATTCTGTTTTACATAAAGGATTAGGTATTAACATTGGGTAAGGAGTAGACAGGTAGGACACATGGGGAATAGGACCATGTGAGTGGTGTCAGTAGTCAAAGAGACAGAATTCAGGGAAGAGAGGGGACAGAAAAGTTTATGTAATCAAGAAGGTGGGGGGTGGGGGCTATCACAGGTGTTTACAGATGATCAGCTTTAGGGAGCACTTACTTGGGGATGGGTGAAAAGATGCTGAGGCCAGCTCGGAACTTCTTGATAGTACCACTTGCCTTGAACCAACTGTGCCTCTTCTCCTGCTGGGTCTTCAAGAAATCATTGCTCAGATGTTTCCACTGTTGAGATGTAAACATACCCAGGATCCTGAGGGATCAAAAAGAATGAGCTTAGGCAAGATGAGGCAGGGTCAAGAAGTAAGGACTAAGAGAGGCAAATAATCTAAAATTCAGACCCAGGGACTATAAAACTAGTTGTGGCAGGGAAATGTGTATCTGAAGACCCCTTAAAATGACCTTAGTAAATAAAAAAATCGCCACCCCAGAGCACCCCTTTACCCTAGAGGGTACCTATCCTAATGGACCAGAAAAATTCTGAGATGCTTTGCCTTTAGAGGCAGATTTCAAAGGTGAGTCTTCAAAGGCTGCAAACCTTGAAATCTATTGCCAAGAATGACTATACTGATGACAGGGAAACAGAAGTGGTAGGATGGTGAGTACCACTTTGTTCCTTGTGAGTCATGAAGAAAGGGAGTAGGGACATCAGGGGTACTGACATTAAAAAATTATATTCCCAAATTTATCGTTTCCAATTTGAGCTATGCCCTTAGCTAGATTTGTCAATCCTTTCACTTGTCCTTGATCAGTTTTCTCTAGCATTACTCTAAGGTATTGTTCTAAATCCTTATTACCTTCTTTAAGTTACTAACTTCATCTACAACCAATAACCTCTTTTCTTTCTTTTTTTTTTTGAGACGGAGTCTCGCTCTGTCGCCCAAACTGGAGTGCAGTGGCCAGATCTCAGCTCACTGCAAGCTCCGCCTTTTGGGTTCATGCCATTCTCCTGTCTCAGCCTCCCGAGTAGCTGGGACTATAGGCGCCCGCCACGTCGCCTGGCTAGTTTTTTGTATTTTTTTAGTAGAGATGGGGTTTCACCGTGTTAGCCAGGATGGTCTCAATCTCCTGACCTTGTGATCCGCCTGTCTCGGCCTCCCAAAGTGCTGGGATTACAGGCTTGAGCCACCGCACCCGGCCACCTCTTTTCTTTCTTAAGCCATCAGATATCAGTTCCCTTAATTTTCCAACCCTACTATAAAATCTATTTATATTTCCACCCTACCTCGATCCCTCCATTTTCTGGAGGTAAGGTGACCCTTCTACCTAAGATCAGTCCTTCGATTTGTGCTCTAGATCTCAGCCCTGACTTGCCTTTTTAGGGACCTTGATGTGTCAATCATTCCCCTTTCCTCTCAGTTCCTTTCCCAAAGTCAACAAAAAATGTCAACTTTCTGCACCTTAGTCTAGTTAACCTCTCCCTGTTGCCTTCCCATCCCCATCCAAATGTCTCAACCCATACTCATTGTTTCTATGTTGTTGCCAACCACTCACCTCTCAACTTTCTGTATTCTGGTTCCTACCTTCATCACTAAAATTGTTCTCATCCTGATGCTAAATCCAATGGAAACTCCCAGGTTCTTCCCTTATCTTCTCTGGCATCTGGCCCTCCTTGCAGAACCTGCCCTCCTGTCTTCTGTGCCACCTTTCTCTTCCTATATTACTCTGACCTACCTGCAGTGTTTCTTCTTCCTCTGCCTACCGTGCTGGTTTCTTCGGGATTTTGTCTGACTGTTTAAGGGTATTTTGTCCTTGATCCTATCTTCTTTTCCCATTATCATGCCCTCCTTTGGCAATCTCATATTCACTGGCTGTAATTTCTTCCCACACGCACTGATGCGTATCTTCAACCCTAACTTCTCCGGTACGTAGCAAACTGACATATACTCCGGTAAGTAGCAAATTGACATTTCGGATAAGCATCTCCACCTGCACATCCGAAAGTTACCTTTAAATAACATGTCAAAAATTGAACTAATTACCTATCCTCAACCTACAAAACTGCTCCCTTCTCATATCCCTATTTACATTGGTGGTATCACAATTTACTCACACATCTAGGTTGGAAACTTAAACGTCTTTTCCACTATTCTTTAGCCCTTATGGCTATATTCAATACATCTAAATCAGTCTTCAAGTCTTACTGATTTTATACCTCACAAATCTTTCTAATCTGTCTCTCATCTCGATTCTCACCTATAATCACACTTTAGCTCAGGCCTTTAGCATCTCTTGTCTTGACTTTTACAAAAGCACCCTACTACACTAGTTCTGGTCTCTTGTCTCATCCCCTCCTACCCATTTTGTACAATGCTACCAGAATGGTTTTGAAAAATTAATCTGACCATGTCATTTCTTTGCCTAAACCCTTCAATGTTCACACTGCCTACAGGATAAAAGTCCAAGACCCTCTCTAACATGAACCCTTCCCTATTCTCTGGCTTTGGCTCCTACACCCACAGCTTGTATTTTACCAGCAATATTTAACTACCTGAAGCTCCCTACACACATACTGCTTTATGTGACTAAGCCCCTGCAAATGTTATGCACCCTCAGAATCTGTCTACATGGACAACTCTTACCCATCTTTGAAAATTACTAATCATTGGCTGGGTGCAGTGGCTCACACCTATAATCCCAGCACTTTGGGAAGCTGAGGCAGGCGGATCACTTGAGGCCAGGAGTTCGGGACTAACCTGGCCAACATGGAGAAACCCCATCTCTACTAAAAATACAAAACTTAGCCAAGCATGGTGACGGGTGCCTGTAATCCCAGATACTTAGGAGGCTGAGGCACAAGAATCACTTGAACTCAGTAGGCAGAAGTTGTAGTAAGCCAAGATCATGCCACTGCACTCCAGCCTGGGTGAAAGCAAGACTCTGTCTCAAAAAAAAAAAAAAAAAGGAAATTATTAATCATCACCCTTTCAACAGACAAGAGTCTCTCTTCAGTGTCCTTTCTAAATCTTACATATTCACCTGTATTAGAATATGTATCCAGTGGACTCTATTTGAAACTTCACTGAGAGTGGAAAATATGCTTCATTTCTTTGTATACCAAATACTTAGCTCAATGCTCAACACATTCAATAAACTAAAATTAAATCCCTAGAGACTTACTCTGAAGAAACCACTAGAGAAATATGAATAGCATGACTCTGATTCCAGGGTAGTAAAAATGCTAAGTAGTGATGAGCCTCTTTTACCTCTAGAAAGTCTCAGGTTCTGACACCCAAGAACCATATACTCTCTCTCCACAACCTTAAATCTGGCTCCCTAAATTTATTTTAGCTTTTCCTGGGCATATTTCAGAAAGACATTTTTGGAAGGAGGTATTCCATCCAAGGCTCTGCCTGTCCATCCATATATTTCCATCTCTCTTTCCTTCCTTCACATGTCCATGACCACGAAAGACCAAAGTTCTTACTTTTTCAACTGAAGACCCAGCCCAAATCCCTCCTTATTTGATGGCTGGAAAACCTCAATTGATGGTTCTGCAAAGAGAAAAGAAGGCTACTAGTAAGTATGTATCTCTTGACTTCCTGGAGTCCAAAGCTCAGTGGAAGAGCTTCTGTAAATTCTAAAGATCATAGCTGCTGGGTACTCTAAACAGTAATGGTGGAAGAAAAAAAACATCTGAAGCAGAAGGCAGATTCTAGAAGCTGTCATATGAATCTGAAATATCCTCAGTAGGATGTTGAGAAAAGGAGGAGAAAGAAATTTTATCTTGGCACCAGAGAAAACAATGTCATTAGGCAGGAAGGCCTTTAGGGAATGGTTACCAGGTGACAGGGGATGAAGACACCAATTACACGGGACTAAAAAGCCTCTACCGATAGCCTGCAGATTGAGCCCAAGGACCTTGTTCCTAATTTTTTTCTACCTTAGTTAACTTAGGGCTTTGGATGAGACCACACTCAGACCACCCATTTGCCCAAAGTCACTGCCTTTACCTGGTCCATCTAGGTACTGGGAGAGAGAAAATCGCAGCCTCAACACAATAGGTTCTGTCCGGAGGACCTTCCAGGCTGTAGAGACTTCCTCCTAAAAGAAGAAGGGAAATAGTTTCCAGTTTAGCAACATAGAGGAATGGATCTGAAATTTCCCCTATATGACACACACATGCACATGACAGTACACACCACTGTCTGCTGATGGTCTAGGAAAGACAAAGATGAAGAATATATGCTCCAAATACAGCACTCGGGAACAAGACTCCTGGCCTACATGACAAATTCCACAAGTCCAGCTAGACATGTTGTTGGCAGGTACTAGCCCCACTTACATCGAGGAAGCTGATGTTGATGTGGAGGTCAATGTCCACGTCATCGATAGTTCCATATTCTCTATAGAGATATAGGTGACAACAGGTGAGACTCATCAAGGGAGAAAGAAGGGAATAGAAACTGAGGTGGAAAGAGAACTGAGCCTGGGGACAGTAGAAAGGGAAAAGTGGACAACAGTTTTGTACCTAGGGTCTTAGCTACAGCCTTACACCACTTACATGATCAGTGTCTTCTCCCAGGCCAAAAGCATTTCTTACCTGAAAGGTGAGACTACTGGCCCAGAGGGGTCTAGGATAAGAGGGAATTCCTAAGAAAAGTGGCCTTACTTCTCTACTCTCTACTGTCAGCCAAGCTCATTTATTCTGAGCATTTTCTATCATTAAGTTCATAATTTATCCCACTATCATACAATAAAAAGAAAAACCTCTAGCCTTTTAACAACTCAGAAAGAAGTGACTTGCTCCCCTGCCACCCCTGAAGCAGAGTCCCACCTGATGGATACAGAGTTCTCACTGTAGATCTCCTTCACCGCTTCAATGTCTGCATCAAGCTGTGGGTGTCGATACAGGTCAGCTGCACAGCTCCCCTGAGATAGCAGCAAAAATGATGGTGGAGAGAGGTGGAAAAAGACAAGGGAAAGAGAGAGATGATAATAAAAAGAATACGAAGAGACACCAGGAACAGGAGAAATCAGACAGCAATATAGGGGAAGTGAAAGCCACTTATGTGAAGAGGTTCTCAGTGGTGACCCTATCAAGGGATTTCATTAACAGAGGTCTGCATTTCATCACGACTTTAAAAAGGTTCAGCATACCAAATGTAGGCTTTTGCTTGGAGTTCACTTCCTTAAATCTCCAGCTTTTCCTCTCAGACCTTGACCAGGATACCTTCTATGACAACTCAGCACAGGCTGAAGTTACAGGTTTCCTAAGATTGGTTCTATGTGAAGAGCATTCTGAGAGTCTGGGTATTTCTGCTCAGGGCTGTGCCTGGCTAGTGATGGCATTAAGCAATTGCTGGCAGAGTAATCTTTTAAGATGTGACCCTAATGAATGAAACTACCCCCACTGGCTAGTGTTAAGAGTCAGAAAATAATTATGTCTAATTAAGAACATATGGGTAGTCTCCACATACAGAGGACGTAGTTTACTCTGGTGGAACAAGTATGACTCCAAAGAAAGAGCAAGGGCATGGGATCAGCTCTGACAAGACCATGCTCAGACCACACCAACATTATAACCTCATCTCATCTGTGCTCCAGAACCTCTTTCACTCCTGATGTATCCAAAGAGCAGCACACAACTAGACCATCCAACATGGGGGTCTTGGGAGATGGAACCTCACCTGAACTCCATAGAGAAATTCCTCTGATTCATTATCTCCCTCCGAGTCGTCATCATTCCAGAACTGGCCTTTGATGTCCTAGTGATGAGAAATAAGGATATCATGCTTTGTTGGGTCCCTATTATCCCATGGAAGCGGGTGGGATGGTATGATGGGAAACAGATTCCCACAAAGATTGGGAAAAGACAGAATAACTAAAGCCCTGATCCCTTTACACCTTTCACCTCACCCTTTGGGAGAGTCTCAGTCTCTTCCTGATATAATCATATCCATAGACTAGCTCTTAGTGGGACAGAGGAAAACATCTAGGAAATTTTGGCCTTCTGAAGTCTCAGTATGATGATTGAGAGGCTCTGGTAGCCAGTAGGAGAGAAATGCAAATAACTTCAATGTCAAGGTTGATTCCTAAGCATATCTAGGTTCCAGTATAAGCTGGCCTCTTCCAGGATCATTACCTAAGACAGTTCCCAAGCATACCTAAGCTCTCGTCTCATTATTTTCTTTCTATCCTTTAAAGTACTGAACTCTCCTCTCTCTCCCCAAGAAAACCCACCTACACAAACACACCAAGTAATACTGTTTCTGTGCCCCTTCGCTTTCCTTTAACTTCAAATAGCCACTCTATCTTCCACAAGGGTAGAAGGGAAAATACCAAGAAAGGGTGAGATCTGCACTTTGTCTCCTCTACCCTTTGAACAATCAGTTGGAGAGGTGGGCAGTCAGTTCTCACCATTGGGTCAGTGGGTCACACACACTCTCAGGTCAGTGCTAGGCAGCACCCCTCCATACCACCAGCCGAACCAAGGTCAACGAAATCGGCATTTAGGAGACCACAAGAGCAGGGAAGGTAGGGCACGATGTCAGGGACAACTGGAGATCTGTTGGGATGGCTGCTGCTGTGATGGTAACAAGTCACTGTCCTGTGGAAAGTAGAAAACAATGGGTTTCATCACCATTTAATAGCTGGGTGGTATATATACAGGCACACATATTTATGAATATGCTTTTCTTTTGAGACGAAGTTTCGCTCTTGTCACCTAGGCTGGAGTGCAATGGCGTGATTTTGGCTCACTGCAACCTTCACCTCCAGGGTTCAAGCAATTCTCATGCCTCAGTCTCCCAAGTAGCTAGGATTACAGGTGCCCGCCGCCATGCACAGCTAATTTTAATATTTTCAGTAGAGATGGGGTTTCACCATGTTGGCCATGCTGGTCTCGAACTCCTGACCTCAGCTGATCTACCGGCCTCGGCCTTCCAAACTGCTGGGAATACAGGCGTGAGCCATTGCACCCGGCCACTAATACACTTTTATTATACATATAGATACTTGCATATAAAAAGACATGCTTGTATGCATATACATACACACTTGCACATGCAGTTCTTTATAGATAATGAAACACAAAAGCACTATATACAAGATATTGCTATTCTACTTAAACTGGAGAGCTGGGATTAGAGCAAGACCTTGCTCTAGCTCATAATGTTACAACTCCTAAAGCCAAAAGTGATGGTGGCAGGACAAGATGCTTATGTTTACTCTGTCAGTTAATTCTTCAGAGTACCAACTCACACCAGAGTTAAGATTCAGAATCGCATTATTTCTAGACTCTTTATTCTTAGTTATTTCTCCATATTGAGCCATTATCTCTCTTTAAACATCAGTATTACTAGCTATTATATGGCAATGATAGCTAACTTAAGAAGTCCTCAATGGCCAGGTGCAGTGGCTCACGCTTGTAATCCCAACACTTTGGGAGGCCAAGGTGGGTGGATCACCTGAGGTCAGGAGTTCAAGACCAGCCTGACCAATGTGGTGAAACCCTGTCTCTACTAAAAATACAGCTACTCAGGAGGCTGAGGCAGGAGAATCGCTTGAATCCAGAAGGTGGAGGTTGCAGTGAGCCGAGATCGCGCCATTGCACTCCAGCCTGGGCAACAAGAGCAAACACTCTGTCTCAAAACAAAAAGTCCTCAACAACAGTCACTGAACATCTTTTGGCAGTTATGATCTCAGTTGTCATTGCCAAAATAATGCCCTAGAGTCAGCTTGGAACCTGCTTCCCAAATAAAAATGCAATAATTATCCCAAAAAATGCTTAGAAAAACACTTAATCCAGAGCCCTTTCATATACAGTTCCCTGCTTGCTTCTAATCTCCCAGACTCCTAATCCTATACCAGCAACTTTTAGCCCCACTAAAGCCTCCACATATAGCAGAAAAACAAAACAAAAAACTCATCTGTGAAATTACGAAGGCTTTAATGGCTGAAGATGGCAAAGTTCCCCTAAGAGCAGGCTAAAAAAGCTTTCTGGTGATCTCTAGACCAGCAAGTTACTAGCTCTGCATATATCTCAGTTGAAGCTACTCCAACCTCAAACAGAGGTGTTCTTGGTCTCTAATACAGTTCTTCTTCTTCTTCTTCTGTTTACTGACAGAGTTTTGCTGTGTCGCCCAGGCTGGACAGCAATGGCATGATCTTGGCTCACTGCAACCTCCGCCTCGCGGCTTCAAGCAATTCTGTCTCGGCCTCTCAAGTAGCTGGGATTACAGGCGCCCGCCACCACGCCCAGCTGATTTTTGTATTTTTAGTAGAGTTGGGGTTTCACTATGTTGGCCAGGCTGGTCTCAAACTCCTGACCTCAGGTGATCCACTCACTCTGGCCTCCCAAAGTGTTGGGATTACAGGCGTGAGCCACTGTGCCTGGGCGGTCTCTAATAAAGTTCTACTGAATGTCACATTTCCAGATTAGTGATTCTCTGACTGGGGTTGGTGGACCTGTAGCATCAGTATCAACTAGGAACTTGTTAGAAATGCAAATTCTCAGACTCCTCCTAAGACCTACTGAATTAGAAACTACAGAAATGGCCAGGCACTGAGGCTCATGCCTGTAATCCTAGCACTTTGGGAGGCCCAGGTGGGCAGGTCACCCGAGGTCAGGAGGTTGAGACCAGCACGGCCAACACGGTGAAACCCCATCTCTACTAAAAATAAAAAAATTAGCCAGGCATGGTGGTGCACACCTGTATTCCCAGCTATTCGGGAGGCTGAGGCAGGAGAATCATTTGACCTGAGGAGGCAGAGGTTGCAGCGAGCTGAGACTGCGCAAAAAAGAAAGAAAGAAATTCCAGAAATTGGACCCAGTAATCTGTGTTTTAACACACCCTCCAAGTTGTTCTGATGCATAAAATTTGAGAACCACTGTTCCAGTTCTAGATCCTTGTGTGTTCTAAGGACCTGTGGTTCATTCCTTAGATACCAACGTAAATCTGGTAACTACGCCAGGATGGGAACAAAAGGCACAATGCCAGAGCAGAGCCAGCATAGGAGTCTTCCAGCCGACAGTGTTGCCTGATCTCTCAGAAACAACATGCAAAAGGAGAGTATAACTGAAGTTCTTAGAGATGGAATGACGTGATCACTGAGATTTGTTTTAAAATACTACCCTGGCACACACACATAAAAAAAGGAGGGAGGATAATAGATGAAATAAATATAGCAAATAGCAAAATGTTGATTATCAATGAAGTTAAGTGACGTACATGAGGGTTTTCTGGTAATCCCTACCTCCCTACTTTTGTGTAAAGTTGAAAAGTTTCAAAATAAAAAGTTAAAAAAAAAAAAAAATCAGAAGCTACTCTAACGGACTCTCCTCAGAGTCAACTCTAAATGTTAACAGGAAGATTAACCAAGGCTCTACAATTGCCTCATTTTGCTGTCTGCTGTTCTTCAAACTCACCAAGCATATTCCCATCATATTCCCAAGCATATTCCCATCACAGGGCCTTCGTCCCTGCTGTTTCCCTTTCTCGGTATGTTTTCCACCCACATATCCACATGGCTTGTTCCTTCACTCTTCCAGATCTCTGCTCAAAGGCCACCTTGACCATCCTATTTATTAAAACAGCAACAACTCAACACCCACATAGTAGCACTCTCTATTTCCCTTCCCAGCTTTATTTTTTTCCACTTACCATGTTCTAACATATAAAATGTTTATCAGAATATACACTCTGGTGGCAGAGGCTTTGACTGTTTTCAGTCTACATTCTTAGTCCCTTAAAACATTTCTTGAATGAGTGAATGAATGAATGAACCCTCTGCTGGATACTTAAGTCTAATGGGAGATATATACAATAACCTACATGTTTCTACACATAGACAAAAATCACACAAAAAATGATTTTAAAAACCAAAACTTCATTCACCTTCAAGAGTAGCTGAGAACCAGAATGTGAAGATCTTGGGGTGAGGTTCGTGAGATTTGAAAATAAACAGTCAAGTGCTGATCTGGATGATCACAGAGAAGTAAAGAGGGAGGCACTAAATGTCCAGCCTAGGTTGCCCTGGCGTGAGGGGTAGGATGATGGCAGCGTTAGGCCAGAAGTGCCAACTTTTCACGGTCTTTGTCGCTGCAGAAGTCAAGAAAAATTTAGCCTCCTTCCAAGGGCTGTTGCTGCTTGGTTTCTGTTGCTATCACAAGGAGAAAAAGGTAGTTGAGAGGGAGATTGTCTCGCTCAAGGAAGAGACAGTTCAGAGATTACCAGCTTTTTCAAACCAGGCTGCTTTAGTGAAAGGGACTTGCTCCCTCTCCTCTCAATGCCCTTTCCTCTGGAGAGATGGAAAGTGGATTTAAAAGGTGAAGAGTTGGAAAAGGAAGGTGATGGGTCATGGAATTCACAGAATCACAGACACTTTTTAAAAAAACAAGCTGGAAAGGTGGCCTAATTCAAAGCTTTCATATTACACACAGAATACTTAGACCTACAGAGGTCGAGCAATTTGCTTAAGGTTAGGAGTACAGAAGGACTGGGATGTAAAGACATTGGACAGGTCCTAATTACATCTAATCTTCACGTGGTGTGGTTATAATTAATTGAGTTGTTCATGAGTTAAGCAAGAAAGACCTATCTGATTTATCTAAATGAGGTAAAGAATGGGACCTTACAAAAGAAGTTGGGCCAAAAATAAGACATGATGAGTGTCCAGGGAAGGTGTTAAACTCAGCAGCTAACATAGCACGCTTTATGAATTTCCACGGGAATAAGTCAAATGTAAACGAGCAAGTCTGGATCACAAACGTCTTTCTCTAGGCCCATGGGCGCTTCTCTGGGTGTGACAACTTCACGTCTAGTCAAAGCAGCTTCAGAGCTCGACGTTGAAATTGGGGGTTGGGCTCCCGGCTTTGTGGTCGTGGAAGAGGTTACCCCACTCCATTCCGTGTGCTCCCTTCTCAGGACTAGGCCACTAAACAAAGACTACTACGAAGAATCACTGGGGGGCGATTCCCACAAGTCAGCGCTATCTCGGGCACCCAGTAGGGAGAGAGGACAGGGCTGCCCACCCCCCCTCCCCAAAAACACTCTCTGGCACCCGTGCTTCCAGGACAGGCCCTGAGGCCTCTCCCGGGGAAGCAGTTACACCGGTTCTCCGGGGCTCCCCTGAAGACCCCAAAAACACTCAACACCTGCCTCCCCAGGGAAGACGCTCTGTGCCCGATCTCTGCCGCTCGGTCGCCGGGCCTGAGAAGCTGTCCAGCCTAGGAGGGACTCTCGGAACCTCCCGATCCAAGCCCCTCACTTCGTCCACCCCTGCGGAGGCGGGGCGAGCCCCGCACCCTTCCCGCGGCCTGGTCGCACCGCCCCGTGCCCGTGGTGGTGGCCCCACAGGCCAGCCTCGCGAGTACTCACGGCGACCCCGGGCCGCGCGCGGCCGCAGCCGACGGGACGAGCGGCCCGGGACGCCCCGCGGGGGCGGAGCGGCAGACCAAGGGGCGGGGGCCGGGCCTGGCGGGCGAGGTCGCACACCCCACGCCTCGTCGTTCCGTCACGGGCGCGCTCAGCCACTCTGCGCACGCTCGCGCGGTGACACCATGGCACGTGGCCCGCTCCTAACCAACAGCCTGACGGCCCGCTGCCGCCTGGGCGCGCCTCAGCCGCCGACGCCAGCCCTGGGACGCCTGCGCGACGGTCGCTGGTCGGGAAGGGGTGCGGATGGGGGTGGCGCCTGCGCCCTGGGTCGGGGAGGCAGTGGAGAAGGAAGAGGGACTCTGGGGGCGTGCGGGGAACCTTCCAAAGGAGAATGCTTGCATTTAGCGCCCCGTGTGGTTGGGAGGAACGAGCAGGGAGGGTAACCCAGATTGCTTGTAGGCTGGAAGTCCCCTCGCTGGAGGCTGGGGCTGGCAGGTAGAGACTGAGGGAAGTCTTGAGGCCCTGCTGACTGCTGGATTCTCTGGTTCGATAGTGGAAGTCGAACACCTCGGGCTTTTAAAAATTCTGACATTTAACTTATTTGTTCCCCGGTAGCTGCAGCGTGATGGAAAGCACCCTGGCCTTCTAGTCAATCTGGGTCTGAAGCTTAGGTTCGGCACTTATTGATGGTGCAGCCTTAAACAATGACTTTCACTTTGTGAGTCTGATTTCTCCTCTTTGAGGTGGAAACAGTAACGCGTGTTTCTTGGAGCCGTTGTGGTAAGGATGAACTGAGATAGTGTTACGTTGAACCGTATGAAATTGCTAGTTTTGTAGTTTATAAACAGTCCAATACCTTCAATTTCATACAATTCCAACTAAGCCATGTCAAGTAACCAGCAGAGTACCTGGGACTAGGAAGTAGTCCATACATGGAAGCTGTAATTGTGGTTATTGTGGTTATTAACCCTAGACATGGCCAGACCTCCTTCATCCTTATCAGTCTTGGGGCTTCCACATGACCCTCTTTTCTATCAGCACTAATGGGAAAAGGCTTATCTTAGACCTATTCTGTTTCCTCACTCCCTCTTTGTAGCTGGACACAGTACACACAAAGAAGCCTTTGGCCCTGAATGATATAAACATGTCATGTCTATCCCTCCTAAGCTGGTCTCAGAAGTTTCCCAGTTAACTTTTTGTTGTTGGTTGATTTACATTTGCACATTCTCAGCCTCTCCTTTCTAACTCCTTTCCCTTTTGATGTCCCCTCTGCTCACCTTGCCATTCAGCCTGGGCCACAACACTGTCTCAGTATGAGTTTGTTACACCTATTGCTTATAGTAACTGAAAAAAGTGAGGGATCAGTATAGCCTCGGTTTCAGAGTGTGGAAGTTCAGAGTAGTAGGGGAAAGAGTCGGGCTTGCTCTCTAAAACAACTCACCATCAAGGGCCCCATAATAGCTTTTGAGAACCAAGTGTGTATGGGAGTGTTGGAACATAAGCAGTGTGCCCATGAGTGACAAGTCCAACTCCAGTATTCAATAACCTTTAGAATTCCCCATTCCGAGCATACCACCAGCTCTTCTATATCATGAATCTCGGCCACCTCATAGTTTATCAGTATCTTCCAGGCTTCACCTGTTTTCCTACTTAGTCCAGATCCTTGGTCAGTCACTTTTAATCGCATTTTTGTTAATATGCTTGCACTGACTCTGTAAAAATCACACCTCTGGGTCATGCCAGCTATTTACTTTCTCTACTCTCCCATCCTAAACCAGGATAAAGGACGTCACCGAATCCTGCACACTTAAGTGGACACCATCCAGGTTAATTTAGCCCATGAACCCTATTCTGTGGGAATTATAGTTTCCACACCCACACTATGGATCCACAGGCCCCAGGGCCATGTTCATCTTATGTGACCCCTAGCACTCTAGCTGCAGTTTATTGAACTGTGAGTGGATTCCTGATCTAAGCTGTGTGAAGCAGATGTTCTCCTGAAAATCTGGGATTAGAGCTAACAGATTATGATTCTAACTGGACTGGTTTCTTAAGCAAAAGAGACATAGACTTAGGAGCTATGGTACCTCCCACCTACTATGATGAATGAGAAAAGGAAAAAGACCATCTGGGGACACAGAATGAAGCATGGAGAGGCAGAGACCAGAAATGGTGAGACTACTGTCTGCTTCCTGGCAGCTTCCCAGGCACCCCCTCTTTCTTCATTTTTTTTTTTTTTCTTTTTTGACAGGGTGTCACTCACTCTGTTACTCAGGCTGGAGTACAGTGGTGTCATCATAGCTTACTGCAGCCTCCAAGGCTCAAGTATGCATTAACATATCTGGCTAATTAATTTTGTGTGTGTGTGTGTGGAGATGGGGTCTCCCTGTGTTGCACAGGTTGATCTCGAACTCCTGAGCCCAAGCAGTCCTTCATCTTGTCCTCCCAAAGTGCTGGGATTACAGGTGTGAGCCACCACACCCTGCCCCAGGCACTTTCTGAGGCCCTCTGATCTTGGGGGACTAGGAGTCAGTTTTTATCTAGAATAAATGGCTTAAGCTAACTTAATGTGCGCTCAGTACAGAGCTCCTATAAATTCACTGTCTCCTCAGCAGAGCCCTCAGTGTACCCAGCAACCCTTCCACATGTCAGCCTCTGCCACTATCCCCCATTCTGCTTCACAGAAAAAATAAAGGCTATGGGTGCCAGCTATTTGGGTGGCTGAGGCAGGAGGATCTCTGGAGCCCAGGAGTTCAAGGCTACAGTGAACTGTGGTTATGGCACTGCACTCCAGCCTCAGCAATGGAACAAGAGACTCCCCATCTCTTTTAAAAAAATAAAATAAAAGGCCATGGGAGAACTGCCTCAATTTTCTGTCCCCTCCAAACATTTGAATCTCTCCCATCCTTTCTGTTTCAGAAGTGGCAAGGTCTGTCTTCAAATACAAAGTTAATCCTTTCACTGTGATCTGTATTTCATTCCTTTTTGCCTCTTTGGGAAATTTGCTGCTTCACTTATCTCTTTCTTTCATTTATATTCAACTTTTTCCTCTCCCTTACTCTTTGATCTCAGTATATAAACTTGATCAACTAGCCCAACCTTAAAAAGAAAATCCAGGCCGGGCGCGGTGGCTCAAGCCTGTAATCCCAGCACTTTGGGAGGCCGAGACGGGCAGATCACGAGGTCAGGAGATGGAGACCATCCTGGCTAACACGGTGAAACCCCGTCTCTACTAAAAATACAAAAAAAAAACCTAGCCGGGCGAGGTGGCGGGCGCCTGTAGTCCCAGCTACTCCGGAGGCTGAGGCAGGAGAATGGCGTAAAACCCGGGAGGCGGAGCTTGCAGTGAGCTGAGATCCGGCCACTGCACTCCAGCCCGGGCGACACAGCAAGACTCCGTCTCAAAAAAAAAAAAAAAAAGAAAAGAAAATCCAATTTGAATCCTATATGCCATGCTACTGATTTTTCTTGCCTCCAACCAAGCTTCTAGGAGTAGGCTATACTCTCCCTTTCCACTTCCTTGTCTTCAGTTGTTCCTTAAATCTGGTGTCATCTGACCTCTCCCCAAAATTTCTACTGAAAATGCTTTCACCAAAGTGACACAGGACTTACAAATGGACAAATCCATTGGGAATTTTTAGGCTTAATTTATATGATCACACAGTGTCATTTGGCATTGTCAATCGTCTTGCCCCTGCAATCGACCGCATGGTGTCATTTGGCATTGTTGATCATCCTGCCCCTGCAACCCTTTCCTCTGTTGGCTCTTATGGGCTACACTCTTCCAGTTTCTTGCTACACCTCATATGACTCCTTCATAGTATCCTTATTATACTCCCTTTCCTTCATTCCCTACTTAAGTATAAAAGCAGCTCAGCCCATGCCCATTTCACCTGTTACTCTTCCTGGTGGCCTCCATGGCCACTTGAATGAGATCTTGATAATTTGGAGTTGCCCAGAAACAGAATCTCCTTCTTATGTTACAAGTCTTAGAAGTAAGCAGAGCCCATCTTTCATGACAGACAGTATAAAGGTTGGATCTTTGCTTTCCCAGCTCTCTAGCTAAGACAGAGGCATGTGGCCTCGGCCTGGCCAAGCATCTTCCAGAAATGTAGATTCTGGAGTGATTCAGAGAAATAGAATCATAGAGAATTCATGCCAGTGGCAATGGTGACAGGAGAGCAGGGTCAGCTTTACCCCATGCCCAGGGACTCTCGTGGTGTGGGTACTGGTAGTGGTGACATCCCGTGTCCAATAATGATGACAGCAGCAGTGGTCTTGTGGGACTGGTTCTGGCTTCTGAATTTGGCCTGTGCTCTGGTGGACTGGCCTGTCATTGTTCCTGCCTATTTTCCAAGCTTGGGTCTTTTGCCTGGCAATCCCGTGACCCACCTAGTACCCTTTCAACAAATGGCTTGTTTAAATCCACCTGAGTGACACACAGTTAGAGACTGGAACTCCCAAGTCTATATTTCCATCCTGTACTGCTGCTGCCACTGCCTCCTCTTCTTCTTCTTCTTCTTCTCTTCTTCTTCTTCTTCTTCTTCCTCTTCTTCCTCTTCCTCTTCCTCTTCTTCTTCTTCTTCTTCTTCTTCTTCTTCTTCTTCTTCTTCCTCCTTTTCCTCTTCCTCTTCCTCTTCTTCTCCTCCTCCTCCTCCTCTTCTTCTTTTTTTTTTTTTTTGACAGAGTCTCACTCTGTTGCCAGGCTGGAGTGCGGTGGTGTGATCTCTGCTCACTGCAACCTCTGCCTCCCAGGTTAAAGCAATTCTCCTGCCTTAGCCTCCTGAGTAGCTGGGACTACAGACGCACGCCACCACACCTGGCTAATTTTTGTATTTTTAGTAGAGACGGGATTTCACCATGTTGGCCAGAATGGTCTCAATCTCTTGACCTTGTGATCCACCCGCCTTGGCCTCCCAAAGTGTTGGGATTACAGGCGTGAGCCACCACACCCGGCCTCCATCCTGTACTTCTTGAGTTTCAAGTTGACTTTGGTCAAGTTGTCTTTTGGACAACTCCACTTGGATGTCACATAGGCAAACATCTTCTCACTGTATTTCTTTCATGTTCCTAACTTAGTAAATCTCACCTATGACTTATTCAGACTGAACCCTGAGAAGAAAGCATCTTAGACTTCTCCCAGCCTTATTTAAATGGAACCAATTTTACCTCATAAACATTCTAAATTTTACATCTTAATACGTCTTCTTCTTCTTTTTCTTTTTTCCAAACTCTGGCCTCCTGCCCTTTAGCTGCCTAAAAGCACAGAGACTCAGAAGCCAGAACAGGTCACAAGCCTGGGTCTAGCTTTTCCCAAGAGATATCTTAGGTGCTCAGCAGAAAATGCAAGAGACTAAAAAGAAAGTCTGTGGAATACTCAGCCTCCTGGGGAGTAGTAGACAGAGTCTCACTATGTGGCCCAGGCTGGTCTCAAACTCCTGGCCTAAAGTTATCTTCCCACCTCGACCCCCCAAAGTGCTAGGATTACAAGTGTGAGCAAATTAATACATCTTAAATCAATCCCTCCTTTATATTCCTATTCCTCCTTACCAGAACTATTGCATTTGCCTCCTAATAGACTCCTTATCCAGTATCTATTCCTCCAATCTATTCTCCACTTAGCTGCTTAGGGGATCTTTCTAAAACTCAAATCTGATCATGTCACTCCTCTATTAAACCCTTCAATGGGCTGGGCCCGGTGGCTTATGCCTGTAATCCCAGCACTTTGGGAGGCCAAGGCGGGTGGATCACTTGAGGTCAGGAGTTTGAGACCAGCCTGGCCAACATCATGAAACCCCGTCTCTACTAAAAATACAAAAATTAGCTGGGCGTGGTGGCAAACGCCTGTAATCCAAGCCACTCCAGAGGCGAAGGCAGGAGAACCACTTGAACCTGGGAAGCGGAGGTTGCAGTGAGCCGAGATCGCGCCATTGCATTCCAGCCTGGGCGAAAGAGCGAGACTCCGTCTCAAAAAATAAAATAAAATAAAAATAAAACCCTTCAATGTCTCTCTACTGCTCTCAGGATAAATACACCCTTTCTATAGATATGACCCTATTGGACTCTCACCACCCCCTCACATGCATCCTACACTCCAGCCTGGCCAGATTATACATTCTTATAGGCCATGCAGGACATACTTTTTTGTTTTTGGTTTTGTTTTTGCTTTGTTTTGTTTTGTTTTGTTTTTGAGATGGAGTTTTGCTCTTGTTGTCCAGGCTGGAGTGCAATGGCGCGATCTCAGCTCACTGCAACCTCTGCCTCCTGGGTTCCAGTGATTCTCTTGCCTCAGCCTCTCAAGTAGCTGGGATTACAGGCATGAGCCACCATGCCCGGCTAATTTTGTATTTTTATTGGAGACAGGGTTTCTCCATGTTGGTCAGGCTGGTCTCGAACCCCCAACCTCAGGTGATCCGCCCGCCTCGGCAATCCCAAAGTGCTGCGATTACAGGCGTGAGCTACCACGCCCGGACGCATACTTTTATACTTTGTAAGTATTGGTACTTAGTGGGGCTGACAATCACAATGCTACCTCCTGCCCCTTCTACTCCACACAAATGGATGCGTGACTCATCAGGTCGGGCAAAGAACTCCATCATCCTGACCAAAGTGATTAGTTCAGGTGTGGGTTTGTGACCTAAGCAAAGCCAACCATAATCTTCTGCTCAAAGCTCTCTTGCTTTTTAGGTTAATGTACTAAGAGGATATGAGATTGAAGCTGCTGGCACCCAGCTCTCCCTGCCACAGGACAGAGAATGGGGCCAAGGCATAAAGAGAAGCAGAGCTCTGAGAAGTGGAATGAGAGAGACCTGATGACATTGTTTGAGCCCCTGAGATCAGCCTTGCCTGAGGTCAGTAATACCACCACATTTCTCAGTTCTCATCTTGCTTAAGTTTGTCTTGATTTGCCTTGGTTCCTATAACTTGCTATTAAATCAGACCTAATGCAGAAATGGAATGAAGTATGGAATTGATGGCACTGAAGTGAAGTTGAGGCAGTGGAGATCCCCACTTGGCTGGGGAACTGGAAATCCCTGCTATTTGATATCAAACCAGCTGGTTAAATGATCATCTATTTTATCTTGAGATTCGAGTCATGTATCCATCAAAGTGGAGATTTCCAGCATGCACTGGAAAAAAAAAAAAAAAAAAAGCTTGGATGTTGGAATATGTTGACCCCTTCTTGAGATTTTCAATAAGGTCCTCCAGTTTTGACTTTCCTCCATGCTGGCAGAATCAGAACAGTATACAGCTTTGTTTAGAGTTGACTTTTCTGCCTTTTTTTTTTTCTTTTTTGAGACAGAGTCTCTCTCTGTCACCCAGGCTGGAGTGCAATGGCGTGATCTTGACTCACTGCAACCTCCGCCTCCTGGGATTAAGCGATTCTCCTGCCTCAGCCTCCTGAGTAGCTGGGATTACAGGCACGCGCCACCACGCCTGGCTAATTTTTGTATTTTTAGTAGAGACAGGGTTTCACCATGTTGGTCAGACTGGTCTCAAACTCCTGACCTCAGGTGATCCACCCACCTCGGCCTCCCAAAGTGATGGGATTACAGGCATGAGCCATGCACCCCGCTGCCTTTTCTGCTTTTGACCAACAATCCAGGGTGCTAAAGCTCATATAATCATGCATCTTATAGACTATAACAGCCAAATCCTTTGCCCCAAACTAAAGAAAGAACAAAGGCCTAGAGGTGGAAAATCCAGTCGGAGATATTGGAGTGAGTTTAGGGTCTGGGAAGTTCCCAAAAAAAAGGGAGAATTCTGATCCTCCAAGCTATACCTGAATGCTTCCCTTTCCACACCCCCAAATTAAATAAGATGTATTTGGCTTGGAATTCAGACAGTGTTGGGGGTTCTGGTGCCTGGGGACTCTGGCTGTGAATCCTGTGGGAGAGAATGGGATGTATTGGGCACGCACTTCATGCACCTTCTTGGATTCCCTAAGCCACCTCCTTCTTTCTCTCTCTTGGTTGGCACCCTGCCTGTGCTAAGTAGCCCTTCTACTTCCACATCTATAGTAGAAATGCCACACAGCAGACCATGGGAGCTGACTTCCCAACAGCCACCCAGGGAGCAAATGATGCAACTGAGAAGTGCAGGGGAGTTAGCTCCTTGTGGGGTACAATCTTGGCCAACAGAAAACAGGAGAAAAGAGGGGAACAGAAGCATTAATTCCTTCTTAAATCTCCCCTTGGTGAACTGCCCCAAGGTGCCATTTCTCCTTGCAAACACCATGTGCTTGGCAAACAAGCCCGACAAGGGCCTTCTCTCTCCTAATGGCTCATATGAAGTGGCGGCCAGTACAGTACTGCATCATCTTGCATTGCCTTCGTCTCTTCTCCCTTTCACCATCCTGGACTTCCACCTCCCTGCAAATTGTCAGCACTTGCCTCAGAGTCTGCTTTCTAGAGTACTTGGGTTAAGATACGGAGACAAAATCAAAGCCCCCATCTCTACACTAAGTCCCAACAGTGGGGTAACATAAAGGTCCTGAGGACATAGCTGAGTTTTCCTACTCAAATGCAGGGAATCCAGCCCAGACTGCTGGCTTCCTCTCGGGAATCCAGTGTCAGGTCACTGGGTCAGGCCATCTTGGGACTACTCCCCAGGAGGCTGAGGCTCATTCCACAGGCTTTCTTTTTACTCTCTTGCATTTTCTGCTGAGCACCTAAGATATCCCGTGGGAAAAGCCAGACCCAGGCTTGTGGCCTGTTCTGTCTTCTGAGTTTCTGTTCTTTTAGGCAACTAGAGGGCAGGAGGCCAGAGTCTGGAAGTTCAAAGTCCCCTCTACAGATGGTCAGCTAAAGGCTTTGGTCAGCCCAGGGTTCTAGAGGGCAGAGGTTGCCATAATAGCTGTGTCTGGAGTTGGGGCTAGGGAGAAAAGGTGTGGCCCTCTGCCCCTTCTTAGTTTGCACTTGGCACAGACTTGGCCACCTCTTTGCAGATCCCAGCTGGCTCAGGCTGCAGGCTGGAAGGGCAGCAGAATGGCCCACATTGGTTCTTAGCTCCCTGAACTCATGCGGTTTCTTCCAAATAATACAGGGCTGTGTAACATAATTGTGCAAATATACTAGCCATGAATGAGGCCCAGAGGCCAGAAGCAGTCTGTGAGTCCCTGCTGGGTTTGGCTATGTCATGATGGGGGCAAGTGCAATCAGGACAGTGGTTGCTCAAAGATTGCAGCCCAAGCTGGAAAGGATCAAGTGAGATTCTGTGATCTCCACATCACAGCACCCTCCTTTGGAAGGTATTATATGCATGTTCTGCTCCACTGAGGCCGGGGTGAGCCCCCAGGTCTGGCCAGAGGACACAGCAGAACCAGAGCTGCTTCAAGGTCAGAGGTCACCAGTCCTATCTCAGACCAGAGGACTTTTCTCCCTACATCCAAGACACCCAGGTTGCATCCAGGAAGAGAAATTCATTATAGGGGCTCTACTGGAGGCTGAAGACTCTGCCCAGAGCCCCCAAGTTCTAGAGGTTCTCAGAGGGCCCCCAAAATTCAGTGTCAACTGATAGACTCCCCTGAGCAGTCTTTCAACAATGTGGCCTCAAGGAAATAATGGGCCACGGCCAGAGTTGGAGGAGTAGAGCAAGCTGCAGTTTGCTGGCCCGAGAGTACTTGACTGGTTGCTTCCATCCTGTCCTATGCATCTCCTTGGGGCTTGAGGCCTAGAAGCCGGTACTGCTAAGGGATTTTGACTATCTGGCCAAGACCAAGGTCACTGGAGCGTGAGTTGGCCAAGTGTTGAATGGGTAATCTCTCTTTGGGGGTAGTGAGCAGATTCAGGTTGACTTACCACCTTGGACAGGCCATTATGGAAACCATGAAGCTGAGGGGTAGGGGAATGGCCAAAGCGTCACCTGGTGCTAAGATACAGAAACCACATGAGCTAGATTGAGACTCACGGAGCAGGACATTATCAAGGATCCCTCATGATGGTTACCACGAATCACAGAATCCTCACAACTGACAAACAAGGATCTGGGAATGCTTAATCTCTACGGCAACCTTTAAACCCAAAACTGGCTGGGCATGGTGGCTCACACCTGTAATCCCAGCACTTTGAGAGGTCAAGGGAGGTGTTATCACTTGAGGCCAGGAGTTCAAGACCAGCCTGAACAACATGGCGAAACCCCATCTCTACTACAAATATAAAAATTAGCCAGGTGTGGTGGTGGGCACCTGTAATCCCAGCTACTCAGGAGGCTGAGGCATGAGAATCACTTGAACCCAGGAGGTAGAGGTTGTAGTGAGCTGAGATCGCACCATTGCACTCCAGCCTGGGCGACAGAGGAAGACTGTCTCAATAAATAACTCAAAACCATGTCAAAAGGGAAGTGGGATGCTTCAGTTCCAAAGGTCCATCCTCTCAGGGATGTGCATAAAGAACAACGGACAAAGGAGACATTTCCCAGTGGAAAGGACCAAAAAAAATAGGTTTTGTTAACCAAGAAATTCACTCCACTGTCCAGAAGGATGTGTTATATGCTGTAGATTAGCGACCATTGTGTTCTCCTCTCCCCTATTCCAAATGGAAGGTTTTAAAATAACTGTTATAGCGAGGTGCAGTGACATGCACCTATAGTCCCAGCTAGTCAGAAGGCTGAGGTGAGAGGATCACTTGAGCCTAGTAGTTCAAATCTAGCCTGGGCAACATAGCAAGACTCCATCTTAATTTAAAAAAAGAATTAAAAATTATTCAGTCGTGTGTATCTGTAGTCCCAGCTTCTCAGGAGGCTGAAGCAGGAGAATTGCTTGAGCCCAGCAGTTCAGGTCCAGCCTGGACAACATTAGCAAGACCCCATCTCTTTAAAACATATTGTTATCCTCTTTCTCTCCATTATTTTACATTGGTTATAGGACAAGTATGGGGTAGCTAAGTTTATCTTTTACCCATAGATGGCAAAATCTTAAGAAGTCATATCCAGACCTGAGCAAGAATTGTCCATCACCAAGGGACCCTGGACTGAGGACTCAATAAAGCAACTGGATGTGATTGTTTTATCTTCCATTGGGAAATAGGTGAATGTGGTTTTTGTTGGGTCTGTGATTATTGCATTGTCAGGCAGGCACATTTTTGAAATTGTATGTTTGTCAACAAAAGTATAGGTGGATGCAATAAAGGGTGGGATGTAGTGGATGCATATTATTTATCTGCCCATCATCTCTTCCTTCGGGACCCATTTCTCCCCCTCCACACAGTCCTGATGAAGTTGTCAATTATGGTGGCCTACTCTTCCATCCTAGTGGTGGGCATGTGTCCAAAGCTGGCCAAAGTCCTCCCTGGGATTTTAGAACTAGAACTAATGAGGCCAACATATGGAAGGAAGCAGAGCCAAGAGATGGAGGCATCATCCTTTGAACCCCTAGATCCAGCCATGCTTCAAGGCAAATACATCCTTTGATTTACAAGTTATGTAAACCAATTAATTCCAATTGGCCTAAACATGTTTGAGTTGGGTTTTTGACACTTGCAACTGAGAAGGTCCAGACTAATACATGCACACAGAGAGACACAAACACCATATTATTCAAACTCATCAGACATTATATAAGTCTTCCATGGTCTTACTGGGGTCAGCAAACTTTTTGTCTAAAGGACAAGATAGATATTTTAGGCTGTGTGGGCTATATATGGTCTCTGTTTCACTTTCTTGTTTCGTTTTGACGACCCTTCAAAAATGTAAAAAAAAATTTCTTAGTTTGGTAGTTCATATAAAAATAGGCCACAGACCAGATTTGGCCCACAAGCCATCGTTTGCCAACCCCTGATCTAGACCATGTCAACCCTGAAGCTTTGGAACCACACAGTCTGCCAGTCCCTCGCCCATACTCTAGAGTATGAAGCAAGATACTTTAAATATCATTTTGGTTCAAATGTCTTGACATGACTCAGTAATGGTAAGGTTCAGGGTAGCGTTAGGAATGGGAAAAGGGTCTTATCTTGTGCCCATTATCTGCCACGCAACAGGTACTGAATAAATGGTAATTACTATTATTTCTTGGTAATAAAGATAATTTTTCAAAATGATGGAGCTGTTTAAATGGCTTTGTCCAAATGTCTCAGTTCATCCTTGAAGACTTTTCCTCTTTTTTTTTTGAGATGGAGTCTCGCTCTGTCACCCAGGCTGGAGTGCAGTGGCCGGATCTCAGCTTACTGCAAGCTCCGCCTCCCGGGTTCACGCCATTCTCCTGCCTCAGCCTCCTGAGGAGCTGGGACTACAGGCGCCCGCCACCTCGCCCGGCTAGTTTTTTTGTATTTTTTAGTAGAGACGGGTTTTCACCGTGTTAGCCAGGATGGTCTCGATCTCCTGACCTAGTGATCCGCCCGCCTCGGCCTCCCAAAGTGCTGGGATTACAGGCTTGAGCCACCGCGCCCGGCCTGACTTTTCCCCTTCTTAATCTCCTTCAGAAAGTATTTCACAGACCTCCCCTACCAATAAAGTCTGAATTAGGTACTCTCCTTGTTAGCACAGACCTTCTATGGCCCTCCATTGTAACTGGATTATTTGTCTCTCTTTCCCCTTAACTCTGAGTACTTGGAACATGCCTGAGCCCCAACACGTAGCATAGTGCTTAGCACCTAGCCTGAGAGGACTCTGTGCCTCCATGTGAATATCAGTTTGAGGGTGCAGGTACTGTGTGTCTCTGTTTGTGTCCAGGATGGTCACTCTAGGTGTCAGCATTGTGCTGGTGTACATATACCCTCTGGTTCTTCTCTCAGTTGGAAAATATTTGTGGATGTCCATCGCACCTTACCTGGTAATATTACTGCCAGATCTATGTTTCATTCCCATTCCCTCCAAAAATGAGTCAAAGACAGAAGAACAGGTGGGAACAAGTTTTCTTAGAAACTGTTATGAAGGAGGAGTCCTCCAACCCCACCCCCACATCTTTTACTATCTGACATGTTATCAGATCAGAGGCCTTCAGCCTCAGCAACATCTGGGGATTAGAGTGACCCCACACAGCTGGGGCCTCAGACTAAGCTGATCCATGTCTGTGGGGTGGAGGGGAAATCCTCCTGGGAAAAATATGTGCAAGGCCCTACAGGCCCAGGAAAGGCTGACCAAGGCAAGGTGAGTCATGGTGTTCTAAGCTGAATCTTTTGCCCATCTCACAGAAGCAGGCAGGAAGCACCACCATTGATCAGCTTTATATGGCACCCACTGTATACAACAGACAGACAAAGACAGACAGACGGAGCACACACCACTTCTAAGCTCAACACTGCTCACCAACTAGAAGCACCTCGGTTAAGCACATGTGAGACGCTCTTGCATAGGAAAGATGTACTTTTTAAAGGAATGAAGAAGTATTTTGGCAAAACATCTACTTCCCTCTCAGGTCCGGGGTAAAGAGGGACCTCTAATTCTGAAGCTTCTACATGTTGAAAAATTTCCCCTTCTCAATGGCAGTATATACAGTAGCAAACCTTCCAAGTCTGTTGTCACAGCCCTCTACAGATATCCTGAATCTACTTTACAGGTGGGCAAACTTAGACTAAGAGACAGAAGGTAGCCTGGAGCAAGGGGACATTGGGACTGGTTCAAGGGGAAGGGAAACAAGAGGTGTCTCAGCTCAGCCAAAGGCAGGGCCTCTGTCTACCTGGATTGGCAAGGGAAAGGCTCAGGTGGCCAGAACTCCCTCTTTCTTCCTGCCTGGGGAAGCAGTGGTTCCACAGGAAAGGCAGTCCCACTCTTGCTGGTTAGGGGGCCTCCTGGGATGGCAAAGGCCAGGGCGGACCTGAGCTCTGCCTGGGGCCTCTTCCGGGATGCACTCTGAGTTTGAGGATTGTGGATTGCGGGTTCACTGCTTCCATAACTTTCTCATTACCTGCATATGAGCCTAGACCTCAAATCCTTAATTATTTTTAAAAGGGCAGGGTCGGGGAGTGGCTTCAGAGGGAATGAGACACAGAACAATCTTTCCACAGCCTCCCTCTGCCTAGGCTGGGGCTGTCAAGGGTCTCCTTCACCCTGTCTCCTAGGGATATTTAAAGGCAGCTTTTATGAGACTCTATACTGTCTTTTTTTGTTGTCTTTTTTTGTTTGTTTGTTTCTTTGTTTTAATTTATATAGATATATATATTCTTAAAAAAGCAATAGTCCTTTGGTCCCTAAACTCTAAGGAATGATATGATTTTGAAAGAAGTGAATCTGGGCTTCCCTTGCGGAGAAGCCCTTGGCACCCCCAACGCCCTCTGCTGGTTCCCCTGGACAGTCACTCTTCACCAGCCCTAGTTGCTCTGCCAGCCTGCGCTCTATGCTGCAGGCGCAGAACAACCCACTTGATAAAAACAATCCTTAGAGTGGCTTTAGCCCCAGGCACCAGCCTTGGGTCCGATCCACCTCCGTCTGTCCGCAGCTGCTCCTTTGGGAAGGGCTGCTCAAGCGTTTCTGTGCTTTTCCTCTCCTTTCTTCTCACTCTTCCGTTTCTGTTGTTGTGTATTAATTGATAAAGAGAGAGAGAAGAAAAAAGCAAAAATCACCTTGGAGGGCAAGACCAGAAGAGCAGCTTGCCCCCATCAGTGACATCTCGGGTGAGTGGCTGGACCTCTCTTCCTGAGGAGCAGGGCTGCAGCAGGACCCAGGCAGCAGCCCAGTCCACTGAAGCCAGACTTGAGTCCTGAGCAAAAGACCCCAACCCTACATCCCCTCCAGAAGGCTCCTGGAGTAGCTCAAAGTGAGGCAGGGCCATGTGGGCCTTCTGAGACAGAAAATCTCTAAAAGTTGCAGGCAGCATCCTATGGACCCATGACCTTGCCAAAAATGTAAAAGAACTTGGCCCATCTCTCTCTCCATCACCCACCAGGCCCTGCAGATTCTACCTCTGAAGCATGTTTGCTTCTCTTCCTCCATCTCCATGTTCACTGCCATTATCTCAGCCCTTACTTCTAGTCCTTTCTCTGCTTAAGCTCCTCAACGGTTCTTTCTCATCTTCAGGATAAAGTCGAAACTCATGGCCTGAAGACTCTTGAAAACTGGCCCAGAGCTACTTTTCTAGTCTCATTTTCCAGCCTCCTGGACCCTCCCTACATACAGGTTCTCTACTCTCATTGGCTATCTCTGGAGTAGAACTGCTTCCCCAGGCAGAAAATACTCTGATTGTCTCTCCTAGACTACGGGGCAGGAATGTTGTCTAATTGATCTACTTGGATTGAAGGAAAAGCAAAGTCACCATCTGAGGATTCCCCCTAGCTCCTGGCTCTTCTCTCTATCCCAGACTTTCTCAGAGGTGGATGCCTCCAAGGTCCCAAAAGGAGGACCATCAAAGCTGGGAGGGCCTCATCACTCAGGCCTCATCTACCTGGGGTCCATCAGGGACTCACCTTTCTGTGGCTGGTCGGTGAGAGCAGGTCAGTAAGGCCGGTTGGCATCCTTGGGCCGCTTTAGCTGGACCTTGAGCCTCTTCATGCCAATTTGAAAGCCATTCATTGCCTGAATAGCAGTCTGGGCACTAGTTGGATTGTCAAAACTAACAAACCCTGGAGGGTGTAGGCAAAGAGATTAGCTGGGAACTCTGCCTGGCAGGGCCTCTGACCCAGCCCCCTCCGGCCAGTTCCATCAAACACATACCCCTCCACTGTTTGCACATGGATATACAGTCATAGGCAGACGGCCTGAGATTCCTAAAGGTGTGATTCTTGGAAGGATAGGAGGCAACTCTGAGTGTGTGTGCAGGGTCAGTGTGTTGATCGGGATGTTTCCGTGTTTTTCCTGGCATGTGTTGGCTGTCTCCCTCCACAGCTCCCATTCTGGTCCTCAGAACATAGTTGGAGTTGGAGGGGATCTTTGGTCTCAGAACCAAACTCCTCGTGCCCTGGCCAGACTCCAAAGCTCTGACCTAGCTGGCCACATTCCCAGTGGACACCTGATCATCATCCCAGGTAAACCTGAAATAAAGCTTGTTCTTTTTTTTTTTTTTGAGATGGAGTCTTGCTCTGGCGCCCAGGCTATAGTGCAGTGGTGCCATCACAGCTCACTGCAAACTCTCCCTCCCGGATTCAAGAAATTCTCCTGCCTCAGCCTCTTGAGTAGCTGGGATTACAGACACCCATCACCATGCCCAGCTAATTTTTGTATTTTTAGTAGAGATGGGGTTTTGCCATATTGGCCAGGCTAGTCTCAAACTCCTGACCTCAAGTGATTCACCTGCCTTGGCCTCCCAAAGTGCTGGGATTACAGGCATGAGCCACCGTGCCTGACCAAGGCTTGTTCTTGGCCTAAGCTTAGCCCCATCACTGGTTTGTGACCCCATTTTGTGCCATACATTCAATCTCAGGAAATCACTGCATTATGGAAGGACAATCGTAGGGTCTGTAGGGAATCCTTTATAATCAGAGGTGGGAGAGGCCTAGGGGTAGGTTCTCAGCTCACCAAAACACTTGCTCTGGTTGGTGGCTCGATCCACAAAGACTTTAGCAGAGACAACGGCTCCAAAGGGCAGGAATGTCTGTATGAGTTCCGCATCACCAAACTCCTGAGGCAGGTGATAGATGAAGAGGTTACAGCCTTCCGGGCCTGCAGGAACAGTAGCAGTCTGGTTCAGGGGAGGGACCCTGAGTCCAGCCCCACCAGGCTCTGCTCTCCAGTCCCCAGTCCCTCACCTTCTCTCTGCTGCTGGGGCAGGGCTGAAGGCTGCTGGGGAAAAGCTGTGCTCACTGGGGCATAGGCCGACGGATAGGCTGCTGCAGACAGAGGTGGGAGTGGGCAGTGATCCCCAGGAGCCCTTCCCCAAGCAGGGTCCCAAGTGCCTGGCCGCTTTTGACCAATTCAGCCCAGTCCACCATAACCTTCACCCCAAGAGAGGTCGTTCTGGGAGTAGGAGGGGATGGGAGGCTCAACTCCTTGCAACAGAGCCTAAATCCCCCACAACTCTCCCTATTTCTTTCTGGGGCCCTTCAACCTCCCCCAGGCCGCGTAGCGCCAAGTGAAACCTGCGTAGTGGTGCATCCCAGCGTAGGCCTGCTGCAGGGGGTCAGCCACGCCGGGGCTCTGGGCTGGGGAGAGAGGGGCGCAAGGCCCACGGTGAAGGCAAGCGGGCGAGTGGAGTGGGTGAGAAGCTCAGGGAGTGTGGGAGGTGGACGGCGGCTGTGAGAGGCAGCAGGGAAGGAGGGGGATCTCTTCCCAGGGAAGCCAGGCCCTACCCCCCACCCCCCCGCTCCCCACTCCATTTCGGGGGGATTTGGGCGGAGCGGGGGGCCCACCTGGGTAAGGGGAGAGCCCGTTATTGTAGAGCGTATCGGAGCCCGGCTGGCCGTTGGTCTGGGGGGTCAGAGGGCCGAATCCATTGACCCCGATGGGCGCCGGAAGACCTGGGAGAGTGCCAGGGCCGCTGCCGGGCGGGGAGTTGGCTGCTGATGGCGGAAAAGGTCGGAGAGTCAGGACGCCGCCCGGCCCCGCCCGGACCCTCCCAGGCGCGCCCTAGTCCTTGGGCGCCGTACCTGCCGCGGGCAACAGAGGAGCAGCCACCAGGCTAAAGGCCGCCACGTGCTGCATCTGGGCCGCCACTGCCGCCACCGGGCCTAGGCCTGGGCCCTGTGCCGCGGCCAGCAGGGCCGCCTGGTGCTGCAGGATCTTTGGGAGGAAAGATGGGCGAGAGTGGAGGGCCAAGGGGCAGTCAGTTGCCCGTGCTCCTAGCCCCAGGCCTGGCCCACCCACCTGCGCGCCCTTGCACGCAGGTGCCGGGTACCTACCGCCGTGGTGTAGGCGCCGCAGGCCCCTAGCGGCAGTGGCGCGGGGTGGAAGGCGCCCAGCTGGCCGGCCATCTGCTGCATCCGCCGCAGCGCGCGCTCCCGGTCAGTGTCCGCCAGCTTGACCACAAGGCTGGACGAGGCGCCCTAGGCAGGGCAGGGGAGGTCGTGGTGACCGGTTCTGACCCTGGCCCCGGCCCGGGGACGAGCGCCTTCCCAATCAGGTCCTTTCGCGGGGCACCGAGCACACTTGGGGAGGAGAGGCCTGTCCCCACCCCACTGGTCTCACCCTCAGCCCGGGGAGTCCGCCCTCACCGCCATGGTCCGGCTGCCGTGCAGACCCTGGATGGCCGCCTGAGCTTCCCCTTGACTCCCAAACTTCACAAAGGCACAGCCTGGGACAGGACAGAGGGAGCGGGTGGCTCAGGCCACAGGGGCCAAAGAGTCTTGTGGCCCAGAGTGAGGAAGGGTCACCAGGAAATCCCAGGGTCAGCTCAGGTCACCTTTACTGGTGCCGTCAGGACTCCTCAGGACCGTGCACTCCTCGATGTGGCCAAAGGGCTGGAACAGGCGTCTGACGTCCTCCTCACCCTGCTGCTTGCCCAGCATCCCCACAAACAGCTTTCGGTCCTCTGGGGACAAAGCCAGGAATGACCTGGGGACCCCAAGTCTTCCTAGATCCCCCAAGAGTAGCCAGAGGAACTTAGGAAGGTAGCTCACCAGTCTCACTCTGGGAAGCAGAGAGAGTGAGAAGGCCCTGAGCTTCCAGGGTTGGTTTTCATTGAGGGGCAGACTCTGGGGAAAGGATCTGGAGAAGGGACCTCAGCTCAGCTTTCCATCAGGAAAACCTGGGTCCTGGGGAAACCCAGAGAGTCTCAAGGCTGCTCTTGTGGGGAGTGATACAGTCTTGATATCTTTGACTGGGTACAGCCCTATATGCATGGTTTTACATGTTTGACCTTTCTGTTCTTAGAGTTTGGGAAACGCTGTTTCGGACCATTTCTGTAGTATTAAGGAAGAGGGTGCTCAGAGAAAGCCTTTCTATTCAGACTGGGTCCAGAGAAGAGAAGTACATCCTTGCTGGTCAGCCTGATAGTGCTGGCTAGAATCAATGCCCCTTCCTGCTCATATCAAGGAGGGTTCTGGATTTAGAAACAACACACAAAACAGTCCTCTCATCCTACTGCCTCATCTTTAGGCACTGAGCACTGGCATGATGAATCCTTAACCTCTGCACCACATCCAACCTGGATGCCCCTCCAAAGGCCTACAGAGAGCAGGACCTTGGTTTCCTGAGCCTCCAACATTAGCATTTTCCCTACTACAGTTGCTGAACCCCTGACCCCTTTCCTTAACTCCCACCTCCACCACCCTGTCCCTTCAGCAAGCTTCTAGTGCTGTATCTGTATCCTTCCCTCTGATTCCCCTGTCCTCTTGCCCTTAATGCCTCCCAAAATGTTCATGATATTAGAGAAAAAGTTCTGCCTGCAGACCTGGATTGCCATCAGAGAACGAGTCTGATTCCTCCCTGTGTCCACCCTTTCTATGGGAGTGGCAGAAACGCAGGAAAGGCATGCTGGGCCTGTGTACCTCGAAGAAAACTGGAGAGCTGGGGCTGGAAACTAGGGTTTTGTTGCACATCCAGCAAGTTAGGCCTCAGGAACACTCTCTGGGAGCCTGGGGTAGAGGGGTTCAGCCTGCTGTTAAAGTGTGGCTTTTTTTTTTTTTTTTTTTTTTTTTTTGAGGCGGAGTCTCGCTCTGTCGCCCAGGCTGGAGTGCAGTGGCCGGATCTCAGCTCACTGCAAGCTCCGCCTCCCGGGTTTAGGCCATTCTCCTGCCTCAGCCTCCCGAGTAGCTGGGACTACAAGCGCCCGCCACCTCGCCCGGCTAGTTTTTGTATTTTTAGTAGAGACGGGGTTTCACTGTATTAGCCAGGAGGGTCTCGATCTCCTGACCTCGTGATCCGCCCGTCTCGGCCTCCCAAAGTGCTGGGATTACAGGCTTGAGCCACCGCGCCCGGCCAAAGTGTGGCTTTTTTCTCTGCACCAGTGTAAATCTCTGAATTTGGGATGGGGCTTGACCATGTAGGGGACAATACAAGTTGGAGAGAAGGAGTGGATAGGAAACTGGCTTCAGGCTTTATCTTCAAGAGCTTGAAGTGCAGGAAAACCCATCCTAAATGGTTCTATTCCTTGACCAGCTTGACTATGCAGATGAGGGTCCTTGGATTCTGAGTGCAGGGGAAACAAGGCTAGTGGGGGGGTCATAGACTGAAGCCTGGGTGACAGCAAAGGAAGAACAGACTGTTCAGAACTGACTGAAGTTAGCAGGGGAGAAATCTCCAACAAGACTATGTGTGTGTCCATATGTCACCCAGGTGTTGTGAGGTTTGGCCTAGGTTGCCCTGGGGATCCTGAGGTGTCTGTCTGTCTGACGATGCTATGTCTGTGTGGAGGGCAGGGGCTGAAGTTCATAAGAGGCGGGCAGAATGTGTTTTAGCAAAATTCTGCCCTCTGTCCAGAGAGGTACTACCTGATGATCCTTGGGGAGGGGATGGATAATAAACTTGTGGCTGGAATTCTGATGGAGGAAAGAAGGTCTCGCCACTGACCTTCTGTGATAAGAGTACAACCCAGTGGGTGTGCTTTGCTTCTAGGGGTGTCAACCATAGAATAGTGCCCTTGGAACAGACCACTGGTTTCCCAACCTTTTGAAAAATCAGTGGAATACATTGTTCTAACATAAATATTAGGATGAAGCTCAAAATGTAAGAGAAAAGTAGAAACTGCTATGACTGAAGCTAGAAAAGGAGGGGTGGAGTTCGTCTTGCTTGATCCTCCCCTAATACTCCCTAGAGGGGCTCCAAGGAAAGCCCTTTGAAATTACTGACCTAGAAGATAGAGAACAGAGTTCCAGCTGGTGTATGAGGGGGGATCTGAGATCATCCTGTTCAGGAGCCTGAGAAGACAGGAAAGGTCTTTCATGAGTCTCTTGACCAACCTGATGGCTTTGCCTTGACATTGGAAAATGGGCTCATTTGGCCAGAGAATGAAACCCCAAAAGATCATGCCATTGTTCTAAGTTATTTTGGGCTGCAGAAGGCCTGGGAGAGGCTGAGAAGAGTTTAGGGCCTTCATAGTTCCAAGGGGGGCTTCACAATGCCCTAATTTGTAGTGGAGCTGTGTCATTGGGTAGGGTCTGAAAAATGGTGATGGCACCCAGATAAGATGTCATACCACATGGACCAGAATCCAGGTAGCCCTGTGTAGGAAGAGAGACATCACAGGCTGAGATAGAGCCCATAAGACAGAAAAGAGGTTTGTACTGACAGTGGTGATCTGATCCTTCATCTGCTCTGCCTCTTGTTGCTTTTTCTGCTGATGGTGGTCAGTTCAAACTCATGTCATGACCCATGAAATTTTCCGATCCTCTTTTCCATTGAGAATCTCACAAGTTAAGAATTTTCAGCAGGGCACAGTGGCTCACGCCCATAATCCCAGCGCTTTGTGAGGCCAAGGTGGGCTGATCACTTGAGGTCAGGGGTTTGAGACCTGGCCAACATGGTAAAACCCCATCTCCACTAAAAATATAAAAATAGCCGGGCATGATGGCACATGCCTGTAATCCCAGTTATTCAGGAGACTGAGGTGGGAAAACGGCTTGAACCCAGGAGGCGGAGATTGCAGTGAGCCAAGATTATACCACTGCACTCCAGCCTGGGTGACAGAGTGAGACTCCATCTAAAAAAAATTTTTTTTCCATTTCTCTTTCAGGGCACTGACCCTATGGTTCTGGACTACTGGGATGTACAGAGTTTGTAATGGAAATGAGTACCTACCATGGGGTGGGCCCTAGGCTCCTGTTTCCCAGGTATCACCTTAAATCCTGGTATCGTCTTTGGCACTTTACAGGGACCTTGATTGTGTTTGACAGGAGGATAAGGTGGGTCACAGTGGTCATGAGCCTCAGGTGACCCAGAAATGGTGGGATAAGTTTCTTAAGAGACCCAGTCAAAAAGAAGTACATGCTGGACCCCTAAGAGTAGCCCCCCAAACCCACAGATCTGAAGATTCTGATGGCTGATCATTGCCTCCAGAGAGAGATGATGATGGGATATAGCCCAAATAATTCAATTTCTTCTAGGTCAAATTCTATCATTTTGGTAAAAAGCGGATGCTACAAGAGGCAAATCAGAAATGTCTGAATAAAAGTATCCCATTAGTGGTGGGTAGGATCCTAGAAAGATGGGAATATCAAACATGGAGGCTCAACCATCCTGGATTGGAAGGAATTAGAAAGCAGCATCAGTGTAGAGTTGAGACATAGTTGGAAAGCCATAGGATTGAATGGTATAACTACATTTTCCTGTTGGCAACTGATGTGTACTGCTTGATCTTCTATCAAATGCTTATTTTTTTTTTTTCTTTTTTTGAGACTGAGTCTTGCTCTGTCACCCAGGCTGGAGAACAATGGTGCGATCTCAGCTCACTGCAACCTCCTCCTCCCGGGTTCAAGTGATTCTCCTGCCTCAGCCTCCTGAGTAGCTAGATTATAGGCACACGCCACCATGCCCGGCTAATTTTTGTATTTTTTAGTAGAAACGGGGTTTCACCATGTTGGCCATGCTGGTCTCAAACTCCTGACCTCAGGTGATCCACCCACCTAGGCCTCCCAAAGTGCTGGGATTACATGCGTGAGCCACCACGCCCGGCCTCAAAAGCTTTTTGAATCCAAAACAAGTGGCTTAGGCTCCCAGAGGCCCATCTCCATGAAGCTGCCTTGTGCAGCTGGTCATATAGGTCGAGGATTTGAATGCAGCAAATGATGCTGGGTTGACATCCCAGTAATCATAGCATAATCAGTCCAGACTGCTTCTTCAGAAAGGGCACCAGGATGCTGTTCAAGGAAGGAGCCTCTGCTTCAAGTTGTTCCAAAGAAATTCCTGAGGTGTTCAAGTTTCTGGTTTCTAGGCCACTCACACCAAATCACCTCCATGTTGGTGAAATGTAATGATTGTAGGGACAGTGTAGGGAAAGGTCCAGCCTTGGGGCACCAACTACCAGACACATCCTAAAAATACTGGTCCATTTTTCAGTTTAACCAACCCAGAAAGTCTTGCTGGTGGCAGTAGTTGTATTATAGCAAAGCAACTCTCTCCTGATACTCTTAGTGACGACTGCAGCATAAGAAGCCACGGGGAAAGTGACGGAAGGAAGCAGCCAGGACGAGCAGTCTCCTGGCCAGATGTAACAGGCATCAGGAGGGACTTAAATTACACACACACAAAAAACTCTTACAACAAATAACCCAATTCAGCAAAGTTGCAAGAAATAAAATCGACACACAAAAATCAGTTGCGTTTCTATACACTAGCAATGAAAAATCTGAAAATGAAATTAAGTGAAAGCAAAAGCCAGTCACAGTGGCTCACGCCTGTAATCCCAGCACTTTGGGAGACCAAGGCGGGCGGATCACATGAGGTCAGGAGTTCGAGACCAGCCTGGCCAACATGGTGAAACCCTGTGTCTACTAAAAATGCAAAAATGAGCCAGGCATGGTGGCATGTGCCTGTAGTCCCAGCAACTCACAAGGCTGAGGCAGGAGAATCTCTTGAACCTGGGAGGTGGAGGTTGCAGTGACCTGAGATTACGCCACTGCACTCCAGCCTGGGAGACAGAGCGAGACTCTGTCTCAAAAAAAAAAAAAAAAAAGGCTGGGCGCAGTAGCTCACGGCTGTAATCCCAGCACTTTGGGAGGTCAAGGCGGGCAGATCACCTGAGGTTGGGAGTTTGAGACCAGCCTGACGAACATGGAGAACCCTCTTCTCTACTAAAAATACAAAATTAGCCAGGCGTGGTGGCACATGCCTATAATCCCAGCTACTTGGGAGGCTGAGGCAGGAGAAGCACTTGAACCCGGGAGGCGGAGGTTGCGGTGAGCCGAGATCGTGCTGTTGCATTCCAGCCTGGGCGACAACAGTGAACTCCGTCTCAAAAAAAAAAAAAAAAAGAGAGAGTGAGAGAGAGATGAAAGCAAACAATTCTATTTGCAATAGCATTGAAAAGAATAAAATACTTGGAGGCTGGGCATGGTGGTGCATGCCTGTAAACCCAGCATTTTGGGAGGCTGAGGTGGGTGGATCACCAGGGGTCAGGAGTTTGAGACCAGCTTGGCCAACATGGTGAAATCCTGTCTCTACTAAAAATACAAACATTAACCGTGTGTAGGTGGCAAGCACCTGTAATCCCAGCTACTTAGGGGGCTGAGGCAGGAGAATCCCTTGAACCTGGGAGATGGAGGTTTGCAGTGAGCCGAGATTGAGCCACTGCACTCCAGCCTGGGTGACAGAGTAAGACAGTCTCAAAATACATAAATAAATGATAAGATAAAATAAAATCCTTGGGAATAAACCTAACCCAGAAAGTGAAAGACTCATACACTGGGCCGGGCGCAATGGCTCAAGCCTGTAATCCCAGCACTTTGGGAGACCGAGACGGGCAGATCACGAGGTCAGGAGATCGAGACCATCCTGGCTAACACAGTGAAACCCCGTCTCTACTAAAAAATACAAAAAAACTAGAAGGGCGAGGTGGTGGGCACCTGTAGTCCCGCTACTCGGGAGGCTGAGGCAGGAGAATGGCGTAAACCCGGAAGGCGGAGCTTGCAGTGAGCCGAGATCCAGCCACTACACTTCAGCCTGGACGACAGAGCCAGACTCCGTCTCAAAAAAAAAAAAAAAAAGACTCATACACTGAAAACTACAAAATGTTGCTAAAAGAAATTAAGAGGTCAGGCTCAGTGGCTCACACCTGTAATCCCAGCACTTTGGGAGGCCGAGGCGGGCAGATCACAAGGTTGGGAGTTTGAGACCAGCCTGGCCAACATAGTGAAACCTCATCTCTACTAAAAATCCAAGAAATTAGCCAGGCATGGTGGTGGGTGTGTGTAATCCCAGCTACTCAGGAGGCTGAGGTAGAATTGCTTGAACCCAGGAGGCAGAGGTTGCAGTGAGCTGCAATCACGCCACTGCACTCCAGCCCGGGTGATAGTGTGAGACTCTGTCTTAAAAAAAAAAAAGAAGAAGAAGAAGACACAAATAAATGAAAAGACAACCTGTGCTCATGGATTAGAAGACTTACTATTGTGAAGATGTCAATGCTACTCCAAGTGATCTAGAGATTTAATGTAATCTCTATAAATTCCCAATGGCATTTTTTGCAGAAATAGAAAAATCCTTCCTAAAATTCATATGGAATCTCAAGGGACTCCAAATACCCACCAATCTTGAAGAAGAAGAAGAACTCCCTGTTTTCAAAACGTATTACACAGCTATAGTAATCAGCACTATGGTACTGGCATAAAGATAAATATATAGGCCAATGGAATAGAACACAAATCCCAGAAATAAACCCTCTTATATATGGTCAAATTATTTTTAACAAGGGAGACAAGATCATTCAATAAGGAAAGGACAGTCTTTTCAACAAATGGGGCTGGGAAAAATGGATATCTACATGTAAAAGAATGATGTTAGACTCTTACCTTTCACCATAAACACAAGATTAAATGAAAATGGATGAGTCCTAAATGTAAGAGCTAAAAAAATAGATGTCTTAGAAAACTGAGGGGAAAAAGACTTCATGACTGGATTTGGCAATGATTTCTTGGATATGACACCAAAAGCACAGGCAACAAAAGTAAAAATAAATAAATTGGACTGACTACATCAAAATTATACACTTTAACAAGGATATATTGGAGGGCAAAAACAAAAAACTAAAAAACTTCTGTCCATCAAAGGACACAACCCACAGAATTAAAAAGCAACCTCTGGAATAGGAGAACATATTTGCAAACAACATATCAAGATGAGAGGTTAACATCCAGAATATATAAAGAACTCGTGGCCGGGCGCAGTGGCTCACGCCTGTAATCCCTGCACTTTGGAAGGCTGAGGCGGGCGGATCACGAGGTCAGGAGATCGAGACCATCCTGTCTAACACGGTGAAACCCCGTCTCTACTAAAAAAAAAATACAAAAAATTAGCCGGCGCAGTGGCGGCCTCCTGTAGTCCCAGCTACTCCGGAGGCTGAGGCAGGAGAATGGCGTGAACCCGGGAGGCGGAGCTTGCAGTGAGCTGAGATCGCGCCACTGCACTCCAGCCTGGGTAACTGTGCCTCAAAAAAAAAAAAAAAAAAGAACTCGTACAACTAAATAGTAAAAACAACAACAACAAACACCAAACCTTCTATTTAATAATGGGCAAAGGATTCCTATAGACGTTTCTGCAAAGAAGAAATGCAAATGGCCAACAAATAAAAGAAAAGATGCTCAAAATGACTAATTGTTAAGGAAATGCAAATCAAAACTACAATGAGATATCACCCACCTCACGCCGATTAGGATGACTGCTATCAAAGAAACAGAAAATCACAGCGTTGGCGAGGATGTGGAGAAATTGGAACTCTTGCACACTGTTGATAGGAATGTAAAATAGTGTCGCTGCTATGGAAAACAGCATGGCAGTTCCTCAAAAAATTAAAAATAGAATTACCATATGATCTAGCAATACCTTTTCTGGGAATAGATCCAAAAACATTGAAAGTAGGGTCTTTTCAAAAATTAATCTATAATTTTATTTCAATTGACCAATAATAATTGTATATATTTATGGGGTACAATGTGATGCTTTGATATATGTAGACATTGTGAAATGATTAAATGTAGCTAATTAACATATTCTTCACCTTGCCTACTTATCACTTCTTTATGGTGAAAATGATTTAACTCTATTAGCAATTTTGAAATGCATATTGCATGATTATTAACTACAGTCTCCATGCTATGCAATAAATCACTAAAATTTCATCCTTCTGTTAAACTACCTACTGCTGTTTCACTTTCTATCCTTTGACTAACATCTCCCCTTTCTCCATACTGTAACCCCCCATGATGCCCCTAACTTCTGCCAACCACCATCCTACTCTCTGCTTCTCTGAGCTCCACTTTTTCAGGTTCCACATGTAAGTGGGATAATGCAGTGTTTGTCTTTCTGTGCCTGGGAAAACAAGATCTTGAAGAAATATTTTGTACACCTATATTCATAACAACATTAGTTACAAAAGCCAAAAGGTTGAAGGTACCCAAATATCCAACAGATGAATGGATAAACAAAATGTGGTGTATATATACAAAGACGTATTATTCTGCCTTAAAAAGGAAGGAAATTCTGACACATCCTACAACATGAATGAACCTTCAAGATAGGCTAAGTGAAATAAGCCAGTCACAAAAGGACAAATACTGTGTGATTCCACTTATATAAGGTATCTAGAGTAGTCAAACTCACAGAAATAAATAGAATGATGGTTGCCAGGCTGAAGGAAGGGGAAATATAGAATCATTTAATGGATGCAGAGTTTCCGTTTTTGCAAGAAGAAAAAGTTCTGAGGATTGGTTACACAATATGAATGTACTTAGCTCTAGCAACTGTACACCTAAAAGTGTTCTGACAATCAGCTTTGGGTGATCTGCTCTGAGCCAAGCCTAAGGAAAGCGCCTCTCATTACCTTTGGGGGTAGAATACATTTCAGGAAGTGAAGAGTTAACGTGAGGAAAGTGTCAAGTAGTACGGGTGAAACCTATCCAATCTTAGTTGGAAAATACTTTTTAGAATTAAATTCGTCTAAGGACCAATAACAGATATGACTGTCAACTGACTGTGACAGAACAGTTGTTGTTAAGGTCTGTTTCTGATTTAGGCCAGAGAATATGTCCCAGTACTGTGAAATTCTGAAAATTCTACCGCGAAATCCAAGAAAAATGGCTCTGCTAGTGAGATAGTCATATATGCATATATGGTTATACTCAAAATCCAGGCTGACATCGAACCAAACCCTTGCAAATTCAGGCAGAAATTACTTAAGCAATTATAAGATAGTGATAGGAGGGTTAATTGGATAACAGATAATTGGCTTTTGAATTGAACCAAATTGCAGGATTAAAAAACGAGATGCCTCAAAATATATTTTAAAATCCTCGGAGCATGTTTTAAGTTTGAACGTTAAAAGAAAATAACTAAAGTCAAAAGAGTGCATGGATTGATTACCTAACCTATTTCTGTACCTTAGGCATCTTGGATACATAAATATTTGCTGAGTAAAGGATACAGCCAAGTTGAGAAGTGGAACAAGCAGAGCAATCACCACTGTGATTTATGTATTGATTCTATGCTATGAAATTTGAAAGAGGAAAGAATATACAATTCAATCATTTTTAATATTTTGCTTTAGGACTAAAAAATACTTTTCCTATAAGATCGGTACTTACAGTTTAACTTATTGGTGTTTCCAAACTAGAGAAAATGTAAGTGAGGAAAAATCAGCTACAGTCCCTATGCTAAACAGCAAATATAACAGACTTATTTAGTTACCATTGTCTGAGGGATGTGGGGATCCTTATTTCTGACCTCATATAATTTGTGGTTAACATTTTAAAAATACATGAACCTAGGCCAGGCGCAGTGGATCATGCCTGTAATCCCAGCACTTTGGGAGGCGGAGGCCGGTGAATCGCTTGAGGTCAGGAGTTCAAGACCAGCCTGGGCAACATGGTGAAACCCCATTTCTACTAAAAACGCAAAAATTAGCTGGGTGCAGTGGCAGGCGCCTGTAGTTCCAGCTACTCAGGATGGTGAGGCAGGAGAATCTCTTGAACCCAGGAGGTGGAGCTGTACCTTGCAGTGAGCCGAGTTGTACCTTGCAGTGAGCCGAGATCATGCCACTGCACTCCAGCCTGGGCAACAGAGTGAGACTCCGTCTCAAAAACAAAACAAAACAAAATAACAACAAAAATACATGAACCTTGAATTTTTACCCATACAAACATTTTAATGTTCATGTTCAAATACACACAAATGCTGAGGGAAAAGTTTTTTTTTTTTGAGATGGAGTCTCTCTCTGTTCAGGCTGGAGTGCAGTAGCACGATCTCTGCCCACTACAACCTCCGCCTCCTGGATTCAAGCGATTCTCCTGCTTTAGCCTCCCAAGTAACTGGGATTACAGGCACACACCACCAAGTCCAGCTAATTTTTTTGTATTTTAATTTATTTTTTTTTTCTAGCATCATAAATTTCTTTATTTTTTTGTATTTTTGTAGAGACAGGGTTTCACTGTGTTGCCCAGGCTGGTCTTGAACTCCTGAGCTCAGCCAATCCACCCGCCTCGGTCTCCCAAAATGCTAGGATTACAGGTGTGAGCCACCACGCCCAGCCCTGAGGGAAAAGTTTTTGACACTATGTGTATTTAATGTATGTTAGGCGATAGTTTCATTTTAGAAAGTTGGATGCATTTTCCTTTAATAGTGTACTGCTCAATGTGTAGCTGCCACAGTATGTAAAATATAGGCCTGAAGTGTGGAGTATAGGAACAGCGTGGAACTTAGCTACAGAATTTATGCAAACTCACTGGAATACATTAAAAGGCTGCTATAATATATTCCACAAAGACCCAGATGCACCTCTGGTACTCTGAGAAAAGTGTCGCCAAGGCTGCAAGGGATGGCCATGACAGAAAAGGACCTTGGCATCTTCCATCAGACAGATCCTGATGTATTGCTAATATTAATTGTATTGTAGGCATAGAATTAACAAGTGTTACCAATAACTATTAAAATTGATACAGCAGGGGCCAGGCGCAGTGGTTCTTGCTTGTAATCCCAACATTTTGGGAGGTCAAGGTGGGAGGATCATTTGAAGCCAAGAGTTTGAGACCAGCCAGGGCAACAAAGTGAGACCCTGTCCCTACAAAAAATAAAAATACAAAAAATTAGCTGGGCATAGTGGCATGCACCTGTAGTCCCAGCGACTCGGGGGGCGGAAGCAGGGAGATCACTTGAGCCCGGGGGTTCAAGGCTGCAGTGAGCTATGATGGTGCCACTGCCTTCTAGCCTGGGCAACAGAGTGAGACACTGTCTCTAAAAAAAATAAATAAATAAACAGACAAATCAGTAAATAAATAAAAACATAAATTATACGATATGTGTGTTGGTTATTTCAACCACAAACCTCATGTTTATTGATTAAAAGTAAGACTACTACTACACTGTTACATCAAAAGTCAAGTGACAGAAGATAAAGTAGCTTTTTTTGTTAAAAAGCTAGGCTGGGTGTGGTGGCTCACACCTGTAATTCCAGCACTTTGGGAGCCAAAAGCAGACAGAGCACTTGTGGTCAGGAGTTCAAGATCAGCCTGGCCAACATGGCGAAACTTCGTCTCTACTAAAAATACAAAAATTAGCCGGGCGTGCTAGTGGGCACCTGTAATCCCAGCTACTCAGGAGGCTGAGGCAGGAGAATCGCTTGAACCCAGAAGGCGGAGGTTGCGTTGAGTGGAGAGGGCGCCACTGCACTTCAGCCTGGGCGACAGCGAAACTGCATCTCAAAAAATAAAAATAAAAAAGCTCATGTGTGCACAGAGCAATCCTCCTTTATGACAGATGGAAAAAGAAGCAATTATAGGTTGGGTAGGCTCTCACACTGCTGGTCTATTTTTAGAAATTGAATTCGTTGCCAACATTTAATATAATTAAAATGAACTTTTTTTTTTTTAGACAGGATCTCATTCTGTCACCTAGGCTGGAGTGTAGTGGCGTCATCTTAACTCCTGGGCTCAAGTAATCCTCCTGCTTCAGCCTCCCGAGTAGCTGGGACTAAAGATGTATGCCACCACACCAGCTTATTTTTGTATATTTTTTGCAGAGATAGGGTTTTGCTATGTTGCCCAGGCTAGTCTCAAACTTGTGAGCTCAAGTCATCCTCCCACCTTGGCCTCCTAAAGTGCCGGGATTACAGGCACCAGCTTGCGTGCCCAGCTGTAAATTATTTTATTAAATCATGGGGGTCTCACCCATTTAAGGTTACCTACCTGGGCTCCTGTAGTATTTGAGCTGATGATCCCTACTTGATGGGAAGAAAAATCATGCAATAATCCCTTCCAGAAGAAAGTGGAAGGTTTTGGAAGAATATGTTGGCCTTGATATCCCTTAGATTGTTTTCATTGACATCAGTACTCTTATCAGATAAAGAAGCCATTATTAATCAATGTTAAACTAAGGGATTTGATTTCAGGAATAATTTTAGAAAACACGGGCTCACTGGTGTAAATATATCTGGTCAGGTGTGACCATTGATTCTGAAGGTTTATAGAATGTTTGAGGTCACGGATATAAAACTTAAATGGGACAGGCTGTTCCACATTGTTGTCAAATGTTACATTTTAAAAGCAAAATCCAATGCCATTTTAAAAAGTTGATTTTCTTTGTTTTTCTTTTTTGTTTGTTTGTTTGTTTGTTTGTTTTGAGATGGAGTCTCGCTCTGTCACCCAGGCTGGAGTGCAGTGACACGATCTTGGCTTACTGCAAGCTCTGCCTCCCGGGTTCAAGGCGTTCTCCCGCCTCAGCCTCCCAAGTAGATGAGACTACAGGTGCCCACTACCACACCCGGCTAATTATTGTGTTTTTAGTAGAGACGGAGTTTCACCGTGTTAACCAGGATGGTCTCGACCTCCTGACCTCGTGATCCTCCCACCTTGGCCTCCCAAAGTGCTGGGATTACAGGCATGAACCATCGCGCCCGGCCAAAAAGTTGACTTTCTAAACCATTAGGTTGTGTTAGGTTGTGACTTTCTAAAGCATTAGGTTGTGTTTGTTCTTGGAGGAACAAACTTCACAATGGAACCACAAAATCACCAGAACTGTGTGTGGGTTCTCAGACTGAGCATGAAGTCTGAGAGGGGTACAGAATTAGTAGGACTCAATACATGTTTATATCACTTGGGTTCCATTCTGTTCCTGAACTTGGGCAGTTTCTTTCAGCTAGCAAAGCCATGGCTCATCTTGGGTAGGACAGGAAGAGAGTCTTACCCAAGAGAAAGAGTCAGCAGACATCAGGGAGGGCTATAGGCTGATACACCGGAAGGATCTAAGATCCGAGGGTGAGAAAAACACCAAGAACTGACACCAGAAGCTAGCATTGCCTTTACAGCACGGAAGCTGACCAGAACCCAGCTGGTCGGAAGAAAGCACAGGCTCTCTACCTGTCCTATGTGGTTTTGTTTTTGTTTTGATACAGAGTTGCGCTCTGTTGCCCAGGCTGGAGTGCAGTGGCATGATCTTGGCTCACTACAACCTCCACCTCCCAGGTTCAAGTGATTCTCCTGCCTCAGCCTCCCAAGTAGCTGGGATTACAGGCATCCACTACCACACTTGGCTAATTTTTCTATTCGTAGTAGAGACGGGGTTTCACCATGTTGCCCAGGCTGGTCTCAAACTCCTGGCCTCAAATGATCCACCCACCTCAGCCTCCCAAAGTGCTAGGATTACAGGTGTGACCCACCGTGTCCAGCCCACCTCCTGTTCTTAAGGAGCTCTGATTTTTCTCTACCAGGAAAGTGTAGCTATCAGAGATTTACATGGTCCTCAGCATAGAGGACTTACTATGGCTCATAAAGTCTGTTGTACCGGCCTCATCTTTTACCATGAACAACCAGGCAATTACAATGAAGGAATGGCCTCAATCCGGAGTAGACTGTGTTCTCTGATATCAGAAGGATCTAGAGAAGGAGAATAACCCCCACCTGATTCTTTTTTTTTTTTTTTTGAGACGGAGTCTCGCTCTGTCGCCCGGGCTGGAGTGCAGTGGCTGGATCTCAGCTCACTGCAAGCTCCGCCTCCCGGGTTTAGCCATTCTCCTGCCTCAGCCTCCCGAGTAGCTGGGGCGCCCGAGTAGCTGGGACTACAGGCGCCCGCCACCTCGCCCGGCTAGTTTTTTTTTTTTGTATTTTTCAGTAGAGACGGGGTTTCACCGTGTTAGCCAGGATGGTCTTGATCTCCTGATCTCGCGATCCACCCGTCTTGGCCTCCCAAAGTGCTGGGATTACAGGCTTGAGCCACCGTGCCCGGCTCCCCCCTCACCTGATTCTTAAAAACAACAACAACGAAATCCTGAAAGTTCCATGTGGCAAAACAGGAATGATGTCTCTCCAAGGGTAAGTGGCAAGAACTCCCTTTCTCTATCACTGGCATCTGTTTAGGCCCTTCTTGCCTCTTCTGGGTCTGGGCTCCTCAGAACCCCAGCCCTGCTCAGTCTGAGTAGGGAAGGCTGAGCTATTTCTGGGGCTCAGCAACTCTGAGCCCCACCTGTCCCCTTGACCCAGGGAAGCTCTCATACTAAGCCATGGGTAGGACTGACTCCAGGTGTGGGCCCACCCTCCCTTACACGGGTCGCAGCCTGAGGTTGGTCAGACGGGGACGTTACCTCCTCGGCCCTCACTGGCAGCTGGCTTCACTTGGATCGGACGATTCATCTGAAAGACATCGGACCAACACACCCATTCAGCGTGACTGCCTGGTCCTGGAGCCCCCAGCTTCTCGACCCCTGGACTCCTCAGGATCTGAGCTCTAGCCCCTTTGAACTCTGCACTCCATCACTTCCGCACTGGGATTACAGATTTTCTCCAAGATTCCTTCCTTAAACCCAGGAATTTAGAAGGTGCTGAAACTGGCAGGGATGGGTGACAGGAACTTAGTGGTAAGCACAAGGTGGAATGAAGCGGCTAAAGAGACTTTTCTGCCTGGGGCTCTGGGTAGGGGCTATGTGAGGCCTGTCCCTCTGGCTTCTGGACTTATTTAAAGGCTTTGCATGAGAGAATTGGGAAGGAGGGTAGAATTGATACTGCAGATTTGTGTTTTATGTCTAAAATGGAGACTATCATGCTATGTGTCATTTAGATGAAAGAGTCTGGGAATCAGACTCAGTGCTATCTGCCCTCAACTTGTCATTTAATAGTTGTATGACTCTAAGTAAGCCATCCTTTCTCAGATTCAATTTTTCTTCTTCTCCTGTATAGCTGAAATTACAGGCACGTGCCACCAGGCCCGGCTGATTTTTGTATTTTTAGTAGAGACAGGATTTCTCCATGTTGGCCAAGTTAGTCTCGAACTCTTGACCTCAAGTGATTCGCCCACCTCAGCCTCCCAAAGTGCTGGGATTACAGGCGTGAGCCACTGCTCCTGGCCAGATTCAATTTTTCGAATGAGGAAAACATTCCCCAAGCTGCTGTATCACTACAGTCTCCACACTCACCCGCTTCATCCCCTCCCTAGGGTCCTTTTCCCTGAGGATGCTGGAGTTTTCCAAGGCGCCATTCTCAGCCCTTTTTGTCTGGCTCTTCCTACTTTTCTTGGATAGTCTTGTCCACACCCACAGCCTCAGCTCCTCTCCACACAGGGTTGACTTAGAGCTCTGTATCTCCAGCCTGCATTCTCTTCTGAGCTTCAGAGCCATGTTACCAGCTGCCTGCTGGACATCCCCACTAGAAAGTCCCACGGGCACCTTCACTCAACATACCCAAACAAGAGCTGATTTTTTTTTTTTTGCCCCAACCTGATCCTCCCAGTCGCCCAAGTTATAAGCCTGGAAAGCAGCTTGACTTCTCTTTCCATCCCTTCCCCGTTCCCACCAACTTCACCTTTCAATTCAGGGGTTCCTGATGAGGTGTAGATAAAAATCACCAAGGAACCAGATGAGGCTCTTAAGTTGGGGGATTGTATAATTTGAAAACGCTCCTAGGTGATTTCAATATATCCCCCCCACATTCCCATCCCCCAACCACCCTGAGTGAATTCATGATTGAATCCCCATCTCACCTTCCTCTCATGGGTGTTGTGGGGATCACATGAGGTAATGGGGACGCAAAAGGTCTTTGTAAACTGCCAAGAGCTGGGTGCGTGGGAGGTGAGGAATTATTGTTGGGGGGCAGGCAGCTGAGTGCCGGGAGGAAAAAACAGCGGCCTTCCCGTTCATGGAGGAAGGGGTACTGATGCCCATCTGGCCTGAGAAGGTGATGATCTGACCCCCTCCCCTCAGGAAATGCTCTGCTTCTGCACCAATCAGGGGCCACTCCATCCCTTACCAATATGCTTGTTGCCGAGACAACAGGCAGCTTCCTGTTACCATAGCCACAAGTGCTACCCAGTAACCATGGTAACGCCCTGGCAGTCACAGTTGAGCAATTTCCTTTGGATCAAATTTGGGGGTGGGAGGGGCAGGGAGGGCTTACAAAAAAAAAGGGAAAGGAAAACAGGCCAAGCCTGAACCAGCGCAACTCCCCTCCCACCCAGGGCTCTGACACACCCACCCGCTGGTGGTGGAGCACCTGCAGTGTACCAGGCTGTGGGTGGGGGCCGAGACACCAACAGGACTCAGGTTGCAGTCTAGAGGGGATGACAGATCAATCCAAGCAGATCAGGGCGAACTTGACAGGTCTGGACTGGCCTGGACTAGGGACCAGGAGGACAGGACCCGTCCCTGGGCATGACCACCTGTGATTGTGGAGGAGAGACCAAGAAACAGAGCCATGGAGAGCAGAGACACAGGGAAAGATGAAGAAACACCGGCAGACAGAAATGATGTGAGAGAAAGACAGTCCTAGAAAGGGGCAAGGAAAGAGAGTTACTGGAGGAGAGGGGAAGGAAAAGAGGAGATGAAGGGTCAGGAAGCAGGTGCAGGAGAGGCAGGGAGGAGCCTGGTAGGGAAGAAGGCCAGAAGAGTAGAAGCCTGGGGTGGGGGGCAGTGAGGGTGAGCAAAACCATCATTATTTTATTAGTTCTTAAATAGATCCTGAGAATTTCTTTCTGGAACCTAGAGTGACGAGCACACGTGACAGCGGCAGTTTCCATAGCAGCTTCCTCCCTGGCTGGGTTTCCTGGGAGATGGTGCTCTGGGGGACGCCCCCTTCTCTCCTCCCACCCACTTCACCACCCTTCAACAGAGAGTGGGCATCGGGTGGTACACACATGTTCTCCCCTGGACCTGACCTAGACCTTCCACCACTCAGGCATGCTGCCAGCATTTCCTGTATTCTGTGACGAGCCCCGGGCATCTCTTCATGGGAGACGGTGATGATCTGTATGGGGATTCTCTCGTCATAGGCTCACAGAGGGGAAGATAATGTCACCATTTCCTGAGAGCCCACTCTGTGCCAGGCCCTTCCTGGGACTCTTCATTGTCTCTAAATCCTTCCAACCACTCTGCAAGGGAATACGAGTGTCCCCATATCATAGATGAGAAAGCTGAGGCTGAGGGAGGTGAAATCACTTGTCTAAGATCACATGGTGGGTAAGTGGTTGAGCTGGGATTTATCCCCAGGTCTGTCTGAGGCTGAAGCCCATGATTTTTGCATTGGAGTGCTGCTCAACTCCATTCTTTTTTTCTCTTTTTTTAGACGGAGTCTTGCTCTGTCACCCAGGCTGGAGTGCTGTGGCCAGATCTCAGCTCACTGCAAGCTCCGCCTCCCGGGTTCACGCCATTCTCCTGCCTCAGCCTCCCAGGTAGCTGGGACTACAGGCGCCGCCACCTCGCCTGGCTAGTTTTTTGTAGTTTTTAGTAGAGACGGGGTTTCACCGTGTTAGCCAGGATGGTCTCGATCTCCTGACCTCGTGATCCGCCCGTCTCGGCCTCCCAAAGTGCTGGGATTACAGGATTGAGCCACCGCGCCCGGCCTCAACTCCATTCTTAAGGCATGAACACAAATAGTGAGGCACAGAGGGACCAGGGCCTCGGGGGAGTGCAAGGTCAAGGGCTGTGGAAGAGGCAGACTCCAGCTGAAAAATTTGACTCAGGAAAGCTGCATAGAAGAAGCAATGTTTGACCTGAGCCTTGCAGGACTGGGATCACTGGCCATGCAGAGATAATAGGAGAGGTAGGAGTGGTGGCTGAGCACGCTGAATGGCTAGGGTATGGACAGGGAGCTGCAAGTCTGAAGGAGCAAAGTTTCTGGTGAGCACCTGGCATGGGAGTAGCCAGGGGAGAGCAAATTTCTTCCTAGCAGATAGATGTGGATTTCAATCCTGGCTCTATCACTTGCTTCTCTAAGGTCTCTGAGCCTCAATATCCACATTAGTGAAGGGGGAATCATGATCTTACCTTGCAGAGTTGTGACGACAATGACAATTGCTAGATCTCAGTAGATACCACAGATATAAAAATTTATTTTTTTTTTTGAGATAGAGTTTTGCTCTTGTTGCCCAGGCTGGAGTGCAATGGCATAATCTTGCCTCACTGAAACCTCTGCCTCCAAATTCAAGCAAGTCTCCTGCCTCAGCCTCCTGAGTAGCTGGTATTACAGGCATGCGCCACCATGCCCGGCTAATTTTGTATTTTTAGTAAAGACAGCATTTCTCCATATTGGTCAGGTTGGACTTGAACTCCCGACCTCAGGTGATCCGCCTGCCTCAGCCTCCCAAAGTGCTGGGGTTAGAGGAGTGAGCCACCGCACCTGGCTGGGTTTTTTGTTGTTGTTGTTATTGTTGTTGTTTTTATTGTTGTTAAGGATATGAAACTGAGAGGTAGGCAAGGGCCAGATTAGGGAAGGCTGTGAAAACCGCATGAAGGAATTTTGACTTTGACTTTGTTGTATTTCAAAGGCAATGAGGATCCAGAGAAGGGAAGGATTCTTAAAATTTTTTAAACATTTTTATTTATTTATTTATTTATTTTAGAGACTGAGTCTCACTCTGTCACCCAGGCTGGAGTGAAGTGGCGCCATCTCGGCTCACTGCAATCTCCGCCTCCCAGGTTCAAGCAATTCTCCTGCCTCAGCCTCCTGGGTAGCTGGGACTACAGGCGCCCGCCACCACGCCCAGCTAATTTTTGTATTTTTAGTAGAGACAGGGTTTCACCATGTTGGCCAGGCTGGTCTCAAACTCCTGACCTGTGGTCTTACTCTGCTGCCCAGGCTGGAGTACAGTGGTGCCATCATAGCTCAATACAAACTCCAAATCTTGGGCTAAGTGATTATTCCACTTCAGCCTCCCAAATAGCTGGGAATACAGGTACGTGCCACTATGCCCAGCTAATTTTAAAATTTTTTGTAGACACTGGGTCTCACTATGTTGCTCAGGCTGGTGTCGAACTCCTGGGCTCAAGCGATCCTTGGACCTCATCCTTTCAAAGTGCTGGGATTACAGGTGTGAGCCGCTATGACCAGCCAGGAAAGAGTATTAAGTAGGGAAATCATCTAGTCAGTTTTGTCTTATGAAGGATCCCATAAGCTGTCACTATGTGGAGAAAGGATTGGAAAATGAGTGATTAGAGGAAAGAAGATCAGAGGCACAGGTGAGAGGTGAGTGTGACCTGGATAGAAATAAATGAACAGATTTAACAGATGCATAGGAAGAATTAACTGGACTATAGTTCTACTGGATATGTGGACCTGGGAAGAAGAGGGCATATTGGCTGACTCTCAGGTTCATAGCTTGGGAGTTGGGGAAGGTGGGAGTTTGGGGGTACAAGGATGAACCTCTTGGGTTCCTCCTTCCCAGGGGAGGAACCTGAGAGAATAAGAACAGAATTGGGGAGAGCAGGGCTCTGAGCCTTCAGTCCCCACAGAGCAGTGGTGATGGAGGACACCTGGGATTTAGGTATGTTACGTGTGGCTGGAGGAGAAAGAGAGCTGCCCCCATGAGCTTCCTGGGCAACCGATTATATATACCTTATTCCTGCCATTGACAGAGGAGGGACATGGCAGTGGGATGAGGTAATCAGGAGTCCCCCTTGAGGAAAAGAGGACATTGCCTCCTGGGCCAAAAACTTGTCCTGGGACTTCAGGTGAGCTCTTGCCCTGGCTGAGCACCTGTTCTCTTAAGAATTTCCCAGATGGAGTCCAGGCCCATGTCTGCTTCAGAGCCCAGCCCTGGAGGGGAATTCAAGGGATAGAATGTCAGAGAGAACAACCTATTCCAGGCAATGGAGTGGGGAAGGTTAGAGGCAGCAGAGACACGCACAGGGCCCTGGACCTTCTGCCCCAGTGAGCAGAAAGGAGAGCAAGACCCTACCTAACTCTCTGCCCTGACTTGTCTAAAATTCCTCCATTTGGGCTCAGCATCGCCCTTTTCAGACTCTTCTGCCCTGATGCCAACTATTCTTTTCACTCAGCACTCACACCCTCAGCACTCCCCATTCCATGGGAAGACAGTTATTAGAACCTTCTTGAGGAAGGGAACACTGGTAGGTTTGGGAAAGGTGTCAGGAGGTGCAGGGCAGAGTGGGACAGAAAAAAGTCAAACGTCGTCATTTTTAGTAGTTTGTTTTACCTCATCCCCTCCTCTAATTCAACCCACTGTCAAGTCCCATTGGTTCTAGAATCTATGTGGATATCCTGAACAGCTCTGAAGTCTAACCTCTCCTCTCCTTTCCTGGCCTATCTCCAGCTCTAGGCCAGCATCACCATTCATCTGCACTCAAGCAACATTGCACTAAAGGGTAATCCAGCCTCCAGTGTTGCTTCCTTTCCAACCCAACCTTCTTCACACCATAGTCAGAGTAATCTTTTCTTTTTCTTTCTTTCTTTCTTTTTTTTTTTTTTTGACACAGGATCTTGTTCTGGCTCTAGTGCAGTTAGCTCACTACAGCCTCAACCTCCAGGGCTCAAGCAACCCTCCCACCTCAGCCTCCCAAGTAACTGGGATTACAGGTGCACACCACCACACCTGGCTAATTTTTGAAAAATTTTTGTAGAGACAAGGTCTCACTATGTTGTCCAGGCTGGTCTCAAACTTCTGGGCTCAGCGATCCTCCAGCCTCAGCCTCCCAAAGTGCTGAGATTACGGGCATGAACCACTATGCCTGGCCCAGAGTAATCTTTTGAAACTAGTCTCTTACCCTTCTCTGCTTAAAATCCACCTCTGTTCCCCCATTGCAAGCTCCTGTTAAAGCCCAAGATTCTAAGACTGGCTGTCAAAACTTGTGAGTCTGGCTTCCACTGCTGCCCAACATGCACGATTCTCTCTACTCATGTGGAGCCTTAGCCATCTTTGCTAGACACCTTCCCTGCCAGTGTTCACACTGTCCCCAGAATTTCTTGTCTTTTAGGTTTCTAGATCCTCAAATATGATAAAATATGATCATGATTCAGCTCAGATAACATCTCCTCTGCAAAGCATCTACTCCCTCCCCATTTCTTTTTATTCTTTTTTCACTTATTTACTTATTTTTATTTTGTATTTTTGTATTTTTAGTTGAGATGGGGTTTCACCATGGTGGCCAGGCTGGTCTCAAACTTCTGACCTCAAGTGATCTGCCCGCCTTGGCCTCCCAAAGTACTGGGATTTCAGGTGTGAACCATCGCACCCGGCCTTTTCCTTTATGGTTTGACCCTGGGACTCCCTCCCCAAGTAAAAGTCTCTCTTTTACTTGCCCAGATGTATGCCCCAGTGAGACGCAATGAGGCTCATTTTTAAGAAGCATCTTGAGGGCAAAGACTCAGACTCATTCATGAAGTGGTTGCTAGCACACGCAGTGCCTTTCTATAAATATAAAAAGGCACTCCCTAGCCCCGGGATGAATGAGAAAAAATGTGCTCTTTCCTCTGGGCTGACAAAGCCTTGAAATAATGAGCATGACTTGGTCAATAGAGCATGGCTGGATTTTTGCCCCCATCTGCCCTCTGCACCCAAGCTGTTTTGTGCAGGGCACAACCTGCAAAACCAAATGCACTCCCTTACTCAGTAACATCTGCCTCCTTCACAGTGTTTGAAGGGATGGCTTCCCAAAGGAAGGGAAGTCAGGAACAGGGAGATAAACAAATAGGGAGGCAGCTTCTGCATCCCAGAAGTGGGGCTGAGGCTAGGCCTCACCTTCTTCAGGTGGATTCTGGAGCATAAAGTGAGGCTAAAAGAAGGAATTCTGGCTTCATCAAGAAGAGGCTGCAGGAGGTGGGAGCCAGGTGGGACAGATCAACCGAGGTTTGAAGGAGTTCTCAAATAGTGAGGCAAGCTTTCATAGGGACAGAACGTGTCAGGGGACAAATGGAGAGGAGCCAAGCAAGAGAAGGTGTCAGTCCATCAGAATCCATGACATTCTTGGCCGGGAGTGGTGGCTCACGCCTGTAATCCTAGCACTTTGAGAGGCTGAGGCGGGCAGATCACTTGAGGTCAGGAGTTCAAAACCAGCCTGACCAACATGGTGAAACCCCGTCTGTACTAAAAATACAAAAAAAATTAGCCAGGCGTGGTGGCGGGTGCCTGTAATCCCAGCTACTTGGGAGGCTGAGGCAGGAGAATCACTTGAACCCTGGAGGAGGAGGTTGCAGTGAGCTGAGATGGCACCACTGCACTGCAGCCTGGGCAACAGAATGAGACTGTGTCTCAAAAAAACCCAAAAAACAAAAAACAAACAAACTATGAAATTTCCCCTGGGGTTTCAGACTTTTCTCTTTGGGGGCTGACCCAGCCTTTTCTGGTCCCATGGCGACAGTCCTGCCTGATGCCAGCAGGAATTCAGATTAAAGTCTTGTCCCTGCTTCTCCAGCAGGTGGCAGCTGTGCTCAGGACCCAGTGATAGCAGAGAGCTGGGCACTCCTCTCTCCATGCTGATGGGCCTAAGGCCAGGTGACTAAAGTTGCTGCTGTCCCTGGCAGGCCCAGAGGAAAGATTGATGGCACAGGCATTGCTGGGGCTGGCCAACACAGTCATTGATTTTCATTTAGGAGAATAATTAAATATTAATTTTCACTTTGTTAAGCTGGAGAGGGCGAATAAAGCCAATGCTAACAGTATCAGAGGAAGCTGGGCCATGTTGGAGACCTGCAGATGGAACAGTGAGAGGGGGAAGATGTCCCCAGTCACCATTCTCTCCAGAACCTAAGACCCCTGCCTGCTACCTAGTTGTCTCAGGTCACAGTACAGTGGTTAAGTGAATGAGTTCTAGGGCCAGATTAACTGGGCCCAAAGTCCAGATACTCCCATTATTAACTATATGACATTGGGCAAGTCACTTGATTCTTATGACTTAGTTTTCTCACCTGTAAAATGGGAATGCCAATAACAATTCCTTATTTAGGCCTGGCACGGTGGCTCATGCCTGTAATCCCAGCACTTTGGGAAGCCAAGGTGGGTGGATCACTTGAGGCCAGAAGTTCAAGACTAGCCTGGCCAACATGGTGGAACCTCATCTCTACTAAAATTACAAAAATTAGTTGGGCACGGTGGTGTACACCTGTAATCCCAGCTACTCAGGAGGCTGAGGCAGGAGAATTGCTTAAACCCAGGAGGTGGAGGTTGCAGTGGGTCAAGGTCATGGCACTGCACTCCAGCCTGGGCAACATCATGAGACTCTGTCTCAAATACAAACAAACAATCTTCTTTATGGACAATTAAATGACTTATACCGTGTAAAGTGGTAGGAAGACTAAGTATCAATAAATGCTCATTACTATTATTTGCTTTTCTCCTCCAGAAATTCTCGCAGTACTCTAAGGGCATCACAGCCCTTATCTCAGGTACCCTTGGCCTCATGGAGCTCTCCAGGTACCCCTTATCTAGCAGAGCCCTGTGTCTTGTGGAAGAGAGATGTTTTTCCTCCCAAAGTTTATCTTAATTTTTGGGGGGGGGGCCTCCCATTTCCTGTCAGGGTAAAGCCTGGCATTTAAAGTTTCATCTTCAACTGCTGCCTTCTGTAGATCTTCCCTCCAGCTTCCCTCCATGCTCATGTTGGCCTCCCCTACAGTGCCAGCTGCATTTCACACCCACCTGTTCCATCTGTGTCTGCACCTTTACCATGCTGTTTCCCACATGGAATGTTACAGCTTGTCTCATTGACTCTCAGTTCTAGCAGCAGAAGTCATTTGCTCCCATGGTTAGATGAATGATGAGTTCTACTCCTACTCCTACTAATGCTGCTGTTACTATTACTGTTACTATCACTACTACCACCAGCTAACTCGTATTAAGTGCTTATTTTCTGCCAAGAACAGCACTGAGTACTTTAGTTCACCTAATGACTTAGTTCATTTAACCACGACAACAACCCTATGAGTTTAACTTTACAGATGAGAAAACTTAGGCGTAGCAGTAAAGACTTGCCCAAAGTCACAAAGCTAGTGAGTGGTGGGACCTGGATCCACACACAGGTCTCTCTGACTCAGGAGCTTGCATACAGAGGATCAGTGATGGTGACAAGTTGGTGTTACTTGGCACTTAGTCCCCAAAAGTGAGGCTCAAGGTGCTTCAGTTACTGTGATTGGTTCTAGGAGCTGTCACCCCATTAACAGCTTGATTAGCTTTTGGTGAAGCTTGCTCCATTGCTTGGCAGCTCCAATTCAGAGAAGTAACTTCTTTATACTGAGCTGAAATCAGTGTCTGTTTCTTATATTAACTGATCCAAATCTTGCCTTCTGGGGCCACTCATAGAAAACCAAACCCCTCTTCTAGAATCTGAAGGTAGTTACCCCAACCCCAACAGTAGTACTTATTGAGATCTTACTCTGTGCCAAGCACTTGCTAAGCCTCAAGTAATCCTCACTACAGCCAAGTGAGCTAGGTGTTAGTATAACCCATTCCTCATATCTAAAGAAACTGAAGCTCAGGAGTCCAAGTAACGTGCCCAGAGACACAGAACTGACAAATGGCAGAGCTGGAATTCAAATCCAGTGGGTTTTTTGTTTGTGTGTGTGTGTGTGTGTGTGTGTGTGTGTGTATTTGTTTTTGAGACTGAGTCTCACTCTGTTGCCCAAGCTGGAGTGCAGTGGCATGATCTTGGCTCACTGCAACCTCTGCCTCCCACGTTCAAGCGATTCTCCTGCCTCAGCCTCCCAAGTAACTGGAACTACAGGCATCTGCCATGTCCAGCTAGTTTTTGTATTTTTAGTAGAGACGGGGTTTCGCCATGGAGGCCGGGCTGGTCTCGAACTCCTGATCTCAGGTGATCTGCCCGCCTTGGCCTCCCAAAGTGCTAGGATTACAGGCGTGAGCCACCACACTCAGCCTCAAAAACCAGTGTTTTTAATTATTAGCTTATGATGCCTCCTTATTAAAGTCCTTCTAAGCCCTATCTTCTCCAGTTAAATCATCCCAACTCCTCCAAACTATTATCCAAATATATCTTGTGCCTTTACTTCATCCTCTTCTCTCCTTTTTTTTTTTTTTGTTTTTTGAAATGGAGTCTCGCTCTGTTGCCCAGGCTGGAGTGCAGTGGCACGATCTAGGCTCACTGCAAGCTCCACCTCCCGGGTTCATGCCATTCTCCTGCCTCAGCCTCCCGAGTAGCTGGGACTACAGGTGCCCACCACCACACCCGGCTAATTTTTTTGTATGTTTTTAGTAGAGACGGGGTTTCACTGTGTTAGCCAGGATGGTCTCGATCTCCTGATCTTGTGACCCACCCGCCTTGGCCTCCCAAAGTGCTGAGATTACAGGCGAGAGCCACCACGCCCGGCCAACTTTATCCTCACCTCATTCTTGTAGGCAAACGACTCTCCTAAATCTGAGGCCCAGAACTGGACATAGTCCCAAGTTTGGCCTGTTAATGGCATTTAAATAGTGCTCTGTTCTAGACACACCGTTTCTTGGACAAGAGAAAACAAGGCTGTACAGCATGACTTGCTCTTGGTAAACCCATGCTAATTACTAACGATCACCCCTTCATTCTACCACATGGTCAATAGGTCCCAACTTGCCTCTTGTTGAGTGATTATGCATTAGCCAAGACCAGACCAGGTACCACTGGTGCCTACAAGCCTAGCAGAATCATGTCTCCCCTAACTTTAGCTGAGTGTTTGCAGTGTGGAGGGAAGACAACCTTAGTGAGTCAAGACACCAGAAAAAACCATTACAGGAAAAGGACTAGAGAGAAGTGCCAACAAAGACCCTAGAGAAAAAGGGATACCAGTCCAGCAGAACCTCTACCCCATGTATCTGAATACCTGCTCACACCAGTGACAAGTGACACCCAAAGCCATAATCTGAGCCAAATTGAATAAATTCTAGCTTAGCCCACAACACTGATGCCTCTCCTAAATATGGGTGGAGTGCCTGGCCCAAGGATCTTGAGCCCCTTTTTAAGTGAGAAGATTGGATATAACAAAGAATTTGTTGCTGTTCGGGTATAGGAAGCCGTCTCCTAGAAAGATGATTCTGCTTCTAGTTCTTAGTCCCAACCCAGCCGCCACATGCTGCTTTGGCATGCACACAGGGCACTGTCCCCAGCCTGAGGTGATTCCCGCCCCCCAACCTGGAGAACTTACCCCTGGCAGGGTCTTCTGCTCGTGCAGTGCACTCTGGGCCTTGAGAGCAGAGTCCCGGGCGCAGTAGGTGAGGAAGGCACAGCCTGAGGAGGAAGAGGCTGGCTCAGGGGGTTTCCTGAAACCCCCAACTATTCTTCTTCGAAATACTCCACTAAGTTGACAAACTTAAGGCCACTCTCCTTTAAACAAGGACTCTGCTTTCTGAGAAGCCTTCTCTGCCTCCCACCTCTGGAGAGAGGGGCTTCATGTGCCTGGGGACCAGTATCCCAGGCTCTGGCTCTCTTTCATTTGCTTCTGGCATCCTGCCCAGAGAACATATGTACCCACACCCAGTCACATGTGCATACAATCCCACATCTCCCCTCCCCACTCCAGTCATAAGTCCTGTTGGGGTTAAACCTCCCTAAGCAGCTTTATCATCATCTTTAACCCAGACTTCCCCTTCCTTTTTGGATTCAGACTCATGGAGTCTCCCAGGATCAGCCTCAATTCCTTCTCAACTCAGTTTCAGATGGGAGGAGGCAAAAGAGTAAAAGAAGGGTTGGGGGCCAACCCCAGCACCTCCCAGCTCTTTTCCATATCTCCCTCCCCTAAGTTTGAAGCTGGGGAATGGATTGATTTGAGACTTAGAAGATGGGACTGGTTTAATGGCTTCCCATAGGTGGTAGTTTCCAGGGACCCCCTAATCCTGTTCAAGGATCTTGATCTGTCAACCCTCCTAGGGCTTTGAGGTAGGGCTTCTTAAAGAGTTATTGTGCCTCAAATCTGGCTCCTCTAAAAGGGCCAGCAGATATGGGGCAGCGAAGAGGTCTAGGTTGAGCCAAAGTGTCAAGTTCAGCCCTCTCTTTGTTCAGCCTCAGGACCTGTAGCCTGCTAGGAAGCACTGAAGCAGCACTCTCCTCCTTTCCAACAGCCACAGAGCACTCATTCATTCAGAAAATATTTATTGAACACTTACTTATTATGGTGGGGCCTTTTGATGAGCTTGGGGATAGAGTGGCAACAAGACAGACACATTCCTTGCCCTCATGGGGATTAGACAAATCAGGAGGGGCCCCTAAACGAGTCCAAAGGGCTGAGTAATGTCTCAAAGAAGGCATTGAGTCCTCAAGAACAAGAACACTGAGTCCTTAACAATCAGGTGATGAAAGGGACAGTGATTATTTCAGACAGAGGGAAAAGCATATATGAAGGCTGAATCAAGAATTTGGTGTGTTGGGGAAATGGATACAAAGTTAGTGTGGTTGGAGGCTGGTGCATGGGGGCAGAGTGGCTAGTGAGGTATGCAGGAATCAAGTCATATGTAGCCTTGTGGGCCTCAGTTGGATTTTGAACTTTTTCCTAAGAGCAATGGAGAGCCACTTTAAAGGGTTTTAAGCAGATCTGTGAGATAAGATCTGTTTTCAAAAGGAGGCTTCTGAGTGTAGGAGGGAGAACGACTGAAGGAGGAGAAAGTGGATATGGCAAATGGGACCATTTTTTTCTGGCCTCTTCTACAGGGCTGCCCCCTTAAGATGGGTTTATTGTCGGCCATTCATTGAGTTAAAGGGAACTTAGAGAACTGAGCAAAACTCTTATCATATCAACAGGGAAACTGAAGCCCAGAGAGTGGGGCAGTGGCAGGGCAGGATTTGGAATGTCTTAACTCCCAAGCTGGGGTTGTTTTCAAAGCACTTGGGTAACAAGTGGCTGCCTGCCTCGGTATCCAGCCATCAAAAGGAAAATGAGTCACTGTTGCTGGGGGGAGGATGAGGAAGATGTTGACTTGGAGACCCTCCACAATCATCTTGGAAGGTAACACTTGCCTTGGAGAGTTTTGATTTAGTTTGGAAATAAATCACCAAACACCTGATTCCACTTACACTCCTGCTGTGTCTTTTGCCACCAACCCATATCACCCGACATCCAAATCCGGCAGGGTTGCCTGTCTGAAAGGCTCAGGGGCCCAGTTGCTGCCTAAAGAAGCCCCATGTGGACTAGCCGGGATGGAGGGTGGAAGAATGAAGGGAAGAAAAGACAGAGAAGCATGGTTTGAGAGACAGATGAATGAAAGTAACAGACAGAATTAGAGCTAAATGAAAAGAGAGAGGATGAGGGAACAGTTCAGACTCTTGATAGTGAGAAGAGTGAGATTTAAGGATATTCTATACACTTCCCTTATTGTACAGATGATCTACGAAGATTAGCTTTGTACTTACATACTGAAATCAATGTCTAAAAATAAGAAAATGAGTTGCTATAGAGGGATGGACAGACAGGCAGGTAGTGGGAGTGCATTAGAAGGAATCTAGAGGGTGTGGTATTGTTCTTTCACACACCCATTAACACAACCCCACCCCAAAGGGTGGAAGCTGTACTCCTAGCCAGACAGTCCTAACCCTTCTATTGGCATTTTCTCGAAGTGCCTACATTAGTGTGCCGAGGAACCCTACAAGGCCTCCCAGTTGAAGAGGTGGCAGTCTGATTCCAGCTCTCAGTCCTTAGGAATGTACCTTAAGCTGTTACCCAAGGCCCACCCTCCTCTCTTAGGAAGATCATGGAGGATAGTTGGTGACTCTTTCCCAGCAAAAATGTGAAACCACAGCGTGGTGGTGATGGTGGGGGAGGATATAAGAGGGTTTCTTCTCAAATCATCTCCCCTTCTCCTGCCCATGTATGACATGTGACTCTGGCTCTCTTACTCCAGCCCTGCCTAGACGGACTTTTCTGCATGTAAACAAGCCTCCTCCCTCTCTCTACAGGAAGAAAGGGGTGTGGCCGAACAGGACCGTGGTGCCTGTGTCTCTCTAGAAAGGGCAGGGAGAAGATCTCCTTCTGTCTCTTCAGCCTGACTCACCCTGAGAATGGGTCTGGATTGTGACCAGCCTGTGAGGGAGGGAAAGAAGGAGGCCATAAAGAGGATTGGGGAGGAGCAAAGAGGAGGCACAGGAGTAGGGGGATTACAGAAGGAAAGAAGTGTGGATTCAGCTGAGGGAAATCCAAGAGGAAAGGGACACAGGGTGGCAGGAGTTCCCAGCTGAGGTCAGGGTTCTGAACTGGAATCAGAAGAGGTGGAGAGCATTGGGATTCTGGTAAAGGGCAGGAGAGATTGGGGCTGTTGTTGAACATGAGGGGGTATTTGGAACTGAGAGCCTCCTGAGAACTGAATTGGATTTTGTGTTAGACAGGTCTGGGTTCTGAAGAAGGGGAGGGTTTGAGTCTCCAGTGTTTTAGGTTGGCAGTCTGAGAGTCAAAAGAAGGCTCTTGAGGGGGATGGCTGGACTAGGAGGCCAGAAGGAGGGGTGCAAGTCCAAGATATGCATGTGAGTTGTTAGGCCTGAGTGAGGCACCACCAGTTGGAGGATTCAGGAATGTTTGGGTTCAGGGTTTGGGAAATGGAGGGTATTCGAGATCTAGAAGGTGGAGTAAGTTTTCAAATTCCGGAATTTTAGGTCAGATGGGAGAGGTGGCGGAGAGGTCCAACTGAAAGGCAGGGACTGCTGGGATGTGAGAGGTGGAGCCCAGGAATTTGGAGGTTAGAGTGGAGAACATGTTAGGGGACCACAGTGATAATCAGAGGGAGGATGTCAGAGAGAAAATTCTGTGATTTGGGAAGGGGGCTGGGCTGAGGTGGGGCTGATATTGGACTGGTGTTGGACTGGCTCTCGGCAGGGCTAGGGCTAGGGCTGGGGCAGGGCCACACTCTAATCGGACTGGGGTTGGGCTGGGCTGGGCTGACCCCGCGCACCTTTGTGGAGGCCGGTGAGCCGGTCCTTCAGCACCGTCAGCTCGTAGATGCGGCCGAACTCCTCGAACAGCGGCTTGAGGTCCTGCTCGTCCAAGCCCCGCGGGATCTGCCCCACGAAGAGCTTGATGGCGTCGTGGTCCTTCATGGGCACGGCGGGGCCAGGATGTAGCCCGCTCATGCCGACGCCGCTGTCCGCGGTGCTGAAACCCAGGCGCGGGCCGGGGCCAGCGGGCTGCGCTGACCCTCCCGGCGCCGCGGCCATGTCCCCGCCCTGTCCGCCCTCCCGCTGGTCCCACCAGTCCCGCCTGTCCCGCCGTCCCCTCCCTGGACCGGTGGCGAGGGCCAGGGGGAGGGGGCGGGGCCCGGGCGGAGAGGGCGGGGGGGGGCTGCTCAGGGGGCGGGGTCCGGGTGGAGGGGCGTAGAGGGGGTGGGGCGGGCTGGAAAGGGGCGGGGCCGGGGCGGGGCGGGCCCGGGCCGAGGTGGCGGCGGGACGCTGGGGTCTGGCTTGAGGTCCCCGTGCGGCTCTCTCTGGGCTCCCGCCCGAGCTCTCCCGGAGCCGAGCCCCGAGCCCCAGCCCCCGTGCTTGGTGACGTCAGACAGCTGGCCGCCGAGTCTACGCAAATGATTTGCATAATAAGGAAGCACGGCCAATCAGAGTGGGAGTTGACTGGGCTCGCCGGGGGCGGGAGGGGCGCTGGGCTCACGCGCTCCTGCTTGCCATGGCAACCGGACCCTCGAATGCCCTGTGTGTGTCGAGTGTGTGCGGGCGTGGCCGTGGATCGCGCGTGTGCGCCTTGGGCCGCGTGAGGGGAAGCAGCTTCGTCATGCGTGATGGTGTCTGCCGGAGTTGGAGCTAATCCCCACTGCACACACTGGCACACAGAGGCACACGCAAGCACACACACCTCCAAAGGCTGGAGCGTTTCCTACGGGGGTGGATGGGGATTCCTATTCTCCATTCCCACTATCAAGCCAGTCCCTCGGAGCCAATCCCAACCCGCCCCATCACACATCTCTGTCTTTGGTGTCTTTAACCACTTTCTTACCCCGAGCCTCAAACACTTCGTCTCCCTTGCAGCCTTAAAAAGAAAGAAAGAATAAAATAAAAAACCCTTAAACACTCCTTGAACACGGATTCCTCCTTAGGAGAGTGAGGGAACTTAGCCATATTTACTCATAACCCGTTATGCACCAGGTGCCAGGTTCATCCCAGTTCGGTGAGTTCAGGAGTGTTCTTTTTCCAGAAAAGGAAGCTGAGGTTCTGAGGGTCAAGCAGGTTAGGGCCAGGCCCACCCCAACATTTGTTGGGCCCAGCGCAAAAGAAGAAATGGAAATCGACATACTGTGTGTCTAAATATTTAAAAGATACAAATCAAATTACAATTTGTTAAATATGTTCCCCTCTTATTTTCACAAATACAGGTTCAGAATTACGAAATGAAAGATGCACATACAGCTACGCTTTTTATATGACTGAAAGTTGGCAAAATATCAGAGCTGATGGAATTTTATTACTCTTGCACATGTCTAGGTATTCTCTTCATGGATCAGTGATGTTTGCACAAAGTAGTAAAACAATGTTTGGACAAAGATGCATACTTCATAAATTATATATTTATTCCATAATGTATTTTTCATGCCTCTTTCAGTAAAATTGCTAATTATTTTAATAGAGATTTCCTTTTTTTTTTTTTTTGATAGGTTCTCATTCTGTCACCCAGGTTGGAGTGCAGTGGTGCGATCTAAGATCACTGCAACCTTAACCTCCTGGGTTCAAGTGATCCTCCCACCTAAGCCTCCCGAATAGCTGGGATGACAGGTGCACGCTACCATGCCTGGCTAATTTTTGTTTGTTTGTTTGTTTGTTTGTTTTGCTAGAGACGGGGGTTTCACCATTCTGCCCAGGCTTGTCTAGAACTCCTGAGCTCAAGTGATCCACTCACCTTGGTGCCCCAGAGTGCTGGGATTACAAGAGTGTGCCACTGCACCTGGCTTAATAAAGATTTTAACGTAACTTGTGTCCATCGACTATTCTAAGAAACTGTGCGAGACCAGCAGTAGCAAGTGGAATCATCAAAAAGTTCTTAAAACAATACTCAATCCAGAAGCAAATCATGATTTTTAAAGCATTTATTTTTCTGGCTGAGCGTGGTGACTGACACCTGTAATCCCAGCACTTTGGGAGGCCAAGGCGGCAGATCACTTGAGGTCAGGAGTTCGAGACCAGTCTGGCCAACATGACAATATCCTGTCTCTACGAAAAATACAAAAATTAGCCAGGCGTGGTGGCTGGATCCTGCTACTCTGGAGGCTGAGGCAGGAGAATCGATTGAACCCAGGAGGTGGAGGTTGCAATGAGCCGGGATCATGTCACTGCACTCCAGCCTGGGTGACAGAGTGAGACTCCATCTCAAAAAAAAAAAAAAAAAAAATGCTGCAGCAAATTAAGATTTTCAAAAATTATTTTTCTGGCAGGATGTGGTGGCTCACACCTGTAATCCCAGCACTTCAGGAGGCTGAGGTGGGTGGACTGCTTGATCAGGAGTTTGAGACCAGCCTGGCCAACATGGCAAAACCTCATTTTTACTAAATGAATAAATAAAATAAAATAAATTATTTTTCTCCTTTAATAGAAAGTTACTCCTTGTAATAAGTTGACCATGAAATGGGTTACTGGAACATTTCATTTTCATTCAGTCCTATGTAATTTTTTTTTTTTTTTATTTGAGACGGAGTCTTGCTGTGTCGCCCAGGCTGGAGTGCAGTGGCCTGATCTCAGCTCACTGCAAGCTCTGCCTCCCGGGTTTACGCCATTCTCCTGCCTCACCGTGTTAGCCAGGATGGTCTCGATCTCCCGACCTCGTGGTCCTCCCGTCTCGGCCTCCCAAAGTGCTGGGATTACAGGCTTGAGCCACCGCGCCCAGTCCAGCCTTGTATTTTTAGTAGAGATGCAGTTTCACCATGTTGACTAGGCTGGTCTTGACCTCCTGACCTCAAGTGATCTGCCTACCTCAGCCTCCCAAAGTGCTGGGATTACAAGTGAGAGCCACTGTGCCCGGCCCTATATGCTTGCTGATTTTGTCTAATAGTTTTATCAATTGTTGAGAGAAAGGTGTTGAAGGCTTCAATTGTAATTGTGGATTTGTGTATTTCTCCTTTCAGATCCATTATTTTTTGCCTCACATATTCTGTAGCTCTGTCATTTGGGGCATAAACATTAAAAACTGTGATGCCTTAGTGAATTGATACTTTTATTATTATGTAATGTCACTCTGTTCTTGGTAAACTTTTTGCATGGAGAGTTACTTTGATATTAATATAGCCATTTATGTTTTCTTTTGATTAATCTTTGCAAAATATACCTTTTTCTATCCTTTTACTTTTAAGCTACCTATATAGTTGTATTTAAGTGGGTTGATTTTAGACAGCATATAGTTGGGTCATTTTTTTAAAGTCCACGTTACCAATCTTTGTCTTAGTTGACATATTTAGACCATTTACATTTAATGTAATTATTGGCATTACAGGTATGAGTCTGTAATTTACATTTAATTAACATTTACATTTAATGTAATTATTGGTATGCTAGGGCTTAAGACTGTCACTTAATTTTTTGTTTTCTTTTTGTTGCCTCTGTTCTTCATTTCTCTTTGCTTTATCTTTCTTCTTGTTTTTAGAGATGGGGTCTTGCTATGTTGCCCATAATGGTCTCAAACTCCTGGCCTCAATCCTTCCACCTTAGCCTCCCAAGTAGCTATGATTACAGGCATGAGCCACTACACCTGGTTCATTTCTGTTTTGTTTTTCCTGTGCTCTTGTGAATAAAGTATTTCTTATTCTATACATACATAGCTTATCACAGTCTACTGCTATTGATATTTTGCCAGTTTGAGTGAAGTGTAGAAACCTTACCTACTATTAAGTCCCTTTATCTTTCCCCATTTATAATTATCTTAAGTACTTCCTCTATATATTTCAGAACCACTTTAGACAATGTTATCCAATCACCATTTATAAAAAACTCCAGAAGCATTAAAGTCTATGGCATTTACCCATATTTTCCTTCTTTCAGTTGTTTTTTCTTCCTTTCTGATAGTTCAAGATTCCTTCTTTTATCATTTCCTTTACATTTTAAGAACTTCCTTTAGCCATTCTTTTAGAGTAGTTATGTTGGTGACAGATTCTCTAAGTGTTCCTTCATCTGAGAATGTCTTGATCTCCCCTCCATTTCTGAAGGACACTTTTGCTGGATATTGAATTTTGGTTTGACAGTTCTTTTCTTTCATCACTTGAAAAATGTGCCACTTCTTTCTGGCCTTTGTAGTATCTGATGAGAGATCCTGTTTTTCTCTTATACATAAGATACTGTCATCTCTTTCTCAAGTCTATGTTTGTCTTTAACTTTCAGAAGTTTGATTATCATGTGTCCTGATATGGATTTCTTTGGCTTTATCCTGTTTGGGCTCACTTTGTTTCTTTAATCTGTAGCTTTAAATCTTTCGCTAAATTTGAATAGTTTTCAGCCACTATTTCTTCAAGTACTTTTTAAGCCCATCTCCCCTCTCCTCTCTCTCCATGACAGGAGTGTTAGATCTTTTGTTATAATCCCATAGGTCCCTGAGATTCTATCTATTTTCTTTTAAATCTATTTTCTCTCTGTTGTTCAGATTGGGTAAGTTCTATTGTTCTATCTTCAAGTTCACTGATGCTTTCCTCTATCATCTCTATTCTGGCATTGAATCCATTGAGTTTTTCATTTTGGTTGTATTTTTTAATTCTAAAATTTCCTTGTGGGCCAGGTTTGGTGGCTCACACCTGTAATCCCAGCACTCTGGGAGGCTGAGGCAGGCAGATCACGTGAGGTCAGGAGTTCGAGACCAGCCTGGCCAACATGGTGAAACCCTGTCTCTATTAAAAATATAAAAATTAGCTGGGTGTGGCAGCATGTCCCTGTAGTCTCAGCTACTTGGGGGACTGAGGCAGGAGAATAACTTGAACCAGGAGGTGGAGGTTGCAATGAGCCAAGATCATACCACTGCACTCCCATCTGGGCAACAGAGTGAGACTCTGTCTGAAAAAAACAAATTTCCATGTGCTCTTCATTTACATTTTCTATTTTTTTCTAAGACTTTCTATTTTTCCATTTGTTTCAAGTGTGTTTGCAATTGCTTATGATGCATTTCATGATGGCTGCTTAAAAATTCTTGACAGATAATTCTAATATGTGTGTCAACATCTCTAATAAGTGTTGATGCTTATTGATTGACTTTTCTCATTAAAGTTGAGAGTTTCTTGATTCTTAGTATAATGAGAGATTTTCAATTGATTCCTGAACATTTTGGGTATTTTATTATGAGACTCTGGATCTTATTTAAATGTTATATCTAATTTAAACATGTTTAGCAGGCCTTCTTTGACCCCCAACTAGTGAGGAAACAAGGACACTACCTTGTTATTGTGAGATAAAGGTGGAAGTTAAGGTTTCCTACTAGGTCTCTGCTGAAACCACCTCGAATGAAAGGGAAAGTGGCCTCATTACTGCTGGGCGGGAGTGAAAGCTTCCAATTAGAGACTCCTATGATGCTACTCTATCAAGAAGGGAGAAGAGTCCCATGTGGTCTCCACTGAACCCATAAGAGGCGTATCTGTTAATGCTGGGTGGGTATACAAGTCCTAGTTCCTCGTTTGACATTCTCTGATGACACCTTGATGGGATGGCAGGTGGGAGAAGGGGCCTTGTTACATCTATAGCCTAGACTAGTTGAATCAGAATTGCTGGGGTGGGACTCAGGCATCAGCATGTTTTAAAGCTCCCTCGTTGCATCCAATGTGTGTGGAAGCAAGGTTAAGAATTACTGCTCTAGGCCGGGCGCGGTGGCTCAAGCCTGTAATCCCAGCACTTTGGGAGGCCGAGACGGGTGGTTCACGAGGTCAGGAGATCAAGACCATCCTGGCTAACACGGTGAAACCCCATCTGTACTAAAAATACAAACAATTAGCCGGGCGAGGTGGCGGCGCCTGTAGTCCCAGCTACTCGGGAGGCTGAAGCAGGAGAATGGTGTGAACCCGAGAGGCGGAGCTTGCAGTGAGCTGAGATCCGGCCACCGCACTCCAGCCTGGGCGACAGAGCAAGACTCCGTATCAAAAAATAATAATAATAATAATAATTACTGCTCTAGAAGTTCCTTTAGTCAAGAGACTGTTGGTGATAAGCTCTGCTTTGCTTATCTGGAAATTCTTTATTTCGAGTCACTTCTTGAATAATAACTTAGTAAATATATAATTACAATTATTTTCTCTTACTTTCACTTTGAAGATATTATTTCACCATACTTTGGTTTCCATTTTTGCTTATGAGACATCAACTGGCAGTCAGTTTGCAGGTAGTTAGTGTTTCCCTGACTGCTCTTAAGATCTTTTGATTTCTTTTGGCAATTTTCACTTTTACAAGGATGTGTTTAATTGCTTAAAATGCCTTGTGCTTTCTAAATCTGCACATTTATGTTTTCCCTCAATTCTAGAGGATTGGCAGACATTGTTTCCTCAGTTATTTTCTTTCTCCCATGTGGTGTGATGTGCTGCCATTGTGATGTGATGGTTAGGACCTCCCTTCCCCCAACCCTTCAGTGAACAATGTGTTGTTATAGTTTAGGGGAGTGCTGTCCCCTTCAGAGTTTGCCTCAAGGTCATGCCCCTTCCCAGGGCAGTCCAAATTCAATGACTGATTAATACAGGATTATAAAGGTCTAGCTATCTCAGCCTAAATCACAACAATGCTGAAGGCCATTCTATTTGGGCTAAATTTAAAATAGTTGGATATGTAAAAATTTGAGTTTGGTGCCAATGGGCTTTTGAGCTAATGGGTCTCAGCCTGCTCTGAAGAAGTAAACAACATAGGGCCAATATACAGCGGTCATCTTTGGTTCATTTGCATAACATGGCCCCAGCACTGGCACTGAACATGTTGTCATCCCTTCAGGTGTTGGCCATTCCGGGTTTGTTCTCCCCAGGTACATGTGTGTCTATTCAACCCGTAGTTTGAAGCCTTTTTATTTCAGGAAAAAAACAAAACAAAACAAAACAAAACTGTTAGGCTGGGCACGGTGGCTCTTGCCTGTAATCCCAGCTCTTTGGGAGGCCAAGGCGGGTGGATCACTTGACGTCAGGAGTTCAAGACCAGCTTGGCCAATATGGTGAAACGCCGTCTCCACTAAAAATACAAAAATTAGCCGGGCGTGGTGGTGGGCGCCTGTAATCCCAGCTACTTGGGAGGCTGAGGTAGGAGAATTGCTTGAATTCAGGAGGCAGAGGCTGCAGTGAGCCAAGATTACGCCACTGCCCTCCAGCCTGGGTAACAGAACAAGACTACAAGACTCCCTCTCAAAAAAAAAAAAAGTATGAAAGTATAGTTTTAGTATATGTTCTGTTCTGTTGCTTTCCCTTTCCTCTTCAGGAAATCCTATCATACATATGTTAGATCTTCTGCCTATCTTGTTTTTTTATTTTTTTTATTTTTTTTATTTTTTATTTTTAAATCACTTTCTCCCAAATCCTTTTTCATCTCTTTCTTCTTTAATTTTTTTTTTTTTTTTAATCCTCCATGGCCAGGCGTAGTGGCTCACACCTGTAATCCCAACACTTCAGGAGGCCAAAGAGGGCAGATCACCTCCATTTAATCTTCTGTTTGTCCAAAGGTATTATCCATTGTCATTTTTGAATTTTTTCTAGAGTTGTGAAACTTCTAGAATAGACTTTATTTCTGAAATAACTTTTCATTTATTCTAATTCCCTCCTGCATTCTGTAACCTCACTTTTAAACATCTTATTTTTTCCAATCATCACATTTTTGAATTTTTCTAATTCTTATATTTGTTTTTCATAGTCCCTTTTCTTTTCTTACTGGTTTTCTTTTGTTTTAAGGGTAAATCTTTCTGTCATGCTTTCATTGTCAATAGGGACATTATGGTATTATTCCCTATCCTCCTCTTTTATGTATGGACTTCAATTGAGTAGTTTTAATTGCTTTTTTTTTTTTTTTTTTGAGATGGAGTTTCGCTCTTGTCACCCAGGCTGGAGTGCAGTGGCATGATCTCGGCTCACTGCAACCTCCGCCTCCCAGGTTCAAGTGATTCTCCTGCCTCAGCCCCCCAAGTAGCTGGGATTACAGGCACACGCTACTATACACCTGGCTAATTTTGTATTTTTAGTGGAGATGGGATTTTGCCATGTTGGCCAAGCTGGTCTTGAACTCCTGACCTCAGGTGATCCACCTGCCTTGGCCTCCCGAAGTGCTGGGATTACAGGGGTGAGCCACTGCGCCTGACCTAATTGCTCATTTTTAAGTGCAATGAGTTGTTCTGTTTAGAAAGAGCAATAGGAAGAATAGCCTTTTCTTTCTTTCTTTTTTTTTTTTTTTTGTGATGGAGTCTCGCTCTGTCACCCAGGCTGGAGTGCAGTGGCGCGATCTCAGCTCACTGTAACCTCCATCTCCCAGGTTCAAGAGATTCTCCTGCCTCAGCCTGTTGAGTAGCTGGGATTACAGGCGCCTGCCACCACACTCAGCTAATTTTTCTTTTTTGACCATGTTGACCAGGCTGGTCTCAAACTCCTGATCTTAAGTGATCTGCCCGCTTTGGCCTCCCAACGTGCTGGGATTTCAGGCACGAGCCACCAGGCCCAGCCAAGAATAGCTTTTCTGGCTTCAAAGGTTTAGAGTTTTCTTTACCTTTCTTAAAATAGGTGATACAAATATGATCTTTGACTCCCGAGACAGGCATCCTCTACTACTCCACCTACTTCTATCTGGACTGTCTCTCTTTTTTTTTTTCCCTTATTGTCTCTGCCAAGTTCTATTTGGATTCTACTGCCAGCAGTTTCTCCTCTATTTGGGCTTTGTCTTGGTAGGAAGAGTTGATTTGTTAGCCTCAAGATCTTATAAAGTTCAGACCACTCCAATATCTCCAGAACTTTAAAAATTAGAACAGAAATCAGTGAAATTGAAAACAGAAAATAAAGAGAAAAAAATCAACAAAATCAACAGCTGGTTCTTTGAAAAGATAATAAAATTAACAAACCCCTAGCCAGGCTAACCAAGAAAAAAATAAGACACAAATTATTAATGTCAAAAATTAGAGATGGGGCTCACTCCTGTAACCCCAGTATTTTGGGAGGCTGAGGCAGGCAATTGCTTGAGTCCAGGAGTTCAAGACCAGCCTGGGCAACATGGGGAAATCCTGTCTCTACAAAATATAAAAATTGGCTGGGCTTGGTGGCACATGTTTGTAGTGCCAGCTACTTGGGAGGCTTCAGTGGGAGGATGATCTGAGTCTGGGTTGGTCAAAGCTGCAGTGAGCCGTGATTGTGCCACTACACTCCAGCCTGGACAGAATGAGCCCCAGTCTCAAAACAACAACAACAACAACAACAACAAAATAGAGATAGGCCATCACTATTGATTCCATGAGCATCAACAAGATAATAATGGAGCCTGGGCGTAGTGGCTCATGCCTGTAATCTCAGCACTTTGGGAGGCCGAAGCAGCCAGATCACTTGAGGTCAAGCATTCGAGACCGGCCTGGCCAACATGGAAAAACCCCATCTCTACTAAAAATACAAAAATTAGTGGGGCATGGTGACGGGTGCCTATAATCCCAGCTACTTAAGAGGCTGAGGCAGGAGGAAAATCACTTGAACCTGGGAGGCAAAGGTTCAGTGAGCCAAGATCGTGACACTGCACTCCAGCCTGGGTGACAGAGGTAGTGACTCCATCTCAAAAAAAAAAAAAGGATAATAAAGGAATATTATGAACAATTCTATGCCCACAAATTTGTCACCCAGGCTAAAGTGCAGTGGTGCAATCACGGCTCACTGCAGCCTCCACCTCCTGGGCTCAAGTGATTCTCTTGCCTCAGTCTCCTGAGAAGCGAGGATTATAAGCACGTAACACCACACCTGGGTAATTTTTTAAAAATTTTTTTGTAGAGATGGGGTCTTGCTATGTAGGCCAGGGTGGCTAATTCTTATTATTTATTTTCTCTCCTTATTTGAAATTTAATTTTCTGTCTAGTTTCCAAAGGTGGAAGCTGATTATTGATTTCATATCTTTCTCCCTTTGGAATATATACATTCAATGCTACAGGTTTCTCTTGGAGCATTGCTTTTACTACATCCCACAAATTTTGATAAGTTGTATTTTTCATTTTCATTTAGTTTAAAATATTTTCAAAATTTCTCGAGTCTTTTTCTTTTCTTTTTTCTTTTTTGAGGTGGGGTCTTACTCTGTCACCCAGGCTAGAGTGCAGTGGCATGATCATCGCTGTATTAGTTAGAGTTCTCTAGAGGGCCAGGATTAATAGGACAGATGTATATATGAAAGGGAGTTTATTAAGGAGTATTGACTCACACGATCGCAAGGTGAAGTCCTACAATAGGTCGTCTGCAACCTGAGGAGCAAGGAGCCAGTCTGAGTCCCAAAACCTCAAAAGAGGGAAGCTGACAGTGCAGCCTTCAGTCTGTGGCCGATGGCCATAGAGTCCCTCGCAAACCACTTAAGTCCAAGAGTCCAAAAGCTGAAGAACTTGGAGTCCGATGTTTGAAGGCAGGAAGCATCCAGCACAGAAGAAAGATGAAGACCAGAAGACTCAGCCAGTCTGTCCTTCCACTTTCTTCTGCCTGCTTTATTCCAGCTGCACTGGCAGCTGATTAGATTGTGACCATTGGAATGAGGATGGGTCTGACTTGTTAATCTCCTTTGGCAACATCCTCACAGACATACAGAGGAACAATACTTTGCATCCTTCAATCCAATCAAGTTGACACTCGATATTAACCATCACAGTAGCTCACTGCAGCCTTGACTGCCTGGGCTCAAGTGATCCTCCCACCTCAGCTTCCTGAGTAGCTGGGACCACAAGTGTGTGCCACACCCAGCTAATTTATTATTTATTTATTTTTTAGAAATGGGGTATCACTATGTTGCCCAGGCTAGTTTTGAGTCTTTTCTTTGGCCTATGTCTTATTCAGAAGTGTATTGGTTAATAAGCTACTCCAGAGGCTGAGGCAGGAGAATCGCTTGAACCTGGGAGGCGGAGGTTGCAGTGAGCTGAGATCGCACCACTGCACTCCAGCCTGTGCGACAGCGTGAGACTTCATCTCCAAAAAAAAAAGAAAAAGAAAAATGCCCAGGCGCAGTGGCTCACGCCTGTAATCCCAGCACTTTGGGAGGCCAAGGCGGGCAGATCATAAGGTCAGGAGTTCAAGACCAGCCTGGCCAATATGGTGAAACCCTGTCTCTACTAAAAAAATACAAAAAAAAAAAAGTGTATTGGTTAATCTTTAAATATTTGTAAATATTTGGGTATTTTCAAGCTATATTTCTGTTATTGAATTCTGCTTAATTATTTTTTGTGATTTGAGGGCATACATTGTATGATTTCAAGCTCTTTAAATATGTTAAGGAGTGTTTTATGCCCAAAAATGCGGTCTATCTTGGTGAATATTCCATGTGAACTTGAAATGAATGTTTAAACCCAGTTGACTCATGTTGCTGTACACTTCAACTATGTCACTACCAGTCTTTCTCCTGGATCTGTTAACTCCTAATACAGGGCTGTCAAAGACTCCAACTGTAAGAGCAGATTTGTGTATTTCTTTTCGCAGTTCTATCAGTTTTTTTTCTCTCCTATGTGTTTTGATAGTAGGGCATACACATAAAGGATTATGTCTTCTTGAAGAACTGATCTCTTTATCATTGTGTAATAGCCCTTTTTTTTTTTTTTTTTTTTTTTTTGAGACAGGGTCTTGCTCTGTCACCAAGGCTGAAGTGCACTGTTGTTGCAATCATGGCTCACTGCAGCCTTGAACTCTCAGGTTCAAGTGATCCTCTCGCCTCACCCTTCTGAGTAGCTGGGACTACAGGCACATACCACCACGCCTGGCTAACTTTTGTATTTTTTGTAGAGATGGCATTTTACCATATTGCCCAGGCTGGTCTCAAGTGATCCTCCTGCCTCGGCCTCCTAAAGTGCAGGGGTTACAGGCATGAATCATCGCACCTGGCCCTCTTTATCCTTGATAATTTTCCTTGCTCTGAAGCTGACTCCATCTGAAACTAACACAGCTTTCTTTTTTCTTTCATAGAGATGGGGGTCTCACTATATTGCCCAGGCTAGTCTCAAACTCCTGGCCTTAAGTGATCCTCCTGCCTTGACCTTCCAAAGAGATGGGCTACCATGCTCAGCCGCCAGCCTTCTTTTGATTAATGTTAGCATGATGCATCTTTCTCCATTCCTTTACTTTTAACCCATCTGTGTCCATATTTAAAGTTGATTTCTTATAGACAACAGAAGTTGGGTCGTTTTCAAATTATTATTATTATTATTATTATTATTAGAGTCAGGGTCTCTCTGTCGCCCAGGCTGCAGTTAAGTGGCACAATCACAACTCACTGCAGCCTCGACCTCCTGGGGTCTGGTGATCTTCTTGCCTCTGCCTCTGCCTCAGCCTCTGCCTCAGCCTCCGGAGTAGCTGGGACTACAAGCACGTGCCACCACACTGGCTTTTTGTACTTTTTATAGAGATGGGGTTTTGCCATGTTGCCCAGGCTGGTCTTGAACTCCTGGGCTCAAGCAGTCTGCCCACCTCGGCCTCCCAAAGTGCTGGAATTACAGGCACAAGCCACTGTGCCTGGCCCTTTTTAAAAAGTTCATGTGTTTAGACCATTGATAAAGTTGCCCTGCTATTTCTTTCATTTCTCTTTCTTTTTTTGTCTTCTTCGGTTTTAACTGATCATTTAATATAATTCCATTTTCTCTTTTCTCTTAATATAGCAGTTATACTTTTTTGGGGGCACAGGGTCTCACTCTGTCCCTCAGGCTGGAGTACACTGGCATAATCATGGCTCACTGTAGCCTCAACCTCCCAGGCTCAATCGATTCTCCCCCTTTTGCCTCTTAAGTAGTTGGGACTACAAGTCTGCACCGCCATGCCTGGCTAATTTTTTAATTTTTTTTTTTTTTTTTTTTTTTTTTTTTTTTTTTTTTGAGACGGAGTCTCGCTCTGTCGCCCGGGCTGGAGCGCAGTGGCCGGATCTCAGCTCACTGCAAGCTCCGCCTCCCGGGTTCACGCCATTCTCCTGCCTCAGCCTCCCGAGTAGCTGGGACTACAGGCGCCCACCACCTCGCCCGGCTAGTTTTTTGTATTTTTTAGTAGAGACGGGGTTTCACCGTGTTAGCCAGGATGGTCTCGATCTCGTGACCTCGTGATCCACTCGTCTCGGCCTCCCAAAGTGCTCGGATTACAGGCTTGAGCCACCGCGCCCGGTCATTTTTTTTTTTAGTAGAGACAGGGTCTCACTATGTTGCCCTGGTTGCTCTCAAACTCCTGGATTCAAGTGATTCTCCTGTCTTGGCTTCCCAAAGTGCTGGGATTACAGGTGTGAGTCACTGCACTCAAGCCTTCTTAAAAAAATTTTTAGTTGCTGCCCTAAATTTCACAATATACATTTATAAGTAATCCAAGTCCTCTTTTCTTTTGTTTTCTTTCTCTCTTCCATTCTTCTCTTTCATTCTTCTTTCTTACTTTTCTTCTCTCTCTCTCTCTCATCCCTCTCTCTCTCTTTCTTTCTTTCGAGACAGGGTTTTTCTCTGTCACCCAGGCTAAAGTGCACTGGTGCAATCATAGCTCACTGCAGCCTTACCTCCCAGGCTCAAACAATCCTCCTGCCTCAGCCTTCTGAGTAGCTGGGCTAATTTTTATTTTCTGTAGAGAATACAGGTCTTGCTATGTTGCCCAGGCTGGTCTTGAACTCTTGGCCTCAAGCAATCCTCCCCATCTTGTTCTTCCAAAGCATTGAGATTACCAATTCCTCTCTCCCGTTCTTTTTTTTTTTTTTCTTTTTTTCTTTTTTTGACAAGGTCACCCAGGCTGGAGTGCAATGGTGTGATCTCGGCTCACTGCAACCTCTGCCTCCTGGGTTCAAGTGATTCTCCTGCCTCAGCCTCCCGAGTAGTTGGGATTACAGGCGCATGCCACCATGCCCAGCTAATTTTTGTATTTTTAGTAGAGATGGGGTTTCACCATGTTGGCCAGGCTGGTTGCAAACTCCTGACCTTGTGATCCGCCCACCTCAGCCTCCCAAAGTGCTGGGATTATAGGCATAAGCCACTGTGCCTAGCCTCATTCTTTATAACATTGCTGTCATGTATTTCATGTATTCGTAAGGTAATCACTGAATACATTGCTGGTATTATTATTTCGAACAAACTGCTATTTGTTAGATCACTTCAGATTAAGAAAAATAAAATGTTTTATCTTCATTTACTCTTTCTCTAATGCTCCTCCTTTCTTCCTATAGCTCCAAGTTTTTTCATATAGCCCCTAGATCATTTTCTCTCTCTTTAAATAACTTCTTTAATTTTCTTGCAAGGCAGATCTACTGGTGATAAATTTTCTCAAGTCCTCTTTGTCTGAGAAAATCTATTTCTTCTTCACTTCTGATGGATAATTTTGCCAGAAACAGAATTCTAGGCTGCTGGGTTTATCCTCCCCTTTTTTTCTTTCTTATATATTTCACTTCACTCTCTTCTTGCTTGCATGTTTTCTGAAGAGAAGGCCAATGTAATCCTTATCCTTGTTCCCCTATAGGCAGGGGTTATTTTTCTCTGACTCCTTTCAATATTTTGTCTTTGATTTTCTGCAGTTTTGAATATAATAATGTATAGATGTAGATTATTACTTGGCATTTATCCTGCTTGGTGCTATCTGAGACTCTTGGATCTGTGGTTTGTTGCCTGTCATTAATTTTGTAAAATTCTTGATTGTTATTACTCCCTTAATATTCTCTTCATGTGCCTGGTTATTTCTGATTATATGATAGGCATTGTGTTTGAAAAATATTTTTAGAAATAATTGGAGGTCTAGGGGTACATTTTCCTTCTACAGAATGGATATACATTTGTTTCTGGAAGGCATCTAGGGGCTCTAGCAATCTGAGATAATCAAACTAATTTTAGTGATTGAGATGATTCAAATCTAAGCAGTTTCTGCAATGAATGGTCTGTTTTCAGTTTATCTTGTAGAGTTTGGTCTTTTGAGGTCTCAACCCAAAAAGTGGAGAGTTTTCCAGGGTCCTTTTTGTAGGCCCTGGATTAAAACTTTATTTTTCATTTTATTTACTTATTTTTTCCTACCTCCTGGAATCAAAAGGAATGGGCTACAACTTTTAATCCCCAACCCTGTGAGGTTGTCAAAAGTGCTTCAGAGCATTTTATCAGCCTTATTTGGAATTGGCAGTTGCACCCAGAAGAGACATGCCCCCAAATGCTAGGTTTACTGTTCAGGGTTTTAGTCTTTCTTACATCTCATCCAAGTAATGTTTCATAATATTTTACCATTCCAATGCCTTCAAGCTTTTCTCATTGTCTCCAGTGGTAAGATTGTTCCAAATTATCTAGTCTACCACTATGAGAAAGTAGCCTTCATATATATGTATGTGTGTGTGTGTGTGTGTGTGTGTGTGTATATATATTTTTCTTTTTTTCTTTTTTTTTGAGACAGAGTCTAGCTCTGTTGCCTAGGCTAGAGTGCAGTGGTGCAATCTCAGCTCACTGCAAGCTCTACCTCCTGGGTTCATGCCATTCTCCTGCCTCAGCCTCCTGAGTAGCTGGGACTACAGGCACCCACCACCATGCCTGGCTAATTCTTGTATTTTTAGTAGAGACAGGGTTTCACCTTGTTAGCCAGGATGGTCTCGATCTCCTGACCTCGTGATCCACCTGCCTTGGCCTCCCAAAGTGCTGGGATTACAGGCGTGAGCCACTGTGTCCGGCCTATACTTTTTATTTTATTTTCTGAGACAGAGTCTCACTCTGTTGCCCAGGCTGGAGTGCAGTGGTGCATCTTGGCTCACTGCAACCTCCGCCTCCCAAGTTCAAGTGATTCTCTTGCCTCAGCCTCCTGAGTAGCTGGGATTATAGGCGTGCACCACCATGCCCACCTAATTTTTGTATATTTAGTAGAGCTGGGGTTTTACTATGTTGGCCAGGCTGGTCTCAAACTCCTGACCTCAGGTGATCCACCCACCTTGGCCTCCCAAAGTTCTGGGTTTACAGGCGTGAGCCACTGCACCCGGCCAGCCTTAATTTTTGAAATGATTTTTATCTTTTTCTTGTATATATATCTGTAGTATTTTTACTCATATTTGAATAAATGTAAGAAAATTTGAATAAAGTGAATTTTCCTGAACCAGTGATTAGCATTAAATTCAGGTAGTTTGGAGTCTTTAGGCTCTTTCTTCTTGTTTCACTAGTTTGTGCCTTTTTGTTTTTAAATGCACCTTGTTGCTCTTTATGGTTTTTACAGAAGTTGGAAGATTAAAAACCAGGTTTCTACCACGTTCCTACAAGAATCTGAAGTCTCCCAATTTGTTACATAACCTCTGCACTTTCAGGTTTCTGTATATGGATAAGCCTCTTTTTGGATTCCGCATTCTGTTTTATGGGGCTTTTTGTCTATTTCTGCACCAATACCAACTGTTTTGATAATTACACTTTCATAATGACTTATTTTTATTTTTTAATTTTTAAGAGATAGGGTCTCACTCTGTTGGCCAGGCTCCAGTGCAATGCTCCAATCATAGATCACTGCAGTCCTGAACTCAGGCTGTAGTGATCCTACTGCCCTGGCCTCCCAGAGTGCTGGAAATACAGGCATGAGTCTGTGACTTCATATAAGGGTAGGTGAAGATACACCTGAGTGTAAATGAGATCACTCAAAGTGTATACTGGCTGGATACCAACTCTATTCCATATTGTACATTCTTCTCTCATTATTATTGTTATTATTTTGAGACAGTCTTGCTCTGTCTCCCAAGCCAGAGTGCAATGGTACAATCTCGACTCACTGCAACCTCCGCCTCCCGGGTTCAAGCAATTCTCCTGCCTCAGCCTCCTGAGTAGCTGGGATCACAGGCATGTACCACCATGACTGGCTAATTTTTGTATTTTTAGTAGAGAAAGGGTTTCGCCATGTTGGCCAGGTTGGTCTCGAACTCCTGGCCTCAAGTGATCCACCTGCCTCGGCCTTCTAAAGTGCTGGGATTACAGGCGTGAGCCACTGCGCCCAGCTTATTTTTCTCTTCTTAAAAATTGACTTTTTCATTATTCTTAGGTATTCTTGCACTTACTTTAAAAGCAGCTTCAAGTTTCCCCTACTCCAAAAAAGATTTGCACTTACTTTAAAATCAGCTTCAAGTTCCAAAATAAAAAGAAAATTGCATTTTAATAGGAACCACATTGAACCCGCAGATAAATTTAAAATCCTTATGAATATTGAGTCTTCTCTTTCATGAACATGTTTACATCTCTATCTTCTGTGTCTTTCCAAAATTTAGTAATTTTCTCCGCAAAATCCTTATGTCTTTTAATAGATTTATCCCTAGGGTCATATAATTATGTACTTCTGTTGATGTTTATCTAGGCTGACATAAGTCAGAATTTTGAATGTGTATGTGGAGATGTATAACATGACACAATGTTATATCTTTTTTTGCATAATCCAGTTTGAGCTATTTCCTTGTAACTAATATAGGTAGAGTGTCAGAAAATCATTATTGAGTGATCAAAGGCATCATCTTGAAGAGGAAGACTGGCGTATACTTCTGAGTGAATTGGACAATGGGGCAAAGCAGGAAACACATAAACTGACTTGCAGTTTAAAAAGATGACTGGAAGAACTGAGGCAGATGCATTCATTAGGATCCTAAATAAAGATGGTGGCAGTGTAGATAGAGACGAATACATGAATCTAAGAGTTATTTATATAGAGTAGGGATGTTGTGGTGACAATTATGATAGGAAGTAAGGAGTTAAAGATGATTCCCAGACTTTGGCTCTAATGACCAGCAGAATAGTCGTACAGGAGGAATAGAGTGGGGAGCTATGAAGAGATGAATTCTGCCTGGGACATGAGCTTTAAGTATGTAATGGGCATTCAGATGATATGAAGATGTCAGCTTGGAACCCAGAGGAAAGACACACACATATATTATGTATATGTCTGTCTATCTATCTATCTATCTATCTATCTATCTATCTAATCTGTCTGTCTACCTACCTACCTGCCTACCTACCTACCTATGGCTGTCCAGGTGTAAGACTGTACACTAAGACTGTCTAACTGTAAATGAGATAACTAAGAAGAAAGCATAAGAGGAAAGGCCAGGGGCAGTGGCTCACGCCTGTAATCCCAGCACTTTGGGAGGCTGAGGTGTGCTGATCACCTGAGTTCAGGAGTTCGAGACCAGCCTGGCCAATGTGGCGAAACCCTATCTCTACAAAAACACAAAAAAATTAGCCTAGTGTGGTGGTGCACACCTGTAGTTCCAGCTACTTGGGAGGCTGAGTCAGGAGAATCGCTTGAGCCTGGGAGGCGGAGGTTGTAGTGAGCTGAAATTGCACCACTGTACTCCGGCCTGGGCAATAGAGCGAGACAGTGAGACTGTCTCAAAGAAGAAAAAAAAACAAATAGGAGACAAAACCTTGGTTATGGGCTGGGAGTTTACTGAAGGAGTCAGTGATAGACATTGAGAAACTCAGGAAAGAATGGTGTCACAAAAGCCTGCGAAGAAAGAATTTCAAAGAGGGAGGGGTAAAATCTGAGAAAAGGTCAAGTAATTGTTTTCCTTATTGTTGAGAAATGTCCCTTGATTTGGCAACATGTAGGTTATTGTTGGCCTTAGTGGAAGTGGCCCTTATGAGGATTACAGCCCAACTGCAGGATCATGAGGCCTGAATGGAAAGTGGTGAAACAGACAAACTTGGCAATTGTTTCACGCAACTTGACTAATAAAAGCAGGACCGAGAGGTTTCAACTTAGTTTAAACATAGGAGGAGAAATGGATTTGAGCCCAGAAATAGCTGAGTTGCCAGCTTTATCTGTATGTCTGTATTTGGTGTCCAAGAGGAGGAAGATGTCTGACGTGGGACAGCCCAGGACAGTGGTTGACAGCAGTAGGGGCTAGAGTTAGGTAGATGAGCTACGAATCATATCCCCTGTAACCCCCCAGTGCAAATTGGGACTCAGCGTAGCTGTGTAACCATACGATGTCACTTAACCTTCCTATGTTTGTTTCCTTATCTGTCAGATGAGGATGATATTGACACCACATTGGTTGGATTGAGGATTAAATACATTAACATCCAGTAAAGTGCTTATAATAGTGCCTGACAGGTCGGGCGTGGTGGCTCATGCCTGTAATCCCAGCACTTTGGGAGGCTGAGGTGGGCAGATCACCTGAGGTCAGGAGTTTGAGATCAGCCTGGCCAATATGGTAAAACCCTGTCTCTACTAAAAATACAAAAATTAGCCAGGTGTGGTGGCACATGCCTGTGGTCCCAGCTACTTGGGAGGCTGAGGCAGAAGAATTGCTTGAACTCGGGAGGTGGAGGTTGCAGTGAGCCCAGATTGTGCCACTGCACTCCAGCCTGGGTGACAAGAGCAAGACTCTGTCTCAAAAAAAAAAAAAAAAAAAAAAAAAAAAAGAAGTGCCTGACACAGCAAGCACATAAAAATGACAAAGCACTTTTGTTCTAGCTGGATTTCCATATCTATCTTCATTCAGATTTCTGACTCATGTGAGTCTAGATAAATACCAGCAGTTCTCTCTGAGTTTCTATGTTCAAATATCCTCTTTCATAATAGATCATCCAGACACCCAGCCACACGCTCTCACTCACACACTGCAGCGCACCAGCGAGCATGGCACCCCTTCCTACCTGTGTCTGCCTGCCAGCTGCTCTTCCTCCTTTCCCACACACACTCCCTTCTTTGAGTGGCTTCCAAAACATCTCTTTCTAATTTGCTATAAAGAGTGAGCCATAAAGAATTTATTAACAATGATGAAAAAAATCACAGTTAAGTATCAGATTCTCCAGAGGAAATGAGATTAAAAAGAAATTCTGGAAAATAGTTGTTTTTGGAGAAGGGAATAGCATAGGGAAGAGTGATATTAATAATTTAATGTTTCATCTTTTTTGTTTTAAAAAAACAAATCTGAAGCAAATATGACTATTGAGATGCAACAAAGCTGGGTGGTTACACTGTTTACTAGCTTCCAGACTTTTCTGTTGTTTGCAACATTTGAAATCAGCAAAAAATAGGAGTATTTACTGGGGTAGTTTAGACTAAACACGCGTGTGGTTAGAGTACAGTAATTACTGTGAAAAAAGCAAGGTTCCTGGACATTTACAATTTTTTCTTTTTTTTGAAACATGGTCTCACCCTGTTGCCAAGGCTGGCGTGCAGTGGTACGATCATGAGTCATTGCAGCCTCAATCTTCCAGGCTGAAGTGATCCTTCTTTCTCAGCCTCCTGAGTAGCTGGGACTATAACCACACACCACCATTCTCAGCTAATCTTTTTAATTTTTAGTAGAAATGAGGTCTCACCATGTTGCCCAGGATGGTCTTTAACTCCTGAGCTCTGGCAATTCTCCCACATCGGCCTCCCAAAGTGCTGGGATTAGAGGCATGAGCCACTGCACCTGGCCCTGACACTGCAATTTTTAAAAATTTTGTTGAAAAACGTAGTCACACACACACACACACACACCACACACACACACACACACACACACCTGCTTCAAAGAGGATTTTTAAAAACAATGGTGGCTGGGCTAGAAAAGATACTAATTTTCAACCTTTATTTCAAAGTTTATTTATTTATAAAGGAAATACAGAATAATTTTGATAAACAAAGCACCCAATTCCTACTTATGTTTTTTTCTTCGTGGAAAAAAAGTATGTGACACATACTTGTCATGCCCTGTATTGATTAAGCTTACAAAAGATATTGACAAAAACTATACAAATCTAGATTTTAGAGTGCTAGGAAAGTTGCCATAAAACATGTGTACCTACATTAATACTAAATAAATTCCACCTACATCCTTTCTTTCACCCTTTCCCAGTATCTTTCAACTTCCTCACAGTCCCAGAAGTCTAGGGGCAATGACTCTCCATCACTAGTGCTGTGGTGGCACCTGTGCTCCCACATCCTGATATCCTATCCCTACGGTAATCCTTTGAGACGCACCTGAAAACACCAGTGACATAACTTAATGGATTCCTAGAAGGAACAGTACCTGGCATGCAGCCTCAGCTCCTACCGAGAGGGGAGGTTGAAGATTCTCCCAGTCTCCATTCACTCCTTTGCTTTGATACCCGTTAGGCCTGCTTTGCCTCCTTAATAGACTCCTGCAATGGGAAGGGGTTGGGGTGGGGAGTGACTGGAGAACTCTTTTCCTAGGATGACTGGAGCCAGGCAGTCAGTCTGGGAACTTCCCCGCCCCCTGGCGGTGCACAGCACACAAGGCCTCCTGTGTTCCGCTCAGGGGTGGGACTCTCAATTTGCAGCCCAGGTGAAGGGAAATGAGTTGGGGAAACAGCGATTCTGTGCATTGGAACAGTCTGGGTGGTAACTGCAGGCCACTGCCTCTGACCTGTTGGCATTCAAGGTCTGATGACCTTCAGTTAAATGCTCTCATGATCAATGGACCAAAGGAGCAACGGTGGAGGTGAGGAACAGCACTCTACCAAGGAAGGTCGTGACCAGGCCATGTTAATTTAGTGGTAAAAACAATAACATTAAAGAAAATGTTTACAACAGGAATATAAAATGACAGAACCTTACTGCTTTAACTCAAGTGTATCACAATCTCTGCCTTCATCCACTTGACACATAAAACTCAGTGTCTGCTATTTTTATTTAACATTATCCCAAGCAATAGTAACGTGAAAGTTATGACCAGGATGGAAGCAGGGTTGCACCTCTGCAGGGTCCTTGTCCGGGGACCACCCCTCCTAAAAGCTTCTGGGTAATAGAGGTAAGGGGGCTCCTGTGGTGGGTGCCAGTGCTGGGACCTTAACTTATGTATATCTGGGCTATAGCCCTGGACTTGGCTAGGCTGGGCTGTGTGAAAATTCCAAGAATTCTGTTGGTAGAAAATGCCCACCCTATCCTTACAGGAACAGCACAAGGCTAGGCTGGTCTACCTCCCACCAGGACCTCAAAGGAACATGACCCAGGGGCTGAAGGATGGTGTTGAAGGACCGAGTTTTACTCAGATCCTTCTCAGTCCTGCCTTCCCCAAGTTTCTGTATCCACTACACTGTAAGCTTTCTGGAAAAAATGCCTGAAACCTGTCCATTGTACCCCCAGACCAGGGCCCAGCCAAAGAACTTAACAAATAACAGTTAAGGAAATCCTCACCTAAAATGGCTGCGATGCATTACTGCCCCCGCCTCTGGCCTACAGTGTCACTTCTGCACTTGAAACCACCAGGGGGCAGTCTGGGTCCACGACGAGACATTTCCTTCTAGAGAAAATCACATCTGCAAAGACCCTCTCCAGAGCCACAGTCCACCTTCACACCCTCCATACCACCATCCACTCCCTGCAAATATGCTTTGGGCTGAAAATGGTTGGGAGGAGGGCGATGTAAGTCGTCTGCGTTATTTTGGAATTGACCAGGGCCTCCTGAGTCCTTCAAATTCAACTATTTACCACAGGCCCAAGTGCGGCAGCTCAAGCCTCTAATTCCAGCACTTTGGGAGGCCAAGCCAAGCAATCATCTGAGGTCATGAGTTCAAGACCAGCCTGACCAATGTAGTGAAACCTCCATCTCTACTAAAAGTACATAAATTAGATGGACGTGGTGGTGCATGCCTGTAATTCCAGTTACTCAGGAGGCTGATGGATGAGAATCACTTGAACCCAGGAGGCAGAGGTTGCAGTGAGCCAAGATGGTGCCACTGCACTGTCAGCCTGGGTGACAGAGTGAGACTCTGTCTCAAAAACAAAAACATAAAAAAAAAAAAAACTCACTGACCACAGTGCCTAGAGAACAATATGTGTTTAATAATATTCAAATAATGGTTGTATTAAATTGAAGCAGCAAGAAACCCAAAGGAGAATAGCTCTAGGGGAGGGAGGTGGATAAGTATGCATGGGGGAGAGGCTATTCTATGACCAGGTTGGGTCTGGCGCCCTCCCCACTGTCCAGAACGCCTCCAAGCCCCTACATTTTTCCATATACCAACGCCTTGGAGATGTAATGCAGAAGTAAAGTAAGCAGGCTGAGGATTAGGGCAGGTGTCTGGAATATGTTCAGGAGTGGGAGGGGAGTGACATAGCTCACAGGCTAAGCAGAGTAGCACAAAGGCTACAGGTTTCATTCCCAGCCCTCAACTTAAAAGATCGCAGGGGCAGATACTGACTCCTGCCTGGCTGTGCCCTTACCTAAGGGCCATTCACACTTTTTTTTTCAAACACAGGTAATCCATGTTTATTATAGAAATATGCCACATTACTCTTTATTGGATATGAGTGCCAGCACCAGCCCCTTTCTCTCCAAGCACAGGGGCATGCAGGCAAGGGGCACGCAGGCAAGGGGCTCCGTCCCCCGGCCGGGATGCAGTGGAAGCCTGGCTCCACTACCATTCTCCTACAGCCAGCACCCTCCGCAGTGCCTGGGGCTCAGGTCTGTTCAAACTCCTGCTCACAGTAGCCTACATGGAGGGGTTGGGCCTGGACACCTCGCCTGCAGGAGGATATGAAGAAATGGCAAGATAAGCCCCTCAGAAGGGGACCCAGCAACACTTTTCACACCCGTCAACAGTCTCTCCTTCCCCATTTCGGTGACTCTCAAACTGTCACTGTATACCAGATGTACCTGGTGATCTCACTTCCACAGATTCTCACTTGGGGTGGGGCAAAGTATGGGCAAGAATCTGCAAGCTGAACAGGTGCCTCATGTGATTTTGATACAGGTCTTGGAGGTCCAGAAATGTTGGCAACATCTATTTCTATCCTGCCTATCTCTGTACCCTAACCCCAAATAACTCAATCCCTTTGGAAAATAGGTAGAGGTCTGAAAAGCAGCCAATGCTCCTGGCCTACTTAGCCCTCTGTTCCTGATTCTAAAATGCTGTAAATGTGGTGGCACTGGGGGACTTAGGTGCTGTCCTGTCCATGAATATGGACGTGAAATCCTGTCCTTGGGTCTCAGACTATAAACTGACCAGTGTCCTTAGGGGACCTCTAGGCATGCTTCCCTTATTATCCAAGTAAGCAACATGCTTAGAGAACCAGCTGGAAGTTACCCAGTGAATGACATAGTTGAGGCTTAGACGTCACCACGCTTGACTCTCAGCCCAGGACTCTGCTCTGCATTACGCTATGTCCCCCAAGTTCTCAAGACCTAGCCAACGAATCAATCAGGGAAATGGCTATCTTACACAGGCACATCCCTGACAGAGGCAAAGGTGTCATGAGATCCTGTAAGTCAGCCTGGTTCAAATCCTGCTTCTTAGCGACTTTGGGCAAGGTACTGAACTTCTGTGCTTCAGTGTCTCTCTCTAAACTGGGGATAAAAATGCACCTATCTTACGGGGTTGTGGTGAAGACTAAATGAGACAATATGTGTAACAAATGTAGCACAGTGTGTGCCATAAAATACAGTTGTCCCTCAGTATCCACAGGGGATTTGTTTCAGGACCCCCGTGGGTACCAAAATCCAAGGATGCTGGAGTCCCTTATATAAAAATGACATAGTATTTGCATATAACCAATGTACAACTTCCCATATACTTGAAATGATCTTGGATTACATATGCCTAATACATATAAATGCTATGTAAATGGTTGTTATACAGTATTTTTTATTTGTATTTTTTTGTTGTTGCATTTTTTTTCCTGAATACTTTTTATCGCAGTTGGTTGAATCCATGGATGAGGGCCGACTATAAGCCTCTGTAAGTGTTAGCTATTGTTATTCTTCTATTCCTCTCTCTAAGGGGTTCCCCAGCCCTGGATCTGCCCTACCCCGCCTTGCGAAGGCCCCACAGCTTGCTTACCTCAGCAACTCACAGCGGAAGTGTGACAAACGTTCATAGGCAATTGTCAGGTCAGATGTCAACTTGTTGCTCCACAGCCTTTCGGCAACAGCCCCTGCTCTGGGCCTGGAGGAAAGGGGGCATGTGCCAGATTGGGCTCTGTATTCCCTGCAAAGGTGCTGGACATCCACAGGCTGCTACCTCTTGTCTAGGTGCCCTGGACTAGCTCAGGCCAAAGGAAGTGATCAATACCTTGTTATGAGCTACAGTCAGGTTGGATGGCTCCCAGAAAGTTCTAGGGCTCAGCTGCACCTTCATTAACATGTGGGTAGCAATCCCACTCTCTTCCTCTCTCAAAGATATGGGAATAAGAATAAACCTTGAGGCATCATTAACCACAATGACAGTGACAGCAGCAGATATCCTTAAAATGTAAATTCTGCACAACCAACCACACTTGGTAAGGCTGCAGTGAAAAGAGCAGAAGGAAGCCTTATTACAGGAATCATGGATGCTTGCACTGCATCCTCAGCAAGTCACCGATGTTCTCCCGGCCTCATTATCTCTCTGGAAAGTGAGGTTAACAATCCCTATCCCACATACCTAACGGGTGGCTGCAGGGATATAGATGGAAGTCATGTGGAGAGTGAATATTGCATACAAATCTTCAGAAGGCTCGTCGCATGGCCTGCTCTCTCTCAGGCCTGAAAGGAGGGTACTAGTCCAGAGGTGGCTAGATGGGAATGGGTAAGGGAGAACCCCTGCTCTCAGGTCCAACCCTCCACCTTCCCCCGAAAACCCTTACCAGAGCCTGGGGACCAGGTTTGTGTTGTCCACATATTCTCCCCACATACAAGCCTCTCCACCAATCACGAGCGCCTTCTGCTCAGGGGTACCTGAGGGAAAACAAGCAACAACAGTCTGGTGATGGTGGGGTAACTCTAGGGTCCGTCTCAACCACCTTCACAACGTGGCCCTCACCCCAGCTAAGCTGTTTCATTTACTAATCGGAAATGTCTGGCCCAGACCTTCCTGCCTCCCATCCTGTGCCCCAGCCCAGCCTCCTTTGGTCAGCAAGGAGAGCTCCCTGCTTTCACCTTCAAATGCCAGGGGTTCCACTATGTAGAAATCCTTCCAGTCAGGGCCATAGGATATACGGTTCAGGTACCAGGGGGCAGACAGAAGGGCCCGGAAGCCGGCCTTGGTGACCAGTTCCAGCTCCTTCATATAGTTCACTGGGACCTCTTCTCGCCACACCTGTATGATTGTGTCTGGCCGAATCTGTTATAAAAGGTCAAATGGCAGTAAGGACATAAAGCTGAGGAGATTCCTGGGCCTTATTCACACACAGGCAACGTGGGACTACAGGTGTGTGCTCCCTCTGTTCCCCAGCAGCAAAGTATGTCTCTGTGACTCCTGACCATTGAGCTCACACCTCAGGACAGAGGCCAAGGAACCCAGGGCCCTAAGAGGCCTCCCTGCAGCTCTCCTCTCCGTCCCTCTGCAACCTCCCTGTCCACACAGTAATACCAGCTGTGAGCTGAGGGAGGCAAGCAGGGGGACCCAGGAGCTGTCATGTCCAAAAGTCTCCAGATGATTCTGGGAATGGGACAAGGCTCCTAAGAGTCCTTGCATGTGACAGGAGTGGGATCTTATTGATCAACAATAAAGGAGAAGGTAGCCTTGGTCCCACAGACCCAGAAGACCCTAATCTATGATTTAGGAAGAAAAATCCAGCCTATCCAAGTAACCTAGCAGCAGAAATAGATTTTTTTTTTTTGGGGACGGAGTCTTGCTCTGTCACCCAAGGTGGAGTGCAATGGCACGATCTCCGCTCACTGCAAGCTCCGCCTCCTGGGTTCACGCCATTCTCCTGCCTCAGCCTCCCAAGTAGGTGGGACTACAGGCGCCCACCACCACGCCCAGCTAATTTTTTGTATGTTTTTTAGTAGAGATGGAGTTTCAACATGTTAGCCAGGATGGTCTCGATCTCCTGACCTCGTGATCTGCCTGCCTTGGCCTCCCAAAGTGGTGGGATTATAGGCGTAAGCCACCGCACCCGGCCCAGAAATAGTTCTTAATCAGGTTTGTAGTGAGGGAAGATAGAAACTCTGACACATAAACCCAGGGCTCATACCACAGCAGCCTTTGGTTTTTTTGAGACAGAGTCTCACTCTGTTGCCCAGGCGTGGAGTACAGTGGCACATCTGGGCTCACAGCAACCTGTGCCTCCTGGGCTCAAGCGGTACCCCCACCTCAGCCTCCTGATTTTTGTATTTTTTGTAGAGACGAGGGTTTCGTTATGTTGGCCAGGCTGGTCTTGAACTCCTAGGCTCAAGCAATCCACCCGCACTGGCCTACCAAAGTGCTTGGATTACAGGCGTGAGCCACTGCACCCAGCACTCTGTGGCCTTTCTAGAGAGAAAACGAGAGTGCTCTGACCATTAAAGCCCAATCCAAACCAGGAGGTTCAGTCTCTGTAGAGGCAGGGAGGAGCTGGGGAGACCAGAGGGAGGCACCGCCGGTGGCTTCTTCTCTTCTCTGCCCCGGCTCACCTTTACTTTATTATCAAACACCTCCTGCCACACCACATAGCCCTTGCCATAAGAAGAGACGATGTCCAGCAGCCTGGAGAGGAGAGGAGTGTCTCGTAAGTGTCTGCTTAGCTCAGATGGGCTCTAGACTGTTTGTGCCAGCGCTCTAGGGGTTGAGCCTGGCCAGGGGCCTATTCCTCATTAAGCAGTGTCTTTCCCCAGGGTTGGAAACTGACCACTCCAAACCTGAAAGGATGGGACAAAGGACAAGGGAACCCTGCAGGGGCCAGACAATGGCCAAGCAGGGCCTGACTCTGGTATGGAAAGGGAGGACCCCACAGGAGGACCCCCAAGGGACCCCACCTGCCCTCCTTCCCTCCTCACGTCTGGATGTAGAAGGACTCCAGCTGCTTGAAGTCCTCACCGAAGCCTTTCTTCCTCATAAAGTCTTGGATATCTGGGTTGGACTTCCTGAATCCCAAGAGAAAATGAAGATTAATATTTCAACATCCTGAAAGCCTAATGCCTGGGGATTAGTCACCTGGCCCCCTACAACTTCCTCTTTTCACCTGAAAAATCAGATAAGCAAGGATCTCAGAAGCCCTACATGTAGAAAGTGTGACCAAGCAAAGTTATGTGAAGCAGGTGGGCTATTGACACAGGTTGAGAAAGGCTGAGTCTGGACCTGAAGAGTTTTAAGTTCAAACTCCCAAAGAGAAAACATGTTAATCCTCTCTGGACTGCAACATGAGGATCCAAGGTCTTAACTTAAGAGCTCCAGCACACTGGATTCCGGCTTTCCTATCTGCTCTTCCAGTTGGATGACAAGCCTTGCTGTCTATTACCTGCTGCAGATCCCTTGGGTTACAACGTCCACATTTTGCTCACATTGTTCTCCTTCTGGAATATTCTCCCCTGCTCATATCTCCAAAAAGCCAAATCATTTCCCCAGATTCAGCTCTGGTGCCCTCTTCTCAAAGAAGCCCCTCAGCCTCTTTTGAGCTCACCAGAACCAAGGGTTTGGACTTTACAACTGAATACTAATTAGACACTGTCATCTATTAGTCTTGAATTCTGTGTCTTGACTCTTCAACCAGACAATTTTAAGCCTTCATAAACAGGGATTATTTTTCTCTATCCTGAACTTTTCCAAGACAATTCTGTGTCCAGGGCTGGTTTTTCTATCAATACCTCAAGGAAATGAGAGTAGGAAGGAAGAGGTTCACAGTGAATGCCTTGCCCAAATCAGGTACGATCTCTATGTAGATGGGCCGAGGAAGGCCTAAACCCTGAGCAATGTGAGTCCATACAGACCACTGAGAGCAGCAGCTGAGCTAAGTGGCCCCTCGGGGCTAACATCTATTCTGAGTAAGCAACTGATCAGGCCACAAAGGGAAGATCAAAGGGCTCATACCAGCAGGTGAAATCAACCTCATCTCCTCCGAGATGAAGATAAAAATCTGGGAAGACAGAGCTGATCTCCAAGAAGAATGCACTCATGAACTCATAGGTATTGTTGAGACTGGGATTCACTGGTCCAAAGGTGCCAGAGGGCTCAGACCCAGAGTAGCAAGGAGTCAGTAATCCAGGGATACCTAAGCCGACAGAAAACCCCATACGAGTGTCACAAATACATAAACCCCCAAGCACAGTCCTACACGTAAGGACACAAGTCACACAAAGTAAGACAAGTGTATTCATAAACATCACACACATTTAGGTAGGCACTCACAGACACTGGTAGTCACCACCATTTAGTTGCAGTAAAAAGATACAAATATATCCACAATCATAGACAGGCAGAGGCTGAGTTTCAGTAGACAACTGTCAGTGCACACACTCTTGCCTTGACACACTGCTTCTAGCAGGCACCACCCTTGCTCCCAAGGTTGCTCTCCTCACAGGCCTTTAGGAGGGGTCTAATCCAGCCAAACTGGCAAAATCTTTCTTTTCTATCTCCTCCTGTAGGTGGGGTCAACCATTACCCAGAATCTTTTTACATTTCCTAAGGAGTATCTCCCTTGGCCCAGAGACTACTTTCTGCTGCTGAGGTCACAAGATATCTTCGGGGTTTTGTTGTTGTTGTTTGTTTGTTTTTGAGACAGAGTCTTGCTCTGTCACCCAGGCTGGAGTGCAGTGGCACGATCTTGGCTCACCGCAACCTCTGCCTCCTGGGTTCAAGCGATTCTCCTGCCTCAGCCTCCCGAGTAGCTGGGATTACAGGCGCCTGCCACCACAACTGGCTAATTTTTGTAATTTTAGTAGAGATGGAGTTTCACCATGTTGGCCAGGCTGGTTTTGAACTCCTTACCTCAGGCGATCCACCCACCTTGGCCTCCCAAAGTGGCGGGATTACAGGCATGAGCTACCACGCGCGGCCAATATCTTCAGTTTTCTATCAGGCCAGTAGCCCTTTTCAACCGTCATTTAACCTGCGTTGGGGACTCAACTGGAGGGCGGAGGGTATAGAGAAGAAAGGGAGCAGGGGTAGTGACTGACTCTGACCTCTGCAGGCTGCCCTTGGGCTTCTTTCTTTCAGATTCTACCCTGGTGGTCAGATTCCTCAGCATCCACTCTAGGCACAACTACCTGCAACAGCCTCTAAGAAAAATGTGCCCTTACATAGTCTAACAGTACATATTTTAATAGTAAGAAGTGGCCTCCACTGCCCAAAGTGAGTTCTTCCTATCTAAATTCCCAGGTGGAAGAAGTCAATGGAAAACATTCTTCCAAGGACCAAGGCTGGAATATGCCACTTCCATGAGCCAGTGCCCTGAAGCTTCACTCTGAGCATAATGAGCAGAGTCCCTCTGGCCGCAGACATCATTCTTACCTGGTCCCCAAGACAAAGTGTGGCCAGGAGTGTCAAACTCTGCAAGCACGCGGATACCCCGGAGCCGTGCGTATTCAATGACCTCCTTCACATCCTGTGCTGTGTAGATGTGGGTGACAGGGTTGTAGGACCCCTGAAAGGCACAAGACACCCTTCAGGTTCACATTTCCTGAAAGCTAGCAGAGTAGAAGATACTAAAAATGCCCACAAGACTCCCCAGACACCAGAAACCTGCCCATAGCCCTTTGGTGTCAGGGACTATCTTCAAAAAACTTGATCCTAATTTCCCAGAAGTTATCACATCTGTTTTATCTGAGTATCATAATGCCAGTGAGATAATCATGGCAGGTATTAATATTAAGTCCATTTAACAGAATATAAATACATAGAAAAAGGGAATAAGGCCAGAAGAGATTCTCTCCTGAAGGTCACAAGGAAAATTACTGGCAAAGTTTTGGACTTCAACTCAAGTCTCCTGACTCCAAATCCAGTGTCCTTCCCCTATATTGGTCTAAAACCAACTGGCTAGGATGAGAGACCCTGTTCTTGCCAGGAGGGCCACAGCCAGATTCAGACACTGACCCATAAACTTGGTCTGAGTGAAATGGGGACATACCTTTCTCATGAGCTCTGGAAAAGTGAAGCTCTCATATGGGAAGGAAGGATCATCTACCAGATGCCAGTGGAACACGTTCAATTTATTGTACGCCATGACATCCTGTAGGTTAAGGTGCACACTGTGACCATCACAGTCTCTCCCGTTTCAGCCTCAAACTTGCAATGTTGGGCAGGCTCTCAGGCCGCTCCTCACACCCCTACAGGCTTGACCTGCCTCAGCTCTCAATTAAGTGTATATGGGGTCTCTCTATCAAACCTTCCCATCAGGGAGGGATGGCATGGAGGGAAGGCCCAGCACACTTCTACTTTTCTCAGAACACATCCAAAGATGGATGATAGAAGTGGTCTTTCCTCTTTTTGAAATAAATTCTGGCCATATTAAGAGGAGGGCTGCAGCTACTGTGGTACCCTGGAATCTTCCAAAAGCCTGAAGAGCAACACTTCCTCTTGCCGTTTGTGTTGTCTGACTGATGTTAATCCCAACTGTGAGACCTCCTGGGAACTTAGTAGTCTCTTAACTCATAATCTCAGAGGCCAAGGCTGGCAGATGTGTTGCCTCCTTTGGTTCCGTCACAGGAGCAAAGGAAAAGGCAGACACAGGAACTGGATTGCGAACTGTCAGATAAGACTGCACATTAAAACTCAAGAGAATTAGGAACTTCCTAGGTAAGGCTTTTTTTTTTTTTTTTTTTTGAGACATAGTCTTGCTTTGTCACCCAGATTGTAGTGCAGTGGCGCAATCTCAGCTCACTGTAACCTCCACCTCCCAGGTTCAAGGGCTTCTCGTGCCTCAGCCTCCTTCCTTCACTCATTCATTTTATTTATTTATTTATTTTTGGGACAGGGTCTCTGTTGTCCAGGCTGGAGTGCAGTGGTACAATCACAGTTCATGCATCCTTGATCTCCCCAGGCTCAGGTGACCCTCCCACCGCAGCCTCCTGAGTAGCTGGAACTACAGGTTTGCGCCATCATGCCTGGCTAATTTTTTGTATTTTCAGTAGAGATAGGGTTTCACCGTGTTGGTCACACCAGTCTCAAACTCCTGAGCTCAGGCAATCCACCCGCCTTGGCCTCCCAGAGTGCTAAGATTACAGGTGTGAGCCACTGCACCGGGCCCAGAGGTAAGGCTTTGAACATCTCTCTCCTATGACCTTCTCCTAACTAAAGTTAGCTCTGCTGGCCAAGTGTGGTAACTCATGCCTGTAATCCTACCACTCTGGGAGGCCAAGGTGGGCAGATTGCTTGAGCCCAGGAGTTCAAGACCAGCCTGGGCAACACGATGAAACCCCAGCTCTACAAAAAAAAAAAAAAAAAAAAAAAAAAAAATTGAGACCCTTTCTCCAAAACAAATAAATAAAGTTAGTTCTGCCAGTGAAGCCAATTCCCCTAAACATTTGTATCCCTGGAAACAGCCTGAACATTGATCTATGGTAGCCTGTAAGGTAGATTTAAGTCACACTTTGTTGTTTTTTGAGTCTTGGAGCAGCTCATCTTCTACATTTTTCCCAGGAGCTCATAGAGTTACATACATTCTCTCTCTTTTTTTTTTGAGACGGCGTCTCACTCTTTCACCCAGGCTGGAGTGCAGTGGCGTGATCTCCAACCACTGCAACCTCTGCCTCTCGGGTTCAAGCGATTCTCCTGCCTCAGTCTCTCAGGTAGCTGGGATTACAAGCATGCGCCGCCATGTCCAGCTAATTTTTGTATTTTTAGTAGGGACGGAGTTTCACCATGTTGGCCAGGCCGGCCTTGAACTTCTGACTTCAGGTGATCCGCCCACCTCGGCCTGCCAAAGTGTTGGGATTACAGGTGTGAGCTACCACACCCAGTCCATACATTCTCTAACTCTTTAAGAATCTGGAACTTGGTCTGTCCATTGCTCCATCACCCCAGAACTCTTAAGTGTGAAGAAGGCCTTACGGCCTGGGTACCAGAGTGTCCAGGATGCTAGAGAGTGGTAGGTAATGGCGAGATGTATCCAACAGCAAGCCCCGGTGAGGAAAGCGGGGAAAGTCCTCGATCTCAGTCTTGTTGATAAAGAACTGTGCAGAACAAACATTGAACATGTCAGATTCAAAGGAAGCTTACTACGGGGGCACAGGGAGATGACGATACCTCTCCCAGGATTCTTAAAAAGCCAATCTTTGACTGTTCTCAGGGTCACTCTCTCCCCAAATGCTCCCCACCTCTATAAATGACCATGAGCAGCCACCTTCCCATAGAGCAATTGTCCAACGCCGGCCTAATACAACTGTCCCATACACCACTCAGCCTAAAAATTCTGGATTTTCCTGTTAACATAGTTCATTTTCTTCAAAGCAGTGTGGCCTCAAGGTCATTACTAAATGATGACTCAGGGGAACCAAATTACAGTGATTCCAAACAGACCAAATCTAACAAACCAGTTTTCCACCCACATCTCCTCTTCCATTTCTACTGGGGCTATCTCAAGTCACCAGGATCCTAAGGCAAAACAAGATTTTTCTAGGATTCTCAACATTGGGATCAAACCCCAGAGATGAAAAAGCAGCCCTTTTTGAGGGTCCACACTTACTGTGCCCTCAGCAGATTTCCAAACAAGCTGGCTAAAAGTCTCCAGACCTAGGAAGAAGTAGAGAGGCAGAGTAAAGACTCAGGGAGTGGAGAAAGAGGTATCTATTCGGAAGGTTCTCAATGTAGCAGAGCGTAATGTTTGGGTACACAGTGAAAATGGATGTAGTGTAGGCTTTACAATTTTTAACACTGATGGAAAGGGGATATTAGGAAGCCAGTATCCATCTTTACTCTGTATTTCATTTTGGGAGATGTCAGAGTAAGGGTTTTAGTGCCCCTTCTTACAACACACTAACTTTCAAAACCCACATACCTCTCATCTATATTTCCTGTGCCTTGACAAGAATATTGAGAAGAGAGGCCAAGACATATACTCATGAGGACAGACACAGGGACAAGTCAGCCTGCAAGGCTTTCCATGGATAACCCCTATCAGGAGCTGACAGAGCTGAGAAAAGGGGTCCCAGAATAAATTGTGAGAAAGTGATCATAAGCTTGGGTTTCCAAGGAGCCTGGGTTCATGGCTAGACCTAGAAAATTAAAAAAACGTCATCCACTCTTCCTCTTCAGAGACTGAGAAGAGACCCAGCTATAGGGAGCTGAGGTGTGGTGGACAGCAACTGCCCTATAGAGAAGGACTCCCCTAGTCTACTGACACTGTCTCCTAGAGTCTAGCAAGGCCCACACACAGGTATGTTGAATCCAGGGCATTGTATGTTCTCAACAGCTGGGGACCCTCTTCTGGAAACCCTGCAGAGCCCCATGAAAAATTATCAGAGTCCCCAATTTCAAAGTGAAAGAATCCATGAGACTTCAGTAGTCACTCAGCACCTGATTTGAGCAGACTGCTAGTGTACTGTTTTGGCTTCTCCCCACTCTGACTCTGACACCCAGCATTCTGGAGTCCAAGGTCCTCCCTTACCATCGGCACCTGCACCAAAGGTACAAGAGGGCAGGAAGGGGAGGCAGCATGCTGTTGTTCCAAGCATAGAAGTGGGGAAAGGGAAGGAAGACAAACCAAAGCAAGGTGTGGAATTCCGAGAGAATTTCCCTCATCATTCACCAGCAGAGGGTTTACCAAAAGTGGGAGAGGTACTTGGCTAAGTCTATATCTAAGCACCAAATACCTTCTCAGCAAACCCAGAGGAAGGGCAAGGGCTGACAGTTTAGCCAGTAAACTCATTTTCTCCAGAAATAATGTAGTTCTAAATATTTCACTACTATTTATCTTTTCTCTTGCATGTATCTATTTCTTTTGTTATAGTTTTCCTTTTACAAAATACCTTTCCAATTACATGTCTTTAGCAAGAGCTGGATGCGCAATGTCTGTGGTAGCATCATTCCCCCTGTCCCCCAGCTACCTGTCCCCTGTTGACACCTAGAGCGTCAGCCCGCAGACTCCCCCACTGCTTCCCAGAGCCCCTGCTGATGCTGCACAGGGTAAAACCTGTCAACTTCCAGGGACAGCTCCACAGAGATGGGAAAACACGCCAACTGTTCCCATAAAGAAAGCTTCCTGGCTGGGCGAGGTGGCACACACCTGTAATCCCAGAACTTTGGGAGGCCGAGATGGGTGGATCACTTGTACTCAGGAGTTCAAGACTGGCCTGGGCAACATGGTGAAATCCCATCTCTACTAAAAATACAAGAATTAGCTGGGCGTGGTGGCGGGCGCTTGTAATCCTGCTACTTGGGAGGCTAAAGAGGGAAGATTGCTTAAGCCTAGGAGGCAGAGGTTGCAGTGAGCAGGGACTGGGCTACTGAACTCCACCAACACCAACCTTCCCACATCATCCTTTCTCTTTCTCTTTTAATCAGCCCCAATTTGTTACCTCGGAGAGCTCCCCAGACAGTCTCAGAGAGGAGTAAACACTGGTCATCATTTATGGTCAGGGTATCTGAAATGACAGAAATGAACTCATTTAGTTGGTTAAGGTTTTCTATTCTCAGATTATAGACCAGATATTCTATATAAATCATTGGATTGAAAAAATAAAACATTAAGACCATACATTTTAAAAAATCTTTCAATGAGGAGATGTCCCCAGAGCAAGACAGCTACAGGATGGGCTGGTCTGGGGCCAGAGTGGGAGGGTGGTCACCACAGTGATTCTATAGACCCTGCATGATGATGTACAGCAAGAGTCAGGCTGGAGCGGAGTTCTGTACAAAGCACCACCTACCTCATGGGTCAGTGTCCACAGCAGAAAGATGAAAGAAGTCTTCTCCTGGCAAAGGGAGCAGGGATGCCTGCAGTGGGGAGGACAGCATGCAATGCTCCCAATGCCTTTGTAATCACCCTCCTTTCCCTTTCCTCTGTGTTTCGGCTACTTCCTCCAAGAATGTGAGGAAGCCAAAACTCAAATGTTCACTTTGGAGTCTGAGAAGTCCCCAAATGCTGCTCAGGGAAGACAGGAGGCAGTCACTGGACTGAATACTTAACTTCATCTCAGTGTAAGTGACCAGAACCCCTTCTTTCCCCCAATGTAGGGTCTATTAGAGAAAACTAGCGAAGTATACACTTTCCTAAAATAGAAATGTATTCAGTCCAGCAGGTAGGTATCCTGTGGGACTCAGTGAAGAGCTACTGCGACATTCCACAGCCAACCTTTAGCACTGGTTCAGTTTCTGCATAGGAAAAAACTCATCTTCCATGGCTCTCAGCACTTGGTGACCCTTGGTCCCCATGGTCAAGGGGGACTCCAGGCCGAGCATCAGCAGTTTAGGCCAGGCCATCCAGAGTTATAGCTTCAGACAAGAGATTGCTCTTCTAAGACAGGGAACAGGATGATACTCACAATTCTCCACCGACTCCAAAGTAGGAAGCTGGTTACATCCAGGTGTGACTACAGAGACAACCAACACATTCTTCTCTGGTGTATGCCGTTTTCCTGGGAAGACAGGGTAAGCTTGGTGTGGCCAACCTGCCATTAGAAGCAACAGGTAAAACCAAGGCCCTTAGCTCTAGTACCTCAGCTCATACGCCTGTGGTAAAGCAAGGGGAGGACATGGCATTTACCCTTGGTGTAGGCACTGCCTGATCATCTGTTCAGCTGTTTCATTCCGGTTGTGCCCCTCTTCTCCTTAGTAGCCGCCCTGACCCATGTCTGAATGCTCTGGGTGACAGCTCTTCTTAACCAGGGCTCTATATTTCTGGCTGCCCTTGGCCTGTACCAAACAAACAATTCCATGACCTCAACAACTGCTTCTGACTGAGAGGCAGCTCTAGAGCATGCTACTCTCAGTGTGGTCTGCAGATTAGCTGCCAATTTGCAAACTGTGTTACTGGTTGGTTACTATATAGAAAACTTACATGAAGCCTGAATGTAAATCAGTTATGTCAGAGTGAACACACTGTCTAGTTCTAACATTTTTTCATAAAAGATTTTCTTTTTTTTTTGAGACGGAGTCTCGCACTGTCGCCCAGGCTGGAGTGCAGTGGCCGGATCTCAGCTCACTGCAAGCTCCGCTTCCCGGGTTTATGCCATTCTCCTGCCTCTGCTTCCGAGTAGCTGGGACTACAGGCGCCCACCACCTCGCCCAGCTAGTTTTTTGTATTTTTTAGTAGAGACGGGGTTTCACCGTGTTAGCCAGGATGGTCTCGATCTCCCGACCTCGTGATCCGCCCGTCTCGGCCTCCCAAAGTGCTGGGATTACAGGCTTGAGCCACCGCGCCCGGCCAAGATTTTCTTGAAGAAGAGATCAGTTTTACATTCTGGTACATATGCTTCTTATCTCATTGCAGATTGGCATATTAAGTAGTACTGCTCTTGACGGCTCCAGATGAAGGGTTTCCAGTTTTGCAAAAGCCTAGGAGCTAATGGAGCAGATGACAGAAGGATCTCCCATGCAGAGGAAGCCTGAAATGATGCAACTGATACCTCAGAGAAGGTCAGGGTCACCAGTCCATCTTGCTTCCTTTCTTCCTCTTCCCAAACAGGTTCTCTGTCCAAGGTAGATTTTACCCTAACAGTGAAGGGTCATCCAGTATGAGCCAACGTAGTACCTAATATAGCTTTACAGATCCTTGCCTATGCAGAAAGAATGCCAAGCCAAAATATGAATACACTGTCTCTTCTCACCTTCCTACTGGTTCTTCCCTTAATTTTCAGGATGGCTCTGATGTTATAGCCCCAAGCCTTAACTTAATGAACCCCTCTCTATTCTATTCTTTCCTGGAGAAACATTCATCCCACTGGCAACACAACATCCATGACTTTTTATGGCACTGCAATGTCAGAGATAGGATGGCCTGGCAGAAGGCAACGAGAGAGAACTCAGAACCAAATTGGAATCTCAAATGTTACTCATCTCCAGGCAGAGGGAATCCAAGCACTCAGATCATCTCAAGAAAGCCTGCTCAGACCTCTTGAGCACTACCACATGGCTGTATCTCAGCTCTTAGGTCTGCCAAGAAGCAAGCCAATAAGGGGTCCCTTCCTACCATCATGAATAAACACATTCTTTCCCTTACCAGTAAATACCATGGATCCCCACACCAATACCTGCCTCCATTCTGCAAAGAGGAGGGAATCTGAAGCAACTCTGGGCCAGGTCAATTCACAACTCCATTCTCAAACCCTCAAATTACATTGTTACAACACAAAGGACAAGCAGACCTTCAAGGTGAAGACCATACTAAAGGCAGAGTCTGTAGGGCCATCCAAGCAGACAGGCTACAAACCCATCTCCACAGGAGATTCTACAGGGAGACCAATGAGGACTTAACCTAGGAGCAAGGGTGAGGAAAAACTATACCCCATCCTCTGCCTTCTTGTCCCCACTCCCAACCCCACACATCATGGAGCCCCAATATCATTGTGTGGAGAGCTCATCTGCATATCTACCCAGGCAGCCATCCAAAAGACAGCCAAAGTCCTGAGCTTTAGTTCTAATCCACTGGGGCTCAGCATGCCACATAAGGAGAAATCACAACTAATCCATATGCAACTACCGTGGCTCGCCGCCCTCATGACAAAACAAGAGAGGCTGCACAAACACCAGGTTTATCTGAACTATTACTTGGAAGACAGAAAAATACCTAATCTTTCGTTTTTTTAAACTTTATTTTTCTAAAACACACCTGTACTGCACTCCCTAAATCTGTAGTCTTTTGGAGAGTCACAGACTCCCTCGCAGATCTGCTGAATAGGAAAGCACTTTTTTTCCCAGAACAATGCCCCTCATTTAAGGGCTGTTTCTCCAGAATCACAATTCTTCCAGTGCCCGCCATCAATCTCATGGTGAAGAATCCCTGTCCGAAGTTCTCTCAGTGACTCATCTGGGTTTGGGCTGAAAGAAGTATATACAGGGGCATGGCTGCTGTTTAAACAAATTATGAGAGGGATGTTTGGGGGAGGCAGCAAAACGAGAGCTGGCAAAACAGCAGGGACACTAGGTCACTGAAAATGATGTAAATAGGGTATCACCACTGTGGTTTTCCGCCTCCAAGTTGCTACTCTGCCTGGCTATGAAGAGGGCAGGAAATAGGCAGGGGACAGTAGTACAGCCGCCTCTACACACACCCGCCCACAACCTGAACACTGAGAAGCACCGATGTGTGGGAAGCACGGTATGGCAAACAGCCCGGTCAGCCAGCAATGTCATGAGCACATGTGCTATGAGTCCAGCTGGGACAGCAGGAAATTGAGAAGCCTCCAGAGCTTAGGAGGCAGCATGAAAAACAGACCAGAGGGCTGGGAAATCAGGACAGGCTGCTTCTGGTTCTGGTTTTGCTGCTGCCAAGCTGAGCAAGTCTCAGGGCTCCCGTTTCCTCCCCTGTAAACAATGGCAGGGTGGGACCAGATTCCAGCTACTTCTCTTCAGATCTAAGACCTTGTGATTCCACAGACAGATACACTCCAGGGTCCCATTCCAGGACCAGAGCCTCCTACCTCTGCAGCTCACTCATCTCCCTGCTTTCATGTAAACCTACTCTTCTCTTTGGGTTCACCGAAAACTTTGTATCTTTTTAAAAAATCAAAACAGTAGTACAGGCCTGATGTGGTGGCTCAGGTCCATAATCTCAGCACTTTGGGAGGCTGACGAGGGCGGATCACTTAAGGTCAGGAGTTAAGAGACCAGCCTGGCCAACACAGTAAAACTTGGTCTCTACTAAAAATACAAACAAATTAGCTGGGCATGGTGGTGTGCCCTGTAATCCCGGCTACTCAGGAGGCTGAGGTAGGAGAATCACTTGAACCCAAGAGACGGAGGCTGCAGTGAGCAGAGATTGCACCACTGCACTCCAGCCTGGGCAACAGACTGAGACTCTGTCTCAAAAAAAAAAAAAAAGAAAAAATCAAACAGTACTACCAAACAGTAGAAAATGTTTACAATTAAAAAAAACAAAGTATCTTTGGCACCCTTCCTTAGTCCCCTCAGTAAAGTGATAAACATCACTGGTAGTTTTCTACCCCTGTAGTACCTTGTAGTGTAATTTTGCCTTAGCCTTATTCATCTCAGACAGGTCATCTCTGGACATGGAATTCTGAGAACAAGGACACTCCTACCACCAAAGTCCTACTGTTGAACCTTCTCCAGACTCCAGTACTATGACCCTTCTATTTCCCTTCTGTTCTCAGTCCTCTCTCATCCTTGCTTCCTTCCCTGCTGGCCTATGTGTAGTGATCCATCACCTCAAACACAATCTAGCCAATACTCTCAGCGATCTGTCTCTTTTCCGCTGTCACAACCAATGGGCAAAACTTTCAACCCTGGATCAATCTAACATCTGCCTGCTGTGCCCCTGACCCTGGCTACTGTACCCTACTGGAGGGAAGGGAGAAAAGTCACAAAAGAGCAGGATTGGACCACTGCAAAATCATGGTCTCTATCTTGGCTGGGACTGTGATGCTACCCTGAAAATCTCCTATCTCCACCTTTGCTTCATTCTATTTTCTACACCTTCCTCAAGTCTACTTGATCACCACCTCCCTTATGCTCAGCAGACAATCAGAAGAGAAATTTCAACCATCCCTACCCTCTTCCCCTCTCCCTGCTGACAAAAATATCTGCAACACACACACCCGCCTGTACCCTCTCCCAGACCTCCACCTTGATGGAAGGGGTTTCTTTTTACCTGTGCTCTGGAGCTCTTCTCAGTCTCCTCTCGTATAAATTATTTCCCCTTTTCCCAAAGCCTTCAGATTATTTCTTTCAACTCTCATCAGCATTAAAATGTTTGCAATCTTCCTGGTCTCAACTGCATGTCACCTCAAACACTCACTGTTTCTTTTGCCTTCCTGCCACAAAGACACTCTAGAGGAAATGTAGCCTAGGCAGCTAAGAACCTGAACTCCAAAGGAAGACAGATCTGGATCCAAATCTTGGTTCTAACACTTTCTAGCTGTAGGCCTTCCCTAGGCAAGTTATTTACCCTCTCTAAGCTGCAGTTTCCTCACCTGTAAAATGGGGGTCATAATACCTATATAACTGGGCTGCTGGGAAGGTTAAATGAGTTAATACATGTAAAGTGTTTAGCTCAGGGCCTGACACATGGTAAGTGCTCATGTTGGTTATGCTTAGTATTCTCTTTGTAGCTGCTTCCTTACAACCTATCTATTCCTCAATCCACTATAATCTGGCTTCCTTCACCACCACTTCTCTCAAAATGGCTTCACCAAAGTCCTGTGGTTCTGTAACCAAATTCAAGGGACTCTTTTCAATTCATTCATTCATTCGACAGTAATTTACTGAATGCTTACTATGTGCCAGGGGACATATAGTAGGTGCTAGGGATACAGCAGTGGTCAAAACAGACAAAAACCCCTGCTGTCAGAGAGCTAATAGAAACTACTCACTCCTTCTGGAACCTCTTGACAGCATCAGACATCCCTGACCTTCTTGAAACTAAACTCCCTTAGCTTAGGGGACAGTGCTCTCTTGGTTTTCTTTCGAACTCCTTGAATATGCTTCTTCATTCTACTTCTCCTTCACCAACCCCAACATGCTAGTGTCACCCAGGGTGTCCAAGGTTCCAAACTTCTCTTTTTCCCTTCCCTTACACTCTCCCTAGACAACGTCATCCACTCCCACAGCAGGCCAATAACTCCCAAATCTATCTTTCCAAGCCAACTCTTCTTCTGGAGCTGTAGACTTGTATGCCTCCACGCAAATGTCTCAAAAGCCACTTGAATCTTAAACATAAAACCAACCTAACTCTTCATTCCTCCTCCTGGCTGATCCTCTCTCTCACTTTGATAACAGCCCCATCTATTTACCTACACCAGAAATCTCCTTCTTCTACACCTTCCATCTAACTGAGTAGATCACAAGTTCATTAACTCAAAATAACATTTACAGACTGTCTGCTATCTCAAACATTGTGTTAAGCACTGAGATTACAACAGTAAAAAGACTTCTTAAAAGTCTTACAATTACACAATACTTACAATCTCTTAACATATCGCCATTTTCCCAACCCCACTGGGCCAGAGCCTTAATTCGGCCTCTTGTAATTTCTCACCTGGATGACTATAAAAAAATCTCCCAGGCGGTCTTCCCCTGCCTCCAGGAATACCCATGTCAATCTACTATCCTCAGGGATATTAGAATATGAAGATAGGAGCATGACAATCTCTGCTTAAAATCTTCCAATGGCTCCCATAGGTTTCAGAATAAAGTCCAGAATTCACTGGGTAATCGTAAGAAAAGGCCTTGTCTTTTTCTGCTCCTGTGCAGGAACTCTCACAATGAACAATGAACTCTGTCCTGAAAATGCCATATTTTCTCCATATTTTTCTTTGCACATATTGCTTCCTCCAATGGAAACAAGCTTTGCCTTCCCTCCACATCTCTCCCAGTGAAGAAACAGCTCTGTTTTCCTTTTAGGAAACTTTTCTGTTATTTCCCTGCCCTTTCCTAAGAGACCCTCCTATGTAATCATGCAGCAATGTATACATACACTTTTCAAAACACTTATCTTAAGATATGCGGTTTATTTGTCTATCTCCCCACCTAGGTTGTGAGTTCCTCAACAGGAGGGACCAATCTCAGTGTCTTTGTATTCCCAGTGCCTGACACACTGCAGTCATTCAATACATGTTTGCTGAAAAAATGAATGATGTTGGAATTTACAAAATGCATATTTAATGTTATGATTGTGCTATGTGATAATCAGGCATAAATAGCAAGTAGTTAATGTAGAGATTACTTTTATATCCTCAAACCTAGTATTTCTGAAATCCTGAGACTGGGGTGGGCGATGCTAAGACACCCAGACTTACACAAACTGCCTTTTCAGACACTGCTCTGAAGACCTCTGGATCCATAAATTCCAAGATTTAGGTCTTTCCACTTCTCTGAAAGGAATAACTCATTTCTGTATTAGGGTAACTAATAACTATTAGGGTAACCTGGAAACTATCAATCTTTACCTCAGTGCAAAATAGCCTTTCCCTCCACTACCCCTGTTCCCTCCTGAATCAAAACAGTTCTATCGTATCAATGTGTTTGATTCACAGAATCCTAGCAGTATGTAAAAAAAAAACACATTGGTTTCAGTTATAAAGTGGTACTTGATTTTGCTTCTGGATTGGAAACTAAGAAAGGCAACCCAGCCTTGGCCACCTTCCCACTCTTTAATGTCTACTCTGTCCCCATATCCCCTGGTACCCTCCTAGGCTGGTGCCAAAGTTTGTTCCCATGCCCACTTTGTTCTCTTCCCCCTCCCACCTTTGTAAACATCATATCCAGGTTTCATCTCCCCCATATTCAGCCTAATAAAAGCCCATTATATCATTCATTTCCCACTCATTTCTTCATTCCAACCAAGATATATTGAGCATTTAATGTGCATTAGGAACTGTGCTAGGTGCTGGGGCAGTTAAAAAGAAAAACAAGCCCTGGTCCCTGCCCTTGAGGAGATCACAGTCTAGCAGGAGAGATAAACACAAACAACAATTACAAACATTGTGAAAAGGGCTATGGTAGATTTAATAGCCACGTCCAGCAAAGGTAGAAGGCTTGACATTGAAGGGGACCTCTGAGTGGGATCTTGAACCCTGAATTGGTATTCACCAAGCTACCAAGAGGAGAAAAGGTATTCCAAGCCTGGGAAGTGAATTGGTGTGGCTAGGAGAGAAATCAAGGCCAACCTTGTCAAACTTCTTATCCCAATGAAGTGGGAGTCTGTGAAGCCAGCTGCCCTGAGCTGGGGCCTTCTCCTTAGTGCTGCTGAATTCAGTCTAGATCATGGTACCTCCTCCTGCAAGTCCCAAGATTCTCCACCCTCCACAGACTACTAATACCTAGTTGGAAGTATCACTCTCTCCAGCCCACAGGTGAATCCTGAATGTTCTTCCTTCCTCTCATTCCCATCACATATTTTTTGGGTAAAAGTTGCACCCATTTTTTTTTTTTTTTTTTTTGGGAAAAGTTGTAATTAAAAATGTTCTATTTTCGCCTACTTTTAAAACTGATCTGCCCCTCCCAATCCTATCCCCACTGGAAAGAGAACATCTCCCTAAAATTCCAGATCTCAAGAGATAACTTTAGTTATAACAGTTTGCACAATTTTCCAATTTTTTGTAAATACATAAATTTATTATTTTTTAAAACAAAAATGGGCCCGGGCGCGGTGGCTCACACTTGTAACCCCAGCACTTTGGGAAGCTGAGGCAGGTGGATCACTTGAGTTCAAGCGTTTGAGCCCAGCCTGGTCAACATGGCGAAACCTTGTCTCTACTAAAAATACAAAAATTAGCTAGGCATGGTGGCAGGCGCCTGTAATTCCAGTTACTTGGGAGGCTGAGGCAGGAGAATTACTTGAACCTGGGAGGTGGCAGTTGCAGTGAGCCAAGCGATCATGCCACTGCACTCCAGCCTGGGTGATAGAGCGAGACTGTCTCAAAAAAAACCCAAAAACAAAAATGGGATCCTAATACTATTAGTTTTTTTTTCCCCTTACCAAAATGAGCTGTAGATCTGTTAATGTCAATATACATCTAGATCTACATCCTTATTTATAAATGTTGAATAGAATTGCAATGATGAGATATACATTAACTTACCCAACTTCTCTTCTGTTTATGGACATTTGGTCCTGTTTCTAAGTTTTTAGTATTATAAACAATGCTTTAGTAAACAAATATTCATATATATGTATACAAGCAATTGTGAAAGATATCTGTAGGATAAATTCTTGGAGGTGGAAATGCTAGGCCACAGATATGAAGAGTTTGGGTTTTGATACTGCCAAATTCCTCTTCCAAGTTACTGTACTGACTTACACCCAAATCCACATATATGGGCCCACTGCTCCACATCTTTCCAACACCAGACCAATCTCAATTCTTTTTCACTGTTGCCAGCTGGATTTGAAAAAACAAACACAGGCCAGGCGCGGTGGCTCAGGCCTGTAATCCCAGCACTTTGGGAGGCCGAGACGGGCGGATCATGAGGTCAAGAGATGGAGACCATCCTGGCTAACATGGTGAAACCCCGTCTCTAATAAAAATACACAAAAAAATTACCTGGGCGTGGTGGCGGGTGCCTGTAGTCCCAGCTACCTGGGAGGCCGAGGCAGGAGAATGGCATGAGCCCAGGAGGCAGAGCTTGCAGTGAGCTGAGATTGCGCCACTGCACTCCAGCCTGGACAACTGAGCAAGACTCCGTCTCAAAAAAAAAAAACAAACAAAAACACACACACACACACAAAAATTGTTTCAATTTGTATTTTTTTAATTTTAAGTTTTGTTTTAATTTTTTTTTTTTTTTTTTTTTTTAGAGACAGTGTCTTGCTCTGTCACCCAGATTGGAGTGCAGTGGCACAATCATAGCTCACTGCAGCCTCAATCTCCTAGGCTCAAGTGATCCTCCTGCCTCAGCCTCCCAAACAGCTAAGACTACAGGTGTGCACCAGCATGTCAGGCTAATTTTTATTTTTTTGTAGAGACAGGGTCTCTCTATGCTGCCCAGGCTGGTCTTGAACTCCTGGCCTCAAGTCTTTCTTTGCACCTACTAGCCAAATTCTTTTTACTTTTTAAAGTTATTTTTCTTGGTCAGGCGCAGTGGCTCACGCCTGTAATCCCAGCACTTTGGGAGGCCAAGGTGGGCGGATCACAAGGTCTGGAGATCGAGACCATCCTGGCTAACACAGTGAAACCCTGTCTCTACTAATACAAAAAAAATTAGCCGGGCATGGTGGCGGGTGACTGTAGTCCCAGCTACTCGGGAGGCTGAGGCAGGAGAATGGCGTGAACCTGGGAGGCGGAGCTTGCAGTGAGCTGAGATCGCACCACTGCACTCCAGCCTGGGCGACAGAGCGAGAATCCGTCTCAAAAAAAAAAAAAAAAAAGCTATTTTTCTTTTATTGACTTGTTATAAATATCTGCCTCATTTTATCCTTTATTTTTTAACTTTATGCTTTCTTTTGCTTTAATTTTTATGCAGTCAAAGCTATGACTCTTTTTCTTTATGGTCTCTTTATTTGCTTACGTAGAAAGGCCTCCTCTACCCCTAAAATTTTAATAATAGTTTCCTTCATTTCTGTCTAACACTTGGTCTTTTATCTTTAGATCTTTAATCTACCTGGAATTTACTTTTGAGTTTGATATGAGGTAAAGAATTTTTTTTTCCTAATTGGATAACCAGTTATCCTTACATATTTATTGACTAATACATCTTTTCACTTTTGATTGGAAATACTTCTTTTATCATATCTTAAATTCCCACATACATACACATGCTTGCTTGCTTCTGGAATCTATTTTCTTGGCAATCTTATTGCCAGGGAAATCCACCATGTCATATCTCTACCATATTGTGTCACTTTGCCCAATATATAACCCCCTTTGCTCACTTCTGGTCCTGCACTTCTATTCTTATACATGTTGCTTCCTATTCTCTACCAGACCACCTGTACTACATATCATTCACCTTGTAAACCCTCTGAGATCTTATTGTGTAGTTATTTAATTACTCAGCTTCTTCTACTTCCTCCCTAACTGACGCCTGGGTCTCCCCAGGAATACCACACACCACTTCCCCTACAACATGCTCTGAGAGGCAGCCACCTCCCACATCACAGGGTTGAGATACGGGGCTGCTTCTGGGTCATCCATTCCACCGCCACCAAGTAATAAAACACCTTTCTTCTGTGGTTCATGTCACCCAGCTGTTAAATTTCCAGCTCTCCTTGTTACAACCCTCTGCAGCTTCCTGACCACTTCTTTATTCACTTATTTATTTATTTATTTATTTGAGATGGAGTCCTGCTCCATTGCCCAGGCTGGGGTGCAGTGGCACGATCTCGGCTCACTGCAATCTCCACCTCGCAGGCTCAAGTGATCCCTCTACCTCAGCCTCCTAAATAGCTGGGATTACAGGTGTGCACCACCACACCTGGCTAATTTTTGTATGTTTACAAATTAGATGGGGTTTCATCACATTAGCCAAGCTGGTCTCAAACTCCTGACCTCAAGTGATCCAACTGCCTCAGCCTCCCAAAGTGCTGGGATTACAGGTGTGAGCCACTGTGCCCGACCTTATTTACTTAATACTTTGGATCCTGGTGCCCAGTATTCCTCTCCACCCCAAAGCTGGCTATTATCCTAGATGATTTTAACACCCAAGAGGAAGAACTAACCCATGTTCTGGCTTAGCAGTCATCCAACAACATCCTCCTCTTCCTCAACCACCCTCCTAAGGTTGCCTTTTGGACCTTCTTCTCCTCGGGAAGTGTTCAAACTCATTCTCCCAAGCTCTAGTACTATATAGCTAACTGCTTGCTAGATACCTTATAGTCAACACGTCAAAATCAAATTTACTTTTCATGATTCTCACTCTACCTCTCAACCTCTTCATCAATTTCACTTTTTTTTTTTGAGATGGAGTTTTGCTCCTGTTGCCCAGGCTGGAGTGCAGTGGCACAATCTCGGCTCACCACAACCTCTGCCTCCTGGATTCAAGTGATTCTCCTGCCTCAGCCTCCGGAGTAGCTGGGATTACAGGCATGCGCCACCATGCCCAGCTAATTTTATATTTTTAGTAGAGATGGGGTTTCTCCATGTTGGTCAGACTGGTCTTGAACTCCCAACCTCAGGTGACCCACCTGCCTCAGCCTCCCAAAGTGCTGGAATTACAGGTATGAGCCACCACAACTGGCCAATTTAGCTCTCTTTTTACTCCTTCCCTTCCTCTCCCACTATTTTCCCTATTTTTGTTAATGGCAGCACAAGTGAACAAGAGCTAACATTCAAACCGCTAAGTCAGAAATGTGGGAGTCATCCTCAGCACCCTTTCCCTCCAACCTAACGCCCACTTCCAAGCAGCCATCTCCTAAATCTCTCTTCAGTCTTTCTAGTTTTCTCTGCCCTTACAGCCATCAACCCAACTTCAGCCACTATTCTCTCTCATCTAGATCCCTGTTGGCAGCCTTTTAACTGGGTTTCCTGCCTCTAATCCCACTCTACAGAGTTTAGTCACATCACTTATCCTGTTAACTGGACTTTACTGGCCTTCTTTGACCTTAGGATAAAGCTCCATTCCTTACCAGGGCTTATTAGGCCATTTCATGCCCTTTGCATCCATCTCCTCTTTAGCTTCAGAACTTGTTGATCCACCCTAGAGTTGTGTACTTCAGCTAGACACCTTGAGTTCCTTGAATACGGCATGAAGGCTTCTCACCTGTAGGCCTTTTCCACGTGCAGTTCCTTCTATGTGGAATACTACCTTCACTCCCACCAACTTCTACTTTTAGACCTCCTTCAACAGCTCTCTAGCAAAGTCTTTTCAATATGCACCTTCTCCTTTCCCCACCCACACACTTAGGTCGGGTGTTCCTCTTCTGCACTCCCAAAGATAACTTTCTGCTTCAGTTATTATAGAAAAATATCAACTCTGTCTGTCTGTATCCCCACTTCCAGGAACTATAAATTCTTTAAGGACGGGCAGTTCAATTTAATATTCCTTGGACCTAGTACTATTGACAATTAAAGTTACTTAATAAATACTACTTGTACTAAGAATAGATGCGAAGAAGGAAGAAATGCTACTGGAACCTGGTGACAATGGGCCAGGGACCAAAATATTCATAACCTGAGTGCTATTGAGTAACTAGATGTTAAAAGTTACTACCTATTTGAAGTAATTAATGCTAAGATATGATTAGAGCTTAATCCTGCCAGAGGCCAGTAGTTTTCCAAATTGCTAACTGGATTGACAAAGGCGTGTATGAGTATGCCACAAGACTGTACAGTGACAGGAGCAAAATTTATGCATACTGGAATTTCTGCTCCACCCCTACAAGCTGTGTAACCCTGGGCATGTTACTTAGCTTCTATGTCTCCATTCTCAAAGATTGGGATAACACTGACCTCACAGAGCTGTCATGAAGATGAAAGGGCAATAACATACATCAAGTGCCAGACAATAAATGCTAGTTTCCTTCCGTGTTCTACTTTCCTTTTCCCAAAAAGACAGTTTTGCCCCAGCAAACCTCGATTCTCTCATTTGGCCAGAGGAGTCCTGGGGTAGGGTCTCCTATGGCAAAGCCACACTCTAGGAGCAGCTTCCCTGAAGGGTTTTTCATGAGCATCTTATAGGAGACTGAAGGCTTCACTACTGTGAGATGCCATTCTGTATGTGAATAGGCTGACACTTCAACATATAAAAGGGACAGAGCCTTAGAACTCTGAATCTCCCCCAACCTAGGACTGCAGCTCCAGGCAAAACAACAAAGCCACTAATGTGGAATCCTAGTTATAACAAAGACAAGGTTGAACAAACAGTACAGTAGTTAAACTGTTCATGTATAACACAGTGTATCTAGTAAGCCATCCCCCTTACCCCTTCAATCCGAAGAGCTTTACAAAAGAAGGGGAAGGCCGCTTAATAGGTGACAAGCTGACAAGCACCCATATGTCCTGCATTTGAGTATACACTTCCACAGGAAGGAGCTCCACACCACACCCAAGCCTAACCAGCTTCAAGATGTGGACACAACAATAGCATACCAAAGTTGGCTGGGGATCAGGGCTGTGTGGCCAGGAAGCTTAAGCAAATGCCATAGCTTAAAACAGGAACAAAGGACAAGAAGAGAGAAGACTGAAGTTCCTGACCCAATAATGGGTTTTATTCATTACAACCAGGAATAGAGAAGAAAATATAATTCATTTTGGTATTACAATAGACTGTAAACATGTAAACCTTGAGACAGCTCACACCACAGAAAACTCTTCAAACATACACCTCTCTGACCCCTACAGACCCAACCTCCTTTCTTCCACTGACTTTGTTGTCACTGGCTCCACAAAGGTTGTGGAACCTCCTGAGGAAGATGCAAATTGATTCTATTTTATCACTTATTTTCAGGGCCAGGAGAAGAAATTTAGGAAACTGCAGAAACGTAAGAGTGACCCCTTACTTTTGTCTTTGTTTCTGGGTTTTTGTTTGTTTATTTGTTTGTTTGCTTTTTTTGAGAACAAGGTCTGGCTCTGTTGTCCAGGCTGGAGTGCAATGACATGATCTCGGCTAACTGCAACCTCCACCTCCTGAGCTCAAGCCATCCTCCTACCTCAGCCTCCGGAGTAGCTGGGACTACAGGCATGAGACACCATGCCCAGTTTTATTTCTTAAAAGAAGTACTGGTAAGGCAATAAAACTCCTTTCCCTCTGTATAATCAACAGGAAAGGGATTGAGGCTTATGCCTTTAACAGGCTAAGAAACAGACAACATGCTCTAGCATGAGATTGTTAAAAACAAACAAACAACAACAAAACAACAGGAATCCATTGTCAAAAACCTTCCAATGCTATGCTTCTTGCTTCTGTTTGGAGGTAAGGAACTGGGGTAGAAGGAAATGGAAGGAAGGGCATCTCTGGGGCTCGGACTTTTAATTTTTAGTTTTATTTTTAAAATCACCAAGTTCTTCCCACTATTATACCCTCCTTCAAAGACTGAAAAAATGTAACTATTTTCTTGTTATCCTTAGAAATGTCTGGAAGGTAGGCAGAGTTTGAAAAAAAAAAAAAAAAAGAAGGAAGTAGCAGCAATAGCTTAGAAAGTAGGCAATTAGTCTGAAGGAACATAGTTAAGGGGTTAATAAACACTTTCTTGGCTGACTCCTGAATAAATCATGTTCCAGACCCTGAGTCCTCCAACGTATACTGTGTTCAAACAGAATATCCAAGGCAGGGGAATACCTACAGCTCATGGAAATAAAACTCGAATTTTTTTATAAACCAGGTCTAGGCTACCCACATACACCTTGATCAAGTTTAGCTTCCTGGACTCAGTACTATCCAGGGATACTGGAAAAGTATCATGCTTCAGGTAATAAATGGTGGCTCACACCTCTAATCTCAGCTCTCTGGGAGGTCGAGGCAAGAGGATCGCTTGAAGCCAGGGGGGTTCAAGACCAGCCTGGGCAATATACTAAGACCCCCATCTCTACAAAATGTAAAAAATTAAAAAAATCAGCTGGGTGCAGTGGCACGCGCCTGTAGTCCTAGCTACTCATGAGTGAGGCGGGAAGATTGCTTGAGTCCTGGAGTTCGAGGTTGCAGTAAGCCATGATCACGCCACTGCACTCCAGTCTGAATGACAGAGAAAGACCTGTTTCTTAAAAAAAAAAAAAAAAGAAAGAAAGAAAGAAAAGAAAGAAAAGAAAAAAACAGGGCTGTGAGAAGGGAGGCTGGTGGAAGACTGCGGGCCAAGCTAATCTAGGCCCTGGAATTCAAAATCAAATACGACACTTATTTTGCCCTTCAACTAAAAACTGTGCTTCTGCTATCACCTTCTTTCTAATGACAATGTATTCATCACTGTATTTCTCCTATGTATCCCTCTGTTCTCCACATACCCCTTCACAAGAAAAGTAATTCTACTACAAAACCTTCTTTCCGTGTTGTTTTCTTCCTCTTTGCTTTTAAAACAATAAACTTAGTGGCGACCATGCCTTTGGCAGGAGTATGCCTTGTCTTTGGCATGGGAAAGGTTAAAGTATACTTAGCTACTAGCCTAATTAAAGTGGAAAGAACTAATCAGCATTATTCTTTCTCCCCAGCCCAGCTGCCTGACCTTATCTGTTTTCCTCCTACATGCAATCCCAATGCATCTCCCACTGTGTGCTGAGTTAAGAGCAGCACAAGTTGGGATCACACAATAAGCAGCACAGTGTGATTATCCTTTGCCCAGAATCACACACTTACACTCCAAATTGGAAACCTGAAAGGAAAGGTAATCCTCAATGAAAACCTGCAAATCATATCTTTCTGATGATCTTCTCAGACCTGTAATCCCAACACTTTGGGTGGCTGAAGCAGGCAGACTGGGTGAGCCCAGGGGTTTGAGATCAGCTGGGGCAACATGGTGGGACTCCATCTCTACAAAAATTAGCTGTGCACCTGGAGTCCAAGCTACTCAGGAGGCTGAGATGGGAGAACAGCTTGAGCCTCAGAGGTTGAGGCTGCAGTGGCCTGTGTTTGTGCCACTGCACTCCAGCCTGGGTGACAAAACAAGACCCTGTCTCTAAAAGAAAAAAGAAAAGAAAGAAAACAAAACCCAAGCCCATAAAGCCTTCTTACAAATATTTACACAAAGTAGCTCTTTAACGTTAATATATTCTAAAAATAATAATTACATATCTACAACGTTCCAGATATAGAAGAAAAGGCCAAAGAAGGTATTTTAGGAGAGCCAGATTATACTGAACTATGCCACTTATTAACCCAGTCACTTCTTTCATATCTGAAGATGAGTAAATCAAATACTGATAAAAGCTGTAGAAGGATACAGATTCTCATATAATCATCTTCCATTCCAGAATAAAAGGGCTGGAGAAGGGAGGGAGGATTATTCTGTTCAAGGACGATGGCATCCTCAGCAACTCATAGAGATGTGCAGGTGAACATCAGACCAGGATGGGAACCTTATAATATCTATGATGTACTATGGCTTCTATCAACCAGTTTCAGGAAAAGCAAAGAAGAATGGCCAGTTGCAGTGGCTCACACCTATAATCCTGAAGTGGGCAGATCACATGAGGCCAGAAGTTCGAGAGCAGCCTGGCCAACGTGGTGAAACCCCGTCACTACTAAATCCCGTCTCTATTAACAAATAAAAAATTAGCCAGGCATGGTGGTGGGCACTTGTAATCCCAGCTACTTGGGAGGCTGAGGCAGGATAATCACTTGAACCCAGGAGGTGGAGGTTGCAGTGAGTCAAAATCACGCCACTGCATTCCAGCCTGGGCAACAGAGCAAGACTCCATCTCAAAAAAAAAAAAAAAAAAAATGCAGTCAAATGGCAGAATCAGACTTAGCCACTTTACTTGGAAAAATCTGGGCTTTATCAGCTCCATCAAGCACCATGCTCCACACCATGCTTATTAAGTGTCTGGAGCAACATTAGATGGGTGTCATTCCAAATTCCAAATGATCACATCTTTGCTTTGCAAACAGGATGTGGCTTAATAATCACACAGGGAACTAGATTCATTCAAGTATCTAGTTCCTAAAACGAGTCTATTTAACAGGTTCAACAACATGCAACACACACCCTCCAATTGGTAGAAGCACCTCTCAATGACAAAGAAAGGTTGCAAATACTAACCATCTTCACAGACCATTTAGCAACTGGTGGGACTAACCCTTGAAGGTGAATTCAAAATAGAACTGAACCTCAATACCAGACTTGTTTTTCAGAAAAGGGAGTATGAATTCTTAGTTTCAGGTTTAGATCAAAACCAGAAGTTGTATTGCTTAATGAAAAACACTGGGTCGGCCAGGGTGGCTCATTCCACCCTGTAATCCCAGGACTTTGGTAGGCCAAGGCAAGGGGATCACTTGAGCTCAGGAACTGGAGACCAGCTTGGGCAACATGGTGAAACCCCGTCTACAAAAAACACAAAAATTAGCCAGGTGTGGTGGCACGCTCCTGTGGTCCCAGCTACTCAAGGGGCTGAGGTGGGAGGATCGCTTGAGACCGGGAGGCAGAGGTTGCAGTGAGCCAAGATTGTGTCACTGCACTCCAGCCTGGGTGACTAAGCAAGACTGTCTGAAACAAACACAAACAAACAAACAAAACCAACTGGTCCAGAACCTACAATTAAGTTTTTTGGAGGAAGAGGATGGAAATCTGTTAGTTAAGATTTAACCTGCATATGTTGCCTTCTTTACTAAAATCAGACTCATAAAGGAATGTATTCTGGCTTCAGCCTTGTTGGTACTGCTTTCGCTCTATTTGCTTCCCATGCTATTGCTTCATCCTTGTTTGTGCAGAACTAGGATTTTAGCTTAAAGTCACCTAAAAGCCTCCACAGGAAACTATGTTCTAAAGGGAAGACTCCATGGGAAGAACAGAGAAAGAAGTTACTTTTAAGTCTTTAGTAACGTTCACCCAACCCAGTCTTCATTTTCTCTCAAAAGACAAGAACCCTCAACTAATAAAGCAAATGAACTTACAGGAAGGTAATATATGTAAATAAACATCTTATTGAATTTACCTGGCTCTAAATCTCTTTCGTTAGGGAATTTATAGTATTTCATTGTCTTACAATCTCTCCATTTCTATCTACTTGATTAAACTATGGTACTATAGCAATGGAGGTGAAGGCCTAATTTAGAAGTATAGGAATTAGGCAAGGCGCGGTGGCTCATGCCCATAATCCCAGCACTTTGGGAGGCCAAGGCGGGTGGATCACTTGAGGCCAGGAGTTCGAGACCAGCCTGGCCAACATGGTGAAACCTCATCTCTACTAAAAATATAAAAATTAGCTGGGCGTGGTGGCGAACACCTGTAGTCCCAGCTACACGGGAGGCTGACGCAGGAGAATCACTTGAACCCAGGAGGCGGAGGTTGCAGTGAGCCGAGATCATATCACTGCACTCAGCCTCAGTGTATGCTGAGTGATAAAGCAAGACTCCATCTCAAAAAAAAAAAAAAAAAAAAGGCCAAGCGCGGGGCTCAAGCCTGTAATTTCAGCACTTTGGGAGGCCGAGACGGGCGGATCACGAGGTCAGGAGATCGAGACCATCCTGGCTAACATGGTGAAACCCCGTCTCTACTAAAAAAATACAAAAAAACTAGCCGGGCAAGATCTGGCCACTGCACTCCAGCCTGGGCAACAGAGCGAGACTCCGTCTCAAAAAAAAAAAAAAGGAAAGGAATTATTCTCACGTATACAGTACTAGTAAACAACCTACAAAGCTTTTGAGCATCTTATAATTCACTGTGTACCACTGTTTCATATTTTCATGTTTCCGCAACTGAACTATAGAGTCTAGGGCTAGGTCTTTTTTTTTTTTTTTTTTTTTGAGGCGGAGTCTCGCTCTGTCGCCCGGACTGGAGTGCAGTGGCCGGATCTCAGCTCACTGCAAGCTCCGTCTCCCAGGTTTACGCCATTCTCCTGCCTCAGCCTCCTGAGTAGCTGGGACTACAGGCGCCCGCCACCTCGCCCGGCTAGTTTTTGTATTTTTAGTAGAGACGGGGTTTCACCGTGTTAGCCAGGATGGTCTCGATCTCCTGACCTCGTGATCCGCCCGTCTCGGCCTCCCAAAGTGCTGGGATTACAGGCTTGAGCCACCACGCCTGGCCGGGCTAGGTCTTAAGACTTTTCTTGTAATCTTCAGAGTGCCCAGCACTGCGATTGACACATACCAGTTAGAAGGATCTTTTTTTTTCCCCATAAACCAGGCTCAAACTCTTCTATAACCAAAATCAACATATTCTGAGTGCCAATCTTGTGTAAGGCACTCTATTATTTGTCATTCAGGATTCAGAGGAAAATGTGATCTACCACACTCAAGAGCAGGCCTCTTATCCTCTCCAGCTTAACGCATTTTACCAGTTAAGGACTACTCTGATGCTGAGATTGGACTTCTTTCCCTAAATCAAATGTCATATGTTTAATTAAATGCTTTTAATTCTATATATCAAATGATAACTTTTGTGAAAGTAATTTAAACACACTTGAAACATCATATAAAATATTACTATATGACTCAACTGTAAATGTGGCTCCCACCCCCATAACATCTATACAATATAACCAAAGAGCTAGATTCCAGAAGAGTATCAAGAAACTTCTAAATTTTGAACCCATGCAGCAGAATTGTACTCCTTTACATTGTTGACTCGACTTATACATGGTGCTGTGGAATAATTATCCTCAAATGCAATTTTCAGTACTGATTACAATAGCTGCCTAAAAGAAAACTGTCAGCCCCTTCCATTTTATATCAAATCAATGTCTAAAGTGCTCTTGACTCTTCAACCCCGCATTTTCCCCACCCTCATCCCTCCTCAATCCCCAGAACCCACTCTCACATCCACTAGACCTGAAATTTGAGCTCAATCATAACTCTTTGTGCCTCTGCTCAAGCCCTTCTTCCTGCCTGGAATACCCTCTTTTCAGTCCCGGCTAATTACATCTACCACCCCATTCCAAGTAGCCGCTGGAAACTCACTTCCTTATGTTCTATGACTTCTTTCACAGTTTGTACTTGTTTTTTTGGGGGGGGCGGGTGTTTTTTTGAGACGGAGTCTCGCTCTGCTGCTCAAGCTGGAGTGCAGTGGTGCGATCTCGGCTCACGACAACCTCTACCTCCTGGGTTCAAGCGATTCTCCCGCCTTAGGACCCCGAGTGGCTGGGACTACAGACGCGCACCACCACGCCCGGTTATTTTTTTTGTATTTTTGGTAGAGACGTGGTTTCACGGTGTTGGTCAGGCTGGTCTCGAACTCCTGACCTCGTGATTCGCCCGCCAAACATTCTATGTGCCAGACACTTGTATGTAACCTTGCATAGTTCTTGTATTATGTCTCCCCAATTTTGAGTGTTTTCTCTGGTCTCCTCTACCCAGCCCTTGGCCACAGCTTCACTAGGACCCTGGACAGCTTGAACACGGTTGGAAGGATCACCTAAGATTTTTGCTGGCACAGTATTTTCCATAAATTAATCTCCTGATTGAACCGCAGTCCTATAGTAGTTATCTTTGGATGTAAACCTAATACAGCTCGAGGAGGAAGTGGAGTGCTTGTGATCAGAGGGCTGGGCAAAAGCCCAGAGGGCGTCTCTGTAGCCCTGGGGGAGCTGTCCCCAGGCAGGTTCTCTCAGGGCCCAGGAACAGGGCGGGACAAGTTCGACTGACCTGTGCGGTAAGGACGGGGCCAAGACCCGGAACCGAAAAGCAGGTCACGATAGCGCTGGAAGGCCTCGTCGAGGACTGAGCAGCCAGGCTGCGTGGCGGAGCTGACATCGTACTGGAATTGAAAGTTGTTCGGGTACAGGACGTAGCGCTGGTCGGAGGTTTGGATGTTCTGAGGCCAGGGCCAGAGGGCGGTCGCCCGTCCTGCGAACGCCGCCGCCAGCAGCAGCGAAAACCAAAGCCTGGAGCTTGCCATGGCCCGCCGGTCTCCCCTCTCGGAGAGGCCTGGCCACGTGAGACCCTGGTCAGGTGAGCGGCGCCCGCGTGACTATCGGCGAATCACGTGACCAGAGGCGGCTCTGCGCCTGCGACCCCGGGAGGACCCACTCCCTGCTCTTTCACTTCCGGCCTGGAAGTGAGGGTCCTGGTGCGTGCAGTGGGTTGTGCTGGGCGTCGGCAACTGCTCGGCTCCCCAGATGACTGTCGGGCCCAATAGAACAGTAAATAACCGGCCACCCCTACGGCCGTGCTGGCTCTGATGGAACTACACAGCTCACCCGACTCGAGAAGCATGGGGTGGGGAGGCGAGGACGCAGGGCGAGCTGGAAAAGAAAGTTTCCCAGATGGCTCCAGGGTGAATCTTGAATGTTGTGATGGAGCTCGCCAGGCCTACTGGGAGGTAAAGGACTTCCCAGGCTGAAGTAAGTTCAGCAGCAGAAAAACGGAGGATTAAAACCAGAAGTCGTTGTGATGTGAAATTTCGTGGGGCAAGAAAGGGCCGGAAGTAGATTGTCTGCACGGCTCTGCTAGAGAGGGGATAACAAGATCACAAAAATGTGATCTACTTATGACTGGAAAAAATGTATACTTTCAGAGCCAGCTCAAGGCATTCCATTGCCTCCGATATGAGCTCTTCCCTTCAAGATTGACTATAAATCTCTTAGTTAGCAACTCACATCCCCTTTCCCCAGACAAAACCCCACATACCCGGTGTGTATTTACTGAAAGCAGTAAGATATTGCTGGGCCTTTGGGTGCAAGATGGAGAGTGCTCAGAGATAATGACAGGGGCCTGGTCCTGCAGGGCCTTACACAGGAAGTCGAGGAATTTATTCTCTGAGCAATTGAAAATCATCCCGAAAGATCTGCATTTTAGAAATATCATGTTGAATAGTTGCATAAAAAACCAGTTAGGAGGCCCCTTTTTATTGGAGGTAGAGAATGAGGAGAGACTGAACTACAGAAGTCGGGAAGGAAGAGCGCTGTAGATCCAAGAAATAGTGGGTATCCAGTAGAGAGGCTTGAGAAGTGATCAAGGAGAATTCCACAGTTATCAGAGACCCTGTCTTCCTTGTTCACCACTATATTACCAGAACATAATACAAATAATGCTATTGTTATTGGGTGACATTATTTAGTTAGTGGGTACTTTTTTAAATTTTAAATTTTAATTTTAGTATTAAAATAAATGTAAAGATCAGGAAAATGAACTTTTAAAATAAAGGGCTTTCACTGGGCATGATAACACATCCCTGTAGTCCCAGCTACTCCCAGCTATTCAGGAGGCTAAGGCGGGAGGATCACTTGAACCAAGGAGTTCAAGTTTAGTGTGGGCAATATAGTGAAACCTTTTCTCAAAAACAAATAAAGGGCAACTGAAAGTGAAATCATGATAATTTATATTCAGCTCGTAGGTACCTAATTGCTAGTTATACATACATGGCTTTGATGGGAAATCAAAGAAACATTCTGACAATACAGAAATTCATCAAGCAATTTGTCTTTGACAGTTGATTATTCAAGAACAGAGCTTGTAGCAAAAAAAGCAGAAATTAGATCCCACAGTCATCAGGTTCAGATTCTAAGGCATGCATTCTTACACTAATTTCTTCTTTGCTCAAATCTTAATTTTCATCAGCATTAGTAAGTGTCTGGGTGCTCTGCCAGTCAGGAGAGATATTACCAAAGGTACAAAGGAAAAGGATTTGAAAAGTATTGTCAGAAGAGGCAAGTTCATAATCAGACCCACAGGATCAATAATTTGGGGGAGTGTTTAGAGCAGTTTCAAGGATGACAGCAGCAGATCAAAGTAGAATTTCAGGACTGAGCATATGCCAAGGCACCCTTTTATGTGATATTCAACCTGTACCAGAAGGGAGGAGTCATTTAAAAGAGTTACATAAGATGAAAGAGCTAGATCCAAATAAAGACATTGTAAAAATTACTAATGGGCCCGAGCATGGTGGATTACAGAGATTCAGTTATTTAATTATTACTGAAAGAGCTCTTTTAGACTTAACCAGATTTTTAAATCAAATATTCTTATGCATACATAAAAGTAAGTTACACAAGATAAATTTGTTGATCTTCCAAAATATCCCCCCTTACTATACACTAGAGTGGGGTTTTGGCATAATGGCAGACAAATAGATGGAATGGAATAGAGAGGGTCCAGGAAAAGAGCCATTTGATTATTACTCGATTTCAACAAAGACACCAATTTAATTTAGTGGGGAAAGCAAGTTATTTTCAATAAAAGGTGATAAAGAAAATAGATACCCCTATGTGGGGAAAATGAACTATGATCCCCTACCTGACAGCGTACACAAACTTAATTAAAAATGGATCACAGGCTGGGGATAGTGGCTCACACCTGCAATTTCAGCACTGTGGGAGGCCAAGATGGGAGGATCACTTGAGCCCAGGAGTTCAAGACCAGCATGGATAATACAAGGAAACCTGATTTCTCTCTCTCTCTCTCTTTTTTTTTTTTGAGATGGGGGTGGTTAATGGGTACAAAAAAAGTAGACTGAATAAGACGTACTATTCAAGAGCACAACAGGGTGACTATAGTCAATAATAGTTGTATATTTTAAAAGAACTCGAAAGAGTGTAACTGGATTGTTTACAACTCAAAGGATAAATGATTGAGGGTATGGATAATCCCATTCTCCATGATGTGCTTATTTCACATTGAACGCCTATATCAAAACATCTCATGTACCCCATAAATATATGCACCTACTATGTACCACAGAAACTTAAAATTAGACCGGGCATGGTAGCTCATGCCTGTAATCCCAGCACTTTGGGAGGCTGAGGTGGGTGAATCACTTGAGGTCAGAAGTTTGAGACCAGCCTAGCCAACACGGTCAAACTCCATCTCTACTACAAATACAAAAATTAGCGTGGTGGCAGGCACCTGTAATCCCAGCTACTTGGGAGGCTGAGGCAGGAGGGTCACTTGAACCCGGGAGGTGGAGGTTGCAGTGAGCCAAGATCATGCTACTGCACTCCAGCCTGGGTGGAGGTTCTATCTCAAAAAAAGAATTAAATTTAAATTTAAAAAATGAATAAACAGTTTTTAACAATATGAACTATTTAAATTAGTGTATATACAACATTGCCATCAATTTTGACAGTAAATGAATATCGAAAATAACAATAAAGTATATAATATTTGATTGTTTATTTTTTCTTTATTAAAGGCAGCTTGTTAAATGAATAAAAACATGATTTAATTTTCGTATCTATATCTTCTAATAAAATCAATTTACATATCAGAAAAATAATTCACTGTCAGACAATGTGCCCAGGTTTTTGGCTTATAAATTAGGGGATCAGAAAGCAGGAAATAAATAATTTGCCTCAGGAAGTCTTTTACAATGGAGGTGAACTTTGAATTGACTCCCAAAGCATGAGTTAGCCAGGCAGGGAAGGGGAGCATAGGCAAAGTACAGAGGTGTGAAAGAGGATGACATATTGAACAAAGGGTTTATGGGGCTAGCAAAAGAAAATGTGCCACGATTTCCTCACTTCCTGGTCCTCTACCATACTCTCTTCTCTCTGCAGTACCTTTCCCACTTCCCAATCCCTCCACCTAGTTGAAGGTCTAAACTTATATTTTACCATCCTGGAAATCTCTGACTTCTCAAATCTGGCTAAGAACCCCCTCTGTGATCCCATAACTCTCTGAGTTAATCTCATGTATCTCAAAGTACAGTTGACCCTTGAACAACATGGGTTTGAACTGCCCTGGTCCATCTATACACAGATACTATGTAGCCAAAGGCAGATGGAAAACACAGTGTTCTTGGGATGCAAACCCCATAGGTATGGAGGACCATCTGCAGGACTTGAGTCTGTGCTGAGTATATGCGGATTTTGGTATTCTTGGAAGGTTGGGGACATGGGGGAGGCGGGTCCTGGAACCAATCCCTTGAGTATATCCGGGTATGACTCTATTGTTATTGTTTGTCCATTTGTCTGTCTGTTCCACTACAGTAAAAGCTCCTGCAATCTCAAACTCCTGGGCTCAAGGGATCCTCCCATATCAGCCTCCCAAGTAGGTGGGACTACAGGCACATGCTACCATGCCAAGCTAATTTTTAAAGTTTTTGTAGAGATGGGTCTCCCTATGTTGCCCAGGCTGGTCTCAAACTCCTGGGCTCAAGCGATCCTCCTGCCTCAAGCTTCCAAAGTGCTGCGATTATAGGTACGCCACTGGCCCAGCCATCCTGACACTCTTTAAACCCATTCCATTTCACATGCCTCTGCCTCTGCTTTACCCTGTTGCCTCCAAGCTCTTTCCTTCCTATTTCTAAATTTACAAAACTCTATGCAATTTATCAGTACTGAACATATACAATTTTATGTAGGGTTTCTAAAAATGTGTCCAGGGCCCAGTGTGGTGGCTTATGCCTGTAATACCAGCACTTTGGGAGGCCAAGGCAGGGGGATTACTTGAGCCCAGGAGTTCGAGACCAACCTGGGCAACAGAGGGAGACCCCATCTCTACCTCTACCCAAAAGAAAATGTTGTGTCCAGTTTCTTTTTTAGCCCAATCCCCTCCTGTCTTCAAGTCTTATAATTATCCCAGTTATTCAGGTATACTCACTAAGTCTTAGCTGACTTTCCTAAAACTAGACATACACCCCTTGCAATAACTGACTTTGTCCTATATCCATCCAATCCGAGGCTATAAATAGACCTTTCTTTTCTTTTCTTGTTTGTAGAGACTTGCTGTACTTTTTAAAGATCTTGCTATGTTGCCCAGACTGGTCTTGAACTCCTAGCCTCAAGCAATCCTCCCTCTTGGCCTCCCAAAGTGCTGGGATGACAGTTGTGAGCCACCACACCCAGCCAGACTTTTATTTATGGCCTGAATTTTTTACAAAGGTTTTTTTTGTGTGTCATAAAACTAGAAAAACTAGAGCCCCGAGGGAACTTTCGACGGCTCTGAGCTAAAGGAGTGACAGTGGAAAGGAAGCTGTGGGACAAATGCAATAATATTTCAGACACGGAATAATGGAACTCAGCAACTAACTGGGTGCTGGGGGAATGCAGACAAAGGAAAGGGGAGAGGAAAAGATGTGAGGGTGTACCAGCTTGGAAAGGAAAAGAGCATGACTTTAGTTATTCATTTAACGAGTATTTCTTTTTTCTTTTCTTTCTTTCTTTCTTTTTTTTTTTTTGACGGGATCTCTGTTGCCCTGACTGGAGTGTGCAGTGGCACCATCACAGCTCACTACATTTCCCCAGGGAATGATGGTACACTGGCTCAGTACAAATGGAAGAGCAGATATTGGGAAAAGAGGATGAGCTCTGAGACATGCTGTTTTGAGGGATTTTTTTTTTTTTTTTTTTTTTTTTTTTGGAGATGGAGTCTTGCTCTGTCGCCCAAGCTGGAGTGCAGTGGCACAACCTTGGCTCGCTGCAACCTCCACCTCTCGGGTTCAAGTGATTATCCTGTCTCAGCCTCCCAAGTAGCCAGGATTACAGGTGCATGCCACCACACCTGGCTAATTTTTGTATTTTTAGTAGACGTGGGGTTTCACCACGTTGGCCGAGCTGGTCTCGAACTCCTGATCTCAGGTGATCCACCTGCCTCGGCCTCCCAAGGTGCTGGGCTTGCAGGCGTGAGCCACTGCCCCCAACCTGTTTTGAGGGATTTTAACAGACAATTAGGATGTCCAGCAGAGCTGAGACTGGTGGCTCACCAGAGAGCTTTAAGAGTCATCTGCACAGAGATAACGGTTGAAATAATGAAAATGCATGATATAGTCAAGGGAAAACGGGAAAAGGGAAAGATAGCTAACAATTAGAGGTAAAGACAAGAGAGGTTTGTCTCGTCTTTACTTGTGGAACCCAGACTATGGAATTACAGTGGAGGGATTAACTCTGACTGGGAGAATCAGAAAAATCTTGATTTGCTAGTGGCTAGTAGAGTAGACTCTGATGATAGCCACCATCATCAGAGGTGATGTTGATGAGGGGAAAGGCAAGAAAGGACCTTTTCAAGGTCTCCTCAATTCAGCCTCTACATCAGGGGTCCCCAGCCCCCAGGCCACAGACTGGTACTGGTCTGTGGTCTGTTAGGAACTGAGCCTCACAGCAGGAGGTGATCAGAGGACCAGCGAGCATTACTGCTTGAGCTCCACCTCCTGTCAGATCAGAAGCAGCATTAGATTCTCATGAGAGTAGGAATCCTATTGTGAACTGCATATGTGAGGGATCTAGGTTGCACACTCCTTATGAGAATCTAATGCCTGATGATCTGAGGTGGAACAGTTTCATCCCGAAACCATCCCAACTCATTTTCCCCCTCCCCACCACCTCCCCGCCCATTCCACGAAAAACTGTCTTCCACAAAACCAGTTTCTGGTACCAAGAAAGTTGGGTTCCACTGTTCTACACTACTGTCAGAGTTTTATTTGTCTAAATTGTATTTCTGATCAAGTCATCTTCCTTCTCCAGAACTTTTAATGGCTATGGAATGCTATCAGGATTAAATCCACTGTTATGATCAGGGCCTTTTGCTTGCAAGGGATAGAGACTTATGTTATTTCAGAAAAACAGAAGTCTATGAAAGGGATATACAGAGCAAACCCAGAAAAGCACAAAACCAAATTTCAAAAAGAGCAGAAATCAAGGGCCTGGCTACTCTCTCATCTCCCTCTCTTTCTCAGTGTTCTTCTACTCCTCTCAGAATATCTGATCAGTTTTCCTCTTTGCTTGTCAGCTACTTCAACTGCCTTATAACCTCTATTTCCTCCTGACTGGAGTGTTGCACAAGACACGTAATGGCCACCTCAGCCCTACTCCATCTAATGTTCCAGCTCTAGGGCCCTCTCATTCTCCCGTCCGTCTATGCCAGTGGTGATCCTACTGTCCTGCAAAGCTCTGTGCAAATCAAGATTGTTCTGATTCTCCCAGTCAGAGTTAACCCCTCCATTGCAATTCCATAGTCTGGGTTCCACAAGTACAGCTCTTACCACAGCCAAACTCATGTTATGATTATTTATGCATGTTCAACACTCCCGTGTATCTTGGAAGGCATATGCCATATCTTAGCTCTTTTGTTTTTGTTTTTTGAGATGAAGTCTTGCTCTGTCACCAGGCGGGAGTACAATGGCACCATATCGACTTACTGCAACCTCCACCTCCTGGGTTCAAGCGATTCTCCTGCCTCAGCCTCCTGAGTAGCTCAGATTACAGGTGCCCACTACTACACCAGGCTAATTTTTGTATTTTTAATAGAGACAGGGTTTCACCATGTTAGTCAGGCTGGCCTCGAATTCCTGACCTCAGGTGATCCACCTGCCTAGGCCTCCCAAAGTGCTGGGATTATAGGCATGAGCCACTGCGCCTGGCCATATCTTAGCTCTTTTAACTGGCTTTATCATACCACTGTAATGGTATATACACACACATATGTGTGTGTGTATGTGTGTATATATATGCAGTTTGTATGCAAATTATAAACTATTCCCATGAATTTACACATCAGATCTCTTAAAAGGCTGTTTTTTAATCTGTGTGATGATGGTGTTGATTAAAACATATATAAAACTTCTTCCAACTCCGTGATTTTATTTTGTTAGAAAAAATTAACACACCTTCAGCAGTTACATTTTAAAAATAACATTTAAACTATTATTTTTCTATAGTGTACTAGACTGAGAGCCTTACAGATCTACAGATATAAAATGAAATAGCAACTGCCCTTCATTCTGTCTTCAATATATTTTTCCCCCAGTGAAACTTTAGGGATATTTGTATCCATATCTCCATTACAGGCCAGTAGAACAGGAAGAACAAAACTAACGACTTGTGTGCAACTCCTAACACTTGAGGGTTTTAGACCTTTTACAAATAAGGGACAACAGGATTGGACCCATTTTAGGGACACAAAGTTCCACTCAAGATAGAAAGTGACTCAAGATATACCTTGGAAACCTTGCTAGTGCCAGGACACACTGGGTGATGTCCTCAGCAATTTTTTTTTTTTTTTGAGGCAGAGTCTTGCTCTTTTGCCCAGGTTGGAGTGCAGTGGGACAATCTTGGCTCACTGCGACCTCCACCTCCTGGACTCAAGCAATCCTGCCATCTCACCCTGCCGGTAGCTGGGACTATAGGTGTGTACCACCATGCCCAGCTAATTTTTGTATTTTTAACAGAGACAGTCTTTCACTATGTTGGTCAGGCTGGTCTCAAACTCCTGGCCTCAAGTGATCCCTCTTCCTCAGCCTTTCAAAGTACTGAGATTACAGACATGAGTCACTGCAACTGGCTGTCCTCAGCATCTTTATGAAAATGCACTGAGTAGGCATCAGTTGGGCACAGTGCTGAGCAAGGCACTAACAATAACAATAAGGAATTATAAGATTTCTATCTGGCATTATAAAGAAGGAAATGTTATTAAAAGGAGGAAAATATGTGATATGTGTTTTCATCTGTATTAGCATAGACTATGTCTCAGAGCACATATATGAAACCGGTGCCTCTGGAGAGGGATATTGGGTGGGTAAGGCATAGGATGGCAGGGAGATTCCCTGTATATCCTTTTGCGTGTCTTGTATTTTGTACCATGTAAATATGTTCCCCCATAATATTTTTTAGTTTTTAAAAAAAGTCTGTGTCATTTCCTTTAATTCTTACAATAATGCCACGAGGAATGTATTGTTAATATCTCCTTTACCATGGGAGCTGTTTGATTAGGACTCTTCCCACTTTAAGCTTATATCAAGGTTGGTTAAACTCATGGAAAAACATCAGAAGTCCTATCCAGGGTTAGACCAATAGTCCAGGGCCTCCAATTTTGGGATTTTTAGATCAAAATTGGACAAATTTATAGGGATATGACAGCTATATGTGGTTTAAGGCCCGTTCAGTGGGGACTCCTTCTGCCTAGACTACATCTGCCTGCCCCAGGCATCCTGAGAGTTGCATTGAACTAGGATTATCTTGAGTCTAACCTGGCCCCTTAGGCCTCATTCCTAAAGAGTTGATGGTGATACATTTTATGGCATAGCTGCTCATGTTGACCAAATCCACAAAAATAATCCGAAATCCCCTGAAGGGAGGTGGGACAATGATGAAATGGAGTATATAAATCCTTTACAGAAAGTGATTCAGGTCTTATGTTATTCTGCACTGGAATTTCCCAGTGGGCTTTGCTCACTCCTTGCCTTCTTCCCATTCTCTTCCTGCTTGAGTCCTCCATATCTTATTTTCCTTCCTTGACTAATAGCCAGGCTATACCCTCCAGGAACCCCAGAGCACAGATCCCTGTAATATTTCTGTCCTGTGGTCGTCCACTAACATTTGGCTTCATAAAATATTAGTGACATATTACTGTGATACAGGTTTCCAAAACACACAATTCGCTGATGCTAGGAGTGGACTCTTCGGTGATAAGAGCACAGTCTAAATGTCTTACCTCTGTTTGGAGTGCCCTTTGGATCTTTCTCTTAGATTCCTTTTTTTTTTTTTTTGGAGTTGGAGTCTCACTCTGTTGTCCAGGCTAGAGTGCATGATCTTGAGTCATTGCAGCCTCCGCATGCTGGGTTCAAGTGATTCTTGCGCCTCAACCTCCCGAGTAGCTGGAATTACAGGCACATGCTACCAAGCCTGGCTAGTGTTTGTATTTTTAGTAGAGATGGGGTTTCGCCATGTTGGCCAGACTGGTCTCGAACTCCCGACCTCAGGTGAGGAAACTGAGAACCAGCGAGGTGAAGTGCTGTTCCTCAAGAGTAAGGATAGAATCCTATTCATTGTGATACTTCCAGCACCTAGTACAGTGCCAAGTGCCTAGTGGGTGCTCAATAAATATTTGTCAAATGTAAAAATTTATTCCTTATTGTACATAGTATACTGCTTTGCATGCCAATACATTTTTAAATTGAAAGTATTTGACCAAGGTCGAATGCAGCCAAAGGGTGGCAGGGCTGGAAACAGACCACAGATGTGTGGCCATCCTGAAAAGGGCTCTCATTACCACACTGGAACTGTGCCTCTGGAAATGCCTACAATCATCTAGCTCCCTTGAGTTTGGTTTTTTTTTTTTTTTGATGGAGTCTTGCTCTGTCGCCCAGGCTGGAGTGCAGTGGCGTGATCTTGGCTCACTGCAATGCCATGTTGTCCAGGCTGCAGTGCAGTGGCACAATCACAGCTCACTGCAGCCTCAACCTCCTGGGCTCAAGTGATCCTCCCATCTAGGCCTCCCAAATAACTGGGACCAAAGGTGCACACCACCACACCCAGCTAATTTTTTTTTTTTTTAATTTTTAGTAGAGATGAGGTCTCACTCTGTTGCCCAGGCTGGCCCCCTTGACGTTGAATGCAGTTTAATAATGGAGATTTCTGTGCCTACATCCTTTTCTTAGCCCACTGCCTTATCCTAGAAAGGAATGATAATTGGATTTGAATGTGCATGGCCAACTTTCAATTAACCCTAGAACTAGAAAGAAGCAATGATGCGAATAATCCAAGAGTCACTGTGTTTGACCAGTGCTGTTCCTACCTGGTAGTAGCTGACTGACTTATTTTCCTAAAGAAAGTTTGCTTAGGAGAGTATTAAAAATCCATTAACCTTCCTTGAGTTTACATTAGCCAGACAGTGGCAGGAGGCCAGGGGAAGGGCAAAGCATTGTTCAGAGCCAATAAGTGAACATACAAGTAACTATGAAGTAATTATAGCTCTAACCACGAAGACAAAGGTCAAAGAAATAGTGATTCTTCCCATTATGATAAACGATGTTATGTAATATAAGAATGTTAGAATGTTCCAAAAATGAAAAAGATTCTTAGCATTCTAGGTGCAAAAGGTTAAATACCTGATGTTCTTGTCAGAGATCTTTTAGTTGCAAGGAAGAGAACCCCAACTAGCTCAAGAGTGAGGAGTTTATCATCTTTACAAGCACCTAGAAGTAAACTAAGTATAGCCATGATCAAATGGGCGAGAATGCCTTATTAGGAATCAAAGCTACCCTTTGGTCTCTCAGGACCCACCCTTCTCTCATCCCTTTTCCTGCATCTGCTTCATTCTCCTGTTATTTCCAATTCATTCTTTTAGTGTTCCAGTGTTCCAAAAGAGAAAATGTGATTGGCCCAGCTAGGAAGAGATGTCATTCTTGAGCCAAACATTAAAGATGCATACTATAGTCCGGGTGTGGTGGCTCGCGCCTATAATCCCAGCACTTTGGGAGGCCGAGGCGGATGGATCACTTGAGGTCAGGAGTTTGAGACCGGCTTGGCCAACATGGTGAAACCCCATCTGTACTAAAAAAAAAATACAAAAATTAGCCAGATATGGTAGTGTGTGCCTGTAGCCCCTGCAGCTACTCTGGAGGCTGAGGCAGGAGAATTGCTTGAACCGGAAAGGCAGAGGTTGCAGTGAGCCCAGATCACACCACTGCATTCCAACCTGGGCAACAGAGCAAGGCTCTGTCTCAAAAAAAAAAAAAAAAGTTAAAGACACATACTACACATAAGGATAGTAGTTTCATCTAAGCCACAGACGATCAAAGCTCTGTCTTTGAGCAGGTGCTAGGGAGGGGAACAGATTCACTTAGAAAAGGATATGGGAGAGGCAATGACTGTCATTTCTTTATTGTAAAAGCAACACACACTTATTTTGAAAAATTTATACACCAAATATTATGTGTAGAAGGTATGACTCAGTTCACCAACTCAGCTATATAGAAATTATAAGTGTTTTCTACAACAAATTAATTTCTAACTTCATGACCCAATTCCCCAATCTGCTGGGCTACAGGGAAATGTCACCACAGTCCTTCCTGATGTTTACGCCTTTCCCGGGGCTTATTTCACACTCTTGAGCCCTTTATGGTGCCAAGAGGCCATATAGAAGCCTGAGTGAGAGATAAAGACTACCATAACTTTAGCACATATTTCTTTCTTTCCTTTTTTTTTTTTTTTTTTTTTTTTGAGGCGGAGTCTCGCTCTGTCGCCCGGACTGGAGTGCAGTGGCCAGATCTCAGCTCACTGCAAACTCCGCCTCCCGGGTTTACGCCATTCTCCTGCCTCAGCCTCCCAAGTAGCTGGGACTACAGGCACCCGCCACCGTGCCCAGCTAATTTTTGTATTTTTAGTAGAGACAGGGTTTCACTGTGTTAGCCAGGATAGTCTCGATCTCCTGACCTCGTGATCTGCCCGTCTCGGCCTCCCAAAGTGTTGGGATTACTGGCGTGAGCCACCGCGCCGGCCTTTAGCACATATTTCTGTTTATGTACGTATGATATAGTATGTATGGTTCTTTCTTTCTTTTTTTTTTTCTTTTGAGATGGAGTCTCGCTCTGTCTGCTAGGCCCCCATGCAGTGGCGCAATCTTGGCTCACTGCAACCTCCGCCTCCTGGATTCAAGCCTCAGCCTCTTGAGTAGCTGGGATTACAGGCACCCACCACCACGCCTGGTTAATTTTTGTATTTTTAGTAGAGATGGGATTTCACGATGTTGGCCAAGCTGGTCTTGAACTCCTGACCTTGTAATCCATCCACCTTGGCCTCCCGAAGCAGTAGGATTACAGGCGCGAGCCACCGCTCCTGGCTGGTTATTTCTATATATGACCATCATTTTCTTTTCTTTCTTCTTTTCTTTCTTTTTATTTGAGACAGGGTCTTGTTCTGTCGCCCAGGCTGGAGTGCAGTGGCGCAATCACTGCTCACTGCAGCCTCGACATCCCAGGCTCAAGTGATCCTCCCACCTCAGCCTCCCAAGTAGCCGAGACTATACCTGGCTAATTTTTGTATTTTTAGCAGAGACAGGATTTCGCTATGTTGCACAGGCTGGTCTTGAATTTCTGTGTTCAAGAGATCTGCTTGCCTTGGCCCCACAAAGTGTTGGGCTTATAGACATGAGCCATGGCGTCCAGCCAATTTTCTCTCTCTCTTTCTTTGTGTGTGTGTGTGTTTTTTTTTTTTGAGACAGAGTTTCCCTCTTGTTGCCCAGGCTGGAGTGCAATGGCGCAATCTCGACTCACTGTAAACTCCACCTCCCGGGTTCAAGTGATTCTCCTGCTTCAGCCTCCTGAGTAGCTGGAATTACAGGCATGCGCCACCATGTCCAGCTAATTTTGTATTTTTAGTAGAGAGAGGATTTCTCCATGTTTGAAAGCTAGTCTCAAACTCCTGACCTTAGGTGATCCACCCACCTCGGCCTCCCAAACTGCTGGGATTACAAACATGAGCCACCGTGCCCAGCCCAGCCCGACTATTTTCTATATACACACATTTATAATCCTTCAAAACAAAAAAATCAGGGCATGATGTAACCACTATTTTATAAATTTTTCAATTGATAGTATATTAGAGGCATCTTTTCATGTGCACCTATAAAGAGCTAGTAGTCTATTTTTATTCCATTTTTATTATTTATCTCTTTGAGACAGGATCTCACTCGGTCACCCAGGCTGGAGTGTAGTGGCATAAACACGACTTACTGAATCCTCGACCTCCCTGGCCCAAGCAATCTTCCCATCTCAGTCCCCCAAGTAGCTGGGACCTCAGACATGCGCCACCACACCTGACTAATTTTTGTGTTTTTTTGTAGAGATGGGGTTTCACCATGTTGCCCAGGCTGGTCTCGAAATTCTGGGCTTAAGCCCAGAATTCTTGCCCCCCTCCAGCCTCCCAAAGTGCTGGAATTATAGGCATGAGCCACGGTGCCCAGCCTATTTTTTATTTTATCAAGTGGAGAAAAAACTAACAAGAATAGGAACAACCCGAATATTATTATTGATAATTTTAATGTGATAGATTTAGAATCTTACATTCTACACAAATATATTTAAAACTTTGTACTTTACACATTGTTTTTAAATGCCTAAAGGACATTTAGGAAAACTGGCTAAATGATAAATGTTACTAAATTCCAAAAGGAAAAGAGTTCTTGTAGGGCATGTTATTTGACCATAATATATTAAAACTAAAAAAAAAAAAAAAAAAAAAAAAAAATCTAAACATGTGGATATATTTTGAAAATTCTAGATAATTCTTGGCTTGAGTATATAAACAAATACTCCTAGCACTATATTAAAGAATAATGTACTATGTTCATAAATACTTTATTACAGGAATGTAAAATTAGATAAATGTTAAGAAATGTATCAATGCAATTTTTACACTAAATAGATTAAAGAAGAAAAGCCATATTCTAGAGGCTAAGAGGGAATTTGATACAGCCATTGTAAATTTTAAAATCTTGATAAAATAGAAATGGAATGGAACTTCTTTAACACAAAAATGAATATACAAATAAACAAAGACCAGTAAAGCCAGTTCCATTAAAGTCAAGAGTAAGATAATGATGCCCATCACCCTTAATACTTCGTGAAGACTATTCTAAAGGGTCTAATCAATGCAATATGACTATTATTTTTGAGATGGAGTCTCTCTTTGTTGCCCGGGCTGGAGTGCAGTGGTGTAGTCTTGGCTCACTACAACCTCTGCCTCCCAGGTTCAATCATTTCTCCTGCTTCAGCCTCCCGAGTAGCTGGGATTGCAGGTGCGTGCCACCACACCTAGCTAAGTTTTTTGTATTTTTAGTAGAGATGAGGTTTCACCATGTTGGCCAGGCTGGTCTCGAATGCCTGACCTCAAGTGATCCACCCGCCTCGGCCTCCCAAAGTGTTGGATTACAGGCGTGAGCCACCATGCCAGGCCAGTGCAATATGACATATTTTGTAAAGACAGAAACAGAATGATCATCATTTGCAGATGATAGGATGTTTACCTAGAAAATCTTAGAGAAATTGGCCAACAGAATAATTAGAATTTAAATAATTCAGTCAAATGACCAGATAAAAGGTAAATACATTGAAAAAATAATTTATTCATTAGCAATAATAAATCAGAAAATAAAGTGAAAAAATGTGATTCAGAAAGCAAGTAGGTTAATGTATATAAAGCACCTAGCACAGTTCCTGGTAGATGGGAGGTTATAGAAATAAGCTGTAATAATCTTAGTTATTGATTTTATAGATTTTAGGGATGAAATTACTGAGACAAAAGATACAACTATGTTTAAGCTTCTTGATTCATATACTCAAATTATTCTTTTTTTTGAGACAGAGTTTCGCTTTTGTTGCCCGGACTGGAGTGCAATGGCGTGATCTCAGCTCACTGCAACCTCCGCCTCACTGCAACCTCCGGATCCAGCAATTCTCCTGCCTCAGCCTCCCAAGTAGCTGGAATTACAGGCACCTGCCACCACGCCCAGCTAATTTTTGTATTTTTAATAGAGATGGGGTTTTGCCACGTTGATCAGGCTGGTCTCAAACTCCTGACCTCAAGTGATCTGCCCACCTTGGCCTCCCAGAGTGCTGGGATTACAGGCATGAGCCACCACACCCGGCCTCTTTTAACTTTTAGTTGAAGTGTAACATGCATATAGATACTTTGGGAGGCTGAGGCAGGCAGATCACTTGAGGTCAGGAGTTCAAGCCCAGCCTGGCCAACAGAGTGAACTCTCATCTCTACTAAAAATACAAAAATTAGCCGGGCATGGTGGCGGGCACCTGTAGTTCCAGCTACTTGGGAGGCTGAGGCAGGAGCATTGCTTCAACCTGGGAGGCAGAGGTTGCAGTGAGCCGAGATCACACCACAACTCTCCAGACTAGGTGACAGAGCAAGACTGTGCCTCAAAAAAGAAAAACAAAACAAAAACCATGTATATAGAGAAATTGTGCATACAGAAAGCTGATCATCAGTGCACAGATCAAGAAAGAACCTTTACAGCACCCCAAGGGCCCTTTGCATGTCTCCTTTCAATACCTAGCCATCTTCCTCCCCAGAGTGTTTCTGACTTCTAACAACACAGATTAGTTTTGCCTGTTTTGCACTTCATATGAATAGAATCATACATATGTACTCTTTTGTGTTTGGATTCTTTTCCTCAGCATTATGTAGATAATATTCATCCCTCTTTGCTCAGGTGGTTGTAGATTACTCGTATTGCTATATAGTATTTCAAATGTATAAATAGACCGCAATCTTCCATTCTTCTGTTGATGGGCATTTGGGTAGTTTTGAACTTGGGGCTATTATAGAGTGCTGCTATGAGCACGCTGATACATGTCCTTTGGGGACCGTAGGGAACATTTTGAACCCAGCACTGCTAGGGTATCTTGAAGACTAGTGGCTTTTAGCACATTGGCTTATAGTGTTCTGGGCTATAGATACTGGCATATTCATAGTGGGCCCTATCAGCAGTGGCAGTGGTATAGCAGCGCCCTTAAATGGCTTCAGGAGTAGAGGACATTGAAGAGAGGGAACCAGAGCAAAAAAGGAAGAAAAAGACAGACGCTGTATGAAGGACCATGACTGACAGACTGGTTCATGAGCCTATTGAGACAACCCTGGCATGAACTCCAGGCTACTGGCTACTGATAGGGATATAATTTTAAATTATAGCCACAACCAATAGAGTTCTAGAGACATCTGAGTTGCCCCCTTTTAAAATTTTTATTTTAAGTTCAGGGGTGCATGTGCAGATTTGTTATGTAGATAAACCCATGTCATGGGGGTTTGTTGTACAGATTATTTCATCACTCAGGTATTAAGCCTAGTACTCATTGGTTATTTGTCCTGACTCTCTCCTCCCACCCCCCACCCTCTGATAGGCCCCAATATCTGTTGTTCCCCTCTATGTGTCCATGTTCCCACTTGTAAGTAGGAACATGCAGTATTTGGTTTTCTGTTGTTGCATTAGTTTGCTAAGGATAATGGCCTCCAGCTCCATCCATCTTCTTGCAAAGCACATGATCTTGTTCTTTTTTATAGCTGCATAGTATTCCATGGTGGATGTGTACTACATTTTCTTTATCTAGTCTACGATTGATGGGCATTTATGTTGATTCCATGTCTTTGCTATTGCGAATAGTGCTTCAGTGAACATACATGTGCATGTGTCTCTATGATAGAATGATTTCTATCCCTTTGGGCATATACCCAAAAATGGGATTTCTGGGTCAAATGGTAGTTCTTTCTGTCTTTACATCTTTGAGGAATCATCACACTGCTTTCCACAATGTTTGAATTAATAATTTACCCTCCCATCAACAGTGTATGTGTTCTTTTTCTCCACAACCTCGCCACAATCTGTTATTATTTTGACTTTTTATAATAGCCATTCTGACTGGTGTGAGATGGTATCTCATTGTGGTTTTAATTTCTCTAATGATCTGAACATAGGAACCAGCAAAGATTTCATTATGAAGATGCCAAAAGCAATTGCAACAAAAGCAAAAATTGACAAATGGGATCTAATTAAGCTAAAGAGCTTATGCATAGCAAAAGAAACTATCAATAGCATAAACAGAAAACCTACAGAAAGGGAAAATTGTTTTGCAAACTATGCATCTGACAAAGGTCTAATATCCAGCATCTGTAAGGAACTTAAATAAATGTACAAGAAAAAGACAAATAACCCCATTAAAATGTGGGCAAAGGACGTGAACAGACACTTCCTCAAAAGAAGAAATACATGTGGCCAACAAGCATATGAGTTCCCCTTTTTTTATATGCTATGAGGGAACTGTGTCTTATTTATTTTTGTGTCCCAGAAGCTAGCACAAAGCCTGACACACAGCCACTGCTAACAAAATATTTGTGGATTTATTTAATAAAAGAGTTGGGAGTAAGTGGAGAATGGAGGGTGGGGAGCATCACACATACATGCACATGCTTAAAATATGATGATTTCTTCCTGATCTGACCAGACCAAAAATATAAATAAAACAGAAACAGGATCTGTGCCATGGGTCCTGGCCCTTTTTTGCTTCTGCCAGCATGTGTGAGGAGATGCAGAGACAAATTCCGTGGCAGTTAGAAAGAGAACCGACTGCCAAGATGGAGCGAAGGGAACATTTAACCTTGACTTTCCACAGTCCTGAGGTTCCCAAGATAAAGGGGAACCGGAAATACCAAAGGGTGAGGAGGTATCTAATTGGAAGTCAGATGGGAAGAAGAGGACTTACTTAAAGGCGGGGCTACGTAGATCATCCTAAAGACAGAAAAGATCACCCTGAAAATTGTGGGTTTTTTTTTTTTTTTTAGGAGTAGGGAAAGATATCCTTAAATCAAACACACATGGGAATGCTTGAGGTAGAGAAAAGCAGGTGACCCTGGGGATCAGGGGTTATCCTTTCGGGTAGGCAATATTTCCCTCATCCTTGTAGCCTACCCTCCCTGCCAAGAAACATCCAAGTGCCTCAATGTCATCCCAAAGGCAGCAGCAGCTTATGGATCAGGCACACATCTACATCCGAATACTCTGTGGCAGCCTCTGTAGTTTTAGCCTCCTAATGCTGATCGCCATGTCCCCACTGAACTGGGTACAGTTCCTGGTGATCAAGAATGGCCTTGAGCTCTACGCAGGACTCTGGACCTTATGCAACCATGAGCTGTGCTGGAACCACACACCCAAGCCACCCTGTGAGTGCCACCGAATTAAATGCCACAGGCCCCACACAATTGCAGAGATTTCTGCTCACACAGATTGGCCCTTCATCTTTCTTCCTCCAAGATCTTTTGGCTTTCACCTCTCCAAGTGCAGGATGGATCTTTCTTTGGTATCTTCAGTGTGCCCTTTCTCCCTTCTATTCCAGGTTGTTTTCTGTCCTAAATAATGGGTTATACTCTTTTTACTTGATGGGAAGAACTGTTTTGTTTTGTTTTGTTTTGTTTGTTTGTTTTTAGAGACAGGCTCTTGCTCTATCACCTAGCCGAAGCACAATAGCACTATCATTGCTCACTACAGCCTCCACCTCCAGGGCTCAAGCAATCTTCCTGCTCAATCTCCTGAGAAGGTGGAACTACAGACGTGTGCTACCACTCCTGGCTAATTTTTATTTTTATTTTTTTTGGAGAGAAAGTTCTCATTATATTGCCCAGGCTGGTCTCAAAGTCCTGGCCTCAAGTGATCCTCCCAAAGTACTGGGACTATAGGTGTGAGCTACCATACCTGCCCTAGGAATAACTCATTTACAAGGTGTTAGTGCTAAGCAATGTGATTGGTATTCTAATGTGGCTTGCAGAATTAGAAGAGAAGTGATTGATCATAGCTGGAAGATAAAGCAAATATCTTAACCTCTATTAGATTTAACTTTCAAGGTCAGCTTGTTCTTTTCCTAGCAGTGGAATAGAATTTAAATGTATGTTAGATATGTGGTATAACAAATGCCAGCTATGAAGATAATATTATTTATGTCAAATTTTATGTGAATTTAAATAAATCTGAAAGTGCAACACAAAATATTTTAAAATAAGTTTTGGGAGCTAAAAATATCATATGCATGAGTTTTTCAATCAAATGAAAAACTTAGAGGAAAGATATCATTACACTGACAGTTTTCTCATCACCCACAAGACATAAATTTACACAAAGAAAGGGGTATTGTGAAAGAAAACGTGTGAGTAAAGCAGCTATTCTCACATAAGCAGGGATCCCATCTATTCTCCTCACATAAGCAGGAGGGGAGCACCTCTGCCCAACTCTGAGGTAGAGCATCAGTTATTTGGCCATGGGCTGCGACATTTGAAATTAAGGGACAGTTTCCTGCATGATCTTGAGAAGAAACTAAAATCAAAGGCAGACAGACAATTCAACTGCATAAAATGAAAACTAGAGAAAATATTTGCAACAATTATGAAAGATAAATGTTAATGGCCTTAATATAGTAAAAGGATACACCAAGTATTAAAAAGACACAAACTCAAATAAATTATTTTTCAATAGACATGCACAAAAGAAGAACTATAACTATCTAATAAACATAGGAAAAATAATTTAACCTCAATCAATCATTAAAGAAAGGTAAATGAATAACAAGATGTAACTTTTCAACCACCATATTAACAGATTTTTAAATGATGATGCAACTGCTATACACTCCCATACGCGTTCCTGTACATACCATGCAAATTGGTATAATCAAAGCAATATGATTAGGTGCATCCAGAGACTTAAAAATGTTCATCTCCTTTGAGTAAATAATTCCATTTCTAGAAATTAATTCCAAGGAAATAACTAGAAATGGATTAAAAGATTTAGGCAAAAAGATAAAACTGCAGTTATCTTTATGTAACTGGGTACCCACCCAGTTACATAATAATCGGCCTTAAGATTATTATTTAAATCTTTAATAAATTAGGGCTGAGTGTGGTGGCTCAAGCCTGTAATCCCAGTGTTACCAGAAAGGGGTCCTGATCCAGACCCCAGGAGAGGATTCTTAGATCTTGGGCAAGAAAGAATTCGAGATGAGTCCATAGAGTAAAGTGAAAGCAAATTTAAGAAAGTAAAGAAATAAAAGAATGGCTACTCCATAGGAAAAGGAGCCGCCAGGGCTGCTGGTTGCCCATTTTTATGGCTATTTCTTTATTATATGCTAAACAAGGGGTGAGTTATATTCGTAAGTTTTCGGGGAAAGAGGTGGGCAATTCCCGGAACTAAGGGTTCCTCCTCTTTTTAGACCATATAGCGTAAATTCCTGACATTGCCATGGCATTTGTAAACTATCATGGCACTGGTGGGAGTGTCTTTTAGTATGCTAATGCATTATAATTCACGTATAATAAGCAGTGAGGACGATCAGAGGTCACTTTTGTTGCCATCTTGTTTTTAGTGGGTTTTGGCTGGCTTCTTTACCACAGCCCGTTTTATCAGCAAGGTCTTTATGACCTGTGTTTTGCGCTGACCTCCTATCATTCAGTGACTAAGAATGCCTTAACCTCCCAGGAATGCAGCCCAGTAGCTTTCAGCCTTATTTTAACCAGCCCCTATTCAAGATAAAGTTGCTCTGGTTCAAACACCTCTGGCATCAGCGCTTCGGAAGGCTGAGGTGGGGGATCGCTTGAGCTTAGGAGTTTGAGACCAGCCTGAGCAACAAGGCGAAACCCTGTCTCTACAAAAAATACAAAAATTAGCTGGGCATGGTAGTGGGCACCTGCAATCCCAGCTACTTGGGAGGCCGAAGTGGGAAAATTGCTTGAGCCTGGGAGGCAGAGATTGTCGTGAGCTGAGATTGAGCTACTGTACTCCAGCCTGGATGATAGAGTGAGACCCTGTCTCAAAAAAAAAAAAAAAAAATTACTGCATTAGAATCCCGAAATTATGTCACTTAAGCAGTGAATAGGTTATTTCTTGAAGCCCTGGATTCATCTTTATGCAGATAAAGAAAATCAAGGAAATCAAGCCAGCCAATCACTCAGATTTTATAGAGTCACTTTGTCACTCATCTTTGTTTATGCTTTGTTTTATCTCTACAGACTGTGATTATTTAAAGTCAACTGAATCCTTAAGGTACACAAGTATAAATCAAGTATCCACCCTATTTTCCATGTTATTATAACTAGTTCTAATTCAAGAGTCAGTAATTAGGCTGCAATACAGATCTCATAAGAAATTCCCCAAAATGTAATCAAAATTTCCAGGCCTCATCTCCCTGTGACAACAATATAATGTTATTATTGCCTGAATACATTATTATTTATTTATTTATTTATTTTTGAGATGGAATCTCATTCTGTCGCCCAGGCTGGAGTGCAGTGGCGTGATCTTGGCTCACTGCAACCTCTGCCTCCCGGGTTCAAGCGATTCTCCTGCCTCAGCCTCCCAAGTAGCTGGGATTACAGGTGTGCGTCACTGCGCCCAGCTAATTTTTGTGTTTTTAGTAGAGATGGGGTTTCACCATGTTAGCTAGGCTGCTCTTTTTTTTTTTTTTTTGAGACGGAGTCTTGCTCTGTTGCCCAGGCTGGAGTGCAGTGGCGTCATCTCGGCTCACTGCAAGCTCTGCCTCCCAGGTTCATGCCATTCTCCTGCCTCAGCCTCCTAAGTAGCTGGGACTACAGGTGCCCACCACCACACCCAGCTAATTTTTTTGTATTTTTAGTAGAGACGAGGTTTCACCATGGTAGCCAGGATGGTCTCTATCTTCTGACCTCGTGATCTGCCCCCGCTCAGCCTTCTCAGGTGCTGGGATTACAGGCATGAGCCACTGCACCTGGCCTACTAGGGTGGTCTTGAACTCCTGACCTCAGGTGATCTGCCTGCCTCGGCCTCCCAAAGTGCTCGGATTACAGGCATAAGCCACTGCACCTGGCCTCCGAATACATTGTTGTTTAATAGTTACTTTCCAATTCAATGACTTCAAACTTTTACCTACTGGATTGCAAGAATTTCATTCCCCTCCCTGACAGTTTCCTTAGTCGTTTTCGTAAGTTTCACAGGGGCTATCTCAGGTGTGTTTAGGAATGTGCATGCTCATATTCCTCTTCCCTGGGCTCACTTCAGGGTGTTGTGCTTCTGTCTCTGACTTCACCCGGATCTAGATGACTGACAGCCTCTCTGTTGTGGCTGTTGCTAATGGGATGAAGAAGGGATGGGGAGGAAAGGACAGTATCCTTCACTTTTACTGCAAGTCTCAAGTGTAGAACAGACCCTTCTGTTATTTTCCCCTAGCACTGGTGAGATCAGGCTGAAATGTAAAGGATATATTGCACAGAGAGTAGTTTGAACTGTTTTGCAGAGCGTGGGAAAGAAAGGATAAGCCTTTTTGTCAAGTCACTGGGCACCCTAGAGTTAGGAACGTAGGAACCACCATACAGTACACGTTGCCAGGCTGTGTAGGGATGCTTTATTCTGGCACTCCAGCTGGGTTACAAGGGGACCTAAATACTAAGCAGATTTCATAGATACCTCTTCAGGGTCCTAAGTCTCCAACCCAGGATCGTTTCCATTCCAAAACCACCCACTTGGGGCACCTCATCTGAGCCTGGAGAAGTTGTGTATTGCCTTCTCTGCCTTGAAAGCGGTCACAATGGCAGCAGCATGGAAGTTCAGATTTGGCTAAGTAAGTGAGCTGATTCCCCAGCTTGTCTCCAGCAGCACCACTTTCCAAAAGCTCCCTGGCCAAGTTTTACTTCCACAACAGTAGAAGGGGATCCCACCCATTATTTACAAACTGCCAAATGGTGAATGTTCTCATTTCACTGAGATCTGAGGGGATGCCACAGAACACTACTGCTTTCTGGTTGGGTGGTGCCCCCTCCAATCTTGGTAGGGGTTTTACATCTTACCCGATGGTACTCTGAAGTGTAGCATTGCTGACTGACACTGGGCTGATCCTGAGAACATCTACAAAAATCTTACCAAGTTTTTCAGATGATTTGTGCTTCCTCCTCAAATTGAAAGTGACATCCTTTCTCTTCCCAAGGTATTAGCTTCAGTAAGCTGGGAGCGGTGCCTTGGTATTCTTGTAACTTAAGTTTAACCGCATCAAAGTATATCAGTAAGGAAAACTTCAGAAATGTTTGGATACAGTTGACCCAGACAGGTGACACAGGGGTGTTCATTTTATCTCAGGCACCCCTTTTTCTGGACCAAGGCTTCTTACTGAAACATACAAGCAGGACCTTTTGTAATTAAGATCCTAAGATTTTTGAAACTTTGATGAGTAAACTATTGTAAAAACTGTTGTTTAAAAGCTGAAATCAGCTTTGGTGTTACAGGAGATAGAGGCTTGAAATCAGCTGTTGGACATTTATTTATTTATAGTAATATGAATAAAAAAAAACCAAATGCAGATGTCTTAGACTCTGAATCTAAGTGTTTAGTTTGTTTATATAATTTGTTGTATATGATTATTCCTAATAGACTTGATTACTTTGGGAAGGTTAGACTCTTCTATGCTGCAAATCTTTAAAGTGTTCCTTTGGAGTTGTGAGGATCTTGTTTAGGTAGTTTTCAGGAGATGAGAAGATAACACAGAGAGAATTGTAAGAAATATATAAAGTTGCAGTCTTCTCCTCATGGTAGAAGAGGAACTGGACTTTATGTGTTAGGCTGGAGTTGGACAGGAAATATCCTCGACAGTGCTCCTTGGTGTTCTGAATATTAAAATCATTTGAATTAGTGTAAGCTAAACAGTGAACTTATTTATAAAGATTCAGAAGAATCGGCCAGGTGTGGTGGCTGAAGCCTGTAATCTCGGCACTTTGGGAGGCTGAGGTGGGCAGATCGCTTGAGCTTAGGAGTTCGAGACCAGCCCGGGCAGCATGGTGAAACCCCACCTCCACCAAAAATACAAAAAATTAGCTGGGTGTGATGCTGTGCATCTGTGATCCCAGCTACTCAGGAGGCTGAGGTGGGAGGATTGCTTGAGTCTGGGAGTTGGAGGCTGCAGTGAGTAGAGATCATGCTACTGCACTCAGTCTGGGTTACAGACTGAGACCCCGTCTCAAAGAAAAAGATAAAGAAAAAAAAATGTGGCTCAGAGGAATAACATAGACTCCCAAAGCAGGAAGTTCACTGGACCTTAGGGGATTCCAGGGGATGCTGGGATCTCAGATAAAGAAAATCAAGCCAGCCAGGCACTTAGATTTTCTACAGTCACTTTGTCACTCATCTTTGTTTATGCTTTGTTTTATCTCTACAGCTCAGTTTTTCCTGTTTATTAGTGTGTAAGTGCCTAAAAGGTGATACTCCGGTCAAACTTTACATCTTCTCAGTTCAAGAAAGCAAAAGAGGAAATCCAATTTCCAAGCATAAGAATAAAATTGTCCCAGGATGGGTCAGGTTCCCATGTTTAGTCCAGTTAGCTATAGTCAGAGGGCTATGAAGACAAAAGTCCAGGGCTATAGACAAGGGCTGCTAGAGCTCATAGAGGATTGTGGACTAAATACCACAAAGCATGCCTGTTACCCTGGGCTTCATACAGCTCAGTCTGGGCTTATGTTCTGGCTGGCTACATATACTGCTAATTCTGAATAACCCAGTATTCAGAAAATGTGCAGCTTGTGAATTACTATGTTTTAATGTGGCTCACTTGTTGAGGCTACAGAGCAACTTAACCTCTGTGGATAGGAGTGTGGTTTCTTTGAATGGAAATTCCTGCAATTCATCATAGTAGTAAGTGGTAGGTTCTGGAGAACAAAATGAAACAAGGAGGCAGATATTAGACTGGATAAACTTGATACGTAATTTCTGCTCTCTGGGTTACTCAGAAGCTGGACTTGGATTCTTAGGCATATAAGTGGTTAGAGAACTTTCTAACCACTGGGGTGGGGGTGAGCTGGTCCCTGCTACTTTGGGACAGAAAAAGAAGCTAAATAAGGAGGCACCTTATAAAGGATACTGAAGATATTCCTGGGTGTCTGGTAGCTCAGAAAAGCTACAGCTACTTGTAATTATAAGTTACCTTCTAAATCTTCAGTAAAATATTGATGGGGAAGTCAAAGAACCTGTTGCATCTTAGGGATATGGTAGCAAAAAGTAAGGTTGAGCATATCCCTGCTGCTCTTACCAACATCTGGTCCGCAGTGGCAGAGCCAAAGAGAAGACACCTAGAGCCAAAGATGGAAGAAGGAGAGGTGTGGCACTTGGATAAGAGCAACTTGAACAAATATGAGATATGACTTTGGGAGACTCTCGGAATAAAAAAAAAAAAGTGGGGGAAACACTTTGTGATAGGTTCCTGCAGTTTGGTAAATTGGGGCTTGAAATCATCATAATATGGGAATTAAAGTAAATAAGGCTGGGCGAGGTGGCTCAAGTCTTTAATCCCAGCACTTTGAGAGGCCAAGGCAGGCAGATCACCTGAGGTCAGGCATTCAGGACCAGCCTGGACAACATGGTGAAACCCTGTCTTTACTAAAAAAATACAAAAAATTAGCTGGGCATGGTGGCGTGTGCCTGTAATCTCAGCTACTCGGGAAGCTGAGGCAGAAGAATTGCTTGAACCTGGGAGGCAGATGCGGCAGTGAACCAAGATTGCATCACTGCACTCCAGCCTGGGCGACAGAGTGAGACTCTGTCTCAAAAAAAAATAATAAAGTAAATAAATAAATAAATAAATAAATAAATAAATAAAGTAAATGTGACTTCATTTTGTAGTATTAGGCTGATAAGGCCTGTAAATGCCAGATACAGTTGAAAGTGAAAAACAAATGGAACTAAACAATGGGCAAATCATGAAGCAAAGTATATTGATATGATAGAATATTTTGTAGCCACTGAAAATAATATTTACAACAGATACCTGGGGAAAATCACATCATATATTCTTGAGGAAAAAACCCACATGATATCTAGTATCATATCTACTATGCACAGAGGGTAGAAAAATAAAATAAAATATTAACAATGGTTGCCTCTAGGTAGTGAAATTGTGGCTGATTTTTTTCCTGCTTCTTTGTTCTTTTGTAGTGTTTTGAATGCTTATGTTGAATGCATATTACTTATTATTTTTAGAATTAGAATTAGAAACAAGAAAAAGGTTTAATCTGTTTTGTCATTGGTGACACCTCTTATAAGCTAGTTTATATCTAAATCAATGCATGCAGAAGTATTTGTATATTATCTTTAGTTTAACAATCATAGTAAAGAAATTCCAAGCAAAAAGGATGTCATGTAGCAAGCTCTGCTCCATCATCCTTTGTTCTTACATCCTTCTCTAAGACTCTGTCTGGCCTTTTTAAGGGAAGTTCCCTCACTGGACTAACCATGCTCTTCCTTTCCTCTTCTTCATGCAGATTATCTCCAATATTCCAGGGCCTTCTTTCTCATCTCTGTCTTTACCATACTCATTGGCCTTGGCTGGCTCTTCAGCTCTTGGCTCCCTAGTCGAGGAAGCATGACCACCAACTTGGATCTGAAGGTATCCATGCTCAGCTTCATCTCAGGTACAGACCTAGATCAGCAGGGTATTTTACCATGGTAATAGTCAAGGTAACAAATTTTCTCTCTGAAACCCTTATACTCTTTTTCTTATCTCTTTGCTCTTCTTCAGTATCACACCAACTTGCCAGCTATCTGCCTTATCTAATTATACAGAACACATCTTCGCTGACTTTACCAGGGTATAGATCCTGTTCTCTCATCTTGGTCAATCCCCAAGTTTTTATCTTTTTGATCCTTGCTATACATATGGCCTCTGGAGGCTGAAGAGCTGGGGGTGGCGGGGAAGGCAGACTGAAGATGCTGATGGGTTGTGACATCTTTTCTTCCGTTCCTAGCTACCTGCTTGCTCCTCTGCCTCAACCTGTTTGTGGCACAGGTTCACTGGCATACTAGGGATGCCATGGAGTCAGATCTCCTATGGACCTATTATCTTAACTGGTGCAGTGACATCTTTTACATGTTTGCTGGTGAGTCACTCCCCTGCTCTATGCTAGAAGGATGGATAGGGAAATCGCTTCTGGAAAGGGAAGTATAATCTAGGAGAAGTAGAAGCACTGACTATTTCTTTTCAGAACATTGATACTTGGAGAGTTAGTGTGGCATAATGAAGAAAGGGTGGATTTTAGAGTCTGAAAACCTAGCATTAATAACATGTTCTATCACAAAGTGAGGCATGGATGAGTTGAGTAACTTGCCCAAGGCCACACAGAAAATAGTGGAACTATGATTTGAATCCAGGAGGTTCAAGCTTTGTCGTAACCAGTTTGAGAAATATTTTAATGCAATTAGAGCACAGGAGGGTAAAGTAACTCCGCTGGGGGAGAGAGGGGTTCACTGAAACGATGTCTTTTGAACTGGTTATTAAAGGAGGAGTAAGAATTTTAAAAGCCAAAAGACCATTGCCTATTGAACCTCACCTCAAATTATTCCCTTCCCCTAGGCATCATCTCTCTTCTCAACTACTTAACTTCCAGATCTCCTGCCCATGATGAAAACATCACTGTGATTCCAACAGAGAGATCAAGGCTAGGGGTTGGTCCAGTGACTACAGTATCACCTGCTAAAGATGAAGAAGAGCCAAGGTCTGAGATGGAATCTCTAAGTGTGAGAGGGAAAAATTTACCAGAGGCAGGACTGTGATGGTGATAGGAAAACCTAACTATAGCTTGTCTTAAAAGCAGGGGAGCAGCTGAGTTGGGAATGATCGCATAAATTCTTGGAAACCCTCCTAATATCATGTCCATATTACTGGAGGAGACAACATTAAAGCTGATGAAATGTCCTTTGCGTGCATTGGATCCAAAATATGTATGATAGTAATAAAGTAAGTAATAACTCACTTAAGAAAAATATTTCTAAAAGAAAACAACAATGTTTAGAGTCATGAGTGAAAGAAACTAGTGAAAGATGCAGTGTGTAGACCAGAGACTTCTTTGGGTGTGAGGGATCTCATGGACCAGAAAGGCCCATGGAGAAGAACGTTAATTACTTCTATTTAGAATTTTCTTTATTATGTGTGGCTTTGGGTATACTCAGGATGGAAAGCACTTGGACAAATACTGTTGAATCTGAACTTGATAGCGTTACCAGAAATGGAATAAATATCAATGGATATAAGACCTAGTACTCAAAGGGACTGAGAGGTGCTGGGTAGATTCTAGGGAATCCATGAGGTCCCACTTACTGTGAGGATTGGTAATTTGAAACCTTTACAGTCTATTACGTAAAACCACTGCTTCTCCCTAGGCAGCGAGATACCTTAACCAGGCATCCACAAACTCCCTGAAATTCTATACAAAACTTGTATATGTATTCTTCTGTGACGAGGGCCAGAGATTCCACTGGATTCTTCTTCCCCCTGCCCCGCCCCCGGAAGATAGTTTCATGTAAACTCCATCAAATTCTTGACAGGCCTGTGACCTCTTTGATTCCTTAAGCATAGATTATGTTTTGCTGAGCCAAATGGGACTAAAGGGCTTCTTCAGCAGATGTATAGATAGATAGATAATAGATTGATAGATGATAGATCGATAGATAGGCCTATCTATATCTATAATATATCTACATCTATATCTATACAAGCTGAAAGATTTTCTGTGTTTTATATATATCCTGTAAAGCTAAGTACGGAGGGAGGAGGTGGTATTTTCAGACAATCATATAGGTCTTTTGATGGCTAAAGATCCCTTTCACACTCAGACTAGATTTCACACACAAGGTCCCTGATACTCATTTTGTCTTTCATACCCTTAGTTGCTGCCACTACTACTCTATTGGTTGAGATCCATTCTTCTCCCCAAAGCTGGCAATGAAATGGACTATAATATCCAGCTTTACTCTTGTTGTGTGTAAAGATAAGCCCTTGGGTCCTTTTGGTTTAATTTAGAGATTCACTAGTGACCTTTGCAGAAAACAAAAATAGTAGACATTGAGCAATTATATAATTCTTATAATCCTGGTCCTGATCAGTAACTCCCAAACATTTCCAGATGGTAACTGGAAGCCCTTTAAGTTAATACTTATGCTTTTATTCCTGTGGGTTGGAGCTTACATACAGCACCCAAATGTATGCACCCACACACAGATACACAAACAGACATATATACACATTTTGATCCTGCCTTAGAAAACCCTTTCTTCATGCCCCTCTTCCCCTCTTCCGACCAGGTGAGTTTCGTTATGGCAGAATTACTTGTGCCTCCTTACTTCAAGTGGCCTTAGTTCAGAGGCTTTTCAGACTATTCCTGGGCCTTTGTCTGGTTGTAAGAACAGACATGTAGTCAAAGTCAACTCTCCCTCCTCACATTACCACTTACACAAACTCTAACCTGTACATTAACTGGTTAAGTACTCACTGGGTTCACAATCTTTATTTGTAATTTAGTTTGAATACTTTAATTATACGACTAAATTGACAGGATGCTGAACACTGATGACTCTTCAGGAAACAAAAGTTCTAAATGGGGTGAAGAGAAGAAAGTAAGTCTGAGTGAAGGTGGAAGAAGCGAGATAATAAGAAAGTAATGCCAGGTACGACAGTTCACACCTGTAATCCCAGCACTTTGGGAGGCCGAGGTGGGTGGATCACTTGAGGCCAGGAGTTCGAGACCAGCCTGGCCAACATGGTGAGACCCTGTCTCTACTAAAAACACAAAAATTAGCCAGGCATGGTGGCACATGCCTGTAATCCCAGCTACTTGGGAGGCTGAGGCAGAAGAATTGCTTGAACCTGAGAGGCTGAGGTTGTAGTGAGCTGGGATTGAGTCACTGCACCCCAGCCTGGGCGACACAGCAAGACCCTGACTCAAAAAAAGAAAAAAAACCTTAGGTGGATTTTCAGTCAGATGGCTCAGTAAATTACGCTTTTGTACACACCCTTTGTTCCATATATATTTTGTAATAGGTTAAGCGGGAAGAGAGAGACGGAGAGAGAGAAGAATAGTCCAGTTAAAATAGATAAACATTTTCATAGACTGGAAAAAAGAAAAAAAGCAATGCTATGATTCAAGCTAAGCCCTAGACTTCATAGGCTGTAAGTCCCAAAGAAAGCATAAGTGAACAGGGAGACAGCTCCTGTGGGGTGAAAGGTACTAAAAGTGCTTCTCAAGACATGGACTAAAGCCATCTTCGCAACCCTACATGAAAGAGGAGCTCTAGAAAAGAAGCCAAACACTTTGTATCTCAGAATCTTCTCACTATAAAATGTGTATACTACCACAGATTTCTTTCTTTTTTTTTTTTTTTTGAGACGGAGTCTCGCTCTGTCGCCTGGGCTGGAGTGCAGTGGCCGGATCTCAGCTCACTGCAAGCTCCGCCTCCCGGGTTTACACCATTCTCCTGCCTCAGCCTCCCGAGTAGCTGGGACTACAGGCGCCTGCCACCTCACCCGGCTAGTTTTTTTTGTATTTTTTAGTAGAGACGGGGTTTCTCCATGTTAGCCAGGATGGTCTCGATCTCCTGACCTCGTGATCCGCCCGTCTCGGCCTCCCAAAGTGCTGGGATTACAGGCTTGAGCCACCGCGCCTGGCCTGTTTTTGTATTTTTTTAGTAGAGACAGGGTTTCACCGTGTTAGCCAGGATGGTCTTGATCTCATGACCTCGTGATCTGCCCGTCTCGGCCTCCCAAAGTGTCGGGATTACAGGCTTGAGCCACCGCGCCCAGCCTAGATTTCAATGAAAATGAAATTAAATAATATATTCTAGTACTTCCCATATTTTCAAGTATGTGAATATATGAAGAACTAAAAAAGAACTACTTCTAGTTATTTTCCATGTATTCTACAACATAATCTTTTACATGAAAAGTCTCAATGTGTAAATACTTCTGAGTCTATACAATAAATGTCTAAATAAATGAAGTCATTACCAAAGCAAAACTTAAGAACTAAGGCTGTGATATCAGATCATTTTCAACTTGTCCTGCTTCCATGGCTAAATAAATAGAAAATCATGAAAAAGTCCTTATTTCTTCTAATGTTTTATTCCTCAGTTATGGGAAAGTGGAAAAAAATAGGGCCTGCATTTATAGGGTTTTGCATATGACTAAAATTGGTTATACGTGAGTTAAGATATAGAATGCACCACCTACCACAGTTCCTGTTTCACAATATATGTAAGTGTTAATGTGAAAATATTGAAGACTCCCAATCTCTCTTAATGTCTATTCATTCTATTCATTAATTTCTATTCATTCCTGTATAACTCTAAGATGTTCTGATGACACAAGAAGAGGTCACTGAAGAGTGCTATTATTGATATGTTCATGTGATATTGCTTCATTATTTCTGGATGTTGCCTATTGTAGCATCTAATCTATCATCCTTCTAATGTATTTTGATAAATATTTGACTAATGTATGCCAAATTATCACAAATATTTGAAAAATACTGAATTATTACTTGTTTCTCATCGATTCATTTAAGCAGTCAACTCTTTTTTTTTTTAATTATACTTTAAGTTCTAGGGTACATGTGCATAACATGCAGGTTTGTTACATATGTATACTTGTGCCATGTTGGTGCGCTGCACCCATTAACTCGTCATTTACATCAGGTATAACTCCCAATGCAATCCCTCCCCCCTCCCCCCTCCCCATAATAGGTCCCGGTGTGTGATGTTTCCCTTCCCGAGTCCAAGTGATCTCATTGTTCAGTTCCCACCTATGAGTGAGAACATGCGGTGTTTGGTTTTCTGTTCTTGCGATAGTTTGCTGAGAATGATGGTTTCCAGCTGCATGATAAAAGACAGTAAAATATTTTAGAAATCATATTGTCCTTTAAATCCAATTGGTTATGGTTTCAAGTAACTTTTCTCTACTTGCAAATATTTCTGGTCTTAGAGCAGTCCACTCAGCCACACTACAATGAGCAGCACAGATTTTTTTTTTTTTTTAAAAAAAGGAAACAAAGCACACAACACATCCCAGAGTTTGAGATAAAAACATTGAAAAAAAGGCCGGGTGCAGTGGCTCAAGCCTGTAATCCCAGCACTTTGGGAGGCCGAGACGGGCAGATCACGAGGTCATGAGATCAAGACCATCCTGGCTAACACGGTGAAACCCCGTCTTTACTAAAAAAATACAAAAAACTAGCCGGGCAAGGTGGTGAGCGCCTGTAATCCCAGCTACTCGGGAGGCTGAGGCAGGAGAATGGCGTAAACCCGGGAGGCAGAGCTTGCAGTGAGCTGAGATCCGGCCACTGCACTCCAGCCTGGGCTTGGAGACTCTGTCTCCAAAAAAAAAAAAAAAAAAAAAAATTGAAAAAATGCCTGTAAATATCAACAATGTATTTTAAAACAAAAAATGTTTATCATCTGTTTTTACCAAATGTGTGCTATTCATTATTTCTTCCTGTCAATATTTTCAATATTAAAGAATACTATAATGACATAGAAAATGTAAACTACATTGTGGGTTAAAATGATAGAATCTACAGTAAAGGTAGTATTGGTATCGAGCTGGTAGAAATGTTCATCTTAATCCACATGATGATATGTCATTATATTTATAGCATAATGAGTCAAGGTAAATTAATGGATATTTATTTAGATAAATATGTTTATTCTGCTCTCTGTATTTCAGTAACTTCTAAGTTTCAATCTTTATTTTCATACTTTATCTTTTATTTGGGAACTATTTGTCAAATGACTGATAAGCCTTGAGTACTAGTTCAAACTTGGTCAGGTTTAGAAAGCTGTTTCAAAGCTCTGAGTGATATGTGAAGATCAATTGGAAGGATGAGTACTTTCGTAGGAAACTCTTTGCCTCATTGGAGATTTTATTGGTCTTCAGTGCTAACAGGTCTTTTTTCAGATGCTTTAAATTATTACAGAAAAAAAGCCAAAACAAAACATTGATCTACATGCTGCATGAATGGCTTCCAGTGTTCTTGGAGTTGTGTGGTAGAAGGGTACTGGGGATCTCCCACTTAAAAGTGAATATTAGATTCAATCCTCCATTTCTTAGGAAACCTCATCTTTGGCCATTGTCATACCTGATGTATATGCATTCATAGTATTAGTTAAATTTTCTTCTCAGAATAAACTTTGAAATATCAGAAGGTGATATTTAACATTGTTTAGAAGAGTGAATAAATCAAAGATGGTAAGTTGTTAAAAAAAAAAAAAAAAGAAGCTAAACAAAAACTGCTGCCAGCACTAACTAGCTTATTTGGAACTGCAGACCTAAAGAGGGAGAAGGACACAAATGTAACCTTGCTAAACTAAGCAGCCTGCAGGTTCATTAACTGTGTCTGTGATATTCCTTGGTAGCATAACAGAACAGAAAATCTAAAATACCACATTATCAGACCTGATTCTTGACCGAGGCCTTTGGCCAATGTAAGGAAACCCCAAAACTACTAGGTATGACAGAATAAGCATAGAGGGAGAAAGAAACAAAAACAAATAAACCAAATGTTTGTGCCTACAAATAGGAATTCCAGACATGTAAAGAAATGTTCGGTCGGGCATGGTGGCTCATGCCTGTAATTCCAGCACTTTGGGAGGCCAAGGCAAGAGGATTGCTTGAGCCCACTAGTTTGAGACCAGCCCTGACAACATAGTGAGACCCTATCTGTACAAAAACTTAAAAAATTAGCTGGGTGTGGTGGCACACTCCTATAGTACTAGGAGCTTGGGAAGTCCTGTAGTTTCTGAATCCTTGAGCCTGGGAGGTCGGGGCTCCAGTGACCATGGTCATGCCACTGCACTCCAACCTCAGCGACAGAGCAAGTCTCTGAAAAAAAAAAAAGTTCAGAAAAAAAGTAACAAAGTCAATAATCAGAATATGAATTCATTCTAGATTAATTTGGGGTATAATGTGATAAAGACAAAGTATTCTTAAGATGCACAGATATATGACAGAATCATAAATTTTAAAAAAAGACCCAAAATTGTGAGACAAAATAGGTAGAAATAAAACAAGAACAGGTTTAAATAAGAGCCAACTATAAATAATTACAATGAAAAAGTACTAATTGGAATAAAAAATCCAATAGGATAAAATCTAGATAGCACAAGCAACAAAAAGAGAACTATTTTATTTTTAGATCTATCTAGAACATTTACAAAACTTGACCAAATACTATATAGTTTCAATAAATGTCAAAGGATATATCAGTCCATGGATCCTGACCATAATGAAATTAAATTAGAACTCAATAATGAGAGTGATTTAAAAAAATTCTTGTCCAGACACGGTGGCTCATGCCTGTAATCCCAGCACTTTGGGAGGCGGAAGCATGGATCACTTGAGGCCAGGAGTTTGAGCTCAGCCTGGCTAACATGGTGAAACCCATCTCTACTTAAAAAAATAAATAAATAAATAGCTGGGTGCAATGGCAGATGCCTGTAGTCCCAGCTACTTGGGAGGCTGAGGCACAAGAATTGCTTCAGCCTGGGAGGAAGAGTTTGCAGTGAGCTGAGATCATGTCTCTGCACTCCAGCCTGGGTAACAGAACGAGACTGTTTAAAACAAAACAAAACAAAAACAAAAACAAAGCTCTACATCTTTTAGGACAAAATGATGCTCCCTAAAAAAATTGGGTAAAAAGGAAATCACAACGGAAATGATAAAATATTTAGAACTAAGCAACCATGAAAGAATTACTATAACCAAAACCCATAGGTGCATTAAAATAAAACAACTAACAAAAATAGTTTAAAATAAATGAGTTATGTGTACAATTCATGAACCTATAAAAGAATAACTAGAAAAGCCAAAAGAAGGAAGAAAATTTTTAAACTAAACTTTGTAAAAATATGAAAAAAAAAACCTTAGGTTCAAATGATAGACTAAAATCTAGTTCTTTTGACAAAAATTAAATGAAAGACAAACTACAAGTAAACCTAATTAAGCAAAAAAAAAAAAAGAGTGAAAGCATGAAAAGGACATAACTAAAGTATATATGTAGGTACACATATTTACATATACATTACTCGAGCATATTTTATTGTTTAAATCTTCTGTTTCTTTACTACTCTTTGGTGTTTTTTGTTTGTTTGTTTTGAGATGGAGTCTTGCTCTGTCTCCCAGGCTGGAGTGCAGTGGCTTGATCTCGGCTCACTGCAGCCTCTGCCTCCCGGATTCAAGTGATTCTCCTGCCTCAGCCTCCCGAGTAGCTGGGATTACAGGCACTCACCATCAACCTAGCTAATTTTTGTACTTTTCGTAGAGATGGGGGTTTCACCATGTTGGCCAGGCTGGTCTTGAACTCCTGACTTCAAGTGATCTGCCTGCCTCGGCCTCCCAAAGTGCTGGGATTACAGGCCTGAGCCACCACACCCCACCATCTTTACTACTCTTTGTTTTATGTTTTTGTGTGTTAAGTCTCCCATGATGGCTTCACCTTTTAAATTTTTTCCTTGTAGTACTATCAATGTCTGCTTAGTATTTTGAATCTGTAAGATGGTAAATATCCAAATTAACCTGTGGATTCAATGCAATTCACAACAACAAAAATCTCACAGATTTTTTTTTCTGTGGAAAATGAACAAGAGTCAGGTCCAAATTCAGGACAGCTCATTCTATCCTCTTTGCAAAGGGCCCAAAAGGGCTAAGATAATTGTGAAAAATAAAAGGATGGGGACATTTACACTACCTGATGCGAAGATGACTTATCAAACTATTGTAATTAAGACTGTGGAAGTTAGGTGCAGTGGCTCACACCTATAATCCCCACTACTTGGGAGGTTGAGATGGGAGGATCGCTTGAGGACAGGAGTTCAAAACCAGCCTGAACAACACAGTGACACCCTGTTTCTCCCTCCTTCTCAAAAAAAAAAAAAAGATAATGTGGTCTTGGTACACGATTACATAAACAGAACAGAATAGAAACCCTAGAAATACAGAAGAAACATTAAAAAAAACATAATGAGGGAACTACGGATTGTCCACCTAATGGGGCTGATACAACTGGTTAAATAGGGAAAAAAGCTTAAAACTTCATCCCTGCTTTGTGATCTTTTTGTTTTTAAGTTCCAAAAGATCAAAGGCCTATATGTGAAAAGCAAACTTTAGCGACCTTCACTGGCCAATTCGAAGGAAATCTAAGCATCAAAAAGAATAATGGAAATAATAGATTATTAACACTTTGAATTTTTTAAAAAATCCATGAGTCCATAGTGACACTCAAAAAAGAATCAGTGAAAAAGGGAAAAAGTAGAGGTAGATTTTTTTTGTATAGAAGAAAGTCAGCTAATAAATATAGAAGGAATGATAGAAATTGAAAATCATTATTTTATAATCCCCAACATAATTAAGGCAAGGATCACTGATAAGTCATCATTAAGTAGTTATTTGGAAATATGACATCAAATTATCACTCCACTAAATATTTATTAGTTCCAAAGGGGAAATGTACCTCTACAATGCAAATATTTGGCAATCACAATCTTAACTAAGTGGTCACCATGTGCGGTTTTTTTTTCTTTTGAGATAGGGTCTTGCTCTGTTGCCCAGGCTGGTGTGCAGTGATGCAGTCATAGCTCACTGTAGCCTTGAACTCCTGGCCTCAAGTCATCTTCCTGCCTTGGCCTGCCAAAGTGCTAGGATTGCAGGTGTAAGCCACCACACCCAGCCTATCACGTGCCTTTAGATATGATACAGTAGGAGGTATACACCATCACTTGTGTGGTGTTTTGTTAGAAATGTCTGACCTGAATCTAATGATAAATAGTCAAACAAAAATCCAGAATATGAGACAGTCTACGAGATAACTGGCCACTATTAAAGGATTTAATATTATGAGGAGCAGAAGGAGGTAATAGTATTGTTTAAACTGAAGGAGACTACAGGCATATAACAGTCAGATGAAATCCATTGAATCTGGACTTTTGAAAAATGTATAAACCGGGTCGCAGGCAGTGGCTCATGCCTATAATCCCAGCACTTTGGGAGGCCGAGGTGGGTGGATCATGAGGTCAGCAGTTCAAGACCAGCCTGACCAACATGGTGCAACCCAGTCTCTACTAAAAATAGAAAAAAATTAGCTGGGTGTGGTGTGGGCATCTGTAATCCCAGTGACTTGGGAGGCTGAGGCAGGAGACTCGCTTGAAACTGGAAGGCGGAGGTTGCAGTGAACCGAGATTGTGCCACTGCACTCTAGCCTGGGCAATAAGAGCAAAACTCTGTCTCAAAAAAAAAAAAAAGTATAAACCTTTTTCTTTGACAATTTAGGAAGTTTGAGTATGAAAAGAATGTTGGAAGTCGTGCTGAATTAACGATTTTTTTTTCCTCAGGTGTGGTAATGATGCTGTGGATATGTAGGAGAATGTCATTGTTTTCTGGAAAATATGCTGAAATATTTATCTTTTTTTTTCTTTTTTTGAGACACTGTGTCACTCTGTCGCCCAGGTTGGAGTGCAGTGGCATGAGTTTGGCATACTGCAACTTGTACCTCCTGGGTTCAAGCAACTCTTGTGCCTCATACTCCCAAGAAACTGGAATTACAGGCACTCACCACCATACCAGCTAATTTTTGTATTTTTAATAGAGACGTGATTTCACCATATTGGCCAGGCTAGTGTCAAACTCTTGACTTCAAGTGATCTGCCCAAGACAGCTTCCCAAAGTACTGGGAATTACAGGCGTAAGCCACTGCACCCGGCCGAGATAAGCTGAAATATTTAGAGGTAAAATATCACAATGCCTACACTCACTTTTGGATGGTTTGTCAAAAGGGAAAAAATACACATAGAGACAGAGAGATAGAGAGAGCAAATATGTCAAGATGTTAATAGTTGATAAATATAGGTGAGAGGTATAACAGTATTCATTTTACTGTTCAACTTTTCTCTGGGTTTGAAATTCTGCAAAATAAACAAGAATTTTTTGAAGGTAAAAAATTAGAGAATAATAATAAAACAGTTTTATGGATTTAGGTGTTCTTAAGAGAAACAACCGTTACAAACCACAACAAAAAGTCTTGATAAATTTTACTGTCTTAAAACTTTGGCTGGACGCGGTGGCTCACGCCTGTAATCCCAACACTTTGGGAGGCCCAGGCGTGTGGATCACCTGAGGTAAGTTCGAGATCAGCCTAATGAATGTGGTGAAACCGTGTCTCTACTAAAACTACAAAAATTAGCCGGGTGTGGTGGTGCGTGCCTGTAGTCCCAGCTCCTTGGGAGGCTGAGACAGGAGAATTCTTGAACCCAGGAGGTGGAGGTTGCACCGAGCCAGGATTATGCCACTGCACTCCAACCTGGGCAACAGAGGGAGACTCCGTATCAAAGCAAAACAAAGAAATGAAATAGAACAAAACACAAAAACCTAAAAATTCTGTACTACAAGATATAACATAAAGCAGTCAAAGAGATAAGCTCACCTGTAAGAAGATATTTACTATATATAACAAACAAAGGATCAGTATCTAGAATATATAAATAAATTCTATGCAAAGAAAAAGGAGGGATGGGGCCAAACTACCCAATAGAAAAATTGGTAAAGGGGTCAGGCATAGTGGCTCTTGCCTGTAATCGAGGCAGTTTGGGAGGCCAAGGCAGGAGGATTGCTTGAGCCCAGGAGTGTGAGACCAGCCTGGAAAACATTGAGAACTCGTCTCTACAAAAAGTGGAAAAAAAAAAAAAAATTAGCCAGATGTGTTGGTACATGCCTGTAGTCTCAGCTACTCAGGAGGCCAAGGTGGGAGGACTGCTTGAGCCCAGGAGATCAAGGCTGCAGTGAGCTATGATCACACCACTGCACTCCAGCCTGGGTAACAGAGTGAGACCCCAACTCTAAAAAAAAGAGAGAGAGAGAGAGAGAAAGAAAGATTGGCAAAGGATCTGCATGATTAATTTACAAAAGGAAATCCAAATGGCTAATAACACAAAAAAAGATGTGTTCAATTTTACTAGTAATTAGGGAAATAAAAAAACACAAAATGTTTAATAAAATTATAATATATATTATGAGATTATTAATATAATGTTATAGTAAAATGTGTAAATACATAATAAAATTATTATTCCATTTAAAAGGCTCACATTATCAGACTTTTTTTTCTTCCCTTATCTTCTGATAAAATAGAATTTTTATACACTGCTGTCAGGAGTACAAACTGGTTAAAAAACATTTTAGGCCAGGCACAGTGGCTCATGCCTGTAATCACAGCACTTTGGGAGGCTGAGGCAGGAGGGTCACTTGAGTTTGGGAGTTCAAGATCAGCCTGAGCAACATAGTGAGACCTCGTCTCTACTAAAAAGAAAAAAGTTAACTGGGCATGGTGGTGCACACCTGTATTCCCAGCTAACTTGGGAGGCTGAAGCAGGTGGATTGCTTGAGCCTAGGAGTTGGATTGCTCCACTGTACTCCATCCTGGGTAACAGAGTAAGACGCTATCTCAAAAACAAAACAAAACAAAAAAAAATTAGAAATTAATTTCTTAATACTTAGTAATCTAGGAGCTGCTTATATCTTATGACTCAGCAATTACATCTCTAGATAGTTTCATTTCCTGCTGTTCTGCCTCTTCCTCATTCTGCTTCAGCCACATTGGCTTCCTTCTGGTTTCTTGATCCTTTCAAGCAAGTGCCCTTCTTAGGGCTTTTTCATTCACTGTTCTCTCCATTAATCTTGATTCTTTACTTTCTTCAGGACTCTGCTTAAGTGTCACCTTTTTGGAAAAGCTTTCCTGACCCACCCTATCTTAAAGATTACTCCATCTTAAAGATTACTCATTCTCTATGCCCTCAACTTGCTTTATGTATTTGATATATATTAATTTACTTTCTGTTTCCCACCCTTCCTGCAGGTAGATTGGATCATTGTTTTTCAATTATTAAAAAAGTTTTTTTGGTTGAGATGGTGTCTCACATTTTTGCACAGGCTGGTCTTGAACTCCTGAGCTCAAGCAGTCGTCCCACCTTGGCTTACCAAAATGCTGGGATTACAGGTGTCAGCCACCACACCTGGCCCATTGTTCTCAATTCATTACTGCCCCATCTCAATATTAGAATTATCCAATCATGCCTATCACCATGTGACTTTGCAAAACCTCCCACTGTCGTTGATGGAATATATTCCTCTGCTCCCTTGATGTTAGGCATAGCATGGCATGGTTTGGCTAATGGAATGTAAGCAGAAGTGACCATGACAATCCTGAGATGAGACCTTAAAAGGCATTATGTATTTCTACTCACCTCTCTTATACTTCTGTCACCCACTGTGGGAAGAACATCTCTCAGGCAGGCAACTGGTTCTAGAATGATGAAGACATATGAAGCAGATGTAAACTTGACCTGAAGATTGGAGTCCAGCCTAGCCCAGCCAAACATAGACAAACGTAGCCAAGATCAGCCAAACTTTGTCTGATCTTCAGACCTGAGAGTGAGAAAAAAAAATGTCTGTTATTGTATGCCACTGAGAACATTTGAAGTATTTATTGTGCAGCATTGTTGCAGCAATGCAGCTGACTAGTATATATCCTTCTGGAATGTAAACTTCAGAACAGCAAGGTTTTTACAGTTTTGTTCACTGGTATGTGCTCAGTGAGTAGAACAGTGTCTAGTATGCATGGGTGTTTAATAAATAATTGTTGAATTAATTAATTAATGCATTTGTGCTAAGGCCATTAAACTACTCGTAATCCCAAAGGACAAGGTAAGAGTTCAAGCGTGCAAAGAAACAGATATAATTGGCTCTGTTATAAATATAGTCCATCAGAAGCTGGCACCAATGTATAGTGAATGCCTCCTGCAATCAAATGAACAAGCAGCTTAAACTGGCAATAGATACATATGAAACCAAATAATAGTTGATAAGAGGATCAGAAATAGAAGGTCCCAGTAGAATTTCAATAAAATAGATATTTACTCAAATATTACCATCACCTCTGAATTGGAGACTATTCAAAAATAGATGGGCATCAGCTCAGTGTCCCACAGAATAAATGAAATGGGCTAGAGTCATGCATGAGCTGGCTGGTGGCAAAAATAGAAGTCACGGAGGCCTTATAAAAGAGCCCAACATATATAGATAAATCAAGAAAGAAAATGTTAAAGTATATAGGGAAAAAGTGAGTTTAGGTGTTTTTGAACTATTACAACTTTTCTCTAAGTATGAAATTATTTCGTAATTTTTTGTAACAAGTAAGAAATGGTGGGCCGGGAGTAGTGACTCACACCTGTAATCCCAGCACTTTGGGAGGCTGAGGCAGGCGGATCATAAGGTCAGGAGGTCGAGACCATCGTGGCTAATACAGTGAAACCCTGTCTCTACTAAAAAAAATGCAAACAATTAGCCGGGCGTGGTGGCAGGCGCCTGTAATCCCAGCTCCTCAGGAGGCCGAGGCAGAGGAATCACTTGAACCTGGCAGGTTGGAGACTGCAGTGAGCCAGGATCGCGCCACTGCACTCCAGCCTAGGTGACAGAGTGAGACTCTTGTCTCAAAAAAAAAAAAAAAAGAAAAAGAAAAAAAAAAAAATGGTGGCTGGCTGCGGGTGACTCACGCCTGTAATCCCAGTACTTTGGAAGGCAGAGGTGGGCCAATCACCTGAGGTCAGGAGTTCAAGACCAGCCTTGCCAACATGCCGAAACTCCGTCTCTACTGAAAATACAAAAATCAGCCAGGTGTGGTGGAGCATGCCTGTAATTCGAGCTACTCCGGAGGCTGAGACAGGAGAATCACTTGAATCTGGGAGGCAGAGGTTGCAGATCACACCCCTGTACTCCAGCCTGGGAGACAGAGTGAGACTCAGTCTCAAAAAAAAAAAGAAAAAGAAAAAGAAAAAAGAAAAGAAATGGTTTGTTCCAGTATTTCCAGAAAGAAACCAAATATGACTAATCCTGAACGTGAGAACTTTTGTGGTCTTGAATGACTTAAGTAGCAATTGTCTGGTTTTTATGTGGGACAATGGAACATATATTGCCAGAATGACCATAGGCAGATTGCTTCCCACCAGAATAACCTCCTCCTGTTTGCTGTTTGTATGTTCTTTACACTGTCCTTTGACATAACTGGAGGTATGTTGAGGAACTATCATACTGTTTCTCTTGGAAGTTTATCATCTCCCTTAGGTGTTGTGATTAAGAACCACAATAGTTTTGAGCAAGTAGTAGATTCTGCCTCTTTAGCTGAGTGTCCAATATCCAGATCAATCCTAGACAAAGATTCAAGTACATGTAGGTTGTTTGAAAGCTGCAAATGGAATGCTGTGGGGAGCTGATGCCCCAACTAGCATCATCAATAGTTTTTCCTTTTCGTATTTTGATCTCCAACTCAGGATGCTAAGCTGAACGTAAGGTGGGAAAGAGGAGAGGGGAAGTGAGGAAGTGAAAAAGGGAAGAGAAGGCAACCAATAAAGGATGCATTATCAAGCTTGCTTCCGCTATGGTCAATAAGAGCTTAATTCTGCAGAGATAATGGGAGCAACATAAAATCCATGCTTCCGAGTTATACCTCCCACACACAGGGGCAGGGATCTGGTTGAGGGCTACTCAGAGCCAGATATTAATTCCCTAGAACATCTGGGCCAGCTTAGGGAGAGAATCCTTTCCCAGCTCCAGTGGAAGTCTTTAGGAAAACAGATGCAGATGTTGGCTACTGGAAGTCTGCCAGAAAACACGCAAGTGTTAAGGCCCAAAGGATATAGGTAGAGCACTGAAAGCATCTACTACTAGGTCTAAGAAGGTCTACAGGACATACACTGGTGATTAAAGGTACTAATTAGCACTAGGGCCCAGAAAGGCAACTCAAAGATGCTATATAGGGAGGCTGAGGTGGGCGGATCATGAGGTCAGGAGACCGAGACCATCTTGGCTAACACGGTGAAACCCCACCTCTACTAAAAATACAAAAAATTAGCTGGGCATGGTGGCAGGCGCCTGTAGTCCCAGCTACTCGGGAGGCTGAGGCAGGAGAATGGCATGAACCTGGGAGGTGGAGCTTGCAGTGAGCTGAGATCGTGCCACTGCACTCCAGCCTGGGTGACAGAGCGAGACTCTGTCTCAACAAAAAAAAAAAAAAAAAAAGATGCTATATAGCTCTCCTCTTGACAAATAGACATCATCACCTTAGTTGAAACTAGAATGCTATTACTTAGGACATTGACATTCCATCTGTAACTACTTTATACATGAAGATTCATCCTGTTTTCTTTTTTTTTTTTTTTTTTTTTTTTTTTTTTTTTTTTTTTTTTTTTTTTGAGACGGAGTCTTGCTCTGCCACCCAGGCTGGAGTGCAGTGGCCGGCTCTCAGCTCACTGCAAGCTCCGCCTCCCGGGTTCACGCCATTCTCCTGTCTCAGCCTCCCGAGTAGCTGGGACTACAGGCGCCCGCCTCGTCGCCCGGCTAGTTTTTTGTATTTTTTAGTAGAGACGGGGTTTCACCGTATTAGCCAGGATAGTCTCGATCTCCTGACCTCATGATCCGCCCGTCTCGGCCTCCCAAAGTGCTGGGATTACAGGCTTGAGCCACCGAGCCCGGCCCATCCTGTTTTCTAACACATTATACAATACATGGCCCCAAATACTCCTTTTTCTCATATTGTGTTCAGTCGTTATTCTGAGATGAAGAACAGGAGTATGAAATGGGAGAAAGTATGAATGCCGGCTGGATGTGGTGGCTCACACCTGTAATCCCAGCACTTTTGGAGGCTAAGGTGGGCAGATCACTTGAGGCCAGGAGTTTGAGACCAGCCTGGCCAATATGGTGAAGCCCCATCTCTACTAAAAATACAAAAATTAGCTAGGTGCGGTGGCGCATGCCTGTAATCCTGGCTACTTGGGAGGCTGAGGTGGGAGAATCACTTGAACCTGGGAGGTGAAGCCTGCAGTGAGCCAAGATTGTGCCACTGCACTCCAGCCTGGGTGACAGAGCGAAACCTTGTCTCAAAAAAGAGAAAATATTGATGCCACTTAGGGCATTAAGTTCAGCTTCCATCAGTGATATGCTGGGAAAGAGATGAGCCAGAAAAATGAGAAACTGCCTCCTACCTGAGTAATCACTAAGAAAATCATACCAGGCAAGTCTAGGAAATCTTTGCTACTTCATACAAGGAGGAGGGAGATGGTCTCATTCTTGGGCCATTGATACAGATCTACCAATCTATATATGATGTTGACATCATGTTTACCACCCAGAAATTGGCCCTGGCTTGTTTTATTTTGATCTCATTTCCTTTTCATTCATTAATTTAACAAATATTTTTTGAGTGCTTACAATGGATCTGAGATAAACAAGACAGACTCATGCCCTGTTTTCTGGAACTTGTAATTTATTGGAGGAGGCAGATTATACCACAAACAATTACTTAGTTACAATTGTGTTAAATGCTAAGAAGACAAGTATAGAATACTATGAGTGTGTAATACAGAGATTACTCAATCCATGCTGAAGTGTAATGTCAGGGAGGCCTTCACTGAGGAATATTTAATCTAAGATTTGAAGAGTAGAGCTTGGCCAGGAGAAGAAGGAGCAGCTGAAGAATAGCATTTGCAAGAAGGAGTTTAGGATGTTCCTGATACTAAAAGAAAGCCAGTGTGACTTGAGAACAATAGTCACAGACAAGAGTGGCAAAGATGAGGCTGGAAGGATGTGAAGAGCAGACAAGGACAAGATTTTGGAGGATTAGGGTGGCAGAAGATAACATCAATTTTTGCTATGCTACATTTTTGCCAACATTTGTGGTTGTTAATCCTTTTAAATTTAGCCATTCTAGTGAATATAAAATGGCATCTCATTATGTTTTAATTTGCATTTCCCTGGTGTTTAATGATTTTGAGCACCTTTTCCACACCCATTTGTATAAATTCCTTTGTGTCTTTAATTTGTCTTCTTATTTTTAAAATTAGGTTATATTTTATTATTAATTGTAGAAGTTCTTTATGTATTTTGGATACAAGTTCTTTGTCAGATATGTTTTACAAATCTTTTCTCCCAACTTGTGGCTTGCCTATTCATTTTCTTGACAGTGTCTTTTAATGACCAGAAGTTTTTAAAATTATGTTAACCATATCAGTTTCTAGTTACGTGCATTCATCACTGTAGATCTGAGTTACTACTTGATGGCACATCTCATCAGATTGAATAACTTCTTTTAACATTTCTTGTGGTGGAGGTCTGCTGGCAATGAATTTTCTGTTCTTATGTGTCAGAATGGTTTTATTTCACTTTAATTGTTGAAAGATAATTTCACTGGATGTGGAATTCTGAGTTGACAGTATTTTGTCTTTCGAAATTTTAATGATGTCATTCCATTATTTTCTAGGCTCCATTATTTCCATTGAGAAGTCAGCTGATTTATGTATATATATAAATACACACACACACACACACAATTGTTCCTCTGTCACATGTGGCTTTCCTCTGGCTGCTTTCAAGACTTTATCTTTGGTTTCAGCAGTTTGATTACAGTGTGCTTAGGTGTGGTTTTCTTTGTATTCATCGTATTTTGAATTATTTGAGCTTTTTGGATCTGTATGTCAACATCTTTTTATAAAATTTGATCAGTTTTCAGCCATTATTTATTCAAGTATTTTTTTCTGCCTCAATCCTACTCATTCTAGGACTCCTGTTCTACTTGTTGTTGTTACTCAATAGGACTCTGATGCTGTTTGTTTTTCTTCTATCTGTTTTTCCTCTCCATTCTTCAGATTGGTCCATTTCTATTAACTTATTTCCAAGTTCACTGACACTTTTTTCCTCACTGCATCCAACCTGCTGTTGAGAACATATAGAGAATTTTTCATTTCATTTCATTTTTTTCTTTTTTTTTTAACTGCTCTTTGTGGAGCAGGGTTAATCCATAGGCCAATTTTAAAATTTTACTTATTGTATTTTTCAATTCCAGAATTTCTATTTAGTTTGTTTTATACTTTCCATATCCATGTTAAGAGGCTGTAACTGTTCATTCATTATTCATTTATCTTCTAAGTTATTAAAAAAATGATAATGGCTGTTTCAAAGTCTTTTACTTGAGTATGGATTTTATTTTCCTGTTTCTTCACAGGTTTAGTGATTTTTTTATTGACTACTGTACATTACGTTTGATACATTGTAACAACCTCTACACTTTCCCATCTTCTGAGGAAGATGAGTTTGCTCTAAAAGGCAGCTGACTTGCCTGACCTCATACTCCAAATGCTGTCTCCTATACAGTAAGCAACAGGTAAAATCTCACACAGTACTTTAAGCTTCCACCTGCTGCTTTTCCATAAGGCTCTGTGGAGTCACCTCCATGGATGTGTAGTTTAGTCATAAGCCAATAATTTAGTCTGATTTTTATATGCAGATCTTAAAGCTCATCTCCTCTGCAGCCTACTCTTTTTCAGGATTTCCCCCTAATTTTTTGGATGCTCTACTAGGCTGATATTTTAATTTCCTTCTATTCCTATTTTGTTGAGTGTTTTTATCATGAAAGGGTGTTGGAGTTTGTCAAATGCTTTTTCTTTCTTTTTTTTTTTTTTTTTTTTGAGACGGAGTCTCACTCCGTCGCCCAGGCTGGAGTGCAGTGCCTGGATCTCAGCTCACTGCAAGCTCCGCCTCCCGGGTTTACGCCACTCTCCTGCCTCAGCCTCCCGAGTAGCTGGGACTACAGGCACCTGCCACCTCGCCCGGCTAGTTTTTTGTATTTTTTTAGTAGAGACAGGGTTTCACCATGTTAGCCAGGATGGTCTTGATCTCCTGACCTCGTGATCTGCCCGTCTCGGCCTCCCAAAGTGCTGGGATTACAGGCTTGAGCCACCGCGCCTGGCGTCAAATGCTTTTTCTACATCAATCAAGATGGTCATGTGCTTTTTTCATTCGTTCTGTTAATGTGGTGTATTCCTTTGATTGATTTTCATATATGGAACCATCATTGCATTCCAGGAAAAAAACCACATGGCCGTGGTGTATAATCCTTTTTTATATGTTACTAAATTCAATTTGCTAGCATTTTGCTGAGGATTTTTATATCAATGCTGATATGGTTTGGATATGTGTCTTCCTTCAAATCTCATGTTGAAATGTGATCCCTAGTGTTGGAGGTGGGGCTGAGCACTATTCCCTTGGTGATGAGTGCATTCTCACTCAGTTAGTTTACATGAGAGCTGGTTATTTATTTTTTTGTTTATTTAATTTTTTTACTCAGACCATTTATTCTCCAGAATTTTTTATTTGGTTGTTTAAAGGATCCTGGCTCCTCCTCCTCTCTAACTCCCTCTCTCACCATATGATACACCAGCTCCCCCTTTGCCTTCCTAAGGCCTCACCAGAGACAGATATTGGCACCATTCTTCTTGTACAGCCTGCAGAACCATAAGCCAAAATAAACCTCTTTCTTTATAAATTGCCTAGTCTCAGGTATTCCTTTACTGCAACACAAAACAGACTAACAAAAATGCTCATAACACTCTAATCTCTGAGAGTTATAACAAGTTATAACACTCTAATTTGAATTATATCAGCTTAACTTCAATAACATTCAAAAACTCTGCTCCTTTACAGCTCTGTCTCCACTCTTTGGTTGATGACGTCATAAAATTGCATTTTACAGATGTGTGTAAACTATATAAACTAACAAGCCTTTTTTTTTTTTAGTGTAATCTCACTCTGTCACTCAGGCTGGAATGCAGTGGTGCAATCTCAGCTCACTGCAACCTCCGCCTCCCGGGTTCAAGTGATTCTCCCACCTCAGCCTCCCATGTAGCTGGGATTACAGGTGCCTACCACCACGCCTGCCTAATTTTTGTATTTTTAGTAGAGATGGGGTTTCACCATATTGGCCAGGCTGGTCTCAAACTCCTGATCTTAAGTGATTTTCCCACCATGGCTTCCCAAAGTGCTGGGATTACAGGCATGAGCCACCATGCCTGACCATAAATGAATAATTCTTTTAAATGCACTACTCTCTTAAATTGTGTAGAAAATACAATATGGGGTTGTAAACCAAAGTTACAATAATACTAAAAAGTGTTAGTCTTTTAAAGCATGTAGAAAACACATCATTGTTATAATAATACTAGCTTTTATAATTGCCCATAAATTTACCTTTATTTAGATCTGTATTTGTTCACATGGTTTTGAGTTACTGTTGAGTGTCCTGTCATTTCATCCTGCAGGACTCCCTTGAGTGTGTTTTTCTTATTTTGTCTCACTAGTGAGACTTTGAACATTTCTTGCAGGGCAAGTCCAGTGGTAACAGGCTCCCTCAGTTTTTATTCACCTGGAAAGGTCTTCATTTCTGCCTCACTTTTGAAGGACAGTTTTACTGAATATAGGATTCTTAGTTGACAGACTTTCCCCCGCCTGCCTTTTAGCACTTTGAATATAATGGCCCACTGCCTTCTGACCTTCAAAGGTCCTGATGAGAAATCTTCTAATAATCTTATTGAGGATCCCTTACATGTGATGAGTCACTTTTCTCTTGCTTCTTTAAATATTCTGTCATTGTTTTTGGTTTCCAAAAGTTTAATCATAACGTGTCTCAGTGTGGATCTCTGAGTTCATCTTAGAGTTTTTTGAGCTTCTTGGATGTTTATACTCATGTCTTTCATTTAATTTGGGAAGTTTTCAGACATTATTTCTTCAAATATTCTCTCTGCCCCAACTCTCTCTCTCTCTCTCCTCTTTCTGAAATTACCATAATACACACTTTTGTTCACTTGATTGTGTCCCACAGGTCCCTTTGGCTCACTTTTCTTCAATCTTTATTATTTCTGTTCCTCAGACTCAATACTTTCCAGACTACAACAATGGCAGCCAACCTCTTTGTCTGCACCTCTATGATCAGCATCAGTAATCAGCAGTCACGGCTTAGATGCCTAATATTTGAAGGACAGGGACCTTTTTCCCCACCTGGGTTCCCACAAGATGTTTGCAAGGTGCTCTAGGAACACTTGCACAAACTGCCTGCCAAGTGGCTCAGGGGTGGAGGATGGTGACCTGCTATTGTATTCAGGAGCTGAATTTGACCAAATTTAAACTCACTTTAGCATCCAAGACTTCTCCTGGATGTTGCAAGCCTTCAGTAGACTCTAGAGTTTCAAAATAGTTTCATCAGACAAATTCTACCTGTGCCATGGTTGTCAGGTGGCGAGACAGATTCCTGGTGCCTTCTACTTCGTCATCTTCCCAGAATCCTGTACCAAGTAGCTGGGATTTTAATTGGGAATGTATTGAATCTATAAAGTCAGGAAGAACTGACATCTTAATAATATTAAGTCTTCCTATTCAAGAACAAGAAATATCTCTTGACTTATTTAGTTCTGTTTGATTTCTTCCATCAGAGTTTTGTATTTTCCCTCACATAGATTATATGTGTATATTATTAGATTTATATCAAAGTATTTCATTTTTGGTGGCGCTAACGTAAATGGTACAATGCTTTTAATTTCACATTCTACTAGTTTATTGCTGGTATATGTAGCTGGCATATAAGATAGTGATTGAAATTTTATATTAACTTTGTATCCTGCAATCTTGCTATAATTGTTTATTAGTTCCAGAAGGTTTTGTTTTTTGTCACTTCTTTTGGATTTTTACATAGAAAATCATGTCTTCTGTGAACAAAGACAGTTTTTATTTCTTCTGTCCAAATCTATATAACTTTTATTTCCTTAGCTAAGAGTTCTTGTATAACACTGAAAAGGAGTGGTGAAAGGGAACATTCTGGCCTTGTTCCTGATCTTAGCAAGAAAGCTTCCAGTTTCTTACCTTAAGTATGTTGTTAGTGTCAGGCTTTCTGTAGATGTTCTTTATCAAGTTGAAGACATTCTCCTCTGTTCCTACTTTGCTGAAAGATTTTTTTTTTTTTTTTTTGTTGAGATGGGGCCTCACTTTATTGCTCAGGCTGGAATTCAGTGGCATGATCATGGCTCACTGCAGCCTCGACCTCTCGGGCTCAGGTGATACCTCCTGAGGAGCTGGGACTGTAGGTGCATGCCACCACACCTGGATAATTTTTGGATTTTTTTGTAGTGAATTTTCACCGGGTGCGGTGGCTCACGCCTATAATCCCAGCACTTTGGGAGGCTGAGGAGGGTGGATCACCTGAGGTCAGGAGTTCAAGACCAGCCTGGCCAACATGGTGAAACCCCATCTCTATTAAAAACACACAAAATTAGCCGGGCATGGTGGCAGGCGCCTGTAGTCCCAGCTACTCAGGAGGCTGAGGCAGGAGAATGGTGTGAACCTGGGGGGTGGAGCTTACAGTGAGCCGAGATCGCACCACTGCACTCCAACCTGGGCGACAGAGCAAGACTCCAACTCAAAAAAGAAAAAAAAAAGAAAAAAAAAGGAAAGAAAGGAAACAAGGAGACAATAGAGGATAGATAAGACAAGAAGCATTAAAAGACATGCCTCTTAGTAACTATGAATTAACAGAGACCAATTTTAAAGTACGAATTCTCTAAGAGGATAGTTAAAATTTTAATCATATATATATATATTTTTTTGAGACGGAGTCTTGCTCTGTCGCCCAGGCTGGAGTGCAATGGCCGGATCTCAGCTCACTGCAAGCTCCGCGTTCCAGGTTCACGCCATTCTCCTGCCTCAGCCTCCCTAGCAGCTGGGACTACAGGCGCCCGCCACCATGCCCGGCTAATTTTTTTGCATTTTTTAGTAGAGACGGGGTCTCACCGTGTTAGCCAGGATGGTCTCGATCTCCTGACCTCGTGATCCGCCTGTCTCGGCCTCCCAAAGTGCTGGGATTACAGGCTTGAGCCTCCCAAAGTGCTGGGATTACAGGCTTGAGCCACCGCGCCCGGCCTTAATCATATCTTAAATCAGATTATTCAAATCAATCATATAGTGATATATCCAAATATTACTAAGCAGACGCTTTGATAGTTAAGAGAAGGAAGAATAAACTTTGCAAAGGGAAGGTCTAGATAGAGAAAGAATTTTGAGAGCTTTCAGGCAGGATGAAGGGGCTAATTACCTGGAGGATAGGGATACTGAAAAGCATGAAGGAGATTGCTTATGACAAACTTTACCTCCCTTATAATTTTGCCTAAAACCATGGAGGTATTGGATGTTTGACTGGCTTGAAAACCTGTAACTTTCATTTTCTTTCATTCATACTTGCATTCCCATGCATTGTATTTAAATAAATATTCTTAAAAAATAAAAACAAAAATGAAATTTCCTCAGCCATTTATATTCCTTCGACTCTAGCCTCTTGTCATAAATGCTTAGTTTTACTATCTCCCTTCTTTTCTCGTCCTCTTTTACTTTTTGGTGCCCCGTTCTTTGATGGAACAAAATCCTATTTCCTTGCATTTTTTTACACATAGCAATTCATGTTTCTCTAGTCCTTACCCCAAAATCAGCTCTGGGGCTATGGAGATTCAAGAGCTCAGGTAATTATTTGAAAACCTTGTGTTTAAAACTCTGGTCATTAGAAAAGATCCATACCCTAGCATTAGAGGAGGGGTTTATTCTGTTATTACATTTTGTCTTTGCAGTGTTTTGCAAAGCTGCTGCACAATTTTTTTTTCTAAGACTAGACTGAAAAAAAGACCAAACACATTATTAATTGTGGTAATTTTCTTGCTCATCTTTCTGTACTGGGAAATGACTATAGCTTTTCTGCCTTTAGAGAGGTATTAGCTCCACTGCTCTCTTTAAGCTGTGCTTTTGGATTTGTGCTAGGTGTTGCTGGGTAGCTAAGCTAGTTCAAAGGGGCAGCATATGCAGTAAGATCTGTGGAAGAAGCAGTACTTTCAGGGTGTCGGTTGTTATATCTCCCTCTTCTACCTCACTGCCCTAACTTACCATCAGAACTAAGAAGAAACTTTACTTATATGGATGAACAAAATAATCAACACTCAAAAATCAGAAACTAATTTAAACATTAGCCATATAACCAATCAGAAAATGTAACAATAAAATATATTCAAAATAGTAAAGAATAAAACACCCAAGAATAAAAATAACTGTAGAAGACATATATGAAGAAAACTTTAAAACTTTCCTACAGGACATAACAAAAGACTGATTTCAATAGTGGCGTGCCACATAATCACTTTCTTTCCTCCTCTATAGCTAGAGATAACTATATGATATATTTTTGTCCAATGAGACAATAGAGTAAACATGTATTTGCTTTGCAAACACTAATAGGCCGGGCGCGGTGGCTCAAGCCTGTAATCCCAGCACTTTGGGAGGCCGAGACGGGCGGATCACGAAGTCAGGAGATCGAGACCATCCTGGCTAAAACAGAGAAATCCCGTCTCTACTAAAAAATACAAAAAAAAAAAAAAAAAAAAAAAACTAGCCGGGTGAGGTGGCGGGCGCTTGTAGTCCCAGCTACTTGGGAGGCTGAGGCAGGAGAATGGCGTGAACCCAGGAGGCGGAGCTTGCAGTGAGCTGAAATCCGGCCACTGCACTCCAGCCTGGGCGACAGAGCGAGACTCCGTCTCAAAAAAAAAAAAAAAAAAAAGCACTAATAGTGCTGCTCTCAGCTTTTCCTTTTCGTTTTGAGATGGTCTCGTTCTGTCACCCAGGCTGGAGTGCAGTGGTGCTTGATCATGGCTCACTGCAGCCTCAACCTCCTTGGTTCAAGCAATGCTCCTGTCTCAGCCTCCTGATTAGCTGGGACTTCAGGTACATGCCATGATGCCTGGCTTTTTTTTTTTTTTAGACAGAGGTTCTCTCTTCTTACCCAAGCCGGAGTGCAGTGGTGCGATTTTGGCTCACTGCAACCTCCGCCTCCTGGGTTCAAGTGATTCTCCTGCCTCAGCCTCCCGAGTAGATAGTATTACAGATATGTGCCTCCACACCCGGTTAATTTTGTATTTTTAGTAGAGACGGGGTTTCTCCATGTTGGTCAGGCTGGTCTCAAACTCCCGACCTCAGGTAATCTGCCCATCTCAGCCTCCCAAAGTGCTGGGATTATAGGCGTGAGCCATCATGCCCGGCCTGCCTGCTAATTTTTAAATTATTTTTTGTAGAGACAGGGTCTCGCTGTGCTATCCAAGCTGGTCTTAAATTCCTAGGGTCAAGTGATTCTCCTGCCTTAGCCTCCCAAATACTGTGATTACAGGTGTGAACCACTGTACCCAGCATCCTCTAGTCTTAAATGCTATTGTGATGGCCAGAGCTGCAACAGTCATCTTGGATATATGAAGCAAAAAGCATGAAGTCAAGAGCCAACATACTGAGGATGGAAGAGCAGAAATACAGAAAAACCTTAAGTCGTCAATGACAGTGTTGAGCAGGGGAAACTGCCAAGAACTACCTATTTCTAGAATTTTTGTTATGTGAGAAAACTAAAACCGTATTTTCAAAGCCAGTATTAGTTGGATTGTCTATTACAGGGAGCTACATACTTTTCTAGGAAAGTGTAAATACTACAAAAAACAATAAGTCTAATATCAACCAGGTGCAGTGGCACATGCCAATAACTCAGGAGGCTGAGGTGGGAAGACTGCTTGAGCCCAGGAGTTCAAATCCAGCCTGGGCAACATAGCAAGACCCCATCTCCACACTTGATCTTAGCCAAAAGGCTGATAAGCAATAAGACCCAATTTCTACAAAAATAAAAATAAAATCAGATGATGGAAGACAAAAAGGGAAAGAACAGGAAAGATTCCATTATCAATTGCATCTTTCTTATAACAGTCATTAGGTCAATCTAAAGAAAATGATCATTAGGGCATATATAAAGTTATTATAAATGCATTCAATAGAAAAAATATAAACATTCTAAATTATTGGAATAAATGCAAACAAAAATAAAGGAAAGGAAACACAGACCACATTTTGAAAATAAGTAAGGTTATAGACGTGAAAAGCATATCCCAATAATATGATATATTCCAAACCAAATACAATCCGTGTAAATAAATGTGAATACTTGGGGGTCTCTCTAAGCCTTCTCTGGCTATAAAGGCTGCCCATAAAAAAATTTAAAAACATTTTTAGGCTGGGCACAGTGGCTTGTGCCTGTGTTCCCAGCACTTTGGGAGGCTGAGGTGGGCAGATCATATGAGGTCAGGAGTTCGAGACCAGTCTGGCCAACATAGTGAAACCCCATCTCTACTAAAAATACAAAAATTAGGCCGGGCGCGGTGGCTCAAGCCTGTAATCCCAGCACTTTGGGAGGCCGAGACAGGCGGATCACGAGGTCAGGAGATTGAGACCATCCTGGCTGACACGGTGAAACCCCGTCTCTACTAAAAAATACAAAAAAACTAGCCGGGCGAAGTGGCGGGCGCCTGTAGTCCCAGCTACTCCGGAGGCTGAGGCAGGAGAATAGCGTGAACCCGGGAGGCGGAGCTTGCAGTGAGCTGAGATCCGGCCACTGCACTCCAGCCTGGGCGACAGAGCAAGACTCCGTCTCAAAAAAAACAAAAAACAAAAAACAAAAAACAAAAATTAGCCAGGCGTGGTGGCACATGTCTGTAGTCCCAACTACTTAGGAGGCTGAGGCAGGAAAATTGCTTGAATCCGGGAGGTAGAGGTTGCAGTGAGCCAAGATCGTGCCATTGAACTTTAGCCTGGGTGACAGTACAAGACCCTGTCTCAAAAAAGAAAAAGAAATTTAAAAATTAAAAATTAAAAAAAGCGAATACTTAATATTACCTAGTAGGCTGGGAGCAGTGGATCATACCTGTAATCCCAACACACTGGGAGGCTGAGGTGGAGAATTGTATGAGGCCGGGAGTTCAAGACCAGCTTGGAGCAACATAGGACCTATGTCTAAAAAAAAAAAATATATATATATATATATATAAAAGGAAAAATTGACAAATTGCATTTCACGAAAATGAAAAACTTCTGTTCTGTGAAAGACCCCATTAAGAAGAGGAAGAACAAGCTACAGAGTGGAAGGAAATATTTGCAAACCACATCTGACAAAGGACTAGGATATAAAAAGAACTCTCAAACCCCAGCAATTAAAAAAGCACACAAAGGCCGGGTGTGGTGGCTCAAGCCTGTAATCCCAGCACTTTGGGAGGCCGAGACGGGTGGATCACGAGGTCAGGAGATCAAGACCATCCTGGCTAACATGTTGAAACCCCGTCTCTACTAAAATATACAAAAAACTAGCCGGGCGAGGTGGCGGGCGCCTGTAGTCCCAGCTACTCAGGAGGCTGAGGCAGGAGAATGGCATAAACCCGGGAGGCGGAGCTTGCAGTGAGCTGAGATCTGGCCACTGACCTCCAGCCTGGGCAACAGAGCGAGACTCTGTCTCAAAAAACAAAAACAAAAACAAAAACAAAACACACACACAAAGGAAACAATCCAATGAGAATGGGCAAATACCTGAACAGGCATCTCACCAAAGAGGATACACAGATGGCAAATAAACACATGAAAAGATATTCAACATCAATAGATATTAGAAAAATGCAAATTAAAAATCACAGTGAGACATCACTACACGTCTATTAGAATGGCTAAAATAAAAACTAGCGATACCACCAAATGCTTTGAAGGATACAGAGAAACCAGATCATACATATATTACTGGCGAGAATGTTAAATAGTACAGCCATATCTAGAAAACAGTTTGGTGGTCTTTTATAAACTAAACATGCAACTACTATATAACCCAGCAATTGAACTCTTCTCTCATCCCAGAGAAGAGAAAACTTATATTCACACACACAAAAACATGTACATCAATGGTCATAGCAGTTTTGTTCCTAATAGCCCCAAACTGGAAACACTCTAAATGTCCTTCAATGGGTGAATGGTTAAACTGTGGTACATGATACCATGGAATACTACTCAGCAATAAAAGGAACAAACTACTGATACACACAACTTCGATGGATCTCAAGGAAATTATGTTGAGTGAAAAGGCCAACCTTAAAGGTTTTATATTTATGATTCCATTTAAAAAACAGGCTTGAAATGACAAAGTATCAGAGATAAAGAAAGAATGTGTAGTTGTTAAGGGTTAGGAATTGGGTATGGGAGAAGGATAAAAGGAAGTTGTGGTTATTAAAGAACAAGAGGAGATACTTGTGTTGATGGAACTGTTCTGTATCTTCACTGTGGTTGTGGATACACAAAACTACATGTAATCAAACTGCGTAGAATTAAATTCAATTAAACTTCTAGAAGAAAACAGTTATCTCCATGACATCAGGGTAAGCAAAGATTTCTTAAAAAGGACCCACACATAAAAATAACAGTAACCATGAAAGATCATTTGGTACTTTGGACTTCATTAAGATTAAGAATTTCTTTTTTTTTGTTTGTTTAGATGGAGGCTTGCTCTGTTGCATGGACTGAAGTGCAGGGGCACAATCTCTGCTTACTGCAACCTCTGCCTCCTGGGTTCAAGTGATTCTCCTGCCTCAGCCTCCCGAGTAGCCGAGATTCCAGGTGTGTGCCACCATGCCCAACTAATTTTTGTATTTTTAGTAGAGACTGTGTTTCGCCATGTTGTCCAGGCTGCTCTTGAATTCCTGCCCTCAAGGGATCCACCTGCTTTGGCCTCCCAAAGTTCTGGGATTACAGGCATGAGCCACTGTGCCAGTCAAAAAAAAATCTTTTTTTGATAAGGCAGTCTTAGAGTGGGAAACATAAGTTGGTACTGCCTCTAGAGAGGGAAATTTAATAGCAACAACAGGAATGTTTAAATGTTTAAAATGTACTCTTCAATTCCTAGGAATTTAATCCTGTAGATAAATTCATACATATGGAAAGTGATTCGCATTTGCAGTCATTCACTTCAGGATTATTGGTAAATCTGTAAACAACTTAATCTATCATAGGAGACTGAAAAATAAATTATCATTTATTCAGTCAATAGAATACCGTTAAACTGTCGAGAAAAGGAAGCTTGCTTTTTTTTTTTTTTTTTTTTGTGAGACGGAGTTTCGTTCTTGTTGCCCAGGCTAGGGTTCAGTGGTGTGGTCTCGGCTCACTGCAACTTCCATCTCCTCGGTTCAAGTGACTCTCCTGCCTCAGCCTCCCGTAGCCGGGATTATAGACACCTGCCACCATGCCTGGCTAACTTTTTTGTATTTTTAGTAAAGATTGGGTTTCACCATGTTGGCCAGGCTGGTCTCAAACTCCTGACCTCAGATGATCCACCTGCCTTGGCCTCCCAAAGTGCTGGGATTATAGGCATGAGCCATGGCACCTGGCCAAGGAAGCTTTTTATGAATCTGTAAGGAGGTGTTAAAGAAAAAAAATTAAGGTGAAAAAAGAATTATATGTATTCTATATTTTTTATTTCTAAAATTTTAAAGTTTAAAATTTTTTAATTTTAGTGGCAGCGTCCTGCTCTGTCACGTAGGCCAGAGTGCAGTGGCCCAATCATAGCTCACTGCAGCCACCAACTCCTGGGCTCAAGCAATTCTCCCTCCTCAGCCTCCTGAGTAACTAAGATGACAGGTGTGCACCACCATGCCCAGCTAATTAAAAAAAAAAAAAGATTTTGTATATGTGGCTGAGGAATTCATGTGGAGGTCAGTGGAAGCAAGTGTGAGAGGGTCCAGCAGAAGGAAACATGGCTGCCAAAGTGTTTGAGTCCATTGGCAAGTCTGGCCTGGCCTTAGCTGTTGCAGGAGGCATAGTGAACTCTTGCCTTATATAATGTGGATGCTGGGCACAGAGCTGTCATCTTTGACCGATCTGGGGTACAGGACATTGTGGTAGGGGAATGAACTCACTTTCTCATCCCATGGATACAGAAACCAATTACCTTTGTCATTCTCGACCACATAAGGTGCCAGTCATCACTGGTAGCAAAGATTTACAGAATGTCAATACCCTACTGCGCATCCTCTTCCTGCCTGTCCCTAGCCAGCTTCCTTGTATCTTCACCAGCATCAGAGAGGGCTGTGATGAGCCTGTGCTGCCACACATCACTACAGACATCCTTAAGCAGGTGGTGGCTCGCTTTGAGGCTGCAGAAGCAATCACCCAGAGAGAGGTGGTCTCCAGGCAGGTGAAGGACGACCTTACGGAGCAGCAGCCTCCTTTTGGCTCATCCTGGACGATGTCTCCTCGACACATCTGACCTTCGGGAAGGAGTTCACAGAAGCAGTGGAAGCCAAACAGGTGGCTCAGCAGGAAGCAGTGAGGGCCAGATTTGTGGTGGAAAAGGCTGGGCAGCAGAAAAAGGCAGCCATGATATCTGCTGAGGGCTACTCCAAGGCAGCCGAGCTGATCACCACCTCACTGGCTACCGCGGGAACTGGCCTGATGGAGCCGGGCCAGCAGGAAGCCACCGGGGATACCACGTGCCAGCTCTCAGGCTCCTGAGGCGGGGAAGTACCTGCTCCTTCAGCTGCCCCAGTGAGGGCCCACCCTGCCTGCATCTGTGCCGGCCAACTGGGCCACAGCCCCGATGATTCCAAACACCGCCTTCCTTCTCCCCCTACCCCAGGAATTACGGTGAAATTTCATTATTGGCTTAAAGTGGAGGAAATAAAAGTAAAATTACTTCAGGCTGGGAGCGGTGGTTCATGCCTGTAATCCCAGCACTTTGGGAGGCCGAGGTGGGTGGATGACTTGAGGTCTGGAGCTCAAGACCAACCTGGCCAACATGGTACTACAAATACAAAAATTAGCTGGGCATAGTATGCCTGTAGCCCCAGCTACTTGGGAGGCTGAGGCAGGAGAATCGCTTGAACTTGGGAGGCAGAGCTTGCAGTAAGCTGAGATTGCACCACTGCACTCCTGGGCAACAGAGGGAGACTCCGTCTAAAAAATAAAAGGAGGACAGAGTCTTGTGTTGCCCAAACCAATCTTGAACTACCGACTTCAAGTGATCCTCCTGCCTCGGCCTCCCTACGTACTGAGATTATAGGTGTGGGCCACTACATTACATATATATATATATATATATATCATTTATGTATACACAAACATATACATATATACACTTTTTTTTTGTTTTTTTAAGACGGAGTCTTGCTCTGTCGCCCAGGCTGGAGTGCAGTGACACAATCTTGGCTCACTGCAAGCTCCGCCTCCCAGGTTCATGCCATTCTCCTGCCTCAGCCTCCCAAGTAGCTGGGACTACAGGCACCCACCACCTTGCCCGGCTAATTTTTTGTATATTTAGTAGAGACGGGTTTCACCGTGTTAGCCAGGATGGTCTGGATCTCCTGACCTCGTGATCCACCCGCCTCGGCCTCCCAAAGTGCTGGGATTACAAGTGTGAGCCTCAGCGCCCAGCCATACACCACACATTTTTAAAGGTAAAAAAGAATTATACATATATACATACATTTTATATGTATATATACATTTATAGGTGAAAATGAATTGTATATGTATATATCCTTATATATGCATATATGTAACTATGTAAAATATAAAATTTCGATTAAAATGAAGACAAAAGTAGTTAAAAAAATACAAAAACCAAGCCTATCCCCTTACTTCTAGACTGCTTCTCTTCACTTCATACTGTGTATCACTTGGTTAAATTCCTAAAATGCCAGCCTTCATCAGTTTGTTGTTAAAACATAAAATTGTGGCTGGGCGCGGTGGAGTTTCTTTCACCACATTGCCAAGGCTAGTCTTGAACTCTTGAGCTCGAGTGATCCGCCTGACTAGGGCCTCTTATGGATTACAGGTGTGAGCCACCATGCTTGGCTGGTTCTGCAATTGTAACAACTCCTAAGTGATGCTTCTTTTGAGTAGGAAAGAGCTAGAATGTACAACCTTTGAATTCACATCACATTTACTATATGCAACTTTGTTTGATAATGTGTGAATACCTTGCCTACTCACTTGCATTTGAAATTCCAAGAAAGCTTCTAGCAGCACTTGAACAGCTGATTATCCTTTCCTTCTCAAAACATTTTTTCCTTCTGCTTCCTTGACATTACAGTCCCCTACTTCTGTTTGTACCTCAATGTCCTCACCTTTCAGTCTTTGCATGTGCTTAATAAGTAAGTAAATCTTTATGCAGACTCATTACCTATTATTAAGTGTAACATATACTGATGCGAACACCATGGCACAGCTCCTGAATGGTTCTAGAGAGCCTTTCTCATACTGTGTCCCTCAATAAGAGTTTACATATTTTGTAGGTAGGACAATAGCCTTATGAATGAAGTCTTGGTGATGCAGCCAGAAACTCAGAGACTCCAAGTCAAATACTCATTGGTTAGATCAAATATAATTTTGCCATAGTCTGAGGATTACAGCAGGTCACATTATACTAAAGTATTTGTTGGGCTGAACCTTGCAATATGTATTTTTTGGAAGACTTTATTTTTTAGAGCAGTTTTGGAGCATCAAAATTAAGAGGACAGAGATTTCCAACATATCCCCTGCCCACCTCACAGTATATTTTATGCATGAATAGTTACGATATTTTCAGCTGTATATAATGAGACCTCATTCACACCTAAAACAATGTGGAATTTTATTATCTTGCAAAACAAAGTCCAGTGGTTAGGGTGTCTAGAGAGCGATGCTCTGGCTCCATTTCTATGCTATTCTCTCAGCTCTGCCTTCCTCAGAGTGTAGGGATCATCCTTAAATGGCTTTCCTCTTGGCCACATGATGGCTGCCAGCAGCAGTAGTGGTAACATGTACCCTTATTCAAGTATAAGTGGAGAGAAAGGAAACCTCTCATCTACTGTTGAATGTAAGTCTTTCCCTTCAGTTTGATTGGTCAATGTATATTCTCCCCCAGACCAGTGATAGTCACCATAAGAATGCTATGTGCTGATTGCCTTAAGCCTAGTTCTGGAGCAAGTAACAAACATTGGCATGGAAGTAGGAATACCATGTTTTCACTACTCCTAATAAAACAGCTAGGGCTAGAGATAAGGTAAGCTTCAAAGAATTATATAAAATTCATGGAAGAGAGGGGAAATGTTGAACAAAAGCAAAGTTCTTTAGGAAGGAGAAGGGGAAAATAAATTCTGAAATTAGTAACTAAGTTATATTACTATGCTAATAGTAATTGTATAATAGCTTTTATAATAGATTTGTTGCTTGTTCTCTATATAGCTAGCCTCAGAGTGAGATGTACACTGATGTATTTGATAGTGAAACCTTAATTACAAGCGCCAAGAAGCATGAGGACATAGACTGTGTCTTAATTTATGAAAAAGTACCATTACATCCAGCTTCCTGAGTTTTACCATTGAACTCAACAGATATTCTGCCTATTTCCATGGTTCCATTAACACAGCCCCAAATTATGTGAAAACTGACACATATGCCCAATTTATTAAGACATGGAGAAATTCTACTGTTTTTTTTGAGTCAGAGTCTTGCTCTGTTGCCCAGGCTGGAATGCAATGGTACAATCTTGGCTCACTGCAATGTCCACCTCCCAGATTCAAATGATTCTTCTGCCTCAGCCTCCTGAGTAGCTGGGATTACAGGTGCACGCCACCATGCCCAGCTAATTCTTGTATTTTTAGTAGAAACGGGGTTTCACCATGTTGGCCAGGCTGGTCTCGAACTCCTGACCTCAGGTGATCTGCCCACCTCGGCCTTCCAAAGTGCTGGGATTACAGGAATGAGCTGTGGTGCCCTGCCGGAGAAATCCTACTTCTTTGCCTAAACTTGAGTAGAGGCTTCTAAAGTTAAAATAGAATTTAAACCTCGTCCTCATCCTCCTTTGCTTAGGTATCATACTATCAAGGACTTGTTTATGTAATAGATTTTATATTGAAGGTATTCAAGCAGAAGCTGTACTAATGTTTTCGATGGTACTGGCACATCTGATAAATGACTGGTCCAGAGAATGCTTCCCAGGCCTAGCTGATCGAGAGAATTAACTCAAAAGTTTTAAACAATACAGATTCCATATCCTGACAATACTGAATCAGAATCTCTGAAGATGGAGCCAAAGGTATGTATCTCTAAGAAGCACTACTAATAATTTTTTACAGCCAATCCAGGACAAGCTCCTGGGTAATTATTTAGGAATCTCTGGACTGACTTTTTTAAAAGACTCATTTAAATATATAATTTTAATAACTTCTGAGAGTGGAAATAGTACTGCACTAGAAATTAGGTGACTGAAATTCTAGTGCCAGCTCTGCTATTGGTTACTTTGATGACAGGCAAGTTGGTTTACCCTGTGGAGCCTCAGTTTTCCCTTCTGTAAAATTAGGGATATCTAAAGTCCCTTCCAGCTGCAAACCCAGTCAATTTTACTTGTTTGGGCATTCTGAGGAACCAAGAATTGATTACAAAGATTCTAATTTCTAACACCTCTAGCTGTTTTTAAGGGCACATAAAGAGCTTACATGGACACTGCCATCTCAGAAGAAAGGTTCAAGATGGGGTCCATAGAACTCTTAAGAGTGCTATCATTGTTTTGGTAACCTTGAACAAATTTCCCTATAAAAACTGGGGACAAAATTCTATAAATATGTGGACAAAAGTCTCTTTGTGTTACCACTGGTTAATGGGTATGCCTGCAGTTATCACCTGAAACAGTTTTGGCTCTGACTCTGGAATCAAACTTTCTGGCCTTTAACTGTTTGGTAGGGTGATATAATTCACTTTATACAGCATATATGATCCAACTTTTAGAATATATATATATATTTTTTGGATATGGAGTTTAGCTCTTGTTGCCCAGGCTGGAGTGCAATGGCACAATCTCAGCTCAGTGCAACCTCTGCCTCCTGGGTTCAAGCAATTATCCTGCCTCAGTCTCCTGAGTAGCTGGGATTACAGGTGCCCACGACCACGCCCGACTAATTTTTGTATTTTTAGTAGAGATGAGGTTTCACCATGTTAGGCTGGTCTGGAACTTCTGACCTCAAGTGATCCCCCCGCCTCAGTCTCCCAAAGTGCTGGGATTATAGGTGTGAGCCACAATGCCCGGATGTAGTTTGTTGGTTGGTTTGTTAAGAACTAATTGTTATGGTAAGATTTGCCTTAGCCTGGGCAGGGTGGCTCATGCCTATAATCCCAGCACTTTGGGAGAACAAGACCAGAGGATCACTTGAGTTCAGGAGTTCAAGACCATTCTGGGTAATAGTGAGACCCTGTCCCTACAAAAATTTTTAAAAAGTTAGCTGGGTATAGTGGCGTGCGCCGGTAGTCCCAGCTACTCAGGAGGCTGAGGTGGGAGGATCACTTGAGCCCGTGAGTTTGAGGCTGCAATGAACCATGATCACACCACTGCACTCCACCCTAGGAGACAGAGTGAGGCCGTGTTTCGAAAAATAAATAGATAAAACAAAATAAAATTATCCTGTGGTCCAGTTTTCTTCTGATTATCTTGCTGTAAGTAAATCTAGTTTGTTTCCTGACTCATAATTTCCCTCTCCACACCATGCCCTTTTCTCTCTTCTCTGCTTCCACACACAAATTCAACTTCTTTAACCCCTTGTTTTACATATTTTTAGTCACACTCTTGCCCGTGATGTTATCATTTAAAAACTTTATTTAGGCTGGGTGCGGTTACTCACACCTGTAATCCCAGCACTTTGAAAGTCCGAGGTGCATGGATCACCTGAGGTTAGGAGATCGAAACCAGCACGGCCAACATGGTGAAATCCTGTCTCTACTAAAAATACAAAAATTAGTCGGGAACGGTGGTGGGCTCCTGTAATCCCAGCTACTCAGGAGGCTGAGGCAGGAGATCGCTTGAACCCAGGAGGCAGAAGTTGCAGTGAGCCGGATCACGCCGTCGCACTCCAGCCTGGGCGATGGAGTGAGACTCCTTTAAAAAAAAAAAAAAAAACAACTTTATTTACACTGAGTAACAAATAGCTAGTGTTTATTGAATGCTTACCATGTGCTAGGCACTGTATTAAGCATTTTACATACAATATATCAATTGTTGTACTTTTATTTTGAGTACTATTAGATCCTCCAGTATACAGATAAGATCCAAAAATATTGAATAACTTGGCCAAAATTACATAGCTAGTTAGGTGGTGACACAGGATTTGAAATCAAGCATTTAGACTCCAGAGCCTCTACTCTATTGTATCCTATAAAAGCAAGGATTAAAGAAAAATAGGCCAGGCATGGTGGCTCACACCTGTAGTCCCAGCACTTTGGGAGGCCGAGGGGGGTGGATCAAGAGGTCAAGAGATCAAGACCATCCTGGCCAACATGATGAAACCCTGTCTCTACTAAAAATACAAAAATTAGCTGGACATGGTGGCGGGCGTCTGTAGTCCCAGCTACTCAGGAGGCTGAGGCAGGAGAATCACTTGAACCCAGGAGGCGGAGGTTGCAGTGAGCCGAGATTGCGCCGCTGCATTCTAGCCTGGCGACAGAGTGAGACTCCATTTCAAAAAAAAAAAAAAAGAAAGAAAGAAAGAAAAAGAAAAATGTACTAGACTATGATGAAAGAGATGAGAGTTTTGATTTTTTTGATAGTAACTAGCTAATATATCACTATGGACAGGTCATACTTGTTCTGATTTTCTCATTCATAAATAAGTTGAAGTAGAAACAACTACTGTGTCATAACACTCTGTGATTCTGTTATTTGAAAAGTGTATATTTTGATCTTTTGTCTCCTGATATGAAAGGACTTTGGCATTTCAACCCCTTCTGCTATGTTTTCATATTTATTCTAGCACTAGCTTACATTCTAACAGTGACACACAGGTAAATATGCATTTTATGTGTGTTCTCCTATTTCTATAAAGCAAAATGTATCTGAGTAGCATAACAATTTTAGAAAATTTCAAGTCTCATCCCTATTTTTCTGGTACTTTTGGATCTGATATCTTGATGATGGCAGAAGTGGCTTAAAGTTGGAAAATTATTGTGGTTTTGCCCAATGTGGTAAATCAGTGCTTTTTATTTTGTATATAATGTATAATTTTCACAGCTCTAACAATTGGTTATTATATATTGATCTTTGAAAAAGCAACGTATTTCAGTAGCAGTTTTTTAACAGGGTCTTGCTCTGTCACCCAGGCTGTAGTACAGTGGTGTGATCATAGCTCACTGTACCCTCAATCTCCCAGGCTCAAGTGATCCTCCCACCTCAGCCTCTTGAATAGCTGGGACCACAGTGAGCACTACTTTTTAAATTTTTTGTAGAGATGGGGTCTCAGTATATTGACCAGGCTGGTGGTCTCAAACTCCTGGGCTCAAGCAATCCTCCTGCCTCAGCCTCCCAAAGTGCTGGGATTACAGTGTGAACCATCGTGCCCCATTAACATTTTCTGTTGTGTTTTTGTGTTCTTATCTATTTCTTGAATTCATGTTTCCTTATGTTTATCAAGCCTAGTTTCTTTTACTTTTAGGAATTAAGGCTGAATTAGGACTTTTAATAAATCCCATACTAAAACTCCTTATCCTTTTAAAGCCAAAATACATTGGGAGGATCAGCAAGGTCAGAGAAAGAGAGGGTAGGTGGGGATAAGAGTAAAGCCCTTTTGTAAATAGGAACACTTACACAGACTGAAAGCAGGTCCTCCAATCTCTCTGCAAGTATTTAATCTCTCTACAAAAATTAAAGTGTATTTGCTTGTTATCTTTTTCATTCTTTGGAAAACATTTTAGCTACCATTACTATTATTTTGACATTTTATATTTGCCTCTTTTTTTTTTTTTTTTTTGGAGGAGTCAGTATTGAAGGGGGAATTTAACTTTTAAAATGGCCAGTTATACATACCTAGCATAGAAGCAGAAGAAAATATAGGTAAGCAAGAAAAGAAAGATCATTTTAATTGGAATGTGATGGCTGTACAACTCTGTAAATGCTATAAACGTATTAAAACTCATTGAATCATATACTTAAAACAGATGAATTTGCCTTTTTTTCTTTGTTCAACCACATACGATGACCATCTTTCCAGGTCAATTCATATTCCACGATATCATTTTAAATGGGGACATAGTTTTTGATTTTATATTCAGTATATAATTTTTATGTTTGTTTGTTTTAATTTTTTTTTTTTTTTGGAAACAGAGTCTCGCTTTGTCTGGAGTGCAGTGGTGCGATCTCAGCTCACTGCCACATCTGCCTCCCAGGTTCAAGCGATTCTCCAGCCTCAGCCTATTGAGTAGCTGGGACTACAGGCACCCGCCACCACACCCCACTAATTTTTTGTATTTTCAGTAGAGGCGGGGTTTCACTGTGTTAGCCAGGATGGTCTCGATCTTCTGACCTCATGATCCACCTGCCTTGGCCTCCTAAAGTGTTGGGATTACAGGCGTGAGCCACCATGCTCGGCCACAATTTGTGTAACCAGCTGATTCCCTGAACATTTTTGCAGCTAAAGTTTGGTACAAATTTTTTTTAGGTTAAATTGCTAAAAGAATTATTGCTAGATCATAGGGCATGCTCATTTAAAGGTTTTTCTTACTTACAAATTGCCCTCTAAAAAAACTACCAATCTGTACTCCTATAAGTAGTCATTCTGTCCTTGCATTTCTCCCATCGAAACTCGGTGTTAGTTTTTTATAAAGTCTCTATTATTCTGACAGGTAGAAATGATAGCTTGTTATCAATTTCCATTTCAATTACTAATAAAGTTTAACTTTTGGTCATTTATTAGACGTTTGTATTTCAGTTTATGTTCTCTGTCCATCTCTCCAAAACACTAATATGTGTACATGTGTTTCTTATTAATTCATATAAGACTTTTATACATTAAGGATAAATAACCTCATGTCATATATTTTGTAAGTATTTTTCCAGTTTGTATCTTTTATTTATGTTGTTTTTGCAGAAGAAAATATCAAATTGTATGGTCATACCTATCTTTTGCTTTATAGATATTGCCTTTGGTACTATCCTTGATAAGACCTTCCCCACTCCCAAATATTTACATATTAAACAATATTTATTCTACTAATTTTACTTTTTCTTTCTTTAGACCTTTATCTAGATTTTATTTTTATATATAACATAGGACAAGGATATAACTTGGTAAAGCGAATGGGGAGATAAATTTTCACCTTATTTATTGCATGTCTTCTAAATATCAAGAACTGTGTTATATATATGGTTTGTAGTAATAAACACAACAGGAATGTTCTCATCCTTATGTAATTTACCAATTCAGAGAGATAACATACTGTTTAAGTGCAAATTTGATAAATGCTATAAAGAAGTACTAAGTTCTATGGTAGTGTATAGTATGTGGAATCTATCAACTGTTCAGGTACTTACTGAACAGTCGATCTTTAAAAGGAGATGGTTTGGTGGAAGTGAAGGAGAATTCAATTAAAAAACAACAACAGGGCACAATGGTGCACATTTGTAATCGTAGCTACTCAGGAGGCTGAGGTAGAAGTACTGCTTAAGCCCAGGAGTTAGAGACCAGCTTGGGCAGCATAGCGAGACCTCATCTCGGGGGAGGGGAACACCCAAAAAACCCAACCATATACACACAAAACCAACCAAACAAAAAACAACAGTGAACATTTATTATTTCAGAGTATCCATGGGTCAGAATGTGGGTGTGGCTTAGCTGGGTTCTCTGTTTCAGGATCTCTCGCAGAGATGCAAACAAAAGTCTTGCCCAGGGCTGCAATCTTGTTTGCAGGAAGATTCACTTCCAAGTTTGCTTACATGGTTGTTGGCAGAATGAAGATCCTCATAGGCTGTTAAGTCAAGGCTTTCAGTTATCTGGTAGGAATTCAGTTCCTCACAGGTTTTTTGGTGGCTAGAGATCTCCTTTAGTTCCTTGGCATATAGGTCAGAATAATTTATTTTTGTCCTAGGGTGGGTACTTAAGCTTTGATAAAACTGATTTATAATGTCTTTATGGGGTAAAAATTAGCACAACATTCATGTTCTAAGCTCTATATTCAAGAATAAAATAAGTGTGTATATTCTGTGAATATTCTGGTTGGAATACATTTTTGGCCTGTATGTAAATTAATATGTGGGTGACTTAAACATTCACAGAGAATTAATTATATATTGCAAAAGACAAACACATAATTCTGCACAAGATAAGAATGTCAAGAAAACTTTAATTTGATTTTGTCTTTTAATCATATCACGGTTATAATTTCAAATTATTTTTCATTCCCTCCTTTCCTTCCCATCACACAGACTATACTGTAAATATACTCTCCTGAAGTTGCACAATGTGACAACCCTGAGCTTAGCCACACAAGTATGTGCATATGCAATTATTTTATTTTTTGATCTGATGCTGACAGTGCTGTGTGTTTTATCTGAACTCAGAAAATTTAATTTCTAAATTACAATATATGGTTAGATATTTACTAAAATCCTGAAACTAGAATTTTACTCCCAATCTTAGACCTCAGAAATGGTAACTCTAGTTTAGTGTACACGCTTTCAACATGGGCAGTATTATTCCCCAAGGGGAAAAAATTGTTTTTTTGGGAGAGTATGAAAAAAAGTATGTTTTATATGCAAAGCATAGATACACATACAGTCCATTAAAGCACATACGGTATATCCATGATGTTAAAATTTTATAGTGGGGTGCTGAATAGGAAAAATGGTCTAAAAAGGTTCCATAAGGGGGCTGATAATGAAAATAAAAGTTGAGAAACATGGCCCTAGTGCTAAGCTTAACAGACAGCTGTTTGACGAACCATCTGGCATTAGATTTTTTCCTGTATGATTTCCTGTATTAGAATATAAGCTTCTTAAGGACAGAAAATGTAATCTGATTTGTATTTTCAATAATAGCTAACACAATGGTTACGTCCAACTGCATTCAGTATATGTATATTTAATTGAATTAATATGGAATACATCTTCCCCTACTTGCACTCATCCTATTAGCTCTATAAAATCTAAATGATCAAAATTAGTCTAGTAAAGCGCAACCTAGCACAGTTTCCCTCACAAAAATCCTAGTAAAATAATGACAAATTTTATTCAAAGAATGGAAAATCTTCAAAGTAGCATAAGAGAAAGAGAACAGACCAGAGACAGAGAGATGAATCAGGGCTTTGATTTCCACCTCTTATCATTTGCAAGCTGAAGAGCCTTGAGCCAGGTTATGTAAAGAGAAAGTGAAAGAGGATAAAAAAAATAAAAAAGGGACCTTTCTAGGGGAAGGGCACAAGAAGGGACAATGGCATTTCTAGCAGGTTTTTGTTTTGTTTTGAGACAGGGCCTTGCTCTGTCTCCAGGCTGGAGTGCAGTGGTGCAATCTTGGCTCATTGCAACCTCTGCCTCCCGGGTTCAAGCGATTCTTGTGCCTCAGCCCTCCCCCGAGTAACTGTGATTACAGGCAAGTGCCACTACCTTTGGCTAATTTTTTGTATTTTCAGTAGAGACAGGGTTTCGCCATGTTGGCCGGGCTGGTCTCAAACTCCTAGCCTCATGTGATCCGCCTGCCTCGGCTCCCAAAGTGCTGAGATTACAAGCATGAGCCACCGTGCCAGGCCGTAACGGTCTTATATACACCCGAAATTTCAGGCATGCTTAATTTCTGGCAGTTCCCCCAATAGGGCCTGGCTCAAATATGCCGTTTTTCACACTTAATATATTTTATATATACATTCACATTCCTCTTCCCAGAACATCATTTATTTGTCCTCCAATGCGCAGCTCAGGCCACACTTTTTTGAGACGGAGTCTTGCTCTGTCTCCCAGCCTGGAGTGCAGTGGCACGATCCTAGCTCACTGCAAGCTCTGCCTCCCGGATCCATGCCGTTCTCCTGCCTCAGCCTCCCGAGTAGCTGGGACTACAGGCGCCCGCCACCACGCCCGGCTAATTTTTTTTTTTTTTTTTGTATTTTTTAGTAGAGACGGGGTTTCAACATGTTAGCCAGGATGGTCTCGATGTCCTGACCTCGTGATCCACCCGCCTCGGCCTCCCAAAGTGCTGGGATTACAGGCGTGAGCCACCGCGCCCCGCTATTTTTATTTTTTGAGACGGAGTCTTGCTGTGTCGCCCAGGCTGGAGTGCAGTGGCGCGATCTCGGCTCGCTGCAAGCTCTGCCTCCCGGGTTCACGCCATTCTCCTGCTTCAGTCTCTGGAGTAGCTGGGACTACAGGCCCCCGCCACCATGCCTGGCTAATTTTTTTTTTTTTATATATTTTTAGTAGAGACGGGGTTTCACCGTGTTAGCCAGGATGGTCTCGATCTCCTGACGTGATCCGCCCGCCTCGGCCTCCCAAAGTGCTGGGATTACAGGCATGAGTCGCCACGTCCAGCCAGCTCAGGCCACACTTTCCCTAGGAATCCTTTCATTACACCCTTGTGTGCCTTCTACACTGAGTTAGGTACATATATTCCTGCTTCCCTAACATTCAGATCATACTTCTACTATAATTCTTACGTTATAATTAATGGTTTACATGTCTGCTTCTCTTACTAGTCTGAGAACTTCTTGAGAGCTGAAATGGTTTTATTTATCTTTTCTTTTTTTTTGAGACGGAGTCTCGTACTGTTGCCCAGCCTGGAGTGCAATGGTAGGATCTCGGCTCACTGCAACCTCTGTCTCCCTGCCCCCATACCTGGCTAATTTTTTGTTTTTGTTTTTGTTTTTGCATTTTTAGTAGAGATGGGATTTCACCGTCTCTGTACACTTCCTGTGTCAAATAATAATAATGTAAGTCCTTTACACTAACTCATTTCATCATTACAATCCAATGAGGAAAACCTTATTATTTTTCCTCTTTTTTTTTCTCAGATGAGGAAATAGGCTTGTAAGAGGTAAACCAATTTGCCTAAGGTCACATATTTAATAAGTAGGGTTTCTAGCTCTGGCACGTATGGTGCTAACTACCACACTATTGTGCATCTCAAAGTCAGCTGAGTAAGAATACTCACTTTTGCACAGTATCTCATCCCTCTGTCTGACCCTCTCCACCTTCAAACTCCCATATACACTCACTTAGGAGAAATAAAGGCTCATGGCTCATACTTGCAGCTTGTGATTTAGAAAAAAAAATGTGTCCGTACATGCTCAGCTTTGCTTAATGTAAACAAATATACTAATCAATATGGTATAAACCTCCAGGACTATTCTGTTTTAATAACATGTAGATACAATGTAATGATTTTAATTACTTTATTGTCCTATCAAATTCTTTAAAATGGGAACTTGAGGCTCGGTGCTGTGGCTCACGCCTGTAATTCCAGCACTTTGGGAGAACAAGGCAGGCGGATCACCTGAGGTCAGGAGTTTGAGACCAGCCTGACCAATATGGAGAAATTCCATCTCTACTGAAAACACAAAATTAGCTGGGCATGGTGGCGCATACCTGTAATCTCAACTACTTGGGAGGCTGAGGCAGAATTGCTTGAACCTGGGAGGCAGAGGTTGTGGTGAGCTGAGATCGTGCCATTGCACTCCAGCCTGGGCAAGAGCGAAACTGAAACTTCACCTCAAAATAATTTAAAAAAAGGAACTTGGTATACTGCTTCAGCAATTTAAATGTGTCAATCCACATATCCAACGTTAAATTATCTTTTCCAGAAAGCAAAATGTGAAGTGCCTTATCAAGACTTCTTGTCATGTATCACAAGTTCTCCATTATTACTTTACTAAAGATATCTGTGAGGGTACAGCTAGAAAGATATAATTGAAAAATCGGTTCTTGCCACATTGCAAAATAACTGTAAGGAGCGGCATTTGGTTCCTGGAGTGGAAGAGGTGACTATGCCTACTAAATCATGGTATTGTCTCAAATTAAACAAACCAAAAGAACCAAAAAACCAAGAGAGAAAACAAAAAGACAAAAAAACAAAGCTTTTTCATTTCTGAAAACTTTGGGGCTGTGTGGTCCTGTCGGGTGCTGCTATTTCTGAGTTTACTGTTACTACAATCTTCAAGTCCTAAAGATTTTTTCTTCCTGTTGCAGTCCTTTATTCATTCATAACCAAGCTGCATTGTATCATTTGTGTCCAATTTAGTTGGATTCCAACATCAATCCTATCTTGCCATGAAGTATTAAAGGCTGAAGTACCACTGGTGACGTGGGAGGTAAAATAAGCATTTGCCTTAGAGAAATTCTAGATAAGGAGTGCCATGGAGAACATGCATATCAGACCCCCTCTTCCTTCTGCTCCACACAACCTTCAAGTTTTCATGAACACCTAGAAGAATTAACAGGCAAGAACACCAGTGTTGATTTAATGTTGGCAAGATTCAACATATTTTGAGGTAAGAATACAATAAATGTCTATTATTCTCAGACATTTAGGTTTATACTAATTCATAAACTTTAAGTTTACATTCATTACAGCATTAACAAAAGCTTGGAAGTTTGTTGGGAATGGGCAATACATAGATGACTACATGTTCTAGGCATCAAGCACCATGTTAGAAATGATATGAAAGAGACAGTAGTTTTGAAACTCATGAATTAGTTTGTGGGAAAGAGTAGGTGGGAAGGAGGTCAGGCAGAGGCAACAGCAGGTACAAAGGCAGGAGATGTAAGAAAGTCTAGCATACTATGCTTTTGTAGAATATGCCAGTCTAGTGACTTCTGTCTCCTTTTTTTTCCTAGCTAGGATTTGAATCTATTTTTTTCTGTAACTTTTTTTTTTTTTTTTTTTTTTTGAGATGAGGACTTGCTATGTTGCTCAGGCTAGTCTTGAACACCTTGGTTCAAACAACCATCCTGCCGCAGCCTCTCAAGTAACTGGGATTACAGGCACGTGGCACCATGACCAAGAACTTCTTTAGCACTACCATTTGTGCCATTGTTCTTGGCTTGTGACATCTCTTCAACTGTGCAGTTATCATTTTTAAAATTAACCTTTTAATTTATCTTCTTCCCTAAATTATAATCTCTTTATTTCTCCAGAATCCCTAGAAAGGTGCTTTGCACTGAGTAGACACTAATAAGTAACTATTGATTGGTTGACCAAAAAAATCATGGCTTATGTACTTTAAGTCTTCATTAAGAATGCTGGCCGGGCGCGGTGGCTCAAGCCTGTAATCCCAGCACTTTGGGAGGCCGAGACGGGCGGATCACGAGGTCAGGAGATCGAGACCATCCTGGCTAACATGGTGAAACCCCGTCTCTACTAAAAAATACAAAAAACTAGCCGGGCGACATGGCGGGCGCCTGTAGTCCCAGCTGCTTGGGAGGCTGAGGCAGGAGAATGGCGTAAACCCAGGAGGCGGAGCTTGCAGTGAGCTGAGACCCGGCCACTGCACTCCAGCCTGGGCGGCAGAGCGAGACTCCGTCTCAAAAAAAAAAAAAAAAAAAAAAAAAAAAAAAAAAAGAATGCTAACATTAAGCCAGGTGCAGTGGCTCACACCTGTAATCCCGACACTTCGGGAGGCCAAGGTGGATCACCTGAGGTCAAGAGTTTGAGAGCAGCCTGGCCAACATGGTGAAACCCCGTGTCTACTAAAAATACATAAAATTAGCGGGGTGTGGTGGCAGGCACCTGTAATCCCAGCTACTTGGCAGGCTGAGGCAGGAGAATTGCTTGAACATGAGAAGTGGAGGTTGCAGTAAGCCGAGATTGCGCCATTGCGCTCCAGCCTGGGCGACAGGGCGAGACTGTCTCAAACAACAACAACAAAGAATGCTAAGATTATATTTATAAGAATAAAGTAGAACGTTGTGAGCAGAAGATAATATGTCTATTCACTATGCCACTTTTATTACCTAGTTCCAGGAGGAACAAATACTACATACAGTCAATGTTTATGGCTGCCAATCCAGAAAGCAGTAGGATTGATAGCAATTACTCCCTTATAAAAATACAAAGACAAATTTTAGAATAAGATCTTATTATAATCACTGAGAATTATATGAAAAAAACTGGACTTGAACTCTAAAAACTTGGATCTGAATCAAGGTTCTGCCACCTGTTATGTACTTTGGTAAATTACTTGCACCTTTGAGCTTTTTTCTCATCTATAAAATGAAGACTTCCAACTTCACAAGATCATAAAGAATAAATTAAAAATGCATATGCAGCCGGGCGCGGTGGCTCACACCTGTAATCCCAACACTTTGGGAGGCCGAGGCGGGTGGATCACGAGGTCAGGAGATCAAGACCATCCTGGCTAACACGGTGAAACCCTGTCTCTACTAAATATACAAAAATTTAGCCAGGCGTGGTGGCGGCGCCTGTAGTCCCAGCTACTTGGGAGGCTGTCAGGAGAATGGTGTGAACCCGGGAGGCGGAGGTTGCGGTGAGCAGAGATCATGCCACTGTACTCCAGCCTGGGCAACACAGTGAGACTGTCTCAAAAAAAAAAAAAAAAAATGCATATGCATCTAGTGTGGCATCTAGTATAGATGCAGTAATATATTTGCTCACTTTTTGCCCACTTATCCATTTAAATACATCCACAAAACAACAAAATATAGATATTGTGAACTACAGAGAAATGTTTCTTTTGCAAACTTTAGTGACAAAAAACTTTTCCTTCAAGTCCTTAAGTCATTAGAATAAATATATGTTCACTTTTTGGAAGGTCATCATATGTTACTTTTTGTTGTAGTGTAAGCACACATTTAAGGCCGAATAAATGTATATTGCAATCATGGGGCAACAGACACTATGGTTTTGTACATTTGTACAATTGTATGATAGTATATACTCTATTTCTAGTTTCAGCATTATCTTCTTTTTTTTTTCTTTTTTGAGATGGAGTCTTGCTCTGTCGCCCAGGCTGGAGTGCAGTGGCATGATCTTGGCTCACTGCAACCTCCGCCTCCTGGGTTCAAGCAATTCTCCTGCCTCAGCCTCCCGAGTAGCTGGGATTGCAGGTGTCCACCACCACGCCTGACTAATTTTTTGGTATTTTTAGTAGAGACGGGGTTTCACCATGTTGGTCAGGCTGGTTTCGAACTGCTGACCTCAGGAGTTCTGTCTCCGGAGGCCAAAGTCTGCCCGTTTGGCCACCCAAAGTGCTAGGATTACAGGCATGAGTCAGCATGCCTGGCCTCTAGTTCCAGCATTATCTTATCACACATTAGATAATTACTTGTATAAAAGCTCAGGCTCAATAATAAAGTCTATAGACCCTGTACAATAGGCCCCTTTGTATCTGCAGGTTCCACATCCACAGATTCAACCAACCATGGACTGAAAACATTAAAAAAAAAAAAAAGTAAGAATACGGCAATTAAAAAAATCAAATGTTAACAATACAATATAACCACTATTTACAAAGCATTTACATTGCACTAGGTGTTACAAGTAATCTAGAGATGATTTAAAGTGCTTGAGAGGATGTATATAGGTTATATGCAAATAGCATGCCATTTTATAAGGGACTTGAGCAACCATGGATTTTCTTATCTGTTGGGGTCCTGGAACCAATCTCCTGCAGATATCAAGGGACAACTGTGTTTCTGTAAGAAAGGTAAGGTAGAGAATAACTTTTATTTTTATTTTTAGAAATAGGGCCTTACTCTGTCATCCAGGCTGCAGTACGGTGGCATGATCATAGCTCACGGCAGCTTCAAATTCCTGGAGGCTCAATGGATCCTTCTGTCTTAGCCTCCTGAGTAGCTGGGAATACATGCATGCACCACCATGCTTGGCTAATTTTTTCTTTTTTTTTTGAGATAGGGTCTTGCTATGTTGCCCAGGTTGGCCTCGAACTCCTGCGCTCAAGTGATTCTTCCATCTCGGCCTCCCAAAGTGTTAGGATAACAGGCATGAGCCACTGCACTCAGCCCTCGCTAATTTGCTTACTTTTTATTTTTTTGTAGAGGCAGGGTGTCACTATGTTGCCCAGGCTGGTCTAAAACTCCTAGCCTCAAGTAATTGTCTCACCTTGGTCTTCCAAAGTGCTGGGATTACAGGCGTGAGTCACTGTACCAGGATGAGGAGATCGTAAAGAAATGGCTGCAGTTAAGAATCTTGGGTTCTACTTTTGGTTGTCACTATCTCTACCAGACTTCTAATGTGGCATGTAACTTCGGTTTCTCTATACCTTATTATTAACACTTAGAACTGGTGTGATATGATCTCTCAATAATGCTGTAACACTCGATTGGTATCCATAACAAAATTTGAAATACAGAGATGTTTTTACAGAAATGCAAAGTACTCAGCTTATCAGTGTCTCTTTTTGTGCTTTGATTAAAATTTAATATTAAATTTACAATAAAATTTAATTTTAATTTCTTTACCTCCTTCCTGGTAAAACACAGGAACACCTAAAACATTAAAAAACAAAAAAAAGGCCGGGCGCAGTGGCTCACGTCTGTAATCCCAGCACTTTGGGAGGCTGAGGCGGGTGGATCACGAAGTCAGGAGATTGAGACCATCCTGGCTAACATGGTGAAACTCCGTCTCTACTAAAAATATAAAAAAGTAGCTGGGCGTGGTGGCACACACCTTTAGTCCCAGCTACTCGGGAGACTGAAGCAGGAGAATCGCTTGAACCCGGGAGGCGGAAGTTGCAGTGAGCCGAGATCGCACTACTGCACTCCAGCCTGAGTGACTAAGCCAGACTGCGTCTCAAAACAAACAAACAAACAAAACAATAAAACAAACAGGCCGGGCGCGGTGGCTCACGCCTGTAATCCCAGCACTTTGGGAGGCCAAGGCATGTGGATCACCTGAGGTCAGGAGTTTGAGACCAGCTTGGCCAACATGGCGAAACCCCGTCTCTACTAAAAATACAAAAAATTAGCCAGGCGTAGTGGCACATGCCTGTAAACCCAGCTACACGGGAGGCTGAGACAGAAGAATCACTTGAACTGGGAGGCAGAGGTTGCAGTGAGCCGAGATCATGTCATTGCACTCCAACCTGGGCGACAGAGTGAGACTTCATTTCCGCCCCAACCCCCAAAAAAGGACAAAACAAAACAAAAACAAAAACTGCTGCATTAACAGTAATTTTATAAACAAAATGACAAAAAGCAATTTCTTCTCACTTGATTTTAGAGACAATTGCTTACATACAAGAATTTTTGGTCAGAGGCCCTGTAGGGTGACCAAACCATCCCAACTTGTCTGGGACTTCCCAGGGTAGGTACTGAAAATTCAGTGTCCCAGGAAACCCCTGTCCTGAGCCAACTGGAACAGTTGGTACAGTTGGCTTTTCCATAGCTTACACTTCTATTATCTGCCCTTAGAAAAATTCCAGTGCTATTGTAATTTATATTTATCTGAAAAGCACCTGCATAGTCTTCCTGTTGGTATTCTGTACATAGTCATTTGGTTAGCATATAAATATTTATGGAATTTTGCCCCATGAATAGATATTTTATACATGTATACCAATATTTTTTTACCTTACTAGGACTTGGGGACAACGGGAGTGCCAAATTACCAACAATGATTATCTTGGCACCAAAAAGGTATTAATTTGTGTATTTTCTTTTTCAAGAACCTTTTCCTGTTGTTGTTTAGAGACTACTGTGCTTCTAGCTAGTAATCACCATAGCTGGGAAAACAGTAACACATGCAATACCTTTAAGAACAAGTCATTAAAAAACAAAACAAAATAATGTATGTGGGTCATCCCTTGGCCAATCTGGGGCCAGAGAGAAGTTGTTCTACTGGTTTTCCTTAAATAGCACCATAACCTAACCTGAATCTAAGATGGTTTCCAAAATATGTATAGAATGAATGTTAACTAGTTAGTTCTATAAAAATATGTATAGAAAGAAAGTTAATTAACCATCAAACCATGGTTATCATGGTTTATCCATGGATAGGAGACCCAAAAATTCAGAAGCACTGTAATACTTTTCATGATATTAATAAAAAAGGAAGTCATAAGATCATGGAAAAGCTTTCTGAGAAAAAAATCAGACCAATTGTCTTCCCTAGAAAATGGGGATGACACAGGCTGTGTACATATAAGCATAATTAAAATAAAACTGATTAGGCTGGGTGTGGTGGTTCATGACAGTAATCCCAGCACTTTGGGAGGCCGAGGCGGGAGGATCATGAGGTCAGGAGTTCGAGACCAGCCTGACCAACATGGTAAAACCCTGTCTCTACTAAAAATACAAAAATTAGCCAGGCTTGGTGGTGTGTGCCTGTAGTCCCAGCTACTCAGGAGGTTGAGGCAGGAGAATTGCCTGAACCCGGGAGGCGGAGCTTGCAGTGAGCCGAGATCATGCCACTGCACTCCAGCCTGGGTGACAGAGCAAGACTCCGTCTCAAACAAACAAAAACTGATTAAAAGATTATAAAGGTGACTTATGACACTTTTTAAAAGCTCTGATTTTGTGAGTACTTAACTATGTGCCAGGTACTGTGTCAAGTGCTTTAAATACATAATTTCATCTGATACTCACAAATAATCCTATGAGAGCAGGAATTACGATCCTCTAAAGTAAACCTCTAAAAGAGAGGCTTAGTAATTTGCTTAAGGTTACAGACAGCAACAAGAGGGGCAGAGGCAAATTCAGGTCCATCTGCTTCCATAACTTTTATCCTCTTCACCTTTATCCCATGCCACTTCTCAACATTGCTGGTGTCAACTCTGGTAAAATTCTATCTCCAGCTCTAATTTTTCCTGACCTTCAGTCTTGTACTTTAGTTTATGGAAGTGCCTACTCAACACCTCTACCTTGATGTCTAATGACTACCTCAAATAACATGTTTCAGTAAGTGATGCCACCATTCAACCAGTCGCTCAAGCTCCAAATATAGTAGGCATCCTTGTTTCCTGTACCAAACCCACTGTCAAGCCATCAGCAAATATTTTGGCTCTGCTTTCAAATTCTATCTCAATCTGACCGCTTCTTATCACCTCCACTACCACAACCCTAGTTCAGGCTATTATCACTACTTAGCTGGACTATTGAGATAGCCTCATAATTGCTTTGTTTTCATAGTCCATTCTCCATAAAGCAGTCAGTTATCTTTTTATTTTATTTTTATTTTTTTGAGACGGAGTCTTGCTCTGTCGCCCAGGCTGGAGTGCAGTGGCCAGATCTCAGCTCACTGCAAGTTCCATCTCCTGGGTTTATGCCATTCTCCTGCCTCACCCTCCCGAGTAGCTGGGACTATAGGCGCCCGCCACCTCGCCCAGCTATTTTTTTTTGTATTTTTTTAGTAGAGACGGGGTTTCACCGTGTTAGCCAGGATGGTCTCGATCTCCTGACCTCGTGATCCACCCGTCTCAGCCTCCCAAAGTGCTGGGATTACAGGCTTGAGCCACTGCGCCTGGCCCAGTTATATTTTAAAAACACAGATCATATAGTTTCACTCTTCTGCTTAAAACCCTTTAATAATTGCCACTGCAATAATGTAAACTTCTTAAGATGACCTACAAGGCCCCTACTGGCCCCTACCTTGATCTGCTTTCTCTGACTTTATCCCTTAACACCCTCTTCTTTGCTCAGCATGTCTCAAGTCACATTGGTCCTGATATTTTCAAATTCCTCTGTGACTTAAAAAGTCATGTGCTTTGAGAAGATGTGAAAGGGCAGGGTTGGAAGTTTGAGGAAATTGGCAAAGGTGTGAAAGAAAGAGTTGCTGAGAGAGGGAGAACAATCCGGAAAAATTTAATAGGATTGCTGGGAAGTATTGAGGGTTGAGTTGTGCTTGGTGATTGAATTAAGTAGGCTGGGTGTAGTGGCTCACGCCTATAATCCTAGCACTTTGGGAGGCCACGGTGGGAGGATTGCTTGAGGCCAGGAGTTCCAGACCAGTCTGAGCAACATAGTGAGATGTATATACACAAAAAAATTAAAAAATTAGCCAGGCATGGTGGAGTGCACCTGTAGTCCCAGCAACTCAGGAGGCTGAAGTGGGAGGATCACTTGAGCCTGGGATGTCGAGGCTGCAGTAGTGATCACACCATCGCATTCCAGCCTGGGTGCCAGAGCAAGAGTGCCTCCAAAAAAAAAAAAAAGAAAGAAATTTAGTAATAGAATACAGATGGCTATGCACATTTCTCTAATAGCGGTCAGCTGTTCCATTATCAAAGGGGAGAATATAGATGGTAGGGTTCATTTGAGGTAGGGGTACGATGAAAAGGTGAGGCAAAGGAGTTTAGAGTACTGATTAGGTACCTGCTGAATTTTTCTGTAGGTAATATCACAATGGAGACCGGGTAGAGAGAAGTGTTGCTTGTGTCTATGGCTTGCCTTAGTTGTGGCAGCAATCTAGAATTGCTAAATAGGAACACTGAATCAAAGTGCTGGGATTACATAATTTCCCTGCTCACACCTGTAATGCCAGCACTTTGGGAGGCCGAGGCAAGTGGATCACCTGAGGTCAAGAGTTCGAGACCAGCCCGGCCAATATGGTGAAACCCTGTCTCTACTAAAAATACAAAAATTAGCCTGGGGCGCCTATAGTCCCAGCTACTCAGGAGGCTGAGACAGGAGAATTGCTTGAACCTGGGAGGTGGAGGTTGCAGTGAGCTGAGATTGCCACTGCACTCCAGCCTGGGCAACAGAGCGAGACTCTGTCTCAAAAAAAAAAAAAAAAAAAAAAGGGCCGGGCGCGGTGGCCCACGCCTGTAATCCCAACACTTTGGGAGGCTGAGGCGGGTGGATCATGAGGTCAGGAGATCGAGACCATCCTGGCCAACATGGTGAAACCCCATCTCTACTAAAAATACAAAAAAAAATTAGCCAAGTGTGGTGGTGGGTGCCTGTAGTCCCAGCTACTTGGGAGGCTGAGGCAGGAGAATGGCGTGAACCCAGGAGGCGGAGCTTGCAGTGAGCCGAGATTGCGCCACTGCACTCCAGCCTGGGCAACTGAGCAAGACTCCATCTCAAAAAAAAAAAAAAAGAACAAAAAAGAACCCAGACCTACCAGTAGAGGTTAAAAGCTTTACTTTTTAAATCCTGAGGTTAAGAAATTATCAGTATTTTGAAACTTACAAAGTGGACAAATTGGTAGAGGCTTTTTAACATTATAATGGAATTTTTCACTTTTCTTTTTTTTTTTTTTTTTTTTTTTTTTTTTTTTTTGAGACGGAGTCTCGCTCTGCCGCCCAGGCTGGAGTGCAGTGGCCGGATCTCAGCTCACTGCAAGCTCCGCCTCCCGGGTTCACGCCATTCTCCTGCCTCAGCCTCCCGAGTAGCTGGGACTACAGGCGCCCGCCACGTCGCCCGGCTAGTTTTTTGTATTTTTAGTAGAGACGGGGTTTCACCATGTTAGCCAGTACGGTCTCGATCTCCTGACCTCGTGATCCGCCCGTCTCGGCCTTCCAAAGTGCTGGGATTACAGGCTTGAGCCACCGCGCCCGGCCTTGAATTTTTCACTTTTCAAAATCAATTTCCAAAGGGAACCTATAGGTTGAACAGTAAGATTTATCAACAAAGCAGGGATTTAGATTTTAGAAGGTTTTCAATCTGGCCAATTCTTCAGATTATCTCAAGAGGGAGCCTTCTTATGCCTCTTCTTCCTTCATAACACTTCTCTGGCTCTCATGCCCTGTTTACAAAGATTTAAGCCCACTCTTAAAAAGGCATAAAATGCTCTTACTGACACGACCCCTGACTAACTTGCCTAATATTTTGCCATCTACCCTCCATGCACTTTAAGCTCCCCAAACTATTAATTACTTGACACCTTCTGCGCTTTTGCTTGTTCTCTGTGGCCAGACCATCTTCGCTGCCTTCTCTGTTGAACTCCTAGCCATTCAACAACACTCAGCTCACGTAGCACACTTTCAGATGAGATTCAAGCATTCTCTCTCTTGCTACATTTGGCCCTTCTAGATATTTCTATTATTGCCTGTATTTTGTTGAAGCATTCATGTCTTTTATGTACTATACAGTATATAATACATATGCATTACAATGCATTTTTATGATTCATATTTTGGGGCATCCAGCGGCTAAAATGGGCCAAGGGTTATGTGGTCTTGGCCAGGTCCCTTTTCCTTTCCGAGCTTCAGGTTCCTCAGGTATAAAATGGGTACTATGGCTCCATGAAGATGAAACAGAATATATGTAAAGCCCTTACACAGTGCTCAATTCATGAAAATCATCGCTGTTTACATTGTTTAGGGCCCTCAAGAGGCGCTCTAATCAGCGGGGTTGAGGAAATGCCTCTTTAAAATGACGTCATTATAGGAGACTTAAAAACCACTGCATGACTGTACAAGTGAACAGAATCACACAGCTACCTAAAGTGGGTTCGCCTGTCATACAGTTTAGAGGTTCCACTTACAACAGGTTTCCATTAGTAGCCAAAGCAACAGAAATTTTAGATTAACAGATCACGGCTTCCGGGATTACCGCAGGGCGGGCGGGAAGCGCCTTTCCGCCGGGTGGGAAGGCCGCGTCCCCATGGGACTGCCGGAGGGGGCTGGATCCCTATGGCCTGCGGCAAACACCACCACCTAGTAGGCGGTTCGGGGTCCCTCTCTCGGTGACTGGTGACCAGGAGGCCGCAATCTGTTCACATAAAAGCTCTACGGGTTTCCGCTCGGCCCTCACAGCGGCAGCGGACAGAACCGAGAAGCAAATTCCCGCTCGGGTCCTAGGCCCAGGTAGGCCGGGCCGTGGGGTCTCTCCGGGCTCCACGCAGGGGCGGCGGGGCGGGGCGCAGTGACGCAAAGAGGAGTGACGCGACGACGCAACGCGACGCGGTGACGCACGCCCCTTTGTTGGCTCAGTAGCGATAGCAGCGGCCGTGGAGGTGGCGCTGGGGACTGTTTTCTCTCGGAGGCCGGAGAGGAGCCGCGTCTGACTGAGGCGGGCAGCAAGCGGCCCCCTCGCTCCCTCCCTCCCTCCTCCGCGCCCTCCCCGCCGCCACCAGCCGTCAAACGCCAACCGCCGCTCCTGGGGAGGAGCCGCGGCCCGCGGGGCCGGAGCCAGGCCTGCGTCCGGACATCAGCCGGAGCCGGAGCGAGAGCCGGGGCCTCGGCGTCCCCGCCCTCTCCCCGCCTCGGCCAGCGTCCGCCGGGCCCCCGCGCGTCGCGCCATGGACTCGGACGAGGGCTACAACTACGAGTTCGACGAGGACGAGGAGTGCAGTGAGGAGGACAGCGGCGCCGAGGAGGAGGAGGACGAAGACGACGACGAGCCGGACGATGATACCCTGGATCTGGGCGAGGTGGAGCTGGTGGAGCCCGGCCTGGGCGTCGGCGGGGAGCGGGACGGACTGCTGTGCGGGGAGACGGGCGGTGGCGGCGGCAGCGCTCTGGGGCCTGGCGGTGGCGGCGGCGGCGGCGGCGGCGGCGGTGGTGGTGGCGGCGGGCCGGGGCACGAGCAGGAGGAGGATTACCGCTACGAGGTGCTCACGGCCGAGCAGATTCTACAACACATGGTGGAATGTATCCGGGAGGTCAACGAGGTCATCCAGGTGAGGGTGGCCGCCGCGCCAGCTGGACCGGGCTCGACGGGGAAGCGGATTCAGGCGGCACGCGCGGTCCCAAGGGACAGGCCTGGGCCTGGTGCGCAGCCCAGCCCGGTGCCTCCCGGCCTTGTCTTCTCCGCTGCCTCTGCTGGGGATAGAGGGTGTCGAAAGCAGAGGTTCGCCGATTAGCCGGGTGTGGGGAGGTACGCTGGGGGCGGTGCTTCCCAAGTCCTGCTATGGCGGAGGCCTTCGGCCGCCTAAGCCTTCTCTTGCGGGCAATTTCTGCCAGTCCGTGGGCCCGGTGTCCTTTCTCTGGCTGGGCGAGCGCCTACTGGGGCGGGGCGGAGGAGGTGGGGTGGGGAAGAGGAATCAGGAAGAATTGGGCCCCGACAAGGGTTACCCCGGCCTTAGCCTCATTTGAGCACTTTTGGAAGGGATTAGAGTAGGCCTTAGAGCAGCTTGGTGTACAGTTGCCCCAAGTGGGCACCAGTTAATAAAGAAATGGATCTTGGCAGTCTCAAGTGCCTACTTAAAGGTGGGGGAAGGGAACTATTTCTCGGAAGAGGTGCTGATGGGCCGTCTTTTCAGATGGTGAGGCTTCTGCTTTCATCTTTTTTACATTTTTGCTGTTTGGGACCTAACTGCTACTTTTTCTAGTTGTAGCATATGACTTGCTTGAAGCTGTTGGAATAGTTACTGCATGTTGCACACCCATCCTTGTAGCTAAAACAGCAACAAAACGCAGTGTTGTCTAATATTGGACAAGACTCTACTGTGAGTTAGAAAGGAGACTTTCTGCTTGTGAACTCCTTTCTCTGATATTTTCTGTTTTGTGGTAAGTTAGGCTTGGTGTAAGTTGATAACCACATCTCAGTGAACCATATGCGTCAGATTTTGCATTTTTGAGCTTTAGAAAATCAAAAATCTTCCATTTGTTTGGGGGAAAAAACCTCACTTGTCCCGAGGTATCAGGGATATGGCCGAAGAATAACAATGAAGCTTGATTTAGTGCAACTTCTAGAAAACCTGGAAGGAAACATATATGAGCGGCAAGTTACTTACTATTGCCTCTTGCTTGTCAGTCATCATTTCTTTTTTAACTTAAATTGGTTAGCTAAATATTCATTGACAAATTAGAAGTATGTCACTGTCAACTCGTTGACTTTCTATTATTAACAGATTTTTATAGTATTATAAGTAACAGTTTTAAAAATTGAATCATCTATTCAGGCACTGTTTGAATACAGCGTTTTACATAATAGAAAAATCTCTGATACCTAGTGCCATTACTAAATAGTGGAAGTCTTAATTTTTTAATATAGAGAACACAGTCTAAGAAGGAAGTCGAGGATTGTAGAAGATAATTTTTTTTTGTTTGAGACAGAGTCTCGCTGTGTCTCCCAGGCTGGAGTTCAATGGCGCAGTCTCAGCTCACTGCAACCTCCGCCTGCTGGATTCATGCAGTTCTCCTGCCTCAGCTTCCCCAGTAGCTGGTACTACAGGCGTGCGCCACCATGCTCAGCTAATTTTTTTGTATTTTTAGTAGAGATGGGTTTCACCATGCTGGCCAGGCTGGTCTCGAACTCCTGACCTCGTGATCCGCCCGCCTCGTCCTCGCAAAGTGCTGGATTACAGGCTTCAGCCACTGCGCCCGGCCTGTAGAAGATGCACGTGTAAGACAAATCTGATTAGGTAAGAAAAAATAAAAAGACAAAACAAGCCTGCCACCCAGAGACCTACACCAAAATGTCAACTGTAGTTATTTTTCTAGACCTTTGGATAGCTACTAATATGGTTCCACATTAATAACAGTGGAACCGTACTGTATGTTCTGTGTTTTCAGTGGAAAAACATTATAAAAATCCTCTGAGCAACCCCTTCTGTCAAGTAAGTTTTTCGAGAACTTACGTGATTATCGATCCAAACTGATTAATCAGTCTGTGATTTGCCTTCCTTTTTTTTTCTAGTTTCTGGCTTTTATAAACATTTAAAATATTATTATAGGTCAGTCTTTGAGTGTTCTTACATTCTTGGGATAAAGTGAATTGCTGAGTCAAAAGAATTTGCTCATTTTCAATGCATTTGATACATACTACCACATTGCTTTCGGAAAAGTTATGCTGGTTTTCCCAACCAGTGTTTGATGGGCAAAAAAAAACCTGGTGAAATTGAACTTTCGTTTATTGGGCTTGGTATTTCTTTTTTAAATTGCCACTTGCTTTTTGGTCATTTTATCCTCTCTTGCCCATTGCCCCTCTTTGGGATATTTCTCTCTTACTGGTTTGTAAGACTTCTTTCTATTAATAGAGGTTGGAAATAGCAGTTATCTAGGTTTTTAATGTTGGTTTGATAAACACTGAAGTTTGCATTAGAGAGCTTACTGTTAATTCTTAAAAATTTAAATTCCCTGTTTCCAGTTCTAATTTTCAGTATGAAATCAGATAAGATACATTAGCAGGTGAAAAAGTTTGAAATGTAAAAAGATCACCAAATTAATTTAGTGTTTCCTTGGGAATTTGATTACTTTTTCTGGGAGAGGAGTTCTGGGCAACAGCGTACATACTGTTATTTGTGGATATCTGCAGGTTAGGTTTGGTCTTCAAATAAGTCAACTTTATTTTTCTTTCAGAAAACTCTTGGTTTTCTGGCTTTCTGTACTTTCCCGATTAACATTTAAATAAAAGACCAAATTAAACAAACTAATATATTTAATTTGGTCTTTTATTTAAATCCTTTGTGGCTACCTAGCTTGCCTTTTCAGCTTTTAAGGAAAAAAAAAATCAGAGTTTTTTGTTTTGTTTTGTTTGGAGACAGTCTTACTCTGTCACCCAGGCTGGAGTGCAGTGGCCTGATCTCAGCTTACTGCAACCTCCACCTCCCAGGTTCAAGAGATTACCCTTAGCCTCAGTCTTCCCTGCCCCAGCCGCCTCCCACCCCGTTATCTGGGATTACAGGCACCTGCCGCCAGGCCCAGATGATTTTTGTGTTACGGGATTTTGCCGTGTTGGTCATGCTGGTTTCGAACTCCTGGCCTCAAGTGATCTGTCCTTCTTGGCCTCCCAAAGTGCCAGGATTACAAGTGTGAGCCACCATGCCTGGCCAGGGTTTTTTTTGAGACAGAGTTTCACTCTGCTGCCCAGGCTGGAGTGCAGTGGCGTAATCTTGGCTCACTGCAACCTCCGCCTCCTGGGTTCAAGCAATTCTCCTGCCTCAGCCTCCCAAGTAGCTGGGATTACAGGTGTGCACCACCACACCCAGCTAATTTTTGTATTTTTTAGTAGAGAGGGGGTTTCACCATGTTGGCCAGGCCGGTCTTGAACTCCTGACTCCAGGTTATCCACACAACTCGGCCTCCCAAAGTGCTGGGATTACAGTCGTGAGCCACCGTGTCCAGCCTAAAAAGTGTTTTTCTAATGTAACTGTATAAGTAGCTAGGTAAATTATTAAACCCTGTTCATTTCTGCAGTTGGGAGTATTTAAACTTGCCATTTTGTATTTCCACAACAGTGTCCAGCAGATGTTGATTGTGCTTTCTAAGTATGCTAGGCACTATGTTAAGCAGAGGATATGCTTCTTGTCTAATATGCTTCTTGCCAAGGAGGTCCTTGGACTCCACTTCCAGAGATTCCTACTCATTAATGATGTCTGAGGTGGAACCTGAGCATCTCTGTATTTTAGACTTCTAGTGATAGTTCTAAAACCACTGAAATAGTGATAGTTAATCCACTGTCACGATTTTGACTCAGACAGAGTGAGTGAGAAGAGCAGCAGCTCTTAGGAGCACAGATTGGGTATACCTAATCAAAAAATCTGAAATGCTCTGAAATCACTTTGTTTTGTTGCCCAGGCTGAAGTGCAGTGGCAAGATCATAGCTCACTGCAACCTCCAACTCCTGAGCTAAAGTGATTTCTCCCGCCTCAGCCTGCTGAGTAGCTAGGACTATAGGTGTGTGGCACCACTCCTGGCTAATTTTTTTTCTTTTTTGTAGAGACACAGGGTCTTGTTTTGTTGCCCAGGCCAGTCTCAAACTCCTGGCCTCAAGCGCTCCTCGAAACTCAGCCTCTCAAAGTGGTAGGCCTGGAAATCCAAAACTTTTTGAGCACTGATGTGATGTTCAAAGGAAATTCTCATTGCAGCATTTCAGATTTCGGATTTTCAGTTTAGGGATGCTGATTGTAAGTATAATTAAATATTCCAAATCTGAGAATCTTCTGATACTCAACCTGTACCTTATTTAGAGTGTGTGCTGAGAGGAATATGGAGCTGGGACTGTTGAATGTGAGTGGTCAGAGAGGAGGTATAAAAAACAGTGGATAGGTATCTTGCTTTTATAAGATCTATTATGCTAAATAACTTTTTTTTTTTTTTTTGAGACGGAGTTTTGCTCTGTTGCCAGGCTGGAGAGCAGTGGTGGTGCGACATTGGCTCAGTGCAACCTCTGCCTCCCGGGTTCAAGCGATTCTCCTGTCTCAGCCTCCTGAGAAACTGGGACTACAGGCACATGCCACCACGCCCAGCTAAGTTTTGTATTTTTAGTAGAGACTGGGTTTCACCATGTTGGCCAGATGGTCTCAATCTCTTGACCTCATGATCTGCCTGCCTTGGCCTCCCAAAGTGCTGGGATTACAGGTGTGAGCCACTGTGCCCAGCCAAATAACTCATTAAAATATCTAAGCCTTACTGAAGAAATTTTCTGTTGGCTGTTGGTTCGAAAGCTTTATTTCACCTATTTAAGAGATTTAATTAAAGAACCTCAAAGTTGAGGTTGCAAGCCTAAACTAAGGAAGGCAGTGTACTATTCTAGCATATTATTTACTGGTTGGGGAGTCAGTGATAGCCCTGGTTTTTTCTCTGTCTAGTTAGTATCTCAGAACCTTCAATGTTTTTTGATACGAGTCTCGCTGTGTCACCCAGGCTGGAGTGCAGTGGCCCCGTCCCGGCTCACTGCAACCTCCACTACCAGGGTTCAAGCAATTCTCCTGCTTTAGCCTCTCAAGTAACTGGGATTACAGGCATGCACCACCACACCAAGCTAATTTTTGTGTTTTAGACAAGGTTTCACCATGTTGGCCAGGCTGGTGTCGAACTCCTGACCTCAGATGATCCACCCACCTTGGCCTCCCAAAGTGTTAGGATTACAGGCGTGAGCCATGGTGCCCAGCCAAACTTTTTTTTTTTTTTTTTTTTTTTATTAAGATGGAGTTTCTGTCTTGTTGCCCAGGCTGGAGTGCAATGGCGCGATCTCAGCTCACCTCTGCCTCCCAGGTTCAAGCGATTCTCCTGCCTCAGCCTCCTGAGTAGCTAGGATTACAGGCATATGTCACCACGCCCAGCTAATTTTGTATTTTTAGTAGAGATGGGGTGTCTCCATGTTGGTCAGGCTGGTCTCAAACTCCCGACCTCAGGTGATCTGCCCGCCTTGACCTCCCAAAGTGCTGGGATCACAGTGAGCCACGCTGCCTGGCGTTGTTTTGTTTTTAATCTGGGACTGAAAATGAGGGAGTTGAATTACTGGATTGGTCCTTTTTTACATTAAGTGTTTTGTTTGTTTAACGTTTTAAAAACCTCAGTTAATTGGAGATGTTCTTTTTTCCAAGAAATTGAATTCAGGTGTGCATATTGTGGTTAAATTCATTAATTGGGAGAGGAGGAAGAGGATGTACAAGCCTGTGCATGATGTGTGCAGGCACACGTGTTTTGAAGTTACTGAAGTGTTTGGTACGGTTTAGATTTATTCCTCTTGGACTATATTTTCCCAGCTTATCTCCTTGAGCTGTAAGTTTAAATTACACTGACTTGTTGAATTGCTATAGCAGTAGTCCTATGAATCAAACTCTGGAGATGGGGTCTGGCTGTTTTAACAAGCCCTCTAGGTGATGGTGATGCAAGCTAAAGTTTGAGAGCTGCTGATGTAGGAAATTTAACAGTAGTGTTTCTCTGTGTGTTATGTGTAGTGATAGATTACTACAGAGGTGGGTTAATGAGGCAAGGTAAATTGTTTAAGAAATTAATAATAGGGGGCCAGGCACGGTGGCTCATGCCTATAATCCCAGCCCTTTGGGAGGCTGAGCCATGCAGATCACTTGAAGTTAGGAGGTTGAGACCAGCCTGGCCAATATGGTGATACCCTAGCTGGGTGAGGTGGTGCGTGCCTGTAATCCCAGCTACTTGGGAGACTGAGACAGGAGAATTGCTTGAACCTCGGAAGTGGAGGCTACAGTGAGCTGAGATCGCGCCACTGCACTCCAGCCTGGGTGATAAAGGGAGACTCTGCTTTAAAAACAAAAAAAAAACAAAAAAAAAAAACAAAAAACAGTAATGAGAAAATTTCCAGAACTTCGGCAACACTAGGCTAATCAATAGGGTTGGAAGGTGTTTGTCATCGTAGTTGCTGTCCTTCAGCTAAGGTGGTCTTTACTCAGTATTTTCTCTTTTTTTTCTTTTCTTTTCTTTTCCCTTACCTCCCTCCCTCCCTCCCTCCCTCCCTGTTTCCCTCCCTCCCTCCCTCCTTCCCTCCCTCACTCCTTCCCTCCCTCCCTCCCTCCTTCCTTCTTTCCTTCTTTCCTTCTTGTTTTTTTTTGGAGACAGTCTCTCTCTCTCGCCCAGGCTGGAGTGCAGTGGTGCCATTTCAGCTCACTGCAACTTCCTGGGTTCAAGCGATTCTCCTGCCTCAGCCTCCCAAGTAGCTGGGATTACAGGCGCCCACCACTAACTATGCCGGGCTACTTTTGTATGTTTAGTAAAGACGGGGTTTCACCATGTTGGCCAGGCTGGTCTTGAACTCCTGACCTCAGGTGATCCACCCGCCTGGCCCTCCCAAAGTGCTGGGATTACAGGCATGAGCCACTGTGCCTGGCCAGTATTTGCAAATATACAAACCAAAGTAGTGACATCTGACATTCTAGATTGGAGTTCTTTTTTTTTTTTTTTTTTGAGACGGAGTCTCGCTCTGTCGCCCAGGCTGGAGTGCAGCGGCCGGATTTCAGCTCACTGCAAACTCCACCTCCCGGGTTTATGCCATTCTCCTGCCTCAGCCTCCCAAGCAGCTGGGACTACAGGCGCTCGCCACCTCGCCCGGCTAGTTTTTTGTATTTTTTAGTAGAGACGGAGTTTCACCGGGTTAGCCAGGATGGTCTGGATCTCCTGACCTCGTGACCACCTGTCTCGGCCTCCCAAAGTGCTGGGATTACAGGCTTCAGCTACCGCGCCCAGCCCATTGGAGTTCTTGATTTCCCTTCTACTCGTAGATTTTTCTTAATGTAGAACATTGAGTTTTCTAATTTATTAGTATGCTGGAAGAGGTACAAAGTCCTGGATAGATATGAAGTCCTGTTTAAAGGAATATGAGAAGACTTATGCTTAAGGAGTTGACAGTCTCTTAGAGTTAACACCAAGCTGTTAGGTTAGTGAGTAATTTAAGTAAGTGGATAGTAATAGGTATTCATGGAAGAGATGCCTGTAGGTGTTGTCAAAGATGGCTAGGATTTGGGTGGATAAAAAAGAGGAAGTCATTCTAAGGAATTGAATGAGGTGAGAATGAGGAAAGTTTTTGAGTAATGAAGGTAGCTAAAGTAGAACGGAGTTTTAAAATGCTGGATAATAATGTAGAACCTGGGAGATTAAAGACTATGATGAAAGGTAAGCAGAAGTCATCAGATTAGATTCCTTTCTTTTGGGGTTGACCTGTGGTAACTATATAGATTAGTTATCTTTTGCCTTATGTTATCCCAAAACTTAGCGGCTTGTAACAGCAAGGATCTATTATATCATAGTTTCTATGAGTCACAATTCTGGATGCAGCCTACCTGGGGGCCTCTGGCTTATGGTCTCTTACAAGGCTGCAGCCAGGGTGACAGCTGGGTAGCAGTTCTCTCTCTCTCTCTTTTTTTTTTTTTTTTTTTTTTTTTGAGACGGAGTCTTGCTCTGTCGCCCAGGCTGGAGTGCAGTGGCTGGATCTCAGCTCACTGCAAGCTCCGCCTCCCGGGTTTATGCCATTCTCCTGCCTCAGCCTCCGGAGTAGCTGGGACTACAGGCGCCCGCCACCTCGCCCGGCTAGTTTTTTGTATTTTTAGTAGAGATGGGGTTTCACCGTGTTACCCAGGATGGTCTCGATCTCCTGACCTCGTGATCCACCCGTCTCGGCCTCCCAAAGTGCTGGGATTACAGGCTTGAGCCACCGCGCCCGGCCTCTCTCTCTTTTTTTTGAGGACAGAGGCTTGCTCTAGTGCCCAGGCTGGAGTGCAATGGCATAATCTCAGCTCATGGCAGCCCTCACCTGTTGAGTCCAAGTGATCTCTTACCTCAGCCTCCTGAGCAACTGGGACTACAGGTATGCACCACCACGCCCCAGCTTATTTTTTGTGTGTGTGGGTTTTTTTTGGTAGAGACCGGTATTTTTTTGTTTTGCCATATCGCCGAGGCTGCTCTTGAACACCTTGGTTCAAGGGATCTGCCTGCCTTAGCCTCCAGCAATACTGGGATTACAGGCATGAGCCACCGTGTCTGGCCTGGGTAGCAGTTCTCAAGGCTTGACTGGGGAAGCTTCCCCTTCCAAGCTCACTCATTTGGCTGTGACCAGGCCAGATTTTCACTGGCTGGTTGTTGCCCAGAGATACCAGTTCCTTGCCATGTGGGCCTCTGCATAAAGTGGCTGACAACACAGTAGCTTGTTTCCTCCAGAGTGAGGGATCTGAGAGAGAAGGCCGATATGATGGAAGCCATATTCTTTTTATAACTTAGTCTTAGAAGTAACGTCGCATCACTTTGCAATATTTTATTTACTATAAGTAAATAATTAAATCCAGTCCATATGCAAGTGGAGGGGATTATACAAAGATGTGAAGACCAGGATGCAGGGGTCTTTGGGGGCCATCTTAGAGGCCGGCTGTTTGTTTCTCTCTCTGTTAAGAGGTAAATTACAGCTGTTGTATAATGCCTTTCTATCCAATCTTTTTGTATACTATTGTGAGAACATAGTGTGTTGGATTTTTTATTTTGGATTAACCATAAACTGTTTACATTTGTCTTTGCAAAGCATATCTGTAAATGATAAACATTCCTAATAACCTTTCAGTGGCTTAAGTTTAAAATAGCTTGTAGTCTCAGAATTGGTAGGAATTTGAGAGTCTCCAGTTTACTGAAATTTTTTTTTTTTTTTAACTCTAGCTACGTAATGGAATCACCTGGGGATTTTTTTCATTACTCTTTTTTAAATAGAAAATTGTAGATTCATGGCCGGGCACGGTGGCTTACGCCTGTAATCTTAACACTTTGGGAGGCCGAGGCAGGCAGTTCACCTGAAGTCAGGAGTTCGAGACCAACCTGGCCAACATGATGAAACCCTGTCTCTACTAAAAAAAATATACAAAAATTAGCCAGGCGTGGTGGTGGGCGCCTGTAATCCCAGCTAGTCGGGAGGTTCAATTACTTGAACCCAGGAGGCAGAGGTTGCAGTGAGCTGAGATTGTGCCATTGCACTCCAGCCTGGACAACAAGAGCAAAACTCCATCACAAAAAAAAAGAAAAAAAAATTGTAGATTCACATGCAGTTGCAAGAAATAATGCAAAAATCCCACATACTCTTTTTTCCAAAAAAATTTTATTTCCCTAGGTTATTTGGGAAGAGGTGGTATTTGATTATATGAGTAAATTCTTTAGTGGTGATTTGTGAGATTTTGGTGCACCCATCATCTGAGCAATATACACTGAACCCAGTTTGTAGTGTTTTATCTCTCACCCGCTTCTCACCTTTTTCCCCCGAGTCCCCAGAGTTCATTATATCAATCTTACGCCTTTGCATCCTGATAGCTTAGCTCCCATTTAGGAGTGAGAACGTACAATGTTTGGTTTTCTGTTCTTGATTTACTTCTCTTAGAATAGTAGTCTCCAGTCCCATCCAGGTTGCTGCAAATGCCATTAGCTCATTCCCTTTTATGGCTGAGTAGTATTCCATCATATATATACACACACACACACACACACCAGTTTCTTTATCCACTTGTTGATTGATGGGCATTTGGGCTGGTTCCCCATTTTTGCAATTGCGAATTGTACTGCTCTAAATGGCATGTGCAAGTATCTTTTTCGTATAATGACTTTTCCTCTGGGTAGTACCCAGTAGTGTGATTGCTGAATTAAATAGTAGTTGTACTTTTAGTTCTTTAAGGAATCTCCACACTGTTTTCCATAGTGATTGTACTAGTTTACATTCCCACCAGCAGTGTAGAAGTGTTCCATTTTCACTGCATCCATGACAACATCTGTTATTTTTTAATTTTTGGATTATGACCATTCTTGGTGGGACTAAAGTGGTATTGCATTGAATCCCACATACTCTTTACCGATTTTTCTGCAATAGTAACATCTTATAAAAACAGTATCTTGCAAAACATCTTGCACAGTATCACAATGAGGATAATGACATTGATGTGATCTAGTGATCTTACTCAGATTTTCTTACCTGGGGATTTTTAAAAATGTGGGCACCCAGGCCCTACCGCATACCAAGTAAGTGGGTCTCTGGGGGGTTTGGGCCAGGCATTGCCATTAAACAAGAATCTTTCCTGGATTGTTTTAATGCACAGCCAGGGTTGAGAGCTCCTGCTTTTGTAAGAAATCTTTCTAAAACACTGCTGTCTCTGCTTAACTGCAAGTAAATAACAGTGAGCTATTTTGTGATGCATCTCAATCCAGTGTTTGCCTGTTGATTTTTTTTAAAAATGGAAATAAAATCTACTTCCATATTAGCTTTCACTCATTGTTCTTAGTACTGGTAGCACCCTGAATGATTTTGTTTTTTATATAACTGTCATTTTGGAATCCTGAAGGAAAAATTTTTCTTCCTAAGGTTAATCGCCTCCCCTTTCCTCAGTCATGCCTTTTAGGTAATCACTGTCTTTCTTGTAATAGGCATAGTATCATAGGCCATAACTGTGCTAAATTATTGACTATGTACACAACTCATCCTTTGATCTTGACACTATATTACTATATAACTTTGTATAAATAGCTTAATTGTGTCATTAAATGATGGGATAAATAGAATGAGAATTTATTTAGGCTGACATTACTGGGCAAGATAGTAATCAGGCTGCTTCTAAACCTGGAGTGACTGGATCCTTTGGGGCCCACGGAGATGGTAGTAGTGGTGGTCCTTGCATTATTTTCTGTGTTGTAAAAAGCCTCATTTTTTTTGTTGTTGTTGTTTGTTTTGAGACCGAGTCTTGCTCAGTTGCCCAGGCTGGAGTGCAGTGGTGCGTTCTCAGCTCACTGCAAGCTCTGCCTCCCGGGTTCACACCATTCTCCTGCCTCAGCCTCCCAAGTAGCTGGGGCTGCAGGCACCCGCCACCACGCCCAGCTAATTGTTTTGTATTTTTAGTAGAGACGGGGTTTTACTGTGTTAGACAGGATGGTCTCGATCTCCTTACCTTGTGATCCACCCTCTTTGGCCTCCGAAAGTGCTGGGATTACAGGTGTGAGCCACCGTGCCCGGCCCCCGCCTCATGTATATTTTTTTAAAAAGCTGTCGAGCAACTTTTATATAGAGTCAGTAGATTTCTATAATCACTTACAATTTAAGTTTCTTCCTAAATTTTTTATTTTTTTTTCCTAAATTGTCATTTGCCTAGTGATAGGTGGTCATCTGGTTTCCCCTTATCTGCAGTTTCAATTTTCAAGGTTTCAGTTACCTGAGGTGTGCAGCAGTCTGAAAATATTAAATAGAAAATTTCAGAAAGAAACAATTTGTAAGTTTTAAATTGTACACCATTCTGAGTAGTGTGATGAAATCGCTCACCATCCCACCCAGGACGTGAATCATCCCTTTATCCAGTAGATAGCAGTATGTAGACTACTACCTGCTTCTACTGGCCTCGGCTGGTCACTTAACTGTTATCAGATTGAAAAAACATAGCATGTATAAGTTCGGTATTATCTGCACTTCCAAGTTTCCACTGAGGGTCTTGGGACGTGTTCCCTGAGGATGAAGGGGACTGCTGTAGTGTCTCATTTGATGCAGCTTGGGGTATAGTTGATGCCCAATTAGTTGATGGACAGTATGCTATCTCAGAAGGTGGCTTAAAAAATCCTTATTGCTCTAACATCTGCTCTGACAAATCAGCTTTCTAGAGCCCAATTTTTTTTTTTTTTTCCATTTTTAAGAATCACTTTTTTTTTTTGAGACAGAGTCTGTCGCCCAGGCTGGAGTGCAGTGACATGATCTTGGCTCACTGCAACCGCTGCCTCCTGGGTTCAAGTGATTCTCGTGCCTCAGCCTCCCAAGTAGCTGAGATTACAGGCATGCATCACCACACCTGGCTAATTTTTGTGTTTTTTGGTAGAGACAGGGTTTCACCGTGTTGGCCAGACCGGTCTTAAACTCCTGACTTCAGGTCATCCGCCCTCCTCAGCCTCCCAAAGTGCTGAGATTACAGGCATGAACCACTGTGTCCAGCTTGACAATTTTGGTTTTAAGGCCAAAAGTTTGAAGATTTAAATGAAAAATGCCAAATATTCAGGAGTTGTCTCCTGTTATTTTTTTTTTTGTATGTAAATACTGTTCTGTAGTATTGTGCTTTCCTTTTTTGCTCTGTTCCACTTAATAGTGTCAGAAGTGCCCTTACAATACATTTTGGCAAAAAACAGAGCAGGTAATGAAGTTTTAGGTAAGATTTTCTTGTTACTGAGACATTTGCTTATACAATGCTAAGAATAACTATCATCCTAGACACTTATCCCCAGGCTTGCTTTGCCATTGCCTTTGAAACTGTCATACTTATAACTCAGATATTAACTGACTCCAATTACCTGGTAATATATCCTCCTAATCACAGTTGTACAGTGTTTTTATTGATAAAGTGTAAACTAGAAACCGAGAAGTATTACCTGATTCTTAGCATGTATTTGTAAGTAAAAGCCACTAATGTGGACATTTATCTTGGAATTTGTGACATTGGAACAGACATTTATCTGAAACTTACTTGAAACTCAAATTTAATACCTTCTCTCTTTGAGGCTTTCCCCCTTTTGATTGGCTTATCTGAGAACCATTCTTGGGTTTTGAGTCATCCTTGAATTTTTTTTCTTCATTTTCCACATCCAATGATCCCTGATCAAGTTAGCTCTGAAATTTGTTTCATGTTGTTACTATCCTTTTTACTAACTAATCCTAGTTTAGGACCTTTTTATTTTGCCTCCTTGTCTCTAGGCTTCCAATGTATCATTCTGTTACCCAACACAAATGTAATAGTCCTGCTAAAAAGAGACTTCCTGTCAAAAGTCTATCCTAGATTCCTTACTGTGGCATTCATGTCTTCCCCATCTTAATATAGCTAATTTTTTTCAATCTCATCTGCTGTTGTTCCTCATCCCTTATCACCGCCAGTTGCACTGTTTGTAATTCCTTACTGTGTAACACATATTTGTGTTTTCATGCTTTTGTTCATGCTCGTCCCTTTTCTTTTGATACCCTTTCTTTTATTTCTCTTACTTTTTTCTTGAGACAGGGTTTTTGCTCTATCGCTCAGGCTGGAGTGCAGTGGCACGATCATGGTTCACTACAGCCTTGAACTCCTGGGCCTAAGTGATCCTCCCACCTCAGCCTCCTGAGTAGCTGGGACTACAGTTGCTTGCCACCACATCTGGCTAATTTTTTGTGTTATTTTTACATTTATTTTTTGTTTGTTTGTTTTGTTTTTGGTAGAGACAATTTTTTTGCCATGTTGCCCAGACTGATCTCGACCTCCTGGACTCAAACGATCTTCCCACCTCAGCCTCCCAAAGCGTTGGGATTACAGGCATGAGCCATCGTGCCTAGCTATCTTTCTCTTCTTAACTGCCTGATATATTCCTACTGAGCATCTGCTCAGGCTGGCCATGGTAGCTCATCTCTTTTCAGGTTCTCCTCCTCTACCTTTCCTGTGCTTCCTTATCTATGTTTGGATAGTGCTTCATGTGGATATTTGGTATAGCCTATAAGAGGTTATGATACAGCCATCCCTATACCCAAGCCTCTAGCTATATATGAGGGTTTTGAAGGTGAAAACTAAAACTCCTTCATCTTTGTGTCCATAGCAGATAGTACACTGAGTCTCTGACAGAAGAAACTCAGTAAATATTTGTTGAAGTTTGTCCTTGCCTGGTAAATGGTTGCTTTCTCAGTTTTTCCTTGTGGTAAACAAAGGGATCCAGACAAGATTTTCTTCTGGCATTAACAAATTATTTTATGATTTCTAGATAATGCCAAAGTGATAGTGTAAGAAGATGGCAAAGAAGAAATGTTTAAATTCCAAGAGGACAAGCTTCTTAAGGCCCCTGAATATTCAGCCTTTTAGGTGAAGATTTATTATTTGCATATAGTTCCCTGGCGCTTTATGTAAACTGACACAGTGATGATGTTAAAGACAGTTGAATCACCCAGGTGCAGTGGCGCACGCCTACAATCCCAGCACTTCGGGAGGTTGAGGCAGGAGGATTGCTTGAGCCCAGGAGTTTGAGACCAGCCTGGGCAACATAGACCTTTTCTTTACAAAAAATAAATAAAATTAGCTGGGCTTGGTGGCATGTGCCTGTAGTCAGTTACTTGGGAGGCTGAAGTGGGAGAAGAGGATTGCTGAGCTCAGGAGGTCAATCAAGACTGTAGTAAGCCGAGATTGTGCTATTGCACTCCAGCCCTAGGCAACAGGGTGAGACCACGTCTCAAAAAAAAAAAAAAAAGACAGTTGAATTAGTTTAATACAGTAGTTTCAAAGTATGGTCCATAAGAACAAAACTATTTAGTAATAACTGAAAGACACTAATTGCCTTTTTAAATGTTCTGGCATTTGTGCTGATGTTGCAGGGCAGTGAGAAGGTAAAACCACTGGCACCTTAGTACAAAAGATATCAGTGGCACCAAACTATACTAGTAGTCACTATGTTCTTCGCCATCACTGACTCAGAGTAAAAAAATAGGTTTCACTTAATCCTAAATGAAGAAGTAAAAATTACTAGTTTTCAAAGTCTTATTCCTTAAGGACACATCTTAATTGCTTGTGTGACAAAACGGGAGGTATGCATAAAGCACTTCTGCATACTGAAGTATGGTGGTTGTCTCAAAATAAAAACATTTGTGTGTGCTTTTGACTTGTGAACTTGTTTCGTTTCTGGAACTACCCTGGGCAGGTTTCCACAGTTGAGAATCTTAGCGTATTCTGTTACCTTAAAATTCCGCACACTACCAGTTTGTCTTTTGAAATGTTATTTTTATAAGATGTCAATCCTAGTATGGTTCACTTTTGTTACATGTTGGCACCTCTGTGGGTTATGGAAAGCTTTGCCCTCTAAAGCAACTAGTTGGTTTTTAGGAAATGAAAATATGGGTCTTTGTGGATAAGTAGAGTCTTGTTAAAAGCTATTAGAAGGCTGTCTTTGGAAAAAAATCAGAAAAATGAAAACTCTGAAAAGGATGATAATAATGGAAAAGAGGCCTTTGTAGCCTTGTGAATGTAATACGTGTAGTTACCACAGATTTTTCAGGGAGGCTAGGTACGGTGGCTCACGCCTGTAATCCTAGCACTTTGGGAAACTGAGGCAGGAGGATTGATTGAACCAAGGAGTTTGAGACGAGCCTGGACAACATAGTGAGACCCCGTCTCTAGCAAAAAAAAAAAAAAAAAAAAAATGTTTTTCAGGGAATGCTGAAATGTCTCCTCCTCAAAAAAAAAAAAAAAAAAAAAAGTCTCCTTCTTTTACAAGTTAGTCACCTTACTCAGTTTATTATAGCAGGGGTTCCCAATCCCCAGGCTGTGGCCTGATTAGGAACTGGGCTGCACAGCAGTAGGCGAGCAGCCAGCGAGCATTACCACCTGAGCTCTGCCTCCTGTCAGATTGGCAATGGCATTAGATTCTCATAGAAGTGCAAACCCTATTGTAAATTGTGCATTCGAGGGATCTAGGTTGGCACTTCTTATGAGAATCTAATGCCTGATAATCTGAGGTGGAATATTCATTGTTGTCATTGTCCGTCTCCACTCCCCTCCCCCTCCATTTCATGGAAAAATTGTCTTCCATGAAACCAGTCCCTATTGTCAAAAAGTTGGAAACCGACCACTGTGCTGTAGTCTCAAAAATGTTCATATTTGGCCTAAATCTATAGTCCAAGGAAGCATATCAAATCTTTATCATTCATGACAAGCAGGGGTGGGAGAGGAAGCAGGGATAGGAGTGGTTATGTGGTCAGCCAATAGGATAGGAAACTTAAAAGGAACCTACTTAGCCAAACATGTTTTGAGCCTTTGAGTCCCAGTAACTCAACAGTGCGGATTAGGATAAAAGATTTATTCACACCTGTAAATCCCATTACTTTGGGAGGCCGAGGTAGGTGGATCTTGAGGTCAGGAGTTCAAGACCAGCCTGACCAACATGGTGAAACCCTGTCTCTACTACAAGTACAAAAATTAGCCAGGTGTGGTGGCGGGCTCCTGTAATCCTAGCTACTCGGGAAGCTGAGGCAGGAGAATTGCTTGAACCTGGGAGGCGGAGGTTGCAGTGAGCCGAGATCGTGCCAGTGTACTCCAGCCTGGATGACAGAGCAAGACTCTTGTCTCGAAAAAGAAAAGATTAGCGTGATAGATCAGGCTTTTCATAATTTGCCCCTATCTACCTTAGCTGCCATTTCCTTATGCTTACTTGTATTATAGCATAATAATCATATTCCCTGTGGAAATTTTCTGTATGCCTTTGTAAGGTTTTTTTCCTTTGCTTCAAATGCTTTCCCCCTACCCCCACATAAACCCATTCATACTTAAGGACCCACTGTAAACATTGTTTCTTCTTTGAATCTTTCCTTATGAGCCTCAGAATTTTGTATATACTTTTATAATAAAAAGCTCTTATCTCATTTATTCCCTTACTAAATAGACTCTGAAATTCTTGGTGATTTGATCAGTATATTAATTTTGGTATTTCCATTGTACCCACAAAGTTCCTGGAACATAGCTGATAGACATTGAAAAGTCAGGTATGAATGGATTTTCTGATTGATTTTATTATTGATAAAAATAATTCTTGGTACTATCCCTATTTTTTTCCTTTGTGAATTGTTCACATTTCTCTTCTACCGAATTCACTGAATTAACCCTTCCCTTATTCTCTAACATAACTACTTTTTGCTCTTAACCAGTTGTCTTACGGAACTGTGAAATAGGTGACATTTTTACTATTTTGTGATTAAGGAATTAGAGGTATAGAGGAATTCAATAACCAGCTTTTCATAGCTGGAGTTGGAACTCAGTATTTTATATCATTAAATATACACAAACGTTTGAATGTTACTGTTGTGTGTGCTGGGTATTTTCTGTTTGCCTCTGTGGAACTCTTCTATCGTTTTCCATCCTGCTGTGCTCCAGAAGACAGACTTATACAGGCTGAGTCAGTGGGCTCTGACTTGTGACTTCATTGCTGTGGCCTCTGAATCCAAATAAATGATAAAAAGAGTGGAATAGAGTCAGAAGTCTACTACATACCCCATTTAAGACCTTACAGCTTACATATGTACCATCCTCAAGAAAATATCAAGTCAAAATTGCTGTTACAACATTTACTGTTTTCTACTCTAGCATTTAAAAACACAAAGTTTAATAAAAAATAATTCTACTCGACCAAAGTAATAGAATACATATATATTACATAAAATTTGTTCATGATTTATGTATGAAGTTACAAACTTAGACTAGTGGTCCACAAAACCCAGCATTCTTCTGAAAGAAGTACCAAGAGATTCTGGAAGAATAGCACCGTGAAACTGTTATGGAGGCGCACTAGATAACAAATGCTTGTTTTAAAGGGAGAACAGCCAGTTTATTTTGCTCGGTAATAAGAAAATAGTTCTTTAGTAAAGTGCTCGGGTGAGCTTATTACTAATGCCATTTAACTTCAAATGTGGGAAAATATGTTTACTTTTTTTTTTTTTTTTTGAGACGGACTCTCGCTCTGTCGCCCAGGCTGGAGTGCAGTGGCCGGATCTCAGCTCACTGCAAGCTCCGCCTCCCGGGTTTACGCCATTCTCCTGCCTCAGCCTCCCGAGTAGCTGGGACTACAAGCGCCCGCCACCTCACCCGGCTAGTTTTTTGTATTTTTTAGTAGAGATGGGGTTTCACCGTGTTAGCCAGGATGGTCTCAATCTCCTGACCTCGTGATCCGCCCGTCTCGGCCTCCCAAAGTGCTGGGATTACAGGCTTGAGCCACCGCGCCCGGCCATATGTTTACTTTTTAACCTACTCTTCACCACCTCTTATGAAGGGGAAAACTTAGGGAGTGAGGCTCAAATTACTAGTCATTTAATTTGGAAATGTTCCTTTGAAAAGAACGTATGTACATAATTTTAGTCACTGTTTTGTTACAGAATTTTTAAATGTAATAATTACATTTTATTGGCCCAAAAATATCTGGTTTTAATAATAATCTCTAATCGTATTGCATTAATATAATAGCTGGGTCCTTAGGATATATGATAATGTATGAAGCTTGATTATAATGTTGCATTCTACCCAGCTATAAAGCCAAAGTGGTGAAAGTAGGACTTGTAAATATACAGAAGTTTTCTAGTCACCCTTAGGAATGAAAGTATAATATTAAGCAATATTTGAAGATTTAAGGAAACAGTAAGCTTGCCTAATCTTTGATTCATACCACAGTAAACACAGTTTTTGATTCACATAGAGTCAGATTAACAAGGTTGGAAGGATCCTAACGGTTATCCTAGCCAACCACATATCAAGTACTACCTCCCTGGTAAGTTGTCCTGTAGACTATTCTTAAGTGTCTACTCTGGCTAAACCTTCACGCCACTTCCAGAAGTGAGCACACTTAATATTTGAACAGCTCTGATTTAAGAGTTCTTTCATACTCTGATTTTGTCTTCCTGTAGCTTTTTACCTGAACCTGTCTGGTTCTGATCCTTCTCATGATAGCTATTCTATAATTTTAAAGACTTATTGAACATATTGGAGACTAGCAATGCAGTAACCTAATCCAGACTAACTTTTTTTGGGGGGGGGATCAGAACCCAGAATAAAGCTGCTGCTTATTCTGGGTTTACTTCTTAGGGATTGTTGATTAGAAAGATTATTCTTCACTGGTATTTTGGAGCGAGGCCTGTGCATGTCTTTTCAGGCAAAGTTACATAAGGTAGAACACTACAGCAGCACATGTACACCCTGTTCAATTAAATAAATACCAGGCAGATCTGTTCATACCCTCATTGTAGATATTGAAGGGTTGGTGGGTTTTGCAGTAACAAATTAATAAGTAATTCATCTTTTTTTTTTTTTGAGACGGAGTCTCACTCTGTTGCCCAGGCTGGAGTGCAGTGGTTCGATCTCGACTCACTGCACACTCCGCCTCCCGAGTTCATGCCATTCTCCTGCCTCAGCCTCCTGAGTAGCTGGGACTACAGGCGCCCGCCACCGTGCTCGGCTAATTTTTTTTTGTATTTTTAGTAGAGATGGGGTTTCACCATGTTAACCAGGATGGTCTCGATCTCCTGACCTCGTGATCCGCCCGTCTCGGCCTCCCAAAATGCTGGGATTACAGGCATGAGCCACTGCGCCCGGCCAAGTAATTCATCTTGATGTTACTATTTTATTAATAGTTTTGAGTTCTATATATTTCCTCCAACTCAGAATTTATAAAAATAAAAGCACTTTCTAGACAGTTAACTAGTTAGCTCTGAATAAAATGTTTCGTACTACCTTTTTAAAGATTCTAGGTCATTTTAAGCAAAGAATATTGAAATTGCATTGCAAACTTATCTTTGTGAATCAGGTTTTTCTTCATTCTATGTACAAAACAAAATATAGAAATAAGTTGTATACTGAGCTCTTCTCCGTAACCCCAGATTTTTTTAAAAAAAAAGTTAAAACAGTCTTAGTGTGCTAAGAGTGACTGTTTATAAACTTTTTAAAAGGATTTAAAATTTTTTTATTGTTTGACTATGCATACATGTATTTTCTTGGCTCAAATTCAGAAAGCACAAAAGATTTTAAAAACACATATATCTGCCTTTATACCTCAACTACCTGGTTCCTTCCCTTACAGTATTGTTGATGTCTTAATACTTTTCTTGTAAATGCAGAACCCTTTCCCAGCCTGATTTTTATATTTCTTATAAGATCCTAAATATCATATTATAGTTACTTTATAAATTTCTGAGGTTAGTGGGTCCCTAAAAATAATGCTTCAGTTTAATTGGGAACCATTTGTAAATTGAGTACTTGATTTATTTTTATCAGCTGAGATTTCTTTAGCTGCCACACTGCTGGGGGAATACAGATAATGGATAACTCTTTAAGAAATAATCTATAAATAAAGTACAATGTGATGATATGTTTCACAGTAGAAGCATAAGGTCGAGAAGGAGTATTTAATGCTGTTCTCTGGGAGGACTGACTTGCTGGTAGGAATGGAAGGAAGCTGAATCTTGAAAAATAAATAGTAGCTTACTAGGCAGATGGGGTTAGAGGTGGCATTCCAGACAAAGGAGGAAGAGGAATGGAAGAAGTTCTGGTATGTTGAATGAACAATAAGGAATTGAATATTGCTGAAATTACTGGGAAGTAGAGTGGTAGGAGCTGGTGCTAGACAGGCAGTGTGATCAGTTTATGAAAGCCTTTAGCATGGTGAGTGCTATTGCGATGGACTTAATTCACTAGGACTATATGAAACAACTTTAAACTTTTAATAAGGGATTAGAGTTTAAAAGGCCGCTCTGTTGGTACTGTAGGAAATAAATGAGAACAGGGTGAGATTAGGAAACTGGGAGAGTAGAGAGTAATCCATTAGAATAACTTGTGAAAGAAATGGGTTAGCAAGGCTGGAATGGAGGAGGGAAGGCATTCAAGATACAAGTGAGAAATGATTATTAGGGAAAAAAAAAAACTTGGTGATTAAGTCTTTGGTATCATTTAGAACCACATTCAGTTCCAGCTTTGCCTTTTACCGGCTCTGTGACTTCGTATGTAATATGATTTTAATAAATTTTGTTTCATCATCTGTGAGTATTGTAATTGCATAGTTGAAGCTTTAAGCAACTTTCATTTAACTAACTTGGTGAATAGTTAATAGTTGCTCTCCATTTCCTCAGTAAAACAGACCTAGGCAGTGTTCACGACAGGCTCTCAGCTTGTAGGCCTAAGTGGTGAAATTAACCAGTCACGATAGCTCTCATGCTGTGTGATATCATTTATACAAAATGTCCTGAATTGGCAAATCTATAGAGATACAAAGTAGATCAGTGGTTGTCAGAGGCTGAGTGGGGGAAATGGGGAGTGACTGCTAATGAGTATAGGGTTTCTTTTAGGGGTGATGAAATGTTCTAAAATTAATGGTTGACACAACTATGTCACAACTCTGTGAATATAATCAAAACCACTGAACTACTTTTGAGAGTTAATTTCATGGTATATCTCAAGTCACAGAAAAAAAATCTAATTCAATTTTCCCCATTTGTCCAATATGTCTTTTATAGTTTTTCTTCTTTCGGTCAAGGATCATGGATTGCACTTGGTTATCATGTCTCTTTATTTGCCCATGTTCTTGATGGGTTAAAATAGTAAAGAATATACAAATGGTTAGATCTCCTATACACAAAAGAATAGACAAATGGTTAGATCTCCTATAAACAAAAGTTTCCTGAAACTTCCTTAAACGTGTAGCATGGATCTAGTTTATTTTAGATGCATGCAAAATAAAACATTTGATTAAATTAAAATTGCTCTTTCATGATTGTAAGCTCTTGGTGAAGACAGATCAGACAGGGTATTTGGGTTAATGTCAGTTAAAAAATTCCGTGTCAAAGCACAATATTTATACTGGCTTGAGCTAGAATTTTGAGACATTGTTTTAAGGTTTGTTTTTTAAAAATAGCTTTTAGAAGCTTCTTGAGATGTAACTATATATGATATACAAATATATATATTATACAAAAATATATCCTACAATTTTTTTCCTAAAGAGACACTGTTTTTCTGTCATCCAGGCTGGAGTGCGGTGGTGTGATCACAGCTCACTGCAGCCTTCAACTCCTGGGCTCGAGCAATCCTTTCGCCTCAGCCTCCTGAGCAGCTGGGACTACAGGCACACACCACCCCACCTAATTTAAAAAAAATATTGTTTAGAGATGGGGTCTGTTGCCTAGGCTGGTCTCAAACTCCTGGCTTCAAGCAGTCCTCCCACCTCAGCCTACCAAAGTGTTGGGATTACAAGCTTGAGCCACTGTGCAGTTTTGTATATAAATGTCTTACTGTTATAGCTTGGTAATTGACCTAAATAATACTGTAACATATTGTTTTAAGCCCCCAAAATTGTCTTACCTAGATGTGGTGCTAGCAACTGTTTTTATAAAGGCAGGAGTGTAGAATGGCAAAATGCTGAAACACAAACATATAAGCACACGGACCTTAGTGTCACAGTAGAAATTTCCTGTTTGCAATAATTGCCATTTTAATTTTGGTGCAGAAAGCCTTCTATGGATGTGATAGTTTATATACCAAAGAGCAATCTCTATTTGAAGAAACTGTGTGGCCTGGTTACAGAAGTGTCTGCTGTATCTGTAACTGTCACTGGTATTAAAAATACTGATTTATTTTGCCTGTTGTGATAATCAAGAATAACTTATTTGGATATGTGCATGGGATGGTTGCAAATACCAAGTTCAGGTATTTTATTATAGAATATAGATAGATGTGTTTTCTTCTGGTTTTCCCCACCCCTTTATATACCTTGATTTTAATTTTTATCAAGTGTGTCTCTTTGGCCTTTGCCGCTGTGGCCCATTGATCTGTCCATCTGTCTGTTACAGTGCATATTGGGTACTTCCAGAAGTATGAATTCAGTGATGCAAAGGACAGGCGGGCTGCAGCAGCAAAGGTAGGACAGAATCATTCCAAAGACAAGTCATTAAAGGACCATTAAACACACATACACACAGACATTGGCAACCAGTACCTCATTATTAAGGGCACATCATTTATCCTATAAATCTTTATGGGAAAGCTTGTTCTGACATGACAAATGTGACGTACTTGTAAAGGGCACAATTTTCTTATTATGTTTTAAACCAGAAGCCTGCTTGGCACTTAGGCAACAAAGTAAATGGCATTTGCCGCTGTCTTTAAGATGTGGAATAATAGAAGAGATAATTAAATGGAGGATATTAATGGTATTAATTTGATTCATGGAGTTGGCTGATTTTCAGAAACTATGATAAAGGATCCTATTTTGTAAACTGGGAGGAGAAACAGAGAAGATAGATTGAGCTATGTGTGTATATTAATGTGTTAATGTTTATATTCCTGGTTCTGTAATATTTTGATGAAAATAAATCTTCCGGTTATTTTGCTGACTTCCATGAGGACGATTAAGAAATTCTGTTTAAATATTTGTACCATTTACTTAAGTATTTGTATCAATTTACTTGCTAAATGATAGCAGTTACAATAGCAATTTCTGGCTTAAAAAAAATAACAGGGTTAGGATGGGAGGGCAGTAGCATTTTTACACTGAATCCTAAAACATCAGTTACAGGCAAGGTTTAAGACTTAATCATACATTGCAAACACTTGAAGATGAAATGGAAGGCCTATAAGGTTGAGGGTTAGGTTGCATGTGTCATTCTAGTATTGGCTGAAAAGCGAGTGCTATAGGTATAGTGGAATGATGCACATATTTGCATCATTTTCTATGCTGTTATGCTTCTGAAGAGGCTGTGTTTTCCTGAATGGGTTAGTAGAGTGCTTCTCAAGGCTTCCCAAATGAAGTCAGATAAAAATGTGTATTTGTTCTTCCAGTGAAGATTGCTGGGTTTTCAAACCAGTAATCTTAGCTGTAAAACCTAAGATCTTCCCACAGCCTGAATTCTGACTCAAATGCTGATGTTAGTTAATACTTTTATAAATTCCATATACTGTATTGAGGAGATCTAGTTTCTTGAATGTGGAAGTGAGGCTTCATAATATACCTTGGTAGGAATGTTTCAAATCAATAGTGTTAAAATGTTTTGGATTTTTAAAGATTTTTTTCAGCTGGTCTTGGAAACCTTTTCAGTTATCTGTTTTTGAGTCTACTGAAGGTATTTAGCACCTTCTCCCAAATGTATTTAGGTATTTAATGCTCCACTAATAGATCACAAAAGGGGAGTGTTAAGGAGGTGAAGATGTGAACTTCTTGACTAGATCTAAATCACTGCTCAGAAAGATTTGACTTTTTAAAATGGTGCTTTCTTATGTCAATAGACTTTAATCTGCAACCAAAATGTTTTGTTTTAAAATAAAAATGAGGCACATTTGTGCTTTTTCACTTCTGCTCCAATTCCACCTTATTCTGCAAGTTGCTATTTTTTCCTTCAGCAGTAGGAAATTTTAAATCTATAGATTTAAAAATTGTATGGTATTTTCTAATATAACCATATCAGTTTATCAGTTTTCCTATTGTTGGACATCTAATTCACTTCATATTTGTGTCTTCTTCCCTTCCCTTAGAGAGTTTTTGTAAAGAAGGCTGAATGTTTTCAAAAGTTACAAGTTTATATTTACGTGTGTGTGAACTACTATTTTCTGTATACCCTTGCTGACAACAATTAAGAATCTTGGTCCGGCATGGTGGCTCATGCTTGTAATCCCCGCACTTTGGGAGGCTGAGGCAGTGGATCACCCGAGGTCAGGAGTTCGGGACCAGCCTGACCAACATGGCGAAACCCTATCTCTACTAAAAATACAAAATTAGCCAGGTGTGGTGGCACATGCCTGTAAATCCCAGCTACCTGGGAGGCTGAGGCGGGAGAATGGCTTGAACCCAGGAGGCTGAGGTTGCAGGGAGCCAAGATCGTGCCACTGTACTCCAGCCTGGGCAACAAGAGTGAGACTCCGTCTAAAAAAAAAAAAAGGAATTCTTTAAATTTTTATTAATCAGGTAAAGAAAATACTAGTTGTTTTAATTTACATTTTTCTGAATTGCCTTTTTATATCCTTTGCACCTTTTCATAATTTTTTTTTTTTTTTTTTTTTTGAGACGAAGTCTTGCTGTGTCACCCAGGTTGGAGTGCAGTGGTGTGATCTCGGCTCACTGTGACCTTTGCCTCCCAGGTTCAAGCCATTCTCCTGCCTCAGCCTCCTGGGTAGCTGAGAGGCGCATGCCACCATACTTGGCTAAGTTTTGTATTTTTAGTAGAGACGGGGTTTCACCATGTTGGTCAGGCTGGCCTCGAACTTCTGATCTCAAGTGATCCACCTGCCTCGGCCTCCCAAAGTGTTGGTATGAGCCACTGTGCCCAGCTAGTAATAGTATTTAATGTATATAATTATTGTAGCTCTTTCTCCAGTCTGTTATTTGAAAGAAAAAACAGTACATGCATGTGGTAGCAAATATAAATGTTATGTCTTATAATGATTACAATTATAGCTTTAATATGTTTCTTCCTTTTGACATTATCTCTTTCCTTTTTTTCCTCCATCCTGGAGAACCCCACTTTATGCCAGCTATAGTTATATGTTATCAAAATACTTTTGTCTTGTGATTATAGCCAAATCTTATTAATTTGCTTATAGCTTGATTTTTGAAGTGACACCATTGAATGCTTATTTTTATGGTTTCTAAATATCAATGACCTTCCAAAGAACAGTACTCTGGTAGCAAGATGGTTAGGGTTTATTTATACACCGCGCCCGGCAACTTTTTTCTTTTAAAGATTTCAGCCTTGGCTGGACGTGGTGGCTCAAATCTGTAATCCGAGCATTTTGGGAGGCCGAGATGGGCGGATCACGAGGTCGGGAGATCGAGACCATCCTGGCTAACACAGTGAAACCCCGTCTCTACTAAAAAATACAAAAAAGTAGCTGGGCGAGGTGGTGGGCGCCTGTAGTCCCAGCTACTCGGGAGGCTGAGGCAGGAGAATGGCGTAAACCCGGGAGGTGAAGCTTGCAGTGAGCTGAGATCTGGCCACTGCACTCCAGCCTGGGTGACAGAGCGAGACTCTGCCTCAAAAAAAAAAAAAAAAAAGATTTCAGCCTTTTCTGTGGCATTCTGAAGAGATGTGTAAGTGTTAATCTTCTGATCCATTGCGATGGATCTTTAGTGGACCCTTTAAACTGGAAGACTTGTGTCCTTATAAAGCTTTGGGGAATTAACTTTCATTACTGCTTTGCTAATTTCCTTCCCTCTCCTCTTCTTTTGGAATTCCTATTAGTTGAATGTTAAAAACAATGGATATAACTTAAAATAATGATAAGTTATGGAAGAAAGATTGAGGGGTGCATGTAGCAGTGCTAAATACTCATCTTTCACATCAGGAAGGTTACAGATAATATCTAAAATAGAAAAATAATAACTCCTTGAACATAAGCTTATTATTTAGGATAAAAGTAAATACTAGAAGACAGAGCTAGAAGAGTTTAAAATGGTTACCTCAGAGGATTGGATGAGTGACTGAGATATGTGACTGAGTAGTGACTGAGGAATGGCAAAGAAGGCTGTTAAATTTTGCAGTACTCATTAACTTTCAAAACTATTTATGTATATTAAATAAAATAATTTAAAAGTGATTTAATGTAATCTCTAAGGTCTACATTTAATGATACCTTCATTCTTTAAAATACCGTCAGAAAGTTTATGTAGTTGTGTTCTTAGACCAAATATTCACTATCAGCCTTCATGGGAGGAGGTGCACACTATGTATTCCTTTGTCACAGTTCGTAATTATTCAGCTGTGTATTCTGAGAATAATTGACAGAGAATGTACTGGAGATTTACATGGCCTGTAATTGCTTGGTTTTAAAACTTAAAGGATACAGGGGTATATTTTTGTCTAATTCAAGATCATTTGGATTTAAGACTTTCATTAGCTTTGAAGAAACCTACAATGGCTTTTTTCAAAAATGGAATTTTTGTTAGAAAACACTTTTTAAGAGACAAATTTATTTAAATCCCCACTCTTTTAAAATACAATTAGAAGTATGGTTTTCAAATAATCTTACGTTATTGAACAAAATTTTATTTACTGTATATACATATGTATAGTATGGATGAGTAAGAAGCAGTGAATTGCTAATCAGAATCCCACCACTTATCAATAAGTGCTTTGAGTTGCATGGTTTGAGAAAGTACTGGTTCAAATGCTGTTAAAAATCAAATTTTTGTATGCTGTCTCTAGATGGTTTGTTGACCACCTAGTGGTTGTGTTAAAGAAGTGGAGTTACATTGAAGTCACACAAATGTTTTGCTTGTGTGTTTGGTGGAACATTTTAGTATGTGCCACAATAGATATGTGGAATGCTGATACTTAGGGCTTAACAGTTGGAACCCAGTAGTGAGAATGTGAACAAATAACTGAAAGGTTACAAAACAACTTAAATCATCTCACAATTCTGAATCACCACAAAAATAATAAAGTAGCATGAGGTGGTCTATGTTTATGGTTGACATTAGCCCCATTGTGCCAGGATAGTTTAGAATTTAAGTTACCTGGTTCTTGGCCCTACCTTTAGTTTGTACCCTTTTTATCTATAATGCTTTTTTGCCCCTATAAGGAATAGCCAGTTAAGAGACTGCAACCCAAGAAAATCTTGCCTGAGTGGGGTTTCAGGTAATGATAAAAGTTTGAAAACTAGGGTGTTACATATTAGAAGCGACTTGTTCCTTGATGCAAAGTCATAGACTGCTATTTTAAGTCTTGAGTTTGTTTTTTTGATATAATATTGAATGATACCTTACCTATTGTTTCTGTTGTTTATGTAAATATATCCTTCCATTATCTCTCCCCCACTTTGGTTTGCGGTTGAATTTTTTTGGAAAACAACAAATGATTATACATAGTGATAACATCCTTTCTTCTATTTATAGAAACATTGTATTAAACACTGATTAAACTCTTGATGTTTTCTAGAGGTGAAATCTTTATGATATATTTGGGATGACATAGAAGGAAGTAGTTTTCCTCATAAATGTGCAAAGAACAGCAAAGCCCAGATGTGTCATTGGCTAGGCACATTTATTAACAAGTTTGGATGCATCAGGATTACATATTTAAATCAAATGCATATCTCAGCAAAATTTCAAATTGTCATGTATTTATAGGATTGCCAATAGTTAGTTGAAAATTTGTCATTGTTAAATTTTGCTTTAAATAATTTCCAAGAGTAATGAGTGGTTGGGCACTCACTCATGACTGTAATCCTAGCACTTTGGGAGGCTGAGGCAGGCCGATTGCTTCAGCCCAAGAGTTTCAGACCAGCCAGGGCAACATGGTGAAACCCTGTCTCTACAAAAAAATTTAAAAAATTAGCCTGACATTGTGGCACGTGCCTGTAGTCTCAGCTACTTGGGAGGCTGAGGTGAGAAGATTGCTTGAGCCAGGGAGGCAGAAGTTGCAGGAAGCCAAGATCTCGCCACTGTACTCCAGCCTGAGCAACAGAGCCAGAGTCTGTCTCAAAAAAAAGAGTGATGAAGGTATGACATTCCTGCTGAAGTAATCTGGGGAGCATCTTTAAGGGGGAGTTCTCTCGAGAATATTATCCTCAATATTTTTACTTTCTCTTTTACCTTCCTTCTCCTGAGATAGCTTAGAAGTAAATACTTAAAACTGGAAAGTTTGATGATTAGTGTTCAGTTGTAAATTCTTTTAAAATGCACATACTTTTAAGCCATCTAGAGATTGTGTGGATTGTCTCCCTCAGCCTCACTAAGTTCTTCTCTGTCCTAGGTAGTCTGGAAGGCCAAAAACTATTTCTCATACTATTTTGCATTTAGTGTTCTAGATATAAAATAGTTGATGACAATTAGAATGTTTATGTGGGAGATTTGAAGGGAGTTTATTTTTTCTTCGTTTTTCTGGTCTGGGTCATGAAGAAGTGAGATTTTGCCAACAGTAGCAGAAATGCAGCATAGCATTATTTATTCTCCAGCATCTTGAGTTTTCAAGAGGCTTTTGTGGTTAAGGCAGCAGCTAGACTATTTTATTGTGTACATCCGCTATCTTCCTGGGTATTTAGAGGTAGTTGTGACAGTGGCAACTTCCTGATTCAAGCTTTCCAGTCTTTGGATCACAGTTATCTGCCATATGTTCTTGGATTTAATGGTTCCATTGATGGCTTCTTACGATTTCAGTTCTGTAGTATTCTGGTAGTCACTCCTGGAGACATATTTCTATGGCCCCATTCCTCCATTCTTTCCCATAACTAAGCATCCAATTCGTTTTTGCTTCCCCTTTGCTCAAAATATCTAGTGGTTTCTATTCCCTCCACCAAATACTGATTGATCAAAGTCAGGAGCCTCCTTTGGTGACAAAATGCTACTCCTACATTTAGTAGATGGTACTGTAAGTGATGCAGGATTTTTCTTGACTCCTTCTTTGGACTTGTAATGGGGGTGCCCCATTTACTCTGCCCGCAGCCCTCAACTCCTTGCGGGAGGGAGCATGTGAGCAAGTGAGTGCAGGTTCTGTCTGGCTGCTTCGGGTGCTGGCAGGAGGAAGTTTCATGTGGGCCCTGTGGTGGCACCCAAGTTGGGGTGTCTGCAACCCTTGAAGCCCCAGAGGGCATGTTACAATGCTATCTTAGCTCCACCATCTGTGGACAGTGGTGTGTTACCAGCTCAGTAGGCTCCTTGCCTTGTTGTGTGGGGTGGCTGCCCTCCACTAGTGAGGGCAAAGGGCCAGTGTGACAGTCGTTTTTGTTTGTTTGTTTGTTTGTTTAGATGGAGTTTCGCCCTTGTCGCACAGGCTGGAGTGCAATGGCACGATCTTGGCTCACTGCAACCTCCGTCTCCTGGGTTCAAGCGATTCTCCTGCCTCAGTCTCCCAGATAGCTGGGATTACAGGTGCCCGCCACCACGCCCCACTAATTTTTGTATTTTTAGTAGAGATGGGGTTTTGTCATGTTGACCAGACTGGACTCAAACTCCTGACCTCAGGTTAATCTGCCTGCCTCGGCCTCCCAAAGTGCTGGGATTACAGGCGTGAGTCACTGTGCCCAGCCAGACAGCCTTTTTTGGGTACCTGCACTTGGTGGGTCCCAAGCTCTTGTCTGGTGTCCAAGAAGAATGAGGTCCTGCCAGACGCTTGAAGGGTGGTGGAGGCGGAGAATTTTCTTTAATGATGAAAATGGCTCTTAGCAGAGAGGGGAGCTAGAGAGGGGACAGGATGGGTAGGTAATCTTTCCTGAAATCCAAGGACTCTCTCCAGTCAAGCCGCTTCTCTCCTTCGTCTTTATCTGCACAGGATGAGGGGTAGGGTGGCCATCAGTAGTTTCGGAAAAGGCAACATTTGATTGGTAGAAAGACATTATTCGGAAAGAACCAATTGGGAGAGAATCAGACAGAAGTTCTCACTTTGGGCCATGGGTTTCAGGCTTTTTGGTTCGAAGTTGGGGTGTCACTGGGGACCTGCCCCTGTCTGCCTAGAATGTCTCTGCTTCCTGCCTCTGTCTTGAACTTCAGATATGTAAAGAAGTTATTCTGTGATGTCATTGAGTAAGCATTAATTATATTGACCCTTTTAGTGACTCTAAATATAAAGCCCTCAAGAAACCTATACCTTTAAAGGTAAGAAAAACTATACCTGAATTACACATGATAATTTCTTAGAAGGCATCAAGTTTTTAATCATATCTGAGGAGAATTTGGAAATGAAACCATTTACAGTTGCAATTTAACCAACTCTCAAGAGCATTACTTTCTGTAGCTTATATCAGTGCTCCTCAAACTTTAACATGCATACAGATCACCTCTTGAACACTTGAGGGTCTGTTTGAAGTGAAGATTCAGTAGATGGTGGTTGGGACCTAGGATTCTACATTTCTAACAAACTCAGGTGATTGTAATTTTGTGAACCACACTTTGAGTAGCAAAGCCTATAGTGTTTATAGTTATCATAAATAAAGGTAATAGTTTAAATTTCTATTTATATGAACTTTCTATTTGAATATTATTATGTCATAGAAATTTACTTTTTTAACACAAAAATGGAATATTGTGCACTACTCAGTGGCTTGTTTTTTTTTCCACTCAGTGGCATCTCATGAATAACCTTCCATGGCAGTGCATACAGCTCAGTTTAATTTTTTAATGGCTGCATAATATTTCAAGTATGAATATAGCATAATTTATAGGCAGTCTCCTCTTGAAAAAATGTATAAATGGGAAAATGCTTTCCCAAATAATGTGAATGTGAAAATTCTTATTTCTGTTGAGTAGGTTCCTAGGATGGGTATTTCTAGGTCCTAGTTCATAGACATTTAAAATTTTGATCTTCTGCCAAACTACCCTCAGAAAAGGTTTGACCAGATTTGCCATCTCACCAACAGATTATGACCTAGTTCTCTTACCTTTGTCACTGGATAGTGTCTTTTTTTTTTTTTTTTTTTTTTTTACCCTGAGACGGGGTCTTGCTCTGTTGTCCAGAGCTGGAGTGCAATGGTGTGATCTTTGCTCACTGCACCCTCCACCTCCCTAATTCAAGCAGTTCTCCTTCCTCAGCCTCCCGAGTAGCTGGGATTACAGGCTCGCGCCACCATGCTGGGTCATTTTTGTGTTTTTAGTAGAGATGGGGTTTCACCATATTGGCCAGGCTGGTCTTGAACTCCTGACCTCATGATCCGCCCTTCTTGGCCTTCCAAAGTACTGGTATTACAGGTGTGAGCCACCGTGCCCAGCCGATAGTATCAGTTTTTAAGAATGTAGTCATTGTGGAAGATTTAAAGCATTCATTGTATTAAGGAAATTGGATATTTTCGTGTTTTTCAACCAATTGTAATACGCAAATTGATGCACTGTCCATTTTTGTTGGATTATTTTCTCTTATGGGTGGGTATGCTTGCTTATTTTTGTTGTAGAGTTTATAAATATTCCTTAGAATACAGATGTTTTTATACTTTGTGCCTTTTGAGTTTCTAATATTGTTTTAAAAGTATTAAAAAATACTCTTTAAATTTTGGACCCATAAGCAGCTCATTTGAGGAACTTGTAGATTTTATGAAAACATGATCCCATGCTTCTGCAGTAAAATCTTAAAACTGAGTTTTAAGGTGGTACCTCTAGCCTATTTAATTCTCTTTCAGATCAAATTCTGAAATAATAAAAAGGTGGTTTTGGAGGTGTTCTGTGTATGTAAACTGGAATAAAAAAAGTTTTTTTTTTTTTTTTTTTTACTTGGCTTTATCCTAAAATAAGAAGGTTGTCTCTTGAGATTTTTGGAACAGTAGTTGCCTCCCACTCTGCTAAATATAGGAATGTCATTCAGCAATTTGGTTGTGATTCTGTATGTATGTATGTATGTACGTATGTATGTATTTTTTGAAATGAAGTCTTGCTCTGTCACCCAGGCTGGAGTGCAGTGGCATGATGTCAGCACACTGCAACCTCTGCCTCCTGGGTTCAAGTGTTTCTCTTGCCTCAGCCTCCCAAGTAGCTGGGACTACAGGCGCACACCACCATGCCCGGCTAATATTTGCATATTTTTGGTAGAGATGGGGTTTTGCCATGTTGGCCAGGCTGGTCTCAAACTCTGACCTCAAGTGATCCACTTGCCTTGGCCTCCCAAAGTGCTGGGATTACAGGCGTGAGCCACCATGCCTGCCTTTGGTTGTGATTCTACCTGGAGAGTTTGTCACACTCTTGAATGTGGTCCTGTCTGCACACATGTGTGCATCCAGATTGTGGTTCTCCACCTTGACTGCTTATTGGAATCTCTTGGGAGTTTTTGAAAATGGTAATGCCCAGGTCTCCCCCTCAGCCTTTGTCCTCACTCCTCCCATATTCTGATATATTTGGCCTGGAGTGTGTGGCTTGTTTAAAAGCTTCCTAGATGGCTGTGCATAGTGGCTCATTCTATAATCCCAGTGCTTTGGGAGGCTGAAGCTGGAGGATTGCTTGAGCCCAGGAATTTGAGATCAGCCTGGGCAACACAGCAAGATCCTGTCTTTAAATAAAAATAAATAAATAAATAACAAGAGCTTCTTGTGTGCTACTAAAATTGATTCTTATGTGCTACTAAAATTGAGAACCACTTGATCAAAGGATAGGGGATGATGGTGCAATTGATGTTAAAGCTTTAGCTGGGACAGTTGACATAATCAGACTTACTAATCAACTTTTTCAAAATGCAAAACTTCAAAGTAAATACAGCTGCTCTGAGCCTGGAATGTTATTTTCTTCAGATTACTAAAATACTATACTGCCACATTCATCTACAGATGTACTTTTTTATAGCTTCTGTAGCGGGAAATTGTTTAGAGCAGTAGTTCCCAGTTCTGGCTGCATGTTAGGATCATCTGGGGACCTTAAGATAAAAATGTTGGATGAAAATATATATACTCATATTCTACCCCTGACAGTTGAATCAGAATTGCTGGGGGCAAAGCCCAATTAATGTTATTTTTAAAGTTCCTCAGGAGATTCTTATATGTAACCAGAATGGACAGGGGTAGGTGGTACTGATTTAGAGTTATAACTAGACAAGATATAAGGTTTTAGATTGTTTTATTGTCCTAAAAGTTAAAATGTACTGCTGCTAGTAATAGTACTAGTTTTCTGATTATAGTGATTTTACCCAAACTGCTGTTTGGTTTGTTTATATCCTCTAAAAAGGATGAAGAGTTCTTTATTTCAGCCAAGAACTTGAATTGGCTTTTCACTAAACTTACCAGTTTTGGTGGCACACCGAAGTGAATTTCTCTCCTTTGACAAGTCCTTGCAGCGAGTGGTGCTATAATCACAAATTAAAAAATAATCTGTCCATATATTCAAATCCTACTAACCTATTTTATCTTGGACCAAGACACTTAACCTCTGTAACCTCATCTGTAAAATGTAACTCATATCTAACTTGCATAAAATATTGATGTGAGGATTAAATGAAACATATCTAAAGTATCTGGCATTGTGCTTGGCACTAAGTAATTTCAAATCTGTGTTCTCCTGTTCAGCATTCCCTTTTACTTTCATTGTTCTTTTTTTTTTTTTTTTTGAGACGGAGTCTCTGTCTCCCAGGCTGGAGTGTAGTGGTTCGATCTTGGCTAACTGCAACCTCGGCATCCTGGGTTTAAGGAATTCTGCTGTCTCAGCCTCCCGAGTAGCTGGGACTACAGGCACACGCCACCATACCTGGCTAATTTTTGTATTTTTAGTAGAGATGAGGTTTCACCATATTGGTCAGGCTGGTCTCAAACTTCTGACTTTGGGTGATCCACCCGCCTTGGCTTCCCAAAGTGCTGGGATTACAGATGTGAGATGTGCTTGGCCTCCCCACTCCCTGCTCTTTTTTTTTTTTTTTTTTTTTTTTTTGAGACTGAGTCTTGCTCTGTCGCCCAGGTTGGAGTGCAGTGGCCTGATCTCAGCTCACTGCAACCTCCGCTTCCCAGGTTCAGGTGATTCTCATGCCTCAACCTCCCAGGTGGCTGGGACCACAGACGTGGATCCCCACTCCCGGCTAATGTTTGTATTTTTAGTAGAGACAAGGTTTCATCATGTTGGTCAGCCTTCAAGTGATCACCTGCCTTGGCCTCCCAAAGTGCTGGGATTACAGGTGTGAGCTACCCACCCTGGCCCACATTGTTCTTTTTAAAAGAACTTCACTACAGGTGCTCCAATGCAGGCTAGATTACTTTTATAGTTGAATACTTTATGTTTTAACTTTCATACAATAAAATTTACACTGGAGCATACAGTTCTCTGAGTTTTGATAAATGCCTCAAGTTGTATAAGCACCACAATAGTTAATTTACAGAACAGTTTTCCCTCACCATCACCCCTCAGATTTCTTTCTACCCCATTGTTTAGTCAGACCCTCCCCAACCCTTAATACTTGGCAGCTCTGGATTTGTACCCTATCCTTACTTATTTCTATTTATTTTCACTCATTCATTTAAGACAGGGTCTTTCACCCAGGCTGAAATGCAGTGATGCGATCATAGGTCACTACAGCCTTGTGCTCCTGGGCTCAAGGGATCCTGTTCACCTCAGTCTCTAGAGTAGCTGGGTCATCATGCCTGGATCATTTAAAAAAAATTTTAGTAGAGGTCTTGCTTTGTTGCCCAGGCTAGTCTGAAACTCTTCAGCTCAAGCAGTCCTCCTGCCTTGGCCTCCCAAAGTGTTGGGATTACAGGTGTGACACCAATCCCCCACCGCAGCCCCACCTTTTTTTTTTTTTTTTTTAAGAGAGATGAGACCTCACTATGTTGTTCAGGCTAGAGCGCAGTGACTTTTCACAGATGGGATCCTAGCACACTACATCTTTGAACTCCTTAGCTCAAGTGATCCTCCTGCCTCAGCCTCCCGAGTAGATGGGACTACAGGCATCTCCTACCTCTTCTGGCCTGAGCCCTGTAATTTTGCCTTTTCCACTGTGTCATTTAAATGGAATCGTAAATCCACTTTTAAAATGGGCTTTTATTTTCTTATTGTTAGGTTTTTAGATTTTTAAAAAATTATTCTAGGTACAAATTTTTCATCAGAAATGTAATTTGCAGATATCTTCTAGTCTGTGGTATATCTTGTATTCTCTTAACAGTATCTTTTACTTTTGATGGATTTCAGTGTATCCGTTTTCTCTTAGGGATTGTGCTTTTGATGTATGTATGAACTATTTGTAACTCAAGGTCACAAACATTTTCTCTGTTTTATAGTCTGATTTACATTTGGGTCTGATCCGTTAATAATTTTGTATTAAATGTGAGCTAAAGTACATTTTAAAAGTATGTACATCTTAATTATTCCAGTACTACCCAGCACTTTGGGAGGCCGATGGGGACAGATCACGAGGTCAGGAGATAGAGACCATCCTGGCTAACATGGTGAAACCCCATCACTACAGGAAAAAATACAAAAAATTAGCTGGATGTGATGGCCGGCGCCTGTGGTCCCAGCTACTCCAGAGGCTGAGGCAGGAGAATGGCATGAACCCGGAAGGCGGAGCTTACAGTGAGCCGAAATTGCGTCCCTACACTCCAGCCTGGGCTACAGAGCAAGACTCCGTCTCAAAGAAAAAAAAAAATTAGCCGGGTGTGGTAGTTCCAGCTACTAGGGAGGCTGAGGCAGCAGAATGATGTGAACCCGGGAGGCAGAGCTTGCAGTGAGCCGAGTTCGCGCCACTGCACTCCAACCTGGCTGACAGAGTGAGACTCCGACTCAAAAAAAAAAAAAAAAAAGACCTTTTCTCTGTTGAATTGTTTTATCACTTTTGTAAAAGATCAGTTTTGCTCTATTTATATGGGTCTCCATTCCATTCTTTTGATCTGTATATCTTTTTGCCAATACTGTAACCTCATAGTTATGTTTTGAAATCAGGTGTTCTGTTTTACAATTTTTCAAAATTTTCAAATTTGGCTATTCTAGTTTCCTTGGTATTCCATATAAAATTTAGAATCACTTTGATATTTATCAAAAAATATTTGGAGTTTGATTGGCATTGAGTAGAATCTATAGGTCAGTTTGGGAAGAATTAACATTTTAACTATGAAATCGGATGACATGTCTCTCCATTATTTAAGTCTTACTAAAATTTCTTTCATCAGTATTTTGCAGTTTTCAGTGTACACGTTCTTCACACACTAAATTTATACCTGCGTATTTGAGGTTTTGGTGCTGTTGTAAGTGGCACTTTGAATTTTTTTGATCTTCAGTTATTCATTGCTAGTATGTAAAAATATAGCTGATCTTTTCTTTCTTTCTTTTTTTTTTGAGATGGAGTTTCGCTCTTGTTGCCCAGGCTGGAGCGCACTGGCGCCACCTCGGCTCACTGTAACCTCCGCCTCCCGGGTTCAAGTGATTCTCCTGCCTCAGCCTCCCGAGTAGCTGGGATTACAGGCGTCCACCACCATGCCCAGCTAATTATTTGTATTTTTAGAAGAAATGCAGTTTCATCATGTTGGCCAGGCTGGTCTTGAACTCCTGAGCTCAGGTGATCCACACACCTTGTCCTCTCTAAGTGCTAGGATTACAGGCGTGAACCACCGTGCCCGGCCCAGCTAATCTTTTTATATTGGCCTTGGACTTTGCTAAACTCATTTCTTCTAGGAAATTTTTGTACATTAATGGGATTTTCTGCATAGCCACATACATAGTCATCTGACTAGAAACAGCTTTTTTCCTTTCCTATTTCTTTTATTTCTTCTTCTTGCCATATTGTATTTGTAAGACTCCAGTACAGAGTTGACTAAGAGTGACTCGGCACCTGGCCTAGAAGTGCCTCTTCTATTCCTAGTTTGCTGAGAGATTTTTATGATATTGGATGTTGAATTTTGTCAAATGCTTTATATGCTGTCCTATGACTTTTCTTCATTAGGCTTTTAGTGTGGTAATTAAACTGAAGTTTGAATGTTTAAACTTATCCCTGCAATCCTGGGATGAACCCCACTTGGTTGTAGTGTAATTATCCTTTTTATGTATTGCTAGATTGCATTTCCTAATAGTTTGCTGAGGATTTTTACATCTTTTTTCATACAGTAATTTTCTTGAAATGTCTCTTTTGGATTTTGATATCAGTGTGATCTTATAGGAATTGGGAAGTGGTCCCTCTTCTGGTTTTTGAAAGAGTTGTGTAGAGTTTGTTTTTTCTTCCTTGAATGATTAGTGGAATTTACCAGTGATACCATTTTTAGTCCATGAGTTTTCTTTGTTAAAGAGAGTTAATTACATATTCAGTTTGCTTAATCAGTAATAGGAACATTTGTGTTACCTGTTTCTTGTTTAGTGAGGTTTAGTAGTTTGTGTCTTTGAGAAGTTGGCCTGTTTTATTGAATTGATGAATTTAATGGGCAAAGATTTTGTAGTATTTGCTTATCGTCCTAGGTAGAGTTTTATTAGTTTCATTGATCTTTAGTACTAGCTTTTGGTTTTGTTTCTTGTTGTGGGGTTTTTTTTTTCATTGACTTCTCTTTATTCCCTTTCTTCTGCTTACTTTGTGTTTTTCTTTTTCTTCCTGAAGTGTTTGAGATCTTTCTGATTTTCTTATATAAGCATTTAATGTGATAAATTTTCTTCTAAACACTGTTATGTCCCACAACTTTGATATGTTGTATTTTCATTTTTGTCTAGTTCGACATATTTTCTAATTTTCTTTGAGATTTCCTCTTTCAAGCTTGGATTTAACAAAAGATGGTTTAATTTGAAAGTAGGCTGTCTACATAGTATTCAGTGGATTACTGAGAGGAGTGTTGAAATCTCTTAAGTATAATTGTGGAATCATCTATTTGATTTCTATTACTTTTTTCTTTATTTTGAAGTTATTACTGCTAATTTTCCTTGTTCTGGAGTTTGCTTTGCCTGATAGAAATATAGCCACTGTAGCCTTCATGTGATTAGTGTTTGCATGATATGTCTTTTCCCATCTTTTTACTTTTAATCTGTATATATCAATCCTTACATTGAAAACTGAGCTGTTATGGACAGCATATAGTTTTGCCCTTTTTATTTATTTATTTATTTTTTCTTGTTTCATTCAATTGTCACTTTATTGCAAGATGGTAGAATTAATTGCAAATTTAAACTATAATCTGGTAATCTTTAGTCAGGCAGCAAGTTTTTATAAAGGTAAACTGCTTATTCAGAAGTGATCATGGAACAACTCAAAGGCAGAGTAAGAAGGATGAGAAACATCTGACTGGCCGATAGAGATTTTGTTCTCTTACTATATGAAAAAAAATTTTCATTTTTAGGAAGGGTAAACTGTAACTTCAGTAGACATCAATACAGAAAGACTTCATCAAATAGACTAGTTTCCATTTAGTCTGTCAACTGTTTCTAGCTGTCTCAATTGGGATAGATTCATTTACATAACCGGCTGTGCTTGAGCCTTCTTTGCCAGCAGCTTTAGGTCCGCAATGCACTTGGCAACTGTCTCCTTTTCCTGCTGTGCGGAGATGCTTTGCACCACGTGCTTCTCCACCCAATTTATCATGTGCTCTTGTTCCTTTCGACGCGTCATGTTCTGCACAGCTATATGATAGTCCAGGCGATTCTTTACTTCCTTATATACTCTATATAGTCGTTCCCGGTAAGTAACCTCCAAAGCCATAGCAATGTTATTCCTTTGCACATCAAAAAGGTAATGGCGCTTCTGAGTCAGTGCCTGCTGCGACTTCTCCATATCAATTGCATTCTGGATTTGCTGGATGGAAGCTTGCTTCGCCTCTTCTAGTTGGGCAAGTTTTTGCTCATTGAGTTTATCAGCATATTCTGCAACAGAAGGACCATATTTTTTAATTCCACAGACCACTATCCCTATTAATGACATGGCAGTGAAGGTCTCTGCGCTAATCACATATATTTCTTTGGATAAAGCATACAAGATAAGCCCAGTTCCGAGCACATAGGGTCCTGTTACACCAGTTTTAGGATAAAGAAACTGGAAGAATTCCTCAGGGATCAGTCCATAGCGAACTTTTCCTCCATATTCAGGAAGAGGTGGTACAGGGGCAAGGTGTGGCTGCCCTGTATGGAAGGTCCTTGTTGCCTGCAATACTCCTGGACCTAGGAAGGCTGCATTCTTCAGAGACGGGGCCGCTGTGGCGGCGGCGGCGGAAAGTACCACCCGGGACAGCATGGTCAGCGAAGGCGCAGGTAGCAATCTTAGACTCCCTGTGACCCCGACAGGAGAACCTGTCAGGGAAGGAGCAAGATGGCCGCTCACAAGTCTCGCGAGATGAAAATTTTGTAGTATTCCTTCAACTTTCCTCGGGAGATTTTTTTTAGTTTTGCCCTTTAAAAAAAAAAAAATCTGAGTGGTTGCCCTGCCTTTTAAATGGTTTGTTTTGAACATTTACACTTGATGTAATTATTTACATGGTTAGATTTAGGCCTTTTAAAATTACTTTTCTCTTTGTTCCTTCTTTTCTGCCTTTTGGATTATTTGAAAATTTTTAAATATTCTGCTTACACCCATATCATTTCCCTTCCACCCAAAGAATTTCTTACAACTTTTCTTTTAGAGCAGGTTTCAATCTCTCTCTCTCTCTCGTCTCTGTGTCTCTCTCGTCTCTGTGTCTCTCTCTCTGTCTCTAAGACAGAGTCTTGCCTTGTTGCTCAGGCTGGAGTGCAGTGGTGTGATCACAGCTCATTGCAGCCTCAACCTCCCAGGTTCAAATGATCCTCCCGCCTCAGCCTCCTCAGCTAGTGGGACTACAGGCCTATGCCACCACACCCAGCTAATTTTTTGTAGTTTTTGTAGAGACAGGGTTTTACCGTGTTGCTCAGGCTGGTCTCAAACTCCTGGGCTCAAGTGATCCTCCTGCCTCAGTGTCCCAAAGCACTGAAATTAGAGGCGTGAGCCACTGCACCTAACCTGTTTTTGGCTTTTTTGTCTGATAATGTCTTTGTCTTCATTTGTGAACTATACTTTTAGTGAATATGGAATTCTAGCTTGATACCTTTTGATATCCTATAGGCCCTGAGAGATTGTTCATTTTTTAAAAAATATTTCTTCTCTCTTTTGTTAAGATTGGATAATTTCTGTTGCCATGTCTTCAAGTTCACTGACTCTTCTGTCATCTTCTTTCTGGTAGTGAGCCAGTCCAGTGAGTTCTGAAATTTCCATTTTTTAAAAAAATAGTAAACTCTTTCGTTTTTGAGAATTTCAGACCGGGCTTTGTGGCTTATACCTGTAATCCCAGCACTTTGGGAGGCCAAGGTGGAAGGATCATTTGAGTCTGGGAGTTCGAGACCAGCTTGGGCAACATAGCAAAACCCTGTCTACTAAAAGACTAAATACTAGCTGGGCATGGTGGCGCTTGCCTGTAGTTCACCTGCTCAGGAGGCTGAGTTGGTAGAATCACCTGAACCAAGAGGTTGAGGCTGCAGTGAGCTGAGATTGCACCAGTGCACTCCATCCTGGACAACAAAGCAAGACCTTGTCTCAAAAAAAAAAAAAAGAATTTTGGCCAGGCGCAATGGCTCATGCTTGTAATTCCAGCACTTTGGGAGGCCAAGGTGGGTGGATCATTTGAGGTCAGGAGTTTGAGACCAGTAGAGGGGGTTTCACCCTCTACTAAAAATAAAAAAGTAATTAGCTAGGCATGGTGGTATGCACCTGTAATCCTGGCCACTTGGGAGGCTGAGGGAGGAGAATTGCTTGAACCGAGGAGGCGGAGGGTGCAGTCAGCCTAGATCGCACCACTGCATTCCAGCCTGAATGACAGAACAAGACTCCATCAAAAAAACAACAGAAAAGATAATTTCATATTTGTTTTAAGGTGTTCATCTTTTACCTAATGGATCATGGTTTTAATAACTGCTGGTCTGTAATCCCAGCACTTTGGGAGGCCAAGGCGGGCAGATCACCTGAGGTCAGGAGTTCAAGACCAGCCTGACCAACATGGAGAAACCCTATCTCTACTAAAAATACAAAAATTTTAGCCAGGAATGGTGGCACATGCCTGTAATTCCAGCTACTTGGGAGGCTGAGGCAGGAGAACTGCTTGAACCCGGGAGGCGGAGGTTGTGGGAGCCAGGATTGTGCCATTGCGCTCCAGCCTGGTCAACAAGAGCAAAACTCCATCTCGAAAAATAAAAGATAAAAATAAAGTAACTGCTTTAAAAGTCTCTGATAATTGTGATATGTGGGTCATCTAGATAGAAATCAGCATCTGTTGATTACCTTCTGCTTTCAGAATTGGTCAGTTTTTTGTTTTTGTATTTGCTGTGTTTGGTAGTTTATATTCTATCCCAGATATTTTGAATATTGTGAGATTCTGAGTCCTGTTGAAATGCTGTAGAGAAAGTTGACGATTTGTTTGTCTTAGTAGACAAATCAACGTAGTTAGTTTATACCTGCAAATTCTTTCTTATCTTATATAGACAGTGGTTCCATTATCTGTTCAGTTTTCAAAGTCTTTGCCATGTTGTTTGCATTTGCCCCTCCCATTCCCACTTTGGTTGATCTAGCATTTGAGCAGTGATTTATATCCTAGTTCTATTGTGAAAGCCTACCTTACACTTCTTTGGATCTGTTCCGCGTATATATAGATAGCTTGCACCTGGGCCCACAGACTTAGGGATCTACTTTTCTATCCCTTATCATCAGTGATTTCACCCATATTCTTCAGCTCCCAGGGGCCTTCTTTATTCCCCTAGTCGGAAGCATGGAATTATAGTTTGTGTCTCCTACCTGTCATGCCTCACATGGCATTGAGCACATTTAGGGAGCCTTTACCCTAACCGTATTAAATAAAAGTATGGTGGTGGAAACTAGGAATCTGTTTTAACAAAACTTACCATAGTTACTTTTGATAAACCAATAACAGATTTGGGAACTTGTGGATAGAACCAATATTTGGCACTAGCAACATCAAGTTATACTCCCTCCCCTCTCTTTTTTCCCTTTTTGCAAGTTGAGGCTCTTAACAATTCCTGAAATATTTTACCCCAAACACCCTATCTAGTGGTAGAAAATATAGTGTACTGGATGCCACAAAGTTGTAGTCATGCAATTTTAGTTAATGACAGGAGACTTAAGTCTCTCGATTGATGGATTATTGCTCTTATTTTACATATAGCTAAATCTTAATTAGTGACTTTATTTCAGTTGTAGGCAAATCCTCTTGTTAAAACTTACTGAACTCAGTTCTTTTAAAAAAAAGTTTTAGATCACATTTCTAAGAAAGCTGGAGATGACAGTGTCTCTGTATTCTCTACAAATATATGTATAACTTAGGATCAGTTAAAATATTTCTTTTCACATCTTAACTCTTATAGATGGGTGGCGTCTATCTGCAGTGCTCTGTTAAAGACAGATTCTTAGGGGAGTGTGAATCCAAAGAAGTAAGGAGTACCTAGATAGATTAGCAAAATGTACTAAGGTGAGTAAGTGAGTATCTGTATCTTTGGCTTTTGGAGAGGAGTATGCATGTGTGTAAATTTTTCTGTAACAAATGGTACTGTTGAAAACAATTGACATACATTTCTTTCATGGCACTATTTTTATACTAGTTTACTTTGAATCTGTAGCTAACTATGGCCCGCCTGTGGTGAAGTAAAGTGATTTAGTCCACAGAGATCTTTTTTGAAAGATTATTTGATGTAGTAAAATTGTATATGAGACACAAATAAGCAGACCCATGTTTGGGTCCCCTTCTGCCATTGTAACTAGCTCTCGTATCTTTGAGTCAGGCCTTGCTGATTTCTTAGGCCCCATTGCATTTTGAGTTAAAATTTGTACACAAATAGTAAGCTCACTAGTTTTATGGGAAATGGATATATCTGTGACAGCATTGAATGATAAGGCAGTAAACTTTGGTTTTGTTTTATTTCATAGTGGTAACTTTTCCTTCTTGAAATAGCAGCCTAAAAGTTTACCTTGTAAACTACTATGTGGTACAGTATTTTTAAATTTTGCTTAAATATCTGTGAAGTATCCTTCTAACTTCAAAGTGATTTGAACGCATTTGAACTATTCAGTGCATAAGGTATTTAAATGATTTTTTTTTTTTTTTAAGAGACTGGGTCTAACTATGTTGCCCAGGCTGGACTCGAACTCTGGGGCCTGAGATCCTCCTGCCTCAGCCTCCCAAGTGGCTAGGACTATAGGCGCATGCGATCGTGTCTGAGTGTTGGAAATTTTCTTTTAAAAATTTTCTTGATTACATTTAGTGTGCTGATTTGGCGGTCTGTTGAAATTATTTTTTTTTGCGATTAAGACAGCGCCTAACTTACTTTCTGTTTAATTTCTTTTTGGCTTATTTTGAATCCTAAAGAAACGTGACATAGTAGTGTGGCAGACTATGTTTTAATAGTCTTGATCTTATCATTAATATATATTTCCTTAGAGGAATAAAGAAATACCCTAGGGATGGAAATTTGGGTAGAGTATTATGGAAATTTAACTTCAACCTAGGAGTTCACTAAATGTCAATGGAAGTGTTATTACCTTAAAATGACTTTTTTTCCCCTCCTTCTTTAGAATCCAGCAACTATCACAAGAATACTCCTTAGCCACTTCAATTGGGATAAAGAGAAGCTAATGGAAAGGTAAGGAACTATATTGTTGGCTTTGTGCTTAGAAATAACACAGAAAGCCTGTTGAACCGAATTTATAAGAATCAAGTAAGGGAATTGATTAACGTGTGCGACTAGTGACTGCTTTAATTTCTTGTATTCCCCTTTTGTAAAGTTTGCAGTAAATTTAATGTTAGGGAATCCAGGCTTAATATTTCTTTTTATTTGGGAGTATGTGTGTTTGGGGGTGGTGCTTCAGTATCTTCTGCATATATCTTCTTGGGTACCAAGAACTAAAAGCAGGTAGAGAAAAAAAGCACCTGATAAAATTCTTGGAGTACATGAATAAGATCCTCCTTTAATTACTTAAAAAGATTTCTCGCTCAGCTGGGCGTGGTAGTTCACGCCTGTAATCCTAGCCTTTGGGAGTCTGAGGAGGGCGGATAATGAGGTCAAGAGATTGAGACCACCCTGGCCAACATGCTGAAACCCGTCTCTACTAAAAATACAAAAATTAGCTGGATGTGGTGGTGTGTGCCTGTAGTTCCAGCTACTCAGGAGGGTGAGGCAGGAGAATCACTAGAACCTGGGAGGCAGAGGTTGTAGTGAGCAGAGATCGCGCTGCTATACTCCAGCCTGGCAACAGAGCGAGACTCCATCTCAAAAAAAAAAAAAAAAACGAAAAACCTATGTCAGGCACATTAGTAACATTTATTCAGTAGAAACAAAATTGAAAAGTTGCTTAGGCTTTTTGGGCCACCAGACCAGGTGCTTGGACTAGTTCTCTGGTTTTGGGGCAGGATTCTGTTCCATTGGGTTTTAAAAAATACTTTCTTTCTGAAAATCTTCATAGTTCTAAAAGAGAAGAAATTAGTGGGACTGGAGAATGACTGTATTAATGTCATTCTTAATCTTGTTCTACTCTTTAGATTGGAAATTTGGGACACTTGTTAATGGTGATAGGTTGACAACTTATATTTATTTCATTATCAATTCTAAATTTAATAAAATATTAAAACTAGTTGTTGAGAACTGAGAACCTATATATTATATAAATAAATGGAAAGTATTTCTCATTTGATTTTCAAATTCAGAGAGTACTTTATAAAACATATTAATATCCCATTTCATACACCTTGCATCTATTAAATTACGTTGTAAATAATCTATTATTACTATTAAATTACAATTTAATAGTAACAATAATATCAATTTTTGAGCCCTCTATCAAGCATTTTATTTTATCCTCCTGATAGCTTTATGAGGCTAGAAACTATTATCCCCATTTAATGTGGAAACTAAGGTTGGAAGCTTCAATTTTTTATCTAAGTTTTGTACACAAGGTGTTAGCACTCAAACACAGGTTTGTTGGACTTCAAAACTTAGGTCTTAAACACATGCTGTAGGCCGGGCGTGGTGGCTCACGCTTGTAATCCAAGCCCTTTGGGAGGCCGAGGTGGGTGGATCACAAGTTCAAGAGATTGAGACCATCCTGGCAACATGGTGAAACCCTGTGTCTACTAAAAATACAAAAATTACCTGGGCATGGTGGTGCATTCCTGTAATCCCAGCTGCTTGGGAGGCTGAGGCAGGAGAATTGCCTGAACCCGGGAGGCAGAGGTTACAGTGAGCCGAAATTGCGCCACTGCATTCCAGCCTGGCAACAGAGCGAGGCTCCATCTCAAAACAAAACAAACACATACTGTATAAAGCTTTCCCATGGTTCATGAAGGATAATGTGTTCAACTAATTTGATGTTTCTTTTTATGCATTCTGACCATATTTTTTTTTTTTGTTTTCTTTTGTTTTTTTTTTTTGAGATGGAATTTTGCTCTTGTTGCCCAGGCTGAAGTGCAATGCCGTGACCTCGTCTCACCGCAACCTCTACCTCCTGGGTTTAAGTGATTCTCCTGCCTCAGCCTCCCAAATGGCTGGGATTACAGGCGCCCTCCACCACGTCTGGCTAATTTTTGTATTTTTATTAGAAATGGGGTTTCTCCGTGTTGGTCAGGCTGGTCTCGAACTCCCAACCTCAGGTGATCTGCCCACCTCAGCCTCCCAAAGTGCTGGGATTACAGGTGTGAGCCACTGCGCCCAGCCCTGACCATATTTTTTTGACGTCAGTGGTGTTTCTTAATTTTGGTAACATTTACTTTCAGGTTTTTTTTATTTTATGACACCTCTATTAGGAGAAAGAGTGTGGGGAAAAGAAAGAGAGATCAGCCTGTTACTGTGTCTATATAGAAAGAAGTAGACATAAGAGACTCCATTTGGTTCTGTATTTGAGATGCTGTTAATCTGTGACCCTACCCCCAACCTTGTCCTTGCAAGAGAAATGTGCTGTGGTGACTCAAGGCTTAATGGATATTGGGCTGTGCAGGATGTGTCTTTGTTAAACAAGTACCTGAAGACAGCTTGCTGGCTAAAAATCCTGCCCGTCCCTGGGCAATGGAACATCTCGGTGTAAAACCCATTGTGTGCTTTGTTTACTGAGCAAGGAGAAAACCGCCTTTAGGAATAAGGTGGGACTTGCTGGAGCAATGCTGCTTAAAGGTTTATGGAGATGTTTGCATATGCATCTCAAGGCACAGCGTTTTCCTTTAAACTTATTCATGTCACAGAGATCTTCATCTATATGTCTTACTGCTGATTTTCCCCCTAAAACGATCCTATTGTCCAGCCACTCCCTTATCTTTAAGATGGGAAACATAATTATCAATAAATACTGAGGGAACTCAGAGACCCAGGCCGGCGTGGGTCCTCTGTAAGCTGAGCGCCGGTCCCCTGGGCCCCGCTTTTCTTTCTCTATACTTTGTCTCTGTGTCTTATTTCTTTCCTAAAGTCTCTCGTTCCACCTAACGAGAAACACCCACAAGTGTGGAGGGGCAGGCCACCCCTTCAAAAGAGATTTTATCGTTTACTTCTGAAATGCTAATGAATTAACACTGATTTACCCAAGTTTCTCTCATGTTAATGTATCTCCAAGACATTCTGAATTTTGTCTTACAACATTGCTGAAAATATTTTTCCATTAAATATTGTACTTAATATTTATGTACTATTGTACTTAATGTAGTAAATTTTGTACTTAATATGGGAAGTGTAGCTTCTGCTCAGTTTTTCTGGGAACCTTAAACCGCTCTAAAAAAACAGGTGGTAAGTGTGAATTTAAAATTAAAAGGAGGTTTCTGGGAAACTTCTGAGTATGTGAATGTTTCACTTTCTCCTTGTAGTTTCTGTAGATAAGCTATTGGTATGTAAAAGATTTAATTCAGTCTTTAAACAGTGTCTTTAAAATCAATATGCAATATCTTTTTGTCTCATTTAATGATTTTCACATTATATTTAGTGTTGTCTGCTATTAGCACTGCTACACTTTTTTTTTAAAGCATTTGACTGATGTATCTTTTCCATTTTTTAAATATTCAACCTTTCTGGGTTATTTGGTTTTAGGAGTATCTTTTGTAAGTACTATGTAGGTGATGTTTAAGAGAATCTGAATGAAAAAACTATTATCTTTTAATAGCCGAGATTAACATATTCATGTTTTATAATTAATGTTTAGATTAAATTACTGTCATTTTAAGTTATGCTTTATATTTATTATGTTTTCTGCTCGCTTATTCTGTTGGCTTCATCAGATTTTCCTTTTTCTCGAATAATTTCAGAGTTATATATGTATTCTATTTCAGTTTTTCTAGTCACTTTTACAATTTGTACGTGCATACTTAAAACTATATAAAAGTTTATAATAATATTTACTTGAAGTTTTAATCCATCCTCTGTATAAGACAAAAACTGTAGCATAAATTTTTTCTTTGTCCTTTCCTTTTCCTTATCACCTTGATAAGTTGATGTTTGATTTTTTTTTTTTTCTTTTCTTTTTGAGACAGGGTCTCACTTTGTCACCCAGGCTGGAGTGCAGTGGTGAGATCATGGCTCACTACAGTCTTGACCCCTTGGGTTCAAGCAATCTTTCCATTTCAGCAACCCCAGTAGCTGGGACCACAGACACGCACAACCATACCTAGCTAGTTTTTGTATTTTTTGTAGAGATAGGGTTTCACCATGTTGCCCAGGCTGGTCTCAAACTCCTGGACCCAAGCAATTCTTTCACCATGACCTCCCAAAACGCTGGACTTACAGACATGAGCCACTGTGCCCAGTCGATATTTGAATTTTTTATTCGATTGTAAGCGTTTTTACTATCTATGTATTTAATACCCCTCCTCCCCTTTTCTGGCTAACTCGCTTTTTGCATACCACTATTTTTTTTGTAAATACTCTGTTTTTCCTCTAGAATATATCCTGTAATATAAATTGTTTCATATGTGACAAACTTTGAGTCCTATAAGAGAAACTTTTAATATACTGAAACTTACTGTAATATTTCTGGATGTGAATTTTGAAAACATAAACAGTTGGGCCCTTTAAGTCTGACAATTCATATTTTTGGTTTTGGAAATTCTTAGCTGTTACTTGTTAGCATATCTTTTCTCCATTCTCTTGATGCATTCTGGAATTCCTGGATCCATGTTGAAACTTCTGGATCTCTTTCCATGTCTTCTAACTTTTTTTTTTTAAGATGGAGTCTTGCCTCTGTCATCCAGGCTGGAGTGTGTGCAAGTGGTGCCATCTCGGCTCACTGCAACCTCTGCCTTGTGAGTTCAAGGGATCCTCCTGCCTTAGCCTCCTGAGTAGCTGGGATTATAGGCGGCCACCACCACGCCCGGCTAATGTTTGTATTTTCAGTAGTGAGGGGATTTGACCATGTTGGCCAGGCTGGTCTCAAACGCCTGACCTCAGGTGATCTACCCCTCTCCACCTCCCAAAGTGCTGGGGTTATAGGCGTGCATCATTGCACCCAGCATGTCTTCTAACTTTCTAAAAAATAACTTCTGTATTCATCTCCCCACCCCCAACCCTTGGGCAAGTGCCAGTGACTGTATTCCTCTTTGTTTTTGACTTTGTTCTGTGAAAATTCCTCAGTTTATCTTGCTTTTCTTCCTGCATCCATTCTGCTTTGTAGCCGTACTGAATTGTTTATTCAACAGTGTCCATCTTACTCCTTTTAATAACTTTATTCTTGTTTTGTGGGTATAATTTTTGCTTTATCTCTCTGTTTATTCTTACATTAAAATAATTAGAATTAAATAATGAGAATACAAATATGAGATGTGGCTGAAATTTACAGTCTTAAGGGTTTTTATTAGAAAAAGAAAATGAGGTAAAAAACTGGGCTGTGCACCATGGCTCACACCTGTAATCCCAGCACATTGTGAGGCCAGGGCAGGCGGCTCACATGAGGCCAGGAGTTTGAGACCAGCCTGGCCTACGTGGTGAAACCCCATCTTTACTAAAAACACAAAAGGTAGCCAGGCATGGTGATGGACACCTGTTATTCCAGCTATGCGGGAGGTGGAAGCTGAGGCATGAGAATGGCTTAAATCCGGGAAGCGGAGGTTGCGGTGAGCTGAGATTGTGCCATTGCACTCTAGCCTGGGCAACAGAGTGAGACTCTGTCTCAAAAAAAAAAAGAAAAATAGAAACAAGAATGAGGTAAAAAAAAAAAAAAAGACCAAGTCTTTGAAACAGGAAGTTAGAAAAATAAACCCGAAGAAAGTAGAAAAGGTATTTAAGATAAAATTATGTATTAATGAACTAGAGAGCAACAACAACAAAAAAAGATAAAGATCTTTGACATGAATTTTCTGGAAGAGAAGTGACAGACTGGGAGAAAATATTTGCAAAAGATACATGTAACAAAGGACTGTTGTCCGAAATATACAAAGAACTCTTAAACTCAACAGTAAGGAAACAGTCTGATTAAAAAATGGGCCAAAGAGCTTAACAGGCAACTCACCAAAGAAGTTATACGGATTGCAAATAAATAAAAGATGCTCCATGTCCTAGGGGAAATGCAAATTAAAACAACATTGAGATACCAGTACATACCTATTAGAAATGGCCAGAATCAAAATACTGAGTACCAAATGTGGACTAGGATGTGGAACAGTAGGAACTCTCATTCATTTCTCATGGGAATGCAAAATGTTACAGCCACAAAATGGAAGACAGTGTGGCAGATTCTTACAAGACAAGATGTACTCTTACTATGTAACTCAGCAATCAACACTTCTTTATAATTATCCTAATGAGTTGAAGACTGTCCACACAAAAACCTGCACATGGATGTTCATAGCAGCTTTTTATTCATAATTGCCAAAACTTGGAAGCAACCAAGTTGTCTATTTCAGTAGATGAAAGGATTAGTAAACTGTGGTACGTCCAGAAGTGTGGTATTATTCTGTGCTAATGAAATGAGCTGTCAAACCATGAAAAACCGTGGAGGGACTTTAAATGCGTATTATTAAATGAAATAAGCCAATCTGCAATGGCTGTATACTGTATGATTCCACCTATGTGACACTCTGGAAAAGGCAAAACTATGAAGACAATGAAAAGATCAGTGGTATGTGGCGATTCCTCAAGGATCTAGAACTAGAAATACCATTTGACCCAGCCATCCCATTACTGCGGATATACCCAAAGGATTGTAAGTCATGCTGCTATAAAGACACATGCACACGTATGTTTATTGTGGCACTATTCACAATAGCAAAGACTTGGAATCAACCCAGATGTCCATCAGTGACAGACTGGATTAAGAAAATGTTGCACATATACACCATGGAATACTATGCAGCCATAAAAAAGGATGAGTTCATGTCCTTTGTAGGGACACAGATGCAGCTGGAAACCATCTTTCTCAGCAAACTGTCACAAGAACAGAAAACCAAATACCGCATGTTCTCACTCAATAGGTGGGAATTGAACAGTGAGATCACTTGGACACAGGAAGGGGAACATCACACACCGAGGCCTATTGTAGGGAGGTGGTAGCAGGGAGGGATAGCATTAGGAGATATACCTAATGTAAATGACGAGTTAATGGGTGCAGCACACCAACATGCCACATGTATACATATGTAACAAACCTGCACGTTGTGCACATGTACCCTAGAACTTAAAGTATTAAAAAAAAAAAAAAAAGATCAGTGATTGCCAGGGGTTAGTGAAGAGGGAGGGACGAACAGTCAACAGCACAGTTTTTTTTTTTTGCGGGGGGCGAGGGCGTGGGGGATGGCTAAACTATTTTGTATGATACTGTAATGGTAGATACATATCATTATGCATTTGTCCTGACCCATAGAATGTACAACATCAAATATGAACCCTCATGTAAACTATAGACTTCGGGTAACAATGGTGTGTCAATGTAGGTTCATCGAATATACCACTCTGTGGGGGGTGTTGATAGGGAGGCTATGTGTATGTGTTGGGGCAGGGTTTTATGGAAGCTGTAACTTCTGTGCATGTTTGCTGTGAACCTTAAACTGCTCTAAAAAAAATAAAGTTGTTTTTTTTTTTTTCTTTTAAAGGGGGAAATAAACCATTGGCAGATGTGTTGGGGGAGGGGGAGAAGACACAATATTGAGAATAATAAGGCATAATTAAAGGGAGGAAAAATACTGTGTACTACTTTTACATACTTTTGTGTGTTTTTTTTGAGATGGAGGCTTACTTTGTTGCCCAGGCTGGAGTGCAATGGTGCAATCTCCGCTCATTGCAACCTCTGCCTCCCGGTTTAAGTGATTCTCTCACCTCAGCCTCCCGAGTAGCTTGGATTACAGGTGTGCGCCACCATGCCTAGCTAATTTTTGTATTTTTTTTTGGTAGAGATGGGGTTTTGCCATGTTGGCCAGGCTGGTCTGGAACTCTGACCTAAAGTGATCCACCCATCTTGGCCTTCCAAAGTGCTGTGTGAGCCACTGCACCGGCCCATGCTGGCCCACTTTTACATACATTTGAAAGCTTAGAAATGGAAATTACCTAAGTTGTCGCTCAAAAAGAAGTAGAAAAATAGAGTAAACCAATAGAAAAATATGGTGAATATAGTAAAAGATTCCACTCCTTCCCCAAAAAGTACTGGATGATTTTATGGGTAAGTTCTGTCTAATATATGTTCAAGGAACTGCCAGTTCCTGTAGAAAATTATCTCCAAACATCGAAAATGGTAGGACATCAATAATTCATGTTAGTCAGCTCAGAATAACCCGGTTCCAAAATTTGACAAAGACAGTATGAGAAAATGATACTTATGAACATAGCTGTTGAATTTGTAAATAAAATAATACTTAATTGAATCAATGACTCTTAGTAGGATTTTTTTTTTTTTTTTTTTTTGAGACAGGGTCTTACTCTGTCACCCAGGCTGGAGTGCAGTGGCGTGATCTTGGCTCACTGCAGCCTCCATCTCCCAGGTTCAAATGATTCTCCCACCTTAGCCTCCCAAGTGTCTGGAACTACAGGCGCGTGCCACCCTATCTGGCTAGTTTTTTTCTTTATTTTTAGTGGAGATGGGGTTTCACCATGTTGACCAGGCTGGTCTCAAACTCCTGACCTCAAGTGATCTGCCCGCCTCAGCCTCCCAAAGTGCTGGGATTATAGGCATGAGCCGCCAGTGCCTGGCCAATTTAGTAGGATTTCTCCTAAGAAAGCAAGAAAAGATCATCACCAGGGGAAAATTTTTTGTTTATAACATTTACAACATTGACAGATTAATGAAGATAAACCAAAGGATATTCATAATAAATGTCAGTTGAGCATTTTGATAAAAGTATGCGTTAACTCATGATTTAGTGAAAACTAAATTCTTAGCAAACTGAGAAAGTGATTTCTCAGATTGATTAAAGGTATCAACTGAAATCTACAATAAAATTATACTTAATGTTGAAGCATCAGAAGCATGCTCGTTTTAATCAAACAGGGATTATGACTGTCACCACCATTTGAATGTACTGGAGGTTCTGATAAATAACGTAATACATGGAAAATTAAATAAGTGACATAAAAACTAGAAAGGAAGATAAATTATATGTAAAGTATATAATCTAGGAAACCCAGAAGAATTGACAGATAAACTATTAAAGTGATTGCCCATTAAAATCACCCGAGAAGTGCAAACAATCACAGTGCCCAGTCCCTTTCCATTACTTCCTCCTTCAGTTCCTTTGGAAAATGAAAAGAAACATGGAATGTAAGTAGTCGTAGCTTCAGTGACCTCTGTGTTCCTCCACATTCTTTTTTTTTTTCTTCTTCTCAATTTTATTGTAGAAGCAGGGTCTCACTATGTTGTCCAGGCTGATCTCAAACTCCTAGACACAAGCGATCCTCTCACCTCAGCCCCACAGAGTGCTGGGATTACAGGTGTGAGCCTCCACATTCAGTCTCTGCATTGTTTGCATATAAAAATTGAGGTTACCCATATGGTAATCCTGTAGGTATTTAGTGTCCTAGGAATCATAAGAAAAGGTAGGCAATATACCTACCTTTAGTCTACATACAGCCCATAAGGTTTGTAATGTAGTATTTGGATAACAGTGAATGTATTGAAGTATCATTTATACTTATTTCGATATATTTAAAGATAAATCTTATTCTAGTTAAAATTGTGAAATATTTAAAAATTTTCCTTTGTCATTTCCATATGCCAGACATATGACTTTTTTTTTTTTATTTTATTCATTAGTAAGCCATGGTCCCTGCCCTGGAGTGAGGAGGAGCTCATGGTCCCCTGAGGGCATAGAGGTATAAATAGATCCTTGCCAGTTATTCTTCTTATTTGCCCCATTCCTCTTAGTCTGTAGGTTAAACAAATTTGTACTGACCCTAAAAATGAATGTGGTTTATTCTTTTTAAATTTTGGGGCAGGTACAGTGGTTCAGCCCTGTAATTCTAGTGACTCAGGAGGCTTAGGTGGGAGGATCACTTGGAGTTCCAGACCAGCCTGGGCAACACAGTGAGACTCGCCTTTAAAAAGAAGTAGGAAACTTAGCTGGGCATGGTAGTGTGTGCCTGCAGTGCTGCCTACCAGGGAGGCCAAGGTGGGAGTCTCACTTCAGTGCAAAGTTTGAGACTGCAGTGAACGCTGATCTTACCACTGCACTCCAGCCTGGGCGACAGAGGAAGACCCTGACTCTTAAACAATTAAATAAGATAAATTTTGGGCAAAGTTCGGAGCTGGTGGAGAAAGGACACCTTTAACTTTATGGTCTTTCTTTTATCCATTATAGCAGTTTTCCAGACCACTGCCATTTTCTTTCTTTTCTAGTCTAATGCTTTTTTTTTTTTTTTTTTTAAATCTCTGCAGATTAATTTCTCTTTGTTTTACAAACTAAATAGAATTTTCTGTAATTACTAATTTCTTTCCATGCCTCTCCAGGTAAAGCAATGCAGAAAGTCAGAAATACAGCAACAACTGTTATCTGTCAAATCTTCCATCTAGTTTTGATACTACGATGATTTTTGTGGGATATTGCTTCCATTATTTCATCTGTCATATCTTGAACCTTTTCCTCCTTTCCTGGTATATCAGTCAGGATTTTTCATTATAAACAAACTTTAAGAGGTTAAAAGTGAAATAGACATTAAAGATTGAGAATCTTAGGTGTGAAGGCTGTGCAGTCAGGAAAATGCCGAAATCACAATGTCAAACTATTTTAGCGCAGGCACTGTTGCTGCTGCCATTGGACACAGGTATCACTGCTGATAACATCAATATTGGGCATATGACACCAAAACTAATACCTCTGCAACCTCTGAAAGCTGGATATCTCCTTAACTCCTTTGATAGATTACCTCATTGAACCTTCTTTGAGTACTAAGTTTTTGATAAACTGTTTGTCTCCCTGCTCCTGCCTGGGAGGAATTCTCTCAGCTGAAGAAATGGGAAAGTGAATTGTGACCTCTGTCTACCTTGCTAGCTTCTTTTATCTCCGTATCCTTGTGTCTGTTCTCATATTACACTTTAGTAGTACAAAACTTTTGTGATAGTCACCAAATTCATTTTTCTGCTGCCTCAGCTTTGCAAATGTGTTTTGACCCGGGGCTTCTGTTTACTGTGCAGCTCTAGGGAGCATCTTTGGAATTGAACTGTCATTGGCCCAGGCCTTACTTGCCTTTCTTACTGTCTTTTTTCCTAATTTTCCTTCAAAACTCAAGTTAACCTTTTCTTCTGAGACAGCTTTTCTTATTTCTCAAGATCTACCTGCTTTGCACTGTATTGTTTATTTGATTTAGTATTTTACCACTTCTATTTGAGGTTCTTTGTGTAAAAACTATCCTACTTATCTTGTATTCCTACACATAATGCAGTTCCTAATATATAGCCATTGGTTACTAAGTATTTTAATTAAATCCAGCCATTTATAGGTTTTCTTTTCTATAATAGAATTTTATTGACATTATGACATGAATGTAAATCAGATTTCATTTTGGGAGCTTTTAGAAATGCAGCATCAAGAGTGGAGCTCCTTTAAGGTTGGTATCTTTCTTGCAGCTCAGATTTCTTGTAGATCTACATTCAAAAACTTATTTCAGTTGGTAGTATGGTAATATATAAGGTAAATGCTAATGAATTAACTGTTGTGTTTGAGGTGGGATGAAATATAGGTGGTTGAAAACTTAACCACCTATAAAACTTAAATTATACCTGGACGGGTATAATTAAAGAATCCTGAAGAAGGATTTCAGTCTTTCCTGGACTCTGTTACAAATAGCTTTTCACTTTTCATTCTGAAGCATTAACACCCATTTAATGGATAGGTACTAGTGTTAACACTTGGATATGATTATAACATGGAACTTGTGGTAGCCACATTATTAATAATATATAATTTCATAATTAGCCTCTGGGATGGTGAAAGTAAATTTGGTTTTTCAGAAACCTTGACTTTTTGATGATGTTTATCACTGTTCTACAATATAGTGAAATTTTTCCAGTTTATTTTTTTTTATTTTTTATTTTTTATTTTTTTTTTCCAAGAGAATTAAATCGTTTATTGATTACACATGATAATGGATGATACACAAGCTTCATTCCCATCTATAATTTTATCTGGTACCATTATTCAATTTAGATATATTGCATAGGATGTGCCAACAATCACTTTTATAACCAGTAATTCCATGATTTTGCTTGGGTAATCCCTTTTAATGGTGAACTTTAGGTCACAACAGTAACTATCAGTTCAACTACACCAAGGTTTCCGAAGACAATGGCTTCTCCACCCAAGCAGGTTGTATATAAATTCCAAATAGAACCTGGCATCACCCTGAAGGAATTCTAACTTCACACTGTTGGGGAAATTTACCAAGATGGCTTCAGAGTAGACTAACTTTACACAGCACATTAAAAAAAAGACATTTATTCAGCGTCACGATCAGACTATTACATTTAGCAATCAACAGCATGGGTGCAAAAAAAAAAAATCTACATTAAAACCCTTTGTTGGAATGCTTTACACTTTCCACAGAACAGAAACTAAAATAACCTGTTATACAATTAGTCACAAATACAGTCCTCGAGTTTTTTGCCCATACACATGAGTATTGTCTAAAACATGTCTTCTTTGTAGCAGCTAGGCCCTGCCACCACTGTGCTTGGCTGAGTTCACAAATCTGTTGTAACCTGTAGCTTCCCTGTCACTTCTCTGGCTCTCCTCTCCTGCTAAGCTTTGTTTCCTAATTAAAATCTTCTGCCACTGCCATAGCTACTGCTGCTGCTGGAACCGCCATAGCCACCTTGGTTTCGTGGTTTTGCAAAGTATTGGCCTCCACCGCCATAGGGGCCAGAGCTTCTGCCTCCAAAATTTCCTCCCTTCATGGGTCCAAAATTTGAAGACTGATTGTTGTAATTGCCAAAATCATTGTAGCTTCCACCACCTCCAAAATTGCTTCCATCATTACCAAATCCATTATAGCCATCCCCACTGCCACCATATCCACCACCACCACGGCTGCCACCAAAGCCACCACGACCACTGAAGTTTCCTCCACGACCGAAGTTGTCATTCGCACCGAAACCACCTCCACGACCACCACCAAAGTTTCCAGAACCGCTTCGACCTCTTTGGCTGGATGAAGCACTAGCCATCTCTTGCTTTGACAGGGCTTTCCTAACTTCACAGTTGTGGCCATTCACAGTATGGTATTTCTGAATGACAGTCTTATCCACGGAGTCATGGTCGTCGAAGGTTACAAAGGCAAAGCCCCTTTTCTTGCCACTGCCTCGGTCAGTCATGATTTCAATCACTTCGATTTTCCCATACTGCTCAAAATAATCTCTTAGGTGATGTTCTTCAGTGTCTTCTTTAATGCCACCAACAAATATCTTTTTCACAGTTAAGTGGGCACCTGGTCTTTGAGAATCTTCTCTTGAGACAGCTCTCTTTGGTTCCACAACTCTTCCGTCCACCTTGTGTGGCCTCGCATTCATAGCTGCATCCACCTCCTCCACAGTGGCATATGTGACAAACCCAAAGCCCCTGGAACGCTTGGTGTTTGGATCTCTCATTACCACACAGTCCGTGAGCGTTCCCCATTGCTCACAATGGCTCCTCAGGCTCTCATCGGTTGTTTCAAAGCTCAACCCTCCAATGAAGAGCTTCCTCAGCTGTTCGGGCTCTTTAGGAGACTCTGACTTAGACATGACGGCAGGGAGAAGAGACTTTAACGATGCTTCTTCGGCGGCGTCCACGGGCAGAAAGGACCAGTTTATTTTTTATTATTATTATTTTTTGAGACGGAGTCTCGCTCTGTCACCCAGGCTGGAGTGCAGTGGCCGGATCTCAGCTCACTGCAAGCCCCGCCTCCCGGGTTTACGCCATTCTCCTGCCTCAGCCTCCTGAGTAGCTGGGACTACAGGCGCCAGCCACCTCGCCCGGCTAGCTTTTTGTATTTTTTAGTAGAGACGGGGTTTCACCGTGTTAGCCAGGATGATCTCGAACTCCTGACCTCGTGATCCGCCCGTCTCGGCCTCCCAAAGTGCTGGGATTACAGGCTTGAGCCACCGCGCCCGGCCTAATTTTTCCAGTTTAAACAATCCAGGGCCGGGCACAGTGGCTCACGCCTGTGATCCCAGAACTTTAGCTGACTGTGGCAGGAAGATTGCTTGAGCTTAGGAGTTGGAGACTAGCCTGGACAACGTAGGGAGACCCCCATCTCTACAAAAAAATAAATTAGCTGGGTGTGGTGGTGCACACCTATAGTCCAGGAGTCTGAGGCAGGAGGATTGCTGGAGCCCAGGAGGGTGGAGGTGTGATTTGTGATCATGTCACTGCACTCCAGCCTGAGTGACCAAGTGAGACCCTGTCTCAGAAAAAAAACAAAAAACAATTCATATATGATTGAGGAGAGTAGTGAAGGGCAAGAGGCAAATGTACGGCTGGGCGCGGTGGCTCACGCCTGTAATCCCAACACTTTGGGAGGCTGAGGCGGGCGGATCATGAGGTCAGGAGATCAAGACCATCCTGGCTAACACGGTGAAACCCCGTCTCTACTAAAAATAGAAAAAAACAGCCAGGTGTGGTGGTGGGTGCCTGTAGTCCCAGCTACTCGGGAGGCTGAGGCAGGAGAATGGCGTGACCCCAGGAGGTGGAGCTTGCAGTGAGCTGAGATCGCACCACCACATTCCAGCCTGGGCGACAGAGCGAGACTCTGTCTCAAAAAAAAAAAAAGGAAATGTACTATCTCATTATAGTATAGTGGTTAAGAACTATCTCACCTAGACTGGAGTGCAGTGGCGTGATCACAGCCGACTGCATCCTCAAACTCCTGGGCTCAAGCTGATCCTCTTGCCTCAGCCTCCCTAGTGGGTAGGACTGTGCACCACAACACCTAGCAAATTTTTTGTAGAGGTGGGACCTTACTTTGTTAACCACACTGGTGTGGAACTCCTGGACTAAAGCAGTCTCCTTTCTTGGCCTGAGCCACTGTACCCTGCCAAGAATTTTTAAAATACCAGCTATGTTTAAGACATTGAGCAGGAGCTTGGTGATGAGTTACACACAACAGTGTATCATACAATAGACCCCCATGGTATGTAGAGATAAGTTTTTATGGCTCCATGGTACTTAGAGATAAATTTTTAATTTTGACTTAGGTGGGAAAGGATTTAGTAATGAGGTGTGGCATTTGATTGGACAAGGAAGGGCAGGAGTGATATGGGAACCTGGATATTTAAGGTTCAGAAAAAAAACCAAGTGGGGCATAAAGTTTAAGGAATATATGTTGAACAGTTATGAGATTGAATGTCTGGAGTATGTGAAGAATAGAGGGGAAATGGTTGGAAATGTTTAATGCACATTATAAGGGCTTTGAATTTTAAGTAAGTGAATTTGGAATTTTTCTGTTTATTGAGAAGCCCTTGAATGTTGTTTTATGGAGAAATAATGATGGAAAAGCATTATTTCAGAAAACAATCTAGTAATAAATGAGCTGTTTTAGCTATCCAGGTAAAAGGAAAATACTGTCCTGACTTACAATAGTGGCAGCTAAATTGATAGCAGAGGGTAGATGGAAGAGAAGTAAAATAAGTTTTAACTGAGACAGAAAATATAGGACACTCTAGGAAAACTTCTGGTAATTTTGACCATTCCTTTCACTAAATACACTAGAAGAGGCTAGGTGAAATATTGAAACATGTTTGAAAAGTAAGATTATCAAATAATTAGTAAGATAGGAAATAGAGTTTCAAGGTTGAGAATTTGGAACTCGAGAAATTTAGAGAAACAAGCTTCCAGTCCTTGTTGCCCTAGCAGTATATGCTGATCCAGAAGAGGTAGCTCAGAGACTGAGCTGTGAGTTTTGTTTGCCCTTTGGTTAGTAGAGGGGGAGGTTGGAATATTAGGTCTATTAAGAGCGAGAATTGAACACACTAGCTTCTTAAAGACTGAAGATGATCTTCATGTCTTTTGGGTAGTCCAGAAAACCTTAAACCTTGAACTTGGGTTAAGATAGCCCCCATATATAACAGAAACAAATACATATCTTCTCTAGGGAAATAACATTATTTAAGACATTAAACTATCTTCTCAAATTATTTTTCTAATTAAAACATAACAACCTGGAACTTCAGATACTGGAATTGTCAGACCTAGACCAAAATGAGTATGCTGTCATCAGAGAGCTGTCATTCAGATTTGGAAAAAAATCAGAGTTTTTAAAACTAAACGAAATAAGGAAAATTAGCTTGGTGAGATAGTTTAACAGCAGACTGGACAAAGCTAAAAAGAGTTTAGTGTATTTGAAAATCAAACAATGATCCAGAATTAAGTATACCCATTAAATGATGGAAAATACAGAAGAGGTTAAGAAATACAGAGGATATAATGAGAAGGTCTCGTTGAGTTTTAGAAAGAGAGGAGAGAATGTGGCAGAGGCAATATTTGAAGATAAAAACGCTGAGAATTTTCCAGATTGGTAAAAGACCCAAATGTCATAGATTTGAGAAACATAACAGTTCCCATGTGTGATAGCTACTTGTTTCATTGATCGTAAGATACACAGTTTTTCACATTGTAACGTCTGAAATCTGGATGCACCTTAACAGTCCAACAAGATTCGTGAAAAATTTTCCATGTCAACTTGTGTTAAAGATCATGAAATTTCAGCACAAAAGCATTTTAGATTTATGAAATATGGTAAAAAGAAATCCACATTTTTATTTATTTCTTTATTATTTATTTATTTTTTGAGACACAGTTTCATTCTGTTGTCCAGGCTGGAGTGCAGTGGTGCAGTCTCAGCTCGATGCAGCTCGCGCCTCCCGGGTTTGAGGGATTCTAGTGCTAAGCCTTCTGAGTACCTGGGATTACAGGCACGAGCCACCAGGCCTGGTTAATTTTAGTATTTTTAGTAGAGACGGAGTTTCGCCATGTTGGCCAGGCTAGTCTCAAACTCTTGACCTCAAGTGATCTGCCTGCCTCAGCCTCCCAAAGTGCTGGGATTATAGGCATGAGCCACCATGCCTGGCCAGAAATCCACATTTAAAAACATCTTAGTAAAACTACAAAATCAGCAAAAATAAAGAAAAAATCTAAAGCAGTGAAATACAAGAAAGGCTGCTTTCAAAAGAGTGAAAGTATAAGTATAATAATATTCTAGAGCACAGCTCAAGAGCAACAATGAAAGTGATAGTAAGATGGTACCTCAATCTACTGAAAGAAAATAAACCTTACCTAGAATACGATATTCATGGAAAATACATTCATAAACAATATGTTTTAATTAATATAAATGGTTTTATGTTGTACCTATTTTTTGTATCTTTTTTTAAGCCAACCAACATTTTATTCTGCCAGTGTGGATTGAAGTTTCAAATACTCATAATTGTTATTTAAGCAACTATCTGTTAAAGAGAAAAATCTTGCAGAATGTTGTACTTTGGGGTTTATAATCTTAAATGCATAATGAGCTAAGCATTCATCTTAAAAGTCTCAAGTAATGAGCTAGAGGTCTCAAGTTAGGACAAGAACGACAAAATAAATACAGGGAAAATACAAGGAAAGAATTAAAGAGCAGAATTTATTAAAATAGAAAACATGCAGTAGAAGGGCCGTAAGATTTTTTTTTTAAAGACTTTTTTTTTAAGACTAATAACATTGACACTTTGATGAGGTTAGGAAAAAGAGAGAGCCTAAATAACCAATACCAGGAATGAAAAAAGAATATCACTAGAATCTTGTGGATGGCTTAAAAAACAAAACTCTTAAAATTATGGACAGCTGTTCAAACTTGATAGACAAAATGGGTAGATTCCTAGAAATAGGCAATTTCTATAAGAAATAGTAAACCTGTATCCTTATTAACTATCAAGAAATGAAATCCATAATTTAAAATGTTTTTATAAAGAAAAGTTGAAGTTCAAATGGTTATACTGGAAAGTTCTACCATAACATTTAATATGACAGTAACTTCAACCTTACATTCTTCTAAAGAACAGAAAAATAGGGTCTTCTGCCTTCATAAGGATATCATAACTTTTATACCAAAACCCAAGGAAAGACTGTACACCAGTTTGTCTCATGTACATAGATAGAAAAAACCATACACAAATACACACACACAAAACAAAAACTGGAGCAACAGAAACGCCTCAGAATATTAGCAAATTGAATTCAGCAGTACCCAGCATGGCCACCTGAGCTGAATCCTGGGAATGCTAGGTTGGTTTAACCTGAAACAATTCAGTATGATTGGTCACTTGAACAAATTAATGAGAAAAACATTTCACAGATGCCAAGGAGCATTTGCTTCATGATTTTAAAAAGAAGCTATTAGCAATCTAGATCTTTGTTAACCTCATAAATCTTACAGAAACATTTGTAGGAGATAATCATGGTTTATACACCAAAATGTTAGAAAGATTTTCCTTTTAGTTGGGAGTTCAAGATGTGAATATCGTATCTCCAGTTCAATTCAGCATTATTCTAGAAATGATTCTAGCCAGTAGAACATCAAAAAATGAAAATGAAATATAATGTAAGAGAAATGCCTGTGTTTTTTCGGGTTTTTGTTTTTTTTGAGATAGAGTCTTGCTCTGTCTCCCAGGCTGGGGTGCAGTGGTGAGATCACAGCTCACTGCAACCCCCTACCTCCCAGGTTCAAGCAGTTCTCCTGTCTCAGCCTCCCGAGTAGCTGGGACTACAGGAGCATACCCCCAAGCCCAGCTGATTTTTGTATTTTTAGTAGAGATGGGGTTTCACCATGTTGGTCAGTCTGGTCTTGAACTCCTGAGCTCAAGTAATCCGCCTGTCTTCAAAAGTGCTGGGATTATAGGCATGAGCCACTGGGCCTGGCCCCTGTTAATGTTCACTGACAATGTGATTGTGTATTCACAAGCAATGTGATTGTATATGTGGAAAAATCAGAGTCTAGAGGTAAATTGTTAGAATAAATGTCTTTAGAAAGAAATATGAAAAGTATGTTTTTTTCTTTGACCCAGTAATTCCACTCTCAGGTGTATATCCAATAGAAAGAAATATGTGCACATCCTACATTGAAAATCATATATAAGACCGGTGGTGGCTCATGCCTGTGAATTCAGCAACATGGGAGAATTGCTTGAGGCCAGGAGTTACAGGTCAGGTTGGGCAACATAGTGAGACCCCGTATTTACAAAAAATTAAGCAATTAGCTATGCATGGTGGCATCCATTTGTAGTCCCAGCTACTCAGGAGGGTGAGGTGGGAGGATTGCTGGAGCCTGGGAGGTCAAGGCTACTGTGAGCCGTTTTTATGTCACTGCACCACAACCTGGGTGACAGAGTAAGACCCTGTCTCAAAAAAAGAAAAAGTCATATATAAGCATATTCATAGCAGTATTTGTTCATACTTCAACCTATAAACAACCCATATGTTTATCACTATTACACTAGATAGATAATTGTGGTATATTGACATAGTGACTATTCAGCAGTGCAAAATAAATGAGCAAAAGCTGCAAGCCACAGCATAGATAAATCTTAAAAACATAGTGGAAAAGAAAAAGGACCCAAAGTAATACCTATCTATTATATGGTTCTTCTTACGTAAAATATAAAAACGGTTGAAACTAAGTTTATATTGTTTGATGCATATTTAGGTGGTGTAGCTATTTTAAAAAACAGGGCAGTGATTAAAACAGTTGAAACTAAGTTTACATTGTTTAAGGATGCATATTTAGATGGTGTAATTATTTAAAAAAACAGGGTGTTGATTATACTTTTGGGGGGTCTTGTAGAGTACTAGCAGTGTTCTATTTCTTGTCCTGGGTGGTGATTGGATACTGGTGTTTTTTTAATTACAGTTTGTAAGCTGCATGTTTATGTACTTCTCTAGAATTGTGTTATTGCAGAATAAAAATCATTTTAAAACACGTACACAGACATAGGAAAAGGATCAATCTTAAAGGGAAGGTCCAGCTTTTTTTTTCTGGACCTGTAGGATTAATAGTTCCTTTGTACCTACAAGTAAACGTATCATTTTGCCAAGACAGCTTTTCTCACTGCTCTCATAGTCTCTAGTATATCAAATCTATCCTAAATTTAACTTAGATATGTTAACTTATTTGAGCAACCTCTGCTACCCTTGTGGTTTCTGCCACATCAAACCTGTACTCCCTGGGTTTGGGGTTTGAAAACCTTGTGTACATTCACTCCATTCTGTATATCTGTGCTTGTAACTGTATATTCCTTGGGATGCCCCCTCCTATTCGGGCCTCAATCTTAAGAGCTGTATAGCTTTGTACAGAATCAGAACGTATCAAGAATACTTCATTCTGGGGTTATGCTCGTAGACATCATGTACAGTTCTGTACATCACAAATTGATGCCTCGTATATCTTCTTATTCTCTATATTCTTACCACATTTACCAACTTGTTTCAACTTCTTGAAGTTAGTTTTCTGTGCTTCTCTAGGATTCTTCTCCCATTCTTGCATGCTAAGTAGCATGTCATACTACAAACAGGTGTTCATCTCTTTCCTTCAAAACAATTGACATTACAACTAACTAGCATAATTCCTACATATAGTTGCTGAATAGGTGAGGGAACTATGTTAAATGGAACTTAATTATGTTACTAGCTTGTGTTTTGATGGAGCTAAATTTTTGTTTTAACGTAGCTAAATTTTAAACATACTTGTTTGATTCATAGGCTTTCAACTTTTACAACCTGAGGATTTCCATTAGATACATTGAAAAATCATTATCAAAACAATAAAAAGACATTTCTTTTTATATACTTGAAGAAATGTTATTTCTCTTCCGTTGGAATCAGATCCACTGTTGCAGATTCACAAGTAGTTTTATTTTCTAGATAAAAATGTATAGCAGGAGCAAAAGACCATTAAGCAGAGGGTGTAGATTTCCTTTAATGCACATATTTGGAAAGAGGACACAAAAAGCTACTGTCTTGGTTTTCTTTGAAGTAAAAATAGTTTTTAAAAAATAGTGGTTCTTGTCATTTTGGGGACCGTAGTCTCTTTTGAAAAAGTAATACAATCTTGAACCTTCTTCTGGGAGTGCGGGGGTGGGGTGGGGGCAGAGAACATTTGTAAATAAGTTATAACGTTTGTCTTCTGCACAGTTGTTGAAATGCCAGGGACCTCCAATTACAAATGTATGTGTTTGATGAACTTGGTAAAATTGAAATAATCATAAGCCAGAAGTCATAGACAACCACCGGTAAAGATGACACGTGTTTGTAAGTGTGGCTGGAACATCCTGTGAAAACCAGTGTCTGTGTCTTCTAAAGCCTCTATTGTAGAGATGTTCTCCATTCTGTGTTAGAGAAAGAATAGTCATTAACTTCTTTTGTAAATGTCCTCCATACTTTTATTTTTATCTTTTAAATTTTATTTCTAATAGAGATAGAGTCTTGCTATTATTTATTGTTCAGGCTGGGCTTGAGTGATCCTCCCAGCTTGAACTCCCACAGTGCTGGGATATAGGCTCACTAGCTACTGCACATAGCCTTTTTTTCTTTTGAAATTTTATTTACCTTCATGGTTTTACATCTACCTTTAAAACTCATGAGGAGCAATAATGTATTATTTAAAAAAGCTTTTTGATTAGCAAAATTTTTTATTGTAAAAGCTGAATGGGGGGAAGAGGTCAATTTACTGTTCACTTGGCTTTTGGGTATTTAGGTTTTTCTGTATTAAATGAGTATTGGATCCCTTTGGAAGACGGCATAGTTTATTGTGTTTCTGTTATGATTTTGCGAATTCGAGCCTAGAAAGAGTTATCTAAACATCTGTTTCACTGTGGTTATTTCCTTAATCCACCTGCCTTCATCCTGGCTCAGAAGTATAAAGGATAAAGTATGCAGTCAGATTTTTGTGCTGCCACTTGGAAGTAGTATTAATTAGTAGCTGCTCTATCAAACATTATTTTGCTTAGCAGTAAGCAAACTCAGGAGATTTTATTACAATGCTGTTTTTTTTAGGTTTTATTTTATTATAATGCCTTTTTTTTTTTTTAAACTAGGCTAATAAGAAAAATCTTACAGCCTCAAAAAGTATTCTACTTTTTCTGAAAAATATATGAGCAGTAAGTTTATTTAGCTGTAAAAACTACACAGAATACACATTTTTCTTTTTAGAGATTAGCTTAAGAAACCTAAATCTTTTAAAGCAAGCTGTTACAGATTTGTGCGAGTTCTCATTTGATTTTTTTTTTTTTTTTTTTTTTTTTTTTTTTTTGGTAACATGAGGGCTAAAAGCTTTCCTTGGGATATAAAGGTTTTCTTTCCTTAACTCCTTTAGATGGTTTTGGTTTTTGGGAATTCTGAACTTACCTAGTAGAGGTATGTAGTTTTGCCAGTCATCTTACATTCTTTTGTAAGAATAACTTTAAAAACCACAAAGGATGCACTAGTATCTTTCAATTTGTTTGAAAACTTACATTCTGCCTCAGGAACCCTTTTTAAATTTTTTTTTATCAAAGTAACACGATCATGATGTTTTAAAAGTCCTATAGTTTCCCAAGTTATAAATGAAACATAGTGCTCCAAACCCTCAGCTCTGATCCCATTCCCCAGAAGAGAAAGAACTATTTATTTTAGTATTTTTTATGACTTACTATTCCATATTGCTGTTTTAAGGCGGTCATCTTCATACCTCATGTTACTTTTGCTTTTTAAAATGTGACGGCAGTTCTTATTCATTCATGTGATTTTAATGAATTTAAGATATTTCTTTGCTCCTTTGACATTTTCTCTTAAATGTACATATTCTAAAAGTAGAAAAAAAATACATCATTAACAGGTTAATGTGGCTGGCGGCGGGGGTTGGGGGTTGAAATGGCAGTTCTTGGAAGGGTTTTGGCATCATGGATTTTTGTTCTTTGTCAGAACTATAAGGTATAGAATAATTGCGACTTGTAGTATTTTGAAATTGCGATCTGATACCCATAAACTGCCACATGTGAGTGTTAAAACAAATGTTTTTGGTCATTTAGAAGTAAACGTTACATGTATATACATTTTCATACATGGATACATATAATGTATAATGTGTTTTTTAATAAATTTATGTGTGTTTATTTTTACTCTCAGGCTTATAGCAATAGCTAGTTGACTTGCAAATGTATAATGGAAGCATTAAAAGACTGGATAGGAGGATTGAACTCTGATAGTTTTAAGAGTAAGCGTAGAGGCTGGGCGTGTAATCCCAACACTTTGGGAGGCTGAGGTGGGCAGATCGTTTGAGACCAGTCTGGCCAACATGGTGAAACCCCATCTCTACTAAAATCACAAAAAAATTAGCCAGGTGTGGTGGCACACATCCGTAATCCCAGCTACTCCAGAGGCTGAGGCACAAGAAATGTTGAACCTGGGAGGTGGAAGTTGCAGTGAGCTGAGATGAAGTCAGCCTGCACTCCAGCCTGTGCGACAGAGACTTTGTCTCCAAAAAAAAAAAAAGAATACAGCATAGAAAAGCCTACTTTATATCTTTAAGTTGGTTTAACATTTTGCTTTTCTGATTCTGTTGTGAGAATTAGTACTTCTCCAGTAGTGGTTGGTCTTCATGAGGTTTGAAGACTTAGTAGCTTTGAAGATAAATATTAGAATGGCAAACAGTGATGCCACAGTCACTCAGGATTCAAGAAGAAACACTAGCCAGTGGTGATCCCTACCAGCCCTGTTTCCTCTCTCCTCAACTAGACATAAGAGCTCGTAGGCTGTAACTTTCCTGCCTTGAAATTTAATTCATATTATTTGGTATGTTTCTCTATAACAGGCAAGTAAAATGAAAAATTAAGATCCAAATATTCTGAAAAGTTGCCAGGTTGCTCAACTGTATTTCTGTAAATATACTCAATATGCAGAAATGATCCTGGAGAGAAGAGAATTTACAGTCTACTGAGAAACTGCTTAAATCTAATATTCTTTAAATTGACAGATAATTGTCTATAAGAAAATCTTAATGTAGACAAATATAGGCCATAGGAATGGGTGATACCCTGCTTGTGCCCTTGCTTCACTAAGGAGAGGCTGGACTGAAGGAGAAACCACACTGCTACTTGTTTTTTTTGTTTTGATCAACATGATTTCCTGAAAAGGATGGGCAGGGTTACAGGCAAGGAGGGAAGCACAGTTCTAGGATAAGCTTTGCAGCTCTTTCAAGTCAATGAAGCAGAGAGAAGTATTTGGTTAACTCATTAAAGATACCTCAACTACACTGCTTCACACTGAGTCAGTTCCTTTTTATTTTGGTCTGATTTTCAGAAGCAATGATTTACATAGAAGCCAGCAAATCAGAGGAACTTCCAGATAAGTACCTAGGTAAACAGTGTGGGTAGTTAAGAATCCAGCCTATTCTCTGCCTGGACTACTCTCCAGGCATAGTAGTCTTAAATAAAACAATCATAATTAGAAGAAATCAGCTTTGTCTTAGGAAATTAAACATAGACTCTGAGATGAGGGATCAAAGTTAAACTGAAAAACAACAGAAGAAGGTGAAAAGGAAACTGGCAGAACAGAAAAAAAAGAAAGGATAAATAATGATCTTGTAGAACTTGAAACCACATTGATAGAAAGAAATAGAGCAGGCATTACAGAAAATAGGTCTGGAAGACAGGAAAAGGACAAAGAAGTAAATAGCAAATGGTAGACATGGAGGACAACTTAAGAGACTGGATGCAAATCAAACACATTCCTAACGATTAAAGGATCTTGAGGTAATTAATATCCAAATGACATTTCAAAAGAGAAAGTTAAATGCTTAGAATAAAGCCTGGTGGAACTGCTAAAGTTCAAGAATAAAGAAAGAATAAAATGAGAAAATTATTTTGGCCACAGACTTCCTCAGTAGCAACAGGTAACAAGAAAATAGAACACTATCTCTATATGAATATTGAGGAGGGAAAGGATTTTGTCCAAAGTGAGCAATTGAACACATTTAAGCATTAGAATTATGTCTGAGTAATTGGAGGTGATCAAGTTTATGAGACAAAAAACAGTTATCATTCTTGAAAGAAAGGCTACATAATATAAAAACAATGGGCAGGGCGTGGTGGCTCATGCCTGTAATCCCAGCACTTTGGGAGGCTGAGGCGGGCAGATCACAAGGTCAGGAGTTTGAGACCAGCCTGACCAATATGGTGAAACCCTGTCTCCACTAAAAATACAAAAATTAGTCAGGCGTGGTGGCAGGCACCTGTAGTCCCAGCTACTTGGGAGACTGAGGCAGGAGAATCGGTTGAACGCGGGAGGCGGAGGTTGCAGTGAGCCGAGATTGCACCATTGTACTCCAGCCTGGGTGACAAGAGGGAGACTTCATCTCAAAAAAAAAAAAAAAAAGAATGTATGTAGTGAAAACATTATATAAAACTATAATCAACCGGGAAGAGCTTTAGGAAGTTGCAACCAAAACCAAAAGGATGATCAATGTATTATTTAACTTTTATAAGAAATGTATTTAAGTATTAATTATACAGGCAACTCCTAGTAAAACTAAATTAGATTTTAGTAATTTCCAAATAAAGATTGTGGAGTCAGGGGTGAACAGACCATATAGTAAATACAGATCAGAACAAATACATGAAACTTTGATAAAAGAAGATTTCTAGGCCCACTAACCCTCAAGAATATGAATGGATTCTTAGCTTCCCACTCATATTTCATTTAAAATACTTAGCAGTATTTGAAAGTTCATTTGGTGGCTTCTAGAATGGATCAAAAAACTATAAACTCCAAGCCACATGTAGTGGTGTGCACCTGTAGTCCCACATACTCAAGAAGCTGAGGCGGGAGGATCACTTGAGGCCAAAAGTTCAAGGCTGTATGCTATTATTGCATCTGTGAAAAGCTACTGTGCACCAGCCTGGGCAACATAGTGAGACCCTCTTATTTTTTTTAAATAAGCTATTAACTCCTATTTTAAAAAATGTTACAAACTCCAGTACTAAAGCTATCTAAAGCAGAGGAATTCAGATTGACAGTTAAAAAGTATTGGGTTGATTAGACCCAACACCAGACTGTTGGGGCGACGACGTCTAGCGGAGTCAAAGGAATGAGAAAAGACGAGAGAAAGTGGGACCAGGGAGCCAACGCTAGTATGGAGGCTGCGAACCCTGGAGCTCTGGGAGCCCACACTCCACGCTGTTTATTAGTGATCAAACAAAGAAACAGGTGGTGAGGATGTGGGGGTTGAAAGGAAGCGGTGTATCAAGCGAATGAGCTTACAAAGCTGTGAGGGTTTAGCATTTTCTTTGAAACGTGGCTACTTGAGATCATGGGAGTGCTAGAAGTAAGGAGCCAGCACGTCTAGCAGATATGCAAACCCTGCCTCAGCTTCTCTCCCAACACTCAGCTTTTCTCCCAACAAAAAGAACTTGAAATACCTGAGAATAAAGTCACTGGAATATGTGCAGGATCCACATAGTGAAAAAAAGTTACAAAACTGTTGAGAGGACTGAATGGGAATTGGAATTAAGTAAATTGAAAGATACTTTGTTCTTGGCTAGGAAGACAATATTATAGAGTCGATTCTATCAAGTAACAGTTTACTTGATATAATTGTAGTAAAAGTTCCACAGGATTAAAAAAAATTAACAATGATTATACTTAACTTGAAAAAACAAATATGGAAGAATAGCAGAGAAAATTCTGTAAGAGAAGAATGGTAAAGGGATCTTTGTCAAATATTGAGAATGTATCAACTACAAGAGCAGACAAATTAGTGGAATAGAATGGAGAGTCCAGGAATAAACTCGTCTAAATAGGAAATGTTGGTATATGGTAAACAGGTCAGTGCTGAGAGTTAGATTAGTCAGTTACTCTTTAAGAAGAAACTAAGTGCTTGTAACATGCCTGTAGACATTAGGGCTCCAGGAATAATAAAGTAGTCCTCATGGGGTTTACCTTCTAGCAGAGCAAACATAAAGAGTGATTACACTTAGTAATGTTTTAAGTGCTGCAAAGGACTAGGAGTAACAATGGGATGCAATTCAAGGGAACCTTATCTAATGGGGCTGGAAGTGAGGAGCTGTCAGAGATCACTTATTTGAGGAAGTCAGATGTAAGCTGAAACCTAAAGGTGGGAAAAAGTGTTTCCAATAGATGAGACAACCCTTCAATAAATGGATTGAAATGAAATGGAATCCCGTACTCCTTATTACGTAAAAAATAAATCAACAGTTTTAATAGAAACAGTTTAAAGGTGAGATCTAAATCATTAATGAATTTCCATTAAAATCTTTGGGTATAGAAGTCTTTTAAAGTGTGGTATAAACTGCAGAAATCACAGTGGGGTAGCATGATAAATGTGCCTCATAAAAATTTTAAAGTGATAATTAAACACCATTAAAGAAAGTTGAAAGACAAGAAAGAAATGGGAGAAAGAAAGCAACCCATGAAACAAAGATTTATTCTTCCTCTTTACACACTGAACTTAATAAGGAATAAGATCACCACAGAAAAATGTATTCACCTTCACTAATAAAGAAATACAAGTTAAGTCTAGATATTTTTCCCTATCTGATGGGCTAAGATTTTAATCAAGGATTATTTTTATGTGGCACATTTAAATGTCCTTCAGAATAACATTGGTTAGATATATTATAGTAAATAACTATAGTGGAATACTGTGCAAAAATGAAAAATGTAGACATTTAATGACAAAGATGTCTGTTAGATATTGTCTAGTGAAGAAAGCAGGTTATAAATGTGGACTAGGGTGTTACTTATATGAAATTGGAGACACATGTCCGTGTGGCTGTATACTCATAGAATACTGTCTAGAATGTTAACCAGAGTATGAGAGTCGTTAGTTCCATGTTGTCAAATTTTGGATGACAGAAGTTTGTCTTGTTAGCGTGAATATTTTTATAAAACAAGGTGTTTAGCTGGTTTATGAATTGATATTTAGTGTTAGTCTCTTATGCTTTCGGTTTTTCAGGTAAAAGTTGGTATTTTATATATTTTTTTAAAAAATTGAGACAGTCTCGCTCTGTCACCTAGGCTAGAGTGCAGTGCGGTGGCACCATTTTGGCTCACTGCAACCTCGCCTCCTGGGTTCAAGCAGTTCTTATGCCTTGGCCTCCCGGGTAGCTGGGATTACAGGCACCCGCCACTGTGCCCAGCTAATTTTTTTGTATTTTTAGTAGAGATGGGGTTTCACCATGTTGGCCAGTCTGGTCTTGAACTGCTGACCTCAAGTGATCCACCCGCCTCGGCATCCCAAAGTGCTGGGATTGCAGGTGTGAGCCACCGCTCCTGGATACTACAACAAAAATTAGCGGGGCATGGTGGCAGGCCTGCAATTCCAGCTACTTGGGAGGCTGAGGCAGGAGAATCGCTTGAACCTGGGTGGCAAAGTTTGCAGTGAGCCGAGATAGCACCACTGCACTCCAGTCTGGGCAACAGAGTGGGACTCTATCTCAAAATTGTAGGAAAGCATTTGATTTTCTGCTGTAGATATATTCTGATTATCTGAATCATCAGAGACATTAATTTTCTATTTGTATGAGTTCCTGACAACTTGAACTTTCTGATAATCCTCCTTTTTGTAATGTGTTGGCATTTCAATTGATAATATGATTTCATTGAAATATGTTGTAGTCAAAGTATAAAAAAGATATTTATTAGTCTTAGGAGAAGTGATATGGTTTGTTTCATTTGAATGATTTTTCTGGAGGTACAGTAAGGTATAGTAACCTTTGACACAAAGCCTAAATAAGACCTTAATTAAAAATACTGGAAATTCCTTTTGAGTATTGAATTACTTTTAAAATTGAAAATCTCCTGTTTGTATATAAAGAGCATTATAGTTATTGTAACCTGGGCTTTACAACCTAAAAAGTAATTGACCAGATTATGCATTAATATTTTTGCTGGTTATATTGGTTTTGCAAATTGAAAAGTTTTTTTAAAAAATTTTTTGAATCTATTGCTTTTCCCTTTTGAATAGTAAGCTATTTCAGGAGGTCAGGGAACATGTCTTATCTGAATTAATTGGAAACATTGTGCTAAGTATTTACCACTATCTTCCCTGCCCACTCCCGCTTAAGGTCTGCTCTACTATCTTTGTCCAGAGGTTTGCTATTTAGTTAAAACTCTAGGTAGTACTTGGCATATACTCTTGATGTATTAGATATGGAACACCTCTATATTTAGATACATATTTTATGAAAAGCTAATATGTAATTTATTTTATATAAAATGTTTGAAGTTACACTTTTTTGTTCTATTTCTTCTCCTTTCTCAGTAAATTAAAAATATTTCGAAAGAACGTTTAGAAAGCAAGTCTATTATGTAGAATGAGACACATGTAGTAATTTTATTTTTAAGATGATTTGTGTGGTAAGATAAATTGTTTACTAAAGCTAATATGTTTAAATTGCTTTAACTAAAATTATTAATAAAATGAGTTCATTTGTATAAAATATAGCCTACCCATGTAAAATATTACTCTTCATAGAGTAGTATTTAATCCTTAAGTTTTAGTTGCAGTACTGTTAAAATACTAACAGCTTAACTTCCCAAGATTCAATTATTTAAAAACAAAATTTAGAAAAAAAAAATAGCAAAAACTCAGTCTACTAGTTTACATATATACACACACCCACACACACACATATATATACTCATATATATAAGAGTAGACTGAATTTTTGCTGCTTGCAATATATATATATATGCACATGTATACACACACCTTTATTTGCTATAATTTGTACCATATAGCTTTTATTTCCTCTGAGTAAAAAGGTTATTATCTTGTTTTATTTTAATTCAGCTTCTTGCTTTTCCCCATAGAAAAGCAGGTTTTTGGAGAGCTCTAACAGTGTGCAGTTGCTGGGCTCTTATCCTTTCTGTTTAAATAATGCAGGTACTTTGATGGAAACCTGGAGAAGCTCTTTGCTGAGTGTCATGTAATTAATCCAAGTAAAAAGTCTCGAACACGCCAGATGAATACAAGGTCATCAGCACAGGATATGCCTTGTCAGATCTGCTACTTGAACTACCCTAACTCGGTGAGTATCTGGTAGTTTAAGGCTAGTGCTGACTTTGTATTTCAGTAGTTTAAGGCTAGTGCTGACTTTGTATTTCAGAGGGTAAATCAACTTCCATTATTTAGACAAAGGAAAATCTGTGGGACTTAGTAGTAGCCTCTAAGCCATAACCTATCAATGTATTCAGTGTGAGGAAAGGAAGGAAAAGAGTAAGAGCTTGGTGCCTCTTACCTCCAACCCCTATTTGTTTTTTAAAGCAGCAACAACTTGTCCAAGTTGTCATTTATAGACCTAAATCTTTCTGGAGTTTATTTTATCACCATGGGGAGAATTGTGTAATAGGTAGGCAGTGAGTAGAATTGTTTCTCATCCAAATTAAAATAGATTTAAACTGTGTTTTTTAAATATCCAGAAACACTCATAAATATTGTTAATACTATTTGCTAGGGAACTCTCAGAATTCTTCAAAAGATAAAATTTTCACTTAATCAAATCCATTCAAATGGAGATTGTTAAATATGGTATGTGGGGACAGAGTTGGAACAGTACCAGTGATAAGGAAGACAACCAAATAACTGATGTTAATCCCTTAAGTACAAATATCCTTCCTAAACATTTATTGAACTGAAGCTGGGCTCAGTGGCTCATGCTTATAATCCCAGCACTTGGGGAGGCCAAGACAGGCAGATCACTTGAGGCCAGGAGTTTGAGACCGTCCTGGCCAACAGGGTGAAAACCTGTCTCAACTAAAAATACAAAAAAATTATCCTGCCATGATGGTGCGTGTCTATAATCCCAGCTACTTGGGAGGCTGAGGCATGAGAATTGCTGCCTGGAAGTCAGAGGCTGCGGTGAGCTGACATCGTGCCACTGTATTCCAGCTTGTGTGACAGAGTGAGACTCCGTCTCAAAATATAAAATAAAATTTATTGAACTGAGATGATTTGCTTGCTTGATGCTTTACTTGAGTGTTTACTAAGGAAGTTTAGTCTTAAGTTGTCTTAAGATATCTAAGAGATAACTTAATTCCATGATAATTACAACTGTCTTGTTCATGTTCTCTGCTTTAATTGTTAAGCAGCTCTTTCTAATAATTACTGTATACCAAGTCTTAGACACTGTTATTTTCACAATTAATCTGTTAATGGGGTCTCACTATGCCAACCAGGCTGGAGTGTTACGGCTATTCACAGGCATAGTCATAGTGTACTACAGCCTTTATCAGACTCTTAAGTTCAAGTGTTTCTCCTCCCTCAGCCTCCCAAGTAGCTGGAATTACAGACATGCACCATCAAGCCTGGCTAATATTTATATTGAAGGATTTTTATTGTTTATCTTAGAGTTGTATATGTGTATCTCTAATGGGGTCCATTTCCGGGGAGTTAACTTGTTCACATGTACAAGTGATGAGAAAAGTTTTAAAAGATAATTAAGTACTCAGAGAAATAGAATGATCAGATTAGTAGGTAAAGTAGTGAACTGAATTTTCAAATTCTCAAGTTTTGATCATAACTCTAACATGAAATTTTTGGCTTTAGGGGGAGGTAAGCCATTTAATGTCACTGGATTTTTCTTTTTTCTTTTCATTCTTTCTTTCGAGATGACTTTGCTCTGTTGTCCAGGCTGGAGTGCGGTGATATGATCACTGCAGCCTCAAACTCTGGGACCACAGGCGCATGCCACCGTGTCTGGCTGATTTTTCTGGGGTGTGTGTGTGCGTGTGTGTGTGTGTTCTGTTTTGTTTTCTTTTGTTTTGTTTTGTTTTTTGTAGAGACAGGGTTTTACCGTGTTGCCCAGGCTGGTCTGGAACTTCTCTGAGCTCAAGCATTCTGCCCACCTGGCCTCTGAAAGTGCTGGCATTATAAGTGTTAGCCACTGTGTTCCTCCAGTTTTTTTTTTTTTTTTTTGAGACGGAGTCTTGCTCTGTCACCCAGACTGGAGTGCAGTGGTGCGATCTAGGCTCACTGCAAGCTTTGCCTCCCGGGTTCACGCCATTCTTCTGCCTCAGCCTCCCGAGTAGTTGGGACTACAGGCGCCTGCCATCAAGCCCGGCTAATTTTTTGTATTATTAGTAGAGACGGGGTTTCACCATGTTAGCCATGATGGTCTCAATCTCCTGACGTCGTGTTCCGCCTGCCTCAGCCTCCCAAAGTGCTGGGATTACAAGCGTGAGCCACCGCGCCTGGTCTCTTCTTTTCTTTTCTTTCTTTTTTTTTTTTTTTGGCATGGGTTTTGCTCTTGTTGCCCAGACTGGAGTGTGATGTTAGTCTTGGCTCACTGCAGCCTCCGCCTCCCAGGTTCAAGTGATTCTCCTGCCTCAGCTTCCCGAGTAGCTGGGACTACAGGCGCCCGCTGCCACACCTGGCTAATTTTTGTATTTTTAGTAGAGATGGGGTTTCACCATATTGGCCAGGCTGGGCCAGGCTGGTCTTGAACTCCTGACCTCAGGTGATCCACCCACCTTAGCCTCCCACAGAGCTGGGATTATTACAGGTGTGAGCCACCGCACCCAGCAGTTTCTTTTTCTTTCTGAGTTGAATAAGATATTCTTTCAGTTTTCTTCCAGCCTGAAAGCTGTATCATTTCTCTTACCTTAAATCACAATTCTAATTCGAATATTTTAAAAAAATACTATTAGAATATATTAAATTCATATTTTGACTGTTTTATTGTCTTTAACAGATTCTGTTTGCCAGTTGAGATTTACATAGTGCTTACAGTTAAATGCTTCCGTGAGGTAATACTAAGACCCAGGTTTTACAAGGTTTCCTTACTTCTTGGTGTTTTTCCTCCTGCTCTATCATAGCCAGTTCCTTCTTAATTTAAATCTTAACTCTGATTTGAGTACTGAAGCTAGCTGCTTACAAATATCCACTATAACTTTCTCACTGTTCTTGGTATTGTCTTAACAGTCTTAACAAACTAGAATTTCAAAAGCATGACTTGAGATTTACAGTGTAACTGATGATGGAGAACCTATTCATTGAACACACTAGGCACTATTCTAAGAAATAATGGAGAATAAATGCATAATTCCTAACTTCAAATAATTTACGGGTTAGTTGGGTAGGTAAGTAGTAAGGTGACATATTCAGAAAGAATGGTAAGTGCTTTGGCAGGGCAAATATAAGATAACGATACTGTGGGAACGTGTTGGAGGGATACCTAACCCAGTTTTTGATCAGGGAGGACTCACCACAGAAATTCACAGAAATTTGAACTAACATCTGAAGGCATGGTAGTTAGGCTAACCAGGAAAATGTAGCAATACAGAATCCAAAGGAAGAGAGAATGTACTTTCAAGAACTGGGGGATGGTAAATAGTACTAAAAGATTCAGAGAAAAGATTTTAAAAGTTAATTTGAAATGAAGTGAAGGAGTGCAGTAGGATGAGAAACCAAACTTCATGGGCTAAAGAGTCATTGACTTGAAGGTGGGAAAGGAAATGGAAGCAATAAATGTAAATAAATTACTCTTTTACAAGAAATTTTCCTGTGCAAGTGATAGGACAAGATAGCAAAAGGAACAGCATGGGTTGGCAAGTAAGTTAAAAGCATTATGGAAACTGCTAAGTGTTCCGAAAAGTATCATGACGAAACTAGGATGTCCTTTCCTCATAATTTTTAGACACATATAGAAGGGTAAGTTTAACCTCTAGAGTTTTGAAAGTAAATGTCACCTGAAATTCTTCATGGAGCTTTATTATTGGATGAGTGAGTTCTTTACCTACATTGTATAACTCGCACATTTTACTGTTCTCCAAGCATTTGTATTTTTTTATTATATATATCTTCAGTATCTTTATCCTTCCAGAAAGCAATTTTTGCTTTATGCAGTGTCACATGCACATTTTAAAATAAGTACTTTTGATAGCTTAGTTTACAACCCTTTGGAGTTAACTGTCTTGAGTGGCTGCTTCTTTAAAAACTATGTCCTGAGACATTGGAGCACTTTGTAAATTCATAGATTCTGCTCTCCACCCCAGTCCTTCCCAAATGTGTTATAGCTAAGTCAGAAATTTTTTTAACCCTAGCAACTTAATGTTTTAGGTTAAAGTAGTTAAGATAATAGCTGTACTGGCCCACCACTGTACTAGGAAATGTAGCTTCGACTACAGTGTCTCTATTTTTTTTTTGAGACGGAGTCTTGCTTTGTTGCCCAGGCTGGAGTGCAGTGGCATGTTCTCGGCTTACTGCGACCTCCACCTCCTGGTTTCAAGTGATTCTCCTGCATCAGCCTCCCAGGTAGCTGGGATTACAGCCACCCACCACCACACCCGGCTAATTTTTGTAATTTTAGTAGAGATGGGGTTTCACTATGTTGTCCAGGCTGGTCTCCAACTCCTGACTTCAGGTGACCCACCCACCTCAGCCTCCCAAAGTGCTGGGATTACAGGAGTGAGCCACCACGCCCGGCCAGTGTCTCATTTTTATGAAGTAAATAATTTGTATATTTAAAGAATAACATGTGAAATAGGTAAAGGCAGAGTTGAAATTATGAGGAAGGGTGGTCTACCCTCCCATACCCCATCCTTGATGCCCCTCTGTGGAATCTTGGTGTTGCTGGAAACACTGCTTGAAAATATCTAGGTCTTACCCTATCTTCCATTTAACACATTATGTATTATACACAAGGGAACTTGTGTATAAATACCTAGGTATAGTGACCCTAGGTCATTTTTGTAAACAAAGGGGTTTAGTTGCTGTGTATGTAAAGTGATGCAGATAAATGAAACTTTTAAGAGTGTATTCTTTATTTTCTTTAAGTCCATTTATTTTTTCTGTAGATATTTCATGTATTTTTCATGTACTCTCTTGATCAGATGTGTCTGTGATATAAACAGGGATAAATTTAGGGAATAGATAATATGATCCCCTGGGTTAGGGGAAAGACCAGGGAGCCATGTAGGTGAACCCAGCTCGAGGTTTTGAGGAAACGAATATATCAGAGGACGGAGAAGGAAAGGAAAGTGAGATAGACAGGAAGATATCTGTGATAATAATACATTCCTCTAAAGCACAATGAATATGTATCTTTAGACCACAGATTTGGTTTTTGGTTTTTGGTGTTTTTATTTTTTTGCTCTATCTTTCGACTTGCATGTATGATTTATTTTCCTAACTTGTTTAATCTTGGTATTTGATTAGAAAAGTTATTTAAAAAGAATAAAAAGCTTTTATGTATGTGCTGAAGTTGTAACAAGGTTGAAAGAGGTACATCTCACATGAGTGTGAAAACCCAATGATTACATTTATGAACTATCTGTCTTTTTTTTCTATCTTTTTATCTTAAAATGAGCTCTAGACTAGAAGTCAAAAAGGTTGAGACTTAAAGTGATTACTTGGTAGCCATTGTGACCATTGATCTCTCTTAAGGGTTCCTACTTTTATTCTTTTTAAATAACTTTTCTACTTGAAAAAAGAATGAAGCACATATAAGCGTTTATATATGTTTTTAAGTTTTGAATAAAACATTTTAGAGTTGGTGATATATTTACTGTATTTGTCTTTTACAGAATACCCCTTCCTTTAATAGCCTTAAAAATCAAAGACTCCATTAGTGATGTGGTAACAAGTTAGATCTCCTTCTCTGATGGGGAATAATGATAATAGACTCCCTTTAAGCTTGATATATATTTTACATGTCATTCTTTCAGTAAACCTAATTGCAGGACTGATACACTTCATATATATATATATATATATAATTTTTTTTTTTAAATGAGATGAAGTCTCACTCTGTTGCCCAGGCTGGAGTGCAGTGGTGTGATCTCGGCTTACTGCAACCTCTGCCTCCTGGTTTCAAGCGATTCTCCTGCCTCAGCTTCCCGAGTAGCTGGTATTATAGGTGTGCGCCACCACGCCCAGCTAACTTTTGTATTTTTAGTAGAGACGGGGTTTCACCGTGTTGGCCAGGTTGGTCTCGAACTCCCGACTTCATGTGATCCACCTGCCTCAGCCTCCCAAAGCGCTGGGATTACAGGCATGAGCCATCATACCCAGCCCTCTCATACATTTATTTTCATGTCTTTGTCTATGTATTTAAAAAATATAGTTGATATGCTATATATAGAATTTCTATCCTAACCAGATATTTGTATCTAATATCATAAGTAGCATCAGGAATTTTATAGGTACATGTCACATAATGGCTAAATAGAAAGTCTAAGGGAATTTTAAAATACACTTTATAAGAACCACAAAAAGAATAAAAGAGCTAGGAATAAACTTGATAAGAAATGTGAAAGATCACTTTGAAGAAAACTTCAAATACTAAGATAAAAGGATGACTTGAATATTTGAGATTGAAGAAATAGGAAAATCTTGAAAAAGAAGATTAGATTGACGGGAGAGTTGAGTGAGGACTAGTCCTACTACATACAAGAATAGGCAGAGCAGTGGAACAGGATAGAGTCAAATATGCATGAGGAGAGTGTAGTGTATTATAGAGGAGGCATTTCAAATAGGGTGGATTATTTGATACTTGGTAGCAGTGGAACAGGATAGAGTCAAATATGCATGAGGAGAATTTAATGTTTATAGGGGAGGCATTTCAAATAAGGTTGATTATTTGTTACATGGTGTTGGAGCAACTTGGTAGCCATAAGGAATAGGAACTTAAGATTCCTACCTAGCTTCATAAATAAAAGTTAATGAATTCACAAGTCATAAATTAAACAGTGATGAGTTTCACTGTGTATGAATAAAGAGCTTCTGTATGGCAACAAAATATGAACACTAAGAATTAAAGTGGGGGAAAAGATTTCCCCTACTTATAAATGGCCTATTTCCTACATAAGTAAAAAGCCCCTGTAAATAAGTGAAAAACTCACAGCAAAGTTGGCAAAATATATGAAGAGAGTATACAGAAAAGGAAATATACAGTGTAAAAAAATTTTTGAAATATTATAACTTCATTTATAATAAAAGAAATTCAAATCAAAACTAAAGAAGTTAGTGCATTTTTCACCTGTTAGATTGGCAAAGATCAAGGAGTTGGATCATATACTACATTGTCATGGGTGTGAGAAACCAAGTACTCTTGCACAGTATAAATGACGACAGCCTCTTTGCAGGGGAGCCTGATGATAGCTATTAGGTTGTAAATGTATATATTTATTATAATGTCACCTCTACAGATTTGTCGTAAGATACATTCATAAGATCACAAAGACATATGTATAGTCAATGCAGTAGTGTAGTAGGGGAAAAAAGGGCAGTATAAAAGTTCATTAATAGTAGACTGTAAATAAAATTGTGGTACCTTTCTATAAAGAGGCAAACTTGCACCAGTGTGGTACCACATGAGAAATCCATTGGATTTTGTTTTTTTGTTTTTTTTAGGACGGAGTCTTGCTCTGTCACCCAGGCTGGAGTGCAAGGGTGCGATCTTGGCTCACTGCAACCTCCGCCTCCTGGGTTGAGGGGATTCTGCTGCCTCAGTCTCCTGAGTAGCTGGGATTACAGGCATACACTACCACACCTGGCTATTTTTTTGTATTTTTAGTAGACGCAGGGTTTCACCATGTTGGCTTGGCTGGTCTCGAACTCCTGACCTCAAATGATCCACCTGCCTTGGCCTCCCAAAGTGCTGGGATTACAGGTGTGAGCCACCTTGCCCAGCCCTATTGGATTTTTTTAAACAACAACAACAACAAAAAACAAGGTGCAGAAGAGAATTTGTGGTACTGTTACAATGTGTGTGTAAGTGTGTACATTAGAACACTTCTGGAAGAATTTGTAAGCAACTGGAAATAGCAGTTGCCTCCGGGTAGAGGAAACAAACAACAGGGATGGGAATGAGGGAGGCCTTTTTTTTTTTTTTTTTTTTTGAGACAGTCTCACTCTGTCACCCAAGCTGGAGTGCAGTGGCCCGATCTTGACTTACTGCAACCTCCCCCTCTTAGAGTCAAGCGATTCTCCCGCCTCAGCCTCCCAAATAGCTCGGACTCCTGGTGCCTGCCCCCACACCTGGCTAATTTTTGTATTTATAGTAGAGACAGGGTTTCGCCATTTTGGCCAGGCTGATCTTGAGCTCCTGATCTCAAGTGATATGCCTGCCTCAACGCCACACCTGTCTAATTTTTGTATTTTTAGTAGAGACAGGTTTCGCCACATTGGCCAGGCTGGTCTTGAACTCCTGACTGTAAGTTATCCGCCCACATCTGCCTCCGGTAGTGCTGGAATTACAGGTGTGAGCCACCGCGCCCGGCCTAGGGAGGCTTATTTTTCAGCATAAACTCTGAACTTGTACTGTTAAAAAAATTGTTTTTAATCATAAGCCTGTATAACTTACTCAATTAAAAATAATTTAGTGGTGAATTATTGCAAAATGTTCTTTAAAATAAGGTAACCATTATTTGAATCTTTTTAAAAGACATAATCCTCCAGATCATCTAATGTTATTTAAAGTGTTTACTTAATGTCCCATTAGAGGATACAGCTTCATTTAAGGATCCCTTAACTCTAACATTTTAGAACAAAGTGTTAGTTACTATTATCCTTAGCTATTCTGAATAAGTCTTTTCATAACAGGTTTATTGAGATATAATTTATATACTATCCAGTTCACCCATTTAAAGTGGTTTTAGTATATTCTACAGAGTTTCGTGCCATCACCACAATTTTAAAAACACTTGATAACCCCCCAGGAGATACCTTTTTAAATTCACCCCCTAATTCCAAGTCCCCCAGCCCATAGGCAGCTGCTCATCTGTTTTCTTTGTCAATGGATATACCTATTCTGGACATTTCATGTAACAGAGTCAAACAAGGCTTGACATGGTGGCTCACGCCTGTAATCTCAGCACTTTGGGAGGCCGAGGTGGGTGGATCATGAGGTCAGGAGTTGGAGACCAGCCTGGCAATATGGTGAAACCCTGTCTCTACTAAAAATACAAAAAGTAGCTGGGTGTGGTGGCACGCTCCTGTAGTCCCAGCTACTTGGGAGGCCAAGGCTGAAGAATTGCTTGAACCCGGGAGGCGAAGGTTGCAGTGAGCCAAGATGGCGCCACTGCACTCCAGCCTAGGTGACAGAGCGAGACTCGGTCTCAAAAAAAAAAAAAAAAGAGAAAAGAATCAATATGTGATCTTCTATGACTGGCTTATTTTCACTCTTTAACAAGAAATTTCACTATGCAAGTGACAGGAGAAGAACCTTGAAAACAAGGTTCATCTATATTGTGGCCATGTATCAGTACTTTATTTCCTTTTATGGCTGAATAATATTTTATTTGTGGAAATTATATGGAAAAAATTACTTTTTTTCTTCAGTTGATGAACATCTGGATTGTTTTCATTTTTTGGCTGTTACGAATAATGCTATAATGAAGACTTGTGTACTAGTTTTTGTATGGATGTATGTTTTCATTTCTTTCGAGTATATACCTAGGATTGGAATTGCTGGGTCATATGGTAACCCTATGTTTAATATTTTGAGGAACTGCCTGATGGTTTCCAAAGTTGCTGTGCCATTTTACATCTCTATCAACAGTGTACGAAGGCTCCAATTTTTCTACATCCCCACCAACACTCGTTATTAATATTATCTGTCTTTTTTTTTTTTCCGAATAGAGCCTCACTTTGTTGCCCAGTGTGGAGTGCAATGGCATGATGACAGCTCACTGTAGCCTTGACCTCTCAGGCTCAAGTGATCTTCCCACCTCAGCCCCCCTGAGTAGCTGGGATTACAGGCATGTGCTGCCACACCTGGCTAATTTCTTAATTTTTTGTGGAGACAGTGTCTCACTATGTTGCCCAGGCTGGTCTTGTACTCCTTGCCTCAAGTAATCCTCCCCTCTCAGCCACCCAAAGTGCTGAGATTACAGATATGAGCCAATATGCCCTGCTTTATCTGTCTTTTTAATTGTAGCTGTTCTAGTGAGTGTGAAGTGGTGGTGTTTTGTTTTGTTTAAGACAGGGTCTCATTCTTTTGGCCAGGCTGGAGTGCAGTGGTGTGTGATCTCAGCTCACTACAAGCTCTGCCTCCCAGGCTCAGGCAGTGCTTCCACCTCAGCCTCCCAAGTAGCTGGGACTACAGGCATGCGTCATCATGGCTGACTAATTTTTGTATTTTTTGTAGAGACAGGGTTTTGCCATGTTGCCCAGCCTTCGTGGTGGTTTTGATGCTGAATGTTACTGAGCATTCTTTCATATGCTCATTTGTCTGTCTTTTTATATTTAATACAGATGTTGTTGCCCGCCATTCGTAAGATGTATGTGTGTTCAGTGTAATTTGCATGTCCAGATTTTACCATGAAAAGTTCATTTTAGGAGCCCATCTATTGTCAAACTGGACATTTTAGCCACTGTAAGAAATGTGACCTTATCAAGCCCTATTGAGTCACTGTTTATAGTGATTTTTCTAATAATGTCTTTGTTAAGTTCATGTTTTATTTTTCTTACAGTATTTCACTGGCCTTGAATGTGGACATAAGTTTTGTATGCAATGCTGGAGTGAATATTTAACTACCAAAATAATGGAAGAAGGCATGGGTCAGGTAAAGATACCAAGTTGTTTATCACTTTTTTGCTGAATTTCCTATAGTGTTCAGACCCTTGCACAAATTTGCACAAATAAAAACAGGTGAAGCTTTGTGTGTCATGAATCGCATGGGGAACATTTTTCTAGATTCAAACAACTAAAGGTAATAGGCTTTTTCCTAAAGTAATGTGGCATTCCGGTTAAAGAACCACTCCAGGTAATGTTTTCTCAGCCGGCATCAGTATTGGTATATGTTAACTGAAACTTGTTGCACAGTTTTGTAAGATTATCGTGCTTTTGCCTTTGAAGTTGTGTGTTTAAAAACCAATCACTCAGGTTAGCAAATCTAGTTGCTTTATGGTGATATACTCTCACACACGTTCCTTTTAAGGAGAAAGGGAAGGATTGAGATCCTATAAACATTAAAGTATTCCCAGAACCTAGCAAAGTGCCTGGCAATGGTAAGCATTCATTAAATATTTGTTGAATGAAGACAGTTTAAATTTCAATCTTTTTCAGACTATTTCGTGTCCTGCTCATGGTTGTGATATCTTAGTGGATGACAACACAGTTATGTAAGTATTTTTGATAGATTCTGCATGTGAATATTGGTTAGTTGGTTAAACCAAATTAATTTTTACTTAGCACCTCAAAGGAAGTGAAACTTCTCAAAGTCTGAAGAAACTTTTACATCTACATTCCATTCCTTAGTAGCAGTACAAAAGCCCATTTGTAACTTGGTTAAATGCCTGATCACTTATTCTTACAAACTTAGAAATGAATGGTAGCTAGATTTTGATAAACCTTGGGATTGGAAATTAGAATGTGCCTATGTGTTAGTTGAGATGCTCTTGGAAGCAGATCCCAAGATAGAATAAAAAGTGAAACTGACTTATTGTGGAATAGCAGATGTGTAAGGTAAACAGCAGGAGCAGATAGACATTGATGTAGTAGGCCTGACATCTGTTAAAGACAAGAAAGAAGGAAGATTCAACAGGAAGAGACTTCACATAATACAGCTATGAGAGTCTTTAGCAGCCCTGTGGGGGAACTTCTGTGCATAGATTGCCTATAGAGGGATACCTTAATAAGTAGAAAGAGCTGGGCCCAGTACGCTTGATATGCTCAGTCATTGACGGAGACTACCCAGGGAATCATGGTCTTTGCTGAAACACTGCTACTGATTTCAGATACACTACAGCTGGAGGCAAGCTGGAGGCTTTCAGCTAACAACTCTTCTTGTGAAAGGTTCTTTCTTTTTTTTCTTTCAACTTTTATTTTAGGTTCAGGTGTACATGTGCAGGTTTGTTACATGGGTAAATTCCTTGTCCGTGAGGTTTGCTGTACAAATGATCCCATCACCCAGGTAGTGAGCACAATACCTGATAGTTTTTTCAACTCTTGCCGTACCACCCTACTCACTCTAATAGTTCCCACTGTCTTTTATTCTCATCTTCACGTGTGTTCACTGTTTAGCTCCCACTTAAAAATGAGAACATGTGGTATTGAGTATTTTTGTGTTAATTCATTTAGAATGATGACCTCTAGCTGCGTTTGTATTGCTGCAAAGGACATGATTGTGCCGTCTTTTTTATGACTGCGTAGTGTTTCATGGTGTACGTGTGCCACATTTTCTTTATCCAGTCCACTGTTGATGGGCATCTAGATTGATTTCATGTGTTTGCTATTGTGAATAATGCCACAGTGAACATACTAGTGAATGTGTCTTTTTGGTAGAGTGATTTATTTTCCCTGTGATCTCACCAACATCTGTTATTTTTTTACTTTTTAAAATTATTTTTTGTTTTAATTGTTTTTACTTTTAAATAATATTCCTTATGACTGGTGTGAGATGATACGGTACATCATTATGGTTTTGATTTGCATTTCTCTAATAATTAGTGTTGTTGAACTTTTTTTGTATCTGTTGGCTCCGTGTATGTCTTCTTGAGAAGAAGGGTCTATTCATGTACTTTGCCCCTTTTTTTCTTTTTTTAAGTGAAAGGAAATTTATTAGAGAAGTAAAGAAACAAAGGAATGGCTACTTCATTGGCAAAGTAGCCTGCTTATTTTTAAATGGGATTATTTGTTTTTTGCTTGTTTAAGTTCCTTTATAGATTCTGGATATGAGGCTTTTGTTGGGTGTATAATTTGAATATTTTCTCCCATTCTGTAGGTTGTTTACTCTGTTTTAATAGTTTCTTTAGCTGTACAGAAGCTCATTAGTTTATTTAAGTCCCACTTGTCAATTTTTGCTTTTGTTGCAGTTGCGTTTGGGGACTTTGTCATAAATTCTTTGCTAAGGCTGATGTCTAGAATGGTATTTCATGGATTTTCTTCTAAGATTTTTATAGATTGAGCTCTTACATTAAAGTATTTAATCCTTTAGTTAATTTTTGTATATGGTGAAAGATACAGGGGTTAAGTTTCATTCTTCTGCATGTGGCTAGCTACTTATCCTAAAAACTATTTATGTGTGTGTGACTATTATAGATAGGATTGCATTATTTATTTGGCTCTCACCTTGAATGTTATTGGTATATATTAAATGCTACTGAATTTTGTACATTTATTTTGTATGCTGAAACTTTACTGACTTTGTCAGCTCTAGGAGCCTTTTGGCAATGTCTTTAGGGTTATTTCTAGGTATAGAATCATCATCAGTGAAGATTGATAATTTGATTTCTTTTCCCATATGGATACGTTTTATTTCTTTCTCTTGCCTGATTGTTCTGGCTAGGACTTCCAGTACTATGTTGAATAGGAGTGGTGAGTATGGGCATCCCTTTCCTAAGTGGAATGCTTCCAGCTTTTGCCTGTTTTCAGTATGATGTTGGCTGTGGGTTTGTCATAGATGGCTCTTATTATTTTGAGGTATGTTCCTTCAAAGCCTAGTTTGTTGATGGTTTTTATCATGAAGAGATATTGGACTTTATTGAAAGCTTTCTCTGTGTCATTTGAGGAGATGATAATGGTTTTTAATATTGTTTATGCGGTGATTAATTTATTGGTTTGCCCAGACTGGAGTGCAGTGGTGCCATATCGGCTCACTGCAGCCTCTGCCTCCTGGATTCAAGCACTTCTCCTGCCTCAGCCTCCTGAGTAGGTGAGATTACAGGTGTACACCACCATGTCCGGCTAAGTTTTGTATTTTTAGTAGAGACAGAGTTTTATCATGTTGGCCAGGTTGGTCTCGAACTCCTGACCTCAGGTGATCCGCCTGCCTTGGCCTTCCAAAGTGCTAGGATTACAGGCGTGAGCCACTGCACCCGGCCAATAACTATTTTCAGTTTGTGATGGTAACAAATCTTTGTCAAGAGAATTGTCTTATAAATGACCAGAGTGACACTTGCTGCCACCTTCTTGAGAATGCCTAGTCTCGAAGATGGATGCTCACTTTCTTTTACTTCCTTATCAATATCAGATAAACTAAGGGCAGAACCTTGTCCTAATAACTATTGGCTGACATTTGCTGTCACCAGTCCTGGTGGTCCATGCCAGGTTTAGATAACTTTTTAGGCTAAGGTCAGCTATCAGAAATCATTAGGATTTGTTATACCCGAAAAGCATTATGGGTAATACATGTGTAAATAAGATGCGTTTGTTTGGCAAGCAGGACATCTGACTTTTGGCCTGATAATATTCCTTATTATTATTTATTGATATAAACTCTGTAACATAAAACTCATTTTAATTACAGTCATCCTTAGTGTACTGGGCATTGGTTCCAGGACCCACACCCTACACCCTGAATATACCAAAATCTGCACATGCTCATGTCAGCCCAGCAGAACCCATGTATACAAAAATTCGACCACCCATATATGCAGGTTTCACATCCCACAAATAACTATTTTCAATCCACATTTGGTTGAAAAATATTCATGTGTAAGTGGACCCATGCAGTTCAAACCTGTGTTGTTTAAGAAGCAATGGGTTTTTTTTGTTTTTTGTTTCTTTGAGATGGAATCTCTCTCTGTTGCCCAGACTGGAGTGCAGTAGTGGCATGATCTCGGCTCACTGCAACCTCTGCCTCCTAGGTTCAAGTGATTGTCCTGCCTCAGCCTCCTGAGTAGCTGGGATTACAGGTGCCCGCCACCATGCTCAGCTAATTTTTTTGTATTTTTAGTAGAGATGAGGTTTCACCATGTTGGCCAGGCTGGTTTTCAACTCCTGACCCCAAGTGATCTGCCCACTTCTGCCTCCCAAAGTGCTAGGATTACAGGCATGAGCAATTGCTCCTGGCCAGCAACTGTATTTTTAAGTATATAATCCAGTGGCTTTTAGTATATACATAATATTATTCTAGAAACATGACCTAATTGCAGACTGTTTTGATCACCTTATATCTATTAAGCAGTCATTTGCTACTCCTTTGTCCCTCTCTGGACATTTCATATAAATGGAATCATATAATATGTTGCCTTTTGTGATTGGCTTATTTAATGTTTTCAAGATTCATCCATGTTGTATTATGAATCAACACTTTATTCGTTTTCATTGTTGAATAATGGTTCCATTATATGGACATTTCCATTTTTTACGGAAATGTGTTATGTGAACATATGAACATTTGTGTACAAGTTTTTCATTGAACACCTTTTTTTTTTTTTTTTTTTTTTGAGACGGAGTCTCGCTTTGTCGCCCAGGCTGGAGTGCAGTGGCGCGATCTCCACTCACTGCAAGCTCTGCCTCCCGGGTTCACACCATTCTCCTGCCTCAGCCTCCTGTGTAGCTGAGACTACAGGCGCCCGCCACTGTGCCCAGCTAATTTTTGTATTTTTAGTAGAGATGGGGTTTCACCATGTTAGCCAGGATGGTCTTGATCTCCTGACCTCGTGATCCGCCTGTCTTGGCCTCCGAAAGTGTTGGGATTACAGGCGTGAGCCACCGCGCCCCGCCGTAGACACCTGTTTTTAACCTCAAGTATATATATACCTCAAAGGAGAATTGCTGGGTCATGTGGTAATGCTATGTTTAACTTTTTTTTTTTTTTTGAGGTGGAGTCTCGCTCTGTCACCAGGCTGGAGTGCAGCAGTGTGATCTTGGCTCACTGCAAGCTCTGCCTCCCGGGTTCACGCCATTCTCCTGCCTCAGCCTCCCCAGTAGCTGGGACTACAGGCGCCGCCAGCATGCCCAGCTAATTTTTTTTTTTTTTGGATTTTTAGTAGAGATAGGGTGTCACCGTGTTAGTCAGGGTGGTCTTGATCTCCTGACCTTGTGATCCGCCCGTCTCAGCCTCCCAAAGTGCTGGGATTACAGGCATGAGCCACCGCGCCTGGCCCGCTATGTTTAACTTTTTGAGGAACCACACGAATTATTTTTAGACCACAGTTTCCACTTCTGTGAAATACGGAGATTTACTCATTTAAAAAATATTAATTGAACACTTTCTACAGGCCAGGCACTGTACCGGACACCTGGGTATCCTTTCTTGGGGTTGGGAGGAGAAAGACAAATATTAAATGATTATACAGATAACTGTCTAATTAAAATTATGATAATTTCTATAAAGGAGATGTTTAAGGTACCATGAGAATTGAGAGGGGATCTATATCCAAACGAATGTGGAAACTCAGAAAAGGCTTCCTTGAGTAATACTTTATTGTAACTGAGTGAATATAGTAATAGCGTCTAATATTTATTGAGTGCTTACTATCTGCCAGGCACTATTCTAGTCTCACGACCATATTTTTGATATCTATTTTACAGATTAGTAACCTGAGGAATGGAAAGTTCAAAGAATTTACCTTCAATTCATAGCTAGTGAGTTGTGAGGCCGGCATTCAAACCTAGGCTCTCCCATCTTAGTATTCATCCCATTATAGTATTGTCTTTCCAAGGGAGGCAGCCTTATGCAAAACCTCTGATGAAGGGTGGTACTTAAACTGTTTTGAAGGAAATACAAGAATACGAATGTGATGGAAGTGCACTGAAAGTGGCACAGGACAGGGTGGGATCTTGTGGAAGGAGAGAGGCCTGTGAAGCTCAGAAGAGTCAGATGAGGCCAGATTGTCTGATTCATTTAAAATATTTTAGTGGGGTTGAGCTACATGCATGTTTTCCTGTCTTTCTCAGTGGGAATTCTTTTTCTTGTAATACACTCAGGAGTATTTACCATAGAATTAAATGAACTTAAGCTTCAGGGTTCCTCACTACGTGGGCTCCTGTGAGTTCTGGAAATTCTTGTGAATTATAGAGTGTTCAGAAGAGGCCAGGATGCAGTCAATGAGCTTTTCTGGTTAATTTCCAAGAGTTCTCAGAAGAAGAAGGCTCTTAAAATTATATGAGCTTTAGGTGTCACAAAACCTGGATCCATTTCTTAACATTTCTGTCAACAATATCTGTCTCATTTCACATACTGATTTGGGTGGGGTGTCTGAAGGAAGGTGCTGAGAATTGCTGTCTTTTAAGGCATGATATCAGAGTCAAAAGACCCTGAAATGCGCCTAAACTTGGCTCTAGTTGGTAAGTCATTAGGCTGTAATAAAAACTGGGTAAAAGTAGAATATTTAAAAAATAAGAACCATGGAAAAAATCTATGAAAATAAAACTAGACAGACTTTGAAATTATTGTTTTGATCAGTACAATTACATTTGTTGATAGCCTGTGTGCATTTCAGTATTTACAGCTTAGGGCATAAACATGTTGTAGCTATTAGCATAAACAGCTTTTGAAACTACATTTTGTAAATGTGGAAAATACTCTTGACTGGAAACTTTCTAATCTATTTTTATTCTTGGTTTCAGGCGCCTGATCACAGATTCAAAAGTTAAATTAAAGTATCAGCATTTAATAACAAATAGCTTTGTAGAGGTAAGTGATTTGTTTTCCTTCTTGTAGGAAGGAATTCTGTTTATTAATAGAAATACTATTTTAAAAAATTATAATTTATTGACAGTAAGAAAACATCTTTACCATATTTTGAAGCATGCCAAAATACCTTTATTCTCAAAAGAGTATGACAGGCCGGGTGCGGTGGCTCACGCCTGTAATCCCAGCACTAAGGGAGGCCAAGGTGGGTGGATCATCTGAGATCAGGAGTTCAAGACCAGCCTGGCCAACATGGTGAAACCCCGTCTCCTCTAAAAATACAAAAATTAGCTGGGCGCAGTGGCACAAGCCTGTAATTCCAGCTACTTGGGAGGCTGAGGCAGGAGAATCACCTGAACCTCTTAGGCGGAGGTTGCAGTGAGCCGAGATCGCGCCACTGCACTCCAGCCCGGATGTCAGAGCGAGACTCCCTCTTAATAAAAAGTAAAATAAAATAAAAGAGTATGAGAAACCAGTAAGTAGATCTCTCCGTATATCTTGACCTTGGATAATAAAATCATTTTTAGTGTATTCTTTCTTTATTTTTCTTTACCATAGCAGAGAATTGTAGTAGATTACTAATCGTGTCATGTTTGTAACCATGTTTGAGATTCTAACCCTGCTATTTCTCTGCTCGTTTTAGGTTTCATTACCAGTAAATCTTGTTAATAAAGAATGCTATACTTTATTGGACCATGCCTTTGCCCATTTGTTCTATGACTCCTTTTGTGCTACAGTGGCAGAGTTGAGTAGTTGCTACAGAGGCTGTTCTGGCCTGCAAAACCAAAATTCTTTACCCTCTTGGCTCTTTACAGAGGAGTTTACCAGATCCTGTATGACAACATCAGTGTAACTTGGTCTTCTAATTCTAAAAAGTAATTATTTCTGTTAGAGATTAAACCTGGAAACAGCCTATTTTAGAAATAATGTATTATTTGAAATGGTCAATGGACTTTGAATTCTGGTGCAGAGTGTTTTGTTTCATAATAAAAATACTATAAAAGTTATATTTCCTTCTGAGGAACTAAATGCACTCTCTGCCTGTGGTTTAGGAACTGGGTTTTTTTTTTTTTTTCTTACAAGAGCTTTTTATGGGAGAATTTGTATGTATATCCTTTAGCCTATCTTGAACTGTTCTGTAGCATCTAAGCACCTTCCTTGATAAAGAGTCTATCTGATTTTCTTGTGTCTTTTGAAAATTGTCCTGAAATAGAACTATAAATAAATTAGTGCTTTTTAATGATCACATGCATAATATTTAATTAAAGTTTCAGTGGGATTAAAAGAACATAGAACAAGAGATAATTCATGTATTTTATAAAACTAAGTCTTCAAGGATCAGTCATCTTAAAAAAAAAAAAACAAAAAACAACAAAAAAAACAGTACATCTGAAAGTGTTGCTATAGAAGACCACAGCAAGTTTTCATAAGCTTGTGTCATCATCCCCCATTTGCCCCTTGTACCTGAGAAGCAATATAAATAATTGCTTGATGTACTATTAAATCTTGCATCATGACCTAGTTTAATTTGCTGCCTTTTTTTGAGGCAGGGCCTCATTCTGACACCCAGGCTGGAGTGCAGCAGATGATCACAGCTGTCTGCAGCCTCTACCTTCTGGGCTCAAGTGATCCTCTTGCCTCGGCCTCCTGTGTAGTCGGGACTATAGGCACATACTACCATGACTGGCTAAAATCTTTTTTTTTTTTTTTTAAGGTACAGACAACGTCTTGCTATGTTACCCAGGCTGGTCTTGAGTGCTTGACCTCAAACAGTCCTCCCGCCTTGGCCTCCCTAAGTTCTGGGATTATAGGTGTGAGCCACTGTGCCCAACCAGCTGTCATTTTTTATTTTCTAACTTGTATTTCAGTGCAATCGACTGTTAAAGTGGTGTCCTGCCCCAGATTGCCACCATGTTGTTAAAGTCCAATATCCTGATGCTAAACCTGTTCGCTGCAAATGTGGGCGCCAATTTTGGTAAGCAAGTAATTTCCTAAATTGAAATAGTGCACAGAGCGTTTTTATTTCTCCTGTTTATTCTTGGTAGTAAAATAGAAGAAAACAAATGTTTCCCTTAGGCAGGGAGATGTTTGATACTGGTTTAAAATAGTATATATCTCTTTGAGAATTGTATGAAAAGGTCACGTCTTAAAAAATTTTTCCTCTTTCCTTGATCTAACTTTTTTGAATTTTTTTTTTTATGGAGAAAATATACAACTCTAATCATATCTTCCTGTATGCTCCACTGTAACTTAAGGGAAGCAAAGTTGTAGATTTGGGACTATACGTTTTCCTTTACTCTGCCAAATTTTAACCTTACTTATGCAAAGGAAATGTGCAGGTAAATTCGGCTGATGGTCTCCTTTTTAACTGAGAGTTTTCCTTTAGCCCTTCTTGCCCAGCTTTCTTAGTAACTTGGGCTTTTGGAGTTCTATAGTATACTCTTCAGCCTCTGAATTCTAGATTTGAAGTGCCAGGAAGTTTCCAGTGCCACATATTAGGGGATGTCTTAATCAGTTCAGGCTCCTTTACAGGTGTTCTCGTTTTTTCCAAAGTGGATAGGCTGAAAATTTTTCAAATTTTTGACTTCTTATTTCGTTTTGATTAACAGTTTATCTCTAGGTCGTTCATCTCTTCTTGCATTTTCTATAAACATTGAAGAGAAGCTAAGCTGCATCTTCAACACTTTGCTTGGTAATTTCCTCAACCAGATACTCAGTTTCATATCTCTACCTTCCCCAAAACAATTCAGCCAACTTCTTTGCCACTTTATAGCAAGAATGGCCTTTCTTCTAGTTTCTAACAGCATGTTCCTCATTTTCATCTGAGACCTCATCATAATGGCCTTTAATGTCCATTATTTCTAACAACATTCTGTTCATGGCCATTTATTTAGGTTTTCTCTGTGATTGAGGCATTCCCCACACTTCTGTCTTTCTGAATCCTCACCAGAATTACCCTTAACAGTTCAGTTCATTCACAGTGATCTAGGCTTTTTCTAGCTTGCATTTCCAAGCTCTTCCAGCCTCTACTTATTACCTAGTTTCAAATCGGCTTTCACATTTTTGGTTTTGTTACAACAGCACCCTCACTTCTTGGTACCATTTTCTGTCTTTAATGTTCAGGCTGTTATAACAAAAGACCATAAACTGAGTGGCTTCTAAACAACATAAATTTATTTCTTACAGTTCTTAAGGGTGATAAGTCCAAGATCAAGGTGCCAAAAGATTTGTTGTCTGGTGAGGGCCCACTTTTCTGGTTCATAGATGGTGCCTGCTTGCTGGGTCCTCATATGGTGGAAAGGACAAGGCAGCTCTCTGGGCCCTTTTTTTTTTTTTTAAAGGATGCCAATTCCATTCACCTCCTAAAGGCTCCACATCCTAATGCTGTCACATTGGTTATTAAGTTTTAACATACACATTTTAGTGGGACACTAACATTTATATCCTGCTAGAAGTTTCAGATGATTTTCTGTTCCTTTGAGGGTCTTGAGGAGTAAGAAGCCCGTCAAGCCAAGGGGCTCTAGACCCAGCAAATAGATTTTTTGTTTTGTTTTGTTTTGAGAGAGGGTCTCACTCCATCACCCAGGCTGGAATACGTGGCACGATCTCGCACTGTAACCTTTGCTTCCCAGGTTCTAGCGATTCTTGTGCCCCCCGAGTAGCTGGGATTACAGGCGTGTGCCACCACGCCTGGCTTGCTTGCTTATTTATTTATTTATTTATTTATTTTAGAGACAGCATTTCACCATGTTGCCCAGGCTGGTCTTGAACTCCTGGCCTCAAGTGATCCACCTGCCTTGGCCCTCCTTGAGTGCTGGGATTACTGGCAAGAAGCACCATGGCCAACCAGATATTTTTGGGGGGATGGGGAGTAGATATTTTATTGGTATGCCATACCTTTCTTTTTTTCCTCCAAACATCTATAGAATTACACTTAACACATCATTAATAATAAATATTTCCAAAAAGAGCAGGTAAGCTCACAGAGATTGAATATGTGTAAAGTACATACTGTTATGATAAAGATTAAATATGCATTGTTATTTTAGAGAAAAGGTGGATAATACCTACTTTCCAATGTATTTTTAGCATGACACATGTCAAACAAAGTATAGAGAATACAACAGTGAATACCCTATGTAGCTACAATCCAGCTAAATCGAAATTAGTATTTTGTTTTTCTTCATTAAGAGATAAAACGTGACACATATATTTGAAGCTCCTTGGTTCCATGTTTCTTCCCGTTCCCCATCTTTCTTTTCAGAAATAACCATGTATCTTAACCTGATTTAAATCAATAGTAGTTTGTTTCTCTCTTTAGCAAAGGATTTTTTGCCATTCGTAAATTACTTAATTAGCTAATCTGTCGTTTTATTATTTTTTTCTTAAGCATTTGTGTTTGTTAATTATCCTTCTTTTACAAATGTATATGTCATGAGCTTAGAAAACAAAAGTGAATTACCGATTAATACATGTTTAGTAAGTAGTCTTTTTTTTTTTATACCTTGCTCAGTACCATTTCCCTCTACAGGGCTGAGGTTCTTTTGTTTAAATAATGCAAAGATGTGATCTATTTGCTTCCCGTGTATTGTTTACTGTGTATTAGTACTAAATTCTATAAGTAACCTACAAAGTCAGCCTTTTATTCTTCATTTAGGGTGTTAAATAAAAGATTAAAAATACACTGATGAAGCATGGGTTGAAACTTCTCAATATAGTCTGAGGCATCTTAGCAACAATTATTATGAAATTGTCATCAAAGCGTGTCTTCATGCTTATAGTCATTCTTCATTTCACACATATTGAGTACCCACTATGTTTTAGTTCTAATACTAAATTCTAGGTAATTAACTGTAAAGCAGACATGGATTCTCTCCTTGTATTTGCCAGTCACTAGAAACTAGTGAGTGTGGAACTATAAGGCATGAAATGATTGGCTTATTTACTTACTTACTATAGGTAGGCCTTAATTCTGTTAACTCTTTGTATCACTTAACAGCTTTAACTGTGGAGAAAATTGGCATGATCCTGTTAAATGTAAGGTGAGTTTGTCTGACATTTCCATTTTTAAATAATGTAATGACACACTTCTAAGACTTAGTGACTGAAAATCATAGCTGATGATTTTATCTATCTGTTGGTAGGTTGTTTTTTTTTAACGCTTTTAATTTTGGATGATTATTGCATGTATTCAGAGGTGATTCCTTAGTATAAGTCAAGTCAGCTCCTGATTATTACTAGGATAACCATGGCTAAGGCACCTCTTTGTCAGGCTTTGTAATTAGGGGAATACACACCTTGTAGTTGGGCTTCTTTTCAAGCTCTAGGTTCCCTACTCAGCTTCTGCCAAAGAAAATCCTGCTTTGGTTGATTTTATATATACTAGACGTTATAGCTATGGGATTTCCCTGGCTTAAGAAGATGTGAGCCTAGTGATAATCTTACTCATTGGCTTTTACATTTAAGCTTGACTATAGTTAAGTGCTAAAGTGATTTGCTATTTTTTAAAGTCTTTTGTTGTATTCTAACAATTGTTGTTTTCAAACAGTGGTTAAAGAAATGGATTAAAAAGTGCGACGATGACAGTGAAACCTCCAATTGGATTGCAGCCAACACAAAGGTTAGTGTTTTCCTTCAGTAATTCTTGGTAATGCAAAGATAAGGGTTGGTGTTTTGGCATTAGCAAAAGCAATAAGGTGACCTACTTACAGGCTTTGTTTCATCTTTTTCTTCATTGAGTCTTTTTTTTTTCTTTTCCAGAATGCTTGCCTGTTATTTCTTTTTTGTCTTTGAGTTTATTTTAGAGTATTGAGTACTGTACTACAGTATCCACAGTTCTCTGCCTTAGGTTTCTTCTACTGGAAAAAAATTAGTGTTCTATAGAGGAAAAAACTGATAATTTTTCAAGTGTGGGATTTGTGCTTGGCTGTCATTTAGTATACGAATGTATTGGAGTTTACTCCGCCTAGCTTGATTCTATTAGGCTGATTTACATTTTTGTTCCAATTTTTTTTTTTGAAGTATATTGCTCTTGATTCTAGTTTCAAAATTCAGTCTCTTTATGACCACAAGCCACTTTATTAACCCCAGACAAATGTCTTACAAGTGTTTAAGTCTTGAGTACCCTTCTCCTCAATCACTAATATAATGAGCAAGCATTTGAATGCCAGCCATGTACCCAGCTAGTCTTTCAATACAAAGTTGTATTATCCATCCTTTATGTAATTCAGTCCTATCCTGTCCACATAGTGAGTGACTTGGGTAATATGGTAGGGTGGTTCATGGGCTATTCATTTTTACTATTATTTTGTACATGTAAAGATGATGCTTTAAAGAATGCCGAGTTGTTTGACCCATAGTATATAAAGTTATCTTTGAACTGTTCACTCACTCATCACAGGACAGTCAGAGTAAGAAGTGTGTAAACAGTGAAGGCCAACACAGGTTATCTGTGTGTGTTTAAGTATACATCTTACATACTTACAGATAAAACATGAATATACATTTCTATCTCCTGGAAAGTAGTGAAACAGTGAATCTTGCCACATAAAACAAATGCCTAATTCTTTAAGGAATATATGGTAGAAATATTTTTTTGTTCCCTCCAAAACCATCACGATAAGCATAACTCACATCAATCAAAGAAAACCTTACTGTAAATATACTGTAATATCAGAAAGTGGTTACTTCTTTTGTTATTAAAAAAAATTCTTAACCAAGCATTCTTTTTTTGAAAATGGAAGATTTTCCCACAAGAAATGTTCCTTAAAGTTCCAGAATTCTTTAATATGCTCTGAAAAACTTATATTTAGAATAAGGCAATTACATTTTCACTAAATTGTTTAAATGGTCACCTTTTTCCTACATTTAGAGAAATTCCTACTCATAAGCCCCGAAGATGTTTAAAATAGGGAGTACGGGCTTGAATATGTTTGGCTTAGTTTAGATTATAGATTACCAAGGAAGAATGGCAATTTGTAAAGCAAATTTAGGCCGGGCGCGGTGGCTCAAGCCTGTAATCCCAGCACTTTGGGAGGCCGAGACGGGCGGATCACAAGGTCAGGAGATCGAGACCATCCTGGCGAACACAGTGAAACCCCGTCTCTACTAAAAATACGAAAAACTAGCCGGGCGAGGTGGCGGGTGCCTGTAGTCCCAGCTACTTGGGAGGCTGAGGCAGGAGAATGGCCTGAACCCAGGAGGCGGAGCTTGCAGTGAGCTGAGATCCGGCCACTGTACTCCAGCCTGGGCGACAGAGCGAGACTCCGTCTCAAAAAAAAAAAAAAAAAAAGCAAATTTAGCTGCTCAGTATTTTTTAGAGAAAACCGAAGAGTTTTTCTCTTGAGGTTTTAGAAGCTTTTAAGATTATTAGCTCCCTAAACAGATTTGCATATTGTCAGTGATATCCTAACATTTTGGAAGTGTAATACTATTTGGTTAATTATAAGCAAGAAATTTAGAATGAAACATTTTATGCCTGAAATTTGCTTGTTTGGAAAAATGTAAAATTTCTTATGTGGGTGATTTCAAAAATTTGATTTGAAATATATAATTTTAAAGAATGCTATATTGGCCTATTTTAAATTGCTATCGTTGATGGGCAGCATAGTCAATTCCGCAAAGAAGGCCAAATTGTGCAAATACTAATATAGTGGGTGATGTTCCCTCCTTGTGGGAGTTACAAACCTCAATCACAAATGCAAGAACAAAAAAACCATAGGCCTACAGAGAGGTAATTTTGGCTTACTAGCAACCAAGAATATGATATGAGGCCAGGTCAGTGGCTCACACCTGTAATCCCAACACTTTGGGAGGCCGAGGTGGGCAGATTGCTTGAGCCACCTCATCAAAAAATTCAAAAATTAGCCGAGCATGGTGGCATGTGCCTATAGTCCCATTACTTGGGAGACTGAGGTGGGAGGATGACTTGAGCCCTTGAGGTCAAACCTGCAGTGAGCCGTGATTGCACTGCTGCACTCCAGCCTGGGCAACAGTGAGGCCCTGTCTCAAAAAGAGAAAATGATTTGGACTTGGAAAAAATTAATCTAACATGATCTCTGTAGCATACTTGTTAAGGAGTACAATGAAAAGAATTTAAAATCTGGGTATTTGGCAGGAGAAACTTGGAAAATCCAGTAGTCACAAAATGAATTTACCAATCAAGGTCTGATTTCCTAGTTACCTGACATTGAAGTCAGATTGCTTGGATTTGGATCCTGACTTTACTTATGTGACCTTGGACTAGCTTCTTTATAATTTCTTTCTCCCTTAGTTTATTAATCTGACAAATGGAAATAGGAATAGCACCACTGTAAGAAATTATTAGTTGATACATATAACACACTGACAACAGTGCATGGGATATGGGAATTACTCCGTTATTTCTAGATGACACTAGAGAGTATAGTATATTTATATGAATAGAATGCTTTTATCTCCCATAATACTATTATTACTAAATACTTAAAATGTTTTTGTCTCTCAACTCTGCTTAAAAAGAAATCCTAGGAAGGCTGAGGTGGGAAGATCACTTGACTCCAGAAGTTCAAGGCTTTAGTGAGCTATGATTGGGCCTCTGAATAGCCACTGCACTACAACCTGGGCAACGTAGTGAGACTCTAAGTTTAAAAAAACAAGTCCTTAAATTGTACGTCTTAAAAGCCAGTGGTAATAATGGTAACAGCTCACTTTAAATAGTGCTTAAGTGTTCAACACTGTTCTAAGTGCTTTATGTGTATTAACCACAATCAATAAGATGTTTAAAAACCAAATCTAGAACTGGCTTTTCTTTAATGTTAGTAATGCAACCTAGTGTAGCATTGACACCAACTTTATAGTTTCTTTTCATAGGAATGTCCCAAATGCCATGTCACAATTGAGAAGGATGGTGGTTGTAATCACATGGTCTGTCGTAACCAGAATTGTAAAGCAGAGTTTTGCTGGGTGTGTCTTGGCCCGTGGGAACCACATGGATCTGCCTGGTAGGTTGGGGAAATTAAGGGAAGAATGTATTTACATAGGTATGTGCCATGTATTATGAATAACATTTTTACCTCATAGATATCACCATCTAACTTGCAAGCTAAATAAATACATAGTATGTGATTAATGTTGTAAGTATATGCAGACATACACACACACACACACACACACACACAAACATACTGCTTTCCTCATTTTATTGATGGCTTACTTGAACTAATATAAGAATCTTGGGCCAGGCGCGGTGGCTCACACCTGTAATCCCAGCACTTTGGGAGGCCAAGGTGGGTGGATCACCTGAGATCGGGAGTTCGAGACCAGCCTGACCAACATGGAGAAACCCCGTCTCTATTAAAAATACAAAATTAGCCAGGCGTAGTGGCACATGCCTGTAATCCCAGCTGCTTAGGAGGCTGAGGCAGGAGAATCGCTTGAACTCAGGAGGTGGAGGTTGCGGTGAGCCAAGATCGCCCCATTGCACTCCAGCCTGGGCAACAAGAGCGAAACTCTGTCTCAAAAAAAAGAATCTTACACAGCATATGAGCAGTTTTCTCACTGGTTAAGGGCATAAGCCTCCATTGGGTGACAGGCAAAAGTTTAAGCTCTGAAACTCTGTCTTAACTCTGTCATATTCTTAAGTATGTTTCCCATCCTCTCTAAATTGTATTCTTCATCTTCTCAATGAAGAAAATAATGCATATTTCATAAAATGTTTAAGGGATTAAATCTGTTAGTACATTTAAAGTCCTTAGCCAAGTGCATGGTGTATAGTAAGCACTCAAGAAATAGCTGCTCCCATAACTGGGGTATAGTAACCACTCCAGGGGAAGTGCAAGTCTTACTCATCTACGCTCTGAGCTGACCTCTCTGGGTATGTTTCCCACTTCCCACCATTCTGTATATCATGCAGTTTTAAATGACTCTGAAAAACTATAATAGCAAAGCACATAGCACAGCATCTATTACCTGGTAGGTTGTCAACTGTTGGTTCTCTGTGGTTTATAAAAGAGCAGCTAAGGTGAATAATCCTGGAAAATTAGAAATATTTGGCTTAAGTAACAGATGGCCTAAGAGAAAAGTTTATCTCTTTCTCAAAAAGTTGCGTTAGGAATTCAGACAAGAGTCAAAGGTTCTAGAAGGATAGTGTTTTCGAATAATGATAGGTGAGTTGATTTGAAATGGACTGCCTCAGGAGGTGGGGAATTTCCTATCACTGGATAAAGAACGAATTTATTATAGAGGCTTCAAACACTAGATAGGGTTAGAACAGTTTCTTTCAGCCTGCTAATTCTGTCGTAGCAGTAGAACCCTGGGTGTTTTAACATCTCAGTTTCTCTGTTATAAAAGACAACGTTGGTGTTAGATAATCTGTAAATCCAGGTTAAAATTCTGGGATTTTTTTTTTTCTTTTCATTGATTTTTTTTTTTTCTTTATGAAATCCTCTTTATTTACTTGAAGGTACAACTGTAACCGCTATAATGAGGATGATGCAAAGGCAGCAAGAGATGCACAGGAGGTAAGTATATATATTACAGGGTAATAGTTGACTAAGAATGCACATTGTATATTCATATTCATTAGAGAATAATTTTTTTTTTTTTTGAGACGGTGTCTCGCTCTGTTGCCCAGGCTAGAGTGTAGTGGCGCGATCTCAGCTCACTGCAACCTCCGCCTCCTGGGTTCAAGTGATTCTCCTGCCTCAGCCTCCTGAGTAGCTGGGATTACAGGCACGTGCCACCACACCCTGCTAATTTTAGTAGTCAGGCTAGTCTTGAACTCCTGACCTCGTGATCCACTGGCCTCGGCCTCCCAAAGTGCTGAGATTGCAGACTTGAGCCACCGCGCCCGGCCGAGGGAATAATTGAGTAGAAGTTTTCAATTCTGAAAGACATTCCAGTAAATCTTGGATATTCCAGATATTCCAGTAAATATTGGGTATCTATTTACATTTAGAAAGGGAATCTTATCCAAAATATTTATCAAGAATATTCTTACTTAGAGTAAGTTTATTTTCTTTTCATTAATGTAGTCACATAGTACATTTTAGCTTTTGGTAGAGTCTTGCTCAAAGATCCCTCCTACCCCAAGAAGAACAGTAGTGAACAGCATTTGTTAAATGACCCTGGTGCTATTTATAGGCAATATCTTCCTTAAGGTTTTTTTAAACCTTTTTGTTCATCAAGAAGCTCTGATGATTATCGGTGAGCTGATTTGGAATGGAGTGTCTCAGGAGCTGAGAAATTCCCTATTGCTAGATAGGGAAATGACCCACTATTATAGAAGGAATCCAAACACTAGGTGTGGATTAGATTCTAAAGCACTTTTCATTCCTTTCAGTCTGGTGATTTTATCATAATTGTAGAACCCTGGAATTTAATAGTTCCTACATTCGCCCATTCCATATTGAAATTCCCCAGTTGTCCCAGAAATACTCTTTTCAAATGGTTTTCCTAACCAGGATACAATCTAAAACATGGTTTGTTTTTTTATTGTTTTACTTGTTAACATATCTTCAAAATGTATTTCTAATAAAAATATCATATATAGAAGTGAATATATATGTAACCTAGTCTGTCATATTGTTAGAAGTGAAAGTTTTGTCTCTCCCTTTTTAAAAAGACCAGGAAATTCAGCCGGGCTTGGTGGCTCACACCTGTAATCCCCACACTTTGGGAGGCCGAGGCAGGCGGATCACCTGAGGTCAGGAGTTCCAGACCAGCCTGGCCAACATGGTGAAACCCTGTCTCTACTAAAAATACAAAAATTAACTGGGCATGGTGGCTTGCACTTGTAATCCCAGCTACTCAGGAGGCTGAGGCTAGAGAATCACTTGAACCCAGGAGGTGGAGGTTGCAGTGAGCCAAGATTTTGCCACTGTACTCCAGAGTAAGACTCTGTCGCTAAATAAATAAATAAATAAATAATAAAATGACTGGGAAATTATATTTTGTAATTATAAATGATGCAAAAAAAAAAAAAAAAAAAAAAAGGCCGGGCGCGGTGGCTCAAGCCTGTAATCCCAGCACTTTGGGAGGCCGAGACGGGCGGATCACGAGGTCAGGAGATCGAGACCCTCCTGGCTAATACAGTGAAACCCCGTCTCTACTAAAAATACAAAAACTAGCTGGGCGAGGTGGCGGGCGCCTGTAGTCCCAGCTACTCGGGAGGCTGAGGCAGGAGAATGGCGTAAACCCGGAGGCGGAGCTTGCAGTGAGCTGAGATCCGGCCACTGCACTCCAGCCTGGGCGACAGAGCGAGACTCCGCCTCAAAAAAAAAAAATTATAGGCCGGGCGCGGTGGCTCAAGCCTGTAATCCCAGCACTTTGGGAGGCCGAGATGGGCGGATCACGAGGTCAGGAGATCGAGACCATCCTGGCTAACGCGGTGAAACCCCATCTCTACTAAAAATATGAAAAAAAAAAAAAACTAGCCGGGCGAGGTGGCGGGCGCCTGTAGTCCCAGCTACTCGGGAGGCTGAGGCAGGAGTATGGCGTAAACCCGGGAGGCGGAGCTTGCAGTGAGCTGAGATCTGGCCACTGCACTCCAGTCCGGGCGACAGAGCGAGACCCCGCCTCAAAAAAAAAAAAAAAAAAAAAAAAAAATTATAAATGATGTTTCACAGACCTTCACAATGTTTGGGTCCATTTACAGGGGAAAAAATCCCTACAAATTCCAATATTGGTTTATATTATATTTATTATGATATGATTTAAATATGTATAAACAGAAACCGGGCATAAACTCTTATGCTCTTGCACAACTCTACAGCCAAACCAAGAGAGCCACAAAATCAGTGAAACTGAAGTAAATGTTAATTTGGTAGATACTGTTGTTGGGGTTTTAAAAATGTATTATTACTGTGCTGTTAAATATCATGAGATAACTTACTCTCCCACCAATTTTCTTTTCTTTCTTAAATGATGTCCCTTAAGTCATATCCCACTTTCTATATATTTCTATATTTCCAACATTAATTTTTATGATGCATTACTTGATTTGCCCAGAATGTATTATGGATATATGTTCTTAACACCTTTTTTCCCTCCATTAACCTGATAAAGTTATCTAGACAGATATGCTGTTTATCAAGAAATAAAATATATGTAGGTTATCCTTGACCTCACCTGGTCTTTATTTGGATGCCGGTAGAATCCCTTTCTGAGATCTATAGGGAGGGTGGGTTATGTGCATAGCTTTTGAGCCCAGAGTCTAATGTTTAGATTCTAGATACTAAAATGGATTATTTTTCTATTCACATCTGTTGGACTAAACTAGAATCTTCTGTAACTGTGGTAGTACAAGAAAAGATTTCCTATCACTCCATTGGTTGGTTGGTTGGTTGACTAACTGATTGGGAGCCACGCCTCCTTGAAAGGATCACACCATTGCATGCCTGTCTGGCCTCCTCATCTTTCCCTACTCCCAGGCTCTGGCCTAGCATTTACTGGGAGTTGTAGTCTGAACAATTACTAGAAGGTTGGCACATATTCAAAAGATCCTCCATGGTACCTTGACTGCCCTGCAAAAGATGTACCTGTGTTATAGAAAACTGTTGATTCATTATATTGCACCGCAGTGCTGACAGTGGTGGATATTTGAATCTCCTTGTCCTCTAGACTAGGGTCAGCGAACTTTTTCTGTGAAGAATCAGATGGTATATATTTTTAGCTTTGCATACTACATAATCTCTGTTGTGACTGCTCAACTCTGCCTCTGCCCTTATAATGCTAAAGCAGCCATAGACTTAAATGAATAGGTATAACTGTTCCGAGTAAATTTTATTTACTGGCTGGGCATGATGGCTCAAACCTGTAATCTTAGTGCTTTGGGAGGCCAAGGCCAAGGCCAAGGATCACTTGAGGCCAGGAGTTCAAGACCAGCCTGAGCAACATATTGAGACCCCCTCATCTCTACAAAAAAAAAAAAGGGGGGGGGTTTAAATTAGCCATGCATGCTGGTGTGTGCCTCAGCTATTTAGGAGCTGAGGTGGGAGGATTGCTTGAGCTCAGGAGTTCCAGGCTGCAGTGAGTCATGATCAGGCCACCACTCTTCAGCCTGGATGACAGAGACCCTATATCAGAACAAAAAACAACAAAGAAAGCAAAACAGTTTTATTTACAAAGACAGGTGGCAGCTGGATTTGTCATGCAGGCCAGAGTTCACATACCCCTATTTTAAGCAGTCAAGTTTGTATTTGTAGGCTTTTCCCTGCTCCCCAAACTGTTTCCAGGTCACTGATTGCATTTCTCATTCCAGATTCTGGCATTTGATTGGAGAATTTGTGTTGATCAGGCTCAGTGGCTCACGCCTGCAGTCCTAGCACTTTGGGATGCTGAGGCGAGAGGATTGAGCGCGGGAGTTTGAGATCAGACTGGGCAACAACTGAGACCCTGTCTCTACAAAAAATTTATTAAAAATTAGCCAGGTGTGGTAGTTAGTACATGCTGGCTGAGGTGGGAGGATCACTTGAGCCTGGGAAGTTAAGACTTCAGTGTGCCATGGTTGTGCGACTGCACTCTAGCCTGAGCAACAGAGCAAGACCCTGTCTCCAAAAAAAAAAAAAAAAAAAAATCTTATTAGCAGTGGTGTATGGGTTTTCTTTTTTCATGTTGAATTTTAGTGAGAAGCAGTTTCAGAATTCTTAGATTAAATCAAGTCCCATAGCATCATACATGTCAGTATGGTAAGAGAGGGTTTTCATTTCATTTGGGAAATTTGACAGGCTTGAAAATATTAGTACTTTAGGGGAAGATAAAATGCCAAGCAGATTTTCCACATATTTTCAGATTGGCATAATTTTCCTGTTCATAAGCATTGGTTTGATACCTACCTGACTCTCTTGAAATAACATGGCTGTGGTTTTGTTTTGTTTTTTCCTTGAGGTGAGGGTCTTGCTCTGTAACTCAGCCTGGAGTGTGTTGGCATAATCATAGCTCACTGTAGCCTTAAACTCCTGGGCCCAAGTGATCCTCCTGCTTCAACCTCCCCATTAGCAGGAACTAGAGGCAACTTGAGGTGTGCCCCCTCCCCCACAACTTGCGTTGGTTTTTTGAAGTGTTTTGTTGTTGTATAATGCTGGATCATGTGGTTAGCTAATTATGTGGCTCCGAATTAGTATATCTAAGCAAGGGACCAACCACAGGGCCAAGTAGTATCTGTTATGTAGGCTTTAAAACATGGGAGAGAAAGAGGAGGTAAGGATAAAGGAAAAGAACGTGTGTGTGTTAAGAACCCCTTTGATAGTGGTTGCATTTAGTAAGCATTTATTAATCGTTTTCTGCAAATCAGGTATTGGAAATACTTTACCTTTTTAAAAGTCTATTCCCTCTAGAGATTTATGGTATAATGGTAGAGGCCTTATATGAATAATTTTTACAATGTAATAATACCAAATCTAAACTAGATACATTGTTACTTTGATAACAATATATTTTATGTATCTCTGAAGACAGACTCTTTTTACATAACTGTAATACCATTATAGTTGACTCTTGAACAATGCAGGGGTTAGGGACACTAATCCGTCCTACCCCCACAATGGAAAATCTACATACCACTTTTGATTTTCCCAAAACTTACCTGTTTTAATAGCCTACTGTTGACCAGAAGCCTTACCGGTAACAGTCAATTAACACTGTTTTGTATGTTACATGTTTTTTATACTGTGTGCTTTTTTTTTTTTTTTTTTTGGAGCTGGAGCTTCACTCTTGTTACTCAGGCTGGAGTGCAGTGGCAGATCTCGGCTCACTGCAACCTCTACCTCCCGGGTTCAAACGCTTCTCCTGCCTCAGCCTCCTGAGTAGCTGGGATTACAGGCATGCAGCACCACGCCTGGCTAATTTTTTTGTATTTTTAGTAGAGACGGGGTTTCACCGTGTTGGTCAGGCTGGTCTCGAACTCCTGACCTCAGGTGATCCACCCTCCTTGGCCTCCCAAAGTGCTGGGTTTACAGGCGTGAGCCACTGTGCCTGGCCTATACTGTGTTCTTAACAATGAAGTATGCTAGGAAAAACTTATTTTAAAATATTGTGAAGAAGAGAAAATGTTTACTTTTTATTAAGTAGAAGTGGATCAGCTGGGCCCGGTGGCTCATGCCTGTAATCGGAACACTTTGGGAGGCTGAGTCGGGCAGATCGCCTCAGGTCGGCAGTTTGAGACCAGCCTGGCCAACATTGTGAAACCCTATCTCTACTAAAAATACAAAACTTAGCTGGGCATGGTAGCAGGTGCCTGTAATACCAGCTACTCGGGAAGCTGAGGCAGGAGAATTGCTTGAACCCAGGAGGCGGAGGTTGCAGTGAACCGAGGTCGCGCCGTTGCACTCTAGCCTGGCTACAGAGCAAGACTCCATCTCAAAAAAAAAAATAAAGTGGATCATCATAAAGGTCTTCATGTTGAGTAGGCTGAGGAGGAAAATACAGGAGGGCTTGGTTTTGCTATCTCAAGTGGCAGAGGTAGAGGAAGTTGAACGGGATTCAGGAGATGCAGGCACACTTGGTGTAACTTTAGAGAAAAACCTTATCTGTTTTGCATTTTCGTTTCTCTAAAAATGTTTCTGTATGGTAACAATCCTCCTTCCATTTGCTTTAGTTTCAATGCTGGTATAATAGAAGGGTCCATTCATAAAAGAAATCCAAAGCAGTCTTAAGTAATCAGAACCCTTCTGCCGAATGGTCTAATGTCAATTTATTTCCTGACACTGCTTCTTTAGCGTCTTCTTCCTCATTATCTGGCACTGGTTTGGAAGCAGCTCATCTCCATGAAGTGGTCTTTTAATTCCTCTGGTGTGGTGTCTGTTAGCTAACCCCTCACCTCCCACCTTTTTTTTTTTTTTTTTTTTTTGCCATATCCACAGTCTCTGTCATGATTTCCTTGATGGGCTTTGTTGTAGAGCCTGTGAAGTCATGGGCAACATCTGGACACAGTTTTCTCTACCAGGAGTTTATTGTTTCAGGCTTGATGATACCATGGTTTTTTCTATAACAACAATGACATCTTCAGTGGTGCACTCCTTCCAGACTTCCATGATGTTCTGTTGGGGTTCTCTTTGATAGCATTGACAGTCCTTTCCAGAGTACCATGTGCATCTTTACGTTTGTTTACATTTCTCTCAACTGTGAATGGTACCATATACAGTCTGTAAGAGTTTGTGTGCATAAGTTTTGATAGATCTCAACTTTTTATTAATAGATTTATGTATATTTTATGTTAGTAAATAAGATAGACTACATATGTTTTATGCATTCATGACAACCCTTTTTCTTAATTTTGGTTTGTCCGCAAGTGTTTTCAAATTGTTGCAAACCTCCAAAAAAAATTTTCAATATATTTATTGAAAAAAATCCACATATAAGTGGACTCACAGTTTAATCCTGTATTGTTCAGTGGTCAGCTGTTTATGTTTTAAAGCAATACTCTGTTGGTATCAACTGTCTGTTGTTCAGATATCCCCAATTATCTTAAATTTTGCTTTTTTTTTTTTTTTCTTAGAGGCGAAGTCTCATTCTGTCACCAAGGCTGGAGTGCAGTGGTGCGATCTTGGCTCATTGCAACCTCCACCTCCCGGGTTCTAGCAATTTTCTTGCCTCAACCTCCCAAGTAGCTGGGTTTATAGGGACATGCCACCACGCCCAGCTAATTTTTTGTATTTTAGTAGATACAAGGTTTCACCGTGTTGTTGCCCAGGCTGGCTCAAACTCCTGAGTTTAGGCAGTCCACCCGCCTCAGCCTCCCAAAGTGCTGGGATGACAACCTTGAGCCACTGCACCCGGCCTTTCTTAAATTTTCTTTTATAGTGGTTCAAATTGGGATCCACATAGGTCCACAGTTTGGATTTAATTGATATCTCTTGAGTCTCCTCTACCTGTTGTTCCTTCTCTTCCCCCCTCCTTGCTTTTTTTTCTTTGTTGAAGAAACTAGATCATGTTGTCCTGTAGAGTTTCCTACATTATGGATTTTGCTGGTTGCAACTGCATGGTGTCATTTAATAGGTTCTTCTATCCCTGTATTTTCTGCAATGGGTGATTAATTCAAGAAACTTGATCAAATTCAGATTCTGTGGTTGGGGGGAACCCAGAATACTTAATTGATTATACTTTCTATTGTATCAGGAGTTACATGGTATCTAGTTGTCTGTGTGGTTTTCTACTTAAAAATATCTCTGCTTTTTGCTTGTTTTACATCTTGCTGCATACTGTAGAACAGTGCCATCCAATAGAACATTTTTGTGATGATGTAAATGTTCTTTATCACCAGTGTCTAATTTGGTAGTCACTAACCACATGTGATTATTGAGCAATGAGGAACTGAATTTTTTAGTTTCTTAAATTGAATTTTAAGTAGTCACGTGTGGCTTGTGGATACTGGAATTAGAAAGTACAATTAATAGGACATTTTTCAAGAGTATTAAATAACAAAAGTAGCAATAGATGTCTATTCCTGATTTTAGCCTAGATCACAGTACTGTTTCATCAGTAAATCAGCTTTTTAAATTGTTAATATTTTTAATGGACAAATCATAATTATACATATCTATGGAGTACAGTGGAATGTGTTGAAATATGTAAACAATGGAATGATTAAATCACAATAATTATTGTATTGCCTTGCCTTAGCATTTTTATGGTGAGACATTTGAAATGATACTTATTTTGAAATATATGTTATTATTGACTGTATTCACCCTGCTATGCAATAAATCTCAAAACTTATTCATCCAGTCTATCTGAAACTGTTTGGTCACCAACTCCCCATTCCCTCCCTTCCTACCCCTTTATCCCCCTAAGCCTCTGGTAACCATCATTATACTCTGTATGTCTATGAGTTCAACTTTTTTAGTTTCTACGTATAAGCAAGATCATGTAGTATTTCTTTTCTGTGCCTGGCTTATTTCACTTAGTGTAATGTTCTCCGGATTCATCCATGTTGTCACAAATAACAGAATTCCTTTTTTGAGGCTGAGTACTCCTGTGTGTGTGTACATGTATGACGTTTTCTTTCTCTCTTCATCCATTGATGGACACTTAGGTGGATTCCATGTGTTGGTTATTGTGAATAATGCTGCAGTGAATGTGAGAGTACAGAGATTCCTTTGACATACTGATTTCAGTTCCTTTTCATATATACACAGTAGTGGTATTGCTGGATTCTGTGGTAGTTTTGTTTTCAGTTTTTTGAGGAACCTCCCCATACCATTTTCCATAATGGCTCTACTAAGTTACACTCCCATCAACAATGTATCAAGAGTTTGCTTCTTTCTTTATCTTTGCCTAGACTTACCTTTCATCTTTTTGATAAAAACCATTCTAACAGGTGTGAAGTGATACCTCATTGTGGTTTTAATTTGATAATCAGCTTTTGTGTACAGTTTACATGTTATAATTATATCACCCAATTTTTCTTAATGGGACAGCGATCTAGGGCAGCCCTGCAGAGGTACCTGTTCTACTGTAATCGCTATATGAACCACATGCAGAGTCTGCGCTTTGAGCACAAACTATATGCTCAGGTGAAACAGAAAATGGAGGAGATGCAACAGCACAACATGTCCTGGATTGAGGTGCAGTTCCTGAAGAAAGCAGTTGATGTCCTCTGCCAGTGTCGTGCCACACTCATGTACACTTATGTCTTCGCTTTCTACCTCAAAAAGAATAACCAGTCCATTATCTTTGAGGTAGGAGTAGTTCTGGGTGAGGAAAAAGCCCACCTTGTATCATAGGACTACCTGATCTTTCATATATAAGATACAGAGTTTTCAGGGTTCTTGTTTATTCAGAAAATGTAGATAGACGAATGTATTTATTACAAAGATAGAAGAAATTTCTATTTCTGTCCTAAATTATATTCAGATCGATGTTGTTTAGCCAGCTAGTGATTAGGTACGCAGATTCTGGAGTCAGCCCTAGATTTTAATCTTTACTTTATTGTATTTTAAGTCTGTTAATTTGGAGCAAATTACTTAACCTCTTATTTCTCCATTTTAAAGTGAGGATAATACCTTTCTAGGTTGTTACGAGGTTTAAGTGAGACAATTTGTGTTTAAGTGAGACAATTTGTGTTAATTGCTATATAGCACCTGGAACATGATAAGTTCTCAATAGAAACCTTTATTCAGGCTAAAGTAACCCTGCAATATTAGAAATTAATGTGGTGGTTATGGTTGTCTTTAGTGGAGAAGTAATGACTAAAAAGCCAGCTTTTAGCAGTAAGGTTTTCTCAAGTAAAGATGCTCATTTAAAATTGATGCATAAAACATGGATATCTATATATGATTAGACAATAAGCCTGACTAGCAGATGGGACTTCATTTGGGTAACCGGTACAGAACTAGCCATCATAGTAAAGGATGATATAATTTGAATCTTCTGTACAGTGTTCTCTTACAAGAAATAAGTATAGCCAGATGTAAGCAATAATAGGTTTCTATTTTTTCTCGTTTCCCTTTGAGTTTTTAGCAAAGAGCAGCTCTCAGAATGAGAAAATTCCAAGAGACATTTTAAATCCTTTCAAATGGTCTTCAGTATTCTTCCAAAAGTAATGGGTGAAATCTTTAATTCTTTTAACATTTAAAAAATTGTTCTGGAAAAGAACAAACAAATTATTAGAGATGAAAGCCCTAGAGCATTACAGGTGCAGTTAGACCACCTATGAAAGTTATGGAATCAGTGTTGAGAGCAGTCTGTAGTCAACAAAACAGTGAAAATGGTTTATCTTTTAGCTTTATTTTGAAGCCAAAATTTACTTTTATTCTTCTTACAGAATAACCAAGCAGATCTAGAGAATGCCACAGAGGTGCTCTCGGGCTACCTTGAACGAGATATTTCCCAAGATTCTCTGCAGGATATAAAGCAGAAAGTACAAGACAAGTACAGGTAATTTTTTTTTTAAGCTGTTGAATAAACTTTCTGCCAGTGATGGTCTAGTGTGCCTTAGTGGTCAAGTTCAGTGATAGTGAAACTAGGTTTAGCATATCCACCAACTGAGCTGCTGCCATGTTTCTCACAAATTGCTTCTGTCCGTTGGGCACTAAATTGCAGGTAGTAGTACTGGTGAAGCATACATAGAGGAGGAATTCAACCACTTATTCTACTGGCTAATTCTGCTTCTGTTCAATTATTTAGTTGCTACCTTGCAAGGAAGAAAGAACCCAGAAAGGCCAAGTGGCTTTTAGGATGAGAGTGAGAATTGGATGTTGGTCTTAGCCTGGAATCCTATGTATGGGTCATGGCTATTCACAAATGAGCTATGGGAACTTACTTTTTAGAGTTTTTATTAGATTTTTTTTGTGTGTATATATATATCTAAGGAGATACTTGTCCTAGGAGTTGGTTTTTCAAGATGTGCCGTCTCTTAAGATAGAGATGCAAAATGTTCGATTCCTCAACATGAAGCTCTTTCTCCCAAAGTGACAAATGCTAGTGTCTTTTGAAAGTAGTAGGAAACTTGGGGAGTTTGGAAGACTTGGAGATTTAGTCCTAACCAATATCTTCCCTTCCCTTAGCCAATTTTAGCTACTATAATGTGTTCATAGTACTTTTACAGTTAACAAAGATTTTTAAGGATGTGAATAAAGAACCCATGAAATTATTTCTGAACCTGTTTATCTGCAGAACTGTGGGACTGAATTATTTCTAAGGTCCATCAGAACTTGTAATACTTTATTGCTTTAAAATTAATTCCCATGGAATAATGGCTTTCAGAAAATACTATTTTAATATTAGAAGCAGTTTGATGTGTCTGTACATCTAGACCTGAACATGTGCCTATTAAAATTAAAAATAGGTGCTTGGTTCTGAGTCTGGATAAACTATAGGGATGCCTTAAAAATAAGTAAATGCCTCTTTTTTTATTATTAGAGGCTGACAACAAGTTTTTTTTTTCTCTTTGATTACAGATACTGTGAGAGTCGACGAAGGGTTTTGTTACAGCATGTGCATGAAGGCTATGAAAAAGATCTGTGGGAGTACATTGAGGACTGAGAATGGCCCTGCATAAAATGAACTCTGAAAACTTTACCATCTAGAGTGCTCATGCAATTAAAACAAAACAAACACAAACAAGGAGGCACTAAGCCTATTCTGACACCACTGGTCTGTAGTACCAGAATTGTTTTGTTAACGGAAAGTTTAAGTAAATTATATTGTAATAAAAAAGGTAGATAAACCATTGTACAACAGTATTCTAGGCCGCCAACAAAAGTGTGACAGACACACTAAAAACCCTCCAACTTTAACTTGTAACGTAGCTTCATTCTCAAAGCTGACTCCTTTTTTCTTTTTCTTTTTCCTTTTCCTGAGTGTAGTACAGTTAAAATTTCAAACAGCTCCTTGACACTGCTTTTCATGTTCAAACCAGCCATTTTGTTGTACTTTGGTAAAGGACCTCTTCCCCTTCCTCCCCTACACATACAGATACACCCACACACAGACTGACTCTCTTTCTCTCATACCCCAAGGTCATGAGTGAATGATGCTTAGTTCCTTGTAAAGAAAATCTTGGGATGGGGAAGGGGTAGGCAGCAAGAGGATTCAACAAACAAAAAACATAAAAACTTTGTATATGACTTTTAAAACAAGAGGACAACACAGTATTTTTCAAAATTGTATATAGCGCATATGCATGGACAAAGCAAGCGTGGCACGTGTTTGCATAATGTTTAATTACAAAAAAAATTTATTCTTTAAAAATCTTCAAGATTATGTCTATTTGCTGTGCATTTTCTTTCAGTTTGCTTATCTTTCCCGGGTTGGGGTTGGGATGAAGGTGTGTTGGTTGAGCACCTCTGGAAGACCTATCTAGAGCTCTTTCACTTTCCTGAGGTTACTTTGCCCTTTCTGGTGTTGGTATGTCTGTTGCTGACCATGGGCCTCATGCCTTGAATTCCTGCTCTTGATCAGGACAAGGGAGGTCAAGCTCTGAATAAATGCCATGACCTGATTAAGGGCTACAGCAGCGAGTTTTGTTGCTATAGTTCATGATTTAACCTGTTCCCAACCTAATCCCCCTCCATGGCATCACGCCTCTACCCAAGCCTTTGTGTGCCCGTGTTATGCGCACAGCTGTAGGCTTAAGTTCCCTGTCACATCCAATGGAAGCATTTAAAAATTTCTTTTACTTTTCGGTTTTCCCTTAATTGCTGCTTTGAGCCTTTTCAGATTTTAGTTATGGCTCGTCTGTCACCCCTTCTCTACATTAGGGTGTCAAACAAAATGTTTTGCTTTAAATATAAATAGCCATTCATTTAGTCTCAGATTGTGAATTTAAAATGGCGGATACTGAAATTGCTTGTGTGTGTTGCTGTGGGTTCGGTTTGAAGGCAAACACCCCTAGAACATGATATTCCCATCTAGTGCATTTAAATAGAAATCACTGAGTTTGCTGCTTTTTTATTGTCAGCACATAGGAGAATTAATAATGCATTTTAGCTGTGATGTCCATTTTTATGAAATTTCTACTAAGAGCTATGTTAAAAGTAAAGGATGGTGGTGGTTTTATTAACTATATACATGTTTAGGCCATTCTGGCTGTGGTATTTTTCAATAGGTCAGCATCCGTAAATCTGTCAGTTTTATACAGGAGTACAGAGTGAGCTAGGCAACTAGGTTAAGAGGTCTAAATATGAAATACCAGTTGAGGCTGAGGACCTCTTCGTCTTCCTTTAAATGTCTTGTGCCTAGGGAGTGTTTACCATTTGTGAGGCAGCTTTGTCTGCTCTTACATTGTACATCCTATTACTCCATTGGGAAGTAGGTTCACTTTCCTCTGGCCTTTTGCCTAAGTTAGGCTTTGCTGAATCAACCCTACTTTTCCTTTTAGAAAAGGTTGTTACAGGAGATGTACTGGCAACTGTTCTTTTCCCATCAAAAATCAGTGAATGTTTGCTGAGTATAAATGCTGCTTCCTTAAACCACTTGTCGCTTTAGGATCAACTTTACCTGTACCTTTTCTCCTTTCCTCCCTTGCCACCTCAGGTGCAAATCTGAATTCAGTGTCTGCTTCCTCCATATTCTCGTCTCCCTCCCCTCTTCCATATGACATTATTCATATGACATTATTTTACTTCAAATGACATTATATCAATCTTAAAAAGACATACATTAAAACTAAGGAGATTTTTTTAAAGAAAGCCTAAGTTCCTTTCCCTGGTAACTTTGAAAAGCAGTCAGAGTTGCTAGATAGATGTATGTGGCTCCTTTAAAATGCTTTGTGTATGTGTGGTGTTTAAAAAAAAAGTCTTACCAGTTAACTTTGCAGTATCTAGGTTTGAGTGTCATAAATCCATGTGTTCCTGTTGCAACAAATACCCCAACATTGTGTGTGCACGTCATAATACCAGTCTTCACCCGTGAGGAACAGTGCTTTTTAGAGATGCTTTCTAGTTTCAGTGTTGGCATACTACCTGAGGGTATTGCAGTTGTGGGTGCATTCCCAAATTTGTATGATCAAGATGAACTGGCCCTTTTCTACTTGCAAGCTTTCAACAGATACCACCATATATGATGGAATTCCCATAGTGAATTGCTTATGTTGTTAGTAGATTCAGTGCACCCAGCTGGGATAGGCAAACCGTATTATGACAGCTTCCCTGTTTCACCTACGTAAGTCGTCTTATCTGAGGGCTCTATTCACAGTAAGCACCAGCGTCTCCATGTCTTGAGGTCAGTTTCATTCTTTTTAAAAGTACATGCTTCATTTGAACAATCAGCAGCAGATGGACTTTCAGTGATTTAAAATAAAATTTTGATCCAAAGCTCAGGACACAAAAACCACAGTGGTAAAATTGAGTAGCATATAATATCATCAGACTAAATTATCTGTAATTTTCCACAACCCAGATTGTATGTGTTTTCTGTGTGTTTAAATAAATATATTAGATACACGTGTATACATACACACATATACAACAGATCCAAGACTGGCTGACTTCATTTGAAATGGTTGAATCTGCAGTGTAATAAAGTGGTTCAACCAGGATTAGGAACTGAAATTTAGTAGAAGAGAGAAAAGGAGTTAATGTAACAAATTCTTTTAGCTACAAACCCTGGTAATAGAGCACTTGGGGGATGGGATGGGGTGGGTTGGTGAGACAATCAGATTGGTAAATTGATTAAATGCTCCTAACCCTGTAATTTTGTGCATAGAGCACCCTGTGCTGTGGAAATAACTGTTCTTAGATTTCATTGTAACTGGACTGTTCAGGTTGCCCAGAGGGAAAGAACATTCCTAATTCTAATAAAATAAACTTTTATTTTGTTATTCCATTAGTTACTTATGTTTATTTTTATAGTTAAAAAATGACTAAAGGTGGCTAATAGCCACCTGTATTATGTGCCTTATTCACTGTTCCCACTTAATATAAAATGTCTAAATTTGGTTCAGTTTCTTTGGGAACTGTGAATGAGCCCATTCCCCCAACATTTAACTTGGTTAATGAAGCTTTCAGAGCATTTTCTGAACGCTTTCCAATTTCTGCGTCTCAAATATGAATTTAAGTTGTTCGTGTTGTAACAGTGATACAAAAATGCTCAATAGCTCTTTGCCACTTTTTTAAAGAAAATACTTTGAGTCATTCTTAGCTAACCTCAAAACTCCTTCACATTACTTTCATTTTAGCTCACTCTTAAAGGTGGTACTGTTATATAGGGATGAAGGGAGAGTTTTCTGAAACCAGGTCCCAGAGTTGAAGATAGTTTGTCGTTGATACTCTGGCCAAGTCTAGGTTTTAGGACAATTTAATTTACTCTTACTTGAATCTGTAATTATGGGAGTTGATCACTTTTCCTCTTCAAAGCACTTCAACTTACTGTCTAAAACAAGTGGAAAAGAAATTGCCCTTTTTTATAAAGGAGGAAGATAAGGCTCACTGAGGTTAAATAACTCACCCAATTTTTCATTTCCTTCTACCTGAAACTTAACATCATACTACCTCTTTGTATCATAGTTTGTTATTCTGGTCTCAGAATGACCTAGTATTCTGTGCCAGGGAAGGTAGTTCTTAACTATATTGTTGTACTTTTAAACCACATTAAAGACTATTATAAATGCCTATCATTGCTACTGTTAGAGGTTGCTCTATACTATCTCTGATCTTTCATTCGTTGTTGCAGTTTGCAACTAATGTGGCCCTGTGTTTTGCCTCATTAGAAACCATCCATGGATAGAAGAGTAGCCCTTTTCATCTTGCAGATTAAGGTAGGCAGTCTTCATGTGAAGACTGTCACGGTAGTTCAGAATAAATGGTTTAGTATGATTTGCTAAATAGTGCCCAAGTAATTTGCAGTTGGTTTAGTTATTCAAATGGATTTCCATTGTAAAGAATTTTGGATAGTCTGTGGAAAATTGTTACAGGATTTGTTTTGCAATTGATAACTGAAAATGCACAGAACATCCATATCCCTTGGATCTCAGCCTTTGAGGCTTTAAAAAGATGATAAGCAGTGAGTTTTATGAGAAAATTCTGGCTCCTTCAGAAACAGGAAAATGTGTGGGTCCCTCAGATCTTTCATATATCTTTGGGGGTAAAGATATATCTTTGGTTATATCTGGTTGGTTTTAAGGATTTTGCTTCTGTAGTTACCCAAGATCAAATAGCCAACTCAGAAATACTCAGTTGGATATCAGTGAAATAGTGCCTACCAGTGGAGTAAACAGACAACTTTTGGGTTTTTAGTTTTTGCTTTTGTGTGGAGTTAGGTCCAGTTTTTAGGGCAACTATTGTTGACCTTTCTCTAGGCAGTAGCATTTAGGATGGAAAAAAATAATATGAGATATGTGTGAAAAGCAGTTTTCAGGCTATCATTTACTTAGGGCCACAGATGTGCTTATTTAGGACTATTTTCAGGGTAGGAGCCAGTTAGAATTTGTGAATCAGTCACACACTAATATGTAGCAGCCCTATCAGTGCCACAACAACCTTATTACCATAGTAATTCAGAGGTCTCAAGTAATCCAGGAGTCTCAAACTGAAATATCAACAAGAGCCAAGTAAATATTTTAGAAATAGACTACCCTGGACTATATGGGCTCTGAGAAGAGCCTGTGAAATCTTCTTCATGTGAATTATCTTAATTAAATGTGGGCCAAAGAAAAACCGGCCATGGGCAGTTTATTTTCCAGCTTCTATTAGTCTTGGCTTGCAACAATGCCACTGTCCATCTAGCATTACCTAGACTAGTGATACTTAAATTTGTCTGCGAATTGGAATCACTGAGAAGCTTTAAACAATTATTAGTGCCTGAGTCTTACCTTGTGGAGATTATGATTTAATTGCTTTGGGTAGGCATCAGTATTTTTTGTAAAGCCCTTTCCACATTCTCACCCCCTGATTCTAATCAGTGATTCTCATGTGCAGACTAGGTTGAGATCTGTGATCTGGATTGCCTTCTATAGTTGCAAAAAGAGAATATAGGCGAGCAACTCCAGATCATAAGGGACAAAATAATTCAAGGCAAATTGATGGGCTCAGAATAGGGCCTCACTGGAGGCCCTAGTTGAGTGGGTTTTGTGGAATGGTGCCTCCCAAGGGTCTGGTGTGCAGTGCCCGATTTGTTTTTTTGTCGGTTTTCTGGTAAATGGTCCACCTTGGAGAAAATCACAAAACAAAGTCTTACCAAGAAGTAGAACTGACAAGCAGCCATGTTGATTGGCAGTACATTCTCTTGCCAAGGGGGAGAAATCTAGGGAAAATAATAGAGTCTGAGCGAAGGAAGTTGACTGGTTATAAGCAAAACTGTCATTAAAGCTATTTGCATCAAATCTGCACAATTCCACGAGCACTTAGAGTTCACAAGTTTCCTACTTCTTTCATTCTTTTGATAATCTTGTTATTTTTTTTTCAAGTGTGGTATAATAGTAAGAATATTGACACTTCTCAGCCATAGTTTTCCCTTTTGTAAAATGGGAATACTAATAGGAACTGTAATTTGTTGAGTGCTTCTTGCCACATGCCTTACTTTTCTCTGTATCTTCCAAGCAGCCCTAAAGCAAAATGGGCATTGTTACCCTATTTTTATGAGGAAAGACACTCATACACTACTAACGTACTCCAAAGTTACACACTGAGTGTTTAACAGGGCCATGCTTGTCTGATTCCATATGTTCGTTCTGTTATGCTGTTGTCTGTTACGTAGGAGTATTGTGAGGATCAAAGAACATGTGAAAACAAAACCTAGTTACAATAATAAGCACAATAGTGCTAACTTGGGCAAAAGATAAGGATACAGAGCTGTCTCAGAGATTCCCAAAAGCAGGATGAGATTGAACTGGGAACTAGAAAACCATTTTGGACCCCTAAAATGGTATTGTCTGCCATCTGTACATCATTCTTTTGTGGCTCTTACTGCTGCTTTTCTTGTCAGTTACCCCATAGCTCCGGGTATTACCATGTTAACTGTTCCAGACACGTGTAGAGAGAACCAGTGAGATCCATGGGGCAGGATCATCAATACAAGCGTGGATGTTGAGAGCTTAATCAGGAAGGAAAACTTGGAGATCCTAGTTAGCTGGGTTCACATCATGGAAATTGTCTTTGACAAAACTGAAATGCCCTGAAGTTTTAATTTTTTAAATATATGTAATGAATTGTCATATGATAGATAATTGTGGCGACTTAGTATTTACCAAATGGTTTGTTTCCATCTTGTTTATTTTTATTTTTATTTTTTTAAGAGACAGTCTTGCTGTGTTGCCCAGGCTGTACTTGAACTCCTGGGCTCAACCAACCCTTCTGCCTCAGCCTCCTGAGTAGCTGGGATCATAGGCATGTGCCACTGCTTCTAGCTCTTCCATCTCAATCTTATGATGTAGTTACTATTTTCATTTTATAAATAAGAAAATAGAAGCTCAAAGATGGGTAGTTTCCCTGAGGTCATCCTGTTAGTAAGTGGCAGAATGAAGTTACAAACCTAGGTTTTATTGGTCGCCATCCACAGTGCCAGGCACTGGCGCTACAGCAGTAAACAAAAGGTCTGTTGGTTTGTCTGAAGCTCTCAACCTTGATTCTACATAGATTCGTTGGATTGCCCAAGGCCGCTCAACCAGTTAAGATCAGAGCCAGCTCTGCTATTTGATCAGTATATTATTTTCACCACACTGTATCTGCTTCTCAGTCACCAAAAGCACCTGCTAAAATTATATATAGACTGATTAGGGGACTTCCAACGTAAGATTGCCCTGGAAACTTAGTTCTTATCTTGGTTCATCTCTCCAAAACAAATGCCTCTTTTGTTGGTGATCTCAGATACACTGTTCAGAAGTACTCAAAGTATTCCTTTTTTCTGCTCACATTTGAGAGTGACCCTAGCATTTTAATGAATTAAGCAAGCCAGCCCTGCATTTCCAAACCCTTTCCAGAAGTTCAACCTTACTTACTTTGATCTGATGACATGGGCTTTTAAAAAAATTACTATTTTTTTAGAGGTGGGGTCTCACTATGTTGCCCAGGCTGGAGTATAATGGCTCTTCACAGGCACAATTCGGGTGCACTATTGCCGTGAACTCCAGGACTCAAGCCATCTTCCTGCCACAGCCTCCTGAGTACCTGGGACTATAGGTGCAAGCCACCATGCCCAGCTGACATTGACTTTATATACATAATACTTCCTCAGCACCAATTTATGTCTTATTTGGCACTTGCAAAACCCTCTTCACTGATTATGCCTGTTCGGTATTTACTCCAAGTCACCTGCCTGCCTTTAGCCATGGAGTATTCAAGTTTCTTTCAGAATGAGAATTTGGAGGGTGATTATAGAAATGTAAAACCAGGCCGGGCATGGTGGCTCACACCTTGTAATCCCAGCACTTTGGGAGGCCGAGGCAGGTGGATCACAAGGTCAGGAATTCGAGACCAGCCTGGCCAATATAGTGAAACCCCGTTTCTACTAAAAATACAAAAATTGGCCAGGCATGGTGGCGCATGCCTGTAATCCCAGCTACTCAGGAGGCTGAGGCAGGAGAATCGCTTGAACCCGGGAGGTGGAGGTTACAGTGAGCTAAGATCACGCCACTGCACTCCAGCCTGGGCAACAGAGAGACTGTCTCAAAAAAAATAATACAAAACCAACTCTTTATGGTAGACAGTTTATCCCCCAGAAAGCTTTTTAAGACTGAAAACGTTTCTATAGATTTCAGATTTCCTTCTGATAGCTAAGGTTTGTTTCTGTATAACAGCAGAGTAGTGCCCTGTAAGCCAGTTCAGTGCACATTAAATGGCTGTTCTTAGAATTATGAATCTGAGGCATGTGCAGTGAGGCTCTAGCTCTCTGGAGTCAGTTGGTCAAGTGGGATTCCTGAGGACTGAGCAAACACAGCAGGATTTTGTCCTAAGTTTTCTTAGGGATCTTACCCAAAAACACCATTACTTGAATTTCCCATCTTCCTTTTAGAGGGAGACTTCTTTGCTATGTGTACTCCCACCTCTATATGTCACATCATTTTCTCAGAGGAAGTACAGCATAAAATAATAACCAGCATTTGTAGAGCACTTCTTGTGGGCCTTCTTGGGCAAATAGACATTCTCATGGAATGCTCTAAAATTGTTAAGTTCTTGCACTTGCTCTCAAGTCATTTATAATCTAATTGCTGGTCTTCCTGGTATGAACAAAGATGTTTGCTTGTTAATAAATTCCTACCACATACCCAGACTTGTGGTTTATTTCTATCTAACTAGGGAAAGCACTAAAGAGTTTTCTAATAAGGAAGAATGATCTGAGTGTCTACCTGCTTTGGAAAAGATGTCTGCTGTGGATAGGAAATGATTTTGTATCCAAAAGTCCTAGTACTAATTTGGAGTGTTGTAAAGGTCAGGGCAGCAAATGCTAGAGAATGGGATTAATGAAAGGTGATAATGTTCTCCATGTCTTTGAATAATTAATTTTTACTCCATTGTGACTAGCTTGCAATAAAGTAGGTTAAGTGCTGTACTTTAAGGAAGTCCATGTACAAGCCAGTGCCTTACAATGGTCAAATGGTTGCTCACTAACTGATGGAAATAAATGACTGTTGTTTCCACAAAATTGCTTTACAGATTCTAAATGCTATCGCTGGGACACTGGATTGTGTGCCCTTTAAGATAAATTCCATAATCAAGAGCCTGGTCCTGAATAGATTGGAGCCCCAAAATCTCACTGAAGCAAACTGATAGTAGGCCAGGAAAGAGTCGGAGACAAACACTCCTGGAATAGGAATCCACTGCTCACCTTTATTTTAAACTGATATGTAGAAATTAATATTATTACAAAATGCACACATCTTAAGTGTTAAGTTTGATGTTTTGACAATTGTATACATCTGTGTAATAATTACCAAAAGAAGACATAAAACATTACAATTAACCCAGAAAGTTCTCAAATACCTTTAAATCACCCCTGAGCGCCTCCCCACTCCAGCGATCACTTCCTGATTTTTATCACTAAAGATTTGTTTTACCTGCTTTTGGATTACATATAAGTGGAATCATAGAATAATGTACTCCTTTGCATCTGGGTTCTTTCACTGATAATGCTTGAAAGACATCCATATTGTATATATCAGGACATTGTTCTCTATTGCTGAGTAGTATTTCATTCTATAAATATACCACAATTTGTTTATTCATTCTCCTAGTGAAGGACTTTTAGGTTGTTTCCAGTCTGGGGCAATTATGAATAAGGATGCTATCGATATTCTTAACACAGCCTTTTGTTTTTGTTTTTTGTGGATATACGTTTTCATTTCTCTTGGATAAATAAGAGTAGAAAATTACTGGTTCATATGGTAAGTGCATGTTTATAAGAAACTGCCCTCTTGTTCTCCAAAGTGGTTTTACCATTTTGTACTCCCATCAGTCATGTATGAGAGTTACAGTTGCTTCACATGTCTGTCAACATTTACATTGTCAGGTTTTTTAATATTAGCCATTTCAGCATATATTAAATAACTGATTTTAATTTACATTACATTTCCCAGATGATTAGTGATGTTGAGCACTTTTTCATATGCTTATTTTTCATTTGTATATCTTTCATGAAGTGTCTTTCATGTCTTTTCTCATTTTAAAGTTGGATTTTTTTTATTGTAGGTATTATTTGTATTTTGGATATAAATCCTTTGATGGATAGATATGCTATGATTTTTTTTTTAAAGACTCTGTATTCACTTATTGGGATCTTTTGATGAACAAATTTGTTTGATAAAATCCACTTTATCAGTTTTTTTATTTTATGGTTTTATGACCTCAGAGTCACAAAGAACATATTTTCTTCTAGAAGTTTTATGGTTTGAAATTGTATGTTTAGGTCTGTGATCCATCTCAAATTAATTTTTGTGAACAGAATGAGGTTTGATTTTTTTCCAACATGGATATACAGTTGTTCCAGCAACATTTACTTAAAAAGACTTTTCTCTACCCATGAAATTGACTTGGTACCTTGGTTAAAAATTGATCACATGTGCGTGTGTATTTCTACATTTTCTGTTCTGGTCCATTAATCTATTTGTGTATCCTTACATCAGTACCACACTTTGGATTATTGAAGCCTTCTAGTAAGTCTTTAAATTAGTAAATCCTTCCGTTTTTTATTTTTCAAGACTGCTTTGGTTATTCTTGATTCTTTGGATTGTCATAAAAGTTTTAGAATTAGCTCATCTTGTTTTTCAAACTTAGCTGTGCTGGGTGAGCTGTGTTCATGCCACTGCATTCCAGCTTGGGTGACAGCAAGACCCTGTCTTAAAAAATAAATAAATAGGTCAGGCGGGGTGGCTCAAGCCTGTAATCCCAGCACTTTGGGAGGCCAAGAGGGGTGGATCATGAGGTCAGGAGATCGAGACCATCCTGGCTAACACAGTGAAACCCCGTCTCTACTAAAAAATAAAAAAAATAGCCGAGCGAGGTGGCAGGCGCCTGTAGTCCCAGCTACTCAAGAGGCTGAGGCAGGAGAATGGCGTGAACTCGGGAGGCGGAGCTTGCAGTGAGCTGAGATCCGGCCACAGCACTCCAGCCTGGGCAACAGATCAAGACTCCGTCTCAAAAAAAATAAATAAATAAATAAATAAATAAATAACTGCTAGAATCTTGATATGGGGTTTTGTTGAGTCTATAGGTCAATTTAGAATGAACATTTTAATAGTATTGAGTCAGCTAATCCATGAACATATTAGGTCTTGTCATTTATTTAGGTATTAAATTTTTTGCTCAGCAATGTTTTGTAGCTTCCCTTGCATAAGACTTGCATATCTTACATTAGACGTTTTCTTAAGCATTTGGTTTTTAAAATATTTTTAATTTTTTTTTCTTTTTTGAGATGGAGTTTTGCTCTTGTTGGCCACCACACCTGGCTAATTTGCATTTTTAGGTTGTTTGTTGCTAGTATCTAGAAATACAATTGATTTTTTGTTTGTTTGTTTAGAGATGGGTCTCACTATGTTGCCCAGGTTGGTCTCAAACTCCTGAGCTCAAGGGATTCTCATGCCTCAGTCACCCAAGTAGCTGGGACTTTAGGCATGTGCCAGTGCACCTGGCTGATTTTTGTAGGTTGATCTTGAATCGTGCCACCTTGCTAAATTCATTTATACTAGAAATAGTTCTTGTAGATTCCATACAGTTTTACATTAAATATATACACAACAGTGTAGTTTGCAAATAATGCCTTTCTGCACTGGCTACAATATCTAGTGCAATGTTTAACGTGTGGTGAGAGCAGACACCTTGCCTTGTTCTCTCAATCTTAGGGATAAAGATTTTAACATTTCATCACTGAGTATAATGTTAACTGTAAGATTTTCACAGAACAGCCCAAAGAAGTTCTTTTCTTTTTCTAATTTGTTGAGAATTTTTATTAGGAAGGGTTGCTAAATTTTGTGAGATGCATTTTTAGCTTCTAATAAGATTATTATGTATTTCTCTTTTTTATTTTGTTAAGATGGTATGCTGTAGGGGTTGGCAAACAGTGGCCCATGGGCCAGATCCAGCCCATGGACAGTTTTGTTGTTGTTTTAGAGACAGTCTTACTGTGTTGCTCAGGCTGCCAGGCTGGAGCGCAATGACACGATCATAGCTCACTGCAGCCTTGAGCTCCTGGACTCAAGCAATCCTCCTGCCTCAGCCTCCTGAGTAACTAGGACTACAGGTGCATGTCACCACACCAGGCAAATTTAAGAAATTTTTTGTAGGTCTTGCCTTGTTGCCCATGATGGCCTCAAACTCCTGGCCTCAAGCACTCCTCCTGCCTTGGCCTCTCAGAGTGCTGAGATTAGAGGTGTGAGCCACCACACTTGGCTCCCATGGACTGTTTTTGTTTTTGTTTTGAGACAGGGTCTCTGTCACCCAGGCTGGAGTGTGGTGGCATGAATGTGGCTCACTGCAGCCTCAACTTTCTTGGCTCCAGTGATCATCCTGCCTCAGCCTCCTGAGTAGCTGGGACCACAGGTGTGCGCCACCACACCTGGCTAATTTTTCTTTTTCTTTTTTGTAGACATGGAGTCTTGATATGTTGCCCAGATTGATCTGGAACTCCTAGGCTCAAGTGATCCTCCTACCTTGCCCTCCCAAAGTGTTGGCATTACAGGCATGAGACACAGTGCCCAGCCTATTGCAGCGTTTTTTGTTTTTTCTGTTTTTTTGTGTTTGTTTTTGTTTTTTTTTTCTGTTTTTTTGTGTTTGTTTTTGTTTTTTGAGACTAAGTCTTGCTCTGTCGCCCAGGCTAGGGTGCAGTGGTGTGATCTGCAACCTCCGCCTCCCAGGTTTAAGCGATTCTCTTGCCTCAGCCTCCCAAGTAGGTGGGATTATAGGCACATGTCACCAAGCCCAGCTAACTTTTATATATTTAGTAGAAACTGGGTTTCACCATATTGGCCAGGCTGGTCTTGAACTCCTGACCTCAGGTGATCTGCCCACCTTGGCCTCCCAAAGTGCTGGGATTACAGGTGTGAGCCATTGTGCCTGGCCCTATTGCAGTCTTTAATAGAGATAAGTTCTCTCAGCTTTTGTCTATTAAAGAATGTCCTTCCTTTTATTTTTAAGGAGTATTTTAGTTGGATATAGGATTCTATGTTGACCTTTTATTTCTTCTTTCAGTACTTTAAAGAAGTTATTTTATTGTACTCAGGCCTCATTTGTTTCTGGTGAGAAGTCATTCATCATTTTAATTTTTATTTCCCTTTCCATAATGTGTGGTTGTTCTCAATGGCTGCATCTGTGCATTATATTTACTTTTCAGCAGATTGACTAGGATATATCTAGGGATGTTTTTCTTTGTCTAGAGCTTACTGAACTTCTTGGATCTGTGTTGATGTCTTTCATTAATATTGATTCTTTCTTGGCCATTATCTGTTTACATTTTTCTCTTGTCTCATACTTTCTTGCTTCTCCTCTTTGGAGATTCTATTTACATGTATATTAGATGATTTGATATAAACCTACAGATCTCAGGTGATTTTTCCCCTGCCCTGTTTTCTTTTTGTTTTCAGTTTGGATACTTTCCATTTAACCATCTTTAAGTTTTTTGATGCTTTCCAATGTTAACCTGTTAAACTTGTCTATTGAATTCTCCATTTAAAATTTTTTTGTTTTTAGTTATTTATGAATACATAGTTGCACTGAATTATTTTTAATTTTTTTCTAATATTTTTATTTCTAGCATTTCATTATATTTGTATAGTTACCATTTTCTGCTGAAATTTCCTATTTCTTCATTCATGTTTTCCACATTTTCCACTCTACTTTTTAGTATCTTAATCAGTTATTTTATTGTTTTTTTTCCTTGTATCAGTTATTTTAAAGATCCAAACTGATAATTCAACATCTAGTTCTGCTTCTGTTGAGCCCTTCCCCTCCCTTACCATGAATCTTATTTTCTTGCTTTTGTATGACTTGTATATTTGATTGGATGATGGACGTTTTATGTTGAAAAAAAAAAGAGAGAAATTGAAGCAAATATTTACTTCCAAAACAGGGCATGTCCTTTGTATTTTTTTTCAGGCCACTTGAATGGTGGCTCAATGTGATGTATATGAATTCTAGATTGGGGCTTCATTGCAGTTTTAGTTTAGTTTGATTCAGTTTACCTCTAGCTTCAAATATTTTGAATGAAGGTAGAATCAGAACTCTCATATCACCAGGGTCTGAGTTTTGGGCATTGGCAAGATTCCAGAGATCTTATTTTGCTTCATAGCTAAGCCACCAGCTTTTATCAACGTGGGAGATCTTTCCCTGCTTTACAAGCTTGCTGCCAGGATTTTTTTTATCAGTGAGCTGGGGACAGGAGGATATTTTTCTCAGCTCTCGTGCGTGCCCTGCCCTTTTGTAGAGGAATGTCCACAATGCCTAGGGGATGGGTTTCTTAGCATTTCTGACCCCTCTTAGCCTCCAAGCGTGCCTCTGTTGGATTTCACAACAATCCTGCCTCCCCTTTCATCTTTAAAGGGTATTTTGCCCTTGGGAGAAGTCAAGCTCTCTCAGCTTTCCTTCTATTATCCACAACTTTAGTGTACTACACCGTCCTGTACCTGGTTATCATCTAAGGGGTAAGATTGGTGGGAAGCCTTCCTCTGTGGATTTGAGTCCTCTAGGTTCTAATGTCAAACCAGCCTCCAAGGGGTTGTGAAAATTTTGTTAAATTTCAACAGGTTTCTCTTTTGTACCCCTGTAGTATTCCTCTTCCTACCATAGTTCAACTAGGAATAACAACAGCTAGGGGGTCTCTTCTCTCCTGTGAAGGAGTTGGCACTTTCTGGAGTTTGGATCATTTAGGTTTCTTTGGTTTTTATTTTTGTTTTAAGACAGGGTCTCACTCTTACCCAGCTTGGAGTACAGCCTGTAGTGATCTCAGCTCACTACAATCTCTGCCTGCCTGGCTCAACTGATCCTCCCACCTCAGCCTCCTGAGCAGCTGGGATTACAGGCGTGTACCACCACACTCGGCTAATTTTTGTATTTTTTGTCAAGACAGGGTTTTGCCATGTTGCCCAGGCTGATGGCCAACTTCTGAGCTCAAGCGATCTGCCTGCCTCGGTGCCCCAAAGTCCTGGGGTTACAGGCATAAACCACTGCACCCAACCCAGATTTCTTTGTGTCCTTAGCTTTTCTGATGAGTTAAACATATTTTTTATTTTCTAGCTAATCTGGCCTTTTGTTGTTGTTTGCTAGAATGGGAGGTATATTCCCTTGTGACTTTCTTCATATCAGTAGTGAATTTCAGAAATAGTTAATTTTTTTAACAAAAAAATTTTTTAGGTCGGGCGCAGTGTCTCACGCCTGTAATCCCAGCACTTTGGAAGGCCGAGGCAGGTGGATCACCTGAGATCAGGAGTTTGAGATCAGCCTGGCCAACATAGTGAAACCCCAACTCTACTAAAAATACTAAAATTAGCTGGGTGTGGTGGTGGGTGCCTGTAATCCCAGCTACTTGGGAGGCTGAGTCAGGAGAATCGCTTGAACCTCGGAAGCGGAGGTTGCAGTGAGCCAAGATTGTGCCACTGCACTCCAACCTGGGTGACAGAGCAAGACTCCCTCTCAAAAAAAAAAAAAAAATTTTTTTTTTTGAAACAGGTCTCACTCCACCCTGGCTGGAATGCCATGACATGATCATAACTCACTGCTGGCTTGACCTTCTGGGCTCAAGTGATCCTCCTGCCTCAGCCTCTTGAGTAGCTGGGACCACAGTCATGTGCCACCATGCCTGGCTAATTTTTTTTTTCGGTAGGGTTGGGGTCTCGCTATGTTGCCTGTGATCCTCCTGCCTTGGTTTTCCAAAGTGCTGGGATTAAAGGCATGAGCCACCACGCCCGGTTAGGAATGGGAGTTTAAACAATGGTTTTATTTGCATATTTCATTAGCTAGTATTTTTTTCCTTTTTTGAGACAGAGTCTGGCCCTGTTGCCCAGGCTGGAGTGCAGTGGCACAATCTAGGCTCATTGTAACCTCTGCCTCTTGGCTTCAAGTGATTCTCGTGCCTCAGCCACCCGAGTAGCTGGGATTACAGGCACCCGCCACCACACCCAGCTAATTTTTGTATTTTTAGTAGAGACAGGGTTTCACCATGTTGGCCAGGCTGGTCTCAAACTCCTGACCTCAGTTGATCCAGCCGCCTCAGCCTCCCAAAGTGCTGGGATTACAGGTGTGAGCCATCATGCCTGGCCTCATTAACTGTTTTTAAAATTAAAAGTACCTATAAATTTTGTAGAATCATAAAAGCAACACCTTCCCATCTTAACTCCCCTAGTGCCTCTACTCCCTCCACAGAGACAAATATCTTAGCAGTTTGTTGTGTTTTCTTTTCCAAATTGTATTTCTAAAATGTGTCAATATCTTTTCCCTTTTTTTTTATTTTTTGTAGAGACGGTGGCGGGGAGTCTCACTGTGTTGCCTAGACTGGTCTCAAACTCCTGGCCTCCTACCTTGGCTTCCCACAGTTCTGGCATGAGCTACTACACCTGGCCTCCCCCTTATTATTTTTAAAAACCTGAATGGAAGCATACTATATTTTCTACACTCCTTTCATGTAACTTATTTTAACAACCTGAGGACTTTTAGAGGCTGCATAGTATGTCTTAGTGTAAGATGTATCTTAGTTTATTTAAACAGTGATGGACATGTCCATGTTTCCAGTATTTTTTCTCACAAACAATGCAGTATTATGCCTTTGCCCACATTCACCATTGATTGCTATTGAGTATATCTGTAGTATCAAGAATGGGCATACTGAAAATGCTTCATGAAGTCCACTGAAGCTTCATATTATTCTGAAGTGATATTTCCCAAAGTGTTGGCTGGACTCTCAAGAGTTTGTGGTATAGGGTCCGGGAGGACTGGACACTTCCAAAGAGGCATAAGGTGCTACAGACTTGCCCAGCAGGTGGCATCAGAACAAAGCTGGCTATGGACCTTGTTAGTACAAATGATAGAACATTAAAAATGTAAAATCTCAACTGTAGCTCATTTATGCATATATTGGGGATGCTGAAAGGTTACCGATGTCTGATTCCTCTTCTGTGTCCTCAGCCCCCACCATAAAAATAGATAAATGCCTTTTTTTTTTTTTTGTATGCCCAGCACAGCTATATGATTTGAACAATCTTGATAAACAGGGTCACATTTGAGGAGATTTGCTAAGGGAAATAAAGATCCATCTGTGACACAAGAAACATGTTTTATGTGATTTCTGGGATTTTCCTGTGAAGATACTTTTTGTTTGTTTGTTTGTTTGTTTTACAGTGGATCTCACTCTGTCACACAGGCTGGAGTTCAGGAGTGCAATCATAGCTCACTGTGACCTTGAACTCCTGGGCTCAGGAGATCCTCTCTCCTCAGTCTCCCAAGTAGCTAGGACTACAGGCGCATGCCACCATGCCTGGCTCATTTTAAAATTTTTTGTAGAGACGAGTCTCACTATGTTGCCGAGGCTGGTATTGAACTCCTGGGCTCAAGCAATCCTCCTGCCTCAGCCTCCCAAAGTGTTGGGATTACAGGTGTGAACCGCAGTATCCAACCTATTATGTTTTTTAAAAAGAGATTTTTCTAATTATGTATATAATTAAAGCACCTTAAGTTTAGTGATTGCAATTTGAGAAACCAATGTCCTTTCTTATTAAAAAGGCCCTTGTACAGAACGTGCTCTATCTTCCTCACAAGATCTGGGGTCAAAGGAGAGATTTTGAAGCATTATAGCAATGGCTTCTAGTTATTGAATAAAGAATGTCATTTGCTCCTCACAGGACCCCTTTCAGGGGGATTTTATATATTGGGAAACAGCCTCATGAGCTTTCTACAAACATCTTTGTCCTTAAGTCTTCCCATTTCAGCAATTGGCTGTACCACTCATCCAGCAGCTTTCAAAGTTAGAAACCTGGCAATCTTCCTTTAACATCCATTTCCCTTTCCCTCATTCCCCCATATCCAATTCTGTGTATTGGAGGTTTTCCCACCTCTAAACTTGAGAATCCATTTACTTTTTCTTCATCTCCTTTGCCATCATACTAGTCCAAGTGAAGCGTTTCATCGTCTCGTTTGCAGTATCCTTTAGTTTACATTAGATTATCAATTTTTGTCCCCCTCCCAATTCAGTCTCTACTCATGAGCTAACATGAGTTTATTAAGTGTTCATTCTGACCATGCCATTCCTTGCTCAAAATTCTCTAGTGCCTTCCCAATGCCCTTACAATAAAATTCCTCATATGGCCTTTGTGGATCTGCACTCTACCTCTTCTCCTATTGCAACCAACCCTGTTACCTTTTTCTCTTTTCACACTGGTCTTCATTCTGTGCTGCAAACTGGCTGAGTTTCTTCCATCCTCAGGGCCTTTTGCACAAGTTCTTCCTTTGCCTTAGAATTCTTTCCTGGCCTGCACACCTCTTCTCACCTTTCCCTAAGCTAATGCCTTACCCTTTAGGTCTCATTTTAAACATCTCTTACCCAGGAAAAATTTCCCTGTCCAAACAAGTCTAGATTGGTCCCCCTTTGTTTGTTCTAACTGTTCTATATTTCTCCTTCTTAGCATTTATCACAATTCTTGATATGTTGTCCTTTTCATTTTCTCAGTCTCTATTATTGGAGTAGGTAATACATCCATATAGTACAAAATTCAGAGTGTATTAAAGGTATAGAGTAAAAAGTCTTCTCTTCCCTGTCTGCCTGCTACCCAGTTCTCCTCTTTAGAACCACTTTTAGCATTTTGAATATCCTTCCAGAAATATTTTCTAAGTATACAAGCAATTATGTATATAATATTCCTCTTTATTTTTGCCTTTTATTAATACAGATACTATATGCGTTTTCTGCACTTTATCTGTTAATAATGTATCTTGGCCATTATTCTATATTAATATGTAAATAGTTGCCTCTTTCTTTTTCATGCGCCATATAGTATGGACTTTAACCTCTCTCTAGGTTGGTTTTAGGCATTGGTTATTACAAATAATGCTGCATTGAATACCTTTGTATGTAAAGTCATTTCCCATGTCTATGCCTATAGAATAAATTACTAGAATTGAAATAATTAGGTTAAAGATTTTGTGCATTTTTAATTTTGATAGTTACTGCCAAACTGCTCTCAATGAAAGTTTTACCAATTCCCACTAGTGAATGCATTTGTCCTCACAATTATGTCAGTGAAATTTTTGTTCTTTGCCAATGCAAGAAATGGAAAGTATCTCTTGGAAACTAATTTGCATGTTTTTTTTCCTTGCACAGTTATATTTTCATATGTTAAAGAGCCATTTGTATTTCTTGGTGAACTGTTCATAAACTTTGCTTATTTATTATCTAATGTCTGACTATTTTGCTACACTCTAAATTCCCAATTCATACTGAAGTCTCGCCCTTGAAGTTTAGACGTACAATCTGCCTCTTCAGTGGTTTCCACACCAAAAAATCCAGTCTCCTGAATTTTATATGGGCCTAAGAGTCTTACTGAAAATTGGAAGTCTTAAGGTGTAGTCCATTTTATGCAGTGTGAGGCCTTTCATGTTCTGAAATGTACCACTCTTGACTGACTTTTTCTTCTTCACCCTTCCAGCACTGTGCCCTTATGAGCCAGAGAAATGTTCCCCTTTCTCCCAGGAAACGTTCTGACCTTACCCTGGTCCCTCAAGGACTCTCCTTCTCCCCCAAATTAACTTTCAAGGAGTTTCTCCAACCCAAAATGGCACCCTTCCTGAAAAGATTTCTAGTGGATACTGTTTTCTCTACCTCACTACAGATGTATTTTGCTGCTTGGCTCCCCTCTCTCCACTTTGCTATGGCAAACATTTTTTTCCAGAAATATATCAAATAAAATGAACATGTGGCCCCGTTTGGTGATTTTTGTTGGATCCCTGGTATTGATGTCTTCTAGTTTAGATAATTCCACTGTGGCAAGCTTTTATTCCTAGCATACAGCTCATGAGGAGAATGTAAGTCACTTGGTGTTATTAATGCTAAAATAGTAAACAAGAATACAAAATTTGCTAGATTAGAAGTGGATTTTTTTTTTCCAGGCCAGGCACAGTGGCTCATGCTTGTAATCCCAGCAGTTTCGGAGGCTGAGGCAGGCAGATTGCTTTGAGCTCACGAGTTCGAGATCGGCCTGGGCAACACAGCGAAACCCCATCTGTACAAGGGTAATTTTACAAAAAAACTAGCCAGGTGTGGTGGCGCACACCTGTGGTCCCAGCTACTGGGGAGGCTGAAGTGGGAGGATGGCTTGAGCCTGTGAGGCAGAGGTTGCCATGAACCCAGTTCATGCCATTGCACTCCAGCCTGGGTGGCAGAGTGAGACCTTGTCTCAAAAAAAAGAAAAAAAGAGAAGGAATGAATTAGCATGAATGAGAAAGGCATGATCTGCAGTCAGTCACCCATGGTCAAAGTTAGCAGATACCACCTCATTCTCAGAGTGAAGCAAAATCAGCCCAATGCTTTTGGCAAACTGTGGTTGCCTCCCTGTCATCATCATCTGGGCTCACTGTGGCTTGCCCTTCTGGCCTTGCCTCTGACCTTGCCATCTCTGGGGAGGCTTCTTTGCAAGCCCAAGCCTGGGCTCCCCCTCTCAGAACCATGTGCATACTTGTCCTGGAACTGGCTTTTTGCCTGAGCCTCCTGGAGGGCAGGGGCCATCTGGCACAAACCTGTATCCCAGCAGTTGCTAAATTAATGAACAAATACCAAGTCTTTCACAATGTAACTTGAGAGTGGAGGTAGTGGTAGTGGCAACTCCATCTGGGGGATGAGAGAAGGTGGAGGCTGAGTTTTGGGGGTGGCTTGCAAAAGAAGAGGAGAGACTATTAGCAGCTAAAGGAGTGGCCAGGGTAAACACCAAGCATTTTCCTGACTGGGGAGCTGTGGGTTTGTTTAAAGGTAGGGCTGAGTAAGGGGTGAAACCAGTGAGCAGGAGAGATGGCTAGTGCTGGACTGGAGTGAAAGGCATCTGTAGAGGCAGGAGACAGGATGGGGAGGGAGAGGAGTTGGCCTAGGACACGACAGGATAGCACTTATTTGAAGACTGGTGGGCAGGAGGAAAGGAAGGGGAGGGATTGAGAAATGACCTGGAGGTCCTCAGTCAGCTGGGAGAAGACCTGGAAGAGGGGGGATCAGCTGCTGTTGGGATGGAGAGGAGGGCCAGGAGAGGCAATGACTCACACGGAGGGAGGGTCGGGGATGGGGACTGGGTGGTGCGGGGGCAGGGATGGGGGCGGGAAAGACATACTCGCAGGAGATCAGAAGGCCCCGTGGCAACTTTGTGTAAGTCCTGGTTCAGTCAAGGAGAGGAATCCGAGGGGAAAGGCTGATTAGACCCATGGCCCACTCTGAGAGGAAGGGGTATTGTGTGGGTGCAGGAGGAAGAGCAGCTGGGAAGTAGGAGTGCCTGGGACTGGATCCAACTGCAAAGGGGGCAGATATGTCCCCAGGATCAGGGTAGGGACCCTCTAGGAAGGGGGTGTTCTGAGAGGGAGGTTGTGGGGAGCACTGTATAGGGGTCCTTGGAGGTGATTTCTGGGAAGGGGAAGTCTGGGGCAGGGCTGTGAGGAGTCAGAAAAGAAACTGTGAAGTCCATTCCTCACCCACCTCCTGAACCCTGGGGTCTGAGACCCTCAGGAAAGAGGGTTCAGTGGCACAGGAGGGTCCAGGGCAGGAGACAGAAAAGTGGCCTCTTAGGTCTTCTTGGAAAGGAACTCTGACCACCAGTGTGAATAGTCTCGCAGAAAGCTAAGCAGACACCCAGCGAAAGCCAGCCCCTCCCACTCTGGGAGAGGGGAGGGGCCAGCGGTTGCATGGGCAGCTTTCCTTGTGATGCCACAGGTCCTCTGGACACGCTGCTGCCTGGCCACACCTCCTTTCCCTTTCATCTTTCTCATCAACCAATGGGCTTGGGAGCATTGAGGCCATGCCCCTATTCTGTGTTCTAGTGCGGTCCTGGTTACTCCTCCTTTGGCTTAGTTGCACAGCTACCTGGTAGGTGACTGGAGGTGTTTAGCAGTTTAGATTGCGCTGATGTGGCCCCAACCCCGCCTCCCTCCCCACTCCACCATGCAGGAAGAAACTTGACAGAGCAAATTGACTGCGCCAAGAAAAAGGTAAAAACCACCAGGTCGTAGCCCCCAACCCACCTGCAGACCTCCTCTGACAGCAGGACTACTGCCAGAGTCTGTGCCACTCCTGAGGCACACTGGGTTGGGCCCCCCTGGTGCCTCTGCACTCCCCCTACCAAAATATTGTTAGCCAGCCCTTTCCCTTCAGCAGCCCAGCCCCTATCCTTGACAGTCACCCCAGGGTAACCTTGGGCAGGTAACCCCTGGGGCTCCCTGCTCGAGACTCGGCCCTTACCTCCTGCCCCCGCAAGCCTGACCTCCCTGGGCTCTTTGGGCTTGCATCTCCAAGGACTGAGACAACCACTTCTGGTGGTTGCCACTCACCTGGGGATGTGAGTTTTGGCTGGCCAGGTTCCTGGGGACAGGGGCCCCAAGGGGCAGTAGAGGGCAATTGTTAAGATTGCTGGGTACTGGTAAAGAATTCTGGGTTTGAATCCTGCCGCTCCGTCTGCTAGGGATATGATTTAGTGCAAGTTACTTGAGCTCTTTGGGCCTCTCTTTTCATAGCTGTATAATAAAGATGGTATTGTTTGACTTCCATTTGTGAAGTTTAAATGAAATTTGTTATTGTTCTTTTATGTGAATCCTAGTACATCGCCTGCTGCAAACACACAGGACACCCAGGAAGTGATCATTGCTGTTTGATTTTCCTCATCCCCAGTCTCAAAGGGAAGCCAGACCAATGAGAACAGCCACTTGCCATCAAGTTGTACCTTTAGGAGTCACTGAAAGGGCCCCAGCGTGTGGTGAGGAGAGCCCCAGGCACTAGGAGTAAGAGAAGATCTTACTTGCCACCAGCTTGCTGGGTAACCACAGAAAAATCACTATTTCCTCTGGGTCTCAGTTTTCTCCTCTATAACATGATACTGGATAAGATCCGTGTCTTTCAAACTTGTTTTTCAGCTGGAGTCCCCTTAGTTCAAGTGAACCCTTACTCAGAAGTCTGTTTTTTTTTTAATGGAGGTGGAGGTCTGGAACTCTACCAGATTCATCGCCCATGTCCTGGGTCTGAGGAAAGGGGTCCAGTGAGCGTATTAAGAGCTGCATTGGTCAGGTGACTCCACTCTGTGACTGCATTGGTCAGGTGACTCCACTCTGTGATATATCTATTTGTTCCTGCCCCTGGCAAGGCAGCAGGTGGCCATTTGGAAGAATGGCACAGGCCGTGGTTTTAATCTCCTCTGCTCTTTTTCAGCATTTCGTTTCCCTGAACCCACATCTTCCTCCTATCCTGACTTTCTTGCTTCTTTCTAAGCCACTTCTGTCTTTCTTCCCCTGCCCTTGTTTTTCCCTTGTCACCTCCTGTAGATTCAGGACATTCTGAAGGTGCTGGTGTCCAACCTTAACCATTCCAATGGGGTAGTGCTCCCCCACTGGGCAAGTGGAAGGTGAGGCAGTGCCCGGACCCCTCTCTGGCTTGCTGTCTGCAGCCGTGCATGTTTCTGAGACTTCTCTGGTTTGGGGGATACTTTCCTCTGACTTATTTTATGTTGCTGCCATTAACCTTCAGCCTGTTTATGTCTGCTTCTTCACCTGCTTGATTGATTGGGTTTTTTCCTTCCCAGCATCTTTTATCATCTTGGAAATGGTGAGTCATACCTTAAAATTTCAAAGTAATTTGGGAATAATGTACAGAGCAGGCATGTGGGATTTGGGTCTTTTGTTTTGTTTTGTTTTTGAGACAGAGTCTCACTCTGTCACCCAGACTGGAGTGCAGTGGTGTGGTGCAATCCTGGCTCAATGCAACCTCTGCCTCCCAGGTTCAAGCGATTCTCTTGCGTTAGCCTCCTGAGTAGCTGGGATTACAGGCACCTGCCACCACGCCCAACTAATCTTTGTATTTTTAGTAGAGACGCAGTTTCACCGTGTTGGACAGACTGGTCTTGAACTCCTGATCTCAAGTGATCCACCCACCTCAGCCTCCCAAAGTGCTGGGATTACATGCGTGAGCCACCGTGCATGGTCTCTTGCTGTTTTTATACTTTCTCTATATCCATATAGAGATGTTTCCCATGTAAGTTTTTGTTTCTTTGAATTTCTCATTTTTATTACCCCTGCATCATCTGCTACCCGGAAGGATCTGGAGGTAAGAGGCCCTGGGCCAGGGTGCAGTGACCCTGCAGGCCAGCCCTCCAACCTCCTCTCACAGCAGGAGCTGGGTGCCCCTCTGCCAGCTGAGACAGTCCACACACACCCCAGTCCTAATGATTGTTCTCCCTACCTCTCCCCGCAGTCCTCCTCCAACTCCTCCTCTCTGCGTGCGCCTCAGAGCCGGTACCAAGAACTGGAAGTAGCCCTGGACTCAAGCTCCACAACAATCAATCAACTCAATGAAAACGTAGAATCATTGGTAAGAGTCCAGTGGGGTCTCCTGATTCCACGCTGCCAATCTTGGGCCTTAGTTTCCCCTTGGGGCTCTGAAGAAAGGGGCTGAGGGACCCTGGTGCCAAGGGCAAATGGGGAGCTGGGGCACCCAGGCCTCACGTGGAGGGACCCCAGAGCAAGGAGCATGCAACATGGCTCTTCTGTCACTCCCCTCTTTGCTGACTCTCTCTTCTTCAGACATCCCTGCTTCAGTCCTTGCCACACACACCCTGGGGTTGTCACCTCTTAGAGAAGCACTAGTCTGACTGGTTGTCAGGGGCCCCGTATTTCTGCCCTGACTCAGTCCCTAATTTGCTCTTTGAGTCTGGACAAGCCACCTCTCCTCCTTGGGCTCGTGTTTCCAGAGGAGGTAGAGAGTGTCAAAGATCTCTTTAAGCTCTGACAGTCTGAGATTGAAATGCCCCTAGAATGGAAACCTCAGGGCCAAGGGTTCCCGTCTGTCCTTTTCTGTCCTGTATCTCTGCTGTGAAGACCCGTACCTGGCCTGTATGTGTTCAGTAAATGTTTGTTGAATGAACACATCTTTCTAAATCACAAGCTGGCAGAAGGGTGGGCCTTTCTCAGACTCCGTCTCTAGAGGTTTATGTTACTGTCCTTTTGAGAGAATCCAGATTCAGATTTTGAGTTCTGTGGCTATTGGCGAAAACCAACAAAGACGCAAATCCTCTGTCTTTGGGAGCTTCGTGTTGCCACTGGACCTGAGAACTTTGCCTTTAAAATCCATTCCTGGTCCCTGCCTACAACTTCCTGATTTGGGGAATAGAGTTGAGGGGGCCCCCCTCAGTCACCTGAATTTGACTCTCCCCACAGAAACAACAGAAGAAACAAGTGGAACATCAGCTGGAAGAAGTAACATGTTTGTTTGTTTTTTTTTTTTTTCTCACGATATAAATGCTGGGTTTGGGGGGAACTCATGACTGCTGCGTTTGGGAGGCACTCAAATGTAGAGGTGCCAGTCTCATGTCGCCCACTCCCAGCCTGGGGAAGAAGGCTCACCCCTCAGATTCTACCCCATCCTTCCAGGTTATCCCCTGGTAACCTGGTCCCATGGGTGGGCCTGTCCTGGGGCATTGGTGGCATGCTGGGGGCATGTCTCTTGCTGTGCCATCTCTGCCTCCCCCGGGTAAGAGCTCTGTCTTCCTCTTCCTACAGGAAAAGAAAGCAAACTATGGAAATACACAAAGCACAAACGGAGCAGTTAGAGGTGAGTGGAGGGTGGGGAGTTTTCTCCTGTCCTCCCAAGAATGTTTCTTTCCTTGTCTTTTCTGTCCTTCAGCGCTTGCTTGGCTTTTCTCCCAAAGGTTCAATTCCAGACAATCAACATCCTCATGTTGGAAAAGGCAGACTTGAAGACCACAGTTTACCATACTAAACGTGCCGCCACTCCCTTTGAGGGTGGGAATCTGGCACCCTGTTATCCTTCAACCTAGCACTTTGACAGGTCTTTAGGGGGAGTCCTTTGGGCCCTATCTCAACCTCTTTCATTACAGGAGAATCCAAGGATCTGGTCAGCCACCTGCAATATTCCTTGCAGCGTATTGGAGAGTTGGAGCAGGCTCCCTCTGCTGTCTCCATGCAGCAGCAGGAAGAGGACAGGGTGAGTCCAACCAGCTGCCCCGTCCCCTGGCAGCCTGGCTTCCCAGATGCAGGAGTGAGCCTAAAGGTCCCTTCTGCAGGATGCAGTGTCCTGCCCAGAAGGCAGCATGCTCATTTCTCACTGCTTTTGTGTATGGTTGTTAGAGGCAGCCTGGGGCTGAGTCAGCTGCTGTGGGTGAGTTGGGGGCACTGTGGGGAGTGAACACTGGACGCAGAACTGGGAGGCCACACAGCAGCTTGAGGACTGGATGGTGAAGATAAGAAGTTTCGATCTGGGGAGCCCAGGCCATTCCACACAGTGCCCCTTAAAAGGGCAAGGGGTAGGCTCAATATACAACTCGGTCAGTAAAGATCAAGTCATTTCCAAGCCCATGGTCTGGTTTTTAAAAGAACTGTTCCACACAGTCCTGGAATAGGAGAGGCTGCGGGAGTGGGAGGAGAGGCTGCGGGAGCAGGAGAGGCTGCTGGAGCAAGAGAGGCTTTGGGAGCAGGAGGAGAGACTGCTGGAGCAGGAGGGGCTGCGGGAACAGGGAGAGAGGCTGAGAAAGCAGGAAGTAGAGGCTGCTGGAGCAGGAGGAGAGGCTGAGGAACAGGAGGAGAGGCTGTGGGAGCAGGAGGAGAGGCTGTGGGAGCAGGAGAAGAGGCTGAGGGAACAGGAGGAGAGGCTGTGGGAGCAGGAGGAGAGGCTGAGGGAGCAGGAGAAGAGGCTGTGGGAGCAGGAGGAGAGGCTGAGGGAGAAGGAGAAGAGGCTGTGGGAGCAGGAGGAGAGGCTGGGGGAGCAGAAGAGGCTGTGGGAGCAGGAGGAGAGGCTGAGGGAACAGGAGGAGAGGCTGTGGGAGCAGGAGGATAGGTTGCTGGAACTGGAGCAGAAAGCCAAGCTCTGGGGCGAGCAGGCAGAGACACACATGCAAACCATGCAGAATGACTGCACCACCATCAGCCACACGCTCTCCCAGAACCACGAGCTTGACGAGCAGCTGGGCGAGGCACAGTACAACTTCCAGGAGCTGGTGGGTTGCCCCACCAGGGGAACCTGCCCTCCTCCCTGGCCCTCCATGCCTTTGTTTCCCCACCTGTAAAATGGGCATATGTAGCCCTCACATGAACTGGTACTTCTAAAGGAACCTGTGAGCCAGAGCCCTGCTCTGATGGCTGTGAGAGAGAGGGGATGATGTTTCTAACCTGCCTCCACCCTTCCCCGTGACATGGGAGGCAGACATCAAGTTCTGGGGTCTCCAGCTGCAGTGGGTGGCTGCTGATTGCTTCTCTTTGTCCAGAACAGTGAGAACAAGAGCGCACTGCAGTTGGAGCAGCAAGTAAAGGAGCTGCAGGAGAAGAAGCTGAGCGAGGTGAAGGAGATGGTAACCTCCGCCCCATCCAAGAAGGGCTGGGAGGCGGGCACCAGCCTCTGGGGAAGGGAGGTGTGAGGCCAAAGGCAGCTCCAGCCTGGGGGCAGGTGATGCCAGCAACCTTCAGGGGAGTCCTGTGACTGTTTCTTGCTTCCTGCCCTCTGACTTTTAGAGGTGGGTAACCCTGGGTTCCTCCCAGGTCTGGACATTATAATCCCAGCTAGGGGCATGGAGCCTCCCAATCAGAGGGGAAGAGACAGTGGTATAAGAGGCTCCTTGTACCGGGGCTGGTGACTCCTGCCTATAATCCCAGCACTTTGGGAGGCTGAGGCAGGAGAATCACTTGAGGTCAGGAGTTTGAGAACAGCCTGGCCAACATCGTGAAATCTCATCTCTACTAAAATTACAAAAAAAAAAAAAAAAAAATTTAGCCAGGCATGGTGGCACATGCCGTTAATCACAGCTACTCAGGAGGCTGAGGCATGAGAATCGCTTGAGCCTGGGAGGTGGAGGTTGCAGTGAGCTGAGATTGCACCACTGCACTCCAACCTGGGCCACAGAGTGACACTCTTGTCTCAAAACAAAACAAAACAAAAAAGCCTCCTGAGATTCAAAGTGGATTCCGGCCCGGGTTCCACTGGTCACTATTCAACTACTTTGCATCTCTAAGTCTCTGTTTCTCTAACTTCAAAAGGAAGTTAGCATTTTTCTTGCAGAGGTGCTGAGGATTAAATGAGATAATACATGGAAAGCATTAGGCTTGTAGCACACTTAGCAGATGGTGGTTGGCTCCCTCTGGTTTTCCACCAGTCTGTGGCCTACAGTTTAAATGGTAGGAAGAAGGAGGTGAGATTTGAGGCTGGGGAAGGAGGCATGGGGTTCTAGGCAAGGGAGGAAGTCTCTAAGGCCTGGAGCAAGGGGCCAGGGACCTGGGCAGGTGACAGAGCCCCACAGTGCTCTTGCTACCCTATTAATGGGCCCAGAATCTGGAAGCCAGTCACCACGTGCCCTCATGCCCAGGGTCTTCCTGGTGGTGGAGCAGCAGCGAGACTAGTACCTGGGTCACCTGCAGCAGTACGTGGCCACCTATCAGCCGCTGACCTCTGAGAAGGGGGTGCTGCACAAGCAGTTACTGCAGACCCAGCTCGTGGACCCGCTGCAGCAGCAGGAAGCTTGGGGAAAACCGGTGGCTGAGATGGCCTGCCAAAACTGCAGGAGACCCAGGGGAGGGAGTTGCTGAGGACAGAGCCCCAAGAGGGACGACCTGGCATCTTCCGTGCCTTCTCTGTTTCCCATCCCCTTAGGAGCGCCTAGAAGCTGCCAGCCAGCAGAAATAGCAGCTAGAGACCCAGTTGAGCCTCGTGGCTCTCCCTGAAGAAGGTACAGGAGACCACTCAGAGAAAGAGGAGACAGCCCTAGGAGGAAGGGGGGACTGTTAGCAGCGTAGGATTGAGAAGCTGGAAGAGACCTTTAGAACAGCTGGTCATTGTGCCGACTGGGTGTCTGCACTAAGTTAGGCATCAGTATGGTGACCTCCTGGGATTGGGGGGCCACCAGGTTGCCTAAGGATGGGTGGACTGGCCCAGATGAGAAAGGGAACAGGTCAGAACTCCCACACCAACTGGTAGCAGGACTGTGCCTGGGCAATATAGCAAGATCTTGGTTCTTAAAAGGAAAAATAAAGAACAGCAGCTCATTCCCCTCTGGGGAGGGCCTGGCTCAGGGTCACACAGTGAGGGTGGGGAGAGGTGGGCCCGCAGTACCTCCCTAGTTGGGTTGTCTGAGGACCCCTCTGGCCACCTCCCCACAGGAGATGAAGGAGGACATCTGGACGGTGAGGAGGAGGAGGCACCTCGGCTCATGCCAAACATCCCAGAGGACCTGGAGAGCCAGGAGGCCATGGTGAACTGATACCCCCTGCACCTCCTTTGCCACCTTCCTCTGTGGTCCCTCCCAGACTCCCTTATGCTCTTGGTTTCCCCACCTTCTGATTTCTTATCCCTTCCAGGAGACAGTGGTCAGACACCATTTCACCTGTGACCAAGAGGTGCACTCTCTGAG